>NC_143439.1:13117846-17917846 GCF_987193195.1 Phasianus colchicus | reverse complement strand
GGCTTGGCAGCCATAAGCAATACTTTTGTCCATTAGTTTCTTGACATCTGACACACATATATCACACATCAGATGTCTTTGATTTGGAGGTTGGTTCAATTCTCTACATTCTTTTTTCTTCTTGCTTATATCAGAGTTAAGAACCTTCTAGTTTGTGGAAATGGAGAGAATGACATGGATAAAAGGGGTACTGTTCTGACAATACTTTGGAAACTGGAACAGTAATACCACATCATTTGAATCTGATCTGCAGCTTTACCCCAGCTGCTGAGAGGTGGAAAAAAGAGCTGAAACACAAAATGCATTCTCTTATGTTACGGTTAACCACATGCCCCAGAATTTTGAAAATTTCCCACAGGAAATGCAAAATGGAAGAAAAACAAACAAACAAACAAACAAACAAACAAAAAACAATTTTTCCTCACTTGAAAAGCTAAGTTTAAGACCGCCACTCGAATCATAAAGTGAGTATGATGGACTAAAAAAATATTAGTTGCGTAAATAAACAAATAAACTTGAGTTGCCAGTGGAAAACAGAGGCCATCTGAAAAGCAAAATAAAGCCAACGCAAAATTAAAATTCAAGAATAACAAGACTTACTATAATTTATATGCTTCCCATTTTATCTGCTATGTTAAATAGTATCAGGATTCAGAATTTCACACTTATTTATCACCTGGTTAAACAACACTTAGTAGCACAGCACCAGGGAGCTGCTGCACCACTGAGCAGAACATAGACCATTTCTACCCTGATCAAGCAGTAGTAATTGCATCTCCGTATCATTAGGTTGCCCTTAGAGAGATGTCCCAGTACTACGGCTATTCTAATTAAGTTTGTTATGAGTAAGTCAAGTGTGGCACACAGTAATTCAGTTGTGTCTATGGCAGAACTGTAGAGCATTTCAACAGGTATGCTATTTTTTTTTTTCCAACTGAAATTTCAGGATAGCTCTGGACAGCAGCTTTTGAAAGGAGGAACATTCCAAATTTCCATTTCCAAATCTGCCTTTAGAAAGGCAGAAATGAAGCGATAAACTTTAAAAGACTTAATTAAAAAAAAAAAAAAAAAGCCTGTCAGTAGTGTTCAGTCTCACTTTGCTTCCAGGTAACAGACTCAGTTTTAATTGCAGTATGAGCATGTAAAGGTAAGACTGGGTCACCCAGTGTGTCACTACACAAAATAAATGACTAATGGATCTTCCTTCATTTGATAGATTGAGGTTAAAATCCTGCTACTCCTTCACGAAAGGCAAAACTACTGCTCCAAGGAAAAGGGGTTCACAGTATGGGTTTAAGAAAACAGCAAGCAAATTTAAGAAAAACCAATCACTTTATACATTCTCTCACTAGAAAGTCTTGTTAAATTTGTCTATTAAGAAGATTACATATACAATAACTGTTTTCTTCCACACAAACTCCTATATTGAAAGATATCATCGTCATTCTACTCATCAACCATGACTCTTATCTGCCCCTTCCACTTAGTGTCATTTTTACAGTGAAGACTGCACTTACTCTGTTTGCATGCTTCCATGCTTGTCTATGCAACTCTGTTTTCCTGTTGTCTTTTTCATCACACTAAATCAGCCTGTTCAGTTTCCTTTATCTCCCTCTCTCTTTTGCTTCTCTCTCAAATCTTGAATTCATTCCTACAGACCTTACCATGTTCAAATAATCTCTCAGGAAGTTTTGGATATTATATACATAGATAGTGGTTTACTAATACCAAAGCAGCTTTCTGAGGTTATCTACCTAATCTCCTTAAAGCTTCTTTCCAGCACTGAAGCTGTAAACACTAAGTTACACACAGAATAGGAAAAAAAGAAAAAAGCAATAAGCGAAGAAAGAATGAGAGAAAGGGGAAAAGAGGAAAAAAACAGGGGCTTCCTGCTCCCTCTGTTTGATATCCTGCCCAGTGGAAGGGATCAATCTTGCACTCAGAGGAGGTGATCAATGGAAATCAAAGAGATCTCCAGAACTTCTCTCTAGTGTTCATTTCTTTCAGATATCAGAACAGGCTGAAGCCTCCACCCTTCACTCCCCCTCCGCACTTTCTGCCACCAGGTCTTTAACTAAAGAGAATAAAAAAATTTTCAAAAGATTTAAATGTAGTTGTTTTCACAGTTATTCAAGTGCTACTTACTTAGCATGTGACATCTTTATGTCAGTGTTTTGCTAGCCAATTGCAGCACTTACAGTGCAAATATATAAAAAAAAATCTTTCCTCTAACACGCTTAAAAAGGATAATAGATGAGTATAACTGAAGGACAGAAAAACAAAACTGGTATATCAGAGTTTCACAGTAAATTGGTTCCACAACACATCAAGGTCTGTACATCTAATTTAAAAAAAAAAAAAAAAAAAAGAGAGAGAAAAAAGTGAAAAAAGTAACTGAGACCTCTCTTGTATATCACAGACTAATTGAATGGAGTTTACTAATACATCCTTCACTAAAAAACCGCTACATAAAATAAACTTAATTTTTGTTTTGTTTTGCTTTCTTCTATTCCGCATAATCATATATTCATCTTTGCCTCAGTGTTCAAATACTAAACTGATCTATGCACACACAGCTATATTAGTATGTATTTAGCAGTACATACTACATAACTCTTGCAGGATCTATTCTAATTAATCAAAGAGGCTCCAAGTTTCCAGGCATGAGTTTATCCTTCAACCTGTTCTCCCTGGCAAGTGACCAAACTAAGGAATTGAATTTCCACCTGCCAAGTTTACTTAACTAAGTAGGTAGAACATCATAGTTCAAATCTTGAAAACATGTATAAGCACAGTTTTATTCCTCTTCAGAAGTGCTTTAAAGCCAGTAACTTCTTCAGCCTACCATGTAGAGTGGAGCTAGAGTACTAGATGGTTATAAAGAAAAGTCAGTATAATGCCATTGAAAAGAATAAAGTTTGAAGATACAGCTTTAAGGGCTCCTGGACCTCCATCTGTGGAGGTCTGAATGGCTCATCAGCTTCGGGAGACTGTATGAGCCAAGGCAGACTTGCCTGTGAAAAATGGTAGAAATTTTGGCAGTGCAGAGTACTGGGTGTCTGTGAAAATGTCACTGGCATCAAATAAGTAAAAAGTATTCAAATTCCCAGAGATGGAATGAGATAAGGAAAAAAACCATGTTGACCTATGTCATCAGTGATTAGCTCCACGACTGGTGCCTCTACCAGAATTTTGGTTTTTATCATCTAGAGGCAAGAGATCTGCTGAGGCCTGATAGGACTAACCTGTCTCAATGGGGCCTGTCTCAATTTCCTGGCCTGTAACCTGGAAAGACTGAGAGATATCAGACAGGTTATAAGAAGTAAGTCTGGAAAATTCCTAAAACATGTTGAAGACTACTTTCTGCCACAAGTATCGAGTGAGTCAATCAGGAAAGGAGCCCTCCCAGATCTGTTGTTTGAGAAGACACCAAATGAATGCTTCACTACTACCTAATGGCAGACTCCATAAGAATTGATGAACGAATGCCAAAACAATCGACCATTTGACATTCCTGCATTTGTCCCTTCTTTCTACAAAGAAAATCATCATGTGCTGCTGAAGCCATCCTCGCATTCTCCATGTCATACTTGTTTCATCTGAACTCAGTGGCTGCACTGAAAGGAAGATTACTGACACAGACTGCATCAGCATCCTCTTTTTGAGAAAGTGATGCAGCAAACAAACAGGGACTCCAAGCTTCAAGAATTGCTCAAAAAATCAGTCAAACCAGCCAGCCTAGGTGTATCAAACTTAAATTTAAAAAGCAACACACACACAAAAAAAAACCTGTTAGCTGAAATTATTTCCCAGCTCTTCAGTGGCAAATAGTTTGGAACCTAAAATAGAAAAAAATCCATTTTCTTCATTATTTTATTCCTTTGTCATATTAGCTTGTAAAGCACTGCACTCTCCTTGGGCTTCTTCCAGGAGAACATTAGTTTGAAGGTAATGTTTCCATGATTTGACTACAAAGGACATGCCCCTTCCAGTAACATCATCCCTGTTTTCTGCCAAAATACAGCCTTCCTTTCTATTATTTGATGTTGACATTATGGATAAGGATTACTTGAAGAAAAGAAAGCAATGTGTGCATGTAAATACACACATGGACAGAAGATGGATTTGGGTGGGTGGGCGTACCTGACAGAAGAGCTCCTTTCATAACAACCTTTCACAGCAGTGAACTTGGGAGGACTCTAAGGCTTCAGTTTCATTTGGGGAGCACTGCTATATGGCTTAAAATGACTTATGATATTTTAATTGATAAAATTAAGTGCTGGAAAAACAAATGATCTCAAAGAGTAAAGTTCTCCACATGTAAATGTCTAGATCACAACAGTGTCAACTCAGGGTGCACTACAACACTGCCTTTATTATACCTATACCTATCCAAATAACTGAAGAAAGACACAACGCCCATACTGTACCCTCATCAGTGGCGCTTACTTGGTATTTTTTGGTATTTACTGGTTATAAAAGACCACAATTCTTTTTTCCTGAGATTAGAAGACAGCACACTGTGCATTATCTTTTCAATTTACTAGTCATTTCTTACCAACTGATTAAGTGATAGTAGCAACAAACCTGAGTTCTGATGCTTCATTGATGTTCAGCTAGTAACATACACACACACACACACACTTTTCTTTTTTCCAGAATGTCTGGACCTGTTTCTCTCCTCCCTCCTTATAGCAATGTTTCTGGGACTACCCACATTGCTAATATAATCCCCCACTATCTGGATGTAACTGCCTACGTCCAGCTGTTGTCTCATTTTGTATTCACTCTGTAGGAGTTTTAGAAGTTGCAATTATCTTTATTCTTTATCAGCTTTAGTAGTAACATGGTAGAATTCCCAGAAAAGACTAATAGTGCTACAACACTACTACTACTATCTCCAATATGTACAGTTGATCTGATTTGGTGGCATTGTCTGGAAACTGCTCCAATTCCTAACACTGCAAGAAAAAAATAAGCAGTCATACTCTGTATAAACAAAATACTTAAGCCACGTTGTCTGGTCTACTCTTAACGCGCTATATAATGCTGTCACAATCAGAGAAGGGTGTCACACATAGATTAACTTCTAGCCAGATTCACCTCAAACAAACAGGCAGAAATGAACTTTCTTTTTCAAATTAAAAAAATAAAACTTCTTTTTCCACTAAATAATACCACTACCTCACAGAGACTTTGACAAAGAAGACAGGTGAACAGAAAGATGCAAAGATTATTCCAAACCACAACAAGCCCAACTCCCTTTCAGCCAGCATCGTAAGCTTTGCTGTAAATCCACCGCTTATGCTAAGTCCAAAGCCAGGATGCATTCTCTCATTTCCTAAAACACTCCCACCCAACTAGAGTCAGAAAAAGACCAGGCAGAAGAACCCCAAATGCTCTTTATAGCAGTCCTGGACATCCTGCCCGTGCATAATCTAGCAGAATTTCTAGCAGAAAAATCTTGAATACCCTAAGTATCAGTGACTGCAGTTTATACAGATAAGTTCAACTGTTGCTGCTGCAGAGTAAGGTTACACATACCAGCCAAACAGGAAAATAACTAACCAGCATGAGTTTAAAGTGCTATTGTCATGCTCTCTGAAACAAGAAGCCTAAAGTTACTCTGAATATGATGTAGTACAAGCATATCAAAACGTTAATTTTTTTTTCCCCAGTAATTCTGGAGTCTTTCATAAGGCATGAAGTCACTCATAAATCAACACAATGCATACAAGAATACTAAAAATAAAATTGTACATACAGATTTTTATTGGAGGAAAAATAACAACAACTAAGATCATAGTAGCTAATTAAAGACAGTCATAGTTTCAGAAGCCCCTGGAAATATTAGTAGTCACTAACTCATTTTCAATGAAGAGATAAAATCTTACTGAACAAAGCTGTACATTGATTATTACTGAAGGGCTTTATAACTAATGACAACAGTGCACTTACCCACCTCCTCAAGTGTCTAGAACACTATCAATTTGTGGGGGTGCTTACTTAAGATAAATCCAAATTCTTTCTAATAATTGTCTTTAATCAATATTCTTGACACTTTGTCTTGACTTTTGTTCTATGGAAGATAACCTCAAAGGTGTATTCAAAGGCTTACTTTGGTCATCCAAAAAAACTATTTTAGTATTAAACCTGAAATGAGAAGGTAGTTCTGAAGTTAAACAAAAACAATTACTTGCAATACTAAAAAACATGCTCATAATTGGATCACCTTTTGTATAGCTGTCTGAAAGCTTTCATAAAATTCCTACAGTCCTCATAGGTTTCTTACTTGTAATTAAGCTACCCAAAAGCTTAAATTTTGCCTAAACTAAAACTAAGAAAGACTTAGAGCATGCAGATTATATGCTTTCCTAAGTTGTTTCAGAACACAGAAAGAGGATGTGATGCACCTTCATCTCATAGAAACATAGAATGGTTTAGGTTGGAAAGGACCTTTAAGATCATCTAGTTCCAAACCCTCTGCTATAGGCAGGGATACATCCCTCTAGACCAGATTGCTCAAAACCCCATCCAGCCTCACCTTGAGTGCGTCCAGGGAAAGGGCATCCACAACCTCTCTGGACAACATGTCACCACCCTCACGGTAAATAATTTTTTCCTGATCTAGTCTAATTATCTTCCTAGTCTAAATCTATCCTCTTCCATATAAAGCTAACTCCCCTGATCCCGTCACTGCACATCCTTATTACTAGTCCCTCCCCAGCTTTCCTGTAAACTCCCTTCAGGTACTGGAAGGCCACTATAAAGCCTTCTCAGAGCCTTCCCTTCTTCAGGCTGAACAGCCCCAGCTCTGTCAGCCTGTCCTTGTGGAGAAGGTGCTTCAGCCCTCTAATCATCTTCATGGCACTCCTCTTGATCTGTTCCAAAAGCTCGATGTCCTCGATGTTGGGGGCCCCAGAACTGGACGCAGTATTCCAAGTAGGGCCTCACAAGAACAGAGTGGGCACAAACTGCTGGTTACACTTCTCTTGACGCAACCCAGGATTCAGTTGACCTTCTGAGCAGCAAGTGCACATTGCCAGCTCATGCTGAATCTTTCATAAACCAACACACCTAAATCCTTCTCCTCAGGGCTGCTCTCAAACCATTCTCTGCTCATCCTGCATATCTGCTTACAATTTCCCTGACCCAGGTGCAGGATCTTGCACTTAGCCTTGTTGAACTTCACAAAGATGGCATCATGTCCAACTCCCAAGCCCATCCAGGTCCCTCTGGATGGCATCCCTTCCCCCTAGCCTGTCAACCACACCACTCAAACTGGTGCCATTTGCAAACTTGCTAAATGTGCACTTGATCCTACTGTCCATGTTGCCTACAAAGATGCACTACAACATACAAAGATGCCTACAAAATAGCACTGATCCCAGCAGCAATCCCTGAGGAACACCACTCATCACTGGTATCCACTTTGACACTGAACCATTGATCGTAACCCTGAGTGTGACCATCAACCCATCTCCTTATTTGAAAATTTAATTCCTGCTAATACGATGTTTACATCAGTAGCAAGTCTAATGCTTTTTAGCCAGTAAGGATCTCAGAAAATCTATTCAATTTAGCCTCATCATAAAAAGGAGAGCTGTACACAGTTGTACAACAAATCCTCACCACTTGCCTTAGAAATGAAACTGTAGGGGAAGCTAGAATGCTGGACCTTGCAGGGCTCCCCTATGCATCACCTTTTCTGTTTAGAGCGAGTTGCAGCAAGCCAATCTCTGAGACCATATAGGAACAGTCAGGAAAAAACATTCCACAATACAGTATAACTCCCACCCCAGTGTTTTATGGTGCCAAGCACTAGCATATTGTACACCATCCACAGTTAAAAAAGGAGGGGGAAAAAGCTCAGAAAACTTATAGCAACTTACGAGGTTCTGTTGGGGTTAGACAACTCTATTCTCAAGATACTAGTCTCTCTGATTTCAATTCATACTCAAAAGCTCTCCTTCACCTACTCCTTTAAGTTCAGACAAAGATATTTGAATTGTGCCCTATTCCTAGGCTTCTGCCCACAACCATAATTTTGAATATACTCTTCCAAACAGCTGGAAAGGGTTCTTCCTTCATAATTTCATCTATTTTATTAAGCAGATCTCAGTGGTTTAGCAGCAAACACTTGTTCTATTAATGTAATAAACTGTAACCTCCTTAGCTGTAGCATTATAAATTACTCAGTCCCTGATCTCATTAAGAAATGACTCTGTAGGAGCACTAATGTAACAAAGGAGAGATAGCAGTGTTCTGCTGTGTTAGAAAGCCAGGCACTTAGCATTTGTCCAGAAGTGAGTTAAACAAATTCAACAAGGGCAAACTGATTTCATCTGGGCAGCAGCAACTTAGCTCAATAGTTGCAGAAGAAGAAGAAAAAATAAACTGATTTTCCGTAGCAGTGTGTATCAGCAAGTAGGATATGAAAGTGGAACAGAAATTAAGATTTCTTTTCAGTTGTACATGCATCTTTAAAACTCCAGTATTTCAAATTTCAAAGATGTGTGATTTCAAAAGAGAGAATGGGTAAAGACGTCAGCACAAACAAATTTGATGAACAGAACAGAATAGAATGCATATAAAGCCTATAAGTTAAAAGAAGGTGCTTAGTTCTTAAAAATACCTTTAGAAAAGACAACATTATCAATTATAATATTCACAGACATTAAAATCACTTCTAATTGAAGCAAAGTTTAGAGCTCTAAAATAAAGATGGATGACATATTTTCAAGAAGATGCTTGAAAACCAACTGAGTACCTGCCAGAAATCACAAGAATCCAACTTTCACAATGTACAGTTGATACAAATCCTGCACAACATAATGATTCTTGACTTTGAAGTTCAAAGAGAGATTATTCTTTTCCTATTCAACATAAACAATTAAACTGCACGTTTACAGGAGTATCTCTCAGTATTCCTAATTGCACAATGATACTAATACTAGAAATTTTATCTACAGTTGTATATACTTACTCTTATAGACCCTCATCAACTCATAGGGAAAAACATAACAGAGTAAAACATCATTATGTTCGTGTTTTGCAAACTGCCCTATAGTCAAGCCCTGGGGCAACGTTGCCAAGCCTTGGAGACTTGTTAAAGTGAATTGACCGTGGGATATTTAGTATCATTACAAGAAAATCCAAGGAAGCCAGAAAGGTTGGAGGGACTTTCAGGTGTCAACAGAATGCATATGTGAATCAATATGCATTATTCTGGTTTGGTATAAATCAATACCGCATTCAGGAAAGTGATATGCTTTATACTTCCTAATCTATAAAGAATCCTGAAGCATCAAATAAATGTTATAATAGTGTTTGATTTCCTTACTTGTCAACTGATTACACGCAACCAGCCCTTCTTGGTTCTCAAAAACAATTCTAAGTAGCAACTTTTATAGTGTTCACTGCATTTGTACATCTCTGCACGGCAGCTTGAAACATTCAACACAATAAAACAGTTAAGGAAAATTCAGCAATTTTGACTATGCATTCATCCCTGGTCTTGAGCCTTGTCAAAGTTCAAGCATGCACCCCTGAATAGGCCTAGAATGAGGCCCAAACTCAGCAACCCCAAAAGCTGATGTCTTCAAACAGGACAAGTTGCCATGTTGAATCTCTTGAGTTGCCACCTTGCGATACTGAGAACAGCTGGAAATACGAGTTAGTTTTGCTAACGCCTTGGGCTGCAAAACAAACAGTGATGGGCAGTCCCCATCACCTTAACAGGCAAGAACACCTCCTGCGACTGGAAAAACCTACTTCTTCATTCTGCAGCATTGAGAGGATGGTGATCAAAATGGAGGTTCATGAATTTGTTGCCATTTGGTTTGCACTTGTAAATTACAAGTTATTAGTAGCCCAGAGAGAAAAAGAGGGACCTAATCTTATCACCGGGGCATCCACAAGTGCAAGTCACAAACCATTAAATATGCTATGACAAGTCACCCCAAGCCTTGCAGTTCTCACACTTATGAGTGCTGGTGAGATCCAGCATATGTTTTAAGTGACTTTGTACACTTCAGACAGTTTCAAGTCTCTGTGAAGCTCTCAAAAGCAATGTTGGATTGTCCTCTGAAAAATGGTCACATTTGTAGGACATGCTACCAGTGCGACAGCTGCAGAAGTTAACATCACCAATTCTCTGAAGCTTCGTTTACACCAACTGCTTGCTAAAACGCATAGCCCATGAATAATCAGTTTAGACAGGCAGAAGTTCGTAAACAATCCTGAGTGGCAAAATTCTGAAAAAAGCAATTTGAAACGGTCTATCTTGTTTTCCTCTTCCATACTGCTTTCCCACTTCCAGTGTCTTCCTATGCCAGGAATTTCAGCTTGCTGGAATTATTTTGGTTTTACTATATATCAGTAAATGTGGCACAAAAAGATAAAACAGCTGTATCGTTCTTCTCTGCCTCTCATGTAGAATGCATTTCCCTACTGGAAGCAAACATCCCTGTACAGAAACAAAGCAATTTTAATAAATCACAATGAAGCCTTGCTGATAGAAAACCAATAATCTCCCTACACTATATGCTTTTATACGTACTGCATTTAATTTCCTGTTTAAACATGACTGTTAAATTCAGCATAACTTGTTTGCTTGATTCTCAACTAGTTCACCAACTCTTGCAATGCATCTAACAGCAGTCAGCACTTAAAAACAAAAGTAATATGTGTATAGATAACTGTCCTTTTAGCAAAATATATACATATTCCTAAATAAGTTATTGAATTGGATTCTTGTTTAAACTGATAATCACATTAAATTCAATTTGCATGTTAGCCAACTGTTAGCAAAAGTTCTCTCAAGTGTTCTGCCTAGGCATGCATGCCACAAACTATTCCAAAATCAGTATTACAATCATAA
Organism: Phasianus colchicus; assembly: GCF_987193195.1. Taxonomy (NCBI): domain Eukaryota; kingdom Metazoa; phylum Chordata; class Aves; order Galliformes; family Phasianidae; genus Phasianus; species Phasianus colchicus. Next base: position 17,906,964 of record NC_143439.1, on the reverse strand, counting down.
AATCCTAGAATCCTGGAATGGTTTGGGTCGGAAGGGATCTTAAAGATCATTTAGTTCCAACCCCTCTCTGCTATGGACACATATTCACTACATCAGATTGTTCTAAACCCCATCCAATCTTGTCTTGAAATATTATTAGAATACTTCTTAAATAGACGAAAAGTACACAGAAAGGGACTGTGCAAGACGGGTTCCATGGCCTTTTTCCAACACTCCAATAAAACTAGTGTCTAAAACTAAATACAGGGTGGCAAATTTCCTATTCCACAGTGACTTTTATTCATCTGACTTAGCTGTTTTACTGGCAAGAGACCTTTCTAAATAATAACAGTAATGAGAGAATACTGTTAGAAAATGTTTTAGAAAGTTAAACAGAGATTTTTATTATTATTCCCTTGGTAATACATACACTTGCAACTAAAATACAGCACAACAGAAGCAAGAACAACACATAAAACTCTGATAACTGAAGGTATACTCATTCCTTTTCAACTGAACTAAATTACTTTTATTTGATTACTGAATGATAGTTTCTTACAGTTTTATGCTACTGGAATCACAGAAAACCTCTTACAGATTCTTTTCTATGAGTTTTGTGAAGAACTTTAGAAATTTATGAATAAACTGTATGCTTTTTTTGGTTAGTTTGGAACAGACAATTATAACTGTTATGACTTTTCTTTGTTCCTGCTGAAGAGAAGTCTTTTAGAAGACATCATTTGCCAGATGGGCAAAAAAGTTTTCCTACTAGAAAACAACAAAAAGTATCATCAAATTACTTGGAAAAGAGATTGATCAAGCAAGCTGAAGGAAGTCAAGAGGATACGAAGTCTGAATTAGGTGCTGTGAAAGCCAATTTTTGCTCACATTTGACAGCAAATAACTCAGTACTGATGACAGGCAACAGTCATTACTGTAAACAAACAGAACGCAATTACATTTGTGCTTTCAAAAGATGAATTGAGTGTATAATATTTTTTCTGTACTTATCACATATTTGCAACATCAATCTCATGTATGATAGAACACATGAAATCATACAAACTATTCCACAAACTGTACTTGTCTTTTCTCTGTCCATAACATTAAAATCTTTTGCCTTTTGCAGACATCAAATAGCTACAAAATAATATAAAGAACAGGAAACTGCAGAGTAGTTCTCCATAGTATTTGAAGTGCTTTAAAGCACAACAGCTAGCATAAAAACAAATGTCTTACTGAAAGCAAGTGTCTGAATCCTTAAATGTTTTTCAATTGCTACAGACGTACTTGTTGATGGAAATACATTGCCTAATATGTTTCAAGCTACTTTGACTGGTGCATCAGCCCCATTAATAGAAGTGTTTCTTTCTCTTTTTCACATTGCTAACGTATTAATAGCTAAAATTTATCATCCTCCAGAACCACTCTGACTGGCTAATCTAACAACTTAGCAGTATTATTCCTGAGTAGCTTAAAATGTGAAAATAAATAGGCTAATGTCATCTAGGACACTCATTTGCTTCCTATTCTAAGTTCAGGGAATGTATTTCTCACTTTTTTTTTTTTTTTTTTTTAAACCACAGCAAAATATATATCTTTCCATTCTGAGAAAAATCAGCAGGCAAAGTTGTCACAGTGCCTTACAGGAAGTTTCAAGATCAGTTGTGATGCAGAAACCAAATTAATTCCTTCCTACAGAACTGGACTTGACATTAAATCTATTACGATAATATCAGCAAAACGTTACTAAAGCCAGAATAGTACAGAGAATAACATTTACTTACAGGTTAAAGGTATGACTGACTGGAGTTGAGCTCCATGGAGAAAGACCTGGAGGTCCTGGTGGGCATTGGGTTGGCCATCAGCCAGCAGTGTGCCCTGTTGGCCAAGAAGGCCAATAGCGTCCCAGGCTGTGCTATGAAAGAGTGTGGCCAGCAGGTTAAGAGAGATGATCGTCCCCCTCCACTCTGCCCTGGTGAGACTACGTTTAGACTACTATGTCCAGTTCTGGGCTCCTCAGTTCAAAAAAAGACAGGGATCTCCGAGAAAGACTCCAATGGAGGGCCACAAAGATGATAAAGGGCCTACAACATCTCCCTCATGAGGAAAAGCTGAGTAACTTGGGTCTGTCCAGCCTAGGGAAAAGAAGACTGAGAGGGGACTTGATAAATGTATATAGATATCTAAAAATAAGTAGTAAGCAAATTAATGAGTCCAAGCTTTTCCAGTGGTATGTAGCAATAGGACAAAAAGTAACACCCTAGAACTTGTACACAGGAAGCTCCATACCAACATTACGTACAGCAAAACAAAGGCAATGATTGTTACTTCAAATGGGATATAGGCACTATGAAGCAATAGCAGGCAATAACAAAGGAAAATTGGTTCACCCCTTCCAACAACTAGCGACAGGTTAAGAGAGATGAAACCTTTCTCCAGAGAGAGACAGTTCCCTCTGCTGCTAACCATTAAACAAGGATGAGGAGGGGTGGATCCAGGCTCCACCTCTTCTGGTCACTTAGGTATACTGTTTGTTTGCACCTGAGCTCCCTGCATTAGCCACACCTTCTCACCTGATGCTCAACCATTATTTCAGGCTGTGACCTGGCAATTCCATAGCACATGGAAGAACTTATTTACCCTAAGGGTGACAGATCACTAGGACAAGTTGACCAGAGAAGTTGTGGAGTCTCATTCCATGGAGATATTCAAGACCTGGCTGGATGCCTACCTGTGCCATGTATTGTAGGGTACCAGATTTAGCAGGGCGGCTGGACTCAAATCTCTGGAAGTCCTTTTCAACCCCTGAAGTTCCGTGATTCATACAGAAGACCATGTTATCTGTTAATGATACCACTTATCCAGATAAATACTGTTTGACTGATAAACAGAATATCTTGGTGACTGTCCTTTTTAATGTGCAGTTATGGATTTTAAGAACAATCAACACACTATACTTCTTCCCTCATATTAATCATTATTCCATGTAGTTATAAATGATGAACAAGGGAAGAGGAAAATAAGACGACAAATTAATTCCACAGTCTATCAGAAAACACTGTACAATTATGCAAACACATCCAGAATCAACTATAGAAGAATCAAGCTACATATGCATAACAGAACAGAAGGAAAAATACTTACTATGCAGGAAGATAAGTGTTTGTAACGAGAAGAAATTATTCACCCTCTAAAGTAACCAGCCTTTGTATCTCCAGTTTGGACAGCATATAGACAAAGTACCCAAATCTCAGTCAAGATTAAGCCTTTCTTTTAAACAGCACATCATAAGCAACTGTCATTAAGCCACAAAAATAGCAATACCCACCAATTTTTTATATATATATAAAAAATAAAACACAGCACAGTGTTTGTGTTTTTTTCTTACTTATCATACTCCTCACTTTTGACATTATTACGTGGGTCAGCCATGGTTCTGCAATACACTTTCAACCAGAAATTGGCAAATTATTCATATCAATGTTTACAGACAGTTGCTGAAATGGAAGCAATATTCTATTTTCAATAGCGGTGTAAATAAGTCTCTGAATATTGTTGGGGGAACAAAATAGTAGAAGTATGCACTTGCTTGTGACTATGTAAGTAAATATGTGTATGAACAGCCTAGGAAGTATTCCCACTACCACATTAAATCATTTTTATATATACGCTGTCATCACCTTGTCAAGATCTGGCAATGGCACACTTGTTACATATTACAGATCTTATCATTCAGACAGAACAGAATATTCTCAGTTAGTCTTAAAGTAATGCAGAAATTCTCAAGACAGGGAGCCTTGTTTGTTTCTTTGAAGCTCCAAATCCTGCTTGGATGCCTCAACTCTTCCATGTTTCTTTCTAATCAAAAGATATAAGCAGAGCTACTGTCACTCAAACAATAAAGCAAAGTAAGTAACTTGCCCAGTGTCACCCAAAAAAAAAAAAAAATTATGGAAAGATCCCAAAAAAAAAAAAAAAAAAAAAAAATTGGAATCTCAAGTACAAGTCAAGTGCTTTAACCACAATGTTATTCTTTACTTCTGAAGTGCGCTGCTAATCTGATCTTGTTTGCTCAGAAGATATTCCTAAAGCTAAAGTATTACACTGAGCACTGACATTTCTTTCTATTAGTTTTAAACAGGATCTGATTAATCCAACTAGCATAATAAACAATCCAAATCTTCCCAGGATATGAATTCATGTGCAATATTTAATACATACAAATGTTGGGTAACTAAAAAAATTCTACAGTTATACTGCTTTCCCTGATACAAAATACCATAAAAATATTCATTATTTTAAAGGCACTTCCAAACGAAGACTCTGAACTATTTTAAAATAAGCTGTGAAGTACACAAACTTTTGGAAGCTCATTCAAACTTAATCCTTTTAAATACTTAAGTAAACCGTGCTGTATACTGCAGCATACAGACATCTCCATACAGAGGAGTGTACAGTTAACTAACGTACAGTTAGAAGAGTGGCGTGGTTAGGATGGTATTTTACCAGTTTATATAACCACAGATTATAGTGGTGGAAACAGACAATCAAAAAATGAAATGCTTACTCGTATCCCAGGCTCACAGTAGAATACTCCAAAAGGAGGAATCTCCAAAAAAATAGCCTTTCCCAGTAGCAGTCAGCCCTTAAATGGAGTCTAGGAGAGGTGCAGTCAGGCTCCACCTCTTTCAGTCACATAGCTGAATTGCCCTCACCTGTGCTCCCATGGCTGACTCAGTCCTTGCCTCAGGTGATCAATCAGTTTCAGGCAGTGACTCAACAGTTCCCATACAGTATTTGATATCCTCTGTACTGGTACCTCGTACACCTGCACAATGCAACTATATATATGGTGGGGAAAGTTAAGTGGAGTTTACTGCCACAGACAGACCAAGAGGGACAGACGTAAACACAAGAACAGCCAGGTGAGAAGGATGAGTCTACAGTTATAGAAACCGCAGGCACAAAGCAGGACATTCTTAAGAATTTTACGGTGGGCATTATTTGAACAACTAGAAAGGGATACAGCATATTCAGTAGAAAAATAATAAATCTGCACTTCTCCACTCAGACAACATGGCTTACCTCTTTTCTATTAGTATAATTATTTTTTTTATGCTTATGTCTATCAATGACTTGGAACTGATTTCCCCCCAAATATCTGAAAGATGAACATAAGCAATGACCATACAGACAATTTACACTGTTGACGGGGGACTATTTCCACGTATGCATTATTTTGAAACTCCACTGATTACTAAGGCTGTTTTGAACGTTGTATATATTTTAAAGGGTGTACAACAATCTTGTGTAAGCATCCATTCAAAAATGCACAGTTTGTAGCTAGCTATTCATGTTTACTACATGTGCCTTAATATTTTCACTTGATTGAGCTTTGCATTGCAGAAATATGACCGTTTTAATTAGCCTGCTATTTGATGGAATTACAGTAGATGTCAGAGGAAAAACAACCAGCCAAACAAAACTCATCTGCTAAATCAGGGAATAACCTATAATTTTCAGTTTTACATTTTCAAAATGAGTACTCCAGATTCTTATTGAAATCTGTGACGAAAATGCAAAGTAGAACAATTCCTCCAGATAATACAAGTTAGCCAACAATGCTAATAAGAACATATAAAATAAAAAAGAGGTAGTTCCATGTATCTGTGGAAATGTGTTTATAATACCATTTGAAAACATGTCATAGCCAACTTTACACAAGCTAGAAGCTGGTGGCTTTCATAAATATGCATATATATTTTTAACTTGCATGCAAAGCCGCTGTTTATGCTAGTAACAGGAACACTCCAGCACTTTTCACCCTCCAGTATGTGAGTGAACAGTCTTGCTCCATCACTCACAAACAATTGTCTTGGAAGCATATCATAGAATATGCTCACTGCTTGCCTCTGAATTTTGCATTCTTGAAACAGAATACCTTGTTCTAGTCAATGATGCAAAAATAACCATTTTTACAACTAACAGTTGTACAGTAAACTTTAAAGCTCTTAGCTGAAATATAGTGTCATTGTGATTTGGCCAAGGACATACAAGAAGAAGATTTAGGTTGGATGTCAGGGGGAAGTTCTTTACTATGAGAGTGGTGAGATGCTGGAACAGGCTGCCCAGAGAGATTGTGGATGCCCCATCCCTAGAGGTGTTCAAGGCCAGACTGAATTGGGCAACCTAGTCTGGTATTAAATGGGGAGCTTGGTGGCCCTGCATGTGCAGGGGGTTTGAGATTCATGATCCTTGAGGTCCCTTCCAACCCGGATCATTCTGTGGTTCTGTGATACAACACAGTGCAAGATAGAGCATAACCTACAGAGCTTGCAAACTCAGTTGACAAGGCAGGGTGTATTTGATGAAGGGATATAACTATCCACATGCAAAAACCAAAGTTCAACAAGTCAAGACAAAGGCTGAGGAGGGAATCATATCGCCTCAGCAACTCTAATGTATAAGAAGCCCTGACGGTTTCATTTTGGCAGTTCACATTCTTCAATCATTGTGTTTCTTCCTTAGGGTTAGAAAAGAATCTAAAACTGAACCCACATTTCATATATTCTAGTTTTATTCCTCAACTATATAATCACTTTTTGTCTCTATTTTTGTCGGTGGAAATACGCATTCTCACTCAAATGAACTAAGCATGGAGAAGAAAAAAAAAAAAAAAAAAAAGATTTGCCCTGGACAGACATCTGTGGAGACCAGTAGTCCATCCTGTCTGTCTTTGCTTGTTGACAGCAATCAGCGCTTCAGAAGGACGTTAAGCCCACTGAAAAGAAACTAAATACTGAATCACATTTTCACATCTTGAGGCAAAAATACAAAAAGCAACACAACAGATCAGAACAATCACTGGAATAATATCTTAGTGAAATCTTCACCTATGTTTAAATCTAGAAGTGTGAAAATTTCCCTAAGCACTCTCTCTGACTGATGCATTCGTGAATACTCCACATGCATTCCTGAGGGGCTGCTTATGAGTACTGGCAGCTACTAATGACTTTGGAAAAAAAAGAAAAAAAATCAAAGAAGTAATACATGAGAAGGAGAGGGGAAGTATAAAACAACAAGAAAGAATCAGATAAATCAGATCCGAAGTTCAGTAAAGCCAATGGCATGATTCATACTGACAGAATAAGTCATGCTAAGAGGAGTTCAAAAAAGCAAACAGGTTTAAGGGCTAATGATACACAAGCATTTCTCCAAATGTTTTGCAGCAGAGGACACGATGTTTACTGTAAAGTTATCATCTATAAGAATAAAGGTATACTCGTCGTTTTTTGGTTTTTTTTTTTTTTTTTTTTTTTTTTCCCCTTTTTAAATAGCTCTGGCAATGTGTCTCCTGGAAATCCAGTTTTTTCCCCCTATTGTCCACACAATCATGTCTATCAGACTCTGTTAGTGGCCAAACATCCACAACCTCCAGAGATAATGAAAATCAGGTGAGCTATGAATTACATGCACCACTTGAAAATGTAGCAGCCAGCATCTGCTTTAAAACTTTTGTCCCTTTGTCACATTCCCACTAGAAATAAGAAAAAGAAGTAAGGCAGTAATCTTTATCCTTATGACTGTTCCACCAGGAGCTATTACCTAAAAAGAAATAACATAAAGTTCCATCTGGATCCAGCAACAGGTTCAAGCGAACATGTTGTCTGGGTTGCTCAGCAGGTGAGATGAGATGATGATATGTTTTCAGATCTTTGCAGAATAGGAAAAAAAAAATAAGTTTGAGAAGATTTCAAAGCTGTAGTCACAGTCAGATGCTTCAGTGGTCAGCAGGTGAAGGCAAAAACACTGTTTCACATGACATAAAAACAAAGGCGTGCAAAATCTGTTTTGTCATTGCATAAACTTCTTGGCTGCACAATTTATGATTACGGGTTAGAAAACTGAAAAAAAAAAATCTTCTTATCTGATCTTCACTTTTGTTGTGCATAAAAGCAGCTGAATACTGTATACAGAACAGCAGACTAAGGAATAGTGAGTTTGGTACTCTGCCCAGGAAAGTTAGCCCTAGGACTTAAACCAATGCCATACTGTGGAAATGACACCAGCAAGAATCCAAAAATCCTATTTTATGAGGAACAGACTGATAAATAATCAATTTTAAGAAGATTTTGATTCTGGCTCCAAAAATTATGTTGTGTTAATAAATATAATCTGTCAGCACAGATGGGGAAAATAAGAGGTAATAGAAGTAGAAACATTTCCCTACATGGTTTCAGGCTAAAACTATTACTAAAGCTTTCTCTCGCCTTTCTGGAAACATGAATGCAAGAGCATTGTCCTGGGGCATAAAACCAAGTAAATGAAGTTGACAAGAAACAACAAGACAGCAAGATTACAGGAACTTTACCATAGACCACGTTTTACTACATACGCAGCACATAAAACAGAGCCGTGATCTCAGGTGGGACTGTACTATTAACACAACACGAACACTAAGCAATGCTGTTAGATGAATAGCAACAGGGAACACACTACATTTCTTGTAGCTTAGCTATAAGTTTCAGTGACAGCTGTTGCCTGAAAAGCTGTTGCCTCAGAAACTTCTCCCCTTCCTTGCTACTGCTATGCCAGATCCCAACATAAGTACTTACACTGCAACCACATACAGTCATGTTATCTTAAAGGTCTGGACCTTCAAAAAGCCCAAGGATATTTCTTGCAATACAAGTACTCTGATGATAAATGTCATTGTAGGTATCAAACTCACTCTGGAGGAACTGGCCCGAGACAAACAACTGCTTGTGGTAAGTATCTGCCAAGCAGCAGAAAACTGTCTTCTTGCTTGGCTTTGCCCCTTGGCATTTCACAAGCACAGGAAACCACTGCTCTGCATGTAAAGTCTTTACTCTCCCCTGCAAGTGGCATCTGTGGTAGAAGAATAAGGGCAAATTTGCATATTGTGGAGATGAGAAGAAATAAGGGTTTTGGAAATAAGAAAGGTAGGCAGTAGCATGCACACAAAGCAGGAGGGTCAAGGTAGTCAGGACCATACCCCAGTCTACTTGGAAAGGTTTGAAAGAAGGGTAACATTACATCCGCTCCATAGTATGCACAATCTGACACAAAGCTATGACCCGGATTAGTTACCAGAAACAGCTCCATGGTAGTCATGATACAGGTTACCCAGCACCCAATAAGCATGAAGCTCCATTGCAGAGGCAACTTTTCTGGCTGGTGAGTGTGAGCTGGCCACTTCTATTTCATCAGTCTATTCTATTCTTTACTAAAATGAGTAGAAAAATCCATCTATTCTTGCTTTTTCATTTATAAATCAGATAAGAAATGAAAGAAAAGCCTTCCAGGGTAAACAACAACAACAACAAAAAAAAAAAAAAAAAAAAAAAAAGAAGAAGAAAAAAAGCAAACAAAAATCAACAAAAATACCCTTAAAATAAGACAAAGTTCCATTCACTGTGCCTCAGGTAAACATTTTCTATCACAATGGAAGGTGCCTCTCTGTATCCTCTCTCTCAAATGGAATAAAGTAAAATAACTCTCAGTGATAGTACAATACAATGGTTGCTTGGATTGAGCAGCAGACAGCTAAGAAATCTTTCACTTAGCCTGGCTCTACAGCAGCTTAAGCAAGAAGCTTCATAGGTGATTAATCCTTCCATGTGAAAACCTGGGAACAGTGTGAGTTACTGAGGGCAGACTGGAATTGCTTGAGATCTTTACACCTAAAGTAATAAGAGAAAGAGCTCAGATTCTTAAAAAAAGCAGAAAGTTTTAGTTGTACTTCTTCAAGGAAAAATAATAAATAAAAAGCATAAAGGGCAAGAGCCGATATGTTATCGATAGAAACCGGTCTTAACATGTCTTTACTAAGTGGACCAGATAGCCATTGCACCAACAGACACGTGCATATTCGCTGAACTGAGCTAGGATATAAAACAACTAAACACAGCCTGTCATTACTAGATTTTTCTTCTTATTCCCATCTTTAAATAACAAGTAAGATTTAGCCCCTTATTAATATGAGTAAAGCAGCCTTAATACTGTTGCACAAATCATTTTATAACAGATACCAATAAGTTACACTGACTTTCGGAACAGCTTCAAAACTGGTCTTACTAGAAGTTAAATTATTTCTGCATGTTCAGCTGAGAGAATGGAGACATTCTGCTACTGAGAACATTTTCAACCACAGATCACTCTCTAAGTGTAGATTGACATTCACATACAGAACAGGCTGAGTGGTTAAGTGGTGTTCAAAACCCCAAAGGAATACTAAGCAAACAACTGTTTCTCAGTCCATGAGAGCTAAATGATAAGGAATGGCTCATCAATGAATCTTTTTTAAGTACACACGGTGAGCACACTCCCTTTTTATCTCACTATACAAACTGTATGTGTAGTTACCACTGCACTGTTACTGTGATGTGAATGAGAAGTGGTTGTAATTAGAAAGGATTCTGCTGCAATAGAAATAGGCATCACTATTTTCATATACCACAAATAATTACTCCTTTATCTGAGCTGAGTGTGTTACTCAAAATATCAGTAGGCAGTGGTTCCCACAAAGAGCTTGTAGCTCCTTGAACTAAATATTAATTTAGAGTTAGTTAGACTTTCTTCACACTGCGACTCCTCTGCTCTTTCTGGGAAATATGGAGATTTTTAAGTAGTACTGATCCTTACTAGCAGATGGTAGTAGCACTTTGTCACAGCATTATTACATGTAAGTTAACACTTCAGAATTTTAATGCAACAGCTCCAAGACATACTTCTCAAACCCCTCAATAAAAGAGTCATTTCAAAGCATATAGCTACAGCTGCTGCTGTCCACTTACCATCATGTGAAGTAGTCTTTGAAACAGTATATTAAAAATGATAACATATATTAGAATACAAATTGGTCCAGGGGAACTTGTGAAATTAATCACAACTGAGAATGTCTCTTGAATTGCTAAAACCATGAGAAACACAAAAAAATACCTCTCCATGGTGTTTATTTCTGAAGTAGTCTCAAAAATCAAACACTGGTTATTCATAAATAGCAAATATTTGCTTATTCAGTGCAGGATTCCTCAACATGGAAGGAAAAGAAAAGAATTTTGTGCTTGTTCCAGAGGGAGGATTTAGCAGAATGAAGGAATGGGGACTACTGCAATGACTTTAACACTTCCAAAGCACAGACACCAACAATTTCAATTTCAATTCAACAATTGCTTTGTTACTCCAAGCTATTGCTGCAAAATGATGCAAGGATCTTGTTTACTTATAAATAAAGTTAGCCTCTCTCTCTTTTGTGTTTTGGGTAGAAGTCTATAAACTTAGTATTTTCTGAAAACAGTTACACTCCTTACTTGACACAATTCAAAGCCCCAGTTAATACTGGCTTCAGGGACGTTTGAAAGTCTTACAAAAAAAATGGAGAAAAAATGCATCTCTTTTTTTAAAAAAGCGCTTAAAAAAAACCAAACACCACAATACTTTAATGAACAGCATTTTTTACTCCCAAATCCTGCAGAAGATTATTTTCAGCAATAACAGTTTCTAAGTACTATCATTATTTACCTTTCCCCAAGGAGATATTTACCTCCTTCTTCCATACATCATTCAGTACTGTTATCAAAGATCATTGATTTCAAACAGAAATACAACTAAAAACCTATTATCCCCAAGTCTCACTGTGCCTCATTTAAAGGAAACGCAAGTCAGTGGCTGTCTCTTAGTTTCTTTGTAGCAGGGCTAATCAAGGCTGATGTTGAAAGAAAACCAGGCTTTGGTCTCAACAGCCCAAAGGAAGACACATGCTACCAGATAAACATGGAAGCAGATCCGCTCACCACTCCGGACTTTCACTGATTAGATATCTAAATTTTAAGGCAAACTATGCAGCTATTCAAGAAGGAGAAAGCTAGTCCTCTCTTTCTCTCCTTGAAAGATACCGCAGGCTTTGAATCCAGAAGCATGATGCATTATTTTCCCTTTCCTTCCTTCCTAAATTAGGTCAAAAGCCAATGGAGCAGAAGCTGTGGCTGTGTGCATCCCTTCCTCCCACTCACCAGCCACAAACGCTGAGCTTTCATGCAGGCACAGTACGGAGCAGCAAAAAAAAACTGCTGCACAGAGGAAGATTATTTAATCAGAGGGATAATGCCAAGGCACAGGAAGGTACAATACGCTCAGAATTATCCTGGGAGCTGAGGAGGAAGATGGCACTTCAGCACTTGTTTATATCTGTGTACAACTGTACAAGATAATATGAAGATAAAATTGATCTAATTTTTCTGTAAATTAACCAGGTGCAATTATCAGCTAAAGAAAAAAAATAAAGATCGTACCACACATATCAAATACTCTACAGTGAAATTATGGAGGCTGGACACAAAGAAACAATCACACATCCTAATCTATAATTTAGTTTCCTTTAAATTCTGTATTATCTTCCACATATATTGTTCTCAACCCATTGTTTGTATTACATTATTCAATATTATATTATACTATTTGTCTTCTCAGTAATATTTGGGCCAGCCCAGTGCTTCACACCTCTGGATTTCCCAACTTTCCTTATATGTATGCACATACACCACCTTTATATACTCTGTCTTGAATTTTTCAGGCTTTGTTTCCAAACAAGGTCACATTATCCGTCACCCTCTTAAAATGATCCTAGTTTGCTGCTGGGGCTCCAAATTCATCCTGTACTCCTTCACTACTCAACCAGCTGTCACTACCACTAACCACTCCATCCCCTTCCAATGGTCCCTCTGAGAAGGCATCACCAAAATCACCCACATTACCCCTGTTCCCAGAGACTGCCTGTTGCAGAGAAAAGTCGCAAGAAAGATTTGGTTCCTGAAGATTCATTCTGCCCTTTACTTGCAAAATCCTCCTCTCCTTGAAGGCAGGCATGGCCATGGTGGTTGATGTCTTAGAGACACTATAATGGCAACAATCAGGGCCACTGACTGTTCCTTCCCAGCTCATACATGATACATAGGCCACACTTCCCTCTTATCCAGTCCCCTCAGCCATTTTAAGTAGTCAATATTTCAAACAGGTTGCAAGAGTTTGTTTGTTTGTTTTATTACAAGCAAAAGTAAGAGAACGTTTCCAAGATGATATGTGTTTCTCACCCACCTGCAGGTTGTACTGCAATACAATTCTGTCACGGGAGAGTTACTCCAAGGAGTCACAGAATTACTTACGTACATTGCTTGAATACTTAGATAGCTTTCTAGAAATTTCATGTGGCTAACTAACGAGGATGTAGTTTCTCTCAGAACCATTGATTTTATTTAAATAGCTCTTTTAAACATACTAGAGTATTTTGCAGCATATTTTTCCACCTTCCCCAGAAGGGATTTTCCTTCTACCTAGATGTCTTCTAAAATTGTGCTGTGAAATATTCGTGCAAACAAAAGACACAAAGGGAATGCATGTGCAGAAAGTATGAAATAGTTCCTGCATTACTAAAAAACAGAGTAAAATGCTCACAGTTGATAAGATAAGGACTGTTTTATTTTGCCAATGTAACCAGTTTCACTGGCAATCAAGCATTGTAGGTAGCGATTACAAGAGCATTGCTAGCCCCTGTTTCCTGTCAGTAGTCTTAACTCACACTACTGTAATCTTTGTTACCCTGTGTGACATACCAGGGAAGTACTGCCATCAGCCACACCGTACCTGTCCTGTCAGTACATCCCTGAAGATATATCAATGTACTTTCACTCCTGTGTACACACGGTGATCATTCCCAAGCATGAATGAATGAATTTGTCTCTCAAAACACACCAAAAGATTTGCTACTTTGTTTCCTGGTGTAGGAGCTGTCTGGCTTGCAGAGATCCAAGCCTCCTCTTTCACTACACCTTGAAATCTTCTGACAGACCAACTTTTTGTTCCACATTTGTACAGCTTCTCACACAGTGGGGTGCCACTGCATTTATATTCACGTTACAACTTCCTGCCTTCAAGTGAAAAACCTCCCTAATCCCTGCATTGTCACTTATAAGATAGAAACTAATTTCATCGTAAAATTAAAAATAATTCCTCTGCTTACTGAAAAAGCACTTATTTAAACATTGTATATACAGACATAAATACATTCCCCATTGCTAGTTATAAAGCTGTAGAGCAGAGATGGCACCTGAGGAGTATGCTTAGAAGAAACTTACAGGAAGACCATTGGTGAATAAAGTGCAGTAGTATTTGCTTCTACGTGGTCACAAAGGGGAGAGTTGAAATAGGACTGAATAGTGGGGGGACTGTACATCTCAAAAGAGATCAATTCAGAGAAAGAAAAAGCAGATTTGTCTGTCCAAATAACTGATATTTATGTTATGGCATATTTAACTTCATTTGCTTGAAGAGAAAAAAAAAAATAAAAAAATACAGGAAGCCTTCCCCAAAAGCTATGCCTCCACATTTATTATGTTGGCCTTCAACTACATAAATGGCTATTGGTGGTATGGTAGTAGACATTAAGCCTTTCCACCAATGTTCATTACACGTTGTTCCTGTATGACAGATAGCAGCACAAGGGCAGTCTGACAAAATGGCGTCTGACATGGAAGTGCATATGAAGCAAAGGTGTGTCACTGAATTCTTCCATGCAAAAACAGTTGCACTCACTGACATTCATCAATGCTTGCTGAACATTTATGGAGACTAAAAACAGTGAATGTGAGCACACTGAGATGGTGGATAGTATGTTTCAGCATTGGTGACAGTGGGTTACCTCCACTGGTGCATATTTTCACAAGCGCAGCATGCAGGTTCTTATTCATCACTGACAAAAATGCAGTTAGTGGTGGTGACTGTGTCGAAAAACAATGCTTTGTAGCTGATTATCTGCTCTATCAAACAGTGTTCTTGTGCTCTTTGTATCTGTTTTTTCCACGGAAATAAATAGGAGGCATTACTTTCAGTGCAACCTATGTATTTAAGAGTACACAATACAGCTACTGTCACATCTGTCTACCACGAGCATGAGAAAGAAATGAAAGCCTAAACTGGCTTTGCTGAGTGAGAAATGGATCTTTTCTGCCCTCCTTTTCCCTTTAACAACTACCCAGTAAATAAAATAGCTTTAAAATATTCTCAAACATTTAGGGTGAGCACTCTAAAGCAGGAAACAAGACAAAGAGCATGCAGCAATAAATGTCCTTGCTTAATAGTTTTGTCCACAGATCTCTCTGCTGTGCACTTTCAGTCCAGGCTGTACTGCCAGGTAACTTTCAGACTGATTTCAGTACTAAACTCTGCAATAGTACCTCCTCACTTGAGAAAAACAACTGGCATCTTTTTCACTGAAAGAGTGGTACGGTGCTGGAACAGGCTGCCCAGAGAGGTTGTGGAAGCCCTGTCCCTGAAGATCATAGAATCATAGAATCACAAGGTTGGAAACGACCTATAAGATCATCTAGTCCAACCATCTTCACATTACCACTGCTACCACAAGCTACTAAACCATATCTCACAGCTCCTCATCCAGACGCCTCTTGAACGCTGCCAGGGATGGCGATTCCACCACCTCCCTTGGCAGGCAATTCCAGTGCCTGACCACTCTCTGAGAGACCAGTGCTGAGTACCAAGGGGAACGATTACCTCCCTGCTCCTGCTGGCCACACTGTTTCTAATGCAGGCCAGGATGCCATTGGCCCTCTTGGCCACCTGGGCACGCTGTCAGCTCATGTTCAGCTGAGCATCAACCACCCCCCCCAGGTCCCTTTCCTCTTCACAATCATCCAGCCACTCGTCCCCATGCCTATAACGCTGCATGGGGTTGTTATGGCCAAAGTGCAGGACCCGGCACTTGGCCTTGTTGAACCTCATCCCATTCACCTCAGCCCAGCGATCCAGCTTATCTAAATCCCTCTGCAGCGCCTCCGTACCCTCAGGCAGATCCACACCACCTCCCAACTTGGTGTCATCTGCAAACTTACTGAGGGTACACTCTATCCCCTCGTCTAGGTCATCAGTAAAGATATTAAACAAGACAGGCCCCACTACCGACCCCTGGGGGACACCACTTGAAACAGGTCACTTTCTTACCCAAAGGAGTGTATACCTGTCCAGGCCACGGGCAGCCAGTTTCCCCAGCAGCAGCCTGTGAGAGACCGTGTCAAAGGTTTTGCTGAAGTCTAGGTAGACTACATCAACAGCCGTTCCTTCATCTACTGGTCTGGTCACCCAGTCATAGAAGGAGATGAGGTTGGTCAAGCATTTCCTGCCTTTCATGAACCCATGCTGGCTGGGCCTGATCCCCTGGACACCACGCACATGTCGTGCGATCTCACCCAAGATGATTTGCTCCATTACTTTCCCCGGTACCGAGGTCAGGCTAACAGGCCTATAGTTCCCCGGATCCTCCTTACAGCCCTTCTTGAAGATGGGAGTCACATCAGCAAGCCTCCAATCCTCAGGGACCTCTCCAATTAAACAGGAGCGCTGATAGATGGCCGAGAGCGGTTCGGCCATCACCCCCGCCAGCTCCCTCAGCACCTAAGGGTGTAGGCCATCCCATGGACTTGTGACAGTCCAGATGGAGGAGGAGCTCTCTGACTGTTTCCACCTGAATCGCTGGGGGTATATTCTGACTGGCATCCCAGACTTCCAGATCAGGGCATAAAATGCCCAGAGGATAACTGGTCCGGCTATTAAAGGCAGATGTAAAGAAGGCATTGAGGACCTCAGCCTTCTCCTTGTCCTCAGTGGCCACATTCCCTGCCGCATCAAGTATAGGATGAAAATTATCCTTGGTTCTTCTTTTGCCATTGATATATTTATTAAAGGATTTTTTATGGTCTTTTACTGCAGTGGCCAATCTGAGTTCAAGCTGGGCTTTTGCCCTCCTAACTTCCTCCCTGCATACCTTAGCTACTCCCTTGTAATCTCTCCAAGTAGCCTGTCCCTTCTTCCAGAGGACATAGACTCTCTTTTTCTCCCTGAGTCTTATCAGTAGTTCCTGGCTCATCCACACCGGTCGTCTACCCCTATGGCTCGCTTTACGGCACTCAGGGACAGCTTGCTCTTGCGCCTTTAAGATCTCCGTCTTGAGGAGCGTCCAGGCTTCCTGGACCCCTTTACCCCTAAGAAGCGACTCCAAAGGGACCCGTGCTACAAGCACCCTGAACAGATCAAAGTCCGCCCTCTGGAAGTTCAAGAAAGTAGTTTTGCTGGTCACTCTTTTGACAATTTCAAGAATAGAGAATTCTACAATTCCATGGTCGCTCTGCCCAAGATGGTCCCCAACCTTGACTTCTCCCACCAGTCCTTCTCTGTTAGCGAAGACCAGGTCTAGCAGGGCACCATCCCTGGTTGCCTCTCCTACCAGTTGCATAAGGAAGCTATCTTCCACACAGTCTAGAAACCTCCTGGACTGCTTCCTCTGTGCTGTATTATATTTCCAACATATATCGGGGAAGTTGAAGTCTCCCATGAGAACAAGTGATGGCGACTTCCACGAGCTGCTCATAGAATGCTTTCTCCAACTCTTCATCCTGGTTAGGCAGTCTATAACAGACCCCAAAGGTGTTAAAGGCCAGGTTGGATGGGGCCCTGGGCAACCTGATGTAGTACTTGAGGTAGCAGCTGGCAACCTTGCCTGTGGTAGCAGGATTGGAACCGGAAGATCTTTGAGGTCCAACCAAAACCATTCTATGATTCTATGTTTCTGTAATCTTCAAAAAACCTCAGTCCCTCAGGAGGCAAAGCTCTACAGCCAGACTAAGTACTTAAAAGACAAATCAAGTTACCTTCTGTCATCAAACCTGGATCCTGAGCACAGCATTTGAGAACTGGAGTGGCAAAGCAGGAAAGCCTGCCTCGTGAACATTCTCATTCCTCTATTTAACATCAATGTGCAGAAGTGTGCACTATTATATTTGTGTAAAAGAAAAATGAGGCACAGCAAATCCAGGCCAATATTCAGGTCTGCTGATGTGTCATCCTCTGCTCTCTCGGCAGCTCTCATCCAGAGCTACTTTCCCCAGCACCAGAATGGTGCTACTTGATTTTGATTTATTGCAAGTGAATTATTATAATGAAATCACCAACTTGATTTAAGCCTCTGAGAAGGATACGGTTGGACTAACAAAAAAAAATTGCTCTGCAAAACAAGCAATTATTGTTAGGTTCACTGGATATTGGCCTTAGCAATCCAACTGATTATAGAAAGTTAATGATTTAAAAAGCAATGAAGAAATAAGAGATTAAATCCTTTAAATTTGCATGAAAGGCTCCGAGAGGAATTTTATAGAGATTTTCACTGCATATTTTATTAGATATGTGATATTTTATTCATGGGTAAAGCAAATATAACAATTAGGAATAATTAGCATTTCAGCACAGAGTGTTATCTAATAGGTTAAAATACACATATAATTCTTCATTTAAATTCTATGTCTTCACATTTTCCCCTTTCTGGTTCAGAACTTTTCCATTTAGTATAGCACTTACAGGAATATTACACAGCTCCTGGAAAAACAGAAACAGAGAACTAGCGTCTCTTGCCTTTGATATCTTATTTTCTTCTGCTCCTTGCATTTTTACTCAGCTTCCTTTTCTATTTCCTCCTGAGCATAACTTGTCATATACCCAGCATAACTTTCAGGAAACTTTTCCCTTTCATCTTTTTTTCCACCCTACTTCCACGTCATTTCAAAACTAATGTATGCAATGGGAACCTACTTTAAATCTAACCCTGCACATATAAATGGGATATCCATCAGATTACAAAAAACTGACCAAAAAAATACTGTATTCATCTCTTCACCAAGCCTTCCACTGTAAGTTGAATACTGTCCAAAAATACTCTAGTAACTATTCTATTTTATCCTTTCTCATTACACAAGTATAAATTTTTATTGTCTTTTTTTTTTTTTTTAAATGCAACACTTAGAGCTCATAGAATATGCTTTCCTTGAGCTGATGTAATTATCCAAATCAAAGCAGGAACAAGGCTCTCCAGCTGAAGTACGCTGCAGTACAATACAGAATACCAAACACTGCCTTTGCTGAAGTAAGTATATTATCACTAAAACCAGGATGTAGATTTTGAACCCTGCAGAATTACACCACACAATTCCAAGCCCTCTCCTTTGCCAAGTTTCACAACTGCCATCCAAATGCTGCTACATTTCATCTGCTAACCTTCAATTCAGTTAGTGTCCTCCATGTTATACAGATCAGTAATAACTCTCCAAATCACATACACCATTATTAATTATAGCGGCTGGAGGCACAAGAAAATCTCTCCCTTGGTCCTCCATCTCTCACATAATCACTTGGTAAACAATAACCAGAAAACAAAGCCTGATACCTATAATAAAGAATAACAAAGGAAAGAGTCCTTCTGACACCCGTGGGAAGATACTTATGGACATAAAACATAACACAAGAAAGACACCTTTTTCTCACCCATCATTCTACTAATTAATTCTATCATAGTCTGTGTTTAAATTACTACCTCTATGTCAAGTACATATCACTAAAAATCTGCATCAGAGAAAACAGTTCTTTCTCTTCTGTGAGCTGCTTCAAATGAATAAGCCAGGCAAGACCTGGCCTCTGGTGGTTTCAACCGTGCCCTCATCATCTGGTGTTGAAGATGGTTTAACTAGTGCCACACTTAACATGCATTTAGCACATACTCAGTACCAAGTATGACATTCCTGTAGATCAGTATTGCATCTTCTCCAGTAGTCTACTAGGAGTGAAGGGGCATTTTGCTTTGTCCAAGACAATAAGTTTTGGTGAAGAAACTGGGCTTTGCACAAGAAGGCAGAGTCCAGAGCTTCATATAACATTTTCTACAGCTCTTGAAGAAGGCCAGTTTCATGCCAACCTCTTCACTTAACAGGAAAGTGGTACCGAATGTTTAACATTCACGGTATGGGAAGACAGAATAACATCACAAAAGGAAATGGATAGCACTTGTACCCCAGAAGCCCAGCAGGAAGCTAGCTGCTAGACAGCCCGTCAGCTAGGGTACAAAATGCTCCAGAGAAACTTCAGTTTTCATGCCCAGTTTCCAGCTGTTACAATAGGATTGCTGGCCAACTGAGTGTCATGCTTTAGTGCTGAGCTGTGATTTCCACGCTCACTTCTTGGCATTCATAGGCAGCACAAATAAATGAGAATATGTAGGGCTGTCAGAGATGGGTATCAGCATGAGGGAAAGCATGATCTGACTACAGCATCTATGGGTTGCAGAGGTGCAGAGCTGAACAGGCTTCAGCAAGGTTGGCAAGTATGCCTCTGAAATCAAAGTTTTCTTCCAATTTCACCAGTGTGGATAACTTTTTTTTTTTTTTTTTTTTTAACTTTTTCCTCCTAGATTTCAAGTTAATTAAAAAGAAAAAAAAATGAAGGTGACATTTGACTTTGTAGATGCAGACAGATATCCTGATTTGCCTCATCAGCATGCCACCCAAAGTTAATATTTCATATAACAGGCTATCATGTATTGTAATATATTTTTACAGAACATTATTTCAAATTGTTATTATTTTCTGATATTTGCTCAAAATACAGACCATCCTATAAATATTGTTTCCTCTTCCTATTGATCACTTGAGTCCAAAGAGCAAAAGCAGTTAGCTATGTTCAGTAAGTTTTATGAACATTGAAGGCATAAAACACAAAGTATGTTTGGAGGGTAGGCAGATAACGAGAGTTTTGCCATGCTTTAATACGTAATTCAGTTAATTAGGAAAATTAATTGGAAATTGATAGCCCTGTACTCTTTTGTACAAATCATTTTGTTAAAACCATTGCTAGCCTGCTGAAATAAGATCAAGCAACTGAGCAGCAGTGACAAAGAGTAAAAATAGAAACCTCAAAAGGCAAAAGCCTCCAATAAATTTCAGCAAAAAACAGACTGTCATGGCAGATTATAGATAGCTATATATCAAATGGAAGAAAATGATGTAAGTTCAAGTCTATATCTAGGGAGTAACCTAATGGCTTACAAAAGTCATCTCCTGCCAATACCACTTGCTTTACAGGGCCTGGGAGTGGAAAAGAACCATACTTAATGCCTTTGTTCATTAAGTTAAATGAACCTTAGTTGGTAGGTTTATGTAGTCACAGTCTTAAAAGATTTTTCTCCAGTGTGTTTTTCCAAAGATGGCACTGTGAGAATAAAGGCTCTGTGCATCCCTAAGTAGTCATCTGAAAGCACACAGCAGCAGCAGCCGCAGTGATTGCTATGTCAGGCGTTTGTTAGGAAGTCACTTGAAATTGGATGGCTGTTTTTTTTTTTTTCCCCTCAGTCTTTACATAAGGACAAAGAAGTTGAAATAATGGTAAGAGTTATTTAAGAACATGAAAGGGAGCCGCCTGCCATAGTCAGCAATCCACAGGATCAGTTAAAAATCTTCTGAAGTGACAAAACGACTCACCTGGAACACGACAGACACTGGATCAGGCCCTGATGATCACTCAAGAACACTCTAGAAAGCAGTGACACCTAATGGCAAACAGACCTTTGGAGGACAGCAAGCCATAGACCAAAGAATGGAAAACTATCCCTCTGTTGCAGCAGAGTAGCTGGCACTAAAACACATTCCAAGGATTGGAATGTAGTGGAAATTTAAGCTCCAAGTGAGAGTTTAAGAAACAGTGCATATAGATAGAAACACTGCATGTGTCACAAAATATAGCTGCTAACAAACTCTATTGGCTGCTAAGCCACAGCACACTGTACTCCTTGGCTGCAGGTAGGTTTAAAGTAAGCGAGTAATCTTGGTACATTATACAGCAGGAAAAATAGAGAAATGAAAGCTCATCTGTAGGTATTGCAGGCACTACAGGCACCTACAAATTTGGGATTTATTTTTTCAATAAATCCATTTTACTTGCTTGTCCTGAGCTTTACAAAAAATACACATGAACATTGACATACATCATATACTTCCCAACAAGGCTTTACCAACAGCAGATCAAATTAAATTTCTATTACCAGTGCAAAGAACAAAACAAACCAAGAGCACTGGACTAAAACAACTAACAAGACAAAACATGGATGTGAATACCACCAGACAAAACAACTACCTTTCTCTTACACTTTTTTTTTTTTTATTTTTTTTTTATTTTTCTACTGCAATGCCACTACCACCTCAGTATTAAGACCCATGTTGCAAATGCCCTGATATCACTGGTACTTCTGTACTATGGTACAGAAGACCTTAAGAGCATGAAACAGCTCAGGACTCAGCAATGCCTGGAGTTTGCCTAACACAAGCAATGTTCCTCTCCTGGCCCACAAACACAAGCTGAAGGGAAGGGAAGAACAGACCTATTTTTTTCTCCTGGGGAAAAAAAAAAGGAAAAGTGCATGTAATAAATATACATATTAAATACTACGTAAATATGTATACTAACATAAACATATATGTTTGACCTTAACACTGGAAATAAAAAAGCTATTGATAGTACACAGCTAAGTGCCCACGGCTGAAACCACTAATGAATGTAAAGGAACAACTTGCAATAATCAGGGTATCTGAACTACTGCTGTGCAGTGCTGCATTGAATTAGTCTTTAAAAATACTTTAGTGCTTTTTTTTTTTCAGCAAAAACTTTTGCACCTCTGCCTTAGGTGATTTTGCTGCATCTAATACACACGTTTGCATTTATGTTACTGTATGCACAATAGATAAGCCATATGCATATACAAATACATTACTACATACGTATGCCAAGGGAAGAAATGAGAATGAGTGCAAAATACAAAATATAAAAGCACAAGACCATCAACTATAGAAAACACAAAGCAGACACAAATTGTGCAGTTGACAAGGAATGCCACCTAATCCCTGCTTAATTAAAGCAGGGTTCTAAACTCCTGTTTAGGGAGTGAGAAGTGTGGGACAACTGATGTATGAAGAAAATACCAGGCAGCGTGGCTAATCTCAAAGACTTTGGAGCTTTCCAGCTACATAAATCACAGCGAGTTTTTGAATAGCCTCATAAAACACAAAATCATTGCCATTCCACTCACGACTGTCACATTCTTCCTACAGCATACAGATCATTAGGAAACTTCTAAGCAATCAAGTAATGTGGGGCTGATGAAATTACTCAATCAATGCATGGGCTGAGGGAAGCAATATAAGACAGAATCGCACAGCTCTGACATGGTAACCCTGCCTCTTTCTTTTACATAGAGAGGTGAGGAAAATTGCAGAGGATTCGATTCATTTCAACGTTTTCACAACGGTGCTCAGTGTGGTCGTTCTCAACTGCCAGCTTCTATTTGTAACAGCAGGGCAGCAGAAATGTACAGACTACAAACAGCCCTACCCACATCCAAATTACGATATAGAAAAATGCTTATTTTTAAATGTGCACATTTACACACGCGCAGACCTGCTCTAAATGGTCAGAAGTGGCAGCTTATTATCATTCAGTGGACAGGAATGTGAGAAAGCATATCTCATAGGTGAGTACTAGGCACCATTCCCCTCCCACCACCATCACCAATTCTTTTATCCCTGCCCACTAATTCCAACACTTTCTGTCATTGTCTCGGGAGCAGCTGAGTTGTTACATACTTTGGTACAGTAAACATTTCTTTCCTGTTAACATATCAAAGGCAGCCAAGAAGAGTTAGTGTGCTGCACTGAAAAAGTACCATCAATGCCACCAGAGAAATGATATGCACAGGTAGCAGGATATCTCTTATGACTGCATCCCCCCCCATACACAGAAAAACATTTTTCACTTGCATTTACTAATACTGTAGAATTAGGGAAAGATACCACTTTTGCTTTGTTTGTTGCCTTAAGGCATCAGTACTGCCTCTGGTAGTATTCCTTTTCTTCTGAACTGAGCATTTTGTTTTCTTCCTTGGCTTTATGAGTCCTTCTGTGGGCAATTTGTTCACAGAGTCCTCTGCTGCTCCTTTTCATAACTCATTTAGATAAATGCAGTTCATTATTTATCTCTAAATATTTTATACTTAAGTTCACTCGGCACAAGTGGAAGACAGAAGTGGTCAGAACACTCAGGTCACTCAACACAGGATACTGTACAAGTTGGAACATTTGCATGTCTCCCCACTTACTGTTGGCACAGTTCTACATTAAGGTCATTTCTTTACAATATATTCGTTTCAATAGATTTAAAGCTCTGTGCAACCCATATCAATTTACCATTCTCATGGCAACATAAACCAGTCTATAAAAGGAGTTAATCCCCTTGTCAACTGTACTAATTGTCTCTCAAGAAAAATTAATTGTGTGAGAAGAAACTACTTTTTTTTTTTTTTTTTTTTCCCAGCAAGGATTTACTGTGCTGATGCATCTAACCACTAATGGCATTATAAAAAAAACCACAAACGGTAAAATGTGTTGCATCCTCAGTATATAACAAGCAAAACAAACCAAAATGCCATTAACGTGAAAACAGAAAAGCTGTCGCCTCCCCCGTTGCTGCTGCAGAGCCCAGCGCTCCCTCAGCCAGGAATCGGGGCAGGAAATCGCCGAGAAACTCCCGATCTATTACTCAGCCAAGATTTACCCCCAAATCCTGACCACTTTGTTGCAAGCTCCCAAGTATGAAATTGTAAGGCAGACCGTCTCCTAGTGTCGCTTCGACAGTTTACAGCTAGGAGAAGGAAATGTTTAAAAGAAGTCCTTCTCCCTTTAAAAGGAGGGCACCTAGCGCTGCTTCCCCTGTGAGATATTCGCCGCTCCAGCCGCACTCAGCAAAGAGTACTGACCCCTATAAAGTTGCGGCACCTCGGGGAAGCGGCCGCTCGAGGGCTTGGGCATGGGAAGGAGGGAGGGGTCAGCGCAGAAACCAGAGTCCTACAGAAAGCTCCGGCCGGCCGGGCCCTACAAACACCGTTCCCACAGAGCCCCACCGGCAGACATGTTTATGAAGCCGCCCCCGGCAACGGGCAGGCACCGCCCAGGGGACCCCCCCGAGGCCCCAGATGCCCCTTCCTCGGGGCAGCGCTGCGACCGCCGCCCCCACCAGTCCGCGCTCCGGCACCGCCTGCGTGCAAAGCCTGCAGATGGGCGAGCGGCCGCGGAGCGGGGGCAGCGCCCGCTGCTCCCCGGACCGGCGGGGGGGTGGGGGGAGGAACGGCCCGCTGCGGACATCCTCCAGCGCTCGGAGGAGGGCCGCACATTCCCCGAGGCTGAGCCAGCGGAGGGGCACCCTTCCGGATAGCAGCGGCGGGTGAAGCCCTGTACTCCCTCCCTAGCTGAAGGTGCGGGTGGAGCCGAGTATCGCGATCACCCCACCGCCAGCCGCCCCCCTCCTGCATCGGGGAAGCCGGGCATCCTTCCCGGTGCGGCCGCGGGAGGCGCCCGGGGTATCGAGGAGGGGGAGCGGGGCAGGAGCCCACCCTCCACCCGCCCTTGCGGCCGGCCGCTCGCGGAGGGGAAGCGCTCACGTTGCCAAACCACCTGTTCCGCCGAGGGAGAGAAGGGCGGGGGGGCTTCACTTGGCCGTCGTGCTGTTGGGGAGGGGAGAGACCTAAGGTTCGCCCTCGGCCCGGGGCAGGAGGGCAGCAGGTTGAGGGGCTGGCGAGAGCGAGGAAGTGTCCCCGAGCGTCGGACCCCACGAGCGGTAGCCGCGCGGAACCTCAAGGTCTAAAGCACGCACGTACCCCGCCGGAAAGAAAGCTTCCCTCACAGCGCTAGGGGGAAAGGAGGACGCCCGAGATCCTTGCGGGAAGCAATTACGGGAGTGGAGCGAACAACACACAGCCAGCGAGAGAGGGATGAAAGAGAGCGGGGGCTGCGGGGAGGGGGAAGCCTGCCAACAGAGAGGAGGATGCAAAGGAGAGCTGAAAAAGTATCCAGCGGCACCGGCAGACGCAGCACCCCCTTACCGATATGAATGATTGAATCTGCAATCGCCGCTTTCCAGGTTCGAGTCCAACAGACGGACACAACCAGGAGGAGGGAGAAAACTTCCATCTCCGGCGGAGCTCCAGGCTTTGTAAGGACGGCTTTCTCGGCGAAATGATGGCACCGCGGAGGATGGCGCGGCGCAGGAAACCCAAGAGTTTGAGGTGCCGGAGGAGCGCGTAAATCCCGCTGGCAAGCGCACGGCTGCGGCTGAGCAAGGAGCGAGAGTGGGGCTCCGGGCGCCTCTCCCCTCGGCGAGAGCCCGCGTCACTTCGGAGGACTCCCGGGCAGCAGAGTTGCTGGGGGAGCCGGCAGCAAATCCATCGAGCCCGGGCGCCGCCGCGGGCAGCAGCCGCCTCTGCCGGTCAGACCATCCTCATCCTTCCGCCGGGTCCAGAGAGCCGCTCGGTCCCGGCTGCTGCACGGCAACTTCCAACCCACACCGCGCAGACACGCAGATACACACGAGCACACGCGCACGCACGCACGCACACACACACACGAACGAACCCTCTCGGCCGGAGGAGCCCCGGGAGCCCGCAGCAAGGAGCTCGCCTTCAGGGAGGGAGGAGGAGTGGGGAAGCGGGAGGGCAGGCGATCCCGGTGCCAGCAGCCAGATTCCTGCAGGAAAAGCCCCCCCGGAGGCCAAAAAACAAAGTGAACTTCAAGGTAATGCGGATAGTAATGCAGAGATCTCCCCCCACCCTCGGCTTAAAAATCGCTTCCCACAACTGGAGAAAAACAAAAACAAAAAACTAAAAAGGCAAAAAACAGATAAATTTGCAAATGAAGCCCAGCGTGCAGTCTCTGTCGCGCGAGGTAGTGGTTGGACAGGGCAGGAGCGAGAGGAGGAGTGCCCGGAGCACGGCAGAAGAAAGCAATGATGGTCTGCAGGTTGCTTTCGGAGCTCCCTTTGCTGGTGGGATGCAGAGAGCTGGCGGCTCCGGCACCAGCCAGCACGTTGCCTAGAAATGGATCACCTAGGAGAAGGAGAGAGAGCGAGAGATAAGTGCTATCAGCCAGAGAGGGAGAAACAGAGAGAGCGAGCGAGCGCGCTTCTCTCTAATAACCACCTCCTCCCCCTATCTGCAATACGAGGGAGAAACAAAATAGAGCTCTCATCTCCCTTGAAATCTTCAACTGGGACTGAGGAAGAGACATAGACAGGAGTGCACGAAACCTAAAAATACATTGGGGGGGGGGGGGGGGGAGGGGGGGAGGAAGGGTGGAAAAAAAAAAAATCTTTTTGAAGTGTTATGCTCAGCTTAAAAAAAAAAAAAAAGAGAGAGAAGAAAAACCCATCCCATTTATTTAACCTTGTAACTCCACTGCAGGTATCAAGTTCAAAGCTGGATGGGCAATTTTGCTTCTTGGTCTTTGACAACTGAGTCAGGGACACTGCTTGAAGGGGAAAAGGAAAAAAAATAGGGACACCTGGCCTCATGGGGAAAACGAAGACCTAAAAATCTATTAATATGATTTTAATTATCTGTGTTCTTGATGGAACTATCACTATTCTTTAAAGCAATGAATTTACTTTTTTTTTTTTTTTTCTTCCCCTCTTTCTCTCTTTAGGTATTGGAGAAATTTCTATGGGAAAACATTCACAGTACACTTTTTATGCTCAGGGTTCTATGAATTCATTAACCAATTAATCCTCAGATTTTGGCTGTAGTTAAATACATGTTCCCATTGCACAGATCAATAATTGCACAGATAGGTTAAGTGTTCTTATAAAGTAGTTACAATTCCCAACTTTGTGTCTTATTATGCTTTTTCTCTGACCTTGTTACATCTAGTTATACTAGAGACGGGATGCAGAAATCAAAGAATTGCTCTGAACTCATACATATGACCTGATAGTCTTAGTGGAATTGTAAATAAACGTAGATCATCTCTCTATAAACAACCCTTTCTGAAGGCATTTCCTTAAATATAAGACTTGAACTAAGCTAATTGTATCTGACTTGCATATTTGTGTCTAACTGACCTATTGTTCCTTTCAGTCATGGAACTACTTAGCAAGCACACCTGTATACTTAATAAATTTAAAGATTTAGCTCAAGAGGAACGAGTAAGGCATACTTAGTCAGCGTGAGGACCAAGATAGAGAGACATGGACCTGTTAGAGTGTGTCCAAAGGAGGGTCACAGAAGTGATCCAAAGGTTAAAACATGTTCCCTAAGGAAACAAGCTGAGAGCAGGCGCTTTTCAGCCTGGAGAAGGACTTGGGTTGACCTGATAACAGCCTTTCAGTATGTAAAAGTGGGATATAAAAAAGAAGAGAGATTTTAGCAGAGTCTGATGTGATAGGAAGGGGAAATTGTTTCAGACTAGAAGAGAAATATTTAGACTGGATATGAGGAAAAAGGTGGGTTTTTGTTTGTTTTTATAATAAGGGTAGTGAGTCACTGAAACCAACTGCCCAGAGAGGTGGTGGAAGGCCTGTCCTTGGAAACAGTCAAGTTCAGGTAGGAACAGGCTCTAAGCAACCTGATAGTGCTGTAGGGGTTCCTGTTCATTGCAGGGAAGTTGGACTAGATGGCCTTTAAAGATCCTTTCCAACTCAAACAATTCGAAGATTCTATGACTGCTCGATAACCAAATCTGTAAATAAACTGCTAGCAATAATTTCTACTTCTACAACTACACTGGCAGGTGAGTATTTTCCTACACCCAAAAGGCTTCAAACCAGATCCAGAGAGCACAAGGCAGGCATCCCCTTTTCAATGGCTAGCCTGTATCTCTTCTAAAACATGCAAGAAATTGACTAATATTAAGTTTATGAAACAAAAGAAAGGGATACAGAAGAGAACAAAAGCTAGAGCAAGAGTCCTTCACATGATGCACTTGTTCACATCCTTTATGCAAGTCACTGTTACCAATAACAGTAAATTGTACAAAAAGGTGTGGGTTTTTTTTTCGTAAATGATGGTTTATGCACAATATCAGTGAGTGCAATGAGCATTAATTTTACAAGTAATAAATTCTGATTCATGTGAAAAACTTCTGGAGTTGCTTGAGTCATTATTACTTCTCCATAAAAGAACAGAGTTCACAAGAAATGTTAATTTGCTTCTTTGGGGGGCATGTCAGAGCAGTACTCTTTAATAATGTACAATGCAGAACAGACAGAGTAGGAAATGTAATGAAAACTTTTGGAAAACTGAAACTTTTTAATCCTCAGTTTAGATAATACTAAGAATTCTGAGGCCTTATCTAGAAGCCAGCTATCCTTAAAGACTACTTAAAGCATCCAGCAAATGCACCCCGAATTGGCCACACTAAATGGAAATTTTCACTTAAGACTGCGGACATATTTAACAGGACAGAAGGCACAGCCAAGAGCTTGTAGTTCACAAATACCCTCTATCTAATAAAAATGCTTTTTAAGTATAGTTCTGAATAATAATTTCAGTAGCAAAGAACACTGCCTGAAAGCTTGAAAAGAATGAGACTGAAGTAAAATTAAAACATAAATTTAAGTAAATTCACTTTAAATAATGAACACATTATTGACATAATATGCATCCCCCACAGAGATAAAATCATTAGTACTTCCTACCTTTCATTCTCTTCAATTCTTATTCATTATAACCACAAACTGGTGTCATCTATACAAAGAAAGTGAAAAATCTTGTGCTACATAATTTGTTCAAGGTATTAAAAAAGAAAATTGAAAAAGGATAATGGTCTCTTCTAATCAATATATGCTAAGCACTTACAGAAAGTTGAAATCAGGAAAAAAAAAATCCAGAACAGAATTTACTGATCCCGTGGAAATATTATTCTAAATGGGACTCTATTAATCAGACCTGAGCCAATGCAAACTTCTAATAAGTTATGAGCACATTTCCTGGGACATCAGGCATGCTGCCGTAGGCTCTCTGGACACTTAAATTTCACGGTTTTTAGCCATGCTCCTCTTCCTTCACTACAATTTCCCTCCCAAAATACTCTCAAGTTTTGTCAGCATCACTTCAGCTCCACCATTAGAATCCACAGAGAAGAATCACTGCAGACCTATTTATTTATTTTTCTATTTTACAACAGGGAATTGTCTTCTTCCTAGCAGTCTAACTGCAAGGTTAATGGTTGATGTGCTTAATATTTCTTCTAATCATCTCTTGCAGTGCTGCGTGTTAGTGCAACCCCTAGAGAAGCAATGAAGGAAAGATATTCTTGTAAAACAAATGCAGCAGGAAAACAAATGCGTCCATCTGATGCATGGTTCGTCTTGTCTACACGTAACACTCTGCTCCTTTACCTGCTTGAGACCTCAGCTTCTACCTGAGGAGGAAAGACAGATAAATACAGAAGTCTCACATGCCTTTCACTTACCTAAAGCTTCACGTGGAAAATGTTATTCTCTTTCTCCTCACTGATTGGCCATGCAAACAGATCTGAGATCAGCTTAACCAACCTTCATGAATTATTTTCGGGAAGTTTTTTGTTTAATTCCTAATTCCTAAGAGTTCTTTCAGATTTTTAAGAAAATAACGTTAAAAAAAAGGCAGTATTAAACTCTGTGACCTTCTGTTACAGTGAATTTCATCAGTGCCAACTGGCCATGAAAAATAGCATTTCTTTTAGTTGGTTCTAATTTGTTCCCCTCTCTTTCTTAAGATAGTTCAATATTATTTCACCACAGGGTGGGATTAGAAAGAAAGGCTTGTATGTTACAGGAGAGAACTATCAATTACAAATACGTAACAGTCATACTTAAATTGTTACGGATGCCATCTGAGCATGGGAGAAATGCCAGGAAGGCCCATTGACTGTTGCTGAGATTGGTTTCTATTTCTGGACTCTTAATGTCATTTGTTTTCACTTTTACTGCAGCTTCTTATTCTTCAGGTCTTTCTGGATCATTTTTCAAGTGAATACTCCTGACAGAGAGAAATTAACAGTAATTTTGTGAATCTCCATGTTTCTTTGACAGTTATACAGAAGAAGAGGCTTTTTTCTCTCTTCGGATAATATTTGGATGTTCTGATTTGTCAACAAATAGTAACTTTATATTTGAAGTGCAGGAACATGTAATATCCTCAAGTACTTCAATTCCCAAAATATAATGGGCAGATTCTTTGATCATATTGGCAAAGGCAACTCCTTACAGAGGGGCACTTCAGTGAGTTACTGACACAGATATGGAATCTCTATGTAACGATACAAATTCCTGGGTTGCTTCCTAATTTACATGAGATGAGGCAAAAAAAAATCATTAATATTTATTTAAGTCTTGTTACTTATGATTATTGTCATGTAGGTTTTTAAAAGATCTGCCTAACCATAAGCTCAGTCTACTCAAGGCTGGCCAGATAAATATTTAATGATAGTAAGACAACCAGCCACAGGCTTCCACTGCCTAACTTATGTAGGACAGCACGTTCCATTTTATCATGCTATTTAAATATGAACAAGAATTAGATTCTCCCATTTTAAAATGATAAATTTACAAATTATTCCGCACCTCATATTGTTGTAATCTTGAGGAAAAATATATTCTCAAAGTGCTGAAGTAAAGCAATCCACTGACAGACCTATGAACAGACTATGTGCTGCAAGCAAATGTTCCTCTGCCACTGAGCTAGTGTCCAGGCTCTAAGAGGCTACTGTAGTTGACATGTCTACTCACTCTTTGCTTAACCTGGCGTAGCTTCAAACAAGAAGTCATCCAGAAGAGTGTTAGGACATCTGTCCATTAGGAAATAGACTTGCTTCAGTGACCGCCAAATAACCTTTATATGCAATCTTTAGTCTACTGCCAACACGAAGGTTCTCTGTACATTAGAGGAGGTCCAGGTTAATAGGACCATTTGAATTTTAAGTAGTGGCCCAGGCAATGATTCCATCTGTCCTGTCATACTTTGTGTGAAACATGCACTCTTGGGCTATGTCAGCACTGCTGAATAATTGTGTTAATCTTTCCCTTACTTAATGGAATATTTTGAGGACTAAATTGGTATTTTTTTTTTTTTTTGCCAACTGTGAAAAAAAGTATTACACACCTATTCCTTCATTCTGTTTCTCGATCACTAATGTGTGAACGTGTATGTGTCTGCAAGTGTCTATGTGTATATATAAATATGTACACATGAAGATAGAAATAACTTAATTTGGTCATACACAAACAAATCATTAAATATTTACTGCATTTCAACAGTGCATGTGGTGGCCTTGAATATCTTATCACAAAGGAACAAATGCCAAATCAGAATCAAGAGTTATTCCACTGGGCAAAATAAATACAGAAATTTTGTTCAGCATACAGCAAGGATTTTTAAGTTGTTATGACATTCAGTTGAGAAGTCATGTCTTACCTTTAGCCTCACTACACAAAGCTTAAAAAGTGGCTGTGAAGTTAAGTCAACCCTTAGAGCAACCAGTGTTATCAGAGTGAAGTAACTGGGACTGCTGCTGAGGTAGATTTAAACTCCCTTTAAACTTGCGTTACTGATCTCTTCTGTTTCTTGAGCCATCCTTTCATGCTCCTCACTTAAAAAGCCATTATGCTACAAGAGGGAGATGGCAGTGCCTAACAGTGATAAGACTTCTTGGGCATGACCTGAAGAGGAAAAATAAAAAAGACAGAAAACAAAACAGAAGGAAAAATAATGTTGAATTGATCATTTCATTGGCACCAGAGAAAATACCATGCTCTGAAATATCTCTCTATATATAACATTAGAAATCTCATCTAGTTTAAAAGAATACCAGAGAATAGTTTTCCTTCTCTTTCTTCATCTGCCCAGTGAGTAATAAGTATCAAGCTAAATTTTTCTAATCCCAAATCCTTATTCATCTCTTTAAACACCCAGCTACTTACTCTCTTTCTCTCAAACTCACTCTTTAACATTTTTCAGGTTTTTCCACCTCTTGGATTTCCTGGTTCTTTCTGGTAATGTCGTACTATACATGTAGCACTAGCAGAAGATAGTGCTACATGAAGTCTTTACAATTTATCTTCTCCTGTTCTCCATACTTCAGAATCATGTCTTTTACTGCACTCTTCTTTTTTCCATTCCTTTCCCATAGAGAAGGAGACGCAAGACACTTTCTGCCAAAGCCAGATTCCAATTACGCCAGTTGAAAAAACGAGTCGTTAACAGAGGAAACCGATAGGGGAAGAAAGAGCAGCAGACATGTTGACATCTGAAGCCTCTACTACATTCGTTATTGATTATTGTCATCTATTGACAGCAGCATAGGCAAGGACTCATTCCAGCAAGAGATAAGTGAAGAACTTTGGTAGGGTTTGAATGTCAAATGCAGAGGCAGTGCTCAGCAGCTGGTGAAGACAATATGCACGTCCTATCTGACATTTACCTCACTCCCAGCTTCTTCTCCTGGTACATATTTATAACTTGGCTCTTTCTAACCACCAGTCTAGGTAATAATAAAATCAGAATGAGAGCTCATTATGTTCAATGGAGAAGCCACCAAATGAAACAGAGCAGTAATCAAGGAAGGTGTTCACAGAGAAGCCAGAAGGGATGGAGAACTGTCTTTGAGTGCATGACATGTTACAGTGGAGGGAAACCTGTAGAAAAACTCTAAAAGACAACAGAGTGTTGGCAGGGCATCCTGAAGACACAGTTCAGATCTGAGTAGCTCTTCATATAGCCTTTTTGTGTTAAGTGAGTGAAGGACTCAAATTATTTTGGATAGTACATAGAGTCAAAGAGCCAACCAAGAGCAAACCATTTTACCATCTCATTCTACTTCACTGCTGCTGAGAAGAGAGGAGAGTTTTGACTGTGACAGTATGAAAGAAAGGCCAGAGAGAAGTCATCACTGAACCAGAAATGCCACACACTGTCTGTTAGCTTCATATCATACAAGAACTAGAATCAAATAAGTCCGTGCTACCGCAGACAGTGGAAGAGACAATCAGAAAAACTTAGTGTTGGAAAACAGAATTATTGCTGCTCTATGAGCCCATAGTTCAAACAAGAGAACACCCCACATATTTAATTCTTTCACCTGCTTGGAAAAGATAACAGGAAGTTGGTTAATTTGATGTTTTAACAAACATATGACTGAATTATTTGCAAAATATAAATAGCAAAGGCACTGCTAGTTACTAAACATTCAGATGGCACCTGCAGTGCTATACATATTTTTCCATTGTGTTTTTATTTAGTATTAATCATTAGTGTTATGTTAGGATTTATAACAAGACTAAGATTTCATTGTGGCAGTGCACAAAATGCATAGGCAAAGTAGCTGACACCACCTACACAGTACATTCTGACTACCCAAGAAAGAGTTAGAGAAAGAAGAAAGTCCCAAGATCTTATGTCACAAAACTAAATTTCCCAGTTTCCATCAGAGAAAACTCCACACCAAAACTATCCACTATCTTTCACAGTACATTTGAACACTTTTTTTTTTTTTTTTTGAGAAGAGGCAGTAACATGACAAAAATCACACTTACTTGTCAACTTGTACATGTTTTTACTATCAGAATCCCAGAAACATTTGGGAAGTTGTTGTAACACAAGACTTGAACTATAGTGCATGCTGTTTCCACAGATCTTTTGAAAAATATACTCAGACTCATGTCTTGCCTAAGATTTGCTGCCCAATACAATTATTGGTGCAAGAATTAAAAAAAAAAAAAGTTATTAGAACTAAATTAAGAGCCTGGTAGAGAAAGATGAGTTCTGAGTGTAAGAATTCTATGAATCACTACTTCTAACTCAAAGTCAAGTTTATGCTAGAAATCAAAATTCAGTCATTACACAATTGAATGCTATATGTCGAAAAGTCTCTGAAATAATTTTTATGTCCACCCGTGAGAAAAACGTGTTTCCAAATCTAACAGCCAATAGCAGTTCTTTATGATGCATGTTTCTACACTGTTTCTTCCAGTGAGAATTTCTTACCTTTCCTTCATTCCTTTCTCCCCAGAAGAAATACTAAATCAAGGTAGCTGAAATAACCTATTTTAAAGTTCTTGCTTTGATGCATTAAACATAATTTCCTTCTCTCAGTGTTTTCATCATAACAAACAGCATCATTACAGTTGGCATTTACCTTATTCCACACTATTTCTATCATAAATTAAAAAAGAGCCATTAGATTTGATGACAGGGCAAGGAAGAAAGTACCTAACTAACATGACAAATTATTTGTGATGATTTTTAAGATAATTCAATTTTGTCTATACCTAAAATTAAAATAAACAACCCATTTCTCTCAACTGGATCTGGCTTCTCTGAGTACTTTTCACATAATATTTACCCAGCATGACCATTCCAACAGTAGTGGCAAGGCTGCATAACTCTGAAATGCAACTATTTAATTGAAAGCCAGTAGAAAGATTTTGTTTTAGAATTTCTCAAAATGAAAATTCTAATAAAACTTTATGATAGATGGAAAAAAGGAAATACAAATAGAGCTAAATTATTATCCTATTACGACCTACTTCTCTGTGCTGTCTATGTAAGTTTTTATTTATTTATTTATTATTTTTTTTTTTTTTTTAAGTATTACTAACAAATGAATTTGGAAGAAACAGAAGCATGTATTTTCTATTTCAACTCAGTCAAACTTTTTCTTCATATCAGCAAAGTAATGCTAATAAATTGAGACAATTTGTATTAATCCAGCTCTAAAGTGTGTTTTGGATGACTCCAGATACTGGATGTTCCTGCATCATACATTCAAAAGTTCTAAACTATTTGTGTTCCAAGCTATCCAACCATTACTCTTCTCCACATTCTTTATTTGCAGTTTTCCTCTTTAATGATTATTTTTCTGATCTGTGCCTTTTTCATCAACTTAGGTTATTGAAAATAAGTGAATGGCTCAGAATGGTGACTAGGTATACAATATTTTTGAGCACCTACCTACCTGTTGGGCAAAATGCTGAGAATAATTTCACCACCACAACCAGTGATGAATTCTACTGTCCTTTGCCTTTCCAGCTTGTAGTCAATCCTGAAAAGTCAAGTGGTAACAATAATTATGCTCTCTTTAATGTTACTTGCACTGGATACTTTTTATATCCCAGAAATTAAGAGCACAAACATACACACACAATGCTACTCCGTAAGACTTCAGTCGATTCTTTGGGAAAATAAGATACTATCAGAAATATTGTCAAAATGTAGTGAATGGCTCAGTAGCATTTAGTACTTGTTTGTTGCTTGGATATAGGAAAAAAAGGAGAGCTGTTCAATAAACAGAATTATGCCACATTTTACAGTATAACAACAACATAATTTGAATGCTTATTAGGATACGAAAAAAAACTGAGCACTTTATGCATCTTAAAAAACCTGTCCTCTCAGTTCTTTAATGGACAATTTTTCAAGTAAAGCACCACAGCAAATACTCCTAAATTATTCTCATCAGTGAACAACTATGTGTTTTAAGGCTTTCCTTACATGCACAAATCTAAATGGACTGAGATGAGCCACTAATTTCAAAAGCTGTAAATCCTTTGGTCTGAGTATCTGCAGACCTTACTGCATACTTCTGTTGGGTATGATAGAAGTATAGACTATCTCAAGTTGGAAGGGACCCACAAGGGTTGAGTCCAACTCCCGGCTCCACTCAGGACCACCTATAAGTCAGAACGTATCAACAAGTCATTCAGGTGCAGTAAGTTCTGTTTCTCCAAAAATTGTCTGTAAATACTGCATTTTTTTTTCCAGTTTTATTCTCTTACACACATACAGACATAGCAATGCATTTCAGCAACTGCACATAGTTTGAGTCCTTTAATATATGTACATAGGTTATTCCTCATGTAACTGCAGAGAAGTATAGTGGAACTGCTGTAGGAGCAAAGTATGGCTAATACTGGTGTGAAAATCAGACTGTGGCCCTTGACTTGTCCAAATTAACTAATGAGCTGCAGTACCAGATTTTAAACTGCTGCTCTTGAAAAGTAAATTTTATACTAACTCAAGACCGACCCAGTGAGGGGAAAGCAATAATCATTAAATCACATTTAAAACATTTCTGACAGGTGAATCTTGGCACAAACTGGAAAGCAGAGAATCATCTCAGGGATTTAAAACTCTGAACATATCCAGAAATTTATACGAGCATCAAGACTTGGTTACCTGACTTTCTTTCAAATCAGTTAAAGTCTCAATAGAATCAAAGCTGAATCCACTCAACTTTCTGTTTCAGAGAGTTTTGATGTCATCAGAGGCTTTTCCCACATATAGAAACCTGGAGATAAAAATACAGTTTTAAAGCACTGGAGTTTAATGGCATAAGTTTTTTCTCTACCAGCTCTCTAGCATAAAGACCTCAGCATAGTTATCTCTGCATTTTTTACTTATTTTATTTTACTGTCATTCTTACCAAAATGTAGCATTAAAAATTGATAATTCTTAGGATTTACCATGCCTCCTTCTTGGTTGTCAAAGTTCAATAGAAAAAAATATACATACTTCAGTAGATGGCAGAGTATAAACAACTTAAAAAACCACATTGTCTGAAATTGTTCTACCTCCAGCTTAAGGTGAAACTTTCATGCTCAGTACTCAGTAGAAAGAAGTCTGGTTTCAAAATCACTTCAAGTAGACATCAAGCACCTGCTCATTTGTAAAATAAAGCAAAATTGCAAGAGGTTGTCAAACTTGGGCTTGAACTGAAATAAGATCACTAAAAGGGTTACACAGATGGAAGAACATCAAAAGCCCAAGAGGTAAAACTTGATTCAGAAATCAAATAACTAAGTGTTTTAGAGTATTTACCTGTCTTCTATCAAGTTAGGTAAGAAATTAGAATTATTTCAGCATAAGAAATCAAATTTTTTGTAGAATGAAGCAAGACCTGAATTTTTGGGTCTACGCAGATAAGCAGAAGTAAGGAAATGGCCAACTATTTACTAGGAAAAAAATAAAAGTGGGGGAGAAAAAAGAAAAAGCAGCCTCTAGGGGCTTATTGTAGAAGTCTTCTGAGGCAGCTAAACTCCTTTCATATATAGGTGCATGATACTTTTTCTGCATTTTTCACTTGAGAAAACAAAAAACACCACCACTACCAACAGTAAAATTATCAAAAAAAAAAAAAAAAAAACAAACCAAAAGCATATCAACTTTCAGGGTAACTCATGTCCTCCAGACCCACATATAAAACAGCACAGTGCTGTGTGTAAGGGCTGAAGCAGGAAAGGATTTTTACAAATCCTATGGAAAATAGCACTAAACCAACGGATGGATTTGAATTTTAAATCCCAATCTCAGTTTCCTTTGGTATTAGAAAATACATTGGAACTCATCCAAGAACAGTGTACATTTGAATAGATGGTTGGATTTCTGCCATCAATTTAATTTAAAAAAATAATAAAAAGACAGAGAAAAAAACAAAATCTGGAAGCTGAAACTGAAACTTTGCATGATACATTGCTATTCAAAAAAAAAAAAATCCCCCCAAAAAGCATCAGAAAAATCAAAAGTGAAAACACACAAAAAAAAAAAAAAAAAGAGGAAAGGGGGTCTGGAAGTTGAAGAAGCAGTATGATCACAGATTAAGCTCCAAGGCAGAAAAACAGCTGAAACAGATCTCAATATATCAAGTCCCATAATTATTAGCGTATCAAATAAGGTTTGTTCAATGGTGTTCTGAACTTTGAGGTCATGGTTCCCCGGCCAGAGCAGAAACCTCCCTGTATATCCAAAACACTGTCAGGACAGAGGATTTGTACACACCTAGGTCTCAGTGGACTAGATCCCAACATGGAGAGGGTGAAAATGCAGTTCTAGATGCACAGAAATTCTCATAGATATAGCTATTTATGCAGTGCACCTGAGGTTCTCTTGACAGAGCTGTCCCAATTTCTATAAATAATTCTCTAGCTAAAGGAGATTGATTCTGTGCTTAGGCTGTTCTTGCATATGATTTAATTTGGACATTCTACTACTTGCAGTGTATAGCCCTACAGATGTAATGGTTATTCTGAGATGCCTTTTTTATTCCCCCTTTCCCTTTTTATTTTGTTCAAGATACACTTGGTAAGATTTAAGACTAATCACAGAAAGGACAATGATGTAAACACTTTGAAAACACATGAAATCCATGCATATTACAAATGGTTTGTTTTGTTTGTTTTTAATATTACATTGAAATTCCCATAGCAGAATGAGCCAGCAACTTTGAAACTGTTTTGTGTTTTTATCTTGGGTTTTAGAAAGTGTGGAAGGACTTAAGGCTAAAGACAAGGGTATATTCAGATGGTCTTTTTGCAAGTTTGAAGTAAAAGTCAGTATAAGAAAAGAGCCCATCCCGAACTTGACATCCCCTGCAAGTCATCACCTTTAAAAGGAAAGTCTGCGTTTACCATACAGACTTCTTCCTGAACTCCAGCCTAATATCAAAGTAATTACACTTCATTTCAGCTCCCCTCAGTACATATAGAGGAGGGACAGAAGGCTTTGTTAGAGGGAAATTTTCAATGAGAGAAACAAGGTCAGTACTTAACAGGTAACACTCCCAATTGCTCTTCCCTGTTTTTACAATCTCAAGCCCTTGATAGAAGTCAACTTGAAAATATCTACAGAGGGAAAGCTAAAGAATGGTCAAGGCTACAAAAAAAAAGTTTAAAATGATGAATAAAAGATGAAGTACTAATGATACATAACAGCCATCAGGCAACTTCGGGTTGTTCAATTCTTAACCCAAACAATTTTTTTGCACACACATCTGAACATTCCCACATACATTTCCAAAAAATTTGGCCTGAATTAAGGAGGAAAAAAAGTGTCTGGTTAGGAACACTTACAACACAACTTAACCTATAACATAGGAGCCCTTTACCTCTCCATTTTTCAGAGAAACGTTCTGCTTGGTGATTTCTGATGGGCAATTCTAGTCCACATTTTCTCTGAGTCCCTGACATATACTATATGTGACAATTACTCATGTCAAATGAGTTTCAGTGCTATTTTTAACAGTGTCTGCTCAGCACAGTAAGCAGTCTTTTTTATCATAACAGTGCATAGAAGACAATACAGTGATGTAAAAGACAATGTAACTTACTTCACCAGGACTTTTCTATGTGATTAGGAAACTTCAAATAAATACACATGCCTTCAAATAATTTAATTTTAAAGCATGTCCTGTTTCATCGTTTGATTATGGAGCAGAGTTAAAAAGAAGTCCACTGTTGAAAGGCAAATATCCACATATGCTTACCTCCAAATTAGTATTTATTCACACTTGGAATCTAAATTTCCATGTATAATACTCTTGAGTCTTGAGCTGGAGCTTCTTTTAAATAAAAACCTATCCTCAAAGTACAAAGCTGTACTATAAACTACAAGTTTACAGTACTAACACTCAACTGCAGAGAACTTATGAGGTTAAGGTAATGGTACCTAATGGTATTTATTGTATGAAGTATTCAATTCAAGCAGAATTTGTTATTGGCTTTAGAATTAGCTGTGGTGCTTCTGCTCATGTTAAAGCAGCTTTCAGTTCCTGCCAAAATTTACATTAATTTGTATTCTAGACGCCTCAGATTTTTAAATCAGAAAATGTTATTCTGTCCGGATAGGCAACTAAAAAATCTATTTCCTTTATAGGGAAAGTCCTCTAAGTATACAATGAAAGGCTCCATATCTTTTTTGAAACTCCACCTAAAGCTTCCAAACAAAAAATCCGAAAGAGTAATACATACTTTTATCATTTTGATAAAAGTATGTAGGTAGCTCAAGAGAGCTACCAAAAAATACAGAAAAGTAAAGCTACAGCCTATGACACCTGCAGTAAAGTCCTCTCTTATGATTTTGTTACCTTGAGCTACTTTCAACGAGGCATGTAAGTTTTAGGGGGAGTTGCTCATTTTGCACACCCCAAAAATAGTAAAGAAAAATTTAAGTGAAATCTTCAATAAAGTGAGGAGCATTAATATTTCACAAGTCAATAAGTGTTTTTTTGTTTTTTTTTTAACAGGCAAATGCATTTTCTTCTAAATTAAGTTTAACTTCATAAAACCTGTGTTACTGTCATCTGCCACACAAGTAAAGATGCACATTTTTACTTAAAACATTACTGAATTTCTAGAAACATTTATTATTATTTGAGCTCCGTACATCTAATCCTCTTAGGAGTGTCAGCTGATTATTTTCATTATCCATCAGGAGAATGATGGTAATAAAAAAAATCAAAACTTGATTTCTGTGTCCTGGAAAGGTGCATGGTGTATATCAAAAGGCAATAAGTTGCCTATGAAGTATTTCATTTCTCTAAAATAAATGTCTTGTATTAGTTATTTCTCAATTTCATGGAAGTTAATGATCATGGCTACAGTAAACAAGCAACATAATTCAAACAGCAGGTAGACAAAGATTAACTCCAACTCCTGGTCCTTTTTCCTCAGCCCAGAAATTTTCCTGAAGTCTTTTCCTCTCGTTAGATTAACATTTTCTTAGTTCATTTTGTTCTTGTTTCAGTGTTTATATTTGTAATTTTGGCTTAAACGCAACTATGTTCTGGTCAACACCAAATGAGAGTCAAAAGTAAAAA
Organism: Phasianus colchicus; assembly: GCF_987193195.1. NCBI lineage: Eukaryota > Metazoa > Chordata > Aves > Galliformes > Phasianidae > Phasianus > Phasianus colchicus. The sequence goes on along the minus strand of NC_143439.1, from coordinate 17,865,640 downwards.
TGAATGAAGGTTTGCAAATCTTTGAGACAACTTTTCAGAGGCAGTTGGGAAGAAGGAGATGACATGATGAAAACAATAAAAAAAGATTAGCTTTAAACTCATTTGTTTTGTATCACAATTGGCTAAATGCCATCTTTTTTTTAAGATTTGTCTTATACCTGATAAGGCTACTTTGATCAGCAAGAATAATTATAATTAGATGTGAAAATTACAAGGGTCATATTTTGCTAATGTAATACTTTGCTGACTTAGAACTTATCTAGAGACATCAGACTGCACATCACTTATTCACTTTCAGACATTCTGACTTCTTTCAGCCAAAGTATTCTTACATTCACAACTGCCAATTTGTCATGTGCAGTTGAGTGTGTAAATTTTCTTGAATAATCAGATTGTGTATTTTTTTACTTTCCATTCTTACAAATACATACTTGAAAATTCACTCCTTCTTACCCAGCATTCACTTAGGCGTATGTCTAAACTTTGTGCTTTCTTCAAATACTAATTCCACGCCTAATTAAATCTTCTTGAGCATGCCACAGTCATTCAGCATTTTCAATAGCTTGCCCACAAAGTAATTTCCTCCTAACTGCCTCATTCCTGCAGAGATTTGGAAAACGCCCGATTTTTTTCAATTTTATTTTAGCAGATCTGAATAATCTAGAGCTTTAACATGCAGAGTCACTTATTGTAGGATCATGGTGTTCCCTAGTAGACTGAGGGTTGTGAAACTCTTGCTAGGGAAGCAGAGCAGAGTTGCTTTAAAAAGACAGCAGTACTCCAGACATTCCAAGCTTCTCTGAGTTTTCTTTTTTGTACATGTGGCAAAAGCCTGTCTGAATTTCATCAGAAATGTTTCTTTGCAGAGTGTCTTCTAAAAGGTCCTACAGATGGTTGAGAAAACCAAACAGAGTTCACAGAGAACTCTGATAGTTTCATCAGTTTCTACTACTTCTTCACTCCTCTCAGTCACAGTTTCCTTCACTTTTTTCAATATCATTCCAATATTTGAATAGTTTACAATATTCTGATGTCCCATGTTGGTGTGGTAGTTTCACCAACGGCTAGATAGGCTCCACCACACCACTCTCACAGCCCTACTTTTCAAATGCCCAAGGGGAAAAAATCCAATGAAGAAAAGCTCATGGGTTGAGGTACAGTCAGGGACACCACTCATCAATTACCAACCCTGATAAAACAGACACGGTATAAGGAAAATTAAAGTTACCACTTAACAGACTAGGGCAGTGAGAACTAAAAGCAAATTTCAAACACACTCCTCCTATCTACTCCCTTCCACCTTCTTCCCTCAAGTGGCAACAGGTGAATGGGGAATGCGGGCTACCGTCAGCCCATAATGCTTAGTCTCTGACACTCCTTTACCTCTGCTTTCACTCTGCTCCTACCTCAGCATGGTGTTCCTCCCATGGGGTACCATCTTTCACAAACTGACCCCACGTGGGCATCCCAGAGGCTGCAGCCCTCCAAGCACTTCTCCAACATGGGTCCGCATCATACGGCCCATCCTGCAGGAGCATACTATTCGAGCATGGATCTCCACAGACTGCAGCTCTTCAGGGGCTCTCCATGGGCTATGGCTCATTCAAGCTACATCCACTGCTGCACAGTGGATTCCTCCATGGCTGCGCATGGAGATCAACACTGTGTGGTGCCCATGGGCTGCAAGGGGAGTAGCCAGCTCTTCATGGGTTTCTCCTGAGCTATGCCTGGAGCACCTTCTGCCCTTCTTCACTGATATGCCCACAAGACAGTCTCTGATATTTTCTCACTCTTCTCTCACAGCTACTGTTGCAAAGCAGCTTTTCCCTTAAATCTGATCTCCCAGAGGCACACCTAGCATCGCTCATGGCCCAGCTCTGCCTAACATCAGATCCCCATTGTGGCTGGCTCTGACCTACCATAGGGCAGCTGCTGGGCTCTGCTTACAGAGGCCACTCTGAGGCCCTACAGCTGCCAAAACCTTGCCACATAAGCCCAATAAAATTGGTCCTTCATTTTATGTAGTCTTTTCAAACTTTAAATAATTTTCCACTTTTTTTTTTTTTTAAATAGAGATTACTTATCTTTTTAAACAGCCTTGTGCTTTCATGCCTGATTGTGAATGCACACACTTAACAAACGTTTCTTTAACACTTTCAAAATTACATGAGAATACTGCTTCTGGCATATCTAGAGATGTAACTTCTATCACCTAGGGCAAAATGTACTTGTGGACTGAATGTGTGAAATTGAAGTTCTGCCTTCAATTTTGCTTTATTACATAAAATACTTTGAAGAGCTTATTTCAAGATGCATTACAAAAAATACATTTTGTGTCAGTCATTCTGAAGTTAGCTAGAAATTTTTCGGAAAGATCTATTAAAACTCCTGGTTCTGAGCTCAAACAACAAAGAATCAACACAATGAACACAGGTATGTGCAGCAGTGAAATCAGATCACTCAATCAGCAAGTTTGTAGCACATTATTTAAATAATAATGTAAAAGAAAACCAATTAGATAATTTCTACCCACTGTCCTCTCTTAACTGTCACCAAAGTAAATGTCCACTCTCTCCAAAAGATGTAAAAAAAAACCGAAATTAAGCAACCAATTTTTTCACGATTGTCTCTAAAGTTCCAATAATTTTGGTTCCACATATTTACTTTCCTTACACCCTTGTAACAATGAATCTATTCAAATACAAAGTTTGAAGTAAAGATTTTACAGATTTTATTGCTTGTGTGCAATTAAGTTTTCTATTACTTGCAATTCTAAAATTAGAAAAGCAATAAATTTATAATCATTTTCATCTGGAAAGATCTGATTACTAAAAGTTTACTGTAAGAAATTTTTATAACTCTTAATTATTTGGCCAGGCATTGACAATTTTTTTCTCATGAAGTTAACTGGTTTTTCCATTTTGTCTCTCCATTTACAGCAAGATTTTGTGTTTTAGGTGTTTTTTTTTTGTTTTGTTTTTGTTTTTGTTTTTTTTTTTGTTATCTAGTGACAGAGAAAGATAAAGCAGTTGTATTTGTGCATTACATCAAATTTCAGATTGCATCAGGATAAAACTCTGAACAGTAAATTCTCTTCTCAAATACACATTCACACTGATAAATATTCTAATCAGGTTTTTCACTTCCGCCCATCACATGACAAAGATGTCAAAGAAAATACATTTTAGAAGTTAAGGAATAAACACATCAAAATCTACACATTTTCCTTTAAGTGACAGAACTCCCTTTTCTTTCTTCTCTAAAACATGAATAGTTGTTCTCCTTCCCCACACTGCATGTGCATTCACTGTTGAATGTGTGGCACGAATAATGACCATTATAGCAGTTCAAATTAACTTTAAGGGATCAATACACAATTGATGCTTTTGGAAATGACACATCCCCTAATACAGTTACATTTTTATTAACCAGTAAAGGTTCAAACCAAATTAGAAAGTGACAAAGTTATTTTCAGCACTTTGTATTTAATTATTTCTCATTAAAAACAAACTCCCATTCCTATGAAGCCATACGACTTTCCAAGGAAGAAAGAAAAATAGATGCTGAAAGTAATCTGAGCAGGTTCATAAAAGCTAAAAAATGAAGTGCTCCAAGTAACTGTTTTCATTTCCTCCACTTCAGATGAGGATATACAGGTACAGCGCACTGAAAGATAGACCTACTACAATGATCAAATGCATAACTAGCTTAAGGCAATACAGATACAATCATTTCTGCTCCTCAGACTAAATCAGTAAGGTTTGTATTTATATTGAGGTGCGTCTCAATACCTTAAATCTAGAAACATCTCAGCTCTATGGTATGTAGGTCACTGTAAAGGTAATGCCTCCTATTTATTTCCATGGAAATAACATCAGACACAAAAAACACAATAACACTATTTGATAGAACAAATTCTCAGATACAAACCACCACCAGCAGTTATACATTTTCCCCAGTGATGAATAAGATGCTCTTAAAAATCTGCATCAGTGGAGGTGACCCACTGTTGATGTCACCACTGCTACACTACCACACCACCCACCACCTCACTGTGCTCATGTCCAATGTTTGGTCTCCATATACATTCAGCAAGCATCAACAAATGTCAACAGGTGCCATTTTTCCAAATGGAGGTATTCGATAACATACCTTTGCACACTCAGCTGCCATTTTGTCAGACCGCCCCTCTGTTACTGTCCGTCACATGGCAGCAAAATATAATAGTTGTGAGAAGGCTCAAGCTCTACTGTCATACCACCATCAGCCTCTGACATCATGGTCCAACATAAAAAGTAATGCCTCCTATTTTATTGAGAAGATCTTTTATTTCTTTGGTATTACAAAGCAATATTTCTTCCTACTACTTAGCTGTGTCTAAATAGATGACAGTACGATCCATGTTCATAAGAATCATGCGTAGTTAAGTCCATAGATTTTGATTATCACTTCAGACAACTGAGTATCTATTAAGGTATTGCCTGAATCACTAGAATATGGATATTACAGAAAAAATTAACTTTTTTTTCTCAGAATTACTATTCTTAGTTTCACTTCCTATCGCATGATCCTCAATTTATATAAAAGCTAGACAATTTTAACTCTTGCAAATCTACTTATTACAGATCTTCCTGGAACAGCATCACAGTCTGATCTTGAGTGTAGTTCTTGAAAAAAATGGAAACAATACTGGGAATTCCATAAGCAGAGTTTTTCATGGACTTCTCCATAAAAGAAGTATAATTTTTTTTAAGATGTCAGCACTGAGAGCTCCCTGGGATCAGATACTTCTTTCTGTCAGCTTATTCTCAGATAACACACAAAAATGAGTAAAGGAGGGACTGCAGACCCACAGATAAATCTGTGAAACCCTCTCTGATTTCAGCTCATTCTCTCAGCCATGCATTTAAATACCTATCAATCTTAAATGGGTTTGGTTAAGTAGCACAAGGGAATAATCCAAAAAGTCTCAAGTTACACTGGAAATGGGAAGGAAAAGACCTGCAAGCTTTCTTTTTCTAAGGAAATCTCATGAAATAGAAAGAAGTCAGTTTAGTGTAAAATCTAAAATGTTCTTGTAGGACTGCAAAGCAAGTTTTATGTTATAAATGAATATAAGTGTAGCATGGAGAATAAATGAAGTAATTGAGATACAATGGACAGAGAATCCTATGAAACAAGTATACGAATAATCCATATTTATCCTAGGGTGACAATTTAAAAAGTCATGCTTATGATATATTTTTCATCTCTTGGCAAGACCTCACTGCTTAAATCTAACATTGAAATGACTGTATAGTTTTATTTACAGTAAGCTGAAGACTGAGAGTCCATTCAGTAGTTTTATTCTCCAGCAATAAAATTATAGGGCACCAAATCCATGTCCAAAGGCTTTTATTTGTTTTCATGGTCAGGGAAGAAGTTATGAAGATTATTTTCCTCTGGCCATTTCAGTGAGCAGATGCTACTTAATGTCAGTTTAGTGGGAAGCCATATGAAAAATCTGAATTCTACTCTTTCTTCAAGATACTCCATTTTCAAATATGTCATTCTGTATTAATAAAACAAGTATGCTCTCTGGGAGTTGCTCTCTTAAATCAGGTGGACATTTATAAAATCTTTTGAATGAACCTTAGCTATGATATGTATACATCAAAGTGTTAAAAAAAAAGTGGTCAAGCAGCTGACTAGCAAACCATTGTTTTACTCCAAAGATGAAGGAGTCTCTGACCAGGAGGCATTCACAATTCATCAATATTGAATTTCAAAACCTCATGAAAGCATGACTACAGCTTTTCGGTGGCTCCCCTGATCGATTTTGTGTCAACTTTACAAAATCTGCTAGTAACTTTGTGCAGCAAATCCCTTCTTGACATTATGCTATTTCTTTCACTGTACAGAAGTCCCTAGGAATAGACCCATCCAAATAATCAGTCTCTGACAGTTAAAGCAGAACTTAAAGGGACACCTCTATATTCCCAAATAAATATAGGAAATTTATTTCCTTCTGGAATCTCGGGAAATATCAGGAAAACATTCTCACCCACCACGGTCAGCCACAAATATTTTTTAGATAGGTAGTGCTTTCAATGTTTCTTTTTAGATAATTTTGCTAAGAAGGAAGCATTTGAAGTGTTCAGCTGAGATGTCAAAGCCAGAAACAACAACAACAAAAAACAACCAAACTATGCTTCAATAACTATATACATAAAAAAAAATCTCTGCTATTACTGAGCTGATAGATAAAGAGATGATAATCACTCTACAAGAAAACAATGGACAACAGTCTACTGCCATTGTACATGATCAACACTTGGTAAAAGAAGATAAACAAATAGGCTTGAGATACTTGTTTCCTGCAAAGTATGGAATGAAATTCATTAATGTAAAGGAAGTCCCTGAACAGAATTTCAGGGAAACAGAACATATAAACTAAATATTTTAAACGTCTGCAATCTTATGTTTCTCCTGTTTCTTGCCACTGTAGATGATTGCCATTGTAGATGAGGTATTAAGTGAACCTTAGATTATATGATCTGTAATCCCACCTCTTATGTTTCTGTTTTTTCTTCAATAAACACTAAGTTGTCTCTAGAAATATTGTTTCTCAATAGTTAGTACAGAAAAACTGTACTAATGTCTCTACTTCATCACTTCCATACTCCTTGTATTCCAGTCTAGTAACATGAAATCTTTTACTCCATCCTTATTCCTTCAAGTAGTTATTCATTTTTGTTTAGGCCAGGAAATCTCAGGCCTCATTTTAGTCTCATTTCTGAAGCACAACCAACAAAATACCTTCCTCTCCTGGATTCCCATCCAGGATTCCAATTCTCTCCTAAATGTCAAGTTTTCCTTTTTGTGACACTTGGTCCTTTACTCTCACATTTTCTCTGGATCCATTCCTCATACCTTCAGTGTACATTTCTTAGCCTATCTATCCTTGAGTCTATATCACTATATGCACTGAAGTAGTAACTTATAGACACATTTTCTTCATCAGTGTAATCTCAGTTCTCCTTTAAGTTCCTTTGGAGTAACAAGTCTAGAAAAGTTGCTTTGTTTTCCTTCACTTCCTTCATATTCTACCCATATCATTTTTTTTTTGTATAACCATTTCCATTCATTTCTCTCATTATCTTTATTTCTAAGTGCTCCTGACATTATTAAATTAGATATCAATCTCTCCTATGTACCAAACCTTTCATGCCATTTGCTGCTGACCTGATGGTTCAGCCAGCCATCTGAACTCTAGGCAACCTGTAGTTAAAAGTAAACCTTTTCTAGTCTACTTCTCTGCTTCCAGGATCTTGTCATAGTTTCTTTACAAAATTTCGGCTTCAATCTGTTTTCACTGTTTCTTTTCTTCCTATCTTCATTTAGACCACATGTCAGTATGGGAACAGCAACTATTGTCCTCCAAATGAAACTGGAGAGGCAGCAAAGACTGAAAAAAGAGTGGTTGTGTTTAAGCAACTTCCTTTAATACCAACTGCTCAACTGACCTATAAGGACACAAAGCAGGAAGGAGTATCTAGGGAACTTAAGGCCTGTCAACTTGATCCCCAGGAAGTGGATGGACCAAATAATCATAGCAAGCATCTTCTAAAGCATGGCAGACAAAAAGTGAGGAAGTCTTCAGCATAGACTACCACAGGAAGAGGCAATCACTTCTGATCAACTCAATAGCCTTCTATGGTAAGACCTGATAGATGAAGGGACAGCAGTGAATTTGTTTATCTCTAATTTGACTAGGCTCTCATAACATCTGTTACCCCGAGAAAAAAAGATGAGGGACAAAATGGATGCTGAAACAAAATGCTGGACTTACTTTGGGACAACTCACAAGCCTAAATTAAAGGAAGGATAAACTAAAGTGTCTTTTGTAAACCACTGCTTATCGTTAAGAGCCTATGATTTCCACAACAGAAGTAGTTTTTTTTTTTTTTTTTTTTTTTTAAGAAACGAAGAACATAGAATCTGAACGTGAGGTAGTTGTGAAGAAGTACAATAGTATAGATAAACATCATAAATGATCACGTCAGTAATAATAACCCAGACTTTATAAAAGTCAAAGATGAAATAGCTGAATAAGTAAAATGCAATACACTACAGCTCTGGATTTAAATTAAATGTAATATCAATTTTTGGGCCTTTTTTTAAGAAAAAAGCTATCAGCTAGAATGCAGATAATTAAAGCCTGAAATCTTGCTTTATCTACATAAATTAACAGAGACGAGGCAAAGGATTATTGGACATCTTGAGTATGATATACTTAAAAAGGATATGCTATGACTTATGTGAATAAGGGTGAAATATATATTTGGAGTGCACAAATCTATATTTTATTTACGTGTACATATCTGTGTATGCATTAGTATTTATATTTATAATGACACAGAAGTTTATACAGAAGTTAAATATACCTCTGTGAAAGTATAGCTATGAAATGGATAAAATACCCTTTAAAGGAGTTTAAGAGCAAATAGAAAAATCACTCAGCAAAACTAAAATGCCGTGCTGAAGTTCTCACTTTTACCTGTCTGCAGGATAAATGTAAACAGATTTGGAACACAAAGGACAAAGGGTCACCAGAAGGGTCAGTGACATGTAATACACCCAGGAGTTATAGCCCTCTCAAAGAAGGCTGAGTGGCCCATAATCTCTATAATGGAAGAAGTATCAGTGGAGATGGGCAGTGCTCATGAGTCTTAAGAAATAATGCAGATTGAGTCCAATCACGGATGTTGCAAAGAAGTTAACTTTATCTCAACATAAAGGCAGTGTGGCTTTTGTTTTAGATAAACAGATATTATCAACTGAATGGATCAACAAGTTGTGTGTTTGTCCCTGAGATCTTTGAAAAAAAAGTATGAATGCATGAGAAGAGTGAAAACATGGTTCAGCCCAACACAGTTTATAAAAACTAAAATTCATTTGGTAGTTATTTAAAGACAGCAGCAGATTTGAGCTGGCTTCAACCCACAGATTCCTTCCTGGTGACTGAGGACATCCAGCATCATGATAGCAAAGCATAGATATACAGGTTATTTCTACTGTGATCTGATAGCTTCCCTTCAGATACTGAAAGGACTCTACAGAAAAGAAGAGGACAGGCTCTTTAGAAGGGTCTGTGGTGACAGGACAAGAGGAAATTGTTTCAAACTGAAAGAGGGTAAATGCAGATTGGATACGAGGAAAAAGTCTTTGACAGTGAGGATGGTGAAGCACAGGAATAGGTAGCCCAAAGATGGGGTGGACCTGATCTAACTGTGGATGTCCCTTTTCATTGCAAGGGAGTTGAACTAGATGACCTTCAAAAGGTCTCTTCCAACTGTGAGGATTCTATGATTCTAACTATAAATTGCAATTGTTATATTCTGCTTGAATAGTGTCTTCAGTACACACTGCTGTTTCATTTTTCTAAATCAAAATCTCACATAACTTAAAACATAACTTAAAATATCTTCATCATATACATTTTATATTGTCCACACATGGAATATTCTAAAGAATCTGATCAAAGAGCACTGGATTCTGATATTAATTGACATAATTGACAGCACTATTTTAAAGGTGAGCACTAATTATTGCTTTGATAACATTTCAACAATAATGGAACTCCTGATTTAAGGTTGTAGTCATGAACAAGAGCCTAATAAAGATGACCCACACTGATTAGGAAGAGTAGTGATAAGACCGTCTGCAGAGATGAACACTACAACTAAAGAGGAAATAAATCATTGTGAATAGTAACAAAGGCAGGAGAAAAGCTAGCCTGTAATTATTATTTTTTACTTTTTTAAGGAAGAGGATGGAAATATCATTTCTGGGGGTGCTCATGGATAGAATATTGAGCTGATCAATTGAAAAATTGAAAGGTTTTAGGAAGGTAAAGAGAGAAAAGCAGGCTTGTGATGACTACTAGAACCTTGCAAACAGCACTAGAGAGGTGAGATGTCTATTTGGAAGAAACTGAGCACGACTGAAGAGAAGGAGTTGAGAAGGAAGTGAAAAGAGGAAGCAAGTCATCTGGTCTGGGATACTCAGAGGTACCTGTCAAACAGCCCTATGTCTTATCTATGCCCCTCAAAAGGGAACAAATCTGTAAATGCTGAGGCCATATTTGCGTTTAATTAACTTTCATACTCAGGAGTTCTTGATTCCTAATCCTGGCTAAGGAAGAAATGAAGTGACATCCTGACATCCCAATGTTAAGTAGATATGATTCAAGAGATAGAGATCTGAAGAAGATTAATAATCTGCGTATGATTAAGAAGCAGAGTGTGGAAGTAAAGGTCAATTTTTATAATGGTACATCATCAGCAGCAGAATCCTGCAGTCTGGGTATTTGACTTAGAAATATGTGATCTGAAAAAGCAGTTGAGCAGCAAGATGATAGAAGTTGCTGATGATAAAAAGCTACTCAGGGTAGCAAGGCTGGGGGCAGGCTGACAAATTGCAGAAACACTCCTTAGGAGGATAAAAACTGGGCAATAGAACAGCACATGAAATTCAGTGTGGATAAACTGAAGATATCATCAGATTAAAAAGAAAACAACAATTTTTTTTCCCAACTTCATAGATAAAAAAGCAGTTGCTTGTGTGACTAATTTTTTCTTGGAGTGAAAACAGGACACTGCTGAATAGCAGACAAAAAAGTACAAACTACATTTCTTGTCAAAGAACTGTGAAATGGAAACGTGTCATTATTTAACTGTAGAAATCCACATCTCACCAACATCTCACTACTGCATCCATCTTTGACCTCCCATCTCTAAAGAAACATATTAGAATTGAAGATGATAGTAATGATAGAGAGGTGCTGAGTCTTTGTTTTCTTTCTTTCCCTATTATGATAAAATTATATGGTATATTATTCTGGTTAACTGTGGAACAAATTTTAATATCTTTAATATTAAAAGATTAATTATTACTTTATTAGAAAAAATTACCTATAACTTACCTGAACTTTCCAGTTTTCTGTAATGTTAAATGAAGGAATGGCACTGTTTTTCATGCTGGTACAGTACTGCTTACTCTTTAGTGGGTCTCAGCTCTTTAACTTATATATGCAAGTAAATGACAATCTTTCATTTTCTTTCCACAATAGGCTGTATTTCAAATTCTTTGTTTTAAAGGCATCTCAAATGGAGAATTAACATCATTTAAGTACAAAACTAGTTACCCACTCAGTGGTACACTGCGTCACATACTGCCTTGCACTAGATTAAAAACAACAACAAAATAATCAAGGAGAACACATCACACACAGAACCAAAGGAACACAAAGAGGAAGCAGGGCTCTGATCTAGCTGCAGATGCCTCTGCTCATTGAAGGAGAGTAGGATTAGATGACCTTTAAAGGTCCCTTCCAACTATTTTATTGGACTCTAGGAAAGACAAAATATGCTATACAAATTTGCTCCATCACAGTTAACTCTGATATTCTACATAAGCAGTGAGTAAATTCAATACCTACCTTCTGTGGGACTTCTGCATTTTTTTTCCTCACAAAGGACCTAAAGAAAAATAGTCTCAGTGCTGTGGGGGTTTGCTGGTCATAATAGTGTAAAGATTTCTTCAAAGGCTTGAATAGTTGATGAAAAAGACTGTCTGCTATGACAAACAGCTATGCAGTAAGGATTCCATTGGAATGAGGTAAAAATACATCTAAACTATAGGAATCTACTGTTGAATTGAGATGTTTCCCCTCGTACAGCTATGTAAGTGAAGTTCTTACCTTCAGGGTGAGAGTGAGATTCCCTTCAAATGAGCTTGCAACTGAGTAACGACCAAAGCAAAATTACTTCAAAAAATCTCTATGAACTCCGTAAATGTTAAAATCTTGAAATGAAAAAAAGCCCAAGATATCTCTTTCAGTGCAAAAGAGACATAAAGTAATGCCTCCTATTTATTTCCATGGAAACGACAACAAAGAGCACAATAACACTATTTGACAGAGCCATTCCACAGCAGCAAAACACTAGTTTTCAACATATTCACCACCTTTAGCCGAGCATTTTCGCTAGTGATGAACAAGAGCCCGCATGCCTGTCAGACTGTCCCTCTGCTGCCATCTGTCACATAACCACAAAGCATAATGGAATATTGGTGGGAAGGTTCAACCTCTACTGCCACACCACCCACATCTGCCTCTGGCGTCACAGGCCAATATAATAAATCACGTTCAGAGCAGCCATTGTAATACATCTGTCTATGCAGCAATGATCAAGGAAGTTCTCTTCTAAACTGTAAAAGAAAGTGGACAGCAATTCCACCATAGCATAGAGAAAAATTCTTACTATTTCATTTTGTGACTAGATTGTTGCCAGATGCTACAAATTTATATATTTCTCAAACAAAATTGCTTCCAATGGCTTATCTCCCTTGGTACTGTATCAAGATGGTTGCTTGTTGAATGTACTATTTGAATGAACAATAGCTCTATATTTATTCCAATAAGTCAGAACACCTTGAGAACTCTGAACATCTAACTGAAGGATTATTTACGTTTTCAAGAGAATTCTATATATCAAAAGCCTGCTACAACCCCTCATGTAATTCTACCTCTCAAATCAGAATCTACATTTCCACCTAGATTTTTCAAGTGTCTTAATGTCTGCTAGAAATTGCAATATGCATGGCTTCTATGGGGTTTGCTTCCCTTTGAGGATTTTTTCCAGACCACATTACTTAGAACAGCAAGCATCAGGCACACAGACGATTCTCTTTTAAGGCTACAGCACATCAAATACCATGAGATTTGTAGAAACAGGTCTTTGCACATGAGGAGGATCACGCCTATTCCTCAAAATACAGTGTTTCAATAACATATGCTAATACTATATCTTTAAATAAAGTACTAATAGATTTCTTCATATATGCATCAAATAATAGTCTGTATTATCTCAGTTTACATTTTTCTCAGAGCTTTCTGTCTGACAAGCTCTTCTATTTTGCACACTGTAGATGGGAGAAAACTTAATTTTTCCTAGTGTTCTATCTGTGATGATAATGCTTAAGTTACATGAAAGAGCATCATCTGTACTTGGATATCAATTTCAATCTTTTCTTCTTTGCTTACTTCCTCGTAATTCTCCATTCAATTTATTTGGGTACATTAATATGGTTCACTATTTTTCTGACTATATATTCTAATCTTGTCAACAATCATTACTGTACCTTTTCTCTTCATCTTTCTAAATATGTGCTTTCCTGAATAAGTTTTAATTTGTAAAGATATCTTAACTGCAAATTCAGGGGTTGTATGAGAAATTTCTCTCTTACTTTGTGTTTTTATAATGAGCTTTTGTCTTGTTGAAGGAGATTCACTTTTTGGGCTCTTAATATTAGACAATCTACAGATACTCCATAACCATGAACTGTTGTTAATCACATGGGAAGATGAATGAAATATCATAAGTAACTGTACAGTATCATAAATATAATTTGAAAAAAAAACAGGTAGCCAGTTACACTCATACACTAGATATGGACTGTTATCTTGACCACTTCCTGTCATATAGATACTTTCCTTAACCACATGATTTTAACTTAAGAAAACAGCATAAAAAATAACATTATTTGTGTTTAGGGAAAAACGATTTTTTGGCACATTCCAATTAAATGTATAGTCAGTGGAGCATTCACTTGACAGATTATAATCTACTACTCATTATAAGTTCAGTTGTTTCAGAGCTATTGCAGAAAAAGCTTTAAAGTATTTTCTTTTGTTCTGAAGTGGAAAAGCAATATTTCATTAGTTTCCTTGTGTTCTAAAGCAACTTAGCTGAAAAAAGCTGATCAAGAGTTATCTGCCCAAACTGAAACAATTCAGGAAGTTTTCAGTTCTGATTAGAAGGAATTAAAATGAAATTTTAATTATACTGATTGTCACAGCTCTCACCAGCTCACTCTTCGGTTAAGATAGCTAGAGAGCTTTTTGATTACTCATGTACCTTCTATATTCTCTAACATATACAGGCAGCTGATTTACTGCTGCACAGTTCTCTGCAGAACTTCAATAAGCATGTTTTACCAAAGCCAAAGATTTGTGTACGCATATGTATACACACACTTGTGTCATATCTTTTAAAATTGAAGGAGGCGGGAGAAGAAAGAAAAACATGTCTAAAGTAACTGGGAGTGGCAAGGAAATCTCCCAAACCCTGAAGTGGGATTTTCCATCTCAATATTTGTTTTGAACTATAACGATATGGCTCTCGCATCTCATTCACATATTTTTCAATTAGAAAGAAGGTAGTTTTTCTCCAACTTTATACACCAAGATAGTTCTACAAGCTACTGTCTGCAACTTTGAAGTGGAAATGAAACTTTGAAATTTCTTTCTAAAACAATGCCTGCAATGAATTATCCCTTTTTAACTTGACTAATTAGCTTCACTTCCCCTGAGTCCCTCTAGTCATTTCTTTTAACTTCAATGTCACCCTTATAGGATGACACAATTGATCCACATACAAACCCATTATCACAAGTAGGCTCATGTTTCAATGATTATAACAGAGAGGAAGTAAACCACTAACAGGAACATCAGTTTGATAGGTGTAATAAATGAAGAGAATCTTAAAAATAAATATTGTGTATCTGCCAGCAGATAGCAATCCTAGAATTATTTTAGGTCCATGGCACCATATCTTTAAATGAACATATACTGATTTTACTTTTAGGGACACATTTGTATGATATACACATTTATTATACATTGCATTGAAAGTGACAAAAATATTCTTTTACACTTCAGTTAGAACAGCATTCATGTTACTGTAGCCTATTTTCTATTATTAACTTTCACAAAGGTCAGTAGTTTTTTTTATTAGATATTCATAGCATTTTCTTACCTATGGAGAGCCTTTTCTACAAAGAATACTTCTAATTTACATTTAGGGTTCTCTCTCACAAGCACTCTTATGAAAATGTAGAAGTGACTTAACAGTCCAGGAACCAATATGTTTCTGTAGCCAATGCAGTTAGTTGTCGCAAGGAATTTTTCTTTCGTTTTGTCAATTTAACTTATTTTCTACACCTAAATGGGCTAAGAAGAAACTTTGGTACATTTGGTACATAGAACAATTCATCACTTCCAAATACAAAGAGGAAAAAACATCCACAATAATGATAATTTCATTCAATAAGACAGTAGAAAGTGGTAAATTATTCATTTAATCTTTTGTACTCCAACCAGCAGCTTTTTGAAATCTGTTATTGACTTACAGGATTTATAATTTTAATCATATACTACTATTACTATGATTTTTTGAGAGAATGACTTCACATAAGAGGCTTACGCAACTTTTTAAATGCAAACCACCCTGTAAATCTGGAAAAAGCAGAATGCTTCAGTGTCTCTAACTCCACATGTACCTAACAGAGAAGGAGACAAAGTCATTTCTTCTCACAAATGCAAAGACATTCCTCCCTCTTTTGAAGTTTTAGGAACAGTCTCTCTAGAAAATGATACTGTTTTCACTAAAATTAGTGAAAAGCAAGTGGACATAACACACGAACATAAAATAAGGTTGGCATCTAAAAATGAGGTTTTTTTTCCTTTTCAGTTTTCACTCAGAATTTAGCACAATGCCTCCCTGCAGTTGAAAATCCTAACTTTTAATCTATCACTGAGACTATTTCACCTGTACTGGAGCCTCCACTGGTCACTTCTGGCTGTTAAAGATGCTGAACTAAGACTGCTGTGTTGTGACAGTGTTTGGGTTCAAACAGGTTTAAGTTGTACATCAGGTGCATTTGTTCTCTAGATGGGAAAGGAATTAACGTCCGATGTTGAATACTAAGGACCAAAAGAGTTTGAGTTTCCAAAATGAAACTGGATGCCTTACTTGAAAGTATGATTCAAATAATAATAAAGAGTATTAAGCAGTTGCAATACACCAAAATGAAGAAACAGCTATAATACAGGAGCTAACTCATAATTGTTGCTTTTTGCCTCTAAATTTGCCAGATTGTCTGTCAGCAGTGTCTTCAGGTATAGAGTTTTTTTCCCTGCCTGCTTAGGCTTCCACTCATTCATGTAACCTGCTCCCTTTAAGCCTCCCCTGCTGTGCTGGTCCAGGAGGTTGCACAGCTCAGGTCTGTGAGATGAAGCCCTGTTTCAAATATGAGCCACTGTTCCTCAAGCAAGGAAACCTCAGGAGTTCTATTAGTATAAAAAAATTGTCAGGAAATCAGATACTGGCAGAAATAAGAAAAGTCTGGCAGAAGAACTGTGTGCTAATAGGAGATGAAAATATAGAAACAGAGCACAGAGCTCAATGTTTTAGCAAAAATAATCAGGCGTATAGTAAGGAAGATGTCATGAGAACATGTGGGAGTAAACGTAAAAACCAATAAACAGTGTGGGTTTGTTGAAAAAGTCTCTTGTAGATAACACTGAAAGAATGTAGTATCTGGCTCGTGCATGTGTTTCAGATTTTACTCTAGAAAAGGAGCAGCACATACTGAAACTGAATTGAGTTAAGCTTAGAATGTGAGAGCATTAGAGGGTTATAATGTAGTGCCATAAAATAGTGATCTTTGGACATCCACAGGGATTTAAAAGCAATGCACTGTAGTACGCTCCAACTATTGCAATAGCCCTGCATGTGTTTCAGAGATCAATACACTATTAAGGGGATACAGAAAAGCAATAACTAATGTGTTATTTTTGCATATGTAAATATGAAAAATATCTTCATGAAACCCATATTTACTGCATGCACTACTTCACCTTCGCTGCACAATAATTACTAAATGTGAAAAAAAATCCAGAAGATTGGGTATGGCTTAGTAGAAATGTCAAAAATCCATATTGTTTAAAGTTTAGACAGTTTTTAGTTCCAAACTTTCACATGCTGCCATATACAGAAATGACTTTAGTCACCGGGGAAATTTAATTGCTTACACTGCACACAGATCACATACATTGCAACAGTGATAAAGAATAGCAGATCCAACAGAAAAGGCATTTGAAGCTGTTAAAATCTAAAGAAAGTATAAAAGCCTCCAACTACAATGTTTTGGTGGTAAATACTTCATTCTTTTAATTTTTAGAAGCGAATAATTCAAGATATTCTCTCAGTAGAATGTCAGTATCACAAAGCTGTATGTTACTTGGGGAATTTTATATCACTGCATGTAGTCAGAAAAATAAACATCTAGCAGCAGATTTATGTTTCAATAATTATCTATAAAAGCATTAAACCAAACTATGCTGATCCACTTTGTTTTGTCAAAGGTAGAACAGGAACTTAGAGTACACAATACAATTCCAACCAAAAGTACTAAAATGATTCACAAAAATACATTCAACTAGATCAAGACAAATAAAGACTTAAATATAACTGGAATACTACTGCAAAGTGTTTGTATACCGTTACAGCAACAAAAAGATCTATTTTTAGAATTAAAAGGAAGTTATGTACTTACAAAGAAACCATCAGAGCACTTGGTTCAAGTATTTTTTGTTCGTATGGAATGGTCTCATACACCATTTGGTATTATTTCTGCTTTCTGGAAAAGCATACAAACAAGTTTTTCAAGACTGCCACTGAGTGCTAGGCAGCATAAATGAATTTACATCTTCATCCTACAGATGAAAATGTAAAGTTTACAGTAAAAATATGGATTGAAGAACAATAAAGGACTGTAAAAACATCTCTTCGCCTTCAAAACAAAAATATGAAAGCACATAAAGAAAATTCAGGAGACTACCACTGATGTTCATTATTTCAATGTTTTTCTCCCCCCTGTGGAAAGGAACATTTTATATGGTATATTTATGCACCAATATACATTGCTTTCTTGTCTCAGCTGCTTCAAAAGGAATAATCTGTGCAGTATGCAAAAGAGGAACCCAAATGAGGTTTATTAATTCCATTTCAAATGTATGGTGAAGGTCTTACTGACTGAAAAGTACTTTTATCTTCAGGTATAGCCCCACAACACTGTAATGAGTTTCATAGATACTACAGAGTTCTCCTGCACAGTCTCATTCAGAGGTGAGATGCTTAATTATGTCAGAGAAAGCATGTACTGTAATAAAATACATATTGTGATTCAGCTTGAGCATTCCTTCCTGCTATGACATCCATCACTTCCTGATTTAACTCTAGTTTGTAGCTGCACCACACTTAAAGGGTAGCAGCATTTTGTTCAGTTCCAGAAAGTGGATTTGACAAAGATTAGTTGTCAAAGCTGATGGAGGAAACTGAAGCCATAGGAACAACTATGGAACACTGCTGTGGAAAACTCTTATAATCATGTCTGGGTTTTTTAAATTAACTGCCTATTTTAAAAATAAAATAAAAATCAGCAGAGTGTGCTAAAAGTATTTGTTTATACAAACATGTAAATACACCTCTTAATATTAACAGAAAACATGGGAAGGAGTGGAGCCAAGTCTTCAGTTCTTCTTATTTATAATTCAATAAAACTAGCGTATAATAAAACTTAATCAAATGCTCTCTGCCTAAATATGTTCAGGAAACAAAAAGACAAGAAATTCAGTAATTCAGTCATTCATATGAGAAAAGAGATTCAGGTCTCAAAACAACATTTTCAATTTATCCTTCCTGAAGTCAAAGAAAATAGAATTATTCTTAGTCGCATAGATAAATTCCAAAAATATGCAGAGAACTGCAATAACTATCTCCACAAGAGAGCAAGTGGCTTTCAAATGAAAGAATGAAGGGAACACTAGTCTCAGTTCTTTGGTGTTTCTTTTGTTTTGATTTCTTTTCTTTTCCCCCCCCCCCCTTTTTTTTTTTTAACTATCTTTAACTGACATGTTACGTTCACAAGAATTAAAAGCCTCCTGAAGAGGGACTACCAATAAGGTTCTGTAAATTATTAAGTTAATTCTGCTTGTGGGTCAGTGTCTGTACTGTGCTTGTTTGGGATTGCCTGCGTTATTTACTTATCATCTGGATACATCACTTCCCAGATGGAAGTTGGGTGGAAGTTAGAAAATAAAAAAATATATTAAATAAGAAAAAATAAATTAAGCCAATGCCCTGTGTAAATACAAATACCTGTTGATATAGAATTACTAACTGCAACAGAAGACTCTCCTTAATCTTAACAGTAAATTAAGTAATAATTAGTCTTACGGCTATCCTACTGACACCTACAATTCCTTACTAGCCCGTCAGTCATTCTACAGATGCTGAAGAAGACAAGATGATAGAGAAGGATCCTAGCAAAGCAAATTTAAAAAATTTCTTAGAAAGGAAAGCAATTATACCAGTATTTCCAAATTATCCTGAATTCTGTGATAGAGAAACATCCTTGACAGACGCTATTATCATCTCCTCCTTATTCTTTTCACTGGTAAATGATCTCTGTGATAATCATACATAAGAAAATAACTTGCATGTATAAATTGACTCCAACAGCTCTTTTAATTGCAACTAGAACATCACCTACTAGATCGTGAAACAAACCAAGAGTTGTCCCAAAACAGAGTGTTACATCTGAAAAAGATGTGCTCTGAACACATCTAATGGTATTTTTTCTGTAACATAAAATGGTAAAAACAAATGAGAAACAAATAAATACTTTGAGGTAGTGAGTAGCTTTTTTCTTTTCTTTTTTTTTTTTTTAACTAGAAGTGTGCAAGAAAGCTCTGTAACAATATGACCTTCCTTAAGAACTCGCTAACATGCTACAAATAATGGAGATGCATTTCTTTGCTGAAAAGAGAAGAAAGTGAGATATTCGATAAAAACACAATTATCCGTTGCAAATGTGCAGCACAAAGCACAACTTTAAATCTGTCAAGACTCAGATGCTAGACACACCAGTCCAAGGATAGAAGCATTGAAGACTAAGACTGCTCTTAAAAATCTTAATTCTGTCTTTGTCCCATTATAACTTAGAGTATTTACTCCATAAAACCTGTGAGCTAACAAAACTGCTCTGTGATCTTCGCACAAAAAAGATTTACTGATTAAGTGGGTAGGTATCTTTCAGTTGATAACTTATGTTAAAGACATCCAGCTTCATAAAATTTGGCTTCAGCAACTGTTTCTAAAAACAAAACTCCGTTACTTCCAAGCTTTCTCAACTTTCATAAGTCAAGCAACTGGGGGACAAATTACCCCACAGTATGTCTTATTTAATCTGACCTTTTACATGATTGAGCTTTTTCTACCTGTGTTTGGTCTCTTTCTACAATCTTTATTTGAGTGACCTTTATTTTTTCTGAAGTAGATTTTCTTTTCTGGCACCTGTTAAACATTTTATGAAACTACATGAAACAGTGTAGTGATAAGTGCAGAAAGGTGGGTGATGGAAATTTAAATTAACAGCATGAATATAGCCCTTGACATTTGACAAAAGATCCATCTACCTTGTCTAACTAAGACAAGAACTAACTCTAGACATGATTTGTAAACCCAAAGAAAAACAGACAATCATTGATTCACATAATTAAAGATTCAGGGAATGCTGGAAAAAAAAGGGGGGAAAAAAAGCAAGAGTATGATTGATGCATTGCATCAAAATGTATTTCTTAGAACTCAGGAGTGGGTTAGAAACAGACCCAGAACAAAGTTAAAATGAGTACAGTTTATTATACTGAAAATTTAGAGAGATTGATTTTTGACTTCCTATTAGATATGGAACATGAATACTATATCTAAGTTAGTGTGAAATTTGTTTAATTAGATAGGATGCAAGTTTAAGAGATTAACAATATATTTACTATACACCAGAAACACTTGCTAACTCAAAACCATCTTTACCTAAGCAACAAAAGGGGACACTGCATAATGTACAATTAACAAATGCGCAGTTAGAAGAATGTACAGGATGGTGTTTTACAGGCTTATAGTTATAAAGATTATCGTGGTGGAAAGAGACAAAAAAAAAAAATGAAATGCTCACCTGCATCCCAGACTTGCACTAGAAAACTCCAAAAGGAAGTGAACTGGGAGAACATCCTGATGATTTTACTACTCTGTAATCATTCTGTCTTAACCTCAGATCAAGCATGAAGCCGTGCTGCACAATTAAATGATAGCAGGTTCCACTGTTAAATGCTACCACAAGCAAACAGCAATTTGTTATGATTACAATTCTAGGGCAGAAGAAATAAGATTTTTTCAGATTGTATTTTACAAGACAGACCAACTTGCCTGTATGCTTCTCAAAGACAGAATAAACAAATAGAATCTGCTACCTGGTATTTGTAGATAAGAAAAAGCATTTCATTCAGTGGGAAAACACTGAATATCTGATTCAATATAGACAAAGGTTGCTTTTAGCTCTTGAGAAATGGTGTAATCAGTCTTTATCACAGTCTTTGTCAAACAAACTTAAAAATTTGCATTATAGATCTTCAGAAGTTTCTACTTCTCTCCAGTATTCCTAAAACCTTTCTTGAGAACTTAAATTTGCAATTCAGACACAGCGCAGATGTCAGACTTGTACCGTTAACATACCTATCGAAATCAGAATAAAGCACAATAGGCCATGTGAAGCATTTTAAAGAAACTTTCCCAAAACCATAAATGGAAATGCTGCAAGAGAGATTCCTACTTAGGAATATAAAGATTTGTTTCTCTACCAGTTTTTTGAACTTGTTATATCACCTGAATAAATCCCTAAGTACCTAGAAACTGAAGAGGGACAAATTAAGGAGGGTGAAAGCCATCCCTCCTGCTTCACTGGTCAACAGATTTGTCTCTCCTCTTCAAATGAATGATTCCAATTTAAGTGCTACTAACACTAGGAAGGCACGCTTGCCTTCCTTCATACTTCTTGTAACAGATGTAGGATTAGGCTTTCTAGCTAGTTATCCCTAACTGTATATCTGTGAGGCAAAGATTTCTACATACAATATTCATCCTGTACCCTCAAATGTAGTTAAGTAAATATTGTGCTAAAAATTATCTGGGAAGCACAGAATAATATTTTGTGACAGGAATGTAGTTACAGGGACAGAAAAAGTTATCAAGTCATTAATCCTTAGGTATAAAATATTTTATACCACCCACTTCCATCCTCCCTGCTTTTTTTTTTTTTTTTTTTTTTTAAATAAGCTCTTAGTTACACACATTCTATTCAATGAAAATTCTCTGGAAAGCAGATATTTATTCTATAGGCACAGTTATTCCAAGATGGAAAACTCCATTTCATCGTCCTCTGAGAACACATAAGAAACACCTATTAAAAATCATTTGAAGTGAGAAAGCAGCAGCAGATCTACTAGTTTTTTTAGCTAGATGGATACCAACATCATTTAAGGAAATTAAGAATCCCATAAAAAAGACTTAAAACCTCAAGGAAAACAATTACCTGCATTACAGTAAGTAGAAATTCCATCAGTCAGTGGCTTGCATTTGGTAGATACAATAAGAGGCAATTTTGGTAACATGCAATTCATTACCATAAGCACAATAGAGAAAACCTTAATCCTCAGCCTGATATAATAGAAATTACAGAAGAGATTTATAGCAATCTCAGATTTATAGCAGTCCCAGATGGTTAGCCAAGGACTGAGAGAGAGAATAATCTAAGCATTGCATAATCTGCCTTCGTAGAGATAGATTTAGGCCCACTCTAGTATAATGAATGCAGACATGCTGTAGTTGAAATAATGCCTGAGCACTTCACAAGCTGCTGGATGTTATAAGCAGTGCTGATTAGTTCATCTTCTAGATCATTTTACTTTTTTAGCATAAGGGACAGTGTAATTAATGAATATACAGGTGTTATAATTAAGAAATACACAAGAGAGTTTGGCTAAGCAGGTTATTACATGAAAAAGAATAGATAGAGAGCTCACCCCTGTCCTGAGCTTGCTGGAAAACTCCAAAAGGAGGGATCTCCAGAAAGAGATCCTTCCCTACTTGTAGTCAGCTCTAAATGGGATGTAGGAGAGGTGCAGCCAGGCTCTACCCCTTCCGGCAGCACAAGTGAATTACCTTCACCTGTGCTCCCAGGGCTGACTCATTGCTTCTCAGGTGATTGATCAGAGGTTCAGGCTGTGGTTCAGCAGTTCCCATACAGGAACAAAATACAGTGGCATCTATATCTGATATTTAGAAGATAACTGACCAGAGGTTAGGGTCCTCATGTTATGCACAGGAAAACCAGCAGTAAGAGAAAGCAAAAAAACTTTTCCAAGATTACACAGCTGCCTAGGAGTTAGGAGCAGAAGCCAGGTATGATTAAGCTGACGCCTAGCCCATCGGATCAAGTTGTCTTAGGTCATTTTTCAGTCATTATATGCTTAAAGAACCTAATTTCATAAATGCAGGATTTTTCCCCACCTGTGAAGCTAAGAACAACTTTTGTTGTGTTGAAAAGTTTTGGAAGTTTTAGACTTTTCTCCTAGAGCTTTGTTATACAGAATATAGAAGGAGTCTTTGTGGAGCATCCTTCTTTGGCACGTACTTTTTCCTCTTTTTCTATGTGCCATTTCATTAAATGGAACTTTCCCTGTTGCTAACAGTGTCTCTTACTGACTGCATCACAGGGTCGAACCCCTAATATTTAACCAAAATATCTCCCTGCTGCCTCTGATCTCTGCTTTGCACCAAGTAGCAAGAAACTCCTAGTTCAAGTACCATGTCTGAATCACATAGGTAGGCAGCACAGAAATCATCCACTTGTTGCTGATATGCAACAAGGAGATAGACAAATGCTGTAATAGTTTCCATCTTCTTCACTCTTTGTCTTCTCTACAGTTCTGCTGCTCCCTGGACCTCATTTTATGGGTGTAAGGAGTAGTCTGCCACATATGTCTTTTTGCAAAAAGGAGCTGTGACATCTAGGAGCATCTGACATCTAGGAAGAAACTAATGTAGGGAAAGATTAGGACCTCTAGGAGTAACAGCAGGAATTTAAGAAGCCAGAAGCACTGTGCAAGTCAAGCTGCTAACTGTACGTTAGGTATACTAGGGAAATGCCTGCCTGGGCAGGAAGCTTCAATATTAAAAGAGACTGAGTAGGAAATGTATAACCTCATATTGAATTGCTAATTTAAGAGAGATGATTCTTCTCCTTGGGGCCACCCTTTCTTCCTTCTGAGTAGTATGTTGCTTAATCCAGAATGACTACTTGTGAAGTATAGATATTTGCAAAATGAAGGTATTACAATCTGACATAAACTATACAACGCTGATCCCATGGGGTAGCTTTTATTGTATATGTACAAAAGGACACAGGACAAATAAAAATAATATCTTTGTTTTCATGACTACAGTCTTAATGATAATCAAGTGGTTTATTGGAGACTGGCATTATTAAGGTTGTATAATCACGTTGTGTTGATTACAGTGTTCCACACACTATGGTCAGGTATAGAGTGCTGAATTTAATACCATACAGAACATTGGATTTAATGCTGAGTAATGACATTGCACATAAAATTTATTGTGCAATTTACAGGTGAACTTTTATGATATCTTCATTTCTGTCTTTAAAGAAAAAAAATATATGTTTTATTACCTTTTATTACTTAAGAAATTGACCTATAATAGCATTAAGCCAAGCAAGGTGCAAACTACTGAACAGATGTAATCACACCATTTACATCTACATCCCTAGTCACTGGACATGAATTAATGTACTGACAGACTTCAAGGCATTATCACATCATCTAATCTGATTTCCCATATTTCATAGAATCATAGAATGGCTTAAGTTAGAGGGGACCTTAAAGGCAATCTAGTTCCAACTACCAGATAAGGCTGCTCAGGATCTCAACCAAACTGCTGTTGAATGCTTCTGCGGATGGGATGTCTACAACACCTATGGGCAACTTGTTCCAGTGCTCCATCACCCTCTAAATGATGCTAAAGAATTTCTTCCTAACACCTAACCGTAATCTCCCCTGTTTTAGTTTAAAGTCATTACCCTTTGTCCTATCACCATGAGACTATACAAAAAGTAATTCTCCCTCCTGCTTATATTCCCCTCAACAACCAGAAGGTCATACTGTTGAGTCCCTGGAGCCTTCTCTTCTCCAAGAGAAACAAGCCTACCTTCTTCAGCCTTTCTTTATAGGAGAGGTGCTCCAGACCTCTGATCATCTTTGTGGCTCCAACAGCTTCACATCTTTCCTGTGCTGAGGGCCCCAGGCCTGGGCACAGTACTACAGATAGGAAGAGCAGAATAAAGGAAGACAATCACCTCCCTCTCCCTGCTGGTCACACCTTTTTTGATGCAGCCCAGGATACTGTTAGCCTTCTTGGACTGCAACTTCACACTGCTGTCTCATTTTTATCGAATCAAAATCATTTTTATTTGCTGCATGCAAATGATCAGCATTCTACTGTAATTGATAAAACAAGAAAAAGCACTTCAGTCCTTCTCCAGCCGAACTTCAAAACTGTTCCGCTGCTTCCTGTGACTCACTCATTATAACTTCCACTTGGCTCTGGTCTCTGAATTCAATCAGGGACTGAGATCAACAAGAACTGAAAAGGAAGCTCAGTACCATGATAGATAGCATTGTGTTTGCAACAAGGTGAGTGGTAGAAACCAAAATGGACCAGGATAGTTGTTAATATTGAAAATGAAACAAAAATAAACGAACAGTAAATAATAATAATAAACAAGCATCAATTTCATTTGTAATTTGACTTCTCATGACAAGACAATGGTGACTATTCCTACATTATTTCTGCAACCTCTTCTTAAAACCTTCTCTCCTGGCTGCTTCAAAGCTTCCACTACTATGTGATAAAAACCATCTTCACTTTAAGGACATGTTTCATGCTTGCTGCCTAGAATAGAGAAAATAGTTAATTAAGTTCTCACTGCAGCTAACTTCCAGTTACTTCAATATTATCACCTTGCCCTCATTCTGTTTCCTTTGAATTCCAGAATTCATTACTTTCAAAACTTCTTCACATCTCACCATTTCCTAAACTACCTACCATTTTGTCATTTAAATTTTCTAGACATTGTTCCCCTAGACACAACTTCCAAGAACTGTGACGAAAAAAAGTTAGAAACAATAAGGTTTTACAGCTATTGATAAAGCAATAGGTCAGTCTTATTTCTTTCCTCTGCTGATAATCAGCATCAGTGTGCTATGTCACTGCTTACCATTAAGCACAATTTCCAGAAATACCACAATATTTTTCAGAGAACTGTGCATGTGATACAAAATATAAGGTCACACATAGTGCAGATTTATAAAAAAGATTTATATCAGTATTAGAGAACATCCACCAATATTTACAATCATTACCAAAATTCATTCAGATACTATTTTATAGACTGGTGAAAAGTTATTTTTTACATTCATTCAATTAGCAGTGGTAAATTTGAAAAGATGAATTGGTAACAGATTCTAAATCTACTACTGTCACATATTACGTGGCATTAATTATTCACTTTTTTGGTACACATAAATCTTTAAGTGTGATATGAACTTAACCTTAACCGTGAATCTGTTGTTTCCTTTTGTGTGATATTCTCTATTTTATACGTTACTTGATCAAGTGTATGACTTTACGTAGTTTTGAGTCTCCATAGACTCTCCACATAGTAGAGCCATCACTCTATTTCTACCAAATCAAAGCAGCATACCTATGAAAATATTACCTATGTCATCAGAAACACATCCAAATGGAATGAAATGTTACCACAATTCCACTTGCTGCACTAAAGATACAAAAGTTACAATTTCTCAGGACGAAATTAACAATTTTCTATGGCATGATTATAGATTTATTTACAACACTTACAACAGAAGTCTTATGTGGATAATGAATTCCACAGTTCTAACATATGCTGTGCTATTTGCTGCATAATGCTGTAATTTTACCCTTTCCCACAGTTTTAAAAATAATCATGGGATAGTTTTTCGGTGACATATTTTCTCCGCCATCTTCAGTCTTTAATATCATGTTAGGTACAAGGCCTTGCCTTTAATCTTAAGACACTATTATTAATATTAATAGAAGAAAGACAGTTACTACTTTTCTTATAAAATTCCATTGATATAATGAGCTCTCAAATGAAATGTGACATATTTTGTATGATCAGATTTTCAGTGAGTTCTTGTACTTTAACGGGAAAATTCTTGTCTGTTTTTTTTCTTCACAGACATAACTTTATCATGTACAAAAAATGCAGAAATCACTACTAGCTTAGAAACTTTCCAAGCTGTAGTTGCCTTGTAGCCAGAAAAATAATGAAATACAATAACACAATTGCCTTGGTCATACTTTCTCAAACATTTATTTCCCTTGCCAACTCCAGCCTCTATCTGAAACAGGACAGTAGGTTGGATAAATGTTTATCTTGATCCAGTACAACCTTTTCATTATATCATTATTCCTTAGCTAAAATACTGACTTGCAAAGTTGTAACATGAATTTCTCTCAGGAACCTTTCTATATAGAAACTCAGTTTGCCCAGTAACCACCAAACCTTGTCTGCATTTTGATCTGCAACAGAATACTTAATGAAATCAGATTGACCAATCATTAGTATATTTTACGTATATTTCTGAAGTTTCTTAAGGACTACTTATCTGTGAATATGAGAGCCTGACATTTTTCACAGTATACTTACCCATAGATTACATCTACCAAACTCCCACATTTGTCAAGAAACCTTTCTGGCACAGCTCACTCTTGCTCTCATTGGAATTCATGTCAATCATCAACAGAAGCTGAATCAAGACCGCACAGTGAAACACTATGCTAATGACAGAAAAGTGAAATTATAGCTGCTGTTCTGTTGAGGAGGAAAAGGTCGCTGACCGCAAGAAAGCTGAACTGAGCATCCTGCAAATACTGTAGCACATGTAACAATGGCATGTTTCAGTTTGACTGTCTTCAGTATTTCTCCATGTTGTCCTTTGATTTTTTCATTTACTCCTATTGATGAGAATTGAAGAATTATATTGACCTCAGGCTTTATCCCTAGCAGCTCCTACTTTGTGTATCTTCTTCATATCGGAAAAAGTTCCTACAAAAGACATTTAGAAATTCTCTGCTTTTGAATCTCTTCTCAAATCCTAAATTTATTGTGGACATCATGCTTGCAAATTGCCTGGCTGACACTAGTTAAATAAAGTCCCTGATTTGTCTGAATGGAATGCAAGATTTCATATCTTCTTTAAGCTCAATTTTTTTTTTTAATTTAATATGCCCTCTGTGCTTGGCCTCTTTGTATTTTGTCCATGCTGTCCTTCTGAGGGACTGATACATATGAAGTTTTATCTTCTAGCAATATCTAGATAGACTATTCAGGCTTTTAATAACTGGTTTTGACAAGATTCATTATTCTTGCCTTAAAGTGGTTAAAATGTAGGGTAAAAATGTATGAAAAATGACTAAGACAATACTCAATTTGAAACCCAGGTTGATTTTAGGATCCATCACTCTATTAAAATCCGTCAACACATCAAGTAGTGAAAAAGCTTCTGTTTAGTTTGTATTAATTGAAGTGCCATATTCTATACCCACATTCCCATTTTATGCTTTATCTTAGACTTTTAAGTCTGCTTAATTCTGGCTATGCTTGTTACTAAGAGAAAAAAAAAAAAAAGAGAGAGAGAGAACAGAAAAGAAAGTAAAAAGCAAAAAGACAGAGCCTTGCAACAATACTTCCAATCAGGACTTGGTTTCTGTTTGAATCCATTCTGAAATAAAAGAGCTCCGCGATCCATGTCTTTATTAAAACAGCTTTGAAAGAAGATAATAAAAACATCCTCCATAAAACTACAGTCAATAAAACAAAAGCTGACTTACTTTATTTTGAGCTTTAAGGTAAAGCTATCACCCAATGAAAGGTTTAATCTCTTTTCTGGGTCACCTGCTTCCAACACCTTTCAGACATCTCTTGTTGATAAGCCTAAGAAGCCTCTGTAAGTATGTAGTTTCCATGTTGTAAATCTGCAAATACAGATAACTGAAGAAAAGTGAAGTACTGTGGCTGTAAAGCAAAGAGACATTATCCACTTAGAAATTTCATTTACTTCATTGTGCAGTGGTCACATTACATGCTCTGAGCAGAATGAATCAGGTACAGGTCTTTGCTGTAGTAAGTCAATGGCTGTGGGTTTTATCCCTTCAGCAGGTTCTAAGGCACAAATGTCTAGATATCTAAGAACAAAGTTTTCATTCTAAACACTGGGAAAACTACAGTTTAAAAGAAAGCCACCTTCCCAGTGGTCTCTCTCTGAGATAATTTCCATAGATACCTTAACACAAAACATATTTACATGGGCATTTCAGTGTGTGAAGGCTGCTCCAGTTTTATTATGTTGGCCCATAATGTCAGAAGCAGATGTTGGTGATACAGCTGTAGAGGTTGAACCTTTCTACCATTATTCCGTTACATTTTGTTGCTGTGCAACAGATGGCAGCAGAGAGGCAGTCTGACAAAATGGCATCTGACATGGAAGTGTGTATGAACATTCATCTATTCTTTCTGAACACTGATAGAGACCAACCAGTGGATGCTGGCACAAGGAGGTGGTGAGTGGTGCCTTTGAGCAGTGGCAATAGTGATGTGAACAACAAACCACACTCCAGTCATTTAAATTTTTTATTAGCGCAGTAGGTAGACTTATTCATCACTCGTAAAACTACATAGTTAATGGTGGTAGCTGCTTTGAAAAAATAGTCTTTTGTATCTGAGAATTTGCTCTATCAAATAGTCTTACTGTGCTCTTTGTGTCTGATATTGTTTCTATAGAAATAAAAAGGAAACACTGATTTCAGAGCAACCTATGTAGAAAGAACACTAACTTGATGAACCATTTGTTGAACAGCGTTCAACATCTACAAAAATCCCCACGCATATCAATTGTCTAATTATGAATCAATAATTTTCTTTAAACAGTTTTCCTCTGCAGATATGCATTTACAGCCCTGTCACACTTGATTTCAACATATAAAAGGATATAATATCTCTAATGAATATTATGTCTTCATTAATCTCTGATTTATTGACTTAAATCCCTGCTATTATGAATGAAAGGTACCACAAAGTCATTTCAAATAGAATGAAATATGTGCTATCAAAGGAAAAGTGAACAACAACGCATAAATTGTATATAAACAGCACTAAGGGACCTGGTTTAGTGGGCATGGTGGTGATGGTTTGATAGTTGGACTAGATGATCTCAGTGGTCTTTTCCAACCATAATGATTCTGTATCTATTTTTAACGTTCTATTTTCCTTTTCATAAGACAAAAAAGAAGTTCATTTTTCCCCTGCATGCTGATGTTTTATCATCAATTTTATACAAAAAATATTTTTCCATTCAGACAGAAAAATACATGTTATGAAACAAAAGGAAGCATTCATTATTTTGGAGTCAGAAATGTACAAACAAGAATTTCTAACAGCATCTGTTGCTGCCTCTTTCAGTGTCACACCGAGGTAAACCCAAGAGGAACCAGTGATGACCAGATTTTGTGGTAGGAAACTGATCTGTGCAAACCATAGCTAAATTCATGTTAAAAAAAATTAGCTCACTATCATTTTATACAGCAAAAACTTACTTTCTTGCAACACCAGCAAGGTAGTCAAGCATTTAAATGAGGAATTGACACTAATGATTACAACTGAATCGCTTGCATCTAACTTTCATACACTTTGGGAGGGGTTTGATAGAAAGATCATTTCAGCATAGTTTGCCAACAGGCAAGCTAGCAGAGATAGCAAGCTGTAAGTACAAGCTGCAGAATAATTATTCAAGTTTTTTGAATTTACTACTTTTTCCTTTGGAATTATTTTTCCCATTGCAATAATGGGACTACTTTTGTAATATTATATTAATAAAACAAGATAGTTTACATGTTCTTGGCAGTTCTTTTGCATCATGGGGCTTTAATAACACGCAAAGATTCAATTTAGATCAGAAAGCTAATGCAGGCATTTGGAAGTCCATGATTTTTGAGATTTAAAAAGAAGTACATATTGACAACTGATGATAGAATTAAAAGGGAAAAAAGAAGAGGAAAAAGAAGAGCTTTAGAGGATTAATACAGTTCTTACATAATTACTAAGGGAAATAAGAAACACAGAAGGTAGGAGAAGAAAACAAATGAAGCTTCAGATAAAGGGAATAAAATGTCAAAATGACTGAACTTTTACAAATAAAGAGCAAGAAAGGCTTCACCAGCTATATAGTGAAGTCACAGAAGCATTATAGTGTAACATGAGATTCTGATAGATAAAAGAAAAAAAGAATGACTACTGAAAACCCCTTGCACCTAGGCTGCTCCAAAAGTAATATTTATTTCCATTGAAATTACAGATAAAAAGAGCAAAATAACATTATTTGGTAGAGCACAGGCACAGTCTCAGCTACAAATGACTATTTTTCAACACAGCCACCATTATTACCCACAAACTTTTGCCAGCAATGAACAGCTTTCATGCATGCTTCCCCACCAGATGCATTTTTGTCAGACTGCCCCTCTGCTGCCTTCTCACACAGCAAAAGCACGTAATGGAATACTGGTGGGATGGTTAAAGTTCTGCTGCCACCTGCCACACCACTGACATCTGCATCTGACGTTGTGGCCCAACATCATAAAATAGGAAGAATTACTATCAGGACAGCCCATATATCTTTGCATCGCTATGTAAATGTTTTGGAGCGATCTTCAGGCAGTGAAAATCAGTTCTGGGATCCCAGTGCAAACCTCCAAAGAAGTAAATTAACAAGCTAGACCTAACCATGAATGTTCTGAGACATAGCAAGAGAACAATGCTTTCTCCACCATTGTAGTCTATATAAATTATTATTTCAACAATGAAAACTCAAGTTCAGCAGTATTCATTGGTACTTTTTTTTTTTTCTGCTGTAGAATTGTAGTCATATTAAATTATTCCATGCAAGATGTTCTCTTTGAGCACAATAAGGCTACTTGATAGAGCTCATCCTCAGCTACAAATACTAATTTTCAACACAGCCACACCATTAGCTATGCATTTTCACCAGCAATGAACAAAAGCCTGCATGCCGCGCTTGTAAACATCTGCACCAGAAGAGGTGAGCCACTGTCACAGTTGCCACTGCTAAAAACACACAACCATGCAAGATGTTTCTTACTGTTTGGCACAGAAAGCCAGATGGTGTGCTCCTATAACATACGCTGCATTAAGTTACAATGGTTAAACATGCTTTTGCAGTCAGTAATGGAAGATCACACTGATGAAGAATTGCTCATGAATTCTTGAGGAAAAAAAAAATAAAATTGCTAGTTCAGAGATTAAGTTACTTAAAACAGTAATTAAGATAATTTCTCTTTCTTAGACAGTTCCAGTATCGGGTACCCTGGAGTGCTTGTAAATAATTTCTGTTTTCTTGGGAAAGATTCTTCCTGTTTTAACAGATAGTGACTAGGTTATTGCTATAAACCTCTTAGTTTCACAACACATACAAGCCCAATTGACTTCTAAAGTAATCACATTTTAATTTGCCTAAGCTTGAAGGTTCCTATAGCATGAAAATTACTTGAACATAAATTCAATTAGATCAAGCAGCAGAGTATTTTTTTCAAATAATTATTTTAACAAACATTGACACATACTTTTTATAGTATCTAATTTTTTTGTTCTCTAATGCTTATATATATATATATTTTGGGGGGCAGAAAGGGAAGAACTAGAGTAAAAGCACCACAAAATGGAGCAAATCTGTTAATGTCAGACTTAATCTGCAATTGCCTTTAGTATAACAAATAATTTTATGTACAATCAATATAATCATAGTTGGTTTTGATTAAGATTGCCCAAGAATATGATGGCATGTCTGAGAGAATCATTAATGAACATTTATAGAAGACAGCTAAAGCACATTTTCAGAGAGAGGAAAAATCCTGCAAAGTACTTACATTTTACACAATCCAAGTTTTTAAAAGAACAAATTCCACAGAACTCACTTTAAAGACAAGATAAATAACTACTCTATACAAACCACTGTTTTTGCAGTCTTCGTAATAATATTTTTCCTCAGTTATGAACAATGAATTTAGTATATTTATTATTTTAATGTCAGTCTGATGACTTAATGAGAAAATTTCTCATACTGATAACTCTAAATTAAGAAGTGTGTGATTTTTCTTTTTAATCAGTAAAATTGCATATATTTCTGAAGTTAATGCATGTATGACAGTACCGCATTATTGTGGATATATCTTGTTAGACGGCCAAATTCTTGTTTTCTTTCCCATGAGAACAATGCCACTTCACATTGTGCACTTGAATTTATAGAAGCAGTAACTCAAGTGAGCCAATGTTTCAATTACAGAGAATCATAAGAGTATCAAAGTACTTTTTTCTTCTCTCAGTTATCAAGGTTTCAGTCTCAATGGATCTGTGACTTGCTCTACATTGCACTTCCTCTCCTCACATTATAAGTTATATTCTTCAAAGTCAAAGTTCTGTGTGAGCAAAGTATTTCTAGGTCATAGAAAGAACTGGGATAAAACACATGTGGCATAGGAGAGTTTTACTTGACATAAGCAGTCCAAGTCAGGCAAGCCAACAATATTTGTTCAAAATGAAATCTGTTCACATTCCCAGAGCTGATAGGGTGATTCAGACCTATTAAGTCTTTATTTCAGAACCTTCCATCACAGAAAAGAACCATCACCATAATACACCAGCAGATACAATAGGCAACTTCTAGCCTTTGCAGTATGCTCCAAGATCATATTCTAACTATCATTATCCTTCTCCTAATCTTTAAATCTCTCTGCATGGAAGGACTCCTTTAAGCCCTTCCCTCCTTCTGCTTGCTAATAGCCTTTCAATCTGTTGTGTAGAAACAACACATCAATATCTTCTAAGTATGTCAGGATTGCGCTTTTCAAGATTTGTCTATTTTTCCCATCTTGTGTTAAATAAGGGAAAAAGAAACCCAACTGGAAGGAAAGAAAGTGACAACTATTTTATGTGGATTTTCAGTCTTGTGGTAGTCATGACGGTACATGCGTCAGTCAGTAGTAATCTTTTCCTGTGATGAATTCACTAGTTCAGGTGAAAATGTGGTCTTATATTCACATTCATCTTTATCTGCACCCACTCACATTTTTCATCTAAAGATGACTCTCTCTTTTGTTTCAGAATAATGACTTAATACTATGCAGCATAAAATTAAAAACACAACAAAATACAAAAACCCTACAAAACAATACTATTGATATCTCCGGTATAAATCTATGCACTTTTAGTCAAGCTCACAGCACCTCTCACTTGTTTTCTATTTGACATATCACCAGATCAGTCAACCTAAAGGTTATTTCTGAGCTTCACATCTTACCCATACTAATCTGCCTTCCATAAATCACTTTGAATATAATGAGAGGGAAAAAAAAACATATGTGCTGTCCAGGAATCAGGATGCCTATTTTTGATGACAGTTTTCTCTTCTTTCAATCTGTTGATATGGAAATAAAAAGTCCTTTTGTCTATTTTCTCTGGAGATATTGATTATTAATCCACCTGGAGCTGTCTACTGCTTTCATTTCGGAAAGCCAAAAAGATTTCACTGGGTGATAGTCCTGTACAATATTACATCCCTATGGAGACCATCCTGCTAAATAGTAGCAGTTATACAGAAAAAAGAACATCAACCTGTGATGGCTTTAACTGGACAATGTTAAAGGCACATTTCTTGATTTCTTGAGTACCCAGATTACATAACCCCTTGCAGTTGCTTAGCTGTAGGAAAGAGAACGTATATATATATGTGTGTGTGTGTGTGTGTGTGTGTGTATGTATATATAATATATATATACACACACGTAGAGTATATAAGAATATATATAAAATGTCTACACCATGTCTCATGAACTACCATTTTGCATGAAAATATTTCACTAGAAGTTCTGATGTTGTTTTTTGCTGCTCTGCCATTATTTTCTTTTCCTGAAATCTAAAATTCTCTTTCCTCCATCTTAAATTGAGCAAAGTTGTTCATTTTCTTCATCCTCTTGGATCTGACTATTGCTAAATCTCTGACATTTAAGTCTTTTTGTCTAATTTAACTTCGTTACGTCAAGAAGCCCATTCCTTTGACTAGAGGTAGATAATGACCTTCACCACCAAATCACAGGGACATCTATATGGGAGAAGGAACTACTGCCAGCCCACATTTTATATTCATACAGAACTCCTGATTTCTATTCAATTTAAATTTAAATATATATATATATATATATATATATATATCTGAATTCAATTAGACACAATCTTAACTATAAAGTATGGTGATTTAGGGTTCCCTGCATTAATTCCCATCATTGATATTCCAGCTAACTATCCTGATGAGAACTATACCAAAACATTCTAAGTGACAATCCAACCACAAGGTTTATAAGATTCAGTATATTACTTCTGTTTGGAATAGTAATTCAAGGAAAAGGCTTACACTTTAACTGCCTTAAGTGCATAAATTAGCCACAGAAAGGGAAGTTCAAACAAGTTTATGTCCTTTTCACATCTACTAGACTACAGAATATCTGCTGAGATACATTAAGAAACATTCCTTGTGCCTTACACAATTACATTCAAGGTATTTCAGCTTTGCAAAGAAAAAATACTACCCAACAACAGAAAGGATGGCAGAATTTGGACCTAAATTTTAATAAAAATCCTGAACTTAATAAGATGTAAAGATGTTAAATGATCATTAGGAGTACTATTAGAATAAAATGATAACAAAGTGTTCGGTATAATTTGGTTAGATATCAGCAATTCAATGTGTTCAGGATTGCCATATTTGAGCTGAGCTATAACTAATTGTTGCTGAGAAATTAAAGATTTTTTCCCCCCATAACAAGTCTAAAAAAGCTAAGAAAACTTGTGCTCTTTAAGTCTGTATTTAAAATTACCACGAGACGTGAAACAGCATTTTCTCTGTAAGAAGGGTAGCAGTAATAGGCTCAGTGTAGAAGATTAAATGAAGCTTAAACTATATGCTTCATTTTTCAAGCTCTAGTTTAGAAGCGTTTATAGAAGGTTGATCTGTCAAGCTAGTTGGGTCTCCTTCCTTTTTTTTTTTTTTACTTGCTGAAGAACTAAATGATAGTTCTCAGTGGTTACATGCATAACAAGATTGAAGAATCATTATTAGACAGGAGGAGAGTTATAACTGGAAACTAGTACACCTAAATTGAAAAAAATCACTTAGACTTACATTACATAGCACATGCCTTGATAAGGGCACAATGAAGTCTCATGTCACTTACTGAGTGTTCTGCAATGACACTCAAGGGCTCTGTTGAACAGTATGCATCATTTTCATAGGAGCTGAGAGAGCCACATCTGTGAACATAAATATGTCATAATAAAACAAGTAAGAACAACTAAACAATCAAAAAAAAAAAAAAAAAAAAAAAAAGGATTGTATGGTATAAACTATGTCAAAACAGACTAAAATAAATATAGAGCAGTTAAGTTTTAATAAATATTCAGGAAGGTATAACTTGCAAATACATTATTTCCTGTAAATTACAATATTCAAAGCAGGTGATAATCGTGCTATTATATTAAATAATATGTGGATTTCCATATGTTTAAAACTATCAACACATATAGTATTCTTTCTGATTATACTGGAAAAGTTTAAAATCTTCCAATTTTATGCAATTACTAAAGAAAATAATAAAACTTTCAGGAAGGGATGCATTTTGACACTCCCAAGAAACAAAGTTGCAAAATTGAGTATTCCTTATAAAATTATTAAACTTATTAAAAGTTTTTATTGGTAAAAGTCTCTAAGAGCTCTTTCATTCACAAAAAATGTAAAAGTGAAATTCATTTTCTTATGTTACACATTGTTACCACATATAGAAAGTGGAGACAAAAAGGAAAAAATTTAGCTGTACACAGGATAGGGGAGAAAAAGTGTCACCAAATTTCTTTTCTTGCAGTTGATATATCTTTGCATTTTCTTACTTTCAAGTACTGAACTTTTGATATAAAGAGGAAGCAAGTTACTAAGATTTTTAATGTGGAAATCCATCAAGGATCTACAGTAATTTAAGGGTTTAAAACCAACAACATCCGTTTTAGAAGTCACCTTACCTCAAGAAATCCTGTGTCTAACAAGCCAAACACTACTATAATGATAGTCACCAAGAAGATTCTTTACCTGATCTCCTCTGTGTAAGTGAATCATTTCACACAGAGCTAATTTACTTATTTTATTATGAAGTTACTGCAAATGCCATTGATGATGGAAGCAACTATGCAAAGTACCACAATTACAACCTTGTCCCAGTTGTATTCTAGTGTTCACAAAAAAATGAGAACAAACATCATTACTTCATTACAGACCTTAACTTCCCAGTAGTGTCTCCACAGTCTGGGAAGGTCACTGTTCCATGTTTCTAAAGCTATGGTAATCAAAACAGAGATAAAGGAGAGAAGATGCATACTGAAATGCGGTATGTTAGCGGTCTGTTTTGGAAGTCTTACAGAGCCCTAATTAAGCATGGTTCCAGCAACACCAACACCAGCTTGTTGGTAGTACTCAATTGCAGTGTTCTTCTGAAAGCTGTCTACTGATCAATTATGATGACATAGAGCATGCTCCAGTGGAGGCTGGTCTCATACAGTGTGGGCATGAGGAGAGGGAGGAGCAGGCACATGCACTGAACCTGCCAACACGATCACTTTAACTGGTATTCATTAGTTCTGCAAGGATTGCTTGGCTGTTCTTACCCTTTCAGCAAGGCATTCGAGGCCAGGATCCTGTGGAGCTCAGATACGCTCAAGATTGTATGGCCTTGTATTTTTTAGTGATGGCAATTGTAAAAAAAGAAAAAAAAAAATTAATTGATGCTAGAGTCAGTGAGATTAATTTGCCTATCATTCTTTCACGGACCTTACTCATTTTCTGTTGTTGTGGATGATGTAGTTTCACTCATGCCAGTCAGGCCAGTTACAAAATACAGTTAAATGCTGAGCGTTCTCATTTAGATGAGAATGATGGAGTGAGCAGTCAAAAGGCCGAAGGCAAGATGGCACTAACTCCCAGTTTGAATGTAAGGGCTCCAAACAGTACTTATAACTCTCACTTACTATCTGTTGTTAATTTGGCTAAAAGTGGATGTTTTCATAAGGTATGTACTCTGTACACTGATGATTTTCTTTGTATGTTTGTCCAACAGGAAGACAGCATATTTAGCAAAATCAGCCCAGCTGCAAAAGAAGCATTTAGCCATGGATACTGAATGTGCACATACTCCAGAAGAAATATTTGTATCTTTTATGGGCATTGCAATGGAATATATTGCATGGTACAAGAATTTAAGGTCACACTTAAAATTTCTGGGATTAGGTAAAATATTAGTGTGCCTGTATAACTTCATGTGCTTCAGACAATTACAGATACACTGTTTTGTGAAATAATGTTCATCATAAGATTTCTTACCAAAAAAGAACATCCAAAAGTAATTAAATTTTCTGACAGAACTTCTTGAAAAGTTTTTCATCCAATCACATCTGTGAACTTCCTTATATACTAATGATGGTCAGCCAACAAAAGCAATATGTTAAAATATTGTGGAAAAGGGACTGAGAGATCAACTTACTGATACTAATAATAGTACTGTCTCATGGTAAGTATAATTTAAGATGAACATTCACAAGTTTCCACATACTAAGCACTAAATCTGCCTGTACCTGTTCTATCAACTTGCATTTCTAGTCTGGACACACAGTGCTAGTGTGAACAGTGCCCTTCTTATCAGAGGGAAAAATTAATTTGGATAAAACTCAGTGCTGTGGAGAGAAAACCTATAAGGCTGTCCACAGCATTGTTTAATGAGACACACAGAAATGGAACAACTTAAGTACAACAGCAAGCTGAGAAAGAAGGAAGTTGGCTTCTCAGAGAGATAAAGAACAAGCGACGGAAAGACAAGGTATGACATTTTCTTACAGTGTTCAATTATAGGTGACCACTAGAGAGTATCCAGATCTGCCCACGTATTTGACAAAAACTTGCTTTACGAAGTGACCTTTAAGAAGTCTGGATTTTTCTTCTCCCCCTTAAGATAGTGCCTGCAAAAGTTAGTTTCTTCTCTCGGTACAGCATTTTCTTTCTGAAAATGTACATGTAGAGAAGGCTGTCTTTGTTATTATAGCTACAAATATTAAAATGCCTCCCAAAAAGATACATAATCATAAAGTGTTTAAACCGTACATCTTTTTAAAGACATCATTCAAAAATTTCAGGTGTGAGTTTACATGGAAAAAAGTTTTACACTGTAATGCACTTTTTTTTTTTGTAATACTTTACAGACAAAATAGATTGTCTCCATTATAAATATTAGATATTTAAATAATTTCAATGCATTACTTTATATCTAGTTCTGGACTATGCTGAAATGAATGCTACAGCCCACTTCGTGATCTGTCATGAATAAACTATGCAAAGTGCCAAGAATTCATATTCTTCTATAGACATTATTAAATAAATCCTTTGTTTAAATTAGGGAATTACAGAAGGTGCTACTGGACAGACAGCTCTGGCCAGGCATTCTTAAGGCTCCTGTAGACAGTGAAAGGAGTGCTAGGAGAATTTCTCTTCAAAAAATTTTTGGCTAAAAGACAGATTGTAGAACCTGACCTGAAGCAGTTATTCATGGATAACCCTTTCTTCCTGAAGATCTTGAGATTTCAAGCCACTTCCTATAAATGGTTGTATAGCCATTTAGCTTGTCACTGAACTGAAAAAAAGAAAGCCTTTCACCTCTTTGTGTAATAACAAACTAGAGCTCATCTCCAAGGAGAGACTGTTCTTTCCAAGTTCTTCTTCCCATTTTTATGGAAGGAAGTTTTATGGAAGAAAGAGTCAATCTAAACAAACAAACAAAAAAACACTGTGTAGAAACGCACACATACTGGATATCAAACACCAAGCATTTTGTAACAGGTCTGTATCCTCATTTTAACTTATTTTAAAAATATTTTCAAACATTTGATCACAATTATTCTTTACTAGAAACATTACCTTTTTTTTAACAAGTCCAAAACTTTATTTATTTATTTATTTATTTGGGGGGGGGGGAGGAGGTTGAGAACTATGAAAAAAATGATAGTTCTGACAGAATTACTATGCTGGTATTCATATGCTTGTAACTGAACATGTAAGTAAAAACTTGGAATAGTTCAGGCGTTTATCTTGAAAACTACTGTTGATGTCCTTTAGAAAGTATTATCAGACTTATGGTAATGAGAGCACTGACCATAAAGCTGAGTTTCTACACAGATTTAAAAAGTGACAATCAGTTTAAGCTTCTAAACTTAAAAGAATTTCTGAGAAAAAAATAGAATCACATTTCCACCATTAATAACAGTGAAGTAAAATGACAGCTAGAATAACTGAGCCTCTTAAGAAGGAGAAAAGTCATTGAAGTCATCATTTTTAAGCACAAAGGAAGCACAGAGGATTTCAGCTGAAATGAGAAGATGCCAGGAGCTCAGAATGCCCGTGTGTTGGGAGGAAACCCAAACATTGCACTGCAGATTTAGCATTAATAATTGCAATAGTTGCAACAGGACACCATGATTAAAAAAAAAAAAAAAAAAAAAAAAAAAGCAGCTATCTGCACCCAGTATTACTACATTCTACTACATTACACTCACAAATTAGCCTTCTGATAAAAGCCTCACCCCTTGGAAATTCTGACAGAAAGCAGACCCATCACAGCATATTGTTAAGGCTCTAAACAATATGCAAACAACACACCTGCCTATGAAAGACCCTTAATTATAATCCTGCACTCGAATAACACTACCTCATCATTATTTACCCACAGGGGAAGAAAAGACTGTTGGCGTGATCTAATAGCCTGGAACAGAGCTTGATGTAACAGAACTGGCTTTAGTTTTCCTGACTTGTAGTGCTAAAAGTAAAGCAATTTACAACATGAGTATCACCTGTTGAATTGCTACTGTTGTTTTAACAAGAATGTTAATTAAGGAGCCTTGCATTAATACTGCTTGAGTGTGGAGACATCTGAATACTTAGGACATCAAACTCAGTGTTCAAGGCCAAGATTTAGCTCACTAGGTATGCAAAAGAGCTAAGTACTCAAAAAAAAAAAAAAAAAAAAAAAAAAAAAAAAAAAGGAGAAAAAGAGTTTCAAGACCTTCAGACCAGTTAATGTAACAAACTGTGCCTGCAATCACTGAAATTCCCTTCCCTGGGCCACCAGGCCCAGCTCTGGGCAGGCACTATACCTGCATGTTAGCTGCTCCAGACTCAAACTGTGCCCAAGATTAAGGAGGAGCTGTTTGCAATGACCTGATCCATGCTTATTTTACCTCTTAACCAGGTGCTGGTTCTGGTAATTGCAACAGTGTTTCCCCTTATAGAAAGAACTAGTCATAAGGAGCCTAACTCAGGAAGGGGACATCATGTTGTTAGTCTTCCACAGGCAGACAGAGCTTGATGCTATTGATGCTCCACTGCATTATACAGCATCCTCCATTGTGGATGGAAAATGGTCTCTTTTCCTCCTAAACTGTGCATTCTATTTTAATATACATGTAAGTGTATAAATAGAAGCTTACTTGAACCCACACTATGTAAATACATGTATATGTGTACTATATACACATACACACATACTTGTTTCCAAACATTCAGTGTAAAACTAGTTAGCAGAGCAGTGTCCAGAACTTCTGACCACCCGTCTGAGCTTGTTTGCCATTAGACTGTAGACCCCTTATTGCCTGTTCTGGAAGGGCTTAACATGCAGCTGTGCAGC
Source organism: Phasianus colchicus (assembly GCF_987193195.1). Classification (NCBI taxonomy): domain Eukaryota; kingdom Metazoa; phylum Chordata; class Aves; order Galliformes; family Phasianidae; genus Phasianus; species Phasianus colchicus. The sequence goes on along the minus strand of NC_143439.1, from coordinate 17,823,905 downwards.
AAATATTACACAGCACAGATCTGTGTTAGCTCTACAATTTTTCCTTTCAGGCATTTAAGACTGCTTTATATCTGGCTATTAAAAAAAAAAAAAAAAAAAAAAACCAAAAAAACTGTTTTCACTTCCCAGTCTCTATAACTGTACCATCCAGGCAGTGCTGTAAACACCAGCAGACAAACTCATGTTATACATTTCTTAATATGTATTAAGAAATCATTTCCAATTCTTTGACTTAGTTCTCCCTCGATACCTTTTCTCCTACCAAGAAAAAGAGTTAAGCTCTTGCCAATATATTTTTTGTTTCCAGTACACATCAGTGTCTTTCTATATACCAAGTATCTGCAAATAGACTGTAGTAAAGACATTGATAATCACAACAAACTAGAAAACAAACGGCTTTGGCACAAAGTAGCAACATAGGCAAATATAGAAAAGGACAGCAAGTTCCCAGAATAGTCATCAAATTACAGAAGACAGCAACTGGCCCTTTCTTCTATTAAATGCAGCTTTCCCTAAAGCTTGCCTTGTCCTTCCTGAGCACATTGTTTAGTAAGACTCAAAAAATATCTGAGGATTTCAGGCGTGTGAATAACATACAACCAGACTGCAAAAAAAAAAAAAAAAGAAAGAAAGAAAGAAAAAAAAAAAAGAAAATTAAATAAAAATAAAACCACAGTGCAAGAATGTCCACTGGAGTAAATAAACAATTTCAGGTTATTTTATTAAAAAAAAAAGTTCACAGAATTGTAGGGGTTGGAAAGAACCTGTAGGGCTCATCTAGTCCAGCCCTCCTTCTAAATCAGAATCAGAGCTTTGTGTAACTGACGGGAACAGAAGGGCAGGAGCAGCATATGCAATGCCACTTTCCCTTGAGGCTCTGTGTGCTTCCAATTGGAAATGTGATTGGGAGACATTGAAATAATTGCAGTTCCCCTTAAATACTCCTCACAGGTTCCATCAGAAAGTTGGAGAAACCTCTGACCAAAAGTCTACAGCTATGACACATGGAAGAGGTACTTTAGAGCTATATAGTCAAAAAGTCTTATCAACAGGCCGTTAAAAGCATCGTATCTTAAGTCTGTTCCTTATTGACCCTCCATGTCAGGGTAGAGATATATGTCTCAAAACAAATCTCTGGCCATGTGAAATCTCCTAGTAGTATTTGTTGTAGACTCATCTCTGTAGCAGTCTATCAAAAATAATATAATTGAAAACTAATAATACCATGCAGACTTTCTTATCTTCTTGTATTAATTAAATAGAAATGAAAAAATATCACTCTGTGGTGCTTAACAGAATGTGATTTTCCTAACAGTGATCTTGGTGGAGTTACTCCCTGTCTACAAAGGCAATATGTTACCTTGTCCCGATATTGCAAAGGAAGATACCCAATTCATTCTCAGTTAAGAGTAACATATTACTCTTTGACTAACCCTGATCCAAACTATTAGTTTGAATTTGGTTAAGAATGCAATTTAGCAACTTTATGACAATCTACATAGGAAAGAATTTATCTGTGAAAATAATTGTTAATTTGCAATCCTCTTCTAAAAAAATGAGGATGTGAAATTGTCAACTTTCAACACTTTACAAGCAGCTAGTCTCACATCATCTGTTTTTATGTCAAATAAAAAGTGATATCTTCTACTGTCATCTGTCCTACGGGATTGGCAAAGATGAAATAATCAGCAGGCTGTTTCTATACCCAACTGAAAGAACAGTCACTAAGTATTAATCAGTTTTGCTTTGCAAATGTATTGTGAAGAGTATTCAAATTAATTTATAGAACTGCATTTCCAGTGATCAAATGAATACTAGAAAGATATAATCATAACTGTACTGTAATTGTTTACAGAGAGGGCAGTTATTTTGCAAGCTGAATAATTCTAAATTAACTGTACCCACTTAATAGAAATGGACATAACTGACTAAAATAACCATTAGCTCGTAGCTGATTAAGTCAATAGTCAGATGCATTTAGAATCGATATTGTTCTCTCAAAGAAACAAATAGCTACTTTCAAAACTTTCCTTTATCAACGTTGTCAACACTTAGGTGCTGAATGAAACAGATTAAATGTAATTCTTCTATAGTCACTGATCCTGAAAGCTACAGCACAGTCCGAATTCTAATAGAAACTAAAAGTATCAGTGTAAATTAAGGAGCAGACCATAACATACAGTCAATCATACTTCATTTAGTTTAAGGTTTGCTAGTAGACAACAAAAACTTGGCATCAGGCATGCAATGAATAGAAGAGTCAAAAAGAAGCCAGAGTGAAATCTCCTGAAATCTCCCCTTTATCAAGATAATGAACCAGTTGGTTTACTTTTTTTTTTTTTTTTTTTTTTTTTTAAATTTATTTTGAAAGGGTATGCTGGAATTATTAGAATATAATAATGTTTTCAGCACAAAGGATACAGCCATACAAAAGTATTTCCCCTCTAGGATAGGCCAACAAAACATTTTGTTACAGGCATGTTCTTCTGGTTTACCTGTGCTGGCAAGGTCACCTTTCATAATAAGTGGTATCTGCAATTTTGCAAGCGCTCCATCTATGGACACGCTCAGAACTGTACAGGCTATAATCTTGGCACAGCTTCTTTTACTAAGCTTCTTGTTAAAAGCAGACCAACTTTCATATGCTGCCTTCCTTCCAGCTACATTTAACTGTGATCATTGACCTGATTTAGGGAAGCACAGGCTAGACAACAATTTCATTAAAAATTATGCCTTCAGTCAATAAGTTGAGCATATTGTAGACCACAGGTGCAATAACCCGGATAGCTACATTTTCCTGACCCTCAGGTGCATTCACACTGTGTAGTCATAACCTTCCAGACTTTTTCTCCAATATAAAGTCCTCTGAACTCAGCAGATCACAGGCACATGCTTTCCTACAGCAGATCCCACGTGTTCATGCTTAAGTGCCAAGAGTACTTTAAATCTACAGGAGGGGAAGAGGCAGGCTCGGAGGCAGCTCCGGATGCCAGTTAGACAGGTTGTACTGCAGCAACATCCAAGAAACCCCAAAGACTGCTTGTGATACTGAACACAAAACAGAAGGAGACTGCTGCCTGCTAGCAGTCTGAATGGGAGCACTGTCACTGAGAACAATAGCTTGAGGAAAACTTCTAGCTACCAGATTGAGACACCATCTCATATTTTGCTTTCCTTGTGGGTAACAAAAATGTCTAATGAAGTTACACAACATTCAGTCCTCATAATGGCTGCATAGCATGAGTTCATCCATACAGCATTACATAGGCTAGCCTGAACAATAAGGCCATATTCAACCACACTGCAGAAAGCTCAAGATGAGGTTAAAAAAAAAAAACAACAACCAAAAACAACAACTTACCCAGAAACATCCTTACTGTGATTAACTTAGTTCTGGGATCTGTGCTAACCAAGTTATATTTACCAAAGTACATCTGCTGACCTAGAATCATTACTTGGCCTGTAATATTAGCTCAACTCTGAAGGGCTTTTATGAAGGTGAAGAATGTTGTTAGGTACTAGATACATCACTGTATTTACACATAGCGTCCAGTTATGTTTCTTCAGAAAAAGTACAAGACACGGCCATTTCATGTTTAAATTAAGGCAGAGTAAAGTTATAAAAGCTGAGAGAATAAGACAGTTGGGTAATATTAGAAAGGTTAAAAATCAATGTGGAAGTAGTACACTGGGCTATAATTCCTACAGTGCTGACTTAATTATTTTGTTTCTCTGTTCTGAGGTATTTGAATCAGCCCTAACCTCTGCTGTAATAACACTGTCTCTGTTAACCCAGTACTAGGTACAGACTGTGAACAGAAGTTTACAGGGAGATGATTTACTCCTTGGATGGATAACAGAGGTTTCCCAGCATGATATAATAAGCAAGCAGGAGTTTTGTTACTGCCACATCTTATCCAAAGCCCTGCTAATGACAGAGTTGCCCATAAAACAAAGTTATAGTACCTTCAAGCTAAGGTACCCTAATGACTATTCTGATCCCAAAAGAGTATAAGGCTTTAAGAGCTTGAAATTACTCGTAATGTTAAAATCCACTTAGCCCTCTAGTCTCTAAAGTTTTATCATGATGTTCTCTAAAAGCCAGTGCAAACTTCTAAGACCTGTGCTTTTGTTGTTATTTCATTTTTTTCCTTAGTGACTGGAATAAAACTGAAATTGTGTAATACAAATAGGCCAGAACAGTGTTTCATACTTTTCTAGAAACCCAAAATTCACGTCTCCAAGCAGCAGAGGTACAAGAACAGTACACCAACATTAAGCACTGAATATAACCAGCAATCAAAGATGACTTGAAAAAGCTTTTTACATCTGCCAATCCTGTGTGCCTCGTTTCAGGTGATCACAGAGAAAAGCTTTTAGATATTATAGTAGCACCTGCAGTAAAAAGTTATCGTCAAAGTATGACTCACCTTCACAGTACCATTCATTCATAACTAGCACCCATTTCCCCAGCACAGGGCTTTGAGAAAGGCATGTGCAACTGAGCAGGACTAGCTTCACTACACTGCCTGCAGGCAGCAGAGGGCAGTGGAAGGTGTTTTCTTCTTAGAAACTTCATTTCTAAATGTAATGCTGCTGGTATCCTCCACTTTTAGAAACATTTTATGATGCTTTTTCCTGCTTTCCTGTGGTTTTATAATAAACTGGGTAGAAAAGCTCCATGCTTTTAGGATTGTCTTATGCCTCCATGCTTTTGGAGGGAATCATCCCCCCTTCCACATCCTATTTTGAAGTTTATATTATAATTCTTGGTATTCTGGATAATAAATATGCTTAGGTATGTGTTTCACCATGTACCAAGTTAATATCATTTCAAAAGACAGAAATCGTTAGTGGTAAAACAATTGATTCAAGGCTCCTCAGCTAACAGATTCACAATTTTTAAACACACAGCAGCAGAGAGTACTAGTTCAGACAGGTCAGGGATCATCAGCATCATAGGCACTGCTTGATTTAAATCTGCTTGAGCTGAAGGCTCCTCCCAGCTTTAACAGCATCTTCTAACTAACACAGATAGTTTGTTGTACTGGGTTATAAAATAGTACTATTCCATGTTATTTCACCAAAGCAGCCAGCTGTTTTTGATAACATCCATTTCAAAAAGGAGAAATTTAACAATAGAGCAGAGTACTACTACCTAATCCACAGTTCTTTTCACGGTTGCATGACAACAGCACATAACAACCTGGAAAATGTTTTTCTCAAGATTCCTTGTATTACCTTTTATTGATAAAGCATAGGTAGGAATTACTAGTGTTTGTTTTTAACCAGATGAATGGTTAAAATAAAAGAAGACAACTCCTTTCAAAGCACAGAGATAGCATAGAAAGCCCATTTTAAAAAATAACAACACATCCTTTCTTCATGAAAATGGTATGTACTTCAAGAAAAACAGAATAATGTTATGGCAAAAATAAATTAGTGAAGATTCACAATTAGCTATTTTTTTTTCTTTTCATCACCTAAACATATAGTGCTATCTTGGTAACTAACCTGCATGCAGCCATGGAAAGAATTACAACAACTAAAGGCACATCAATGTCTCAGATTTTGAGGAGAGTTACCTTACAGTAAGGTGACTATCAGTTGTGAGCATCTGTTTCTTGAGACCCTAACTTTGATTTTATTCAATAAGCTGTAGAGCAGCTAAAGAAGGGAAGAAAGACAAGGACGAGAAACAGATGTACCTCATTTGGAAATAAACCAACCACCAGCAACTTCTTAGCCCTACTATTATATTCTCCATTTCTTTCCAAACCTCTATCCTTTTTCCAATTCCAAAGCATTTAAAGATGTTGGGAAGTGCCTACTCAAGCACTTGACATCCTAATTCTTATGGTAATATTAGTTCTTTCTGCGAATATCTTGTAATTCAAACATGAACAGAAGGCATGAAAAAAGAAAAACTAGGAAAAAGCCCTCATAGAAGTGAGGAGACCAAAGCCAGATAGCATGTCTTATTCAACATTATTTATACCCTGCATAAATAAAACAATCACAATTTGAGAAGAACTATGCTGTCAAAAAACCTACTCATTTTATTAATTATTCCTGATGACAGGAGAGTGTCCAGCAGTTTTCATTCCAGCCCACATGGTGCTAAGGTTTCTACAGTGTGGACCAGAGAATGCCTTCCAATTATTATATCATTACCTGTTTGTTATAAGCATAGAAGCAAAGATAATCTCGACTATACTATTGTTTTTCCTCTAGCATTTTTCTTGTCATCAAGGCAGACATTTTAAACGTATCATGCTAAATTTCAAGTGTTATTGGGAGTACAAGAAAATGAAACTATCTTTACTTGGTGTGGAGGGCAGTAGAAAAATGCTTTTTCATTTATAATTATGCTAAAGTCCTGATACCCTAATTAATTTCTGAGTCATAAAACAAAATCAAAAGCTTGTCTGCCTAGATTCCTGGAGGCTGTTTGTTTGTTTTTAATTTATTTGCATGTATATAGAATTGACGTTCATGTCAGAACAAAACAACTGCTTCCAAAGAAACCTCTATGAAGATATTAGCTACTGACAAGCGAATATAGGCTATGAAGTCTAATCTTTAGAGAAGTATAATACTTCAGTGGGGACTACTGTTTTCTTCTCTGCAGCACTGCAAAAAAAGCCAAAATTAAGTCAGCCTAGCATTTTGAAGTTAAGCAGGTAGAGACAAACATCTAAAAGCTATCCCAGTCCTGACAAGTGTCAATGTTCCCACTAGTCACCTAAACATCACAACTTATCTAGACATATACACAAACATCTATGCCCTGATTGCTCAACATCTAGTTCTGAGATCCTTGAAAGACTTTTCACCATGGGGAAAAAAGACAAGAAAACTTTAGCATCAGAAAATAAAAGTTAAAATTAATGAAATGCACTCAGTAGTTTTAAGACAGCTTGTAGTTACGAGGCACAGAAAACACAGGCAATGAAAAAGCAAACAATCCAGCCTATACCTATTTCACTACTTAGTGCCTTATGCTCCTTTATAGCAGCAAATCTGCACTTAGGTTTACCTAAATCAGAACTTGCTTATTTTATAGCAAGCCTCTGTGCAACTTCCAGAGCAGTTCCAGCCAAACAACTCTATCAAAGAGAGCATCTAAGGTCATCACACTCCACAGGTTTGCCACACTCTGAAAGAGGATGCAGTCACTCACCTGAAAGGATACTCAGAATTACAGTCTGAGTTCAGCTTCAAATCTGGTAAAGAGCCTGGCTAGATCTCAATCAATGCTTTGCTCAATCAATAGCTTGCTATTTCTCATACCTACAAACATTAAAGATCTTGTTTTACTAAAATTTAGATTTCTGCAGTACTGTGGCTCCAACTGCTAAATAACAACTTAATGGAGATGGAGAGGGCTAGTGGGTCTAAATTCAACTTTATAATGAATTCCAGCTGCTGACAAATCTATTTAACATTAGATGTTGCAAAGTGCAAACCTGTGACACTGAATTAGTCCATTATATCAGCACAATTTAAAGACTTTGATTTCTTCTTTTGCTTTAACATTTCTTCACATACTACTAGTCAGAAGGCAACTATTTAAATTTTAAACAGAAAGAGGGGAAGAACATACAGCTATATGGGTCACCGAGACTGTTTAAAACTGCAGGAATGAACATTTCAACTTTTTCTCACTATGATAAGCCATACTTGTCAAATTTCAATAATGATTCACAACAACATATAATATTTCTCACATAAGAGAAAAAAATGACAGTTGCATAGAAGTTGTTTCCAATCTGTAGCTTTAACTTAAAAGCTTTTTTTTTTTTCTTAACTAGATCCTGCCACATTTATAGATGTCATATTTTTTTCAATTTCTAACCATCTGTGGGGTCTTAACATGTCTGAGTAAGCAAAAGCATCTCTCCACACATCTTCATATTTTAGACAAGGGTGAGAGGTAAAAAAGAGCATATGTATATTTCCAAAATGTTTTAATCTTCAATTTCATGCCAGCAGTATTTAACATTGACGCTTTCGAAATTCATAGGAAACTGTACTTTATAGGAAACTACCTTTCCTTTCTTGAGAGTAAGTGGTAATCTAATGCACAAAGTGTCTGCAAAATTGTCCTACTTATTCTAGCAGCAGAAGAAAATTTTAAATATGGCATCACATAAGTCCAACTCTAAAAACTCTGGAGGGTATTGCCAAACAGCTATGCAGTTCTCACTAGGAGACTTGTACCTTTCAGGTTGTGAATTACCTGCTGTGGCTAAGCTGCCTGGCTCTGAAAGGCTTTGTGCTATGGATTATGACAACTCCAGGATACGACCTGTAGACAGCAGTATGAGAATTCACTACAGTCAAGCTTCTTGGTGTGTTTTTTAATTTTTTATTTTTTTTCTGTTCCCTAACTCTTCCTGCTTCAGAGGGAAAATACAACCAGATCCAATGTTGTATCACCTAATGAAAAGTGCCTTTACAGAGATAGTAAATTACAGTATATTAGCTTGATCATTCATAGTACACTTTCTATCATTGCAATAAAAATCCCAAAATAATAGGACAGTTTCAAGACAAATTACTTTCAGAGTTACAGACCTGTTTGTCACTGGCTTTTTCCTGTGTTCCTGACTTGCCTCCTCTTTGCCCTTGACTGATGTCTTGTTATGAAGGTAAGCCAACAGCTGTAGCTATTGGCAATGAACAAAACCCAGATTTAGATGCCAAGTGTACGAATAATTTGCATTTTATTCCACCTCTATAACACCCTCCAGCACAGACTCGGAGTTCATAGATAATCATTTTCTGATGATTTTTTTGGCAAGGTCATTGGCAAAAATTCTTTGTTAACAGTAGAGCAGCACTGAGAGTAAGAAGAGCTACAGAAGACTCATCAGATTGCATTTGATAACACTTTTGCAAAATCTCCCTGCCAGACAAAAGAGCCCCCAGATTCAGCCAAGTACAACAGTGTCCTTAGGCTTTTATTATGGAAAGAAAAGAGTTTCATGGTAAATCTCTTTTACATGCTATGGCTGCTTCCAACACAGATATTTCTCTGTGTTCAATAGACACAGCTGACAAGAGGACACTCCAACAACCTCATTCAGTTTTGTACAATTTACCCAGTGCTGGGTGGCCACCTCATGTTCAAAATGTATACCTATCCTCAGCTCAGAGGATGATGCTGTATGCAGTAGACTTACCTACATTGTCTCCAAAATCTGTAAGAGACTGGAGTGGGAATGCTAAAGACCGAAGTAACCAAGTGTACTTTTCATTTTTGAAATTAGCCCAGCTGATTGGATCTCTACACTTCAAAATCAAGTGCAGAATAGGAGAAGCAATATTTGTGTGCGAAAAGGGTTTGGCAGTATTTGAAATAACAGCTTCTTTTTCAGTGACTGACAAGTCATTAGGTAGGAGAAACTTTAAACAGCAGGTATTTTAAAGTAACTGCTACCATTTAAGAGCTACTGTTCGGTTGTTAGAGGTAGCCAATGCAGAACAGTAATAGCATCAGTATTACGTGATGCAGCTGATACATACATTCATAAACCAACAGAGAACTGTCTGGCAGCAGTGCATCCACAGTCTGACTGTAAGCAACTGTGACTTACTGCAGTCATGGAGGGCCAGAGCTACATTTAGCTGTCTGAGTCAGATTCCCAAAGAATGTTTCATACTCACAATGCAGTGATGAAGATAGACAATCAGTGTTCCTCCTGTTTTACAAACTTAGTGAGTGAGCTGTGTGCGCTGATGGAGTCCATGCGTGCATGCTCTTGTCCATTAAAACAGAAGTTTCCAGCAGATCTGGCATGCTTTTTGCGTGTAGAGTTGTCAAGTCAGTTTTAAACAGAGCAACATAAAAACTCAGAAGGAATAGGTTTGTACTCAAATGTTTGCATCAGAACCTTGGTGAGGGGGGAAGGTTGTAAGTAAAGCTCATTTTTTATTTCAGCAAGAACTCTATCATCCCATTGAGTCATAACAGCATGGAGTAGCTATTTAGTAGCTGTTTATTTACACAAAAACACCCCATCCTGAAATGTATTATTAACAAAGAAAGAGACAAAGCCACAAGTAGTCTCTAGTAAAGGAGAAGATGCTAAGTAAGAGGAGACAAGTAAGTCAGTCTACCTGAGATTAAATCTGTAACATCATGCTCCAAAAAGCCAGTAAAATGTCTGTTTCCCCACCTAAATAGGATAGCCTTGATTGATAGAAGCAGGTCCTGTATGACCCAGACTTCCACAAAAGTTTCACATTTAAAAAAAAAAAAGAAAGTAAACATGAAGCTTCCTCAAATTCTTATGATGCACTATACAGAGAAAATTATATATTTTTTTTTGCATAATTTTATTTCTGTAATAAGTTCAAAGGAGGATTTGTTCTTTGTGTCTCATATCATTCACTAGAAGCCACCGTTTACAGAGCATTTTCATTGCTGCACTTTAGAAGCGCTGTTGTTAATCTGAATTCTTTACTAGAGTTGTGGGTTGTGGGAAGCCCAATCTTTGACAACGAGTCCATTCCAAGCCTGTAGGGAAAACAGAAAGCTTTCTCAAGCAAGCACTGTATCTTGACTGCATGGGTAATAAAATGAAGTCGCAGTGCCTTTACGGTGCTCTAAAAAGACAAATGGACTGTGCCTTCCTGGGCAAATGTCAAGTGGTGAAGATTTTCACATTCCACATATCAAGAAATACTTGGTACAAGAATCATTTCATCTGATAGACCACAAATACTTCCTGACAGAACGTTTTTCTCTCTGCTGTCTCCCAACAGCCAATTAATAGTGAAAATCACAGGTCTAGGTATCAAGAAGCTGAAGCCTAAACTTACTTATTTCCAAGCTCATAGTATTATTACAAGACATAGGGTCAATCTTGCAGTCTTTGTTTTTTTGAAGTCCCCATCAATTTCTAAGAGTGTTTCATCTGCTTGGGAAAGATCAGGCCTTCTATTTGCTCACAGAAATGTACAGAATAGGAGTCAGCTTTGTCACAATCAGAAATAAATACCTTCAGTATTAACAAGATATACAAGAGCATTTTTTACCAGTGGCTGAACTGCAGATATTATTTCTTGAGAAACCACTGGAAGAAAAGATGGATGAAGGCAAGGACAACCACCGTCCAAGAACAGACCATAATAATTCAACTCTAATTTTCTTTACCCAACACTAAGATTTCTCTGTTCTCATACTAAACTTTCAGTTCAGATGTATTTCTAATCATTCAGTTCTTGAAGGAAAGAAGTTATAAACTCTTTTTCCAATTTACCTGCATGTTAAAAAGGTTTCACAAACACATCAGTTGTACTTTATCAAGTACATCTTCATGGGTGCAGCGTTGGAAACATAGAAACACTTACCTATCTTAGGAAACTGACCTAGTTTTATTTCTTGCTCATCAGGTGTTTCTATTTCATCAATATCATTTGATCCATTAGAGACATTTGTAATATTATGTCAGCTATGCACACCCTTCACAGTCCACTGCATTAATCCTGGTCAAGGTTTTCCACCTTTTCCAGAACACAAACCCTTCAATCTCTCTGCTAAAGATATATTTGTATCTACTACGCTGAAGTTAAATTTCATGTATTATTATAACCTCAGAAGATTTTCCCAAATTTTATATAAGTTGTAGACCCTTACAAACTTTTATAAAAACAAGCCTACCTAGAACGATGTATTTTAAACAATCTGCAAAATTCAAGCACATCTGATAACTATACACACATACACCTAAATCTTAAAGTAGATAATGGAACACTGAGAGAAGTGGATGGAGGATGCCACAGAAAGCTTAAACTATACTAAAGCATCTTACATTTTCTAACTATTTTGTTTGTTCTTTTTAATTGTACTAATATTGTCGAAAGAGTGAATATTTACAGTGAATTACAATTAATTAAAAGTACAACTTCAATACACACAGACATGAACAAAGTTTAATCTCTCATATTCAAAAAGCAGTTCTCGAACTCACACTATTGGCAGCTTAGAAAATTATCACTCAACTTCTTTCTTCTCATTTGTGTTTCCAGCATATAAGTCTCTTACTATAGCTGCTGTGACCAAAATAAAATCTGTAAAGCAAAAGACAAACTATAACAATAAATCATCTATCACAGAGACAAGTGAAGTATACGTGCTTTTTAGAGGAAAATAAACTTTATTACAAGGGATAAGTATCTGTGATGTCTCCCACAGTCCCACAGAGGAGCTTTACCCGAAAAACTTCCCAAAAGAGTTGCATGGAGCACCCTGGGGAAATGCTGACAGTGAGAGCTTCAGTGAAATCAAGACAGAATAGCATGCAAGACTAAACCAACACATGGCAGTCATCAGCAAAAGCCCAGCCAGCTCCCAGCTAGGAAAACATGCCTTATCCACAGGTTATAGAATAAACACAGATGCAGCAAAATGAGTCACCAGAGGAAAACAAAAATTTAAATTGGAGGCAAATGAAGCTTTTTTGCACATGCATGACAAGAAACCCATTGAGCAAAACTAATTTTATGTCCATGCTGGAGTAGCTGTCTTGCATGTTAAAAATAAGAAGACTGCAATGGGAAGAAGGCTCAGATCCTAAAAAAAAGAAAGAAAAAAGAAAAAAGAAAAGGAAAGAATAAAATTAGTTCACCATTGTCAGAAGCAGTGTGCGAGGAAAAATTAGAGAGCAAACACAAAAAGAAAAAGAACACCAAAACGCTGATTCCTCTTTTGCTCATTTATAACATTAGTTTTCCTTAATGGAGGCTTATGTTAATACATTTGACTTTCTATTTGCTGCAGGCTAAAAAGATATTATGATCATTCAGTGCACCTTAGCTGATAGACAGTAGACAGTAGCTTATTAATCCACAAAACCTGGACTGTGGGTTTCGTACTCATATTGTGACCTTTCACACTAATAAGCTTGGTTCAAATGACAAAGCATGATAACTGTCACCTCAGTGCTCTGAGGCATACAGAAAATAAATAGTTTCTGAAACATATAAGTGCACCATGAATATATAATACAGCAAAAAGCATACATGTACATAGACACAAAAACAACCAAACACCGACATCATAATGATTATATGTATGTTTTTTAATGAATTACAGAATTGATCATGGAATCAGACCCTTATACCAGTTGGTATTCTGCAAAAACAGACTGAGAAGCCAGGCTAGATTCCAGCAATTGTAGTTCAAATATTAACCAGGCATCTTCTGAAATGTGTGTTAAAGAAAACAAATATTTTCACAAAGACTCAAATGTGAGGGTTTTTACAGAAGAAGGCAGAGTATGATGTGAGTGCTTAATGCACAGTGGATTCTTACTGTATGTTCTCTACCAAAGGAAGTGAAAAATGTTTCCAAAAACCTGTAAACTGTTACACTGCAAATTAAACAGAATTTATAAGTTCTTTGGAAATAAATAACCTATATTCTCTACAGCTTCTTTTCACTCCATTGATTCAACATCAGTTTATCTCCCATAATAGACTTTCTAGCATAATTTAAAAAAAATCATCCACTTATACATGGGTAGGTGAGTCTTACAGAAAAATGTCTTTTTATATGGTGGAGGGTAGTGGCAGTGTTGTAGTCTTTATTGTGCACATGAACCCATCGGAATTGCCATGAGCTCTGCCACAAGGCAGCTCTGAGTTTTGGAGCCTTTCTGTTTTGTTTATCTGTATTTTAAATTGAAAAAAAGGAAAAAAGGAAAAAGGAAAAAGGAAAAAGGAAAAAGGAAAAAGGAAAAAGGAAAAAGGAAAAAGGAAAAAGGAAAAAGGAAAAAGGAAAAAGGAAAAAGGAAAAAGGAAGAAAGAAAAAAGCCAGACAGACTTGTATGGAGATATACTTAGAATGACAACAAGAAAACTGAGAACAGTAAACAGCTAGTTGCTAAGCAATACACTTTTCATGGTCCAGATGGAGTCCCAACCTATATGGGAATCTTACTGTTTCCCTTTAAATACTGTATAATAACAGCAGTTGAAAATGTGCTCTCAAAATGGCATCCTGTGAGCCAGCAAAGTGGAGTGCTTGATTCTCTGAAGCCATGAGTGCTGCCTGAGGAAAGCCCGTCTGTCAAGCCTCACCCGTGCCGAAGCGATTCAGCACTTGTCCCATTAACTTCTTGGTGCATTTACAACTGCATTTGTAACCTTATAACATTTCTGCTTTTTTTTTTTTTTTTTTTTTTTTGTGGTTTTCTTGTTTTTTGGGGGGGAGGTGGTTGTTTTTTGGATCTCTGGCAGGTGTGAATTAAAAAAGATGATGTTCCACTTGTTCATGCCCAAGAAATCCCTTCTGGAATAGTCTTTCTTGCTAACTTATTTCCACTCAGGATGAAAACAAAACAAACAAACAAAAAACATTTAAACACACACACAACATACTAAACAAGTAGAGAAGAAAAAGAGATAATTAGGAATGACATAGCAGGGATTCATCACTGTTCAGGATTGAGCAGTGCTGGTGGGGACACAGGTAACCATATGACCCCCAGGTTCAGCCATCTCCATCAGCTTGCTGTTGAGAATGCCTCAGGATTTGCTATTACAGTTCAAGCAGAATAGAGTAAGCCATGTAAATATACAAACATACAAGAAATCCCCATTCTGATCACCTTATCTAGCTTAATTTTCTGATCTATCAAACAGCATTATCAAGCTTCAAGTAGATGTATCAAGTTAAGCTAAACACCCCAATGTTTATTCACTGTCAAGTTTCAAGCTTCCTGAGTATCATTCGTACAAAAATAATTATAAGACTTAAACATCAGAGCATGTTACTGCTGTGAGTTGATGTGTAACAGCTGGCAATCTGCATTTCCTGGGCACTAAATATTACTGAAAAATGTTAAAGAACAAAAATGCTGGTCTTATAGGGCCAAGCTCTGGAGAAATAGTACTTCTGACTCTCGCTTCATTTGCTGGGAGCTTAAAGAATTCATCTCAGGGGAATGCCCTGGAATTTCTTCCAATTATATTTCTTTATTATTATTATTGCATTCTGGATCTGTAATAAGCACAGATGTTTACTTATGTGCTAGCTATGTTTAAAAAGACATTAGAGGTTAAAATCTAATTTTCTGATTCCAATAGTATGTGCAAATAGCCTTTCTGCTGCCAAAAAGTCATTGAGTGATATAAAAATTCCAAAACTTTATTTCTGTTTTTGTAGCATATCAGAATACATAAATGTGCTGATATTAGGCAGTAGCAATGAGCTTCTTGAAATCACTGTTCAAAACTGAATACTGAATGTGCTCAGTGCACATTGTGGCCAAAATATGAATAAACGTTTGAAGATTACCTGGTATTTTGCCTTGTTTCAAATCCTTTGATGAGCGATTCTGTACTATACCAAGAGCAAAGCAGGAGAGATTCACCACTTCTAGAACACCTTCTTCTACTGATATCATTAAGAACAGCTGTTGCCACCACATACAGCCTATTAGAAAGATCATAGAATGATAGAATGGCGTGGGTTGAAAAGGACCACAATGATCATCTAGTTTCAACCCCCCTGTTATGTGCAGGGTCGCCAACCACTAGGCCAGGCTGCCCAGGGCCACATCCAGCCTGGCCTTGAATGCCTGCAGGGATGGGGCATCCACAACCTCTTTGGGCAACCTGTTCCAGCGTGTCACCACCTTCTGAGTGAAAAACTTTCTCCTAATATCTAATATCTAACCTAAACCTCCCCTGGCTCAGTTTAAAACCATTCCCCCTTGTCCTATCACTATCCACCCTTGTAAATAGTCATTTTCCCTTCGGTTTATACACTCCTTTCAAATATTGGAAGGCCACAATGAGGTCTACCCAGAGCCTTCTCTTCTCCAGGCTAAACAAGCCCAGTTCCCACAACCTTTCCTCATGGGAGAGGTGCTCCAGCCCTCAGCTCATCTTAGTGGCCCTCCTCTGGACCCGTTCGAAAAGCTCCGCATCATTCTTGAGCTGGGGGCCTGAGGCCTGGACGCAGTACTCCAGATGGGGCCTCACAAGAGCTGAGTAGAGGGGAACAATCACCTCCCTCTCCTTGCTGGCCACTCCTCTTTTAATGCAGCCCAGAGCACAGTTGGCCTTCTAGGCTGCAAGTGCACACTGCTGGCTCATAGCATCCAGCT
Organism: Phasianus colchicus; assembly: GCF_987193195.1. Taxonomy (NCBI): domain Eukaryota; kingdom Metazoa; phylum Chordata; class Aves; order Galliformes; family Phasianidae; genus Phasianus; species Phasianus colchicus. The sequence continues at coordinate 17,807,781 of NC_143439.1, read as the reverse complement.
TCTCATTCACCCAGGCCCCCAAGTCCTTCTCTGCAGGGCTGCTCTCAAGGGGTTCTTCTCTCAGTATAATACTGTATAAATACTTGTATAAATACCTGGGATTGCCCCAACCCATTCGCAGCACCTTGCACTTGGCCTTGTTGAACCTAATTAGGTTCATATGGGCCCACTTCTCCAGCCTGTCCAGGTCCCTCTGGATGGCTTCCCTTCCTTCCAATGTATTGACCACACCACTCAGCTTGGTGTCATCCACAAACTTGCTAAGGATGTACTCAGTGCCATCATCTATGTCACTGATAAAGACGTTGAAGAGCACCAGTCCCAAGACCAACCCCTGAGGGACACCGCAGGTGACCGGCCTCTCCTGACACAGAACCACTGATCACAACTCTTTGGCTGCATCCAACCAACCAGTTCTTAATCAATTGAACAGTCCATCATTCAAATCCATACCTCTACAATTTAGAGAGAAGGATATGGTGAAGGATTATGTCAAAGGTGCAGAGCAATTATGCAGTTGATGTCAGTAAAGGCAACAGAATAATTTATTTAAAAAAAAAATAATGCATGTTGCCACACACACACACACACAAGAAATGAAAGTTTCTCAGTTTCCCTTTACTGATTTTTCTCATTCTGTATTGACCTGTAGTACAGTATCCTCATTAAATAAAGTGAATGCATATTGTTTGTCATATAATCAATTTAAACAGTAGGAAGGAGAATTTATACTACAGTTTCTGCTTCAGTTGTTGGTCTTTCAAGTTACTGACAAAAAAAAAAAAAAAAAAAAAAAAAAGGATATTTCCTCACTTTATAATTCTATAATAATTTGAAGAGCTTGTAAAGAGAGTTAGAGATTTACTTTTCACAGAAAAGTAACATAAGATGGAAGTAGAAAAAGGGAGAGGAACCTAACATTGGACCAATTGTTACCAGAAAATATTTCTGGGGAAGGTAAAGCAACACTTTCTCCAAGTGCATGAGCATACCTAAGCACTGGCAATATTCTCACTTATGGGCTGTTTAAGTAGAGGGGTGGCTTGTGATTTAGGCTACTCACTGTCAGGAAATAGCAGTGTGTAGATAATAGCTTACTATGCAGGAAAATTAAAAAGAGAAAAGCTTTGAAGAGGAAAATTAAGGCAAGAAGGAGAAAAGAAGGGAACTTTAAAGGATGTTAAGTTAGCACATACTTTCGAAGAACATCAGTAGTTCTTAATGCAATCAAAGCCTGGTGCATAACTACTTTATAGTCATGGAGAAGGCTGCAATCATCCTTGGAACACAGTGCACCGCAACCTGCTCTGCAAGATCTTAGTGACTTCACCAAGATTATTTGGGGATCAAAATGCTTTCTGGTATGCTTTCTGGTTTCAGAACGTGGCTGGAAGAGAGAGTCCCCAAAATAGTCAAGTCAAAGAGGAAGGTGTAAAAGAAACAGACAAGGGAACGAGAACATTTAGATGATTTTTTGAGAACATTAGTATTGCATTTCAAAGCTTAAAAACCTTATCGAGTCCTGAATGCAGAAGCAAAACAGAGCACTGACACATATGGCAGATTCATGAAATTAAAGGTGAGTATTGGGAATTGAGAGATGGGAATTAATTTGCTTTTTGCTGAAAGCTGGATGCAGAAAAGGAAGAATCACAAATGCAATATCAAGCATCTAAAAAAACCTGCTATTACATCCTACTTTTTCCTCAAAGCCAAGGCAAGTGTTATCATGTGGCATCAAAGGAAGAAAGAGAGGGTAATCTATTGCAAAAGTCTGTTCAAGGCTCTCATATATTAAAAGTCACATAGTGAAAGTGATCACAATAAAAATTCAGGGCTGCAGAAAATATTACCCAACAACTTGAATTTGTCTGTGGAAATGGTTGAAATAAGGAAGAGTGAAAAAAATCTTCATACCAATACTTTAAAATAGAAATCTACCACAGTGTGGGAGAACACAGACAGACACAGTAGACAATCTGCAGTAGATTGTCAAACATCAAAATCCATCATATCAAAGACAAGCAGTAAGCAGAGTAGTTTAACTTCTGTTGCCCCTCCACATAAACACACATTCACATAGACAAATCTAGCAGCATCTGCTGCCTGTTTAGAGGAGGAAAGTGTCACGCTGGACCAAATTTGCCTCTTAACAAAAAACCTCTCTCAAAAATGCTTCTTGTTACCTTTCCTCAAAATTTTTAAAATACTTTTATAAGTTTTAAGGTCTTCAGAATGTTGAAGCTCAGCAAGCTCAGTTGTACTGTGGCCTTTTCCAATATTGTCTGCGTGACTTTGCACAGTGACCATATTTCTTTTTTGTCTTATGTTTAATATTTGGATCAGCAAACTTAGCATAATTTAGTCCTACCCCAGAGTGAAGAGTTTAGATTCAGGCATAATTAACAGTAAGAACAAGAGCAGCCAAAATGAAGAAGTCATTCCCTAATAAAATGATGTCACTTGTACAAGACTTAAGCAAAATAGTAATTTAGTTTTTGACTAATTTTCATTTTGTAAGTAAAAAGAACATAGAATCATATAGCACTTCACCTACTAATGCAAGTCCTTGAGACAAGCTGTAAAAGAGATGAAACATCTCATCATTGGAAAAAGTTATAATTTAAGACTTACTTATGTCAGGCAGATATATGAACACTCATTTCTCTGCAAATCTAAGGAGATACTCCAAATAGTGATACTACTTACAGTCATAGTAACAATTTTCCAAAGTTGGAGGTGGGTGGAGGGAAAGAGATAAAACAACTGCAATCATACTTGGTTTGTAAACTGAAAACTGTTTTTTCCCCCTCTAATTTATAATAGCGCAAGAAGGTGATGGCCATAAGCATAAAAACTGAAAACAAGTTATGTAAACTGGCACAGCTTAAGTGAAAATAAATGTCAATTAATGCAAACGTGCAGGAAAAGAAGTATTATGGATAGAAGGTGAAAGATAACCTGGTGAAAGAAAGTGTGGAGCTGGGGGAAAATCACTGCTTACTAGTGCTTTGTGCCCTGTTACCCTCACAGTTAAACCGCAAAAAAAATACATCCAGCCCACAAATCTCAGCGAAGCTTAAAGCAGCAATAGCTTTCCAAAGGTTTAAACTGTTTGAAAATCTGGCTGTAGGGAACACTGTTAGAAGGAACAAGGTGCATCAGGGGGGTTGCAGTAAAGCCAAACCCAAAGCAGCTTTCAAGATCAATCACAAACTGCTGTTTCAGGAGCTGTGTTGGAATTAATGCCAAATAAAAGCTTGCTACTCCACAGAGATTTTAATGAACCTGCTTGGAGGCAACAGAATGAAGGTGCTGTTGGCATGGAGCTGCACTTCAAAATAACCTGGAGCAGCTTGCTTGAAGTCCAGACAATTAAAACACAACTGAACAAAACACAAGACAGAACCAGAAACTGGGAAGAGGTTAATGGAGTTCTGTATGCATCATCAATCTCTTACTAAAACATACAGAGGAAGCAAACCACATTCAAAAAATTGTAAAAGCATCATGTGGGATGTGTTAAAATACTTTGAAAAGTAGGGAAGTTTGCTTAGCTCTTTTGAGCAACTTGGAGCATTTACATTCAGTAAATAAGACATCTAGAAAAAATACTAGTCAAGCCCTCCTGTCCCTCCAAGCTAAGTTCTTTAGTATTTTTCTCACCTTTTTTCTCCATCTACCCTACATTCTTTTTCATCTGTGTTTCACTTTCAACATACCTCCTGGGATCAGTACACAGTGACAGCAGCAGAAATTTTGCATAACTGTGTAGAGCAGAAGTTAGTTATGAGCCTATTCACTGGTATGCCTAAGCAGGAATTCCACTATGTTGTTTATTTCAGGTGTTTCCTGTTAGGAAATTTTCTTGCTGCTTCTGGAATATCAAATTCATTTTAGTCAACAACATAATCATTAGAAATTACGCTGTAAGTTTTTCAAGCATCTTAATTTATATTAGATATTTTCAAAGCTACTTATAGAGAAGAAGGGGTACTTCCCTCAGCAGCTACTATATATATCTATTTCCCTGCTTATGCTGTGTATGTCCTGATACAAAGAGGAAAGGAACATCACCATCTGACACTTAAAGAACTGAACTGCCATTGGTAGGATGAGAGTGCTGCTTGCTAGACCTTTGAAGCTGGAGCCAGTAGATTGCCCTGGTAGAGTTAATGGTGACAAGTTTCAGCTGGATTCTGCTACTGTCCTTGCAGTAGCTTCTTTGTAGTAGACTACCAACGGTATGAGCACTGCAGCTGAACTAGTAAAAGTAATGGGAGAGAAATCTTAGAGGAAGAAGACAAGCCAGGCCATAAGTTCTAGCTTGTTAAGCTACTGCACACATTCTGTTGAAGTCTGAACTTTATCACAGAAGACTTTTCAGAAAATTCTTTCCTTTTTTTTTAAATTCCTTTTCCAAGGAGCTAGAATGAATGCTACAAATGCACAAGTTATTTTACTTCTCCAAGAATGTTATTCTGATAGAACAATTTCTTTAAAACAGTTAGATTTTCACCTTTTTTTGATAGGATCATTCTAGAATATTTGAAACAAGTAGAAAATAAGTCCACACTTCAATTCTAATCTTAATTCATTTTTCCTGTTTATTTTAAAGAATGTTTTACAAGGAGTGTATTAGACTGAAAATTGCAATGTGTCAGTGTTACCATCTTACCTGAATGAAATGCAAGAATAAGTAACACCCAAATGGCAAAAAAAAGAAAAAAGAAAAGAAAAAAAAAGAAAAAAAAGAAGCAGTAAATTAAATCCTTGAAAATCTTTCCTATTTAGTAATTACATTAGTAATATTTCTGATGATGATGATTGTTGGTCATCATTGGTCAATGGTCAATGCCTCCTGCTCTCCTGTTTTTGAATCTGGGCTAGCTGTAATTAACACTCTTCTTGAACAGTAAGAAATTACAATAATTGATCTGCGCAGTCACACAAGCCTAGCAGAGCACAGTAGGGATTAATGTGTTTGGAGTAGGTGTTGTGCAGCTCATGTAACTTGTCTGGTCAGAAAAAGGGAGTCCGTTTTCTTAATTTTTTGAGTTAGGTATACTCAATAAATAAGCAAATACTCCAGTTATCCATGTTCTTGACTACATGGAATAAGAATAAATATCAATGTTGTACAGACAGAAGAAAAGGCAAAAGAAGAAGGAAACCTGTGGATTCAAGCTGTGTAAAGGAGGAAGCTCTGTGAGGAAATTAAACATGTTTTCCTGTGGGTCCTGCATATGTGTGGGTGAGGAGTTATTTTATTGTTTTCTTTCTCAAGCTTCCAGAAGTGCTTTAGCAAATTACAGTTTGAAAAGTTTCTGGATTATTTGTGTAACCCTCATCAAAGCAGTGGGAGACTGTCATTTCTGGTGAACGGGAAATATACAAAAGCAATGAATATTCCAGACAACTGTTTTCCAAGCAATACAAACAAATATTAGCCACTACTGAAAATTCTCAGCTGATTTGTGTTTATATTCATAACAAGAAATCTATTTTGGTAGATAAGCAGCAATGAAATTTAGTACAACATAGACATTTAGGTATGTGAGGAAAGAACTGCAAACTGTCAGTAAAGGATTGTCTCTATTTACAAAAACAAACAACAAAAACAAATACTAGGCTGGGTGATACTACATTTAGTATCCTTTACTACAGACCTCCAGGATTTCAGGACTGTTTCAAAGGCCTTTTGAGAAAGAAAGAAAAAAAAAAAAGAACAACATTCATTATTTATAAACCTGAAAAAGGGTAAACATTAAAAAAAGAAAAACAAACAAAAACCTCGGCAGAAATCACATTGTAATTTGCTGCATTGGGGATTTTGATTAATAAAGTGGGTTTTGTTATTTTTTAGCATCAATGTACCAATTTAAAATAATAAACTCTAATGAAAAATTAACAATAACATGAAATGTTTCTGTACTGTTCCCTATAATGGCTGTTGACATGGGAAATAAATCATCAAAAGGATTTCTAAAGAACAAATTTAACAAAGAAGTATGAAATAAGAGTGGCTTCAAAAGCTATACTCAGTACACAGGCTTAAAATGTAACTCTACATTCTCCCACATTAAATATTTAAATTCTCATAAGGAACAAAGAGTGTGGGAGACTCTTTTTTCTTCAGGCATGTTACATTTCAAAGCCAGGATGTCTTTAGGATCGAGCTAAAACCTAGATCTGTGATCTTATCCCATTGTTTGGCCTCAAACTAATCATAGCAGAAAATTAATTATGTCCAACATTTCAAACTTAAATTTTTAAAAAGAAGCTTGATCCTGAAGGGCAGGAGTTGCTCAGCATGTTGCATATTGAGGCTCTAAGTGGCCTGATTTTTCAGAACTGCTTGACTTGTCTAACACATTAGCTTTTGATAGAACCAGATGGTGTTTAGGTCTCAGTATTTCAAGGCACCTTGACACAGATCCTTAAACACATTTCCATATAAATCAAGCCACTTTTAATACCTCTGAGATCTCTGCCCCTGGGTACATCATGGCATGTATTAAATGTAGACAGCAACATTTGGAAACTTGTGTCTAGTTATCAAAACTGTGTATATGGCTGGCTAACAGGTACAAGTAGAAAACAAGGGAGTTAAGTCTTTTTGCATAAATCTAAAATACAAAAGAAAAACTGTATTAAAATTTTGGCCTATTTTTTCATTTTAAGGAATGTGACCTATAAAGGGATCACAAGGTTAAAAATGTGTTTGTTACCTCAATCTTCAGATTTAAAATGTTCTTTTTTTTTCCTTTTTTTTTTCTTTTTTTTCTTTTTTTTTTCCTAAGAGGTGCTGGAGTCTGTGTTTACCTTGATAACAAATATCTACATGTCAAAGGAGAAAGATTAATTTTATGTATATAGCACATCACATTGTATTTTTTATTATCTAAATAACACAAAGAACAGGAACTTCAATAATTAAAAACAAAATAGCTTGAAATTAGAACATTTGCCAATGCACAGTCCAAGTTTTATGGAAGATTTTATTTCTAGAATGTAGGCCAATGATGTTTGGGAAATCTGAGGTATTTCAGAAAGGCTCATTGCTGTGAAGTCTGGCATCTATCACAAATACTGTATTCATCTTCATTTTCTTTCCTTTCCAACACTAGTCCAAATGTCTTTAACAAAATGGCTGCTTCTCCTTCACCCTGCTATGAAATGAGCTCTCTGACCTTTACAGGCCTACAAGGGATACATTGTAGAGGGGAAAAAAACGTGAATAGAAATAAATTTTCCTACTGTATTAACATTCTTCTACTGGACATCAAAAATGGGGTACCAGTGTGCATTATTTCTCCCACTAGCTGTATTATTCACAGTATTGCAGAATGGGTAAGTGCCTGTTTGCTTTTGTTACAAACAGATAATATTGAGTTTTATAGTTTTGCTGTTGACAATAAAAATGAGAAGGAAACAGTATTTTGCAGCAGCAAAATGCTCAGAACACTGAAGTGAACTGTAATCAACCCCACTTCCTATGCAAAATCGTAGTTACCTCTTACCAAGCAACCAATGTCCCACAGGAGCACGTGTTATCAGAATCCTCTAACGGCCCTCAGTGGTCAGAGTGAGATAGACTTAGTTGGATTTCTCCCAGTTCTACCCCGAATGCAGAAGGGCTCTTTGGGCATCTCAAACTGTCTCAAGCAGATTTCAAGTCTGACCATATTAGCAGTATTCAAGTTTTTTTGTTTTTTTGTTTTTTTTTTTCCTTTACTTTTACAGAATTCTTTTGTCTCTGAATATTTTACTTGTGTGAAAACCTCTGCTAGAAAAACTGTATTTGACATCATCGTTTACTCTCAGATTAGTCATAAAGTATTTAACTTTTTTTTTTTTAATGGTTTTAATTTATTATTCACTCAATATCGAAGCAAAAAATAATCCATTCCTTTATTTGTTTGTTTTTGAGAAGTCAGTTTGTTTCACTCTCTGAGCATTCAAATGGGGTAGTCTCATTCAAATCTGACTTTTTATTGAAGGTAAATTAGAAATATAAAGGCATTTTAGCATTTTGCCATTTAAAGTCACTGTCAGGACATCACAGACATAAACAGTATTTTCTTCTGAAACATAAGGATTGATGTTTTAGAGAGTGATCTGCAGAGCATGGAGGTTTTAAATTGGCACCTACTTTGATTTGAAGGAAAATTATGGATGCACTTGGAGTCTCACTGTAGAGGAAATGAAGTCGTTGACCTTTTATATGGTGTTGAATATGATATTTACTGTGAAATAATAATGATGGCACCGATAACAACAATCACTGATTTAAACTATGCAGAATAATGAGGAAAAACATGTCCTTAAACTTGATTTCTATGTAAAAATGAGCTGATGATCCTCATAGAATGCCTCTGGAGTACAATCAAAGATCTTTTTCTTTAGATTCACATTCCTCATAAAAAAATAACAGACAAGAAATGGAAAGAAAACCTAAACATACTATGAAGTAAAATCCTAAGGATTCAATACTCAAATCAACTTGTAGAATGAAAAATTTCAACAGCAAAATTAATTAAACTAAACTTCAACTTATTTTGAAAAATGATATATTTGAATTGTTTCGACTCTCCCTCGATGAACATTGATGGAAACAACTCAAAGCAACCACTTCACTGTAAAATGGGAGACAAACCAGAATCAAGCCTTTGTAACCACAGTCCAGACCCACAAAAATTATTACATGTATTAGACTCCACACTACTTTTTTCCAGGAGAAATTGGTGATACATGGAAACCTGGGGTTTACAAATAGCTTAAAGTATACAGTGAGTACTAGCGTTGAATAAGCAGAGAGATAGACAACAAAAGCCAAAAGCTGACAGGTCTTTTCAGTCTCTTTCTTGTTATGAGTCTACCAATAGGAAATGGAAAGAAATCCAGTGAGTTTCCCAGCCTTAGAATAGTGCTGGAATGTCAGACTCCTTAAAAAATTGCTAGGCTTTAAGATGCGATATGCAAGAGTCAACAAAAGAATTTCACTCTTATAGTTCTTTACGATAATTAGTAGCTTAAATTCTTAATTTGTTCTTTTATGACTAAAACAACTACATATTTTCTTTCAAAGAGAGGAAAAAGTAAGGTGTTAAATATGGTTTGATACTGATAGAACAAGGGGGAATGTTGTTAAACTAAGACAGGGAGGTTTTGGTTAGATAATAGGAGGAAGTTTTTGGTGGTGACACACTGAAACAGGTTGTGAAGGAGGTTGTGGATCCCCATCCCTGAAGGCATTCAAGGCCAGGCTGAATGTGGCTCTGTGCAGCCCGGTCTAGTGGTTGGCAACGCTGCACGTGACGGGGTTGAAACTAGATGATAATTGTGGTCTGTTTCAACCCAGGCCATTCTATGATTCTATGAAATCCTTCCTGTATAAGTCCCTCTGCAAAATTAGACTTCCATCCAGAGTTAACAACAATGATATCAAAAGTTATAGTCCTCCATTCCTATTCATGAATCTAAACGGTGTTGTTCTTCTTTTGGTTTTGTTTCTTTGGTTTTATATTTTATATTTTAATAGGTGAAGCATGCCACCTCAGTACAGATTTAAAACAACTCTAAAATATCTGGTAACAATGCTACTCTGGCTTTCCTTTAGAGCCAAAATTAACCACTACAAATTGTTGCATGGTAAAATGTAAATGTGACATTCTCAGTACATCAATAATCCATAGGATTTATGGCCAAGTTCCCAGGTGAACACATTATATCACATAGGTAAGAGATGGACCTTTTCAAGATACAGTGTTTAGAAATCTGGCATAATACTGTTCAGGACAACTTTCTGGAATCCCAGTGTCATTTTTATGTTGTTAAAAAGCCATGTAAAAATACCTAGTAAAGATTACACACCAGCAGAAGCAAGCTTACCTAAATGCTTGTGTTTTCCTACTCTCTTGTTTGTTCAGCCATTCAAAAACTGAACACCATACTGTTCACTCACAATGCTCTTAGTTATTTCCTTGGTATTCATTAGCATGTTGTTTTTCTTTGGTGGTCGATTCACATATAGACACTTTTTTTTTTTTTTTCTTATATTATCTTTCCTGTAAGACCGAGAGAATAATTATATATATAATATATAATATATATATTTAATATATAATTAATTGCAGAAAGAATGCAGTAGTTTAATGTATGAAAACAGATGGTTATTTAAAATTACTTAGTTTTAATGTTTAATATTAAGAAACATGCTTATTAACCATAAATGCGATGGTAATTAGGCATAATTTATTTATGTATCTCTGAATCATTGATGACAATTTATTTGAGAACACTATCCTCCTTTGCATCTTAGTATATTTACATGTTATGAAACAAACAACAAAAAAATTAAAACTACATCTATTTCTTTAGATACTTATATTCAGAACAAATCAACAACAGTTCTGTATTAGTTTGAGAAATATTCTGCAGGTAACTTAACCTTGCAAAATGGTAGAAGAGCTTCTAACTTGAAAAAAAAAAAAAAGAAAAGAAAAACAAGACAAAACACCTTATTTTTGGCCACACACAAGGGAGTTCAATCTACATTTTTATACCTAGAGGAATATAGAACCAGTCTGAAAATTGTTCTAGTTAAGAAAAGTTACATTCATTTTAAAATAATAAAGACAACCAAACTGAAAACACATTAGCAGTTCAAATAACTACATTCAGTGCTATGTAGAGCACTGAATGGTATCTCTTTTCTGAAAAATACCTGTACTCAGTATTCAATATATATAGTATTGAAATGTCTATGCCAACAGTTTCTATTGAAATGAATTTCTGTAAAATCTTTTCTACAATTAGATACCCCTGGTGTAAGAAATGGAATGGCAATTGGACACGTTATTCCAGTTCATGTGTTTTTGATAGATATAATAAACCAAAACCAAGCTTACTATTTCCTCAGGTGTGTGGATAAGCAGTATCTGAATATTTACATATTCAAAAACTCTAGAAGATTCTGTAGGAAATAAACATCAAAAACAGCTGTTCTTCTCTAGTTCTGTTTTCACACTGCAGTATTTTTTTTCTGAAAGCATATTTGTAATAAAGTGCTTTATATCACAATGATATTTTATTTTTTCTCATTTATATGGCCTTCGAGGACAATGTTATGGTGACATTATGCTTTACAGAAGGCATTTTTGTTAAGGCCAATTTTCTCCTGAGTTCTTGAATTTATTTCACATTTCCAAAAGATTCTTGGCTGCTAACAGAAGAATAGAGGTGAGTTCTTGTGCCAAACCAAATAGTTTTATACAATCCTTACTTTTACTATGAGGTAACCAAGGGCAAAACCACAGAAACCTTTTCTCCTCAAAGGAATTGAAGTTCAACAACATTCTGTACCACTAGAGCTGTGTTACTAGTGTAACAAGGTCCTCACTGTATGACTCAAACAGGGATCTAGAGCACACGAAGGAGTCAGGGAGTCCAAGAATGACTCAAGCTTAAAGTGTCAGTGGAGTCTCACTGAGATAGATATAACAGCAATGGTGAAGGAACAAAACAGCTGAAATTGTTAGAGTGTCACGAATGATGTCTAGTATAAAGAACATTAAGATTCTGATCATTATAGTATAATCTCCTGCTTTGCCATTTTCAACAAACACTGGAGTCTTTTACTTAAAAATATTACTAATATAATACCTGTGCAGATTTTCTGTTCTTAACTAAGCTTTACTACTTCTTGGCATCTGATTAAAAGGAATGCAAAATGTAATGAAATGAGATGAAGTAAGAAGCCTCCAAAATCCGTTTTTTCATACCACGCTGTAAGCTAGGAACAAACCTACCCGGAGTACCCATCATGCCAAAAGAGAGGAAAAGCTGCAATGGTTGCAGCCCTCTGCAACCACCAGATGGCACCCAGAACGACAGTCTGCAATGCTCAACACCAGGGCAGCAGGGTGCCTACACGCTCCTTAATTACCATTTCTCTTTAGTTCCAGCAGTTGCACCCTTTGACTTGCTAACGAAGGAGGACAGGAATACAATCTTAAAACGCCTCTCAGAGCACCAAGGATAAAGGGAAGGAGAAAAAGTAAACAGTTGCAAGCAGACGATGAAATTCATGAAGAGAAAGCGCTGAGCAATAAGAGGGACTATAGTCAACCTTTCACCTCAGTCGTACCAGTTTAAATCTTGCATATTTTACAGTAGCACTATTTCTGAAAAAAAAAAAAAAAAAAAAAAAAAAAAGAAAAAGATAAAAAGAAATATAATCCTCATCCTTTAGCTTTATTATCTCTTGTCACAGCACTGGATAAATTATGCCTTTGGGAGTCTCACTTGAGTGATAAAACTGTTTATTAGGAATTTAACAATTACCGAAATGAGAGGGGAAAGAATGGAATATCGCAACCCACATCATAATCCCCAAAGATAATTATTTCAGACAGATAAAGATAATAAAATATGGATGTTTTTAGTTTGAGAATACGACACAACATTCCAGCACACACAGAAAGCAAAATGAAAATAACTTTTTTGTTTCTTTGTTGGAATAGCTTTTAACTATTAATATACACTGCCTCTGCATCAAGTGGCAGTTTTGTGTTCCCTTATTTGTTTGCAAAGTATCAGCCACACATAGAACACTGCAAAAATGAAAACAACAGTCACGGAGAAAGTAAAGAAATTCAGGTTTCATTGCTGAGCTTCACCATCTGATAAGTTTAAGGAAGAAACCCAGGTATGGCAACTTATTTTACTCACCTCACACAAACTCTTCCCTTACTGTGTCATACTCTATAACATTTTGGTACAGCCTTAATTTCTTCTCTGCAAGCATCAGTAAACCTGGCTAAGAAGCCTGACAAGGATTACTCCTGAATATTCTAATTACAGTGGCCTTTGTATCATCTCTTGTATTATCATTCCTCTTGCACACTGATGCAAGACAGCTGGGAGAGACTAATCCCCGTTTGCTGAAACCATTCCTCACAGGATGCTTACAAATGATCTGAATTCAAGAAAAGATACAGGTGGCTTAAAAACACATGACTCTGGGACTGATTTTCTGCCAAGCAGAAAACTCGGACAGAAATAAATCTCCTGGGACACTTTCTTCATTTTACGCTACATAAGTTGTTACAGTTAGGAATACAGTCATGCTTTTCAATGCCAGCTGCTGCAACGGAGTTAGCATCCACAGATCTCCATTACTAATGAGAAATACATTCAAAATTAAATTAATAAATAAACAAAAAGGAGGCCAAGGTAAGGAGACGAATTCTTCAAAACAATTATTTAAACAAAATCCATTATCCTCTCAAAATCTGTAATATTCAAGCCAAATGAACCAAGTCAAAATAATTTGTCAGAAAGATGCTTCAGTATCTGAGATGTTTACTTTTTCTTGATTATGACAATGATGCAAGTTCCCCGTTCCAGGAAATGTTAAAGGCCAGGCTGGCTGGGGCTATGAACAATCCCCATGGGACTGAGATGCGTCTCTGCCCAGGGCACAGGGGTTGGAACGGGATGATCTTTAAGGTCCCTTCCAATGCATGCCATTCCATAGTTCTATGACAACCCAGACAGATAGTTGTATGACATGTTCTTAAAATCTCCTATTTAAAACAATACTTTCTCTACATATTAAAATTGATTTTCCTTCTCCTGTATACAGAAATGGCAAAATCACCCAATGATAAAATTTTTGATGTGCTGTAAGATCTGTTACCCTATCAACACTTTCTCAGAGCAATAAAGGAAATCCAGCATTTCAAGTTTTCTAAATCTAAGTAAATTGTTCTTGAAACCTGTTGCTCTTTTTTAAACACTACATGATCTTTAAAGAGGAATATATGAGAGCAGTCACAGTGCTTCCACATACAATTAACCTATTACGTTCAGTGCACAAGGGAACAGAAACAATGCCAGCATCAGGAGCAATAGAATGCTTTTACTTTCCTCCATCAGGAGTAATCCAATTTGTGCAAAGAAGATGAGGCTCATTTGCAGAAAGTATGGCAGTTTTACTAAGATGGGATCCATATGCTTCAAAATAAGCAGAAGACTATATGCATGACAGTGACTTTTTTGTGCGCTGCTGAAAATCTCTGCTATGTACACAGTGTGGAGAAGAGGCACAGTATTACATTTACTTGTTTATCTTTGTGTCATGGGATTGAATGTTATGGATGATTTTACACAATTAATTTTCATTTAAACAAACAAACAAAAAACTGAGTTACTTGAGGAGTTTTGGAAGAGAATTAAATGAGAGTGGACCCTTTTCTGTTTGGGGTGTTGGGATATCTAGAAAATTATCCAAGTTTTCACAAAACTCAAGCTTTTCATGAATCTTAACTAAAACAACTAATATATTCTCAATTTCAGATATTTTTGAATTACAATAGCGAGGATCTTAACTCAGCAAAATGATGCTGGATTCATTGTAGGTGCTGGAGATACGTTTCTAACACAGAAATGTGGTAACTATACTAAATGGTATGGACACTCAACAGTAAAACTAAACTCAATGTGGGTTTTGGTAATAGATATTAAACATGTCTGATCATTCATCTTGATAGGAAGTATCAGGTAAATGTCTAGGAAAATCAATTAAACAAGACAAAGAAGACTCAAATAAGGCACCATTAAACAAGGCACCAAAACTAGAAGATGATCTTACAGTTAATTTATTAGAAAGTCATTTTTGAGATTTCTCTCAAGACTAATATTATTTTAAATAATCACTGTGTGCAAAAGATGGGTTGTAACTCTCTCCCACCAACGTATTAATGCCAATACAGTGACTAGCAATTATGGCATAGGTATTCAAAAGACTGTCATTTTAATATTATGTTCTTCCTCTTCCTTCTTTTCTGAAATACTTTGCACTTTATTATAGGGATTGTAATTCTTTGCATACAGAGTACCAATGGAAGCTTGCTTGCATATATTTCAGCAAATACATTTGAAATATTAAACACTTAATTAGAGGCAGATGTCCAAAATCAGCATGTGTATCTACTTGGGTGGGTAATTTAAAAAGTTCTCCAGCTGGACAGGTTCAAGGATTTTGTTATCAGAGGAGAGATCATAGATATATTCATCTGGAAGTGCTCTGTATGTAGGGATGCCTTTATATAGAATAACCAGCCAATATACATGAAGATTTAGCTTAGTTATTTTCCTGTAAGTTGGAATAAGTAGCTACGTGATTAGACTAGCCAGGTGTAGGACACTTTTTTTTCACAGGTTTATAAAGTATCTATGTATCCATTCATTTTCACTGTCAAATTGTATGTCTTTTATCTCAGTGCTCTTCCCAGAAGGAGGCTTAATCTTGAAAAGTAAGAGCAAAATGTCAGTTCACACTGAAATACATAGGCACCATTCACTGTATGCGGATTTTGTAAAAGCAATAGCTTAAAATTTTGCCTTTTAATAAACTACTACTGTCCAAGAAACAGTATTAAACTAACAGAATTCTAATTGAAAGAGACATTACTTTAAAAGAAATTTCTCAGACTAACATCAGTATATTGTTTGCCTTAAGAAAAAGAATTTGGCATGAATCAAAAGTCAAATTGCTTTTCAAGTCAAAAGTATTACAGAATTATTCTGTGTTAAAACTACATGGATATTCTTTTTGCTGTTTTACTTTTCAGTTGATTAATTTTCCTTCTCCTGGTCATACACTGCTGAATGCTATCACTAAACTCAGAAAAATTAAATCTCTCGGTTCTTTCCTCTGCAAAGAAATTTCAGGAGAATAATTTTCTTAAAAGTAGAGCCGCTACAAGTGTTTTTTATAGCACATTTCTTATCCAAGCAGCAAATATACCCAAAGGAATACTGAGCTTATCTAAAAGTATTTTGCAGCATTTTATGATGTATGGCAAGGTTTCTGCATACCAGATTGAAAAAAGAATTTTATAAGAGAAAAAAAAAAAATTGGATGCGTTTTTCAGAATAGACCTGATTTTTCTAAAGAATCATTTAGTATTAGTGGCATCAATTTCCAGGATCAAAATGCTGCCTATCTCCACAGGGAAATACTAGCAGAAGCAACAGCAATTCTGTTGCCCACAGTTCCTGTTTCAGATCCAGGGCCTTACACATTTCTAGTCTTATTGTGTTCTCTCGCTGCCTACTTGTTGGTAATTCAGTATGAATAAAAATAAAATAAGAGTAAGAATAAAAATAAATAAATAAATAATCTTGAGAAGATGAAGAAAATTTGAAACGGCACTGTAAAATTTGGAAAGTAATACAAATAATGACATGGACTGATGCATAAAGTAACAAATTCAAGGTGCATATAAATTGATAGATGAATTAAAATGTCGGAATTAGAAGAAAAGGGAGGAAGATAATGTCTTTTTCATAATATGTTAACACTTGCTCATGATCCAAGCCCATTTTAGAACAAACTTATTATTTATTTGACTTAAATAACAAAGCTTCTGCTTGGAGAGGATGTAGGACAAACGTCTGATCTATTTTAGATGGGACAACTGGATGTTACTGTCATAGAACTGCAACACTACTCTGAAGCTGAAGCAGAACCTAATGTCCATTACTTAATAAATTTCTAAAAGATAAGTTCAATAAAAATATATCCAATTTTGCACTGCAGAATCTCACAGGGCCACACAAGCTGTATGTATTTTATTGAATTCTGCCTGAAGCAGAGATTTGTAAATGAGAAATTATCTGTTTCTGAAACCCAACAAAAATCTTTTTGTTCTCCAAAGTTGATTGTATTTTCTCTCCAAGTCTCTCACTTCACTCATATTTTTCTCTTGATCTACACAGACTAGAATAGCAGAAGACTTTTTCAGCTGTTTATAATAGTTATCTGCATATTAAAAAAATGCAGGAGGTTTTTAAAAAACGAACAGTGCCACGCGATATTGTTTCTGGAAGACCTCTCTTTGTAATGTTTTGTTTGTTTGTTTGTTTTTGTTTTTGTTTTTTTAAATAATTTTTATGATTTTAAGTAGCTGAGATTATTGTGTACAGCACTTACACTGTTAGTTAAACATGAATACAAAGATTGTTGCTGAGATACAGCTGTCCTTAAAAAGGCATCTAGGAAATGCTTTCTGCTGGTTTTGCTTCCAATCCTAATATTTCTTTGTGATACTTACATGGGTTTCATGTGTGCATACATACACACACTAGCAGACAATGTTCCTCTCCATTCTGAATGAAAGAATATTAAAATTGTTTGTTCAGTCTCAAGTAAATCGCCGTTTTGGAGTCAGTGAGTGACGTTCACAGAGAAGAGCTACAGTAAATCTGTAAGAAATACCTGCCAGAAGTCACCATCTCCTAGCTATTAATATCAGATTTCACCTTTCAAGAAAAGTGGGGAGGAAAAAATAAATAATCTAATGAAATTTCCATGTATTTTTACACAAAAACCAAAGGTCTAGAGTTTCTAAAACTGCACAGATTCTGTTTTTTCCTCAAGCCCAGAAAACGTTACTGCAGCCAGACTGCTGAGTGTCCTCTGTAATATCGCCCAGCTCAGGGCTGTATAATTTAAGGAATCAAACCAGCAGACTGGTGCCTCCCTGTGGAAAGCTTACTGTATTTTCCCAGACAGATGTCAGACAGACTCAGCCATCAAAGGCAGTGCTGCTGACTGATGTCTAAGTCAAAGACAAACAAACAAACAAATCTAAAGATAACTTTAATGGAGCAAATATAAGCATATCAAAGGCATAGAGGAAAGGAAGTATGTGCGACAGTAGCACACATTTGGAGTTAAGCTGACAAACAAGAGAATCAAAGAGAGGAAGAGGACATGATTTCTTACTTCCAAAATTTAGACATAAGGATGGGACCTAAGAAAAAATATCAAGATATAAATCTAGATCATTTCTCCATCGGCACAGTGAGTGCACTTGCAGTAAAACAAGCAATGACACCATTGCATATCCTGACAGCATTCAAGCTCACTGTGGGGAAAAAGCTACAATCCTTACAGCCTACTGAAACCTCAGCCACTATCAAGTAAACATTCCAATAGGGTGTCCTGCTGAGAAGTCTTTCTCTACGGTTTTCCGCAAAAATCATTCATTGTAGTAGGGTTATAACATTGCTGAGTTCTTTCCTAACCAAGAGATACAAAGGGTATGAATGTACTCAAAGCCTCACTTAGGTTTTGCCAAAATTCAGGGGATGAATTCTCCTTGTTCAGGAGGTTCACAGCAGAGGTGAGAACTGACTTCTGACAGCAGAACTGACTTCTACTTCAGATGATTCCTGCACAGCCCCCACTTATGAGAGCTCAGCTGCTCTGGTTATGGTCATCTGGAGAATGTCCTATGTTGAAAACCAGATTCTACCAGGATAAATAAAACCCTTTATCCATCTCCAGACTAATACCAATGGAGAGCAAAAACCAGTGTTATATTAGTCTTCTTATTATTTATAATGGAAAGCCTCAGTCTCTTAAACTCACATAAACTGTGCTCTGCCTAGGTTTGCAGCTTGGATTTTCCTTATCTTACTAGCAGATGACTGCTTAGGCATTTTAAGTAACATACCCAATTAAGTAACAATAAAACCCATCTGGAAGTATAGTTATTCCAACAGGCAATAGGAAATTGCTTCTTACAGACTTAGTGCATTTTTGTAGTGAGAATGATTTTTAAGAAGTCCTAGCACAATATTAGTTTTTCGTAGTCAGTGAATTGTATCACTGTCACTGCATTTTATAGAAGAACTTCTGTAAAGGTAACTACCACTGCTAGCTTGAGTAACTCTTCCATAGTTTAATGAATAGAAAACCTCTCACATTATTTCACAGCTACCACCTTTCCAAAACATTTTACAATGAAAGAACTGCAGCTTGCCTTCCTGTGAATGTCAGATAAAAATTCTTCCCTGGACTTACCAACAGGAGAAATCCACCACAGTACAGCTTCAAACTACCCATTAATACCAAAAAGGAAAGGTAGAAGTACTAATTCTGAAAATGTTAATTCCTGCTCTTACCTCAGAAAGAGCCCTTCTGCAGGACAGATGACTTCTTTGCTAACTTATAGACACTAAAAAGACACAAATTCTGTGGTAAGTATTGGCCAGTTCTGTAATCCACACATCCCATCAGCTGAAGACTAGGAAAAACAGAAAAATGTGGAGGGTAAACCTTCTACCAAGACACGGAGGTATCTCACAAATTCCTTTCTTCTTGTTCTTTCAGAACATTTTGAAATAAGAATCTTTTTGAATGGGCTTGCTTGAAATGTCTATGTATTGCAATAATTCTTCAATAAAATCCAATTTCCCTGAGACAGTAGCCAGTAGTAAGCAAATTTTCAAGACTTACTTTTCTTGATGCTTTAAAAATAAACTAAAATGCTGTGTTGAGTAGGGAGAAGGGCCAAAAATAAGAAAATGTTTTTGTGGAAAGCCACAAAACATCAAGTGAAAAGGGAGTCAGTCTTGAGCAGAGAAAATGGATTTTACACATTTTTAGGAGCAGCACATGGAAGGAAATTCAAGACAATCCTTAAAAGAGTGTTGATTTCAAATTAAACAGTACAGCTACTAAGAAGTAAATCCTGATGAGGTCAGTGAGAACAGAATTGCTAGTTACCAGGGAAGTGTAGTCTGAAAACAACACGAGGTATCATTTTCATTTTGTATTTTCCACAGCTATTACATTCTATTCAGACTTCAATGATTATTATTCTCCCTGCAGCGCCAAAGATATTCAAATATTTTTAAAAAGTATTTAGGTCCAATTCTCATTATGTGTAAATAAATAAATAAATAAATGCACTCATATATATCTACTGCTTACCTACTTTGTCTTTGTTTTCATGAACTTTTAAGTTTTAAACTTTCTTTACGATTTGAGATCCAGAACTTTATTTGATGAGTTTCTTCTCCTGTAGGAAAAAGTCAAGGTGAAACGGCTGAGGCACTAGAACAAAACAAAATATCTATCATGAAATTGAAATCAACTCTAAGGAAAAAAAAACACTCTTTCTGGTAGGATTTTAATTTGGTTTTTTTTTTTTCTTTTTTTGGTCATTTTTTCTTTTAGACTCATGATTTCCATAGATCCTAAATGTACTGCTAACACTACACAATACCTTGGTCAACTGCAATGCCATATAAATGGAATTAATAGGAAAAAAGTTTTCATGACCTCAGGAGCTGCCAATTAGTATTACTAAGTGGATGGTAATAATTGCATAAATAGAAAATTCTAGCTCTGTTCCCTCAATTCAGTCCTTTGTTTCACACTGGTCACAAAGTATTCATAAGCTTTGCCTTTCACAGTCATATGAATACATAACACCAAAAAGTATAGTAGTTCAGAAATGCTATTTGTATATAATAAAAAATAATTACAATTACTGTGGTAACTACAACTTTAATTAAACACTACATGGTATGATAATGGTAAGTAATCTTGATAGTTGATGTTGAATATTTAACACTAAATTTTCTTCTCTTGCTATATTGTCTAAAGTATTTCCATGGCTGTTTTCTCAATTATATTGTTCAAATTCTATGGTATAAAGAAACAGAGTGAAGTTCTGCTAATTGTTTTGCAACTATTAATGTGTCCATAAGGAATGAGTAGTATTTTTATGTCATATATTTTTCAAATTTCAAATAATGAAGTAGTTGTGAATGCTAAACTGTTGATCGTGAATGAATCTTTCCAGAATAAGCATATATACGTATATATTCTGAACTTACATAAACATAAAAATTCAGGACCAAAAAAAAACTTATATGTGAAGTTGATATTTGTAAGTGTGTTATAAACCTGTATTTTGATTAATTCTATCAGATATATTTTTTTGAACACATCAGCACCTGAGCAGTTTTGTTGAAAGCCCGACGCCAGCTGTTAATGATAAGTACTTGAAACTCTGGTTTGTCTGAGCCACATTTGCTTGCACTGCAAACTGAGATTACACTGTGTCTGAATGTTGCAGGAAGCAACACTACTAACTGTTGCCAGAAGCTTTCTACTGTAAGAATTTTGTATCAGTAAATTAGAATCAGAACACACAGGAGCATACATAGGCAGCATGTAAGTGTTTTCCTTCTAAATAAACACTGGATACATAGTTTGGATTCCTTGTGGCCTAAATTAGCCTGAAAGAAAACAGCAGACAAGATTACACTACTCTGCTGAAATTTTCTCCGTTGCCTCTCTATCTTGGGCTGATTTCTTTTGCCTTCAAGATTCATTTAAAATAGGGAACAAAAATACAGTGCTCAGAGTTATGCTGGAAAACTTTCATGCATTGAAGTGAGTGCCTGAAATGAGAATGTGAAATGTCTGGGTGTCAAAAATGTACTTTTTGAAAACCCTATGAAAATCCAAGAAAAATACATGACAGACCAATCAGAATCTCCATTCAGCCTTTGCTCATTGTGGAGACCAAGGCAGGATTATGTATCTGCATGGGAGGAGAAGAATATCCTAATTCTGACCTTCCCAAACCTCTCAGTATATAATTTGATGTACAATTCGGGTTTTTTGATTTTGCCAGTTCATGCTCACTTTATTTCACTGAAATTGTTTAATTACCTGCATCTGCTTCCCGGTAGAATGTAGTAGGCTAAATTACTGGGTTCATAGGCTGTGTAGCTAAAAGTCATATATTATAAAAGATTATAAAATCATATTCATTGCTTCTAAAGCAAAGGGATGGATAATTAACATGAATTGATCTGGGGAAGTATAAAATATTTGTTTCTTGCTTTTCACACTTCCTAACTTTGGGATGCATTTGGCCCTAGAGGAATTTTGACCGAGTAATCAACGTGATGACCACTGATGAAAAATTTCTGTTAATTGGTGATAGTTCAGGTAAAAGGCCTGGACATGAGGTGCATTGCTCACCACACGCCTTTCTGTCTTGCCCTCTCCTCACTATCGGCTCCCAGATGCAGACATTAATACCTCTGTGCCTACTCAATAAAATACTGCAGAGTACTGATCTTTTCTCAAAACTAAACCATTTAAATTTATTTATTTATTATACACTGCTTCTTTCAGACAGAGGGGCATTTTATTCAATTTAAATGCCCACAGAACTATGGCCTTAGAATGTCTTTTTAGAAAAACAAAAACCACAGTTTAAATGTTACTTAACTGGGCTTTAATTAGATGTGAAAGTCTGAGCTAATCTATTAATAATGAAGTTTTCAGCTAAAAATTTAAAGAAGCAAAGATCAAATAAAGATGAAAGAGTATGAATCTCATTTTTAGTCTTACATCTTTATTCAGTATAGTATTTTATGTTAGTCATTTTAGGCTTAAAGGAAATAATGACCTCCTACTGTTTTGGAAAAGCTGTTCAACTGGACTAAAACTGTCCACTGAGCTATTTCCTGTAAAGGAGATAACATGGAACTGCATTTTCTAATCGTTATGCTAACATGCAGTCATGTTAGATATGATGTCTTATGTATGGAAATGGTTTTTGAGAAGAAAAACCCAGTTCTCCAAGTTCACAAGAAATTTATTCATTAATATATGCATAAGAGGATTCACGTGTAAATTAAGATTCCTTACAGGATTGTATTCCCATTCCAAAGGTAGACATGAGAATCAAGATAACACTTCATAATTCAATGTACAAAGGTACTTCCCTTTATGGTTTTCTATTCTTCATATTTGGAGAAAGAATGATTACACATTCACAACAAAACACAGAATGACAAGAAGTTGCATAAGGACATAATAAAAGGACTGTTTTGTAAGAGCAAGAGTTGATCAAAATTATTTAGAGTAAGTTCTTCCCAGTTTTTTCTTGCAGTGAAAGTAGTGCAAGTTAGATACACAGTAATACAAATTATTTTTGGTTTGTTGTTCATCTTCCTCCCCAGAAAATAATATCCTTGCATTTTTGTCTCCCTTTTTTTATCCCCTTTTATGCCCTCTAGAAAGAAGGAAAATGCAAGACCAAAAGATCTGGAAAAGAAATACACAAATCCTACATTTTGAAATAGATTTAGTACAAAAATGAATCAGATCCAATAAAACAAAAAGATTGAAAAGAGTTGATCTATTTGAACTTTTTGGGGGGCACACATGACATCTCTGGTTGTTTTTTTGCTTTTTTTTTTTTTTCCCCCTATAATTAGACATATGACTGATAATCGACAATAAGAAATAAAATAGATTATGAGGTCCTTCCAGAGACATTTTGGTTGTTTCTTTCTATAAATGAAAATACAATGTGAAAGTTCAAAATAGTTTCAACAACAAGCGATAGAAAGTCAAAGAAAGGAAGCAAGGATTTCTCTTTTAAGATATTGTAGTGATCTAACTTTCACAGGCCAAAGTAGAATTTAATAATGTTTGGTTTTTTTAGAAAAGTATTTAGTTTTCTGGAAAAAAAAATAAATTCTTGAATGTGTTTTTGAAAGCATGCTTGTTTCACATATTGAAATCACATGAAAGGTCAACTTCTTTTTCAATATCCAGTATCAGAGCCAATAAAGTATTCACATTCTGAATAGCTATACTCTGTAGGTAGAATCCCACTCTTCAAGGTTATCATCTCACAAAAGAACTTCCCAATCTAATTATGACTTCTCCTTCTGGATGGTTTGGAGAGGATAAATTCAAAACTTATCTTCTTACATATGGTGACTAAAAGCTGCAGCAAATCATGCATGTGCTCATATAAAAGCATTACTGACTAAGGCATCTACATTCAACTTGCTTTTCAGTAATCAGGAATAGCCTAAGTGAAAATAGAGACGTAAAGGCAGAAACGTAATTACATGACACAACTACAGACACGATATTGGCGCAGGCCAAATATCTCAGCAACTCAGGCAGAAGAAATGAGGGGAAAATGCAGGGAAGGAGTTGCTTAATGCATTCTGTCTGACATAAGGAACCAGAACAACCCTTATCAAAATTTGGTGTTGTGTTTTTTTTTTTTTTTTTTTTAAATTACTTGTTATTTTGATTGTCCAGGTGAGGAAACTTAAGAGTTTTCCCACATAATAAGAAAACAAAGTAAATACTTTACTTATTTTCTCTTTTAAGCCAAGTTATAAGGCCTTGCCCTCCTTTAACCCAAAAGGCATATTCCTTTTTTACAGCAGTAAGCCATGGTAACTATTACATATTTGTACTGATTAGAAGCCACCTCACTGTAAAACTACTTTTAGCAGAATTAAAACCTCCTCCTATATCTTCCTCTGCCCTTGGCTTACAGCAGAGCCTGTGAGGTATTGCAGATGCACACAGAAGCCTCATAATTATGTCTCTGTTAAATGGAATTCTAAAGAGAGTTCATCAGGGACGTTTAGAAATTAACTAATCCATGTGATAGGCTTGTGAATATGTTTACCATTCAAACAATAATAAAAACATTAAACAGATGATGATAAATTGCAGCAACTGTTAAATACTACTGTAAACAGAGAATGGAACAAGGAATGGAGGGAGAAGGACTCCACATTTATGGTGGAAGACAATCTTGTCCTTATGTACGTTCAGCTGAAAAGAAAGGTTTAAAAGTTCCTGAACTAGAACTTGCTTTCCTTCTCTCAACTCTCCCATGTGAGACTGGAAAAGTAGCAAAAGAAGTATTTTTCAGCGGTTCAGTATTTACACAATATAGCCATTTTCATGTCCTCTTCTCCTCAGAACTAGTTCAGATGCTCCTGATTCTAAATAAAGGAGCACAGACTAAGGAAACATCTGCTATGACTTTCTGAGTTTTGCAAGAGTTATCTTTTATTATTACTCCTCCTTTGCACTGTTTTAACTCTTTTCAGTATGGAGGTGCTAATATTTGAATGTATTTTATAGTGCTCTGTTCTTGGGACAATGATAATTGCAACTGCCAAACGTTAGTATTATTACTGTCTTCAAGTAGGCTCCTCCCAGTCATAAATATTTGAATACTGCCATGGTTCTGTAACGTGAATCACAGATGCACGTCATCCTACCAGCACCTTGAGGTTTTCCCCAGGATGCTTTCATTATACCATTAGAAAAAACAACAGTATATACAAAATTGTTTGGTATGGTTAAAACATCTAAGAAACAAAGAAACATAATTACACCTATTTCCAAATTTATAAACAATTACACCTATTTCCAAATTTATACACATTTAAACTTCACAAGCTGAACAAAATAGCCTCTACATATATCTTCCTGAATTATTTCCCTTTACAGTACTGCTGCTCTCTTTTAGTTTCTGTATCATATGTGTCACTTTAAAAAAAAACAACAACCTAGTTACCTCTTATCTGCAGATATATTGTAGATCCTTTGCAGCTGCCAGCACAAGCATTTAGGATTCTTACTATTCACAGAAAACTCACTGAATATCTATATTTTCTTTGGGGAAGTGCCGTTGTTTGTTAACTTAAAAGAGAAAAACTGATCTTTTCCCTTAAAAACTGAGTGAGAGATTACGTATTTTCTTTTCCTGGAAAATACTGTGCTTTAAGTAGTGGCCAAAGAGGCAATTCTGATACTTCAGGTGGTAGTGGCAGTGTTTGATGCACAGCTGAGACCAATCGACCACTTGGCCTCAGCTGCCTTTGCTGTCAGTCCCAGGGCATTTCCTTGCCTCTTGGGCTTTGCTGCTGATGTTGAATTATCTAGGGCTGCTTCTTGAGAGAAACAGAGACTGCAAAAGGCACCAGAACATCCATCAAAATCCTGTTGGTGGTCTTAGAAAACAAAGGAAGAAAGAAAGAAACTGTCAGAACATTGCTCCGGTGATGATGCCACTTGGTGCACATAAAAAGATGAAAGAGTTGCCCTGTGCTTGAATACATGAACACCACCAGTGTGGGCAACATGGATAGAGAGGAGAAAACAGCCCTGTTTCCTCAGAGGAATTCTTTCTGAGATTTGTAGACTTTTTCAGCACAAGGAAAATGGATTTTTTCTCAAGAACTACTCATTAATTTCAAGCTGCTCTGAAGGATATAAGTCTAAAATTTGCAGAAACACTGATAGCTACATCAAAAGAAAATCCATAAGTCATAAGTACAAACCATAGCAAGACCATATATTTTGTAGTGGGGTTAAAGATCCATTAAACAGTGTAAAGGAAGAGAAAAAGAGAGAAGCAGCAATGATAATGAATCTCTTAACTTGTCTATATGAAACAAGCACACATGAACCGTTTTGTGATTTCTTGCTAGAAGAAAATAGAGAACAGAGCTCAAATATGTCTGTGAGGAGAGCTGCGTGTTAAATTAGTTTTTTAAGTAAAATTTATGAGTAAGCCTTGGAGTAGGGAAAAGAAGATAGGATTCTCCTACCCAGTTGTGTATGACTGTGATATCATAATCTCCCTTTTTTCTTTTCATAGTTTGCCGCTTTCTCTTAACATTAAAGGAATGGTGGACATAACCTTACATGGAAAACGCCACAATCCATCCAAGAGGGAGATGAGAATAGCCCCAAGTAGAGAATGAAGCTGAACCATGCCTTGTACAATCACAGACAAAAACATTAAGCATGGCTATTGTATGAGCAAAGAAAATAGTGAGAGAAATTCCGTCTCTCTTAAATGACCCATATCCTCTGGTAATGACTACTGTGTTAAGATACATGAGGCAGAAAGCAACAAGGGAAGAAAATAGCAGGTTTCTGGATAGCGACTCTTTAAAATGTGAACTAAAATACTCAATCCTATCAGAATTGAAGCCTCTCAAGGCATGAACAGAAGTAGTTTTCTGTGTGCCTGTGGAAAACTGAGATTAAAAAAGAGCGACTGTATTAAAAGGGTGAGGCTGTAGCTAAATGAAAATTTTTAGGGTTGCAAGTTAGGATTTTTTTTATTTAAAAAAATTTTCTGGCTTTAATGATTTTGAAACATGATGTGCTCTGTACATGCTGACTCTAGCACTCAAGTCTTAGTTCAGAGGTCTTCCAAACTTAATGTGGTTTATATTTGTATGAAATCTGAATCCTGAAGTTTGACACCTGAGCCCTATATATAATTCTCTGCAAGTCATCGTGGAAGTGAGTACATAATTACTACTTTCAAAAGGTGTTTTGAGTTCCTCTACTGACAAATGAGTACATAAGCATCCATGAGATGTACAGGGGAAGAGAAGCATGTTTAGCTAATTACTTACTGCTTTCAGAATAAGTCCTATGTCACATCTGTGCTGTGCAAGAGACAGCTATTTGAACCTCTACCTTTCTGCTAATTCAGATGGTATATCCAGATAATGGCTGCACAAAATATCCAATCCTGATCTGAAGTCCCTCTCCCTGCAACTGTTCTGCATTTCAGATCTTGTAGCAGCATAGCTGGTGCTAGACTCAAGAAACTCCAAGCAGAACAGATAAATCTTTGATTTCATTTTCAAAAGTGGATTAATAATTGATCATCTTCATCCCTTAAAAAGTACCAGATAAACCAAAATTGTTTGATCAATGAGTAGAAACACACATCACTCAAAACATGGAGAGAAAACAGGCCCAACTGGGAGTAAACAAGGTAATTCTTCTTTCATACACGGTAATACCAAAAGGCTATGTTCCCTGAATACTCTGGGGAATGTTTTTTTTATTTTTATTATATAGTACTTTCTTGTTCTGGAGAGGGAAAGACTCTGGAGGAAGTTGAAAGTGTCCCAGGAAGAATCAACTCGGTTCTTCATAAGTTAGAAGTAGGGAAGGTCATTTAAAGTCATTTGTTCTTTTTTGAGGATGAAGTTTGGGATGCTTGGAAGACAGTCCTGAGATTTACAGACTTCTCTAAGATGATACAGAAGCCTTGAAGTAAGGAACAACAAGAAAAAAAAAATCTTGCTTTAACAAAAAACCCACCCACAGTATGCAAATATTAGCTATATGAAGTGACAAAAAAATATTTAAGAAGTCCCACCTTTTAAGTATTTCTATTAAATACCAGCTAGGCACCCTGAACAAACAGAAGTAGCTTGCCTCTCCTAGGACAAGGAGTTGTGAGAACTGGACCACTATTACTCTGAAGTTGAGTGAGATAATACAGTCACCCTGCATGTAAAAAAAAAAAATGAAGAGAAACTTTCCAAACCAATTATTATTTTTATTGATATTGCTTTTCAGAAAGATCACTATTCCTGGTGTCCCTATAGAGTTGAACTAGTCTCTTCATTTTCTTATTTATTAATAATATTCAAGTATCTGCCAGGATAAATAGATTGATCCCTCATCTTTTAGATTCTGTATGTTTTTCTAAAGAGTTGTTTTAATGGACAAAGTTTGGAAAGAAAACAGCTGTCATTTACATTTTAGAATGCAATTTTGGCAGAGACATTTATTTTCTCAGCATTGCAGTCAAATCTAAGAACTGATAGACCAAGGTCAAAACACAGTAATCTTTGCAGAGTAAATAATGAATATTTTCAAGTATTTTGACAGTAAAACAACCTTTCCAGCTAAAAGACTATAGAAATGTAATGCATAGAGATACAGTGCATAAATATACATGTGTATATATATATATATACACACACGTATGCATTAAGAGCTGGAAAAAAAAATGTAGTTTTTACCTGTGATGTCACAGCACGTGATACTTGCTGAATTATAGCCTTTATAATATCATGTTTTCCTTTCTAAAGGAAGTAGGAAAAATGTTTTTAGAGTGCAGCTTTCAGAATATAACTTATTTTTCAAACATGAAGGAACAGAGTATCTTCTGCTACAAAAGAAAACGATAGTTAGAAATAGAACGGTAAGTAGATCTGAAAGATTCACAGCTTACACCATTGTAAGAAATTATTTATGAATTGAAAGGATTGAGGGTTGAGTGCAGAAAGTAATGAAATCTTCAGAACATACAGATAACAAGTAGCTGTACTTTAAGTAAACGTAACATATAACAACAACTCAATCAATGGGCAGTTCTATCTTCCTCCGCCCATGATTCTATGGGGAATTATATCATTATCGATAGTTCTCTTATCCTCTCAGAAGAATCACAGCAGCTAATGCTGCTTACTAATGAGACCTGCAAAAAGAAATGCATGGGAGATGAGTTTCTATCCATTCACTCCTGCCTGGGGCTACTCTTCCATGCAATCTATTAGTCTCCTTGCAAACTGTCATATTGGATTGCCAAAGAAGAAAGAGATAATGATAAATAGGATCCAAAAGTGATGCTCCAGGATGAGAAGTTTAAGTTTAATTTCCTCTTACTCTCTTTTTTAAAAAAAACAAAACAAAACAACTTGGTATTTAAGTATCTGAATACTTAATGTTTTCTACTATAACCAGTACTAGATAGGCACCACATGGAAAAAAGGAGAAAAAACAACAAAATAATACCCTAGCAGTTCTTCAAATCTAGAAAATGGTAGACAAACGTTGACAGATTAAGGTCTAACCAGCTTTAGTAGAGATAACTATTCTCAAGGTACAACGAGAAAACTATTACAAGAGCTACGCATTTACAAGGATTAAATACAAACTCATATAAATGTTTTCACTTCAGAATAGGACAGGTTCTAACATTTTTACCACATCTGTACGCATGATAGATACTAAACAAGAGTTTTCTTTGAAATTGGATTCTGAAAGCTCTTCAGAAATACCCATCACACAATTCTTAATACATGTGTACAATTAATGAATATACAGATAATATAGTATACCAGAGAGCTTGGCTATGAAGTGATTTACACTAAAGCAGAAAAGATAGGATACTTACCCCTATCCCGGGCTCTCTTGTTAAACTCCAGCACAGTGGATCTCCCGAAAAGATCCCTCCTTACTGGCAGTCAGCTCTTAAATGGGTCTAGGAGAGGTGGAGTCAGGCTCCACCCCTTCCGGCAGCACAGATGAATTGCCTTCATACAACATGTTTAAAGAAATAGTCACAAATATACACATCAATATTTAAACCAACAATGTGGCCTTCTATTCAGATAATGGAAATAATTCAAAAATTTGGATGTCAAAATTTTATGCACATTTTCAGCACTAAGTATTTCACCTAACATCACTGCCTGAAGATTTTAAGGCACAAATAGTTATTAGACACACAGTCAAGGATCACAGTCATATCACAGGACAGTATTTGTCCTTTTGTTTTCCTATTTTTCTCAAATTTGTCAACGATAGGAAAAATGATCTAAAAAACACTTCATCTCCTGCAAGTGGTTCTACAATTCTTTTATTTATTTATTTATTTTACAACCCTCTTAACATTGGAAATGTTTCTGCTTTTAAAATGGTAGATTAAGGATAACAGCCATAATTTTTTAAAAATTTATCTCAGAATGTTAGAAAGTCTGTCTCTTCATGAAAACATGAGTAATGGGTTAGGTGGTGGTGAAATCCAGCACACTTAAAATAATTCACTGATCTAACTGGAAACATTTAAGAGCAATACCTACCAAAAGGCAAGATGAGACCATTGCTTGCCAATAATGTTGCTATGTTTGTATTTACTGGAATTAATCTACATGTAAAATGCACTTCAAGACAAATAACATTTAGTTCATGATGCTGTTGGATATTGAAAAATGATATTTGAGTGTATTTGCATTTATAAGAGCAGGGGGAAATTATCATTTCCAGGTTATCTATATTACAAAATACGTCAGGTCTTTCTTTCTGTTACAGTTGGCTTTACAGCTGGAAAGATTATTGTGAAAATGGGAAAAGACACAAACAGAGAAAGAATATTCACCTGTATCCAAAGACCTAAATTTGCAGGAAAGGCTTCACAGTGGAGGAATCTCCAGAAACAGATCCTTCTCCTATTGCAATCAGCCCTTAAATGGGGTCTAGGTCTTGCCTTCACCTGTGATTCCACAGCTGACTCAGTCATTTCCTAAGGTGATCAATCAGTGGTTCAGGCCATGACTGAACAGTTTCCCTATGCTTTCTAAAATAAGAAAATACAGCATCTTCATGTTTAGTTATTGAACATATTTAGTTATTGTACTGCATTTGTGCTCAGCAGATAAATTAAAGGTCAGAGGATAAATTAAAAAAGAAGTAAAGTTCTCCCTTTAATTCAGGCACTTAATCATATAAACATTTATGATTTTTATGAACTGTGGAGAAAGCTTTATTTGTGATTTTTGGAGTGAAATGACACAAGCTGGCATGCAAAATGGAAGACTTGTAAAAGGCATTGTCTTCAGTTTTTTCACTTTTTGCCCTGTTGGTAGTTTCTGAAAATGTACCCCGCTTACACAGGCTCATGACCTTTTCTGCTCAAACTATTGAGAATAAGCATCCGCTATATTTCTCAGTCTTAAAGCTACCCTAACAATTCAAATCACCAATTTATTTATGTAACTCTCTAGATTTGCATAGAAGTACCAAGGCTACTTCTGAATATCACATGGCAAATGACTGCTGATAATCTACGTCTAAGTAAATTACTGCCATAAGCATTTCAACTGTAGAAGTAAAACTGTTATTCTATTTAGAAGTCTTGCTTCATTCATCCTAGTAGGAGTATATCTGCATGCAAATTTTCGGGTGTTTTTTAATCTATTTTTTTGGTTTATTTTTTCGGTTTTTTTTTGGCGGTTGGTTGGTGTGGTTTTTTTTTCCATTTCTAACTTGGGCCATACTTTTTCCTTTGCTATTAGGAAGCAAATGGAAGAAAGGGCTATATGTGATTCCTAGATCACAAACTATGGAAAGACATATAGGTTTTGTTCTTTTTCGCCATACCTGCATTACTGAAAGGTATACAAAGAAATATGTTTTTATGTTTACCCTTTTTTTTCTTTTCCTTGTCTTCACTGAGGCTCAAACCAATACATTTAATTAAATGTGAGTCTGGCAGAAAAAAAGAACAGGAAAGAGAAAAATATCATAAAATGTTTTATTTGTGTGAAAAAAAGAAAAAATATCAAGGAATTAAGAAAGTCTAATGAAAAGAACAGGTCTGGTATAAGGAGGTTTTCTCAGATATGGCAGACCTTAGCTATTGCAGGTAAGATGAAATAATGTACTACAAATCAACAGTGCACAATATCAAAATTGATGCTCTGCTACATTGCAGATTTCTGTATATAAATTCTTACAAAGGTTCTTTTTAGCAATATCAGAGGGAAAAAACTAACTTTTATCACCTCTTAATTTCATCCAGTATGGGGGAGTAGTGGCAAGAGTTAAAATGCTGATTTAGGTGCAAAGTACATTCATGATTCTTACCTCAGTCTGACCCCAACTGGCTGCTTAATGTACCCTGTAAATGATACTTTTCTGTTTTCACTGACACTGAGCAGTAAACAATCTTGCAGGGATTTTTTTTTCCTCACAGCTTCTTTCTACTTTATATACTTCCCAGGTAAACAACAGGCAAATTGTATACAACACATTTATAGATCTGGATAACAGATAGCAATAGCAAATACTTGTTTTAATTAAAATAGGCTGAAAAGGGTGGCACAGATTTTCTCCAGTCTTCTAAAAGGTAAAAAGCAAGAAAAAAAAATCTCAGAGGAAATCACAGATCTTACCTTTTGCTAGCCAGGTATGAGTAAGAATAGCTCCTTGAAAAGACAAGAGCTTGATGTAAGGTCATAAATGCAATCTTTACTGGGGCCATTATCATTACTTTGTGCCTTGCTTTTACTTTTTAGAAGAATCCAGAAGTGGCAAGGTTAAATCAATTTTTGTGGTATTAGTTAGTGAGGCTTTCCAATTTTATATCTGTCTTATTCATATTTTTAGAGCAAGTGTAGTCTAATTTTACTTGGATATATTGTAAATGATGCGAATTTCACTTATGATCAGTTTAGCAGTTGTAGCTACATGATATGCTGTCAGATGCCTTTCAGATTTTCAATATACACTACCTACTATGCCAACTATCAGGCCTTTCAAAAGAGCTAAGATTTCTCACAAGTGTTTCAGCCTCTAGCTTCAGCAATCGAATCTTAACATACAAATTTGGAATACCTGAATATCTATATCCTTCTTTTTTTTTTTTTTTTTTTTTTTTTTTTTTAATTTCCTGTTTATAATAAAAACTCTGGTCTTTTTAAGCGGACTGGAAATATTTTGGATTTTTTAAAAATTTCCTATGTTGCATGCCAGAGTCTTACCATATAGCTGAATGTAATTGATCTTCTGCCAAGGCCTGCAGGCACATTTCACAATTTCTGTTGGTAAAGCACTTCATTCAGAACACTTTCTTTTGTGTGTGTATGTGTGTGTGTGTGTGTTAAAACTTCTTTCTCAAGTTGTGAAAAAAAAGTTTGATATATATATCAATTACAAAACAAACAATTTATCAAGTCTGCAGTTCAGATCTGTAATCTACCTCATTAGAATCTCAAATTTTCATGAAGTTAACTGTAACTTGCTCAGGTACTATCTTACTTTGTTTTCTTACCAGTAAAGTCACAGGTATCAATCTGCCTTCAGGAGGAGCAGAATCTGTCTTCTGAATGTGTAGTTTTTTGATGAACAGTGCAAAAAAAGTGGAGACTCTTACACTGGATTTTTAAAGTTTCAATTTACTTCTAATTTTTGCATAATAATATCATTATTTCCCTACTCTCAACAATGCTGTTACCACAAGCATCTTGTATTCAGAGCATACAGTACAAATCTGGCATGCAGACTCTGGTATTTAGTGGACAGACATCTCTCACTTGTGCTGTCTGATCCTGGAAATTTTAACCAAAATCTTTATATTCCAAGAAAATCCTACTACATAGCCTAATTGTAACCCTTCCTTATTTCCTGTTATCAGTAAATTGCTGTTGACCCTTGACAATTTCTAGCTAGCTTTGTTTTGAGAGACTCAGCTCCAGAATTATCAATAATAGTCTGTACTCAAAGATTTATCTGGAATCACAAATAACTTTGCCTTTTTTGCTCTTATGTAGAGAATCTTTAAGGAAACCATTTGGGCATGCTGAAATTGGGTGAAATATTTCTTGTGAATGGAAAGCAAGCAAAGCTATCCTCTGTATGACTACTGAGATAGGCTTCTAAAACAAAAGCTAGTGAGGAGATATCATCCATTTACTATAATTACACAATACTTATAACTCTCTCTGGTGCTATGTAAGAAAAATGTGAAGGGAAAGTTGCACTAAACCTGCAAATGGAATTCTTCCCAGAACAGTCCACTGGTTGTGAATCGAACTTGTAACATAAAATTAAAACACGGTATTTTTTGTTGTCACTCCTACTGGGAAGTACTATATGAAAGATACTTGTCTTCTGAGCTCTGGTTGATACTTCAGTACTGGTACTCCAAGGAAGACTCATGCATATACATCTAAATTGAATGAATTCACACTACTTCAGATGGGGGAAGATATTCTTACTGGTAACCCTTTCCTTATGATATAGAAAACAAGTTCTGTTTTGAAAGAGAAGACAATAATTTAAAAGGCCTCTGATGTACAGCATGGTTTCTGATCCTAGTAGAATGCAAAAAATACAGTAAAGGTACTTAGTCTTTACGAATGCTGAATGGCATCAACTTGTTTAAAAAATACAAACAAAAGTGATTAATTTCAGAAAGATAAATTACTGAGCCTGTCTTAATAAAAGTTTATTATAAATGTTTAATTAAGCTGACAAGAGTTTCAGCTCACTCTGAAATTAATAAGCAAAAATATATATTACAGTATACTATATTTACTAATATAAATTTCTAGATGGCTTTTAAAATAAACTCAAATGTGAGCTGGCCAAAGTATTATATCACATTGGCACAAATATTCTACAAGTATTTATATTTCATGTCATACAGCACTTAAATAACCTGTTAATGGTAATTTTGGGATTTAGCTAGAACAGAAAAGGTTTTAGGAAGGAAAACATTGTTTTATATGCTTCTACTGATTGCTTCTGAGATACTCTTTCTGGGATGAAAAGAAAAAAGTTATGTTTTCTATACGTAACATGGCAAAATATGGGTATAACCAATTTTTCTTGATAAACCATTTAATGAAAGACAGCTTCCAAATGCACAATTGCCAGCCAGCAGATTGATTTCACCAAGAATCATGAGGAGAAAATTTTCCACTTTATATTGCATTTCTTGAAAAGTCCTGCTTTGGACACTAAAAAGTTAAGATACAATTCCAAATGGGACCATGGCACAAAACTGGTCATTTTAGGATCCAACATGGCAGACCACCAGCGTCAACAAAAAAAAAAAGGAGAAGTGGATGGAAAATATTTTTTTCCGTCTTTAAAAAGATGAAATGCAGAAAATATAAACAAAAAGCACTGTCAAGTTATGGGAACTTTACCTTGTAAAGAAGAAATTTGTCTTCTTTCCCTTGAGGTTACAGTCTAAAATGAAGTTTGAGAGGATAAAAGACCTGGGAGCTGAAGGTATCTCAAGAAGTTCTTGCAACAAAGGAGCAAAGCATGATATGTGAGCAAAGCAGTCATGCATAAAAAAGTACCAGAAATCTATTTATATATTACAGACACAAACAATTCCTCTCAATATTCACTTCTGACCATTGACCATGTCTATCCAGTCAATAGGCTATCCAGCTCTGTTCTTTGTTGTTTTGTTCAATGGCGAAGTGATGTGAAATGCCTTGGGGACTGGACTGTAGCACATGCTCTTCACCTGCATGGAGACATGAAAATGATAAGGGAACATCATTGTCCTGCCTGCTCAATATCTGTCTCAAATTGTTATGTCTTTGTACAAGTGGATCTCTAAGCAGTAGATGGCAAATGTTTTTATTTCAGGTTTTCAGTTCATCGTGTATGGCTGCACTAAGCAGCCATTTTTATTTATTTACTTACTTTACTAACACAATTACTGTGTAGACACAGGTTGAATAAGAGAGCTGAACTTTATTGTATTTGACTTTTTCCAGACACACTGCAATGATACTCACTGAGTAAAGATACTCTCTGTCTTAAAGGCATAATTAAAATGATGAACAGAAATGAACAACCTGAAGTTGAGAGAGAAGAAAGATACAGGTTTCAATTACACATGTCAATACTGAATACATATAATACTGATCACAGATAATAATGAGGTATAAAACAAAACATTAAAGTCAATTTTCTGCATCTACTCCACTGTGCCAGTTACCCCCCCCCCCCCTTTTCTTAAGAACCCAGGCAAAAATCCTACAACTATACCATGATTTTTAATGTTTTGCTGCAAGGTTGCACTATGAAGCAAACAAGGTGTTCCTAATGGTCTCATAAAGTTACTATACAGAAAAGAAGATTAATGACCAATCTCACAACAGCTCAGTGCAAATTTTTCCTCAAACAACAAGGCCTCAGATTTTGTTGTAGCTGTTGTTACATTTTTTTTACTAATGGTACCACTTACATAGAGGTATTGTAATACTACTTCTGGATGCATTCCTGTAAACTTGCCATTTCCTTCAGTATAGCTGGAAAAACAGAAAACATAAGCATTATGTATATATCTCTATAAGATGACTATTTTTTGCTGAAGTTCACCTACAAGTGGCTAAGCCATTAATGTCTGAGTAATGGATTTAGAATAGAAATACTACTACAGTAGAAATGAATCTTGGTCTTAGTGGTGTCAACAGAAACTGCTAGTACAGTGAGTCAAGACAGTAATCCAGATAGTTTGAGAGTAATATGCTTCACAGGTTTTGAATTACTTAATGAAGACTATCATGTCTACTCTATGCTAGAACATTAGAGAGAATTTTTACATAATTTACAATTGAGTATTTAACTATTTCTAAAACCTCACTACCCAAATTTACACTGTAAAATATCCCATTGTCTGCAAGACTGTTGTTACTAACAAAAAATATCATGCTAGCACTTCCTAGCTACAAAGGACAAGCAGGTGAATGAAACAGAAAAAAACAGTAGCATACTAGAAGCCAATACTTAGAAAGTCTTGTAAAAACCTTATTCTCATGAGAGAGTAGATCAAAGCACATCATTACAATGATACCTGGGAGTTCGACTTGACAATCTCTGGAGGTCCCTTCCAACCCCAACAATTCTGTGATTCTGTGATAACCTACACTTGGAAGTCTACACTTAATAGGGGATATTTGGATCATGGTATAACTTTATTCATTTGTTTAAAACTTACATATCCCAATTAATATCCTAGAAATTACAGTGCATATGATAATTTGCCTTAAGTAGAGGAACTGGATGGAAGACAAAAACTTTCCTTCTTACCACAGTGTTCAATGTTTGATATTAGCTTACTTAAAAACAGCAGAGCTAGTTGACGTTTGTTGCTACTTATCTCCGGCATGGACTCTCCAATGGCCACTACTTCTGTTTCAAGGACCTATCTGACTACTTTTGATTTGCCTTATGCTACTACCTACATTGCTTTCTGCAGAGGC
Organism: Phasianus colchicus; assembly: GCF_987193195.1. NCBI lineage: Eukaryota > Metazoa > Chordata > Aves > Galliformes > Phasianidae > Phasianus > Phasianus colchicus. The sequence continues at coordinate 17,770,500 of NC_143439.1, read as the reverse complement.
CTTTATTTTTTTCCTCTCCTCACATCAACTTACATTCTATTAGTTTTATCCACAAGTTTTAGAAAATCAGATTTGTTACATAGATTTCCTTTGCTTGGGCAGCACAGATAACAAGTATAACACAGACGCAGGTCCAAAAGAAACTGGTCTTCCAGCTTCCCTACCTAAAAATTTTATGATTTTTAGTCCAGATCACCCATCGTGTATCTACCAAGAATTAATTGGTTAATTGCTTTTTAAGTGCAGGATGTTCTGGAAATTCCTTGTATGCTCTATAAGGACATTTGGCAGTTTATACATTTCATGACTTCATTATTTGGAGAGGTTTTTTTCCTTTGAAGCTCTAAGATTCCATAAAAGATCGTTTCAAAAAGTAAAATAAAGGAAGTCCTTATACACACATTTACAAGAGATTTTGTTTACCTCTACCATAGACTGCACCAGTTGAAAATGTTGTGTGTATAGGTGGTTGGATTTATTTAGACATCAACTGGATGAAAGAGGAAAAAAGGAAAGGGTAGGGTAGGGTAGTTATAGGACAAGAAATGTTACAGTTTCAACCTAAAGTAAGGAAAACTAGGCTAGTAAATGGAAGATGAATGCCCTTTAAAACTTCAGTTAAGATATATATATTTTTTTAAATTACTTAATTGTAGCAGGAGTTCAGAAGCCTTTTGAGCATAGAGGAAGGTTATTTACCATTGTTATTGCATCATCACAGCTTGTTACAACTACCAGATGTCTCCCAGTCTTCAAAGTCGTGCTAGCTTGTGGGTGAGTTTCATGGCAGAGGAAGATGTTACAAGAGATAAGAGAGGATAATACCTCAGATCTTTTGCCTCGATTTTGGAAATGACAAAAAAACCCCAAACAATTAGCAGAGAATAGAGTCTTGATGGTTGTGAAAAATCAGTAGTTTTCAGTGTCAAGACATTTCCCTAACCTCTCTTTGCTAAGCTAATTTCTATTCTTCCAGTGACATCTTTAACAATTTGATTGCTCATTATGTAGTCCTATTACTTTGCTTATATTCAACATTTCCAAAAATGAAGTGATCATAAATACAGACAGTATTTTCCTGGATTTTTTTCCTCCTAATTGGATGCATACATCTTATGTTTGGATTGTCTACCTCATTCACAGATGTATTCAGAATTATTCAACATAATTTCAACAGTTTTCTATTCTCAACATTGTCTTCAAAGGCATGGTGGAAAAAAGGCATAAATCACTAGAAAGAAGAGAATCTAAGGTGAGAGGAAAGTCCTAAATTGCTAAAAGTATTCAGTGGTGCCAAATACTTTCTTGATAAGGTTCAACCAAAAGGGTTCTCAAGATAGGTATTCAAAGGCATGTAGTTGACTTACAAGGGCTGTTTTTCAATAGAAATACCACCTACAGATGTTTTGGAAGAATCCAATTTGGAATATGTTTCACTTGTTCCAGTTATCAGGTGTATCCTGACATTCACATTAAAAGTCAAACTCCACTGACAATTTAACACATATAGATACAAATAGTCTTTCCAGGAGAGCTGTATCAGCCTGGGAAGGTTTGAAAATCAGAGAGAGATTGCAGCTAGTCCAGCCCCTGAGCCCATATGTAAATGGTGCTAAGGTCCATATTCTATAGAGTCATTTTCTCAAAATTTTTGCCTTTAGTTTTACTGTGTTATTCTTGATTACTCACATTGATTAGCTTGAGCTGTATCAAATAATTGATTAGAAATTGATTTCTGTTTTGAATCATTAAGGCTGTTACCTTATTTGTTCTATCAAGATTTTCCAATGTATCTCTAAGGAATTATTATAATTTATTTCATAAGGGATGGATTCCATGACATTTTCTTTAATTTATTTTAATTATTATTTCATGCTTTAATTAATTTGCTGTTAATGGGAGATGTCTGCAAATTTGATCAGTTTTGTTGAGGATAGAAATGCATTGTATTTGTGAAGTTACCTGCTAGCCAAAGTTGATACTGAATTTCTGACCATAAAATGTGCGTGTTTCAATCATCTGAAGGTACTATTTTAAATAACTTAGTGTTATAATCTTTGGAGTATACTTCCCTCTCACTGTGTTTCAGTTTAATATTACTCAGAAAAGAAAGGTCTTGACCATTCAGTTCTTACTCTCTTTTCAAAATTCATAATGGATTTTTTACATCTACCAAAGGAAAAGTATCTGAACGCCAAAGTGATAACAACATGATAATGCAATTTCCGTTTCAAAGAAACATTGCTTTATAATATTACTATTGTCATTTCTGAAGAAGAAACATGTTTTGATTCGTTAGGTACCAGTCTTGCTGTGTTGCCAGAAGAGAGATGTTTTTTTCTACACAAATAGAACAGAGCAAGAAAACACAAATTTCACTCCTCAGTTTCAAGAATGTGTGTCTGTGTTCACAGATACCTGCAGTGTTTAAACAGGAGAGATGAATTTTGAAGTATGTAGCCCTGATTGAAAAAATAATTCCAAGCTAATAATAACAAAAGGATTAGGGATAACGCTCAAAAATTTCTGGAATAACTTCAGAGTTCTGATAAGAAAATAATAAAAGGAGGAAGAAAAGCAGTCTGGTTAGAATCCAAGATAAATACTGCATTAAGAATAATCCAGAAGTCATACTGAAGAATCAGCAGTGGCAGAGATACTGAAATTTACATACAACAATTTTCACAGACATTCAGGAGTGGAATAAAAAGAAAAACAACCTCTTTTATATACACATTATATATATTACATATATAGTTATATATAAAACAAGGCGATTGACCCATTATTTTTGCCAAATGTAGCAGTGATCGGGTCAGATATCGTTGTATGTTTGGTCCTAGTGGTCAAAGGCTATGCAGTTCAGGAGTTCCCCTTGTAAGCAAAGATCCTTCACTACAGGAGCAACAAATCAGAGAGAAACTATTTTCTTTCTATATTCTTTCACATACTTTCGATCTGAATTCAACACAGGTAATCCAGACATCACTGGCAAGGGGAACAGAAAGTGTTTTTTTTAATATGTTAACAGCAAATGGAGGACCAAACGTAACACTGATCTGTTACTTGTTTCAAAGACAGGTAAAAAAAAAAAAGACCCCGATAATTACAAACCTGTCAGTTTCACTTCAATGCTTAGTGAAATCATAAAGACTATTCTGGGAGTTGCTGAAAAACACTTGAAAAACAATGCAGTCAATTGACATATAGACAACACAGGTTTACAAGGCTAATTTTCTTAATTTCCTTTAATTATGAGGTTAGTCATCTTAATTGACCAAGGGAAACCAGTTGATGTAATATTTTGGATTGGAAAACAGTAAAGTTTTCAGTGTTGTTTGTCACAGTATCCTTCTGGACAAAATGTTCAGTGCAAAGCCAGAAAGGTACTCAATGGGTGAACAATTGGCTGACTGGTAATTCTCAGAGCATACTGGATTAGATCAGACTGGCAGCCAGTCACTATTGGGGTTCTTCAGGGCTCCATTTTAGGGCCAATTTTGTATCGTAAAATATCAGGATGTAGTACTTGAATGGATACTAACTGTAGGCCTCATAAAGGCCTATATAGCTCCTCCCGAGGAAGTGGAGGGGCAGTGCTGATCTATGCTGCCTGGTGACAGCAAAAAGAGCTGGGGGAAACAGAGTGCAGCAACATGAGGGGAGGGTCAGGTGGGTGTTAGGAAGAGGCTCTTCACCAGAAGGCAGGGGGCACGGAACAGGCTGCCCATGGCAGTGGTAACAGCCACAGGCTGCCAGAGTTCAAGGAACATTTGGACAACGCTCTCAGACATAGGGTTTTAATTTTCATTAGCACTGGGGTGGGGCCAAGAGTTAGACTCTTGCTTGAAAATAGTTGAGTGGAAGAGTGAAATCCTTTGCTTCAGCAGGAAAGAACAATTCCACCCAGAAAATGAGAAAAAATGTGTAGGTGATCATCTTTACACATATACGATTTTCTGCAATACAGCATTAGCTAACAGTAGATGAGTAAAAGAAAAAAAAGTGGTGAAGTTGATGTTTACATGTTTGGAAATTTGATTTCTTATGTATAATAAATTATATCAGAAAGCATGGTTTTATTTTCTCTCTCAGTGCATTCTTTTCCCTCACATTTCTACATTTAACTACCATACTAACAAACCACCAGAAAATTCAAAAACAATACAAACTCTTGAGTTCTTCATGACTATTACATGCTAATCAGAACAGAAAAGCAACCAGTTTGTCACATTTTAGCATTTGGGTTTACTGACAAATCAGTACATTTTTCTACAATATGTTTTCATAAATAAGTTAAAAATAACATGTTTAATCTTAAAATTAAAGCACATCTGAGAATACCATATGACTGCACCTTCTGAGTAGTAAAAGCCAAGCATAAACTTTTATGAGAATCCCTCATTAAGGAGACAGTAATTTAGGATAAATTTAACTTTATACTAATCCTCTAAAATGATTTTGTAATCAAATATTTGACCAAATATATGATACCCAATTAATGTAATCATATTTGGATTAGGAAGACAGATAGGCTTTGAAAATATCAAGTTCTAGTTGAAGTCTCATATATCCAATAATTCTTTGCAATAAAATATTTATTTCATTACATTCAATACTTTATTGACCTTACAATGTTTTAGTGAATGGGCTGTGCTAATACATTTGAAATACTTCAAATCATACATTTCTATCCAGAATTACGTCTCATTTTAAATTTTTTTTCATGTTTATATTCTAACACATTTCCTGAGGTGAAAGTTTGGGGAGGGGGCTTTTAGGGACTATCTCATTGAGCTTTTATATTTAGTTTTTAACTTGTCAACCTGTCTTTCTTCAGTTAAGTCAGTAGCCAGCTTTGAGCAAGCAATATCTGGACTTAAGATTATATATATTACAAACTATATATATATATATATATATATATATATAAATAATCTATGTACTATATGCTATCTATATTTTTATATATTATAATTATTATATTTCATATTATATATAATTTAAAGTTTACATATTATATAAATAAATATAAATATGGACTTATTTACCTATAATAAATTCGCTTTCAGTTGTATATGTAGATTTCATATTTTTTATATATACACATATTTATTATATACATCTATCTATACACACACACACACACACACACACACCTGAAAGCATTTTTCTTTTTTCTCATTCAATGCCTGATTTGGCCCAGAAAAAGCAGAAACATTTTCTTAAAGAAATATGATATTCTAATCAGTAATCCACATTGTGAACGGGTAAAACAGTTCATTATTCAACTTCAGTTTACTGGATTTTTATTTTTTTTTTTTAATATGGTGTGTGTGCATCACTATTCACAGTTTTAGTCAGAGACAGAAAGGGGACTAGATCACAAAGATGAAATTGGTTTTATGATGAAGTGCCTCTTACAGTTCATGTATAAGTCCTAAATAATGAGCTCATAAGTACACAGTGAGCCTGGTTAGTTCAACTGGTGGAAGTGATTCCCAAGTCAGTTGACTCATATAAAGAAAGAACAAGTAAGAACTCCGAATTTGCAATATATGTGAAAGATCTAATCATATTTCAAGTATGCATGAGTAATGTATAAAGGAAGTATATTTGCATTTATTCAAGAGATGGAAAGGGTGACCAATCACTGTAAAATAAATACCTAGTTCTTGTAGAAAATTTATTTTGTTGATGCTAAAAGACCTTCAAAATGAAATATTCAATACAAAGTGAAATGCAGCACTAGAAAATTTTAATTAAAAAAAGTGCTAGAGATTTTTTCCCATAAGCCTATGTTGACAGACATGCAATGGGGAAAGTGATCAGAAAAAATAAAGAGAAGATTAACAGTTTATTCATTAGTTATTTTCTTTATAGATTGTGAGAAAAATTTGCCTACACAGAATATAAATAAAATCAGTGGTCTCAAAAACCAGTATTCTTAATAATAATCTCATAGATAATGAATTAATTTTAAATTATGAAAATGATAAAGAATCCATTAGTAATGCTGCTCTCAGGATTAATAATGAAAATGATTATTGTGAATACAGTGGAGAAGAAATGTTTCCATTCTACATGGAAGAAAATTGTATAAACAACAGGTAAATTAAAGTTAACTAGGAAAGGCAAGAAGATATATGCTAATAATGAAGTGATAGCAACTACAGACAACGATCGAATAAATTTAAAATAGAATGTGTTGAAAGCAACATAGAATTATTAAACTATGAAAAATATGGATGCCAACCTATATTTTCTTATCAACACTGCTGGCTCACGTTGAGTTTTTCATTAACCAACACTCCTTATCCTTGGTTTGCTTGCAAACCAGTCACTGCCCAGCCTGTAATTATTTTTAGGATTGCCCCAGTCAATGTGCAGAAGTTCACAGTTGGCTTTGTTGAACTTGATCAAGTTGGCATGGGCCCACATGTACGTATCTCTTCCCTCTAGTGGATCAACTGTACCACTCAGCTTGGTGTCATCTCCAAACCACCGAAGGTGCACTCAGTGCCACTATCCACGTTGCCTTCAAAGCTGTTAAATAGCACTGGTCCCAGCATCAATCCCTGAAACACCTCGTCACCAGTGTCTACTTGGACATTGAGCTGTGGACCAGAATTCCCTAAGTGCGACCATCGAGCCAGTATCTTATCCAGCTAGTGGTCCATCCATCAAATCCATTTTTCTCTATTTTGGTGACCATGATGTCATGTGAGACAGCAAATGCTTTGCACAAGTCCAGGTAGATGACATCAGTTGCTCTTCGTTTATTCACAGACATTGTAACTTCATCATAAAAGACCAAGTTAGTAAGGCATGACCTACCCTTGGCAAAGTTACCCATGGGTTACCACCCATCAACTTATCATTACGTGCCTTAAAAAGGTCTTCAGGAGGATCTGCTCCACAATCTTGTCAGGTACAGAGGTGAGACTGACTTGCCTGTAGTTCCCTTTTTTTTTCCACCCTTATTGAAAAAGGGAGTTGTGTTTCCCCTCTTCCAGTCAGTGAGAACTTCACCAGAATAGAAAAGGGCAAACATGACCCCTATGTTCCTTATATTATGCTTTGAAACTTTATTCACCTATGGAATTTAAGAGTACACAATAATTTTTATAAAAGGAAAGATGCATGGCATATTATTTTTATTACAAGAGGTATTTTTTCTTGAATTTACAGCTGGCATTTCCTAATCCATTAGGAAATACAATCGTTGTGAATAAAGTTATTTTACTATATTTATTCTCATTATTAACTGATCATCACATGTGGAATTTAGATCTCATTCTCTAGATATTTAAAGGGAAATTTGGATTGAATAAGAACACTGAAAGAAATTTTTCATATACTAGATGTTTAATAATTATGGTTTTTAGCCATTCATGATTTAAGAAACTACACCCATCTCCAGAAATTACCATTAAGGCATTCCTAAATAGAATTCCAAGCAGCTGCTTTTCACTGAAAATAACAAATTGGTTTCTTTCAATACTTAGTATAAAATGTTGGTTAGAATGAACTAACAATAACAGCAACATGCATCTACTATACAAAGCTATATCTTTGACATTTATCAGTCTACAAAAAGAAGTGTCAAATGGCAAGCTGCTACAGAAATCAAGGAAAATTAAGTGATCATATACTTGCTTTTTTGTTGTTGTTCAACCTGAGGGTGGCAACCAATACTCATTTAAATTTCAGTAGTCAAAAATTTCATCTTTGTAGAATGATGAACAGCATTCTAAAAAGGAAACATTACCTGAATGGTGCTTTCATCTCTCCTTGAAGGTACAAAAGGAAGGAGTTACCTATGGATATTCTGTGCTGGAAACAGGAGAAAGAGGGAAATACTGTCTACAAGTAGAAAATTACAAAGCATACTTGGATAAGGCAAGTTCAGACCCAGAAGAACACAGACTGCTATATTAGATAACTTCACTCAGTACTCTAAAAATGACTGTAAGAACTAAGAAGGGCATAGTTGTGAGTTTCAAACAGCAGTGAGGGCACAATGCAACAGAGTTGGAGGAGAAATTCTATTTTGTTTCTGTGTACAGTATTTAAGAAAAAGGAGGGGGAGAGCCAGGAATTTAGAAAACACCTGACATTATTATTATTATTATTATTATTTTTATCTTCAGCACCTATGTAACAGAAAAGAATTTACCACTGCTGTAGATATCCACAGGATCTAGAAGCTACCTATTCATACACAGTTGTCATGGTTTTATGATTTTTGCCATCTGTAATCCACATCATAACATCATGTAGATTATTGGGAGTTCAGGCGTTAATCCTCTAGTTTCATGGATTGTGAATAGTTCTGCGTACCTGGTTCCTAGAAGAGAACTACAAACTCGAAAGAACTTTGCATTTCCAATTTCTGTTCAGAGGGAAAGATAAAAACTGTTCAGCAATCGAGACCTCTCTCTCTCTCTTTCCCTTCTGCTTATCCCAGCTAGACATCTCACTTTCAGCGTAACATTAAGGCCTTCAGTTTTTGAACACTCTCCCTCATTTTACTTGATTTATTAGCTTCAATTCCAATTATATTGCATTATATTGTGTTATCTTGTATGCCAATGTCTTTTCTAGTAAATTAGCTTTCCTCCTCAGATCTTTGCTGCTGTTTTGCTTCTAGGCCCATCTTCCTACCCTTTCCGTTTTTCCCCTTTTCCAGGGCATAGGTCCATGGTCCCCCAGCCCCAGACACAGAATTGGGCCAAACCAGCCTGTAAACCATTGACATTGATTACCTTTTATCTTACCTCTCTCAAAAGCAGAAGCACAAAAATATCAAAGTGATCGTTCTTACTGGCAATATCCAGCTCCCTTGAAAAGGACAAAAGCCACAGGGCATGCACGTGGTGGTTGGATAATAACAAAAGCCACCTTTCTGAATGAAACCTTGGAACTAGCAGCTGGTGTTAAAGGATATGCAGCACTTTGGCTGGGCCAGGGCCGTAGCTTACTGAGGATTATGGAGCACAGGAGTTTGAGTACTGTATAGATTTCACTGTAACAATCTCACTGACTAGAATAGGCTGCCCAGGGAGGTTGTGGAGTCTCCATCTCTGGAGATATTCAAGACCCGCCTGGACGCCTACCTGTGCAACCTGGTGTAGGGAACCTGCTTTGGCAGGGGGGTTGGACTCGATGATCTCTGGAGGTCCCTTCCAACCCCTACAATTCTGTGACAACATTTAAAAAAAAAATCTATTTACTGATTTGAAAATAGTTCCCTAACAGCACCATGCTAGAAAGCAAAAAACCTTATTCTGTGAAGTATCCTTTTTTAACAGGTATACACCAGATAATTAGGCCCCTATTCATTAGGCAGAAACATTTATTTCAATTGAATATTTGGTCAGTTTGGTCTGAAAAGACCAAAGTACTACTCAGTGCTGTCATAGATAAGATTCAGGCATTCCCAGTCCCTACAACACCAAAGTAGAGCTGCAGAAATTTTTAGGTATATTGGGATACTGGTGTTCCTTTATACCTCTTTTAGCACAGCTGCTGACACCATTATACGGACTCACAAAAAAAAGGGGCAACTATGGGACTGGGAGAGAACGGAACACGAGGCTTTCCAACTGGCAAGTTAAACAGGCTCAGGCATTGGATACATCTGATCCTACCCTCCCAGCTGAGTTGGATGTTCACATCACTCAGGATGGCTTTGGCTGGGGCCTGTGGCAATGCCAGAGTACTGTTTGGACCCCCATTGGATTCTGGTCTCAGGTCTGGCACGGAGCAAAAGTAAGATATAGTATGATTGAAAAACAGTTATTGGCTACTTACTCCGCATTACAGGAGGTAGAGCTGATAACCTAAACAGCCAAAAATCATAGTTAAGACCACCCTGCCAGTTCAGAGGTGGGTAAAAGATCTGACCCACATTCCTAAGACAGGGGTAGCCCAGGCACAAACAGTGGCACAATGGGTTGCCTATCTCAGCCAGAGGAATAGTCTAAAAGAACAATTACAGAACCACTAAAAGAAGATCCAAGGCCCAGTGACATATCACAATGTCACAGTAACACACCAAAAGAAACATCGGTCGCTCCACCAGAGAAGAACCCCGTTCAGGAAGGGAATACCCTATTCCTGAAGATATCTATCTGTACAACACTGCAGCTGTTAGATTCAGCCTGGAAAAAACATCTTTTAAAAGCTGTATTTGGGCTTTTCTTTTAAATAAAATAGACATATGAAAAATTCAGATAGAACTACATACTGAAGTGGCATCCCATCAGAATATATGAGATGATCTCTACTTTTAATGTCTCAATGCCATTCATAGAACACTCTCTCAACTTTTGAAGTATTATTGTAGGTTTTAGATTTTGTTCCTTATCCTTATTTTGTTAGAAGCGTGACCACTAGACACAGACCCTGAAATCTAGATGACTCTTCTGCAAACCCCTTAACCATCAACTCATTTTTCTTGAGAGGAGAAACTGAAATTTTATGAAAAACAGCCACATCTGCTGTAGTGACATGGGAACTTAAGTTCATAGGACTTGCAGAAGACAGAGAAAAGTTTGTGAAGTCTGCCAGCTATAGAGAATGCCCTAGATTTCCATCTTAAAAAAGAGCAAGTTAGTTATAAATCAGAAAAAAATGGTTAGCTTAGGAAGCAACAAAGAGAATAATGGAACGTTTTCATCTTGTATGCTCTGTATGCAGTAGTGCCATTTAGTTATGTGCAACTGTTAAATCCATGTGTATTCAATCAAAATTTCATTTATCAACTCTGTGATAAATCATTTAACATAATCCAGTTTCATTCACATAACATACTAATTATTTCTCTTCCCAACCCAAGTTCATTTAGCAGTTATGAAACCTGGACATTTCCATGCATATGGTGTCACTTTGCGGTCATTTAACCATAAACTCAGGAGTGTATGTCAAAAGCAATGACACATCCAATTCCATTTTGATCACAGTAATTTTGAAGCAGGGCAACATTCTTTCCAATACATGTATGAGTTTTTGATGAATTAATGTGCAATTTATATGCTCACTATGAAGATGACATTATTTAAAGGTTGTTCTTCAATTATGTGTGCATGTTTGAGGTGAGCTTGTGCATCAGTCCACTAAAACTACTTTTGATTACAGAATCCTCTAAGAACACAGCAGTACCATGTTCTACTACACACATTTTCTGAGTCTCCATTCCCTGCTCATCCTTCTCAGAAAGAGTATGATAAAGTTTATCTCTATTGCCACATCTATTTGTGAACAGTTAGTCCTTCATTTGAACATATTCTCTAAAGCTTCACCGGTAATTGTAGAAATAATTAATCGCACTTATAATTTTAGCAACTGTACCAAGTAAAGACTCCACACTACTTGTCAAAACATACAGTGGTAAATGTTTCTTTTGAAATACTCAACTTGTTAATCAATTATCTGTTGAGAATCTGTTTGTTCCAGCCTTTGCAAACAGGGAAATCCTCTTACAAACGTACCTTAGAATATAGAACAACTACTAGATAAATAGCATTCTTCACGTCCAGGAAACCAAACACAAACAGTACTATTAAATTACTTAGAGAAGTAACAGCATCCCTTCAGAATACACATTACAAGGAACAAAATTAAACAACACAAAAGACAAAATATATCAAGTGGTTACTTTAAATCCTCTGAGATTTCCTCAATTAATTAGTCTCAGAATGTACCTTCAAAACCACAAATGTACCTAAGAAGTTTGGAGGGACTGAAGGTTCCGTTTCCTTCTTTTTCACTTTGAGTTCTCTCCGGTTTTTACATTATTACTTATTGACTATTGTTTGTATCCTTTTTGTTTGTTTTTCCGCCCTCTTAGTTCATTTGGCTTTTCTTTCTTCAACTAATTTTTGTTCCCTAAACTACTGTTTCTTTCTTCATGGTTCTTCCATACTCTTCCTTTTTCTTTCATATCATTTTTAGCACAAAAACCTACTGCTTGAGCAGAAAATGAAGGAAACCCAGGGACAAGTCATTTACAGTTTCAACTCTGTCTCTTCATCTGATTTAGAATAGCTACTTCAAGAACTTAACACTTACATTAGGTTTTCAGATGAGGCAAGATGGTTTTTCTTTTCCATGATTCTTCCTCTTATACTCAGGTCATTTTTTCTAATGAAGTATAATTATAATTTTACATTAACAATTTTTGAACTTGGCAGACACAGCTAATGTACGTGCCACATCCATCCTTGTTTTCACTTGTTAGAACTTCACACTTCCCTTTGATGGGCTTTGCCTTGGTAATAAATAAGGGAATTGAATATATGAAAAATGAAAAAAATTCCAAAACTGTCAACAGCGTATTTCTCAGTACTAGAAAAAAGACACTAAGTAAGTGCAAAATCTAATCTTATATGGGAAGATATAAAAGCAGCTACATTCCAAATGAAAAGAATGTGACCATATATTACTAGCCTTCTGTTTTTACAAACCTTATACCACAATAAAATATAAACAAAAACACGATTATATCCTTCATCATTGGCATATCTCTAAAAGATAAGTCACCACTGTGGGAGGAAAAACTGATAAGACTAAGGATGACTTATAGCAGGGTAATATTCTGACTGTGATTAATATTGGTTCTCCTTCAAACATCAGCTGTAAATAAGAAAAATATTGAAAACCCAAGCATGTGCATTTCTGTCGGCATTTATGTATGCCAAGGAATAACCCAAGTGAGTTTGAAGGGAAAGAAATATATACAAAATATCTAGACTGAAATCTGAACCTAAGGAGATAAATTGTGATATTCCTATCTTTACCTTGATCAATGTTAATCTTTTAGTATTCTTGAGATTATGTTGATAACTAGTGTTTTGTAGCTGAGAATGTGCTTCATCATATAGTGTTACTGAGTTCTTTGTAGTTTTAGTTTCCATGGAAGTAAATAGGAAGTACTAGCTTCAGAGTGACCTAAGTAATAGTTGCTAAAAAGGCATTGCAAATCCTCACTCTTAAGTTGTGTATGATCTCTTCCACTCTTCTTTCTGTAGTAGTTTCTCCGTCTGTCCTTTTCTTTCCCCCTTGCACACACTGTACTTTCATCCTTCCAAAGTTAGGACTCTATGCAGAGAAATATACCTACACTTTCCTGTTACATGAAAGATGTTTAGCTACAAATTCTTACTAAAAAAAACACCCTAAAACTCTAGAATTTTATGTTTCCAAAGTCAACAAGCTAGATGAAAACATAAGATAACTAAGCAAAATAAACATTTTAAAGTTCAACTTTCCAGTTATTAATTTCCTCTTCCTGTGCAAAACTTTCTGGAAGGTGCAACTTCATTTGAAATTAATAGAAAAGAGATTTGAGTTTTTAAATAGATTATTTTCTTTAAACGCTTATTGTAAATTAGAAAAACATACACATTTATCATGACAACAAGTGGATATAGAAGTATTTATTAATGACAGGTAATCAGCCTTCTCATGTAATGTGTTTCCCCCCCCCCCCAAAACAGCCTTTGTAGAAGACCTGTGTTGCAGGTAGAAAATTGTGATACCAATACTGATCTTTTGACATCCATTTCCCTTTTCTCCTCTCTTTGGAGGATTAAACATGCTGGAAGAGAAGGAAGACATAATAATCAACTCTGGAACCATGAAATAGTTAAATAAACTGCTTAATCCAAAGGTGTGAAGTTATAAAATAAATGTGCCAAGTAAAGGGCTCAATACTATCAACAACAACAAATCCATTCCACTTTTTTTTCCTTCCATTCATGATCCAAATCCAGTACTTTTGTAATAAACTGAATTGGTTTAAATAAAAAGTGATTGAGAAAAAGACAACTAATTTGTCTTTTCAGCAGGTTTACTGAGAGAATTGGCTGATTAAGAGATATGCCAGTCACAGCCAATGCAGTTTCAAATATTTAGATCATTTCTTTTTGGTAGCACTAAGTTTGATTCAGTCACTCAATTAGTAACTCGCAAGATTAAGCCTGGGGGCTTCTCTCTCCATTTAATCATCTGATGCTTTTCCTGATACTTGTTCCCTTGGGATTTCTGCTTTTCTGAGAATGAGAACTTCTTGGGCAGTATTGCAGTTGGAAAAATTATTGTGGTGAAAATGAGAAAAGAAACAAACAGGGAAAGAACACTCACCTTCACAGGAAAGACTCCACAAAGAAGGGATCTCCAAAAAGAGATTCTTCCCCAGTGGCAGTAAGCCCTCAAATGAGGTCTAGGAGGGGTGAAGCCTGGCTCCACTCCTTACCAGCCATACAGATGAATCACCTTCACCTGCACTCAATGGCTGACTCAGTCCTTTCCTCAGAAGATCAATCAGTGGTTCAGGCTGTGACTCAACAGTTCCCATACAGGTAGTTATCATTACAGTAACCCACCACCTATCACATCATGGTTCACAGCTAACTGAATGCCTCTGGGTCTATAAATAGATTTGCTCCTCCTTATCTGAAGATTATTTACTTTTAATCTGTAAATGTATTTCACATTGTCTGATGAAATCTGGAATTGTCCCACTGTACTGGAAGTGTGAATGTCCCTTTTTTAAACAGATGCTATGTCACATATTTGTCTGCCTGATAAACAAAACTCCCCTTTCTGCCTTCAAAGTGATAACTAACACTGAGTATACAGTTTAATTTAGAGTTAAATGACTCTGCTGAACATGATACCTCTCTATACAGTAATATTTTATAACAATATAAGGAGTATCATTATGTTGATTTTAGAAATTTCATTGAAATCACAAGTAATACTAAGATAACTCTAGACTAATATGAGTTTAACAACTAATGCTCAAATAGTCTAAGAATGTCTAAGTAGACATTTTATGGAATTCAGTTGTGGCTGACTCACAATAATGTTGGTTGTCTGTGCATGACAGCATATTTCTACAATGAGTTGACTAGAGAGAATACTTAGTTACCACCCACTGTCTCTTTTGTGTACTCTAATAAATGTGGACACTAGTAAGAGTTATGCTATGAGTGTGCTAGAAGTACAGTGGCAAAGTTTGTAAATCTGGCTTTCCAGTTTAAAAGTCTTAAACGTAATTTCCACAAGAGTGAGAATCCCCAACATCTGTTGCTAGTGAAAGACATCTAAGTTGCTTCACAGAGCAATAGTCACTGACTGTCATTACTGTGGTTTGGCTAATTCTCACATGACCCAAAGCAGAATCAACACCATCTATGTACTACTAGCATTGTTAAACATAGATGCTCAGCAGAGTCTTTTATGGTGACAGCTTTCTCTGCTCTTACCAGAAGAAATCAACTACCGGAAGTAGTAGTTTAGAAAAAAGGCAATGTAGGTTAACTTCCTTATCTCCTGTGGGGAGATTACTTAAATTGGCTGGCTAGTTATCTTCTCTTGCCAAACACTTTAGTCTTCATACAGACAATAGTTCTTTTGGTAGAGGAATGGCAGAAGTTCTATGCAATTTCTTGTTATTGTATGAAGAACTACAAAGCTGAGCTTGCTAAAAAAAAAAAAACCAGCATGATTTACAAAGAGATCTAGAACCATCTAATGCATGTATTGTAGGGATATATTTTGATTTACCTGAAGCAGATGAAACACTAAATTTCACAGAAAACTTCCTGTGAAAAATACCTTTTCCTGGCCTCCAGTTGGAATATATATATGCAAAAGAAAGCACATCAGTTGTAAACAGAGCTTCAGGAACACTTGTCTAGAATAACATTTCTTGATAACTCTACAAATATAATTTAGACTAGTGTACTTTCCTGAGTTAGTTCGCAGAAACCAAGTAATTGACCAAGGTCAGATTCCAAATTCTCCTCCATAAAGTAATACTACTTGAATATTTGGATAGTAAAGAACACAACAATGTGAATTCAGGTACAATAAGGATATTACATATTTCCATTGCTACTTTTTCAGCATCTTATCACATGAGAAAAAGCCACAGATATAGCATTAAGGACGTTCCTATAAATAATAAAAATATATTGCCTGAAAAAGCATTACATACATGAAAGAAGCAGCATGCTACAACTAGAAGCAAACTGTTAATATAAGTATCCGAAGTACCCTATTTTTCTATTATCTTTTTGTTCAAGTTAAGAGTCAGAGGTGAATAGGTTTAATGTTTATAGACCATTTGAAAAAAAGATGTGGGCACTTGCACATAATTTACAACTATTGTGGACTGAAATTTACAGGCATTTTTAATAGGACGAATATGATTTATCCTTTGCCTGACCTTCCTTCATGAATCTCACTTATGTGAGAAATTGAGCTTTATCTCAGACTAAACAGCGTTGGTTTTACTAGCACAGATTTTTGGAATAGTGAAAGGAGCACTCTGCTGGATCCCCACTGCTAAGATTGCCTCTCACTATTTGAAAACTTAAAGCTGATAACAATATATCAACATTTATGTACACAGATCATAGCTGTAATATTTTAGTCCTCAGAGAAGACTGCAGGTAACAAAATATATGCCACACTTAATCAGAGGTTTTCCTTAAGCTCCTGAATTTGACACACTAATAAATTTTCTGTTGGTGAAAAGTACCTTTTGCTGTTAATAATTAGTTTACATTTAACTTTTCATTAAAAGCCATGTAACAATATCTGTCTCCGCTAGTAAGAATCTGTTTAAAAGATGTATTCCAATTATGATTATCTTGCTTCGGGGTTGACCCTGTACAATATCTTCCTGATGTCCCTGAAGTAACACTCTTCTGGAGAAGCCACTTAAATATTAGAACCAAGTCACTGTCTGAAGTGCAAAGCTTTGATTTAAGTCAGGAAGACAGTTACCTCTTCGAGAGTCTGGCTTGGAGCCTTTATTCTCACCAGAAACCAAACAAAATAAACCCTGGAGGCATGGGAATTAACCAAAAACCAGTTTGCTCTCCATATCCCTTTGCATTGCCAGCACATTATTGGAATGCTTCTGATTTCCCAGATGATTAACTTTATGCTCAGTTTGTATGTTGGAAGTTGGGTAAGTTTTTGCTTTGTTTTTTTTTTTTTTTCTTTCTGCCGAAAAGGTGACCTTAAGTTCCTCCCACAACTATGTGCTCATTATAAATGACCTATTGAATACATCCTTTCCTAATTCCAGGCATTTCTCAAAATCTTCTCCAAAATTAAATTTAAGTCATTATTTTCCACGTTTATGTGACAGCATAACAGAAGTTCCATTACGTAGCTGGGTATCTTTTTCTTTGCTGATCAGACCACACTTCATGAGATTTGTCATCTGTATCATTACACAAAGCAGCTCCCTAGGGCTCACTTCTTTCATTGTGGTTGAACACAAGCTTTCTCTGCCCTCTGTCAACTGCTTGCTTTTGTCTCCATAAACCTATATGAAATACAATTGAAAAATACAGGTAACCAAGAAATTAATCATTTCTAAAATGTACTAGTCTGCTTTTGAAGGCTTCTATCAATGATGTATTTATTAAAAACCCTCAAATGCTTATAATACCTATTATATATGTGCAATTTGGACACCAAGAGGCGTTATGAGCTCTTTTTAGAACTGCATTCCTTTAAATAAGAATTTATTTTCTTGACATAAGATGCAGGGATCTATTAGACTTCTTGTCGTAGTTGTGCAATTATTCTCCTGATACATTTCACTTACACAATTATGAGTTGTTTTTTCATCATTCCAATTCAAATGTATTCATTCTCTAGTCTCCTCCTGTTATTTTAACTTAGATTGAACATCATTTCAAACCATGTGTTTTGAGGTTCAGGCTTATTTATAATCCATGCTGCACATTTAATATTTTAAATTGCTCATTTGTGCACAGTCCAATGAATTCCTTTCATACCTGTCACAATCTCATTGCATGACTTCAACAATTACCATTCATTAAACAGATCCACAGTCAGGGCTCCAGAATGTGCATTTGAACTTGATTATTTTTTATTCTTGTTGCCTGAATTATTCCAACTGTCACTTAAGTTTAGTCAAAATAATTTACAACAAATTTTTTATTTTCATTTCATGTCAGAATTTATTCACATTCCCAGCTTCCCTACATCACTTTTTCTCTTTAGTTTGCTGTCACATTTTGCTCCACAGATCTTATAATCCAATATGTAGACTAAATTCTTCTGAAGTTACTTAAGTAAAATGAATAGTAAAGACAAGTTTCAGAAAGATTGCCGAAAAAGGCACCGAGTAGTTCTGATACTGTCAGTTCAAAGTTTAAATTTATTAGTTTGGCCAGAGGCTAGAAGATTGAACATTCTCTTTCTCGCCTGTTTGGCAATACAGTGTGCAAATTCGTTTCAAACAAGCCCTGCACCATCACCTCCAGTCTACTGCTTGCTTAGCGACCTTGTAAATATCAAGCTAGCTCTTTAGGTCTATGAATTCTTCTTCAACAATGTACAATTCAGAAATACCTAATCCAGTCACCAACACTATGCATTCTGGATTATTTTCAAGTTTGTTTCCTAGTATCTGCACTTCAGAAGACATAGTGGAGCCTACTCAGAAGCTTCAAGAATACATATAATTCAGGCATTCTTTAGCAGTCTTGGAGTGCTATACTGATAGAAACCAAATTGAGTAATTGAACAAATACATGTGTCTGTGAAAGTAATTTTTTGTTAAATAAGAAAATATGAAGTTTTGTTAGTTTCTGATCCCATCAAGGAATGTGAAGACTAAATACTTCTCCAAATATCAGTACTGTTCAAGGTGTTTGTTAGAGTTGAGGGTGGGAAGTGTAATGTCCCAGATAAGTGGAAAGGAAGAGATACAGCCTTGACTCTTAAATTACACTTAGCAACATTAGATGTAAATGAATTAAAAAAAAAGTATGTGTATTGTCCTTGATGATAGCCAGCAGTTGATTCACAGGAAACAATAGTCAGAATGAGTATTCGGTTAACTTTTACATGGAATACCTGCCTCATTGATAGCATTAATTGATTTGGTGTTTTTGTAAGCATGGTCTTGTAGTTGAGAAGGACCTGTTGTGTATTAATCATCCTTATTCTAATCTGTACCCATTTAGAACTGTTGCCAACCCTGTCTGTAGAACAAGCAAAAGCAAGCCCTTCACTCTAGATATAGTGGAAATATTTTACAAGAGACAGGCTTAGAATTTTGATTCATCAGTAGAAAAAGAAATTGATCAAATACCTCACTACATAAACATAACTGATGATCATTCATATATAAATTAGCAGTCATTTTTCAGTTCCATAGATTCCTCTTAAGTATAAGGAATCTGAAATATTTCAAGAGCATCTCAGCATATTTTACTACTCTTTAGGTTATTAGGAGAAACAAGGAAACCAATACTGATGGTCAATTGAGTTGTAAGCCCTTGTCATGTGTTTTTAGTTCAGCCTCCATCCTTTGTAGGCAAGGCTGCTCTTACAATACACTCCTAGAGGGAAGCCTTCAGGGACCAGAAGAACCCACAGGTGTAAGCCATCATTGCTAATCTGCCCAACAGCAATGCAGTCTTTTCAGGACTGCAGAAATGAAGCCTGAGATTTAAGTTCATGGGAATTACTGCATGCAGCTAAAATGTGACTTAAATTGTGACAGTGGCAAATTGACTGAGACCAATTTAAGGCCCCGCTGCTCTTTATTGAAAAGTCAAAGCAACAAAAAAAAAAAATCTGCCCCAAAGGAAGCGTGACTTCATTAGAACAGTGAAGAACAGTTATTTTCCTTAACAAGTAGCAGAGGTGGGAGCACATGTCTTCTGGGAACCATAACTATCAGAGGTAAAACTCATGTAATGCTGCCAGTGGAGTAAAACACTGGTCATGGGTAATCACTTCAAACAGGTGTTCAGCATTCTGCTGCGTTTGTGCAAACAAGTGCTGCTTTCTGCATGCATTGAGTCTGATGGGAAATCGGTAAGCAAACTCTGCTGACTTTGCAGTAGGAACATTTCATTACTTCATATGGGAACAGGTAGACAGAAGTGGCAAAGATCTATTATACATATTAAATTTATCATCGTAACACTGCTTAAAAGCAAATAGAAGGGAAAGCTAATTTCTGTTACAGTCTAGGAAAATAAAAGGGAACTAGAAAGTAGTCCTTGAGCTAAATGAGGTTAAAAGCAGGACTAAGATTTACAAATGGCTTTTGTTTATGTTTCCTTTTGGTTTGCAAAATAATCAACATTACAAAATGTTAAGGAAGGATGCACTTATTTTTCTGAAGTAAGAGAAGACTACATAGTGAAAAAAATAGACCATAATTAATGTATTACAATCAAGCAGTTATAGTCTGCAGAAACAAGAAGAGGAAAAAGAGAAATACTAACAAAGACCAAAAACCCAACATGTTACCAGTGATCTGTGATCAAAATACATTAGTATCCAAAACAGCGAACAAATTCTTCATAATAGTGTTAAGTATTTTTATAAAAATCATTTAATAATTAAGAGTTACTAATATACAATATGTAGGTAAAAGTACAGACACTTTTTGACTAAAGAGCTAAATGCAATAATAAGATTTTTACCATAGTGTATAATCAGTGAAAATTATATAAAGGAATATTATATAATTGAATAATATTAAGATGTTATAATAATGAAATAAGCAAGAAAGTTAGGCACAGCAAGACAAAGAGAATAAATAGGAGGTTTACCTGTGTCGTGGGCTCACTCAGGAAACTCCAGTGGAGTAGATCTTCTAAAGAGAGAGAGATCCTTCCCTACTGGTAGTCAGCTCTTAAATGGGTCTAGGAGAGGTTCAGCCAAGCTCCACCCCTTCCTGCAGCACAGGTGAATTGCCTTCACCTGTGCTCCCAGGGCTGACTCATTGCTCACCTCAGGTGATTAATCAGAGGTTCAGGCCATGACTCAGCAGTTCCCATACGACTCATTTTTCTTTCATTGTTTTGTCCATTAGAGTTTCTTTTTTGTTGGTTGTTTAGAAATATGTCTATATGTAAGGACTAATACTTTAATGGAAGACTGCCTCTAAACCCATTAAATCTTTCTTACTATATAGATGGTTTTCTAGCCACTCTTCATTATACTGAATTTTAATGAGTGTACATTCAGTTGCAGCTTTGTTCCAACAGCAGAAGAAAACTAGATTTGAAGACAAACTACAGGCATTGTAATTGATCTATTAAACAGCGAAGGACAGTAACTTAGATCTCATTTCAGCAGTGCATGTTTACATACTGTATCACATAGCTGATGGAACTCTAAGTATTAAAATTGACTTGCAGAGTTCTGGTCACTCAAGTCGGAAACAAGATCCCATTCACCTGATTAGAACTAGTTTTAACTTGCTGCTTTTGTGACAAAGATTATTTAAAAATAATCAAATCACATCCCTGATCTATGCTCTGGAATATCATAAACCCACAAGGAACTGAGTCAAGTATCAATAATGTTGATACAGGCAAATCCAACCATTAGACATTATACAGGCTGTAACTGTTAGAAAAATTCATAATGAAATAGCACAGGAAAAGCATCTCTCCTTCCAAGTATCTAAGAGATTAAATTGCGTTGAACTTATAACAGTGTCTACCCAGCGCTCACTATGCGAGCTGCCTTAATCAAAACCAAGTTTGGTGTGGTTGCCTTGGTTTCCCCTTCATCTACCACACATTTCAAGTTCACCTAAGAAACATTTGATGCTTTGAAGATATATCTTTTACCTGTATGTAACTTTCCTACCTGACTTAAGCAGAAAGGCAAGCTATTTCTGTGCTTTATTTTTGTTTTTTAATTCATGCTTGGAGGAGTATGGCACAGCCAGATGGCCCTTACAAGGAGAATGACACCAGGAATGGTCACCTAGTACATATCATTGAATGGGTGAGATTGGAAGGGACCTTAGAAATCATCAAGCTCTGACTCTTCTGCTGTAGGCAAGGTTGCCAACCACTAGATCAGGCTACACCATCCTAGCTCAAAACATTTAGTTAGCGAATTTGCAAGGGTTAACCCATTCTGTGCTTTAAGACACACAAAATAAGTCACAGTTTTCTGGTAATAATAGAGTTGATAAAGTCATAAGCATGATTTAACCACTTGCCTTGCAGTGTAGTCTGACATTCTGTTACAATAATCACATGTGTATTGGCATTGAGCAGAAAGTATTTTATGGGGTTTATCAGTACCTAGAAAGGTGAAAGTAAAAGTACATTTCTGATGGGAAAAACAAAAACAAAAGCAAAAACAAAAACTTTTCAACATGACTAATATATTGATGAAGGTTCAAAAGTTTCAACCTTTAAAAACACCTCTTAAAGTATCCATCTTTGTTTCTGCAAATCTAGCATGGTATTTTCATGCCTAGGGCAAAGTACTAGTACACACATTTTCTTGATTCTCTAGTCTCAAATTCTGCAGATGTCCCTGCAAATTAAGAAAGAAGCATGATTTTTTTTTCCTTCCTGTTTTTTTCTTTCTGCCAGTTGTGAAGAAATAACCCTCAAAAAGTGACTTTCAATCAAATTATTGACAAAAAATGTTCCAAACAACAAAAAATAAGAGATGAGGGCAAGTACAACATATTTTCCTCCCAATACAGCAATTCATTTTTATGCAATCACCATGATTTCCATTAAGAACATGCTTTGAAGATGCTTAGCCATCTAAGATTAAAACTGACAATATAGAACCAAGCACTGTACTGAACTGTAATATCAAAAAATTACAAGTCCGACACTACTATTAGATGTTGAACAAATTTTACATTAACACTGATTGCAATTGCAGTTCTACACTATATTTAGATGGGAAAAGACAATATTTTTCAAGTGTCAACTTATCTTAATTTCAGTAATTAGATTCTGTAATATTATTTCTTCATCTTCTGCGTAGTTTCTGTCACTGATGATCTAACCAAAAATCCTCTCAATGCTAGCCTTCTATAAGACACAATAATGAAATTTCCCTGCACTGTGTTAAACAATGCATCCCAGTTCAATAGAAAAGAGCAGGCCAAAATAGGCAGGGAATATATTCCTCCCCCTTATCTATTCCTTTTCCCCATCACTCCCTCCTCCCCCAGAAATATCCTCCCAACAGTAAAAAAAAACAAAACAAGACATAACTAAAAAATCTTTTCTTGAGTACATTTAAAATTAATCAATTGAGGTGCTGGTCGTGGTGATAGTGGTGCCAGATGGAAAATTTCCCTTGACAAAAAGCATCAGCTTATAGAGTTTTGCTTGTCATTTCTGAAACTTTACTAGTTTTTCCACTTCCATGTTATAAGTTACATCATTCATCCTAATCAGCTTGTTTTCTAGGCGATCCTAAAAGAACTAGACAAAGTCTGGGGAAAAGATCAGCCTGTCACGGGAGGGAGTGGCAACATTTTTGGCAACTAGATCTTGAATTACTAAACACAATTACACAGTGAATTTGACTTAATGGCTCAAATTCTTTGTTAATCTTTTGCCAGGAGTTAGAATGCAAATGAAGTACAAGACCTTATTCATAGGGGTTATTTGCCACTACATTATGAAAGAAATTTTGCCCTTGGAGACTTTACTACTTAACAGTGTTGTGGTAGATTTTGAGTATTTCAATATGCAGATAATTTATTTGTTTTTAAAAAGCTTTACTTCAAATTTAGGAAAGGATTGGTGTGATTTTAGTCTAAAATCGTTCTTTGGTTTTTAGCTTAAGCCATTTGATTAAGCTATACTGTAATAAAAAAAAACTCAGCATAATATTCTCTAAACAGACTTTCCAGCTTGCTGGATTTTAGAAATTTTTCTCATGTCAGTTTCTATCAGTGGAAGAGAAAGGTGCTTTAAAAAGAGTTTATATGTTCGTTAGTAATAATAGTACCTTCACAGTGTTAATCTTTTACATACCACAATAATGTGTAACCTTTTGACATATTTGTCATCACACTGAGAAAAAGTGGCTGCCCAAATTTGCCCAGAAGTGCAGACACAGAATAAGAGAAGAACAATGGCTGCATACTTAAGAATATAGGATACACTTTGATAATATCGATATATCAATGAAACCACTTTTTATTAGAAGGCAAATGTGAGTTCAGAGGGCTGCAAATATCTTTAACACTCATGTAAGAGATAGCCCAATATTTATTCTGAAGGATGATACCATTTTCTGCTATTAAAACCAAGAAGTAGCATGATTAATTAGCTAGGTTAAACTCATCCACAGATATAGGTGCCAGTATGTTCTTACAGTGCAGAAAGTTGGCCCCTGCCCTGTTACAGTTGGACAGACCTGACTGATGAGGAAGGTTGGAAGAGAGTCCCTACTTGGTGTCACAGGAGGCACCCCCGCCTGCCTAGCCTGCTTCCCCAGCTCCTTCTAAGCAACAGGTTCCAGTTGCTGGAAGTTGAAGGGGAGGTGAGTGGAGAGGTGATGGAGGATCTGCCTAGGAGAGCCTAGGGCGAGGCGGTCACCACCACGCTTTGAGACTGCCTCTGACAGGAAAGAAAGAAGAATGGTGTTGGGTGACTCCCTTCTCAGAGGAACGGAGGGCCCCATATGCAGACCTGATGCAGGCCGCTGGGAAGCGTGCTGCCTTCCTGGGGCTCGGGTCAGGGACATAACCAGTAAACTCCCTAAACTGGTTAGGTCATCTGACTACTTTCCATTACTCATAGTTCAGGTGGGCAGTGATGAAATTGCTCAGACAAATCTACAAACTATGAAAAAAGATTTCGGGGTTTAGGGTGTTTAGTTCAATGAGCAGGAGCTCAAGTGATCTTCTGCTCTATACCTTTGGGGGGGGTAGTAAGGGACACCAAGCGGGATTGGAAAGCATGAGCAATGAATAATTGGCTTGGAGGCCTCTGTCCATGGAACCCACCTATCTCAAAGGGGGCAACGAATACTAGCGCAGGAGCTAGCGGGGCTTATTGAAAGAGCTTTAAACTAGCTATGAAGGGGGAAGGGGACAAAACAGGTCTCACAAGAGATGAGCCTAGGGGAATGATGCTTAAGCTGGGGGTGAGGCAGATGATTCAACTGAAGTGCACCTATACCTATGCACGCAGCATGAGCAACAAGCAGGAAGAGTTGGAAGCGACTGTGAGTCAGGCTAATTATGACCTTGTTGCTATTACCGAAACATGGTGGGACCACTCCCATGACTGGAGTGCTGTGATAGATGGCTACAAGCTGTTCAGAAGGGATAGACGAGGAAAAAAGGGTGGTGGTGTGGCCCTTTATATCAAAGACTGTTTTTATATTGAAGAGCTTGGGGTTCGTAATGACAGAGTTGAGTGTCTATGGGTAAGGATCAGGGGGAAGACCTGTAGGGGCGACACCTTGGTGGGGGTCTGTTATAGACAGCCTAACCAGGATGAAGAGTTGGATGAAGCATTCTGTTGCTGTAAATGTTATGTAAATGTTATGAGCAGCTCACGGAAGTCACATGATTGCCATCACTTGTTCTCATGGGAGATTTAAACTTCCCCAATATATGTTGGAAATATAATACAGCACAGAGGAAGCAGTCCAGGAGGTTTCTAAACTGTGTGGAAGATAGCTTCCTTATGCAATTGGTAGGAGAGGCAACCAGGGGTGGTACCCTGCTAGACCTGGTCTTCGCTAACAGAGAAGGACTGGTGGGAGAAGTGAAGGTTGGGGACCGTCTTGGGCAGAGCAACCATGGAATTGTAGAATTCTCTATTCTTGAAATTGTCAAAAGAGTGACCAGCAAAACTACTTTCTTGAACTTCCAGAGGGCGGACCTTGATCTGTTCAGGGTGCTTGTAGCACGGGTCCCTTGGGAGTCGCTTCTTAAGGGTAAAGGGGTCCAGGAAGCCTGGACGCTCCTCAAGACAGAGATCTTAAAGGCGCAAGAGCAAGCTGTCCCTGAGTGCCATAAGGCAAGCCATAGGGGTAGACGACCGGTGTGGATGAGCCGGGAACTACTGTTGAGACTCAGGGAGAAAAAGAGAGTCTATGTCCGCTGGAAGAAGGGACAGGCTACTTGGGGAGATTACAAGGGAGTAGCTAAGGTATGCAGGGAGGAAGTTAGGAGGGCAAAAGCCCAGCTTGAACTCAGATTGGCCACTGCAGTAAAAGACAATAAAAAATCCTTTTATAAATATATCAACAGCAAAAGAAGAACCAAGGATAATTTTCATGATGCAGCAGGGAATGTGGCCACTGAGGACAAGGAGAAGGCTGAGGTCCTCAATGCCTTCTTTACATCTGCCTTTAATTGCCAGACCATTATCCTCTGGGCATTTTATGCCCTGATCTGGAAGTCTGGGACCTACTCAGAATATATCCCCAGTGATTCAGGTGGAAACAGTCAGAGAGCTCCTCCTCCATCTGGACTGTCACAAGTCCATGGGACCGGATGGCTTACAACCTCGGGTGCTAAGGGAGCTGGCAGGGGTGATTGCTGAGCCGCTGTCGGCCATCTATCAGCGCTCCTGTTTAACTGGAGAGGTCCCTGAGGATTGGAGGCTTGCTGATGTGACTCCCATCTACAAGAAGGGCTGTAAGGAGGATCCGGGGAACTATAGGCCTGTTAGCCTGACCTCGGTACCGGGGAAAGTAACAGAGCAAATCATCCTGGGTGAGATCGCACGACATGCATGTGGTGTCAGGCCCAGCCAGCATGGGTCCATGAAAGGCAGGTCATGCTTGACCAACATCATCTCCTTGTATGACTGGGTGATCAGACTAGTAGATGAAGGAAAGGCTGTTGATGTAGTCTACCTAGACTTC
The DNA here is from genome assembly GCF_987193195.1 of Phasianus colchicus. Taxonomy (NCBI): domain Eukaryota; kingdom Metazoa; phylum Chordata; class Aves; order Galliformes; family Phasianidae; genus Phasianus; species Phasianus colchicus. The sequence continues at coordinate 17,743,809 of NC_143439.1, read as the reverse complement.
AGCAAAATCTTTGACACGGTCTCTCACAGGCTGCTTCTGGGGAAACTGGCTGCCCGTGGCCTGGACAGGTATACACTCCTTTGGGTAAGAAAGTGGCTAGAGGGCCGTGCCCAGCGGGTAGTGGTTAACGGAGTTAAGTCCAGCTGGCGACCTGTTTCAAGTGGTGTCCCCCAGGGCTCGGTACTGGGGCCTATCTTGTTTAATATCTTTATTGATGACCTAGACGAGGGGATAGAGTGTACTCTCAGTAAGTTTGCAGATGACACCAAGTTGGGAGGTGGTGTGGATCTGCCTGAGGGTATGGAGGCCCTGCAGAGGGATTTAGATAAGCTGGATCGCTGGGCTGAGGTGAATGGGATGAGGTTCAACAAGGCCAAGTGCCGGGTCCTGCACTTTGGCCACAACAACCCCATGCAGCATTATAGGCATGGGGACGAGTGGCTGGATGATTGTGAAGAGGAAAGGGACCTGGGGGTGTCGGTTGATGCTCGGCTGAACATGAGCCGACAGTGTGCTCAGGTGGCCAAGAGGGCCAACAGCATCCTGACCTGCATTAGAAACAGTGTGGCCAGCAGGAACAGGGAGGTAATCGTCCGCCTGTACTCAGCTCTGGTGAGGCCACACCTCGAGTACTGTGTTCAGTTTTGGGCCCCTCACTACAGGAAAGACATTGAGGCCCTGGAGCGTGTCCAGAGAAGGGCAACGAAACTGGTGAGGGGTCTGGAGCACAAGTCCTACGAGGAGTGGCTGAGGGAGCTGGGATTGTTCAGTCTGGAGAAGAGGAGGCTCGGGGGAGACCTCACTGCACTCTACAACTTCCTGAAGGGAGGTTGTGGTGAAGAGGGGTTTGGCCTCTTCTCCCAGGCAACAAGCAGGACCCAGGGAAATGGCTGCAAGTTGTATCAGAGGAGGTTTAGATTAGACAAGAGAAAAAACTTTTTCTCCCAGAGAGTGGTCAGGCACTGGAATGGCCTGCCAAGGGAGGTGGTGGAGTCGCCATCCCTGGCTGTGTTCAAGAGGCGCCTAGATGAGGAGCTGTGAGATATGGTTTAGTAGCTTGCGGTAGCAGTGGTAATGTGAAGACGGTTGGACTAGATGATCTTATAGGTCATTTCCAACCTTGTGATTCTATGATTCTAATAGAGCTTAGGAAAAAAAAAAAATGGCAACCTTTGAGGCATCTCCAGTGAAGTCTTCTCATTATATGATACATATAAACCTGCTTGGAGATTCCCAGTCAGTCCCACACCACCCAATACCACTGATAATGGTGATGTTGACTCATAGCATGTGACAAGAAGTGTTAACAACCAAACAATTCTGTGACAATAGCTTTATGTTGTGGGGTAATATTTCAGACATGAAATTGAAACAAAGCTTCTGCTGTCATTCATCTTTCTTTTGATCATTAATAGGCTAACCAAGGCTGTCTTGCAAATTTATTATTTCAAATCTGAATTATCAAAATATAAGGCATGTTAGAATGACTTATTCTTTCCCAGTTTAAAGTGGGGCGTTGTCCTCCAAGCTTAGGAAATGTTGCTTTCAAAGCATGGCCTACCCAAAGACATCACATTGTTCTATGTATGTAAAATGTATGAACAATTTCATTAATCTACACTGGGGAAAAACAAATGGTTTCTTTTTCCAATCCTACCTTCCTCAGAGTGCCAGACAGAGTATTGCAGATCTTGAAAAATCACCCGTAGCATTTTTAGGATGACAGATGGAATTGCCATTGTTTCTATAAATATTTAAAGTATCTTAAGTAATTTCTATGAATATTTTTCTGGTTTATAAATACTTAAGTTAATTCACTATCTTAGTTGCCTGTAATGACCGCAGAAAGTAAAATAAGGAATCAGCATGCTTTATAACATACCTCCCAAATAGGAAGCAACTGTAGCTCTTGTTTTCCTACATGCTTTAATTATACATATGAAAAGCCCACACAGAGATATATTTACCTCATGTCACCAGAACATTTTACACTGGTAAACGTAGCATAGTTTCACTGATGCAGCATAAAATGAGTTCAGTGTTTTGAAGGCTGAAGTCTTGGTGTCTGTGAAGTTATGCTACACATGTAATCGAGTTTTGGGAATTGCAGAGCCTGCACTGGTGTTTCATTATGGCAAAAGACAGAAGGCTACAGCCACCTGGCTAAATTAGGCACCCATATGGCAGTTCTGAGTAGTGAGATGTGACCTAGTGGCCACATGCTTATTCTACTGTGGAACAGGCTGTAGCTATTTCAGAAAGCAGAATTTGAAGTGATCTTGTATCATAGTGGCACTATGGCAAAGTCAGGGTTTGCGGTCCATATTGGTTAGGGCATATGTTCTATACGTGCTCTTAGAGGTTTGCTACTTATGTCGTCAGTGACACTGCTACAGCAATTCATAAACCTAGACTGAAATGACATCTGTTCAAAAAAGAAGAGACTTTTAAAGAAAAGGGAAAGGATAGTTTTTGAACCAAGATTGTTTTTGAGGCTGGTTTACAGCACAGTCGTTAACTTTATATGGAGACAATTTCCTGTAAGGTTTTAAATGCACATCAACGTGTTGTTGAAGTATGAGCTAAGCAAAACACACGTTTGTCTGAAACAGCTTGCTCTAAAAACCTACATTTTTGATTTCATAAGAAAGGAAGAACATCCCTCAGTGGGACAGTTTTGCATCAAAATCTGTCTGAGTAAGTGCCCATAAACTGTTTAGTTCTAAATTACCAGTGAAAAACAATTAAATTTGACTTACATGTGTTACCATAAGTGTAAAATAGTTTGAACATTCTTTCTGATACTTGGCATTTTCCCCAAAATACAAATATATTTTTGAGCAGGGAAAGGATATACTGTAGATTAGTTAACTTGGCCCCACAAAAGCTGGGCATTTGAGATCTTATGTGAGCCCTGAGGTACAACCTATTGTCTCTTTTTGAGTTTCCAGGCCTGCCCTCGTGTATGATGAAAGTGTTCAAACTTGGAGAATAGGAGTAATGCAAAACATCAGGTAAGAGATTTCCCAGTATGAAATAGGGAAGAGAGGGGACATCCATGGCAAAAACAGCTCTCAGATCTTAGGTCTATCAGACACCTCTGTCCAGTGTCTCTTTTTTTGCGAGCTAATTGCCATAGAAAGCTAGATAGCTAAGATGGCTAGGCCTTATATTTCTTTTACTTTCAGATTTCTTAGATAGCATCTACAGTGGTTTTCAGCCTAAGTCTATCACTTTTCAACTGAAAGAACACTGTTTCACAAAGAAGTTTTTTTTTTTTTCAGGAATGTCAAAGAATCAATCAGTATGAACAGTGCATTGGTTTTTTTACTCCTCTCAGCTCCACAGATGGCTTCTGTTCCTCTGATCAGAGAAAAAATAACAGTTCAGAGCATTCCCAAAGATAAAAGCTTCAGCAAATTGCTGAGCCTGGGATTTTCATTTACTGAATGCACATGCATGTGGAAATGAGCAGCTGAAACTAATAGGCTAATATAATCAAAAAATTAATTACATTTGAAGAGATAGGATAAGGAAAGTCATTTATGATCATATATAAAAATTTAGTTCTAATTCATTTACAATTACTTTTGTAATAAATTAACATGGTTGCACAATTAAAAATGTCTACTATTAGTCTAAATGCCCACGTATACCATACCTAGCTTCTAGCTGTTGCTCTGAAAGAAGATATGTGTCTTACTTCAATTTATAAGAGGGAGAGGAGGTTCTTTTAATATATGTATACCTGACGTGAGACTAAGACACAGTGGGTCAAATGTTAGCCCAACCAGTTTGTTACAAACTGTAGTCATTTAGGGAGATGGGGAAGGGAAGACAGGTGATAGAAACAATAGAAAATAAAAGCAAAGATTCCTTGTAGAAAACAAGAGAGATAGTCACCACCATGGGTCCAGAGTGGATCACTTCAGATAGGATTTCAAGCTAAACTGGATATAACTACGCTGAAACAGTCTACAGGAGCTATTCTACAGAGTGAAAACCACAAGTTTGACTTTAACGAGAAGTGTTTGCAAGCCTTTCTGTATTAGTCCTCAACATATTATCACAGGCATCCAAAGAGAATTCCAATTAGACTCTAGAAAATTCAGATTTCAGCAAGTGGAAGACTGCTGAAAAAAGGAACATGAACATGAAGTCCCTAAATTGTAGCCTAAATATATCATTCATTGTCTTCTACATCTTTACTTTCACAAGTGGTCATGCAAAATTTCTGACCCTCACAGCCAGTCATGATATAAGATCCAAAACTCCTAAGAGTAACCTAAAGTATGGTTTGTTATTCGATCTTTCAGCCACTTCCAGGCTCTTAACCTGTGCAACAGATGAAAGTGACAAAGGCAGCTATTGCCAAAACATGACTGGGCTGAGAATACAAAACTACAGTGAAAAAATTTTATTAGAAATAACCTACTTCCAAACTGAAAGCCAAAGGCAGTGTCATAATAACAACATGCCATACCATCTTTACAAAAAGTCTGAGGGCTGAAAAGTAATGCTTACTATTTTATTATGTTGGCCCATGATGTCAGAGGTGGATGTTGGTATGGCAATAGAGATTGAACTTTATCACCAGTATTCTATTACAATTCATTGCTGTGTGGCAGATGGCAGCAGAGGGGCAGTCTAACAAAATGGCATTTGACATGGAAGTTCTGATGAAGCAAAGGTCTGGAATTGAATTTTTCTGTATGGGAGAAAGTTGTACCCATTGACATTCATCTACACTTACTAAATGTTTGCGAAGACAAAAGATGCATGTGAATACAGTGAGGTGGTGGTAGGTGGTGTGTTTCCACAGTGGCAACTGTGACATGAAAGACAAGCCACGTTCTTGACAGCGATGCAGATATTTTTCTTAATGAATACTGTATGCAGACCTTTGTTCATCACTGGCAAAAGTGCACAGCTAGCAGTAGTGACTATGTTGAAGAGTATAGCACATTCTCAGCTAAAAAACACTATCTAAGAGTATTATTGTACTCTTTGCCATAGTTCTCATGGAAATAAATACAAGGCATTATTTTCAGAGCAACCTACGTATATATATATTTTTTTAAAAGAACAACTTCTTTATTCTTTTTGTTATTTAATCCCATTTACTTCTTCCCCCCCCAAAAAAACCAAAAACAAAAAACAAAAAACAAACAAAAAACCCACCAAAAACCATCTCACAGCAAGAAAACAGATGGAAGACTACTCATTGTACACTGCATGGTATTCTACTCCAACAGATAAAATAAATATTGCTCTTTTACAAAGTAAATCAAAGCTATGCTTGCATAGTTTTTTTTTTACCAGGTATTTGAAGAAAATAGAAATAGAGACAGTATCACGAAGCTTGGCTCCTCTACGCATCTGACCTCTAATTAGTGACACAATAAGACTGGCATAGTAAGTGGCATGAAAAATTTTATTTCGAGGTAATTTAAAGTAAACAGGACAGACAGTGGAAGTGAAGAGGTGGATGAGGAAGGGAAACGTGATTCAGCAAAACCGTAAACGTACTTGACAAAGCTGATTGTAACAATCAGGCTCAAAAATAAAATGTCTTATTACCTCAAAGTATATATATTATGTAAATACTAAGAAATACAGAGAAGATATCAGGAAGGGATGACATCCAAAAGTACCCTGACAGGCTTGAGAGTTGAGTCCACAAAAACTCAGTGAAATTCATCAAGGTCAAGTGTAAGATCCTGCACATGATTTGAGGCAATCCCAAGTACAAATATAGGCTAGGCTGAAAACAGACTGAGAACAGCCCTGAAGAGAAGAACTTCATGTTGTTGATTTACGAGACACTCAAAAGAAGCCAGCAACATGTACTTGCAGCCCAGAAAGCCAAAACTATCCTTGGCTGCTTCAAACAAAATATGATCAGCAGGGCAAAAGAGGTCATTGTGCCCTTTTACTCTGCTCTCATGAGGCCCCACCTGCAGAACTGCATCCAGCTCTGGGGCCCCTGAAACAAGAAGGACATGGCCTGTTATAAAAGAGCCAGATGGTGGCCACAGGGATCATAAGTCTGTTCAGAGAAGCTGTGGCTTCCCTATTCCTATAGGCATTCAAAGCCAAGTTAGACGGGGCCCTATGCAGCCTGATCCAGTGGGTGGTTGTAGGAAATACACAGTCAAGCTCCCTTCCAACCCAAAACATTCTAAGACTCTGGAATTAACTAACACATATAAAAACCTTTAAAAAAAGAACACCAGTCACTTCGCATGACTTGTTGCCTTTACTGTTCCATCAGTTTTTCTACTAGTTACAAGCAGAAACATCTTTCGAAGAAGTTTCTTGCTTTGCTTTCATTACTTTTGTAATGCGGAACAAACCTTTTGGGACCCATGTGAGTCCTATGTGAATACCTAGCACAGTCATCCCAGTTAATAAAACAGCAATGTTGCAACAGCTATGCAGTGGTACCATTCCAGAATTCAGGTTCTTAATTTTACAATTGAATTGTTCACATAATATAAACTATTTTGCTTTTTTTTTTTTTTAATGCTTATACTCAAACAGTGACAATGTTCACATGGCTGAACTAACACTGTGTTTTGCAGATATGCTACCTTCTCAGTTGATATAGAAACATGTTTCCATGGAAACTAATGAAGATTACCCACTTATATGCGACTTACCTGATGCTTCTCTAGTGAATGCTTTTGTAAGGCTTGACGCTGCTATAACGCTTAGAAACTTTAGCTTGTCTTTTTCTAACTGAACAAAATGGTGAACAGAGAGAAGTCAGTAGTTAAAAGTTTCTGTTGGAGCCAACACTTTTCCATTAGTTCTTACGAGTTAGTTTCAGTCTCTTTACTTCTCTGTTATGGTTTAACTCAGCAGGCAGCTAAGGATTACATAGCCGTCACTCACTTCCCCCACAGTAGGACAGAGGAGAGAACTGGGAAGATTAAAAAAAAGGTAAAACTCATGAGCTGAGATAAAAACAGTAATAGAATGGAAAATGAAGGAATAATACTGATAATATAATAACATACAAAACAAATGATACATAACATGGTTACTGCTGCCCAGATTGTTCCCAAGCAGTGATATACCCCTGAACCTGCCTCAGTTTTATTGTCCGGCATGATATCATATAGTATGGTACAGCCTTTTCATGAGTCCAGATTAGTTACCCTGATTCTGTCCTCTCCAAGCCTCCTTTGCACACCCAGCATCCTCAGTTGGGGGGTTCTTGACTTAGCATAAGCAGTGCTCGGCAACAGCTAAACATGGATGCGTTATCAATATTGTTCTTTTCCTAAATTCAGAACATCCAGCACCATATCATAAAATCACAGAATCTCTCAGGTTGGAAAAGACTTTAAAGTTCATCAAGTCCAACCACAACCTAACCATACTACCCCAACTAACAACCCTCCTCTAAATCACATCTCTGAGCACCACATCCAAATGGATTTTAAACGCATCCAGGGATGGTGACTCAACCGCCTCCCTGGGGAGCCTATTCCAGTGCTTAACAACCCTTTCTGTAAAGAAGCCTTTCCTGATATCCATCCTAAATTTACCCTGGTGCAATTTGAGGCTATTTCCCCTCGTCCTGTCACATGTCACCAGTGAGAAGAGACCAGCCCCGCTCTCGCTGTAAGCACCTTTCAGATATTGGAAGAGAGCAATAAGATCTCCCCTCAGCCCCCTTTTCCCCAGACTGAAAATCCCCAGTTCCTTCAGTCTCTCCTCATAGGGCATATTCTCCAAGCCTTTCACAAGTCTTGTTGCCCTTCTTTGGACCTGCTCCAGCACCTCCATGTCCTTTCTGTACTGAGGTGCCCAAAGCTGAACACAGTACTCAAGGTGAGGCCTCACCAATGCTGAGTACAGGGGCAGATGACTTCCCTAGTCCTGCTCACCACACCATTCCTGATACAAGCCAGGATTCCATTGGCCTTCTTGGCCACCAGGGCACACTGCTGGCTCATATTCAGCCGACTGTCTATCAGTATACCAAGGTCCTTTCCATCAGGCAGCTTTCCAGCCACTCCTCCCCAAGCCTGTAGGGTTGCTGGGGTTGTTGTGATCAAAATGCAGGACCTGACACTTGGCCCTATTGAAACTCATGCAGTTAACCTTGGCCCATTGATCCAGTCTATCCAGTTCCCTCTGTAGTGCCCTTCTCCCCTCAGGCAGATCAACACTGCCTCCCAACTTGGTGTTGTCTGCAAACTTACTGAGGATGCACTCAGTTGCCTCATCAAGATCACTAATAAAGACGTCAAATAGAAGCAGATCCAGTACTGAGCCCTGGGGAACACCACTCATGACTGGCAGTCAACTGGATTTAACTCCACTGACGACAACTCTTTGGGGCCCAGCCCCCCAGACAGTTTTTCACCCAGCAGAACGTATGCCCATCCAAACCGCGGGCAGCCAGCTTCTCCATGGAAATCACATACTATGAAGAAAACTAACCTTATCATAACCAAAACCAAGACATCCCCCAGGATCACACTAATAGTAGCAGTCTTTTGCTTGCCATTCTGGTTGGTTAAAAAAACAGATTTCGAATCAAATGTGAGTAATAATATCTTTATAGCAAGAAAGGAGTAAAGTTTAAAATAGTGGCAGCGGGCCCACAAGAGTTTACATATAAAATCTTAAATATGATATTTTGTGAGCATCAATGAGTGTTAGAGCAGATCTTGAGTTTAAAAATCCTTCAGATCTATCTCTTAGAGAAGAAATTCTTAGAGAAGAAATTCTGCCCTGAAGCTACTATAATCTGAAAAATTTGTCAAAATTAGCAGATGACATAACTATCCCAGGATTACAGAACCTAATTATGAGCAGAATAGCGAATACAGTCGCACAGCGTTAATTCATAGCCAGAATTCTCCCTGCAAAACTATGCTAAATAAATCAAAGTTGTCCCATTGATTTCATTTTACCTTGGTGAACTTTCAAAACAAGCATCAGCTGAACAGGAAAGAGATAACAAATAAGTAATGATAGGTCAACAATAGCAACAGGCAAGCAAATGTAGTAAACTACAGAATTAGGAAAAAAAAAAATAATAATAAAAATCTTACATAACAGGTGCAAAAATACCGGGCTCCACATAATTAAATAATCATCTCTCAGTAATTTAAAAAAAAAAAAACATAATGCTTAAGTGTAGAACGATAATAACTTACTAGGTTTATGTCAGCTGGCTTATTGAAGCATTCTTTTCGTAGTTACAACATTTTCTCCTTTGCTGACTTCAAGGGAACAAATCAAGACTTAACTAAATAATAATTTTGAACATTTGTAGTCTGTAAAAACAAGGTAACATATAGCTTACAGTATCCCACTCCTAAATGACTTTTTTAACCCTCAAAAAATATACTTAGGCTAGATTCTTCTAAGCTTTACATAGCTAGGACCTAAATACCAACAGTAACTTCCTTTTCCACCTCCTACTTTCTAAGGCCTAGTATTTATCTCACTACCTGATAATTAAATCAGGTGCAGATGATACTCAATTGAAGAAGATCTCTTAGAGGGGTCAGAATACCTTATATTACAGATCAAAACTTGCAACAAAGTACAAGAAAGTATATAAAAACAAACAAAAAAAAAAAAAAGAGAGAAAGGAAGAAAGGAAAGGATGATCAAAATGATAGAAGTAATTTAAAGCAGATTGTGGATCTAGATGGTATTGCAAAAAGGAGCGCATATCTCCTGTGTTATGTAGCAGCATAGAGGGAGATGCGCGCCTACTGTTCTAGAATAGTGCTCTGCAAAATATCAGTTTGCTTGAAACAGGGCTGCATACAGATGTAATAATGCTCACGAAGAAGTTAATTTGCAGTAAATCAGTATGTGCAGGGTATTTCTGAATGAAATTTAATTCTTAGATAAAGTATTTCATGCTTGTCATTAAGAGAGGTGAACTCAAGGAACTATACTGATTATTAGGGCTTTTTCAACACTTCAAATATCTTTGAAATTAATTTCCTTTAATTATTTAATAGATATTAATATTTCTTTTATTCCAAAACCAAAAACTGTGATTTAGCTCATTCTCCTCCACGTGGCATTCTACAGCAACAATAAGCATTAGGGCTTTAGTATTATTGTAAAATAAAACATTATAAATAATAATACATTCCAGTTTTTACTGCTTGCATTATATGAGTTACTTGTGTGAGCACAAATCACAAAGCATTGAGTCCATATTTAGTCAAATAAACATATAAATCCTTTTAATGTGCAGTTACTGCCTTCACATGTAGTTGTTAATGTGGCTTTTAATTGTGCTTTCTGAAATATCAGTTGTAGTAAAATGCATCTCTTTTGCCTCCAAGAGCAGATGAAAATAAACTCAGAAGCCTGTTAGAAGCAGAATAACTATCTGACAAAAGTTGCTCTTAGGAATATGGTTCTCTCATCTAATGGTATATCATTAGAATTAGAAAGATATTTTAAAGCTGGAATGGTGAATTGAGATTCTTAGTAGTGGAAATCATCAGAACTGTTTTCATCAACTTGCAATCAAGTTATATTTTTCATGCTTCATCCTCAATACTGTTGATATGACAAAGTGTACGAGAGATACTTTTACCATATTAAGTCACTGCAATATAACAACAAAAAATGTAACATCTGGTTGAATTTTGTACTGATTTTTTCACCCGCAGGCTAGCAAGTGAAGTATGAGGTGATATCTGTCAATGTGTGAGAATTTGTAATCAATGCAAGCATGCTGACTAAGGCCCATGTCAAATATATTCAAATAAATAAGTGCCTACAGAACAGGACTGCAGGGAAATCAAATCGTATCAATCCTTCATGGTGGAGAGATGATGATGGAGCAAGTCTCTTCCCCACGGTACATACTACAAAACAAGAGGCAATAGGCACAAACTGAAACACAAAATATTCCGAATAAGCATAAGAAAAAACTTTTTAACTGTAAAGTTGATTGAACACTGGCAAGGGTTGCCCAGAGAGGTTGGAGAATATCCATCCTCAAAAATACTCAAAACGATACTAGAATGCATTTATGAGAATGTATCCCTAGTTAACATCACTTTGAGTGCCTTCCAACCCAAGCCACTGTGATTGTTGATACCTTCTCTGTTCTTGCCTGTTTCTCTTTACTTTTCAATAGGTAAATCTGTTTACTGGAAAAAAATTATTGTTGCAAGAACAGTGCTTTATAGCAGCTACAGAGTGTTGTTCTGCTTGTCTCTTCTGGGCAAAAATTCTAATTGGAACATCACGTTATGTAGCCAAACAATGCATGAATTACTTTGCTGTCTGATGAATATTGTTTCACTCCAAGTAATAGTAACTTTTGAGATACTGATGTGATAGTGAAAAGATTCCCACCCTATTGTAACATAAAAAATGAGGACAATCTATGGGGAAGTAAGGAAACATTTATAATGCGTGAACACTGAGAAATTCTCAGGCACTTTTGACAGTCACCATACAAAGGCTAAAACGTCCATCATCTTGGCAACACACTCAAGCTTCACAAGTTTCAAAAAAGTGTTATCACTTAGGAAAGTTTCTGTGGCTCCTTAAAACTATATAACCTGTGGAAATTTCAAACCACTTCAATCTAATTTGATTTTAATTTACTATCATTGAGTAGAACAATAATACTGCAATTTAAATTCATAGGAAAATATCAGTGTTCTGTATAGATGTGGGATGACATAACACTATCAAAATTAGAAAGTATTCTTCTACTGATATACTAATAATGTATTTCGGTTTTCATTTTCCTTTGAAGACATACACACACACATATGCATAGTATATTTATAATATATATATGTAAGCAAAATATTAGTCCTCATATTCCAGCAAGGCACTCAAATGCTAGAAGGCAAGAGTATATACACCACTAAAATGGAGAAGATACTGAACAACGTATAGGAAAAGTAACAAAAACCTTAGAGTATGAGATTAATTTTTAATGTTATCAAATGAGAGAGTGGTAGACATGTAAGTACTGTGAAATGAGCTTTAAGCTGAGGCTTTCTGAGTTGGGACTGAAAATGGTTTGTTGCTGGTGGTGTAAATAAACCTGCTGGACTGAGAATACAGCCCAGAGGAATTCTTCACATACAGGAATAAGTTGAAGCAGCATTTTTGCTGTTGACAAGATTATCAGTTATTACAGGATCAGCAATCATTTTGCTTCTCATACTTCTTTTATTAATAGAACACATTGATGTCATTTTATAGCCTCACAAACATGAAAATTTGCTTATTTATTTCTATATTTGAATCAAAGTAATAATGATTATGGCCTTTGAAAGCTAAGAGGTTCATTTATGTATACTTCCAGGAAAATGAAGCAAAGTAGAGGAGTATTATGGAGCATGTTTTCTTAAAACACTGTTCTGGACAATAAGCAAACATATAGAATATAGGAGAGCAGGAAGTTGTACAAACAAAAAATAAAGTCAGGCTTATTTTGATTATTGAAATTACTATTTTTAGGCTAAGAACAAATAAGAAGCAGTGTAGGGAACAGAGAACAGTTGCTGATGCAAAACTACTTCAGTACTCAGGAAATAGTGCAGAAAGGACTTTGCATTTTTCTGTGACTGTCTGATAACACAGTAGCAAATAGCTTAAATCTACAGTTCTCCTAATTTCTTTAATGTGCTGATGAGAAAAATGCTATGTTTTATTAACAGATTTTTCATAGCATAAAGATCCTAAAGTGTTTGCATTTATTAAAGTTCAATATGTACTTCACCAACATAAGTATGAAGAGAAGCCAAATAAATTTAAGATACTTCAAAGAAAAACAACACAACATCATCATAGAACAACACAGGATTTTTATTAACCAATTTCTTTTTTTTTTTTTTTTTTTTTTAAAGAAGGGAAATAAAAGTGTAAGAGCCCTTTATATTAACTTCAGGAATGGAAATACTGAATGTACACTTCTACATTAAGATCTAAAATAAAAAGTTTACATAAATATTCAAAAAATAATTTACATTTTATGACAAAATGTAAGTAAAAATATGTCAACTAGAAATAAGAACAAATGTCCATTAAATAATATGAATAGAATCCTTTGTTTTTGTTTAATGAAGTGCAATAATAACTCTTCAAAGTAACTCACAGCAATTACATCCTCAGTAATCCGATTAAAAAAAAAAATAACAACAACAGAATGCTGCTTGATATTCCTCAGAGACAAAAGTGTTTGTTTCCAAAGGCTGTGCTGTTGTTTGGTGGTTTTTTGTTTTTTGTTTTTTTTTTGGTTCATTGTTTGTTTGTTTTTTCAGTCAGTGCATAAAGACTGAATTTGAAACAATCAGGTTCTTATTGCACATGAATAACATAAACTCAAAACTATTAACAGACAGGATGCAAATGAAGAAAATCAGAGAATATGGTGATACTAAAATCAAAGGTTAGACAGTGTTATGCCTTGAACACTGTTAAATATTATAGTAATATTTACCTGTTAAATGAAAACTGGGATTTAACTAATTCATGGCTTTGTAGGGTAAACACTAAAAATCACCAAATAAACTTGTCCAATGAAATCTTAGATAAAAGTTTTTCTCTGAACTTAACTGGAAGTTAATTACTGGGGGATCAGATACCTTCACTACTGTAAATGTTACTCCAACTCAATCTTAAATTACCTTTTGAAGTGTTATCTCCTAAAATTTCCTTCTTTTAAAATTTAAGTTATATTCTAAATCATCAGTGTGAAACCTTGAATAGCAAAAAGTCCTCCATTGCCTCATACAGAACTGATATTTTTTCCATGTTCTCCAACGATACATTCATTTATACTTGATTCTTAATATTTATGTGAATATTGTCCTCCATTTCTCATCACTGTAACTTCTTAAAGCCCCTAATTCATGTAATATATATTATTTTTTCAATTACATTTAAGAAACTGTTTACAACAGTGCTGCAGTGTTGTTGAAACTAAATGGATGCTTAGTATCATGTAATACAAAAATCATTAGTCCTTCAAATTTTATATTGACAACTACTTCTAAAAATTTGCTGTCCTGAACAGCAAGATAGTCATAATCATGTAGACAATGAGAAAAGGCTCATTAAATTTTTAATGCTAATAAACAAAGCAGAACTCTCTGTAGTTCAAAGAAATAAAACTAATAATAAAAAAATACCTAAAGCATAAAGCACTCTACTGACCTCTTTTAGAATTAAAGAATAGGTATAATTCTCAAAACCATATAATCTCTCCATATCAGTTTGAATTTCGCATAGGCCACACTGTTTAAGGAGATACCTGTGTAAAATTTTCTCAAAATAATTATGGTCGTTCATTGGAAAGTGAAAAACAAGCAAAAGAAACACGGGAAAAAAAACAAATGACCTTTAAAGTAGATGTAGATCTTGATATATGATCTGGATCATAGCTACCTTCACTGTTTCCTTGTTATTTAGAGAACATCGATACCCAGCATAATGGCACTAGTATATCCTCATGAAATACTGCTAGGTAAACCTATTTCAGAAAGCTAGAAATGACTACACAATGTGCAAGGCGTTTTAGATAAATACACTCTTACCTTCTGATTCTTTTCTTTGTTAAAATGTATTGGTGTTGTTCTGCTTATACTTCATACAAACATAATACTATGGTAAGAAAAAATATGTAAATTTTCTTGTACATGGAATTACCCTTATCCATACTTGGTAGTGTTGAGTAATCATTTTTCTGTATTCCAAGAAGTTTATTTTACAAATATTACTTCAACATAATTCAAAGAAAACAGCAATGTAAGGAAAAACAGCTATCAACCCGCTACCTTTTACCCTTCACTAGATTTTTCCCAGTTACAAAACATCTGTTCTCCACTTACATGGATTTTATATACTGTTGAGCATCTTGCTTACACATCAGATGCATCACTGAGTAAGAATTTTGATTTCTTATATTCATGTAACATTATCACTACATGCAACGTGCGGAATATGTACAAAGTCCTTTTATTATCTCTTCAAATTCTTAGCCATGAGAAAGAAACAGATTTCTAAAAAAATTAATGATTTGGAAAACAAAGCACGCTGTTATAGCTGGACTGAAGCAGGAAGGCCGTTTCTTATCTTTTCTACTTATCTGTGAGCCTTGAAGTGTATTTATACAAAATGAAAAATACTTTTTATATATTATACCTTTCAAACAATAAATAAGAATGAAATTGCTTATGTTAGAGAATATATTATTAGTTTGTTATCTTTCCAAAGAATCAGAATTTTTTTTTTTTTCTTTTTTACCTTTATAATATTGTTTACATGCTCAAAGTTAAGCAGAAAATTCTGAACCCTGTTTAAATCAAGTTTTGGTAAGAAAATTAATGCAAGCTAGTTTCTAATTCACATTAAGCCCTTATATAAAGTGCGCTAACATAATGGAAAAATAAGAATAAATTTAAATCCTACTAATACTGTTGTTATCCATATACATTATACTCACCCTATTAGGGCTTTTTTAGTGTGATGAAAATGGGATCAAATCATGTAATATATTTGTCTACATAGGTGCTTGAGATTCTTTTTGGATAGATTAAACATTTTACTGAACAGATATTAAAAGAATCCAGAGGAGCCTTCTGGATGTGATGTGGTGCAGCCTGTCTGCATAGTCAGCCTATGCATGTATCTACACGAAATGTTTCTGAAAGAGAGGCACAGCAAGGGTCACAATAC
The DNA here is from genome assembly GCF_987193195.1 of Phasianus colchicus. Lineage (NCBI taxonomy): Eukaryota > Metazoa > Chordata > Aves > Galliformes > Phasianidae > Phasianus > Phasianus colchicus. Next base: position 17,728,104 of record NC_143439.1, on the reverse strand, counting down.
AAAATATAAGGCAACATTATCTGTACACAACAAAAACTTTTATTTGTGGTATATTTTATTCTCTGTCATGTCTGTAGAGATTTGAGAAACCAACAGATAATGACATTTGTCACATCCATCAGGGTCTCTCAAATGTTGCCTGGTTCAGATCAAACTGAATAGATTTTCAATCTCCAGGGATCACGTAGAGACCTTCAGGTAAGTTTATTCTTGCTCTACTTCACATAGGCAGGATTACTTTTGTAGAAATCCTCAATAGTCCTCTGTATCTTTAATACAGGACTGAGGGCAAAAATCATAAAAAGAGTAAGATTTGCTGGTAATGAAGGCAACAAAACATGGCACATCCGAAAATATTTAGCAGCACTACAAAATGCAAGTGACAATCACGGCTAAGAACTTACAGGAAATTGATGCTAACATGTTACAGAGGTTCTTTTCCTGAGGAATATTTTACGTATATTCCAAAAAACATAAACAAACAAACAAACAACAACAACAAAAACATAAAATATTTCTAAAAAAGACCAAAAAGTAAGTTCCCTTACCATTACCTTTGCAACAACAGAAAATCCTTAGAGTTCACACAGTTGCCCTAGGAAATAAACTGCAAATCTTGAGCCCCACAGAGGACAAATTTCGACTGCCTTTTATGCTGTAAGAAGTTAGCATCATGAGCATCACAGTGTACATGTCCTCAAAACTTGGACAAAAAAATCTGCAAGAAAGCATGATCCAAACAGCTAGAGTTTACTAGGTTTAAAGCAGCACATGACATTTTTATCTTTGACATGATTGGCTAAATCCCAGTGAAACACATTCTGCAGCTGCTGAAATTTCCAAATGATGTTAGGAGTGCCTTGTGTAGAACATGCTAGAGTAAAGTGAATATAAAGGCAGCTTTGGCCCACATGATTTGAGAGCGCTCTTCTCCTAAGAGGCCTCTGCCAAGTTCTTGCTGACAGCAGAAGATTAAAATGCATCCTGGAGAGGATGCTATACAGTTCTCCAAGATGTGTGAAGGCCCCCACCACTTTTCTCAGCTTACATTCAAACTCTATTTTATCTGGCATAAGCATCAAACTGCAAATTTTCCTTCAGAAAATAAGTAAGTAAATAAATAAATAAATAAATAATCATCTGGAACTCTGGGAATCTGGAAGAAAAGAGGCTGTGAAATATTTCATTAATGCACTCAGATACAGACTGTCACTGTTCCAGCCACTCCATAATTTTGTAAGACGACTGCAGTGGATTTTCAGATTCATTTCAAAGTTTTGCTAGAAGTCACTGTTACTCTACTGTATGAGGGGATTTCATTTATGACCTTTGGAATTTTATAAGCAGATTTTTGGTGTTTTTGTTGCTGCTGTGATTGTTTTGTTGATGGTATTCTGTTGTTTTATTTCTGCATACTACTACAAAGAAAGAAAAAAAAGTAAATTTTTCCTAGATTGCAAGTTGGTGTTTCTGTTGGATCAAATTTTTGAGATCTTCTTTTCCATATAAACTGAGACAAGTTGGGCTAAAGGGCTACAATCCCAGTTGTCAGGTCATGCACTCAGTGTAACTTAACCGAAGTCAATGGTGTGCTGATCAAACCAGTGGAGACATTACAGTTATGCCACAAGAGTCAGAAATCCCTGGCTTTTGGGAAAGACGAAATTACCAATTTTTAGGTAGCAACTAGAATGCACTTGTGTGACAAACCTGAATAGGTAAGCTTTCAAATGCTCAAAATATGCAAAAATCATAGTCAGGAAATACTTACTATCAAAGCTTGCAGAAAGAAAGTCATATAAGAAAAGCCCATTTGGCATATCTGTGTCTATTCTAGAGGTAAAAGCAATGAACTAAAATGTTAACAGTCTGGGTTTTAAAAAAAGGAACCTTTACCATCTGTTTCATTTTGTATATAGAAGGATGGGCTGTCTTTAAAAGGCAGCAAAAATGTATCCTATGGAATGCTTTCAGATGCTACCAAATTCCCTAAACATGGAAGGGATTTTGTAGACTTTTCCTTCCAGTATGGAATTACCATTTATACTTCATTCACACAGACAAGCAATACAAAAACAAAACAAAACAAACAAAAAACAAACAACAACAAAAAAACAAAAAGCAACTCTTCCAGTGCTTTGAAAACTAAATATAAGAACTGTGCTGGACAGGTGTTCTCCTTCCATCTTAATAATTTATAATTAAGATTGGTCCTAGTATATTAATGCATTCTACTCAGTAACCAGGTTGGACAGGGCCCTAGGCAGCCTGATCCTGTGGGTGACACCCCTACCCACAGCAAGAAGGTTGGATCTTGGTGGGCTCTAAGGTCCCTTTCAATCCAAGCCGTTCTGTGATTGCATAAAACGTATCTTGTAGAATGTATTTACTCTAGGGAAGCAAGGATCATAATAAAGACAACATACCATTTCATGTATGTATAATCAATGAATACACAGATGTTATAATTAAGAAACATACAACAAAGTTAGGCTAAACAGGTTATCACAGTAAAGAAGAATGGAAAGAAGAACGAAAGCTTACCCTTGTCCTAGGCTTGCTGAGAAGACCCCAAAAGGAGCAATCTCCAAAAGAAATCATTCCCCAGTGCTAGTCAGCTCTTAAATGGGGTCTAGGAGAGGCGGAGCAAGGCTCCACCCCATCCGGTAGCACAGGAGGATTACCTTCACTTGTGCTCCCAGGGCTGACTCATTGCTCACCTCAGGTGTTTAATCAGAGGTTCAGGCCGTGATTCAGCAGTTCCCATACAATGTGTACCATTAAAAAGTATTTAGAGCACGTATAATGTTTTGCTTGTGCCAAGTGACTGCTTCAAAAAATGGGACACTGATTCAAATGGAAGCAGCTTTTCTTTGGGGATTTCCTCCTTCTTAAAATGCCCTCTATAACACCATAAAATATGGAAGTAACAAGAAGAAATTTTCAGTAGAAATTTTACAGTTACGCTTCATGTACAGAAACTTTAAAAAAAAAAAAAAGAAAAAAAAAAGAGGTACTTCTGTGGCAAAAATAATGTTTTTTCCCCCTGGTGTCACGTCTTTGGATATGTACAGCCTTGGAGAAATGTATAAATCATTCTATACATGAAACTCTTAAAAAACTAGAAATTTTTAGTACAAAGGAATCAATTTACTGAAAGAATGTCCACATGCCATTGCTTTATGATTTAGTATATACACAAGAGGATCAAACAAAGGACCTCTGTCTTACAGTTACTGCCATACTGTATATTAACATGTGGCTAATATCGTTCTCTGGGTGAGATTTACACTTAGTATTACAAATAACATAAGAGTGCTGAAAATACTGATACAAAACAGTTTGAAGATGACATTTTAAAAATATTCCTCACTTTAATTGAACTGTTTTTTTTTTCCCAGTGTTTTTTTTTTTTTTTTAAGATTCAGCTTTATAAAAGATTTTCCAAGAAAATAGTAGCATTTAAAATGTATTTTTCTTTCTTTTTTTTTTATTTTTTATTTTTTAATATGTAGATGGATTTATTTAATAAAATGTAATCCAAAAGTCTGTTTTTCCAGGAAAAAAAAACCAACTACAGATACAGTATAAAGTTAGCATTGAAGAGGTTGGTCTTTGTTTTGTTTTTTGTTGTTGTTGTTTTGTTTTGTTCTTTTTTATTATTATTTTGTTTTTAAATGTAGTTGTTGTATATTTGTGTCCTGGAAAAAATACCCTTGATTGCAATATATGCTAATTTATGTACAGATCTGAAATATAATTGCATACATCAACTCTTAAGATTAGCAAGACTGAAATATATTGTTATCAATAACTAACTGTGCTTTCAATCTACCATAACTGTAAGAGACTGCTCAGAGAAAAACACAAGTTTTAATAATGAAAGTCTGTTATTACTATTTCTTTTTGGTAGAGTTTAAACTATCAGTTTCAGTGCAGGCCTATGAGTCTTTAAAACCCATAGTTAATTCGGTTAAGCTGTGTTTGAATTTATTTTTTTTTTTTTTTCCATTTTGGCAGTGGCAATATACACATAAATGTATAAAATCACAAAAAAACGTTTGGCAAATGTTTATACTGATTCTTATGTATCCAGCTCAGGACACTCAAAATTATCATCATAACATACTTAGACAAAACTGGGTCTTTTCAACATCAGATAACATTATCTAATTTCCTCTACTCTAATTAAAACCCTCAAGAAATAGAATCCTGAAAGGTTAGGCTGCTGAACTTTTCAGAATATCTGCCAAGCTCATAATCTCATTGTTAATGTATCCAATCCTTGCCTTCATCTAAATATTAAGTAGTTTAGCAGATATGTTTAACATTAGGTAGGATTTGTCTCATTAATTCATTTTATATGCCCTGTGTCACTTACCTTTAAAAGTTATTAGTAGTTATAAAATCTTTTTGCATCGTTTGCTACTTTAGTTCTCACACTAGTTTGTTGCTTTGTGTGAGAATGTGCTATTCCCTTGCCTTTCATTATCCATCACCAGTTAAACAGAGGTGTGACTTGTCTCAGATCTGCCTCAATCATATTTAAACATCCAGATTATTTATAAGCTACTAACTATACATCCTAATATCATTCAAACAGATTAGCTGCCATCAGAGAGGTTGCAAACTGTCATGTTCAGTATATACCACATGTTTACAGCATCCTGTCCATGATACTTGTTTTCAAGCCCTATAAAAGGGGAAAACCAGTTCTTTTGGTGCTGATAAGCCTTCAGGTTCATCGGGATCAGATGAATTCACATTCCCATGAGATTGGCAAGCTGCATGTCAGGTAGTATTTGCTTCATCTCACTTGCATTTAACATGTCAAGACTAGCAAACCTGCTGAGCTACTATACGCCATGAAGTGCAGATATAGTCCACAGAAATTAAATTTACACAGATAGTTTAGACTTGGTAATAAGATAATCTCACTTAATATAGTCTTTCACCCTTTTTTTTTTTTTTTTTAATTTAGTAAGTGAAATGAAGTTATACGATCCATTATATAGAGGCTGCTCTGAAAGGAATGCCTTTTATCTCCATGGAAACTACAATAGATACAAAGAGCACAATAACTATTTGATAGAGCAAATTCTCAGCTAAAAAATACTAGTTTTCAACCATTAGCTATGCATTTTTACCAGTGATGAACAAGAGCCTGCATGCAATGCTCCTAAACATCTGCACCAGCAGGTATAAACCACTATTCCCATCACTACTGCTGAAACACATCACTTACAAACTCATTGTGCTCACATTCACTGTTTGGTCTCCATCAATGCTCAGTGAGGATCAATAAATGTCAATGGGTGCTATTTTTTCCACATGGAGGAATTCAATCATACATCTTTGCTTCGTGTATACTTCCATCAGACACCATTTTGTCAGACTGCTCTTCTGCTGCCAACAAAATGTAATGGAATATTGTTGGAAAGGATCAACCTCTATCATGCACTAACATCTGCTTCTGATACCACATGCTAACATAATAAAATAGGAGGCATTACTTTCGGAGCAGCCCTGGTAACACAGACTGTGACATTGTGTCATGAGCGATATAGTGTCTGCAGAGAACAACCATCACCTCAATGTGATGTGTGCCTACAGAACAAAAAGACCAGAACAAATGTAGCTAAAAAAAGGTAGGGAGAGGAAAAAGAAGGTTGAGAAATCAAGCTGTCATCATTATTTTCTGTTCCAATTATTCTGATTCAATTACCCAGTGAGCCCCTATGATCTTCGCTTGTAGATGAAGAAATGTCACTTCCTCTAATTGTGGCATGAGGCCTTGATTAAACATGTACAGCAAGAAGAGGTAACACACATCTACAAGTGAGCAAATTTCCCTGTAGCTTTAAGAGGTTCAGAGACTTCTTACTCTTTATTTCCTTACTCTCTATTCAGTAGGGTTTACTAATTATGTATCTATTCATTCCTCACATCTACTTTAACAGTAACATTATTAAACATTCACAGTATTATTTAAGACCACTTTCTAGAACTTCAGGGGATGTTAGTGGCTTTATAGAGACAAAAGAAAAAAAAAACCACTTAGCCAACTTTGGACCAGCAATGCCAGCCCAACAGTCCCATTTATTCTACCAGGTAGTGACTTTTGTGTGACAAATGAACCTAGTTATTTAGCAATCTAGTTCATCCTTTTCCTAAAGTTCCTGATGGGAAAGTATGAAACCTAGAGTATGTTAATTTTTAATTTATTTTTTTTCAAGTAAAGGTAGCAGCAGGTAAAAACTTATTACTCAGCTCTGTGTGAGCTTATGTTTCCTTTCAGTGGACTCTCATTCTATGGCAAGAAGACAAGAACCTTGCTACCCATCTTGTTGACCTAAAGTCTGCAGCTCTGCTGTGTGTAAATTGTGGTGAAGGAAAACATTTTTCCTGCTGTACATATGTAAAGAGATGGGTCCCCTTGGAGGCTGTCCAAGTCTGCCTGTGAAAGTGGTGTGCTGCTGAGGTACAGCAGTATGGTCTTTTGGAGCTCCTGAGAACAGTGGGTAGCGGTCTGTCTGAGATGCAGGCTTTGCTGTGCTTGGTGCTGTAGTGGCCAAACCATTCTGGGTGGCCTCTGAAGTGAAGGCTTCATAGGCTCCTCTAGTATGCTTGATGACTTCCACTATCTCCTTCTCTTTCAGGAGGTTGCTCAGACATAAATTAGACAGTTGACAGCTCTTGCTTTCATAGGCCGTTGCTTGGTTGTTTGAGTATCTAAAAGGGTCCTCGGTGGGAGTATGTGCTGACTTTCTGTCCCTTGTGCTGAGATTTTGGCTCACCATTCTGTTTGGATATGTAGCCTGGAGCAAATAAAAAACAAACAAAACCCAGAAGTTTTAGTAACAGAGCATCTTAGCAGGAAAATGGCAGAGAGTACATGAAACACTCCTCACTATATCACAATGTATAATGTACATGGCTGAGCACTGAAATGAAAGCTGAATCAACAATGCTGCTCAAACTCCCAAACACTGCTAGCATAAAATAGAAGAATTGCTCATTCATTCATTTAACAAAACTAACATTGACAAATACTTATCATATGTAATTATTTGAGATATTTCTTTAAATAAATAGCTTAAATCAGAGATTTTTTTTTTTTTCAGAAAAAGGAAAATATAAACCTTATAAACAGAGTTTCAAGAGCATTAAATATGATGGAACAACAAGAATTTTTATTGAATAGAGATCAACACTTAACACTCTAAAATATTAGAAAACATAAAGAACATCTTTTGAGAGAATCTTCATGCCTCATTTAAGCTCAGCTTTCAATGTCCCTTGAATCTAGGTGTTTTACAGTGTACTTAAACACATGCCAATGTGCTCTGCTAGAGCAGAGTAGTAATTTTACTTGAACTGTCTGAAAAAAAGTACAATGTAAGAATTCCAGCATGCTAATAACTTTTGATTTGCTTGTGAATATGCAGACACTGGTACTTTTAAAAAGTAAGGGCAATTTATCTGCCAAGCCACATCACCTTAGATTTCTATGTTGTGTGATATTTCATTCTGACCTCTGAAAACCTAACTGGGAAGGATATAATTGGCCTGTGGGATTACATTTAATTATTCTCTCATGCATTTAGTACATACATATTGTTGGAGTCTAAGTAAATTGTAGATGGAAAAACATTAGTAGAGTTGAAGCAAGATTTTTCCTGTTCAGTGACTGTAATGGTAACTTCACAGGGAGATATGTTTCTGGCTGAGGAATTGTAGTAGTGAAGCCACAAATGTTCAGAAGCCTAGTGCCTGGAGGAACTTGAACTTTGAGCCTACATGGCTTCATAAGAAAGCTCCATCTCTCTATAAATTTTTGCAAACAATATATGACACCAATTTGCCCAATAAAGCTTAAATACTTGGAAGCTGTGTTTAAACAAGTTTCAAAAGTTGTTGATGTAACCTACTTAAAATCTGTTATCTCTGCAGTTATGTGAGGATAGATTCTAATAATAGTATCAATTGTACTTTATTTTCTAAGCTATTTTGGAATATGTGTTTTCCCTTGTTTTATTCCTGTCACTCTTACTGACAAAACCACCAAGTTCTACCATTCATATGGAAAAAATAATAATAATAATAAAAAAAAATTACAATATACAAGCTTTCTGCAACAGAACTCTGACAGTACACAATAGCAGCTTCTTGACATTTACATTGCTATATGGGCTCAGACACTGCAGAACAAAGCTGAAAGAATCAAAAACACTCCCAATCATTACAACAATATTTTGCTAAAAAAAAAGTACTTCAGGATGCTTCCATGAAACTTATATATTGTTCCAGGACAATCTGTACCACTCTACCTGCATTTCTTTTTTTAAGCAGTGCAGAAGAAGGATAAAAATCAACATTAATCGTGTGTAACCTTTTTGTTTTAATTGTGTAGTCATGCTAATGGGCCTTCTTCAAAACAGATTCAAAAGTACGCTTCAATACAAATACTGGTGTACATTTTAGACATCAGAAACAGCAGTTTTGAGAAAGATCAATACTGGCATAATGTTTTTCCTTTTAATTCAGTACTGATTGTGTCCAGAGTAAAAAATGGGAGTAGAACTCTTCTGAAAAGTATTGCTTAGATTTTCTTGCCTGAAGCACACAGATGTTGAGATGAAATTCAGTTTAATTCCTAGGGAATTGTTCCTGGGGAAACTTAAGTTCAATAACTTCCCCCCCCCCACCACCCTTATGCCAGTAAATAACATCTTCCTACTGGGACAAGAGATTCAAATTCAATGCCCTGCCAAAAAATACATATGCTTGTAGTAAGAGTGTGTTTCTCAAGTTACCATATGTCAACCTATGCCTTCTGTTAACTGAAACACTGTTGTCCATTCCACAACAGTTATACAAATTGTAAGAACACCAATGTATCTAAGTCTGCCCCTATAGCTAATAAATGTATTTCATGAAAGCAAAATAAAACATTAAAGATGTTGGACTTCCGCATTCTTGAATATTGTTTGGAGCTTTTATTAAACAATATTTCCTTTCATATTCTGAGAACTATACTTCTTCAATAATAAAACAAAAAAACAAGTCTTGAGGAGCTGCTTCTGTAAATGAAGTTATTTAAACTGTTCCCCAATGTAAGGAATCCACTATGACATAGGAGTAATCAAAGTGGTGAGAAATACGAAATATATGTTAACATACTTATGTATCATAGAATTCTTCTAGTCTGTTCTTCACTTCTGGCCAGGATCAGCTTAACTCCATATTGTTCTTGATTTATTTTTTAAGTAGCTAGTAAAAAATATCATCAATATAATGTCTACTTTTCCCTCAGATATCCTTTTCCACAACATTATTCTTACTTTTAAGAAAGGTATTCCTAATGTCTAAACAAAATCACACTGACTGCAATACTATTTCTTCTATTTCTTCTATATCTTCCATCTATCATGGAAATGAAGAAAGAGTTACCGTTTTATTTTTGAGTAACTATTTTTGTCTTTGAAGAATGCTATCAAGCTACCTCTTGCTCTTCCCTCCTCTAGAATTTAAAATATTATATCGATCTTTTATTTTTGTCTTCTAGATCTGAGACACCCTCACTTGCCTTCAGTATAGTAATTACTTATTTTCAGTAAATCAACATTTTTTTCTTGAAGTAGATAGTTCAAGAATACAGCACTTAAAGTAATCCCTTGATCGCCTGGCTAGCCACAACTGTTCCAAGACTTTTACATATAAAATTATTTCAAAGTTGTTCAACTGATTGTCATCATATAGCCATATTTTTTCCTTTGTCTTTGTTGCATCTCATTATTTTTCTCTCTTATCTTTTGTCCAATATATCATTCTGTATTTTGGTTTTATTCATTAACATGTTTTCTATCCTGCCCAACTTCATGCCATCTGTAAATGTAAGAAATTTTTTTTCTCTAGTCCATACCATAAAACCCTATTTATTATAACCTACTGTTTTAACATTGGGTAAGTAATATCCAATAATAGTTCTCCAATTTGTTCTGTATTTGTTTCATTTAGTCTGCACAGTATGTTTATAAAACAATGTCAAAAGCCTGACTAAAAGCAAGAAGTCTGTCAACTACAGCTATTTTTTTCTAGCCAGAAGGCCTGCTACCATTCTGCTGAATGAAATTAGATTGGTTTGGCAATTCATCTGATTTGTTATCAATGTTGGCTCTTGTTCTTGTTTTCTTCACTGTGCTTATAAATACTTTGTTTAATTATTTGCTTCAAATATTTTTGGTTTTATTTTTTTAGAATTGGAGTTAAACTGATGGAAAACAAAATAATATACATATAAAATGAATCACAATCTTACTCCAACACAAAAAAATTGACACTAGTGTTGGACAGTGATGCTTCAGAGTTCCCATTTTGTTGTACATTCTCCAGGAAAAAGTTTAGGAATTAAGTGCTTCTCTTCTTACAGCTACTTTTGAAGTGCCTGCGAAAGCATATCTTATCCATTTAATCAGCTACTATACTTCTCCCTGCTTTCTTTCAGCTATGTTACTCAGTCAAAAATAACATGAGCCATGAATAATCAGAGTTTAAGCATTTTGCTTCTACTGGCTGTACTGTTGAATACAGAGGCTAGATCGTCCTAAGGATGGCTTAACAGTTAACAAAACAATAATTTTTAACAAGAGTATAGGAAAAAAGGTGTATGAGTTATACCAATAGGATACATTTTAGAATTAATGGAGAACAATCAACTGGTTCTGAAAATGAAGGGTGCAGAACATGTCCAAAAAAAGGCATATTTTTCAGTCTGGGTATCAGTAAAAATTAAAATATATGATAATAGTATTTTTCATATTGCTATTTTAACTCGATCTAGATTAAATACCCTATTGTGATTATTTGACACTGCAGTGTTTCTTTCCTCTGAAAGTGTTGTTCTGGATGATATATTTTCATTTTAGAAAACACATGCTGGATTTGTAAGTCACCAAAATATTGGCTTCAGGTTTTTGGCTGTTGTATGTATGTGTGTGCTACAGTCAGTGTGTACCAATAAATGTTTAATATATGCACATGGTGAGAGAAAGTCCTTCTCAGTTTTGTGAAGTTGCAAGCTGAAATTTCCCTCATATTAATCAATTAAACAAATATCAGGTAGTGACAAATTGACAGCCAATTTAACTAACTTTTAAAACAACATAAAAAATTTACAATATACTACAACACTCCAAGACATTACTTTGGCTTTGTCTCCAACAATACGAAATAGATGGTCAACACGAAATGGCAGAATCCTGCTGTCAGATGTATAGCTAGCTACAGAATTGAGAGAATTTAATAGAAAAATTGCCAAAAAGCATTTGCATTGTCATTCATGACAAATTACTGAAGAACAGCTTCTGATAAGGAAGAGAGAAAACAGTGGACTATGAGGAATCAAAAATCAACAAGAAAATGCTCCCCTCTCTCCAAAAATAATACTTTTCTCACTCAAAAATGACAGAAAAAGCATGCAATGACATCTAATCCTACTTTGAACTTCTTGTAAGTTTTCTTTCACTATCACTCAAACATTTATATGAAAACTACAGTATATACAGTTCAGAATAATTGCATTTTAATTTGCTCCTTGAAAAATGCTTAGTGCAAATGAGTTTTCTTGCTAGTCCATTTTTAAATTACTCAGAATAAGAAAAGAATCCCAGAAAGAAATGCAGAATAGTAGAAGTAAGACATAAAGCGTCACCAATATCAATGCTTCAGAAAAACTTGATCTTTTATTTTTAATCTATTTATCCTGTAAAAGTTTCATGCAAAATTCTCTGCATTGAACTTGCAGGTACCAACTGCATTCTGTAAAAGCTAGACATGAGCAAGCAAAGCCACAATCCCAGCACATCTGTTTGCCAATTTGATGGCTGAATCCTTGTCCAAAACTGAAGGTGGCTTCATGCCAACTGTGTTCTAGCCTATCTGAGAGCAGCTGCAGGGTTGTTGTAAACTGCTGCTTGGCAGTGCTCCAAGAAGCTGATTTGCCAGCTGGTGATTGCTGAGGCAAAAAAATCCATTCATCACTCTCCCTTTCATTTTTCAGTAGCTCAGCTAGAACCACCAACTTCTATGCCCCAGATATCCTCACATGCCACCCTATTATCTGCCTAATATTGAGCTCAGGAAATAGGCTGTTCCTCAGTAAGTCTGCATATGACACCAAGCTGGGATGAAGCGTCAATCTGCCCAGGGGTAGGAAGGCCCTACAGAGGGATATGGACAGTCTGGATCACTGGACTGAGGCCAATAGGATAAAGTTCAACAAGAACAAGTGCCAAAGTCTTGCACTTCAGCCACAACACTAGAGACTTGGGGCAGAGTGGCTGGAAGATTGTGTAAAGGAAATACGGCTGGGGTATTGATGCTCGGCTGAACATGAGCCAGCAATGTGCTCAGGTAGCCAAGAAAGCCAAAGGCATCCTGGCTTGTATCAGAAATAGTCTTGCCAGCAGGACCTGGGAGGTGATCGTCCTTCTACACTCAACACTGGTGAAGCTGGACCTTGAGTACTGGGTTCAGTTTGGGGCCTCTCACTACAACAAAGACATCAAGGCCCTAAAACACATCCAGAGAAGGCCAGTGAAGCTGTGAAGGGTCTGGAGCAGCTGAGGAAAGTGAGATCGTTCAGTCTGGAGAAGAGGAGGCTCGGGAGACCTTAGAGCTCTCTACAACTACCTGAAAAGAGGCTCTGGAGAGGTGGGGGTCGGCCTCCTCTCCCATGTAAGTAGCGATAGGACTAGAGGGAATGGTCTTAATTTGTGTTAGGGGATGTTCAGGTTGGAGATTAGGAAAAATTGCCCTGAAAGAATGTTAAGGTGCTGAAATGAGATTTCCAGGGAGGCGGTCAAGTCACTATCCTTGGAGGTGTTCAGAAAACGTTTAGGTGTGGTACTAAGGTACAAGGGAAATATTGGTGGTGGGTGGACTGTTGAACTAGATTATCTTGGAGATCTTTTCCAACTCTGGTGACTCTATGAGCCTGTGAAACGCAGCCATGAAATTTCTTTCAAACAATGTATTTTGAATACATATGTCATTCTGAAAGTAATGCCTCATTTATCTTCATGGAAACTACAACAGTTACAAAGAGCACAATAACACTATTTGATAGAGCAAATTCTCAGCTATAAAACGCTCTTTTTTCAACATAGTTACGACCATTAACTATGCATTTCTACCAGCGATGTGCAAGAGCCTGCCTTGTTACCAATATCAGCCTCTGACATTTTGGGAAAACATAATAAATTAAGAGAGATTACTTTTGGAACAGCCCTCATACAAGGGGGAGGGGGGAAAGGAGGAACTACCTCCTTTGATTTAAATAAGACAAGATTAAAAATTGTTTTAATAGTATAAAACATCTGGATCTGAATTTCATGATCAGATATACAAAACAAAAAAGTTCATGTCGCCTTGCTAAAGGAGTCTATTTCTCAAAACCAAACAGAATCTATTTCTCAAAAATAATAGTGATAAAAAAGGAGAGATGGATTTAACATTAAAATAAAATTTTGATCAGCATCATCATCAACCATTCATTAGGATACATTTATATGAGAAAAATCTAAGTATTTTTGGTTTTATTTCACGTTGATGCTAAATCCATGCAGACTGAACCGAAACCTGTAACTTAATGTGCCGGGGAAAATGTTTGGTTCATAAATGGTTCTGAGGATTACTCTATGAGAATGTCATTCTCACAACTTTTTCTTATATTACGATTAAAAAAAGAATAGCATTCAGCAGCTCACTTTCAAGTAATGAAAATTGACTACTCATAGAAAGATTCAGAATGGGACTTATTAATAAAAAAAACACTGATGCTGCCATTAATCACTTTCCATTTTCAGATCTAACGAGTGAAATATGACAAGAGTTAACAATAAGACAACGTTGCTGCAGGACATTTGAAAATGGATATTGCTGCTGACTATCTTGTGATAAAGTACTCATGTAAAATGACAGCAGAAGACATGAATTACAAAAACACTTCCCAAAAGGTACAGATTTTTAAGACACCAATGCCCAAAGGTAACTGAGAGTCTTAAATGCCTATAACGTAATTCTTCCAAGTAGAGCAACTTTCTTAAATACATCTTTCTGACAGCTGGCATAGAGAGTAAAACCAAGCAAAACACTCTCTCACCAGTGTATCCGTGTATCCTGACAACTAACTAACAACACTGTGTTTGAAGAACAAGGTTTTACCACCCCAAAGGATTTTTGCTTTCAAAGGTGTTAAAGGAAGTGCACTCCGAAGAGAGTAATTATTGTGACAGAAGCCTGAAGACTTTCTGGATTCCCTAAAGATTTCTACCACTTCCTTCTTTTGTGTTTGTGAGTACATAAGGCATACAAAATGTAGTATGAACTACATAGCATAGTAAAGCTCGCTTGTCCCTTGTCAGGTCTCAGCTGGACTTCAGCACCTTTTGAAGAGCTGTCTCCATTCCCAGCTTAGCCCCAAGTTCCTAAATCATAAAGCAACATAAAGAAGCCACGAATGACAACAACAAAGAAAAGGTGCTACATTTCTTCCAAAGGATGACGCCCTGCACGATGCTTTTGAATTTATATCCCCTTCAGATGCCTTTCAGGCTTCTGACAGTTTATGTAACTGCAGATCTAATTTACCAAAACACAGGTTAACTCCATGCTTTGGTATGCCAGATCTGTCACTATGTCAGCTCTTTAATTCCGCCACCACCTCACTATCATATTCACAGCTTCTAGCCTAGAGATGATCCAATACAAAATGCAATTTTCTTGCAGCAAATAATAGCTCCTCATTCAAGTCTCTTAAAAGCACTCTTTCATATTGATTTCAGCAGCACCTGGACCATAAGAGTAGCTTTTACAATCCAGATTTGAACCTACTGATGAACGGATTCCATCTTCTGGTAACATGTGATGCATGAAATAAACAAAGCTTGATGTGTCAAAGCATGGATCAGTATCAACAGGTTGTAGGCAAGAAACAGCTGCTGATCAGCCTGCAAGCTCTACTGCCATCAGTTACAGAACAAATGCAGGCAACATAAATCAAAAGCATTGCTCTTTCTCCCTTTCAGCTTTCTGCAGCATCTTTATTTACTCACTGAAAGCAACAATGTAGATGCTAAAATGCATGTTGTTTTCCTGTGATGCCCTTTTAATCAACAATCCTGCCAAATAACAGTGACCCAGAGTGTTCAGCTAATGTCCTGTAAAGATTTCTTGACGGTGACAATAGTACAACAAGTAGCCTGCAGAGTGCTGATTTAAGATATTCATCTTTTCAATCCTTGAATAAATTTAATTCTAATAACTAATAAAACACAGCTAAAGCAAAAAAGTGTAATTGTTTTATAAAGTAGGAAGAAAATAATGAAGAATTTTCAATAATGTACTATAAACTGCTACTCTGCATTCTCAATACTGCATTTCTAGGGCTAACTAGAAAATTCATTACTTAAACTAATAAAAACTTTTGCATACTACAGCTGTTTACAGTACCTTTCAAATTAAACATTTGGAACTTTGGAGCCATTCACCATTGTAGTCTTATTCTTCCACAAATTAGAAAAATCACTTAGTTACTGAGTACTCCTTTATCATAATATATGGCTTAGAATTCTTATAACAATAAAAATGCTAATGAAAATGAAATCAATACTGAGGATGCTTTAACAACATGACTACAGAACAGTAGTACATACTATGAGGTAACAAAATTTATTTTACTGAGTTCTTACCTAAGATATCCTCAAAATGAAAAAGTTTTTATGACATGGACTTTTCACACTGTGGGCATAGAGACAAAAGGGTGAGAAAGCTGCAAATCCCTAACTGGGGAAACATCCTGTGTTTAGTACAGATCAGCTCTCCAGTTCCAGCAACTCTTATGTGACCTTTTTTTTTTTTCTGAATTCATGCAAAAGTTTGCTTTTGGGGCATTTTCTTTAATGATATCCACCAACCCCCTTCAGCTTCTTTGAGTAGCCACAGCTATTGCAGGTAGAGATTAAGAAACTACCTTTGTTGAGCTCTTGTACATGTACTTTTGTTTGCAGGCAGTAGAATCTAGACTAAGGAGCCAAAGTTGCTCGTGGTCTTTTCAGCTTCCATTCAATGGAACTAGATTGACCCCATGTTCACACAGCATTTTGGGTTTCACTGCTTCTGTGCAGCCCAAGAATTAAGGGCCACATGTGCCATGCTTTTAGTTACAGTGGTATAGGAAGTCACAGGTGCCTACACTTGAGATCCTTTTGCATAACTGAAACCTAAATGAATGGATACTAAATGGCAAAGTGGATCCAAGGGAACACTGGGTCACTTCCAGAGACCATATTTCATGCAATATGAGCAGTGAAGTATGACACAAAGGTCCTGAGGAAACACTAAGAGAGCTTGCTCTAGAATTACAAGCAGGAAAACTGCACAAGTGCTAATTAGCCCATCTGAAAGATAGTGCTACTCATCTGACATTTATTGCTCTGCTAACACGTTGTTCTGGCTTTGCATGCTGAACTAGTACTTCTGCACAGCATCTGATGTGCCACGTGGACAAAATAAGTTGTTCCAAGATCTCCACCTTGAGCCTTATCTATTTTTCTATGACCTGCTTGCCTGAAAACTGTTAAGTCCATTCTAATCTCAGGTCTAGCATATGGTCACTAAAACTTCATAATCACACCTGTAGGTCATCTGAACCAAAAGTTAAAAATTAGTAGATGGCGATTACTTTTGATAACTAACTTCTTTTATATACACGCTTAGTTTTTTTTTGCTATAAACTTAAGTTCACAGTTATATAGTTATTTATTATCCAATCTTAATACCACCTAATATGATTTGGGAAGTGATTCTGCCCCACTTTTCTGCTCTCATGAGACCCCACCTGGAGTACTACGTCCAGTTCTGGGGCCCCCAGCACAAGAAGGACATCAAGCTGTTGGAGGGAGCAAAACCACAGGAGGGCTATAAAGATGATCAGAGGGCTGAAGCACCTCCCCTATGAGGAGAGGCTGACAGACCGGAGCTCCTCAGCCTGTAGAAGAGAAGGCTCTGGGGGAATCTTATAGTGGCCTTCCAGTACCTGAAGGGGGAAGGAAAGCTGGGGAGGGACTTTTTATAAGGGCATGTAGCAATAGGACAAGGGGAAACATTTTTAAACTGGAAGAGTTTAAACTTAAAAATTAGATTTGGATTTGATATTATTTACTGAAAAAATTATTTACGGTGAGGTGGTGAGACACTGAAACAGGTTGCCCAGTGAGGTTGAGGATGCCCCCTCCCTAGAAGCATTCAAGGCCGGTCTGGATGGGACTTTGAGCAACCTGGTCTAATGAGAGGTGTCCCTGATTATAGAAGGGGGTTGGAACTAAATTATCTTAGAGGTCCCTTCCAACCCAAACCATTCTATGATTCCATGCTGCTGTGATTTCCTATTGTTCCAGAAAAAAAAAAAAACAAACCACCACACACACACACACACAAAAGATATGAATTGTACATAGCCAATACCTTATTACATTACATTCTTCATCAACAAAAATTAAAAAAAAAAAAAAACTTTCATTAAAATGAGTTCCATAAAGTAACAACCTTACTTCTGACAGCAATGAGGCCTCAACATATAAGAACAATGAGTAAATTGCATACACTGACAAACAATGCTCAGCTACTGCTATGCTAATCAGTGACACTATCTCTCAGCTCAACATACAGTCTGCACAAGAGAAATCAAAGGACTAGAAAAAAGGGCAAATTGTATCCTGCTGACAAGAGGAGAAATTCTAATTATCCTTTAATTGACTTGACTCTCTATTTTTATTATAAAATTACTGACAGCAAGACATCCCTAAAGAGAAAATAATATCTATATAAGGGCACCTGTTCAAGGAATGAAATACCTCAGAGTAGCCAAATTTCTTTTATTTCTAAAATAAATGTCCACAACACATTTTTGTGGTCAGACAAGAGCATGATAATATACCTGCAAAGAACCCCTATCCTTAATTAGTCAAATTCAGTGTTTCCAACATCATGCAGAAATTGTTTAGGCCCCTATGATAGAATGAAGCGCTCCTAATCCAGAAAAATACTGATATTCTTAAGTCAGACAAAAAAAAACAACCATCAACTGTATGAACAATGCACTACAGAACAATGTTCAGTGAAACTGATTTCACCTAGGACAGAAGAAATGACACCTACAAAACTAAGCTGAGTGAATCATTCATGTCTAATATTTTAGGTATTGACAGTCACAGAAATAGGGAAAGAACAAATAGGATTCTCTTAGAACAGTGCAAACCAAGAGAATAATTTAACACCAGTAATTCAAACTCAAAGTCAACACCTACAAATAATTCTTTTTTTTTCCCCCTCTATCAAAGCAATTGACCCAAGAACGTGTTGATGTTATCAGTATGGAATTGGTTTTTATAGACTTTGTTTTCTCATATGGAAAGATCTTATTTCTCTTTTGTAAATAATTTTACAGGACACATTGCCACAAAGAGCCCACTAAAACAAATAAAATGACAAAGAACCCAACATGGCACAGAAATGTTGCAGTACAAAGATGCTGCTGCTGGGAAAATAAGCTTTTTCTATTTTATCTTTTTAGTCCTTATCTGGAAATATAAAAACTATTAATGTGGATATTTCAAATTATTCCGCATTTCAGTTTCTTGTTATCCTCATCAAAATCGTATTACACAAACACTGCAAAGAAAGAAAAAAAGTTAAAAAGCTAACAGAAATAAGCAGCCACTGAAATTTCTTATTCTGCTTTTCTTTCTAGGAGAACTGAAATTAAAAAAAAAATGGCAAAAACCATCCATTTTTCTTCTTTATTGTATAGCACAAAGGAAGGTTAGCAAGATCATATTTTGTATTTCATATTATACTTTTTATATTTTGTAGAATGCACAAAGGGAAGCATTTATGATTTCCTGTTGCAACATATCCTTTCATCACAAATGTGATAATTTACATTTTCTTTTCCTTACTGTCCTTACCATCAGTCTCTCACTTAAAAAATGTAATAGAGGATGATTTACTAACTTATGTTTAAATTTTTTCAGATGTAAATTCATGTTGTAATGCTGACTTACCAGTTACTGCATAATAGCTGCAAAAGTAGCCAAGAGTTTTAGGATTTTTTTTTTTCTACTGAACATCAGCTCAACTGTTAACCTTACTGTTTGCCATCCTATTTCATTAAGCATAATTTCATTGGAATCCCAGAAGTTCAAAATGTTTAAATGAAATCATTATCCCATTCAATCCACTAGCAAAACTTCCACTGATTTTACTGCGCAGGACCAGTACGTTGTTTTTTTCTTTTCTGACTACCATATGCTTTTGTGATGGCAATCTTTTATTCCTCCATCCACCTAAATTAAGAGTGTATGTAACAAACAAAACATATTCAAAAACAGTGTTCTGCAAAAAGATTTCTTAATACATTTTAAGAAAAATAACTGAAAAAAAGAAATATTTAACCTGATTAGCTGTCTTGCAAGGTGAATACTGATTGGCTAGAGCTGAATATCAAAGAAATGTTCTAGAATAACAAGGTATTTTGCCAGTAATAATCATAGAGATAAGAGGATAAGTAAGAAACAAAAGGCCTGGGATGTGGTTTAGGAAATTACACACACACATCAAGGCTGACGATCACTTTCTACTTTTTTTTTTTTTAAACACCCCACAGCCAGGACTGCATCTCTGTTCACCCTGTACATTGGCCCTAAATAGAAGCAGGAGAATTAACAGCTAAATTTGACAAGGAAAACAAATTTCTCCTTGAGTTGAAGTATTTGATCATCCTCACTGGCTTGCTGCCATGTCACTCCAGCAACAAGTAGCCCAGGCCTCTCCTGAGCAGAGATCTCCAATCTGAACATCAGACTTTCTACTGTAAGCTCAAATCACCATTAAGCAGAACTCCTTCATTCTGTTAGCACTATAAGTGTCATAAACTTTCTCAGTGTTTTACCCCACCAACCAAAACAAATTAAAACCTGTGGTTTACCTATAAATAATCCATAGTCAAAAAACTTGCCTTTTTCATTGAGAAGCCCCAACCCTTCACCTGACTAAAAACTTAGCTAAGCTAGCTAAAAAGGCACCATACTTAAGAAAGCTGGATAAGGACAACAAAATACTGCACATAGACAACGAAGCTGCCTTGGGCGGCATACCAGGCATGCCAATTCACTGAAAGATAAAAGATGGGTAATGCTTGAAATTCATGAAGAAAGACAATGTGCACACACACAGACACCCTGGGGGTTGATAAAAGATAGCCTCAGATTAGACTGACATCCATAAACTCATAAAAGCTTACAAAGCACACACAAGGGACTCCTGTAACTAACCCAAAAGCACATTTGAAGGAAGCTATGCAGGCTGCGCTTGCAGTGCATCCTAGATGATCATTATTTAGGAGAGCTTATATTACAAGCTGCTCCTATCTACTTTAAATTCTTGCCTCTCAGCCAGTAGCAAGCCTCTCCTATCACTTTCATAAGCCTTGTAGGAAACAGGGAGCACCATTATAATTCAGGGCACATGTCTGCTCCGCTGCCTCCAGGTGTCATTAGTGCATGCCATCTACCTTTCAGCCTCTCAGGCTGAATCTGGGTACGGGCTGGAAGACGCTTATTCACTAGTTTGGCAGTTCCTTGCTTTGGTCCCAAACTAAGGACTTCCTCAGCTATTGAAACAAGCTAAGGAGTAAAAACAGGTGTACTGATGCTATTCATGCCTATTCCTTCTGGGTGTGCTGAAAAAGCACTCTTTTCTCAGAAAAATCAAGCAGAAATTTCAGTAACTCGAGTCATGAACATTTCCAGATCAAGTAGGGCTAAAAATAATGAGTATATTGGGCACTGGAGCACAACTGAGCATATTCATCCAAACATATATCTAATTTACTGCTGCCAGGATAGTGCTGAAATCACATTTCCCTGCAATTGGCTGAACAACAGCATGCAGAGCCACTACTCACCTTAGGAAAATGTGAGCAGTAGGATGCATACCAACAGCTACCTATCACATGAAATAACCAGTTTTATTTCCTGTGGTAAGTAGCTACCACATAAAAGGCAGCTCACCTCCCCAGGCCAAACAGGCTAGCTAGTGATTTGTGGCTTTTCATGCAGAAACAATTAGACACCTCTTAGCAGACAAACTCCCATGCAGTGCAATGGTAAGGAAGGAGACTAAACACAGAAGCTCTATCACCAAACCTGATTGCCCTAAACCTGCAACACAGCCTAATTTTCTCAGCCACCAAGCAGCTGTTTCAGTATAGTATGCATAGTATGTTTCTGCTTTGAGGAAATTCATGCTTAAGCAGCATCACTCTGTCATCTTTCTCTTCCTGACCCTTCTCTTTTTGCACTTACTCTTTTTCCTTGAGGTGCAGCTACATGGACGAGGAGCATGCAAAGCTGCTGCTATTCCAAAAATTGATTTGTTTAACATCACAGTGACAATAAAAAAAAAAAAAAAGCCAAGAGGAACTGTTGAATACTCCTGACTGCCAAGCTGCTTATTCCCCAAGCTCTGAAGCATTTGACCACAGGTGCCAGAAAAAGAAGAGATTACTGAAGGAAGAGGATCTTCTTAGAGCACTGCCATTTAAAAGCACATGTTAGAAAATAAATAGGAAGTGGCTGCTGTGGAAAGTAAAGCGCACTCTTTTTAGTATCTGAAGATGAATGTTAGAATGAACAGATAGAAATCTTTAAATGGGAAGAAAAATATGTCACATGCCTACACAAAAATGAAAAAGCTTTTAAGCAGCAAAAGTGTATATTCTTCTGACTCCTGAAGTTATTTAACTGAAAAATTGTCCACATGTAACACCTTTCATTTCAAGATGAAGCACCATTGCTTTCAAGTTTTAACAGCAGATTTTACAAAATTTATGTTAAAAATTCAACACACATAGTAAATGGAATTAGTAACCAGGATGACTCATTGTGAATTCTCATTAATATTAAATGTCCTCCTGAATGCTCTGATAGGGACATAAAATCTTTTCTTATTTGTTTTACCTTGTAACATTCACTAATCTTTATCTTAACAGGATTTAAGTCTCAAAGTATCCTCTTAAAGTAAGATCAAGCAGACTCATATGTCTGCATAAAGGAAAATAAAACTAAAAAAAGATATACACTGTATAAACATAGAAATTTTTATCTGTAAAAATACAGTATATATTCTTACAGAAAAATAATTACCGTTATTTAGGATCCTATTTCATGAAAAATATTTTTATTTGCTCCCACAAAGCTTTTGATATTAAACATTTTTTAAATAGTTTGCCAGCAAAAAAGCTCACAAATGCACAGAATTAGCACAGATATCAACAATCAGGAAAAAAAACCTATATAAAATTACAGAATCACAAGAAGCATCAGAACATGCCAGGTCAGATCTAATTCATGTATATGTGCAGATATTTGGATTTGTATATATGGACTCATAAAAGCATAGCTGTTCCATTCACAAAACCTATATATTGCACAGGTAATATTCCCATAATACAGCAAGAAAAGTTGACGTGATATGAGCTGAAACTGACTACTTTTGATTATATATAGCCAGTGTGAAAATTAAGTAAAAAGTACACATCTAACTAGACCAAAATGCCATGAACAAGACCCAATATATTCATTTATTTCTTTTGAGAAAAAAAAATGTTAATTTTCTAAGCTCTTCTGATTTAATTCTTAACAATTATAGCTATTACTAGTAGAAAGAAACAACAGCTTGACATTTTAGCATACAAAATGATTGGAAAAGGACATAGAAAAGTAAAGTAAGTGCTACTTCCCATTTGTGTTGTATCAGCAAATCCTGTAACTAGGCAGCATTAGTAGAGTTTGGTAATAATAACAGGTGATTTCCAGTGCTTGCATATTGCCAGAGGAAGATAAGGAGATGAAGCATCAGAATAAGATAATTTATAGGGGAGGGATGTTAAAAAAATAAAGAAAGAAAACAATTATAATGCCTTTATCTTACCAACATTTTAAATGCAAATTATAGCAAAAGTTATATATAATATTTTAAAGCCAATTTCAGAAATGCCCCATAATTAACAGCTATGTCTGCATTCTGACTGTACGCTCATATGATTAACTGTGATGATTATTGTTTCTGTTTCAAACAGAAGGGAAGCAGGATGTCTGCATCATAGACATCTCAAGATCATACTGAAAACCAGAGTAGGACTTCCACACAGAACAATTTAAACTTCTACTCTGGGTTGTCAGGGTTCTCTGTAAAGTACTATTATGGGAACCAAGATACCAAGACAAAAATGGCCACTACTATGGAAGCTAATAAGCGACACAACCTCATGTGTGTGTAAAACATATTAAGTATTTAATTAAAACTATATTAAGTTTTGCTCCTTTGTGTGTCATGCTTACTGTTTAACTTAGAGTACATGTTTCCTGCTGCTTTAGGGTAAGGTGGCCTGGCTCCCAGTTATCTTTCCTTCACTCTTTATGCCAGCATTAATGTTTGAGCGGTGTTGCTGTGGATTGGACAAGGAAGATGATGTGGCTAACAACACATCTTTCTAGTTACTCTACATGGAAAATTATTTTTCTGCCAGAATAGTTTCCTATGTGGTCGTACAAACAGTTTTTACTGGCACAAGAAAGGAAGCTAGAATTATCAGTCGGGGAGAGTAAGGAGAACAAACCTCAAAGGAAAGTGGGATAAGAAAACAAATTTGGTAGGCATCCATCTGCTCCTCTGCCTGAGGTCTGCTCCCAGGTGCAAGAAGTACTGTGCTCTAACGCTAGCAAATGCACCATCAGCACTTGGCCCTGAATGAATCCCACATATCTTCAGTGGCAGTATTGTTCCTGCTTGTAACTATCGCCTTCATTCCTGGCAACGTCACTGCCATCTTCACCCAGCCTGCCTGGCTTCTGGATTTGCTGCATTCTTCTACAAGAATTCTGTTCCTAGTTCTGTAGGAACATGCAAGCAGCTGCAAGTAGTTGCTTAACTTTCTCTTCCCACTTCAGTGGGAGTTATTAGCTTTGCAGTTCTACCAGTTCACCATCTAACTGTTCATTTTGCTGTTGCATTTACCCAGTTTCATATACAACTGCTTCACCATGATAAAGCCATAAAAATCCACATTTCTTAGGTCCTATTAGGCCATAAAATGAAAGCCATCACCACAGTAATTTTTCTTGTCTTAAGAGAAATAATGAAAAAGAGAAAACAATCAAAACTTAAAATATATTAATGACCTTTTATATTTTCTTTCTAGCATAAACATATTGCATTAAAGACACATTCACACGGTGTTTGTATGAGTCATACATAATCTCAACACACAATGTCCAATTGACTTTCACTGGGAGATTAGATTTATTCAAAAGCAGGCATAGGATATTACTCTGTATGGCGCCGTGTTTTTCTTGAACTAGCTGTAAACACGTTATGCTCTTATATTTTCCACGTTTTATTAAGAAAATGTAAAGACAAAATTTATGATTAAATTTAGGATATGAAATTCTTCAGTAAATGTTGCCTTGAGAACCTATTTACCATAGGAGGATATAAAAGATTCTTATCCATATTACGGAAGTGTCAGCTGCAAGGATGGTATCAGAAATTAGCTACTGCAGGGTCTCATCTTACAGCAGTTCAAATTTGATATTTTCCATTTGACTTTTTTCCTCATTTCACTTCTCCACTCATGTAACCACTTCCCCTTCTCTATAAGACGACTTCACAAACATTAATACAATTATTCTTGTGCCAATCACAGGAGAAAAGGAAGAATTATCAGCTTATAGGACATGACAGTTAAAGAAATAATTGATTATTTCTTAATTGTATAAAGGATCTTTTGATCTCAGGATTGACTCAGGTTTTCTGGACTCCAGTCCAGAAGAACACAGTTCTCTCCTCTTTTTTCTCTGAAAAACATATTGGCTTTCTGTAAAAGCATTTAAAATGTTTATCATTTGTTATCACAAAGAAAAAATAATGGAATTACTAATGCTCTTACACTGCAATACCTGAATTCCACCTGTTCTGGTTTTGCACGCATTTGTTATATTTAAAATGTGATTGATTTAAAATATCAGATTTTATTATATCATCTTCAACGTTATTCACAGACACATTAAACAACCTAGGACAAATAAATCAGCATCACTGCTTTGTTCTGTTTTACAAAAATTTTACAACTTTGCATTATTTCAATATTTTTATCTAGAGAGTGAAGATGCTAGATTTTTTTGCTTATCTGCGTTACTTATAATCAAGTGATGTAACGATTCAAACAAAGCCTTTTTCATAATTAATTTTTTTGTTTGTTTCTTTGCAGATTTCTGGGAGGAGATCTTAAAATTTAGACAAATGGTTGCAGATGGTGATGGGAAACAATATAGAAGATGAATGTTAGCTGTAGCTACATTTTATCCTTGAAAATAGAGCCTATCTAGGATTTAAGTCTTTTGAATACATTTATGCTTACAAAGAGAAGTTGTTCAGTAGATCTATTTCAGTAGTCAAGCATATATCTCTTATCTGAAGGTTTGAGGCTTGAAAGAATAAGCTTAAAATATTTTCTTCTTTATTTTTCTTCTTTCCTTTCTGGTATCTTTTGTGTAATGAGATATACGAGAGCTGCCAAAACCTGAAAGCATCAGGTGAGAATTTATTATCCCTTCTTCCATAGATAGCAGATTACTTAAAAATAAGAAATTATTTTCCCTCTCCATGATATAGAGTGAAATGTATATATTCAGATTTTATATGCAGATATTTTTTTTTTTAATCAAAGTAAGGTAGATAAATAAGTACATGGCTGTAATATTTGTGTTTTTTCAGCCAGATTGAAAAGTGGAAATCCTTGCTCACATCCCACATTCTCTATTATGATGGAAACTCAGACATTCTGTAGTGAGGAAATTGCCATGGCGGAAGAATTCTACAATCCTCATTTTTATTTCTAGTCTCTGAACTCTGCACAAAAGGAAGTTGAATGGTTTTCTGAGGCTGTTAAGAACAGTTGTATACAGATATGTGTATTCCTTATATTATCCTTGTATCTATTACATATTTATGTTCAAAACAATCCTAGTGGCTTACTACAATGCTACACATTTAAGTTACTCATTTTTTTAAAACCTTCTCATTTAAGACATAAACTTAGCCCTCCGAAGTTAGTGTACAACTCAATCAATGGTCTGAGCAGATTTGATAAAAAAAGATTTCATCCTGCCTTTCTAATGACTCATATAAATTCATAGTTATTTTCTACTACTTCTTTCATTCAGGAATCCTCTCCTGCCTGAAATAGGTAATTTCCATGCTCCATACCCAGCACTACTAACTGACACACATTAACATTAAGAAAAGATTTAAATAAAACGGAGAATGAAAGAATGAATCTAATCTAATCTATACTTTTAGGTGCAGTCATACAAAGTTCTTAAAGCAATGCTTAGGCTCACGTTCAGCCTTTAAATGATGCAACTTAGTAGTTTCTTACTAAGGACATTGGAAATTGGCCCACTAAGTACAGAGACCTCTGAATTAGGCCCTCAGTAATTGGGAGTTATTTCTGTACTTTGTAGCGTGTAGGGAGTTCCAGAGCACATTAGGTCCCTGCTGGAAAGAAGGCTCCTTAAAACTGTAAGTATATTGGAAACTTCAAAAGAGAATCTCATCTTGCTACTGTGCTTCTGCAGTGACACATGCCAAGTCAAGAAGACTTACCTATAAATGATAGCCAAAGTATCATTGTTCCCTTCAAATTAAACTTCAGTATTGACAAAATATACTATTACCACATGCCAGAAAAAGCAGAATGAATTTCAATGGAAAGAATATGCTCATTAAAGCATACTACATACAAGTAGAAACATTTCAAAAGATTTTTCTAATGACTGAGGCTTGAGTTTTGTCATATGAAAGTTTTGTCATATGAAAGTTATATTCTAACCCTTAAAGGAGAGGCTGGAGAAATTATAAAGAACCTTCTGCAGTTTCAGAAAGTTGGTGCAGCTCCAGCTGAACCTTTGAAATTGAGATCCCATTATTTGGTCTTTTGAAAAAAAAAAAATCACAATAAAATGTAATGACATAGTCTTCAAACTGATTTGGATTTAAATACTAAGTCCTAGGGACTCTATATAAACTTTTTTAAAAAGCTATTATTTCCTATTGTTGTTATTGAAGCTAATTAATTTGTAACAGAAAGGCATTTTAATTTTCTTAAAAGTATTCACAAAGTTACTTGTTCTCTTATAAACTATTTCAATCCTTATGGAAGCAAAGGGAAGAAACAAATTGATTTTGCTGGGCTTGGTTCAAAATTCAAGTGACTTGTAATTCTTTGGTTTTCATTTCTTCCTTTTCCTTCAGTACAGACAGCAATGGAACAAGCAAAGACTGCATAACGCAGAACATAACAATCTGTTAGACTCAATATAAATACAGAATCACCCTTGCAGTGAAAATTGGTGTTCTTCTCTAATTTTACAGCACAAGGCAGTCATTGTGCCTTATATGGAAACATAGTTGCCTGAAGAAGATATTAAATCCTTAGGTTGTGGGGGCTGCTTGGCATATCGTAGTGTCTTTAAAATTAGATAACTCTAGATATGTCAGTTCATGACACTCTTTTGTTTATTCTACAACGGTAGGGATACTTAGCCACTTCAGAGGTTTTTAAAGCTAGAAAGAGCTACTACAACTATGTGGTGTTTGAGCAGTGACAATCTTAGCTTAGACAGTCACATTCCAGGGCACGGGGAGTTGCTTACAGCAGGAAGAATAGTGGAAAGTTGATAATCTTTGAGGTTGCTCTTAATTATATGAACTGTATTAAAACACAGTGATGTGGAAGATTTGTGTGTTAAGCAATGTATTAGAAGTTCTGCAAAACAAACAAACAAACAACAAAACCCTCAAAGAATGCCTTTCATTTTGGCTTATTGTTGAGATTTAAATTTCTCAGATTTCAGAAATATTGCAGGCTAGAAATAGATGTTTCATTCTGCTGTGAATCTGACTGTCTTCTTTTCAAATTACACAGGGCCCTGAAGCACAGTCTCGAGCCATTAAATTAGATAGAGAGCAATGACTGTGAATTCCTAGTGGTTAATGGTGGTATCCTAACACTTTCATTTCATTCTCAACAATTTTTAGCCACATAGTTTTTGTATGTATTGCATGCGCTCTTTAATTAAGACTGATTTGGCTGAAACTTCTGGGTGATTTCATGAGAGAGCTGTGCCAATATCTGCTTTTGCAGAAGGCTGGCAAATCTCAGAATTACTCCAGGAAGAGTCCTGGTGTCCCATGTGCTGTGGGACCTGGGTAGGCTGGAGCTTCACAGCACACACAGACAATGCAAAATTAAAGGCAGCCTCCCTGCTGCTGACACCAGATTGCTGTGGTCTCAGCAAGGAATTTGGCTCTTTGAAACTGCTCAAATCACAAAATGCTAGAGAACAGTACTAAAACCTAAAAAAACTAAAAAGGGAAAAAAAGTAGAGAAATAACTCAAATGTAGTAGTAGTCCCATGACAACTTGCAGAACCATATAAGTACTTTTTGATGTATATTAGAAATGCCACCAAACTGTTTTATGAAATACTAATTTAGTTAGCATTATGCTGCATTATAGATAACATTTTAAGCTTCATTTCTGATAAAGCTATAGAATATTTTCAGCCCATTTCTTTCTCAGCAAGTGTACAAAGTGTTTCATTTTGTTGATAAGACTGCTGTAGAACAGCTTCATCAACAGTCCTTGAAATCAAATCTGGGTCCAGATCTTAAAAACTGAGATTTGAGCTCACACATCACTTGTAATGTTTGTTATAATAAAAGTAATATTCACATTTGCAGTTCAACATTATGGATCAGATTAGTGAGGGGAAAGATTGGATGAGAAGTTCTGTATTTTCAAGAGAACATAATATAGGTTGTTGTAATTCATAACCTATTTTGCTATTTTCTTGATTTTGTTCAGTCAAGCAGTTATGCGAAACATACTGTAATTTCTATAACTTACCAGTATTCTCTAATGATCTTATTAAAAAACCTTGCACAAAAAAATCCTAGTTAGCTTATGCTGGGTAATAAAATGGTCAGTTTAAGCAATGCACGCTATTTTCCATGTCCAGTCTTAAAATACTTTGTTACTACCAGAGCATTAAAGATACATTATACTGCATTATGCAGCATAGTAAGGGAATATTCATTTTTGAACCAGTCTCCAGTTTTTATGCTCTTCACTAGCTGACAATTTTTTTTTCCAACTAACAAGGCTACACCACTGTGAGGTCTGAAGGCTGCCATATTTAAGAAAGGGTATAAAACACTGAGCAGACAGAGCAAGAGGTGATAAAAAATAAGAAACAATGGAGAGAATATCAAGGTCAGAGGAGGTACTCCAAGCACTGGAGCACAGATTTCTCTGCAACCCAAAGAGAGATCACAGTGGAGAAGAAAAACGGGAAAGGTGGTGTCTTAATGTTTGGCTTTTTTGTTTCTCACTCTACAAGTCTATCTTAATTGGCAGTAAATTAAATTATTTTTCCCCAAGTCAAGACTGTGCTCACAGTTTGAACTGGTAAACAATCTCCCTTTCCTAATCTTGACCCAAAAGGATTCTCATTTTCTTTTCTATAGTGACCCACTGTGAAAAGGAGAGCAGCTGGGTAGATATTTGTACATTATGAAAGGCTAAATCTCTTTAGCCTCTTCAGGCAACAATATGAATTTAAAATATTTGTCCTTAGTTGCTTCCCTAAGTTTTCAATAATGTAAGAAGATTGGTAGCTGACTAGATCATCTAAATAAGCAGACCATAATTACTTCCTTCAGGCACGACTGAAGTATCAAACATTTTACCTAGTATTATAGAGAAATACGATGTATTTTGTGCATAATAAACATGTAAAAGATAAAGCGTACCTACACAAATACATACCACATAATTACAAAATTTTAGTCATCAATTGTAGAGAAAAAGAATATAGAAAGAATGTGACAAATATCTACATATCTCAAATTCTAACCAATTGCAACATTATGTTTATACCACAAAGTACATTAATGTCATCACATTAATAACATTCAGAGAAACTCCAAAATTGAGAACAAAAGCCACAAATAGAAATGTCAAGACTACAAAGAATTTTGTAGTTTTTCAAGTATTTTCATATATTTTATAAATGATAATTTGCCTAAAATAGCAAGAGGATTCATTCAAATGTTCTGCCAGGTCACAAAAAAATTAAAATAAACTATAGTATTTGATACAAACTGAATTATCTTCCGTAGAAGAAAGGAAAGAAATAAAGAAAGAGGAAGGGATATAAAGGGAAAATTAAGCATTAATAACACAACAGAACTTTCTCCCATCAGTGAACATGCTTTGCCTCGCTTTTGTATTTACATGATGCACAAAAATATGCTAAAAGTTGAACTTCACTGGGCATGTTGATCACTTACAATGAATAATGGGACAGGGGTTTTGGTATAAATCATAAGTTACTTTTTCTTGAACTCAGTGAAAACATTCAGAGAGCCAAAGGTCTTGCAGTACTCAAACAAGTTTAACTGACTATCAACACTTCTTCAGAGGTATTTTCAAAACATATTTCATTGAGATACATGACTTATAGATTCAGTACATCAAGGCCATGCAGTACAAGCTTATTCTCAACACCCCAGCCCACAAACCAGTGTCTTTTAGATTTGGCTGTACCTTTACTAACATCACAGTTTCCTTGCTTTATCAGTTTGAATAATGAAAGAACAAAAACTTTTCATAAGCCTTCAATTCCTGACTTGGTGATTTTTCTTATCAAGTTATAGAAAAAGAAAGTCGTGCAGCAATTCACTTAAAGCTTGTGAATAGGCCTTTGTTTTATAGATTTGTTGTCTCAATTTTTGTTGTTGTTGTTGTTGTTTTTTACTTTGATTCTCTGTTTTTTCATCCTCAATTTGAAAAGCAGTTTCAGTGTTCACTGGATATGAAAATGATTCATAATGGGGAGGAAAAAACTCTTGGGATATGAAGTGCTTCAGGGAAGAAATGTAATGCAGATGCAAAAAGTAAATAACTTTTTTCTCGTTACCCTCCAATATGGATTTGAGAAAATAATCTACAACCAGTTCTGTCAATACTAATATTCAGAACACGTATCAAAAGTGTGACACAAAAAAGACTGGACTCAAATAAAGGTCATTAAAATGCCTATTTTTCTGCCAAAATCAAGGAAAATCAAGCAACAACTTTCTCACTAAGAATTCTCATAGTGCTCTGGTGGCTTCTCATTCCAAAGAGTGATTTTCTAATCTTGTAAAAAAATAACCTTCCCAAGCAAACTATAGTTAAAGATTTATTAAACCTCAGAAGGAAAAAAACACAGCACTAAAAACTATCTTTGCAACTTACAGTATTCTCATGTTAAGTCCCATCACATCATCTACTCATACAATCTCATGCAAAAAAAGAGAGTAAAATTAATACAGAATAATTAACTCACATTAATTTACCACATTTAATTTTCAAATCAAATCAAATTCAAAAATCAAATTTTTCACATGACTCTATGAGTTTTGTAATCAACTAAACACACATACTTGCGAAGTTTTATTGAATAATGACAGGACTAGGCAGACACTACAACTCTTTCTTATTGTATGAAACTTTTGATGCCTCCTGGTGAAAAACACTGCAGGATATACAGTTGATAAGGTATAATTAATGATAATCCATATTTGTTTACTGCCTCAGTAAAACTGACAATAAAATATATGTTCAAGTACTGTAGACCTGTCTCTTTAGTGTTTCAGGGCTTGTAAATATACTTAAGGCTACAAAACTCTAGGAATACAAAAATAGATTTTAAAATTTAACCAGTGCTAATCTTAGCACATTCCCACAACATAAGAATCTAGAATACTGAATGCCTTACCACTGAGATGTCATTTGCTGAAATAACTTAGAAGCATACTTATCTTCTTGCTATATGTCCACTATTTTAAATGAATGCCCTCACACCTAGGAATTAAGTTAGTCTGCCAAATTTTAATGAAGGCCACACTGTAAAGCTACAAATAGAGGTAAAAAGATTCCAAAGGAAATATTAGCTGAAGATGATGAACTATTGCCATAAGTATACATTTTGTAGTTTTTATAGGGCTCATTTGCATGCAGAATTGTCACTATTAGACTTTATTAAAGATGGAAACACTGATAAAAATAATGTATTTTGAGTCTTTTTTCCCCACAAATTTGCATTTTTAGTGCAATTTGGAAGATTTTTTTTTTCTTTTGTAACACTAAAGCTACCCTTTCCTGCACCAGAAAATTCAAATACAAAATTTCAGCCTGTTGATTTAATGGCTGATATTGTGCTCACTTTTTGTTTATTCTCACTTCTGGTTACTGCCTAATTTAAAATCAAGAAAGAAAACAGAATTGTTCCAGCCACCACCTCTGCAACTTTTTACATTATAATATCCCTGTAAATCTTCAAAAATCGGTTTTGTTTTACATTGCAACACACGTTTGCATATACACTGACTAGCTATTTCGTTGGTTTGTTAGAGTAAATAGAGCAGGCCTCTGAAGACTCATATTTAGAGACTTCACATGCATTGTAGTACTTGATTTGCATGTGCTATGGAGTTGTAGGAAAGAGATGCAAGTTAATACAGTTAGGCAGTTTGCGGCTCTGATTTTGTGATTTTGAAAACCTGACAATGCTCAGGAAATACTCTGCTGTCCACTGAACCATCACACTTAAGAGCTGTAGTTTATCTGGAATGCAATAAAGGATCCAATCCTTCAGCCCTGACTAAAGCTAAGCTTTCATTTATTTGAATTAATCCTGATAACAGAACCTGATCAGATAGATGTGAAATTGCTTCTTGTTAAAGAGACAAAGGAAAAGTGCTTTTTACAATCATAGAAGTTGTCAATACTAAGACGCTTTCTAAAAACATAAGCAACTCTTGAAGTGATAAGGAAAACTTGTTCAATTACCATAATAAATTGATATAGATCTGTCACAAATTAATAACATTTTGAAGAGCTGAAAAAAAAAAGAGGACAGGGTAACGTCAAGGTAATAGAATAGTAACAGACGATGGTCTATGGGGTAAAATTTGTCAAGTTTCTGACTGTCTTAAAGATATATTTTCCTAAAGTTTTTAGACTAGTTAGAATATACAGCTTTGACAACCGCAATCTCATTACAGAACTGAGATTCACCATTTTTGCCAAAAGACATAACTGAATTTTCACCTTCAAGGGCACTGGGAAATATTGCCATAGAGACCACCTATTTTTAGAAATAATTATCAAATATGCATCTGGAGATCTGTACTTGCTTTTTTCTTGATTTGCATCTGCATAATGTGGAAAATAACGTATTGGAAGCTGAAAGAGAAATACTATTAGAAAACACTGAAGAATGAGAAAGAGTAGAATGGCAGAGGTGCGTTCCAGTGGGTTTTTACCTTTGAGGGAAGTTTTTGTCTCCTCTTCAATTTAGAAAATGTTACTCAGGTTTAAAAGTCTGATGTTTATAATTAAAATACAACATTTTCCAATTGCCTAGCTTCCAATCGTTTCTTTGAAGTAAACAAACACAAGTACTATTTCTTAAATGGTAAACAAATTTGCCACCATTATCTGCTGTTAATCATTTAGCTATATTTTGCATTTAATCCCTTGACTGGACTTTTCCACCAACTTCTTTGGAACCCATTCCAGCGGAGTTTGATGGAGGAATGAAACAAAAGACTCACTCTTAATGAGCAAAACTTGTAATGCTTGCAACCCCTACTGTCTGAGACTTGCACAGCATCATGAATTAGGAATAGTCGGGCATTACAACAATCCCCTATCTACATTGCCCTGCTTGATTTAGCTCTGTGATATGAGGATTTTCTGAAGCTTAAGGTCTTCTCTAAGCTGATTTGCATAAGTATTCTAGGTTACTTTTGAATGAAATTTAATTTTCTACTATCTATGTCATAAAAGCATAACATCCTATACTTCCTCTTCTGTAAACCAAGAACAACAACAACATCCAGAATAAATGATGTGCATGATAGAAAGAGGAGGGAAAAAATCATCTTATTCGCCTAATAGAATGATGAGTCGTATTAAATAGCAGCTGTGCCCTATGATTGGTCTAGAGACTAAGAGCTTTTGCAAGATTTGCAAAATAATGAATCCAATCCATCTGTTCTATCACAAAAACTATTAAAGAAAAAACTCAAACCTTCCTCTTTTAAATTTTATATTTTTATCACCTACATATGTGGCATATTAACATCATTTTCTTGCTGGATATAAATATATAAAAAGAGACTGTTTTACTGGTCCATAACAGCATAGACATGAATTACTACTTATGTGAGTTACTGCTCATGGTCCAAAATAAATTCTAAGTTGTTATATTCAAAGCTATACTCACTCACTGTTATTTTTAACTACCACCACATGAATTACCCTTCCATGTTTGAGATCATTCATAGACCAATAAAACATTTATTGTTCTCCTGTTCTAGGTAAAAATCCTTTACAGCCATTTTTAACTTCCTTCCTGTCTCAGTGAGTGAGTGTCATTAATTCAATTAAGCCACTTATAAATAGGTTGCTTTGAAAGTAATGCCTCATATTTATTTCCATGGAAGCCACCAACAGATAGATAGAAAGAGCAAATAGAACTATTCTATAGAGTAATTTCTCAGCTATAAACCACTGTCTATCAACAGGGACCATCATTACCTATGCATTTTTATCAGCTATGAACAAGAGCCTGCATGTCAAGCTTGCAAATATTTGCACCAGCGGAGGTGACCCACTGTCACTGTCACCACCCACTACTTTGCTGTGCTCACATCCACGGGTTGGTCTCTATCAACATTCAGCAAATACAAAAGAATGTCAGTGGGTGCCATTCTTTCCTGCGTGGAGTAACTCAGTGACGCACCTTTGCTTCATCCACACTTCTGTGTCAGAGACCAGTGTGTCAGACTGCCCATCTGCTGCTATCTGTCACATAGCAACAAAAAGTAACAGAATATTGGTGGTAAGGTACAACTTTTACTGCCAGACCATCACCATCCACTTCTGATGTTGTGAACCAACATAGTAAGATAGAAGGCATTACTTTTGGAGCTGCCCTTATACAATAGTTATTCAGCATAAGCAGAATATTAGGATATAGCACAAGATTTTCATCATTTCTAATGTGTACTACTGCTTTCCAGTTGTCCTTAGTTTATTTCTAATGCTTATACTTGGTTTTTTTTCCCTTTCACTGTAATTTCTACCTTCTTTGATTGTCCTGTGATTAAAGACAAGAACAAATGTAATGTAAATCTAAACTAATCCTGCTGTATTAGACATACTGTACAATAGAAAATAAAAAAAGAGTTAATGGAAAACAGAAAAAGCAAGACTTTCAGAATTCTTTTTTATCCCTTTGCTCAGAAGAGGCAATATCTCAATGTGCATGTGTGTACATATATGTATAGATTTTTTAAACAGAAACTTGCAGTAGAGCTCTGCATTCTTTGAGTCCATCCTCCCACGTCAGTAGGAACTTTGCCAGAATTTTGGCCATATTTTCATGTTTATAGGAGTTGTACTGGGAACTATGGATCTAAGGATTGGAAATAAGAACTTCTCTGGATAAAGACTTCCTGTCTTACTTCCCACAGTACCAACAAAGCTTTCACCTGAAGCATTTCATCTCAATACGGTGCTGCCACTGCAGCCCCTCACCACCACCAGCAGTCTTCCTCCTGTAGCCCACAAATGAAGGTGAAAACAGCATTTTACATTCTTTTGAAGTACCTTCTGTACTATGTGCTCTTCTGCCCCAGCATCTGAACCCAGTGTACACCTTTTATAGAGGCTACCTCCTCCTTTCTTTAAATTTCTGAACACCTTGCATTTGTCAAGATTGAAATTATGAATGCATCAGAAAGCAAATTTGAAAGTGGATGTTAATATCTCAAATATATAATAAAGTATTTTAAACATTTTGCATGTAAAAATAAATAGCATTCAGCTATTTGATGCTGCCTTCATGAGACACAATCAAATGTTAAATTTCATTTCCTAATCTATTTTAAACCCTCACATGGAATAATCTTCTATGGCTCAACAAGCTCACGAAGGGAACCTATTTGGGCTGCACTTTGGTGAGAATCTTACTTATATTTGAAGATGATTAATGTCATTATCTTATGAATGTATCTGCTCATTCCAAAACTTCAACAGGCTTCACAACACACCTACAGTATTTTCAGTTAGGATAGCGGTTAGCATTTGAAAACGCATGCAATATAATGAAGGAACTTATTTATGTACTCTGTCATGTCTCAGGATCTTGAATCAAGACAATTCTCAGTAGAAAATAACGCAGTGTTTATACTTGTCGCGGTTTTACATTTTTTGGTTTTCAGTATTCCACATCAAAACATCATGTACTGGAATTAAAGTGTTAATGCTCCAATTCCAGGTACCTATCCCTATACATTACTGAAGTCATGGGATCTGACCCTTCCAGGTGGGGCGGTCTCTTACTGCCTGGCAGTGGGTGCTGGAGGGTGCTTTCCCAGCCGTTCCAAGCTTTTCAGGTTTGACTTGGTCTCAGGAACTCTCTCTCTCTCTCCTATCTTATCTGATTTAATAGTCCCAATCTCAATTAGATTGTATTATATTGTATTATATTGCATTCCGATATCATAGTTAGTAAAATAAGTTTTCCTCCATAGATTGTTGCTGCTGTTTTTTTTCCCTCCCTTCCTTCCTTCCCATTTTGTGGGGCTGGGGGCCTACTGCCCCCTGTCACAGGCATAGATCCCTGTCACGGGCATAGATTGATCTAGTTAACTCCATGACAATACTGCCACATACATATTTATCATTTGCAAAGAAAACTACAGTCAGTCTTGTTTTTTATTAACCTAACTGAAGCTGACTGGCAACTACCATCTGCTCAGATACTAGGACTCGCACCCAGAGAATTTCTTTCAGTTGTTTTGATGGAATAAGGAACTGAGCTTCAAGAAGGAATAAAGATGAGAGATCACAACAAATTTTGAAGAAAAACAATTCCATACAAAATAGAAATTTGGCTCACCTTATTAATTAATAGTCTAATGCTGATTACAATCATGAACTGCTTGGAAAAAAAGAGGTAAGAGTTTTTTTTTGCACGAGATTTAATTTCAGGTATAGTGACAAAGGCAGAACAACACGCATGAAAAATTCATACTATTGCAGAATGAGTCAAAATAAAAAAGTGACAGCACCAATTGTTTAAAAACTGAAACATGATTCCCAGAGGTACTCTTTCCTTCATATCTGTGGAAAATCCCTTCATTTTCCACCCTGCACTTCACACACAGCCATCTGTGACTTCCCAAAACTGCAACTAAGTATGCCACCTTGACAAATCAAACAAGAAATGCAATGATAACAACCTTAATACTAACCATGCAGATCACCGTGCTGTGGATTAATTGGTTCTACTTACCGGGAAAAAAAAAAAAAAAAAAAAAAACACAACCCAAACCCACACAAAATAAAACAAAAAATAAAATATAATGAGGAAGTGAAAAAGCTGATTTGAATTCTCATTTTATAATAAAAGAAAAAAAAGATTGCAGGAAAGAAAACTGCAGTCAATAAGCACGTTTAAAGCTGGACAGTTCAAATGCATTGCTTACCTGTGTGCTTTGGTGTTTTGCAGTGCACTGACCTTTAGCATATGCTCTAAGATCCCCTAAAATTCTGGTGTCAAAGACCACCATACTGCTATCAAGTGCCTAAAACAATCTGGCAAAAAGCATCTATCTTATTTACTGAGTTCAGTAGCAAATCTTACCCAAAGAAAGAAGGCAAATTATTTAATACAGCCCAAACTGAAGTAACAGATAAACTGTATTTTTAAATAGTCTCACCTCCCTCCAGTGTGCGTACACATACTTCTTTTATTGAAAACTGAGGAAAAGTAGCATGAGTGCGATTCTTGATTTTTTACTGGCAAGACGACTAACAATTATCAGATAATTGTTCTTTCAGTATCATCTAGCACCTTCTCTCTCCTCTGTGCTATCAGTTCAGTCATTTATTTATTGTTATTGTTAAACAAACCAAAAAACAGCACCAACTGAAAACCAGGATAAACTTTTTGATGCGAAGTGGTGCAAATATGTAATTATCCCAGTAGGCCAATGTTGAAACAGCAAGTGTCAGACAACCACAAGAACAAGCGATCAAATATCAGAAGTACAAGAGAATAAAAAATATATTCACAAAATATAATTTTTACATAATATTTGTGTGTATGTGTACACACATACACAAGAGTGACTGCATTCACAGTAATTGACACAGATCAAGAAATAATTATTTTATTAAGATACAGTAACAGCTGAAAGAAGTGCTAGATGCTAGATTTCTTAGGCATTCTTGAAAACAAAACTTTAATTTAAACATCCTGGTGTTTTCCCAGGCAGACTGCATGTTAGTCTATCATATTTCCATGTACATTACAGCTCCCCAAGCTAGAAACATTTGTTAGCAATCCATAAAGCAAAACTACTTTCCACAATAACATTCAGTTATAATGTCTTCTGGCAACTGAGATCTGAGACCTCTGACTGTCAGGCAGCTTTGCTGACACACAGTCATGACTGGGGCTCTGCTTCTCAGCGAGCTGCAGCATGCTGCTTCCAGATAGTTTGATGCTAAAGCTACCTGCAGAAGTGATTTTTTTTTTTTCCATTTTTTATTTTTAATTTTCTTTAAAGTACAAAGAATGCTTTTCACTTTCACTTCTCTTGAAAATGGATGGCACACATTTGGCCAACCATATTACAGAAATTCAGTAATTTTGAATTAATGTTCAAAGAGGTTGCATAACTGAGTAACACTCAATAGAGGATATAATTTTGTATGCTGAGTATGATGAGTGGAAATTACTAGCAACATGAGCACACGTGGGAAGATAAGACATGTGGAAGGTTAAGAATTGTCCAGGAGAGTGGAAAGCAGGTGTTTTAGAGTGACATCTGCATAATGGCTAGATAATGTAGGAAAACAAATCCAAGTTGAAAGTCATGGAGGATGAGACAACTCAATAACAAAATATTCAAAGATATTATACTGGACTTCAGCTAGGAGATGATCTAACGTTGTCAACGAAGGAAAACTGAATGCATGGAAACAAAAATATGACAAGACTGAAACCAAAATGAAATGCTGAGCTTTTGGGATCCTAAATGTTTATCCTGGGCGAAACATCCAAATTATGTCAGTCTATAGGCATCTTCTGTCTAGAATCAAGTACTAACAAAAAAAAGCCCCCAGACATTGGCACAGAGAAGGTATTCAGAGATTGCGTAATTTTTGATTTAAAATCTTTTGTACTGTAAAGAGAATTGCATCTGTGATATGTACCAGAAACTGCTATTATGCAGATAACAATTCAAGTCACTATCCTTAGAGCCTTGAGATAGAGTTTCTCTGTGAAGATCAGTTTAACACCAAGCTGTCGCCAGATACACTGCACAGAACAACAAATTCTGTAGTACAGATACTAGGTTTTTTATATAGCAATGGCTGATTTCTTTTTCTTAAAATATCCTGTAAGATATGCACTGCTGTTGCAAAGCGCTGCTCAGAAATTCACAAACGTTTTTTCCTTGAGTGTCTTTAAAAATGTGTAAATTAGGGGCAAACATTACTGAATGCTGTGCTTCTCATTAAACTAATCTGTAGGATTACCAGACATTGATTATTTCAAAGGGGCTCTGAACTGACTTCTGAAGTTGGATTCAGAGAAGAAACATAGAAACAGAACATTATGAAAATGAGTTAAGGAGGACACTAAAAGCAAGAAAATGAAAGAAAAAAACATTTTCAGAGTGATAAAACTACGTTTGCACTGTATGTGGGATTAAAGACAAAACTGATTTAGTAAGAGATTTTTAGTGAAATCTCATACTCGTTTTTCATATTCAAATTATCAACTCAATTCAAAAATTGAGCTCAAAAGTTTAACTCAAAGTTTTATTCTCCAGTGAGACTGTATTAAAAAGACACCAAATGAATTCAGCAGCTCCAAGGCAGTATTATATTGTGAACTCATGGATGTACATGAAATTTCCAGCAGTAAACAATTGCTGTTTTGTAATAGTGCTTATCGGTACCACCTTAAGGTTCCAGCCTCATTCAAAACTAACAGAAAGTAATTTGACCTGTTACGTTGTCTATATAATTCTGCAAAATATTGAATCTGTTTAATTATATTAGAAGATTGGAGTTATATGCTGCTTTCATTTCTGTTCAACTTTTTGCACGAACTAAACTGTAGCAATTCACAAATCAAGTGGATGCTTGAATGCCTAATAGAAAAATTGAGGAGTAAAGTGAGCCAGGACAAAGAAAGATGGGTTCCTTCATTAACAGCAATCTCATAATTAAAGCACTGATATCTTCTAACTGAATCCACGTTAGTCTTTCTCCAATTTAAAGATAAACAGTTAGGAAAACAAGATTGGGAGTACTGTAACTTGGGTTTGATGACTTCAAGGAAATGTCACCCAACATGGTAGTTAAAGGGATTGCTGTGCAAAGAGGAGATAGCTCATAACTGAGAAGAAAGATTTCTGGAACATTAGAAACAAAGAGCCACGTATTGGCCTGGGGGAACTGAGAGGTACATGTTCCCTAGAAAGATGGAAGTCTGTAATGCAGACAAAAAGTCATTTGTTTGTCCGATTGCTTGGAAGGTCTTATCACAGTCTTCTTAAATGCTTCACCTTTCTTTGCTCTCTCCTCCAGAAATGTATTCATCTTTTTCAAAGAACAGACTTAAGTATATTTAGAGATGAGTTCCTCCAGATTTTAAATACCTCTACACTACACAAAGCCACAATTGCTTCTTGTTTCCCAGCCACAGAACTCCTGGAACACCTAACTGATATACAAAAATTTAAACTATTCACTGCTTATCATTAAGAGCAAATAAAAAGAGAGCCAATTTAGAAAAAAGGAAAACAAATAGTAAATGAGTGTGAGGTGGTTGTGTGTGCATCACCCAGAAAACGTGAAGGTCATACCCTGCACTAGGGACACGGCGCTGGACAAATATTTCTGCAGACAGGTAAGGGAGTAAAAAAAGAGCAGATGACTGAGTTGGTGATAAAGAAGGTGCGCAAGCATCTGCTGGGCTCATAACATTAAAGCACCAGACTATTTCTGAAGAAAATTAACATGACATAATAAAACATCTGCTTAATGTGAAGACTAAATGCAGTTTTTTTCCCATTTGGAACAAAAACATTACAAGTGAGGTGAAAGAGCAGGCAAACCTGTGTATGATATGCAGATAACCAATTTGCTAAACATTTTATAACTGGATAGAAAAAAAATAATGAACTCCACAAAAATCTGTGGAGATAGCCATATATCTAACTGTAATGGTCACATTCACAATAATTTAAAACAATTTAAGGAATCCACTATGAAAAAGGCTTTTCAAAGGAAAAGAACACTGAAAATATAAACTAGATCTGTTTTCTTTTCAGAAATAAATAGGTCATTAAGTAATTAGACATGGACACCAGCAGATACTGATTTAACTGTGGATTTTATTTTTTTTATAAGCTATTATGTGATAATTTAATTCTGGAACTGAATGCAGCAGAAAAAAAAAATATCCACAGGCTATTTAATAGAAATGGTTCCATTCATTTACAGACTGAACTCACCTCCTGTGCTATTAAGAAAATGTTCGCGCACTGAGCATAGAAACACAGTATCATAGAGTCATTAAGGTGAAAAGAGAACTCTAAAATCTTCTAGTCCAATAGTCTACCTACCACCAATATCACTTACTAAACCAAATTCCTAAATACAACATCTCCATGTTTCTTGAATAACTCCAGGAGTGGCGGTTAAGCAAGACCTGCCTTTCACAAACAGGCTCGGCCTGATTTCCTGGTTGTCCCACATGATCTCACTCAAGATGAGATGTTCCATAACCTTCCCTGGTACCAAGGTCAGGCTGACAGTCCTGTAGTGCTTCAGATCCTCCTCATAGTCCTTCTTTTAGATGGGAGTCATGCTGGTTAGCCTCCCATCCTCTGGGACCTATACAGTTGACCGGGAACAATGATCACCTCCACCAGCTCCCTGAGCACCCCATCTGGCCCCACGGACCTGTGACAGTCTAGATAGAGCAGAAGGTCTCTAACTGTCTGCACTTCAGTCATAGGAGATTTATTCTGCTCCCCATCCCAGACTTCTAGATCAGGGAGTACAGTACCCTGAAGGTAACTGGTCTGACAGCAAAGATAGATGTAAAGAATGTATGGAGAACTTCAGCCTTTTTCTTATTCTC
The DNA here is from genome assembly GCF_987193195.1 of Phasianus colchicus. Lineage (NCBI taxonomy): Eukaryota > Metazoa > Chordata > Aves > Galliformes > Phasianidae > Phasianus > Phasianus colchicus. Next base: position 17,685,628 of record NC_143439.1, on the reverse strand, counting down.
AGCGGTCACATTGCCCTCTGCATCCAGTAAAGGATGGAGATTCTCATTAGACCTCCTCTTGTTATATATATGTAAAAAAAATTGTCGTCTTCTACTACAGTGGCCAAGTTGAATTCAAGTTGAGCTTTTATCTTTCTAATTTTCTCCTTGCATGTTCTAGAAAATTCTTTGTACTTCCTCCAAGATGCCCATCTCTTCTTCCAAAGGAGGATGCCTCAGCAAAAGATTCCCTCTTCATCCACACTGGTCTTCTTCCCCTCCAGCTCATCTTAGGCACTCAGGGACAGCCTACTCCTGCACCTTGAAGACTTCCTTTTTGAGGAGTGTCCAGCCTTAATGGACCCCTTTGCCCTTCAGGATTCACTCTGCCAGTGTCCTGAATAGTTCACAGTCGCAGTCCACTAACCAGAATTCCAAAATAGCAGTTTTGCTGCCTCCCCCCCCAAAAAAAGTCTTCATTAAGAATAGAGAATTCTACCACTTTGTGGTTGCTTTACCCAAAATAGCTACTGACTTCCACCAGTCCCTTTTCTGTTTGTGAACAGAAAGTTGTCTTCCACCCACTCTAGAAACCTCCTACACTGCTTCCTCTGTGTAGTATTATACTGCCAGCATTTATTATACTGCCATCAGAACAAGGGCTGGTGACTGATTAACTTCTGCCAGCTGCTCATAGAAAGTCTTAGCCATCTCTCCATCCTAGTTAGGCTATAACAGACACCCACCAGGATGCCAACCTGTTGGTCTTTCCCCTGATCCTTACCCATAGCGACTCCACCTTATCATTGCCAGCCCTGAGCTCACCAACATCAAAATACTAACAAAGAAAGCCATGCCACTGTCCCTCCTTCCTTGCCTATTCCATGATGATAGGTGTAGCAAGAACAGGGTTTCACAGAGGGATTATGAACGTGCTCACAGCTTACATACGCCAAGTTTTCTAGTTCAATCTACTGTTGCAGAACACATCTTTACAGAGAGATGGGAACTGACAGAGCAAAATGGAGATTCAGCTAAAAGCGTGACTTAATTTTGGCTCAGGTTTCAATTTATGAGATTATATATATACACATGTGAAAAACATGTCTAGAGAGACTATTTCTGAATCAGACAAAAATAATAATTGCGCTTTCTTTCAATACATGATTGATTACTCTTCTTTTATAACACATTCATTTATATCAGATAATAACAAATAGTTTTACTGCTTGAGCACCATCATCAGATGCTCTGTACTCAGGTGCCTCAGTATGATTAGTTAAAAAAGGCTGATTCATAGATTTAGAGAATCCATAAACAGGACCCAGTACTTTATCAGCAATTAACCTATTCTTTTAGCACAATCAGAGAATTTCTGTGCATATTCTTGACAGAATCGTGAAAAATTTCTAAGGCTAGAAAAGTATCCACTCGAGGAGCTAAGTTAAACACAGATTTAGAGCACAGGTTAGGACATTATCCACCACAATGAAATAATCACAAAGAAATACCCAACTCTGTTCAACTGTTGAGTTACACTCTATCTGCTATTATGGAAATTCTTTATGTGGGTAGTTTTTATGTCACAGCCCCTTATTTTTTTTTCCTGGGCTCATTTACTTTTACTCTTTTGAAAACATATTTGCTTTGTCAGCATTAGTTATTTTCTTGATAAATGATTAGTTCTTAAATTAAATATTTAAATGAATATTTGTCAATAAGGATCACTACTGCAAATAAAGAGGTTTTAACATAAAAGCTGGTCAAAATAATGGTTTAGTATTTGTTAACACCACATGTTTGTCTGCAGATTGTCTGCAGCTTGTTTACTTAAAGTTTAGACAAAATCCTTTTCATTATAGGTCACTTATTTTTAATGGTTCATGTAGGTCTTTTGTTCCAGGAGTCCCTGGGCATAAAAATTAGTAGGATTTACCATTCATTCCATCCAGGAAAACACTTAAGCAGCATTCTTAATTTTAAGCATTTTAGCAGCTGTCTGTGACTTGAGGGAAACCATATATTTGCTTAAGACTACAGCAGTAATAATAGTGGATGCACTGGAGACTTCTGTACATTTTTTCTTATCAGAAAACAAATAAATTGTGTTCTTCAAACTACATGGACTGGTCTTTTTTTTTCCCTAATTTGGAGCTTACTGATTGAAAAAAAAATCTGAAGAAAAAATAAAAAAATGCAGCTTGCCTAAGAATTATCACTGTGGTAGACTAGTGACAGCTCATACAGAAGGCAAAGTCTTTAGATTCCTCCGTAATGCAGGAAAAGAAATCTGCAATTCCCTCTCCTTCAAACTGATAATTCATTAAGCTGTTTCTACGAATTGACATATGATTTAATTTTGTGTAAGATAAGTTACGTGAAAAATGAAACTGAATCAAAAGCACTAAAACTATCTGTTAACATTTACTCCTATAACAAACCATTTACTTATGTCAGAACATTTTGCCTATGGCCTTTCTGTATATTTATTGGTCTGCATGATTCAAGTGTTCTTACGAAAGAACATTTTCATGTCCTATCCACAAGAGAAAAATATATTGTAGAAATGTCCATGTCTAATGACTGCAGTAGGTGTACCATTATTATGGCGTTGGTTCCCAAGCATCCCCCTGGCATTTTTGGAAGCTGCTGTGGCTAGTAACCAAAACTCTCATGCACTACTGGAAAGAAACTGTGTGAAGGCAAGGTATCTTTTTAATGCTAGTAACAAAAGAAAACAAAGCTCAAAGGAAAAAAAAAAAAAATAAGAATCAAATCCCCATTAACAGTCACTTAATTTTTGTTATAAGGACAGTGGAAGTCTGCAAAAACAATGGGATCCCTAGTTGAAACCGCTATTTTTACGAGAGTTTAATTAAAAGATGTCTGATGTGCTTTGAACATAGCTTTGGCTTACTTCAACTTCAGCAGCATAACATTAACTCATGGCATAACCTTCTCCTAGCAGATTAGCTCCAACAGATGTGGTGAAATCCATTATTATAGTTTTCTTGCAGAGATAAAGCAATTTCAAACCAAAGCACTATGTATTGTGATCTTGTCACCTTTCAAAGTCTAGGACCACTAATGCAAAAACAAGTACAATGAAAAACTGTTCTCCACTGTTGAAACGCTCATCACTGCACATAGAAATGCCTCATGTAATTTTAGTTTAGCACCCCTACTACCTTCTGTTTGAGCCATGGCTAGCATGTTTATATTCTAAAGAAGTTCTGGCAGACGCCCTTGTTTCCTTGCTAAATACAATCTTTGTCATTATTTAAAAGGGTATCAAATAAATAAGTGGTAGAAAAACAAAAGTCCATTGTACCTAATTTTTCAGTTAATAACGTTTGGGGTAAGGCAGAACATGCATCTGCAGCCAAAGAAAATTATTCATTATGTTATAATTGAGACACATGCTTGGTGGAATGGCTTCACTGATCAGAACCACTGGAACAAACTAGCTTGTTTCCAAAACACTAAAGAAAGGGCAAACATTTTACTTTTTTACTGCATTTTTCAAAGTGTCACTAGAAAATACTAAACTGCAGAATAACAACTATCATGCTTAGTGTATCATATATCTCCTTTCGTAATGCATTAACATGCGCACATGAATATATGGCTTCATTTTTCCTTATTTTGTAACAGAGATCCAGGAAAGGAGGAGATAAATTAGTTAATATACAAAAACATTTAAACTATAAAGCGGTCATGATTCATAAATGTAAATTCAGTCCTTCATATATTCCCCCACAATCCAGCTTTTCCGAGTTTGTCAAATCATACTTCAGTCCTTTAAAAATTATTCTAGAGCAGTATCTTCTCATGACAGTGACATTTAGCCATGACAGTAAAGCTGATAAACTGATTATGAAGTTGTTATGTCCTACTCTTCTCCCTCACTTCTTCAAGGCCAGAATTATGAAAATCTAGTACCTGCGCTGTTTTACAACTGTGCCAGTTACAGACTAAAGGAGAAAGCTGCCATGAACAGTTCTGTCACTATAGATGAACCTTCATGCCTATATTACATCAATGAAAATATTGAGTTGCTTATGTTTTACTTAATGAGCTAAGGATTCTAAGTAGATACTTCTATTTATGAGGTACACATTGCTTACGTTTGCTCTCAAGGAAGAGTTCCTTTTCATGCTGGAACCATACTTTCAGCAAGTTACAGTCTTTCCTCCAAAATCATTCAGAGCACTAGTGAAGAATTAAATCTCTTGAATGTTTCTTGCAACTGTGTAACTTCATCTCTGTGAAAAGTATTCTTAACATAAAGCAATAAAAAAGCCAAGTACTGTTGATTTCTGCTAATACTATTTATATCACATTTACTAGTTGACCATTTCATCTTCTACTGAACTTAAATTTCATTTTGTTGATAGTGAATGAAGTAGGTTGCAACTTCAGTTTTAAAATCAATTTAACATGTGGCAATAAAAATTGTCCAAAAAGATATATCTTGCCATGTTTCTATTATTTGGGTAAAAGTTAGAAATTAAAAATCTTCATTTGTAAATGCAGGCAAAAGAAGCTGACTCAGAGTAGTCTGCAAGTCAATAGATTATCTTGGAGTAGAACAAGTTGTTCCTAACTCCCTGCTGTTTCCCAAGTATTGTATAATGTGCTAGTTGAGTTCCAAGTGCTTGATTAATGACTCCATATGCAGAAAGACTTAATGAAATCTTCCCTTTGCTCCACCTAGGTGAAGGCATTTGTGTTTTGGCTAAGTGGAACTTCTTCCCTTACAGAGAGATCGAGGAAAAAGCTGCAGCATTACTTGGTATCATGCTCTCATTCATCAGAAGACAGCATTTCTCATGAGTGATTCTTGAAGCTTGACTCAGGGCCCCTTCAATCAGTGCACTTTTTAATGAAAACACATGAATTTCCACGAGCTACAAGTCCACTCAAAGCATGCAAATGGGAAAAGTCTAAATCTGCTGATGGCAAGAATCCTAATTACTGTGTATAACAGGATATTTTTTTATGTACTCAGAAAAGTTAAAGGCGTATATTCGCTGTCCTTTGTGGAAGCATATCAAGATATTCATTAGAAAAGAAGATCCTATTTTATGCCTTGACACCCTTACCTCTCGTTTCTGCAGCACTATAGTCTTCAGTGGCATAAGCTAGAGCTAAGTACAATTAAGGATATTAGATGTGGTTCACCTTTATTATATGTTGCATATGTTCTAGCTATACACTTAATCAGTTCCTCTACTTCAAAAAAGCTATAAAGTTTTAGTGTCATTTTGATCAGTTTTGAACTTAAGAAATGATAGTAAACATTCCACTTCTTTCTTAGTTGAACAAAACCAGAAAAGGAATCAGGATGAAGAAAATAGATCCATCTAAGCACCGAACAGTGAAAAAACCACAGCTTTCACACCCTTAAGGATCCGCAGAAAAAACAGTATTCCATACCTATAGACTTCTCTCCTACGTGCACTGTGTCTGATCATCTCATTTCAGCTTCAGTGAATTCTTCCCACTTAACAACTTGCAAGTTTTCCTTTTCCCCAGTAGAAGTAGGAGTGCTTTATAAGTTTAACTGATAACCTTTACTCAAAGACACTTTCCTCTTGACAAATAACATAAACGTACCGTGTTCCACAAGACTTGCACCTGCATGTCAAGAAAAAACCCTTCATCTTTGAACTTCACAATGCCAACGTACAATTACTGAAACCTTAAGTAACTTTTTAACATTGTTTTTACACATCCACAAAAATGCAAAAAAACCATCTTGCTCCTATTATTAAACTCCTCTCCTCCTTCTTCCTTCCCCCTGCATATGTATACTGTTTTAGTAGTTTTTAAGAATTCCACTTTTCAAACCCCAAAAACTTTGCTTTTCTGAGAACTTCACCTTTACACAATTGAATCAGACAACATTTTTTATGACTGCAAGATCCTTCACTAATTCTTGTAAACTGATGTTTTCTGCCTACTGCGTCCTCCAAGCAAATATTTCTTGTTTTGAGACATTTGAATGAAAATGAATGCAAAAGTATAGACCTGTGCCAAACAACATTTTAGGAGATAATGCCATAACAGACATATTATTTTATAGTTAAAAAAAAAAGTAGTAAAGCTACAATCTTGTAATGACTTTGTGAAAAATAGCAATATATGACTAACATCTAAACAAAGCTGTTCTGGTGATATCTGTACCAATTTTGCATTGAATTCAATAGAACATTCATTCACATCAATGGACACTAGATTAAGACTCAAAATGTATCTCTAGGCAATCCAATCCTTTTTTAAAAAAAAACAGCATTTCAATCAAATAAGAACTGACATACAATATGCACTAAGAGGGTGCTTAAGTATTCAACTAAGTTAAAATTCAATAGCATTTCTTTAAAAATATACATATATACTCAGTTCTCCAAAAAAAAAAATCTACGGGTGAAAAACCTCCTGAAAAGGGCACATCTGTCTTTTCTGTTGTACGATCAGATAGCAGAGCTGAATACAGAAGAAAATCAGATCTGTTCAGCAGCCTGTTTGCTACGCAACACTGCCATTTGAATGTTATACAAAGAGCAAAATAACTGGATATCCAGACTTTCTGAACTTGAAGTATCAGCAATTGAGATTAGAATGTCTGGAGAAGAAGAGGTAGATGAATATCTTTTTCATATATGTGTATGCAAGGCAGTGAATCACACTGTAGCTTCTGTTTTATTAGTCCAGGATAACCAAGTTCATAGCTTAGAAAGCAAGCAGCTTTCTCTGTGTCCATTCCCAGACAGTATTGCTCAATCCTACTTATGTTGAAGCTCTTCTGCTATCAATTTAAGTTTTTCTAGCAACAGGTACTCTTGCAACCCAAGTGACAAGCAAATATGCTTTTGCACAAACGCTGGATGAACTAATTTAAATGGCTGAAAAAAAAAGAGCCACAAAAATTTTTAAGTACAGAATCAGTAGAAAGAAGGCCATGTAGTGAGCATGTTTTGTAAATATTCAGTCAACAGTTTTTTTCATTCAAAAAGCATTAGGACAGCATGTGCTTTTTTTAGAAGGCCTTGTGTGAGTTTCTTACACATGGCTAAATTTACACCTCAGGAAAAAAACAGCAAAAAGCATTAAAAATTAAATGTTTGAAAGAGGTAAAATATTTGCCTAACTGTAGAGTCATATTTTATTTCTGAATTTCCAATTTTATTTCTATCTCAAAGTACAACGTAAGAGAAACTATCCATCAAGAATTTGGTATTTGTTTATCTCTATATACTCAGGGCCAGCATCTAAAGCTTATACTGACTACCAACATCCTCTCTCCTGGAAACATCAACAGCAGATCTGGTCTAAACATTTTACTTCCAGGGGAACCTTCTGTTAACTGATAAATGATTGAGATTGAAGTAACTACATTTTTGAACATTTGTTGTATCATAACCTTACAGAAAGTCCAATAATCATAATTTGCCTCAAGAAAGACTGAGAAAAACTTGAAATTAAAAACGCATGAGTTGGTTAAGTCAAAAATTGCCTAAATATTATGAAAAGGAAAATAAGAGAATAAACACATATTCTAAAGAAAGCAGAACCTCTAAACATAAGACACTACTGCAGATCTCAAAAAAACATTAGTGTGAAGATGATTATAAAATATGCATTATAAAATAAAATAAAAATTTTATTACTCAATAATAAAACAGACATGGCATAATAATTACCAGTTCTGATGACTGTTTGAACTACTTTTACTCCGTGCAAAATATATTTGAAAAATCCTAGTACCAAGAATGTGCTATCCAAGAAAGTCCAAGTAAGTGTTTCTTGTACAATGATCATCTCAAACAGTAACATTGGATTTTGTTGGTGTTGTTCACTATTGCTTTCTCATGAGTTTGATACTGTCTACGAACAAAAAACATAATATGAAACTAGAGAAAAGAGAGCATAAGTAGCAGAAAACTCTGAACCACCCAATGCCTTACCCTTTTTGGTAAAAATGCTATTCTATAAAATGGAGAATATCTTAGGCCAAATGCTGTTTCGTGGGTAGCTGAAAGACAAATTTGCCAGAAGATGTCTGATTATAATAATCATGTCAGCCTGCTTCATCAGTTACTTTCCTGATCTTTCCTCATCAAAACATCCCCATTGCTTCTGGAAGATATGTTTCTTAATTTCAGACGGGTTCACAATACACATTTTATCATGGTATTTTGAATACACTTAGGTTAGCTTTCACTTACCCTCCGAGCTTCCTCTCTACGCTTATTAACTAAACTTCTAAAACATTTTTCCTATTTTTCTCCCCAGACGAGAGCATCTCAGGGATAAAAATCTTATATAAAGTCCAAAGTAATCATGCTGCATCATTCAAACCCACTGCTAAAAGAAAAGCAGTACTTCCAACACTAGAAAAAAAAAAAAGCTATTGAAGAGATGCATCAGGAACACCCCTGGAAAATAGAGATTTCTACATTATTTTGTCAAAGATAGAATGTAAGTGACAAATCCCCTGTTATATCTCTAATATTTGCTATTATCCATTCACTCCTTAAAGTTTGGTAGCTCTCTCCTTTCTCAGTAGAAACTTAAGATTCTCCTGTAAGTGACCACATGTCCTATCTTAGGACACATCATCACTATGGGACGTCATCACACATTAAATCCATTAAATCCATTTAGCACCAGCTGTCCTTTCCTTTCCTGCTAACACCTAGAAGAGTGATCTACTCAACCAATGGAGGGACAGCACATTGACAGTTTCTTGGGAAAAAGGTTACAGGAATGAGATGGCTATTGCAACTGACTATGGATTTTATTCCTCTGGGAATGTAAACAAAGATTTTAGCTAGATGAACTACCGTAAAATAACGTTTTGGGTGCATTAGGCAAGTATACATATCCAAACTACTTCTATTTTCTAAAGCACAGAAGACGTACTTCTGCAAACCAAAATACTCTGCAGAGCTTAGCTACCAAATAGCAGGATGGGGGAAAAAAAAGAATAGTTGGTGTGGCATGTACACAGTGCTGATAAAAAAAAAGAGGAATTTAAGCCTTCTCCAAAGGCTCTCTAAGCTGACAGGACAAGAACTAAATAAACTTCAACATGAGCTTTTGGTTTCCACAGCTGCCCCTAAAAGAAATGAAAAAGTTGCTGTGACAGAGTATTGAAGAGAAAGTTCTACAAACCAGAAATTTGTGTGGGAAACTACTTTTGTATCAATGTCTGCTTGAAGTTTTTTTTTGTTTTCTTAGCTACATACAGTTATTTCCGTCTTTGTTTCTGCATTCACACCAGCTACAGTGAAGTATTTACTGCAGTTTCATACACTGCTGATAACACGACTATCTTTTAAAATTAATGAAAGTCTTGCTGCTAAAAAATGTACTTTCTATAATTATTTGCAACTGTTAGCAATAATTGCTTTTATGCTTATTGGAAGATGCATATCTGACATGTTTTTCAAGGAAAATGTGAATTAAAATTTTATACAAATACAGTTATTATGAAAAGCAGGGTTTGTTTTTTAATTTCTTTTATAATCTAAGACTGATCTCTTCATTATATTTTTAATAATGGCTTCAAAATAACAAAACTTGTCAGAAAAAATATTAAGTTACCTAGCTATCACATTTTTCTTTATTTTCAAGATAATTGAATGATTTGTATATCTGATCTGAAGATCGTTCTCATACAGATATTAGGGACATAATTTGGTTAGTTATGGACAAATTCGTTCCTCCAAAATTGTATGCACAACGAAACAATTCTATTTTTTATTTCACATAAGACTTAGTTTTATTTTGTTGAGTTTCTTCAAACAAATATCCAAAATTCTTATTCATCCTCTGCAACACAATTGTGTTGCGTGTAAAATTACATAATTAAACTACTGGCAAACAAGGATTAATGCTTGATTATCATCACTTCGTTTCTAAATAAAATATTAGCTGAAAATGAAAAAAAAAATTTAAATAGTAAATAGGTAAAACATAGGAAGATAACTAATTTAATAATGTGATGCGAAATGCATGTAAAATCAACACAAGCGAAAAGTATAAATTTATTCTACAATTTTTTAACTTCTAATGCTTTACTCAATCTTGAATACTTTCTAAAACCAACTTTACAGTACTCCAATCCTTACTCAGAAGCACTGGAATGTGATTTTTAAACATCTTTAGTCCAGATGTTATTTTAAATACATATGTTTATTCCTAGCAGTACTTGCCAACTAATGATCAAGAAATGCCTCCCTTTCTCAGATATATCTCCCTCCAGGTATTATTTTACCAACCCAGATGTGAGACAAAGAAACGTTCAGCTCTGCCTTCCAGCTGCATACAAATTCCTACTGGTCAGTTTTTTGTTATATGAATGAGACAGGTAGGTGATAGATACAAACAATACCCTGGATGAACAATTCTCTTTTGTGGAAAGCTAGATTAATTGCAGCTCAGCAAATTATTATGCCTATAACAAAAGTAGGGCTATTTAAGTTGACTGGGTGGTACTGTATGTGGAATTATTGCTTTAAAATGATATAAAATATACATGCCAAATTCATTTACTATAAATGATGACTCAATGCAAACTGATAACTCTTCCAATCTGCCTTTTATGGACTATCTTTCTTTATTCAGAACAAACTCTGAAAGATTTGCTGCACAGTGGCCTATACACAATGACACTTAAACACATTGAATTTCAATGTGTATCACCTCTGATGCAAATTAAGCTGAAAACTTTACATATGCAATATACCACTTTCACTGTCCATTTGGAGAGAACAAAACAGCACCTACTTGTCGCATCTACTGCCACAACATCTAGCTTAGCTCTCTCTCTCTCAAAAAAAAAAGCAAAATAAGTTTTCTTTAATGTATTGTGTTCATATGAGCCATTAAAATGTTATAACTAGCTTGGTATCATCTGAAAAAAAAAAAAAAAAGGAATACTAGGGTTGGAAAATAGATTCAGTCTGTTTAATTGATTTAATGTTGCTCATGTAAAAATTTTTATTTTGTGAGTCAGAACTGATTTTATTTTTGCCCATTTTTGCTGCCTACATACTGCTTCGGGTTAAAGGAAATGATAGGTAAACACTCAGAGGGCTACATTTAAAATAAAATTAAAGAATAATTTCAAAAGAAAACATAAGAATTTAGAAAGTTATTTAGAGGCTTTCCTTCTTTTCCTAATCATTTTTGATTTTCTGTTTTTGTACTATAACAAAAAATGTTTCCCCTTGTTTTTGCTATCCACAAGACCACTCTTCACTAAGAAAGGCTGGATGGAAAAGTGAGGTATTTTTACTCTTAGTTCAAGAGATTAATACTGAACTTTACAAATCACAACTGTGATTGTACAGTGTACAACACTGCATAACACAATTTGCAACTGGAAAGAAGGGAGAAAAGGAAGAGATGATTGGGGATGACATTTTGTTGTAGATGCACCACACTGAAATACCACAAACAGTTTTTGATACCAGGAAAGTTTTCAACTAGTTTATTATTATTTTTTTTAAATGTTGCATACCTTCGGTGGCACCAAACTAAGAACCTGCTTAACATCTTCATTAGTGCTAAAGAAACAGATGTTTATCAATGGCATCAGAAAAAAAATGGTATAAATGAAGCATTTAGTATTGCCAGCATTTAGGAATGAAGGGCAGGATATAGAAAATTGTGTAAGAGAACAAAACAAAACATGAGGAAAAACATACACTTCTGATTCTCTCAACCTCGTATCTGATTAAAAGAAGAAAGATTATTCTAAAATCACAAGGAAACCTATTTCAGAGAGAGGTTGCTCTACTCGACTTGCACACAACCATGTCCTTGAGTCAGGATGAAACACTTGCACAATTCAGACAAAAAAACAAACCTATTTTGAGTCTTGTTATACATTTATTCTCCTCATAGGGCTTAACAGTAACATCTTCCATTATTCCTCTAATCAAATAGAGTTGTCTAATAAAAAGACAACTGTCCAACTCCTCCTAGCCTATTTTCCCTGCTTATCTCTTCTGAAAAGCTCATGTTATTGCCTATATCTTTGATTTACCAGAGAACAGCTAATGTTTGAATTCCCATCTGTTCATACGTGTTGATTTCCCAATTAAAAGCTAACGTCCTTCAGTCTCTTTATCATATAATAGTAAGAAGTATCTGGAAGGTATTTAGTATTATATTCCAAAAAAATGAAAATATGAATGTACAATAAAAAACTAACAAAGGAGATTCTGATTTATCGAAGGTGACTCAGACACCCTTGATAAGGGAATAGGAGAGACATGAGGACAGAAAATAACCAGTATGGACAGAAGCTGAATGTGTTTCAGATGGTAAATTAGTTAAAGGGATAGACTGTTGACCTTACTCTCAGCAGAAAGAGCAACTCAACTGTGGAATGGCAACACTAATAAAATAGTATTTTAAAAGGTAGAAATGATAGTAGTATAAAATTTAAGTTGCCTGGAGAAATAGTGCCTAGATTGCATCCATTCAAAGTAATAAGAGAGGTAGAAAAACATTTGGAATGGGACTATAGCCAACATATATATCAAATTGCATGAGAACAGGAAAAAAAGTGACAGAATATAGGTCAGATTAAAGGTAGAGAAAAGTCTCAGTAGCACAATTTTGATTAAAGAATAAGCTAGCTTAAGCAGCGATGTATTGCCAAGGCTGGATGCAGTTAAAACCATACATTCACTCAAACAAAAACAAATAGAATGAGGCAGTAGAGTAAGAATAAGCGAAAAGGGGGAATTGAGAATGATCAACAGAATGTACAAATAGTACTGACATTCATTATAGGAGCTAAAAAGTAAATAATACACAGATGCAACACTACATTTCTGTGACATATTGCTGGAAAGATAGATTGACAAAAGGATTTAGAAAAAGTCTTACAGGAACATATAAACCTAAGTGAAGAAGGCTGAGCGAAAGATACACAAACAGAAATTAAATTACAATCTCAGCAGTAATGTAGATGATAGAACAGCCAATGAAATAAAAGCAGCACAGAAAATAAAGAGACATGAGTGATATCGTAGTGAAAGATGAAATTAAGTTGTTGAGAGGCTGTATGAATTCTGAAAGTCAAAGGTGATGCCTCTGAGAGAGATGTTTCTGACAAAGAAGTGCTCTATTTATTATTTTGATTACCATAAAAGAACACTTGAAGCCAGGCAAATACTTCAGGTGCAGAATAAATACTTAATATCCTTTAATAATCAATTAAATAATTCAGTGTGCTGGTAACCAAGACTTGAAAGATGCACTGTAGAAGGGCAGAGGCCCAGAAATTCATGATGGAAATAGTAAAGCCTTATGAAGATTGTTCTGTCATTAATGGGACATTAAACAAGCTCTAGGAGAGACCCAGCATGTTCCCATAGTTAAGAAAAACCACAACATGATCAAGGAATGATTCAGTCTTCAGCTAGGCGGGCACACTGCATATAATTCCTTTCTCCAAGTAATATGAAGGAAAGTCAGGGCCTGCCCAAAATCATGAAATGAGGATCACATCTGTCAGACATGCTTGAGTTCCTCCAAGCACAGTGTTTAACTGGAAGAAGAAAGTGCAATAGAATGGGTACAACTCATCTGAAATTAGAAACAGCTTCCTAGTGTGAAAGTCATATCTGCAGTGAGGTCTGATTGCTCACATCAGAGTGCAACAGCAGAAAAAAATATTAAAATTTAAGTCTACTTACAGACAAAATAAGCCTCAGCAAGAAGTAAATATTAGAAATGGAGGAAAATCACAAGTGGATCTTCTGTGTCACAAAGCTCATTTGCTGACATGGGTTTTTATTCCTTACATGAATGACCTGAGAGACAACATTTTCTAAGCACCATGGAACTGAGAAAATCATTTTAAGAAGCAGATGTAACATCTTAGTCAGCTACAGTGAGGCTACAAAGTGAAATGTATGTTTCTCCTTAACTGTCATAATATGTAGAAGTCTCCCCCAAAAAGTTCATTGCAAACAGAGAATTTTAACAAGTGCTACTATAAGAGAAAGGGATTTCGGTAAGAACAAAAGCCATCTTCAGAACACAGGTGATATTACAAAGGAGATCAACTTATTTCAGTCAGTTATAAATGAGCAAACACCCACATATACACATCCTTCATGCCCTGAGAATTATTTCCAGCACATGCAAACATCACAGAACACTTGATCCTATTTACAGAACTCTTCTGGAACAGTTAACTGAAAAGCTGCACTGAGTCTAGCTTGTTTTAACATATCCAAGCTACTCTTAAATTAATTAGAAGTAGTATTATTACTTACACAGCCACTATTTCTCTCAATCACAGTTTGACCAGCTCCCACTGATTAATATTATCATCAGAAACATGACAACTAAAAGCTACATTCCTATCTTTGAGGCATGAAAAGCCAAGGGCTATCAAGACTCTTGAGACTATCCTTTTCATCTGCTCCATAACTTTTAAATCTCATTGTGATTCAGAATAATTTCAACTACAGCAAGATTTACAAGTTTATATTACTTTATAGATTAGAAATGGAAAAAAGTAACCAATAAAAATGAGCAAGCAGAAGAACAGACTTCTGCTCATCCTTCAATCTCCTGTGAAAAGTTTGACAAGTATTAATCTATTTATAACTAACTCCTGGTAATTACTAAAAGAACAAAAACAATAAACCCACTTTCAAGAACAAAACCTCAGATAACACATTAAAAAATAATGGGACTCTGCCCCAACAGCCTAGAGTTCCAAAAGACCAAATAAGCTACATCTTTTACTTCTGCATTACTGTGCTAAATTTGTCCAAAGCATCTTTGAACAGGGCACTGTAATGCTATAACACGACGGAAAGGGCAGCAATGACAGCAGAGCAGCAAGGTCCCAGGCTGCAGCAAGTGAGAACTTGCTCAGATTCAACAGCTGTGGGCTCAGAAACAAAGAAAAGAAGCTGCGCACCTTCAAAAGGACTCAGATACACAAGGATCTCCAGTAAGAGCCTCACCTCCACTGCCAACCCTTAAATGAGGTCTGGGAAGGGGTGGATCCTGGCTCCACCCCTTCTGGTCACTCATATTGCACGCACCTGAGCGCCCCTGGGTTGGCTCTTCCTCCCCAACAGGTGCTCAATCACTGATTCAGGCCCTGACTTAGCATCTCCGTTACAGGTGGGTATCTCAGTCAGGAAAGAATTTTAGACAGATTTCCTTCTCTGTCTGTTAGAGCTGGTTTTAATTTTTGTAATTTTTGTTGTTAGATAATAAAGTGAAGTTCCATCCAAATAAAATGTTTTTATGTAATTATATTAACTGCTTTAACTTTTAGACAGAAAAAGTTTTAAAAAAAAAAAATCCATTTACTTTTTCTGATAATACCTTTTTTTTTCTGATACTGTAATTCTTATTAATCGAGCCATCACTTGGATATCTTCTCTTGATTGCAGCAAAAAAAAAAATGTTTCCGTAAAGTTACAGTAATGATTCTAGTGTAATATCAAAGTGAAATAGCATAACATAAATAACCATTTTTTCTTTACAACTGAACATATTCAGAAGTTTTATTCTGTAGAAAATTTAATTTTATTCTCCCAGTCTGCAATAGAAAGTGAAGTTCTGGTCCTGTTTGAAGCCAGGAGTTAGATTTGATGATATTTTTGGATCCCTTCCAACTCAGGATATTGTATTATCCTACAAAAATGAATGCTAAAATACTTTTACTGAAAGTAAGAACTATGATAAACAAATCAGAAACATACACATTTTCTACTTTGTACAATATTTCCCTCACTGTGTCTGTTGTATTACTTCCACATCTACAAATAAAACTACTAGCTTCTTCATCTTTTGTATATACACTTCTCATTTCATTACTGTTTACAATAGCAATAACTGAATATAAAAAGCCTTTGTACATAAATCCCCATATATTCCTGAATATGCCACTCAAAAGTAATTTCATTTTTTTCAAGAATATCATCAGCTTGAAGTAAGGTAACATTAATGGCTTACATTCTTTTTGAGTAAAAACTGCTCGATTATATACATTCATCATTCTCATCTGCACATGCCTTAGAGAAAAGTATCATTCTCCAGATTATCACCCTGTTCGCTCAAGAAAGGAGAAAGTACAGTGTATCAGAGGTTATGAGTAAAGCTTGGAAAGAAGAAGCATCATTAAAATTATGCCAGACTACTGCAATAAATAAATAAATAAATAAATAAGATAAAAGAAGACTACTAATATTTGGGTGGAGGGAAGAAATGAGAGTGACAAATAACAAACTTATCTTTCTATACTGCAATTAATTTCACTCATAAAACTGTCAGTACACCATAGCACATATAATTTCTACAGATATGATTTGGATGACTTTGTAGTGACTGCAGTCACAAAAAATATGAACACTATGTATCGTAAGAGCATATACGAAGATTAAGGCCTAAGGTCACAGCTTATTACTGCAGAGGAAGCACCAAATGTGCTATTGGCATAAAAGCTAAAATGAGTAAATATAGATCAACTTTGAGTCATTACTGAAGAAACTGAAATGGACATGGAGAAGAATCCCTAGAATCTCTTCTCTGGCTTAAAGCAATTTATACAGACCATCATATACATTATCGTATACATTATGTTATACAATCTACTCCTGTACCAGCTGAAATATTAATGCATATGAACTTAAAGCAGAGGACTACCAAACTAGGAGAAATGTACACAAGGATGTTTTGCATGGATGAATGCATATAGTCAAGCTTCTTTTCTTCCAAGAAGGAGGTGATCTAAAATAAAAGAATAATTTTTTTTTGACCTAGGTATGGAAAAAAGGAACAAGAAAATGAAACATTCTTAAATAAGTTAAAACATTTCTGAAATACTTCCAATCTTTCTTTCAAATGCCGTACCACAAAAGCTGTCAAAATCTTGTCACTTTTCATTTTTTCTACCTATTTAAACTTTTGTTTGGAAGCCTTAACTTCTCCAGTTCACCACATTTATTTCAAAACGCATCAAGAACTTAGCCATACACTCTCATAAACTGAGCATAAATAGCGTGGAAAAATTTAAACACTGCATAAAGTATTTATCTTTAAGGAAGCTTTGTATATCTAAGAAACTTCAGCTATGAAGGTCCTTATCATAGCCGATACTCATTTTTCAACTGGGGAAAAGGGAAAAAAAAGGTTGTTTAAATTTAAAGCCAAACAAAACAGTCTTACATATCACTTCAGGAGAAGATAACTTTCAGGTACTTCTTTTGTTCAGCATGAAGTATTTGTTCCAAGAATAGCAGACTGTCAAATAGCTCCAACCCAAGACAAAACAGATTTGAATCTCTATATTAGAAAGAATGAACTTCCTTATCTGAGAAATGGCCTCCCTCACAGGGCTGCACAATTTTCTGAGATGAGTTTCATCATTTTCACTTGCTGGCCTTCTTTTCTTAAACAAACAAACAAGAACCCGATCTTGCATATATGCTGGAACAAGGATGGAAACACAAATATGATTTCCCCAAGTGATCACAGATGCCTATATACCAACTATTCCTCCATAACAAATGAACAAATAAATAAATAATAAAAAACCCTCAAAAACTCCAAATGTTTGAAAGAAATTATAAAAGAGAATAAACAGGAAAGCCTGAAAATAAGGCACCACATATGGCTCTATGGATAAGATAGGAGCTGATTTCAAATCTGTAGAGTAAAGAAAAAAAATTCAACTTAGCTGCCCATTGCCCAGACCATACATTTCCTAAACACAATGTCCTTCTCCTTTCTGGCACTCTGGTCCTGTATTTCTGTTGGTTTATTTTTATTTTTTAAACATAAATAATTAAATAAAAGTCAAGGAAAAAATAAACCTGACACTATTCTGTTTTAAATAAGCTTAAGATTGCTTTTAAATAAAAATACTTTCAATTCTTTTATTTCAATAAAAACTTTGGAAAATATGTATTTTCATTAGATTAAAAAAAAAAAAAAAAAAAGGTTTCCTCCTGGAGGAAGAAAACTAGACTACATAGGCAAAAGCAAAGGCAGTGAAACAATTTCTGGAGTGCCTGTAAGAACATTTTGTTACAACATCACTATAGAGATATATCAGTCAAAACAAGTGCTGACATAAAACATGTATACTGATATGTGAGACTTTAAATAATCTTTCAGAGTGAGAAAAAACAAAAAATCCTTATTTCTAAAGCACTGAATAATTTAGTACAAGTGTTCCATCAAAAGTAATGTCTCATATATTATGATGTCGTTCCCCAATGCCACGGATGGCAATACAGGTTGAACCTTCCTATATTCCCTTACATTTTGTTGCTGTGCAATAGATGACAGCAGAGGGGCAGTCTGACAGAATAGCATCTGGCACTGAAGTGCATATGAAGCAAAGGTGTGTCACTGACTTCCTCCATGCAAAAAAAATGGCACCTACTGAAATACATCAACACTTGCTGAACATTTATGGAGAGAAAACAGTGGATATGAGCACATATCCACTGTTGGGGCAATGGATGGTGCATTTCAGCAGGGGCAACAGTAGCAGTGGGTCACCTCTACTGGTGCAGATATTTGCAAGAGTGGTGTGCAGGCACTTGTTCATCACAAAAATGCACAGCCAGTGGTGGTTACAAAACACTATTGAGAAATAGTGTTTTGTAGCTGAGAACTTGCTCTATTAAATACTGTTATTGTACTCTTCGTATTTGTTTTAATTTCCACAGAAATAATTAAAAAAAGGAACACATTACTTTAAGAGCAACCCACATGTTTCATCTGATCATTCTCACGTCCCAGAGCACTGATCACACCCAGACAAGCTTTTATCTGAGAACAAAATACTATTTATCAAACTTGTTTCTACAAACAGGTTAAATTAAACCCAAATTTTGATACACAGTGGACTTTTCTGTTCCCAATTTCCCACTCATTCCCAAAAACTCAAAATGATTTTCAGAAAATCTCCTATTTATTTACTTTTAATGAAGAATATCAAACTGCTTTAGATGCTACTTTAGAAAATTTCTCTAACTCAGGGATCTGCAGGGAGAGAATTAAAATTTTCTACACTGGAGTAATACTCAAGATAATATCAACACTGATAACATAGTATAATACTTCAGATAGCATAACCACTAGATTACAATCACTGCTGGAGCAGCCTGCCACATGCTTATTCTGAGAAAGAACTGTGAACATCAGAGAACTTGCAAGAATCCTTTACCCTATACATTGTAATCTCTCCCAGAGAAACACTAGGATCCACACCCTATCAGCATTACCTACCTTCAGCCTTCTGCAGACCAGAAAGAACTCAGTGCTAAGAGCTGACAAAGACACCAATATGAAAAGATATCATGCATTTCCAAATGCATTTCTGTATGATGTTGTATTTCCCAACTCAGAATTTGTATAAATTTCAATAAATTCTATAATGTGGAACAATGGAATTTCTCTGTGTTGGAATCCTTTAAGTCCTCCAACCTGAGGAATGATGATCTTAGAACAAATAATTTACCCATATGGCTGCCAAGAGCTTTTTTTTTCTTGTCCACAAGAGCCATGTTGAGTATGGTACTCTAATGGACTCATAGAGAACAGGATTGCATGGTCTAATACAGCACTTACAGAGAAGACCTGAGTTCATGTGGCATAACTTCCTAAACACAGGTGATTTCAAATCCATGAAGAAGATTTGAATGAGAAGTGGACCAAATTTCTCATTCTTCATTCTCTTCCTCTACATGTCTCCATACTATCTCCTTTCACTTTTTTTTTTTTTTTTTTTTTTTTTTTTTTTTTTTCAGCATGCCCATAAGTTGGCATCAAGATTTCATCTTACTAAAAAAAATAGAAACAAATGAAGCAAAGTAAAAGGTATGTGCATGTGTCTGAGTACCACAGACATGGCAAAGAGTATTTCAGCAGTTATAAATACCATTTTAGTTTGAAAAGGCACTTCTCTAAGTGAGGAAGCTGTTGTATGTAATTAAATGTCCAAATTAAGAAGGGTCTTCAATTACTGTTAACTCTTGATATACAAGAGATATATTAGTGTTTTAGAACTAATACAAAATATGAGTAACAAAAGTAATCAAATCCTTAGTGTAACAGAAATTAACTCCTTCTTCTTTATCAGGATCAACTCAGAATACCCCAGTGTTCCCTGCAGGAGCAGTCCCTTGTCAGGGTATATGTATTTTTATAGTGCTCTCATCACAGAAATATCCAACTGTATTTACATTCTCTTTCAGTAAAACATTCCCTCTTGGAAAAAATAAAAGCTATCCTTCTATTCTCTGCAAAGCTTCATAACAGTTATGTTTCAAGTAGTTAGTCAAGGACAGAGAAGAAGCTCTGACTACTTAAAGATATCTAATAAAACCAGGAAACAGCAAACACAATCTGAAATTCAGTGCTAACTTAGGAGTATAAGGATGCAGTCATGTGAAGTTCCTTTGCTTTCATGGAAGAAAATCACAATACTTCCTCATCTGACAGATACTTTTCTTCAATCTCTTAAAGGTTTTTCATGGCACTAAGATTTGAAAACCTAACATAGGTTGCAAAATTGTGCTTGTCTAAGTATACATTTTGGCTGAAATATTAATGTATTTATTTTCATATTTAAAAAAAAAAAAAAAAAAAAAAGTTTAGGTAGCTGAAGAGTATCCTCTTACAGAACTGTGAACTGAGAATTAATAGTTGCCCCACTCTAAATCAGCTGAAAGAAAAAGTAGCTTTACCAAGGGAAGAGAACTTCCCTAATATGTATACGTATATCTATCATAAAACCAGAGTACATCAATAACATCATGCATAGATCCCTCTGCAAACACATCAACAACTCAATATTCACCTTTTTATCATTTAATAGCTTTGGCCATGGCAGGTGGAATGCATGATGCACAATTTCATACATCAGTATAAAGCCTCAGTTGTGCTTGTGTGCTCTCTTCTGTTTACACTATAAAAATACTACACACCCCATTAAGGATAGAAATAACAATTACACAGCTAGTGATCCCATCTTTTAGCTGAGAACATCCTATAGTACAATGTTTTGCTACTATTATCTGTATCTCAAATAATTCTGAAAAGTTGAACTAATTTTCTAGCAGAATTCTGCCTGGCTAAAAGACTTTTCTGTAACCAAACATTTCCACGGTGCATTCTGAAAGTGGGTTCGTTGTTTGTTTGTTTTTCCATATAATTCTGTAAACTAAGCCTTCATCTTATTGCTGTGCTCAGTTGGCTTTGTCATTGGCCATGCTAGAAAAATTGAGGCCAACACCTGGTTACAATCATTTTACTTGTCTCCAGGGCTAAATGGCATCTTTACTAGAAGCTCATAGCTATGACAAAGTTTTTCCTTTTTTTTGTGTGTGTGTGTGTGTGAGATGAACACTGCATACAAAAACACTTAAATTCACTGTCAAACAGAATGATGGATCTGATTTTCAGTTTTCAGTATAACTTTATCAGCATTTGGCAATCAACAGTATTACATTTAGCAGAGGGCTGTTAAAGGATTAGCTGAACTATATATCAAAGAAGTTCTGCAACACTCTGACATTAAATGACAATTTTACAGCAACACATCAAGTAGGTTTTTTGTTTAGCTAGAAAAATACACTCATATCAATTTTTGTCAAACTATTTTACCTTACATTAGATGCAAAGTGAAGATAAAGACGTGTTTTGGCAAAGTGATGTTTTGATTAATTCCTCTTCATATATTTCTCCACTTTCTTCAGTCACAAACTTCCGTTCATCTGTCCCTGTTATTAGCTATGCTGGTAAAACAGCAATTTTCTTCTAACATTGTCAGTCTGACATTTATTTGGTAATGCTAATTGTTCGAAAAGCTGAAAAGGCATGAGCTTATTTTGCCCATTACAAGTTACTGACAATGTGTATCATATTCTCATAATCTTATATTTCTCCTTTTAGAACAAAGAATCAAGAATAATGCTTACCAGAAATACTTTGTTTAAGCCTATTAACTGTACATTATGTAATATCAAGAACAACAGGAAGCACTAAAGGAAAAAAAATATGTTAAAGTTTAAAATATGTAAAGTTTAAATGAGTTTGTCACTTTTCTGGTGGTTCTTCTGTTTGGTTGTTTGGTTGTTTTTTTTATGGGGAGTGGGGGGGAAGACAAGATCACCTAAGGGGTCGGTCAAGCTGGGTTTTGCTGGCTTTATTACTCAGCAGATGGAACGGCAAATGTGTGACATACGGAGAAAGCTATCTTATATGCCAGTTTGTTAAACAGATTGTCTTCATCATCTGACCACTGTTAGAAAAGCAATTGAAAACCACAGGCTTCTAGCTTCTCCAAAATGAATGTTAAAAATGCAAATATGGAGCCATTTCTCACCCTTTAAATTGACTGTCAAAACCATATGCACAGTAAAAACTCTTTACAACCCTAGGTGGGCCAGTACCACCACCAGTCTCCCTCCTGAAACTCCTCTATGGGACCCAGTGAGAATTTTCCTCCCAAGAACTGGTCCTCAGTTCTCTTCACAAGTGTATTCAGTACGAAAGATTTGAGAATTCTGTCAATGCAAATAAAAAATAAATATTGCCATCAACCTACCAGAAAAATAAAAAAAGTGCTCTTGATATGCATTCAAGATCTCTGTGTTAGAAAATCAGTGAAAGCATTTCTATTGCATTATATGTTCTGATAATCACCTAAGGGACCGCACTGGGGGGATCTGGGTATGAAACATGCTGCTAAACTACTATCAACATTCTTATGAGCATTATTTATAATACAGCTATACATTATCTTATATACATATATTTCCTTTCAGTGTGCAGAGTCAGGTTTAAATAAATTAATGCATATAGAAGTGTTCAAATACTTTGATGCACGTTGTCTCTACATGGTCTGGTTTCCAGCTCATTAATATCAGTTAGTTTAGCAATACATTTAGACTAATGAAAAGGAGATGAGACTTCTGGAACTGTCTTCCATACAATACAGCAGAGCAAGAAAATTAATCTTTTAAACTAGAATTTGAGAAACGTATGGGAATTAAGAAAAGCATAAGAATTCTATAATATATACTAAAAAAAATTAAAAATAAAAATAAAAAAAATTACAGTGTTGACATCTCTGAAGGACAGAGGAAGTGTAATAAACACACGACACAAGATTCTTGTGCTTTTCTACTTGTGCTGTTCTGCATGGAAGCAACTTGTGCAAACAATGAAAAAATACATTTTCCCTTTTTGAGGCATAGTTTACTTCCAATTGCTAATAGGATGTAAATCAAGATATGCTGGAATGGATTAGTGATATTGACATTCCTATACTAATCAACACATACCTATTCTCATGACTTAAGAGTTAAAATAATCGCTACTTTGGGGAATACTGAGGAATTATTCAATGCCATCAGCCCAGCAATATTACTGGGGCTTCAGTACACTCTATAGGGGTTACATAAACTAGTGTTATTTAATGCAGAGCCTGATGTTGCAGAGACCTGAGACAGTAGATACATTTGTGTCCTCTCATCATGATGTACATCATAGGTTAAATTTTGAATTTTTTTTTTTTTTTGAGTTTTGAGATTGCTAGAGACAGTTGCACCTTCAGGACTAACCCTACATTGAATACAGGTTTGGAACGTTATTGGCATCACTACGGCATCATATTCAGTAATGAATTTTTCGTCATACTGTGTTCCTACATAAGGCAATTACAGTTTTGCTGTTGCTAAAATTAAGATATGTATTTGCTAAAAAACAAACAAACAAACAAAAACAAGCCTATTTTCCACATTAGCAAATTGCATCTTCAAAGCCTAAAGCTTCCTTAGTTCCATTATGCTAAGCTCAGGGAACTGACAACAGCAAGTCTTGTGAGGACAAAATGCACACATCTGCACAGAAAGGTACATGGAAAGATTAATGTGTAAGACATAACTTTCTTGTGAGCCTACAGCAATCTCTCTAATGTGTATGTTGCTTAGCATGTGAACACTTGTAGTACATTTTAAATCAAGAGAATAATACTTCCTCTTCCTCAGGGAATCTCAAAAGTTAGCATTACTTCAAATACTAGCAAATCAAGCTACACACAGCTTGCAGTGACTTGGATCGTGGCTCAGCATAGTGTTGGCTTAAGTGTTAGATGTACTTTATGAGAAGTGTACAATTTCCTTCTAGCATCATTAAGCCTTGAATACAAACAATTAGCAGAACTGCAACTGCTAGAATCATGCTGCCTTGCCGTTTACATTAAGACAGCCAAACACAGTTACAGCCTGTGCCACTGGAAGGCATTCATAAATTTCCACTTCTATTTGTTCACTTGTGCTCCTAGTAGGTAATATGCTGTTTTGGGGTTGTTTTGTTTTTTTTTTTCTTTTTTTTTTTTCCTGTGTTTAATTCAGTACCATTCTGTTAATGCTTACTTTGGTAGATGATTTAACTGAGTCTAGGCCTTGGAAAAAAAAAAAAAAAAAGCAATTTAATTTACCAGATCATAATTGGAGATTTTTTTGCTTTACAAAAGCAAGTAATACTATTTACTGATTTTAAAGATCTATCCTTCAAGCGGTTTTCTGTTTCCTTATAGTACTTTGAGACAATTAAATGTTACTATTTTGTCTTTAGAGAAGGTTTAAAAAAAGAAAAAAAGACAAACTGATTTAGTGAGTATCTCTAAGCAGCATCAATGGCGAAGAAGGAATAAGAATTTAGATTAATGAATATTTTGGAAGTGCTTTTCAAATAAAAACTTTTTCCATTCAAAAAAAAAAAAAAAATTGCATCCTATGAGTTTTTATTGAAAAACAGAAAACAAGAATTTTTTTCTGAGAACATTATCTGCCTTCAACTTTCATCTAGAAAAAAAAAAAAAAAAAAAAAAAGTATATTTTTTTCCTAATGGCACAATTTTTCTGCTGATTATTCAAAAAGGAGATATTTTCTCCCATCTGTATTTTGATTAATAGTTTCAGATGCCAGCTTCAGCTCTGTATTTGCAAGACTTGAATTTGAAATGCTGCAGTAAGATGGACAAGCAGATTTGACACCCAAATATCTTATCTTTCAAATACTGACTGATCCTATGTTTTCATCTATTTCAAGGCATGAAAAGAAACACTCTACTTCAGAAAGAATCCGGGAGTAAAAGAGCACAGCAAATGTAACAGAAGAAAAAGCCTGGTGAAACTAACAGCAGAGTGTCAGGCTCAACATGCATTTTTTAAATCCAATATAGTCAAAGAAATGTTCTTAAGAACACCAGAGAGATAAAAACAAATATTATATGTGCTGTAGATTCCAATTCTAACAGCCCTATCTAGGAAATTAGGGAGAACGTTGCAACAAAATTTCAAAGACTTGATTTCTTAGATTGAACATTTTTTTAATGCATTCACAATGTTTAATACCATTATAATTCTATTTCATTCAGATTAAAATCAGAAATCGCTAGTACAGTTAGGGCAGAGCTTATTTCTCAGGCTTATTTCCATTGACTTTATTCAGATTATTTTGCAACAAGACATTTTGCAACACAATAAGAAGTGTTATCTAAATTATTATGCACTGCATAAATAATGAATCATTCCATTCTCTCCTAAGTACTTTACATTCACAAATAACAAAAAACATAAGAGATTCCCAAGATTTGCATGAACAGTTTAAAACATCTTAAAGACAGGAGAAGAAACCCAGAGGTAGAACTATTATATTAGTTTAGTCTAATGTTCTAAATAAAGGAGAATTTTTACAGTCACTTAACGTGCCTCAAAACGTATACTTTTCTATTATTTCCTCCCTTCACAGTTAGCAAAATAAGTACTGCTTTGAGCTGTATTGACTTCAAAAATCCATTCTAAAGGTTAGGTTTTTGAAGAAGCCTCATGATCCATGCATCCAAATATCACTGCAATAAATACAAACTAGACACCAAAATTTCATGATTTCATTCAGATATTTTGTCTGAAACAGGAAGTCTCAGATGAAACAACCTATGAATTTTTTCACAATGCCTTTTGATGAGTTTTGTAATGAATTCCCCACAGAAGTGGAGTAGTAAGAGCTCACACTTGCTTGGAAAAGTAGAAGTTTAAGTAAATCAGTGTTTGGCAGAAGAGATCAGATTATTCATTAGGAAGGAAAAAAAAAAGAAAAACAAAATATTTCTTCTGGTATACCAACTTAGAACTAAGCATAATGTAAAAATTGGTTCATTCTTCAGTGTAGTCAAGATAGCCATTTCTAGTCTTACACTAGAAAGCAAAAATTTCTCCTCAGTTTCCTGAAGTACAAAGAAATCTGAGTGCCCTTGCAGTCAGTAGCATGTAGATGTCTAGACTGAGTTCAATTTTACTTCTTGTAAGAAAGTGGATGAAGAAATTAACCACAACAATTTGAAATTATTACAAATGGAAATGTTTGTGGTCTACAGCGAATACTTTAATAGTTTAATGCCATACTACTTAACTTTGCCTCAATTATTAGTGTTTATTACGAATGATTCCTTGCAGTGATTGGATAAGTGAAAAAAATACATGCACACCATAAGGAATTATTTAAAGGCTTATTTCCCCTGAGCTTCCTGACTAGTCATTTTGTCTCAGTGAAGCAATCACAAGGACTCTTCAGAAGCTGAAATTCTGTTGACATTTAAACTAAAATCCTTCTGCTTTTGCTCAGTCACCAGCTTGTCAGACAAATATTTTACAGATGAAGTTGTTCAACAGAAGATAATGCCCCTTTAAATAATGTGTTTTTTCGTTTGTTTGTTTTTGTTTTGTTTTCTTTTTTTTTTTTTCCTTTTTTTTTTTTTTTTTTCTGTGAAAAGCCAATTTTAGCACTGGTAAAAAAGAAAATCAGTTAAAGTACTCGAAGTGTTAATTAAAATAATATTTTACCCTCTGTGATGAAACCAAAAGTAGTCTGATTCTCCTACATAAACAAAACCTCTGGCTACAGATAAGCTGCCCATAACAACTGCATCTGAATGCTACTACCAGACTCTTGCTCCTAAACTATTTGCCAGGCTTCAAGGTATACTTAAATGTAAGTTTTTGTTCCTCCTCCTCCATCTGAAAAAAATATATTGACAAAAACTGTACAAAAACTCTTATTTAAAGCTCAGTTAGAATATAAATACTAACAGAGCAATATCTACAATATGCCCTAAGAGATATTATTTATTAGGGTTTTACTAAATGGAAAGATTCAGGCAAGGTGAGATGAAGTGTGTAGCTGTAAGACTGAAGTTTATATATTTATGCAGTGTATTAATTCACTAAGTTTAGATGTAAAGTGTATTCAATGTGGCTAAAGATTGCTGAATGCTTCCAGTTTGCAAGATGTGTTTTTAGTGAGAGCTTCACTTGATCACACTGATTGCTTCTGGTACTTACTGAGTGGATAACTGAATTAAGATTAGATAGAAAAGAATAGGGGTACATAAAACATAGCAACATGAGATGTCCAGTATGCATATTTAAAGATTTTAATTTTTGCTCAGACACTATAGACTAAAAATGGGAACAGCTGATAATCCTGGTATCAGTGTCTAAATATTATACATCATTAAAGCTTGCTTGCCCCTTTCCCACGTTTGTTTGTGGATGATGATGCTGAGACATTATTCCTCCAAGGAAGAAAAGAAATTACAGATACTGTTTAAAGAATTTTGAAATATACCACTGGGATGAGACAGCTGTGTGATTTCATTTTAAGCCTACTTTAGAGCAAAGAGTCTTTTTATACATCACTTACATTATCTAATTATATTCTGCTCTTCATATCTCATCAACCATGCAAGCTGTTGGCACAACAATTCCAAATTGTATAAGATGGAAGTCACTATTTTTATAACTATAAATAGCTAATTTTCTTTCTTTTTTTCCTCTACACATAGAAGTAGAGGAAGTAAAATAAAAGTAAATTCATATAGTGATAAAAAGAAATGAGCAATGTTTTTATACTGCCTATTACTATCATAGTTATGTGTGATTGATCTTTCAGACACTTTTTGTTTAATGACGTCAGTGGAAGTAGTTAAATCTCTGTTTAAAGAGTTGTTTAAAATGATTATCCTACAAATTTTTCTAGCTTGTTAGATAACAATATTATAACAAGTATTTCCTCACTTCTTGTAATTTGTATCCTGTTACTGAGCTTAATATACATTCTACTCATTGGTCAGTGAAAAACGTGTCTGGAAGAAAGAAGTGAATTATATGGATATGGCAAGAAGATTCTCTTCAGTGAGTATATTAATGATTACATCCATTTGTATTCCTGTTTTTAGCCTCGTTTGACTTTTTTTTCCCCTCTTTCTTTGAAGCTTTCTATATTAACAACACTTGCACATGTAACTTCCAATAATGCAATTACATATGCATGCTTTAACTAGCTTGGCTTTTCTCATTCGCATTACCTCTCTTCTGCATTATCCACTGCTGTGGGTATTCATAGCCATATCTGTGCTGAATACAAAACCTTGTTACTATAGGAGATGCATTTTTTACTAACACTATAACAATAAGCACACTTCCAGAGAGTAACAAAAGCAGCTGCACGGCTTCTATGCCACACCTCAGAGCACCTGCACAAGTGTAGCACTTGCTAGTAGTCAAGAGGCCTGTGTATGATTGCTGTGGATAGCAAGAAGCCATTATCAATATGCAATATTTTCTGTTTAAGAATTTGAAATACTTTTTCCTGGTCTGTGAGGAAGGCAATAGATACTATTTTTTTATTATTATTATTTTTTACCGTCTCTATGTAGAATTAGAACATTTTACATAGCTCTTCAGTTTTTTAAAAAAATTTCTTAAACAAATCAGAGGAAGTTTCTGTCACTAGTGGTTCAAATTCAGGCAGCTGTAGCCTGATTTCTTTTGGTAGCTTTCATGCAATCAAAGATAGTTGCAAGAACTGCGTTTAGACTCAATACAAGAGTCCAGTTGGTTCCCAGCTCCTGCTTTGAGATGCGGAACTTATTTCTATTTCATGTTTCCTCCTGTTGCACAAAGGCCTTATATCTTTTGCCTGACTGTAGGCAAGATTTCACTTCAAACCAGCCAGTTATACAAATTTGATCTCTGAAACATGTATTTGTTTCCTGATCACATCTGTCTATAACAAGCTGCCCACTAAAGGGACTGTACAGCAAAAATTCTCTTTTTAAAAAGAGCTTTTTCATATAAAGCAAAGCACAAATGGTCTAGCAGCACTGTCCTACTTAGCTCTTATAACTCTGTGAGAAAGAGATTTCTCATTAATTTATCAGATTCACATCCTCTACTCCACTCACAAGCTGCCCACTTGTTACAGCGAATCACTTAATAACCTTAAATTCACTGTATCTATTCTTTTTTTCTGTCTAAAACACACTTGCTTAGAGTCAATCTCCTGTCTCAAAAGAATTCTTATGAGTGATGGAAAAATTGTTACAGGTGCATAAGAGACTCTTTACTGACTTAACTGATGCCTTCACTTACTTAATAACAATACAGTCACATCGAAGACTGATCTGAAGGCCAAAAATAAAATATTGTACTTGGCACAGAACTATCAGTTTTTTAGCAAATGTACACTTCGAAATGCGTGAGGATATACTGACCTGCCGCTGCCGTCACCTTAGTTTGGAATGAAGCTGTTACTATGAGCTAGCAATCCATGCCGCTCATGGGAACAGCTAATAATACTAATTTTGAAACATTCTATTCCTTATCACTTACTTCAGAAGTGCTATTTTTTTCTATAGTTTTTTAGGACTGTCTCGCTCCAATTTATAGGAGCAAGAGGAGATTCTTTCGATATCTGTTTCCCCAGTGTGAGATTAAGAAACAATGGTTCAAATGTTGGTCCGACCAGTTTATTACAAATCTTAATTAGAGAGATGGGGAAGGGGGGACAGACACTATTATGAATTAGGGTAATGGAGAGGGAAAGGAAGGAGATAGAAAAGGTAGGAAAGAAGCAGCAAGGAGTCTTTATAGGAAGCAAGAGGGAGATATAGTCACCACCATGGATCCAGCGTGGTTCGTAGTTCAGTCATTGATCTTCAGTAGTGGGGGGTCATCAGGTATTGTTGTTCTGTTGACGACGATGGTGATCACAGCGATGATGGCCCCTATTCAGTGGTTCCAAAGTGATCAAGTCAGCTCTCTTTGGAGTGACAGCTCAAATCCAAACTGTGGAGTCTCCTTCTCTGGAGATATTCAAGACTCGCCTGGACACCCACTTGTGCGACTTGGTGTAGGGAACCTGCTTTGGCAGGGGGGTTGGACTCGAGGATCTCTGGAGGTCCCCTCCAACCCCTATGATTCTGTGGTTGAGTCAGCTCTCCTTGGAGTGGCAGCTTCTGGCTTTGGGATCTCAGCAGAAACTCCTTTGTTCCTATCTTCCTGGCTTTGCCAGCAGATAAGAGAGAGCAGGGAGGTGCCAACTTGTATCTTGCCTTCACAGGATACAGTGGCATCATCCCCCAGTCTCCCATAGCAAGCTGGAGTTATTTGGTCACAGGCTAGATCTTCTGCCAGTAAACAGTCCTGAGCACTATCTTCCAAATGCAAACAGCTAAAATTGTCCACATAGTGATGTTGATTGCCACACGGCAACACCCATCACTTATCTCCTAGACAAGTCAGTCTTTTCACAAGAAATACTTCAGTAAGCAAGCTTTGAGCCAAAAAACAAAGAAGGATTCTCACAGGGACCCAATGTCAGCATAGGACATTAACTAACGGCCATTTTCAGCTACTATTACCGAATCTATTATTTACTCTGAGCATCTACTGCAATGACAGAAGGAATAACGAAGAAGAAACGCTCGTGTGATATGCTGGTCAGTTCATGAGTAAAACAGTACAAGTAAAGGAACCTAAGCAACCAATCCAAAGTCTTTGTCTTCTGACAGCTGATTATTTTAACTTCAGTGATTTAAGCACTTCTGATGTTAGCATCTTGGGTTAACAATGGGCAAAGTTATTTAAGATGCTTTGAAGGGCACACTTTTAAAATTGACAACTTCCATGTGCAGTTTTGATGACAGCTTTGACTAGGACAGAGTACTGAGAGAAGTGAATTAATTTGGAAGATTCATTGGCAGGTAATTACAATGGGATTTATAAAAATATGTGAAAATATATGATAGTGTTTTTCTTTTTTGAGAATATGCTCAATCAAATACTGTTATAGTGTTACTGACCAGTTAAAACCATTTCTGACTGGATCAAACCAGTTTGCACCAGTTCTGAGCAGTTCAAGTCTCTTCTGACAGGTTCAGACCTTTAAGCATCATTTACCAAAGTCAATGAGATCTTCTGTACCAACTTTGTGCTCATGAGGTTAATAACAGCATCCACAGGACTGTGTAACATTATTATACTTTTGAACTCTTACCCTCACATCAGTGGACACGGTGGTGGTACAGCAAGGTTTACCTGACGAAAATACATAGGCTCTTTGTATCAATGTCTTTTAATTTAGGAGGGATGGGAAGGGCTTATTCTATGAACGTGAAGTTTGCTAAAGCAATTTGTACAGATATTTCTTCTCTTTCAGTTATTTATTTTTCCTTGTATGTATCTTTGGAAAGGCCAAGCATGAAATTGGAGCTGTAAAGCAAGTCAGAATTTATTGATACGACTCTGCTCTGAAAGCTCAATAGTTGTGCAGCAAAGCAAGAAGGGTAAAGGGGCTGATATATTCATTGAACCTTTAAGCATCAACAAATAACACTTACAGTGAAGAATGACTGTTTTGCAACAGTAGGTGTGAGGTATACAAACAAAAGAAAACAGATGCTCACCAAACTGTATTATAAGAACATTAAAGAATCTGTTTTATATTAGTAGTTCTGAAGAAAAAGAATGCTTCCAAGCTATTTACAGGAGGTGCATAGCAAAAATGTGGGTTTTTCTGTTTGTTTGTTTTACTGAGGAGAATACTCGAATACTGCTAGTACTGTATCAGCCTAAACGGAAAAGAAAAACTGATAAAGTAAGTTGATAAACAGAAAAGTCTTTCATATCAAGCAATTACAGTTGCAGAATAAAGCAGCTGCTATTATCATAAACTTAGTATAAGAAATAAAATGTGAAGTACACCTAACAAACTATATATCTGTATATATATCAGATAGCATAACACAAACAAGTTACTACTTCTAAGTGTCAGCTTCTGTTCCTAATTTCACTTCTGTAATAATTTCTGACCCAAAGGATTTATCTGGGAAAGTTATTTTTAAACTCCAAATCAATTTTCTTATATTTCAGCATACATTTCTTCCATATGGCTATATCCGTAAACAGGTATGTTTTATAGTGTTAGACCCTGCAATCATTAATAAGTCTCAACCATAAGCCAAATGGCTGCAAAACTCTTTAATGGTTCTAGTAGAAAGGCTGGTATTCTACAAGATGCAATATTTTTTTTAAGACTTAATTAAATATTGTAGTTTAAACATGTTTTTATTATTTTCTTTTCTTCGACAGTTCCACAAACTATAATATTTCTCATCAACTAGCTTTCTGTGTGCATATCTCTGGTACTTTGGTTTATTTTTATTTCACCTTCCACAAGCCTTCTCCTTTTAAACAGGGCTGCTCTCCCTCTCTCTCCAATTGTCACCTTCAGTACATTAATGTTTGGGATTGCCTCAATCTGGATGCAGGATCCTGCACTTCACTCTGTCAGATTTCAGGACGTTCTCACTGGCCCACCTCTCAAGCCTGTCAAAGTACATCTGGAGGCAATCCTTCTTTCTGTTATATAAACTCCACCGCTCAGCTTGGTGCTATATGCATACTTGCTGAAGATGCACTCAATTCTACTATCCATGTCACTGACAAAGATGTTAAACTGTACTGGTCCTAACACAGATCCCTGAGGAACACCACTTGTCACCAGTATCCGCTTGGACAGTGAGCCATTGACCACAACACTTTGATTGTGACCAAATTCCTTATGCCGCATATGATCCATCTCTCAAATCTATGCCTCTCCAACTAGGAGGGAAGGATCTTGTGTGGGTTAGTGTTACATGCTAAGAATATCATACACTAATGATTTTGCAAATTCTTGACAAAAGTAAAAAAAGGCATAGAAATGCTGGCTCCTACAGACCACATCAAACTGCTATAAATGATGGACAGTCGGCTGAACATGAGCCAGCAGTGTGCCCTGGTGGCCAAGAAAGCCAATGGAATCCTGGCTTATATCAGGAATGGTGTGGTGAGCAGGACTAGGGAAGTCATCTGCCCCTGTACTTGGCATTGGTGAGGCCTCACCTTGAGTACTGTGTTCAGTTTTGGGCACCTCGGTACAGAAAGGATGTGGAGGTACTGGAGCAGGTCCAGAGAAGGGCAATGAGGCTAGTGAAGTGCTTGGAAAATCAGCCCTATGAGGAGAGGCTGAAGGAGCTGGGGCTGTTTAGTCTGGGGAAAAGGAGGCTGAGGGGAGACCTTATTACTCTCTTCCAGCACCTGAAAGGTGCTTACAGTGAGAGCGGGGTAGGTCTCTTCTCACTGGTGATAGGTGACGAGATGAGGGGAAATGGCCTCAAGTTGCGCCAAGGTAAGTTTAGGTTGGACATTAGGAAACACTTCTTTACAGAAAGGGTGGTTAAACATTGGAATAGGGTCCCCAGAGAGGTGGTTGAGTCACCATCCCTGGATGTCTTTAAGAGCTGTTTGGATGTGGTGCTCGGAGATATGATTTAGCAGAGGATTGTTAGAGTTAGGGTGCTATGGTTAGGCTGAGGTTGATCCTTGAGGTCCCTTCCAAACTGAGTAATTCTATGAAATATGCCTCCCTGAGTGTACTTGCTCCGTTTGCCACCACTGACAAACAGGAGTGCAGATGGAGCAGAGGCAGCAGGAATAACTGCTGGACATTTAAGACACATATTGTTTCCTGTTTTAAATAAAATTAGCACAAATTAGCAACAAAAAGCAATTTCAAAATCATTACCTGTATTTCATCACGACACAGCTTCCCTCATGTAACATTGATCACTTCTTTAGGGAGTCATCATCTATAAACCTCAACATGCCTTTTTCCTACTCTGTGCCCATACAACACCATAAAGTATAAGAAACAGTTTATAGTTCGAAGGTCTGAAAGAGGAATACAAGGTTGTGACAAATTCTCCTCTCATTTTCTAATAACACACCTACACCTTCATATAAAAGAAATTATCTCTCTCGTTTTGAAGTTTGTACAAAATAAATAGCTTTTCAAAGAATGGAATAATTCAATTGTACTATTGTACTTCTACTTTTAATTAACTGCATACAATTATAATTTGGCTGTACTACAAAGAGTACAAGCTATATATGAAATGAAAACAGTGGAAAACAAAGCTGCAAATTCAATTTAGTATTATTTTTTCAGTGCAAGTTTTCTAACCATTGATACCATTGTGAAAACAAACAACTGGCTCTTAAAGAAATATTCTGTAAATGAAAATAGTTCATATCCATCCTAAACAAGACCAGAATTCCATATGGTAGGGCTTGTTTAAGTCATGGAAATGAGTTATCTTTATCTGAATAAGTACAAGGTAGAAAAGACAACACAGATATTGAAAAGATTAAAGCAAGGATATGAGGCAAATTGAGAGTAAAAAAAAAAAAAACCTAATTCAATGTTACATCCACTGAAATGTGCTGTCCTCCATCTTTTAGCCCTCAAGGGATGACCTCAGGATTGCTTTTAAAAGTACAAGCCCTTACTAGGTATTTGCCTGCTGCTGAATAAGATACTCTGGGACTGTACTCCCTTAACAAGTTCATTACAACAACAAGGAGAATTAGAGAAGAAAATTCCAGGGAGGCAAACCTGGTTTTGCAGAAAGATATAAATGACCCACCACTGAACCACCCAGCTAAACAGTCACATGTATAGCCTGCTATGCCCCAGGAATCTTTTCATGGGAGTTTAAGCAGTAAGAAAAGGTCATGCAGCCATTATAATGAAGATGCATCATGCATTTCATCTTTGCTTTCTGTATAATACTTCAAACATAGTTCTCTACTACTAAGATGTGGATCCACAAAAGGTCTTATTTTGAGCCAACAGACATTACACAAAGAGAACACAGCCTAGTACTCTTTGCTCTCCAACACAGGATTTCACAATTGCATCCACTACTATCTGCAGTTTATCATCCTACTCAATATTTACTAACTTTAGCTAGTGAGAGCATGTTCTTCATTCATGCCCTTTATCCCATGTTGTTATGGGTCAATACCTGTCTACATGGAACTGGAAATCTATCTATCTGACCTGAATTCAAGCCCCTCTGAATCACTCAGAAGTTCATTGCTTGCTTTGGCAGTTCCAGCTCAATAGAGGATTTCATCAGGTTTCAAGTTCTTTCTTTTTAGTCTTTAAGTACACAGAAAATAAAATCGTGCTTAATTGCTTTCTATTGGAAACACAATCAGTTCACTGCTCTTGTATCAAACTGCATTCATTCACATACTTTGTGTCTGCTAGTCTCCGACATGATCTTCAATATTTCAGCAGAATTTCTAACTTTGAAATTCAGATATTTAAGGCTGAATCTCAATTAACCAAATAACTTCTCCCACTGTCAACTCAGGGAGGAGAGAAATCTCTTAACATCTTCCAGAATTTACTGCAGAAAATTCTTCAAAACTTCAGGGAAAAAGATTAGAAGAAGAAAAAATTACATGTAGCAAATCATTCACTGCCAGAGATGTCTATCAAAGGGACCGCTCTTCAAGCTGCAGATGGCAGGTCTCCTACAGAAAGCAGCTGGTCCTTTGGCAGGGTTTCCTTTAAAAGTGCCAATGGCGAAGTCAGACTGTGGTAATTCAAGGGCACCCTAGGAACTTTATGCTGACCTTATTTCAGCTATACAAGCTAAGACTTTGCTCTTCAGGCAGCCAGACCTACTGCTTTATCACATACCACCCACCATGCCAGTTATGCTTTCTTCAGTGTGAGGGGGCATGCGGCTATATCATGTGCTCTGGACTGTTTTCAACATAACCACAGAAATGTACTAGTAAACCTGATTTATAAATTAGACCACTGTCTGCAATTTCTTCAAGCAGTGATATATATTACTGTGTGTAAAGTACTTAGCAAACCTAAGTTGCTAAGTTGTGTAAGAAAAGTAATAATATGCCATCTTCATCAGGGAGTGCAGCAATAGGAGAAGACGTGTCAGCATTAAACTTAAGGAGAGTAGATATAGATTATATCTGTTCAGATTTAGGTAGAAATTCTTTATGCTGAGGCTGATGAGGCACTGGCACAGACTACTTAGAGAAGCTGAGTACGTCCCACTCCTGGAGGTGTTCAAAGCCAGGTTAGATGGGGCCATTCACAACCTGATCTACTGATAAGTGTCCCTAAGCCTGACACACTGGTCAACAAAGAACGCATACAATCCCTTAAAAATTCAAATATCTTCTAGCTTATATATGTATATCAGTCATTTAGGAAACAGAATGCCAGTGACACACAATATCAAGATTTCCAGTCAGACCATAAAGCCCTTCTCAGTCCACACATCAGGCACTGGCTGTAGCCCAATTAAACTCAGCAGTGCATAGGTGTTACCAAAAAAGTATAATAAAAGCAAACTTCCCTTTAGGGTTCTGAGAAAATTAGAGTTCATTAACTTCTTCAGGTCTCTAAACATCAAACTGACTCAAAAATGAGAGAAAATGACAAAACAACAATCTGAATAAGAATTAAATCTAACAGCTTTTCTCTTACAACTATAAGACACACATACTCGTGATTCATCTACACAAACCAAGGCTCTCACGAAATATTTTAGAACTTTAACATGGAAGCCCACTTCTGTTTTAGCCTTGTTTTAAAGAAGTTTTCTAACCTTGAAAAATAGATGTACGATCTAAAACGTAATATTTCTATGCTCTTGGTTATCTTTTATTGACATTTAAAAGCAAAATTCAGCAAAAACATTTTGGAGTAAAAGTAACTCAACTGTCTACAACTTCTAGCGACATTTCAGCATGTCTGTGAACCGAGTGGAACCAATTCATGTAAAACATCAAATAAAAAATGTGACCACTTCATCTTAAAAACTTCAAAAATCTCACAGCTGCAATGTTCCAAAAATCTAATTGAAAGAAGAAAACAAGGACAATATTTGTATGAAACTATTAATAAAAAAATACCTTAAATTCACTTTAGAATAATCTGCTTGATAAAAGAAATCCATTTTCACACTAAGAAACTAATAAAGCTGAAGATGTAGAGAATTTCATTCATTGGTAAAATACTATTACACCAATAAACCTGCTCTCACAAAATGAGCATATGCATGTTTATTAATTAAAATACTAGAGAGTCAAGATACTACATTGCATTTTTCAGCATGTAATACTCGGAGACTAGCATTCCTGTTAAAAATAAGAGCACTTATACTGAGTAGTTGATCTTATTTTCCTAATAGCTCTAAGAGAAGCTGTGGGATTGCACAGAGAGCACAAACAATGAAAAATTAATTACACTATGAATGAAAGCTTTCTCAATTGGAGGCAATATTAACTTTTATTGATAGGACCAGCTGATATTGTGGAATATCACTGGCAGATGGTCAATTGTCCTATAAATGGTTCTAATATACTAACTGGCAATACAGCAGATTTTTAGCTCATAAGAAGAAAATCATTAGTAATACCACTAATACTTACTCAACTGAAAGGTGAGTTTGTAATGATATAAGATAAAATGAGATAGCAAAATAAAGAATAAGCAGGTGTGTTACAATGCAAGATAATCCAAATTTGCAAAATAATCAAAGTCCAAGACAGAAATGCATTTGGTTTACTATGAGACAATAATCATTAAAATGATGCAGTGTGATAATGTGGAATATTTTTAGACCTTCAGCTCCTTCACAGATACATCTATCTAAATAAATAAAACCGGCTCATTAATGGAAGCTATTTTTATTAGTTTTACTTACTTATTGTGTTTTCAGTTGAGAAAAATATAGAACGGAAAAGTGCATTGCTCTTTAATTAATTAACATGGGAGTGGGAAATGTGAGTTAACCTTAAGAGACAATTTTCAAACCCTCAAAAGTAGCTTGGACAAGATGTGATTCCAGCTAATAAATCTGATGCATTCAAACAAACTCTGTGATGTTTTATACGTTTATTTCACACTGAAAAGCAAGAATGAAATAATATAGGAGAAAATAATACTTTGTGAACTGGAAAATGGTCCACTGAATTCGTGGGACAAAAAAGAAAAAAAAAAAAAGAAAAAAAAAGAGGCATACAGTTTCACATATCTCCTTCAATAAATCTATTCATAATTTTTTTCCTTTTAATTTACCCTGGAAAGGAAGACTTGGAGACAGGGTTTAAAGCTTTCAGTCCTGAGCTTAGATCACACTTTGTAAATAATTGATTTGAATTGCAAAACTTACATAAGAAAACATGTTGAATTCATATATTTCCTTTCAAACTGCACACAAAAATACTGATCCCTACCTCTCATTTCTGATAGGCCTGCAGATGCTGTTTGATGACAACTGCACTTGTGAACTAATTTCTTTTTTTTTTTTTTTTTTTTTGAAGCAATTAGGGTTGCATGGAAATAGAAACATGAATGCAAATGTTTGTTTGCATGTTTTGAAAGATTTCTGTTGATTGCATTGCTCGAAAGTAACTAAAGATGCAACCTGAAAGTAACTAAAGTAGTTTGACTTCCAAGTAGAATTTTCATAAACTTGGCCAGTTCCCAGCCAAGTGCAGTCCTGAAACCTTGGAGACTGGAAAGCCAGTCCAGTGAACTCCTCAGAAATGCCTAGGTTGGTTTGATAAATAAACCTTTATTTCTGAGGGTGTTAAGTTTCTGCCTTCCCAGGACTACTTTGTTTACAGTAATACCTAAAAGGTCAAAAGCATATTTATCAATCACAAAATCAACAAATGGCTGAGGTTGGCAGGAACCTCTGGGTTCATCTGTTCCAACCCTTTCTCAAGGAGGAACACACAGAAAAGGGAGCCCAGAACCACATTCAGGTGGCTTCTGAAGATCTCCAAATAGAAGACTCCACAACCTCTCTGGACAATGCGCACAGCACAGATAAGCTTCCTAATGTTCAGACAGAACCTCATGTTCTGGTTTGTGTCCAATGCATCACAAAGCCAAGAGATGGCCAAAGTTGTCACAATCGTCATAAGCAGTGACAGCTTCAGTATTTATAGTTTAGAAGAACTCCTACGCTGCCTAAGCAGCCTCAAAAAGAAGCATTCTAAAACCAGTCTGGATTAATAGCTCCTAAAAACATGCTTAACATATGCAATAACTTCAAGGAAAAGTAACCAAGAAGTTTGTTTTCAATCTTTGAAATGTGTGGGTTTTTGTTTGTTTGTTTTGGCATACTGTAAACACAAGTAATGTGCCCTGGATAATACACAGAGCTGTCATTTTCAGAAAACAAAATGCAGAGATTTTAATCCCCATTTTGCAAGTTCATCAGTATTTGATAGCACAGCTATAATCAATCCTTACTTTGAAAGATCTTAGATTACAAAATTTGGTGTACAGATGTCCCCTGCAGTACTTTTTCTATAAATGCTTTTCAGTAACAGTAGTGAAGAATTTGGAGAAAATGTACTAGAATGAGAAAATATTTTCCAAACTGTTGCAAGAGCTAGGAAAATACATAACAAAGAAAACCTGTAGATACATTTCAGTATACTATATTTCAAAAGTTGGATTATATACTTACAATATAACTTATGTCACAATTTATAAGCAAGGGGCTAGAGGAAACATGAAAATGTAGCTCAAAAGAGTTTAATCCTGATCCTACCTAGCACATGAGAGGAAGCAATTACTATCAGCATTACCATGGAATGAATGCTTCTTAATGAGTAGAAGACAGAGAAGCAAGTTCCACCATTCAAAGTAAATTTCAGGGTCCAAGGGAGCATTTACAGACTCCTACATCTTTGCAGAAACATAGGGCAGCTTTACAATTTGGCCCTTAATTTTAGGAATGACCTACTAGTTTCCTCTAGTTTCATCTCAGTGGTCTGGAGGGCTTTTCTACAAAGATTAGAGATGAAAGAGAAATAAAAAAAAAAAATAAAAATCCTTCTGATCATGAGTATAGCCAAGGGAGAACTCTATTTTAGAAAGCCTTGAAAGGCATTAAA
Organism: Phasianus colchicus; assembly: GCF_987193195.1. Lineage (NCBI taxonomy): Eukaryota > Metazoa > Chordata > Aves > Galliformes > Phasianidae > Phasianus > Phasianus colchicus. Next base: position 17,645,444 of record NC_143439.1, on the reverse strand, counting down.
ATGTTGTAATAAGATTTTTCCCCTTCCTCATACAACAGTGGATAATCCTCTGAATTACAAGTCTCTTTTTACATATAGTCATAAATTACACAGCTAAAATATTGATATAACCAGACCTGGTTAATTCAAGCTGGTTTTGCTTCTCATTAAGATTTAACAGGAGCTGAAGCATTTATGGTGTAATATCATTCAAATTTTGGGAAAAGGGGAATACAGCAAGCATAAATCAGGCAAGAATATAATAGTAACTGAATTGAATTAGAAATGAAGAGAATATTTGATGTAGAGAAAACATTTTCCTCTTGGATTGGGATGGTAAGGGATGGAAACGCATCCTGACAACTCTCTAGAGAGTTTACACGTGAGTAAGCCTTTAGTAGCCTCTTCTAATCTGCCGCTTTCTTTGCCCAGTGGATGCCACCAGCATTTATCAAATTGCCTCCCTGCATACCAGGCAACTCACCACGCAATTACGACCTAGAGGGCTGCTGGTTTCCAGCGCAGCCATCCATCACAGCCATGTGGGGAGCTTGGGCTCTGGGCCGTGCAAATGGGCAACGTGATAAATCTAAATGTACTTTTAAAGTTATTGTGAAATGAAAGAGTGTTTCGAAGTAAGTGCATTAAAAAAAGCAACACACTACAAAGTCATCACTTTGTAGAGCAGCAATATATGTACTGTAACTTCAGATCAATACAGGATTCAACTGTATTTAACTCAGAAGAAAAGCCAGCATGCAATAATTGCAACGATAATAACAAATGTGGTTTTGAGAGGTGCTGAAGTGACATTCTCCAGGCAATCGCTAGCTATCTGTGCTATCAGAGACTGTAGGCTAGCCAACAGCAGTAAAATATCTTTTAACTAAGAAGTTCAATGAAGAAAAAGAAGCAAAAACATTTTAAGAGCTCAGATCTTGTCCCCAGATATACAGCAGAAGTGTTACTGCTGCTTTTACTATCAGAAAATTGCCTAATCTGATACAAAGTAATAAGATACCAACTTAAGAAAAAATATATAAACTTTTTTTTTCAATAGAGTACAAGTTCCAAATGATAAAGTGTTCATAAGAAAATTCTTTGCTACAAAATATCTCAATATAAAATTCAAACAACTGCTGAGAAAAAAAATCCAATTACATATCTACAGAATCTATTGTATCTGTTGTATTGTATCTATTCACAAAATATCTGTAAATATAAATAAAGTATTAAAAGCAGTACATAAGAGAAGCTGTTGGTCTACTTTGTGACCATGTATTAGTACCACAACACAGTTGTAAAACTGTGGGAAAATCAAGACAAGGATTTCAAACATTCATAACAAATTTAAGATTATAGTAAAAGGATGATTACATTCCAGAGTAAAATAATATATTTACCCTCAGGTAAATGGGGTAAGAAATATTTATTTGGAACTAACTTAATGCATTTATTTAGAAATAGAATTATGTAATTTGTCTTAGTATTTCTGAAATTTTGGAAAAGATGCCTCCTTCTGAGTTCCAGAAACAGGAGTCAAACACATAAAAAGCATCATGCACAACATTTTAGAAGAACATCTGTTGACCACACCTATGTCTGCCTGGTAAGTCTAGTTACAGACCTGTGGTAGAGAGAATATATGTACATTTGGAATACCAGAGAATTGCTCAGATGAAAATATAGTCTCACAAACACAGAGAGGCTCACTCTCCAGTGGGAAAAAAAACACTGCTTCCTTCTTGCAATGACAAAAGCAAAATTTCCTTCACCATACATTTATCTTTAAAATATCCTGTTGCTTTTTTAACAGAAGAGAGGAGGAACGAGTCCTCCCTTACCGTTAGATGACACTGTTAATTTGACTAATAATTAAAGAACAGAAAAATGTCTCCTTTTTACTGTACATCAGAACCAGAGTTCTTCAAATGTAAAAAAATTAAAGAACATAACTTATGTTCAGCATATTAAATCCAATTACCTTTGAAAGCATTTCCAGTTTTTACAGCAGAATTAAAATGTAGCTCTTCAACTTGTTCCACAAAAAGAGCTTGATAATACATCTCCATCATTTCTAAGTGCAGCAGCACTGCAGAGCTCTAAAGAGGTTGAGATACAGACTCAAATTTGAACAGTCTTTCCTCCAGCAAGAAGACACATGGCTGCCACACTTTAATTGTAATGAAATCTGGAAAATGTTATAGTGACAGATGACTTATGCTGTAACTTATGACAGAGTATATAAACAGTAAATAAATCACATTTTTATTATTTATCATGCAGAAATTTGGACCTTCCTTCTGTGACATCAACAGAAAAGTATCTAAAATATTCATAAGTGGCTTAATTTATATTGCACACTACTGTTGCAGTGTATCACTACAACTGCAACTGGGCTCTGCTGTTCTAGCACAGAAGATGCAGGTCTTGGCCTTAGACACTGACAAATGGTACTCTCAGAGAAGAGCAAGGAACCATAAGAGGAAGGATGTTCTCCATGAAAGCCATTTTCCGGTTCCTTCTGGTTTCACTGGGGAACATGACATTGCACTTTCTATCAAAATGCAAATGGTAACATTTTTAGCAGAGGTTGAGCTCATCAAGAAATGTGGAAACATATTTCCCACTTCATGGTTAAGGATATGAATTCATATACATAATAGAGACAAGTTGTCAAAATGTTAGTCAGAATACTTTCCTTACTTGTGACTAAACCTATGACTGTGTGATGGGAAAGAAATTCCAGTGAAGATTATAAAACAGATATAATTTGGGATCTATGTTTGGATAAAATATACTCCAAAGCTAAGCCATTTTTCAAAACTAGGCTTTCTCTTTGAGTGAATGCTTTGCATCTTCTTTCAGAAGAAAGAAAAAGAAAAGTTTGAATAAGAACCAGAATCCTTCACTTTCCAACTGTGTGTAAGAAAAAAAAAAAAAGAGGGAAGTCTGCTAAATGGAAAAGACACTGGTACTGAAATAAGAAGAAAAAACAGAATCTCAAAGATAATAAACAAGCTTGCCTTTGTGAAATTTTATATTCAGACTACTAATCCGGCTAGAGTAACAATACTGAAAGGTCTGATAAATGGCTACAAGATATACAAGTGACATTAATAAGTAAAAATGATGCTATCACTGTCAAAATAGACTGCTTCTACGTAAAGTTAATAAAGTGAAACACTAGAGAACAAGTTTCTCATATTTATGGGATAGACTCACAGAATCACAGAATGGCCAGTGTTGGAAGGGACCTCGAGGATCACGAAGCTCCAACTACCCTGTCACATGCAGGGCTACCAAACTCCATATCTAATACTAGATCAGGCAGCCCAGCGCCCCATCCAACCTGGCCTTGAACACCACCCTTGACGGGGCATCCACAACCTCTCTGGGCAGCCTGTTCCAGTACCTCACCACTCTCTCTGTAAAGAACTTCTCCCTGATATCCAACCAAATCTTCCCTCCCTCAACTTAAAACCATTTCCCCTTGTCCTGCAGTTATCTACCCTTTCAAAGAGTTAATTCCCCTCCTGTTTGTAGGCTCCCTTTAGGTACTGAAAGGCTACAAATAGGTTACTACCTCACAGCCTTCTTTTCTGCATGCTGAACAAGCCCAGCTCCTTCAGCCTGTCTTCATAGGGGAGGTGCTCCAGGTACTTGTTAAATAGGTGATAATGGGCCAAATTTAATAACAAAACATTATATTAAAATACTGAAAAAACTGAGAAAAAAATCTTCCAATTAGGTAGGATTCAGGCATGTTCCTCTTAAGTTTGTCTACTTGTCCAGGATACCAGATGGAAGGATAGCCCCTTCAGCTCCAAACTGCCTTTTATTTTTCCCTCTTATTACTGTTATTATTTTCAATCAAGCCTTGCTTTTACAAATTAACCAATAGTAGGTAGAAAAGGCAACCTCTTGGTAAGACAGAGAAGTGCATTTGTAGTTGATGAGCTAGTAGGTAGACCTGCAAAAGATTAGGAAGGAAGCACTAAAATTCCAGGAAGCTGCTGGTATGAGAAATCTCACAAACCAAAGCAGATGACGCTAAAGTACTTCTGCTGAATAAGCCTCTATCTATATATCTATCTACATATCTATCTATCAAGCCTCGTTCAACACGTTTAGAACAGAGGTGGTCAAAAAGGAGCAGGATTGATGAAAGTTTGGTTTTGCAAATCCTGCTGAATGAAAATGGCAAAATATTGCTGACTAATCATCTTCCAGAAAGAAGAGATTATATATATACGTATACACACACACACACACACACATTAAAGCCAGAATCTCACTTAGTCTCTTACTCTGCTTCAGTATTTTCAGAAGGTTTATTTTTTTCCCTACCTACTCATATCCAACTAAATGGCTGGTTGCAAGCTTGGCGCTACTTGCACATTCCCTTCTTAACGCTCATCTCTAGGTCCCTGGCCAGATAGTACGTAGCCTTGTATCTGTTCTTAACAACTATGGGGACTTGCAGACCACCTTGTAATACAAATTTGGTAAACATCAGACGCAGTCCAAGACCATACTTTAGTTGAATATCTTTAGTTGAAAACGTAGCCTTAGCTTCATAGTAAGAACTATGACTTCACGCTGTCTTTATGCCACTTTAAGTCAGGCAGTGTTGAAACCACATGAGATTTGCTCTGTTAAATCAAACTGCCAAGATTATTTGAGTCAAACAGTGAGTTTGTACTCCATGGGCACTTTTTTTGATATAACCATGACATTTCTGGCTTGATACTGAAAGATACACACACACTACTACAGCTCTTCTATCTAGAAAGAAGTCCACAAGCTCAGAATCTGTTTGGGCAGGGACATTCATCTTCAGGCTCCAGTCACTTAACACAAAGAATTCTCCTTCAGTGGTCACTACCATCCCCAAAACACTCAATTTTCTGTCTTCCAGAGACAAGGAACTGCAAATGATGAATGATACACCACTCAGCTTCCCCCAGAGGATTTAGTCTGATGAGACATGTAGAGGCGCTAATAGACTGTGAAACAAGTGTGAGCTAACCTAATTGAGTGGTATCGATCCACCTGTGCTAGGGAGATTATTGTGCATGTTTACTTGCCTAGCTGCAAAGACTTCACAAACCGAAAGTTCAGGTGAACTGAGTGGATCAGGAAAAAACAACCCTCAAACCCACTTTCAAATTGCTTTTAGCAACTCTGTTGCAGTAATACTTAACACACATACACTGCATATCCAGATTTATCTTCAGAGCTTCACAAATATTAGCTAATTAATCTTTCACTGTTATAGTTTCACTCCACAGCACAACTTCTTTATAATTGAATTTTTCTTTATAATTGAAGCTAAAGATTTTAACTGGCACAGAACCATGTACTGTTTTTGGGGAGAAGCCTCCATGACCTCATCCTACTTAATTTGTATCATATCACAGCTAAAAACTTTACAAGTAGGCAAAGGAAACGTGCGTATTTATAGAATGATCTACAATCATTTTTTTTTCTGGTTACCATTTAAAACAAAATGCATGATTACAATTATAACAGTCAGTAATTCTATTTTACTGGAAGTTTAATGAGGGATTTGTGATCGAAGTTGATACCTCTGAATTGCAGCTGGTTGAAGTGCTGAAATGTCAAGCACTGACTGATTGCTGCCTAATTACAGATCTATAAACAACTTCATATGGCTACAGAACTGCTCCTGGAGGTTTTCCTAGTGTTGCCATTAAGACTAATTTCAAGCAAGGTGCTTAACTCATGCACTTCATTGATACATAATTTTGTCTTTTTTTTTTGCCAGCTAAAATACAGATGAAGCTTCCTCAGTAATTCACACAAAAGACTTACGGTTTTGCCACCAAAAATCAATTATTCATTTATTTCTTATCCTAACTTCTTACTGTAGTTGAAAACGGCTTCAAGAGTTTTGTGACACAGATAAATGTTTGGTCAAGACAAGGAAGAAATCATCAACTCATTTATGAAAGAATAGAAAGTTTAGTGTTTATGCACAGTGTGCCACCTCTTACTCAAATCTGTTTATCCCTACATGGTTGAGAAGCGCTTCAGAGAACTTCTGAGAGCTCAGTACATTTTATGATAGAACAGATGAGTAAGACAAGGTTTGAACTGCTTAAAACTAAAACCTGTCCCTTCTGATATGAAGAGATAAAATCAAAGAGAAAATAAATGAATAGAATGAGTCAAAAATGACAGAAAGGCATGAGGAATCTTCGCTTGATTTTGGAACAGTGTTAAAAAATCTTAGCCTTCAGTTTCAGACTATCTGACTTCCTACAATATTCAATGACAACAAAAGCACAATAGTACATAAACAAGTACAAGTCTATCAGGACCAAAATTAATAGATGATGCTACCAAGCATTGCAAAATGCAAAAACATGAAAAGCAGATCTCACTAATACAGTATTCTTTTACCATTCACACATTTTAAATATGCATCTAAGTTATAATAGAATTGACATGACTTTTATTAATATCTTATCTTTGATCTTCAACTGGAATAAGAATTTAAGTGAAAAATGGCACACTATAGAGTATCATGCTCAAGGGAAACATCCTCACCTGTTTTACACCGCTATCAGATTGGTTCACTGTTTATTAACACAACAGTTATTTATTTCTTAATACCTTATTAAACAGCCCATCTTATTGCTTGGCTATATCACACATTTTAACAACATACTGTGAGGTGAATTAAGGATCTCATTAAAGCAATACAAGACTCACTTATATGTTTTCCTTTGTGTGTACTTTAAAAGACAATCTCAACACTGATTACTTTCTGCTTCATACAAATAAGACATTAAGCTCCTAAGGAAAACTTCACATTTGCCAACATGCATTCAACTCATTTTTCTAATCTAAAAATGTAAATCTAATTTGAAAAGTTTATGGTTTCAGTTTCACTGATGTGTATAATGCACTTCCTTCACATGGAAGGTGATTTTCCTTTTCTAATAAATAGCCTATTGTATTATATTTTTGCCTGTATCTCAGCAAATTATTTTCCACATAAACATAACAACATTTGTAAAAGCTCAGTACATTTTCTTATGAACTTAATTGACTGAACAGCTTAAAAAGTTGCTGAATATTTGAAACAATTAGCTACTGTCTTTGTAGTCTGTACTTTAGAGCGTCCCATAAATCTTTCACAGTAAATCTGCACAATTCAGTACATCTTCAAAATTATACTATTACATTTCCATCTCTTTTCTGCTCCTTCTAATAAGCTGCATTACAACTTTGATATGAAAACATAACTGGTGTTTACTACTAAACCCACACAGGCAGATTTGTATGGAGTAGTGGCACTGTCGCCCACTACACTGTCACAACATTCCCATTTCAGTCTTACTCAATGTGTTTTAATACTGTCGGCTTTGATGACATCTCTTTTAGAATTTACTGGCATTTTTCCCTGAATGAAATACATCTGTGGTCCTTTCCAGCATCTTATCATAAGTTTGTAAATATATATTAAAGGAATACTTATTTTCCCCACTCTGAGTATGTAGAAAAAATGTCTTTGTGACTGACAATGAAACTAGTTAAACAAGTGTCCCATGTGTCTATCCCTTGAGTGCTCATTTGAGTCTCCAGGAATGTCAACATTTCTCTCTGATTTGTACTCATAGTACAGCTGTTCTGTTAAGCAAAACTCTGATTTTCTATTGATCAAAAATAAACTTCAGATTTACTTAAAATTTAACCCATTCAATTTGTGCTGCTCCCATGAAATACAAAACAGATACAAAAAATTATTCCAAAAAGCTTTGTATGGGCAGAGTCCAAAATGAATAAGCTTTCTGACTGACATTTGCTACTACAGGCAATCATAAATGCATATCTTTTATCCCTGCAATTATTTTCCTTTGAAAAGTTACATACAGATTACTCTCTGTATTCAAATTTTCCTTCATTGACTAGTGAATACATAGAAGTGTTACTGCTTATTACAAGATACGCAGCTGAAGGTTAAGAAAATCTGTACAATTATCTAAATGCTCCACCTCCTTTCCCTTACATTAGTGATATGAACTCACTGTATTCATTCCTCCTGCAATGAAAACAGAAAAAACAACCTGAAAGCATACCATTATCATGGATTATACCATTATTACACATTCACATTACATCCTGTATTTTACTCTTTAATTTCAACATTCTAGATAACCCTGGCTATGCTTTCTGGCACTCCAAGATTTGTAATAAAACTCTTCTATTCCTTCACTCTCTTCACAGCTTTTTCAGTTTTTCCTTCCTTCTTACAGTGATGTCCTTGACAGAAACTAATGAATAACTACCTCTTAAAGGCCACTGTAGTTTTTGTAAAGCTGGATTTGCTAAAATTAATATGTAAATACAGATATTGACTTTATGCTCCGCATATATGCTTTTGAAATTCAAAGAAACATTGTGATAAAATCCTCTGAAGAGTACTGACCTGACCCCTTTCCCAAGTATTGTCATTATACTGCTCCAGCAATGATCTGCTTCTGAATAATATACTGTAATACAATTTAAGAAAATGTTTTGCTGTGAAAAAAATTGTTTTTCCATAAGAGTGTTACACAAACAAACTTTACTTCCAAGTATCTTTCTTGATTCCCCCCCCCAGAATCAATTTTGCTCCTTTTCTTACCTTCTCTCCCGTTTTGCCCCCTCTAACTCTTTTTGTGCCTGCCTGCAAGCTAGACTCTAACAAGCAGTTAGATAAGTAAATGTTGGACAAGGCAGCAACTCACTTTCAAATGCTTGATCCTGGAGAAAAATCCATAACCCTTAATCAGGACCATGAATTCCTTACTTATTTTTTAAAAGAGTACTTCATAAGCTGCTTGCTGAAGAAGGTAATTCTTTCCTATGCTAGAACTACTGATTCAGGACTGTAAGTACTGCCATTAATCCATGGGGCACCTCAGCACTCTGCATCCTCCCTGGAGAAAGGCAGAGGCTTCTCTCATTGCAAAAAGTAGAAGAGGAGGAGAAAGGTGCACACAGAAGGTCATTTCCTGACTAGTATTGTTCCAATGCCCTTCTCAGCTGTGTGGCCAAAGTCTCTCATCTCTGAGCCCATTCTAAGATGTTCCCCCTACTGACATAAGTTCAGGCAGAGCAGGCTGCCTGCGCAGGTTGCTGCGCACCCTCACAATGTTCTGCCAATGCAGAAAGAGAGATTTATGGGCTCAGAAAGAATACAAATGGTATAAAGCACAATTTAGGAACTTTGAAGTCAGGGCATTCAATAGACATTACTCCTAAACTGGCATTAAAAAGAACAACAATTGAATAAAGCAAGAAACAGCAAAAAGTGAGACTGGCCCCACTGTATCTACATGCAAACATGGAGAGAAAAACAGAATCAGAATAAATGGACAGGGGAATGACAGTGTTTGAATAGCAGTATGGATGTTCAGATCCACAATCCTACGTGAAATCCCTCTCAGTACATTTATAGACACAATTTAATTGTATCTTTCATCTACATATCTGATTGTTACAATTTCTTTCCATCCTGTTGTTGTCAGTTGAATTAGCAATTAAAACCTTTTCTCTACTGTCCGTGCTCTTGTTCATATTCTTCAGTGAATTTTGGTATACTTTTTTTCTCAAACTACTGACAAATACATTTGTCTACATTTAGAAGTCTCAGTGATTTCTTGCCTAGTTGTTTTTTTTTTTTTTAATCTGAAGCTATGTTGCTATTTAATTGAAGCAAATAACATATTAATACAAAGTATTAATATATTTAAGGGAAAAAAAAGTTTGGGTTGGTTTAGGTAATATAACATTTTTTTTATTTATTTTTTGATTTTTTGTGGGTTTTTTTGGATGAAATATCTGAAAAAAAAATACACTGTAATTAAGACATTTAATAAAAGAAACTAAAATAACAGGGAATTTCTATTCTGGAAGGTTGGATAATTCGACAACTACCTCTGAACCATAAAGAAATTCAAGCAAACAATTTCAGGAGAAAGGTTTTCATCTCCTCCTGAGCAGCTTTTACATTGACAAGTCCAATTACAATGTCAGGGTAGTTTCAGCATAACACTAGAAACATCAGAAATTGAGGTTATGTGCTAAGCAGCAGAAGAGAAGGTCTTGAGCCTTGATGCAACTTTAAGTAAACAGGAAATTAGGAACCCCAAAATGCAGCAGATTACAAAGGCCTATCAGCACACACTGAATACTGTGAGTGTAAGATGGCATATTCTTCTAGAATAAATTTTTATTCATGTTGATCCTACCACTAACCATTTCCTTTAGGAAACGACTTGAAATTACAAATAACAAACAGCCATAGCACTGTCTTAAAACATTATTACTGAAAGAAGCAGTGTCTCACTGAGGAATAGGAGACCTGGGGCCTTGGGTGCAGACATCTTTGCCCATACTTTAAGACCTCCAGGGGTATCATGCACGGAACTTCTATACTCCAATACAAAAAAAAAAGTTGATGGCTAACTAGCAGTATGCAAAAAATAACTTTTGTGCTAAAGACAAGTTTTGGAATTAGTAATTGGTAGACTATCTTTCTTTCATTTGCAGTTACATTGCTGAAAAGAAGAAACATTCAATGCCTCAGCCTATTGTAGAATGCTCTTAACTAGCTCATACAAATGAAAAAGGAAATAAAGGGACTATTACAATTATCAAAGACTCACAGGAATACAGTGAGCCATAAGAAATTTACTCTCATTTAATAAACTGCTTGAAATTAAAACTGTAAGAAACAGTAAGAGTCAAAAGCTACATGAAGTTTGTCCAGCCTAATTGCAGCAATGCAGGGAAGCAACGTGTACTGACCAAATGGGGACATATTTCTCATCCCAGTCTGTGCTGACAAACACTAATTAAGATCTCCAAAGGACCAGAACCAGACTTGAAAAGAACAAAAACGACATTTAAATTGACTTTGAGTATCATTTATCTATTGTTTAGATTTACTGAAACACAGTACCCTTTGTTTCTATCCTTTGGAATTTGTCCATTACAGTGGCGTGCCAGAAGTGAATTGTTCAATTAAAATCTGGAACAAAAGGTATTGGCTCTCTGAGTTACAAAAATTAATCTTTTTAAAAGATGCTTCTTGTTAATAGAGAACATCTGATCACTGTGATTCAGTGTCTGCATTTAATTCTATCAAACATTCGTACTTACTGTGCATTTCAAGTTCAACCACAAGAACATTTTCACTGAAACTTGAGTACCTTTCTTTATTAAATAAAATAGCAAATATATTTCATTTCTTGGTTTCATGCAAAATTATAACTTTTCCAGTTGTTTCACAAATGAAACTATATATATTTGTTTAAGTTAAGCATTTGTAGTCCTGTTTGTTTGATTTTATAACTGAACATGTTCTGCATAAATCCAAATCAGCCTTGCAAGAAAATCCTGTCAGACTTTTAATGATCTGTGGAAAAAAATACGTTGTAAACTTGCTACTTCATACTGAAGTAATATTTTTATATAACCCAGGATATCAACAATACACTGTTTAATGAACAAGTACAAATATGACTTATAAGGCATTCCACGCTCATGAAAAGAAATATGTCTATTATACTATAAATCAAATTTTAAAAAGCACTGATAAAAATCTGAATTAAATGCCAATACTCATATCCATACGATCTCAGTGAGGTAACTCAAATTTCTGAGACATGAGAAAAATTAGAAGGACCGGAATCTATGTAAAACTAGTAAGTAAAACTATTATTTTTTCTAAACTCACTGCAAATTCACACTCAATTCACTACATTCACACTTTTGTGTGAATTGTCCTTGCTGGTTTGCAACATATATTACAGGAAATATGGATTTTTTTTTTTATTTTTTTATTTTTTTTTTTAGATTTCTATTAGCACCTTCATAAGTAGTGCTACAAGATGAGGCTCTGCTGTTTGTTTTCAGACTGTTCCCTGAAGCAAACTACAGGACTATGTATTTCATTCAAATCCTGTTTTCCCCTTTCATTACATCTTCACTTTCCAAAAGATTCTTAATATGAAAGCTTACTGAGTTTTGACTGACAAACTAAATAAATTAAAAACAAACAAACAAAAACAAAGGCTGTTGGAATCATATGATCCTCATAAATCAAAAAGGGAGCAATTTGAACGCAGAGAGTGATCTTGAAACCACGAAACCCTTCTAAAATTGGAATGCATCAATTTGGAAGCAGATTTAAATCTTAGTTTAAGTAGGATGGGCATGCTGTGCAGATATGTGACTTGAGTAGTTTATAATGCCAAATTGTCTTTACTAGTTTGAATCCAAGAATGCTGCAAAACCACTAAATGAGCCCTTCAACAAGATAAGACTCAGTCATTCAACTACTTGGCCATCTATTCTACGCATCTTCAGTTATTTCAGCTTTTCCAGTTTTTACTTCTCTAGGAAGCACACTGTTCAAAACAAATCAATTTTTAATTCTTTTGAATCAAATTACATTTTTACTTTTGTAAAATGTGATTTTACAGTAGTCACAACAAAGCTATTATCCCACGTGACAACCATAACTGAGCCATGATCCTTATACATTGGCTTAATTGAGGCAATTAATATCTAATTTAATATCCCCCATCTTTTATTTCACTAATAATAGAGAAAAATCCATTAAGGTAATGTAATTATACAGGTTGGAACATAACAGGAAAGAAATGATAGTTCATTTAGGCTTGACCTCACAGTAATATACCTTAGAGGTTGAATGCTATGAAGCCACAGCTTGCAGCTATTTAAGATCACATCTTATTAATGGCAATGCATACTCTAAATGCCTCTCTATACGCTCTATGAAATCAACCTCAGTAAGTTCAATGTTACCACTCAGTACAAGAAAAAGTTGTATACAGATTCATCTTTTCATCATTTTACAATCTCAATTTTGGAAAAAAGACAGAATACCTACTACCAAACTCCTTTAGCAAAAGAGGAACTTAAGCAGAAAATAAATAATGTTTATGCATAGTAAAATGATTATGTTGTTAAACAGTTGCAGAGACATGAGTTAAGAATGAAAGATCTCGAGATGACTGAAGAACCCTGAAATAGTCATAACAGAAGAAAGCTTTTTGTTTTACAAGATTATTTCCCCTCACTCTAAGCAGTTATACTTCTAATTATGCTGCAGCTTACAGAGTCATAAGGGCTGTAAGACATTTCAAAACAAAGCCTGAATAGAAGAAACTGTCATCCAATGGTAACTGAGATGTGTCATCATCAGAATCAGATGGGCAATATTCATTTCCACCAGCTCCAGAACTGGAAATTTGCATATAGAGAAGACCTTTATGTTAAGGATAATGCATAGAACTAAATCATTAATGACTAACATATATATTTATACCAACTCTGCAAAAGCTCATGAACGCATATTCATTAATTACTTTAACTTTTGTTTTTAAAAAGAGATTGCAAGACAGTTTTCCACCATCACCAACAATACTTAATTTGCAATAGCTCTGATGAATTTTTTTTCTGCTAAAGTGCAAAAGTACATAGGCTAGTCAAGCTATAAGCCTATGATATCCAGAAACATACTAGGAAGGAATAAAAATTTGCATCTAAATAAGTAGCTTTAAGGTTATGTGACATTCTCAAAAAGAAAATCAGCTAGCCATGTACCAGTCTGTACCTAACATGTTACTGAAAGCCACAGAAATATTGATGAACGATGGTTTGGATGCATAGCACTCAAACCATTAAGGAAATGTTTATTCATCAGTGTTTACCATTGCAGTTGAATATCAAGCATTTAACATAAACTGTTCACAATCACAATAAAAGCAATAAAAACTATTTGAACAGCTTAGGAACACTTCAAAATGAAACTCCATAGTGGTTGTTAAACCACTCAAAAGTTTATGGGGTTCAGGCCATGACCGATGAACAATCAAAAAAAAAAACAAACCAAAACACAAACAACAAAGATGCAGGAATGGTAATTCATATCTAATGGAAAAGGAGAAATGGAAAAGGAGAAAAGGGAGAAAAGAATCTCACTATAATCAGTGATTAGGTTTTAAAACACACATAAATGTTTCCAGAAAATGTGGCACCGTACCTGGTGATGTGGGGAATTGCCTTCACACGGTGGTAATGATTACACACACTGTAATCAAGAATGCAAGATGTGACAACGGATGGATGGAAGAAAAAAAGAAGAGAAGGAAGGAATGAGAATGATATAAAAACACATGAAACAGACACGGAGAGCATGAAAACATGGATATACTGGAGGATGCCCACTTAAATGTTCTCAAACCCCTAAAACAATTGTGGGTTTTCACAATGCACACCTTTGCAGACCACACAGTTTATAACAGCAGTAAAAAGAGACTGGACTCCCGTGGATACAACATTTCAGTTGACATTATTATTAATTATTAGGATATTATAGACTGTATACTTTCCAGCATCACCATAGCTTGCTTGTTAGGTTTTGTTTTTTTGTTGTTGTTGTCATCATCAAGTATCTGAACCAATATGATATATTAGATTATGAAAATGTGGACTGAGATGTTTAACACTTTTGCAGTCACAGGAGAAGAATTTCAGTTAAATCACCATGAGGAGAACCACTTGAAATTTATCTTAAAGCTCTAGAGAAGGAATAGATTTATGTTTTTCCTCTTTAGTCCTAAACAGATGCAGCTTAGGCAACCTTCCCCCTGAAAAAGGTCTACTGCAGTTAGAGAGAGCAGGGATGGAAGACTGAAGTGGGAGGAGACCTCTGATATTCAGATTTGTCAGCAAGTGAAAGGCAACGCTGAACAGTAGCAAGACTGTTCACAACTCCTACACACAGTCTTTCAAATGATACAGTTAACTACCAATCTTAATCTGACATGTTTATATATATTTTTTTAATTACCTGTGTTACACTGAAATAGTATTCAGAAATTTTAAGTTACTTTGGTCCAATTAAAGAGTAGACTCAACTGCCAACATGTTATGACTTCTGAAAGCAAGCCACAGAAACAGATAAAATAAATTACAACATAATGGGATGGTTTTTTAAAATTTATTTTTTTTTACATTTTCTTTAGCAATCAGTAGTCAAATTACTGACTGTGGCAGGAGGCAGTAGTTGCATCTTTCACTGCAATACCCTTTTACACATAAAAAGTACACAAAATGAAAGAAGTTGAAGGACTGTATTTCTAGACTTGCATTAAGATGAACAATTATACAAATTGGGATCCTAGCACATTTCTATTATTTATAATATGAATTCATTAGAAACTAAACATGTATCAATGGTGCCTAACAATAGGATAAGGAGTAATGGCTTAAAATTTGTAAATAGCAAGTTCCATGCTTGCAAGTGGAAGAACTTCTTCATGTTAAGGGTGATGGAGCACTGAAACAGGTTGCCTAGAGAGGTTGTGGAGTCTCCTTCTCTGGAGATGTTCAAGACCCATCTGAGCACCTATCTGTGCAATCTATTATAGGGTACCTGCTTTAGCAGGCAGTTGGACTCAATGATCTCTCGAGGTCCCTTCCAACCCCTGTGATTCTGCGATAACCTTTTCTCTTTATGACCTTATTAGTTTTTTAGAGAGGAAAATATTAATCTAAATATTGTTTGTAAAAAAGGCTAATGTGCATCCACAAAATAATTTCTCGAATTGAGACTCGTTTGAGTTACCATAATTGCCCACTTGTCATTTGTTTATATCCTATATTATTTTATGTATATACTGTATATTCTCTCTATATAGACAATATATTTTTTTTCTCTGAGAAACACTGAACAATAATAATTAGGAAATCAATGTAAAACATCTGATATGCATCCTCTAAGCAAATAAACAAGTCAAAAATAAATTAAATCAAACAATCCTATTTACTAGAAACAGAGTTTATATCTACCCTATGCATTTTTTATTTAAGGAAATGATCTTCTAAAAGCTACGTGTTTTGGTTCATGTATTTTGTTACTGTATTTTGAACAGCATAATAAAATGAAACTGAGAAACCAAGCAGAATTAAAGTAAGCATTTAATGATGAAAAATAGCATCAACTTTTCCTGTTATTCAGGTAATTTATGTGAAAAATCATTAATATTATGTTCAAATTAATTTTAATCACTTAATTAGTAATAATTAGATGATAAGATGAAATCCCAAGTTGCAAAGAAAAATTGCTATGTATCATGCAGTGTAACTGATATCTCAAGGAAAAGAAATGCTGAAATCATGGCAAGTTGGCTCTTCTATCTAATCGTTCTCTTTTGAGCACCATCACAGCTTTCAGTTACAGAGAAAATAAGTCTGAAAATAAAATAGAACTAAAATATGGATGCACACAAAAACTTATGCTTTAAAGTCGCAATATAAATCAAAGAGCTGAAAGTCACTGTAAAATATAAAGTTCAAAGCATCAGGATGAAACAGCAGTTCAATCTACTGACACAGGAAGTAAAGTTACCACGTTACCTCTTCATAATGACTTCATTAAACTGGAAAATCTATCAGCAGCTTTAGTTAGAGATTCTGGCAAATTTTGATAGTGTGTCAATAAAGCCATGGTTAACTGACAGAAGTTAAACACTTTCTAATACTAATTGGATACTGCTAACAAGTGGAAGAAAAACTAAAGGTAAATGGTATCTAACCAAGCTGAGACTCCATAAATTCTTTTCAAAATGTCTACTTAGGACTAATTAGAGGAGTAATCTCTCATAATGAATAAAACAATCCTAGATGAAAAAAAACACCAGAATCAATATTCAGATTTAGTAGCTGCTTAGCACAGGTGGTCCCACTGAAACCACTCAAAGCTCTGTCCCACCTCATTTGGCTCCCTGTACAGTGTGCTACATCCTTCATTGAAAGGCAACCACAGACACACTCACTGACATTTCAATACACATACACATTTACAACTTCAGGTTTTGAGTTTCACCTTACATTTTATTAAAATTTTAAGTAAAATGAGACTGGAAAATGATTTGAAGAAGGCTCTAGTGCTCCCCCAACTTCCCCATCTTTTGCAAGGGGACCTCTCATATTCCCACATGGATACATCAATGCTCTAATTGGGTGAGAGGCTCACACACTGCTTTGTCTGCAGTTGAAATTCACTCATGGGAAGTTTGCACCACTTAGTCATTGATTTTCATTGACCAGGAGAAAGACTTTCCTCTCTTCCTGAAGTCCTACAGACTCAGGACAAATTGTTATAACTGTTGAGATGGGTAGAAAGTCTCGTTAGGGTGCTGAGCATATCAATTTTAAGCTATATGCTAAATAAATATCAAATATTTGAAAAAAAAAAAATAAATCAGTGTAGAACATATATTAAGTCTTTTGGAATGAAAGGGAGTATTTCTAATTAATTATTTTATATAATGGTTAGCCAGCATCCCAAAACTGTGCATTTCATCTTCTATCAACAAATTTTACATGGCACTAGAAGACGGAGAGATTTATAAGAAGGTTTGGAAAAGATTTGCATTACTAAACTTTCAAGTGGGTTAACTCTGCATGTAGCATCAGCACAGAAACAGAATGCTAAGGGACGGGATTTGTGAGTTTGGCCTTGCTGAAAGTTTCGAATGCTTGGGGAAAGTGACAAGACAATTTTACAGGAGCAGGTTCATGAGGATTTGTATCCAACCTTGAGACTGAGAGTTAGGCCTTTGCATTTAATTCTCTAGGGCAGTAACTCTTCATATATATCATGTTCAAACACCTTATTCCACGGACAGGATTTCAATTAATCAATCAATTTACTTGCAATCATTTTGCTGACTCGAATAATCTTCCTTTCCAAACTCATCAGTTCCTTTGTTATTTTGCCTTTTTACATAAAATTAAGTGGGAAAATTTTGGGCATCAGAGATTCATGCACAAGGTACTCTTTAGTTACGCATAGTCATATGCTCAATAAAACGCAGCAAACATTCCACTGCCCCACATACTGAGAGTTGGATGACTTGGTACTGTCAACAAACAGCAAGAGAAAAAGGCAAACTTTGTTATTTATGCTTGGCTTGGACAAACATCTGCATCAAGCATCTTCTAGAAGGCCCTGCTGGAAGTCACAAAGTCTGCTGATATTGCTGTATTACAACCATATCTGAAATATAAAGTATGCTTAGCTGCTTTATCATGGTAGTGATTAACATTTCTCTAGAGTTGTTATGGCCAAAGAAAGGATATCCCTTAACTTCTTCATGAAATCTCAAGGCTGCTACCTAAAGTCATTGGTACACTGCAAATGCTTTTCAAGAGGATGAAATAGTTTTACAGACTTTCATAGGCATTTCATTTCATCAGTATTTTCCCCTCCACTCACTTAACACTAGTATATACATTCCTATTGAAATATCATATTGCTTTGCACCACATAAAATCTAAATTGGACAGTAGCATAATTGCAAAATGCTATCCACTATTTCATTTTTCCACCAACCCAGAGGATAAATACATGGAATTCTATCTGTCATTTGTTCATCTCATCATTATAATTTAAAGGAAAAAAAAAAGTTATAGCATCAAAAAACATAAGTAACTGAAGAAAAAAGGGCAAATAAAATTGCTATAAGAACTCAATTTGGAATCCAGTATATGTTAAGTATTTCTTGCATTACAAGGGATGCTAAACATGATTCTTCTGAAGAAGCTCAGGATTTTTCAGTACGCCTAGACTGTCTTCTATGTTAAATATGGCATGTTCTTTTAAAACGCTTCAAAATTTTCAGCAATAAGAGTCTGTCAATATTATGGAACACGCAGCTAAAACACTCTGGTAACCCAAAGCTAGAGTAGTAGTTGGGAAGTTAGGAGCTATCACAAACACTGCTGTTTATAACAGGGTAGTTGCTTATATTAAATTACTCAGAGGAAAAGAGCAAGGTGAAGGAGAAGAGTTTTTTTCTCCAGTTTCCCCAACACATGGAACCATAGCAGACTTACCTAAGAGAAATATGAACTTTTTGTATGGGAGAATCCAGCACCTCAGCCTGAATGTGTGACCTTGTGAGAGGTGACTTCACCTGAAGGAAGGTGCGTCCACCGTATCAATACACTCAGCACTTATGAGAATTGCCCACTTAGGGCTTTTTGTTTGTTTGTTTGTTCAAAATTAAGTGCCAATCTGGGACTGAATGATAAATTAGGGGCACAATGAATCTCAGTGGACCAATTTCACACATTTAACTAGTACAATGTGTCTTGGACTACACGATCTTAGAGGTCTTTTCTAACCTTAACAATTCTATGATAACGTTCAGCCTGCAGCAATTACTTCATCAGCCCTAATACTTGATAATTTTTTTTATACTTTGCTAATGAGTTGAGTAGATGTACATAAAAACAATACTGCTCAGAAATAATGTCTCTCAACTGTTTCTGAGGATATGATCAGACAAAAATCATACTATCCTTGAAAAAAAATATTATTCAATCTTACCACAGAATGAAGACCTAGCTATGATTTTAGTCATGAACATTTGCCAATAACGTTTGATACTTGCAGTAACCATACTTACTACAGTTATAGACCTCAAAGATGTATGTTCTTTTAACTATTAAAAAAGAAAAGAACAATAACAGTAGAGGAAAAAAAAAAAAAAAAAGAGCTGAGCACCTCACTGGCAAAACTGAAAAATTGTTGTTTTTTTGCCCACACGCTCCAAAAGCCCATACAATATCATTAGAAACTACTATTCATTATCAACACATACATACATCATTACACACATGTGTACATATATGTGTATAAATATATGTGTCATATATATATATTTTAAATAATTGCATAATACTTATGACATTTCAATTTACATATGTATACTCCACATCCTTCACAGAGAAGGTCAGAACATATCAATTAGTTTAATCTGGAAAACGATATGGTTTTATGTACAACAACATGCCCCAGTATTAGCTTAGTTACTTTACTGACCTAGAAGGTCATAATGGGCACATTTGCTTTTTTTTTTTTTTAAATACTGATATGTATATATACATATTTAGAATTTATTTACGAAGTTTAGTCTTGAGCAAAAGCAACCTGAGTTTGCAGTCTTTTGAAAGCTATGAAATATGTTGATACGTGAAAAGAGTCAAGATAATTTATTTCATAATAGGTAGCAGGAATTTGCAGAAATGCAGAAGCAAATTATTAAGTTCTTATTTCTTTATTTCCTTTTGAAAATCATCCATAAACTGTGGCAGTACGTGTACCGAGACTCATACCATCTTGCTAATTCTGCTCAGCTTCATGGCTAAGCAGAAGAGTTTGCAATGTAAAAGTGTCAGAAATTGGCAATGTCCAAGAGTTTTAACTAAACACCATTTCCACCCTCAGTGCTGCTGACAGTTTCATGAGCTGTGACACACACAGAATACACTGCTCACTTAGAGCATGCTCAGCAGTGTTATTTTAAAAGAATGGCAAATGTACAGCCTCAGCAGGATCTCACATTACAGAAACCACAGCAACCATGCCATACAGCTGGATCCCTTTGTTTGAGCAGGCAGAATATCACCAAGGCAAAACTAATGCTCAAACCCATACAATTCCTCCATTTCTGAAAGTGTTCAAGGCTAGGCTGGACAGGGTTTTGGGTTACCTGGTCTAATGGGAGGTCCCCCTGCCCATGGCAGTAGGGTTGAAGGTTAGATGGTATTAAGGTCCCTTCCAAACCAAATGATTCTAGGACTCCATGATTCTCTTAAGTACCATATTTCATTCTGCTACTCATAATGTTTTCAAGAGATCGGCACGTTTATTAGAAATTCTTTTCATTTACCAAATGCTCTTCTATAACAAGAGGAACAAAAGCTAACAGCATTAACATAATTTCTATCTCAGGAGCTTGAACATAACTTGATATTATAAGACTAATTTGCTAAATAATCTAAAAGGCTCTGATGTTCAGTACCCTCAGAGCTACTTGCAAACCTCATTCTTCATGTCTACCCACGAGAAAGATGGTAAATGGGAATCTGCTCTTTATATTTCAAATAAAAACAATTACATAGATGCTAAGGTGATGAACACATAAAAGACACAATGCCTCAATTGAGAGAATGTTAGAACAGCATCTTTATTTACTATCCCCCATACATTTTCTTTACTCAAATGCAACTCTTAAAAACAAGTTTCTAATGAATTTGGTTATACATCAAACAATAATCTCTCTACCTCTTAGTGAGAAAAATGAAATTGTGCATCTATATCAAGTAAAAACTCATATGAAAAACAATCTAACCTTCTAAAAATGACAACTCTGTCATGACAAAGTATTCATTTGGTGAGAAGTAATAATTCTTTTCGAGCTTTTTTTTTTTTTTTAGTTTCTAACCCAAGCAAAGTTTCTCTTGAGCTGACTTTTTCATATGTAAGAAAAAATACCAACTGTCTTTGCAATGTTAGTAGGTAACTTTTATTATCTTCCTTTTCTCTATTGCCTGTTTTATCATAGATCAGAGAGCCTCAGGGATGTCTCTTCACAGTATTCAAGTTATGAGAGCAGGAAGTTTTGCATTTGCTATGGAGATAGAAGTACTGAAAAGGTACTGTTGCAAAGCTGTTAATCATGAAGGTAGTAAATTAGTCCATTAACAATTTTGGTAACAAGAACTGTTTAAAGTTAACTTGTAATACAATACAAACTGTCCCAAACACAGACACCTGAAAAAAGCTGAAACTTCTGCAAATACACAAAACAATTGAATCTGCACAGTAAGAGTCAGAGACAGAAAATATTGTACTAATAGACTTCAGATAAGGCTATTCTTACATTTAGGGTCACAAAAACTCCAAATACTGTAAGCCTAAGAACTGGATGACACTTACAGCTTTTAATGATATTTCAAATCGTCTATTTTTATGAATGAAAACCACAGTAGATGTCCTTCACTTCAAGTTTTTCTTCATATTTGCCATACAAACACATGATAGAAATTTGAGATTTATTCAAACCGGGAGAGGGGTTCATAATATAGTTTAAAGCTCAGTAGGAATGTATTAAAATCATAATGGTTAGAGGCATGGGACTAAACTCAGTTTTGACTCAGATTTATGTATGTACAGGAGCATAATAAGTTTGGAAAAGTCATATGTTAGCTTTTTCAAAAATCCAGAAGCTTTCAGATACTTTAAAATTCTGTCTGTTAGCCAGTATTGCCCAAGTTATGTCCAGAAAGTTTCCATCAGAGTTCTGGCACCATCTGCCATCACCTGAAATATAGCCAAAGTATAACATTGTAAAATTTCAGGGGAATGTGGCCTGCTCTCATCCAAAACTAGATCATTGGCATGATTTTCAATTTTGCTGAACTGCAGTTCAGGAGGGCTTTATGGACTAGTTTGTCCAGCTGTGCCAATAAACTTTGTTAACTGGATCATCTCCCCTCCTTTAATAGCAGCCCTCTGCCAGGAAGACTATTTCACACCAGCTTTCTGCTGAGTTACAAACATGGACAGCTTTAGTTTTGAAATTTTTTTTTGAAAAATTTCCTGCACCGATCCCCAGACAGGACTAGAATGCTAAGAATAATGGCAGGGTCGTGCTCAGGTTCTCTGAAGAGGAAATGATTAAGCAGAAGCAGTGATGGTTTCAAGGATTTTCTGCAGCATAATTTTTGTCACCTTTTAAAAAGGAGAAAACATTTCTGCACTAAATTACAGAGCATACAGAAGGAAGGGATTTGCTCCAGTTTATAAACAGAGTTGTAAATTTAAATCATGGGAAGGAACTGAAAAATAAATTATTTTCAAAATGATATCATTTTTTTCAATAATAAAAGTTAGAGAAGTAGTAAGCAGCACAACCCTTGATAATGTCTTCTCTACTAAACAGTGAGAGTTTATTCACTGGTTTATAATGCCTCCCCTTAGCTTACAGGTTACTTTGAAAAGGCTACTTTCCTGATGCTTGTTAGTACAGTAACCAATATATATTATCATTTAGATACTGTTTTGAAAAACAAGTATGAGGCAGACATGCCATGACAGTTGATAACAATAGTGTATTATACGCTATTCAAAATTCCTTTCCTAGGCTATTAATTCATACATAATGGTATGCTTTTTAAAAAATTCCTCTGATAACAATAGTATCCCAAATGTTTATGCAGCTGTTTAGCAAAGATTTTAAAATAATTTAAATAATATTTATTTCTCTTTGTTCTCAAAGCAGAGACTTAAGAGTGAAATAAAAAGTGTAAAAAAGAAATACACCTGAGATCAGGTGTTTTTAGGTTAGCACAATGCTTTCTAGCCTCAACACAGAAATCCAAATAAAGTTAAAATCTTGAACTGCTTCTTTATACAAAATAGGAAAAAGCAATGACAGAATTTGAATAAAGTGTTTTCTTTAATTAGGAAAAAATCTTCAACACCTACCAGCCCAGAAGAACTAGGAGCTAAGAACTGCAGCATTGAGTCTGTGATCTCTGATACTAATACATCACATACAGTTTTAAAGGCCTCTACATGCCACAAAGCTACATAAAAATTATGTTTACTGAAAATTTTACATTGTATATGACCAGTAAATTTTGTTGACAGGCTTAACTTCTAAAGTATTTTACATAACTAATATAATGGTTTCTCCCAGATGAGTGCTGTACACTTCTCCAGCATGAGCTAATGACCAAACCCCTTTCAATAGCAACAGCTCATCTTATAAGGGAATAAGGGGAGGAGGAAATAGGCAACACTGTGACTCAATTCAGCAAAGACATGACTCACCAGAAATAAGTTTTCTATTTGAAACACCATACATAAACCCACCCCCAAAAAAACAAACAACAAAACAAAACAACACCATATAAGTCATCCAATAGGCTGTAGTATTAAACTAAGAAAAATGATGGGCATGGAAGGACATCTTTAAGAGAAGTTAGATGAAGGAAGAACGGGACCAGATGGTGTCTGCCTACATTACTAAATTACTGAATTGCAGTATATAATCTTGTGCTTAAAGCAGTATATAATCTTGTGCTTTGGCATCTAAGGACTGAGGAATGATAAACATTATTTCCACTAAGGGAAGAAAAAAAAGAAAAAGTGTCAGATCAAGACATCTATAGCTGTTTTTAATGTCTGTTCCAGGCACACTATTAGAAACAGGAGAAAATCTACACAAAATGTTTTCTGCTTGAGAGGAGCTGGCTGGGTGACAGTTTGGCAATGCTACTGTGTTATTTGGTGTATAAAGGGCAAAGGCTGACTTTAAAAATGGTGGAACATCACTAAGCTGAGTGGATGGACACAGGGCTGTCAGAGTGAGATCATTCTTGGATTAGGATATGTGGGTCTATGGCATATCAGCTCAACACTTAGTGGTCAAGATAACAAATGGTACAAAGGAAATTTTAAGAAATGGAGAAAATCCAAAGGGTAACAAGGACTATCAAAAGCATGGAAAAGTTTTCCATACAAGGAGCAACTGAATAAACTAAGGCATTTCAGGTGGGAAAAGTGGATAGGTATGAACTATTCATTTGGGATAATCAACACGAGAAGTTCTTCACACAGCAAATTGCAAGTCACAGATAAAGTCTACATAATCAACGGAAGGCTTCAAAACCACACAGACAAATAGTTGCTATGCAGAGGACTGAGGAAAAGTCATTTTATAACGTTCAAGCCAACTCAGTGTTAATCTATGCCAGAACAAGGAATTATGAAGATATATTAATTAGGAGAAAATATGAAATGAAGGTTAACTGCTAATGATGTAATGAAACCTCTAACTAGATGGATATTTATGCACAGCCCTTGGGTGTCTGTAAAGAGTATGGAGGAATTAAATTCAGTAAATAAAAAGAAAGTCGCAACTTCACAACACCAAGCAAGAGCATCAGAACCTAAGAAAGTATGCAAAATCTCAAATCCTTTTATGAAGATATCTAAAATCTGATCAAATGCCACTTAACTACAGCTATGCTTATTGGTAGTAGATGTAAAGTTAATTTAATGCAAACTGTTGTTGTTAATTATATCATATCTTTGGCAGCTAGTAACATAATGTGCTGCAAAGCACCACAGTAAGCAAATTATAATACTTAACTGCCTTCCCTGTAGGGATTACTTAACATCCTGTCTTTGAAAACCAACAGGATCGCTATGGTCTTATGGGATCATATTAATAAAAATAAAAAACAAAAACCTAAAAAAATAGGCTGTGGATCAGTGGGAAGGCACTCTCAGAAAGACTTAGCATTACTGGAGATAGCACAAAGCAAGCTGACAATCATGCACTCTTATTTAGAAAATTCACAGCAGAAAGCAGACCTGAATTGTAGAAATGAAGTCCTCAGATCCCCAACTCATTTTTAATGATCCAAATTGTATATGGAAGTCTAACTGAAGAAATACTTACTGGTAAGACAATCCCTGACTTTAAATAACAGGATGTCACATCCAGACTGAAAATAAGATTTTGATACTAATTTTCTGCGAGTGCATTTTAGCCAAAGAATTGAAAGTTCTTTTTTCATACCCTGAGTGAACTCTTCATTTGGTTCTATTTTTCAATATAATTAGGTTCTACTGTTGCATGCACATGTGAAAATACTCTGTCCATTGCCTAAGAATACACATAGGAAAGGGGTAGTCAATTTTAGTTATTCCTATGAAAGAATTTAAGTTTCACTTGTATTTAGAAGAGCTGGATTTTAATCAAGATGAAAGAATGTCAAACATTTGCTTTTCCAAAGAAAAAAATTGGATTAATTTCCCATCAAACAATTGATACATAAAGTTGTGACTAATGAACAAAGATATCTATTTTCCTAGACAAAACTAATGAATAATTTACCATCCCTCATATTCTACGCCATTAATATTTAATTGTGATTTCTGCCTGTTTTTCTTGTTTAGGACTAGAAGAGAAACAGAATGTTGCCAAATACTAAAGACATACAGGCACATTATTCACAGCAAAGAAAGTAATAGAGGAAAAAGTATCTGTGAATTGGCTCATGTGTTAGCAATATGGAATGCTGCCAATACAAGTAAGTCATGCTCTGTACAAAAAAAAATGGGTGAGACTAGGAGCCTGATTCATGACATCACACTACAAGGCTGCACCACTTTAATCTGTGAGTTTCTGTGGAATGCTAACAACTCCAAAAGCAACCTTGACCAACTAAATACTTCTGTCTCGGTCTTTTATCTGTCATAAAACTCATGATAAAAAGACTGCACAGTTTTCTCTAGCCTTATAATTAAAAAGGGTAGAAATGTCAGAACAAAGAAATAGCTGAATAAAAGGATAGATGGACTACGTAAAGCTTCACGGACTTCTATGCTTTTGGAGTTTCAACACTATGACATATCTTTGCATTTTAGCAGGAGGTGAAGGAGAATATTGCTGTCCCACAAATCTGAGCATTTGTCTGTCAGTGCATCTCACTATCTTTCAAATAAGTTTCAGTTGTAGTTTTTCCAGATGTAACACTGCTCTCTGTATATATAGTGGACTAAAAGCTGTAGCAGTTTATGTACACATACTTCTAGCTTTATTTTACTTTTCAATAATGCTATATTTTCTAGACTTCTTTTGTTTTAATATAAACTGTCAGGAAACAGAAATAATTACCTGAGGACTTGAGAGAATAACCAGACAGAATGACCACAGGTCGGTCAATATCTTAGTGGATAACCTTCCACCTCCCTCTCCAAAAGACAGAAAATTAGCAAACATAAAATACTTGTGAGTGAAAGAACTGCTTCACTCTACCTTGACCTACATAGCATCTGAAAAAGCTGTCATGAATGCCTGCACAGTAAGAGCCACTTACCAACGAAGACTCCTGTCAGGTCACTTTTGAGGTGTCTGAAAGTTGCCCTGAACACTTCATAGTATCAATTTCCTTTTTACTGTTGCTCTTTTCACCAAAACTCATATATTGCTATCTCTTCTATTTAAAACATCGCAAAATGAACTATACAAGTAAAAATATTATTTGTGCACAGTGAGCTTCTTATTAGTTATCAAATGTTTATAGAGACTAAATTCTATCATCTATACAGAGATGAATTTCTGGAACAAAAATGAATCACTGTTTATGTTTGATCAGTGTTTCTGGTTTCTTTTTGATTTTGTTTTTTATATTCCCGTTGTCTGTAAAAACAATGATGGAAATATTGAAACCTGAAATAATAGTACAATTTTACAAGAGAAGCCTCAAAAGAAAAAGCTTTAGGAATTATTGTTTCTACCTGTTTCTGTACTTCACTTAAGGTGATAGGTGCACACATCAGAACTGTAATTACTGATATTTTTCCTACCCTCAGGCCCATTTGAAATACATTGCTCTGTGGCACTGGAGAGAAGAAAGAAGAAAAATGCCCATTTCTGCATTTAAGGGAGCTCTACAAGATATAGGTTACCTTTTCTGCAGACTTGTAATGAAGAATTTATACACTGAGATAACTTGTGGGAACAGCACGAGTATGATTACAACCAGTTCCATTCTCTGTCCTGTAGCTATTTAGCTTTCTTTAGAAGTGAAGCAGAAAAAAAACAGACATCTCATGAACAAACATACTTATAAAGCACATTCCACTGTGTGTCTGACATAATAGAGTGTACTGGACTTTTCAACACTGGATTTATTCAGATACAGTGAATGTAGTGTACTATGCAGTAGCATCTACTTCCTGTTCCTGTACCAGCTCAAATTATTTAAATACAGGTGTGTGTGTGTGTGTATATATATATATATATATATATAATCAACACATTAGAAAGTATTTCATTATGAACATGCTAACAAAGTTCATCCATTAATTCAATGATTTGCAACTGATAGCACAAGCGCTTGCTAACTACTATAGGCCACTATGACTGACTAAAAAGAAGAAATGAGCTCATAGTTATACATGTGTGTTTATGTCTGAGCATATGACTGCTATTCATCTGCACAAGCTAGGGAAAAACATGTTACTCTGGAAATTTGACAAACTGGATTCAACATAGATATTTACAGTTAGTTCTGCAGGGAGTCTACAACTATTTTCACAAAGTAGGAAAAAACAACAACAACAACCACCTAAAGATGAAAAAACTTCAGAGATCCACATAAGAAGAGGGCATTAAATCCAACACAGAAAGCAGTCAAGCCAAAAAGAAATATCAGACATGTATACAGAATACGTCCACAGTCTGGACTTCTGTATACCAGAAAATACTATATCCACATAATCCTCTTTTAAATCTACATAGTCAAAAAGGTTATTTTTATGTTTTTTTTTTCCCCATCCTGATATGGAAGGATTATTTATATTACAAGCTGCAAAACTAATTACATCACTACTTCTGTGTAATCAGATACATTTTGTAGTAATTTATTACCATAGTTAGTAAGTATTTCCAATATTTTATAAGAAATTTATACTACCCATCCTGAAAATTAATTTTTTTTTTTGACAGAGCAAAGAAGTGCTGTCACTGAAAAATTATTGATTTGCAAATGCAATCATTACCTTATCACATTAATTTCTGCATTAACAATCAATCTATATGTATTCTTTTCACATCAAATCCTTACACAAAAAATTCTCAATTTCCAGGCAAAAATAAACAAACAAACAAACAACCCCACATTGTTAGTATTTCTGTAAACATACAGAGTACTAGTACATAAACCAGCAAACACAGCCAGACTCAGGCTCTGAAACATTTGCTATTTTTGGTAACAGCACTCCTGAACTGCAATAAATCTGAATGTTTATGTAAAACTTATCTGCTTGTGTCCCTGTTTTTCATGGCTTAATTATTCAGTTTGAAAAACCGAGATCATATATATGTTCTTTATATTAGAGAACGTTAGTATCCAAATTGGGTTGTTAATTGTGTCTGTTTTTTAATGGAAAGATACCATTTTGTAAGTAAACTAAGGTTTGATACTTCCAAATCCATGCTCTCATTTTAAACAATTAAATGAATATATTTATGAAGAGCTGCTTCCAGTGAATGCATTCAAGAAAATCACTTAACTATTCCTTTGCATCCGAGATTGTTTTATCTACCAGGTGATAGAAACTAGTTAATTACAGAACAGATAGCAAAAGCAAAAATCTCTCAAAAATATTACTGTAATATTTAGAGACTTAAAAATACCAGGTGATACCATGATTTCTGGACAACCTGGTTCTACCTCTTTTAGATTAATGTGAAAGTCTGAGAGGCTTTTAATTAATATGAAAATATATATTGATATTGTAGCATTATCTTCTGCAGGGGGAGGAAGAACTAGAAGGTTGTGTACTTCTCACATATGTCCATTGTAGAGTGGTTTTTTGATTTTTTTACACATTTTTCAGAAATATATTTTCATGGAGCATACAGGTTTTTGAAGAATGCCTGCTGCACATTGGAATGACATTCCATCTATAACAATTGCATTTTCATTAAACACAGTCATATAAAGACTTTCAGCAAATGTTTGATAAGGTAGAAATTGAAATTAATTTGGTCACTTCCTGTTTGTTTGTCATTGTTCATTTTAATACAGTATCTCATCTCCAAAATTTTAGTTCCACTTTGCTGTGAAACATTTAGCACTACCACCACCTGTAGTAAAGTTGTTAAAATGTATTGAAAAGCTTCATCCAAAAGGCTAGAAACCATTTTTACTGGAACACCCTAAAAGTTAGATAATTCAAAACTATCACTGCTTTATAACTTCATTTCTTTGTTAGACATAGTCCTCCGTGTGCATGAAGGTAGAACCCTCAAAGCACCCTGTGATCCAACTGTGCCATTATCCTTACTTTCTTCTTTCACGCTCTTGGTCTCCCACAGGCAACATCTAGCACTGTGCATATTCTTAAGGTGTCTATCACAATGACTTAACACTTCAATGTTCAGTTGAACAAGTTGATTGATTGGTATTATTTCTGAAAGTGGGAAATAGCTTAGAGCTGACTCGGCCGCTGGTTCCCCAGCACTTTACCCATCCTTCATTTGTGGTTCATTTTATTCAGTGGCTGCAGTCAAGTGAAGAGATTATATCCCAGCTGTGAAAAACTTTTTTTCCTGGAAATCTAGGCTGCAAGATTACAACTTTTCATAATGTAATTAACAAATATATGGGATAAAGGAAAATACTAGTGATGCTTTAAACACACAGATAGTATGTACATATGAAGCTGCAGAATCACTTCCCACATCATGGCAGGTGCAGTGCACACTGGATTAATCTACCTATGGTCTAACTAGAATCATTCAAAGGAGGTAAAGAATATCCCAAACTCTTCAGGCTTCACAACTTGCTGGACATGCTTGATCCTCCACAGCAATAGCTCGATGAAAGGAAAAGTGTATGAATCACATTACCGTGATCAGTCTAGAAGAAAACATTCTTTACCAACCAAAAGCCCTTCATTGCATTCACTGTCTGAGAAATCAGCACTGATAAAAGCACTGACAAAATCAGGCTAGAAGTATCAGTATTTAAGCCCTACCTTTATAAATTATCATTTGCTGGCATTGAAACATGCATTAAACTTTAGATGGCATTCCAATATTTGCCATTCTACAAAAAATATTTTTAAAAAGCAAATGATGTACCTGTATGTATGTGAATCAATACTTAACAAATTAATATTAAGACAAATTAATATTGAGTACTTCTGATCCTGGAAGTGCTATAGGGTATGCAGGTAGCATAAGAATCATAATAAGAGCCACCTGAGTAACACTCAAGCATTTACTGTAAAACACAATCAGTGATTGTAAAACCTAGATGCCACATACTATCCTACCTCATGTAAGAACTCATTAAACAATTAACATCAAGCAACAGAAGACAACCTGTCTTCAAGGTAATCTTCCTAGAGCTATGCTTCTACATTTCAAGAAGTTCGCTATCTTCACTAAGCTTGTCATCAAAAGCATTTTCCATGAAAAACAACATAACTTAAGGACAGGTAGGGCAGGAGTGCTGCCTGTTTGTAAAGCAATATATGCACAACTTATTGACACTTCCCCTCAGTTACTGCAGTAAATACTTTATAGATATTCTACGTACCACACACTAATTTAATTCAAAAAAAGAGTAAGTGTCAATCTCTGATTCCTTTCAAAAACTAATATTAAGTAAAGGTGTAGTTTTAATGCTTTAGTCGATATCTAAAAGAGCAAATTCCCTAGCAATATTGTCTTTCAGCTTTTCAACATTAAAATCAATATTGTCAACAGTCTATATTGCCTTCCACAGATGAGGAACGCAGCAGTTCATCAACTAAATTCACTTCAGGATCAAATGATTGGCATTGACTTTGAAGCTTCTGAGCAGCTAAGTAATGCCATCTGAATATCACCTATCGTATCAGAACCTGCAATTTTCTTTTATTAAAGTTCAAGTATCGCATGTAATGCTGTTCCTCAGATACTGAGGTTTTCTAAATATAAAGCAATTATTTCCTGGAAGGCAATATTAAAAAAAAAATAAAATCCTTTTTACATCTTAAAAAACTATAAAGCCACTTTTTTTTCCCCTCTTATATTCCACATTCCTCTTGTATTTATTGCTCTTATGAGAAAGACTACAAGCAAACAACTTCTTTTTTGAAAAGCAGATTCTAGGATCATCTCCTGTGAGACACTACCTCACCTGTACTTCACTGAAAGAGAATATTAAGAGAGGTTTGGTTGCTATTTACAATAAGTGGAATTTACAGCATTACAGTTTCAACATGGCAACTTAGTATTTTGTTGTCTGTCAAAGGATTCAAACTCATGCCTTAAAGTTTCTGCTATACATCAACATGATACAAATAAAAAACAATCAAGCAATTACTAAAGTAAAGCAAACAAGAATGGCTGAATGGTCAAAAGCACTGCTATGTTCTTGAGGACTATTATGTTTGAATAAATGAGTGTATATTACATTTCTAGTTTTTCACAGGAAACAGGAGAAAAAATAGTGCACATATACTGGAACCTAAAACTGAGAATGCTGATTATTAAAGAACCTGAATGAGTCTTTCATTTGCCTCACACTCAGACATGAGTGTAAATAAATGCTTTTTCCATGTATTACCATTCTTCATTCTCCAAAACCCTGTGTGAAGGCAATCTTGTCTTGGAATGTCACTTTGAGAAGGAAATCTGTCCTGAGAATAGAAAATACTGGTTTGGAAGTTTCTATATTTCACAAAGAAAACTAAAAACACTAAATCCTTAGGTGAATTATTTGAACTTCACTGATAACCAGAAACACTTCTTTCACCAAAAGCTTACATCCACTTCATAAAATCAGCTTATTTCTTATACTTCACGTAAGATTGCATCACATACAATGTGAGATATCTACCACTTAAACTACATACAGTGTGTTTTTAAGTGCTATCGCAGACAGATCTTCAATGAAAAAATGAAAGATGGTCTTCCATCTTTTCTATCACCTTTCATCAGGTTAAAAAACCACAGGCTAATATATTTTTAATGGCATCCTAATCCATCAAATGATTTGTAAGGGAGCAGGAAAGTAATTATTTTTAAATTATTTCTCATGACAACAGACATCCAAGAGCAGTCAGACAAACACAGTATCACTTTTCAGCCTCACCTCAGCTTGGGCACAATCTGGTAATACAGGTTGAAAGTGTTAAGCCTCATCTATAATTGTATTGCTTAATCAGGAGGATAAGAATACTTGCAAAGTACCTATCCTTCAGCCTAGCCATTTAATGGTAAAAAAAAAAATGGATCTGGCCGATTTTAGTCATTAAATAAACTGCATATTATTAGCAAGCCCATAAATTGTAATTTAATTATAATCAGAAGCCTATTCTAACTTTAGAGAAAGATAACTGTCTAATCACATTATCTATTATGGACCACAGTAGATCTCATGCAGATAGGTCACTTGAAACCTCTGAAAAATATATATTATAAACGTCAAGCATGACAAAATGACCACCACAAATGAAAACAATCAGGGAAAATTTCTAACTGGCAAAAATTTAGAAACCCTGGTAAGGTTAAAATCATTAATATCAGTGGGAAACACAAACATAACAATGATTACTGAAACAGCATTTCTATTTCCAGCAAAGGCAATAAAACTAAGCAATCAAATGTTCACATTGAGAAAATTGTAGTTCATAGTTCTATACTTAAAATATTTAAAGCAAAATCTAAATCTCCGAAGCTATCTGATTCAAAATAAATGAAGAATATAAGCTAAATCTGAAAAAAAAAATTAAAAAATTGTTGCTCAATTTGCCTAGAACACAAAGACACATTCAATACTTCTGATGTCAGGAGATCAAGGTGAATCCAGCATGCAAAATTACAAAAGCCTTTGCACAATCTGTTTTGGAAACAAGATTGTAATAAATCTGTCTAGTTTTACAGATTTACAATTGCACTACTGATTTCAACTGGGAGTACAGAACCACCTGATGTTGTCCTTCAAAGAACTGATTGCATGCTATTCTGTTTACCAATGAGAAAATGTTTATTGTGGCTGATGATCAAGGAGAGGAGGTTCCCTTTTAAGCTAGGCCCAAAAATATCTTAAATGGAAGACTGTGATGTAAGAATACAGACATGTTTGCTTATACTATATAGAGGGTTGCCAGTATTCATATGAAAAAAACAGTTCACAGCAGTATTTATACCAGAAGAGAACAGAAGGTAATCCTAATGTCTGTTTTCACGTTCACAAGGTCTATATCCCCGGCAGCTTTCAGGTCGACTGCATGAGTTTTAGATAAACATTTTAAGCTACTTGGGCAGAACTCGAATTTGCATAAATCTTGGTAAATGGACTGAGGCAGTTAGCTGCAGCATGAAGTTAAACAATCTTTTCTTTTCTTTTCTTTTTTTTTTTTTTTTTGAGAAAAAAGTCAGATGCCCAGCTTTATAACCTCACCAGCTATTTCCATGAGGCGAAGGATTTGACCTTGCGAAACAAGATAGCTGTGGAGCAAAAAGCACATCCACACAGAACTGAAGAGAATGAAAAGTGGCATTTTGCCTCTTATTCTGCCTTTCACTCCAACCAAAAGGGCATAGCTCAACCTAGTTCAGTTCACTGGAATATATTTTAACTCAGTTTCTAAAAACTCCTCAAAAGAGCCTAAGTCTGTTGTTTTCTGGTGATCAACAAGAAGAAATAACATAGCAAAGTGGTTCCGCCTCTTATTTTAGTCTTGAAATGTAAAATATTGATTAATTTTTAACACAGAATAAGAGCATCTGAACTAACTGGTATTGAATGCTTTTCTCTCATTTAACTAATGTTCTGAAACAATTCTTCTGATGCCATACAAATTCTCATGATTACTAGAACAAGAGTAAATAGATACTAACTTCTTTTGTGACTATTTTTAATTAATTGCACTTCTTTCTCCCAATACTTACTAAAACAACTCAGTCTAACAGGAAACACAAACAATACCGAAAACTAGGAAAGTTATTTGTTCAACAAAACATACTTAAATGCACATTTTTTAGAAATGTAGAAACCGATGCTGAATTTTGTGATATTTTGATATCATATTTTGTCATTCTTATTTTTTATCTTTGTTTTCACCACTGATACAGGATATTTAGCACATGATATGCAATTTCATCGAATACATTAATGTCAAGTTGTACCAAAAGGAAGTAAAAACAGCAATTATGTGTCATTTTGAAAGCACTTGGTAAGGCTAGTGGGGTGAAAGAGTGGAAGCAAACGGTCAATTACTCAGAGAATATTTTGCATTCTAATTTTTTCCTTCCTTTCCCTCTTATAAGGTCACTGGCCCAATACATCTTCATTTTCTGATCTAATCGAACTACTTCAGAACTCAGCTTCCAGTAGATTTTAATGTGCATTTTGTTCCAGACTTCTTTCATTAAATTTCAAGTGAATATTTTATCACATAATAGATGTTTTACTCCAAACAAAACTCTTTTGAGGACTTGCATAAATATGTATTGTGAATCTAAATGAAAAGCTCTGCTAGCACATTAAGTACCAAAAGCAACAGTCATATATTTCCAGTTATTTCAACTGCTATAATAGTGCTTTCATATATTCAAAAAGGCTTCTTAGAGTATACTAATTTCTAAAAGCGGTAGAGATTGATATTTAATTTTTAATAAGCTACACATTTATGTGGTAATTCAAAAATAAATGCTATTGCACAATGTGTCTTGATACCGCAACTTTATAGAGATTCTGATCATTTCTGGGGACTCCACAACAATGCAGAAACAACAGGTTCTCTCCACAGTTTGTGCTGCAAAGCACAGATGCTCAAAGAGTACCACAGTCATGAGGTGACCAGTATGGGATGTCAACTATCACACCAATGTGAACTCAACCCTCCTGGCAATATAAAAGTAATGTAATTCACTCCAAATTACTCAGAAAACAAAACAAACACAAACAAAAAAACCCACACATACAACAAAACCAAAATAAAGTACTGGAAATTCCAATAACTAGTTTCTACTTTAATTACTTTAATTTCTGGGCATATTCTGCAGTCAGACACTACTCACAATCCATATACAGATTGCCAACTATTGAAAACATATTGTATTTCTGTAGCATAGAGAGTTTTAAAAATCCTTTTATTCTGTTATATAACCTAGATGAATTAACCCAGGAGCCAAGACTGCAATAACATGATGGCACAGCTCTAAGTTACTTTAAAATGCAATTGTTAAGCATACTTTGGCTTAGGATGTCAAAATAAATGTTTTCTTCAATAATAGCCTTTAAAATGGCTTCAGATAGCTATCAGTGCCCTTTCAGAACGGCTTAGTTGTTCTCTTAAGGTCTAGCCAGAGAAATAAAAGGGTGAAAGAAAAAAAAAATACCTAAACTGTAATTATTTAATATTTCATCCTTAGATAGGTAGGAAACATCATTTAGTTTTAAATTCCTAATCTTACTTTGCTCAAAGATGCTGTATTTTTCTCATGTAAGATTAACTTGATTGGCTGAAAGAGATTAGAAAATACGTCAGGATTAAGCTAAACAATAAAAAGCAGTTTAATTTAGTATATTGCCAGTGTCACAACTGCAGAGTTTTGGGGTTAGAGTTCATATGTTCTTACTGATATTGCTATCAAAAGCTTGTAACTTCAAAGTTTTATTAGAAAGTCAGTATTAGAAAGGTGATCCCACCTCTGAGATGAGCTATTTGTAACTTCAACATTTATCCTGTTTGCAGCTTCCTACATATAAACAATTCAGTTATTTTCTAGGTTATAATTTTTAACAAAAACAAGAAGTAGAGTTCAGCAAGTTGGGTTCATTGGCAATAAAAGCATAGGACTATTATATAATTTGATTTCTTTTTTTCTTAATATATATAATTGAAAATAGTCCAAAATATATTAATATCAGCAAGCAAATAGACATTTAGGAATTAACATACCTACAATATCAAAGGACTAAAAAGCCTAAAAAAAGGCTCATTATTCTCTACATCAGTCCAGTCAAGATTCAGGCAAACCTGTACAGACCATACAAGGATAGAATTTTTTTATTTTTTTTTCTTCCCCAATTGGCTATTTGATTGTTCTACTTTAATACTTTTTCTTCCCCTCTGGAAGAATGCACTCTCGAACTATTGCTTATTTATTGCTTTGTATCCAAGTTAGAGCTACTACCTATAATCAGAGCAGTGGACCTCACACTTATTTTGCACATTTGGGTCAGCTTCATATCTTAGTGCATTAATGCACACTTTTCCCACAACCTAGCACTTACCAGGAGATGCCTGTAAAGAAACAATTCAACACTTTTGTTCGATAAGTTGTTATCAAATATACACACAAAATATAGCTACATGGCTGGAACATTCTGTAGCAAAAAAAACTACTAGACACTGCCTTTTGCATTTCTAGACTTTTTGATCCAGATTCTAGGGGAGCTGAATAGCAATTTCACACCACACACTTAGCAAAATTCATTCATACTAGAGTCTACTGTCAATGAGAAAATCAGTTAAGCACAACAGAATCCCTACTGTGTCATAAATTCTACAACAAGCATTAAACAAAAATCACAGTAGGAAAAATGAAATGTGGCTGGAGACTCCATATCATCAGCTATCATAAAATTTATTTAAACCATATAGTAACCAGTTTATGTTATTTAGGCTAAAGATTAGGTAGGACATATTCATGATTCTTCATTGTGTCTTCCTAAAGTGAAGCTTGCAGATTTCCTTTGTAGCAAATTTGGCTACCAAAATCTGGATGTAGTAGAAGCAGTTTTGTATAATCTCCTGGCATTTCACTTCAAATCAACTCAGGAAAGTGTAATATTTATCCTTTACAACTGAAACAAGACCTCATACTTGCTAAGAGCCATATCATGAGGATCAGCATATGCAAATCCCTTACTGGGATCAGAATGTTAATTCCTACACGTTCAAGTTATTTGCTTTCAGCTGCTTTAAACACACCATCCATCAAAGATAAATTACGGCATTTAATTGCCTTTTACATGTTGTTATTCAAAGGAAAAGAAAAAAAAAAAAAAAAAAAAGCAATATTTGATTAGTTAGCTACAAAATATATATACGATATTTTCTTTCTTGATTTTTCACCTCATACAGGAAACGTGCTAACTGCTTAAAAAGTATATTTGAAAAAATTATAACAATATAATGCCTTATCTTGTAATTATGTAATTAAGTACTTAGTGAATCTTTGTTCCATGACAATCTAAGCCCATTAGAAAATTATATTACTAGCTCTCTTTCTGTAGTGGTTCCTTTTGTACATTATAGCTCAATGTAAATGCAAAAGATCAGTAGCAAGGCATCCTATGCTTACGGCCATGAAATGCACATGTGGCACACTGAAGAACTCAGACTTAGTAGTTTTCCTTCACAAATGAATTAATACTGCAGGGCATTTTTCACACTATTGTTTTATTCCATATGACTTATTGCACTAATTGCAATTAAATTTATTAAAATGCTTTTCTGCTGAAGGCAAAATGAACAGTAAAATATCCAGATGTTATTCCTATTTTAGTATGTGACTGTTTGAAAGTCCCTTTAAAAATATCTGAGATACTTATGCTACCATAAACATGATATTTAATGTCACGCTGAATAAACAATAAAATGGGACAGGGAAGACTGACAGCTAGGGTGATGAGTGTTCCAGCTCCTGGATCTCTGCATTCTGCTCCTCTCAAACAGTTGAGAAGCTCAGACAAAGGGGGGCAACAGAAAAAAAAGGAAAAAGAAAGCAAGCATGACTTCTGCTGCCAGCTTCCAATTGTTCCACCTGTATCACTAGTTCGCACTACATGAGAATATTGACAATTTAAAATGAAAGTCTGCAACACTTTCCTACTATCTCAACATGGGTAACTTAAGGAGACAAAAATAAGAAAGAATGTATCACTTTTTTTTACATCTTCTTCAGTGTTATGATAAAGTATAATCATAGTGTTCACATCCAAGTGTAGGTGTCACTTCATCTTGCTTTAATTAAATCAGCTTCTTTTGCTACAATAAGTGATTACTGTATAGTTGTGTAAGGTCATTAATGTATCACCAAAATGAATATGTTGTGTACTTAAAATTGAAAATATAGAAATGGTATTTCCATTGGACTCCAAAGAATAAATGGCCAAATACTTCTGTTAAATGTGTTAGATAACACAATTTAAATATAATTGACAATTTATGGAAGATTACTGCTGCTGAAAGACAAACTACAGGTGCTTACCTTTAAGTGACAGAAGCCCAGTTTCACCATCTTTAGAACAATGCAATTATATTTCCCAGCCAAGAAACATGAATAGGCCAGACAGAACTTTTTAGCTGAGCTTTCTCTCACTGAACCTAATATATTCATGCCTTCATGGCATTATCCAGGAAAGCAGTGATATAGTCAATGAAGATAAAATAATAAGCAGACTGTAATTTTGCTTAGAGCCATAAATTGGCAAGCAAGAATATTGTGTGCAGGCACAAACATATATGGCATAGTTGAGGGCTGTCATACAGGACCAGGAGACAGGAGATCCAGTTCATACCAAATCACCCAAAGCTCACTCTATACCATGCCAATCTTTCCTTTCTCAAAGCAGCTCTGAGTTACAGAAAGAAGACAAAAAAAGAAAATTCTGTTTGCCTTCCACTTGTGCTCCTCACAGGAAGACTTCTTTACCCTTTCTAACGAAGCCTGAGTACACATCATGCTGTTTATAATTTATTCAGGTATAAACAAGAAGGTGAAGCTGTATTAGCAGATACCCCACCCAGGGCCAACATAGAGAGTACTCAAACAAATTTAAACATTAACAAATTTCTGCAAGTCCCTGGGAGAAAAATCCCAACATGATTAAGAACTTTGTCTGTAAAAGTAAAGTTAATGGAGCAGAAATTCAGACACAGCCATGGCTAAGCTAGAAGACTTAAAAACCCTCACTGCTAAGAAGAACAGGTCAAGATGATCTCCCAGCAGTATTGTCTTTTCTCAATATCCACAGATAAATTCTTTTGAAAAGACTATGAATAAAGTAAAAGAACACTGAGGCTTTTCAATTAAGGAGCTATTATTAATGTTAGAGATCTAAAACATTCAGATACAATAGGATGATTTCAAAGGACAATCCACCAACAAACAGGACATGTGAATGAAAGGAAGAGAAGGGAAAGCCAAAGGGGAAAGGGGAAGCCAAAGGGGAAAGGGGAAGCCAAAGGGGAAAGGGGAAGGGGAAAGGGGAAGCCAAAGGGAAAGGCAAAGGAGTGAGAACACTGACATGTTGCAGACTGCCCAGGACAGACATTTGTGTTTTGAGCAAGCTGATCTAGCATCAGCCCTACTGGAATTACTGTCAAAAGACATGAAATTAGACTGCTGGATTGCTTCTGCGAACTATATTTTTTTTGTATTCCTTCCTACCACATGCTTCTGTTCACATGGATGATGATCTTTCTTCAATTGCTTGCTCTCATGACAGTATTCAGAGTCATGCTTCGGTTTTCCTGATTCTTAATTTCAATGTATAAACCTACACACACATAGAAAAACATAAGCATTCCAGCAATAACAATGACAAAAATATTAAATGTTGGCATAAGTCTGAATTTGTATGTGCAGTCATTATTCTCATCTCTGTTCATATTTCTCACATTTTGAACTGTGCAAAAAGAAGAGTACTATACCTTTTTATTAGAGAAGGAGAGTGAGACTCAATTACTTGCACAACAGAAGTCGTCTAGAGCAATGACAGTGAGCCCATGAGCCCAAAAGGTAAACAGAAATTCTTTCAACTAGGAGATTACTATTCAGTTCCTTCGGCTAGCTTGTTACTATAGAGGATAAGATTTTCATTGTCAAAGCCTGTAATTATAAAACAAGTTATAAAATCCAAGTATATATATTTTAATATATAGAATAGAGTTTATTTATACAATTAACTTTTATGTCCATTCTCTTTGGAAGTATAGACCCTTAAAATCCAAGAGATGAGACACACATGTGAGCATCAAAAAGTACCAATTATTATTTAAATAAAAATCTGGAACTAGTATACTTTTTATAATGTACTACTTTAACAGCATAACTAAGACAATTATTAGCCTTTTGGAGAGAAACAATGTAAAAATTACTGTTTCTTAACAGAAAAGCTGGACAAGGTTTTGTATTAAGTGCTGCTTATATATTTTTTTTTAATAACAAATGCTTGAAATGTGTTGAAAATATCCAGCATGTATTTATCTCCCAACAATAGATGACTAACAAAATACATAAATACCTCTCATTCTTTTTCTGTGTGTTTGAACAGCATACCAGATAACAATAATTAAATTTATAGAAAAGTAGTATATACTTTCCAGATATTTGAAACAAGTGAAAAGCAGAGAAAGCTAATTACAAAAATGACTGAAAAAAGAGTGAACTTGAATAAACTGATTTGATATGTTCAAGTATTACATATATTGCTATTTCAAATTGCTTGATGCACTTTTAAAAATTTTTAACAAACTATACTGCATTATTTGTATTTACAGTCCATATGGGTGAACTTACTTCATCACATTAAAAAGAGTAAAAAAAACTTAGTGCTCTGTGAAGCATATAAAATCCATAAATTTCATAGGAAAATGACTAAATGAACAACACAAAGGAAAAATTATAGGAAATAACAGAATTAATCATTTGTCTATCTCCTCTCTAGAAAGATATATACGGTAATGTTGTATGCGGGAGAAAAGGTGCACTTCCAAACAAGCATGTGTAGTGCACTGAAATTAATAAAGTTATTTCAACTTGTAACACTTGCCAATCAGTCTGCTTTTTCCACTGCTGATAAAATGTCGAAGTGATTGCAATAATTACACACACTTAATCTTAAAAGGAAAACCTAGGAAAAAAGCTTTTTATAATAGGACTTTTAAAAAAAGCATTACTTATCTATCCCCAAGACTTAAATGCAATACAGAAAACTGTTAATAGTTCAGAAGAAAGAATGACAAATAAAATCACTTATAAATCAGCCTATCTTCATCTGCAATTATGTCAAAGCAAAACATAGAATCATAGAATCACAGGGTTGGAATTGACCTATAAGAACATCTAGTCCAACCGTCAAAAAAAACATGTTCATGATATCTCTAGTAACACATTCAACAAAGAATAGTATGCCAATAAAAGTAGTTCCACAGAATTTCTCCACTGTTTAATAAACCCTAGGGGGAATAGCTTGAAAATGTTTTACTATTGACCAGCCTGTTAAGTCACTCAGCAATTTAATAGCTGTCTTCAGCAGATCCAAATTTCATTACTCCTCTGAAGATATAACTAGTGACCAAAACCACAAAAGCAACAGTTTTTAATTTAACTGTGCTTGAAATAAAAGCACTATTATCTATTATAATAATTAATCTAAAACCAAATAGAGTTTACGTAATTGCAAATATAGATTGTCACTAAAGATGTACATGCACAGGTTGCAAGTCCCTGCTGTAAAATGAAGTTGTAATTCTCATACTGTTAAATAGTATGATTGTACATAACTTGGAGAACAT
Organism: Phasianus colchicus; assembly: GCF_987193195.1. NCBI lineage: Eukaryota > Metazoa > Chordata > Aves > Galliformes > Phasianidae > Phasianus > Phasianus colchicus. The sequence goes on along the minus strand of NC_143439.1, from coordinate 17,603,440 downwards.
AGCTGAATATTTGATTTAGTTTAAATTCTGCCTGTAACTGCTTTGCTTAAGTTAGTTCTAATATGCACAAGAGAATTAGCACCTGAAGCCATGAAGTCTGTGATACTGAAAGGTTCTCAGAAAAAACCTTTTAGCTGCAGCTTTTACTTTTTTTTTCCAGCATATAATATCTACTGTTCATGCTCACCATAAGGCATTCTTTCTCTACAATAGTTTCTTGCATTGGAAGATTAAGCTTTAATTTGAATATCTATAAAACCTCCTACCCTGTTATATTCATTAGCGAGTTGGAGTATCAATTTTCTGCAAGTCATTTTTCTTCCTTTTCCTGAAACTTTCCTTATACAAACACTTCACAACCATGCATTCACCAGGATATTTACAATCATGGAACAACTATGCTGCAGGAGGAAAAATTTTCTAAAGGAATATTTAACAATAGGCAATTTGAAAATATAAGAGAAGGCAGTACCCTGGAGAAAGAGAAGGATTTTCCTGTGGAGAAGTTTAGGAACAGAAGCAAAATTACTGTGCTCAGAAAAGGATGTACTGAATGAGGGAGATTATTCTATAGACAAAGCACAACACACGTATACAGATAATTCCATTACATTTCTAAAATAATTTTAAAAGAATCACTGTCAGCTTTTAGATAACTCACTAATAAGAAATAGGATTGCTTTGACAGGTAATTAAGAATAAATGAATTACTGAGTTTACTTCTGATGGAGATCTATCAGAGACTCAATTTCACTAGTCAAAATAGAGTCAGGTAAATAATTGACTCTTTAATCTGAAGCCTGAATAAAAAAGATCAGATCAATCAGAAATATTTGGCAAGCCTAAAATTGAAGTATTACTTCAGCTGAAGAATTATTTAACACATTAACCTTATTTTTAGCTTAAAAAAATGCATCATTCTAGTGAAAAGTCACTCTCATTTGCAAAACTTGATAGCAATCACAACATCTTGGAAAATACACAGCTGTTTTCAGTAGTCAAAAATTCTTCAGTAGATTAACTATGCATGAATTTGTAAACAAAAATTAAACTTAAAGGAAAACAGTTTCAGAGGAATGCATTTTTTGTCTTCTTTCTGTATACACCAGAGCCCCCTAGAATACAGAATAATGCCCATTACCTGTCAAGCTGTGACTTACAGCCTCTGTCTCTTGTCTTATTGCCTGATGCATCAAGAAGAGTAAGTCTCAAGCAAATAGTAAGCTGTCACAAGTGATGGAACTGTAGTTAAAAGCCACTTTCTATAGATATAAGTTGTAAAAGTCTCACACACTACCACAGAAAGTAACATAGATTAGTCTGGAAGGAAAAAGCCAAATTTATAATTTCAATTCTGTAAATTTTGAGATGTTGGAGCAAGAGCTGTCTTGCTCAATTCTTTTTCTTAGGGATAAAAGAGAGCAAGTAACCAAAATAAATAAATAACCACAAATGACCAGTAGAGAAGAGTTCCACACAGAAAAACACTTGCATAATACTAAACTATGTTTTATAGGTGTTTTGCAGAAACTTGACAAAATTTCAAAAAGCATATAATTACAGCTATTTGAGATCTTTTGAATTATTTGAAGTAGTTCAAGAAGCTCATAGAAGTAGGCTTTTAAAAATTTTTTTTTCAGTACATCAGAATTAATTTGGCAACTGTCTACCTAATTTCTATGCATTCTCTCTAGTTTTCATCTTTTAACTTTATAAAGAAGTATAAAAGAAAGTACCACCTTTTTACACACTGTAATGGCAGAAAAGTAGAAACAACAAACAGAACAAGCAAATCTTCAGCTTCTGTACTCAACTTTCCCTTGATTAAGCTGTAATCAAGTCCATGAATGCAAAGCAAAGATAGAACAAACTGATTATGTCTGATTTTGGTAAGCTCAGCCCATTAAACAACGTCTCCATGATGAAAGACCTGGCTTTTGAAGGGTAATTTTACTTTAAGAGGAAACAACAGCTGATTTTAAATAAAATGATGAAATTACACCCATGATTTTTTTTTTTTTTTTTTTTTTTGTGATCAAGGATACATTAGCCAACATAACAGCAGCCTATTTGCGTTCTTTTTCCACAATCAGAAGTAGCATGCAAACCAAACTTCTTCAAGATTTTAAATATATATCACTGTAACAGATACTTTTCTACCCCATCAAGTAAATATTGAAAGTTCAGGTTGTCTAAATTCTTCAGGTACAAAACCATATCCTAAAGCATAACACCTATATTCACGAGTTCTGAACTAGTACAATGTAAATGCTATTTATATATATATATTATATATATATTATATATATATATATATATATATATATATATATATATATATATATATATATATATATATATTTTTTTTTTCCAAAGGAGAAATCCTACTTTTACTTTAATCATGGAATTAAGAAACAAAGACAAATAAAAACCACATCCTGAGCTATAACATTTGAACTTATTCTTTCTGTTCTATATCTACACTACATGTTTTTGGGGCAGGTTCCAAATTTGCTTAAATGAAATCTCTAGTCCCCAAAGTTTCAAAATAATCACTTTTAGAAAAACTTTAACTGTACTGGTCTTTGTTTCCATGGAAATAGAAACAAAAGTAGAAGCTGCCATTAAAAGAATTAGAATTCTCTTTCACAAATGAAAGACTTATACATAATAACATATTAATCAAACTATTGTCAGAATATGTATTTTCTCATTTTGCAAAAATGGAGCATGATCTAACATCCACCAGGAGTACAACTTGGAATTACAACAGAATAAGCCTAAATAAGAATATATTACAGCGTTTAAAAATCTCATCAAAAGCCTACTCAGTCAAATGGGTAATTTTCTAATTAATTTTAAAATTTAATTTACCAGAAGATTCTTGGATGAGGTCATTTTTACAAATATTTTACAAATCTTACAAATTATAAGCCCAAAATGTAAAACAATAGATACTAAGAACTATTAATATTTACATGATTTATATTACACTTCCTTAATGCTTTGATAATGAGTTGAATGATTGAAATTCTTTTCCTAGTATCTATACTCCAGACAGACAGTAGCTAAATGCTGGACATCACCCTGTCATAAATCAAAACTTCTATGGGATTAAAAATATACATATTTTATAGCAAATAGAACATCTAAACAGGCTTTGGTTTTTCTGCTTCTGTTCAACTTTCCTTCACAATTTGTTGCTTTCAATATTTATTTTTCAAAGAACTGACTACAACTGATAAAATCAAATACTGACATCTTAAAAGATTAATTCGTTATATTTACTAATTATTTAGATTACTGGCCTCAAAAATTTTCATTTGCTTGTGTGTTGTCAAGTCCTTTAAGTTCTCCTGTCTCCTGAAGTCTCTACTTCTACATAGTTGACTAAACTGATCAATGTTGTCTTGGTAAATTTTACTATATAAATACACATTTTATCTGTCAGAATTAAGGCAAAGATATTAATACTACTTCAGACTGAAACTCAAGTAACTGATAACAGTCTTACTGTAGACTTAGAGACCTACCACTCAAACTGGCAACCCTGTATCACATTAAGACATTTAACATTTTCATTTTCTTAGATGTTTACACTGCAAAATCTTGTGGGTGGCCTATGAGTGAACAGTGGGTGAGGGCTGCACCCTTTCATGAAGGTTAAAACACGCAGTTTCCCAGCATCATATCTACATTCTTCATTTTCACCACCAAGCTGACTAAAGAAGCCATCACCTGCTTTTAAATATCTTGATAGCAGACAATTACATCATTACACTTGTTTTGTAACTCAAATGATCTATTCTAAGAATTTAAGTCTTTTAATTTCCATTCTATACATTTTTTACTTTAATTCATGCTTTTTCTTAACAAAACCAACAACACAACAATAGAGCTGCATTTAAGCTACTCAAAAACTTGTCCCAAGTTTTGAGATTAGTACATTAAAATGTCATTTATCAAGAAACTAAGAATTTTGCTTCCTTTATTTTTTATTTCAGCTTTCCTAACCAGTAAATTCTGTATTGTATGAAGTATCCTGGCTAAAGGTTAGTTTTACTGTGTTAGATTTTAGTACTTTTTTTTATCATTAGATGGTATAAAATTCTTTAGATATAATACCGCTATTTCAAGTGTCAGATCCAATTTGTTCTGTCTGTAAAGTTGATTGTCAGGTACCACATAGCTGTATTGATTTTTCTTTTTTTTTTTTTTTTTTAGTTTCTACTTTCTTTCATCAAACATCTATTACAGAAAGGCTCTCTCTCTGTCTATGTATTCCTTTTCATTTTATTCTTCTGAGTAGTGGCTAGTATTTTTAATTCCCCAAATTATATGTCTGTGATAACACATTTTCTTAAAAAGTATTGCCCACTGTTGCCCTCAACTGTCAATTGCTTATACTGGGTAGACATTTTAGGTGAAACAAGAAAAAACATTGAAATAAAGTTGTCTTGACACAAAGTACTATAGATATACCAAAATTAAAGCTTCATAATCTGGTTCAAGATGCACCAGCTTAATCCACTGGTTTATCAGCAGATACGAAGTTAAAACTCTGACTCTAGTATGTGACTATGCAGTAGAAAAATACAGTTAAAAAAGAGTTCAAAACAACATATACATTTTCTGTAGTTTTCACGCATCCTCATGTAATATACTGACTGTAATCCATAATCTCCTGAGTATCTGGGGGAGGAAGTAGAAGAAGTGGGTGGGGGAAGGTGTTCTTTATTCTCACTGCTCTACTCTGTGGTCAGTAACAGGCAATAAATTACATTTATCTCCTTTAACTGAGTCCATTTTGCCTGTGACAGTAACTGGTGAGTGATATATCCTTATCTCAATATTACTTTTTTTTTTTTTTTTGGTCATCATTATTTCCTCCCCCTGTAGCTTGAGGAGGGGGAGTGAAAGAGTGGTGTGGTGCAGTTTAGCTAATTATGAGTTTAAAACCATGATATCCACAAAGTAACAAGACAAATATTAAAACTCAGGATCCTATCTGAGGGCAATATTCGTTTTGGACTCCCCATTCACTTTGTCTTCTGTCACTGCACCTTATTTTGTTGCTAATTACAGACTTCCTCAGTTAGTTTAGATTGTATGTTCTTTTAATTCTGCTCTGTCTCTTCTATGTAAAACAGAAACTAAGTCACAGCCCATTGCATTTCAAATGGCAAAGTTTCATCTTTTGTTATGGAATCTTAACTCCAATATTGGTTACCCTTTTACTCTGTAGCTGTGTTCTAGTTTCAGATGGGACTTAGCACTGAGCTAAGGATGTTTCAACTTCTTGTATGTATTGCCCTGCCAGAAAAGGGAGATGAATAGCAATTATCTGAGGGATCACAAGGAGCTGGGAGGGGAAAGAACAAGGACAGCTGGCCTAAAACTGGCCAGAGGGATATTCCACATGACATCATGTGAAAAAATCATAAATCCGTGGGGATTTGGCCAGGGGGGCAGCAGCTGCTTGGCAATTGGTGGGAGGTGACCAATTGCTAGTGCATCACTTGTTTTGCAAATAAATGTATTATTATTATTACTAGTACTATTTTCCTTTTCCATCTTAGTAAATAGTGTTTTATCTCACTAGTACTTAATCTCTTTCGTTTTTACCCTGATTCCCTCCTCCATCCCATTGAGAGGGTGCAGTGTGAGAACGACTGTGGTGCTCAACTGCTGCCAGGGTATAATCCACAACAGTCTAGATGTCAGAGCATGGAAATGTCCCCTCCAAAACATTATGTTGTTATTTGAAAATGTTATCTAAACAGATCTTAGTCTCAACCACTTATTACTTTGCCGCATTTTACCAGCAACTGCTGGAGACCTGGGGCTACAAGAGATGTCGTAACACAGCACTACTACAGATGGTAAATTGATGTCTCTGACACTTTCTGATGCCCAGAAGTGCATGACTTTTCAGTGACTCTAAACAGCACCACCACATTACATCACCTACCTTTACCTACAAAGCAATTAAATGCTACAAGCAGTTACAAGTCTCCAGCAGATTAAAACACCTTTAAGTTAATATTGTTTACTCTACTGCATTGGATTGAAAAATCACTGACAACATCAACAATAACAAAACATAGCCCACTTTTAAATTTCTGCATGATAGGACAGTGTATTTGCTCAGTAGTATTTCTGCTTTGTGTTCCCAGGCATCATCATCTCCCAGTTCTGTAAGTAAACAATAACAGTGTTCAACAAGACCAGAGAAATTGCCACCAATGGCTAGAAGATGAGTTTTAATATAATATATTCATAGCTCCGTATCTTCACTGCTTTCTACTACACATAAAAGCAGAAAATAGCTGTCTGAAATAACTTTTTTTCTTTCTCTAATGTTATGGATCTCTTCACTTATATACTTCTTTTGCTTCCAATTGCTTCCCAGTCAAGGTACTGTCACACTCTATGCATGCAGTTCTAAACCTACATCTCCCCTCTCACCATTTTAATGATGTTAATTTTATCTTTATTTCATAATCCAATCTTATTTCTTAAGTCTGACCACTCTTTCCTACATATCAACTGTGTATTTATTTAACGCAATTGTTATCCACTCTTCTTCATTTACTTTACTGTTCTGCATCTTTAATCCTGCAAACCATTATCCTGACTTTTCCAGATATTCTGTCCTTTTCACACAATCCCGTATGTTCAACTCTCAGATACTTCAATAGGTGACGTCATCACTCAAGCAAGGATACACAAAGATACTATGCCATAAAGGAAGATGTTAGCAATAACATCAGGTACGCTTCTTATTATTTATAACAAAGCACGTTACAACATGGATGTACTTCCAGAGTCTTCAATAATTTTCTTAACTGTGTAAAAGAGTAGTGAATTTGCCTAAATGAAAGTAAACCAGACAGAAGCCCAAATTTTCAATTTAGCAGACTGCTAAATGTCATACACATCAGATTAAAAAAAAAAAATAACTTCAGCATTGCTTTTGTGAAGGATAAAATTTACATTCAGTGAAGATCTTTAGTCTTTCCACCATACCTTAAATAACTATAATAGGAGCACAGTTATATTTCATGAACAGTATTTCATCTTGATATTTCACCCTTAGATATATCCAGAAGAATAGGAACAGCTAAGATAATTGCATGAAAGAAAGGACAGTGACATACAGACCATATTTTTAGTTCCTCTTGTAGGACTCGCACTCATAGAAAAATATTACATATTTCTTATGAATATACCAGAGCAGCATTGGTGAATTTATGCAAGCAACACATTTCAAGACTACCAACAACAAAGCACTGTTCAAGATGCACTGTATTTTATGAATAAGCCTGTAATGTTAAATTGTGATGAAACTTTTTGACATTCAGTGGTGTGATGCAGTGCATAGTAATAATAATAATGCAGTACATGGCTGTAGCTTATTATACGTATATGGAAGACACCAGTGTCTTTAGAATGGACATTCAACTCAAGCTAGGAGGAGAGAGACAGAAACAGACCCAAGGAACATAAGTCCTCATCTCAAAGTCTGATGGTATTTTGAGCATCTAAATGTTCACTGTACATACTTACACACACACACTATTAAAGCAGCAGAAAGATCATCTTGAGTTAGAACATAAATGTTTCCTTTTTAAAATCACATTTGTGATTTCTTGCTTATTATTATTTTTTTTTTAGGGGGTGGATGGAGGCGGGAGGGGGGGGAATGTGAGGATGGGGGCAATTGAGTTTTGCTTTCATTTTTCCAAAGTAATAATATCTATTGTCAATACTTTCAATGAATTTAAGGAAAAAATAAAGGAGATGCCTCAGTGAAAGTCCCTATCAGTCCCCAATGTTGGGGATAAGATGTTCTTTAATTGATTAGAACAAATATAAATACAGCTAGTCTTAGTAATACCTGCCATAGACCATGTTGCTTGATTTTCCACGTTTAGTTTTTTAAGATCCAACTGAAAGATTAATTTGAAGAATGTGAAAAAGATGTTCTTTGGTTTTAACAATGCTATTCATTATGAAGACATAAACTGGAATATTATACTTATTCCCCTCCAGACTTTGAGTCATTATGGTATTTTATTCCCTTCTTGCAACTCTATAGCGCATAGCACAGCCCTAGTTTACAATGTGTTGGACAAAACACAGCAAAGAAATAAAGGAGTCAACAGAAGCTGTTAGCTACAAGCACGTTACAGGCAATATGCAACACCAGCGGTTGAATATTGACCTCAGGGCATTAACTCTATATTGGCATGCCATGCTACAGCACATGAACACAGTCATCTTTACAACACAGAGCGGAATTCAAGAGACTCACATAATTGCCTGCGAGAAGGTACAGGAGCACTTCCAAAGGCTGTGCCCTGTAAATAAAACACATTTTTTTTTTTTTTTTTGGAGCAAAGGATGTCAGATTAACAGCAGTAGCAAATGAAAAAAATGACAAGACATGAAGAAAACGAAAGCACTGAAATGAAATAGAGACTGTTTAGATAGAAGAGCTTGTTGTTTCTGAAGAACTGCAGTTTCTATTTTCAGATAAACAGAAATTATATTTGAAAATGTTCTATGAGTAATCCACTCATCAGTGGACATGAGACAAAAAAAAAAAAATAGAAGAAAGAGAAGGAAAGTAAAGGTAAGGCAAAAGTATCAGGATAAGACAGGCATGCTCACACTTGTCAGAAATGATTAAATTTGACAAAAAGAACAATAAATAGAATATATACTGGAGTGGATTCCATTACAAAAGAAAAAAAAAAAGAATGCTTAATTACAGCAATGTCTTTGCTGATACTGTCATTGAAGGTAAACATATTTCAAACAGTAGGAGAGTGAGTGCGATGCAGTTTGGCTCCTGTCACTTCCTCCTCATCATCTTTCCATATTTGCATAACAGGTACTCACTGGGCACATCTGATGACAGTAGACAAGAAGCAGCTTTATTAAATCCCTGATCAATAGATGCAGTGTGCTTTTTCTGTAGAGAGCTACACCTTTTGTGTATCATGTCAGTATTTGCCACGTAACTGAAATACTGACTGTGCACATAAAGAAAATATAAATCAGATGTCAAGCAAGTCATACTGCTTTGAGTTCTGTAAAATAGCTTCTTCCCTTTGTGATCCCCTATCCACCACAGCTCCATAAAACAAGTCAGGAAAAATGAACTAGAATGAGAAAGAAATTAAGAAAAGGACAAGGTAAAGAGAAACTCTAGCGTATAACATTTGAAAAACAGCATCAAAATAAACAATGCTGTCTCATTCGAAATCTGATCATCTTCAGAGCTTTGCTTTGAGCTTGTGTCCAATGTTACGTTTTTCTCCCAATGTAAATTGGTGCTCTCATCATTTGGACTGGGTAATCAATGGTGACAAGTTACAGTACTGTTTAGGTTGTATTTATTGCCTAAAAAATAAAAGTAAAAAAATCAAACATGAAGTTCATGAAATTTGAATGGAGCTTGACTTCCTTGAAAGTCATTTTGACTTCCACTGATCTTCTAAATTCCAGGCTGATAAGCATTTACGCAGTGCTAGGCTTTTGTTTTTTGAGGTCACTTTATGTTTCAGGACTTATAAAATTCTATTTTCCTTTATCTAAGAAGAGTGAAGCACACATACCTCTACCTAACAAGCCCCACAGAGAAATCATCGGTAATCTAATGTTCCACATATCACATTATTTAATGAAAATCAGAATTAGAGGGATCATTCACTATTTAAGCTGTCTTGCTGCTGAGACCACAGCTCTCAACACATGGACCATATGCAAAGCTGTGTAATTCTGCAGATGCCAATTATCTCACTACACCCCGAGCTTGTCACTCAGTGACTAACTCCTTCCCGCAGCTCTAGGAAGAAGTAACAGCCATCACAATGAGTCATCAAGGTGGCAAGTGGAGGTTAATTTATGTTGGTGCAGCAGAAGCTGCCTTCCTTACTTCCCAGTGTTCCCTGAGTCTTTTTGAAAGAAAATACAGTTATTTGACATGTTAAGAAACTGCATATTCATCCAAGGCAAAGCCAGAAGCTGTGAAAAACAGACACTGCGTGGAGGCTTCTCCATTATGTCAACTATGTTAAACTGTTTGCTTAAAGGCAGCTTTCTAGTAAAACTTAGGTATGCAGTGGTAGATCATAATACATTATTCACATAAACTGTTTAGGAAGCATGTTTTCTGATTCTAGTTACACTACATTAAGACTCCAGAGTTATTTCTAGGAATTAAACCATTACGGCATTCACTACTGAAAAACTTTTATTATTATTACCTAAGAGTTTTCAATTCATAATTTAAAGATATGTAAAAACAAAAAGTACAAATTAAACCAGTCTGACGGTGGTTAACTGACTGCTTGCTCCTTAGCCAGAAGTACTTATTTTCTATGTGCTGAATGCATACACTGTACCATTTATCCACAAAAAATCAAAAATAAAACATTTAAATAATTTCATTTTATCAAATCCAGCCAAAGCATTGGGAGTTTTATTATTATTCATTGTTAGTTACTGTTATCATTACTGAAAATAACTAAATAATGTATTCTGAATGACATAATACTCCTCTGAAAAGCAAATTGCCAGTGCAATTGACTGCATTATTTTTTCATCTTTATAATCTCCAGAGTAAAAGGCTTTCCAGAGGGAAAATACCTCTATCTTTTAACCAGAGCTACTTCTCCTTTCCCCAGCTTGCTTGCTCAGAAATAAGTGTTATCCTTCGGTACAATACGGCGCAATGATAAGGAACATTTTCAAAACCAAGGCAAGTTTCACATTTTTTGTGAAGAGTTCAAGTTCTGCTGGCACTGCTCAACAGTTTTAATCACGCATAGCTTATTTTTCTGCTCTGTATATTAACTTTTTTCATCCTAAAAGTGTTTGTGTTTCTATAATAACTTCAGGGGCAAATACTGTACTTACCAAGTTTTCCAAGTGTCATGTGATTCCTGGAAACGTATGGCCTTAAGCAGGGATAAGATAAGGCTATTAAAAATGTGGAGGCATTGCAGATGACCAGTTACCTTGTTCCTAAATTAAAAATCTATAAAAGTTAGCACACTCATCTGATGCTTCTAAGTTAACCCTTCCCTAAATTTTTGCTGCATAATTTTAATTAAGAGGTCACTTACAAAGTAACACACATTGTTCTTAGTTTAATTTCATTTTGGATTCTGCTTGGCATCATCTCTTGATACTGTAGCACACTTCAGATAGGACACTAATGTATGTTAAGCAATTACACATATGCTAAACATATGGACCTTGTTTACATTTAAAATATTTTGAAGTTCTTTTAGAAGGTACACAAAACATTATAATTGCAGCATTTTCTAAACCTTAATAATAGAAATGTATACAACAGAGGTGTAGATTCACCATCTCAAGATCACTGTGCAAACATTGTGTTTTGTTTGTTTTGATTGATAACTCTTTGTGTATCATCTTGAGGCCATTAAATTTTTAAATCTTAAAATCCCAGCCAGTCTACATTGTCATCAATGATAAGCAGGAAAACAGTTTTTACTGTATTTTTTAATTACATTTTAATTACATTTTTTACTGCTCCTAACCATTTCTATTACTTCTGAAGGCTTCTTTCACTTAATATACATAAACTAAATAGTTCTTTGCTAATTCACTCCACAAAATCAAGGAATGATGGGCAGGAATCTCCGGGTCCATCAGGCCCATCCCCTCAAAGAGGAGACACTTCAGCCTCTCCAAGCAACACGTACCAATGCTCCATCACCCACAGTTAAGTGTTTCCTGAAGATCAGACAGAACTCCCTGTTCTTCATTTGTGGTCATTGCTGCTTGTCCTGTCATTTAACATGCACAGAATAAGTTTAAAAACTGCTATTTTCAATTTTGTTAAGTACATTATGTTTCAAAAAAAAAAAAAAGAAAATAATCTAATGAGCACAGTAAGCTATGCTTCATCAGTGGCCCATTAATGGGCCAGTGCAGTGAAACTGAAAATTAAAGTTCCTGAAAGAAGGGCTTTAACATGAATAGCACCCACATTTCATCTTTGAATATGCAGGTGAGAAAAAAACAGTCATCAGTATCTGAAAATTTATAGCTCAGCAGAAAAGAAAGAATTAGTCAAGACCTAGAAGCCCTTTTACAGCAGTGGAGTGATGAGAGAAATACAATTTTCAGGACTGCTTTGCACACAAACACAGTATATTGAGAAAATCTACTCAATTGCCCACCTAAATCTTGTAGCAAAAAACAAACAAACAAACAAAACAAAAAAAAAACCCACAAAAAACAAGATACCCCAAACATTTAGATTTCACCAACCTGGGAGAGCCAGAGCTTATGCTCTAGTCTTAACAGCTAACACAGTCAGCATTTTCTATACATAAATGCAAGCCAAATTCAGATGCTTTAGAATTAAAAAAGAAACAAACAAAAAACAATCATGTTCACTGTTTTACATTTACCACAGCATCAGATTTTGAACTAATCAGCTGCTTACTTATGATTAGTATAGATTTCAAGCAGGTTCCCCAGGTGAAACCCTGCATTTGAAGGCAGGACAAAGACTATTTAACTTTTCTACACATTTCTGTGCACTATAACTCAGTGCTCCATTCTTTGTTCCTCAAGAAGGAAAAATTAGAGAGGCTTTTATTTTATCTTTTCTGCCTCTATATACAATTTTTTTTTCGTTCACGCATTGTTAGTGCAGGAATGTTTGATTAACCAAGACATCCCTAATGTGAATGTGGATTTTATGCGCAGGGCAAGTAGATACACTGTTCTGCTAAATTTCTTTCAACCGGTCATTTCTAACTTTCTTTTCACTAAGCATACAGTAATGCAATCAGAACACCACTGAACCCAGTTTTTCTAGAAACCACAAGCAATTATTAATGTTTTCAAGACAAGAGTGTGATACAGATTCCATCAGAAGTCAGAGTTAAGTATGCAAACAAACCTCCAATGACATTCAGTTCCCATCACCACTTTTATTTCTCACATTAAACAAAACAATTCCTGAAAATTGTTAAAATAATCACCACAAACACCATCCAGTTGGTGAGTAACTGTAGCTATGCTGGGCCAATAGCAGCAAGGAAGTCCAAATGAAAAGTAGTCATTGTGTAACCTATCCAACAAAGCAAAACATCCAAGTATGTATTGGACTGTTATTACAATGAAGTCCGAACTCTGATGTTATGAGTTCTCCTGTTACTATCTCTACTCTATGTAGTGACTGAAGTCCTCGGAGCTCACCTTCAGCAACCTGGAAGTCTGTGTACTTCAATATCTGAAATGATCAAATTATTTCAGCAGGTCCAAATACCCTCTCCTGTAGCATAACTACGCATACATAGCTATTCTTTTTTTGTTGCTTTTATGAGAAATCTCAACAAAAGCATATATTGACAAGGGACTACAGAACACCAGAAGAAAATAAGAGATCACTCACTACCCATCAAAACAATTTTTTTTTTTTTTTTCCCAAAAAACGCCTCTTTTCTCTTACAGCACAAACCCACCTCTAGCATAGTTAACAAATACACTAATAAAAATGAACAACTGACAGTGGCTACTTTGTTTGGCAAGATTTTCATTTTGCAGAAATGTATAATATTTTGACTTAGAAGAAGAATGTGTAGATGTTTCTCATCACAGAAAAGAAATCAATAACTCAAAATATTTCATAGTGCTCCTGAGAATAAAAAGCACAGTTTTATATGACAGGTTACACTGAAGTCTTAGTTACTCCCACATCAGAAATGCTCAACTGATCTCATGAGAGTTCTGAAAGGTAATTTCTTGTCAATGCATGATGCCATATCACTATTAATACATAAGATTGCCCAGAGACAGAAACACTTGCCAGATCACTATTACTATGTCTTGTAAGTACTGAATTTGATTTTTTGATAAAAAAGAAGAGGGAACCATGCTCTGATAGAACTGCTTTCACTCATGTAAAACTTCACTAGCTGAGTATATCAACACAGTGCACTGTTCAGCGTAGTGAATCCAGAAAAAAGCTGACTTTTCCAGTCCAATATAATGCAGAAATGTTGTTGACTTTTTAAAAACAATTAATTTCAATACAACGACATTACTACATCACAGTATCATGGTGGCACCATATTTAAAAATAAGAAAAGCCAACAAAAAATGAGGCTGTTACTGTACTCCAGCTTAAATGTCAGACACTTATTCATTAATAGTTTTGTGACAACTGGATTTCGCTGTGCAGAATCAACCATTCTGACACAAATATCTCAAAAGCACTTGTATAGCAGATCTGTACTTAGCTCTCCTACATTTCCTCAATATTACAATAGCAATTGGGTCCCTCTTGATAGTATTACCTCTTCCAACTGGATTTAAAAAGCAGCTTGTAGTATCCATGTGGTTCTCTATTCTTTATACATTGGTATTAATGGCCCACCTTTTATTCTTCTATATCTGAGATGCCTATTGTTGGTTCCTTCATTTCAAGCCATGGAAGTTAATTAAAATACTGTTGTTCAGCCTTCCATCTGTCATTTTAAAGATTCCCATTTAAAAATCTAAGTGCTGAGATTGCTTCTACTTACATACAGTTCATTTGCTCTCTACAGACAAGATAAGACTTCAGGTTCTTTTTGACAAGTTGAAGAAACTGGAAGTTGAATACACAGAGATGTAAAGTTTGATATATAGACTGCATAAATGTAAATTCTGGAATAATAGACTGCATAAATGTAAATGAAAAATGATAAACAATGCAGTAATATTGAAGAGGAAGACCAAGCTGTTAGAGGAAAACAGAAAAAGAATAAGAAGAAATTTGACTTTGAAGTAGATAGGATTAGAAAATCCTAAAAAAAAAAAAAAAAAAAAAAAAAGTACTTCCTTTCACAAGCAATTGTTCACATCTTTATCTCTTTTATAGCATTATGTAACTTTAATAGCAACCAATACTCAGTCTTTACCATGAAAAACTGTTTGGCATTTGTGTCTCTTCTATGATTAGATTTCACATTACAATGTGTTTTGCCTTAAACAAAGAAATAAAAAATAATATTTTTGTCCTACAGAGAGCTGAAATACTGCATATGGCCTTTACACAATTCCAAAATATTTAAAGCCATGTTCAATAGAAGATGATAGCACGGAAATCTCCTTTTTCTTTTTTTTCTTACTATGCCAAATATGAACAAAATTTGAAAAAGAAATAGCCACAAGAACAAATGCAGCTCCATAGTCTACATATATAGATAAATACGAACCTACTCCTATAAATATCTTTCAAACTGAAGTTACAGCTGAATAAGGAAGACATATTTCCATCTTAAAGTTATCAGTAAATATTTTACTAGCAGTCTGTTGGCACATTTTCAACTCTGAATCAACATTTACATGCACTTTTCAGCAATCTGCTTCCACTTATAAGTGAAAGATTCTAAAATATTTTCACACCAGAGTTTGGATTGCAATCTCATAAGGTCAAACTACTCATGCTGCTATTTGATTCTAGGTACAATGCTGAAGGTATGCAGTAATACTCTGCGTACCTAAAATGATGGCAATAGCTACCTTATGTGATCACAATAGGATCGATAATCCAACTAACGTTGCTGTATAGTTAGCTTTAATTTCTTAATTGGATGCTTCTTTGCAAGTATCTCACTAGAAACAACAACAATCTGCTCAAATTACTTAGGTAGAATGTTATTATGGATAACTCTTGAATTTCTGCATGCCTCAACATCTGTTGAAATATTGTTTCTCCAGTGTAAAAACAAACAAACAAACAAAACCATATCTGTGAACATAATTTAAAAAACCAACAACCTTGAAGTGGAAAAATAGTAACTCATCTCCAGAAATCTCATTCACACTGGTGATATTATTTTTACAATAATTTCTTAATCACAGTACGTTCTAACCTGTCTCATTCTTTCTGCTCTCAGGGACATAAGAAAACTTGAATTTAGCCTCCTCTGTGTCCATGCTTATACAAGATGTTCTAAAGCCTCCCTGCTTTGCTCATTCAAGGCTTTCACAAACTTGGTCTCAGGGACCTCTTAGGTATAATTGCCTACAACATCTTTCATCCATAGCAAATTAATTGTACTCGCTGCAATAAGAGAGCTTCTATTTTAGGACTATGTGCTGGAAATTGAGGCTGAAACTGCTGGACAGTCTCAGTGCTTAGACAGCTTTCACCACATATTCTCACCAGCGTTCTGTTTTTTCAAAAGTCACCATTCCTCTGACAGTCTAATCTGGGCTGATGACATGTATCAGTAATTTTGCTATGAACATCCACTCTTTTTCTGCTTGTACCTGTTTTATAACTGTTATCCAGTTCTGCAAAAGGATGTTCTGCCACTATTTGCATGCATGAATGATCCCATTAAAAACAGACAAATTCATTGTATTACACAGCAAGGCAGTTTAGCGTATACAAAGACAATTAGAAACCTACTATGGAGTAAATTGTCACGTACATCAGATGTATCACAGATAAACAAAGTATCAAAGGAGTTTATTTAAGGTCTGAAAAATGCTTCTTGCTGATATTACACAAAGGACTGTAGGTGTCTTACATAGACATGGGCACCTCACAACCTCTCATAGCGTGCTAACATTCGAAGTGTGGTGACTATCACTCCCGATCTGAACCATGAGCCTCAGTACAACCTCTGTGGGTGAATTTAGTAGAGTTGAGAATAAGGATTTTGAGATATGATTACAAAGGGTTGTTTTTGTTTGTTTGTTTGTTTGTTTGAAGACTGGTCCTATTTACCCCTAAATTACACACTGTTTCAACGATAGGAAAACTTCATTTGATTCAAAGAGAGACAAAAAGGTAAGTGATTCTGTTCGTGAAATTAAATCTTCTAGCTTTCCATTTTTAACTGCTGTTGCTTCTGTCTACACAATTCTCTGTCATCATATACAGAATATACATACAAATGAAAGCTGTGTTTAGAATGTACACTTAATAAATGAAAACATGTACCATGTAGTTCTATGCACATACTATCAATTGAAAAAAGTCACACAATCAGCATCATTCTGTTCTGAAAAGAACTTCATTTGGTCACCCAGTTCTTCTTCCCACTTAAAGCCAGGTCAACAACAGGCTTCAATTTAATCCATCACTAAACTAAAAATTGAATACAAATAAGGCATGAGACCACTGGAAATCATATCTAGATCAAAGTATAATGCTCCAGTACATTTTTGTATGAAGTTAAGCTGAATCCCAGGGAAACACATTCCAATTTTAACTTAGAGTCAGAACCTAAGGCCAGAGCGCACACGTTCTCAGATCATGTTCCACTAGAGCTCATTTATCTCTAAAAAAAATCTCCCATTCTTTCATTAAGAAAATGGTATTAATGGTGATATACATATACCAATGAACAATGGGCATGTCAAATCTCACACTTTTCTCCCCATTGCAAATTCCATCATGTGGTTTGCCATATTAAATAAATACTTCTACAGATCTATACATTATTTTCTGTTGCATTGTCTGTCTGAAATATTCCACCAAGACAAACTGCTTTTTGTATTTTTAAGGGATGAAGAAAAAGTTTGAATATGATATTTAATTTAATGGATAGTCTATTATGGAACTTTGTTATTAGATTTTCTGACTTTTTTTCGTATTGCGTTAATCTGACCTAAGCTCACTTGAGTGATCTTTTCTGGCATGTAATAAATAATCTTTTCACATTAGACCTCTACCATAGCATTTCAATAGCATCTTAGCTGTTGAAGGACTTAACACAACCTTAGAACAACACAACTTTATACATGGTTGCAAGGAATCACACTGTTAGTAACCTGTATCATGTTACTAACTTAGTATTTATGTTGGTTCTTGATTTAATGTTTTCTTAAGTGGTGACAGCTGGGACACCTTCCAGAGACAGTTTCTCTATTCCATTTAGTTCTGTACCTTCCTCAAAATTCTTATACAGATAATTCCCTGAACACTATTCTTCCCTACCACTTATACCGAAGTGCTTTCAAATGCCTTTTAACTACAGTAACACACACTGAATGCAACTCAGTTCCTCAGCTTTATTCTTTATCAGATGCCATGACATGCTGTTCTTGCATATTTCCCTAAAAGCACAATGCCACATGCCTCAAATAAAAGCATAACAAAACCTAATTTGGCTACCAGCATTTCTTCCTCCCAACACTGAATTAATATTTTAGTACAGATCCAATATACAGGTCTTTTTACCACTTGGTGCAGTAAAATTCATTGCTATAATTAGATTTGCCAGTAGTGCATATGCCATAATAACTTCCAACTTTTTACTGAATAGATTGTATTTTACTAAGGAGCTTCAATGAGACATACAACAAGAAAAAAAAAAAAAAGAAAGGGAACTAAAATGAAATAACAAACAAACAAACAAAAACCTTAAGTACAAACTCAGAGATTAAATGTTTCTTTCTGTTAGAATCAACAATACGGCCAAGGTCAAGCAGATCTTTGAAGCATTTCACCCTACAAAACTGGAATATTTTTCTTCCTGCAGCAGAATAGATAGCATACACACACACTACCTTCCTTGGTTATACGTACATAAGAGAAACACTCCACAATATTCAAGAAACTCTTCAACGTTTTCAGAAGCCCAGAAAGACACTACTAGAGAAAAGGCAGAGACTGGACAGTAAAAATATAATATCTGTCAAGGATATCTGTCTTGAGAAACTGTTCTTTCCCCTTTACATGGAACCTATACAGCTACAAAAGGAAGGACAGATGGGAAGGCCTTGAAAGCAAACTGCATAATTCCTAAAAGTAAGGGCAGTCAGAAGCATAGAAGGGAATAAAAAAATAGAAAAAAAAAAAAGGAACATGTTGAAATTAAAAAATAAAACAAAAAACAACAAAGCGATTTTAAGCTGTTGTTTGTTTTACAAGTTTGCTAGCCTCCAGGACTTCAAAATCTTCAAGAAAATCAAGTCAGGTTGAGTAGAAAAAATAAGATTATTGCTCTACTATTTGAAGTCTGAGAAGCGATATAAATGCTCAAAATATGAAAATCCTTCAGTTCGCAAGATGTCAGTGGTAGGTCATCATTCCATGGAGCAGATGCAAAGAGAAACTCAAAAGAAAACCTAACTTAAATTAAGTGATGCACTGTACATGGACTCTAAAGTGTAGTTCATTGATCCATGCCCCAAGAAAATTTTTCCCATGGGCAACAAAGGAAAAAGCACAAGATATGTCAAGTAAAAAAAAAGTCCAGAGGTACTGAGGATCAGAAAAGAAATATATCAACCGCACCACATTGTTCTAGAAACAATGCACTCCCAATTGGAGAAGAGATGGATGAAGCTACAAAACAGTCTGCAAAGGAGAAGTACATGATTTTTTTGACCCTGTAGCAACCCAAAAAGTCAAAATAAAAATGAAGAATGAGTATTGAATGACTGCAGCTCAGAATTTCACCAGTTTTCTTGTACTTTACCAACAGGTGAGGCCAACACCTCAGGTCTTGTGTGCACTCCCAAGGAGAACACCTGGTATGTGGCCAGAGAGGAGGAGCAGAATTGACTCATAGCACAGGATCACCACTTCCACACAAATCTTCACCTGCTTCATTTGAATAGTTCTGTGTTTAGCTAGTTAAAATCTGCCAAAGCCAATTAGTGAATAAAGATGCTGCTACAGTATCAGCATCTAATTTCCAGTTACTAATAATTGCTGAAGCACCTGCCATAAAACAAATACATTTAGACTGGAGGTCGCTGAAACATACTTTAAAGCAAAGTTTTAAAACTGACCTTTACTAGGATAATGAAAAAGTGTCAGTTCTGTTTTTCTTTCTATCAAATGCAATACAATTAAGTAAAACACTATTTAAGGAGTCCAAAAAACGTGTTCAAAGTCTTAACCTAATTAACTATGCTGTGCTTAGAGATTCCCAGGCAAGAAAAATTCCAGATGGCAATCAGTTACAATGAAGAGTAGTACAATGAACACAATATTGAAATACCACCTGTAAGAAAGATGCAAATGTTCCAATTCTCAGAGGAAAAGACAAAGCTACAGTAAACAATCATGAGATCCAAACAGTCCAGAGAGTACAGAGACTCAAGCAGTGGGCACAGGAGAACCTCACGAGGTTCAACAAATATAAGTACAATGTCTTGCACCTGGGTTGCAATCCTTACTGTCAGTACAACCTGGGGAATGTAAGGATAGAGCCAAATGGACCTGGGGGTACTGGTGGTTGACAAGCTTGACAGGAACTAGCAGTGTGCCCCTTCAGCTAGTAAGCCAACCATATCCTGGGCTGAATCCGAAGTGTGACCAGCAGTTCAAGGGAGGTAATCCTGCTCTTCTACTGTGCTGGTGAGAGCAGGCTCTGAGCAGTCTGTTCTAGCTGTATATATCTTTCCTCATTGTAAGGAAATTGGATTAGATGACCCTCAAGGGTCCATTCCAACTCAAACAATTCTATGATTCTGTGAGATCAGGCAAGATTTGAGCGATCATATTCTTTTCCCCACTTCTTATGATCTGATTACAAAGAATAATAAATGATCATGCTGAATCTAGAATGATGTGACTAATGCAACGGAAATGCATGGCCATTAACACTGACGTCTGTAAATTATTTCTCAAATATATGTGAGTATGGGCAACAAGCAATCATTTAGAAAACAGGAGAAAAGGAGATGTTCACAGTATTTCCCACATAAAACTCAATTAGATCAAGCTCTAACAGATTTCAAAAGAGGTTGCTGGGAAAAGAAAGTGTGCTTTGAGCTTTTTTGGGGGGTATCTATTGAAATGATCAATCTTACAAAAGCAGATCTTTTCCTATTAGTCAGAATACTAATTCCAGTTGTAAAAGACCAGCCACGTGATAGTTCCCAGCTTTGTAAGAGTCTAAAATTACATCCAGTATTTCTCTTGAAGGGCTTTTCAGAGATCTTAACTGAAGTGAACACAGGCAATTAATCAAAAAAGCAGGTTTCAGAACAAATGTAACAATTTCCCAAATGGCCAACCCCAGCAGTGCTTTTCAAAACACCACCATCAGCAACTGCAGCAAACAGATGCTGTTGTTTCAGAAAGTTAAGATAAGTTTTAACAAACATCCTAGCACAGCACTCAAAAATTATGTTGCTCTATCAGAACAGTCTTGACTTGGTTTCACTTGGTGAACTGTGGTAAAGACAAATTTACACTTCCAGTGATGTAACACTGCTCACTACACTTGCATTTCTAAAGTAGTTATGCCATCCATTAGGACTAACAAAAATACTTCCCCCTTCCCCACCCCAGAGTTTAAATGTACAGCAAACGGCCTGCCCTTTACAGTGTTGCTTTGTTATTGTTCTCTTGAAATAAATAAGAACGACAGCAAAGAATAATTTAGCACTTAAAATTCAAACATTTGACATGGAAAAACCAGTAGTACTGAAGCATACATTCAAGTACGGAAAAAAAACCTAAATCTGTTTTAACACTCTGTTTTTGCAATGATCTAATTCACTTCATACAAAAGTGCCCTTCAAGTTACATACTAGCATATCGTACTTCAAAGTTTCAATAATGTCTTAAATAATTCATATAAAATCACAGACCTTGCCCTGTTATTATTCCTGAATTCCAGAGGGACATCTTTGGATATAGGGACTTATCTAAACATTACTATTTCATTAAGCAGTTCACTTTCACATCATCTTTGAAAGGTGATGTCTCAGCGCCAATATGTTTTGAGAGAACATAGTTTGTGATAAAGATTCTTTATGAATTACACTCATAATACTTAAGATTTGCTTCCTTTATGCTTAAACCCCATTAAGGCTCATAAAATGCCACAGAAGATAATGGAAATCTTACCAGTGACATGAATGTCAAGAAGGTTGACTAAAATCCTCTAAGAATTCTCTAGCTCCTTTTAAAAACATGGAAATGAAAAAGCAGACTTTTCATTCTAACTTGCAACCTGGATGAAACTTAGAGCTTTGTATAAATAATGATTTTATGCACATGGCACCCTGAACTAGTTTTTCATCCTGTGGGCTTTTATAACGCATAAGAACATTTTGATTAAAAAATAAACAGACAAAAACCATCAATCGCCAATAACAACAACAACAAAATCAGCCAACTAACAAAAAACATTCTATTTTTTATCTAGCAAACCAAATCTTCTACTGTAATTATAGTTTCTTCTAACTGTAATTATAGTTTATGACCAGTATTTCATAGAATGCCTTCTTTGCGTAGGAAAACTGTTGTGCTTGAAATGTTAGTACTCCAATTTGCATTACACAGTGCCTTTAGAAATAACTCTCTTCATAAGATTACTTTCAATCATAAAAGAACAGATATATTTTTAAAATCTTCACACTATTGCACACATATGCCTACTTGCTTGCAAGCACTGCTAGTATAATTGACATTGATAAAATTACTCATGCTTTAATATAAATAAGGATATTAGTAAATTTTTTCCTGGCCAGGATCTCTAGGTATTAGGGTTGACAGACTGCACATGGTTTTTATATGATAAGTCTGAAAACAAAACAAAAAGTCAAGTATCATGTTTCTCTCTGGTTCTTTTGAGCATATTAGTCTTTTGGGGAGACAGCTATGAATCCTGCTCTGGAAATACCCAAGCTAGCATGAGAATTAGAGGAGGTGGAAAATATGCAATTACTTCACAAAAGGACAGATCTACATAGAATCAATGATGGGCTACACTGCAGGGAATGAGCATAGTTAAGATTGTATTGTGAATTAAGATTTAATGAATCCCCAGGCAAGTTTTATCAAAGAAATTAAAGGAAAGGCAAAAGAAAAAGAAGACTGCTTGATCATGGATTAGCTAAATGAAATAGTATGTATGTTAAAAATAATAAAATCCATCTGAGAGAGGACCTTGAACATTCACATACTGTACTCATCAACAGTAGGTTAAATACCCTGTTATTTAAATGTAAAGATGTATTTTATTGCCTCAAAAACTATGTTGCAAAAACATTTCAAAAACACACTGGTATTTTTCGTAATGTGTTGAACACATTTTTCCAATAATAAGAGTTTGCAAAACTCTTGTTTGCTTACTTTGTTCCTCCCCCACTGAGGGAATGTTAAAAAAAAAAAAAAAAAAAAAAAAAAAAAAAAAAAAAAAGAACAGTTTTCTAAAACAACTAAATTAATTAAGTGTACAATTTTTCTCTTTTACCTTTTTTCAGTATAAGACCATCTAGTTCTCTTCTTTCTTTATATCCCTCCCAGAGACAGTAGTCTAAAATTAGATGGGTACCATAATCACATCCAACATACAAACATAACTATCAAACACGATTATCTAAATGATGGTATGAGTTCACAGCGTACAGTGATTTTTCCTTTGATAACTATACCAAAAGAACTGTTTTTTCAGGCCATGACAAACAGAGTTTACGGACAGATGCAGATATATTATAGGTATTAAATGATTATTTAGATAAAAATTTCAATCATTCTGTTGCAAAAGTAGTCCCATTTCAAATTTCCAACTGATGATAATTTTAAAGGTCAATTGATGACAAATTATTTCTGTATCTGAAACTAGAGTTTTCAAACTCATAAGTTTTGACGACATTTTTCAATGGTTTTCATATTATATTAGATATAAACTACCAGAAAGAATAGTAGAAAATGTTCAGTTGCTGACAAATTGAAATTGTTTGTGCAAGATAAAATCATAGACCCAATCTCAAGTAACAGAACTGCCGATTATAAATGCAGCTAGTAAGGAGAAAAAGCACAATTCAATGTCATCTTAAAGAACTCATCGAACAACACCTATTCCACAAAATAATAGTAACAATGGCAATTTTATCCTGTTTAAGAGACTCAGTGTTATTCTGTGAAATTGCAGGACAGAATGTTCTCTGTGGAAAGCGAGGACTCTTACAAGACTCAATTCCTGTAATTAGGGTCATAGTCAAAAAAAGGTGAGATTAGAGGTGAGAAAAATTAACACTTGTATTTGTGACTTGATCAGAGCCAGAGGAACACATTTAACTATGCTCAAGCCCAGACTAGCAGGAGGAGGTCAGGTTCTCCCTTCCATTCCCCAGAAAGAATCATTAAGCTGTAACTTTGGTGATATACTTGGCACTAGTAAGAAACTATTTAGAATTTTAGGCCATAAATAATTTCAGAAGCAACATATATTGTACTTTGAGGTGTAAAAAGGGCAGCAAATCAATGGCAGACTTGCAAAAAGTGATGTGAGGATGAATTTCTACATGCCAAAACACATGTTCGTATACATTGGTGTACTTTTGCCATCATGCTTTTTAGGATCTCCCACAAATTATGATGGCAAAGTGAATTTTTATGAATTGTGATTAAAGTAACAGAATAGTCAGAATCCTTATTCTTCTCCTCTAACATTTAGTTTCCTAGGGAATTTGCTCCCTTCTGCATTAAACTAATACAATTTTTTACATTAAATAAGCTTTCCTGTTGTATAAATGCAGATGACAATAACTGAAGTTACAGTAACCAGAGAATAGTAAAGCACTGAAAATTCCTATCTACAAGTAGGATTTAATGTAGAACACTACTGTCAGAATATCTCTCTTAAATGCTGTGGTTTGTTTTCCTTTATTTGCAGTAACTTGCAAACGGTAAACAAAGAGCCTAATCCTTTCCCTTAAACAACGCTTTCTCAGCAACAAAGCTGTAGCTATGTGTCTCCTCTATTCCCAAAACATATTTAATAACAAATGAGAAGTAATTCTGATTATCCAGTGCTAAAAAAGTAGTTTTTGAAGCATTCTTAAATAATCAAGAGATACCTATGCATGAATACGAGCAGTAAATCATGGCCCTGATCTAAGTCATTTGTCTTTCAGCTTCATCTTCCACTTTCTCCTTCTCTTCATAATAAAGCTGCTATCAGCTGCCCCTTATTCCAATAAACTTTTGGTAGTCAGATTTTCTTCCTGTCAGTCAGCATAATAACCCATTATAGTCAAAGAAGGAGAAGAAAACAATAAAAACAGCACCATAGAAATTCTGATGTCAAAAGCAAAACTCATTTCTGTGTGACCAACACATCGTCTTCATGTACTTCTCCAGAACAAGGTAAAGCTCCATCTCAAGTCAGAAAATGTGCAGACCTACTGAACTTCAGGCATGGCTCTGGGCAAGCCACACATTTGCTAGTGGTTTCTTCATTTGCAATGTGTGGGAAATAAAATATGGGAAATGCAGGCTGCTATAGAATAACTAAGTGTAATTATTGATTTTGCTTTCTAAAAGGTAAACGTATAGACCTTGAATTAATAATATTGTAGCCTAGTGCTAATATGCACAAAAAACTGGGAGGAAGATGACTGTCTACTTCTATAACTATTGATTTTTACAGGGTACGTATCACTTTATTACCTTGACGCTTGTTAAATATGGAGCTTCATAAGCAGTCAACAAACCAAATACAAGAATAAATGGACATTATATAAATGCCAGTAGCAGACTCGCTTTAAAGGACAAAAAATGAAAAAAATGCTATTAAGTAGGCTAAATGTCAGAGATTCCTAAGAGCTTACACACTAGCTTACACATTACTAGAGGAAGTCTTTGTTTTAGAAACATAAAGAACAATGTCACCATGGTTTTCCAAATTCTACAAATGTGGAAAATGGAATGAGGCTCTTTTGTTGTAGAACCTATTGCAGAGAAATGTAAAGAATAGCGAAGCAGCCTTCCCTACGTATCTAACATACAAACAACTTTTGCACCTTCTCCTAAAACAAATACAGCTCACTACATCATTTCCTATCAGAACTTTAATGCTGCAAGCTCCACAGAATGGTCCCAGCTGTGCTGTCCAAACAGTACAAAGATGTCTGTACAGGCAATTCTTGTATTTGCAGCCACAAGATTATCCTACAAAATAAAGCTTATAATCAGTAGTAATATTTTTGATTTATAGCCTTCTGTGGTTCTTCTCTCATTTCTTTGTTAGTAATAATGAAGACACTCGGCTCTTACACTGTGAAATGCCATCGGTAAGTCTTAAAATAACTAGCAACTCCATCACAGCATCTCTCCCCCACCCCAATGACAAGAAGCTGCTGATTAAAGGACTTGTTTTGGGGCTGTGGATATGGAGATCTGGTCTATCAGTTCATCTTATTTGTATGACTTCTGGTGACACTGCCAGACAAAGATACTCTTGATAGAGCAATCCCATATTGTATATGGTATGTCAACTACCTTTTAACTGCAACTTCATTATTTACATGAGTAGAAGTCTGCTGACAACGACTTCTTTTAACAAGCTAACAGAAAAAAAAATCTAATACCTGTTACAGAACTATCATTATCAAGAACAGCACAGAATTGGGAAAACCACCAGAGACTGTCAAAGCAACTGTTAAAAGGCAAAAGGGAAAAATTGATTAGCATATTCCTCTATATTTTTTTATATTTTTCTTTCATGGAAACTGAAGTATAAATCCACATAGTAAATTTAAACAGAGTTAAAAAATAATCTCCTGTAATAATAGAATTTACTATCTGTTCCATGTTCCTACGCTGTTCACTGCATCATTTATATCATGGCTATCAATAACCACTGAAAGCTCAGACCAGACTTGAGAGCAAGCAGAGGAAAAAGCAAGAGACAATAACGTTTTGGACTATTTTTTTCAGAAATCATAAACTAATGCTGCTTTGTATTGGCAAATGTAAAACATGAGTACTTCAAAACATCACAAAGATGACTTTAACTACCATACTGAACATGGAAAATATCAGCAACACTGACACACTATATCTCCTTGTGATGAGACAATGATCAAAAACGTTTGCCATTTCATGGACAAAACATAACATAAATACAGTGTAGATTCACAACTGGCAGCATCTGAAGGCAAGATTAGGGGCTTTCAGATGAAAATTTGTTCGTAGCATTCCAAAACAGCTGTGAATATTGACTATAGCAACTGTACTTGGGTCTAGTATTTTCAAATTTTCAAATAACAGAAAACTAACTAAAACTGTACAAAACACAATTGTTTCAAATGACAATATATATAATAACAAAAAAGAAAACACAAAAAAGAAAAAGATAGTGACATCATTTTGTAGTCTCCTGGATCACTGATTTTTCTAATAAGCAAGTTTACCTGCATTCTACTCAACAGAAATCTAGAAATCTTCCGTACTAATGCAGAAACTTTTTGTTTGTCTGTATTTAACATCACAACTCACCACAAATGACTTTTATAAGAAAAGCCATTATTGGGTTTATTGAAAAACACAATATAGCACATTACCATGTGCAGCTTCTCTCCATCAACATCTAGTAGCATTTTTATTTTCAATTTAACATCATTAGTGATGATAATCATCCTAATTCCTTACCTTTACTCTGAAACATTCCCAGACATAATCTGCTGCTTATCATTCCAGTCACTATGACCTTGTAGGAAATTCATGTTCAACATCTTGCTCTTCTTCTCAGTCCAGACAGGTTGAAAAACACATTGCTAGGCTGGGAATTTGTGCCGTTTGTCTCAAACAGGGCAAAGTGCAGCCATTTGAATGCAGGTGCAGTTAAACCACCAGAGGAAACAAAGACTCAACCTAAGTCATTAAAATTTCATTATTCAGAAAAAAAAAAAAAGATTTTAAAACTCAGGATCAATGTGCACGTAGAATGAGAACCAATAATATGTTCAAAAATATATTCAAAGAAGAAAAAATACTAAAAATAACAGTTTCAGGAGGATGAATCAGATGGTTTCATTAGTCTATGTCTTATCTTCAGAAATATTCTCTTCCGAATAACTGAACAAACATACCTTATATTGTACACTAACCAAATATTTTTGTTCATGCAAAAACAGAAGTATGAGAAGAAAGTAAGAGTACTAAGTGACTGGAGTTGCTAATTTACTCTCACTTTCTAAAATTTCTTACTGAATTATGGTATCTGCATTTGCTATAATCAAGTGTTTAGAGAATGGAAAAAGATGCTTAAGTCTGGCCTGCTCAGGTACAGCTTAAGGTTCAAAAGAAAAAAGGAACATCTGTACTTACCAAACACAGAATAAAAGCAACTAATCTAGCTTGCAAACTGTCTGTCCACAGCATACATTGAAAATTTAAATTAACAAAGCTTAAATCATATCTTAAAACAAAATTCTGCAATTCTTTTCTCCTCACTTTTGTATTTTGGGAGTTCACAGTACTTGGTTTTACAATACTCTTTGGCAGGTTACAGCAATTCTATGATGGTTACAGTGTCAAACTGTCAACTCCCCAAGCTAGAGCTTGCTCAGACTCTGATACACAAGTGAGATTTTCTTTTAATAATTATCTGAGAAACACCAAAGCAAACCTCTCTGAGCTAAATTCAAAACACTGGATATTACACATTTAGAATTTTCCTGCAGTTTTTCTTCACAGAGTACAACACGTCACTACTCAGTGCTCTTCCCTCTACTTAAAAAGGATTGAAAGTATAGTATTTCATCAGTAGAAAAAGAAAATCAATAGAAAAAACACTCTATGAAGAATGGGAAACTGAATAATAGTAAGACAAAATCATTTATGAATAATCAGAACATCAGTCTGCACCAGTGCTATTCACAATAGAGTATATACATAATTTAATTTGTAGCAAGATGGTGAAATTCATATACTTCTGATAAATAAATTATTCCTTTCTAACATACAAAAAAGAAAATCAAGAAAATAGATATGATATGTTTCACACTTATTACCTTTATAGCTAGTGTTATAAAACCCATCAAGAAGGAGAGTAAAAGAAAGCTCTAATACCTTCTCCAAATGCATCTCACCAAATTAAACAAAACTCTTGCAAGCAAATAAATTCACGTGGGAGCAGTATGTAGACAATTGGTCTTGTCCTTCTTATTTTGCTAATTTAAGACCTGTTTACAGATGTTGATACAGTTACTCCCATAGAAACTCCACCCACCAGTATTTCCCAAGTGAGTTGCCAGCACCGTGGTTTAAAAAAAAAAATAAAAAAGGAAACAGAAAACAGAAGATCAGTCACAAGCAATCAGTGTACACTGGGAAGTTGGGAACTGGCAAGATATAATGGTTCTTTAATCCCATTTTGCAAAGAAACCCAAAGCAAATGTTTTCTCTTACACATAAAATACAGTAACAACAGGTATATACCTCCCGTCTGTTTCTAAAATTCTCTAACACACTCTGCATGTCATAAGGTATCTTGTCATCAAATTCCATTCTCAGAGTAAAGCTTACTGAGGTGTAAGGGACAGGGAAGTAGATTGTAAAGATATCTGGAGATAGAAATGAAAAAAGCTTAAAAGGCAAAACTCCAACAAATAAACAGCAACAAATTATTATTATTATTATTTTTTAAACAGGCATAATTCAAGACTTAGTCTTCAAAGAACAAAATCACCTCACAGAGTAATTCAGAGAGTTTTTGAAATTGCTCTGCAGAGAAGTATTTGGGAGTACTGCTGGATAAAGAGTTTGACATGAGTTGGCAACATGCACTTGTAGCCCAGAAAGCCAACCATAATGTAGGCTCTGCCAAAAGAAGCACGATCAGCAGGACGAGGGAGGTGATTGTCACCCTCTTTCCCTCTCTAGAGTACTCAGCCCACCTGCAGTCATTTCTGAGATCCCCAACATCAGAAGTACATGGACCCATTTGAGCGGATGCAGAGAAAGACAGGAAGATTATTAGAGCGCTGGCGTTTTCAGTCTGGACAAGAGATGACTCTGGAGAGACCTCATTGCGGCCCCCTGGTACCTAAAGGGAGTCTAAAGGAAAAATGGGAACAGACTACCAGCACTAGGGGTAATGGTTCTAAATGGTTTGTTTGCTTCAGTCTCCTTTTGGTATTAACTTGCAATACAAAATTTCTCCAGAGAAATCTTTACAAAAGCCAGGGAGCAGATGGCTAGAAGTTATCTCTACTAAGGCATTATTTACACCAAACAACTAGGAATTATAGAGTAAACAGTATTTCAAACACCTTAGGTCCTACACAAAATTATATAAACCACAATATTCTTCTATTTAATTTTCACAAAGAAGCTCATTAGAGGGCACCCACAAAGTTTTTAATCGTTACCTTATTCAGCAAAAATAATTATGACAAGGCTAAGTAGAACTCATTTGAAAGCACTTTCACAGTCACAATGTCCAATGTCAAATCTCACAGATACTGGGGAAATTTCATGCTTACCTGATTTATACACTATAGTTTCCCCCATTCAGTAGACATAAAGCACCATACGAACTTTATTGTGCCTTTAACACACTGACTTTTAGGCATGGAAAAGATATTTCTTAAACATAGCTTATTCGTACTAAATTTTCCAGTGTGGTATGGAAAATAAAAAAAAAAAATATTGAGGAGCAATATCTTCTTTTGACTATTTAGTAGTCAAGCAAATAGATGTCTGATTTAGCAGTGGCATCATTACATAAGCATGCATTTAAACACATCAAATTCAAAACCCATGCCCCCTAGGAATCTGTGTCCTAGTTTTCTTGGTAGCCTAAAGCACATATCAAATTTGAAATGGAAATATTTCCCTAATCAGCTAAATCTGGGTCAAAACGTCAGCTCATCTTAGCCCCATGTCAGTGCCACTCATGATCTCAAAAATGGCCACAACTAATACTTGTGCAGTGTAAGGAACACCAAACATCAACAGCAGGGCATGGCCTCCTAACAAGTATTACAAAGTGTAAAATATATAGGTATTTATACCTTCCTTCAAGATCTGAGCCCTTTGGAAAAGTAGGCAGTATGACAACACACTGCACTTTTTTCCATTACTTTTGCAACTTCTCAAAGGCTGCCCAATTGTTCCGGTCCCAAACAAAGGCACTTTGTAATCCTAATTCCTGTTAGGATGCAGTTAATCGTTATTGTAATCGCTTCTGTATTACAGCTGTAGCAAATTAAAGCCAGTTAACTATTCTATCTTGACTGAACTACATAATGCACATAAGATTTTCACATAAAAGACCTCTTCTAAGGAAGGCAAAGACACAAGACCTAATGGGAATTGGTCAGTTAGGGACATGGCAACAGCTGAGCACAGGGATAAGCAGGTGGGTCTCATGTTGACATGTATAGAGTGACTCATAGTCTTTAATCAATGGCTACTGATATTCACCAAAATAAAATTGTACAGCTATCACATTAACTTTATCACCTCATTCACTTGCATTGTACTAATATATATATATGTATATTTAAATAGAAGATTACACAGTAAATCATTATCTTCACTTAGTACATACATACAAACCAACAGAAAAGAAAAGGTGGTAATTCATTGTATTTTTGAAACAAAACAAAGTATAAAAACCACCTGTGTGCTCACCAGTTATTGTCTTCAGCAAGTTATACAGATGGAGAGAAAAATAAAGTCAAGTGTTAAAGATTTTACTAGGTTTATATCGATTTAGATCAGCAGCATTCCTTGTCATTTATTCTGACACTTCCCACCTCCACTAATGCATAACATCAACGTTAACTGCAGATAACTTTACCTACTACATACACTTGATGTGTATGAATATGTGTATATATATGTATTACTTATACTACTGATAAAGAAACAAGAAAGATTAAGTTGCACTGTGTTGGATTACTTTTCCCTTGCAAACTGCTCCTGTTTTGATGTAATGGGCTTACTTGTCATGAGAAAACAGACTGAGTACAATAAAACTGCATTACTTGATTGCCTTGGACCGCATCATTAGACAGTCTGGATGTAACACATCATAAACCATAGAAGGCCGTGCTCTTCACATAAACCTGGCATTTTCACATTATATATATTTCACTAAACCTGAGTTTTGCGAGGGTATCTCTTAAAGTAATCCCCAAGAAGTTACTCTGCACTGCCTAACCTGGTGCTGAAATCATACAAGCAGCTTTCCTCATTAGCTACAGCAAATACTGTTTCATGGGTTAACCATCAGAGATTGTTTAAACAGGGGGACATCTGGTGCACTTCTCCATAGAGACTAAACAAATCATTTATAATCTCCCTTCACTGTATCAGGGTCTGGGTTTTATCCACTGTTAATTTTGAAATTTTACTGAGCACCCCATCATTTCCACAATGCTCTGTAGCTAAAACAACAAGATTTACACACACACACACACACAAAAAAAAAAAAAAAAAAAAAAAAAGAAAGAAAGAAAAAAAAGAAAGAAAGAAAAGCAAAAAAAGCAACAGTAGCTAGAAGTGTTTTAAACTGCCAGAAGACAAAAGAAAGTTTTTAAAAATTATTTTTGTTTTTTAAAGAGCACACAACTAGTACTGTTAGTATTGTTTTTAAGAATCCGTTTGTGATATTTGGTAGATTTACCAAATTGTGCAAAATGAATAGATTGAACAAATAAACAGAGTAAAATGTGGCAACAAAAAAAGTACATAATTTGAGATAATAGAAAAGGATGAAACAAAAAATGATACTCTCAGTAGTGCCAGTTCCATAAAAGTTTCAAGCCATCAATTTTACTCAGTAAAATAAATAACTCTACATGCAAGGCAATTGCTTAGTTCTCTTTGTACTAAATAGAGAAAAAAACAGAATTAGGCAAAAGAACTGTTTTTGCACCAAGAACACAAAAGCTTAGTTTCCATATATGAAAATGCTTTTGAGCCTTTACCCCTCCTTACTTATTTTTTTTATTGTTTTGCTCTCACTTTTCATTGGAATATTTTAATGTCAGTGAGTAAGAGAATCATTGGTTTTCCACAAAGGGACCTCAGTAGTGGAGAAACACAGGTGGAAATTTGACTAGGATAAAATCCATTACATTTTACTTAGAAGGTGATGAGATATAAAGAAAAAAATGATCCTCTGAAAAGTGTATCATATGGCATTTGTGTCAGGCAGGGTAAGAAAAACGACTACATTACAAAGCTACTCAGACCTATCTGAGAGTCTCTCTCTTAGCTTCATCTGTTAGCATATGTTTTTCAGGGAATAGCCTAATATAATACAAGCAATTTAGAGGTAATTAACTGTAAAAGTGTTTGAATGGATTATCACTTTGACAAAGAAATCAAATCATTACCTATATTCAGAAACATTCAGGAACTCTTTCATCATAGAGCAACATTAGCACTACTCATCTTGGAAGGTACACTGCATTTGAAAATTTCTTCTTATATTTCAGCATCAGAATAACATTATCATTACATTCAAATTATCCTTTCAATTTGTTTACACATACAAACAGTGTTTTGGAAATAATACTGGGGGCTGGAGTGAAGGTGTCTGTCCAGGATGAAATGTTGCTTTTCTTCACCTGGAATTATGCAGTGGTAGAAAAAACAGGCTAAGGGCATTAAGAAACTCTCCACCAAATTGCTAACCTGTGGCAAATCTATTATTCACTAAGCAAACTTCCTTAGCCTTTCCGGAATACATATTTCTCCTCCCAGTCCAGACAGGAGCCAACTTGGACAGTTTAAATATCGAAGACTATATCAGTGAAATGTCTATGTACAATTTGTAGGCACAACTCCTCATACCCATTTCCTTATTACTGTGAACAAGATGGACTAACAATTATGATAATATTGTCAGCTATCAAAATAGTTGCTTGGCAAAAACTGCAGATGTTGCACATGATATTTAGTAAATTTCAATTTCTTTTCAGGAGAAATAAAAAACATTATTCTGTTGCTGCTGTGATGGCACACAAAGATGGGATTTATCTAAGCTGAAATATTAATAGCTCTATGTTAGAATATATGAAAAATAGCAATTATTATAATAATCAATGATATTTATGTAATAGCTATGTTGAAGTCAGTCTTTCTGATCAACTTTTGTACACTTAGAAACATTAGATTTTTTTGCCAATAACTGCTTCTTCTGTCAATGCAATTATATCTCACGTTGTTTTTACATGCATCTCTACTTACGTAGATACTCTAAACTACAAATAGATCTACATATAATTATCAGCAAAAGAAATATGTACATAGAAAGACAGTACGATTTTATGCTTTACTGATAATTCTACATGGGCTAAATCTCAGACAGCGTAAAACAAGCAGAAATTCCTCTGACAACTCATCTACCTTATATATCAACGTTGAATGAGCAAAATCTTCAAATGATAGATCACTCTTGGGAACAGTCACTGGCTAGGGAACTTGAAAAAGTGGATGTGGAAAAATACCAATCTTTTTTGTAGATATTTATGATAAAACTTACAAAAAAATTCATCCACAATCTTGCCATCATTATGTACATCATTATGACCTAAAAGTTTTTGAGCAGAATGGTCTCAGTTCAAATTCTGCAACTAGTAATATCCTGGTTACTAAGTTACAGTAATGAGGGGTCACTTTATTTTGAACTGGAGCAGTCAGTAGAAGGAAATGCAAAGACTAAGTCTGTGACAGAGACATTTCACTCAATCTGTTTTGCAGCTATAAATCTGCAGTCATCTCAATCACTCTTATGGGTAAGATATATACATATTGAAATACTCCATGCTTCCGAAATACACTAACATTTGTATTAATTTTTAAAAATACTTATGTCCTTGATGGGAGTAATAAATATGAATTAATGGCTTTACAAGGACTATACAACCCCATCTTGTAAAACAAAGTATCAATTTCCCAGAGCTTTCTAAGCACTGTCACAGAACATGAAATTATAGGTCTACATTTCCTCTGACATAACCAGCCTGCAGGCCAAGTCACAACAAGCATGATTCATTTAAAAGGAGGTCTTTACAGTCTCAGATTCAGATGCAAATGCGTGTACAAGGCAAAGTTAAATGGCATAATAATTACATGCAGGATTTTACCTCCTAGATAGATGCAGTTCTTTTTATTTGTATATTCATTTTTATTATCTGGAGAAGATGCATGATAGATGATGATCTCAGACCAGACACCACACACTGATCTTCCAGCTTTACATAAAGTTTACAATAAATACATATACTGAAGAAGCTCAGCACATGGTCTCTAAACAAACTTTATGACATTACCAAAGAGATTGAGATATAAATATAAATGAACTACTGCAATATTTTTGAATAGAAATCTATTCTTAGACAGTTTGGATTTTGAGTGAATTATATTTCAAAGCACAGTAAACTTATTCTGAAATCTGTGTGCGCAATGACTTTTTTAAGACTAAAATCAGTGAAAATACAGCATCGTAAGTGCAGTAATCTAGACAAGCAGGCTCTTGCTTTGATACTGTAACTAACTCTTTTTTCATAGACTCACGGGATTCAGAGAAAATTAAACTTGTAAAAAATAAATTGTGATTCTGAAAGGTAACTGAACAAAAAGCTTGCAAATTTCTATTCAAAGTGGGTTCAGTGTCCACAGAAGGATTTTTGAAATACAAAGAAAACATGAAAAACCTGCATATGATCATTTTTGTTACTCAAAATATAACCTTTTGAATAGTAGAAGCTTTAGGCTAAAGATGAAAACAAATTTTATTTTAATTACTGTTTCTTTTTTCTCCCATCTATAAATGAACAGGAAAAAACGTAGATCCACAATGTTTTCAAAATTTTCAGAAGAGGTTTTTGACTTAAAGTAAAGCTTCATCTTCTTAAGACTGTCCATTGTTTCCAACCTAATGTCACCAGAATACTTTTTATATTCTGTGATGCCTTACCACTACAACGTAGAACAAAACGGAAGGAAAAAAAATAAAGGGGAAGGTGCATAGCATAGGAGGTTTTTTGAGGGGCAGCTATGTAAAATCCACAACAGAAGTAGAGATGAAAGTGAAGATGAACTGCTCAGGCAATATCCAAGCTGCTACAAAAATGAAATTCCTTTGAAGCCTTAACTTGTACTGAAGAGCAGGCTGCATAATGATCAGCAGCTTAATTCTTTCCTCCCCCTGGGATGCAGGGTTGCTTTGGAACAGAAAGGCATTTCATCAGTGTCAGCAGCTTGGAGGACCCCCTGCAATGGATTGCATCCTTGGGAAAAAAGGCATCTACAGAAGTCCTGTAAGATAGTTTTATTTTGTCTTTACTTTTGTTAGTGTGTCAATATACGCTTAGAAGACAAAAACTGTTTTACTTATGATGTAGAAAATATTCTGGAAGAGAGATGTATTTTAGTTGTGTATGAGCACACCTTCAACTAATAAAATGGTGGAGCTTTACTGAATGGAATGACGCAATATCATGTTACAATAGAGAAATAAGTGCCAGACATAATTCAGGTACCTATAAATAACAAAATACCAGCATATAAAAGCAACTTGGGTTTAGAGAGCACCAGTGAAATGAACTTCATGTAATCACTGAGCCTTCTGGTATCATATACAGTATTCACACATGACTATAGCTGGAAACATTCATATTTTTTAAAAAATAAGTTAACTTGATGCTTTATAGTTTTAGAACTTAAGTGTCTCCTATTTTACTTCAAAAAGGTTTTTGTTTCAAATATGTCATTTTGAGACTTTTAATTAGAAGACACTCATATAATAAACATACCAAATATAGCAAAATTGAAGATTTAGAAGTCTACAAAAATGCCAGAAATGTACTGTTATGAAGTTCCATTAGTTACTTTACTGGCCCTTCCAGATTTGCACATGTTCGTTTTCATCATAACTATCTTCTGTTGGATGTTTTTTGTGTTGGATGCTTTTCTGGCCATCTCAATTTTGAGTAAGGATTTCGCTCTGATCATTTCCATTCTTCTTGAGAGCAACAAGTAAGACTACAGAATAAATGAGCACTGGTGCAATGTATACTTACACCTCCCATCTTTGCCACTGTATTTCACCATGTGTTAGTCACCTATTTATCTCCTCA
The DNA here is from genome assembly GCF_987193195.1 of Phasianus colchicus. Lineage (NCBI taxonomy): Eukaryota > Metazoa > Chordata > Aves > Galliformes > Phasianidae > Phasianus > Phasianus colchicus. The sequence continues at coordinate 17,566,585 of NC_143439.1, read as the reverse complement.
GAGTAAAAGGGCATACATAAGAGCACCCAACACATTAAGGCATAATAAAGGCTTAAGTCATTTGCATCTTAACAGCGCCTAGTGACTTGCATCCCAGCGGCAGGATTAGGTTCAAGAAAAACATAAAATGTATTTATTGATAAACCATTGAAGTTCCAGCTGTCAGTAGCAGAAATCCAGTTTTCTGATTTTCTAATGCTGGATAGGAAACATTTTCTAAGTTACTACGTTCTGAACAATGCCTTCTGAAGCAACAGCAAAAGTACATCATTAACAGCACACTGTCAACTACCTCTGCACATTCCTGGGAGATTCTTAATGGGCCTCCTACATCTACAGTGGTTTTAAAGGTTTCTTCAACAAGAAGTCTAACTCTGCAAAGGGTAAACTTCACTGATTCTATCAGACAATGTATTCTTCCAGAGCAAATTAACTATTGCTCAACATAATTTTTTTTAAATTTTCTATGGAACAGCTGTGTGGACTGAAATTGGATTTAGATTACTTAATAACACGTAGCAATAGTACTTCATTAGCAATAAGGTTTACTTGAAGGAAGGAGGTCATCAAAAGCTATTAATGCAACAGTATGGTCAGCAGCTAACCTTCTTGGAGCTAAGACTGGTCGCAGCTCAAACAATAAATTACTGTGATAGTAATTCACACTGGCATAGTGTGAAGTTTTTAAATGGCTCTTTCATCACAAGAGCTGGAGTTAGTTTACAGTAACAGTCCAGTAAAGTAACATTTAATGAATTCTGAGCTTTTTATTATTGTTAGAAAAACAACAGAAGAGAGACCTGCTGAGAAATGTGGAACTGTATTTCACAAGTTGTAATGTGGGAGAAAACAGCAAAGAATTTAATTCACAGTGCGTGCTCAACACTTAAAAGGGGAATTATTCATCTATATGGCATTCTTTTTTTTTTTTTTTTTTTTTTTTTTACTATTTGTGAGAGACTGTGTTAGCAGATTTCAGGAAGGGTGAGGAATGACTAGTAATAAGCAGGGAAAATGCTTTCATTTTCCAGTCTAAATTTGGAGGATGTTGAGCTGAGACCAGCTACCCCAGAACAGCCTATAAGAATGCTTACACGAAAATAAAAGCATAGCGCTGAAAATAGCAGCAAAGAATTTTGGATATAGTTCAAGTGACAGTTGAACTACCTTCTGGAATAGAGGAAATCTACACTTTAGAAGCTTAACATTTGTTCAAATAGCATTAACATTAACAGAACATGAACTTTGATTCTAACAATTTGTAACTGCTTCTAAAATAAACATCTCACCTTCATATCAGCATTCACCTGTCACACTTTGATATCATTAAGAGAAGCACATGCTTGTATTCTGTTATCTTTTAATTACTTTCACAATTTTTAATGTGTCAGAAGAAGACATTGTATACGTGATAGGTTTTCAGTTTCTCCTGGAGTGGAATAGCTTGCTACACATTTCACAACTGCCACACGATATTACTGCTCCCAGATTTCTCCCTTTCTCTCCCTCTTCAGCAAAGAATAACGATTTAAAAAAATCTATTTTAGACATAGTACCTCAATGCATCACAAAGACGACTAGTGACTTCATTTCAAGTTGACTGTTTCTACCTACAATTGGATAGGAATACAAATTCATGCAAAAGCCCTATTATAAAATGAATGGGTAATGCTATTTTTTTGCTAAGGAAAAGTAAGGAACAATCCCTTAAAAGTTAGAGGGAGATCAGAGAAAGGTGAGAGTGTAGCGGATTTCCTTAAATAGATGCTCATTTTAGTTTTGCATAGTATTTAAAGTAAAAAAAAAACAAACAATCATGAAATCAGTTCCTCTAAAACATTTACAGAGTTGATTTCTTAATTACTTTAGCAAGTAAGTACAGAAAATTAGTAGCCAATATCATAAGTAATCTATAACCCTGGCAGGCAGGGAAAGAGGGTAGGTTTAACCAGCACTGCAGCAGAATCTGGAATTACAGCATTGAGATTCTTCAATCAGCTGTTTGGATAGAATCTGAGGATTTCTTTGAATATACATTTGTTTTCTTAACTAAGGCACCCAGTAAGGTGATGAACAACTATATGCTGAGGAACTGAGAAAACTAGAATATTTATCATAGAATTGCAAGGTTGGAAACGACCTGCAAGATCATCTAGTCCAACCACCTTCCCATTCCTATTAGTACCACAAGCTACTAAACCATATCTCGCAGCTCCTCATCCAGATGCCTCTTGAACACTGCCAGGGATGGCGACTCCACCACCTCCCTTGGCAGGCCATTCTGGTGCCTGACCACTCTCTGAGAGAAAAAATTTTTTCTCATGTCTAATCTAAACCTCCTCTGATACAACTTGCAGCCATTTCCCTGGGTCCTGCTTGTTGCCTGGGAGAAGAGGCCAAACCCCTCTTCACCACAACCTCCCTCCAGGAAGTTGTAGAGTGCAATGAGGTCTCCCCTGAGCCTCCTCTTCTCCAGACTGAACAATCCCAGCTACCTCAGCCACTCCTCATAAGACTTGTGCTCCAGACTCCTCACCAGTTTCGTTGCCCTTCTCTGGACACGCTCCAGGGCCTCAATGTCTTTCCAATAGTGAGGGGCCCAAAACTGAACACAGTACTCGAGGTGCGGCCTCACCAGAGCTGAGTACAGGGGGATGATTACCTCCCTGCTCCTGCTGGCCACACTATTTCTAATGCAGGTCAGGATGCTGTTGGCCCTCTTGGCCACCTGGGCACACTGTCGGCTCATGTTCAGCCGAGCATCAACCAACACCCGCAGGTCCCTTTCCTCTTCATAATCATCCAGCCACTTGTCCCCATGCCTATAACGCTGCATGGGGTTGTTGTGGCCAAAGTGCAGGACCCGGCACTTGGCCTTGTTGAACCTCATCCCATTCACCTCAGCCCAGCGATCCAGCTTATCTAAATCCCTCTGCAGCGCCTCCGTACCCTCAGGCAGATCCACACCACCTCCCAACTTGGTGTCATCTGCAAACTTACTGAGGGTACACTCTATCCCCTCGTATAGGTCATCAATAAAGATATTAAACAAGACAGGCCCCAGTACCAAGCCCTGGGGGACACCACTTGAAACAGGTCGCCAGCTGGACTTAACTCTGTTAACCACTACCCGCTGGGCACGGCCCTCTAGCCACTTTCTTACCCAAAGGAGTGTATACCTGTCCAGGCCACGGGCAGCCAGTTTCCCCAGAAGCAGTCTGTGAGAGACCGTGTCAAAGGTTTTGCTGAAGTCTAGGTAGACTACATCAACAGCCGTTCCTTCATCTACTGGTCTGGTCACCCAGTCATAGAAGGAGATGATGTTGGTCAAGCATTTCCTGCCTTTCATGAACCCATGCTGGCTGGGCCTGATCCCGTGGATGTCACGCACAAGCCGTGTGATCTCTCCCAGGAGGATTTGTTCCATGACCTTCCCTGGCACTGATGTCAGATTGACAGGCCTGTAGTTCCCTGGATCCTCCTTACAACCCTTCTTGTAGATGGGAGTCACATCAGCAAGCCTCCAATCCTCTGGAACCTCTCCAGTCATCCAGGAGCACTGGTAGATAGCCGAGAGCAGCTTAGCAATCACCCCCGCCAACTCCCTCAGCACCCTAGGATGAAGCCCATCCGGTCCCGTGGACTTGTGACAGTCCAGATGGAGGAGGTGCTCCCTACCCACCTCCACCTGAATCTCTGGGGGGATATTCCGCTTATCAGCCCAGATTTCCAGAACAGGGCACAAAGTGCCCTGAGGATAAACTGGTCTGACTATTAAAGGCAGATGTAAAGAAGGCGTTGAGGACCTCAGCCTTCTCCTTGTCTTCCATGGTCACATTCCCCACTGCATCAATTAAAGGATAGAGAGTATCCTTGGTTGTTCTCTTGCCACTGATATATTTGTAAAAGGATTTCTTATTCTCCTTTACTGCAGTGGCCAATCTGAGTTCAAGCTGGGCTTTTGCCTTACGGACTTCCTCCCTGCATACCTTAGCTACTTCCTTGTAATCTTCCCTAGTAGTCTGTCCCTTCTTCCAGAGGGCATAGACTCTCTTTTTCTTCCTAAGTCCAGACAGTAGTTCCTGGCTCATCCACACCGGTCTTCTCCCCCTACAGCTCACCTTATGGTATTCGGGGACAGTCTGTTTTTGCGCCTTTAAGATTTCCATCTTGAGAAGCGTCCAGGCTTCCTGGACTCCTTTACCCTTAAGGAGTGACTCCCAAGGAAACCGTGCTACAAGCGTCCTGAACAGGCCAAAGTCCGCCCTCTTGAAGTTCAAGATAGCAGTTTTGGTAGTCACCCTTCTGACATTCCAAGAATAGAGAATTCTACAATTTCATGGTTGCTCTGCCCTAGACAGTCCCCAACCTTCACATCACCTACCAGTCCTTCTCTGTTAGCAAAGAGCAGGTCTAGCAGGGCACCACCCCTGGTAGGCTCTTGTACCAGCTGTGTAAGGAAGCTATCTTCCACACACTCAAGAAACCTCTTGTACTGCTTCCTTTGAGCCATATTATATTTCCAGCATATATCAGGGAAGTTGAAATTCCCCACGAGAACGAGTGCTGGCGATCACGTGACTTCCGCAAGCTGCTTGTAGAATGCCTCATCCATCTCCTCATCCTGATTCGGCGGTCTATAACAGACCTCAACCAAGATGTCTCCCCTACAGGCCTTCCCCCTGATCCTCACCCATAGACACTCCACTTTATCATTTGCAACCTCAAGCTCTTCAACATCAAAACAGTCTTTAAAATGAAGGGCCACACCACCACCCTTCCCTCCTTATCTCTCCCTTCTGAAGAGCTTATAGCCATCCATCACAACACTCCAGTCATGGGAGCGGTCCCACCATGTTTCAGTAATAGCAGCTAGATCATAGTCAGCCTGACGCACAATCGCTTCCAATTCCTCCTGCTTGTTGCTCATGCTGCGTGCATTGGTGTAGATGCACTTCAGCTGAGTCATTTGCCTCACTCCCAGCTCAGACATCATTCCCCTAGGCTCTTCTCTTGTGAGGCCTGTGCTGTCCTCTTCCCCCGTCATAATTAGTTTAAAGCTCTATCGATGAGCCCTGCTAGCTCCTGAGCTAGAATTCGTTGCCCCCTTTGAGATAGGTGGGTACCATGGTTGGACAGCAAGCGAGGGGCCGAGTAAACTACTGTATATATGTATTAACAAAGGTTTATTACTATGTTAAACAAAGGTTTAAATTCACACAGGGAGTCCTGAAAATAATTGAAGTGTTCCTAAATAATAGTTCTATTGCTGATCCTAATTCCTAGCTCCTAGAGGAAATCAATGGGATTTAACATTAGCTGCGATATAAATTGATAACATATACCGCAAGAGGACTAGTTCATCCTTTTAAGTAATTGTTAGGAAACTGAAGTACAATTTAGTGCTTCCCAAATAAGAAAACAATTTTTAGACTCAATGATTCTATTCATATTCACTATAATGTAAGACAGACTTAAATTTGAAGTAATTCCAGAATACATTATTAATTTTAGATATGTCTCAATTATTAAAGAGAGTTCTAAAGTTCTTCCTCAAAAAACCATGAGACTAGAAATACATTAAAAGGAGTATTATGAGGTAAGAGTACCCCCCTGGCCAGACTGCACTTTGATATCAAATAGAAGAAGATTTATGATCACTGTAGAATATGCAGAACAGTTACTACCTCTTTTGATGCACATAAACACTCACTCATCAGAATCAATCCTATAGGCCCACAAGTAATACACTGAATTCTATAACCTCAGCACACACACAATAATAAGGGCTTCTAAGGGCTGTATTTCAACAGATCTATATCTGATCACTCCATATAACTGTGGAAAAGAAACTTCGTAGCAGATCGTAACGTTTAATTTTGAGCCTTCTACTTCATCCAAATCATTTACTAATACATTACTCTTTCCTTTTTCTATGCCACATGAATTACTTTGAATCTGTTTCAGAATACTACTGGATTTTAAAGTTTCATTATAATTTCCTTTTCAAATATGAAGTAGAAAAATAGGCTGATCATCCTCAGGAGAAAGACAGGAGGAGAGAAAAGAAGGCAACTAATTGAAGTCATAAGAGAAGCTGGCTGTTACCCAAGAATTCTACCAGCTGAATCACTGCATTAATTGATTGGCCTGAATTCTCATTATATATTGCTGCAAAATTATACTGCCCAATTAGGTTGGTAATCTAATATTCTAACTACCTTATATTTTCATACAGTACCCAGCACTGAATTTCAAGAACTAATTAGACAGTTAAGTTGAATCCTTGTTCATCTTTTTAATAAATTTTAACACAATTTTTTGTTATTTTGCTTCTGACTAAATTCAAAATCCCTTTAAATTCCTCTCTCCCCACCAATTTCAAGAAACATGGTGGGAAGGTGGCATATGACTGACACAATATTTTGACAGAGACTGTGAATGATTCATTACTACTTGACCAATCCTTCAAAATCAGATTGCCAAGCTAACAGTCAAAAGTTTTCAGATTTTCTTGGAAAAAAATTCAAATTAGAAATGGTTTCAATTATGTGATGCAGATCTGGTAATTCTTAGCTAATGACAAACAATGTAATATACTTCTACAAACAAACACTACAACTTTCTGAGATTTTATGTGCTCTAGTAACAACCCACCAGAACAACTTTCCACCTCTCCAACAGATGCCTGTTAAGTAATGCCTTCATTCAGCATCTGGAAGAAATCAGATGCAATATGCTAATCTGCTAGGGGTCAAGAGAGTTACAAATGCCTTTCCAAATCCTTGCTGACAATACGGCAAGTGTCTTAAGTCTGATGGGTACATCTATCACAGAATATAAAGACAGTGGGAATATAAACTAGATGTAACTGGTAATTCAAAATTAATTTTCTTTTTATAAATCCAAAGCTGTATGAATGAATGGATTCACGCTTGTGTTCTTCCACACTTAGTCAACAGCTATATATCTCAGTTCTGGGCTTTGTGGCAGATTGAATAGAGTACAGCAGAGAAGAGAGTGGAAAAAATACTGGTAGGAAAAAAAAGTGAAAAAAGATGCAGATTCTCCTTGCCCTCCTGCAACAGATCAGTCTTTGAAATATACCTCATGTAACTCTTTTCCCTGTTAAGGTGCTTGCTGTACATTGTCTGTATTAAAGGATAACATGTACCTGAACAAAATCTGACCTGAGTACATATTTTAGCCTCAAATGCTAAAGACAACTGCACTAGAGAATCCATAGGGTAAAGAGAACCACAGAGTCCCAACAGAGTTCAAATCTTGGTCTTAAAGGCAGCACATCTAACCACCAAAAGTAGATCTGATGCACTGGTTCCAGCCACAATTTCTAGACACCTGTGTGACAGAGCAGCTCAGAAGTCTTGAAGTGCATTAGTATTTTTCCAGTATTACTTCAGTAATTTATTAGTATTACTCCAGTAATACAAGCAGAAAGGCAGTATGGTATAAAGCCACCACGAGTTGGCTCAGCATATTTTTATGGAGTTACCACAACCAGAAAGCAAACCTTAAAAACAATAACAACAAAAAAACACTTTAAAATCAAATACTACAGAACAGAACAGTTTTCTGGCAAAAGGCCAGAATGGTCAAATGAAAACTAAAGTTCCTATCTTTTTTCCAACACTAATATTTTGTTCACATTAATGTGGTAGTGCTTAAAATTAGAACGTGGTATCTTCTATTAGGACATCTATATAGTCAGGGGGAAGAGATGCACTTTGTTCTAAAATGAAGTAGGTCAGACAGACATGTATAAGGGTTATACCTCAAGCACACAGATGGAAGGCTGGAAATTTTAGTGACAAAAAAACCCACCAAAACTAAGGACTTTCTTATGCTTTACCAGGTTCAAGCTGACAAGCCCAGAATTGAAGCACAATTTCTTTTCTGATGTACATCTTACAAAGAAATGCTGCACTCTGAACTGTCCCTTGCACTGTCATGCCTTTTATCTTCTTTCATTTAAGCTGCACTCAACTGCTAACAGGAGAAAAGAAACTGAAAATTTGGAGTAAACACTAAAGGCTAACTGAAACAATCAGCACGTGTAATTCTCTACACTAGTGATGCTCTATACAGACAGTAGTGAGGAAAAATATTTCTTCCCAGTGCATTTGGAACTATCATGAGAGAGACTGCAATTTCCATTTTCCTTTTGCAATTTTCCTGCCACAAACAGAGTTTCAGTCGTCTCGCAAAGACAGTAAGCTTACACAAATCTTTAAACATTCGAACATCATACTAAAAGGAGATAAAATCATTGCACAAAAAACATGTTCTCTATTGTGGTTAAGGAACATGATAAACTCCATTCCCTAATGTCAGTGTGCAAGTGGTAGCACATATATGGGACCTCTGACACAAATACATTTTTACCACCTTAATGACCAACATGCACAAAGATAACAAAATGAGAAGAAACACACCAGACACTAAACGGCATACATGAGGGTAAAAGAATCAACAGCGTTTTCTGTATTGTTGAATAGATTCCAGTGTTGCTGATTCCCAAGGAGGAAAAGCATAGTACTCAAGATTACACATAATATCATTCCTTGTTAAATAATATCTTTGCTTTTGTACATAGGGCTCTTGTAGAGGTTCACATATTTTGGTTATAAAAGCCTCTTTCCTTGGAGGCTTTGATCAGCAACCCTATTGTCTGGTTGTTTTTTCCACAGAGAAAAGGAAGAAAGCACTCACATTTCCAAGACAACAAGACCCAGCGCTCAGCACTTTCTCACTCAAGCTTGTTTAAAATGAGCTAGCTTGGGTATTATTTTCTGAGCAATGTCAGCTCCACACAGGCTACCCAAGCCCTTTCAAGTGCCTGTGTATTCAGGCAACGCTGTGTAGACATGCCCTTAAACCTGAAATACGACTCTGTAGTAATGATTCTAAGTAACATTTAGCAATGATTGACTGCACTAATTTATTGCATTACATCCTGTACACTTATTTTGCACAAAACTGCAAAGATACACTGATGATTCCTAATTTGGCTCATGCGTTCTCTAATATAACTAGATGTTGATCCTAGATGTGAATGCCTGCAGCTCTGGCCTCAGCCCTGATGATGAGGCAGTATAATGACCCTGCTCACCCCTGCTTCCTCTGCTGCACTGAGACTCTGAGAGATGGCACAACACAGCCCCCAGCAGCCAAGGTCAGGTCACAGGCCACATCTGGTTAAATGAAGCTACCCTTGGGGCCACCTTCTGGGGCTGCTGAAAACTGTGGTTAGATAGGATTTATATTTGTGTGTATGTGTATGCATATGTCTGCAAAAATGGCATGCAAGGTTGCTAGCATGATGTTAGGTGGCCATACTCCACTGTAATGACACATTCAGTGCAGTACAATCACATCTTGATTTAGTTTTCTCCAAAAATAATAAAATTTTTGTCAGCATCATCATTATTTTAACCTATAGCCTACAAGAGGCAGATGACTTGGGAATTGCCTACTCTTTTTTTTTTTTTTTTTTTTTTTGAGTAGAAATACACAACCCTAGTGTCGGATATTCCTCTAGTAATGAACATAACTGAGCACAAACAACATTGGCCCAGTCCTGCTGCTTGCAACAAGGGAGGGAACAAATGTACTGTGATTTTCAGTTTTTGTGCAGCAAAGTTATACTTGAAGGAGGTCCAGTCTCGTAGTAAAATTAGAATTAAGTTTCTTTCATACTAATGAGTGTTTACTTTTTGATATCCTACTCAGTTTATTTGCAGCATTTTGTGAATATGATTTGAATTCTTATTCTTCTGTCTGTGGTTGAAGAAGGAGAACATTTTCTACTTTGATAATTTTTTTCCCCTAAGCAGACTACTGAAAAAAATCTTGAACTTTACTTGGAATAAACAAATTAGGTGAAATAGATAATAATATCTCTTTTTAAACAAATATAAGGAAACCTAAGCTATTCCTGATTCTTTAGGAATTTGGGTGCAATCTACTTACATAATGATTTAGTTGTAAAGTTTCACCAAAATTAGTCTTTTTCTGCAGTGCTGCTTTTTAAAATGTACACGTATATATATAAGACATATAATATAAATAACAAATCAATAATAGCTACACAAAATATATGCTGACCGAACTCTTCATGAAAATACCTGTGGAAAATATAACTAATAACAGATCAGTACCACTTCAGTAGATTTGTACTATTTCTGAAGATTTTTTCCAAATGACTTTTTTTTTTTTTTTTAAATACCAGACAACTTTGACTCCTGTGTGGATTTCTAATTCATTTATTCATTTATTTCAAGGTACTTACTAATCTTGTACTGAAAGAAAAAAAAAAGCCAAAAAGTGACAGCAAATGGTTGCTGGGGAAAGCTAATTTCTCTCTTCTCTACAACAGAAACTGAAGTACATTGACTTTTCCCAATTTTGAAAGCCATTTTCTATTGCGACACACTGTTTACTTTATGCAAAAGTCAGTTACTATATTCTTCGCTGTCCAAAAAAATCCCCACAATCAATAGAAATGTTATAAATATATTCATCCTTTTAAAAAAAGAAATAAAGGAGCTTTTAGGGCAGGTATGGCTACTTGGCAACCCACTGCAATCAGTGCATTTGACCACATTTTTCTTTGGAAACTACATTCAACTTTCAAGGTCTGAATTTTCCATGTGCTGGAAACCCTTCAGGTCTGAATTTGCTCTGTTCTACTGAAAAGACGACTGATTCCTGCAACAGCTCAGACTTAAGGCTCAATTCACAATAAGAAATGGGAACAAATCTGCCCCATTGCTTCACTTGATGGGTCTTCTAAGTGGATGAAGTCACCTGAAGGCATGAAGTAATTTCTCTGAACTAAGAGGGGCACTTTGAAGCTATGCGGATGTTGGGTGAAAACTGGGCTTTAAATTCTTACACGCCTACAATGAAAATCCTATTTTTCTGACTTGCTCAAAAAACATTATTGAAGACAGTAGAGTAGTCTTTAGCCTAGACATCCTAAACCTGCATGGAGCTCAGGGTAGAACCTGAACCATCCTGCAAACTGATTAACAGGTAGCCAGAGCTCTGCTGCCCATACATTTAAGCCCAATGCTATGGCTGCCTTTACCTTTGCTTCTCCTGCTAAAAACTGGTCATGATTCCCTTCACAGCAAACCCTACTTCCTCTATGCTGCTGGAAAGTCTTAAGCCAGCTTTAACAGTAACCAATTTTCCCTAAACCAAAAACTAAATTGCTACCCTACTGCAGGAGCACATAGCCCATAACTGAAACTCTAGGAGCCTATTTTGATTTTTCTCTTGTACTTTAACATTCTTTTCTTAAACACGATGTAACAAACATAAATAAAGCAAAAATGATGAAAATAAATAAATGACCTCATTTTAATTTTCCAAGACAGTACTGTTTTGAAAATAGTATGCAATCCTTCCTAAAACACAAAGATACCAAGAGGTTGAGCTTCTTTGTGGCTTGTTTTTCTCATTTTCCAATCCACGGTTTTGGTGGATTCAATCTTATTTCAGCATCACATAGCATTTTTCTTAGTAGCTCTGTCCCCCACCACTATTAACATGGTGGGATACAGGGTAAAGAGAGCCTCAAGGTACGACTAGTCTATGCCGTATAGTGCAGACACAAAGCAGCAGCCATCACAGGAAATGCTGGCAGGAAATGCACTCAAGCAGACTATTGTTCATCTGGTAGTTGTCTCACTTAGGCTGTGCCAGATGAAAAAATTCTGCAAACATCTGGCTCTAAACTGAAATGTTATGGGAAACTTCTGCCACAAGACATATGCAAACAGTAAACAAATTAATGAAACCAGTGCAAAGCCACAGGGACCATGTTTCTTCTGCAGTGTAAGTAGTGTTTCCATTACGAAGAACAACAATAAATTATAATACTTGCCTCCTGTATATCATCTCTCATCAGACATCATTTTCTGCACATGCATTATTCATGCTCCACAACACTCTCAGATTCCAGCATATTTAATTTTGAGCCTGTTCACTACCGTTAAGATGATTTGATTGTTTCCACAACTTGTTTCTCAAGAGGCTCTCATTTGGTCCTGATTTTTATCTTTTGGTGTGTGTGACATCAGAGTAAACAAAGAGCTTTCTCATCTGTATTTCTTTGTAAGAAATGTTGATAGAACTCAAAGGGGAAAAGTTCACTTAACAAATACATCCTCAGCAATAGACAACTCAAAAATTGCAGTCTTGTACATAAGAACCTGAAGCCATCAAAACTACAGAAGGTAAGCCTGAAGATGGAGACAGGATAAAGAAAATGCATACATATAAATATTATATTGAATTATATTGAATTATAATGAAGCTAAAACAGAAATCTAATGATTAACTATACATAGCTAACAGCAATATGGTAACTTTAAGTGATTTTAAATAGAAAAATATTTTGACTTCAAATAAATCAAAATATTCTCTAGAATAACCTTTAAAAATTTTAATAATATGACTACATGATAGGAATACCTATCACAAAACATCTATTTTTTTGGACAAGGGAAAAAAAAACCAAATGGAACTGAAAAATTCTTCAGACTGGGAAGTAATTTCTTTTTTTTTCATTTTCCAAAACAGATTTGTTTTGCCTAAAAAAGGTCGCATGTGAGTATTATAGTTCCAGTGTCAGATAACTACATTCTGACAATTCAACACAACAGAAAAATATCAGAATATTAAATGGATTTGATTTTTTTTTTTTAACCTCATACTTTTTTCGTATGCATATAAATCACTGAAATTTTATAATATTTGGGAGGAAAAGAAAAAAATGATTAAGTTATATAAAATCTGTGAAAATGATGATGATCCTTTTGTATTGAGAGAATACTTTGGACTGAGATGAGTCTCTACATAAATTTCTAAAATACAAACATACCAACTCAGGCAATTAAACATTCCTCTACATTCAGTTATAGAGATTAGTATTTTGATGTCAACTCAAACACATTTGCTTTGATTTAGAAATTTCTGTAAACCTCAAAAATCTTTGTCAGTTACTATACAAACTGATATACCAGGTTGTGAAAACATGCCAATGGGAGACATTGATGATAATTTTCACTTAAGTTACAGTACTTACATTAAGAACAAATTATTAAAAAGATGCCAATTTGAGTGCTAGTTGTCAAAGCATTGACTGTTTGTGTATGGCTTCAAGGACAAGAAATGATTTAAATCTACTTCTCATGATTTCATCTGGTGATTTCCATATTTAACTAGAAGTATTCCTTACTCTGAGACAATCATTGTGTTCAGAATTAAGTTCATATCAGTTAGATGTCAATGTTTTTTAAAATGACACCAACAATAGAACAAAGAAAAAAAGCTATTATATTTCATGAGGAAACTATACTCATTCCAAATAAAAGCTATTGGTTTATACCAATAACATTAACATTAGAAACAGGTATTTGCTCTGGCAGTAGCAGAAAGAAGTAAACCACCTATGCATACAAAACAGCATCTTAGTTTAAGTGAATTGAAGCAAGTCTGAAACATGCATAATGGCTTTTGTTTACAAGGGTATATCTCAGGGAAGAAGGGAACAACTTTTAGTAGCTAAGCAGCAGCTGCCTGTTTTGTTTTGACAACATAAGAAATCTGCCTGTGTGTGCCACTCTTACTTTTCAGTAGGCATTTTAGACTCCAAATCAGCTAACCAGGCATGAATATCAACAGCCTAACCTATGTCCATCAATTCTTAATATTACCCTTTATACTGATACTGCAAAGTACAGCCAATGCAGCTTAGAATGAGCCTTAAGAATGTATACATGGTTTAGTAGAAGAGATAGAGTAACGGTGTGTAAGTTCAAGAATGATAACAACACTATGATGACGACATGATCAACACCAAGACTGTACTTGCTTTTACCAGAGACCTACACGCTACAAAGAACAATATATCTCAAAACGAAATTTAAGATATTAGCATGGTAATGTATAAATGTACTACTTGCTACACATGGAAAGAAAAAAACTTATTAAAAAAGTGGTGGCAGATATAAAGCAAAAATAATTAAGAACTCAGAATTTGTGAAGAGGTTTCATTTACATAGACATTTAGGGGAAAGAGTGGTTTACACCATGAAACAGGAAGAAAGCCAATGCCAGTCTGCAACTACCTCTAAGTCTACAGGATAGAAATTGTGAAAGAAGATTCTCTAACCTCAACTTCTTGCTTGTCTCAAGAACAGAACTGAAAAAACTCACTATCCACAAGATGGGATAGAAAGAGGAGACACTGGTTTCAGGGTTTAAGGTTTCAGTTGAAAGTGTTCCATATTTCAAGGAAGAGCACTACTGAAGCATATGTGCAGTTATTTTCCTAAGAAAGCAGATGATCATATTACTTAGAACTGTAATCTAGCACAGTTCACCAGCATTCTTAAAATTACATTTCATGTATGTATATAGAAATGTGTATAATTTTTTTTAAACCAAGACAATACACTTACATGAAAAAATGAGACAATGAAGAGGCTAAGATTATGACTACATCGGTCATTTTTGATAGTGAATCTTGCATTTTTTGTATTGCAGCAAATGCTATGAAAATATTTTTATGTGCACACTAACAAAATAACCAAGAACAACAAGCATATAACAGTACTAATTTGTTGCTATGGGAAGCATTAGCCAAAGAAGAGAAAAATTGGCTTAATAACCTGACAAGAGATACGGAACTGTAAATCATCCATTTAAAAAGAGCTCTGAGTGACTCTGTTGGCTAGATTCGTTTTCCTTTTTGCCACATACCACCTTCTCCTATAACACTACTTACCCAATCATAGCTGATGCACTGTCTGGGAAAGTCTACTAATGACTAATTAAAGGGATAGGTTGTCAAAGATGCCTCAATGATGATTTGACCTACCTCCCCCATTTTAATACATCCCCAAAACAAGTTGCTGCTTGTATGATTTGTGTCATAACCATTATATCACTTAAATATAATTACATACATGACAGAAAGAAATCTTTCTACAGCATGCATAAAGAAAGCATAAATATTAAAAAAGCAGATGATTGCAGATGACTTGAAAGAGCAAGTAATTAAGCTTAATGCTTATAATTTAAATGGCACAGGCAAAGCACATTCACCTACACACTTTCAGAGCTCTTTTAAGCAAGTAAAAGCCACAAAAGCTCAGCAGATAATTTTAGTGCTATTTATGCTATAACAAGCAATACAGTACAAGAAAAAAAAAAAGGCTTGCCTCCTACAGTGGCCAAATTCTGATGGCATATGTTCATGAGTACTACACGAATATTACCAGAAGAAACAAAAAACACCTTTGAACTGCCTATATGATTCATATTCCTTTCAGGTAAGACTGCTATTTGAATATATTTTAACAACAACTGCACTGGATTCTGTATGCTAAAGCCATATATACTTACTCTGAGAGTGAGAACAATAGTTTTCCTTTTATTTTTAATACGCAATATGTTTTCACACCTCTTCATATTTAGTGTTAGATTTACCTTTCTGCTGGCATTTTTGTTTTTATTTATGTTTCATACTTTTTTATTTAGTTTCAATATCAAAGTGTATTATGTGAATCTGGTTTGCATACATCATACAGTATGATAGAAGCACATTGCTTACTAACTTGCTTTTCTCTAATTATTGGCTACAGCTGGTCATATCCTTCACTTGGTCCCAGCAGTATACTGTGGCAAAAGTGCTAGAAGTGACAGTCATTAGTCACTGACAAGAGTAAAAGATGCAATTGTTTCACAAATCACCCTCCCCCCAACCCCCCACCATCCCCAGCCTTTTTTTCCCTTGTATTTCTCCTTAAGGGAAAAAAAACTTCCAAGTACAAACTGCAAACAAGTTTTCTGGATTTGGGTATTAGCTGGTTATGATAGTGGAAATACTAGATATAATAAATATTCACATAGCACACTCTTGGAAAAAAGATGAGTTAGCTTCAAAAAAGAAGGACAGAAGAAATTCCAGTGGCACAACAGGGGGTTGGATTCAAAATAGAGACTGTACCCTGACTACACAGAGTATTTATTCAGTAAGCATAGAAGCAAGCAGATATGTGCATGTTTAATTGTCAATGCAGGACTGTAAAATAATATCATAATAAAAGAACAATTATGTTTTTACAGTATATTTTTCTTGCATCCTCTGAATTAGTTCTATGAGCTCAGATGGCCTGGTCTGTACATTAAAGGGTTTGAATCTAAATAAATTTCTTCTCAATGATTAGACTGCAGATTTAGAGACGTGAAAGTAAACAAGTTTGATTCAAAATGCTTTGATTCAGTTTTTACATCCTTATCACTACATTAATAACGAGCTCCTCTCTTTACTACTAATTTAACTGTAGGTGCCTATGCAGAAGATCTGAAATGGCCTCATTAGTGGTAGAAGGAAACCAATGTTCTATTGCATTCAAGTCAGAAAATATTCCTCTGAATGGCAGAGAAAGCACACAGAAATTAGCAAAGGTAATTGTGCATTATTCCTTTGAACTTCTTCATTGGCATGTCTGAGTGTCAAACATTGACACTCCCAATATGCACAGGAATGGTTCTTTGGTCAACAGGATCCACTGGTCTAGAAGATAATGACTCTCTTCTTTTGGAAGGTGATGCGCTTCAAGACTCTGAATACATACCTGAAACTAAGTCATGCCGCCCTCTCTACTCAAACTTCACTGGCTGGCTTTTATATGGTAACCTCTCTCTGCTGTACTTGACATTTTCCTTATACTTGAGAGTACCTGAGATATTCCGACTCAGGAAGAGTCAAAGGAGAGGTTGTCCATGGAAGCTGCGGATGCCCCATTCCTTGGAGTGCTCAAGGACAGGGTTGGATGGGACCCTTGGCAGCCTTACCTAGTGGGTGGCATTTTAGGGGATTCTGAGCATGCAGGGTATTCTGAACATGAATGTCTGCGATCTCAGAGTCGTTCTCAGCCTGTCACAGATAGAACTATAGGAAAAACCACATATTGGAGATAGTGTATGTTCCTTTAAAGTTTGGGAAAGAGGAAAACCTAGATCCAACCACAAGCAAAATATTAATCAATAGTTAAAGGAGGAGAAATCAGCAAATGAGCAACCATAATTTTTGTGGTATAAATGGGGGCAGTCACATAGTGACTGGGGAACAAAATGGCATGCTACGGGCAGTACTGTGGTAAAAACAGCAATTTATTTCAAGTCCCTCATCTTCTCATCTTGCACAGAAGTAACCTAAAACCCTTAATAATACTAGAAAAGAAACTTGGAAGTATATTTTCCTGGTTTTCCTCTGGAATGACTACAAGTCAATAGCTACTATGTATTTATTGCAAGCTGGTGTTTTTTTTTTTTTTTCTAATTAACTGCCATGAAGCCAATACACCCCAAAGCTTTCATAGCTACCCACTGGCATGTACGTTCTTCATTTTCAGGATGAATTAAATGAGGCATTTAGGATTTTATTTGATAAAACTGAGAATGGTCAGGACTGCAAATTAAGTCACTTGATTCCTGCTTTGAAAAATATAGAACTAAGAACAATAATCCAAAAAATATTCACATGCAAAACCTGTGCATTTTTCAGTTTTAAGTGGTATCATCTCTGCCTCAGTCCTCTAAGTGTAAAACAGACATATGAGGTTACTGTGATAAAACCATTTTACTTGAGCGCATTTACTACAAAACAGTAATGAGACTGAACAAAGGTTGCAAGAACTCTTAATTCCACCAGTTCTAACCAAATTTGAAGCTGAAATAATCTTTTACTACAGCTGCTGAAATGTGATTTCTGAGCGTATTATCTTGGTAAACATAATAATGTGCCATTAACCTTTGTAACCCAAGTATATTAGATATACTTGCATATTCCAATAATGTTCCCTAATATAATCATCATTATACAAAAATGAAATCTATAAAGAATTTATGTTAGTTATCCAACAAAAACAAGAATACAGTATACTATCATAAAACAACTTTTTTTTTTTTTTTCAATTGGCAACAGGTTTCTAAATGCATATGGCATATTTCTCCGAAAAATTTCAAAACCCAGAATGGTTTGCTTCTGAGACCTCATAATGGAAATGAAGTGACTGTTGATTTTGGCAGACTGTGTTTTCATGCAAACCAGCAGGCCTTCAGGACTGCTTAGGAGAGGACAAGGCCAGTGTAATCTGATTAGAAATGTAATGAGATTAGGTATGCACAAATACATATGACTTCTATTTATCTGGAAAAAAAAGATATCCATCTTAGCACTAAAACCTATCAATGTAAAATACTACAGTTTTAATTTATTTGTGCCTTTCCAAAAAATGATCAAGAGTAATGTCATATAGTCAGCTGCAATTTCTGCAGCAGTACAAAAAACAATACTATTAATAGCTGCCTCCAGCTGTCAGGCTGATTTTCCAATTGCCTTTTCTGGTAGAATCAAACGCTAATATTCCCAAAGAACTATGTAGAAGGACAAATAACACAAGAAGTTAAAAACATCACATGTAATTGATTAATGACAGTGTCCAATGTTTGCAATGCAAGTTTCTAACACTTCCTCTGTAGAGTGTCACCTGCCTGTGAACAAGAACTGGAAATAAATTTTCTCACTGCTCTAATGAAGGGAAACGAAGATGGAGCATATATTCCTCTGACTAATCTTTTAGCCAGGAACAATTGTGTCTCTAATGACAGAGAAAGGTAAAGGAGATATGGCCAAAGAAGATCTTGTCTTCTCTTTTTGTAAAAATTAGTGCAACAGTATTTCTTCGGGTTGGGGAGGGAGGGGAATGAAGTACTTAGCACAGATTCTAAAATTGTCAGGGTTTTAGCAAGAATCATGAAGACAAAAAATTGAGCTTGATAGATATAGCTTAAATTCCACCCCCCAAAACAATGCCCAAATAAGAATCCAGCTTCTTCAAAATGCTATTTTTGAACTCATTTTCATTGTCACCTTGCACAAAACCTTTTTTTTTTTTTCAAAGGTGACCTCAGCCAAACATTTCAAATTTAAATTTCTTGTTATCAAAGTCTCATTTGCGTGCTTTTTGGATGTTTATTTTGGACCTACATCAAATTGAAAATTATAGTCAGAGAAATCTCATCTCCATAAAATTAACTTCTAAAAAAATACTATTTTTAAACAAATTAACAGCGTTTTAAGATAACTCTGCTTAAGGTGCTGAGAAAGAAAAAAAACTGTAGCCATGCATAAAACATTATTGCTTAAAAACAACATAATGTCAAAACATAGTTAAAATGAATTATTATTTAGTTATAAAAATGTTTATTTTAACTTTAAGTTATTATGATACCAGAGCACTATCAAGTTTGATCTCAGGCAGTAATCCACATCTCTAAAATCATGCACCTTGAAGAGAAAACCATACGTGATCCAGCCATCTCTTTCAAGGCTCTGGTTACATGTCTACTATAGATGATCACAGCTCACTGCATAAAGTGTGTTCTGCATAGAAAAGAAGGATGACACCACCAACAGACAGCAACGTAAACGGATACATGACCAGAAAAAAAAAAAAAAAAAAAAAAAAGACAGCAGAAATAAAATAAAAAGTAGTTTAAAATCTCATGGCTGTGGATCAATTTCAACTGACAAAAAGGAAAAAAGCTTAAATAATTATGTTGCTGTTACGAGAATAACTCTGCGTACCAGTGAGTGCATGGGTCTGGAAAATCACAACGCTTGTTAACCAAGGTACAGACCTTGTGTTAATACAAAAAAAAAAAAAAAAAAGTAAACATTTCCATGTAGTACATGTTGTACAGAGAAAAAAAAAGTGAAATGTTATATACTTACTCACCCATACACCTGCCCCTACTGCAGTCTGCTACACTGCCACTGGGTGCTGCGATGTATGTATTAATAGAATATAGCACTTATTTGATTATTTTGGCTTTGGCTTTGAAGCTGATAATCCTACTGCATATTGCTTTCATGTCCACTGCTTTTTAAAGGTCAAAGCAATCTATGTGATACTTAGAGTGGTATAGAAGCATACATACTGAATTTCCTGTTCCTTTTAAATAAGAAATATCCATCCTGCTCCTCCTCACATACACATTCTGTTTATAATAGTCTTAACATCTACTAGAGTGCACAGGACCACTTTCAACACAAAAGATGCAACGATACACCAATTTCCATTTTTTCCTTTTTGCGCCTTCATCCAAAAGGAAGAACACTAACCTGTTCAAGCAGCTTCTCCTAAGCATGCTATTTCAATGTCTTCTTGCTTTCGAGATTTTCCATTGTAATCAGAAGGGACAAAGCGATGACCATGGACATAACACTATTACATTTCAAACTACCCTTAATGTAGGGTACCACCTAGAATTATAATATAGCATAATTATGTACTAAAATCCTAAAGCAGATAAGCACAGGATTACTAAAATGAGCAGAGACAGAAGGCAATGTAGAAGTACAAATTGTGCCACAGAACTTCCACCTTTCCTATATTTCAATCTTCCAGATACCAGTCAAATTTCTGAAATTATCACTGTGTTTTAAACATAGGAGACATAGCATCAGATAAAGAAGGTTAATCACATTTAGCTCAATCTGTTAAAGCAGAAAGTAATTGCTAAAACACCAAATAATTCCAAACCAAGATAGGCTTTAAGTTTAGTTCCTCTCACTGAAGGAGCAACAAATGTTCTGCAAATTATCCATACAAGTCTTTTGTACTGAGAAGCATCCCTTTAAAGCACAAGCAACAGCCAAAATTTCTTTCTTTCTTTTTTTTTTTTTTTTTTTTTTTTTTCACCAGCAGGAAAGGAACACAGAATTTCTATTTCAGGTCACCTTTTAGAATCACACTAATACATGTCTACTTCCTTTATTGAATGCAAATGAATATTGTTTTTAACTTTGGAATGTAAAGACTAAAAGGCATTCCTTTGCCTGTATAGGTCACTCCCAAAGTATATGCTTAGCAATGAAAGAACAACCAAACTGACTTTAGTTTCAATTAACTATTTATCTAGGGTGTAGGCTATGCACTGCCTTGGAAATTAACTGTTTTTCCATTTCTGAAAGTAGGAAACACACTGTAGTTCAAGGTAGAAATTCAACTTTGGCACCGTAGATAGTCACCACTCAGAATAAGTCATAATCCCCGGGAAAATAAATAAATAAAAAAATAAAATTGACCTTAATAGTAACTTATGAGTACTAATAATAGTAACTTATGAGTACTAATAATATCTTTGAATGGGAGTATATAAATTTGCCCGCATTTATCATTTTTTCATGGAAACCCCCAAGTATCCCCAAATCCTATTACAAAGAAGAAAAAAGTGAAGATCCAACACAATCATTCTTCTGAAGGTTTTTTCAAGTTACACTTCAAGGATCTACTTGGCCACAATTCATACAGTAAGACATGTATTGCAGAGCTTGCACTCAGGTTAAATAGCTTCCTCTACTAAAATAAATTATTTTCAGCTCTGTATCACTTGCTGAAGTCTCACCTTAAAACTTGCTGTTAGCAAATAGTACAAGGAAGTATTTCAGTCACATCTTACTAGTAACACTGAATATTAGAAATACTGAACTTGAGAAAAAACCCCTTTAAACCCTGCATAAGTTTTCTACTGTCCTACTGACCCTGACAATTGAATTGATCTTCCTAATGTCAAAAATTAAGGATGATTGTCAGTGATATAAGAACAATTAAGTAGTTTTCCCAGTAGCTTCTTCTCTCTCATGACTCTTTGCTTCTGTCCTCTCCTCCAATTTTTGTGGTGCTAGTCAAACATATCTGCTTTACTGAATGACTTGAGCTCTGAATATCTCCTGAAATTTATCACAAGAGCTGATACTTGAACTTAAAACTGTAATGGTGCACTTACAGTCCTGTAATTCAGAGAGAACTTCATTGAAGGTAATTTGGTAAGATTAATCAAATCTAAAAAAAGATACGGGGAGAGAAAAATGAAATCAGCAACTAACTTATAAATGAAATAGAGATACTCCTTTAACAGCACACCTTTCATTAATGCAAATTTCTAATTAAGCACTGAACACTTCCAAATTGTGGGCATTGAACATTTACAAATGAATTACTGAAGAGAAAAAAAGCCGGTGAGCTTGCCGTGAAGTTCATCAACAAGATTGCATAATTTGACTTACTATGCTATATGCTTCCTGTATATGTAAGTACCGAATGTCAAGCACCTTTGGATTCTCATCAATCATTTTTTACATCTGCAGATTAATCTTCTTCTGTAAATCATCTCTCTATGTTTACTGTAAGATATGCAGAATATCTTCCAAGTGGAAACAAGCTTAGCAGCATCCCTGCTGGTTTAGCCAGAGGCAGGCTTTGTTCTGGCTCACCTGGCAGAGCCTGCACTAATGCCTGTGCCTCAGGTAATGTGCAAAGTGTACCCGCTGTAGAGGTTGTGAAGGATACTGTAACCCAAATTATTACATAGTCAATCATTCCCCAGTACTCATCCCAAACATGCTTAGCATATCACTTTTCTTCTATTACTTTACTTTGGTTTTGACAACCGTAACATAGATTTACTCTAAACTTGCTCTATTGCGCTACCTAAAATCAAAACTGCCACTATCTATTCCTGACTTATATTGAAATTCAAAATATGAAAGGAAAAGTATTCAGAAACCTCTACTAGACTAAAAAGAGAGTAAAGATGCATTCAGTGAACATAAGAACACAAGTAAAGCCAATAACAAAGTGACACATCTCATTATACACAACAAACACACAGAGCACACACCTGCTATATTCACATAGGAAAGAGTATGGAGAATAACACTGCTGCTAATCTGTCAGAGAATCCCTTGCTCAGATGCATTTTTTTCATCTTTTCTGTGGATGGACTTCAGTAGCAGGGCAGATGGTCCAAGAAGCTAACACTAGAAATGTTCATGGATTTTCATTGATTTTTGGCCCCACACAGAAGAAAGAGAATATCAGAGTTATCCCTTATACCTAATATGCTCAAGCTGTGAAGGTCTTTTCTGTGCATGCAAAATGGATGTTTATGCCTGTAGACAGTGCTTTTTCGTATAATAACTAATGTTTTATTTAGGTAATTGAAAATGAGATACTCTTCATAACTGAAAACTCTGCATGACAGCAAGCATTGCATTTTTCCCAAGGGAAAGAAAGTCTACTATAATGAATAAAGCACCCGGCTGTTCAGACTGGAGATGATTTAATCCTGTTTTGACTATTAAAAACAAACAAACAAACAACAAAACACTTAGGAAATAATGGGTGGCAGACTGATTTGCAACAAAATTGATTCCATAAAACTGTGTACTCCCCTATCTCCATAACACTGCTGAGAGGTCCTTTCCCCCACATATCCATCTCTGGCATCAAGCAGCCTTCATAACAAGGACCGAGGCTCTGTTGAGGCCCACCTACATAACCTTCAGTCACATAGCCAAAAATCGAGCTGTGAGAAAATCTGTAGTGAGATTGGAAGGGTAAAATTAGAGCCTAAGGGCTTCTTGAGATGGGATTACTAACAACACTGTGCTTCAAGAGACAAAACACCAGCATGGAGAAGAGAGCTGAGTCTCACTGAGATGGAGCCCATAGTAGCCCATACAATGCTGTGCATTGTGAGTTTGTGACTAGGACAGAGTTACCTGTATTTTGACTATTATGAGCAGCAGCCAGGCTTTCTGTCCCCTCCCATACCAACAAGCAGGCAGGGGATGCACAAGAAGCTGGGATAGGACACAACTGGGCCAACTGACCCAAACTGAGCAGAGTGATGTCCCATACCATGTGACACTGCCCCAAAACAGATGCTCACAGAAGGTTTAAGGAGAGCTTTTGTGGTTATGGCATTTCTCCTCCCAAGCAACAGTTACATGTCCTAAGGCCATGCTTCCAGGAAAGCAGCTGGACATCTGCCTACAAAAACAAAGTAACGAACAGACCTTGTTTTCCTTCTGTGCATAGGCTTCATTTTCCATATTAACCTGTCATTATCTGGACTGTCTCTCTTTCTTTCCTGGTATATTCTCCCAGTCCCCTAGGAGAAGGGAGTGAGCAAGAAGCCAAGAAGCAGCACGGTGGTAGTGGCTAGGGACAAAAAAAAAAAAAATCCAAAAGAAAAAAAATAAACATAAAGGCAGCCTCATTTAGCTTCGGAGTAAGTCAGGAACTGTCAAGTCTATTTATCTGTGCCAGTGAAGCTGGTGGGATAAGGCAAGTCAGCAACCTGAGGATGCAAGCCAGAGACCTGGGAAAGCTGAACCCTCCCTATTTGATTAACGCCTCCTGGTCAGAGAAAGCTCTTCTGGCGTCTTACTAGCGCTAGTGGTGAACATAAAAGCTCAAATTCTACATTTTTATGTGTGTGTAAGCCAATTAATACTTGTTTTAGATTTTAAGTTGTGTCTATCCTATTTGCAGAAAACTCTGCATTCGTATTTCTTAGGTATTTTGGCAAACTGCCTGCACTATAAATAAATCACACTTTCAAATATAGATGCTATGTAGAAATGTTTGATGCGTTCTTTGCAGGCAGAAGCTACTGGTAGTTGTAGCATCTCAGCAAACTGTATCCAAGATGCCCAAGTTATACTCTTTCAAAGAAATCAGTTAATAAACAATTATGAAATTGTCTACTACAGGTCTGCTGTGATTAGAATAATGTAGAAAATACACAAAAACATACCTAGTCCAAGTCTTATGTCAATATTCTACAATTCTCAGGTTAATCAAGCTGTTCAGGTTACTATCTCAATAGTAAAGCATCAATATTTTTCACCAAAGAGCTAAGTACAAGATCATTTTTCCTTTATGCCAATATTTGCTTTATATCAGCTAAGAACCTCTTAATAAAGAGGGGAAAAAATGAAGAAAAAGAAGAAAGAGCTTAATCTGGGTAGGATACTTCCCTGGGAATTAAGAGCACAAGCTACTGATCTGATATATTGAGACATATCCCAGCTTTTCTGCCACCTACACTCCAGAGGAATCCTCTGGGATGTAGCTATAGAATACTCAGAGTAATATGCCAGTTTCTCCTGAGAGCTCACTGAATATTTAAATAAATATTCATTAGAATAGATTATTGATTATTAATCTCCCACTTTGTAGTGGCCAGTACAGAAAGCTGGAAAGAATCTGCTCCACTGCTCCTTTACATATATGGAAGAAATAATTTGAATTTTTCTTTTTTTAAAGAAAAACAAATAAATCTGATTCCTACCTGTTTCAAGTCATTATCTTTTGCTTTTCCCCATACTGACAGTTATAACTCCATCTCTCTGGTTTACACGCTTGTAAGAGATTCATTTAATCTCCCGACACCATGGAAATTTTCTGGGGTGAAGCAAGTGTGGGAGAAAGGTTTGACAAAGGCAGGAGTAAAAGAAAACAAATCTTGCATCTGAGATTTCAATCCCTAAAGCGAGGTGGAAACCCACATTCTTGTTGATTTTCACAGCTTCTTAAGGAAAACACCATCTAATTCTCTAGATATGCAGTTTGCACCATTCCACTAAGCTGAGTTCTCATAAGACAAACAGTGCTGTGATGAGCAAGAGAATGAACTAGTATTTATCCATA
Source organism: Phasianus colchicus (assembly GCF_987193195.1). NCBI lineage: Eukaryota > Metazoa > Chordata > Aves > Galliformes > Phasianidae > Phasianus > Phasianus colchicus. Next base: position 17,540,978 of record NC_143439.1, on the reverse strand, counting down.
TGCTTCCCGTGCAAGCTACTCACATTTATTCTGAATATAAATTTACATTTTCTCTTTTATAAATTGCAAATTTAAACATTGGATATATTAAGTCATTTTCTCTAGACTGTACACAAAACAGTTGTAAAAATAAAACCAGTATCTCACAGGGATTGCACTCAGCAGCCTAATAAGGCATTCAGGTTTATGATGATAAAACAGGTAAGTTACACTACTATATAAACGATGCAATTTTAACAAATTACATTTGAAGATATAATGACTAATAAAAGAATTCCTCTCGGATACTTAAGACATATTTGGTAATACTTTATATGGGCACGTTTTCATACTTACAAGTTATAATGCAAGCAATATTGAAAGCATTATTAAATATTGTTAAAATTGTATGGTAACAAATCATTCCCTAAATTATAAAATAAACTATATTTTCATGTTCTCTTAATTCACATTTTTTCTCAGTATACTATATTCTAAGTTGGATATGCAGTTTAGCAATTATTTCTCTTGGCGTATTAACCAGTTAACTAAATACTGCCTACTTTTATTTTCCATGTATACCTCATCAGCTGTCATACTCTCCACTAAGCAAACATAACTTATCTCTGCAAGGACACAGCGAACAACCAGCTTATAAACATCTGGTAATAGATCCTTAGGAACATAAGCATGGCTACCCAGTAGGAAATGTCTGCGTAAGAGTAAATCAGTGCACCATAATAGGCAATTACTGCAACAAAACTCTGAATTTAAAATTTACAATTCTGCAATGCGAGAGTTTGCCCAAGTGTCAGGCCAGAGTTGCATGTTGTTCTGCTTAACACTTCTGGCAACTGGGGCACATCTAGACGGCAAGCTACAAACCAACTAACTGTACAGCTCAATTGCCATGACTTGGTGATCTCAAGGGTCTTTTCTAATTTAAGTAATTCTATGGTCACTAAAAATCTTCACTTCCTTTTATGCCTAAAGTAGTCATGAACAATACCACTGATACGTCTGACAGTTGGAACTAAATAAAATTTCAAGGAGGCCTGTGCAAGTCATTTCAGTTTACATGGGTTTTCTTTGCATGTTTGTTTCTCCTTCATACAATCATAGAATCATAGAATGGTTTGAGTTGAAAAGGACCACAATGATCATCTAGTTTCAGCCCCCTTAAAATGCGCAGAGTTGCCAATCACTAGACCAGGCTACCCAGAGCCACATCCAGCCTGGCCTTGAATGACTCCAGGGATGGGGCATCCACAACCTCCTTGGGCAACCTGTTCCAGAGCATCACCAGCCTCTGTGAAAAACTTCCTCCTAATATGTAACCTAAACCTCCCTTGTCTCAATTTAGAACCATTCCCCCTTGTCCTATCACTATCCACCATATAAACAGCCGCTCCTCCTCCTGTTTATGTGCTAACGTCAAGTACTGGAAGGCCACAGTGAAGTCTCCCTAGAGCCTTCTCTTCTCCAAACAAACCCAGTTCCCTCAACCTTTCCTCACAGGAGAGGTGCTCCAGCCGTCTGATCATCTTAGTGGCCCTCCTGTGTCCTGAACTATATATGAAGTTTTGTGCAAGAATATTTGAATTTACTTGTACAGCTACAATTATTCATCTATTTATAAACCACAGATATTTCATCTTTTACCAATGACAAAATGAGAGGGTTAGACCAGGGAAGGAAAACATCCACAGCAGTTTGTTATGTCTACACTGGGTTTTGAACAAAAGCAACTTGTCTAACTGAAACTTCCAAAAGCACAGTGACTACAGTACACCTTTTAATAAATTTTCAGCTCTGAAAACAGAATTTGGGCCTTCAAATTCATTTTGAGAACTAACCTCTTTGGCTGCATCATTTATTATGTTCTCTTGTACATATATAACTATGGATGTCATTTGAACCATTTCCTATAAAGGCCACATAAGAAACTAGGCCTTCCCTACAGCTTTTGAAGTTCTTTCCCCAGAAACATCCTCATGTCACCTTCAAGACACTTGGGTAACTTTATCAAAAAAAGAATCACGACAGGAAGTGTGTGCGTAGCTTAATGATAGCACTCGCATTACTGTGAAGAATGTTATAATGGCAGTTCCTGTGTTCTTGCTGCTCCGAATCTATCAATCAGACTTATCTGGTCTGTCACATAAACTGGGACATAATTCAATTGGTTTATGCTTATGGACCACAGACTATGATAGTGCCCAGCTCTTCCAGTGTTATACATTAAAGCAAATGGACTATAAAATATATATATAAAACAATTGAATAAATGAAAACAATTGTGAAATTTCTATCATAATCCCAACCAAAAAGCAGGAAATATAGAAACTGTCACAGCATGTTAAAAACAAACAAATACACACAACACCTAGAAGAACTTTAAACAATCTAAGTGCAGAAATCCTCAATTTATAAAAAACATTATTGGTGTGATTTTTTGGGGTGGTGAGGTTCTAAGGAGTGTTACACTGCAGATTAAGGTGCAGTTTTAAGATACAACATATGATACTGCATTTGCAAGTCATTTGAAAACTAGAGAATATTGCTAACAAAACAACAGTCTTATGTCCAACAAATAACAGAGTGTTTCCCTTCTGTGCAATTCCAGGCTGCACTGTAATTTATCATTACACCACTCTACAGAAAAATACTGCATCTAAAAGTAGATTAAAGAAAATAAGTGAGACATGCAAATAATGTAAAAATAAATTGTTTGCATATCATTTTCATAAATAGACATAGTTAGATAATGAGGTGCAAAAATATTAAAACATCTGACCAATGTCAAGCATGAAGCCTATGGCAAAATTGATAGGTAGAATCCTAGAATGGCATATGAAATTTCTCAGAATGAGAAATATTTCAGATATTTTTTACCCTGTTTTGCTTGAACACTTGATTTGTTTCTGTTTAAAATACATCTGTTTTAGGAAGAGGCTATTTTTACTGTAACTGATCACAACCGGGGCCTGCTCAGAAAAGGGTTTTATTAAATGATTCTATGTGTAGAAAAAAAATAAATAAATCAGTCTTCACTCAGCCTGTCTGGAATGATATTGTTAGCTCTCTAAAAGGCAGACAGGAAGTAGTGCTCTTACTTGATATTGAGTGAGAAAAAGAGAAGAATGTTAACTTCTGCCAAATATTTGCAAGCATTACCAATTTATATCAGCTCAAAAGAATATACAACACTGATTTTTATCTTTATTTTATGACTCTTACACTAAATTCTTCGACGAGGAAAAAAATACGTATTTTGAGCATTGAATTTTAAAGTTAGATTCCTCTATTTCCTATAATGCTTTTTCCCATTGAAAAAAAAGAAAAATCTGATTTCACAGTGTGAAAATGAAAATACAACAGACTGACTTTTATAATCTACTATGCATGACACTTACATCTTCATGATGAAAGCTGCAAACTACTGTTTGCTTACACTTAAAATTTTTCATGATTAGACAATGACATATTGGTCCTGCCTGTAAGCAAGACCAGTTCTAATAATTCTGTGGCAGAAATATTACCTAGGTGAAATGACAAGGTACTGAGATATTCCTTGTTTCTCTTCCCAATTTATCTTGAAAATGAAATCCTTTTTATCTTGCTTTACCACGACAATAAATAAAGGAAGAGGCAATTTTATAGCTTACTCTACAACTCCTTCTGCAATCAGTATCAAAGATTCAATGTGTCAGGTGCATGAACAGATTCAGCTATTTCAGAAATGGTAGTGTTTAAAAATACAGATACATATATTTATACGAAGCTAACGTGGCTGTTAGCTGGCATTTTTGCTGTCAGTATTAAAAAGCCCAACATCAGCATGATAAAAGATGACGCAAACAAACCAAATACTGGGTGCCTCGAATATGTAAGAACCAAAGGGAGAACTTCAGACTTGAAACAAGGGAACAATTATGATATGCACTCAGAAAAAAAAACAAAAAAAAACCCTGAACAATCAAACAATGAATGCAATAATGTGATTGGATTAATACAAGTTTTGATTCCACTCAGAAAAACATATTAACTCAACACTGGTTTTTATCTTTATTTTACAACTGCTATATTGAAATCTTCAATGGGGAAAAAGTAATTTTCTAGGTAAGTATGGAAAACACAGGAATGCAATTCCCAAAGAACTGCGGTATTCTATAGATGAGATTTTCTTTATTATTTTAGTATTTCAATCTCACTTATTACAAATTCATTTCTTTTCAAAGAAAAAAATAGTGACAATATAAATACTTTTATGCTTTTAATAGCAAAACTGATTCCCAAGCTTCACCTTACTTTCTTGGCGAAAAACGAATTGCATGCAGCATTCCTTTTTTGCATACTATTTCCATCAGAGAACATGGGAACAGCACGATGCTAGCCGTTTTGCTCAGAAATGAATAAATATCAGCAGGTAGGTCAGACCAATACATTAAGATCAAGTTTATTCTTCTATCATTCTTCTCTCTACTCCCACACCACGGGCATGCTGGTGAATCACAACAAATGTATCTGTGAGGCTGATGCTGTTTTCAGCAGAAGATTTCAAACCAAAGAAGCATTGTTCACCCTGGAAGGTGACTTAGGCTGTGCTCCTCTCCCTCCTATGCCTACATCCATAGTCTAAAGGAGTTTCCATCTGCTTCATTTCCAAACAATTTAGTTTCTGAGATCATAAGTTGGAGCAAGAAAGGCTGGCACTTTTCTTAAACCGATTGCTTTTAGTTAGTATGAAAGAATTACACATTTTGTTGATATGTCACATTGATATATGTAAGGCCACTAACAGATAAGGTTGTGAACTAACACAGCAACACCCACAAAACTACCTAATATGGGTTGACATTTTATATCTCAAAGCCCAGGAAAACCACATAACCAGATCAGTAGCGTCTTGATATTGGGAATATATATTTTATTTTCATACCATAAAATTCAATGAGATACCGTTGGAAACATAATGGAAAGCAGCAAATACGAAACAACTCACTCAGCCTATTGTGAACCTTAGTTTTCTGATGGCTCTAATATAGCAGTAAAGCACCATCATGTCCTGCATGATCACTAACCAGTACCATCAGCATAGCAGCAGCTCACTAACCGTCTTCCCAGCCAAATTTATACAAAAGGAGTTTGCTGGCAAAAACTTAAGAACCAGAGGAGTTTATATGATAGAGAACCGGGATCTTTAGACTATCCCCGCCAGGCGCTAGCACCGCAAATCAGCAGTTAGATTCACAATTCCTTTCATGAACCAAGAAATACCTATTAGGAACATTCACACTTTGTTTTGGTGGGAGGTGAATGCTCAGCATGGTGGATGACAGAGGGTAACAGAAACAACAGCCCCAGATGTTGCCTTATTTGCAATGTTAAAAGTTAATTTACATCTGTTTACATAGCTGTACAGCAAACACGCATGGTAATGTTCGCCAGATAATCTTCTCCCTGCAGAAGCCTGTTGCTGTAGCAACTGCGAGTAAGAGTCACAAAGCCAAACGACCACGCTTGTACCTTGCACACAGCACAAAACACTTTCAGAACAACAAAGTTGAAATTACAGAACAAATCTGGCTGCAGTTATGATATTACTGAGGTAGTTAAATCCACTAAGAATGAGTCTCTTTGTACAGACAACAACATTAGAAGAATCTACATATAGCCTATTTATTTCTGATGCTTTTTTCCCCCCTCACTACAAAATATAGTCCTAAATTCATCAGAGACTATCTAAGCATGGGTTTATAACCCCAAAGAGACGTTTTCAAGTCCTCTGTTACCTACATGCTCTTTTGCAGCCAGGTTTTCAGTAACTTTGACTTTGTCATATTTATTTCATATTTGCAATGCTAAGTTTAAGTATTTACTAGATTTTTTTCCTATTAATAATGAAGTACAGTTGTGATTTGTACATTAATAAAATAATTGCAGCAAAACTCTAGTAAGTGCTGATGACTGGAATCCCTACAATTGACAGGACAGGTAACATATCCTTATTATCCAATATAGTTAAAATCATACTTAAGCATTTCTCAAAGTTCGTAAACTTGGATCTAAAAGGCTGTCTAAATCAGTGCCTCCTTACTAGTTGTGTCAGAGGTCATGACTTTGGATACTGCACTACTCCACTACACTCCTTCAATTTCCATATATAGGGTTTATGTGGTCATTTTTTATTTGGGTCATTTACCAGGCCAGTGAAGCGGAGGTCCCCTTTCTGACTACTTCCAATCATTTCCTTAACTTTCACATGCCTGGCAATGGTTTCTAAGATAAACTGCATTATCAGCTTCCCAGAGATCAAGCTGAGGCTAACTGATTCCTTGTGTACTCTTTCCTGCCCTTCTAAACACAGAAGTGGCATTTGTTTTTCAGCACTACTCAGACAATTCCTCCAACTGATGTGATCAATCAAAGATTAACAGAGGCTGAGAAATAATATCTCTCAGCACTCAGAGGTGCATTGCATCAGGGTTTGTGGACTTATATATGTCCAGTTTGCTTAAATATTCTCTAATCTGATCCTCTTCTACCAAGGCTGTCAGTTACAGAAAATTAGCTATATATAGATAATTAATAAATCTATACCTAATCAGTACCTTTCTGCAGGCCAGAAATCTAATCACAAGGTGCATATAATTTAAATTGACAAAACAAACTACAAAAAATTTCTGCACAGAACTGGAGTTTTAATAAAAAATCTGAGTCCCAACCAACTGCTGCTATTCTGTACTTTACAGTCATTTCCTTTTATGTGGCAGGACAGACTTTAAACTTTTCTGCCTATAATTCAGCAGCAATGGTCCATTCCTGCTCAGAATATTATCTTGTGTTTGTATAATCAGTAGATTCATCCTGAGTAACAAAACACAATCTGGAGTTTTAATCAAGCTGATTCAAGTCCCTACTTTTAATTATAACCAGACACTTAGAAGCAATGGAAGTTAGAGGAAGTATAAAAAATAGCCAAATTTGACTCTTTTTCTTGTTAAAACAGAAATGTTATTTTTCTACTTCATCTTTCATTGCACTAGCATCAACATCTGTACATACCTAAATATTTTAAAGTCAATCTTTTAATAACATTAAAATCCTGCTTAATTAAAACAGCACAGTTCAGTTTGCCCTGAATTACATTATCCAAAACTGCTTCTCAAACATCATTGCCAAATGGCTTGTTCAAATCTCTACAGAAAGGGCACTGTTCATTGAGAAATAGTGTTGAATCTGTGCTGCCAAAATTATCCACGGGGGACACGTTTTACCATCTCATAATGTTTCTAAACCTTTTGAAACACTTCTGTGGTCTCATAAAGATTTCCCTTGATACCCTGTAAACAAAAGGTCACATCTGCATTTATCCAGGTCCCACAGTTATAGTAGATTTATCACTGCAATATCTGAAGATATGGCATAGGAAAGCAAGCTGGAGCAATCTATTTAATCTCAAGCAGCAGTGGCCTCTAACTCTTACTTTGCCGATTTTGCAGTGTTTTTTCTCCTCTGAGCGAAACTGAAAACAAGGCTGGCTATAACTTATTTGGTTTGTTTTCTGCATTATCTACACCATACAAATAAAAATATTAGAGCTAACCCAAACCATAAATAAGCATGAGCAACAAACTTTGAATCATCTTCTAGGCTTGGCAGATTAGCTGTCTTGTCTAGTCTAGTGAGCTAGTTATCCAAAGATGCACTTTTGGCACAGAAATGAGTCTTGATTATGAAGCACTGAAGAAATAGTAACAGTTTAAATACCATAAATGAGCCTTTACATCGCACAGTACAGTTATTCTAAATCAAATAACAAAGACACAGTATTTGCCCTTTCTCATTTGTTTACTTTGGGTATTCGAGAAAACTTTCTGTGCAGTTTATTTTCTCTGCAGTGTCAATTCTCTCCGCTGTCTGTACTGGCAGCCAGCATCAGGCAGAAGCAAAGGACTAGAAGCTATTTTTATGTTTTTCCCTGCTTCCCTTAATTGGCTAACTTCAGGCCCACATTTTCCCTTTAAGCTAGAAATTGCTTTAGCTCTTAGTGTTAGGTTTTAGCAACAGATGGTACACTTCCCTCTGAGTTAATTCTGAACCAGCATCTCAGGATTGAGATTGCTAGAGGTGTTATCTTTCAGCAAAGATCCTGATTTTATAATGTTACCAATCCAAAGCTTACTTTAAAGAAAAAGTTGTTGAGCTTAGTTGTACCACTACTGCATCAAACAACTGCTTCAATTCATCTAAGAGAAAGATATTACCAGAATGCTGAACATACAACAGTGAAACAACATTAAGTGAAGAACTACTTACTCTTTGCCATTGACAAGAAAAAAAAAAAAAAAAGAGAGAGAAAAAGAAGCGAAGACAACAAACAAATGAACAAAAACAACCAAAAAAACCCCCCCACAATCCAAACCACTCTCCCAAATTCTTTCAACTGTGCCTAGATTTCTGCAAGTTCTTGTCACTGCATTACTGAACTATGGCTTTATTCAACCTGGACCGCAAGTAGAAGTAAATAACAGAAAAATATAGCAAAAAAAAAAAAAAAAAAAAAGTTACAATAACGGTAGAAAATAGTGGAATGGGGAAAAGGCAGGAAATTTAAGACAATGTGATAGAATTAAAAGGAGACAAACAGGTTACAGTTATTGGCCAAGGAAAAAAAAGTGGAAAGAGCAATGAAGAAGTTAATGAAAGCCTGAAAGGACGAGTAAAACAATGAAAGAGAAAGGCAATGGGAAGCGCAGAGGTCTTATCCAAGACAAGATTCCAGATCAGATGGTGAAAGTGAGATCTGATGTTAGGAAATTTAATAAACTCTTGAAAGATGTTGACAATTTAGCAGACTGGCACAACAAATACATATTTTTATTTTAACATGTTCTTACAGTAACTCCAGTATTAGCACAGTGGGTCATAAATCTATTAAAATATAGAATTAAAAGGAAAAAGAAAGGAAATGAGATTGGCTCTCAGTGCTCTTGATTCTTTGCACAAAGAGCAAAACTCAATTGAAATGTTTCCTGGGGCAAAGAAAGATTAAAAGAAAAGTAATGGTACTCTATGGGCACAAATAAAACTCCAAAGGGGTCATCTTAGCCAATGGCTAAATGAAATATTAAATTTGAAAGTTTGAATGATATGATGGTCAGCTGTTCTTGCTTCTTCCTGTTGCATAAATAAATGCCATTGCATCAATGAATGAAGTTTCAATTGTAACGAGCCCTGCTGTTTTGACCTCATACCAAAATTTTTGCATTTCGTTATCAAAAAGTTAGGAATCTTGTTGGTTTGCTTTTTTCCCTCCCCTCAAAAGATGCTTTGAATGCTTAATTTGCCCAGATCTTTAACAGAAACCTCTGCATTCTTCAAGCAGTGTTCTTGTTTGCCCTTAAGCTACTGTCTTTTGAGCGTATTGACCTTTATCCTTATTTATGTGCAATACCTTCAAACTAGCATAACATTACATTGCAATTATTCTGTAAGGAATCCTCAAATTTGTCTGCAAACAAGACTGCTCACTATAATAACTTAAAATTAAAATTCAACCACTTATTCCCATTAATTAGATTTGTGGAGCAAATGGGAACTAATAAAGCATGTATAGCATGATGAATAACCTTTCCATTAAACATTACTGTCTGATCTCCTTTACACTTTTGTACTAAAATCTCACCATGTTATCATCGCTCACTTCAGCAGGTATCCTCTTCATCTCAATCCTTCTTTCTCTTCCCTGTTGAAGTATCCTGTAGTCATTTAGTAGATAAAAATCTGCCCTTCTTATACACCACATGTAATTCAGGAGAAATTCCCAAAAGAGGATAAACAAGTTCAGAGCTCCCTTCTGCAGGGTTAGGGCTCTCACTCACTGCCCTATTTTAGTTAACGCAATGCATTCAACAGGAAATGAGAAGCTTTCTGAACTTGTAAACAATTTATAGTTTCCCACTGAATGCAGTAAATGATAACACTGGACTTGTAATTCAAATCTAATTTTTTCAAAAACAGCTTTTTTCATAAGAGCGTTTTGTGTTCTATTTATGTTCATCAATAGCATGTTTGGATTGTAACAGCCTGTTTTAAAATAATTTCATTTGTATTCAGAAACACCAGGGCAGGAATAGAGCAATGCAAGAGAACAAATAAACATCAGCCAAGATGACCTGAGCCTTCTAGAAAATATGACAAAATTATGAAGTTAAATACCTTTATTTGTGAAAATGGATTATATTTGTTTTCTTTAAACTCAGGCCTGTTTACTTTAACAGCAGGCAATAAGCATTGCAGAGATGTTTATACTGCACAGGACAGATAAGTTCACCTGTTTGAAATCAATTTCACCTTTTCAAGTAACAAGGGTTTGCTTCTGAAAATGTTTAGGTACTTCCCTCTCAGTAAAATCATGAGTACTAAGTGCTCAGAAGTGCCTTTGAGGACGTATGCAGTTGCAAGCAATCCATTGGGGTAAGCATATCGCTTTTTGTTGAGGGTGAGAAGTAGGAGGGATGTCAGAATGGAATCCACAAAAGGCAGGGCGCAGAGTAAAAGGTTTTCCTTTCAAGATAGCAGAAAGAAAGGAGAAAGAGAGGTGTGTCAACCTAAGCCCTAAGAATTCATAACCAAGACTTCAGCTGTTAAAACATTCACCCAGGACATGAGAAAGCAGTATGATTTTCACACTTAGCCTCAGGGGATTTGATTCTCCCAACAGGGTGCTCCAATTAGCAAACCGTTCCCTATGGTGGAGTAGAAAGCTTAAATCTCTCCAATTGAAACTATTTTACTTTACAGGGGATAAGAACGCTGCAGCTGCACTTTAGCAGCTCAGCGGACAGCACTTGGTGGTTTGAGATCTTTAGATGGAAGACAACAGGAAATATTTACATTCATTATGTGACAAATAAATGCAAATGATGCTACTATGTTTAATGAAAGAACATATATGTTAACTCTCTAACAAAGTGGAAAGGTTCTCATGTTGGAGTTTTCCTAATAGGTATGAATTTAAGCATATACACAGGACTGTACAATCAAGACCCTAAGGAGACTGTAACAGAAGGGTATTAACTAAAATATCTCTTAAGAAATAAGAAAGTAACTTTTAAACGCTATCCTATGTGCTAGTATTTATGCTCTGTTTCTATGCTAAGGTATGGCACTTAGATACTGAAAATTACTTTCAGTTTGACCTCTACAGAGCCACCTTCAAACCTCAATTCCTTTAATTGTTATCTGACACTGTGGGAACCAACCTGGCTTGCAAAGGAGGCCAGGTGAATCCCCAAGGTTTAGTGTTCTGTTTCATTTCTGTACTCTGTTACTAACTGTGAGACCATTTGGCAGCAGCAGTCTATAAACCTTCAAATAATTAGTTTTTGCTAAGATAGGAGGAAATAGCAGGAAGAACTTAATACAGATGACTATAACCAAAAAACCTAACAACTTACATTTCTTCAATGTGCCCCACTTAGAAATACTTGAAGAGAACTTTGTCAGCTAAGTATGCGCCTCCATCTACCCATATATTACAATTAAAAGCAGGACAATAGAAAAAGCTGTCAGAATTGGAATGTGTACAGAGGAAAACAAACAATCTCAGCAATTCAAACACGCAGTGAACAAAAGAGATCTGAGGGGGGAGTTATCTTCTCTTTCAACATACAGCTCCACATTCATACTTATATTTTGTTTACCTTCTTTGTACTCATTAGCATCTAAGAAGAAATGCATCTTTTGTGAAATCAAGGAGAATTTTTCTGATGACCTTGCTAGAGGCAAGATTTTATACTTGTATCTTTGTCTTCTCGTTCCAAAGAAAGTGGTCTTTTCTGACACAAGCCACTGAACTGGTTATATCTCAATGTCAGATGCAAAACCAGGAGGACTGGGGATGACAGGGACAGATAACGCTGTAGATGACCTGTGTGTCTCAGAAATTACCTGCAGGACTGGGGAGTGACTAGAGGCTGTCAGCCTCTAAGACAGTGCAAATGTAATAAGGGGGCTTAAAAAAAAAAAAAAAAAAAAACCTACAAATCTGCCTATTCTTCAGAACAAGCTCTTCACTTATTTTCCTGCTAACATTTATTTCCACTCTAGAGCTAGACTCAGCATTACTCTGAGTATAAAAGACTCTTGGAGGATATTCCTCTCTTACACAACTGACACTTAGCACAACATCAGCTTCTTTTCGTTCCTAGACACCTCCAGTCATTTACCCAATTTTTATTTCATATTTTAAAGAAATTACAACTAATTCCCTTCTCTGCTCTCACCTTTGTTTTTACTTTCTCTTTTTATCTCCAAAATCTATAAAGAAGAAATTAAGTATCAGTTATTTTCATTTATTTTTGGTGAGTATTTGATATATTTTTTTAAGTGTTCTTAAAGTATTTGCTTATTTAATTGAAAAATGAAAAATAGTGAGTTTCACAAGTAAATCAGTACTTTGTTGCCTCAGCTTATGCACCTCTCACTGGTATATCAAAATGCAGTAAAACACTTCAGTCAGAAGCGGACGTGCTAGTTCTTGCTAGAGCATCTAAGCTGTATACAGCACCATCTCAGGTGGGTAAAAGGATATTTCCTGCTTATACAATAACATCAAAATTCACCGAATACACAAAATCTCACAGGAATTCTATACATTCAGAAATTCAAAATCACATGTCCATGATTTCCAATGACCTTTTCTACAATAAGAAACTTTGTTTTCAATTAAAAACAAACAAAAATCTGTTATTCTGCTGGGGTACAAGACATAAGGGTTTTGCCAATGAAACATGACATATAAATATCTACAATACATAATGATCTAAGATTACTGAAAAATCTGAAATATTTTCTGAAGTTTTACATTTGTAAAGACTTACTCTGTACTTAAGAAACCAATAACACCATCATAAAAAAATGTCAACACAAATCTCCACAAAGCTTCATGTTTGTTGTGATCAGTGACATTCAGGAATGAACTCTGGGAAAGACCATATCGTTCTGACACTATTACACTAACAATATGATTAAGTTATTTTCCTACTACACTAAAACCAGCAAATTTCAAGTCAATAAACAGTGCATCTGTAAAAGAAAACCCCAGCATCACTCCTTTCCTGAGATTCTTCTGGACTATTAAATTCAATAAATAGAATTTGATTACTACAGTATTATGTACATAATAGCAGATAAAATAACCTATGTTAGAAGAAGCTCACACAAAATAACAATGCTGGGGTAGAAATGTTCTTCAGTACAAATTGTTGGCAGCTGCATTATCAACAGATGGCAATCTACCCATGACAAATTCATCTTCCCCAAGTCTCATATTTATATCTCCTTATTTTAACATCTATTTGGTACTCTACACATCAAGTCAGATATTTTGCAGAACCATAGAAGAAAAAAAGAAAACTATTTGTCTGGATTATCTTATCTTTAAAAAACAGGAATATGTTTTATCAAAACAAATTCAAAAGAGTAGAGCGTTTAGAAATTTTTAAGATAACATTACATACTTCCCATAGTGTGCATCTCAGCTCAGTGTGTGCCAATATTGCTTACAAACACACCTGTATACTTGTGCATATACAAGACTACCTAGCAGCTATTTTTTGGAACTCTAATCAATTTTAAATACAATTTCTTAAATTAAGATACAATTTACTAACAAAATATTTCCAGGCAATTATTATCTACAAAATAATTGGCTTTGTAACGTAATTTTAGGTTAGTCTGTCCTGGGATGGTTTTAATAAAGGTAAAATACAGTGAAGAAGGATTTAGTCTATTCGAAATTTTGTCCATGTCTTTGTCATACAACATCTGAATTATGATAGTTATATAACAATTCTTCGCATATATTCATAGTAACTAACAGCTAACTACACTATTATACTTTTTGCAAGTAAAGTATCAGAAATTAATTTCTGATTTTATATATGCATGTGTATATAAATATAAATATATATATTCAGAATTATTTACTGTGTTTAACTACCATACTGTGTGAAAGTAGTGACTGCGCTAGCATATTTTATTAATCACATGGTAATTGTTGTAATAAATTTAAATACAGGTTGTATTGGAACGGAGATCGTAACTCAGCATCTTTTATTAAAATTCCTGTTAGAGTCAGACACTTATCAACAATCAAGATGAGACACCCTTTTCCAATTGCTTATGGTGAAAACAGTATGAGTCCATGGAAATCAGAGTAAAGGAAGTACAGTTTGCCTCTGCAGAAGTTTCCAAGAAAGAATCAGCTGCATATAGTGACAGTGTTGAGCAGTGAGACAACTGCTGCTGCTCGATCCCGTCAAAGCTAACAAGATTGTTGGGTTGGGTTACCACTCTTCTTGTCCCTCAGTGAGTAGGGAAACTTCTCCAATAATTACCTTTGGCTGCCCTTTAAGGCCTGAGACTATCAATCTCATGATAGCTCTCTACAACAGCTTTATTTGCTTAGGCCTCTTTATGTCATTAGTGTTATGAAGCAAAAGAACAACAGCAACAAAAAGTTATACAAAGCCTAAGAGACAGGGAAGGGATAAAGACCACTCACTGCTCTTCTACATGAGAATTAAAACATGACTTCTACACCGGCAATTTCAAAAGACTAATTAACTTCTACTGTGTACAGTAACTTGCATTCAGAGCATCAATCTGTTCTGAAAATCTTGTATTCATTCACAGCAAAAACATCTGCCAGTTTTTGTGTGTTTTTTTGTTTGGTGGTTCTTTTTGGAGAGTGGGTGAAGGAAAATACGTACAACTCTCACCATACTTTGCAGTCTTTCAGAATGTTAAGATCAGGATTACATTCTTCTGAAATATTGGCATTGGAAGCAGTATTAGCCATTAAGTCTTTGGGACCATGTCAGTAGCAAAAATTAAAAACCAAAAAGTAGAAGTTTACACAGCTCTTATTTTAATATCAGACACTATCATATCATTTTTTGCTTCAGCATCAGCAAAACAGATCTGGTACTGGGAGAGTTTGGTTTTGGTAGATTCTCCTCCACAGAAGTGGGAGAAAATGGGCAGTGCTCGGTAGCGTGTACCACATTCTTCCAGTGACCACTACTACATGCAGATGCAATTTACACATGCATTTTGATTTAAGTGTGCTATGTTTCCCATGCATCCCAGTCTTGAAATCTGGCAGTAAAATAAAAAATCAATGATTTCTGCATCATAAACCACACACAAAAAAATCTACGTTACACATAACATTGTTTAAAAATCTCCCAAGAGGCTGATAATTCACAGAGCAACAGCTGTAGTCTGGTACTTCTTTACCCATGTTAACAAGGTTATAATATCATGGCATTGGTGTAAAGTAAAGCAGTAATGTACTCCTGTGTTCCCTTTTAAAATATGGTATCTAAGGAAAAAGAGGTTTCTATGAGTATTATCTTAGAAGCTGGAATCACAAAGTAGGTTCATCATATTCACTGGCCTATAGGAGAAGAGTGGGTAGAAGATTGCAGCAGCCTACATTAGCATTGTATAAATTCTCCAGTAGAAACAAACAGCCTACTTTGCATGCTAAAATCAAAGCATAGGATAGATAGCAAACAATCTGGAATTTATGCAGCTGAAAGACAAAGAGAAAAAGCCTTGAGGAAGTTTTATAATCACAACCTTATCAACTGACAGACACAATTTTATGAAAAATGTATGTGTAGGTGTGTATGGTTTCCAAAGAGAAAATGATGCGAGCCATTAAATATGTTCCAGAAGAACTATACTATGCAATTTGCATAAAGCAGGTAATTTTAAAACGAGACACTAATATAGTAAGTTTAGATTCAAATAAGGTAATCCAATTTATTCTCTCCTATATATATGATAAAACCCCACAACATAGCTAGGAATACGCACACTAGACTGGCGCTGTTCTATAATGAGGCATTAAATAATCAATTATGCTTTAGCATTCACTTTGTCGTAAGCATTTAAAAAATAAGTACCAGTGTACGACAGCTTTTGTATGTACGAAGCTCAATAAAAGCCAGTTAACTCTGCTGTGTATTCGCTGCAAAACTGGGGAATAAAAGGCATTTAAAATTATTTCTCTGTCCTAGGAAGCACACAAAGGTTGGCTTGGGGGGGGGAGGTGAAGATCCACCTCTTACACACTTAAAATATTACAGTAGACACTTACTGCATATGAACGTAATGTATTTTTTTTTAATCTCAAGTAAATTCTGTATTTTTAAATAACTGAATGTCTTCACTTTTATGAATCTAAATTTCTCTGTTGTAAGTGAGCAGATGCAGCATACTTTTACTTAAACAAAACAGAAAAAAGAAAACACAACAACAGTCTCAACTATGTTTTGAAGCAAATAATCTAACCTTTAGCTACAGAGCAGCTGGGATTTACTTTTCTAAATAAAAAATTTATGCTGGCAGCATCAGTTCTGCTTCATTTGTGATAGACCCTCAGATTTTTTCTGTGTGAAAACAAATAGGAAGAGAACACCTGGTAGCTGTCATGTCAAAATAATTTATTTCAGCCCATGGCACCCTGCATACCTAGGGACTTGTTGTATAATGACATGAGAACTTCTCACTTCTAGTCTTCTACCCCAAGAGCTTTGCAATAGTCTGTTGTTCATAATTTTATATAAATACTAGGCACTAATCCTCCACAACCAAACTATTCTGCGATTTTCATCCAGTGACAAATGCAATAGAGAAATCATTCGATCAAGGCAGATGTTTGTAACTCTTCAAAATGTTTTGTCTTGCCTTTCAATGTTTGTGTTTACAAAGTTTTCAAAAACTATTTGAGAACATATGCATTCATATAACTTCTTGCCTCAAAATATCATCTCTTTTTTCCCCATTTTAAAACCATGGAGGACATTACTGGGCAGTGAATATAAGAGAAATACCCCAGAATTTAGTCTGCTATGAATGTCATTCAGGAGTTTGATAGTATGCCTCATGCTTTTCTTTTAATTTCCTGGGGGTCTTAACTCTGGAATTTCCCTCTTCATCCCCCTTTCTGCTTTCTTTCCTCCAACCCACAAGATACATTTATCTGGGTGACCTACAGAGTTTATTCCAGTATTCTATCCACTTGCCAGCTTGATCTGAGAACAGGATGATTAATGTTGCTCATGGTGATTATGCCCAATACCACCATTTCACTTTCTAGTGAATTATGAGAGAGCTCTGACACCTCAGCTTCTCAACTCCCTCCAATGCTTTCTTAGTATGATCTTAATGCAATTACAGCATTAACATCGTAAATGTATCTGCTTCCCTCCTGCCTCCTGTATGCACAATTTTCTTAATCCGAACTACAATAAACAAACAGGTGACATTCTGCTTCTCCTAACTTATTTTGAACCCCTTCACAAAGGTCCTCTGTTTTTTCCTCAAAACATCTCTTCAGGCACAAAAACAACATTCACTTGACTCTCTACTGGAGTCAAAAGATATCTCTCTCACTATTGTGTATTCTTTCACCAGACCTGATTTAAAAAAAAATACCATCCCATAATTGAACTACACTATTGAATTTTATTACTAAATTATTGAAAAAAAAAATCCATTTGGGAAATCTAAGGTTTCAAACATTTGGCTACCATTCTTCACCAGTGGAGGATCTCTCACTGTTTGAGTCTAAGCTTTGCTTATAGCTAGTACACAGAAAAATAAGGCTAACTGTAAGAGAATAAGGTGAAATTGTTCCTTCCATCAGCAATACTAAACAGAATTAATCACTTCTCTTAAGCATTAAATATTGCAAAATCTGAGACATATTTCTTTCTTACTTGTTTGGACACATCTCCAAAGAACTTTATCCCATTGATAAGTTAACCTCAGGAAACTTAGTTTGAAGTACCAAAAAAAACAATTTGCACACATACTTATTCTTTAACATTTTTTCCTGGTCTAAGTACAACTCCCAGGAGCACGCAGATGGCTAAATCTTATGTTTTATAAAACATTCCCTTGGTTATATGTGTTTTCAAACAAAAGCCAATACAGCAGAAGTAAAAGTGTTCCTTCCCTTCTCCACAGCATCACAAACACATGGCAGAGTGAATGATTTTTTTCTTAAGCAGATTGCTTTGACTAATAGTTAAATATTAATCAAGCATTCTCCAGAATAGCTTCACACCATTTCTATTCTGAAGTGGTAAAATTTCCTGTGGTTTGACTGTAATGAGAGATGGTGCTTGGTTATGTTAAGGCAGCAATTTAATTAAAAACAAAACAAAAAAATATACAGAGGGCAGCATTCCTAAAAATAGCCATGCTCATGAATAGATTCATGATCTGACAAGAGATTAACCTGCCCTTACGAAGACTGAAGAGCACAGATGGGCTTACCCTCTTCTGAACAGTTAGACTTCGAATAAAGGGCAAAGAACCATTTTTCTTTAATTTGAAATAATTTCTGACTTGTGCCACAATCATTAATGAGCTTGGCACAATAAAACTTGTATTTTTAATGAGGAAAAAAAAGGAACATGAAACATAAAGGATATAGTCATACTACGCAGAATCATTCCTGAGAAGTTTACATGTACGTCAGCAAAGAAAATCAAAGCAAGTGTGAAAGGCACTAGATTTGTAGTAACAGTCTTTGTTTCACAGGAGGCTAGATGATTATATTTCTTAAAGCTCTCAGTATAGATCACTAGTGATCTAACTCACTGCCAGCCTCATTAGTGATTTTTAACTTTTTTTTTTTTTTTTAATTACCACTCCCGTGCTCACGATTTGGAAAATTCAGCCCTTCTCCATCTCCACTGTTTATACATTATTTTCCCATGTTTACAGTTCAAGCATAAATATCATACATGTTCTAGTACCCAAAAGCCACACTAACTCGTAACAAATTTGCAGTATGAATAGTAGGGTGGCAAATAATACTGGATAGTTTTCATCTAGAACTACATAATCTGAAGCAAAACAAATCTAAGAAACTGAAGGAAAAGAATAAATAGCAATTTGAATGCAGTTTATCCATAATTTCCAAATTGAAACAAGCAACAAAAAAAACCCAACAACAATAAAAATCTCAGCTTTCGGACCAAATATAATCTGATTATTCCATTACTTACATGGCTTACAAATCAAGTAATTAAGTCTCTCTGCTCTTTTAAAAAACAGCATTTATTTCTCTTCTACAATAATTGTAAATTAAGCCTTGCCCTGAGATACTGCAGTGTTGGATCTTTAACATCTTCCTACTGCTTAAGAAAGTAATTGCTTCTATCACATTAGTAACGTGTGTTAAAGATTCTTATATGCCTAAGTAGTTTGCTGTGATACTTTAAAAGCATGCCTCCTAGACCAATACATAATCCCAGAGCTAATTACAACATTTTCAGACCTTTTGGGAGACAACACATATCACATTCACCATGAACAGAACCTTCTGCCTTTGTTTTCTCTGCACATGTAAATAACCAGAAACATTTTTGCATGCATGAAGAAAACAAAAGAAAACAAAACCAAAAAAAGGAAAAAAGATTAAATACTATTATATGTTTCAAATGTTTAAATAAACAAGGAAATGATATCTATTTCTGTTAACAGTATTTCTGTGGTTGATTTTTTTTATTAAGACATTTCATAGTTGCTAAAGAATTTCTAGTTCATTCCCAATCCCTCCCCTAATGGTGGCTTTGTATTTAATTCTGCTTTTTTCTTTGACAAAGGGAGAGAAAACATAACAAAATAAAGATCTCTATCCAATAATACGCTCAAGGAGTGCTGCCTCCTTGCATTTTATGTTTGACACACTACCTGCAAACGCATATAACAATCCATTAGAAGGATGTATTTGGACACGTAATTATACCTCTTTACTATAAAAGTGAGAGATGTCAGTTTGCAAGACACATCTGTACCTTGCACTCTATAACACAAAACCCTTACCAGTCCAGCAGAAGGTGATGTCAGGAACTGCCACAAGTCCTTGGCTTAGTGTGATATACTGCAACAAAAAGCATACATAACCTCTCCTCAAGGAAAAGATGCGTCAAAGAAATCCTAGAAATAACAACAGCGCTAGGAAGGGACCCTCAGTAGGAATCAAGTTCAAACAGGCTGCACTTTGACTACAAGCCATAAACATGTATGAAAACATTTTTCAGGAAACTAAAATAAATATCTTCTATACTCATCATTATTGCCCAATAAACTACGCTTTTTATTACACATACCTACCAGCTAAATGGTGTGCAAAAAACATGGCTTCTCACTTAAAATATGAGAACGCAAATCTATTTAATGGCCTTTAAAACTTTATGATAGGTACTAGTTCAGAAAGTACTTACAAAGTTTTTAAATTTTGACAAAGCCAAATACTACTGAGACAAAATCAAAAATTTTTGAACAGTCTTTATATTTGTTGCTTTTTTTTTTTTTTTTTTTAGAGCTTGAAGTTTTTAAAGGTCATGTACAATGTTTATAGCACTGTAAACCAAGGTTATCATTGTAGCAATGTTTTAAACATATGGATTTCAAGTCTTCCTGGCCTCACAGTCCAGGAAGACATACTGGCTCTACACTAAGAATATAAACAACTATTACTGTCTCAATATATTGAAGAGAATACTTGCTTCTTTAGAATACATGCAGTAAGAAAAGTATTTTTAATTCATGAAATTTCTTCCCTGAAAAATCCCACGTCATTCAGTAGTTGGACAGATCCATAAGCATGGTATGTCAAATCTACATAATTCACCTCCAACTACACTTTGGGGACGGAAGTTTTCAGCTTGAAATTGAAAGTTAAAAAAAATGCAGTGCATCAAAAGAAAACAAAAATACAAAACAAATCTTTTCCCCTCATTGGATACTTATTTTTGGCTAGCTGACAAAGTAAATAAGAGAGAAGATGCTGCTGTTTTAAGAGCCATACTATTTTAAAGTATTTTGGTGTTATCTCTAGCTCTGCTATGTTTCCTCTTGTACCCTAGTATGGAAGTCTAGTATTGCCAATCCAACTTAATGAAACTCCAAAGAGTACAGGTGCCTCTGTTTGTCTTCCCTTTCTAAGATGTTAACAAAGCTTAGAAATATTAAACGCGAGTGAATCAGCCTCCGTTTCTCTAAGACCTCTCCTACGTCTCCAGGCTCATTAAGAGCTTAACAAGCAAGGATATGCCTATGCTCGCAGCTCATGTAAATTTTCATAAATACATAACAGTTTGTGCTGCCAAAAATGCATAACTAATAGTGGTGACTCTGTAAAAAAGTAATGTAAGTAATGTTTGGTAGATGAGAATTTGCTCTACCAAATAGTGTTATTGTGCTCTTTGTATCTGCTATAGTTTCCATACAAATAAATAGGAGGTATCACTTTCTGTGCAACTGAAGAATACTAAGATGCAGATACTGAAAAAAAAAAAAAAAAAAAAAAAGAAAAAAAAGAAAAGATTAAAAATATATACATTTTTTTTTAAGTCAACTAAATACAAGATTTATGTATACATTACATGCTGGGCATGTAAAAAAGGGACGTAATTATTTTTATATCCTATGTTTATTCAATTCAGAAGCAAGAAACATAAAATAAATTCTGGGAACTTTACTGTAGAAAATGCACCAAAACATATTACATGGAAAGAAAACAAGCATTTGAATGATGTTCTTCAATTTCAAGTATTTTCTTAGGTAAACAGAAATAGGTTATAATGGGTAAATAGGCTATTACTGTTAAGGTAGCAGCAGGAAAAATAGAAGAGACTTAAAAAATTACAGGTAGTCATTTTATTCAAAAAAATAACAGACCACTTCAATCACAGTAATTAATTGAATGTAATCCCCTCATGCAAAAGAAACAAGAAAGAAAAAATACAGTATTTTAGGCTACTAAGTCTCCTTATTACATTTAAGTTAATGGGAAAAACAAAAAGTTTAAAATGTACATTAATATAAACATAGCTCATTGACATATAAAACCTACATCAGGTCAGGAAAAGTAAGTTTTCTGATAAAACTTCTTTCTTCAGCATTACTTTGGGCCATTTTAGACAGAAAACAATGTCTTCATTCATGGTACATTTAAATGGGGGCAAATAGGGATCTAAACATTGAACTAAAGCAGTGTTCAGGCGTCGGACCTTAGATTTTGCTTATATGGTTAACTTTGATTTTCAAATAATAGACATGAAAAAAGATTTTTTTCTAAGTGAGTGCTTTTAAAACATTTAATTTTCAGAAGTCACCTGAGAAGATGTAAAAAAACTGTCTGAGCTACTCATTTTATTTAGACATTTTACATCATTTCATAAGCAATATGATCTGACTGGTACATCATATCAGAAAGTGTAACAACAAAATTTGAGCAACCTGGTCTATAGGGAGGTGTCCCTGCCTATAGCAGGTGGCTTAGAACTCGATGACAAACCATAGGTAGAAGTGATCATAATAGAATTGTATGATCAGAATCTTGTATCAATGAGAAACCTGGTTCAGCTGTTAAAATTTCATCAGAGTTCTACAAACAGTCTTAAAATCAAGAAGCCATTAATTAAATCTTCAAATGATGCAGTATGTGGGAAGACCAGTAAGTGATAGATGAAATCTATCATCAGCTAATAAAGCTTCAATAAAAATCCTGCTGCTGCTTTTGCTATCCTCGAGCTGCGTAAGAGGTATGCCTTTCTGGGAAAGAACTATGCTCAAATAAGTACAAGCAGATATACAATCCAGACACCCAATACCAACAAATAGGAACTCAAATTTCTCATATTGTCAGATTTTCTAAGTTAAAGATTTGCTTTTGTTCTTCACAGAGTACTAGCTGATAGAATTAGGTTAACTAACTACTGTAGGATACCAAATAATTATAATACTAATTTCCCAATATTTGCAGTTTGCATCTTCTTTTTTGTTTGTTTTAAAGCAAAATATTTACTTGCTTTTATATTGTTTTGATGTTTCTGTCTGTTTTATGGCACAACTCTGATTTTATAGGGCATTACCATCCTGTGTTTCAGAAATAGCATCCAAATCTTCACCAGTCCCCCACAGTGCCTCATATAAAGCTGCATATTTTATCCCATCTTACTTGCCATTCATGCCCACCCACATGAGACACATTACTCACATCCAAAGATTATAGCAATGCTATGCTGATGATACCCAGATTTATTTCTCCATTAAACATTAATGATGCAGTACCCTGGAATAAATTTTGAGTGCATTTTCTGATGTGCTAACCTGAAGATAACCATGAAATACATCTATTTTTCTGCAAGACAAATTTTATACTGCCAATATAATAACTGCTGCTATTTTAGCCTGTTCCTTCCAAACAATTAACCACTCCCAAAAATTTTTGTATTTTCAGATAATTCCTGTAACACGGTAAATCAGATTAAAAATGTAACCAAAAACACTTAACATGAATTAATATTTATGTAGCAATGTTAAGGAAATGATCTACATACAGTTATTGTTGAAACCTGCATTGATGTCACACTAATTCTTTCATACATTTCAATAGCGTAACCGGACTTTTAAAAGACACTGACATAAGATGGCAATGCTTTTTCTAAGATGATCTCTTTTTTATCACGGATTTTTTTTTTTTTTTTTTTTAACAATTAAATTAAATTGAAACCCAAGGTTTAGTCAACCTCCCAGAAAACTAACCAGTACATTGCTTATCAATCCTCTATACTGAGCACAGCAAGAGAGACAAGACATGCAAGCCCAAGTTTTGATTTTGGACATAATAATTTCTTGCACCGTCAATAGAGGACACTTATTAGGATAATTTCTGTTACCTATCATTTAGCACATGTCTCTCAATTTAACAACCTTCTGCCACAGCAAAATGCTTTGCTTGCAGCCTCATTTTCAGTGTAGTTCATGTTCTCCACAATGTGAAAACTATCAATTTGAAAAAGTAGAGGTCATTGCAAAGGCAACAGGAAAAAAAGCAAAGAAAAGGAAATAAGGGGGCTGTTGCCCTATAGCTCTTTTTGCATTTTCTTTATGCAGAGATCAGATCTGGAGTTACTAGCCATCTTAGTGAAAAATGACTTTTTATTTTCTATAATCTTTCAAGCAAAAGCTAACCTTCTAATTACACTGGCTGTTACATAATGACAGGTACTACAACAAAAATAGTTTTGAAACGCACATGTAAGTATTTTTCTTTCTGATAATAATCCACACTTTCCTTGGAACAAAATTCTATATCAATTGCTACGTAATGTCATCTTGAATGGAAGAATGTAATAATAGGTAAGTGAAGGCTTTAGTGCTTGTATTTGACTGGAGTAATGGCAGCATAGACCAGTGAGGGAAGCTGTGATCTGAGCTGGGTAAGTTTGGAGAAAACAGATCTTCTAATTCATGAGGAAAAAAAAAAAATTCCCCCCCCCCCCCCCCAAAAAAAAAAGCCCACACAAAAAAAGTCAGATGTCTCACTTGCAAAATTGAAGTCAAAGTGCTGATGTCTTTACAAAGTAACAAAAAAAAAAACACCAGTCTTTCTATCTGCAGTCAGAAAATATTTAATTGGCACACAATACTATTTTGCTGATACTTCAGAGAAAGAAAACTGTACATCCTAAAATCAAATTCAAGAGAATATCAGAATACAAAAGTGCAATCCAACTGACTGATCATCTATAACAAAAGACCATAGGACTCCCTGGTTACAAGTGAATTCTGTCCTTTTCAGTTTTGTTTCACTCTTTTGTTAAAGTCTGATGCTTTAGATGCTCAACTTTGCTATGGGATAGTAGATTATGGCAGCCCACAGGGAAAATGAGACACATTACATACCAGGTATGATGAATTTTGAAACTTAGTAAGATTCATGGGGTAGGTTGCTTTACAGCTGGCCCATATTTTGTAGTGCATTAATCAAAATAGCATCTACTACAGTCAAAGTCAATCCTGTCACAACATGGTGAAGCAGAATAAAATGCATTATTGTTCCACATCAGGCTTACATACACCTTGGACAAATTGGCAGAAACACACAGAAAAATACAACTCTTTTGAACAGTATATTAAAATTAAAAAAAAAACAAAACACATGTTAAGAACTGTGATTCATCCTAAACCAAGAGATAGCTTTCATAGGTGGCAATGCAGCTTTCTGGGACATAATGCATAAGTTACTTCTGCACATGCACTGCTCCTCTTGAAGAAAAATAGTGTTGTGCTTTAGTATGCAAGAGTTTATTCATCAATGAACGTTTCTGAATATAAGCATCCAAAACCACTCAAATAGTAATCTTAGAATTAGTTCTATCTTTAGAAATGTACTTGCATATTTTCTATAAGAATAAGCAAATGCTTTCTCAGTAATGACTATTTATCAACTTTCAGTAACACGGAGTGTATTTCAGGTGAAAATACTGTGTTTACTATTCTACCCATTACAAAAAATGCAAAAATGTAATGGAATAAAATAATAAATGAAACCTGTTTAGGTTTACCCTCATGAACTTTTGATAGATGTTCCAGTTCAAATAAAAGGAACAAAATCATCTTGATCCTTTCAGTTCTGAATTGTTGAAAAGACTTGATTTTTCAGAACGGAGAGGTTTCGTTGTTACTGTTTAAAAACAGTTCCAATCTGATAATAGAAGCTAGCATAGAAGTATCTTTAATAATTCATTTGTACAATGTGGTCATTATAAAATTCAGCAGTTCTCTCTTCTCACAATGTGAATGTGCTATAGAAATGGTTAATAGAAAATGGTGGTCAGACACAATCAAATGCCACGCACTAAACAGTCTATTTCTAGAATTTCATCTCTTAATTGTAACAGCATATAAAATAAAGAATAATGGCATTCAAAAACTGTGACAGTTTATAATCTACTAATATCATTTTGTTTTACTTTTCAAACTAAGTAAAGATGGGCAAGGGTTTTCAAATTACCTAATTTATACTGTTAATAACAGTCTGATTAGCTAATGGCTTTTGTATTACAGACATTTATTTTTATGTTGACATAAAGCCATCACACTTTTTTCTTCTACTAAACACATACAAACCAATAATACAGCACCACAAAATTAAAGCATTTGATGCAAATGTTAAAAATGAAACATAGTACTGTTTTCTACTAACGAACGAGTCCTTACATGAAAAGAATTCAAACCACTTCAGAAAATTTCAGATGAGGAAACTGTGGTACACACAGTAAAAACATAAAATGAGATCATATAGAACATCACTGGTGGCATAAGGCCAGAATACAGTTTTTATGCTAACAAGTTCAGAAGCTTCACTGCTAAGCAATGTGATGGAAAATATGCAAGTACAAAAAGCAAGAAAGAAATGCCAGAACAATTCTCAAAACTCTAAGTAACACTGCAGCTACAACTACAGAGCAATATGGCAATGACACTGAAAAAGCAAAAATACTAATATTGAACATATAATCAATTCATTGTACCTTTCTGGGTCATACAATTTATTACAGCATTTTATCTTCAACAACTACCCAATTAATATGTAGAACTACTGCACTTTTCCAAAAGCTATAAATTGACCTGGGTAGTAATTCTGTGCAGACAGTAAAATGAACCTTTTTATATACATGGTGCTTTAGTAATAGGACTTACAAACCAGGCCTGAGCTATTTCTGTTTGTATATGCTAATAGAGACTTCTGTATCATTTTGAGATGAAGAGAAACGATCCTTATAAAACTGAACTTCAATTGCACTGTCTGTGAGAAGTTTCTTCTCTTCATGCTGTGCAATCACATTACTGTTTGCTTGTTTGTTGGTGGTATGCAATGACTGTTTTTTAAACTTCATTAATGCTTTTAATATTTGTATTTCTTAAAAATATCATTTTATCATAACTTATTTCCTAGAGGTGTCCGAAAACAGGGAATCTTCCTGAAGGTATTCACATAACCTATTACATCACCAAGAATGTGGGCTGGTCAACCGCTAGATCATCCCTCAGTGAGGTTCAGTTAGGTTCCCTGATGTCACTTGATATCGCAGCACAGATTCGTAGGACTGTGTATTTGCAGCATATTCTGTCAAGGAAGGTCCGTAGTAGCATGAGAAATTTTCTGAGCACAGGGCATATGCCAGCATGTTTCTCTAAGACCTGCCTCACTTGAGAGTATTCTGCCTCAGTAGTCACTTGAAAACAATCTCACTGCTGTGAGAATCTGAATCGAAGAGAGGGATGTGCCAGCCCCTTCACACAACCATTAGTGCTCACATGTGCTCAAGTGTGCTATTCAAGTCACGATCTGACCTAACGAAGAATATGAATACCTTTCTTCTGGGCAAGTGAGATGAATAAACTTGCTATAACATCAAACAAACCTTACAGAGAGAAGGAGCATAATCTGGATTTAACGACCTTGTTTGTTAAAAAGCACCAAGTAGTACCACTATATAGGTGGTATCATTCAGGAGTCTGGACATAAAGGTAATAATAACCAGCTTTGAATACTAGTGGACACACATTTCCACAATTTTATACATTGCAACTCCACATTATAGACTATTTGGCAAGCAAAGAACAGTGGACCAGGCATTCAAAAATGTTGTACTAAGCCACCATACAGGAGACATTTTAACTGTTAAGAGAATTACATTTGTTTAAAAATCTGTTTTATTAAACAACTCAAATGTTTCTGTGAAACTAAAAAACTAAAAATTAACATTTGTAGTTTGTACTTAAAACCAGCCTGGTAGAACCTGTGCCTACTCTCTACTTTCTGGGGCCTTGTGGTCCTGCTGTTTGACATGACTAAAAGTGAGTCATCTCATGACAGGAATGAGTACATGGAAGAGTCTGTATGCTGGAGATAATGCCTGCTGTTTTCACAGTAAAAATTAAGAGTTGGGAAGAGGCAATTTGGACTTGTAAACCACTCAACATATTACTTACACCCATGGGGAGTCATCTCTACCAGAAAGTGAGTCACACGAATGCAGAACTTAGATGCAAACATTTCAATATACATTTCTCTTTTCCCTGACTCTTCATCATCTCCTTAATGTTCAGTGTCAGTGCAGCCAAAGCTAAACTTACATTGGACACTGACACTAAATTTACATGCCTTGTGCCTTTGCAAACACAATGAAATTCCTGTTCTCTCCAAGCATCTCAGAAGCAGAAATAAGTTTCCCTCAAACCTACAGAGGTTTTCCAATTTATTAAGATAATACAATACAAGGAAGGTACTTCTTGTTTGCTTTGAGCACATCTCAAAAAGTACATCCTGTCATCATTTGTTATGTGAGGGTAACAGCAGAAGGTTTCATCATTTATCTACCTGTATTTAGGAAAACAAAGTTTGAATGTACTCTCTTTCAATAGAAACCCTCAACACATCATGACATTTTATTAAGAAGTCCATATCATCTCAGTAAGTCACCTCTTTACTCAAACTGTGCTGTCATCATATATTGTAACGGCTAAGAACAACAAACAATATTTAGAGAAGTAAGGCATGTTTGTAAAGAAGGTGATCCAAATTTTACATCGGGCACAAATGAAATTTATCAGCTTCTCAAGGCTGTTAAGAAAAAAAATCATATCTCATACTGGAAATGCAATGTTTGCCAGATATTTTTAAGCTTTCCTCTTGCACCACAATGATTAGGATACGGTATCTTACACTGACATGGCAAAAGCTAAAAATGAATATATATCCATGGAAGACTTACGCATTTATGGATATTGTTTATATTCAGGGGCAATTTCTATGATTCCTATGTTACTAATACAAAAAACAATCTGATTAACCAATTCCCAATTCCAAACACAGAAAACCAAACACTGTCACTGTACAGCGACTGCAAGTTATACTGATTAATTAATCCTTTCCTCCCACATTTATTAAACCATCATCCCTTAAGACCAAGTAACAGTTGACTGAATAGCTGTCAAGAGAAGAGAGATGAACGTTTGGAACAAACATACTATATAAACATCTTACTCCTATACTCATGGGTTTACGGAATATTAGATTACGGATGGAGCTCAAAGATGCTTCAGTTGTGTTTAGGGAATATAGTTAAGGATGGGTGCTTCTGAAAAATATTAAGATAAATTTGTCTAAATTAAATATTGATCAGTAGATACATTTATCTCTTGGCAGCCTTACACTAACAGCATTAAGTTCTCCTTGCAGACATTAATCTACATTCTTAAGATTTCCCTTTCAGTAGCTTCATGGTTTTGGCACTATGGCACAAACAGTAACTGAAATTTTTTAATGACCACTTTAAACACAATTAACAAAATTAGTACTGTCACTTTATTTCTAAAAGCGAGTTTATTAACTTATCTTATTGTGTTAGTTTGAGATTGATTATTCAAGGATTTTAAACATTAGGCAAGAATAGATACCCACTTATGCAAAAAATATAATAGTACCTTAAAACTGTGCAGCTAGTTTAAAATGTCAAAATCTGAATTTAGATTCAGAATTCATTTTAAGATGTGTATTTTGGATCTGTACCAAAAATGGTATGTTAATTTCTCTGTTCACAGAGCACTAAGTAATGAGCACAAAACCTGTTTGCAAACATAAATACAATGAAGCAGTTCCTAATTACAATATGCAAATGTAAGTTCAGAAAATTGCTTATTATCCACAATGTTAAAAATTAGAACTTGTATTTATACAAATTTAGAAATTATATTCTATGTAATTAGGTGTACATTTTAAAGATATGCATTAATCACATTGTTTTTGCAAATTGGATTAATTAGTGCACAAGTGGAGATTAACTGTGAATCACACTTGCTCAAGTAACAGACTAAATGAAGTCAGAATCACTTCTTTTGAGCACGGAGGGGTGAAACAAAGGAAACAACATACTTCAATATCATTTTTGAAACTCCTGTAGTAAAATAAAGCACAAATCGTACTTCTGCTAAAGACACTGCAATGCACATGGGCTTATGATGGATCTGTCTGCTCTGGTGGAGTGCTATTGATCTGCACTGATCAGGATCCTAGAGTTCAGTGTGCTAAAACATGAAAGAACTAAGAAAAGAAGACAGAATATATACTTTTCTCTGCCTCAAAAATGATAAATACTCAAATACCCACACTGTGGCTTTTTATGTATTGCACATTTCTATAAAAAGCTGGAACTGATCAGAATCTAATAAGTTATATCACAAAGGTAATAAAAAGCAAAGAGTGGGTGAAAAATACTTTCTGATAAAGTAACATCATATGCTACTATATACACTGTATTTCATCAAGCATTTTGCAGGTAGAAAAATCAGTTTCATTCCACAAACACGTTCTAAAATTTGAATGAGCAGTTTCCTGCTCACTCCTGTCACAAAACAAGGTATAGTAAACAACAAAAATGCCTCTCTACTTCATCCTAAATTCTCTGACTGACGAATACAAAATATGGTCTTAACATTTCATGGAAAGCTAACAAGATATAAATCAATTAATTTTTGAACTTCGAGAGTTAAACCAATGAAGAAGTATAAATTGCTGTCTTACTAGCTTGCAAAAGTTGTAAATCTTTTTTTATTCTAATCTTGATATATGTATATATATATATACACACATACACACACACACACACACACACACACACACGTTGATATGAAACTATACAAAGAAAATGTCATGTTATCCTATTTATACCACACAAATGAATGAACAACAAATTCAATTTCAGATCCCATTATGAGAAAAATGGATAGGTCCCAACTCTGACACCCATCACAGCAGCCTATTTGCACCTTTCAAAGGCAAAGCAGACTTCTATTCTAGCAATGTGGAAAATCTCTCCCAGGCAAATACAATGGAAAATACTTGCAAGGACGCAACAATTTCATACATTCATATGAAGTGACACAGCAATAGATAATAATTAGCAGAAGAAGTTTTCAGCATATTTTACGTACAATGTTCACATTCAAAAATGACCATTACGCTAAATGAAAATATCTTGGGAAAAAAAATAAAAATAAAAAACAAAAACAAAACCACAAACCAACAATGAACAACTGAAACTGTTATTATTTATTCTACAAAACCTATCAAGCCATCACTTTTGCATACTTCGTGTCTGAAATACTTACCAAGATATTAAATTTCAACAGTTACCTTGATCCAAAACTACAAAATACATTTAGGTCCCTGGAGGACATTGACTGCAAATAGAACTTAAACACTTCTTCGTATTTGGACTGATGTAGTACAAAATGTAACATATTAGGTGTCTCCTAATCAGTGTTTCACATTTCTACAAAATCTTCAGTGCAGATATGGATTTGCGTACCAACCTGACTCTGGTCACCAACAAATGTCAGCGATGACTGATTTCAGACATAAGTTTCATTAATTTCATAGAATCTGTTCAAGAACTCTTTTGTTCACATTGGTCAGTGATGGTTGGAGATCTAAAATATTCACTTAGTGCAATTTTTGATTTGATTGGTGGAAGTTAATTGTCTCCAAATGAGAGCACTGCATAAGATATTAAGCTACTGAAGTTAATGTTTATTGCAACAAGTAACAACCCTTCTGAAAAGACAGCATCGTTTAAAAATATTGAAATAAGCACCTTGGATGTTTTACATTAGAGTTATATTCACATTTGTGATTCTTAAATATTCCATGCTGAAATTTGAGTTCTGTTT
The DNA here is from genome assembly GCF_987193195.1 of Phasianus colchicus. Taxonomy (NCBI): domain Eukaryota; kingdom Metazoa; phylum Chordata; class Aves; order Galliformes; family Phasianidae; genus Phasianus; species Phasianus colchicus. Next base: position 17,509,370 of record NC_143439.1, on the reverse strand, counting down.
CCATTTACAGCTAGTGATGAAATAATAATCCTTGCCTAAACAGTATTGTGTAACAAGAGGTGGATTTGCCCTCTGTGTCTAACTAGAAGCATCATAAATAACTCAGAAAAAGGAGAGTTTTTAAGCATGGCTATTATTCTACTAGCAAAAGACAAAATTGTTACTGGACAGTTCATACCTCAAATGTAGCTTCCTCTGAGAGTAAGCAGATATCAGCACAACAATCCAACATTAACTCAGTGCTTCTTTTAGCAATTACATATACACCATTTGATCAACCACCTGAGACAATACACGTACAAGGCAAAAAAGATTAGGTAGTTGAAGACTTCACGAGCTGTTGATTTAACTTTTTTTTCCCACTAACATAAGAATTTTATCATAATTTATATAGAAGCTGAATATCATAGAATCCTTAGAGTTGGAAGAAACCTTTAAAGATTATCTAGTTGAACTCCCCTGCAATGAACAGGGACATGTACAGTGAGATCAAGTTGCCTGGGGCAAATCCAGCCTCACATTGAAAGTTTCCAGGCATAGGGCATAAGCAAACTATTCCAGGTTATAAAACACATTAGCAAAATTTAAGCAGTATTCTTTTTTTTTCTTTCCTGGAAATTCTATTGTAAACCATGAACTCGTACTTCTTGTCTTCACTAATACTGCCATAAGAACTCAGCTCCGAGAGAAATATAAGAGACAACAACTGTCATGTGCTGTGGGATGTTTCCTTGCTAGTTGTTTGAAATACTATATCTTAAACATGGATTATGGAACACATTTATGGAAGTATATGTTTACAGAATAGCGTGTCCCATTTCTGGTTTTATTCATCAGGCTCTGGCAATGTGCTCTAAAAGAAAAAAATCCAACAAAACAAAAAGCTCAATTTGTTACTTATGAAAGGGAACCTAAAGACTAAGGAAATGCTAAGAGGAGATTTTGTGATCTAATGGCTTGTCGTAATGTCTTCAGGATAGTTCAATATAACACTGAACATGGAAGTTAAATCAGGGTGTAAACATTCCCTTGTTTCTTAAATAAATAAAAAAAAAAAAGGAGCTTCCTTTCTCTATAGATACTGAACTGTATCCTGTAAATATTTCTGCAGAAGCTTTTTCTGAGTCTGATGGCTAAGAAAATTTCAAGTGTCTGCGTTTCACCCCTGGGCATGAATTCCCTAGGCAACAGAATAGTTTTTTGAACCTTAAGATACTGACCCTTAAAAAAGACTTCTGTGAAACCATGAAAAATCTTCAGCAGATATGTTTTCCAAGTTTTCTCAATAACTTTTTGGTTTTTTTTTTGTCTTTCAGTAACGTACTCAAACTAATTGAAGAATAAGCTCTATATTTTACAAGCACATGGTCTAAAGTTTTTAATGTTTTTAATATTCATGCAGAAATACTGATACTAATAATAGATTAACTGAAGTTATCAAGACTAAAGCAGAACACTAAACTAGTTACAAGCAAAGAATAAGGGGAAAGCAGCAACTGCTGTTTTAAATACAGACGAGAAACAAAGCTGAAATTAGTGTCCTTAGCAGAAGAAAAGCTGCCCAATATCATACAAGGTAACGCAAAACAGTACTGATAAGTAAGCCTAGTAGTGGAGTAAAAAAGTTTCTTAGATGACCTAAAAAATCTTTAGGGTTTTAAATTAAATTGCACATGTGCATGGTGATCTGAAAATAGTTGTTCCATAGTCAGTCCAAGGCGTATATTGACTCCATACTTTAAAAATGACTTGACATTTGCTGATTAAAAACTACAATGAATGGTTTAAGAAAGCTAAATTTATAGAATTTAGAGAAACAATACTCTTGACACATTTTAAAAGATACCTAAACTGACCTTACCATCCACAGAATTAAAAATAGCCTTATTTTCTTCTTACAAGGTTTGATCATAACAGCTAGCACTATTAACCATAGGAAAAGGAAAACTACTGCTTCCTACTCTTTTGGAATTATACCAGTATGGGGAGTTTGAACTTAATGTCTTTTTTCCTCTTCTCTTCCACCTAAAAACAAACAAACAAGAACTAATAAAACCAAGGTAAAAGTGCTACATTCTGGTTTGTGTTACTGTTGAAATTTTACAAGTATGCTTTAAAGGTGATAAAAATGATGTTTTATAGAAAAGAAAAAGTAGGAGCCAAATGAGACTGTAATGCAGAAGAGAATAAAAACAATACAGTAGGATAAAAGAAAATGAGCAAAGAAACAACAACAGGGGAAAATAATGAGCCAGAACAAAAATGTCACCACTAGAAGAATTTGCAAGAATTCTCAACAGCAATAGAAAATTACAGACGTGGCAACAAGAAACTTGAGAAAAAATGGAAAGAGCTGGGTTTAAGGAGTGGAATCAGCCAACTAGTTCCTTTCCTCCTTGTTTAAATGAGTACAAAAAGCTTTTTGATGGCCACTTAATCTGTTTATCACCATAACAAAGTTCAATAAAGACGGAATTATAATGATAGAGAACTACTGAAAAAGGCCCTGTAAAAACTCCTGAATACTAGATGGTTTTATCATTAGAGATAACATGAACAACATTAACAAAACTTCTATCAATAACAAAGAATTCAACTAAAAACACAGCAAAAAATATTTTTAAAGGATGTTTAAGTGACAAAATGTAAATGCTGAATCTCAAAGGGAGATTAAAAAAAAAAAACAAAACAGGTCTATTGGCAATTATCAGACTTCAGTTTGTGAAAAACCTCAAGTAAATGGGTGGTTTACCAGTAACATTACACTAAAATTTGTTTTCATTTTACACTTTCCCTAATAAGTAGTCAGTATTTGGAAAGAGCACTGAGCAATAAAGATGTTCAGAAGCTACCTCTATTTCTCTCCGTAGATATTTGACGTAGGAGAAAATATTAAAAAAAAAAACACAACAGAAAATAACGTTGATATATTCTGCTTGATTTATAGGTTTTGCTTTCCTCCTCGTTCTCATCAGATTTGTTCTCATTTTATATTTCACTATACTTGCCCATGATATTTTGTCAGTCAGTTCAGTCATACCTCAGAGTCCAACAATGAGGAGGACATTCTTAAAAATGTTGCCATTCAAGTTAGTGATGAGTTCACACCTGCTATCAGGAAATTGCAGTACTGATCTAAAAAGCAACTAAGTTGAAAACATATTCTGTTATCAGAAAAAGAAAAACTGAATGTATAGAATTTTCATTGAGTTTTCTGTAAGACATTATTACTCTTACTTTGCAAAGTAGTCATTCCCCACGGATTAAACTGTTCAGGTTCAACAGATATTTGTGAAATATGTGCCACAGAATTTGTGGCCCCAAGTTGGAAACTAAAATCTACCTGCTGTTCAGTTTGTATTTGGTTAATGTCAAGCTTACACATTCTTTAGTGTTACACAGATTTAACTGAGAATGCAATGAAGACGTATCACATGAAACTTGAAATATATATATATGATACACTACATGGTCAAAGCTTTTACAGAACAGATCTTTCAGAATATTAAATGCTTTATTGCGATTGGTTCTTCAGCAGCTGATCCAGACAGACTACACGTGAGATAATAGTCTCCTAGCAGACCACCACAGATAATGAAAAAGCAAAGTCAGATCCTCTGTTACAAATCCTAACTAAAAAACAGGAAAGCTCAAATGACTCTGACAGCACAGCCCTGACTTGAGTTCATGTAATGTTCTCAATAGTTGCAAAGAGTCCTAACAACATTACCTGTGCTTTCAGCTCATTTTTTACATAGTTTTGCAATTCAGAAAGCTTTTTGCATGGACATCACATCTTATTTTTTCCAGTTATTACAAATTTTTGAATTCATTTATATATAATATATTCCTTTAGCAAGACAATATCAGTATGCATGAAACAGTCTTCAGTAGACACTTAACTTTGCTTCTGTTTCTCTAGCAAAAACCTTCTGGATTCTGGGGATAGATTTAAAGGCCTTCAAATAATGTTGTGATAGCAGGAATATTACCAAATACTGGAGATGTTCTGAACTGTCCATTTTTGTTCATTTTCTAGAATTGTGTGTGGGTTTTCTTTTTTCAGGGTTTTTGGGTGCTCCTGAAGTACACAGAGTATTAAAAATTGACTCCACTGAAGCAAGAGAAGCTCTGCTTCCATATTGAAATGGTCCTTCTGCAAACCTACACTCTAACCAGAGAAACTTGTATTTTTTCATTTTATCTCTCAATTTGGCCACATATTAATCATTTCTCCTTGATCATTTAATAGACTGGAAGAATAAATACAGATGCACTCAGATGCACACATGTATTAAATGTACACTTTTAATGTACACTGGAAAGCTCATGTCTTTGATGTGTGAATTTATAATTGTTTTACATATTTTAGGTATGAAGATAGTACTGTCTCTGTGTGACCATCACTCCCCTTAGGCAGTCATGCTTTGCTCTTACTCACTTAAAACCACAATATTTTGTTAGTGAGGATGTTGGAATTTATCTCCAAACATAAGTACGTATGCATCATTACCCAATATAGATCTAATCCTCTCATTTAAGTATCCAATACAAAGCTATCATTTAATTTTTATAATGATGGTTAACATCAGCAGCACCACAAAATTTCTTTTGAGCATTTCTAAATGAATAAAAATTTCTTTTGTAATTAACCTGGTACTAAATATAAGGCTGTAACATCATACACATAATTGCTGCATAGCATTTTCAGCATCACTTGTATGCATGTGCAAAATGAATTTTTGTAAGTTTTTTATGCAGTGCATTTGCTGACAAGCAAAGAGAATTTTTTTTCCTTTTATTGCTACCATCCAGACTTTGTTTTCCATATATTGCCTTTGTGTGCATTACAAATGAAATGCCATACTGTTCCCCAAACCTCATTTATAACTCTTTCTCTTCACATTTCTTCTTGCCGTTTTATCATTAATGCTAATGTTCTGTTGATACTTAAGAAGTAGAACTTCCATTACTAGAAATGAATAAATGAATGAATCGCACTAGAAAACCACTGCATTGAGTTTAAGGCAATAGTACACAGTCTAGGTGCAGTTCTCACCACATTTCTATTGAGAAAGCAAAAGTAATAAGTCATTTATAGAAATGACTTATTATTTTTCCATTATTGGTATTCTATGATATGCTAACTTTATCCTTCTAAATTCCTTCAGTTTTAAAGTGAAAGCATACTGAAAAATGCAAACTGTTTTAAATGACTGAATCATATAAATACATACATACACACATCAAAGGATACCTTTTAACACTGGATAAATTTTAACTCCAGAATTCACTCACAGATGCCCTATTTAAGAAAATAGAATATCCAACCCTATCACTATGCATATTGTACCTATATCAAGAAACAGTCTCAGCCTCAATGACTGTTTCTTAAGAGACCTGTTGCCCACATTTTTTTTTTATAGACCTAAATGCCCATCAAGGTTACAGTAGCTTAACTTTATGCCAGCATTCACATTGTTCCTTATGTTTCCATACTGAAAGTGCTTCAGAAAATTCAGTGTTTTTGTTTAAAAACAAATCACTCAAATAAAAACAAAGAAACAAACAAACAAAAAAAACCACCACACACTGACAAATGAAAAAATATCCCTTTAGATCAAGAAGGACAATTTTTCTGCATTTATCCTGCCCCAAGTTTTTAGAGACTTATCTGTCTCCATAACTGTTTAAAACTCCTAAAATTACTTATTCCTTCTCATCCTCTTATCATCTACCATAGAACATTTTATCATGGTGTATCATTTTTGTGCCAGAGTTTTTTTTTTTTTTTTTTTTTTTTTTACATCTAGTAATTTGATTTCCACTTTTATCTGTCTTATACTATATCAAGCAACACCACATTCAGTCATTTGGATACCACTGAAAGAAAGTGCAAAAACCAAATTCAGATTATTTGATATTTTTAGTAAAGCATCAATTGGAAAAAATAACACATCTTAGGTAGAATAACATACTCCAGCACTTGTTAAACATCAATGCTCAGTATGAGAAAAAAGTGAAGGTAAAAGTAACAGGACACAGGCTTAAGGCAAGATGATTTGTTTTTCTCCAGTGTTCCTAGAGTTTCTTTCTAAAATAATTATTTTCCTTATTACTGTATATTCAGAAGAACCAATTTCTACTTTAATTAAGAACTTTTGCTTTAGTGTGAAGACATAAACCAATGTAAATGTCCTGTTAACAATTTCTTTGGTCCTTATAATAAGCGGTAAGTCTAAATACTGCTTCTGTACTGATAAATACTGTCAAGTAAGTGCAAAGAGAAAATCCACTCAGTAACAAAGGAAGATATGTTCTAAAGAGTTCTCCATTCAAAATAATTCACAGATGAAATATGTTTAGGAACTTCAGTAGACACGCTGATTGTGTCTGCCTGAAGTCTAAATATCACTTATCAATCATGATTTTTTTTTTTTTTCCAGACTACTAGAATCCTTTGTGAGCAAAAAAAACCCAACAACCCAGAGTAATTCCTTAGTGATTCATATTGTCAAAAGCAATGAAAAAGAAAAGAAACAAAGGAAAATGTATTGGAAATGATGCATAAAGTTAAAATCCAAATCCATGCTCATAAGTCACAGGACTGTTTTTAGTTTTTCACTGAAACAACAGCTGTAGCAACACTTCAGTAGGGTGGCAGCTTTAGAAATACACCAGAAGTTTCAGTATTTTATATACAGATTCAAGAAGACTTCGGAGGAACAAGTAAACTGATTGTTTAGGAAGCAAAACTAGTTTTTCTTCTCATCCGAACTCTTAAATTGTCTTATTTTTCTTCAACTTTTCTTCTTTGCATGACTTTCACAGTAAGTTTTTTCACAGCTCTCTTCATTTTCAAAATCTATGTCTTTAAGCAGCATACAGATCTGTGCCAACACATCAGAATGAAAAATGCTCTCCCTATCCTCTTCCAAATAACATTATCCTACACAGACTGAAAATATTAGCATAATAAAAATGGTGATGAAAAAAGAAAGCACGACAGACAGCATAAGCTAGGCAATTCTGTGCTGAAAGGCTTTAAAACGGATTCTCGAATGCGCAGAAAGAGAAGGAATAATGGTAGCAGATGAAGTTCAGTAAGGAATGTCAAGTTCAAAAAGGATAAAATGCACAGTCATTTAGTTTTTTTTTTTTTTTTAACAAATTATTTATTTGCTACTTCACTGTGTTTTCAATATACCTTTGACAAATACAAAGAGAACTATACAGTTTTATACACAAAGAAGTTCCTGGAAGCTTGATTGAAAGAATGAGAGAAAATGCTGAAGATGGTTGTTATAAACGAAAGAAGAAAAGAGGAAATAAGACTGGTAAATAGTAGCACCATGTTAAGTGGAACCATAATCAGCCACAACAATGCAACATCACCTGTGTAGGAAGTCCATTCACTTTCAGTTGTCACAAGACATTTTAGTTGAATGTTTTTAATCTCAGTTTGGATCCATTTCAGAATACCCTGTGAAATGTTATCTTTAAATTAGAGTAGTATGGTCTCTGCTTAAAATTGAAGCCATGGATTCCAAACAGTTGCTCAGGTTGAGTTAAGTCTTCCTACCATATACATATGTGACTTAATTAAAATGGCACATTAGCAAAAGTCCAAGTATCATCCCATGATTGCAGAATAATGTATTAGCAGGAAACTTGTAAGCCTGCTGCTGGCACAATCACTTTCTCATCTTACCTGGTAAAGGTTTAGTGTAGAGTATATCCCCAAGTGAATGAAGTCAATCAGAGGAAAAGGAACACTGAAGCAACAAAAAACGGTGGCAGGGTTTGTGGTGAACCCTACAATTTGCTTATTTCTTGCATTAATCAAGACATGATCCAGTGATATTTATATTTTTTGGCAGCTTAACACAGCACAGTCATGTTCATCAAACAATATCTACTTAGTTCACAAGCATCAGTGGTCTTAAAAAACATCGCTTGGAAGACAAAGTACATAAAAAGTAAAGGTATGATTCTAAGGCATTCAGAAATTACAGTGCACATTTTTAGGATCAGCTATCCCCTTTGTTAGGATAAAGCTGGGCAAATTTTGGCATTGTAAAAGATTATGAAATTCCCTACAGAAATATCTCCTGGATCTCACATAAAAATTACAAAAATTAATATTCATGAAATAGAGCACATGCCAAAAGGCATCGATAGTGTATTCACAAATGGTGTTAACTCATTATTATTGCAAGACATAAATTAAAAAGCTTCAAAACTAATAGTTTCTTTAGGCTTCCAGATCTTGAAGATGTATTTTCCAGTCTCAGAGACAATCATCACTGAAGTTTCTTACATGTTGTGAATCACCAATAGATGATTAAAGTGCATGCAATAAGAATAATTGAATTTTATTTCAGATAATAACTGCATGATAACTTACTAATCATTTACTTATATATGTTAATAATAAAGATAGTGCAGCCAAAAAAGTGATGTTTGCTGAAAACCAAATACAAAGCAGTAGATTCTGCCAGTAATTGTAACTTGTAACTCATTTATTATACATCAGTATTAAATTAAATCCATAAGTGCAGAGTGTCCAGATGTTGTTTTTTAATTTAATAATGATGGAACCAAAGAGAGGCTGATAGGTTTGTAAACTAAGCCTTCAGAACATGGAGAATTCCACAGGGCCTTTAAAAGAGAAAAAAAGAAAAAAATGGAATGAAATCTTAAAAGATACATGGTTTGATGGTAACACAAAGTTATGTGAAAAATGTTCATTTAAGCAGATATGCAGGCAGCATGTAATAAAGCTTCTTTCACACTGATCACCAATATAACGGTGGAATTAAGTGATCACAAAGAAAAATGGGAAATCTTCAGCTTGTGCATGACAGTTCTAGTTAGAAAAAATAATTTATTAGATGCCATCTTTGTACAGGAAAAGTCACCAGAATGAGACAGGTCATGCTAATAGAGGGAACCTACATGCGGAGTGCACACACACAACTTGAAAATTTTTTCACATTATGATAGTAGATCAAGCTGCATTGAAAAGCATTCATAAAACAGACCTGTACATGAAAAAAATATATGTTGTTTAAATTATACTGCTTTATAATACAGTAGTTATCCAAAGCTAATTTTTCAAGTTTGCTTATTGGTCTTTTCTTCAAGCTGAGTCTGTATTCATGATATATTTAAAATGATACTTGTGTGTATAGGTTATGGAAACATACTCAAAATCTATTAAAAAAACTATGGAGGAGAATTTCTATCAAGTTGAATCCAATTTACTAAATACTCAATTCATTTACTTTTCATAATGTCTTGAATTTTGAAATCAATTTTTCTCTGCTAATTTTACCTTTCATTTTGCCCACTCATTATTCCTAAAGGAACCAAAGGAACAAAAGATTTCAGTGCTGGTAAGATATTTCCAAATACATTTTTTGACTTACAGACAAGATACTACAGGTATTCAGTGGCAAGCATGAACAGAATCAGTAAACTATAATTCAATGAGACAAATATGTCATCTTAAATTTCAAAAAGGTAAAAAAAAGTATAATCTGTTAGTACTACATATAAAAGGGAATGTACGCTAAAATACGCTACTAATTTTAGGGACAAATGCTTACTTATTTAATATTTATAGATGTGATATACTGCCTGGTAGCACCTTTGCAGTAGACACAAGGCAACTGTGATGTGGTCAAAACATACAATTAAAAAACAATTTTGTTAAGTCACACTCATTAAAAAGCATTACACAGAAATTTAAGGAAACAGCAAAAGACAGACACAAAATGTCCTGAAAGAGAATCATATGCTTGAATGAAAAAGTAAACTCATGAAGTAATCTAAAGAGAAGGCAGCGATGGTCTAAAGCAGATAACGCTGTAAAAGCATTATCTTCAAAAATAAAATTAAAAAATGAGGATGAATAAATGATTATAACTACATCTCCACCTTTCCCCCCTTTCTTCCCTACGCTGAGAGATACAAATTCTGAATGAGTACTGACCAGAATTGCTGTCACACTACCACTTTATATTTTGCTGTACTTCAAATCAAGATAACAGCGTGACTGCAAATGTGAAGACAGAATAAGCTTATGACATGACAAAGAAATATAAAATAAGTAGTTAGATAGAGAAGTAAAAAGGTTAGAAAAACACTGCAACTATTAGAGATGTCTTACAGAAAGATTATATTTTATAAGATATGGACACTGTAGTATTAGACTGATTTTAGTCTACAAGGAAACTCTGCTGTTGTATAAAATCCACATTTTATTACAGTTACTTAAATTGAACTGTGTTTATACTGGCAGCTAGTAGCCAAGTTGCATTCAACAAATCAATACTGAAGATCATTCATACTAATTGAGCAGCACTACAGAATATGAAATAAAATGGTTTATGGAAGCCCATCTCATTTCTGCACTACAACTCCCAGTTTCAGTCCCAGAACCCAAATTACTTAAGTTCATGATTCGTAATACAGATATTTGAAGACAGTAATTTAGGTGGAAATTCCTTGACTTTCTGCAGCAAAAAAACAACTTTCTAAGAAACCTGGATTACTTTCTAACATCTTCTCTCATGACACATGGCAGTTGGCCTGATACTTAACTTTTGGAGTAGTCAAGTAGCAGAAGTGGTAATGTTAATCACTTCATGAAATTGGCACTTGTCATCTTTAAAGGCTTTTGGCTCCGTAATCAAAACTTTAAACTTTACTTTTTAACTCCATTATTAAGTTTCAGATTGCATTACATTGTTTCTGTATAGAAAACATTATGCATTAGGGTTTCTTGTTTAAATGACTCTTTATGTGTAACGTTATCTTTACTGTTTTAACAGGTATTGCAGAAGATTACATGAACTCAAATTCAGCTGATCACCTTGAAAGCCAGAATCTGACTCTAATTATGCCATATATCCACCAAGCTAAAATTCAGTATATTCATTTGCACTCTGGTAACCTCCCAGATACTTATCAAAAACATTCAGAAGGAAAACTCCCATGACTTTTTCAGAGTAGTTTGACAGACAGAAGAACACTACTTCCCTTTAAACACTGTAGTTCTTTATTCTCTACCCATTCCTTCCAAGAAGTAAACTAGTTTCTCTCTTTCTCTATGTTGGTTACTGTACACCCCAAGGATTCACTCTTCATTTAATTCAAAAAAGTACTTCCACTTTTAATGACAAAGATAGATAAATTCCAAGGTTAAAGACTCATCTCTCTTAACTACCGAACACACTGCTCAGAAGTCAAGCAAAATAATGCACTGCTTTCTTTTGCAGCTTAACAGTTTTCAATTGTCACCCTCTCTTCCCACTGTAGGACATTCTTTGTCCAAAAAAAAAAAAACCCACCAAAAATGACACTACAAACAATAGACACAGACAACAATCTCTCTTTTACTTTCTTGCTGTAGAAGCATACATATTTTTTCTCTACAAAATATTTGGCAACTATGTATATTATTGACATTAATTTAACATAACTGCATCATATGGAAGGGTCAAACAATTATAAATGTTGCAAATTAAGCAAGAAATGGAAAATGAAATAATTTATCAGGCATCATAAAACACAGGAAGGAAAGGTAGTAAAGTAAAGATACTTTTGTTGAAACATAAGACTACTCTCAGAAACAGATCACAGGAAAAAAATAAAGAATTAAGACAAACTGTTTATACAGGGAAACAAATTAATATGAAAAGAAAGCAAACTTCTCAGAAACACTAACTTAAGGACTGCAGAAAAACTACAGTCTGAAGTGTATTTTTTACTTAAAATATCAGTAAATAATTATAAGCAATTTACTGATAATACATTTACTCGCCTATTGCTAACTTTTGAAGAGCAAATTTTTCCTGGTTTTTTTTTTTTTTTTTTTTTTTGCTTTACAGTAGCAAGTCTGAAGTGAGGAGGGAATGAACTTAAGTTTCCTGCTTAATCATTCAGGTAGATACCTTAAATATTCAACATACGTCACTCTCAGAATGTGACCAATGGGGTGAATGTTGCATTTTGCATTCTCTTGCTTGCTTTGTGATGGACTACTTAATGGAATTTCACATTAGTGCAGCATACACATTTTCGCAGTTACATATACTTACAGAAATCCCAGATAAAATGATGTGCTGATATCACTCACCAGGGTTACAACGTTTTGCTATTGAAAAAAATCTCATATACAAGTAAAAAATATCAATTTAACTGCCATGGGGCTAAAATGGGAACACAGCTGAACTAGTTGTTACCTGTAATAGCCATCCGTTGAAGACAAGCTACATGAACTAATGAATGAATGCAAAATACTTTTAACGCTAACAGTAGGAAAAATGTTAACACTATTTATTTGCACGTTTCCCTTAATTCTTGCATGGCTTGAATTCCCTTCATGATTATCATATTAACAACAGCTCATTCCTTCAGATTAGTTCAACTTTCTCTGTAATCTACTCCTTGTAACACAATTTTTACAAGTAAAAGCATAGGTGGATGTGCTGTTTCATGCAAAAATATTTCAAATATCCTTTCGCTCTTGCATTAAAGTACTCTATGTAAGTAAACATATGATCTCAATCGTGATATAGTAGAGGCCTTTTACCAAGAAGTTTGAAAAAAGCAGTTAAAAGCATGGATAACAGCAGCAGAATAAAATATCACATACTTGGTTTGTGTCAGGAAGCATAACCATACGTACAAAACATAGCTGTTTAAAGTATCCTACAAAAAGTTTATTCTTGTTTTTCATGGAAAACTTAATAGCAAGCTCTAGGTAATCACTTACTTATTAAAGATAATTAGTCCCATCGGAAAGAAAAATAGCATTGTACCATTAAATAAGTGTAAGATTTTTGAATATTATAGGATTTCCACCATCAGTAAACACACCTCACAGTTTCAACATGCCCAAAAGCACTGTTACCATCTCACAAACACTACAGAGCATACAGGCTCATTTTCTGCAACAGATGCCCAAGAATTCAGTGGAGACAGGTAAACATCAACTAAAATACTGATACATTTGACCTACATAAAAAGTACTCAAAGGAAAACAAAAAGCCTGTGTTAAAAGAAATACAATTTTTTTTTTTTTTCCCAAAGTAACTTGTTAAAGATAAAAAAAAATAATACTCCTAGTTTGAATCAATTTTAAATACTTTTTTTTTTTTTTAAAGTAGACTTTAAGAACTTCTTTTATTAAAATGTAAAACATTTCTATTTCTGTCTTCACAAGACTATCTGAAATACTGGAAAACAAAAACTTGAATGCTCCAATAATGCTTTATGAATTGGAAGCTGCATGCAGAAACACAGACTGAGCTTGCAGAACAGTCTTTGCTAAGCCCAAATAATAGAAAAGCATCCTAAATATTAAATATCGTGGCATACTTAATCACAGATGATTTAAGAAAGCTCACATAAGGAAGCAAATCTATCACTTATGTTCAACCGATACGTCAATAGAAAGAGAACTATTATAAAATAAAAAAATAGACAAAAAAATGTTTTCTACTATGTTCGCCATGAGAGAAAAAAATCAAATCACTTTCTAGGAGAAATTTTGACTCATGCTCTTTAAGAGCTGTAACAATACTTAGCATAAGTGCACTTTTTCTATTATCTTCCAAAATGCAAATATTGTTCAGCATATGGTGATTATAAATGTAATAATGTCATTAATTTGTTAATAAACATGTAAATAACCATCAATACTGAAGAAAATTACAATCCACTAATACATTCACTTATGCTAATTATGAGCTGTTTGCAAAGCATAAAATTAATAGAATATTGGTATGCTAGCAGGTAGTTGAAATTATACTCTCATGTTGCATAAGCCATTTGTGAATCAATTAACAGCAAAGGATGAATGGTGTTCCAGTAAATTCCATTAAATCAATGCACAGACACAACAGTAGCAGAGGCAAACAGGCTGATAGAACTTTGAACACCCATAAAGATGATTAAAAAACAGTACTGTTCAATACAGCTACTTACATCATGGCCAAAAAGTTCTGTCTGTGTGGATTTATCTGCCTGGGAAGCAAGAGCCTTCTGCAAACACTGAGCTTTTTCCTGTAAAGCAAAATAACACAGCATAGGTGAGTCATCTTTTTGCTCAACTGGGCTTTGTAGCTATAAAAAACCAAATAAGTTCAAAACTCATGCACAGACAGCTGCTCAGAAATGGATTTTAATATGACACTATTCTCACTAAGGTTTATTTCCTTACTATTATTTCCTTATATCAACTTTCCTTTAAATAGACGGGAAAGCCCAACTATGTGTGAGAGTTGGGCCCACAAAGACAGTCTCTGCAGTGATGGGAAGGAACTTTTTCCACAGCAGATGCAAGCCTTGATGTAGAAAGAAGGAAACTCCATGAAACAAGGTTAGTACAACATCACTCTTGCTCAATATGAACTCATTAGCAAAGCCTAAACAGTTCTTGATCCCAATTTCTGCTTCTCACATCTCTCTCACTTTGCACCTCAGCTACTTCTGAAGTCTCATGAGGAAACCTCAGGACTGACTCACAAGAAGAGATCTGGCCACTTTGAGAAAACCGTACATCACAAAAAAGCATTTTAGGACTTAATTTAAAACACTTTGCTGATTAGAAATAATCCTCACCAAGTCCTTAGATATATTAAAGGTTTTTTTCTTCTGGAAAGTATTTTGATCTCTCAATTGTAAATACATTGGATAAGGCAGCAAAAGGAAAGCAGGAGGGTAAGGTTCCATGAAGGGAATCCTTTGGCGCACTGAATTATACTTTCTTATTTACCAAGTTAGTTTTATTTTTCAGCTATATACATAGAAAACTCTTAACTCATCTTAGATGGAAATTCCTCATAAAAAAATAAAACAAAAATGTGTTTCCATATTGCTGACAAGTATGTATTACAGCAAAACAAAATTTAAATAAAGTGAAATTTTTGGTTAATGAAATCTAAAGTTGAGCAAAACTCTGGTTTTACTGCAATAAATGTATAGAAACTTTAGAAATGTCAGCTATTATTTGGATTGCATTTTCTTTCATAATCGTCTATTCTGCATATTTCTGAAATCAAATGTTATTAATTTCAAGGAAAGATGAACACCTCTAAATGGAGTGAATTTTCACCAAAAGCTTTTAATAGCAGGACAGTGACACCAAAACAGCCCTGTCTCTGGCAACTCAGCTTTCAAAATAAGGAAAGAAAAGGCAAGCAAATTAGCAATTCACTGCTCCCAAATTTACTGATGTAAGATGCTTCCTAATTTCCAACAGAAAAAGCCCATCTTCTTGAGGTTTGAATTTGCTAGTCCATTGCCAACAGAATTTTTAGAAAACAGACACTGTTATATATGTGCTTTCTCATTTAGACAAGCAAGCTTTCCTGCTACAAAGCTCTGAAATTCATTTACCAACCCAGACATTGACAGAGACTATTCAAGAATATTCAAGTAACATGATCAGATTAATCCAGCACTAAACTATGCACATGACCAAATTTAACATTTTCATTCCGAGTGGAGCCACAAATGTACATTTTGAAAGAACTAGGAGAACATAAACACAAACAAAACTTTCAATAAGGTAACCCATTAATTGGGAAAGCTAGGGCAGTCAGAATAATCACATAAGCAGCTCACAGAATTTAACTGTGTATGCACATGTCCTGGTTTTATGTTTTTGTTTTTTTATTTTATTTTATTTTCAGTATTCCACATCAAAACATCATGTACTGGAATTAAAGTGTTAATGCTCCAATTCCAGGTACCTATCCCTATACATTACAGAAGTCATGGGATCTGACCCTTCGGGGGGGGCGGTCTCTTACTGCCTGGCAGTGGGTGCTGGAGGGTGCTTTCCTAGCCATTCTAAGCTTTTCAGGTTTGACTTGGTCTCAGGAACTCTCTCTCCTATCTTATCTGATTTATTAGTCTCAATTTCAAATAGATTGTATTATATTGTGTTACCTTGCATTCTGATATCATAGTTAGTAAAATAAGTTTACCTCCATAGATTGTTGCTGCTGTTTTTTTTTTTTTTTTTTTTTTTTTTTTTTTTTTTTTTTTTTTTTTTCCCCTCCCCTCCTTTCCTTCCTTCCCATTTTGCGGGGCCAGGAAGGGGGGGGCAGAGACTTACTGCCCCCTGTCACGGGCATAAATTGATCTAGTTAACTCCATGACAGCACACTAAGATCAATTCTTAACACAATACCCCAAGTTCTGACTCCACATTTTCTTCTTTACCAGAAGCAAAGTTAAAGACTTGAGCACTGACAATAAGCAATATCCTCTTTATTCTACAAAAAGATACACTTTCAATTGTTGTTCATGTGAATTATTTTTAAAACTATTGAAGATAAGAAGATAGCCCATGCCATTTATTTCTAGTGATGTGGCAAACACCTACAGATACTTTAAAATCATATTCCCATGTTTTAATGCAGAAAAGTTCTAGTTTGTAACAAAACAACATCCTACTGAAAGAGACTACGTATATTTAATAGCCATTCAACTTGATTTTAGTTGTTTCCCTAACTTACACTACATTTCTAGAATTCTTGTTGCCAGTATAAAGTAGCTGCTCCAATAAGCATGTCTTAGTTTATGAAATACTTGAATAGTAATACTGAAGGTATTAGACATAAGTATGCTGTAAGATGTTACTTGCAATATAAAAACACTTCTTAAAATGATGAGTTGGTTATTTAAGTATAATTTCATGCTATCTTGACTGTATCAATAGACAGACTTGATAATGAGCTAATTTGATATGTTTTGCTGGAAAAAATCCTTGCTACACTGCAGTATGAAACTACAGAATATAGCATAATAGATAAAAAAGCAAAACAAAACTTCAGTGTAACAATTTCTATAGAAGCAGATCTTCACACTGGAAATACACAGTAATCCTACTCTGTCTCAGCAAAATATTTATAGAGGCTTTATTTTGCTACATAATAAACAATTGTAAGTATTTTGCAATATTTGCTGGATATATACAGCACTGGCTTCTTTTGGCCACATATTTACTATTCATATCTAGACACAGCACAATATTTCAGACGCAGATCAGAAAGACAGTGTGTAGAGAGGTAATTCCCTATAAAGAACAAAAACTTCTTGCAGGAGAGAATTTTCATCTTTGCCCAAATACTTTTCAATATCACTGATGTGACATTCCGCCATGAATTCATTTTACTTTTGCAATTTGCACATGTGCTTAGTAGCAATTAATATGACATGGGCAAATCCCCCACACTTTTACTTTAGTCTTTGCTGTTTGAATGGACATCATCCTAAGAGCATTGCCACGAATGGAATGGCTTATGGTACTACCTGAAAGGAAGTCTGAAAAGGCAGGAAATACTTTTTCCTAAAACAACCAAAACAAACGGGAAAGACAGAAATCTGAGTGCCAGAAAAGTGCATATGGAACTAAAAGCCTGTCTTTTCCTGAATTAGAGCAAATCAACCAAATAGCAGATCATCTTCACAAGTCAGATAGCACGTGTTAGCATTTACTCATATCAAAAGAAATTTAATCATATCACAAAGAAATAATCTGTATAGAAATATTTCTGTACAGTAGCCTTAAGCTTCCATCATTATTGGTAGAGATGTTTAATTTTTTTTATTTTTTTATATATTTTTCACATTCCGAAGCTTCCCTCAGACTTTACAGCCATTTTGAAACATTATCCTCTTTCAGAAACTTCCAAGTGAAGCTGAATCAGTCACTTTTTCCATAACTGACCCTGCGCTCATACCACAACTACATACATTGCACCCTTTAACCTTTTTTCCAGTTATCAAAAAGCTTCTAAAAGTTGTTTCACAAGTCTGCATTGAGAGGTAGTCATTCTGAGGAAACCAAAGCAAAGCATAAGGTACTTCCTTTATGTCTCCATTTTTCTTATGTGATATTTTCTTATGTGGTTCTTGCTTTCTGTCCTTCCATTGCATGTATCCAGAAGAATATATCTCCATCTTCTCTACAGGAACTTAGGTAGAAGAGGACTGAAGACAGATCCCTTCTTATCTTTCTCTTAAGGATGAACAAAACATATCCCTTTGACTCTGTAATGTCATGTTCTCTAGCCCCCTGTGCTTCATAATGGTCCCATAAAAGGAAACTCTCTCAAGACTGAAAAGGGATCAAGTCATTCATTTTTGAGATTCTTTTAGATCAGGTAAACAAACTACTTCTAGATGAATTTTTCAAATAGAGCATTACCTTTTTTTTTTTTTTTTTTTTTTTACCCTTCCTACACATTGTTTTTCCCTCTTATAAAATAAATAGCTTTAAGAATACATTTGTATGGTGACAGAACTAACGGCAGAAAAAAGTTCTCACTCACTAGGTTAATCCTAATTAGTAAAAAAACAAACTAACACAAGAGCAGCTGTTGGCACTTCTGAAGTTACATAGCAGGTTCATAACAACACTGCCAGCAACATTCATCACAAAAATCAGTCTCACAACCACGTGCTTATATACTTTTTCTTTATTATATTTGCAGTAAGCTACTGAGAGGTGCTGTAAAAGGAAAATAATTGGCATGAGCAGATCACTATTGTGTAAAAATATTATATATAAAATAAAAAACCCTGAAAGATGACAAAAGGATATAAACAAAGACAAAACAGCAGCATCGCTGAAGTCACAATAGAGTAATAAGCTGTTGACCAAACTGAGTTTCCTCCCAGAAAGACAAGAAATGAGGAAGACTACTGAGGTCAGAGTGATGGTAAAAAGTGAAATTTCTGTTAGAAACAGACAAGAAAAAGCGCTTTTTAAAAGATATATTCTTTAAGCATGTGCGATTTAAAAATTATCAGCAAATGCTTATTAAGAATTTTTGGACATATTACCTAGATGTGCTAATGCTATCAGAATTAAAAGAACACAGTATTAAACACATTAAAATTTGTGCTCCTCATCAGACTAGCACAACTTATGCCATCTGCCCACTCCACAAGACAACAATGAAGGCCGGTCTCCTGGTAGATATCACCCATCCCATGAAACAAGCATTCCACCTTTCAGCTACCCACACCCTTTCCCTGCCATGGCATTTTATCAACCAATTACCTTACTTCTTACTATGCTATCCATGACGCTTGTCATATTAAGCTGGAAATCTCTGGCTGATAAATTTTTTCTGTTTCACAACAACAGGACAGAACACTTAAGATAAAATAGCACATCAGAAGGAAAGAGGCTTCAGAAAATCTACCTACGTATGCTTGGGAATCATTACTTGCTTTTCAAAAACACTTCTCCCTCTACCTCCACCAAACATACTTCTCAAACCCAAAACTTTATGACTGGTCAAGCAAGCCAGCAAGAAATGTCAATTATGACTGCATAGATCTGATCTCAAATGAGAAGCTACCTATCTTCCAACTCCCCATTTCTGCAAGTGCTCACATGCCATCAACAGTCATGTAATACAAAGCAGTTACTGGGGCCATCAGACTTACATGGTTAAGGGAAGTTGCTTCATAACACAAATTCATTCTTGAACTGACAAGTTCCCCACCTATGCTGCTCTTGCAGGGGTCCAAATGAACAGCTGGGACATCAAGCTTTGTACTCTGAGGAAGTCTCATAAATTAGAAGGATCAATGACTAACATAAATGCATCAGTGGCCATATCTCCCATCTCTACTCATTTGATGGGGAATTATTATGAAGTCGTCAAGAACCTCCTTTAAAATGACACAAATGGGGCAACAGGACATGAAAATGCCTTGGAAGAAACTGACAAGTTATTTTAAAATTTGGACATACCAAAATTATCTTGGCTACTAAAAAAGCTACTTTTTTATTATTGCAGTTTCCACTTGATTTTTTTCTTTTCCAGTTGTTTGCTATATACAGTGAATTAGCATAAAGCACCACAAGAAGCTCCTCATTGGTGATGTTTTCTTGCCATCGTTTCACAACAGAAAATTATCTGTACCCAACTGCACTTAAGATCTTACATGACCACAAAAACTATCCAGGTTTATTTTTGTGCCATGCTCTCAACAAATCTGTTTGAAATTACAAATATATTGGCTAAACAGACAAAGATTGTTTCCCTCAACTGTGAAAAAATATTGATGATTAAAATTATTCAGCTTAAACGGATACTGAAACAAAATCTTTTTTCTACCAATATTAGTTTGGCAGCCAAATTCTCATCCTTGAAACAGAAATGGGATTTCAGTTAGGATGTTGAAAAGAATTTCGGACTTCATAGTATGCTGCAAAACTGCTACTTCACAAAAAAATAGAGAGAGTTATTTTATATGGAGAGATATTATTATACATATGTTATGTATATATGAATATACATAACAGAACAGAAAGAACTGTATTTAAAGAGTTATTATAGGATAACACATCTTGAAACTACACCATGTTTCCCACAGCATTTCTCTTTTGAATAGAAAAATATTAAAATATTTTTCTTATCTTTAAATATGATCACATCAAAATTCTCTTATCCAATTCTGTATCAGTGAGAGTTCAGTAACTACTTGTGCTTGGCTTAATTGCAAATTCCAAAGTGAAAATTACCTTGAGCAGACCACCTTTTTTGGATGACTTCACCTATACAGCTGTGGCTTTTCTCATTAAGCAAGCTGTTTTGTCTAGTTGACGCATCTTAAATTCCTTATTTTAGCAAATGTATTTCACCTGAAAGCTGTTCCATCTTTATGGTCACTTACATTAAAAATATATACACTCACAATTAAAGTTTTTGTATTCAAACCTCTTCATACTAACATGATTTGATCTCTCTCTTATAGTTTGTACAGATTATTTTACTGTTTTATTTCATTTGTGCTTCATTTGTGTTTCTTCCAAGTACACAGCCAATCAGCTTACTATTGTAAGCATTAGGAGTGCAGTCAGATTTACAATTTACATGCAATTTATTCCCTTGCTTCAGGCTTTTACACCACTGTGAATAGCAACTTATGTTTGTCTCAGAACCTGGGGAGAAAAGCTGTCTTCAAATGACTCAAAAAATGCAAAGCTTTTTAATTCTGATGTGCTATGAGATTAAACTTAATCAACAGCAGCAGGAAGGCAGTGCGAGCAAAATGATAACAAGCAGCAGAAAAAAGTGTTCCCCAACATCTATTCTATCTAGTTTCTAAACTACAAAAAGAAATAGATTTCATAACATGATAACTACTTCAAGTAAAACTCTGTTCCTTTCAGTTTGAGTATACATAAGGATATAAACATATTTACTTCAAGTATTTCTTTAGCAAAAGTAGGAGGCTAACCTACTCATAGCGTAGCAAGAATGGAATCTTACACAAAAATTGATTAGTTAAAAACAGATTACATAGATTATTCCTGCATGTTTTTCATTAAGATGTACTGCTACAACATAGCTTTTGGATGGCATGCTCTCCACTTATGGTTCTGCCAACACACAAAGCACACAGCTTTCAACCTTGTGTGTTTGTTGTTTTTGTTTATTGTTCTCAGACTACTGCGTACATGTCAAACACTAACCAATGCAAACAAATTCTGCATAGTATAAGAAGAGAATATCAGAGCATATCCATGACTAGCAATATACTCAAGACTAGCAGTATATTCAAGAAAAATTCTCTAGCTAAACAAACAATACAAATTAACAACACTATGAAAACTCCATAGCATTAACTAAAAGATGATTCTGCAACAAATTTAATATGAAGCATTACTTACGTAAGTTATTTTCTTAACTTTCGAAAGTATCAAAACATCTTTTTATTTTTGTGTTTCCTCCTTAGCACGTGAAGTGTTAGGCACTTTGTCCTTTAGACCTCTAAGTGGTGATTTTAAATACAGTGCTCAAACATTTCTGGTACTCTCTCGTCTCCTTTCTCTCTATGCATGTAGGGATAGGAGGATGATGTGATTAATATGAGTGACACTCACTTAACACATCACAAATTGCAACTAAAGTATATTGAAGGCTTCTGGCATTATTTAGACCTCACACAGGTAAGTGTTTACAGATGTAACAGATCATTGCCCTGAAAAAAGTGATTCAAGACTGCAGAATTAAAAAGTACACTATAAACATATCAAAACATTATTTCCAATCAATTCCAGTGACTACAGCACAGAAAGAAGTTAGACCAATGATTGTCAAATAATAATAAAAAAAATAATCAATCATATAAGTCACGTTCCCCATGACGCCATGGAGATCAATAAAAATATGTACTAATCCTTGTGATAAATAAAGACCTAGTTTTATTAATTGCTATGAAAAACACGACCCAAATATCACTGTAAATATATCCAACAATAGCAAAAACAACCACAGTTTCCAGTTCTTGAGTTGTTCCTTTTGTGCTTCCATCCAAATTATTCAATACGTTGTTCGCAGACTTCAGCAAATATTGTGCACAGAACTTGCAACGCGCAAAGCTTGGCTTTACCACTACAACATAATGTGATTTTGTCCTGCACTCATAGGCTGACTATTAAGCATGCATATTCATGTGTGCGCTCTGGAAGTAATGACATTCCTATCATCCCCAGTAATTTATGTATTTATTTATTTACAATTAGCAATAACAACGTATTAAAGCAACAGAGATGCTACTCTCCCAGATGCAGGACTCTGCCCTTGTTGAATTGCAGTAGGTTTCTCTCTGCCCATCTCTCCCATCAAGATCTTTCTGA
The DNA here is from genome assembly GCF_987193195.1 of Phasianus colchicus. Lineage (NCBI taxonomy): Eukaryota > Metazoa > Chordata > Aves > Galliformes > Phasianidae > Phasianus > Phasianus colchicus. The sequence goes on along the minus strand of NC_143439.1, from coordinate 17,486,683 downwards.
ATGGCAGCATAGCACTTTGAGATATGAGCTGCTTCTTCTGGTTTTGAACCATCTGCAAACTTGCTGAGAAGGCATGCTATCTTTTTATCCAGTTAATCCATTAATTAACTCAACAACAATAGACTCAGTACCATCACTCAACCCCTGGGGAATACCACTAGCTACATACCTTCAATTAGACTATGCCACTGATCACAACCCTCTGAGTACGCTTTTATTCATACCTATCCGAGGCTTATGAAGAATACTTAACAGCTTTAGGCTACCATGCTGTAACACAAAAGCGAGAGCAGCAGTAACAGCAGAGTAGCAAGATCCTAAGCTACAGCAAGTAAAGATTTGCTCAAATGCAACAACTATAGACAAAGAAACAAAAAGAAATAAACTGCTTACCTTCAGAAAAAGTCAGGTAGGCAGGGATCTCTAGCAAAAAAAATCCTCATCTCCACTGCCAACCCTTAAATGAGGTTTGGGAAGCGGTGGATTCTGGCTCCACCCCTTCTCGTCACTCAGGTACATTCATGCACCTGAGCTGCCCTGGGGTTGGCCCTGCCTTCCACCAGGTGCTCAGTCACTGGTTTAGGCCATGATTTAGTATTTCTGCTACACATGTCAAAGCAGAATAGTTTGAATTAGGCATCAAGATTTCAGTTTTTGCTTTCACAATGCAAAAGTAATCCAATGTAGTCTGTATTATCTAAAATACTTGTCAGATTTTGAAACATCTGTAATATTACAGAACAAGATGGAAGAGAAGCTTACCAAGTCTGCTTCTTTTTCTTTTTCCCCCCCCCCAATCTTTTCTTTAATTAAACATAAAGTTTGATTCCATGAAACGTGTAAGACTTATGATTCCTACATCAAATTACTGGCATGCTGGAATTTAGATGCACATTTATAGCACTGAAGTTTTGATTTCAGTTGATTAAAAATATTTTCATCACCATATAAAAATTTTCTTCCTCAAGCCCCTACAAAAAAACGACTAAGGATACTTACACTGTACAGAAAAAGCAGCAGTTACAATCTTGTTTTTGTTATGATGCATACATATGCACAAGGAAACAATAGCACCAAGACTATGAAACTGAAACACGATCGTCCCTTACTATTTTCTGAGTACTTTATCAAATGGAGGAAGGAGCACTGAGACAAGATTTCTCATTTGATATTGCTTTTTAAAACATAATTTCTCATCATTTATGCAAATAGCGACTAGACTTTTATTTCACAATGACATATATTACCAGTAAAATATATTGTACTAGTCCCCAGATTCCTGCCCTAGTGGGACAACACAGACAACTTATAATCATGACCACAAGCAGCTGAAACATAAAATTGCTGCTTAAAGAGGGGAAATAAGAACTCAAATTCTAATGTATTTATAAAATACATAATAGTTATATTATTTAATATGCAATTTTAAAGAGATATCCTGACAATTACGGAGCTTATAGCGCTTTTTCATGCAAAAGTGAAATAAATTCTAATTTTGTCTCATAAAATAAGAACTGAAAAAGAGATAAAGGTGAATCGTAGTCATTTGAGAAACACCTTTTTCCCAACAGCTCATCACACTGAGGTACAAGTGGTGCTACTTAAGAAGCATAGCTTGCTTCAGCTGATGTAGTCACAGCTCAGAATAGTTGAAATCACTTTTTTTAATTTCAACTCAGTTAGATTTAGTTCTCTTGAATTCCTTTTGAAACATACACATTGTTTCCTATTGGACCCATTTCTACCTTTTTGTGTTCCTTTCTCTCTCCACTACATAATAACTAAGATTGTTCATTCTTTCTCCGCCAGAGACAGAGATTTTGATATTCCCTCTAAACTTTGGCTTCCAACACACGTGGCTCTTAAATATGAGGACCTTCCTCATTGAAAGAATTTCAGTGCCAGCAGCAGCCACAACAAAGTGATCACAAAAATGGCAGGATGGGCACTCTCTTCAGAGTTATTTCTGGAGAAGTAAACTAAGAACCAAACTGGAACTCAATTCACTACAAAAATTATTCCTAAACTGAAACTTCTATAACTTTGAACATCCTAACACATAAGAATACGTACATATAGACACACAGCATCTTCTTTATCCTCTTTACCACATTTTGCTGTTGTTTTTTCTTCCCCAAAGCAATAGGAGAAGTTTTTTCTCCATTGCAGAAAATATACACTGCAAAAATCTGCTCTATATCAAAACCTTAATGCACATCTAGACTTTGAAGTCAACATCATTAGTCCTCCAGAGGGTGGGGTGACATGCCTCACTTGCTGCTTGATCTTCCAACTGCTGTTAAATAGAGAAAACTTCAGGTTTTTCATTTTGCAGCAATCCAGACAGCTACACTGCAACTAACAGTGAAACTGTAACTGTATCTTCCCATATACAGGACTCCATGAAACCAGTGTTGCAGAAATGCTAAGCCACAGCCTGAAACAGTTATTGAGCACTTGGCAGGAAGGCAGGGCCAACCTAGGGCAGCTCAGGTGCATGCAATGTACCTGAGTGACCAGAAGGGGTGGAGCCAGAATCCACCCCTTTTCAAACCTCATTTAAGGGTTGGCAGTGGAGGTAAGGATTTTTGCTAGAGATCCCTACCTACCTAAGGTTTTCTGAAGGTAAGCAAATTACTTCCTTTGTTTCTTTGTCTACGGTTATTGCAGTTGAATAAATCTTTACTTGCTCTAGTTTAGGATCTTGCTACTCTGTTATCATCACTGCTCTCTTTATTGTGTTATAAGATGGTAACTCTATTTGCTCTGCATGCTGACCTTGCATAGCACAAAATAGATAGAATAAAAATTAAGACTAATTTCTTTCAAAAAATTTCTAATGTTATATATCCATTTATATAAGTGAAAAAAGTCTTTCTATGGAGTCTCGCAGTGATGGAAACTCTGCACCACCATTTCTTCTTGTTACTCTTGGTATAATCCCACTTAAAGATGAAAATCTTCTCAACTTCCAATTCAGATAAGTTGAAGCCACAAGAGTGCCACAGGAGAACACAACTGTGTATGCACTACTGTTCTCTACAAGATGACCGTAGCTTTGGTTTTTCAACCTAATTATAGGATGCTTTTTTCTACTCAGCTACTGTGAGCCAGCAACACATACATTCCCAGCAACACATACATTCTGTAGTTTAAGTGCTCCTGGACAAGTGGAGTGGAATTTTGAGTGTACAAACAGGATAGAAGTGTAGTGCTGCACTGTGCCTTTACTGATAGATGTGAGGAATCTGGAAAAACTAGTTGGGAGTTCAAAGAAACATTAAAGCTTATGTAAAAGTAACAGTCAATATCACAGCTGTTTCAACCATGGAAGTTACGTCTATTATAGCATAATTATATCTTTTGCACACTATGAGATGTCCAAAGATTTTAGTAATAAATTTTCAGGGGAAGAAAAATATCCTCTGAATCACAGTTGGTGATTCGATACTCTTTCCGGTGGAATCTTTAAATTGGACATAATAAGAGATTCAAGGTCAAAAGGGAGAGGGGGAGTCATGCTGTACTGTACCTCTCTTCCCATGTCTTTTCCTCTAATATTTTCACTCATTTTGTAGATCAAAAAGATAGTCATCAGAAAAAGAATGTTCTCTACCAATGTTTCTTAACAAATTGTCCTTTAGTACAGGTCACATAGTTCATATATTCCTAGTTATATCTGCTTTCCTGTTTCAACTGACTGCATTACACGGATGGTTACTTATCAGTTTCCAACAGTTACTAAGTAAAGTAGCAGGATGGTAGCTTGCAAAGGCCAATAATTCTGATTACCCCAACTGTACCATATCATTACAAACTGCTAGGTTGTTGTATTCAAATTATCACTTCGTTCCTTGTCCAGAATAGAAGATTCAAGATCACCTTTTAGACTTCTTTTGCAGGTGTAAACCACGAGCAGAAATCTCACTGCACTTCAGTCATAAGCACAAGTGACAGAATACTTTACTGCAACATCAAATAATATGTGAAGAGAATCTGTAGAAATATTAACATGCCCTTATGTGCTTAAACAAATAATATTACTTAGTCAACTCATAATGCTTTAAAATTAGCTGCCTAGATGTTGTAAGTTACTCTGAAAGTCTTTTATACTGATGTGATAACAGAAACATACATCTTAAAAAAAATCCCGGCACCTGTGGAAAATAAAGCAAACCATTTCACATGAAATGTCCCAGAAAATTATGTCTCAGAGAAAACATAATTAAATAGATTTCACTAATATAGTAGTAAATGTCAGAGTATTGGTTTTGTGTGAGGTAAAGATAACTGCTCTTAAATCCTGTTTGCTTTTTAACCTGAAACTACTTGGTAATTATTTTACTAAGCTGTGCTTTCCCTTGGCAATGGCCAAAGTTCAGTTGGACTACTTCTTACTAGATATTTTGTCCTGGGACTTTTAGAAAAGTGTTTAATGTGTTATCCACAGAGTTATCCACATAAAATGAAACTTATTCATTCATTTCTTGGGCCTTCATTCCTCCAGGAGCAACATCTGGCAGGAAGGTGACAATTTCTATGGGTTAAATATGCTCTTACAAGGATATCTTACCACATTTAGCTCAGAAAAAAATACATTTTGGCTGAAAAGAAGAAAGAATATCTAAATTGTGTAACAAAGAATGGCTGAATTAAAAGTGATAGACTCTCATTGGTAGATTAATTCCTCTATCTTTTGAGGACTGGGATGGGGACGGATGTGATAGGATGAAGTTTCATGACACTGGAAGTACTATGGCTACTAGAAATTAAGTCAATCTTAACAACAGTGATTCCCAAAGGCGTGCTTCATTTTTTAGCCTCCAATTTCTGTGAACATTTTGTAATCATATTTTCTTAATTTACTCACATAATACTATAATTTAGATACTTCCTAATTCTATCCCACAAAAACTACAGATCTGAATTTTCACTTTAGTGTAAAAACTTGGTTCTTAAATCCATGTGATAATTGAATGTCCTAGCTTTCAAATACCTCATTCTAAAAATAAGTAACACAGCACACAACTGCACCAGTATTTCTAAAGCACTTAATTTAGCAAATGACTTGACTAAAACTTTATTTCTTATTAAAAGAAAGAATCTTTTAATGTAGATTCTAATGTAGATCTAAGTTTTTAAGTCTATGAACAACACGTTTCAAATGCTGTAAGCAACCAAATGCTTTGTACTAACTTTTAGGGACAATTAATTTCTGATTGTATTTGTAGTGTCGCATCATTTTCTTGGTAAGGAGTCAGAAGTCTAACTTTAATGAGGGAGGGGAAAAAAAGAAAAGCTAACACTTGGTCTCCAAAATGTAGCTGCATGATAAATTAATGCCCTTAAACCATAACAGAGGAGAAATTGGAGTTAAGTAATTTACTTTCTATACCATCAGATTAAAATAATATTTACATATTTGCAGGAGAACATACCATTACCAACTGAATTAAGCTTGAAATCTCAGTGAGAAACAATTGTTGCTGTCAACTTGTCAAGTAAAAACAAATTAAATGAAAAACTGAAGCATTAGTGTAGAAGTTAGGGAATGCAAAAATCAGTGTGTATGCAAGAAATTCAGTTGTGAGAAGTGAATAATATTTTTGAAAATACTATGAAAACTGTATCATGGAGATTTAAGAACAGGTGCTTTGTAAAACAAACAAACAAACAAAAACAATTCCAATAACCTAAGTCTGTTTATTTTTATGTATGCAAATATTTACCAAGTAGTATTACAGATATGTAATGTTTCTCTTACAGACTAAATTGAATCAGGTTATTACTTAAATTTATGAAAGGAGCTTTTATTTCTCATTAGCACAGTAACTTTCAACTAAGTTCTCCATAATTAAAATGGTAGACTGCAAACGATTTAATGCAGTACTGCCTTAGAATATTAATTTTTTATTAAAAAACTACTTAGTTTTACAAGGGCAAAAAAAAAAAAAAAAAAAAAAACAGGCAAATGGAAATCAAGTGTAGAATTAGTAAAGGAAAAAGTAGCTTTTAAGTTACAATAATAAAAACAAAAATGAATTAATAAAATAAATATCTGGAAATACCAGGAGCCATATAAGAAACTAAATGAGCAGATACAGTTTGTTTATAACTGAATATACCATCAGAAAATCATAGAATGATTTAGGTAGGAAAAGACCTCTAAGATAAAAACCAACTGTTAATCTAGCACTGTCAAGTCTATCACTGAACCATTTCCCTATTCACAAGGCCATATATGTTTGAATCACCTCCAGGTATGATTCAACTACTTCCCTGCTCCACAATACTTTAAGTGAAGAAACATTTCCTAATACCTAACTTAGATCTGCCCTGGCAGATCTTGAGGCCTTTTCTTCTTGTCCTAACCCTTGTTGCTTGGGAGAAGAGACTGTCCCCACCTTGCTACAACTTCATTTCAGGGACTTGTAGAAAGCTATAAGGTCTCCCCTGATTTTCCTTTTCTCCACACTGAACAACCCCAGTTCCCTCATTACTCTTCTTAAGACTTGTGTTCCAGCCCCTTTACTTTCTTCATTGCCTTTCGCTGGACACATTCCAGTGCCTCAACGTGCTATTCATTGTGAGAGGCCCAAAACTGAACAAGTACTCATGGTACAGCCTCATCAGAGCTGAATACAGAGGGATGATCTCTTTCCTTGACCTGTTGGCCACAGAAGTTCAGATGCAGCCACGAGGGAGCATTGCAGCCCCTTTTCTTCAAACCTGTAGCACTATATGGGACAAAAACTTAGCCTCATGACAAAGGCCTATCCAGATACTGCTGTGGAACCTTATCCTCAACAAGATCAAGACTGCTTGGGATTATCTGCAAATCTCCTCAAGGTGCACGTGATCCCCTCATCCAGAACACTGATAAAGATATTAAAGAAAACTGCCTCCAATACTGAGCCCTGAGGCACACTGCTTGTGAATGGCTTCCCATGGATTTAACTCCATTCACCACAACTTTTTGGGCCCAGCCACTCAGTCAGCTTTTTATCCTTCTGTGCCCAAAATTATCTCCAACCTTTGCATCACCCGCAAGTGTTTCCCTGATGGGTGCCTTCTATAGTTGGCTCACTCACCAGCTATGTCAGGAAGTTTTCTTCAATGCAAACTAGAAACCTCCTGGAGTGCTTACTCTTTGCTGTATTGTATTTCCAGCAGACATCTGCTAAGTTGAGGTGCCTTGCAAGAACAAGGGGTACCAAATGTGAGACTTCTCTCTGCTGCTTATACAGTATTTCATCTACTTCTTCATCCTGGTTTGGTGGTCTGAATTTATATACCCAGTAATTCTGCTACATCAGTGCCAGCTCCCATTTTTTACTAAGGCAAGCAATGTAGTAATCAAACAAAACAATACGAAAAAGTAAAGCAAACCAACAAATTTCTGCCAGTATATCTTCAATTTAAAGACTCCATAAAGCTTATTCTTCCTCATTATCATAGGCATGAATCAGATAAGACTCATAAAGCACATCAAAGTTAGAATTATTTGCTGCTTAACTGAGTTAAAAAGTTCTGAGCCATGTTTTTCGGCTTCATATTGAAGTATGAATGCCTAATACAGTTTGGGGTACATAGAGGAAGAAGTGCCTTCACAAAACTCCATTACCCATTTTCAAACATAATGTATAACACTATACTTAAATTGAATAGGTAGGTAGAAACAGTAGTTGCTTTGAACTGAAAGTCGTCTTGAATATGAAATGATGCATTTTCTTAGACAACTAGGAACAGATGAAATCTAGACGCCTAAATTTCACTTGTTTGACTAAGGAACCCCCAGATACAGATGAGATAGCGGCCATACTGACTAAAATGGTCTTAAGAAGCAATAATATTTAATAGGATAAATCAATTACAGATACAGATTATATAAAAATAAGTAATTTTTGTAATATATAATTTATGTAATCATATAATTTATGCATGTGAAAGAATCCAAAAGATCTGGTTATCCAGAAGGTATTCAGTTTTTTATTTCCTTCTGAAAATTTGAGACAGCTATACTATTTTGAACTTTTACAGTATACCATATTGTTTTAAATAAAAATTGTTCAAGAAATTTTGCTAAACTGTACTTTTCTGTCAAATTCCATTTCGCTAAGCTCTACAAAATAAATTTAATATATCCGAATAATAATAATTAAAAAAAAGTTTGCAAATCACTAGGCTCCATGTGCATTGACCTTCGCTCTTCCTTTGAATTTGCAGTATGGTTCATTTTAATCAAGCTGTTGAAACATTTGTGCTATAATGCATTAAATTAAAGCAACCAGCTGTGATGTTTAATTTAAGCTAAAACTTCATGATCTACAAATACATAATACCTTAGGGAATAATTGATATTTCATGTTACTAAATGCAGTTAGAAAATATGTAACAAAATGGTTGCAAACTTCCTCACGTTTTACTTGGTTCATATTTAAACTTCGGATCTTTAAAGAGCCCAAGCATTCAGACAAAATGTATATTACAGAAAATAAAAGAACTAGTTCTACCCTTTAATGAATACATATATCTGAAGCCTTCTGGTCTAATGTTTTATTAGATTACTCCTATATTTTATCCTTCATTACATGCAGTGGAGTTTTTGCACTTGTGAGAAAGCCAGAATTAGAAGAAGTCTTCAGGTTTTTGTCGTTATGCAGCATTTTTAGCAGATGTTTTGTCCAAACAGATATGGTACACAGAAATGAATAACAATAAGAAAGACAAACAAACCCCCAAAAAAGTCCTTTACAACTATCAATCTTATAAGAAATTTCCCTCCAACAATGGTTAAACCATTACACTGGTCTTGACGGGGGCAATGTATAATCACAGAAGTTTATGAATGATTAAGGAATATTGGAATGCTTTGAGAGATTAATATAGAAGAGAAAAACTACAATATGGACTACGTATCAGATTCAACAAGTATGAAAACTAATGTAACTAATTTCAAATTTCATGCTACAGTTCTAGAAACTACCTGTAAAGTCAGAGTACTGATATTGATATCAGTAGTTTGATATATTAACTAGCTGAATATTTTGTTTATCAGCAGTCCGCTGTTTTTAAAAAGAGTAAGTTATAGGTCTGATTGTTTAAGGATACATAAAACAAAAATTCCAGCTAGAAAGATTCATCAATGACTGCTACTAATGCTCCTCCAGTAAACTAGAAAGCTGATTTTCACTGACACCAAGATGTTCTGATATTCTAGGATAGCTTTTTCAATTTCCTTAGTTACAACTCAATCAGCAAACTTCTGTAAGACCCAGAAAGCACAGACAACATCAGCAAAACATAAGATAAGAGCTTTGAGTTAACACAATCTTCTGGTCATGGGCTGCAAGATTCCAGTAAAAGGCTGTGCCTTAAGGAGTAAAGCTCCAGAAAAGAGCCCCTTATTAACTTTTTTAGCACAGAGCCTACATTAAGGCAGGAAGCTATAGAAAAAATAATTTTATTAAATAAAGGATTTTGTAGATTTATTCTATTTCTGTTAGTGCAGCTTCCCTTACTAGAAACTATAAATACTCCTACCACAGGATAAAAAAAAAAAACAAAAACAAAAACAAATCATGCTTCTACTATTTTTGGTGTTCTATGTCTTCTGATCAACAACATTCTCCTAATTTTGACAAATAATGAAAAGCTCTTCAACAACCAGTAACTCCCACAGATTTTAAAAGCATAGATAAAATAGATTCCCATTTTTATTTCTCTAACTTCATTGTCATCACCACCCTCCTTTCCTATCATATTTCAATCCTTAATGCTTATTGGTGGTAATTTCATCAACAGTTCATTGATTTGTGAAAGCTATTTTGTTTGAAAGCTGATCACACTTATTTTTGTGACAAAAAGCAGTAAAGATGTAGTGAAGGATGAAAGCAAGAATAGAATCTGTTGCTTTTAACTACGTTTTCTTTGATACCCTTCCATGCAAGCAAATGATTTATATTGATGTTTAAAAACAGGAGATGACTTGATAAAACAAATTTATGATTTCTACAACAATGTTCAGAAAATTTTTTAGACTTGGGGAAAGAACAAGCAAACAAAAAAATCAAAAGCACTAAATCTCAGCCTAAGATAGTTTCTGTCATTCTAAGCAATTGTAAAAGGATCTTTGAAGTGAAACCCTTGTGCTGAGTACTTGGCTTGATCTCCAATAACAAAATTACAAAGTGAAATTCATCTAAATACTTGAATAAAAGTTGATGTAAACCATATGTTTACATAAACATATCTGTGTAACTTCAATCACACAGTATAATTTCACAGTAAGTAATAGGAATTGTGAAAAAATGAAGTACTATGTGAATGCAAGATGTTTGCTCTAACTTATACAATATTTGCAACTGATTAAGTCTTTCATTCATCCGGACACTAGTTAAAATCCAAACAGGAAGGAAAAAAAAAAAAAGGAAAGAAATGCCACAACAAACCACAAAACATAGATCTATGGTAATTATACTCTAACAAAAAATACTTGACAGAATTCCTTCTTTGCCTGCCAAATACTGAAGTCAGAATTTTATGTTACTCTGGCAACAGTGAATTAGATCAAGTGCCCGCAAAAATCCAGTCCAACAAATCACTAAGATACTTTACCACTAAACTGTCCTTAAAAATATTTTTTTCCACTGCTACAACTATGTTCCTCCTATTTGAATTAGAAGAAAATCACCACTGAAAGAATTTAAGTCCTATAAACGGTCTGTACTGTCTGCTATTTTCAGACATTTCTTGCACCAGGGACTTCTTTCAACACCCAGAAAAACATTAAAATCATTAGACAAAGAATAAATTTTAAATCATTCTAGTTCTTTCTGTTTTCATGCTAGTTAACAGCTCTCTCTGAAATCCCACTTGCAGTCTAAGGGCTTGGGAACATGGAAGATAAAAGACCTTCAAGGCTAAGAATTCAGCAATTTTTCAAGTAGCAACTAACCTACCCATTTCCTCATCTTCATGGTGTTTTAGAAAGGAGGGAAGATTTAGGTTGGATGTCAGGGTTGGATGTCAGTTCTTTACTATGAGAGAGGAGAGGTGGTGAAACAGGTTGCCCAGTGAGGTTGTGGATGCCCTGTCCCTGGAGGTGTTCAAGGCCAGGTTAGGTGAGACTAGTATTAAATATGGAGGTTGGTGGCCCTGCCTGCAGCAAGGGGGTTGGAGCTTGATGATCCTTTACATTCCATCCAACCTGAGCCATTCTATGAAAGCAATTCTTACTGAAGCAGACAGACCCACATATTATGCTTCATGACCTTTGCTATGACTGGATTGACCCTGATTTAAAAAAAGTCAACTGGTTAGTATGAGTAGTTAGCATTGGTACAACTTATACCACCACGAGACAAGACAAGCAGCCCATCCTTAGTGGCAGAATGGGCACTTTTGCAGATAATGCTTACAGAAAACCTAAAGCGGCAATGGTTATTTTTACATCACGTATTAAGTTTGCTGCTCTAAGTTTAAGTCAGCTGCATTTGGGAAGATCCACCTTTCAAGAGTTGCCCTTTAGATATTTCTGAACATGCAGAAACATGCAGTTTCATGCAGTGAAACAAAAGCTCTGCTACAAGCACCATTCTGCTCAAAGAGCAAACTCTGCTGGCATAAGAGCTTTTGAATGGCAGTACTTGGAACCCTATTAAAAGTCCTATTACATAAAATTAAGTTTAGTAATTTTGTGGAGAAAACAAACTATAGGAGCACAACAAAGTTTCAAAGCAACATACTCTCTGTATAGCAAAACACCTCTCAAAGGATATAAGGTACACCAATGAATTTCATAGAACTAATTCACAGAGGAATAGGAACAGATCTGTGTGATACATGAAGACAAAAGTAGTCTCGTGCTCATTATTGTTTAGAACCACACTAATGGTCCTTCAACTTCTTCAGCTTGGTTAAAACTGTGTCCAGTAATCTAGAGATGTGAGTACATTTTAATAATGTTCCTTAATGATGAAATGTTCCATTCAAAGACTTCAAAATATGCTGCTTTTCCACTCTAATCAAGAAAAAGAAATAGATTTGTAATCTTAAAGCAAACATTTGAGAAATTAACTTAAAAATAAGACTCTTATGTTTTACACATTGATTTAAATACTAGAACAGCATGAGGATAGTTGTCTGCTTAGTAATCATTGGTGAAATTGAAAACCTCCCTTAATGGGAGACAATTTTCAATCTTACTAACTCATTTTGCAGTAATTCACTACCACCGTACACATTTAATATCAATTATCATTAAAAAATTCCCACATTATGCCAGTTAAAAAATGATAAATTTCCTGCTTGTGATACTACTTAACGTCATTTATAACATATCACACAGACAGCCTTTTCAACCTTTCCATAAAATATAGAGTCTATTCACAGTTTTATTCATGTTGTTTCATTTCAGTGTACGGCTTTTTGAAATGAGAGCTTCAAAAGATAGTATTGAGAAAAGCACTATCAAGTAATAATGTTTCTGTAAACAAATTTCTAGTTTGTGAGCAGACAATTAATAATTTTGTATAGCATCAAAAAATAATAATTTTAAAAAGTCCTATAACAATCCAGAATTCATTTTATCCATTTATGCTTGCCTGTCTTAAGCAAATTCCAACACAGAACTACACTCTTCAGCTACTCACTCATCCCTTGTCTGCTGTATAAAACACTACAATTTCATTGGATTTCTTTTCTCTGTTTGTAAAAGAAGAACACCTTTTCACTTTCCAGTGTTTCAGGTGCAGAGGCAACTTGTGCTAAAAACCCCTGCCATAAAACTGGAAAAATTGATTTCTTTCAAGACATTGTATTTTCAGCATAGTCTATCTCACTTTATTTAAGTATTTTCCAAGCAGCAAATTTCAAGGAAAAAGAAATATTGAGAAAATGCACCATTGAGTAATAGGTATGCAACACATGGAGAACAAGGAGAAAAGTTTCAATTTTTTTCAATCTTTCATAAGAGAAATAATTCACAAGTACACAAACCCAGTAGCACATTTGCAATGTGAAAAACAACAATTTCCTAGCAATAGGACAGTATGAAGATTGAAAACGCCTTGATTTTATAAAGGCTAATATGAATTTGTATGATAGTATTCCAAATAAATGAACATCATAATTATTTGAGTGTTTCCAAAGCACACGCAACTGTGTTGGAAAGCTTCTTCCAAAACACAAAGTCTTCCTAAGATTATCAGTAAGGACGGACTACTTGGAAAAGTATATCTGGCTCTTTCAGTGGTATGCACAGCATTTAATAAAGAACAAAACAATTGTGTACAAAGGCACAAATGATTTCACTTTCTGCATAACTGAAGATTTCTAATATTTGAGAAATACTCAACTAAATCCTTGAAAATATTCTAGAGCACGAATTCTCATTTCAGAGCTGTGAATAATACATTAAGAGACAAATTCCCGACACAGCTCTTTAGTTGCCTGCAAATTCAGTAAAAGATGCTCAAATGGAATAAACCATGCCACCTGATGCCTAATTTCCAGCAGTTTTTAATGAATAAAAGCTTATTAGAGGTTTGAAGATCTCAGGGAATTCCCTAAAACTGTGGTTTATCACAGAACGATTGGGGTAGGAAGGTACCTCTGGAGGACATCTGGTCCAAACTCCTGCTCATGCAGGGAGAACTAAGAAGAGAATGCCTCTGTCTTCTTTGCATCTACCCAGCAGATAATTATGTACATTGATGGGAGGCCAAACAGTTCAAGTTCACTCAACCGCTCTTCAAAGGATAGGTGCTGCAGTATCTTGACACCACAGTGGCTTTTTTCCCAATATGTTCATGTTTTAAGGACTTAATTCACTTTGCAACTCAAAGACTGAAGACAGATGTTTATATGTGGATGTCTCATTGCCTAATAGAAGCAGTCCCTACCAAAATTAAGAAATTCTCAGTTATTCAAGCTTTTTGAATGTTTTTATTATTTCAGCTTAACATTTTAAAGCAAACACATTCCCAAATTTATGCTGATTAGCAGCTTATTCCATACAGCATCACTCTTGGAATTAAGCATTATTTAGTATAAGCACAGAAATCAGATTTTGGCTCTGAACTTTTGAGAGACATAAACATTATAAAGATACAGAAGATTTATTTAATTCATGTATACAGAGGAAATGTGCAATGAGTAACAACATTGATAGAGATAAAAGACAGAGCTATTTGAAGGCAATGGAGTTTAAATGAGAGTCCAATCATCATCACAAAATAATAGCATAAACCTTTTTGACAGCAAATTTGTCCTCTTTGTATCTGTAATTACATGTGACAAAGCTTCCTTAATCAAACATTGAAATTTTGTCATTAATTTCTAGAAGTAACTGGAATCTGCTTGCTTGAAATTGTAGAACTACAGAGGATTTTAATATGATGAATTATTTAGAGATAAACAAAAAGAATTGCATAAATTCCTTGCTAGTTCATTGATTGACAAAATTTTATGTTATCACCCTGCACTTAAGGTCTCTTTCTCCCTTCAGATCTACACCAATGAAATCAGAATAGCATAAATGCCAGGATAACATGATGAGCAGGATTTTTGTAAACTGAACAGATGTTGCAAGGAAGGATTTCATCTAACAGTCATTTACAGTCACTGAAAAACAGCAAAACATGAAATTCATTTCAGTCACCTTGTTAGGAAATAAAGAAACTTCAAAATGCCAACAGAGCACTTGATAGCCTTTATTTCTCTAATATTTGAAGAATATTTCAGTGCTTACTAAAATTATACATCATGAGTTAAAATTAAGCAAACAATCAATTTCAGATCACCTTAAAAAGGAAATATAACCACATGCACATCTATATATCTGCTCTTCTAAGTAGCATTTGACTACATCCAATGCATTTTATAGCTCCAAGATGAGGAGGAGCGATCATTATATTTTGATCTTCTGCAAAAACTACAGAACCTTCACATTTAAGTGTAAGGAGAACTCTATTTCCATTTAATTCCATGACACATATGCAAGCCATTTAGGCCATAGAACAAGTCACTAAAACCTCAGTCAGTCTAGAAATGTGTTCATATTGACATTTAAGTTCAGATACGTTTCAGAAATGAAAATTGGCAATTAAATGAATATTGCCAATGAGGTTAAAATTTCCAGTTTGATTCATAACAATTAACGGTCTCTCCTTTCAGATCAGAGTGAATGAAAATGTGTTTTTGAGAATATACTCAATGCTTCAACTCCTAAAGAGGGCCTAATCCAGAGGATGAGACTTTGGAGTAAAGTCCCATGACAATGCACAAGGTGTGTACCGGATAATCAGAACCAACTGTCATGAACTTCACATCCATTCCTACTGATGCTGACAAATCTGTACTGGATAGTACAGATATAACCAACAGAGACAACTTATCAAGCCACAGATCACTGTTCTAGTATATATACTGATAGAGCCTTGCCCATAGTAACAAATCTTGGTATCTTAATACTGTTTTTCTTTTGTCAGGCTTTAAAATAAAAAAAAGTTTGAAAGGAGAAAAAAATAAAAATAAAAATACAGTGATACTGAAGTTACCTCTGAAAATTTCAAAGAGTTTTAAACAAATAATAATGTGTTTCCTTGACTCTGATTATGAATTTAATCCAATTTCTGTCCTGAAACAAGACATGCTTGAATCTAGGTATTTTCCTCTTTGAGACCTTCAGGATAATTTTAACATAAAGTTAACAGTGTGTTAATTTAGTCATAAAAATGAAATCAAAAGTGCTTCAAACCACTAGCCCTGAATTGCTGACCTGGAGGTACTCTCATGAATTTTCATCTGCTCAGATTCAAAAACTGGACATGTTCTAAAGCTCATTAAAAAAAAAAAAAAAAAGCCAGTTGTGTAGCAGATAGCCTTACAGAAGAGACTCAGTACACCATCAGGTCTCTCTAGTCCTATCTGAGTGCAAATAAGCTCTTCCAAAAACACTAGCAACAATCACCAAAAACATTTGTTCTAAGTATTATCTACTGCATAAAGACTAGCACTGAATTATTTAGAATCTAAGTATCCTGACAATAGGGAAAACTTTTCACTTTCACTTCTAGAAGTCATCTGTGGAAAAGTATCAAACCTTTTTAGGACTGCATACAAAAAGCCTAGGACTGCTGAGCTTTCAGTCCTAATAATGAAGGTGTTCATAGTGGTTTAATTGGAGTTTATGATTATTTGTAAAGATATTTTGAAATAATGGCCAGAATGACATGCTATGTTCAACTATGCTTTAAAAAATAATAATAATAAAAAAAAAAATGAAAAGCTTGTGTTAAATAAAATGTAGAGCCTTCTAAAGCTGAAAAAGTAATGTATTGTTTTAAAGCCCAGTGACAACATGTTGCGCATCTCTCCTTTCTAATCTAGCTTTATAACTCTCTAGGTACTCATTACAGTACATTCTGGATATATTTCTGTTTATTAACTATAAAACTGCATCTTGCTCTTAGTGTTTTAACCCTCTCTATCCCAAGAGAAAATATACAGCTTTCTTCTCTTGACAGCAGAATTGTACTCTACCAAATTCATAAATATAATAACACAGCTTTGGCAGGGTGAGCCTCCTTTGAATGTCCATTGAAAATGAGAGATACAAAAGAGCATAAACTCCTTTATCCTTTCATTCTTGTTCATCTCTCCCAGCACCTGGGTGCATATAATATTGCATCATCAGAATAGTCTGCAAAAATGAGCGTCCAATTAATCTTTTCCAATACAAATCTCTCAGTGTATTTAGGCTTTTACAATGTCCTTTGTCAAAACATATTCTGCCTGAATACAATCTTTCTTTAAGGACAACTTAAACATACCTTTAAGCTGATGCAAGTGCCTGCAATTCACTCAAAGTCATTTCCTACCTAAGTTTCCCAAAAGCTTAACCGTATTTTAATGCATTTCTGATTCCTCTAGGTGACAAAAATATTGAAGTATTCAGAGCAGTTGCACTGAAAAGGACAGTAACAACCATGTCCAACAGATGACTTTATGAATAGAAATTTGCCCTAGGATTCAAGAACAATTGTTTTTTTTATCAAATGTTCCCTAAGGAGCATCTATCATTGTGGTTGATTTTGTGATTGCCCACCCATAGCTGCTATTGTGTTCTTCAGCTACCACAAACCCAAAGAGAATACAAACAAATCTTCAAAATAATTTTATTATTTTTTTGGTCATTTTTACACTATGAACACTGTTGCTTGGTTTGGTTTTTCAAATTTCTACTCAAAGGTAGAGGGAGTTGTGCATGTGTGATGGCACATCCTATTGTTAACCTTTTGGTTTTTTTTTCACTTGTTCTTTTGCTTATTTGTTGAAGGAAGTCATATCATTAATCAAAAGGAGACATGCAACTTAGGTAACACTGACCTTTGTTGCACTCTTTTATTTCCTTGCAGTATATAAATCTTCTTTAAATCAAAAGGCACAATCTGATCTAACAAATGACAAAGTAGGCTGCCAACAATCTCTACATGTCAGGTAATACATGAATATATCTGTCCATCAAAAGCATGTTATTAAGGATACAAAGCACTCTATTATTCTACAAAATGGATACTTACACTCTTCCCCTCTAGGCATTCCATGACAGGACTTGCTGTAAATCAGCACAGCTCATCAACACATCAAGTAGCTACACTTAGGTCTGCCAGCTACAGACCTAGCACTTATTGACAGATAAATCACAATAAGCAGAAATAAGAGCTTCCTTTCCTCTTATCATTTTCACACTGAAGTTTTGCAGAGAAAAGGGAAAAGCCAGTTCTGATTTCAGTTTCAATTTTCTACACACTTCCATTAAAGAATTCATAGGGTTTTGCTTTGCCACGTGGTGGATATTTCTTAACAGTGATTTGAAAAGAAGTTGGAAGCAACAAGGAGTGAAGATGCACAAATTAATGAACATGACAGTAAGTATGCAGTAATTGAAGTCTTTGACAACAGGATACTTACATTTTTAGCTCACAAGTATTTGCTTGTTTTTAATAGACTTCTTATTTCAGCTAAAAAACAACACATGGGCATTAATAAAACCTAAGACACTTGCCATGAAGTGAAAATGTTTGCAGCACATTTGAAGGTACTTCCCTACCCTGTGTGAGGTATAGATGACAGCTACTCTTAGGCTAGCACAATTGAATGAGAAAAATACTGCATCAGTACTAAAAGTCCTACATCGGAATGAGTGACTATGAGGCTCTAGCACTAAGACACAAATGGGATGCTATCAACTTGTTTTTTATATCACATGTGAGTTTAAGGCATCCAAAATGGAGAATCAAATCCAACACCATGCAGAGCTGACAACAAAAATTATTAAATGTTAGTTTTCTAGAACTGCAAAAATTGTGCATAAGTCAATGCAATTTTGTCATAATAAATACATATGAAAATCCAAAGCAGTAACATGAAAAGGGAGGATGCATATTTTCATTTATTTCAGCATAAAAACAGATGAGCTGGGAAAAGACGTCTCCTTGATCATTTTCAATTGCAATAACTAGTCATAAATTTAAACTCCTCTTCCATATCTTCTGAGAAACATAGCACTATTTATAGTACCATATAGGAATTACTAGACTTCGTGTAGTGCAAATGGCTATGGAATGCAGAAGGGATGTCAGTATCTCAGTCTTAGAGATAAACATTAACCTAGAGTGTTGCTATCCTTCCCAGATGACAAAGAAGCTATTAACACAAAAATATTATTCAGCAATGCATCCCACATGGTCCTTATCCTTACCATGGACTGAGTCTAAATTTTAAAACACCTTCAATAATAGGTTCCTAAATAATAGTTTGGCATCAGATTTAATTAGAATGCCTGCTAGGAAACTGATAACCAGCTGGATATTTGGGTAACACCTATAATGAAGTATCATGTTTATAATAAGCACAGCACTTCTTAAAATATCATAATCTAAATAAAATCCTATGATTTGTATTCAGACTTCCAAATCAGAAATTTAACAAAGAAAGAACAGATCATATTCTGACAGCTTGTAATATATGCAAAGCAATATAATAAAGTAAGAACAAAGAAACAGGAACTGCTACGTTTCTCAGTGACCTGGACGGAAAGACAGAATGCATCCCCAACCACGTGACACCATATTTGACTGCAGATGCTCCCCTTGGAGAACTTCAATATGTGGCTCGAAAAGTCCCTGAACAACCTAGTCTACCTTTGAAGTTACCCCAAGTTCTTTCTGAACTCAAATACCCATGATTTTACATTTCTTGCTCTTTTGTTTTAGAAGTCTTTGATATGATAGTCCTTTCCTATCTATGAATGTCAAAAAGTTAACCAATACCAGTTTGCATGCTAAGCAATATTTTAGTTTATCAGACCACAAACTTACTGTTATAGCTTTTGCTCACAGTTCCTCCCAACCACAAAGAGCAAACAAAGAAATGCATCAGTGCAAAAAGTGCTACTAAATAAATAAGAGTTAACTTCTAATTGCTAATATGTAGGGAACGCACACCAAAAAAAAAAAACCACCAAAAAATCAAATGGAAGAACATAAAGAGAACATAAAGACAAAATGACTCAATGAGAGTCTTTGAAGCAGTATAAGTTGCAGATAAGCAAAGTAGCAACATGACAAATACACAGATGAAAATTTTGAGGACATTTGCCAGTAGAAAAGTCTATAATTTGCAGTTGTTTTTTGCAGAACTGATATGAAACACCTGAACCTAAACACAATTATTTTTTTTAAAACATACACTTCTTGATTATGACCATGCTTCTGGATCCTTAGTGGCCTCGCTTAATTCCTTCTTCTAATCAAATGGAAACATTAACATATTAGGAAAAAAAGCCTGATAGGCCACACAATTCTTATTTGCATATACCTACTGGCATATTTTTGAAATACAATTGCCAGCATCTACCCTAACTAATACAGAACATTAGCAACTGTATAGCACAGTGTTCTAGTAACTAGTGGTGTGGTAGGTGACAAAACAGCAGATGACTTCAACTTTAAAACTGGTAAGAGTCTGCAGGAATGCAAGAGCTAGTTACCTTGAATTTCTTAGTATTATGTTCTACAACTGGTCTTACTGGGCAATTGCTGTATATAAATCTATTTTTCAATCTTTGGATAGGGATTGACATAATCTGAACACAGTAAGCGCACAAATAGTGCATGGGAAAGGGAAAAATAGACAAAACTTAAAATGGTGAGATTTCAGCTCACCACACTGTCAGAACTGCCCTATCAGCTTATATCAATCAGCTTATCTCATTAGCTAGCCAATGAGGTCACTGCTAGACAGTCTGTTTCATAATCTCCATTTCATCAAACTCAATATAAGGGACCTCACACACATGATATATTTTAATTACTCATGAACAATGAAAATAAAATAACAAGAATTATCAAAAAAGGAAAAACAAAGCCCAAGTGGAACTGAGAAAAAAACACCTTAAGATTCTCTGTTCTGTAGATATAGATACTACCGATTCTAGCAATTTTTGAAGACATAACCTTGATATTGCCACTCTTATCAGGTTCCTTCCTTTCTGTGCAGATACATAATATAATGTGCATAAACATTCAGGTTTCTGATTCCCTACAAGCTGTGAATATTATGCACTCTCCACTTCATCATCATCTCACTGGTTAGGATTGCCTGCAGCTCGTTTCTCTTTGGTTTTGTGATTTTGCAGGAAAAAATAAAAAACAAACAGGTTTTGGTAATAAAAACCAATACGTGAAAAAAAAAAAAAAAACCTGTGGTTGGTTACTACTTAAATCTTGCTGGGTAAGCAGAATGATCCATGTTTTAAAATTCAAAAAATCAAAAGAAACAGAGAAGTTACTCATTCTGATCTGACAAATAAGGATCGAATAGCACTGAAGAAGATATCTCAATAAGCTATTATGGGATAGAAAGAAAGAAACTGATGAACCATATCATCCCAGGGATTGTGATCCAAAAGGAGATAAAAAGCAAACATATTTGTCCCTTAGGAACTGAATTCCATTACCATAAATTAAACAAGATGTAAGAAAATTAATTCCACAAAATGCCAGAAACTGATCTGAGCTGACTTATTCACACTGACTAGTAAGGAAGGAGGACTTGCATAGCAAGTTGTATAAGCTGAGTACATCTGTTTGCACTGATATCAGAAGGTAGATTTAGAGGCAATCTAAAAAATCCTCAGTCCTCTTTAAACAGCCCTTCCTTAGAATATATCATCCTGCTCTTGCAAGTAACCTGATTAATATGCAGTTTGGCTGAACAACGAGGTCTCCTGCTGCTTTAGATCATCCTTTAATTGTACAACTTTTTATTTTTCCAGCCTATTAACCTCAACTCCTTCACAAGCTCACCAAACATGCTGAAACAAGTTCACAAAAAGACATCCTTTTTTCTCTTCACTTCACCATCATGATTAGTACAACACATACACTTGTTCTTTCTGAAATTTTAATACAGTACCCTATTGCCCAACTAGCATTGTTTGGCGAAACACTCATCTGCAAGCTGCAGCACAAACACCACACAGAGAAAGTCTGTTTTTATAAAGCCCTGCACTGATAATCAGTGAATTCTGATTAATAATATAGCCTGCAAACTCTATAAGTCTTCTGGTAAATCATGAGCACTCCCTTCAAGAAAAACAATATCATCTGTAAGTCAAATTGAGAAATGTAAGATAAATGTCTTTCATTATTGCCAGAAAACTCAAAAATATGTTAAATACATTTCAAACATATTGAATAATTCATAAACAATGGCTGAGTAAAAAAAAACAACAAAAAAGAAAAAACATATTTTCATCCTACATCCTGAGCTGAACAAAGACTAGCAAGCAACAGTTTATTGCTTTTGATTTTATTAGCCCTACAGAGCAACCTAACAAGGTATTCAAAATTTAATACCTTAGAACAACAAATGATCAAATTATTATTAACTAGCAACTTATCTTCTCCTTGAAATTTAAGTGTAGTATGTGGCTAAAAGTCAGTAATTGTTCTTAATTTTTTTTTTTTTTATGATGACAACATATTAACTTCTTTTCTTTTAAATCTAAGTATAGAGAAACACAACATCATATCCAATTACATGATCAAAAGAGCTAAAACTTGAGATTACTTGAGCAATATATTTTTGAAAGAAAGTCCAAATGCGTAAGCCAACTTTTTGCTTTGAGACTAGTCAGGTTTGTGTGTACAGTCTTTTAACATGCTTCCTTTCTGAAGGGTGACTGTTTGCATAGACTGCTAACTCAAGAAACCCCCCAGCTTAAATATACTTTAATAAGTAGAAAATTTATGAAAGCTTTCCAAAGAATACATCCGCCACTTATTGTATTGGGACTGCAGTGAAACCTCTTGAAAGTCAAAGGAATTACAGGTGAACATCAGTCAGAATACTGAACTTGAAAATAATAGTAGCCTCCACACACAAAAAAAACAAAAAAAAACCAAAAAAAAAAACCAAAAACAGGCATCGAGTCCAATTTCTCCAACAGTGGATAGAACATAGAAAGGACACCAAAAGAAATGCACATATTGGTTACTATAGAAGGGAAGAGAGAACAATATTTCAGAAGACAAAGAAAGAAACTCAAAACAGCAAAAACAAGTCCCAAAACTGCAAAGATGGAACACAGTTCAAGAGATGGATGGAAGAAAGATACTTTGCACTGTGACCAAAGTCTACTTACAGCCATATCTTTACTATGACCAAGAAAATAGGATTTTATCTACGTTATGTGAAATAAATAGCACCATATCTAAAAAAAGCATCCTTCTCTTCCACCCTAGCAAAAATAAAACAGAACATCCCAGGAATTGATTAGCTGCTCAAATCTGGATCAATGACACTTGATTCCATTCATCCACTTATCCCAAGGATGGAAAAATTGCATGGCAAAGTTTAACCTCTTCCCCCTATCTATCCTTCCTAGTCTCTGAACCAACCAACCAACCAACCAACAATCAACAATGAAAGTAGATAGGAAAATGACATTTTTGCTATCCAAACACTGGAAGAGAGTATATTTCATACTAATATAATAAATATTATACCAATTTTATAGCTAATACTTCACACAGATTCAATCATGTATGCAGCAGTAGTAATATTTGCTGTGAAAGTTACAGCAGATCACATACAGCATTACATCTCTACCACTACTTAAAATTGCTGCAGAGTTTGTATCGAATACAGAGCACATGAAGAGGGGTTTCCACCTTTGAAAGCACGATGTCATAAAACACGAAGTATTTTCACAGTGAGAAAGTGATTAGTCTTTGAAACAAAGGTTAAATTAAACCTCTTAACTTTTCTGCATCTGAAATAACACAAAAAAGCATCCTTTTATTTCTGTTCAAACTGAAATAAGAGTGACAAGAAAACAGAAAATTTGGTTTTTTTTCTCCCTGAAAATTCTCATTATGGACAAAATGTCTAATTTAGGGACATAAAAATATGTCAAATCTTAAAATGCTGGGTACATTGTGAATAAAAAAAATTCAGATAATTCTACAAAAACAGTTTAATTTGCTCACAGGACTTCACTAGAACATAATAAAAACTGAAATTTTTGCTATTAAAGCACAAAGGACTCTTCATTTCTGATGTTTGCTATGCCAATATGCATGTTTAGACATTTCTATGAGTCATACTTCATACAGCAAGGAAATCTGTGTGAAGTATTACCTATAAATTGTGGAAGACAATTCAAAATTGAAAGAGAAGCAAAACATTTTTCTTATATTACGTCTGTAGTAAATTTGCACAGACAGCCACCCTTACATCTTCAAAAGCAAAAATATTTCCTCAAACAGATAATTAATTATTGGAAGGAACAGCAGTACCGGTTGATTCATTAAGCATTGCTATGCAGCACTGAAGATAAAGCATTTATTAATCTGAAACTCATCCACATCAGATGACCGCAGTAAAAATGTGTCATACAGATGCCGTTAGCAACATACTGAAACTGTTAACATACATATTAAAATGCTGATCTTAAGAAGCAAAACAAGCTTTCCAGCATATGTGTATTTGTTTTTAAGCAACACTACCTCTCTCTTCATTCTTTTATAAATATATATAACTCAGTATTATGTCAATCCATGATACTAAGAGAAAGTTATATCTTACGGTAACATTCATGTAAACTAAACTAAGTAATGTTTTGAGATTATATCAGGAAAAATATTTTAAGCACATTTCCACATTTGGCAGCTCAGGGAACAAAATGTTAGTTATTCTGTAGTGGAAAGTAACTACCAAGAAGCAGACTGAATAGTAGAGACAGCATGCATGTGTGCTACCACATGATGCTTGTCATCTGTCTTTCGCGTAGATTAAAAAATAAAAAAAGTCAAGGCAATTAAGCAATCAAACTATATAAAAATCACAGTTGCGATTTTGCTGACCTCATGTCCTTCATTCCTAGCATTTATAACAATGTAGATTTACCTCAGTTACCCTGTGAGCTTTGGTACAAATCCAGCCTTGCACCACCACAGCTCCTTTGGTGAGGACTGGAAAAGCAGAACTAAGACCTACATTTTGTCCTACATAAAACAAAAGCTGAAGTTTTCAGATATTTCAGAATCAAGTCAGGTCACGTTTGCCTCCTTTTACGTAAAGATCTGTCAGTAAAATACTACATGTCTCAAAATCATCATTCTATGAATGATACTGGTGCTGAAGACAAGCATATGTAGTGCATTATTACCAAAGGAAAGAAAGCTTCAGCATTGTGTCTCGGGGAGACTTGGGAAATTTCTGTATTTCAGATTTGCTCTTTTCTGCAATGTCATTTTTATGAAATATTGGGAGAGCAGCATTTCAGCCAGACTAGCAAGACGCTACTCTACGCTG
Source organism: Phasianus colchicus (assembly GCF_987193195.1). NCBI lineage: Eukaryota > Metazoa > Chordata > Aves > Galliformes > Phasianidae > Phasianus > Phasianus colchicus. The sequence goes on along the minus strand of NC_143439.1, from coordinate 17,461,795 downwards.
ATGACATAATCATTTTTCTATGCCAAGCACCACAATATGACAATGGTTTGTGATAAGGTCTTAAACTAATATGCAGAATCATCTTCTCAAGTGCCAAGGAATATTAAAGATGCTATCTTACTGGCAGCTTCTCATCAAGGGACTGACATAGATGAGGAACCAGAGGCTAATCCCCATTGTGTGCCATAGGATATTGCCACTTTCGCACTTTGTGTCTGCCTTGTGGAACTGATTCACAGAGTAATTACCGCAAAGATAAGCCTTTTCTGGAACATACACAATTAATTCTCCTGTAAAAAGTAGGAAAGAAATCTGACACTTTAATAATGTTTAAGTACACCTAATCTATTCCTTTTCTGCTCCTAATATTTCCTAAATATGTCGAAGAAAAAAGATTCAAAAGTACTTACAACTGTCTGCTCTTCTGTAAATTATCCATGAGTATGTAATAGCCCATCATAAAATAGCCAACATGAAATAATACTATAAACCCACAGAACATAGAGCAAGTGGATAATCGGTGTAAAGATGAATCTAAAATGTTACTCTTTTTTCATAAGCATTAAGGCAATTCTTTTCAAATAAGAAGTACCTTATTCCTTTAAAATCTGACAACTATATTTTAAAGTTTTGAAAATAGATAGGTCTAAAAATTTATTTTTGCTAGCAATTCCAAAAACTGTATTGATGATGAATTCATCATCATGAATTCATCAATTCGCTTTTCCAAATCTCATTCTTTGCCTGTCAAAACAACTTGTGTTTCCAGGACTGTACCTAACAATCCATTTATATTGGCACAAGCATATTTTGAGGTGATTTTTGCACTTCAGTAAGTGCCTTTTGTAAACTGCTCGTAAACAGGATTCAAGTGCATCTTACACTTTCTGTTACAATTCAAATCTTGAAAACTCAAAATAACAATCCTTCATAACTACAGACAACTGGCTAATTGCCCATTATTGAAATCAGACCAAAGAAAAGAACCAAGGTTGCCATCAATCTGCACTCCAGGAATAGATTATGCATATTCAGAAGAAAAACAAATCAAACAACCACACACAGAAACAAACAAAAAAAACCCCACACCTTATTTAACATAAGTTTTGAAGATAGAATAATTTGCAGAAATAAAAGAAAAAATGCTGGTTATTTTTTGTTTAACTGATTCTGATTATCTAGAATTAAACATTAACTTCTATAGCTTAGGATAAAGCTCAGTTAGCTAGCACTGGCTAGTCTAGGCAGCTTATAAAAGGAAAGAGTTTAAGTTTTTTGTTTTTTACATTTGATACAGAAGCAACAACAACAACAACAAAATTGATACAGGCAACTCCACAGCAGAAAAATACCCTCCAAGAGCTGAGCTATCAGGGACATTCATCACCTGCCTTAACTTTGCCTCCAGATGTAGTCAGAATTCAGCCAAGCTGCCTCACTACATTTTTTATTTCAATGGGACAACATGTATGACTCAAGTTACACAAGGACATCAAAAGTTGAAAGGATAATGATGTTAACACTCATTTTTCAGTGTTAATGCTTCCATATCAATGACAGCAGTAAAATAGATGTTACCGCAGGCAGCACTCAGGTTTTTTTGCCACAATACCATGAAAATATTTTCTACTTAGAGTAGTTCTAAGTGCTCAAATCACACTGGAAAAAAAAGATTAATTTTTAAAAAATATATACACATAAATGAGTAGAGCTGAGTAGCAGACACTCGATCACTTGCTATTTCATATATCTTTCTGTGCCCAATGAAAAAACAGACTTGGATTTCATTTTAGTGAATCATCATGCTTTATTTAGTTCAATAGTAGTAAATGAGATATACAGATTCCTTTCCAAATTCAATTTTAAATGACTAAATGTGGTCTCAGAACTCCCATCTCTATTCTCTCTCTATTCTCTCTGTTTTGTTTTGTATACAATTCTAAAATATAAAACTGAAGTCAGTTAATCATGAGTTAAACACACGATATTCACTTTTAATCATGGAAATTCTTATTTCATGACCATAGAGAGATGTACGTTTCTGCCTATTACGTGATAGAAGAACTAAAGTCCCTATGGGTCTTTTTCCTGCAACTGACTTATACACAAATGAACTTTGACAACAACTAACAGCAAATAAGCTACAGCTCACTGTATCAATACAGGATAATTTTACACTGACAAAGTTGTCAGCCAGTTAATAACATATGTTTCGAGGAAGACTGATATAAAATTAATGCTCTGAGACTGTGTACAAGTTTGATGTTCCCAGTGTCCCATTTTGTCATTTAATTTTAGATAATAATTACATAATACATCATTTTTTAATGGAGCCAAATGCGAAACAAAGAATATTGATGACCTGTATTTATTTTGCAGATGTTAATATAACAAAGGAATCTTTCATCTCTGTGTGGCATTACATTTTTCCATGCAACTTCAGACTTAGTTGTTTCCGCAGATAGAAAAACACCATTATTTCTTCTTAATATATATGAAAGATGCACTGTAACTTTGCCATAGTCACAGGGCTAGTGCTTCTAATTACTCATCTAAGCCTGACATTGTCCATTCAGTTTCACAGACTGTCCTTCTGGTTACAGATGGACCTGAATTCAGTCTGCTCAAGTTTTGTGGGTAGCCACCAGGTGTGAGACAGAAAGGTACAAAAACCCTAGAGCTAGATCAGAAAATTTAGATTTGATTACGGAAATAACACCACATCCTGTGGGATGCTTATACAAAATGTTGGTGGACATTTGCAAGTTCCTTGGTGGCAACAGACATACTGAACACCTTCTTGAATATGTTGACGCTATATGCTTTTTCTTTGGAGTAAGTTCCCTAGTTCTGAAACATGAAGAGGAAAATTCCCCGTCCTTTAATTAAGAATAATGAAGACATATTTTTTAATCATATTCTGGCAAAGCAGATTTTTAAGATTAATTTAGCTCTGTTTTAAAAGCACAATAAAATACACTTCTATACGTGTAGTGCTATATCGCTTACTTTACCTCACTCAGCTGCTTAAGAGTATTGTATCTTCTATTAAAGTGGTAGTACTCAAGCCTTGTTAGCTCATGCAAGGAAAAAAATCGGTAAGCATGGAACATTTACTATTTCATTTAAATTAAAATCCACATCTATTTAAGAGTGAAAAAAATATTTCATTTTTTATTGGACAGTCTTGTAGACATGAAAAACAATTCATGGGACATATATTTACAATTCACCAGGAAATATACATGGCCTCTCAAGATTTCTACCACATGCATACACTGATGTGCTACTTTGTCACTGATTAATGTCTCTTTGATACTGTAAGACAACTGTCAAAACAATCTTTTGAAGGAAATTTCTACTAGCAGTGTCTCTAAATAGTAGCCAGTTCAGAGGCTGACAAGACCCTAGAAGTGCACAGCCAGAGTTATCTGATTAATGTAGCCTCAGGCTAGTTATTCTGCAGTGGGTATGAAACTATATTTCTTGAGTTTTGGTACTGGTGAATGACATTATCAGACAAACAAATGTTTTTTTTTTGAAGTAGTTTCTCTTGCTTACCAGTTCCTCACGAAGTTGGGCTATGAGTTCATCTCTCTCCTTCAGCTGTAGCTTCAGCACTGAGCATTCATCTTTTATTCCATCCTACAAAAATATCAAAATAGATGTTAAAACAGGTTTCGTGCTTTTACTTTGGTCTTTACTTGAAAAGGCTGTTTCACATAGAGTGAGATTATTATTTCTAAGTAATGAAACTCAAATCTCCTTTGTCATGTGTTGTGGTTTCAATAACACATTCTAAAGTTGCAGCGTAAACAAATTAATGCATCCAAAGATGACAAAGAAATGCCAAAAGCTCCCCACAAAGAAGTCCATTTCATTATTTTCTGATTTTTCTACGCTTTTTTTTTTTTTTTTTTTTTTTTTTTTTTTTTTTAATTTAAGATCCTATCAGCTCATTTTTTCAGTTAAGGTACATCTACGAAATGTTATATTTTTTCTCATACGAAAGAACATTACAGAAATATCAATTTATAATCATTATTGTAGAGCTCTTAATCTTGATAGTACAAATAAACTGCTCTTCTCATATATAATTTATTTATTTATTTATTTTAACCCCCACATCCATTACAACAGCAGCAATTCAGATATTAACTGAGTAAACAAAATAGGTTCTGGTCATCACTTAGTGATATAAGCATTGATTATAACTCAGTTTATTGTGAGTAAAAATGAACCTAGTAGCAAAGCCATCACCAAACACAGATCCACGTAAATGCAGATAAATGCAGACAATTTTGTGAATTCATACAAGTCTAAACACCTTTGGAGAAAAAATGCCAACCAACTTTTTGTGTGTTGTGCTGGTAAATTTAATTTTATTCAAGCAGATAAATTCAAATTAAATTACTGAGTAACTGAAGACTAAGAACACAACAAACTAACAAGCCAATGAAGAACAAATTCATCTTACAACTATAAACAAAGAAAAGAATCTCAACATTCTTCTAGTACTGAGATATATTTACAAAGTCTGGGACATGCGATACTTTCTACTTTCAAAACCAAAACAAAAACAACAAGAACATAAAGAATATTACTGGGAATATAGTTATACATATGCAGCATAGTTTTCCCCTTAGTTTAAAAAAGAGAACAGTGTATCACTAGCTAATGGACGATAACAAATATAAAAGCATGAGATTTGCTTACACCATAAACTGCTCAGGGGTTCAAAAGCACATAACCCGTGTGATACGCTTGAACTCTGGCAGTACTAATGTGCTTGCAAAACTAAACATAAAAATGAAACAAATGTAGAGACTGAAGTCCATTTTCCTCAGTAGAATGTTATTATAATAATGACCTTTCAAAGTAATTACATTGCTCTGTGATGGACTAATTGGAAGGAGAAACAAAATACATATAAAACTCAAGATATTTACAACTACATTGGCCCTTCATAACATCCTATTTTTGGCTGAAGATATGATTGTACTTAAATATTATTTCAGCACGAAGTACAGAACCCCTGAAAGATTCAAATTTTGAAAAAGAAGTCAGGATTTGCACTATCTTCCTTTGGGAGAAAAAATCATGGGTAATTTTCTTAGTGATATAGCTATAGCAGCATTTTGCTCTGTCTACTGATACAACGTCTAAGAATGCTAGCTAAAAATAAAATACTAATAAATCCCAGAATCTTGTACCCTCAGCACCCAATAGGTTATCAGCATGTACACAGTTATCAAAAATGTTTGCTTATCAAAAATAAGGCACTGAGAACTGAACTATATATTTATCAATATTTATTATATCAGTATTTGCAGAATATAAATGCTTTAAAAATGATGCCACATTAACTATAGCACCTCTACGTCTAGTTGCACTATTCTGAATTTTTTTTCAGCAGATTTTCACATTACCTTCTGTTATCTCCTGATTTTCCCCTTTCCAACTTAAAAAATGAGTTGACAGATTATACAGTAGAAGAAGAAAAACAAGGTCACAAGACCGAGCAAGAAAAGACTACTACAAAAACAAGCTTATATGAAGCAAGCACAAGGAAATGCAGTAATAAAACATGTACTAGTGTAAGGCATGTAAGAAAGATTTTTGAGATTATGTTTAGTATTAAATGTGGTATTGAAGTCAATTCAGGCCTCTGTAGGACCAGTGAAAACTTGAACAATTTTTTGCCTCCCAGAGCTTCCAAAGACTTTAAAATCCTAGTGCATCCCTCTTGGCAAAATGCAGTCAAACACCCAGTTGGATCTTTCTCGTCCACACAAGGGACTGACCCTTCTATGAGGATTACTATGTGATGAAGATATAGGAAGTTCCATACAAACATAAGGAAGAACTTAATTATGGTAATGGTGACAGATCACTGGAACGGGTTGCACAGAGGGGTTGTGGGGTCTCCTTCTATGGAGATATTGAAGACCAACCTAAATGCCTTCCTGTGTGACCTATTCTAGGGAACCTGGTTTAGCAGGGCATCAGGACTTGATGATCTCTGGAGGTCACTTCCAATCCCTGCAATTGTGTGTGTATTTGAAAACTACTGACGACCTAAATCTTGTTTCTAGGTACTTTTCAGTTAACAGACTGCAGTGTCAAGAACAGTGTCAGGAGGCTTTTTATTCAGTTCCCTCAGACCTGTGACAGATCCCATCTCCTAGTTTTCCCTCCCAGAAATGATTATCAACTAGAAGTGAAGATTTTAAACAATATATATATATATATATTAAATTCACTGTTGTTTGTTTAATTATGGATTCATTCACAGGTTCTTCTCCAAACCATTGACCTCAAAACAACTACATGGCTGTAGCGTATGTTTCAACACCTTCAGTGCCTGCTGCTGCTTCACTGTCCAATACAAATTCTGCCTCTTGTGAATATTAAAGCACTTTACATGGTTGTGTGGATATTATTAGTCCTGACATCATGTGGATTATAGAGAACAGCTGTTGGCAGTATGGCAGCATGAAAATGAACTATTTCTGAGAAACTGTGCTCAGTCATAACCCTTCTAAATACACCTGAGTTTAAGTGTATTAGATAGCCAAGAACATACAACCAATGCAGAAATGGTAACAAAGGAGCTGTCTCAATTTTATCTAACAATATGGAACAGGCTGAATGGTAAGAAATTATATGGCATGACATGTCTGGCTAGTGATCCCTATATAAAGTGCAGTTAGGGAAACTAATATACATGGTTTCTTGAAAATTGAAGGGAAGACATTCATTGATCTAGAAAACGCCACTTAACCGTGCTATGTGCTCAGTTTCCAAACCACAAATATCTTAACTGTAGAATCATGGCCTCCAAAAAGGAGACTTCATCTGCCACTCAAGCATCTCAAGAAGGACAGTCTATACATAGGTTCTTCCCTGCAATTTTATATACAGACACATTAATGTGTACACAGATGCTCTCCAAAAGCATATAGTAAAAGAGAAGCACTAGCAGTTCCCAAATTTTTTATGTCATTGCTTAGTAAAAGTAGTACTAAAAAACACTCTTCACCACATGGGGTTTGCAAGTAGCTAAGAGCTCACTCTTGTTGAACACAGTCTAGAATTAAGATTTGGTAATACTAATTTGCTGCATTGCATTTCTATAGGCTTCATTTGTTCTAGAAACATAAGAGAAAAATGAAAAAAATGCTGCTTGGTGTTTCTCTCTCTTATATTTTGAGAATATTTCTGCTATAATACAAATTGATAATACGAATAAGACAGACAACATCACCCAAGAATACAAGAGAAAAATGTAGAGCAGATTGTAGAAAGACTTGGGTACTTCCAACAACCCATATACATGCCTGAATGTATTATTAACACAAGTAAAATGCAATGAAATCAACTGCCTGTTATCAAAAAAATGAATACAGTTCCTCCAAAAATCGAGAGCTCCAAAATCACATCCTGTGTACAGGTCAGCATTGTTTCATTAAGGATAGCATGGGGGATACCAAAGAAAAAAATACGTAGCTGTAAGTTTTGGGGACTGCAGAAAGTAGTAGAATGCTGCATTATTTATTAGTCTAGAAGGCAAACAATAATGCAATGAGCGTGAGCGGAAAAAGAATTTATTTTTTAAATATAATTTGAATATTCTGGGGCTATACTATTTTGGCTTTTATGTAAAATGTGGATCATGTACTCTTAATGTTTAGAAAAATAAGGCTGCTTATAATACTGGTGTCATGGTATTATGACTTTTTGTTATTAGTATTCCACACTGTAACATTATGTAGTGCACTGGGAGTTAAAGAGTCAGTGCTCCAGTAACATGGATTGTTGATATTTTTGGAGTAAGGGGATCCAAGCAACTCCTGTACGAGGAAAGGCTGAGTAACCTGGGTCTCTTAGGCCAAGGGAAAAGAAGACTCAGGGGGCATCTGATTAATATACATAAATATCTCAAGGGAAGTGGGAGACAAATGGATGAGGCTAGGATCTTCTTGGTAGTGTGTAGTGGCAAGCAGTTGCACAGAGAAGCTGTGGAGTCTCCTTCCATGGAGATATTCAAGACCCATCTGGATGCCAACCTGTGTGACCTTACTGTAGAGTACCTACTTTAGCACAGAGGTTGGAACCTTTCAATCCCTGCAATGCTGTGATTCTGTGATTACTTTGGGTGGCTTAGATACGAACAAAGAGCCAAGGAGAATAATAGATCTGCATATAAGTATAGCTGAGTTCAAGTGCTAACCAATTAAGTGACTACAGATTTAAAATTCAGCTAGGTAACGTTTACCATTTATATTTATTATATTAGCATCCTTGGACACTCTGGTTCCTTACCTTCCCATGAAAAGAATTTATACCTGAACATGTTATCAAGAACTCTAGTCCAATAAGAACGTGGACACTGTGAAAACATTAGTTAACATTCCAAATAATTGAATCCCATATTCTATGCATGTGCTCATAAATTGGATACACTACTGTTTTGAAGATATTTTATTCAGTTTAGTAAATTTTGTACTACACATGATGTATCTTCCAGGAATATCTCATTAAAAAAAAAAAACAAAACAAACTTTTGAAAAGTGTCAGCTGTATTTTCTTCACTTATATTCCTTGATATTGCTTAAAAAAGAAATAATCCAGGATTTAGCTTACATTCACATGGATTTACCGTTGTTATTGTACCTGACTGTTGTCAGAATGCTCTTCAAATGATCATATTTTTGTCTCTTCAAAGTAACATTATTTTCAATCATAGTTTATGACAGCAATTGGTGTATCTTATTGCTAGTATTTTCCTATTTAATTTAATTCTGTCCATCTGGGAAAGTGCTAAACATAATAGAAAAACTGTTTCTCATCAGATCAGGTCACAGGATGACAAATTGTACTGCATGTGTGAAGACAGCTGCAGCATGTTATGTGTAAGTGCCAAAAAACATAATCATTTACATTTTAAAAAGTTACTCTATACCTCTTCATGCTTAGGAACAAACAGGCCTATTGTGCTTGTTGTAATTACAGAGAGCTATAAACAAAACTAACCAAGTATACTGGAAGATAAATTTACTGCAATTTTACTTTACACCAAAATGAATATGCTGCCAAAATAGCACCATAAAATTAGAATATTATAAAACTCCTTTGATAAATGTGCTGCATTTCAAATGCTAAGCAGATTGTTTATCAGCTTACAGCAATGCAGAGATCAGCAATTTTTTTAGGTTATACTTTCTTAAGAATATAATCCTGAAGTAACTCTGAACTAAGAATTTTAAAATTGAATGTCAGGTCCAGAAAGCTACTTAAATCCCATAACAGTTGCAGGTTTGTTTTTTTGGTTTGTTTCTTTTTGTTGTTTGTTTTGGTTTTGTGTGTGGTTTTTGTTTTTGTTTGTTTGTTTGTTTTTAACTTTTGCAGCAGATTCACGTAACAAATTCAATACATTTCTGAGTAAGTATTGAGAAAACTGGTTACTTGAACATCTACAGGATTTTTATGTTAATAGTCTGGAGATCTAGACTATGTATGGATATGCAGGATGTCTTTAATAATACCCTTTACACTACCTGGCATCTGAAAAACACAAATATTTTTGAAGATCTTAAATTTGTAGAGAAGCACCATGACCCATCTTCAGACTGAGATTCCATTTGTGTTAATGCATGGCAAGTCAGCACACATCATTTATCAACAGGAAGAGCATCAACTCATTTGAGATTACTTGCAGAAGCAGGCTTCTGGATACTGCAGTTTGCATTTTCAGCTTTTTTTTTTTTTTTTTTCTCTCTCTAATAATTTTCTGATTGGTTTTAACTGTTTTTCATTGTTTATGTTAAAATTATTAAGACTGGCATAATGCAGACAATATGAGACTTCATTTTATGTTGCAGATGTATTTCAAAATAAAGTCACAGATCCAGTTCATCTTTGAGGTGACCCCCTCATAATTATTTATACCACACTGTATTTATAGTCTGATTTCTAGGTACATATTCAGCATCATTTCCCAGTGTTATTTTGCCTTTCTATATTCACTCCAGTTCTATGCATTGTATTTATTTACATCTGTCATATCAATTCCTTTCAATCCCACTAAGAGACAGACAAGTGAATTGGCAGGCTGTAATTCTTCACACGTGTAAAGCACACTGAATTTTTTTCTTTGGCTCATTTTTTCTTTTGGCACTCTGAGTCAGGGCAGTTAGCCTTGGCTGGAGTCTTGACAACTCACGGCAGGCAATGGCCATGCTTACTCTCCTTCGCACTTTACATGGCTCTATCAACAGATGCTGAAACACAGCATAACGATAAGGGTAAATTCACAGTTTTAAAGGAGAACACTACTCAGAGGCATCCCCAGAAGCCACCCTGTTGCAATACCATCAGTCCCACTATGAGATGCCTTTCCCTTGCTCAGGAGGAACAAAACCAATAACATTTGGAATGTCATAAGAGAAACAGCTGTCACTGTGTATGTCATCTTTTAATGCAACTGCAGCATTTAAATGACATTTCTATAGGAACAACTCTACATTTCATTAAGAGAAGCACAGAATTGGAGGGGTTGGAAGGCACCTCTGGAGGCCATCTAGTCCAAACCCTTTGCTAAAGCAGGTTCCCTATTTCTCGATCGTGAAATCAAATGGAGTCCAAGATTCATAGGATCTGACTCCAATATGATAAATAACAGTAATTTAACACTCATTAAGCCCTCTGTGATTCTACTTCCATTGTACTTCCATGTTGTACTTCCATTCAATCACACGTAATATGTCAAAAATATTTTAATGAAACAATTTTGGACCCTTATTTGAATGCTAGAATTCAAATGGTATTTTACTACGAAGGTAACACACATAAAAAGACTACACAGGCTATGCTAACTTCAGACACCTGTGAATACAAAGCTAAATAAACACTGTTTTCCTTACAGTGATCCAACTGTCAGTGAATTGTGAATTAGAGACTGATCAAATTAATGTGTTTTGTCATGCTGGTTTTTTGTTGTTTGTTTTTTCTTTCATTTCAATTTTACTCTCTGCATCAGTGAAAGTAAACAGTACGGAGTTTAAAAGAATGTTGCTCAATAAACAAACTGCAAAATATAAAATCAAATAAGGATACCAGGTCAAGCCCAAGATGCATCTAACCAGCAGAAATCACAAACAGCAGCCAGGAGTGGAAACATGTAACAGCATATAATTGTATTTTTCCTTATATAACCACTGCCTTTACTTTCTTTTTTTGCACTTTGTAAGCCTAAGTTTATACACACAGGGCCATGCATCCTTTGATGATAATCTCTAAACACATTCATGAAAACGTACTAATAAAAAGAAGTCCAACACCCCAAACTTTTTTTTCAAACTTGCTGCTTAACAATGTAACTTTTTTGCCCCAAGAAAGATATGAGTACTTTCTATTCATGTTTCCTCGTTCTTCTATGTCTTTACACTAACTGCACAACTTCTGTCATCTTTTTCAAGCTCAGAAATCTGTCTATATAATCATCCTTCTTACATAGGCCACCTCACATATCTGATCAAAATCTGTGATCTACCTTTTCTAGTTGTGCTATATGATTAATTAGAACTGCGTAACCCAAATTACACATAGCACTCAAGCAACAGGTCGATGACCCACTCTTACAACTGCATTATCTATTGTGTTTCGTATTTCCTCTAAAATAGTTACTCCGAGTAATTCTTAAGAGGTAATTTACATAGAAAACATGCCGAATTCTACTATTTCTACTGTTTCTATAGAACTGAGAGAAAAATTAATATCAATCATTCATTTCTTCACAAACCTAGAATCGAAATAACAAGCTTCAAAATAAGCAGAGTTTGGGAAGAATGCCTTTGTATTTATTTCATCAAGTGCCCAGCAAGTACCATTAAGAATAAATCCTCAATTGTACATACTTTTTTACTCATAAGCCCAGATCACTAACATATACATACAGGGTAATGAAAAGATGTAATTTTCAATTTGTATCCTTATCAGAAGGATAATTGTCTGCCTTTATTATTTAATAACCTATTAAACTAGTTACTGAAGCCATTTATGCTACTAATTATTTTGATATTCTCAATGAAATATGTTGCTTGTATTTTCCTCTTCGTGTGGTTACATCTCCATCAGCTTCTTTTATTTTCTCCTAGAGAACTTTCAGGGCAAAGGGGGAAAAATATGAATAATTATGAGAGATACTAAGAATACTTGCACTTATAAAAGAGAACACTGAATATTCTATACTTATGTTAAAAGTAGGAGATCACAGAGGAAAACAAAGTTTTTAACTAAACTATACATTCAGTGCAACTGCTTCACAAACTGCAACATCAATAACTTATCAACCTTGTATCAAAATCTATCTTTCATTCAAGAGTAAACCCTTGCTCAGCTAATGCAACATTTTCTGGGAGTTTCTTTGTAGCTACACCATCAGCTTTGCATATATGCAGAATAAAACTTTAAACAGAAACAAAATCCAGCTACCAGAAAATTGTTTTACTGCCATAGGATAACTACAAGAATAAGAAGCACTGAAACAATGCAGAGCCAACCAGAAAAACCTACTGAGTTCGGCTAGCATAGAAAACAGTACCATTCAATCGGCATAACATTTGTTGGCATAATCAACTCAATAATACAGTTCCTTCTGCAGATAGTACATAATGAGATAAATCACTATACTAAACCAACTAGAAATAAACTTCAACGTATAAATAAAAAAAATAGAGAAAAAATATTTTTCCTAATATTTTACTGCCTCTATATAGCGCATTTTAAATCTGAATATTTCAAGAACATCTGTATGCAGGTCTTGGAGAACCAACCTAAAATACACTGTTAGCTTCCTAAAAATGAACCGAAAATGCATTTAGGAGGACTCCGTAAATTTGGTGAAGTCCATAAAGTTTTCCTCTGTATAAAACAAATGAACAAGAACTTCAATAATGGCAGGATACCATAGGAAAGAGTAATGGTCATGAAGCAAAAAAGTTCTGTCTGTATCTTCATAAATGAGTGGTACGTTAGTCTACTTTTTAAGATGAAATCAAATTTGGGTTTTATAGCAACACAGCTGCTCATTTTAGAATGTTTATGTCATTTTTAAAAGCCCTTGAAAAAAATTAATCAGTTTTGAATAGTCTTTGGTCAGCAAAATTTGTCCATACACTGCATCTAAAAGAACAGCCAATTGCACTGCCACAGTGGCTGGGGTCACATCTGTGGGAGTTGATACTCAGAAGCGTGTGCATCCTCACAGTCACACCAGGGACATGAACCCAGGTCACCTGGATTTAACGTGGATGTCCTGACCATAGCCTCATGGAGATTCTCAAGCAGCCTGCACTTTTCCTTTCTACAGAAAAGACAGACAAAGCCTCAATAGATTGCATAAAAATTGTTCCAGTTTCCTTTTTTAAAAACAAGAAAAGAGTGCAGAGTTTTTGGTGGAGAAGACATCAATTGAAATTTACAGTTGAGCATTGCTGCTGCTTGTGCTTTAGAGCAGCATATTTGTATTACTTCCTTTATGTACAATGGAAACAAACACTCTGCAAACTTCTTTTATTAAAATATGCAGAATGACTGTAAGTAAAATCAAGATTAACGAGCAACCCTCTGGAAGTTGAATTAAAAGGATCCAAATCCTAAAAAGAATACTACACATCAGGAAATATGCTGTGATTATCTATTACTAGATTTCTTTTTTCACACAAGGAAAACTGCATAAGAAAACCGACCAAAATCAGGTGGTTCTTCTACATGGGTACTCATATGAATAATCACCCTTTTCCACTCACAAGTGTTACCATTTAATTGTCTAATATTCATCATTATAGAATTGGGAAGTGTAACCTTGCAACTTCATTTCTGCACATTCTGAAGTAAGAAAAATGTCAAGAAACTCAACCAAAATTAACTCGATGTTATTTTCTTCAGGCAGTTTCCCAGAGATCCAGTTACTCAAACATCATTTCTAAGTCACATTTTGAAGTGAATTGTAAGAGTCACAGAGGCATTAATTATCCTGTCACTTGCAGCCCAATATTACACTTAGTCAAGTTCCTACACGACTCTTCCTTTGTCATCATTACAAGGTCTTAGCTATACTATTTATTTCTTACAATTCTGATTATTAAAAAGCATAGTCCACTTAGAGATTACCTTCTTCTTCTGTTTTTTGTCAAACAAAGGAAAATGGGTGCTTTTTCAGAGTCCATTTCTTCTGGGGAAAATTTCTATCCCAACATGCTCACAGAGAAGCCTAGCCAATAGATGTGGCGAATGAGAATGGGTAGATTAATGAGCTCATTATAATTCATTAAAGAGTGATGTGGGGATGACTGCCCACTTTAATTAGTTTTATTACTGTAGGAAATTGTTTCATATGCCAAACTCATCACCAAGCATGCCTGGAAAACATTAGAGTAGTAATCAAGCTTGAGACAAGAACCTTTCATTACTCTATAAGGCTAAAGACTCTTATAATGACAAGTAAGATATTAAAAGGATGGATATGAAAGGGGCTAGCATAAAATAGTTTATCATGTCTGATAATTCAGTGATAAACAGCACAATAGCAATCTTAAGTTAAAAAAAAATTAATAGAGCAGATGTGTTGCTATGGCACATCATGTACTTTCCCTGTAATCATGACATTAGCTGACAGTAATAGATTAAGAAGGATTAATAGGTCGGGTTTACTCAGATAATAAATTGTAGTGTAAATTAACTATGACTCAAATATTCTAATGAAAATGTTAATTGGTAACTGAAATTTCTACAGAAATAAACAGGCCTCTTTTCCCAGTCATCCCCAAAATTAGCAAATGTGTTTTCACACACTGCTTGACAACTGGAGTTGTAAAAATCTAGAAGTTTAAATATTAACTGTGTAAATGGATGGTGTTGTGCAGTCATAAGAAAAATTAAAAAAAGGGAAGTATACAAATCAACCTCACAGTGTATCTCAGGGAACAATGTTTAAATGGTGCCACACCGGCATTATGTAACAAATGCCAATAAATAAAACATTTTTATCGAAGAGAATGAAGCTTTCCAAAGAAGCTGAACATTAGTATTCAGCATTTCCCAAGCTCTTTTCTCTCTTAAAAAAAATAAATTCCAAAATAGAAGAATCCTCTTTACTCCTCATCCCATCAAACACAAAGATTTATTCTGGTACGTGATAAGGCTTTGAGTTAAAAGGCAAGATTATCCCATTGCTAAACAAAACAATGAAATCAAATCAAATATATCTTACTCCAGGGCAACCAGAACTTCTTAATATTTTGAATGACTTTTCAAACAAACAAACAAAAAATAGCTTTTACATTAATTTCATGTTATCACAGGTAATTATAGTTCAAGTTCAGCGAAAATCAATTCAAAGTAGGAAAACAGAGCTGCTCTGACAGGTCTTTTTTATGCTACTGCCTTATTTAAGATTTTATTCTCGACTCCAGTTCCACTCCACAGCTCCCAGAAAACTGCAAGTAAGTCTGAAATATAAGTGAGAACAAGGTGAGATGACAGTAATTTGGCAGTCTCCAAAACGTGCAGAATGATCAGTCTGCATAGATTAGCTAAGCTGCAGAGAGCTTTATTCTATATAAGTAAACAATTCTGATGCTCAGCAAATTTTACTTGAACAAATGAATTTGGTGTACCTTGCATTGCTGAAATTACTCTTCCTGCAGCTCCCATAAACCCAAAACCCAAAATATACAATCATCAGATAACTATGGCAATATCTGTTCAAATCTTCCCATTCACAGTGGGACGGTATATGCTTTGTTTTGTTTCTCTTTCCACTATTTCACAAACTAAGCTGCAGAAAATATTTCTCCTTGCATAAAATGTAAAATTTCCATTTTCCTAGGTATTTCAGTTCAATTGCTAAGTTGTTTTCCCCTCCTCCTCCCCTCCCCTCCCCCCCCCCCCCCCCCAATAGATAATAATGAAAAATGGGAAGAAAAATAAAACATTAATACTATGCAAATACTTACTGGGAAATGTTGGTATTAGTAACATCTGCCAAAACACCCCTAACAATTCCTCCATTTGTTTGAGTCATTGAAAATAGACCCAGGAATCTTACTGGTGGAATCCTTTCAGTTTTGTCAGTACTGCCTCACTCTAATCAATCTTATGTAATTTGAAAGCTTTTAGGCATATGAAGTCCTAGGCTCAGGATGAACATAGCTTTGAAAACACATGCAGTTCTTAGTTATGCCTCACTCAGAAGCTGTGTGAGGATAAAGGATATCACAGAAGCACAGAATGGCGTGGGTTGAAAAGGACCACAACAATCATCCAGTTTCAACCCCTCTGCTACATGCAGGGTCACCAACCAGTAGCAATAATAGCAAACAGACCTACAGAAGACAACAGAGAAATCTCTGTGTGCTGGCACTTTGTATCTTTCTGATAGCTCTCCATCTGCAATACTTAAATGCAACATACTTATGACAGAAACCAGAAGAAAAATAGATCAGACAACCAGGTTCTGCTGCCCTGAGCCAGGCTTAACAATGTCATACTCAATAGAACCAGCAAGTCTGTTTGCTGAAGAGAAAGCTCCTATATAGGAGTAAGGAAATAGTGACACGTATCAAAATAAAATAAACAGTTAAACAACTCTGTGTAATTAGAAAGAAAAATTCATTTGTAACCAATGATCACTTTCATTTTTTATGAACAGGACAGATGCATTTATATATAATCCCTTACAATTTTTATTTATACAAATACCTAACTATAGAAAATCTACAGAGCATGATAATACCGAATAATGTATTCAAAATACAACTATTCAAGAAAATTTAGAGCAAAACAGTGTAATTAAAGTAGTCGTGATTATTTTGAATGGAAAATACAGAGATCAGACATTATGCCATCTTATTAAGGATGAAGACGCCTTGAATATGAATGTGTACTAAGACTTTAAATGAAAAAAAAAAAATCCTTTATTTGGTGAGACTTTTGCAGATTGAGCAATACTCAAACTAATTTTCCATTTCTTCTCACCCTTATTTTTATTTTATTTGGTTTGTTTAGATGTTTAATAAATTACTGTGACGTACACAAGAATGATACAGTAGGAAAATAATTTGTTTACTTGTGAAGGGAATAATTTGAAAATACCAGTTGAACTGATAACTAAATCTGTAAGTTACACTCCCTGTCATCACTGAATATCTCTCTATGTATACAATATATGTAAGTATATAATATATTTCCACAGTTTGGCTGTGGAAAGAATACAGTCACACTTCTACTACTCACGGTGAGCTGCTAGTACTCACAAAAAAGCCATTGCTGAAGAACTTGGCCAGATATGCAAGAATGTTTTTGTTTTTTTTTCCCTCAAATTGAAAATAGGAGAATACTTCTGATATTCAGAACTGTACTCTTATAGACATACAGAAACATACAAGCTATACTTTCAAACTAAACAACTTTGGTTCCTTCAGTTCTGGAGTACCTGATATGAAAATCAAAATGGATCTCCAGTTTACAGATAACACTTTTAAAAAACCACTCACAACGTGAGTAAGCTGGGGTCTGTGAAAGGTATGACAGCTTTTAGTGTTTGGACCAATTGCATTAATAAAACCTACTGTAACTTAAAAAAAAAACACAAAACAACAACAAACATTTGAAAAAAACTGTTCACTAAACATGGTAACAGAGTCTTTCAGTATGTTATTAGCACTTCATTCATAGTAGTCTATTTTATTACATTTTCTCAAAAATATTCTTCTGAAAATTATATTAGAAGATAGGTTAACAACCATATTGTTCTCTCCTCTCATGAAAAATTCAACTACATTTTCCATCAGTTTAACTTGTTCGTGACAAATAACTGCTCAATTATCCAATTAACATCTCTGATCTGTATCAACATATGCATCAAATTCAGCCTTTGAGACTCCCAGTTCAAAAGAAGTACATGATATCAGCCATTTAGTTTTGTTTAAAGGAAAACCACTCCTTCCTCTCCTTACTCTATATTCTTTCTACACACATTTTTAAAAAAGGTGAAAAGAAACCACAAGAAACAGCTCAGTCTATGAAGAGCAACCAGACAGGATATAAACTAAGGAAATCAATGGAAATTAATCAGCAAAATAAATCTAAAGTATTAAAGATCACTTATTTGTGTATCTTAAACAAAAAGCAGATTATGGACCCTGATTTTGCTGGCAGACACACCTTAAGTAACTGTTGGTAGTGACTGAACTCACACATGTGCAACTAATAATGCGGTTTTGTACTTAAACGGTTATTTGCCTTCTTGCTTGATTCAAATTATATACAAAAACCCCCTTATGTTGGCGGGTTGGAAATTGAAAATCAAGTTACTTCCATCTTGGTTACATTTCTCAATTGGAGACTAAAGTAAAATCTAAAGGAAGGTGATTGCTCCCAGGGCTAACACCAGCTGATTTATATCAATTACAGACACATTTTCTGAGAGTATATCTGCTGTTGTCAATGCTTCAAACGTTTGTCATACAAGGATTTTTGGCCTCGTAGTAAACCAAGTGAAGATTTGACTTAAGTATTCTTTGTCAGTGGCTGCGACATTTATGTACCATTGGCATTAACTAAGACCTATAAATGTCAAACACTATTTTCTGAAAATACAAAATAGCTGATTTTTGCATTAAATGAGCAGAACTAAAATTAGTAGAGAAAAATCATCTGAGTGTGAGACTGCTTTGGAAGTACACATGGTTTCATCTGATTTCTCCCATCCTATCCTCAGGAAACTTAGCCATGTGAAATAAAATTTTCACAAGTACTGAGTACAGAATGATACAAAAAAAAAGATTATCCCAGAGATTCTGTCCTTCAGTGCCTTTCAAATTGTGGATGAGGAGCTTAATTACGGCTATAAACTTGGGACAGAGATGACTTCCACATCTATATACATGATTAAAAACCTGCCTTAATGACGTCCTGATCTTTAAAGATGGTATTAAGCAGTCTATTTCATGGGTTAAAACTTTGTAACAAACTTCACCATTTATTCTTATTGTCCACTGAATGACCCATTTTCATGGGAAGTTTTCATCACATTAAAAGGCGCCTCCAAAGCATACTTCTCTATGCTAAAGATATTGCTTTGTTTCTTTTGTCTGCCATACATATAGCAAGAACTCACAGAACAGACTGCAAAAATATTAGCAACAAATCTGTAGTCCATGATAAAGAGGCCAGTTACATCCAACACAGCCTCATACCTCGAAACAAATTGCAAAACATTAGAAAACTTTGTTACTTCGCTAAGCTTAAGTAATGCAGAACCAAGCAAAGGTCATGGACTTCATCTTCTCATTGTTCTAAACTTGACGGTTTTCAAGATTAGACAAGTTTGCCTGTAAACTTAACAGTTACAGACACAGCTCCACAAAAGATCAGTAATATAACAGCACAGCCTTCCTTCCATCTATGCTAAACCAAGTCCTGTCCAAGTGAACACTACAACATGTATAATCAATTTAAAAAAAGCAAAATAATTAGCAGAAAATCCATCCTTCCTGCTATTAAGAGACAGTCGCCACTATACTCCAAGAACCAGACTCTCATTTTCTCTATATCCCCACAGCTGTATGGTGTTGGAAGATTTTCTCAACATATTTTCCCAAGAGCAGTTTTTGACTTCAGAGTCACTTGGAGTGTGAACTAGGAAAGACGGGCTTTGTACTGACTATAGTGTTATGAAAATTAATGGGACTATGCAAACTAGTAAACCTGTGTTAAACACCTATGGGAGTGAGCAATAATTTTTTTATACCTTGCAGAAAGATAAGCGTAGACTTCAGAGAACAGAAAAAGTCGAACTGAATTTGCGGAGATGTACAACAGAATGAAACTGTAGAGTAGAACTCCATTAAAGTAGAGGCATAGATTTTCTCAATTCAGTGGAAAGAAGTAACTTCAGAAAGAAACTCAACCATATATGGTATCATAAAGATCATTCTGGGCATACCTTTTGCTCTCTACAAGAGCAACATGCTTTCTATTAGGCACCTTATTGCCCAGTTGCTTAAGGTTTTTTTTTGTTTGTTTGTTTTTTGGTTACTCTTTAATATTACAGTTCCTGGTATGCAGACAAACATGTAAACGAAAGGATGAAATTACTTAATTCCTCAGAAAACATCAGATGAATTACTCGTTGTTTAAGCCAAATTTCCTCTAAACCTAACAAAACCAAAAAAATCCTGATATAAATAAGCTGTTGGAAAATGTTTTATGAATGCTATTAGCCTTTGCAACCAATCTAATAAAAGCAAAGTGGTATATATATTAAGTATGAAAGCAGACAGCATTAACCTCTTAATGAAGAAAATCCAAACCAAATTCTAATTTAATAGCAGAAGAGCCACTTATTGACCATTTACTGCTGTGAATACAAAAAAAACCAGAGTTTTTTCCACTGAGTTGTCATTCTCAGTGCTGAGAAAGATGTGCACATAAATTTGAAGGAAATATGACAAAAATTGGACAAAACAATATAAATAAAAAAGCGTATTTGCAGAAAGCATAACCTTTCATTTATAGTACAAATTTATGCATTTGAATGCAGGTCCAAAGCATACAACTCTTTTCAGTATCTGTAACTGCAATTAAACAATTCTTCCAAACAAATGCAGCTATGCAGTTCTTTATTGGACACAGGTGATAAATGATGCAGGTATGAATTGTCCTTCTGATTCAGAATTATCCCCAATTTCATCTATGGACTCTCATCTCTTCTATCTGATGTTGTTCCATTCTACTAGTAATAAAGTTAGATGCAGAGGTCAATATCATATTGCTTTGGACACCATGTCCAATTACTTTGTCTTGGGTTTTCCACAGGGATGCTGCTTCCTAATGCAGGAGAGCAGTATGTGAATGCTTTCTCTGTACAGTTGCTTCTATGCACTAAGGATAAATCCTTAATCAGCTCCACAAACAGCGGCTAATTTTAACTGTGTATTAATCTCAGTCACAGTTCAGACAGTATCATATCCAAAGACATCCAAAGCTTGCTAGTTATGGCAAAAGTCAAAATACTGCAGGTTGATATAGCCAACAGCAGGGGAAAGAGGAAGTGGAAACAGCTGACTGTCAGAAATGGGTAAATAAGAGATTTCCAAACACAGAGTTGGGCTTTCTGCACAGGAACAAACCAAATTTCTTTATTCAATAATTTCTGCTTAGTACTGAACTCATAATGTTTGCTTATCTTTAAAAAACAAACAAACAAACAAACAAACAAAAACACATACAAGGAGCTCAGATCTCAATGTCAAAACTGGGCTGAGAAAAAAAGGGGCTCAGCTTATTTGAAGTGACAATTTCTCTCCTGCTTATTAGACCTGGCTTTTGAGAAACCTTGATGAAGTGCCTGGACTTCTGTATGCAGTGAAGAACATAACCCCATGCTCTGTAATTGTATAAAGTGAGTATATGATGTGAAAGAAGCATCAATTCACAATGCAATAAAAGAATGAATTAAATAAGACAGGAAAGATGATATGACAGAATACATAAAGAAAGTTGTGAAAAAAAATTAAATTGGAGTAAGCTATAAATAAAAAAAATAGAAGAAAAATTAAGTTCTGAACAGAAACAAAAATTCATAGAAAAACAAAAGAGAAAGACTAAATGTCACAGAAAATCTAAATTCAATTTGGTCAGACAATTTCTACTAAACATTACCAAAACAGATCAAGTAACGTAAGTAATATCAAATTACGTATAAATAGAATATCATTTTCTTTTACAAGAACCTAAAATGAATACTTTATCAGATGTCTGAACATGTAACAGGCAAGAAATTAATTTGCTTTAAGACTGGTGGCAATATTAATCTCTCGTTTTTGCCTTTGACAAAAGGCAACCCTACGAAAATCATCCAGAAATAATAATGGCTTAAGGAATGAAGTCAAAGTTGAACCTAAAGCACCCACAGTTCAAAAATTCTGAGCGTTCAGTAATTTTTGAAGAGGCAATCCCAGCAGAAAGCTGCTGTACCAGCAGGAAAAAAAAAACACACCTCAAATCGGTGAAAAGTCAGCAAAGGAATGACAACTTTGATGTTACAGACCATGTGAGATGAGACTTTAATGAGGAAAAGAAAAAGAAAAAAAAGATCAACTGAACCTTGAGTAGATAGAGTGTCTGGTCAGGCACATAAGCTAAGGATCATTTCCCCTGGGGGGAAGCTGAGAATTACAGATATAGAGAATAATGGGCCAGAGCAAATGAGGCAACATGAGAAGGTAAGGAGGCCAAAGCTCTGGATGCTGAAAAGTATGGCATTTGACTGAAGGGCAAATATGCCTAATGCCTCATTCCGTTTTTTCTTTTCCCCAGACAATACTACGATCACTGCACATCATTTCTGTATCATATTCAATTTCTGGATTCAGATAAAAGCCTACACATGGATGGCAGGGCACTCCTTCACCTATGCCTCTTCAGTTCAACCTACGTCTTAAAATAGCCATGCATTGTGCTCATTCTCCTCAGACAGAAACGATAGATCATTTCAAATCAGCCTAGGTAGCGAAGATTTCATAAATGTTTTATAACTTTATATTGTACTTATTTCAGTATCAACAGAATGATAATCATAATGAATGTGATTTAATAGAGAGATGTGTATATCTTGAAACAGATTTGACAGAAAATAATAAAAATTTAAGCTTCATATCAAAATTGAAAGTAAATACCAGATGGTATTGTTTTTTTTACTGACAAACACATATTGTCTCTGCTTTATGACACTATAATAATCTTCATGATTGAAAGTAAATTAGGATATTATTTTTTCTTCCTTCTTATGCAGGTGAAACTATTGCAAGAATAGATCTGGTTTATTTTTAATACAGAATGCCTGAAATGCCAAGAGTTAAGGACAAAAGTTAAGGACAAAAATGCATAGATGCCAAAGCCATCAATTTTGAGGATTAAACCTTACTTTATTCCCTTCTCAATCTTTCCACTACTCAGAGCCTACCCACAGTCAGGATGGTATGGTCAGCTTATTCTCAGCAGCATAATCAGCTATCTCATTATGTCAGTAGGCAAAAATCCTAGCTTCTCTCCCACCATTCAAAATAGTTCAACGTGTTAAACTGCAAGGCGTTCCTTTCCATTCTTTGTCATCCAATTGTTCGCAAGCATCTTGATAAAATATCCAGATAAAAAGCTGGATATTTTAAAAAAGCATGGGACAACTGACAGATTATACTTTTTAACTTCAAATATCTATTAAAGATATTTTCTCGTTAGGTCAATCAATAACTTAAATCTCTCATTTACAATGGGAAGATGTAAGAGAACAAATAATTCTTCAAACTACTGTTTTTTAACTTTTACAAAGCAAATACAGTATTTAGAGGCAACAAAAATGTCAAGTGTTCGTTATATCTTTGGGGGACTTTTTATCGAGACTTCTGGGGAAAATGGTGGGATTATTGTTTCTCAACAGAAAGCGATAAAAATATGTATATAAGTGAGTTACTCTGTTCAGCTTAATTCACTATATATAGAATGGACACAATCTGCTGACCTTCACTGTACAGAAGACTATTCTCTGTTCCATAATATCCTGCAAAAGTCTGGAATCAGTGGGAAGTCCAGAGAAGTAACACTCCTCTTTGGTACTGTCAAAAAGTCTTATTGCACTTCGGTTAGACAGAAAATGGAATTGTTGATGAAAGAAATTTAGATATATCAATTTATGTCTGTCCATATGATATAAAAGTCATTTTGACTTTGAGTCAGACAACTCAGGATGCAGAGCCAGATCAGTGTCATCTCGTCTTGTAAATGATGTCCCAGCCCATGGTAGGGGAGCTGAATAAGGTGATCATTAAAGATCTCTTCTAACCCAAGCTATCCTGTGGTTCTGTGATTCATCCCAGCAGAAACATGTATCGTGGATCTTCAGTGGTGAGGTACTGGAACAGGCTGCCCATAGAAGTTGTGAATGCCCCATCCCTAGAGGTGTTCAAGGCCAGACTGGATGGGGCCCTGAGCACCCTGGTCTAGTATTAAACGGGGAGGTTGGTGGCCCTGCATGTGGCAGGGGAGTTAGAGATTCATGATCCTTGAGGTCCCTTCCAACCCTGGCCATTCTGTGATTCTCATTGCACTTATGGGCTTGAAGATGTCCCCATTAGCTGCCATCAGACTCAAATAATGTATTCCAGAACTGAGAATCACACAGCTGCAAAGTCCAGCAGGACTCTGCTTGGGAGAGATAAGAGCCAGAGAAATAACACTGTCATCCAGAGCAGAAGCTGAGAAAGAAACTGAGAGGAGCGCAGCTAAGACAAACTTATAGGCAATTAAGAGCAAAGAGTGGGAAGGCGAAAGAAGACATTAACCCTAAGAGTGGCCTTCTCTTTCTGAAAAGGACTAGGTAGGTAGCTAGTAACCCAGGACTAAAAAACAAACAAACATATAAAAAACCCTCACATTATTACTGCTCTGTCCAGAAAGAAAATTGATAAGAATCCAGGTTTCAAAAATAGAAAAAACCAAGAAAACAGTATGTTGGAGATACTTATATGGCTTGGTATTGAAGGTTTCTAAAATGCCAGAGGGAGGCAGGTACAGTTTCCTTGTTCCCATCCAACAAAAAATGCAGTGACTTTTACCATAGTGAAAAGGATAAGAGATTACAGATATCTGGAATTGACTCCAGAAAAGCAGAGACCAATGATATTTGTTATGTTTCAGCATGGATATAGGAGGGAAAACGCAGCTTTTACATTTTGAAGCTCAAGGTATCCTTTGCCAGAGGTGAGTAGGATGCAGGGAGATGCTGAGGGTAGAGTTGGTTTCTGTAAGTCTTTGAGGGAAGATGTGCAGATTAAGTAGAGTGATGTGTCATAGTGAAGGGAGCTCTGGATTACAGTCTGCACTAATTAGACAAAAAAAACGACAACTAATCACTAAAAGCCGTAAGTGGGTTACCATTATTTGGGCTACAACTAAAAATGCATTTAAAAAAGCAGATAAAAAGCAATTTAATTCTGCTGTACAATAAAACACTTTAAATGTTATATATAATTTCAACATTCCCAAAAGCATTAATGCATACAACATTAGCTAATAAAGTCATAATAAAAACAAGTGAAATAGGAAGATGACAGTACAACATAGGTGAAAAATTGCAACAGGAGGTGATTTCTAGTGATGCAGTTTTCAAAAAAGTTAGATTTTTTAATCTATACATATATAGATTAATAAAGATATATATTTATTCAAAGTAGCCTGGCTAATTAGGATCCAATGAAGACAATCTATGCTCATTTGGACTGACAAATCAAGCACTTCCTTAATCTAATTTTTGATTTTGGAAATCATTAGAAATTGATTATGATTTGTCAGATCCTTCATCTCTATAACTATGTTTCCAGAGTGTGAACTACATGTTATGCATCACTGAAATTAAATAATAATGTATCTCAAAAATTATTAATCATGTAAATTTTTACAATTTAGAATAAGCATGTATCTGTTTTGAAATACTATGCTACAGCTCTACTTCTATCATAAAGGTTAAATAAATTTGTCTTGGAAGTAGAAACAGGGCAGTCTTGATACTTATCAAATATTCCTTTGAGTATCACATGTCTGTGCTTTCCTTCAGCAGCCATTCATTACTGCATACTCTCTTGGAAGATGCACAATATCTGAATTGTCTAGTTGTCATGCAATTATTACTCATTTTGAAAAATCAAGTTTGTGAAAATGATTTCCTTATGTATCTGTGAAGCATGGTAGAACTTCAGCTCTTTAATACATATACTGTTTGTACCATAGATATACACTTTTATACCCTTTTAACCCAGCTACAAACACTGGCAGTAAAAATAGCAGATTAAGCACATTTTCCTCGCAAAGTGCCATGAAAATATGATGGAGGAATGCTAGATAATCACAGATTCTTTCAGCAAGTAATTACTATTGCTACAACACCCCAAATATTTTCACATGGAATGGATAAAGAGAAGAAATATAATTTGAACTTACTCTTCATCAGAAAGATTTATTACATGAAACATGTAGTTACTATTGTGAAAAAACTGTATTTTTCCTCTGCTAATATCGTCACATAGAATAGAATTGAAGAAGACAGCTGTGAATACACAGTTAATCTACTCAGGAATGACAGAGCAGCTGGCTTTGTAGTTAGCAAAACACCTCACTTTGAGTAATCTCTGTCCTTTAAGCTTGATTGTTTATAACAGGACTAGTCAACACCTGTTCTGGAATCAGCTTTTTGTTCAGATGACTGTTGGACATCTTATTTACATAGATAGCGAATAGATGGCAGGCAGTAACAAGACACATCAGTGAGAGAAACTACAACTCAAAGCAGTCATAGGGACCTTGCTCAAAATTCTGCCTAGAAGAAACTTTCTCATGAAAGCATAGGCTCCAGCTGGATCAAGCCTGCGCCTCGTGCAGGAGCAACTCCAATGTGGTCATAGCTGTATGGCCTTGACTACAGTAAATCTGTATCCACATCACTTATGAGAGAAATACTGTCCTACGACTCACCAGCAGTCTCCTACCAGCTAAAAATTAGAATAATTCTAGCACAGCACAGAGCAACCCATTCCTCCATCACGTGAGAAGCAATGTCACCCAGCAATTCCCAGTCAGCAGAGCCTGTCCTGCTCATCTACACAACAGCAGAATGCACTACCGCAACATAAGGACACCAACTTTATCCAAATCTAGTCTGTCTTAGCCTAGTATAACCCCTTTCTGTAACTGTACAACAGAACCAGGAAAAGGGAATTTGGCAAGTGAAAGCCATCTAATCTCCAGCGTAGCCTAAATTTTGCGTCAGAAAAGTAAGTTTGTAACTGTGAGTCAACCACGCATATGTTAAACTAGAGCTATAAAGAGCTAGACCTTACTAATTCCTTTAGGATTTGCCAACAAATTAGAGAAGCAGCAAACTATCAGCTTCTCTTCCCCTATCCCTGTTCAGTTTTTTCCTGAAAGTGCAATGTGACTCATCAGTTCTCATATCACCAATTTTGGTAGATTCTTTGCCATTTGGCTTTCCTGCTACTTATTACCTTCCCGCCTTTTTCAGAAAAATGTTTGACTTGCGAAGTATATCATGATATCATAACTGTAAGCTTTCCATTACAATACATTTGCAACTTGCTCAACGCTTTACTAAAAATTTAATTTTGTCTGATGAACTGAGACATTGTTATCATGCTCTAATAGCTACAGAAATCTCATGGATATATTTAGGAGCAAGAAATTACCATTACTGTAACAGAATTAGAATGTGGATCTAGCTGTATTCACAGGCAATTTTCATCTAACTGTCTAGTCATGTTATATTCTTGTTTTTCAAACAGGAATTATAACTAATCTTTCTCTAATGTTCAAGTAAATGATCAACTTTAAGCTTATTTTCTATTGAAAACATCCAAAATAAGACAACATCCTACTAAGGGTTTTGAGTTTTTAAAATGAAGTAATGGGAAAGATGAGACCATTTGTCATCTTTACCATCACTATATTACTTCTTTATGTCACTGTGTCAGTCTGCCAAACGTTCCTAACCTCTCATCCACTAAGATTTCACAAAAACAGAAAAATGAAGATGTTTTTTTTAATAACATGATTTCCATTTCATTATCTGTTAATAAAGAAGCGTTAGTTTCCTCTTTGTGATATGGAGTGAGGTGAAGAGATTTGAAAATAGGAAAACTGGTAGTGAAATGTTGTGTAGAACAGAATACATCAAACAACGAAGACTACTTCTAAACTTACAGACTTTATGTACCTAAAGATTGGCAACCTTTTCTAAAATCTCATGTTATTTATGGCAGCACTCTTGATTCAAACATTAGGGGACAATGCTACTCACAGGGGAACCTAATTTTCATTGAGTCTGTCAAATAGGCATGTCATCATACGCATAATATTAAAAAAATAACCAGAGCAAGATGGTTCTGAAGTGCTTCCTGTAACACAGTGTTGATCCTTCAAAGCTTTGTTACAATCGTGACAGAAAGACTAATTAAGACATAGCCGTATTAAGCAAGAAATCCCCCATCCCTTTCATGCATACCAGATCTAATCTCACCAGATGATGATGGAACATCCTCAGACGTGCCAAGAAGTAGTAATTATATAAAAACATTTATAACAGTGAGTCATATGTTAGAGTGGATTACTTGATGTGGCTTCATAGCATAATTCACAATTAGCACTCAGATGGTTTTAGGTATGCAGCCTGTAGCATCATGTTTACTGCCCTATTCTTATGTATTTTAGCATCTAGAACATTTGCAAGTATTAATATTTTGCACATCTAGCAGGGCTGCCTACTGAGAATGTGAAAGGCACTTCAAAAGATTAATAAAATTAGTCTCACTGTGCCACTAAAAAGAATAAACGTACTGAGGAAGCTCTGCAGATAGAATTCATAACACCTATATTAGCTCCCCTAGGAAAATGATATAGCTTCTGAGACAGGAGTCTGTATCCTCCAATATCCACTTTCCTACCTTAAACCTAAGGCCATTCTTCCTATAAATAAAGTAGTGACATAGCACAAGGTAGCAAACATTTGCTATTTAAGCACATCATTTTAACCTATAAAAGGAGAAAAAAAAAAAAAAAAAAAGGAAAGTCCTACCTCTGCAATCTCTTTCCTTTCATACACCAAAAAAAACCAACCAACCAACCAAACAAACAAAAAAAAAACCCACAAACTAACTTATGAAAAACAACTCAATGTATGTTACTTTTGAAAAATATAATCACCAGGTGAAAGCAGTGCTTCATTTTGACATCAGTTTTACTTCCTTTCCCCTTCCTTTCATTTATTACCCTTTTCCCTTCAGAAAGAAAGCAGAAAGGAAGGATGAGTGAGGCTGCTGCCACCAGGAGGTACACAGACGCAGCTCTGAATAAGAGCAGCATAGGAACTGAAGCATGTTTATAATAAGTATTACTGTGAGAAATACATACCTGAATCATCTGCAGGTACCTATTTATATAAGGGCAAAATCAGTTCTCAAGCGAGCTTGCTAGCAGTAAAATGAAGTTATATTAACCACTCTAAAAATGCTTAAAATGTCTGCCTTTGAATTCACTCACACATCCCAGAAGTCTCTGTTAGGATTTTAAATAAAGAACACTTGCGAAGCCTCTTGCTTGGTGCAGGCCTGCTAGCTCTCCCAAAGGCAGTAGTTCACCCCCATCTCCAGAACAGGTCTTTTTCAGCACAAAAAATAGAATAACCACCAGAATGAGAGGGGCCCTGCCTCCAGCAAGGTGGAAGAAAGAGACAGTCAGATTTACTGTGCTACATGGATTCACTGGCCTGGCACATCAGAATAAGAAGAGTATAAAGCTTTAGCGGACACCAGTGCACAACCACCTCTTATTTCATCAAATTCTAAAGGGGCAAAACCCATCCGTATTTCTGGAGTGACAGAGCAGTCCCAAGAGCTAACTTCATTGGAGACTGAAGCAAACATAACTGGGAATGACTGACAAAAGCACCTTATTGAAAATGACTAAGAGTCTCTGTGCATCCTTGGTGTAGATTACCTCAGGATAAAATACTTCAAGGACACAAAAGGGTACTGGTGGGCTTTCAGTATAGCCACCTCAGAGACAGAAAACACTGAGCAGCTGTCTACTTTATCTAGTCTCTCAGAGGACCCTTCTGTGTGGGGCTGCTGAGAGTAAAAGAACAGCAGGTGCTGACTGTTATCACAATAGTGCACCAGTGGCAAAACTGCACCAACCAGGATTCCCTCTGATTCCCATTCATCACCTGATTCTCCAGTTGAAGAACCAAGGAGAAATAAACACAGAAAAAGTTCACTTATAAGAACTTGGGTAGAAACCATTCTGTTTGCTTATGAAGAAAGCAACCAGTCATCTTACACAATACTCTCTTCCACACTGTATTATGAAAGTGGTTTTATTTGTAACAGCAGCACGGAGTTGGACTCTCTCTATTCCGGTCCTGCCACCCATGATCTATTTTCAAATAAATCTTTTGGAACTTTATTTACTGAAGTCACTTTATCTGAGAAACTACATTCTCATTTCTGGCATCTTTGATCTCTTTTGGTTCTACTTCTATTTCAGTTAAAACTGAACATTTACATGCTCTTGACCAAGCCAAAACAATGTCACACAGACTGAATCACAGAAGGGCGTGGGTTGAAAAGGATGACAATGATCATCTATTTTCAACCCTCCCGCTATGTGCAGGGTCACCAACCACTAGAGCAGGCTGCCCAGAGCCACATCCAGCCTGGTCTTGAATCCTCCAGAGATTCAACCTTCTTGGGCAACCTGTTCCAGTGCATCACCTCTCTCTAAAAGCTCTCTCAATATCTAACCTGAATCTCCCACCTCAGTTTAAAACCATTCCCCCTTGAGTATACACACAGGCTTACTGGAAGATGTTACATTCATGGACTGTTGCTCTAGCCTGTTATACAACAAAGAAGAAAGTTTTGACTAAAACCATAGTTTACTGTCAGTTACTACACATTATGCACAAGTTGTCTTGGAATTACAGTTCAATTAGTAATTTATCAGAATGAGTAGATCCTGCACCAAAAGGTGTTGCCCTCTTTTGTACCCCAGCTTTTGTTTTTTCCACCTGTACACAGAGTCAAATCAAAACAAAGTGTGAAGGCAGAAGAGTGACTGGAAAAGTCACTTCTCCTGGTAGTTTGAGAGTATGTCAAATTCAGTAAGAGTCTAAACCACAACTGGAGAAGGACTAACTTCTAAAGTGGAGGATCCTGAGATGTAGATTTTTCTCACCATTACTGACAGTTTAAGTCCCTTCTTCAAAGGCCCCCACCTAGAATTTTCCTTTTTCTTTTGTTACTTCACATTGGAAAGTTATGAAACTTTTTTTTTTTAATTAAATTGAATTATGATAATCTACACGTTAACGAAACTAGGGCAGCTCATACTTACTGGTTTGTTTATGACCTCGAGAAATCCACCCAACAACTCCATGCCTACGTAAGAGCATGTAGCCCTGGCAATCTGCACTATATATACATTGTTACAGTGACTTTGTAAATACTCCTAAGAATTTCACACATGCAATAAAGATTGACAAGCATATGATTCATTCTGCAGGTCATCTGTTACATATGTATTCTACATTCCTCTCAATATATATATATATTTATTATTAAAACAGAGTCATTTTGGAATACCCTATTCTGGATTATAAAATCTTCTCAGTACAAATTATATTTAATGTTATCAATTCACGATCTTCACATTTATTTAACATTCCACAGTGTTTTTCACACCACTCAAGAATACAACACAGAAAGACGCCAGATTCACCTCCATGGGAAAACAGCATAGGTCTTTTACAAAACCACAGATCCTTGCTCATGTACCAAGAATCCACGATGAACACAGCTCAAAGAGTCTTGAAGCATGGAACATCACAAAGCATGCTGAGATCTCTTAAGTGGATGGTTTAAAGCAAATAACAAGTGACTTCAAGTCTAATAATATTTAAGGAAGTTCTAACCAAACAATTATTAAAATAAACTACACCCCAACTATATGGAACGAATATATTTTTATGAATCAGGTATGCAAGGAATACATTGCCTTAAAATTCTGTGCTTTTAATTTTCCTGGATGATTCTCTTTCATAGACAATTCATTAAATACAGACTTCTTCCAGTCTTCTGACAAGTAAAGTTAGTGAATTATACCAAATAGGACTACACAGCATATAAAGACAAATCAGAAATGAACTTTTATCTAATACTCGTTAAGTATCACATTAGCTAATATGACTTAATCATGATATATACTCTGTCCATCTGAATATACTTCTCTTGGCTTATACTTGTTCTTACAATGATCCCACCTGGCATATAAAAACAGATACTTGTAATAAATAAACAAATAAACACCAGACATTACATTTTCTTTTTTTTTTTTTTTTTTTTTTTAAGATGAAGAATGAAATAATTCACAATACATCCTCTTAAGTAGAATTCTTAAATGTCAGTAGGCATACTCAGCTTACTTTTCATATTGAGATGATGAGATGATAGGTTTTATAAAAGCATATATTATCTGTTCAAGTATGTCATCACTATACATTTTTACATTTTACTTGATCTGTATCATTTTTTTTTTTATCCCTGAATAACTAACAAGGCTTCAGATTTTTAGATATATTACAGCTTACGTGTCAGTAACTTCTGTAAAGCATTTCTCTGAAGCATGTTATGTCACTTGTGTTGCTTATCCATCATGATGCCTGTAAATACTAATTTTCATGCCTAGAGTGGTTTAGTATCAGAAACAGCTATCACAGTTCCCCAACAGAATTATGCATGTTCCTTTTTGCTGAACAATAGCAGGACAACTGTAGTTCATCCACATTTGTAGGAGATGCTAGGAGCAAGATTACACAGTGGCCAAAAGAACAAAATTCCCAACTATAATCATTTCTCCTAAAAAAACCCACAATTCACCTATGCTCTTGATTTTAAAAACGCAGTTGCCCAAAGAAGTGGAAAGGTATAAGAACCAACCAACAAGGTTCTGGTATGACACAGTAAAAATCACCTATGTCACTAATTTTTACTGACATATTTTTGCAATGGCACAGAACAAATTCTATGTTCATATTATCAGTGTTTATCTCACATCTTAAACCGTATGCGCATTTTTATTTAAAAACAGGGTTAACATCAACTGTTACATTGCAGACTGTAAGCCTGTATTTAAAAGGTTTTGTTTGTTTGTTTTTTAAAGTAAAATACTTATTGATGAGAGAATTTCTGGTGTCAGGAATGAGATATTTCTATGTGCAATAATTTTGTTCTGTATAAGTTCATATCACAGAAATAAAACAGTTAAGAAGGTGAAATGACAAACATGCTGTTATTTAAAACTAGAAGTGAAAAAAAAGCAGATGGAAACACCTGGTAAACTGAACTCATGCATGCAAGGCAAAGAAAAGATGACTTCTGTTGACCTAGCCCAACAACTGGCAAGTTACGCTAGGCATCTTGGTTGTAAACATTCTGGCTATGCTGACAATTATTGAAAAGTATAATACCCTATTTTTCACAGTATGTCAGAGTTAGGTTTTTTACCACCATAAAACCACTACACCAAGGATTGAAGCTTTTACTTGATTCACTTAAATAAAAAGTAATTTCAAAATCCAAAGGATTCATAGACTTAAGATGATTAAACATAGTTCACAGAAACACAGAATGACTTGGATTGGAAGGGACCTTAAAGCCCACCCAATTCCAACTGCTCTACCATTGGGAGGGCTACCAAGCACCAGAGCTCAGGCTACCCATGGCCCCATCCAACCTGGCCTTGAACACCTACAGGGACAGGGTAACCACAGCTTCTTATGCCAGTGCCTCACCATCTTCTGAGTGAAAAATTTCCTCTTAGCATCTAAACTAAATCTCCCCTCTTGTAGCTTAAAACTGTTCCCCCTTGTCCTATCACTATCTTTTCATGTAAGAAATTATTCTTCCTCCTGTTAAAAACCCTCATTAAGTTATCTAATTTGATCTTCCAAAAACTACATATAAACAGTAAATAAAATAAATATAAATAAAACAAAGAATGCTGATAACAGAGTTGTATGGCTGAAAAATAGGCAGAGAAGCTTATTCACATCGTGTATCTGCAGAGATATCTTTTTAGCTGAACCCTTTGATGAATTTCCTTGGCAGCAGACTGTACATTTTGCCAGGTAGAAAAAGTCAGGTTAAAAGTAGCTCTTCTACATTAATCTACCTTCAATATAACTTAATGCAGGTACAAAGTAGAACATCAATCACACTGATTAGGATGTCATTTTAATTAATACTTCAGACACTGGTTCAAACTGTAGGTCAGCGATGCCCCAAAGTGCACATTTATGCTTTGAAAGGGATCTGGGGAAGCATCATTTCTTCATTACGCAGGACAGAAAGGATTAGTTCATCTGACATGATCCATCCTTCTGTCTTTACCTCTATCTACCTTTTTGTCCCTCCCTCCATTCAGCAGCATTCCCTCCTTGCAGCAGACAACCTTTGGGGTTACTGATTGCCCAGAAACACTGAAAATGCAGGGGGGGCTCAAACGTCCTTTGGCTTTTGCTTTGTGAAATAACAATCCCAGAGGTTTGGGACTTGTTATTTCACACAGCAAGAATCACCGTACCAAGCTCTCCTAGCACATAAAACTTCATTTGCTTCTCATCTTTTGTTTCACTTGAGTCATATCTTTCTTGACTACTTGATTCTTTGTCATTAGGATTGCACTGACATTAAATGGTACCTTTGTTTGCACTCATCTCTCTCTCACTTCTTTCCCCTCCATAAGCACCTGACAAAGCAATAAGTTGCTCTCTAGTTCACCACATCATGTTTAGTTATATTTTTTCACCCTGTCAATACAGCCTGAAGGAATGAAGCTGCTGCAATCAGACAAACAGCAACCTTTTCAGATGCATCACAAAAGAACATTTGATGCCCTTGAAATCATAATCACAAGTCAATTTACCTAAATCTGTTTCCTAGTGAGCCATGCAGTTGCTTGATTTTTCCTTTTGGACCCTTTTGTTAACTGTGTTGTTGCCTTGGACGATTCATGGAGGTATGCTAACCATTCTTGAAAGCAGGTGAGCAGTTATAATTTCCATAAATTACAAATCTATATCTATATCTATATATTAGAGAAGGGGTTGAGTAGAATTAGGCTTTTAAACCGCTAAGATAATTTATACTTTTAAGTGACTATAATATTTTAGCTAGCGCCCGCTGGTTGTTTCCTCACTCAGAATTTTTTTTTAAGTCCTTTGTGTACAGACTCTCAGACAATAAACAACTCACAGTGGAAGACAGTTAAACTCACTTCCATATTATGTGGGAAGAACTGTGTAAAGAGAAAAATAATGTAACTGAACAAACAAATATCAACCATTCAGTACTTCCCATCAGATAGCATGATGTCATCTTGAAAAACATTTTTTCCAAGTTATTTTTCCCTTCTCCATAAACAAAGAATTTGCAGTACTGTGCGGAGAAACAACGCATCACATAGTACTAATCAAGTGGCTCTTTAATGCCATATTGAATCAAAAGTCATCTTAAAGCATGAAAATGCTGAAATGTTTTTTTAATTAAAGGGAAATTATAATTTCCCAGTTGTTTGTGAACGGAGATCTATTTGCACATCCAGCTTGGCTCCCCAGTTTGGCAAGCACAGAACTGCAGAATCCTTGATTTGAGCAGAGACCAGCCCTTTGAGTAAGGCCAACGGAGAATAAATAACAACTGGAACATGAAAGCAGGAACTGCAGTATCTGTTGCCCACTCCGAGACTAGGACAGGAGATAGCAGCAGAAATACAGAAATGGAAACTATTTCACTGAAAGGTAGATAACAACACCTGGAGGAATTGTACAGGAATGCTGTAAGGATTCGTGTTTTTAGGATCCTCAGCACCTAAGAAGAAATTAATATTTATGATGATCAAATTTACACTCCAAACACAGTCAGGTGATATGTGAGTAGCATTTATATGATCGCAGTACTGGTACATAAAAAATTGACAGCTTCATAACATTTGTCACTTCTTTCAATAATTTCTTTTACTCGAAAGACTTTTTGTCTAAGAGATACTTTATAAAATACATTAGAAATAATAATGTTTTGCTTTATGGGCAGGCAATTCATCTTTTTTTTCTTGTCATGACAAGGAATTATCATTTTGCTAACAAATTTGCATTCATTCTCATGCATCACTGAGAATAAGTATGGAAATCAGATGAAAGCTAATGGAATTGGCCATTCAGAAGTTATATGTTATATGTTATTCATTCAAAACATTGATAATTACGGCAATTATGGCAATAAATAAATAAATAAACAATAAATAAACTGGCAGTTGTGAGAGTGTCCTCAAGAATACACCACAGCATAATGCAAAATGATTAAGATACTGAGAAACCACAAGCAAAATTCTGATCAGATGTAGTTATGACACAGACAGTTAAAAGGTTTTACTACTTACAATTAGATGTGAACAAACAATATGGCTTGTGATCTGATCAGAAAAGTAACAAACACGAATGAATCTACAATACAATATCATTCATTATATTTCAGTATCTTGCCTGCTCTACCAGGGGAAGCAGCTGAAAGAAAGCCAAGAAACAGCTGGTTTCTTAAGTAGCACCAGGAGTTTGTCTTTCAGCAATTTAACCTTGCCTTTAATTTCAGGTGATTAAAATTAATAATATTTATCCACTGTCCATAATGGCTGTCTCAATTGATTACAAAAGTATCTGTCTTTTTAAAACATTTTAAAAATCACTTTTTTTTAGTATTGTGCTTTTCAGACATTCAACTTGATAAGAATTCTAAACGACAACCTTGTATTTACTCTGGTAAAAAATTATCTTTGAATACTTGTGACCGGGTCATTATCATTACTAATTAAGATCCTGTGAAAACTGCTTTTATCTGTTTTAATAGAACAGTCAAAGAAGGTGATATCAGATGTTTTTCATTCCAAACCTACTTGACATGTTACTTTGTGCTTAAGCATGTTTCAGAGGCTTTCTGAATGGAAAATGCAATCGTTGGCCAGAAAAAAATAAAATAAATAGAAAGAAGAGAGACCATCTGCTACTGTGAAAAGACTCATGCAACATGTAGGAATCCCATTTTCAAGTTCCCAACTTTAAGTTATTTTACGAAGAAAATATCTGCTGTTCCAACACATACTGACAAGTGAATTATTAAATATATTCTTCTATTACCAGTAGTCCTAAATTTTAATTACATTGGAGGAAGTATATGAAAACACTCCATTGCATTGATGACAGTACAACTCCAAAAGATTCCATTTTGGAATTGCCAATATAAGTTTACATTTTCACCTTTAATCAATGGGATTGGAATGGTCAGTACACTTTCATCATTCGTTCATGGACCAAAAACACATTATTATTATCAATGAGCACAAAGCCATAAATTTGAACAGAATTTCACTCCAAGCCACTTGGAGTAATCCTGATCACTAAAGAAGTTCATCACATATGGTCAAGCATCCAGGCACTCAGAGCAGTGGTCACAGCCCCATGCTGCTGGAGTGCCTGGATAATGTTCTCAGTTAGTTTGAATTTTGGGTGGTCCTGTGTGGAACCAGGATCCTTGTCGGTCTCTTCCAGCTCAGGATACTCTATGATATTTTCTGAATGCCAGAGTGGTCCTTCAGATTTACCAATGCCTATCAGTCCCTAGCCAAGGGAATTTGAGTGGATTTACTCTCTGTACTGAAATGATTAATGTGAAGAACTTTGAGAGCTCCTACTGGAGATAGTAGGATTCTCCCTTGGAGCTTCAAAAACTCTGTTTACACAGTCTTAGTGATATATTTTCAGCAACCTGTAATGCTACATACCTTTTTATTTATTTATTTATTTATTTAATCTTTTTACTCAGTGGAAAAAATTTACCCTGTAGGTATAACAGAATTCACTGTGTGATAGCATGTCTACCTGAGGGAAGGAACAAGAACTGACCTAATATTTAGCCTTGTGGTAGTAAATATATTCATTTTTAAGGTATACTGGAAACACACTTAGCCAGAAAAAAGTAACCATGATCTTTCTGTATGCTTGTGGTTGAAGCATTCCACTTGTGCTTGAAGCATGCTCTGCATTTCTGGTAGATTTTGGAGATTTCAGTAATATATTTATCCCATACTTAATGTATTTGGCTGATTGGCATCAAGAGCAGTATTTTTCACTTAGCCTATATTAATCAATTTTGATATCTTGAACTAACCCTCACTTTATGAAGAGTGTTTCAATAAATTAAGGAGAAATACTAAAAGAAAAAAGAATGTATGTTCAGAAAACCTGGGAAAGACAGGTAGCAATGATAAATGTATAGATAGAGAACAGGAAAATACAGGCGTAGTTCCCGGTCATTTCCGATTCTTTCTAAGCCTGACAAGCGTACATCATCCACAGGCACTCAAGACCATTTGTCTAGGTGATATATTCTTCTATATCAATAAGTCAGCCACTCAGAAAGGAGTATCTTCACAGATCTTGATGTTCATTCACTTTTGCAGTCTGTACTTTTTAACAGTTCATTACAATTTCATTTGTTAATTGATGCCATTGATCAAACAACGATAAATCTTGTCTCAGTACACTGGGTTTACGTAGAAAGGAATGGGTGGGCAACTAGCAACCACCCATGGTCAAATCAGCATCTTCAGAAATTGCAAGTTACAACG
Source organism: Phasianus colchicus (assembly GCF_987193195.1). Taxonomy (NCBI): domain Eukaryota; kingdom Metazoa; phylum Chordata; class Aves; order Galliformes; family Phasianidae; genus Phasianus; species Phasianus colchicus. Next base: position 17,423,431 of record NC_143439.1, on the reverse strand, counting down.
TTGAAGGCTTTCATCAAGGCCTTTGATAGTCTGAGCAACACCAGAAAGACATAGGAGTCTTAGAGGAAAGGAATATTGATGCAGGAAATGAAAGCAAAGAGCGAGAGGGGATCAATTCATCTAATGAATTAGAGATGAGAGACTCATTTGAAATAATCTGGAGATCAAGGGGTGCAGTTCAGGGGAGATGGGGTTGAGTTAGTAACACTTTGATAATTATCTTCATGTTTGATTCATTTCTGTAACATAAACAAAAATACTACGTATCTTATTCCAAAAATAATGTCTCCTATTGATTTCCCACAGAAACTGTAACAGATACAAAGAGCACAATAACACAAAAGCCTGCAGGCGACACTCAAAAATCCTCATCAGCAGAGTGACCCACTGTGTTGAAACTGCCTTACTGTGCTCACATCCACTGTTTGATCTCCATAAATGTTCAGCAAGTGTCATTGAATGTCAGTGACTGCAGTGCTTTCTGCATGTAGTTCTATTCTTTGCTTCATATGCACTTCCATGTCAAATGCCATTCTGTCATAGTGTCTCACCGCTGCCATCTGTCACATGGCAACAATACGTAATGGAATATTGGCAGGAATATTCAAGCTCTACTGTCACAGCACCAAAAGCTGCTTCTTAGGTAAGGAACCAACATAATAAAATAGGAGGCATTACTTTTGCCAAAGCTGTACAAATCAAACCCAAAACAGCAAAAAAACCCAACAAGAATAACAACAACAACAAAAAAAACCACTAAGGTGCTTCATAGTTTCTATTTGTTGTTCAGTGAAGGCAGAAAGACAGGAACAGGCTGGAAAAAGAGGGACAAGAGCTCACCGAGCTTCCAGCCTATGACTGAGAGTCACCAAAATCTAATTTGTACCCGTTCATAGCTCATAATGACTAGGTGACTATTTCTGTGTTTTGAAAACAAAAAGAAACAATACATTAATAAATGGTCTATTCAAAGAAGAGCAAGTAAATGCTTAAAATACTGAAATATCCATTTAAAGAAGAAAGGTTAAAGGGTGCTGCTTCATAAGCAGCCCTATGAAGTAAAAGTCTAATTCACTGTCATCTTTGCTGATGAGGACAAGACCTTACTCTATAGCCAAGTGTGTTAAGTCACGCTCTGAAAGATAAACGGCCTTAAATAAGATGGAATATCATGGTGACTGTCATACTGATTATTCCAAACATCTGCACTATTACTTTGATAACTGCCCAGATGTTAAATATCTCTCTTAATAAAGTTGTGGACACAAATATCATGAGCTGCCAGAGTCATGACCAGCAGTAACTACAAAGATTGGGGTCAGAGAGCCTTTAGAGCTGTGAGATAAATGGATAAAATATTAGAACAGACCTAACTGAGCATCAACTCATACCTTACCAGACCTATAACAGTGATAACACTGCTAAGGATTGTTAGTTTTTACTACTTGTGTTAGCACTTCCATTTCTTACTCAGACAATTAGCATTACTATTAATTACAGAAATCAGAACACTTTAAAATAATGAATGTTGAAGAAAATTCTTAGCTCCCTCACAGCAGAAAGGAAACTAAGTATTTTTTTTTTTCTTATGTTTAATGACAATTAGTAAAGCATGGTTGAGACTCAACATGGAGTTCAAATGCAATTAAGCACTGCTATAATAACTACTACAGTTAGTATTTACAATGTGGTTATGACTAATAACCAATGAGACTGTTGCTCATTATAAGAGATAAAGTTTAATTAGATAATTTAAGATATCTTATGGACTACATGGCTGTCTTCTTAAAAGTGCCTGCCACTATACTTTAGAATACTTTTTAAAATAATGAAATGCTATTATAAAAAGGCATGATATAATGAGTAGGAGAAAGGAACAGGCTGTAAAAAGTGGAAGACTGCTTTTCTAAGCTGACATGCCAGGAACACCTCCTCCTTCACTGATTTGCAAAATGAAAAGCAACATTATTTTTAATTACAGATCATAAGTACAGATATACATAGTCATAATTAAAAGCCTCTCGCATTTGAGCAAGCTGCACTATTGACGCTATAGTGTAGAATAACAATCAAGTTAAGGTACGACAAATGCCATTCTTCTCTGTTGCGTTTCAGATTTTTAACTCTGAAATATTTCAGTTGTGCCATTACTTCCTTTTTCTCCCTGAATACGACTCCAGTTCTTCAATAAATATGACAGAGAAGCAGAAGGATAAACTTCTGCTCAAAGGAAGATATTTCCCCACCAAAAAGTTTAAGTACAAAATCACCACCAACAAAAAGATTTTCTTTTGTGATAGGATAAACTTTTCCCACAATATAGGATAAGATCTTGCTCTTAAAAATAATAATAATAATAATAATTTTAACCATGAAAAACAGCAGAGAACTGAAAGACAAAATGTGACATAAAAATAACCCTGACTGAAAAGAAATACCTTTGAGCGTTTCATCAAAAACTGGTTTATAAAAGCTTTTCTAAAGTGCACTGTCTGTATGCATGTCTGAACAGGATTTTTCTATAAGCTTTGAAAGAGCTATGGAAGGCTCTGAATGCCATGTGTCTCCATCTCAACAGGGAGAAGGAAATCAGAAGCCACATAAAGAATTGGTTGTACTTCTGGCTACTGTGCAAACTTGATCTTTGCTCAAGCAAAACCAGCTTCCATTACTGTATCATTATTTGCAGCTGTAAAGAAGTGAACATCGCTGCAGGACATTAAAGTGATAGCCTTCTCAAGGGTTTAAGCTTAAGCAGTTCTGGGGTTGGCTACCCTTAATACTTACTGAAGTGCTTTCCATTTCTTTTGTTCCTCTGTAGGAGGAATTTAATAAATATAATAATTCTTTAAGAATAATATATATAATGAACACAAGTGAAACATCTGATACTGCACTGGAAAAAACTTCCCTCCAACTATTTCAGGATATGGTCTCACCAGAATTGGATCTTTCTGATAGAGCTACATGTCATAGCACACACAGCATAATGCGAAAATGGTAGCTGAGTTCACTGTCTCTACAACTGAGATACAACATGCAAGCACTCCCATGGGAATTATGCTTCCTACCTTCCTTAGATTGAACTCAAAATCTTACAGTGTGTTTGAAGGAGCTGAGTTCTCCTTCACATTTATAGAGCACACATCCTTCAGGATTAAGAATCATAAGCATCTGCATTGGTAAAGTTGGATGCTCACTTCCTTGGTATTAAATCAGGAAACATTGAGACCGGAGTTAGATTTCATTTCACAGTCTAGTATAAAAGCTGACATACCTTCAAATACTCTAAAGATATGCAAAGTTTATATTATCCTACTTTGTTACACCTGTGTTTCCAGAATCACAGAGTGGATCTTTTTTCTGTCTTCTCATTACATGCAGCAAAGGAGGTGGGAAGAGTTATTACAATTCTAAGAGAAATGCATCATTCCAGCATCAAAAGCCAATATTACAGGCTGACAGTTTTTGGAAAAGGTCATGGCTTGTAAAACCAATCATTCACACCATTTCTGGAACAATATTGCTCTCTCTTGGAATGAGTCAGGAATTAATAATATAAACTGTTATCCTATTTTTAATTATACTTAAGAGAATTTGCCGTGAGATGTATTTGATTTCAATTCATTTGAATTTCATAGCAAAATGTATTCCCTCATTGGTTTCTTGTACAATTTTCTAATGCAAAATATAAAGGGCTCTTAATATGAACAAGTACGTTAATTTTTTTTTTACTGAAACAACTTTTCCACTTCAAATAAGCCATTTGTAGCTCATTTTCAGCTACGCAAGCATGATTTCCTTTAAAACCAAATAAAGGCACTGTGTAAGAGATTTCTTGATGCAAACAGATCAGTGCACTTATTACAGCTGAGGATTTCTCTAATTCATGCCAGATTTCTACACCTTGTATCTGAGCTCAGAAGTTCCTTACTCTCTTGAAGACATATCTTATTCTTTCCCTGGGCAGAGGGAGAAACGGTAACTACAAGATTTGCCTCATAATTTTCAGAATGTTTCAATGTGTATTTCATGTGGATTCCCAAGGGAAAAAAAAAAAAAGATAGTACACACTCCAATATCTTGGCAAAATATTGCTCCATTTCAGCCAAATCTGACAGAGAGCTAAGGGTCTTGAAAGCATTAAACACCAGAAAAGAAGTGTAAATCAGTGTATAGCTGACCATGAAGATGCACATGTACATCCACTGATGAAACCACTTAGAAAGCTTCACTATTCCAGTAACAGGAATCTGCTGACTAGATAGCTGGTTATGAACATTAGGGTACAACTCTTCTACAGACATGAAAAAATAGGGCAAAAAGAAGGAAGTGAAACTATGAAAAGAGATACAGGAAGCTGAGGTGGCACTAAAATTGGAAGCAGGATTTTAACAGCACATTGCAGGTGAGACAGTTCAGAAAAAAAGAGAAAACCATTTTTTTTTAAATGGAATTGGGCCAGTATGAGAGAGGCTGCTATTTCCTGCATTGGTGGCACGCGCAGAATAGATTCAAATAAAAAATTACAAAACTTCATTCATTCAATTTCCTCAGCCTTAAGTTGAGACAATGGCAATGAAAATCAGAGTCCCCTCCTCCTTGTCTCAACCAACAATTGGCAATGATACCTCTTGGCCTGAAGTGACAGCACTGCTCTGAACACCTGGGCAACCTAAGAGGATCTCATACAGAGATATACAGACATATACACATGCATATATCAGAAAAAGAATAGTAGCAGATAAATATATAAAAATATATTCCTCTTCTCCTTAAATAATAGTTCATAGCTCCAGTCTCTTCTGTTATTGAAAGAATAACCCTCTCAAAACTAAGAATGTTTAATTATATTTATTTCTTAAAATCTGCACAGTATTGTGTTATATAAGACCATCTACTGACATACAGTAATTTAAAGGAAAGGAAGCAGTAGTAATAGCACTTCACAGTACATCAGATTGTATGATAAGCCAAAATACATATACAGTATTTATAGAAGAATGAATTAACTATACCTTAAAAAGTAATGGCTCTTCGGGAAGAGGGCTAACAGGGAGTGAGGTGGTGCTGCTAGCTGGACTCATGTCTGTACTCTGAAAGAAAACACACAGGAATTCACATTTGCAATCAAGTTTTACAAATCTCTCTCCTTATTTTGGGGAAGAAAGAGCTCAAAAAATTATACTTAAAATTCAACAGAATTAGATTGAGAAAGCAGCTGCCATCTATATGATACTGATCATTAATTAGTAAAAGATTAAGTGTTTCACAATTAGTATTTATATTTTTTTTATTTTTAACAAAATCCTCATTCGAAGACTGAAACACATGCACAAACATGCTACTATATTGCATCTACAAAGAATAATCATAGAATCATAGAACCACAAGTTTGGAAAGGACCAACCAAATCATTTAGTCCAACCATCAATGCAAGATGAAAATTAAAACAAAATCTCACACAGAACAGACAACAATATATGATTTATTTATTTGATGGTCAGATGTTGAAACTAGAAGGCAAAATTAATATGAAAACATACTGCAGAAAAGCATCTGAATTAATGTTTGAAAAAGACCCCTTTGCCATGAGTTGGTATATGTTACAATTAACCACTAGTAGATGAAACTAAAGAGTGAACAGCAAAATTCACAATGAAGTCAGTAAACGTATCCAGAACGACTAACAGACCAACGCAAAAATCCAGTCTTTTTAAGGTTGTTGACATTGTCATCATTTGCATAGATAAGTTATGTAAAAGAGGAGCATGGAGACTCTTTTTAATCTGCAATGGTAATAATGACAGAAGAACAAAATCTTTAAGAAAATGCAAATATGATACAAAATTTTTCTGAAGAATACTAGAATACGCAATAATTTTAGGGAAACAAGTCCATGAGTGCCATGATTTAATAAATTTAGCTTACGCAATTAACTAATAAGGTATCTGTTTTCACATCAATATGATGAGACCCATTTGATAGGCACAAGCTCTGAAAGTAAAGAATATTGCTGCACCCAATTAAGTTTCACCAATGTAGGAATACATATAAATGTAGGTACTGCATTTTATTCAGTCAGCTAAGAACAGAAAAAAAATAACAAAACCTTGTTACAAGATCCCTATGTCATAACTGATATCAGACAGAATTCAGAATTGATATTTATTGAGGAAATCATTGAGTTTAAATACATACGTATGTTATACCATCTCTGAAAGAAAAGACAATAGCTGCTTCTTGAATAAAGGTAATGTAAGTAAAGGAGGAAAGAGGGTGACATGGTGATTATTCATGAAGGAGACAGAGAGAAACAGGCAGTTTACAACCCAAGCAACACAGAGAGCTAGCTGAGGAATAAGAGAGACTATCAGAAAGTCAATATGTTTACCAAATCCATCACTTTCTTTTCAGTACAGTTACAAATACTAACACTTAGGCTCCTGCCATTGATCATCAAGGAAAATGACTATTTGTTAAACAGAAAGGAAGAAGAGCTCCTTTAGATTAAATTCAAAGTGCAGTCAAAACTGAAGACCTCCTCTTTGAGAATGCTCTGTCTTAAAGATGGACAGTTTGTGTTTTAATTTACACAGAACTGAAAAAAAAAAAAAAAAACTAAGCAACTGCTTTCCAAACCAAATCATGCATGCTAATTTTCAATTACAAGTTAATGGGAAGACAGTCCAACACAAACTGTCTCAGTATGAAAATCAGCAATGCAGATTGACCCCTGCACACTGCATGAGCTGCAAATTTTTCAGCAGCAGCTAAAATCTAAGAAAGACCAAACAACCTCAATGCTGAGGTTGCTTTCACAAGACTTCCCAGGGCACGTCTCCACATTGGCCTTAGCAGAACATCAGCTCCTCCTACAAAATGGACATGAGACAGCCCTTGTCTGGACAGCATACTGACATAGCACCATGCCTGGACAGTTCTGTTAAACTGTCACAAGACAGGGAACAACGTTATGGGCATCATGACTGTATACCTTCTGGACTGCTGTGAGTCTTGCCAGACTGGAGCACTGGCACAAGAGACTAGGTCTGACTGCAACTATCCATGCATACATACCCTCAGCAGCCCCTCCAACAACTCCAGCAATTTTTTCTCCAACAAAAGAAAAGAAGCAGAAAAGCTTCTCTGCAGTCTAAATTAAATTCAGTGTCACTAACATAGTTTGTTATAGCAAAGAATTGAGTGAGACAGTATCACACATCAATCATTTTAAGCAACATAGCATGTCCCACTTAAGTCTGCTGGCCACATCTTAATAACATTTTGTAGTCTAAAGTTTCCCATACAGAAGAAAATACGATTGTGAGAAATTCATTCAATGGACACTCTTTATTTGTTAATCTCTAAGCCCATTCTGTTCTCATAAAAGCAGATTGCCTGCCTAAATTTGATAGATTTTAGTTATAAATCAGGAAGATGTTTTAACATTAGGCTATAATGACAACATACAATTTATCACAGATTTTGAATATCATTTGTATCATAATCATACAAACAAGACTAAATAAGGAAAGATATATTTCCTAATTTTGCAGAACTTTACAACAATAACATTCTCTACGCATACTTTTAATGCATTCTTCTTCCATAAGTGGGTTCCATAAGTGCACAGAATTAGTGCACAGAATGTTGCAAAGGTTTAAACATCTAAACTCCATTTTCTACACAAAAGATATCTGAATATCAAGCAATTCAACTATTTCCTCAGTACAACTGTTTAAGAAGTATAGTCTTGTCTATTCAGAAAAAAAAAAAAAAGAAAAAAAAGATAGAGTACGTTTAAGTGCTTCAATTTTTATTTATTTATTTATTTATTTTTTATTTTTTTTTAAATTTGGAGCAGGGTGTTAAAAAGCAGCAAATGGATATCAGAATTTCGCCAGTAGCTATTCAACAATTTCAATCATTAATGTTCAATTTTATTTTTTTTCCAATTTCTACAGCTGATCAGCCTAAATATATATCATCTTCTCTGCAAAATGAACAGGTAGAAGAGAGTTGCTTCTGGGCTGTGGAAATCATTTCTACTTGGAGACAGATGTTTTAAAGAAAGTAATTATCAGGAAATTTCTTTAGAATGAGTTGAACAAAAGGAAGAAAATAAATTTCTGAAAACAAACATTTCCCATATATATGTTCTGCTTGGTGACTGAAGACCAGAACCCTCTTGTGGACAGAATCCCACCATTTCAGCTAGATGAAAGAGAAGGAAGGGTCTTTACGGATCTGCTTTAAAGTAGTGGTAAGCTTGATGTTGTTTTGCTCTCTTCTATTTGTGCACACCTATCTCAAAACATAATCCTGTATGTCAACATAAAATGTCTAATGGCAAATTAGAGAACGCAAACAGGTTTTTCAAGCAATACAGCAGATCATGCATATACAAATACACATTGTTAAAGCCATACTCCTTTAAAATCAGTAGTCTTTGAGCCTTCAGCCACTGTTCTTTAAATGAAAACAGATTCACCTCACCTCATAAACTGGGACTTTTCCCACTACAGAGCCCTGTATTTAATCTGATCTTCTCTAGCAAGAGACTTATGTATCAACCTTAGTTAATTGTATCATAAAATTTATGCATATCACTCACAGACAGAAGCCAATTTAATTTGCTACAACTGCTTTTCAACAAGGGTAAACACTGCAATGATAGTTGGCAGACATGAACTTCTCTGGAGATCAGTATCACAACATATTGATCTAAGAAGTTAATCCTGACAGAGAAGAAAACTTTTTGTGGATATTAGAGCTGTAAAGCAAATAAATCTTTATAATAACAGAAGAAAAGACAACCTGTGTACTTTATAGCTTTTGCTAAGGAGTAGTAGATGAATACTGATGTTACTTCTGGGGTGATAGTTTTAGTTGTATCATGAGTTTCGCCACAACTTTATAATCTAGAAGCTGAGTACAACTGAGAACTGAAATAAGTGCAGTCAGCAAGCTCAGCAGTGACATTTTGATACACTGAAGGTAACCAAAGGCCTGTAAATGGATTCATTAATGGATCTGCACAGTATCTTTACGAAATATTGTGCTTAAATATTATCATCCTGTTCTATCAAGAACCGTGATAAAAGAAGGTGAAGCAGTTTGCTTAAAACTAGACAAGGCTGTTAAAAACAAAGACGGGAATCAGGAATTCACAACTCCAAGAGCTCTAATTATTCATCCATGCATTGTTCCCCCCTATGCTTTTGGACTGCTGTGATATCTGTCCATTCCAACTTACTCAACATCATTAAGAGTTTTTACTGTTACATACACTTAATGCAAATAAAATTACTACAAACAAAATCAGTTTTGGTAAGAAAAAACATCAGGCACGTGAAATAAGTTTTCAACTGTCATCCTCCTCCATGTTCAATTAATTTTCCCCCACACTTCCCATCTCACTCAATGACAAAGAATGGAAGCGCTTACTTAAAATGTGGCTAGGTCTACTTCCTATCATATTTGAATACCACGTGGGCAGTTACTTGTAATTGTATTTCACATGTCTTTTGTTAGTAGGTACAGTCAATTATTCTGATTACTACCAATTGCAGTTATCAACTGAGATATTTTACTGTTGTTTTCAGATATTTGGCTGGTACATTGCCTACCACTGTACATAGCTGCTCCCATAGCTCTGAAGGCTGCGTGGATCTTGTGTCTGTCCTGTGTAATCTTAGTCCCCGCAGCAAGGGAGAACCAAAAACGACAGCTGATACCACTTTTTGCAACTTTTATGTACCAGGAAGTGAGGCATAGGTAGACAAGTTCTTAGTGGTTCAACCATCTACTTAACCAGCACTTTGGATACAGGCAGACAGATTAGGCACAATTTGTCTTACCATCTAGGCAAAGCTAATCACTTGAGCTGTGAAATGTCAGTGGGAATATCACTTCATTTAAGATGCTAAATTGTCACTTAACAGAATTTGTATAACTAGTACTGTTTATTTTAGAAGACCTAGAATTCCCAGCAACACTAGGCAAACACATTAAATGTGGTATTCTGCACGTTAATTAAATAGTTTAGACTCAGATTAAATTTTCACATTGTTTAATTTACATTTAATTTACGCAAAACATTTACATTTCATTTAGTTATCTCCACGTTCCTTATATTAAATACAGAGTCATAAGGATACTGAAGTACGGGGAAAAAAAAAAGTTATCATGCTTTTCAATTGCTAAAAGAAGAGGAAATAAAAATACCTAACATATATATTATCTGGTTGATGGTAGAAGGAGAACATCATCTTAAACATGTAGAATTTGTAAACAAAATAGAAAGCTGAACTAAGACTCTAAAACAGGGTCAAAAATTGGAGATTGCTGGCTTAATATTGAGTAAACTAAGTGAAAAAAAATGTCTGTTTTTAGAAGCACAACATATTTTTACATAACAAAAACAAAAAAAAATCACTACATAATTAACAGCTATATATTAACAAATATACCCACATCTGTTCTCCTTATTTCCATCTTTATTTTTCATTGCTCATCCTCTCATTTTGTTTTCCTTGCTATCCTCCACAGACACTCCTAATAAATAGAGACACAGGTTTCCTTGGATAGATTACTTCCCCAGCACCTAAAGCTTAGAAGAAGGGTCCAATTATCTGTTCATTAATTCATAAGGGAGAAACACATTTACTTTCCTATATAGAAAAACTGCACCAAGTTAATATCTAAAAACACTACTGACTTCTATCTGCAAGTGAAATGTAATTTTTAAAGTAACGCAGATGATGATTTTAGGGTTAATATCTCTTTGTGATGTGTTCTGTAGGATCATCAACAATTGTCGCTGCATGAATTGGGATTGTTACTACATATCATATTAAAAGTAACTCAAGTCATATTCTTTTCCAAACAAAAACAAAGGGGTGTTTTCATAGACACAAACATATTGTTGATGACACATTGGAAAACTGATTTCCTTGAGCAAAATTCTACTCCCTCCCAGTTTCTATTGTTTCTTTCCTACTTCATTGACTATACTATCCAGCCATGAAACTGTTATTGTATGTCTTCCGTAATAATATCCTATAACAAGTTTTTTTCATCTTTCAGCAGACAAGTACTCTTCAGGGATCTTTAATCTACAGGCTGCCTATTTCAATTCTTTTGTTTCTTTGCAAGAGATCCTTCAGGTTCAAATACAAGCACTTTTCTTCCTCAAACTACATTCAATTTTGCAGCAAATACAAAGGCTGTTTAATACATAAGCTTCAGCAATGCTTTTTTCATTCCAGTCCTAGAAACATTTTCTCTCCAAAACCTGAATTACAGCACTAAGAGAACCAATAATCTGAATCTGGAAGGAACTGTCTGCATCCTCTAAAAGACGACTGTATCAGCAAAAAATCCAAGTCTGGGGCTTCCTAAGGTTCCTACTGCTTTTTGACATCCAGACTCATCATTTTTCTGCCCTTCCATACAAAATGATTATAAAAGAAGTAATTGATTAATTAAACTGAGAAGGATCAAATCTAGTAAAAGAATCACCTCTTTCTGTTTCTCTATTCATGCATGTTCTGCATTATTAATGTGTCATATTATACTGGGACAGAGATACAAGTTGAAGACATAAAGGAGCAGACCATAGGATCAGAGAATGTCTTGGACTAGAATGGATCTTAAAGCCCACCCAGTTTCAACCACCCTGCTACGAGCAGGGTTGTCAACCACTAAATCAGGTTGCCTATGGCCCCATCTAACCTGGCCTTGAACACTTCCAGGGACAGAGCATCGACAGCTTCTCCAGGCAGCCCGTGCCAGCATCTCACCACTCTCTTAGAGAAGAATTTCTTCCTTATATCTAATATAAAGCTATGCTCTTTCTGTTTAATACCATTACTCCTTTTCCTGCCACTACATCTCCAGACAAAGAGTTTGAATAGATGCACTACAGTTATGTTCAAGAGAATAAAATCACACATCGGATATACATTTATATGCTATGGATATGAGTAAATAACTGCCTTGATAAGCTAGGAAATAAACGCTTCTAAAAATAAGCTGTTCTGTAGGCTCCTCTGAAGTGACTGATCAGCACTACTGAAACCAGACATGGACTTAGGTACCAAGTTCAGCAAAAAATATTTCATGTACACATATTAATACAATTAAATGCTTTCTATGAAGCTCTGAAATATGTTGATGATCCTCTTTCAGCCTATGTAACATCTTTTTAGTCTACAACATAAAGGCATGAATCCTTCAGCTAAAAAAAAAAAAAGAATCTGTTTGTACTTTATATTATTTTTTTTTAATACATATATTTTCTCATGCACTCATTCAAAAAAATCTAGACATGCTTTATTGTTCAATACATCTCTTTACCTGTGCATATCTATAGGTATGATATCAGTTTCAACAGTCTGTCTGTCAACAGTTGTCTTCTGCCTACAGTTTCCCTGCCAGATATTGTTTTCATGTGAATTAAGATAATGTTTCATACTGTTAATAAACCTTACTTTTTAAATCTGAATTTAAATTAAGTCAGTTTGAGTTTCATTAATAATTTGCAGTCCAATCGTCTGTTTTCCACCTTAATTTTAATTTGCAAGCATCAAGCACAAAATTGCCAGACTCTCAGACTGGTGTTTTTAATGCAAGGCTATGTTTTATTTTTCTGTCTCTCTCTTTAAAAAGAATCAGTTTCTCTGAATTGCTATGAATTTCAGTGAGGTTTTAACAAGACACTTTGCACTTACTAAATGTTGTGACTGCAATTATTCTCACTTCATCATCAGTTCTCAAAAGAGTTTTTACAATTTCAGTATGGAACCTTTTCTGACAGAGTATTTTAACTTATTTAGACGAGATGCTTCATCTTCAAAACTGTCTTGAATTCCCTAGCAAAATTTAAAAGAAAACATCTTAAATATCTGTACATGTCCTCTGCTAGAACAAGGCAGACAGTTTTTCCTCACTGCAAGAACCGAATGACATTTCACAATTTAAAGCGTGGTTCCCTGCTTAAAAGCCTTCATTAGTATGATTTTATAGAAATTTAAGGTGAATGTTTAGCAAGCAAGTTTTGTCATGTTATTTCAATCACAGTATTTTTAACAGAGAAGTTCTCTAGTGTCTTCTGAAGGTCTGTATATTATGAGGCAATCCCTCCGCTCTTGAAATACAGGATTACTGATCACCATTGACACAGTTTTGAAGCATGCTGAGCCTGCTTTATGGTTCATCAGCAACTTCCAAGGTCGTGTTCATCTAAGTTCAACAAATATTCTTTGATTTTGTAAACATGTGGGACACTGAGTTTCTACCTTCTGACAGCAGCTGTATTCTTTCTTAAGAGAAAGAATAAAAAGGGAAAGGCACAATGAGAAATTCAACTCCCACACTGGAAGAGGTTTCAATGGAAATTACCCCTTCTGCAGTCAGATCTCCAGTCTTTCCATCTGCACTAGCTATTCTTCCCTTTTCAGCTCCAATACCTGCTTTTCTTCCCACCAGTACTGTCTTGCACAGTGGCTTATCTTCACAGTACTTCCCACTTCTGCATCCATCACTACCACTACTCCTATTTTGTCCCAATCCAAAATAAAATTCTCCACACCTTCTTTATTCTTCTCCTTTTCTTTGCCCTGTGCTCATCTCTCTCAGCCCATAAGTATAGGCTAATAAACATATATGTAGATGTGTGTCTATGTATGCACACACAAAAGTGACTGAGTGTCTGTGCAACTGCTGTGTTCTAACAGCCATATAGCTGGTTCACTACAAGAAAGATACGATCAATCTGCTCAAATACCTCAAGTCAGAAAATTACGTCAGGGGAATCACCACACAGCACACCTCATCACCAAACTCAGTACACTTTGGGGAGATCACAGCATGTTGCTTAAGAAACTGAAGCAACTTGTAGTGGGATGGTGGGTTTGACATTGCCTGTACTAGTGCTTAGGCACTGTGTTACTGTTATGTTCAGAGCCTTGGCTCTGCATTTTGCTTTCATATTTTTTTTGTTTAGCAGTAGTATTATATATTAAACTTGCTGGGAGATCTGAAGAGCATTTTATAAAGCCATTAGCAATAAAATATTCATTTTTCATTTACCTTATGTCCAGGAATACAAATGAGCATAATTTCTTCCTGCCCTTCAACATTAATAGGGAAACCAGGGAGAAAAATTGAACATACCTTTCACATTCATTAAACTACAATAAAAAGCAAAGAGCTTTTCAGATGCAGTTGCTTTCTTTGTTGTGGCACCGAAACACAGGCATTTATCTGAGAGCCCTGCACTTTTCAACTACCTATATTATTTCACATAAATCTCCACCTTTTCCCACCATTCTAGGCTCAGGTTATGTAAAAATTTCATGCCCAGTTTTAAAGTCACACCGTAAAATGCTTCCATGGGGGTGTTCTGTGCTCTAATCCAGTAGTAGTAGCTCAGTGCCACACAGTTATTCATTCACTCCCTGCCCTCCCAGTGGGATGGGAGGGAGAATCGGGGAAAAAACAACAGGAGAGCTCACGGGTTGAAATTAAAACTATTTCTTAAAAAAAAAAAAAAAAAAAAAAAAAAAAAGATCAGCAATTATGATAATGTACTGATGCTCAGAGCAGCAGCTGCCCCCATGACCAACTCCTCCCAGTTTTATCAATTTCACATGATGCCATATCGTATGTATTATCCCTTTGGCCAGTTTAGGTCAGCTGTCCTGATTCTGTCTCCTCCCAGCTCCCTGTGCTTCCTTAGCCCCACTTACTGGCAGTACCAGAAGCTGAGAAACTGAAACGTCCCTGGCTCTGCACAGCACTGCTCAGCAACAACTAAAAATTGGCGTGTTACCAAATAAGTTTGTTTTTTTTTTCCTCCTAAAACCAAAACATAGCACTATAGCAGACACTATGAACCACAGAATGGCTTAGGTTGGATGGAACCATAAAGATCATGAAACTCCAAGCCCCCTGCTGTTCTGTGGGCAGGGCTGCCAACCACTAGATCAGGACCCCACTGCCATCCACTGCCCAGGGCCCCATTCATCCTGGCCTTGAATACTGCCAGAGATGAGGCATCCACAACTTCTCTGGGTAAAGAAGTTTTCTTCTGTGAAGAAAATGAACTTTGTCCCAGCATCAGCACAAAGCATTAGCAGGCAGGTAAAATCAGAGATGATGAAGAGATGGGTACACTCAGCAGAGGATCAGAGAAACAGGATACACCACTGACAGTGGGTACATCACACATCCCTTAAGTATTTCTGATGATGCCCAGGGATTTCCAAGGACTAATGGGCAATAATAAAGGGAACTCCTTTTCAGCAGGAATTATTCAGAAGATACAAGCCATTTACATGAGACACCTGTGACTACCAGTAGTACATGTGGAACTTGCAGAATGCTGCCTTGAGCACAGCTTGTGTCAGAAGCCCAAGTCAGAGCGGCTTTGGAGCTGCTGAAAGGGGACGTGCTCATCCTTCAACTCATTTATTTCATTTAATAAGAGGTTGAGTGCAAGCAGCACCCAGATTCTGCTTCTCAGAGCAGTTCTTGCCAACCTCAGGGCCAGCACAGTTCAGTGAAAAACATAGCTTTAATCTCCCTACTCATACTCTCTTGTTTTTCAACTGGACTGTGACTGGCTTCCTTTTTTCACTGCTAGAACACTTTTTACCCATGGGTTAGTGTTTGAAAGATATTTGTCTTGAAAAAGAAGATTTTTTTCAAGAAGTTCAAGAACTTCTAAAGAAAAGTCAGGACAATTAAACACATACCAGGAGAACAGAGATGAGTCAGAGGCTAATAAATGGAACACTCCACAGGTGCATGAATATTTGAACTATATTTCACACACAAAAAAAAGGACATTACAAATTATTGAAAATGAGTAACTCCTTTTCACGAACCTTGCTACCATCATGCTGACTAGTAGAACGATAAAGACTTTAATTATGTACATTTAATCTCATTGTGGTTAGTGCCAATAAATTAGCATGTGCAAAAAGAGTTGTATTTGCATTATCACTACTATTAAAATGTGCACGAAATGCTGCACTAGCAAAGGCTGGGCACAGCACGCCCACAGTGCTCAGCCCTGCAAGACCAGACCCTAATTGTGGATGAAGATATATCAACAGCAGCTTTGTACCTCAGAGCCTGTACAGTGCATTGTTTCTGCATCCAAAAGCAGACACATAGCCACAGCGAAGTCTTGCACAAGTCCCTGATCCTTAAGGATAGCTACTGAGCCATTTATAAGAAAAAAGATTAAAACAAAGCAAAGCTGAGATCCAACTTATACAAACAATATATTCTTTCAAAGAGTCTAATGAAGAGAGGAACAGAGAAGAGGAGAAAGTAAAAGACATTGTAGAGAGCCATAAGAGATGGGAAGCCACACCCCTCTTCATCAGCTAAGTTAGGGACACCTTCCTGGTAAGCACAGTGCATAACCTCTTGGTGAAGAACACCTGGGATAGCATGTATTCCACTGGCACTACTGCCATACATCAGCAGCCACTGCATTTATCATTGACAATCCCAAATCTACTATGTCTGCCACTTCAGTAAAGCATCTATTCCTTAAATGTTTGTGAAACTTGCTAATGAAAGCTGTTGTGGGGGATGCTCTGGCAAGCAAAGTCAAACTGTAACCTTGATGTGACACTTTCATCATGACACACAAGAAGTCCCTTGTCACAGAGGACTGCTAAAGTACTAGACATTGGAAAAAGTTGGCTGTATTTAAAATGGTCTTTCACCTCCCCTGTGTAACTGGAAAACACTGCAACCCTGCAACCCAGATTACAAGAACCATGACACATTCATTTGGCACATCCCAAGAAAGTAGAGATATATCTTTTCAGCTCCACATGTCCGTGATCCCATTTCTCCAGCTGTTATTCCATGGACAGCAAGGAGGCAAATTCCTAAATCATAAACTCAGAGATGAGAATCCACACTGCTGGACATGGGAAGTGTGTAGAATCTGCATTTGGCCAGCATGAAGATAAATTAAAGACTGCTTTTGTGTAAGGGTTTACAACTCAAAACAGAAGGTGCTTTCGTCAGCAGCAGATCTTCCCATGATTATTTGCTTTGCTATTGTCCAAAAGAGATCTGTGGATGAAGTATGTTAAAGACAATGGGGACATTTTGAAAGGATTCCAGAGTGCTTCAGGATGGCACAGAGCCAAACAGCTGACACCTCCATGAAATTCATAAAAGCCATAACTGAAAGATCAAGGAGATTTTTGTGTACAGAAGCTACACCTCGCAAAACTTGTAAGGCTGTTTGATAACTGTAATGCACATGAAAATAAGCAAGATCCAGGAAACAAAATACACTTGGATTTCTCAGTATTTTGTAATAAGTTTCTTTTCCAAAGTCTCTTAAAAAAATGAAGCTGTCATGGGTTAAGTGCAAACAGTAAATCATCTCCTTTCTAAGCTACAGACCAAAGGCCTGAAAAAGTTCTGAGAGACCTCCAAAAACTAAATAGGAGGATTTGGGAATAGCTGACCCCAAACCAGAGCACAAAAGAAACCAAACTGTCCTCATCTGACACATTCCAAAAGAGTTTAACATCAGGCTCTATCAACAGGCTTCTCTGGCAATTTGAAACAGCACAAAGCAAGAGCCAACATGTCAGATTTTGTTTTGTCCTCATCACTCTTTGCACACAAAGGGCAATCTTGGAAAGGATGTTACATGCTGTGAGAACAGACAGCAATGTTTTGGCAACGAGTTTGCACTAGAACACATGAACTGAACAGATCAAATAGGTGAAACTTATAGCACATATGCTGCATGGACAAAAATGTATTTGTGAGATATTTCAATTCTAACACAAGAAACACTGTTAAAAATCAATATTGCCAATGCCTATTTTATTCTATCTTTAAATTAATGCCCGCATGCTTTTTTTTTTTTTTTTTTTTTAAACCAAAAGTTCAGCTTCAGGCAGCAGACATAATGACAGCTTTTTAAAAGATCCTGGTGCTTTTTTTTTTTTTTTTTTTTTTTAAACATACCTCACTCACATTGCAGCACTATGATGTTGCAGAGGGCCTGGAAGTTGACCACGGTTGACCAAAAGTAAACTCTGCTATCAGGGTTCAGTCCTTTCTAGTATAACTCAAGTTCTTTCACTAGGTTACGCTGGTAATTTGGCAGTAAAATGTCTAGCTGTTTTCTGTATCAGAAGGGTACTGGACAGGCGCCTGGAAGCAGTTTTAACTCATGTTATAGCCAAAGCTTGCTCAGAGACACATAGCTCCACCCGGAGTGTGGAAAAGTCATGTCATTTATTTGTTGCTATTCTAGATGGCAGGTTTGAAGAGAAAAAGTCAGAAGCAATCTAATAATTCATTATTATCCAATTCCCTGCTTGTCCTGAAAATATCATTGCATCAATTTGCATTAATGTACAACAGAATTTTAAAAAGTAAAAATAACACAATCCTTGAATCCTAATTGATCTAATGTCAATTGCAATGAAGTAAACTTAATGGAATTGATAAGCTGTGAATCGTGTGACATACAGGAAACAGAATCCACAATTTAGATTAACCACGAAACACAGATGAGTAGATCTCCGTGCAGTATCCACTTTGCCTGCCAGATAAGGGTTGTTTTTGTTTGTTTGTTTTTGTTTTTAGTTTCCATTTTGTTTGGTGTTTGTTTTTTTTTCCCCCAAAAAATAAATAGATATGGACTTAAAAATTCTCACTAAGGTAATCAGTTGCTACTTTGCAGAGCCTAGCAATTATGATTGCTAAATTCTATGTTTGATTTACCTTTTAGGAAGGGTACCTGATGTGTTTTTAGTAAGCACATTCAATTATTCAGAAAAGCTGCACAATCACAGGAATAACCGTATTAAGTTCAAGAACCAGTAAAAGCCAAATAAATGGGAAAGGTATCTGAAGGGTCATTTATTGACTCAGAATACATAAACTGTTGATTTTCATTCAAAAATATCATGTTTGGTAATCAGCCTCATCATTTACAGCACAGCCAGACATTATTACTCTAAACTTGGAATACATTTGTTAAGGTCAAATTATGAGAATCAACTGAAGTGCTCACACAAAAAGCTCATACAGACTATTATGCAAAATTAGAGAATTTGGCATCTACTCTTTGTATTTACCAATGTTTATGTAAAACTGCATTTTAAAAGGTAGCCATGAGGCTAAATTCTCTCACTAACTGCTAAACATTCAGAAACAATTTTGTTGCAGAAAGGGAGATTTTCCTTGAACATAGGCTTCCATAAAATTCCAAATCTTCAAACAGACAAGCATGGGCCTTAACAGATTTATGCAGCTGTGATTTACACCCAGTGGTCACAGATATAAGTGATTTATGCCCCTGTTTTGCAAGCCATTTTAAGCAGATGAAGGGTACAGCCTGCAGTGAGAGTCATGTACGACTGCTGCCTGAAGTAGTGAACAGATATGAAGAATCACAATTTAAAGAGTCTAATCTATTAGACCAATAACAAAGGAAGAAGCAAAAGAAACATTAAGTTGGGGGAAAAAAATGAAAAAAGTGTGTGAATATCAAAATAACATTGGTAACTTCATTTTCTATTTTTAAGCAATATGATTGTTTCTGCAGTCTCATCTATGACTAAATCCGATTAGTGGTTTATAGTAGAAAAAGAATCAAAGCATCAATTCTCAGAATCATTTAAATACTTTTCAGGAAGAGAGGGCCTTTCTCCTTCTTCCACTATTCCAAATCACTATCCAGGCTGCAAGCATTTACAGTTTATCTTAGAACATTTGTATAAGCACGGCTAAATAAACCTGTGTGCCAAAATGAGCCAGTTCCTCCAGCTCTGATCTGGCTTCTCCCCATGGATTGTCTGTGCAGGGAGCTTTGGCACAGGAAGCTAGGACACGGGCATATATGGTAAACAACACATTTGGGAATAACATGCTACTCTTCTCACAACTGTGAGTATAAAATTTAATTAAATGCTATTTTAAAATTGAAGAAAATCTATTGCTCTGTAAATGCAAATTATTACCAGGCTTCATCTTCTGGATAAACCCTGATTTTTCTCTCACATTCTGTATTTATAGAGCAAAATAGGGAAACTGGAAATTTCAAAAGGTCAAAACCTTCCATACATCATCACGAAACTCTCCAGCTAACAGTACTGTACTCTTAACAACTCAGCTTAAGGCCTCTTGATGATTATTACCAGAAGAATTTCTAAAAATAGCATCAATTGCTCAATGCTGGAAGAAAAGAGAATAGGGTGTGATTGCTGAAAAACAAGTGTGGAAAAAAAAAAAGAACCTGTGTCTTTGATGTCTATTTTGACACCAGCCTCTAAGCATTTGACTTACTGATTATCAGCTACCTACACAAAGATACATGACTCATCTGACATATTATGTTTAAAAGAAACGTTTCGTATTATTGCATGTTTTGGGAAATATGGGATCTTCGTTTTCTTTATCCCAAGCAATCAGAGTAAAGAATAAAATTTAACACTACATCAAATAAAAAAAATATCCATGTTGCTATAGGATTCTGAGAAATTCTGAGGATAAAATCCTCAGATTTCAATTGTACATTGAATATTAACAGCACTTTGCACAAAACACAGCATATGTATTTTCATGCCTGATAAATTCCCAGGTGGAAACTAATTCTAAAAAAATTGCCCTACATCTCTGTAATCAATAGAGCTTGAATAACTTGTTGATTAATAACACTGAGGATCTACATTTTGTTCATGCTTTATAAAGAATTCCTTATGAAGAAAGGGTGGGAGTGGGTTTCTAATGTTGCATGACTGTCTTGTGAAAACAAATGACTTTTCAGAGATATTCCTGAAGGCCACCAGACAAGAACAGAGACATTTTGTTTCCAGTTGCCAAGGGATACAGACAATCACTCTACCCGACTTTCACACAGCGAATCATTACCGCATCTGAAAAATGGTGTTAGCAGGAATTTTCACCACAGATATGTGGATGACTCTTTCAGACATCCACACTTACTTGAAAAAATACTCACTTAGAACAATAACGAGCTCTTTAATTCTCTATCCAAAACTGCAGCTATGTATAAATTCAGAGTAAGGCTATGAATAAAGTCTCAGCAGTGGATCATCAACAACAGTTGTGGTATCTGATTTTGATCAGTAACTCTGTAGGCTTTGTATATTTTAAGACATAATAATTAATAGATTTCTATTTGTAAACATTAACAGGACAGTCTCTATTTTGGCACCATTTCAGCTGACACCTGAACAGACTGTTTTGATGACATGTGCCTCTGAAATAAAGGATCTCTCAGAAGAGAGAACTATGTTATTTCACTTGAAAGGGTGGGAAATTAGGAAGCCAAACGTATTCATGCTATTTGTAAAATGACTAGTTTATAATATTGCCTACAAGCCCAAAAAGCAACTGAAGAGCCAGCTTGAGACCACAAAGCTTATCACAGAAGGTAACTGAAAAATGGCAATTATTTATCCAGGTATTGATGTGCTCAGAAAAATATCCCAATTTAGAGCATAAAACTAAAGAGCACACATATTCAGTCTTGCAATATAACAGAAAACCTGTATTAGACAAATTCCCCACATTTAATTTACATGTGTTGTTTGTTGTTTTTTTTTTAACAGCTGAAGGAAAACCTGTAAACTGAAGATCTTACAAATGCTGAGAGATTTCAATTTGTCTTGCTGATTTGACATGTACACAATTAAAGTTTCTCACACGTCTGCACTTAATTGTTTGCAAGATTAGGCCTCAGGGTACAACAAGACAGCTTGTAATGACACCTACAGGCAGCCTGCCTAATGTTTTTCATTATAAAGAAGTCCTGTGACCTTTTCATCAAAGCTTTCATGCACACCCTCTTCTCTGCAGGTCTTTTATATTTAGTAGGAAACAGCCTTGAACTGAAGAAGTGACTTTTCTTTGTCTCAAGAAATCTTGAGGAGGCAAAAGCCATTTAAAAGTACAATTTCTCAACACTTCTCCGCATTCCTTGGGAAAATGTCAGCAGCCTACCTAAACAGTAATCCATAAAAGATAAAAATACATATGACTTTGCCTGTAGCACTGCTGAAACACTGCTGGGTGCTACTATCTCCACCAGAGAATAGCTGTGTGTTGACGGAAAACGGAAATTGTCCATTTGCTCTATGAAGACTTTTCCTTAAAAATCCAGAAGATGCATCTGTATGTTATCACACTACCAGCACCAGGACCATAATTTTAAAATTATATTTTTAGAACTTTTTAGAAAAATCTATGTAAAATATGACATACATATGTGCGTCATGCATACGTATAAACAAGGCCCATGTACCCCTCCTACCTCAACTATATATATTCTTCCACATACAATGGGTATATGCAAGTACTCAAAATATCTGCAGCATTTTCAGTTGGGGTCTGTATGCCGCCACAATGGAACATGAAGTAAGGTGGGCTTTTTTTTAAACTGTCACTTTTTAAGTTTGCTTACATTTATGTACAATATTTTCATTATTTCCCAGCGTGAAATAAAGATTTCATTGAGATTTCTGTTATGAATTAAAAAAGAAATGCAATTCTAAAAGCAAAAATTGATGTCCCAGCAATTAACCAAGATTTTGAAACTCACAAAACGTAGTCTCATATATATACCAACTAGTCCAATGTGAATGACAACTCACGTACAGGGACATGTACAGAAGTTGTAGGACCTAGTTTTACCTAACACTTATTTTATCAGTGGAATGGTGTTTTGATTTTCTTAGCCATGTGAAACAACAATACAAAACAGCTTATGCATGAAACAAAGAATTCACCTGAACAGAACTATAAGACAGAGCACCTCCCCTATGAAGACAGGCTGAGAGAGCTGGGGTTCTTCATCCTCAAGAAGAGAAGGCTCCAAAGAGACTTTATAGCAGCCTTCCAGCACACGAAGGGGGCCTCCAGGAAAGCTGGGGAGGGACTTCTTGTCCCGTCACTACATGTTCTTATAAGGGGAAATGGTTTTAAATTAGAAGAGGGTAGATTTGGACTAAAAATCAGGAAGAAATTCTTTACTGTGAGGATGGTAAGACACTGGAACGGGTTACCCAGAGAGGTTTTGGATGCCCCCTCCCTGGAAGCATTCAAGGCCAGGCTGGATGGGGCTTTGAGCAACCTTGGTCTATGGGAGGTGCCCCTGGCTATAGCAGGGAGGTTGGAACAAGGTGATCATAAAGGTCCCTTCCAACCCAAACCATTCTATGATAAACTCATGGAAGCAGAAGAAAAGTACTTAAAATGAAACTGTATCAAAGATTCCTACAATACGTGGACTTATCACCAGAATTGTAGTAGAACATACCAGACAACACATATAGGGAAAATACTCATCACAATTGTTCTGCATTAAAAAGCATAACTGCTCAGGCTCCACATGTGCATGCCAATTGCTGATTCAGCTGACTGTTAATTACCAATGTGGACATCTGACATGCAAGAGCAGGCAGGAGATGTAGGAAATACATGAGAATCATACACAGCATACACAAAGAGATTATAAAAGCAAAAATGTTCAATGTATCTGCCAGCAGTTATGTGTCCTTCTCTGATGCACATCTGGGAACTTAAAAAGCAGTTCTCTGAAGATGAAACGCTAGAGCAGTTCCTCTTTGGATGGTACAGAAAGATTTCACTGTTGCCTTAAACTACAGACTAGTTTAAAAGGCAGCACTAGAAAAAAGGCAGCAGAGTAAAGAGAAATTGCTCTGTGCCTTAACATTGGTGACTTTCAGATCAAGAGAAGCAAATAGCATTTCTGTCATAGCCCTGCTCTTTTCCTTCAAGGCTATCATTTTACACACAACAAATTGTTTGAAAGTTATACGCACCTGAACTAACTGGCAAAGTTCCTTCAGTCTCAAAATGTGGGCAAAATAAATATGACCAGCCATGAGAGATCTCACAAGAGACAAACGGTGCAAAAGCATAAAAAGCAACTACAATATTCTCTTATTATGTTTAAACATAATTCAGCAAAGCCATTAACAGACTCATTTATTCTGCACCAAAAGTGTTTTTTTCACTGCTCTTCTAATATACAAAACAGATTGGTTACGACTCCTTTTCAAGATGAAAGCCATTACTATCAAGCCTTGCCTGTTGACCTGAAAGTAGGTGGTGATACTGCAGGCTCCCAGGTTTGTGCTGGTTGGAATGCTTTACCTGATCCCATTATTTTTGACTCCTGAATGAAAAGTTTTCAGTAAGTGTCCTTGAAAAGGATGTGAAATACAGGTGAATAGAAGGGAAGCCTGAACCAGGGAAGTGACAGAGACCAAGGGACATTGCTAGAGGCAGATCCCAGTTCAAGGTGGCTTGCAAGCTTGTTTGCACAGACAGACATGGCTTACTACTTAGCAAATAACGTGTTTGGTAGGGGCATGTTAAAGCTATGGCTTTAGTACAAAGCAGTAGAAGAGGTTAGAAATAGTTACATGTACTAATATAGTCATAGTAGCAGATTTGTTTTTTTATGATTAAAACTGGATGTATTCTATCCTCCCCATTTTGCTCAACATTAACTTTCCTTGTGCTACAACAATCAGTAGTGTGGTACAGCTCATGGAGAAGGAAAAAAAAAAAACACATTTCTAAAAAGTGAGAAAAGAGAAGGAAAGAAAAAATGAACAAACCTAAAGACTGAGGCATTGTGGAAACACTCTATTTGGTATTTCATTTTTTAAAGCATAAGCAAAAAGTTCCCTTCACAGTGTATGCAAGTGAAAAAAATTGTAATGGTGAATTTCATTTTCATGTTCAAAATGCAGCACTTCTCAGAAGTTTTATTGGCGTCTTCCTCCAAAATTAGATACACACCAACAAATATGTGAATGATTTTCAGTAAAGCATTCCTTCAGTTTTGCAAGTAGCAAATAAAGTAAATCAGGAGACAATGTAACACAGCTTTATAGCTTGCACATAAACCTTTTATTTCCTTTTAAAAAATATTCTTGTCTCTCATCTTTCCCCTGAGACATTTGCCACAGCATCTTTAGCATCTCCATGAAGAATGGGCAAGAAAATCTCATTTATGCATGGTGCTGCATACATACATTTAAGAGTGAACGTCTCTGTGAACTGGTATATATAACAAATGTGTAGGACCATAATATAGTTTTCTTTTAAGATGAAGTTTGAATCTGACTGCCTAGCAATGACTATACTATTTCAGTAAAAAGCATCTAAGAAGAATTGCCTCCTAAGTGATACTAGTAGGGAATAAAAGACACTTAGAAAGCATTGCTAGCAGGCTGCAATCAAAATGAAAGTATAAGTAGATTTCTTTCCTATATTTCTAGTGGAAAAATATCCAGAAGTTACATAGCTTAATTCAAAAGTATAAGAAATCAAGGGGGGAAAAAATCCAAGTTTATTCAAAAAGCATTCATAGCAAGCAGGCTCAAGCAAACCAGCACAAGTCAAAATTTTTGGAGCAAGGCTTGGTGCCTCATTGCTTTCCCCCCACAGGAATTTTGTTGATTAAGACGACTCTGAAAGCAGTTAAATACGGAAGCAGAGGCCAACTGCTTTGGCTGAACCCCACAGTATATTTGAACAGCCATTCACCCCTGCTAAAGGAAGATTTAGGCTCAAGTATCAATTACATACTGTAGATTCAAGCACTCGTACCCTAACTAATGCAAATCAACTCATATGAACTGAATAACAACTGTTTATGCCATAACTGAATTCATTCAACACTTTAAGATTGCTTCTTAGTTAATTGGCTCATGTTGGTTCTTGTCTATAAGCATGAGGGAGCATCAAAACCAATAACCCTTATCCACTTGTTAAGGCAAGGCTAACTGCAGTATAATTAAAAAAAGAGATTCAAGTCTAGGACCAATTAATTCATTTTCATATGAATAAATAGTGCCTCTGATACTAAGATGCAAAGAGTAAATAGACTGTCTAAAAGTTAAAGACTCCATGTCTGATTTCAGGCAATAATTTCCATTTGCCAGTGTCTCAGATCTGAGCTTCATCAACACAACCATTTTTCACCCTTTGCTACTTTAATCCCTTACTTATACACCACAAACAAAGAGCTTACCAACAGAAACACAAACAGTGAGCACAATGAAAATACACTGCTGTAGAATAAACACCTTTTCCTTGACAAAGACTTACTTCACAGAGATTACAGCCTACATTAGAAAATCGTATGAAAGAATTAAAGCAAAAACTAAGGGGCTGGGTGGAGAAAATGGAAAATACAGAGGTAACACATTAACTACACAGGTACCACAATGATACACATACTTTCTTATCTCATTACCTCAGACATTTGAGCTTTCTGTGAGATAGGCTACTGGGATGTTTTGTACTGAATTACAAAAATTTTAAATACAGTGGCTAAAATAATTGTTGACACTGCGTAGACAACATGAATCATTGAAATACCTAGCCCTGAATTGCCAAGGAGAAAGAAGAACCAAAGGAGAGACATTCTAAAGCCTTTCACCTCCCCTTCATCTCTTTATCAGTTCACAAACAAGTTTGTTAGAGTTAGAATTTAATGACTTTTTTTTTTTTTTTTTTGCATCGCATACAGCGAAGTAGTTTTACAAACCAATAAATTTTGAGATCTCATCTCAAAGACATAACCTCAGAACAACAAATGAGGACCATGCTAATTTTCATGCAAATAAAACTACATGCTTGTAAAGTTAACGTGAAGCCTCATGTTGGAAAGGGCTATTAGTTAGCTAAAACTCTTTCCAAATCAATATCACATAATGCCACAATCACACTGATTTCCTCAGGTTTTGGCATGGCTTTCATCACAGTTCCTCACAAAGTCTGGCAGTCTTTCTTCCATCACCTGTTACTTGTAAATTGTAAAACTCCTGTTTTTTTTTTCCTCTGAGGACAGTCAGAGTCACATTCCAACTATTTTGGCTCTCCCCAAGGCAAAAGAGACTTTCCTTATATCTTGTCCTTACACCCATTCAGTTTAGATTTCTAAAATATTCCTCCTCAACTTGAACAATAACAGCACTAAAGCATTAGAGTAGAACCTATTTAAAGAGGACAATTAAAAACCTACTATACAAATACACTACAACATATAAAAAATGAATTCTTTTGACTTCTTGACTTGATACAAGCAGATCTCAAACGCAAGTACTGACAAAACAGAAAGAATGCAAGTACTTTACATTATTGGAAGTTCTGACGCCCTAGAGGCTTCCCTCCTCTGCTTTCAATTGCTGATTCTATTCTTGAAGATAAATTTACATTGTTGTGAGTTTCAAGGATGTCCTGAGAAGAACACGTACTTTGGTTTCAAGTGCATTTCACACAAATCAAAAGCATATATAAGTATGTAATTGGAGTATGTGCTATTAGTTGAAACTTTAAAAAAATATATATATCCGAAAGGGGATGTGAAAGCCATTTAGAAACTCACATTTCATCAAAACAACTGGTCCTAATTGTAGTAATAAATGCAGTGCAATTCAACAAACATGGATACACAAGGAGGGTCATATCAATTTCAACAGAAACGTGTTCCTGAAAGCCTTTACATTTTAAGCTTTATACAAGTCATTTCATCATTCTTTCCAGTTTAGCATACTTTGATATAAGATCAAGAGCAGCTTCTTTTCCCCTGCCATACAAATGGCCTCTGTGACCACAGACAGCTATGCCATATGAGTATCACCAATGAAAGAAATCCTCATGCAACCACAATGTGTTTGAAATTTTCAGAAAAAGCAGATATGGCTTTCTTTAAGAAAAACGACAATTTTTAAAAGGATTATATTTCTATTAATTTACTAGTATTCTACATAGAAGTGGCATAAGATGATGTCTGCATCTTGTGGTTTCACTCCCAATCTGACTGAAATCTCTAAATGCAAAACTTGACAATAAACTCTTGGGCTTGAGGAAAAACGTTCAAAAATAAAGGCAGAATTAGAAAAAGAAAAGGAAATCAAGCTCCAGCAATTTCATACCATGAAGAAAAGTTCCATATGAAAATAAAAGGCTTACAGAAGGGAGTAGAACATGAATTCTTTAAAGAAATTTATCCCATTTGGATTGTAGCTGTTAATATTTTATTAACATAGTATTTTCTTCTACTGCATATTTCCAATTTTTATTATTGCACTGTGCAAAAAAAAAAAAAAAAAAAAAAGATTTCTTCTGCTCTGTAGAAAGATCACTATAGACTCTCTTTATTTGAGCAGATCTTCAATGCAGCTCTGCACCATAGGATCAGATCAGTACTGTAGAATCACAGAATGGTTTGGGTTGGAAGGAACCTTAAAGATGGTCTAATTCCAACTAATGGGCAGGAACAGCTTTCACTATACCAGGTTACTCAAAGTCCCATTCAACCAGGCCTTGAACACCTCCAGGGATGGGGCATCCCCAGCTTCTCTGCAGAAGTCTCTGGTCCACTGCTCACCACCCTTATAGTGAATAAATTCTTCCTAATACCTAATCATCCTCTTTCTTTTAATTTAGGCCCCTTATCCCTTGCTCTGTCACTACACTCCCTGCTGAAGAGTCCTTCCCCAACTTTCCTGTAGGTCACTTTCAGGTACTGGAGGGCTGCAATGAGGTCTCCTCAGAGTCTTTTTTTCCTCCAGACTGAACAAATCCAGACTCCTCAGCTTTTCTCCACAGGAGAACCTGCTCTAAGCTCTCTCAACATCCTCATGGCCTCCTTTGAACCTGCTCAACAGGTCTATGCTCTTTTTATGCTGGGGGCCCCAAAGCCGAATGCAGTATTCTGGATGGGCCTCATGAGAGCAGAGGGGAACAATCACCTCCCTTGACCTGCTGGTCATGCTGCTTTTTTGATGCAGCCCAGGATACAGTTGATTTTCTGGGCTGTGAGTGCACATGCCAGTAGAGAATAACAAAACAATACTTGAAAGGAACTATGCTCAAAGTGGACAGAAGGTTGAGCATAATCCCAAGAAAGATTATCTAGACAGATGGCCAGTTGTATTCAAGTGAAATAGACTGACAACATGAAACTACAAAGAGCAGCATAAAAATCATATACAGAAAAATCTGAAGGCTTAACATACCGTTCCTCATAAAAATGAAAATTAAAGACGCTATTTAAAGAGCATAATGTACTATGTTAAACAGATATGTTAAAATCATTAGTATACAAATCTAAGCAGAAAAAAAAAAATCTGACTTTGTTATCTCATCAACTGAATCAGAATTTATTTTCACCAGGATACTTGAAGACGTCATTCCTTAAAATCACTGTTAGAACTTAAGGCCTGAAATACATGCTTACAAAATTCTATTCCTATATGCACTGGAAAAGCACCAGGGACTGTGTAACAAACTACATTATTATAAGAGGTCTATTAAAGCAGAATGAAAAGATCAGATCCTACAGAAGTCATCCATAAATTTGTGCACACAAAAATGCAAAAATAAGGATGTTTTTTTAAATTCTTGTCCTTTGTTGTTTTTTTTCTTTTAAATTAAGACTGAAATAATCCTACCCTTCCCAGCTCAACTTTATTAGCAGTGACTAGTGTTCAAATTTTAGTTTATTTACCAGGTGCAAGCCCAGGATCAGTTACTGTTCTCAGACAACTGTCACCTACAATTTATAGAATAAATATAATATATACAATCCTTACAAAATACATTATCAAAATGGATGACAATGTGCAGTTATGTTATGTAACTTCTACAGCTCATACATAAAGAATAATGGGAAGAAATTAATGTATAGTTTGACACTGCCTTTACTTTAAAAAAAACAAACAAACAAAAAAAAACATTCCAGTTCAATTTTCCTTTCTGGCTTTTACCCATAGATCTGATACTGCCATACTTCTGCTATATATATTGTATTCTCTGGGATACATAGCTTCTGGTTATAATTAATAATTTTTCTTTTCATGTATACTATACAGGCAGAATACTTCCGAAATTTTACTAGTTATACAAGTAGAGCTGAATTCCTAGGCAGGTCAGCTTTCATTTCCTCTTGCTCCCAAACTGTGAAAAGTAAAGCATTACACTGTCCAGGAAAGAAGTGTGTAACCATAGTTAGATTACTCTTTCTTCCTTTAAGAAAGGGATACAAATACGTTTCAGTTGTGTAGCAATTTAACTCTGACTGTGCAAATGCCTCAGATATTCTATAACTTGCTAGAAGAAAAATGCCTTATCTTCACAAGACTTCTCATTTGGAGAAAAGGCAGAGTTTCAGAGTTTTTCAGCAAAGCAAAAAGGACATTTTCTTTCTTTCAGCAACAAGTCTTTTTCAGTGGCTATCTAACAATGCTTGTGCATGTCAATCTTTAGTGAAGGAGGTTGACTTTAATAACCACTAACATAACAAATAAATAGATAGAAATGGAGAAAAGTATTTATCACAAGAGTAAATGCCTTCAGGTTATGGAATAAACTGAGGACCTCCTCCAGTGGATTTTGACATATATATTACCTTATCTTCCTCCTCCAAGTCAATTAAGTTTTGAACTAACTCTTCAATCCTTTGCATTGTCTGCTTCCTAAAAGCAGTACATCACCACAACATCAAAAATAAAGCCTATGACAAAATCTCTAAAGGTTAATATGAAATCTGCACATTATAAAATATTTTTCATTTCTTTCAATCTCAGTGCCCAATTTACTACTTCAGATCAGGAGAAAACGGCAATAATTCTTCCAGAATTGATGAAACTGCCAAATGAATGAGCATATCAGCTAGAGGCATCGGTCCTTAGGTACAAGTTAATGAAGTCAAGATCCTGACTTAAGTATTAGACTTTATTCATAATACATGACCTTCAGTTTTCTAAGTGCCTAGGGAAAATCTGAAGGCAAAGCTGACCAAAAATCCCATTTTTTTAAGATTGCTGTTTAAGAAACAAGGAACTCTTGCAGTTTTCTTCTAAGAATTGGATTTTCATGGTATTTTTTTGCCTATTTCTTTTTAATCCATCTCTCTGAAAACGGTTTACTAGCTTCCAATTAGTATAATAACGTTTCTCATTACATTAGTCATTCCTAAGAACATAATTTACATAAAAAGCACCGCATTAAATGAAGAGATAGCCTCTGCATCCAGAACCAAAACTAAAAGTCTTTTTTTCCTTAGACCAGTGCTGAACAACAGCCAATGAAAAGTCATATAGACTGATAACTGCAAGCTACTTGATGGGTTGGTTTCTCCTCACTGTGGACCAATGAATCACGGCTACCATTTTGTATAGAGAAAATATTCTGAAGGGAGGAATGTAGAGCCTTCACCTCCTACCTTCACAAACGAATTGCTTAATTGCCAGAATAGGGTCTGATTTTTACTAGGTATGAGAAGGAAGTGATTGCAGGCTTCAGGCATCTCTCCCTCATTGGTGTGCATGAAGATGGACACTATTCCTAAACTGCTGTTTACTAAAAAGATCATCAGTGAGCTTGTTAAGTTTATTGCCATTTGGCAAATCACATAAAATACTTATGAGAGAATCCCCCACATACAGTTCGATGAATGTGGGCTGAACATCCCAACCTTAAGATGTCGTTGAATAAACAAGATTATCTTTTTGGCAACCTCACACCATAGTAGACAGCAATTGCCAATCTCCAGTTTTACATTTCAGCAACAAAATTCCCCACACCCTCTTACAAGGTTTAAGTTTCCTTGAATCTAGACCACTAAGAGACTTAGAAAAAAATGGAAGCACTTACAACAACATGAATATATGTGCAAATGTTGAAATACAACTATCAATCCCATGTCAGTATTTCACAGGTAACTCTAACTATGCAATACTAACAAATACTTAATACTAAAGTGCAGACATCACTGTGACTGCAGTGTTACCGTATTTTGACATCTGCAGACAGCACTCTGATTTTTTGAGAGACGGGTACATTTTCCTGCTCTAACTTATTTACTTTAATTTCAGACAATTGTATCCTAGAAAGACATTCCACTTCTGACATTTCTGAACACTAAAAGAAGGAATGTACGTGAAAAAAAAAAACGTAAAACTCTAAATATACACTTAGATTGATAAGCACTCCTTCCTTCTCTTTTTTGTGTTACATAATTTCTACAGGTTGAAATTAAAACAAAATGCTAACACTCTTAGCATTCGCAATAAAAGACTTATCATATTTAGGCAGACCTTTCATGTATGAATTTGTAAACTGAAGTCCCTGTTCCAGAATAAAGTGCAAAATAATCACTAGCATCACTCCTTCTTTAGACAAACTAAATCTTAGCAAATGTTTGTATTCCAGTGAATTCCAAAAGATTTTAAAATGTATTCACATGCTACTTTAATAAAAACTATTTTTCAGAATTGCATGGAATATACACAGACCTACAGAGTTGGAACAAGGCATTTAATTGACCTCAGAAACATTAAAGATGATGATCAAAATAATTTTATGAATTCTAGAGAAGAAATCTCAAAATAAGGCAGAGACCCATAGTTTACAATTACCACCCTCCTCCTACCTCAAAAAGAAAGACTGTTTTAAGTAAAATTCAGTATAACACTCACTGTTAGCACATTGTAATTCAGACAACAAACTAAAAAGCATTTTTGTGTGTGAGGAAAGGCTTAATTCTCTATTAAATAGGTTTTATTTTCAACAGAAAAAAATAGATGAGAGTTTCCTACGTTACCGTCAAACTCATAATGCAGTAAAGCGAGAGATTAGATCAGAAATTAAAAGGAACAAGTAGATAAAATTGGAAACAACTGTATGTTTGAATTATTATTCAGAACTACTCAAAGATTTTGCCTCTGAACAGTTTCACAACCTGGCTTTGAATAACTGTTGCCGCACAACCCAATGTCCATAGTATACACTTATTCTAATCA
This sequence comes from Phasianus colchicus, assembly GCF_987193195.1. Taxonomy (NCBI): domain Eukaryota; kingdom Metazoa; phylum Chordata; class Aves; order Galliformes; family Phasianidae; genus Phasianus; species Phasianus colchicus. The sequence goes on along the minus strand of NC_143439.1, from coordinate 17,390,549 downwards.
ACCAATTCAATCTGGGTGCTGGAATAATACAGGGTAGAGAAGAACACTGCTGTTTGTTACAAGCAGAAAGAAAGAGGTGAGTTGAGTTGGCATCATAATGCTCAGAGCTCGATCTGAGGCAGGCTTTACCTTTAGAGCTAGAGGATATTCTAGGGATGCTGAGCCAGGCACAGTTTTCAGATCAACATCCAAACTACTGCATAATTTTGAGACAGGATTTAGGAGATTGGCTTGGGTCTCATTCTCAGAATAAACATAAATAAACTTCGTGTACAAGTGCAACTATCTTGCTTTACATTACTCACAGATAATGAATCATGAGAGTTCCTCAGTACATGTCAATACTGACTTCTATAAAAATATTTTAATCAAATGACAATTACATGCAGTATTTAGAAAGACCAAGAAACGAAGAAATTTACTAGACAGAGAGGAGAGGTACTTCAGGAGCTGGGAGACAGATAATGCAATTCATGGACAATTGCTGAGAACCTAAACCAATAATACATCTCCTAAAACTAGCAAAAAGTTGTCACTTCCTTTTGGATAGGGAATTTAAAAATTTATGAATTGTATTTGCTCTTTCAGAACCCAAAATTTAGACTCCTATTCTACAGGACGATTTTGCAATGAAAGTTTTTCTAGCATGAAAACCCTGTTATTTTAGACTTTTCTAAATGCTATTTTATGCCACACTTTCACTCAAAATGTAAAACATTTTTGCTCTTTTAGTAATCTGAAATGAATACACCAGGCCTCTGTTGTTCAGAAGATGAAAAGTGAAGATATACAACAAGAGGCAGTTTCAGGACTTCTTGACAAGCAACACTGAAACCATGATCTCATAATTTTCCCATACTGCAAATATGTAGGCAAAGCAAAAGACATTCAAGCTATTATTATGTCATACTGAATGATAGCAAAGGGCACTCTGGCAACATGAATATAAAACACATCCTTCATTTCAGCAGACAAGCCCTATTTAGTAAAGAAGATGTGACATCCTAGCATAGCAGTAAAAATGAATGAAAACGATATTATTTTTCAGGATCAAGAATAAAAGATGCCATAACAGAAACACATCATCATCTCATTTAAAATAATTTATACTCATAACATCAGGATGGAGGATAAAAAAGCTTTTCTATACATATACACAGGGAAATGTCATAGCAGAATGCTTTGAATTTGACATGACTGATGTGTAAACACTCCATTATCTTCCAGAAGTCACTATCCTGAAATGTTCAGAAACAAACTGTTCAGGATATCCACCCTACATACATTGTACAGTATGAGTTGTGAGAGACCTAATTTACTAGAAAACAAAACAACAAAACCACTTTTGATACTGAACTGAATTAAAGACACATAATGCGCATCATTCCAGGAAGCATTATCCCCAGGGTGTAAATTCTTCCCTAATGATTTGCATGGCAATGTAATGCTGCAACGCTATGGAAAACGCAGCAATGACAAGAAAGTAGCAAAGTCCTAGGCAACACCCAAACGCAACAGCCGTTGACACGAAAACAAAGGAAAAAGTCTACTTACCCTCAGAAGATCTCAGGTAGATAGGGATCTCCAGAAAAGAACCTTGGTCTCTACTGCCAACCCTTAATTGAGGTCTAGGAAGGGGTGGATCCTGGCTCCACCCCTTCTTGTCACTCAGATACATTGCATGCACCTGAGCTCCCCTGAGTTGGCCTTGCTTTCCCACCAGGTACTCAATCAGTGGCTCAAACCATGACTTAGCATTTTCACTAAAGGCATGAACTCATTTTTCCTCACTGTTCACATGAAAGAGAGCAGACTCTTACAGATAACACATTAATATATCCTATGTTGTGATTTGATGCTTTCTTACAGTGGTTGTTTCATAACTGATGGCTAATTGAATTTCACCACACTCTTAACTCTCCCTTCCCAAAAGAACAGGAGGAGAAAATACAATACAAAAACCATGCCACATAAGCTAGGCTGTGGTAACTACTAGAAGGAAGGCAGCCCCAAGCTCACTCTGGATGACACAGTCAGGAATACTGTAATAGATAGCTGGGAAACCATTTAAATCCACAAAATGCAAGTTGTTGGCTTAAAACCACTAGCTCGCTGTTAAAAAAGAAAAGAGGAAAGTCAGGTGCTTCAGAGATGACAGGCAGAAGACAGTAGAAGCCAATTTACTTCTTCATTAGCATAGATTTATTTTTTTTATTTTAAAGTTATAACTTTTGGCCTGGTTTCTGGCCCTTACCCAAGCTAGAAATATATAAGCTATTTTAGTCATAAAATTAGTTTGCACTACAGCCAATTAATGAGACCAAGAGGCTAGCAGAGACCTGCACACCACAAAAGTAGTTGGCTTGTGGGAAATTCTGGAGGAATTTTGACCTTTCTACTGACTTTTTTTTTTTTTCCTTTATCTGAGAATATCCTGAGAAGAACACACAGCTGCTAAGACAGTACTGTTTCAACAGAAGGACGAGGGAAAGGCTGTTGACGTAGTCTATTTAGACTTCAGCAAAGTCTTTGATGCTGTCTCCCGCAGTATTTTCCTGGAGAAGCTGGCAGCCTGTGGCTTGGACAGATACACTCTTTGCTGGGTAAAGAACTAGCTGGAGGGCAAGGGCTGGTGAACAGAGTTAAATCCAGATGACAGCTGGTCACGAGTGGTGTTCCCCAGGGATCAGTAGTAAGGCCTGTTCTGTTTGATATCTATTAATGATCTGGATGAGGGGATTGAATGTACCCTCAGTAAGTTTGCAGATCACACCAAGCTGGGAAGAAGCGTCAATCTGCCAGAAGACAGGAAGGCCCTATAAAGGGATCTGAACAGGCTGAATCGCTGGGCTAAGGCCAGTGAAATGAAGTTCAACAAAATGAAGTGCTGAGTCCTGCACTTTGGCCACAACAACCACAGTCATCTTGGGGCAGAATAGCAGGAAGACTGTGTAAAAGAAACAGACCTGGGGGCATTGGTGGAGGCTTGGCTGAACATGAGCCAGCAGTTTGCCCAGGTGGCCAAGAGGGCCAGTGGTATTCTGGGTTGCATCAGAAATAGCGTTGCCAGAAGAAGCGGGGAAGTAATCCTCCCTCTATATTCAGCACCGGTGAGGCTGCACCTCAAGTACTGCGCTCAGCTTTGGGCCCCTCACTACAAGAAAGACACTACACTACAAGAGCACGTCCAGAAAAGGACAATAAAGCTGGTGAGGGTTCTGAAGCACAAGTCTTATGAAAAGCCACTGTGATTGCTGAGATTGTTTAGTCTGGAGAAGAGGAGGCTCAGGAGAGACTTCTACATCTCAACTACCTAGAAGGAGGTCGTGGTAGGAGTTGGCCTCTTCTCCCACGTAACTTCTGACAGGATTAGAGGCTTCAATTTACACTAGGGAAGATTCAGCTTGAACATTAGAAAATACTTTTTTTCTGAAAGAGTGGTCAAGCACTAGAATGAGCTGCCCAGGGAGGTGGTTGAATCACTATCCCTGGAGATGTTCAAGAAACATTTAGATGTTATACCAAGGGACATAGTTTAGTGGGGAAATATTGGTGGTAGGTAAACAGTTAGACAGGATGATCTTGGAGGTTTTTTCCAACCTTGGTGATTCTATAAGGCAAGAATGAGGCAAGTTACTCATTATGGAATTAATAACTTTAGAGATTAAAGAGTTTATCAACGAGAACATTAAAAAGATCTTGGTACCCTTACATAGGAAATTGTTAATAGGTTCAACTTTAAATCTACTATGCTCGATGTACTTTGACAAAAAATTTAAGAGTTCCAGACAAGAGGAATCAGCAGCATACTCTACCAGTGTTCTGCAGAAATGTGGATCAACATGGAGAAAACCTGCTGCCTTGCCAATAGCACCATCCAACCTGAACTGAACTCCAGTGAAATCATACAATCCGCTAGTATCTTTCTCTCCAAAAATGCAAAGGGACATTCTTTATGCCAGTGTAGTACTGCAACTCTTGGAATGCGCTGGAATCACCTTTGCTCAGCCCCCAGCTCTGTGAGTCCACCTAGACAGCACCAGCATGACAGTAGAGCAGCATAAATTTCAGTCTGGCAGTAAAGCTGCCTCTGAACCTCTTCAAAGTCTCCAGCAGCTTTTGAAGCTCACATTGTGTTTAATAGCACAGCAGTTACATTAGAAGATACTTGGAGTTCAGAACAAGCTCCACTGCATCTACACAAGTTGTAGCCACTGTATTGTACATATATCCCATTCCTCCTCCTTTCCAGTTTAATGTCTTTAGTTCTTTTAGAAAGGTTTGTATCTTACGGTGCATAGAGAGCAGCTCTGAGGAGGCTACACCGCCTACACAGAAGGGAAGTTTAACTGTCGAAGAGCATAAAGAGAAAGCAATAAAAACAAGTGTTAGACAAAAAATCATGTAAGTCTAACAGGAAATGTTACAGTGACTGTCCTTGGGTAACCACTAGAAACACTCCAAGTTTCACTGGAGTTTGTCAGTGGGTACAGTGATAAACATGTGTTCACATATATAATTGTTCCCACACTGATGGATAGTACTTTACTTCAGATGCCTATTACATGAAAAATGTTTCAACATCCACTTGCAGAGCCTCAATAAAAGGAGCATCAAATGAAAGGTTTAATTTTTTATCATAGTATGAACACTTTTATTCCCAGGGGAGTACTTTCTGCAAAGGCAGGTGGATTGTGCAGTCAGAAAAATGCAGCAGACCTATGCCTTGCAATGAAATCAAACAGCTCACTAAATCTAATATACACTCTAGCTGAAATTTGAGCTTCAAAAGCAACAGCCCACAACTTCAGAGATTAAACCCAGCCAAAAAGCACTGATGGTGCTGTTAGATGTACTATTTTAGTGTCATTCTTGCTTCACATGAAAAGTTTATTCTGAAAAACAGAGCCAAACTGTGGGTTTGATACTAGCATAAAGTCTTGTACCTGAATTATTTTACTGCATGCTTAACAATGCTGAAAAATCAAGATTTAGTCATTCCCGTCTAAAAGGTACACATAAGCTAGATTTGTGGTTGTTTTTGTTTTGTTGTTGTTGTTGTTGTCTAATCTATTCAAGATCTTTCCTTTAGAAAGAAAACAATAATGAAGATAGCATAAAGAAAACAATCATCTCTTCTCTTTTTCATGCAGAGAAAATAGAATACATACTTCCACATTATTAGGTTTATAACACCAGACATATTTAGATATAATATTATGCCAGCATAATATTCTGTCACTTTCTTACAGCACTACAAAAATTAAAACATGGTTAGGTTGTATTTTTCTTGACCCGTTTGGTCTCTGGTTTGAAATTCTGATGTCTAAATATATATAGATGTATAAATATTCCCAAGATAGTCTAAGGACTTAAGACAAATCTATAGTCTGGTAGATATGACAAAGGATCTATAAAACAGCCATATACCACTTCAAGAACTAGAGCTAGCAGTTAGATGAGTTTAGCAGAACACATATTCAATGATATTCAACATCTACAATAAAGGAAATGAATCAAGCCCTTCCCGTCTTAAAAAATATTTCTAGTGTCCATAATATCAAAAAGCACAGCTTTTGATAAGAAAGGTTGCAAGAACCTTTCTAGGAAGGTGTGATTCATAACTCCCTGTAGTTTGAGAGAGGTTTTGCCACCTCCACAGGTACAACAAAGAAACTTTCATCAAAACTGAGACAATACGTGAAACTATGACACCGCTGACCTTCAAGAGAAATCTTAAGAATAGCTAATCAAAAAGAATAATCTTTACTGAGGCTTATATTACATTATTCATTACATCTTTGTCTTTATCTCTTCTTTTTTTTCTTCTTGCTATGTATGGAATTAAGAAAATAGAATACAAAATAACATCTTCCTAATGTTCTCCCTTCTGTTCTTATATACAGTCATTGCAGGGCCATCACTACACTGCAGAAGACAGTGGAAATTCTAGATTTCCAGAAGAAATTGAAGGCTGCCAATGACCAATTTGCTTGTTCAAGCTTATGTAATAATGACTACAGCAAGCCAAGTTAATTCTACCCCAAATTGTCAAAGTCTTATGGAAGCCATTCCTTGCATTTCTGAAAATGCCATGTCATTCAGTTCTTTAAAATGTTATCTTTTACTTATAAAATTAAAATCAGAAAAGCTTGAGGATGCACACCGCCATCCTTAACACTGCGCTTCTTAGAACTCACAGTGTCTTCAGTGTCTTGTCTGAATATAAACAAACCATTCCACCAAAGTCATATAGGTTCATAGAATCATAGGATCAGAATCACCAAGGTTGGAAAAGACAGGATCGCCCAGTCCAACCATCCACCCATCACCAATAGTTTTCACTAAACCATGACCTTCAACACAACGTCCAAATGTTTCTTGAACATCTCCAGAGTTGGTGACTCCACCACCTCCCTGGACAGCCCATTCCAGTGCCTGTTCATGTCCATGTTATACCTTAATAATGCTTTGAAGAATTTTTCAGATCTCGTATTCTTATTTTCTTCCCCTGTACGTTTCAGAAATCTGCTTCAAGAGGGATGAATCTATTCCTTATAGCCAGATATCAATACATATTTTAAATTTTTCAGTTTCCACAGCTTATGCTCCTATCCAGTACTCCAACAGTTATTTTCCCCTCATATGCATGGGGGAATTTTCCTCTCCAGTCTCTCTGATAGATGGAAACTAATTTATCATATTGAAAAGCAACCCAAATATTCCCACACCTTTAGAAGACACAGTGAGGGAAGCAGCTATAAAAAGAGCCTTTACTATTCTTGAACTTATCATTAAAAACAGAAGATGTCATTTCAACCACTTTATAAAAAGTAGAAAATAAAAAGGTTGTCTTCCATTTCCTGGCAGAATTTTGATTTAGTGTAAAAATTAAATATCCGTTCAATAATCTCTCATATCATCTGTCAGACAGCAGTACACATTAGCTATTCACTATCCTCCCTCTCCTTACTACTTTATTAATGTGAACTCAAGGTCTCCTGCCCTCTTTCATAATTTCTAATTACCTATAGGCAATATTATAAGGAATATGCATTAGCATAAAGATTATTTTTTGCAAGATAAGACACATTTTAAGGCTATCAATTATTCTCTAAACTGAAAATGATACATTTCGCCAACTTTAGGTCTTTTCTTAGAACTTCTTAAAAGTAGTATTCCAGTTAAAGAGGTTAGCTTCACTATATTCTGTTTTAATTCCAATAAATTCCAATATAATACTGAAGCTTACCATCATGTATAATGACTGACAGAATTCTTTAAAAGGATAATTTCATCCTCCTCTATGTTCAGCAAGTGTTTGGTTTAGTCTGTAAAGCTGTGAAGCTTGCTTGGCTCTGAAATCTGCAAATGTATTTCTATGTACCAGAAAATGTCTGCGCAAGCATCAGGTAGCATCAAATTTGAAAGGCTTGTCATTTGGAAATATATGTAGGACAACTGTCATTCATAAATGCTAGCCCTCCTTGTAGAAAGAACTGTCAACTCAGTTGTCTGTTCTAGCTCACATATTCCTTAGTATTTAAAGGTAAACTTTTATGTGACAAATCTCAGATTACCATTATCAAAGGCACTCTAACATCCCACAAGAATATGCACAGTAGACTTTCAAATATACATTTGAAAAAAGTTAGTCCTTCTACGTGTTTTCAAGTGACTTGCATGCTAGCATATGTTGCCTACGTTGAAAATAAAGTCAGGTTGTACACAGAAGCCTAAGAAGGAGGTCAGATTTTGCTGTTGCACACTCAGCGATGTAGAAGAATAAATTACTTCCTCCTACAATCTTACTTGTCCTTTCCAAAAATTGTTCTGGTCTAATGACTCCCTTGGTGGCTGCCCAGTAAATTCTCCTTTCTGCCAAAGACACACTGAAGCAATATATCAAGAGGGTTAGTTATACAGACTTGCAGTCAGAGTAGCAGAACAAGCACAAGATAGGAAATGAGATTCTCACTTTGAAGAACTGTAGTAGTTTCCTTCTTGTCCCCGTTCTTTCTTAGAAAGGAAAAAAAAAAAAAAAAAAAAAAAAAAAAAAAAAAAAAAAAAAAGAAGAAGAAGAAGAAGAGCAGCAAGTCAGGAAATGAGACATCATTTCTTCAATGGGCAGTTAGCAGTTGTCACTTATGTTGACGTGTGCTGAAAGACACTATCCCAATTGATCTTCCATAGACCACACATAGAGTAAAATCTATTTTATATGAGAGTACAAGAAAGCACCAGATGAAAATCTCCTGGGTTTCTATCATCTTTTTCAGAGTGAAAAACTAAGACTACAAGTAACATTTGTTAGAATTTTTGAAAGAGAAAGAAGCAGTAGCTCAGTGGATGAAATCATTAAGCACTTGCCATCCTCTATATTGTTTCTAAGACAGCTTCTGCTCTCTGAAGGCGTTTAACATCAGACATAGCTTAACAGTCATTAAACAGGTAAACCTATCTAAAGTGTTTAATTTAAAAATGCTTATTGGAAACTTTAGACACAGCTTGTTCAACTCCCACACAAACATATTTCACTAATAAAATGTATTCCCATCAAGCAACCAGCTCAGAAATGATCTCAAGTAATCACTGAAACCTTCTTTTCTCTGCTCACTATAATTTTTCTACCTCCTTTTCAAAGCTGTGTTTTTTCTTCTCCGTTCTATTGCTTCTTCTAATTAGCATCGGATTAATGCACCATTAAAAAAAAAAAAAAGTAATAGCACAAAAAGAGAAGTAAACAACTGCTAATTTTTGAGGTAGAGACAAAATTTATGAAGGTTGGGCATAAAAACATGTTTTAATCTGAAGCTATAAATTAAGTCAGAATATATACAACAGCTTTCATTTCATTTTTACTGGAGCTTATGACAAATTTCTTTCTATTTCCAAAAATCATTTTACATATATGCACACACTGGCTATTTTTAAAATCACACTTTTTTCCTTCAGAAGCAATTAGCAAGGTAATCTGTAAAAAGAAAGGAAAAAAAAGGAATATGACTTGAAAAAAAAACAAAAAACTTACAAGATTTCAAATAAGTGTGGTATTATTAGGCATACAGACATGCATATGCCCTTAACATAGAGCTATACATCTTTAATGATTGATCTGATTTTGTCTTTAAAAAATCACCTGAAGATGAAAACACACACACAGGGAAAAAACAAAAACAAAAAACTGTAATTGGCATTACCATAATTTTTTAAGAGGTCTTTCTAATCATATAAAATTCTGTAGTTTCTGTAGAGTATCCTACTAATTATGGAGGAAGACCAAAAAACCTTAACAAAGGGTTATCATTCAACATTAAACCCCATAATATTTATTAAATAGGAGATGAAAAGACTCTTTTGGAGTCTACTCTCAATTGAATCTAACATGATTAATGGAAAGATTTGAATTGATCTTTTATGTATCAGATAGTTACTCGAAAAGAAATGGACATAGCAAAAAGTGATAAGTACATGCAGAGATCAGTGGCAACAGCAAAAATTTAAGACAAATTATTTCACCTCTCCATAGAGTAAATTAAAAGGAAAATATTGGTATCATGCCAAGTTCACAAAATGTTTGCAAACATTCACAATATCTAACAGCATTCATGAAAAAAAAAAGGGGGGGGGGAATGCTTAAAGAGCAGATCTAAAATGCAGATGAAGGAGAGCATCATCCATATTTCTGAAAGCAGACTTAATGTGCCCTTTGTCCAAACTGGAATCTGGATTATGAGAGTGCATTGGAAGTACATGTAAGAGCTATCGTGAATTTAGTTTTTGATCAAACCAAATTTCAAATAGTGATATGGCTTGAGAGAGTCTGAAGACTTCATTAAAGCATGAAAATAATTATTCCAGTTACAGGCAAAGATTATTTTTGTAACCAGAAATAGCTTGACCTAACTTATATTGTACCACTTCCATGCTATAATTATTCAAAGATAGTTGCAGCGATGAAAAAACTTTTTAATTTTCACAGCCACGTCTCTTTTCACAGACAAGACAATTGAAACAGGTAGAATGATATATCACTATATGTACATATATATATATATAAATGAAAATACATCAAAATTTTAAAAATAAAACTAATGACTGCAACATTCATTGCTAGCATGCACAGATTGGAGTTACAAATGAACCACCACTCAGCACCATGCATGTCTTTGCTTCCAACAACCTTGTGCGTGTCAAGCTGTTAAGATGTTCAGCTCTCAAAATTAAATTAGGTCTTCAGTGTTTTTTTTTAAACTACTTTTGGAGCGGGTAGAAAGTATTTAGCAACTAAATGACAATAATTGCAAATTAATACAGTCATAACTTTTTCTTCTCTACTACAGCAATAGTTTGAAGCCCTAAAATCCATTTAAGTCCATTATTTAACGTTACATGCAAAAAAGTCAACATTACCAAAACAGTCAGTCTATGCATTTCGTATAGATGCAAGAGTTGAGGTGAGAGGTTTCCTCAGTGCAAGTGCTTACTGCGCCGCACCTCAGTTATTTCATGCCATGGTCCAGCTTCCATGATTGATCCAGCTGAGCTCTACAGGCCCTACTAGATGGTCATTGAACAAGGAGTGCCTCCATCTAGTTCATTAACTCTCATTATTTCACTACAAGCATCCTCCTAACTTAGAATAAATACTGTATATTACATAAATGCTTTTCTACTTCTTCTTCTCCACTTCTAACATATTTTTTTCTTCAAACACTTGAGTCAGCTTGTTACTTTGGTGGTGATGGAGAAGAGCTTGAATTATATCATGGGCCAAAGCATACTTACAGAATTTTCACTGTACACTTTCTCCTGTGCTATGTACTTCATTTTCCATTCATTTTATGTACCATTCAGCTAGTCTGACATGAAGACCATAGCAAAATTCCCAGGTGTCACAACAGCTTATTACAACCACCATTGAAACCACTACTGTAAAACCCCCACTAATCTGCATAAATGCAGATTTTCAAGGCAGGCTATGTAATTTTTTTCTTTGCTTTTGAGTTTCCTGATTTTTTTTTTCTAAGTGCCTTGGAACACACAGGACAATGCACAGGGCAAACAAACTTGCACTGCTTTCAAGCGCTGCAGATTTTGATTACTCAGTCAGTGGCTTGAGGAAGACTCTTGCACATTAATTGCAAATGTGAAGATGAAATGGATCAATTAAACATAACACTTGGTACATCTGTACACATCTCACTGAAACCCAATATTTTGCAGGGATGAGAATTTCATTACTCAGTAAACAAATACTTCAAATTTTTGCTCCATAAGCTGCCTGGGACCCTAACTTTATCTCAGGTCTTTGTGTTTTTGGTACCTGTTGTGATTGGAGTTTTCAAATTCTTACATTGAAATGTAGCATTAAGGAGAAAAAATTAGTTCTCATATGTGAAAATGATAGAAGTCTTAACACTGGCAGTAAGTAGGGTAGTAGACGAGAGGTTCAAAGTTGCCGTGTGTAAATAAAAACAAAAAAAGACTTTAAGAAAGCTAAAAAGCCTCCTTATTGGACATTATTAATTTTTTTTTTATTACATTAAAAAAAACAAAACAAGACAAAACAAAAAAAACCCTCTTCCTAAAAAAAAATGCAGACTGAAAACACAGCAAGATCAGTAAGATAGACGACAAGGAGATCCAGAAACAAGGAATAAAGCATATTTGTTCTTAGAAACAAGGGCGAAGCTGTTAATCTTAGTGAAATAGGATTCTCACAGTGCTGGCAAAGTTACTGTCAGGATAAATTACTTGCTTCAGCAAACAGCAAATACAGAAGCAGGCCTGTCAGGGTGCCAGACTAGCTCAAACAACTACCTTTCCAGAGAAGCATTCTATTGCACACATTCAGTTCTTAATTCACTAATTTTCTCCTGTTCCTATTTTTGTGTCTTTGCCTCCTTTGCACAACCATATGTTAAAGCACAGCAAGAACTTGAAATTTTATATTAAAAACAAGATGAATGCAATGAAGGGTTTTTTTAGGCGTACCTTGCACAGAATGCCTCCCTGAATGACACACATGAATAAAGCTATTAATCACTGTTGGTACTGCATTTCCCCAAAAGCAGATATGAGTAGAAAATAAGTTTATGACTATGAAGATTTTGATTGTTCTGAAACATTGAAACAGCTCTATAAGAATACTTATTTTCAGTTGTCAGCATTTCAAAAAGGTTCATTTCTGTCTTTGTTCCATAGAAAATGGAATGAAACTCTAAATTGTTGCCATGGTGAAGGCAAAGCTAGATGAGATAAAAGATAAAATTCATCATTCAACTAATATCTCCTGAACATTCACTACGCATCTATTTATATACAGGTCTTGTTAAAAGAAAAAATGAGAACAATGCATTTATTTCAACACTGAGCTAAATTGATAAGAAAGTTAAATCAAGTGATGAGAAGTGTTAGAAGACATTTTGCATGGGTGGCAAGTAATAGAAACCTGGCTCTTTTTTTTTCCACAGAAACGTTTTGTAGATGTGACCTAAGAGGTGTTTTCCTCATATAAAAGGATTTGACCAATATGAGCAGGAGAAATAAAGCCACACATGTGAAATAAAACTCCTAGAACATAAGTGATCCTTGGTCAGACACTCATTCTAGTTATCTCAATCCTGCTTAAAAGGAGTAAGAGAAGTCATTGTTGTCAAGCTGTATCCCTGGTTAGCTGGTTTTAGCTGGTTTGCGACATGCTCAGTTTCCACTGAGCTAGGGTCAGTTATTTTTGAGCATATCTTTGTTCCTAGATAGGATATCTTCACACAGCATATGCCTTTACGTGAAAGCTCCCCAGAATTATTGACTCCAGGAGTGAAACGAAGGAAAGTTTTCAATTTAATTCTAAAAATAATAATAACCCTAAGCATAAGATAACTTTGCATTCTTCATCAGTGAGCATTCAGTCTCACGGATGATTATTTCCATAAGGCGGACTTACAGTAATTGTAAAAATTTAAGGACAAAGGAAGATGAAAAGACTATCTTTCTTAGGCACTAAGTACCAGTGTGATTAAGCAGACTCCTCTGTTGTTTCACATCTAGATGAGGCTTTGACCACAGGCAGAGAACTGAATTTATAATACTAATACATACAAAGGAGAGAAATACAGACTCTTGGCAATATGCACTTCCTCTTTCTATATACTATGTGTTCATAAGAAACATGGACCTACGTGGACAATTACCAAAACAGGCATATGACACATCTCTGAAATGCAATTTCTAAGCCCTTTTCCTAGAAAAGTTTTTGTCACTGAGAATCATCGTGTCACTTTTTATTTTCATGAAATGAAGGCAAGCCAGACTGCAAAGAATCTTCACTATTACCATGACCAAAATTGTGAATATATGTAAGCATGGTAGACCAAGAATTTTTATGTATTTGCTTTATTCATCTACAAAAATGATAAGCACTGTTCTGAAAACCTGGGCTAAAAATTAAAGGTATGCACTGTGTAAAGAAAACATTAAATAAATCTGCAGCACAGAACAACGCCAAGATCCATGCTATGAACTGTGAGATTTTCTCATGAAATTACACTAGGGCTTGTTTCATAAACTTCAGCTTATCAAGCTTAAGTGATAATTAGAGATTAAAGTTAAATTTTTAACTTTAAAAGTTTAACAAATATTTAAATGGGTAGCTACACATGCACAGTTGGCATTTTGTTCTCTAAAAACTAAGCCTATCTTTTCCTCTATCGTGTTTGGTTTTTTTTTTTTCTTGTACATCCACTTATGGCAGTAGTTGCTCAATATCAATTTTACTTTGCCCATATAACAAGTTATTTTTCCATAGAAGGAGGTCCCTGAAACATACTGTGAGGAAGAAAAAAATCTTAGAGAATCTTCAGAAGTTGACAAACTGACAAACTAGGAAAATCTTTTTTGTTTTAACTTACTTCAGCTTACTGGCACCATTAGTAAGTCTCATAATAAGTGCCTCTTCGGAAAAGCTGTTTGACAAATTATTATTTTCATATCAACTCAATTTATTTTTCATTTTCATTTTACTTTTCATTACAACCTCAGTAAATTTGTAGGAAATGACGTTATTGTGCATCTTGGGTACAAATGGGTAATTCACTGGAAACCTTGTTAGAACTGTAAACATTGTTTTCTTACTGGATACTCTAAAACCTGTACTAAATGTGCTCTTTACTTCAAAATAACTCATGAGCTCTTTCTAACGACTGAATATAATCAGTTTATTCTACACAAATTCTGAATTGCTTTCATTGCTTGTTCATTATCTAGCAATGTAGATGTATCAGAAAATATAACTGGTGTGATCAGCTACATTGCCATGGAGGGTCAGATGGGATTTAGCTGACTGACCTACAGCAATTGATCAAGCCCAAGTACTTCATGGGAAAATGACTGTTTTTTTTTTTTAGCTTTATAACTTCATGGCCTTCAGGCACAAGTTCATCACAAACTGCACAGAACTGCTGATGTTGTGAAATTATATATTAATAAGGTTGGTATTTCTCATGCTTCTCTGTAAGGTGTTGTTAAGTCTTGCCAGTTGAGGATGCTGGTACAGTGCACTGTGCAAATTAATGCTTACCTGAAGCGCATCACAGCATCATGAAAATGCTTCATTTGGGGAACCACAGGAGATATTTAATGTCAAAATCCAAGAAAGAAGTTAATCACTTGCCTGCTAAATACATAGATTAAACACGTGGACCAATATGATCTGTGCAAGTGGGACAACAAGGAGCTTCATGGTGAATCTCCTTTTTAGCTTCAATAAGGCTGCATGACATAGACAAAAGTAGTTTACAAAGATTAAGCCATTAGGTAAGCACTGGAACAAACAGATATAAAGAGGGAAGATAAATTTTCCGTTTTCAATATTAAAGAATTAAAAAGTGCATTCATTTGAAATTCATCTCAAACATGGTTCAAAAGCACTCTGAATGTGACCTGCAAAAGAAATTCATAATGAGCGTGAGCATGAATTGGTCACCAAGTTGGATCATTTCAGAGTACCACTTCATATAGCCAATACTAGTGTGACCCCACAG
Organism: Phasianus colchicus; assembly: GCF_987193195.1. Lineage (NCBI taxonomy): Eukaryota > Metazoa > Chordata > Aves > Galliformes > Phasianidae > Phasianus > Phasianus colchicus. The sequence continues at coordinate 17,375,505 of NC_143439.1, read as the reverse complement.
GACTCCAGAGCTGTGTGCCATTCTCTGCCTGTAACCTCACATTCATTAGTTTGTCAGCAAATGAACAGGGTCAGGAGTAAAGTACAAATAGGTACATTAAGATGGAACATCCATCTTAACCCTTCAACTTTCTTCCAGAATTGCTCAACCTCTATCACATGAGGCCTCCTAAACGAATCAATGAAAAACATGGCCTGATTTGCCACGTAAATGTTTTTTTCAAGTGCCATCAGAGAATGGTTAACAAATTCAAGAAATTTTCAACTTTGCACACACTGAAATCAGCATTACTTGCACTGAAATAGTATGCTGGTCCTCTGGCATTTTTTTATTATTATTTGAACTAAAATTATTCAGCTAAGAAACAAACTACAGGACTGGAACTGGATTTACAATATTATCACCTATTTCAGAGTATTGTCTATGTTATATTCAGCAGACATGTTAATGCTGGAGACAGTATTTGCCCTCCATAACTTGCCTTACAAATACAGGCAGAAAAAGAATCTATACTTTTTTACTTGTATTTTCACAAAATCACAGAATTGCAGGAGTTGGAAGGGACCTCAAGAGATAATGGAGTCCAACCCCCTGCTAAAGCAGGTACCCTACAAAATACTTTAAGAATGTCTAGCAAAATAACAAACAACAAATATTGGCTATGTTTGTTAACATAAAATAACTCTGAATGGATTATCTTAAAATAATCTTTGCTGCCAAAGAGAACATCTAATTATATCCATTAGCTTCCAGTATCACTAGCTATGCTGTGATAGTGTACCAGAATATACAGCTGCTTCTGCTCTCTCTTTGCAAGCAGCTGGACAAGGGTATGTCAGTGGATTTTTGCAAGTTAAAAAGTCATTTAATATGATAAAGTCAAATCCTTGCACTTAATCTAGTACGTTTTATCATTAGTTATTTAAATATATGAGTATATGCAATGTCAACAAGCCATGAAATTAAGGAATTAATAATTTTCAGCATTAATTACTTGATAAAAGGGACTGCATTGAGTGCAGTTATTGAATACATCAGTAATGCTACACTGGTTAATTACAGACTTATTTAAAGGAAGAAAATCTGCAGTATTTTATAGTTTATTGCACTTGCAATTGCTTCCAAAGTGGCTAACAAACAATATCAGTAAATGCAGTACATTTCATTGTGCACTGCAGAAAATACTTCAATATCCTTTAAAAAAATGTAGTCCAAGGCCTATTCTATATCTCCTGGTAATCAGACTGCAAAATATTGCAAACAACTTTCAGCTATCTTTTACTGTTTTCCATTAGTAGACTGCAAGTGCAGCATAAAAAAGTATCTATAATTATGCTTATTTCACTGATGAGGTGAAAGATGCACAGGGAGAAGTAATGTAGCCAGTGATATCTGGCAGGCTAATTGCAGACTGAATGGTTTGACTTTGTCCCCCAGATCTCAGGCAAGTGTCATAGCCTTTCTCACAGTCATTCTGACATAATTTTCCAAAGTTCTAATTTTTCAAACACAATCTAAAAAGTCTGTATTGGACACATTACATTTTAATGATAGCCACAGACAGCTGCAATTTCCCTCAGTAAAATAAATGATTAATTAGTAAAACACAGCATGCAATATATGTCCAGAGTGACTTATTCCTGTTGCTAATAGTAGCAATTAGCTTCAATTTCTAAAGCTCCATGGCCTGTTTAGTGTTTTGCAGAGCTGTGAAAGAAGTCTGGCACAGCACTGAATAATTTATATTCAAAATTACACAAACACATTGACAAAGTATCTTAATTTTCAAGATTAGCAGCCAATAAGGTCAGTTTCAATACCTGTGTAAAAATATACAGAAGTGTAATTATATGTTGAAAATCTATTTATATCATAAAGCATATAGGTAACACATGATGTGTAGAAACAAGCCTAAATGTTGGCAAGTTTTCTTTAAGCTGGAACATTCAGTTTCTGCCCGAATTAATCAATGTACTCAACATCTAAACTGTGAACAGCAACCCATCACCACTGACTAAACTGATTCCTTCCCAAAACAGCCATATTTTTTCCACCATGCTGATTTCAGCATAAAGACCCTCTCTTGCCAGGCACAAAACTACAAATAGTTCTGCTCATGTGTCTCTGCCTGAAATGCTCTGTCAATGATTTCAAGAAAGGCCAAGCCCTTAAATGTTCTCTCAGTTAGCCACCCTTTGATATTCTCCCTGCTAGCTATCGTTCAAACCATTAAATGGCAATAGATGGAAATATCCCAAGTTTCATTTGGCACAGGAAAAAAAAAAAAATATAAGGGCTGCTCCAAAAGTAATGCCTCCTATTTTATTATTTTGGCCCCTGATATCAGAGGTGAGTGTTTGTGGTATGGCAGTAGAGGTTGAACCTTCCTACCAATATTCCATTACATTTTGTAGTCATGTGACAGATGGCAGCAGAGGGGCAGTCTGACAAAATGGAGCCTGACAGGGAAGTGCATACAAAGCAATGGTGTGGAACTGAATTCCTCCATGCAGAAAAAGTTGCTCCCATCAACATTCATTGATGCTTGCAGAACATTTATGGTGACCAAAAAGTGCATACAAGTACAGTGAGGTAGTAGATGGTACATTTGAGCAGTGGTGACAATGAGCCACCTCCACTGACACAGACTGTTATGATCATGGCATGCAGGTTCCACTTAATTGCCAGCAAAAATGCATAGCTAATGGTAGCAACTGTGTTGAAAAGTAGTGATTTGTAGCTGAGAATTTGCTCTATCAAATAGTGTTATAGTGCTCTTTGTATCTCTTTTAGTCTCAATGGAAATAAACAGGAAGTATTCCTTTCAGAGCAACCTATGTAGTTTGGGAAAGTTATTACATATATATAATAATATATTTATTAGTGTTAATAGCAATAGCTAACAAAGAATCTACACTCTTATTTGAAGATGCTGATTGATTATATGCAAACGGTCTGAAATGTAATAAAACATAGGAAGTATAACAAATACATGGAGGACAAAAGCCAATGTCTTCTTCCGAGTCCAGAAGCCAAGTTCAGAGCAAAGAAGCCCATCTAAAGTTAGAAAGTAAAGAATCCATTTGTAAGGAGAGGACAAACCTACCAATTTTTATTTTTGTATGTGGGGAACTAATGCTGAAAAAAGGTCAACACCAGGTAGGCACCTTGAGGACAAAACAAACAAGCAAACAAAAGACAAATTAACAAGCAAACAAAAACTAGTTCAATAGACTGAAATGGAAAGAAAAGGGAGACCAAGAAATATCTGCAAATCATAGACAGGCCACATGTCAGCCTACAGTGTCTTATATTCTGAAATGGCTTTTATCAAGCTGTGTTGCTAATCTCTGGTAATGTTTTTTCAAAATACTTCTTTAACTTCGCAGGTCACAGGTCTTGGCTAGCCCATTTATTAAAAAATTCCCCGTCAGAAATAGACCATGCACAATAAAGCTGCTGTATGGATTCAGAAATACTTTCTTGACTGATTTCTGCTGCATCACTGAGTTTCCTTGTGTTCTCCAGTCTATCTTCAGCTTTGTTCAGTAAAGTTATCAAAACATTTGTGAGACTTACATAGCCAAAGATACAGAGAATTCTAAGTTGACATTTTCAAGGCTTCTTCACTGAAAGTGAATTTGTAATTAATTCTTTTAATCGAACAATCATTCATTAGTCTTACTAAATACGTTACCTAATAACATTCTCAGCCTTTCAAGTTACTGCCACGTTTTCAATTTCCTTTCTCATAATAAGACTAATAACCAGCTAAACTCACAGCTTTACAAATCTGCAACACAGTACAGCATATATTGCATTCAGCTTTTTGATATTGATTGCTCAATTACAAACAACTGCTACAACAAAATAATTATATATATTTTTAACTAGTACTACATTTTGGCAGAACATAATTAAATTACTAGTCAGAAGCGGTTGTTCAATACAGAGGTATACACTCCTGTAATTTGTTCTTCTCTGGATAACATCAGCTATAAAAGAGAAAACCCGAAGCTTTTCTTCTGATAAATTGTGCCATTTTTCAAATATAGGCTGCATGATTTTATGTTTTTAAAAGTGGATGAACACATGTAATGTACTATTAATTCTAAAAATAATTATATATATTTTTTTTAATATTACAGGTATAAAATATTTCAGTTCTATAAACCTGTCAGAGACTATGTTCACCTAAGACTAAAAATAGATGAGAGTTCAAAGATAAGGAACAAATTTTTCTTTTCCATATTTTAATTCTGTACTGCACAGAGTTTGATTTATAATATTGGTTGGGGTGGAACTGTTTTTTGGATAAAGAAATTACATCTAGTTAGAATGGAACTAAGATGCCTTCTCCATGGAAACTGCTTGCCACATATGCTCAGATGAATTATTTGTCAGATTCTTCCATCAAATGTTTCAATTTGATGGAATTATATTTTCCTGGAATCTTCCACTAATAATTTAAAAGTGACATAAATATATAAATGTCTGTATTTCTGAAGATAATGAAGTTCTGTCACTCCAATACCAATTTTTTTTTGTACCTTTCAAAGTCGTCTCTTCTTTAGTTGCTTACACCATTCAAACCAGGCTACTTATATTCTTTTGAATCATATTCAGTTTTTGGCTCATTTCCTCGAGTTTTAGTGTGTTAATAACATTTTTTGTGAACATTTTATTGTTACTGCTCTCCTACAGTTATATCAAGGGTGATGCCTACTGTATACTGGACAGGTTTGCTAACTCTTTTACAGGGATATGAAATCTAAGCAATAATGCTATTTTGCAGCATTCCCCATATAATTTCTGCTATTATTTCACTATATAGCTATCACTGCCATTATTAGAAGTCACTCATTTATTTATTTATTCTAAAGCACAACAAAAACAATCAAGATACAAATAACAACTCCAGGCAGCAAAATGAGTTTTAGATAATCAACAGATTGATCAATTCTTTCTAATCGAATCAGAATTTGCTTCAGCTGTGTACTGGAATAATCCGTACTACTAATAAGATATTCTACCTCAAAATCATTATTCAGCACCTCAAAAGCATTGAAAAAAAATAGGGAGATAAATTACAGCACATTTATTATATACGCACAGCATATACATAATATCCAACTATGGGATTAGTAAAAGGCTGTTCTGATTTCATAAGGAAGGCAAGACAAAAAGAAAAGGAGAAAGACAGGATTACGTTTTGCATTGTGATACTGTCAGGTGGAAAGACAAAAATTATATGGCAAAAAGGAAGAAGTGAGAGTCAATGAATAAGAAGAAAAAATAAAATCAGTATGAATAATATAAGGAGGTGTCAGTAACTCAGGTATATTAAATACATTGAATTCCTTTTGTGGAAATGATGCGATGAATGCTTTTAAATATGTATTAAAATATATGTATTTTAAAAATATGTATTTAAATATATATTTAAAAATGTTCTAGAAAGTACAACTTACTGACATATAGAAAATCTCAGTAGAGTCATACATAAGTGTAATGGAACTTGTTAATCAAAAATAAAATGGTTATCCTTACCTTTAAGGTAAAAATGAATCATTTTAAGCAAAACATAATAGTCACACAATAAGCTACCAATGCAACCAGATGAAGTACAACTGATATGTCTTATAATATTATAATCCTTAATATTTATTTGCATTTTTAATGTGGTTCCAAATCCTGCTCAGTGGACAGGAACTTTTAAATCCACTCCATATCCCTACATTATATGAGAAAGAACTGATTGAGAATTAATTATTTCAGTTCTGTATTCAACGGAACAGAAGTCCACTGGGAAGCTCAACAGCATAAAGTTTCTTGAGAACTGAGGGAAAGTGAACGGTACAGATCTCAATATCCAGTAAAAACATGCCATTTAGTAGGGCTAATGGACAACTACTATGGCTAAACTTCTGATAAACATCTTCAGACAGCAGAACAATTGGTTGACCTTAGATACAGATGATTAAGAAGCAAACAGTGGGGAAAAAAAAAAAAAAAAAAAAAAGAACTTAACAATGCTTTATTTAAGTGTCTCAGGCAAATGTCACTTCCTCATATGATAAAGTTGCATCAGTGGAAATTCTGAATATATCTTAAGTAACAAGCTTGCAATGATGTAGTTAAACAATGGCATGGTAGTGCCAAAAGGCTGTGGAAGCCCCATTAAGGTACTCCCATTAATGTACTGAAGAGTAAAATGGGCAAGGCACTGAGCAACCTATTTCAAGTCAGCCTTGCTTTGAGCAGGGGTTAGCATCTCCATATAATCCTCCGAACATAAGTTATTCTACAAAGTCTATGAATTAAACAAATTAAAAAAATAGTAATTTTTGTAGATATTAAAGAACAAGAATGCTCTAGTGCACTGACATCAAGATGAAAACTTGCCAAAAACTTATCTGAGTCAAATTTTCACAGCTGGAAATTGTAAAAGAAATCCCACAAAAATAATTTGTTTTATTCTAAAATCCTAAACAATGCAAAGGGTGATTTTCAAATAAACACCAGTAGTCTAAGTGAGAGGCGAAGAATGTAGTGGGGCAGAACAAGTCAACACTCTTAACACTGATATAATGAACTAAGAAATCTGATTTCACCTGCCATTTACAGGCCCAAGAGAGTAACCTTTAGCTTTAGTACGTCTATTTTGAACATTTCTCTCCTTTTGAATCTCTTCTCTGAATAAATTGCACGTGACAACATACTGATTAACAAATGCAGTAAGAAAACTGTAAAATTCCAAAATAAGAGAGGAAGACAATTTGTTTTGATCTAAATCAATCCACCACCTTTTAGGTGAAAGCAGAAGAGCAGCTTTATTCTCTGAACACCAAAATGGCAGCATCTGTTAAATTTTGCTACTGTATAAACTTTCTGACTTCAGCCACACTGGGACAGGGCTATTTATATTTCTGCATCAATGCCATATATTCAAAACATATTATGAGACATTGAGTTCGTAAACTCTTCTGACCTTCTTTTGCTGCTTAGCTCATTAATGCAGAAAGCTATTAATTTAACAAATGAGTGGGCAATTACCTCCTGAAGAACCCTCTTCATTTTCAGTAGCAATGTCTTTACAGCTGTACAATCTTGCAGCATCAGTCTGAAGGGCAAAGATTCAATGCCTCCGCCTTCTTCCAAACCAGTAAAAGGCCACTCCACAGATGGGCTGCCAGCCAGCTGGCTAATACGGGGATACCTGGTTTCTGCTTGTTCTACCTCCTTCGACAGTTTCAAAGAGAGGTTCCTTAAAAGAGGAAACAGAAAGATCAACACTGAAATGAGAATGAAAATCAAGAACACAGCAATTGTTATGCTTTAACAGAAGTAATGCTAAAAGACACACTACACATTCACTTTTTGAGCCTGCTAGCATGAATGGCCTTTACATATATATAAGGCCATATGGTGTTAGCAATAAAATACGCATTTAGAAATTCACTTCTTTCTACAGGAATTAGGACCATGCTATCTCAAGCTCTTTAGAAGAAAGATATTTTGAAACAAAATAACCCATGGGCAAGGCTGCTATGACTCCACTGTTTTTCAGTTCTGCTTTATGAAAAAATGAATAATCACCTAACTTGTATGCACTTTGAAAAGCTAAATCACATTCTTCCATATGCTTTGACTTAGAAACTCAGAATGAAAGGAAAATCACTACAGAAAATACCCTCTTCTAGGCTGGTCCAGTGATATAAAATGAACACAATCTTCTGTAAACTGGAATTTGAAATTTAATTAGTCTGTATTCCCTCTGAAGTTTAGTTACCACTGAAGTTATTTAAGCAGAACACAAAACAAAACACCATTAAGCTCTATTTGAGACTAAAGACAACAGAAAGATTTTGAAAGATTCAGAAATAATACCAGTATTTTGCTTTTTACACCTGAAATCCTGTTTTGTGTACATATCTTTCTCTAATATCAGAGCACATGTAAGATTTTGCTGTGCTGGACATTGTGTAGCACAGATCAACAAGACCAACAAAGTACTGGAGCACACAAGTTATAAAAAAAGGCTGAAAGGCTGCTCAGTTTTCCACAGTGAAAAAAGGGAGTCTCACTGGACCAAGCAATACCCACAGTTAGAGGGTTCAGATCTTATGGGACCAGACAATCTTTGGGGCTGCACAGTAACAGGATGAAAGGGAATGGATGGAAGCCAGAAAACAGGAAATCAATTAGGGATCATGTTATTTATTTACTCACTTACTGCCATGAGGGCTGCCAAACACAGGAATGGGGAACCAGAGGAGGTACGGGACCTCCATCCTTAAAGATGGGACAGAGCCCTGAGTAACCTGCTCTAATTGAACCTGCTTTGAGCTGAAGCAGAAACCTGCAGAGGTTCCCTGCCACTGTGTGACTCTATGATCTAGAGATCATGGATTCAATCAGCCAAAAACAGTCAGAATTAGCCAAAATTTTAACAGTACAGTACCAAAAAATTTAAAAAGAGATTACTTGATATTTTGATAGAATAGAATGTAATTAAAATGACCAAAGATTTTTTCTGGCATGAACGTAACCACAACCTCAATGTTGCACCTATTTTATTTTCGAGCAGTAGGAAAAAGGACAAATCTCAATGGGGAATAAATCTGACAAAGTGGCTACCCTGTGCAGTGACGTTATATTGAGTAAGTTACAAAAGAGTTATAACAGTAATGCATGACACCTATATGTGTACTAAATTCACTGTAATCAAAGATATTAGTATATGTAAGGACAATTATTATTATTATTATTATCCTCTTTTCAGCGGTCTGTGGGGACAGGACAGGGGGAAATGGCCATAAACTTGAGCATAGGAGGTTCTGCACCATTGTGCAAAAGAACCGCTTTGCAGTCAGAGTGGCAGAGCACTGGAACAGGCTGCCCAGGGAGGTTGTGGATTCTCCTTCTCTGGAGATACTCAAGACTCAGCCAGCCACCTACATGTGTAGCCTGCTGTAGGGGGCCTGTTTTACACGGAGGCAGGACTCAATGACCTCTAGAGATCCCTTCCAGCCCCTGCACTCTGATTCTGTGATTATACATTTAATGTATATTTCCAATTTTCTATTCCATTTGAATTTTCGTGTAACAAAATTGATTCTGAATTTTAAGTGCTGGCATCCTCTGGAAGAACAAAGACATTTTTCTAAGTGCAATATTCTTTCAAGTTAACTTGGGTTTCATTATAACCACACGCAAAAAGGAATTAACAAGATTTCTTATAACAAACAATTCCTAATGCCATGCCAACAAATGGGAAAAAAAAACTACCAGAATTATTTTTAATTTTAATATAATATTTATATAATATAAATATAATATTAATATTTAGATTTTCAATATATATTTTGCACGCTATGTAATATAAATTAGGAACAGCGTGTCAAGAAACTGACCTAAAAAGGACGTAGACAGATTGCCTTGATGGCCAATGGAAATAAAATTTTCTAATCTAGGGTTTTCAACACTCTGATACAAGAATTAAATTACAGCATTTTAATTTTTAAAATATATTTAAACAACTTTCTGAATTGAATAGTTTGTGTCTTTTAAAATAATAATCTGAAACAGATGGTAAAGGTGCAGTTGACAGAGGGATATTAATCCATTACTGATTCATAGCCTTTATTAAAGAAGCCTCAGGTATAAATCATGCAAAGAAAAATCATCTCTTAACAGAACTTTCACAATATAAGCCACCCTTAAGGGGTTTATAAAAAAAAAAAAAAAAAAAAAAAAAAGCCATTTTCAAACTATTGAAATCTCCACTTGAATAAAATTTATGAAGCCCAAAATGCATACTGTTTGAGTAATACAAAACAACAAAGTCCTCCTTTTTTTCTGCCCAATGCCTGCAGACTGGGAGATGAAATATTATTTATAATATTCTGCATCTTCATATGGTGAGACCCACCAAAGCCTCATCTTCATGAAGGTGTTTCTTACAGTACATTCTAGGAAGAATTTGGCATCAACAGCAATATGCAGCTTCCCACGTGACTGGACAAACCAACAGTGCTCTCGGAGAAGTATCATCCTCTGCTACATGGGAACAATGCAGTGCTTCAGTATGAACCATAAATCTTGAAATTCAGCAAGCCTTAATTTCAACTGAAGAAGATACTTTGAATGACTTCATTGAGCTATGTGCTGATATCACGCTGCTCAACATGCAAAGTGACTGCCTTTTCAAGTATAGAAATAAAATATGGAAAGAACCATAGTAAGACATCACAACTCATAGCCGTAAGTTTAAAATCTAACTCAACTGCCACTGTGAAATGGATGCTCAGAGCTGGCACACAGTGAGTGCTTGAATTATGTGGTACCTCTGAACCACCTGAGTAGAGTACGACTTATCTCTGACAGAAAATCACAATCTGATACAACTCCCTTTACTTGCTGCAGGAAAAAGCTCATCTAAAATTCATTTTAGAACTGATATTTCATCAAATTCCTCATTAACAATGTCCAGGTGGTCTATTACTATGGTAATTCACTGCAATTCATCTCAAAGCAACAGCAGAGATTTTGCAGGGGAAAAAAAAAAACTTCTTACTACAATTAGAAGTTTCCTTATCATGAGTGGCCAAACAATCCAGCTTGCCTGAGCTGCACTGAGTAAAAAGGAATTATTTGGGATCAGTATCTGATTACTGTTGAGTAATGGTTATGCATCCAGGGCAGGGCTGGCTGCTCAGTGAGGAGGAGCCTGCCATGATGGTGGGGAGCAGGGAGTGGGGCTAATCACTGGCTGTTCCAGCTTGTTCACACAACACCTGTGCCTCTGAGGCTGGAGAATGGGCCTCTAGTAGTTAATCAAACCATACCACAAAATGTTCCTAGGGAGCAGATCTCCACAGCATTAAAGCACATCTGAAGTGTCTTGGCCCAACCCAATTATTGCTCTTTCAATGATTCCCTAGCATGGTTTGGTTGCAAGTAGAGTTTGTGTGGATGCTAGTGATGTAGAAGTGTCCTGAAGAATGATCTCACATAGATGTCACTTCAGATCCCTCACCATAGCTGTGGAGTTCTTTGCCTTGAGGCTTGAAACTCAGCCAGATTCTTGGGCAAGAGAAAAGACAACTTTCTTCAGAAAAGTCTGATATGAACCATGAGTGAAGTGGCAAATTAATTACAACTGGGAAAATTGGGAGGAAGCTGCTCTCAATTTTCTTCCAGATAACAACTGATTCTCATTTGCTGTTTGATGAAGATTGAAGTCTGACAGAGGTTGTACTTAAAACTCTGCCAAGGCCTTTCGATCAACACCACTGGATAATAACATAATTCACATTGCTCAAGTAGGGTATACCTGAAGCCTAGGGAACAGTACAGCTGCATGTTTCATCTACAGTGACCACAATTGGTAACTGAGAAAAGCAAGCTTAATGTCAGTACAATTAATGTAATCATAAAATCATAAAAGCCAAATCAAATTTGTTACAATTTTGTAAATTTAACAGAGTGAAGACCTGTTCAACTTGGTGGCATTCTGAGCTTACTGCCTTGTTTCTTGTTTTATTTGTACATACCAACTGAATACCATAAACGTATTTCTTCATTTTGAATGCATTAAAAAAAAAAAAAAATACACATTTAGTAAAATGGCAATATCACCAAGACAGCAGTTCAATTTTGAAAGTAATCTTTTATGAAATAGTGAGAGAGCATTAAAATAATCAGTCAGTGACTCTTAGCATTTTAATAGCCTCTATAAATCCAGTGTAACTGTGCTTTAACTCAGGAACAGATATGACTGCTTCAAAGCTGCTTTCCCTTAAGAAGGTAAAACAAGAATAGTTTTCTTATTCCAAAGCACCTTTAAAGGGTTTTTGCTGTAAAAGAGAAAGACCTACAGATTTGCAACTTGAGCTAGTTTTTAGTTATTTTTCCCTTCTTACTGATCCACAAATCAATGTTTTGAAGAGCTTATGGTAATTTGGACTTCACTTACATAAAGATCCCCAGATTACGCAGAGTTTAATCTTCTTAGTTTTCATCAGCAACACTCAAGATGTTGCTACATCAGAGTTAGCCTAAGTCCCATATAGTCTGCACCTCTTGATACCAGCTTAACATAACAGAGAACATGTAACTCTGCAGGCATCAGGAAGGCTCTACAAGCCAAGCAAAGGACTCCAGCCTTAATGGGAAGAACTGAACATAGCTCTTCTCTCCCCAGTGGGCACATCTTCTGAAGTAGCAACTCAGAGAAAGTCTTAAATCATTTGTCTTCATTTTTCAGTGAAACTTATATATTCATGTCTATAAATATCTATAATATATAAATATATATATAAATATATATATTTATATATAAATATATAAATATAATATTCATATTATATACATGTATATAAAAATTATACACACATATAAATGCATATATAAACTGGAATGGCCTGCCGAGATGGTGGAGTCGCCGTCCCTGGCATTGTTCAACAGGTGTCTGTCTGGATGAGGAGCTACAAGGTTTAGTAGCTTGTGGTAGCAATGGTAATGGAAGGAAGGTTGGACTAGATGATCTTGTAGGTCCTTTCCAACCTTGTGATTGTGTGATTCTATATATTCAATATTCATAAATATTTCAGAAAAGCAAACAAACAAACAAAAAAACACCCTAACTCACTTGTTTATAATGGGTCCCATCAGGAAGCCATATAGCTTTTTATACCAGAAAAAATGAGCTTGATACAAAGATTATAGAAGAATAGATCCTAAAATTCTTTTTCATACAGATGTAAATAGCCTTCCATCCATGCTTTTTCTCTCATCTGGAATTCCTGTTTCTCATCAATGGCAAATGTTTGAAAGGGATTCTCTTCTTTAAAAAAAAATTACTAATTACTATTTTGAGGTCATATAATACACATAGGAACAATTATATCTGATTTCTAGAAAATAAGCTGCCTACTTCAAACACTTTCAAAACCAAGTTCAAAGCATTCTCTAGCATTCCTACAATGAGCTATGTTACTTTCAGTTCCTACATACATCCCAAACTGAATCTTAGTCTCTGAGTAATTTCTTACTATTCTAACTTAGTAAGAGATGTGCTGTATCCTAAATGCTAAGAATTCAAATAAATAAATTTATTTCAGAAAAAGGGAAGGCTCTATATTTGGCAGTACCAAGGAACAGTTTTGAAGTTTTGAAGGCATGTATCTATGTATCGCAATAGGCATATCAAGAAATTTGCTGTTATATACCTAAACATTCTCAAACACCAGTCAAGGAGGATAAAAATTCCCTAACTCCGCACTCAGTTCCACAAATACTGAGAAAATGAATACATAACCCAAACATAAACACTTGGTTAATTACCCATATTAGCATTTTATGGCATCAAATCTTTATACTTCACCTTGTCCAGCCTCCTCACCCAATTTCCCAATATAACTTCTGTTCTAACAGAGAATGCTTCAAAAGTTAAAGGGATGACAACTGAGAAAATTAAACTGCACTATGTCATAAGGTACATGTTGTCTGACATTTTATAGCTTTTAGAACCATATATCATTTACTGGTACTCTGATGCTATGACTTTTCAAGGTCAGCCTTTTGGAAAAAGATATTCAGTATCTGTTGTTATCAAACTATGCACCCATACATGAATGTGCACACAAACTGTAATAGCTAGTGCTTCTATAAGTTAAAAGACTGTCAAGCCTTTTCCATTATAACTCCTTTTGTTTCAAAGGCTTATATCACAGCCATAAAGATTTCCTTTAGGCTAGAACTTGGCAATCATGAAATATAAAGTCAAATTAAAAAAAAAAAAAAGTTTTCCATTTTTCAGCTCTTGCTAAAGTATAGCTCATATAAGGTCACATCAAGCATTTCTTTTCTTTCTCTGCAGGAGTCAAGAGCTCTGTTTACATTCCCAGATCTAGCACACAAAAACATAACACTTGAGATCTTCGTCCTTTTCTTCCTCCTGGAATCTATTATGAAAATTTTAAATATGATACAAATAAGATAATGTAGGGCAAAGCAGTAATCAGATAATGTGCAAACAAATAGCTGTTTGGAAAAGACCAGTGGGGCTTATTTAATTTCAAGTGGTAACAGGGCAGCAGTAAGCAGAGTATTACAACAAACAAGGAAACATAAATGAGCGAGCACGCTTAGTTACATATAAAAAAAAGCAAGCAGTAACTTGTATTACATTTCTGACTGGGATATAAACAAAACAAGCTTTACCTTTTATCTGGACTAAGGATAAATCCATCTGTGTAAACACACATAATTCTGTTTGGACACTCTTTCAGCATAGCTAGAGGTATTCAGTATCTTTTCCAAATGTCACTCCAAATGTGTGCCTTACCTTACCCACTCAGCTGACCTGGGATTAGAATAACACAAGTTTGATCTAGCTGTGAAAGAAGGCAGGTATACAAGTGTGGCAGGCAAATTTCTATAAAGTTGGGAAAGGGAGAAAAGTGCATTTGTTCTTTCATAGCCACCTTCTACATAAAAATGTTTCTCCTCATCTTTGTCTCTGCTTTAAATGCTTGGACTTTGCTTTGAGAAACAGCAAATGTAACATAAGACTTTTATCTGGAGGGTAATAAATGTATTTAAAAAAAAAAAAACAACAACAACTGGATATTGGACATGATGACTGACTTCCTACAAGTAGAAGAAGTCACTCTATTCATTCTTTAGAAAGACGACAAAGCCATTCACTTTGAGTCCTGTCTGACTTGGCTATTAAATATTCAGTAAGTTCCCAACCACAGTACTACTATGTAAATCAAGATAATATCTTTTGATGAAGTGGTTAAACATTAAGAAAACTTTTGTGAAGAAATTAGGCAATTCATTATACCTTAAGTTGGTTGAAAGCTTCAACAGCCTAACAAACACTCAGTTTCAAGAGTCTAATTGATATTTACTAACATACATTAAGTATTTTAGTATAGCTTCAGCATTCAGCTTGCTTGCTTTGCATCCGAGCCCTGAGGCACCTTCAGCCCAAGAGAGTGACTCAGGAAACTCTTTCTGGATTGGATTCAGGTGCAGAATTGTCCTGGCTTCAGGCTACATCAGTGCTTGAGAATAGATAGAAATCTAAATAAACACACTATAGGTTATAATGCTGTAGACATACACATTCCTCCATTAGCAAAAAAAGCGTATGCCTGGAGAACCAAATCACGGGTGAATACTGGGGACTAGAAGGAAGAGGATCAAGAGGTCATACCATCTTATCTGCTTGACTTAAGAAATGCCCAGTAGGACAACTCCATAGTTAAAAGTCTGTGAGGGATTAGAAAGTTCCATCTAGTAAGCCTAAATTTAATTATTAGCACTTTACATTTTCACACAATCCCCAGAATAATAAGCAATTATGAACACAACTTTCCGAGTGAAGAAATTATTTTATTATCTTCAGTGGAATCAACACAATGGACCTTCATGTTGGTGAAAGTATATGATTAAACAAATTTATCCCTCGTACTTCTCATTGTCCTCTTTAACAGTTTTAAGAATAATGAGAAAAGAGTTGTGTTTCAATTCAGAGGATACTTGCATACTTTCCATCTACCTTATGTTACCGCATAAAATAATTAGATCCTAATGTTATTGTTGAAATAGATTTTATGTTAAATCTTCTTTTGTGACCAACACATGAAAGCATGTTATAGATTTAGGGACGTGATTTATTAAGAAATCCAGAACATGCATTCTACTCTATTTCCATTCTTAAAAAGAGAGCAAAGAAACATTATGTAATAAACACTTTAAATAAGTTCTTTCTCCACTGACAAACATCTGAACAGCCAAAGTGACTTAAAAATCTGTTAAAACATAAGTAACAAATCAAAAAGAGAAATTCAGCACGAACACTAATTAAATACACCAGTTATTTAGTAAAGTTTGCTAATAAAATTCATGCAGTTCCTGGCACAGTGGTTGCAAATTGTGTTTTCTTGCTAATTGAATACTCGTGTATATGTGACTATCTGCACATGCCTATATACTTATTTGTTTTGAATTATTAAGGGGAAATTTTCAAACTTATAATGAAGAATGGCATTCTCAAGTGAGAAGATATATTAAAAAAAAAATCTCCTTCAGTCCATTCACTGACTGCATAATTTGTGGTGTCATGATTAATAGAGTAGAACACTAGTAAATAGTATGTACGTTTCTCACAATTAAATAAGATAAACGTTCTGGATTCTAGTCAAAACTGATCCTAAACAAAGTGTAGGAACATAGGAAATAAAGAAATATCCTTTCAGAGTAACTGCCTAAAAAAAAGCTATGAAAGATCACTTGGAGCAAAAGTAATATTTGGATCTTATCTCTGGAGAGTGCCAGGCAACAAAGTAGAAGTAAGTAGTATTTATCCAGGCATTTGTCACCTTATGTAAGAGACTGGGAGCTTCACAGGTCCCAGAGACCACGAGCCTTCCAAAGCCTCTACTTCTCCCCTGAATACCACACAGCTCAACACATCCACTTGCAAAATGCCACTGACAGAGAAGCCAATAAATTATTAAAAACAAATTCTCAGCTATATATGGAGATGAAACTCTGTAAGCTGTGGGACTTCTGGAGCATGAGTTCCTTGTGAGTTTCCTCTCAAACTACTGAAGGGCTTATATTCATTCAAGCAGGTTTCACTTAGAAGGCAAGTGTTGCAGTATGCACACTGGGATTATAATGAGTGAAATTAAACCCCTCTAAAAGCACGTGCTCAATATTCTTTTAACAAAGACTTCAGAGATCAAACAAAGAGAAAACAAACTAATTAATGTGTAAGCTAACCTAATTGCTTTGTTCTTACATGATATATTCAATCACACAGTGCCACCACAGAAACATATTATTTTATCATACTGTACAAGTAGCCCACCTACAGGAGAATTCTCAGACTGAGTTAGCATGGTCTTCTGTGTTTTTGATTTTGATTGTAAATAACTCATTCAAAAAATAACCAGAATATTTAGTCTAACTTGACTAAAACACCACAGCAGTATTCCTGTACTGCACTCTTACAGAACAAAACATTCCTCCTCCCTCCTTTGCCCCATAATGCAACGTGTTATATCAGAGCAAAACCAAACAATTGGCAAATTAAGGCCAGAGGCAAAGGAAACAGAATTGTTCAGTACAGTTGAATACAAAGACCAGATCTCTGGATCATATTTAAATACATCTAAATATTTATTTGTATTCCAGAACACAGAAGGAAGGAGCGTGTAAAAACTCAATAGTAGCATTGAGCTGTTTGTCAGTTGTTTTTGTTGATGTGTTGTTTCTTGATCCATAAGTGCTTGTGAACTATGCACTACCACAAGCTTTATCCTCTCTAAAAAGCCGCATCTTTCTTTCAGTAAGAGAAAATTAGTTCCCCTACCTTTTAAATTTGCTTTTTTTTTTTTTTTTTTCCTTTTTTTAGATAATCACATAAAAATTAAATGCTTTGTTGAGTTGTTTATTCTCTGGCTGTTACATTTGCTACTCCAGGAACTCAACTTGAATTATCTGAATATCTGGAGTTGCTGTAATTGCTTCTAGTTTGCAATGCCAGGCCAGTTTAAGGTTGCAAATAAGATTAATAGCAGTATTGTGCAAAATGATGCAAGTTTAGGAAGAGAACATCTCATTCAAAACATATGGCTTTTGATTTGATTTTCACATCTGATATCTGAATTCTTTTGAGCTGCACATATTTGAATTTTGAGCAGTAAACAAAAGTAATACTTTCAGCAGAATTTATTTCCATTCAACAATAATGTTTTAACCTGTACCCTTAATTTATTCAAAGTTGCAACAATTTGATAATGAAAAAAAAAAAAAAAAACATTTGAAAAAGTAGCTTTAAGGAATTTATTAAAAATTTAGTCAGATTATTAAATTTTAATAGAATTCAGAACCTATGTGAAACATTAAATGTGCATTACATAAGAGTAATCAATAGTTTTAGTTGCCAAGTTTGCAAAGTCTTTGTCAGAAAGAAAGACTTTGTTTTTTGTTAACAACATACATCTCTAATAACAAGCATGTGTTAAAATTTGCTTCCCAGTGCTCCTTCTAAATCGAGATATTACTGAACTGGACTCCCAATATATTCCTAAGGCAGTTAGCAATACCTCATCAGCTTTTGGAGTAAATGTTTTGGTTTTTTTTAAGAAGATAAAACTCGCATGAAATGGCAGTTTCAAGCCTGTACTGTTGCTGCAAAAAGCTTGATCTAAGCACACCTATGGATTTTTAAAGTAGAAGACAAGGCTCAAAAAGTATGCCTCAGCACATACAGATATGGTGCAGTCTTTGAATTTTAGCATCACTTGACTTATGACTCTTATTTTTCTGTGTTATTAGTACAAGACCACCCCCCTTCCTTTGCTTTCAGGGCCAGAAATCCACTGGAGATCTGTATTAGCATATGTATTACTGTCCATACTAACATTCTCCATATCTGACATAGAAAAACTTGGAAACTTTCTAGGGCATACATGCATCAAGAGGAAAGGTGTCACAGAATTATTCATGGGACACTGGCAGAAAGATAAACAAAGGGATGAGGTGATGGATGAAAATCAATCAGTTTACTGGCACCACCAGAATGTTTTATTTTTTTTTTTTTTAACATAAGATTGGAGTGGGTTTCATTTGTTTTTGTTTTCAATAAAAGTACTTTGTCTTATGCACTTGAACAAGCAATGAGACACTTCGAGAGCAGTTGAAATACAAGGAGAAGCAAACACCTAGAATACAGACCTTCTTTAGGCTTAGACTTGTAACTAATCTGAGATTTCTCTGTTTTAAGACTCGTGTCACAACTTCAGTACAACCTACAACAGAACAGATCATGTTATGAAGCTCACTCTATGGGGAATTTAGGTGGGTGTTCTCTTAAAGGCTTTCCACTGCAAGTGTTTCTACCCAGCTCCTGGAGTCATCCTTCTGTTTCCAGCATAGGCAAATGGCAGTGTTATCTCATCCTTGCTTTTGTGCACACTGAAGGGTGCCTGACATTTAAAAGCAGATAACATTGGCTGGTAGCAAAGGGGAAGGTTTCTATTCACAGTAAGCTGCACAAACAGTGATCACTATCTTTGTTCAATTGTCTTTGAAACAAAGCCCAGAATGCAAATTACAGATATGTCCGAAGAGGAAAAATGATAAAAGTCTTCCCCTTCAGCTGTGACACCTCCCATGAGAGATAACTTTGTGCTAGTGAATGCAGTGAAGAGTACTGGTCAAAAAGGGATGAAGTTTTGAAGGGATGAGTACTATTTTCTCACAGAACTGGCACATACTATAATGCTGTTTCTCACCTTCATTTGTTACAGAAAATTCTGTATTGTTGTGAGTAGTCGACAATGCAAAAGAGAGGAGTATGGGACATCCCTCACTGAACTTTTTGATTCCATCTCTTTGGTACACCATCCCTTGTCTGTGCACCTGCATCCCCCCACAGTATAACTCCTGGCAGCAGCCTATCAAAACTACAGAGCTTTTTCCACAAAGGAAGGTGTGATCATCTCCCTTCACACACTCTCACTTCCTTTCTTCTCCTGGGATAATGCATGCAACCAGCATAATAAATTGGTATACGTATAGTTAAACTGAAGTAAATTCTGGCTGACCTAGAAGATACTCTGACAGTCATTGGCATGAGGGTGTCAACAGAGCTCCAAGCATAATCTGCAGGCTTTTCTCCTTTCCAAAAGGACCCCGTCTATCTTTTGCTGAATTAATTTACCAGATTGGTCAGGGTCATACACAAACAATGTTTGCCAGCAAAATCTGACAGCAGGCAATTAAATATTTTTTTTCCTTAGAGATATTTGTATTAGCTCTACAAGCAGCATTCTGAAATTTTAGTATCATCCATAAGATAAAATGAACCCCCTGGCCTTGGGCTTGCAATTTTTTGTTTTTATTTTTTAAACACGGCATAATTTGTCAAGTCTTTTGTTTAATTTTCAACAAGTACAATATTGGGAAAAAAATAAAATAAAATTCCTAGATCAGAACACAATTCAAGCAAAATCAGTTCTAAATTATTTTACAAATTCTATATTATAAATGAACTTCAAGGAACTGAAAACACAGCTAAGAATTCACTAATTAATGCTTGTGGTTATTCCTTCACTTCATCACTCCTGAATAGAGCCTTTCACAGGAATAACAGACAAATAAATCACCTCAATTAAACTAAGAAGAAAAAAACTAAGCCAGTAAGTCAGACAATTAATACCTTCACATGTGTGTCAGAAAACATGGAAGAGCTAATCCAAACTTACTGGTCCTCTGAGCAGCACCTGGAAAGCTTTCCAAAGTTCATGGTGAAAGGTATGGGACCTTTATTCCTTCCCTCATCAGGATAAGCCTCAGAGAGTTCAGCATGAAAGACTTTAATGTTCCAAGTCACGTAAACTTGCCACAGCAACAATAAATAGAAAACTTGAAAATGTAAAACAAAAGGCAAGGAAATATTAACTTCATTTTTAAAGCAAACTAAGCAAGGATAATTGAAGTTGCAATTCTCACATCTTTCAGTGGAAAGCGACAAGCCCACTGTTGTACAAATGGTGATCAGTTCACTTCCAACAGACAGGAACCATATGGATTTTGCAAGGGCAGTTAAGCTACACTAGAATGGACAATAGTCCCTTCAGAACACCAACCAGAGAAATCACTTGGGTATTTTCTACAACTACAGTATCAATGTAATCATTGTGGCAGCCCCTGAAAAAGGTAGAAGTTTTATGAAAGAAAGTTTAGGACAGTATATCTTAATTAGTCTCTACTTTTCTTTGTATTCATCCTGCTTGGCTGATTAAGTGAGACAACCAATTATGTTATTTCTGCAGATGGCATTTTCCCCATAGTATCATTTAAAAGAACATTCTGAGCATTCTATACTTCCTTACTTTATTTCCTATTTTGTAGTTGCTGCACCTTGAAAAGTTTGGTATCCTAATCAGCATTAAATTGTTATACTTCAAAACAGTGAATGACACTACAGTTGAAAATGCCAAAGAATAACCAAGGTGATAAGATTGCAGTTTCTCACCATCATGGATGTATTTTTGTTTCTATAAATATCCATCTCCATGCTCATATCAAAAAAGAGTGAAAGAAGTGAAACATTGTAAAATACATACACAACGTTTATACAAAAGACACCTGGAATCTAACCAAACAAATCACCAAAAGTTGTTTATTTCTAAGCCCATAAGGCTACCTACAGAAACCAGTAGGTGTTAAATGAGTATTAGAGATATATGGTAGTTGGTGGCTTGTTATTTTGTCAATATCTGATACATACTCTCTCTTTTATTCCTGATTTTCTCACTATAAACAATCAGAGCCAGAGGTTCACTGCTCTGCACTATAGTACACATAAATTAAACAAAATACATCAATCTACTTGCTGCTGAAATGCTAATTTCTCGTTATAAACTAGAAAAAGTCTCTACAGGTTTTTTAATACTACATTGCTCATCTCTACACTGTCCACCTAATCTAGGAATACATGTATTTCCCATTTGCAGATATCACCTGGGGCTTCTGCTCCAAAATGAGAAGTAGCTGGACTTTTAATAACTTAATATAGGCAAAAATTCTACCTTATATCCCAGTTTAGGATGGCACATTTCATCATTACACTAAACTACTGAAATGTGAAAAGAAAGTACTGAGCTTCTCATTAGCACTACTAGGAATAGCAGTAATTTTCACAGTAGTCATACATTCAAACGTTGGTCATAACACATAAAATATATCCTGAGAAGTTTTTAGAGAGGATGGGAAATAATGAAGGACAAATGTATATGGAAATGCTGTTGAAGGGCATCATCTTCCCAGCCTTGGGGACACTATTTCACCTGTGTTCCAATAGTCTATCTCTGTGCACATTCATTCATGTTCCAACCCAGAAGCAGATGAAAAGCAATTTCATATTCTGCTGAGGTATTTCAGAGTTTATCACAGTACTGTGTAACTTCAACTGTGGTCTCTCCTGACTCTCTCCACTGAATTTCAAATTTTAACATCTAAGTGAAAAAAAATTCCATTTTCATTTAACTTTCCTTAAGTGTTTGAAGTCTCAAAGCAGAGTCAAGGCAAGGAACTTTAAAAAAGAGCTATCTTCTATCTTCTTTTACTAAAAAACAGGAAGAGTAGGGGCAGCTCTTATACTGGGAATTGTAGGGTCCATCCCTGCAAGCACATCAGTGGGGCAGCTCAGTCAAGTATTTCTGAATCCTCGTGTTAAAGGCGGATGGTTCCAGAAGATGTGCCAACCCCAAACCCAACACCAGAACACACCTGAGCCAGAAGCATGCTGTGCCTACAGAAACATTAATAGACAGAGGGAGGTAAGGAAACAATGAAGCCATCCTAGATAAAAACCCTAAGAACTGCACTGACTCTAGGCTTGAATTAATCTTTACATATTTTTTAACAGATAATCTGAAGCTCTAGAAGAGCATTCTTGCCGAATGTTTTCAGTACTTCCATTTTATGGTTGCAGAAAATCTGATAAAGATTTAGATGAATAACAGAAGGAGCTTCATGTAGCAGAACACTGGGATCTATCTGACATGATGAAGGTTATTGCTAATGAAGGGAAAAAAAAAATCAAGATTCATTTATGTTATGGTGTGCTTTTTACTTCACTAATAACAGCATCTCAACACATTTTATCCACTGCATGAAGTAATTAACACTGTTCTTGAATGATGAAAGAATCCTGTACATATACAAACTGCACTTAGGTAGAGAGCAGGAGAATAGGTGTGTAGTTGAAAAATACTCCATTCCTCAATGATTTGTATGCGAAGGCAGAGGGCATAGAAGAGAAACTATCATCTAGTTCTGTGCTACAAATCCCCCCATGTCCCTTCATTGCACTTGTTTTCAAGGGATGAAGCCTTTCAGATGGATGAAGGGAAGAGTTTTCTGCATTAGAAATCACGGGGCAGTAGAGTCATAAAGAAATATAAATATCGTTTGAAGAAGCAAGTGACCTTTTCTCCTACACCTTAGGCACAGCTCCATGTAAGCAAAGAGGAACACTAGAGCCTATTCTTCTTCCATTTTAATCTCCTTTACAGTTGTGTGTTGACAAGACTTTTTATTGCAGCACCCTGAAAATCCTACCAAGAGCCACATCACATCACTATTTCACTACTCACAACTGTTTCCTCATAGAAATAATGACTGGAAAGACAAATAAACATCAAGATAGGCATCTCATAAGGAAGCGGAGCATAGAAGCTGAAAAAAAAACACCTTCACTGAAGCACTAAAAAATAAATACATTATGAACAATTCATGGAAAAGAAAATCAATAACTGAAAAATGGAATTTACAGTACAAGCAATTTGTAACCGACATGACAGTTCTGAAGAGCAACAGAAATAAACTGTAAATATGTATGGTATAGCAAGTACCCAGTGATGCAAGCCAACTGGATAGACACTTATATTTGTGCCTTATCTATCACCCATGATCACCTAAAATCCATGAAGGGAGAATGATGATCCCGCTTCATAAGCTGCATGTCCTGATCTAATAGTCCAAGCACACATACATGGCAGGATAAAGCAGACTAAATGTAAGTAATGCAGGCTCAGCTTCAGTTTAACTGCAATGCAAGTACACAGTTGCAGGCCAGTCCAGACAGACAGACGACAATCAAAACAGGAGATAAAGATAAGCCCTACGCAAACTGTGGTTCACTGCCACCTGCGTACTGATGGAAAACTCAGGCTTAGACTTCAAGTTTCTTGCCAATGTTCTCTTGAAGTTTTCTGTCAGGACTTGAAAATGAAACCAAAGCATTTCAATGAGACAAGTAGATTAATTAGTGAAAACAGAACTTATTTTTTCTTGGTTGGTGATTGCACTTGAAAGCAACCATAAGAGAGTTGAACTGGCATTTTTATAACTTTTGATCCCTTCAGGAAAAATAAAGAAGGATCCCTGGTAAGATTCTGAAGTTCTCTTCAGCACTAATTGATCTGTACTCATTGCTTTTGCAAACCCATTACTCTCTGATTTACTTCAACTCATTAAATCCTAGAAAATTTTGAAAACAAATAAGTGTTACCCAAGAAAAGGGAAAACAAAAAGTCGTTAAAAGCATATTAAAAAAAAAAAGTATAAATTAGGAAAATGACCTATACCAGGAATTAGTCCCCTTCTCATGCTATCAGATAAAGCTTCTCTAAGACATCTCTTCCACAGGTAAGCACTGCTATGTTGCTTCCTTAAGGAAGCTGCCTTTTGGAAAGGATAAAGTCTGATTTCAATCTAGTCTTCTGTTTACCTGTGCTACACCGTTTGAAAATGGATACTGAAACCATAGCCTGAAACTCTCTCCCTTAAGATTATTTTCACAAGTTTTTTATGCTTAGGTCTATGTGTTTTTTTTTTTTGTTTTTTTTTTTTTTAAGAATGCAAACATTAAGTTCATCCTTCTGCCTGTGAAGTTAATCAAAACACAGTCTCTCAAACACATCTTTCCCAAATGAGCTTTATAATAAACTACTACTTGCATAGTACAAATAACAGTATGAATATAATTCTTACCAATGGAAACAAAACATTTGACAAATGGAAGTAGGCGACTGACCTAACATTTGGCATGCATAGTATCTTCCCTATTCTTCCTTTTTTTGTCATTTTTCCTATTACAGCAGTCACATTAATCTTCTAGTTGTGCTGTGCTACTTGAACACATATCTAGGAAGACTCAATCATGTATTTGGTTATTTTCTTTAAAAAAAAATCCTGTGAAGTAGGAAAACAAAAAGATGTAATACAAGATACTCATCATTCTTGCACAGTTAAAAGCTAAATAACATTTTCTTTTTTTTTTTCAAAGAGAAATAATTTAAAGGGTAAGAAAAGAAATATATATACCAAGCAGCTTAGAAAATTCAGTAAGTAGCTAATTATTATGGCAGTCTTAACTGCTTTATCAGTAAAATATTTTCATTTGCTGAAGCAATTAAGGGCAGACCACAGTATTTCTTCCCAGAAATGACATTTACACCTGTATTAAACTTCTGTAGAGAACATTACTGCATAAAAGCAATAATATGAGCTACTCTATACAATCTCATTTTGAATAAAATCAAATGATTTCACTTCATATAATGTGAAAATCCTTCCAAACTGTTAATGTTTTCATAAAGAGTTCAGTCTCCACAGTCAGAAAAATTTAAACCCCTGAGGGAACTTCTGAAGCATAAACAGGATTAAGATTTCTTGATGCTTTTTATAAAACACATTTCATACCCCTAAGAAGAAAAATTTCAGTGTATGAACTGTTCTCTTACATCTTTTCTATGCAGATGCTTTTCCTTTTTATCCCAAAGCACAAACACAGCATAAATAGGAATGACAGAGTTTCAGCCTTCATAATGTTGGTTTATAAAATAAATATTTAAGATCACATAAAGGCACACTTGCCATCATCATAATGTACAGCACACAATAGGCTTTGGTTCACTCCCTATGGAAAATGAGCCAAACATGCTCTTCTGTATAAAGTACATCACTAAGAAATTCAAATCATGAAATCTTTGTTCTCCTGAATGCAAATTGCCTATTCAGTATTTTGTGTCAGAAGGGCTTGCAATGCCAAAACAAAAGTAGTCAGGAGGAAAAGGAAGCAGCAGGAAGTGGGATGTGAATTTGGTGTTACTCTAAAAGGCATAGAATTTATTTAAAATGTGAAAATGATAAGATACTCAACTGGATATGTTACTGCTGCAACTACCAGATATGGCAGATGTCTCTAGAACTGAAGCAAGCATGTTAAGGTTGCTGCAGTTCCTCCACCGTGGGGCTTACAAGGGCAAAGGCACAATATTTACTGCAGGTAAAATACCAGCAGTGAGTGCCTCCTGGCAATCTCCTTGCCTCCTTCAGTAACACACCATGAACAGACACGGTCACACATGTTTGTACGAACAGTGTCCACCAGAACCCATTCTGACAGAAAATTATCCTCCTCAATCTACATGTCAGTTTGACCTTAAAACAGTATGGCAGAATGAAAGTTAAAATTTAAGGAAGAGACAACAGTAAAGAAAATGCCCTTTTTCTCTAATAAATAAATAAATTTCTTATTGGAAAAGCATACATTTAAAAAGTCAAAGTACTCTATGAATGGAAAAATTCAGTTTTGATAGCAAATCTGAGAGTCTGGTATTCTCTGCTATCATCATCGCAGTGGTGACACAACTACAGTAACTGCAATTTGATAGTCTGAACAAAATTTCCACTTTGGACTAGCATAAGGCCACTGAGCAAGCAGTGGAGCAACTTAAGAGCTTTCAACTCTTTGCTCAGGCTTGCTTCATGCTCCTTGCAAAAACAGACATTTTCTTTCCTAGATGAGAATGCTAGAAAATCCTAAATTGAAAGGTGTCTACTTGATTATACAAACATTTTGAGATGAGCTTCACCCCTAAAAGGCTTACATTTCAGATAAGGCCATGGATGGCATGCAAATCCTATAAGAAACACACTCACAATCAAGTGTTCTTCAGTAGTTTAAACTCTGCTGATTTTGGTTTCACATCTCAAAAGAATGGTCCACATTCACATGTACCACATGCATATATACAAAATATTGGAGTACTTAAAAAAAAGAGGTATTTGTCCAAATTATCTCCTATATTTGCAAGAATAAGCATCTTTGGTTACTTTTTTTTCCCATTCAATACCACATACAAAAAACACACAGAAGAACATCTGAGAAGGAAACAATTTGTTTTGAACAGAGTTTGTATCAGCAGGCTTTGTTCTTTGCTTTCAGTGGGCAACAAAACACAAATTGGAGAAATAAACCAATGCAACAGCCACTGTCAACACAGGGTAGCTTTGAGTGCTTTATACATTAAAACTGTAAACAATAAAGTGGTTTATGTTTAAGTTTTTCAAATCAAAACATATTTTGTCTGGACAGACAACACCAGTCCTGGCTGGTATTTTTGCATTATGACTTATTTGTATCCCTTTGAGTTCTAGATTAACCCTCATTGTCTTCAGATGTCTCCTGTCTTATTTCTGAATAGATAAATGCATACCTCAGTGATCATTATTACCTCTGAGACACTTAATAATTTCAGGAAATGAAACATCAAATTATATATTTTTAATGTAATTTTTGCAACATTTCCATTCAGTTGGCTTAGTGTGAAATGATGCAGAATACTCCAGAAATAAAAATTAAAAGGCTCCCTTTATACTACATATCAGAAAGGGTAATTTGCTAAAAAAAATCATGACAATGAAAAAGTAAGAAATTGATTATTTACTCAAACCCAGACAGAATAACAGATACAACGTATCCAAGAGTAAAGAGAGATGAGTTACTAAAGACTGCAGACATTTGAACTATACTACTTATACAGGAGTCTAAAACTTAGGGTATGGCACATGTAAATTCTGCAGCCCACAAGCTTCTTTTTATCGTGTGAGAACATTTTTAAAGCTTGATTTAGTGCAGGAAAATAAGTGTGAAGACCAGAAAGTGAAAGCTAATCTTTCAAGTCCATATTACATTCACAGCAGCTTTCTTCAAGAGAATCATTTGCAGTTACAGGACGAGTATGTGGGAAAAAAAATCAGAAAAAGATTATTCTAGGTGGACTAATTCAGAATAAAATGTTTTGATGAGAAGTTTGGTGATGGCTTGTTTTTAAACAAGCCACAACAGCTTCAAAATCACTCGATCTTTTTTTTCCCTGTAAATTTTGTGTTTTTTCCTTCCAAGGAGTTATTAGATTCTCATTTGAAAGAGATCATGGCAGGATGCAGCTGAAATAACTCCAGTGAGAGCTAGTAAATCACTCACATCTTGTTTACAGTTTTGAAGCATCTGAAGAAGGAACAAAAGAAGATGAATCTGTCAGGGAAGAAGTTAACCCTTAGCCTTACCTTTCCAAGTTTAAAATCCATTTCTAGTCTTAGTTCCTTAGTTTTTGATTAATCACCTCTGCTTTACAGCATTTTTGCTTTTTTTCTCTTTCCCTTCCTTTTCTTCCGCTTTTCCAATTTTATGTTCTCTACTTTCATGTATATCCTTTTGATTTTCATTTTCCTTTCTCAGTTCTATCTAATCGAACAGAGCACTCTTACGTTGCCCATCTCTATCTTGTCATCAGATATTTTCCAAGTAAAACATACAACACCTTAAGTGCCTCCCATTAGAAATTTACTCATCTTTAAGAAGGCCTGTGACATTATCCTAGGTCAGACTGTGTCTACAACATTTAACAACTTTATAACCTAACTATTTTACCTCCAGTTGGTACCCTTCTCATATCTACAGCTTTCTGTTTAAGAGGGCATAGATGCCTTTTCATCTTTAATTTGAATCAACTCCTTTCATCACTGCATCCATTCCAACCTGTTTCTCCTTCTGTTTAGACATCGCTTGTGAAATGTTTGCCATGCTCTACTTGTAAAGTAAGCCTTGTTGCATACTCATACCATTGTAATTTTGTTCCCATCCTTCAGCTTCCATGCACACTGATATTCCATATTTTAAAAATAGTCTAAATAATTTAATACGACCTCTCTCTTGATGACTCTCCCTGTCATTTACCACATCATATGGTAAAAAAAAAACACTCTTCTTCATGCCTATTAGAGCTCCAGATATGGCAGTGGAACACTTGACCAGCACCTCCAATCTGCCCCCTAATTGCCTGCTATGTTTCCATTCTAGAAAATTACCAAAGGCTTTGTTATCATATCTTTTTACTCGTAGTTGACAGCCATCTTTATCATAAGTTGCTCTCTTTTCCAATTATGTTTTCCCTAAATACCAAAACATGCACAGCTTTCAAGCCTAGAAACTACAGGTTCCCAGATAAACAGATGTATCTTTCAGCATAGGAGCTCTGGTCACCAGGATTCCTCAGAAACTTAAGTGTTTCATGGCCAAGTTTTTGATATATAAATAAATATATATGTGTACATATGTAAATATATATAATAGTTCTATATATATTAATTTTAACTAATTAATCAGTAGCTAACTTGTCCAAATTGGCTGAGAAAGAACTTTAATTTAAGACTGAATTGTGACTTGAAGTGTAACCAGTGTTCCCCAATGAGCTATTTTTAGATAAAAACGCTGCTCATTTTTGTCTGATGCCACTTCACAACTCTAACAT
Organism: Phasianus colchicus; assembly: GCF_987193195.1. Taxonomy (NCBI): domain Eukaryota; kingdom Metazoa; phylum Chordata; class Aves; order Galliformes; family Phasianidae; genus Phasianus; species Phasianus colchicus. Next base: position 17,346,304 of record NC_143439.1, on the reverse strand, counting down.
TGATATTTACTGCATCATTCATCTAATCTTTAGCTTCTTGCTATCATGTTGATAAACTCTTCCTATTTTTCTGGTTTATATATCAATATTTATAATGTCACAGGGGAGAGATTTTACAGAGCATCAATAAGAAATGCTTTCTAACAGTACCTTGCAATTTCACATTTCAGAAAGTTCAACAATTTATCTATAAATAGAAAAGGAAACCTAATCTAAGCAGGGAAACAAAATCTACATACCAGTTTATTAGGAGATACTTCAAATAATTCAATTTCATTTAAAAAAACCTATCACCAGAAATAGGTCGCCATATGCCACAAAACAGAAGTAGTTTCAACAGGTTTTTCCTAATAGTACTTTAAAGGCATTCACTGTTGTTCATTACACCTCTATTGTTAATATATTTAAAGCAGTTAAATTTGTCACAACAGTTAAAACTGACACAAATACATCCTTCCCAGGAGAAAAAAGAAAACATTCTGCTAATATACAGTTTAAAACTTTAAACAGAGCACTTTTGCGTAATTAAGCAATGGGTACACAGTGAGAAAAATGAATAGAGATAACACAAAACCCATATACTGCTTGAGGTCAGTTTTGTAGGAATACTGTTCACACACACACATTAAAAAAAAAAAAAAAAAAATCCTCTCATCAACACTCTTTCTTTCTATGACAGTTTACACCACAAAACAGACAACTGAGTTGAATTCCAGGTCATATTTCAATAGGAGATTCAATTAGCTATTCACTAAGTATTCTTTTTTTTTTATTATTTTTGACCTTTGTTTCCTTAGTTCTTTTTTTTTTTTTTTTTTTTTTTTTTTAAACACAGCTTTATGCAGGGGCCAGATGTTTCCATTTAAGTCTGTATTAGAAAAACAAAACCAGGGGAACGGTGTGTCATGGCTAAATTTTTCCTCCACAATCAGCTAAAAGATTATGAAACAGCCAGTAAAGAAGCACTACAAGCAAAACAATTTTGCCACCATAATCTATCTCATTAATTTTTTTATTTCATTAACATTCTCTTCTTCTATGGCAGCTCTGCATGTTATGAGCTGCAATTAGGAGCCCATTTAGGAAGCTTCTTTATACACAGAAAAAAAAAACATATTGCCTCTTAGTCTTGAGAAACATCAACTGATCTTTCTTGATTCAACCTGATTCGAAAAACAGATGGTTTATTGCATTTTAGCTTAACATTTTTGCATTTCTTCCGCATAAACATTCAGCATCACCTACAAATGCTGCATCCTTTTAAAGATAATCACAGAATCATCAAGGTTGGAAAAGACCTAAGATCATCCAACCCATCCATCCACCTATCACCAATATTTCTCAGTAAACCATGTCCCTCAGTACAACATCTAATTTTTCTTGAACACCTCCAGGCATGGTGATTCAACCACCTCTCCAGGCAGCCCACTCCAGCATCTGACCTCTCTTTTGGAGAACATTTTTTTCCTAATGTCCAGCTCAATCTCCCACGGTGCAACTTGCGGCCATTCCCCCTCATCCTGTCACTAGTTACATGAGAAAAGAAGTCGATCCCTACCTCACCACAAAGTCTTTTCAGGTAGTTTAGAGAGCAATAAGTTTTCCCTTAAGCCTTCTCTTCTCCAGATTGAACAATCCCAGCTCCCACGGCTGCTCCTCATAAGGCCTGTGCTCCAGACCCCTTAACCAGCTTCATTGCCCTTCTCTGGACACACTGCACGGCCTCAATGTGTTTCTTGTAGCAAGTAGCCCAAAACTGAACACAGTACTTGAGATGTGGCCTCACCAGTGCTGAGTACAGAGGTACAAATATTTCCCTGCACCTGCTAGCAACATTATTCCTGATACAAGCCAGGATGCCATTGGCCTTCTTGGCCATCTAGGCACACTGCTGGCTCATGTTCAGGAGCATCAAGATCCCAGATCCGTTTCCTCTACACAGTCTTCCAGCCACTCTGCCACAAGCCTGCAGCATTGCCTATGGTTGTCAGGGCCAAAGTGCAAGACCCACCAAGTTGGTCTTGTTAAACTTCATCCCACTGGCCTCAGCCCAGTAATCCAGTCTCTCCAAAACCCTATGTAAGGCCATTCTACTCTGTGGCAGATCAACACTTCTTCCTAACTCGTTGTCACCTGCAAACTCACTGAGGTTGCAACTCAATCCTATCAACCAGGTCATCCATAAAGATATTAAACAGTACCATCAAAAGGCAGGCTCCATGAGAGGATATGGGTGGATTAGATGCTATGAGCTAGAGCCCAATTTGTTTGCCTTTAGTCTTCTGGAGAAAACAGCTACTTGTAGGCGAACTAGAATATCACTAGAAAAGGAAGATGATAAAGATAACATGTCTAAGGCTGCAACAGTTTGAAACACTTCTAAAACCCAACTATCATTATTTTGTTCCTTGAACATTATTTTCAATGCAAAATGCGATCATTTGCAAAAGCTACAACTAATTCTTATTAGAAATGGAAATTAGTTATGTACTCATCTTTAAAAATTTATACTGAATGTCAGTGCACAATATTGTAAGTCCCTGTAAAATTGCTGGTAGTGCAAAATAGTTTTTTATTGCTGCTTTCCTTTTAAATTAGTTTCACAAGAAACTAATTTGAAAATTAGGTCATGGGAGGAATTATAGCTATTGTCTCCAAATCGCTTTGAAGTCATTTTTTGCCTTTTGATTTCTAAGTTCTTGTAGGTGTCATTCTGGAGATTTTAAATTCATCTTCTTCACTGATAAGCAAATGCATGTTATGTTCCTTCAAAATACTTCCACCATCTTTATCAGTACACCTGCCAATAAATTAACAGAACTTTATTGCAGTAAACTCTGACTCCATTTCAACTGTTGAAGAAATTTGATCATTTATCTGGAAACTACATGACACATTTGGGATACCTTCTGTCAACTATCAACGTAATAAACCAAAGTCAACTGAATTATACCTTCCATAGATATTACTTCAAAACAACAATACTCAGATTTTATAGAAACCTGAGATACGCTCCACAAAAACTAACAAACCAGTTCAGTTTTTCAACAATTGAATTGAATGTATGGTGTTATTACCTTTTGATACGCCATGCTGAAACATCTGCAATTTCTGCACAGAAGAAAGTTAGGTAACTTCTTTGCTATTGATTTAAAACAGCTAAAGAGGATTAGAAAGATTGCTGAGAGTAGCGGAAAAAGGTATGTTCAAACTTAATTATCTACTTAAAAACCTACTTATAGCTAATGGGAAACATCTACTAGCTACTAGCACAGAGAATAAAATTCAACTACAAAAAATTAATGACACTAAACTTGACAGAAGAAACAACGGGAAGGGTCTTGCACATATTACAGAACTCAGTTTTGATTGTTAGTGCTATGTGGTGCAACAAGTGCTCTTCTGGCCAATTCCTTTGCTTGTTTCTTAAAAAGCATCAAGTGCCTTTCAACAAGCAAGAAATTCTAGAAGCAGCAGTCAGTTGCATCAACAAATTGCAAGAAGATGGCACTGAAAAGTAACATAAGCAGCAATATTATCAAATAGTTTAAGCTCTTAACTGCTTGTCAGAAAACAGAAAAAATTTGTATTAAATTGCCTAACACTCTGACTCGTGCCTGTATGACAACAAAAATGAAAACCCTTCAAAAAGCAAGCTTAATGCCCATCTAATTTAAACTAATTTTTTCATAGTCTTTTACAAACAACACTAATTAAACCAAATGGCTGAATCATGATTCATTTTCATTTAAAAAAAATCTTCACATAAATGATGATATAAAGCCAAACCTTTCTCAGCTAGAAATTTATGGAGGCATATCATTTTTTATTAGCATAGTAAAACTCTATAGTCACAGTAACTGTGTATAAAATGGTCTGCTTTTTAATGTTTACTTATCCTCTCTTTTTTCTATTATGAACCAGAAAAATCAGCCCTTTGCTAGTTTTTGGACAACTGCTAACTTTACTTAGTTCAAAAACTTGGGTTCTCTAACCTTCTCCCCAGATTTGGCACCAGACCTAACTAGTCCAGGACCAGTTACAGAGTAGACTTGGAATACTGTGGAGACCATTTATTACTGACTCACCTGATGGTTCACTTGTGTGCCTTCACAAAATCTATGTGTCATGTTCTAAGGTACAATGGGGGCAAAAAAGACAATTTAGAACAACTGATCAGTGTAGCAGCAAAGATCTCTGTGGCAGAACAAAAGAAAGTGAAAAGCTTATATTGCTCAAGAGACTCAGCACTGGATTCTCCGTATCTAGATGCCTTCTTCCTTTGATGGGTGGTAGGAAGGGTGACAATGCAGTTAGGTATATAGGCAGCATCATACTGCTGAGGTCTCCTCCATACAGTAGGAAACAGTCACTGTGCTAACCCTCTGGTACCTTTTAGCTCTGGCAGGCCAGCTGCAAAAAATAGAAAGGTTTCACTCAATCTATAGCTACAAGATATACACTGCAAACTTTGAACTTGATACTTTCACAAAACTTCAGGAAATTTGGCATATGTAATCCCCTAACACTAACAACAGTAACGGAATCCCTTGTAGCCCTGATCTGCCATGGAGGAAACAAGATTGTGATAGCAATGATGAAAAGAGAAATTGTATTAGAAAAGACCAATACCACAGGCAGGAATGCCATAATCTACTCTGCAGAAGACACTGCACTACAGTTCCTGTGAGATCAATGAAAAAGGTCAGAAAATGTAATGCTAAAATTATACAGCAATTTTCAGTTGCTATTACTAAAATTATTGCTTTAGGAAATTACCTAAGGTACAAGCATTCAAAGAACTGATAAAAAAATTATGGCTTTGCAAAGCTGGGATCACTCTGTTCCATGCATCCTGGGGTGAATTGAATGGGAACACATTTATTTCCCAAATCTGTAGAATTAATAACTCAAAATGCATCATATGGATTTTGGCATTCCTTAGTTTAAAAAACAACAACAACAAACAAAAACAACAGCAACAAAAAACAGAAAATTGACTCTATGAATTGATAGAGAGAATGAGTTTTCTTTTTGCGAGAATGTAATTTCTTTTTAAAATAACATACTTATTGCATGCTACTCAGCAAATGTCTCAACGTTTTCTTCTACTTTTTTAACTTTTGCAAAACTTAAAGAATTTGCAACAGCAAAGAGCAGTTGCAAAGAAAAATCTATTCATTTTTAATATTTAGTGTGTTGATGACTTTGTAAATAAAAAATAATCCAAAGACACTTGTCTTTAGCACTTCATTTATATTGAGCTTCAAAATATTATATACCTGGATATAATACGGACACGGATAGAATACTAAAGGCTAAATATTTCAAGGAAAGTATAAAAAATGATATTTAGAACTGTAAAAAAAAGAAATACAAGAAAAATGTGAAGATTGTTAAAGGCCACAAGATTCAAATGTTTCACTTGTTGTTGTTCTTTTATTATCATTATTTTCTCCTAAAGCTGATAATATATGCAAATTTTGTTCAAGTGTAACAGTAAAACAAAGTATATAATGTTTGAAGCAATTCATTTAATGTTTCAAAACAGAAGCTATTATATGCTGTACTCAATTAGATTAAAGATAGAAAACACAGTGCTTTGTTATTCATGTAAAAAGACAATGAAAATTAGAAAAATAAAATGATCAAATATGCTGAACATCACAAATATACGTAAAAACAAGAGCAAGTAGCAAAAACTTCTGTTCTACAGACAATAACAACAATCATGCTGAAAGTGGTAAAATAATATAATTTGCATGCTTTTGTTTTGGCATTCTGCAGGGAATGACACATCTTCCAACATTAACCGCTTTTTAAAAAGAAGTTTAAATGCAAATTTTTTACATCTCAGTGCAAAACCTATCATTAGAGCTCATTTTGGCATCAGAAATAATAATTACACCAGAGGTTTGCTTCTTTTGACAGCTTAAGGAGTTCAGTACTTCTAGGAGTTTTTGAGCACTTCACAGCAGCCATGTCAGCCTGCCCAACTTCTTCAAAAAGGCAGATTAAGCAAAAGGTAGCACTGCTTGACTGTAAGCATTAACATGAAACTACTTATATGTAAACGTAAAATGACACACCATCTCATTCATTCATTCCCGTTCATTAAAGATAATGACATTTTGGGCATTCTCATGAACTTCAACAGTTCATATTTTCTATTGCTAGCTTTCCTTGTCCTGTGTTAGCGCATTAGAACAGCAAAAGAAGTAGTAAAGAAATCATTACCATACATTTTGTTCCCAAATAATTTTGCTAATCCAGAGAAAGCTTCCTATAAAATAGTTCTGAGACATAAATGAAATACGTTATATACTGCCAAAGATAACAACCAGGCTAATGCAAAGAAGAGAAAATGAAAGCTAATTAGCATTTATTTATTTTTCTTCTTAGGCTGATGTTAAATATGCTTTTGGAGCTAAGTATTAAAATAATAATTTAACAAGAAAATATGTTCTTTAATGACTTCAAAAGAATAAAGCTCATTGCTAATATAAATCATCATTCTGTGCGTCAAAAAGGTGAATTTTAATAATTTAAGCTGATAGTTTATTTTTTCTTATTGCTCTTCTTAAAAAAAAAAAAAAAAAAAGGAAATAGACTGGACATAAAACAAAAAATATCTAAATAAACTGTTATTATTTTCCTAAATTGACCACTTTGGTCACAGATGTATCTTCAGTTTGGATGTAACAAAGAAAAAATGGATTCTTTTCCTCATAATGGCTGCAGTCAACATTTATTTGCTCCTAAGTATCAGAAAAAGTTGACATTAAAAAAATAGTTTAAGTTAATCCTTTTTTCTTTCTTTTCAGAGGTATTGTATGTAATATGTATTGCTTGGAACTCAGATAAAATCACCGTAAATCTGTAAGAAACAAAGAAGGACTGTTCAGTCTGGGGAAGAAGAGGTTAAGGCAAGACCTTACTTCTCTCTTCAAATACCCAAAATGTGATTGCAGTGAGAGTGGGGTTAGTCTCTTTTCACTGGTGACAGGATGAGGGGAAAAAGCCTCAAGTTGCATCAGGGGAAGTTTAGGTTGGATAACAGGAAAAACTTCTTTACAGAAAAAGTTGTTAAGCATGGGAACAGGATCCCCAGGGAGGTGGTTGGGTCACCATCCATGGATGTGTTTAAAAACTGGATGGTGGTGCTCAGAAATATGATTTAGAGGAGAGTTGTTAAGAGTTAGGGTAGTAAGGTTAGGTCACAGTTGGACTTGATGATCCTTAAGGTCTTTTCTAAGCTGAGTGATTCTATCATTCTATGAATTGAAATTCTGCTTGGTAGGAGCAGTCTAGCAATCTTACTTGATTTTCTTGAATCCTATCTGCATTACTACGGTTCTCATCTCTAAGTATTATTCATGCTAGACAGCCTAAAAAAAACCCAACATATTACTCAACCAAATAAAGCAAAGCAGAGAACTGCAGACAGTGAGCTAGTGAAATTAGAGTCCCACCAAATTCTTTAATCTATGCAAAATATCACCAGGATATGCACCTAAAATTTTTTAAGCATACGTACTAGGTACTCCTCAGGAAGTATACTTCCGATATACTTCAAGATTATTTCAGAAAAACCTTTTTAACTGGCTTAAAATCCCTAAAATATACTTAAAATGTGAAAGCTAAAAAAAAAAAAAAAAAAAAAAAAAAAAAAAAAGCAGAAAAGCTGTGAAATATGTTCACTGTCATTGTGAAGTCAGAAGCTATTTCTGGCTCCAAAATGTAACTGATTATACGAATTCCAGTTTTCCCTTACATCTTATAAAGATTGAATAGGCCCGATTTTTTCTTTTTTTTTCCCTAATGATTATTCTGCTTTGTAAAACCCACGTGACAAATATCTGACAAAAAAAAAATTCCAGTGAGACTAATTATAGTATGATTAATTCCTCGGTGTATGAAGGAGCAAGTCTGGAACTTATAGTTTGGAATATAGAATAAAGTTTGGAACATATGATTTTTGCACATGCTTCCTTCTTCTGGCAATGTGCGATCAGGGTTTTAGCTAGTTTTAGCTGTTGTAAATAAGACTTTTCAGAGTACGTACCTCCTATCACTTAGCAAAACATCATCCGAATGGTTTGTATTAAAATTAACATATGGAAGTCTATGTATGTTTTTAAGCACGGGTGGCACTGAGTACACTTAAAGGAATTTTTCCTTTGTCATGTTAAAACACCATGGGATACAGGCGTCAAAATAAAACAACCTTTTATAAGTGTTTTCTTTGGTTGGTTGGTTGATTTGCATTTTATTTCGTAGTTTGGCTTCACTGTTCACTTCCTTTATCACATCTAGGAGATAAAAGAAATTCTTACATTTACTGTCATGGAGACTGCTGCATGGAGACCTTGGTTTCTGCTTACTTCAAACATTAAGTAGCATTGTCCATTTAGTAACAATTTCTTTTGATGATATATGAATGTCTAAACAGTTCCATTCAGGAACAGTTCCACAGTTACTGAAAACGATAAAAAACCATTAAGATGATATGATGATTTAATGCTGTATCCTACAGAAATCAACCACGTCCCAGGGAAATAAAACTACACTAGAAAAGAAACTGCTCAGTTTCTATTGTTGTTTCTACTCCAACTAATGTTATTCTAGCCACTTAAAGGTGCTCATACTGTCAGGGATAGTAGTAAATTTAAAACAATTAGAAATACTTGACAGGATGGCTGAAAAGCTGTCTGACTGTGGCATCACAGATTGACACAGTATGTATGATTCAGCAGCAGCTACCCCCATACAGTGATGCCTGAGGGCTTCCAAAAGGACAGAATACCATCCTGTTGCTCTCCCATCCTCTCCTGGGGTTAACCTCTGCGAGCCAGGACTCCCTCGTGTACAATGAACTGCACTTCTACAGAACTGTCTCCTTATGAAGTGAGTACAAAACATGTCCTTTGTACATGTCCTCTGTCTACACCAAAGAGAAATTCCACACCAGGCATACTGCTGTACAGAATGTCATTCACTTTAACTTAACAATATTTAGGTAGAATAAAAAGATTTAGCCTAGACTACTCAGTACTTTTGAACTGCAATTATAGTATTACTGTTATGATTCTGCTGAGTAAATGAATATGTAAGCAATTTTGTCCTTAAACTTTACATCACATCATTGAAAATGGAAAATATGTTTCAATGAAATCCACCATGTAAGTGGAGTTTATAAATTACATGGGTCTTAACTAAATCCAGAATATTACAGGACAAGGAACAGTAGAAAGCATTCGGAGTAATGATATTAGTTGCCAATAGCTCCCTAACTTCTGAAAATAGTAGGACCCAGCTGAGTCACTATCAAATGCAAATAGAGGAGTGTCTTAAAGCCACTTAGAACTCAGTGCGTCACGTCTTTTACCTCCACACAGCCATCAACATGAAATCATTAAAGCAATATGATTGTACTCAAGTTGCTCTAGGAACAGTAATTTTGATTTTATCTTACTATTTTCTATCTGCCTTTATAAAATGACACTGGAAGAGCAAAAATTAATCTTTTCCCATCACATACATTAGTATTTTGTTTGTTTTCTTTGATTTTTACTTTACATTTCTACACAGTAAAATCCATAGAGCAAGTCCTAAATAACAACACCTCTACAGATCTCTAGTGTTCATTTGTTAAGGCTGTGGTCATTTATTCAGCTTTTTCAGAAACACCATCTGAAGCAGTTTTCCTCTGTGACCTGCCAATTTCAGCTGAAGCTCTTCAGATTACCATTTGTTAAAACTGATTTCCCAAAGTGAATGAAGTTTGATACGATGAGAGGGAAATTTTTCTTCAAATGCAAATGTTCTTTATATTCTTCTTCCTCGGAATAGCAGATGCAGAGGCAAAACAGCATAAATTAAGATTGACCTCAGCAGGAATAATTTACGCTTCTGAGCCACTTTGTGTACGTAGCCAGGAGGGAGCTGTTTCACTGTATGAATTTTTATACATTTTTCAGTTAATTTACAGATCTGGTGTAAAATTAAATGCTCAAAACCTCTTAAATATTTGTGGTACCCTCTAAAGGACTTTGGGTATATACATCAGTGCATCAATTACAGTGACCCATAACAGCATTCCCTTCATCTCTGAAGATATAATCTTCATTTTACTAAAGTGCTTAAGAACCATAGAGAGAGAAGATCAAGCAACATTCTCATGTGTGGGGTCTGTGTGTGCCTTGGTGCAACAAAAGGTAACCTACATGCTGACCTCTTCTAAGACACACCAGCTTGTTTGTAAACACTATTGTTAAATATGAAAGAAGAGCAGAGGCATCTATCACCTGCAATCTTCCACAGTTATCAGAAAGTTTTCACTGAATCATAGAATCATGGAATTGCTCAGGTTGGAAAAGACCTTAAAGATCATCAAGACCAACCACAGCCTAACCACTCTACCCTAACACTAACAACCCTCCTCCAAATCATGACTCTGAGCAGCACATCCAAACAGTTTTTAAACGCATCCATGGTGGTGACTCCACCTCCCCCGGGGAGCCTATTCCAGTGCTTAACAACCCTTTCTGTAAAGAAGTTTTTCCTGATATCCAATCTAAACCTCCATTGCTGCAACTTGATGTCATACTTTATAACATACAGGTCTCTGTTAATGGCGCTAGGTCTTAGCTTTTCTCATCTTTCCATCTTCCATAAACAATTATTTTTAACAATCACTAATATCTTAATAATTACCACTGAATTATTTTATGAATAAAAAGGGATATCTTGAAAAGCAAGGTCAGGTTCTCACAAAGTTTTATTCACTAAACTACATAAGTTTTGATTTCAAGAGTCTGATTTACATTTCTAGAAAATTTGAACATTTATTTCAAAACATATGTAAAACATCTAGTTTTGATATAGTTATGTTTTCATTAAAAAAAACCTGCCCACATATGACAATTATAGTTTTCTGTGATTTCCCTACAGAGACACTGCTAAGGGGATAATCTTGAAAAAAATCCTAAACACTAACAACACATTTAAATGCTTGTAGTAAATATGTTTTCTAGTTTTACATTATTAGCCTGTCTTCTATTTCTATTTTTATTAATGACTATGTTTAATTTGCACTGGAATTTACAAAGAAAAAGTATAATCTTTAGAATACAGAAAGTGTCTAATAAACATCTCTTCTTTTGCAGTGCCTTTAAAAATTACCTTAAATTGTATTAGGTTAACATAATTCAAAATAAAAAAAAAAAAGTATGATTTTAAACTGCCACTTAAAACCACTGAAAAAAATACCAAGAAAAGTTTAGATTTGGGTTGACTCTACTGCTAGTAGTATTCCCTTAAAACCTTGACGGGAATATTATTTCTATTCATTTTCACACTCATGTTTTAGCACTTTCACAGCCATTTCCCTCCTCTGTAGTGGAGCAGAATCCAAGAGTGTTGCAGAATAAGGAAATAGTTAATTTTAAACTCAATCTTATCAGATGATAAACGTGGGAAAATATCATGCAAACAACACCCCAACCACCACATTAGATGAGTAGGATAATGCAATGACAGTCTACATTCATTTTGTAGTTGCAGTATAATCACACACTACAAAAATCCCACAAAGGGCCACATTACTGGAGCCAAGGTTATTATAAGAAATAGCAGCATGTGGTTGTGGGAATGTAAGGTGAAACAAGTTAATAACTTTCTATTATCTACTGGTAAAGCTGCTACCTCCGTATGTGGAAATAAATGACATGAGAAAAAAGCTAAATTAAACAACTGATAATTTATGTGAGGTAGCAAAAGAGTACAGATGGTGATCCTAAGCTGCAGATATCACAGCAACAACAAAAAACAGCTCCTTCGATTTGGAAAACACTAATTTAAATGGCTCCTTTGGAGAAATGCACACTAAGGTAGAATACTTTTGAAATCATTAGAGGACATTATGGGAAGTACTCGTACATATTAGCTGACAAATAAATCCATGAGGTGCTAAGCATCTATTTGTTCCAAAGCCTAATAGGAAGAACTTGCATAGAAAACGTTGAAGTCCTGGACTAGAATCCCTCCACAACCTGACAGGTTTGACCTACATGTTTTTACTCCTCCTCATGATTCAACCACAAAGCTACAGGGAATTTTTCAGGAAGTGTTGAACGCTCCACTGATTTTCAGACCATTTTCAACAGAAGAGCTTGAACAGACAGGAACAAAATATCCTCACAATACCAACTGAAGTCAAGGAGCTCTCTGTTGTTGTAGAGTTTCACAGTCACCATGTCAGGAGGACAGAAAGAGAAGTTTCTGAACTAGAAGCTAGTTTTCAAACTTCTGACCTACTGGACAGAGCATAAGCTAATTTTTCCGTCAGGCCAATTATGGCCATCAGAAAAATAATGTGTACATGGCAAAGCAGAAAAGCATTGCATACAATTGGAAAAACATTAGCAGACAATCAAAATACTGAATAAAGAAAGCCACAGGAATGCACGTGTCAAGTTTTAAGAGATTATACGAGGGTTGCTCCGAAAGTAATGCCTCCTGTCTTATTTTGTTGTCCCACAATACCAGAGGTGAATGTCAGTGACACAGCAGCAGAGAACCTTCCTGCCAATATTCGATTACATTTTGTTGCCATGTGACAAATGGCAACAGAAGTGCAGTCTGACAAATTGGCATCTGACATGGAAGTGCATATGAAGCAAAGGTGTGCAACTGAATTTCTTCACGTGGAAAAAAATGGTACCTACTGACATTCATCAATGCTTGCTAGGTCATCTCTGATGGCTTTTATGACCATGCAGGTTTATTGCTCGCAAAAATGCGTAGCTAATCATGCTGACTACATTGAAAAATAGCATTTTGTAGCTGAGAATTAGCTCACTCAAATAATGTTATTGAGCACTTGATATCTATTGCAATTTCCACGGAAATTAATAGGAGCTTTACTTTTGGAGTGATTTACGTATTAGGAAAGAGTCAACAAAAGCTGAAGTCCCTTCATATTTTTTGAGCTTCTCTTTGAAAGAATGTATCTAGTATCTTCCTAACATCTGGTTCCACAGGTGAGGAGTCAGGGCAATGTCTATTCTGCAAATCCCTAGGGAAATGAGAAAACAAACCAGATGTAGAGCAATTCCTGTCAAAATTAATTGGCTTTGAGCATGCCTAGAGACAAAAACTTGAACACCACAAATTAAACAAAGATTTTGTGAATAATGGAAGCTCCTCAAAGTTCTGCTTTCATTTTGTAATAATACTCGGGTACCTACAACCCCCCATTCACTGTTTCAAAGAGATTAACAGAGTGAATTTCCTCCTATACATTTTTTCTCTGTTATCATAAACAATTCTTTATTCAGTTCTGTGAATGGATTGCAATAGTTCTTTTACATTCTGCAGAAATATGATAGAAAAATGTTCTATTCAGAGAATACAAGAGATATTATATGTTCTTAAACTCTGAAAAATATTAGGCAGATTGCAGATTTGCAATAAAGTATGCAATGTTTTTTCGCCAACTATTTACCAAATACTGTGCAAACACCTACAGGCAGCACAGTTCAAAGCCTGAACAAACTGCAATTCATCTTATCTCCATTGTCAAATAGCTTAATTTAGAATAGATTAATTTCTTTCATAATACAGTGAGAAAATTATTTATCTTAGAAGCAACATTTCTTTAATATATCACAATACACATACACAACCAACACGAAGATTTTAATGAAAATTTACTACACATAAGTGAAATCTTGGTTATGGATACATATGTCAGGTTTTAAATTAAGCCACGTAGCATATGGCCGCAAAACATAAAAAACATGTGAATCTCTAGGGAACTGTCTTTAACGGAATGAACTGGAGAAATCAGTGTTGAAAAGAAAATGGACCATGCAGACAACACCAGGTGGAACTAATATGGGAGGTTTAATTGCTCCTCTTATCACGGACTCTGGGTGTGGACAGCTATCAGTCTTGGAACTGCTGCTATTCCAGCATAAGCTGCAGTCACAGAATATATCCCACGTTGTAAACTCCTTATGTGAAGTGCCCTATATTAATCTTGTGTTGTTTCATGCCAGGACAGCTATGTTGTAATCTCTGATAAAGAGCACATGCGTGACATACTACAGTACAGAAAGAATTACAGTAATGCTGATTTTCTCAATCTTTTCTACTACTGTCACTCGTATTTGCTTTCCAGGAGCACAGAAAAAGTAAAAAGTCAATCTTCAAATTCAAGAAATTACATTCCAGGCAAAAAGGCTCCCACTTGGTAAACTGCATTATGTATAGATAACAAGGGGAAATGGTCTTAAGTTGAAGGAGGAAAGATTTAGTTTGGATAGCAGGGGGAAGTTTTTTACATAGAAAGTGGCTGCCCAGAGAGGTTGTGGATGCCCTGTCCATGGAAGTGTTCAAGGTCAGGTTGGATGGGGCCTGGGCAGCCTGGTCTAGTATTAGATATGGAGGTTGGTGGCCCTGCCTGTGGCGGGGGGGTTGGAACTTCATGATCCTTGAGGTCCCTTCCAACCCTGGCCATTCTACGATTCTATGATAACAACACTGAGACAAATGGTGTACTATCATGACATCAACAGTTATGGATGTGAGAAATCAGTGGGAAATGCTAAGGGAAACCTTAAGATGTTTCTTATTAAGCATTTCTCATATAACAAAAATAAAGCAGTATTTTCAGTTTTCCTAATATTCCTAAAGATGTATAGAGAAAAATTAATTCACTTTCTGAAAGTCTCAGAAATTTGGCTTTGCCTTCTATTTCCACTAATGGGGGAAACACTGCATGAGAATAACTAGACAAACAGAATTTTTATCTTTCTGAAAATTATCAGTGATTCATTATTTAGCACATAGCTTTCTCTCAAAGCTCCCACATCACTACAAGAAAAAAAGATGCACTAAAAATCAATAGAACTCTATGTCCCTGTCAAGAAAACTGCCTAGACTGCTGCTACATGAGTAAGTTCATACTGTATCGCCTTTAACTTAGCTCCTTCTGCCAGAATTTATATGCTTGTTCACATGAACCTAATTCTTTCTTTCGTAACTTGCCCTAATGCCAAATGACTAGGTGATAGCATCTACAAATTAATCTAGCACTAAGACAACTGTGTTAAAACCCCATCACCTATAGTGCGGAACATTTCTGTTATGTTGCTGGGAGCATCTGCCAAAAAAGCTGTTCTAGATTTTCCATTCCAAGCTGAATTTTACATGCCAAGCTTTATGAACCTTAAAGCTGACATCTACTATATGAGTTGTCACATTCCAAAAGTGATTTTCAAACACATTCAGAAAATACTGTGCTTGTAAAGGAGTTGTTTCTAGCAGGTGATGGGATTTTAATGGCCGCCATTACTTTTTAGAGCGTATGGTCACAAGCATATACAAACCTGAATCTGAATAATCTTATTTTACTATTTTTATTCCCTTTCTACTCTTATGATTCCATGTGCTTTGTCTTCTGGAAACAGTACATGAGAAATGAAAAATTCTGGAACCCTTTCCTTTCAAATACAAAATATTAGACTCTACACATCGTTAGGACTCCCAAATAAAGATTCTTCTTTGGGAACTTACTTGCTAAATTATTTTGGTAAAGTCACTTTTAGTGCCTCCATATCACTATATTCATTTAAAAAATAACAGTCAACACCTATTTGATGAGTCTTAGAGACCTATAAACTGACCTAATCCCCTTTGCAATTCTATAGAAGTTGCTCAATATACTACAGTTAAGCGTGACCCATTTTTGTTACAGGAATTTTTCCACTGGAATATTGTCTCTGTAAAGGACTCAAAGTCGGTAAGTTGATATTAGTAATAGTATTTACAAAGGAAAAAAGTATTCAGGAGTGGCTTCAGATACTCATAATTCAGTATTACTTTTCACTTCATTTACAACAGACATATCAAACAAATAAACAAAATAGAACTTAAAACTCTAGGACAGTTATCATGAAAACCCAAAATAGAATGCCTTATCTCTCCTTAAAAAAAAAAACAACAGTAACACATTAGGATTATTGTTACAATTTCTATTTTCTAGACTAATGATGCTTTAGCACTCTGTTGTGAAAGCTCTCATTGCTGATATGTAGGTAGTAACAATTCAGCAGAATTCAAATTTGTGTTACTCAGTGTAATCCCTTACCTTTTCAATTTCCCCTCACATACTCCCAGATTTTCATCAGCATTTGTTAAATGCACAGTCCTTTTGAAAAGGAAAATCAAAATAATCCTTTTTGACTACATGAGCTCTCTGAAATCAGATGTAGACTTGTTGATTTGATATGCCCAGTCTGTGTTCAGACAGTGTTCCATTGTCAGACCTTTCAATAGTACTAGGCCACATAATAAAAATGTTTCACTGGTAAAAATGATTACTAGTTGTGAACAAAACTACTCTATAACACCTTGTGATTGGTGTCTTGACATTTCCCAGCTCGCTACTCTCCATAAGCCCCAAATGATTCACAAAAATCAATGGCTACTGGTAGAACGATACCTTACAAAGGTGACAGGCAATAGGCAAGTGTAATGTTACCACTTTATAAACTGTGTGGTGGTACAGATAATATTATTGCTATATTTTTAGGAACAGAAGACTTTTAATACATATAAATGTGTATGGAACCATACAGGTTAAAAAAGAAAAATTAAAAGCTACTGAATCAATGAAATTGTAGACTTGGTGCAAAAGAAGAACAACAAAAAGGAAAGTATCTTTCAGTCCAGAGAGAATAAGGGCTACCCAAATGTATGACCACATCTCCACTTCATTACATATTCCAGTCCTCTGCATGAAAAAGTCACAGAAGTGTTTCAAGTAAATATGAATATTTTTATGTGAATGTCTGCTTACATGTGAGACAAATGGTTATCTTGTTGAAATAATCATATCCCAATATGAAATCTGACATCCACCAAGGAAAGTACAAACTACCTGGGAGATCTTTTCTGATAAAGAATAATATTTTTAAAAGTGCCTACATAAACCTTTGTATTTCGAGTATATAAATTCACCTATATTATTTGTCAGAAGTTCAAGTTTTAAAAAAGAAAAAAATAATAATAAAGGAGACACAGCATATTGGACAATAGTAATAAGCATAAAAACAGAAATTTCACAAATTATTGAAGAAAAATGATAAGATGAAGAATATGACAGCCTAAGTCAACATACTGATTAACAATAGCAAGTCCAAATTGACTAACAGAAGTACAATTTACATAGCCTCTAGTCCTCCAGAACTCCGCATCCTGTTTTGTTCTGCTCTTTTCACCTGGAACTGGATGCTTAAACCCCATACCAACACTAAAATACTAGCCATTGACCATATACTGCAAAATATTTTCCACCTTTGAGTAGAAGCATACCTGCACATTTCTTGCTAATTCCCTTATTTTCAATGCGTCTATTAGTATGGTAATTTCTAGCTCATGGCAGCATTTTGAAAGCCAGAGAATGAAAGAGTTGTTTCAAATTCAGCCAGTGACATAGGAAGGAGCTATGAAGTCTCTGGACTGGAAGACACACAGAAAGGAGTAAATTAGAGTAGCCACAAATTTTCTAAAAGCTGCTTACAGAGAGAGGCAATCAAAGCTGGCAACTTCAAATCAGAAGTACATTCACTTTTTTTTTTTTTTGTCTTTTTTTAATTTTATTTTAATGATCTAGAAAAAAATAAAATTATAGGCTCTGGATGTCACAGAATCATAGAAGACCAAAGTTGGAAAAGACCTACAAGATCATCCAGTCCAGCTGCCCACATATCACCAATAGTTCCCTCATCCACCAGGTGGGTCACTGGAGCATAGAAGGAGATCAGGTTGGTCAAGCAGGACCTGCCCTTCACAAACCCATGCTGGCTAGGCCTATTCCCCCGGTTGTCCTGCACATGCCCTGTGATCTCCTTCAACATAACCTGCCCCGTAGCCTTCCCTGGCACTGAGGTCAGGGTGACAGGCCCCATGTCCTTAAGATTCAAACACTGCTTCTTAGAAAAAAGTTCAAAACTTAAGCGGATGTTATGCTATCATCATCAGAGGCCAAGTCATTTAAAACTAAACACACAGCCGTATATTTTCCTCATCATTGATCTTGTTAGAACACCTCAAATATTTGTCAGCCACAGCAATGTTGGCACTTTTGGCATAAGCAAAACTAGAAATGTATCAAAAATCCATCTCTTTCCTATAGATTTGCAAGGATATATTATTGTAGTCTTCTGCAATCTTTTGCGACAACCCCAAGATTAGATTAGATGGTCCATCTCAGATCCAAATTCAAAACACATGTCAATCCACAGCAATCATTCAGCCACAAAACAAGAGAAGATATGTTCTGTAGCCTTTGCTTTGGCATAGGTGGAAAACGGTTAAAGCAAGGCTCAGCTGAGACAGGAAGAACTTACAACATCAGGGAACGCTTGCTAAATGTACAGGGCACAACACAAAAAAGTAACTGTAATAATTAAGCCCCATATATCTTAAAGTTGTGCTATTCACATTATTAAAAAAAAAAAGTTATTTCTAACTATTCTCTAATAGTCTAATTAAATGAAGGACAATCAAAGAAAATTTGAAAGCAGCCCAGTGAAATGGTGAAAAGCTATGTGAGAGGCAAAAGGGTAATCTCTTCTGCAACAATCACTAAAATAAAACTGAAAAACACTTTTGCTCTGTATCTTCTCAGTTTAAAAGTACACAAAATACAGGACCTGACCACTCGTGATCATCAAGATTTCCAAAGCACTCTATACAAAATGACAAGTAAGCTTTAGAAAGTTTCTTCAGTAATTAGGTACCCTATATTCTATTATTTAAGACAAGTAGATGGAGAGAGATTTAGGATAATTTCTTCTAAAATTAGTGTGTAAGACACTCCTAAAACTAGAACTTTTACTTGAAAGTGCTTGAAAAATTTTGACGCACGACACCACTACTAGTGTTCTGTGGCCTCTTCCAACACTTTCTTTCCTAGCAAAAAAATGCTAATTATCTACCTAAGCATCCTTAAGTCCTTCAAAGTGCAAATTTTACCCAGGTTTTACCCATTTTAAGGCTCCAGATTCCTGATACTTGAAATAAACTCTAACCTGTTCCACATAAAGCTTTGCTACACAATGAAAGTGATTTGAGTCACTTTGGTTGAAGTAGCAAATTCATTGAAGTTATAAGTATACATAGTTGTAGTAATGCTAGAGAAAGGGTTCCTGAATGAAATTCTTATACTTATTTTAAGGAAGAGGTCAGACATCATGACCTGCTGGCCCCAACTGGCTAAGATAATCTATGAATGTACATTTTCACATGATTTGTACTGTTGGCCTTGGCTTATTTTTGTAAAATGTAGTAAGAATAAAATTCAATACATCTGTTTGTTGTTATGGTTTTTTGTTGTTGTTTTTTTTTTTTTTTTTTTTTTTTTAAATCAGCATGAGCAGTAAGGAAATAAAACAATAATCTGTAATCTGGAAGAAAAGCTGGTCAGTAGTCAGGCCTCAGATCAGAAATGAAATTCTATTGTATTTTGAGGTCATAACCTGTAACAAAATCTCATCAATATTCAGTAATCTTCGTATGTACACAGGAAAAAATATCTCCACATGATTGAATCTATTCAATATTTTTCCTATTCTGTTTTCCTGAAGTAGAGAACAAGAATAGCATTAAAAAGAAACAGGAAAATTAACTTCTAACTTACAAGCAGCAGCTGAAAATGATTTAACTGTGCATTGATTTATTTATCTAGCTAAATCCCTACCATGTTTCATAAAACTAAGTCCTTATTTCTAGATAAGAAGCAGAAAAATATATGAAGTAGGCATGTCAGCCTATTGATATTTAGTTAGAGAGACATATTTTGAAGAAGAAAATAGTCAGGGAAGTTGTTTCTGATCCAATTTCCCTCTCTCTTTTCTTTATTAAGAAATTTTTATTGAATTCCAATATGTCAGTGCTTGTAGCCGTCACTGACACCTGCAAAAGGCTACAGACCTTTTCAACAGAAAACACTTCAATCATTTGTAACAGATCTCATTTGTCATTTTGGCAAATTCCCTTCAAGCCAGTGACTCACAATTCTATCTGGCCTCAGTGCACTGGGAAGTTTCTATTCTAGCCTACAGTTGAGTACTGTCTCTCACTATTTAGATAAAAGAAAGCAAACTGACAAGCATAACTACAAAACCATAGCTTTAATTTCTTGCAGTGCAAATAAAGCCTCCAGGGCTTACTCCTCAGCAAAGAGAGCTGGAACAAGCAAACTAATCTGCCTGGAATGGCCTAAAAGCATAAGTAGTATATCTCAGAAGCCTAGGGTAGTACTGGTCTTTTAGCTCGTGGCAACTAAATATGAACCCAAAAGATCCTGCATGATTCAGAGAATGCTAGGATATGGTATTTGTGTGCCAGCCAGGGTTTCTCCACATGCCTATGTATCCCACACAACCATAAATCTGTAGCAAAGAGATGTATGCAGTCATTCCAGAGATGCACGGTTTCCCCGAAGCACTACTACAAGCACGTGTAGCCGTGCTCTTCCATAAGCTAACAGACATGAATTTAACCTTCAACTTTGACACCTGATTTGGCTCTTGCACTGGAAGAGAAGAAAAAAAAAGATCTTACTCTTAATTTTCAGAAAAGTTCTGTTAATACTCTATTGAATTTCATTGTCATCAGGAAGTTCTGCGTTGCATTAGATTAACTGAAGAACAGCTAAGCAGATGTATGTAACAACAATTCTTTTCACGATCACTTCTAAGTGAAAACAAATTTGTCTAAAAATATTTTGCTAAAATAGTAATCAGCCTGACTGCTAATTTTACATGAACAATTTCTTCTGTCCTTGCCTTTACAAATATTTACAAAAGAGTTTATTCCATAAGGGCTAATATTTCAACAGTGCTTAATGCAACTGCAAAAAAGAAAAATGAGAGTATGAATTTAATGCTTCATTACACTCTGGTTGACATAGCAAAATCTACACAACTGTCTCACTTCAAGACCCAGTAAATTCAGGAAAATAAGTAGAATTACTTTGCAAACTTGTCTTTTTGCAAAGAAAATCAATACAATTTTATAATTATTAGACTGTCATCTCTCAATTGATATGCTACCTGTATTACTTTATTTCCATAATCTATTATAGCACTGAACTTTCCACATCCCAAGCAGCACACTGCCTGTACAAGCATCCCCCTCCTTTTAGCCGTTTCAAGCATATATATTATTATTCCATCAATAGTGGGTGATTTATCATTTCCAGTTTAGGCAAGGCACTGTTTTTAATAAGGTATGTCAGAATATGCTCTACTCTGCATGCAATTACTCTCAAATATTTTTTCCCATTTCTTCTATGTTGTTCATAATGTTTTTGCTACTTTTCTTTCAATTTTATGTTAGTACTTTATGTGGGTACTTTTCTATATGGGTAACTTCAATATTACAAGAGAAGGACTTATTTCCCCCACTTTCAGAGAGTCACTCTTATGTTTCTTCATCCAGATTTGCTTCTCTTCTGAATTTTCAACTTTCTGTCCACAATTAGCCTATGAAACTCCAAGCCCAAGAACTTCTCTAGAGGTACTCTATACTACTTCATGCAGCCCAAAATATCTTAAATCTTGTAATCCTCATACATTCTGATACAGATAAAAGAAGAGTGGGGAAAAAAAAAAAACAAACTTCCAACTAACTGAATTTTAACCCTGTCATTCACATAAATATAATAAATAATTCCTTTATAAAATATAAGTCTTAGGAAAAAAAAAATTATTATTATTTTTTTTTTTAAGCAAATTGCAAATTCTTTGAAAGCAGGAAACTAAAGACACATGGCAAAAGTCAGGGGAAGATCCCAAATCACCATATGTACACATGCCAGCAAGTGCTCCCCAGGAGATACTTGGACATTTCAGTGATATATGAGGGCTGCTCCAACAGTAATCTCTCTTGTTTTATTATGTTGGCCCATAACATTGGAGGTGCAAATCATTGTATGGTATCAGAGACTGAAAGTTCCTGCCAATATCCCATTCCATGTTGTTGTTGTGCAAAAGCTGGCAGCAGAGGGGCAGTCTGACAAATGGCACCTGACATAGAAGTGCAGATTAAGAGAAAGTGCATCACTGAGTTCCTCAGTGGGGGAAAAATGGCACTCACTGACATTAGTCAACACTTGCTGAGCATTTCTGGAGACCAAACAGCGGAGGTCAGCACAGCAGAAGTTGGAGTGTGCAGACTACATTTTCTTAACAACGATGCCATCACAGCAGCTGTGAAACAGTGGGTCACCTCTGCTGGTGCAGATTTTTACAAGAGCAGTATTCAGGCTCTTGTTCATTGCTGGAGAGAATGCATAGCTAATAGAGGTGACTAACTTGCATTTTGCAGCTGAGAATTTGCTCTATAGTAACATCAAGTAATGTCATTGTGCTCTTTGTAGCTGTTGTAATTTCCATGGAAATAAATAGGACCATTATTTTCAGAGCAACTTACATTGCTTAAGTTCGTTCTAGGTGCAGACTGTATGACATATTTACTTCTTAACGGTATAAAAACTGGATTGAAAAGATGGTTTAACTGATAAAGCCAAGCTGCTTTTGGCAGCGCATCCAGTAAAAAACTGTTGTGGCCAATCACAGCACACGAGTACAATCTCCTGCTTCCAGGAGATTGTGTTATTTTCCGTAATAATAAATAGACAATATACAGAGACCATAAGTAGACAATAATAAATCAAGACTTGGAGAAGAAAAGAAAAAATGTAATCTTGTCCCTAAAGATAAAAAAAATACAGGTGAAAGGACTTCCTGACAGTAGTTTGTGGTTGGTGGATTAAGTAGCATCAGTCTTCCTGCGGGATAATTCTTATGCAATTTTTTCTAGCTGGCTATTGGCCTGGTGCAAGACTCTTCTTCCAGGAACAGTGGGAGATATCCAGGATCTCCAGGAACCATATTTATGGAAGGGATCAAAAAAACATTTGTGACATTACTAAGTACATGCTATAAGGAAAATTCATACACATCTTGCATATATCAGTTAGAACATATATAATGTAAGTGTATATAAACTCAAGCAGATGTGAGAAAATCCATTTCATTAAACACAAGACAAGAATTTAAATTAAAAAACCCTAGAAGCATGGATCTACTGAACACAGTAAGACTTTGCCATTATCTCTCTGAATTAAGGATACACCCAACAGCTATTTAATAAATAAGATACTTCCCTCTGTGTTTCTAATTGAGATTGTTCATGGATTTCCTATTTCAAACCTTATACACTCATTTACATTAAGCTTAAACAAACCATAATACAGTGGAATTGCTAAGAAGTTGTCCTAACAAACACAAGACATGGAGTTAATAGGTTCAGTGCCTGAAGCTTTAATTTCTGTGACAATGTTAATGCAGTATTAGGGCAGGATAACCCAGGTAACTTTATAATTACTGGCCTGCATACTGGGCAGCACAGATTCCAGTGATGACTTAATCCAGTTTTTGAGCCCATCTCCTCAAGAAAGAGATATCCAATGAGATTTGTATTTTATGCTGGCATCCCACAGAGTGTACTTTTCGCGTTTTATTTTGTTTCATGAATTTTAAGTTTCAAATGACAGAGAAACATCTCTAGTCAATGTTACAATTATCTTTGTACACTTCTCACTGCTTTCTTTCACTTCTGTCCTGTATTTCCAGTGTCCTTTCAACCTGCTATGATTGCCTTCCCTTTTTTTGTGCTTGAAAACCGTGGTCTACTTCAAAACCTCTTCATCTGAGGAACTGATTACTGAAGTCATTTTCCCATGAGTTGCAGATCGGAGTACTTTCTGAATGCTCACAAATTTGGTACATCATACGCATTCAACCTAGCTGCCTGGTAGGCATGAAATTGTGGTACGGTCAATTGCAAAAGCAGATAACATTTATTTTACTCCTGGCTGAATAGAATCAAGCCATTCATCTTTCTTAGGTAAACAGATTCTCAAAAACTTATCTTTTTATGCTACTCAGAAAACTTTGAGAATTTAAGATTAATGCAACAATGTCTCATAGTTATTAGTAATGACTTTAAAACTCATTTTACTTTTTTTGTGCATAACTTAAGCTAGTTTAAAGGGATAGAGTACTAGAGGAGGAAAAAAAATTAGCAAGAAGCTATATTTTTTGTTTTGGGTTTGTTTTTGTACATCTTCTATAAATCTGTCTTGACCAGACACACACACAACTTTTTTTTTTTTTTCTATTGAAAATTACATTTGTAGGTAGTAGAAAGGGTTGGGTGAAGGATGGAACATGGCCAGGATTTTGTTGACAAAAATAAATCAGTCTATGTGGTCTTCAAAAATTTAGAACACAGAAGAATTACAGTACTTATGTAAGACAGGCTATGTCCTCTCCTACACTAGCCAACAGAAGTTAAGGTATGGTTTTGGAAAGTGTTTTGACAGCTGCAGTCTCAGAGCAAAGCTGTGAAATCTTCCATGTCAATGTCTTTTCCAAGTCTTATCAAACCCAGTATTTAGAAGCAAACAGCAAAACAAGAACAAGACAGACACTACACACACAGATATAGCCATGATACTTTACACTGCATTATTTGCATATGAAACTATTAAGCTCCTTTAAAAATACTTAAAAATATATCTTTGCTTTACCCATGCCTTTAAATAAACCCAGTACAAATGACCACATGCAGGAGTTTAGAAGAATACACAGGGCAAGACATAGCGTGGAGATGCAGATATGGCAAATAAGATGCTGTTTGGGGATGGGAGGCTCACAGACTTCGTCTTACAAAAGTTATACTGTTGTTGAATCATCATTTCTTAAGCAGAGAAACTGTGAGTTAAATATAAAAACTAATGAATATTTATTTTAATTCAGATTTTTAAAATATTAGTGCACGTCAAATAGTAACAAAACAGATACTATATACAAAAGAGTTACATATGAAAGTAATGACTATTAGTTTCTGTTTAATGAAATGAAGAAAGTAAAATGTAACATATATTTAGAATAATGCATTCTTTCTTAATACAGAAGTACAGAATGCATTTGTGAATACAGTCTTAACTAAACTTGACAGACTGTGGCAATTCTCTGGTACACATACAAGCAAAATAAAAGCATATGAAGTTCTCAAGTGAGCAGTATATCTAGGCCATTCACTTCAAAAATGTTGAGAAAAGTTACCTCCTTACACACACGAAATTCCTTAAGTCTATTTGTTATTTCTCTGACCTTTCAATAACTAAGTACAAATTAAGAAGATCAAGATGTTTCCTTTGCAAACAAAATAAGTTTATATTTAATAAACAAATCAAATCCATGTTCAGATGAAATCTCTAAACAGCTAAGCATAAATCCTTCAAGACCTTACAAACCAGCCTGACCGAGAAAACAAGATCAATTCATCATAAGGACTGGAATCTAAGAGTAAATAAAAAAGTCATAAGAAAGAATCATAAGTAAGAATGTAAGAGTGCCAACTATTAACAGAAATAAAATACAGAAAAAGAATATCAAACCTTGAAAGAAAAACTGTCTCCTGGCTATGGCTTTCAGATATGTTGTCACAGCATGCTGAAATCATAAAAAGGAAGCTGCACATTGCTGTGAAGGATACTATATTCAACACCACTTCATTTGCTCAAGCAGTCAACACACCACGATAGCCACAAATTTAATATTATCCAAAAGCAATTGGTTAGCACTGAGTCCAGTCGCAGTCCAGAGCTATTAATAGGCCTCACACAGAAATTAAATTTAGATGCTTGTGTAACAGAGTTATTGCTTTATAGGTTAATATATGAGGGCTGCTTCTAAAGTAATGCCTCCTATTTTATTATGTTGACCCATGGCATCAGCAGTAGATGTTGATGGTATGGCAGTAGAGGTTGAATGTTCCCACCAACATCCCATTACATTTTGTTGCTGTGCGACGGCAGCAGAGAGGCAGTCTGACAGAATGGCATCTGATGTGGAAGTTCAGATGAAACAAAGGTGTGTCACTGAATTCTTCCGTGTGGAAGAAGTTGCACCCATTGACATTCATCAACACTTGCTGAACATTTATGGAGAAAAAACAGTGGATGTGAGCACACTGAGGCAGTGGGAGGCACATTTCAGCAGTGGCAACAGCAAGTAACCTTCACTGATGCAGATTTTTACAAGTGCAGCATGCAGGCTCTCGTTCAGCACTGATTTATTGCTCATGGTGCTATGTTAAAAAAAAAAAAAAAAACAAATAGTGTTTTGTAGCTAAGAATGTGCTCTATCAAATAGTGTTACTGTACTCTTTGTATCTGTTGTAGTTTCCAGAGAAATAAGTAGGAGACATTGCTTTGGAGCAACCTGCATAAAATACAGTATTAAAGCAGTGGAGAAACATTACCACATGTAATAAAGACCACATACTGACTCAGCCAAAAAAAAAAAAAAAAGGAAAATGATTTTTTTACTTTGTTTAGTCAAGGAGTTACTATCAGACCAGGCAACTACAGGAGATGTCACCTGATCACAGAAAAAGAAGTATTTGCATTTCCTATGAAGCAAAGCAGGTTGGTCTCAATCTAGGGCTGTCAAAGCACCCGGTGAGTTCCAGAAACATAGAGCATTCTGGCAAAGTTAATGCATTTAAATGAAGGTCCTGTGAAACTCCAACAGAAAAGTAAGCCATGTAAGTTGGTGGACATCTCAAGGAGATTAATTAACTGTAACAACAAAGAGATGTAATTCCTCCTTAGCTCAGTCAGGGACACATGTAGAGGTAAAAGAAATATAGGGAGAGAGATGGTGACATTTAGAAATTGGCATGGCATCAAGTAAGCTTTGTTTTCATTAATTTCCATACTTAGATTTTTTCTGTGTAAATAAAGACAAAAATGAACTTAAGTTCATTCTGAAACTTCTATGAATTAAAGGTTTTGAGCTATTTTGCTAATAACAAGTGTTTGCCATCCGCAAACAGGGCAATATTAAAACTGAAAATAAAAGTCTCCAGAAGCTACCTGATATTGGAGAAGTAGTTTGAAGTGAGAAGTGATTGTCAGAAGAACTCTCCAGCACTGAACCTTATCAGAGCCTGAATTCTGATGTAATCTGTGAAAACGCCTTACTTTGATTTTCACTCAGATTTCATCTAGCAGCCCCTTACAGTCCAAAGCAACTGTCTGTAGCTTATAGTCTTCACAGAGTCGATCTCCCAAGACTCATAATCTCCTATAACTACAGCTTTGATCTTCTAGAATCACAGAATCATAAAATTGCTCAGGTTAGAAAAGACCCTAAAGATCAAGTCCAACAACAACCTAACCACACTACCCTAAAGTGTACTGTTACCTGAATGCCTGCTTTTCTCAAGAATGGCAGTGGAAAGAGGGAAGGGCAATATTCATTTGTTCCCTAGAGGTGCACATGGGGGGCAGCTCACAAGTAAGCTGACAGGCTTACTAAACGCTCCTAAATGCTATAAAGTGCCACCAGCTACAAAAGGAAGAGAGAAAGTCTCTAAGACAGTAGAATATACAAGAGGTGATCAACTTAGAATTATCCAGAAATCATGGGATTAATCCTGGAATGTCACAACACAAATAACTTCACCTGGGTGCAAAAACAGATTAAAGAAAATAAAAAACAAAACCCACAAACTCCCAAGCCAATTTCAGTGGATTTCTCCTTTAAAAAAAAAACAAAAGCCTAAAACAAACAGCTCATTTATATTAATAAAAATAAAAATAAATAACTAAACTATTTAATTGGAAATAGGTCTTGCTAATAAAATCGCATTTTATAAAATTGCATTTTATTTTTAAGTCAAAAAAAAAAAAACATTAAAAGCTTGAACCAGAAGAAAATATTTTGAGGATATCCAACTTACACTTAGTTACAGATCTGCCAATAAAAGTTGTAATTCCAAAAGTGGAAGAGAATAGCTTTAAATTGCCAAGTAACCAAATGATAATCATGCAATTGTGTTATACCCAAGCGTTCTGAATTGTTTATTCAAATGCTATAAGCTGACTGAGAAGAATGCTGAGTGCTGCGGAAAATGATGAGAGTTAGGTAACTGAACTATTTAAAACAACATTCTTCCAGTGTAAATGAAATCGATATAGCTCTGCACAGCATATATGGGCACATCAGTCCATAGTAGGGAAGATATAAAATGATATTATTTGCAAGAAATCTTCACTTGTGAGCTCTCATTTTAAGTATTTGCAATGAAGCCAAAAAAAGCTAACATAAAGAAATCATTTTTAATGCAGAGCAGATCTATTAAAAGAACTACACAACCTGGCAGTCCAATGCTCTATATCAACAATATTCATTCTTAATAACATGCAAGTCTCTTTACATCTGTCTTTACCACAATCTTTTACCCATTTGTTTCTGCTTTAAAAACTGATAAGCATTAAAATACAATAAGCGACAATGTTTTTGTCAGAGAGAAAGTAAGATTCTAAACTTATTGAATTTAGTTGAGCCAAGGACTTGAGAAAAATTGATTCCTCTCCTAGAACCTGGAAAGTCTTCTACAAAACAAGTCTAAGCATTGGTCTAGCCTGTGATCTGAATGGCACCAACTTCAATGAAATTTCTTCACCTACATGAACAATCTTAAAGAGGGAAAAGCATAAATTCGAGCACTGCTGGTAATGCACCAACATTTCCTTCCATGCTCAAGAAACAAACTCATTTAGTGGTGTGAAGGTGCTGACATAGACTTTAATAATGTTCGTCTGATGATAAAAGTTGACAGAACCTATTTACTATGTGATCCTCAGTCTCCTTCTTCAACCTATTAAAGAAATGCTATCGATTAAGATCTTAAAATGTTTATTTTCACTAATGATTGGATTTTCCACACCTACTTTCTACCTGAAAATACTATTAGTGAAGAGTCAGTAAGGAATTCAGCATCAACTTAGCACTGGTGACCTGTATATATAAAAGCCAAAGTTTGTATTGCCTAGAACTGTAGAATGATATACTTTAGCCAACTGCAGTATCCTGGGCAGAAACAAAACACTACACAGACACAACTATGAAAAATGAAAGCTTAGATTTAAATGGATATGAAACTATCACGTGCTGGAACAGAAACTTGGAAGTATGTTTAGAATTGTGCTAACAGATGTTAGCCTACAGTCCTGCCTACAGTGACATTTACTGCCTTTTTAGATAATTGTTAAAATTATTTTTTCAGGAATGATAATCCCATTTACAAAGATTCTGGCTGTGCTAACTAGCAGGTAATTTACCTGTGCTCCCAGACTCTCAAAGCTGCACCTCTCCTGTGGCAAAAGCAATCAATTTGCTAGAACCATCATTTACTACTTAGTTCTTGTCTGAGTGACCGAAATAGGGAATGCACAAATTCCCCCAGTAAACAGAACTAAGTGAATGAATGTGCCTGATCTGATCCGCACAATTGCCACATTCCAGCCTCAAGCTCTTATGGCATAGCGCTAATGGCACCACATGGCTTCAGAAAAAAATACAGGTGAGGAACAAAGTGGGGAATGATCAGTGATCTCATCAATGTCTACATATACCTGAAGTTAGGATGCAGTAAAAAATGGAGCCAGACTCTTATCAGTGGTACCCATTGCCAGGAGAAGAAGAAATGGGCGCAAACTGGAACTAGAAGTTCCATCTGAACATGGGGAAGAATATCTGTGCTGGAGCACTGACACGGGTTGCCCAGAAGGGTTGTGGAGTGTCCTCCTTGGAGATCTTAAAAAACAATTTGGATATGGTCCTGGGCTATCTGGGGGCTGAACTGGATGACCTACAGTGCTCTCTTCCATCCTCAACCATTCTGTGATTCTGAATCTGTCCAAGAGTCTGGGCTTTATTCAAAGAATCTCTGCAGAACTGGCAATCCTGAAGCATTTTAGATTCCATTTCAGTTACAGATACAAAGAGATGTTCCTCTCAAAATGTTACTCTACACTTTTAATTATTAATCCCTCAAGGCTACTATCCAAGAAGGAAGCCTGCTTCTTTAACTTGCTTTGTACACTGCTTTCCAGCTTCAATTTGATCTATCAGGTTACTACAGATTGTCACAAATGAAAAACTAAAGCAACTGAGTCCTATTTGCATCAAAACAACTTCATTATTGTGCATGAAGCTTAACTAGATAGCTTTCCCTATCATCGATGCAATCATTATCAGCAATGGGGGAGGAGGGGAGAGCAAAGGGGGACAAAGAAAAAAGAAGGGAAGTACAACGTCTACAAGCTTGACTGGCATACATGCACTTCTCACTTTCTTCTTCCTGTGTAAAGGCTCTTCACAGAATCACAGAATCGTAGGGGTTGGAAGGGACCTCCAGAGATCATCGAGTCCAACCCCCCTGCCAAAGCAGGATCCCTACACCAGCTCGCACAGGTAGGCGTCCAGGCGGGTCTTGAATATCTCCAGAGAAGGAGACTCCACGACCTCCCTGGGCAGCCTGTTCCAGTGCTCCTGGGGAAATGGAGGGAAGAGGTAGAAATCATTTAGATCATTCAGCAAAACACCTCACAAATGTCTATGTCCACAGCTTGCTGGACTCACATCTCTGTGAACAACCCTGAGGGAGAATGATTTCATAAACTGAAGAGTTGTACTGAATATGTTCTGTCTGCCAATCTACAGATTTTTATCTGTTACAGTGAGACAAAAGCACTTCAAGGGATGTGGAGTGCAGTGCTAGACACCTCTAAACACATCCTGTTCAATGGCAAATTTTGACAAGGGGTTGAAAAACTAGCCAATTAAGTCTTCTGTGGCTTACAACAGCCTTAAAAATAATTCAGTGCCTAAAAAGGACTGGTGAGAGGTCAAAATCCAAAAAAATATCCTAACTCCCTGCTTATACTGAGAAAAGGCAACATTTTTTAATACCTTTTTTTTTTTTTTTTTTTTTTTTTTTGAATTCTGCCTGTTCTATGAATCTAAATTCACAGAATCACAGGGGCTGGAAGAGATCAAGTCCAACACCCCTGCTAAAGAAGGTACCCTATAATAGGTTTCACAGGTAGGCATCCAGATAGGTCTTGAGTATTTCCATAGGAGACTCCACAACCTCTCCACAACCTGCTCCAATGTTCTGTCACCCTTACTAGAAAGAAGTTCTTCTGCATGTTATTATGGAACTTCCCATGGTCAAGTTTTAGGCCATTACTCCTTGTCCTATTGCTACATAGCACCAAAAAGAGCCTGGCCTTATCCATTTGCCTCTCACCTCCCTTTGGATATTCATAAACAGTTATCAGATTCCTCCCTCAGTCTTTCCCAGGCAGAAGAGACCCAGATTACCCAGCTTTTTCTTGTACAGGAGATGCTCCAAGTCCTTAATCATCTTTGGGCCATCTACTGGATTCTTTCTAGGAGATCCATGTCTCTTTTGAGATGGGAAGCCCAGAACTGGACACAGTAGTCTAAATGTGGTCGCATCAGGGTGGAGTAGAGGCAGAGGATCACTTCCCTCAACCAGCTGTCTGTGCTCTTTTTAATGCACCCCAGGATACTATTGGCCTTCTTGGCCACAAGGGCATGCTTCTGGCTCACAGCCCACCTGTTATGCACCAGGACACCCAGGTCCTTCCCCACAGAGCTTTTCTCTAGCAGCTAAGCCCCTAACCTCCACTGATGCATGTGGTTATTCCTGTCCAGGTGCAAGCCTTTACATTTGCTCTTGGTGAATCTCATCAGGTTCTTCCCTACCCAACTTTCCACCCTGTCCAGGTCAAATTCCATGAAATTTCAGTAAGATTGATTGGTTTAAAAACTTTGAAGAAAGAGAAGTCATTCTATTCTTTCCAGAAGTCCACAAGTGGGGTAGTAACTTGCATTTACTTGCATTTAGAAGCTTTTGCAAACTCCCATTTCCCATAACGCACAAACAGCTAACTATACATTTTAACAACACACGCTAAGATTTCTTAATAAGAATTGATTTGGATCCAGAGTGCTTGTACTGCTACACTTTGTTGCACACAGAGAAATCAAAGTTGGTGTAAAACAGCTCAAGTACTTGAAGTAAACTAATTATTTCTTCTTCTTGCATTATTTTTGGAACTGATTTTAAAAATATTTTAGGAAACAAAGATTGTTTTCAACAACATTTTATAAGAGATTTTACACTCAACTGTCTGGAATTGATTTTGTAAGCATGCAGTTCTCCTTTTCCAGAAAATGCTACTGAATACACAGAGCAAAAGTTAAGCTTGTAATAAAAAGCAAGAGTTTCACACACAATGCGTACATATAATGTACATGTGAAGCCAAACTAAAATGAACAAAGATATACACATTTTATATAATTTTCACTAATACTATACTACAAGTGATCCTATTATCATAACTAATCTTTATTATCTAGAGTATTTGTTCATCAAAATGTCCTCATGATTTAGTCAGAACTGAACACTACTCTTTCAAAAATCCATTTCACTTAATGCCAAGTATTGGTAAGAGCTGTAACAACAAACTAACTTCACAAATTCTATTGCTCCCAAAAAACAGTTACGTAGCACTATTATTATTTTGGAGAAGGAACAGCACAAAATACAAGCTGCTTTTAAAGAAAAGCAAACCATTCTGAATGTCTGAATGTAGATCATTTTCCAAGATAAGCTACTCTGCATGTATGCCAGCTTAAAATATTGCCCAGAGCAGACCTTCAGATGAGCTAAATTAAGATTTATTTTTTTTCAGACTATCCACAGTGATACATTTTGCTTCCAATCAAAGATGAAATTAAATAACAAAAATTGAGCAAATATACTGACTATTGACTATAACCAGATTGCTGGCCACTCAGGTTTCCTCCAAAATCTTTATGATATGTATAAATTATAGACAGAAGTGATTTGCCCTTAGTCCTGGATCACCTTTGTGTTTAGGCTAGGTTTCCACAAAATCCAAGGCACATATAGGAGAATGGGGATGATGTAAAGACATTTGATACTTTCACACAGAGACAGGACACTGCTGGAAAGGATCCTTCCCAATAAAGGAATTTCTTTGAAACATTGCCTCCTTCTTCTTGTATGCCAATTCCTCCATCTTCATTCTACACGTTTTGAGAGTCACAGGTTAGTTAGTGTTTTCCAAACTTAGATAAATGTTATACATCCTGGCATCTACTGCTGAAAGAGTATACTTCCTCAGAGCTGTATTTATCTGTTTTGGAATGGGTTTTAGAAGACTGGAAACAACTGTACATACATTCTTTCGTTCATTTTTTCTCCCCCTAACAAACTGTACTTAAACACACCCTCCTCTCAATCTCCCCTTTTCCTTTTTACAAAAGAATCTCCGTTCCCCTACACTCTATATCCCAAATGGATCTTGAACATCCCCTTATATTTCACAACTCATTAGGGATAAAAATATGAAGAAAATAAATGGCTCCTAGTATAGCTCTGTTCTTGCACCTTGCTCATATTCAAAACTAAAATTAAATAAACCAGAATTTCACCATGAAAAATAACCCAAAAGTCAAAAGTAAACACTGAAGTATTCTCAGCTTAAAAGGGCTTAAAAAGGAGCCTATAGATTCTCAGTTTCATCACTTTATAATCATAACTTTAGAGTGTATATATATATATATATACACACATATTCATACAGACACACGGTGAGACACCTGAACTGTAAAAAGAGTCTAAGAAAAGAACCAAACCTCATCTAAGGTAGTCAAAGTTCATTCATGTAAGTGGTGATTCAATACAATTTGTCAGTATCTAAAAAGCACACTAATTCCTGTCACATCAGGTTATTAGTCTACCCATCAGCCCTGACTTACGTTCCCCAAGCAATAACTGAATTTTGAATACATTCCTTTTCCTTTGATAGCTGTAAATACACATTTGCTTAGCGACATAACTGTAAAGAACGAAGAATGAAATACAGACTATATATTTAAACAAGGAGGTGACATAAAAGCATATTTTGGTGAGGACTAACCTGCCTTACTAGCGAGAAAACCATTTACTCTTTAAAAAATGTCACGTCAGCTTGTAGTCTTCAGCCTGCATGCTGGGAAGATACATTAATGCAGTAAAAAGGATATAAATAGCAAGGCAATGAATAAGAACAACTGGACAAAAGAGCTCAAATTATGAATCTAGAGAATGAATTTCCTCTAAGAATGTGATTTTAAAAACAATTGGCAAAGCCATTCTTTGAAGTTATTCAAAATTACAGCCTCCACAAACATTAAGCAAGAAAAACAAACTAAATATGTCAAGTAAATTATGCAGAGTGATCCAGTCACTTGTGATGACATCCAGAAGATACTTAAAGGTTGTGACATTGAACATGGTGACAGATGCTGAGAACCCAGCTTTTGGAGCAGAAACCACCACCCTTAGGCACCTGAAGGTATTATAAAATGAGTGGAGAAAAAGAAGTTGCTTAAAACTAGACCAGGCACAAAAGAGGAACCTTTAAGTAACCCACATGAACTGCTCAATGCAGAAGAAATGTCTTAAATCTCTTTCATATGCAAGGACTAATTGGATGGCAGATACATACAAAACCATAAGATTATAATCTATATTGTCAAAACAGCTGCTGTATTACAAATTACAGTCATTAGATTAAAACTCATATTTTGTTTATTGCAGCTAAGCATCTAAATCACTAAAACAAGTTCTACCACACATTTCACCGAAATGAGTGAAAGTCAAAGGGAGGAAGCAAAAGCTGTTTTCTTGACCACCAATGTGGAGCACCACTGTGCAACTGTGTCCAGTTCACAGCCTGCTGCTTTAAGGACAACACAGATCTACTGGAGCAAGGGCATTGCATGGTGATATCAGAAGAAGTTGGGAGAGCTGGGTTTGTTAAGCCTTAAAAAGTGTCTTGTTACTATCTAAAACAACCTAATTTTCAAGTACAGAGAAGATGGGAAACAGCAAGATGCAGATGCAAAAGATAATAAACTCTTATCAGATATATGAAAATAAATCATTCCTTGTGAAATCAGTTAAATACTGCAAGAGGGCTTCAGACAGGCTGTAATGCCTCCATTCTATAAAATGTTCCCAATTAAAATGGATGAGGCCCCAACTGTACCTGGTCAGAACAAAGGGTTGGACAACACAGCTCCTGCGATCCCTTCACACCTAAATTATTCTGTGACTGACCTGAGGGATTTTTTAAATAAAATTATTATTCATATACCGTGTATACAGTTCTGAAAATCCATCTGCACCTCACTTCCTCATACCCTTTGTGCTCCTTCCTAAATTAGAATTATTTGCAATAAAAAATTGTGGTTAGAGAAATCCAAAGCCAGTTATCATTTGGCCATCTGCTTACCCTGCCACTTCTCTCTCCTTTCCTCTTCCTTATTTCCATATGTCTCACAATTTCTACTGTTCAAGTATGTAAAATTATATCAACTATATGGGATAACTATTTATTAGCAAACATTCTGTATGCTGATAATAGATATTAAGTGAAGTCTACTGATTAACATACTGGCTAATGAGAGCAGATATGCCATATATAAACACCTCAATAATCCAATTTAATTGTCTAAATAAAGGCATAATCATTTCAATGTCAAGTAATACAGTAATTTATTAATTTAAAAGGTAAAGAGCTACAAAACCATTGCAAGCCAGACAAACACAGGATGCAGTTAGAAGAGATACAATGTAGTATTATCTCATCACATGTGAAAAAATGAATTATTAATCTAAGTGTAGCTCGTGTCATAACCATGATAAAATATTAGTCTTTAAGAATTAAATGCTTAGACTTTTGTAGAAAATAGTTTAATTTATCATACCACAGAGACAATACAATCAAGCCACAGTATTAAAAAAAAATGCAAGGGAATCTATAATTCCAGAACAGCGGCAAAAACAAACAAACAAAAAAAAAAAAGGTAGGCTGAACTGAAAGAAACATCTGACATGCCTTAGATATGAAATATTTTGGGATAAAAATTACGTTTTAAAATAACCAGGTTTTGTTGGGAAATCTTGCAGCAAGTCTACTCATGTTTCAGCTGGTATCAAGGAAAGAGACATCACTGATTCCAAGCAACTGCTCCCAGGGAAATACTTTAAAATTTTTCATGAGCATACATAAAAATGACAGAAAGAAATGTGACTCTCTTCACTTTGTTTTCACACTATGTAGTCTTTACTTCTAAATCCCCTTCCAAGTGAGCCTAATGGAAATAATACTCAACAAAACCAGTAAAAGATTAGTGCAAAAATTGTTATAAAGAAAAAAAAGTACTAGAAAAAGTAAAATCCACAACATAAATCATGTGCCCAAAATGGACATTCCTTGTCAGTCTCTAGCGGAAACATGAAACCTTACCTAGCTTGAGATGATGAAGTAACAAAAAGGCAAACCTTGATTCTGTCTTGCACCCATAAATCTTGTAATTTATTACTTTAGATCCTTACAGCTTGACTTTTGTTCATTAACACGTTGTCAAATAAGTTGTTGGAAAACAATCATGCTATTACTAGCAAGATAACTACTTATGCTCATTTGAGAATGGCAAAGTACTGACAAATTAAATAAACAGAGGAGAAAGAGGGGAAAATAAAAGAGATAAAGACAGGAAAGCAAATCAACATGCCATATACACCAGCAGAGTACACTTAAGGATTTATTTCACTGTTTTGCTTGGTAAAGCAATGCTTCTTTTAATACCCTTAGGTTTTGAAATTGATGACTCAAAGGCTTTCTGCACTACTAACAACTGTCAAATAAGACTCAATAATTTAGCACTAGTTTGTCATATGACTGAGAAATAATGTTTGATCTTCATCATGCAGTCACACAATGCCAAACAACATGATAAACTGGCAATAATATGCAAAGATGTAAGAAATGACAAGCACTTCCCTCTATCTCTATTTCAAATGATCTTTAACAAGATAATGCACAGGAAGATCAAAACCAGAAATACAGAAAAAAAATATAGCTACAGATTCAAATCATAGTTGATGGCAAAGACCATGACATTTCCTCAAGCACAAGGCTCTACAAACATGAAAGTGAAAATTCGCATGGGGATGAAATAAAAACTATGTGAGAAAGTTCTGGAATTTTGATCTGATAGAATCCAAGCTTGCTCCACCAGTCTAAATTGCCCTTTTTACTAAGTTATGACTGCTAAAGCCAAAAAAGAAAAAAACTCTAAGAAAATCTCAAGCATTTGACTCTCAGATGAGTCATTGAATCAAGAAGTAGGAAATAGATTGGGGGTGGAGACAGGGAAGAAGATGAGCTATTACATTCTCCAGGTACTTTTATACATGCTCCTGTCTCTTCTCCACTGGCAGTGCCAATGCCATTTAGAACCTTCTCAACTCATTTCACAAATGTCTTTAAACCTCCCTAAAAAAATCCATTCTTATGAATTTTTTACTGGTTTTTATTTTTATTTGCTTAATTTATAAAATGCCTTTTTCTACAGCAGATAAAATCCTGGATATAAGAAAAGAACTTTTATTTCATTGAGGTAAATTTTATGCTGTGGCTTTGCAAGATAACAGTCTGTTCAAGATTTACAGGAGGCAATGATGATCCTTTTCTTTAAATTATTGTGGCAGATTAGGATTTCCGCTTGAGTATTTCTATTTCACAGTCTATATTCAGTGCCTCTATCTAATTATACAAACAACTGATGCATATCATGCAACAGAGATATACACCTCCACGAATCATTAGTTACACATATACACCTTAACACACAGTGAGCTCACAATGAATTCAAACAAAATTCTTAACAGATATGTCATTTTACGCGTGATGGCAACATCATAGCAAACCACATTAAACTGGTTTTAATACATCCATTAAAGTGGATGTATTAAAAACAGTTCAGGCAGAATTACCTAACTGGATGCTTATAGGGCTTCTGTAGAACTATTCTAGCCATGGCAGAAAATTATTCATTTCATCTGAGTAGCTGAGCATATGGCAATATAATGAGGAGGCTCAGCTAGTAGTCTAGTTAACATTTCTTCCTCGAAGCATTGAAACTCCTATTAAAGTTCTCTAGTAAGAGGCTCAAAAAGATCTAACTATAAATCCAGCAACTTATGATTAACTGGTGCTTGTTGTGAAAGGCATTGTAAAATCACCAACTGTACGGGCACAGCAGAAGAAAGCTTTAACAAACAAATAAAACAAATGTACAGCAACAGGGGCCATATAGCAGAAATCTGCTTGCAGAAGCAAAGGTCAAATGCAGCATTCTCCTATATCCTTCATGCAACAATAACAGCTGGTGTTTAGGATGCTCTTGCTTTCCTGCAGGGCACAACAATATTGATCTAAGGCCCCAGTTGCTTAAAGAATACAATTCTTGTAGCAAAAGTTGTCTTTTTCAGTATACACTTTTGGGCAGAATTTTAATAATTCACTACCACTGCATAAGGCATCCGCTCATAGACAGAAGTTGATGGAGAGTGCAGACTTGCAGGAGAAAAAATGGGAAAACATTCATTTGCTGACAGGAAAGCTAATTCATAATGAGTCATCTTAGACTATGACTATTGAATGAGTAATACTTGCCTTCAACATTCAGCAATTAATTGCTAAGGATATAATCCTGGTCAGGACAGCTTCTTCACTAAAGTAGCCTGATATCATCTTTTTGGTGGATATTCACATCATTACAGAATTTGGAATTGTATGTTTTATTGATTTCAAAAAATCTCTAATAGAGAATCTCCAGGAGAATGCTTTCACTGTCATCCCAGGCTAATGCTACCAGAGTTCAGACTCCAACACAGCCACCCATGGCACCTGAATGCTTTGATGTTCCACTCAGTTTTGACTGCATGCCTGTAAAATGAACCACTTCTTACGCACCAGCTGAAGAAGCACTGACGGAATGATAGTTTTATACGGTCAGGTGGCAACTGAGAGGAAGTAAACATAGAACAGATAAGACCCAAAAGCATCACATACTGTTCAGCTAAACTTTTAAAACTTCAGCTGCTTATTTATAGCTTTTCAAAATGAAAACATTCCAACAGAAGACAATTTTCTGTTTAAGACTCATGCAAGTATACACCAGAAACACCAGAAAAAAATGCCC
Organism: Phasianus colchicus; assembly: GCF_987193195.1. NCBI lineage: Eukaryota > Metazoa > Chordata > Aves > Galliformes > Phasianidae > Phasianus > Phasianus colchicus. The sequence continues at coordinate 17,307,202 of NC_143439.1, read as the reverse complement.
TCCCTGCATTCTGGCTTTTCCAATTGTCACCCTAGTCACAAAGCAACAAAACATGGGGAGCAGTTTCGCATTTTTTCAAATAATAGATTTTGACAATGTTTCTCAAAAACACCACAGAAACAGAACATCCATTTTTCTACCCAGAACACTGACTAAATAAAAGTACTAACGGCAGTACAAGGAATTCCTCAAGTGGAATGAGACTGCAGGAAAACCAAAAGGAAGGAAATGAAAAGAGTTAATTCTACCACTCCATCACCAACAGGCAAACATTCAGAGGCTGTGTTAAGCTCCCATCTATTTTAACAGGCTAAATTCTGTACAAGGCATCAGGGCACTTTGTGCAATTTACAAAAATAAAAGTGTGCATTTGTGTTGAGGAGGGAACAATAAGAAAAAAAAAGTAGAAAAAGGAAAAAAAAGAAAAAGCCAGAATGGTTAAATATCAGCTTGACTTCATAAAGGAATTATCATTTATAAGCAGGACAAGAATCTACAATTGTGCTATCTGCTACACAGCTGTGTCCAGTTTGGCATTTATCTTGTTCTTTCTGCAATGAGCAGGCAAACTTTCATGCTTCAGAAGCAGGCCTATATGAAGTGCCTGATGGACTGCAGAAGGTATATCTGCTGCCCTGGAAAATTACATAAATCATATACTGAGTGATTGCCACTTTCCAGCTAAATGCTATTATAAATAACTGTTTGTATGGCCTTATCATTTTTTCTGCCTGTCAAATACTGATAAAGATTCACTCCTTAAATCACACTAAGTTCCTTTGAGCTGTCAGAAAGAAGATTTAATATGGTGATAAAAAAATAGATTAAAAAGTACGCTTTAGATCTTAAGAGAGTTGTATAATTTTGTGTAGTTGTTTCAAAAGCGTTGTACTTTCATTTCTCAGTTCATGCCCAGTGACACCCATTTGTTGTGACATATGGTATTCTCATAGAAAGCTCCGAGTATAAATAATTTGATTAAATTCCTCTCCCCACTCAAATATAGCACAATAACCTTAGTTTGGAAATAACGTATATTATCAGACCACTTTCAGATTTTTAAAGTAGAATCACAAAATTAATCATTTCTATTGTATTTTATTGAAGTTAAGATTCATAGCTGAATATTCTTTCCTCATCATTTTTAATGCCCTACAGATTAGCATAACACCATTTATTCTGAGAACCCGGGAACAGATTCTGTCAGGCACATAAGGATTCATGCATTCTCATCTAATATCACAATAGTAGTAACTAGTTAAATCCTGCTCAGTGGTCTAGCTTCACTCTCACATTCCCACACACCGTTATTTAGGTGGCAGAAATTGAGAGAACAAAAACTGATATGGTTTTTTAATCCCTCAAAATAATGTTATTTTTAAAATTTTAAGTAGTTTTCAAAGTCAAACTGAGAGAAACAAATTACACTGTGAATTGCTAATTGCCAACAGTAAGAGGAAACATGTCAAACTGTGGTTACCATGAGAAATGCACACAAATATTGATATGGTTGAGAGTTTTAGGCAGGAAATCATATATTTTTATATGTAAATAATACCTTTGAGATGTGATCATTCTTTGGCAACATTGAAATGGCATATGTAATTGCTCAAGTCAACAGATTTTCTTCAAGAACTTTGCTGCTTATGTTTACTATCCAATTTTACAGAGATTAATTTCACAAAAAGCTGAATTTATATGTGGCAATATCCCGAGGGGTGTGCAGTCATCAGTTAGCATAATGGAATTTTAGTAGGTAAAAGAGTAGCTCAAAGCATTTCATGAAGAAAGAAATAAAGCTCATTCTGTTAAAAAAAAAAAAAAAAAAGCATACATAAGCAAACAACAACAGAAAAATCAGAATATATTCATCTGTATTTCCTCCCCTTGCTGGGGGCTGAAAATTGAAATTTTCACTCATAAATGTTACTTGAAATATTTAAATAAATAAAACAGTCCTTCTGTGGAATTGTCTGAATGAGAGTATTCATCCATCTAACACACAAGTTTGTGTGTCTGGTTTCATATTTAGTAAGGAATATAGTTCCAGGCTGCTTATTTGTGCTACAGTAGACAAAAACACCAGTGACGCCTTTTTCTTTTCAAATCTCATGTCCACAAGAACATACATTCAATAAACTACATTTCATATATCAAGAAACATTTCTCACTTAGTTTTCACACATGCATTTGTACAACTGGTACAGTCAACAAGGTATACTTTTCAACATATACCTCCATTCTCAGTGATTCATTATACCTGGCACAGGTTTATAAACCAGCTTTTCTCACAGTGCTTTCCTTCATTTCAAATTTACTCCCTCTTCCTATACCTACGAAGTGATGTATTACAGAGGGCAGGCAGGCAGGCTGTGGGCTTATGAGGACATTTTCACTACTGACTTCCCAGGCGAACCATTTAGGTCATGAAAGAATAGTAAATGAACTGTCTGACAGATCCCAACAGGCAGAGTGAAGGAAGGGCAACAAACTTAGGTCTTTCAAACCTTTACTCACTAAAGCAGTGTTTTGCCCTTACAGCCTCTCTCAGCTCTACAGGATACAGAGTTCTTCGCAAACTTCTCCTTTTTACAAATAATCTTCTTGGGATACCATTAGTGTTCTCCCCAATAATGCTGATAAAGATACATAATGACTTGATTGTAGGTTTTGTTTTGTTTTTCAAAGACAGGTTTTCATTATAAAGGAATCAACAGTCATCAATTTAACAAAGTAGATACCAAAGATTATATCTAAAGATGCAATCTTTTAGACTATACAATTTATTGAGTCTTTTTTATTGATGGCATCAATATAAACTTGAGCCAAGGCATGAAAAGAAAAATAAAATGTCACAACAGCTCTTTCTCTTAATCGTCCTTGTAAAACCATTCAAGATCTACACCTCAGGCATTTGTGGGAATGAGTATAGTTCCCATTTAACTTAGTTGACTTCACAAACCTGATTAAAAAGTGAACAAAATATTTGCGGCAGCCTGAGGACCAGTGCTTCAAGTTCTGTTCTAGATCCTGTGCACAAAGAATCTACTGTTTCCAGTCACTTCTGTTCAACAGTCATAAAAAGCATCTTCCTAATTAGAAAATGAACTGCAGATTTAAACCTTCTTCACTGAACAAGAAACATAAGGAAAAAGGGCTGAAACTGCATGGTTTTCCATAATACTGTTTGCTGCTTCTGATTTTTCAACTTCAATTTACTGAATATTCACAAGACTTACAAACAGGCAAATTCCTCAAAACATTCAAACTCTCCCTTCAAATTAATTGGCGCCTCTCAGAACAACATCCAATTTCTTTTTTCTTTTTTTGGGGGGCGGGGGGCGGGGCAGGGGACTACTTTCTTTTCATCTTTTTTTTTTTTTTTTTTTTTTTTTTTTTTTTTTTTTTTGCTAGTGCTAGAAAGTACTTCCAAAGATTGCTGTATTCCATGTAGCAATTTTCTAAATTTAAATAACATGTCACAAGAAGCAAGCGGGTCAATGTCATTACTGTTTGTTATGGCATTAAATTAAAACATCATTCACTTTCTCAGAAGGAAGAACAATACTCATGCCATAGGGAGGACTACTGACCTAACTAAAACACTTACAGGAAATGCTATGATCAAATTTACCTTCTAGTACTTGAACATTTACCTGGTGTTTGAAACAATTCATTTGAAATGACTGGATCAGTTGCTACATTTCCTGTTATTCAAATGATTTTTCACATTATCATCATAATCTGCCATTTTGAGATAATATGTTAAAGAAGAACCAATTGCTGCACCTTACAATTTCAAATATATCGCAGCGAGGCTTAATTCCCTCCTTCAAGCCTATCCAAAGGCTGATAAAAGTAAAATAAAAGCTATCACAATGTCAAATTATAAGGAAAGCAAGGCAAAAGACAGCAAAACACTTTTTAAATAATGCATTTTAAAAAGCTAGCTAGTCCTCATGTTCACTGTATCCATCTGTCATTGGTAAGACATAGGTACTGTGGGTTAATTAAATGTTAATGGTATATAAATAATCCGCTGGTCTCAAAGCATTAGCTATGGAGTGGTAACTGCACAACAGCTGCTGCAGCTCACCAAAAGTGCTCATGTCAGCACCTCAGACAACATGTAAAATCTAGCTTCAAAACATCTGAATGAAATAATAATGAATTTTTCATGTAACTCCTTGCAGAGGACCTACAATTATTTTTGTTTAAGACAGAGGTGAAAGGTCCATGCGATTACAAAAATAGCTGAAGTGTTTCACTGAGGAATACTGTAAGATAAGGGATTTTTCATCTGATGTTTTGTTAAAATCTTTTTGAGTAACACAGTGTTTATAAAAGCAGTACTGCATTAGGATGTTAATGATATTTATAGAAAAACTCATGACTGATATACTAATGTTAGGTACATGAGAGTGCTATTCCTTTTCCATGGTATCATGGCCAAACAGCACAGCGTGCAAAAATAGTACTTAAGCTAACTCCCTATTTAAAGTCTGATTTTATGCACAGACTTTCCTCCTAGGAAGGAAGAATGCTTGTGGGTTTGTTTGTTTGTTTGTTTTGTGACCTAGCTGAGGTTAACTAGGAAAGACAGGAAGGACCTGCATGGTACATGAAATGTCACAAATGGGATATGTGGGAAGTACAGTTAGAACACAGGCTATGCTGAGATAAAATGAAACACATCATACCTTGTCAGAGAATCATAGAATGCTTAGGTTGGAAAGACCTTGAAGAATCATAGAGTCATTACTATTGGAAAAGACCACCAAAATCATCTAGTCCAACCATCAATCCATTCCCCACCATGCCCAAACCATGTCCCTCAGTGCCACATATACATATTTCTTGAACACCTCCAAGGATGGCGACTCCACCATCTTCCTGGGCAGCATGTCCTAATGCCTCACTACTCTTTCTGAGAAGAAATTTTTCCTAATATTCAACCTGAACCTCGCCCAGATGAGTAAAACCAAAGCAACTCTGACCAGGATGGGAATGAGAGAAATTGCAGAGTAGATAAGGTAGTCAAGGCGTAACCAACTGAAACAAAACTTGTAAGAACAGGAGGAGTTTCCCCCAGAAGAGTTATGGGATTTCTAATGACCACAAAATGTCAGAATAATGACTTTACACCACATTCAAAACTGAGGAATTCAGAAACCTGAGTCCTTAGGATTTCAGTTGGTGATGACTTGAATATCACCTGCTAGCTTACTAGGATCTGCTTTCTTTTTCTTTATCCTTAATGAACTACACTTGCATTTAGTCACTATGGGGGGAAAGAAAAAGTTGAAAACCTTGTTTATTTGTGCTTTATCTTACATCTTACACCTTTCTAGGTAGTCATAAAAAATATTACCAGATTTCCAAATCTGTTATTGTGACAAAGAAGAAAAACAGTGGAAATGTTACTATCATGTTTAAAGTTTTCCTACTTAAACTGGGGAAACACAAAGAGATATCAAGCTTCTCTTTTTTATTTTTCTTCTTTAAACTTTTGTTTTAAACTTCTAGATCATATCTTTACTGTTTTGAATAAGTCATTATGCTCTTTTAATCTTTTATATTCTGCTTTTTTTTTAAGCTCTTGTCAACATGCCAAGAGGCAATTAAGGAAGTGTGTGTGTGTGTCTGATTTGAGTATCTCATATCACCAACTTCTCTGATAGAAAACATTTAAGAATGCAGCAGCCCTCACATTGAGCAATATGTGAGCTATGGACCATTATAAAAATATATATCATACTTGCATCTATAAAGAAGATGCAAATTTCTGTGAAAACCTTAGAAACTTTCCTAATCTTTCTAATCAAAACAGCCAATAAGAGAGTCATCACAGACAGAACTTGTTTTTAAGTATGGTGACAATATATTTTAAAAAGTGTGTAGGAAGTTAGAAACTGAATCTTAGCTTTTTACTTCTCAGTTGCAATCTGAACTTAGGCTCTGATTATTCTCTTTGCAATTATATGAATGCAGCATATGTGACCAAAACATCTCTATTAAATATTTTTGATACACAACATCATGTACAAATGTAAAGAACTTCTATTTCAAGTACAGAATTTCAAAACTATGTTACCTTTCTCACGGAATGGGAGACCAACAAGTAGCATGAACTTCAGTTAATTAAGTTAATGTAAAAACTTCCAAAAATGCAATCAATTTCTTTTTTGTGTTCTGGAGATTATCCTTAATACTGAGATATGGGCAGTGCAGGATGTGTCTTCCACTGAGCATACTGTCATGATTTTTTCCAAGTGAAAACATATTCACTTCCCTAAATCCTTCTGCAAATCTTTTTGAAGCAGTATTTCTTACTATCATTAACCGAAGGGTGCCTAACAGGCAAAAATACTTTCTGCTTCATCATGGTATATGTGAAAAGGCCTTTAGAAGCAGAGTTGGAGTAGATTGGAAGCCCCCTTAAGGAGTTTTCAAGTAATGTATTCATCCTGCCACAATGGCTGTAGGCATTTTTAACTGCTGAACCCACTGTCCAAACTCCATTCACACGCAGCAGTACAGAAATGTGAACATGAACTCAGAACGGTTATGAACAGTATGGACACAATATAAGTGAAAACAGTAGAAAAGGCTGAGCACTTCAGCTGGTCTACTAACTGCTCATTAGTTCTTGCAGAAAATGGAAGGTTAGTGGATCTACACATTCTGTCTTCAAAACACACATTTTTGAACAAGTATATATTAAAAAAAAATTTTTTTCTACCTCTGCCCACATTGTGAGATTGTGTTTTTGCTGCATCTCACCTAATATCCAGAGGCAAAGAAATTCCTGATATACAACTAGAAGTGACTTGAGGCTAGGAGAAGGAAGAAAACTGGAGCCCTAGCCAGCAACATGGATGCCAAACTGGTGTTTCTTATTCATAGTGCTGTATAAAATAATGGTACACAGGTATTTTAAAAGCCTACAGTAAGCAGGGAGTTTTTCATTCTGAATTTGTCTCTCCATTTGTTGGTTCACTATGCATAATCTACAAAAGGAGCTCCATCCATTTAAGTGAATAATGATAATAATGAAAGTACTACCAAACTATGGGCCTTCTCCAGCTTTTGAGGTATTTTTTTTTTTATTCTCTTCCCTTTGTAAGTCTTAAGCAATAGAAGAACCTGTTTTTAAAAAAAATGACAGAGGCCTTCAAGATTCTTTTCCAGCATCAGAGTTTGTATCTTTCTCCCTTGCTATTAAGATCTACTTGGCAACACAATACCATAAAAAAACTGTTTAAATTCCAGCCTCCTGTGAGATTAATAAACCAGGAAAATGTGACATTACTGCAGATACAGAGCATTAATTGCCTTCAGACAAAGCGTTAAAAAACCATACTCCATAGAAGAGTACACAAAATGCTTCATTTTATTTGGCGGAAGGGAGTGGATCAACAGTTGACTTCAAAAGCACCTGCAGTTTTTGAAATGCTACCCTATCTATGCAATGCAATTTCTTGTAATTTGAAGTAATTATAACAGAAATAATCACAGAGAAGGAACAGCATGCCCAAGTCAATAGAGTCAGGACTTGCAGAGAACCAAGATCAATCTCAAAGCTCTCCCAGTGTGTTTGCTGCATTACCACATATTTCTGTGCTGTCCCCCAGACTCTCCAGCATCGCAACAATCCAGAAATTGCAACTTTTCTCTTTCATTTGCCTACATTCAACATGTGCAACACATTTAGCTGCCCTGTCCCATGCAGATAGTTGCTGCTCAGTACCACTTGTCTAGGAAGCTTCTCTGGGAATCCTTCCTATCACTTGGCAAGGAATGCAGCTCTCCATCTGACTCCTATCAAGAACCAAGACTGCAGATCAGAGAAGAGAAAGCTTATGGTTTCATATCAGATATTTTGAAATATTAAAGATAGTATATTAAGCTACACTGAAATTCTCTGTATATTGTGATCATATGCATCTGTACACTGAGATCACATTTAATCACCATCACAAATTTTAAGTATTAGTGTAGGATAGGGTACATAGGATTCAACTCAATAGTAAGAAATTCTGCAGTCACAACACTTTTAACGTCTAGGATCTTTCCTGCAAACTTAGCTGCAGAGCAGTGCAGTGGTATCACACTGATGGGCATCTGAATCACACTACTCCCTCACTCCTCCCCATCTAAAGAACAGGGGGAGAAAATACAATGAAAAAGGGCTCATGGTTTGAGATAAGGACAAGGGGAGTAGTGTATATATATATGTGCAGATAGATATGCTAGTTTACTGAACGTGTAATCTGTGCATACTTGTAATTTACACGTTTTTAAATAACTGCCATACAATCTTAAATGTTAATGTGTCCTCTCCAGATAAGGCAAGGCTGGGAGAGTGAACCTGGACAAATGGGAACTTCAGGATATGTAAGCTGTTTTCTAGCACATTTGAGCTAAGAGGTCTATAAGCAGGAGCTGAAGCCAGTGTTATCACAACAGGCTTCAGAAATGAGCCATTAGGAAAATAAGCTAATTCTCATCATCAATAAGGTTCTGCTGCCTGGTGTAAACATCCCATCATGTTTCTGCAGTAAGAAAACTGCTTGAAAACAGTTCTGTCATTAGAATCGAATATTGAGGTATCAGGATGCATTTTATGACAGAATTTGGGATTTTTAACTCACTTTTGCATGACTGTAGTAAGGATTACAAACTGTTTGTGGAAATATACACTGCTGTTCATTTTATTAACATTAAGTTGCCTAGTAACACCCCATTTTTTCCACTTATAGAACTTCATGATACTACAGAAATACTGAAGCAACAAAAGAAGTCAACATACTATATTACACAATACAAATTTAAAAGCAGTAAAATGTTTCAGTAACTAAGGGAAGCTTCTTGCCCAACTGCAGATTTGACAGTGAAAAAAGTAGTGGTTTATTTATCTTATCTGACGTTAATCTTTGTTGATATTCCCTAAAGTCAAATGTATCCACATGAGCCTATGTTTTTATATTAAATTATGATTACTGCACAAGAGATTATATTTTACATTACTTTCATAAGGAGAGAAAGAACAGGCCAATTTTGATTCTCAACCACTGAAATGAATCTTCAGCAGTTTCCAGCAGACTGCGTACATCTCAACAATAGCAGAATTTATACCAAGGAGTTTATCAGTGCAGGCACATGCATGGCTGGCATCTAAAAAAGCAGAAGCTATTCTTTATATGATGTATATTCTCATCATACGCAGCTTCTAAATTCAAGATATATGAAGTCAAAAATACTATCTTTACATTATACGTGAGTTACACGGTCACAGAATAACCTGAGTTGGAATGGATCCACAAGCACCATGGAATCCAACTCCTGGCTCAACAAAGGACCACCCAAAATTCAGACCTGGTGTCTGAAAGCCTTTCCAAACACTCCTTGAACTCTGGTAGTTCAAGGCTGTGACCCGCTGCCCTTGGGAGTGTCATTCATGCCTCCCCTCAGCTCCTTTGCTCTGGGCTGAACCAACCAAGGGGCTTCAGTTGCTCTTCATACCTTGTCCTCTAGAATTCTCACGTATTAGAACAATATATACACAGTTCTCCATAGACATATTGTTCTACATCACTTTTGCTTCGGATGTCTTAAGTATATTTTGCCCTGCTTGGGAAAAAAAAAATACAACATTCGGTTATCTCTGGAACAAAATTAACTTGTACCGCTAGTTAATTATAATGACTGTCAAGGAAATACTGAATTTCAACTCAACTCTACCCTCAAAATTCTTCTGCTGTATTCAGCAACTGTCAGAACCTCATGCAAGAAAGAGAGAAAGCTAAAGGCATTACAGTCACAACAACACATTTTTGCTTAGCTAGACAGAGGGCACTAAATAGCATTAAAAAGCAGCTTTTTCTAGTATAACATTTTTGTAGTTGTCACATATGATCTAAAAATCCTATGCAAAACTAATGAGGTTTTTATATTTTGCTGTGCTTGCAAATGTGTTTTCTGTTCTTCAAGTCTTGCACACTAGTGCATACTGAAAATACTAAGACTTTCCAAAAGGAACATCTTAACAGAACCCTTTTTCTTGCTTTGTGATATAATTCATAGAAGACTCTCTTCTTAAACATGTTTAAAATAAAATGACTACAACAGTGTGGAAATTGAGATTTAAAGCAGTATTGTTAGGCTTCAAGTACAGTGGAATAGACTCAAATATTACTGTAATACAATCACATTACTCCAGCACTGGTTTAAAGGAAAATATATTAGTTTCTAGAGTGAGAATAACAATAAGTTATAAAAACAAAAACACAAGTATGAGTCAGTAAAGAACGAAATAAAACCCAAATTCTATAATATCAACAATCCACATAATTAATACTGTAGTATACTTTGTTTTTGTTCCAAACACATTTCAATACTATAACTGAAATTATACATTTCTATTACATTGTTGAAGCATTGTTTTAGTTCCACTTGTGCAGTTCACTTCCAAGCATGTTGGAAATAAACTGGACATTTGATTAGATTGTTGTCAGTAAACCTACCCAGAACAACAATTACTAAAAGTGATATGTCAACCCTTCAGTAAATATGGAAAAGAAAATGCTATATACAGCTCCTGTACCAAATGATTTGGTACTAAAATAAATGCCTCCTATTTTATTATGTGACATCTGCAGTGTTAAGCTGCAGAATGTGGGGTTTTAGTCATTTAAAAAACACACCACCATGAACAACATTAACTTTTTAATACTATTTAATACCGCTAAAATACTTTTTTACTTCTATTATCTAATAGAATGCAACAGAAGTTTTCTTAGAGGAAATTCAGAATTATCCATAACATTAAGGGTGCAGAGTATTTTTGATATTTTTGAGCTCAACCTGAGTAAACACCCCTCTGTGTTACATTCTTACTATATGCGGATTACAGATTATGAAGTTTCAGTATATAATCTGGGGTTTATTCTGAAAAATCCACCTTGAACCAACTGAAAAAACTGCATTATTTGGGTTAGAAGTATCATTATGTCAAGTGAAAAGAACAAAAAGACACCATATACCCTGTTGAAAGAAAAGCAGTGCATAAAACATGCTCATATAAATCATATACACAATCAGCGGGTTTCCAAGAATGTTTCTTCACAAAATAAAATAGATATTAAAGAAAGATATTAAGTTTTTAAAACCTTAGCAATATCCAGTAGAGATTTAAATGCTTATCTCAAAATGAGTTAATACTTTCTTTGACTGATTATTTTCTTTCCTGAACCATTCTTTTCCAATACACTGTTTTATTTTAGAAATCCATTGGTACCAGAATCTACAACTCAACATTAATTGAAGTCATCTATACAATTCATTCTCAATGTAGGTGAAGCTTTAGCATTAAATATCTAATAATACCTCTTGGCTACTTAGATCTCCCCCATAATACTCCTCTTCTGTTGCCTACCTAAGTTTTCTCGTTCTTACATTGTACTAAATAGAGATCATACCTGTTTTGCACTAAGACCACTACATTTAATTAAGCGTAAAAGGTTTGTGCTCCATCTGTGGTTCCGCATCGCTAATTCCCATTCAGCTGAGCTACTAATCTTCCATTAACAAAGTTCCTTTTACCCAAAGAACAAAGCCACAGCCAGCAGTTCAAGATAGTAAAAGGTGGAGGTGAATTTCATGAGCAATGAATACAAACATTGTATTTCAGAGATTTTCATCTACAGTGTCTAAAAGACAATTGAAGATTCTGAATAAAATTAAATAAAAAATAATTTTATTTCAAATAAGATTTACTTTAAAGAATTCCTTAGTTATCAGTTTACTTTAAAAAGCAATCATTGTAAAAAGGATAGAATTTATCAGTATCTTTTTTTGAAAAGGTGATGGCTTTGTCTATGATAGCAAATACATGTGCAGTATTTAAGTTTCTACTTCTGGCATCTTATCCACATGCTAAAATTTTGGCCTGACTTCACTTAACACTTCTGTAGCTCTCTTCCCAACACTGGCACAAAAAGTCAGGGAACACCACATTTGAATGGCTATAGTTCATCAGTTCATGCAGAAGCAAAAAATACATTTAATCCAGAATTCAGCACATACAGTAGGAGATAAGGATAAATAAAGACATTTAGCAGATAGATAAGGAATCTAGTATAATTTTTCTTTTTTAAATATTTTCATCTACCTGTTATCAGCTTATATATTATAATTTGTAGTGAGTTGAGATTTGTTTTAATGAATTTTGCCCAATTAGTTGAGATTTGTTTAAATAATTGTCATAGAAGAATGAGCTTTAGTTAGGAAATATAATGAAAAGAAGTGAAGAGCAGTGAAGTCTACTAGTCATTTTGCCTTGTTTTTTATCATTTCCGATTGTGACAGAGATACAGTCTTCCAAAACCTCACTTCTTACTAGCATCCACTGTAGCATGCTAAATCCTCTACATCCATTTTCTGCACCTCAAAAATGCTCTGGTAGATTTCACCTCTAGGTAAAACTTCCCTCACTGCTGGAAAATTTCTTTGAAATGCTAAAGTACATTGATTAACGTTTGAATTGACACACTCGCCTGGCAAAATTCTACAAGATGCAAAGCAACCATTTGCTTCAACTAGAATGCCAGGAGTAATTCCCATGTTTTTCAAAAGGTGATTCAGGAACTTTATCACAAGTGGCTAGGATCCAGATTAAGCACTCTCATTTGGAAGAAGTCAGATCTTAAGTATCTGATAACTAATACTTAGTTGCAGCTCCATTACAATGAAAGACTTCAGTCTTCCCTATGAAATCACTATGGATGGCAAATGGATTTATAAGCATCATTAATATCTAAAGTGAATTTTAAATGTACAAGTAATGAGGGACAGAAAAGGTAAGAGATCATCAAATATCTTTTTAATGGCTGAAATCGCACAAGAGATTCTTTTGCTCTACAATCTTTGCTTCAAAGGAAAGAAATTGCTTAAATTATTCAGAGCGAAAATCATGTCTCTTCTTTGCAAGGACACAACCTTCACCTCATAATTACAGCTTTGTCTGTTGTCTCCTTCCATTGAAAAGCTGAAAAATTCTGACTAGTTCTGTTGAAATAAGAATTCTTTTATCTTTAATTTCTATTTCACTTTTTGTTGTCAGTATGTTAAATATTGCTATACAAAAATATTTACATTTCACAGACCTATATCATCTCAGTTTGGTTTTCTGAATGAAAGAACACTGGATAGAATAGCCACAAAGGCTTATGCACAGGCTTAAATTTCAATGGACCAGTTATATGCTTAAATTTGAACAAGCATGCAGATCTTCATAGCATGGTATTTGAATTTTATAAATATATTAGCTTCATTATGACACTTGCTAACTTCAGATATAAGTGCATTTATCTTAACTCATGTTTTCCGTTAAACTCAAAATATGAAAATTTCAAGCATGGCAAAACACCCAAATGCCCCAATTTCACAAGACCACATGTGTGTAAGAACAGACATTTTCTACTAGATGTTGGTAGTCAGATAAGTGGCCTTGGGCAATACAAATTACTGGGTTAAAGAACTTGGCATAATACAAGATTTGACGTTTTATCTTTAAATAAGCAGACTTTTGAATGTCAGGAAATTAAAGCCACAAAACAAATCTCAACTATTAAAATGCTTTAGCTAACTCCACTGTATTTTCATTAATATAAGAAATGGGAAAAAATGATAAGTCTTTTGAAGACAAAATTACAGTTGCCACATTTTATATTTATTGAACTGTATAACTCATGGTTATAAGTTAGTGTTCGTAGCTAGCTTAGTTCATCACTCTCCAGAAAAATCAACAACCTTAGGATAAACATCATTTTCAGTCAAATTTTTCATAAAAATCTTGACTGCTTCAAGGTTTTCCATTATTTTAGTTTTGACAGATGAATGAATCCTTTACGATCCAGATTTTAAAAAATACAGCCTTCTACCAATATGTGATGTGCTCATAAAAGCACCAGTACGCATCCAAGGTGACAGATCTTTAGAAGAAACATGAATTTTTCATAGGTATGCTTGAATGAACAAGTTTATCCCTGTGTCATCAATATACAATGGGATTCATAACCCCAAGAAACCTGAGGAGTAGACAGCAAGACAGCAAACTTGCTTTCTGCTCATCAGCATTCATAGAATAGACAAGGCTGAAGTACATATTTTCCAGCAGCAGTCCTGATCAAAAAATACATATGCCTGTTAGAAAAGACTGTCCTAATGTAAGCAAGTACAGATTCAAGATTAGATGGCTCACCAAATGTAGCAGCTGTATTAGCCTGCAGATAACCCCTCTTGTAACAAAAACATGATTGAACAGAGATAAGCATGCATTCTTACACTGAAGCCTTATCCTTCCAATGTCACTAAAAAAAAAATCTTTAGAAGGAGAGCTATGAAGTCAAAGAAAAAAACATAGATATTTGAAAAGAAGCATCAGAGAAACACTGAACTATTTCAATAATAAACTGTTTAAAATAATTCATCTTCTATCTTTCACAGGAAACCTGTTAATAGTAACTATTTACTCATGCCTATAGTACTATGCAAACATATTCCCATCAAGTCAGGCAGCATTTCATTTAAGATAAAATGTTTTTGGTAACACTAATGAGTAAACACAAAAATGCTAAAGTTTCTGTTGTTTCTAGGCTCCAATGAAGGCTGCCTAGTAGCTATTTTAGGTTTCTTGTCATAGCACTGTATTGAACCATTGACACCTACAGGCATAGCTGCATATATTAATTCTTTGAGAAATATCTCTATAGGTTCACTGTTATGAAGCAGGACATCTCTAAGGATAAGCCATGGGATTGCTTTGGACAAGTTGATTTATTTGCAAAGTGCATAGGAATCCAGTGTGGATTGCACAGGTCTCCCATTTTATCTGATGCACTTCTCTCCACTCTAGGTATGATTTTTTTTCTTCATTACGAAGAGTTCTTTAAGCCTACGTCATTAGCCCATTTTTATTCTGGTGTAAGGAAAATGTTGGCAACACTAGTGACCCTTATGAACCTCACTGAAGGTCAGTTAAAAACCTCTGAAGATACCTTGCCTACATGTATTTCCCAATACACTGGAAATTCTGTCTAATATAGTAGCTAATCATTTGGGGGAAGAGCTAATAAGAGTTTAATTTGCACATGATAAAAGAGAAAAGTGATGTATTTTAGTAAATACACTAACTTAAGTAAGACACGGTTGATTGTTTTGCATATAACTATCATTATAAGGAAGATACATTTTGAAAATAGTTTCAGAAAGCATTTGACGCCTTGGGAAAATTAGTTCCTTCACCCAAATTAGGCTAATTTTATACAGACTGAAGCATAGGAAGTTAAATCTGACCACCACACAAGCACTTGTATGAAAATCATGGATATATATTTTTAAGACAAGATAAAATAAATATTTTAATTTGCTGGACCCTTAAGAACAACTCTTCCAGACTTTCCATTGAAGCATGCTTCATGCACAGCTAGTGCAAGCAAAAACAATGCACAAAAATAAACCTTCTGAAAAACCTGTTTTGTCCTGTGCTTACCCTGCAAAAATCATTAAAGAAAACAAATGAAGGTGACCAATCAGGACAATGGCACCTACAAGCCTAATTGATACAAGCT
This sequence comes from Phasianus colchicus, assembly GCF_987193195.1. NCBI lineage: Eukaryota > Metazoa > Chordata > Aves > Galliformes > Phasianidae > Phasianus > Phasianus colchicus. The sequence continues at coordinate 17,291,570 of NC_143439.1, read as the reverse complement.
TCTCTTATTTCATCTAAAAGAAACCAGTCATTTTATGATATATTGACAATCCAAAATCACTGGAGTACCTATAATCCCATGTATAAATCCTTCATGATGGCTAAGTTCAAATTACTTGTTCCAACTCAGACGAAAAAAGAAAGTTGTATAATTGTACTCATTATGTTATCTTGTTCAGTGTCAGACTTCTTGTCTTTTATTTTTCAGCAATGTACTGCGGTCATCTCTGAAGCAGTTGAAGATGAGTGAAGAATGTTTGTTTACTGTCAAAGCTAGAAAAGGACATACACCAGGAAAATCTGTCCATTCCTCCTAAATCTACATAGACAAGCTGAGCAGTGTCTGAACTTGCTTTGCTCTCTTGCTACCAGTTTCACTACCAGCCTAATGAAAGGAAATAAGATTCAAGCAAGGAAATATTTCAAACAGACAATGCTGGTGATTGGTGGAAATTTGAGAAAGGTTCACAAAGGACTTCTAAGGAGAACAACACAAAACAATCAGTAATACAACTTACTACCTTCAGAGCTTCCAAATCTTCACAGAAAAGGATGTCAAGGTCAGGGAATATTTGGAAAGCTGTGAACAAGTCAGTGAGCTCATTCAACTCTCTAGCAGTTCCCTATTTGTTCATTCTTGACAACAGTTTCCAGTTTGTCTGAGAAATGTAAGGTTATGCTAAAGAAAAACATTTTCTTTCCCCAAAATGCAGAATCCAGAAGGTTTCAACTTACAACATTGTGCCTGGAAAATATGAAACACTTCCTTGCTTTTAAGGCATCATGTAATATACACAAGCATAGGGAAGATCCTAAGCAAGCAGAAATGAATCTGGAACTCAAATTCACTCATGACTGCACACATACAGAGAGAGTGGGAAAGAATTAAAATAGTAAAAGAGCACTTTTCACAGCAACAAGTAATCTTCCCTTTTTCTCGTATACAAGTGTGAAAAATGCTGCATGTCAATCTCATAAGACTGACACATTGAAATATAACATCTAATGTCAAAGAGTTAAGATTTCACATAGATCCTAAATACCCCTGAACATACATTTCTCAACTTACCATACTCTTCTTTCAGCATGAAAATTAAACACACTGTATGGCACTTCACATTGACAGGTACGTATCCCCATTCCAAAAGCATATACAGAATATTAGATGACATAATTAGAACAGTTAATTTAACTGCTGGTTTGTAGCTCAACATCCACACATTCTAGTATCTACTTTGAAAGAGGTATACAGAAATAACACAACTGTTCAACATATATTTAAAATAATAGTGGATAATGCATCTTCCAGACAGTTTCTTTTAGAAGACATCGAGAAACATTCTCCTTTAAAAACTTCATGTTCTATCATGAAGGTGTGCTTAATTAGCTCCAGCTAGTTTTTCTTATTCCAAGTGACTAAATTTCAGTTCCTAAATCTTGCAGATTGTACTAGTTTCAGTACAAGACTCAACATTAGTGATCATTAAGCTTTATAAAGAATTTTTCCCACAGAATGCATAAAAAATCTCCTTTCTAGATTAATAAGAAACACTTTAAATACTTTGATTTAATATCTGCAGTACTGCAAACTTGATGCTTTAAGTACTCACTCTGATACTCTTTCTTTAAACAACTACCAGAATTGAGGTACAACAATAATGTGAAGGACCAGAAAGATAACGGAAATAATAAGGCTAACACAAACACCAGATTTGTGTTAGATGTTATACTGAGGGACACGGCTTAGTGGAAAATACTGGTGATTGGTAGACAGTTGGGCTGGATATCGTGGAAGTCTTTTCCAATCTTAGCGATTCTATGATTCTGTGATTTAGCAAAAATATGCATGGCATTCATAACGACTGTGCAATCCTATCTTGATAACACTCAAGCTTTACTGAAAAACAAAACTGATAGTTTTCCCATACTTCTTCCTCCCCCAGCTTGTGCATACATTATTTCCAGTTTAAGCACATAAAGAGAAAAGTATGCCAAAGCAAATGTGAAGCTACAGTACAGATGCCTTGAACTAAGATTTATGAGAATGGATTAGATTCTTTGTAAATGGCCCCAGAAATAAAATAATTCATCCATGTTGCTTTTTCATTCATTAATCCTCTTCGCAAAGTGCTTTGTGCTACACAACTCAAAACCCCTAATGTCAATAATGAGTAGCAAAAGAGTGAGAGAAGCAGGAAGACTGAACAAAAAAAACAACACTGTCATACTGTACAGAGACATCTAAAAGCTTTTGAATCAAACATTTCATGTTATCTAATCTTTTTCTTGGAATCCTTTCATAGCTTCTTTAACTATCAACCCAATTTCTCTTGTATACACACAGTGGTTTGCAATGCTGAAAGACCTTTAGCTGTCCCCACAGTGACTGAAACCACTCTATTATATGTATTTAATTGTTGCTTTTTCAAGTATTATCTATTATAATAGATGGAATCAAGAGTGTTCAGTTCCATCCAAATTATGGATTCCCTGAAGTTTATCAGCCATTCATTACAAATTGAACTTAACTTACATAAATTTGAAATGTAAAAGTATTTTGTACATTTTGTTATGTACTATCACATGGAAAAAAATAAGTCATAAATATACAGATAGTACAAAGCCGGAAACAATAAACACTGCTTTAAACAGGTGAACTTTATTGATTGCATCTTCAAATATTAGGATAAACAAACCTTGATAAACTCAATATTAAAATTCTCCATTAGAATGGGGATACAACTCCTTTCTGAGGCTTTCTGAACTCTGGTTCAGCCTAGTAATTCATTTTTGCAATTGTCTTCTACCAAATTCCAAGTTCTCTAAATGTATTTTTGTCTTCCGATGACAAATAAAAAATGATGTTTTTAAGAAACAGAAGAAATTTATGAGGATCGATTAAGATTTATGATTTGCCTTTTTAAGATTTATTAAATAAAACCTTTTTGGTGTTGTTTCTGTACTGTATTTACTCTAGATTATAATAGCATCATATAATTTTAAAATGCAACAGAGCTGAAGGGTAGAGAACTTGAAAATCACTAGAAATAGTATTAATTACCACACAGCATAGTTGTATGATAACATTTCAATTCCATCTGATATTAAAGAAAAATATATTAAGTATATACTAACTATATTTTATACATTTAAATAAATTTTTTCTTTAATGTCAGAACAGGATTTAAAAAGTAATAATCCTGCTTCTGAAAAACAGTGCATTCTCATCAATACTATCTTCTAGCTTCAATGTTAGTTCTCCCTAATAGATTGACCAGAAATAAATGTCTTCTATTCGGCTATGAAAGTTCATGGCACATTTTTAAGTGTTATAATACAATTTTCTATAATAATTATCAATTGTAAACTCTGAGAAAATGATAAAAATAGATTAAAATAAGATCCCAAAATTAAGACTTAAAGTACAGCCTCATCAATAGGGTCCACTAGGGAACCTTACTGTAGGACAAAATAACTTGTTGTCACCATACAATTTGTACATCTGGCAAAAAAGACTTCTGTTTCTCCTGTTTTGGCTTTATACTGTGTGTATTAAATGTTTAGATAAATACAGTCAGAATTACATGAAATGATTGTGAAAATAAAGGAATGCCTTCTGTTCTTTGTTCTCATTATATTTGTTTTGAGGCCTTGAACTGAGGTCTCGGCCACATCTGCTCCTACTACTGTCAGGAGAGACGAGTCCTTCTTAACTCAGTATCTTCTGAATTAGTAAACTTGGCATATGCTAAAATAACATATCAAGATTTATATTATAATAAAGGATATAGTAAAATCTGAAGGAGCAGGTTGGTACGACAGAGTTAAATGAACACTGCCATATTTTCAGTTACACACTCTATAAGTTGCTGTATAAACAAATAGATAGGTAGGCAGATAGGCAGTTTTGCCAAGACTGCAGGTAATAAGCATGAATGATTAACACACAGGAAATTTTAACTCAAAGCTACCTCTCTTATTTTCCCCTGCCTGGGCTTCCCTTTGTTTTTACCTCATAGCTCAAACCTAATAATTTTTTTTTTTTTACATCTTTGTTTCTCTTCCTCCTCCTTGTCTTGCTCATGCCAGGAATCTTCCTGGGATCTGGGGAATTTGCTGAACATAAGAAACAGCTGATATTGGAGGGAGAAAAAAAAAACAAAAGACAACGAAAAAAATAAACTGCAGGTTAACTTGCAGCCCATGCCATACTTTGATCTGTTTTTGAAAAACCATCTTTTCTGTCTAATATATTCAGGCTTCTTTTTAGTCAGATATCTTGATTTGCACAGCTCAAAACATGGAGTTCTGTGAGAACTACACAAAACCGTAAAAGATTTAACCCCACTGCACTACTGCATTGCCCGACATGACTGCAATAAATATTTACATCTTGCTAATACTTCTAAATATAATTAACTAAGCAGTTCAACACAGGAAGAAGTAGTTACGATACAAACACTGTTCTCTTTCCCAGCTTCTCTTTTTTTGAAACACTGAACAAAGTTCACATTGCACTCTGCTGAGACAGAAGCTTTAAATCTGGATTATAAATAGGTGGGAATATTTGTAAAACATTATGCTACATATTTAATGAATGTTTTAGCAGCAGCAAATAGTTTTGATTTGCAACAAAAGCTATATACTACTCCATTGTATAACCATAAAGATAAGATTAAAATAAAAGCAAAACAAGTTACAATCTTTGTTTGAGCCAAAAGACTTGTAAAAATGAACCTTTTGTGGGTAACACGTGAAATACTGACAGGTAGGGCATGGGAAAAGAAAAAAGCTTCTCTCACAAATTTCAATGAAATGTTCCATAGTAGCTACATGCCTGGCCAGGCATACTCCTAGAACAACCCAGCTGCATCCTCATCCTAGACCTCACAGGGAAGAACTCACATCTGTTTCACAGACATACAAGTAACTTTTGCAGCATTCAGCTATCTTATATTAACTGTTATTTAGTACAATAATTCAGTTTTATAACTTTATTTCAATATACTTGCAAATTTCTCTCTCAAACAAACCAAGTGCACCAACACTGCCAGTGTCCTTATGTGTTAATGCGGCATTCCTTCAATTTTACCTCCTCTGCTTCCTTCCTGTCCATCTCCTAGCTTTCCTTCTTTATGCTGTGTCTTATATCTCACAAATGCTGGCTGACATGGCCACTAGACCAACTGGAAAAAGCCAGGAGAGGAAGAGAAAAAAAACCAGCAACACTAACACTTCACCTTTCTACTTACAGCCATCTGCCTCCACAGTCAGTAAATCCATGCAAGTAAATCACAACCTACTCAATTCTCAATGTAAACATATATAGAGTTACTAAAATCCATACTCCTAGAGCTACTCATAAGTACATTGAAAATGTAACTACAGGAACAAGGGTGATATTGTCTCCATAGCTTCATTATCCCCAGGAAAGAAAGAAGAATGAAAGAAACAATTAAACAAAGGAGCTGGAGGCGGTGGTAAGAAAGCTGTTCTTAAAATTGTTTCTATGCTTTCTCTAATACCTCTTTTCACTCTGCAAGACAGAACAAATCTGGCTCTTTAGGTTATACACACTTCAGTTGCATCTCTCCTCATCTCGTTTTGCAAATTAAAATGTGAAATCCCATTGATAGTGTGCTAAACATAGCATGGTCACCTCCTCCCTCCCCATACAAGCACAATGCGACAGCAGGTATGCACACTTTTCATGCAAATTACATGTACTTCCTTCCTTCTACATTATTTCTGTATTCTAGGAAGCATGCCGATTCAATTTGCTTTACTGCAGCAGTGCTCCTTCTTAAATCAAGATATTAAGACTTTCGTTAGTATAATATTTGCTAACAAAGTTGATTAAGAAAGTCACTGTGCAGGATGACTGATTTTAGGAATGCTCTACAAAGTACAGGACTTAAAAAACCCCTCAATAAAATTGGTAACACCATCAAAATGCAGTTTTCCACTGATCATATTTAAAAAAAATACCTGAGTATGTTTTCACTGATAGGAGATACTGAGCTAAGAAAAGAACATACTCCAACAGCTATAACATACAATCACAACTGCAAATCTACCTAAATGTCCCTGACATCCCTCCTCTTTCCCCCATATCTTTCAGCGTGAATAAGAGATTACCAAGAAATTCTGTTCTTAGTTATGCTTCAGAGATATTATCAAATTACTGTGAAAGTGAAACAAACACATCCATGATATGTCATCTATTTTATTCCCCTAGTTTTAATCTACAATGCATTTGTCTAACCAAATTAAGTACTTCAGGCTTCGCATTGCATATACAAATATATTTCCTTCATATTTCTTTCCCATTTTATGATGCTTTAATTGTTCACAAATAATAACAAAGCTGATTAATTTTTATATTTGAGCTGCAATTATGCTTTGAAATCTAATTTGTAAGAACTAGGGATTAACTTTAATACAAATTACCACACTCTTTGAAATTACAAAGCAAATTATCCTCTTGGTCCTTTCTCCCCCCCGTTACCACCTCAGAGCACCTCAAACTGATATTTCTGCTGCAATAAAGCATAGGCCCAAACCTGCCTTAAACTCCCAGTGAGATGATAAAGCTCACACAATCACTGGTTGTGGCTCAAACATGACTTTAATTACAACTTAACAACAACAGATGCCTTTACATGCCAGAAAGTACAATTCTATTTCTGGAGCACTTATCTAATATCATGCACCTCCAATTAATTTTTTGCAAGCTTGAATCAAAGAAGTAAAAGAAATATTTCTGTCCCAATTTTACAGCTATAACTTCTGTAAGCTCTTAAAGTTTTGGCATACAAGAAAAGGAAGTGAATAGTCACAGCTGGCACTTCACTCCCACCTGAATTAAATGGGCATTTGTCCGGAGTTCTCAGTTCTGTATTTTTAAAACATAGTGTAAATTCTCATTAGGCAAAACTGGGCATCAAGCTTAACCATGCATGGGAGTGTAACACAGCCCTCATAACTGCTGTAGTATGGCATATGAATAGACTATCGAAACATGTGTCCTCTTCAGGACAGAGAACTATAATTTATAGAAATAATAGTTTATAAGCAACATGTGCTACATTTACACAATTTAGAAAAGCAACTCTTTAGATGTAGATCTCCAGATAAAATAGCAGACATCCACTTGCACAGTCCTGTGCCAGCTGCTCAGCCTCCTAGAACCTCTCAACCATTTCTGATTGCATTGCCTACAGCAATGTCTCTTTTTCAAGGACTCCTAATATATATACATGATCATTCAAATATCATCTCACAATAAAAAGCTCAAAACTCAAATTCAAACAAATGTCATGTCTAGTCATAACTATGTGTTATACTCCAATTAAAATGTATATTTTGAGAGTATTTTGCAACGAATACTCAAGGACACTAGCTTAGACAAGTTGTTCATATTCCTACTGCATGTTTCAACACAACCTAGTTCAAGCCAGTTGTACATATTTTTGATTTCACACATTAAAGATAATTTAGCAAAAAACCTCTTTTCTGTAAGTTACTGATATTTGGTACAGCACATCACCAGTGTTTTCCAAGTTAAGTCTATACATCCCTTAGCCAAAGAGACCAGGTGTTGGTTGCTGAGTTTGAGTTGATTCTGACTCATAATTTTCAGCAATTTCAAGAAAGCAGAATATTGTAAGCATTATGGTACAACACATTTTCCATTCTTGAACCAAATGTACACTGAGCACTTGCCCTTATCTATGTATCTGGGGTGACAGTTGGCATCATTTCAATTCAGATCTCTAATTAAATACTTCAGAATTACTGATTTTGATTTATTTTACTTTGGTAAGTTTCTGGAGTCAAAGTATGAGAAAATCACATGATTAAAAATATGGCAGAAATGTTCAGTGGAGAACATGATTCACAGAAAACGAAGAAAACAACACATGAAAATGCATTGATTTTGATTTAAATTAGGAATAAAAAAAATAATTTAGGTTTGAGGCACATATGGATGATCCTACTCTGAAGACATCAGCGATATGGCTAAAACAAGAATAACATTACAAAATTAGAAATGTATATAATTTTAGGGATATGTATGGAACAAAACCATCTTTTGCTGTTGCTTGAGGCTAAACCAGAGTCATTTTCTAAATTTAACTGTAGTTTACTGAGAAAATTTTTATTACATTGACTTCAGATCTCATTAAGAAATTGTAGCCATTGATGCAATTATGTTGTCCATTTCTAGCTGACAAAGCAGGGGAAAGTTGTATTCCACGTGGCCATAATTACATTATGTCCAGTTTGCATAGTTCACTACTTAAAGTCAACTTTAGTTACAACCTCTGCCAATGTAAGCTATTGTAACTATTTAGTCTTCAAAAGTTCTATATATTTGTAACTCAGACACAGCATCCTCAAGCAGTTACATTCTCTACACATCTTCATTTCCTTACTTTTCTTTCATTAATTAAGATTAGCTACACAATGATACTATGCAATAGCCTTATTTTGAAGCGAGCGCAATTATTCCAACATGGAAATACTGTAGCATTCTTGACCCTCCATGCTTTGATTCAATTAAGCACCTTAATTAATATTCCACACCTTCAACCCTTAAAGAAATACCACTGAGTGCAGTCATATCAGTAATAATTCAAATGCCTTCTGAGCATTTGCACAGGCTACCCACACAGACTGTAGAGTCCCCTGCCTTGGGCAACTTCAAAAACTGTCAAGATGTGGTCCTGGTTAATGTGTTCTGATGTAAATCCTTATCTAGATTGTTTTTCTGCCAGTCTTTCTTATGAATAGCTGGTTACTGTGACTGACAAGAAACATGAGAACACTGTACAATCACATACGTAATTTCTGCCTTATTTGCTTTGCTGTACCATCTTATTTTCTTCGCACAACCATCAGCGGTTTTGCAAGTGTACAAAATTCATTTTCCTACTGACAGTGGCAGGACACAAAACAATAGAAATAATAGAATTTGGTGTGTTATTGGTTTTTTAAAGCAAGCAAAAGAAGGTTACCAATCTAAACTGCCTACTGACGACATTCATTTGGTTGGTTTATGAAATAGCAGACAATAAAAAAAGAGTAAATATTCTATATTTCCTATTTTCTGAAATGTTTTCCATTCTAGAAATGAGTACATGAGCAGAGTGAAATAACTCATTTTCCTATTATGTGCAAAAAGCACATAATATACACTGATGTACATTGAATCTATAGCACTGTTGTGTCCATGAATTATAGTTTGTTTTTCCCCTCTGCTCTACTGCAGAGAGAAGAGGAATTGGAATAATCAAAAAATGAGTTCTTAATCAAATATAACAGCTTAATGCTGCCTTTTAAATAAAAAGTTCATTTGTTGTTTATTACATTGATTACATTTTTATTATCAATTTGTTACATAGTGAATATACTCAGTTATATATTTATAATATGCTTTTCTTTCTAGTATAAAAATTAAAGGTTCAAAAATCTAGCAGAAAATATTTTTCCAAGAGATGTTTACATTTTTCAAAAAGTATTTCACTAAGCCTAACTTTAACAAAGAAAACCAACACCTGTTACTATGAAAAACACAGTTCATCCCCTATTTCTTAACTAGGATATATATAAATCTTCTGAGGTAAGAAATACAATAACATGCAAAACCCATCAGTTCACTAAGGCCCCCACGAAGGTCACAGACTCCACCTTACTTCAGAAGGTACCTTCTCAGACATATCTACTGCAATTTCCATATCTGCAGATGGTCTGCATGTGAGTGAGAGATACGCAGCACTTAGACTATTTTCCACAGATAAAAGAAGGAAAAACATGGAAATTTCAATTATTGTGTGATTTAAATTTACGAAGAGAAAGAGCTGCACAACCACCAGCTAAGATGGGGTGCTGCAGGGTACTGTGAGGAGCACAAGTGCCAGGGAGGAGAGATGACTGAGCTCCACCACATTACTGTGCATGGTGAGAAAAAGCAGAGGAAGTGGCTCATGAAGAGAATGGGTGAGAGCACAGAACAACAAAGAGATTGTCATCTGCACAGCACACCCTTCAGGCCTGAGCCCACAGGAGACAGCCCACCTGGTTCCCCAAGAAAGAGCTCCAGTACCCACACACAAAGCAATTTTTGGAATGTACTTGGCCCTTACATAAATATATTTGATTCCTATCAGTTCAGGAAGTGATTTTGATGACACATGTGACAACTGACAATATAAGTATATTGCACTACAAACTCTTTACCCAATTTTGAAGTACTTGCTTTGAAGAAATTGATATAAGTTCTATCCCCTCTACCTTTTATGTATCACTAAAATGCTATGCTAAGGATACTGCAATTCAGCTGATGTGTCTTTTTACTGCTTCTCATCTGAGTTGGAACCACAGTTTTCAAATCAATGTATTTCCAGAGCAACAACAGGCATCCATATACCATTAGTGTTACGTAAGGAATGACGCACGCTTTCAGAGCGGATCATGACAATTGTCTTGGAAACTGAAATGGTTCAATCATCTTTTATTAGATTGTCCAAATAAGTCTGAAAAGCATTCATTTTACATATTACCAAAACAAGCCTGCTTGAAAAGACTGTCAAACCAGATACAAACTGTGCAGTGGGGTACCACAACCTGACATTAGAGGATCACTCTTCATGTCATGCTCAGGGGGCAGAGAAAAGAACAGTCACTTCAAGGGGAAAAAATTATCCCAGAAATTTATCTAAATACTATATATACAGAAGTTAAAGACAGAAGGAGAGAAAAAGGAAAATAAAACTTTCAAGTGAAAGAAATAGTAGATTTTTTTTTTTTTTCTCAATTTCCCTTGAAAAAGATTAGGCAAGGCTGCAAAAATCAAAAAGCATCACCAGTGTCTTCAAATGTAACAATTACATTTTCACAAATTGAAGATCAGACAATTAGGGAATTTGGTTTGAGCTGGAAGGGACCTTTAAGATCATCTACTTCTAACCACTCTGCTATAGGTAGGTACACACCTCCCTCTAGACCAAGTTGCTCAAAGCCCCATCCAGCCCGGCCTTCAACGCTTTCAAAGAGGGGGAATTCATAACTTCATTGGGCAGCTTGTTCCAGTGTCTCACCATCCTCACAGTAAAGAATTTCTTCCTAATATCTAGTCTAAATCAACTTTTTAAATCTAAATCCAGTTTAAAACCATTTCCCTTTGTCCTGTTGCTACATGCCCTTATAAAAAGTTCCTCCTCAGCTTTCCTGTATGCCCCCTTCAGGTAGTAGAAGACGTCTATAAGTTCTTCCCGGAGCCTCCTCCAGGCTCAAGAGCCCCAGCTCTCCCTGCTTGTCTTCATAGGAGGTGCTCCAGCTCTCTCATCATTTTTGTGGCCGTCCTCCACAGCCACTACAATGTCCTTCTTGTGCTGGTGGCCCCATAACTGGACACAGTCCTCCAGATGTGGTCTCATGAGAGCAGAGTAGAGAAGCAGAATCATCTCCCTCGACCTCCTGGTCACACTTCTCTTGATGCAACATAGTCACCACCATTAGCTATGCATTTTTTCTGGTGATTAACAAGAGCCTACATGCTTTACTTGTAAAAATCTCACCAGTGGAAGAGACACACTGCTGCTGTGGTTACTGCTAAAATGCACCAGTCCCCACCTCACTGTGCTCACATCCACTGCTAGGGCTCCAGAAACATTCAGGAAATATCAATGTTAATTGGGTGCAGTGTTTTCTGCATGGAGGAATTCAGTTATACATCTTTGCTCCATACACACTCCCATGTCAGATGCCATTTGTCAGATTGCCCCCTCTGCTGCCATCTGTTATGTGGCAACAAAACATTGGATGGAAGGTTCAGCCTCTACTGCCATAACACTAACTGATGGGTCTCTGGTGTCATGGGCTAAAAAAAATAAGACAGATGCATTACTTTTGGAGCAGCCATTGTGCATCTTCTGAGATGCCAAAACTATCACCTGCACTAAACAGTGCAGTTCATTGCTTAAAGGTATAGTTCTCTCCCTTACCCTGATTCCCATGAGTAAGCACCTAACCAGTCACTGTAACTCCTTGCACAATTCCCTAGTTATCATTAAGAAATCGCCTCCTGGAGAAATGTTCAAGAAAAACACAAGGGGAAAAAAAAAAAAAAAAACAGTCTTATTTCTGCAATCCTGACATTATCTAATCACTGACACTTCAAAGAATTATTACGTGTTGCTGCTACCATTTCTGGCATAGTATTTTGCTGGTTAGAGTAAAATTACATTAATCAAATACAGTGCATTATTTAAAGTCACTAAACAGCTTCTGTTTAAGTCCAAACATCATTAGTCAAATACTATACAATTCACACTAAAGCTATTTCTTCCTCACCCAGGCATCAGTTTCTTGTGTCCCGAAAGTTTTGTATATAGTTCCACTGAGGTCTACACAGTATAATTGTTTTCAATTATTTGCAACTGTTTATTATCTGATTTTCATTAATCTATACTTTTTGTGTCTTGGATTATATGTTGCTTCCTTATATAGTTTCAGAAAGCATTTTGACAAACTCTGACATACTCTGTTCAAGTCCTAAAACTCAGCAATATTTGTTCATTCCTAGAGAGCTGACCACTGCTCAATACTGTGTGATATTCAATTTTGGGACAAGCAAGTCATAACCACTGAGGTACATATGCAAAGGAAAGTATAAAAATCTAAGCATAAAGGTTATTAGGCCATTTTCAGTAAGGCAATTACAAACACAAATAATTGCAATTCATCTGTGCAGGTCAGATAACATGGATACTGCACTACTGTTAAGGAAATTCGATGTGTGTCAGGGGCTTCCTCTTGGTTAATGTCTACAGTGGAGAGAAACAGATGGCACTTGGATATTTAGACAATCTCTAAATCTTCAATTGTAAGCAGGTACGGAGACAAAGATCTACATGTAAAAAGCATAAGGTGACAAGACAGAAATAAACGGGACACTGCTGCTTCACAGCACTTCATATCTCCTTGAATGAAGCAAAATACTTTCTTCACCCTACAGTCCTACAGTTACACTGAATGTTTAGAGACAGTTTACTGAACTCCTATTAGAACATGTAAAACTTTTCCAGAAAGATGTTTAATTTCTAATATATTTGTAAGAAATGTTGGTTTAAACATGACAGTACTGTTATGCCATTTCATATGCATATATATATATAAAATAATCAAAGAGCAATCTTTTTTTTTTTTTTTTTTTAATGAAAGAACTCCAGAGCTACAAGTTAAATTTTTAGAAGTGCAAATTGTAGCAGAGGCCACAGCACGTTTCTTAGATATCTGAGCATATAATATAAGTCTAATAATTTAAAGGATATGACTAGTCAGGTTGTAAAGAATAAAATAAGTAAAAAAAAACCAAAATATATTAACATACTTGCTAATATCACAAGGCAAAAGGAAAAAGGAGGTGTTATCGTAAGTCTCAAGTACTTGGTAAACACATAAAGGACCTTTCTTCACATTCATAAGGGATTATGAAATGCTGAAAATGCTGATAGTGGAGAAAAAAGGCAATATAATAACAGTGCAGGCTTACTTTTTAATGGAAATGAGGCAGAAACGTACTATATTGTTTGAATTAACCACAGAAGTCTGTATTTCAGCATAGTTACTCTGCAGCCTATTGCCTTCCCAATCTCTTAATAATCAGAAAGCCACATAACAAGAACATTCAATCAAATAGATGCTAAGAGTATTTCAGACATTACTTCACATATAGGTGACAGACAGTGTACTACGTTAAATTTTTAAATACAGGTAGACTAGGAAGAAATGTTTCTATCATCAGATTGAAGGAGAGGCCACAATAAGATACTGACCTAGGCCATGAACCCAAGACTAGATATACATGAGGAAAAGAGACTTTACACCTCCCATTAATGACACTGTGTAACTAGTAACAGATGTGACAGTGCACATATTTCAATCTGACCCAAAGGTTTCAGATCTAATATCTAATTCACTGAATTTTTGATGGTGTGTTTTTATTGTTTTGTTTTTTTCCATGTCCAGCTTTGCATTCATTGGGATCTCCAGGATCTTCTCCACAGGGCAGCTCTCAAGGAGATCTTCTCCCAGTTTGTATGCATACCTGAGATTGCCCTGACCCAAGCGCAACACCTTGCACTTGGCCTTCTTAAACCTCATTAGGTTTTCGTGTGCCTGCTTATCAAGCCTGTTCAGGTCCCTCTGGATGGCATCCCTTCCTTCTGTTGTATCAACTGCGCCACACAGTTGCCAAGGGTGAACTTAATTCCACTATCCAGGTCATTGATAAAGAAATTGAAGAGTACCAGACCCTAAACAGACCCCTGGTAGACATCACTCATGACTGGTCTCCACCTAGACGTAGAATCATTGACCACAACCCTCCGGTTCCAACCATGCCAAATCTCTCCAGTTTAGAAACAAGAATGTTGTACGGGACCATGTCAAAAATTGTTAAGGAAAAACCAACCTGTCTGATATGTTTTGGGTATGAATCTTGTCTAACATAAAATATCAAATTATACTCAATTTCTTCAAATTTCAGTGGAAGACCACTACCATATTTTTGAGGATGTCATCATACCTTATAACACAGTAGTAAAAATAGGCACTGAAAAATATTGAAATATCTCAAATGAGAAGACCATTTAGGAACTAAGATCTTTCTAAAAAGTAACTAAAAACTGAGATGAATGAGAGGATTATTTAAACAAAGGGAATCACTTTGCTAAGCCTATTAAAAAGTAAATTTCTCAGAGGATAAATGGGGACTCTTTTTGTAAACATCATTATCAAAACTTTGAATAAAAAGGTAGACTAGTGAGAAAAAGAAGCAGCCTAGTCACGGGTCAATTTCTGGTTATGGAAACACCTAAGTGCAACCCCTGGTGAAATAGAAATGAGGCGTATACACACATCCACAAGAATGAACATAGCCTTTGTTCACACTGCATTCATAAATGATCATATTATTTGAATGACTCACTGTTTAGATGCTTCGGTTTTTAGCATCTGTTCTTTCTTCCTTGTATCCACTGTTGGGGTAAGTACTACAGCAGCACATGAGACTATTGACTGGTAAGAGTCTTCTCGACAAACTGCAAAGATAAAAATCTCAGTGTTAAAGTGATCTCAAGTTGTATTTTAAATGCTTAAAGGAAAAAAAGTATAAATATATGTATAAACATAAATACATACAGGTAATAAGTCATACTGTGATAGCCCAAAATAGAAATGATTTTCCAGATTTTGCTGCAGTCATCTGTGAAGAAAACATTACTGTTTCTGTTTCATAAAGTGGCACTTCTATTTACCATAGAGTGGTACATCCACTCTCATTTTCTAAGTTTCACCTAGCGCAACATATAACATCAATTTGCAATATCTCTTTGATTCATTTGAGTCCTTAAAAACACATGTATTTCTAATTCAAAATTAGCACAGGATGCACTTCTTTCTTCATCAGATTAAAAATGAGAATAGAAATTAAGAAGGATTATAATCTACTTCAAAGAAACTCCTATGAGTAGTTTTTTGTCTTACATCTCATACTTTGAGCCAAAATGGCCAAATCCTAGTAGTTTAGGAGTGATATCTGATACTTTTATTCATATTTCCCCTTAATACCAATTATTTACATATTATAGTGCTAGTTAATATGACTCAGTTGATATTTACAACTAGAAGAACAATCACATATTTCAACTGAGCATCTGGCTCAATTAGCACTAATAAATGAAAACCAGAAGTACCTGACCTCCGTGCAAGCAGCTATACTTGTTAGAAGTTAATATACTCCAAAATCTCAGGTGTAAATGTCACCAGTAATTTTTCACCACAGCAGTCACCCCTCACTGCTAGGTGTTTCAAAGGTTGAAATTTCCTGTACAGCCAACATGTACCTTTATGTATCAAGTAAAAGTTGGAAGCAAATACTCATTGTAGCGAATAAACCACACCAGTTTCCTATATTATACATTTATGGTACTATTGTATGTCGTATGTCAACAAAAAGAAATGTGGTGATTCATCTTTTAAACAGATCACATAGTAATTTACATGCATAACATACACCACTATGCAGGGTTTACGTGTGCATATACACAGCCAGTAACATCAACTGTAACAAGGATGACTGTCACGAGTTCTCAAGAATTAAAAGCCAGGAAAAACCTACTTTAAATTCATACAAGGTTGTGATAGCTAAGAATATTGAACAGTGACATTTATCAGTGTAAAACTTGTTTCTGACGGTGTATCATCCAACCTTCACAATCATGTGCATTTTCCTTGCTGACCACAGGCAATTTATCATTTGCACACACTTCACTTAACAAGGACTAAAATTCAAGTAAAAATTTCATTCATATTGCCTTGATTGGATGCCAATGCAGAACAGCTAACGATGACATTTTACCCTGAGTTCCACTAAAATTACATTCAGCATGAATTCAGCACACATCAAGATACATTGCATGCCCAACACACACCCTGGAGCAACGCCTAGTGCTTTAAGGCAGCTTGAGAGTAGACTGTAAGTAATAGGACAGAAAAGGATTGAGTATTTGAAATAAAGGTCTGAAATGTGTACTTTTGTTTTTCGAGTAATTCTGAGCCATTTAGCAAGAAGCACAAACATTCTAACAATGGACTTATTCTAAAAGGAAGAAAAATTTTTTGCAGAATACATGGAATTATGTCTAATGCATTTTATGTTCTTCAGTGTTTATGCCTATTTGTTTAATTACTGATGCACACATTGCACATAAGATGATTAGTAGTGAAACATGACCTTCTGTATTTTGAAACCAGTGTTACTCAGTACTTGGTCACTATCACAGACATCCATCCCTCAAAACATGCTACTACCAAAAGAAAACTTGCCATACCTGCCTCCAGGTATGTAAGAGGAATATGTTACAGGTTCCTACACAGAAAAATGTGGAGAGAACTAATGCAAAATGCACTGAACTAGAGATACTATATAAAAATAAAAGAATTTTGTCATTTTTGTCCTCCTATGTTGCATTCAACCAGCAGACAATGTATTATCATGGTGCTTTTTGTTAGGCACAAAGAAAAGCACAAAGTAGTATGTTCTCACTACAACCAATGTCTGAATATGTACAAATAAAAACATTTATATAGATTAGACTCTCTGTTTATAGACAAAGAATTGCTATTCAGCTCCTGCATTTTAACCTGAAATGCTGATTTAAAAAAAAAAAAAAAGGACAACGCAAATTTCTTTTTCTTTTTTCTTTTTTCTTTTTTTTTTTTTAGAAAAGTTGTGATGCTTGACTATCATGCCATTAATTTACTTGTAAAAGGTCTGCTGACATCACATAGCACAACACAGTATGATCACCCCCAATCCATCAAAGCAGTTTACAAAGGGTTAAAATAGAAAATTGCAGGTAACAAAGATGACACCGCTCTTCTGACAGCCTTTATAAAATTTCATGAATGAATTAAAATCTAAAATTGCTTTTGTTTAACAATTAACACTACACAGGGATTGTATAATCCCCTAATTTACAGCTAAAGAAAAACCCGGGTCATCTGGTGATCTGTGCTCATGGAATTTATTATCCTCCCATTCAAGACAGAGATAAGCATTGGTACAGCTTTTGCAAGATGCTGTGATCCCTCCCTTTTATCTCGAGCCTCAGTGCTAACAATCATAAGTCATTATGGGATAGTATAATTAACTAAAATGTCATGAATAATGACAGCATTTAATTTTTATCTACTGGAGTGCATTCTTTTATTATCTGTTCATAACGTTCATTAAAATAATGAGAATGTGCTTGAATGCAGACTCATCTTTAACAATGATAGGGATGGGCTCTACTCAAGGAGACTATTTTCATACTTCATTTCAAACTTCTCTTCAGTCTCATTTCGTTCATACACCTTCATCTTTTTTTTTTTTTTTTTTAATGTATCAGTGGGCAATATTACCACCCACCCAAAAAGCCAATTAATGACTGCTACATTTTGGACTCATTAATCTGAATCTCTTAAAATTCCCAAAATACTACAAACCTCATAATATCAAACCAATACACTAAAAGATTACCCCTTTTAACCATAATCCTCTCAAATGTCCAGCTGGCAGTTTAAAAGACAGTAAGAACTTCACAAATTTATCCTTACCACATGAATTTGTGAAGAAAATAGAGAAAGTGAACATTTTAATTACTTGAGCTGGTATTTGAAAACCTACCAATCACCAATGTATACAGCTGTTCCAGTCTACTACACTATTTCTGAAATGACCACACAAGCTCATTCTCTGCCTCTACAGCTTACGAAAAGCTTATGAAAAAAAAAAAAAAAACAAAAACAAGATACTACTCATATGGGAATGGTAAATTCACGTAGCTAGTTACTTTATCTCTTTTACTTCATATTTTCTAATTTTCGCTTTTTTGCTAGTTTCAGTAGTGTTGGAGATGCTTTGACTGATTTTTGCTGAGCATTTTGCCACATTATTATAATCCTATCCTGGCATATCACAAGGCAAGTTTGCAAAATTCCTCATTACAGTCATTCATCTCACCTTTCCTTTTTGTCCTAGCTCTATACTGTATAAAACCAAGTTCGTTCATTTGTTTTTTTTTCTCCAGTGTGAGTAAAACCCATGCCCTTTGCTTGCAGTATGTAGTAAGTGAGGTGAGACATATATAATATGTATCAAATATTCAGGGTAATAATACAAGTAAAAGCCTCTACATTAGTAAATCATCCCCAAAATCCTTATGTTGTGTGTATATACTCTATAGGACCTCTGTCAACCTTTAGCATTCTCTTAGTTTTCTCTTTTCAGTTGCAACAAGATCCTAAAGTGGTAACAAAAATTGCCTTTTGAGGCTGAACTAATGCTAGATTTGTGTATATCATCCTAAAAACAAAGCCCAGCTCTCCTGCCCACACTGTGTTATAGCTTGCTCCACAGATGATGGGGAAAAAATAAGATGTGCATACCTCTGCCAGGAGGAGACTGGAAAATTGAAGTTATTATTTATTTTTAATTAGCAATGGCTTCATCACTTTATTCAATTTGTAGTGTTGAAAAAAAAATTGCTGTTTCATTTGCAAACAAGCGCTACAATAAAGTAGCAACCTCAGATTTACACAATAACAGTTAAGGTTGAAGAAACCTCTAGAGGCCACTGTCAAAATAAGAATGATTTTGTACAATTACGCAATAGCTAAATAGTCAAATTAAACTGTACTGAAAAACAAATGGGGCAGAAACTTTCTATCTGGATATGCAGTGGGAGCATGAGTAGTTCCTGTGTTTCTTCACAGTCACAGCAGCCAGCTTTCGTAGAAAGGTAAACAGGAAAACAAACTAGGTACATCTTTAAATCCAAGTCCACCAAGCCCAAACTCTGCTCAAGCAGGGCACCCAAAGTAGGCACCCAGGACCACATCCAGGCAGTTTTTGAAGTTCTGCAAGGAGAGCCCACAACCTCACAGAAGCACTTACTGGTGTTCTGGCAGAACATCCAGTGTTCTTATTTGTGACCACTGCCTCTAGCCTGGCACTGGGCACCACCTAGACAAGCCTAGTTCTGTTCTCATAGCATTCTCCCACCAAACATACATATGGATAAGATCTGTCCTTTCTCTTCTGTAGGCTGAACAGTTTTCAATTGCTCATAGAAGAAATGCTCCAATTTCGCCATCGCAGTAGACACTTGTTAGACACTGTTCAGGAGCTCCATGCCTCTTTTTTTACAAGAGAACCCTGCACTGATCTCAGCATTTCAGGTGAGGACTCACCAAAGCTGAGAGGAAGGATTGCCCACCTCGACCTGCTGGTAACACCATAACTAATGCCAACCAGTATACCATAAGCCTTCTCCGCCACAAGGGCAGAACGCAGGCTTTTGGTCGACTTGTATCCACCAAGACTACAAAGGACTTCTCGCAGAGCTGCCTTCAGCTGACAAGCTGCCAGCATGCATACTAGTGCCTTTGTTCACCTTCCTTGGGTTGTTCCTTCCCAGATGCAGGACTTGGCAATTTCCATTGTGGAACTCCCTGAGGTTCCTATCAGCCCATTTCTTCAAGTCTGCATGGCAGCGCGACCCTCTAGATTACCATCCACTTTCTCTCAGCTCTGTGCCCTCTGCAATGTGTTATGCAGTTAATGTCTTCTGTAAAAAGAAGAGTAATTCACATGCAAGTGAGATGGTATTTTCGCATGTGATGGCATTTTCCAGTAAACTTGCATCTCCTTGATTCACAATTCAGTGATTACATAGACTAGCCAATAGTTATAGCAAAATAATGCAACTGAAAATATATCTTTACTATGCACTACGATTAACTAATATTTATCTTAATGAAATAAAAGATACATACCAACTATGAGTCATATATAGGACAACTCCACAGAAAAAGAAAAAAAATGTTTTAACTTCATGTAATACCATTATAAGGGATCACTACTGTTTTTACAAGTAATTCCTCCCCTAATTCAACTTACCCTTCAATGATGCATGCAGGTTTTTTCTTCCATTGCCAATTGTTTTAAACCATATATTTATCACTAAGAGTGTTAAAGAAGCTCCAGAACATCGTTCACTATCAAAATAGATTTCTGCATCTGAAGAAGAAAAACAACCTTTTTTTTTTTTTTCCCTTAGCTGTTTCTCCCAAGAACAATAAGAGTGACTATTTTTAAGCAGCTTTCTTCTACTCTGGACCAACCAAAAAAATTCCCCTAATAGTAGGACAGTATGAAGCCTTCAACAGGTAATGAATACAACATATCTCTGTAAAGATGAGAAAGATTTTAAGCTCTAGGGGCAACAGTTTCAGCAGCTATTCAAATATTGTTGATTGTAGTTTTTTGCCTTTTTTTTTTTTTTTTTAAGAGGAGAGAGAAAAATTGGCTATTACTACTCAATGTGAAAATAGCCTCCCTCGACACAACTTATAAGTGATGAAATTAACTGCAGGTACTACCTGTTTAGAGAAGACAGAAGGGAAATGTTCATATTCAGTCTGCAGTGAAGCATAAGAGCCAGACACTGACAATTCCAAGAATTTCCACTTGTAAATATAAAATTTAAAATAGTCAGCTTTCATCATTCGAAAAACAGATCAAGGATGGAAAGCAACTGCTGTTTCATACCTAAAAACATTCTGCTTTAGTTAAAAAAAAAAAAAAAAAAAAAAAGGCAACCAGCCAGGGGCATGAGAAGTGTTAAATACATTTCCTATCAACTACCAGTGTAAGAAACAGGAGACCGAAACACAGGGGAGCAATATCTGGAGCCAAATTATCCAATTGCACATTCTTTTTAACTACTAGGAGCCAGAAAACATGTTCTAATTACTCTAGAATGCCAATTCCCAGTACAGACATTTGCATTTCAGCACACTGTTTGTTAAGGTTGTCTCTGCTGCAATGAGGCTGAGGCAATGAGCTGAAGTGCTCTGAACAACGGACAGGGAAAAGCTGAGAGTTTGGCCCTGTGTATCTTCTTCATACAAGGCAAGCGTGGGAGAACAAAGAACTGTGAAACACTTCTTCCAGTCTGGCCAATACCAACATTTAAAAAGTATTCATACACAAAAAGGAAATGAGGGTCTACCATAATTTACCTCAGCAATTTAATCCAATTTTAAGTATGACTGAAGAGCTGAGGGAATAAAAAGGAGCATTTAAAATGGGTAACTCAAGGTAATTTCCTAAGAAAGCTGCTGTTGGCACTACAAATGGGAGGGTCTTTAAACAAAGTGCATTAGTTGTGATAAGCCCAGTAATAACTGTCGTTTAGCACTGTGCTCACCATGTGAAAGTGTTCTCTTAATTAATTCAGAGGGCCCTTCTCTTGCCTAGCTCCAAACATCAGCTTCATAAAACACTTCAGCAAAACCAAGTGTACGATTTCATTTCAATATTCTCTTTCTTGGCCCCAGAAGCAAAACACAATATTTTAATTCTTTAGTTTAAAACCCTTAAGCCCAAGGAGCCTTTCAGTCTGTTAAAGGCCACATAAAAGGTCAAGTTACTTTGAGTCAAAGCCATTTTTGCCACATAATTTTTCAGTAAAAAAATGAAAAAGCCTAATTTTCTTGTGCCTTGATCTCAAATTAGCTGACGGTCTTTGGGAAAAAAAGGAAAGTAAATGGATCTCAATTTCGTTATTAGTTCAACAGTTACTCTAGTGCCTCTTGTCCCTTAGAAACAGCTGCATTTCACAATATTGGCCAGAATAATACTTAGGAGAGTGAGTGCAACTATATGCCTACAGTCCCCAAATGGTTTTAATGTAATAATTCTGCAATAAAACCACAGGCTCAATTCTTAAACACACCACAGCCACTATCTGAAATTTTGTAATAGCAACAATTACAGGGCCATTATGGACAAATGAAATACATTCTAACAGGTTCTCAAATTTCCTCTTTCTTTTATGGTATTCACAAAGGCTGCACGCACATATCTGTTTTGTGCTGTCAATGCTGGCACCCAGTTGTGAAGGGTACATTACACAGCATTAATCAGAAGCCAGGAAATTCTCACATGCTAGAGCATGTGATGATTGCATTTGTACCCTAAGTTTGTTTATTGCCACTGCAGTAATAGGGCAACAGTCATATATGATATTTGGGCCAGTAGGTTCACACTCTATGCATAAGAAATCTAACTATAAGCAGCAGCTGCTTTTTTAAATGTTAATGCTTAGAATGCTTCCCTTACTGGTGATACATCATGGAAAGTCGTGCCTGTGATGAAGCATTGATTAATCAAATAATGATGATGCTGATGGCCTACTTCCCATACACTGCACAGAATAACAGCCTGGCAGGGATTGGAAGGGACCTCTATGAATCATAGAATGGCCTGGGTTGGAAAGGACCACAATGACCTCTAGTTTTCAATCTCCCTGCCACAGGCGGGGTTGCCAACCACCAGACCAGGCTGCCCAGAGCCACATCCAGCCTGGCCTTGAATGCCTCCAGGGATGGGACATCCACAACCTCCTCGGGCAACATAATCCAGTGCTTCACCACTCTGGGTGAAAAACTTCCTCCTAAGGAACAGGATGTCATTGTGTCCAACTCCCCTGCTACAGCAGGTTCACTACAGCAGGTCACACAGGTTGGTGTCGAGGCAGGTCTCGAATATCTCCAGAGGAGATTGCACAACTTCCCTGGACAGCTTGTTCCAGACTCTGCCACCCTTATAGTATTTCCTGCATTCCTTTCTGCTAAGCACATTGTATTGACAGCACGACAGTAGCTTGGTCCCTAGAGAAGGAAATTCACTCCTTTTCATTCTTCTCCAGCTTACAATTTAAAACAAGCTTAACCAGATAGACTGTGTTTTGCTAGTAATCTCTTTCATCTTGTAGAATCTGAGTTTTCTCCCATGTGAAATCTGTTCAGTATCTGACCATCCTGATATCCTCTCTACAATCAGTCCCTGTGGCAAATTCAGCAGTGATGGATCCTTGTAGCAGCACCAGGAGGAATCATAACAGTATTTATAGGAAGCCAAGTAGGCTCATTTTTCAATTGTAACTCCTCTATACGTAAAACATTTAAAGTATATCTATTTATGCTTAAGGCTGCTTTCTAAAACACTTCCTTATTCACATTGAACTACTTAAAGATAATATTGGTTCAAGCATCCTTCAAACAATCCTCCAAGCACAAAATAAAAGCATATTCTATTTCCAATAATATACTGTTATTGTTTCTCAGTATCAAGAAGTACTGCTTTAGTGTAACATAAGAAGGTTTAAAACCACAACCAATCTTTGTTAGCTTTTGGTAACACATCATCAGTCAGGACAATGTCACAGCCTTGTATTTATTAGCATTTTACTCTATGACTTTGTGTGACATAGACATGAATAAAAAACATACTTAAAATTAATGAAAAGTTACAATGAAACACTAATAATCTGATTCCCAACAATCATATATAAGCAAATTGCAAGAAGTCTCGTAAATGAAAGGTATGACTATCCATTAAAACAGAAAGTAGAGGCTTAGTAATTTAGATTAGGATGTATGATAATCAGGAATCATAGAATGGCCTGGGTGGAAAAGGACCTCAAAGATCATCTAATTTCAACCCTCTACAGTGTTCAGGATCACCAACCACTAGACCATACTGTCCAGAGCTACATCCAGCCTGGTCTTGAATGCCTCCAGGGATGAGGCATCCACAACCTCCTTGGGCAACCCATTCCAGTGTGACACCACCCTCTGTGTGAAAAACTTCCTCTTAATATCTAACCCAAACCTCCCCTGTCTTTGTTTAAAGCCATTCTCCCTTGCCCTATCACTATTCACCCACATAAACAGTAGGTGCATTGATTTACTTACAGAAGGGCTTTGAAAGTAATGGAATAAATTCACTTGCAGCAGGAAACAGTGAAATCTTTAAAAAACGTATACATATACATATGGATAGCCAGCATCACTGCAGTCTTCATAAAGGGCAAGAAGGATCCAGGAAACTACAGACCACTCAGCCTCATCTCTGTCCCAGGGAAAGTGATGGAACAACTTGTTCTAGATACCCTCTTCAAGCAACTGGAAGAGAAGAAGGTTAGCAGGAGTAATCAGAATGGATTCACCACAGGGAAATCATGCTTGACAAACCTGATAACCTTTTATGATGTCATCACTGGTTGGGTAGGGAGGAACCTGATGAGATTCAACAAAAGCAAGTGTAGAGGCTTGGACCTGGGGAGAAGTAACCACATGCATGAGTACAGGTTAGGTGATGATAGGTCTGTGGAGAAGAACCTGGGGGTTCTGGTGAATGACAGGTTGGCCATGAGCCAGCAGTGTGCCCTTGTGGCCAAGAAGGCCAATAGTATCCCAGGGTGCATTAAAAAGAGCACAGACAGCAGGTTGAGGGAGGTGATCCTCCCCCTCTACTCCACCCTGACACGACCACATTTAGACTACTGTGTCCAGTTCTGAGCTTCCCAGTTCAAACAAGACATGGATCTCCTACAAGGAGTTTAGCAGAGGGCTGCAAAGATGATAAAGATGACAAAGCCCGGAGGATCTCCCATACGAGGGAAGATTTAGCAACTTGGGTCTCTTCAGCCTGGGGAAAAGACAATTTGAGAAGAAATCTGATTAGCATTTATAAATATCTAAAGGGAGGTGAGAGGCAAATGGATGAGGCCAGGCTCTTCTGGTGGTGTGCAGCAAAAGGTCAAGAACATAGGAAGTTCTGTATAAACACACAGAAGAACTTGTTTACAATAAGGGTGACGGAGCACTGACTGGCTTGAGAGGATGTGCAGTCTCCTTCTGAGGAGATATTCAAGACCTGGACACCTGGACACCTACCTATGTAACCCATTGTAGGGAACCTGCTTTAGGAGAGGGATTGGACTCTATGATCTTGAGGACCCTTTCTACCCCTTCAATTATGTGATTCTGCATAAACTTAGAAAAAAAGTAGGAATGCAAATTAGTAACAACTTGTATAAATGAGAACATAATAACTAAAAATTGTAAATTCCTGAAAGCTATGTTACTGAGTCATTCAAAACCAATTAAAAAAAAATACTACACTAACATGCACCCAAAGAGATTCACTCCACTCTCCTCTGCTGGTAGCAAAGTGCTTGGCTATAAGGAAGTCTGAGCAAAAATACACATTTCAGTCTCACTGGAATGAGTAAAGTATTAGCTCTGAGATCTGCTTTTAAAGCTAAGCAAAGACAAGATGAAAAAATTTCAAGTCTCCTGCTCTGCCAAGGAAAACAGAACTCACACATACCGCTTTATAACCTCAAAAATGTAAAATGCCCATGTGTATCAAAATACTAACCCTACGCATTCAAACATCACAACATGGGTTCCACTGTGAACTCCCTTCCCTATCAGTAGGTCTGATAGCACTGCTGGCTGTGGGAGATAGGTGAGTAGGACTGGTATCTGCAATAGATAGTCTAATAAAATCATCTCACAAGAAAATATCATGGCTTGGGCCCTCTGGATGAGTAGGATGCAATAGATGTAGCCTGGGATCATGCTCATCACTAGGTTTCTTCATGCCAGCCAAGCATGCAAATGTACACATAGGCTGTGGCAAAGATGGAAAAAAGCTCCATATCTGACATCTCAGCCAAGCAGCTTAAGTAACGGGCTTTACCTTGCAGATATGAATGCTCATTAAGTTCAGTTGGCTCGTCAGTTGGGACAACAGCTGAAGCTACAAGAGCCCCATGAGTAAGCTGAAGCTGCAGGCATTCTATAAAGCCAATTGCTCTCAGTCTCCCTGGTCCTGACTTTACCCTGAACAATGTAAGTACAAAGGAGAACACTGCCTGCAGGAGCTGAACGCTGGACCTCAGTGGGAAGTAAGGCCGACAAACACCACAGTCTTGGAAGATGGAAGAAAAACACATAGCCAAAGGCCCTGTATGGCTTGCAAAAGGTTTTACTGAATAGAGCAATGTTAGATGAAAGCATACAGCCACACTCTGGCAACTGCCATTAGGTACAAGAAACTGGGAAACTCTTGTCTCTTTAAGAACACGGACAAAATGCTTGCAGTGATTTTACCAGCCACAAGAACCAGCTGCTTCCAAGTTACCTTTTCAGACAAACTAAGTAACGATAGTTTTAGTTCAGTTTTGTCATCACATTTGAGTTTGAGTTACAATTTTAAGCAGTATCATGCCCTCAAGAAAAGGAGAGAAGGACTGACTGTCACAATAACACCTTGAAAGAAGGAATATAAAAAGACCTGCAGGGCATTTCTATAGGCACAACACCAGGCCCTGAAGGAACAAATACTCTAGCTACAATATCTTAGACTTTTACTTAGCACATGTACAAATGTCAAAACTCAATAGGAAGCATTTTCAGGAGCATAATCTCTTTACTTCGCCTTGGACTAGTTGAAATGAAGAATGACAAAGCAAGTAAGATCAATTTATTGTTTGTATTGAAGGACTGTAGCCACAAGAAATTAATACAAGAAAAAAAAGCTGTAAAAGCACAGATTCCCAAAATAAATAAATAAGCTGTCTTTATATTTTCTAAAAACCAAAGTTCACCAGTAAAATGATGTGAGATATTTATGATTTGTAAAGCGAGTGAGATTATCTGGGTTTCTGTTACAACCATATTGGTATCAGCTAGCAGGAGCACAAGGGATAACTGCTAGTAGAGCTGTACAACTTCTAAGCCACAGAATGACCGCCTTTGTCAACCTCAGTGACAAGCAACCCAGTGAGCAGTCCCCAAGTAGCACGTTTGTCATAGCCACACCAAACTCATTCATTCTTTCACAGGACTCACTCCTACACTACATATCAGAAATTTACACTGAACACTGAAACAAATAAAGAAATCATAATGAAAACTCCCACTATTTTCTCAAATTATTTGTCTTTCTTATTCATAATAAAACGCAAACAAGATATTTCACTCCTTTGCCATCCCAAAGGTAGGTGGTTTTCTTTCTTATTTTTAATTTACTTTTACTTCTGAGGGCGTAGAGTTCTGTAAGGCCAGAATCTTACTTAACTCCATCTTTGAGAAAACTTCAAGTTTACTATGTTCCTAACTGGTATTTTTTCCTATGGGCAAAATTGCAAAATTGTCTAAGATCGTTTTTATTATTATTGTTATTCAGAAAATGTTAAACAACATGCATCTGAAGTGGTTGCAGATCTTTCCTGGGCTAAGCATCAACCTCATCTCTGCATTTGTGCAGGACATCATAGTCAATTCTGACATCTCTACAAGCAGTTAATCAAATATAAGCATGCAAATGGAAACAGCTGGCAACAACTCATTTGTAAGCACAAAGCAGTGGAGGAAGAAGGAACGTGGGGAGAGCTTCACTAAGTACTCCAACAGCAAATGGACAGGCCAGGACAGCCTTATGATCACCTGCGCATACAAGTCTGAGCCGAGAAGGGAAATGAACAATTTATAAAGAACAGGAAGAACATGGGATTGAACAGAATACAACACTCTCTACTGTGGGCATTCTAAACGTGTGTTTGAAGGATGTGTGTGAAGGATGAGAGCTGATATGATCTCAGGACAGGAGAATGAAGACTCTTCAGCTGCCATGTTGTGACAGCAAGCATAGGAGTGACTCTAGAAGACAACCAGAGTAAGAATTTCCTAGTCAGCTCACACGGTCTTTCAAGCAACATCAAGGGAACAGAGTTAGCCAAGTGGCAAGAAAGGTCACTCACAGCTATGGAAATAAAACATGACAGTCTGCTGCACCACAAAAAGAAATACAACAGGAAGCAGAATATGAATGTCCATCAATTTTCTGTGGCTGCACTAGTAAAACTTTGACCATTTACACAGCCAGATTTTGCTATACTTAACAGTTCACATAAATTTACTACATTCCAAGGCCAAGATCATCGGATTTGGCACGTGGCACAAGCACATGCTTTGGTTCTCCCAGAAGTCCTGATGCAAAAGTTTGAACAGCAGAGCTCAGTGCTGATGTGCCAGGTTTGCAAGTGATTTCCTGAGTTCTTCCAATTAACATTCAAATTAACAGTTTATATGCAGGAGATAAAGTTTATGCCAAGCAAAACATATACATCTGTCTGAAAAGCAATAAAGCAATCCATTTTATTACACTCACCTCTTTTCAACACTTCTTCTAAAAATCTGAAATATAAAAAAATCTACACACAAAACATGTGAAACCTAAACAAGTTCAGAGGGCAATATTTTTTTTCAAGTTAGATAGGTTGAATATCAAGTAGATTATACTCAGAACGAAGGAGCAGAGTCAAAATGACAGGCAGTATGGGCAGATCTTGAAGCCCATAAATGGGAGGAATCTAACAGTGTTTGAAGACAGCCAAATGCATAATTATACCACCAGACACAAAGAATACAGACCATCACTATATTACTGAAGCAGTCTTTTGGTTCACAAGCCAATGACTAAATGTTCTGCCTTTGCAAA
Source organism: Phasianus colchicus (assembly GCF_987193195.1). Taxonomy (NCBI): domain Eukaryota; kingdom Metazoa; phylum Chordata; class Aves; order Galliformes; family Phasianidae; genus Phasianus; species Phasianus colchicus. Next base: position 17,262,596 of record NC_143439.1, on the reverse strand, counting down.
AATGTCCAACACAAACCTCATCCTACAAACGTGCTTTTGTATCACTGGTGACAATGACATCAATGAAATCAGGCTCAACTCGGTTATCACCTCACCTTCTCAAAAAGGTAACTGAAGGGCTACTTTAATATGTTTCATGCAAACATATGCAGGAGAATATTACCTGGCAAGTAAGTACCTCTCTCTATAAACTGACAGGTCAAATGATAGCATTAAAAGCAATTAAACTGTTGAGGAAAAAAAAATTTAAGCATAAAATTGGTGAATGTCTGTCTTTAGATGTGTTTAAAATTAAAACAAATCCTTTTCTGAATGATGTGTTTTAATCACACTGTAAGTTTCATTACAAGCACAACTATGAAAAGTATAAGCACAAGTTGGTTGCTCAAAGTCACACTGCAAGGGCATGAGCTGCATCAGATAATTAAAAGCACTGGTTTGCAGTTCATATTAGTTGAGTGTTGAAATAACTTTATAAAGTGCAGAGGTATTTTGAAGGCTGTTTTTCATAATACTCAAATAATTTCCTTCCTCCTGTCATTTTCAGATCTGGTTCATTCTCATTGCAGCTCCATAGAGTACTAAAAGCCACAAATAAGGCTATATGGTTTTCATTTGTTCAAAATATATTTTCCTTCTTAACATATAGATAGAGGTCTGTTATCTGACCATTTGCTCAAGATCCACAGGTAATGAGGCTGAAGTATGTTCTTCAAAGCAGGCAACCATAGCATCATGAAGCACCATGCAGATAGACTGGTACTGGAAGCAGAATAGCCAGAACCCAGTATTCTTCATCCAGGCTTGTATTAGCTATGCTCTACTCTCTTGATAAGCATCATAAAATTCATCAAGGGATTATGGAAAGAAGGGAGATTTAGGGAGATTTAGATTAGATGTCAAGTGGAAGGTGGTTTTTTTTTTGTTTGTTTGTTTGTTTTTTAACTGAGAAAGTGGTGAGGAGCTGGAACAGGCTGCCCAGAGAGGATGTGGATGCCCTGTCCCTGCAGGTGTTTAAGACAGGTTGGATGGGGCCCTGGGATCCCTGATCTAGTACTTGATCTAGTAGCTGACAAACCTGTCTGTGGCAGGGTGGGACTGGAACTTAATGAACCTTGAGGTCCCTTCCAATCCAGGCCATTCTATGATTCTATAATTCTTATGATTAATTCAAAATTCTTCATGTGAATCAAACCAATTGCTAGTATACAAAGATATTTGCTAAACATGAAGTTCATTTAAGTATTCACTGTTAGAAACTGAAAAAACAATGCAGCATCTAAGACCAAGCCTTTACAAATTCATTAGAGTCTGTTCAATTCTACTAGTCTTAACAACTGCAAATAAATCAAAAAAAAAAAAAAAAGGAATAAATAAATCACTTTTATTAGCAAACAACTACTTGGAAAGCAGATAATAAGACAATATACGGTTGCATATTATCCCTCTATCTTGAATAAGAACCTTTCCTCTGGTTTTGACTCTGAAAGGAAGGAGTGCCATTCAGTGACTTCGGTAGCTTTATTGCAGCTTTAAATAATGTAATACTGGTAACATTAATAAGAGAATCACAAATGCTACGCAGTAGCACTGTTATTAATATTGTTATTACTTGATAGAATACTGTAAATGTTTTGGAAAGGGAAGGACGATGCTTTACTTAAAGCGTAACTTGGAACACACTCTTAAACTTTTTATGCCTCAGCTACCCTAATAAGAAAGAACTCCATGTGCTTTCTCCTACAGTCTACACCAAATGATAATCCTGGCTATAAATTTTATGAATACAAAAGAGAATGTGGTGAAATTCTGTAGGTGCTAGCGGGAGGATAACCTGAAAATCTGTTCCAGAGAGTAGGTCATTATGTTATAAAACAGCATAAGATGCACAGGAAATAGAACTAAAACACATATTACAGATTTTCACAGGATAACTCTCCAGCAGTATATAAAAAGTAAATGGCCAAATACACCTGGAGCTTTCTTTGGATTCATCATGCTCATGATTTCTGAACTCAAGGTGAACTGATTAAACAGAAGCAAAAAGATGAAAGCTCAATTCTCAAGTTGCACCATTTGTCAAAGCAGATGAAGAGCGTTCATGAATATGGAAGGCTGGTTGTGCATCTGTGAACAGAGCAGAATCTGGCCTAATGACTATTTAAATAGTGAGAACACATTCACAACCCTACACTACCTCTTCCCCTGGGAAATCTCTCGTCTTTACTTCAGATGTCATGCTAGAGGCATCCAAGGAACTAGTCAAGTACAACAGATTCTTTTGACAATTAGCAGATAAAGCAAAGGGACTGGATTTCTAGAGGTATCTGAAAATGAAGAGGAACCACTTGCTCTTTGTAATCTACAGTGATTTTGGAGACATCTTTTACCTGCAGAGAATTGGCCCTTACAGAAAATTGTCTATATCCATCAATGTCTACCACTTGTGTCCAAGGGACAATAGAAACTAATCCCCTTTTCTATTTATCTATGTAGGTGGTCACTAAAGGATGGCATACACAAACACCATGATACACTAATAAAAAAAATTTAACCTACATTGCAAAGCTGGATCGGGAGCTAATGCTCCCAATTCACTAAAATGTAGCATGCATAATAGCACTGCTCCATTCTCATCCAAATGTCAATAGCCATCACCTCCATAACTTAATTTAAAACCCTAGCATCCATTGGAAGGAATCCCACCAACTTCAAGAGCACTCTCAACAGCAGGGTGCAAAGGTTATCCTTGTATTCAGGGCAGGGGGGTTAATGTGATCTACGGTATGCAGAGCATTTTACTTGCACTTTGCAGAGTGTGACCACCAATTCTGGAACTTCCTTCTGACTAGTTCTTTGAGCTGCTGTGTAGAAGGTAATTTACTTCACTCTCTAGTGAACAATTATACTCTTAGCTGATTGGAATTTAAGAGCAGACCTAAGATTAACACTTGACATTTGTTGAAAGCCCTCCAATTTGAGAACAAGAGTTATTTGGAAGTTACCCAATATTTTAAATAGCACATGTATTAAAATCAAATATCACTTTCAAGAAAACATGTTAGATGTGAACATAACATACTGCACCTAATCCCCAGTTCATATAATAATCAAAATATAACGATTCAATAATCCAAGGAAACACACTCAATATAACATCCACCTTAAAAGCTCCTCTCAGAAATCTCATAATTAATTTGTGTTTCACCAGTGGCAGTTAAACCTCTTAAATGCTTTATAAACTCAGTAGTACAAAAAGAAGCAGGAAAATCAGTTCTTAATGTTGCTGTGCTCAGGCCATAATCACCTTTTTAGAGTTAAAAAGCAGGCAGTGCATCTTCCACTTAAAAAAGCTTTTTCACAACATGCTCTTAGTTTTTATCTTAGTTTTCTTTAACATGCTCAGTTTCTGTTTACTAAGGCACCACAGCCATGGTTTCAGAGATACTGCTGAATATAACAACTTAAAGAAAAAATACTATTTTTCAATCCCCTTGGATTAAACACTTGACAAAGAGTTCATTTGAGTGCCATTCCCTCTGCTTTAGTGTATAGGCTATTCCAAAAGTAATGCCTCCTATTTATTTTCATGGGAACTACAATAGATGCAAAAAGCGTAATGCCACCATTTCATAGAGAAAAAATCTCAGCTACGAAACACCATTTCTCAACAAAATCACCACCATTTTCACCAGCAATGATCAAGAGCCTAGATGTTGCGCTTAAGGGAGGTGACTCAGTGATTCACATCTGTTACGACAGCACTACTGCTAGGAAAAGGTTACCCAAAGTCCAACTCTCACTGTGCTCACATCCACTGTTCAGTTTCCATCAACATTCAGCAAATATCAATGAATGTCAGTGGGTGCCATTTTTACCACATGGAGGAATTCAATAACACACCTTTGTTTCATATACACTTCCATGTCAGATGCTATTGCGTCAGACTGCTCCACTGTTGCCTTCTGTTGCTCAGCAACAACATGTAACATCATGTTCGTGAGAATGTTCAACCTCTACTGCCGTATCACCAACATCCACCTCTGATATCATGAACCGACATAATAAAGTAGGGGGCATTACTTTCAAAGCAGTCCTCACAACTGTACAAGAAATGTGGACAACAATGAGATATACTGCTGCTATTTACATATAAAAAATGCCATAAAAGAGCAGTGTATTAAAATTCGTTATTGATACTACTTCTGAATTTTGAGCATCTATTTTGATTTTGAGATCTAGTAATGAGTCTGTTGCTCAAATGTGGTTTTAATATGAAGCAACATATTAAGCATTTTACAACCTGTCAATGTGGAGCCAGCAGAGAGACTGTTCAATTTAACTATCAAATGATTCCCAGAGCTGTACTGTCAGTATTAATGATGTCAGGCCACAAACATGAAAGAAAGTAATCATTATTTACTCTACAGAAACACGATTCCCTGTGATGGAGAAGGAAGCATAAATCGCACAGTAAGTTACAGTTCACTGAAGCTTCAGATAGGATGCACATAACACCCTATGCCTCTCAAGCAAGGTCAAAAAAGATAGAGGGACCAGAACTTCTCCTCAGTTCCTTGAGATTCAAAGATGTATCAACTAGCTCAAGACTGACAGGACAACTGTGGGATCAAGGCTGGAAAATGTTCAAGATACAATAACTGCAAGGTACATGAAATCTTTCCTTCCTGAAATAACCACTTTAGCTATTTTATATTAAATAAGAAAAAAAAAGAGAAAAGAAAAAAGAAGAAAAAAAAACCAAACCGCCAACAAGAGGGTCTTTTTATAAATTCTTCCTATACAAGTCAAAAGTAACAGCCCTCAGCTTGGTGTCAGTCCTAGCAGCCAAAACCTAAGAGGTTAGAAGTTTTGAGCAGCTCTGTGGGTCATGCTTACATATTGCTCTTCTCATTTTTCTGATGTTGGCATAGTCCTGACAGAAACAGAGGAAGCACCTTTATTTTCTAGCTGTAAGAAGCTACTGCGAGCAAGAGGAAAGCCAGTAAACCAGAAGTGAACTGTAAGATAAGACTTACACTTCAGCTCTCTGTGAAGGAAATCGTTTAGCATTTACACCGTCCAGCTATGTCTTCAAAAAACAAGGAAACATCAGAAACACATACAAAGAGTATCCAGTGTGCATCTCCATCATATTAAGTCCAGCAGTGGTTGGAATTTCCACACCTTGAAGAGGAACAGGAAGACGTGGAGCTTGCTGCAGAGGGTAGCAGCAATGAGATCTCTGTGCTTACTTACAGAGGCAGTAAAATCAACCACCGTATGCATTAGGTTAGTTTCAAGAGATTGAAAGAACTTAATTAAACTAGCAAAAACCTGTTTGAAGTTCAACACAATGCACTGGATTAGGCAATTGCCATGTTCTACGTTGCTGATATCGGGCTCAAACAAGTATGGATGGTCTTGGATTTTGAACTTGTTCACTGGACAACAAAATGTCACAAGAAATTTCTGTGGACCCAGACACTGCTACTAACCATCTTGTTGCATGTGTTTGCATGGGCACGCAGTGACATGCACCTCCCTCAAAGACAGAAAAACACATCACAGTTTTGTACAATTTTTTGGGTAACATATACTACACACTGTCTCTCAAACAAAAACAAAAAGGAAAAAAAAGATCAAGACAGAGCAAAACAAAAAAAGTTCTGATCTGCTTTGTCACACGTAGTTTTGAGATCAACTTTTTTTCCACAGGCTTACCTGTGACTGAGAGGGAAAAAAAACCACATTATTTTGGTGTATCATTAAAACTGGAAAGTAAAGAAAAAAATACAAAACCTTTTTAAATGTGTCAGTACTTTTGTGAAAGTGAAATTATTTTTTAATATTTAGAGTATTTGGCCCTACTTGGTTGAGATCCCTGAGAGCCAATTGCTCTCCCTTAAGGTCTGTGTGTTGACCGAATGACAAATGACAGCAGTAAACAGAATTTTATCCTTATCAGCACTACTTTTCTGTTGCTAATGTTGCAAAACAGAAACTTACAGAGATTAAAGATATGTACCTATTTACTAATACTTAATAATACTAGTGTTTTAAGCAATGGCCTATTAATATGCTTATAGAAGTTTTATCTAAGAAAACAATATAAAATCTTTTTACAAGTAAAAAATTCTGGAGACTGTACATACAGTATACATTCTTGCATGTATACTATATTGTGATTTGAAGGCTAATATTGGGCACTCCTATTAACAGCATGTCACAGATACTGCCACATACCTAAGAGCAATAAATATGCTGGACTGAGATGTCATAGCCCATTTAATGTCTCCTTAATGTTAAAGGGATACAGGAAAATTAGTACATGAGAAATCTCACAGCTGTTAAGAATTCCACGTCTTGTACACTACTTAGAATACTTCACACAAAAACAGAGTGTAATTTATTGCGTAAATCAGTTAAATGAAATGGCAAGCTTCACATCACTTGTCCTGATGCAATGGGATGCTTTGGGCAATGGTCTCCTTTTAGACTGTCCACCCAAGCATATATTCTGTGCACTCAAGCAGGAAACATTCAATTCCCTTTTATAACAAATTTCCCTGAACTGCCACTTATTTCTCTCTCATTCTCAAAAAAAAAAAAAAAAAAAAAAAAAAAAAAAAAAAAACCCTCCCAGATATGGACTTCTTCTACTCTTAATTTTTAGGAAAACATGACTGCCTTTCTCAAGCAGTGAAGTAAAGTGAAGTCTGAATATAAATAAAGGAAAGTGAAGGTCTGAATATAAATAAATTCAGATGGAATCTGTTAGAAATATTTCTATACAGAAAATAAAAGTACTTCCTACGTTGCCCCCTCAATTTGCAGGTTAACTACTATCGTGCTGTTAAACAAGTATTTCACAATTTTGATTATTGAGCTCCATTCTGTTGTATTTTCACAGCTTACTTACCTATTATTACAGAGAACGCTGAAGTCCCATATAGCGGAAATTATCCTTTAATATAATTTGCAGGAATGCTTTGATATGTGTGTAAATTAGTAACATTGTTAAGAGCCTTTAACAAAAGTACTCAACTTCAAAAATTTTACAGAGCAAAATTTACATTGGCACAGCACTAACTTTGCAGTTTAAAGAACCTAGAAATCAGTGTTGAATGGTTTATACTGTGTATTAATGTATACGTTGACATCGTTAACATGGCAGTTATTTCAGGAAGTTCAAAAACCCATTTAAGTTAAATTCAAAAGTTTAGCAATATTAATGTGGAAAAGAGCATATAGAATGCATATACAAATGCATTTTATGCACTGAATAAAAATAGGCAAGAAAACATACATTTCAGTGAAGTGCTTTGGGCTACTTTTCTATCTGAATATGAAGAAAAGTTTGTAATACCACAAAAAAAATAAAGTTAGCTATTTATTTTCCTTGTGCCTTCAAAATTAATTCAATATTCACTTAATTCGTAAACCAGCTCTCAGGGCCCATAGCTAATCAGCAAAGTTACTCCTAGTGTCAAAAACAATTTTCTTTCACTAGGAAGAAAACCATAGACCAACTTGAAATTGTAATTCTTTTTCTAATCTTCTAAATGTCAGGCTTCAGATATGTACCTGTGCCTCTGTGATATAGAGTGCACTCACTATAGAAACCTCAGATGGTAACCAAAATCTCACAGTCAAACAAAGGCATCAGCAGAGCCATGACTCTGAAAAATAATGGGAACAACAGCAGGGCTACACTTTGCAAAAGAGTTTGCTATTTAAGAATCGAATCAAACTTCATTAACTAGCTACTGTATAGAGTGGAATCACTATTCAACTGCCCAGTAACTAGTTCAGTTGACTTTACACAATACATCCAAATCTATATCATCTCTACATCTCTACTGCATATCTCTAAATGCAATATGCCTTTTCATTTGTTTTCATGGCTTTTTAGGGATACCAATAAGCATTTATATCAAAAGCACTGCCTCCACAAACATAATTACCTTATTACCAGTTTATTAACTACTGCTGAAATTAACAGTGTCATATAACATTTTTAAACATTATATAACATTTTGGGAAAGATTAAATTTGTTGACACATAAGCAAATAAGCACAAGGACAATTATGCTACCAATGACACAGGCAACACAACTCAAGCACAAGAACAACTTCAGCATGCTGCATGATTTGGACTTCACTAGCCACAGACTACAAGTGAACAACAATTTTGATGGAGGGGCTGGAAAGAAAAGGGAGGATTAATTGTACAGGATATAATTCTCCACATTTTGCAATATATCGTCACATAGTTGAATGACATAACTCTAAGGTTTCTCAGGTAAACATTGGAGTAGACCTACTCCACAACAGAAACCTCAAGGTACCACATTATTCTATCCTTTTCATTATAATGTCCATATACAATAATTTGTACTTCCAAAACAATTCTTAAGAAATGACTTATTAACTACTGTATTGACATCTCTCGTCCTTATCATCCAAAATGCAATTAGACTATGGTCATAGGTATAGTAAGAAATAAAATAATTATGAATTCCCAACTTCTACTAAAGCATTATGCCACAATTATTTTTCTTTTTTCTTGCAGCCTTAATTCACAGATTCCTTTCAGGAACTTCACAGCCAATGAATCACTGGTTTCTGTTATATCAATATATTTCCAAGCTTTCCTTGTAGTTTAAAATCCGTATTTATGGTATCAAAAATGCATATTCCTTAAGAACTATTTTCAAACACTATTTTAAGCTCTAAGGATTTTTAAAGGTACATAAGCACATCACAGATACAATAAAAGTACATTTTGTGTGAACATAACCACTGTCTAGCAAAACTGAGAAACATAACAGAAAATGGCTATCACTCCTAAGTCCATCACTGCTGAAATCAGAATAAAATTCAGAGTCTGAATAAAGCTAGCCTCCTGAGATGTCCCATCTTGTCAACCCTGAATAACTATATGATTTGTGAGGTCAGTTAGGTCTTGCAGTGCTAAGCACGACATAAGAATGTGGACACAGGGCCTCAGCTGAGGAAAAGTAGGATACTCAAAGCACTAACATCTTACATGTACGTATAGCTGAATATGGCTGTTTAATTGACCATCTTGATAGCTTGAGAACAAAAGTGATACAAAACATCTATGTACTGGAAGAAGTGATGCCCTATCTAGATAGAGCAAATAAGTAAAATAACACATTACAACATAGAGAATCTCTGTGCAAGACCAGCATTTGTTCACACAGAATCAGAATAGGGAAGGGCATCCTTGCTTCACGAGATCCTTTTAGTCCTATGACTATTTTGGAGTAAAAGCTAACACCTTCTGAATCCACCACTTATTACCCAGCTCTGCAAAGGACAACTAACACTTTTAAATGTACCATATTAATTACACATATAAATCACCACTCAAAGGACACACAGTTAATTTTTAATCATTAATTAATTGTTTGCTGTTTTCGTTACAAAGACTCAAGTCTTAATTAAGTACCACAGGAATAGACTCTCATGTTTTCTGACAGCCACTGTCATAGATGAAAGCGTTCAGAGACTTTGTTCGTCTCCTCCCAATTAGGCTTACATCCTCTACAGCCATCCTACCAGTTTGAGGCACTTTAACAAAGCATATTAAGAACCACCACACTGAGCCACATAGGACAGAGCAAGCTACCTGTAGCTGACTGCTCACTCCACGGCTCTTCTCTTAAAACCTCTGAGCACTCACTCAAAACATTACACACCACTGTAGCACTGTTTGTGCTGCACATGTAAGAAATACATATTTTCCAGCTCTCTTGAAATGTCTGAGGAACCTTACATGGCACCTACCTTACATGCTGATACAATTAAAACGCATAAACTTTGAAGATCTGGGCACTTCCAGAACCGCACTGCACCCTGCTGTTCAGATAAGGTATTAAAAAAAATGTTAAAACTTTTTTTTTTTTTTTTTTTAAACTCAAGAGTACCTGATAAAAGTGGAAACCAGCTATATACCAAAGACAGCTCCAAAAATAGAAGTGCTGATTAGTTAAAGAAAAAAAAAAAATGAGGTACTGTAAAACTAAAGTAGAAGAATTCCTTTACAATAACAGTTCAGCAGTACCCATTTCCAAATCAATGTACTTACCTAGACATTTTCCTTACTACGATGAAGGAGCCATATTGTTTCACAGAAATCATGAAGAAAAAGGAATATGATGTGTTAAATTGCTTGGCATTTCAGAAACTGAACTACAACTCTGTGACAATGAGATTTAAACTGCCAGCTGGTAACTAATATAGCATTTTCAAGGTCACCTAATTTACTGATTTTACATTACATAAAATAACAGTTAAAATAACCATTGCCTACATTCCACCTTAGATCAGCATCAGTTTTGAATAAATATGTTACAGAAAATCACTAAAAAACTTAATTTCAATTAAGAATGAGGCTCACAGAGGTAACAAAACAGCAGCAGACTTCTAGACGCATCTGTTCCCTCACCTCACTGCTTAGCTATCTTCTGCATCACTTCAGGCATTATCACTAGATACAATTCAGAAAAAGGGAAACACTGAAATTGGGAAAACTCTGAAGACAAAAGGTTTTAAATGAAGTAATGCAAAGCTGTTAGGAAATGCACTACAGGAAACAACTGGTATTATCAGGAAAAAGGAAGAAAACAAAAATAGGCTGGACAAAGTAATTAGCTCGCTTCATCTGTAACTTTCGCATTTCCCAAACCTACCAGGTAAACTAAATGCTTCTGGTGAAGTGATTAGCAATCAAAGAGGTAAAATTGCAACAATAAGCTTTAGGGTTAGTCACCTATGATGGCAACATTGGTTTTGCTGCAGGTGTTTGGAAACAGCCCGGTAAAATGTGGCTTCCTAGACATAGCTGGAGACTGAGTTTCTCTCTCATTTAGGAATTCATCTCCATAACTGTTGAAGTTAGCAACTTAATTTACTTTGAATTTAAAAATTAAAATTAATGGCATCAAAAGAACAATTTTCAGCTCAATTTCAGCATAATGAACAAAAGCTGCATATATAAACAACTAAAGTGGTCTGCATTTCAAGATTACATAGCGATATTAATTCCACAACAGTTCTTCAAATGTAATTCCCATTTCAGTCAATTATAGAGTGTTTACTCGATTGCTTTTTGATTCTTCAAACACCACTGGGTTTAATTAATTAAACAAATAGGCAACAGCGTGATTAATCAACTGCACGTGCAAAAGCCACTGAACAATTAGGATCAAGGAAACTTTCCCAGCACCTTCAAGAGGCTTTGTGATGAGGCTCTATAAGACCATATATATAATAGTGTACCAGAAAATGAATTAAATATAAAATCAGGAAACTGATAGATTCTCAAGGTATATTTTCAAATGATGCTGACAACAAGCAACATCCTGATAGCCGCGCCAGCTGGTTTCTGATGCACCCCTGAGCACTGGAAACTGGGTTGTATTACAGAATCACAAAACTGCAGGGGTTGGATGGACCTCTATAAATCAAGTCCAAACCCCCCTGCCAAAGCAGGCTCCCTACAGCAAGCTGCACAGGTAGACATCCAGACAGGTCTTGAATATCTCCAAAGAAGGAGACCACACAATTCCCCCTGGGCAGTCTGTTCCAGTGTTCTGTTGGTCTCACTGTGAATTTCTTTTGCATATTCGTATGGAACTTACTACGTTCCAGTTTATGGCCATCTCCCTTTGTCCTGTCCCACAAACCACTGAAAAGTGGTTGACCACGTCCCTTTGTCTCCCGTACTTAACATAATAAGCATCTCAATGGCATATACCATTTGTAATGCTGTTTTCACTCACAAACATTATGCAGGCTCTGGGGCAATGTCCCTGGCACAGCTCCTCCTTACTAAGCTTTTTGGAACACAGTCCCCAGAGGTAGGCAGACCCCTGTGGGGATGCAACCATGGGAGCAGCAGGCCTGGTCTTACAGAAGGTGTCCCTCTCCGTGACAGGGGAAATGAAGCTAGCCAGGTGATCATTAAGGTCCCTTACCAACCCAAACCAATCAGTGATTCAGACATCTCCCAAACTACATTTTAAGGTACACTGACATTGATCTTGATTTGTCTCAAGATGCTGAGCCGTAAACTACAGAGGCTCAGAACTGATTCACTAATAACTTCGACATCAGGGCAGAGAGCATAGGCTCAACAGGATCGTTTTCCATAAGATCTAAGTCACAAAGCTCAACTAAGACTCTAAGTAGCTAGCAGTAGTAAAATATATTGAGAAAGGACAGTTTCCATGCCCTTCTAAGTCTTCAAATATGTGCAATTTCTGCAAGTCAAACATATGACCAAGGCAGAGCCTTTATGAGCAGATGCTGGAAGAAAAAACGTCTCCCAGCAAAATTGAGATTGTAATTGCACAGGACCATAAAAAGACCAAAAATAACAGCAAAATTGAAAAATGCTAAATACAATCTAGGGTGTAAAAGTGAGATGAAGAAAAAAAGAAATAAAAAGTAAAAAAACCTCAAAAATGAGAATTACAGTTCACCTAAATGAGTGAACTGATTATTGACAACGTTCATCCTACAAAAATGTTTCACAATATAATTAGGTCACATATACATATCAATAATTGACAACACTTATTTCTTCCAGCTAAATGGCTTTAAATGACTTCATATGAAATAAAATGAACGTAGGTTACTATGGTGATTGGGGTAATTCAGGAATAACTAGTTTATATTTTAAACAAACACATTCAATTATTGAACCTGAGGCTCAGAAAAGATTTATTAACAGCTTTGAACTTCAGTTTTTCTACTTAATGCCCAAGATGTACTTAGGAAACTGTGACCTCCTGAAAGTGACTGATGCATTAAGATAATCTATACGCAATGCTCAGTTTAATATAAAAACACACTGTTCTGCCCTCAACTTCTCTGTAGTGGGAACATGTGAAACTTACAACAGAAAATATCACGCCATTTGACTGCAACTGAATATGCTGCATTCAACAAACCAATCTTCAGGCATCGTATTTCAGATAGTCATCTCCCCATCATACCATGCCTATATTCTGATGAGAACTCACATGAAGAGCATTTCTGTGGCTTAGGAATTGGTTCTATCACCTTTGACAAGAGTAATGGTTCTCTATCTCAATATTGTGCAATAGGGTACTCTGCTTTTTCAGTTATGACATAGAAAGATGATTTGGTCATGAACACAAGCCTGGTATTATGAATTTATTCCAGAACTTCAGTGATTTATAGTGTCTGGATGAAAGATGTCAAAATATTATTTGCACAAGTAGAGACGGTCCCCTACATGCCCTTTCAAAATCTCTGCAGTTCCTTTTGAACCCAAAAGCAAACATTTTTCCACTTCAGTAAATTAACTGACATTAGCATTACAATAATTAATAATTTCTGTAGGGGAAGTATCTAAATTCACAGTACTAGTGTATGTCAAGAAGCAGTACAGAAGGGATGATCTAAAATCACAGGATCCAAAAATTCACAAAACAATCCATCCTACAGCTGGGTACAGGACATACTGGTAAGTGTAGATGATGAAAATGGTTTTGTCATCTCAGTGATTTGGTTTTGTTTGTTTTCAGAACTGGGTTTTAAACTAGGAATACAATTAGTGACATAATTCCATTAATATTGCATGTGATGACATAAAATGCTTTGAAGTTCTTTAAGATCAATGGCTTTAGTTAAAATACAGATGCATGGACAGAGTAAGCACTTGTGAACTAAATACATTTTACACACTGATTCAGTATGCATTATGAGAACGCACCTACAGAGTAGCCAAAGCAGAATGACAGTACAGAGCACTGGAACCCTTGGACTAGAACCTTCTTCCAGATAAGCTGAATCACACAGCCTGAGGATGCACCTCTCATGGATCCACACTGCTGAAACTACAGATTATTATCTCCTATTTCCTTTTTACTCTCTCTCAATCAAAAGTTACATTCCCTATAGAGCTTGACTTTTCACTGTCAGTTTTAAAACTATTTACTTCCTCTTTTGTTATAAGTAAACATCCATTGCAGAACTACGGCCAAAAATAAAAATCAAAATATTTTTCAAACACTTGAGTAGGTATCTGAATCTTATTTGCAAAATACTTATTGTAAATAAACACCTACAAAAAAGTGCATTCCAACAGGATCTTTGCATCACAGATAAATATTAATGAGCATATAAAATGAAGTACCATGCAAATAATTAAATGATTTGTTGCACAAATACAAGCAGACTTCAAATTTCTTGAATGAGGACTACATATTTTTGCCTGTCCAGAGTAAAGCTGTAATTCCTCTGCAGTTTCTGGGAAGATCATAAAGCACATCAGAAGAGAAGCTATTAGGAATATAAAAGATTAACATGTAAGTGGAAAGTTAATGCTGGTTTAATTCCAGATATTTATCAACAATAAAGAATTGAAAAATAATATTTGCTCTTATTTTTTAGTATTCATATGGCATCTACCTGCACCTAGTAAAAGCAAACAAAAACCCATTATGTACACAATATAATATAATACACATTAAAATATAATACATATAATATTATAATTTTATTTAAACGTGTATTTATTTATTTTTACCCCCCTCATCTACTCTTTTCCTATTTCCTCCTGAAAAAGCAGAAATCCAACAATCCTACAACATTTTTGCATCAGTCTAAGTATTGATTTCTGGACTGAAGGTACTCCAGGGAATCCACATATCTGTCTGATGCCCTTGAGTACTAGATGCGCTGTTAGAATCTCTCTGAATTATGTGGAAGAAATATGAGATCACACATTAACAGACAGTTTCCTACTGGGTACAAAAGCAGACAGGAACACAAATCAAAGTCACCCTCTGCAAAGTCACTGTAAGTACGTGTAAATAAGTGACTCTTGACACCTATTTAAAATTACACTGCTTGACTAAATTAAACTTCCAAATGGTATCTTGCATCCATTTGTTTTAGTATATGTAACAGAACACCTCTCTCAGCAAACAAGCTAATCTACCTTAAAAATATGAACCAGTGAATTTCAGATTAACCTTGAACCTGCCCAGTTTCATTAGTGCCAAATTAACTCTTAACATTATAAATCATCAGGTTCCAGACCACAGAGGACAGCGTGAGACCACAATACAAGCAAGCAGTTTTCAGTTTTATAACTGAAGGAAAATTAGGTCTTTACCAATCTATTTGCTAAGTTTATTTTCCAAAGTAAAATGCAATTCCGCATTTATTTGAAAAAGTTAAACCAAATTCCTAACACTAATATTTCTTTAAAGTAGATTGGCTTATACAATTATGTCCATAACACAAAACATTTTTTGCTGTTGCATAAGAAAGTTTTCACTACCTTACCCATCTGAGATTTCTTTTTACCAAAAAATTTATCATAAACAGTATCTTTAATAATCTCTTATAAACCGCATCCCAAATACATGGAAACTGACAAGGGGCATGAAGAGATCCTTAGATCACAATTAAAAAAAAAAAAATCCCATTTTCTTCATCAACAAGAAAATTTTCTCTTTGTAAGTTGAGTAAAATTTAAGGCTACTTCTTAATTAGAAATTCTAAAAACTCCAACATTATGCAAGGTGTGTTTTGTCATCCACAGAATATATGAACTGCTTTTGTTCCCATTTCCAAGTAATAAAATGTGCAAGCAATAATCAGCAGTGACTCAGCAGTGCTGCTTTGCTGCCACCTGAAGAATTAAGAAAATAAAGACTTCCAGTGTTTTCAGCTTGCAAAAAGTCTTGATTCTGTCATGCTGCCTCACATGAATACTTTTAAATCTTCTCAGGATAATATATTATAATTTTCTGAATTAATCTGAGCTATGAAAAAAAAAAACTCTCAAAAAAAGTTACAGGCCAAAACTGTATAATAAATACAGTGTAATTCTCCCTATGCCTTTCTAGGGAAAAACCAATTCGACCTTTTAAGCTACTATGCCAAATTGTAAGGTGGAAGACTGCAAAAATCAGATAACGATTCCTACGTTTTATCCTCTGCACAAGTAACACACTGGCTATTATTTATAAAATTCTTAGGTAGAATAAAAAGGTGTAAAGAGTGATCAGCTTTATTCCTGCAGTCCAGCAGCTATTCCACAAGAATGATAGCAGGTAAAATACTGAGTTCATCACATAGCAGAAGGCCAAACCTCACTGCATACTGAATGGAATATGGAAAATTGCATCAGCAAAGAGAAATTATAGCTTACCACATTGCAGACAATCCAAAGAACAATGGTTTTGCAATCTACTTTTCTTGTAAACAGGCTTTATTTAACCTACTTGATTTCTGCATCCACATGCATCACATTTACCGCAAGTAGGAATGTACTGCAGCATACTTAGCAGATAAAGAAAATAAGGACATTATTATGATTTTTGCCAAGTCATAACATGTGACACTGGAACAGTGAGTGCTCCGTAAGTTTATAAAGCCACTTCAATTGGCATGTGACATCTGCACAATTCACATGATTACTGGTTCCCTAACATAAGGGTGAGGAGCAGAGGTTAAAGCAGAAGGGGTAAGGTCCCATTAGAAGTCAGTCTTCTCCCTGTTGAAACAGAACTGCTTTTCCAGACACTGTGATTTGACTCACAAGCTCTTTCAAAACAGACTAGTTCAAGTCTTTCACTGGGTTGTGACACATTTTTCCTAGTGGAGATGTTCTAGAGATTTATATAAATCACATCTTACAAAAATCCTGCTCTTAAAAATCTTTTGAAATGTCTTAAGGAGAATAAAGCAGTAACAAAGTTTTAGCCACCTATGTGGAAAATACACTAAAAAAATACTCAGGTTAAAAACAGAATGAAGCCGTGGCACTACGTTCTTTGGATTGGAAGAGAAAAATCAAATATCCTCCTTAAGAATCCTTCATTCAGACTAATTCAGATTTGTAGGAACCTGCATATGTAATCAAGTCTGCAAACAAGGACAGAGTTTCAGTTCATACGAAACACAGGCAGCAGCACCTTCTAGGCTGATTTGAAGCAATTTTAGTCAAACTCAGTATGAAAATAACTGATAAGAAAAGCCTTACAATTTTTTCTGTTAGATAGAGAATATTGAGATGCTATATTCCTGGAAGAAAAACAAAATTAATGTATTTAAGAGAGATAGGAAGGGATCTAGTCTGCCTGCAAGAATTTCTATTTTATTGAGGAACCAGTATCGCATCATTTCTTAAAATGCAGCCTACCAGTTTAAAAGACATACTGAGATTGTAAATGAACCCCATCTAAATGAACCTTGAATAAGTTGTGGGTTTTTTGTGACTCCTCCTCTTTCTTCCTACATAAAAGTTTCCAATATCTCTTCAGACTACTAAATGTAGGAAACTAGCAGTGGTAAAAAAAATAATTTGCTCAAAGAAAATACTTATTAGGCGTAAAGTTCATATTACCTATCTCCACCGCTTGGATGATTAAGAATGAGTCAAGGAGTGATACTGTCACTGTTCCGGGAAAACAGCAGAGTTTGTAAGGAGTAAGTCTCAATAAAAATGAGTGTCTTGTACATTACTTTTTTCTTGAAATGGTATTAACATTTTAAATTAAACAACCATAATGTGCTTTGTTGCCAACTTTAGTTTTCCTTGAAATATAACTTCAAAAAAAAAATTGCTTTGTCTTCTCATCTTTTTCTTACACCTCCATGCCCAGTAACTACATGAAATTAAGCAGCTGGACTGCACTCCTGTATCTACTTGAAGGAAAGTAATCACTAATAAAAATAAAATAGTCATTAATCACTCAATAGTATTGCATTTTGTTCTTCTTAACTGTGCTGCTATTAGTACCAAGCCTAAAAAAACCTATTACATTAATTAGCTGTCTGTAATCATACTTTCCTCAGGCAGAAGACACATTTTAGGCCTGTACAATACCTGTTAGCAATACTATACTCAAACACAGTACATTATATTTAAGGCAAATTATGGCAACTGAATAGATGTAAGATTCAGTGTCACAGGAGCTACTATGTGATCTGAATCCAAGCTCCTAGGCCCAAAGACGCCTATGAATAAGCTAACATCTAAACTGTGTGTTCCCACTGACTTCAGATGGATAGTTATGTGCCTTAGGCTAAATAAATGCTTAATGCCCCACTGAGAAGCTTTCACAGCAAATTCTTGAAGCACAGAACAATGACTGCTTCCCGAAGGAGAGATGTGTTTTTCTATGTGCTCTGTGATATATCGCTAACATTTTTCCCCACAAAACTAGTGAATGTGCATACATAGCAAACAAGAAATGACACAAAAGAGATCTGAATCTTTAACAAACTTTAAAATTAAAATAAAAATGAAAAGGAACAAGCAGTCAATGTAAAACACGCTGAATCATCCTGGATACCAATAGGAATACGAACAGCATAGCAAGTGCAGTGACCTAAATACTGATGAGATACCAAAATTTCAAATATGTTTTAGCAGCAGTAAATACAGGAAAAGTTCATTCCCACACATAGAGAAAGCTGATCTCTATGGAGTTCTGTGAACTCCATCATGCCTAGCTTATAGTTTATAAATATAATTAGCATTATAAATAATCGTGAATCTATTCCATAACATAGAAAACAGATGTCTATTGAGAGAGAGGATTCACCATTACTGTATCAGTAAAAATTTTGCAAATTTAATTAATGTCTTATCTAGATTTTTAAGCTAGTACAAAAACAAGAGCTACCATCTTTGACCCACAGCTTTAAAACTGAGTATTTAATGAATATACTATTACTTGAAATTGAGAACTAACTGAATGTTGAAAGATGCAGGTTGTCTGCATCACACCTGAATATGTGATTTGAACATAAATGGAAAGCAGAAAGATGTCCATCAAAACATATTTCTTTTTAATGGGAAGCAAACAGAACTAGATCAGGAGGAAAACGAAAGATGAACAAGTAAGAGTTTTGCATGACATATCTCTGATGAACTGAATCTACAAAAGAAGAAATTCATAGGGTAGCATAGCAATTGACTGATAGGCAAGGTAAGATAGGTTTCTTCATGTTCCAGAAAGCACAAGCTAGCTGGCTAATAAGTAAGAGATAAAATACTAAATATGAGTTAGAAAAGAAGCAAAACAACTCACTTGTATTTAAGAAGAGCATTATATGACTGAAAACATCTTTTATTTACAATTTCAAGATACTGGAAATACAAATTCTCACACTGAAAGAAAGATCAGGTGTTTTTTTTTTTTTTTTTTTTTAATCAGCTCCACTGGTCTCACAGCATTCCCTCTACCATCCTTCTAGCCACTGCCATTGAGCTGATTCAAGGGCTCATTATCCCAGTATGACAGAAGAAGCAAACATCAGTTTTCCTGTAGGCTACGAAAAAGTGAAAAATATCATGAGACCAGATATCTCATGCAACACAGCTCTCCATCAACTGTTATCCATATTCCCCCTTGCTTTGCAGAAGGAGAGCAGTATGAACAGAAAGCAAGCAAGCTTATGTTACAGCTAGCTCCTGCTTACCAGGTCTGCAATCTGTAAAACATTCTCTTGGATTTCATACAACCTGTTGACTTCCTTTATGAGACTGAAGGAATAGTACTTTTGTTGATATCAGAACACAGAGAGAGTTTGAAAAAAAAATTTTAAGTCAAATTCTAACTCAAATATAAAGCAACTTAATTCCAAACCATGCTATTTTTTTTTCTGAGAAAGTCTTAGATTTTCTAACACCATTTTTTTCCCCCCAAACATGATTTCTCTGTTTTCATCCATCTATTTAGCCTTAGTATTTACCACCTGCAATAATTAAGTTTCTAAAGATCACTATGTGAGACTGTACAAAAGAGCTCAGTACAGGCCTGTCCATTGTGCTTTGCAGACCTCCTTCCACAAACAAAACTATCTCTTCCAATGCACAGTAACAGTCATGGTTTCTTCACATGATTTGCTCCAAACAGCTCAACATAAATCAGGATGTGAACACATGCATGCTGTATTTGCAAGCTGAGGGGTTTAGACTTTTCAGTCCTCAGAGTCAGGAGCTATTTGCATTTAATTTAGTACACACTGAGTGGTTAAATAACATATCTATGTCTTCCTAGCCTGAAAAAGAAAAGCTACAACAAATACATGGCATCAGTAATGTTACAGTTAGAAGTTTAAAGAATATAGTTTCCTGAATTCCCAACCCTGCAAAAAAACTCCAAATAAAGTCAAAAAAATAAAGATTGAGAATAGAAGAAAAAAAAAAAAAAAAAACACAATGAAATCAAGCCTTGGAAATACAGTTAAGCCATGTTTTATTCATGAACAAAATGTAAGGGTTGTCAAAACTACTTTCTGTGAAATTAGCAGTTTGGGGAAATAAGCACAGAAATAATATTACAACACAGCTGTATTTTCATTTTATCTACTGACTGATTTTCAGCATCCAAGCAAGTGTATTTTTATGGTAAATGGCTTTTTTTCCCCTTAATAAAAAAATCAGTGAGAAAAAAAATTGGTCAAGTCAGGAAGATCTTCAACAGGTTAATTATACTGCCCAGGATTTTGACAATCAGGAAAATCACAATCTTTATAATAAAGAGAATTTCACCACCAACACTCCCATTAATCAAGATTTCTCAAGCCTTGGTGCTTCTGTGGTTGTCGTGACATTTGCAAAGATAGCCACTTTAATCTTCATTTCTAAAAAAAAATAAATAGGTGAACTATGTTTGCAGGGCTGCAAATATTCAGACAGGAAAGAAAGAATGAGCACGTTAACCTTCCAAATAGGAAAGGATTACATTCATTTACTATCTGTTTTCTGTTCTGTTTCTCACCCTTGCAGATTCAGCAGTTATACAAAAGAAAAGTCGCAATTTCTGAGAGGTTTTGGTTTTTTTTCAGGTATTTTTTGGTTGTTTTTCTTTTTCTTTTTTTTTTTTTTTTTTGAGGACTTTGTAGAAGAAAAATTGAACATGTAAAACAATGACACATCCCAGTCAAATGCCTTTGGTTTGTCCTGTCTGCCATATACATCCATGCTTCTTCCAGTCTAGGCACTGTGCCAAGGCTTCACCCAGAGCATTTTCATGGCCCATCATTTAGTAACTGGAGACTTTTGGTCTTCGAAATCACCTCCGTTATCCTTTGGCCACCAGTTTGCCACTCAGTGTATTCTTGTTCATGGCTTCTGTCATTAATTAAAATCTCCTTTTTCACTGAGGCAGGCAATTTCAAATTCCACACATCCTTATACTAAGTACTATAGTAATTTTCAGCCTTTTTTAGGAGTCTATACAGCAATTTAAGTGATCTTAAAACAATACTTGCCACCAAAATTAACTACCATCCTTTTTTCCTCACTATGCAAATACATTGCATGCAAGAATATGCTCATTTTTCAGTAGACCTAAAAGCATTTCAAGTTTTGCCATTGTTAACAGTGGAAAAACACACTTCTTACATTGCAAGAATCAAAATTTCCATTTACATATCTACCACACTATGTTCTTTGAAGGAGGCAAATCTTCACTGGCAAACATCTTTTCACAGACCAGCAGTGGTTCAACAGTTCTTTAAATACTTAACTGATATATTCATTGTTCAGTGAAAAAAGAAGAAGTGACGCAAACACCCAGATTCAGTGTATCCGGTTTCCATTCATAGCTCCAACATTATGCATGGTTACTGTGCTGCAATGGAGAACTTATTGCTTGTTCTTAAAACTGTGTTCTGAACGAATAATTTTAATTGTAACCATACTTTGCTTCAAATTTTAACTGGAAATCAAATCTCTATCTTAAAAATATTACATTATAGAAACAGAAAAAAAAAAACAATTCACCAGGAATAACAGTAATATAATCCCTAGTAGTCTTCATGAATGCACTGTCTTTCATGGAAGCAATTGGAGTGATGGCAAGGAGTTGCTTTGACAAACTCTTTTTAAGGTTGCAGACTGCAGTAAGATTCTCAAGGAAGAATTTTGAAACTGAGTGTGAATAAATGAAGCAAAGAGAGCTGGGATTTATTCACTTAGGAATAATTTTTAAGTAAGCTTAAGGTACGGAAGACAAAAATAAAAAAAATTCCTTCAAGGTCATCTTTCTAAACTCATCTCAAATTCTTCTCTTGTCTAAAAGAGACACATGATTTGTTCCTTAGAACAATTCTATGCAAAATTAACTGAACTATACAGTTAGAAAGCACAAGCTTCTCCAGAAAGCCTTGAAGATCAAAACATTCTCACAAAGTCTCTGTACCACGGACCAAACTCCAAAGCCTTTTATACCTACTGAGCCTCCTAAAGCTGAAACTAGGCTGCAACAAATCTTAGTGGTTAGCCACCTGCATGGCACTCACTTGTGAATTCTTTTCTTCTCAAAAGAAGTTGTAGGTAAAAACAGAAACAAAAATTGACAAAATCCAAACAATATCAAACATCTGCTTTCACAGGGGCAAAGTCGTCATGACACAGCGTGGAAGAGAGACTTGGGTACAAGGCGGACAGAGTCAACTAATATTTTCAGAAGTTACTGCAGATATGACTCAATCTTTGAGTAATGACGGATGGTAAGTACAACTTTGGAAAGATCTAAAAAGTTATTTATTTTTGAGCCTAGACTCCAGTTGATAAGTATACTAAGCTTTTGCTCCTGTTATAAAAACCTTGTGTTTTGCTATGGCATTTCTTCAGCAGAAGGAAAGACAAAAATAACACGATTAACTAGCAAACATACTAACAGTACTAATGTCTGCTTCACTTCCTGGAATGAAGTACGAAAAAGCACAAAATTTAACTGGTCTCTAAAGATAGCATGAAATAGTTATTAATGTAACTTCATCACAACAGTATCTGAGTAGCTCTCTCATATCAAACCACTGCTCAGGGACATGATTTAGTGGAGGGTTTTTAGAGTTAGGGTAGTATGGTTAGGTCATGGTTGGATTCGATGATCTTTAAGGTCTTTTCCAACCTGAGTGATTCTATGATTTTACTGTGAATACTGGGAGTACTACTGGGAGTACATGTAAAGTAAGTGACCAGCCCAAGGTAATGCTGTAAACATGTATCAAAAACCTCAAGCTCAAACCAGGAATGCCAGACCCAAGTTTGAAGTATTACAGTACCCTTCTTTTTCATAGCTGTAAGTAAAGCATTAAGGATCCAAGAGACAAACAGTTAAAACATAAAAATCATCCCTCACACTTTCTAGGAACACAGTCTCAGATCCTAAGTAGGAAAGCTGCTGAATAAGTACGGAGTTGACAGCTTTTTCACAGTTGAATTATGGCTGTTCTGCAGAATAATTTTGAGTTCATAATTGTTATGCTTAGCCTCTAAATTTTGGTTATATTCACAAAAAAAAAGAAAAAAAGAAAAAATGCAAGGAAACAGCATGCGCCTCTCTTAAGTTCTCATCACATTTCCATTTTGGCAAAAGAGCCATTCCAGATCTTTGCAAACTTGCAAAATAGGACAGAAAAACAGCAGTTAGCATATTGCTTACACTTTGCCATCTAAAAATGTAGAATTGCTATAAATAACACAATATGCTTTGATTTGTCATAATGCTTAATATTGCATTTATTTTCTGCCTGCAGATACTATTAAAGAAGATGTTTCATCTCAATATAAGTATAAAATCAAAGAAATGAAAGAAGGCAGTATGCCTAATTTAATTACCATCCTGGTTCTTTCAATCAACGATGGCTGAGCATACCAATATAAACAAGGATTTGTAACTAAATGTCACACTATAATTACAAAAGAGCAGGAAATTGAGATACAGATTCTAATTCTAATTGCTTCATGATAACCATGCAAATGCATCTCACTGAAAGTACTCCTTCACAACTCTGGAGGTCAGGACTGTGATCTTTAGCTTTTATTGTCTATTTGTGGTGCAAAAAGTTCATGGCATTTAAATTATTGGTTTGATTTCTGTGACACTGGTCTTCTAACTGCTTCATTTAAGTGAACAGGATTTACAAGTACATATCATTAATAAAATTTCTATCAGCTAGAAAGGAACTTAACTTATACTCACCATTTGAAAGTATCGGTCATTTGCCCCTCTTCACACATACACACACAAAAAAAAAAGAACTAAAAATACTGTTTGCTCAGGATCCTGAATATTTCCCAGGACCCACAAACAGTATTCAGCGCAGGCCAATTTTCCATAATACCTCAGGCACAATTTAAACACATTCTGAGGGAGGCACAGCTAGATGCCTATGTTTTTACGCCTCCTGTTATTTGTGAACTAGGTGCATTTGCAACTCAACATTTCAGATAAAACATTTAAAACTCGTAGTTGCTTAATGCTGTGATTTTTTTCTTAATTAAAAGTGAATGATATTACTCCATTCATTTACATAAATAACAGAACCTAAACAAGGATCTCAACACAGCATTATTTTTCAAAACATAGATCAGGGTGTTCTGGGACAATGGTAAACACAAACCTTATCTCAATCTACAATTTCTGTCTAGTTTCATTCCAATTTAATACAAATTAATTCTCTAGTGCTTTTTTCTACCTGTCCTTACTGTCAATAACTTCAGCTTTAAGACTCCTAATAATACTATTAGCCACAGGAAGGCAATGGTTTTTTTTGACTCACAAAAATATGCCTTTGTCATGATAATACTGCCTATTTTTCTGACCATAAAACTCACCAAAATGTGAGTAGTGCACCTACATGTGCACTGTTCTTTCAGATGCTGATGCCACTAAGCTAAACAATCTGTGAAACACATTTTATCAGAGATAGAGGTCTTTGTTATTTTCACAATTTTTGTTTTGTTCAAAATCTGTAAAAACCAAAGTTTCTAGTGAAAACTTGAAATGATGCTCCCCTTAGTTTAATCTGATACATAGTGTTACAGTAGGAGGTGCGTTCCTCCTGCCCTCTTCCCCCACCACCATCTCCCTCTTCACTCAACTCTCTTCTTCAGCTTGGCCTTGCACACAAGACCTTTTGCACAGGAAGGCAATGAACAACACTACTGATAATAGTCTTGTTACGACAGATTAATGACCAAAAATCTAATTAAAAAACAAAATACTTTGCTCATTTTATACACTGAGAGGTAACTTGTTCATGGATATATCACAGGCAACAAGCAAATACATTCAAATTACCACAACAGTAATAGAGTTAAGACCTTTTTTTTCCCCATTTTTATTTTAAACACTACGAAATCTTCTTTCCTTGAACGGACAAAGAATGAATTACATAAACACTCCACCAGATTCTTGGAGCTAGTAACTTCTCTTGGGAGCAGTATATTTGCTTCCCTAGAAATCTTTGGAAAAACATCCAACAAGTGGTGGTTACCCCTTTTGAGGTGCTGCGGTGGCACCAGGAACCAGCTAACATGACAGCAGATGTGACAGAGCCAGAGCTGGCTACCCATGCTCTCTTCCATAGAGAACAACAATGAATTCAGGCTGCAGCTTACAGCCAGCCTTCACCTGGTTGAGGGTTAGCCCCAAAGTCATGCTGCAGCCACCATACTCAGGGCAGAATACACAGCTTTTCCTGTCAGTTTCAGTGAACCTGAATTGGTCCACTGCAGCTGAGCCAGCAGTCAGGGTTTTCAGCATATCTTCTATTCTCTTACTACATTTAGAACATATTTCACATTTCAAAAACAAGCCTTTTTTTTTTTTTTTTTTTTTTTAAGAGTTTACAGTTTCTAACTATGTCTTTTAATGACCCACTACCAGCATGGAGTTTTTCTGTACTTTTTAATAGCATCTGTATTTCTCCCACTGTTTGTCAAGAAACAAAACCAAAAAAAAACAAAAAACAGAGATTGCAGTTTGGCTTAAGCAACCCTACTCTCCATGAAAATTAATAAAAATAATTAGAACATTTAATTAATAGACACAGAAGGAGCTCCAACCAACCACAGAATTTCCACACAGCTTGTTCATCACATTCAGAATAACTCAGCAACTACCTAATTAATATCACTGGGTCATTACACCAGCACTAAGGTTTGGCTGGATACTGACAGCAATTGGCCCACAGGCTATCTAGAATGAAAGAAAATACCATAAAAATTCATTTTCTTTTCCACAAAACAAGCACACTGCTTGTTTGTTGAGGAAGTTGCTAATAAATAACATAATTATGTTACTAATAGATGACAATCTGATATGCTGTAAGTAATTTGACATCTAACCTTAATGTTTCACTCGTAAATTCATCTAAAAAATCAAAATGTTGTTTCTACCTTATTTTCAGAAGTCTGCAAAACTGATACAGTAATTTGCCAAATTCATTAAAAAATACATGTATAAGATTATTTTTTTTTTATGAGAACCCTTAATGTTTATGCTATGATAGAATACTCCAACCCAACACTGTATGATTTGGATGTCACTAGTGTATCCAGAGAGGAACTATTTAACAGGAACACATGGCAAAGGTAGAGTCATTTGGTTCTAATTATCTCACTGATCCATGCCTTGTCCCACACATAACTTTCAATGCTAAACAGCACCATGTCACATCATTACCATTTATACACGAAGAACGTCTACTTAATTTTGTTATAGTTTTATCAGGTCTACAGGAACATGTGCTATATGAGAGAAATTTCTACAGTAGATTTACAAACTCATTCCTTACAGTTATATTAACACAAAATTACACCAAAAATCCTCCTTTCTGCATGTCCACTAATACAAGAAAACATATATACATATATAGATATATATGGACCATCAGAGCCATTGTCATGATTTCAGTTGTCATCTCATCAAGGCGTGTATACTTTCTCATTCACATAGAAAGTTTCTAACAGAGACTGTCTTGAGTTTGAACAAAATGTCCCCTGTGTTTGAAAGTGTTTGGTTTTGTTGGCTTTTTGTTTCTGTTTTGTTTTCAAAGAACTGAAAAATATTTCAATCAATGCTGAAGTATACTTTCATATTCCCATGTTAATTTAATTCTTCCAGTAAGACAAATAATATCATTTCAGGAATACGTTAGAGATGATGTAGCTATGCTTTTAATGTATATTGGATCACTGCTTTACAGATGAGGCCAAGGTACTAAATTTGAAATGGCTAAAGCTCTGACTGAAGATAAATCTCTTCCCAAAACTACACTGAACTGCATTTTTCAAAACTATTCAGCAAGCACTCAGGTAGCAATGTGATGGATGCAGCAGGTCAGCCTGGATGCACAGCTAATCAATATTGCACTCTGCAATAGACACTGTGTGCTTCAGAGCCCAAAGCAGAGGTGAGCACACACGTACATCCAGTACCACCAGCTCTTATTAACATCAGCTGGGCTGCTCACTGTACATCCCAGGTGTGCACAGATGTCTTTGTGGGAGGAAAAAAAATGTAGCAGGACCACTTCGATGACATGTGTTGCAGATAGTGAAAAATGCACACATGACCCTAGTTAGCTATGCATTTTTAAGTTATTGTAAAAGGTAGCTATTTACTGCTATGTACTGGTAGCTATTCAAACAACAGAGTAAGACCACAATATATTTGTTTTTTCAATAAGCTATGCACAGCATAAGCACACCTCATTCACATAAATGTGTACCTACCACATTAATGGAATTTCCACTGCTTATATCACTGAAGATAAAGTTCTTCATTATATATTTGATTAATCAATACTTTGGAATAAAGTAAATCATGTTTCAACAGGGAAAACAAAAATGAATAAGGTTAAATTACTGCTGTCACTTTCTATAAGCAGGTCACAGTTTCCCGCTATAGAAACCACTAACTTAATTATTTTACAACAGGAAATCAACACTGCAGCATATTTTAAAAGCCTAATTTACTTAGAGTAATAAAAAAGCCCCCTCAAGTCTCATCACGTATGTCCATACTATGTTCACCTTTAAGCATTCCAGCTCAAGAACAGTATGAGAAAACCTCAGTAAATCAAGCTGATTAATATTCTGCATTTGTAAGGAGTAGTGCTCTCAATTCACCAAGTATACATAAATGTTATTTTATTAAATTTCAAAGCAATTGTTAGGTGGGATAATAAAATGTCTCCATCTTATAATCTTTTTCCCAGCAAAGCTTAAAAACAGAAGCGAAAGTAGCAAGTTAATACACACTAAAGGAGAGAAGCTCATAAATGAAGGATTCCAGAGTTGCAAGGCCATGGTAAGTTCCTGCAGAACACAGAACTTTACATTCAAGGCAGAAGCATTTGTATCAGGTTTGCAAATCTTCAGGAAGAATGGCTGGGGCTGCAAGAGACCTTAAAGGTCATCCAGTTCTAAACTCCTGCTGTGGGCAGAGTTGCCAGCCACTAAATCAGGCTGTCCAAGGCCCCATCCAACCTGACCTTGAACATCTCCATGGATGTTAGATTAAAAAGTTAAGGATTTTTTATTTATTTATTTTAATTTCTAGTACTAATCACAGTTCATAGTGCGTTCCTGCAGGAATCGTATTTCATGAAAATAGTCTGGAAGGGTAACTGAAGAACAGACAAGAACATAAAAATTTATCTGGGAAAAAAAACAATAATTATTATTTTTAAAAGGAAAAAAAAGGGGGTGAGGAAGGAAGGGAGCAAAAAAAAAAAAAAGAAATCTGTTTCTACATTTTAATTCGTACACAGCTTTGCTTTACAGAGCAATGTTCCCTATCATGCCAATTAGTTTCTCCTCTTCTAAAATGCATTCCTTAGTACAAATTTCTCCCAGAAATTCTTCCAACAGCATTTCATTTTCTACTCAAAAACAGTCACCAAAATTAAGATCAATAAATCATAGTTGTTTCATTAAGCTATCAACTCCCTGTCGACTTCAGCAGAAAAATCGAAGACATATCCTCGCCCTAACAAATACTCTTCCTTTCAATAACAGCAGATAAAAAAACAGAAGCAATTGTGAATCACTGTTTAACTAACATGTCTTTAAAAACCTGGACCTCCTAATGACAGTTAAGAGTCAATTTGCCATTAAACAAAAGATCAGATTTACTAAGCGTAGCGTTACACTTGAGAATTGCTATGTTTCATTGTTACAGCCAGCTGCATACAGCCTCCTGACCAAGGAACATTTTTGATATTTGAGTCAAGATGTGGTGCTTGTATCCATACAATTTGTCATCTTAGAGATTATTTTAGGCTCTTGAAGAATAGGAACTTACCTGATTCATTAGCTATCTCTCAGTAAGAGAAGGAACTAAACTCTTTTTCCAATTACATCTCATCATATTTCAACTTATTTGTTAAATTACCAAGCTGAACTTCTCTTGGAACATTTCCCATTAAAGTAATTCCCCACAGATTTTCTCATAAGGAGCCAAAGTGTAGCAGGGGGGCACAAGTAAATTGTAATAAAACTAAGACTGATGGCCCTAACCTAATAAATGCTATGATCAGAATCATTATGTCGAGCATAATAGGATTTTTATTGCACTACATTCACAGTAGCATTGGTATGTTAGGTTTCAGGAAGACAATAAAGTTAAGATTACCATGAAAAAACAGCTTTTTTTTTTTTTATGTTCACATCATATTTTTATACTAATCAATGCTTCCATTTTGATAAAAGAAAAAAAATATATGCAGTAACTTGCATCTGACCACAACTACAGTACAACACTTATGGGAATGTCAAACATACAGACCCTTTTATGTAGCAGAGGAACTTAATGAACTTGTTATGAACATAAACATGTATTGCTAAAAAAAACTATTTAAATACATTAGGCTTATATAATGCAGGGCTGAAACCTATATATCATGCCAGCAGAGAAAATGAGGTTCACAGGTCTGTATGTCTGGGATTGTCTTCAATAGTTTTTGATGAAGCAAACAATGGACTAATAATCAAGCCCGTTGCCTTGAAGAAGCTTTAACAAGTCCAACAAATCAACTACTATCAAATGGTATGTAAATTATCAACTCCTGTTTTCAGATGGCGTATATACTCAAAGAATTAAAATAACTCTGGATAACGAGCCAAGAGTAGAAAGATTACTTATCATATCACATCTCCACTGAAATTACTTTTCCATCAAGAATAATGTCAAGCATTATGATCTTAGCTTTTCCAGAAGCTGCTACAAGTCTTTTATAATAATGCAATGAACATAACTATTCTGTCACCACTAATTCAGAGCTTTATAAATACGAGGACTGCTCTGAATGCAATGCCACCTATGCTATTACGTTAGCTACAACATCTGAGGTCAGTTGGTAGTATGGCAATAGAGAATGAATCTTTCAAACACTACTGCCTTACATTTTGTTGCTATGTGACAAATTGCAGTAGAGGGGCAGACTGATATAATGGTGTCTGACACAGAAGTGCAGAGGTAGCAAAGGTATGCAATTTAAGTACTCCATGCAGAAAAAATGGCAACCATTAATATTCATCAGTGCTTGCTGATCGTTTATGGAGATGAAACAGTGGATGTGAGCACAGTGATGTGGTGGATGGTGTGCTTCAGTGGTGCAGTGGTGACTGAAAAACATGCTATGTTCCAGATGTTCATGTAGATTTTTATGAGCATGGAATGCAGGTTCTTGTTTATCGTTGGTAAAAAAACAATACATAGCTAATAGTAATGACTATGTTCAAAAATAGCATTTTGTAGAGGAGAATTTGCTCTATCAAGTATTTATGTGTTTCTTTCTATCTTCTGTAGTTTCCATGGAAATAAATAGGAGGCATTACTTTTGAAGCAACGAATGTATGCAAAGTAACAAAATAGAAACAAGGCAAAGCACATGCTAGAGAATATTATGTATGGAAAATGGTTCCTCCAGTTAGTTTGCCCACAGTGGGCCCAGGAAATAATCATGTTTAAACATTATAATTTCTTATAAAAAGTTTTTTTTTTTTCTTTTTTCAATCCATGTTTCTTCACCCATTCACTTCACAGCATTACTCACTCCTAGTTAAAATGACCTTGGTTTAAGTTAGTTTTATCCTCAAACTTTTTAGCTCTCAATTATTTAGGAAACAAGTTATTCAGCCCTCTATACTACTCTTCTTTTTATCAAATACAATGAAAGAGGTGTCTTTTGCTTTAAATAGATATGCAAACAGGCTTACAATGGCACAACACAGTGGTTAAATACAAACATCATAGAATTATCATGCAGAGAAAAATGGAAACAGGAGCATAATTCAACCAGCAATTATATGTCTATAATAATTTCCTGCATAAATTTGCAGCAAAGGAGGGAGCAGAACTGAAAACATTGCACATCTGCAGGAATAAGTGTCAGAAACTCCTCTTCCACCTGAGTCTGCATAAATGTACAGTATAGATATATGCATTTGTGGATGGAGAAAGGGTTAGAAAATAGCAAGTGAAAGCAAGGGTCACTGTCAGCTGTGATAGTGTCACTTTCATGTCACTGTCATAGGAAGCATCACAACAGAGTACAAACTCAGAGCTCTACACTGTGATCCAACATAAATCTCACATGTTTTACACTCCTTGAATCTTTTGGAGTTACCAGGACCTTCCTGCTTATGGAAAAAGGAAGGCAAGATTCCCTACTGCAAGTGCCCTGATTTACCAAGAGCTTAGGTAAACCTGTTCTAAAATTCTTTTGAACACATTGAGAGTTCACCATGGCTATCATTATTAATCAATGCAGTTCATGAAAGTAATCATGTTACACTCATGCCTCAAGTCAAGGCCTCCTCATTTGAAGCATGTTATTCTAGCAGGCACAAAATCAAGTTACAATTATATCAGCAATAGTTTTCTTTGTTTGTGTTTTGCAACTGAGTGGTGGCAGAAGTCACTCTAAAGATCTAGAGAACTAAATGAGTCTGCTTTTGGTGCTGTGTGGTTACAAGAAATTTTTACAGGTACAGAAGAATTCCATTTAATAATTGACCATATGAAGGCAAAAAGCAATGTTAAAGAGTACCTTTCTGTCAAATGGCACGGGTATTTACAAATCAAACTAATAAATGCATACTGCTCCTACCTTTCTAAGGAAATAACTCTTAGTTATTTCCAAGTAATTGTACTGAACACATTTCCATATTTCATGTTTCTAGAATAATAACATCTCTTTGAAGATATCCAATATTTCTCTGTCTTACCAGTCCGATGGTGATGTTGTTCTTCTAGGAACTCCAAATCAAGCATTAGGTCATCTTCATCTAACTCACAGGAACCCAAGTTATTCAAAACATCCTAGTAAAAACAAAACAAATAAGCAAAAGCATTTAAACAGATGAGTCTAAATCTCTTCCACACAATCAAACTTCAAAAATAAGTCTAAGAATTTGCTACAGGAAATTTTTTTTATTTACATTTGACTAGAAAGAAAACAGTATAAAACACTTGGCCAAATAGAAATGTATTTGTTGCTATTCTCTGTTTTTCAAGATCTTGAATATCTAAGGAAAGAAAAACAAAACACAGAAACAAGCAGAACACAAAATTATCAGTAGCTGTTTCTCATTAAATTTTGGAATTCTAATCGGTATCTGCTCTTACCAGTATTATCTGAACATGATCTATAGTTCTGTTTATCGAAGGCATAAAGAAACAAGTATAGGATTACCAGAAAATCCAGGTATGATCAATCAATTCAGTAATTTTGAAGTATTTGTGTGAACAATAAAGGCTTACAGAGACAGAAAAGAAAGCCTGAGTATGTAGTGTGGCTCCTTGGGTCCCCAGTCTCTTTAAGTGATTTACTGTGTTTGCAATCATCTGAGGCGATCATTTTCTCTAGTCCCTCTCCTGACTATGGAAAAGAAGGAGGCTATCATTTTCTCCAGTCTCTATCAATCTAAATTAGTTATACACAAGGGATGAAAATGGGTTATCATCTTACATTTTCCTCCCATTAATGTTTTTATTCTATGGTCAAGACTTTATGATTAGTATGATACAATTAAAAGGAAAATGTTTTGAAGGGAAATTAGTACTATCACATAACGTCAGGTACATCTACTGCATTTCTTCTGACATGATAATATCATGATTTTCTCCACAGTCACAAACGTCTAAACCAAGATAAGACCTGCATTCTGCAGCTAGCATTTTGTTTGAAAATCTAGAAGTGATACCACAACCAGCATGATTCTTCAGTCACTCACAGAGGAAAATATATATTGGACTTGTCCATAATAAATTGGCACCACACACATCCCTTATGTTTCCCATTCAAATCTAAACCAAACGCTGGTTTTCAACATGTACAAGATCAGGTGATTGTTTCAATGTATCAAGCTGCTTTTGGGGGCTGGAGATACCTACAGATATCTGCTGTAGGGAAAGAAAGCAAAGAAACCTAACAGCATTATACAGCAAACCAGCAAAAGCCCTTTATGACTTCAGTTCCAACCACGCTTTTTCATGTTCCTTGTAACTCTTTCAAGTATTTTTCCCCCATAACAGATGTCAGTTCCTATTCACACTCAAAGCTTACATTTATTCAACTCTTTTGAGTAATAATTTCTTTAAATTCTATTTTCCACTCTTTCAAAAACAACATACAGGCAACACAAGGACCTCTTGCATCATTTCCCTTGCTTTCCACTAGCATAAGAATATCTCTTCTGAAATGCAGAACCCATTGTTAATGCTCTCCTTATATTTACAGATACCAAGCACACAAAGTAACAATTGTCAAGTGTAGAAATCTCCCAACAATGCATACAGCACTGCTTGTTCATCACCTGACCGTTACAGTTGCATCTAACACAGAACATCTTATTCCTTTTATCAGAGAGCTGCTGGCAAGCCTTCTTCATAGAAACTACTTTCTTCAAGCCAACAAAATGCAGACTTTCAATAACCAAATTACTTATTACAATCCAGTACATAAGCATAGTAATTCCATAGAATACAGGACATAGATGCATTTTGTCAGGTTATGGTACCCAATACCTACACTGACACACACACCTTTCTAGTCTGGATTTATGTTAACATATAGAATATAGAATCATAGTATCAATAAGGTTGGAAAAGACCCATAGGATCATCCAGTCCAACCATTCACCCATCACCAGTGGTTCTCGCTAAACCATGTCCCTCAACACAACATCCAAACGTTCCTTGAACACTTCCAGGGTCAGTGACTCCACCACCTCTCTGGGCAGCCCATTCCAGTGCCCGACCATCTTTTCAGAGTAGTAGTATTTCCTAACGTCCAGCCTGAACCTTCCGTGGCGCAGCTTGAAGCCATTCCCTCTAGTGCTATCACTAGTCATACGAGAGAAGAAGATTACCTCCAGCTCACTACACCCTCCCTTCAGGTAGTTATAGAGAGCAATAACGTCTCCCCTGAGCCTCCTCTACTCCAGACTGAACAATCCCAGCTACCTCAGCCACTCCTCGTAAGACCTGTGCTCCAGACCCCTCACCAGTTTTGTTGCCCTTCTCTGGACACACTCCAGGGCCTCGATGTCTTTCTTACAGCGAGGGGCCCAAAACTGGACACAGTACTGGAGGTGCGGCCTCACCAGTGCTGAGTACAGGGGGACAATTACTTCCCTGTTCCTGCTGGTCACACTATTTCTGATGCAAGCCAGGATGCCATTGGCCTTCTTGGCCACCTGGGCACACTGCTGGCTCATGTTCAGTCTAGCATCAATCAACATTCCCAGGTCCATTTCTTCTACATAGTCTTCCAGCCACTCTACCCCAAGCCTTTATAACAAAGCCAAAGTAAAACTAGCTTAAAGAAAAATAAAAAAGTTTCTCTGTATTAAACCAAAGCAAGACAACATGCACTGCTCAGTGTTATAGATAGCCTAAAACTTAAGCATCTTCTAAATCACTGTTGGGGCTTGTGGAGTACTGAAGACTGAAAATGTCATTTAGGGTTAATGTAATAGTAGCCAAATACTTTACAAAATGTAAGCAGCAAGGCACTACAAGAATTTGTTTTCTGTTCTAGGAGACATGACTGAAGTACCCTCTAGTCCAACTGTTTTTCCAGAAAGAGAATCAATGGTTATCCATACAAACATGCAGAAGAACTTATTTACAGTAAGGGTGATGGAGCACTGCAACAGTTTTCCCAGAAAGATTATGGGTCTCCTTGTGGAGATATTCAAGACTCCTCTAGACACCTACATATGTGACCTATGGGAGGGAACATGCTTTAGGAGGGAGCTTGGACTCCATCTCTGGAGGTCCCTCCCCAATCTTGCAATTCTGCGATTACATCAAGTTAAGAGCAGATGAATGTAACAAAATAGCATCTAAAATATGGAAGAATTTTTTGTTCACTTCATTTAGACACTACTAATCAGTCAAAATAATGTATACTCAGAGAATGTACAACTTATTTCATTTATATGTTGTTTTATAAATAAAAGCATTCCACTGAACAAGTCCAGAAGAACAATCCCTGCAATTTTAAACATCTAAAGCTTTTCACATCAGTACTGTTAAACGGCAAAAAAGATGAAATATGCAGGCTTGTTCCTTAACATTATTTTATATATTATAGTCAACCAAATTAATCCATTTTGTTAGCAGTGCTAAACATTCTTTGATCTTCTCCATAACAATAGTAATGAGCATGGTTTCATGCTAATTGAGTATGTATATGCCACACCTTGTGCATTCACGCATGGGTGGAAATCTTGGGAGACTGCCTGCAATCAGTAGAAAATACAGTGATTCACTATATTAGGCCTCATCTTCTAAGCTGAAGCAACTCCACCAGGTGAAATGAACTAAGATCAAAGAGTTTGTACATAGGGCTCCTTTATATGTACAAATGAACACTTGACAGAGGGAGTTTCTCTAGCTTCTAGATGGCATGTGCCTATTCTGTCAGATCAGCAGTCTCTTTCTTCTCCTTGTCCACTACCAAGGAGAATAACTGACTTGCCAACAGCTGCTCCATGGATACAGATTCAGGAATGCATAAAAGCACATCCAAGAAGAGGTGCAGTAGTTTGCTTCCCAGACCTATCCTAACACTAATATTTTTCTGAAAACAGGCACATTCATAATAAGACAAAAATACTTCAAGACTGGTCTGCCCAATGCCACAGAACAGCTCAGACATGTCTTCCACTCCTTTGCCTCCTTGCTAGGTACCATTATCCCCCGCATCTCCTTTATTGTTATGACAATTAGTAACAATTGTAATTTCTGTTAAAACTTAATACCTCTTGACCCTCTTCTCATTCTCCCACTACTGCTACTACAGTCTTTGAAGATTAACATAATTAAATAAAAAGAGGGATAGAAAAAAGAGAGGTTAAGTCTTAAATAACATTCACAGCGAATAGCTTAAAGGCATTGTCACAAAGAAAAAGAAATGAACACTTCCATCAGGGTCCCAAGGAAAAGTCTGTTGTCTATTTATGGCAATATATCATTTATTTATTCCCAGAAGTAAATTGTTCAGTGAAAGCAGAAGCTCTGCAGCAAAAATCTCTTGACTTTCTAATACCCCTTTATAAGCCTTGAAACCCATTTCCTACTTTTGTGCCTCTTTCCCATTCGACTTCTAGCACTGTTTTGCCTTTCAAGTGCATCAGAAATTTACACAATGGTGCTTTTTCCTTCCAACTATTCCTCATACTGCAACACCTATTCCTCCTCAGCAGCATCGGTAACTACAACTCAAGAGAATATTCAGTGGTATATTTCAGTAATTTTTTTAGTAACAATTTTTGTATTAAAGATTTTAGCAACAGCAAAACCTATAAACTATTTTTTTTCGTCCAAATGCTAAGTATCTTATTCAAATCACTGGCATTGGTGATATTCAGTTTAGAAATATAACTCCAGAATACTTTTACTGTAAAAGAGATGCAGTGACTCATACTGATATATCACAGAAAAAGCTGAAACATAGCAGGAATAGAAATACATGTCCTCCAAGTATTGCATTTTTACTCAGCATCACTGAAAGGGACCTTCCTGTAATCTTGAATTCCCTCCCTACCTCTTTTCCTCTTCCTAGCTTCCCTTCTTGTAATCACTACAAGGAAATTTAACGTGCAGTATATGAATTCTCTATCCTTTTCCAGAATAGTAAAGTATTTCAATACTTTTTGCCCTGTTGCAGCTCAGAGTCTACAACTTCTAGGAAGTTTGAAAACTGCAGTAATTAAGAACAGCCATGGTAATAAGTACATATGAAATGCCCAAAGTAACTAAACTCACATCTACTGTTAGTAAAACAACAAAAAACAGATAATATTTTGTTTATGAAGCCTCTTTTATGATGGTCTAGCATTATTATTCCAAGTAACCAATTTATACACCTAGTAAAATTACTGCTTATGGAATTATGCTATGATAATTTATCAAGCAATAATATTCAGTCCTAAAATGGACCTATCAAGATCATACAAATTGTACAATATGCATAAACAAGACAGAAAATCCATGTAAAACTAAACATTAGCAACTAATATTGGAAACCAAGATGAACAATTGGTTTTAGGTGACAAATTGTCCCATTTTAAACATCCCGAAACCAACAGAGCCAAATAAAAGATTCATTTCTTTGTTTGCACATATTTTTGTTCTCGTCTTCCCTGCTTCTAAACACAGTAGACAAAGGTTCTCTGTCATTAGCAACATCTTTGGAGAGTTGTATGCATTATTCTGTAATTTTATTGTAATTAGCATGCAGTCCCTATTCAATATCATGTTCAATGGCTTGTGTTCCCTTTCATTTTTTATGCTAGCATCTTGAGGGAGGCTCGGCACTGACATATTTTTGTGTTTGAGCTAAGAGATGCAGGCTTTTCCCTCACCAGCGCTTTTTATATCTCCACACACAGGTTGATACTGGGACCTGGCATTTTCTTGTGTTTTCAGGTTTCTGTTACAGAAGTGAGAGATTTCCATTCTATTACGTATAATGACAGCACAACAAAATCTTGACCACTGCTTAGAAATAGTTTAATATCACAGAATCACAGATCACAGAATCACTAAGGTTGGAAAAGACCTATAAGATCATCCAGTCCAATATGTTTGAGATTGAGGCCCAGTAAGCAATTCAATGAAGCAACAAGACTGAAGCATTCACACATTTACAATTACACTGTTCATTGATATTTGTCAGTCATAATGACTGACGATGGCATTCACAAAAGTCAATGAAAGCTAATTGGGATTATACACACATAGATAAAATCCGACTATCATGAGCTCGAATACACAGAGTACATTTGATTCATCAATGTTGCTTTTGCACACGTAATCCTGAAGACAAGCTGTCAATCAAAGACCTGTGCTCAGCAAACACACTAAAGAACTGCTATTTTTCCTGAGCACATTTTGCCATGACCCTTCATCTAGTGTGTGACTGGGCAAAATTTTCATTGCTGCCAGAATTCCAACCATGTGCATGAGTTTTGTTCACAGGAGTCCCATTCTGAAACACTTATCAACAGCGGCTTCATTTTACACAGATGCATTTTTTCCCTCAAGAGTCTCTAAACCCATTTTGCTGCCAACTTTAGACTATAAGGAAAGCCCTAAAAATCCAGAGGAATAATTTTTAAAAGCCTTTTTTTTTTTTTCCTGATATAATGGCCTGTGACTCACTGCTTAAGTGATTATATAAAGAATCACTGACATTTCAAAGATGCTTATAACTACAAGAAATTAAAAATAATAAAAGTCATTTTTCTGAATCATCTTCCTCTGTGCTGTTACTCTTACCCGTTTTCTGAACAAAGATTTTCACATCTTATTCTGTTTTGTTTTGTTTCAAAATATAAGGGCTTACTACTTAAATCTCACCATTGAAATGAGGCACTGCAAAAGAGTTAATCAAATTCCTCTTTGAAAGAAAAATAGCCTGGTATTATATGCATTTTAGTATTTAACATTATAGATTCCTTTTCTTCCCTCCATAGAAATATATGTGGAGGACTATTTGAGATCAATGCTTTTGAAAGAGCACAAAGAAAACACACTCTAGGGAGAATAATTTGATTCTGTTCTAAGAACATATGTATGACAATTCACCTGTATCTACTCAGGGTCACCGCATATCTGATGCTGGAAAAGATCAGAATTAAATACTTATTTCAAGCCTCAAATGATTTCTAGAGACTGCCAAAAGATAGTACTTCATCAAAATTGTACTCTGCAAAGAAACCTGGCATACAATCAGCATAAAAATGAAAACTCTGAGATATACTCAAGGAAAAAGAAAGACCTTGAGCTATTTAAAGTAATGTTAACTCCTAGAACTGTACCTGAATAATTCATGGATATAATGAAGTATTTCCCCTTCTGCACTCTCCCACATACTTCAAAGAGAAAACGAAAGTACATGAAATCCAGCAAACACAATCTTTGCCAACAGTATAAAAATCTCTGTATCGAGTGTAAAGCCTCTGCATGCTTTTCATATACCAAGAGCAGCTTAAAAGTGCTCTATTTGTCTGAATAGCACCACCCAAAAAGCTTATTATTCTCTAGTCACATATACAGGAAACATCAGAAAGGGAGAAAAAACATCTTGTAACATTTGCTAAGAACATGTTCTGCAGCTAACGTGGAAATTCATTTATATTATAAATTAACGTGCCCCGAAGACCTGAAGACACAAGATTATCAGAGGAGGCAACTAACTGTTCAACTATAGAGCTCAGATCCATCATACTACTCTTCAAAATATTTTTGCACATGTATTTTTAGCTATGTAAGGAAAGCACACTATTTTCCATCCTATTCCTGTTTCTGTCCTTTTGATTCTCTCTGTGCACTAAATCTACGCCTGCAATTATGCTCCTTTTGCCTGAACAATTATAAATAATGCATTTTTTTAATGTCTCAGTTTACACTCACCCACACAGGGTTCAATTTGCTGCAATACGATCTGCTTACTGAAACCACAGAGGAGTAACACAACACAGAGCCACTGCTGGCAGCTGGAGTTGACAGCGCTGCTGCTGTCACGCCATACAATGTGGTGTCAATCAGGATCAGACCACAGAGGGAATTGGCACTTACCTTCCAAAGTCCATGGGAAAAAAACATTAAGGCAAGAAACATGTATATATAAACACCACCAACATTCTTTCTCCTGTGTTAATCAATTTTCCTTCACTAGAACAGCACATATGGGGATGATACTTCACAGGGTACTTTGACACCCAGGGGCAACCATAGCACCTTCCTCACCCTCCTACACAGATTGGCAGCTCCTCTCCTGCATGACGCCTGGAGTGGCTACCAGCCCATGCAAATGCATTTTCTGCTCTTTGGTCATCCACACACTACAATTCTGTGGAGGATAATATGCAGACAGAAGCCAAAGATAGGACATGAAACCAGAACAAGCCCTGGCTCCAAAATTAAGATCACCTATGATCTTAATTATAAATGAGAAACATACAAGATCCCCACCCCTTAATCTTGGGGTGGAGGTTGAGAGGCACAGTACCACCAAGAATGGGCAAGGAAGGAGGCGGATCTAGTAAAGGTGTATGTTTGGTGGCCCTGCTAGGCAGGGGGGTTGGAACTACATGATCCTTGAGGTCCCCTCCAACCCAGGTCATTCTGTGATTCTGTGATTCTGTGGAAGAGGCTACACGCATTGTTTTCAGCTTCCAACACTGGACAGAGTAAGAGCTTGCTGCCACAGCCTCATTGAGGGAGATGCTACAGACCATAGCTATCCCCAGCAGCTGAACCGTGGAGAAAACGCCTCATTTGCCAGTCCCTAAACAGCCCCATCACTGCAATCTCTAATTACCAAACTCACAAACATGTATGCACAGGCTTGCACACCCATTTCCAACACATAGGCTAGCTTCAGAGCCAGATAGCTCTTACAGAACTGGGAAGCAACAGATGCCCTCAGCATTTAAAATTTGCTGTCTTTTCTGCTTCTATTAAAGCATTTAAATGAGTGCAGGTCCAAGTTAACCCCTAGATTAGAAGCAGTTCCTGACAGCACTCAACACTGAATTAGCTATCAAGCAATAGCATATCTAAGTAAAGGCCACACGTAAGATGTGTACATGCTTCTCTGCACCAGAAAGCTTGAGATTTGAGTGTGTGAATGAAAGGAAAAAGAAAACATTACAGTCAGAGGTATTTCACTGCTTATTTGCCATTTTTTCAAATAATTCTAGAGTGCTCAGATTCACTTTCACTGTAATAGAACCACGACAATTGGATCTTCTGCATTCAAAAAGAAAAAAGATAAATACATTTTTCATGCGCCAAGCTCTTATTTTCACAATTCCAAGAAAAAAGAAATCTTCTGTTGAGAAAGTATGAAAATGTACTCAAATAAATGAAATAAAACTTCAAATGACCAAATAAAGCTGCTTGAATCTATTTTTTTTTTCTTCAGACAAGCATACATTTGCTTTCCTCCCAGCAGAGGGAGGCATCTGCAAAACATAATTTGCTTTGTGGATTAGTTACTGTTTTACAGCTTTTGTAATAGGCAAAGCACTATGTAAGTATTCAAGTACAGTCATTAGGATCACACAGCTTTAGGAAAGTTTTCTACATCTCCTGTGCCAGATTTTTCTGCCAGACACAAAAAGTTCCTTTGGTATTAGTATCCTGCATTCATATTGAATATAGTTCAGATTTTTCTGTGTTTGTATGTACTTTAGTGATGTGCATATGACAGGTCATTCAACACATGGATTGGTCAAATAAAGTTTTCCAAAACCACTGAAATTTTATCTGCCTTTGGGCAATTGATACTGGGCACTAAAAACTTATGGCTCTATCCTAGTAGCACCCAAG
This sequence comes from Phasianus colchicus, assembly GCF_987193195.1. Lineage (NCBI taxonomy): Eukaryota > Metazoa > Chordata > Aves > Galliformes > Phasianidae > Phasianus > Phasianus colchicus. The sequence continues at coordinate 17,220,909 of NC_143439.1, read as the reverse complement.
TCTATGCCTCAGCCAATATTTTAGGAGCCAAAGATCAAACATCTAATCAGTGTTGGATTATATTTCTCTCGTCTTGGCCAGGAGAACACAGAGAAAAAAGAAGTTTAGCTATGTAAGTGGTTAGGAGTCATCTTTACTTAAAAAAAAAAAAAAAAATTAATTAAATTCAAGGGATACAAAAGGCAGAACCTTAGAATTTACAATCTTGATAATCCACCCCTGTTCTAGGAGGTAAATCTTAGCTCTTAGCAACCTCTTTAAAGAATGTGTTTTTTCTTATTTTTTTTTTTTCCTTTGATAAATCACCAAAGAACAACTCACCTTGAGCCTGCCATCCTTGCTTGTCTGGCAGAGACAGTGTACTGACACATTGGACTTCAAGCCTCATTTCTCCAAACAAAACTTACATTGCTTACAATGAGTTTTTAGCACTTCCAAAAAACAACACAGGAAAAGGTATGCATTTGGTACCAAGCTTAAGATTTTATCTATTATTCTTACAAGTAATCTTCTTCCCAGAAGATTAGTGGAGTCAGAACTTTAGATGCTAAATGAAAATAACCTATTTTATGGCTCTACCATTGCTTTATTTCTAAAAGGCTATGTACTCACTACATTCACAAAAGTAAAAAACCTTATAAACATGTTTAAATAAACAAAATATTTTTACAAAGTAATGAGAAAATGTAAGACTTCTTTCTTTTCAACATTACCATAAGACAGTTCAAGGCTGAACCGTCTGTTTCTAATTCTCATTTGTAGCCTGTAATATTGGTGATAAATAACCAAAAAATGAGCCCTGTAAATGAAACCACAAGTGACCCTTTACTATGGCTTTGTTAATGCAATATCATAATAGATATGCTATTGCTAATATTATTTGAATTCTTTCTGTTTCCATGGTAACTTTGACCTACGGCTGCTCTGGTAAACAGGATTTTAAATCATTCTTTGAGAAAGGCTTCTGCTGAAATGTCATTTTTCCACTACTGAATATTTTTCCCAGTTTCTTTGTTCTGTTCTTTTTCATAAAGAAAAGCTGTAACGACAATTACTGATTAGTTTAGCTATTGCAGCTGAATGAACTGTGAAGTGGGAACTTGAAGAGGCAAGACATCTTGTAACAGATTTCACTTAACATCAGCAGTATGATATTCCATCTTGAAGGGGTACGTAAATCTCACAGAAACTAAGGAAAAACAATCCTTTGTTGGACATTTTGCAATGCATACATTTCACGGGCTAACCTTCTGTACATTTAAAGCCTTGATCCTTAAAATTATTCTCTTACAGTATCTCTATATACATTTTCTTCTAAACAAAATTTTTAGCCTTTCATACGTCAGAATGGAAGAAAATTATGAGACGAGTACAGTGGTATCAGCCACCTACCTTGCACATCTGAACTCAGAACAGGCCAGTCTGTGGATTCAGCTGTCTTGCTATCCAACGCTACTAACAACTATCAGACTCTGGTTGAGTCAAAGTATTTGTCCCAGAAAAAAACTGCTGATCAAGTCAGCATACAGACAGCTTTCTAAAAGTACGTACTGTTTTGCCACAAAACAATACAGCTTGGCTCTGCTCATTGATCTTTTACATGCAATTCTATTTCCATTTATTTTGCTTCACTGTGGAACTTTGCTGTTTAAATGACATCTCCAAGATTTCTTTGACTGTTCCCATTCATCCCATAAATATAACTGAAATACTGTTCTTATAATAAAGAACGGCAAAGAAATAGTATATTTTTGGTTTAAAAGGAGAATGAATGAGAATATGAACTGAATCAACAAATTACTTATGTGTTGAAGGCTCTCCAGATGGGCATTAAATATCATAAATCAAGTCGCAGAATTCTTCATCCTGAGCACACAAGCATGTTATTTAAGCAAATGGAGATGGACAGCCTATTACACTAACTGACAAGTTAGATGTCAGACCTCAGATATTTACCGAAGACTTAGCTTTACTAAAAAGTACTCCAAAGCCCTTTGTCACTAATCAGCATTTATGCATCTTCAGCACAGAGAGCAATTGAAACTCTCTGAGGTCACGGTGACACTGTTAGAAACTTTCTCAAATCATTATGAAAAAGGACTGTCATTATAATGATTTTCACTTGCCATTAATTCCCAGTTGCCTAATTTAGTAGGGTAGGAAGCAGTCCCCCCAGTACTAATTGGAATAAATTTTTAATTTAATAGTCTAATGCGCTCCAGTTTTTTTCTCCTTTCAGTGAATCAATGCTCTCATTATTTGTTAACAGCTAGGTGCTCAGGGCATACTGTTGAGAGGCCTAAAATAAGATAGATTCTTGGTCAAAAGTTTAAAAAGAATCAGCAATGCATCCATCATACGGTATGTTTCTCTAGAACAGCTCTTATTTTCTTCTAGGAAGAAGTGAAAAATCAGTCTTCTGTTTTGAACAGAATAGCAGTATATATAGGTTCAGTTTAACAAACACTGCTGCTTCGTTCCCACTCTAAGAAGCTAATTACTTAAAAATTCCAGACTCATTCAACATTACAAACAGAAGAAATGGGATCCTCTTGGACTGAGTTTCAGCAGCACACACAAACTCATCTGGATTTAAAACTTACCAAGAAGCGACATTCAGCATGTATGAACACAAAACTGATCTTCAAATTTCTGCTAGAAAAATATGGGGCTCTTAAATGAGACATATTCTCAGTGCCTCAGTAGTCTGAACATTATAGAACAAATTGAATTATTACATAGAAAATATAGATACTGTCTTAATAAGGCAATCTGCCTTTATTTTCAAATATTTGCAAGAATGGGGAAATGTACAAAGTCCCAGGTGTTGAAATACAAATGACTGTAAGTCAACAGCTTATGTAACAATGTAATTTAATTAACGTGTCTATCTTGCACTGGTCTTGAAAAAAAGGTAGGAATTGAGCAACTTATCTGACCAAAACATGTCTGCACAGATGTAAAAATGTATGGTTTAACATCTCACCTCAGGTCTGACAACTGTGACTATAGTGACTAAGTGAAGCCTGGAGTGGGACAGAGGCCTCTCAGCCCAATGTTGTTTCAGTGAATGTGTCATTTTATCTAAGCCTGAAGAGCAATTGTGTCACTGTACCAAACACTGACATTGGTCTTGGCCTTGCCCTCTCCCTCACCTACCTTTATTAAATAACACAAGCCTTGTTAAGATGCCTATCAGCACGCATCCTAATCTCTCCTCATTAAGAGTATGAAATGAGGACATTTATACAAAATGCCAACTTTCTGTAGAGAGGAGCCACTCCATTGACTTGAGTGGGTTTGTGGGTCAGACTCATCATCCTTTCCCACTACCAGGGACGCTACCTTATGTTAAGATATTGCTCCTCTGTTACTGTGTCGATGATACCCAGCTGAATTGTTAGGCAATTACTAGCTAGCCTTGAGAATTAGCACCAACACAACTAGTGAATTTATCAGCATCAATTCCAAATCCGTTATCTGTCACCTCACTAAACTACCTATTTTTAACTGAGCAAACCTTTTTCAGTGAAAGTTCTTGGGGCCTCAGGCAGTAAAGTGTTAGTGAATCTGTTTAATTGAAAGCCCTTGAGAGGACTCTGACAGGCAAATGTTGACTCTGGTAAGTGGCTATGCACATCACTCTATAGACATAAACAATTGATCATGTCTGGAAATAGGACTGGGCTTAGCTACACATAGACTCCTCTCCGAGAAGGAAAGCAAGAGTGTACTTTGAGTCTCACAACTCAACAGGAGGGCCTCTCTAACTGGCCACACGTCAGACACAACAGAAAGGACTAGTACTACTAGTACTATTTAGTGTAGCACTTCTATAGCATATCTATTTCACCAATATCAGTGTCATAGAACTACTTAATTTTCTTCTGTGCCTTCATTTTCACACAGATTCAAATATTTCTTCAGTCAACAGGTTTTAATAAAGCTTTCATGTAAGGATTAGCAGACATCTTCATATATCCAAAACAGGGTGACATGTTCTTTCTTATATTCTTATTTTTAATGTTTTTCTGCATCTAGGTCTTCTGCAGCTGCTGCTGCTCTGAGCTTAAAATAAGAGGAAATTATAAAGACGTTTCGGGGACATGCAGTAAAATCTACATAAATATTACTTACCAGTGGATGCATTGAGCAAAAGACATCTGACCAGATATCAAAGCCTATGGGCTTCTAAAGCTTCAATTCTGTACATAGAGCTTGGATTATCCCAAAAGAATTGGTTTTCTGTTTATTGGAGTAATAAAGCATATACATGACAACAATAATAAAGTCAATGTGCGTAAATGCTGTACTAGTGTTCAGAACTATTCAGTATTATTCCCAGGTCTGCAATCAAATTTTCATACTTTCATAGATGACAATTTATTAGCTTACTTTCCTCAAGAATAAGGTTCATATCATCCAATTGTATAAGATCTTCCTCGATATAGGTTTTTTTTCCCCACTTTTCCCATGAATCTTTGAACTTCTATGACAACATCCCAAATTGGATAAGAAGGTGGTTGTCTGAAAAGCAAAATGCCGAAACTGAATGACAACAAATACTTGGATGGAAGAGTGAGATGCAGTGCACCTGCTATGAGCAAAAGTGATGCACAGATTCACATCTTACAATGCTAGTTATGAAATATCCTTTTTACCTTGATTATTGGAAATTCTCAGTTCAACTCTTTTTTCAATGACATTGATCAACCTTTCCCAATCCACTTGTAGTTTTATGAGCGAGGGGGAATTTGAATATGTCTTTGCTATATGATTAAACAGTGAATATTATTGAATTACTTCCCATATACTAATTAATACAGACTTGCTGTTTTTAGAAGGTAATTCAGAGAGAGCTGAAATTACTTCGCAGACTGAAACTACTGCATTGCTGGAATCAGAAGGTAATCTTTGGCTTCTGCTCAAGCCTCATGTAGCCATACCAGGTGATTTAATTTCATCATTATGTCATTTAAGAAAACTTTCAACCTGCGCAATTGACTAAAAATACTTTAAACAAAAAATTAAAAAGATTCCTTCACATTCCCAAAGACTCTTAGACAGGTTTGTCTGTGTTGCCATATTAGTTTCCAAGACCCATTTCCTTTTTGAAACATGTACTTGCATAATCACGTGTAGTCTGCTAGAAACAGAAACAACCAGTTTCTTTAATATTGCATCCCAATAGATCTTCACATGAAGTAGGTGAGAATCCAAAAGGGCAACAACTAGATCATAAAAGGCATAAGAAACAGAGAGGCCTAATAGACAGCCAGTTAGTTATGACTTAAATCACAAAAAGTAGCTGTGTCACATAGGCACAGCAACCCTATTTACAGGTTCAGGAGTGCAAGAAGCAGATTTCTGTAAGTATTTGGGCAAGATACAAAAAACAAACAAAAAAACCCACCCACCACCAACTCCTAAGTATGAGCTTCGGATCTCATTTCTGCTTTCATCTGTTCTTTTAGGGGATAAGAAAGGAGACAAACATTAAAACTATTTCCATTCTACTGGTGGCTATCTTGGTAGGATTGACTGCTGCTATTCAGACTACTCACAAAATTACAAAACTGAAAGATGTCACAATTGTTTTTCTTTCCCTCAAGATTCATCAGAATTTAAAAATACAGGGTACCAAGGAAAATTTGACATTCTCATCCCTTGAGAAAAGCTCATTTTAATCTGTATGAATGTAAAAATTAAATGGTTTTTAAAAAATCTTTGCGTACAGAAAAATGCCATGCAGTGTTCTTCCCATACCAGTCATGAACAGAGTGAAAACTATTCATCTGTATGATCTTTCATGTGTTACCTTAAGAAGTAAAATATAACACTAAAGATTCTTTGCCATTTTTCAGATAACAAACATGGAAAGGCTGCCAATGAACATGTACTTGTGAAGTACAGAATAATTCTTGAAAATTAACTATTCCTGCTATTTTACATGGTTACATTAATTGACCTATGGCTCATGGACCATAATAAATCAGGACTCAGTGTTAAAAAAGGCTTTGAATAACACTTCATGTGCTCTACTGTATGGGTTGGATTATTTTTCCAAGACAAAGTAGATATATCTTTTTGGAGGAACAAAAACACACAACTAGGCAATAATCTTTTATACACTGTGACACGCTGCTTTAAAAAAGGTCTGAAGCAGCTTGGAAAGGCATTTGCAAGGGAGCTGGAGCTGCTGTTCTATTTGCTTTACTACATATCTTGACAAATCTTCTGATTTACAATTAATACAGTTAATATTAAACTTGTACTTTTATCTGGATTGGAAATGAAACAATAGAAATAAACAACTGGATATATTTTCCTGTTTTTTTTTTAGTTCAATAAGGCTATAAGCTAGGATTCAAATATTAAACCCAAGAAGCAGCATAATCTAAGGGAACATCAGTCAACTAAGAAATTGTTAGTTTTGATACACTTTATGCACTTTCTGCCTCATTACATCAAGTAATCCCTTCAACATGAAAGTGAACTTTTCTCTCCTATTCTTTGCCTGTCTAGCTTATTCAAATAGAAACTCTCAAAACAAATGAATCTGCAAGTGACTTTTTCTGCTCATATTCAGTAGGAGATTTAACTGAGACAATTTGCAAAGATCAGCAACCCCATCTCTTTGCTCCACCCATCCTCTAGTTTATTATGGTCTTTTGATTATGTGTGGGGCTTACTAATATTCAGTTTTGAACTTCCCAAGTTACCAGCAGGAATGTCAAAATACAGTACATATGCCGCAAAAAAGGACAAATTAGTCTAATACTGAACAAAGAAAATTCACAAGGTATTGGAATTTTCTTTTTTGCAATGTTTCATACCACATGAAATTTAGATTGGATGTTCTGAAAGTAATGCCTCCTATTTATTTCCATGAAAACTACAACCAATGCAATGAGCACGAATAATAGATCAAACTCTCAGCCACAAAACATCACTTCTCAACATAGCCACTGTCATTATCTATGCATTTTTGTCAGCAATTAAAAAAAGACTGCATGGAGCACACAGAAATCTGCAGCAGTAGAGGTGATGCACTGCTTCACAGCTGCTAGGAATACGTTGCCCATGCAGTCCAGCTTTCACTGTGCTATATCCACAGTGTAGTCTCCATACATGTTTAGCAAGAATCAGTGAATGTCAACGGATGCCAATGTTTCTACACGGAGGAATCCGTTGACTTCATATGCACTTCCATGTCAGAAACCATTTTGTCAGGCTGCCCCTGTGCTGCCATCTGTCACACGGCAACAAATTGTAAGGAAACATTGGCAGGAAAGTTCAACCTCTGCTGCTGTACCACAGTTTGTGCCTCTGACATCATGGACTAACATAATAAAACAGGAAGCAATACTTTCAGAGCAGCTCTCGCAGCTCTTTCATTCCCTTATGTCTGTGTGCTATCCTATCATTTTTTTTCCTGAAATGCCTTAAGACAACCTATTGGGGGGGGGGGAGGGGAGCGAGGGGAATTGGAAACAAGCCTCTTCTCTGTTATGCAGCAATTCACTAGGATTTTATTTCCCCTTTAAGGTACTACTTTGCATTGCTATTGAGCAACAGCTTCTAAAGCATGACAAATCCAGTTACATGTATGATCAACCTTACATTGATGAAAGACTTTGATACCATATTTTAATGCAAATGTTATGGGATAATGTGCTTTAAAATAGATCAGGACAAAGCTCTCTGTTGTAAAAATAAATTGAATGTGGTTTGTCTCATATTCAGCAGGACAAACTGCTCAGGCTCTGTGCCCCTTGGTCCCTCCAAGTCTGTGCCAGACATCATGGCTACAAGGTTCCAGCTTGACACAATTATACAGGGCTGTAACATAAGGCAGGATTTTGCTCGCCGCAGTCATTCACCTGTCAGGCTTGCACATTTCCAACCCCAAGGACAACACACAACAAATTTCATAACATGACAGGCTTACCCGCTTCCTGGCTCTGACAATAATATCATCAGTAATAAAAGCCAAAGGAGCCTTCCCTGTCTTGGGCCTTGACTGCTGAGAAACAATACTATTTTGTTTGCTTTATCCCTACATGCCATAATACATTTTTCTACACTGCAGTGTGGTATGCTTATACTAAATGCTTCCAAAGCATTATCAAACAAATTATGTTTTCTTTATTTTGTTCAAATAACTGTTTAAATAGAAACACTTATCTTTCATACTACAGAAGAAATCAGGCAGCCTTCAAGTCTGAGAGGCCGAGAATCACTTTATGGCTGTGTTTTATTGTTACGAAGAAGCCTACTGCCACCAAGTGACTAAGAGAAGACATTAATTTCAGTGTCTCTGAAATGTGCAGATTCTACAGAAAGCTTGGGGACCTTAACTATGATGCATCTCCCAAAAAAAAGGATCTCGAATTGCTGTTGATCATCTGTTCGTCTGTTTGCATTAATCAAAATTAATTTATAAGCAAAACAACAAACAGATACCCTTCCTGGATCTCTGAGAGACATAAGCTGTATACTGATACCTCAATACATAACTGCCTTCAATTTAACTCTTAGGTACAGCATCATAACTCTGGGCTATACTGGAGAAGTATACAAATTCAAGTATTAATGCCACCCACAATTTAAGAACTAGATCATTACTGCTGTTATTAGTGGTAGACCTGAATCCACTCACATACTTTCACACTGATTCAATATAGGACTTCCAAATGCATTCTCAATCATACTTAGATTTCAACAGAACACATGCCTTTTCTTTTTTCTCTAGCAAACTAAAAAATGCATAATTATATGGTACTGCCTTTCATCATTTTTATTTCAAACTTAAATCAAAAAGTCATTATAAAAGTGATTTAGAAAAAATTACATATATACATTTTTTTTTTTTAAATCCTCAGAACAAATTCTCACTAATTTCTTGCATGGGAGTTCTTACATCTTGTGAGGAAGGCACTCTGCAAGCTCAGCCTCTCTCTTGTTCTTCCTCAACTTTATAAAAAAAAATGGATGATAATAATCAAGCTTTTGCGCCATATTCATTATACCACATCACTGTTCTAAAGCTCTGATTTATTATCAACAAAAATAGTTGTTCAGGATGGTGACCACCTATTTCACATTATTCATATTTCTAGACAGTTTCTAGCACCAGTTGATGGTTTCAACTCAAGCACAAAGCAAAGTAAAAATAATTGCTTCAGCTTCATTTTTACATACTCAAACTCTTCCTATTCAGTTCCAAAGAAAAATAACAGCCTATCATATAAGCAGTCTTATTGTACTCTAAGCCGACAGTGGGCAAAAAGACATTAAATATAGCTTTTATTTTTTGAATACAAGACAGTAGTTAAATTTTCTGTCAAGTTAACTCTATTCATACACTGTCTGTGCACTCAGAAGAAAAGCTCCTAATTTAATCTATGCAGTCTAATTAAACAATCTTTGCTGCTTGTAGCTGATTATACAGTCCTTAACACAATGTGATAGAAATGGAACTAGAAGGCAACTGGAAGGAAAAGGCCCTGAGAGGAGCCTGCCAGGAGTATAATGGAGGTCAGTGAGGAGAAACTTGCCAATAAGTTTCCTAAAGACATGAAACCTATCCCTATATTTGATGTTTTAAATAAAGCTGGTAAAAAAAAAAAAAAAAAAACCAACAAAAACATAAGCTGCACAAAACATTACAAGCAGGAGATGATCCAGCATATCCTAAAGCAGTGTTTTTCCAAAATAAGCTCAACTGAAAGAAACTGAAAGTAACATAGTACTGTCTCTATAGCATGCGCTTTTCTTCTTTTAGTGATATGGTAATAAAAATAGAGATAATCTCACAGAAAACTCAATTCCTGAATTCACATTCATGCAGACATTCCTATTTGTAGAAGCCCAAGGACTTCACTGGAATTTATTCTGTAACATTTAGTTGTCAGATGAGATTTCTTACCAAAGATTATCCTCTCAACCATCCCTACGGAATAATTTGTAATCTTCTGGATATTTAATATTCATCTCATTATTTCTTACTAAGACCTAGGCTCTATATGTTGTTTTTTTTTTAAAATTATTATTTTATCAATTGCATTGTGTGTTTGAAATTAAGGGAATTCCTTCTTCATCTACTTGTGCATAAGGCTGGTAAAGCTTGACTTCTAGTCAATGAGCTGTTCAACCTTCTTAGTTCCCAGCTTACAGCTAAGGTTTAACACATTGTAATTATAAACACAAATGAAAAATAACTACTTGATGACACCACACAAAAGGAGAAGTTATTTCGCACAACTTTTAAACAGTGATAGTGTCTTCTGTTTTGTTCTCATTTTGGTGCACAAGGTGTTCTAGGATTGTGAAAAGCTTTCTCCCTTCTATAATCACACTTCCAAATTTATGAGCTATGAAATGACTGTGACACAGCAGTTTCTTACTATACAATTATTCCTTATAAAGGAATTCAAACCCATTTTTATCTGTTGACACAAAATCACAGAATTATGCTTTATGCTGACAGATAAGGAAGTCACTGCTCCTGATAACTTGTAAGAATGGAAGTTAGCAAAGAAATAAGGAAGCTAAGTTTTGATAATGCATTTTGAAGTTGTCAAATAGTAAATACAAATCAAATGCAGAACTCTCTACATGAAATCCAAGTAACTATCACTACGTCCACAGGTATACCGGGAGCTGACATTACAGCAGCTCTACAATGTACTATGTACTCTGTAAGTATCCAAAGACAACACAGAGGCAAAAGGTGACATGTTCATTCATTGAAAAAACCCACACAACTCACTGTGTCTGTTGTTTGGCAAACACCACAAAATGATCATGAGTTCAAACACAGGATTCCTCGGATTATTTTACCATTCCACAGACTTGCTAATTAAACACTGTCTCAAAAACACAATTTTCAACAATTCTTTAATCCACAGAGTTAAACAAATTCCACTACACCAAATTTAGCTTTCAGACCATAGATATTTACCTCTAAATGCATCTTACAATACCAAGTGAATCAAACTTCATGAAGAGCTTTTGCACTAGAACTGTGCATTAACTAACAGGAGACATAAACAATATCAGAAAACAGCACTTTTGAATGTATTCACTTATTAACTAAAAACTATACAAACAGCGCAGTCTCAGAAGAAAAAAACTTTTAGGGTAGATGAGTAGATGTAAGCAAGCAGTTGGAGTGTGCAATTGTCAGTGCAGCACAAGTGTGATTATTTCCAAGCACTTGTTCTGAAACATGTCTGTCATTTATTATCTCAACATCACTGCTCTTCCCCCTAGTTGTTTTATATGGGCCCTTCACTTTCTCTTTCTGTGAATTCACTAGAATTGGGAGGAAAGCATAACAAAAAGGATATCTGGGGGGGGGGAGAAGACAACCATGAACTTTTTCTTTAAATTCCCAAAAACTGAAATTATCACTTAAATTGAGTAAAATATACTTTCTTTCAAAATCAACAAAATGTAGTCTTCCTAACTCCATTTCAGTTCAGCTGAGATTCAGTCCTTGCTTCCTCAAATTCCTTTAAGTCAAATGTAGCCACAAGCACATACCTTCCTTTTCATCCCTGCTATGTATTTTCTTCCATTATAAATAGCAGCACATACAAGTTAGCGACGTGCACAAGTGGCATCACAGACATACTAGGCAAATCCAACGTGAACACAAAGAACTCCATATCACCAGGAATCAGATAAAACAAAAAGGCAGATTAAGTGTCCAAGGTCTTAAATAAAATAAAATAAAATAAAATAAAATAAAATAAACATGGATGCTTACAAATCCCACACCAAAAACCATTTGAGCATATGAAATCATCTGAAAAAGTTCCAGTTTTGACTCAAAGTTGATTACCATCCAATGCAAGGACCACTAGAAACACTCTCAACAAATGCGTCGCTTAACAAGAAATGTTTTACTCTTCTTTAATTTTTCATCTCAGATCGAACTCAGGATTTCTAGTATGATAAAAAGCAGGCAAAAAAAAACCTGTTCTTCTCAGACTTCCGTGAGCAAAAAAAAAAAGAAGTCCAAGTTCTTCATTTCTGTGGTACAGTCTGTGGGTCAGACTATTTCCCCCTGAACACAGTTCTGTCAAAATGAGCTGCAAATATTGTATTGCTTTGTTATGTTTTAGACCAAGATAATATGCTTTCCAGTGAAAAACATAACCTATGTATAATAAACTACGCTTTCATCATCAGTGGTCATCACAGGTACGTATTAAAAGAAAAGACAAGGACTATCTCAGTGAATGTTTTGAGGCTGAGGGAACTAGTGACCCACATACAGCACTACATCAGTTCATCACTGAGGTGAAGTTCTGATCTGAAATTAATCTCATTCTCATAAGGTGGCACACTAACTAATAAGAAAAAGTATTTGCTGGAGGCAGCAATTTTTTCCTATTAGTAATGCTTCTGCTCATCCGAATTATTCTCACGAGCACCAGAACACAGTATTTAATCAAGAGTAGAAAGATAAAGGGAATAGAAAATGAAGTAGTACATGGCAGGGGAAAACACTTATACCAAAGCCACCTCCATCTTAAAATACTGGATATTTTCCTTCAAACTGCAGATAATGTATTCAGTGAATACCAATGCATATTTTTCAGTTACCTGAATTAAAAGCTGTTTGATAAACATATTGCTGCAGGACTTTCAGATATAGAAAAAAAAAGAGAGAGTAACCTTACATGGTAGTAGGAGGTAAAGGAGTGTTAAATATAACGTTGTTCCCCAAAATACTTGGCTACTGTTCTGGGGGAAAGAGAAATAATAAATCTATATTTCCTAACACATGGCCAGTCACCATCTCTCTCCCCCTCATTAAGAAAAAACAAATTTCACATGCAGGCCCACTTTCAGATTTCTTCAGTACTATCCATATAGCTCTTTCTGGTTGGCTCAGTGATCCTCAGTAGCCACTGAGGGACGCACTACAGGCAGATGGCATTAGTGGAATTAAAGATGACTGAACCTACCAGTAACACTCGAAATATTTGAAGCCCGAATGAGAAGATTTTACTCCCGGTGAAAAAAAAAGCGAGGCTCCATCTGGAGTACTTCATCCCGACATGGGGCCCCCAGCACAAGAAGGATGCAGAGCTGTTGGAGCAGATCCAGAGAAGGGCCATGAAAATGATCAGAGGACTGGAGCATCTTTACTATGAAGAAAGATCAATGGAGTTGGTCTTATTCAGCTTTGAGAAGAGAAAGCTCTAGGCCTCACTGTGGCCTTCCAGTACTTAAAGAGTATGTAAGTGAGAGGGAGATTGACTCTTCACACAGTCTAATAGCGTCAGGACAAGGGGGAATGGCTTTGAACTAGAAGGAGGGAGATTGCATTGCATATTTTGTGTGTGTAACTGGAAGAAGTTTGTAGAAGTCACTTTAGAAAAAAATAGTAGCCTCTACAACATTTCTAATGCAGCTTTCTTGAGCATGGGTAAGACAATGACATACATTGTCAGTACCTGTTATTTCTTATCAATTGAACCCTTGACAAATTTATGTAGTTAAAATATGCAGGTAGGCCCACAGTAACTAACAGAAAACTCAATTTCACACATACATACGTTACCCTAAATTTCTTTCTGGAAGGCAATGCAGACCCAATGACTTAATAATAATGATACTACCAAATGGGAAAGATATTTCCAGTTAATGGTGATTTCATAGTGCTCTCAATGAGTATTTTAGGCTCTTTCTTATTCTCTGATGTTGGCTCCTCTAATAACAAGTTATTTTCTTCCTCTGCTCCTGAGACACACAGAGAATAAATGAAATGCCTGTTGAAAATCCTGCCTCTTTTGACTTTGTGCCTTCTACATACACAAATCTTAGCTGCTGGCAAGTCAAGCTGTAGTTTCACAACTACCCACAGAGAGCATGATATCTAATTCACAGTTGTTTGTAGAATTAGAAGGACTAAAGCACACTGAAGGCAGTCAAGCCTGTGACTCCACGGCAGTATGAAATACATACATAACATCACTAGCTACTGGTTATCCACTGTTTTCTCAGACATTTGTGTTGGTGGGCATTCCACCATACTCTTATTAAAGCTACTTCAGGTTTTTATTTTCCTTAGTCTTGGAAAGTGTTTCCTGATACAAATTCTAGATTGTCCATAAAACAAAAGGAAATTACACCCTGTCCTACACATTTCAGATATTTTGGATAAAAATAACGTTTTCTCCAGCAGAATGTAATGCATTTGACATCAGTTACTAGCACCTCCTCAAACTGCTCTTCTCATGCTACGTAATCTGAAATCACTGAGATACTGCTCAGAGATTTTTTCGATCTTTCCTCACCTTATCTTGTGGTTCACAATTTGTTTAGATATGGGCGCAAAACTGAACACAGTACTTACTCTCTGCTGAAAGCTGAGTTCATCATCTCTTCCCAACACAAATGGTTTTCCAGTTACAGCTAACCAAAGGTATTCAAATTTCAAAACCATATTTGAAGTACCTCTCTGTACACAATTTTCTATACATCAGGCTATGGATACAAAAACCAAGAGAATTTAAAGTAACGTTTCCAGTTTAGAACCTTATGGACTTACAGTTCTGAAGTTCTGTGCCAAACTTAGGTCATGCAGCAGCACAAACTGAAGTATTAACTCCTTAAAACATAAACAGGCAGTTTTCAGCACTGCCTTTATCCTTAGCACTCCACAGCAGAGCCCCAACAAAAACCCAGTGATATGCTGGCTTCAGGAAACTGAAAGCTTACTTACTTCCCTCAGTAAAAACATTCCTGACACCCCTATACTCTCTACAAACATACCAATGCTTTCAAGTTATTCCTCTGTTTTCAGCAGAACAAAAATTATGAACTATATTACAAAAATCAAAACAAGCAGCAAGATCAAGAATATTGAAAGGAAACCAATGAAGAAACTCAATAGTACAAATGGGATGCACTACAAAAAAAAAAACACCACCACACACTAAAGAACAAAAGCATGATGATAAAGACAGCCTTCACCTCATACCCTCAGCTGATTCAAATGAGTGATTTGCCACCTAAAATGCTGACAGATGTTCAGAGACATCAAGATCCATCAGGGAAAAGACAATAAAAGGAACCTACATTATTTTTTTGCTACGTGTTCTTGGACTGCCATCTATGAATCTGTGTCATGATTTAACATCAGTCAGACTAGAGAAAGCGATGTCTTAACCATTTCTAGTTTAACTTCATTTTCTTGTACAACTCATCTCAACATTTCACATTCAGAAACAGTTGTTGCAAACTTTGTCTATATTCTAGTGTAAGACCATACTGAACCAACAATAAGAAAGAGATATGGAAGAACATTGAAACTAATGGAAGTGAATTAGCAGTTAAAAAGTAAGCCCAGGTATTTCCATTTGAAAGAAGATTACAGATAAGGTGTGGAAGAATATAGCAGCAGAGGAGCTTACTGCCACTTCCCTCTTCCACTACCGCTACAAGCACAGCACTGTGCTTGACCTTTCATTCTCTTTAATATAAGTACAGGACACACAACCTCTGAGGGCTCACACTGCCTACCAGCAATGTGTTTTTGTCTGCTAGCCCAAGTTTAATATAACTGAAAAGAACATGTCCTAAAAAACATTGTTTCATGATCTGTGCCTGAAGCAACAATATTTTCGTAGCATTTTATTTACCTGCAACAGGCTATAGACACCTCTGAGTTGGTATCTCTTCATCTAAAAATTGTGTTTTATTTTTATATTGGTGAGTGAAAAACTAGCTACCTGTCAGGATAATATACTCTCACCACTGCAAAGAAAAATGAGAGTTTCTCATCTGCAGTTCTGCAGTCTGTGCTGATCTCTAAGATTAGAAAAGAGACCAGGCAGAGTAGTTCACTCCCTTGGTGACAGTTTTGTTAACTTGATCAAGAGTTGTATTAAAGCATTAAGTGACACCTTAAATCACCGCCTCTTGCAACTCTTCCACCGTCATACACAAAGTATATTAGTATGGGCAACCACACTGATAAAGAACAATATATGAACACATAACAACAAGCAAAACCATATAAAACCACTAGTTATAGCTGGTCCTGCACTTCTCAGTGGACATGTAGAGTTAGCAGATTATTCAGTGCCTCCCTGAAATAGTTTCTCTGAAGGCACTGGCCAGGCCAGGCCTCATGTTTCTTATCCTAATAGAATGTTCATGATCACAGTGAGGGTTGTTTGGGTTTGTTTTACATCCCAACTGCTATACACTTCAAGGTTACCATCATATCTAGCATCTATTTGTTTAACCATAAATTTTAATAATATATTTAAAGAGAGAACAAGAAATGTGAAAGTGAATAGAAAATAATTATAGAAAAATTTGGCACAAACTCAGCCTGTGCCTCTGACAACACTACAAAATATTCTAACTGAAAAAAATAAAAAGCTTATTAGTTAATCTTCCTGGTACTTTGCTAAATTTCTCTCATAGATCTACTCTCACAAACGAAGTCAGTATCCTTGTTATTTTTTGTTTCAGATAAATACCATAGGTTCATCATAACAGTGCAACCATGCCTACAGGCTAACTGGAGTTGGAGTTTTCATTTTCAACCTAAGATTGGATGTGCTTGGCCAGGCATTGCATCACAGACCTACTTTTTTTCCTCTAGAAATATAAAGGTAATAAAGTCAGTCACACTAATAGCGGTTTGAACTACAGTATAAACATGTATCTGGAAGCATAGGGTTGGCTGTTTGCTAAATGCAACAGGAAGGACATGCAAAGATGTTTTTCTTCCTACTTGTTTTTTTCCTTAAACAAATCATGAGCATCTCCACTATCCACAAGAATATTTGTTTTTTAAAGAAAAACTTTCTTGAAATACAAAAGATTACTGTTTATTGCTTATAAGGCTTAGAGGAAAAAACTGACCTTCCTCTTGATAAATTTGCCTGGGCTGAAATGTCAATAGTCTCATAAAACAAATTGATACTTATAATTAGCTATGACATTTTTAATTGATGGAAAATGAATTTTGAATAATATAATAATAGCTTTACTTGTTCCATCAATGTTTTGAAGTCTATTTCTAGACTCAAAAGCATCAGAAATCTGCAGTATTGTGTCAATAACAAAAGGAAAAATAAAACATGATAGCTACCTTATAATTACAAGCATATACCTTTGTTCATTTTCCTTTCATCGTACATGTATGATATACACAGCTTCTTCTAGTTTTATTTAATGAAAGAGTGACTGTAGACTTCTCCAAACAGGAATGGTATGATTTAAAAACTACTCTATAAATTTCTTGTTGTTTTTTTTTTTTTTTAAACCAATTAAACTTCCACTTGATAATATCTGTATTCATGTTAAGGAACCAAGCAACTGAATTATGTCCTCAGTTAACTGTAACTGTATGTAGAGATTTGAGTAGCATTCGGCATGTAACCAACTATGCAAAATGACCGTTGTACGTTTCTACTGTTTAAAAAAAAATTAGAAAAACATTTATAAATATATTATTTATCTGATTACTCTTCCCTTCTTACACAGATTACACTGTCGCTAGAAGGACAGAAGGGAGGAATTTCTAGCTCCTAAAGCTCCTATGAGTCATTGACTTGCAAAGACCTACGATCATTTGTCTTCCTTGAGAATGTAATGGGTGAAATGTAGTGTATCAAGACTAAACCAGATTTCATCCTGGAATCAGTAAGCAGGAACACTGAAGTACATAATGTAGTGCTATATAATACTCATGTATTCAGAAATAAATCCCAAAGGCAGCAGCAAACCAAATTACTGTAATACATCAATCAGTAAAGGGAAGCAAGTAATGTAAGAGTAATATCTGTTCTCTAAATATTAAGCTGTTAGTTCTTTATCTGCTCCATATTCTTTCTTATTAGCTCCATCTCTGTTTTCAGCTAATTGGCTGAATTGTGATAAACTTGGTTTTACAATTAAAAGACCTTTTTAATTTCTGCGTGTAATCCCAGTAATTTCCTTCTCAGTCCTGTTGCTTACCTATTCAAACCTCTGTAAGGAGCCAATGAGGCAACAAGCATTATTCATATCAAATGCTTCCTCCAGCAGTAGGATTATTTACCATAACAAATCCTTTGCAGTCTTTTCACAGAAATGAGAAAAGAAAACTCTGGTAATACCACAAGCCTTCTCAAGAGCAATGCTACTTTTTACTTTTTTCGGACCCCTTTTTAATAGAGACCACGCTAAGAAAAAATGGGCTTGTAGTACCTGGTTCTGAACACGTTTCCTTCTCTCACACAAAAAGGATTCTCCTTGCTCAGTGACTGACATTTCAACATAGATGATATTAAAGCTTTATTTACATATCACAAAAACCTAGTGTTCTCACTCTATTCAATTCCAGGATCATATAACATGACAGTACATCATCACTTCAACTTGTGTAAGAATATAAC
This sequence comes from Phasianus colchicus, assembly GCF_987193195.1. Lineage (NCBI taxonomy): Eukaryota > Metazoa > Chordata > Aves > Galliformes > Phasianidae > Phasianus > Phasianus colchicus. The sequence goes on along the minus strand of NC_143439.1, from coordinate 17,202,490 downwards.
CTAATTTTAAAAAGTATTTTGATTAAACTATTCAACTCCTATTCTGCAATAGAAAAGAAGATTAAGTGCAACAGTAAGTAACCAATCTAGAACACAGGAGTTTTACAGTAGTCAGTAATATAACTCATGAAGGCTGCTCCAAAAGTAATGCCTCCTGTTTCATTACAGTAGCCTAGAACATCAGAGGGACAAATCATGGTAAGGAAGTTGAGGTTGAACCTTCCCGTCAAAATTCTGTTGCATTTTGTTGCTGTGACAGATGGCAGCAGAGGGGCAGTCTGATAAAAGAGCATCAGACATGAAAGTATGTAAGAAGCAAAAATTTGTCACTGAATTTATCCATGTGGAAAAAATATAACGCCACTGATTTTTATTGATGCTTTGATGCTTACTGAACATTTCTGGAGACCAAACAGTGCTGGCCAGCATAGCAAGGCAGTGAGTGGTGGTGAATTTCAGCAGTGGCAACACCAGTTGCGGTTTCATTTGTTGGGGTTTTTTTGTTGTTGTTTTTGTTTTGGTGGGGTTTTTGTTGCTGTTATTTTTTCTTTTAACGCAAGTGCAGCATGCAGGCTCTTGTTCATTGCTGGAGAAGATTACGTATGTTGAAAAGGGTGTTTTGTAGCTGAGAATGTGCTCTATCAAATAGTGTTATTGTGCTCTATCTGTTGGCGTTTCCAAGGAAGTAAATAGATGGCATTACTTTCAGAGCAATCTACTTATATCTGAAGGTTATGAAGAATAGTGGTATGATTCCTGGCTACATTCAACCTTTTTCACCCTCAAGCGTAAGTTCTATCAAGTTTAGTGGGAGGTTTCCCCGCATTTTATTTCTGTTATAATAAAAAATACAGTCCTAAGGCAAAACATCATTGCCATATACACCATGACGATCCAGAAGATAAAAAGGGAAGATTTTTTTTCCTCAAGGCTTTAAAATGCATATAATTTCAGATAATATTCTCAACTAAACCTCTCCTACGTAATCAAGTACTAAATTAAAAAAAAAGTCTAAAATTAAAGCAACCCTTGTAGAATTAACACATTTTCTTCTTGAAAGTATGCAATGAAATATTTATGTTTCATAGGTAACACACTTGAGATCAATTCAGATCAGTTACTTCAGACCAACTGAGACAGGTGTGGATGGTACAAGCATATAAACACAAACTTTTTAAATTGCTAAACTCAAATGCATTTGGGGCTATTAACATGTATTGCCAACGCATCAGGTATCAAAAACTGAAGGACTGAAGGTAATGGTGTCTAGAAAAAAAGCTGCTGTGATTTGGTAGGTTTTTTTTTAAACAGCTCCTTTCTGAGCAGAAAGTTAACCATAGTATTCTTTTTACCATGCCAGCTTACAGTGAGCAACATCTGATGCACATACAATTTTACAATTACCAATTGTGGCTGATCTCAAAATATTTTATTAGTGCATAGAAAAGTCTCAGGGGTAACATCTCTTACAAAAAAAATTAATTTTCAGAAAGTAAAAAACCTTTCTTCTGTTTGGGGGGGGGGGGAAAGACAGCTACTTGGAGATGTGTAAGAATGGAATCATTTGAAATCAACACTTAAATTTTTAGCAATGCTTCTCCAAGAAATGTGAATTTTCATATTGTATTTGCAACGCAAAACATTGTAGAGCTATGAAAAACCTTTGGTTAGTTTGAAAACCTGTGACTTAAACCCTACCAAAGGGGAAGTTATCTAAATTGCTACTGACTTTATATCAAAGAAAGGGGATGTTTCTACATTTCTAGAAGAAATACACAATAAAGCAGAAGATATAGGTTGCTGAAGTAGAACAAACTGACGCTTGAATAAAAAATAATTTTCTCAAGAGATAAATTTCATCTCTGCATACTGGTAAATTTATCTTCTCAAAGACTAACTTTTACAAACTGTTCAATAATACAAAGAAAAAAAAATCCAAAATGAAGTAACAGCCATTTACAGTGTTAGTTCATCTTATGGCATCACCTATTACTCTGAAACTGCACTGAATGAGCCCTGAAACTACAAATACATATATAATAATCTGTATCTGATTGAGAGCTGAACATAGAAATTAATTTCTTGAAGTGGTTTACCTTCCAATAATCTCTTCTGGAGTATTTACTTTTAACAGCCTTATTCTTTACCTACTCATAACATGTTGTTCATTAAATTACTACTGGAATAAAAAAGTTTAAGTCTGTTTTCCAGATCTTGAGGAATTTCCACAACAGACCTAAAGTTCTGGTTAGCATCTACTCTTTAAAGCAGCTGTCCTCTATTTCCCCTCCCTGATTCCATCATTTTCCCAAAAGACCCTTTAAGACATCAAAACAAATGACTATCTGAAATGAATTATTTTCAACAACTTGCTGTAGCTGTTTGCTATGCCCTTTAATACTCTTCCAGCCAAGATTCTGGATATGTTTTTAAAAACATTTAGCAACAAGGTTAAGACAACTGTAGGATGCAAAAACTCGTGGCTAATAAGATAAACCCATCCAGAAAAAAAGAAAAGAAAAAAGAAAAAACAGATTCAAAAAGGGTAGCATAAGAAAATGCTGTCTCCATCAATCATACATGGCAGCACCAGCCAGCGTGTACAGGAAAAAGACCTCTAAAAAATGTGCAAATAAAGTATCTATTTAGCTCTATTAAATCAATTCCCACTTAATGAGAAATATTGAGTACAGAATCTGAAGTTGGACCTCAAACAGCATAAATTGGCTCAGATCAGACAAAAAACACATCTAATTTGCATATTGCATACAGAAGCACACACTAGATACTACAGAAACACACTAATCAAAGTCAACAAAGAATCAATTGGACAAATGCTATTAACTAAAATACACAATCTGGTATACTCACAAGTAACCAAACAGGTCCAGGCTATGCAAGATCACAGAGGACAGTCCAGAGTTAGGAGATATATCGTCAAATCAGATGATTTGAATCCATAAGCAGTATAAGTAAAGCCAGACTTGATTCTGTGATTCTATTCTATGATTCTAAAATTAATTTATTACTCTAGAGTTAATACAAGGTATTTTTAGGAGTTAGTCCAAGTTCCTCTTCCTTTAGCTCTATGATGAAAGATTTGCTCACAATTAAAAAATTCAGTATATGAATGAGAAATGTGGAGAAGCTATTCAAAAATATAATCAATTCTACTTACTGTTCACAAAATGATCCTGAAAGAATGAAACTGTCCTTGCTAAATACAAACATTTGATTAAGGCCAACCTCATCAGGTCTTTTGAGTAACCCATCCACAAAAAGCATTCCAGAAAATACTACACTTTACACTGAAGAACCATATGCTTTAGTGACATTAGATATCTGAAAAGGCAAATAGATGCTAAAGAGACAGAAAATAAGCTCTCTCTTACATGGGCATGTGCATTGGCATGGACTTTTCTTGTCTTAGAAGTGGCAGAGAAGAGCATTTCTGGGTTCACAGAAAGGTAGTCAAAACAGTTTACCATTAGAGCCAACTACAGCAAATACCAGATAACCAGAGCTGCCGAATAGGAATAGCTCTAAGCATTCCATGCACAAGTTGCTTTTTGTAAGGAAAAGCTAAGAATGGCAGCCAAGCATAATAAGAATTTCAGCAGATAGTATCTTTGCTCTCTAAAGTAATCAGAAATAGCATAATAAAACAAAATAGCTCACAGGTTCTCAACATCTGCTGCAGAAAGCTTAATTTCTAGAAGCCATAAAAAGTTTATCCATCCTCTTATATGGCGATATGTTACAACTTTGTCTTCTGAGCCTGTTTCTTCTTAGCCTTTATTCCTATCGATAGCTATTTTTTCTACTGTTAGAAGATAAAAGAAATGCTTTTAAAATACAGGCCTACAGACACCAAGGCTGAAGACTGGGTTTTGCTTTTTAACCATGAGTGACATGCCTGCGATTAGCAGAGAAGCTTGCAATCAGCCCAGACAGAGCCCTGTATCCTCTCAATTCTTCCCTGCTGTCCACATCTCTTAAGTGAAGGAATGTGTCAGACAGGGCCTACAATGTGTCAGCAGTCTCTGTAGCTATCCCAGTAATATACACAAAGCACTGTTAATTATAACACAATCAAAGCACAACTCCCTGAGCTCACACTTCCACTACGTACAAATGAGATTTTCTGTTACCATGAACACCTTCTATTAGCTTATGTCACCTCTTGCAGTACTTCATGTGCAAATGTTATAAGAGCACTTTATAGGTTGACAGTTTGAGTTAGCAACTGTACAGAAAAGAACTAGACAAGCATGAGGAAACAATACAAAAATCCCCCTCAGGAGCTAAACCCTCTAATAAAGCTTGGCAGCTTTTCCCTAAAAAGGTAAATGATGGTACAGTCACATTGAAAAAGGCACCATCATCTTAAATCAACAAAAAAATGAAGAAATTTGAATTTATAGTGAATCATTAGAGTGAGAGATGAGCAATAGTGTTTCCCTTGTAATAACTGGTGTATTAGACTGTTTTTTTAAGAATTTAATACTTTTCCATGTGTCAAAAGAAAATTAAGACGACAGATACTGTAGCTTCTGCTTGAGTCTTCTGCAGGGACATTGAAGTGAGGAAAAGTAAAACCTAAAGCAACTGAAAAACAACATTAGCAGAACTGCTGATACCAAGATTAACTGTAGGTATCAGAGAGGGAAGGCTTATTAGGAGAAATAGTATCTCTTATCAACCTGATATTAAGGCTAGGAAAAAAAAAACAGACAAGTTCCCTGGACACAGAAACATTTTTAAGGATAATTACATATTACCTACAGAACTGGCCCCGAAGAAGGATTTATGTGCCAAAAGCCTGTAGATTTTTTTCTTCTATTTCAATTAGACCAATAAAACACATTCCCTATATTGCTCACATCTGTCTGCACTGTGATGCAGCACATCTTTGATCAGAATAAGTACCTTTTCAGAACATCTGCAGAATTCAGTGCAAACGGATGATAAATGAATTAAATAAAGTAGAATATTCAATTAATGGCTGACAGATTAGCTGTTATGATCAGCAGCCTTTCCAGAAAATATATGTGTAGCCCTTGGAAAAACAGAAAACATTAAGAACAGCAGAACAGCTGCAACAAAGAAAATCTGAAGACACATTATTTGCCACAACACACTGGAATAATTTCATGTCATCCTAGCGAGCTACAACAGGACTTCAATGAATTTAATTGATAACATGAAATACGTGTTGCTGTCTGCACTCTGTTTTCTTTAATGCATAAATAGTTGTACCAGCTTTACAGAAAACAGATAGCACATTGGAAAACTGCCAGATATGCACAAATTTAGAAAGAACTACTCTCCTCGCTGAGCAAAATGCTTTCTGAAGAACTAGACGTTCATATCATTAGCATGAGTAACATCTAGGTGAAGCCAATATACTTTGCAGGCAAGGATTCATCTTCCTGGGAAATAGGGTATATTTTACCCTGCAGAACTAAGATATTCAATGCTACTGTAGCAATCAGCTATATACAAAAAAGTGAAACAAATCTGACCTGAGTATGCTTGCCTTTCTATACCAATTATTTTTGCAAGAGCTTCACAGAATATTATTTTGTTGGAATCAAACCTTTTCATAGAATCTTGCAATAGTTCATGTTTGAAACTACCTTTTAGATAACCTAATTCTACCCTCCTGCCCTGGACAAGACATTCCAAGGCCTTCATGGTCACCTAGCAACTAGCAGGGTGGCCGAGCCTAGAGAGCCAGACTTCATAGCTTGCTTCTCCAATGGTGGTACCCCACAGGGGTCTGCCTGCCCACTGGGGCCTACACCAGAGCCCTGGGGGCTGTGTTACAAAATGCTCACTAAGGAGGAGCTGTGCTAGTGCAGGGACATTACGCCAGCACACACTGGCCCTCTGTGCTGTGCCCAGGGGCAGAGCGAAATATACAGAGTGTTCACCAACTCTCTTCACCATGTAGATTTCTTTGCGGCAAAAATATGCTGAATGAGTTCATACCATTTCTAAGTGCTACTGAATCTTTCAGTCTTTTGGACTACAACTCACTTTGGCAGACAGTGCAACATACAGGTTCTTTATTAAGTTCTAAAGTTAAGTTCCCCACTGTGAGAGAGGTGAGGTGCTGGAACAGGCTGCCCAGGGAGATGCTGTGTCCCTAGAGGGGTTCAAGGCCAGATTGGATGGGGCAGCCTGCTCTAGTATTAAATGTGGAGGTTGGTGGCCCTGCATGTGGCAGGGGACTTAGAAATTCATGATCCTTGAGGTCCCTTCCAATCTTGGCCATTCTGCGATTCCATTTGCAGCACTGCCTTTATCCTTAGCGCTCCACAGCATCAGAGCTCTGCCACAAACCCAGTGATACACTGGCTTCAGGAAACTGAAAGATTACTTACTTCCCTCAGTAAAAACATCCCTGACACCTTCATCCTCTCTACAAACATACCAATGCACTCAAATTATTCCTCTGTTCTCAGCAGAACAAAAATTATAAACAATATTACAACAATCAAAACAAGCAGCAAGATCAAGAACATTGAAAGGAAACCCATGAAGATACTCTATAGTACAAATGGGATGCACTACAAAAAAAAGAAAAAAAAGAAAAGAACACCACACACTAAAGAACAAAAGTATAAAGAATCAGGATAATAAAGACAGCCTTCACCTCATACCCTCAGCTGATTCAAATGGGTGATTTGCCACCTAAAATGCTGTCAGATGTTCAGAGACATCAAGATCCATCAGGGAAAAGACAATAAAAGGTGCCCTCAGAATGGACTGAAGGGCAGTCCAGAATACACTTTTTGCAGTGTATTCTGGACTGCCCTCTATGAATCTGTCTCATGACTGTAATACCAGCATGTTCAGCCTGGAAAACAGAAGGCTCCAAAAAGATCTGATGGCAGCCTTTCAGCATCCAAAGGGGGAAATGAGAAAGTAGAATGACTCTAACAGGATTGGTTGTGACAGGACAAGGGAAAATGGTTTCAAACTAAAAGAGAGGAAATTGAGACTTGATTGAGACTGGATACAAGAAAAGAAAAGTCATTTTTCAGTTGTTTTTTCTTTCGTTTGTTTGTTTGGGGTTTTTTGGTTTTTTTTTTTCATACAATAAGGGTGGTGAGGGACTGGAACAGGCTGCCCAGAGACGTGGTGGATGCTCTGTCCCTGGATACATTCAAGACCAGGCTGGACAACCTAAGCAACCTAATCTAGCTGCAGACATCCCTGTTCATTGCAAAGAAGTTGGACTGAATGACCTTTAAATGTCCCTTCCAAACCAGAGAGTTCCATGATTCTATATGCAAAAACCTCAATCTGTTCAACTGAAAAGCCATAAATAAGTAAAATAAAGAAGATATCTCTGTTTACAAAATACTAGCAGCCTTAATGAAAAAAAAAAAAACAAAACATACTAAAAGATGCACTTAGCTGCAGCTACAGAAGATAAACTGAGACCTAATAGCTAGAAGTAAACATATTTAACATGAACTTCATGATCTTAGTGGTCTTTTCCAATCTTAATGTTTTGATGATTAATTAAGAAATTAGGCTTTTTTTTTTTAAAGGGAAAGGGAAAAAAAAAGATAACCAAAGAGTAGGTGTTTCCTTTCTTCATACTTTTGGTATCGTTATTCCATCATAACCTATTGACTATTACAGAGAGGTAGAGAGGTATCTGATAGGATTTTATGGTGTGTCCTATTTTAAAAAGTCTAACCAGAGGATCCAGTGATCTTCCTTCTGTTGAAATCTGCAGCTAAGTACGTACCATGAATTTTTTTTACATCACCTCTTGTATACACACAAGTAATTGCTCTGTTATTCTCTTTTTTTTTGTGACCTCATCTACTGTGAAGCTCTGTTACATAACGTGCCCTGATGTGTGCCTTCTGCTTAGACATCACACTACCTCCCATCTCAGTAAACACAGCAAAGAGCAAAAGTAGACTGACTGGTCTTTACTAATAGTATTTCTAGAGCAAAATAATTTTCAACCATGTAAGAAAAAAAATGCTACAATTGAAGGACCCATGAGCAGTAACAGACTTTTTGTTCTACTCATACACACATAACCTTTCAGTTCATACTTAGCAATGTTGTTACATACATATTGAGTTCCATTCAAAACTACTGTTATTGTGAAACGACCCACAAGAGTAAAATACATTATAATTTTGGTCTGCACTACATTATGTATTGTTTGTACTTAAAAGAACTAGTCCTTCAAATATCTATTATAATGTAAATTTTGTAGCGTTAGTGTGCAAACCCTGCATATAGCAACAGCATATTAAAACAGAAAACAGGTTTGAAATGAAATCGTAATTCAGATAAGGATGTGCTAATCCCTTCTGCTCACCTTGAATATGAAAGTAACTTGCAGTACATCAATAGGAAAGTGTTGCCTGAAGCTGCATTTTTGAGCCTTTGAATATGGAGAATTAATAAAAGCAGAATTTTCCTTTTCTGTTTGCCAAACTATTCTAAATATGAACAAAGCAGGATTGAATCTGTATATTGTTTATTCAATTTTTGGTAAACAAACACTGCTTGCCATCATAACAGAGAGGCAGAATAATGATCAGTGAGTTAGTTCATCATCTTTTATAACACATACTAATGATTAAATGATGCAATTATGAAAAAGCTTTTAAACCTACACATAAGGCTATTGGGTATTTTTTCCTCACAACAGCCAGGCTCATGAACAGCTTAGTATTGGCAGCTTCAAGTGTTAGCTCACAAAAGAGAGCCCCATTAAACAAACAGAAACGTGCATTACAGAGACAACAGAAGATCCTAAAACCTGGTTATCAGACACCCTCCTGCATGGAATTCCTTAAATAAATACTGAACAACAATGAGTATCTTTGAACTCCTCTAGTTAATAGACCTTACAGACCTCCTACAGAGTGACTATAAATATGCTTCAAGAAATCAGTGTATCACTTCATACCATTTTACAACGCTACAATTGCCTTTGTCATGCAGACTGCATAGAAGGGTGAATGCACTCCAAGACCAAAACCATGCATTAATGGTTTTCCTTTCTTGTGTTAGAAAGCAAAGCATCCCTGCTTGGCTCTATTCTCTTCCACCTGTAGGCCCTTCCAGTAGACAGCTGAGCCCACTTAAAGCAGCAAGCTCAGAGTAGTTTGGCATCCAGCTTCCCAACTCAAGTTATTAAAACAAGAATTGCTGTGATTCATGAACCATGGCTGAATGGCCGACTATTCCTTTCAACTCAAGTTCAGGATTTGTATTCATGTATCTGTATCTTTTTGAAATAAAAACCTCACAAAGACACCAACATGCTGAGATTCATTGCTTCATCTTATTGGAGTATAAAACCAATGAAGAATCTGACACCCAGAAACCACCATCCTAAATCTGTCTATTCTCAAGATTTCATTTACACAAGTTTTGTGGACCACTACTCACTTTTCAATGGGTTACTTTACTCCCAGCTTTGCATTTGGGTACAGAACAACATTAAGAATATTTTTATTTTCCACTATGTTCTTATTTTATATACACTGAGAAGTAATTACAAAATTAAACTTACATAAAAATGAAACATCAAGGAGCAATTTCCAGCCATTTCCTTTTGTATTCATAAGTCATTAAAAATATTTTTTTTATGGAGCACAATAGGAAGCAAATGCTTTTTTCTCATTTTTCACACCAAACTATCAAATTCATGCTATCCAACACATGCAAGTAAATTTGGAAGACATAGGCTTTAAAATCAAATACATTCATGATACTTATGCAAAATGCTTAGGATACCAAAAAATAAAAAGTGTCCTGAAAACATTTATCATTATATTTTCAATACAGTGTAAATTGTGTTTTGTTTAAAAATATATATTTATTGAGCGAGTTTGGCTTTGTAGTCAGGCTACTCAGATTTTTAGATATTAATAGTATACGCATTCACAGGAATTTAAAAAATCTATTAAATGTAAATTTGCCCTTCCTGAACATATCTTGTTTCTAAACTATAGTGTTTTGTGGAATTAATTTTACTTCTGCTTTAATTCTATTCTTAGAAAGCCAATAGTTGAATAGTTTTACAGCTAGTATTTGAAACAGAGATCTCTTAGTGACAACTCATTTGCTTAGAAGACATATACATTTTTCATGCTACACAGTGATAATTGAAAATAATTTTCCTTTTAATTTCTTATTCCAGTCATAAACTTACGAAGTGAATCAGGATAACAACAAGCTTATATAATATACTGTAGCTTTATAACTAATTTACATTCAGTACACTTTATGTTAGGTAAAAAACACATCCTTAATATGCCCCTGAGAATCAACAGCATCTGAAGACCAGTTGTGATTTTTTTCAGTCTTACCTTTATTACTTTTTCTCTTTCTACATTATTTTCAAATTATCTACCAAAGGAATGGGGATTACAAAGAAGTCAACTTGGGAGGAAAACAGAATTTTACCAAAAAATAACTTTCGTCTGACACAGGGAAAAGAGAGAAAAATCCTGACTCCATATCTCTGGCAATCAGTTTAACAGCAAAGACATGCACTAGGTGTACTAGTCAGGTACCTATGAAAATCTGTATGTCACTACAAGATCTGTCTTACACTGATTTTTAACAGAAGGCTGTTTGACCACTCATTTTTAGCTAATATTAATGCAAAAAAAAAAAAAAAAAAAAAAACCACCACAGTTTTTTCTGCTTAACACTCATGGCTAGTAATTCCCATACAGCCACATCACTCCATACAGTGTAGCACGACAGCTATAATGAAATAGATTAGGATGAATTCATCCAGCTACTACTTGATTATTTTTGGCCACAACTTCCTGACTAGCAGAAGCTCTGAAGCATAGGGTTAAAATAGTAAAAATACTATAAAAGTAAAAAAGAAGACAAGTTCATTTCATAATTCCCTCAGAAATACTGATACAGAATTCTCTTCAAAAGTTCACTTCACTATCAGCACTTATATGCTGTCCTGTAGGCAATTCTTACCTTAATTAGTTTACAGACCTGTTTTTCCTCCTCCTCTGTCTAAATCCACTTAATGTAACCTCAGTCTTGATCTGGAACTATTTAGATAAATTTTAATGCATTGCATTAGCATTTATAGATATTGCCCTAAAGAACGCAAATGTATTTGAGGAATCGACTCATCACATAATCCTTAACCACAAATTCAAGAAAAATATTTTCTGTGTTTTATGCCTGTAATGTAAAGGACAGAAAGGAGTCTATTCAATAGCTGTGAAAAGAGTTTCAGCCTTGTGTCTCATGATTAACAGGTGAAAGGACAAAACCATACAGAAAGAGGAATACTGTCGTGTATAGCAGAAAAAGAGCAAAATTGTCACACCAGAAAGAAAGAGTTCACCTTCCATAAAGTCTTCCATTAAAAACAAAGAAAATACTCACAGCATTGACATCTATGTGGTTTAACATTGATCAGAGTTAACATGAATGAAATGTGTACAGAAGCATTTCTATGAATCAAAATGCAAAAATAATCTTTTTCTTTTTTTCTTGACCTCATATGAGCCTTTAAAAGGGAAAGTGTTTCAAAAGAAAATATACAGCTTTGATAGCAAGATCAAAATGCTTTCCATGTCACCTCTGTTCTTAAAGAGTACTGAAGAAAACGACAACTTCTTAGTCTAGTCTGGAGAAAAACACTGTGATAAAATGTTAACGAAAATACGAAAGACTTAGACCACCATGCATACTGACACATTTACAGCAGGAAATTTGCATTGCTGTCCTCTTTCAGGTCAAATGTCTGACAGATTGTTGCCCACAAAGTGTATTTAACAGGCTGCCTTATTTTCCTATAAACAGTGTCCTTTAAAGAGAATACTCACAGAAAATAAGACTAGCCTCTGGATTTCAGTATTCCAGGTAAGAAGAAGGCTACTAAGTTTTTCCTTGGAAAGCATTTCTGACAGCTCTTGACCTTCTTAGTTCCCTGCTACTTCCAATTCCTGCCTAAATTACAAATAAATTAGAAGAGAAAAAAAGCTGCTCCCCTTTCTCCAGCTCTTTGCATTGACCAGCTTCCCGTCTTCTTACTTTCAGAGCACTACTACTACCCAGACCTCCCAGTAAGCTTCCTTCCTTTCTGATGCTTAATCATTTCCTTTTTCACATAACCTGCAGTGAGCAACACCCTGTACTTAGTCCCAGTTTTCTTAACTTCAGCGCTTTCACACTTATCAGCACTTGATAGTCTCACCCACATCCCAGAGGCAACACAGCCCAACCTCCAACAAGTCCTAACTTTTCTTTATCCTCCCCATTCTTTTTTGGATCCATTCTCTCACTTTCCACACTTCCACTTTCTTCACTGCAGTCTGCATAAAAGCATGTCTGCCAAGACAGAAGTCTGCCAAGTCGGCAAATTTATAAAGGCAATTTCATTTAACTGAGCATTCCCATCCCACTGTTTACTCGTTTTACTTCACACAACACAAAGTTCACAATGCTTATTTTAAGATCTTTTTTTTTTTTTTTTTCAAAAATATCTCCCAAACATTTAAAATTTGATCATTTGGGGTTGGAATAATATAGTCAAAACTGGTGGGTTTTACTTTTATCAGCTGCAACATGCCAAAAACGATGACAGGAGACTTCTCATGAAAATGCAAACTTTTGATTTATAGAACAGTCAAAACTAGCCTAATTTCTTTTAACATATTCCAAAAAGTTATCCAGTGAAGAATCTCGTAGGAGTCTTTTTTAGCAGACGACATGAGCTCTGCTACAGTGCTGTCTATTTTACTGGATCATATATAACAGGGTGGGTACGTGGGAGTAATTTAAAAACATGCATATGAATAAGAAGCAATTCAGTAAAAGAAATGGAAGCCCTCCTTTTCGCCCAAAATACCTCAATCTGAGCAAACAGAAATAGACTTCGGTGAACTATCTTCCAGTGCTCTTGGAATAATTAAAACTCCCTGTCACACTGCAGATGTTCAAGATGCTGAAGCAGGCTATTTCTAAGCATTTTAACTCCCCTTCCTAGCTTCTCTTTAGTACCAAAAACTGGATTTAAAATAAATGCTGTAAAACAAATTGTTATAGCTATTACTACTACTCACGTGGAATGCTTCTCGATCAGCTCTGAATCATAACAGCTATCCAGTCTGCTTACCTCATCTGAGCCAATCATCTGAAGCCAAAACTCTTCAAGATGAAGAAAGCTTCTCAAAGCACAAAAATTCAAAATTTATCTATTTCTATATAAAAAATCAGTTACAAAAATAAGCATTTCTATCCTGAATTTAAACTAAATAATTTCAGTTAAGTATATGATGGTTGGTAAGTTTTTGTGTTTATTTTTTTTTATGAAAATTTCTAATGAACTATGAAAATTTAAAAGGAAGTATATTTAAGTATTCACAAGGCCTGTTATTTTAATGAACTTTATTAACTTTATTGAATGAATGGCATGAATATAAAAACGGATCTCTAACGCAAAAAAAAAAAAATTTCAATGCCTCATTCCTTTTTGAAGGATATAATTATATTTCTGCTTGTTCATCCTTTATAAGGTGAATTAATCTAGATAAGCATTCCCAAACCTAATTTCCATATATCTATGAATAACTTGTCATGCAAAATGTGATCCAGTCTTTAATGGGTAAGTGTTCACTCGATTCTCAATCAGAAAACACACTGCTCTAGAAGACAAACTTCTGTAGTCTGCAGACAGTTTTTCAGCCACTGGTATGTCCTTAAACCCCCTCTAAGATAGCCTCCAGCAACACACTGGGAAGACAAGAGAGACTGCAAACAAGTGATCCAATAATTTCATTTTCTTATCTGATTACATTCTTTCCACCATTCAAAGGTACCAAAAGCATGGGAGCACCTGATCCTGAATTGCTACAGCCTGAGGGGAAACAGCACGAGCATAATGTCACATACACAAATGGATAAAAAAAAGTAGGTAGGTTATGTAAAAGCACCATACTTTGTAAGAGCCCTGTCAATAAGACTGGTCTTGGTCATTACTTCTTGAGTTACTTTAACGAAACAGTAAGGTAATAAATACAACAGAAAGTAAGCTACGTAAGGAAGAATAGGAGTTCCATTTGTAACTGCAAAAAGGCCCAGGCCAATTTTTAGCCCATGAAAACCAAGTGAGTACTAATTAAGGTAGTTTTTTTCCAAGACACTTTATATTCACTAGTTATAAACTTCAACTTAGCTGAGTAAAATCTTCATTAGCTGTCTCCTTTAGAGAAGTCACCTGCTAATTTCTGTTTTCATACTGTACTTGGCTAAGCTTCTTTGGAGACCTGAGCTAACCTGAGGAAAAAATACTACAGCTGCAGAAATGCTGTCATTGCTAAGAGCATCTCTCATGGATGTGATGGTAGACTCCTAGAGCATAAGAGCTATTAAAATATCTACTTTTTCTTACAAAGGATTATTTCTCAACACAAATAACAGATAAAAACATTTTCCATGAAAGTATTATACTCACTGCATAACAAATCCTCTTTCATTTTGAAACGCAAGCACAGTATTGAAATAAATCAGCCATGCTAGGTCACAAAATCAGTGAGCCTGTCTCCATCAGCAATGATTCTCAGGCTCTTCATACCTGTGTCCCATCTCATGTAGAAAAGAGCTAGTACGTAAGCACATGGAGTACTTAAGACTGTACTACCTCTTACAACTCCTCCATAAATACCTCTTTGGTTCCTGGTTGCTTCCTTCCTCCTTTCACCTCCACATGCCCACTTGCAACTCACGGGAATTCCCTGTCAATCATCTTTTTCCTCTGGCATGCCTGGCTCCATAGTGTAGGAGAAAGAAATAAAAGAGAGTAACGGTGTACACACATAGGGACAATCCTAATTTCTGGGGGTTCACTATTTCTTTCCACTCCATCATATTTACAGGCAGAGCATGCCTGGGCAGCGACCAGTGGCACAAGGAAGTTGGAAGAGCAATAAGAGATAGGTCAAGGAGATCTGTTAAGTCCCCCCAGAGCTGCCTGATGCTACATTTTAAACTTGGATTCTTATTTCGCCCCACTAGTAAGGGGCTTGGAGCACATACAAGGGTGGGTCACAGGGACTAATGAGGAGAGAGCCAGGATCTGCTTACTGGTGCTCAATAAACAGACAAGAGGGAGCAAACAGAAACACAAGGAAATCAGGAAGAAAAGAACAAGAAAAACTTTTCCTACCCACTGATCGGTCTTTTTTTACTCTAAATCCTAGCTGACGCTGTTTTGAGTATGGATGTAGGACCAGACAATCTCCAGAGTTATCTTCCAGCCTTGCTGATACTTTTCCACTTCTACTGATTGAAGTATTTCAAAAGAAAGCAGGGACTATAAATTAGACTTGTTTGATCCATAGTGAAATTGTGACATCTTCCATGCCTCCAAAGCATGGCAGGCACTGAGTAGAAAGTAAGGATTTCTACCAAACTGACTAGTCTCTTTGGACACGTAGGTAGCAATATATAGATTTCAACAGACCACACGTACAGACTGAAGGCCACAAAATGGTGCTTTTCAATGCCACTACATAGCAATACTGCAACTATAGTAGCCTGTACTCTGAACACGTGTTTATAAAAAGTGTGATGATGAATAGGAAATTAAAATACACAAGTCCAAATAAACTAGAACAAGTCTTTTTTTTTTTTTTACACTTAGGTTTTAAAATCTTGACAAACAGCTAAGTATTCCACAAAAACAGGAAAACAAAAACATATGTAACACATTACAGAGGACACCTTTCTATACGTTTAGAAGTCCAATTCTCTGTGAATTAATTCAGGAAATACTTACTAGTACTCCTAAATTAAAACTGTAATAGAACCAGATGAATTCATCTCATATTTTCTACTTTCACTATGTAATAACACCTTCAACAACTACTCTGAATTATCTGAGGTTTACAAATGCTAATAACCTTATTCTCCTTTCTATCATCATTAATGCAACTGTATTCAACTGGACAACTTCTACACATATAAAAACAATAGTTTACTCTTTTATGGATTATAATTATTGCATCCTTAAAGAGATAACATTACAGAATAAGTACCAAGTAAAATCTAAATTATTTTCAGTTAGTTAATTGATCTCAAGAATTAATTCCAAATATATAGCAACAGCAATCTGACTTTAAAAAAAACTACCTTAAAAATTGAGTTTTACACTAAGGACATAAGTATTCCACGTGGTATTTAACTGAAAACCTTCTAGTTGACCTAAAAATCACAAGCAAATTTCTTAAATCCCAACTTCCTGTTTCCATTTTTTTGTTGTTTTTGTTTTTTTGCTAACAGTATGAGAAAGGCTCTTTATCTGTGCTAAATTAAGAACACCAGGTCCAAACTACTGCTTACCTACAGTCAGTAGTCTACTCCCATTTAGATAGTACATCCTCATACCGTCAAAGAGATCATAACATTTTTTTCCTTTAAGCGGCTTCCACAAAGGAAGCAAAATGTGAAACTCATTCCAAGTGGGGGAAAATTTTTATGTTACTACAAAGTTAGTTAGAAACGAATGCTGTCAAATCCACTTCACACAAGGAGCGAACTGCTGCCTTGCTCAAACAGTTCAGTAAGAATTGATGTTGCTAAGTATTCTCCCCTGAGAAGACCAACATAGCATAGATGAATTTGAATTAAGCAGAAATCTCATAATTGAATGGCAGTAGAAAATCTAATGCTTATTTTAACTACGAAAAAATCTTGTGTGAACATCACAGATATGAGACTTAAAATATGTACAACACGTTAGCAACAGGTTGCAGTTACTCAGAGGAAACATAACCTGGATAGCTGTAAAGAAGATTATATAGAGGATGTTAAAGGAGTGTAGACATTTTGATTACCTGGTTCATTTTTCTTTATAACGCTTCTGATATATCTGAAAAAGACTCTTTTGATTTGGTTTTGAACCTGAAATGAAACCCCAACAACTCACATTCTCTCCATAACCTTTCACTCACTGCGTTGGCTGTCAGGAGAGAAGCTTATCTGCTGTTAGAGAAATTAAACACCTACGTGTCTCCAGTCTGTGGATAAAGAGGTAGTGTTTCCCATCAGGCTGTCTCAAGCCTTCATAGGTCACAAAAACAACCATCTTCAATTCCGTTTGTCTGCTTGCTACCTACTGTAACTTATGAGCCATTCAACTCACATTCCACCTCACATATCAGTCACAGATTCCTTGAAAATCTCATCTTCAAAATGATCTCAGTACCGACTGTCACATTGTATGAAGCAGAAAGTCAGGTCCATTCTCAGGGAGAAAAGAATGGAAGAAAAAGTGTAAGGAACTTGAAGCAAATAGGAAAACTATTTCTATCTTCACCAGACTAGAAGCCAAGCTAGTTTTATCCATGCTCCATGTCAGTTTCAACTGACAGTACACTCTACTCAGAACAGAGAAAAATAAGAAAACCATTTCAACTTTTACTCCACCACTCTTCAAGCAGCTTCAGATGTACATCCTGTGCCACCTCCTTAGGAAGCTGCTGAGAAGAACAAGATGCCCTCTCAGCCTCCCTTTCTGCAAGCTCAATAAACACAGTATTTTCAGCCTCTCATCACAGGACATACCTCCCAGCCCTGCTACCAGCTTTGTTGCCCTCCTCTGGGCACATTTAAGTGTCTTAATATCCACTGTGAACTGTTGGACAAAGAACTGCATACAGTATTCGATGTGAAGCTTGACCAAGGTCAAGTACAGCGAGATGATCACCTCTTTCAATCAACTGTGTTGAATTCAAGCCCTCCTATTATAAAATGGAAGCCTGCAATAGCCTATGAAATATTCTCCTGGATTCCATTACCTTTTTATTCCACATTCTGTTTCAAATGCATATTGTAAATATATTTACAAAGATGTTAGATATTCTAAGTATTGCTGCATAATAAGTGTAGTGCAAATGTGTGTTAGCATAGGATGGATAAGAATAAAATCTGTCGTGATCTAGTGACCAGTGTGCATCTTGAAAAATGATCTCACTTCAGTATTGTGTTGGCATTTGTAGGTAAGGCAAAAGATAAAGTGAAAACTGTGAAAGGAAATGAAGAAAGTTTTGTGAAAACCACAGTTACTCCAGACAGTGGTAGGCAGTGTGGGAGAAAGCGTGAATACAACTGCTTGACTGTTTAACAAATGGGCAATGAAGACATGCATCATTGTTGAAGGTGATGGAAAAAAGCTGAAATGACCTTAGGCCATAGAAATCCTTTCACTGGAAACAAGAAATTTTATCTAATACATTAGAATCATGGTGAAGAAGCAAAGCAAGGAAGGATAAAGTCAGAGCCACATTAAGGAAAAAAAGTGCAGATCTAATTGAATTGACACAAATAGGTAAGACTGCTTTGCTGCAGGCAAAAGAAGAGAAGGCAAAGCAGAGTGCAAGCATACAAAATTTTACCTGCAAGTACGAAAATTTGTATCTCAATTTAAGAAATGGCCAACTAACAACATTTAGACAAAATTATAATATGCGAAACTGAAGAAAAATTTGGGCTCAAGTGAATGCCCACACAGAGAAGTGAGAGCCTACAGAACACAAAGGTCAGCAATAATGTTCACTCACCAAGGAAGTAAAAAGCAGAAAAATTGGGTCTATTTTAGTTATGTAGTGCATATGCTAACAGTCAGGTGTGTGCAAAGAAGCAGTCCACAGTCAAATATATTATTTGTAATACAGAGCCACAAAGACATAAAGGCAGGTATGTCAGAGCCAAATTTAAGTGGACTACTACATACATACAGTCATTTGTCTACACAGAACAAAAACATGCATGTCATGTGCTTAAAGCATAGAGCAACTCAAGTGTTGAGCACAATGGTCTAAGAACTCCAACAGACCTCTGAACTTTGTTGTTTTGTTGTTGTTGCTGTTTTTTTAAGCCTATAGTAACATACAGCAATTTTCATTGACAACTTCCTATAAAACAGTTTGGTTCTAATGACTGACCATATTTAAAACTGGCTTTTCACATTCTTCATTTTTTGGTTGTTTTTTTTTTTTTGTTTTTGTTGTTTGTTTGTTTTAAGAGCAATCTATATTCTTTTAAAAAATCTATTCTTTATTACTGATGAAAGTTAGACCTGTGATACTGATCTTTTCATCACACTTCTATGAAAAGTGATGGATCATTCTGTTGCTCTGGTTGACCTCAACTTCTACAGTTAATTTTAAGTATTCTAGCACATCAACTCTTTTTCCCGTGATAATCTTAAAAGAAATTACTTTAAATGATGTGGGAACTTGATCATATTATTTTAAATGTGATTATTATGGTACTCTCTTATATATATGAACTACTCAAATTTTTGTTCTTTTTATTAGTCTTGCAGGGCTGCATATTTTAGGTCATTAAGGTATTTTACCATGCTGACTAGCAGTTGTGTTTTGTTGTTCCCCCGCCCCAAACAACAATGAAATCCATATTCATTGGAAAGAAGAGGAGTTATGGGAATAAGGAAGACAGCCACAGCCTCTCTCAGTCCAATATGTGGTTAATTTGTCTCCATGTTATGTCTATATATTTAAAGTGGTAACTGATAGTGTAATGGTCTGAACGTTTTAATGCCCACAGTTACTATCAAAATATCAATCTCTTTAAATGGCATCTGTATCAACCATGTGCATTTGAAAGGATTTGATTACACAACATGGGCTAGTCGACAAAGCTTTCCAAAAAAATACACCCTGAATTTCAGTTTTCATCTTTTGTGCAACTTAGTAATGCTTGATTCTCAGTTTTTGGTGAAATATTGACATCTTGTGGGATAACTCAGTCACTGCAAGAATGACTCAATACAATGCCTATTCTGATGAAAACAGACATAATTAGTAATCTGAGCAGTTAATTTCACACATCTGTTTCAGTTCATTATTTACACAGCTAGCAAGTCAGCACATTTGCAGAGAGGAGGTTTTTTTTCCATTACACATCCAGATTATTAATTAACTTTCAGAGCCTCACAAATGAATCAATGCCGCTGCTAGAGGACCTGCTAACCCTCTTGGTAGATTTGACATATACTGTAGGAGATTTATCTATCTAAGCCTTTATCTGTTGTCTTGGAAAAGAACACCACTATCACGCAAGCATATTACGTTGAGTGAATTATTTAGGAGGAAGAACAGTTTCCCAAACTCTCGAATCTCTGAGCGTTTGGGTTTGTTTTTTTTCCTCCCCTGTACAAACCTAGAATCCCCCCAGTTAATCCATTTCCCGTTCCCCTCTAGGCAGGCAGCAGAAGAATCCCACACAGTATGCCAACAAGAACAAAAACAAATCAACTTCTGGAAGACTTTCTTCAGTTTGTGACGAAAGACCTGTAATGACTCACTGGCAACAATTTGCTACTGAGGTGTTAAACATGAACTGCTTGTGAGTAGTACAGTGAAAAGGCCTTTAGTTACATATTATTATGAACATAATTCCTTCAATTTCTAATTCCTTTTCCTTTTAGGAGAGTCAGCTTTTCCTTTTGCCTCCTGTTTTTTTCTTAAAACTTTAAAATATATATATTGAAGATTTAATCTAGCATTTCTCTGAACATATGAAGATGGTACAGATGGTACCTGTGCGTACTGGTGGAAAATCTGAAAGAACTTTTACTCATGGAGGTGCGCAGCAGTTGTAACACAGAACTTCTGGGACTGTGACTATGCTACAAGCAAGTACTACTGAATCCGAAGACAACCTCATTAATGTAAATTAAAAGAAACAAACACAGAAGTGGATTTTCATGCACAATACATTAAAAAAAAAGAACCCAAATCACATGTCCATGCACAGTTTTTTTCCCGTTGTTCAAGTATTGTCACCTTCCCTGTTGCATCATTAATAGACCAAACACAAAGAAGTATTAACACATCAGCCTAGTCTACTGTTTAAATAAATGCAAAGATGAGCCTAATAGCCCAGGTCCAATGAGTTAAGTAGGGTTTACAGTCTTAAGACAGAGTGAGTGAGCTCTTTAGGGCAGAAGTTACATCTGCATAAAGTTCTCTATGCCTATATGAAAACAGCAGCTTTTAATGTCAAAGTGTTTTGGTTCTGAAATATAAGACTCACTGATATTTGGATGTGAACTTGCTAAATAAATATGCTGTAATTACAAATTTTAATAGCACAAAGGCTTCATCTACAATTTAGTCATTATTTCCATCTTGCTTCTTTGAGTATAATTGCTGAGTGAATTTATTAATAAAAGAGGTGGTGTTTTTGTTGTCGTTGACATAAATTTCATTTTATTTTTTACCATATCACAAGCTAGCAAGAAAATAGAAAGGAGAGAGAATAGCAGATGTATAAAATTAATAAGTCAATACTGTTTTATCTGCACAATATGATGGTGTTGAGGAAGGAATAATCCTGTCATTCTAGTAGGTAATCCACACTCCACAGGTCATACCAAGTGAGTCAAGTGTTCATGTAAAAGACATCAAGTAATTCTGTTTCAAATGAGTGTTTCAAGACAGTGGTACATAGGCATAAAAACCTGTACAACATACAAAATTGCCGTGCATTGGCTGTACATAGTAAAAATGTTGTCTGTAATGATGTCATTTTCTCTTGCTATAGAGAACAGAAATAGTAAGTCTACGAATTGATGTTTAGATAGCACATTTAGATGTGGGTGAGATTTACCACAACCAAAAGACAAATTTCACAATCTTTTAAGAAAACCCCCAGTTCAACAGCTTCCTTAAGGGGAATTCATACTACATTATTTAATTGTTTCGGGACCTACTTTTAAATCACTGACCAGGAATCAGTATGGCTGAATCCAACAGGGATAAAATTTAGGCTTCCGTGAGAGAAAAAACATGCTACCCTCAGTGGCAGACAAGGTAACACAGTTATAAACATTACCTAAATACCAGTATCAGTTGTTGAGCTTTTTTGTCTGTCTGCAAAAGCAAAGAAATCATGCTGTTCTGGAATAACATGCTTTGAAAATCTAGCATGAGCTTGCACAAATTAGTTTCACATTTTTGAAAAACTGCAAATAAAACCTCTCTTAGAAAAGGCAATTGTGTTTGCATCAGGGCCTCTTAGAATGGTGCTTGGTCCTAAACTGTAGCAACAGAAAGGCTGTTAAGTACTGTTAAGTAAACCCAAAGATGTAAAAAAAGCTCTTTCTTTATAGATCTATTTAGCAACAGCGGGCAAGAGTAACAAACTTTGAGGGTTTTTTTTCCTATAGATAATTGTCTTCAAATATGAGTATGAATGAATTTTTCTTTTTTCAATTAGAATATCAAATACAATACTCCAAACTCAGAACTGCTGTAGAACTTATTTTAGTGATTTATATAAGCTGAAGAATGGATGCCATTCCCATGTATGTTTGATATTAGTATCTTTTTTCTTCCCTCTCACCTGAAAGTATATGCACACATATAAATTACACTCATCCTAAAATGTTTATTTTCACTCCCTATAGCACAGCACATAATGTCAGTCCTTTCTTTCTATTACTATTTCGCCCTACAAAGTTTCAGAAGCACTGATCCACATCAATCCGACCTGTCATAGATTTCCCATTCCGAGGGATTTACAAGGGTTCTCAGAAGGGAAGATTTCCTCTCCCTCCTCACTTTGCTCTTAGGGTGAAAGCACTGAACTTTCTCACCTGTTTTCAAAGTGACTATCCAGACCTTTCCATAATGAGCTTCCTTACTAACAAATTCCTCTCTACAAAACTTCTCAATTTCTTCTCATTCTCATTGTGCATGATTCAGTGAAATAACTACAACAGTAAAACTCAAAATGTTGCCCACTGCATTGTTGCATTTCAGCAATATTCATACTGAATATTGCTTTAGTTGACTCTCCCAGTATTTTTATCCCAGGCAATCTACAATGCACAACTATAACAAGCTTTTCTCTGCAAATGTACAATATTTTCCACAATGTAACAGCCTGAAAAAAAATAGTAATAATTTTCATCTCTGTTGCTCAGCCTGAACCACATTTTGGAAGCTCAACTCTGCATTTAAGTTACTTTTTACCATCTTGCAAATTTGCTGCTTAATATAGCTGCGCTAATAAATGAAATAAAAACACACACACAACAATCAACTCACCATGCTGTTCATTTTTGAAGAGGACGAGCTTGCTCTCTGCTTCCGTAGGCTATTAAGCTCTTCTGCATTGCCATCCTTTGGTTTTATGATGAGTCGACTGCTTCCAGCAGTGCCTTCCGAGGAGGATCTGAGTCTCTTCTCAATAAATCTGCCTTCTCGGTATGGACTGAAGCTATTGGCAAGACCAACTACAAATAGACATGCAATCAGCAATCGTTACAGAGAATTGTTCTCTACAAATATTTTCTTACTGAAAATACTTGACGTTAAATGCTTAGCAAGGAATCACATAAGATTCTAACAGTGATAATTGCCATAAGGTATCCTGTAGAAAACTACATATCTAAATAAAAGCGTAGCCTTTCCTTCCTTTCTCTCTTCGTTCTTGGAGGCTTCCAAACTAACATCTATCAGAAAAACTACCACTGATTCCCTGGTGCAAAAAACATGACCTGTCTTATCGTGTCCCTTACTTCTACAGGGCCAGGTCACAGCTTTATTAGAAGCATACAGCAATTCATGTTATTCATCCATGCTCTCCAAAATCATCTTGCAGGCTGAATCCCGGACCTCGACTCCCATTAAGTAAAATAACATCAGAAAAGAGGAGAAAATTACATTTTCAAGTGCTGGGACAACTTCAGGGATGGGGAAAAATGGAGAATAAAGTAGCATAATGCCCTGGTGATATTGATATTCCATAGCATGACATCATACAACAGGCTATTGGTTATAGATACATAGTGCACTGTGGAGCTGTACTTCCTAGTATCATGTTCTCTATAGCAGTCTCACACGAGTTCTAATTCTCCATGAGGAAGATACACTGAGATGTACTACATTTCCCAAGGCCTTCCACATGATCTATGATTCCTGGTGATCGGGGTGAAGTTTTTTCCAGGTTCCAGCAGCCCAGCAAGCAACAGCACGGTAATAGCCTTCTTCTTCTCACTCATTTGAGTTATTAATTGTAACTCTTTTTATTATCACCTTACTTTCTTCCACCATTTGTAGTAAATTTGTTATCCCTTCTTATCTTAATTGGGTCATTTTTCTTCCCTTCCCCCCAGAAGGAGAGTAAGGGGTCCCCTTGCCCTGTCACACTTGAAACCGTGACAGATAGTAAGTGTAACACACGTGAAAATCTTAATTTCTTTTGCCTTTTGCAAGAGAGCAGACGTTTCCTTAACAGCTTTACAAAAACAAATAATTGCATAAAACTATATAGGCATATATTAAGAAATGCATTACATGTCCAATCTGGTCAGACATTTGAGCCACATTCATGATGCTGTCAACCACTGAAATCTGACCTTGGACCAACTAAGGAGGAGAAAGTACTTATTGTTACATGAAGTGTACAGAAATACTTTACACTGGCACCCAGTTTTAAATACTATTCAGTGTTCAAAACTGTCTGTTGGCAACAATAACAATACTTTTATTTACATCTTTCCAAACACTACACACTTTTGCTATGCTCATTTTTTTTCACATAGCAGGATTTTCTGCACTTTTTCAGGGGTCCTTAAACATGTTAGATCACTTTCTAATTTTAAATACATTCTTCACTACACAAATTGGGGGAAAAGAAAGTGCATTTGGAATAGAATTAAACAACCATGAAAATTAATCATCAACTTCTAAATAGTGCAGTATTAGCTGGAGTGTTTCACTTAATATTAAGTTCGTTTAAAAAAGTCCATTACATTTCCAACACCAGTTAGCTGTCTTGCAGGCATACACATTAAATATACAATTGCTGATGCATGATTAGAAATACACTCTCCATCTGAAACTGATCACTTCGAGACTCTCCTTGTTTTTCATTGTAACTACTCCACTCTACTAAATCAGATTAAGAAGTGTAAGCCCATTTCACAAGCGAGCTAAAGAAGACAAGCCAAAGTGCTCAGAACAGGTAACGCTTAAATTGAAACATCATTTTTTTTTTTGTTCCACCTGAATAAGGTTCAAGATAAGCAGGTCTCCTCTTGTGAAAGCTAATTTAGTGGATTAATTTGACGTTATGTATCCGTTTATGAACAAAATGCCCAACATTCCAGTACAGTGAAAAACAACTGAAGAATTAAGATTACTTCTGATTGCATAAAATCTACATGACTAACTAAATGTCCAGGCTTCTTCAGGAAAATGCTGTGGGACAGTGTCATAGGCTGTGCTGAAGTCTAAGTAGACTATGTCAACAACCTTTCCCCCATCCACAATGCAGGTCATTTCGTCATTGCAGCACTGTAGAGGGAGCTCAAGTTGGTCAAGCAGGACGTGCCAAGCTAGCTAGACCTGATCCCCCTGGTTGTCTCACAAAAGCTGTGTGATCACACTTCAGATGGTGTGTTCTATAACCTTCTCCAATACTGAGATCAGGCTTCCCCAGAATCTTCCTTCCAACCCTTCTTGTAGATGGGTATTGCAATGGCAAGTCTTCAGTCATCTGGGACCTTTCCAGCTGACCAGGACTTCCAATACATGATGAAGAGTACCTTGGTGAGCACTTCTGCCAGTTTCCTCAGTACCCTCAGCTAGATCCCACCCAGTCCCATACACACGTAATAGTCTAGGGAAGAGCAAATCATTGTTTCCTCCTGAATTACAGGGAGTATTATTCAGAAGATTCGTCCCATAAGTGAAATTTTGTGCTTGCTTAGAACTTAGTTTCCAGCTTCTATGATATTCAGCCTTTCCTGACCAGACTTGCAGATAATCGTACAAATCTGGCACAAGTCACAGTCAACAAATGCCTGTATTTAAGTGGCATGATCTAGGCTGAAGCACATGGAAAACAAAGCAAAAATGATAAATTCTACAAGTTATCAGATACTACATCCCAGGTTGATATTAAACATAGTTCTTTTAATCAGAGCAGTGAATGATTTTCTTTGAGACTTTATTTACTATTTTCTATAGACTGAGATCGAGGAATAGC
Organism: Phasianus colchicus; assembly: GCF_987193195.1. Lineage (NCBI taxonomy): Eukaryota > Metazoa > Chordata > Aves > Galliformes > Phasianidae > Phasianus > Phasianus colchicus. The sequence continues at coordinate 17,176,426 of NC_143439.1, read as the reverse complement.
TTATTCACTCCATCTTGTTAGTATTTTCAAACTCTTTTTTGAAAGCTGAAGACCCAGCTGATAGTTAACATTCTCCATTACACAATCTGTGAAATGGGAATCTGCGCAGTGCTATTTCAGATAGAAACCGCAATATATTATTGTATTTTGCCACGGTAACATTTCCTTCAAATTACTTTACAGCATCATCTCAGTAAAAGCATGTGAATATCAGGAACTTTTGAAACCTAGAGTATTGCAAAATACGAAGTAAATTATCGTTCATAGTCAGCTAAAAGTGGGTTTGTTTTTTTGGTTTTTTTTTTTTTTTTTTTTTGCAATTTTTCGTTGGCAAACAACACAAGTCTTTGACTAAAGTTCAAATTATGGATGCCTCAAAAATCCCAGAATTCCCATTCAACACAAGGCAAGAATCAATATTCTTTCTTAATGCATCTTCTATCAAAGGAAAACAAACAGATACCAACATCATTGATAGATGTCATTACTACTGCATGGTAAAACATGAATCCCAAAAAAACAAAGGCTTTTGTTTTATACCTTTTGTTATTCTGATTTAAGCTTGATTTTGAAGGAAAGCACAATTCATAACTATTCATCTTTCTAGATGGCACTGACAGTGCTAAACAAATACTTAATGACCAAACAATCTCTAAATCGTAACTAAGGGGAAAAAGAAAGCAAGCCAACTCCAAAACCATCAAAACTCACAATTAAATAACAGTACATACCATTAGGATAGTTTGCTTCATATCCCTGATGTGTTTTAAAGGACTGAGGTTCAGAACATTGAATAATCTTAGGCTCCGTTACAGGAATTGTTTCTCTCATGTGCTTGGAGAACGGGCTTTCCTCTTGGTCCCCACTCAACTCCTTTGCTGCTGGAGAGTGCATCCCCAGTTCTTCTTTATGCTGTAACGCAAAGGTTTCTAAATTCACCTTTGCTGAGTTCATTTCTCCTTTGTGCCTGGCATCTGTAACATGTAATTCATTGGCTTGCAATGATACTTTTGTTTGATTAGCAGCTGAAGTTTTGAACAAAATATTAGATTCAACACTACACAAGCTTGCATGACTAGTGGGAGATACAGCAGCAGACTGGCAAGTACTTCCCACATAATCCATTTCTTTCACTGGAACAGCAGCAGGATTAAAGATTATCTGAGAGGTAGAGACACTGTGGCCAAAATCCTCTGCTAGCAACGCTCCATTCCCACTGCTTGGCACAGCATCAACCTCTGAAACAGAATCCTCCGTCAAGGTTATGAAATCGGAGGGGGTCTGGACAGCTGTGAGGTCAGCCGAGAGCAGTGGAGACTGCAAAGCACTCCCTATGCACTCTGTCACCTCAGCTGAGCATGGAGAAGACGACGCGGCAATCACTGGCTCACTTTCAACATAGGATTTTATCTCCAGCATGCACCCAGTCTGCTGCACAGAGGAAACTGATTGACTCTGTGGAACCGGTTTGGAAAACTTGTAGTGTGATGAGAAAGATTTGGGCAGAAGTTTTCGTGTGGACTGTTTGACAGAGTAGCGGCTCTGTTCCTCCGCAAAGCCAGAATCGTCACCCTCATTTTTGCCAGAGCTTATGCAATTTATAAAGACATTCTTATTAGCTGAAGGCTCCTTTCCTTTTTCAAAATCATCTGTCAGAGACCTTGTTATCTTCTTGCTACGCGAGCTGCCAAAGCTAACCGAATGCCTTCCTCTGCTTTTAATGTGTTCCTCCAGGCACAGTTTTTGAAAAGTGCTGAGAGAGGGCTGGGCACCATTTGAGATGTTAACATTCTGGCTGGCGGCATCAGGCTTTTGCTCCCCCCCCTTCTTGTTATGGAAGCTAATGGAAGGAGTTCGGAATATGCTCCGGCGCTTGCCTGTGCTCCCTGAGCTGGAGTTAGTGCTGGATGGGGAGGAGGTGTGCACACCCACAGCGCTGGCAGAGGAAGGCGAAGAAGGGAGGGAGTCATGTCTCCGGCTAATACTTCTTCTGAATATTGGCAACCGAGACACTAGAGTCGATCGCCTGGATCCTGAGTCCCCCATCAGGGCACGAGGTGTTCACACTTCTTCACAGCCAAGAAATTAATCTGGGGTGAGAAAGAGAGACAGAGAATAATAATTCAGCCTAAAGGCCAAGTGAACAAGTTTTAAGTCAGCCAAAACACCTGAGACATCAACGTCTAAACTACATACAGCTCCATCTCATTATGTATATTACAATTTCAGTTACGTTTGATCTGCAGCATCAAAATCCTAGTAACCAAGCAAAGATGTGGCTCAAAACATTCTACACAAGATATACAATTGTATACATTATTCAATGCACATCATACTGGGTAACAGTATAGACACGATACACAAATATTTCACCCAAATGTCCTTTGTTATTTAAGTTCTTAGAACAAGCCTCCCAATAAAATATAACCTCTCAGAAAAGAGATTATTGCTTTTTCTGCATAAATTAAAACATGATTTTGGCTTCCTAAACATGCATTTTCGCAAGAAAAATGAACTAACAAATGAACTAACAAGATTTAAAGTTTTCAATCTTACTGCTCAGTTGGATTTTTAATTCCTTTATGTGCTCCTACTACAGGTAGAACACACCATCTTTGAGCAAAGAAAATTCTAGTGTTGCAATCACGCTTACCAACACCCATTCATCCTAGAGAATGTTAAGTTCTAATAATTCACTATCAAAATGTAAGATCACGTTGATAAATTCAATTTTAACAGTTGTGTAAGATCCTTTTGAAGTAGTTTTTTCTTGCTTAAAATCAGATGTTTTTGCAGGTTTTTAATGATCAGCAAAACGTGTTTTGTACACGTTTGGTGTCTTTCAATATTTAAGCAATAAAGTATTGTATTAACAGCACTGCAGATATACTACAATAAAACTAATCTTTAAAAAATACACAACACTTGTTCCTCCTTTTGGTTCCTGCCATATTAAACTACTGTGGTGAGTGACAGGACCACTGAGAGAACAATAAAACTGGACGATACGACAGCAAGAACAAGAGAGGTCTAATGCTTGAGTGCAACTTCTTCAATTGCAAGTGTGCAGCACATAGGAAAAAATACCAAGTCATTTATCTAAGCAGTATTTCTATGTCAAGGACAAACAAGAAATTCATTCATATAATGAGCAATTTAATATGCTTTACGTGGCAACAACAAATATACATATGAATGGCACGTATATTTATATGGCGTGTAAGTATATGCATACAAACACACACATACATACATATGGGTACCTATAATTACATCTATACTATGTTACTGTAAAAGTAAGAGTAATGATTACGTTTAGGAATTGTGAGTAGACAGCTTCTGTCAGCATGGCTCCAGTTTGAATGTGCACTATCCAACAGCCACAATTTAAGTAGCAACAGGAATGAATTACATTTTCCAGCTTATGAAGGGAGACATAACTTGCAAACAGCCACTGATTTCCAGAATACACTGCCAATTACAAGCTAAAACCTGAGCTAGATAATACAGAAGTCCAGCAACTGAATTGACACAAATTTAAATTGTCCCTGTCTTACAGAGACAGAATTGGTGGTACAGGCAAACAAGCAGGTTATCAAAATAGCTTTGCATCAACTAAACCAAATGACACAAGGCCTCTGATATGCAAGGCCCCTCACATTTACAATGCTAAGAGCAAAACTACTGCCATCAGTTCACTGGAGATCAAGCCCTCCTATTGTATAATTAGGAAATTAACTCAGTTGAGAGTCAAAGGAAGTATAAAAAGGAGAAAAAAAGCATGTTGTAATTCCATTTGCAATAAGAAATCTGTCTAAATAATAACAGACATTATTCCTATCAACCAATCTTGATGTTACCGCCCAGGTTGTTAATGGAATTCCTTTCCTCTAACAGCAGAAACAAATGGTATTTGCTCATTCATTCTTCCCTGCCTCTTGAAGGCAGAGCACACGCAGGCTGTCAACACTTCTATCATCCAGGCAGCAGAAATCCTCACGCATTAAATAAGCTCATTACAATAAGGTATAAGCTCATTATAATCAACTATAAGCTCATTAAAACATTTACCATTCTTTCTAAGGAAACAATGGCTATCATAAAACATTTCTGAAAACAAACACAGCCATGTATACAGGAATGCTTAATTGCCTATGTGGGACAATGTTAAATGCCAAAGTTCAGCATTGAGTCAAAATGACTATTCTATTTGCAATATAGAAAAGAATATACATTGATATACAAAAACAGTTAAAAGACTTCTTTCCTTTACATGGGAGGCTTATAAACTGCCATCTGTTTTCTATTATTAACTAAATTAAAGAGGTGTTGCTCCCTTTCAGTCTCCACATTTACCTTAATTGTGTTTACTATTTTATAGCAGTAAATCTTAAAGAGTGAAATTCAGTTCAGCTACATCGTTTTTCTCTACACAGAAATGTTTGTTCTATACCAAGCAGCTAAATATCTACATCCAATATTCTTAGCTCTACTGACAAAGTTCTTCAAAAGCAAAATTAAAGGGAAAAGAAAAGAGTAGAGAAATATCTTTGAATGACAAATAGCTTTTGCCCTTGCAGTCTAATCTGTCAACTAACCTGGACTTTTCCTACACAATCACAGCTATTCTGATCATGCACGTTAATTCTAGGGCCTACCACAAAGCTTCTTTGACCTTCAAGAAACAACAGCCTTGTTAGAACAGTTAGAACAGTCAAGCAAACAAGAAGGATATACAAAAACAAGACAGGCAGGTCTAGGATGGCTTTCCATTATATCAGCATCCTTGCTTAAAAATAAAACTTACTTTGCACAACCATCATCTGAATCAAAATATAGTCTGAATGATGTTTAATATAGAGGTCAGAACGCAACTACGTGATACAACTTGAGTCACTACCAATCCAACTAGCCAGAAATAACATTACATACTGTTTTCTCCCTTCACTTTGAAATTGTTGTTCCTTTTTTCTCCCCCAGAATCTTTTAAAATTTCAAATTATGCTTATACTGGGAAAGAAAAGTGCATTTGGATTCATTCTTAACATGTTAATTTTTTGCTCAAAGTAACTTAATAAATACACAAACTATTACTTCCTAAATTATTTTATTATTATTTCTAAAACCCAAATATTGCTGAAACTCAAGTGCTTACTTGACTACTACAGTATAAAGTTCATTTCTGCTTTTTATGGGACAGATTTTTGATGTGCATTTTTTCATGTGGTATAATACAATACTAAATATGGTATTATGAGAAAAAAAACTAAGTAACCTATCTTTAAAACACTTAGTTGCAGTCAGAATAATAGTGGATTATTCCATGATCTGCTTTTCCTCAAATATTTGGCTACAACTCCAAAATTCCACATTTCCATGTTAAGACCAATGCAAATAAGAAACATGCAAAGTGTGAGGCAGAATGTGAACAAGACTTTTTCCCTATTCTTAGCAATTTTCATAGTTAATCAGATGTAGTTTCTTTTCGCATTGCTCTGCACCTAGATATTACAGAAATGAAAATCAAGAAAAAATAATTTTCTGATTAATCTCAAAAAATTTACTGAAGTCATGGACTTCATTACAAGAGAAAACACAGAGGGCAAGTTTGTTACATTTCTTCCCACACAAAAGATCTTAGGAGAAACAATCCAAACACACAGTATTATACAAAATACGTAAATGAACAGGATAAGAATTTTAAAACATACTCTGTACTTTCTGAGTTGTATCTTACCAAAACAAATAACTTTCAACTTCCAGCTAGTAAAGGTAGAAAAAGGAAAGTACAAGTGTTTGAAATGGGTAAAAATAATCTAAACACTACCCAGTGTCTTTAGAGAAATCTATTGGCTGACTATTAGCTGAAGAATTATCCCAGTACATCTAATTTCTCCTTCTGCAGAGAGTTACTCACAGAGCTGTGCCAGGGCACATTAGACATTTAACAGAGCAGCTCTGGCTGGGGTGTTTAGACACCAGTAGATGGAGCAGTCGTTCTGCTTTTTAACTGATTGCAAATACAACAAAGCATTAACACCTTCTGCACTTCTCACAGTCTTTGAGACAAATTTAGGACCTGAAATTATTTGTGAATTTTACCATTACCATAAGTGTATGTCCACACTAAAATCTAATAGATGCTTATTCAACACATAATTGTTGTGTAGGCCTACAAATTTTTTTTCCATTATAAAATACTACCTCTAAACATTTTCTAAAAAAAAATCTTTCCTAAAGATTTCCTTCTTAAAGACATATCTCCTAGAAATATTAAAAAGTATCTTCCACACACAGTCAAACACAGAATTAGCTATCTAGAAGTCTAAATGGGAAGCTAAATCACAAATACATGGAAGGCCCCGACCTTTAATCAAAATAAGAACAGAAACACTGAATCAGGAATCATCTACTAAATGAAACACACAGGACTAATATGAATATTTGTACAGAGAACATGTGTGATCCTCGTGTAATGTCTCCTGCACCACTGAGATGTCTGCAGAGACCACTTGTCTCCAGTCTTGCACAGACATGACATTGACCCCAGGGTACTACAAACACCTGAACTAACTCCCAAATAAACACATATGAAATAAATACATTTCATTTTCAGTCAGGCAATAGAAGTCTGGTGCAGCTCACGCACTCATGATGAATTGCCCATTAGCACAGCAGGTGGCTTCACAGCCTGTGTATCCCACACTTACGTACTAAGCAGCTAAGCACTACTGCCTTGAACATTACTCCAATTCTACCAAATTTTGTTCCAATCTCATTTGTGTCTCCATCATATTTCATTTTGCTTTTTTCCTTTGCATAGCCCATCAAATCCATTAAAATACTCATTTTCCATTTAAAACAAGCTTGTGTGTATAAACCCTTTCATAAACCCATTGTGGAACAGTTGCTGCAGCTGTATTCTGTGTCTGATTTTATAAGCTAGACTGATCTTGACAATCATTTAGAGTTTGATTTTTCTTCAACAGTTATTTATAAGCCAAGAAAGACTAACCAATACAGAGAGCTGAACTTCTACAAAGTTCCTCGTGTCTACACATGCATACAATCCTCTCTGTATTGCACTGTGTCTGTTTATCAGGAAAACGGAAAAAAAAAAGAAACAGCCACAGAATACAAACACTGAGATACTTTAGGTCAAAAAAAGAGATTTCCCTCAGGTTCACAAGGTTCAGGAGTCCATGCTTATTTTTTTCCGGAGTATTAGTACTTTCAGAAGCAACAAAGGAAGAAAGCAAATTTATTTGAAGTAAACTTTAAATCACACATACATCAACACTACTGTTTCCAGTGCTCAAGTACAAAAAAGAATGACAGCTTTTCTACATCTTGAACTCCTATCCCCTGTGCTTGGAAATGAAAACTGAAACAAACATTCAAAGAAGAAAACAAAATGTTATCTATATCCTTTTTTTTACTTTAAATTAGGAAGTAAGCATTAGCATGAAATAAGTCATATGGCTTATTTACTCATAATCACTAAGTAAGCAAATAGGGAAATTGAACTCTAGAAACCTGCAGGGCATAGCTCTTTCCCACATTAATTTCAAATATCCAGTACCTTAAATGCCTCTGCCACTTCCTAGCATCTATCTGCATTCCTGGTCAACCAGAAAGGACTGTAGGCTTGCCAGCACAACTCCCATCTACAAAAAGGATCATAAGGAGGACCCAGTGAGCAACAGGCCTGTCAGCCTGATTTCAGTGCCAGGGAAGGTTATAGAACAGGTCATCTTGAGTGGGATCACACAGCATATGCAGGACAACCAGGGGATCAGGCCCAGGCAGCAGAGTTTCACGAAAGGCTCATGAAAGATCCTGCTTAACCAACCTTATCTCCTTCTATGATCCAGTCATAGAAGCCATAGAGCCACCTGGTGGATGAGGAAAAGGCTGTTGATGTGGTCTACCCTGACTTCAGCAAAGTCTTCAACACTGTCTCCCACAGCATTCTCCTGGAGAAGCTGACAGCTCGTGTCTTGGACAGATTTTTTTCTTTGCTGGGTAAAGAACTCACAGGATGGCCAAGCCCAGATGGTGGTGAATGGAGTTAAATCCAGATGGTGATTGGTCAGGAGTGATGTTCCTCAGGGGTCGGTACTGGGTCTTGGCCTGTTCAATATTGTTATTGATTACCTGGATGAGGGCATTGAATGCATCCTCACTAAGTCTGCAGATGACACCAACCTGGCAGGAAGCATCAGAACTGCCAGCATGACGGTAGGGAGGCCCTACTGAGGGATCTAGTCAGGCTGGATTGAGGCCAACAGGATGAAGTTCAACAAGACCAAGTCAGATCCTGCATATTGGCCACAACAACCCCTGCACCTGGAGTAGTACGTTGAGTTTTGGGTCCCTTACTACTAGACAGACATCAAGGCTTTGGAACACGCCCAGAGAAGGTCAACAAAGCTGGTGAGAGGTCTGGAGCACGAGTATGATGAGGAACAGCTGATGGAACTGGGATTGTTTTCTCTGGACAAGAGAAGGCTCAGGGGAGACCTTATAGCTCTCTGCAACTACCTGAAAGGAAGTTGTGGTGAGGTGAGGATCAGCCTCATCCATGTGAATAGAAGGAATGGCCTCAAGTTGTATCAGGGGTTGATCAGGTTGGATATTAGGAGAAAATTCTTCTCCAAAAGGGTGGTCAGGTACAGGAACAGGCTGCCCAGAGATGTAGTTGAGTCACCATCCCTGCAGATGTTCAAAAAATGTTTAGATGTTGTACTAAGGGACATAGTTTAGTGGGGAAACATTGGCAGTAGGTTAATAGTTGGACTACATGACACTGGAGGTCTTTTCCAACCTTGGTGATTCTGTAATAAAAGGTATCTCAAAGAACTTCATTATAATATATAAAATATTAAGACATAGGTGAAGCATTCTTTTGGGTAGTCTTCATATTCACCCTGCAACTCTTTGGAAAGACCTGGGATCATCTACTAGCAAAACTTGAATTATGTGAAGAGGATAAGCAACTGGTTTTCACCTGTCCCACAGTCAGACACAAATAGGTCAGAAAAAAGGAAAGGACATTTCCATAATGAGGTCACAGTCATACTCGTGTGCCCGATTTTTGGTGGATTTCTCTGGAACAGAGGAAACTGCATCTCTGACCACTATTTGTTATCTGCATTCTGGAAAATCTACAAGACGTTTCTTATAGTACCTGTTTTTTCACAGTATTTATGTAGCTTAATCAGAGAAGACTTGTAAATAATCTGAAAGACTACATCTCAAAGACAGCTTATGCTTGCTTCATGATTTAAATGCCATGCCATCCAGTCCTTTAAGTACTATTTCCGGAAGTGTTGGAATACAAGCGAGTTATTCACTACTAACAAGTGGACTTCGGTCACTGAGTGCAAGTGGTAATTACAGCATACATAAACACACTGATTAACATTGAGAGATACCTTAGACAGACAGAAAAATGTCAGTCTGGTAACCAGGCTGAATGGCATCCTCCTTCCTATCCACAATACAAACAGTAGTATTCATATAATAACTTAGAGATAATAGAGAATCTTGCTCAATGAGAAGTTTAATAAGAATAGTAAGTTCGAATCTCATACTAAACATAGGATTTAGTCAGTGCTCATTTACAGGTGGCTATTTAATTTACAGCTGCATAGATTAAGCCTCATTTTTAACTTGTTTGTACACATCCTGTTCCTTACTACATGCAGTCTTTCCTTACTTTTATGTATGAATAAATACTTAAGACAATCCTAAAAAGAAAAGCCCAAGAACCTTCCTTTTCTTCATGCAGGAAGACCAACTGCAATGTGCCCACAAGAGCACTGACTCGTTCATACACCGGCAAACAACAGAGCTAGCATTTCACCCAGATCAGGATACTGAAGCAGGACAGACTCCTTGCCAGCTTCTTACTCTACAATTGAAGTGGAACAGATCACCATCACTTAAGCAAGTTGTTATTCTCATGAGGAAAATACAGGAAGTAACGCGGCCCTAGCTCTATACCAACACTACACTGTCACAACATTAGATCTGCCAATAGCACAAAGTAAAATGCCAACGCTAAAGCTTCCACAGGCATTCAGAGCACCTCTATCAGCTCTCTCATTAAACAACAACTTAAAATATTCTGCTGGCTCACAAGGCATCATAAGCATCTTTAAAGCACGATCCAGCTCATTTGTGTCGACACTAGTGATTTCAAGTTCTACTTTAATGCATTCACTCCAAAATCTGTCATTCAATATACTGCAAATTCACATCTCTTGCTGTCTTCAAGCAACCAACTCACAATTGCCTTAGCCCTTTGTGGACCCAGTAGGATTGAATATGCCTTTATTCCACGCCCTCCCTTGTCTGTTCCTCTTATCTTCCAGAATCACAACTTCACTGTCATTCAGCAATGTATCTTTTATTCTTAAGCTTCCTGCACTTTTCCTAGTTTGGCTGCTTTTCAGTCTCAAGAGCTGCCTGCTTCTGCTATGCACATGGCAGCTCATGACAACAACAGCAAGTGTCATTTATTCTTCTCTGTGGCTGGCTGAGTGTGTGACCTTAACTGCATTTAAGATGGACCATGTGGCTCCACTGAAGTGATTCATGCTGATTTAAAACACTTGGCCTCTCCCCTCCATAAGCCTCAGTCACCCCATTGGCAGTTTTTCTTTCAGTCTTGCAAAAACAATCATTGCACATGTACTAGCTAATTACCCCTAGTACACAAACTCCCTGTTTTAGTGGATGGAAGCTGGGTTTTGTTTGTCTCTCTCTTTTTCATGCTGACCAATGCAAGAAGAAACCTATTTCTATCATTTTAATCATCTGTAATGAAAATTGACAAATCCTTAAGGAATTCATCATGCAGTCCTGAAGATCCATGAGCTTCATTCCTGCTTTTACTTAAGTGTCTGCTTAAGCTGCTGTTGAAAACAACACTAAGACGGACAGATCCATAGCCACCTTCCATCCTTATCTGGAAAAGAACTGGGCAACAAAAACTCTGCCAGAAGAGCCAAATAAATTCAAGAATTTAAGAAGTAAAATACACGAAGGTAGTTAATAGTATTCACCAAAGTAAATCATGGAGACCCTGCCTAACTTCAAGCGGATTTACACATTGGTCTCCGATGAATAGCAAGGTAGTTGTAGAACAGCAGTTGTTGACTATGTTATCATGAAATAATACTTCATATAACGAGCAACAGGAGTGAAGATGTTCGCTTTCAAATTCCCTGAAGTTCAACAGATGAGAACAACAATTCCCAAGTCATGCTTTGAAAGAAGATGAACTGAAAATTTTCAGTTACAACTCGCTAGCATGATTCCTGCTCCCCATGGGCATCACCAGACTTAAGTTGTGTTCCTCATGGGGCTGAATATTAAATACATTAATAATTTCCAACCCTGGCATTATGTAATCTTAATTGCTAACTAATTGCTTTAGTTTCTTTTTATTTTAAGCTATTTTACTAGGCATAACATTTGTAGGAAGAATACTTTTTTTTACTAATAAATCCACTAAATTTAGAAATAAATCAGAATACTTATGTTTTTGCTGAAGACTTCCATAAATCTCGGCAATGACTCAAGGCTATTCCCCTTTTGATTTGCTGAAATACAACTATTTCAGAGTTAGATTCAAATAAATCTAATACATCCATCTTTTCACTAATAAAAACAATGAAAGAGATGAAAACCCCAGATGAAAATTCTCAGGACAATTAAATATATTCATACATTCTAATTGTGACTGTGAGCTGTTAATCAAACATGGGAACACTGTGAGACTTATTACTATAGCAGTGAGTCTATTTAAGAATAGAAAGTATGGCACACTTCATGAGATACAAGCGCCATAGCAAGTAATCTCCAGAAATACACACCCCCTGCTTATGCACACACATTAAAAACTGGAATTTCATTTTGAAAACTGGATGTTAAGAAGCTCTAAGCAAAAGACTGCTTTGCGACCAAGACACTTGTGACAACCCCTACTTGTCAATTACATGGAGAATCATTCTGAACTGTCACACAGGTATTTTACTTCTGTTCTGAAAAAGCAGCTTCAGACATTTAGATGACAAGAAGGGGGCTTAGTAAAAGTCGTTTTGCATTACCAGATAACTATAAAGTACTATACCATAAACAGTTTATACAAATAAACATTTTTAACTTCATGCTTAGATCTCATATTTTAGAACAGCCAAACAAAGGTCTTTGGATGACAGTATATTTAGGAAGGTATTATTAATTAAAAAGTAAAACAGTTTCTCAAATTATTTTCTACAACTTTGTACACATAGATCTATGTTAAAATTATTCACACCAACATAATGCCTTACAAACTTATCACAATTCCAGTAGTCCTGTATGATACGAAGAAGCAACCTATCTGCTGCTAGTGACAGAGAGTTAGTACTCAGGTCAGTACTGCATCAAGAAAAGTTAAAGGAGATGAGACATGGAGAAAAACCACCCTTAGGGAAGAATAATATGTATGGGGATATAGTGCTTATTATCAAGGGAGATATCCCTCGATTTCCAGTAAAGAAAAGCTGTATGGTGGCTGCTACAAACAAGTAACTAAGTCTAGTTTTATTCAAATTTCTTAAAAAGCAAAAAAAGTGAATAAATAGGCAACACAAGGGTTTATACGTTCAATTAAACGTCTTTTACAATTACCTCTCATTCTAAAGCTTATCGCTTCTCTCAGCTGAGATCTGCTACCTGAATCCACCTCCATCACAACTTTTGAACAGTTTTAAATAGCCATCTCCAGAACTGATCAGATCAGGCCACAGTTAACCTTACAAGGTAAGGTTTTCACTGTATGTTCCTGGATGTCTCTGGTAAGCCTTAATTAACTTCAATCAAAACAAAGTTCTACAGTTTGAAAGTGCCTACAATCAATCTCCATTCTAATGTCTTCTAGCGTTAAATGCAACTCTCGAAGCTAGGGATGTCTTCTGAGCAATCAGATACACTGAAAGCATTTTCATAAAAGCACGACTCCTGGAAGTCCAACCAGAAAGTTAACTTCTCACTAGGGAACTGTCTCCCTTTGTACTCTACCTCCTGGCTGGAAAGACTACGAGCAGAGCAGACCACATCAGACCTACAAGTTCCACAGGAAGATCAACAGCTGTTCCTTTACAGTGCAACCCTTCAAAACATAAAAAATACCTATCTGTAACATGCATTCCCTCTCCAACCACTTTCATTGCATAAGAGGCTCGAACAGAGCCAGAAGGCTGCCAAGCAAGGGAGCAAATAGCAGCAGAAAAATACTGACAGAAGTAATCTCCCAGGTAATTCCAAGTGGGTTGTTACATTGGTGACCTACCTCAAGGCAAAAGAACACAATGACATAGAAGATAGAAAGTTAGGAGAAAAAAAAGTTGGGTGATGAAACTAAGTCAAAACAAAGAAGAGTTTCCAGGCCATTCAGACTTCTTGTGTTGTTGCACTTTTTTTTTTTTTGGTGGTTGTTCTATCAAAAGCTATTGCACAGAAAAGTTTACTTATACTAATTGTTTAACAGCAGTATCTCAGAGCCAGTTAAATCTCGTGGAACTTACAGATAGGACCTTCTGAACACATGCTATGTAGTTTTTTTGTTTTGTTTTTCTTACACCACCTCACTGATACTAAGAAATTCAACTCAGGAAACAAGGGAAGCACGTAAGCACATTCTTTATTTGGAGAATGAGAATAATGTCATCCCTAGTCAGTAAGAAAACTCTCAAAACAGGAGAGATTTCATTGACTTAAACATAAGTACAATGCTAAATGCTTTGTTCAGTTAAGTGAACAAGGATATAATTTAGCCCCCTTTCACTGGATGACTTGTACATCCTGCTTCTTGCATTTCATACTAAAAGACAGAATAGTAAAAGCAAACTTTAAAGGTTAAATTAATTATACAGTTACTGCAAACCAAAATGCCCTACTCTGAATGTAGTTAGGTTAAGAGTTGTAATGAGTTCTCAGTGTATTTTACATAGTTAGAACAAATGAATACATTATTTTCTTAAATTTATGCGCAAACCTAATTTATATGCAGAACAATTATGAAGATCTAAGAAATGTAAAACCGAGATACCTTGTGATTCTGAGCTCCAAAAAAAAAAATCAGAGCTATAAAAGCAGATTTAACACATTCATGTGAGAACACAAAAATACGATTAAAAGGCAGCTGAACACAGTAGGGCTCTGCGCTTTTGTGAGGTTCTGAAACACTGTCTACAATGCATAGAAGGTATCAAAAAAAATCAAGTTCGGGTGCTTCTTAGTCACCTCAACAGCTCTTAATAAGTAAACAGTTCCTATCTCTAATTTTTAAGGCTTATTAGTTTCAGGTGAAAAACAGATTCAGAAGCACATGCTACTCCACTTATACAAAAATACCCATGAGATATCAACATACGCATCACTACCCTCCAGCTCCATAGAAGAGATCATTTGTTGATCTAGTAGTCTTCTTTAAGAATGAGTGAGATAAGTATTTTTGTAGAACCTTTTACACAAGAACATTTTGCTTGATTTACTAGCACCAGTGAGCCTGAAGAAAGCTTGCAGGAATGCATAGGGACAGAACTTATTAATAAACAGGAGAGAAAATTCAGAAAAATGAAGCTCTGTGATCTCATTTACTATGTAGCCTCTCACAATTGAATAACTACAAGCCCACAGCCAGATGTTCAGAACAGCTTTAAGTATTAGCTCATTAAAGTGTTTCTTCATGTCCTACTCCATTTCATCGATCTCTAAAATTGAAATGGCCATAATGTTTCCATACTTTCAAAGCAGCTTGCAGGTATTAGAAACTGTGTCATGAATACCATCTTGCAGTCTCTGCTGTTGTAAAAACAGTTGACTGCCCTTTTTTCAGAGCCAGTCTCTTTTCCGTGACCCTCTCATTCTTTTGTAGCTTGTATTGAAACCTTTGTTTTTCCAATTATAAGGTCACATCTTAGTATTTTCAGTAATTTTACCCTATTCAGTTTGGATGCACCTGCTTTCAGTCAGAAAAAAAATCAGTCAGAAGGTTTTTTTTACATCTGAAAATGAAGCCCTACAGAAATGAAGGATATGAAAAACAACTACAAACATCAACATAGACTAGTTTTCATCCCTTAGTTATTAAGGAGCTATTAAGGATCTTTTTGTTTGCCATTTGTATGAGTTAAAACTTCATTATATGAGTTAAAAGCAAGAAGAACAGACACTTAAGCTACTTATTACCAGCTACTGAATTAGGTTGCTTTAGTTGAATAGACAGCGAACCATTTCTTAAACATGGAATTAAGATTAGTATTAAGATTAATGGTCTCATAATCAGGGTGGCTTGTTCTGAAATCTGAAACCTATGATCTTCACCTTATAACACAAATAAAGTGATTTAGTCTCAGAAGAACAGATATGTTTCGAAGCCAGAGAGAGCTACATCGCTATCCTGGAAAATTGAGTAGTACAGTGAAAAACAAATCAACTAATTTCTTTAGCAGACAGGAAAGTTAGTGACAGCTGTGCTGAATGCCAAACTTGATGACAGTCTTTCTAGAGAAAACAATACCTACGCCTCCTCAGAAGAGCCACAAGGCATACTCAGGGGAAGTATAAAATATTAGTGGATCTAATTTAATCTTACACAGTTTAATTATTCATCTAGATATATTACTCATCCAATAAATATAAATGAACAGTGGAAGGCTTTTTTAATCCCCAGAATAAATTTTGAATACTACACTATTAAGCTTATCAGAAGGCCTGGTAAGTAAATAAAAAAACACAACCATGCCTTTCCACTTGTGGCACTCCTGATAACTTTGTGAAGAACAAAGGAAAGAGTATTCAGCTTTGACTGATTCTCAGTTAGATCAGTGATAGAGAGATCAAGCATCTACAACCTACAAAATTTCTAAAAAATATTTGGACAATTGATTGGCTTCCGTAGAATGAAGACAAAAAATAATAAAAGTAACATGTCTTGAACATATGATGTACCTTAAATAAACAAAAGCCTGTAGGAAGAGACCATAACCATTGAAGAGAGGATACCAAAGTTGAACATTTGATAAAGCTACTGAAGAAGTTTAGCAGTCAAAATAAGAAATTACTTTTGTCTTTTCATACTTGTTTTGCCTTTTTTTCAAGAACTTAAGAATCGAAGTCTCATAAAACTACATGCCTCTCTAACAAAGGTTATACAGTAAAGTAATAAGATTATCAATTTTCCACTGAAGAGAGTTTTATAAGTAACATACATATACTGCACACATTTTTCCAGAGGAAAAGCAGCTGAACTAGGAAAAGGAAGTTAATTAATGCATTTCTCAGGAGAACATAAATGTCAACATACAATTCACAACAAAAATACAAGATTTCTCTTCTAAAAACAACTAGCTGGGAACTATTTCAGCTGATATATTTTTAAAAAATAATATATTCTATTAAGCTAGTACACTTATTTCCATATCTCACAGCAAGGTTGTTTCTAGTGGAATTTAATTCACATTATATCTTACAGATTACACAAAATCAATCTATCAAAATTTGCAGTGGAAATTGAGCTTTTTCCCCTGGTTCCATTGTTTGTCTTATTTTGACAATTTATATCTGTTTTCCACTTCCTCAATACTCAATACTGTTATAAAGCAAGCAACTCCCATCAGCAAAGCGAACTGGAATTAAGAGATAGTACCCAATATTTCTTTTATCAATGAATATATATTAGTAAAAAGAAATAAAGATACGATAGCATTCAGCAGTGCCTCCAAGATGGTACCTCGTCAAATAGCAGATGGTATGCCCCTGGGCAGCTCCCCAATAGTTCTCAGCAGAAACATTCCTCTTTAGGACACTTCTGGCCTTCCCCCAGCTTCTGTACTGTGTCTTATGCAATCTTGATGAAGTCATCTAATTATTCTAGCAGTAGAATGGCTAATCCTTTTATGGTTATTGAAAAGATTTTATGCTAAGTTTATGTAAGGACAGCAAATTTATCAAGTGGCAAAACCTTTGGAAACACCAAGAACGCACAGTAAATAGTGAGGCAAACAGTACCCAACAGGAAATCTGCCTTACATACGTATCACAAATTAATTATGAATTACGTTGGTATTATCCCAAATCCTCAAGTGGCAAAGTTATGTCGTTAATTGTTATACAATACATCTGCTGTCTTGTGAGAACATATGGTTCAATTTTAACAGGAACTGCTGACTAAAAGATTACTACGCTATCTGGATAATAAAGCATAACTTGAGAAGCACTTCCATTGTTTGTTATCCTGCATTTACTATACACAAGCTGCTCTAGCACCGAGTATCATAGTTAGGACGGATGCGTGGACATGTTTTATACCATTCACTCAGTATCTTTATGTGTTTCCCCTTCCAACTACTAGCTGGGGCCCTAACTCATTCAACAGACTAAACAGTAAAGAATAACAATTACCACCTCTTTCTCTCGATTTGATGGCACTAAGGGCATAGGCTCCAGAAAGAATAAATGTTTTCAGAATTATCCTTGTTTTAACATTAAAAAAGTTCCTGGGTCACGGCATCAGGCTTACAGCCTGCCTGTACTAAACTCATATGCCCATAAAACCTTGCACATGTTAACGTGCTAATTAGAAATTTGTATGAAATCAATTACATTCAGTCATATCTTTGAACCTCTTACTATTACTGCTAACTCCAGCCCTCCACCACTACCCATTCTTCAGTGTGTCAGACACTATGTTACAAGAGCAGTTGAAAATAACCTAATTTGACACAAAAGCAAGTGGGCATTTGGACACTGGTGGGTTAGTTCTATTGCCTTTCATCTGCTTTAAATACACAAAAAGAATATTCAGCATCTTACCACTCCTATTACTAGGACTTCCAGGTTTGTTACATTCTTTGAGGATTACAAAACATATGTATTGAAGTCTGACTGATAAACAAACACAGCAGCTCAGTACTTCACATTTTTTGAATGAGGAAGTCACTCGCATGTCAAAGCTCACATGTCGGAATGCCTGCTTGAAATCATTATACAAATAATACATAGGCATGCGTGTGGCACTCGCACACACCCATACATGTTGGATTTGAGCTAAGTATGCAATAAAATATTTGTAAAATTCAGGTTAATAGGCTACGTGAACAGTCACTGTTACATCTTGATACACTATGACTCCAGCTTTAAGGATCTCTCCAGTTATACTCAATACTGAAGAAAGAAAAAGATAAGCAGACGCCCATGAAACAGAGAGGGCAACCAACTACTCAGACTCTAAACTCTGCCCAGAGATGACTATTACAAAGCAAGGAACAAAATGCACAGAAATATCAAGTGGAAAGTGAGGTTCAGTAAGAAGGCTTCTAAAAACGGAAGAGAAATCAAACTACTCAAGTATTCCTGAAGTTACATAGGGGAGATGAATAGACAGGCAATTGAGATTACACTGAAATTTTAACCTGAAACTGATTAATAGAATAAAACATTATAAGTAGCATATTGTGGACCACCAGAAAGCTTTCAGCCCTCAACAATACAGCACTGCTGGACATTTCCATGCTGTAGATACTGATAAAAAGCACTCAAGTTGACACCAAAGAGCCTTTTGGTTGCCAATTTTAAGCTATTACCTGTCTGTACTCGCTATAGATGTAAATCAGATGAAGAGAAGATACCTGGAATATCAAATCCAGAGGTATTAATCAGTATCAGTAATTATTATGTCATCTGCAATCGTTCAAGTTGTTGGGGAAGCATAAAGTGTTGTTCAAAAGAAGAGCTGAATGTGTGCTTTTATTCCTCTGCTCCTAACGTTCCTTACTCTGACTTTCCTCAACTCAGCCACTGCAAGAAACTTTCAAGCTAGGGACAGCACTACAAGGCACACATTTGCACAGCTGTTCCTGGTCTGACCTAAGTTTCCCACTGCAACTTCTAAAGCTGAGATTTGGAGGTTGGGCAGGGAGGAGATTCCCCAGAGACACTGAAATTTCAAGGCAATGAGGATTATGTCCAGGTGATGAATACCAGTATAACGTAATATCAGTAGCTGATACTACTACCACAGAGACTACAAAGGCAATTACTGCAACGCTCCACATGAGAACTGAAGTAATATAAATCAAATTCAGACAAGACATTATCTAAAAATCTGGGGTCTCTCTTGGGTCTTTTTGTGTTGGGTTTTGGTTGTTTTTTTTTTTTTTTTTTTTTTTTTTTTTTTTTTTTTCTTTACACATCTAATGCTGTTTAACAGTCTTCAAGAGTCGCTCTTGACAGACTTCAGCAAAAGGGGATACTGAATTAGAGAGGGGAATGCTTGCAGTGTTAGCCAGTAATACTCATTTGAGTCATTTCCCCATTTAGGGATGAGCTGTACAGGAACACAATACCAAACAGGAAGTATTTCCAAGGCAAAATCTTGAAGAGAAGCTGGCACCAATTGTGAGATGCTTTGTTTTGAGAGATTTGAACCAATTTGTTGTTTTTTTTTCCCTCTCACTCAGTTTCTAAAAACAATAAGACAATAACCAAAATGTTCTCTAACTTGCTTGTGTCACATGTTCTCATCACGACTTTGACAATAATGATGATGGGATATACTCAATAGCAAGAGAGAGGCCATCATGCCTCTCAAATAAGAAAGAGAATCCAAAACAAAAAACATACAGAAAATAAATCAAAGATGCCACGTTTTTGTTTAGACCAGAGATTACCATCACATTTAGCAGCACTCTGGAAAGCCTGTACTGTACTAAAGCCAAAGATGAGGCTCTATATGTACCAATTTATCTAAAAAAAAAATTTATGTTGCCTATCACTGAGTGCTGAAAATAAGACTTGTCTCCTCTCTAAACCCAGGAACTGAGCACTGCAGTAAAGCAACAGGAAGATAATGCAGACAGAAAGCCCAATTCCAAACAGGAAACACGGAAAGGAGAAAAAAGGTGAGAATAAAGATGCTGAAGGAAGAATTGAGGAGAAGAGAGAAAGAACATGTAATCCATCTTGAGGCGATAAGGATAATTATTTTTGATATTTTTCTTCCAGTTTTTTTCAGCCTTCTTATCAGAACAACAAATTAAAATGAGCAACTGAGAACAGAAAGCAATGAAAAATAGTCTGAAATCTGAATCTATTATGTCTGAAAAGGAAGATGTGACAGCCCATGTAGTTTCATAAATTAAGAGGCTTTGCAGAGTCATGGATCACCACTGACGTCTCACGACGAACACTTTAACACCACATTGTCACAATTTAGTAGCAAAAGCTGCAGGTTTCTCTAACATCTTTGTTTGATGCTGTTCTTATTAGTAAGATTTAGACAGCACACATGACACCACCACCGTAGCTATTGATATATGACAATCATAGAAAGAATATGAAAACTGTATAGCAGTTGACAGTAAGCAGTTTTATGGCACAGCAGCGCTGTTAGCTACACATATCTATCTGAACTGTAATTTTGGTTATATCAGTATCAAAGCACTAGAGATGACTGACTGCTATCAAATTTAACTGTGCAGGCACACATGCTCCCTAGCACCTAAAAATCAATACTGTTATTTAGTCTAGTAGCAATGAACTGCACGCAGCACTCCTGGGGTAAACATAGCTTTCCTACTGGCTTTTACAACAGTATAAGAATACTTGCAAGTCAAAGGTAGCTTACTGATGCTCTTAAGAGGGTTTGTCAATGACTCCACCTGGAGAAGCAACTATCTAGGAGAATGCAAGCCTATGGCTTCAGGCTAAAATCTCTACTAAGCATTTCTCAGTCATTTCCCACTCCGAACCTTAGGCCAAAGGAAGGTTAACAGGAGAGGATGTTCAATAGCTTCTAAATCAGACTTATTTTACAACAAAGTGAGAAAGGTCACATTACTAGATGTTACAGCCATGTTTATGAATCCACTTGCAAAAAAAAAAAAAGCCTACCATACACTTACTCCTTCCATTTCTAATAGAGTAAAAGAAATGGAACTATGTTGTTTACTGCTTGGGTTTTCAGAAAAGTAGTTTAAAATTTTGATTTTTCCTTTTTTTTTTTTTTTTTTTTAACAAATAAAGTAATGCTAACTGAATACCTGTAACAGATGAATACCAAACGAAAATGATTTGGGAAATATTTGTGAAGTTTTCCCCAACCCCCACATAAAACTACACCCCTTGAAAAATAAAACCTAAATCAATTTTATACTTGTCTATTTAACCAGAGAGGTCTCATGTCATAAATCCATACTCAAAGCACCATATATGTCTCAGTAGCACTGAAGTAATCAATATCATTGGCTGAACACCCATCAGAAAAGCATTATAAAAGGATTAGCTCCTGAAAGACACATACGGTATTCTGATTGTTATCTCAAATGCTGTGTTTACTACACAAAATGATTCCATAAAATCTATTTTGTTCCACCTCTTACTGAAAGTATGTTTTAAAAATCCTAGGCAAACCTCTAAAGCATTTGCTTACATCAGCAATCTTTTCTATCTTTAATTTTTCTGACTCCAAAAGCCTTGTTTACACTTATATTTAAAGCTCAATTGTTTAAATTTCTAGATGGACAGCAATGAGAGGTTTCATCACTAGCCCAAACCAAATTATTTTTAGAAACAGAGAAATACAATAGGTAATTAACTAGCAATTAGATACATGATTATCACATGTGTTTTTAAGCGCTATCTAAAATGTTCACATTAAAATGACTATCTTGGCAGAGTGCTCACGATCTGACAAAGAAAAGCCAAATATCAGCTGGCTGTTAGAGCATGAAAGTAACTATAGTCTACCTATGGCAATGAGTGCAACCCAACATTCACTACTGGATGGCAGGATACGTGGGAAACAATTTGTTCCCCAAGTGAGCTTTCAGCTCCAGACACATGACACCAGTTTGAGGCCATTGCTCTCATCAAGACCAACTTCAGTAACTATTTTCTACATGCTTAACTAAGTTGGAAATATCTTTGGTTTATGACACAGGAGAACAGAAAATTAACATACTTAAAAACTACGTTACTTGTATATTAGCCTTCCACTGTGTGGGGCAAACATTGCTACAAAGGCTTCTCCACCATATCTTCAGAACAACTGAAGTATCAGTGCTTAAAAAACACCTATTTATCTAACTTGAAAAGAAAAAATGGGCAACTACCATTTTTATTTCTACTGTGACTAAGTCCTCTCCAGTTGCCTAGAACAACACCAGCTTTTACATAGTCTGAAAATGAAATGTTTTCTTCTCACAAAGAAGCGGAGACAACTACAGCTGTGTTAAGACATACCTTTAGCAGGAGGACATGCAGCCAAAATGAACAGCTTTTAAATAAAATATCACTTTCTCGCAAGTTCACTACTGGACACAAGAGGCCCTTGAGAGGCATTACACCACCCTCCACTCAAAAAGGGATTTTTGTGAGTCTGGATCTGGTAGCTGACAACACAGCTCAACAAACCTGGGTGCTACCTTATTATTACAGGTTTTACTACAATCGTGGTAATTAAGGGAACATAATGGAATTCCATTATGAATTCCTTTGCATGGTTTATTAACTGAGCTGTAAAATTTGCTTTGGGATGGAATTTGGTAACTGAATGCAAATGCTGATTTTAGCACGAGTGAAAATGGGTCTGAGTTTTTCCTCTTTTCTCAGCATACAAGATATTACATTGCTTAAAGATGTCTGAAAACACCCTGAATAGGCAGCACCTATAACAGAGCAGCAGCACGTGCAGAGTTTAAGGAACTCAGTCAGTGTGAATGTCTTATAGTGGTTCAGTGGACTTGACACAGACAAGAGATTTATGAGATGTGGAGTCACCTTCTGCCATGCCTCGTGTACACGTGGTTCCTATGCATGACAAGCCAGCCTACCTACATGCACTGAATATCAGCTTATTAAGCACACCCGTTCCACATAATCAGTGAGAACGCTAATAGTAAACTTTCAAGATCCTGATTACACTTTAATATTGGAAGCTTAATCTCTCAAGTCTCTTAAGTTCCATATGCACATTACAATAGCCTGACTATTTGTTTCTACCCAGGCAGCTCTGCCAGGAAATATTTCTAAGCTGTTTAAGCAAAACATAAAATGTGAATGAGGCTTTTGTTTACTTGAAGATTTTCAGAGTCAGAGCTTTTGGTATTACATTTTGCCACCTCCCTATGGATACCTGATCAGAAATCTGGAGGTATGAGCACTGTCATGGTTTTTTTGTGTGTTTTTTTGTTTTTCCAGATTCTGGAGAATTTTTTGCTTCTCCAGGACAGAATCCCACACACATAAAAAGAAACATGGATTGGAAAAAAACAAAGACAAACAGAACAGCATTTGAAAGCAGCACAATTAGAAAAACTGTCTTACATTCATGACTGAACAAATTAATTCTAGGTAGTATTTATAGATCTATTTCTTCCCTGAGGGTTTTTAAATGGTACAATTCACCAAGAGCCCAGAATTCTGATGCTGCACTTATGCCATTAACAGGTCTCAGGGCAGCCTGTGAGCACAGGCAGTTATCACTCTCTCTAATATTGTGATTTCTATGTTTAACTGGATTCACAGTCAGTGAAGACTGTGGTATAACTACACATGGCACAACATGGACCAGAACAAAGAACTGCTATATCTGCAAAGGGAAAACAAGCTTTAGGCTTTAATCCTCTGATACTACACTCACAATCATTTAATACTTGCAATTCTTCTTTCCTAAGAGTCAAATAGGATTCTTCTGGAAAACAAGAATTCTGCTTAAATGAGCGGTGGGTTTTCTACATGTTAAGAAAGAGGCAGCACTTAAAGTACTGAAAATAAGTTGAATGCCAGTTCCAACTGGAACAGGTGAAATGTTAAAACTCAATCCACATTGTGCCAGTACCACTTAACAATGCACATATTGTTCTTTTTATCTGAAGTAGAACATATCTGGCTTTAAGTACGGCTTCACGAACCACATAGAACAATTGCCTTTGAATTCCTGCTAGAATCACATTAGCCTTTCAAAAAAAAAAAAAAAAAGCAAACCAGCCCCAATTAGTGTAAAGATAATCATATTCAAGTATTCCTTTCTACCACAAGAGAGAATTTGAATCTCAAAATTCCTGTTATTTCTCAGAATTCTTAAACCATGGGAGGCAGACTGAAGATCTACCAGTTGGTACAACAGTTATGGATATGTAAAAAAAAAAAATACTGTATTTCTTCTCACCTTTTTCTCATAAAAGAAAAAACCTCCTACCTAAATCAATTGGAAGGAATCTCAACTAGGCCCATTGTTTGCAAGAAAATCCACCCTAGGCTCAAGTATTTTACTCAGTAGAGATCAGCAGAAACTGAATCCACTGTAGAGAGTTTGGCTTTAAAAAGCAAATGACAAATTGGCATTTTAGCTTGATAATAATATGATCACATCCATTTTTCCTAAAAAAAGCTGAAGATCTCTCAGCTTGTTTCATTTCAACTCAAATCCCAAGTATTTTAATGAAGTCTTCTTGATACTAATATTCTTCTCAATCACTAAACTGTGAAAAATCTTCCACTCAACAAGTCATAGGAACTAAACCATACAATAAGGGGAATATTAGTTTGAGTCTCTTTAGTACTTTCAACCAACCATTGAAGAAAACCTGGAGATGCCACTCCCAGAAGTCTGGTTCACCGTCTACCCATCTGTTTGCTTGAAAGTAAAACTGTCTTACAGAGTTTATCAAACACTAGATTACACATGATCATAGAATAAAAATACCGATAGTGACCAAGCAATTTAGAGGTATAAGCCATAGTCTCATATTCTTGTGTTTCCAAGCAGAATTCAGATTCAGTTGACATACAGAATGATCTTTGCAAAAGATAAATAATGTCCACTTAATCCTGCCAGTAAAGAGGAAAAAATAAATCTGGTCTAAGACACAAGGTAAACATTATTTCTACTGTAAATGTTTCAACTCTATGTTCTATTAAAATACTGCTCTATAAAATCATCATCTCTTTTTTCAACAATTTTCACCCAATTATCCTGGAGACCTACACAGGTGTTAACACAACACTCTACGGATGACTTTACAGAAGGTTAAACTGAATCATGGGGTATAAGTTTCTGCTTAACTGTCAAACAGCTCAAATCAGTTTCCCCACTTAGAACTGAGGGAAGAATTCATCAACTCCAAAGTTCTAAGAATCAAATTCATTCACCTCATCAAAAAAAGACATCAAATTTTAACAAGTGCATGTGCCTGTATGTGGGCATCCTACGCTTAATTTACTTCCTGTACAGCAAAGCACAATTTTCCACTAACATCTATTCTTCAAAATAAGGAAAAACCTTGTACAATCTTATTTGAGGAGTGGAAAGTTCAGACAGCTCAATTAGTCCATTGCTATCATCACTAGCAAATTACAGCTGTAGCTGCAATGAAGGAAAAGATCACTGTCTGTGTTACCTGGCCATTTTTTCCATAAGCAAATAAAATACAAGATGTCTATCTCTCTGAATGCAGTATTAATCAATAAAGAACATACTTATGGGAAAAAAAAAAAAAAAAAAAAGTAAAAATAAATTAAAAACGTACCCACAGAAAAAAACTCTGTCTATACTACAGATTTTACCACGTGAAAAAAATCCTATTTTTCACTTGAGAGAAAATAAACCAATTATTTGCAGTCATCAGTAATTGTCATTATTCAACAAGTATTTATAGTGCTCTCTTATTAATACTATTAAGTGGATACATATTCTGAATAATTCCTAAAATACTAACTACTCAATTTGTCCATAGAAGCCAGTCTCCTGAGTAAAACACTGCTGTAGATGAAAAAAAAGAAACAAGCCATTTCCACGTTCTACTGTAAAAACTGTTATATAGTATGTTAGTAGTATGTTATATATAGTATGTCATATATAGTATGTAAATGTTAATGTATAATATGTTAATGTTACATTTATATCATGTTAAAAACAGCTTCTACAACAACAACAAAAATCAAATTTCAAACTCCATGATCTGTCCTTTTTTTTTCTCTTAAACAAGTTTTGCCAGTCATAAGATTTAGTAGAAAATAGTTTATGAAGAAATAAATGAATGCAGTTGGAATCTAAAACAAAATATCATGGGGAAAAAAAATCATTCCTGGAAGTGAATTGAATTTAAGTGCTATTACTTAACAATAAATAAATAAAAAGGAAAAGGCCAAGTATGGAGAATTTCACTGCTAAATTACTAATCCACCTAAATTCGTGTGCACACTTCATTTTTTTTCTAACAGGCTTTAGTTCCACTACCTACGATACATTTAAGGCCTCCACGAAACAAACACATTGCCAACTGTTCATCCAGCTTACAGCTCCAGCCATTCCAAACACTTTTTCAGGTGGTGCCAGGTAGGAAGACTGTAGGATTTAAAGAGTAAGCTTCAGAACCAGCCATCAATCACATTCTAGTGAGAAAAACTATGAGAGGTAGCAGAGAAGTTTGTCACCAGGTATCCTACAACCCTCACTTCCTAAAAGCCACAGCGTTTTGATCCATTTTTAGAGCACAGAACTCATTAAGCTTGCATTAGAACACAAAAACACCTTAATTTCACTCCACAACACCACATTGTCCACTTCTTCCTTCTCACCTTTCACATGCTCCCATTCATTCTCTTTCCATCCCAAGCCCACATCCTCACGGCCTAGTAACTGTTATTTGTCTGTCATTCCCGCATCCTTAAATTCTATATTCTAAGTGATTTTCTGATCACAGTTGTATCAATTGCTTCACTGCACAGAGCATAGCTCTTACAGCTGAAAATTGATTCAGTAAAATCCTTTTTTAAAGTTTGCCAATTGCTTAGTAAGCAATAGCAGGGAACAGTATTTCTTGTTTTCAGGACCAGCGAGAGCTCACTTGTTCTCCCTGCAGCACTACCTACCCCTCTTCATTTCTCATGCAGCATGTTCCCCAGCTAGCTAATATATTTAACCCTCCAGACACAAACAAGGAGGCAACAGAAAGTGGCAGTCAATCTGAAAGGTTCTAGGACAGGATGAAGCACAACCAGCTCTTGGCTAAGTTACCATCACCTTCAATGAAGATAGCTCTGATTCAGGACAATGCAGATCTGGGCCACCACTTCCCTATTCACAGCTCCCAGCAGAGATCTGACCAAGGACCAACCTCCCAAGTACTGCCCCTCTGACAGTCAAAAACCCAAAATCAGAGCAAAACAAACCCATTTGATGTCTCAACAATACACTTTAATTCCAATTAAGTTTAAATTTGAGTTCTGAAATTTATGTATTAGTTCTCTAAAACAACTTATAAAGTTGTCAAGGATTAAGATAACCAGAAGCCAAAGATCAGTTTTCTTGAAAGCCACATGTATGTAACAACTGGACTTCTCTTTCACCCAGAAGTACATTTTACAATGAATAAATACAGTTAGACACATATGTTGCAAAACCAAAGAACTACAAGCAACATTTCTGCATCAAATAGCAACAAAATCAGTTACACTTAGTTCTTCAAAGTTACATGGTTTGTTACCTACATGCACACAGTATACAGTGCTTGTTACTAAATATGTAAGCATTGTCCACTTTTAGAATAAACCACATTACATTTTAAGTGTAAGCACACATACATTCTATCACATAGGCTGGGATAAATCATCATCTTTGTTGCAACAGATGTTTTCTAAAAGGCAGCAAAAATCTTAAATGCAACTAAGTGAAAAGAACCATGTAACACTTGCATAAGCAAATATACTTTCGGAAGTTACCAGGCTTCAATATGCAATGTTAACAGAAAATGAATACATTAGATTCATGAGTAAATAGAACGATACTTAGATTAGCAAAGCTGTGCAAGCTGAACACATCAGTGACGCAGAAAGCATGCCTTTCTTTGTTTTTTTCTATATCAAGAACTACTTGCTGTAGCTGTATCCATTAAGTTAGTTGTAATGAATTACAGCATTAATTCAAGTTAAAACAACAGAAGAGCCTGCCAGTGGGAAAGAGCACATACAAACTCACTTTCTTACCCTGCCTAAATGTCAACTAAGCTTGGTGTTGAAATAAATCTTCTTATTAATCCAGCACACTTTGCACTGAAAAGCACTGAAATCACAAATTCCATTCGCATTTTTGTATTCCTTACAGGATTCCTAGTGTAAATATGTGCGCCAAGACCTGACTGTAAGACACTGAGCATCTCAGTCCACGCCACATTTCCACAACTGGATAACTGCATTTGATGTTTACTGAGAGATTTCATTTTTCTGAATTTTTATGGCGACTACAGCTTTGAGGTGCAATAACAGTGGCTGTAGGAAAAGCATAGAACATCTCTTCCATAGATGCATCCACAAAAGCTGGACACAAATGTTTAAAACATCAACAAGCAAGAAATACATACTGTAAAGTGTATCACTTAATCCATAAGGGGCCACCTTCAGTGTTTTCTTCAGCGATAGACATAAGAACCACCCTCATATTAACATGTGTTTAGCCTGCATATTTGTAGGATCTCTGGCATTTTCCAGGATGTATTTTCCCATGTCTTATACCACTCATTAAAAAAAAAAAAAAGTCTCATGAGTCTTGATTTGGAATCTATAAGGTGTAAACAAGAGAGTCTGAGCAGCAATTTATCAATTAACTTCTATCATAATACGTAGGTCACTCGTATTATAATGCCTCCTTTTATTTACATGGAAACTGAAAGAGATACAAAGAACACAATAACAGTATTTGATGAAGTAAATTCTCAGCTACAAAACAACAGTTTTCAATGCAGTCATCGCCACTAGCGACCATTTTCTCCAGCAATGAACAAGAGCCTGCATGCTGCTCCCATAAAAATTTGCACCAGCAGAGGTGACCCTCTGCCACCACCACCGAAATGTTCCACCTCACTGTGCTCACATCCACCGTGTAGTCTCCATAAATGTTCAGCAAGTGTTAATGAATGCCAGTGGGTGCCATTTTTTCTGCATGGAGTAATTCACACCTTTGCTTCATCTGCATTTCCATGTCAGGTGCCATTTCTCAGACTGCCCTCTGCTACCTTATGTCACATGGCAACAAAATGTAACAGAGTATTGGCAGAGAAGTTCAAGCTCTACTGCCATATCAACAGCTGCACCAATGAAGTAGGGGGCAAATGCAATAAAACTGTGGGCCAGCACAATAAAACAGGAGGAATTTTACTTTTGGAGCAGTCCTCATATATCATAATAAAGCTGAACTACAAAGAAAAAGCTTCTCCAACAAGATGAGAGGCAGCAAATCCAATGAAAAAAAAAAAATCATATGTGTCACCATCACGCTCAGCAACTGCATTGCTGAAAATGCAATCAGAATGATCTTAACATACAATAGGTCTGAACTACTGAACTGCAATTAGCAAAACCCTTTTGAAGTGTGCTGCATGGACAGAAAAAAGGTACAGAATGCATACCAGATTTAGAAATGGACAGTCAATCCATGAGTAGTAAAGTACTAAATTAACTGGAAAAAATAGGTGAGCTAGCTCAGTGGCCTGTTTACTAAGCATGAGATACATTTCATACAACTGAGTTGTTACAACTGAGTCCTCCAAGAGGGAATTCTAACTGGCAGCAGAGCATCAGCGACACAGCAGAACAGTTAAGCACTCAGCAATGCCTCAGAACACCAAAACGCAGGACAGGCAATCCCCTAGTTCTCAAAAAGGGAAATTTCCATGCAGCATTGCATTCCTCTGCTTATCCTTCACGGAAGTCCAGCCAAAGGAAACCTTTTCAAAATCAGCACTTTGAAGTCTAGCTGAACCTGGAATTGCAGAGGAGTCAGAGCAACACCTGCAGCAGGGGGCACAGCCTGCATCCTCATCAATTTATTCTGCTTAGCTAGTGCACCAGCACATTCTGTGCCAGCTGGAAATTCCTTCGGACTGCCAGTCACACTGCTGCCTAGACATGCTGCCTTCCAGTAAGAAAGTTTTTTTTTCGTCATAGATGTGTGCGTTTCAGTATCATCCAAAAGAGTAAAAGAAAAAGTGAGATTGCAAATCAAATTTAGCACTAAAAATCTGTTCCTTCTTTCCAGTACTAAGAGAAATAAGGGTAAGTATAACTAATCATGGCTACAACATTTAAGAACACCCAACACCCAAAGTGTCAGTATACTGTCTTCTCATAATTTGTTCTGTTTCATTTTTAAACAAGTCTCAAATGGTTTATTCATCTTCACGCTGCAGAATATGACCTGAATAAGCCTTTGTCAGAGGCAAATTCACTAAGGACCAATATTTTTTTGTTGCTAATTTGTTACTCCTATAAAATTGCTGGCAGATCTTTAAGGAAACTTTCCTTCGCAGGGAAGGCAAGGAAGGCAAGAGCCAAATGGCCAAACCAGAATCTGCTGGTCAAACTGAAGAGCAAGAAGAAAACAGATAGGTAGTGGAAACAGGGACAGGTACCATGGGAAGACAATAAGGAAGCTGCTAAGCTGTGTAGGAATGGCATCAGGAAAGCCAAGGCTGGGCTTGTACTGAACTTGGCAAGGGTTGCCAAAGAAGAACAAGAAAGGCTTCTACAGATACCTGAATCAAAAAAGGAAAGTCCAGAAACAAGTAACCCCTCCAGTGAGTGACACCAGCAAGCTGGTAACAACGGATAAGGGAGAAGACAGAGTTAGCTAACTTTTTTGCCTTGGTCTTCCAACGTAACTGCTTGCATATAGCTCTCAAACATTTGGTTTGGTCGGAGGAGATCAGAGAAGCAACATCCCTCTCACTGTAAGCCAAGATCAGATCCATGACCATCTGAAGAACCTGAACATCCACAAGTCTATATGTTACATGGCATCCCAGAGAATTAGCTGATGTAGTCACCAAGTCACACTCAATGATAAGTGAAAAGTCATGACAAACAGGTGAAGTCCCTGGTGACAGGAAAAAAGGCAACAGCATTTTCAAGAAAGATAAAAAGGATGACCCCAGGAGCTACTGACCTGTCAATCTCACCTCTGCGCTAGGGAAGACCATGGAGCAGATCTTCCTGGAAGATATGCTAAGGCAAACGGAAGACTGGGAGGTGATACAGGAGAACCAGCATAGCTTCACCAAAGGAAAATCCTGTTTGATCAACCTGGGGGCCCTTTATGATGGCGTCATTGCATCAACAGACAACTGAAGAGCCACTGTTGTCATTTATCTTGACTTCAGTAAGGCCTTTGACATAGTATTCCAGAACATCCTTCTCTCCAAATTGGAAAGATACAGATCTGCTGGGTGGACTGTTCAATGGAAAAAGATCGCAGGATTGAATTCAGAGAATGATGGTCAACGGCTCCGTGTCTGGATGAAGATCAGTGATGAGTGGTGTCAGGGGTCAGTGCTGGGACCCATGCTCTCTAGTATCTAGATGAATGACATTGACAGCGGGGTTGAGTGCACTTTTAGCACATTTGCTGATGACACCAGGCTGTAGGTTGTAGCTGACAAACCAATGGGATGAGATGCCATCCAGAAGGACTTAGGCTTGAGCTGTGAGCCCAGATGAACCTCATGAGGTTCAATAAATCTAAATGCAAGATCTTACACATGAGTCAAAGCAACCCTCACTACCAATATAAACTGGCGGATGAAAGGATTAATGCAGGCCTGACAAAAAAACACCTGGGAATTCCAGTGGGTGGCGAGCTGGACATGAGCAAGCAGTGGGTCGTCACAGCTCAGAAAGCCAACCATATCAGTCTGCATCAAAAGAAGAGTGACCAACAGGCCAAGAGAGGTGATCCTGCTCCTCTACTCTGCACTGATGAGGCCTCAGCTGGAGTACTGCAACCAGATGTAGAGTCCTCAGTACAGGACACAGACCTGTTGGAGTGCATCCAGAGGAGGGCCACAGAAATGATCCAAGGGATCACCTCTCCTACAAGGACAGGCTAGAATAGTTGGGGCTATTTGGCCTGGAGAAGAGAAGGTTCCAAGGTGATCTCTGATAGCAGCCTTTCAGTATCTAAAG
Source organism: Phasianus colchicus (assembly GCF_987193195.1). Classification (NCBI taxonomy): domain Eukaryota; kingdom Metazoa; phylum Chordata; class Aves; order Galliformes; family Phasianidae; genus Phasianus; species Phasianus colchicus. The sequence goes on along the minus strand of NC_143439.1, from coordinate 17,144,413 downwards.
GGGAGCTACAGGAAAGAAGGGGATAGACTCTTTAGCAGTGTCTGTGGTGATAGAATGTGGGGAAATGGCTTCAAGCTCAAAGAAAGTATATTTAGGTTAGATATAAAGATGTCTTTGACAGTGAGGGTAGTGAGGCACTGCAACAGGTTGCCTAGATATGAGGTTGATGCCCCATTCCTGGAGACTTGCAAGGTGAGGCTGGATCAGGCCCTGGGCAACCGAATCGAGCTGTGGTGTCCCTGATCATTGCAGGGGAGTTGGACTGGGTGACCTTTTATGGTCCTTTCCAATTTTAAGGATTCTATGATAAGAAGCATCCCTGCCCTTCCTTGAGCATCATGTTGAAAAATTGCTTTAACAAAATGATTAACACTAATGTTAGAAATAATCCATGTACACTGTGACTGAAAAGCTGTTCATTACTTCTCCAACTGTTAGGCTAAAAGAAAAAAACTTCACCCACCTATTTGGCTCCCAGTAATGCCCAAAACTATATGTTAATATATGGATATGTCACAGTCTATGCAGGAAACACCTGTGTGTGTGTGTAAGGGAACTGTACCATTTCCGTAGAGTTGCAAACAGATTATTTCTTCCTTCCTTTTAGAGTGAATGGCTAAAATTTTGTCTTCTTAGGAGTTATGGACTGCATTTCAGCCTTTACAGATTTTCAAACTTTTGCAGAAAGCATTCATACTAGTCCCATAGTCTCTTTCCTGTAACCACAAGACTACACAAGGGCTGTGCTGTCCTTCACGTGCACCCTGCAACACACTTAGCAAAGCAATCTGTGCCATTTGGCAACTTTAACTTCCATGCACATGTAAGGCTGCCCTGTCACTGCTCCAGATATGAGAACTGTGTATCAAGCAGTAGCCAAACCTAAGATCTACGAAGTACCACAATTTGAGAGGCTGCCTAATATTCCCCTTCATTCACCTAATGCCCCAGATAAGACTGTGAGTTGTTTCAAGGCACACAAAGAGGAAGACTTTATAAATGCTCACATAATGCCCCAGTTAGACTAGTCTATGCTGGCACTACCTCAAGAGAACACTACTTATTCCCCATAAACACAGCCTTAAGGAGCAACACATAAGGATTTGTGACCCTTTCAGAAGTTTCCCAGACTTTAAGGATGAACACAGAAGCTTGTATTTTTCAGGTCTGAGGACGTGACTCACTTCTTGTGCTTCCTCTACAGAGTGATGGAAGAGCTTCCCAGATAAGGGCTTGAAGGCAAAATGTGTACAGAGTTTAATGTTTCCATTTCATAAAGAAAAAAATACTTATATACACACACATGCCAAACAAACAACTAAACAAATTAATTTCTCTATCACATTTCAGTTGGCTATAACATGCGTTTCCAAGCCTTAAAACAGTAATTTGCGTTAATCAAAATGGATACAGTTCGATTACATGATACCTAGTTGGTTTCCAAAGCAATCACCATTGTGCTCCAGAGAAATAAGATCTGTAGAGAAAAAAAAGGAATGCCACAAAGAAAAGCAGCATTTTTTTGTCCTCAGCATCAACCTCCTCTTTTCTTTTCTTTTTTTTTTTTAATTCATTTTCATCCCTTTTTCCTCCCCACTTTTTTCTGCACTGTGATGGCAGATGCATTTGATAAATTATTTGCTGACCCTAAGCCTAAAGCATAAATGAAGGCTATTTTCTTGCAGGCCATTCGCCAAAGAAAAATCAGACAGGCAAAGAAAAAAAAAAAAAAACCATGAAACAAAAAAACACACACCACACTTTACTGTGTCCAAAGCATCATCTTTCCTGCATTCATGCTGAGAACAGCAGAAAGATGGTACAAGATCTGTTTCATACAGTGATGCCTCAAAGCTTTTATCACATTACTGTTGGAAAACGAGTAAAAATGCTCCAAAACTACAGAATTATATTCTGAGGCTAATCCTTCTCTTTCCAGTCTATCTGTACAGCTCCCTACACCTGTACAGAGTCTGAAAGGCTAACTGCATGCTTCCACTTTCTCTATTTAACACTTCTCACTCCAGCGTATTTCCAAGAAGTCAAAACAACAGAACCAAAACAAGATTCAACCCAAGTCTTATGACTACCTCTTAACTGCTTGGTCTTTTGTTTTTGTGTGTTGTTTTTTTTAAATCATTCTTCTAGAAGTACGTTTTTAGGGTTTCTACTGAAATTGCTTAAAGAAAATAAGTAATTCTACTGCATTCTATTCTTCCTTCAATAATTTTTTTTCTTTTTTCTTCTTTTTTTAAGATAAAAGATATTCTGCTGACAACTAGCATGACTGTGAATTAACACCACAAGGGTATGCATTAGGAAAGAAGTCCCTAAGAGAAGATGCTTCAGTTGAATAGGCTGGCTGTGGCACAAGCTTACCTGCGTGCAAAGAAACAAGCCAGGAGCACCAGCTCATTTTATACTGGTCACTGAATAGCTGACAGATGGTGCCAGCTACAAACTGAGGCTCATTAAGACTTCAAAATCTACCCGAACCCAGTATCAGTTGAACTATGCAAACAGATGCCTATTCAACACACCAAATCCAGTACCAGAAGCAATACAGCCTATTACCACAGATGGACAATACTCCCAAAGCTTTATCTACTGTAATAGTGCCCTTTAATTTTAACATTCACTGTCTTGTACTCTTTCTGAAGGAGGGTTAGTAACTCCATGTTATGGCTGTCAGGAGGGCTTTATTTGTACAGCTGAGAACTGGTATAAACCCACCAAAGCATTAAAGAGAATTCAAAGAGCTGGCTTTAAAACACACAGCTCCCAATTGTATCAAGGCATTTCAGTGGAAAAAAAACATCATAGGGATGCTTAAGGAGTGTGGTGCTTCCACCAAGCAGTTAGCAAATTTGTATCATTAGCTACACTTGATCACTCCCCACAACTGGATGCATTGTACCATACACAACTGACACCATTTGATGCTAATGCTTCTTGAGAGGCAAAAAATCCTGGAAAGAAATAGATTCAGAGTTACAGGGCAATGAACTGACAATATTCAATGCAAGTTGGACTCTGCAGGAGAACTGTTTAGCAATTACCTTGCTAGTATTTCACTCCTTTGTAAACCACAAGTCTAACATTCTCTTCTTTGGACTGAAACAATGCAGCCACAGAGCAAAACCTGTGGCTGTTTTTTATTGATTCTGCACCATTTCACCACTGCATCTCTCTATTCAGACTGTATTTTAAATATGTATTTGATATAACATACACATCTTTGTGATTGATTTAGACCAGTGCACAAAAAGCTAGAAGGTCACAATGTGACATTCAGTTTTCAGTCCTTATCTTAAGAAACCAAGAAGCAGAGAAAATGCATTTGAAAAAAGGCAAATTAATAGACGCAGCTTTAAACTAAATGAATACTAGAACAATAACCCAGCAAAAGGTCCCAGTAAGGGGATTACAAATCATCTCAATTGCATTTTAAGAGTTCTCTCAGTCTCAATACTGGCTACATACACTTACAGATGTGATCTGACACACCACTTCAAGGGCGGGAGGGGGTACAAACACTTGCACTCAGGGTACAAACATTTGCACTGAGTAGAACTGAGGTTTTATCAGTCTAGCTACTACTCTGTAAGGGTCTGGTAGTTCACAGTGCTCAAAATGTAGTAATAGAAGGAAATTGGTTACTTACATGGGCCTTATATAAGAGAGGCCTTATATAGGAGATTTACACAGTGGTTTAAAGAAAAGAAAAAAAAAAAATCAAAACTTCCAGGACAGAGCAAACAGAGCAAAATTTCTTAAACAACTTGCAAAAATAGATGAAACCCAAATCACAATACTAAGACACGGTCACCCATGTTTTAATGAAATCTGCCATTCATTATCATTTTATTCAAGCAATAGGTGTGCTAACGCACAGTAGGAGTAAGCTGGACATTCTGTTTTTAACTGGCAGCCAATCTATAACCTCATCAAAATAGCACACACCACATTGAGGACAGCACTACAGTCCTTTTAGTACCTATGAGCAAATATATCAATTGTGAAATCCAAGAAAGCTTTTATAAACTTCTGGGACTCCCATGAAAAAAAATATATACATACACACACCTCATCACCAAAAAGGTGCCAGCTTTTCAAACCTCAGTTATCTCCAGATAAAAAGCAGAAGCTTGCACACCTTTTAACCTCCCTGCCAACTCATACTTTTTATTCTCACAGTTACCTGACAGAACAAGAGGCCTGAGTGATTTTACAATGCATTCTTTTTTCAAAATTTCTCAAGCATCTCTAGCATATATTTAATTTTTCTGAGCAAATACATCTTTACTGTGTGCAATGAAACGCTCTAAGAATACCTTGAATTTTACGCATTCAAATGCTGACTGTGGATGATTAAGTACTATTAAGCCACTCCTCATTCTGACTTCATAAAATCAGCAGCATGCTATAGCATTAAGCGTTACGTGAACTAATTTTGCAAGTAATAGAAAGAATATTCCTCAGACATGGGATGAAAATTTCCATTTAAACCTAACAAAACAATGCCCCTCAAAGCCAAAATTTGATTATTCACACAAAATACCTGTTACCTGCCTGACTCCCCAGAAAAAAAAAAAAAAAAAACTAAGTTTTAAATCTGAAGGCAGAAGTGGTCTGTTAATCTCTGCCTTCGTTTACGTGAAAAATCTGTTTTCCATTTCAACCTAAAATAATTGGTTTTCAAATAACAGATGAAAGCACCCGTGAAAATGCATGTCAAAAAAAAACCTCAAGAAACACATTTGTATCTCCATAAATAATACAGAATAATGCATAAGTGGGACGTTGTATATTATCAACAGGTAAATCTCAAGCTGGTCACTATAAGCCTAAATTACCCAAATTCAAGCAGCTTTAAAAGATGTATTTAGGAATGTGTAGTAGGATGCACTGCACTGCAAGCATGCCAACTCGAGCTTGATCCTGAATCAAAGCCAAGCGAAGACTGTGTCAAGCTGAAGGTGCGCTGACACATCTCCAAGCATTGCAGCCCCACAAATCCACACAGACCCTCTGCACAGTTCTATAGCCAGCCCAGAGGATGCTCTGGCTCATCAACAAGCCGCCGTCCTCAGTTCCACTCTCAGCACTGTGCACCTTTTTTCATTGTTCTAAGCTATTTCATAGAGTGGAAGGAAGCAAAGAATAAAGCTTGAGCCTGTGCATTTCTAGTTAGTTCAATACTCTCAGCAAGAGAGTGGTTTCCTTACTCACATTTCACTCATCTTACAGATTTGTGTTTCTGACATTAGAACAGCTCCTAAAAATCAGTCATCCAGACACTGTAATTATTTCTATCTACAGATATATGTACATATTATTCTCCAATGGAAGGAAGCTTCAAAGTTCACTGAATCCACTAAGTTCACTTCAAGGAGATTATTCTAAGAAAAATTTATGTTTGTCTCTATTCTAAATCCAAATATTCACAGGAAAGAGTTATAGTTCATTAAAATACTTTTCTATTTTATTACCTTTCTGACAAGCAACACTTGTCAACTGGGTGGGCTACTCTGATTTACGTATGTGATTTTACTTGCATTATGAGACTATAAAGAGATGTAGCTCTTTCAAATAGACAACAAATCTTTCCAAACATTTTCTCATTTAATACTCAGCTGAGGCATTTCTGGCCATCCTGCTGCACTCTGTGGCATGTTTCTTTTGCATGAAAACCCGTGCTGTTCAATTAAGAGCTCTGAAAATAAGTTACTGCAAGAGAAAGAAGCATACTGAAAATAGTAGGAGTTGTAAAAACATATTTTCAGATTCCGGTGTAGTTTCAGCTTTGTGAACAGCTGTTCTGTTTAACCACAGTAATTGAATCAAGATGTACTCAAGCTTAAATAACTGTCTGGTCTGACTCGGGCTCACTATCCTGCCCTGGTCTCACCTTTTCCTTTGCCTCCTGTTGGGCTGCTAGTTCCTCATGCCGTGGACTTTAAACTTACATGTACTTTAAGAAAGGTAGAACACTTAGGAAAAAAAAAAAAAATTAAGCAAATGCCTGACATTGAGACAACCTACTTGAATTAAACAAAACAAAAAAATAGAAGGTCTCCCTTAAACTGAAAACGATAGACTGAAAAACAGATCATGATAAATAGAGGCAGGATCCTTTGAGGAAGTGAGCACCTTGGCCCAGCTCCAGCAAAGCACTTAGCTAATGATTAACTTCAAGCACTCCTTCCTAGGAAACTCCCAGCTTAAAAAGTCCACTGAACTATTTGTCTGACTGCTTGTAGTTATTCATGCAATTGTCCACTAACTCTGTCAGTCAGCAATGGAGAACGAAGCATTATTTCTCCTATACCTTACAGCAGCACCACACCAATTAAGTAGTGAATCAGACCAAGCCCAAATTGTGTACATACATCCTTAAAGTCTGTACACTAGACTAGTTTTAACCATGTCAGTCAGCTAATTACCTAATATACAACCAAAAGCATCTGTGTAATTCTCTCTGATCAATATGTCCTCTCAGGTTTAGAGCATCAAAAAATGAAATGATTGGGTCATACACAGTATTAAGAACTATCTGTACAGAAACAAAATTGCATGCTACTCACAAATGTTTAAGACAGAGTTCTTTTTGGCCCCATTGCCATAATAAACGCTCTTAACCATGTAGCATACTGCAGCATTTTGCATCTTAAACAAGATCTTCAAAAGCACTTGGAGCTAGTATTTTCAACATTTCTTAGGGTATTTATTTTGCCATTCAAAGTAGCATTTTATGAGAATTGCAACAGTATCATTTTACGGGAAACTTCTTCTAAAATTATAAACAAAGACTTACTGTTATGATATTGAAGTTCGGGTAGTTTTCTGCCATATAATGCAAAAATATCTTAGGTTGGGCAGCCCTGTAGGTCCTGAACCATCATAGCCTCACAGAGATGGAAGCTTGGAGCTTGCATTTATCACACAGGATTGTAAGGCAGGTTATGGAGAAAACATTGCCAACAGGCTGTTCAGATGTTTCTAAACAATTCTCCATCTGCACCACTACAGATTTTTACAAGTCTTAAAAATGAGGCCAACCATATCTTGAGGGTATCAGGAAATATACCAGAAAGTCCTGAAGCATCTAAGGGGATTGGACTCCAAAATGTAACCCCTTTGGCCATGTTCATCTAAGCCTGTGTTAAGCAAAATTCCAGACCTTCACAAAAAGGAAATATTAAAAAATATCAATGGACAATGAAATGAGAAAAAAATACATCTGTAGTCATCATTTTACCAAAATGCAACAAAATATAATTTATCTCATGGCATACATGTTCACAACTGTTCCACATACAAAGTGCTTTAAATAAGATTATTAAACCAAAACATTTATCCTGCCAAAACACCTCAAGGAACAACATCGCAATGAACAAATACAAGGGAATGGAATTCCCTTCAAGAAAATTGGAAGACTTCCTTACAAAGACTGTTTCTAGATAAATGACAAAAAGAGCTTGATGCCAGTTTTCAAGCAATAATTTCACTTAAGTTTCTTTTTTGTTTCCTGTTTTATAACAGGAGATAGTTTAGGAGAGAAAGTGTAATCATCTTATTTTTATTTTACTTGAAGCACGAACTAACAAAGACCTTCTAATCCCTACTTTTCCCTTATGGCTTTTTGCATGTCTTAACGTTACTCACATCCAATCACAGTTTTTCCTTATTGTCAGTTTGGTTTTCACAGGTGACAATCCCTTCATTATGAATGGACTGATGCAGGGTGGATGGGCAGGCAGGCTTCATTACTGCCAATTAGCTTGCATAACAACAACAGGTTCCACCTTTGAAGGAATAAGTTGTTTCAGAGCTGGGTAAGCATGCAGTAACGTTAACCTCTGATCAGGTTAATAGGGAAGGAAGCCCCTCTAGTCCATGTACTGTTAAGGCAATTTCCAAGTAATGAGCACTTGTGCATGGAGAACTTAGTAACCATCATCACACATTTCCAAATAACCTTCTGATGGGTGCCTATGGCACAGGCCCTCAGCTAAGATACTGCATTTAGTCTTCTTGACTGAAGAACATTTGGCTCCAGCAACGAACACACCAACAGCCTACTGAAATAACTAATGCAAGTCATACTTAGTATTTTTCATATGACATATTTTTCATGACAGGAATACCACAGCAGTAAATCATTTTTTTTATGAAAAAGTATACCTTGAAGTTGCATCTAATGCTGTGTATTAATATATCTATGTTTTATTCTTCCCAAAGTTATTTACTTAGATAATTTCACTACGCTTTCTGAAAAACTCTATTTCTCCCTTCCTTTCAAGGCATAAGCTGAAAAGACATTCAAGTTTTTAAAGATGCTTTTAAAAAATTACTATTAAAAATAGCTTTTAACAAAAGCTCTTAAAAAAAAAAAATTAAGTGTACTACGCCATACAATACTACACAACTGCTAAACAGAAAAATATCAAAATCATTATTTCAGGTTATTCAATAACTCCATTATCCTCATATCTGCTTACAAACAATTCCTCATTTCTACCAAGTCTTCACTAGCCAAACAAAATATAAGAACAAATGCTTGTATCATGAGAGGACTGGTACGTGCTGACATAGGCTCAAAACTAAGCATTCCTTCTGCCCCCTCTACCTCTGATCTCAGTAAACAGATTTAAAAGGTCTCCACAACTTCACAGATTCAGGTAAAAATCTCTGCTGAAACCTTGATTTCTGTGCATTGTTCCTGATATTAAGGTGACACCAGATAAACCACAAATGCTCTGAAAGATCAGTCCAGCAATACAGAGAGAATTATTTACTGTTTCCAAATAGAACTGCTAGACCAACTTCAGTATACAAAAATTTCAGTAACCTCCAGCAGAAAAAAAAAAAGTAAATAGATATTCTATTAGATGAGGGGTTTGTTTTTTCCTCTGCAACTTGAGGTTGAGAATGGGGAGGGAATCCCTGCTACTAGCAGGCTCAAGGCATCTGTATATCCCCAGCTTGTGTAGCTATACAAACTACAGGCCTGAAAAAAGAAAAAGATCAGAGAGTGGGGAAAAAACAGCAAACAAAAAGTCCCTCAAGTCCTCCACCTCTGTAAAATGGAAGTACACAACTGCACGCATTTTTCTGCACCGATCCATTAAATGTATATAACACATAGCTTTATTTGTTCATACAAAAAGTCTCCATGAAATATCTGTACATCAAGAACAGTAAGTGGTGGTAAGTAGGTGCCTGTAGCCCCAATGCACCAATGGTTAAACAGATGCAAAGCTCAGAGCTGTAGAGAAAGCAGGTATTTAGTCCACTGAAACACTTCAGCTTGAGCTAATTCCAGCTTTCTAGTTAAATACACAGTGAGGTATAAAGTGGTATGAAACTGAATGCTGCCAGCTTCTAGGGATTGTTTTTTCTCCTTTGTTTAAGATTACCATATTAGAATGTATTGCAAGGGCAACGTACAGTAAATATTAATTCAACGCTTCCAGTATTCTTTCATATTGCCATTAATTAGAGAAATGCAGAAGAAAGGAGGAAATGTCAAGAACAGATTTCCATGAAAAGGTGGAAAGAAGTAGAAATATGAAATGGGAAACAATACTTGAACAAATATTTTGAGTGACAAAGTAATTACACTTGTAGCAGCTCCTCATTCAGCATTAGAAATCTCACTAATTAAGTCATCTACACACACAGACGTGTTATCAGAGCACAATACACTTACACACACACTTGCATGTGATAATACATACTTGTATATATTAATCACGTGATATATACTTAGCTGCTGAGTCAGCCTGCTTGACCATCAACTAATTATCCCCCTAAAGAACATGGTTCCTTGAGTTCAGTACTCATTCTCCACGTCTAGAGCAACAGAGGATACACTTCAAGTTGTTGCTAATCCAAAATAGATACTAAGAAACAGATATTAGTTCCTGGTTGATCATGTCTGGCTTACACTCTGCATTTCTCTCTCATAACATTAACTGACTAAAAATTTTGTTCCAAAAAGTATGCTAAATCTACAAACAAGAACCATTTATTGCCTTTTAAATGTTATTTTATTCCATGATTCCTTGTGCATGCTTGTAATAAGCAAGCAGATTAAAGCTGTTCTGTTCTGATTAGCTCTTATAATAATCTTCATATAGCATTTATGCACATCTTTTTCTTAAAAGCTTACCAGATTCTCTCTATCAAGGTATCCATCTGTGCTGTCATAGCGATTAACAGTTCTTAATCCAGTTCTAAATTCACTCATGCATAGCAAGCTGCTCCTATTTTTTTTTACCCTGGCAACATTTTTGGCAATACAGTCAGACACAACATTTTAACTCCCCGTGGTACTGTGCCAACATTAACCAACCTCCACATAACATCTCTGCCTTGTAGGCACATCACCTGTGCAGACACAGCCATCCAAGATTACAAGTTGAAATAATTGAATCTTTAAGTCCACCATCTTTGTTCCTTTTCTGCAAAGATGATTCACCTCTAGGGAAATCTATCCCTACCATCCCAGTAGCTCTTGTGCCGTTCTAAAGTGAGCAGAGAGAGAAGCAGCACCACAGGACCTTGCAGCCATCAGCTTAAAGAGCAAAGCACGAGAACCTTTATCTTAGCATGCGTAACTACTAAAGCTTCTAAGGGTTATTACTTTATCTGACCCTGTTAGAATCCAGTTCCAATATTTAACTCCATGACCTCCAGCAGTCAGTCTGCAGTGACATATCCTGATAGTATCTATGCCACAATCTAAATATCAATAACTGCTTGTATAAACAGCATTCAGGTTCAGTGCTTCAGCGAAGTATGTTCTCCCACTGATGAAAAACACCCATCACAGTGTTACAGTGATAATAATATCCAGAATGCTAGTAATAATGACAATAATATAAAACATAATTTATATATGCGAAAAAATATTCTTTTCACATATTTATTTCCTGCTCCAATTACAGGATTTATATTCCTGCAAAATCTACACTGACAAAAAAAACAAAAGACAGAAGGAAACCCCATGTTTCCAAGCTACGTTTCTTAGTGCAAGTAGATAGAAAGAAAAACAAAGCTGTTACTCCAAGTCAAGAAACAACCTAAAACATAGCATGATGTGTGACACTTAATTGCTATTATTCATATAAACAATTAATAATTCAGTGATCTAAATTTCAAGTTCAGAATTTCATCAATGATCAATTCAGACAAATGTTGAGATAACATCTTAAGCATCTCCAAACACCATGCATTGAGACACTAGAACAAAAACTGACTTGCTGCCTGCAAAGGTGATGAACTGGAAATCCAATTACACCTCCTTGGGCTGGTCTTTAAGAAAAAACATTTTATTAGCTGCTTCAGTCCTATTTCCCTGAACAATTCCTCAATATTAGTCCATATTATCATACACAGCACTGCACAAACAAAAATGGCAAGGACTCTAAAGATAAGTGGAAAATTAAACAAAAATGTGTACTCAAAACCAAAGAAAGTTATTGACAAATGACCTGATGACCTGTGCATACGTATTACAATCCCCATGTAGTTACAATTTTAATTCCAATGAGGCGCTGCTAACATTAGCTATTTAACCATTTGTAGCTGCCTCTTGAAGCAAAAGTACAAATAGACCATCAACACTGAAACTATGCCACCCTGACTATGATAACACACTTCAGCTATTTTTCAAAAACAATTTTTCTTCCACTTATGATGAATCAATATGATATACATATGATCAACAGCTGTAATTCTGTGAGATTTTAGCACATTCCTATGTGCTACAAAACAACACCTCAATCTGTGTTCCCAGCTCTCATTTCTTGACTGGGTACCACCAAGTACTGTCAGATGCCTTGCCCACTATCAGATATAAAGGCCACAATCTGAAGTGAATCAGGAAACCTATGTCCAGTTCTACAGAGAAAATAATGCTGATAAATGCATTACATAATATTAACAGCATGTAACGTGATGGAAAACGCAGCTATGACAGCAGAACAGCAAGGTCTAGGCTCCAACAAACAAAGGTTTGCTCAAAGGAAACAGCCTTCACTTCAGAAAGCCTCAGGTATGCAGAGACCTCCAGACAGATACACTTACCTTCACTGTCAGCCCTTAAATGAAATTTGGAAAGGGGTGGATCCTGGCCCCACCCCTTCTGCTCACTCAGGTAGATTGCATGCACCTGAGCTCCCCAGGGTTGGCCCTGCCTTCCACCAGGTGCTCAATCTGCTTCAGGCTGTAACTTAGCATTTTCACTACACAGCCTATGCAAATATTTTCTTGAAATCTCATCTTTCAAGGCTTTAAGAAATACTGGAAGTGGAAGGAACACCTGCAATTCCTCCTAGAGCAGTTGCTGCTCCTTCCTGAGCAAGGAAAGACACCAGATTAAACAGACCACAGAAAGATCTATTTCAGCCATATAGCCATATCTATGTTCTCACTTCGCAAAACATCCAATTGAAAGTCAAAGTCTTAACTAAGATGTGCAATGGAAGACAAAGAGAACAAAGAGAAGCAATAATATATTAGACTGATCACTACACAGTGGTCAAAGATTATGAAAAGTAATTATCAACTGAGCTGACTCTGACATCTCAGGAAATAATAATTTTTCATAATTATCGATTAATCAAGTTTGAGCTTCTGGTAGGTAAATTAAAAAAATGGCTTTAAATAAAAAGCAAAGTGAATCTTTTTCAACTTTCAGCAGCTGCCATTTCCTGAAGCTTCAGTAAAGATTGCTCTGCAAAAATTTGATTTAAAGTAAAACAAGGTTTAACACCTTCAAACACACAACTTCTTTCCTGATTTCATCTGCCCACCCTCATTCCTATCCTCTTCAACTTTCAATTGAGGCCCTACGGGACCACTGGAAATGCCTTCCTGTTATTCTCCAACAGGATGGGGCAAGACACATAAAGGTGTGCTCCAACTTGGCAAGCTGTAGTGCAAGCAACTATTTAGACAATCTCAGAGGGCTGCCAAAGCCCAGGGCACACATTATAACCATACCTCACCAAATACGGAGGAGCACAACACTGAAGCTATGCCTATAATTGGGACCTGGACCTGAGGAAAAGCTTTAAAAGCCACAGCCCTCATTTTGATGTATGAGTGAAAGAAGTGTTGCCAGTGCTCCTGAAGCACTCAGGAGGAACATATCTTCATGTGCTTAGTAGCAAGAATGGGATTTAAACAGAGATCTGTGCCAATTCTCCTGCTGACTAATATCAACACTGCTCTACAATCAAAGTGCATTGAGTAACGGTGATAGGCGTGGTGGCAGACAGTAGTTTTTGCTGCTACTATTGTTGGCTTGTTTGGCCATAACTAATCAATCTACTAATGAAATCAATTAACTAGACTAGAATTTTTTTCTCTACACAAACTCCTAAGTATATACACAGTAACTCACCGTGAACACACTCTGACACGAGTAAAAGCTGGTTTTCTCTTTCCTCTGGCTTACACATAGGATGAGAAGTATACTGCAGGACTGTCACTGCTTGGTCTGGTGCTGTGACAAGGGGGCAAAGGGACCTCAGATACACATCACACATCCCATGGAAAAGGCTGGGAGGGAAGGGAAAAGGTAGGGAGATGGGCCCGGACAAACTAAAACAGTGGCAATGAGCTCAGGCAAAAAACTTAATTTACTAAATATAATAGTGGAACGTGAAATAACACAATTTAATATGATTGGAATTGAAACTAATAAATCAAACAAAACAAGAATTTCTGAAACCAAAGTTCTTACCCTAATGCTGTAGGCAAAATGGCCAGGGAGAAAAGAGCAGTCTTGTGACTCCCAGTCAGTTGTATCTTTCCCTCCAAAACCAGAAATGAGAAAATGAAGTCTTCTGGGAGTTACGGTTCATTCTTCCCTTCTGAGACCAAGAGACTGGAAATATCAACAAATCTATGGGACTGCAGCATTAACTCTTTAACTCCTAGTGCACTACATGATGTTGTGATGTGGAATACAGATGAACAACCATAAAACCATAACAAGGACTTAAAAGGTGCAATCTTTTTCTAATTCAGAATTCAAAGCATTTCTGCTTTCCATATTCAGACAGTGTCATTCATTCACTTAGGAAGGAGCAATTTATCATGCAAACAATTTGCTATTTCAAATTCTGTCACCTCTGAGCTTTGATTTTTATATCTTTGCAAAACGTGGAAATGCTAATCGTGTAAAAATCATTAAGACCACTTTTAGGAAGGTACCTTACAAAGTTTAATCATTTCTAGTTTGAGAAATACTAAGAGAATATGGCTACACTTACCCTTTTCCAACAGAAACCTCAGTGGGCCTTTAACTACACAGGAGACATAACTCCACTGCATATTGTCAGAGGACAAATTTGCTAAGAAATACGCAGAGTGGAATTCTGAAGATAAGAGCTGTCAAAAGGGACCAACCATGAAAAAAGGCTGGCATCTCTGACAATACAGGAAATAATTAGGTGTAGCAAAATGCTCTCTCCCTTTCTGGCCTGGCTGTTTCCACTATTCCTTCCTCCAGTCTTCACTGTGTGGCTTTTTCAATCTCAGAAAGCAATTAATTAATATTTGTAAAGCGCTTTTGGAAAGGTCAAGCACTGTGTAAGCACTAAATGTTATTGCTATGTTAAAGAAATGGAAAAGGTTTTAAATCATTTGAAAGTTATATGCTATTAGTTTAAATATAATGTTTGTACTCTTGTAGCAGAACAGAAATTTCTTCTCCAGTTTTAATCTATCTTACTACAAGCATGATCACAGGAAAAAAAAAAATGCAAAAAGAATAAGAAATGAAAACCTATGTTCAAGATCACCACCATCATGGAAATCTCAACAGAAACGTAGTCAGATACAGCACACAACAATTTTAACCAGTTCTTAGCAAATACATTTACTGTCCTGCATCACAGAAATTGCACATGCAAAAGGACAACAGCTTATGTAAATATTTGTATTTCACACTCCGTAGATGCACAAAACCAGTGTAAGCATATTTGATTGGTTTGGGGTTTTTTTTGTTTGTTTTTTTTCCCCCAGAATCAAAGCAAATTGACATTCACTGTCAGACTGTCCATCTGACACTGGTGCTGTCATCTTTCCTCTGAAAGCTTATCCTGAATCCCAACCAAAGCAGTCCCACCTGAAACAGCTACAGCTGAGAGGTATCATTTGGCAAAAGGAACATCATTTAAAATAAGCAGTCCTGCTATCATCTTTAACATGCTATCAACTGGAAACCACAATACTTGAACACACTCTTTTCCCAAAACCAGAATTCTCTATCTGTTGACAAACTCTTAGTGCCATCCTTCTACCTATGTTATCACCCATCACCCAGTTCTCTGTTTCCACTTCTGATGCAGACATCTTTGAAGTCCATTGCAGCCTTCTGATCTTTGCTACAACCAGAGATTGAACACTGTCTGTCCCTCTGACTGGCCTGGAGTGAGGTTAACATTTTAATTCTCAGTGCAGTAACCAGGAGTAACAACAAATCACTTGAGATGTTCAAATAAACAACAAATTTACTTAAACCTCAGGAGAATTAGAAAAGATAGGGCTGGCCAAAACTTGTAACAATATAACCCTTATGTCTAGAAAAAAGGTCAGATAGAGTCTTGGGACAATATAACCTAGAAACAGCCACTTAGAAGGATACTGCCTTTATGTGTCAAAAGTGGAGATGGAGAAAGATGCAAAAGCAAGGTAAGATATCACCACACTTAGATCCAGCAATGGTCTCTGCTCGTAGGTGTGTTCCTCCAACAGTGCGCACACATGGAGCTCCTTAGGTTTGTGTCTTCTATAGTTTGTTTCACATATGCTCAGTCCTTTTTCTAGAGCCTTGTAGAAGGCAGTGTGGGCAGCAAGGGGGTTACTTCTGTGCTCTCCCCCTTCTAATGAAGACTAACTCTAAAAACTGAACATTGTATTAAGTGTCAGAAAAATAAATACTTGACATTCTTTAGCCAGGGATGTCCCAAAGCCAGTAGGCCTTGAGGAAGACATGAAACAAGATGTTTTGAGGATGTTGTCAACTTGGGAAGAAAATTCAAGGTCCACATATCCTTTAGCTGAACCACCTTCATTATAATAGTAAAAACCATAACCTCTTACACACATCCATATGCCAAAAAGATCCCTGCCCAGGTGAAGAACCCTTCCCTGAGCATGTGCAGTAATGGTAGTAGAGAGTTTGCAATATTACAATTATATGCTAATTACTAACCAATCACCGTGAGAAAGACAGACTGGAAATGTCACTAACTCTGTAACTTCTGTATATAAATATAGCATGGACAGTTCTGTCTGGGGTGCTTGATTTGTGGGAAACCACTGAGCACCCAGGCTTGCTCAAACCTGAAATAAATTAGCTCTCCTGAGCTTATGATCACATGATCATTTGATGCACACCGAGCATCAAATCCACTTTTCAGACAACAACTCCCTCACTATAATTTAGATCCAGGTGTTAACCCACCTTAGCCAGGCAACTGCAAAACCTCAGACACTCACAGGTGCTCCTGCAGGTGGCTAACATCTCCTTGTTCTGCTGAGTGAGACATGAATTCAACTGAGTCCCTTACAGACATGGCATTGCAGTTGTTGATACTAACCATTCCAGGAACGTATTTGCCACAGCTGACTGGTCAGAAACAAGGGCAGTTCTTAGTATCCCCTCAAAAACTCTTTAGTCACCAAAATGCTTACCTAGCCTCTCAGTCAGCAACTGGTGCTTCCACTACAGTCTGCTGCTGTCACCTGGCATCCCAATAGTTTTAGCTGATGCATGAAGAACAGCCTTGGAGCATACCCTTTACTTGCAATAGGCAATATATCCATGGTTCAGCTTTCTCATAGACACTGTACGCTTGTGTTTACTAAACTGCTTTCACTCACGTCATATTTCATTCACATAGATTTACACATAACTTAGTACACATAATGTTATTAATAAAGAAATAAAGGGTGGGGTGAGATGGCTTTACACCGCAAAGTCATTAAAATATTGAATTTCCCACTATATCATTAGCTGTGCATGTCTGCTGAGTATTCAATCATATTTTGAATAACAAGAAATTGCAGACATGGAAACCACATGAAAGAAATGGCTACAATCCAAAAGGAAATAATGTATCATCCAAAACTATATAACTCAGTAGTAGTTTAATTATAGCTTGCCTAATTATACGTTATGATACCATGACTTTGTAGTTTTAAAAACCAAATCTCATGTACACACACAAAACCTAGTGTCCAAAATATTAAAAAAGCACATGCCGGTGCTGTATATAATGAATGAAAGCTAGAAGAGCATAGCCAGCCAAGAAACATGCTATATGTCCTCCATACAGCCACTGAAATGCTACCTTGACAATCTTCTGAATAATCCAGCTGTAGCAAAGTGGGTAACAACATGCAATACACCTCAATTGCCTACAAACTTATTCAGTTTGTTTTCCTCTTGAAATGCTGATGTGTTTGAATATAACTCCTGGCATAAAGATTCCTTCCCACCTTAAAGGGAGAGGTATTATTGCCAAGTAAGTAAGAAAAAAAGTGTACACAAGTCCAAAAACTACAGAATATTTTAACATAGAATCGCAGCGGAACCAAATGAAAGAAACTTGATTAAATCAGAGGTTTTATATTGGACTGCCTAGACATGGGACTGATAACATTCACTTTCACTTTCTGTTGGGTTCAGATTTAAAAGAGGCATTCAGAAATCCCTGAGTCCAAGAAAAGAACACATTCCCACAATGATGTTAAGTTTTAAGAGGTGTGTTGACTATGTAGTTTCCTATAAAATTCCAAGTCAGCAATGAATCCCCTATAAAAGTATTAAGCCCATACACGAACATACAGGAAACTATAAACGTTTTCCTCTTTAATCACCAGATGATGATGGATTTTATTAAACAGATGCCACCCATCTTCCATTTAAGTTAGCTGAAAGAACAAATTAGATGCACGGTTCCGTAATGAAAATGTGAATTCAATGTGAAGCTTTGTCTGACAACAGGCTTGTACAGCAAAGCTTAAGCAGAGTTAAGCTGCGGTCTCTGAGGGCTCCTTCTGGCACAGAGTGCTAATGTAGGATAAGGAGTGACTGGAACTGCATGCAGACACAGATGTAAAAGGCAAAAGGCCAGCAGACAGCAAAGAAAGCCGCTGCAGTCATAGCTGGGGAGAGAGTAAGAAACATGATTCTGGTTAGCAAAATCCATGATCACACCATTTCTGAGACAGAAATACACCTTATCCTTTTCATTACTGTCATTACTTTCAAGAAAACAAGACTAAGCATATTCATACTCAGCAGAACTGCAACCAAGTTACGCCAGCAATACTAAGCTACCATGAAAGCTCTGAAGACAGGCTAACCACTTGAGACACCTGGAGGACCGCCTGTGGATGGTACAAGGCAAATGGGAGACCTCCATCTGATCCATCACCTGGAGCAGACACAGAACTGCTGCTTCAGCAAGAAGCACAGACTTGGCTGCTGAATACATCCTCTTCTTGAGCAGAGGATGGCATGCAACAAAGGCATGACTTTTGCAGTGGCCTGGGGGATGATATTTGCCGCCAGGAAATTAAAGAACTACTTTCCTGGATCCTTCTTCTTACTCCAAAATACTTGAGCCATTCTCATCCTTATGCCTCAAAGAGTTCCTCCTAACAGATTCTAATTCAAATTTAATTCAATATACAGGCCTACAGAAAACAGTCTTCTATAAGAAAATGAACTGTATCCATATTATTATTTTTTTCTTTTTTTTAAGTCCCATGGAAACTAATTAAAGGCACTAACCTCTCTTCCTAAGACTTCTTATTAAGTCTGCCCTAGTATGCAAGAAGATGAAGATGGAAGAGGCTAAATCATTTTCCTTCTCTAGGCAGTAAGAAATAGACCAAAAAATAAAAACAAAAATAAAAACAGAGAGAGTAACCAGTAGCCAACAAGAACAGTGGTAAGTTCTCTGGCATTAAAAATATTGTAGTGTTATACCGAAGACATCTGGGCTGAGTGCTCTTTAAAAGCAACTCTTTTAAAATCCATTCAAGCCAGAGTTTTGAAGTGAAGCCTACTGTGACAGTGTGTATCCTAAGAGTAACTCTTATTCTCAGATTTCATTGACAGAATACTTCAGACCTCCCATATAACAATGTACGCAACTTAGGTCCTTTGTATCCAGATTCCAAATTCTAAAACATTTTTTTCTATCTACAGGTATTAATCTGCAACCACACACCACCCTATTGCAAAAAGTTCTAATTCACCTTTGCCCTATCTCTATCTAGAAGATGACATCACATTTTACCATGCAAGACACTCAACTGATTCATTCCGAAAGCAGTTTCTCAAATAATAAATACAGAAGGAAAAATATCTATATTTCAGCTCAGTAATGCACTGTGCAGAGACATATAGTAGTCTCACTCCCTGAATACAATGGGGATTGCCTACCCACCACTTCAGTAAGACACTGTTTTTCAAATGCAGTTGAAAGATGACCTAAATTTCTGCTTCCCATTCATATGACATACAGCTTATTAAATGAACCCTGTACAAATTAACTCATCTTAGTATGCAGCTCAGATCATTCTTTGAAATTGAATTCCTCTTCTTATGTATATACTAGTAAACTTGTGGTTCATCTAGAATGTGAGATTTTAAGACTTGATTTAAGGAAGTGATGCTAGCTAGCATCATGGCCACAGCACTTAAAATGCAGCTATCCACTAAGGGGTTAAACTCTGACACACACACATATACTACAAGAGAAAAAAAAAAATCATGATCAGATTTAAAACAAATGCTTCAGAGAGAGGATTTTTTTTTTCTTCCTACAAAGAGTTCAGAGGCTAAAATATCATTACCTATGAGAAATCAAATGTTAATCTGAAGTCACATTATAAATTTGAAATTAACTCAGCTGCCAAGAAATCATTGCCATCATTTGATATACAGAAAACAAGTTCTCCCTCGTTTGCCACATGGGACAGTGGATTATCAAGGTTCAAAAAACAAAAAGAAGATCAGCAGGATTCCCTTAGCTCACAGAATAAGATTGTCAGCTAGTGTAATTTGCATTATATCTTGGACACTGCGTATATAACTAGCTCTCACAGAGACTTGCAAGTTCTTAATTTCCACAATTCTACGTACTTCAAAATCCAGGAAACTTTGCCAATTAAGAACTTTGATCTCATTATTCTGAAAATGCAGCCAGTTTACAATTTGCAAACGGGCAACATGTTACATCTAGAAAGAACATTAGACATTTATCTCTCCCAAAAAAACATCCTTTCAGTCTCCTAACATTTTCATGCCAGAAATTCTACACACTTAGTAACACCCTATGGAATTCTCTTCCCTAAACCTGTTCCCTTGAAAACATACAGACTTGTAAGCTTCTCCACACACTTGAGCACAAAGCTCCAAGTTTGCCTACCCAACATACTCATATTTTGAAATATTTTGTTTCAAAACCAGCTACATCAATTGAAGTTGATCAACTTAGATCATATGTTTAAACATACAAACCTCCTTACTTTACTATCTTTTAGACCACAAGTGACCTAGGGAACGCGTACATTAACAAAGTAAAAATCCTCTAAACCAAGGAGCTGCAAAGTTGATAATCACACTTCCTGAGAGCACCTGCTCCATTCACTGAGTTGTGAGAACAATTCAGATTAAATAATGTTTTCTCTCTTAAACTCATACACTTACTTTAAAAGATTTCTAGCATGAAATTTAAATTCTTTTAAGTATCTGTGTCTTCTTCTGTGTAACCAAGTAGTGACATCACCAATTTCATGCTAATTCTTTGTTTAAAAAACCTAATGGCAGGGAAAAAAAAAAAAAAAAAAAAAAAAAAAAACCCTGCATATCTGAGCCTTATATCACAAACCAAAATTTACTAAGAAAATTCCAAGGAATCAAGAGTAGCTGAAATTGTGTTTCAAAAAAGTACTTAACATACTGAAAATATTTTCAGAATTTACATAAATTTTTCATTTATATTAAAAAATGCTGGGATTGATTCTCAGATATTGCATCTGTAAGTTATGATCTTGATCTCCATCACTTGACCAGTCTGTGCTTTCCAGGGAAAAGTGCTGAAACCACAGTAACAGCCTGAATTACTTACAGATTTAGGGAGAGATTAACCCAGCTTTCCAGTAACAGAAGTATTTTCGCAAAAGCTCACAGAGGTCATGACTAGCTTTAATGACATACTGTTTATTACATTCAGGACAGTGACAAAACGCAATTTAGATAAACGAGGTACTTCAGCACGGCAAAAACAGTATTGTGAATTCCATACCTCACTCAGCTCTTCAAAATACAACAGCCTGTTTCTCCACAGCAATCACAAGTAATCATATTCTTTTCAACTACAGTAGCTCATACACACCATAAAGTAGGCCAGGAGTTGCCAGAAAGCCCTTGTCTTGATGAAAGCATATGCCAGCCCTCTTTCTGCGGCTTCACATCCAATAAGATCTCCGCAGCACACAGGAACAGTGAAATGTCAGGCGAGGATGAAGGATGAACACAATCCAGAAAGTTAGCTGAAGGGTATAATCATGTGTGATACTGACTTGGAGAAACAGAAGGCAAACAGGATAAAAACTCCAAGGATGGATAGAGCAGAAAGCACACCCTTCCACTTACTACGATTTTTACTGTGGACCTCAGTGACTTCTTGTTTGCGAAAACTTCACTGTGCAAGGTGCAATTTCATATGCAGTATAGAAAGAAGGTCCCAAATCCAAAGCTGCTACACTGAGCAACTGATGAAAAGGCTGGAGATATATATATTATATATATATATATTTATATGTTCCATTAGAACATAAAGAATTCAAAAGACAGACAAGGCAAAAATAGCATTGAAGGTTACAACACACTAGGGAGCCTTTCAAGCTGCTCACAATACACATCCTTACAGCAAATGAAGGGTAAGCACCAGGACAGATGGTAGAAACTTTTAAAGCCTACTGGTGGCTTTTTTTTCCTTTCGTAATCAGATGTAGCTATAGAGATTAGCACAACATAATAAACAGTGAGGATTGCAGTGAAATTCA
This sequence comes from Phasianus colchicus, assembly GCF_987193195.1. Taxonomy (NCBI): domain Eukaryota; kingdom Metazoa; phylum Chordata; class Aves; order Galliformes; family Phasianidae; genus Phasianus; species Phasianus colchicus. Next base: position 17,122,300 of record NC_143439.1, on the reverse strand, counting down.
TCTCTGTATTTATTCCTCGACAAATACGCAAATATGAAATATACTCTGTTTCACATCTAGCCAGAATGATCCCAGTTTCCATCAAATCTGTCTTCTCCAGTAAACAGCACACAACAGGAAAATCTTAAGAGTGTTAAATAGATGTTTGGAGAGCACACCTCCATAGGTACTCAACTGATGGTGAAAAAACTAGATTCACAGCAAAACATTCCTTACAAAGATCTTCCCAGATTGATACAACAGACTATGACCTGGTATTCGTTATAGAGAAAACACGTGTTTATCTTTAATACATTAATCACCTAATGGCAACAATCTATTTAACCAAAGAAAAAAGTCACGGCAAAGTAGCTTTTGAAATAATGGAAAAAAATGGAATATAGGAGGGCTACTCCAAAAGTAATGCTTCCTACTTTATTACAGTCATCCATGACGTCAGTGGTGGATGTTGATGGTATGGAAGTAGAAGCTGAATCTTCCCACCAATACTTGGTGACATTTTGTTGCTGTGTGACAGATGGCAGCAAAGGGGCAGTCTGACAAAATGACAATCCGATGCTGAACTGCAGATGAAGCAAAGGTGTGTCATTTGATTCCTAAGTGCGGAAAACATGGCACCCATTAACATTCACCAACACTTGATGAACATTTATGGACATCAAACAGCGGATGGGAGCAAATGAGCCGGTGGGTAGTTTGGTTCAGCAGTAGCAACAGAAACATGAAAGACAAGCCACATTCTGGATTGCCATGTAGTCTTTTATGAGCGCAGATTGCAGACTCTCATGCATTTTTGATAGCAACTACTAATCAGTGGTAACTATGTTGAAAAATAGTGTCCTCCAGATAAGAATTTGTTTGATCAAATAGTGCTATTGCTCTCTTTGTAGCTGTTGTAGTTTGAAATAAATAGGATGCATGACCTTCAGAACAACCTACTTATATTGAACCTATACATACCAGTAATATCTGGTGTCTTTCCCTCAGTACCATGAATGGATGTAGAATATGATTCTGCATTTACACTGACTTCAAGTAAAGATTGTAGAACAATGAATAAATAGAATTACATTTTGTGCATAATAGCTTTTGACTTGGGAATCCAAAAAAAAAAACATCTAAGCAGCATATTCTGCTTAATTTACTTTGATATGTGAAGATTAACTCTAGGGAAATAAAAATAAGGCATTCGAGGATTCTTTTCACCACCTCTGTAATTGTTTCTATTGTCATAGATTCATTAAATCCCTCTGCTAAATCTCTAAGTATTATAGATTTGTGGCATTCAAGATAATAAAAAGCCCTTGAAACGCAGCTTTCCTGCATTATTATTATTCATAATTGATAAATTACAAAAGGTCTAATACACACATACAGCAACCTGAGCACAACTAGAACTGACTGAAGCACAACTAACATGAACAGATACAAAACTATCACAGTTCCAAGGTAAGAATTCCAGTTTAAAAAGGATGCTTCACCTTGCAGTCAACCCTGTTGTCCCCAGCATACCACTATATCTCAGCTGAAATTTTTTTCCCAACAAACAGGTGCGTTTTCTGCACACAAGCTCAGCAAGTGGTTTCACTGGAACGCAGTAATACAAACCTGTCTAGCAGAGCAAACCAAGCTCATTTTAAGGTCTTGAATAAATACTACACAGCAGTCTGTCCAACCTGTTTTTCGAAATAAATAACATGAGTAAGTTTTTGCTTTTGCAACTGTGCCAAGCAATCTTATTATTTTTCACAGTCCAGGACAAACATCTCTTGTACACTTATTCTCTACATTGTTCTTCAACATCAACTGTGATCAGCTACAGATAAGAAACATAATGTGCTTTCTGAATGTTAGTACTGAAGTCAAGTATGGAAGCGTAAGTTTCAGTACATGTTAAGTTCCCCTTGACACAAAAACTCTTTTGCTTTATTTTTAAGCTTAATCTCTACTAGAACAACAAATCACTGAAAAACACTGGTAGGATTGCACACATTGGTGTATTTGGAATTTGTCTTAGTTATTAATTGCTAAGTGTTGTGCTATCACATAGAAAAACACGTGCCTCTATCTTAAGCTTCTCTACTTCCTACACCTCTTTAAACTAGAAAAATCAAAGAGATGCTGACTGGTAATGTGACATAGTTTACTACATTTTCCCATCTTCAATTGGTACCTGTAACAGGCAACTTTCATCCAGATTATAAACCATAACAGCAGCATTTATTTGAGCTTTCCTCATCCTTTTTCAAAAACACACAATGCACAGAAGTCAAGCCTGGCCTTCTTTGCCTCTGCTGACAGATTCACTGCATATCAATGAAAACAGACTAACCTAAGAATACAGCCCCAATGCCTTTCAGTCAAAAGCTGAGTTTAACAAAAACTCCATACCTGCAACATTCTTCCTAGAGGACTTCATTTAGTTAAGTATTAAAAATGAAATCAAGCCTTCAATGGTGCAAACAAATCTAGTATATGGGCCTGTACAAATCAATTCTCAGGAGGCAGGCATCAGTCCCACACCCTGAATGAGTGTTCCACTCCCAATTTTGGAAAAGGTCATAGAGAAATAACCTAGGGGGAAGGAGTAAGACCATCAAAAAGTAAATTAAAAAAGATTAAGAAAGGCTCTCAAGCTTGCTTTCTCACATATCATTATGAATATCAGCTCTACCAAGGTTTAGTTTCCAATAGATTTGCGTACTGTGGTTAGTTCATTCCAATGGAAGAAGCTCCCAGCAGCCAGGACATGTACAAGAATCCTCTTCTAGGTCAACTCTTTGATATTAAACAAAGAATGAGCTTACCAGGCAGCTTCTCTCTCAACGTGAGATCTCACAACAGCCTCTTCCTAACCTAAAACCTAAAAGGTTTGAGACTTCTTTCATGCTGCTTTTACCAAATCTTTGCAAGCTTCATGTTCTACTTCTGGGACAGAGAACAAGTTACAAGAGGAATGGAGGAGAACCAACAATATACCACTGCTAAAAGCACTGCAGTTCATAAGCTAACACATTGTCAGCCTGTTCCATCTCTCACTCAGCATTGACAGTTACTGTTCAGTGTAATACAAGGCCAAACAGTAATTACATAGTGCAACAGTGCATTTGGCTCCACCAAAGGAAGCAGTACTGTAACACTAGATGAGGATCTGGTCCCACAAGCATGCATTTCTCCATTGTTTATTACCTTGAAAACATCTACATGCAATTCATATATTTAATAAATTGAAAAGAAATAATAGCTTCTGCAAACCAGTAATAAAAACCCCACACAAGCAACAGATGAGTTCAAACTCTGGTATTTTTGTTGTTGTTTTTTTTTGTTGTTTTGTTCTTGATGATGTTATTGTTGTTCGGTGAAGCATCATTTTCACTGTCCTTTCAAGCCCACTTAAATTCTCAAAACAGTTCTTTAGCTCTCATGCCTCTCTCAAGCTGTTCTGTGTCATGTCACATCTTGTTTTATTTGAACTATACAAACTCCTTAGGACAAGGACTTAGTCTATACTTAGAAAATGCTGCATCAAGATATAGTGCTGCATAAGTGTTGTACTATTTCTCGGGTGTTCAGCTTCAGCATTTTGTAAGCTACATGTATTGACCCAGCCAAAGGCAAATTATAGAGGACGAAAACAAATCATAAACCTGAATCCAGAAATGCTTCCTTTGAACATACTTTTTTTCCCCCTTGTCTATTTTCAAAGGATGTAGAATCATAGCAAAACAACTACACTGTAGGATCTTAATCAAATGAAAATGCGTAAAAGCAGGTACACTAAAGTTCTCACAACATTTTCCAGTAGTAAGTACTTGCTTACCTTCTTCAATGAATAGTATCACCCTGAGGCCATTTTTAACCGCGGCTGTAATGTGAGCAGTGCTAATACACAGCTTTCAGAAGCATGCTGCACATAACACATTAAACTCCCTCAAAACAGAGTAAGTAGTATTTTTTTTGTTTTATTATCTTCTCCACTCCTCAGTTATTAGAGAACCGGGAGTGGATTCTAAAAGCTGAACGTATTTTTGGATTTTACTGCAGTGGAGCAGGTAAATGACAACTAGAACAGAGCCTAGCTTACAACTGAAAGCAACGCAGCTTACCTTCTACCTTCCACAAATACTTCTATTATATGCAAGTCTACATTTGAATGTGCTATTTACCCAGAAAATTGATCCCTACGGTGTCTAGAGTATAACAACAATCCCTCCAAGCCAAGTAATGGATGTGTTAGCTATAAATTTCATTCAAGTTCTATTAATGCCCTAGTCTACATCATCTGTTAACACTACTAATTTGAAACTGCTGTAGGCATAAATGATGTGTGTCTCTTGACAAAAAAGCTTCAGATTGATTATCAAGATATCAGGCCTTAGCTTTGTCTCATAGGGCAACTGCTTTCACGCCTTTAGCTCAACAAACTCTAAACAAACCAAGTTCAGATTAACTTCTCTGTATATTAATACACATATGCGTAGCAGAGCTGCAGATCTAACAGTCTAGAACAGCCCTGTTGCTTCTGGTTCCCATTTCTGCCTGTTAGAAGTTTAATCTAAAACAAAACCTACCTTTAACAGATGGAGCTCCTAACTTGTATATTACTGTCTTAATGAGAGACACGAGTCAGTACTGGTGTAAAATTCACAGAGGCTGTGGCAAAGGGAGTCAGCCACCAGAAACCCATTTGACCAAGATCAGGATGTTAATATGAGGGCTTAAGAAAGGATAGAGATTACTTTGCAGCTAATGTGAATTAATCCCCGAATTTCTTCTGGCAACCTCTTTGTGGAAGGGTAGAACAAAGACATAGAGTCAGGAGGACAGAACAGCTGATTTTACTTTCATTCCCCACCAACTCTCCTCCGCCTTTTTTTTTATTTCTCCCATCTCAGCAGATGCCCAAGAGTCTACCAGCTAAGAAACAGATTAGCAGATAAAAAGAAGTCATTTGTAGTGTCAGCTCCTAACAGTTGACAAACTTACTCATCTGTGTTCCTTTTATTTCCTCCTCATGTACTCCATATGCATGTTTTCCACAACTCTGAACTTGATTTTGAGATACAGCTTTTCTAAACCTCATATGCTTCCTACTACTTTCCTATATTTCGCCTCTGAATATTTAAAATCAAGGCGAGCTTTTTAACCTCTTTGGTATTTTTAAATTCTGCTCCAGCTGAACTTTGTCAAAACTATAAATATCTTGTTTCCCACTTGGCATTCACCTTAGTATAATTGCCACTAGTACAGGCTAGGCGCCTCTAGGTACCGATCAGTTTACTTTCAGACACACTGAACTTAATTCACATCAATTGCATTTGCAGTGTTTTAGCCATTCTGAAATTCCTTTTTCTATTATTTAGGACTTTCAACACATCATAAGAAATATTGAGATAGCTTTATTTTTAGTGGCACTAAGAATTCAATAATGGGGCAAAAGAGAAAACCAAGACAGAAAGTCACATGCTCAGTAACTTCTGGAAAAATTCAATTTAAAAAAAAATCGCATACGAAGTAAACTACAGCGATTCTAAAATATTATTTAAGGTTATAATCAAGATCTCATTAAAATCAGTAGCAGTTTAACCATTGCCTTACAGAGACAACTTTTCCAAAGGAGCTTATGGCTGATAAATAAAAATTGGGTCGAAAACAGTAACAAATCAGGATGCTTCAGTCTTTTATCCACAGTACAGTCACTGCACCTATACCTATAAGACACCGAATAATTCACACAAAACAAAACCACATTATTTTGCAGAGCCTGCAAACCTTTGGAAACCACATTCCTTATGCCACATCTACTTTCACATTGGAAAGTGGCAAAACCAAAGCGAATAGAAAGTATCTATCCACTTAAGGTTCCTTAGAAGCTCATTAATCTCTAAAAGAAGGAATGTATACAGAGCAATTAGTATGCCTTCCTACAGTGTCTCTGAAAGACAGTCATAAAATCACAGAATGACTTGGGTTGGAAGGGACCCAGAGATCATCTAGTTCCAATCCCTTGCCATGGGCAGAGTTGCCAATCACTAGACCAGATTGCCCAGGAACCCATTAAGCTTGGCCGCGAATGCCTCCAGGGATGGAGCATCTCTGGATGTCCAGGGCCATCACCACATACACTAAGTGAAGAATTCCTTCACAAGATCTAATCTAAACTCCCCTTCTTTCAGTTTTAATCTATTTCCCCTTCTCTTATCACTACCTACCTGCATAAAGAAATTGGTTCCCCTCCTGCTTTTCAAGCAGTGAAAGATTTCAGTATGGTCTCTCCAGAGCCGCCTCTTCCCCAAGCTAAACAACAGCAACTCCCTCAATCTTTCTCCACAGGAGAAGTGCTCCAGCCCATTGACCATCCTTGTGGCCCTCCTCTGAGCCTGCTCCAAAAGCTCCACATCCTTTCTGTACTGGGGGCCCCAGGCCTGGATGCAGTACTCCAGATGGGGCCTCACAAGGGCAGAACAGAAGAGGACAATCACCTCCCTCTCCCTGCTGGCCACCCCTCTTTTGATGCAGCCCAGGATACTGTCAGCCTTCTGCACTGCAAGAGCACACTGCTGGCTCACGTCCAGCTTCTCATCCTTCAGGATCTCCAAGTCCTTCCTAGCAGGGCAAGTGTGCTTTCACATATTACGTGTTGTGTGGTTTGTTTTGGGGGTTTGGTTTTTTGGGTTTTTTTTTTGTTTGGGTTTTTTTTAAGTGTTGTCACACAAGAGATCACACCACAATATTCATATTTCTACATATATAGCAAAACTAACATGTGTGTTACGTGAAGTCAGTCCATAAATGCCATTTCCTACACATGCTGCATGTCTCAAAAAATACGTGTCATTTAAATATCAAGAATTACTATATATATTATATATACTTAGCCAATAAAATCTGTGGCTAGATTGTCATTTTAAGCACAACAGACACCATGAATTTGGCTGAGAGTATTTTCTGCTCTCAAGGTATTTTGGGAGGTCTGTAAATCTGGAAGAACCTGCAACAACAGAAAGCATCACTTTGCTCTAAGTAAGTATGTAGAAAGCCACATTATTTTCTGAACTGCCATTTTCTACCAGTCAATTCCCTTCAGCAATGTGAAGAGAAAAATTATTAATATATTAATGGAAGAACTTGCTTACTGAAGCAGTATATTAATGCTTGTGAATACTGCAAATTAAATTAACTTGCTATCACTTACACTGTTACAGTACATACATTTAATTTGTATTTTTTTTCTTGTACAAACTAAGGTAACAAGTATGTTTTTCATTTTCTTTATTAATTGCCAGCAATCTTAGTTTTCGCGGGGCAGTTATTCTACTATTCACATCAGAACAAATCCCACAGTAGTATATCTTAGAATGGCTTGGGTTGGAAGGGACCTTAAGATTATCTCTTTGCTGTCCCCCTAACACTGGTCTATCAGTATTTTCTCACTGTAACATCTGAAAAGATCACATCAAGCTGGCATACCATAAAGGAGAAGCAGAAAAGCAGCCAAAAGAACAAGAGTAAAAGAAGAGAACACCAAAGCTAAAAGTGCATGGCAACCAATATATTCTCTGACGCAATGATTTGTACTACAAAAATATAGAGGCCAAGCTTTTTCTTTTTTCTTTTTTTTTTTTTAAAAAAGCAGCTTTCTCCCAGTCTGTCACAACCGGTTAATCTCACCGGAAGACAGCAGTGACCCTCAGAAGCATTCCTGAGTGCGGAATCTCAAATTCCTGATATGCTAGAACATTATAAAAAATTAAGTGGCATATTCTTAAATAATGTAAAATGTCGTTACATTCTAGGAGTGATTGAACTACTTTCTCTCACACTTAGCAACAAAACAAAATGCTGGAAAAGCTTTTACTCCTAGACAGAGAAGTAAACTGCTAGTAAAGAAACTTCAAGGAAAAAATGCTGCATGATTTATACTTAAGTCCCACTACCACACCTGCAGGCAGTTTCCACACGTACAACTATCAAAAAACAACCAAACTGTACTAGTACAGTAAGTCAGTAAGATAAAAGTAAAACATTACCAATACAGAAATATCATCGTTCCAATATTTTAATACCTGCCAACAGTGCAATCAGGGTCTTCTTGTTTTAATCACTGTTTTTGTGAAGATATACAAAATGTGTACAAGAGATTAAAATGTACATTCTTGGTGGGGTTTTTTTTGTTGGTTTTGCTTGTTGGTTGTGTGCTTTTTTCCCCCCGACAATTACTGCCAGCCCATGGTTTCCTTTCCCTTATACAACCCTTCTATAAACTATCCTTAGCATAAAATAACTATCCCACATAGGGCAGATCATATTTCAGACAGAAACAGTCACCTCTGCAGGAAACACTAACATTTTGTTGCTACACAATGAAAAGCCATACTACATATCTCTGTCACAGAGCTGTAGTTCACATCATCTAAGTGGTAACACTCCACCATGCAGGAGAAGACAAAAAGCATTAAATAACAATAACCAGACAGTTAAGTAGCGAACAGCTGCACGGGCTTTCAATACAACTGCATGTAAAATAGATGGCTGCTCCTCTTCGAAGTTACAGGCTCCTGCTGAAGCATAAGGATATGCACAAAATGTTACAGGTACAAGCCATGCCATGCATTTTAAGTGCTTACAGGAGCTGTATTTTACACAGCATCCCACACAGCCAACAAATGCAGTAGCTAAAGCCTAACACTCAAGTGTACGTACTTCATTTAACAAGGTAACACTGCCTACTGTCATTGCAGAAAGTGGCCAAAAAAAATGTGATAATGAGAGAGCAACTCAATGAAGCTGCAAAAACATTTTTTCAGGAAGCATACATATGTAGCAGCAAGTAGACTCTGGTTTGTTTCTTTTTTTTTTTTTCCCCTTCCAGTTTCAGCAAAACTACTTGCACTGTGGAAGACCTGAGGCACTGAATCCTCTAACAAGCATTAACTTCTGCATGATAGAGAATGCAGCTCAGTTCCTGCCCCTAACAAGCTGGTGATTTTTCTAAAAATAAAGTATGCACTGCCTATTAATTTGACTTGAAGACTATGAAGTTCCTTTTCCATGAATACTTGCACCAATAGAGAAACACCATTTCATCTAGTGCTTCACCTGTTTTAATCTACCACTAATTAAAACCACATGGAAATGCCATGTTCTGAGAACATGCCATTTTTTATGATTTCCAAGATCTACCATTATTTTCACAACGTGTTTTTCTCATAACCCCACATGAAAACCACACTTAGACTGCACGCAGTTTCGACCTTCCGTCTACTCCAGACAGGCTGATCCAATGAAGCCACAGTGTCTTCCACGAACCTTTGTGGAACCTGACAGACAGCTTCATAGAAGAGAAAGAATCTGGCCAGATGGAGAAGACGTCTCTCTTGTAATTTAAAAAACAATCCATCCAGCAACCAAAACCACTCCCAAATGTATTTTCAAGTTGTTTGTTGTCCAGCCATTTACTAGAAATATTATTTGAGGTGTTAGGTTTGAATCAGGAGAAACGTTAACTGTATGTGTGCCGCTTAAGCAGCACAACTGTGCTTTCATGCAACCATACACTGAAACACACAGATACAAGATTTCACCTTCTCAGCATTTTAAGTGACTCACAGACTTAAGTACTAAATGCTTTCTCTCCACATGACCCAGACATGGTACACACCTACCTATTGTCTCAGGTCATCTTGTAAGACTCCACGTCCATCCCTCTGCTCAGGCCCACACCCAAGCTCTCCCAAAGACAGCGTGAGCTGATGTGCACAAGCTATTCCAAAAAGTCCTACACACAGCCAAGGACTGCATTCTACGGACTGACAAACCACTTTCCTACTCAACTAAATCCTCCCATTGAGCAGCCTGAGAAACTGCTGCAAGAATTCAGCATCTAACAGAAAATGGATCTGCCCCCATTGGTAAGAAAACTAAGCTCAGCTCTTGTCAGCAACCTTTCCCAGTGAGGCTGGGTAAAGTTTCTATTTGTATCTGCTTCTTTCTAGGAATGAAAAACAAACAAATAAATAAATGGCACAACCACACCACCACCAACACGAACATCTTGGCAGTCTTTTCAGAAAAGAAATGAAAACTGAACTACCAGGCAAACACAAACAGCGTAAATTGACGCTTGTCCTATCTCTTTCCGTTTCCAAATACTGAACTACTGAGGTCCAGGCAGTCTTTATGAAAAGAGAGGATCTGCTTGCCTGCTATGTTCTTCAGCAGGTCTATAAATTCATGTAAGTATAACCCAGAAGCTGTAAATGCATGTTAAGATGACAGGCCAAAACACTGCAGAGACCATCGTACCCCTAACTTCAGTGGGTAAATAAACTCTAAGCAGAAAATATCCCTCATTGTTGGCACAACATACTTCAACATAGCCTGGACAGCCACGTTACCTTCTCCCGAGTTGTTTTCTGCTTGGGATATCGCAGAAGATCAACAACCTCAGAATGAAAAGTCAACTTCACGTCCCCAAGAGGGCTGTCTACGGCTAAACCTCTGGGTAATTTCAGGACTGAGTCAGCCTTTTGCATTCCATCTCTAAGACAGCATTCTTGAAATACACTTTTTTTTTTTTTTTTTTTTTTACTGTTTCTGCAACAGTACAGTTCTATGGCAGCCTCAGAAATCGAGGGTAAAACAAGCCCCAAGAGACAATCACCAATGCAAAAAAGGTTTTTGCATTATTATTACTTCTAGCTAGAGAAATACAAATCCTGTTGTCCTTTTATACTAATTGCATTTGTACTACAGACACATGCACCAAGCAGCTATACAAGAGTCCTCCTAAATGATTAGGCGCAACGTCTTACTATCTCAGCTTTTCTAGTTCATTAATATTTCACTTTTATATATTCCTCAGCTGCTTTTACAACATGTTCCCTTCTCTGCCTCTTAAGTGTGAGCACGGAGAGTTGTTTGAAGTAGCTCATAGACCTCGCCTCACATCCCCACCTCCGTGCCCCCCGAGAGTTTAACACTTCAAGTGCAATACATACCAGAGAGAAAAAACACATCTGGCACGGAAAAGGATAAGAAGAGATGTTGAGCCTCCCTTCAAGTTGCATGCAACTATAAAGGTGTGCAATCAGAAAATAAAGCACACTACAATCTCTACGCTGAGACGTTTACTGTCATCAGCCTCAAAGACAAGAGGGAGATACGCAGCTCAGAGGATTCTCTTCCCTGTGGAAAAACAACCTACCCTGTTCCTCAGAAGGAAGACTTGCCGCAACTTTCTCTGCCTTGCAGAAACGTGAAAGGTCACCTCCTTCAGCCAGGAGAAACCGCGCAGCAATCAGCCAGAGGCAGCTCGGGATTTCCACAAACCCGGTCCATAATAGGCAGCAGCACCACCACCATCTGCTCCACGTTCTGACCGTGCCATGTGCTTTTGGAAAACACAGGCAGCGCCCTCGGCTCCTGCCCCCAGCCCAGCCCAGCCCAGCCCCGCGCCGAAGCCGCCCACGTTTCTGAACGCACTTCTCTTCCTGCCATCCCCACGGGTTCATCTCACGTCCCTTCGTAAATAACAATAAACAAACAGCAAGACGCAACGCCCGAAAGGAACGAGAGGAAAACGGACCCGCCGTCCCCGCCGATCCGCAGCCGCGCCGCCGGCCCCTCCCGGGGACACCTGCGGGCGCCGAGCCCCGTCCGCCCCACCACAAAGCGGTCCGCATCGTTGCCTCCCCCCGCTCCGCCGCCCTCGTTAATCCCCAGCGCTCCCGGGGCTCGGCGCGGGGCTGCGGCAGCGCCAGTCCTCCCTCCGGCTGGGAGCCGCCCCGGCAGCGGGGAAGGACGGCGGACTCGGCACGGAGGCTCGGATGGGCCGCCCCGGGGCGACACCCCCCGCATCACCTCCGCACCAGGCACCGCGGGGCGCCCCCACCCGCACACCCGCCCGCCTCCCCAGCCCCGCGCCGCTCCCCGGGGCATCCCGCGGCCTGCGGTGCCGCCCGGGGCAGGGCCGGGGACGCGTTATACCTGGCCGGGCTCCTCCGGCAACCGGCGGTGGTTGGGGACCACGCTGCGGTGCCGCGGCCGCCGCCACCTCTCCGCCCGCGCGCCGCGGTTCTCCGGGCGGCTTCCTGCGTCTCCTCCCGACGCGGGGTGAATAATCCGGCCGGGGTCAGGCAGTCACGCTGCGGCTGCGGGCTGCGTGTGCGGAGCGGCGGCGTGTAGGCAGAGAGCTAGCGGGCGGGGGCGGGCCGGGGCGGCGCTTCCGCGTGTGTGCTGGCGCGGGGCGGTGCGCGGGCGCTGGGTGGCGGCTGTCCCCGCGCGTGGCGTGGGCGTGTGGGCACCGCGTCCCTGCGTGCCTCCCGCAGCTTGCAGCGCGGAGGGGAATGCGCCAAGCGGGGAAAGCCCGAGCCCCCCCTCCAGGTTCAGTTCGGCCCTGCCACGGTGTACTGATGCTTACCATCTGCTCGAGGGTTTATTTTTTTTCTGCCGCACGGCAGTCTGATTTCACTTCCTCATCCTCTCCTCCGATGTGTGTGTTGTGATTATTTCTCAATGGAGCTTGCCTGTCGCAATCCAGGAGCATCACGGTGCTTGATTAATGGAATGAAGAAAGAGCACTGAGAAAGTAGCGGCCATATGACATGCAAGGTCTCATCTGCAATAACACAGCAATGGTGCACCTGGAATATTGGGGTCAAGGCAGCAGTTACACGGCATTCAGTGCCCCTGTTCCATTCAGAAAGAAGTGGTAAAACAGAGGAACTGTTATTGATAGGATGTGAGGTAATGGCCTCAAGTCGTGCCAGAGGAGTTTCACATTGGGTATTAAGAAAAATTTCTTCTCGGAAAGAGTGGTTGGGCACTGGCATGGGCTGCCCAGGGAGGTGGTGGAGTCACTGTCCCTGGAGGTGTTCAGGAAACGTGAAGGCATGACACTGAGGGACACAGTTGAGGGGGCATGGTGGTGTTGAGTTGATGGCTGGACTAGATGACCTTAGAGGCCTTTGTCAGCCTTAATTATTCTATGATTTTAAACTTTAAGAAATATAATTGAGTTTTCATAATATGTTTGTTTTGCCAATTTATATAGCATCATCAGAATCAACCACTCATTTTTATATGTAAGTGACAATCAGTCAAATGTATTTACTGCTCCAATCTGTGATATGTAACAACAAAACCTAGACGTGTTTCCATTTCTTCCTGGGCCAGATAATAAACCTAAAGCAGATCAAGTGCTGTATGCTCACAGGGGACCAACAGGGGTATGCTGCACACAGTGATGCTACATGAACAGAAACAGGTTTTTCATAACCCATCATCCACATCTAAAAATGTCAAAGATCCCATGAGACACAGCCTCAAGAGTAGGTGATCGTCATTCACAATGCTGATAGTCACAATTTGGGAATTTCAACCAAGAGTACATGGTAGCCAAATAGTGTTACTGAGTGTTCGCAACCCAGCCAAGCACGCAGGCAACTCTATGCGCATGAGTCATCTTAATGAAGTCTAAGACTTTTGCCATAATTAAAATGAAATATCTGCTTAGCCACTTCATGAAGCTCAGACAGCCTTGAAGCCATAGGCAGAGGAATCCAGGTTTTGCTGAATCAGGGTTCTCCCAAGAGCCTTGCACGGTTTCTCAACTCCATCTCCTATCCTTCTCCTTTTTCCCTGCATTCAGTAAGAGCCTCCTAATGGTTAACCCCAACTTTCCAGCACATTTGTATAAGCTATCCTGCCTACTGCTGCCCCAAAAGATGAACCACATGATCAAGCAGCACTTCCAGACACATTTGCAACTGATGCTTCCAGTGCCACTGGGAAGGCTTTGGTCAGCACAGTGACACAGGCAGGATTGCCAGCAGCTAGAGATTGCACAGCATAATGGCAGTTTTTTAAGGAAAAAAAAAAAAAAAGTAATAAATTTATGCATTAAGTAGTACCTGTTTTGAAGTGGGTTTGCTAATGGAAATCTCAGCAGATAGGTATGGGAGCTACGAGAGGAGGGAGATTTGTGGCCACCATACCCTGGGCCTTCCCAAGCACCCATAGCATGATTCTCTTCTCCCACCCATGTCCTGCTGGCCTGGCTATGGTGACTTTTGGAGAAAGTCTCTCTGTAGAACAGGTATTTCACCAAACAAATAATCCAGTTTTGTAACAAAACAAAGCACCATGAGGTAATTCCAGATTTGCAGATTAGCAGATTCAACAGGAATTCTTGCTGAGAAATAAATGTCCTTAAAGTCACTACTGATTTCCTTGCATTGTCTGTCATCTGTTTCTATTCCCTCTCTGTTTGAGTTCATTCCATGTTTCCTACCTAATGGTTTCACATGATCCCCTGTCAGAGATTCTCTGCTTGAGTTAGAGTGGCTCTGCTTGAATGATCCTAACTGAAAGAGTCTGGGGCTGGCCACGACTATAGAAATACTTGGGGGGTAAAACAGATTCATCTTTGTTTTGTAGGAGCTTATAATAAATCCAAAAATAACTGGTTCTGTGAGCTGCGATTCAGAGCCAAGGGCTGGCAGAGTGACCCAAACTCAGCACTGGGATACTCTGGGCACCTCAAGAGGGGATGCATGGTTGCATGGACTTCACTGAAGGTTCTGCTATTTGAGCCTGGCTGGCACTGGATGGAGGTGCTGCTGCTTCACACTAATCACAAAGCACTATAGTCCGGTCCCAGTTTGCCACCACAGGAGAAAGCAAAGGAGGCCTCTTGTACCAAACTGCTTCCGCTCCCTTTTCAAGAATCATCTGTTCAGTGAAGCAGTGCCACACTGATCGATATGTATTGGTTTCGCATTGCGTGTGATCATATCCACTTGCACCCTTGGAGCAATGATTAATTGAGTGACCTTCCATCTGCTGTATAGTGCCACATATGTGACATACTGCAAAAATAGTCACTGACACTGGTCAGTTTGTTAGAAGTGATGAATTTCATCATGCTGACATTAAAATCTCGATGGAGGTCAAAGTCCGCTTTAGTTAATCACAAAAGAATAGTAATTTGAAGCAGTTTTTAACTAATGTTCATGGGGTTTGTCCCCTGCTTTTAAATTGGTTGTAAATTGATTTATAGTGCTGTCACTGGGCTCCCTCAGTGTCAATGGCACAAATGACACCACTTTTTTTTGCAAGATAACCACCATCACTACTAGGGTCAGGAAGAACAATGACAATAGAAGCATGGAATTTCAATTCACTCAACAAGAGAAATTCTCACTACACTCTCAAAATTTAGCTTACTAAATAGAATGAAGAGCTTTTTTTTATTACTTCACCAGTGAGATATTTGACAAAGAACAGAACAGTGTAGTGTAGGATGGAAGAGGACAGAATAGAATAGGACTGTTAGAAAGGGAACTACAAAGATCATCAAGTCCAGCTGATTGACTAGTTAGAGTATTACTCAAAACATGTTATTAAGGACAACATCCACATCTCTTAAATACAGACAGGCATGAGGCCAAGAAATCTTGGTGAAAAGATTCTCCTTCACTCCTAACTCAGAGGGGTATTTTCACAGTACAATCTGTTTGCACCGGCAGAAGGTCTGACCCTGCAGTAGACGAACAAACTCCTGGTTTTCGTCGTTATCCCTGAATCTCCACGTGGATACTGAAATCTGAAAGACTCAAAAGGACTTGGGCACTATGTTTTTATGAAGAGTGACTTAATGGAAGCATCCAATCCATAATGTGTGTTTGCATTTCTTTTTATTTACACAACAAAAGCCTGCATATAGTCGGTTTGACTTTTCATTCAGATCTCTTTGAGGATTCTTATGTTAGAATGTGTTGGTTCTCCAGGCTACCAGTGTTTCTTTCTTTGTAATTTGTCTGTTCAGATTTGTGTTATTTGTATTTAAATTGTGGAAATATTTTGGTTTGTCTAGGGATTTTTAAAGTTCATTTTTATAACATTTACATGCTAGGCAAAATTGAAGTTGACAAGCATTGTTTTCAGTGTTGTTATTTACCCATTGTACAAAATGGGAATGGGAAGGAAACCTGCTGGAAGGGAAAACTGCATTTCTATTTGAAACAGATTGATTGTTAACACTGAAAACATAGTCTGAGGGTAGTATACTCTACCAGGAAATAAAGGATTATAATAAAGTATTGCATGCCTCATTTTATCATATCTGCAACTCTAATGCATCATCACAGCAGGAGCTTTCCACAGTATGACTGAACCTGGGGGTCTGAGCAAATTCTGCAGTTAAGACTCATTAATTAGTTTTGCCTTAGGCCTAGGCAGTGCCTAAAGTTGTTCAGTTAGCATGGAATTATGAAAGTTTTCCTCATCTGTTTAGTGAGCAGCAACTTCCATGCTATGCATACAAAAGACCACACACAAGGCATGTGAAAGAGACATCTTTCACATCTGAGACAGTGCAGAGGAATGCAGGATGTCCAGACATATTTATTAATACATAGAAACATACAAGGTGCAGTCACTTTACTGCTCAAAGTTGTAAGAGGAACCCCTCTTCATCTTCCTAGATATCTTTACAGGATTAATACAAAAAAGTAGGGGAAAAAATCATAAAATTTATTTTTTTATACTGTTACTAAGCTTGTATTATTTATATCAGTGCCCTCGTAACACCCTGAAAAATGTATGAGGTTATTCAGTTACTGATGTTCTCCCAACAGCCTTTTGGTTAGGTGTCCAGTAGGAGGGATCTACCTGGAAAAACTTCCTGGGATTAAAAATCCTAAAACTTCTGAGTCTCTCGTGTCATCTCTCTACATCTCTGCTACGTGCAGTCATATAGTCAACAATGATTTGGAAAGCTGCACAAGCATGATCAGCAGAGCTCACAAGTGCTTTTTCAGGAAGGCAAGGCCTGTGGTCTTCATTTAAGAAAAAAAATTAATTAGCTCTGCATTTCTTCAAGGAAGTGCCCTACCTGCAGTTGGAGAGTGAATGCATAGAACTAAATGAATCTCATGCTTGAAAGCCCTTGCTGAGCCAGAATTAGAAGGAAACTTTCTGAGTCTTACCTCTTTGCCTTTTTACAGCTCCACCCTTACTTCGTGTTCGCCAGAA
The DNA here is from genome assembly GCF_987193195.1 of Phasianus colchicus. NCBI lineage: Eukaryota > Metazoa > Chordata > Aves > Galliformes > Phasianidae > Phasianus > Phasianus colchicus. The sequence goes on along the minus strand of NC_143439.1, from coordinate 17,105,263 downwards.
TAGGCAATGCAGTCTCAGGCAGATGTGTATGTGAGAGCAGTTTTGTTGTATATCACTCGCATATTAAAAACTGCAATTTTTGTACCAGAGCATGCAAGAGAATAGTGCCTTCAGATTATTGCTGCAGCAGGGGCAGCTTTGCTCCATCAGATGTGGCACTGGTGTGTGGAATTGTGAAGTTCCAGGAGAGAAGGCAGCAAGCCACAAATTCTCACAATGTGCAATCAAACTGAGATGCAAAGATATGCTCAGATGGATCCATTTTCACATTCTTGTTTATTGTGCTTACCCTCATATTTAGTATTTATGGAAGAGATAATATTTTCTTTATTCAAAAATCTCATTTTAAAGTCAGATTTTGAAATTTTCTGGACATGGAGATGGACAGGGGCTGAAACTTGTGCCATGATTCTGATGTATGTGCAAAGTCATTTGCTAGTGGCTGGAAATCCAATCTGCTTAATGAATTTACTGGGCTTTGGCTTACATCCTAATATATACTCATGACTCCATGTCATGCTTTATTATTACATAGTATTGTTACAAAAATTGCAAATGCTCATAATGTATCTCCCTGTCATAGTCTGAGAAAAAAAAAATCAGCACACTTCCCCAAATATAGAAATGCTCAGTGTTACTTCATGCACTGAATATTTGAACAGGCTCATATTTTGGCTCAGGTCCCTGGAGCATGCATCCCTTGCTAAGGAACATGCATCTGGAAAAGAGGATCTGTGATAAGGGGACAAGTCCAGGACAACTTTATCAAAGGCACTTCTGCCCCACAACTGGCAGCTGCACTTCTGCTGGGCACATTTTTCTCCCAGGTGGTTTTCTCCTTAAATACCCTGAAGAATGGCACCAGAAAAAGTCTATTAACTGCATCCTCAAGCATGTAGTCACATAAACATGATATCAGGCATTAAACAGACAAATTTTCAGTCATGTGGATTCCAAAGCAGTTAACAAACACAGCAGTCTGATGCATGCAGGCAGAAAGGAACCAGAAATTTTAGTTCAGTGGGCCAAAACACTGCGAAATGCATACCCTTCAAAACTAAATCAATGACAAAATCCCTTCAGAATGCAGAAATTATTTCACTAATATACAGTGATAATAATTCATGTCTCACAACATTTCCTGACTTTTGCATTTCTATTTACTCTCCCCCAGAGTATAGCATTATTTTTACCACGACAATCTGTGAATAATACACAGATAATAAATGGGCTCTGAGATACATGTATAGAGTAGTTATGAAATGGACATCGATATCTGCTGCCAACTCTATTTAATTTTCAGAGTTTTTGAGATTTATTTAACTCATCTGTTCCTAGAACCCAGACAATTAAATGCTGTTGGAATGAATGTTAGATAAAAATAGAAAATGAAAACCTGAGTTTCACTGCAAATAAAATGTGCCAGTATATTATATGTTTTCATTAACACACACAAATACAGTGTGTCTTTCCCTCCCAAGGGCAACAGTAAGTTATGCCTCAACAAGCAGCATGGATTTATGTTCCTAAATGATTCTGTCTTCAATAAACGTCCGTATACTTGCCACGAAACTTGAGGAATCATAAGTACTTCAATTAATTCCAAGATAGTGAATTAATTTTTGAGAAAAAAAAATGTATTCGATAATTATATTCATTAAATGATAACTCAAAAAACCATTAGGGCAAGCCAAAATAACCCCAACATGTGTTAATATTTTTTTTTTCTGCAGTGTTAGAATAAGACATTTTAACACAAACCTATGATTTTGCTTCTTTGAGTTGATCCTATACCCAAAATAATTACATTTATGATTCTTTCAGGCAGAAACTGTCACTTACTCTGTTTTTTCTTGCTGTTTTTAGCCCAGCATGATTCTGGTCCTCATTGGAGATTTTGGAAAGCATATAAGCCTGAGATATTCTAGAGGGTACATAGGAGTTTGGTATTTAAATCCTGTGAATTACAACAAATTGGATGCTGGCTCCCACAGACTTCTTGTGATATTCCATGCTAAATGGATACGCTGCTTAAGACAATCTTTTCTTTCGAGTCTCTCAGAAAAATTTATTATATAAAAAATGAGAACTCTGAAGTGATGTCCATAGATTTTATTTTGACATCGTGCATTATACAAGACCAGTAACTACATGAAATTTTGGTCCTATAGAAGATATACTGACTCAGTCTATCAATCTTGCTATGGAAATTCATGAGAAAATACATGTATATTTTCAAAATAGTTAAGAGAAGAACACAAACTCCTATCTGCTGAACTTGATGGCAAAGGTACCAATAATTTTAATGGGAGCAGCAGTGGAATCATATCAGTGGATAAATAATCTGTAAGTGCAGTACCAAACACATCCCCTATGAAAGAAGGTACTTAAATTTAGAGTTCCAAGTTTCTCCCTGCCTCTTTGCCAAAATGAGAGTTTAGGCATTAACTAAGAGGAACAGAACAGGGCTTATAGCTTTGAATATTGAAGTACCTATACCACATATAGCCAGAAGTAAATAAAATGCAGATGGGAGGACGGTTTCACTGCAGGAGCTTTACAGAGAAAGTTAAGTACTAATATTTGAGGTTGATTTAAATACCATTAGAAACATGTCAAGAAAAAAGCAATCGTCTTCAGTAAGTGCCCAGTTAGCTGCCATAACTTAACTCCTACAGTACTGGAGGCAGCAATAAAGATGAATTAAAATTTGTTCTTCTACAATAATGTGTTTTAATTTTTAAAAAGGTAGTAAGTTGTTTTTTTTTGTTGTTTGTTTTTGTTTTTTTTTTTTTTAAGTAGTCTAAATCTACAAACAGATGGAGTGCATCCCTGCTAGGATTTATGCTGTTCCAGTTTCTACTACCTAGCTTTTCTACTAGGAGATGACCTTTGAAGCACTAAACTGGACAAATAATTTGTTATTTGTAAATGGCAAGATGTGTCTTTAAAAGCTATTTTGTCTCGCCTTTAAAATGCTTGCAGAAATTTCTGAATTACTGTTCATAGTATATGTTGTGTTCAAACAGAACTCACTGTTAGGCCCAACTATCAACACCACACTTCTTTAGCTTTTAAATAGTGTGAAAAAAGAGAGTGGGAGAAGAAAGGCAGCAGAAGTGCTAATGCAATTGTTTGATGTGTGTACAAGAGAGGCAGAGAGGAGGAGGCAGACATTCTGCTACTCAGGCTGTTGACAGAAAACCATTGTGCTTTATGCTTCCCACTGGCATGTGCCCTTTTCAGTGGAAAATAGTTACAGCTATATATTAAAATCTTAATGTTGATTTTATTGGTCTAATATTGCCTTTGTGTTTTTGCTATTGTTGTTGTTTGTTTGTTTGTTTTTACATCCCTCAGAAAAGGCAGAAGGGAGAGCTGTGAATGAGCCCACGCCTGCACAATTCTGCATGGCACTTTGCCAATGGAGAGTGACTGACCGCTTCAAAATGTTTTCCCTTTAATTAGTGTGAAAAACAAATAGCAACCCAATTATCTGAAAGAACCATGTGGGTTCTCTACACAGCGAGGGAAAAAATGCCACAGACATCCTCCAGTGCAGGAATATCTGGGCTGCTCCACCAGAAGATTGTTTGGCTATAAAGCCCTGAGTGTCATGACTGGTCTGCTAGCAGGATGCTATGTTGGGCTCAAATCTTAATGTTTTTGTTCTAACATCTCCTCAATTTTATTTATTTATTAAATTGACCCCTGGAGACTGACTGACAAGCTCGGGATGCCAAGACAGCACCGGAAACCTTAAGTAAGACTTCGGGTAAAACCCAGTGAAAGAATGAGGACTGCAGGACTAGCTAACAGGTGGGGCATATCCTCAGCACAGCACTAATAATAGAAATAATGTCAGTTTTTACAGCAGCCTGCTTGGATCTAAAAGCCTTTATCTACCAAAAATCAATGACAGAATTACCTTTAACTTCAGTGTTAGGTTCACTGCAGTCTGCTTTATTCCTTGGACTTGATCAAGGCTCACAGAATTATTCCACTAATAGTAAACTACGTGCAGAAGTTTGGCTGAGGGCTGAAGGTAGTTTTGCAGAACAATCCTTTTTATTCCAATAAACTGCATTAAAATGCTATTTCTAGATATAGTATATAAACTAGCCAATTGATTTATGATTTAAAGTCCTAAATCTGAAGGCACTCCGAGCTATTTTACTTCTACAAGACAAAGGTGAGAAATATTATTTTCCTTTGCAACAGAAAGCCCATCACATCAATAGAGTTTTATGTGAACGTGCCTCTAGAAATTAAGAGTTTTGCATTAATGATGCTTACCTTAAAATATTGTAGGAATATGCTCTGAACTGCAGTAGATTTCTAGGAATACAGGTGCTAGTATTTACTCAGCTCTTAAAGGAAATGCAATGTTCAGAATTGGATGGGAAGCTCATTTGTGCCCTTTGTTGCAGTATTTATGGAGGAAAGCTTCCTGACAGCGATCACAGAGTGAGATTTTCTTCAGGAAATAACGGAGAGAACATCTCCAGGGTCTCTTTGCTGTGGCACCAAGGGCCAGATTTGCAGAGACAGGAGGCAAACTTACTGCTTCATTCAGGGCTGCTGTACCTCCTCAGAGTTAGGCTGCTATTGAGTTCTTTAAATACTGTTTTAGCAATGGTATGCATTTAACTGCATAAATAGTAACGATGAAAAAAGACAGAAGTTGTTATAAGCCATGGCAAGTGCACCAACATCTCATGGCTCTGTGACTGCACTGGGCCAGGAAGCGAGAAGCACAGGAAGGTGAAAACTGTTTCCTATCCTTCCCAGTCTATGTTGCATAAACAACTGTATTAGATGGCTCTTGTACATGCCCACATGCTCAAGCATCAGTCTACGGGACCAACATACAGCTGTATCTTTCTGGAAGTGGTAAACACCTCCAGAAGAAACCAAGGGAGATTCTAGGTCACCAGAGAACTTACCAGTCTGGTTGGCAGATCCCTTTGAGGAGTAAATCACATAGATGAGGACTTTTGAGAAACAGGCTGAGCAGGAACATGAACCCAGGACACTTGCATGAAGCTTTTTAATCATAAGCTGCTGGAAATATGGCAACATCATGTTGTTCCCTCCACCCAGTCCCCACAGGACTGAAACCATATAGGCTGGGAGGGACTTCAGGAGGTCATCTGCTCCATCTCCTGCCCAAAGCAGGGCCAGCTTCAGAGGTGTATCCAACTGCCATCGGAGTTCAAAGTAAGGCCCAGGCAAAGGGGTTTGTTTTTCTTCAGATCCCAAGTGAAGAGGCATTAAAGGGGAAGTAAACTCCAGCTCTTTCTTCTACCTTATACTTCTCAGATGGTCCATTAAACAGGAGCTTCTCTCATTTCAGAGAATCACTTCTTACATTTTTCTTCACTTTTATGCACAGGGAATCTAGAGGCCTAATTTAGCCCTGAGTGCTAAATACACACAGAGTATAGAGAAGACTTGAGAAGATGCCCCTGATGTGCTGAGCACCCTTGCTCCTTTGTAAGCACTGCAGCACTCTGGATCACCTCTACCACAACAGCCATTTGTCTGCTGACCCTAACAGATGCTAAATCAGCCCCTGTAAGAGTCACCAGGCAAAGGAGAGATCAGAGTCAGTGGGTCTCTCATCAGAGCTCTACAACTGTTTTTACCTCTGATTCACCTCTGCAAATAGTAGACATACTCTGATTTCAGCTACTTAAATATCTGTTTATAACAATGATCTGTTTAGGCTTTTAAGTACAGACTAAAACCTCAGCTAATTTCCTTTTTGGAAATGGATTCTAAATCCTATCAGTACATGAAATGTAATTTGAATAAAGAAAATGAAAGGCTGAATAAGGATGAAGATGATTGTTGTAAAAATCCTGTAGTTTCAGTAGAAGAAATAAAGTTTCAATACCAGTCCCCCTAACACCGGGTAGAGTCTGTGATGTGGTAGAGCTGTGGGGAAAAATGCTCTAGACTAACCAACCTCTTTGCAAGGTGATGAATTCTAAGGAAGTTGTGGGAAAATGAACAAATAAAACCCTTAAACATTAAAATAGTAGCTAATAGTAGCAGTTAATGAACTACAATGGGTTAGGAACAAGGGACAGAAAGTTTCTAACTTTCACATAAATGTATTTTCATTTATGGAGACCAAGCAACATTGAAATGGTCAGTGATAATGAGACAGTGACTCAACTGCAGCACGCGGCACAGCCTAAGCTCTAAGCTGAATCAAACTGTATTTTATGGCATGACCACAGATGAGTCAGTTGATTGTCTTGTTTCACCATTATTTCACTTGAATGCCTGAAAATTTGAGATGATTTGCCACATCGTGCAACAATTGAAAAAATATGTATAATTTGGTATGCCAGAGTGTTATTAACTAGTTAATAAGGAAAGCTGATGTGGCACCTAAAAGACAGCTTTCCCCAAAATGTGTAATGAGGGGCAGTGAGGTTTTGGTGTGGCAGTTGTGAATGCAGCAGTCAATAAGCTTCTCTGTGCTCTGCTGACACACAGTTGAAGGAATCTGTGTCGGTCCTGTGCCAGAAATAAGCATACTTTGATCTCTTCAGTGAGCAGACCGTGTGAACCACAACAGAACCAGATATTCTAGTCCATTCTCCTCCTGGGAAACCCAACACTGTCATTCTGAATCTGTCTCCTCTTGTCCCTACAGGAGGGGCTGGGCCAGGCACAGTGGGTGCCCAGGTGGGGAGGAGATGTTGTCCAGGCCAGCCCCAGAGGGCTGCTTAGCCCTGGCTGTGCTCTTGCATCTCAACAGATAAGGGCCTGAGCACAGCTTCTCACTGTCCTGTTTATTCCCTTTCCCTACCCTGCTGCTGCTCTCCCTTTGCACAAGATAAATCCAGCACCTGAGGTTTACCCACAGAAAAAGCCACCTCCAAAATTTCACATCGGCCATTTGCAATGTTTTTAGTCTGTTTGCATCTGAACAAAGCAGAGCAAAAGGGAAGTGACCCCGTGATCAAGAGAGCAAGGCACAAGACAAGGATGCCCTTCAGGAAGCCCTGGGAATGAGCCCAAAGGAAAACTCTCACTGCATTGTTTTTTGTTTTGTTTGTTTTGTTTTTTTATTATTATTAAGGAGGGGTCTTTAAGATACAGGTCAAGTCTACCTTTCAAATGGGGTAAAACTTGCACATGACCCTTCCAGAATATCTCTCTGTTCCTTCTTAAACAACACACAATGCATACACATGAATTCCTTTTTTGAAAGTGATACTCTTTGCTGAACATCATGTTCTGGTTTTTGTTTCTTTCTTTTTTAGGAAAAGTAAATTTCTGGTAAACACTACATCAGCCCATCAAACTAATGCAAAACCATGTTTTTAATAGCATATAATAATAACATTGCACATGTGACAGTCAGTGTTGCAGCTGGAAGGATTATTGTGGTGAAAATGAGAAAAGAAACAAACAGGGAGGGAATGCTTACCTATATCCAAAGATCTAGATTCACAGGAAAGACTCCACAGAGGAGGGATCACCAGAAGGAGATCCTTCCCCCCTGGCAGTCGGCCCTTAAATGGGGTCTAGGTCTTGCCTTCACCTATGCTGATTCAGTCCTTTCCCCAGGTGATCAATCAGTGGTTCAGGCTGTGACTCAACAGTTCCCATACAGTACATTTAAGGTGTTTTTTTCTGTCTGCTAATCATAATAGAGAGACAAGCAAAATTCTGCTCTGCAATATGAACCAAAAATATCACTTAAACCAGCATTTCCTAGGAGAAGAAAGCCTATGTATTTAATTACCCTTCACCATTGTGCATTCAATCAAATCTTCTCTCATTGTTGACAAGGCCAACTTTGCACCTTCCTGTTGTTTTGTCATACAAAAACAGGATGTCATTCCTCTAGCGAAAATAATTGTCAACAATAAAGAGGTGATTTCTTTGACATTTGCTAGGATATTGCTGAAAAATCTCTTTAGTATGGATCACTTCACCTCACTGACTAGGAGAACTGACTGGAAACTAAGCTCTAAAACCCGAGAACTACCATTGTGTTTGATATGAAAATGCAATATTCATATTCTTCTTAGCTGAGAGGAAGACATACTCCCTGGTAGGCAAAATACACATGTATGCAACTCTGCTCTCTCTGCCTCACATTTGTGCTGCAATCTAACAAGCAGCTGATTATAGATACTTAACATCTAATCAGATTCAACAGAAACACAAGGTGTATTCTTAAATAAAAACAACAGGGAAAATAAAAATGAAAATTAGTGCTAAGATCAAGATGAACATGTCTGCAACGCTGGCATCACTTTTACACTGGTCCAGAATGACAATCTTGAACCCCTCATGACAGCTGTGTATCCATAAAAATAGGGAGGACTGTTGCTTGAAAGACTCTGGAATATAGCCCACATCTCAATGGTGATGGATTTTATGGGATGTTTTAGGTGCAGAGGGAGAAGGACCCTGTCAGATTCCTTGATCTGATTCTCATTTTCTGGCATTGCTCATAATGCATTTCCAAGTAAGACAGTTTTTTAAGAACATTAAGATTGCTAAGTTTCATGAGAAAAATGTTACACAGTAGACTAGGAAGCAAACAGTACTTTGTCAATGGTTATCTGATAATGTATAGCATTTTACAGGCATTGTCTACAGAGCAAAACATTTGCAGTGTCATCAAAATTACTTGCTGAGGCTTTATTTGACATGCAAATTAAGAAGCATGAAGAAATTAAGAAGAAAGATACTACAATTTTTTTTGAAGGGTACTCAAGCAGATGCAAGAAGAATGTTGGAATGACTTTTCATCTTTCCCTTTTTTCTAAATTACCAGGGTGATTAAACTGTACATGCGGTTCCTCAGTCTACACAAAAACAACTGTTTTATCTCAGTGCTTCCAATACTGCTCCAGTCAGGCTGAGTCAGCCAGTGCTTAGAAGAAGCAAGCAAAATGATACTCCTCAGTTTTCCCCGCGGTTTGGAGTTGTCAGAGTCAAAAGAGTTTTAAAGTTTGCGTATCTTCCACCCTTAACAACATCCCTGGAGCCCAATCCACTGCAGCTTCCCTCATGCTTACCTCGAAGGAGCTGGAAGAACTAGTGGAGGGCAGCCGTAAGCACCCTGCAGGTGTTGAAGAGGATGGAGACCTTTGCTGTTGTCTCTGCGCAATATCAGATGCCAGCTGCAGTTGGGAAATGGACAGGAGGAGAACTGAAGGATGAGAAGGGATTTGGAGACACACAATACCATGGGAGTGAAGGCCACCGGTCCAAAGCATTCTGTGCCTTATTCTGTGGGCATCATGGAGAACTACTGGACACTGAGGCTGGTTGTTGGGATGCTGGTGTTGGTCACTCTTTGGACGCATGGCTGAAGCCTCAGAATGGCATACACTTCCCATACTAACACTCTCTGACACAAAGACCTTGCTCATTTCCAATTTCACTACATTCACAGCCAGACAAGTTCTCCAGCTTCAATGAGATTATTAAATTGTGACCTAATCCCACAGAGACAGAATATACCAAGGCAGTCCCCCATTCAGCAGCATGTAGCTGGTACATTGGGCTCTCCTTCTGGGTCATGCTGTGATTGTGGGAACAGCACCCCTTCTGCCTTCCTGGCGTAGCTTCCAAACACAGGAAGATACAAAAACAGAGCCCTGGTATCCCATTCTATTCCTGGGCAAAGCAGGAGTTGCTAATATGCTCTGACTTACAAATTCTCAAGTGACACACTTAACCTTGCCTTGTCTCCCACCTTCTTTTGCAATTTGCTTCTTCTGCAGTGCTGCCCTTAAACAATTAACTCAGCAAAGTCTGAGTACCGGCCATATCTCCTTTAGCGCTTCAAGTCCCACCTTTTCCAGCAAAGTTTATTTCTCAACAGCCTTAAAACATCTTAGATAGCAAAGGCTGCCTCTGTGTTTTGCTTTGTCCATGTTATGTTAAAACGATTCTTCAAGATTCTGGCTCACAAAAGAACTGCTTTTAGCATTGTATGAACAGGGCTGGGCCATGTGCCAGGTGTTTCCTTTTAAGCTGTGCGTATGTTAAACAGTCAAGTGTTGCATACATCTCTGTAGATGACTAACAAAAAAGCCTTACCATTATTCCTTTTAAGTCACTTATTTTGCTGAAAGCTCAGGTATTAGTATATTTTTTTCAGAGAAGTACACTTCTATATGCATTTATTGTGAATGTCTGCGGTATGCAGAAAGCTAATGCAAGGTAATAATTAAAACTAATTGTGGAATTCAATTACAGTGAAATAGAAAAAGCATCAGTAGTAATGTGTGCACTGAAATGCACTATCAGTTGTGCGCTTTTAAGCATTCACAAAGAGCATCAGTTATTTCTTACTGCATACGAGTTTACCATTTAAGCAGTTCACATTATGTATGAATTCGTAGTACACTTATTTAAGAGCGCAGCAATAAATATTACTAGATAATTGTACAGCACAAATAGCAATACAGCTGGAGTCCACGTAACTAGGGAAAAAAGTCATAATGATCAGTATTGTTTCAAGGCCATATCACATTAATTCAGAAGGGAGACAAATTTTTACACTTTATTTATATTTTAGTTATAGATATCACAAAGCAAACGGATGCTTATCAGTGGAATTCATCCAGCTCAATACTCAGCTTTTCATAAGGCCTACAGCTTGCCTTCATTCCTGAACTACCCCAGCATAAATCAGATGACCTCTGACAGGGCATTTTTCTATTTCATCTTTTTATTGAAACAGAACATCAAGTGACAAAGATTGCCAAGTCAATACCAGAATGTACATAAATGATAGTATGAGCAGTCTTGGAAAATGTGGTCAACCTCTTCTATTGTTATTTCAAGCCTGTGAGGAGATAAATCTGCGTTTCACTTAACCTGCTTACGCTCCATTTTATATTTAAGAAATTGAACCAATGGGTGTAGATTGCTGTGGGGTGATTTGTGGTATTGACCACAAGAAAAGGCTGGGAACTCAGGGCTTGATGTGTAGATGTTCCTCTAGAAATGGCAGCAAGATTTGTGCATTCAAGTTTCTCTTTCCTGGCTCACTGCTTAAAATTGGACAGAGGTACTGCCCCATCTTGACAAAGCTATCTCTGCTAATTAAGAAAAAGGCAATTTTTCATTGATCAAAATTAAGTCCTGGCATGTGTTCACTGACTGGTACATTAGATTAATGACATGTTTAACATATACTTTTCCCTGCGTTGTTTTTCTTTTCTGTGAATAACAACACAACTATACGAAAACTTGGAAATAGAATCATAGAATGCCTCAGGTTTGAAGGGACATATTTTATGACAGTCTTGAGTAGCAATAAAAAGTAGAATTGTTGTGATTTTACTCTTCTTGATCTGCTCCTTGTCTAGAAGGACACAAGTTAGCCAAGGATCAAGTCCTCACGTTACTAATTTAGGCTGTCCAACATGTTGAAGGATTGGAATATCGCACCGTGCAGATCAAATGAGTTGAATTCATGGTACCAAAGGCTAAGATTTAATCTGAAACTTTTGCCAGGAATTTGAAAATAAGAAATTTAGTCTAGGGCTTTGTTTTCCTTTTCCTAAGGAGATTGTTCTATTATCAAATATCAAGTAGTTCCATTTGTACCTACTGAAAGAAGCCATTGGGATTTACAGAAATCTGTGCCTGTTAACAGGTCTATAATCGATAAATCCTGATATGGCCACTCTGCTTCTGCTATGAGAAAGCTGCAGAGCACTTTGGCAGGGAAAACAAAGGCAAAGAGTGGCAGCGTCAAATTAAAGCACTGCTCCATGAGAGCAAGCTCAGAGCTAGCATTGTGAGCTGCAGGCCAGGATCACCACGATGAGCCCAGGAGCCCAATACTTCAAAGAGAAGCATTTTCCTGATCAACACCAATTACTCTCAGATTTCCCAGAGCAAGCCAACTCCCAGCACTCTCCAAGGAGGGAGAAAAAGATTTAAAAATTGCATCCATATCACCACACCAGGCTTCCCCAGGGCTCTCCCACAGACCAAACTGTACAACATTGCTGCCTCAAGCTTGACCCCAAGCACAGCCTGAGGCCGTCTGACAGATCTCCTGCAAAAGGAAGCAGCTTAAAACAGTCACAGACAGATGTCTACAGCCAGACTGTCAGCATCCAGGAGCCTGCAGGCAGGCTGCGAGGGGTCCTGTTCCTCCAGGGCAGCAGGTGGTTGACCATGGAGCAAGTCTACAGCCATCTTTGCTCCTTCCTGTGATCCCCAAACAGATAACGCTGGTGGTGTGTGCTATCAGGATCACGTGTGTTTTCAGGAACATTAGTTATAATGAAACTCTTTAGCATCAGCAACCCAAGGACGGCTATTAGAAGGGGGAGGATCATAGCGTATTACCAATATTGTCATCTTGCCACTGAGCCCTGCTCTCATTTTCATGAGCAGCACAGGATTAACTGCAGTTTACATTAGTAAGAGTTACTGTGCTGCGATACATCACAGAGAAAACTGAGCCCTTTATCTTTTCAGCAGATTCCTACTTTATTATCTTCTGTGATGTAGCAGATTTTGTGCAGCTTATATTTTAAAGCTGACATTTGTTTCTTCCGTTCTGAGAGCCTTGGAAATCTGCAACAAACAGTCAACAATAGCAAAGTACAGCATTTTTACATGCTTTATAGAAATCAGGTTTGCATTACAGACAGATATAGTGGGAGACAGCTTTTAGAGGCACTTTAAATCTGTGGTTGAAAAGTTTGGGGCAAGGAAGATCTATGTTTGTGTTAAATGTTTGGGTCCAGCTGCAAGCTGCTTCTCAAATGTGGCTCTTTTACACCTGGCACAGTTCTCTGCTACAGGTAATGACATCAAAAAGAAGGGAGCTCTGCGGAGATGATAAATCTCTTCTGCCAAAGTACATTAGATCCTTCTGAGGCTGCTTCAGCCTATAGGATTGGAGTAGGAGCATTTGTGTAGCCCTGACTGAATATTCGTTTAGATGGCTGGGGTTTGTTTCACTCTCTTGTGATGCATTCAGAAATCACTCTAATCTAACAGTCAGTAGAGGGCTTCATCAGGCATGGATACCATCTGAGAATCCGATAAACCAAAAATCTCCTTAATAAAGTTTGTTCTAGTGATAGACAGCATCCTGTGTTTAAAAGAAGTGTAGAAATAATTACCCTGAGCCTGACTGCGTCACTAGATACAAGTATGCATGGCAGGTGTGGGTCTATGCAGTGAAAACTTGAATCATTTCCATGTCCTATAACTCCAGGCTGATTCCTCAAGTCTGTCATCCTCATGTAGCTGTCACAGCACTGACTCAGGGCTGCAGGATTCACAGAATTTCAAAGCTGCTTCTCTTCTGCCTGCTCTCAGAGAGGTCAATGGCACATGAAATACTGCGCCAGCATGACTTCTGGTGGCAACTGCACAACACAAAGGAGTTTCTGCATCTCATTCTAGGGGGACACACATCAAATATCTTTAAAAGGCCCACTGCCATGTCTGACCTGCCAAATGCTCAGCAACAAACAGGGTCACATAACTATAAAAAAAGCATATTTTCCAGAGAGGGCTCAGAGCTACTGAAACGTTTCTACTACTTAACACCATTCAATCCTTCTTTTTGAACCCCAAATTTTGTTTCAGAGCCCGTTCTGATACCTGTAGCATCCGAGCTCTGGAAAGGCTCCTGCATTCACTGAGGTCATCTCACATGACACTTTCTTTTGTCAAGATTCGAACTGGTATAATAGACCCTACCAACACTTTTTTTTCCTAATTGGCCACAGTAGAGGATTCCACCTCTCTGATGCCTGTTGAAGAATGAATAAGAAACAGCATTTAAACCCACTCTAAGAGTGCAGTTTGGCGGTTCGGTCCACATCCTCTTTGATATTTAAGTTCACCAGGTAAAAGGAGCTGTTATAAATGTCTTGTGTGGATTCATGTATTTTAATCTAGAAACATCTACATTAAAACTAAATTTGTCTTGAGCTATAGCTTTTCTTTTTAAAAGATAACCAAATTTGAGGACATCAGATGAAAGAAAACCCAGTTTTTCTCCAGGCATTTTCACTTCAGTGGCTAATTGCTCTTAAAAGTAAATATTAAAATTCATAATTAGCTTCCTTGATTACTCAGAATAATTTGACCCTCATGCTATTCATTTTTCATGTTGCTTTTAATAAGCAATAGGCAGGGGGCTGGGAGGGGAAGCAATCTACTTTTTCTGCAGCGGTGAGGGGAGGAAATGAGAAAACCCCAGGAAAACACAGATCTACGACTGAATGGCAAATTTTTCACAATATGAAAACCTAGCAAATTCCACTGAACTCACTAATTGTACCAATTAAGACTAGTTCATAACTAGATTTTATTTTTAATGCTAAAACTTTTCTACGTTAACACATTCTGGTTCCTGCAATTACCTATCAACAGACTAAATAATTGAACTGAAGTGTTTTTCTATTACTGTTTTTCTATCAGTTTTCTTACTTACAGAGAGGCTCTCCCAGGTATCACACTCTATGGGTAGAGGTTTTACACTTAAGTGTGTGAAGGACTCTAGTTCTAGTATATAGAATACAGATGCACACACAGTATACATTCATAGCCATAATTCAAGTCTGCTTACAGAGCTCCGAAGGCACAGATTAGGACTTGAGGAATGTGACTTCATAGATTTTAAACCTTTTACTATTTGTTACTCCCTCTCTCAAACAAAGCTGTATCATCGCATTATGTGCCAACATTTTTAGGAGAACCTGAAAAACGAGGGGAGGTTGAAAATAATATCTACCTCTCTACATCAGGAAGGTGGTGGAGGAATGGGGAAGGGATCAGCAGCTTTGTCACTCAGTGAAACAGAGGTACCTGTGATCATTAATTAAAGGCTGTGCACTTCCCAGCCTGAGCAGTCTTTCAGAGAGCAGCGTTAAAAGAAAAAAATCATGTGTTTATTTCATATATGTCTGCATTTGCATTTAACATCAGAGGAATCTTTTATTATGCATCAGACAGAATACAGACAAAAGGATCGTGTTCTTGAAATGGAAATAAAACTCCAGCAGGAATGTCAACAAGAGATACCAAGCCATCTGTTGCTTCTGATGCGGCCTGACTGTGCAGAATGTGTAGAAAATGAGACTTTTAGTCCCATTAAGTTATTGGCATTCTTCTATTTTTCATCTCGGGGTGACGTGACATAGTAGAAAACTTAATATACTTTTACGCCAATTGACCTGGGAGTTCAGGCTTATACAGATATTCACAAGCAGTCACTTTCTAACACCATTTGTCCATCATTTTTGGTGGCTATAGAAAATAATATATTTTATCCATATTAGCTTAAAGCTCGCTGGCAGACAAGGATTTTTATATTCAGAGTCAGCACTGTTGGAATGCCCATCCAGTGGTGGGGAAGGCCTCATGCTTGCAGCTCAGCCTCTGCCCAGCCTCTGGAAGAGAGCAGCCTGGCACCAGAGACAGGAAAGTATTGGCTGTGGAGCCTTAGGCTTCAAGCAAAGTGAATAGTCTTCTTTAAATCAGTCTTCTCCCTCCCTCCTCCACATCCCCCCACCCCAAAAAGCAGTTATTTCATATAATTCACCTTAAAACATTGGAAAAAAAACCACCACCATACCAGTTTTTTTCTTTTTTTTTTTTTTTAGTAAGCGAAAAACACAGACACCATACAGAAATCTGTAGAAAGTAGAAGCTAAAATTGAAAAAACTCCTGCTTTGCATGCATTAGTGGAAGATAACATGCACCTCCAGCTCTGGACATCAGCAAAAGGGCAACCGCTGCAACACAACCATACAGTAACCACAAAGCCTGGGAAGTCCTTGAAAGAAAATAAGACACACGCTGCAATGCTTTGTTTACTGGCTTCTTGTTCCAAAGATACGTGACATCCAAGAAGAAAAATAAAAAGTTTGTACTTTTCTATAATTGGCAACACAGGGGAACTGTTTTGCTGTGTTCTGCATATCCTTAGAAGTAAGTTATAGATCTGTAACTTCCTAAGAAGATGTAGGAATCAATAATAGAAATGTCTCATTACTAGAAATAGAATCTAGTAAATAAAAACTTCCTTCACTATCATACAATACACATCTCAGAAGAAAATACACCTTTTCACTACATTTTTTGGAATATCAGTTTCCATTACCTAAAATCACTTGTCTTCAAAACAGTTTTTAATGGTTGGAGGCATGGCACAAAAGAAATAAAGAATAATAAGAGGAAAGCTTTATAAAGAGCTATTGAACCTCTTTTTATCAACAGTTTTCTGCAAATGCATCTGCAAAAAGCAATTTACATCCTTCATATTAGATTTGATCCCCCACTGCCTACACCATGAGAATGGAGAACAAATGAAGCATGCAATGGAAAGGAAATCCAACAAGACCCTGTATGCTGGGATAACTCTTCTGCATGAAGCGTTCATTGTTTGGACAGGGAGATGCTGGGATATGGAGCCTCACTTGAATATTATACAGAATGTCCACACAAATGACTAAGTATAAGGATATTTCCTTGCACATATGCTGGACATCAGAATGTTTTGTACAGATACATTATTGGATTCAAGAACACTCATCTTTTAATTCTTTAGTTTTGTGTGGAACAAAAGCAATAAAAAAATCAGTGATCAAAAATATGTGCATTCAGTACTTTGCATTCTGAATACTTGCCTGATTAACAAGGGCTGTGAGTAGTTTGGGTGCATGGATGCAAAATATTTCTTTACTAGATCTAGCTGTTCAAAGCTACGATACCTACATTACATTCACAGGGAAGACTGCTTTATTACTTCTACAGAAACATAAGTTTTGGCAGCTCTTACCACATGGCTTCTCTCTCAGCAAATTTCCTATTACCTACACCACTGCTGTATTTCAAAAGTAGTTTAAAGATATAGGATGTTAAGTTGCAATACTTTTCACTATGTCTTCCTTCTAGTTTTACTCTGTATACTCATTTTGATCCCCCTAGATAAGAATGCATTTTAATTTCACATTCTCTTAATTAGGCATGATCATAATAACTGAAGTATCATGGATCAAGTTGAGACTATAGTGTGAAATTTCACATCTCCCTAGCATAACAATTTGAAAAGTAGGCAAAATATAAGCACAAGACTGCATGATAATAGCAGAGATATTTCAGGCTGAAAACAGCTTTATGTAGGTAATGAAATGAACACAAAATTCTCCTTAAGAAAGGAATGTTTGCTATTTTCTCCAGTCATTTTGCACCGAGCTGAGCAGTTGCAATCCACTCCCTGTGAAGTGGTGGGACCCACCGGTCTCTTAATTGCTCCATTTCTGCTCAGCAAGAGACGCTGTTTTCTGTTCATAAATTGTTGAATTTACCTCTGCACTGCTGCCTCACTCTTACTCCTTTAAGGTGTACCAGAAGGTCTCTGGCAGCAGTGAGGCCAAGCACTTGGCTGCTTGTAGCTGTACTTCTGGATGCTGAGAGCAGCTGTAGGGCCCCTTCCCATTCAACAGCTCCTCTACATTCCTACTGGGTCCTCACTTGCAGAGGCACAGGTAGGTGTGAGCAGAAGCAAGGGCTGCTTTAACTACACAACCATCACATACCAAGGGGAAGATCACACTCCCACCGAGCAATCAAGCAGCAATGAAGAAAAACCAACACCTCTTTCATCTCGCTTAGGAAGTATGTTGTTAATAAGAACCTCATTACAGAGCCCTATGCTTCTAGTAAAGATGGGAAAGAGTCTCCTGGGGTTTTGGTTTTCTCTCTTTCACCCTGTAGCATGGGAAAAATGGTCACCTCAAACTTTGCAAGTACTACCAACTTCTTGGAAAGTAGCACAGAAAGTAACTAGGAGGTCATTAACAAAGCGGTCGAAACACCAGAGCCCATTGAAGAAATTGTAATCAAATTCAATTCCTGTTAAAACACAGCAAAAAAAGAAAAAAAAATCTTTGTACCTTGGAATTCAAATGATATCCTGACTTTTTCCAGGTATTATTGACTGAAAAAAAAAAATCAGTGAAAGTTCAGAGCAATCTTCCTGTCTCCTTCCACGTGAGATCTATTACACATCTTAGCCAACACAGAACTATCAATGCTGGAGTAAGTTCACACAGGCAGATTTTTTCACTGCAAAATAAATCAAAGGAGTACAGGAGGCACATCTGCTGAAACAGGGAGAAGGAAGGAA
Source organism: Phasianus colchicus (assembly GCF_987193195.1). Classification (NCBI taxonomy): domain Eukaryota; kingdom Metazoa; phylum Chordata; class Aves; order Galliformes; family Phasianidae; genus Phasianus; species Phasianus colchicus. The sequence continues at coordinate 17,087,096 of NC_143439.1, read as the reverse complement.
AGAAAACAACCACCTTTTCTTGTCCTCCTTTGGTTGTGCTACTGTACTTTTCAAGTGATAAAAACTCCTTACGAATTAGCCCTATAGAGAGTCCCAAATACTTCTCACCTGCATCCTGTGCAAATCTCCCAGTTGATTCACAGCAAACAGGGCATATTGTATTGCAGACCAATGCTAGAGACTTGATCAGGGATCATTTTAAGCAGATTAAGGAAAGTATTCCAAGAACAAAACATTTTTGTGGATTTAAGAAATATACATGCTCGAAAATAAAAGAGAAAAAACTAGGAAAAGATGAAAGGTGTTATAACAGTGAACACAGAGCAGCGCATCCTATTAATTAACAAAGTATAGTTAAATAGACTGAAAATCTTTATCATCAGTAAAAAAAATATTTGATGTTGATTGATGTTTTTATTCTTAATTTTTGTCTATCCTTTTCAACGTACGCCGTTTTTCTAAAGAAATGAATGCTAAGATCAAAATAGGAGTCTGTAAGAGAGAAAGGGATCAGATACTACAGAAAGTTGTGAGGGTGAGGGCTAGAATCTCATTACGCTAATACCTGGGTGTATTGCAAAAATTAATTAATTTTCATGGCATTCTTGTGAGATGAGGGGATGATATTATCTCTGTTACACAGAAAAGGAACCGAAGCACAGGCAGGAGGAAAAAAAAGCCACACTATCACCATGGGGATGTCATCTGATCGACATAGCACATGATTTTTCAGAGCACACAGTGTTACATAGCGCTTAGTATAGTTAAAGCACAGCTTTTAACATTAGATTTTGTAACAAAAATATCAGTGTAATGCAGTTCCTCTAAACAAGGCTTTTTTCAGAGTATTCTCATGCAAGGATATGAATTAAGAGTTAATAAAGGGCTTTGTCTTGTTCTTACCAAAAAAAAAATTTACATTGTATGAATTCCCCATAGTTTCTGTAATACCTTGAATTATGGAGCTATCTGTAAGACAAACCATTATAAGAACAGACACAAACTTTTGCAAATAAAATAGTCTGTATCTGAATTTATATTAAGTAGTCTGTTTTCAGTGTCATCTAGCCTTTATGTTCCAAAATCTACGTCTGATGTTAACAGTACTACAGAAGCTAATTGCTAAATAATCAAATGTGTGCTAGAGAATCCCTACCTTTTTCCCTCACTTTTCAACTTTAAACTCATGGCCATTCCCTGTTAATTGCACTGTATGGATTACTTAAATGCCAATGTAAGCTGCGTGAAAAGATAACACTAAACTTAGAGATGAGTAGAAAGAATCTCCTTTAGTCAAGGTCACTGATAGCATAATTATTCTGATAAGCTAGGCATAATGATCTCATGATTTATCAAGACACCCAGGCTTCTTAGTTCTGCAAAAATACATGCTGTGTTTCAGTATACGATCCGTACCTATGTTTTTAGAATGTGTCAGAGGTTAAAACTACTCATTCTGATCTGTCTGAACATGGGACTGTGTGCTAGGATGATGCCATCAGTGGAAGAAAGAAAGGTGTTGCTGCATGGAAGACAGCCTGGACATCACTCCCACCGGGGAATCAAAAGCAGGGGTCTCAGCTTGTTGGCTCTTGCCAGCTGCTTTCCTGGTCTACCCACCTCATAGAGCTCCGGATGTTCAGGGATGTGAGTGGCATTACAGACCATCCCCAGCTGGATTTCTCTATTATTCTCACAGCAATAGTAGCTTGTTTGCAGCTGAGAAAGCTAAGAATATAAAAAAGAAGAAAAGTTTCTGGTAAGGAAATATTTTTCAGATGGATTTCTTTCTCAGCTGGCAAGTGCAGACATGATGAATAGAGTACATATCCTCCAAATCTTTTGCTTTTAGCTAAATATATCAGCCACTAAAGTAAATACAGTGTTTTTCTTTGCACAGTCAGCTTCTGAATAAAATGACAACACAACTCTCTGCAGACACGTGGCACTTCGGGATACAAAGGCAAGTTTTTGCATCTACCTGAAGATGACCTTGTTAGATCATGGAAAATGTGTTTTAAAGGAGACCAGTGTGACTGTCATTTGGCATGTGCCATTCTAAAAGGAATTGGCAGGAAATGAAATTTACTGAGTTGTCAGGGGTCTCTGCATCTTTTCTAGCTCATCCATTTTTGCAAGTTAAAAGGAAATTTGGTTAGAGGTTAAAAACCTGATCTCGGCTCTGTTCTTTGTTTTTCTTTACATTCCTTTTTCATCAGTTTTCTCTGTTCTTTGTTTTTCTTTACATTCCTTTTTCATCAGTTTTCACATTTCAAAATTTCTAAATACAACGTTGTTGTTTTTTTAATTATATCTACTGTTACTTCACATACCTCTACATGACAGAGAAGGATTTGCTGAGATACATCTGTATAAGCATTTTGGGGATCGAGCTTTTGGGGATCCGGTTTTCCTATGCATTTTTGTTGTTGTTTTTTGATGCAGTACTTTCTTGAAGAGGATGGTGGCTGTTAAAAAAAATCAGTAGCCAAAATTTCAAAAAAAAAGTACAGTAAATAGCTAAGAAAATAATGCCCAAGTGTCCACGGCTAATGTTCACCTGGAAACTGAATGTATATGTGGCTAACGTAGTGCTGGTGTACGAGACCTGAGAAACATTGTTGAATGTCAGAGAAGATGTACCAGTAGCAGAACCAGGAATCCAGCCATAGTGCTGCCATCTCAGGATGAGACTGAAGCTGAGGGCAAGACACTTTACAACAACCCCTAGAAATCCTGGCTACATCAGTTCCCTTGCCTGCAGTACATTTTTAGTATGCTGTCCTGGAGAGAATTGCCCTCACTTTCACAACAAGTCACGGGGTGAAAGAAAGTTCAGCCCTCATAATAATCCCTGAATTTAGAAAAGCCTTAATCTGTATTCACAAAGAAATCTTTTATGCATGCACAACTGACAGGATGAAATGCAAAGTTTCATTGAATTCATGCTGGTTGTGCTATTTTTCTCTTCCATACTTCAGACTCTACATATAAATTTCAACATATTCAGGATAAACAATGTTGTATCACACACGCTCAAATAAAATCAAGGCAAAGATTTTCAGCATGTAGAAAACACAACAAGCACATGACTAAAATCCTTCAACAACATAAAAAGAAGCACTGCAATGCTTGTAAGGATGCAGTTTAACACATGACCAATCACCATGGATTGTTCTGGATGACAAGCAGGAAATTATGCATCCTCTGCATTGGGTCTGTTACCTCAACTGAGGCAAGCAGCTGGGGAGAGGGCTGGGCAGCCAGTGGAAGGGCAGCCAGCCAGGGCATGAATGGCATCAGGAGGAACTCACCCTCCAAGGGCACATGGGGACTCCATCAAGATCTGAGAGCAAGTACACGCCTGAGTGAGAAACAGGGATGCAAAGAAATAATCCCTTAGGATTAAGATTAAATCTCAATCCAATGAACAAAAGCAGTGGTTCATGGTGCTGATATTTTAGAAAAATTTGTATGTGTTTTGTGCTCCTTTTTATGTTGCAGTAATCACAAAATGCATATTGCTTTGATAGGAAAAAGAGTCCTTCTGGATTCAAAAGGCAAGACAAAACTTCCCATTGCAGATGTCAAAATCTTCTGGCTTCCCCTCTGTATTTTTCTGGTACCACAGCCCAGACACACAAGATGCAATTCTCACTTTGTGCATGGATAACAAGACCTGGAGAAATGAGTAGGTCAGGATGAAGAACAAAGACATAAATACAGGCAGGCATGGTTAAGATTGCTTCAGACTTAAACCTAACCCTTGTATGGTACAATGGAGGAGAACATGACACTTTTCCCCCCAGAACAGAAGGAAAGAGGACATTGAACCAACAGCCACCATTGGGCTCGTGCAGTGCTGATGCCCTCCTCACCCAGGGCTCTGTCCCTAGTGGTGCCTGACTTGGTCTTGTACCAGTTCCCTGAGATCCCACAGCTTAGACATGAGAGAGTTAGGAGTCATTTGCTGGCAAATATCTCAGCGTGGACACTAGACTAGATGCCATTGTCTGGCTTTACTAAGTGGGCAAGGTAACAGCTAGCACTGCTGAGAGCAGCAGGATGTTCTCTTAGAGAGCACAGGATGCTCTGTTAACCTTTTTTTAAGGAGGGTGACATCTCAGTGGCTTCAGAGCCAGGGTAATTTTTTGTGCAGCCACTCTTAATCTCATTATCAGCAAGTCATTTTGGATCAACTACCTTACCTGTGGAATATGCCACCAAGGGTAATTACTCTGTTTTCACTCCAAGAAACCTTTCATTTTTTTTGTTCACAAAAGTAGCATATCTTTGCAAGCAAAACATATTTTTAAACAAATTTGACACAAAAAAAACCCATCATATTGTAGTCTTTTTCTCTCTGTTACTTTGTATTTACCTCATGATCACACCAGCGAAGTTATACTGGAACCAGTTCCTTACAGTAATTTCACACATCTTCAGAAGTGCAAAAGGTGACCCATAAAATACGTAAGTTAATGAACTGACCTTTATCATGGGTGATAACATGGAACATAACTCTCTATTACAGCACAGTTTCTAAAGAATTTTTTTCTTCTATTACAGAACGCAGAATTTTTAGCTCTTTGTAAACTGCTGAGGCTGGTTTAAGACCTTTTGGTTGAGACTCAGCAACTCACAGACAGCACTGGAGTGACATTTCTATCTTATTCCCAGATCTGGTTCATCATGAGCCCAAGGCAAGGAAAGTCCAACAAGCACTGTGAGACTATGAGATACGGGAAAACATTCTTGTCAGCCGTTTAATTTTCAATCCACTTCAGTCCCAAAAGAAAAGATGGAACGTGGGTTTTTTTGTTATGACCTGGCCACTGCAGTCCTTGACTGCAATTTATCAGCAATTCTTATCAATATTTGCTCTTGGACTACAAAATAAAATAATCTTGCATCTGAGTCCACATAGGCATAACCCTTCTTCCTGATTTCTGGTGAAGGAAGGCACTAAAGTACACTGTACACAATGGAAGTGCCTGAACTGCTATGTAAGCTGTTATGAAAATTAATGTATTCAAGTCTCTGCAAACCTCCTTCTTCCTTAATCCTTATTTCTGGATTGGAAAATCTTCTTTTCCTTGGTGAATCAACCTCTCTCATGGAATATGTATCTTTAATTACATTTTGCTATACATAATCCAAGCCATCCAGTGTCATATATATGACAACAGAGACAGAAATCAGTTTTGTAGCTAGGATAACAGTTAATCCAAAGGAAGGCTGTCAGGAATACATAAATATACTCGCCACTCTTTCCTGTATTTTAGGAAGATCCAAGGGTTGAAAGTAAAAAGAAAAACCAGAACGTTGTTTCAGATCTCACTAACATAACTGTTAAATTTATCGTGGAAAAAAAACCAGAAAAATAGACTTTGAAATTACTGTGCAAGTGTGAAACCTCGCATAAAAATGTTTTCTCCTCTACTTATCTCATTGTTTGCTTCTCAGGTTGTAAGAAATACCTTTTTTTCCTATGAGTCTGCACAGCATACTTCACAACCAAGTGCACAACCACTGAAACATTTCAGTGCTATGAAAAAAATGATTTACAAACTACTGTTTTGAAACGAAAAACACACTTCATAGGCCTTGCTGCAGCAATCATCCACTAAGGTTAATATGGATATGTGAAAAAACAAGTGGGGCTGCAGTTGTAATCAAAGGAATTGCCTCAACTGGATAGAGAATCAAAAGCAACGATGTATGCAAAGTGATAGACCGCTGTGCACACAGAACATTGCTTTTACGCCTGCTAAAATGATCAAAGACCGTACCTTGCGTGAGATAAATTTCTGGAGAATTATTTGGGATCTAGCAGCATTTGGATTTTTCTTGTCAATTGGCTGAGGTATATCCTCCTCTGAGCAAGTTCAGATCCCCTGAGTTTTGGAAAGTCTAACTTGCTCTGCCTTGAAGTAATTACATAATTACTGTATGCAGCCATCAAAAAATCATGCCTTTTGGAGGTATTGCAAAATGGACAAACGGAAAAATCAAAGTATTCCTAATAACTAAATCAAAATTTCAAAAATTTCAAAAATGTTAGCAAAAATGTTTTTAATAGCAAAGCCACTTAACAAGTATGCTAACAGTGCCAGGAGTTTTCAGATCTGATTTTATTCCTATATGTCATAATACTATTTGCCAGGCAGGCCCTTAAATGTGAGCCTCCTTTAATGCTGCTTGTTGCTGTATTGCTGCCTTAGATAATTAAACAAAAAATTTCTTTTTTTTTTTTTGCTGTTTTTACCAAATTAGACTTTGCTCACATAATAAGATGGGATTTATTGTCAACACCCTGCAATTCCAGATGTTTCTCCGTGGTCATGGGGTGAAAAAGTCAATTTGCCTTCCTACCCCCACTTCACTCCAGTGTCAGATGCTGCTTCCTCATAGCCAAGTGATATACCAGTGCAGTCTGACAAAGCTCACAGAAGAATGCACACCATAAATGCCAAATGAATAGGACTGGTGGTTTTCTCCGAGGAAAAAAACTCCAAGCTCATTTTCAGCTATGGGGAAACAAATATAGTGCAAGTGAACAATGGGTATGGATGGAAGGATTACAAATTTTGCAGTTGCAAACAAATTATCTTAATTAGACAAATCCTTCTTCTCTCTTTATCTCTCTCTTTTTTTTTCCCCCTACAATTATTCTGCTTAGAGTTGAATGCTATGCTCTGCTATAGAGCAATGAAAAAGAGCAGCTGTGTGTCTATGACTCCTCAGTGACTGAAGAAAAAAGCAAATAGATGTGTTTTTTTCTTTTGCAATCATGCGCTTCTGATACGAGTGGTGGGTTTTAGGCATTTAGCCCAGTGGATGTCAAGAATGCTACAGTGATTAAATATTATCTTGTCACATCTGTTTAGAGGCAATATATAACTCTTAAAAAAATCTAGGTCACGTTAGCTTATTAGCCACCCATCTACACTGGCAAGAAATGGTAACTTATCTAAGACAAATCCATGCTGGAGATAGAAAGTAGAGATGCGGGAGCTGTTAATGATAGCACTAAGATAAGATTTCTATTTCTATTGCAAATAGAAGCCTTCCCCCAGTCCCCACCTGGTCCAAGCTAGCATGCAAGTGGGGCTTTACAAAAAAGAACGCAAGTGAGAAATTTGCAATGCGAGGATTAAGCAAATAACGATCCTGTTACAAGTGGCATGCAGCTATTTTGCATTTTATGATATTCTCCAGAAAAACTAAGAGAGCAAGACACATTTCTTAGAAGAGACAGCAGAGTGTGGCAGCTCTGGTTTAGAGTCTTTTTCATATACATGGATGGTTTTTCCAAAACCATTTTTGTATGGGGTGGTTACTATACACCATTCTGTATGTGACTATCAACAAAACCACGCAAAGCACAGTTATTGTCTGCTCCTGACAAATATACAATATTGAATAGTATGAATACTGCATGTCATTAAAACAATTTGTCTAGGTATGGGAGCTGGAAGTATATTCCTCAGGACAACTGCTTTATGTGCGTTAGCGAGCTGCCTATGCATGCCTGATCCAGATCTACTTATCATGATGCTCTGTGAATAACTAATATAACTTCAGGTTTGGGGAAGGGGCTTGTATTTGTTTAGCACATATATTCTCTCTACAGCATCCCCGCATTCAAGTGGAAAGAGCTTTAGACCTGATGAGCTTTTAAACGTCTCCCATCCTAATTTCCAAAAATTAGTATGGAACCATTTAGAAGAGATGGAGTATAACCAGGAGAAGGCTATCATGGACCATATGTCTTCTTCGGCGTCTTGCCATAGGAAAGCGTTAACAAAGACAATATAGCAGAGTGTAGTGCTTTGGATTTCCTTTTTCCAAGAGCTAAAGTAACTAGCATTTGCCCATGTGTGTTTTTAACCACTGATGTGACTGAACATAACCCTGGATAAGCACAACACTCAAATCTTTGCCAGTGATACATACTTAAATATGAAAGGCTGACATGGCTCAAGATGATACAGCGGTGAGTTTCCTTCCACTGTGGCTGGGGAGCGGTTATTTTTGTTCTCCTCTAGCTATCTATTTGAGAGACTAGGAGGTTTTAGCGTGATGAGGGCTCTGGGGAAATAAGCAGTAGAATTGTTTTTGCCATTCCTGCTGGGACCGCTTCAGTATTTTACTCTAATCCTGTGTTTTGTTCACGTAAACAGACATTACACTGAAGAATACAAAAGATGTTGAGCTACTGACTTTCCTTCCCCTTTTGAGCACAGACTGGCAGCACCTTAGCATGAATCTTCTAGATACAGGAGTTCAGGGGAGGATAAAGGTTTCCCTGGAGTCACGTAGGCTGGGCTTCTTTTGACCTCAGTCTGATTACTAGGGTAAATAAAGAATTTACAAAGGCGGAATGAACAATGTGCAGGAATGATTTAGCACCTGCTCATCTTGTGAGTTACACAACTCACATCAGCAGCATTCAGTGGAAACATACTGGAAGGCAAAAGACAATCATGCATTTGCTCAAAACGACATGTGAAATAGTAGTATGCAGGGAGCTGACTGCATCATGCCTGTGTGTCCACAGATGAACAGCTCAAGAAAAAAGTGTAGGCCTGCTTTCCACCCAGGGCTCCACCAGTAGCAAAGCTAGCAAGATCTTCGTATCACACTGAAACTAATGGAGATTTTACACTTTTACTTAAATGAGAAGCAAACATTTCATAGAAGAAGCTTCCGTAGCAATAGGTAAAATAACTCCAAACATGGCATATTAAAAATAATACTCAGCTACCAGGGAATTCCTTCTTTGCTCTTCCCAGCATAAATGCATATCTGCGCCCTCATATTTACAGTTCATGATTTATAATATGAACTCATTTCCTGCACTTAGAAATTAATTGAGCTCACATTTTTCCAACAGCAGCAGAAGTTTGGCCCCAAGGCTGACATGCTCTGGACACCTCCATAGAAGATTGCTTTGAGGGAACTTGTCCCCGGGTGTATCTCATCTCCTTCACACTTCAAAGATACAAAAAAAAAAAAAAAAAAAGTGATAGAACCACCACATCACGACGACTAACTAAAAATAAGCATGTGCCACAGCTTTGCAGAGAGCTAAATGAAAAAAAGGAAAGAAAGAGACAGAGCACAGAATAACCAGACCTGGACAGAAGATGGAGAAAGGAAGAGATGAATGAGTTATTGCTAGCTAACAAAACTAAGGATGATAACAAAAACTCATTTAATGGAACAGGCAGAAAAGAAGAGCCAAGGAAAAGCAGGCCCACTGAGAAATGAGGGAGATAATCAAATTACCAATAATTTTATAATGGCGACATTAATGTACTGTTATCTTATACCAGTTACCCAGAAGAGAAAAAAGATGAAGTACAAGCAGTACACATTAATAAGGACCCAGATAATAGAGTAGAAACAGTTACAGAGATAAAGGAATAGTATTTTAAATTTTTTTGTAGGAGATGTTAGAGGACAGAAGGGAATGATAGAGATGTGTAGAGGTCTTCATCTCCCCCGTTGTTCAAATTTAAGATACAAAATGTTCAGGAAAGCAAAGAAAAACTGCCACAGCGAGAGGGCCTGCTTCAAAGGCTGATGGGGATAACAGTGTGCACTGAGGACAAAGTGAGTGATGTGGTTTTACCCAGCAGCAGCTCAGCACCACACAGTTGTTCACTCACTGCCCCCTCCCAGTGGAACAGGGGAGAGAATCAGGAAAAAACAAAGTAGAACCGTGAGCTGAGATTAAAACTATTTACCAAAAGAGAAAAAGAAGAGGGGAAAAAAAGGGATAATAGTTACTATATGTATATAATGAAACAAGTAACGCACAATGCAACTGCTTACCACCCACTGACCAAAGCCCAGCCAGTCTGCAAGTTGTAGGAGCCCAATCAATTCTATCATTTTTCAAGTCACTTTTTTCTTCTGCATGATGTCACACAGGATAGCAAGTCCCTTTGGCCAGTTTAACTCAGCTGTCCTGGTTCTGTCCCCTGCGCCCCCTTAGTTCCTTTCGCTGACAGGACAATGCAAGAAGCTGAGAATCTTAAGTGTTCTTTGCTCCACAGAGCACTGCTCAGCAGCAGCTAAAATAGTCACGTGTTAGCAAGGTTGCTTTTCTCCTAAAGCCAACAAATAGCATCATACCAGACGCTACAAAGGCAAAATCAACTCTATCCCATCTGAAATCAGGACAGTGAGGCATGATTTCCTTGACTTCAGTGCAGACCTGGGCTGGGAAGCAGGCTGTATGTACGCTCAGTCCTGCAAAGGGAGGAGACCCCTGGACTCCATCCAAAAAAACACTTAAAGAACTGAAAATATTTAAGTATAAATATTGTTGCTTTATCTGCCATGTGACTGAATTTTCTTGTAGATAAGCAAGTGCTTTGTTGAATTCAGGCTTAATTGCCCTACAGATTTCACAACCGGCCCCATCTGATTGACATTCTGAGGTTTGTAGACTGAAACTGCTAGTAGCCACAGCATGGGAGCTGAAGCATTTTGCAATAACCCTTTCCCAAGAGGGAAGGAGTGAACTAGATCCATAAATACATTGTTACAAGAGGAGAATTCAAACGAGGGTTGTTTGTTTCACAGAAGTGCCATCCTATTTTATTATTATTATTTACCCTCTCATGTCCATAGTAGGAAGCCATCACGTAAAATGTAGTAAAAAAAACAAAGTAGGTAATTGGTTCTTGTACTGATACTCTGTAGAATAGCTGCAGTCCTTGACGCATACCTTAAGTGAACATAAAACTGCTGGTTCTGAGGATATGGGTTTATATCCAACTTAAAAAAAAGAAATATGCTGATTTTGCTGATTTTCACACACAGGGATTTCTGCATTCAAATTACAAATGCACAAAAGAGACAAAGGTGGGAGCTAAAAGAATGCTTTCTAGTCTGATACTCATTTTATGTGTGGAATTGACAGTCAGGACTGTGATTGCTAATTAGGAAGGGGACAATTGCTTAGCTAGCAAGGTATTTCTATTCAAATTCATGCATTCACACATTAAAAAGGGATTACGAAATTGTTAACCTTTTTATGTTTCAGTAAGCAATCATATTTCCTAGCATCTCAATAAACAAATTCAGAAGATATTTATGCACTATCTGGAATTTTTTTTTGTACAGGGTTGTGGCTTTTTTGTTTTGTTTTTAATAGAAATATAGCTATTCTGCTATTGGCAAGAAGCAGTTCAAATCATCACCCTCATAGCCGTTCTAATCCAGCTGTGTGTTTAGGGAGAAACAAGTGCACATAGACACCGTGTATCCCCAGCAGATGAAGCCTGCTAGAACTGGAGGGTGTTTTATCTATGGCTTTAGGCTCTTTCTGAAATAGGTGCTCTCTCATAACACACTATAGCTGTTCTTGGTGGGAAGAATGGCAGAAGCTCCCAGTGGAAGCAAAGTTGTAAACATTTCAGGGGGTGCGTTCTGGGGCTGCTGGCAGTCATCAAGTCCCTTCCCTCTGCCACCATCCTGCTGAACAGAACGGAATTCAAAGACAAATCCCTTTCCTGCAGAGGACCAGCTGCTGCACAGATCAGTTGTGCTACAAGCTTTTTTTTTTCCCCCTCTCTGGAGGGATTTGGATTCTGGATTCATGCCTAGCCCTCTCTGTCTCTGCCACCATGCTGTAGATCTGCTCTGTTACCAGACCTCTGACATGGTCACTGATGAGGGACTACATATATGTATCCTACAATTGGGTAGGGCCTCAGTCCTGAAGGCCTGTTTTCCTCCTCCTCCTCTTTCTTTCATTGCAGGTAACTTGTCAGCAAGAGAGGGCCACCTTTCTTGCTTTCTGTTACTTTAGAGGAACTTTAAGCAGTAATTAGATCCACTAAGAACAGATGCTAAAAGGTAGTCATGCCAAAAAGCAGGAAAACTCAAGCAGCTTTAGTGGAGGCCTGAAGAGTTTGCAGTTTTTCCAAGCAGTGGAGATAAATTTCATTCTGCTAGAAATCTCAAGCCAATTTAATCTTAGCTTCATGTGAAACATGCACACTCTGGAACTGGGCAAGTGGAAGTTACACAGAGTTTTCTACCTGATACTTTCGTGAAGAATTCTCTACTGATTTTACTCTGCTTGTATGCATTAAGCATGTTGCAGGACACAAGACTGCTTCTTACAGGGCTAAGAAGTGGTCTCATTTAACTCCCTCCTACTTTAAAATGAGTGACTGCTCTTTCATCACCTAATGATCTAAGGAGATATTTCTTTCTGCCCAAATAACATCTATTTTTCAAGCAGCCTCCTGATAAAGTGACTGTATTGTTTCTCTTTGTGAAATACTAGCACATTTCCACTGACCTTTCTTCTTACTTTATTTTTGTTACAAGAGCTGTCAAAGAGAAACTCAGAAATTTCTTTCTTTACTAGAGTAGCAAAAAGAGCTTTCAGCTACACGTTGTCATCCTTACCTGCTCTGAAAGTGAAGTGCCACTAGAAATTTTTAGAATACAATTTGAATACTACTTACACATTAGTCTCATTTCAGCATGATTCACGATCCGCTTACCTACATTTCTAAGATTAGTTATATTACATATCCAAATTCAGTGCAACTTCTGATTTGAACTCTGATTTTTGTATTCCCCTGGATGACATTTGTAATGTGTTTTGCAGACCGTGTTTGATGGCAGTGTGCTGTTAAACATATTAACATGAGTACAGAGCCAGGGGAGGCAGTTCAGAGAGCACGGCAGGATGAGCGAGACAGACGGTGCTCAGATTCATAAAATCCCTTCATTAAAATTTTGATGTCTTTCTACACACGATAGAAGGCACAGCAGATTTCAAAACACCATGAAGATTCAGAATACATACGCTTAAACATCATTACAGACATCACTAACATAGGTTTTTAACGTTTAATTTCTAGGCAAAGATTTTTAATAGTATGACGGACACATCTACACAAGCTCCCATCTGGGCATCACTTGCTGGCCAGATTCTGAAATATTTGAGTTGTTTTGTAATACACTCAAGTCATTTCAAAAACCCAATTTTCTACTTGAACATTGAGAAACCAGAAATTGAAATAATATTCCTATCACAGAAAAAAAAGGAATGTACACGCAGTTTTCCATACGTTCTCAATAACTCTGAGGCAGAATTATTTTGATAACGTAGGTTAGATGGTCCATGATTTCTGAATTTTTGAAGGCATCCTAAATGCAACAAAGCAAAGAATATAAAGGCAAGACCCCTGCAGGGAGGTGCTAATAAGGCAGTATGTGCAAAACATTCAGCTAGAGACCAGACTGATCACAGAAGATCACCTTAATCATAGATGAAATAATGCCAATAGTAGTTAAAAGTAGACAATGACAGGTAGAAAGGGGAATTATATATTCCATAATGTATAAATGAAGAGATATGGAAATTTTACAATGGGAAGTTAATAAATACATTAAACTGGTACCAAGCATTTCTATAAGTACGTAACGTAAGAACAACAGTACTGCAATATTGTGGTTGTTCTGTGTGGGGGTTTTTATTTAAGCTTTAGGGAAAGACAGCAAAGCAGGCTGTGGTAATAGCTTAATAACAACCCAAAGAAGCAGTGAAATGAATGTACAATATGGGCCAATATGAGAACACAGTCTTGGTTACAAGTACTGCATAACAGTGGTAGGGATGGATCTATAATCCAAGATCTGTCCTGTTGTTGTCTTGCTACATGGCTAAACTAGACCTGGCAAAAGGATGAAAATGTTATTTGGCAAATGATTCAGTTAATTCAAAAGCTGTCTTGGCTTCAGCATGACGTACAATAAAACACGTTAACTTCAAAATCCTTCGGAAAGAAATATTCTGGGAAGAAAATTATTTTACTTGGAACCTCTTACTTGAGTAAAGGAAACGTTTCATTCTTAAAATACCAGAAAATAGAACAACTGGAAATGGAAAGAAAATTCATCACAATTATGACTAATTCATTAAGAAACCATCAAAATGACATTCACTTTCATATTTTTACCATCAATACTGAGACTATGAGAATTCAGGAGAGCACCTCTGCTCTTGAGGAGCAGCATATCACTAGGAGAATGAGAACTGGAAGAATTTCTGGTCATTTCAGCTGAAGCAAGTTCTGCTTGTTGGGAAGACCAGCACTGCAGAATTAAAGCCATAATCAGACAGCTCTCTTTGGCTCTTCTTACCAAGTGCTTTTCTCCACCCACCCCATCCCCCAGCCTCTGTGCTAGCATGCATGGTGGCCATATTTCCCTCCCTTATTCTCATTAACAAGATCTTCAGTTTATGCTTGCATCTCTCACTTAGTATAGCTACTGTCACCAATAATATATTCTCTTTGATTCCATTCCACACTTTCTTCCCTCCATAGCCCTCAAGATGACATCAAGAAATTTGCATTTCTATCTTACGAGTGCACAACACAGGAGCAATGAAGGTAATTCATGACACACACACTTGGGAATGGCATTGCAAACAAGCCTCATTTGACATATATGCAAGCATGTTCTACAAAACCCTTTTGGCAAAGCACTGCTCTCAAATCAGTTACATTTCACTGGTGGTTTTAGCAATCCAGTTAGGGCTCCACACATCCTGAGCAAAATGGGAAATATCAGGATATTTCCTCATACATCCTTCTCTCATTCCCCAGAGGGATTCACAAATGAACACATTTCTAAGTATCAAACATTCAAACTAACTAAACTGGAAACATTAATATATCTGTATGATACGTGTTACTGTACACTTCCTTGACTTTAACAGTGATTTTGGATGTGCTTTTGCCATTCTACAGGAGAAGTTTGTTGCTTGGAAAACTAGCGTTTGTGCTCTTTTGGGTTCCTTCCTTTTTCCAATAGGTAACAGATGTATTTAAAAAAAAATGCTGCAGAAATGTTTTATATCAGTACATGTCATGGTTTGGAAAACTTCATTGGTTGCATCCAAGGGCCTCAGTAATCTGCCAACACAAGGCAAAAGCAACCAAAGTATTTAGTCACTACAGGTCAGCCACGGGTGGCTGTGATGAAAATTAAGCTTGTACTTCTGGTCTTTGTGCTTAAACTGGTGACAGAGCACAAAGCATTTTCAAAGAGCCAAGCCCCAGTTTCAGCGTGCACTGACAGATGTCGCTTCTTAGGTTAGCCACTGAAATAACAGACTTCGGCACTTTGTTCCTCATAAACATTTGTTGATGAATCTTTATATAAAGACTACTATAATTATGCTTTCGTGCTTCTCAGACTCTTAATATTATATAATGAGTTACTTGCCAACAGAAGGGAGTAATGAGTCACAAATGGTGTGACAATGGGGAAAACACGTCAGCTTTATAACGAGTGGGATTAAACCTGAGCCGTGACTGCCTTAACCATAGAGAAAGATTTAACAACCAGGTGTAGTGCAAATAAAAAAATATAATCTCATAAGATGAAGACAAAGCACACAGCAAATACAGCCTGAAGTTTATATACAGATGTCCAGTGTCTAAAAGGTAAAAATGTAGCCCACACACTGTAAATAAATACAACTTAGTTTGGTAAAAGGAGTAAAATGTCATTATATTAACACACACAAAACTCTTCATGGATGAGGAAAAGAGAACTTCTTCCCGATCACAAACAATTAGCAGCTGTCTGCAGTCCCACAGCACGAAGGCTTGCATCCCTTTCTACATTTTGTTCTAATGAATGTCACCGTGGAAATCACATTATTATTTATGTAGGCCCTGGTTCAAGACAGCCCTTAATCTTATCAGCAGGAATTTTAACCCCAACATACGGCTGAGGCAAATAGGTTAGTAAGATTAAAAAGTGATTAGCTGCTCACAGCCGTAGTTTGAGCAGAGCGTTTGCATGTGCAAAGAGCACTTCATTGTGTATGTTCTGGGTATAACTGGCCCAGGGTTTCCTGGTGGCATTCCTCCTTGGCCAAAGCAGCTCAGTGCTACTTCCTTTTCCCTTTCCCCGCACTGCCAAGCCCAGGTTGGTCATGCTGACAACCATTTTGGTGTTTTAAGACAGATTCCACTCATCCTTCAGAAGTTTTGCAGTAATTTAATCTAGAAAATAAAACTACACCCTTCCACTGTGGATGCATAGTGTATGTATTCATCTCAACAGGGTATTGGATGGGAAGTAAATAGGAAATGTAAATGAAGCTACTCACTTATAAAGTCTCAGTGTTTGTTTTTGTTTGTTTGGGATGAAAAGCTATTCGGTCAGCAAAGCTTAATTTTCCTTTCTGTATGACAGTAGCTGTCAGTACATAGCATTTACTTGTAACAGCTTCAAAAATGATCTTTCCTTTAGTAGCTGTGCATTTTAAGCAGTACTATAGATTTGGTGGTTTTTTTTGTTTTTTTTTTTTTTTTCCTCCAAAGCATGATTCCTCGTATGCACTGTTTTCATTTACTGTACAATCACCTTTGCCTGACCACCAGGTCTAGCTGAAACTGTTGGAAAAGCTGTACTCAAAATTCTTGTGCTTTTCTTCTTAATTCTTATTCTTGTAATCTTTTCCCAAATCTCTTTAGTAACTCAAGTATTATGTTTTCACAGGCATTTAAAGTTCATGACCTTGAAAAATTCTTAGCCTCTTGTTTTCAGGTTTTGTTTCAAGTTATTTTTTCAATTTGTTATTTAAGGAAAAAGTAAAACTAATGAAATAGGGGGCAATCTTAAACCAACCATGTGTCCTGCTGCTTTTTGCCTTCTTATACAGTCCTGCAGTACTATCTGTGGCCTTTTTTTTTCCTGCTTTGTGACCACTCATGACTATTTGAGAGAAGCTGGAATTACTACATTGCAACACTTCAGCTAAGCAGATTCTCCAGGCTGTGCTAAGGCTTTGAGCGCACTAAGAGAAGTTAACCAGGTTATTCTGAAAACCCTGAACGATTATTTGAACTAATTTGGCCAACTGCCTTGAAACAGGCTAAAACGTATCCTGAACCCATCAGGACACACTGCTTCTGGGAAGGCTGCACAAACATGCAGTAGAGCATGCATCTGCTGGACCACAGAGGCATCAGGTGACATGAGTAAAATTGCCAACTCAGTTGATTAGTGATAGTTGATATTACTTGAACACAAGTCACTTGCTGAAATATTGCTTTTCACAGACCCGTTATTACTCAGACCTTAAAGAAAAAAAGAGTATCAGGCAGGTTAAGTCTTTTGTGTGGTAAGAAAAAAATCAAATCATTTGAGTTTGAAGGCTGAAGTGTTTTGACATTTATCCATGCATATTTTAAACAAGCTGATTCATCATCCTTAGCTTTCCACCCAAGAATGGAGTAGTACATTATGTTCTCTGTTCTGAGAAGGTTCAATTCTGAGTTTTGAACCAGTGATGTAAACACCTGTATATTCTCATCACTTAGAAAATGAATGGCTGGAGATACACAGAAGCCTTGGCAAACCTCTCTATATCCTTGCAGCATTTCACAACAAATGTTCATGACATGAAAAGAGCCACTCACACGTTCTGTTGCTTAAAGGATAAAACAAGGTGTGCCAAGAAATCCCCAAAGCAATTCAGCTGAGCCCAAATGTATCAGTGAATGCTTGCAGCACCCCACAAGTCCCTTATGGAGATGTTATAATGAGTTTGAAGGTCCTGTACAAAGACCATGTATAGACACAAGTTTAACTCAAGGAAACACTTGATCCAGCCTCCTAAAAAGCAGAATTTGGTCAGGAATCAAAAGCACAATGGAACAAATTTTCACCTACCTGCTTCATTGATCAAGACATTTTACTTGTTGCCTGCAGTACAAAACTGATGTCACCTGCACTTTTTTCTGCCAACAAAGTTACCAGCCCAGCTTTGATATTTATTGGTGCTGATGTAGAAAGTACAAACAGCCCACAGAGATTTTTCTGTCTCAAACTCAATTTACAGCTCAGGCTTCAAAGCTCACAAAAACATTCTTTTCTTTCCTATGGCAAATTCAACTCCCACCAGATATCTGGTATTTTCCTTCTCCCATGATTTCTGCCTTCAGCATTGGTGGTCACCATGTCCCACAGAGCAAGGGTTTAATTTTAAGTACAAATGTGAGATCTGCAGGCTGAGCTGCAGTGCTCTTGGGGATTTTCTGATTGTATCAGTCAGAAAATACTGTAAAATACTCAGTACAAGGACTGAAGATACTTTTGGCCTTATTCTAAGAATTAAGAAAGGAAATAAAAATCAGAAATATCAAATGTAAGTTACTCCAGATGAAATGTTTTACTGTTAATACACACACCGATGATTCTAAAACCATCTAATTACACAGATTCTTTAAACTCATATTAATCAAAATGTGGCAAATATTGCAAGAGGTGTTCTTTTTAAATTACACAGAGTAGAATCAACTTGGAAATTTCAAAGCATCATAAGATGCTTTGAAAGTGTTTCAGTCAACCTTTCTAGAGCTCAGAAATCCCTCTGTTCTGATTTTGCATAAGCAAGCTCGCCCTGTCCTTACCGATGCTGTAAAGACTACCAACCAAGTGCTAATGAGAATATTTTTTGTGAGCGTATCTCCTAACAAAGGAATTTGACTAATCTGACAAGGTCACTTCAATATAAGCATCTCAACTTATGTCAGCTTATAATGACTTCTTCTGATCAATAGTGACACGGCTAGATTTGAAACTGGCAACCTAGAGGCAAAAGGCTTTGTACCTTGTTACTAATCTCCTGAGCTTTCCAGTCCCTCTGAGATGCTGCTTTCTAATGAATACATTCTACGTTCAAAATGAAAAATGGCTTCAATTAAAGAGAGATCTTTGGGAAAACACACCCATTGCTGAGCAGACAACCCTATGGTATTGCTCATTTATTCTTTTAGGCCACCAGAATTAATATGTCAGCTCCGTAAATTAAACACTTCTGTGTCTCATGTAAAAAGACACCCAGGAGCCACATCACCCTGAGACACCAGCAGCTCCTCCTGCACTGGTGATGGTGTAGTAAGCTTGGGTTGGACAGGGCTGGGAGAGAGATTTGCCTCCAAAAGTATTGCAGGCACAGAATTTGAGACCTACCCCTCCTAAAGATTTAGAAGTGACACATGTAACAAGCGTAAGAGACTGCATGGCCTGTAGAGACTGCAAAAAGGACACAAGGTGAGCTCGTCACGATGAGAGAGAAAGCCATCTGTTTCAAAGCTGTAGAACTAAGGTAAGATGCTAGTCCCTGTCCGAGCCTTCTACCAAGAGTTTTGCTCCTTTCCTCCTTATTCCAGAGTATTTTTCCTACAGTCCCCTGGTGTCATGGAACACAAGAACTTCCTTTTGCCTCTGGATGGCAGCTGGCATCAGATGAAAAGACTGGAGCAAGGCCTAAGCACACAGTATGTCACTCTGTGCCCCGCAAGTCTCCAGGTCACTTCCTCAGCTGCATGCTTTTCGAAGTTACATCTTTAATTCAGGTATTCAGAGTTCAGTCCTGATGTCCTTCCTCAAGGCTGAGGTCAGGTGACAGCTCTGCAGATGATAGTATTTCCCACAGACGTACACTGTGATCAGACTCAAGTCTACCTGAGCCCAGGAGCAGCAGCAGCTTCACAAGGTGGTGGACAGACAGAAAAAGTGGCATTAAAAGAATTAAAGATCCTTACCTTGGTTACAGGTGAAAAATATTGAAAGCACATGACTGTGGTAAGGCAGTAAGAAACAGAATGTATTTACTGCCTCACTGGACTTGATTATGAGCAAGCTTCACTGGTTAAGCACTCTTGAGTGAGCTGGATGGGGACAGAAGCAGAGGTTTTACAGCAACACTGAAGTTTTTTTGGCCTGAGATCCTCACTGGAGTTTAGGAAGGATTTGCACCCACCCTACAGTTCTCAAATCCTCAGTTATGTGACCAGTTACTGCAGCACAAACCTGTGGTCTCACATGCTACCGGAGCAGCTTCCCTCAGCGTACGCTGCTCTGAGCTCTGTTGTGATAAGAGAGCCTCATTTTGCACTTAGCCTGTCTTTTAAGTGCCCTGGACTTGTAGCATTTGAATCTTTGCTGATTTGCACCTATTACACACACATCCAATTTCCCCAGTTCCTAAAGCTTGGTTACCAGGTGCCAACTGCATATGAAGTGTTAGCGTCTGATCCATTTTTAATGGATTATACCATTTGTAATGGCATAAAAACAGCAGGCTAGAGAAAAGTAGACTAAAGTTTTAAAGCATCTAGAAGCTGAGCTAGGGGACTATGTCACCTGTAAAATGGATCTGTCAGGCAAGATATAACATCATAGCTTGGGGAACTTATCTATTTATGATGTAGCAGTGAAGTAAGATCTTTCCCTCCTGCTCTCCAAATCACTGGTAGAGTTTTCTGTGATTCAACTTTGGTAAAAGAAAAAAACAAAACTTCCAGATGCCCAGACACAGCAATTTTCATCTGCCTGTCATTTTTAAAACTCAAAATCTGCCAACTCTTCTCATCGTAGCTCTGAAAAACCTTGAGATCACATCGATGAGTTCAGTTTGTATCAGGGAGTTTTTCACCTAATCAACTCCAACAGAAGCAAATTTGTTGCTTCATGAGGAAATAGTAAAAAGACAAAGATGGTTCTTTGTTGTCACCTGAATATCCAAAAAAGGCCTTATATGGGTGAACTGTTCACTCTTCTGCCTCTCTTCTATGCCTATTTGTGTAGGAGCCCAGAGTATAAACAAGATCCTGACCAACTGGAATCTTCTAGACCTTCCCACTTGATTACACTCAAAGTTTAGGAAAATTAGTATCTACAAAACTTGCTCATTAGCACAGTGCCACTATTAAAGAGAATCTAAGAGTGCATCAGCATTTATGCAAGTTGAATATCAACAATGACACAAAATTAGATGCTACAATAGTGCCTGCTAAATGCACAGGCAGTGCTATATAGTTTTAATAGATGTGGAATTACCTATCAGAACTTCAATAAGTAAAGTTGTAGCTCTAATATAATCAAGAAGTTTTTAGCACAAAAAAAGTGGTGAGCAAATAGTTTAAGACCCATCTTGAGTCCCATCTTAAGCACATCATGCTCTGTGGTTTCCAATTGTAACAGAGCAAAAACCACAACAAAGTTTTCCACCACTTATGTAAGATGCAACACAACTAAGAGACTGTTTGGCTTTTGGCTAAGCTCCTAAATTATTTCTGAACAGAACTGTTAGTCTGATATAACTTGTACATAAACACAGATTGCAGCGTGTATGTACACAGTAATACTACACCATTAACCAAATCCAGAATTTACAGACACCAAATATCAGTCTGGCTTACAAAGTCCATTTAAATGAGAATTTCAGAGGTCCATCCAGTAATCCACTGGATCAATCTGTATTAAGTCTTCCACCTGCAGCACCACAGTAGTCAGATATAAAACCTTGACTTGAAAAGGCTTTCTGGCTCTGACTTAGAAAAATTGGAATTTAAAATCTATTTTACCAAGCTTTTTGTGCTATGGTACATTTTATTTTTGTTACAGTTTTGATTTCTATGACGTTTCTCTTCTGCTGTATGAAATGGTGAGGACTCTGATCAGATTTACAGTTCACTGATCTGTGCTAAAAATATCTATTACGATGAGCAGAGGAATAAATGGAAAGGAAAATTGACTATCAGCATTTTCAGAAAGGTAAAAATCTCAAGAACAGCAATCCTTGAAGTTGTATAACAGTTACAGGGTTTTTTTGTGCAGGTCTGTAAGTATTTCCCCATCAGCTCTAGCAAATTGCACCATACTAGGGCATATCTGCCAGTATATTAATTTCACTATTAAACACAATGAGAAGCAAAGCATCCACAAAATGTGAGAGTAAGAGAAACGAAGACCAGCAAAAGGAGCAGCAATTCGGTGGCAAATATATTCTTTTCCACTTGGAAGCAAATACACAGAACCGTCTGAAATACAAGTCAAAGCCATGGGGATCATCTAGAGGGCTTTAACCTGGAGAAGCACCAGATAGCTGCTTAAAAAGCAGTCTAAACAGAAAAGAGGTCATTCAAAGGCTTAAGGTAATATAAGGATTTTCTTGAAGCTTACAATGACAGTGCCACGGGGCCCGCTTTGTTGGTCACTCCTGTTTTTACATCATTTTTATATAGATTATTCAAAGCTCTGAACTTAGGACACTAAGTGTAAAAAAAAAAAAGAAAAATACATACTTAAAATTAATTAGTATCAACCTCTGTACAAGCTTCAGTCCTACAGTTTTGTATCTCATGTATCAGCTAAGTAGTACGACCTGGAGTACTAAGAAAAAAGTCTCACTGTTAACTATTTTGCCTGCCTCTCTAAACACATTTTCAGGGTTAGTCTTTGAAATTGTAGTTGATTCTTTTAAGCACTACAGAGTTAACTTAACAAGATGAACATGTAATAGAACACCAGCTTCACCACCCCCCACCCCCAGCACACCCAAGCTAACTAAGCACCCTCCACAGGACCTTTACCAAGTGCAGATCTGTACTTCAGCTGCACCTTAACACCTGGGATCAAAATTATTGGCAACAACTGATGATTTGATTTTTTAATTACGCCTGGCACTATCTCATTCCATGTCTGTGGCACTTAGCACACAATAGTACTTAATTGTAATTAGCAACTATTTCTAAACCTGTGCTAAAAAGCAACTTGATTCCAATTCCTGACTGAAACACTAGCAACGCATGCAGATTGCAAGTGTTTCTGTACTAATCCCTCCCAAAACCAGGAGGATGTTTTACTGCTCTGGGCAGGACTAAGCTGAAGGGTCCCTAGAGCCTGCAGGCTCTCTTGGAAGACAAACAGCCTTTGCTCTTTCACAGCCTCTCTCTACCTCTAAGTCTGCCCAAATGACTGTGGGAAGAATAAGAAGGTCAGGACATCTGAGGCGTCATTTGCAGCAGGCTGGCTGTAGAGACACAGGCACCAGCAGTTTGTTCTGCTTTGCACAGTACAGTGCCCAGGTGCCATGATGTTACAGGAACAGGGGAGGACAATAAAAGGACCTAAATCTTATCCACCCTTTCTCTTTTGCTATGTGCACTGCTGTGACAGGGCACTTTTGTTCCCTGTCTCTGGCTCCCTTGGCTCTTCCAAGCTACAGCCAAAGAGAAATGCCACAGGAAAAAGAAGCAGAGACTCCATATTGGCTTGGAAGGGACTTTAAAGCCCATCCAGCACCAACCCCCTGCCATAGCCGGGGTTGCCAACTACAGAATCAGGCTGCCCAGAGCCCCTTCCAAGCTGGCTTTGATCACCTCCAGGACCAAAACATTCACAGCTCTTTTGGGCAGCCTGCAGCAGCGCCTCACTGCATTCTGAGTAAAGGATTTCCTCCTAACATCTAATCTGACTTCAACTCACTTTCCAAAGGAGAAATGCTGATGTCACCAGTTATCGTAACTGTCAGTCAGCATTCCCTGTGCTCTACAAAGCCAGCCCAGAATTCATATCTGTGCATCTGCCCTGTGCAATGGCTGCGTGTTGAAATGTCTCAGGGAGTTAGCTGGGACAGCTGACAAGAGTTACCATGCTGCTGGAAAGCAGGGCTATAATTACTATGAGAAGTACTCCAAACACACATCTGCTGCTGAAGGCCAGGCAGTTTGTGGCTGGCACAGACAAAACTCAGTAAGTAACCTGCAACTGATACACCCAGGAATTAACTGAATAGCTGCTGTTGCAAGTGGAGTTATTAAAGGAGTAACTGTCAAAGAACCTGCAGTGTCATCTCTATGGCTTTCTTGGCCTTCCACTTCTGCTGCATCTTCTGTCCAGATGCACAGAACCTCTCCACCTAGAATGCCAGTGCAACTGGAGGAGCCTCTCACCCTGTGAACGCCAAGTACTGGGCAGCAATTGCCATATTCCTACTCAAACATTTAGAGCTGATTGCCTAGTGTAGTGCCACTCCCCCTCTCTTTAGCCTTATTGATAGGGCAAAAAGAGTTAACTCCTATCTACAACCTCCTCATTACAACCCACAGTGTGGTGCCCTTAAATAACACCTTTTTTGTGTAGGTCTAATTGGCCAATATACAGTAGCTTCTATTGGTTCCTTTGAATACTTACACTGCACATAGGGTGTGCGTGCATGTAATTTATCATGTCAAACTCATTTTCCTTCACACAGTATTGTTGCTGCCTTTCTTCTTCCAGAGACATATTATTCACTGTGAATTTCCTTTGTAATTAAGTGCTTTGGTCGCAGTTCTGAGCTCTGTAAACTGACAAAGGGAAAACTGAAATCACTGCTGCCTCAAATTGGTTTGCATTCAGCAGGGTTGCCTGCCATTTGCGTAGACCAGCAGATGTCAGCCTAAATTGAAAAATGAAAAAGAAATACTGTATCATAATGTTAGTGTCTCACATGCCAGATGGGAGTCTCACACAACGTGGCAGGAGCAGTTAGCCAGCAGTGGTTAAAATTCCGTATTGGAGAAAGTACGGTTACACAGCATGCACCGAGAGCGTATTTTGATTATAGCACTTAATTGTATCACAGATCAATGATAGTTTAATTTATGAGGATTGATTTTGTTAATTCAAGCAGTTCAAAAGACACTGTTAAAGCTTCAGTTCACTCAACTGTATCTGACTTAAGCTTTGCTCATGCTACTTGAAGATAAATGACTACGTATAAACTAATGCCTTCACCCCCTACTTGTATATTTATTTCAGCATCTGTCACTAACTGTGAGTTACATTTAAATGCAAAGTGTTAGTAGAACAGGTTACAGCACTGAGCCTTTTATGCATAAAATCGAGTAACAAAAGCATCACAAGATTATTTGCATGTGCACACTTGTGATCTTTCTGTCGTTTTATTAGGGCGACTGCCTTGAATTTACTAATAAGTAATAGTTGTGCTCATCTTGAGCAGGAACAGGACAGTCGTGAATGGTGTACTAGATAAATAAAAGGATGGAGAAACCTATTCAAGACATGACTTATAGAAACCGCTACTTATAAAGCAGTAGCAGTACACAAACCTGACATCCTGCACAAATAAATGTAATATTAAGTTTCCATAACTCACCCAGTACTACTACTTGAGCATCCAGATCATCAAGTCAGGATTTACATGAAACCTCAACCTTTACTCAAGATCAAAATGCCTATCCCCCTTTTTATGCCTTATTTTTCAGGTCTAGTACGTTAGCATTAGAAAAATCAGGCAAATAAAACTCCATCAAAAAAATAAATGAAGCCTGAAGAATGCTTATGTTTATGATCTTAGTGACAACACAGGGCATTTTTGAGCCCAGAGTATTCCTACACTACATACAAAAGCAATTCCCAGCAACAAGTAAAATTAGACTAAAGAACTGGTTTGTTAGCTTTGATAGACTACTTTTAAAGGAAAGCACTCAGACCCATCTTAACTTCACACTGATTCTTCACTGTTTCTCCCATTTCTTGCCTCATCTGATGAAATCAATCAACACTAATCACTTCACTCATACTGCCAGTGGCAAGACAAATCTTCATAGGAAGCACCTTGTGTTGTGTGAATGTGTTAATACCCACTTTGGCACTGCAGGTCCAGTTGCATACAGCCTACAGTATGATCAGCCTTAGGTGATTTGGTCACATACAATAAGAATTTTTATGATTTCAGATTCCCCCATAGCTCAGAACCTCTTCATATAGCTGTGCTGAATGGACTCACGTGACCACCCCCAATGAGAGCTCTTACAACTGGCTTATAGAATAGAGCTCTTTATTGGAACAACAGATGACAGATTCTTCTGAATTGCTGGTGATTAATACCTTGTCTGCAGAACACGTGTTAACACCAACAATGTAAATAATACAGCCAATCACAAATGTGTTAAACTATGGAATAATTCTGTAGACGTTCTTATATTTCCAAGGGGAAGCACACAGTACAACCACAGTAAGAGCGCAAATCTTACCCTTTAGGCATCCCTAACCAGGAGGAAGAGAGATTCAGCCCATCCCAAAAGTCAACAACATCCTCCCTTTTGTCTGCAAAGGTACCTTTCCCAGAATTCCTTCTCTTTTCAGCTACTTTTATACTATTTTTTTTTATTCTCAGGCAGAGCTTGAGTTACTCTAATCATACCTATCTTTGTTGCAATTGTTGCAACAGAAAAACAGAACAGCTAATAAGTCAGAGTGACTACTGAACAGTTAGTCAGTTCCATTGTACCAAGAAGTTCCCATAGCTGCAATCTCACGACAGAGCCTAGGTGCTGAATGTTACACCTTGTTCCCCACTGCATCTCTTACAGTCATCGTACCAAGCTCCCCTGGTGGTGCTAACAGACTAACATCTACAGGTCTGATGTTGTTCAGGGAATTACCACGGAACAAACTCCTTGCATATTCTTTGTACTCCACCCTGGAGATTTCTTCAATGCTTTTCTTCTTTTAAGAAAGGGGCCTAACAAGTTATTTCCAATAATTACTTCACAATCCAGCCGTGAATACGGTTGCTCAAACTTCTCAATATTTAGAAGAAACTGGAAGGATCACACACAGCGTTATTTCCAGAATTAGAACTCAAACTCACTTGTCATGAAGTCATAGAAGAACGTTATTATAAAACGCAAAGACAAGATGTGTTTTTCCACAGAAACACAATAAATCAGAAAGGCTTTACCATGTGACAAGCATGAACTGCGTAGACGTGCTGGAAAAGCAAATAAGTCATCTTTCTGTCAGCTAAGTGTCATATCACAGGAGAGTAGAAAATGGAAAGCTTTCCTAATATCTATTCTGATTCAACAGCACTGGTAAAAAATGAAAACAGTATCAAATCTATCACGATTAATTCTGTGCTGTAACGTTAGGGGAAATTCCTCTTCCCTCCATTCTCTGTCATACCAGCTCCTCATGTCAGCTTCGGTTCACTTATTTGGAAATCAGTTGAACAGTGTCAACTCAGACCATAGCATGCTTTAGATGCTCTCTTGAGCTTAAGGAAAAAAAGAAATTATGATACTGTTCACAACCATAGTGTTGCCAAGAACAAATTTCAGAGCACGAAGAGAGAAAAGTATGCAAGGAAATAGCCTGTTAATTGTAAGTAACAAATAGGACAATAAAAATAAAAGTAAAGTGTCCAGACCACACTCATTTTGTTTATGTTTGTCCCTTATTCCCATAACTGTCTTCCATAATTAAAGCCAGTGCATCCATAGCCAGGTGACTGTTGCTCCAGGGGTGTGTCTCAAGCCACACCAATAGAAACTGCATCCAGGTCACGTCAACCATCAACTCCTATCCAGGCCTACAGAGTCGAGTCTCAGCTGTCCCCTTGGAACAATCAGCAGGACCCAGTGCACTCACTGTCTTCTAACAGAAATCCTTGCTAATTAATCTGTCTGTATCATTCCCCCCCCCCCCCCTCTTTCCTCCCTCAGTTTTTGTTTTTTTCTTAATACTGCTTTATTCTATGTTATGTCCTCCCTTGTATTCTTCTCTGTGTTAGTACTGCACACCACATATTGCTTTTCCTTTGTCCCTTGCTGCTTTCTTGCTTTGGATATTCTGTAACAGCACTGCAGCCTTCAGCTGCACATCTTCCCTTTCCCTCTGCGGGTTTTCCCCTCATGCTCACTTCTCTCTCTCTCCCTGGTAACATACTTAAATACATAAAGATGCATCTCACACCTCAGTTTTTATCATGTTTTATCTATGTATGTATTTCCTTGCTTTACAATCTCACATAGCTTCTCCATCCTTCCCTCTCCCACTTTCAATTTCTGGTGACATTCCTTGGCTCAGATCCTGCTGTGCCACCACCTGTTACAAAGCAGAAGCCAGGAGCCTCTGGGGAACAGAGCTGTCATGTTCATCCATTTGGCACAAAGTGGCAGTGGTGGGCAGGTTGCGTCCAACCCATGGCTGCACCAACACAACTATTTTGGGCTAGTAGCAATGTTACAACTGTATAAGGGGTGCAGATCCCACGAGAGGTAGAAGTCAGATAGCTGAAACAGAACCACACGGCAACCAGAGGAACATACGTGAACTCTTGACAGTGTAATTATACTCGTGACAGCACTCAAGAAAAAAAAAAACACCCTCATCGCTATCCTTAAGAATCAAGCTGTTTGCTTTACTCTTGGAAAAACATTTTTAGATAGCAATACCACAAAGGAAGGAGATGCAAACAAAAAGAATGTTTTCCTTCTGATTTCTTTGTTTCCTTTTTATAAGTCTCGAATTAACCCTTCTGTGCAGTTTCACAATGCAATAATTATCCAATTAGCAGCTGTGAATCCCAAGCTCATTCTATATGGTGGGATGAAAGGATCATGAGGGCACATGCGCACTGAAGTCTTTTTGGAACTGGCAATGTACAAGTAAACAGGAGTGAACTTCCAAAGCAAAATTTCACTGTTTTCCGAAAGATTACAGCACCTCAGCAATCTGCATAGTTCCACAGAGGAATTACGTTCACAGCTCCTCACAGAATACAGAGAAGCTTTGTGACTTCAAAACAAACCATTCAGATCTGCAAGCTGTGAAGGGAAGTCAGGGTGTGAAAATGAGGGGATGCTCTAAAAGCATCGCAACTGTTTCTATGAAAACATATATATATTTTTTTTTTATCTATGTATTTGAGCAAAGCTTCTTTGAATTCTGAAGTGTTCAGCTTCAGATGTTCTGGGAACTCCAGAGGAATGCATAGACTTGAGTGAACTTTTAAAAATACTATGACAAATAGTTCCACTCCAACTAGAAAATGCCAGACATCAAAGTGGTCCCACGAGGAGAAAAAAACAGAATAATTGAATGTATTTTAAATTAGTTTTCACAATCAATATGTATAAAACCAGACATGATACCAGATTAGGCTCTCCTTCTCTACAGTTACCACTAAGTGTAGCTCTATTGAAGTTAGTTTTTATCCTTAGAGACATCAAAGTCTTCCATTTATGTTTTCCTCCGGGTATTTACTGCACATTCCTGATAAACTTTTTGGTTCCACATCCTGGGCAGGCTGGTCAGACAGAAACTGTGTGCAATTACTATGTCATATAGAGACATACTTGTGAAAGAGGCAGGGAGGAGAAAGCTGTTCAGGAACAGCCCTGACAGGAAGTTACCCTTGAGAAGTTTAATTCCTTAAAGCACATGCAGATAAACATACTAGGGCCAACTAAAGCAGCATGCTCGCAGACCAGATCCTAAGCAGGAGCACAGGAACACAATTACATTCATGAAGATCACATGAACAAATTAGATCAGATATCATGAAACGCACACTTAAGAACAGATTAGAGTTATACTGAGGTGATAGAAAAAGATGCCATTCTCAAGCTAATTCTTTTCATGCTTCCTAGATTATAGAAGTAACAAGATTTGGTCATAGCCCTGGGTAACTGATAACTAAACCAGTGAATAATCAGCATAACAATGACAGTTACCATGGACTACCTGCTCCTGAAAGAAACACAGGAACTCTGAGCATGGATGTAAAAACCAAGCCCTCATGAGGTTTCATAATGTATCTGGAGTGAACAAGCAAGAAAAAAAAGCAAGATACAAGCACAGAACTAGGTGTCACTACAGAAAGTCTGGAGTACTGCAGAAGTATTGGGCAGTGCAGAGGTGAACTTCCCTGATCAATTCTGTCAGGTTCAAGAGACAAGTCCAACAGCATCAGCACTGCTAGGATGCTGTCCTCAGCATGCATAAGCACACTGCTTGTGCTATAGCTCTGCAAAGGACAGTCATCATGCTGGGCAAAGATCAAAACAACAACACAAATTTCTCATTAAAGGCATTACCTGGGAAGGTGCTTTGTAACCAAGCTGTTCTTTGTCAGCACTTTTGAAAATCACGTTGAGAAGAAAAGTCGCAAATTGGATGATGATGAAAGATTACTCTGAGGCAGCCTCTTCTACCACAGAACTTCATTCTTTACTCAATAGTTGAGAAGCAAGAGCCTTCCAATTTACAAAGGCAGCAGTAAAACTAGTTAGAGGCAGCACTTCATCCTGCCACCAGTTACCTACAACTGCACCAGGTAGTTTCTGGGCAAGTTACTGAAATTCACTTCTTGTGGTCACATTTCACTTAAATAAAAAACAGATACTGCTGTGTGCAACAGTCACACTGGTTTCAGGCAGTGGGGCTCATAATTCTATCTTACAGTGCTGTGAAAATGGAAAGGTACAAACACAGCAGAAAACAAGCAAGTGGAAAAGTGGAAAGCTAGTGGAATTGAAATGAGGAGTTTGCTTTGTAGACTTCATCCTGCCTCAATATGTTGAGAAAAACAATACAACTTTTAAAGCCTGCCTCAGTAGTTCACTGCAAAATGTAATGACATCACATTCTTAAACACGTATTTCCACAATAGTTATTCCTTACCTTCAATTCAATCAATCAATTCCCATTTTGATAATGATTGAGCTTTTCTCCCCAAGGTAGCTCAGAACATTATTTGGAATCGTAAGAACCTGACATAGTCAAACTTGAAAAGAGCCTCATGGTTCATTTAATGATTATTTTTGTCTTACAAGCCAAAGGAAGATCAGTATGGACAGAGCAGTAAGTAAACAGAAGTTACAGACTCCTTCTTTTAAGCTAAACCACAGTTTTAAGCTAAAAAAAACCAAAAAAACAAAAAACACCAGTAAATAGCTGTAAGGAAAGGCAATAGGAGATAACCAATTTTAAATTACCCAAAAAAGAATAATGGCTACAATCCAGTTAATGAAAAAAAGAAACACTTTCTTACCCATGCCAAGGATCAGAGCTTTTCAAATTCTCCCAAAAGAAGGAACTCCAAGTAGAGAACATTCCTTTGTGGCAGCCAGCCCTTAAATGAGATTTAGGGAAGGGTGGGACCAGGTTCTACCCCTTCCAATCACACAGGTGAATTGTTTTAACCTGTGCTCGCGGGGCTGGCTGTGTGCCTTAACCAGGTGTTCAGTCATTGGTTCAAGCCATGGCTTAGCAATGTAGCCTAGCTGAATTTTTGTTCCCTTGCAAGGCAACTCATGAAGGAGTCCAAGTAGTCAGATAGAGCCGAGGATAACTCTGTTCATTTTTTAGTTGCTATTGTTCTTGACTTTGACACTAGATAAGATGGAAGAGCACTCACAGTTAGGGAGCACTCTTAGTGTCTTGGCACATTTAGTGTCAAAAGTGTGAATTAATCTGAGACAACCAAGTCTTCATGATGCTATATCTGTGTGGATGTGAGATAAAATGGTTTTCTCTAATGGGTTTACAAACTATTCAAAAGGCTTCTAGTAATTATAAAAAATTACTGAGCACTTCAGATCATTTGTATAGCATGCAACTTCTGCAGATCCAAACTGTAAGCGTTCTGGAAGCATTTGTCCACTGTTTGTAAACAGCTATGGTCTGTTCTGTTTGCAACTTGCTTTTGCTAAGATAAGAATTTTCAACAGCAACCTCCCCAATAAATATTTTCAGAAACACTTCAGTTTGTTTACATGGAATATGTGAATGCAGAAGACTGTTTTTTATTTAGCAACCACCACAGATTTAAGCAGGGCAGGGAAGTTCATTACAAGTCAGCGTGTTCGCTGTAACATGTCTATAGCAACTTCAACAAGAGAGCAGCTTGATAATAAAGTTTTCTTTCTAAGCACTCTTGACTGGAGTCCCATTTAAAGACACTGCTTCATTAAATATCACTCTTGACAGCTCTCCTGCCATTCCTGCTCTCTTACAAAAAGGAGAATGACAACTTTACAAATAGCAAATGACTAGAACTAGACATTTAATGTACATTCTGAATGCAAAGCTGTGATAAATACTTGTATTTCTTATAGAACTCTGCTGAAAACATAATTACACCAAGAAGATTTAATAAGTATAAAGGCTTCCACTGTAACACTTCCACTGTAACTCAAGAAATCTTCTCCTTTTGATACCACTGAAGCACAGAAATGGTAGTCTGGGCCTTGTGCTTTCTAGCAGTCAGCTGAGTGTACAAAGAGGAATTTAGCAAATTAATGAACTGAATGAAATTAATTAATTGAATGAAAACTGCAGACCTTGTTAACTCCATGATATATCTGACAACCTGAAAGGGTTAATGAAATCCACAAAGCTGCTAGCCTCACTGCAATCATTTTCTATTTCATTTGCTGATCTTTTCAATTTGTGTTCACAGTTTGGTGTCATATACAATGTTGAAGCAGTTGCTTCTCCTCGATAACAAAAATGTGTATATCTACCGTCTTTGTGGGTACATTTTTTGTACACAGTTTATTTGGAAATATCATAGAATCATAGAATTGCTCAGGTTGGAAAAGACCTTAAAGATCATCGAGTCCAACCACAACCTAAGCACACTAACTCTAACAACCCTCCGATAAATCATGTCCCTAAGCACAATGTCCAAATGGTTTTTAAACATATTCAGAGATGGAGACTCAACCACCTCCCTGGGGAGCCTATTCCTGTGCTTAACCACTCTTTTTGTAAAGAAGTTTTTTCTGATATCCAACCTAAGCCTTCCCTGGCACAACTTGAGACCATTTCCTCTCATATCAAGTGTCTTTTTGCATTTTATTTTTGTAAATTTGTTTTGAGCTCATCTGCTCACATGCCCAAATACCACTGCTATGAACATCCGCTTTTGCAACAGTCTCAAAGCACTTGTTATTCTACTCTCACTGATTTTGATGGGATTTAGCTGCAGTGTTACTTCTAGAAAATGAGTTCATATCAATACCTAAATTCAGAAATAAACATCTTTCTTTGCATTTGTTAGAAACATGGATGTTATTATCCAAGAAATAAACAACTGAACAAACATATCCCAGATGTATGGGCAGAGAGCAACAATAACACCAGGCAAACACATGTTAAAAGAGGAATTTGGCATGAGCTGAAAAGAAGCAGAGCTTTGCTGTCTATTCAACTAGAAAAGGTACGCAAGGAAAATAAACTGCTGAGCTTAACAAGAATGCTAAGTATATGAGCAGCTGGGGAATGTATTCAGCGATAACTTGGTATAGGTAAAGAAAAGATAATGCAGGCTCTGGAGTAAATTGGATGGGCTTGTCAAAGCCAAGCCAGACCAAATGTTGCCATGGTTATTGAGTCCCCCAAATAAAGAGAACACCATTCACTCTATAGTACAAAGTCTCAGGATAGCTTTGTGATCCCTCACTGGGTCTGTGGATAGTGATGAACATCCAGATTTGCAGCCTGTTGTTATTAGGGAATGTAAATCAGACAGCAAAAATGAAAGCAGGAGAGTGACAAAATACCTTAGGAACCACCTTTCCTACCTGATTCCTACAAAGTTCTCCTGGGTTTTCAGACTGATAGATTTAGTATTGTCTGCATAATAGGTAGGCTGATTCATTTTATTGATCCTCAGTTATTTTACGATATTATGTGCTTCATTAGTCCAAGCACACAAGGCACGGGGCCACAGGCCCACAAATAAGCCTCAGCAGCCAATGCAAACCTGCATTCCTGGTGCAGAATATTAATTTTTAAAAACAAAGCCAAGCGCATTTAATTTTAACACATCTGAGGAAATATTTTAATGGTTTACTGTGCAGTATAAAAAAGTATAATGTATATTTATTATATTTTTAAAAGATTATTTCTTTTTTGTGTTTTAAATAGTATGATGAGCATAAGTTTCAGTATTATTTTGAATTAGGTAAATTATTTCCCTGTGTTGCATCTACAGATGCAGCTTTAAATAGAGTATTTACTCTGCAACTAAGGAATTAGGAGCCTCATGATGAAAAAAACAACAACAACAACAACAACAGAGGAAGGAAAAAGAATAAAATGGGCTAGAAAGTTTCTGGTTACTGGTGAAAAAGAGTGGAGGAGCAAGCCTGTACCACATAGTGGCAAGGGCAGCAAGGGCAAAGAAAGTCAAGTTAAAATAGACATACAGTCTCTGGTGGGTCATTTCAATTTCATCTGCAGAGTAATTTTCACGCCACTTAGCCATAGCCACAGCAGGAATAAAGAAGACTAAACACATTAGAATGACAAAATCATACAAGGGGGGATTGCAGCACGCGGTCATTAAGTTTGATAAAATTCAATGATACGGTAGGCTGAGTCAGTGTTCTATCAAGGACTTTGAGTGTTTACAGAAAAATACAGTATGCAACAGTAGAAAGATCTGTAGTACACTCATTCAAGCATCATGGTATCTCAAGAATCCATCTGCCACAAAAATGAAAGAAATTAAGGCTTCAAAAAAATCCAAAACAAAAATGCAAGCAACAGAAAAACATTCCAACCTGTTAGTGAAATTTGCAGTTAGTATAGTGGCTTTGTTAATTTCAGATCCTTTAGGGAAACATAGGATATTTTTCAGTACTTACATGCTGCAAGATCCATTAACAAGTAGTTAATGGATTTAGGTCTGCAGAAAAATGGACTTTACTTTAACATTTTCATCTCCCTTGAAATCACAGTAAGCCTTTCAGAACAGAAAATGAGCCTCGGACATGTAACCAACCGGCTGGTTGCAGCAAAGAAGTGATAAGAGGCTTTCTTTCAGATCACTGTGCTCAGGAAAAAAAAAAAGGAGATGCAATGGGACAGCTTGCAGTAGGCAGTATGCATTTCCCTAGGTCAAACATGATTCCTATTCCATAGCAGGATAAACCCAAGATTAGAGCAGATGGTGAGACAACTTTATGCCCTCCCTTGTGTTTTCCAGCATTTAAGAGAAGCCTTAATTTTGAAGGAAGACCACAGAAAACCCTGATCACGTCTGCTGTTACAGGACACTTTGAACAACTTCCCAAGAAATTAAGCAACCCTGCAGCTCAGCATAAGTTGAACCTTAGGCACCAGGCTGGGCTCCAGCAGCAGCACAGGAGGAGTACTGATGCTCTTAGCATTAAGTATGAAGACTGGACCTACCATTTAGAGGTTAAACTATTTAATGAACTCAGTATGCAAAATAGAGAAAGAGAGGATGAACTACAGTATCTGGTGTTCATTGTGAAGAAATAACATCCACTTCATCGTAAAATTTTTACCAGCATACACTTCCCAGTTTGTATACGTTAGGGGTAGTATCTTCTGGAATAAGTATGTAAAAATCAGTTGTCTTACTTTTACTCAGTTATGTTCAAACTGCTCCCCTTTGAGGCAATGGGCAACGTGATGCATGATTTACACAGGCAGTCATAGTATAGAGTGAAAACTTTTTTATTGGTTTGGTGCTCGGTAATCACAGTTGAGATTATGCAGACTGAAGTTCATAGTTCACTTCATCCTGCCTTAGTAGCCAGTGAATATAAAACAGAAACAAACAAGTATCAGAGATTTATAGAGTTCAAATTTAGAAAGGACAGCTATGGTTATCTCATTTAGCCTTGTGTACTATAGGCTAAAGACTACATGCCAAAACATGCATAAAACCCCTATAACAATGCTTGCTCAAAAAGACGTCACCTAAGGAAATTCAGCTGTGATTTAAATGCTTTAAGCACGAGTAAGTCTCCAAGTCCATTATAATGTTTTTCCTATGACTAATAATATTCAACACTAAAAATGACCACCTTATTTCTGATTCGAGCACATAAACACATAGATTCTTTTTCTACAATACAAAATATAAGTTTCTTATCATATGGGTTCCATGTGAAATTTTGAATCAATTAATTGTTGATATACCGAGGTACCTGGTGGATAATATCAAGCAAACTGAGTAAAGCATTTTTTTTCTGCAAAAAAATCTGTACATGATTACTCTTTGGTACAATGAGCTAAGTAGCAATACATCATTCAAATCACCAAAATCTATCCATCTCCTTTGGTGTGCAATCATGTTGTAAAGTAGTAACCAAAAGCAGCTCTGATTATTCTTGAGAATTGATTCTCAGCTTCCTTGTCTGTTTTTCCAATGGAAATGTAGGACATAATTAGATCTGTGCTTCTGACTCATGTTTACAAAAGGAGGATGCTTATTTTTCCAAAAATCACAACCTATGGACTCCTTGTAGCATGCACAAGCAACCTGGAGAATCAGCCCACTAGACACTTCAAATGCCAATGCCATTGCTTTAGTTACTTTCAAAAACTTAGTGCTGTGAAAGAAGTGAAATATTTAAAGGAAAGATAAACGTATATGCCAGGTGCTTCATTTGATGGTATAAGTTTACATTTATGAGTGATTTAGGTTCGATACAATAAGTAACCACTAAACGTAGTGACCGGTGGGTACTTGGCTGCTATAGAACCCGTTGCCAGTCTAAGCCAGACTTCTTGACCATAATTTAACTCCAATAATGCATTTCCGGTAATTACTCTGTCAATGTATTTATTACTATTAATATTTTCAGCCTGAAAACTGAGTTTGTCTGTTCCATCAACAACCAAATAGCCAGAGGCACGGGGACTAAATGATTCAATGGTATATTCAAAAACATACACCCCAAGATATGGAACATGGAACTTCCCAGTTGCTGGGGCAAATGAAGCTCCATAGTTGACATCCAGATTGTTAAATCTGATGGGTCCTGGAGTCGTCATCCCATACGTATGAGAGGCAAAAAAGGCCACCATAGGTGCATATCTGTATGATCCCTTTGAAAAATCTGAAAAGGAATAAAGAACAGTTTCAAACAATGCCCTTTGTATTTCTCTCGCATTCCTCTTTTTATATTATAGAAAGGTAACTTGGATCAGCCAGAAATCATATCTGAAATCATAACTTAGTGGCTCAAGTGACTAATTTATGGTTTTATATAAGCACAGCATTTTTCTGTGCTGTATAAAAAGTAATTTTCTTCATAATTAGTGCTAGGTGCAACAAAAAAAAAAAAAAAAGGAAGATTTTAAAAACAGCAAGGTAACACTGTGACTGCATATACTAAGTTATCATTAAGAGAGCTGCTATTTTTTCCTCTTATTTCTCCCCTCTCTCTATTCCCAATTTATTTCCTTCCCCAGGATCTCTTCCACTGTTTATCTGTGTGTGCTGAAGCCAAGAATTTTCCCCACAAATCTTAGACAAATTGTGAAGAAATTTGGCACTCCTGATGTTAAATGAGGTAGTAAAAAGTGTATGTTTTCTCTTCCAGCTGAGCATGCACACTATGATACCATGCCACTGTAAAAATGATTTTATTCCCTATTCATATGTTGTCATGATTGACAATCAGCCAAACAGCTATAAAAAAAAATGCATTAATTTAGCATTCCATGCAGCTTGCATGTAAATTATTTATTTGTTTTCTGGACTAAATAAGCACAATTTCTAATTTCCTTTGAAACATTTTTAAAGGCTGTATGGCTTGCTAGTGAAAACCAGAGTTATGCCTAAAAGGCCTCCCTTCAGGCCATAATCTCATCTATTATGGTAGCTAGCGGTATTTATAGGGCATTTCTTGCAGTGCTAAAGCAGGTATTCTCAAGTGACACAAATTTCACTTCCCCCCCAGCTATAGCATACCATCCCTCAGCAGCCTACTGCAGAAGTCACCAGGGAGATTTCCAGCTTTATAACTGGTGCCAACCCAATTTAATCCCACTGGCTGGTTATATTAAAAAAAAGAGATTGTGAGTTACCCACAGGGATTGATGACTTCAACACAGGACACTACTACCTGATTTGGTACTCATTAAAGTGAAATGAGAGACCTTGGACCAGCAAATGTGTTCTAATTAGACCTCGGGGCAAAGTCCCATGCTGCTAGCATATTGCTCTATCCAATTCTTTACTTGCCGACACTCGGAGTATCATCGTTCACCAGCTTTGTACTGCAACTGACTCCTCCAAAGGGGTGGCGACAAGCACAAACAAAACCCTGTCTGTCATTGATACAGGTTCCTCCATTCTGGCATGGGGAGCTGACACAAGCTGGATACTGCCCTGTGATAGAGAGAAAGGAAAACCAAAAACTTCAAGTTGCAATGGTACGCACATACCCAAACAGTCATTACTGTGACAGTGCCCGAAGTTTTCAGTATTCTGGGAAGCCTCTTAAGCAATTCAGAAAACCAGCAGCATTTCTCACAGCATTCTGTGTGAAGGCCAACCTCAGATCCTGTCCAAGTAATACAGCAGCCTACCTCTTTGCTTGAACATAACATATCCTCAGCTAGTTTCCAAATTATTCAGAAATACCTAGAAAATCTGAGTTCTTGGTCTCAGGGGTTTGGGTACAAGTAGTAAGATGGAAAATATTACAAACCTTTGACTTGACACGCATAAGAACCATTAAAAAGCTGAAATATCTGAATAGCTATGATTGTACAGTTCAAGTCATTTCTGTCAAGAAATCAGAGTCTTTGCTCATTTCTTCCCTCCCTTTCTCCTGACATTTCTCCCCAGAATAAAAATTTAAAGCCAGCAAAGCCAAGTTATTGCCAAGCTTTAGCAGATGTTCCTTCTGCTATTCCCAACATGAGCCTTTCTATAACAATTTAAGGCAAGGTAAACCTACAGCTGGTCCTCAGGACATATTTGATTTGGAGGATACTCATTCCCTTAAGGATTTGGGGATGCTGAGAACTCACACCTCCTGACACAGAAACCATAGAGCTCCCAACACCAGTGGCTCACAGTGACTTTTGTGGTGACCACCTTACAGCTGGTTCAGCCCTCTTCCTCTCTCAGTGTTCTACTCTTACTCTCAGACACAAAAGCAAAGACAAGTGAAAATCAGCAGATTATGATCATGTGATTTAAGAAATAGGCTGGACAAGCTAATTAATCTTTGCGAAGAGTGGAAACATGCTGAGAGGCTTGGAGCTGACAATGCTGCACAAACAGGAAAACTTGGAAGAGGCAGTGCTGACATATTCCATTTTATTTCCTTCTTTTGATGAGAAAAAGAATTATTTTCCTGTTGCTTCAGAGGGATCTGTGCTTTGGTTTGGTTTCACTAGTACAAGCACAGAAAGCCGCTCTGCCAGGGCAGAGCCAACTTAACTTCAGATAGACCAAAACACATATTTTTTATTTCACGTCCAGACAATGTACTGTCTGGTCTATGATACTATTCACCCTAATGTGTCAGAATCACCTGCTCATGGAGCTGAAAGGTACTAAATACTATCCAGACTACTTCAGGTACTTGTCCTTTGTCCATAAATAATCTCCATTTCCAGATATCTACCAACATCGCTGTAGAAGTTTAATAACACAAGCAATGCAAATTACACCAAACAGGTGGTTCTGCAGTAGACCCACACTGAACATGGCCATCCTGTCTTCATATGTATGAGCTCACCAAATCATATCCTGTCAATACTGAGAAACACGTAACTCCAGTGCTTCTGAGTTATTAGGTGATTATTATTGAGTGGTGTAATGTTTTGTCATAGCAGTTCAGGGGAACAACATTCTGGCTGTATTAAATATTAAAAATTTCTGTGAAAAACGTAATACAAAACATCCCCAAGACGTGTTTTTCTTTTCCTCTGTTTTTGTCAAATAAAAGTCATGTGCTTTATAAAATGATATTTTCTTTGACAGGAACTACCACCAGAGCACTAGAAAGAGCTCTGACTCCACGTAGTCCTGTTGTAAACCTAGACTGGTGGATGAGAACTCAGAAGTCTTTTACAAAAGTATTAAACTACATATTCACACCTAGTTATTTCAGTAACGCCTATAGTTAGCTTTAGATTCTCATCCAGGGAAAACAACTACAGCAACCACTTTCCATGAGAAATTTCAGTTCAGTGAGCAGAATGCTAAATCACACTCTGTAGTGCCACTTGAATTTGCACTGACAGAGCATACAAAATAAAAACACAGCAGTAATTCTTTTCAACAAAAGTTAATGTCCACGCTGTAATCACACAATTTTGGTCTGTCGTGACTGGGGTCACCGCACAGGCAACTGGACATGAGGAAATTATGTTTTTCTTCCCAGATAACAGTTCTGCTGCAGACTTAATTGAAGTTATTTTTCACTTGTATTTACCAAGCATCCTCAGCAGCTTAGATACTGCATGAAAGTAAAGCAGGATAGGAAGAAAAATAGCTGATCGTGCTATCATACTCCAGAAACACACAACAGCCAGCCTGTTAATCGGCATAAATTATAAACAAAGCATGTGTAGGCCAGCCTGAAAGTAATGCCTCCTATTTATTCCCATGGAAACTGCAATAGATTTAAAAAGCATATTAACACTCATTGATAGAATAAATTCTTACCTACAAAACACTGTGTTTCAGCATAGTCACCACCATTAGCTATACACTTTTGTAGCTACAAACATGCCTGCATGCCTTTGTCATGAAAATCTACATCAGTGCTGAAATGCACCACCCACCGCCTCACTGTGCTCATATCCACTGTTCTTCAGAAATGCTCAACAAGAGTCAATTGAATGTCAGTGGGTGCCATTTTTTCCCACTTAAAGGAATTCAGTTCCACACCTTCACTTCATTCACCCTTCCATGTCAGACTCCATTCTGTCAGATTGCCCCTCTGCTGCCATCCATCACACAGCAAGAACATGCAATGGAATATTGGTGGGAAGTTTCAGCCTCTACTGCCATACCACCAACATCCACTTCTAACATCATGGACCTACATAACGAAAGGGATGCCATCACTTTTGGAGCAAACCTGATATATCCAAGAAACAGGAAAAACAGGAAAAAGACCACGTAAAAGGAAATGATAATAAGACTGAGAACAGCACTTTACCAGCCCACGGAAGGACAACTTTGCGTGAATTTAATGTTGGAGTTAAACTAAATTCTGACATAGTTTCACCTGTAGTAAATTGTCCTCCGTGGAGCAGTGTTGCTTAACAACATCTGAGATGTACGCTCCAGATTCTAGAAGCTAAAAAACGCTGTGAAGTACCTTGAGCCAATTAGGATTTTTAGAATAGTAGGCCAATGAACAAGCAGTCTATGCAATTTTCTTGTGTATTACAAGTTTGCTATGGGCAATATACTTTTGCTACCATTTCTGGTTGATGCTGCTCTTCTCTACTTTATTTTCTTTTTGTTCCCTTCTGAGGTACTGTGCCCATTTTACGAATGTTCTCTGGCTAGGATAAAGATGTTGAGAGGTTCATATTAGAAAAAGATTTCCAACTATAGTATGTATCTTATCTTTCACAAGTCAGTAGTGTATATGAGGAAAAAGAAACACTTTATAAGGAAAATGAAAAAACTTGAATTGCTACTACCAATAGCAGAAGACAAAGGAAATGCAGTTGCTGTTTTTACTCAATACAGCATGAGTGAGGATAGCTGGTTAAGGCTGAGTTTTTTCTACTCTTTGGAAGGGCAAGCAGCCAGAAGCTCTTTTGGGAAATAGGCTGCCAATGCTGTATAAATAAGTATTAAAAAGAAAATAAATGAAGCTTTGCCAGTATCTACTGCAATATTGTTTAGAAGCAAATAGAACATTCAGCAATTTAATGGCCTCCTTATAGAAAAATGTGATGCCAGGGGCTCAATCTGAAAATGTCTGAAAAGGAAGTGACTTTCCAGTGTTTCCACAATCATGTCACTGGATGTCCTAAGAGACTAGAAGACCTGAGAAATCCACTAAAGCATGTGGCTGCACAGGGTCTGACCAGCTGTCAGTCTACAATTATTCATCATGGCTAGCTTAGTCCTCTCAGTTTGACAGTGCCAAAGCTGCCAAAAAAGAGCTGCCCACTGGATCTAGGAGTGTCAGCAGGGCTAGGGCACCTTCTAGAGAGGTGACAAGCAGAGTAAGGCAAGTTGCTCACAGAAACCAGGGCCAGCCACAGCCCAGCAAGTCCCCAGGAAGACCTGAGAACCACAGAATCACTCAGGCTGGAAAAGACCTTAAAGATCATTGAGTCCAACCACGAGCTAACCATACTACCCAACTCTAACAACACTCTGCTAAACCATGCCCCTGAGCATCACATCCAAATGGTTTTCCTGGCCCGAGAAGAAGTGGGGCTCTCAAAAACATGGGCAGGAGTGCAGTGTGGGGGGTAGGTCAGACTGCTCAAGGTAGCCAAGCTATTAGTGACCTCAGGTTCTTGGAAGAGAGCTCAGGGGCAAGTGCTGCGTCTGTGACACTAAAAAACGAAACAAAATAACCACTCAACTCACAACACAAGCAAAAACCAAGGACAGGAGGCCCTTTGCCACACTGCAGTTCTGCTCTCAGATTAAGGATGGAGGCATATTGTCAAGATTGATCCAAACAACTTGGACTCTGACAACTCCGTTGAGGTGCTTCTTTGTTATTAAGATGCATCTAATGCCTCCATACATGTCTTTCAGCACTATTCAGTTTTCAGGAGTACTAAACACAAAGCTGTTTCATCTACCTGTTAGTCTAAAGAGTAAATAGGCAAAATGGAAGCATATGCCACAAAACTGAACTATAATCAGCACCATATCCATACAATTAAAATACAAGATGCAAAACATTTAAATAGGATAAATTAATTGCAGGATATAAATGAAAGGGAAGCCTGGATTTCTTTTAGGAGTCAGAAATCGCGTGCAACTGAAATCTGACAAAAAGAAACATTTTCCACGTACTCAATTGCAAGCTTTCTGACTTCACTTTCAGTTCCAGCATGCAATTCCTAAACCATGAAGTATAGCCACTGAAAGTTATTATCCATTGTTACAGTACAGAAGGTTGCCTTGCTTTGCTAAGTTTGTGTCAGAAGCAAGATGAAATAAAAAGCAGCTATTACTGAGATCACAAACTGAAACTCCTTTGGTACTTCATTCTCCAGGGTACTGAGAGCATTGATTCCGGTCATTCCCACGTGAAAGTACTAAGATGGATGGATCAGAAATAAGATAACTGGAAGATGATAACGTAAAGAAACAACCTTAATCTTACAACCATGCACCATTTAAAATACATCAACATAATAATTAACATAACACCCTCGCACTCTCAGTTATTCATGTTTATGTGAGGATGGAATAATCTGAATGAAGGACAACCGCAACTAACACATGCCTCCAAAGAGCACATTTACCTCTGAAAACTGCAATAGCCCCTAGATTCCCTAGAGAACAGAATCAATGGGCAGTGGACAAATGGGAACTGAGATACGCTGCCCTTGTTCTGCACCATGCTCTTCTATATTAGAACAGTGTTTGGAAGGTAAATCTAAATGTAATTCATAATCAAAACAATGAATATTTTACTGGGTATTTTTTTCTTTAAAGCAATGCATCACCCTCACATTAACTACTTGAAGCTATCTTAAGATATTCTTTTTTTATTAACCCAGTCATTACATTTATTATCAGGTAAAGAGCTGGATTTTCCATTCTTTGTACACATATACAGGCTTCTACCTGATGAAAGCTTTTCTTTTATTCAATCCACAACATGAGAAGTCTCCAAAACTGCATGTACCTCCTACATAACACAAATTCACATTGTTTCTATTTGATTTTAAATGACTGCTGTGGAAAATGTTACCTCAGGGCCAAGTCCTGAACACATTAATGTCAATGAAAAACTGCAATCTGTTCAAGAAGGATCAAATATTGAACACACTGGAATCAATGAGAATTATCATTCACATTCGTACTGTATATAAAATATGATTCCAATCTCTGTGAATTAAAAAGATGGTCTAAGAGGTAACGTGTTCCATAATTAGCTACTGAATCTTAAGGTTTCTTATAGAAACTTAAGGACAGTCAGCACATACTTCTGGATGGTCTCCTGAAACTTAAGAGAGAAAAAGCTTTCCTAGAAAAGTAAAATCTATCAACGTAGAAAATGCATACTTGTCAACTAAGA
This sequence comes from Phasianus colchicus, assembly GCF_987193195.1. NCBI lineage: Eukaryota > Metazoa > Chordata > Aves > Galliformes > Phasianidae > Phasianus > Phasianus colchicus. Next base: position 17,043,420 of record NC_143439.1, on the reverse strand, counting down.
TAATAGTCTTACTTCTTAAATTTTCACTAACATAATGTATGACTCTGCTAAGCAAAAAAAAAACCTAATTGAGTTCATTACTACTGGAAAACTACATAACCTCCACATTATGAAGACCTTGTTTAAAAATAGGGTTTTCACTGTATCTGCAAAGATCTGCACTTTCTGTAAGAGTGAGAACAAGTTAACATTATCAAATACGCTATTTGTTAAAATCCATCATGAGGTAAATAACTAGGAAAGACATTAATTCAATAAAATGCAATAAAGCAGAGAGCAGGTGGCAACTTGCTGTGATTCAGGCAGGTGGCACTAGTGACAGTTTCCAACAATGTAAAAGACTCAGGAGGGATCAAAAGACATCAGGTTTTATTCTCCCTGTTTTAATTGCAATCAAGTGTTTTATATTTTCATTCTGTGCTGCAGGAGAAACCGACAGAAAACACAGACACACAAAACAGAAAAATAATTGCTGTTTCCAAAGTCAAAATAATCAAATTTTGTTGCAAGTGCATTTTTCAGCGTGCCTTCCCTATTTGCAAAGATAACGAAGGAGTTAATTCCTCTAGAGTGGATGGATTTCAGCAGAAGTCAAGATACTCGTGGGATTGAGGTGTTAATAAGCATCCTTCCACTGAATACTGAAATGGCTGTTCCTAGCGGAGGTGGAAAAAGGAAAGGATAGAGGACAAGCTTGCACAATAACAATACTGGCAGCTCTCCTTACCCCCCCATATCTGCTCAGAACAGGGACAACACGGACCAAATAGAGTTTCAGAGATGTTTTTACCTTTAGGAATGCTGTATAGAAAAGATTTAGGTCTGGGTCCTAAAAAGTATCTGGACACTTGCCTATATTTGCTCTATCCTGCTTATTTTAATCTGAATGAGCTTCCCTTTAAGTATTCCTAGTCACTTAACCACTCTTCATTTTATGTACTTTGTCAGAAAATATATTTCCATAAAACATGTTTCTCTCAGCAGTGATGCCAAAAGGCATAACTCAATGTATTTTTATGAAATCATCCGTATGAATTCATTTCTTATGATCACGTTTGAATTTAAACATTTGAAAGCCAACCACACTCAAGAGCCAAACCTACTTTATGGCCTGACTCTTGATTCTGCAAGGATACTGTTATAACTGTTACTGCACTAATAATCTTAGTGAAGTTCTGAAGCAGCTGGCAAAAGCCTCATTGCAATCATTTGGTGTGTTCACTTGCTTAATATTTCTAATATTTTTCATCCCTACTGATGCTGCAAAGCATTGATGCAACTCCAGATTTCTCCTCCAGTGTGCACATTTTTACAGAAATTGCTAATTGATATGCAGGCACGAAGTCTTGTAGTTTAGATTTTGTCTAAATGGTCAGTAAGGTTTGAAAGGTCAGGTTTTCAACTGAGTATATGCATACAAAACTTAAATAGATCAAATATGAACTTATTAAGGAAAAATTACATGGAACTTTTGGATGACTTCATGCAAAAGAAAAAGTCTTCTTGCAAGCAAGAGAATAGAGCAACCCCAGATTCCCATGAGACACTTTTCATGGCATTCTTTTAAGTCTTTATTCACCTCAAATCAAGTTCTTATGCCACCTCTGTTATGGCTTTTTTTACTCAGTTCATCACCTTGATTGCTTAAGACCGTTACAAAAGTGACAAATTTTGCATAGACTAAAACATGTTACCTGAATCTATGGTATTATCTGTATTTCTCTGACTTCGGCTTGTCAGACTCATCGTGATGTTTGCTGCTCCTTTTTTCACTGGAGCTGGTTTCTTCATAGTTGGTTTCACTTGCTTCTGAAGTTTAGTGACATTGTTTATTACACTTGCCACCGACGTGTCAACATGCTGTGTTAGATTTGTCAGGATAGTCCCTGCTTTTATCTCAAGCACAGACTCAATGAGCTCTTGGAGTCCTCTGTGCAGCAGAGGAATATCTGGCTGAGCAAGCTGAATTAGTACAGGTATACTCGCATTCACTTTCTGGATGCTGCTGTTGGCATCTTGACACGACCCCCAGGCCTCATGCACAGTCTTGTTCAGAAGTAGAATGCTGTTTGAGAAACGGATTGACTTTGTTTCCAGGGCCTTGATTCTGGAAGTCAGTGACTGGAGCTGAAGTAAGGCTGCTTGTTCTTTCTCTGTCAAAGCAGTTTTTGTTTTTTTCTGTGAAACACAGTTATTAGCCAAAAACTTGGAAATTTTTGACTCTGCAGCCAGGAGACGAACCTCAAGGTCCTTTGATGCCTCCAGATAGTCAAGTAGTTTTTCTTCCAGGTGAGTGATATCCTGTTGTTGATCGTCCATTTTTGATGATGTTTCATTTAAAATATAGTAAATTCTTCTAAAATTTTGAAGGATAGTTTTGTCAGCCTCTACACGTGGGAGATCAGAAAGCAATGGAACTACTTGCGAAGTGAATTCATGCTTCTGCTTGCCAATAAGTGATGTCCAGATGGATTCATTCAACTGTTGGAATTGGGAAAGGAAAGCCAACAGGCTGTCCAGTTTCTCAGCCCTGCCACAGCAGACCTCAGTCTCATTTTTCAGAGCATGTAACTTATCTTTCTGTACGTATTTGTCTTGAATAGAATCAATAGCACTGTTTATTATCATCATGGTCTTGTTTAATCCATCTTCTATTTCCACAGAGCATTCATTCATACGACTCTCCAAGAACTCCTGATAATCCTGAGATTTGTTTTTAAGTCCCTCCTGAGTTTTTGAGAGCTCCTGAATGGTAGAACTCATTCTGTTAACAACAGTTGTGAGGTTTTCAAGCTTCTCAGTGATTGCTTCAGATTGGATTTGTTGTTCATACTCAGAAGTCAGACTAAAAGGTGGACCTTGTTCAATAAAGGGTTGCAGGATCTCCATGTCATAGGACAAATCATTAATTTGCTCATTCATTTTGTCCATCTTACTGTCCAATGAAAGGACCAAATCAGAGACACTTTTGTTTAGGACAACAACATTTTCTTGGGTTCCTGATAGCTGCATTTGGAAATCCTTCCTGCTCTCTGACAACATGTCATCACAGACTCCCAGAACAGAGTCTCTCTGAATTTCCAGTGCAAGACTGAGGTTGTTAATTTTGTTGTCCTGGACTCTTAAGTCATCATAGATCTGTAGTACTATCAGGTCCTGCTTTTTCACCTTCTCATGCAGAGTAAACATGTACTCTGTAACATTATACTTTGTAACTTCATCTGTTGAAGGGATGTTTTGTCTTGGAGATGCTTCAGCTGATAATAGCTGTTCATGAGCATGTCTCATTTCATTAAGGGTCCTATTTAAAGATTCATAATAAATGACACTTCTTGACTGTTGATGCTCTAAGTTGTCTTCCAATGATTTCTGCTTTTTCTGTAAAGCTTTCATAGGCTCGTCACAAATTAGGGTAATTTCCTCTTTCATCTGTACCATGTGACTCTTCAGCTCCAAAATGTCAAGATTTGTTGGCCTCATGTCGTTTTCTAGAGAAAATTTTTGCTGGGTTTCATTTAAGTGCTTCGCTAATTCTTTTGTATTTTCAAGATCATTTGACAAACTGGACACCGTCTTGAAAATCTGAGCCATGTTCTCTAGCGTTTCTCTTCGAAATACTTCTAACTGTTCTCCAACAATATCTTTGACTAATATGTTAATACTCCTGGATTTGAGACCTTCAGGAAAAAGCAGAAATATGGAAATAATCAAAACAATATTGTCAGCATTTTTTTTTTTTCCCACAAAACATGAGCACAGAATTGTTCTCAGGTGAGATATCCCCTCCAATTACCTATCCACAGAGCAAAATTTGTAACTGAGGAACACAGAGGACAGCTACTTATTTGTAGTCTCTTCCTTGTTTCCAGTGAAATCAGAGGGACTTTTTCTATTATTTCGAAAGGGCAAACTCAGACCCTGAATACACGGTGTCAACTTTGATCACTTAGTTAAGCTGTCTATGAGCACTGAAATGAGGATATTTATGTGCTTTTGTTGCTTGTTCAGAAGAAAACAATGTGTCCTTTTTCCATTTGGGAAAAAAGGAAAAAAAAGTTCTGCTTTATCAACATTATGGTCAAGAAGAAGTGAAAGCAGACATTATTATTACCTTCCTGTTATGTCATATATGGTAAGTGGTCATACAATCCTCTATATTGGAAAGAAGAACAAAAAATATGGTAAGTGGTCATACAATCCTCTATATTGGAAAGAAGAACAAAAAAAGTGCTTTCTTGAATATTTAAAATTAGGATATGAGAACCGCTGCAAAAAGCAGACTAACTAAGGTACACATATTTACTTAGTCTCACATACTTAAATTAACTCTTCAGAATACTAATCCCAAAAAGCATTAGGCAGAGGTAAGCATGGAAATTCAATTCCTGTGAAAAACAGTAATGTATGACTCCTGTATAGACTTAAGTGATTAGAAGTAGATAATTAAATGCTGTCCAACAAGACCAATGCATTAAAAAAATTATATTCATACAGCAAGTATTCTGCTTCACTGTGAAATTAATTTTTTTTCCTTCACTTCCAGAAGTAGCCTCCATATCCAATTAAATCACAGATCAGCAGGGATTAGAAGGGACCTTAAAGATCATCTAGTTCTAGTCCCCAGGCTGTACAAAGAGTTCCAACCACTTAATCAGGTACTGGATCAAGTTGACAAAAGCCCCATCCAATCTGGCTGTGAACATCTCCAGGGATGGGGTACTCACTACATCTCTGGGCAACTTGTTTCAGTGCCTCACCACTTTCTGTGTGAAAAATACTCAAGAATGAAGATGTACTGGCAGCTGAGAGGAGGATAGAAGATATTCATGAAGAGCAAAATATGTCGAGGAAATCATTACCATAAGATGCTATAAAGTTTTGTTTGTTTGTTTGTTTTACAAGACACAAGGGGCTATGAAGAAAAATCGAATGACTGTGGAAAGAAACAAAGTCACTTTATTCCTTCTAGGAGGAACCCATTACATTTCTTCATATCAGCAACAAGTACTGATGAGAGGCCACCCTGCTACAAAAGCTCTTCTACAGGATCTATACTGTCCTTTACCTTCTGTGATTGCCCAGAAGAGCAAAGCTCAGCACTAACTTTCAGATGTTATTATCAGGGAGATGGAGCCTGCCAAAACAGACGACTTTGTGTTTCCTGCCCTTGCCTACTGGCTAGGAAAACAAGGTGCCTAATAGGCAATTGCCATTCTGAAGTTCAGCTGTGGCAGCATGCTTTTCCACATATTTTTAAGCTTGAGCTCAGAATACAAAAGTATGCTCACAGATGCAACTCAATCTTTCTGTTGTTCACTGTGACATAGAAAGGTCCAAACTACCTGTGATCATTAAAGAACCCCTACACTTTTCATGAGATTATTAATTTTAATTCTCTGACTGAAACACATAATGTGTAATTACTCTGTGTCAACATACACTCCCTTTGCATTTTCAATTACCATTTGAAGAATAGCATGCAAAATAAATTTATGTACACAGGAGGATGAGCTGAGGTTGCATATCCAGCTGTAAATGACATTTCTGACATGAAGTAATTAACTCTCCATTCTTGGGTTCATTTTTAATTGAGTGTGTATTTTAATAATGAAGAAGAAAGGAGTTTATAGAAAGTCATGATATGAGTGAAAGAAGAAAGAAAAAACAAGTAGAGACTATTAAATGGAGAACATAAAATTATTTTCTCTAAATAACCAAAAAGTAGAAATTGTTTAAGTACTGAAAACAATCTTTTATAAGCACAGAATGTTTCTCTAATCAACTCAGAGGAGAATATCAGTTACTAATATGAACATTGCCTCATAGCAACAGATGACAAGTTTGTAGGACTGAAATATATTAACAGATGAAAAAAATAAGGACTGCAAATTCTACTGAATTATTTATCTACAGAGGAAAAAAAGACTTCACTCCTAACAAATCTTGATTAAAAAGGTGGACAGCCATTAGAATTTCTGTGACAAGAAAAAGAGTAAATAATGGATATGAGAAAGGAGGTGGAGATCATGGGAAGAAAATGAAAAGATAAGGAAAGAAGGTAGAAATCTGACTAACACAAAGCAACTACAGACTTAGCCATGCTTTGAAAGCACGTTGCTTCAGGATGGCAGTAGGAAAAATACTCAAGTGCTTTCTTCAGGAAAGAAAATATTTTAGCAACAACATGATGCACTGTGCTAGGGAGAAGCTTGAAAATTCTTGCCAGCTTCTGTTACCTTATTACATTCTGCCCACTTGAAGTATGACAGAGCCATACTTTCTGGGCAGAAACTGCACAGTTGTCTTTTGACATTGTATACGTGAACCAATTGCAATACAAACCTCTCTTTCTCCTTTGTCCTACTCATTCCTGCTGTTTAACTACTGTCAGCCCTAGGAAGCAGCAAAATTGCTTCTGATCTGTTCTTTGTGATGCCAGGTTAAATATTGTGAAAATTATCAATAATTATATGTAGGAAAAAGTTGACTTGCTTGACTGGTGATAAGATCTCTAGCTATAGAGCACTCCTCAGGAAGTAGCCTTCATTCAGGAGACATTTTCCCTTCTGCAGCTAATTCTTAAATGAGCCCATGAAGGAATGGATCCAGGGACCACTCCTTCAGGTCAGGTAGAAAGCACAGGTGAATTGTTTGCACCTGGGCTTCCTGGGCCAGCCATTCTCCCCCCCTCCCCTTCAGCAGGTGCTCAATCATCAGTTCAGGCTGTGACTTCACAGTTACCCGACACCTGCATACAAGCCAAGAATAATCTGTATTGGAGTGTCCATGATGAAAGTGATATTTTCCTTAGAACTGCTTGATTACGGGATACATTGAAAATATAAATTAAAAAAAATGCCAGCGATTGGAATGTCATTGAAGCAGGTATTAATTTGAGTATGGTAGATGTAAACAATAAAGACCTGAAACACATTTGAAGACAAGTAGGAAAATAATGGGTTTCGTACTGTGCATTTTGATCAGGACTTAGACCCTCACTATAGAAAGAAATAGGGAATGGATAAGCAGGAGCAAAAGACCTCTTGGAATAGTATCAGAATGACAGCTGGAATGAGCGGAGTACAAAAAAAAATGAAGAGAAAGCAGAAAGGAAATAGAAAATATTCAAAGACAAATTAAACGTATGCCCAAGGGTCAAAAATGCCATCTAGCAATATGTGGAGAGGTGAAAGGAGGTCACTGAGGGATGGGATATATGTGATCCAGGGTACAAGAGAGCCATCTAGCATTTGGCACGAGCAACTCAGGGGACACATGAGAACTGAAAATACACACAATGGGGCAACAACTGGTAAATTCAGGTGATTTTGCATCTCCCTTATTTTGTCATTTGGTTTTAACTCTACATAAAAAGTTCCAGTTGCTTCATGATATTTTAAAACAATAGACAGTCCTCTGAATTCTGAAACATATAATACAATCAATTTGATAAACATTCCTTAGAAATGAGAAAATGACTGCATATCAAAGGAAAGAAAGCTTATGTCCCTAAGTGTTCGTTAGGCATCATTTTTAGTTGGATAACAAACAGATCTTGCTGTAGGATTCTCAAGAAAAGGATGCATATTTATGCTGAAAAACATTTGCTCAATTTTCTGATCCTTGGCCATATCATTCTCATTTTCCCAAAAGACCAAGGATAATTTCGTACTTGATTTTTAACTCATGAGTACAGAAGTCTACCAGAGTTAGCCTAATATTGTCACAAAGGTAAATTATTCAGGAAGATGACATGTTGTAGATACAACTACAAAATTCTTTATATATTTCCCTTGCATATGTGAATTACATGTTAAAGAATATTACGTGCACTTAGCATAAGAGCCAGTACTACAGCTATCAACTAAATAAAATGTAATAACAATAACAATTATTTGCAGAAATCCAAAATAAAAACATCTTGATAGCAGCCAAAGCTACCACACAGATGATGCAGTACATAAGAAATTGTTTTTTTGGTCACTACAAAAGACACCATAACAACAAATGTTTAACCAAAAAAATCCCTCTATTATGAAATAGAGCAAAAAAGATAGTGTTCCTTCCAAATGCTGAACAATAGAGTAGGACAGCCCATAAATGTTTTTAGTACTTTTTTTTTTCCTGGCACCTTTAACTGGTTGAGTGATTACATTCATTTATTTTTCTTACCTTTTAGAAAAGATTGCAAGTCTGTACCCTTATCTTCATTGATTTTGCCTTCCAGAGAAGACAGCATCTTGCTCAAATCATTCACGGCAGCAGCAATGTTGTCAACCTTCTTCTGTAGAAAAGTCAATTTCATTTCCTGGCTGCTAATATTCTCATTCATTTTTTGTGCAAGTGCTTGGTCAGAAAACAAAATGAGATGGAAAAAAAAGTAGTGTTACGAAACTGTGGGGTGGAAAGAAATATAATTGACTTTAAAGACGTCAGTCAAGAATGCAGTGAAAATTTTCTGAATTATTACCTTGAGTGAATCATCTCGATTTTTGTCATGTATCATGTATTAGTGACATTCAGCAGCAGCTAATTACTAAGGCATCTGTATCCATTATAAAGTATTTATGATTCTAGAATAGTACCTGGAATGGTTTGCATATTTTAATCAGCGTAAAGCCATTTTTCCAACACCTAGCATCCCATCAAGGTTTTCAGCTAACTCTCATTTAGTCTTTCTCCTTCACCGTAATCACAAAAGCATTGATTTTTACTTATCATTTATAACATCATGATTTTGCAAAGCTTCTATCTGAAGGAATACATCATCTTTTCAGAGATGAGTTCAAAACAGAGATAGAGAAATAGCTAACAGATAAATGACTTCAGAATAATCATTTGTCTGTCATTAAAAAATAAAAGATATCCAGCCTGTACAGTCAAGTTTATTTTAAGACCTGCCTAAATTTTTCTTGATGCATGTTGTCTTTTTAGTTGCAAAAGAGCCTATCTGGATGCTTTTAAGGCAGGTAGCGGTAACGAAAGCCTTGGTCTTGCAAACTGAGACTCCGTGTGGCTCCAACTATCCACTCGAGTTTAGCAGCTGACAGGAACGAGACTTAGTCTGCGATTTTCAGAAGATGCTGAGAAAATTAAATGCTTTAATTCCTGTAAGAAAAACTATTAATTTTTTTCATATCCATCAACAATTCAAATAGTCAACTTTATACACATAATATACTGCACTATGTGATTAAAACCATACTATGACTTAATAAATTGCTATGCGAGAGATTCTTGAACAACACATATAAATATTTATTAGTGTAAATTTACAGTATTGGTATTGATCTGATGCCACTTTTCATTAAGGGATCACTGTCTTTTCCCATGGCAGTACACAGTCATAAATCAGCAATCACAGACACGTGCTTACTGTCAAATACAAGCTGTAGGCACAGGGGCCTAAAAACTACAAGAAGAAAAAGCAAGTTACACATAAAAGAGCATATTCTTCTTACTAGACTTCAATTCTTTAAAATTCTGGTATGTAAAAAACACTTTTAGGAAATTATTGACAATTCACTAAATGCACCAAATCAGTGTGCATGAACTGTGCCAACACCTACAGAATGCTCTCCTGTAGAGGCACATTGATTGTACAACTCCTAATAGCTAGTAAGTAACACTGTTTTAGGTTAGGATGTTAGCCTATCCAGCTATTTTCTTTCCCTTTGGTTTCTACTTAGACATAAAGCTGCAATTATAGCTTAACTAAGCAGCTGAGTCTGCCTTGTCCTCACCTTTCCTCAGCATCATCATGAAGATAAGCCATTGGCAGATCTTTTTTGAATACTTTTTCTTAGAACACTACTCTCTGGCATGGGCAGACAGATAGGTCTATTACTTCTACTCCTGGTTGAATTGTCACTGAGAGGAAGTGAACTGAGATCTTTACTGGCTCGTCTATAGCTGTCAAAACTGATAACTGAATGATAATCTGCCGGGTGCAACAGTTTCTGCAGTTAAATTTCTCTTGGTTCCTGCTGAAGGGAGTAGTCAAGCTACACAAGTGAATCTGGAAAGGTGGTTTATAAATGGCACAATGGCACTGCAGCAGCTGGAAACACAATCTGGCTTGTAGTCCAGACAGCAGCTGGTGGAGTGACAGACCAGGGCAGACAGATAATCCTGGCCCCAGGTTTTGTTTTCAGGGTTGGCAACCAGAATAGTTTCCAATTCCGAATTGATCCAATTTGATTTAAAAATCACTGAAAAGAAATTAACATGGAGCTTTGAGATTTCAGTTTTAGAGTTATTTTTAGACTAGGATTACTACTAAAAGAAGTGGCCCTACTTCACACTTCACTGATCAGGCTCATTTCTTCATATGAGTCCTGGCTGAATTACTAGACAGCATCTTCCTCCTTTCAGCACTGGGAAAGCTGGTTATTCACACAATATCACCAAGGTGCAAGAATCTTCTCCTTTCTAACTCCCATCTGAAACTACTTTTCCTTATCTCCGTGCTATATTAAGCCTTCCCTTCTCCTGCCTATTCTTTGTGATTTTTCTCTTTATTATTATTTGAAGTAAAGCACGTATATGGCCATAAACACATATAAATGTTCTGTCTCCTGAAAGCCATGTGGCAGTCTGCATTCTGCCATACTGTTCACAGAGCATGCGTGACTATCCCAAAATCAGTGCAGTATACTGGCATTTGGACACACTGACCTGATAACATATTTTATTATTTGGTTTCCCTAAAAGTTTTAGGATAAAGGCCAATCACATGACTGATGAAAACACTGTACATCACTATATTTTCTCTTACAATTCAGTGCTGGTTTACACTAATAGACTTTTTGTTTGTTTTTCTGCTAGTTCATTTAACTTTAGCAGCAGTTTAAATATTCTAATTGAACAAGTTTTACAAATGTTCTTAGCTTAGTCATGTTAAGTTACTAGTGATTTCACATTTTTTATTAAGCCAATCACCATTCTCTGGTAATATTAGGAAGAGGAAAGTGTTTAACGATGAAATCAGTTGTAGCAGCTGACCTGGCCCACTAGGCTCCTGTGTAGCTCCTGGTGTCCTCTCATTGAGAGTTCTGCTGCTTTCAGCTTGAGTGCTGTGCAGAAGTGATTGACGTTCTTGAGCTAAGAGATGGACAAAAAGAAAAAGAAGCAAGTGAAACACTGAACATGAATAAATCAGTATTCGGAATCAATTGCTTTTCCTCTGCATTCTATACCAAATTTACCAAACCCAGAAATAATTGCAGATTAGCCCTTATAACAGAGTGTGCAGGACTACATCTAGATGAATATAGCGAATAGTTTTTTAAATGGCTTCCTGAGATTTTGAGAGTTGGTGTTAGTACTAAAAGGTCAAAACTAGAATGAACAGAACATGGAATTATACAGAGCTAAAAATTCTAGAAGAGTTTACATCAATATAAAACAGAAATGCAAAGACAAAAAATGTCAGCAATAATGGATGGGTTTTTTTTCAGATTACACAATTACACAATCTTAGATGCTACTCAATAAATACGATGGCACTGCAGAACCTGAAAAATAAAAACAATTACAAAACGTGATCTAATTCCAGATTCTAATAAATACAATCTGAGATATGTGACAGGCACATACGTTGAAATTAGTATTTTCTCTGGTCATGGCAGACCAGATTTTCTGTTCTTATTTTACATCTCAATTCAAAGATCCAAGAGCACTTTTTAAGAAGTTGGACTAATGTTATTTTTTCAGTATTACTGTTGGGGAAACTGAGATGTAGAGAAGTGAACTGCCTTCCCCCCCAAAAATATGAGCAACAACTGATGGACCTAAGAAATAAAACGGGATTTCCATTTTCATTACTTACTTCTCTAACCATTAAGCTTAACAGTGTCACATTCCTTTCATTAAAGTGAACAAAATAATAAAATATGTACATAGTATGTTATAACATTTTTACTGTAAATTCATACCAATTTTTATACACTTATTCAAAATGCTTTTTGAAGTGGCTGCTGTTTCAGTTGGAGCACATCTGAGGAATACCACAGATATGATTTCCTACTTTTTTATGATTGAAGCAGAACAAGTTGGGTATGGTGACATTATCCTCCAGTACAAATATTAAAACCTAGCTTGGCCATAATGTGAGTTTCCAAGGAAACAGAATTAAATGCCGAATCAAAAAAATCTCAATTTCCCATCAGCCTCTTGGCAGCGTGCACAAGGATCAATAGATTATTACACTGATGGATAAGGTGCTTGAGGTTGTAAATTGAGAGAGAAAGTAACAGTTAGAACAGAGACTCAAAGAAAATTATAACATGACTGAAAATTTCATAGAATCTACTGAAATCATCTGAGAAAAAAGTGTGAAAACCTCAACTAAAATTTCAATAGCTTCTGTTATCTTTCTGTGGCATGGTTATTGACAGGAGTTAACTGCTTGCATTTTGCCCAATTCATTTCACATCAGTTATCAGTTGCTGATGTGATGATATAATCTATGACAAGGGAGTCTATTACTTGACTGTGATAAAGACCAGCTGATCGATGTCCTCTTATTCTTTCATTTACTGATGCTTCTGTTGCTCTAAATATATTCACCACCACTGCTACTGAAACAGACACCAGATTTTTTTTATATTATCGATCTTATCTACTATCTTACCCATTAAATCAAGTGCCTCATTTACAGTTTTACATTGCAGAATACCCAAACCCTTACAGTTAGTTTTATTTGCTTTAAGAGCATCAGGGGTATATATTTACTGCTGCATGCTTTTTTGCCAATGCTTTGAACTATTCAGATAACCTAATCCCTGTAAAACCCAGGACACAGATATCACAGTTGGAGGAAACCAGTAATGGAGCAAACCACCACACTTCTAACCGCAGCACAAACTGTAACCAGCGATTCACACACATAGGCACAACTGAACACAACACAGATAGAATACCTCATATTGTACAGTTATGAAGTTTCATCATTGTCTAGAAAAAGTGTTGGTCAGACAGCCTTAGATTCACTAATGTCATTTGATGAGCAAACTCAGAACAGTCAGTGGCAATATAGCTTCTTTCACATCATTCTTCTCCTGTGGCTCAGACGTTTTCCAAAGCAACTACTCTGACAAAAGCCTTTTGCGTTCATTGTTCCCACAGCTGAGATCCCCATCCCAGATGCCAAAAAGCAGCAGATGAGACAGAAGCACCAGACTAAAACACCAACACACATATCCTTAAGTTAGAAACAACCATTAAATAACTTGAAATGGGATACGCTACGCTCAGTTAAAGCTAAAGTGAGAAAATACAAAACCAAAAATAGACTTCTAGATCTACCCTATAGGTGTAATTTACAATAAGAAAACAACACTAATAAAAAAGAACAAAACACTAAAAAAAAAAAAAAAAAAAAAGGCAGCATTTCAGAAGGCTGAGTGATGAGGAGTTCCTCCGGTTCCTCCAGGTGCTTCAGGGTATTCACCAGTCCCCAATATAAACTAAAGTGCATAGGAATCTAATGCTAGGCTCCTAACATCGAATGTATCAGCCTAGATGTATAATTTATTGTCACATGTATTTTTAAACACAGCGTGCAAAATGATTTCAGGGAATATTAAAAATATGAAAATTGGATCTTTTCCTCTCAATATATTTTTGATTAGTCAGGAGCGACTTAAGGGGAACCCCTCTGGGGAGTTATGTAGTTTCTCCATGTTCTCTCTCCGGGCACTTCTGTGCCTAAAGATGAATTGCTACCTTTTGTGTCTTCAGCTCACCCCATGCTGAGGACAGCACTTGCTCGCGTGCAGAACGTTTTACAGCCATCTGCTGGAGAAATGACAGCACTACCAAGCAAGAGAGTAGTTTTAACAATGGCTACAATACTGTCAGCCATTTCAAGAACAAGCTCTCCTCTAAGCCACAGCTAGGTTAGGTGGAAATGAATTATTGCACGTTACCTCACACCACAGCAAAGCTGATACATTACACAGTGTTCATAAACTGTACGTCCATGAATGAACTGGGATTTCCCTCACACCCCAAAACACTGGTACACACGAGCTGTTTTCTCCAGCTTACAAATGAAAAATATCTCCAGCTTGAGGATAAAAAGTTGAAATAAAGCTGTGCTTAGAAATAATATGCCACAAATGGTGCAACTCATAGCTGACAAGGCCTTTCTTTTCGGCATTCTCGTTTGTTGTTTTGTTCACGCTGTGCTGTTCCACAAGTCTTAAAGGCATCATGTCCTGTTTTTATTTATTAAAAAAAGTAGTTCTTGTAAAAGTACGTTGTCCATGGTAGAATAGGATATGTGTCTTGTTCACTTCAGTAATGTGTTCTTGCCGAATGGGAGGAGGGAATAGTGATATGAACACCTTTCCAGCATCTCTTCTGTATCACTCACTACTTCACTACCTGCAGAGTGCCTGTACACAGTCAGTCACAAAACGACTGACCAAGTAGAGTTTGCCAAAGTCTAGGAACAGCTAACACATGGAGACAAGTTTTTCTCCTGCCTAGACTGTCAGACAGATCATTATGTCCCCTCAGCACAGAAATCCTTCATTAGATGGTCATGTTCTTAAACAGATCGAGTGCAGAGGAGCCAAGGGGAGGTTTCAAGAATTCTGAGGAGTCACTATCTGATTTTATAATGTCTCTCATCCTGCTGCTTTAGAAACAAAGTGCATGAAGACAAAGCTATGGGGCTTGCAATTGTTCCAGTTCATTAGCTGATGCCCTTTCATGGGAACCAAGTAATACAGGCAGGGCCTATGCTGGTGATTTGCTCCTCATGGGAAGAAGCATTCCAGAAACAGGGAAAAGGAGCACTTCTGACACAACACCTTTCACTGCATCTCTTTAAGCACTTCCAAAAGCATTAATTAATTAAATATCCCAGAGCCCTTGTGAGATAAGTGCCATCTCAATTTTCTAGATGAGTAAGCTTGGATATGCAGATTATAAGCAGCTTCCCCAAGTTATTCAGCAAGTCAGAAGAGCTTTGAGAATAGAACCCAGGAGATGTAATTTCAAACCCACTCCTTTAACATTTGACAACATATTCCTTTATTCTCATTTACACAGATACCACTACTGTTTGAGTTAATAGCTTTTTTCCTGGTCAGTGCTCCCATGTTGTTTTGATGTCTTTTCAATTTAATCAACTGTACTCCATGCCTTTAATAAGCATTTTTAAATCTATTTTTGCTAATGTTTGCATTATTATTATTATTTTTTTTAACAGCAAGCTTTTAAAACATCTTATCCATGCTGACTGGACAGCCTTGCTGACTGGCATTGTCCTGTGTCAATACCTCACTCCACACTCAGCTGCACAGAAGAGAATTCTGTGCCTGTTGAGGTTCTGGCTCTTTCAACACTGAAATTCCCTCCTGGATGTGAACAACAGTGATTTCTCTTCATTTCTCTACATTAATTTTTAATCACAGCCCCTTCTTTACCACTGCTGATTGAACTCCCTATCACATGTAATGGCCTTTCTTGTAATATTCATTCATTTAAAATATGTATGCTGATGCCGTATCTTATTTTTCAAGGGCAGCTTTTTTAAAGGCTAGCAGCAAAGAAATAGCTATTACACAGATGTTAAACTACGGTATGTTAAAAGTATGCTTGATCACCAAGGCAGGACTAAAGTGTTCTGCTCTGTCAAAAAAAAAAAAAAAGAAAAAGCCAAAGTTATACATGTATTGCACAATATCAAGTAAAATTAAGTTACCACTGAACTGAACAACAAAATTTCTACTCAATTTAGAGGAAAACAAAGTTAGTACATTATTTTACTAAACGTGTGAAATACATTTTTAGAGACAAACTAAAAGCAAAAAGGGCGACAGTGCTGCAGATGAATTTTATAGCAAATATTCAAGGGAGGACCTGGGTTTAATATTCCAGCACTGCAGAACTCAATAACTGAAAGGTCAAAAGTAGAGAAGCCCTGAATTCAACCTCATATTTGAGCAATATGGAATTAGGCTGAAGATGTTATGAGTTTTAGAGAGGAAGAAAGGAAACGACATTTTGCTTAAGCTGCTGTGGAAGCTCACATACAGGGAGGAGTCAACATTCCAAAGCATTTTAGCCTACCATGCATTTTTCCTGGTTTTGAATTAAGAGAAGGAACTGTATTGATTTTTAGCATAGCCATTTACTACAAATAAGATTGAATTGCTTTCTTTTGTTGAAATTAATGGGTTTCAAATCAGTGCATCTCCCACCTACCTTTTGGTTGGCAATTTTGCCCAGTGTATCCAGGACAGCACTTCCACTCCAGCGATGTTACTATTTTATGTTCAATTCTATAGGCTTGGTGTGTTGTTGTCTGGGACCTGTAAAACAAAACTATTTTAAACCTGTTTTATGTAATGGTACAGGAGATGTAGGATTCACCTACACCTACGTTATGGTTTTTTTATGTGTCTTCTCATTAACTGCTTGAAACTGAAAATGAAGCCTAGCTAGGAGTTGGTGTTTCAACAGCAATCAGAGTGTTAGTATCGCAACCTCCAGAAAATCTGAATAGACCACTTGCCTTTGAGATCTGTTTAGTGCTGTCAAGTTTCTTCCTTGACTATATCACCCACAAATTAAATATTATTAACTGTTATTATAATTAATAACTACTAAGCTGGACAGAGGGATTCAAATATACAACTATGGAATCACGTTTCCTTTGAAATCAATAACAAAAAGCATTTCTGATGAATTGATGCTATACCAGACCATATTAAGTACGTATTGGAAGCCTCTTGTTTCTGATTCAACTCATACCCTGGGTTGTATCAAGAGAAGCGTGATTAGCAGATCAAGGGAAGTGATTCTGCCCCTCTACTCTCATGAGACCTCACCTGGAGTACTGTGTCCAGCAGGACGGACATAGAGCTGTTGGAGCGGGTCCAGAGTAGGGCCACAAAGATGACCAGAGGGCTGCAGCACCTCCCCTACAGGAATAGGCTGAGAGACTCAGGGCTCTTCAACCTCAACAAGAGAAAGTTTTGGGGCTCCTTATAGCAGCCTTCCAGTACCTGAATCTACAGGAAAGCTGAGGATGGACTGAGGGGGAATGGCTTTAAACTGGAAGAGAGTACATTTAGACTAGATATCAGAAAGACATTGTTTACTGTGAGGATGGTGAGATACTTGTACAGGTTGCCCAGTGAGTTTGTGGATGCCTCCTCCCTGGAAGCATCCAAGGCCTGGCCAGATGGGGCTGTGAGTATCCTGATCTATGGGAGGTGTCCCTGCCTACAGCAGGGGGTGGGAACTCAATGTCCTTACAGGTCCCTTCCAACTCAAACCATTCTATGATTCTACAACTATTTTGAAGATTATAAATAGATAAATCAGATAAAACATTAAAATTTCCAGTCTATAAGTTGAAGCAAGTAGGCTATAGCTATACAATTGTGATACCTCAGTTCTTACAGTTAAAGTAGGTAACTGCACAATCAGCAGCAATTTTGTTTCTGTGCTCCAACACATCCTGTGTTAGAACCTAGAACCCAACTACGCCATCACTTCTTACAGCTTTTTGAAGTTAAGTCAGTTTAGAATGAATACGCAGCAAAAGAGCATACTGAAGAAACAAGCTAACATATGTCTATTTGCTTCTTTTAAACATGTTTGAGTAAAGAAGAATTTCAAATAGTTCCACTAGTTGCTAAACACTATCATGAAAACACTTCAAAGGGTTCTTTGCATTTTCTGAGATATGGACACATAATCCCTGTCAAAATCACTCCAGAAAGTGGTCAAATCTGAGAACAGTCAGACTGAAGAATACACTCCCAAAGAATTAAAAAATATATATATTGTTGTTTTATACAGTAGTTAATCTTCCCAACCTCTCATAAGGAATGCAATACTATATATTAAAGTGTATAGCAGATTTTTGTATGTCCCTGAAGTGCTTTGCCTCTGAGAAAAGAACTTCTCAGTAGTAAGAACTCAATAAAGATCAAGGTCAACTGAAATCAACGTTGGTCCTCTCAATTATTTGACTGTATATGTGCTCTTATTTTGTGATATAACTGCCTTGTTCTGTATTAGCATAATCAATCCCTGGAAGTACTCATAAAAAAAAAATGAAGTATCCATGAAAGGAGTTAATCAGGAAGAGATATTGCAGAAATAGCTTTCCAAGTAGACAAGCTCCAGAAGTATATGTAGCAAACTAAATTACATGAGCAGCCCAAGGAGATAATTAAAATTAAAAAAATAAATAAGTAAAAATTGAAGTTATTGCAAATCTATCAGATTGAATAAGAAAAGAGCCAACACTGCAACCACAGGGCTTATCCCACAATTTTGAGATAGAATTAATTATATTTTAGTCTCTCCTAATCTTAAGGATTCAGGTTTCACCTCAACGTTTAAGTATGCTCTGCCCTACCATCTAGAGGACAACTCTCCGAAGAAGCTGACTTCTATGATGCTTTCAAAATTTCACAAGGGAAAAACATGTTATAATCTTTGTTTTGCTAGTTCTGTTTCAAACTGCCATTCTCCAGTCCCATGTATTAAAATCTGATTTCAGTTGCCATTAAAATCTAAATATTTGGAGAATACAAACTGTCACTGAAACTACAAAAGACAATCTGAATATGTTCAGAGTTATTTACAAATTGTATCCAGGCCAATAACTCTTCTAATATTGCTGCCTGGCCAACATAGTTTTGACAGAAATAAAAACCCAAAAGAGATAATAACGAAAATATTTCTGCCATTTAGAGAAAGCCTTTTGCCCCAGCAGCACAATGCACAAAAAGGATTTTCTTTCTCACATGAACTTTAAAGACTTGCAGTTTCTCTTGAAGTAATTCAGAAGAAACATAGATTAGAGATTAGAGGATGCCAGAGTCAGCATATACCAAGCGTGTATGGTGAAACTGAAGGATAGTTACAGATTTTTTTATACTTGATAAGACATCCGGAATGAGATATGGAAACATGCTTATTTGCTCCCTCAACACGTTATTTTGCTTTTTTGTTTTCTGAAGTTATGGTTGTATTCGTTAGACAGCTGATGACAATTAGAGTATTGTTTCCTCCTAGTTCTACACACCTCTGAGCACAGGATCCAATAAGCCAAGTGCAAGGCTTTGCTCTGCCTGATGAGAAAGTTTCCAGGTTGTCCACTACAACTGTTGGTAAGAGCCTCGTATGGGTATAAGCACACCAGTTTCTGTAAGAGGTAGAAAGCAGACATAATTAAAATACAAATAACATTTTGCACAGTATAATGAGATATCATACTTCACAGGAATATCACTTAGGGATAGGATTAAGTTATGTAAACAAAACTTCTGTCAGACTGCCATTGTAGGTTTGGGCAAGTTACTTACTCTTCCTGCTTCAGCTATCCTTTAACAACAAAGAACAGGCAGTTATTTCTAAACCTCTATATTTATTTAGGTATACCTGATTTTTTCTTCATAAATGTTTAGGTAGTGCCAAATACAAAGACGACTTTCTAGCCTGCATAGATTTTAAAATACCCCTGCATTTCAGATCATAGAAACTCTTTCCAGAAGTCAAAGGATTGCTTAACAAAGCTTTTAATCACCAACAGGTTTCATCTTATGAATAGTTATTTTTACTCTTCCTTCCTTTCCCTGGAAATAAGTTGAGCATACATAAATTGTGTTTTTCAGTGCACTTTGAGGTCCAAGCCACACACAGTCATTATATGCCACAGCCCTGCTCCAGGCTATACCACTGGCTTTTTCCTCCCCTCCTCTCCCTGGAAAGAAGTCATATATGAAATAATCAAAGGGTCAACTGCAGAGCAGGAAGTGGAAGAAGGTGAATGTAAGGCTACATTCCTTTAAGAGTAGTACCAGGTGTTCAGAAGAAACTGTTTACATCCAATTTCAAAAACAGGTACATTGGTAGAAGATACAAAAGGAGAAGGAATTTAATTGAAATTATCATTTGAATAATGACTCAGGATGAATTTCTACAGTGAAATCATGTCTCAAATTTATCTGCACACTTTGATTCAGAAGTATGTAGACAAATTCAGGGGCTTTTGGCAAGGTCACTCAGCAAGTGCTAAGCAGAAAAAAAAAAGCAAGATGTCACATATTGAGAAGACATGTCCTGTTACAGATTTTATAAGGCATTCAAACAGAAAAGCAAAAGGCTAGTTAGCTTTCTACAGTTTATCAACAAACTCTATGAATATGTAGTAGACATTACATGCACCAAGGAGATGATAGCTGATTAGAGAGATGAGAGTTAAACAAAAGTACACAAAATTGTGTAGTTCCAGTAATAAACCTAAAGTTGTCTATAATTAGGTAATCAAGCTGAAGTTGATTATGAAGAACTGCACGAATCTCGTCATATTTAATTTCCAACTAGTTAAGTGCCAAAAAGATGTCTTGTAATACACGGTCAGCCATAAAGAAAAACAACCTCAAGTTACCCTGACCTCAAGTTGTGCCAGGGGAGGTTTAGGTTGGATATCAGGAAAAACTTCTTTACAGAAAGAGCAGTTATGCACTGTAATAGGCTCCCCAGGGAGGTGGTTGAATCACCATCCTGAATGTGTTTAAAAACCATTTGGATGTGGTGCTCAGGGACGTGATTTAGCAGAGGGTTGTTAGAGTTGGGTAGTGTGGTTAGATTGCAGTTGTACTAGATAGTCTTTTCCTTTTTAAGGTCTTCCCAACCCAGAGCAATTGTATGATTCTATGAACCTCATATTTATTACCTAAATTTACCATCTGAGAATCACAAAATGGCTTAATTTGGAGGTGAACTTAAAGACTGCGATAACACAAGAAAGACTATTCAGAGCAGAAGCTGTGGAGCAAGATCAACAGTTTGAGTAAGCAACACTGAGAACCAAGGACACCTCAAGAAGAGGAGAAAAACAAAGTCAAGTAAGCTGCGTGATGACTGCGTGGTAACCTGGATTGGAGGAAGAGTGCGTGGCCAGGCACAGCTCATGGCTCTGATTGGCTAAGCACTGCACAGTTAAGGAGTGCTCATGGAATGTTTTGTTGACATGTAAGGGCAGGTGGAAAAGTTACAAGAGAAAACTCACACATGTATACGAGGGATGTGAGAACCTGTAACAAACCATTTGGATTGTTCTCATCTGAGTCTGTGCATCAGATGCTTCAAGTGGCGCCTACTGCGTGGAGCAAATCGAGTCGAGGCTGAGCAAAGCTGCTCCAGCAGCGTTGCCCGATTGAACTACGTTTCCTGTGTGCCCACACCGCTCTGTGGGACAGAAGGTGAGCTGTCGGGAGCTATGGGGAGCTCACTAACGAAGGAGCAACAAAGAAATCTCCAAGCATTACAGATAATTTTAATATGTCAGAATCGACCTGTATCTAGCTCAGCATTAGTCGCTTTTCTTAAATGGATAAGTAAAAACATCCCCGACTTTCCAGAAACTGGGTTTTCCTCTGACGGGGAGCTTTGGGACAAAATCGGCACAAAACTCTGGGAGGCTTCTACTACTACAGACAAAGCGACTGCTAAACTTTTACCTGTTTGGCACCAAATATCAGAAGCGCTCAAACAAATCTGACAAGAAAGGGCAAATCCTTCCAACTGTTCCCCATCACACTCCCCCCCATCCCCACTACTGCCCCTCAGCGTGGATAGCAGCCTCTGCCCGGACCCAATCCATGGCTCCAACCCCATCCCCGACCATGGAGATGGAAAATTGCAACCCCCACCACTCTACTGCCCACCACACACACCCCCCATCCCTTGCCATGATGCTCCCACCCTCCGCACCCTCCCGTCGCTTTCTGGACAGCTGCTGCCCTCCGTCCCTCCAACTTTGCTTGCCATTCCGCCTTTACCACCCACATATAACTTGGTTAAAGTCAAGGATGGACCAAAAACTAAGGATCTTTCTGATCCCGGTCCAGTAGATTCGAAGGACGAAGCAAAATTCTTCCCTGCTGATGATTGTTTGAAGGGGACTGGGAGGGAAAACGTGGCTGCCACGTTTAGAGCAGTGCAGAAAAGAAGCAATATTATGGAGTGTTGCTGATACATTGCAAGCCTTTCCTATGGCGTATCATGCAAATCAGTCCCCTCAGTGGGAATCCCTCCCTCATGAGGCGGTGAAGGCGCTAAGGAACTCAGTGAGGGATTATGGATTTCAGTCCAACTTTACATATAATCTTTTGTTTGCCATCGCTGACAGTTATGTTCTGACCCCTTATGACTGGAAAATTTTGTTAGGAACAGTTCTGTCTCCCATGCAATACACTGTGTTTATGACTGAATACCAAGAACAGGCTACCTTCCAGGCTATGGATAATTCAGCTAACTTAAATCCTATTGGCATGGAGGAACTCCTGGGGGAAGGGGCTCAGGCAGCACCTCAGGCCCAGGCACAGATGGATAGGCAGTGCCTTGAACAAGTTAAGACTTTTGTATTGTGTGCTATCCATCGGATACTTGACACTAATTCGTCTAATACCTCATTTATATCAATTAAGCAGGGAGCTGCTGAGCCCTACATTAAATTTCTTGACCGTTTACAAAATACACTAGAGAGACAAGTGGAAAATCAAGCTGCCTGGGATATTTTGCTTAAGCAGTTAGCAGTAGAAAACGCAAATGCAGATTGTCAGAAGGTTTTACAGTCCTTAAAGAATGCAGATCCATCCATTACTGACATGATTAAAGCCTGTCAAGATGTAGGCACAAAAAGTCACAAAATGGCCTTGTTAGCAGACATGCTGGCATCCCAACTCAATGTAGGAACAGCTCAAAAAATGAAGTGTTACAATCATGGAAATCCTGGCCATGTACAAAAGGACTGTGAAAAGCCTAGGCAAGCAAATAAAAATGCATATGCTATCCCAGCTCAACTCTGTCTCCGCTGTGGGAAGGGGCTACATTGGGCGAGAGAATGCCGATCTAAACACCCTGTTGCTGCACAGCCCTTTGATCTGCTGGAAAATGGGAAGAAGAGCATGAGACCACATGCTATGACAACAGATTCAGTCCCAAATCAGCCAGCCACTGCCTGGCCAGTTCACTCAGACTAGCCACTGCAAGCAGTGCTCGAGTGGACTTGGCCACCACCCAGTCAGCAACACTGACCGATAACACCATGACCCTTATTCCAGTGGGTATAACTGGCCCCTTTGGGGACAGCATAGCACCCTCTTGTTAGGACGTTCTTCTGTTACACAGATGGGACTAATTTTTTTACTGGGAGTCATAGATGCTGACTACACTGAGGAAATGAAGATAATGGCATGGACATCCTCCCCACCACCCCCCGCTTTATTCCTACAGGTCATAAAATAGCATAGCTAGCCCCTTTTCATTCTATGGCCAAACCTGGCACTGGGGACTGGACTGGTAGATTTGGGAGCACAGACAAACCTTCTGTGCTATGGACTACACAAGTGCCAAAAGACAAACCATTATTACAACGCACGGCCTACAGTTATTAGGCCTCCTGGATACCAGAGCCAATGTTAGCATCATTAAGTAAAGTGAATAGCCCTCTGAATGCTACTAAAAAACCCCAATCCTGCTATAATAGAAGTTGGGATCTTGCAGCAGCCCAAAGTGCCTGAATTGAATTTTTTGAAAGGCCTGATAATCACATTGCTCACACTGCTCCTTACATCTTGCTGGTTCCCTGTACTCTGCGGGGTCATGATCTTTTGTTGTCAATGGGGCATGATTTTGCAGATGCGTTTTCAATACAGGCCATTGATGGGTAGCAACCTATACCCCTAGCTTGGAAAACAGGGCAACGTGTTTGGGTAAATCAGTGGCCCTTAACAAAGAAGTTGTTGCATTTCCATGAGCTAGTTCAAGTACAGCTGGCTGCTGGTCACATAGTGCCTGCTATCAGCCTTAAGTACCACTACTTAAGAGCTACAACCCTCTATTCCAACAACTCAAAGGAGACCAAGATCTGACCTCTAAAAGACAACACCACAAGCACTACGATGCTTAGACTCTGTGATAATATCAGTGTAACATCAACACAGCCATCATGTTTCCTTATCACTTCCAGTATCTCTTATAATAAATAACTCCTACCATCCGCATAGTTTGTTATGTCAATGGGATACCTCAAGAAAAGATCCTCTCATCATCCTTGAATGGATACTCTTACTACATACATATTAAAAACCATTACATCACAAGTGGAGATGTTTGCAGTGCTAATACAGTGAGGTCAGCATCATCTACAGATTTTATGAGCTTTAGACTCTAATTGAATCTACATACCCACTACTAAAAGATCTAGATTGAATGCTTGAGTACTTGCTCATTTTACAAACTGCTGTGGCTGACTATACTGGAAAACTTCCACTCATCCCACCAGACGTCAGCTACTGCATAATTTGTATTATCTATCCTTTATTAGAAATATTTTACTTTCACATGTTCCAATACCTAATGCTGTTACTGCATTTACAGATGGCTCTGTCAGGACACACCAAGCAGTGCTTCTCTGGCATGTGACTGCTACACGAAGGCAGTCAGATGTGCATATTGTTGATGGATCACCTCAAGTTGTAGAACTTGCTGTGGTAGCTTGAGCTTCTCAAATTTTTGCAGAACAAAAGCTTTATATAGTAACTGATTCTATGTATGTTACAGGTATCATTCAGCTGATGGAAGGGTCTTTTCTTAAGGAATTTAACAACCCTGCCTTTTTTGCACAGCTCAAGTGAGTTTTACATTATGTCTCTCACCATACTCTTCCTTACTTTATTATGCATATTCAATTGCGCACCAGATTGCCTGGTCCATTAACTGAGGGCAACCATAATGCTGATCAAGGCACAGTCACCTTTTCTAGCCCTCAATTATTTCAACAAGCACAAGTCTCCCATCAATTTGTGCATCAGAATAGGAGAGCCTTGCAAAAACAATTCCAATTGACAGTAGATCAAGCCCGTATCATCATTCTAACATGCCCAGACTGCCAGGCAATTGCCCTTTTGCCTCAAACAGGGACAAATCCCTGTGGCACAGCACCTCTTCAACTCTGGCAAACAGATGTCACTCATGTTCATGAATCCAGCCATCTAAAATATATGCACATAACAATAGATTCTCCTTTAATGTTTGCCACAGAGCATACAGGTGAATACAGTTGCAATGTCCATAAACACTGGCTATTTGCTTATGCTGCTATGGGGATCCCACATACTACCAAAACAGATAATGGACCTGCTTATAGTTCTAAGGCCACTCTAATTTTCCTCCAAGAACGGGTGGCTAGACATGCTACAGTCATTCCTCATTCTCCTAGTGAGGGAGCATGTCATTGAATATGCTCATCAAACATTGAAACGTACTCTTAATAAACAAAAAAAGGGGGGATACAGGAGACATACCACAAGGAAGATTATGTAAAGCTTTGCTTGTGCTAAATATTTTGAATCATGAACATACAGGTACAACTCAAGTAACCATCATTTTGGGGGCATCCCAAGAAATGGCCAATGGCTAATATTTGGAACATGGCCACAGGGCATTAGGAAGGTCCCTTACTACTGATAAATCAGAGTCGTGGATATGCCTTCATTTCCACTGAGACTGGCCCTATCTGGGTTCCAGCATGATACATTCAGCTTCATGTCAAAGCAGAAAATAGCATCCAGCCTTCGTGATGACTGGGATTGTGTGTTCCTTACTTCTTGGTATTGTTTCAAAATTTGCTGTATAGTAGATAACTTATGAGTGCCATAGTGAATGACATAGAATGGCTGGATTATGATTGCCCACTGGATAGTATCACAATAACAACATTGGTAATGGTATGACAAAAGCAGGCAATTTTCCTGTGTTACCAATGCAGCCTCAAGAATTAGAATTATTAGGCATTATCTATATTGCTGTGTGCTTCTTCCTTTATTTTAGTTGTAGATCAAATGCAAATTGAACAGGATTTGATGTTACCAGTGATGGAATCTATGAGAATAGCTCTTTTAGTATAATTTTACCCTCTCATTATCAGTAATGCTTAGCTATGATGCTATTAGTCTATCAAGTAGCCTTTCTTTAATTTGCAGAGACTAAACCTAGAAAGGAATCCCAGATAAAGGGATGACCCTGCATTATAGAATGATCAACTCTTTCATCCCACTGATCAGGATTTTAAATATATGGCCATACATCACTTGAAAATTTTCATTAGGATAATATTTCTTTTTAGTTAAATATAAAGAGGCTGTGCTTTTGTTTGATACTTCCTTTTTGTTCTGTTCCCTCTACCTCTTGCATGTATGTGATGTACATGTACTGAATAAATACTTGCCAAAACTTTAACCTTGAAAGTTGAGAGCTTAAGGTCAGGCAATCTTTTCATCGTCTTTGTGGAAGTCAAGAGCAACTTCGTGAAACAAATTTGGTACAATCCACAGGGGAAAAGCTTCCTTAAATTTTACAAAAGAAAAATTGACTTGCAGCACTACTCCAGTTGTGGCATAGAGGCCCTATACAGTCTTCTATATATTGAGAACACAAAGACTAGCAGCAATAACAGAACTGTAGCAATATCTGTGCTTAAATACTGCCAGCAGTTAGCTATATACACAGTTGATAGCTTCATTCCTTCCAGTTCACTTCCTCCATAACAACAGAAGTGAGAGATCCTCTCACATCAAGCATTCTACAAGGATGTGACATAATAACATGCTCAGCTCCCTTACTAAACATAACAAGGAAGACAGCTCTTCCACAGTTTCCTTGCAGAGATATCAGTGAGCAAAACCTCGAAGAAAAGGAGCCAGCAACCATACAGGCTAGGCACTAACATCAACACCAAGTACTACAACACCGAAGACAAGCAAGCAGAGCAATCTAAGTAAAACAATGCAGCAAATAAAAGAGAAAGTATATATATGTAACAAAACTGAATTACAGTCCCAAAAGACTGATGTAAGTAAGCACTTCTACATGGACATGGGCTTAAACATGGACTTCAATGGTGTTCCTGTCCACAGGTGTGGTTGGTGGTTTCAGGTGAGGCTGGTCAGAGCCATTAGGAAAAGGTTCTTTACTGAGAGGGTGGATGAACACTACTGTAGGCTTCCCAGGGTAGTCATGGTCCTCAGAGATCAAGAATTGTTTAGATGATTCTCTCAGTCATAGTGTCTGAATTTTGCATTAAGCTACAAGTTGTACGCACAGATCCTTGTCATCTCTAACTCAGGATGTGCTATGATTCTATATAGGCACAGCTTCTCCATTTTATAGCTATAGTAAGTGTTCATATCTGAGATTAAAGAAGTTATCTTAAGTGTTAGCACTGAAATTACAAAAAAAAATTATAAGTATATGAATGAAATACCATACTTTTCTTCACAAATGCAGAAAGCAACGTTAGTCCAGACTGACTGCAGCCTATCCAGGAGGAGCTCCAACTAAGCATAATGTCTTTCTTATGAATTACTTTCTATATTGAGGTTAAATCAAAAGCAAACATCTATATCCCTGAATAACTTTCATTACTTAACTGATAGCATATCAAGTCTGATCAAAAGACATTTGAAACGATAACACTCGTTCAGTACTACATCTCTTTTACTGGTAAGTTAACTGCCTAAAAGGTGAGAAGCTAAAAGCAAATGACAGGTAGGTGCTTTATCACACCTGCATATCAAGTACCAAAAGACACAAGTCAGATTTCAAAATCGGTGCAGAATTGTATTATCTCAACCTAGAATGAGCTGGTGCTGTGGTTAGGACTTAAGCTCCTGGCTCCCTCACCTACCTTCTTAACCTTACAAACAGACCTGAGAACTCAGCAGAAAAAGGGAGTAAGCTGAGGAAATACAGCTATACTGTCAGTGCTGGTCTTTTATGTAGTGCATACAGGAGAGATACTGTTCCTGGTAATTGCATTCCATTTCACATCTAAGCAAATATGATCAAGAAAAAGATAAATCAAGTAAAACAGACATTAAAAGCACAATAGTAGAAATACATCAAAGCCCTGAAAGCCCAGAAGACCAGGTTAAGAAAACTACTTCTTAAAATTGATAATGTAAATCCACTCATGATCATTACTAAACAGAGCAGCTAATTTCAAGGTAACAGCCACTGGAATTAGCTCATTTGGAGATGCCCTTCAAGGAAAAAGCAACACCATAAATCCCAAACTCCTCAGGTAAGGACAACTGTTTATTTTTAAAGATAATCTGAACTCAACGTCTGATCTCATTGGTCCTTTTCATCTGCCAAAAAAAAAAAAAAAAAAAAAAAAAAAAAAAAAAAACCACACAAAACACATAACCCAACTTGAACAGATTGTTTCTACTTATAATATTTAACTCATTCTCACACTGGATGAGTACAATATCTGTGTACCTGTCGTTCTCACAAGGGCCCAGCAATCTTAGAGCTAAATTAGAGGACATTCTCAGCAAAAGAGTCCCTGGTGTGACTCATAATTAGTTTTATGCTATCAGTGAACTAAGCTCATTAAGACATGTTTAGAATGTAAATAGAATTTTGAAGTCTGAAAAAAAAATGTAGATTTGAAAATAGAAGATGAAGTATGGTGGAAGAACTATTACGGGTTACTATATTTATGGGATACTTTAATGCAAAGGCAGAACAGAAGACAACTGCTTTGCATAACAGGAACTTAAACCTGAAAAGCCTCTTTAACCTCACCAGAATAATATATTCCAGACCAGCAACACAGGCTTCTGACACAGATTTTCTCAAGAGCTGCAGCAGCATCTTGTTTCTTTCCTGAGGCTCAGATCTCAATCAGGAAACTGTATTTAATAACAAAACACACTGTACAATGTATATCCAGCCTGGAGAGAGCAGTAAATCAACTTGCAGAATCATAGAATCACAAGGTTGGAAAGGACCTACAGGATCATCTAGTCCAACTGTCCTCCCATTACCACTGCTATCACGAGCCACTAAACTGTACCTCCTATCTCCTCATCCAGACACCAAAAGCCCTCGTGAGATTTTCTCTTGCTGTTCCAAGTACCGGCCAGCAAAACTCATTGGTAGCAAAGTGGTGGAGAACACCTTTGAGTCTCCAGAAAATGGGGTGCATATTGGAGATAGCCGTGAGATAGAGGTCTTTTCAGAGCCATTGTAAGTAAGAGCTGCCTACACACTTCCCCCCCAAAAAAAACCCAAAAAACCAAACCAAACCAAAACAAACAAACAAAAAAAAAACCCCACTATTTCTGAAGGCGTGGAAGGAATTACTGTAGCGTTCCCCATGTTTAGCTGACTCATTCTCAGTGATTTACATCAATCTCGTGATATGGAAGATACACGTGTCAGGCAAGGTTTTACAGCTACAAAAGGACACGACTGCCAGCGAAGAGCACCTTCCTTATCTTTCAGCGAAACCACAGAGCCTGCTGTGGTCTGCCCTTCGGCGCATAGCTAAGAGACCAATGAGAGGCAATGTCTCAGCAGCGGTTGTAAGCTCTGATTTTCGTTCCAGCCGACGAGAAGCTCTGCCATGCTGGGCCGGCAGGTGGCGGCCGCTGCCCGCAGAGGAGGGAACGGGACAGACTGCGGCTGACGATGGCCAGGACACAGAGCCTTCATCCTTCTACCTTTCTTCCTCTCCCCTGTGTTTTGTCTGGTGAAGTTAGCCGTTCTATTGCAGTCCGCGTACTCCAAATGCATTTTGCACGGGACTTTCTCAGACTTTGAACCAGTCCTCTTGACATTGTGGCACCTGATGTAAAATGAAGTGCAATTCACACCATCAATTAAAAAATAATTTTCTGAGCGCGAGTGGAAGTTATGAGACTGCATCAACCCCCTCCATACTACATTCCTACTTTGCATCATTGAATCTTTGTGTAACTGAACGGGAGCAATAACAAATAGCACAAAAACTGCCAGCTGGTGATCATCAAGTACAACTATACACAGTCAAACCATTTGCTTTTTAGCCAATATATTTTCAAACAGCATTTGTAAACAGTCCTAAAACCACACAGAAAGAGCAGCAGTGGCAGACAGGACACCAAGGGTGGAGATTTCATTCTGTCCCTTTCATATTACATCTGAAAATGAGTTATTTTTATCCATGAGTAGATTAGATTACCTGGCTTTTAATAGAAATACTATTGAATCATCACAGTTGAACATCACTGCATCACGGAAACAAGATTATTGTGTTGCTGAAGAAATAGAACAGCACCTGGAAATGCTGTTAAAGCTAGTACGTGGTTTGCTGGCTGTGCCTCATTCAGATTATACAGAGCTGATTGTTCTTTCATAGAACAGTTAATGAAATATGAACCCCAACTCCACACATTTTCATTTAATGATGTCCATTATGTCTAGACAAAGGAGTTGTAGAAAGGTGCTATGAGCACCTGGAGAAGGTATTTTGGAAGTAGAGGCTAAGAAACTGGGGCTTATTTGGCATGGGTAAGGAGTACTTAACAGCAGCCCCAACCATGGAGCTGCAGGGATGCTCTTAAGAAGTTAGAGCCAGAGCAATGCACGGCAAGAGAATGAGAGTCACAACAAATGAACTGAAGCAAGAAATAGTCAGACTGAGTTTGAGAAACCTGTTTCCCACTGAGGCATTGGAGTGGAGCCCAGAGAGGTTGTGCAGTCATTGGCCTGACCTGGTGAGTCCTGGAGCAAAAGATGCAAGTAAATCAGGCTCAGAGTAACCTATTATGGTCTCCTGTCACAAGCAAGAATTTGGACTAGAGACCTCCTGAGGCCCTTTCGAATTTGAATGATTCTATGTTTCTGTGAGCCAATGTCCTTTGCTTTTACATATTTCAGGCAATCCAGATGTTCTTCTAAATATAGTAGTATAAGACGATTCATATAAACATTCATATACTGACACTGTGTGCAATAAATCTATAACTTCTCCCACTCTGAAAGCATTACACAGAATCCCTGAATTTAGGTTAAATAAAAGTACATTGCATTTCCAAATTGCCTTGAGCATTCTGCTCAAGTTTTGGTGAGAAAAAATATGTTGACAGACTTAACTAACACTCAAAAATGATTAAAATGAATAGAAAGCACTCTCACATCTTCCTCACCTCCCTCCCTCTCCCTCTTGCTATTGCATAAGAAACCAGATTTTTACTTCAGCAACTTCTTTTGAAATCCACTAGGTGACTCAGGAGAGCTCTTTTTTTTTAATACTAGCAATGTTGAAAACCAACCATATCCTGGGCTGTATCAAATGATGTGGCCAACAGGTTGAGGGAGAAGATTCTCCCTTTTTGCTCTTTTGAGATCCCACCTGAAGTACTGCAGCAGGAGCTCAGGGGCCTGCAGCATCAGCAGTACATGAACCCATTGGAACAGGACAGAGAAGGCCCACGAGAACGATCAAAGGTCTGGAGCAACTCTCTTATGAGGAAAGGCAGAGAGAGCTGGAGTTGTTCAACCTAGAGAAAAAAAGGCTCTAAGTAAACCTCATGGCCTTCCAGTATGTGAAAAGAAAACGCGAGAAGGAATTAAAAGAAAGAAAGCAATTGAACAGCTCAGTACAATGAGAAAGACATTATAACAAAGGTATATAACAGCAGGACCAGCATAATAGAAAAGTGCTATAAAGAAAGAGAAGACAATTGCTCACCTGAATCAGAAGATTCTAGGTTCACAGGAGAAAGCTTCACCAAAATAGGATCTCTAGAAAAAGATCTTTCCCTACTGGCAGTCAGTCCTTGAATGAGGTCCAAGAGAGGTGGAGTCAGGCTCCATCCTATCTGGTTGCACAGATGAATTGCCTTCACCTGTGGTCCTTGGGCTGACCAGGTCCTTTCCCCAAGTGCTCAATCAATGATTCAGGCCGTGACTCAACATTTCCCATACAGATGGGAACAGACTTTTTTACAAAGGGTAGTAATTTTGAACTGACTGAAGGGAGATTTAGATTAAATGTTAGCAGGAAATCCTTCACTCAGAGATTGGTGAAGCACTGGTACAGGTTGTACTTTCCATCCCTGGAAGTGTTCAAGGCCAGGTTGGAGGGGCCCTGGGCAACCTGATCTAGCAAAAGGTGTCACTGCCCACAGAAGTGGGGTTGTAACCAGATGATCATTAAGGTTCCTCCCTACCCAGTGCCATCTGCAAGTCATTGAATCTGAACTAAATTCTGTATCTTTAAATAATAACCCTGTATTTTAAATGAGCATCAGACATATTTCTGAAATATAAACTATCCTTCAAACAGAAGTTATAATCCCGAATTAAGACTGGTTGGTTTTCTACACTCGCTGATCAGCTTCCTTTGTTCTGAAATGTATCAATCTACTAATCTTGGCTGAAATACTAATTCAGTACAATGACTGATTTCAACCACATACAAAAATCAGATTGGAAGATCTGCTTTACATGCTGATTGGAATAGCAAACCTGGATAGCCTCTGAGAAGTTCATCTGATACGCAGTGTACTAAGCAATGGTAAAATATGTTATAGGATATGCTTTCAACCCTGAAAAAGAGCTGACTTATTGAGACTGAAGTATCAGGTAGAAGGAGTGATACCATTTGCTTTACCATTTGTTTCATGATTGTTAGTTGTTTGGGTTTGGTTTTTTTCAGGATTGAGGGTTCTGACATTTTGTCCTACTTATTACAAAATACAAATTCCCGTTGTTCATTTCCTCTTTATTTGTACACACAATGCTGAAACCTTGTGCTGTGAATAGCCTCTTTGTCTCATCCAAGCTTTTATTTACTTTTGTGAAAATTTGTGTCCTACCTTGAACTGCAAAAATTAGTTCACAATTTTCACTTGGCTAGCACTTCACCAGCCAGTTTGGGCACTAAAAAAGCTGTCTATTTGCATACCACATAAGCTCTTTCAAGACCTTATTCCGCTGTGTTTGGAGCCCCTCAAAATAATCAAACTTTCCCACAGATAGAATTTAGACTGTTGAGAAGTTATCTTACTTGAGAATTATCCAGTAAAATGTATTTGAAAGAAAACAAAGTTCTCTTTTAAAGTGTCTTAGTTGTGCATTTCTCCCTCTGGAATATAATTTTTTTTTTTCCATTATGTAATTGGCCCAGAGTATAGAATTCATTAAGATAATTCTAGTCTAGTTTACTGACACTGCTGTTCAGATGACCTCAGTGGAACCCAATTTGCTGTTTTTTAAGTCTGTTTCTTATCTCTGTAAAATGAGAGTGCTCTTTGTTAGTGATAATTTCATTAGAGAAACGTTGACCAAAACAACGTGACACCTGAAAATGTTAAAAAAGATGATCCCATCCCAATTCCAGAAACAAGTATTCTTCTTTTTTAATCTGTTTATAGTGTTGTTTGGGCAGCTTTTCTCTTCTTATTTACTTTCATTAAATAATTAAATTGCCTTGTACCTGATTTGCCACTTACTCATGAAGAGCTGTGTTTTTATTCTGTCACTGACTGATTTCTGGGGAGCTCTTGAATAAAAAGAATCTGAGCCAAAGTCTGTAAAATTCAAGGTGATTTTTCCCTCATGACCTGCAGTGTTACTTATTTGCATAGCACTTAACAAGAGTGTAATGCAGAATAGACGTGTTGAGATGAAACAAGGAAACTGTCTTTTGAAACATTCACATTCTCGATCTAGCAACACAATGAATGCTTTTGGAAAACATGGGTCACTTTACACTATTCTTTTCCTTGTCATGTATATTCCAGGAAAAAATAGTTACAGTTTTCTGAAGTGTTAAACATATTTGGAATTGTGAGAACGCATATTTTCTGTGCAAATTTGAGCAGATTTCTCTGGTGAACCTTAGATGAAATGTTGTGAAAAAATTACACTTTGCAGTGACTGGGAGCTAAATCCTTAACCTTGGTCCAGTTTTTATTGTAATCCTTATCTTTGCAATGGGGTGGAGAGATGTCAAATAGGGATGAAAACTGATCTTACTCCTCGCTCTTTCCATGATAGATAAAACAAAGAGCAAGAACAAAGATAAGCATTTGCATTAATGCAGTAGGTAGTATAACAAGATTAATGGAAACCTTTATTGTCTTCATTAAAATATTTCAGAAGTCATATGCATAGCACTGACTTATCAGAATCTGATCACAGAAAAGATAAATCAAAATCTGAGGATGCTAAGAGAGAAATCATTTTTTACAAGTGCCTTGGGACTGTCTCAAAAGCTATGTGGGTGAAAACGTGCTTTTTGTTTTCCAGTGCTATGTTTCCTGTACTCTTGAAAAAAGTCTGTCATGACTCCTCCAAACTATCATTGCTGAAAAGCTGAGAGAATGAAAACTATGGATTTTGCTATTTCCAGAGAAATGATTTTGTCACCTACAGTCCAGAATTGCTTGAGTATGTCTTCATTTCTCCCCCACCTAAAAAACAATATACCCTACAGAGTCACCCTAGGAAGCAGTACAATCTGGGTCTCCATCAGTGATTCTTTCCAGGTACAGAAACAATTTAAAATGCAAACACTACAAAGATCCACATTTTCACAGATCTTTTTATTCTTTCTGTTCATGGATCAGCAATGGGAATGATTTCCTCAATGGGATATTTGATACGAACTGATACAACAAATTGTCTGTGAATTGCATGAACCCTGTGGATTCTGGATCTTGTTGTACAGCATACAGCAGTACCTGATCTGCATAACATGGTAAGATCTATAATACTTCACACCAGTACTCTCAGTTTCCTATTAGTTGTTTTACTGCAGTGCTCAGTAGATATCAGTACCAGTCTCTAAATACTCATATCATTACTGAACTGCACAACTGCACAATTATGTCCTCTGCACCCCCCTCACCCACCCTTATTCAGAGGTGGAAATAGCAATAAAGTAATGAATAAAAGTACCTGAATTACTAATTTCCTTTGTTTCTGTTTTTTTTTTTTTTTTTTAATGACTGCAATAGAAATTATACTATGTTGATCTCATTCAGAGAAATTAAATTGTAGACTCACAGCCATACTTCAGAATTACCTCAAAAATGCTACTGGAGAAAAGAGCATCACTGTAAATATATTCTGCATGGCTGGAGTACAACACTATGAAGGCAAAGTACCATCAAACATTTTCTGACATTTAACCACCAAGGCAGCCTCAGCACTAGTGTAAGGGATTTTCTCTCTTCCAGGTCCTAGTCAATACACCTAGTGAGGCAGAAACGTAAGTCATGCATGAGTTTTAATTATTGTAAAAGCACAGTGATGCAAAATTTTAAGAAATCCATTTAAGAATTGTTCTCTCTGCTCCATTAAAAAGTGACATGATCAAAAGAGACTGCAAACCTTACATTAACCAGGCAGTTAAATCAGGTTTCTATTTTTCTTCTTTATTTGAACCATCTGCTGAGCTGAACCACTCATTTAAGTTTACCAGTACACTAGAAATTCTGCCAGGTGGATAAAAGCAGAAGCAATTGCTGGGGAGAGCTCTGGCCTTGAGAATGAAATATTTCAGCATTTCTACCACATGACAGCTGAGCAAATCTGTCCCTGGTGTTGACTTCATTAAAGCCTTCTTGCTTAGTAATAAAATAGCATCACCTCACTGCTATGCATGGTAAGGGAAACCTACAAAGACTCACTAAATTCATTATAATTGGAAATTTTGAAATAAGCACTAAGAGAATAGAGTAATACAGTGTCATTCAACAGCATGGAGTCAACATGGTTAACTTACAGCCTAAATGAATGTCTTGTGTATTCCAGAGCTGCCTTGAGTAATAATCAGTAAAATGGTGTTCAGAATGCAAGGATGAGTTTTCTAGACTCAAGACTCAGCCTCTGATTCACTCCATTGTTTTACTGTTATTTAAGCTGCTTAATAATAAAATGAAATACCAAAATTCCCTTCTCTTCACAGGCTGAAAAAGATGCATCTCATGTGAGCTCAACTGAAAGCAACATATTATCAATTGTCTTCCATGATACTACATTTTTGTTTACATTCAATTTCTCTAAAATTTAGAAAAAAACTCCATTTTCCAGCTTCACTTTAGCTCATGTTTGCAAGTCCCTGGAAGTGTTAAAGAATATTTTAGATATGGCACTTGGAAACATGCATGGTGGGATGGGTTTAAAATTAGACTTGATGATCTTAGAGGTCTTTTCCAACCTTAATGGTAATGTGATTCTGTCTTCGTCCTTGCCCCATCACTGTTGCCCTATCAGTATTTCTAGGAATTATTCAATATACATACAAAATATCCTCAAATAATCTAGGGTAGAGCAAATTGAGGGATTTCCTTCTATAACTAAACCAGCAGAACAGACAACCTCATTCAAAGAGAGGATGTTTGGGTAATTTTGTGCAATGGACACATTGTGCCTTGTAGATAATCCGATAGCCCTGAAGACTGCCCAAAGTATGTTTATTATAAATTAATTCATAAATTAATTATGAATATATATTTAAAGGCTCATAATGATTTGTTTTTCTTACTCGTCTCTTCCTTACATGTTTTCTTGTTTTTCTTTTTTCCCCCCTCGTATATGGAACCATTTAACATCAGCATTTCTGTACATACGTTAGCACAATGGGTTGCCATGAAAGATTGCAGAGTCATGAGTTTCTACAAGTTCATCTGAAAATTCAGGTTGGAATACAGTCTATAACTTCAGAGCTCTTTTAATTTTAAATTGAAGCAAAAAACACATCTTTTCTTCCAGATTTCCTTAGTTAGTATACTTTACAACTATGCCTTCTGCTATCAACTCACACTCAAGCTGTACTTGGGTATTCAATAAGTAAATCTCAAAGCAATCTGTATTTACTGGAAATTTTACAGCATCTTAGTTAATTTGTAATAATGATGCAAAATAAAAAAAAGAAAAAACATGCTAGAAATGGATGTAGAGTGTAGTCAAAAACACCCACGTGTAATAAATCAAATAGTTGGGGTTTTATGCATAGTTTCATAGCAGTAGTTTTCCACGTGCTTCACAGCAATGATCAGAAACAGTGAATACATAAGTCTAGGTATTTTTTTTTCACAGCTTTACTGAAGAAAATTGAGTTGCAAGAGACATTATTATTCATTCAAGTCTAACTCGAAGGGAAAGGGAGAACAAACAGTGAAGTGACTTAAGTCACAGTCTAGGTTGGTGATAAACCTGAGAGAAAATCTCAGATCACACTGCTTGTAAAAACACTTGAAGTAGGAGGACTAGGCTTATAAGGCAAGAATATGTGAAAAGGATCGAACAACACCTGGAACAATTTGAGAAAGAGATTGGGGATTCAGCATCTGGTTTTAAGATGGGCTTTCATACTGCTACTCAGTCCTGTGACAATGATCTGTAAACCCTGCTTTATGCCCAACTTCCTCAGTGCACTCAAACAAAATAAGACCTTTATGCATGTTGCACAGCAGGCTGCTCCTAGATCACTCACGCAATAAGGAGCCACACAAAATAACTTCCTTTGCCTTTTGTCAGCTGCAACCACACCCTATTGTGATAAAAAATAGGAGATCCTTTTCAACACTGATATTTTGCTTCCTGCTTATACATTTTATGTAGAAGATGGAAACAGTACTTGCCAATTCACAAAGTTTTTGTGAAGATAAATTTCATTGGAATACTGTTCTTTGAAAAAGCTGAAGACGACTTTAAAAGACTCTAAGTTTAGCAGATGTTAAGACTTAATTTAAATGGAGATGCAGGAATTAGGTCCAAGAAATAAAGAAAAACCATTTTACTCAGGTTATGTCAGGTGCTGTCCTAAACTGTGATGAGGTACTGTAACAGATGACATTCACTTCTGAAATATATTAGGAAAGTTATGTGGAAGACACAGCATCTTACCCAGTAACTCTTCTAAGCTGAGGTAAGGAATTCCTTTCTTTTGTGCCTTTCCCACATAACTTAACTTATGCGTAATCCAAGACATTCAGGCCAATGGGAACCTTTTCTGAATCTGGAGGAGCATTAGCTTATAGTCTCACATTGCAACATAATTGTAGGAGTATTTCTAAGAGCTGATATATTCTCTTTGATGTGAATTTAAGAGATTTTCCACATTTTGTATGTTAGCATTTGTCAAGTACAATCAAAAGAATAAAGCCCACTGTCCATAAACAGTATGGAAAAACACCAGAAAATATAAGGCATGAGGGACTACCAGAGTCTGAATATATATCACTAATTAAGTGAAGCTTTTAACATGTCCAAAGTCAGTATTAACATCCCCATTTAGAATGAAAGACATGGTAGCACAAAGAAAATAACTGACTGTTCAGAGCTATAAAGCTAGACAGTACAATATATCTGTTTAGCATAGCCATTACATATTAAGTTATTCAGTTCTGAATGCACATTCACCTGCAATATTATTTGCAGGAAGTTTGTATCACAGAATGAAATGCTTCTAGTTGTCATACACTGCTCTATTTTGTATCCTCAATTGTTTATAAGTTTAGTTCAGAATTCTACAATCAAAATCATTTTTAATAGAATGAAATCTCGCACTTGAAATTTCTTTTATCCACAGGAAAGAGAACAAGAAATGTTTACCATGCATAGAACAGGGAGGCTTCTATTGTAGTCCTTTCCTACCTGTATGTATATGGTAATGAATTTCCTGTTGGTTTTGAGATAAGCACCTCAAGAATTAAAAACTGCAGCCTTTAGTCTGTCATAACTAAATGGTTTTGAATTAGTATGTATTATAGGTTTGGTTCCTTGATTGTTTCTTCATCTTACCTCAGCTCAGAAAGCAGCTCTACTAAAATTATTAGGACTTTCACCCATTATTTCACTGAGAAAAGGAAAATAACCAACAGCATTCCTAAGTACATAGAAGACAAGAAAAAACGCGTAGTTTTTCTTACTTTCCTCTAGTAGCTTCAAAGCCAGATGATTTAGAGTTGGCATCCCTTTGAATGTTGGTGATACCAGTGCTGCGGGATGGCTGCTTGGAATATCTGTTCTCTATAGCAGTATCCTGATTTGTAGTGACCTCTTGCTGTAGAGGAGTCTTCCTTGCATTGCTCTGTAAGTTTCTGATCTTATCTATGTCAGAGTTCCCATCACTGTGTCCACTTGACTGGCTTGCAGGGATAGAGGTTGTAGTATTGGAGGCTTTCTTCAGAGCTTTCTTCCCCAGCATCTTGCCGGAAGATGAAGAAATGAGTACCTGCAATACACTCTCCTCAGCAGTTTGGATCTCAGAATGAGGCAATCTTGCAGTTGTACCTGCATCCACAGAACCATGCACTGAAGCTGGAGTCAAATCTGCATCACTTGTCAGGGCTTCACCATCTTGGTCTGTGGTCCAGAGCTTTCCTGTAAGATTAAATCCATTGCTGACACTCTGTAAGAGCAATAGGAGCAGAAGGATTACCTCCTTCATTCTGCTGGTTTCTAAGTGCTACTGGATGTCTCACACCTATTTCCCAAGCAAGAATCCCGGAGCTTCTCTCTACTCCTGAGCTGCTACTCGTACAGCTGAGAGCCCACCATAGAATGCCCTGCTGGGCTTTATGTTTTGTAGAAAGGAAACAGATTTTGGTGTTTCAAAACTGACTGAGGAAGCCTGGTTTCCTGTTTCTGTGGATTCCCCTGCAACCTATGACCCTTGGAGAGCAGGAGCTTGACAGCCTTTGTTGAAGGAAGAAAGAAGTTTCTACAGAACATACAGGACAGAGGTTAATGACACAATAGAAATGTGGAAAAACGTGTACTGTTAGGTAATCTGGGGGAAAATAGATGAAATAATTAGGTAATTTTCCTTTCACATATACATGACCAGAGAGCACAAGTGACTTGTCACCTGTTCTAAACCACAGTTTGGATGGTTTGTACTCGTGACTCTCTCATTAAAAAAAAAAAAAGGTTTGGAAAAACTACAGTGCTACATAAAGCTCAGTTGGTGGTATCTTGTCTTTTGCTTTGAATATTTAAGCACACTTAATGCCAGAAGTGGGGAGATACTGAAGAATAAGTTGTGCAACAAGTCTATAATGCAATCACTTACCTGAAAGTAATTGGTTATTTACAACAATTCCTGGGTCCTATAGACTTGCTCTCAACATTCAAAACACTCTGAATGCTATCTCTGAAAAAATATTGGAATCAAGTCCTGAGCTGATACACCACCCCAGCAGCATGCTTAGAGCCTTCACTGGGGGAAAAAAAAAAAAAAGGAACAGAAAAACAGAATTTCCTACCATAGCATTAAAAATGAACTGAGTTTGGCAGAGGGAGCAATTCAGATGAGGCAATAAAAATTTTTCATCAGTTACTCTGTCCAGGAACCACATGACACCAGTGATACTGTCCGCAGTTAACAAGGGACTTTACTACCAAGGAAAGATAACCACGTGGTTCAGCTCTCAGTATCTATATTGCCCACAGACCAGATGGAGCAGCTTTTTTGTACTTCTGATGGAATGGAGATGTTGTGAACAGTTGAGGTTGGAAGGCATATCTCAGTCCAAGCGGTCCAAACCCTGCTCAGTCACGGTCACCCAGCACAAACTGCCCAAGACCATATTCAGGTGACTTTTGAAGATCTCCAAGGAGACTCCACAAACTGTCTGGGTAACTTGTGCCTGCTTACCCACACAGGAAATGGCTGATTCCTCCCTGAGTGCAGGACTTTGCACTTGTCCTTGTTGAACTTCACTGTACTCCAACCAGCCTTTTTCTCCAGGCTGTGGAGGTCCCTCTGGCTGGCAGCATGACCCTCTGGTGTACCAGGCACTCCTCCCAGTCTTTTATCATCTACAGACTTACTGAGGGAACATTCTAACCTATTATTCAGACCATTAATGAAGATGGATCTTAAAATACTCCTAGATTAAACAGAAGTGCCTCATTTAGGATGAGCAAAACAGCTCTTCAGACACTGGCTTACTAACTGTCTTAATTAGGTGTTCAGTTTTGTTGCTCACACAGTAGCAGTTGGTGCCATTTCAGATCCTCTTTGGTGCAAGATACTTTTACATGGTCCTGGCAAAGATGGCATATGATCCATGGTATACACGTGCCTTTGAGTTCAGGATGCTTGAGAGCATTTTGGATGGTGTTAGAAGCTCACTAGTTTAGACACCTAGTTCAAATGTAGACCCCTATTTGTGCACCTCTAAATACATAACACTGAATCTAACTCAATCCCACCCACAGACAAATCTGAAAGGAGTATCTTGAATCACTGAGTCAGATCCTTCCCTTTTACTGCACTTCAATTTCCAGCAGTCTCTTCCATAAAACATTTAAGGTTTAAGATCTCAAAATTAAGGCTGTTTGGGGGGCATTTTATCCTACATCTTTTCAGTTTTTTCAGCACTTCACAGGGCATGAAGTTATTTTCACAATCAAGACTGGATAACACAAGATGGTATTCTAAACCAGCAGCCTGAACATAACACTGGGAATTTACACACACAAACAATCAGAGGGAGATGAATGCTCAATATAAAGAGTTTTTTTTACATCAAAAGGATTCTTCCTCTGTTCTTCTTATTCTTAGTAAAAATCCTTAATACCTTTCGCATATAGTACACAGCAGACAGTCTAATGAGCAACCTCATTTAAAGGCTACAAGTAAATACTTTTTTTCTGAGCTTTACCTTTATGATTTTGAATTAAAACAATTTCCTGAGTTAGTATTCGTCATCTCATATTTTTAGAAATCCCAAGATAAAAAGAGAGGTAAATTAAGTCTTGCCTGTATTTCCAAATTAAATGCAAGTTGACTTTAGAAATAAAATTGCATCTGATTAATTCATACAATCAACTTACCTAATAACAAATAAAGCTTGGATTCTGCTTTGTGTTACTCCACTGCAAGTGTTAATTATGCCTCTACAGTCAGTACAGCAAACACAGATTTTTACCAGTGCAGAGGAAAGATATGGAGAACCATCTCACTTCTGGTGCTTGGAAGATTTCATTACAACAGGGTCTTCTCTGCATTTGAATAGTCTTCAGTTAAAATTTATTGTTAATGTAGTTTCATTAATAAATGTCCAGACAGGTGCTTGAAAGTTAATATTGGTTGAAGCTGTTTTTTATTTATCAGAACAATCTGGGACTGTCAGAAACACTGGATATCTGTTTCAGATTGCTGCCACCTGGATCTGAATCCCAAGCCACCAAAAAAATAGTAATTGAGCAAAAAAATCATACAATCACCAAGGGTGGAAAAGGCCTCCAAGATAAGAGAGATTGCTTTCTGCTTTGCTCTAACTTCAGCCTATTCTTAAGGTTTCAGAAAGTGAGAATTGGTGTAGTCAACTTAAAAACAAACAAGCCTACAGCTGTGAGCTGCTTCCAGAGTTTCCTTTCCAGAACTGATATAAGATTGCAAATAAATCAGTTGCAAATAAAGCAAAACCACTGGGATTTTCCTGGAAAAAAACAAATTACTTGTTGATGCAGAGCTCTAACCTTGGCCATTTCCTTCACTGTACTACCTGCTTAGTGTGATGAAGACATCTTTAGTGAGCATCACAGCCTCTTTCAGCAGCCTTCAATAGATTCAGCTGTAAGTCAATTTAGCTTGTGGAATTGCCCATAATATTCTGGAGACCAAGATATTCCCAAGGGCCTAGAATCAGCAAAGACATAGAAGAACAACAACAGTTACTTAAGTAGCTTTAAATACAACACTAAGAAAAGTTTGGCTAACCCCCAGAGTCAAGGCTCTGCCTTACTGCATTTAATTCAGGGGAGCATGGCAAACCGTGGACTAAGCAGTCATTTCTGAAGGTCAGAAATGTCTTGGATGCACTTTTAACCTGTCTGCAGTGTGAAGTTCCCACACATCTGCTACCAAGAAAGCTTTGATAGAAACACATAAAAACAAACCATTGCTGACAGGGATAAGTACTGAAAAGCTTCCATGTTGCTTATTTCCTACTATAGTCATCAATAAAGGTCTATGAAAGCTAGAAGGAAGCCAGGACTTTTACAGAAAACTGGAGCAGTAATTCCTCCCTTGGTGGCACATGCACTGGGCTACATTTTCACAGAAGATGGTTCCACAAACAGAGATGATGAACCCTCCAAAACAGCATGGCAGCAGGAGACTGGAAACTGATATTTATCTGAACAGTGGTAGCAACTAAACCCCTTTCTATTCCGATGATGCGCAGGTCATCAAATGCTGCTAATTAATCCAGAGCATGAATCATCTGTTTCGCAGACTGCATTCAGCGTGTGTTTCTTTTTCCTTTGGCAAAATGATTGCTTGGTTTGGCTGTAGTCTGCTCACATCAACAGGGAGGAGAAGGGAAATCAGGAAGCTTCCATTACGGCTTTAGTAGCAAAAAGAAGGGAATAGGGAAGGAAAAAGTGACCCAAGAAGAACAAGGCCTCAAGCAGGAAAAATAACTGAACAAAGCACCTTCCCACCTTCAATTTCTCCTATTTCATCCATTGTATTTCTGAATAGAGCACAGGATACATGTGGATCTCAAGTATTGCAGCCAGAAACAACCCATAATTACCAAGTTAATAAAACTGACAGCTCTGTCAGGCTGTGCAAGGAGCAACCTGCAGCTGGCTATGCCTGCATGTTGCAATAATTGCACTGAGGCAATAGTTGATATTCCTCCCATCACCATGTTTCTTATAAATGCTGTTTCCATGGCAAATATACGAACTTGGTTTTCTACAACCACACTGTTCTCACTTTTCTTGTAGATATGTATTTCATGGAAAAATAGTTATGTTTGTTTTGTTGGGTTTTGGGGGGTTTTTTGTTTGTTTTTACTTCCTGAGCAGCTCAGTCTGGAGGAGCGTCATGGTTGCTTAAAAGGATAGTGGAAGTCCATTTGCTTTTTCCAGGCAGAGGGATCATTGAGCAAGAACAGTAAAAAGCAATCAATATTAAAAACCCTGCATACGTAAACATAAAGAGCTGCATACATCTTTCTAGGACTGCAAGGAATAAATGTCAATCTAGATGTTTTGTAGTGAGTGTTAGTAGGATAATTGCTTTGTAGTTCAGTGGGGAAAGAAAGCTGGCTCATCTGGTGCTGAAGTGCACTGGGGCAGGATATAGCAGCATCTTAATTCATGTGTCTCACAGATAAGCTGAGTATCCCAGACCAGAACCAGTTGCTGCACACCCCAAGGTGATAGTAAAAGGAGTTCTCTCTCTCTCCTGTGACAGAGAGGTATTTCGTCCAGCTGAATCAGAAAGCAGGTTTCTATGTTTCACATACAGGTTTGGTAGAAGAGCTGAAAATGCTGAATGCCTTCACAAGAGATTAATGATTTGCAGTGACCAGCTGGAGCCAGTTTCCTGAACTGATTTTAATTTAAGACCCTCAGTCTCTTTTATAGAATTATTTTATAATGCTATTCTTCATTTTTATCTACTTATAAAGATACTTGGGGATCTATGTTCCTTAAAATTTGGCATCTGAAAATAAGGCAAATTATCTCTGGATGTGACCAGTGAGATCATAGTTTACTTTTCCAGTCAGCAAATGGTGTACAGCCATGGGGAAAAGCTAGAAACCTGAATTGATTTTGTCAATTGCAAATCAGCTGAAAGTACCCTTTCCTGTAGTCTTTGAACCTGGA
The DNA here is from genome assembly GCF_987193195.1 of Phasianus colchicus. NCBI lineage: Eukaryota > Metazoa > Chordata > Aves > Galliformes > Phasianidae > Phasianus > Phasianus colchicus. Next base: position 16,998,948 of record NC_143439.1, on the reverse strand, counting down.
TTTAAAACCTCATTCTGTAACTGTGTACATTGCACTTTAAGGCTGCACTTTGTTTTTCCAGAAGCCTTAGTAATGTGTGAAGCTTAAGTATACTGAAGGCTTCTCAAAGAACTCCACTTTTTCAAGCAGAATCATAGAATCATTGCTCAGGTTGGAGAAGACCTTAAGATCACCAAGGAGTGAGCCCTCTGCTATTTAGAGAGAAGCTTTCCCCATCATGTGGAAAACAGATTCAAGAGACTTTTCCCTGGTGCATGCCATCAATTCTATTGCTAGAAAATCAGTTAACAGTTTTGACATGCCCTGGGAGAAAGACCAAAGGAGAGTAAAAGGAACCTCTCTGTGTAATCCTCAATTTGAGTAATTGTAGATCTATTGTAGCAACTATTTTTTTTCTTGGAACCACAAGGCAAAGGAGGGGTGACTAATGTACTGCAGCAGCTGGGAGTTTAGATTTGGACTGGAGCCTGACTGTGCCCAATTTAGAAAATAATGAGCTTGGGATTTGAATGCTAAATCTGAATATATCTATGCATGCTCATGTATAGTAACTGTGACACAGTAAGTGTCAAACAAGTGCTTGGGTTTGAAAGGTCTTGCTTTCTTAGTTGTAACAATAACAGAAAAACTGGAAGTTAAAAGAGTGTCAAGGGAGATCAGAGCAAGAAGCAATGGCCAGCAGAAGCTGGTTTCCAATGGAAGACCTCAAAATCCTTGTACCAAGTGAATAAGTGTGATTTCTTGTTTCTCATGCCAGCTTCTTTCTTTTGTTCACACTTTCCAACTGAAGACCCAGGAGCAAGTCACTAGATATACAGAAAACCTTTCTTTTTTATAAAAGGAAATAAAATCATTTCATCAAAACATTTATGGGGCTTTTTCATCACTAGAAAAATCTACACATTAATAACTGTGTGTTTTATTTGCCACACCAGTCACTGCTGGTGACAAGATAAAAGGGAAATGGAGTGAAGAGAAACAAAATGAATAACGAGAAAAAGCTTTTGAACAAAAAATTCCTCACAGAACAACTAAGTGTAAAATCATTCCTCTTTATAAGCTAACAAATTTAAATTTCAAAGGCTCTTGTGAAACTCTTTTCTTCCCTTCTATCAACTCTGCTACAGAAGTAGACTTGAGATGAATTGAACCTGATACATTTTATCATATGTAGCTGAAAAGCAGGACCAGTTACTGAGGTAAGATCTCAGTATGACACTGAGCACAGTGTTCCTACAGGAGGTACAGCAGTATGAGCTCATCTTACCTATCTTTCAGGACTGCCTTTAAATCATAAAGATCAGGCAGCCTCCCTGATCCTTGATAGGTAAACACCAAGACTTACTTAAGCCTTCTACATAATACCCAGGCATTGAAAAGGGAAAGACATTTTACAAGCATCGAGCCATTGCATCATTCAAAGTTGGTGCAGTTATAGCAAAGGGACTTTGGGAGCACATCCTACTGGAGTGCCCAAGCTGAACCTACTTAGAAATGATTTCCTTACAAAACTAAAGCTTGATCCATATTTCCCTTACCCAACAGAATAGGAAACATCTATTACAGAAAACCCTGGGGTTTCAGTAGAAGTCACATTGTCAGGCCATAATTTGAAGAGAGCACAAAAACAGGAGGGGCAACGGCTGTTTAAGAGGGTGGATAGTGATAGGACAAGGGGGAATGGATTAAACTAAGACAGAGGAGGTTTGGGTTAGTTATATGAAGGAAGTTTTTCCATGCAGAGGGTGGTGGCACACCAGAACAGGTTGTGCAAGGAGGCTGTGGATCCCCCATTCCTGGAGGCATTCAAGGATGTGGCTCTGGGCAGCCTGGTCTAGTGGTTGGCAACCCTGCACACAGCAGGGGTTAAAACTATATGATCATTGTGGTCCTTTTCAATCAAGGCTATTCTATGATTCTATGATAAGAAACCTTCAGAGATGTAGAAACATCAAAGCAGCCACTAGTTTGACCAGCTACTTCTTGCCTTGGGAGGGTGGTGACCTGAGCTTTACATGTTTTATTACAGTGAATATCACTGATGGTAAAGGCCCCATTGCTTTTCTTTGTTGCTATGATAGAGAGAGAAATCCTGTCCTTTCAATACCTGCCAAGTTTCTTACTCCAGCTGATTCTACTACATAAGTTTGATCTCCTCCAACTCTTTTCTATTCAGAGCCGGGGACAGGGCTCGAGATGCTTATCTTCCTTTCTCTGCTTGTACCTAAAATTTCTGAAATGTCAGGACTTCTTTCAGCATACTTGAAGATTTTGCCTTTCTTGGAGGCAACAGCAATGAGTTGCTGACCAAGTCACTATCACCAGACTTATTTTGGTATTTGCTACTCTTTCTACTGCTATGTGATGTAAAGCTTGTTATCTGTAATTAACATACAACAATAGTAAGTAGACATTATGTGTAGAATGAATTGTCTGTGACCTTCAAATGATAGGACCACAGGCATAGGATTAGAGTAGGAGCCCCAAAGCACTGGCACAGGATCATATCAGAAGCCCCAAAACTATAAGCAGCTCAGCACTGGTCAGCTGTTGGTTATCAAAGGAAACTTTGGCAGCTGAGTAAACAGTTCTTGCAGAAACAGTTAAGAACAAAGCTATTATACAAAGCTCTCTATGTATTATATGCATATAAAATATTTGATTGATATAAAAAATACATTAAACACAAATGTGATGTCAAAATGATGTCAGAGACCAAGGAAGAAAGGAGAGCATAGTCACTGTTAGCAAACATAATGATTAGCCCAATTCTAGAGTGATAAGAATCAATCCACATCTTATTTCTCTCAACAGAGGATGCTGACTGCGCTATAACTTGCTGCCTGCTCCTTGAAGCCACCAGCTTTCATGCCCAGAGGAACAGTGCAAGGGTATATAAGTCATTTTTAACTCCAAATACTTTGAGCTGTGCAAGTACCATCATAACTAGATAAAAAGTAATTGTTTAATTAAACGGTTAGGCTTGTATTTAACTAAAAGCTCTTGGTCTTGCATATAACATGTGTCCTCCTTCCTGCTCATGATAAGATTCAAAATGTGATAAAATGGAGAATTCAAGCAATCTAGTCTTCAATTTGGATGCAACATACTGTTAACAGAGGGTAGAGCAGTCTGCACTGAGAGTAGAGGACTGAGATTGGAAGGAGAAAAAATGTCAGCGCATGCTGCAGTCCTGCACAAGCCTTGCCAGTAAACACGGGCGTTTCTAGGTGCAGATGGGGGGTACTACAATCTCATTTCTTTTAAAATGACTCATCACTAATGGCATGCATTGCAGATGAAAATCCAAAGAAAATTTAACAGAACAGAGCTGCACCCGGGAAGCTCTCTGGCTCTATGAAATGGGCTGTGTGGTCCATTGGGAAATACAGGTTTGACAAATTTATAAGACCAGTAAAATGAAATGACAATGGCTTATTACTGGGTTTGAAAACTGCTTGAGCTAAGTAGCACATTTTACTGTCAGGTGGGAGCCAAAGATACAGGCTTGCGATTGAGCATGAGCTATGTTCACAGCCTAACATACTTGCTTGTGATTGAGTGTGAGCTATGCTCATCCCCTGCAATAATGAAATTCTCCCTGTGAGTCCTGTTTCAATTTCTACATGCTCTGCTTCACTCTTGTTTTGCCACTGCCAGAACATTTGCCGAGTTTCAATCATTCCTCACTGATAAATTTGAAAAATGGAGGGATGGAAAAGATAACAGCACTCTGGGATGGCAGCTGTTGCTGTGCAATAAAAAAATACATACCTAAAGCAGTAGGCTACAGCCTCCCTAAATTCACTCAGGAATTCATTGCAGGGTATATAAATGAATATGGCAATACTTGGCTAGAGATACATTGTGATGTTGAATAGCCCACCATGGCAGCCATCTAATATATTTAGTGATTGTACATGTGTATGCTCTATGTTCTGTCTGCAGCATAGCATAGTATTCAGCCACAATGCTGTCTGAATCAGGTTCGGGGAATAGGGATATTGCAGACATGTATATGAGAGGAAGTTAATAGTGGTTGCTGGCATGCTTATATTATCATTATTTTTATCATTATTTAATTTCATCCAGTAGAGTTGTTTTGATCAGAATTGCATTTCTAGGACACTCAATTCATGACTCATCTCTCTACTATCCTTAGGATGTTAAACATGGCCTGTGTTCAGGTTACACACAATAAATGGTACATTTATCTTAGAGAATGCATAATGTTATGGTCCATTTAGCATAGAGCAGTTATAATGTTAGTGCAATTCAGATTGCTCTCGTTCAACTTACAGATTCATTGTAAATAATACTTTGAGAGAGAGGCAAGCTCTTTTGTTTCTTAGTCTCCTACAATGGGTCCACTGTTTCTTTACTATTCCCTGGAGAACATTTTCCTTAAGAAATGAAATTATTAAATCCATACACTGTGTTGTTACATTAGTATGTTCTAACTACTAATCCTATCTCTGCTCTTTTGAATAGCAGCTGACTTCAATAGCATCAAGACTAATTGTGAAATGGGGTGTGGTTGTAAACTAACACAATGGAAAGCACAACAGCAAAGCAGCAAGATCCCAGGATCTCCAGAAAGGTACCCTTAATTCCTCTGCCAACCCTTAAATTACATCTGGAAAGGGGTGGATCCTAGTTCCACCCCTTTTGTTCACTCAGGTACATTGCATGCACCTGAGCTCCCCTGGGTTGGCCTTACCTTCCTACCAGGTGCCCCATCACTAGTTCAGGCTATGACTTAGCATTTTCACTACATAAACACAAAACAGATGATGAAATCAAACCTTGCCAAGTGTCTCTTATTGTTACTTAAGTGGTTAGTTGCTTCTGTGCTCTTTTCTCTGTTGTAATAATGAGGTTTTGTTGGGAGAAGTCATCTCTGACAGGACAGCTCTCAACATGAAGCGAGAATCACATCTTGTGTATGAGTTCTAGAACATAAAAGTACTTAACTGGAGAAATCATAGGCAGAGAAAGTGAGCAATATATTCCTCTATTTGTCAAAGTCCTTAGGTCAGTATAAGAGTATAGAGTAGAAGCCACAGATAAGTTATTCAGGACAGCTAAGGCTATTGGTGTCCTTAGGGCCCTGCCCCTATTCTCCTTAGCCACATTATTATTCATACAGCCTCTTCATGCTAGCAAAAGACCCAGAATGTTGGTCAGTTGAAATACCACAATAAGATCAGAAGTATCTTTCTTCTAGTGAAGCAGCTGTATCATGTGGCCCCTTGTAGATCTGGGGACACAACAGAGCTCCACTATTGAACTGAAATCACATTCTCAAGATGGTAATGGCTTGAGTGTACACAAAGAATATTCTAGCATGGAGCATTGACTAAAGGGTAATGATGCAGTCAGTTTAAACTGTAATTCAGGCTTTGATAGTTTTTTCATCTGCTGTTGTGATTACAAATTTCAGACTGACAGCCTATTGATGGCAGAGAAAGTAAACTAGGAGAGCCAAAGCTGCTTGAGAGAACATGGTAACCTGAAAGAGCAGTGCATTTATCAGTCAAGTTAGAAACAATACAACAACATAAAGCAAATTGCAATGTTCCTTTGTAATTTTAAGGAGAGAAAAAGATAATTTTTACAATAAAATTCTGTTCATGTAAGTCCAACTAAGCCAATTTTTTCTAGCTAAAATCTGATGAAAATCAGATGTGTTTTTCTCAACACATCTGCATAGGTATTCATAGCAAAACCTGAATGTGCTAGAGTGAAAAATCTGTCTGAGAGCCTGCATGGCTAAACAGCTGCAAAAGTCAGCCCTACTACAAGTTTAACATACAGCTTCCAGATCTAAATTTGCAAGCAACCAAAAGGACCTTCTCCAATAAAGGCTATTCTACATTGGCAGGCTTAAACAGGGAAAGGTTCATTTGCTTGCATCAAGCACTTTAAGTCTCACAAGTAGGTCAAGACTTCAGCTTGCTTGCTTCATGCATGCTTCTGTCTCCTAGCTTTCCTTGGTTATATCATCATCAGTCTAACTTGCAGCCCTCCTTTCACTAATGTGAACTACAGCTAACATTAGGAACTTGCCTCTACAGCTGTTTACTAGGCTCTAAGCTCCAAGGTGCCGTGCCACTACATTTCCTATCATCTTACACAGTTTACCAGCTACAACCTTACCTACAGTCTCTTTGTAACATATAAGACCCACACTGAAGAATATATCATTATGGTGTGGCTGAAAAAGTTCAACATCTTGAACAGACTCAAACTGTTATCTCCAATGGATAAATGATTCTCAGTATTCAACCTCTTGCTATGTTTGTTTCTTTTTGTAGTTTTTAGATACTAAACTCTCTAGTCAAGCAAAATACATGGAGTTAAGTGTTAGCCTTAGATCAAAGTTTCTCCAAGATCTTCATTCTGTTACCTTAACAACCAATATGTAAATCTCAGAACTAAAATTCTCATCTAAAGCGACTCCCTATTCTACACCTATTTCTGTTCTAAATATTCACTGAAGGATTACACTGGAATTCAAATACAACACGTACATGCCTGTTTTACCGTACATACCAAAACTTAAAACACAAAGCAGTTCTCCAGCCAGACTTTTTTTTAATTTAACCCCAGAAAGTCTTTTCAATGCTTTCCTCAACATTCAGTCAAAATTACAGAATTCTCAACAATTACTTTTGTAAAGGTGCAACCAAATCATGTTGGCATACGTTTTGTTAGTATGTTAGAATATAGTTTGTTACATCCTTTAATATAGGAAGGCTAAAATAAACAATTACATTCTAACAGTTACATCTGGTTGTCTGATAGAATATTTTCTCTAAAAAAAACAATTGCTAGTTCAGGTATACAGCTTGCTTACTGAGCAGAACTCACAACATTCTTTAATATCTTAGGTTAAGAAAACCAGTTGAAAAAAGAAAAATACTAAATATTTTATTTACTAAATATAGTAACTAGGATCATACTAAGAGTACCATAATACCTACATTACTTCTGAAAAACTTTTTTTATGCAAATTGACGGTGCTATACACAACATTTGAAACTAGGAACATCAATTGTTTTTAAAACTAGTACTAGTTTCCTCTTTGAAATTAAAAAAAACTTAGACAAAAACAAAATTACTGTTTTGTAATTACAATATAGTAGCTGTACTGTAATAAAAATTCCCCAAAAAGCTAAAACACAAAAATAGATCATAAAAAGGTATTAAGTAATAAAAGACTAATATTTTCTTATTCTATAGTTGTGTGCTATACAATCAACAAACACACAATTAGTAGAACAATAGGGTTAGGCTAGTATTTCATAGGTTGCATAACTAGAAAGATCATCACAGCCGAAAAAGATAATCAAAAATAAACCAACTACTCACCCAAATCCCAGACACAGAAAAAAACTCCAAAGACAGTAACCTCCAGAAAAAGAACCTTTCCCTGAGGCAGTCAGCCCTTAAATGGGGTCTAGGAGAGGTGCAGCCAGGCTCCACCTCTTTTGGTCACACAGCTCGATTGCCTTCACCTGTGCTCCCGTGGCTGACTCAGTGCTTGCCTCAGGTGATCAATCAGTGGTTCCGACCATGACTCAACAGTTCCCACACATATGCATTTGTACAATGCAAGAAAATCAGAAAATGAAAGTGAGTTGTACAAAATGCACTGATGGATTCATTGTTCCATTGTTGAAGAGTTGTAGCAGAAATGCTAAGTCACCTTATGCTAAGCCTCAACCAGTGATTGAGCACCTGGTGGGAGAGCAGGGACGACCCAAGGGAGCTCAGGTGCATACAGTGTACCTGAGTGATGGAAGGGGAGGAGCCAGGATCCACCCCTTCCCAGACCTCATTTAAGGGTTGGTAGTAGATGTAAGAATATTTGTTTAGAGGTTTCTGTGTATCTGAGGTTTTCTGAAGGTAAGTGGTCTATTCTCTTTTATTTTTGTAGTTCTTGTATTTTAGTAAGCTTTTGTTTGTTCCAGTCTGGGATCTTATTGATTTTTTGTTATTGCTGGGCTTTCCATTTTATTATAAGAGTAGTTTTCAGAATTGGTTTAGCACATTTGTCAAAGTATGTATATATGCTTTTATTTGTAGTATTGTATTAGGGGAGATTTGCCTCAGTGAATTTATGCTGTTAGGTTAAATTACAAATGTTCTTTGGAAGTGAAACAGTCATGTTACAGTGTTTAATGGTAGGAGTTATAGGTTGATCTTAAAATAGATAAGTTATTTATTTTAACTGGAGAAGACTTCATTTTATTCTAGAGTTTGTCTATTAAGTTAAATTAAATTTAGTTTGTAAAATTTTATTGAGAATACATATGTTGTGGATTTACTTTTTCCGTATCTTACCACACTGCTTGTTAGAGTTGATGTGGCCAAAGAAGACTTCCCGGGAAAGATTTCTGGCAATTGTGAAGAGATAATAATCTTTTGAGAAGTTGCTGACCGTTCATGATACAAGGCCTGGAGCTGATAGTCTGTAGATCGCTCTATGGGATTGTACTGAACAATGTGGGTTAATTAACAGACCTCTAATGAGGATGAAGAATTGTCTATGGACTAGAGAGAAGTGCAGAGTTTGCTTGTTACAACACAAAGTTATTGAGTTAACGTAAGTAGTCAAGAAGCAAGAATAGCTGTCAGGACACGACAGTTATGCAAAAAGTTGGCAAATTCTGTTTTTCTTTTCTATTTGACTAATTGGTTAGGTTAATCTGATAAGTTTTAATAATAATACTTTTGATTGGTTGTTCTGGGTTTTCTTTGGAAGGGGTGGAGGTATGGGTTATTGTTTGTTTTTACTAGATTTTACACAAATCATAGTTGGTTTTTTTGAGCATTTTGATATTCTTTAAGGAGATTTTTCAAGGGTGGGAATGAGGCAGAACAATCTCAAAGCTTTGGCTAGCATAACACCTCATACCAGATCATATGTGGAGTTAGTTTCATGGTCTCTAAGAGGATTCAGTGTTCCATAAAGTCAGTAGCCTCAGTTGGACAAGTAGTGTCAAATGGGAGTTGCTCAGGTCAAATGCAGGCAAAGATGGTTTGGGACAATGAGAATGTGTCCAAGTTGTGAAAGTACAACACTCTCCTTGTTCAGAAGGCTCTGGAGGGGAGAAATATAACTGGTTTAAGGAAAAAAATTAAAGATATAAGAAGCAGTGTTTCCAGGCTTAAGTATCTTAATGAAACATCTAAATCTCACTTTTTCATAGTGAATGTGTTAGCACCTCACAACACCCCTATGGGGTAAAATATTTTCCAAAACATACAACAGCAGCAATGTCTGAAAAGCAGTCTTCAAAACTCAATAAATTCCTTTTGCTTCTTAAAGGTGTTCTTCACACTGTTTTTTTTGTGAAGAGCATCAAATTTGTTCAGCTTCTCAAATAAGACAGCAAACTATCTTAGTTTGTTTCAATTCAAAACATACCTGTTCGTTTCTGAGGGGGGTGTTTTCTTTCAGCGGTGTATTCAAGCTGATCAGAAAAGAAAGATGACTTTGGTTTTTGAATAGCAAGAGGAAATTCTTTACAGTTCTGACTTATGCCCTTTTCAAGTACTTCTGTAAGAGTTTAGTATTTAAAGAGAGATTCAAATGTACCTAGAAATGTGGTTATGAGGACTCCAGCAGAAGATAGTGACAAGTATATGTCACAGGTATGAAAAATGTACTGCTTCTTAGATATTAACAGTCCATTAAAATTACTAAAAATTGATTGAAACATTGAAAACACATTAGCCTTTCATGAACAGTTTATGTATAAATGCTTATTGTAGGTTGTAATCAAATCAGTGTTATTTATAAGAGTGCCCTGATGAGGGCCATAAGCACTTTGTATCTGCTTCTTCTAACCAAACCAGAACAGCATGACTCCTGAAAGCGTAGAAAGAAGATATTGTATGGGGGGGGGGGGGGCGGCGTGTGGTGGACAAAAGAATGCTGTAACATTAATGCATCTTGATACAGACACTTCTGTATAACTGCAAAAGCAAGAATCTTTAAAGTGTGCAGCGAATTAGACTTGCTTATGCTAAGAATCTTGAAATTACAGTGACTAATGCAGTATCTTGTGGTATGTCAGCAGTAGGTTTAATGCTTGCAAACCTTGACAGAGAACAGGAGAAAAGATTACAGTGGAAGCTGAAAAGAAGCTATCCATCCTAATGTAAGTTCACTGAGAAAGGAAGAAAAAGCCACAGTGATGCCAAACATTTTTGCTGGGCGGTTGATACTTAGGCAGGCAGTATCCCTGATTATTTTTTTTATGTGAGTGGCTCAACTGTTTCACTTACTGCTCCTTCTCACATACTTATTTGTGCTTTATTGGCCCATTTGTATTTTGTTATGAAACCAAGATAATAAATTCTTCTGAGTGAAGAATGCTTTCTGGTAATTATGGATATTTTACATTGAGCAGGACTCTGAGATGCAGATGACCTCCTGAGATGCACTCATTTTGCTCAAGTCCTGTATCTGTTTCAAAACACAAAGGTAAATCTGTATTTTGGCCCAAGGAAAGAGACAGATGGCCTGTATGAGAGCAGACCAGTCTGTGAATAAAGTGTATTTGTGCAAATAATGCAGAACTACTTAAAGGAGGTCTGGCTTTTTTTAGGCAAGATAACTTGGATTTCTTACACAAAGTCTAAAGCTCTGTGACTACTGTTGTGTGAGGCACAGCAGTGGATACTGAATGTGTCCTCAAGACAGAGTAAAGTGAATCGTGTTGTGAATTTTTTTTCTTACAGCTTCTAATCTGTGATGCCCTGAACCAAATTCAGGTATCAGAAACAGCACTAGATACTTAGCAAGCATTTGGACGTTGTTACTTCCATACTCCACAGTCCAGAGGGTGACTGATTGCTGTAACTATTAGCCTTTTCCATCTGAAATTCTCCAGGAAGTAAATACATACTTAGTTTGGCAGTAAGCTAGGACAAGAATGTTTGCGTTTAGTTTTGAAACAAATCCTAACCTGTATTGGCTAAAAGCAAACTCGGTATTTCTTTTGTGTATTAGTATCTCCCAACTCAGTATCATCTGTATCTGAAGCTTCCTAGTATTTAATTCTTAATACTTATGTCCAGGTTTTTTGCTATTTAAAGCAGCAGAACATCAAACTATATAGCCTTTTTCTGTATATTGCTGCATATATGTATTTTTGCACACACCAAATATTCAATAAAAGATTTTTTTTTTATGCACAGCAAGTTTTGTTTGTTAAATGTGTTGGATAGAAGACTTGCAGCAATAAAGCTTTTTTGCAGGCAAAATGGGAAGAAGTATCTTCTGTAAAGATGAGTCGTGTGCTTGGATTGCTGATTTGCTCATCACCTCTGGGCTATTTATACCTCTGACAAAACCACAGCCTGTTTGAGAACTGTCACTTCTCTTTTGTATGTTACCTCCCCTTAGAAATTGTAGGAAGAAGGCAGTTTGGAATGAAGTATGGTACTGTCTGGGTTTTGCACTTGTTTAAACAGTTTGCTGGTGACTAACATTGGTATCTAATTAAAGCTGCTGTTTTCCTGGTGTATCTCTTGAGAAATGCTGCCATCCAGGTAATTAATGTGCTGTGACTGCACTGGCTCAGATGCCTAGATCTGAAGCAGGCTACTTCAGAGCATACTATGTTATTGTTGACCTTGGGCATGTTCTGTGCTGGCCTCTATGTGAAACAGGATTTGAGACTACACGGGCATCAGAGCTGATCCTGCATGACAGCTCCCACTTCACTAGTATTGGCACCATCAGTTATATCTGATAGGGCTAATGTATTGCATCATGTGTGAGGAAGACAATTTGTTCTGTCATTCACAGTCAGCTCATTGGTGCTATGTAGTGGGAAACATCTTATAGAACAATCAGAATTGACTTTGCTAGGGTCAGCCTCATTTGATGTACTGTGGTGTCTCTGAGTAAAAGCACTCTGCTGCAGCGGTGCCCTCCTTAGCATTTGAGCTGTTGCTTTTCAGACTACAGCTTCGCTTAAGGTCTCAGGGGGGCAGAGCTGCTTTCCACTTAAATACTGAATGTCTAGCCCAGACAAATTCATTAATCTGAGATGTTATCATTGCTCATGTAAAATGTGTTATCTGCAATTTCAACCTTGACTGCAAGTAAAGGAGTAGTAGGCTGGGTTGGTTTTGCCAGTAACAGAGATGGTGTAAAGCTGTGAGACCCTTTTTTCCATTTGTTCAAGAGCTACTGGGATTATGTCAATTGAGTTGATATTTATGATATCTGTGATGTACATCAACCTTCTTTAAATATCTATGAAGGCTGCTCCAAAAGTAATGCCTCTGGTTTTTGTTGGCCAGTAAGGTCAGAGGTGGATGTTGGTGGTTTTGTGGTGAATTTGAACTTTCTTGCCAGTATTCCATTACATATTGATGCTGTGCAATGGATGACAACAGAAGGGGCAGCATGACAAAACTGTGTCTGACATAGGAGTATATATCAAGCGAAGGTGTGGAATTCAATTCCTCCATGCAGAGGAAAATTGCACCCATTCACATTTATCAATGTTTATTGAATGTTTGTGGAGACCAAACAGTGAATGTGAGCACAGTGAGGCAGTAGGTTGTGTGTCTCAGGCATAACAACCATGACTTGAGAGATAAGCTGTGTTATAGATGGCCATGCAGACTTTTATAAGCATGGCATGCAGGCTTTTCATCATTGCTGGGGAAAATTCATAGTTAACGGTGGTGACTATATTGAGAAATAGCATTCTGTAGTTGAGAATTTACTCTACCAAAGATATTATTGTGCTCCTTGTGGTTTCCATGGATATAGGAAAGAATTACTTTTGAAATGAAGTACACACAAGTGTGTATGTACCTATTTAAGTTTATGTGCATAATTGCCTCCAACATCATATTTTGGCATATATATTTGTCTCAGTTAAAACATTTTAATATAACTACTTAACAAATATTCCCTCTCTCTTGTATGCATATAAATATGCATACATGTGTAGGTAGCTATGATTATGCTTCAGTTGAGTAAACATCACAGGAAACAAGTGAGGCAAATTCCTGTAATGAACTATTCAGCTATGAGCAAAGCACCTGTGTGCATGCTAGGTATTTAAAGAAAAAAAGTACTATATCTCAGGCTTACCTGTATACAAATGAGAGATTGTTTTTGAAGTTGTGCATGTTTCCAAGTTCTCAAAACTTAGCATGGTTGAGAAGAGAAACATTCCTCACAGGGACCTGAGATACAACAGAAATGCAAAGGTGTGATGTAAGAGTGTGAAATTAGACTGAACTCTCCATCAAGTCTAAATAGAGATAGTAACCTCTTCCTTAAGAAAGGCTAAGAATGAAACATGTTTGCAGAGAAATGGCATTTTCACACAGTTAATGAATTTGTGAAATTAAGGCAGCTTTCAGATCATCTGCAATTAATAGAAAATCCATGCAGTGGAATAACAAGTGGCACTTGCAAATAGCCTGCCCATTTCCAGTCATTTTGTAGTGTCACCATAAACTAAGACAGGTTCTTTTCATTCTGCAGCTTTTCAGGTTCTCAAAGGTACCTTTCTGCTGAGTAACATCATATATTGGTTCTGTGGGAACACTGAGCACATGTGAGTCACTCTGCATCAACAAGAGATGCTTTCAACTTTCTGTTTCAAGGGGGCATCTTGAAGAGTTTCTGCTTGAAGAGTTTTATGTAAGAGTTTTTTAACCTGAAGACAGCATATACTGATCAGTTTTACTCCGCAGTGTTTTTTCACTTGCAAAAAAAAAAAAACATTACAGTGTTCAAAAAGTTTGGTTTATGCCATGGAAATTGATTCCTCTTGTCTCTACCACTGAATTTGGCCACATGATTTTATTATCCAACAAGCTGTTACTTTGACTAACAGTAGAACATCATGCCTCTGTCTGATCATGCAAAGCATAGGAAAGAACCTTATCAAAGTGGAGAAACAAAAATGCTTATTTAAACCTGGTAGGTAACATAGGGAGTGCAATATTATCTATTTATTATGAAAGCATACTAATGCTAGTACTAATTTTGTCTTTCAATTATTGAACCCAGTATTAATTTGTAATTGGAATTAAGTAACATTCCCTGCATGCTTTTGCTTGTGCCAGTTGTTTTGTGGGCTGGTTTGGCCTGGTCTGGGATTAGTGCAGTGGGGGGAGCCATGGACCCACGCCCTGGTAGAGGGGAAGGGGGAAGAGATAGGGAGACAGGCCTAAAAACAGCAGCAATAAGCTAAGGGTGGAAAAACTAAGTTATTAAATGTGATATCAGAATGAAAGATAACACAATACAGTATAATTATAAGTGAAGCTAATAAATCAAATGAAGTGAGAGTCCAATACTGAAGGCTTGACTCAAATACTGAAGGTGAGATGGCTAGGGAGCACACATGGCAGACAGGAGTGTAAAAGAAAGAGCATCTCAGACTTGGGAACAGTTGTATCTTTCTCTTTAAATGTGAAACGGAACAGTGACAGTCTTCTGGGATATGTAGCTCTTCTGAGAACCAGGTACCTGGAAATATTGACAATTCATGGAACTGGAGCATTAACTCTTTAACTACCAGTGATCTACGTGATGTTACAGTGCGGAATATTGATAACAAATCATAAAACCATGGCAGCTTGTAAAATTTGGGAAACAAAATGTCTCTATGCAGAAAACATATGATTTTTATTTACTTGGACTTACTGTCTAATATTACACCTGTGTTTCTCCTCCAAAACTGGAAGGAAACACCACATCAGGTCTTGCATCATTAAGTGGGAATGTGCAGTTCATGATGAATGAGGTGTGCTGCCTCCTAGTGTAATTCCTGGATCACTTGTTAAAGATTTTTCTGGATGGCAGAATTATGAAGGAATGGTTTGTATTCAGTCAGCACTTCCTTCCGTGAGGAAATAAAACATATCACCAAATGTTTGCTTGGTTAAATCTAGTAGTGGAATGAATTCCAAGAAAGCTTACCAAGCAGTAGATAAATAGCAAGAAACCTGAAAAAGAGAAAACTCTGCACTGTATGCTCAGAATGGAAATAAAAGCAGGGACCCATCAGCTGCCAGCCCATGATGATGGATGGAAGGTGCTTTGTGCAGCTCATATCCCTGTATCTCCTTTGTACCAAGCTCTGCTTCTCCTTTGGAATGCACTGACAGAACAAACTGTTTCTGCAAGGTTTTGCAGGATCTGTACAGCATGCTGACTGATGTACTGATGCTGAAGGTCCATCTGTTCTAATACCTTGTTTCCCACTGAATTTGGCTTTTCATGCCTACGCTCTGCAGCAGTACAGACACATGTGATTGCTTTCCCTTTCTGGGGAGAAGTGACTTGAGTGCAACAAACCAAGAGGAGAGCAGCAGTGGCTCTGGTCTGTGCAATGGAGACCACTAAGGGGTCTGACAGGTGTGAGTTTGGGCTTCTCATCCTCATTTGGATAACGATTTCATGGTATTTTTCAGGGTTAAGACTCATGCTTTATCTGTAAGAGAATCACCTGCCATCCTTAAAAATGAGCTGGGAGCACGGATCATGAGAGAACGGCAGCATTCACCTCGAATCACTCTGGCTTGAAGACATATGAGAGGAAAAAAAGTAACCAAGAGCTTGGGGGTGTTTTCTGAGCCGTGGGTGAAGCAAAACAGGTGTGTTGAATTCACTACCAATAGCTTGCTCATACTGCTTCTGAGTATGGTGGTGATTTAGCCCTCGGGACGAACAGCGGACAGGTGGTGCCACGAGGTGACCAGGACCTCAACCTCTCCCCTTCGCTTTTTTCCTATCCTCGCCTCCCACCGCACGTCACGATGCATACCCGACTTGCAGCACATTCCCACCCAGCCGGGGATGAAGGCTGGGAGCCGCCCCGCCGCCCCCGGCCCCTCCTCCCACCTCCCCCGCCCCTCACCCTGTCTCTCCTTCACACTCGCTGCCCGCCGTGCTGCCGTCGGGGCGGTGTCGGGAGATTCGGCGATGTGCTGAGAAGGGGCAGCTCCCATCAGGTCTCTCAGCGCTTCGTCCTCCTCCTCCTGCCCCCTGCCTCCCCCCGCCTCCCTGCAGCGGCGGACCCGGCGGTAAGTGGTGGGGAGTGCGCGAGGGGCTCTGCTCCCCCGGGGCCAGGCAGCCGCAGGGGTGAGCGTGCGTACGGGTGCGGAGACATAGAGGTGCTTTTACCGCCGAGCGTTCTCTTTTGGGCACGAAGGAGGAAGGGGGAAACCAGCGGGCGCTGCGGCTGCCGTGTTCGGGAGCTGCTGGGTGCTGATCTGCTCACGTCGCCCTCTCCTTCTCCTCGGTAGTCCCTATAGATACAGCGATGTGCTTGTGGGAGAGCCCGGCGTGTTTCTTCTTCTTCCACAGGTGCCCTTTCTTTTATTTGGACAGAGCCACGTAGCCTTGTATTGCTTTCTTCCCCCGCGTTGCACCTAGGTGCTCCCACACCTGCTCTCGGTGCTGCCCACCGTGTCACTGGGGCACGAATTCTGCCCTTCTGATTGCCACCGGTTAGTAGCAAGCTGCCCGCTGCCTTCCTAGACATCCCTTCCTCCGGCGGAGGGAAGGAACTATCAGGCAGTGCTGCTTCTGAGGGGGGGAGGGATAAGAGGGCTGGGGCTGTTGGTGACGGGATTGTGGAAGGGGTGCTGACTTGGTGGCTTTAATTACTGTCTTTGTAGCCTAATTGTAGCATGGGGCTGTATAGCTGCCACAGAACTCACTTGCTAGCTGTAGTGCGGAGCTGTTAGCATTGCATGTTCTTGCCTTTGCTTTTTTGTAGTTTTTTTTCCTTAGACTTGATACATGTGCAGGATCCCTTTGGAAGACTCGGGTAGTGGCAGAGTGATATGGGCTGCACACAAAATGATGAGTTGCTGAAAAGTAGCGTTTTGTGTTTGTTCAAGTCCTTCTAGAACACTAGCAGTTCTTCCAACAATAAATTCATCATTTAGAAGAGGTGTTTGTGAAGTAGCTAGTATTTAAGCTTTTCCTTTGAATGAGAAGGTAGAGCATCAGCAAATGATCTTGTTTGTAGATGAACAAACTGCCCTTTGGAGGAGATGGTGATGGGCAAGGGATGGGTTTGCTCGTTTCAATGAATGCACCTTCAAATGAGAACTGCATTATCAGTAACCTCTCTGTAGATTTCTGTGGGAACTCCCGGGCCTTCTGGGAACTAGTCTAGCCATGCTGCTTGACTGTGATAGCATGTGAGAAGATGTAAAGGGGATTTGTGTAACTGAGCTCCTTGGTTTTCTCGTTATTTAACTGTTTTTTCTATTGGAAATACTGAAAGCAATACTGGATACAGAGAGCTATGTGTATATTGCTCATAGAGATGTAGATGGAAGTTATATAATATGTTGGTGTAAATAACGTAATTTTAAAATATTTTGATGTTCAATCAGTTTTAATGATTTTTTTTCCTTTTCTGGCCAAAAAAAAAAAAAGCTGAGAACCATTATTCAAAGCATGCTTTTCTTTTTTCTAGTTTTTTGTGAAGAAATTCTTCAGCCATGGATGTGTTCATGAAAGGACTTAACAAGGCGAAGGAGGGAGTTGTAGCAGCAGCAGAAAAAACCAAGCAGGGAGTGGCAGAAGCAGCAGGAAAGACGAAAGAGGGAGTCCTCTATGTGGGTAGGTGGGCAGCAAGGTCATGCTGCTGATTGGTGTTCCCTGACAGCCCGCTTGTCTGAAAGAAAGAGCTGAATTCTCTCTTCTCTAAAATATGTAATTGTTTATAGGAGAGGATTAACTGCAAAGTAAACTGGATGAGATTTGAACTCACCTGAGCTCCAGGTCTTTGAAGATTGTTTGCTGTTTGTGTTTGATTGTTTGTGGTGTCATACGTCAATGTTTTTTCTTGTCACTGTGTTGTGCTGGCCATGTGGCTGCATCATGGGGCAGCTCTTGTAATGCCATACAGGATAAGCTTGTCTGGTGGAAGAGGCCTTACAATGCAGGTTACTGGCTGGCGCCATTCAAGATGTTTGCTATATGGAAGGTATATTCACAGTCCTGTAGGATGCCTGAATTTTAAGCAGGATTTTAAAAGCCAAAATCTTGATGTCGATTCTGGAACTGAGTAGGAGAAATGTCAGTGGCTTTTCTTGGAATAAAATAAGGATAAGTGTACACCTTGAAGAAAGGAGCTTGTTTCCTTTCTTCACTAAATAAAGATCCTCAACAGTAACATTTGAAATGATGAGGTGTCAGCTCCTTGTCTTTCAAATTTAACCTAATGTTCTATACTTAATGCACAGCAGTTATTTTCCATGGCTTCTCAAAGAAGAACCTTTACAGTCATTAAGCTAGGGTAGTTAGTCCTTCAAGCAGCAGTGGAGAAAATGGGAAGCAGATGTTAGTTGACTTATCCAGATCAGGGAAAAGATTCTTTTCAAATCCCATGTTGATATGTTGACTGCATGATGATCATCTTCACTTAGCAACTATCAGGCATTAAAATACTGTCTTGTAAATGCCACTGTGAAAAATCTGCAGGAAAAGAACCTGCCAAGACCATACAAATAGGTCATTTAAACCGGAGGGATTTCATATTTTTCTGTCAAATTCAGTTGTATGGTAGTAGAATAGAAAAGAGAATACACTTTTTTTGTAGATTCGTTCTTTTTTTTATAATTTGGCAGCAGGTTGTTTCTATAATGGATGTTGCTTGTAGCTGGGCAAGTGTGTACAAATATTAAAAAAGTTTGAAGAGTTAAAAACCAGAGGTGTTTATTTCAAATGGAAGAACTGATGTTTCTGTACGTCTTTCCAGGCTTCCTTCTGCCCTTGCAGGTTAATGCCAGTCTGTAACAAATTATTTCTTCTCGAGGTAGTTCAGACTACTCATTTGGAATGTATTTTTCTCCTGCTGAGCTGTAGCTAAGCTCGGTGCTCTTGCCAACAGAAATGGAAGTCATTTTGAAAAGTAGTTGTAAGATGAATCTATTTTAAAATGAGCATCTGCTCATTTTCAGCATTAAAATAGCTGTTCTTTCACTGCGCATCATGCTTGATATTAAAATTAATGTTTAAGATATGGCTTTTTTTAATTTCATTTTTTTTGTTGATCTTGAGCATGCTTTTAGGGTCACTGATTTCTTTGTATTAAAAACCTGTGTTGTGTGCTGAAATAATTCTTGTCCTGGAGCTCTTCTCGTGATTGTAATAATGTCTGGAACTAGCTGTCCTCCCAAAGGCAACAGATTTCCTGTTTGTTGTCTTAAGAGAGATTTTTGCTGAGGCTGTGCTTCATAGGGCAGGCTTGCTGTTAGTTTCACGACTCAAATACCTTGGTCAGCGGAGCCCTGAGCTGTAAGGAGGATCTATGCATACGACTACAGTGTGATGTGAAGCAAGCACCTTTCCTGTAGCAGATAAATGCTTTTCAGGAGGAAAGACCTATATGCAGTTTCAGTTGTGCAGGCAGAAAACACTTGAATTAGAATTGCTGGCAGGTAATGTGTCTGGGTGCATGCTTGGGTTTAGTGAGCCAAGGTTTCCATAGCTGAGTTTTCAAAATGTTCTAGTAGGAAATGGACCCAAGTGATAAACTTGGTGGGTTATTGGTTCCTTGGGTTCTCCAGCTGTAACTGGAAAAGCCAGAATTAAAACAAGGAGAACAAACATCAGAGCAGAAACCAATAGGCTCAGCAAATTGTAGTGGTGTTTGGGGACCCCTCTGAGGGCTCGGTTCTGGCAGAGGGCAACTGAAACTGGGTCACAGCTCTGTGATCACTGCCAAAGCAGCATGTGTGGGCTGCCCAGAACCCTTTCATTTCTGAGCTGGGGATGTCTCTGTGCTTCCTAAGCACACAGCAGGGGCAGCTCATCTCCTGAACGGCGTAACAAAGACTGATGTGATAATCTCTTGGTTCTGTAGGCTGATAATGCTTGCAATCTGGAAGGTGGTAAAAAACCCTCTATAATCAGAGGGAAGGAGCAGCATAGTGTGTTAAGGATTCTCAAGATTTCTTTCTTTCTGCCTCTGTAGCTGGGTTTTCAGATACTAATGGTACAGTCAGACAGTGAGGTTCTGTTGTGAAAGCTACCTGACATCTTGCAAAGAGTCTGACAGAATTAGGCGAAGAGGGACCTGTTAATCATTTTTAGTTTCAGCAGTCATCTCAGTGGTATTCAGCCTTCCTTTGCTGTTAAGGAATGAGTAAGATCAAAAAAAAAAGTTTGGTCCAGATTTCCAAGGTGCTATGGTCTTTCATTTAAGAGATTAATTTAGGTATTTGGGAGTGTATTTTAAGTAAAAAATGAAAATGTGCCTTTTTGTCTAGGTAATGGTTAACTATTATAATAAAGATTGTAACATACTTAGATGCAGTGCGAATCTATTAACAATACCTACTGTTTAGGTTCAAATGTGAAACATACAACTCTCAGGGAGTCTCCTGGAGGATTAATGGGATTCTTTTTTTCTTTCCATATGGAAGTTTTCCCTCCCACCATCCTGGGCAACCTGATCTGTATGTAGATGACCCTGTTCATTGTAGGGGAGTTGGAATAGATGGCCTTCAGAAGTCACTTCCAATGCTTAAGGATTCAATGATCTTTGTCTTTTCAATACTCAGAATATCCTTTAATACAGTCTGTAGTATGTTTTTATTTCCTTTTTTCCTGAATTCCTCTGCTGATGTCCTTCGATGCTGACCAGTTGAAATACACTGGTTTTATCTTGACTTACAGAAGCAGCATCAGGACCTTTTTTTCTTTCAAAGAATGACCTGATTGTTGATAAGGAAGGAGGACTGAGATATCATAAATTCAAAACCGGGTCTCCGTGTATCCTTCAAAAGCTGTTGGTGTGAAGCAGGGAAGAAAAAAGTGGCAATGCTTACCCACACTGACTTTGAAGCCAAGATCTGTGACTAAGGATAATGCTCTTGCATGCCATCAGTGATATGCTGCTAAAGGGTTCCTTTGAGTTCTGTGTTGTTACCAGGGAGCTGCCGTTTGTGTTCAGTTAACTTCTGAGTGCTTGTGCAGTGCTCAGGAATGGAGGTTTCCAATTTGATCTCTCTAGCCATGATATACTATAGCAGAACACAGGAGTAGCTTATCAGGAGGCAAGTTTGTGGCAGAAGAACTTACTGCCCTGTGCTCAACTGGCACATGACCTTAGAATAGATCAGTCCAGTCATGATCTATTTGGCAGGACCATTCAAATTCCTCTGCTGTACTTTCTTAAGGTTTTTTGTTTTCCTTTGGTAATAGGTAAGCTTTGTGAAGGAGTCAAGGGGCTGGAGGTCCCTCTGGTGGAGTAGTGGGCTTCAGCACTCAGGAGCAAGTATTGTTATGATTTATCCTTCCCCTGATTTGGCTTCTCACCATCTTCAACAAGCTTTAAGTGGCGTTGAATCTCAGTAATGGCTTGCTTGATACATTCTAATCATCTCTCAAATGACCCAGAAATGAGAGTGTTGACAAACTGCTGATAGTGATGATGGTAAGTAATGATATGAAGAGAGTCTATTGTTGTTTTGGATAGTAACACAAAGACAAAAATTGTGGGTTTGGTTCCCTCTGAGTGACTCGAATATGTATTATGATGAGGAAAAATATCGTACTGTGCGCTACTATTGCTCTTGATTCAACCAAGTAGGCATAGGTCAGTATCAGATTACCTCTTGTCTCATTTCTCCATTCTTCCTGTTGTGATGAGTATAATGAGCTGGTTTATTAATGTTTTGAAAACAGCAGAATGAAAGACAGGTAGTTTATAGGAGGAAACAGTGTGGATGACTGCTTTCATTCATTCCCAGCCAGGAGTTGCCCTAATAAATTCAGTTCTATTTATAGACCTGTTCTGGCAGGTCCTAATGTTCTTCTAGATCCTATTGTAGTTCTCACTGGAGAAACAGCTATTTCCATGAAGTGTGCAGGAGTTGACTGTTTAGCTCTAATGTATGCTCTAAGTTCTGGACCAAAGCTTAGCTGATTATTTTCATGAATGTGTTTCTTCTGTATGGGTCAGCAAGTTGTGCTTTTGCTAAAGAAAAATCTGGCAGCAGAAAGAGCTGGCATTCCTAGATTAGCTGTGCTTATAGCAGCATTATGGAGTTAAGAATCAGCCTGTGGATGTTCCTCTGAAGATAAGTGCATTACAGAGGACCCCAGGGAGTTCTGTCATACCATCTATCTCTCACCTTCATCCTTCTCAGCTCTAGGGAGCTGCACGCTTGCTATTCACAGGTTTGCATTTGCTGATGGCTCGGGTTGCAGGCAGTAACTTAAACAAGATGAATGAGATTTTGGTCAGGTCTACAAATGAATTTAAAGTTATAGTTAATGTTCAATAGATTTCAATGTTCAAATAGATTTCCTGTAAGCCTAAAATGGTGTTTAGTCTCTTTGTAGCAGTCATTGCTTAAATTCCATTTGTTTTTAGTGCTGTTCAGTACTTGTGGTGCTGCAAGATTGAGAAATGAAGTCCTGGAACAAGTCTTTAAATATTAATACTTTGGATTCACCAAAATGATTGCTTCTTCCAATAGTAAATATTTTCACTGAGAGAAAACAAACTGCTCTTGAAGAGAAAATCAAAGTAAAGGAGGAAGGTTTCTCAGTTGTTCAACTTGATCATTATTTAAAGGAACAGGAAGTCATTTTACTTGATGCAACTATGTTATTTAATTTTGTAATAAAATAATGTTCTTGCTCATAGATAAGAGCCTTTTCAATGCTGTAATCCAGTAGTGCCATAGATATGTGGTATAAGCTCTACAAATTGGCACTAGCAGTGAACAGTATTGTTGAATGAGCTTGTATGTTATTTCAGTGTTTATTTATATTTTAAAGAATTATGAGAAAAGTTGCTTTCTTCTAATGTATTTCTGCTCATTTATCACTATTTTCTGTTAGTATCAGTTTGTATTTCTATTTATTTGTATATAGTGACATGCTAAAATTACATAAGTAGAAGTGGTAAGTCAAATACTAATTATAATGTTTGAAATACTGAGTGATATGTGAATATAAAGAAGAATGATATATCATTTTTTTGGTAGTTAACAAGAAGTCATTATCATGATATTTTCACATGGGCGTTCCAGAATGTGGCTTGGTCTTCAGGGTGCCAGAGTTATGTTGCTTAAACAGGTCTTATATTTCTCAGTGCTGCGCAAGCTCCAGGGTTCTGTTTGCAGAATCTTTGATTATTCTTGTCTGTGATAAGGAAAGCAGTGGATTAGGTGAGCCTTCAGTTTGACCCCATAGACAAGTTCATGTTTAAGTACTGTCTGCAACCTAATGTTTCCCTTTCAGATTGCTCTTTATCTAAATCCAGCCATTCTACAAGCTCCCGGTGAATTTATTTACTAAGTCTTTCTGTAGGCTCAGTTAAGCTTGTTAATTCCCTAGAAACCAAGATTTGAACTAGAGTTGTTAAAAGTTATAAGGATCTTCTGGGAACTTGGGCTCTGATCTTCTGAAAATGCATGCATGAGTCTCATTAGGATGTTAATAGTAAGATGACTTCTGTGCAGTTGTCCCTGTGAGTTTGTGGAGTGGCAGACTTAATTAACATGACTGTTAAGAGAATGGTGAGAAAGTCAGTAAGTACAAGGAAGAAACTGCAGAAGTGTTTGCAGTATTATCATTTTTCTATAGTCACTGTGTTCAAATAGATGCTTTCAGTAGATAGTTTCAGCCTTTCCCTTAGATGGCATTTCTCTTGAATTAATTTGGGAATTTAATTGTGCAACTGTATGTAGTGTATCTATTTGTTCTACCTTATTATCCATCTTGTCTTTACCAGTATGTGAGAGCAAGTACTTTAAACTAAATACTGTGCTTTGTTTAGGTTCCAGGACCAAGGAAGGAGTTGTTCATGGTGTCACAACAGGTAAGTCAATTCTCCTAATTTCTTGATTAATCAAACTTTTCTCTATTAAAACTTTGTGTATTTCTTTGTGAATGTTCAAGGTTCTGAGGGATGGTAAAATGTAGAAAATTTAAGAAGCTTAAATATTTATGTAAACTGCATGAAGTTTTATGTTTTACAGTGAAATATTTAAGTTTTACATCATTGTTCGTATGTGAGGAGGATTTTCTAAGCAGTATTCTGAGTCAAAGTCAAGCTACCAGTGTGAGCTGGAAGGCTAGTGAAACCAGATTTCAAACAAAGGAAATAGCTTGTTTGTGGAAGTGGGTAAATCAAAGGTATTTCTTTTCTGTTCTTAGTTAATTGCCAAAATATTCTATGTAGGAAAGTTACAAGCATGTTGATGTTTCCTTTTTTTTTAAAAAAAAAAAAAAGCTTTAGTTTTGTTGTGAAGAATTTCTGAAAGCCTGGTATATTTGTCCAATTATGTTTGCTTGTGATTTGAGGAGGAAGAGTAGTGGGATCTGAAGGTGGGAGCGGAGAGAAGAAATACCACTTAACAGGAGGGATGTGGAAGGTATAGTAGGGAGTAAATTAGACATAAGTTTGAAAAACATTTATCTGCTGATTTAGGACCCTGTGGAGTCAGAATGTATGCTAGTGAAAGATAACAGACTAATGCAACTGATGAGGGGGGCAAATAATGTAGAAGAAACCTCCTTTATACAGCGGGGACTGTAAGAACTGGGTAGAAAGGTAAAATCTCTGGGATGGTTTGCAGTTAATGCCAGCAGCAATGCCAGCATTTTGTCTGTGCAAAATTCTTTTTGATAATTCACAGTTAAAGCCATGATGCAAAATGGGGGTTTATCCTATGTAGTTAAGTTAGCTCTGCAGCAGTCATTGCTGCTAATTGCAGTCTGTGTGATTATATCCAAGCAACCATTAAGCTGGTTGCCTCTAGTATAGTTAAGAGTAACTATAGTATAGTGTGTAGTTATACTGTGACAGTCTGTGCCTGAAAAAATCCCATGAACTTAATACCTGTTATTGTTGTTCTTAGTGGTTCTTCATCCTTGTCTGAGAACTTTTTCCAACTCTACGCTACAGGTAGTGACTTCTTAAATTAGGTCTTACTGCAACACAGTATGGATGTGCCCCATCTCTCCCTCTGCTCCTAAAAGATTATTGTGACTCATCAATATGTCTCCTAGGAGCTGGCTGAGTGGGAAGATAGGAGGGAAATAGCTTGTAGGAATGAAACATGTTTCAGATTTTTGATAACTAATTTGAATTTGTCATGGTTTGGAAGATTTTCAAATCTTTTTTTTAACTGCATAATCTCTGTTGCAACAGTACTTTAAATGTTTAAGTTATTGCTAACCATGTATCTTTACATGGGTACTTCTACACTGAAAAGGAGTGAATTTGCATTTCAAACTGATTTACAGGGATCATTTTTTATACAAACTGAAACCAGTAGCCAATAATTTGGAGCATCTATTAGGTGGCAGAATGAATGAAAATATTGTATGTATATGAAGTGCAGGAAAACTTGAGCTGACCGTAATGCATTGAATACAATGTGTAACTGTGTTCTGCAAAATATGAGACTTTTGGAGATTTAAAGAAAATGCTCAGTTAAGAAATTTGCAGTATTTTTCTTCTTTAAAAAAAAACTGAACACATGAAAACAGAAGTAGGAAAGGATTTTTTCTTTTGCTTTTAGTACAGCCAGCTTATCATTGATCTGTGCTTATACAGGTCAATACAAAGAATAAACTATTAGATTTTACTTGACAGTACTTAATATCACAATTCAAATGTTTGTAAAGTAAACCAATTCTATATTTAAGAGCACAGTTGATCAGAACTTCTCTGACAGGCCTTCAGAACTTAGCTGCAGGCTAAATAGATTTGTTCTTGTTACAAGGTTTGAAATCTCTGCTTGTTAGACCTAAATTAAGAGATATTCAGGAGGATAATTACTGTAACCAATAGAGGATTGCAGTAGAATAAGACTTGAGGCATCTATATCCCATATGATCACAGATGTGGGAGAAATAACACTTGCATGCAAGTTAACAATTCTTGACTAAGCTGGGCTCTGAGAAACTTGAAGTAATGTTTTTCTGTAGTAGGCTAGCTTAGTGGGAGATTCCTTTCCCTCCATCTTTATGAGATATAATATATGTAGTGAGA
The DNA here is from genome assembly GCF_987193195.1 of Phasianus colchicus. Lineage (NCBI taxonomy): Eukaryota > Metazoa > Chordata > Aves > Galliformes > Phasianidae > Phasianus > Phasianus colchicus. Next base: position 16,972,909 of record NC_143439.1, on the reverse strand, counting down.
CAGGAAATTTTAAACTAAGAACAGAATTTGACAGATTTGAAGATATATTAAATTTTGTTCTGTGTGATATATAACACACTATAAATCAAAACAGAGGACGCGTCTGTTCTGTGCTGTGCCTCTAAGTAGAATGTTCAACGATATTACTGGGAATTTTAGGCAAAAAGTTCCTCATTTACTTTATGAAATGAGTAACTCATAGCTTGAGAATAATGGTCACTGTGCCACAGTTTGTGCAATTCTGACTCATTTCAACTGGTTGAAAGGAGTTTGGCTGTTGAATGACAATGAAAAATGGACAGAGGGCATGCAGAGGACAGAAGAGAGGACCTAATGTAAAATCCTGAGAGCATAATTTGTAAAATGGAGCAGTACGGACTTGGTAGTATGAGAACAGAGGAATTGCTTGGACACAGAGGGGAGGAGCAATAAAATAAAACAAACCTATGAGGTGCTGCTCTGGAAAGTAGAGGACGGGAGGTGAGAACGGATTTGGATTCACTGAATTGATTTTTTGAGATAGAAAGTCAAGATGCTTTTAAAAATGCTGGTGAAGTTTATTCTGGAAATCAAATCTGTTAAATACTTGAAATTACAGTGATAATGCTGTCCTTCAAGGTACTTCTAAAAGCCTACTTGTCTTTTTCTCCCATAGGACTAGGAGTTTGCCAGTTCTGGTGTTCTTAACATGTGCTGGGATGTTGATGTGAGACTCAATGCATTAACACATTTTCTGAAACATTGATTCAAGAAGTTAAAGACATGTGAATGCAAAATAGAATTGTAGATCCAAATAAAACTGTTTTCAGTTAGTCAGTTCTTTCCTACTACTTGAGCTCCAAGGTCTTGCTAGTTTTCCTATTTTTGATTAGTTTCTGATGTAAAACACTCTGGTGAAGAGACTGAGACTCCTCAAAGTGCTGTCAATGAAACCACCTTTTCAGACCGTGGCTTTCCAAACCCAGAAATTAACAAGGCTTAAGGAGTTTCTTGCTTTAAAGTATGACCTGATTTCTACCAAGTTTAGTCACTTCAAGACACTGCAAAATGAGGATGCCTGGCTGTGATTCACAGGAACGCTGTGAACTTATTTGTCAGGTCACCCTGTCTCAAAACTTCCAGAGAAAGTGTTGCTTATTGGTCTTACAGGGGTACTAGCTTATGTGTCTCGCTTGCTTAATTAACATGTTTTTAGCCCTTTGATTCTAAATTTGTAGCAATTATCAATCTTACTCATTCCCAAGAACAAGTGCCTGGAAATGTGCAGCATCCAAGATGGGATATTTATGGACTGTCCTAGTAGTCCAAGTAAAACTCTGGTTTGTAGAAAAGCTCAAGGCCAGAAAGCCCTTTGCCTCAGTACTACTAGCAGATGTCAGTTTCCTGAAGTGAGACGAAGAGATAATGTTAGCAGTTACCAATTACAGTCTACTTTTTTGCCTAATTTTTTTATTTAACTGTTCTTATTTGGTTGCTTTTTTATATTCTTAGTCATGGGTATTCCAGTTGCATTCATTTTAATTGTCAGGTATCTCAGCAAATGTATAAACTAAAAAACCCACAATTTACTTATGGCTTCTTCAGAAATGAATTTTTCAAGTACCTAGGGCAATCTTATTGTCTGAAATAGATATTTGAGAGTATTTACTAAGAATTAATGTCACTGATTCAGAGGAATCATGGGGCTTTCATCTACTTGCAATGATCAAAATAGAAAAGAGCAAGTTCTCACTTTGAATTGTTCTGAAGATTGTTAATTTATTACCCAGTTGTCTATGATGAGGGGAAAAAATACCTTCATTACTAATCTGTTGGTACAATGTTGCAGTCAATACTAGAATTTCCATTTCAGTGTTAGCTTTTATGTGGCCATTATATCATTTCAGGATCTCTTATTCCTCAGGTGGTCACAAGTAATCAGGCTACAGCACAGTAGAGCTCTACAGAAACCAATTTACTCTTTCTCAGCGCTGTGATGCAAAGCAGATATCAATTTGTTGAAGACTTAACAGCTTAAATTTATTTAAACTGGTATTCAGATTCATTTTGTTAGTTGGTATGACCCCTACATTCAGAATAAATTAATATGCACTTAATGCTTGTCCCTTGTTACTACTTAGTGTAAGCAAAGAAATATAGATTCTAATACTAGAAACCTATTTTTTTCCACATCACTAGAGTTACATAGCTGAAGGCTTATGAAGTTAGAGCTTATTTACAGAATCATTCTGGTATAGGAATGTTGATAGTGTTATTGTGTTCTTTAGAAACGGGAAAAAAGAGCCTTTCCTACTAGTGCATTTACAAATCTGTGCTATGTCTATAGTTTGATTTATATCAGTGGCTTTAATTTCTTAAAGACAGTATTTTTCTAAAGAACTAGCTTACTGTTTTTGTACCAAGAGTTAAGCTGTTATGAAAAATAACAGGTTAGGAATTTGTCAGTGGCTTTGGATGCCTAGAAATCCTCACTGTTTTAATTGTATATATTTTTTTCACACTAAGTTGGTTAGAATGAGCATTAAATCATTTGCCTTGTCAGTAGGTACTTATTATTCAGGTCTTTAAACTATGTACCTGGTATGAGATTTTACTACCTTTCTAGCCTTTGCAATTACTTAATATCAATCATAGTAATCTACGCAGCATACCCTCTGCTATATAAAGCTGACACTTTTTTGTAAGGAGTTAAGGAAATTGAATTTATGTATTAAAAAATAATTTCTTTGTACATATTTTTTAAAAAGTTTCTGAAAGGTTTGTCTGTACATCAGGTAAAATCAAGCCTGTGCTCGTAAGGGATGCAGCAAGTGTTATGAATACATTTTATGGGTCAGATGGAATTTTGATTGGAGAAAGGACAGGATTAGTTAGAATAACAAAGCTATGTGGTGGATATTTTTGAAGAATATTCCCTTGTTTAGTGAGGTAAATGCACTTTTTTCTGAAAATCTGGTCCTGTTACTTGAAGGCATTAATTCATCCAATCTCTTAACTCTTAGAGGGGTTTCACTGTAATGCGAGTTGCTGTTAGAGAAAATAGCCCTTGGGAATGAATGAGCAGAAAGAATCCAGTAATACTCTGAAAGGTAGAATGTTGGCCACTGATGTATATGTAGGCTAAATGAGTTTTTGTTTCCCTAAGGCTTTGAAGTTACTTACTAATCCAGTTTGCTTAGGCATTTTTGGCATTCAGTCTTTGTAGTTTGTATGTTATGGATGGAAGGATCAGCAGTGAGGTGGAAATCTCAGAAAATCAGATAAAATGCTGTATTAGAAATTCTCTGGTCAAGCAGTAGTAGCTTTGCTTATTAATCACGTATTTTAAAAAAGAAAAGTAATCAATAGCTTTTGAGTCTCAGGTTTAAAATAAATGAGTCTTCCATGCCATGTGACATGCAGTAGGGGTGTTGAAACTAATTTGAATGCATTTCCAAACTGTGCTATATTCAGTGCACTGATTAGATGTTACACTGAGTTGGGTGTAATAAGGGCCACAGATGAGGTTTGCTTTTACCTTTCCTGCTCTGCTGTGATCGGATTAAGAGAGTAATCTTCATTACTGAAGATCTATTTGAGGTCCTATGGCTTTTCATGATGTTGGGCTGCCGGTGATAAATGATTCTGAAAACATCAATAACCTGCAGTTCTCAAAGCTGTCATGTTTTTCCATCTTCTGTTTATCCTCAGTGGCTGAGAAGACCAAAGAGCAGGTATCCAATGTTGGGGGAGCTGTGGTGACAGGGGTGACGGCAGTGGCCCAGAAGACAGTGGAAGGAGCAGGGAATATTGCTGCAGCCACTGGCTTGGTGAAGAAGGATCAGCTGGCTAAACAGGTTGGTTTGTTTACGCTTTTTTCCAGATGAAGAAGTAAATGAGTGGCCCCTCTGAATTCAGGGACAGATGGAGTGATTCCTTTTGCCTCAGTTGGTGGCATGAGGGTTGGGTTAAACAAATGAATAGCAAAGAAAAATGCTAGTGTTTGTACTTGTATTTTGACAACCTGCAGTATTTAAGAACTGAAATAGGACTCAATAGTTTCTAGTTGGGGCGAATAGCTGTAGGACTACCATAATGTTGAATGGGAAGATGATTTTTTTTTTCTAACTCAGGACTGAAAAGGAACCCACTAGAGCTGAAAGATCAAACAGATGAATCTCAAGTTTAACAGCACAATTTGTACTGTCTACAGATAAAAAGCAGAGGATTGTATATCAACCCACTGACTGGTTAGATCGTTAAAAGTCAAGATCTAACTGGACAGTTCCTGCCTTCTGTGAATACAGTGGCATGAACTTGAGAGTTTTTCTGCACAATTTTGAACTTTTGAAATTAAATTTTCTCTAATTTTATTTGGGGAAAAAATGTAGGTTTGTCTATTTCAGTACATATTCACAGAAGTGAATATTACATATTTACACAGTCTCAAGATTTACTGCAGTTTTTTTGCTAATATACTGAAGTCATACTCTTCCACTTAATCTAGAAAGTGACCCTAGGCAGCTGATAGAAATAATGCTTTCTAAAATGTGTATGGTATTGGTTATAGACTAAAATAACCCAGAAAAATCCCATAGTTTTCCTTTCCAGGTAGTATGAGCATTTGTTTATAATAACAAAATGCAGTTCTGAGGAATACTAGTATTTTCACAGAAAATGGGTGTCATCGATTTTTAAAATGAAGCTCCATTGTGTATCTTTTTTCCATTTAGTGTCCAGAGGTGCGTTAAAATTGAATCCTTTAATGCTGTTCTTTATTCTCATCTGTTATTATAGTGTATTTCTGTCTTTCTCACAAAGATTATTGGTGTTTAAATCAGGATAAGAAAGTGGTATTACACTGTGGTAGGCATTCACTCCTCTGTGATAGATTGGTCTGGAAAACATCTCGCAAGTGGTTTTGTTCTTTTTTGAAGGAGGTTTCCCAGGGGAACTTTTTAGTCCCTTTTTGCTCAAATATAAAGAAAATGTTGCTTTTGATGTGCCTATGGTTTTTCTTAAGAGCTATTTTCAAGGTTTATGAATTTAAGCACTTAATGAACTTGCCAGGGGGACAAAGGAGTATGGAGTGACTGTGGTAGTATACACACTTAGTTTCTGGTAAAGCTTATCACTAGCTTTTCGGTACTTTACTGAGGATATCTTTTCTGCTGGTAGTTCTTTGAACCCTTTAATTGATGGCATAAAGATCATTGTTGGCTTGATGTGCAGCTGCCTACTTTAATATTGACCATAACTAATACTTTTCATCTTAATGTAAGCTTATAGTGCTTTATAATTATAAAACATGATGCCAATCTCTATGGACTTTGATTTAATTCTATTCTGTACATTATAATGCTTACATATGAGTTATGATGGCTGTAACATAATAAAATCACATCTTATGTGAAATTCAAGAGCATCCATAATGTGATGCGTATTATTTCATAGCCCTATAAATAGGTCTGTTATTCTGAACTGGTGCTTTGTTCTTGAGATACAGAAAAGCATTCATTTGATTCTTGATACTGGTATTTTTAGTTAGAGTTACTCAGTCACACGCATGGCTGTCTAGCTAGCTGATCAGTATCTACAGCTCCTAACAGGCTCCACTGCATCTCGTCCCTTATTGGTCTTGCAGGAATTCAATAAACATTTAACAAATATCATCTAAATCCAATCAGGGAAAGGTATTTTAAAGTCTAGTATATTTTACATTCATGTGCAGTTAGGATATTGAATTTGCCTTGGTTTTTCCAGTGATGTTTGGATGTAGGCATTCAGAATACTGTCCATTCATATGGGTCAATTTAGTTTCAGTGTCTGTATCCAGCCTTGGAAGTAGGAGACCTCCAGAAATAAGGGAAAGGTGAAGTGAGTCATGGTTTAAATCTCAGTGTAACTCTGTATATCTTTTTCTATAAGATAGACTTTCCTAAGGCTGTGTTATCCTCAGGCTACTTTAAACTGAATGTAATAGACCACAACTAGCAAATTTGTTCCTTGAACTTGAGTGTGGCTAGCCAGTGTCTCTAGCAGATAGATGTCTACCAGAAAAACAATTTGGGATTGTCTTAAAGCAGGCAACTGTGTCCAACTTCAGAGTGGGTCCAGAGGAGGGCCACAGTGATCCAAGGGCTGGAGCAACTCTCCTATGAAGAAAGGCTAAGGGAATTGGGCTTGTGTAACTTGGAGAAGAGAAGGCTCTGGGGACACATCGTTGTGGCCTTCGAGTACTTGAAGGGAGCTTGAAGCAGGACTGAGTTTTTACACACTCTGATAGTGACAGGACAAGGGGGAATGGTTTTAAACTAAAAGAAGGGAGATTAAGGTTAGAGGAAGAAATGTTTTACTCAGGATGGTGAGGTGCTGAGGAGATTGTCCAAGGAGGTTGATGCCTCATCTCAGGAGGCACTGAAGGCCGGGTTGGATGGAATCCTGTGCAGTCTGATGTAGTGATTGACAATCATTCCCATGTCAAGGGGGTTGGAACAGATGAACTTTAAGATCCCCTTCAGTATAAGCTATCCTGTGTGCAAGACAGCACTTGCTTGGGCAGTGCAAGTTACAAGATAGAGCCTCTCCTGCATGAGAAGCAGGAACAGGCATCCAGCTGAGGCTATGCCAAGCTGCCAGTCAGTGTGACAGCTGTGATAGTGAGTGACAGGGATGTCTTGATAGTGCTATTCAGAGGACTGCCCCAGAGGGCATACATGCTGGCAGAACCTCACTACTTAACGCAGTGGAGATGGTTTCAGTTGCTAGATTTGTTTTAATGTTAAAAGATCTAATGCACTGAGTAGCATTTCAGTAAATGACAAAGAATTTGTAATATGATCTAGAATTCAGAAGTTTTCATGTCTTGCCAACATGGATCTATTAATGAATTACTTGTAGTGTATATTAGGATGTTGCACAGAACCTATTAAAAATTGATAACTCTTGATAAACTGGTTGTAAATTAAAGCCTAATTTTAAAATCTACTAGCAATAATACTTGTTATTTGTAATTATTGTAACTTGTCCTGGAAGCATAAGAGAACAATGTCTTCATGCTGCCTTCTTTCTGCTAAGAGAAGACAATAAAAAGAGATACTGGGTTATACTGATATAAGATGTTTTATATTTATACTGTGCCTGTATGTCCCTTATGTCTGTGCATAATAAGAGTATGCTTTTAAAGCAATTGTATAAAAGGTGAAAAATGTCAGGTTAATGATTATGTTTACTTTACAAATGAATATGTTCTTTTTAAGTTAAGAAAGCTATGAAATACTTTGAGTATCGTAGTTTTAGCTCAGTGTGTGTGCATATATTGATAATCTGAAGGTATAACAACTGATTATCCATTATATAATATTGCTTGAGAACCAAATACATATTATCAAGTTTGTTACTTCCAAAAGGCAATCTGTAGTGGAGATGCTAAGTCATGGCCTGAAGCAGTGATTGAGCACCTGGTGGGAAGGCAGGGCCAACCCAGGGGAGCTCAGGTGCATGCAATGTACCTCAGTGAGCAGGCATGGTGAAGCCAGGATCCACCCCTTCCCAGACCTCACTTAAGTTTTGGCAGTGGAGGTGAGGGTATCTGTCTGGAGATCCCTGTGTAGTGGGGATCTTCTGAAGGTAAACAGCTTTGTTTCTTTGTCCACTGCTGTTGCATTTGAGCAAGTCCTTGCTTGCTGTAGCCTAGGACTTCACTGCTCTGGTGTTGCTTTGCTTTCTGTCACGTTACAGTAATTAAAGAATGAAAAATCTACATTTGTGCTATCTCATGGTTTTTGGTTCTCTAGTGTTGCAGGAGCAGATCTGTTTTAGTTCTCTGACTTCTATAATGAAAAATTTTACTTATACTACTCTAGCTGGAAAAAGGCAAACAAAACAATCAAGTTCAAGCCTCGAAGTACTTGGTGAACAATGCTAAGATTTAGTTAGATTTTTGTGTTGAAGATCTTACTAAGGTAAATGGTAGCAAGCATCATCCTTAAGATTATGCTCAATATCTTTAAGTGCTAAATCTTTTATTTCCAGTGTGCCTCTTAATATAGCATATTGCATTCTGAATAATGCTTTTGAAAACAAAATTATAGTAGCAAATAATATAGAAGTTAATGTGTAAATGGTTAATTACGTAGCTGATAACATAGTTTATTGGTTTATTTACCAAGCATTGAGGGAAAAGTAAGATTGTTTGGTTATTAGGCATTTTTTCAATAATTAAAAGAGCTGCTTAATTGCATTTAATGTGAAAATTAATATATAAGAATTTCTGAGTATTCCTCAAAGTGTTGATTACCACCTTTAATTTAAAATATTTTATTTTCAGCTGTTTTTCACTTCATATTTTACAGTTAAAAAATGTAGAGATCTACCTGGAAAATTTCTTATGCATTTTCTTATGCTGTAGGATCCAAAAGCTTAGAACTGACTTGTGTATTTCACTAAAGTAATATGGAAAAATTCAAACAGGTGTTTCCTCATTTTTCTCTACTTGTCTCTATTTTTAACTTTTTAAAATGTTTTGCACATTTTTTCCCTACAGTGTACTTAAACTTACATTTCACGCAAAATTCTTGAGACTTTTAAAACTGATTTGAATGCACTTTTTTGAGTAACATTAAAAAGAAGTCTAATTGTTCCAAAGTTTGGTTTTAAATAATTCATTTTGACAGAATATTTATATTTCCTTACATTCTGACCATCTTTATACTCAGCATATCTTGCAGAAGGTCTGGCTCATTCAAGAATCACTGTTCCACGTCTTTCCAGTCTATAGGTGAGCTCAAAAATTCAAAGGAGAAATTGCTGAACATAAATATACTATTTCATCCTTCAGAAAGGGATTTATGAGTTTTTCCACCTTTCCATTATGTCATGCTATTAGCCAGCTGATCCCAAGAAAAAGCAGGGCAGTTAGTGTAAGATACATGAGACTCATTAACTGCTATCATCTTCATACGATAAGCAGGTTTATTCCTTCTTCTAGAGCTTTTTATGAAGAAAAAGTGATGTTCTGAATTAAGAACTTTAAAATAGGATTTCCATGTTAAATGCAGAAGTTACTTTTGCCTTATTAACTTCTGGAGCTGATGCTTTTCTGTAAATGCTGTAGACCAAGTGGTCTGAGTAGGTGCAGCAGTCCCTAATTGTTTTCTTTTGACTACTCTCCATTAATTCTTGCCTTTTGTGGCTCAAATCTAAGGTCAAAGTTAAGAATGAATAAGCTTATGATTACATGTATGTAATCTAGTTCCCTACTGAGGCTGCCAAGTAGCCAGAAGGTCTGAACTTGACGCAAGCAGTGTCCATTCTGGCTTTGCATTGCGGAGAATGCAATTTTTGGCTGTTAAGCATGGGCCCAGCTGTGGTTTTAATGTTGACACTTAAGCTTTGTCTGTGGTAGCAACAGTAGCAGTTATCTGTGCTTTCGGAAAGCTTTCCTTTGTGGTAGAATCACCACCAGATAGTGTTCTCTTTGGGGAAGCCCAGGTGTGATTGATGCATTGGATAAATGGCTCTGCTCATGTAGGTATGACTGGGCACTTACCAGATGGTACTTGCTTTTACATTTCTATTCAAATTGTTCCTAATGAAGGGCGCGTATTTTGAGATACGGTTACTCTTCCCCTTACTGCTTGATTTCTTTATCTGTAAATAATGCATGAATATCTGCTGGAAAACAGAAAGGGTGTTTATCAGGATTTAGTGTTTCCTGTTTTAATTCAGGTAAATGGATTAAGAGTAGAAGAATGAGGGGAGAGATTAATTCCCAATAAGGACTCTGCATCATTCATGAGTCGATCCACAAGAAGCTCCTATTAAGTAAAAGTGTTTGTTAGCTTTTCCTTCAAATTGATGTAGTAAGTGGGGGGACTTCTCAGTAAACTGTTATGTCTGTTCGACTACAGGAGAGCTAGATTTTCTTTTTTTTTGTCTGGGCCTTTCTTACATGGGTTTGAACACTTCTAATCTCAAGATTAGCAGTAGCATATTGAATAATGCTTGTGAAAAGCTAACCCATGTTTTTGGAGTAAATTAATACAGGAAACTTATTTATTCTAAAATATAAGGCACCTATAGCTAGACAAGGTTTTGGAGACTTTGTGTACACTGTCATATCTCCCTTTCATAACATTGCATATCTGTTCTTGGAGTAGGAAATCTCAGGAATCATGGAGGCTGTCCAGAGGTATGAAAGTCAAGAATTGTGAAACTGCATTGTGATCATGTATGAATGCCCATAGTGGAATGTGCATGGCTTTGATTCATCAATTTTTATTCTCAATCCAAGATAAACAGGGCAGTTGCAATTGAAGCCACTTGAAGCAGTTGGTTTACATGGAGACATCAAGAGAAAACAAGCGACATGGATTTATTTTAAATGCAGCATGTGTTGATACTGCATTGTGGCCTTGTAAAGAGCAGTACAGAGTGCTTACTGAAACAGTCTAATGTTTAGGTGCAATTGTATTTTGTGACATGTTCTAACAAAGCCCATAGGAAACAGGCTGGGAAATAGGAAGGCCACAGAACTCAGAAAACACTGAATAAAAAATACAAAAATACTTTCTTTCACTTTGAGAACTTTACTGTCACTTCTCAGCAGATAAATGTGCACCTGCTGGCAGCAGCTTCTGGACACAAGTAGCTCAATTTCATGTCAGTTTTGAACAACAGTATTTGAAATACTTTTGAGGCTGTGGTATATAGAGAAATTTGCACTGGAAAATATAAAAAAAAAAATAGGAAAAATAGGTGACAAAATATGCATGATTCCAGTTAGAAGTATTAAAGTTTTGGTGTTTGATCCAAGTGTGGAGGTGCTGGGAAAGTTTTGAATTGTGACCTCTGCTTGGCTTCTTTGGTTAGCAGAGAAGATGCCTTTCCTGTTGTGCGGCACGTTGTCAGTATTTTTCCTCGCAGGGGAAAACTGCAGTGTTTGGAGGAAGGCTGTGTTCAGTGATGTAGCCTCTCCGTGTACTGACATCTATAACTAAAACAGAACTTAAGTTGTCTGAGGCACAGGGTGAGATAACATGCGTGGTTTTATCTAGATGTCCTGGACTTCATTGCTCTTCATGAATTCAGAAACAACTATCAGTTAAATATAGGGCCTCTTGTTTTCTTGCTGTGGGATAACATTTTAGTGCAGGCTGTCTACTGCTACCTTCGCTACTGCTGACCATAATTCCTGACTATCTGCAGAAGAGTTAGGTTGTAAAGCTGTTGGGTGGCTTCATATTGATCTATCTTCCCAAGCATATTGATCTATCTTCGCAAGCAGTGTTAGCTTTGAACCTTGAGAAATTAAACTGAATGTGTCAATGTCCCTTGGTCTCAAAGGATAAATGCGTTCTGAAATATGAGTTGTATGTATGTCATTACAATGTGATTTATAAATGTATCTACAATAGAAAAGCACAATTTTTCATTAACTTTTGAAGGAGATGCAGAAGACCTTTCTCATTCTTTTATCAGGAAACTGACTTTGCATTTAATGTGAGGGTTTGCTTGTTTGCAGCCTGTGCTGCTTTCCTCCTTGTGGTATTTACTCCAGTCTTTCATCCACCTCCTAAATCCTCCATCTTTTGTTTCTTTCCTGACTGACCTGATGTGCCCTCATAGCACATTCCAGGCTGCTGTGTGCATACAGAGCTGTGCAAGTCTCTCAGGCTCATCTGGCACCCGTTCTGTTTCATGATGTTCTAGTCTTCCCTATGCAGCCATCTGTGGGATTTTATGTGCTGTTCATAGCGATGTATTTTTTTTCCTGCTTTAAGTAGTTGTCAAATCCATGTTAAATGTTCAGGAAGGTGTTGTTTACTTAGAGAAACGTGTTTAAGTTCATTTGGGGATGATACTCATGCCAACTATTCCTGTTCTCACTGTTGCATGGAAATTCTGATGTTTCAAATAGGAAATGGCTCTATGTAGCCCATGGTAATTGTGCAGACAACAGTGCTTTTGTGCATCTTGAGGTACAGGCTTCAAAAGCTTGCAAACATTACTAGGTTATAATAGCAAACATTACTAGGTTATAATAGTTGTCTCCTTCTGCCGTGTTTTGGTGTCCCTTTCCTCTGACCAATGTTGTATGTTTCAGCCTAATTTGCTTACTCAGAAAGTAGGGAGATCAACTGAGACTGATTCTGTTCTTATCTGAAAGTCATCTTCAGAGGTTTTGTGAAGATAGCTGAGGCTGTTTCCTAATACAGTAAAATCCAACCATTGCTGCTGATGTAGTGTTTTTTCAGCTAGCAATGTAAGTTTATGGGAGGTGCTGAAATGATATTTTGGCAAAGGACTGCAACCTGTTCTTATGTCTGCCACTATATTCTTTGAGCACTGCGATGGGGTGCTCAATGGGTATAAGCAGCAAACTGAGGTCCTGGATTCCTGTGGTGATTAGAGTAGTATAAACTAAAAAAAATAAAGGACTAAAATGTAGAGGAAATACTTCTCTGTGGAGAGAGAGAGAGCCCAGTCTATATTTTCAGAATACTACCCCTATGTCATCTTAAGAGCTAAACAAACAAAAGGAGTAACAGAGGGAAAAGAGGAAAACAGTCACAATGCTTTTGTGAGGATTACTTACTTGTAGTACTGTAGTTATTACAGCAGAAAAGGAGTTTGGGAACTAGAGGTAATTAGCAAATACCAGTGACATGATACACACTTTTGACCTCTGATGAAACTGATGGTGTAGAGTTTGTGTTACTAGATGAAAGCTGATATACAGTGGATGTCTGTGATTTCTCCAAAGCTGCTAGCATCATATTACTAAGGAGAAAGGAGGATGTGTTGACCTACCTTTTCTATGGTAAACTAGCATTAACATCTGGCTCTCATTTGCTTTCAGCTGTATTAAGTCTGTCCCTTGAAGGAAGTTGAATGGCCTGTGTAAGGATCACTGATAGCAGTTTAAAGTACCTGTCTCACAGTATTTTCAATTTTAAAGTACTTGTCTCAAAATGCTTGCTTTTAAAGCTTCCACAATGACTACTACTGACTAAAACTTGTTACTGGAGAAAGCTACATGAAACATCTCGGAAATATATCAGAAAAGGTAGACTTCAGACCTTTCTTTGCCAGTGGTCTAATGCAAAATATTCCGTGTGGAAACTGGAGGTGTAAGCTGCTGAAGTTGTCCTCTATAAATACTGGGTTTTGTGTGAGTGAAGCAGGCTGAGATAATATGGTGTCTGGGATGTGTTATTGATTGTCCTCCAAGCTGTTTGTTTTTGCTTTCAGAGCTGTTTTTTTTGTCAACTCATGCTCAGCTAGTAAAGAATTCCTTTTGCCTTGCTCAGTAGATCAGCCCCAAGTAGAAAGAAGGGCAGCCTGTAACAGGTAGAGATGCAAAATAATCTCAAGGTATTTTGCATCTGAAAAACTGGAACAGTTGGACTCCAGATCTCTTAAAATTTTGAGGTTTTTTTTACCTTTAAGAAAGAATCTGGGAGTTCTAAAAAGTCATTAGCAGTTGCAGTATTGGGAACTGACTTCTGATATCTTCTAACCTGGTTGTTTCTCACATGTTTATAATTAAACAGATTTATGCACAGCTGATACTTCAAAGGTACTGAACTATGTGGTTAAATTCTAAGCATGTATGCATGTATGTAGTCATTAGAACAGACAAAACCCCTAGTTTGATTGGGTTTTGAGTGTTGACTTGAATCAAGATCTTCACTGTCTAAGAGTCATAGCCTTTTCAAATGTGCATCTCTGCAGTTTGTAAGTGATAAGGTGTACATGAACCAGTTAAAAATAACATTGTACTAGGGCATCAAAAATTTCAATTTCCTAGCTAGCACCCAGTGTATCTTAGTCATGTAAAAATTACATTTGAAGACGCTTGTTCAGCCCTGATCTGACTTAAGTAACACTTTGTGAACAACTGCTACTTTACAGATTCCTGATTGTATCAAGTTTAATGATGGGGTCACAATTTTGTGCATACAGTATTTCATCCTACAAGTCCCTCCAGGTATAGCCATCAGAGTTCAGGTAGGCATATTGTATGTAAATCTTTTTGAAGAGAAAGATCAGAGATTGAACAGAGCTTAAGACTGAATTTATTTCCTCTCTGGAGAACAGCATTTGAACTGGTCAAGAGAAAAGTCACTGGAAAGTTAATGTAAATACAAGTGTTTCATGCTGATACTCAGATTGAAGAAAGATATATCTTTCTAATCCCCACTGAGTTCTTAAAAATTTATCTGAAATGCATTTTCTGTGTTTGGTGGTGGATGGAAGCAGGCTGTGTTCAGCCCTATTATGAGAATGTTTATTCAGATAAAGAGGAGGAGGAGCTGCTGGCTGTTTTGGCAGACTAGCACAGGGCTGCAAGACCATCAGGCAGAATTTGGAAACTTCTGGTGGAAGTTTTGTGCCAGTTGGTTCATCTTGTTGGCTTTAAATTTAAAATACAGATTTCAGAAATGAGCAACTTTTTCCAAACATGAGTATTTCTAAGTGTGTAATTCTTTTTGTTTTATAATAAAAACTATTTTAATAGCTTTGAAGGAGGGATTATGTTCGAATACAGCTGACTTGCTGTCTAAACAAGTGTGGTGAGCTTGCTATTCATGGTCATTAGCATAATGTTTCCTTCAGCCTATTTTTGGAAGGGGTGATGTGCTCATAATTCACAGGAAAGTTGACAGATTTAGTAATGCTTCTTTCCACCTCCTACACACCATCTATGCGTTTATGATAGAAGGTTTTTAAGTCTCAGTTCTTTTGCAGGTTTTTCCCTGACTATGTTTCAGTTGCGTGCTTTATAATCATAGAATTGTTAAAGTTGGAGAAGACCTCTAAGGTCATCAAGTCCAACTGTCAGTCAACACCACCATGCCCACTTAACATTGTCCCTCAGTGCCACCTCTACACATTTATTGTCTCCAGGAATGATGACTCTGACACTTTTCTGTGCAGCCTGTTCCAACACTTAAACTGGAATTCTGGATATGCTTGCTGTGTTCAGGAGTGAGAAATAAGGGAATAATTAATGAAACTAATATTGAAAGCAAAATGTAGGACTAACTCAATCTTTTTGGAGTGGTGAACATGTTGATGACATTTAAACAAGGTTAGTTGTTTGTTTCTTTCTTCCTGAGTTCTTTGTTCCTAACTCAGTTTTTTCTTCTAGATTCCCTGTATGGTATATTATGGGAAGTGAGGCAGCTACACAGAGTCCTTTACTGGCCTCTTGAAGGGGAATCATATTTGGCTGTTCCTCTTGGTTTGCAGGCATGAGAAGGAAACATGGGGAACAATGGATAATACTTATGTGGCTGAATGTTACTAATCAAGTTATCTGTAGTGATGGTAATTGCCTTGAAGCTACGTGCTCTGCTAGCTCAGACTGTTAAAATCGTAGAAGTAGTTTAATTTTTTTCTGTGTCTGGAAGCATTTTAGATTAGATATTTACTAGAAAAAAATAGCTGTTGTGACCAGGACAGATGGTTCTAAAGGGGGGTACTGATAGTGCTACTATTTGGTACTGGTGGATGGCAGGCTAGTTATGAGCCAGTATGTGCTCTCACAGTTCAGAAAGCCAACTGTATCCTGGCCTGCATCCAAAAAGTGGCCAGCAGGTTGAGGGAGATGATCCTGCCCCTCTACTCTGTGCTGGTGAGACCTCACCTTGAGTACTGCATGCAGATGTGGAGTCCTCAGTACAAAAGAGAGAGACCTGTTGGAGAGTGTCCAGAAGAAGGCAACAAAAGATTAAAAGGATGGAACACCTCTCCTATGAGGACAGGCTGAGAGAGATGGGGCTGTTAGCCTGGAGAAGAGAAGGCTCTGAGGTGACCTAATAGCAGCCTTTCAGTATCTAGTGGGGAGCTACAGGATAGACTCTTCAGCAGGGTCTGTGGTGATAGGATGAGGGGAAATGGCTTCAAACTCTAAGAGATCAGATTTCAGTTGGATATAAAGAAAAAGGCTTTGACAGTGAGGGTGGTAAGACACTGGAACATTGCCCAGAGATGTGGTGGATGACCAGACCCTGAGAAGTTTCAAGTGGAGGCTGGACCAGGCCTATCTGTTCATTGCAAGGGATTTGGATGAGATGACATTTAAAGGCCCTTTACAACTCTAAGGATTCTATGATTAAATGATTTTATATCCTTTCTGGCAGTGTCCATTGACAAAACTCTATTGAAAGCTGCTGACTCACCTTGTTTCTGCTGATAGATCTTGTTAACCTGATAGTATGTTCTTTGTGGTAATTATTACCAAGCCAAGTAGGTAAGTGCATTACTATAAATGGATTATAATAGTGTCTATGAAAAGGAAAACAAAGTTAATCAGCAGGTAAAGTTTTCTCTTTAATTCTGGTACTACTTCCTCCTGCAGCTCTAAAATGTGTGCAATCACTGCATTAAACACCACATTCAGCTCTGCTTTGCTCTTTGGCAGTAGCTGGTACTTAGCTGTCAAAAGATGTAGGTTTTAGACCTGGAAATTTCTAAAATCATTCACATTTTAAGCTGTGCCTGCTAGTAGGTCTGGGGGGGGGGGCCTTTATTTTAAAAGCTCTGAAAAAGTGAGGGCATCTAAAGTTTTACAAAGGCAGTGGGGGGGGGGGGGGAAGAGCCTGGCCTTGTGACAGTATTAACAGTAGCTGAGTGCTTAAAGCTAATGTAGCATCTTAATATCTGGTCTCTGGCAAGCTTTGCAAGTGTGTGTATTGAAATCATTTAGCTTGTATCCTTTATAGAGAAAAATAATCCTGATGTCATGTGTGAAGTTTATAGGCTGTAATATGCATCCCATGTCAGAACTTACTGCTATTTTAGAAAATTGATGTAGGTATACCCAAAGGCTGATCATAAGTATAGATGTTCTTTCAAAGGCTTTCTTGACATTAGAATGATTAAGAATTTATCAGAGCTGTCTGCAAAAAATAGTATTTCAAGTCTTCTGCTTCTGAAACACAGGTTTAGTTTTTAACAGGGTTATTTTTTGGTGTTTTATTTTGCTGTTGTTTTTCTGAGACAACTTTCCTTTGTTTTGAAGGTATTCAAGTTGCTTAGACAAATGTAAGCAAGTCTGTACGACAGTGCTTAAATTTCTTCTGAGGGGGAGGGGAAAGGGATTTGCCTGGCTCATCCCCAGACATTGCAGTCTGTCCTTTGAATCACCCATCTGTCTGTTGAACACTGTCTCTTTGTTAAGAGTCTCTTGCTCTGACAAGATACTATTTGGCATTTGCCGTGGTCTGAGGCTAATTTGAGAGGTGGAGGGCAAGAAGTATAGACATTCTATTTCGCTTTGTTTTGGAGGAATTTTCTTCCTCTCAGGAAGGCACTGCATGAAGTTCTTAGTTGTTTTGAGATGAATAATAACAGAATAAGAGTTTAGAATATCTTCTGATGGATTCTAAGCCAAGAGGTTAGGGGTGAAGGAGCCTGACCAATGCTCCATGTTTGGTGATGCTTGAATTGAACTGTGCAGCTTGAGGAGCACAAGTTATTGCAGTTCAAGCTCAAAAGACTGGAGAACAGTCCAACAGAGCACACTCGGTGGGATACCACCAGAAGAGACTTGGGGCACATATTTGCCAGTGGGTTATGCAGTAGAAAAGAAACAAACTGGAAGCATGTGACTACATTCTACTTGTTATCAGCTTTGTCTGAGTATGGTAGACAAGATTAATTTCTGTTAATATATTAACATTAAAAACAGAAGTAATTGTAACACTCTTCTGTTGTTCTCTAGTGCTTTGGTGAGCAGATAAACTGAACTGACATTGATGGAGTTGCTTGTGAAGTAAGGGAAAAACAAGCAAAAGTGAATCAGCACACTGATAATATTAAAAACCTGAAGTGAGAGCCTACCTTTGAGTAACTGATGACGCACTCGGCACAATAGTATGCTTTCGATCATGTCTCCAAGTAGATTGACTATACTGACTGCTTAGTTTTGTTAAGCCATGTATGTGCTTGGCATGTTTCCATATGGAGTTCTTGCAGACTTCTGGGCTTTGTGTTCAGAACAGTTGTGACACATTTCTGCTTAGCTCCTACTGTTAGGGAAATGTATGCCATGGATCACAGATGTTCAGATTTTTGTTAATAATGAAACTTAGTGATCAAAATTTGAATATTGACTAGAAATAAGTTTCTAAAGGCTGGAAATAAGTGAGATGTCACTTCTAGTATAAGAGAAATTACACCTGGAAATATTAGGTTGTCTGTTGCTCTTCCTTAGTGTTTGGTCTCTACATCTTACTGTGGGAGTGAGCATTAATCATCTAAGCAGGTGTTGCATTCAGAGACATCAAGCAGTAGGTAGATACTATTGAAGTATCACAGCTGCAAGAAACATCATATTGATGCTATGAAAGAATGGTTGTTGAGGTCTGGTCAGTTCATCCCTTAATCTCATTTAAAATGAATGAAAGCTGTTTTAAGTCTTAAGTTGATTATTATTCCAGCTTATATCATTATTTCTTTGATCTGCCTAGTATATCTTGAAGGCTTATAAGATTTTAGTCAACAATTAGAGGTAAAAAGGCAAGGCTGGTATGGTGGCAGCTGAACAAAGGTTGTGGTTTAGTTGTATTCTCTCCCTTGGTCAGTTTTATCTCGTTGTTTTCTCAGCCATCTTAGCATGGACTGGCACTCCTTGAGAGTGCATTTAGAAGAGGAAGATGGGAGAAGACAAAAGAATATTGCTTTCAGTTAAGCCTAAAACACTTGTGTTCTGTTCACTGTTTGCTTTCTGTTCAGGATTGCTCTGGCCTTTGAGTACTTAATGCCATATCAACAGTTTTGTTTTTCTAGGCTGTGTTGAAACTGAACATCTGAAAATCTGCGATAATTTGGTCCAAGGCCAGATTTCAATCTGAATACTCTATTCCACTTCACAATCATCACTACTGATGTAATTGTGCCTACTAGTAACAAGATTAAGAGTTGGAGTAGGATACACTTGTCAGAGGAACTGTTCTGTTCTTTAGCTGTGAATGTATGAAATACTGTTCAGTTAAGCACTGCATAGGACTACTCCACAATAAATAAGTAATCCTATTATACAAATCATTCAGACCTTCATGTATTTGCTTTCCTGAAGTACTACTGTATCAATACCTATTTAGCCTATCCTGCATACCACAGTTAGTGACAGCATACACTGCCTTTCAACACGTTTTCCCTTACTAACATATTTCCTCCTCTCCACATAAAGTTTTGAGTTCTGTAGTAAGTGATAACTTAGTACTTTCCTATTTTCTGCTTTTCCTTCCTCTTTGCTTTATTTTCCCAGCTCATGCATTTGGCATTGGTAATGCAATAAACTACAAGAGCTACTTCAAGTTGCCATAGAAGCAGACAATTTTTGCACAGTGATGGAGATTTTGGATAGATGCTGAGCATACCAGAGCTTGAACAGTTTCAGGCTCTGTTATGTTAAGTCAGGATGGTAGAGCATTGTATATTCTACCTGTTGTCTTTTCCTATGTCTGTGAATAGGAAGAAAGTTGTTTTGGTGTAAAGAGAACAGAGGTGGTTTTGTTTCCTTGGGCTATTTCAAGTGTTTCCTAGCTGAATTCGAGCGAAGTAGGATGATCTGTGATAATAGTGTTGTTCCATGCATGTTTTTTTGACAGTGTACTTTCTGTGTCACAGTATTTAGACAGGACTGGCTTAAGTCCACGTAAATGTCTAGTTATCTTTTAAATAAGAGGTGAAAAACTGAAGCAATTGGTTTAGTGTCAGTTAATACTTGAAGATACTGTTAATAAGTATGTAGTCAGACAGCCTGGATTGACAGCAGTGACTTGTGACTTGTTCAATCCAAATGTGATAAATATGCTATAATAACTGGATTTGTGCTGTCCAACTCCATTCTACAAGACACGGCACCATGAGATGCTAGTTGATCTCTCAGCATTCATTGCAGTTGCTTCAAGATGTGTCTTTGTGAGTTATTCACTTTATTTCTTGCATGTTTAGGGCAGAGAATGCCTTATGTCCTAATGGGTGGCATTGAGGGAGAGCTATGCTCAAGGCAGTGTTGACTTTTTTTAAATTTAATCATACTGGTGCGCTTCTCTTTGCTTTTCACACTAGAGCAGACTCACCGAAAACACCTCTCCAGTCTCAAGAGATTGACTGTTGCACACCCATAACACTTCCCTCAAAGCCATTATAAACAAAAGTTTGTGAGTAGAATACAGCACAACTTTTATTAATCTTTGGGTGATGAATTCTGTGCTGTTGTCCGAAGCTATCTTGAGGAGTGTATAATTGGGATGGATGGAGAAATACAGTACTCAAGACTTTGTATGTGTATTGGGTTTATTTGTGTTAGGAGTTATTTAATTTTACCCAGAAAAAAATGCAGCAGCAGAGTAGCCTGTAAACTAGGGGATTCAAATACCTATATTGACTAAAATTATCTGCTTGTAAGCTCTAAAGATCTTGCAGATTATTTCAAAGTACTTAAGTCAAATTTCACTTGTCATCTTTAGAACAAATCCTTCTGGTCTGTTGGAAATCTGAGGTGGGAAGCTTGGAATTCTCTTGGTGTCTGGGAGGCAGAAGGTTGCAATTAGTACTTAGTCCAATTAGTAATGCTGATGTTACAAGTCAGAACTCAAGCTGCCCAGATGTCTGCTAACTGTAGACATACGTGATTATAGGTTCACTAAATCAGTTTCAATTCAGGCACCTACAGATAGAGTTTAGAGGATGATCTAATAGCCTTCTAGAGCTTTATCATCAGCCTAATGTTCAGTAAGCTTTTCCATGCTGAAAACTGTTGCAGATCTTTTCCTCTGCCTGAGAGTGCAGAAAAACCTCAGATAATCACTGCAGGATGCTTGAGCTCATTAGGTGAAAATAAGTAAAGTTAGAGGTCTGTCCCAGAAGGACTCACTGCTGGTTTTGGATGCTGGAGTTGGGCAGTGCCATGTTTCTCCACAGTAACTATTTGCATTAGTTAAAATTCACAAGAACTTCTATAGCATTTAAGAATCTGTGCTGTCAATCGTTTCTGAGTGTTGGAAGAAATCTTGATGCCAGCTGTCTCTTCATGCACAGCCCAAACCTCATGAATCCCTTGTCCTTTCAAATTTGAAATAATTAAAAATTTTATTTAGGTCATGACTGTCTTCAGCTTTTTGAGGATTAGGTTGCTTAGAGTAACAAGAAAACAAAGCTTAGCAGCAATCTCTTTGAACAATGTTTCTAGCTAAAAGCTTTTAGTACAAAGACATGGGAGAGTGTCCACAAAACAATGTCAGATTCAGATGTGACACTGATTTGTCCAAACTCAAATGCATCTCTTGGTGTTGCTGCTTCAGAGGATTCAGAACTACACTGTGCCTGCAATTGGTGGCTTTTTTTGTGCTTGTTGAAATTGTAAGTCACTGAAATCTTTGAAGTGTTAAAGAGTTTTACATAATTTAAATGCTGGAGCTCCAGTTAATGTGTGCTGTCATGGCCTTATTTGAGCCTGGAATGTCTAAGAATGAGTGTATCAATTGTAATTTATCTAGGAACTATTCTTCAGCTACTGGATGTTTTTTTGTTGTTCTAGCTTTTTGGCCTTGATGAACAAGCTCTGAGTGAATATATTGATTCTGAGGTATGATAAGGTTGAGAAACTCTTCTGTCTAAAATAACATTTCATAACAGGAGAAATGTTTCATACTAAGTAAGCAATGCCATCCCATTGCTCTAGAAGAGCAAATAATTTAACTTCTAATTATATACACCCAAGAAATTCCTGAAATTACAACAGTGAACGTTCACTACTGGTGGCAGGAATCAAAGATGCTGGACATTGGCTGTCATAGTGTCACTCCCCAATATTCCCCCTTTGCACTTGGAGACTTTGGCACTTGGAATGCAATATGGAAGGCAGTATGTTTCTATGCAATTATCCTCCTTTTGTCCAGTGCTTATTTGCATACAAGCAACCTCTCTGCAAATACGTTGTCTTACAGTAAGGAGTTCTGCAGCTTAACTAAGTGCTCTGGGAGAAAGTTTTGCCTGGCTTTGGTTGTGGCATTTGATGTTTTCAGTTTATAGCCTACTGGGTTTCTGGTTTTTATTCTTACTGTGAAAATATTCATGTTGTAATAGGAGAGAAGGAGAGAGTCTACACTTTGCTGCAACTTATTTGGTAGAGTTGCTTTGTTGTCATAGACTGAATAATTAAAAGAAACTTGAAAAAAGAAAGAATAATCCATCCCACCTATCTGGGTCCTGGTAGAGATCTTTTTTTCCTATAATATATCTTCTCATGGATAGTTCAAAACTTAGTTATGCAGGGAAAAAAAAGGAAATCTCAGTTATGTCCACAAACGGTGTATGAACAAACTTCAGTTCTTGTGAATTTAGCCATTATTCAAAATTATCCAGCTGTTCCAGCCTATTGATTCCTTTATCTTAATTGTTTTCAATTTGTTATTTGTATTATGCATTTGGCCACTGGTATTGGTTTGGCATTCTTCCAAACTCACAAAGCCTTTCTTGAGGGACTGTGCAAATTCTCTGGCAAATACATTTCTGTGTGTGTATTTGCTGTAGTTTTTCGTATGTATGATAATGTAAATAAAAGGAATAGTGAGTTCAATTGAAATGGTTATAAGAATTATATTTGTGTAAGTGTTCTAAAATATTTAATGATGGATTCAGGTCATAACACGTTTTCCTGGATGCTTTTAAAGTCATGTTGTAAAGACTATTCAAATTTCTTTTTCCTGTGCACTGTTGAGATAGAATTAAGTAGTGGCTATTTTTTGTGTGACAAGCTTTCCTTTATTTTATCTTCAGTTATTATATACTTAAGAACTTTTTCATAATAAAGTACCATGCAGTCCAAGACTAATTGCATACATTTACTTTCTCATGAATACTCTGCAAAAAATTTGTGAATTGACTTCATTTGAAATTAATTTTTGAAAAAATTTAAACTTAATGGGGTTTTATGGACATAATTGTCACAGCTGATGGTGGAAACTTTGGGAAAGCAATTTGTCATTCTGGGTGTTTACAGGCATTAGGTTCTTCTGTAGTGCAAACTACGAAGATATTTGTGATGACCTTTAAACTGTTGTTAGGTTTTGGACTTAAGAGCCTGAAGTTGAGGGGAGAAGTAGCATCTCTGAATTGTAATTTGTAACAATTATACATGGCTCATGATTTCAAGGTTTCCTGCTAAGAAGTGCAGGTTTTTTTTCAAGTGACTTGATCAAATACATATAGGACTGTTGTGATAAACTCTTCAGTTTTTGCTCTTGGGATCCAGTTTCTAGATTTTTGTGTTCCTGATCTGCTGAGTACTCTGAATTCCTTCCACTTCATTACCACTTCTAAACTTGTGAACAGTACGCTGCCTTTTCTGCCACTGATCATGATGAAAATGTTTTTAATAATCTCTTCAGTAACTGGTTTGAGGCATCTTCCTTCAAACTGAAACATTGTCATTTATTATTCTTTCTTTCTAGGCTTTCAGCTTTGATTCAGAAGAACTCGTTTTTATTCAAATTATTTTTTATTTAAAATTTTGAGGTACAAAACTGTCTGCTTTATTAAAATGTAAATATATCAGTTACACTGTGCCCCCTTAATCCACCAGTTTTTCATTTCTGTGTAAACGAAGCAAGCTTGTCAGGCAAGATTGTCACATAGCAGTGCAATGTGTTTTATTGCTCATAATTCATTTCCCTTTGGGCCTGGGATTTTCAGTTGCGTATAGTGGTGGCTTACATCTTTTATCCATGCAGTCAGTTGGAGATTTACTGTTCTCTTCTGTGAGAGTAACTTTAAGACCTGTGTGGAGTGGTTCTGAAATGCCCTCCATAGGTGTTCCCTTATTTTGCCGGTGTACTGTGAGACTGCCTGTGTTTGCCTATTGGTCTTCACTGACTCTTGGGCCACCTGAAGGTCTGGTCAAGTATTCTCTAAAAAATATGGTGGGAGAGTAGCTAAATTTCAGAGATTTCGGGTTTCAGAAGCTGTTTCCTGTTTGCAGTGCTGTAGCTAAGATGGTTGGAGTATATTGTTGTTGTGTTACAACAAAGGAAAAACTAGGATGCTAATCCTAAAAACTCCAGCTTCCCAAAATTTCATGAAGATGACATAGGTAGGAATTAGACCCTATTCTTTTGATGAACTTGAAATGCTCCTTGAGATTTTTCTCTTTGCAGAGAACTCTCTATGGAAAAACAGACAAATCAGTTCTCCAAAACCTAGAATATAAGAGGTAATGTAGGCTTGTCCTGGTTATTTTACTCCTTTCTCTGAAGTGAGTGTAGGGAAGACTGCCTTTGGATCTGATATTCTTTCTCTAAGTTTAAAGACTATAAAAGGGAAGAAGTGTTTGCTTGAAAAACTGAAATAATGTACTCTGTCAACATCAGATATTGCAGTCTCTGTAGTGAAAGCCTGTAATTGATGTGGAGAAAGTAATTCAATGAAGCTTTATTTGCACATAACTCTAGAAATGTTAATATTTCCAATTAAAAAGAAAAGTTTTCCTACTGTGTTTTAGAGGGCAACAGCTACTTGCTGTTTCCTTCTCAGCAGCAGTAAAATAAATCACTTCAGAATTAATAATTAAGATATTGTTCACTGAAATTTGAGTGACCTGTAATTAAGATTTTAAGTTTAAGGTGACTAACTTGACATTTATTAGAACTGCCCCAAAATAGATATTTCTAACATGCATTCCATTGGGCTTTTTGGTATTACTAAGCCTAATCCACGTTTACATGATCAGAGAATTGGCCAAGAAGTCCAACAACAAAGTTCCTCAAGTTGGCAATCAAAAACCCCACACTCCACCCAAATGCATGCCATAAATAACTGACATACTCCCACCATGATAAAATTAGTTGAGGAGAAAAAAGGCTCATGGTAAGACTTGCAAATGTCATCTTTGTTAGTGCGGAGCATGTAGGAACCTTTTCTAAAAAGGAGCATTCAGTATAGTGTGAATAGACAAGTACAGTATGTAAAGACTTCTGAAAAACATAGTAAATCTATGAGTCTTGCATTATGTGATGTATTGCTAGAAAAGCAATTTCTCAGTGTTTAATTTGTAAGACATACTGTTCCGCAAACTGCAATGTAGTCCTCAAATTAGATTATAAATGAGATCATAGAATCATAGGAGTTGGAAGGGATCTTTGGGATTCACTGAGTCCAACCCCCATCATTGGTGGTTCGATTCTTTGGGCCTCTGAGAAAGATGAAATTTGAGTTTTATCAAAACAAATGTGCTATAGAGCATCTGATAGAAGGTAGAGAAAAGAATTTATAACCATAAGATTTTGCTTGTCTGTAAGTATAGTAGCTACATCGCAAGGAATGAGCCTTATTTGAGAACTTAAAAGATATGTTGTCCGTGATACTGGCCTAATAATATTTCTGTACCTTTATTGAACATTAAGCACCTTTTATGTTTCAATTAACTTGCCCCCCATTAAATTACATTTTGATGCATAATTCTACAAATATATGATTCTGTTATGGTTCTGTTTGGGCTTTTTTAATAACACAAGAAACTAGATGATGAAGCCTTGTCCTAGAGCTTCACTTTAGTTGTACATCTACCAAATCTCTCAAGGAGGAGCCAACAAATGCAAGTGGTATGTTTAGCTATACTTTGAGGACTCTGTTTCAAATTTTACTGCAGGAAAAATGAATAACTATTTTTAATCATACAAGCAGAAGAGAATTCAATAATAGTATGCTTTTTCCTGTATTATTAAGAGCAATGAACAAAAGTGAGGAAAGTATGCCAGAGATTACAGAAGGACAGAAAGTGTACTTAATACAATAAGACACTAAAGATAAGTGAGTGTTGGGCTATTTTTGTGTTTTAAAGGTCTGCATGGGAGTGAAATAAAAATAATGTAGGTTGTAAACAAGCCTAAATAATGGACCCAAAACATCTATACAGGAACAGTATACGGGAGTATAAACAGGAGTCAGTGCTGGGGCCAGTACTCTTCAATATCTTTATTAGTGACATTGACAGTGGGGTTGAGTGCATGTTTAGCAGGTTTGCTGATGATGCCAGGCTGTAGGTTGCAGTCAATACACCAGTGGGATGACAGTCCATCTAGAAGGACTTAGATAGGCTTGTGTAGTGGGCCAACGTGAACCTCATGAGGTTCAACAAATAAAAATGCATGATCTTGCACCTGGGTTGAGACAACCTTCACTACCAATACAAGCTGGGGGATGAAAGGATTGAGTGCAGCCCTGCCAGAAAAGTTCTGGGGATTCTGGTGGATGGCAAACTGGACATGAGTCAGTGATGTGCTCTCGCAGTCCAGAAAGCCAACTATCCTGGTGTGCACCAAAAGAAGAGTGATCTGCTGTTTGAGGGAGGTGATCCTGCCCCTCTACTCTGTGCTTGTGAGGCCTTAGGTGGAATACTGTGTCCAGATGTAGAGTCCTCAGTACAGGAAAGACGGATCTGTTGGAGTGTGTCCAGAGGTGGGTCACAAAAATGGTTCAAGGGCTGCAACACCTCTCCTATGAGGACAGGCTGAGAGAGCTGCGGCTGTTTAGCCTGGAGAAGAGAAGGCTCTGAGGTGGCCTGATAGCAGCTGTTTAGTATCTAGAGGGAAGCTACAGGTAAGAAGGGATAGACTGTTTAGCAGGGTCTAAAAAAGAATAAGTATTTGACAGTGAGGGTGGTGAGGCAGTGGAACAGGTTGCCCAGATATGTGGTGGATGCCTGGTCCCTCAAAACTTTCTAGGTGCGGCTGGACCAGGCCTTGGGCAACCTGATCTATCTGCATGTCCCTGTTCATTGGAGGGGAGTTGGCAAGGACCTTTAAAAGCCATTAGTCCAACTCCAAGAATTCAGTAATTCTATGATATGATGAGACTGGGGAATACAGAACATCTGAAGACCTTGCCAGGGTATCTCTACTTGAATTGAGGCATACTTCTGAAGCTGCTACGTTTCTAAGAGGTAATCATTAAAAACTTGATGTTTTGCCTGTAAAAAGAAGCATATCCAATGATTCTATGATTGTCTGTTAGCAGACAAGCAATTAGTCAAGAGAAAATTAGCAAAAAGAGTGACATTTGCAAGTGGTGACTCCTCAGTGAATTCTGTCCCCCCTCCTAAGATGTCAGAAGAAAATTAAAAATGTTTGCACGGCAAAGAAATGCTAAGTAATTTTTGCTTGTGGAAATGAAGGTAGTGATGTTCATTTGAAAATTTGAGAAGAAAATTCAAGGTTGGATGGATTGAGTGAAGATATTTCCAGGTTCTTCCAGGATCCTTCATAAACAAAATAGTTAATACTGAATGCTAGCAGTTTCCATAGTGAAAATGTTCACTGATACAATTTCTGTGGAGTTAAAATACCCCAAGGGCTCATACCTAGGAAAAATGAATTTCTAACTCCTTCAGCTTAAAATGCCTGTGATGTATTTCAATGTGTTCTGAAATCTGTGTCAGAGACTGCTGCAGAAGCTGGACGAATGGGTTTATTCCATCATAAATTTCCTGAGACTTTGCACTGAGTTACTGAGGATTTGATAAGCCCTGTTTCCTTACCTTTAGAGCTTGTAATATGTTTCTGCTTTGTCTATATATATAATGCATGAGATTGTCATGCTGTTGCTGTAAGCAAGTTGAAGGTTTTTGTAGAGGTGAATACATCGCAGTGTAAAGCATTCAAAAGCATTCAGAAAGTGGAAATTCATGGATATGGTTGACAGCGGCATATAATCTTTGCTGCAATCCTTGAGAACTACTCTGCCCCAAAACTACTCCTATTTATGATAGGTTAATGCTTAATTATTTGTGCTATGTTGATCTACTTTTTGGAAAGTGCTAAGTAAAAACAGAATCCAGTTCCCACAGAGACATCAGCTTACAGGTAACTCAGCTGTTAACAAGAAAATAACATTAGAAGAATACATATATTGAAGCATTACAGGCAAGTGATAGGAAAACGGCTTGAATATAGCAATGTCTGAAGCAGTCTTTATTAGCTTTGTTTTTCTTTACATTTCTGTATTGGATTTGAGTGGTTGAAAAATCTGTTTCCTCACTTAGTTCAAACGTTTCTCATCAGAAATGGTATGGGAACGAAGTGGTCAAGAAAAAGGTCTCATGGTACTTTTAGTGAAACTACTAAGATATTTCCTTTCATTAGACTATGAAAGTTGGATTAGTAATGAAAGCTTTTCCAGTTTATTCCTTTTTTCAAATTGATGTTTTTTACTGAGGGTTCTTAGACTGTCTATCATGTTGTGATGCTGTGTGTTTTGTTCTGTTCTTTGTAATACTTAATTCTTAGATGCCAAATAGAATAGTTATTTTCTATATTTAAATCATTATTTGTTTTAAAGAAACACTTAATAACCAGGGGATAATTAAAAAGAAAAAAAATTGCAGTACTAATTTGATCACAGTACAAATGTGAATGCTGTGATCATTGTGTTTCATTAGAACAATAAATAAAAATTTAGGGGGTGAAGGGGAAGGAGAAAGGAAGTTTAGTCTTCTCTATAGTACATGTGTTGTGGAGAAATAGTGTACAGTGTCCCTTGTTGCTTCTACTTCACAGCCAAGAAGAGCAGGACATCTGGCTTACCTTTGGGTACAGGGGATGCTACTATAAGAAGACTAGACAGTGGTTACCTGGGGCAGTGATTTAATCTCATTTTTTCTCTTGTAGTTCTTCTGTATCTGCTTACTAGTTGCTTGCTCTGCTTACATGATTGCTCTCAAAAACCATTTCCTTTTTCTTCAGTCTCCTCCTTCTGCTACAGTGAAGGCTGAAATTTCCTCATTCTCTACGGGGTAATTGAAGGCTTGGTAACATAGAAATTATATGGTGCTAGTGCTTCTCTTCTTTATGTTCTTGGCTCTGTCTACATTTGCTGTAATGCTGTTTCCTGAAATAAAGATGCTTTCTAATATTGCTGCTATTGCTAACTTGTCTCACTCCAGCTTTTTGTGGAGTATAAGTTAAAGATTTTGGTGATGCTTAAGGGATCCATGTGATGTAGATGATATGTAGGAAGCCTGGCATCCTCACACTTGGTTTTTTATTATGTCTAATATTTCAACAGTATAAACCAAAGAAATAAATGATGGTTCTACTCTGGAAAATCTTGCAGCTATAAAGCCTGATACAAAACAAAATGGGCTTTTAGAAAATAATGCCTGTGACTCTGGATAGTTTACTTAATTCCAAGTGCTTTGACATTATGTGTTTTTGACTGGTAAAATATAAGCTTGAAACTATGCCAGTGTAATGGAAGTTTGTTTTATTTTTAGAAAGATGCTGAAGTCTGGATGTTCAGTGACGGATGAGCTTAGAGATGACATCTGAGCATGTGTTGGTGACCACTGTTAGGTAGTAGCTGTTGATCTGATTTGTAGTAAATTAAGAGAATAGATTGCTCATGTGTCAAATGCATGTCCCCTTTCCCTGACATCTATAGTGACAGTAGCAGCTGGAAGCCAGCAAAGCAGATGATCTCATAGTCTGTCCTCTCCCTTCTAAGTTTAAAATTTTTGAAAGTAAGCACAGTTTAAATGAATGCTTCAGATTATTTGCGCTGACATCCAAGAAGGCCTCATTTTCAGAAGCCTAACTTCCTATTTCTTGAACTATTTCTAAAAACTGTCTCATCTTGAATATCCAAATATTCGCTGATAATTCATCCACAAGGATGAAGGAAAAGGAAAGCAAAAGATAAGTGACTCTGAGAACTGCCTCCCACAAATGAGGCTGACAGAAATACCGCATTTTGGCTCTTGTGAAGTAACATGTATGCTTGGGTTTGTTCTTTAGTGTGAGTGTGTTAACTTAAGCATGTGTATGCTAAGTTATGGACAGGATCAGGATATCAGGTTGCTGGTAATAAAAGCGGGATGAGCTAGAGGATCACTGTCAATTGAAATTCTGTTTTTGTGTATTTGGTTCTTTGAGCAGTAAGAAATGAAAAATTCAAAAACCTGAGAAGCTGAGCCTGAATTTTCTTATCCTTCAGTTTATGAAAGTTGGGTGATGCTCCCCCGAGTGCTGTTGGGCATGTTAAAATCCATCAACTATGATAGCATGTTTACTTTTTCTCACTTTGCTTCTCAGTCCCTAGCCTGCATGGAATTTAAGAGCTGGCATGAGACTCTGAAGTGACGGTATTAAAATTCAGAGATACCTGACATGAGGGAAGCATCCTAGCATTCCATCCTGGCCTGAGGCACCCTCAACACCTGTGCCCAAGCTCCCATGGAAGCTCTGGATGCATGGTTTATATGAGGGTCTTCGCATTGTGTTTTGTGACTGGTGGATATTGCTGGTGGTGCAGGCCTTCCATGAGTTACTTAGTCATGTTGCCCTCAAGTCTTGCAAAGATACAAGTTGTATCATAGTGCAACCTTTACTTTCCAGTTCAGACAGGTGAACAGAATGACAGAATTTTTATCTCTTTGCCTCTTACTGAAGGCCTAGACTGATGTTTTGATTGGTGTTACTGTACAGATGCGGCTGAGTGTGTGCGTCTCCAGGAGCAGCTCCTGGCTTGAGATCTCTGCACTGAATGGGGCCCAAATCACTCTGGGCTCAGTGTGCTGAGTCTAACTAAAAGCACCTGTGAGCAACATGGCCTGGGCTGCCCTTCTCTGCCTGCCAGTTGAAGATGTGCTGATGTCTGGCTGGAGCACAGTGCCTGTAGTATTCATTGGGTGCTGTTAGCAGGCAGTCCTATGACATACTTTTTGCTCCAGAATAGTGGAACTTCACATTGCGTAAAAATAAAAATGGTGTGAGGCAGCTGAGTTGCACAAAAGTGTAAAGTATGCAGGAAAGGCAGAGTTTTCATTCTTCTCTCCTAGGCAGTAATGCAGGCTGTGCTTGGATAAAGAAGTGAGACCTGTGATCAAGGTGAGACAGTGCTTGAATGCTGTGGCTTATGAAGTCAGGGTGTCCCATTGATTTCAGAAGCTATCCCAGTATTAAAATGGGGCTTAGAATTAGGCCTTTGAAATATTCTGTGGCTATACTCAAAAATCTGATTCTAACTCAATGACAGATTTTTCCTTTGAATATGTGAAACTACTTTGGAAGATGTTCCTTAGAGTATGCTTATTAATCTATTAATAATCTTATCAATGTATTTATCATAATTCGTTCTCTGCTTCGAATCTGTATAAATATTCAGATATAACTATCTAAATATGTAGCTTTAACTTTTTCTGAACTTGTGACTTTTTACAGTTTTCGGAAGTATCAGGTTTCTTCTTAATTTCTTTTAGATAAAATGCGGTTGTGTAATTTTGATTGAGAGCTGAGAGCTTAGGAAAAACATCCAGTACTATGAAGAGAGTACTAATGTTGGCAATATTGACAATGCTGCTACACTTCAGAAGCTAAAGGAAAGCAGATGGTGTTTCATGTTACTTGAGTGTTTTTCTTGCATTAATATCTATAGTATAGCCCTTCAAAGGGTATTACCTGAGTTGTAGCTATCTTTTCCTACTACTGCCTTCCCACCCATCCCCAAAAAGAAAAGCAGTAACTTTTTCCAAGTATAAAGCCTAGATTATGATCACATCTGTTAATGTCATGTCATGGTGTCTAAAGCATCTTCTCATGCACTTACTGTTTGCACTTAAAAAGCACTGCTTTGTATCAGCAGTATTTCATTTTTGCTTTTTAACTTTTTCTTCCTGAATATTCTCTTCTCTGAAAGAGAGGTCAGGCACTGGAATCGGCTGCCCAGGGAGGTGGTTGAGTCACTGACCCTGGATGTGTTCAAGGAGCGTTTGGATGTTGTGTTGAGGGACATGGTTTAGTGAGAACTTTGGTTATGGTTGGACTGGATGATCTTGTAGGTCTTTTCCAACCTTGGTGATTCTAAGATTCTGTGAAGGAAACAGAAATTTTAAGTAAATATGGAAAGCTCAAAACCATTGCAATCTCTGGAAATGTTTGGCTTTGTAGTGGTGCCAAACTGATAGCTCCCCACTTGAAATAGACCTCAACAAGTAGCCTGTGAAATTTAGTCCAGAGACAGGGAGCCAGTTCTTGCTGTACAGTTTTAGACGAAGAGAAAGCATCAAAGCGCATCTTTTGCTCGTGAACTTTACAGACTTCAAAATAGGCTCTTTCTCAGCAGCCACGTTGCCCTGGAGAGAATAAACTTAATACAGTCTAGTAACTGATGGTAAAGGAGAAGAAATGTCAGAGAAGCACTGGCAGATCAATACTACCCCAGCAAGGTTAAATTTGTCTCTGAATGTATGGGAAGTCTGGACAGATTTGGTGTGTACATGAGAGGTTATGATTGATAGAGGACCTGATTATATTTAGAAGGCAGGGACAAACTGGTGTAGTTCTCCAAGCAACTTTGTCCCAAGTGTCAGCACAGCTTTCGCTGTTTAAAAACACAAGTTTAAGGAAATGTCTCAGAGTATGTCATACTGGTGAAATAACTATATTAATGGATGTCGTTTCTGGCAGTCATATCTGACAGACTGGTTTCATGATAAAATGTATACAACTACTTCAGACAAATTTTAGAGTGAAAACTCAGGGTAAGACTTCTGCGTAGTGATTTCACTGTGAATTTTGACAAGCTGAGCCTCTAGAATTAATTACTTTGTTAAATTTCTATGTAGGAAGACAACTATTAATTCACAAATTGTTGGATATGGACTAGCAAGTAGTGTCAGATTGCCATGACTAAAGCGAAGAAATTTGTTATGGGAGAGGATAAAAAAGTTTGAACTGTAGATCTCTAAGTATTTTGATGAGTACAGCAGTGTGGTAAGAGATCTTAAATACCTCACAGGTAGTTTACAAAGATGTTTAAATCTTGGGATCAGTTTAAATCTAAAATCTAAGTGGTGGAGTGGAAACAGTGATATTTCCTGAATTAGAGTGTTGAGAGTTCTGACAGGTCTGGTCAGTAATTCATTTTGGCAGACTTCAACTACCAGGAGCTGTGATGAAAGAGGTCTAGCACTGACCATTTAACTTGGTGCCAGGATAGATAATCCATTGAGTATATGGAAAAGAGAAGCCTAGTCACTGCTGAAGTTCTAGCCTCTGGAACTGGGACATGTTCTTGTGTAATGGCATGGGACCATTCATTACAGCAGGTCAGTACTGGCTGGACACCCAGTGAGCGCTGGCCTTGGTCGATTGAAAAGCATGGTGAGATTGGGACTGAGGCTGTAACTGAGAGGGCATCGACCAGAATGCCCTCTGCAGAAGAACCATGACTTTGAGAAACAGGCAACAAATCATAAAATCATTAAGGTTGGAAGAGGCCAGTAAGATCATCTTGTCCAGCCATCAATTGGCTGCTCGGTTTGCAGTCTGTGATCATAAGCTTAAAAAAAAAAAATGTATTTCAGGCAGAAAACCGAAGCTTTTTAAGAAGTGAGCCCAACTGAATTGTTGGGACTTTAGTCAACTGTGGGCAGCCCCTTCCTGTGATGAGCTGAGGTCTGAGGCTGCTGTCTGACAGTGAGATGCCATCTGTATGTAACATTAGTGAAAGTATGTTGTTTTCTCTGCTCAACCACTTTCGTGCAAGAAAGGTATTTATTTAGGGAAGAACAAACACTTCCACTGGGAAGACTGTGGGTGCTTTCCACTGGAAAGAAATTAAGCAGTGTTTCCAAGACACGAGCATTAGAGAATTACTCACTGAACCTCATATATCCAGTCTTAATTGTGTTATAGGATTTTTGTGTCTTAATTCTGGCAGTCAGTGACAAGAGGTAAGCTTTGCCCTTCCTTTTCAGAGTGAGCCATGAAGTTCTGTGCCTTTGGCTTGGCTGATACAAACTGCATGAGCTGAAGTTAACTAACTCTGTGAAAGCTGGTGCCCGTAAGGAGAAAAAAACAAACTATTTCACTTATGTTCGACTACTTCATCAGTAAATATATATTTTTCATGCTCAGAAGGCAATTTATTTCCATCTGTCTTGCCTGTTACACTGCAGGGAAATATTTCTGAAATTAAACTTGGCTAGTTGCTTGTTGCAGAGTGACAGCTGAATAACCAGTTGATGCCGTAAAGCCTTCAGGTAAAGCAGTAAATGTTGTGGCTTGACTGTAGGAAACAAAGCCAGTGAGTATTAATGGAGGCCAAAAATATCTGAAAAAATCTTGGTAGGGTTAAGACAAACTTTTCTGCAGTGTTTTAGACCAAATATTTAATGACATCTGTGTTTTCCTACCTAGTTGCTATAAAATCTACATCTCTCCCAAACACATGTACATTGCTATTGACTCTTTTTCCTCTGAATTTATGCACTAGAATGTCTAAGATGAGCATTAGGGCTATAAACACTCAGTTTAATAATCTGGAAGTGGAGATTGCTGATCAGACTTTAAAAAAATTAAAATACCTTTTTTAAGTAGAACTGTCTCATTGGGGGAAAAAAAACAGTTATAGTGGAATGATGCCAGAAGATAAAAACCAAGTTACTGTGTCATACCAGCCAAAATCTAATATCAAAACAACTGTTTCAGAAATAGTTACTGAGAAGGAAAGATAAGATTTCCATACTGTTACTATTTTTTTCACAGTGTAAAACCAAGGAAATAATAAATAGCAGCAGTATGAGCCCTCACAAATGGACGTGAACATATTTCCTTTCCTAGGATCATTCTCATCATTACACCTGATGCAAGTGACTCTTTCTTCAGCATTACAGAGGTTTATCAACTTTAAAATACTTACTGTTCTTTCATGAACTTTTGTCTATATATATGCCTTAATGTTGACTTTCATCCTGATAAAGTTTATTTGGTTGTGTCCTTTTCCACAGTATAAACTGAATTTGGCATGTGTACAGCCAAAACTCTATCAGTTGCTGTTGAGCAGCATCAGTCTGTTTTTCAGAGTAAAAACAAGTATGATCATTGAGAACAAAACCTCCTCTGAAAATTATTTACCTTACAGTGCAGGAATATAGCCTTGCATAAGCAGGTCCACCTCAGCTCTTTGCTATGTATGTATACTGAGAGAAGTCAAATGAGACGGTGACTGATTGACCAGCCCTTCTCTGAAAATGTATCAATAGCTTATATTCCAGTGAATTTTTATATCTGACTGTTCAATTAGAACTATATAAAAATCTTTCTTAATAAATTTTGCATGTAGATCTGCAATGATTTATGTAAAATTACAGTCCAGATAGATAAGCAGTGATTGATCATGGTAGGAAAGCAGTGTTAAGTCAGTGCGACTGCCTTGATAAATACCTGCTGAATATATGATTTTCAATACCTAGAAAATATAAATCGTAAGCTGCATGTCAAGTTGCTATACAGTCTTGATGCATTACATACATATCAATGAAATTTCTTGAGCTACTGTGCCTTTGCTCTAATCTCTATATCAAATGATTCATTGATCAGTGTAAGAAGTTAGAAGGGGGAATTATTCTGTTATTTTCTTATCTCTTGGGATGACAGCATGAGTGAGAGTTTTGAAGTTTCAGCAGAGGACAAACTGACAGCCTGACTTGTGGGTGAACATAAATTTACATGAGTTATACATATGGTTTTGCTAACAGTGCTCTTTACCCTAGGGTTTGTTTGTGTGAAAACTGTTTCAGCGTACAGTATAAAGCCAAGTTATTTTGTGGTTAGTAATAGAAATAAGTCATTCTTCAAATTAAGTAAAATGAAGTTATTGCAGAAATAATTAAGAAACAGTTAATTGAAATTGAAAGGAGTGTAAAGAAGGAGCAGTGAATCTGATCTCATATGTCTGCTGTGAGGGAATAACATATTAAATGTGTCTCCTGCTAGTAGGAGCATTTGTATTTATCTTTTATTGATATAACCAGGCTGAGGTTAGGGCTACAACTATAGCAGTCAGGAGCAAACAAAAGAGGAGGAGTTGGCATAGTGTCACAGGGTGACCAGGGAAGATTTGGCTGGGAGTGACAGTGTCTGACTCCATAACCTTAGCTGTGGCTTTTTCAAGGGAGGAGGAGGTGGCTTTGGTAAATCTGACATCGCTGCAAACTAGATGGGCTGGCCTGCTTCCCCTTATTTCCAATATGTAAAACTGAACATGTGAAAGACAATGTAGTCATTGGTTATAGCCAAAACAGATTCAAAGGGAAAGTTGTGCTTAATGAACTTAATCTCATTTAATGGCGAAGTTACTGACCTAGTTGACCAAAGGAAGCCAGAGATGTAATTTTTATTTCATTGAAGTTTTTGATATTGTTCTTCCAAGTAGACTGGACATTTTGTTCAGAAGTATACAGCTAGACAAAAACAATGTGATGAGTAAACAGTTGACTGACAGGTCTTGCTCAAAGGATTAGAATAATAGTGGTGACATCAGGCTGGTTGCCAGCCATTAATGGCATTCCACAGGGCTCCATTTTAGGGCCAGGTGTTTTCATGAGTGACTTGGATACAGATCTTGAATGTATACTAAGTAAGTTTGTGGATGACCAAATATCATGAGCCTTCTCCTGATACCTTTGAGAGCAGAGATCTTAAATTGGAGATTGAGAATCACCAACTTTTTATCCTTACGAGTCCCTTCTGCCTCACGATGTTATGTGGTTCTCTGATTCTGTAATGTATATTGTCTCTTACAGAAGTCAGACTGACCTCAGCCTTTTAAACCTTGCTCCTAGAAACCCTTAGAGCTATATGAACAATATTTTTTAACTTGCTTATGGTGCTGATGTTTGCTTTCTTGTTTATCCTACTCATTATCAAAGGGAAGTCCCACCCAAGCAATGCCCAATTTCTTGTTAAGTTGAGATAGCATCATGATAATGTTGGGACAAAGTAGCAATAGTCCATTAAAAGCAAACAGTCCTTTCCACAACCTAAGATGTTTATCTGTGTCTGTCTCATTTATATAGAGCATTGTGCCTTTTGCAGTATGCTTTGAGTTTTTTTTCCTATCTATTTGCAGTACAGTGCCCTTGTTATTTATTCTAGGTTTTTCACACTGTTGAACAAGATAGTGGCTTTCCTGTAGGAAGGTTAGACTAGGCAGTGATACAGTACTAAATCTTTGCATAAGCATGTCACCTGAGGTGGCTGCCTGGCCATTCACCCAATTTAACAATCACATTTTGAAAGCATTATTTTGACTGATGCTAAATATCCAGGAAATACCCTGAAGTGGGCTGAAAGAAAAGCTCATTATCACAAGGTATTTTTTGTGAATATTAAGGGTCATTGCCAATATCCTGCTCTGAGGTATCCAAATTCCTTCCCTGTGTTTGTAATGCTCAAATTATTCATAAACTAGCAATTTGAAGAGGTTTTGAGCTCACTGCAAAACCCAGCATGCTTAAGCTGATTAATGAGAAGTCTGAACCGGTGCTTTACAAAGGAGATGAGTCATTAACACACAGCAGACAGCTTGCAACCAGGAGCAGTGGAAAGTGTGTGTGGGGGAGAGTGAAGAAGCCACCTTGACTTAGGTTATGAGCAAAGGAAAACCTAGCCAACAGAGTGAGTTTAGTCACAGTGCTCCCAGTTGCTTAATTTCAGCCTATTGGTTAAAATGATAGATATACTAATAGTGTATGATTCATATTATGATGAAACACCATCAAGTACACTTCAAGGGCATTAACATATTTAAGTGCTTTTAGTGTATTGGTGCCAGCAGGACAAGCATGTTTCAAGATTGTAGCATTAAATCTGCTGCTGTTTGCAAGGCACTTAACTACTGTGCTGTCCTTCAAAGTTAAACTTTATTTCATGAAAGTCCCAAAGATGTACACATGTTCTGTGCAGACAGATTGTGTAGTTCATGGGGTTCACAGCCCCATCTTGTGTCTGCTTGTATTAATTGTCTTTTCATTAAAGTAGAAGAGAAACATCAATTTTTAATTTGAGGATTTTTTTTTCTGGAGAAATGGACAAATGATACATTGTATTTGTGTAAAGAAATGACTGTTGTACTTGAAAGTGACTAAAATTCATAGGAAAAAGAAATCTTCTCTTCCAAACTGCTAAATATTTAACAGGCTCTTGAATGATCAAAGTCCCTTTTACAATTTTAAAATAACATGGTAAAAATGAGTTCAAATTGTCTCTCGTTTGCTTTTGTGACATCAAGAATATGAGGAAGCAGTGTCAAATGCTTGAAATCCTCCTACTTGTGCAGTAATCACTGAGTCATTGTACTGATACAAGTCAATTTAGTACACTTTACCCGTGCTATGAATGTTCAGTCTAATTCAGTTGGGAAATGGGAGTATCATCCACAAAACAAAATGCTCTAGAGCATTTTTAATTTGCATGAGGTGATCACCAGCAGTATAAAGAAACAAATTCAGTCTTGAATGGTTTCTGCTTCTGCAGTAGTAATTGGAAAAATATTGTCTTGCATTCCATTTCTGAAAGATTTCTGACTCATGTTAATTCTTTTCCACAGTGTCTTGAAGCATGTTAGGAACACGCTCTACTTGAATGCTTTCCCTTTGTGTGAATCAACAAGCTGCTTCTGCATACGTACAGTAGAAAAGTTCTCTTGTCATTGATTTGTGTAACTACAGATGGATTTTGAGCCTGTCCATCTCACTGCATAAAAATTATTTACATCATATTTCAAAGCAGTGTCACAGTTTTTATTAAGTGGTATGATTTTTGGCCAAGGTGTCATTCAGTAGCATGATTCCTCATTGACTCCACTTGCTGAATAATGCTTTTTAAGAAATAGTAAACACATCAACCAGCTTAAAGCTGGACCACTGAAGAAGTTATAATTTCATGACAGCTATTGAAGTACCCCCTATTATGGGGGCATGCATATATTTGTTGTCAGATAACTGGAACAAAAAAAAAGAGAAATGATTTGGAAGTCATAATCAAAAGATAACAATATACTGCCAAATGTCATTTTTTTGTTTATCACAGGATCATAGAATGGTTTGAGTTGGAAGGGATCTTGAAGATCTCTCAAGCTATTTTCCACCCAACCTGCATCTTACTTGGGATTGCTGTGACCTAGGTGCAGTATCTTGTACTTGGCCTTGTTGACTTCATGAAGTTGGCACAGACCCACTTCTCAAGCCTGTCCAGGTTCCTCAGCATGACATCCCTTCCTTCTCTCATGTCAACTGTATCACACAGCTCAGTGTTATCTGCAAACTTGCTGAGGGTGCACTCAATCCCACTGACTATGTCATCTTCAAAGATGTTATGTAGTACCAGTGCCAGAACCAATCCTTGAGTAATGCCTCTCATCACCAGACTCCATTTGGACATTGAATTGTTGACTGCAACACTCTGAGTGCAAATGTCCAGTCAATTTCTTATCCAATGAGTGTTCCATCCATCAAATCCATTTTTCTCCAATTTGGTAACCAGAATGTCATGTGGCACAGTATTGAACACTTTGCGTAAGTCTGGGCAAATGATGTCAGTTGCTCTTCCTTTATCTACTGATATCGTAACTCCATCATTAAAAGGCCACCAAGTTTGTCAGACATAACTTGCCCTTGGTGAAGCCATACTGGTTACCACCAACCACCTCATCTTTATTTATCATCCATATTTATGGCAAACTATACTTTTTGCCTCGTATTACACCTAATTATTTTTTAACTTGGCTCAATTTTAAAATGGCATTTGTGCATGAACTGACTAGCTGGGCAGCTAACTGATAATATTGCTTGAGCATTTGCAAACACTTTGGCATCTGGCTGTGGTATCATGCAAGTACATTGCTCACATTTAGTTCTGCATAAGTAATTCTCAAGGTGTGGCTCTTGTTCTTATCTAAGTTTTCACCACGCAAACTGTGTGCAAAGAAATTTCTCTATAGGTGGTAGCAGATTGTGTTGCTTTCAGATTGCAAGGAGATGTTGGAAATGTACCATCATTTTTTGAAGCATGGACTGGTTTTGGCAGCCTTTTTGTGTTATTCCCAGCACTGAAAAGCTCTGTAAAACTTTAATATACAAAAGGGCTCTACAATAGTGAGAATCTAAATGCTGAAGATTTTTTTTGCTCTGGGGAAGTACGTTAATCTTGATTCCGGGAACTGCAAATGTGAATTGTAGGATAAAAAAAATTGTATAACTATAGTTTGCCATGTATGAACTGCACGTTCTTTAAGTTCCTCTTTAGCATTTTAACTGAGCCCCTTCATTAATACAAAGTAAGTTTGGGTCATCATTCTCATTGGCATGACGTATGAAATTATTCTTTATTTCAACTGAACTTCTGTAAATCACATGTGATTTATAATTTGAAGAAAAGTGGTCCAGGGTTTTTTTTGTTATTGTTTTGGTTTTTTTCTACTTATGCTCAAAGTGAAGGGTATAATGAATGCAATTGCTGTGCTAGTAATATTTCACTCAATTTCCTGACATAAATGTGGTTTGTCTGTTGTTCTGGATGTAGTGAACAGAACTCATGTTTTGCCTCAACTGTTTTTTGTGCAGCATCTGTATGGGAAGCATGCATCATTTTTTTCCTCTTACATGTTCAAATAGTAGTGGGGTGATGGCTGTATTATGATTAGAATCCCTGCTTTCAAACCATAAAGGCAGCTGTGGAGAAGAGAACGCTTCCCTTTTGTTATACTCCATGAATCTGTGTGACCAACTGATATTTGTGAATTGTAGCTATTTGTGGTGATCACTTTGCTGTGTCACTGCACTTTTACACCAGTTCATTCCCAGATGCAGAGATCCTAGCCTAAAAGATAAATTTTAGTAAACTACTGTGGCTAATAATAAGGAGTGACTGGAGGGAAAGTGTCATTCTAACAATTCTCACAACTAATTTTCCATGTTTCTTTGATTATTTAAGAGAAGTTCTCAATTTCAAATGCTTTGACGGAGCTTATCTATAGAAGGCTCTTTCTGGTAAGAATGGTGCCAGTAACAATTCTGTTATGGAACTCCATCTGTGGCTGAAGAGATCATCAGTCCACGTACTAGTTTTCCTGCTTTACATATAGATGGGGCTTGCCCTCCTCCTCTAGCAGAGTGGCATCTGACCTACTTGACTCCATGCCAAATGCCAAGCAGCTGCATCCCGATTACAGCAAGAAGTACCTTATGTGAAACAAGCACCAGAGATGGAGCAGCAAATGCTCAGTAGGTTAGCAAACTGTGCTGTATGAACAAAACCAGGCTGTATAGTCCAGGGAAGAGGAGGCTGAAAGGAGTCAATTATATCCTTAATTAAATAATCCTTGCTTTCACAAAACTTGCTAATGCTAACAAAACATATGTGATCTGATGCTAAGCAGAACATCCCTTATCTACTTGAGAAGCCCAGTATGTCGTTGTTATCTAGGTCAGTGTGGGTGCCCTC
This sequence comes from Phasianus colchicus, assembly GCF_987193195.1. Taxonomy (NCBI): domain Eukaryota; kingdom Metazoa; phylum Chordata; class Aves; order Galliformes; family Phasianidae; genus Phasianus; species Phasianus colchicus. The sequence continues at coordinate 16,931,633 of NC_143439.1, read as the reverse complement.
TCCAGTATATCACTCTAAAACTGCCAACTTGGAAAAAAACAAGAGGAGGGCAGTTTGCGGTCGTGAGGAAGATGACAGCTTACTTCATCTCTGAGAGTTTGAGACCCCCTTCCCAAATGACTGAACATATGCAAGGAGGTGAGACCCTATGTTAATGATTTTGGGAGAGAGTATTGAGTATGTAGGTACTCACCAGGGAAACCTTTTGCATATGTAATACAAGTAATATATATAAGCTGAAGGTCTTTTGTTCAAGGTGTGCATAGTTAGGGCAAAGATATCCCCTCAAGCATCCAACATCATAAGTAATGACTGCCTACTTAGTAACACCACACTGGAATTAGTGACTTTATTCCTGAATTTCGGATGACATCAGGACAGTCTGTCTTGTATCAAACAACTGCTAAAAGAGAGAGGGGATTGTGTTCAGTGGAAATAGTACTAGAAATACTGGCAGTAGGACCAGGAATGGATGCAAAGGAGGTTGAGTTTAGGCACCAGGTAAAACACTACTGGTAACAGCAATTGAGTGCAGGAACCAATCATGATCATGCCACGGAATTTCCGTCACAAGAAGCTTTCCCAGACATCAGTTGGGAGTGATTTAAATAAAGTTGAACCTACTTGAAGCAGAGATTGGACCTAGAAACCTCCTGAAGACCCTTCCAAACTTGCACTATGAAGATATTCTATATATGGGGTTATTCTATATATGGGGTAGTAGTAAAGACTTCTATGGTATGTATCACTTTTGGAAGTGCAGATGATGTCTGAAAATATGTTAATAAAGACAGGTTATTCTCCAGAGGTACAGGTGTGACCAGGCTTATACTGACATTGGTAAGAGAAAAATTTAGTCTGGGAAAGGTCATTTTTACCTTGAATTCCATTCTCATACAGTCTGTAAGACAGGAGAATTCAATCTGATCTTTCTTTTATCTAAGCCAAAAGAAAAAACAAAGATAATAACAAAGTCTAAGGAAGAGAAAAAGAAAGCACGAGTACTCAATTACTGTGTATTTAGGATCCAGTCCTTTAGGACTCTGCTCATCTTGTATGGTTTTCTAAGTAAGATTTATTAAATAATACTTTCCACTTATATAAGTGAATTGTTCGTACTTTTACAGGAAACAAATAAGAGTTTAGTTTGTTTGTGTTTTGTGCCAGTGAGCTGAGAAGTAATCTTTCCCAATGCAAGTGAAAGCTCTGAATAGTTGTATGCTTAATTTCAGATGAAGCTAAATTTTTGAGGAATATAAATTTTAAAACGCAGGCCAATTCTGTAGTCACTTGTAATGTTTGATCTGCTGTTGAATAGATTGCAGTTGTAGTAAATGCTCCTAAAATCTTTATAGTTAAAATAATTGTTGCTGGTGTTTCTCAGGGCAATTGCTGGTTTCTGTCTTAGAGGAAGCATTTTAGAATTTTCCAGCTAGGTAAAGTGATGCTGTACATTGGAGCTGAAGGAACCCTTTAAAGAATATACTCACTGAAGATACCTGAGAGGCTAAGTACCTAAGGCTACTGATTCAGCAGCAGCACATCCTGTGAATGAGTTACGAAACATTTGAACATCACCATGCTGTCATTAGCTCTCCTCTCAGCCTGCTAGAGAGTTAACAGCAAATGAGCCAATGCTGGTTGCATTTGCTTACCTATTCATACCCTATCCTCTTTCCATCTTTCGTGGAGCCCTCTTCCTCTTTCCTTAGATATGTTCTGTTTCAAAACAGGTTCCTGCGAGATCCAAGGTGCTCCTTCCAGAGTGGACACCTGGGTGGAGATCTGTTCCATCCTATGCCCTAAAACTGCCTGTCTGTCCATATTAGCTGTAAAGAGACTGATGTGACTGTTCTTACACAGGTATTGCAGAATTCTAAAGTCAGCTTGGATGAGAGGGAACTCCACTCAGAGATTTGTGATGACCCAGACATTACACCTATGTTCCTCATTTCACCATTTCCTCATATTCCATTTCAGTGGGACTTTATCTGAAATAAGGTACCACATGACATGCATAAGCATATCAGCATTTGATCCTGCATTTATAATATTTTGTGTTTTGGAAAGATCTGATCAGGTGAAAAGCAAATGGGATTTTATTTATCTCTTCTCGTAAGCGCATACATGCTTGTGTGTATGCCTGTGTGTGTGCATTTATACTTATTTTAATTTGCATTTTTTTAATATGAGGTTTAGAAATGCAACAAAGAATGGAATAGTTTCAGTTGAAGGGGACCTACAAAGTTCATTCGGTGCATGTTACTGTAATTGCTCAGTGAAAACACTCATACAAAATGTATGTGATACAGAATTGAAACGTATACTGTGTGCTTGGCAACATGTAACAGTCAGAGCTAGTGTTGTTCGCAGTGCTAGAGGATTGCTGGTCCTGCAGCTCTGTACAGGGGACTTTTTGTAGATAAACAATTACGTTTCAGAGATTTTTCTTTTAGATAATACTAATATTATTTATTATAATAATATTTGTATGAGGTAGAAACCTTTTTAAAATGAACTTATTTTCCTCATTTAATTTATTCTCTTAGTAAAAAGAGTGTGTACTTGAGGAACTTGTACAATTACTTGTGGAATTTATCTGCACTAAAAATTTATGGGATTTTGGAATGCGATCATGATCTTTAAGTGGTCTTAAGTAAAGTATAACTTTGAAGCATAGACTGGGACTATGCTCTTTTAAATAATCTTTACCAACATTAAATAAATTCTGACAGAGACACATCTGAACATAGTTGCTCGTTTCTATGCTGACTGCAAAGTCATTGCTTTAGTTAATGTGATCAATCAATATTATTTAGTATTATGTTCTAGTTCTATTTAATGAAGACAGAGCTCAGGTGCCACACTTGGAGGTCATTCCTGATAAATTCATACAGATCAGAGAATCCCCCACTGCAGTAGGGGTCAGATGGGTTTAGCTAATCCCATAGAGCTCCTATAGCACACCGACCTCTTAAACACTTCTAATTAACATGATTATTTTAGGATTATACGAGCCTACTTCACTTCAGTTCTCCTGACAGGTCCTTTCATCTTTCCTCCCTATTCTAGGACATGATCATTCCTGCTGTTCCCCTTTGAGATCTCCCAACATCTTTCTTAACATGCATAGTATAGCCTGCAATCTGTATTCAGGAGGCATGCTCGTAATTGTCCAAACCAGTTACCCCCCAGGCCTTGTTAAGACTTGAGAGAATGGTCTGCCCTTCTTGCAATTACATGACATTGTTGGCTAATGTTATTCTTTGACTTCATAATTCTTTTCTGTGCACAGTTTGCTCTCCTTTGATTTGGTGAGTACATAAGTGCAGCATCTTAACACGTTGAGCTGCATCTTAACTATTTCAGTCACTTGTTCAATTTTGTCCAGATAATTCTGAATTGTAGTAAGATTGCTAAAATAAATTTAGGATGTTTATTGTCCCACTTTAATGCTGAAGAGCAAGCATACAATAAGTACAGACTTCAGTATTTCTTCCAAATCCTTAATGAGTGTGTTAGTGTTATTGAACACAGGGTGTCTGTGAAATTATACATGATAGAGACTTCCATTTTGGGAATTATCTGCTTGAGTGTCTGTCATCAACACAGCTACTTACAATCACTCTAAAATGTTTTTATTGACCTATGCTTCTCTATGTTCAGGAGAATGTCAAGTGTGACACAGCAAAGCCTTTAGTAAAATAAAGTTATCTGATATCCGCAAGGAAAATTATACTGACTCAGGTGAAAAAATAGTTCAGTTTGACGATTTGTTTTGATTTCGGCTTCAATTCATTTCTCTGTTTTCTCTTTCTGGCTTCAAACAGTTGTTTTCATTGGGTATTTCTCTAGCCATTGAGCTTAGCTGACTCTTCTGTATTTCAGCCCCACACTTTTTTCTTCTCATTGCAAAGATGAGTGCAAGTTGGCTCTTTCCCAAAATACCAGTCCCCCATTTCCATTCAGTAAAGCCTCGGGGATTTCTGTCTTCTTACTGTGCAAGCAGGGATGCAAAGCAGCCTCGGTCCCACAGGGCTCTGAGGAGAGTGCAGGCATCTCTGTCTGAGTTCATTTTGGGGAGATCATGATACTAGTAGCGAGCTGAGCTGTTTTGCATGGAGAGGAACAGAAGTCAGCAAGGCTCTTCTCACAGCCTCTAATCTTTCTCTCTGTTATTAAAGTAAAAAAGGCTTGAAACAGTGGCACTAAGAATGTGAATATGTGGGTTTTTAAGGAAGTGGAAAAATCTGATGTTTGTTCCTCTCAGCCTTCACTTCAATGATATTGCTGAGAGCTCTGAACTCTGTGCAGCTGTCATGAGGCCAGAGTGACCCCAGTCATTCTGAGAGTTTGGGGCTTTTCCACAGCTGTGCACTATGCCCCCAGATCTGATATTTAGCTAGTCAATGTTCCTGCTACTAAAAAAGGAAGTCTAGCTTTTTCTTTCCCTAGCAGTGCAGTTTTCACTGAGGACTCTTAATGTTTTCAGTTGAATTCTGAATGTTCCAAGGCTGAAGAGGATAAAGCTGTGTGTAAAGCTGGGAGTGTTGTGTGTTCTGGATGCATTTGCATGCATTACTAATAGCACGCTGAGTCAGCCCCACACAACTGGTTATTTGAAGTCATATGTAACTAATGCACTGGCTGTCACTTTTGAATGGGTGTCAACTTGCTTGTCTGACCTGGATGTTGGGCAGCTCCTGCCTTGTCAACCACAGACATTTCTTAGCAAGTTACAAAATATCAACACTTCTAACCTGGTAACTTTATGAGTTTCGTTAATGCAAAACACGAAGGGTTTTACGAAGTTTGATTGCTCACAAAAATATTCCTGTTGTATTCTGAAATGAGCTCAGCCCCACCTTTTTAAATGGTGGATTTTAAGAGGAAGAAATAAAATATACACATCTTGTGTTGTATTGAAATTTGATTTTAGGATTTTGCAGCAGTTCATCAACTTTTGTAAATGGTGTTTACACTCACTTGTAGACATCACAATGGACATGTAACTACATTTAGGGAGTCATCACGTTTTTTCTTCTCTCTATAGGCCTCAGTCTTTACTGTTTTCACTTATTTGTCATTCCCAACTGAAGAGCATGAAAACACTGGACTCAGGCTATTGCTCTGACATTTGTGTGTTTAATTGAACATCTCTTCTTCACTCACATTGTCTGCTTAAGGAGGACAGTAGCAGCCCCTTTTCACTATTAGTATTCTGAGTGATGCACTGGGACAGATAGATTCCTTCACACTCAGGCTGCATGCAAGCATGGTGCTTTCACCACATTTTCTTCACCTGGGTGTTTAGCATAGGGATAATTAAAAGCATTTATTTCTTTCTAGGCATTGCAGTGGTTTGCTCTCCGTGTCCTGCTGTCAGTGGAATAAAATCACCAGACTGCCTCTAGTGCTCTGTCATTCACAGCTGGGGCTTCCAGCCATGTGCAGCATCGGCTGTTGTAGCCCACGGGCAGGGGCTTTAGGGCATCCTAAACTGAACTGACAACTCAGTTATGACCCATCAGCTTCACACAATGAATACATTAGGACTAAGAAAGCAAATGAATTTTAACATCTCTTTCTTATGCACGTTGTTTGGTATTTGCTATTTTGTTAAACGATTTTTCACCCTTCAGGTAAGTTGGGCTTTATGGTCAAAATAGCTGTAAAAGATAAGTTATCAAATGGAAACAGCAGTTACTGGTTCACTTAGCTCCAGTATCCAGCCCCTAAAATAATCTGACGTTTGGTGGAAAAGAAAAAATATAACTGATTTCTTTTTCAAAGGGGAATTTTAACTTCAGTGGTAGAGCTAGATTAGGTTATAGTTATGCTGCTTCCATTTAAAATTGCTTTTGACTGTGGCTTGAGATAAAATATTTTATTTATTTGTGATGAAACTAACTTAGCATTCAAAGACACATCACTGAGAAGACCAAATGTTACCATTTTGCTACCTGGTGCTGCCTAAACCGTTGAAGTATGAGTAAGACCACTTGATTTGTTTTCCAAGTGTAGACAATCTTAGACAATTTTTCCACTTCTACCACAACACTGTTATGAGGGTGAAGGAAAAGAGGGTATAATTTTAACAAAAGGCAATGAAATAAGAGAAACCCTTTTGTTTACTATTTCCTGGCTTATAAAAAGAAAGGGGAGGCTTTCTTAATGCTGGCTTAATATTGTATTGCAAATGTGGGTCAGTTAGCACTGTCATGTACACAGCTTATCAGGGCTTGCCCCTATAGTGAGGGAGGAGTCGATCATTAGGAGTATCTTACTTTTCGTATCTTTCGTATCTTACTTTTACTGCTTTTGTATAGCAGTTGTATCTGTTCTTCAGTTTAGAACTGGTGTTCAGGTTCATGCAGGTATACAATTTTACCTGGCATGCTGCTCTCTCCCTTTCATTTACAAAGTGATGTTAAGTTGCTTGAGAACAGCAAGATTTGAGAGAGAGCCCATCGTTCCTGTAGACAGTGAATGAGGGCTGGCGAGGCTGCCTGATGGCATGTAGGCCTTGGGCTATCTAAGATTGATAATCACAAAGCTTTGTCAAGGGAAGAATTCCTAAGTTATACGATTCCAGATTTGAGAGCAGAAGATTGGGGGATGCTGAAGTACAAGTCTCTCCCAAAGCTTCTTTATTTCAAAACAAGATACAGACAGGCACCTGCTTATTCTTCAGGGAGGCCTCAGGGGGACAAGCAGGCATTCACCTCACTATTCTTTTAATACCATGCCTGCCAAAAGTTCAAATTCCCAATTTAAAAATTGATTTCACCTCATAGAAGCTTAATGTTGAGCTTCTCACATTTTCTACTAAAAGCTTTCCCTCTGGAGTTGCTCTTCTGTATGGTTTATAAAAGACAAGTGGCAGCTTCAAGAAAAAAAAATTCATAATAAGATGAACATTGTTCTGTAAGGTGGCTTTCATCTTCTATAATTAGATTGAGACACGAAAGTATTGATCACAAGAAAGTCAAATTGCATTTCTTTGTTTTAAAGGAAATAAGTAATGATATAAGGTGTACCGTAAGCAGCTCTATGTTACTGGGGGAGGTTGTTTATTTTTTATGATGTCCTAACTTTAGAGAAAATACACGAGAAGCAGAGAGAGCAGCCATTAAAACTGATGTGGCCACCTGTGCTATATAGTTAAATATAGCAGATGTGACCTTTAGTAACAGCATTCTCATCTGAACTGCAGTGACATCAAGATGAGAGGTAGTGCTTGGGTTACAAAGGTGACAAGACATTACTAGGCAGAGTTCCCTTGTTGGTTTGGTATGGTTTATGAATTTGAAAAATACTGATGTTGTGATCTCTATATATTATTAGTGCTACTGGTTCTTCTATCCGAAGCCATACATAATTCCTCATCCTGAACTTACCATTGGAATTTGATAAAGGAAGTTGGGAAGATAAATTCTGCCTCTTTTAATCGTTGTGTCTCTATAACCCTGATGGGTAGTTCAGAGGTTCCTAAAAACAGGCAGCATATGAGCGTTAAAACTCTACTTTGAAATTCTGCTGGCAAATTTTTTGCTTTGTCATTACTAGCCGTGCTGGCAGTTTCACTTGCTGTGTGTCTTCCTGCTGCAGATAACATTCAACTACATTTTATTCTTCCTTGTGCAGCCACTGGGAGGATTTGGGACACACTTCCACTAGATGCACCAATTGTTAGCCAAAGCTGTTCTTTGATGATAGAGAGCAGAAATTGAATGGTGTTTTGGAATAAAAGAGTGAGAGCAGAAAGGAGCTGAAGGCCCTTAGATCTGATGTGTCAGATGAGGGAGCTTTAAAGCAAATGCATCTCTCACACACAATTTAGCTATTTCAGTCAAAGTTGGTAGGGGTTGAGTCTACTTCCCAGAGAAGTAACCAGGCATGAATTACTATTAAAAATATGCTTTAAAAATATGGTAATTAAATATTGGACATCAAATAATCTCAGGAGTTTGAGCATGTTGATAAACCAGGGTAGAACTGTAAGTAGTCCTGTTATTTTCTGATAGTTTTATGCTTGAAAAGCTGCATGTCATGTTGAGCATCCAGAATAATTAATTCCAGAAAACACAGGGCTAAAGAAAGGTATTAGCAACTCTATCTGTGTTTATCTGTGTCTTTTCAGTTGTGGAATTTATCCATGTTGTCTGTGCTAAATAGCAGTACTCAGACACAAAAAAAAAGCATGCTGCTTTATAGCAGGCACGTGTGGTGGGAGCTGGGCAGAATACCATGCATTGGCTCTGCACAAACTATTCTGCTTACCTCCATATGAAAAATGACGCCTGATCCCACTTAGGAGCAAGGAATGTCTTCATACTGGACCTTTTATGTTACACCGGTGACTTGCTCTAAATATAATCATTTTATGCTTGGGTATATATGAGAATTTCACCAAAAGACCGTGTGCTTCTCTTGCCAAGAAAACAGACATATCCCGTTGTAACTTTTCTCAGATAGCAAAATCAGTCAGTAGAGCTGCTAACTGATGCTGGTCACTCTTATAATAGTAGTATGAAATAAGAGCATGAGAGAAGAATTCACGTAATAGAAATTAATTCTGCCCATAATGTGCCTAGAAGATGAGGGTTAAAGATGTGAATGTACAGGCAAGGGAGCCAAAGAAAAGATACGGCCAAACTGAGGAAGAGCAGGATTTCTGGTAGAAAAAGTCACTATTGCTGTATGGAAAGATGTAGCAAGCTAAGAATTGAGTATGACTGAGGACAGCTGGTCACACCAGAGAGCCTGGAATGCAGTAAATAGCCTTTACACTTCTGCTGATCCCTGAGGGAAAATGGTGAAAGAGGGAGCAGAGTAAGTGTGAAAGTCAGTGCTAAATGCTGTGTGAGAGTATAAAATTGTGAAAGAATAGTAATGATTTAAAAATTGTATCTAAAGTGTGGACAATGTGAGAAATAAAAGGTATTTGATACTGAATGTCTGAAATTGAGGTTTCCAAGGCTTATCTCCTTTTTCCTGTGTTTGCAGAATTTTAACGTTGTAGAGTTATTGGTACTACTGAATACATGTTATGACTATGATGTACAAAATGCTCATATGAAGAAGTTAATAAAAGAAAGAAGACTAAAGTAAAGGATAAAGATCAGGAAGTATCAAAAAGAGCAAAGAAATTAATTGAATTCAGTTATAATGTTAGCAAAATTTTGGTTGTGTGCTAAGCATTTTCAAATTCAATCTGAAATTTTGTTTTGCCTTTACTTCATCAATCTCAGTGTATCCTTGAGGTCTTGTAGCACTTTATGAATTTGTCCACCTACAGAAATGCAATGAAGATAGTTAATCAAGTTCACATGTGCTGTATGTCTGCATATACTAGGAATTCGTTCCAAATATTTCTGCCCAACCACCACACTTGCTAAGGAGCACTGGGAACTGATTTCCAGTGCTGAGCTACATGTTTAACATTGTAGATTAATGCGTGCACCTTTTTATTTATCTTCCCTCGTTCATTCCAAATAGTTGTTTGTCAGAGGGAAGAAAAAGTCTTAAATCCAGTTTTCCCAATGAAGGTATTATTTCTTCAGTATGTGGTGCTCACTCAATGCCCTTCATCTGTCATAAAATTAAGATAGTCATCAGGAATCATCATGGGAGCATGACAAATACTGTGTTAAGGTAAATTTTAATGCCACTTCTTTTGCGTATTACTTTGTATCTTCTGTTAAACTGGCAGAGGTGAGCTTCCAATTTAACTGCTCTTTCATTCATTTTTATCTACATTCTAAATTCAATTTAGTGGAACTATCCTATAAATTGTAAACTTTGAAGAATTACCTCATTAGTCTTGTTTGTGACAGACTTAATTTTGTATTCCTTTCCACAATACTAGCCTCAGGACTGTTTTTTTCAGTGAATTTCTTCCTGAGTTTGTTAGGGTTTTTCTAGTACACTTCTGTCTAGATTGGCAACTGCTATAAATCAGTATAGTCAAAATAGTTCCACTGAGATAATCTTCTGGTTTTCATATCAATTTTCTAGGACTAATTCCGGCAGTCTTTTTTCTGGTAACACTTTTATTTCTTCTCCGTGACCTTCTGCATTAATAACTGCTACAGGAGGTGGGTGGGAGGGGGCATTGGAAGTGCTTCTTTAATGGTCAATAACAGATCTCTAGAGAAGAGTGTAAGAAGTTGTGTGTTACGCAGTGTCATGTCATAAATATACTGCACAGAGTAAGGTGCTACTCAGCATAATAAAGGATATGAAAATATGACTCGTTAAGGGAAAAATGTTTCCCAATATCATTAGGTAGTAAAACTGTAGGGGGGAAAAAAAACCAACATACAGTAAGTTATAGTTGTTCTTCCTCCTTTGGCCACTTTGAAATATAATATGAGAAAGGTAGAAACTGTAAAAGTGAATAAAGGGGTAGGAGGGTGAATTATCTGCCTATAACAAAATACATAGCAGAATTACTGTTTCATTTCCATGTCTTGATACTGTCCAATTCCTTTTGGCCTCCTCTTACTTCTGCATGCCTTTATAGTCAGTATCCACTGTGTGGGGAGGAAAGACGTGCTTTGCAATACATGAGAGGGTAGGAAGTTGATCTGACACTTTTTCTCTTTCTCTCCCTGTTTTAAATGTAGAATGAAGAAGGTTTCCTGCAGGAAGGGGTGGTGAATAATACTGATATTCCCGTGGATCCCGAGAACGAGGCTTATGAAATGCCTCCAGAGGTAAATCTGTTGTGGTATTTGCTGTTCGTGCCCATAGGAGAAAGGCAAAGATAGGGTACTGAAAGCTGGAGTTGCCTAAGTGTGGCACAGGCTGGTACTATGATCTGCAGGGTCAAAGGAGAAATAAGTCTCTGGCCAAAATCTCTCTGAAGTACAGTGCTGGGGAAAAAAAAAATCAATTTCTTGAAGTTTAATGAGAAAATACTATCTTTGTTTCAAAACATGCATGCTTCACTTTTTGAGTAATCAGCAGTAACTTCTTCTCATCTTTGATACAAAATGTGGAGAGAAACTTCTACCTCGCCATAGATTCTTTTAATAGGTTGGACATATAATATATTTCTTTGCATCATGCTTTGTAAAACATAGTTATTACACTTACAGCTTAATGCGATTATAGGAGTAAATTATTGAAGGTTTTGCGCTAATCCTGATTATGCTTTCTGAAACTTTTCAACAATATATGATACTATGATGCATTGGCATTTGGAGTGGCAGTTTTACAGTAGTGCAGATAATCAGGCTGAAAACCAGAGGTGTTAGACATCTAGAACTTGATCCAGTAAAAGACTTAAAAGGGCACCTGATCTTTGATTGCTATTCAGGTTTCCAGAGTATGTGCAGCACCTGGTGTGCTGTTCAAAAGTTCTTCTCCTGTCCTAAGTGAGTTAACATGGGCTGTCTCCAGAAATTCTGGCAATGTCAATGGGGACCAGAAGAGATCATTCTGTAGTTCTGAGTGAGCTGAATCAAGTCCCATAGTCACATAAACAATGAGCCTGAAAAAATGTATGTTAACAGATCAGCACAGATATACAATTTAACTGCCTCTATTGTTTCAGTAAACCACATAAGGAATGAAGTGTTTTGCAGTGGGCCTTTGTAAAACAGTTTGCACTCCTGATCATTCAAAAAGAGGCTCATTTAATTCACCATAAGCAGACTGAAGAGCCCAGTTACATGCTCTCAAATTTTCATTCAGAGCTCTCAAATTTTTCAATGATCTTCATCATTGAAGAACATGTCCAACTCTTTTGCTGGATCCCAGCTTAAACATAGCAGCTTGTTTCCAACATGAATGGGATTTAAAAAAAATAAAATTAAATAAAATTTAAAAAAAAAGGATAAAGAATAGCGTAGGTAATTTTATTATTATTTATTATATTATTTTTAAACAAATATTTTGTTGTTGTTGTTTTCCCTTTCTTCCCTACATCATTATGCCTCCTGGGAATTAGTCAGAAATTCATTGCTGTCTTTGTGATAACTGTGAATGGTATGTTAACCCCTGTAAAAGCTTATTCTCCTGTTAACACCACACTTTGTCAAATAGAGTATCTGGAAAATGGGACAAAACAGTAAATACAAGACAAGATTCTCATCACACAAAAATCCTTATTTTTTCGCTGCATCCATTGTGACTAGGACAATCAGTAAAAGTTAAGATATATGTTAGGATGTATTTATCTATAATAGTAGCACTGATTTCTGCTCTCCTTCATAGGAAGAGTATCAAGATTATGAACCTGAAGCATGAGAAATCTTTTCTTCCTTTATATCTCCTGAAATCTACTAACAAAGACGTCCCATCCTGTACAAGTGCTGAGTTCCAATGTGCCCAGTCGTAAAATTTTTTTACAGTTTTTACAGTGTATTTTGAAGTCTTCCATCAGCAATGATTGGAGTATCTGTGACTGCATCCACCTTGTTTCAGCATTTCCCTCCTGCTGAAATGAAAGCTGGTTGGCGGGGTCATTGTTGTGCTGTGGATATTGTGGCTTCACTTTTAAAAGTTAAAAACAAAATACTAAATAAAAACACCTAAGTGTCTACTGCTTATTTCTAACTCTGTACATGTTTTGTTGATAGGCTGTCAGTAATTTGATATTGTTTATGATACGATTTTTATTTGTTTCCTATGACTATTATTTCTGTGCAGAAAAGACTTATTGTGAAAGCTTTATGTAAATGTGTATGTATTATATATATAAAAAAGTAACTGAGCATGAACTATGCACCTATAAATATTAACTGTTGAAATTTTATTGTTTTGTGATGTGTTTTATTAACTTGTGTCTGTAAATAATGGTGTTCAACTGAAGCAAATAAAATGTAACCTGATAAAAATGAACTTCTAGGCTAGTAGTTATTTATAACAGCTAATTTTCTCTCCAAGAGCATGCATTGAAGAATTCAGCTTTTGTGGCTTCCTGAGGAGGAACGGGGAGAAGAAAAGAAGCAAACAAGCTTGCTCTATACTAAAAGCAGAATGAAGAATGTGAGTATTGGGAAGGGCCTTACAGTGCTTTGAAAACTGATGTTTCGATTTCCATTGTTGTCCTCAAGTCTCAAGGGAAACTATCTAGGGAAAATTATTTTTCAAAAGAATTGCAATCTCACTCTTGTTTAAAAACTGTTATCATCTCCTTGATCATTTCAAACAATCTGTGGGTATTTTCACAAATAGTTAAAGTGCATAATGAAGACTAAAGCCCTCTGCTCTTCTGCAGATCTTTTTCATGGCAACTTGCAACAAACCACTGTCAATTTGCAGTCTGCAGTTGCCTTCACAAACAGTGTGTCAAAAGAATCTCTTGACACAGACATATTTACTGTTAAAATCTATCTTAACATCTGTTGTTTGCTTCCATGGTAAATAAATATCAGGATGACATACAATGTACAATCACGCTTCTGTAATTATTAATATTGTTAAAGGATCTTCCTATTCTATGTTAAGGAATTAGGAAGAAAAGCTCAGTGATGCAGTGTTGTGGGTTTTTTTTTTTTTCCTTAGTGAGCTAGCAGAGTGTTGGCCACCAAAAGCAGTAACAGAGCTGCCACCCTGACGATTGGTCAGATGCCTGGTGCACTACAGCAGACACTGGAAACAGCCATCTAGATACAAAATACAGTTCTGATGTTCATCTTCCCCGGGTCTCAACTGCTGTATTGTTCCTGTATTAGGAGTCAAACTGCTTTGTTGCTCAGATGTTGCAGATAAGTCATATGCTTCTTAAATAAGATCTGGGAAGCAGTATGTCCAAAAAAGGAGTAATAATAATAAATTGATTCCTGGGACATGACAATTTTCTGAGCACATAGAGATTCTTTTCTTTCATAGGCTAACATCAGCAAGTTATTCAGAGTTTTCAAGTTGTTCCTTCAAAATGTATCACAGGCATTTGATGTAGTTCTCATGCCTCTTGCCAACAGGCCCTCAGATGACCCTGATGGTCTGTGGGATCCTGGTTACTATGGTAGCACAGTGTGATACACTGCTCTGGTAACAAGCTGTGTTCTAATTAGATTCCTTAAGGGCTGTCCAACCATCCTTTCCAGGTAGAATAAGTGCTTTTTTGTCTTATTTCCTGCAGTGAAATTAATGGTGACATGTGGATTGCAAATGTCAGAATTATGTATGATGCTAAAGCTAAACTAAATAGCTATTTCTGTATTCAAAAAAAAATTTTAAGGGTGTTAAAAAATGCTCCTACTGTATTGTGATAATATTTGCTTAAGTGATCTATCGGAGAGCAACATACCTCTCAGCTCACTTTTCTCTAGGAGCCTAGATTTTATTTCTAACTGAAAGCAGTTTTCTGTCCTCAAGCTGTGAGTTAATAATGAGTCCCACCATATCCCAGTTCTCCAGGGGAAAAATCACATTTTGTTTCCTTTCTATTTTGACAGCATTAATTGGTCTTATAATGGCTACTAATTAAACACTTGTAATAATGCTTTTATTACTGTAAATCATAGCGTTAATACTTGTGCTACGTGCTTTTGGTATAGTAACATTCAAGTTATTATATTTGCATAAGGAAGAGGGCAAGAAATGCTCTCTTCCCGCCCTGTGACTTCTCATTATTTCCTCAAGATAGCTGTAGAAAAGTTAAGGTAATTTACAGTGTCTTAAACTCAAGAAGTATTATGTCTGCATCTCTTCAAGAACTTCATCCTTGGTTTCATACCTTGGGCACTCTAGACTTTGTGATTCTTGTAGAAAATCATCTGACATGGCTAGAGGGTCTATCAGCTCCATGAGGATCAGGGAAGAGACTACTCTCTCCAAGGTCTGGGAGACTTGAGCGTGCGGGGCTGTGCATCTGATGGCTGAAATTCATCCAAGAGCGAAGCAGAGATAGGTAGAGGATTCTGCCTACTTATAAAATGTTAGAAATCTTAAATTCTTAGTTACCTCTAAGACTTGATGCAACGTACATTTGAGCTTTTTATTGACTTAACATCCATATGTTGCTTTACAACATCCATAGATCCAGCACAAGTTTAGCACCGCTTAGCAGCACATGCTCATGTGATGAGTTTCCCGTCATTCTTTCTATGCTATTTAGGGAGATAATCCTTGAAACCTTTGGAGATTTCCATGAGTAGTGATTGTACAGCACCTTTTTGTCAGACTGATGGTACACAGCAAAACTGATAATCCAGTGTTCTGCTCCCTAACTCCCTGGAAACAAAGGGAGTATTTCCATTGATTTACATTCTGTATGGATGTCCATGGTTCTGAACAAATAGCATCAGTTTTCACGTAAGCAGGCTTGTTTTTGAATTACGCTAACCAAAAACAAATGAGATCTTAGTTTTTAGTGTCTCCATGCTGCATTTTTAATGGAAAATACAATCTGCTTAAAAGCAGGCATAAACAACTTTTCTCAAGCCTGCCTGACATTTAATGTGTAACTCTGAAGGTTCATCTGATCTAAAAAAGGCTGGCAGATGGAGAGACAGCAGGTGAACCTCAGATGAGACAGCCAAGAGGTAACAAACAGGGTAGGAAACTAGGTCAGCTGAGATTTCTTCCACATTGGAAGAAAAGCTTTGAAAATGCTTCTTCCAGTGGAGGCTTAAAAGTGGATTTTTGGCATTTTCTGTTAATATTTGTATCAGATGAACAGCTGAAATTTACAACTGTGTTTGTTTGAGCTGCTTCATAGGAGACCTGTTTGCAAGAAGCCACAGCACCCATTTGTTTCTGTTGGTTAACTTAAGAAATTTAACAAGAAGAATGTTGGTATGAGCAAGAAACTGCAGGGAAACATGGATCTTTCTTTTTCAACTTCCTTTACTCTTCATTCACTAGTCTCACTTTTTTATTTCTTTACATTCATCTGCCTAATTTTCAAAGGATTTGGTTGTACCTTATTCTTGTAGCCAGATGACAATTTTAGTAGAAAATTTTATTTTAGTCATTGTGTCTAGCATGCTTGGAGAGCTGAGCTTTGCTCTTTGATCCTCTATGTAGCTGAAAGACCACAGCTCATATCCTTCTCAGGATGCTCCCATGACTGTTATCCAAAGACATAGTGAGTATTGAGTTGGAGAGGCCCTGTGGCTGCATAGGGAAGGCAGAGAAACAAAGGAGGCACGAGAGCTTCTGTTGCCCTGCCTCCCTCCCCTGGACTTTTCTTCTTGGCCCAGAAGCTAATGATAAAGAATAGTATGGGCTTTTACAAAACTTTCAGGCACAGATGCCTCACATAGTCAGTTATATTGAAAACAGGACTACTATCTTCCAAAAGGAGCTTTGCAGTCCTTATGGATATGCAAGTCCTTATTGATTGCTTGAGAAAAGATTACCAAAGCTGAGAGACTTACCACTTTCCTGTTGGCATTCACCAATATTCACCTAGTGGTGTGCTTTCACTGCCATTTTTAATCACATTATTTATAAGAAAAACAATGTTTGTGACTGTCATGTACAGTTTATTGGCCAACTCATTGGTGTTATTTATCTGTTTTCTGATGAGACTGTAAAATCTCAGCAGGCCTGCAGCTTATTTCAGATCTCAGTGTCATAGTAATCACACATCCATGAACTCCCAGGTATTTCGGGTTGTGTTATTTATTGTTTCCACTACAAGAATACCTACAGGCCCTAGATAAGGTTGGGACAGGAGCCCAATACCAGTTTCAAGAAAGAGATTTGACTAAGAGTTTAAATGGATTTGCTGCTATTTACAAAGCTGAAGGGAAGATGCTTTTTTTGTGACTTTTTAGAACATCTGGCACATCCCCAGTGTCATGCAAGTAACAACATTGCAGGGAAAAACCATGAATTGCTAGTTTTAAATGTCAGAAGTCCACTATTTGCCTCAAATTACCTATGCATGAGAGTGAGGGAGATGTTTTTTTAGAATCAATTGCAAAAAAAAAAAATTAGATTGTAGACTGACCCGCTGAGGATGGAGTACAGGGTCTCCATACAATGTTCTTGTAATTGTGCTATTTCTATTTGTGGCACACGTTTGTCTATGTTGTGCATGCTGGTGACAGAGCAGGTAAACAGGGGAGTATGTTTAACAATTGAGCATCAAGTAGCAGGACAAGACAGTTCTCATTGTGTTAAGATGTCATAGCAAGGTCAGGGCTCCCATCCTAAGCTTCAGTGAGTTAATTGCTAAAAACTAGCGTGGCACCGCTGGTCCTGAACAAAATGTATGCCAGCCCTTTGAGATATAAGAGCTGAGTAAAAAAATGCATTTTATGATGAAGTTTAGATGTATAAAAGCTGGAAGGTTTCAAAACAGAAAAGAAATACAGACAAAGATTTCAAAAAATATTTATCGACATAGGCTTTTCTCTGCTCGGTGAGATTTTGGCAAAATTCACGCAGTACCATGAGGGATTTAAATGAGTAGAAACTTGTGAAACTGTTCATATTACTTCCAGCACCACGTACTCTTCTAACATTTTGCCAGTATTTCTCCTCTGCAGTAAGAATCTGATTTACTGTCTGTACTATTTATGCCCATCCTCCTTGTCAGAACAAATACTGGTTCTGTATATTTATCTTTGCTGTTATTGTAGGCAAAGACCTCACCAAATTCTGAGTCTAATTCTGTTAGGAAGGGTATCTTAAACACCAATAACACTTTTCAACAGCATGCATGAATATACCTTAAAATTTACCTACTCTGGGCATACAGTTTTTGAATAGGTTCTTCTTAGTAAGAACTTAAAATCATCCAATTCATAGCACGAACATGTCTCCTTATCTTTCCTTAAATGTTATTTACCACTCAGGTCAGCAGATGAAGAGCTGAAGAGCAGAGGATCTGATTAGGTACAAGATCTTTTTGGATGAATAATTCACCAAATGATCATAAGCCATTTATTTTTCCCTAATATCTAGCAGTAAAATTGTATAAGATTAATTCCCAGTAAGCCAGACCTCAGTGGAAGTGAAGCGCTGCATATGAAGTATAGTGCCTGCTCAACCCTGCTTTGTTGATGCTCTTCCTGCCCCACATTTCCTGCTTTATGTGCCACATGTGCATACTCAAAATGAAGTGTCTCACACAGCTGATGAAGAGTTTAACAAGTCTTGGGAATTTCCAGGTCAAGACTTTAGGACATTTGCTGCTGGACACGGAAACACAAATATCAGGGTTACAGACAGATATAACCATTTGTCTAAGCACCTTCTGGAGAAGACAGGATAATTGTGCTGCCACCTAAAACACTTCACCTGTACTTAAGTAGCATATTTATGTGGGTACTTAAAAAAAATGTTATAATTTTTTATCTCTGACACAGTGCAAGGAAGATGACAAGCACGATTTCCTTGTTTTTTGTTATATTTGAGAGGAGGTCACACTCTTAGAAGCTTGCTCAGTACTTCTGTGCAGTCACACCAAAGAGAGAGTGATTTTTTAAATTAATGTTGATTAGAAGACGTGATATTTTTGTCACATGTTGTCTGTAACTCAGATGGAAAACAACATCTGCCTGAATGAAACAGAAAAGGCACTCTCTTTGAGCAGCTCTAAAAACACTTATTTAACTCTGCACTAAGTGTATCAAAAGCCTTTATTTCATATTAGTGAATCATATTTCTTCCATCAGCTCCTGAGTTTCAGCATGTCTCTTCCATGCCACACTCACATTGGATTACTTGGCTCTTACGTGGCATTTTAAAGGAAACATTGATGACATAGTGTGAAATAGCATACTGCAATTATGCCATGCCATTCATTTCTAATCCACCTGCTGCTTGTTTTTATTTATTTGTTTAATATTTATTTATTTGTGCACTGCACCACCCTTCTCCAGCCGTTTCTAAAATTATATTGCTAATGATTAACCCCACGTGGCATTCCCGCGGTGGGGTGATCAGCGCTGGCTTACTTCATGCAGTGCTGTAGTGAAACATCAAGTGGGAAAATTCAAGCCTCGAAAAGGAGTAATTTATTGCAGTACAAATGAGTCACACTGCTGACAGGTTCTGACATGCAACCAATCTATTAGAGGTTTTTCTTTTCACAACTTCTGTCTCCCTCTCTGCTCCAGATGTGCTCTTCTGAAAGACTGCACAGACATATATTCACTCATTTGGAATTTTCTGTCTCTTCTTATCTACAAAAGCTTTGTAATAAAGACCCTAAGTCTGGAAATTGTTAAATATATGAAGATGTAGCATAATTTTTCTTCTGTCTTGCAATGCTTTGATATTCTTAGAAGAAGATGAATACAGCAGGTATTTTGGGACTGCAAAATAGAATAGAAGCTGATAACTACCTTATCTATGAAAAGACATTTATACAAGCTGAGGTTTTCCATGTCATGATCAGCTTCTTTGGGCTTCAAGGTATTTGCTCAGTGCTAAGATATGAAAACTTAGGTTAAGGCAGCACTTTGAGGTGCACCTTTATACCCAGCTACATACAATAAATAGGTCAAGCATTCCTTCTCTGCTGTTGGCAAGCAGTTATCCTAATGAGGGAGCTATTGAAACTTACTGATATTTTCTTTGTAACTGAAGACTGTGATTTGGTACTGCATGAGTTAGAAGCCCTGCTCATCTCTCTGTTAGCATAGTTATTTCATCTTAGAACAGAGCTGTGCAAAGGAGCAAAAGGCAGGAACCCTCTTGTAGAAACTACGATTTTGTGGTTCCTTCACTGTAGATGAGTGATAGGTATCTTACATGAATAGTCAGTTTTCTATTTGGACTTAAACTATATTTTACACTGGGGCCTGTTTGGAACTTGAAGATGACTTCAAGTGATTGGGGCTGCAGGTCTGAGTTTGTTGGAGGCTGAGAGGTAGAGAACAGCTTCTTTGTAATCAGGATCACTTTTTCAGTTTTTTTATGTACCTTAACCTAAATCATTGCTAAATTGATTGAAAATGTTTTTTGAAGAGTTTAAAGAACAGCAATTGATGTTTTTGTGATGACTGAAAAAGGGTTTTCTTTCTATTTTAATCTCCTTTGCCAACAGTTTGTTTGGGAAACAAACAAAATGTGAACATTCTGAAAAAAATCAGCTAGCTTGCTCTAGTTATCATCCAAAAATACAAATCTTTAGGTTAACATCTTGTGGACTTTATTTAAAAATCATAAATAGTATGAAGTACTTCTCAGTTGTGCAACAGAAATGTATCAGATCATATTTCTCAGAGGACAGGTGCTAGGTATTTGTTCCCTATGCAAGCTTGGGGCATTTCACTTTAGAGATACAAGTAGCTACAGAAATGAGCACAGTTGAAGAAGCTGAGGACCAGCACAGCAGAAGCTTTGAGAGCTATTTGGGCAGAACAGGGAGGGCAGATGCTTGACCAAGGAGAATCAATGGCTGATAGGAAGGAGAGACACTCTAAGAAGACAAGAAGGTAGGGAAGCAGCGGCAGAGAACGGCCTTGGCATAAAGTGCAGACAACACAGGAACAAAGCTGGAATGCCTACTTCTATAGAGCTGTTCATAGATTATTGGATTTTTTTTTAAACTCAATCCAAGAAGATCTGTCTTGTTACCAGCTTCACCTTAACTGTCTTGAGAGGAGCTATTTAAGGCAACACTCACTCTGCCAAACGCAGCTGGTGGCTTGATGAAATTTGCAGGAAGGGAAACTGTTGGTTTAAACTGTTTCATCTGCAAAGACTTTGCTTCTCAACAGAGACTTTGTGTACAGTACTTAAATCTTAGGTGCATTGTTAATAATAAGAGAATATAAAATAAAAGCAAACAGTCTTTAAATACATCCTGGCATGCATGGTTACAGCACACGCGTTTTCTGAAATTGCCCTTTGAGGCTCAGCCACTTCCCAGGAAGCCTCCTGCTACTTCAGCACTGTCAGATTTCTGTACACAGCACAGTCACAGTGCTCATGCTGCAAAAGCAACAGGAAGGAAGCAGCTCAATAAAATCAGTTTCTGCACAACTGTAATAATCCTTCTCCACAGACCTAAAATATTTGAATGTCCTTATACATCTCAGTATTATGGGAAAAACTCATGAAGTACTATGCAGGGCTATGTCAACACAATATTTGCTTAGTGAGTGGAGACCAGTGCTACTAGAATGTTTCTAGCCTTGCAGTAGCTTGGATAGAATCTCTTTGGTGCATAGAAATGTTAAAGCAGAAAACACTTATCACTTCTTTCTGGTCCTGAGAGGAACACAATTTTCTTTCCCCATATATGGATAACAGTTCATTTGTTTTCCTGTCATGAAGCTATTACAACAGCATCATGATGGTAAAGGAGTTTGTTTTTAATTATCTTTGTTTTCTCATTGCCTCCATAAAATTAATTGTTTTTTCCTTAGCATCTGAGGAAATCTGAAGATAGACTATGTTTAAGGGAGTACCATTGTTCTCTTACCCTACTCTTTTTATACATTTTTATCACCATTCCCAATTTTGGCTAATGAGTTTACTTCTAGATGGAGAGAGGGGAGAGGGCTGGAGGGTTGCAATACAAATTTGGCTTTTAATCCTAGAACAAGAGAAGATTTGCTGATAGAGTATTTGATTTCTCAAGTGTAAATTGTGCTCTTAGTAAAATAACTCAACTTTGGCTTTTGGCTTGTCAATGCTGATTTCTCATTGTTATCCAGTTCCCACATACCTCTTTGCTGGAATGAAGTCCAGAAAACATGGTGGGGGAAGGATTCTGCTGCTTCGGTTCAGTTTTTTACAGCCCTTGAAACAAGTTCCTGGTTACTGTATTATATTTCCAGCCTGGTCTGGTTCTTCTCAAGCATATTAATTTGGTTGTACCAAAGTTTGAACTCCAAAGATAACTGAAAAATAAACCTCACTTACTTGCTCAGACAGAAAATTCAGACTTCCTGAGGTTTTGCCGTCACTGCACATGGTGTCAGCTCAGGGCTTCGATCCCAGGCACTGTGCTGAGGCAGTTGAATGGAGGGCTGGGAGTCCTGAATTGCTGTAGAATTGGCAAACACGAGGTCATGGAGACAGAGACTCCTGCACTGGCTGTCTTACTGCTCAAATCCATTTTGCAGAATCCTGAAAATATTAGAAACAAAGAGTTATGCGATGAGCCCAATTACTGGAAGACTACCTACCAAAAATAAATGGTAAGTTAGCTTTCCAAATAAAAACTGTTCAGTATAGCCTGCCACTCAAAGAACCGGCTTGACCTCCCTACTCATGTCTTCAGCTGAGATAGTTCTGTCTTGGCTGCTGATATTCCTTCTTTCCAGATGTCTTTTCCCCCCAGTGTCATTTTCCCTAAAACAATTTGATATTTTAGTCAGTTGAAATGGCGGGAATAGTAGCATTGTTAAGCTCATCATTCTTTTCCAATCACAATTTTTCTTAAAAATGTTACTTTCTTTGTTATTTCCTCTTTTCCTTTCTCCTTGTATTTTTATTAATAATCATTTGGCAGCAGTTTATGATGCTCAGCTTCTGTTATGTTGGAAATGCATGACTTATCTTAGAAAAACAAGTCTATTAAGGTTATTAAGGATGATTTTTAGGTATATCATTACTCTTATACATTGATCTGATAGTTAAAAGATGGCTAAAATTAAAACTTTCCTTATCGATGTATACAATTATACTTCCATGTCTATTGGACAGTTGAAAAAAAACCCACATCTGTAGATATATATACACAAACATTACATATAGAACGTCATGTATCCATAAGCTGCAAATCTACTACTATATGAAACTATAGGAAATACCAAAGATAATGTTTTGATTTGCATTCAGTAATCACCACCACAGAGTACCTGATTGTTAGGTCTTGGTAAAAATATTTTTAGTCAATAACCCTTAAAATGTATAAAATTTAGAGTAATAAAAGGAGAAATGGACTTGCTGGCCACTATTCTATACAGCATGGGATTTTTCAAGGGATCAGATGAGGTTTAGATACACACCAGGCTTTGTAATGCAACAGACTGAACTGTTCAGTTTACTCCGAGTAACAGTTACAATCTTCTCACTCTTACAATCTTCTCTTTGCATTTCAGGCATAGCTCCAAGCCCAAGGTGAAATGGTGGAGTCTCCCTAGAGGGAGTTGGCAGACAGGATGAAAAATGGACTTTACCAATGGTGTTGTTTTTAAATGGAAAATTATATGCTGCTTTTAATAACTTTTTTTCTGTCTGTTGTGAAAACGTTTTCTCGTCTGAGCTCTTTGGGCTTATATAAGGTTTTAACCTCCTGAAATGTTTCCATTACCTCTAGGGTTTAAATTAATATTAATGCTGTCCACCGGGAAAAAAAGAAGTACAAACCACAACTGGAATGGGAATGGAGAGAGATGAAATTCATTAGGCATCTGCTTTTAAAATCCAGCTGTTCACCTGATGGACAGCATAGCTCTTGGGTGTGTGAACTGAAATTCTGCCCAGGACAGGACTGAGAGCTGGTATGTAAAATGCTATAAAAGTGTGTCTTTAAGAAATGATGAAGTATATCAAAAGGAGGTGTACTGCCTGGGATTCAGACATCGTAGAGATGATTCTGGTGAAAAGACGTGACATACTTGTGCAGAATAAGTGACAGAATGAGAGTTCCAGCTATAGTTCTGACAGAAAGCCAACACAAGAGCCTGTTAGAACAAAAAAATAAAAAAATAAAAATGCCTTTGAAACCACCAGAATGTTTCCTGTATAAAACATTAATCACTTCTGCTGGAGGATAGCTCATGGTACACATTAGGAAATTTCCAGTAGCTGCAAAAACAATATAAACAGAAATCAGTAAAGGTCTCTGAGGTACAAGTGCATCTGAAGGATGCTCTGTAAGGCAACCCCCCCAAGAACTGCCAAAGCAGGTTTCTGTCAGAAGATGAAAGAAAGCTTCTTCTCTGGAGATGAACTGCTGTGTAGGAAAAAAAGGAAGCAAAAACATTTTTCTTCCCATCAGCTCATTTCCTTCCTAAACTAATTCCATCATTTCCTAAGCCTACCCAGCACCTTTCTATTTATTAAGTTTATCTGCAAAGAGCTTAATTCTGCTCCTTCTACAATTCACAGAGGCAGGCAATCTAAGACTATTTGCAAATAATCTGGGGAACTGCTGAGGAGGTAATAGCTAACTGTTCCTGAGGGGATGAAAAATAATAAACAAAAATTATTTAGAAATCCTATTAACAAAAGATATCAGACTATATATGAAAGCATATTAAAAGATTTCAAAGCCAAACAGGCTTTGAGGAAAAAAAAATGAAAGAAAGAAAGAAAGAAAAGCAAGAAAAGCAAGAAATACTTGGTATTGTTTTGCCTCCTTTGTATTAATGCACAGTCAGCCATTCATACTTCAATTGAATGTGTGTCTTATTTTCTGCCTGACCTCCATCTCATTCAGGAAGATTGTCTCCATGAAGTCTTTGCATTCTCCTGCCTTACAGCAGGATAGTTTGTATCCTACTCTGTCAGTACCTTGAGAAAAGTACCCCCTAAGGAAATCAATGAAAGAAAGGGCAACTGCTTGTATTTTGGAGCACAGGGCTTAAAATATCTCCTCCACCACTATTTGCCAATGTCATCAGTGAAGCAAGGATAACAGTAGCTTCTTCCTGCCTTGTTCAGTGTGCAGGATTGCCATTTAGGATTCAGTATCTGCAGCAGTAGGGTCTATATATGTATATGTATAAGTATGGTATATAAATTTTCATAAAGGGCAGCACTTCTTAATTACTTACATTATTTATTTTGATGTAGCTTACAGCTTTTGTTTTCAAACCAGAAATGGAAGGCTATAGTTTCTCTCAAGATAGCAGGTTTGTGTTTTTAAAAGATTTTAAATTAGTATGTATATTTACCCACTGTAGCAGAAATGCTAAATCACAGCCTGAAGCAGGAGTTGAGCACCTGGTGGAAGGCAGGGCCAACCCAGGGGAGCTCAGGTGCACGCAATATGACCAGAAAGGGTGAAACCAGGATCAACCCAGACCTCATTTAAGGGTTAGCAGTGGAAGCAAGGATTTCTTGCTGGAGATCCCTGCCTACCAGAGCCCTACTGAAGGTAAGCATTTTCTTTTCTTTGTTTCTGTGCATGTGGCAATTGTATTTGAGCAAGTGCTCGTTTGTTGCAGCCTAGGGCTTTGCTGCTCTGCTGTCATTGCTATGTTTTTCATTGTATCACAGCATTACACCCACCTACTGTTTTCCCACTCCATTTTTCTTCTTTCCATTCCATTTATAGTAATACTGTTGGATGTGTTAGTAGTCAAGAAAATGATCAGTGCAGATACTAAAGCAATATATATTTTGCTTTTTTACCAAGCAACCTGTTTATTTTTGTAATTACTTTTAGTTGTTTTCTTCATCTATTTTCAGTTATGGTATGTTGACAAAGTACGTGGCTTGAGGACACCCATGCAGGTACTCAACAAGGCACCTTTAATATGGGGGCAGTTGAACTGCCTGCCTGCGCTGCGACAGCTGTTGTTTGAAGGCTTCCTGGCCCACCCTTTTCTGCTGTGGGCCAGTATTTTCCATTAGATTACATTTGCTTTGAAATGCACCACAGCCCTAGCTCTCCTGTGCCGTGAAAACTGTGCTCTTGCAATTATATTGTGCAACTTAGCCTTGGAAAGCAGCCAGATAATGCAACCACAACTCTATTTGTGAACGTGATAGTGGAGGTTGAAAAGCATATTAAACCTTAGGCTTTAGACCTTTAAGCTAGTCTGTAGTTGACTCAGGTCAGAATGGAGCGAACAAGAACGTTTCTCTCATCTCGTGGCCTGTGACTTCACATCTGAGAAGTGGGCCCTGCATGTCCCATGTCCAAGCAGCCCAGAACAGCTTCCATAGCAGCTCCTGATCAGCTGGTGCTCATCCCTACAATTAATAACATTGTCAACCCTGCTGATAATGTTATTAATCACAGGGTGGCAGTGCATAAACATTTCAGCCCAGTGAGTATTTGATATTCTAATGTCCTCAGTGCTGTCCAGTCATAAATGCATCTTTCCTGCCTGAAATTCTTTCCAATAGCCCCACTGAGTATTGGATTTCTAAGTAGCATCTATATTACTGACTGCTTTTATTTATTTCAGATAGCATTTTTTGAGAGCCAGGTATTACACTCTTTCCAGGAATCAATGAGTGGCAGATGCTTGCTTTTTACAGTACTTCAAGGCTAATCTGCATTACTAAGTGCTTTCCTATCATTGTAACATGAAATGGAAGGAATATATTGTACCAATCTATTGCTCAGTAAAATAAAACATGTCTCCTGGTTTCATTTATTGAAGATCAATTAATTTCATGTAATATAATAAATGTCCTGCATAAACATAGCTATAGAGCTTTTTTTTTATGAGCTGAGAGTTGTATCTCTTTCAGATGAAACTGAAGGCTCAGTGGGTCTCTAAGAAAAGGGAATTGCTACAGTGCTTGAGGACACCTTCCTTGGAAGAGTGTAATGCTGATCTTCCCTTAAGCATTGATGTTGTCTGCCTATAGACATCACTGACAATGGCACTTTGGGTACTGGTTAGTTAATATTTCTTCGTATACTTTAGATTGTGAAAAACATAGCAATATGACATGTATGTTTAAAGGCCTCAGTACAGCTTGTCATCTCAGCCCTGGCACACACCTGGATTTGGCTTTGCATAAGCATGAGTGAGTCTGGTGAAGAGCAAATATCCGGTGTCTGTACTAACATACTGAGATCTGTCACCTGCTTAGAAACACCCCTGACTGATATCTATGCCACCAGCCACTGTTCTTAACCTGTTACATTTGGGGCATCTTAAGGAATCAGATGTATTCTGTGGAGAAAGGATGTTCTCCTGGAGAGAGATGGAAACAGTGAGTTCAGTGTTCAGTCATCTCCAACAGGACCTTTCAACCTTGTGTCCTACTTCTTGGCTCAGGAATCACAGAATCACAGAATCGTAGGGGTTGGAAGGGACCTCCAGAGATCATCGAGTCCAACCCCCCTGCCAAAGCAGGATCCCTACACCAGGAAGGAGTGGGCACAACTTTGTGCTTGCCTCAGGTGGCTGTCACAGATAGGAGAGATGGCATAAGGCATTGTCTAGTGTTATTCCAGATAAATGTGACACACAGCTTCCTCTGGTTACTTCACTGATGCAGATGAACACTAGAGCAAGGTGCTTCATAGGCACTACACAGCATCCTTTTTACATGGTTAAAAATGGCTGCTGTCTTCTGCTGTCAGCTGAATATCTTCCATGGATTTGTGCATGAGCTAGGTAACATCCAGGAAAGAAAGGAGTAGAAACAAAGCAGTAGAAATGAAGTCAAAGGACAGATTAAACATGAATTCACTAACACCCTTACTACCCAGGGGAAAGTGTTAGCTACTCTTTTGTCTTTGTGGGTTTTTTTCAGTAGAATAAGATGGCAAGAATAATTTTTTTTTCCTCATTCTCCATCACATGTACACAGGATACAAATTACCGTTATTATGTATGGAACAAGAGCAAGTCTCATTGCTTCAGGAAAGAAAAGCTGAGCAAAAATTGAATTTGTATAAGCAAAACTTCACTGTGTTTCAGAGATGGCAGCATACCCAATCTCTTACTGTGTTGCAGACAAATCTTCACAGCTCAGTCCATCTGTGGAAGAGGAAAGCTGTGCTGTCTTCCACTCTTCAGAAAGACTTCCTGAAAAAGTAAAATGCATTCCTGCCTGACCCCTTCATTTGTGCTTTGGACCATCAATATACTCCTGTTACTGTAGGACACTGAGAAGGTGGCATGTTGGGAGGATGAATGAGAATGGGGTAGGGGAGGACTTCATACAGATGCCAAATCTCTGCTGGTCAGAGGTCCCTCAGTGGTCCTAATTGGTTACGTGCTCTGACTTACTGCCAGGACTGGAGCTGCTATGGCTGAAAGCTGACTTTTGAAACTCCCATTGCTTTGCCTTCTGTTAAGATACCTTTCATTCAGATCTAATCCATGGATACCAACCTGGAAAACAATTCAGGGAAATCCTGCCAAGAAGGAATTAACCAAAAGGCTGGAAGGGACAAAATCTGAAACAGTGCAGTGTGAGTTAACATTTCATTCCTGAACTTCTCAGCATTAGTCATTTCCATCTGTAGCACATGCTGCTATTGCTCTCAGAGTTGATGCTTGTGCAGTTGGCTCTGTATCTGTTGTGTAAGATGCCAGATTTGCCCAGAAGCCAGGATCATTTATGCCACGATTCACACAGTCTGAACCGACTCAAATCATGGGGTTTTGTTTAGGACACCTTTGTGTCCACACAGTTTCTCTTTGTTCCCCTTGAAAAACACAGCTGAGTTTATATTGCTGTGCCCACTCTTTTTCCTACGGAAGCTTTATCCTTATGCTTCTGACACATTTAATTTGTTATCTGATGTGCTACTTTAATTGTCGTCCAAGTAGATCCATGTGAATACTGCAGAAAACTGGGAATGGTGAAAATGCTTGTTTCCACTTGTGAGTAAGCTGGCATCTGTTTTATTGATGATCTTTAATTTCCAGGGGTAAGAGATGGTACCATTTGTTCTGTGTTTATGAAGCATTGGAGACATAAGTGTTCATGCTCCTGAAGTTGAATGGTATCTCTTGGACCTGAGCCACCAGAGCAGGAGAGATGCCCCTATGAGGTAACAGAACTAACAGAGTGAGCATTCAATCATTTTCCCTTCATTTTACGTACCAGGGAGAGGAAAACCTGAGAGGCAGAGAGAATGTGAGACTACAACTCTCATTTTCAAAGCTCTTTCTCAGTGAGTGCTGCTGGCAGGGTAATGTGGGCAGGGTCTATGTGAGAGGAAAAAAGCAAAGCTGTGCCCTAGTCCATCACCAGCAGATGTAAGTATGGCTCCTGCTCCTGGAGACTGCCACTCCTCTCAGTGTGTGGACTGTGGTGAGAGTCCTTTTTGTACTACCCTGGCTCAGGCTATGATGCTATTATAGCCACTGTTAGAGCTCTGCTGCATTCACATATGCTCTTGCAGGGTAAGCAGTCTTGATGAAGGTATCCAGAGCTGCAGAATCAGTTGCTTTCATTCATAATTTTATTTGATTAATGACTGTCATGATGAAGAGTTGTACTTTATATTTGATTTTTCCTGGCATTAGCTCACATCAAGTAATTCAAGTTATGCCTTGCCTTGCTAAATTGAAGAGCACTTCAAGTAACCCTTGTTTCTCTTCAGGGAGGTGTTTGTATGTTTTAATCCCGTCACCCTTCCGTCTTCATTTTTCATGCTTACTAAACATTGTTCTCTTTATCTCTTGCAAGAGCTAAGTGTGTTCTTTGTCTCCTGGATCACTGTGAAAAGTCTTTTCTGCATGTTTTCCAAATCTCCGCAAAGGAATATCTAACACCTACCTCAATGTCTCTCCATAAAGAGGAGCTTACACTCTATGCTGCAGGACATTTTTTTCTTTATACTGACACCGTGACCTTAGGATGCAATTTCTAAATATCATGCAGTCTTCCCTGAGCTGCTACTCCAGAGTGGAGGCCGCCATCTTCTAAGTTTGTTCTGTCTTCTATGTTTTGTGCATCTATGTGTGGTACTTTGCACCACAGACTTTTAGAAAGAAAACTTCATGGCTAGGACCAATTTCTCAGATTATTTCTGATGTTCTGTATGACTGCTTTTCAGTTGCAGAACTTAACCATATTTGTCATCTGACAGTTTGATCAACGTTTTTGAAAGTACTTTTGGATCACTGGTGGAAAAACTTGAGTTTTATCAGACCTAATGTGTTCCAAAAACTGCAAAATATTGTGATATCCAAAATATCACATTGACTTCAATTGCTGTTTTTTCATAAAACTGTGCTCTTGAAATCTGTCATCCTGTCAGGCCAAATCTATTTGTGTGAGCTCATTTTTATTTATCTAATTTGCTGCAAAGATAAACTGAGCACTTGAACAAGAACCAGGTAGGCTACACTACACACATGCAGTTTTCTCTGTTAAATGATAGATTCTCAAAAATGTTTTCCTCAAAGCAGTGCTGATGGCATTAATTTCATCTTTAACTGTGTGTCACTTGAATTTTGTAGTGCAGTTTCCCCATTTTACTTGATAGTGATGCTGACTTAATTGTCCTGTTATAGTCTACGTTATCTTCCTTTTTTGAATTTTGGGCTGAAAAAATTCACCAGCTGAACATGCCAGAATGAATACATATCTTATGATATTCTCTTATGTGACTGTTGCAGACAGACTTACTGGCTTTATTCTCTTGAAAACAGATTCAAATAACCATTGTTGCTTGATAAGCAAACAATAAATGGGTTGGGCTTTTTACTCTAGATCTTCCTGAGAAAGCAGGCTCCGTTATGTTCAGGAGCAGAATGAAAACGAAACTCATCATTAGGTAAACACAGGATTCTGGTGCTTTTCATATGTTTGTATTTTTTTCTGTAATTCCCTGACAGAATATGCAGGAAAAAAATGTTGACAGGAGGAAAAGAAGATGCAGTAGTATTAGTAATATCTGGTCTTTACAGAAAAAAATTATATATTCTGCTCACTTTAAACTAAAGATGTTTTGCAAAATAGCAGATGGAAGTATATATATTTTAGAAAATTTGTCTTCTGGTTACCAAAAAGTTTAATTTTAAACTTCATATTTAAGAAATAATAGCATAAATATAGGAGCTGTATTCACAGCTTTGCACTGTCTACTGTTGCTGTTGCCACTTGAAGATTCTGACCACTGTTGTCATTGGACCACTACTGATTCACATAATGCACCAAAAGTACAGGAGAATCAGAATGTCCATCACTACTGACTGAACTGAGCTTACAAAATTTCTTTCCCTCATGGCTTTTTTTGTGTATAAATTGTAAAAAGTTTCACTACTAAAACAATTTGTTTTGCTCCAGTTCTTCATCTTTGAGTTGCTGTGATTGCATTTGAGAATCGAGTCACTCCTGTTTGCATTACTACACATTTTCATTTTAGTTTATTATTCCCAAAAAGGTGTTACATGCAGGAAAAAAAAGTCTTGCTGAAAGCATAGCCTGAAACTTACAAAAAAAAAAAAAAAAAAAAAAAAAAACTGTAATCTGTACATAGTTAAATCATTACTGCCTAACAGTATCTATGAATTGGAAATTGCAAACATTGGCTGCAGCCTCAATTGCATACAGACATACCAAGTAGAGAAATAGAAAAGGTACAAAATTAGGGAATAGCATTTGACTGATGCTTATGCTCTTCAGTGTTCTTGGATAATTTTTATGTCATGGGAAACTATGCTGAGATATACCTGAGCTGTGACTTTGCATTCTGGAATTCAATCCTTTTTTTCCCCCTAGTCTGATTGATTCAGTGTCTGAAGACACTTTGTACCATGAGGATCCTCTTCCCTAAGCCAAAGTCTGTCAAAGTCAATTCCAACAGCTGATGAGGTGAGGCTTTTACCCTCAAAATGGCTTTATAGATCTGCAGAAATGTGAATGTACAGTGTAGAAGTTAATCTGCCTTTTTCTTCCCCTGCAGATCAGGAACAACATTGAGTGTACCTCCCTCTCCCATTTGCATTCAGCAAAGACTCAATTTGCGATTCGTTACAAAAGGTTCATGGAGTCTTGGTGCAATAGTAAACTGCAAAACTTCCAAGCTCTCATCATTAGATGAAACACTCAGACCTCCAGATTCACCTCCATTCTATTGTTTTACTGTTCTAAATGAACAGTCTAATTTACTACAAATCTGTGAAAGAGTGTGAAGCTGCTTCATGCCTGGGAACAAAAAAGATGAAGTAGGGGGTAATTAACAAAATGAAAGAATGCCACATGGCCCTGCGTTTTACTTTATTTCACTGCTACCAGCTCTTTGTAAACCTTGATTAGGCAGACAGCATGTTTACACAGCCCAGGCAGCATGTTCCTACATGAGAAAGCAGGTTTTTTTTTAATTAAACACACTCCTTTTTCATAGTCTGCTGCAATTTACAGTGTTGTTAATTCTCTTTTATACTGAACTTATCTCTTTTTTCAATCGAGCTTTTCTTCTCAAATTCATTATGTTCTCTGTAGTATTTACCTTGTGCTGGTTGACAAGATCAGTGTCAAATTAAAGTTCCTTAGATTTCCATACAAACTCTGGTTTTGGTTAGATTTCATATCAGTACCCTGGCCATTTTGCTCTTTAGCTACTGCAACAAGGAGTATTTAATCAATTAAGTAGCATCAAAACATGACAAATTACAAACTTCTTAGTATAGACTACTACAATTTAAGCCAGCTGTTCAATTAAACTATGAATAGAATCCTCAATTTTTTTATTCTCCTGAAATTGGAAAGAAACACCCTGAAAGTTCTTCTCAATCCCACAAAGTTATTAAGTAAGGAAGATATAATAAACAAGCTTCCTTCCTTAAGGAAGATATAACAAATCTCAGCTAATAGGCTTGAGGTTTAGCGTAAAAAGCTACACCTCTTTCTGAATCATTTTCTTTAAATTATATCAGCTCTTTCTGATAAGCTAATATTCTAATATTATTTTAATATAATGATAGTATTTCTGGTTATCTGTTATGCATTCCATAATAAAGTAAAAAAGCCCAAAGACCACTTTAAACTCTGCAAGGATTTCTGAGACAAGAATTTTGCAAGCTTTCTAACAGCAATCATCACTTGAACTGCCAGGACATGTGTTCTCTCAGAAAATCTGAGGCAAACACATCACAAAGTTGTTCATTTAATGTAAGTGTACTTCTGGTCTTAAAAGTAAATCTGATCTGAAAACAGTGTTCATGAATCAGAGTCTCCAGATATCTGTGCCAACAGTGAGGCAAAGCCAAGCAAAAATATATTTGCAAATTCTGTCTTTACCCATAATTCTTCTAATTTAATGAATGCTTACTAGATCTTTATTGGATTTAGAAGGTCATCCTAAAAATGCTGATGGAACTAATTTTACAAAGCAAATAGAGCCAAATGTTTTTTTAGTTTTCTGTTGTAACAGTACTCAAAATAATGCCTCCAAACTGTCAAGGAAATACAGAGCCAGTCATCCACAAAGGGGTCCATGCTAGCCACGAATGTGCTACATCCCAGCAGCACTTGTTCATACCCTTCTCAGACCACAGCAATACGTGCAGGTTTTGCAATGTGCATCTTCTCTAGGTACCTGGAATTGTATTTATATGGGACCACTGTATGGCTAAAATTCTGTAGAGAGCAGACTGTGGTTAAGCACGTAAGTTAGGCAGTGTGGATGCTCATCAAGAAGGCTATTGTCTAAGTATAAACTCTGGAAACCTCTTATCATCTTGAACAAAGGAAGAGCATGTTGTCCTTTCTTAGGTTACAAGTTTTCCTAACTGGTAAGGAGAGATTGAGCACAGTTTGCATCACAGTAGTCTTAGCTATTTTCCCATGTTCCTACTCTCGCTATCTGTAAAGACAGCCTCAACTTTGAGAGTCTGAGTTTTCTGAGCTTTTTACGTTCTTAGATGTTTATTTAAAGAAGATATGGGGCAGTAGTACCCATCTTGGGGCAGATGGTGAGCTGTAATTCTGCATGCATAACTGCTTTTGTTTTTAAATTAGTTTTGTGATTCCAAAAGTAGCCCAGCCTTGGTTTCTGCTTAAGCTCAAAGAATAATTCCATTCTCCCCCCTGCCTGTACTTATATCACCCTAGGAAATTATTTAAGTGATACAGAGACTTTCTCAATCTGTAGTTGTTTTAGACAGTGAACTGACCAAAGCTAGGAGTGGTCAGTTAGGAGTGCTGCTGGTACTTCATATCTAAAATAATTCTCTGAAACAAAGACTAGTTTGCTGCTCTTTGTTGAGGCGCTCCCATGACACAGCTGTTACTTAGATGACAAAAGTCTTAGCCCAGTAGGCTGCCAAGAGAGCAAGAAGAGATTTGTAGATGCCAGATGTGGCTGGAGGAGGAAGTTAGGTATTCAATGAAGATAGAAGGAATGCTTCTACAGAAGCTATAGATGAAAGGTGCTATACAGGAGCTAGAAATTACTGGCAATGGTGTTGACAGGGAATGACACAGATGCCAAAAAAAAAGGATGAAGCTGAGAAGGGCAAGGACAGAACTGCTTCCTTCCTGAATCCCATGATGGCTGTATGTTGCCAGCTCCATGGTGACTTCAATTCCATGGCTAATACGTCAAGGTAACTAGTGCAGGTTAAACTAAGCACATAGCAATGTTGTCATTCAGAAGCTCAGTTCCTGTTTAGAGTAGAGATAGCTGTTAAAATAGGAAATATTTGAAAACAAGCCATTACTCAGTTTTCAACTGACCCCATAACAAAGCCTGTTGTATACAAAACAGCACATACTTTGTATTGCCTTGACCTCGTTCTCAGAAGAAGCTGCACTTTAAACAACAAACATATTTGCTTATCTTATATACCACTTGGGTAATGCCAGCAGGCTGTTAACAAAGCAGCAGGTTGCAGCATACTGTTCAAGGAAGATAGGAAGGTGAGTGGCTGCTACTCAATTCCCCATCCACCTTTGCTTGTACAGCAATTGTTTCACCAAGTTGTTAATGAGCAGGAAGCTGAAATCCTGTAGGGATATGGCATGATCAGGAAAAAATACAAAGGAAAGCATCATGCTTTTTGGTGATCTCCAGAGATTCACCAAACTAGTCACTTTGTAGGGAGCAACTAACAGGCATAAATGTTAATTCATTGCTCTCCCTCTTTCTTTGCTCTAATAGAGATTGCTGCAGGTAATGTTTCTAAAAAGAGTATATTATTTGAGTGAATACAATGTTGGATCAGAGCTGGAGTATTTCCTACTTCCTACTTCCATTTCACATGTTGCATTAAAGATTCCTTCATTGACTGATGTTGACAAAACCATGCACATTTGTTTGGAGCACGAATGTGAAGGCTGTAGTTACCTCATGCTATCTGTGTAACTAAACAAGCAGCTACACAGCTAAACCCAGCAACCATGTTATTGTTTTATCCACTAGCAGGTAAGCAATCAGAAATGTCCTTAAATCAACTTTTATTCTACACAACAGCGCCAAGCAGAGATGACTGTAGGGCTGGGGTCCACAGCTTATGAGACATTATTTAATTCTTTAAATTCAATTTGTTCTATTTCAAGCAGAAATCTGTGAACCAGAAATCAAAGAAAATGTGATTCCAGAAGCACTTGTACTCAATGTATCTGAACCAAAATATTTCCCTCACATAGCAGCTGCTTCAGGGGACAGGGATATTCACAGTGCCAGTAATGAGGTCCACAAAGCAGCAAGGGAGCCCCAGGGCACCCCTGCTTTACACAGTTTACAAACAGCCCCAAACTTCCATCTCTTCCATCTCAGCACTGCTATAGAAATGTTGGCATTTCTGAGAGCCCTCATACAGCTCTGGTTTAGGGATTACAGGATATTTCTCTGGAAACTGAAGCAGCCTGGGGACAGGTTCTGTCTTTGTGATGAGAGACAAGTGCTGCAGGGCAGCCCTATGCTTATTGTACAGTGAAGGTGTGGT
This sequence comes from Phasianus colchicus, assembly GCF_987193195.1. Classification (NCBI taxonomy): domain Eukaryota; kingdom Metazoa; phylum Chordata; class Aves; order Galliformes; family Phasianidae; genus Phasianus; species Phasianus colchicus. The sequence goes on along the minus strand of NC_143439.1, from coordinate 16,896,210 downwards.
GCAAGGCAAGGGTTCGAGGACTTCTGGGATGGGATGTGAGGCCCAGCAAGTCTGGAGACTGCAAGTGTGTTGGGAAGTGAATTACCTGCACTGGCCCTAGACATGAGGTGGTTAAACAGAAAGTACTCATACATAATCCTCCAGGCTTGGCTTCCTGAACTTGATGGGCTTCTGGTGATATATTTGGGGCCTGCTGAATTCCTTGTTTTCTTGGAACACTTTTGATTCACTAATACAGTATTCAGAAATCCAGAAATTTCCTGAAAAAAATGAAAATCCTAAAATGTCATATTATTTTGTTTCTACATTACTTGCTGTGGGCTTTCTGTACAGAACATTTTTAATTATTTCATTCAAAATAGAATATGTATTACCAACTGGGAATTTTTATACAGCTTAAGTACATCATGCATAGCTTTTTATTTCCAATGACAGAAGAGTTACCTCCAAACATAGCGCAGGGGCATTCACCCCTCTTCTCTGAATAACTCCGACTCAGCCCTAGCAGAGGTTGCATTGATTTTGAAGATGATTCTGAAGAATTATCTATCAATATAATTTTGGTTTTATTTTGCAGTGCCTAGATTGCAGGAGCGTGATAAAAATATCTGAAGGTGAATGTTACTGGTCATGGTCCCTGTGTTCCCACTGCAAATTAGTCACTTTACACTGAGAGAAAGTCTGTATTATACTGGTAAGATATTGCTGAACACCTTCTTGTAGCTGATGCCCAGAGTAAACCAGAATATTAAATTGTACCATAACCATATGCCAATTCATCAGAGAGACAAGATGCATTAGCCTGAAAATGGCACAACACTGAAGCAGTGTGATGCTTTTCAGACATAACAAAAGGATGTAACTCATAACAACTTGTAAAAACTTCTTGGCAAAGCTGTTGTGCCACTCCCTTCATGTATGAATGGTCTAGGAGCCTAGATTACAAACATCATCTGAAGGAAAAAGGAGGAAAAGTACAACTGCATGTTCGTTAAAGGAAGATGAAGAAGCAGAGTATTCCATTGGTAGAAGAGAGAACTAAGTAATCAGAAGTCTTTGTGGAGCTGGAGATGGCAAGCAAAGGATGTTAACTTGATCTCCTCTCCTTTTCCCATCACGTCAGGCAGCGTGGTTGGGCTACTACAGAGAGAAAGAGCGGGAGGGAAGCCTCAGGGCTTGAAAGAAATGGGAAGCTGAAACTGTGCAACACGACGTAGCAGCAAAGTCACATATCGCCCCTTAGTCTGGGCCATGGCAAAGGCAGTATTAAATTGGGCTTGAAATTTGGAAACTGCTATTTATAATAACAATGTACATTTAATTTCTTTATTTCTATTGGAATTCTCAGATTTGTAAAACTACTGGATTTTTTCCAGGCCCTCCCAAGCTTAGAGAAGTCTTACCAGCGTCTCATTACTAACTTACAAGAAGCATGATAGATTGATTAGGCTCATAGTTGACTTGGATTATGGCTTAGAGGCTTTCTTACTTTAATTTACATGCATACAATATAGAGTGTAACAAGCATTCAATTACAGAGATTCTTTCCCAGAAATTACCAATCAGGCATAGATGATCTCTATTCAGATTTTCTGTTGAAAATTACAAATGCATGAGCAGAACTGCAGTTGCAGTTTCTTTCTATTCTTTGCATAGCTAAGGTTCAGGTAGTATTTGTTATTTTATTTTTTTCTGTTCCAGTTAAGTCCTGACTTGCATGCCTGTATTCACCTGTGTGTGCATCCCATGCTTGCTCAGCACCCAGCACACAAAAGAAAAAAATCTAGGCTATCAACACAGCATGAACAGCATTTCTTTCAACAGAAATTTCTCCAGACAATTCACAAAAGCTCAGATCAGGTTTTGTTTTGTTTTTAAACAGCAATTTTTATCCAGATAATTTATTTATTTTTTTTTTATTAATTTAACAGTTATTTAATAGTCATAAACTTTTGTTTTGGACAAGAAGACATCCACAGGTCACCCAACTACCACAGATCCCTTCTAACATCAAGCATTCTACATTTTTCCTTTTTTCCCACTACTTCTATCCACTTCGGCCATTCCTGTTACATTTCAGACGAGGGGATGCTGAAGATCCGGGGTCAGCTCGTGCATTGTGCTGAAAGATACTTACCCTTCCACATTTTTCTCCTGCAGGGAGAGGGAAAATAGCCCAGAGCCCATACAGGTGATCAAGAGACTAGTTACCTTTATTTGCTCATGCACCAGGCCAGCCCCTTGCTATTATAACATTACTGGGCCAAATTATCACCAACTCCTGCTTTTAAACTCAGTTATTCTTCAATAAATGATAGCTCAGTTGATTTCAAGTACTTGTTGTTGTTGTTGTTGGCAGACAAGTTTGGACTTTATGAGGTGATTCCTGCCTTTGTTAAGGCATATGAAACTTGTTTGTTTAAAGTAAAATTAACTTAGCTATTTTAATTCTCCTCTTGTGGCATGTAACTGCACAGTGTGTTAGGCAAACAAAAATCTACTTTTAAGTCAGAAACTAAATTTAAAGACCTACCTGGAGGGCACAGCCTGAGGAGGTAAATGCTTGCCATGATCTATCTGTGCCTTCATAAGGGCTCCATGATAGCATCTTCAGTGCCCATGAGCTGGGTTTGCCTGCTGGGTTCCCAGATGCTCTCATAGTAAGATTTCAGAAGGAATTCGGGGAATTTTGCTGAATTCTTGCTGCTTGTTTTGACTTTGACCTAAAGAACAGTTTGTACTTTCTTTTAAATAGAGCTGTAATCAAGAATGCAGCTCTGTTTGCAGATTTTGCAGATAATGGGCTTGTTTCCCTTCTCCTCCTCCTCAGTCAAATGAAAACTGCATGTTACTTAGGCTGCAAGTGGCAGGACCCAAACAGATGTGTTTTGCCCTTTGTTTCCTCAGAGGTGTGATGTCTTTCACAGGCTGGTTGCACTGAACTCACGTATTTCGCCTAGCATTTGTATTCTGAAAGACTGAAGCTCTGGGCTAAGTTCTCCCTTTCTGTCCTTTCTCTCACAGCATTTAAGGTAGCGTTATATACCTCTCTGCTCATTTCCTTTTAACTTTGTTCGATTTCAGGACAGGTCAGCGTTTGCCTGAAATCCCATCATGGCAACTTGTGCATTTGATGAGTATTACCAGCACAGATAGAGGCACCGTGGAGGGAATCCCAGCCACGCCAAACAAATGTAAGTCCTCTGTGATGATCATGTGCTTTCTCCTGGTGATGCCCTTTCACTTCTTCCCAGCACCTCAGACTCCCATTCCGTATAAACCTCTTTTCTGCACGGTTAGTTATTGCTTCTTCTTCCCAGAGTAAAACCTACCTACATTTTTCTTGTTATCATGCTTGAGAGGGCCATGAACCAGCTCTCCAGCTTGCTCTGTGAGAACAATTTGCGCCTTTCCACTTCTCTTCTGCAGCACTAGGAGGTACTCAGTGAAGGGCTCGAGAGACCAGGGGAGGTCAGGAAAAAGTTACATGTGTACTAAAAGCAAGGTCGTTGTTGTTGGAGGAGGCGGGGGTTGTTTGTTTTTTAGTGTTTGGTTGGGCATTTTTTTAGCAAAGGGCTGTACTCGTTATTCAACGGTTTCAGTGCAGCTTTAGAAATTGCGCTTCCCCGACGTCGCACCGCCACCTGGTGACTGCGTTAGGTATGGCGGCCGGGGAGCGGGCTGTGCCGCGCGCTCTTCCCGCCCAGCGCCCTCCACGCGCACACACACACACCCCCACCAGCAGGGGGCGCTCGACCTTTCTCGCCGCCCGCGTCTCGCGGTGCCGTTGGATGATGGCTGGTAGAGCGAGGAGTGCGACTAGACCAGGGCTTGATAATACGGCTGAAACAGTCGTGCTTGGGAACGGTTTGACCTATTCCAATGACCTAGGCGATGGGGTTGAGTGCACCGTGAGCCAAGTTTAGAGATGACACCAAGCTGAGCGATGCAGGTGTCATGCAATGCTCGGCTTAGGACTTTGCAGGTCTCAACTTTTGTATGGCTGCTTTGCTTGCAAGGGTAAGGAAGTGATCAAACCTTGGACCAAATGACAGCAATTTCACGGGACTGCAGATAGAAATAAAGATAGATTCCCAGTACAGCTCATACCCACCACCACATAGCTCTCAGGGGAAAAACAAACAAACAAACAAACAAAGCACAAAACCACACGCCATGTGTTGGGGAAATAATGAGGTGAAAACAGCTCCAGAGCAGCACTGCAAATGCTGGTCTGTTACTAATGCATTTCTGTGAGCTCTCGAGAAATTTTCCTATGGGAAAAGAGCATGTTTGTTGGTTAAAACTCCTCTCTCTTGATACCAGTTTGCAAAGCATAGCATCTCTGAGCTTTGACGGTTCCTAGACTATAAGTATTGCAGCATGGACACAGCTGGTCTGCTACTCATGGACCCATGGTGGGAAGGTAAACTTCTGTTGCATTTTGTTTGTTTTCTTACATTTTCACACGGATCAGCACTTTTATACTTGCTTCATCCCTCTGTCCATTAAGCAGGCATACAGTCATCACTATCTTTGGTTTCACCTCTGCAAGATCTGGAAGAGCACACACTCAGGAGCCAGTTCTTCTTGCCATGGATACAGCATCCTCATTTGCCATGGAAAGAGGACTTTGTTGGCTCTTGGTCTGGTACCCAAAACTGATACGTTAGCTCCGTCCCATCCAACATAATTTCACCTACTACCTTCTTTACTAAGATCTTCACTTATTCAGCTTAGTCTTCAAGATGTGCAGCAGTCCTGTCACACCAGTTTTATGCATGCATTTTGATCTTGCTTTATTCCTCTTCCACAGCAGAGATGAGTGTCTTTAATGTGTAAATTCACCTCTGAAATGTCAAGACCACTTTACCTACTGTTAAAAGTTGTAATTAATATTTGTGAGGGCTAATAGCTAGCATGCATAATTGAGGACTTATCAGCTAACATTTACATTCCTCCTTCTGTTTGCATTTTTAGGAATAATCAAATGAGACTGTTGTCGACACGAAAACTGCCTGTCATTCTGCTTCTACAGAATAGTCACAGAACACACATTTTGAAGTCATGATTGAATAGAAATACTTTAAACCTGACAACTTATGATGAGTCAACAAGGTGAGAAAAAGACAAGGGCTCAACCTCCAAACCCTGATCACTGGGTGAGCATTTCATAAGCCTGAGCAAACAGGAGAGATCACTGCAAAGAAATGCTTGAGTTGTTCTGCATTCCTCTCAATTAGGCAGGATATATAGCCTGTAAATATCCAGTTAAAATAGAAAAATATAACACTGCTTCCCCTACTTCTCCTTGTTTGAGGGGATTGCACTGGTTGTGCAAATGCAAGGTGTGGAAAACATTGCCTGGTGGATGAACCTCTTGTTGAAGGAAATACTGGATGACTTCAGCTTAGAAGAGCTTTCTTCCCTTGGCTGTGAGTGAGTGAACTAGAAGAAGTCACAGTAAATCTTTCTATCACTGGGAACAAATGAGAAACTGCACTACAGAAAGTAGAGTATGGAAAAAGAAAAGGAAGCCCTTAGGACCTTAAGAACATAATAAAGATGGTCAGGCCAGAGGAAGTCTGGGCAAAAATGAGGGACTGTGGAAGTTGCTTGTCATCATGACTAGTGGGAAGCAGAACATGCACGAAGAAGATGAGACAATAGCTGGAAATATGTAGACACTGCTAAGACTAACCTTGAGCCACATCCTTATTTAAGGACTAACAATGATCAATGTTTAATATTCTGGTCCAATGGCAATATTTTTCCTTATCTAGAGAATCTGCTGTTCATTTGTTTGAATGTATGTAAGCATACAAACCTAAAGATAGGATAGGGTTTAGCCTCAAGTCTTCTTCACAAACATATGTTCTCAACAAACAGCAAATGCTAAAGCTAAATTTGTTTCGGAGTCTGCTTTGACACTTACCACATGGCTCTTCTAGCATGTTCCAGTCATCAAACAACATATACAACCTTCGATCATCTTCTAAGCGACCAATTTAGGAGCAATTTCAACATGAATATGAATTCGGTGGTAATGTAAATATGTGTTCAACTGTTGCTGGATGAAATGGTGGATGGTGAGAAGAAAGGAGGTTTCCATCCTTCTAACCCTACAGGGTGAGTGTATTTTCACTTTGCAAGTGCTTTCTACTCGACATATATGTGATATATGAGAAGCCCAAGATGTGCTGCACTTGGGTATATGGAGCTAAAAAGAAACATCCCTCACTTGTGAGATGTATGTAGCTATGAACTAAAACCTCTTTTTCTTCTGCTGTGTTATGCGCTGTTGAGTACAACGCTAGCTTCCTCCCTTACATTCAGCCAAGCTCCTGTTGTGTTCAGAGCTCTCCGCTGACTTAAATTTTGAGTTGCTCTGACTTAATCTGAATTTCACTAAAAGTATATTAGAAAAAATGTTTTTGTCTTCTCTGGAGAAATATAACCCTAAGCAAGAGTTGTGCTGATATCCAGAACAGTGTAACAGGATGTGGTGTCTGACACGCAGGGCTGTATATGAGCATCAGTGCTCAAAATCTTGCCAAGAATTTAGTTTTCCAGATAACAGTCTAATATTAGCCAACATAAAACTTGACAGTGGAAAAGAGTCAGGCAAAGCTGTTCATTCATTACAGAATGGCTTAGACCAAGTTAAGCTGGGAAATATATAAAAAGTAAAATAATAAAAATTTGCAGTGGCAGGTGTGTTCATTAGAAGCTAATTATCTTCTGTTATTAAGTGATACACAGATGTTCTGAGCCTTACAGAAGGAAACAGAAATTCCAAAGTTAATGATGACAGCATTTTAACTTTGTTGAAAAATCTATAGGTTGAAAAGTCTACTGTCTGTTGTAGTTGTTTAATTCGTGGTTTTTTGTTTTTGTTTTGTTTTGTTGTTGTTTTTTTCCTTTTTGGAGGGCTAGGGAAGACAACAAGGTAGTACTGTGTCATGATAGGCAAACATATGGGGTTTTATTTCCTTATAAGATCCTGTCCCTCTCTAGCTTTCTTTTTGTTAGGCAAATAAGCTATACTCTTTTTTTTCTCTTTGGTAGCATGCAGACATGTAAAACATTAGGCAAAAAATACAGAAAAAGTATTGAGAAAGAAAACAGCTATATAAAAGTAGAGGTTTGGAAGAGTTTACTGTAAAGGAAATGAGAGAGGAAAAGATGAAAGGAAACAAAAATACCTGTAACCTCGGACAGAGCAGTATTAAGCAATGTACAGCTGACAAACTCAGGTAAATCTGCTGTGTAAGTCCAATTACCTAGATTTCTTTGATAACTGTACTGAAAAAAATGAAGGCGTTAGCTGATGTATAAACAACTCCTCTTACCACTGTTAGACAAAGGGTTGTAAATAAATGTTTCTTTTCATATTTTCATCCATCATCAATTCTTTCTAGGCCATTTCCAAGTCATTCCTTAGAAGACTGCACCAAAGTAATAAGATACCAAGAAATAAGCTTCTGTCTGCCTTTTTGTAGAAGACCATTGTGCTATGCTTCTCCAGCACTATCATACTCAACTACCCAACAGAAATTCTGGTGATTGATTTATGGAAGAAGGCCGAGCTTCTTCTATATCCTGATACAATATCTGACTCAGTTGCAGGAATTCAAAAATTAATTCTTATTGCATTCCATTATTCATAAGGAAGAAGCAAAAGAGTAAGGGCTGTTAGTATTGATGTTTGTTGGCCTATTCCTGTTTATACTATGACAGAGTACTCCACAGTGAGGTCACTCAAGGCATCTTTGGCTTTATTTTTTTGTAAATGCCTGAACTTATTTATGTATTTGGGCTACTGGGTCTGACAGTGATAAACAACAAACTCCATGTGGCGCAAATTTAAAAACAAACTATGTATGGACTCAAACTTTACTTAGATTTTCTGCTTATCATGCCTCTGTGGTTGATGGTATGGGCTTGGGTTTAGGCTATGCACTCTCACTGTTATGTTATAGTTGCATCAACAGGAGTTCTACAGGGGGTGTTTATCATTGCTTGAAAAACAGGAAAGCATGAGGAGATTGCTTGACATTTTCCAGTGTATTTTGATTAAGCAGTGATTGTTACAATGGTTCTTCTGACCTTAAAATGGATTAAAACTGGACTGGAATGAAGTTTAAACAAAAAGTAAAATGAGTCTTTAACTTCTCTTTAGATAGATACCAAGAATAACTAAAGTGTTTGAGCAAGGGATTTACGATTCTGTTTTGGCAGGATAAATACATCTTAAGAAAACTGTATTCCCGAGAAAAAGGTATGTCACAAATGTGAAAATAAAAAAAAGTGCTATTTACATTTAGAACTGACATAAGGAAAGATTAATTGTATTTCAGTGGCTAACGTTACTAGGCCTGACCAGTAGGTCTTGAACCAAAGTTCATCTCTAGATGAATGTCACAACCCAGCATTATATATCATGAGTACCTGATCATTAGCAAAATATGTATCTTGGACAAAACATCTCATTAGCAAGAGATGTAGCTTAGATAAAGCATTATGAGAGTGTATTAACCTTTCCTTGTTTAGAAGCATAGTGTCAAGACCTACTAGCACACAAACTTTCTTGGTTCCTCCTTGAGCCCTGGCCAGGCTTGAGGTGGAATACAAATGGAGAGTGAAACCAGATGTTTCCGCCTAATTATCATGCAAACCTATTTATTCAACAGTATAAAAGCTGGACCCTCTTGCAATGAAGTTGGAGACCTCAACTGAGGCTCCCCAGCAACTGTGGCATCTGGTGGATCATGGTGAAGTATTAGGGCAATTGGGGATGTATCTTTCTTAATCACTGTTACTATCCTCATGTAGTAATGGTTAGGTGCCTTGTTCTGTATTATCATTTGTAGTCCTTCAGACAGTATTAATTTAACACCATTATTTTCTGTAAATATGCTATTTTCCTCCACAGTGATTATGCAGAGTTCACCAGAGAACACAAAGAGGATCTACATATGCCCCTCTTATTCAGTGTTTTGTCCCACCATGAAGGTGCTATCTGGGTATAGATGGAGAAATTGTGTATTTTCCTCACAATATATGTTCAGCTTCTGTAATTTTCCAGAAGAACTGGCAACTTTTTTTAACCTTTGCTTAACATACATTTAAATATATGCCAAGCAGAGCAAGGATAGCCATGCCAACCATCCTCCCTTTAGAATATTAGTACTTTTGGATTAGATGACCTTTAAAGATCCCTTCCAACTCAAAAGATTCTAGAACAAATTCATTCTGCTTTTAGAAACAAGGGAGAACATTCCTTACTTGAAATTTTGGTTTTGTAGGAGATTGGCCTTCAAAACTTTAAAAATATGGAAAAGATCAGGCTGGTGCCACCAAGCATTCACTCTGATCTTATTGGATATAACATTTAGATTTTCTTTCTGTTGTATTTGTCTGCTTATTCTTTTTATGTATTAAAATGTAGCAGTAATATTATAATATTTATTTTAGTAGAAAGGATAAAACCTTGCAGTTGGGGGATATTAAAAAGGTTATTGGAAGATTGTGAAACAATGATAAAGTAACAATTGATGCTGCTTAGGCAGATACTGATCATGCTAAGGAAATTAGGACATAGTCTTGTGGAGAGAAAAAGATAAGAATAAATGTGCCAGTGGAGAGAATGGGATAAGCACAGTTTGCATCAGTGTTCACAGAGGTTGCAGAAACATCTGGTCTGGCCTATAGAAATAAACAGGCATAGAAACTAGATTAAGATGATGCCCCTAAACATTAAAAAAGACAGTTTGGTCAGCAAAACAGGATCTTCTTCCTAGAGATCAAAAAATCAAAGACTTTCAGTTTTTATGTTAAAGAAACACGAGATTGAAGGGCCACAGAATAACAAATTAATCGCTTTTTTTGAGAAAGACTTCTTCTAAAAAGTAGTTGTGCAAATATTACATTCTGTCATCTGACCTCAGAATACACAAACTTCTGAAAATGACAGAGAAAAATAGAGATATTGTGTAGTTTCAGATGGCAGGCTAAGCAAACTAACCTCTAGGTCAGTAAGAATGATTATTATTTTTTAAGATGAGAAAGTAGAACAGTTTTCATCTAATTACACTTAAGCAGAGTATTTGATTAAGTACCATAAGAGAAATTACTATTCCAACTGAAGAAGACAATATTTAATAGAAAAAAAAATATGAAGTGGGTAAGATAAGAAGTTGCTCAAAGGTCATATAGTATTAGGCAGTCAGGAGACAGCTGACTGGAGGAGGTAACAAGGCTTGGGTATAATCTTTCTACTTACAGAAAAGTGGAGAACATATTAGTGAAAAGTTCTGATAACACTGTGGGACAAAAAGACTTCTACAGGAGAAAATTAAATAATTTTAAGGGCTGGAGAAACCTAGATTGAATTAAATATTACCAGTTACAAGAGCACAAACATGAATTTAGGAACCAAAAGCAAAATTTTCCACTAGAGACACAGTATTTATCATCTGCAAAGGAGAGACTAGCAAGACCCGAGTGTATTAGTTGGTCACAGAGTCACCAAAAGTTAAATGATGTGAAAAAGGCAAATGTGATCCCAGGAAGCATCAAGACAGAAATTGCCAGTGGAGAAAAAGAAGTAGTAACTGTACAGAGGAGTCAGAAGAGAGATTTTGTTTGAAATGCTCAGACATGAACAGACAACCAAGAAAGACGGGCATTCTAGAAGAGGTGTTGCAGGAGGCTACTGTCATAGACAAGAGAGGCTTGAGAGGGAATGATCTGTGAAATAGTTATCAGAGGAGACAAGAGATGAGTTCACTTTTCAGAACCCTTTACACAGGCTTTCTATCAATAGAAATATTGCAAGGGGGTTGAGCGTGATGATCCTCGAGGTCCCTTCCAACCCAAGCCATTCTATGATTATATAATAAAATACATATATAATTAAAGGTGTATATTAAAAGCTGATGTCAGCTTAAGAGCACACCCAGAGAGGGGGCTGAAGATCTACAGGATGAGCCATGGCAGGGGCCAGGACTGGTTGTTCATTCCTTAGGAACCTGTTGTTTGAGTCACAATCTGTCATTGTGCCTCTTTGCTCTTCTAGCCTTGTGGAGATGTGCTGGTGGCTGCTGTTTCCCTGTGATGTGCCTGGGAGCAGCCAGGGTAGGGTATTGGCTGGGCTCACACTATCATTGTTGTGTGTCTGCTCCCCTTTGTGGGTCTACAGCTTTTATCACATAACCTAGGAATTATTACTAATGCATCATGTGCAGTGTATTTCCTTGTTCCGAATGCTCATCATACATTGTAGTAAAAGGGGTTGTGTGACTGGAAAAGTTCTGCATCTACAACAGCAATGCTATGACTGGCCACACATATGAGCTTCAGAAGAATCACACAGCTCAGCACGGTTTGCTGACTGAGTCAAGAGTGAATCCCACACTGAGCCACAAATCGCAGAAGCAGCTCAGAGCCATCTTTTGAGCACTGAGAAGCTGAGGAGGCAACACTGAAACAGAATAGGCTATTAACTGTCATCAGAACAACAGGATGAACACACTGTAGGGCTCCAAATCCAGCAGACAGAAGGAGCTCTGACTGTGCTGCTGTTATTAACATCTTTGTAAAACTGCTGCTCCTTCGCAAAATAAGACAGGGATCTTTCTATATGTTGTTTTGTTGTTTTTTTTCCCCACACATCACAACAAAGTATGATGCTAGTTTGACAGGGAAGAGATTTCTACTGATCCCTTTGCTTGGCTGAATGAAGTTATCCTAGTGAATGACAAACAAACAGGACATAACAAAAGATTTAGTAAAGCTCCTGCTACTGAGGTTGAATCTTAGAAATGAGAATAGTCAGATTATTAATTCTATCAAAATGACAGCTCTTGCTTCTATTCTAATAATCTATATAAACTCCATATGATCATAACACTGCATTGATTAGCTCACTAAAATGTAATCTGAGTAGTGGTTCACAAGGTTACATTTAATCTAACTGACTGTGCTAGTGCACAGCATCTCTAAGTAATTGGTTCTGTATTATTGCACATAATGAACTGTCTGTCTATTAAGATTCACCATGTAAAAATGATTACCTAACTCATTCTGATGCTTTCTAGTTTTCTGCACACCTTGGTCATTTTTCCTGTATTTGAAATCATTTGTAAAGCCTGTATTGTTAACAAGATGCACGTAGCGTGTGTTTTATGTGTCATCATCTATTTGCAGTCTTCATATGTTGTTTTCTTTCTTTTTTGCTAATTTTGAGAAGACTTTCTTCCCAACTAATACTGGCATACCCTGTTTTTCTACTTGCACACTGTTGGTAACCTCCTTGGTGAAAAGTACCCGACTTGATTAGTAGCTCCACAGCTCTATTTGCTGGAGGAAATTACAGCTCCAAAACAGATTTTGCAGCAGTTTCAGTTTATTTCTGTAACTGATTAGTTCTTATATTAATCCCTGTTAAGATAAGTAATTGTCTATAGAGAGCAGCTATAATAGCAATGCTAAGGTTTTCACTCTGCTTTTGTTTGTGTATTGAAAGTCATTCAGCTGTGAAAGCTTATACTTCCATCTGGGGACTTGTGCAAGGGAAAAGGAAGGTCACCCTTTGCAAATGGACAACAAAAACATTGTATGCAGTAATTGTTGTTTTGTTAGAAGAGTTAAATCCAGGACAATGGATCTATGGCTGGTCAGGAAAAAGGAAATGGAACAGAGAAACAATTTCAGCCTGACTGTAAGGATGATGCAGCCCTATTGAAGCCACTGAAATCACACCAGAGCTGAATTAGTTTATGATGACTTTAAAGAGACAATCTGTATCTAGAAAAATGTATCTGTATCTAGAAAAGTGATAAGTATTCAGTGTATTAATTAGAAGATTCATTAGATGAACAAGCTTTTATCTATCCCACCAGTGGTTAATGTCTCAGAAAGCTGGGAGGGTGAAAAGCTTGTTTTTCTGCCGTCCTCCTCACTATCTGTCCATTTCACTTTCATGTATCACAGAAGGAAACACTTTTACCTTACCCAGAAGAAGCTCAGTTTCTCTCTGTTGGGAGGATCAGTGCTGTAAGTCTGGAGCCCTGCAGTGGAGATCAGAGATGCTGGTATATATTTTCCAGGTGTTTATTGCCCAGATGTTTATAGTCATGTTTTCTGTGGCAGTTCCTGGAGTTCCTCTAGACATATCTGACTTTTTTTCCCTCTATCAAGTTGAGCTTGACCATGAAGCTAAGGAACCTTACATTCATTGATAAAATGGTATAAATGTAGAAGTGGATCTAAAAGATATAAAACTGCTCGAATGCTTGTTTATCTCATACCTAAAACATAGGCCTTATTAGAAAACACATCTCTGTGAGCTGCCTCAGGCTATTTTTACCTTTAATTTGTAGGCATCATGTTGATGGGAATGAGAGGCCAGACCCAGCTGCTGTCTGTGGAATGCCTTGCTTGTCTGCTGTGGGGCTGTGCTGGAAGGGCCATGTCACATCCTGACAGTCTGTTATGAAAGGCGAGAGTGTAAAAACACTCCCCAGTGGGAGAGACATTCAGTTGTTGGTATTTTGTGTGCAACAATAGGAAAGGATGCATGGCAGGAGAGTAATATCTGTTTTTCCTCATCTGCTTCGTATGAAATTTGCTTGAACTACAGTAATCAGCCTTCTTTAGCAGTTCTATCTAGTTCTATCTAAATTTTGTTTTTGTAGCTATGCAGTGAAAATACTGTCTTTCCCTACAAGTGAGAAGACTTTTAGATCAGGTGCAGTAGTATGGTATTAGCTTAAAAGCTGCCTTTGAGATCAGTGTTTCATGGTAACCTCCCTGACCCAGAGATTCTCCCTGTCCTGGGGACAGCTTTAGATGGAAGTGAGCAGCACAGAGGCTGGAAGAAAAAGCTTCTGCCGCGCTATTTACAGAGGCATGTAGCCAGAATAATAATAGGATTAGTCTGGTTGAATGAAAAATTAAATGTAGCTCTCAGATATCGGGTCAGGCATTTAACTGGGACCATCCTTCTAGAGCATAGTCCACGGTTCTCTCTGCTATTCTGTGCTGAAAAGTTGCCTCACTCTTCCACGCTGAATTATGCCCTTTCAGATTAATTCCTCTTTGTTTTACCAGTTGCCCTGCCTGACAAGATGGATGGATGTTTTCAGAGTGGAAGAAACCTTAAATGTTTTCATCCCTCTTCCTATGCATTCTTGAAAACTGTCTTGAAAACCATGACTCTATGTGGCATACAGCAGTGCCATCTCTGGAAATCAGCTCACCCAATATCCAGCATCATGCCATGTCCCAAGCATGCCACTAGTAAATCAAAAGGACAGCAGTGTATATGACCTGACTACAACTCACCTATTCTCTTTGCAAGCATGCTCCATGAGGAGTGTAAGCAGAAATATACTTCCATTTCCATTTGCTTGTGACAGCGTCGGCACAGAAATGCTTTGCACCTGTATATCCTCCCAGGGGTGAATGTATGCTCCACACATCATGCCATTCCACACACCACTCAGTGCACCTCCACATTAACAGTCTAAATGAGCTGGAGGAAGTCTGCTTGCAGCAAGCACACATGTCTCGCCATGTTGATTAAACGCCTGCTTTTTATTCATGGCTCCTTCCACTCTGATAAACATCAGAAGCAACCTAATTATACATTCCTCACTACTCAACTTGTGTTCGTTAATAGTATCTGAGCACATCTTCACATCACCCCTCAGAGATTTAGAGTTGGATTTTCAAAGGTCTTTAAGCAACTTATTCACAATCATTTCAATGAACTATGACAAGGATTTTCTCCACAAATACTTATTTTCACCAAAGCTGGTAGCTTGGAAAAACATCACACAAATCATTTGAGTAGAGGCAGAGGACAAAAAGTGCAATTGACTGAAGGCTTTCTAGAGGTATTGGGGTGAACACGGATATTGCTGAAATTCAAGCATGTCCTTTGTAGTCTCTGAAAGGTCTCTAAGGTCTGGTTTTTGTATGGGGGGGAGCTACTCTTCAGCCATGTGTAGCAGAGGGAAGTGTTTCTATCAAATTTAACTCACTGCTCCTATCATCTTTATTGGCTGACCTTTTATTTTTTGTATTGTGTAATGAATGAAGATTTGTAGTTCTTGCATTTTATATGTAGTCATGAGGTTTCCTATCCCTCATTTCCTTCCTTCCATCTTCAGATTACACTCAGGCAAGGTTTAGTCTCTGAGAGGTGTTTCAGAGCTGAAAAACAGAAAAGCAGAATCTCCATGACCAGATTTCAGTTTAGTTACATTTATTCTGCTGGATGTCCCATATCTGTGTGTATTAATCCCAGCGCATTGGAAATAACTCTGAGGAAAAAGGTATTTTATATAATGTTATTGAACAGATCACTCAAGCAGTCACAGAATTTTTGGGTTTTTTTTTTTTTTTTCAGTAATGTTAACTCACTTTGCTCACATTTTTAAGGCTCTGACTACGAAGCACTGTGAGAACACAATATTGAATTATTTTAATTTCTAAAGTATTTATTTATTTAACTCAGGAAATGCAGTGCTTCTAATGTAAATAAGAGGTAGGCTTGTGAGTGACTGAATATCTTTAGAGAAGGTGGAATAATTGATTGGTCAGTCATTCATGAGGAGCATAAACGCATTCCTCAGAACAATAAAATATTGAACCATTTCCAGAACTGGGAAAATGCATCCATGCAAAGCCTGGAGCATTTCTCTTTGTCAAATATCAGTGGAGGAAACACATCAGCTGCTAGTAAAAACATTTTGCTTCAGAAGAAACCAATTCAGAGTGTTCATCCAGAACAGAAAGCATAAGAAAGACAATAGTATGTATGCTGTCAAATCCACAATCTGTTTTGCTTCCTATGCTTTGAATGCCAGATAATAACCATACATTTGTGTGGAAGAGGAGTGGATGAGCTTTGTGTCTAATACACGTTCCATGGATACGTGACTGGGAGAGAAACCATGGCTTTTCTCTCAAGTGTGTCTGTCATTATGATGAATTTCCTCAGTTACAGCAAAAAAATGAGGATCACATGGTCAGCTGCTGCAATGCTTCTTTGCCAGCCCACAGAGTTTTTCCTGTGCTGTTATTAGGTAGTTTTATATTTTCTGTTATATTGGAAATGTGCTCTATAAAAGGAAATCAGTGTCACCAAAAGATAATAATTAACACTGTAGTCTACTGGAAGTCCTGCTTCTAGGCAGGAACAAAAAATAATGTGTGTTATTTGTGATACCTTCACGAACTGGGAACAGCCAAGATCTTCTAATATCCTGGAATAATAAATATGGCAGGAATCTCCAGAATTGCCATTTACAGTGTATCCCATGATCTGAGAATATAAGTTCATGATTTTTTCAGGTACTCACGAAACATTTAGATTATTTTCTAACTTTTCAGAAAGTCTCTTGACTAACAACAGGGCTCTGTATTCAAAATGAGCTTAATTTACATAGGATAACCACTGTTAATGCTTAGGATGGTTATGCATAACAAATTTAACTCCAGTCTAAATACCAGAATTCAATCTCTCTGCAAGTATATTCACACAATGGAGCTGTCAAAAATAGGACTAAGGAAATATTTTAATGAATGCTTCACCCACTGGATGGCTTTCTGCTTGCTAGTAGAAGTAATCCCTTAGTAGAATGCAATCAGGGAAATGATTTCTGTTGTGACAAGAGCAGGGTCATGTAGATATAGAGAAGGACACAGAAATGGAAGGAAAAAAGGAATAGAAGAGGGACAAAGTTGTGGCTATAGAGAGGCTACTCACTGTTACATTTAAGTGATGCTAAAGAAAAATCAGAATTTAACAGAATCCTCAATATGGGTAGGAGAAAAGTATGAAGTTAGAAATTCAGATCTCAAGATTTTCTGTTTAGGGGAACAAAAAGAAATCCAGATACAAAAGAGAATAAGGGAGATTTTTGTAATAATGAGGATGTGCACATGTGTTAAAAGCTGGAGTGGATAATGTGCTGCAGCATTTTGCTTGGTATAAACTTTGTTTCATGTTTTACACTCAGTGAAATCTAAGATGGAGACAGGAGTTCCCGGAAATACCAGGATTGTCATGCCAACTAACTGCAAAAATTTCAGCCCCTTTCAAGCAATGACAGTGCAGATTTTGTGATGTACCCCTACAAGAGAAAACACAAGTTCTTAGGCAGTCATTGTCCCTAACTAGTGGGTTCAGATATTACATCTTCCCATCTTCTTATCTATTACTTATCTGTAAGATATTTAACACATTCAATACATGTTTCAAGTGATTTTTATTTTGCAGATCTCTTTTCTTTATGGTCAGATACACTCTCTGTAAAACTGGAAATGACTTAAAGTTTATCTGTCAATAAAACCCTAACCGTGTGTTTCTGATCTCTTATTCAGTTCATGTGATGCTTGCCAATGAACAATGTGCACCTGTCAGTTACAACTGTTAAAGGAAAACTTGCTAATGAGTAACACAAAAGTGTGCAGTTGACAGGTGTGCTATTCTGTTGTTAAATGTAATTTTGTAAAACAATCGATTCCGGTCATCCTTTGATGTTTTAAATTCAGCATCCTCAGAGGTGAATGGCTAAAGCCTTAAAATGCAAGTAGTAAATAATATTATGGCTGCTACTTTATAATTCATACAGTTGTTGTGAGCTACAGTAGCTGTTCTGATAGCATTTCCAACCAAAAGGTTGGATGATATTTAACTTAAAAAGGGGGGTTGAAAAAAGAGTCAGAGTTTACAGATTTGTAAAATTATGGTTTATTATTTTTTTAAAGTGCATTGCTGTTATTTGTTTCTTTCTTGTTCTTCATAAATTAAATAAACATCTTCTCAACTGTTCTGCAAACCCTTTGTGCCACTCTAACCAAGCAAACTTGACACCTGTCAGAAAGATCTAGCAACGAGGATGCATTTTCACAGTTGACTAGTTTGCTCATGGAATCACATCAGAGCAAAGGCCTCTATGACATTAATTAGATTTTAAACAGTACCTGCCAGAACACCTGGAAGCTGACCTGTAAGTTTGTATAGTTTGAGTTGAGGCAGCAAGTTTTTAGTGCAGAAATACTTGGATATAAGAGTCATCATCCAGGGAGGGAGATTGGCTCCTGTCTAACTAAAGCTTGTTGGAAGACTTTTCAGGCTGGTATTTGTACATGCTTTTGGCCTCAGTGGTTTTAAAGGCTCAGACTGAGACCTCTGCAAGAGTGCTGGCTCAGCAGATTTGTCTTGCTGTAAAGAGCAGCCACAATCTTTGTATTGCACTGCTTGGAATTTTCCCTCAAGGAAAGCTGGAGAAGAGGGGTAAAGAAAGTTTGTTTCACTTTGCTAAAACTGGTTATTTGATCTCTTCCTTAAGAGATTCAAATCCCCATTACCAGGGGGTCTACAATGTGATAATAATGTTTGTATAAAAGCTATGATAAGGACATACAAGAAAGAGAAAAGTAAGGTGGGAAAACAAATGGCAAGACTAAAGGAGAGGAGTTAAAGTAAACAGAGGTAAATACAAGGAAAACAAAACATCAGTGGCATCACAAGATTAAAAAAAAAATCCAGTAATGAAACACAGACTTGGAGATAGATGTCTGAAATGTAAGTTGTGAGAGAAGATGTTAGGACTGATTGATTCAGTTGTTAGGATAGGAGGAAATTATCTACTCATACAATCCCTTCTGACTTTCCCCTCATTTCTGCTATGAGGATATTTTCTCATTGAGGCAGGCTGGCTTCATTCCAAGATTCGTTTGCATGCCATAGAAGTATCAGCAAGAGAACTTTCTTTACATGCTAATTATGCTCTATTGAAAGACTTGTACTGCATACATGGGTGAAAGCCTGGATAATGATTCGTATCACACAGGTGACTAAAAACAGGGATAAAGCCAAGCAGTTGTTGTGATTTTGGCGAGAGCTCTGTCATGATTAATTCCAGTTTTTTCCAGGCAAAATGTTTGACCTCGTAATTTCCTCAGCTGATCCTGTGCAAAGCCAGCATTATCTCCAGGAGGGTCTGCATCTTCATTTTATTGAAAATATTAATGAGTTACATTCCTTTTTGGCTCACAGTTGCTCAGCTGAATTCTCCCTCAAGCATGTATGAAAGTAAAAAGAATTTTTTAAAAAGTCAAAAAAAAGTTAAAAACCAAGAAATTTCCTAATAACAATAGCCAAAGGAAAATACAGGTAAAAGATTAATGAATAACAGTGGTATACGGCAATACAGACTGATAACCTGCTGTCTCCAACATCTTAAAACCATACTTATCTGCCAGAGTTCCTGGAAGTATTCCAGTTTATCTGGTCTTCCTGGCAGAAGCACTTCCTACAGCAGGTCTTAATGCAAGAGTGGAGCAGCTCTGGTACATTTCTCATTATCTTTCCACAGGAGCCCTGGTCTTTAGAAGGATACAATACACATGCAGAAGATCATTCAAAGAAGATGTATAATTCTTAATCAAAAGAAAGCAAGGATCAATTTTGCACAATAAGGAAAAGTCTTTGGGTTGAGATGGAGCTGTCCCATTTTAAAAGGATCAGAGACGATGTAGCTTGTGCCCAAAATTGAGAGGAAATATGCATTTCTATAGCAATTTTGATTAATTATTACAGCTTGATATTTAGACTAGATTAAGTACCCAGTATGGTATAACAGAATATCTTTTCTGTTTACTCTTAACAAGGGAGAGGTAAATGCCTTTAAATCATGATAAAACATGGCAGGAACAAGGTTTTCTTAAGATCACCATATGTTAATTAGAGTCAGTGGATTCAGATTACTTTCATATCTTATATCTCAGTATCTTAAAATAAAATTTTACTGTCTGAGGAAGCTACTGCTAAGGATGTTTAAGTCAGAGGAAGACATACGGACAACCAAACAATAAGATTTACAGTGGAGAAAGAAAAAGAACAGCAGAAGGTTTATATTTGGGAAGGGCATCTGGGGAAAGATCTTAAGCATGTTCAAACATCATCAGTAATACAGTAAAGTATGGAAAACTGGAAGTGAATTATATGCCTTTCCTTTGAAATTAGCAAAATATGGCTTATAAGAATGCCTGAAACTTTTCAGGATTTAGTAATAACTGTATAATTCTTCTGTAACACTACTTTCTCTCAGCATTCAGAAATGCAGTGAGTTAAACTGCTGTATGCTTGAGCTGGTGGGATCACCATCTTCTGCAATAAAGTACCCAGTTTTCAATTGAAAAACAGAAGTGAGTAAATAGAAATTACAATTAAGGGCTTAACCTAACAAAAAAAAAAAAAAAAACAATAGGAGGCTATTGGATCTGAGATTCTAGTTAGCTAGGACTCGAAGTCCTCCCAACTGCAAGCCTCTCTTGTGTAAAAAATGAAAGGACATTGTCTACATAGTAGTTCACTTAAATGAAAGTAGAAGTGATTGGGGGGAAAAAAAAGTCAACAATTTGATTGGTACTGAGGGTGGATGGAGTTTTCTTTCAGTGTTATTTTTTTTCTTCTTCCTAAACCAGAGGCCTGCTGAACTATGAAATCGTCAACCGTTAAAAGGGCAAGGTCTCTAATTAAATAGTTTCTCTAAAAGTTGAACACTGGCAAGGCTGTTTGTGCCTCTTCCCTCTTTCTGAGCTAGTGTGAAGATGAAAATGTCTGAGATCCGGTCTCAATTCCTCTAAGGAGACAGGCTGCAGAATACCCACATGAGGTCATCCAAGGGCAGGGCAGCATGACAGAGTTGGTTGCTTCCTCATAATCCCCATTTCTTCCCTTTTGATAGCAAGGAGCAGATTCTCCTTGGCAAGAAGTCAATGCTGAGATCTCTGTGCGTACTTCTTCAGCACGATGGACAGATAATAGGATGAAGACTGCAAGATCATCAGTTCAACAGCCCCAGCTTGTGATAAGGCATGAGGCATCTGTGCAGTCTCTTATCATCTTTAAGTCAAATGAAGGCTCATGTAATGGCTGAAAGACATCCTTCCCTCCTGCCAGGATTTCTGAGATTCCTGGTACAGACAGAGATGGTAAACTGACAGAAATACTTTGGATGCTCTTTACAGGTATTCAGCACAACAGGAATTTTCTGATTTAAGCAAAAGGAAGAGTGGATCTGCCTTACTGCAAAAGCTCTGCCAATCAGCATGGAAAAAGCAGAGCCCAGGAGTAAATACTGTGAGAAAGCATGTAGTGGCTTCATGTATGCAAGACATTTCAGCAATGCTATAATCTATTGGAGGTGGGCAGGAAAGAGAAAAATTGTTTCTTTCTAAGATGTTTTCAGTAACTAGAAATGGGAGGAGCCATCCTGATGGACAGTTTGATGGTTCTTTTGTCACTTTTACTGCAGCTTCAAGTCTGGAAGCAACCAGACACCTCTGGTGTTCCTGTGTTCTTGGCTGCTGACAGGATAGTTCATACAAATGGCAACAGTATGTCAGAGCTTTGAAATGGCTCAGTGGCAGCTGAGGCTGAGAAGCAAAATTGGCATTATTACTCCTATGAGAAAGAATGAAAGAAAGATTTTAATGACAACTTTGTCAACGTTTAGCAATGCTGTTTTTAAGCAGCTTAAAACATAGTTTCGAATGTCAGTGACGATCAGCCTTTCCTTTCCACAAAGGCTTACAGTAAACCAGTGGTATGCAACTGGCATGAGCCAGAGCCAACAGATGCCCGTATTAAGGTGGTACCATCTGGGCTGAAGCCCATGGAAAACTCAGAATATTCATTTAAGATTTTGCAGTGCTGTTTATAACCAAACATGGACAAGCAGTGTAAATGAATTTGTAGTGGTGACTCCAATAGACAGCTGCAGAACTACAAAAATGGAGCTGGGAGCAGGATGTAATTCACAGAGCTAACAGGATAACAAAGAGAAAAGAAAAAGAAAGAAGACAAATGGTAATTTAAAAAACTCTGGAGAATGCTGATGAACGTGCTTCAGGACTAAGGGTGTGAAACAGGATAGTAAAAAAAACCCAGCCTTGAATACTCTTTAAAACAAGAAATACTATTTGGTCTATAGATAGGAAGTAGAAATGAAAATCTGTCTTAAAACTGCTTGTGAGAAGGAAAGTAATAGTTTGTTATTTTATACCAATCTATCTTTTGTGCTAAAATTTTCAACTACCAGTGCTTAATTCTTTGAATTCACATTTGTTCTAGTCTGGTGTAGCAGGAATACTAAGTCAAGGCTGAACCAGTGATGGCACACCTGGCAGGAAGGCAGGACCAACCCAGGGGAGCTCAGGTGCATGCAATGTACCTGAGTGAGCAGGAAGGGTGGAGCCAGGATCCACCCCTTCCCAGACCTCATTTAAGGGTTGGCAGCAGAGGTAAGAATGTTTTGCTGGAGATCCCAGATTTCCTCAGACCTTGTAAAGGTAAGCAAATTTTTTTCCTTTGCCTTTGCATCTATGGCTGCTGTGTTTGGGCTTGTGCTTATTTTCTGTAGCCTGGGATTGTGCCACTTGACTATTATTGTTGTACTTTTCATCACATTAGAGCATCATCTCTGCTTTTATTATCTAATGCATTGTTATTAACTAGTTGGAAAAAGTGTGTATTCCGAACTATATTTCTTTTTCTATTATTGTGTGATTATCAACTTAGGTAAGTAAGTTCAAGCTATTCTTTGGCTCATTGTCAATCTACTATAGAATGACAGTAACTTACTATGTACATTCTATAAAATGTTTTTAAATTCATGGAGTGAAAACAATGTTCTCTAGCACTGGAACAGTCTTCAGTGCTACAAATCCAAATCTCAGAAATTGGACATTAATCTACTTATGCCTAAATGCATAAAATCATAAATGCCTGTTCCATTTTTTTCCCCTGAAGTTAGTGGTAGCTCTAGCACTGTGCTGACTTTGTAGAATCTTAGCATTTAAAGGCAAGATTCTCAAATGCTATTCCATGATGGGCTCTGAGTACATCACATAGGCCACTTCATTTCTCTGTACATATAAAAAGAGAGCTGAACACGTCAATATAGTTTAGCTACGGGCAAAAGGTCAATAGCTGTTCTTGTCTATATAATGGAAAGAAAGCACGAAGCTCTATGATTTAGCCCTGCTATCCCTCCACTAGTTTAACTACTGTTAAAATGAACAAATTCCTGAGTTCACAGGCAGCACTCACTTCAAGAAGAAATCATTTATCTTTCTCATTACTTTTGGTAAGCAGTTGAGCTAACTAAAAGTTTTAACAAAGCTTGTTTAATAACTGACATTTAATAGTGAGAAAGCTGAGTGAAGCTGTGTCAATACAGTTGAAGATGAAAATCAAGATTTTTCAAAGGGAATGTTCTGAAGGTGCAAATATTTAGTACAGTATTTCAGGTGCTGAACCTTCACAACTTTCAGCAACTTCTGAATATGCTGCATAGCACTGATTTATTTATTTATTGGCTCAAGAGGGCAAGAGTGATGACAGCTGACTGGTTGCTGCACTCATGCTAAGGCAGGATGAGAAGGAAGTATTCTAGGTTTGGATTCCTTGTTGATGCAAGTTACTAAGAAATGTGACCTGTTCTTGACACTGTCACTTGCTGTCACCACGTGGTTTCTATGTCTTGCCTAATGCTTGAATAAGCAATGAACACAAGTCTTTCTGTCCAGTGACTGTGTAATTACCAGCAACACCAAGAGAAGTCAAGGAAATTCTGTTCTAGATAGAGACAATAGGGAACTGTGCAGTGTCTCAAAGTGGAGAAAATGTCTCAAGGAGAATCATAGAATCATAGAATTGCTCAGGTTGGAAAAGACCTTAAAGATCATCAAGTCCAATTGCAACCTAATCATACTATCCTAACAACCCTCCACTTCATCATGTCCCTGAGCACCACATCCAAACGGTTTTTAAATGCATCCAGGGATGGTGACTCAACCACCTCCCAGGGAGGAGGAGAACAACTTGGGCTTCTGGCAGCCCCAACTGTGAAATCAGTAGTTAAAAGAGAAAGGCATTGCAGAAGGATCATCATATTGTCTTAATGTGAAACTTACCTTGTTAGAATACATGCCCATTAGTACGCTAAATACCAGAGGCATAGAAATGTGAAGTCTAGCTGTGGGCAGTGAGCATCTCAAGGCTCTTCTCTTCATCTTTTATTGCACTAGGATTTTGCTGGTGGAAACCATAGTGTGCAGAAACTTCACAGACCTCCAGGAGGCATATGGCAAACAAACAGGACAATAAAGGGTTTATTTTTTTTAACTGAACACTGGGCCTTTAGGCAGTACTAAAATTTCTAAATGTTCTGTAGATATAGTTCTTAATTAAATATTATTTAATATTAACATAATAAAACAAAATATTTAAAAATAATATTTATTTCTTAAATGTGGTTTCTTTTTCATATTCAAATAATAATGATTCAATTATGATTTATTTGGGGGAATTACAGTCCTTACTAATAAACAGTCTTCTACTGCATGTAATACTAAGACCTTCAAACTGGTACCTCAATTCTAGCAACTTACAAAGGTGTGGAAAAAAATTCTTAGGTGCTTTTAAAACAAGGCTACTAAACAGGGAAAATAAATACTTTTCTATAAATTGGATAAGGCAGCCTATACCTTGTTTAAAAAAGAAAAAAATCTCACATATAATAGGTCAACTTTGACAGAAAAGAGAGGCAGAGATTAATGTGACGTTCTGCTGGTACACGCCTGTGTGTATGAAAGGGAGAGGGATTACATCCCATAATCAAACTAGACAAAATTATATATTTCTACTCACTGTGGATAAAAGGCAGAGACAGAAAAAAGTGTCTGTCTTATTGAACTAAAATTTCTAGGACAGTGAATTAGTGCATTCTTAAACAGTGTCCTAGCAGTATTTCTCCCCAGTTTTTTCTCTTGTAGTATTTCCCTGTGTATCAGGCAAATCTGTATATTAGTTTTATCTGTGTGTGTGTGTGTGTGTGTGTGTGTGTGTGTGTATATATCATTCATGAGGAAAGACTCATATCTCTCAGTACTTCTGAAATAACTATGCAGACCTGTTGTGAAGACTAATGCTTTCTTGCCCTCAATAAAATGGCAAAAAAAAAAAAAAAAAAACTTGTTTTGAAGTCCCCTTTTCTACTATTTGTCCAGTTGCCTGTTTTTCAATTAGGAGTAGATTGAATGTTGATGTCCAGAGACAGAGAAGATGGTAGTGCAGGGATGCCTTACTACCTGAACCTGTGTTTGCTGTGCTGATAAGGATCAGCTCTTGCAGATTCTGTAGCAATGCAGAGATTCTGGGCAGGCTGGTATAAACTGCTCTGTCATTTCAGAATAAAAAAAATCAACTAAGGTAACTATTTTTATGGACCTGGTGCAGAGTTAAAGACTGGCACCCTCCTTCTGCAGTGCCAGCTCATCAGCAGGAGTGGCGATGATTCATTCACTGCCTATTGAGCATGAAGATAGGCTGGACGTAGCTGGACAGTAACCAAAGTCTGGATGTGGTGCATGTCCTATAGGGTAATTACAAGGCATGACAGAGTGACGTACTTCCTCTTCAGCTCATGTTTGACCCTTATTGTCATGCTTGTTGATCTTTCCCACTCTGGTGTGAATTCAGCATCATGCTAATGAAAAGTGAGGAAAACTGCTGAACTAAATTTGCTCCACTGTTTTGCAGCAGCCGCTCTTCTTTCAGCAAGTCATTCATAATCACTGCTAACACAGAAAACAGGCCCACAGCTGTGACGCACCATTCAAGTCCAGCAGCCCAAGTTCTTACTGCATTTCTACTCTTGCTTTCCTTCCTGCCATGAAAACAAAAGAAATTGGTTTCCTCTTTTTTGGTCTGCCTGGAGGAATGGTATTTTCTGCAGTTCTCATGGGATATTTTAATACCATCAATCCACTGGGCAATAGACCTGAAAACTGCCTAACACTGTTGGTGCTTCAGCAAAGCACGTGTGTGGATACAGTGGTTTGAGCATGCATTTAATTGTTTTGCAGAACCAGGGCTGGAGTTAGCAGCATTTTGCTGTACAAATAATAAAGTCCACTGACTGCTCTTGACTGAAGTTCCTAAAACTTCCTGAATAAAATCCCTTTGAGTTTTGCACCTCTTTCTCCAGCATTGAAGATGTTCAAAGCAGAGTGTGTTGCAGAAGTCTCTGCTGTCTCAAATAAAATATGAACAGATATTAAATTCCATTTTTTAAAAGATATGGTTTTCCAAAATGGGCAAGGATTTTTCTTGAGACTATTTGTTTATACATATTATATGCAAATGTACATTTAGTACACAATAGATATATTTAGAATATTATATAAAAATAATTCTATAAAATATTTTAAATTTAATGTTTTATTAGAATTATTAAATTATTGTGTATATTTTGTATTATGAATTATTATTTATGCATTAATTTTTAAAGGATATTTGAAAGATAGCATGAGATTTCTGTTCTTCAGACACCTGAAGTCTCTTACAAATACCTGTTCTTTTATCCTGCTTTCAGAACCACTCACTATTGATGAATCATTCTAATATAAGCACTTAAGAATGGCTGTCATCTACAGTTTCTGGATTTTACATTTGTTCCATAGATTCTGCACTAATATTTCTTAGAACATAGGATGAGGCAGGAATAGATAACCTCTTGCTGACTACAGAGACTTTATTGCACTCATTGAAGAGTCTATAATTCTTGCTAAACTGTAGGGATCAGAATGATTCAAGAATACAAAAGATCTACTTCATACCCCTGCAATCTATTTGCTTGCTTGAAAATCCTGGCTATGAACCAAGAGTGTCATTTCAGGCTACTGGAAGGAGTAAACACATTGTGAAAATAATTAGTTTTGAAGTCTGTGACCTGAAGGGAATTGCATAACATATATGCTCTCATTTAACATTTAGTTTTGTATTCATTTCTTCTACATGCTAAAGAATACAAATTGTGATTGATTAATAATACTGTATGTCAAAAAAGGCAAACTAATAAATTATTTTAATATTATAATTTTTGTTACTGGAGATGTGAACATAGAATAGAATCATTAAGGTGGGAAAAGACCACCAGATCATGTAGTTCAACTGACCATCTACTACTAATATTGCTCACTAAACACTGTCCCAGAGTACCACATCTACATATTTCTTGAGTCACCAGTGATGGTGACTGAACCATCTTTCTGGGCAGCCTGTTCCAGTGCCTGACCAGCCTATCAGAGTTTTTCCTAATATCCAACTTGAACCTCCTCTTTTACAACTTCAGGCCATTCTCATTTGTCCTATGTTGGGAGAAGAGGCAAACCCCACACCACAATCTCCTCTCAGGTAGTTGGAGAGAGCAATAAGGTTTCCCCTGAGCCTCCTCTTCTCCAGGCTGAACATTCCTAGCTCCCTCAGCTGCTCCTCCTGTGACTTGTGCTCCAGACCACTCATCAGCTTTGTTAACCTTCTCTGGATATGGTCAAGAGCCTCAGTGTCTGTCTTGTAGTGAGGGGTCCAAACCTGAACAGAATACTCAAGTTGCAGCCTCATCAGGGCTAAGAACAGGTGGAAAACATCATCTACTACCTCACCATTTAAAAATTGAGTACCTATTCTCTTTCTTAATAGTTAAGAACAAGACAAAAAGGCATAACGGGTTCAACTCAGGTGAACACGTTATCTGATACTCAAAATACAAGAAAGAAAGAGAGACTATTTCTCAGAATCAGTAATGAAGAAATAGTTTTCAGTAAGCCATACCTTTGTGGCCTAGTCAAATGATAAATGGATGTAATCAGTTTTTACTAACAATTCACTGATCCTAAAATCAGTGTTTACCATCACTTGTCATGTAGGAAAACAATGTGCAGAGTTCTGATTTTTTTTAAAAAACTGACTACATAGATATCAGAGGAAAGTAGGTGTAATTATATCCAAAAGCTAGTTATGAGAAATTAGCTCAGTGAGTTATCATTCCCACTATTTCATTAAATTTTTTCCAGTAGCAGATCTCAGAGGCTCTAGCCCCTAATTTTTTTTAGGAAAACATGCATAGATACACACCAAGCAGAAGTGTATTGTGGCATAGCTTTGTCCTGTCTTCCTGCATTGATCACCTAATTTGCCCTGATTGATTGCTTACACAATTATGTGAAGAGGCAAAACAAAACCAGCCAAAAAAAAAACCCACAAATCATTAAAATCTTGACTTAAATGTTTAAACACTAGTGTTCTGTTTGGGTCTGAAAGGCGATTTCTGACCATTGTGGCCATCAATCTTTGGATATCCTGATCCTAGGATGCATTCTGCTCTATTCCTGACCAATCCTCTTCAGCCTCTATCCTGTGCACAGGACTCTATGTATTTTTAGCAAGCACATTTGCACATCTTTAAACTGCCATTTTCTGACTGGTTCCTTCTGCTACCTGGGTAGTACTCATACAGCCTGGCACCATTTGCTTCCTGCTACAGTTCAGCAGCTGATGTTTTTTTGCAAAGTGAGAAGAGAAACAGTGAAACTACTACACAGTATGCAAAAGGTGGCTTACAGAGAAAACAAAAACGTAGTAGAAAGCACAGGAGTGAATTGTATGCAACCCCAGCTGTTCTGTATTAGCTCAGCTTGGTCTGGTAATGGCTAAGTGAAGGAGGCCTTGTAATTGCAGTAAAAAAAAATGTTGAAAAACAGAGACTCTGGGAGCCTCTCATTTTTTCCATTTTAGCTCACATATTCTCATATCAAATGACAGTCTGCCCTAGGTCAGCCTTATGGAAGTGCTAAACAGGGTTCTCCATTTTCACTTAAGCCAGACCATGGAGGTCAACCACAGAATTAGTAAAATGGTTACTGGTGAGCAGATGAATTAATAATGCTTCATCTGAGTTGTGGAACAGAGGTTAAGTGGGCGGTTTCCAAGTGACTAGTGCTACTGAGCAAGCCTTTGTGCTGCTAAAGAAACCCCCTGCCTCTGCCCTGTGCTGCCAAGACCTGGGCTGGAATGTGGTCTGAGTTCACCTTGTTACAGAGCACCGAGGGAAAGAGATGCTATTCGAGGTATCCCTGTGTATGCTGGCAGCTAATGGTAGGATCACCATCTACTGGTACATGAAGATACTTGTCACATCTGAGATATTATTGCATGACCTTCACATTTTTTTCTGATTAATGTAGACCCATTTGAATCTGGAACCACCAAAAGTGAGTTCCTGTGCTGGGTCTCCAAACCCAGCATAGATCCTAACACCTTCTGTTTGCCGGAGGCCCGGATGTGGCACAGCAGCTTGCGATTTAAACTGTGTGTCTAGAACTAGTAATGAATGCTTTTGATTTTTTCCTCTTGTTTAAAGACTTGGCTATGAAACAGGAACTGCTGTACAAAAAAAAAAAAAAACACTTTTTTTTGTTTTACATCTTTGGAACTAAAGATGTAAAATGTCTGAGAGAGAAGCATTGATTCTGAGGAGCCCACAGATGTGTGAAACGTGACTGTAGCCCATCATTTGTGGTAAGGACTAATCAGCTGTTAAGGTAGCCCCAACTGCAGTTATATTTCTATCCAAAGATGAGGATGCAGTGAAGTGATGTAATTTAATCACAGCGAAAAGATCTCTGTGCAGTGGGCTGTGCTATATGTTTTCCCTGCTGCAAGCACAAAATTCCACTTATGGGACAACACTTCTACATTTTATTTCATGTAGTTTGATGTCTATAGCCAGATTATGTTCTCTGTGGGAACCTGGGATCACTTAGCACCTTTAAAAACCAGGTTATTCTTATTTCCCTGTCTTTGAGTGCTTAATCAGAACTGCTTAAGAAGGTCTATGGATTCCTAGAACTTCCCTCAGACTAGGTAAAGTAAAAAATTAAAAAGGAGGAGGAAATCCTCAGTATTTAAAGAGGCTGCA
Source organism: Phasianus colchicus (assembly GCF_987193195.1). Taxonomy (NCBI): domain Eukaryota; kingdom Metazoa; phylum Chordata; class Aves; order Galliformes; family Phasianidae; genus Phasianus; species Phasianus colchicus. Next base: position 16,866,361 of record NC_143439.1, on the reverse strand, counting down.
AGAGGTCACAATACACCTTAAAATTTTAGTGGGCTATCCAAGAATTCTTGGGAAGGAAAGCCCACCAGCTCCCTTCTGGATGGCAGTGCCCAGGAAAAACATAGACATCTACTACTTGCTTATCTTGGTTATACTTAGAGGATGTGAAGTTTTCACTGGTGATGTACAGGAGATGGAAACAAACTTCTATGACTCACCTGTAGCTTCTTTATCTGCTGCTGCAATTGACTTTCCATGGAGAGGGCTCAAAGACAGTAAGGTTTTTGACTGCTTCCTATGACATTTTCCATGGCTGGCTAGGGAAAGGAAATTCTTTGCTCAGACCATGGTGAGGCATAGGAGCAGGTCATGGATGTCTCATCCCTGGAGGTGTCTTTAAAACACCCTTCCAACCCAAGACATTATGTGATTCTAAAATTTGGTCATTCTATTTAGAGCAGTATAGTAACTGAAGCATGGCTTCAGTTTTAGATGCAGACAGATGCAGAGCAACTGAAAATAATCCAGAGCACAATGTGAGAAAGAGTAAAGATTTAGAAAATATGTCATGCGAGGAGAAAATGTTTTATCAGTCATTTCTGAGTTTGGAAGAGGCAAAAAAAAAAAAATGGAAAGCAAACGAAAAATAGCGGGGCTGAAGTGCAGCTCGAAACTTTGTGTTAGACAGAAGGGAGGCTTTGCAGTGATGGGGAATGAGAAACCGGAACATGTCACCGCTGCTTTAATACCTCCTAGAGCATTTGCAACCCATAATATTGCAAAGAACATGTTCATGTTAGAAGAAAAAGAACAAATGGAATGAAGACAATTTAACTGCAAACATAAATGCTCCTAACACTATCTCTTTTGGGCACCTGCTGTCAGAAACAGTTACAGGAGCTGGAGCTAGGATTTAGAGTTATACGAAAGATTTAAAGGAAGTAAGCCATTTATGTACCAAAATCCATGTTAACAAAGCATCCCTAGGGATGTCTCAAAAGCAGAGATGATTACAAGTAATCCAAAAACAAGATGAAACAAAACAAAAACCACCCACCACCAAGGTTTGTCTTTTTTTCTTTTATAAACACCCATGCTGACAAAAGGAAGCTGGGATTTGGAGGGCAGAGTACAAAGCCCTGGACTGGGTTTTTCAAGGTATTTAGGCTCCAGAAATGCATATCATTAATTGAGTGTTTCCCAAAATGGCGAAGTAAGCTGGGAATGAGCCTACTGCTGGCTATCAGTAGCAGCCATGCTGCTTTATTGATTTGTGAGCAGAAACAAAAAACAAAAGCCATATAGAAAAAGGGAAGGTAAATGTAAGAGAGGTGGTTATACAAAGAGAGATGGAAATTGCCCAAGTTTGCATCTCTGGCTGTTATCAATACACACTTGGAAAACCCACTTCTGTGGACTATGGCTTGTAATTTAATTCTGCGTGGCAGATCTGGGACTCTGGGGAGCAATAATACTACAGGACTCATCAGGCTTACTGGAGATAAATAACATAATTTTTATTGTCCTAATAACTTTGTGGACTGGCTATCCCCCTCTAATTAAAGCCCTTGAACCTCCTTCTGCACGGAATCACTGAGGCATCCCTTAATACTACAGCTCCATGGACAACCTTATCCCCATGGAGACAGAACAAAATTGCTTTTTTACATCACTGAACTGTCACAGCTCCACTATGCTCATACAAAGCAGCACTTTGGATTTTCAGACCGGGAATACTATGCACTTTTCTCACAGATGGCAACAACATCAGAAAGGAAAAAATCTGCCTTTAAAACATCAACATGTTCGGTGAGAACCACGACCTCCAAATACAATTCAAGCAAGTGTATTAGAAGAGAGGGTAGCTTATAATCTATTATTACAGGAGAAAATTGTCAAACATTTTCAAAGCCAGCTCACCATAAATTCTAGCTGTGTTTTTCCCCATACAAAGCAACTAGAGCAGAAGCTGTTAAACACAGATTTTCTATTTCACAGTGACACCTGCAGCGTTAAAGGGAAAATGCCGCTGGAAAAAGAAGTACTGTTCAGCTCTGTGGTGGTAGGACACAAGCTCCTGATTTACTTTGAGGGCAGAATGAGTAGCAGTACACACAGTTAAACCTGCAGGTTGCTTTCCAAGGAGCACCAGTCCTCCACGAGTCATACACCAGAGCTTTGGGTTCGATAAAGTGCAGATACTGTTTGCTTGGTGCTGCAAAGCAAGTTAGAATTTCTCTTCTATGCTCCCTGCAGTGGTAACTTCCAAGGCTTCCTTGGATTTCATCATTTAGATCTTTAATTATGGATATGTGTGATTCCTGTGTCTTTAGATAAGATGGTGTGTGAAAGGTAGTTGGTGAAAATAAGCAGCTATTGAGAACGTAGGACATGAGGTAATGGCCTCGAGTTGTGCAACGGAAGGTTCAAGTTGGATTTTAGGAAAAGTTTCTTCTCTGAAAGAGTGGTGATGCATTGGATGGGCTACCCAGGGAGGTGGTGGAGTTACTGTCCCTGGGGGTGCTCAAGAAATGTGGCGCTGGGGGACATGGTTAAGTGGGCATGGTAGGGATTGGACAAGATGATCTCAGAGGTCTTTTCCAACTTTAATGATTCTGGTGCATGGACAACCTGTGAACAATAAAAATACTGCCCTCATCTCCATGACTGCCTCAGAGCCCTGGGAAAGTCACAGATGTATGTGGACATAGATATCTCTGGGGGCACCAACAATTAGTAAACAACTCATTTTATCTCTTGTTTTCCTCCATTTTCTTCTCTGATCACCTCTAACTGAAAGAACGCTTTCTTTTTACAGTGCCTGTGCTGCGACTTTAAGCTCGTTAGCCACCTCCTTTGAAACTCTTCCTTGTTGCATTGATCCAGTTGCAGAGATGCTCATGACAGGACAGCCTCACTATTCCCAGCTGCCTGCAAAGGATCTATCTACATGGCACGCTAATTTTTCCTCGCTTAACAGATTAATTACATGAATGCAAAGAGTAAGAAAACAACTACAAAGTAATAGAGTTAAAAAATACATACCCTTTATGGTAGCAGTTGGATTGCTTCAACTGAAAACTTGTTCTAGAGAAGCCTTCTGTTCTTTTTAGCTGAAGTAAACTCTGTCCTATTTCTCTTTTGTCATTCCTCCAGATGTTGTTGGTGTTCAGCTACAGTCTGAAAAAGGAAAGGAGTTTGGAGTAGTGACTGAGCAATGGTTGAGGCTGTGTGTGTATGAATTATATTCTAGCCATGTTCGTTGATTTAAACAGCAGACCTGCACAAGAGAAAATCTGGATATCCCTTCATTAGAGGACCACAAAGCAGTGTATGAAGACAACTGAAACGCAGAAATAAAAATCCTAAGGTGTTCAGGAGATATCAGGACATAAGAACAGATGTTCTAGGCTGGAACAAACAACACGCACCATACAGTTGCCCACATTTCTCTAGAGAGATGGCCTCGCTCTGTGATCACAATTCATGTGGTTACTGGTTTCAGTCCTTCCTATCATTTTCTTTCACAAGCAAGTGTAATGGAAATGCTAAGTCACGGCTTGAACCAGTGATTGAGCACCTGGTGGGAAGGCAGAGCCAACCCAGGAGAGCTCAGGTGCATGCAATGTACCTGAGTGACGAGGAGGGGTGGAGCCAGGATCCACCCCTTCCCAGACCTCACTTAAGGGTTGGCAGTGGAGGTGAGGGTATTTGTCTGGAGATCTCTGTATACTTGTGGCTTTCCAGAGGTAAGTAGCTTCTTTCCATTGTTTTTGTGCCCCTTGCTGTCGCACTTGAATGAATTCTCACTTGTTGTAGCTTTGGATCTTGCTGCTCTGCTGTTATTGTTGTGCTTTCCATCATGTTACAGCAAGACACAAAACAGGAAAAACTCTTTCATATCGGCCAAAGGAGGTTTAGCCAACAGGATGTGGTTATGGATGAGGGTTTGGGAAGCTTGTCATTATTACTCCCGGCTTTAGCAATAAATGTGAATGGCACTGAGTAATACCCTTTTCTTTGCTGACTGCCCCACCACTCGTCTATACTGTCTGCTTAGCCTGAAAGCCCTTAAGTTCAATGCTGTTTTGTATGTTTGTACAACGTGTGGTATGCTGCAGCCCTTATCTCCATCTGGGCTTTTAGGTGCAAACAAATGATTAGCAGGACTAAATCTGAAAAGAGAACAGGAAAGTACTAGGCACATGGTAACAGTCCTTGTAGGGGACAGCACACAGGTATTGTTGCAGGGAGAACACAGGGTGGCAATTTCTGGGTTTGGATGGCAAATGTAAAAGGTGTAGGAACTGTTAATCAGTACCAAAAAGAGCTCATTCTTTGAGTCACACAACAAACAGAAAGTGTGAATCATCAGACAGGATGAACTGCAGGATGCTACAGGTAGCACAGCTTTGAAAACTGTGACCAACAGCGACCAAGGTCTGGACAAGAATTAGTGAATTTTACTAGAGGGAAAACAGGACAATATATGTAAATCACTATTCAACTGGACTTTATACGTTCTAGGAGCACATGTTTGGCCAAACTGCTCCTAAACATTGCTTGCAGAGAAGCAGTAAATACAGTGGTCAGCAGACTAATAAGAGAAGCAGAGGGCCGTATAGAATGGTACTTCCAGCCTAATCTTGCCTCCATTATCAATTTGTCTGCCTAACCATCACGTAAAAGCAGAATATCCACAGGTAATTATGTCTTATGAAACTTCTTTCCTGAAAATCCACCAGCTGAAAACAGGAATGGTTCCCCCCAGTGTCCTCTCCAGCCCAGGAAAAACAGGAGCTGCATCCCAGAGCTGTGTATGGCTGCACAGGGAGCTATGGCAGAGCTGGGGAAGTCCCAGTTTATGTGCACCACTGCCAGACAGGGCCTGCAAGCTAAACTCTGAGTATCAGAGCAGAAACATTTTTCATTTTCCTTTAGAATTACTGAAGTAATTATTATATGATGTGTCAGCTTCAAAGCATGGGTCAATTTATATATATGTGTGTGTGTATATATAAAAAAAATATTTGTGTGGACATATATTATTCTTGTCTTTTTATATGACTTCCAAGTTCAGTGTTGCTGCTTCTTGCCAAGCACTGCCTGAATCTGCTTCGCTAGTCTGCTATCATGAATAAGCCCGGCTGTATTTGGCTTGGGGAAAGCAGGAATAGTTACAGTCAGAGGGGATTTATAAGCTTTTTCAGGGCTGAATCCAGCTGAACGTGCACAGACTATCTGCTTTTTGATTCTGAAATGACTGTGGTTGCAGTATTCTCCTAGTCTAATCCTTTATGCCTTAAAATGTTCTCTGCTTTGTTCTGAGAGCCTCAGATGCTGTGGGATTAGAATAATATGTGAAGAGCTTTGGTGCTTAAGCACTCTTTCTAAAGTCATCGCACCCTAGAATAATTATTTCTGTTCTTCTGCAAAGGTTGAGATCAGGAGCTGTGCAAGGAGAGAGGAACAGGGTTTGTACTGCTTATGGCCAAAAACAAACATTAATTCTAAGTATACTGAGTCTCAGCAGGAAAGGAAATGCAGCAAGAAAACATTTCCACCCTGCTCTGCTGTATGTCCTCGCGTACTCAGGACAGGGATTAAAATAAAGGAGAGTGACTTGCCTATGAGTTACAAGTTAGTGATGGCCAGAAAGACAACTGGGAGCCTTTGGGCACAGAGGGGCCCTCTTATCCCTCAAGTGCAAGCTTGTGAGACCTTGACCTTCCCTGCTGGATGGCCAGGAGAAAAGAAACTCTTTCTGCATTTATTTCTACTCCAAAAGATTATCCTGCAAGTTGAAAGTGTGGCATGGAAGATCTGTCTAGATCTTCTATGATCTTTGATATTCAAACAGTTAACGAGGCATGGAAGGACCAGAAAAGGAGAGCAGACTGTGCAGCTGCCTCTCCCTAATGCAGTGACATACAGAATAAAAAGTCCAGAAAACCAACAATGAAGCAAAAATAAAGCTAGTTTCTTCTTCTTTAGATAATAAAACAAAGTTCATTTGAACTATCCAGTTCAGGTTTGTTCACAGGAATACTTGAGACTTATTAAATATAAATGTCTTGAGTGACCCTGCATCAGTGCAGACCAGCACAGCTCCACTAAAGTTTCAGGATTTCATGTCAGGAAATAGAAGTGTTGGAAAGGGCTGCCTAGGGAGGTGATGGAGTCACTGTCCCTGGAGGTGTTCAAGAAATGTGGAGATGTTATACAGAGGGATGTGGTTTAGTGTGAAATGTTGGTGATAGATGGATGAAGGAAAGCCCAGCAGGATGGGGTGGTGTTTCCTGAGAACTCTTTTCCTGCTTAACTGTAGTTAATCACCCAAATTCTACGGCTCTGCTGAAGCTCCTTCTTGAGGCAGGGTGGGTCGTTGTGTCTGAAGCCTTGTCTTGCCTGCTGGATGCAAAGGGCTGTGTGATGTCTGCTCTAGGTGTTCATGTCCCAGTGCAGGGCACGCCTCATAGGAGAGCTGGAGTAAGAACATTTGAGTGGTGCCTGATTGTTATTCTGCAGCATGTTGGGGGGTGTTTTACTTTGCAAACAAGGAACTGTAAGGTCAAGATTCCACAATGAGCTGCTATCCACTTTATTCCTTTGCTAACACACTTTTGTTTTTTTAATTAGAAAATATCTTTCATGAAGCCACTAAGTGGCATTGCTGTCCTGTGCCCTGAGAGAGCGCTACAGGGTTGTTCCTACAGAGCTATAAGCTGGGCAGCTCCTTGAATTTATTTCAAGTATGCAACGTGACCGGGTGTGCCCAGCTTTCAGGGCTAAATGAACCTGCAGTAGTTCTGCTCATCTGGTAAGCCTCAGCTCTTTCTGCTCCTTGATTCTCTCTTGACTATAGGATCAGATCACAAACTGCTGCAACTTTCTCCTTCCTACACTGATCTCCTTCTTCATGAGGACAGAAGATCTGTACTTTCTAACTGCAACTAAGGACAGATTCTGATGCTAGACTTTCTTGGGTTTACTTCCAACCCCTGCTGGCAACTATGCCAGTGCACTCCAATGAATAAGAATCTTCTCTTGCCTCTTAGAAGAGTCCTAGGGACCAGTTCTGATTAAGCAGTTAACAATTAGAACATTCATAGTTCTTGACCCCCAGCAAAGCCCCACCAGGCTCTCTGTCTCCTCGGCTATTCTGTATACAGTTAAAACAACAGTAATCTAGGAGAAGGGCCTAATCCTTACAGTAAACAGGCCAGGTTATCCTCAGACTGATACAGCACACAGGAGATTTACAGAGGCTGAGCAAATTCAGATATACACCAAAGGGGTACGTTTTCCCTTGGTACATTTCCCTTGACAACACAGTGCTCATCACAAGATAATGAATATGCAAACTAGTTCTGACAGGCATGGAAAGTTGTGGGTCCAGATTGCACCAGCTGTACTCAAGCAGTGTTTCCCCCAAAGTCACCTTGGCTGCCTTGCGAGGCTGGGAGTGGGTATAAATACAAATGAGCTAAACTGTTCTTCACCAAGGCCACTGCTGTTTTTTTAATGTGTGAAGTATTACAGATCATTTCCAGAACACCGTGATCAAAGCCCATTGGGGATCTTAATACGGGGTATTTTTAGATGTAATATTCTTCAAGGCACAATAGATCTGGAATCAAAAGCCAGCAGAGATCATTAACTTGTGATTGCACTGAGTTCTTTATAAGTGGCAGCTTGCTAAGGTAGAGAGACTGTTTGTGTGAACTGAGACCATCATGCTGACTGCTTCTAGCTTACGCTGTTTACTTATTTCACACTAAACGTACTATGCAGGTACGAAGAAAACCTAAAAAAAATGCATGCTAGGCAGGAAAAGAGTGACTATCTAGTCTGAGCAGATGCATTCTTTGAAGATTTCTATGAGATTTCTAAGTTTTACTGCACTCAGTCCTCCCTTTGGGTTAAAATAGCATTTCCACTTATGCTTACAGATTGTAACTTCTCTTTATCATCCTGTTACTGCCCAGTTTCACAGATATGCAATTGCTATAGCTTTTTTCCCCACAGACAGCAACTGGGAGAGTGTTGGGAATTAGAAAGTATTTAGAGGCTGTGTTTCAGGCACCACCTGTTTTAAATCTTGTAATGGAGACCTTAGTTAAAAGGTTTTTCAGGTATTCAGCTTGTTTGTGCTGTGTGGCTGCTGAAGTCCTCGCTCTTTAATCTTCTTCAATTTGGTTAAAAAACAATAATAAAAATTGGAAAGGTCCCTGCAGCAGGACTTCCAGCAAAACCGCATCAGCAACAGCAGGGAGGTTTTCAGGGAAAAGCTTGTGTGTTTGCAAAGCTTAGCAATGTCATGCTGCTGCTGTGTGTGCTCCTGCTCTCTGTGCGTGATCCCTAGCAATTCTGAGAACTGTGGAACAGTGCAACGCTGCTTGCACGTGTTGTTTTGCATCTGTAATTGCTTAGGTAGCATGTACAGAGTCAGGCTGTGGCTCTGGAGAGCTCAGCCTGCCACCTCTCTGGGTTATTAAAGAGAATCAGGACTTAAAAACAGCACTTCTGTGAGGAGGCTTTGCACCTGTTATTGCCACAAGTAACAGCTCACATCACATGGGCAGGCCAGCATAGCTGCAGCAGCCATGCCTTGGGCTGAATCAGCCCGTCAGGCTCTGGTAAGAGAACAGATGGCTTTCAAGCCTCATTTGTCCTGACTAGCTAGTCTTCAGCCGCGCACAGCTCAGCTCATGCAGCCTGGGCTTAGTGGCTTTACTGGGAAGGGAGCAGAGTGCTGTGACTTTGTATTGTGTCCTCTTTCTCCCCCATGCTAAAAGCCTAACCCTGTATCCGGAAGGGTAGGTCGTTAATGGGAACGCGATACAAGTGCAGTAGGGGAAGGTAAACAAGATGGACAGATGTGCGTTGCTTTGGCTTAAATTGACTGAAGAAGGCCCAGACTGATGCAAGTTCTACTTAGGAAGGTTGTTATTCTTTAGTACAGGGGTTGGGATGGGGGGCACTTATTTTCTGTGTTGCTTCCTTCTTGCCTGGACGTTACTGGGGCTGTTATAAAACTGATGAATAATAATAATTCATTCATAATGCAGATTTACTTTTTAAATCCTGTGCTAATCCTAGCAGTACAGTCTATTGTATGTGATAGGAAAGGGGGAAGGAAAAACAGCACTGGCTCCAAGCAAACAAGATTCTTCTCTAGAAAGGTAATTAACAGTTGGTCTCCATGGAGCCTTTATCACAAAATCAATAGTAGTCAGTTCTGATTTCCCTTGTTCTTCTTTACTTTGTGCTGCTTTAACTGTTTATAAAAATGTTTGTGCATCTGGCTATGGGACTTTCACTGGAAAAATGAGGCTAAGAGAATTGTGGCAGCTGAGGTGCATGAAGTCACGTAAGTTCACCTTGAACAGAGATTTTTGGCCAATCTTTTTTCAGGATTTTACCTCTTCCTTGCTTTCCTGACCTTCCTGCTTCAAGTTAGGAGTTTTATCTCCTTTGTGCCATTACAAAATCATGTCAGAATTGACTTTCCATTATTATTTTTTTTTAACCTCAACAGTACAATGTAAAACTCCAAGACAGCTGCCCTAAACACAAGATTTAGGGGTGAAATCAGTAGCAGAGTGGAGGATAGAGATATTTCTGTAGCTGTACTATGGAATCATCCGGAAGGGATATAGACACCTGGAGGGGATGCAGAGAAGGATCACAAATAATGAGACCTAATAATCATGTTGTTAAATGCACAGTCTAAATAAAACAGGGAAAGAGCAGGTGGATGTATACTGAAATCAGGAAATTCTTGCAAGGGAGAATTTGAACAGGACACTTGACAGTGTCACTGTTAAATGGATTTTTAAACAAGGTCAGATGGCTTTCTAAAAGTTTTACCATGGATAACGCAAACATTGTTGGGCCTGATTTGGAAATTTCTGGATAAATATCTCTTCTGATGCTATGGAGGTTTATAAACTAGGTGAACATACTGCATCCTCCTGATCTATTTAGGGGAATGTTTTACTTTTTGGGTTTCTCAGTAGGGTCAGTATTGCTTGTAGCTCTCTTTTCACATCTCTTCTGTGAGAAGGACTTTGTCAGATTGGTTGTACTAACACCATGGAGAGTTTGGAAATTAAGTCTGATTTCTCATTCCCTTTAGGATAAGTTAACCCCTCATTATCTTCTTGTGTTCTGCCTGGCTTCTCTAGTCCTCATTTACTGGTCACCTTTAGAGCCGTAATAGTAAGGAACCTGAAGTGGAATATGTCGCCTTATTTGTTGTCTATGTCCCGAAGCAGCAGAGCTGCCTGAGAACACAAGCTTTATGGGGTTCCAGGGTTCTCTGTAGCCATCTCATGGCAACTGTCAGGGTTTTCAGTCAGTTTCCTTCTCTCCTTCTTCAAGTGGACAGATTGGGGATGTTTACTGTAGAATGTGCAGCCTACACACCATAAAGTTCTCCTTTCCTTCCTGTCCTCACTTCAACCTTTAGTTTCACCTCTAATTAATTTGCTGGACTATAAATGGGAGAAAAGAGCTCAATGCAAACCCTGTTGCTATTACCAACATTATTGCCAGGGAACAAACTGTTGTCAACAACAAAGCAAAAGTGTATGAGGATGACACCTTTTCCTCATGTCTAATATGCAAGTGTTCTGGATTTTTTTCATGTAGATTCTGTACTGGTTCTTCCCTTAGGTTTTGTAACAAAATGGGGAAATTAAAAGTCCAGTGCTGAATGTAAACAGACCATTTAGGTTCTACTTTGTTCAGTAGTGCTTCATGTTTACTTTACCGATATAACCTTTCTAGACAATGGCTGCTTATGGTGTGATAAATAAATATTGTCCTTAAAATAGGAGTTTTACATCACTGCATACGTAACAGATCTGAAAACACAGGCATTCAATCACTATCTAGAAATAGCCATTTATAGATACTGAGCTGCAGATCAAGCCATGAGTTCTTATACTCACAGGAAGATGAAGAATGAGATGCAGTGAGAATGTGTTGATGTGAAGTCATGTTTGTAAAACTATATCCACCATGAATTGTTAGGGTACAGAAGTTCTGCCAGAAAATACTAGATTTTGCTTCCTAGTGCAGGTACTTCCTGATGTTCCTATTGCCCTCAAATTAAGTAAAATCTGGTTCCACAAACAGTTGTGAAAAGGAAATGCATATGTAGGTTGAGATGAGTTTTCAGCTATTGGAGGAAAAAACAGCAGCATATCCAAACTGTGTGTTATTAAGAGTTTCTGGGTCAAGGTTTGACCAGCCACCATACTGGAAAATACTTAGGAGTAAAAGCTGGAACAAACCAGCAGTCTCATTTTACCACTAACCCTGGATTCCACAGGCTTTAATCCCAGCACAGTCAGACTGGACTTTCAATTTTGAGAAACATAAAATATCAGCAAATGAGACCCCGTCCCTTCTGAAATCAATAAAAAGATTATTTATATTGAGCTCTCAGCCAAAATGAGTTGAAATCACCAAATTTCTCTTTATTCTAGATAAATTATAGAGCTTTTAATATAAATTAATCTCCTGAAACATACCTGTAACATACCTTTGTTTTATTCTGTAAGATCTGAAAGCTTTGGTGTAATTTCATATGCTTCTCTAGCTGATAATAAAACTCAGGTTCTTTCTATGGTGTTACTGGTGTGACCCTGGAACAATCAGAAAACAAAACAATCTGTTTTGTTGTGCTAAACAGAAAGCTTCTAAAGCTGCTGAGCGTGCAGCTGATTCTTTTAAATTGCTGGCCAAATTGGCAAGTGACTACAGAGAAAAGTAGCCTAAGAGAAAGGTTGTGTTGAGTGATCTGCAGATTTCCTCTGTTTCTCTGGATTTACTCTTTCATGTTATGATAGCTGTATTAACTTATATGTTGACTATAGGGAGTAATAAAAAGTTTCATGTCAGAGAAAGGACGCCTTGCTTTCCTCTCTGTTGAGCTGATTCTTCCTGCTTGTTTTTAGTGTTTAAGTTGTTCATATCCCATTTCAAGCCAGAATCTAATAAGTAAGTGGTTTTTTGTGGGGTTTTCTTTGGGGAGAAGGGTGAGTTTTTTTCCTTCAGTCTAACATGTTTATTATTTGTGTGTCACTACTGGCTAATCAGTTAATACACATCTGTGGTGGATACTTGAGCCTGCAAAACCAACTCAGCAGTGTGTATTTGAATCTGTTCAAATGTTAAGTTTGTGCATGGCTCCATCCTCTGGCCTTGACCAGCAGGATTCCACAAGATGACCACAAGATGAGTTGAAGACGGTAAGGACAGTATGCTGTTGTGTGTAGGTTTTTTTTAGTTGTTTTTGAGTGTTTTTTTAGCATCAGCTGACAGAGTTTTACAAAGGAGAGTGTGAGTAGAATGGCAGCAAAGAAAGGCAAAATATAGTTTTATCCATGTCTTCAAGATTTTGCAAGGGTGCTTTTAAAAGTAACCCTGTCTTTTGCAGAGTAAAGGGGCTAGTGTGCAGGAAAGCTTGGCCTGATCAAGTCATAAACCTGATTTATGCCTGTGGATACTGTATTGCATTTTATACATGGCCTTGTCACCTTACGCAGCCCTAATATTTCTGTGCTATTAATGTTGATGTGTACTCTCCAGAGCTCCCGTTACTGCAGCTCTAATGGGGCAGATATTATTTGATTCTTATTCAGGAAATGAATTTATACTGTGACGTCCATGCAGTGTTGCCTGAATAGATTTGAAGTTGTAGATTTGCTAGAGCCTGACTGAAATAGCATTCAAATGAATGAGCACAGTTTGGTTTGCCAGGGCATTCATTTTGGTGGTGTTTTAGGTGGAATTTATCAAGAAGGCTTGTGGCATAGTATGCATCTTCAGCTGCTGTGAACACTGAAGATAAGGAGTCAATAAGGCTAAACCAGCTTGTGCCAACAAGCTCTTCTGTCTGTGTGAAGATGCAGGAAGAAGCCTCACATGAAAAGAACCTGTGAAGAACACACAGGGAGTAACTGGAACTATGAAAAGGCAGTCATTTCATCAACATTTCATTGTGAATGTTTCCAGCTGATGGCTTTGAAGCACTTGTATAATGGCTTGTGAAAGGATGGGAAACTTGTTTGGAGTTGTGTGGTAGTACTATTACATCCACTACAAATATTATAGGAAATACTTGAGGGGGTGATTAAAACTAACAAACTTTCTTTTACATCTGAGGTACTTCTGACTTGATGCTGAGCTGGCAACTTGTATCCAAATTCAGATGCTTATCAGTGTTTGACATCCTGTTATTCCCATTAGATAAAAGTAAAGTCGGTACAGCATGACTGCTGTATCTCTTAAGTAGGAATGCTGAGAAGGAAGTCTAGCCTATGTATCACTCAAGAAGATATTCACGTTGGCATGAATAACCTAATACTAGCATTGTATTTGTAGGCAAAATTACATCTTCTGACAAAGCCAAATTTATCATTTATTTAGCATGATAGGTTCCTGTCTGCCTATCATATATGAAAGTGCATAAACAAAGTAGCCTAATGGTTTATTTACAGCTTCTTGCATTAGCAAATCAGCATAAGGTGAAGTCAGAGCGGACTGCATCATAGAGAGCCACATAGGTGAGCTGACACAGCAGCAGCTTTTTTTCTTGCCCATGCAAGCCACATTGGCACAGTCTGGTTCTGATGCTGGTTGCTGGCACACTAATCTAAACACAACACAAAGACTTCTTTAGCTTCCCCACTGTTGTGTATGAGTACTATGGAAGAGTGAGGAGATGAAGAAAACCAAGGCAGATGATTTCTCAGACCTTCCTTCATCCCAAGGGCTTTGTATCATTGCGTTTCTCTGAAAATCTGCGTTTCCATTTCCAAGCAGGGAATAAGGAGAAGCTGTGACTACTACCACCTTATTCTCCTGTGGGTGAGTCCTGTGAGGGGTTGCTACCTGGGTAAAGCCAAAGGGCAAAGTCCTATCTTCTATTTCCTGGAAAAGGGAAATGTGTGCAGAGCCTCCTGCATCACCAGCCTGCCATCTTCCCTCCTCGCACCTTCCCACTCATTTTTCTATAGCCTTTCCTCTGCTTTCTCAGCTTTATATAAACACTTCAAAGCCTGTTTCAGCTTCACAGGCCAAGTGTGTAGCGCTGCCAGGGCTGGCTGGAGTTATCAGCTGAAAGTCCTGAACACACACCAGATGGCTGAGACACCAGTAGCTCAAAGCACTGGGGGAGGCAGAGGACTGACAGCCCTACACAGCTATGAGGAAATGTTTTTTCTTTGCCACACACTTGTGTCACCATTTGCAGAGTCACTGACAAACAGTAGCTTGTCCACGTTGCTTGGACAAAGCAGACTGTGACATTCTGGAGTCATTTGCTCTCCCCACCACATGGAGTGTGAAAAGCAAGCACAAATGCTGTGAGGAGTAGGCATTCTGTAGTATTGGGCTGAGTGCACACTGCATAATATACAGATAGATGATCAAGATGAGATGGTTGCTGGCAAAGCTAGCTGTGCTCCTGGCTGCGGAGTGCCAAGCACGGTGTGTGACTTGGCACTGCTCGGCTAGGCTGCTCCATGCACCTTGTCCAGGACAACCTGGCTATCTCTTTCCCTGTTACTGCAGCAGCACAGGACCTTGTTGCTCACCATAAAGGTGCAGAATTGGGGATATCAAAGCTTCACTTCATAGGATACCTGGCAGAGAGAGGCTGTGCTACAAAGCAGATTTACAAGCAAATACCACATCAGGAGGAAAGATTTTTTTTTTTTTTTTTGTCCTACAGCAGCCAGATTTAATGTACATATCCAGATTTAATGTACACTTCCAAATAACTGCCATTTATAGCAATTTGCATGTATTCTTATTGTTGCACAATCCTAATGTGGACTGACAAATTCTCTGAAGTGACTGAGGTCTCCATAGTTCAAATAGATATGCTGGGAGAGCTAGAGATGTGTTCAGCTCAAGATCTACAGTGCTTTGTCAATACATTCTCCATCTTGGTGCTGGTAAACAAACTGATGAAACACTTTAGGATGAGCATTAATCAAATTAATTGAGGGAACCTGGGGCAAGTACAGGGCTGGATATATGTTCTGCATGTTGGACCCTTTCTTCTAATTTTGGTGTTGCTCCATATAACCTTACTGTGGTATTACAGATTATCTGACAAAAAATGATGTCAGACTAGTGCAGCCAGGAAGAGAACAGTTGTGCCACCCCCAAAAGACTGTGCAATTCTTAACACATGAGCATGATTTTCCTTTAAAGCTTGCCACTACATTCCATTGTCCAGCAAAGAAGTGCATTATTTAATGTTGAGAGTCACCTATTCAGCATTTAATTTTTTCATCATTCAGACCCCTTCTACAAGAATTTCCCAGCATGTAGAACCTTACCATGCTAAGGGATTTATTTCCAGATGAATACTGTTGGCCTCTGCAGGCAGTCTTGGAGGCTCGGGGTGCTGACTGAACAACCTGGCGTGGAAAATCTCTTCCATGAAAAAGTGGTCACGTGTTGGGACAGACTGCCCAAGGAAAGTGGTGGAGTCTACATCCCTGGAAGCTTTCAAGAAAGGTGTAGATGTGGCACTGAAGGACATGGTTTAGTGAACATGGTAGTGATGGGTTGATGGTTGGACTAGATGATCTTGGAGGTGTTTTCTAACCTTAATTCTAGGAAGAAGAGAAACAGATGTACTTTTCCTTGATAGAGAGGCTAGGAAAAACCCAAGGCATAAAGATCTTGAAGAAAACGTAGAAGTAGACCCTCAAACTTCCCCCATCGACTCACCCTGAGATGAAAAGAAGTCTCATTAGTATTAACACCCTTGTTTTCTTTCTTTAGATATGTGGTTCAGAAACTCTGTAGAAGTGTTTGGGCAGGTGGTAGTTGACTTACATATCTAACTAGCCTGAATATTTTGCTATCTCAAAATCATTTTCTTCTTGACTTCTCAATATTGTTGCCAAACACCAGCGACTCTAAATAGAAGGGACTGAATCACATCTTGCAAACACAGAGCAGGTGAAGTAAATAGCAAACTATAGGTTGGGATACCTTTATGTTTGCATATACTGCTGAAAACAGTAAATCCAAGGCCATAAATGCACAGAAGAAAAAGGAACACTGCTTTCAAATACAGTATTTCTTAGGAATTGCTTATCTAAATTTATTTTTAAAGTGCTATTTTATACAGAAACAGCTTAGGAATGAGAAATAGAGTATATGGAGAATTTGTATTTATTTGGCAATTATCTGGAAATTACTGTTGTTTTTCTCTGTGTTTATTACTTGTTTGAAAGAACTATTTTTTTTCCCCTTAAGTTGTTGCTTATTAATGTTGAGGTAAGACATACAAACAAATTTCTTCCTATTTTTGTTAGCTATGCAAAATGTGTTAATTGCTTCTCTCATGAATTCAGAACTAAGAATGATAATATCAGTGGAAAGAAGGAAATTAGGTAAATACTGAATAAATTATTGTAATGCTTGTGGTAGGAGAAAGAGCTTTATCCTGTAATAAATTTACCCAAAATAAGCTGCGAAGCATGCTTTGGAGGATGGTTGTGGCACAGCATGGTGAGCTTAGGCACTGTGCATGTTGTCCTCCTACAGCCTGTTTTGAAGGTGCATACAGAGGCACAGGGCTGGCCTGCCTGAGGGCAATGGGATGTCCTTGGTGCTACTGATGTGCAAAAGGGAAGGAAGATGGCAGAACTACAGATGCAGTGAGGTAAAGTGCACCATTTGTAGCTATGTTTCCCTAGATAGAATCATAGAACCATCATCACCATGGCTGGAAAAACCTCCGATATCATCCAGTCTGACCCCCATGTCTGTTTCCTCTGTGCAGTCTCTAGCCACTCTGCCCCAAGCCTGTAGCATTGCCTAAGGTTGCTCTGGCCAAAGTGCAGGACCCGGCACTTGGTCTTGTTGAACTTCATCCCATTGGCCTCAGCTCAGCAATCCAGCCTGGCCAGATCGCTCTGAAGGGCTTTCCTACCCCCAGGCAGGTTGACAGTTTCTCCCCACTTGGTGTTATTTGCAAACTTACTGAGGGTGCGCTCAATCCCCTCGTTCAGGTCACCAATAAAGATATTAAACAGGACAGGCCCCTATGGTGACACCAACTGAAAGCCACTCATGACTGGTTGAATAGCTTAATATTCTCACTTCAGGTAGCTGCACCTTTGTTTCACACTGCAGTTTGAGATACGTGTGGTTATTCTGTAATATCCACCCAAGATGATGAGAGAGGAGCTGAACTAGTTAGGGGTTTTTGCTGCCAAAAACAGTAAGAACAGGATGGCCCTAGATGCTGCTGCTCAGCCCTAGTCATGCTTGTGGTGGAAGCTGTTATTTTGCTGTTTGGGCCCCTGCCCAAAACCATAAGCATGCAATTAATGTTAAATGAAAAATAGGATCAAACCAAGCCCTTCTTCTCTGAGAAGCTTTAGAACTGAAACGTTTTCCTCCTCCTGTTCTTGCAGACTCTGGTGCAAAGCCAAAATAATAAAAGGCAGCTGGTGTGGAGCCAAAATTTAAGCCTTATATATCTGACAAGGCTATTATAAAACTGATATGCTCTTGTTTGTATCCTCATATATAAAAATGGGGAAAAAAGATGGCAAGTATTAGCTCGTGGCATGTAAAAGCAGGAGCCCTGCTTCCAGGGATTGCATGTGTGATGTGTATGTTTATTTAGCACCCACTGCCTTATTGATCTTTAGTATCGTGTTTTGATTTATTGCTTGTCAGTGCCAGCGTTATGGATTTACTGCAGGTGAATGCTACGAAGTGTTATATATTTCAGCAGTGATTTATTTTCATGTTCAAGTATGAAGAAGGAACATTGCCTACTAGCTTTAAAAAAAGAAAAGAACAAAAAACAGAGCCAATGAGGTGAAATCTAATATGACTGGAAACGTTATACAGTTTCTTTTCTGAATTGCAATCAATCAGGCACAACATTGTTGTTCCTATTTCATTTGCCCACACTGATGAAGGACATCACAAAACAGCCTGACATTCTTTGCCCTAAAGGGGACAACATCAGCTAGAAATAAGTAGCAAAATTGCACATTTCATTCATTTTCCTCAAGCCTTTTGAAAATTGCACATCAAAACCACACTGGACCCAAGCCTGTCTGGCTGGCTCTGTTCTAGCCACACCAAAGGACAGTGTGTGTTCTGTGGGGGCTGCAGACAGCTGGTGCAGGTGTGCAGAGAGATGTCTGCAACTCCCTGCATCACTGGCCTTGTAGGCACTGCTTGCTGCAGAGCTGTGCTGCAGCTGTGCCCCAGCCTGCCTTGTGCTGGTGATCTGCGGCATAGAGGAGCAAGTCTAAAGGGTTCCCTCTGTGTACATCAAGTCAGCTTTTTGTGCAGTCCATCTGCAGCCTGGGTTGCAAGTGGCACAGGATTAGCTGGGGGGGAAGGCAGAAGGATGGATGAGCTAAGAGAGACTGTAGAGGTTCAGAAGAACAATCCAGGTGCTCCATGATAACCACTTCTTTGAGGTCTTCTCTGCCAAGGTTTTCTATCCAGGAAAAACTGCCATGGATTGGCCACCTAAGCATGATTTTATTCATTTTGTTCAACTATGTAGGCTGCCCCAAACGTAATGCCTCCTATTTATTTTCATGGAAACTACAATAGCTACAAAAAGCACAATAACGCTATTTGATAGAGCAAATTCTTAGGTACAAAACTGTTTCTCAACATAGTCACCACCATTAGCTATGCATTTTTCATCAGCAATGAACGAGAGCCTGTGTGCTGGGCTCATACAAATCTGCTCTAGCAGAGGTGGCCCACTGTCGCCACTGCTGAAACACAACACCCACCACCTTACTGTGCTAACATCCACTGCTTGGTCTCCATCAAAGTTCAGCAAGTATCAAACATTGCCAGCTGGTGCCATTTTTTCCATGTAGAGAAATTGGTTCCATTAAAAATTAGCTATGAAGATTTAGGAAAACCCATGAACACAGTAAAGGGAAATTGCAGCATATATGCAGTTGCAACTCTGAATGCTTATAGAGGAAAGCATAAAAATTTTCTCAGGTTAGAAAACCATTTGAAATTTCATTTTTAATGTTGCTCATGACAAGTGACTGAAAGCAGATTGACAGATGAGGTACTTAAAGGTGATATGAATGCTTACTTCCATCCACTTTAATAAGCGCTGGGAATCCTTCAGGATTTTCTTCTGCTCTCTAAACAAATATAGTGTGCCATTGCTTTGGAAGATCAAGTGAAGGACAAACAGTCAGCAATTGGTCAAGAGTTAAAGTGATCTTGAAGATCTCCATCTTTAATGCTTTGGCAGGAGTAACCAAGCAAATGGCCAAAGTGGAATACTTGGTGGAGGAAGCAATGACTTAAAAGAACACAGAGTGGAGAAGGGCAAACAGTTTTAGCAGGTAGAAATACCCTGAGATGATTAGCCTGGGAAGGACAGAAAAGGAGGTTGGAGCTGCAGTGACTGCTGTTACTATAAGTTCCAACAATTTCTTTTACCCTTGCATATCTCAGTAGTCCTGTAAGAAGACATAATCTTGCCTGCCTCCAAAGTTCAGTCTTCCCTCTCAGTGAATGCCAAGGCAGCAACAGACACTGGGGCACTGACCTCAGTAGGTGATAGTCAACTGTGTGAGGTACGAGTTAAAATATGGTAGTAATTTTAAATAGCAGTTGCACTTACATGGGATTTTTACCAAGCACTTAGGTAATGAAACTTAAGCGAGAGCTACGTTCCTTTAAGTCAGGAAGACAAAGAGAGGTGGCCTTGATCATGGATGAAAAAGTTTTAGTGTTTATGTGTCTCTTGATACAAGCGGATTCTGTCCAAATGTCCAAGCTATCCCTCTGCTTCTTACTGTGGCTGTTCTGCCACAACAGAACCATCTGTGTTCTATCAGTGGGAGAGTCTGACAGTTAAAAATGATGCTTCTTCAGGAGTACCCAGAGGAATTTATCCACTGCTATTAAAAAGTCACTGGATTGCAAAATGTTCCACTCTCCACTAAAGATTGTAATTTTTAAGTAATTACAGGTCAGGATATTATGTTATCTTTTGATGATGCTTTATAAAACTGTGACTGTCTGAAAGTCATAAAGTAGTGTATTTTTGCATTTTTGTATTCGTGCTGCTAATTTGTAAGCTAAAGACCAAATCACAAGGACCACATACATTTTGTCTTGTTAGGAATAAAATGTGCCAGTCAGTGCTGATGAAAACTAGTGATCCTTTTGCAAAATGATAGTTCTGTTTATACAAATGAAATATGAAGAAGGCAATAAATTCTGAGTAACATTTAAGAACTGAGCTAGACAAAGAGGTGTGTTGTTTGCACAAAAAGCTTAATGAAATTGCCACTTCCTTCCTCTGCACAGCACGCATGTAGCAATGAGCAATTAACTTGATATCTTTGGACTACTCCCAGATTATTTGCCTTCATTGCATACTCACAGAAGAATGAGTGCTGCTGCTTCCATCTGTACCAGGCGTGTGTGGTCAGGTCCTACACTGATCCTGTGGATAACAGGCTGGCCTTTCTAGGATCTTGAGTTGCTAGTATGCTCTGAAGATGTAATCTTCTCTTGCTCTCAGTACCTTACAAGCGACCTGCCTCATGGTTTTAACCCTCCTCCACTTCTCTCTTGACTGGAAAGAAGTGGGTAAACTCACATTTCATAAAATGAAACCTTCAGAACAGCTGATCCTCGCTTTCTCTGGCTATGAGCTGCATATAGGTTCTATATGTCTTACTGACCCCAAAAGATATATAGGAGGCTGGCAAAGATTCAAGTTCTTTCTGTGCTATTATTTATCATACAAAAGGAACAAAAAACTCTGTCAGCAGATACTGTGACACTATCTGCTGTCCCAAGACCAGAAAAAGGGTGGTTGAATGAAATGGGCAAGATTAGATACTGTCCAAGTGATACAATCAAAGAAGATAGGAAACATCTTTGCTTCTTATCTCTGTGGTCAGTGACAAGTTAGCTGATGGAAAAGAAAACAGCCTGTTTGCTCTTAATCAGAGGAAATACTAATTACTGTTACTATCAGGATGATCTCATTAGATAGATGTGTCCTGTAGTAAAAAATCTGTATCCATGCACCGGTGTACACTTTCAGGAAATTCAGTGTAGGTCAATTTCCTTCCTATGTAAGTGTAAGCATAGAGAAGTATGTTAAGAACTGTGCAAATACCTACCTGTCTGTATGGTTTCTAGACATCAAATAGGAAACTTGCACTTGACCAAAACATTTGACTCATCTTCTAATGTTCTAAGCCCAGAAAAACAAAATCACAATTATCATGAATGCACTTCCTTGTGCACTCCATCAGCTAACAATCTTCCAGCCCCTGGTAAGAAAACAGATTGGGCTGGTGTACTGTTGGAAAGAAGGCATTTAGATCCATCACACAGACTGCTAACACTGAAACCAGGGAAATTACTTGTAGAAAAAAAAAAGAAAAAGAAAAAAAGAGAATCACAGGATATCCTGCATTAGAAAAGACAATAAAGATCAAGTCCAACTCCTGGGTCCCCAGGACTAACCAAAATTCAAACCACGTTTTCAAAGTGTTGTCCAAATGTTCCTTGAGCTGCTGCCATGGGAAGCTTCTTCCAGATCCTGACCATCCTCTGGTAAGGAATCTTTTCCTAATACTCACCTCTCCTGCAGCAGCTTCCATGCTGTTCCCTCGGGTCCTGTTGCTGTCACAGAGAGCAGAGCTCAGCGCTGCTCCCAGTGAGGAGCTGTAGGCTGCCATCAGCCTCCTCTGCTCTGTGCTGAACAAACCAAGGGACTTCAGCCACTCCTCACACATCTTGTGCCCCAGACCTCTCTCCATTCTAATAGCCCTCCTTTGGACACTCTCATGCAGTTTTATGTCCTCGTATTGTGATGCCCTAAACTACGCATGCTGCTTAAAGTGAGGTTGCACCAAAGCAGAATGGGACAATCCATTTTCTCAACCAGCGTTTAGATACTGTTTGCACTTCAGTAGAGAATTCAGCAGGACATTTTACTATCGGGCTTCCTCATCCGAATCAGTTTATCTAGCCTGTGTGTTCATGGTTTAGTACAATCTAAAAAAATGCTGTGTAAGTTACTGGAGAGATTCTCATCAAAGAAGGCAGACGCTAACTGATGACTGATGCAAAATTTCTGAGAGAAGAGAATTTAGCTCTAAACAGTGACTTAGTGCAAGAAGGGCAGTGCCAACAAGAGCAGTGGGTGCTGCGTGACGGGTGAAAATATGAAGTGAGACAGTTATCAACACCTGCCTATTCAGCTACCCTGTTGACAGTTTTAAGTGGACGTATCATGTATATCTTGATGTACTGCAAGTGGTGATTGTAAGGATGTTGGAGCAATATCTGCAAGCATTCCAGCAGATGGGAAAGGTAGCAGAAGGAATTTGAAGAAGTGCATCAAAGCGGGAAGGATGTCACAACGGATAGATGTTTGCACTCCTCAGATTTTTCTGATCAACCTAGGAGCTGGCAGTTGGTGTGAGATGCATCACAGGTGAGTGATGTGAGATGTTGGTGTGAGGCTGGCCGTAATGCATCACAGGCTGAATTATAGGAGCAGACTGGGACACTCTGCTTTCATACACAGGTAACTGAAAGAGCCTGATTTCAGCTGCATGGCTTAGAAACTGGATTCCTACTCTGCCTCATGTCCCCTCATTTTTCTAATGTGAGCCCTTGAGGCCAGGAGTTGTGTCACACACTGGCCAGCTGGGCATTAGTGTAACACAGATTGTAATAACTACTCAGGTCGCACTGAGGGATGTTGTTGAGTCATGAAATCTCACCATTATGCCTGAAGAAAGTTTGTATTTTCTTTCAACAAAAGTGCCTCTTTCCATTCTGAGAACAGGACAAGGCTAATCACTGTTATTATCTTGTAAGGGAGTGATAAAACACAGTGACACGCATGAGGCAGCTGTCACAGCTTCTCTCAGGCAGCCCATCAGCCCTGTCTGCTTCTTTCCAGCAGATGTGATGACAGTGCTGTGCTGATGTCAGAGACAGGAAGTGCTGTAGGTGGGGCAGAGCACCGCGCAGTTTGTCCCGTTGCCCAAGGCGACTGAGTTTGCACAGACCTTTGCAAGCTGCGTGAAAAGACATTATTTCATGGCCCTTGTCTTGCTTAATTATCACTTCAGCAAGATAATTTCATCTCTGTTTCCCCCCCCCCCCTCCCTTCTCCGCCTATTCTTTATGAAGAGATCTGGAGCAGAAAAGGTCAACTATGGAAAAAATCGTAGCAGAAGCTAAGGCTAAGTAAAGGTCAGGTGATTTGATTTGACTCTTGTGTACGCAGCAATTGTGTTTTCTTCTTTGTGATTTATGAGGGAACTGATGGAAACATCTATATTTAGATGGTCTGATAGATCTCATTATATTATGGGCTCTTGAGACTTCTTTGCTTGAATAAGCCTGATGTCTGCAAAAGGACTGACTGCCCTGTGGCTGCACGATGCCTCTGCTATGCTTATGAAGCCCTCTTCAGTTTCTGTCCATGGGAATGATTTGCGTATCCAGAAAGGTATGTGGTTGAATAGGCCTCCTCTTATAGGCAGCAAACAGAATGTCAATCTAACCAAAGCAATCAGTGATTCTTAAAGAGGTATAAGCTCTGGATTTACAGGAAATGACAGAAGAGGTTTGATCGTTAAGAATTGCTTTATCTTTGTTTATCTTTTTTCTCTGACATCTGATAAATGTGAATTTTCACAATGGCCCACATTCCCCATTTGATCCCAAGGAGTGATTGCAGCTACTCCAGATCTAAATGGATATGGGTTAGGAAGAATATACACGTAGGTACTAGGAGATAAAAATAGGAAAAAATTTTGTTTGATGTTCTCAAAGAACAAGGAAATGCCCTGGGAAAAACAAAGTCAGAGTTTAGGTGTGAACCATTTAGGCCTCCTGTTACTTGTTTTTTACCTAATATAGGCCTTATACCTTCCAGTCACTCAGCATGAGAAGCTGTAAGACTTAAGAATTCCTTGCATCTCACTGTATGTACTTAGTGACACAACGCTTCTACAGCTGTCTCATCACCTTCCATTCAGTCTATTGGACCATACAGTATGGAACTCACTTGGTCTATCTCCACTCCAAAAAGTATGCAAGATAAAACCACTTATCCATCAAATAATAATGTAAATGGAAAGTATACAGGGCTGGGGAGGGCAGACTTACAGAAACAAAGTGGCCTACAGGGAGATTTGAGGTATAAGTCTGGAGGGTTAAGGAACAATCATTTCAGTTGCAATGGGCTGGTTATTGTTGATGACTACCAGAATGCCAGATATCTTTCACAAACAGGCTTTTGGTTTCTCCTGTCTATTTGTATGCAAAACATCACACGTTCATGCTCATGGTGAAAGTGACCTTACACGAGGGAAAGCAAGAGTGAGCCCAACCACTGTGCTGCTCCAGGGCAGCCAATCCACAGCCAATGCCTCGTTGCTAAATTAAGCAATAGGCCAGGGTCTGTAGCAGACATGGAATCAAGGCTTCATAAATCAAATTTCCTTGCAGCAGTAGAAGCTTGCAGGGAAAAAAGCAAACAGTGCTTTTGTAAACCCATTGCTCTTGTTTGGGTTGTTGTTATTTTTGTTTTTTTTTCTTTTTCTTTCTGAACTGTTCAAGGCTACTAATAAATAAATGTTGCAATAGATTTTTACTACATGATAATGGAGCATTTAAGCATTTACATTATTACTGAAATATTTATTGAAACTAAACAGTACTATGTGTGCAAAACCCATCTGCGAGAAAACTGAAACAGAACAGTATAAATGTTGGATCATAATTATTCCTAATTGCAAAATCTTTTAAGCAAAAAGGAATTGAATCTTGAAGCACTTGCTGAGCTTGATTTAGCATTTCATTAGTCAGGTTTTGAACCGGTTACAGAGATGATTTGGAAGTCAGCTGGAGTAGCACAGTGGTGAATAATGGGCATGCTTTATGTACATAACCCTTGTGGAACTAGAGATTCTTAGGACTTCTAAAGTTCAGTTTTGTAAGTCTGAAAACTGAACATCTGAATTTCCTGTTAAATGGGAAAGTCAGTTCAAATTTACAGGTCAGAGGAAACTCAAAACATACAAGCCCTCACATACTGAAATAGAATCAAAACCTCTCACCATACAGTTCTGCTGGATATGTGTGTATAGCATACTTTGTAATGTGTAAATGTTTCTCTTTTATCGCATGTGCACCTATCTTTACATGTGTGTTTATATATCTGCATGACAAATGGCAACATTAAGTATATCCTAACTAACATCACCACAGATCTTATTTGCAAAAAATCAGTACCCAAAGTCTCCTAACAGTGAGATTCCTGATAGTAATTCTGTTGGTATGTAGTGTACTGTGGAATTGCCAATGAGTCAACAACAAAGAAAGCATCCTTGTTTAAAGCCTTGTGCAAATGCACAGATCTGGAATAAGGAATGCCTGCCAGATGAGTTTATGGTATCCATCACAAACTGTATGGATCATTCAGTCTTTCCAGAAGAGTCTATTTTCATCAGGCCACTGGTTTTATTAGTGTCTTGCTGCAATAGTAACCACTATGTGGTAAGATCCATGAAAATATTTCTTGAATCTTTCAAACCCTGAAAATGACACCCTTCCTTTTCAATAGAACTTGGAGCACCATGTCTCACTGTAGGAAAGGTTTGGTTTTATTTATAGAAACTGGAAGGCCCACTTCTCGTTTCTGAAGCAGAACTGAGAAACAATTGGTTTTTACTTCAGTGTTGCAAAGAGAAGTGACAGAGAACAGATGAGATTTTATCTGTTACTTAGGTACAGTTCCACAATAGCTTAGGCCAAGTCTATGACCTGCAGGCTTTGTTCCTGTATCCACAATTCACTTCAGGTGATGGAAGGCCCATGGTTTGGGAGATTGGGAAAGCTTTTACAGCTAAAATTAATTATTTGGAGATACAGATATTTTGCTTGGATTAACCCTCTGGTCCAGCTAATGGTGAGGCAGGCAAGGATGTGACCAGCACAAACTACCCTGAAACTACACTCTGGAATGTCCTTTAGGCCACTCCTAGGCAAAGACTGAGTCCATGGCCCCTCTGCCAAATGATGAGGCTAAATGCCACAAAGCAACTGAACTGAATTTTGTAAATTTTCATATCCTCCACAATAGGATGCTTGCATGCATAGTGCTTTTGGGGATGGACCTGGAGCACCTTCCTGCCAGCCGGCCATGCCTGGGAATTACTTGGGAGAGTACAGGCAAAATCATGAAGGCATGAGGTCCTGTAGCAGGTAGTCTAGCAGGTTGCATCAGTGTGTAGGAGCTTGAACTTTGCTAGATCAATATTAGTTGATTAATCATTAGAATAATGACGATCCAGCTGCTTGCCCTATCTTCTTGGAAGCCTCTGGATTGCAAAACAGTAAGAAAATCTTACAAAGGGTGAAAAACATCTTAGGTAATTGCCCTGTTTTCTCCACTGAATTCCCTCAATATCTTTATTTTATGTTTCCAAAATGTTTGTCCTTGCTCTTGCATTATACAGGCAGAAAAAGTTTTTTGGCATGAAGCTCCTGGGGGAGATGTCCTGGAGAAGACTAGGCTAATCCTGATCTCAGTGGCTATGCAGAACAAGCATACTGCTGTCCTCTATGGAAACAGGATTAAAACGAGTCAGTAAACAGCATGTATAGCACAAGAAAAATCCACACACTGCTGACTTATATGGAAAAGCAATATCTTGATTATTCTACAAATGCATAGCATCTCTCTTTTGTGTGAGAGATTTGAAATGAACTCATTTCTCTTGATTCATTTTACAGTTCTCCTAAAGAGTTGTTAAGATAAAGTGAGCATATCAAGAGACAGCCCATGCAAGGAACTATTTGTTAGAAATGCCCACGTAAATGTTTCCAATTTACTTCCCCACATACAAATACAGCATTTTCTTGAACACATATAATTGACTGCATAGAGGACCCTCACTAGAAGCATGTTGAGATATATGGTGTTTTCCAGAAGATTAAACATTAGAAATCTGTGCCCTAATGTTGTTGTGTGACATTTCTAGTAGTTTGGGTTTTTTTAAAGGGTGGGTGTTTTTTTTTTTTCAATCACAGACTCCTGCTCCCCTCAGGAGTACTTTGTGTCTCCCAGTGACTTTCAGAGAGGAATAGATTTTGTCTCAGCCCTCCGTACCATGAGATGTGTCTTCTTGCAACTCCTTTTCTCTTCAGTCTTCTTCCCTTACAGAAGGCTGGCCTGTGTCAAGCAGTTAAAGAATCATAGAATCACCAACATTGGAGAACATGTCCAAAATTATCCAGTCCAGCCATCCACGTACCACCAATATTTCCCCTCTAAACCATGTTCCTTAGTACAGGCCCCAGTACCAACTCTGGGGAACACCACTGATGACCAAAAGAAACAGGAGTCTCAACTTTGACCGGTGATTCAAAGAACAGTTTACCTAGCCTAACAGTATCAAGACTTGTTTATCTTATGGGAGCATCCCTACTGTCAGAGAATTCTCTATCCTCACTGTCACAGTGTCTGAGGTAAGGTTATCTGTGTCATTTTCTTTGAAAAAAAGGAGGTACAGTGTGACTCTGAACACTGCTTGGAATGTCTGGTTCCAGGACCTGCTCCTCATACCCTGAAAGTCATAGCCAAACAGGGAGAAGGCAACCTGGTACCCAGTTCTGGAGAGCAAAAGGCAGTTTGTAGAGGCCAGAGGAAGAAACCTCTCAAACCACAGGAGAAAACAAGCCTTTCAAGGCTGGCCTTGCTGAGGAAGTCCTGCTGTGTAGTACTGGCTTTACTCAATTATATGTAACCGAGGTAGATGGTATGCATGTCAAGACACTTGTCATTTTGCAGAAGTCCTGATCAGCACTGCAGTGCCCCTTAATTAAGATTGTATGGCAGCCCGTGGTAAATGAGGAAGCACATACAGATTTCCCTGTGCTCTGCCACTGCTATTACTGGAGGTGGTGTGGTTAATCTCTGCAGTTGTGCAATGATATAAATAAATGAATACAGGAGGGTAAATCACTTTCATTTCTCAATCTTTCCTCATCCATCTCAGTAAATAAGCAGGTTTTCCTCTTCAATCCACTTTTCTCTTAACATAAGTAAATGAAATGAAGAAGAATCTGCCTCTCACAGTGCTCAACTGAACCTGAGTCCCTTCTTAGCAATTGCACTGAGATCAGAGAAGCATTGTCTACCATTAACCTAGACTGAGAACACAATAAGATCCAGTTTTGAGTACAGTTTTTAATACAGAACCTTAAACTCTTTGAGAGATTCCTTAACGCAGTCAAGATTTTGTTTTCTTCTGTTCCCTATCTACATTTCAAGAGACCCATTCAGTGCATTGGTGATATCCAATTTATTTTTCTAGTTGTGAGTAATATCCTCTGTTAGTGGTATAAATGGCACCCTTTGCCATTTGCAGAATTCTTAACAATTCTCCTGCTGCCTATTAAAGCAGTTACATAAATAGACACACTTCATTAATATCAACTTTTTCAGTGACTAATTGAATCTTTCCAATATATCTCTGAGCAGCCATTGAATTATTTAGGTGGTGGTGGATATGTAGAAACTCATGGGCTGTGGTGTTGAAAAGTCACTAGAGGCAGGGAAAGAACAGGATGTGCTTGACTTACATGTTAGCTGAGAAGCTTCAGTAGACTGTGTTCCTGAGAAAGCAGGAAAAATAGGAAGTTCTGATGAGTATTGTCTTGCTGTGACAGTGATGCTTGCTTGTGGGAAGAAGACTTGTCAAAATCATCTGACGAGAATGCACTGGGAAAGAGTAAGGCAAACCAAGGCTGAAAAGGGGAGGAATATCAATGGATGCCAGCTCAAAATCTGGCATGATATCCTGAGGAAAAGAAAGACATAGATTGCGTCGTGGCCTTTAAAGAAACCTTAACAACACAAGAAGAACTGAGGATGGTAATTCCTGTTGGGAGAGATTCATTTTTAGTCTCTCAAGAAGGATTAGCAGGGCTCATTTATTAAATCATCAGGCATTTTGAAATTTATTCTAGGGCAAAAAATCCAAAATCTACCTGCTGAAGTAGAGAAAGGTTGAGTAATTTGAACAAGTTCAGAAGTAGATTTTCTCCATATGTACATGTCCATGCATGTTTAACTAATTCATAGTGCTCTTCAGCTAAAAATGGATTGATTTTTATCTTTTTTATCATTTTGGCAATTTGAATTCTTTGCATGTGTATGCATAATAGGCAATTGTTTACTTGTACAAGGAGATAAACCTACTGCCAGTAGTATCAAAAGCAAACTATTTGTGTTAGTGCAAGTTAATCTTGTTAAGACTTACTTAGACAAATACTTGGTAACTGTTCTTGGTAATTACTGGAGTAATTTTTATCTTTGTCTGTGTTAAAGATTGATGCTGTATAGGGCTCAAGACAAGTTATGTAGGGGACAGAGTTTCCTTTGGAGGTCCTGCAATGAGTAAGACTTTATTATTGTCTATACCACTGAAGTAGCAGTATACCATCTATTACAATCTGCTGCCTTTGTGTCCATTAGCACAGTCCACTTAAAGACTAGGCACAACCAAATTTCCTGTGCTGAAGAGAGTTCACTTTCTTTGGGAAACTGCTTTCCCAAAGAGCAATGTGACCCTTTTTAAAGAAGAACAAGAATAATGTGAAGTATCTGCATGCTCCAATAAAATTGGAGCCATACCAGTGGAAAAAACAGCTCTGGTGCCTCCTGGAACAGGGTATTGGTGTCTCCTGGGAATGGGGTCCTTCTGCATATACATGAGAGTTAAAAGGAAGTTGAGCAAATACACAGCTACAAATACCAAATATAAATCAATTTACCAAATTTACCAATTATAAATCTATTAATAAATAAATAATATATTTACCAAATATATATATTTTTAATCAGGTTGACGATCTTTCAGAAAATAATTAATTGCTTTAAAAACTCCGTCTGTTTTGAATAGTAAACCATTCTCAAGTACATTTAAATGGCCATGAACCTCTCAAACATAATAATTTTATGTGGAGAATATGAGTTGTAAGTAGATACGTCAATGTAAAGTGAGCAGGAACAGTGTCATATCCACCCTTTGCATTCTGGCAGTTAATATACTATAGCTTTATGGAGATGACTATGATGACTTACATCTCTCATGTACATACAGAAGGTAAGCTGACTTCCTCTATTTCTGTAGTCCTTTAACTACCAAAAGTTTCCCAGAGAGCAATGCAGTAAATCTTTTGATTGAGAGCTAAGTAGGTGATAAGAATGTCAAGCCATATTTATGCTTTTATTCCTCCATAACAAGTAAAAATGATTTATATGTGGACAAAGAGCTGATATTAAAAGACCCCTATAAATTTTAAATGTTTTTTATTCCAGTGACATAAAAGTACACTGTTCTACTAGAAATAAGAAATATTCTTTTTACATGTATTCCAGAAGCAGCACCAAGAGAGAGTTAAAATTTCTAGTCATTTTTGAACACTCAGAAACCTTTTCTTTGTGACTGAACCTAAGTGTGTGTCTTCTGACATCTAGGCTGTCTCATGTCATTACTTAATTCTCAGGGTCTTTGCAGCTCTCAGTAATTAGCAAAAGGAGAGGTAGTTTCATGACTACTTGATGTTGCAGTCATTTGCTTTGTATCTCAGGGCTTTTTGCAGCATCTGCTCTATCTGGCAATGCTGCCTTAGTTCTACGTCCCCAGAATGTCCATTTAACTTTGTTTTGACAGCTTTATGACTGCTGAAGATTTCTGTGTCATACTGGACCCTTTAGATCAGCTTTAAGGCTTTATCTGTTCCTGAAGGCAGACTCCTATCCATTGTAAATTGCCAGAGATCCATTGATTTCAGTTTACCAATAATGATTTTTTCTTGCTGTGTTACCAATTGGCCTCATTTTGTTCAAGAGCCCAGCTCAGAAAAAAAGTACACAAATCTCTCATTTAAATCCAACATAGTTATGCTTGAGGACTGAGCACTAAAGAAACAGAGGGTCCAGCTCCTTTGAAGACAGCAGTCATGCAGCATTAAGAGTTAGCCATGCAAAACCTCAGCCCAGGTTATATCTTTGAGTTTGTCTGTGTATACCCACAGAAAGCACTGACCATGATGACTCAGAACTTCACTTCACTGGTTTTCATTTAAGATATGGAGGTAGTGGAGGAAAGAAGACTGATTTGCCTTATTTTTTTTAGCTTTGGCTTTGCATTCAGTGACCACATCCAGGATCTCACACCAGCTGAATGTGATAATGAGCAGGAATTAGCCCCAGGCTTCAGGTTTTGTAGTCTCTCCATCAGGATGCTATCAGAGAGGAGAAAAAGTAGCAGCTGGCTTGGCACAATTACAGAAAAGATGGGAGGGTGAAAAATACCATCACATGAGACCTGAGATCATTCCCAGCAAGAGCTTGGGGAAATGTGATTCAGTGGAGACTTGTAAGAATGAGGCCTGTTTGTGTGTTTAATAGTGGGGTCAGAGGAAAAAGGGGGTTTTGCAGACATTTTAGAGAAGGTAATGTCAGTTGAATTGAACAAATAATTTCTAGTACCTATGTATTTCCTTAAAAACAGGGAAAATGATTTCTTGCCATGAAATATTTCTTGCAAGGCTACTCTTGATTCACTAGACCTTGCCTACCTCATGTTCTGAAGGGATGTCCCAAATTCCAAAGGAAAACAAACAACTACAACAAAATCCACATGTTTAAAGAAGGTGTATGTTGATACTCCTAATACAATTCAAACAACCAATATGGATATGCTTTTAGCTGGAACTTGCACACAGAATGGTGATGAAAATCCATCTCAAAATGCATTCCGTACATCTGCCTGCCATAAAAAGCTGGAATTGTACAGAAAGGATTCTGCATATATCCCAGAGCAATTGGCTCAGTCCTAGCTTGAACAGGTCATGTCTGACTCTTTAATGTTAGTGATAGAGTTTGGATGCTGCCTGTAGCAAGGAAAAACTTAGAAGGAGCAAACAACTAAGGAACAGTGGAAAATCACCCTAGCAGAAAGAGTTATGAGGACAAACAGTGTGGGAGAAACTCACAGGAAAACTTTGTGCATTCAAGTGAAACTAAGCCAATGTAAGCTTTATGGTTGAATACTGCTGTGGTGGAGCCCAGGGTGAAGGTGCACTGAGGTCACTTGGGGAAAGAGGCTTGGTTGCACGTGGAGATGAGGGTGTCCAGTGTGAACAGACTGAGTTCCTTACAGCATGCATGAATGCTTTAGCAAAAGATAGTCCTGAGACAGAGATGGAAAGGCCTGAGCTACTGCAGATTGAGGAAATGTAAAATGAGTTGGCTTGATCAAATGGAGATAGTTACTTCTGTGGTGAGAAAAAGCAAACAAGCAAAACAAGCCTTTTGAAATATCAAGCTTAGCTTCCATACAGAGCTACACTGAGCTAAGTTTGAGGTACAACTAATTTTATTTTCTTTTCCAAAATATTTAGTTCCTATTTATTTAGCCTAATAGAAGTTATTACCAGTGTCTGGTATCAGTAATGTTGTTAGACCCACAGCTGTTCTATATAGAGGCATGAAAAAGCCAAAAAAACAAAAAAGAAATAAAACCTGGAAAGATTAGACATCTTTATTTTAGATAAAGTAATATAATAGATGATTTATAGATAGATGGTGATAATATATACAACATTAAGAATGGCCAAGAGAAAGTAAATCAATTTTTCTTTAGTAATTCAAGAATAATTTGCACACAGACAAATTCAATGATACCAAGGAATATCACAATACACAAATACATCACAGACATTTGATAGCATACCATACATTTGTAGGATTCTGGTGAGAATTACTAAATACTGGAAACAGGAACATTTACTATTTCATTTTATAAACTATCTTGAATGAACGTAAAGCTTTCTGTTTCGGGGCAGCATTGAGGAACTTAGAGACAATATTGATAGGTGATTTAATTCCAGATTTTTTTTTTATCTTTTCAGGCAGCTGTTTCTCGACTGATATACAGTTTATATCAGCAGTTGTTTTTATAATATTTTTTACATTTAAACAGGATATCCTGCTTCTCATCTGCTTTTTTGCATCTCCACTCCTTACTGTTCACAGTACTTACTCTCCATGTTTACACCTATATATCTTTTATCTGCTAACCTTGCAGCAGCAATTATGTCTGCTTTTTATCTCTCTGGTAATATGAATCAGCATAAAAATCCACGTTGTAGGGAAGGCTACCATGAGTTATAAACTGTCTTGGTAGCAGCCCGGGAAATAATTCTTTTGGTAGCATGAGGTTAGATATTAGGAGGAAGCTTTTTACTGTGAGGATGGTAAGGCCCTGGCACAGCTGCCCAGGGAAGCTGTGGATGCCCCATTCCTGGAGGCACTCAAGGCCAGGCTGGATGGGGCCCTGGGCAGCCTGAGCTGATGGGGAGCAGCCCTGTCCACGACAGGGGCTTGGAATTGGGTGGGCATTGAGGTCCCTTCCAACCCAAGCCATTCTACATCTGATTCCATGAGAAGCTCCATCTTGCCTGACAAAATGTGAGAGCACATTTTGCAAAGTAGCTGCAGTAACATTATCAAAGGATGTTTCCCTCTGGAGTAATGTTTTTCCACAGCCAGCTGATGACACCCAGGGAAATAGGCAGAACTAGACTGGCAATTAGAACAAACAAGTACCTAAAATCTGTACAAATGTACAAGCAACATATAGCAGTCCTGCTTTGTAGAAATGCATTGGTGAGATTATTTAATTTCAATTTACATTTACCTGCAGCCCTTACAACCACTTCCTAGAAGGTGCTCTGGCTGATCTTATTTCCTGAACTTCTGAAAATATCAAAGACATTTGGTATACACAGTTAACATAACATAACAGGAGACAGGGCCCTGAATCCAGAGTTCCCATGTATCTGGTACCACATTAGCTTAATTTATTGCTCACAGTAAGCTGCGGTTGTCTGAGCAGATAGGTTTTTTAGTTGTATTATTTGACATCATTACTGTTGAATATGCACCAGAATACCATGTGGTAAGTACGTAATAAATCAGCTCATTATGTCTATAATTGTTATGATTATGTGTTGTTCCAGATCTCAGTTTTGTTGACATAAAAAGAGGTAAACAGTATAAATTACTGACTCACCAAATGGTAGTTTTAATTTGTTGAGAAAGCAGAGGGTTATTTTTTTTGCATGGCCTGTTTCACATTTAGAACCACAGTAATGAATATATAGAATATTTGTGAAACAGGAATAGGAGAATGTGAAATTAATCATACCCAAATGTACTACACAGACACAAATGGTGAAAATATTAGTACCACAACACATTGACCAAAAGCTTCCTGCCATATGAAATGAATCAAAGAAACACAGAATGGTTGAGGTGCTTTTCAGTTGATTGAGTAGCCCCAGTATATACCAATGCATGGAGATATTCCTCCCTCGGTGCAGGACTTCACATTTTCCCTTGCTGAGCTTCATGAGGTTTCTATCAGCCCATTTCTCCAGCCTGTCCAGGTCCCCCCAGATGGCAGCAAGACAGTCTGGTGTATCAGCCACTCCTCCAAATGTTGTCGTCAGCAAACTTGAAGAGGGTGCACTCTGCCCCTTATCCAGATCATGAACAGAACTAGACCCAGAATCAACCCCTGGGGTACACCACTTGCTACTGGTCTCCAACTAGTCTTTTGGCACTGATCAGAACTCTCTGAACCTGGCTGTTCAAAAAACTTCCAGTTTACCTCAGCGCCTACTCACTTAGCCTATGCTTTATCAGCTTCTCTATGAGAATCTTCGGGGAGTCAGTGTCAAATGCCTCAAAGCCACACTGAATTAAAGGAAGACCACTGCTCTCACTTCATCTACCACGCCAGTTTTTTTCATCAAAGAAGTTCTTCAAGTTGGTCAAGCATGGTTTCCCTTTTTTCAAAGATTTTCAAAGGCATGTAAGAGAGGCAGTTGACTATCCAGCCTTGAAAGTCTCTGAGTCATGCCAGTTCAGCTGGAAAGACTGGGAAGTTTTTCTCTGGGCTACCGTACCCTTCCTTTTAGGGTTGTCAAACACGTGGAGGACCTGCCTGCAATTCTGAAGCCAAAATAAGACAACTATTGTGATTTACACTTCATGCTCGTGCTTCAAAAACAGTCCTCAAATGTTTTCCTGCTGAGTTCAGATAAAATCCTATCATGTTTCAATTTCAATTAATCCCAAAGTCGATTTCCAAAAAAGAGGGAAGTATTAGCTATAAATATTAAGACAGATGAAATTTCTCTCTTTGCAAGCAATGGCAGAGCCAAATAAGCGCTACCTGGAGGCAAGCTTGACTCTCACCTGCCCTTGGTGTGTGTTATTTCTTCCTAGGTGGGAAAAGTTGCTGTAGAAGGTAACAGCACTAATATTCTTTCGGTGAATTGGGAAAAGGTGCTGAAAGAAAAAGATGACAGTGGAGTTAAAGCTGCATCAGAGGATGCAAAAAGATTGGCTAGCTTAGATAATTAATTGGTTAACAGAGTGCTAAGACTGTGATTTTAGTATCTTGGGCTAAGGGGAGAGTGTATGATTAACGGAAAGGGTCTGTATTAGGAGTTTGGATAAGCAAATTTTTTGCTTAGGAAAGTTTAGGAAAGCCACAATAACTGCCCTCCTGATGTCTGAGGATGTCTTTGTAGCAGCAAAGCCTGTAAAGTCTATAGCTACCTCTTCCTGAAAGTCCAATGGCTGATAAAGGAAATTGCATCATCCAGTCTTCTTCTTTAAGAAAAAAGGGGAAATTTTTCTATAGTAATATTAATGGCAACAGGATTAATTCTAGGAAGTCTGGAAATGTTTTTGTAGAAATTATGTCATTTAAGAGAATAATGAGAGGAGTTTGTCAACCTGATCTGATTCCAGACTCAGAGATGACAAGGGTAAGGACTAGGCTCTGTAACAATCCTCTGAAGCACCAAAAAAGGAGCAAGACTGTAACAAGAACAAAGTAGAGTCAGATTTCCAGGAACCCTTGGCTGTGCCAATACTGTACATCTCCCAGAAACCCTTGGCTGTGCCAATACTGTACATCTCTGTTTTTCCTGATGAAGTTTGATGCTCTCCCCACTCTCCCCCTCTGGTGAGGTTCTCAGTGTTTGGATGTTCAGGCTCTTAAAACTACTGCTATTTTTTATTTTGGCATATGTAAAGAAGCAGCTGTTGATAGCAGTTACTGAAGATCTAGCTTAAATTTTCCATGGGTAAAGACAGAAAGCCACATTCAGGCATGGATATTACATAAATATGTGCTGACCTCAGTGGCCAGTGTTGGAGAATAAGTTGCACGCTCCATAGTAGGAAACATGAGAATCATAGAAGCATAGAATATCCCAAGTTGGGAGGCATCCACAAGGACCATCAAGTCCAACTCCTTGGTCCACACAGAACCACACAAAATTCAAACCTTTGTCCAAACACTTCTTGAACTCCAGCAACTGGGGCCCTGAACACTGCCTGGGGCAGCCTGTTTCAGAGCTCAGTTACCCTCTGGTTTAGAACCTTTTCCTAACACCCAACCCGACTCTCCCCTGATGCTGCTCCATGCCACTCCCTTGGGTCCAGTTGCTGTTACCAGAGAGCAGAGCTCAGCGCTTCCCCTCCACTCCCTATGAGCTGTAGGCTGCCATGGTCCCTTCAGCCTCCTCTTCTGAACTGAACAAGCCAAGAGACCTTGGTTAATTCTTATACATCTTGCCCTCTAGACTTTTCCCCGTCTTCTTAGCCCTCCTTTAGACACTGTAGTTGTTTTATGTTCTTCTTATTATTGCAGAGACCAAAACTGCACCCAGTGTTCCAGGTGAGGCCACACCAGCACAGAGCAGAGTGGGACAATCCCTTTTGTCACCCAGCTGGCAGTGCTGGGCCTGGTGCACCCCAGGGTATGTTTGGCCCTTTAGACTGCCAGAGCATGCTAATACCTCAGATTCAACTTGTATTCAACCAGAACCCTTTCTCTGGGGCTGTTCTTCATCCTCTCACCCCCAGTCCATACGTGTATTCAGGGCTGGCCCATCCCAGGTGCAGAATCTGGCACTTTTTAAACTTCATGTGGCTGGTGACTGCCCAGATCTCTGATATGTCAAAGATCTCTTTGCAAGGCCTCTCTACTCTCAGGGGAGTCAACAGTTCTTCCCAGTTTAATGTGTTTCACAAACTTATTATTATACCTTTGAGTTTTGCGTCAAAGACATTTGTTAAAAACATTAAAAAGAACTCACCCTAAAATAGAGCCCTATGGAACTCCATGAATCAGCAACCATCATTTAGGATCAGTAACTGAGCCTGAGGGTGTTTTGCTGTGCAGTGAAAAACATATGGATCCACTAATACGGATAAGGGGAATATGATTTATTAATGCTTGGGATGATTAGGTATCAAAAGATGATTTGTTGGGTCTTTTAGCCTTCTGTCGTTTTTTGGTCCCCAATTTTTTTCATGTTACAAAGCAGTGTAAAAACAGGAGTTCTCCTCACAGCTTCTCCCACAGTATTTCCATAAAGGCAAGTGGAAGAGTTGGAATCTCTCTGGTTGAAAACCTGCACTCAAATCTCCTGGCACTGCAGAACTGTTTCCTGCGATTGCAGCAGATAGAGATAAAATTCCACACTGGTGGGAATAGACTGCAATTAGAGCAAAGATTTCCAGACAAAAATGAGTCCTAACAAAAAATGTTTTCCTTGCTAGTATTTTTGTGGGGATGTTGGTTTTTGTTTGTTGTTGATGTTTTGGTGTTGTTTTTTTTTTTTTTTTTTTTTTTTGCTGGCTCGCCGCGGGCAGACCGGACAGCGCTTCACAGTGGCAGCTAAATTTACCTATCAAAAACAACAATCCGAGCTGAAAGCGTGACAAGAGTCCACCAGTATTTGCATACGCTGCGATCCCACATGCAAATGTGTACAACCCCGCAAGCAAACGGCTCATTAGGTGCCTAGATAGCAGTCTGGAGGCACACTTCCTCGACTGACTCGTGCAGGACAAGCACAGGTGGATGGGACTGGTGGATTTCCTACGTGCAGGTCTGGCTCTTCTGTTGCGGAGCAGCCACCCGGCTGCTTTCGCCGCCGGTAGCTTTGCGCTGGGAACGGGAGCGAGCCAGCTCGCGCGGTCGCCGGGCGGTGCGGAGGAGATGCGGTGCGATCCCCGGTGCGCCCCGGGGTCTCCGCCACGGCTCCGGGGCCTCTCGCTCAGCTCCGTTCCCTCGACGGAGAGCAGGAGCTCCCCGCGTCCCGGGCCGGCGGCTGCGGGACCGTAAGAGCCGGGTTCTGCCCGCGCGGAAGCAGCCGCCCGTCCGCCACTACCGGCACCGGCAGGGCAGGAGCCCGGGGCTGCCCCGCTCCGCCGGCGGCCGCAGGGGGGAGCGCTGCCCTGCCGGGCTCCCCGCCTCCCCGCGCCGGACGCCGGCCTGCAGCCGCAGCTCCGAGCGGCCCGGAGGTGCCACCGCCCGCCCGGCTCGGTTCGGCTCGGGTGCCCGAGGCCGTTCCCGCAGCCGTTGCCTCCTCTCCGCCCGCTCCGGCTGCCTCCCCCCTACCTTCGCAGCGGGGAGGGCAGCCCGGCGCAGCCCTCCTCCCTCCGCCCGCCCTCCCACCGCCGCGCACCCTGAGGAAGGGCTTGTTTTCCTGGCCGGATGATGAATTTCTCCGCAAGGTCATCCCTGCCCGCGGCGGCGGCGCGCCCGCGGCTCCCCGGGCGCTGCCGCGGAGGTAAGGGGCGGGGGGAGCGGGGGGGAGCGGGAGCACCTCCACCCCCCGGCACATTTGCCCGAGCGTGGAGCGAGAACGGCTGCCCGGGTCTGCCGGACGTGGCGAGGGCCGCCTGCTCGCCCTGCCCGGCCGGGTGCCCTCCTCCGCAGAGGAGCGGGGCTGCGGGCAGCCCTGGGGGCCCGCTCCCACCTTCTGCTGGTTGTTACCGGTGCTTTGGCTCCCGCGCTTTCATCGCGCTCGAGTGCGGAAAACTTTGATCGTGATAACAATTAATAATAATAACGACGTGCCCTCGCCCCACCCGCCGTGCCGGGTTGCGGCAGTCCGGCCCGGCCGGAGGGATGCTCGGCGCGGTCGCCACGGTAGCGCTGCGGTCGCCACGGCAACGGCCCGCGGTGGCGCAGCGGGAGAAGACCCCGCGAGTCCCCGCAGCGGGTCGGGCCGGCCCGGCCCCCACCCCTGCCGCCGCCCTGCGGGGCTGAGCGCCGAACGGCGACCCCATGGCCCGCTCCGAGCCGCCGCCGGGCTGCAGCGAGTGGCGGGCGGCAGCGCAGCGCAGGTGGACCGCGAGCTCTGGGCTCCCGCAGCTTTGCTCTCAGTGTGCCAGCCGGGGGCTCACCTGCTGGGTTTCAGACCTGCTGGGTTGCATTCGGATAACGGGGTGTGTTAAAGGCTTGCCCGGTGCCGCTCACCCCTTTTAGCGAGCTGCCTAGGTTTGCTGAGAGTTTGTCCGGAGCAACCTGGTTTGGGGTCATAAGTCCCCAGTGGGCCTCTTCTTTCTGCTAATGAAGTTAGCAGCCAAACTCGGTGAATTTTACCAAGTTCTGCTGTGCGCAGCTCAGCCTACTTTTGTGTTCCCTCTGTGCAGGCCTTGGCTTTGTTAACACTCTTTTCCTTTATCCTTCTTTCCTTTTCTCCCAGGGAAAGACAGCAGTGCTGCCAGCGGGCTTAGCAGAGTCCTGGTGGTGATCCCGTAGCCTAACCTTTTGTATAGTACAAAATACGGAGTGTTCCCCAGTGAGCTGGAGGCCTGGCTCACCGGCCTCTTCAAATAGCTGTGATTTAATGACTTCAAACGATGGGGAATTTACAGCATTCCTGGGTAACCGGCTCCGATTGTTAAAGTCATTGTCAAACGTTAGCATCTTATTTCCAGTTTGAACTTTTCTGACTTCATCTTCTTGCTATGAGATCTGGTAATGTCTTTGTCTGGCAGATTAAATAGCTCTCTAGTTTCAGATAGTCTCTGTGCAAGTATTTAAGGACGGTAATTAAAGAGCCACTTAGTGTTGTCTCTGATGAGATAAATAGGCCGCGCTCCTTTGGTCTCTCCCAGGAATACAGAGACTCCAGAGGAAAAGCTGCCGCTCTTCTCCAGGCCCCAGAGCGGCCGCCTGCGAAGTGCAGCCACCAGCACGGCACAGTGGCTTCCAGGAAGGCTGCCATTAATGTCACTGCAGAGAAAATGACATCGGGCACAGTATTCCCCTGTCTATTCACCCAGCAGTACGAACTTTGCTTTCCCACGACCACGCGGTGGGAACTTGTGTGTCTGTGATCCCTGCATTTCTGGGCAAGCCAGGCTTTTCTCAGGAGTTGGTTGCCTGTCCTGGAAGGAGTATTTAAACTAAACTTTCCTACATGCATCACTCTGGATCTGCCTGTATTCAACCTTTTCTCCCCCTTCTATCACTTCCAGGGAGTTTGCAGTATGC
Source organism: Phasianus colchicus (assembly GCF_987193195.1). Classification (NCBI taxonomy): domain Eukaryota; kingdom Metazoa; phylum Chordata; class Aves; order Galliformes; family Phasianidae; genus Phasianus; species Phasianus colchicus. The sequence continues at coordinate 16,825,880 of NC_143439.1, read as the reverse complement.
TAACAATAGTCAAGCTCTGGTGTTTCTCCCTCTGCAAGTCAGCTTTTTCCGCCATGCTAAAAGCATCTTTTCCCTTCTCAGTCAGTGTAACCTTTAAGTTATTTGAAGTTTACTGGAGGAGAAGTTACACTGAGTAAGGCATAAATGAAGAACTGAAAGTGCCCACTGCAGTGAATTGGTTTTGTAGCTGCTTTTATTCAGCTGTGCCTCCAAGCGTTGGTGAGGGAGAGATCAGCTTTCCTGCCTTACAGAAAGGTAAAGCCCTCACTTTACCTTTCTGGTAAAGCGTGATGCCAAGGCTGATGCATGCATGGTCACTATGTTGCAGGTCTTGAACTTGAATTGTCTGAGTTTAACTTGTCCAAATTGAACTCCACCCTGGGTTGATGGTTTTCTTTAGAAAGCACATGGCCTGACAGCATGGGCCAGAGGCTTCTGGCAGGATGTTGTCAACTTGTCTGGTAGCATGCAGCGGCCCAAAGGGGACTGAAAAGCTGTGGGTGGGAGATGTTCTCTGAAGTGAGATCTGTTGGAGTTTCTACAGCGGTGGAGTTGGCTTAGTAAAGCTGGCTGCCCTCTGCCTGTGGGGTTACCGGTGTGCCCTGAGGGAGGGCGATGTCAGAGAGGCGCAGTCAGGCAGCTCTGTGAGAGTGCTGGTGTGTGTGCAGCTGTGCTGAGCACAGCACTGAGTCGGTCGCTTTTTAACTAATGCCACTTAGAAAGTGCAAGAATCATTTCCTGTAAGCCTCATGAAGAAACACTGGGACTACAAACAAATGCAATGCTTGCAAAGCTACTGCTAGGCATGCCTGTGGTGCTTCTGTGGCACAGAAAAGCAGGGTATTTGCCCTTTCACGAGCAGAGGAATAGAAAGGCCCCTTATCGACATAGTTTCCCAGTATGTCGTCTGTTCATTGTTGTGGAGCATGGTGATAATACCATTACAGACCTCAGTAAGATTTAAAAAAAAAAAAAATCTTTGGATTAAATAGTGCTCCATCATTTCCTCCTTCGAGGTGTTTCAGTTTGCAAAATCAAAGTCCTTATCTAAATAGGTAAACCATTCCATTAAGTGAGGTGATTCTATGAGGAGCATTTGTTCGCATGAATAAATATGGCAGGTTTCAGTCTGAATGTCTTCAGTGGTAGAATTAAGAAAATGTAAATTCTGATCATGTAGTGGCTTAAATATCAGTACAGTGAGCTCTCTTGAAATTCCACAAAGGATTTTTTGTGTTTTTTTTTTTTTTTTTTATCCTAGACCCTGAAAATATGTCTGTACAAAATGCTGCATGAGGTATTAACAGTGATGAATGAGGGAGGTGCCTATTAAAAGGGTAAAAATAATTACTGAGCTAAGATATCAGAGAATATCTGAGAGGAATGCAGAATCCTGTGAGCCCTTGAACTGCAGGAAATTCTTTTCATTTTGGTGTCAGCATATTAGAAATTGCTTATTGTGGATTTAACTGTAGATTTCCCCTATATTAAATTCTGAATTTCTGTTACCTGAAATGCAGATTTTCCTACTCATTCAAATGCTGTCTCTTTCTCCCAAACTGGGATAGTTGTTTTTTGTTGTTGTTGTTTGGTTTGGGATTGTTTTTTTTTGCTTACAACTTTCCTTTCTCAATGTTGCATCTTCTCTTCCACTCGTTTTGCCACTAGAAGAGCACATAGATCTCTCCATAGAGTGGTTGGTCCCAAAATTCATCATTTTGAGTTACCATGACCAGCTTGGGTCAGTCTGGCATTAAGAGTGGTGCCTGGTGATTAACCCTGCTAGTCGGTGATGGACAGAAGATGGTGTTTTTATGAGTCTCACAGTTACAGTGTCAGCTGAAGAGCACTCAGCAAGGAGAGACAAGTGGTGGGTATAGCTAGGTTGATTTCATAAGAAAAATGTGGTTGAAGTACTAACATTTGTCAAATGGGTCCTACAGCCATTAGTGCAACATTTATTTTTGAACACGAACAACATCCATTAGATGCAATCAAAACTAAGGGGAAGCTGATTATTACTAAGAACAGTACTCTGGCTGTGGTTTGCTTCTGAAATTGATGCAGGTGTGAAAAATGACATGCTTTAGTCCTACAGCTATAGAGCAAAATCTTGAAACTTGTATGACTCTTCTTCTAGATATGCATTATTCCTTAATTTATAAAACCTACAATGAAGACAGAGGTGACACATAGGCTGAATCTGTTGCAGTTGTGGATTTGAGGCTAATCCTGGGTGTTATTTCATGAAATGTAATGATTTTGTATCTGATAAAACTTTCATATCTGTCCTATAGGGTTATGAACTGGTGCAGAATACTTCAAAAATAGTTGTGTAGTTAAAGTAAGTGAAACCCCAGCTTGAATAGGTTTCAGGATAAGGTTAGCTGAAAAACCAAGAAAGAGGCAGACTTTTCCTCAGTCTGCACCTCTGTGTACGTATGAATAGCATAACTGGCCAAAAAAGATGACCAGCGTGAGGAATTGTTGGCATTAGTTTGGCATTATTATGGAAGATTAGAAATGTACCAAAATTCACCCATTATTGTTTATTTATTAATCATGGATAGGAGTTGGATGCACTGTCTGTAAGCACTGCATGACAAGAGGGCTAAACTACTCTCATATTTGGGGATACATCAGTTTGTTCAGGTAAATGTCAACTTCTTAAGAGACAGAACAAAGCAAAGACTGATAGTATTTATTGGTTAAATAAAAAACAATGATCTGTATACATTCTGAATCAAGTTAAATTACCTTCTTGTAAGGACAGCTTCTGAGAGTCTCTGGCCACAGTTTACTTCTACAGACAGTAAAAAAAAGAAAAAGGCTGCATATATATTTTGTTATATACATGGACTTTGAGTTCTTTAACAGTTCTAGAGAAAGAAAGATTTGTACTGATTAATTTTTTAATCACAGATCAGTTACTTATTAAAGTTGAGTGACTTTTTTTCTTGGAGGCAGTGGCTAAGTGTTCATATCTGTAAATCAGCAGCACATATGAAAGAGCAGTAGTGTCAAAATGCTGCTGAGTAAATATGAGAAATGCACATCACTGACACTTGCAACTGCATGCAGTGTGTGAATTTAAGAGAAAACAGGAAGGGTTGAGACCAAAAGAGTGATGATTAGAAATGAGCATAGTATCATTCTGTGCCCTGCTTTGTCCTCTGCCAGCAGTGGATGCATGTACATGGGAAAAATGATTAAGTGGAGGGAAGAATGCCAACAATTACAAATATTGCAATGAATTACTGTAGCATCTTCTATAAAGAATGTCCACAAAGGACAAAGTGTATTTGTTTTTTCTCCCCATCTCAACACCACAATCCTACAGAACTTACTAGCAGGTAAGGAAGCTATTACCATAGCCAACATTAAACAAACATGCAAGAAGGTTATTATTTTTTTAATAACTCAGAACAAAGGGTCTTTAGCTATAATATCTGTGGTTGTAATTGTCAGCAACTCCTGTTACTTTCACTTTTTTTTTAATTTATTATAAGTTAGTGAAGCGTGGCATGGTTTGAGTTTGCTCCCTTTCATGCCCATCTCCCTCCCTCTGTCCTCTAGAAGTACAAGAACTGAGGAAAACACAAACCCTGGTTTTTTGTTAATCTGTTAGTATCTGCAAATATATGCACAGTGCAGACCAGCTCTCAGATGAGACTCCGGGTTTGTAGCACTTGGAAAATGATGATAATTCATTTTCCCAGCTGAGTTATATTGCTGCTTAGCTCTGGAGATGAAACTGTTCTCCTGAGGGCATAGAGAAGAGTGTATTCTGAGCTATTTCTCATTACCTTCTTAGGCAACACTGACGATCGCTACTAAGGAAAGAAAGAAAATGGTTATTTTAAAATCTATTTTATAGATATTAAACCTGTCACTAGACAGGAATCTTAATTGCAGACTGATGAAGTTCTGATCCAGGAAGCAGTAGCATTGCTTAATTTAAAATTGCTTGTGTTGCCCATGGATTAATCATAGGTCCAATCTGTAGGACACAGAATTTCCACAGCCAGACCAGAGAAGTCCATCAGCAGAAGAGTGACTCATCTGCACACTTCATGATGGGGTGAAGAGCACTAAGGAGGGAGCACACACTGTAGGGTTAGCACTCTGCCAGTCTCTTAGATTTAAGACCCTCCAGTTCTTGTGCAGATGCCCCTGATTAGCAGTTAGTTTCATGGTAACCTTTAAAAATGCACAAAGGTTTGCTTGCTTCCTCTTCTACTTTTTTTTTTTTTAATTCTTTGTTACCTACCTACTTTCTTCAGGTAAATCTGTGCTAACATAATGGTAATGTGCCTGCCAAGTCTGTAGTATGAAACACATCTGTCGTGACTTTGCAGCCAACATCTGAGCCAATAAGAAGAGAGAGAGAGCAGTCATCTGCAGGGTGAGCTATGGCATGCCACGTTGATCACATCTATAGATTTAGGTTTTTATATCAGTGATGTTTTATATATGAATACTACAAAAATATCAAAAGTTACACAGTGAGTACATAGATTCATTTGTGGAATGAATGGAATGGCAAAAAGATCAGTGTTTTCTGAAGTGCTGGTAGCCTGGCAAAGTCTGATGAGAATCATCATGCAATTACCAGCAGTTGGTTTTTTGTCCTGAAGATCAGGATAATTTTTGATATGCACATGTAATTTTCATTTGGAGAAAGTTGGAAAAATATTTGTTGTTGTGACCAGGATCCCAGATTGCTTTCTAAAGATCAAAGGTCTTTTTTGTTTGTTTAAAACTAGTGATACTAATGTGCAACAAAGGAACTCAGTTTATAAAAGGGATCTCGAGATAAAAAGATGAAATACGCAACCTATGCAAGGTACTATGCATTTTTTACTGTTCTTGATGCAAAAAAAAACAAAACAAAAAAACAGCAGACTCAAATAGTGAACACGAGTACTATGCTACATTATGACAGGTCTAAAAGGGATACTGTAAAAAGAAATAAATGGCTTCAATTAAATAAAGATAGTTATGTTGGGGAAGATTTTATTCAGAAATTTTCCATGGCTCCAGGGCCCCCTTTTGAAATGCAGAGGTAAACCTGTTGCTCCATGAAACATCACTAGAGATCTGAGAAAAACAGCTTGGGTGTTATCATAGAGAACAGTGGGCACTTCCAATGTGGGGTAACAAAGTGGCCTCATGATACCTTAAATTTGTGTGAACTGGTGTTTAACTCGCTATCAGTGTGTAAAACAAATAAAAATAGATACGTGGTTGGGTGTAAATTTCAGATGGATGGATTTTCCTTTTCTGGATGGAACAGAAGAGGAAAATAAGAGTAGGCTAATTACTAATCTGATCTCACATGGCTTTGGGAAGAGATGGGTGTTCCTGTTTGTAGGAAGTAGAGTAGGAGTGTGGTTACTCAGATACTGGGGAAACAGTAGAATCTCTTAATGCAAAGCCAGACTGACTGAAAACAATTTTCTACTCTTGTGCAATCATTTTTCTTTTATAAAGAAACTGTACGCTTTTTTTAACTCAAAGGACTGTTTCTTTACCTCTGGTAAGTTCTTATTCACACTAAGTCAGTGTGATCTTAGCCCACAAAGCAGTGTGTCCGCCAAGTACTTGAGGAAAGGTACCTCCACTCATGTAGGGCCCTGGGCCTCTGACCATGGACTATTTCCCAAAGCAGCACTGAACAACAGAGTAAATTTGGAAAGTTAGAGAATGAACTACACAGGAAATCTTCCACCCTAGTGATGTGTAACAAAGATGATATGCAGGGTCACGTTGTGTTCTAGCAAATTCTGGTTTTCTTAGACTATCAAAGCTGCAGGTCAGAGCAGCTTTTAGGGTGGCCTTTGTGCACTAAAGAATAAACTGGATATCACCGTGTCCCAAGCTCAGAAAATGAAGAGGTACAAAAGTCCTATCAGTCTTCCATTTCCAGGAGAGCTGACCTGGGTTGTGTACCCATAGGCTAAAAAAGACAAAGATGATCAGTCCTTAGTATTTAACTTCTTGAATTTATGGGTCTCTAATGTTAACGTCACTCTCTTTTCTCTGAAGCATCAGTTTCATGAAAAACTTCACAGTCGATAGTCTTAGCTCTAGAGATGAGTCATTAGGGAAATGATAAAACATAAGAAGCATGCTGGGTGGCATTGGAAGGAGTAGAAGTAATGTGACAAAACATTTGTCAGAAAGATGATACTCTGAGAAGAGCTGTATGGAAACAAGATGACAGAATTATTTCACCCTGAAAGTCTGGTATTTCACAACAAGAGCTGAAAGTTTTATAACACTGCAGCACGCTGCAACATCTCCATATTTACTACAAGAAAATGTTAATCCTCCCCCTGAGGTTAATAATTAGGTAGTATCTGTTAAAAGCCACTGAGAAGGCTATAAATATCTGCATATGTTTATGAGAACCCAGATTTCTGTTCAGGCTAAAGCAATAGCCTTACAAGATTGTCTGAGTGCTCTGTAAAAGAACTTCCAGGCTTCCATCTAATCCACAGGGACAGGTATTCCAATTACAAATGCAACAGTGATAACATTTGACAATTCTCAGAACAACAAAGACATTTTTAGATCACGGGTAAGTGGTATTTCTAATGGTTACCCCAGTCAGTGGCATGGCAGAACAAGGTGACCAGACTTCCAGGCCTCTGCCTTCCTTCCAGTCCTCCAAATAATCCTGGTCACACCTTAAGAATAAGTATTATGAATTGCAAATGTGCATTCATCTATCTCTGCAGGGAGGTGAACTGCGTTGAAAGACCCATATCTGCTCATGGTGACTTCAGATTAGGACTGTGCGTGATTGGTGCTGTTTATCCCATGCTTAAGAACTTAAGATTCATAGAGCAAAATCCAGCTTGTAGTTCTGGCCATGTGCTAATGATGCTGGAAATGCATAAGGATGTGCTGCAAAATATGACTGAGGACCAAAATCTGTTTCTTCATTTCCTGAGAAGTCAGGCAAGTTTCATCAGGAGATGCAGAGGGAAGTTTTAAGAAATGAGGATTGCAGAAGGATTAACTTCATTAATTTAGTGGCTTGGGTTTTTTGACTCATTTTGATTCATTCAGGAATGAATCTAGCCTTCGCTTTTATTTTTAGTTAGTTATTTTGTCTTAGTCTTGATTAGCTTGATGCCTAAGAAATGGAAGGGATGAGCAGCTTCCTCCTGCATTTACCAGACATTCAAACTAATGCAGAGGTTGTCTTAGTTTTGGTGAGGAGAGAGGCCTTTACCTCCCTGGCTAGGTTTGGTATATACATTAACATCAGGGGAACAATTCATACCTCAAGTCTTGGGGCCACTTTACACCGTCCGCAGAGCAATGAAGTCAGCCAGATAATAGAATTCTATCATAAGGCATAGAAGGCTTCCATTGGAAATATTCCTGTATTAAATTATGTACTTCAAGAGTTGCTTCCAGCCAGACTGTGCTTGGGCATTATCATAGAAATGCATGCAGTTAATACTGGGAAATAGCAGAACAATATTTATTCAATTCAAAAGATGTTCTTATTATGAAGTGCCTCAGGGGAACTTTGCTTGGGAAATGTATTTTTATAATAAAATGACCTATTTTAGAATTACAGTTTTCCATGCTGGAAGGTGGCAGAGGGTTTGCCAAAGAGACAGACAATAGGCACATTCACATTTGCTCCCAAACAAAAAAGCAAGTGGGCTGTGACTGTATTAATCAGCCCAGGGAAGGGGTTCAGCTAGGTTCCTGAATGCAGGGTATGTATAGGTACCTATCACATCCAAAGCAACATGCCTGCAAGAACATGAGCAGATGTCCCTATCAGTAGCCAACCCAAACAGGCAGATGACAGGGGAGAGAGCCCACACAGCTGTGCCTGAGCCACTCCTAAAAAAAAACTTAGGTGTAAGTAAAATAAAATTTAAAAAGGAAAAGCTAATAACAAGTATTTTTTTAAGTAGCTAGGTATTCAATTAATAATATAATAATCACTAATAGCGAACAGTGTAACAAACATTATTCACTGTTTACTCATCAGTTGGATCTGTACTAATGCTCCAAGACAACTCATGTGCTGTTGCTTCTCCAGTAACACAGCCTGCCTTCTAGTGACTAAGGAGTCTCTCAGTTTGTCTCTTATTTTGTCTGCTTAAACCTTTCATCTTTTTCAGTGTGATTTATAATCCAACATCTGTAATCAAATTAGTCTTTAACCGCCACATGAGTTCAGCTAGTCAGCAATCACTGCCACACCTGCTAGTGTGAGAAGTCCATTAGTCAGTAGCTTACATGCTGCTCAGAAAAAAGAAAAACACCAAACCTGAATTAAATGGGTGAAATTCGACCCTGTAGTAAAAGGCTGTAATTTCATTGATGAAAATCCCATCAATTGAGCTGCTGTAGTTTATACGAAATATAAATATGGCCTTTTACTGGTAGTATCCAACCAGAGATATAAAATTGCTGTGACTTTTTTTTCCAGGCACTGTAGCTGCCATTCTGACAGGAAGGCAAACAACAACATCCTTTCAGTCATCCAGTCTGTAGGCAGCTGATTCAGAATGAATTTAGGGCAGATGAGTTAGAAATGAATGAGAAGAAAATTTAGCAGTGATGCTTCATTCAGCTAGCAGAATGCTCTTCTAAATACTTGTGCTCTCCATTCCTTAGTGATGGTCCTGAAGTGCTCCTGGCTTGTACAGAGCAATGTTGCTATTCCAAAGAGCAGATAATGATGGTAATGAACTCTCAAATAAAAATGTTAAAATTCACAGATGCCTGTGGCCACAAGGAAACTACAGGAGTGGGGAAACAAACTGTGAAGAAGGAATTATTCACAATAAGTTATTAAGTTATGGCAGGAACATCAGTTGATTAAACAGTATGATAGCATTTTCCTTGTAACAGTTTATGGCTTCTTTAAGGTGTGTTTCTTTCATAAAATCTACCAGGGATTTGCCTGTACAGAGTAGCTTTCAGGATGTGCTTTTGCTTAAGCATGGAGTTTTGTTCAACACTATTTCTTTTAGCTTCCACTCTTTGGTTGTACCAGTGAATTCTGCAAATCTGGAGCCAGTCTCCAGAGTGCTTTGTGTGGATAGATTATACTGTGTGAAGACCTCTAGCCCAATTATTTCAGCGTGGGTTTTTTTTGCAATAACTTACTGCAAGACTTGAGTGGTAAAAACTTGCAGAGAAGATGACCCCAAATAGGTCTTGTTACTACTTTCTCCATTCTGTATCTGTTTGCAATCACTTTTATGCACTCTTCCTTGATCCTTTTGCTAAGTGGTTAATGATTTAACTTGTCCTCATATTGTAAATGAAAAGAGTGCAAAAGTGCCTCTTTTCTAGGAGGCCATACTCTTCCTAAGATCCGTACAGTGGAGTTAAAGACAGAGTTAAATGTGTCTTAGGGCAGACACATTAGCTTAGTCTTGCATAGTATTTTGAAGAAATGTATGTGGCCATATACGTTACTCCTGAAGTAATACAGTATTGTTTCATTTCTCCTTCCCCATCTTGAAGGCTGACCTTGTGTGTTCAATGTAGAATTTTGTTCATGTTATCCCAAGACGAATTCCACAACCAGGATTTAACAGGGATAAATGTTCCATAGGCACACAGTTTTTATTTGAAATTCTTCACTTCTGACAGTTGAAAAGATCAATCAGTCATATGTATTTCATGACTAATTCTGGCTTTTTTGAGGAAACATTTCTTGTTTGTGACTGAAAAGAAGACAATCTTGGGGAAAATGGGCTTTCCCCTTCTGTTCATATGTACTTTTCAGTTAAGTCTATGCTTCTTTTTTCTTCTTATAGCCCTACTCAGAAAAATACTTCCTGTAGAGTAGGTGAGAGTTTGGTGTTTTTTTTAGTACTTTTGCTTTTAGTCATCCATTGCAAAAAACAGCCCTACATAGGCTGTAGAACAAAAAAAATAATAATCAGAAAATGAAAATGTAGCAGAAATACTAAGTCATAGCCTGAAGCAGTGATTGAACACCTGGTGGAAGGCAGGGCCAACCCAGGAGAGCTCAGGTGCATGCAGTGTACCTGAGTGACTGAAAGAGGTGGAACCAGGATCCACCCTCTCCCAGATCTTATTTAAATGTTGGCAGTGGAGGTGAGGGTGTCTGTCTGGACATCCCTGCCTACCTCAGGCCTTTTGAAAGTAAGCAGCTTTTTTTCCTTTGTTTCTGTGTCCACAGCTGCTGCGTTTTGGCTTGTCCTCGTTTGTTGTAGCTAAAGACTTTGCTGCTCTGCTATTATTGTTGTACTTTTCATCACTTTATATACAGAAAAAAAACATCCATCAGAGGCTTAGAAATGCAGAGAAATGCTTAGAATGCTCAAACTGAATGTACAATGTGGGGCAGCAAGAAGTATGTGTGGCCACCTTTACAAATTTAAGCAGTGTTTAAATTGTCTTTCAAATGACATAATGCAAAACACTGTTTAAAAACATCCATTTCTTGTGAACAGTTTCCTGGCCTTGAGCTATATGAAGCTGTGAAATACTCTGGCACAGAACACACAGTAAGAGACAGATGGGGAATCTGTGCTGGAAGAGCATTCAAGCCTAGGTCGAGGAGGCAAAGGGCCAGCACACTGGCCTGTATCATATCGATCAACCAACTTGCTTCCCCTTGTATGTCTTTTTTTTTAAGCAGGCTGCTCTTACCTTAACTTACCATTTTACTGCCTTTCCACCAAGCCAGAATTCATTCTGCAGTTCTAGAGATAATCCTGTGTAACAAATAAAGCAATTGAGTTTGTGTGAAAGAAGTGTTCCCAGAGTGAGCAGTTCTAGACCAGGTCCGTTCTCCAGTTTTGTGGGAGAAGTTGGGAACTGAAGTACGCTGGCCTTGAAATTCAATTCCTGAGCAACTTGATCTAGTTGCTGCCCAGGGAAAAGATCAGCAGGGGGTAAATACTTTCCAAGGGTTCCAGCCTTTGCCTTAAAATTTAGGGTATAGTCCATGCATAGTGGGAGAAAAAGAGCAAGTTTTCTGTCTTCTGGAGAGAGAGGAAAAAGGTAAGAAGTTTGGAGTGATGCTATGGGATTTTCCAGCCTGTCTGCAATGCTGACTGAACATCTGTCTCTCTCTAACCACCTCCTATGGCAGTCTGCATTTGCAAAGATGTTTTTTCTCCTGTTGACTTGTAACAGCATAAGCCCAACAGTCTTCTGTTGGCTGCTGAGGTCTGTGGTTTGTAGCTGTTAATAAATTAATAGATTAGGGAGCAAAGTGAATAGAGCTGAAGCAGTGAGGATCAAGCTGTAGTAATTATCTGGCTGTGTTCTTCATTTGCAATATCTTTTAAAGAAGAGGTGGAAAAAGTATTCCTATGCCTACATATACCATCCAGCAAAATGGGAGAATATTTTGAGTCCTTTTGGCTTTTCTTGCATAAGAACAGGAAATAAAAAAGGATTTGTCTCTTCAAAAGTACTGGGCAACTTTTGACTCCCACTGGCTTTGCTGGCATTTCTGATTATCCAGCGCTTTAGAGACTCAGACTTCTGTGATTTCAGAGCCTAGCTTTAATCACCAAGATTATGCAGGATGCCTGTTATTACATTAGCATATATCCAACTTTATTTGTGTATGTTTGTCTGTCTGCAATCCTGTATGTACGCATCGTTTGAGATAGTAAAAATTGTGTCCATAAACAGGATGTAAATGAAAATAAATTGTGGTAGGAAGCCGACTGTACATCCACAGCTGGTAAAGTATCCAGTGCTTATCTTCAAGAAGATCTCATGTGGAAATAAATCACATTGCATGGATTTTCACTCTAGCTGAAAAGCTGCCATGTGTTTTCTCACTCCCTCAAGTAGACATCTGTGCATCAGGCGTTGTGTTCAATGCGAGTCCAGTAATCAAGCTCTAAGCTGTGAGTGATGGGTTTTCACGCCCTCCAGATGACTTGGAAACAAGGGCAAAGCTGTTGCAGAGCTTTGCTCACTCACAGCTGTGCCTTGGCAAGGAACAGCCTGACCTCCACTTGCTTCTAACATCTGCAGGTTAAATTCCTGCCAGCCTGAGCAAGGGCAGATGAAGCGGCCCTGAGGGGGAGGGAAGAGGAGCGCAGACTGATGTGAGGAGTAGGGTGCTAGGTGATAAATTCAGTAATTGTCTGGGACTGTTCAGTCTGGTCTTTTTTTTTTTTTCCTTCAAAGTTTGAAGGCATGTTTTGCTCTTGCAGTGTGAAGCAGCAGCATGAAATGTATAACTGCACGTGAAGGGGTAGGTGCCATGGTCAGTGCCAGTCCCACTACTCAGGACTTGGTCTTGAGCAGGTGGTTGAGGCTTCAGTAAACCTGAGGCTCTATTAAACCCAGGCAAGATACATCTTGTTTGAGCTGTCACTGCAATTAATGCTAATGATAGTCGTTAAATAATTTTGCAATCATCCTGAGGAATGGTAATTCAAGAATTCATGTCAAAGTTAATGTCCTTTACCAGTGGCTCCCCCACAGTATGTGTTGCTTTGGTTGCATGATAAATGAAAAGGTAAATACTCCTGTCTCAAATCTGGAGAAAAGAGAAGTCCAGAATTCTAGCCCTGGAAGCTCCTGGCCCACAACAAGAATAGAAATGTCATAACAGCTTGTGTAAGCCCTTGTGTCCTTGCAGAGATCGACAGTCACAAAAAACAAAGTTGTGGTTTATGTTTGGCTCCAGTAATTGACTCCTGATATCATCATTAGCTTTGAACGGAATTACAAAGCAAAACACACTGGGTCTCTGTTTCTAGTGCAGTTAAATGAAAAATACTGTAAAACAGCTGAGAGTTTTTATTGAACTAGTTTCTGGGTTTGGCTATGTAAAGGAAGTATTTCTGATTTCAGTTGGGTTCTGACACAGGTAAGGTTTCCCGACTCTCAGACACTGAGGTTTGTCTTATCAACTTTGTGACTTCAGAGAATTCACAAAGAAGAAAGAGAATGAAATTATTCTTAAGCTCATGAAAATGCACATTTAAAACATAGTATAAAAACTGCATGCAGTCTGAGCCACCCTCAAAGGGGCTGGAAGGATAGAAGGGTGTTGAATCTAAGGATATAAATACATGTTTTGAATAAGCCTTTATTAGGGAACAATTCATAGAAGAAAGGAGGGTGATTCCTGAAATTGTTAGTGAGAGAATTTTACACACCTGTGTTGTCTGCAAGAACAATTCTGAAAAGCTATTACTGTTAGACACCTGTGGGACAGAATATCTATAATGAGCTATTCCTAAAATAGGCCACTGTGTAGCACAGCTGTTGGTGCATTTCTTGCTACGGAAAGATCTCATGTTGACTTGGTGAATGAGTTGGCTTCTTCATCCACGGAAACCACTCTGCAGACTCTTTGTTCAAGCGTATCCACATGGTAGATGGAGAAGGTTTAAGGATCTCTCTTTGTCTTGAGGAACTCTCTGGTCGTACAGTAAATTGCAGGATTCTAAGTTAGTGCGGTGAGGTTTGAGCTTATATTATGGAGATGAAAATGGAACCCAAACCTCCATTTTCACAAAACAAGAGCCAGAGCAAAATTTTTCTCCCAGTTTTTACCTGATCAGATCAGTTTCTGGTGAAGTTGCTATAACCTGGGTGGTTTCTCAGATGTGCCTTTTAATGCTGTCTGTCAGTTCTGCGTGGAAACGGAAGAAAACACGATGTGGTTTTTAGGTATAAGATTTTACCACCGTGCTCCTATCCTGCATTTATCTTTATTAGGGTTAGGCAGGTGGAAGCCCTTACAGATGCACTGCTGTTTGTGATGTTAGGCTGCCCCATCATTTTTTTGACATAAAGAAAGATGGTGCCACTGACTATCAGCTGAATGTGACAAATGTTGTTTTTCCAGGCATTGCAAGGTGCCATTTAGCATGTGTCATCCTGTGTCTGCTTGGTTGGCACCTCTTTGCCTTTCCCATGTCCTGTGTGCAGTAGTGTCTCATTGGTTAAAATCATAATAATGAATGAGGCCTATCTTGTTCTTTTCTGGTTTGCTCCAATTCCACCTGAATCAATTAAAAAAAAAAAAAAAAAAAGCATATAGCCTCAAGTAAAGGAGTCTGAGACTTAGACAACAGCTTCTCATGTAACAGCCCGACTTGGAGCTGTACTGTGAGCTTATGTGGCTGAGGTGAGCAGGTTACAGTCCTCAGCTGGATGTAGGGGTTTGTGTCACTGCCCTCAGAAGAGCATTTACCAGCATTGTAAAAGATAGCAGTGAATTGTTCCGATTTTATCTCTGAATACCAAAGGCTTCCAACTTGCCACTGTTTGGTTTCCTGCAGAGCCTTCATGCAGCAGACAACAAGTGGCTGTAGCACAACGTCTCCTCTTGTGATTTTTCAGAAGGTGTTTAGCAGGAGGTGGTTTACTACAGAGATTATTTTGTTCCTTTTACTGTGTTTATTATCCAGGACAGGCAGCAGCACAGTAGAGTGAGAACACAAAAAAGAACAGGAAGCAACAGCGGAGGTGGAGGCAGGAAGAATGGAAGATATTTTTAACTTTTTAAAATAGCCACAGCAATTGCTGTTTCGGCTGCAAGCATCTCTATTGACATTAGTTGTGTTCTTATAGCCAGGAGGCAAGAGTAGATATGGTGAAATCATCATCATGCCTTTCTTAGGTTAATCACACACTACAGCAAATTTCTGTTACTGTAATGACTGGTTGGAGTCTGCATCCTTCTTCTCTAATTACATGCCATTTGGAGTAGTTCTTTTCCATTAAGATAATGCTTGTAAACAGCAATGGGTATATCCTTTGCCAGCTCCTGTTATGTATAGAACTGTTCTCCAATATTAAGCCCAGTGCCTTCATTAAAATAATATGATATATGAGGGGAGCTTAATTTCTCAGGGGATGAGAGTTAAAAATTATAGTTGGTTCTTAAATTATGCATATATGTATTATTCTTCCTTCTGTAGGCTCATCCAAGGCAAAATTTCCTTACTTGCTATGTTGGCAAATAACCACACCACCACAATAAGCTCCTCTGGATGCCAATAATACAGTTAATCAGCAGCAAATCAAGCCTAATTAACCAGTGTGCTGCCACCACTGCTGGGGCTGCTTCTGCCACAGCAATGGTGTTTGCATGCAGTGTGCTGGGGGAGTGTTCTTAAGGAGAAAGTCATCATGAAATTCAGGAAATTTGCGTTCAAGAAACCAAAAAGCATGTTGGATAACATCCTTTGTTCCATAGAGCCACCTTTTTTCCAAGACAGGCCTGCTAAGCAGTAATTATGTTTTCCTGGCTGCACAAAATGTGGGTTTGGTTTTGGGCCAGCTCCCAGTAGATGTATGTCTACATAAACCGCACCATCCTGGTTGCCACTGGTTAACTGGAAATCCTAGCAGAGAAAGCAAAAATTGCGTGGGCCCTGAGCCAGCAGTACGCTTTCACCTCTGAAGGTGATCATCCTGCTTTAAAATGAAGTCCCACTGATACTGCTGTGTAGGGAAAAGGTATTTATCACTGGCTATTGCTAAACTGCCCTCTCAAAAAAGAGAGCTTTTGTTTGGCAGCGGTTTGTATTCAAAGGCAGTCAGTTGTATGATATACATTAATGAGGGGTTAGATTTCATTGTGGCTTTATCAAGCAGAAAAAAGATAGCAGGATAAATGAGGACAGAAATTCCCCCTTAAATGATGGGCAGTCATGTCACTTTCAACATGAAACACAGGAGTGGTGTTTGAAAGGTTCATACAACCCTCCTGGCATCCCTCAAACACCTCTTTCTCGTTACTCAATAGTAAGCTGAAGAAGCTCAGTGTGGCAGTGAGCTGTGTGAAATGGAGTCACCTGCCTGATGTGGACAGCAGGCTGCTGGCTTCCTTCCATCTGCACGTGTGTCAGGAACACTCATTCCTTGTGAAATAAGGCTTACCCTTGAAGTCAGGCTGAGCGTCCTTAAAAGTCACCTCCAGTGTCAGACACTGAAGTTCATAAAATGCTCTGATAAATAATGAGATTAAACATAATAACATGCAATAAGAAAAAAAGGAAAACACATAGCCCTGTGGGTTTTGTCAACATCTTGTGTCCCCTCTGGAGTGACCCAGGATATGAGCTGAGAGCGTGGCTGTAGCTTATATAACTGTTGCAGTTGACTGCCAGTTAGGGTAGCTGCTGTTTGATTTGGCTGTTTTCACAAACACATTTCTCCTTCCCTTTCACCTTGGAGTAGAAGGGCTGCCAGGCTCTCAGTGGCATTCTGTAGCAAGCTTGCTTTTCAGCAGGGAATTTTACATCCGTGCACGCCTGTCAGAAGGAAGTGTTTTACCTGGTACTATAGCCCTTGGAGGAGACATGCCAAGAGCCTAGCTGCCCATGGGACCACATATGGGGTGAGAAAGGATGTGCAGGTGCAGAACAGCAAGGGGACAGGGAGGGGACAGCACTCAAAGGTGGACAGGCTGGGACATAGCAGGCCATTCTCTCTGTGCTGCCGTGGTGCATGCCACCTTGTTGCCTTCGTGAGAGGCTGGGGAGAGGTGGCCAGGAGAAGCTCCTTTTCTGAAGAGCTGTCCCAGCCTTGCTGCACTGTACTGGGGATCTCTGAGTGAGGATTGCCAGTGTGGCTCCTGCAGCTGTAGTCACTGAGGTAAAGAGCCCATAATTGCATATCTTCTGATGCAGTTATTTGCTGACAGAGATTAAAAGCAAAGTGAAACCAGGAATGAATTCTGAGCCAGATTACATGTATGCAGAAAATCTGTATCATGATGCTGCCAGCAGCTGTTATTGTGGCCCTGTGGATGTGCACTGGGCTGGAAGTGGTTGTTGCATGAGTCTCCTGGCAGAGGCGAGTCGGGTCCTGCCCACTGAGTGCAGATGGGACACAGGCTGGAACACCAAGTCTTAGAGCAGAGCTGCAGTCATCCTTCCTTTTAGATGGAAATCTTTCTAATTGAAGGGTAAGTAATTATTTTGCTGCCAGCAGTATGGTGGAGTTGAATTGGGCTTACTGCACTCACACTGCCACAGATATTGGACTGATTTGCTCCCTTTGGCACGAAGTTAGAGCAGAGGTGTGCCCAAATCTGTTTGAGCTCTTCCTGGGTACAATCCTTTTATGTCAGTCCCTGATTACTCTGATACTGATTTCTTTCGTGGTCATTTGAGTCTTTGAGGTCATGCTTGGGCTGCTGTGACTGACGCTTGCTTCTAAACTAGGATAATGATTTCAATATTAAAATTATAGTAGTGAGCATGAGGGATTGCCTGTCTAAGTACTAGAGAGTATTTGAGATCCAGTCACTGTGAGCTGCTGCTGCAGGCTGCTGGGCACAATGGTTTCTGGACCTCCAGGAGTTCGGAAAGAGTCTAGAGAGTACCCCTGTAGATTTATAGAGCAAACAAGCAATACCTACGCTCAGAAACAAAATCTGACAACGCTTCCTGCATTGTGTGAGTGAATATTTCATATTAGATTTGGAATTGTATTTCAAATTAATTGAAATTGTATTTGCATATAGTTGAGTAGCCTGTAGCATTCCCAGTAGGGTTTCTGTGGCCTCTTGGAAGCTTTGGCCAGCAGCTCAATGGACTGAAGGAAGATGCAGTGCAGTTTGTGTTGCTTTGGATTAGGCCCATAGACCTCTGTGGAATTTGGCAGGACTGACTTAACCCCTGTTTTAATTTGTAGGTTGTGGGCAGCAGGTTAAGCTGTGCTTTGCCCTTCTGCACTTTGCAAAGTTCAAGAGGCTTTTCAGTGAATGGGCTTGTCCGAGTAAAGCACCCTTTTTTGCACAGCATTCTTATATGCTGTGATATGCATCACCACAGAATTTTATCTGGGCCAAATACACAGAGGGGTAAAATAAATAAGTAAATAATTTCCAATAGTGATTAATAGCATCCTTCAATTTAGAAAATCCTAAAACTTGTGATGATTGGGAACTGGAAGGATATAAGAAGGATAGGGTGTATCTGTGTGCTAGGACTTAAGGCTGGCCAGAATGAATATGACATTTTTCTAAAGAAAAACTTCTCTGCCCCAAGAAAGAACAAGAAGTAAAACCTTTCAGAATAAAGCCTAGAGTTACAAACTCATGAATTAGGAATGTATTTTTTAATATAGATAAAAATAAATAGGCTAGGTACAAGTCTTTGCAGGCAGGTCCTTGCTTTTGGACATGGCTGCAGCCAGACCAAAGGCTTCTGACTTAAGAGACCTCTGCAGGGGCTTCCCATCCATCTCCTTCTCAGCTCTGGGGACCATCATGCCAAGCTGTCTTCCCTCCTCCTTCTGTAAGGGTACAGCTGACTCAACCAACATTTAAGAGAATGTAGCAATGTGTGCCCAAGTAGAACACATGCCATCTATCAGATCTTGCCATGTTCTGTGCTCAGGGCAGATGGCATAGAGCCAAACAAAGCTTTGGGCTGGCCTAATGTGGCTTTCATACAACAGCAAGCCCATAACAACCAGCCCCGAGCCCAAATGCTACAACAGCAGAGTTGTAGGGAGGGTGTTGCAGCCTGATAGTGTTTAACCTGTTGCCTCTGCCATCCACATTCCTGTCTGCCCAGGCACAGGTTCCTGCTGTGTTTGCAGGTTTGGTCTG
This sequence comes from Phasianus colchicus, assembly GCF_987193195.1. Classification (NCBI taxonomy): domain Eukaryota; kingdom Metazoa; phylum Chordata; class Aves; order Galliformes; family Phasianidae; genus Phasianus; species Phasianus colchicus. Next base: position 16,807,306 of record NC_143439.1, on the reverse strand, counting down.
GCTATCATTTGGAGCAGCAGCATCACAGAGGGGATGCAGTGACCATATGTGAGCAGCCTCCATGTCTTTGTGGTACCCTGGGTAAGCCTGAATCTTGTGCACGTTTTCTGGTCTATGGCTGTTGATAGCCTTGTGCTGGGCATGATGCACTTGTGGCTGTGGTGGGAGTCTGATAGTCTTTCTGCAAATGAGATCACAGAACAAGTGATGGTATTGTAGCACCTGTAGTGACAGGTGCTGACTCCAGCTGCAGGAAGGGAAATGTGACTTCAGTTCTTCCTTGTCTAACCATTTGCCTTTGCCCTTGGACAAAAGGTGGCAAGATGAGGGCTGAGCACCTTCTCCTTGAAATGCCAACCCCATCTCTTGTGGGAATTGCAAATAGACAATAGATCTATCTGTCTGCATCCCATCTTGCATCCCCATGATTGTAGGGGAAGAGCCTGTCTCCTGTCAGAATCCCAAACCACACTGAGAGATGGAAGCTGTTTATCTTCTATGGAAGTGTTTATCTTCTATCTTACCTCTTTGGGTTGTTGCTTTCATATTTTAATGAGTACATCCTTGGTTTGCTCTGTCTTTCATTGGTAGCGGCAATTCTCAATTAGGAGAAAATAACTCATTAAGCAAATTTTTCTGAAGTTGTATAACTAACACCCTTTGACACTAAAAAGAGAAAGTCAGCATTTTATAGAGAACACCAGCTTAAAGAGCTGGAAGAAAAAAAAACAGAAGATGCAGAGTTAAGATGGATGCATGTGCATATGTATATATAAAATCTGGAGGAATGTGCTTCGTGATCTGTATATTCAGTGGTCTAATACAAGTTAGAACATCTTGTTGTTTTTTCCCTAAACCAGTTGACAAGAAGGGGGCTGAATTCTTGCCTCAGCAAGTGTTTATCTGCAACCTTAATGCATATAATTCTGTGATAATCTGAGAAACCATACAATGAGAAATGGAATTACTAAATATCTGGTCTTAACATCTATAGGCTCAAGGAGTGGAGAGTCAGTGAATGGAAATCTGATGGGAATCCAGAATTTGGAAGGAGGCACTTGATTAGTTTGGGAGCTGCACTTTGATTGCTTTTCATTATTGATTTTTCATTATTGATTTTTAAATTATTTTTAAAATTAAGAGCAGTTAGAGATGCTGGTAGTCTTATTTGTGCTTCTGTAGATTTTCAGGTTTTTTTCCAAAAGAAGTGGCAAGCAGAATCTAATGCTGGAGTGTCTTGGAAAATTCTGTTTTGTTTTAGAAAATATGCAGACTTTCTGGTTTTGTTGACATTCATGTAAGCAGTGAGTTACAGAGATAAATAGCAGTTTCTTTACAATGTAGCTTAAAGTTAACTACATTAAGTTGCCTGGAAACTTCTTAAGATGTTTTGTATGGTATTGTGGATTTTTTTTGTTTGTGTAAAGCAGATAAAGAGGATACGTTTAGTGACAAGAGTGTGTGGAGCTCTGCTGACCACGCAGAGAATCTGCCAGACATAAGCAGGTCAATTTAAAAACTTCTTTTTGCGAAAAGGTCAGGAATAATTCTACACTGAGGTAAGATTGACAAGATAGACAGACTAACGTGATCAGAATGAACAAGATGGAGGAGAGTTGTATTCCCATCAAAAATCTGTTCTTATTAGTAAAAACTGATTTTGACCTTTGTGGAGATACTGATATCTCTTCCTGATGAAAGAAATTTTTGGTTGATTGCTCCAGGTCAGGCATGTAACACTTGCAAAAATTTACCAGCGATCTTGATTTGTTTTGACATATTTTTTTGGCCAGCTATTGAGGTTTGCATTTCTTTCTCTTCTAGGTATTTGCTTGCAGTCAGAGTTGCTTATTGGTCTGAATCCTCGCTGCTTTGGCAGTGGAATAGCATGCATACGCTGCGCTCACAGGCCTCACTGTTGTCCTTCACTCCTGGCAGTTGTAAAAATGCCTTTCCAGTTCTGTAATTAGCTGCTTTTGGTGGTTTTCCTCTTGCATAAAACATTTTGACTTTTACTAATTTTGAGAAAGAATATGGACAATAATTACCACATTTACTTATACTCTGCAGTGTTGTTGGTTCCTGTCAACAGCCTGGCTTAGTAAAGAGTCTGACAATAACAAAGCTCTCGTGACTTTGACAAGGAAGTCTTTACAAAGACCTTGTTCTCGTAAAATAATGTATATTTCAGGAGGGTGATCTGGCTCCCTACCCTGTGTTCTGATGTTAAGTGAAATGTCTGGGTCATGTTCTCCGCACCAGAAAGGTTTATTAGGTTTAGTAGGGCAGAATTTCCTCTTAGTATTATACATCTGGAGATAAGTAGCAGAATCACTTGTAATTAGCACTTGTGACAGTCATTTAAGTGTATGCACACAAAAAAAAAACTTTCTTAAACATACTTTCTAGTGATGCTGCTGAAGAGACTCTAAAGAGATGGGGGATTCATGTGGGAGTTCTGGTCAGAACTGATTTACTTAACTGAAAAATAAGGAATTATTCCCCCACTGAGTGAGTTTCAGTTACAGTGTACTTTCAGTATGCAGAATTCCTGTCGCAGCTGCTTCTAGCTGCAGCACACGGATCTGTGCTGGCATCTCTGCTGCTGTAGGATTTGCATATGAGAACACAGGCAATCTGCTTCCATCCAGAGTGTTTGATTTTATGTACCCCCCTCTCTGAGATTGTCGTATAGTGAAGAACCAAACAGGTCTGCTCTGCCTTCTCTGTTTGTTCTAAGACTATTCCCCAAGTTGTATGTCTCATCCTAAGAACTGGTTTGGTTTTGTCCCGGGTTTTTTTTAGTTGGTTTAAAGAAACTCTTGACCTAAGAACAAAATAACGTGACCTGCCCAACTGTATGTTCTGGTTTGTTTTGCACTGACATTGGAAAAGGAAAGAAGAGAGTACTAGAATTTAGGAAAAAAGATGCCCCGAGCCATCTGCTACTCTGCTCACAGTCATTCGATGTTCAGTCATGGTACAACAGCATGAAGTTGGATGGCTTTCCTTCTTCAGGACTGCGTTGGCTCACACTGAAGTGAGCACAGAATGAAGCAAACGTGTCTTGTAGGCAGTCACAAAGTTGTGCAACTTTGCAGTCTGTTTTACATAAACTCAGTACGTCTCAAACAGCTTAGCAAGCGTTAGCCTTGGAGCAGACCCACTTTGGAGCAATATGGGGCTGCTAACACAGACTGCAGCTAAGTCATTTGGTATCCTACAGGGGCAGGATCTCAGCTCCCTGGAAGGCTGTGTGCATCTGTGGTTGGATAGAGCCCAAAGATACAGGATAAAAATAATAAATTATTAATATCTGGAAGACATAAAGGTTAATGAATAAGTAATAAGTTGCAGTGTTTTTCTTAGAAAATAAATAGTGTTGTTTAACCCATCAGCAGCTTGGCGCTACACAGCCGTTGTTCACTCCCCCTTCCTCCCAGTGGGATGGGTGAGAAAATCAGAAGAAAAAGCAACAGAGTAGAATTATTGAGATGGAATAACAATTATTTACTAAGAGAGAAAGAAAACAAAAATAGCAATGATAATAATATATGTATTTTACAAAACAAGTGTGGCACGGTGCGATTGCTCACCACCCACTAATTAATGCCCACCCAGTCCCAAAGCAATGGTTGCTCTCTTGGCAAACTCCGCACCCTTTCAAAGTTTTCTGTGTGTGTGATGTGACATGGCATGTAATATCCCTTTAGTCAATTTAGGTCAGCTGTCCTGATTCTGTTCCCTCTCAGCTCCCTATGCCCTCTCAGCCCCCCTCTCTGATGGGACAGTACCAGAAGCTGAAAAACTGAAATATCTTTGACTCTGTACAACACTGCTCAGCAACAACTAAAACATTGATGTGTTACCAATGTTCGTTTTCTTCTAAAACCAAAACATAGCATCATATCAGACACAATGAAGATAAAATCAACTCTGCCCCAGCTGAAACTGGGACAAATAAGTTGTCTGTATTCACTTACATTTTCCTCTCATTGAACTCTTTTCTCCTATTGCTCTTTCTACCTGCCCTGAAGTGATGAAATTTAGGGTGTCTTACAGCATTGCCATTCTGGTTTAGAGAGAGGAGACAGGTAGGAATGTCTTTTGGAAAGGACTTATGCTGATAACTGCCAACAGATAGTGAGTGTCTGGAGGTACTAAGCAATTGCACAGCTCCTGCCAGCAGCATCTCCCAAGTCACTTTGTGAAGTAGACCTCACTGTGTGCATGTAGAAATGTGGGTATACATTTTCCCAGCATCATCTGTCTGTTCAACAAAAAAATAAATGTTTTGTCTTCTGAATTACAAACTGGTGCTCTGTTGACAGCATGAGCTGGGGAAAGCATTTGAAAGGAGTTTTTGATATAGCATAGATAGCCTGCAATTTAAAATCAGAACAAAGTGGGACTTAATTGCTGATCCACCACCACTCTGCAGACACTGAGAGGAATGATACTTGGACCTCTAGCAGGACCGGAGCTGGGCAATGCTGAGTATTCTTGAAGTCCCTGTTAAGAAGCACGTTTTGAGGTCATCTTCTGCTTGAAGTGACAGGTTCTCTGCAGTCCTAGCCAGATTTCAACCTGGACAACTCTGCTCCACCTGGTTAAAATCCCTCCCTACTGTTACTGGCTATGGTATTGGCTTTGCAGCACAGTAGCTTCTCTTGGCATTCATTCATCTGTGCTACCCAGCAGGTTATCTTCTCTCTGTATTCTTTTTACCAGAGAGTAACTCTGTGCATGTTAGTCTGTGCTGGCCTGTTGCCTGGTGTGAGCATTTCCTTGGTCACAGTGGAAGGAGGGAAGGGCACTTCATGGATGGACAGCCAAAAAGTGAGATCGCTCAGGTCCCAGGAGTCCAGGGAAACAGGTCTGATCTTCACCTGCTCACAGCAGGCAAGGTATTGCTTGTTCACCTTCCATGGACAGATTGATATAGGATTTTTATCTCAGAGTTTATTTTTGGCCTCTTGTAGCTAAGTGTTTTCCCTTAGACTTCCATATCCTTCTGCTGTTCTTTCTGCCAATCCCTCTTTCTCTTTGCTCCTAGCATTGTCTTAGAATTATAGAAAAGGACCTCAAAGCACACCTAATTCCAGCCCTCCTGCCATGGGCAGGGCTGCCACCTACCAGCTCAGGCTGCTTAGGATCCCATCCAAACTGGCCTTGAGCACCTCCAAGGATGGGGCATCTACAGCTTCTCTGGGCTGTTGTGCCAGTGCCTCACCACCTTCTGAGTGAAACAGTTTCCTAACATCCTCACCTAAATCTCACCTCTTTTAGTTTAAAATTGTTTTTCGTTGTACTGAAACCGTTCTCTCTTGTCCTAATGGATTGGAGAAGACATCCAGACTTCAGAATTGAGAGATATTTGAAATCTGAGTCTTTTATGTGGCCTTAAAGCAGAATTGGGTGTTTTTCTTTCCTCCGTACCTACCAGTATTTATTTCCAAGCTGTCAAATAAATTTTTTTGGTACTTCTTAAATCTGAATGCAGCTAACACTACATTTCTTTCATTGACAGGTTAGCTCTTCCTGTGCAGCAAACTACTGCTGTTAGCCTGCCCATTGGACCCACTGCCCTGCAAGAAAGCTCCCAGAAGAAGCTGACAGCGAGCCCCATCCCTGACACAGTCCATGGGGACTGTACCACATCCCCTGGGACCTGCCAAGCTCTCCTTGGTCACTGCTTCTGAGGATAAGGACCACCTGGGAGACCTGCCACCTGCTAAGCAGCAGCCTAAGGCTCATACTGCAGAGAGGACCAGCAATGGCTTCCCCTGCACAACACTTAGTTCTGCGGCCTCTTGCACTTGTGACCTGAAGCATACCGACACCCAGAGGCCTGAGGATGACAGCGTTCTTCCTGGGCTCTCCAGCCAGGCTGCAGAGGGCCCTCAGGCAGCGGTAGAGCCAACCCCATTGGCAGTGGCCTGCTCAGCAGGGTGCGGGCCTGACATGATGCCGGCTCCACAGAGCTCCCAGCAGTTCATGCAGGGTGGCCAGATGAAGGTGAATGCTCTGGTGCAGGTGGAGGACTCTGCCATGAAGGCTCAGAGGGCTGAGGAGCAGCCAGTGCTCCAGGTAACCCAGTGTTCTTCCCCAAGCAGCCCAGCTGGGGGCAATGAGTTCAATCCTGCTTCTCAGGCAAGTCTTCTGCAAAGAGGGGAAACAGGTGGGAAAGCAGAAGAGGCTGGTGCTCAGCCTGCCTCTCCAGCAAAGGACACAACCACTGATCCTGCGAGGGACCCAAAGGAGGCTGTGGATGCAAAAAGAAGGGCTGCAGGCGCTGAGCAGCTGCATCCTACTGATCAAACTGAGACAGAGCAGAGCAGCCAGTCATCAACCCAGCTCAGCCGTGAGGGGACACATCCTGTATGTGATGCTGGTGTTGAGCCAGGGAACTTGGGCCCAACCCATCTGTCCAAATTCAGAGAAACGGGTACAATGACAGTTCAGTCAGAATGCAGCACTTTAACTCAGGAAGCAGCAAGCAGGACGTGGAGAGATGCTGAGGTTCAGGCTGTGGCTACTGTGGAGAGCAAATCAGCTTCCACTAGCCCCAGCATCCTTGCTGCCTTCTTAAAGGGGAATCCTCCTCCCGAGGATAAGGAAGAGCTGCACATCATTTACAAAGATAGTGGGGGACTGAGCCAGTCTAAGCTTGTTGACAGCTTCTCTTCACAACAGAAATCCCCGTGTTCTCCTGGTATTGTGCTGAAATCAACCGTTGGTATGGCTGTGGCTGCTACAGCCCAAAGCCAGCCTGCTGAGCTGCCTGGAGTCTCACCTCATGCAGTGTCCCCAGCTTCAGCAGACAATGCAGAGCCCACCCTCCCCTTGTTCTCAGCAGCTGCCACCTCGCAAGGGATGCCTGTGGATGCAGCAAGTGGTGGTAAGGGCAATGCTGTACTGCCAATGGATGCTGCAGCCCTGCCAAAGTCAGTGCCCGCTGAGCAGCTCATCATTCGTTCCCGTCATCAGCCTGCAGCTGGTGAAGAAAACACTGCTTCTGCTGCCGGAACCGAGAACAAGGTGCAGTGTCTTGTCCACGAAGCAGGGAGCAGCCAGTTACCTTCGCTCTGTCACTCACAGGGTGAAACCAAGCAGAATGAAGAAGCCCTGAGCATCTCTGAGCAATGTCAGGGTACAAATAAAGCGGAGGCGATTCCTCAATCTGCAGCAAAATCAAAGGAGAAAAACTTGATGGTGCCGGATGCCCAGGGAACGGTAAACACAAGCTCTGAGCCCATCAGCAGAAAGGCTCACACAGGGGAGGCAGGTGGGGAGCAGCAGAGCAGAGGCCAAGGAGAGGCAAGGCAGGCTGCAGGGGCCAGTGGGCTGCAGGAGGGAGTGACAGTTGTGCCAGGCTGCAGCTCTGGACGTGTCAGCCCTCACCCAGAAGCTTCGGCAGCTCCCCAGCAGCAGGGCCTTCAGGCCAAGGAGACTAGGCCTGAGATTCATGCCACGACTCGTCCTTCTTCAGCTCAGTCTTTGCCAAACCATGGGGAAAGCAAGAAGCAGCCCACCCCAGCCATGGAGGCAAAAGTGCAGGTGAAACAATCCAAACACATCAGGGATGTTGTCTGGGATGAGCAAGGCATGACGTGGGAGGTCTACGGTGCTTCCCTCGATCCCGAGTCCCTGGGAATCGCTATCCAGAACCACTTACAGAGACAGATACGAGAACATGAGAAACTGATCCGGGCTCAGAACAGTCAGAACCGGAAATCCATTTCCTCGGATACGTCCTCAAATAAGAAACTGAAAGGGAGGCAGCATAACGTGTTCCAGTCCATGCTGCAGAATTTGAGGCGTCCCAATTGCTGTGTCCGACCCGCTCCGTCATCTGTGTTAGACTGAAGCGGTCCACAGGGGTGGGTAGATGTCTGCAGATGTAGCAAGAATCCCTCCCCCTGAGTCTCGAGTCCTGCTGTTCAGTTGTGTCATTGGGGTTGCAAGGCAGCAACAGTGGAAGTTATTCCCCTTTGTTTTTTGAGTAGACACTCTCTCCATCACACCTTCATCACCGCCATAGCTGGTGTATTTCCACATGGCGCCCCATCCCGATCACTGTCAGATAAGAGCTAGGCACTTAGCAAAAGCACAAATATGAATTACCACCTTGCTGCAGGGAATGCAGCAACTTCTGATAAAGCTAGAAGCAGAGAGATTATCAGGATGATTGTCAGAAATTATTGGTATACATCACAAGGTCTTACGCAAAGGAAAATGCTGGGGGGAGCTGGATGAGGTGAAACTAAGGTTAACAGCTGTAGACACCTAGAGCAACACAACCTTCCTCATGTTTAAGTTGCCTACACTGAGGCATGTCCATGAGAAGGTTACGGATGCTGATCACTGGGCAGACGTACTCCTGTTGATGCTGTGGGGCTCAGATTAGGTGAGCCTGAGAGAGCTGGTTCTTTTCCCAATGAAGTGGAGAACCAAGGAAAGAATGAAGACCAGTGCTGCAGGATTCTCTCTGGGAGAAGAAGTTGAGTAAAATAGGATTTTGATGAGAGGATGAGAGAGGTGTGAGTATGCTTGCAAGCAGGTGTTGCCTTCATGTTGGGCCAGACAAGAGAGCGCACGCAGCCAGATTTCCTGGCATGCCAGGTGCCAGCCCAGCAGCCACATGTCACTCTCAGCCTCCAGCAGTTCTGAACGCTGTTCCTGTAAAGCACTTTTTAAAGTGGTGTCGGTCTTTTTGCTCTCTTCAGAGATGCATAGTGCTATGTTAGAGTAGGAGCAGGCTGAGCCTAGGTCCGTGAGCCCAAGTGTTTCGTGTGTTACGCTGCTCTGATTTTTTTTCCTTGTAAGTCCTTATGTGAATCTTTTTTTTTTTTTTTTTTTTTTTTTTGCAGTATTCTGGTGCTTTTCTTGCTGCCTTTCATAAACTTGATATCATTTATTTAGCCTGTGCTTTCCTTGTTTCGCCTAATGCTTTCTATATTATAAACCCTTATAGATAACTTGAAACATTTACTTTATAGAAGTACTGAGATCTTGAGACAATTTTTAGTGTATTTCTAATATTAGAGAAGTTGTAGAACCTGCTAATAAGAGGTAGCTTAGTGACTGTTTCTCCAGGACTGTGGTATATAATAATGTCTCAAATGAACATTTTCACATATCTCAGCTTAATATTTTACAGCCTGGGAGATCTGTTTCCCACCAGCTTTTTATTCTGTCCGCTAGAGTTCAGGGGAGCTGGGGAACTCCTGCAGTTTGTAGAAAATATAGTTTTCAATTCTGCAAAGCACTGGGGATTTGGATATTGTAATCCTGCAGAGTACTACAGTTAAATAGGAGTTATTTTTTATTCCATTTAGGATTTTTCACAAATCATGATGATAATTTATTTGTCTGTAGTACTATACATCAGACTTACTCTGTAGATCTTAGATATGTTAGTATCCTTTCTTATCTTTTTGTCTATGAAGTAGCCCTGAGGTGGTCATCTTTTATTTAGAAGACTAGATTTTCTGAGTGTCAACTGCCAAGACTTCAAAGCAGCTGTTGAGGCACCTTTTCCCCAACTATGGGATAAAACACTGTAAGGTTTTATAATGGCCAATATTTTAAACTCATTCAATGAAAGCTGTTGGCTTGGCAATGAATTGACTCCTAATTTTCCTCTGGTCTGTATTTGGGACTCTGTGGCACCTCCTCATTCCATTTCTGTGCATTATTTCGTCTCCCACTTGATGCTGAATTATTGAATCTGAAACGCCACATCAGAGTGTCTTCCCACATCTACTAGGAGGAAAGTCTTCTGTCTTTTTGTTAGTACTGCTGTTTGCATCACCTTCTTGGCAGTGTCTGAGATGTGAGTTTCATGTGAGATTTTGTGTGGGATTAATAGCAGCAGTGTCATTAGGCAAGGTTAGTTGATGAGTTCAGTGTCTCTTACCATGTTGTGTCTGTGTCAGGCTCAGAATCCCAGAGTTTTTGGCAGTTTTTGCTGTCTCCTGTCCAGGTCCAAGACTTTGTGTAGCTCCTTCTTAACGCTTTTACCTTCTGCCTGCTCCCTTTTAGCTGCTACCTGTCCTGTTCTCCTGTGAAACCGTGCCCCTTGGCTGAGCTCACATCCCTTCCCATTACAGCACTGTGATCCGACACGCTCTGAACTGTCCCTATACAAATGTCCTCTTCTAGAGAATAAACAGCTATCATGCATTCACCAAATTCCATGAACTTTATCCTTTAGCTCAAGCACTCCAAAATGTTTCTAGAATGTGGGTATGAATGATTTTATTGAGGCTGAACTGAGCTTAGCAGTGTGTGAGCACTGGAGTTAACACTTCTTCAGGAAGAATCTCTGGATCTCTGGATACCCTGCAGCTGCTTCCAGCCAGGAGTCTTCACCAGTTGCTCTACCCCTTTTCCCTACCCAGCAATCTTTCTTCCAGGAAAATTTCACCAATACAGACATACAGCAAAACGTTGCTGGGTAGATAACCAAGTGGATGCATCTAAACAACTACATGGGCATAGCTGGAAAAAGCGTGGTGGTCAGCAGAGCATTGTGCTTTTGCACTCTGTGAAAATACTTGTGCACAGACAAATGCAAAATGTCAGCAATGCAGAGCTCCTGCAGGCATGCATTTGAAGCCAAGCAATAATGTGCCAAAACAGACACACAAAAATGAATCGATAATCACCAGCGCATCTCATGTAAAATATTTTGTGTTTCTACTTTGCCCTCCTAGGGCAGACTGTAGGCAACCTGGTAGCTTAACACTGGCAATTTATGGTTTCTTGTGCTTACAATATCTAGATGATGCTGTGAACCCTCAGATGGATGATGTATGTTTATCGGAAGGAAAACAAAACCATGTTTTGGGTAGCAATTAGCAAATTTGTTTGTGAGTGGTCTTTTAGCAGCCAAGAAAGACTGTTCTTGGTGTTGTATCAGCGTCAAAAGTAAAAATGTGTTTGTAGTATATGTCAGAGTGTATGGGGAGATGATCCATGTGCCTTCATCCTGCTCATCTTCCCTGCCCTGTGACTCAGCATCACAGAGTGTTGGTTGAATAGTTAACAACCAAGGAAATCCGTTTGGGATAATAAAAAAAAGGGTACAAAACAAAAATTACTTTGTCATTCTCAAGAGTAAATCTGTATAGGGAAAAACAAAAGCAGAGGAACTGTGTTGCAGCCTGACCAGTTAAAGTAGCTTTTAAATTCAGTTTGTTGGAAGACGAGACAAGGGAAACAAGTTAATTGTCAGGAAACATCTCTGTCAGAGCTTCTGGAGAGACTGGTATGGCCAGAGCCAAGACCAGAACAGTTATTGAGAATGCAATGTTTACTTCTGTGTTTCAGTGTTTCCAATACAAAAGCTGAATTGGAGGAGAATCCTGTTGTAAGCAGTTTGCAGCCTGGCCTGGGTTTCACTTGAGGCCATGATGACTCCCGCTGTCTGTGCACTTGGTTGATGTCTGCTGGCTTCATGTTGGCTTGGGCACAAGTGTCAAAGTCTTGCTTCATTTATGTTGACTTGTTACTCCTGACCTCTGCTGGCTTAGAAAAAACAGAGTGAGGAATCTGGAGACGGGGAGGAAAATACCCGTCTTCCCCATTTCGGAGGTAGGAAACCTTCCTTGGAACATTTAAGAAGGAATTACTGAGAAAATTGAGGAAGGAAAGACCAAATGAAAACTAAAACATAGCTGATATGCATTCTTCATGGAGGTATTTCTGTGTCCTTAGAGCCAATGTTTTGCTTAATTCTTGCAGTTATCCCCACTTGTTCATTCTGAGCTCACACATTTTTATGTTCTAAGTGTCCCATGGCTATTAGGAAAGTGAACTTTTCCAAAAGCTGTATATTTTGCTAGTGTGTATAGATATATGCAAATATGATTCAATAAAACTGATCTTATAAAGTAACTGGTGATACCAGTAGGTGAACAAGCTCCATTTATTACCACTGCTACCATGTAAGAGCTTGGAAAATGCACTGTTTGGAGAAATACCTTCAAGGGATTCAGAAAAAGGAAATATATGTTCTAAAGATAATCCAGGCTTTTATCTTGAGTGTCATGACTGCTTTGAAGTGTTACAGTTAGAAATGGAAATGCAAATAAAAATCAGTGTTGAAGTTGATGGAAAATTCCTTTTGGACATTTGGTGGAATCTACCATATCAGTGTTTTACAACTTAGCAAAGTTTTTATAAATGTAAAAATATAAAACTAAAAATCTTGCTAGTTTATTAGGCTGATTCTTCATTGCCTTGTTCCATATCTCTTCCTTTACACCTTTTAAAAATGAATGCAGAAGGTTACCAACGCAGAGTAAGCCTTTTGCAGTCAGCCTATGGAGATGACAGCTCTGAATGCAAGATAAGTGTTCATCAAGCTCCAAGGTCTAGAGCAATATAGAGCCTCTTGCAGTCAGTGTTTCAGTTCCATCATTTAGAAAGGTAAGGGCTATATTCTGGAAGAAACCTTCCCGTCCCTTTTTTTTTCTTTTTTCTGTTTTAGTAGCATCTCAGTATTTGTTCATTTATTTTTTTAGTGTTTTATTATTATTATTATTATTATTATTTTTAATCTGGTTGATGTTTGTGTAAGTGGTCACTGGTCACTGTTTTCAGAGTTATCCCAAAGGGATGCACATACTTTCCTATCTAAATGCTGCACACTACCAAGTATCTCCAGAGTCATGGGGTACTGCAGTGACTAGTGGGCTTGAAGATCAAGTCCTGCACATTGGAATGGCTGAAATGTTCTAATAGGGGCCTAAATTTCATTATCCCACCTGAGTTAGTGTAGCTATTTAAAAGAAAGAAGCATGAACTGGTCCAAAGTGAAATGAACATCATTCATTTTTTTGAAGCTCCGAGATATAATAATTTGTCTGCTGTTTTCTTTCCTGAGCTCCTCTTCTTTCACAGCATTTATAATGTGGATTTTGAATCAAATCTTGGAAGTAAAGATTTTGTTATGTGAAACTTATCTTTCATCATTCAAGATTCTTTAAAGAAGAAATTGATAGATCCCAGCCATGCAGAGAGGAAATATTTTTTTCCTCTAAGAAAGTTTGCTGTAAGTGTAGCTTGTATGTGCTCATGTATGTGTGTGTACGTTTGAAAGAGCTGTACACATGTGTAAGGCTCATGCATTACTCATACTCTGAGGTTTTTTTTTCCTTTGCCATTTCTAATTGAATGCTGGAGGCTCAACATTTTCCACAAATTTAAGGCAAGTTTAGATCACTCTGCAATAGTGAGTAGAAACGAGGATTTTATCTAGTCTCTAAATTAATTCCCAGAGCTCCAACTACAAAAGTCAATTGGCTGAACTCTGTATTGAGACTGTCACCAAAAGCACAGTGCCTGGATGTACTTCAGAGCTCTGTGGAAACCAATACTTCTGTATACAAATGGGTTTCTTCACAAAGATTGTGGGTGACAGCAGGCATCTGAGCTCATTGGGGACAGAATTATATGAGCTGAGTCGCTTTGAGGTTTTCTTATGTTTCTGCTTAGAGTGATAACCTCTGGCATAGAAATAAATGACAGCTCTTCCAGCAAAGTCTCCAGCAGTTGTATACTGCAAAATACAAGTCTGTCAAATACTTCTTGGCAACATCACTACAACTGATCCATTTGTTAGGGGATTCTCCCCAAAACACATCCCATGTCTCAGTTTGTAATGAATAGTTTCAAGTACATTAAACCCAGGTTTAGATGCTGCCATGAGAAGTTTCAGTAATGGGAAAAAAAAAGTCCAAGTGTTCCTGGTAAATAAAATCAAGTCTCAGGTCTGAAGTTAAGGTCTCAGTAGCACACTGGAAAGGGATGGGAGTTTGTATACAGAGCTGAAGGGAGAGAAGATGAGTGAACTCTGAATTCCTGGCTGTTGCACCATAAAAAGGATGGCCGAAATCAGTCAGCAAAAGAAGAAAAACAGTTTTGTGTTTCTAATGATGACTAATACTATTGTGGCTTTATTATTTTTATAGTTTTACTGACTGAACGTGATGTATTGTACAAAGTAAAGCTAGTTCTAGGCTTCCAGATGTACCGTAGCATTTATTTGAGACATACCAACAGAAGTCTGCATGTGAAGAAGTCGTACGATGATATAAAACAATGTTACTCGCCTGATTTACTTCCTTAGGAATTTAATGTTTTGCTGTTTTACATTTTCTGGTTTCCATGCTGAGTACAATAAAATGAACACTGTCTTAATTATTCTGGGTCTCTGTTTGTAGGCTGGCATACGGAAAGAAAGGACATCCCACACATCCAAGGTGGATGCACACACCAAGTGGTGTGAGGTGCCAGGAGCATCAGCATCAGAATAACTTGAACCCTCTTCTGCACCTAAGAGAAACAGAAGTTTTATCTCAAGGTATGAAATAGTGTAAGATAACAGACAATGGCAGCAAAGTAATTTGATCCAATGATATTACAGGTGCAGTATTCCCTCATGCCTGTCTACTACTAGAGGACACGACTATTGTACCCAGGCTTAATCTTTTCTGTGTCTGTAACTTGGGGAATATGGAAAATTGCTTCCTGCCTTCCTACCTTGCCACACTCAACGAAGTGAAAGGAGTGAAACAGATCTTGGGGAAGTGTGGTTACATAGTGACTCTTCTGCAAGGCAAATTGTGGCTCTCTACCCAAAGTTGGAGCTGTCTTCCCCAAAATGATGATTAGTTGTTTTGTTAAATGTGCTTCTGAACTCATTGTTTTTGTAGTTGGCTGTGAGGGTTCCAACTACTTCAGCTGATTGCCCTGTGCAGGGTATTTCATTAATGAGCTTTGCTGGATTCCTTGTCATATGGCTCAGGTTCCTGCATGCCAGTGACTGTCAAAGATTAGTCCTGACCACTACCTGCCAGGAGCATGGTGTTTCCCTGCAGTGGGTGGGTTCATCATCTGCATGCTGCAACTGGCAGACTGCCTTAGGAGGCAAGAAAACCCCTGAGAGTTTCCTGCTTCATCCTTGTAGTCTTACTGCAGCAAGTAAAAGTCTTTGAGATCCTCTACGCAGCAGAAAACAGACCAGTGCTCAGTTCTGTGAAAGAAAAAGAGCTAACATCTCATCAAACCCATCGTCACCAGTGCACGAATTCCATCTACTTTTATACCGTATAACAAATTTGTTTCAGTGAGGTAGTGTCTGCATATATAAAGGATAAGTCTGGCTTCTGGTTCATATGTAAAATGATTTCCTGAGGGGGTCAGATTTCTGACTGGCAGCACAAGATCCCAGGATATCTGCTCAGCTTCTTTAACCAGACGAGGAAACAGCCACATCTTTCGGGATTCAAACTCTGTCAGTAACACTTTGTGGTAAGCAGTAGGATTGTGAGTGGAAACCTTAATACTTCCTCATCAAATTCCAGATTGCTCCTGTGAGAACCACAAATCACTAGTTTCACAAGCCAACATTTTAAAATGTAGGCACTTAAATCTGCAACTGAGTATTTAGGTAAATATAGTCTCATTTGTGAAAAATGTTGGAGTGCTCTTTTCTCGTGTTGAGGTCAGGAGATGAGCATGGAGATCTATGGATGCTTCTGCAAAGAAAGTCGCTGTTATTTAGACATCTTATTAGCCCGTGTGGTAGTAGTTAAGTAGCAGTAGGCAGCTATGACTAGCAATGGCAATCTGCATGTTTGGATGGACAGAAAGTTGCCAGAGCAAATCAGGAAACATTAATGTACACACCATTGCTGCTCATAGTTCAGCAGTGTTTGTACAAGGGAGGGTCCACTGTATGGCAGAGCACCTTGTTCGTAATGCACTGTTCTTCGCCCTTAGAAGCGTCAAGCTAGGTGGAACCAGCAGCCTGAGAGCATGGTTGCCAGTCTGCAAAGGAATTTGCCTTTGCTCTTCCATCTCCATGATGAATTAACTTTAAAAAATAATAATTTAAAAGATGTTTTCTAATAACCTGCAGTGGACTGCAGCACAAGGAAGGAATTTGGGTTGTTCTTGATGAGGTACTGCCTTAATTCCATAATTCTATTTATTTCTTTTCCTAATTAGAAACTTGCTCATGGCAATGCTCTTTCTCTAAATCCACTTATATAATATCAGAAAGGCATAAACAGCTAAGGATATATTTATCCAGATGAGTGGACAATACTTTGGCAATTAGAGCACAGACACTGAGCACCCATACTTTCCTCGGCACTTGTTATAAAATGGCTGCACAGATACAGCTGCTGGGTTCTGCAAGTCAAACACACCTTGGCACCTGCATGGGGCTGGGACTGCAGGGCTGAGTCAGCTTGGGTTCAGAAAGGTGAGGAGATGAAGTCTGCCCAGGAAGCATCAGAAGTGAGGCTGTTCAGTAAGTTGTTCCTTCAGTGATTAAGGAAATGCTTGTGTTTCTCCTCTCCCATTCATGTCTCTCTCTTTTTTTATTTATTTTTTTTTTTTTAAGGAGAGTTTCTGGCTATTAATTAATGAGACAGATTGCTTAGTTTAGCAAGTTTTAAAGTAAGGAAGGAGCCTCTGTGCAGATTCTGGACCTGTGCAGAGTTACTACTCATCCTCCTGGAAAACTTCGGCTCCATTAGGTTGTGAGTGTTTTGAGCAGAGCCTGATGGGCAGACTTTTGTCTTGTTCTCTGGCTCTGCAAGCCCAGCTGAGAAGGAATGGGGAATTCACAGGGCTGACACTTGGTCAAGTCACATCCAAATATCTCCCAGTGTGACCATTACATCTTGATGTCTAAGAGTTCTTTAAAGGACTAATGCTGAGTAAGACAGCTAAGTGCGACACCATAGTTCTAAGCAAAACTGTAAGAGTGCTACCAACTAACAGAAGTGAATGTAAATTCAGTATAGCTCCAGTTTTGACTAATGTGAAGTATTCTTTGTTATGAATTTACTGTCACGGCATGCTCATATACTAATCTGCTGGGAAATTTTTCCTGGCATTCACCCTAGCTTCCCTGTTGCCCAGCTTATGGCATAGCTTTCTATACTTCCTTCACTCACCTATCTTAAGCAAGCACTTTTTCTCCCCTCACAACCTCACCCATTTCTCCAGCTAGATGTTTTCACTTGCAGAGAGAAAATCTGTCCATGGGGGGAGGGTTAGAACTAGGTGGTCTCTAAAGTCTCTTCCAGCCCAAACCATTCTTGTGATTCTGCAGTTTAAGTCTCCCTCTACTGGCACACTCCTCTTCCATACTCATCCAAGCACATCTAGAGGCACACTGCTGCTTGCTGATGGTCTGCACTGATCATATACTCTTCTACCATTGTAAAGTATCCAATGCCAGCTCCAGAAGAGCTGTCAAACTTATTTAACTTGTTCTCCAAGTTTTGTTTGAATAAATTATTTTGATCTTTCAGTCCTGTGTCTTATTTCCTTAAAAAACTCTATGCTGAAAAAGAAAAAAAAGAAATTAATCACATTTCCAGATGTTAAGAGGAAAAATATGTTTTATTTTTGTGTTTCAGTTGTAGAATGCAGCATATTTAGTAAAAAAAATCAGGAGGAAAACCACAGAGCTTTAGTTTTGATATTAAAGAGAAAAGTCTGCAGGAAAAGGGGCTGTCTGGTCTTAAATACTTCTTTTCCTGAGTGCTCTATATCTTTTCAGGAAAATGAATTCTCTATTGTTAAGTTGGTTCAGTTTGATTTTCAAAAATCAAATTATTAACATGCTTTCCAAAATACTGTAACACACGGATGAAAATGAGCAACAGCTCATTAACAGGAGCATCCCCACTTGAACAAAAAAACATCTGAGAAGGTTTTCTATAAAACTGGTTTCTAACCAGTAGTTTTGTCAAGTTGGATCTTGCCAGGGAGGACAGTGAGAGAAAAGGCTCCTACCTCCCCAGTTTTTGGTGTGCTGGTGATATACATGAAGTTGAGGCAGCAAAAGCTTTGCAGGGAAGGGGAGAAAGAGTCAACAGTTTAAGGCTTCACCTAGTAGATAAGAGAGGTTTTCTGCCATGTAATTAAGGCTAATGCAAGAAACATTGTGAACTGATCCTTTGATAAATGGACACAGCTGTGGCTTGCTTCTGTTCCTGCAACAGCTAGTGTGGTGGGGATTGTCTTTCTGAAGCTGTATTTAAAGCTGCTTTGTTTTAGAACAAATGGCCATGCCAGTAAGAGGACAGAAGTGCATGTAGTGATATATGTAAATGGAAGAAGAGGTAAGTGGGTTTTTGTTTGTTTTCATCTGGATAAAAGGAAAGCTTATCAAAGGATAGATTAGAGTTGAGGGTTGAACAGTGATTGCATTCAGTTGGAAAGCAGTAGCCTAGAGAAGGCTGATGTTGATGCAGTGAGCTGCAGCAAGACATGGGTGTAAGAGTGGAAAAGGGCCCCTCAGAGGGGAGATGGAAAGGTGTCCTGTGATGATATGAGAAAATTGTTTACCCTGAAGTACAGTGAAAGAGTCAAAAGATCTGCATGCCAAGTGAGACATTGGGTCCTTGCCTGTGTAGCAACTGTATGTAAGGTTGGATGAAAGGACCGTGGAACCTAAAGGGTGGGGAACTTGTAGAGACTGGTGTGAAAAGAAGGCCCCAGAGATAGATAAGATGTTGCCCTACCTGGAGACCCTTGTATTTTTGCTGCATAGTAGGGAAGAAGTGAAGTTTATGGGGGAGGCCTTGATTCTTTAAGAAAATTGAGTTATTTGAGATGCTGGGCTTGGTTTGTGGCTTTGTGGAGCAAGAATGAGTAGGGCTAGAGCCATATGAAAGGATAAAAGGAGCTAAAGCTGCAGCATCTTCCTGTGCCCCCACCAGCCAGGGGAACTCGGGGAGCAAAGAGGTGTTACTACCTGGGATTATCAGAAGAATGCACAGAGTTCTTTAGAGCAAGGAGAAACCTAGAGGTCTTATTGCTTTTCTCTCTTTCTCTTGTGAAAACATACATAGCTGCAGAAAAATAATATGAAAAATAATATGGTTGATGGCTTACTGTAAGCCTGCATTGATTTTAGTGGGGAAAAACTGTGTTGACTCTGTTTTGATAGATAGAAATAGCAGATATCTATTGAATGGGTAACATCCCAGAGTATTAGAGAAATGCAAAGCAAAAACATTTACATGTATAGTGGATATTGTCAGCAGACTTTTTGTATGAGTTAGGAGTCTAGAATGAAACATGCTTTGGTAATTTGGACATTCTTGGCATGTTATATGGGATTGCCATCTTTCTTAAATAAGATATCTTTTAAATGGAGCTGAACTCCTGAATTCTCTGTCTCATAGCTGTCATCTTTGCTTTGCCTGGGTTGTTTGCTGTGGACAAAATGCTGCCTGAGGCAGTATTGAGCACGTGTATATTTTAGTGTCACACTAATGCACTGCACATAAACATCATAACAGCTCTTGCAGGCAGTGCTAGCCATAGAATCATGATGTTCCTTCTTGCTTATGGACCATGTACCTTTGTCATGTGGGACCTGATGTGGTGAATCTGGCCTGGCAGTCTCTGTTCCTGTTTGGGAGGGAGAAGTCAGATGTTTCTCTTCAAGCTGCATAGGTTACCTTGAAATTGTGCCTTCACTGTAACTGATTCAGCTACGTGCTTTAAATCTGCAAGTAGTTCCAAATCATTTATTGCAGTGCAAATCAATATCTCATTGAAGAATCAACTTTAAATCCCCCAAAAGCTATTTTTAATAACCACGCACAGAGCTCGGTCTTCCCCTGCTGTTAGCTATAGCGTAGCATGGGAGATTTGCTAAGAGTGAGGGTCACTTTTTTGTTTTTTTTTCCCAAGCAAATCTTTTTCTCCTTCCTAAATTTCAGTGAGCTGTCAAATCTTGATAGAAACTGAGAGGAAACAACTGGTAGTGGCAGGACTCTTGCACTGAAAGCTAGTGGTCTCCTGTGGGGAGAGTTCCCCTCTTTATGCCTACGCAGCCATGCAGCACATGATTACCAAGTTCACCTCCTTCTTGATTAAACATTTCTGCAAAGTGACTGACTAAACTGTACTTACAGCCCAGGGGAATCATAGGTGTCACATAGTATGCAATGTGTGTTGCAAGTGGCAGATCAGTACAAGCTTGTAAATGTGCTTTCAATCGAAGGAAATGACTTTGTACTCCTGAGTGCCTGCTGCCATGGCTTGTTGCTGGCATACTGAATGGCTGAGCTCCCCCTTTCTCCCAAGATGGCTTTTCTGATGAATTTTGCAAGTGGATCCCTTTATCATGAGGAAACCACTGAAATGCAAAGGGGAGGATCAGCCAAGCATGACTTTGCTTGTAGCGATACAGTGCTTGAATACAGCTGCTTGCAGTAAGTTGGGCAAATGTAGATTTGTGTCTCGTTGTGGTAACATCCAAACCCCCAGAAGAGCTCTCTTTTCCTGCTATTCCAGCAAGGGAGTGGTCAGTCTCAGACCATGGCCTTTCCTAAGGGTGTCACTTAAACTGACAGCAAAATGGCTACTTCGGCAACTGTGGAGATAATTTCAGTTCTTACCTACTAAGACACCTATCCCAAAGCCATTTGACAACAGGGAATCTGGGGGCACTGCTGATTGTGTGGGTTTCAACTTGTCATACTGAGCTTCTAAATTCTCGCCTTAGAGTCTCTGAAAGGCTCCTTAAGCCTCTGCAACATACTGAGTCCTTTCTTCCGTGTCACTAAAGAAACATGTGCACCCTCTGTTACTTTGTGTCTAAGGGAGTATTTCTCTCTGTGATGCTCAGCATGAGCCAGACGCTGAAGTTGCACAGCAGTCACACTGTATGACATCTTGCACCTTCTCTAATGATCCCAAGCATTTTAACCCTATTGTGTTCTCCATTTGAAGTGCTTGTATATGGTTATAGTGTTCTTAAAGCCACTCAGCTGTTGATCATCTTGTGGCATGGATGCAGTGTGATGCAGAGAACCACAGTGAGGTGATGCTGGCTGGCAAATATCAAATAGTGTCAGTGCCAGTGTCTGGAAATGCAGTCCAAGTGAATCACCTGGGAGTGTTGCAGGCAAGCTCTGGCCTTGTCGGCTGGATGCAGAAATTAGCTAACAGATTTCTCTGACATATATGAGGTAGGCATCTCTGTGAGTGAACAACACGTTCCCTTCTGGTGATAGAGCCTGCAAAATACGGCACTTGTGCTTTCCATGTCTCAAAGGGCATAGCCTTGCAGAAAACAGTAACTTCCAGCAGCTGAGCTCATTCAGCTGGAAGAAAAGTGCTGCAGGCCCAGTCCCTCGTAAATGGAGGCAGGCAGCTCTTACATCTGTTTGCCAAGATAAGCAGGGAACCTCTGTTAATTAAAAGTATTAGATGATGCTGCATTCTGTAACAGTTTGTAAATCAATGCCTGTCTGTAAATTTGCCCAGAAGTTGGTGTCTTCCAGCCAAATTTGCAGTAGCATTACTAAGAGGTATGACACAAGCTTGCCTATGGAATCTCTCTCTCTTTGAAGGTATTATGTAGGGACACATTGCAGTATAGCCTCTTACAAGAGTGAACAAATCACTCACCCCAGCTTTATCCTGTGCCAACCAAGTGGGGTGTCATGTTCTAGCTGCCTTCTCCTGTGTGACTTGTAGAGAGGTCATAGAGAATGGCTTTCCATTCAGCATAATCCCACCGATGCTTTAACTTCTCAGCAAGGCTGCTTGTGGAAGCCTTATCAATCCTGATCCTCATCAATGAATGATGGTCAGAATAAAGAAATTCCTGAACTGTGGGTACACCCAGAGGATCTCTGTCACAAGCACAGAGCAACATTGCTCAGTGGGGAGATTATTACCAGGAAACTAAATGAAGTGCTTTAATTTCCTTCTGAATGCCAAAGAGTCTCTGCTTTCTGCAGTTACCTATTCCCCAGCATCCTATTTGGCTTTTAGTTCAGCCAGCCCCTGCACTGCAATCGCTAGCGCTCCAAGCATTGCAGTTGACTCAGATGACTCCCCTGGAATGTAATGAGAGTGAAGCACATCGAGAATAATAATAGACATCTTACTCCTCAGCTGCACTGCATTGCTTCTGCAGACAGGGACTCTGGTTTATGTAGCTTACTCTAAAGAGGCATAGTAGGGTCTGGCTGCTGTTGCTTTTGAAATTAAGAACAGCGTAGCTGTTAAACATGCATGAAAAAATATCACCTCTCTTCCTGTTCTTATTGATGGGCTGTCCACAAATGCATCTGTAGCTTCTCATGTTGGTGTTCTGCTGACTGAAAATTTGTGTCAGCATGAACCCCCAAGGCCAGATGATCAGCTGCTGTGAATGAATACTGCACTATCGACAGCAGCAAAGCCATCACTCATTGTAGAATGGCTGATGACTTTGATTCTGAATAACTCCATACACCGTTCATCTACGACCTGAATCTGAATTGCACAGCTGCTGTCCTGTAGATAGTGGCACCAAGCCTTGGTGAAGATACTATGCATTACATTCTGAAATTAGTCTTAATTAACCTTCAGTGTTCAGAATCAATAGAGCCCATGTTAGTGACTGTTTTTTGACCTTTTGGCCCTGTGTGGTTTCAATTTGCTTTTCTATCTCATTCCAGACCTTGAATGCAGACCCAGAAGGGTAGGGAAAACCCCTACAGAAACCACTCAGCACTCAGCATAAAATAGCTCTGCCTCCTTGGGTACCTGAACACAGAATGAGCATTTGTAAGGAGCTGATGGGGCTGTTAGTGCTCTCAGCAGGGACAAACAAGACATGGCTGTGTCCTCAATGAAGGATATCTTCTAAGAATTAGTTACCTGCATGTCATCTTGTTCCCACCCAGGATCAGTTGATGGGGTTGCCTGTTTGCTGCAGCTGTTTGAACACCTGGGTACGATCTTCAAAACCATCTCAGGCAGACCCACAGCCAGGGGGTTTTGCCTCTCAACTCTGCAATGTACAGGGCCTTCAACTATTACTGCAGCCTTGTGACAGTGGCACGCAGTCCTGTTCCTTCTTCTCTGTTTGGGAAAATACAGTAGACCTGATTGCAGTTGTGGTTAAGGCATGCATGCTTCAGTCTCTGCCAGGAAGCCACAGGCAGCATCTTGTAGCTACAATACAGTGGGTTTCTAACAACACTAGACAGAATGTTTGGTGCCTGATTTCCAACAAATGACCTTTAAATCCTGTTTCTATGCATGCATATTTGGTTAATATTTCAGCTGGCACAGCATGCAGCTGTGGGTAAGCACACCGCACTTCCAGCTGTGCTGGAAGAGCTCTTTCTCTTTGGTAGGTGTTGTCAGTGGGTTTATGCACCCCACTACGGTGAACAGCAGTGGGTGGTTGGAGTCCCACATGGATTGGAGTACCATGACTGCAATCCCAGCCAACCCAGAACTTGTGTGGAATATGCTGCTCGAGCTGGATGCAATAAGTCTATGGATTAACCCTAACTTCATCCTTACTTCCCTCCTTGCCTTCCCAGGCAGAAGCACTTGTACACATCATTTAAATGAGGAGAGCATCCTTCAGCTTTCCTAAGTTCCCATCAGTTTCCGCATCTGGCTCTAAGAAGGACTGTAAGACCATACCTGGCCCTAATGCCGAGGTGTGCTCTGTAATCTGTTGATCCAAAGAGCTTCACAGAACACTGAGCATGTGCTTGTGTGGTGCTCTCATTGAAATCCCTGTTTCGTTAATCTCATCAAAACTGTTTTATTCACCAGAAACACTGTTCTTTAGCGGTTATTTTCCAAAAAAAATATAAAAGATGTAGAAATTAAAGAAATCTGGGTATTGATTAATCAATTAGTACTTCTGAAACAGTGTTTGTTAGCTGCTTGCTAGTATGTTAGCATCAAAAGACAATTTTAAAGACATCATCATCACCTTAGAATTTGAAGGTTATACAGTGACATCGTATTAGCAATGTTTTTATAGATCATATTATTTTGGTTTGAACTGGGCCATATATTTTTGCAATAGGATCTCTTACATGAAGCAGGATGATGAAAGTTTTCTCCTTGTACTGAAAGAAGGAAGAGGTGTGATTCATCTACTAAACACAAAAGCTTCCAAGCCAGCCAGTCCAGAAATGTATGAATATTTAGTGAGTGTTTAAAAACTCTTAATTCTAGCCAGACTTTTGGAAACAAGATCTACACAGCTGCTAACAACTTCTAGAAGTGTACCCTCCTGGTTCTTCAGTTTTGTCTCCATCCCTGAGAATATGAGCTGTGCTCTTTTGAAGAGCAGTGTTTTGAAGCAACTTTTTTCACTTCATTAAATGCTGTCACTGATTTCATGCATATTCTAAGTGCTTTACTTTACCTCTTCCTATTTGTGCTGCCACAAAGGCACTGGCTCCAGTGGGCTGTGTAAACACATTCATTTCTCATTTTCAAACATTTGCATTTAAAATTTTGAAGCGATTAATTCAAAATCTCTACAAAGTTTTCAAGGCTTTTCTCCCTCCCTTTATGTTGCCTGTTTTTCAGATGACTATGATATCTGACAGCAGCTCTGTCAGGTCAGTGTTATCCAGATCTGGTATTTTGCACCTTGGTTTGGCTGTGGAAGAGATACAAACTATTGTGATTTATGGTTTGATGCACAAGCACTCATGAGCAAAAAGCTTAACAAATGACCTCTAATAGGAAGAGATTCAGTAGCTATGTAGAGATCGGCTTTGTGGCTAAGTAAAAAGGGTATCCAGTGGATATGTAAAATTCTTCCTATGTTATTTTCCATTGAATTGCTTTGTGACAGTACTGTCCACCCCAAATACTTGAACTATGATCAGAAAAATATTACATCTCCATGATCATGTATTGAAACTATTTATCTCTGTTCTCTGCGATTTTTGCTGATCCAGAAACCCATGATTAGGAGGAGGCAAACTGTTGTAGCAGCAGAGTCCCTGAATACTTCCAATGCAATCAAATGACGTCTCATGCTTTGAAGATGGGTGACATATATACTCTGTGACATTTCTCTAACTTCTCTTTTATTTAATGCTACAAATCCTATTCCTGCTCATCTTTCTGTAGAAACAAGAAGCTGAAATTGAACCTTTTAAAACAATTTCTACACTGAACAGAAATTTAGTTGATTTCCTACCATTAGCTTCAGTGGCACTACATTAATTTAGAACCTGGAAGGTTGCAGTGTTCAGACTGCTTAATTGTGACATTTAGCTTTAGAAAACAGACTTTACCTTTCTGGACTGACTCCACTAATGTCTATTGCATAAAACCCAGCCTCTATCTAGTCATACTCAGCTATCATTCAGCTTTTGCTCCGTGATGTTGGTAGGGCTGGGCTATAATGCTCTTAATGAGCAAGTTAATTTACAAGTGTCATGATTCAGCTGGGGCTCAGCCTAGCCCTTTCTTTGCTCAGGTTTGTTTCTATCACTGGGAACTCAGAGGGGAAAGAATGATGGGAGTTGTCTCCAACCTTCGCACCTCTTTTTGCACTAAGAAATGGGGACCGTGTTCACAAATACAAATATCCTCTTAAATAAAATCTAGCTTTGAATTGCAACTCCAGGACCTGAGAAAACCAAGTTACTGACTCATTTCTCAACAGTGTTTGAAGCTCCCAAACAAGAAAACAGTGGTGCAGGTAATGGTGCCAACAGAGAGAGCATTCATACTGATGAAACAAGATCTCCTTGCACTTATTTTAGGATGGTCTTCTACAAAGCGTTTGAATGAGAGATGCTGTTTGCAGCATCCTTTTCTGTGCTGTTAGTATAGCTGAAAAGTATTGTTGTTGAAGCACAATGGAAAAATGAAGCCCAAAGCAGAGGAGGCTGAGGGGAGGCCCTGTGGTGGCCTATAGCCCTTCACGAGGGGAGCAGAGGAGCAGCACTGCTCTCTGCTGTCTGGTGGCAGCCACAGGACCTGAGGGAAAGTCTGAAGCTGCATCAGGATAGGGTCAGATGGGGGTTAGGAAAAGGTTCTTCACCAGAGGGCAGTAGGCATGGAACAGGCTGCCCAGAGCAGTGGGCACGACCTCCAAGCTGCCGGAGTTCAAAGAGGGTTTGGATGATGCCCTCAGACAGAGTTTGAATTTTGAGCGGTTTTGTGTGGAGCCGGGAGTTGGACTTGATGATTCTTGTGGACCTTTTCCAACTCAGGATCTTCTGTGATTCTATAATTCTATGGATATTGTTGTATTGTCTGTACAGTTCTTGGGCATTACTACAGCAAAGCATATGAATTATACCCTTGTTGTCAGTAACATTAATCACGTATCTAAAGTTAAGCATGTATGTAAAAGGTTTGAGAAATAGGTCTTTAATTTTCATAACTGTGAAAATGCTTACAACGCAATCTGCTGCTATTTAAATCTTCTCAGACATGTACAGAGTACAAAATTGTATGCATTCAAAGATGAGTTTAAAGATCAAAGTGTTTGGATTTTTTTTTTTTTAAGATTTTGCTAGCTAGCTTTGCTGCTAGCAAAGGGAAATGATAGAAAATGAAGGATAGCTAAGAGTGGTGGTTTTAAGAACTAGGACTTGGACCAAACTGGCTATCTTTTGCTTGTTATGCTGTTTACAAAGCTGAATGTGTCTGGTTTTGAATGTTTTTGGAGAAGGGCTGTATAAAGTCTGAAGAACTGAAGTTAGAAGACAGAATACTTAAAATATACAGACAAACTTATTTCAGCTCTGAGCAACTCTTTCCCTCAGTCAGATAAGTGTTGCTTTTTCTGACATTTTTAGCTGCAGAAAAAGAAGGTTTTGTTTTATGGGGCCTCCCATGTCTTTCTCTAAGCCTATCAGTACAAAGCATGTTGGTGAGTGCCTTCATGCTTTGTGTGCCTGTTTCAGGGCCCTTGGGGACAATTCTCTCTGTATATCTTGGCCCAATCCTTCATTAGCTAGGACACACAGATCTTGATTGTAATGACAACTTTGTACAGGGTAGAAAAGAAGCTTATCTGGTTCCTGTAAATATGACTGATCTGGGAATCAGAAATGACTGTTTTCAACTTTGATAGTGCTGATATCATTTCACTTCTTTGGATTGGGCTGGGAGGAGGCTTTGCCTTTGTAAATTGTTCCCAGCAAAAACTCCTTCTTTTCATAGCCTCTTCCTCACTGGGACCTAAGGCTCTTGCCTAATCTGCTACTTTGGGTGTAATAATAGCCGATTATTGTAATGAGACCAAGACTACAAGTCTCTTTTCTAAAAAGCAGCAGAGCGACTGCCATGTACCAATAAAGTAACCAGTACTGGCTTCTGAGAATAGCACTTCCCAAGTGATTACAGAGATGATAGCTTAATCTCAAGTTGCTAAGGACTCTTGTGAAACTAAGAAATTAGTTTCACTTAGATTAGCTCTGCTAGATTCTGATCCAGCTGTTTGCATCCTGCTTACTGCAATTATCCTTGAAATCTTAGTAAGACTTGATGTAACAAGGCTCTTTGCTACTCAGCATCAGCCTACTGTGTTTCTCTGTTTTCTCTCTGGAATAGATCTGTAGGGACACACAGAAAAGTGGCTGCACTAACATTAAACATGACCTGACACAAAAATGCTATTTTTGAATACATGTGAGTGCCCTGATACTCCCTGGCACGAGGAATATATGGAAAACATAAACTATTTAACATAGTTCATCTGAGTATGCTTACTATCATTTATATATGTATTAATAGTGCTATTAATAGCACCATCTACTGTCATTAAGACAGTAAGATGCAAGCTCTGCATTATGACAGCAGAGATGAAGAGTGAAATGAGCCAACAAGGCTCGCTCTGCTTCTCTCCTGGTGGTAGCTGCAGTGCTGGAGCTGCTGCATCCACCTGTATTGGTGATAAAGGTAACCTGTTGGGAGCTAGAAAGCAAATCTCTGCCAGAGTTTTGTAGCCTTATTTTCAAGTTGCCATGGTCCTCCATTCATATGACTTTTATCAAAGCATACCATCCAAACTGGCAATAAACACCAGGAATATTATTTCCTTCAGCACTTTTCCTGTTCTTCTCTGCTTGCCCTTGCCAGTCTTTAAGCCCAATCAGAGTGAGTCTGCAATTTTGATTAAATTTTTCTGGGAGATAATAGGCCAGAGTTAGTTATAGAAAGCTCTAATCAAATCAGAATAATGTTTTGGGTATGTTTTACTCATGTGTTTATGTCATAACTGCATTCTAGATCTGATCATAATAGGAACAGAGTTAAAAACCCAGGAGTCTTAGGAAGTAAGCAAAGGGGCACATCCAAGAACCACGCCTTCTCCCTCATCCTCAGCTTGAAGGCCAGTGCCTTACAGTTCGTTGCAAATCTCTGTGTATGGTGTTTTGGTGAGAGGAACCCCAGGAGTTCTGGGTCTGTGGGGGAGTTGACAAGGGGTGCTCTTGACTCAGGAGTTCCTCCTGGTCTGGCTTTATCAAAACCAGCATCACTTTCTCCTTGCCACCAACCCTCTACATCTGCCTCTCTGCAAGTTAGTCACAATGTGAATTCCATCCTCTATCCAAGATACAAGCTGTAGATGCTCCTGAACCTTTGTTCAGAGACCAACTAAGCCAGGCAAGGAAATACAGTTGAAGAAAAATGGATATGCCTTGCACAAACTAAAAAAAATGATTGGAGAGCAGGCATTGCAGGTCTTATTAGCCATATGTGTTTAAAAGTGAGAAAATAACATATATCAGAGCCCAAAGAGCTGCCTAAGTACGAGGGGATGACAAGATCTCAATCCTTTGCAAATATGCTGATGAGAATATGATTCAATCTTAATTTCTTTGCCTCCTCAGAAGACCATGAGGCTTTGAACCTCTTTGCTCAGCAGGATCATAATCCCTTCTTTAGTCCATCAAGAGGGAGCTTTACCTCGGAGCGAGTGCTATGAAGATTCCTGCATGCTCTGGCCCCAGAGCCACCCCTGATATTTCATCATGCGAAGCAACTGTCTTATTATTCTCTTCAGATTTAGTCTCTTGTCAAAAGGAATAAACTCTCTTGTTCCTTTGCTTTGCCTGTTTTTATACTGTTCCAGGACAGGAACAGTAACATGTAGAAATTGTTTTCTTTTGTGTTTTGTTTTGTTTTCTTTTTTAAAGAGGAATTCAATTCCTCACGCCGCTGTCAGTGTTCACAGAGCCACTGCTCTGGCCTGAGGAAATGAAGGAAAAAATAATCATAGGCCAGGAAAAATAAGCAGAAGAGACTGGTATCAACATGGGAACAAGGAGTACCAGGGGAAAAAAGCAGATATTTCCAGCACAGAAGAGCCAAGGACACTTGTGTGCTGTTTTAGGCATCACAATACTTAAAAGACATGAAATTATTGCGGAGCATCCAAAGGAAGGCTGCAAAGATGGTGAAGGGCTGGAGGGCAAGGTGTATTAGGAGCGGCTGTGGTCCCTGAGTTTGTTCAGCCCAGAGCAGAGGAGTCTGCTGGTGGCTGCAGCTCCTCACAAGAGGAGCAGAGAGACAGCAGTGATAGAATCTGAGGGAAAGGCATGGAGCTGCATCAGGGAGGGTCAGGTTGGATGTTAGGGAAAGACTCTTCATCAGAGAGGGGTCGAGCACTGACACAGGTTCCAGTGGGTAATACGATCAGACTTTGGTCAGGGCCCCAAGCTTCTGAAGTTCAAGGAGTATTTGGACAACGCTCTCAGACATGGAGCTCAAATTTGGGTGATCCTTTGTGGAGCCACATGTTGGACCTTATTGTCCTTGTGGATCCCCTCTGACACAGGATATTCTGTGACATTGTTTACTTCTTTCTATGCATAAGGACTCAGATTTCTGGAGAGATTGTTTGGTATCTTTGAAGAGGCAAATGCATGTGTCTCCTCTTGCAAGAAGGCTTTAAAAATATCTTTCCCCTTCCTCAGACAACGGATAAGTCTAATGTACCTGGGCTACAAGCCCTCTCCAGACTCCAGTAGAAACCAAGTTCAGCTGCAGTTAGTGGTGAGGGCTGGGTTCAGACAAAGAAAGATGTTGTCCTCCCACGCTCCTCCATCTGAATCTTGTGCAGCAAATAAGTCAGTCTGATGTAATGCTCAAGACACCTTGCAACAAAAATGAAATCTCCTTAAGTGGTAAGCTACTCAGTGGTTCTCTGGTGAAAAGTAGTTTATGATCATGTAATGAGAGCTCTAAAATGATGCGTCCACCGTTAGTGTCAAGTTAAGGTTTTTAACAGATAGTTTGCATTATAGCTCCTCCTCACTGCTGAGTATTTAGCTATGCAGATTAAATTATATTCTCTTGCTGCAGGGTTTGGGGATGTTGTACAAATTTATGTCATGAGAATGTCAATAAATGACAGCAATTTAAACATCTGTTCAACAGAAAAGAAAAAAAGACCTAACTTAAAAAAAAAAAAAAAAAAAAAAGCATGCAAATTCTGTCTGTATTTGAAGATTAAGTAGCTTCATAGCTAACATCAGACAGGAGAAAAAATCCAAGTACTTACAAGACTCTCAAGGCCATGTCTGGATGTCAGTTATGAAGCTGAATTGATAACAGATGCTTCTGTGGGGTTGTTTCTATTTGCTTAATTGTGGTAACAGCTTGATGTGGCAGAGGTGATGCTACGAATGAGCACCTTATTCTCTGGGAAAGTTAAAGGTCCTGCTTGTACTAGTCAGTTATTTGGCTAACCTATGAATCACAGAATCATTAAGGTTGGAAAAGACCACCAAGATCATCAAGCTTAACCATCAACCCGTTACCCACTGAACTATCTCCCTCAGTGCCACATCTGCATGCTTCTTGAACACCAGCTCCCTGGGGCAGCCTGTTCAATGTATTACCGCTCTTTCTAAGAAGTTAGTTTTCCTAATAAAAAACCTGAACATCCTCTGGTGCAGCTCAAGGCTATTACCTCTTGTCCTGTCACTGTTACATGGGAGGTGTCATTGTAGCTGAAACACTGGCAAGAACTCACGAAGTAGTATTTCACTATTGTTAATCACTGCTTGAGCACCATGGCATTCACTGCAGGCACAGGAGACAGTTTTACCACTGAATAATTCCTGGGCTTGGTAAGATTGCACCTCACCTATTTCCGTGCATTTCAACTCTCTTTTGTCCTCATCAGCATACATATCATATTTTTCAGCACAGTGCCTTTCTCTAGACCCTCTACCATTCTATTACCAGGACATTAATCACGGATACGTCTAATTGTACTTATTCTGGTACCAGTCAGGCCTCATGCCTTTAATTTGTCTGCCTGTTTGTCAGGGAGACTTTAAAAGGGGAATTTCCCTCCTTTGGACTTGAGCTGGCTGATGCAGATCTGCATCCCTTCTCCTAAGGAGAAAATTTGCTTTCAGTGTTCTGACCCATGCAGTGATGTGTTACTGTCTACTGTCAACCTCTATAAAAAGCAGCTGATAGCAAGGATCAGCCTGGTTGCCCCTAGGCCCCTTCTTTTTACTCTTGAACAGGTGAAAATGTTTTCAGTCCATTGTCAGTGAGCCAGCAGTGTCCCTTGCTTTGTGTTTTCACAGAGTAAGCTGTCTTCACGCTAGTTTCCCTCTCAGCTTCAAATGAAGCATACAGAGGGAGCAGAGAAACAGCATCTTTGCTAGAAGGGTACTGCAGAATCAATTGATACTTCTATCATCCAGTGGAGACTGTGCTCCTTTCTTGTTGTGGTGGATATTATTATTTATTTCTTTTTAAAGTAGGCCTTTTAACTGGAGTACATAAAGGAGACTGTTGTGTTTCATTGACATCCAAGCCATTCTGTTTCCACTGACCTTATTTGTTGCACGTATGTCTCTCAGTATCTCTATAGATTGTGAAATGTAAACAAGATTATCAACATGGAGATCTTCTGTCTCTGCTGGGGACAAGCACAGCAAGTGGCAATGATTCCCACTGCTTTATGTTCCCTTTTATAGGCAAGAGTGCTGTGACTCCAAATCATTAGGCACTGTGTGGGAGAGTTACAATAAAAATGACCTTATATCCTCTCTGAGCCAGCACTAAATCAGCTGGCAGCTACAGCAGGAAAAGAGGCTGTGGGAAAATAATAATAATAATAATAACATAAGGATAAATCAGAGCAATCAATCAATCTGAGTTAGGTCTGCGCATGTCTTCTTTGTTCATCCAGGATCTGATAAGTAGGGATGCATTGAAAGAGAGCTGTTGTCTCTGCTGCTTCCCACAGAAACTCCTGGGCATGGAGAATCCTGTAGCAACTGTTCCAACCACAGCTTTGAAGACTGAAGTGGAGCAGGGTTCCATGTGAACAGCAGCTGAACATGGGTCAGTTGTCCTCTTTATGCTCTTTAGTTAGAAGGCTCAACAGGTAAATTTGGTACAGTGGTAGATGGTCCTTCTGCTCCACAGAAGCCACCAGAGCTTCCTGGGAGGATGTCTGTTCCCGATCTTGAGCCTACTGTGGACATCTCTGATCAGTAGTGAGCTGAGAACCTTCTCCCCTTCCACAGCAAAGGATAAGGTGGTTAACATTAGTCCCAAAGGCCCACCTTCTTTCACTGAGACACCTGTCATGACCTTTCCAGTGACGGGACCTCCACTGCCTATTCACTGTGGACCATCACGAGCTCCTTCCCATGGGACTTAACCTCTTCTTGTGCCTCCAGTTTGTGGTGCTCCCTTACCACCACCAGCTGCAAGAGATTGCTTCCCTGGCTCACACTTAGGAATGAAAGATCTGCCTCCTGGCCCACTGCTGCCTCCTCCAATCCCAGGAAGCTACAGAAAAAGGCCCCCTCATTTCCAGCCTGTAGGTCCTCCTAGTCCACATGATTCTCTGCCAGGCCCACCACTACACTCACCTGCCTCCAGAGACTGTACACCTTCTCAGAACAGGGACTTACCTCCAGCAAGACCTAGAGACTACCTTGCAGACCCCCCACTACCAGTAGCAGTCTCAAAGGACTGCAAACAGCTTCCTGTGCAGAAGCCCTAAGTGCTTTCTGGTCAGCAGCTCAATTGAATGCACTCTAGTGCACCTCCTGTGCATTAGAGAATTTTAGGAAAAGACTTTCTGTTTGAAGCCATTTGTCTCATTTCAGTATGTTTCAGCTTTTTCAGGATTAATTTTTATCCAGTTGCTGTAGATGTCTTATGTGTATTTAAGATCACCTTAAATTCATCCATCCTCTGGGGCTTTGAGAATCATTTTGCAATGAATTTGAACATCCTGTAAACATGCAATTTAAAGCAAATACCTGTGTGGCTAGTTTTAATTAAATGTACCCCTCATTAAAAAAAAAAAAAAAAAAAAAGACAATGAGGTCCTGGAGTGTGTCCAGAGAAGGGCAACGATGCTGGTGAAGGGTCTGCAGCACGAGTCTTCTGGGGAGCAGATGAGGAAACTGGGATTGTTCAGTCTGGAGAAGAGGAGGCTTAGGGAAGACCTTATTACTCTCTACAACTACCTGAAAGGAAGTTGTGGCAGGGTGAGGATCAGTCTCTTCTCCCATGTAACCAGTGATCCAACTGGAAGGAATGGCCTCAAGTTGTGCCAGGGGAGGTCCAGGTTAGGTATTGGAAGAATTCCTTCTCAGATAAAAAGTGGGTTGGGCACTGGAACAAGCTGCCCAGGAAAGTGGTGGATTCACTATCCGTGGAGGTGTTTAAGGAAAG
Organism: Phasianus colchicus; assembly: GCF_987193195.1. Classification (NCBI taxonomy): domain Eukaryota; kingdom Metazoa; phylum Chordata; class Aves; order Galliformes; family Phasianidae; genus Phasianus; species Phasianus colchicus. The sequence continues at coordinate 16,773,805 of NC_143439.1, read as the reverse complement.
AGTAGATGGTTTAGTGAGCAATATTGGTGGTAGGTGGACAGTTGGACTAAATGGTCTTAGAGGTCTTTTCCATTCTTTGTGATTGTATGGTTCTATGAAAAAGTTACTTGAAAAGAGCAAAGCTGAATTCTGTGCTAACTCAAACTTGCTGAAATACATTTACAAAGGTGCTTGTAGGTGGCAAAAATATGAAAGACCTGTCAGGGAATGCAAAAAGAAGAAAACTCTTATTCCAGATGCACAAAATGTACAGAGTTCTCAGTGACTCGCAAGATGAGTGGACAGACAAGTAGGAGACAAGGCCATTGCTCAAGAGGTTTGCTCAAGTCCAAGCACAGTTCAGGGCAAGGAATTCTTGAAATTTTCCAATGAGCTACTTTTCAATGGTATACTGAGTTTCTTGGCTAAAAATGCACATTCATGGGACTTGTCTGCTTCCCATGGATAATTCCTATTTTGCTGGAAAAGGGAATGTCCCAAATTTAAAAATTGTCAATCTGGAAAGTAATTTCCTGTAAATCACTGTGACCTGCGTTACTGTGTCATGTGTCTTTCACGGTTGAACCTCCCCTTGGATGGAGTACAGAAAGAAATCTGCTCGCTCCCCAGGGCCACATCCTACTGCTAAGCATCCCTATCACATAATCCATCTTCAGACTAATTGCATTTCTTGTTTTTTCCATTCCATTCAAAAAGCTATTCCAAAACTTTTTTCATTTGTTTTTAATCTTATTTCCACCCCAGTATTAATCATAGGCCAATTAAATGCCTTCTACTAATGGAATTCTATACATTATAGCTCTTTCCTCTTTCTAGTATTTCTCTTTACTATGTTGTAGCAGTAAGCACAACCATATTTGTTTTCAATCTTCATTTTTCAGCACCACGCTGAGCTCTCCCAAGTCTATTTTGTCTTGCCAGCACTTTTATGCATTTGTCTTCATTCAAAATAATCTGTCATGAAGCAGAATTGTACACAGTATTGCAGTTGAGCTTGTGCCTGTGCTTCAAACAGCAGAATAGGTATTTCTTTGATTCTGCAGGAAACACTTCACATGGCACACCTCAGGACTTTCATCAGGGTTCATTAACATAATGCAGCCTAAATGAGTCTTGGACTTCCAGCTAACACAAATAGGAGCAGGAGTCACCTAGCCAGAGTGCCAAGGAGACAGAGTTGAGCTAATTGATTTTCAGTAAAAATGATGTGTGTTAAAATTTTTCCACAAAAATCAGCAATTTCTTCTAAAGGAAACTCTCTTTCCTTGCCTGTCTCTGCTGAGCTCCAGATCTCTCCTAGCCACTAGCCTTCAGGGCAGTGAACAAGCCCAACAAAGAAGTGTGTAAAGGCCAGTCAAAGTCAAATAGATAGATTTTGAGGAGCAGTTAAGATCTAGGTGGGTCAGCAATTCAGGTAAGCCTCCAGGGATGCTGTGGAATAGCTTTCTTGAAGGCATAGCATGGGTTTTTACATTTGTAATGCACATGGGTGATGAAAAATAGAAAGCTACTGAAGAGCAGGAGATCTTGGCTGCTCTGGGTGGTCAGCCCTACCTCCCTATGTTGCTTTTGCTACCAGCCATCTCCTGGGCATGCAGCAGTCAGGACACAGCTGCTGAATTTGTCTGAGAAAGGGCAGTGAGGTGACACTCACAAAAAGAATGACATGTCCAGACCAAACAACAAACTTGGTTGTCTGCATGTAGCTGGTCAATGAGAAATGAACATTTCAGTGTGAAGTATTGGAGATATTTCCCTTCTGTGATTTGTTAAGGGGTAGTTCTAACATCAAAATATGATAGAAAAAAAAAATTGTTGTCCTCTCATTTTTATTTCCCTTTCACTCTTCATTTCCCTGGGGAATCCTGAAAAGTCTTAGCCTGCTTTCTGGCAGCTGCTTGGAGTAACTGCTGCTCTCTAAATAGCAAGCAGACCAAACCTTTTCACCAAATCCAGCCCATATTCAAGAGCTCTGATTACCTGCACTTCTGCCCAAGGCTACCTCTTTGCCATGTGGCAGCTGAGATAGCACATTTCCCAATTCACACCTGTATTGGCATGAAGTCTCAAGCCCTTCAAACCAGGGCTCCTTGCCTGCACTGCATGAGGCGACTCACAACAAATTCCTTGGAATGCAGTTTTGCTGAGATGTTGGAACCCTGTCAACTTTTGACCATGAGAAGACTTTCTTTGAGCTGCTTTTCTTTGTTATAGCACGAGAACAGGTGTGAGATTAGAAACTGCACGACAAAGGCTATCGAACCAAGAGGACATGCCTTATGCATCCTGCTAGTTGGCTGTCAAATCACGCTCACTATAGGCAGAAAGTGCCACTTTTGCAGCCGGCAACTGTTGCCACTAGATGGTGGTGTAATCACGAGCTTAGTCCCAGACGATAGTTAGACTACTGCATCCAGCTCTGGGCTCGACGGATCGAAAAAGACAGGGATCTCCTAGAAGGATTCCAGTGGAGAAACACAAAGATGATAAAGAGCCTGAAGCATGTCCCATATGCGGAAGCACTGAGTAGGATCATAGGATCACCGAGAGTTGGAAGGGACCTTTAAAAAGTCATCTCATTCAACTCCCCTACAATGAACAGGGACATCCACAGATAGAACAGGCAGCCCAGGGTCTGGTCCAGCCTGGACTTGAAAGTCTACAGGGTCAGGGCAACCACCACAGCACTGAGCAACCTGTTACAGTGCCTCACCACCCTCACTGTAAAAGACTTTTTTCTTATATATAACCTAAATCTACCTTCTTTAAGCTTGAAACCATTTCCTTTTGTTCTCTTGTAACAGACACTGCATAAGAGTCTGTCCCCTTCTTTCCTGTAGCTCCCCTTTACATATTGAAAGGCCACTATCAGATCACCTTGGACGATTCTCTTCTCCAGGCTGAACAGCCCCAGCTCTGTCAGCTTGTCCTTGTGGGAGTGGTGTTCCATCCCTTGGATCATTTCTGTGGTCCTCTTTTGCATGCACTCCAACAGGTCCTGTCTCTGTCCTGTACAGAGGACTCCACATGTGCATGCAGTACCCCACCTGAGGTCTCACCACCACAGAGCAGAGGGACAGGATCACCTCCCTGACCTGCTAGCTATGCTTCTTTTGAAGCGGTCCAGCTGTGAGGACTGTGAGGTCACATTGCTGACTCATGTCCAGCTTGCCATCCACCAGTATCCCCAGGTCTTTTTCTGCAGGGCTGCTCTCAATCCTTTCATCCCCCGGCTTGTATTGGTAGTGGATGCTGCCTTGACCCAGGTGCAAGATTTTGCACTTAAGTAACCTGGTCTGTTCAGCCTGGGGAAAAGAAGACTTGGGGGAATCCAGTTAATGTTAGTAATATCTAAAGAGAGGTCGGAGGCAAATTGATGAGGCCAGGCTCTTCTTAGTGGTGTGTAATGATAGCACAAGGAGCAATGGCCTAAAACTTGTACATAAGGTGTTTTACACAAACATGCAGAAGAACATCTTTATGGTAAGAGTGACAGAGAACTGGAACAGGTTGCCCGGAGAGGTTCTGAAGTCTCCTTCTATGGAGATACTGAAGACCCATCTGGACGCCTATCTGTGTGACTAGCTGTAAGGAAACTGCTTTAGCAGAAGCACTGGAGTTGATGATCTCTTGGAATCCTTTCCAATCTCTGCAACTCTGTGATTCTGTGTGAATCTGTGGTGTGAACTACTGCTGTGATGTAAGGCATGCAATGAATACACTATCTCCATGAACTCTCTGGCCAAGATAAAAGTACTGCCTCTGTTAGAAATTTTAGACAAAGACATGGTATTTTTTATTGTTTTTTGATGGTGAATTAATCTTGGAACCTGCTGAGGGGTAGCAGTTCTACTCAAAACACTGTTAACAAGACAGTGGAGTTTCAAATTTGCATCACTCTCATCTAATTTCCTTCTGATTATCTTGTTCTTCCACAAAGAATATCAACTTTGCCTTATCCTGAAAATGGACAAATCACCAGGGTGAAGATAATTGAAGTAAAAATAGTGAATTTGGCATTGTTTCTTCAAGGTTTTTGTTTTTATAGAGCTCTTGTGATCTGAAAATTCCTTCCCTGTCATTGCGTAGGTGTAGGCATGCTCAGTGCTGCAGTTGGAAATGGAAAGCATGAAAAAGTTGCCTTGACAGGAATGCTGAAACACTTACGCCTGTTTTAGAGCTGGATTTGCTCATGCTGCCTGGTAGCTCATCTAAAGAGGACAGATAGAATGCCTAGAAATTTCCCCTGCTGTAATATAACCAAGGATATTAAGGAACTATGCTGTGTACAGCTGAGTTCTGGAACACCTACTTTTGTGAACGAACAGTTCTATTTATGTAGTTGGGTATATCCAGCTTCGTGTTCTCTTTTTTTTTTTTTTTTCAGGGAGATCAGAACAGATGTCAGTACTATCATCATTTTGTTGACCAAGAACAGATCACACTTCTTTTGCCTAACTGAAAATATTTTTCTACATTAATTAGATTAACAGGTACTACTTCTGAAAGTTCTTGGAAAACCACCTGTATAAATTTGGGAAACTCCTTAAAAAAAAAAAAAAAAAAAAAAAAGATTATTCACAGCTCATTTCATTGCAGTGTATCCTTCTTTTGCGTCTGCACTTATTCTTTCCATGGAGGTGGCATAGCTGAGGTATTGTACGGCTCTTTGATGAAAATCTAGTTATTGTGGTTACTTCCCCAGGAGTGCTTCAGCTGCAGAAGGTCAAGAGGAAGGAGCAGGTTTCTGATATGATTCAAGTACCATCAAAGCAAATAAGCTCAGACGAGATCCTGTGATCAACTGATGAGCTGCATTGTAGAGATCACACAGACACGCAGGCCCTGTCACATGCTTGAGGCTGGTGCATGTGATGCATCCTGGTGTTATTTACCCAGAGCTTTGAGCAATGCAGCTGAAGTTTCTGAAAAATTAGTGAAGCCCTGCAAACATTCAGTCATTTCCAGCAGCTCACAACTGAATTGCTTTGCATATATTTTAGTTTGTGGCTTGTAAGAGGACACAAAGATCCATCTTTTCATATGGTTTTGTTTCTTCACTACAAATGAGGCAGGAGATTCCTTAAAATTGCATCAACTAGCTCAGAGAGGTTTTTTGCTATTTCATTTCTCTTTTTCATTTATTAAGTATATGTTTAAAATGAGTGGAAAAATGCTTTCAGTTCTCTGCAGATAATAAATTACCCAATAAATTCAAATATCATAACTCCTGTGTATGGAAAGGTTTCTTTTCCTACGAGAATGAATGTCCATGGTTCTTGCCTTCTCAGGGGCCATGTACCATTGCTGTTATTTGGAGTGTGCATACTGCCAAGATATATTCATTCATAAGTAATAACTGGTAGCCTGCTTTGCTATTATTTAGGGATGACTGTAGCTAAAACAAATCCATTTGTTATCTATGTTGGAATTAAAACATCTCCATGATGTATTTAACCATAATCCATCTGATCTCATTTCAGTTTGATGTCAAATTATAAGCCACTGTAGCAATAGTGAGAAATAATCCTCTCTCTAAAAACACATATGCGATTTTCTGTTACTGAGATTAGTATACTCCTTACAATAACAGAAAGCAGTTCTGAAGCTATAAGAGCTGCTTTATTGCTCGTTTTCTATTTAAAGAGTCACAAGTGTTCTGTCCCATGCAGCCAACAGAAGAAATCCAGGCTAAAACACAACTGGCCATCTGCAGTTACCCTGCAGATCTGATGATTAGCTGAATGCGGTTGCCAGCTTGGCTGAAATAAGTAATAAGCTACATTTCATTATAGGGTTATGAGCAGCCCCTGAAAGCTTTCGGTAGAAAACATTATATAGTGTACATGTTTATTTTATGTATGTCACTGTTACAAATTCTCCCATTCGTTCTGAGCTAAAGGCAAGCATTTGCTATACTTTCCATTTGTCCAGCATTTTCTTAGGTCTTATCACCACTTATACAACAGATTGATACAATTCCATCTTGGATCATCCTTATTAAGTGGTGATACATCCTCCCATCACCGACCACTGATATCTTCGTTAACAAATCTAATTACTCACAGGTCAGTCCCAGGTTGTACTAATATCAGTGAGAGCTCTACTGAGATAAATCACTTTTGATAAAGTCATGTTTATTGTTATCTGGGACAGAAGGAAAGAAGAAAGAGAGAGAGTGTTGTGGTTTAACATGGAAGGTGGTTTGGTACCACAGAGTCATTTGCTCACTCCTCCCTTTTCCCTTGAAGGAAAAGACCCTTCAAATGTCAGAAGTTATAAACCTTAACAAAATCTTCCCCAAAACAAATACTATATCAAAATATCTATATTCAGCATTCTTCATAGTTTACCTAAAGTCAAGAAAAAAATATTTACAAATCTCATTTATGTTTATCACCAGTAAGTGGATTTGTGTTTTCTTTCATAGTACCATTTATCTGATGAGCTATCCATTTTTCAGTGTATTTTGCATTCAGATAAGTCACATGTAGTAATGTCTACCTCCAACAGATATTAACCTTAAAGGAAATTTTGTACAAATAAAGTGGAATAACATAGATAACAAGAAACTACCAACCTGCAGAACAACATTATTCAGGCTTGACTAAGCTTCAAATCATGCTTCAAGGTGAAGGCTTCCAGGTTTTTCTGCTTTACAATTATAACTTTAATATTGGATTTCTCCTCCATACATCCTCCCCTATCTCAAATGGGCAAGGTCTTGTGAAGACATACAAAATTAATCTTGACATTTTTCTGAGATTTACATTGGAAAAGAGACACAAAACAGAGCCCTGCCCTAGAGCTCTCAAATATCCCATTTTTCATTTTTTGCTCACTATGTGCTACCCAGTGGAATTTTGTGTTTCTCAATTTAGACAACATAATGGACTTACAGTGAAGAGAAGACTACCAGTTATTACTTATGAATGAATATATCTTGGTAGTATGCACACTCCAAATAACAGCAGTAATATGTGGGCTCTGAGAAGGCAAGAACCATGAACATTCATTCTTGTAGGGAAGGAAACCTCTCCATACACAGAAGTAATGGTGTTTGAATTTATTCGGTAATTTATTATGAAGAGAAAGTCAGCAAGTTTCAGATTTTCACACAAAAGCACAAGGTAGAAATATATTTACAAAAGCAAGAAACAAACAACAACAAAAAATTAGTTTTAGATAACTAAGATATTTAATTTGTTCACAAGAGCAACACCCAAGGGAAATCCTTGTTTCAATTCCCAATTGAAATTTTGTGTTTTTCCCTATTGTCTTTAAAGAGCAGTTGCTATTGTTGAACCAGCAAAGACAGACAGAATGCTGATCAAACTGGAAGGAAAACAGCATTTTCCTTGGCTGCTTGTAGACTTTTTTTCTTCTGTACCACAGCACTGGCAGCCCAGACAGCACGTGGGCAAACAGGCCGCAGGGCCCTGACGGCCCACAAGCCCTGCCCAAGCAATGGCAGCTTCTTCAGCCCCTGTGGGTGTTTGTTTTTAACACAGGCCAATGCAATGCACTGCCATGAAATGAGTAGCTGGAGGAGAAAGGGGGCAATGAACAGAATTATGGGCCAGTTCAGTATCTGACCTTCAGCTATCCCTCAGGATGGCATGTGAACCCAGCGTGGACCTCAGGGCAGTCATAGAAAAGCTGGAGAGGGACTTTTTATAAGGGCACATAGTGACAGAACAAGGGAAAATGGTTTCAAACTGAAAGATGGTAGAATCAGACTAGATGTTCTTTAAATAAATTCTCTATTGGATGTTCTTGAAAGAAGAAATTCTTTACTGTGAGGATGGTGAGACACTGGTTGACCAGCAAGGTTGTGGATGCCTCCTCCTTGGAGGCAGTCAAAGCCTGGGACTTTGAGGAATCTGGTCTAGTGGGAGTTGGGTGTCCCTGCCAATAGCAGGGGGGTTGGAACTAGATTATCTTTAAGGTCCCTTCCAATTAAACCATTCTATGATTCTATCATAGGCTGTCCGCGTGTGCTCTGGCAGGTTTTAGCTTGGGGTCCTGCCTGAGTGATTTTGGTTTTTTTTCCCTTGTGGCTATTGCTTAAGAGTAAAATGCTGAGGAGCAGTTAGGCTGCTGGGCAGCACTGCATTTGGACAGGAATTGTGTAATATGTTTCATGCTTTTGGTCTCCCACAGACATTTAGCAACCACCTTGATTTTAGTATCACTTCAAAGAGGCCTAGTGATTCGCCTGGGCAAAAGTGAGTTGCTGTGATACAGTTTCGGTTTGGGGAGGGGCATGACGCTGTTAGGTCGTTAATGTCTTACCAGCACAGGGTGAGTATGGTAGCAGCAGCACAACTGCTGCTGTTCTCCAACTCCACCTTTCCCTGGGAAGTAGCCTCATTTATGACACTGTTCTGCAATGATGCTGTTTCTTTGTGCAGCAAAACTACTTACATGACCAAATCCTCAGATGCCAAGCAGTTTTGCACTACCGTGCTTAATTTTATAATTAGGTAAGCCCAAAGAAGCCTCATAATATTTTTAATAATTTTATAACTAGTATGACTGTCTCCATCTCATTGACTAAGTAGGCTTGCAAGCCTGCTTCTTAAGTACGCATTAATTTTATACTCAGCTATGTGATAGCTATTTGTCTTCACTTAGTTAGGCTTAGAAGTTTATTGAGCCAGACCATTTCAGTAATGCTTTAGTAATTTGAAGAGGTATCTCAATTGAATTGAATGGTATGCCCCCATTATGCACTACTACACCTCTATGTACAGCCTTGGCTAAACCATCACAGATACACCTCTATCACCTTTGAGTATCTGAAAAGGAGTTTTGCATGAACTGGAGTGGAAGGGGCATATCTCAGACCACATGCTGAAGTCCAAAGCGCATTTAGTTGGATTGGCCTTCTTGTATGTAGCCAGGTCACAAGTATCTCACAGTGGGCTACTTGGGCCAGCTGCTTGGGAGAGAACAGAGTTATGCCCAAGGATTGCAGAGATGGCAGCAGGCATCTATTTCACAGCAGCCTGCTTGTTTTGTGAGCTGTTGTGAAATAAGTGCTGAATTCTGATGTCACAGTGGAAATGATGAGTAACAGGTTAAAGAAACATATTGCATTGCAGAGATAATGGGATTATTCACAGAAGTGGTGTGAAGTTACTTAGAACTTCTAACAGAACCCTAGCTGTTCTTTCCCTCTAGGAATGCTGTTTTAACAGCTGAGGTCAAATGTCTTATTTGTAAACAAATGTAAGAGAAAAAGAAAAAAAAAAAACTTTTTTCTTTGCTTGACTCACTGCTTGATTTTATTAGCCTGTTCTCATCTTAATATTAGCTTTTAGCTGTTATGTGGAATTAGAGAGTATCTAATGTGGGTGTATATCTTGGCTAGATAAAATATTCTGCTGGCCCACTTAAAATATAGGTACTTTAAAAAGCCAACTATAGGAAACAACTGCATGACTAAAGGTGGGTAGGCATGGCGTGTCATAAAAGCTAGTGAGTCTCAACTTACGGATCTCATAGACTTTTCATCTGTCTTTCACAAGGTATTTGATCTGAACTGATGTATTTATGACAAGTTTCATAAATATTTTTCCATGCAGCACAGAATTCCCCAGAGCTACAAAAGAGACACCGAGGGTGGCAAAAAGCAGTGTTTTCTCTAACAGCAAAAACACAAAATTATCACGTGGAACTTCTTGTTTCTGCTTATGTGTGTGACTGATGTGGTGATTTGGTGTAACATCTTTTCCAGGGAACACAAAAGAAGCATAATGAGGTTTATATACAAAAGGACTTTCTGTTGTTGGATTTTGGATTGGGTTTTTGTTGTTGTTGTTGTTGTTTTCCCTGTCATAGGCAAGACTGCTTCTGATTCTTTTCATTTTCTTTTGTTTTCTAAAGGTTTTTGGTAAAGGCTTCCTAAGTAGGGTGCAACCTGTAGTCAGCCCCCACAGTACATCTTAGCTGCTTTCTGTGGTGCCAGAAGGACAAATATATTCCACATTCTAATATCATTCAAACTCTGTCATTCTGAAGTGCAGTGGTTCACCAAAGTGAGAGGGGAAAGATCATAATGCACTGAAGCAATGTCTCTGTGGGAAGGAGAAAAGGTGCAGAAGGAAATCCACTCACTTCTAAGCTGGGGATGAGGAAAAGTTCAGCTCAATCTTAGTCTGCCCTTCACAGGGGAAAACTGGCCTGGCGTGGTGCTGATTAGGAAAAATTAGGATGAGATAAAGGCAGTGAGGAAGTTTCACTATTTTCCATTCTTCTGTAGGAAGAAGCACTTCAGCACTCTTAAGATGTTTCTTTATTCAGAGGTTTTTTTATTAACTCAGAGAAAATACGTATATCCCTGGGTGTTCCAAGTGACTGAACAGAAGGGTGAAATTTCCCAACTTCAGTAAACAGCTTGCTTCAGCTGTGCTGGAAAAAAACAGCAGCTCTGCTGCTGCTGCTTGTTTTCTGGTTCTCTGTTACAAAGGATAAGAATCTACATGCTGTTTCTGAAAATGCATTTATAAAAGCCTTAACGCCGTGGCTGCTATTCAATATGGATTCGCATCTGAACTCTTCACCCCAAAAGTCTCCAGAGATTATCAGTTTCTCATCATTCACTTGTCCAGATTACAGTTTGAAGCGTGTAATTGGGTTTTACTGTGGAGCTGTGATTAGGACTAAGAAGACAGCTCTGTGTGATTTATGTGAAAAGCATGTTAGTGGCTTACAATACAAAGGGGGATAGAGGAGGATGTTACATCAACTCTGAGTCCCACAGTGTACTTAAAAGGAAACTGAGAAAACGCTGAGGCCAAAGTCTAGCTGTACAAAGTTGGAAAGTAATCATTTTGGGTTAGACTTGTTTAACTGCGCTTAGATGGGAAAAGAGAAACCGATTATGAAGGAAATTCTCATCACAATACCTAGTAGAAATGGATTATAAATGAAAATTCAGATCAGCAGGTAACATTTTCCATCTGCTGCACGGCTCAGTTTCTTCCCATCTTTCCTCCAGGAAAATGTTCGTCTGCCCTTTTCTCTAGCTGGACAGATGTTCTTTTGTCCTGCACAGATAAAGTATTTCTGACAGGCAGGCTTCCTCCTCAGATGGTAACGCTTGCATCTGAAAGGAGACAAGTAAGCACGCACCTAAGTGCTTTTCTTTGACGATAAGGGTCAAACGTTTGAAATACCACAACTCCACAGCGCTATTCTGAAGCGTACTTTAAATTTCTGGCCCCGACCGCGCTTCCAGCTGAGGTGGGAGGGAGCGGGATGCCAGGGGAATGAGTTCTTTCTGCCGCTGGCATGTGGGCTCCGCGTGTGACGTGACCGCCGGCAGGCTCAGGCACCGTGGGGTTTTTCCACCCCTTTTTGCGGGGGTGCGGCGCAGAGGAGGCGGGCGCGGAGGTCTGGGCAGGGCAGGGCGGCGGGAGCCGGCCCGGCTGGCGGCCAGCATGGGGGCCGGGGCGCTGGCCATCCGCGTGAGTAGGGCGGGGAGCGGCCGGGCTGCGGCGGGAGGGAAGCGGCGGCGGGTCCGCGTGGAGACGGGAAGGGAGAGGGCGGCCTGGGCCCTGCCTGCAGCGCCTCGTCCCCGGCGCTCGGCTCCCGCGTCTCTCCGAGGCGCTGTTTAAGGAAAGCAAAGATGGATAAAGGCCGCTCCGGGCTTTTTTTATTTTTGTTTTTGCACTTGCACAGCCCATACCCGGGGCCTGTGTGCGCGTTCCTGCCCTGCAGGGCAGCCCTCCCGCCGCTGTGTCGTGCAGTTAACTCAAACTTTGGAAGTGCAAGCCGTGCGTTGTCCCTTTAATCTTCCTTGGAAGCATCTATTTTATAAAGAAATCGGTGAAAAGCGATGTTTTAACGAGTCGTTTCAACCTTCAGTCGCGCACGTGCTGCTTGCTGCGAGGATTAACGAGGCGCTCGCAGGAATGCTGGCTTTGTTTATTTGTTGTAGAGCTGTTTGGCAAATAATGACATGGATTCACGACATTTATGTTAGTGACACGTTTCACAAAGATAAGATGGGTACCTGGGGCCTGAGAACACCCTATCCGTGTTCAGTGGGAAAGGCACAGCAGACAGCAAGCAGTGAGCAATGAGTTTGTGTTAGAGCTGTAGGACAGGCTCAGGGGCAGCCCTGATGCAGACATTAGGTTTCATTACAGTCAGTGTACGGCTTTCAGAGCTTTCAAGCACTTGTTTTTCAAAGAAGCAGCGTGCCTCTACCTGGTCAAGTGCCAAGACCAGAATCCGACCAGTTCTTTGTGATATGTACAGAGAATGCTGTAAATTTCAGTAAGGCTTCTACTACCTCTTCATTAATAAGACACTGTAGGAAGAAACTGATTTTAAGTGTCAGGCTTGTGGCAGCCTTCTTAAACAAAGAGACTGGACTCTATGGTATCAGTGACCTACAGTTCCAGCAGTGTGATGCCATAAACATGAGGATTTCTGCTTGTCTGCATTAGTGAAATGATGCTTAGGTGTATACAGAGGTGGTACCTGTGGTGGGCTTTGCTGCTGCTCTTGGGAGGTCTTTCCAAACCGTAGCACTGTATGCATATTTAGATTTCTGTGTTGCGAAAGCAGTCCTGAATTATGTTGTTCCCTCGGGACTTGATGTGTTCTCATGTTCTCTCTGCCACTGCAACTCAAAACTTGTGAGAATGTCTTCCAGATGTATGTCATGCCTTCAGAAGAAACTGTGGGATGTATGAAGTTAAGGCTTTATTGTGATCTGACATTTTCCCCTAATATTACATGTGATTGGATTACCTAGTTCTTTTCTAACCTTGAAATCTCTGTAATTAGATTTCAGACTTATCAGATACTGAACGTCATAAAATCTTCCATAAGGGTCCTTCTCACATCTCTGACAGTGGCCAAAACGAATCTTTAGGAAACACCATTTGGAAGAAAGATACAGTGAACCTGAGTATGCTCAGAGACTGACAGGTGTCCTGGAGACATCCCAAACTGGTTGTAGTGTACTGGGATTTTTTATGTGTGTGTTTGTCCTGTTGCTTTTATAACCAACGTGAACTGTGTGAGTTACAAAAGCAGTCTCTTGTGAGTCCCAGTTCCTTGTTATTCTAGTAACATACTTCCATGTAAGTGTGCCTTTCTCCCTTATCTTAACTACAGACTACTACTGCTCTTTGTGTTAGTTACTCTTGTCTTCAGTAGTTTTTTTGTTATTGTTGTTTCCCACTTTACAGGGATTTTCCTGTCAGTTAAAAGAAAGTAAGACCAAAAACTTATTCTGGAGCATAAAAGCCAGTTTTGATTGATGCAGTCATGTTGCAACTGTGCAACATTTTGTAGCAAATGTGATTAATGCTTCTTTTTCCTATGCCTCTTTAAGCAAAGCAAGTCAGCTGTGAGATTGAAGGAAGACATGAAAAAGATAGCCTCACTTCCACTGAACAAGCAGAAGGATGCAACCCGTCCAAAGGTGTTTGGTGTGAGTCTTCTGGAGCTCCAGCAGCAGGGACTGAGCAAGAATGGCATTCCAATAGTTGTGTGGAATATAGTTGAGTACCTGACCCAGCATGGTAAGCTGAAGGAAATCACTTTTGCATAGTAACATGTTTTACCGTGAAGATCTCCAAAAGGAGAAGCTTTTTTTGTGATACAGAGGAGGAATAAGGTGTTGGTGCTAACCACTTGCAGAGAACATTATTGTTGCTTCTTTTTTTTTTCCTTCTGCTCAGTATGCTAATTAATAGGACATTTATAAACTACAGCATTATGGAGCAGCACATGCTCATTGATAAGCTTTCGGTTTTATCAGTTGAATGTATTTCATTTTGAAGCTTTGTGTAATTTTCTAGTTGCAAAACAGATGACTTCTCTCACTTTGTGGTAGTGAGAAGATGTAAGTATCTATAGTTATATTCATGTGCACGTACACACCCATGAGAGTACATTGTTGAATACATATTCTCACAGATTTTCAGTTAGATTTCAGTTATTATTTATCTCCTCAGGGAGTTAGATATCCAATTCTCAGCTTTTCTTTGCATTCATTTAATGAAATTTTAGTCTCCATTAAGGAAATTAATCTCTTTGCAGAAAACTAGAATAGCATTGGTGCACAGATGTATCTTGTGCAGGTATTCAGCGTTGGAAAAGATTTTGTGGAGGTAACTTCATCTTGTAAGAAGCTACATCAGTTTTTACCATCAGTTCTCTGTTCTAGCTGCTCATTTAGCTGTGTAATGATAATCCCATTACAGAGTTTTAAGATACTGTGTTTTTATCTTGATGGACTCATGGAAGCTGTTAGATGCAAACACAGCTTGAAAGTTACCTTAGATTAAATGAAAATTTGAAACATAATCGTACCTTTATTCCATAGCAGTACCTTGCTTGATCTATTTCAACTTGCTTTAAAGCAATCTGCTAGAACAGTGAAAGAGCGAGGAGGGGAAAATGCCTTCAGTCACTTAGCTTTAATCAAAACCAGAAGTTGACGAACCCTCTTGATTGCAAGCTGTGGGCTGTACTCTGTGTTCCATAAAAAGATTGCATCCCACTCAAGCATTTTCCAAATATGAACAAAACAAGCCAGATCTTCTATCTGCAGCAAAATTAGCTGGGCTTCTAAATGCCGAGGTGATTATCCAGCCTTGATAAACATATAATCCACTCTCTTTCTTGAGAAGGATGTCAGAGATGCCCTCTTGGGAATATTTTGAAAGGAGTGTTCTGTGCTTGCCTACAGTTTGTTTTGTGAATTAACGGGGAAGTTAACCATGATAATGTTTTTAACAGAGCCCTACATATGAACTCAAACTATTTGCAAGGACAGTGTTCTGTGAACCATGTTTGCTGTTTGTTCAGCATTGTCTCCTGTTCTGCACAGATGCAGAGACATTGTAGGACTTTTTAAAGTCAGGCCATTTCAGAGTCTCCTTGTTCATGGGCAACAGATTTTACCCGTTTGAAAAAACTGAGCCAACTTTTAGGTAGCTGCATTCCTCAACTAAGTTTGTGGTAAGCTACTAATTTTCAAATTTGTAGGTGAAGCCAAGTTTTCCTATGCTGAATTTGGAAATATCTGATTACTGTTCCCAGTAGGTTCTAGCCTCTCTTTATTTTCATAGGAAGTTTTATCTGCATGGCCGCTCTGCTCTGCTTGTTCGATCTGTGCTGCAGGAATGAGTGACTGAGATGTGGTGTTTTCTGTCGCCCCCCAGATGGCAGTATAGCATTTTGTATGTGTTTTCTTGTAGCTGCAGGAATACAGGGTCTGTAAGCGGTATCTTACATTAGTCGAGTAAAATGCTTCAGTATTTAAATGTTTCCATTTTTTTCTTACTAGATCAGTTTGTTTCTTGGTCCGATTAAAGGCATTACTTCTTTCTACAAACTCTGCTGTATCAGTATTGACTTCTTGGACTGGAAATGTTCTGTCAGACTCCTGCTTAGTAATGACCACTTCTGAACTAAGGAAAACCATACATCGTATATTTTGATCCTCTTAGTGTTCTGCTTCTAAAGAAGAATAAGCAGGCCTATGCACACTGCCGAGGATCAGAAGAAAGCGGAAAACACTTCCTGTTTTATGATGAAAGTGTTTTAGCAAAAAATGAATTTTTCCTCAGTTCAACTTTAGGCACTTGTTTTCCTTGTTTGACTCTCAGCATCTGCCTAGAAAGTGATACAGTATGATTCATCTGGCTTTCTCTGTGGAAACCTTCACTGGGTGTGGGTTGTCTGGCCTGAAGTGATGGATACTTTTATTTTTCATTGTGAAATCTTTAGGCTTCATGCAATTAAAAATACACGCTTGCTTTCAGAGATTTTCTTCTAAAATGAATTTGCAGTGATTATTATAGAGTTACTGCTGCAAGCAGCATGTATTCAGCTGTTTTTGCTTCATGATGATCACAGGTAAGGCTGCCCTAAAAAGCAAAGCTGGAAATACTCGTGTGAGTAGTGTCATGCCTTGGCAGAGTCACTAAAGCTAAAGGGCTACTTGCAAAGTTGAAATAACACAGCTGTTTGGTCGAGTCTGATTCCTTTTCAGCAGAAGTGTACTGATGCAAAATTCAGCCATCTCAATTGGTTTCTGCTTGGTATGAAGTACATAAGTCACTCTGAATGGAATGCCTCCTGTATATTTCCTTGGAAACTACAACAGAGGCAAAGAGCACAGTAATACTGTTTGATAGAGCAAATTCTCAACCATGAAACACCATTTCTCAACAGAGTCACAACCAATAGCTATGCTTTTTCACCAGCAATTAACAAGAGCCAGCATACTACACAAGTAAAAAATCTGCACCAGCAGAGCTGACCCACTATCACTGTGGCCACTGCTGAAGCACACCACCCACTGCCTCACTGTGCTCACATCCACTGTTTAGGCTCCATAAATGTTCAAAAAGCATTAATGAATGTCAGTGGGTGCCATTTTTTCTGCATGGAGGAATTTAGTTATGCACTTTTGCTTCATATGCATTTCCATGTCAGATACCATTTTGTCAGACTGCCCCTCTGCTGCCAGCTGTCACACAGCAACAAAATGTAATGGGGATATTGGTGGGAAGGTTCAGCCACTGATGCCTCTTCTACCAACATCTGTCTCTTGACACTGTGGGCCAACACAGTTGAGTAAAATAGGAGTATTTTACACAGAGTAAAATAGGAGGCATTACTGCTGGAACAGCCTTCGTATCTTATAGGTTACAGCAATGCCATTGGGTTCTGTGGATTTTTATAGAGTATCCCAAGCCTAAAGATTAGGTCATTAGTAGTTGTTAATTATCTGAACCCAATTACTTGACTAGCAGGGTTTCTAGGGGAAAGTAGTATCTTTTCAATCCTCATTGTATTGATTGTCCTTTGTATTAATGTTATTGTATTATTCGCACTTGAATGTCTGTTTCATCATATCTGTGGTGTATCTTAGTTCAGATCAACCTCATGTGTAACATATAATTACAGGTATGACCCAGGAAGGCCTTTTCAGGGTAAATGGAAGCATGAAAACAGTGGAACAGCTGCGTCTGCAATATGAACGTGGAGAAGAGGTGGAACTTGTTAAAGATGGCGATGTGTACTCAGCAGCCAGTCTTTTGAAATTGTTTCTGAGAGAGCTGCCAGATGGGATTATCACCTCTGCCTTACAATCCAAGCTCATTCAGCTTTACCAAGGTAAGTGAGAGGTGAAAGTCTCCATCCTTCTATGTGCTTTTCTGCAGGAGAATTATATACAGGCAGCATAAGCAGTACTCTTTCTTAACTTACATACTTTGTTCCACAGTTCCTTTGACTCCAGCTCTCACCTGCTCACAGAGTGCATTCTGATAGAAATTCTGAATCTCGTCATCTTCCGTGTTTGGTGAAATCTGAACTATTTATGCTTTTCTAATCTGATTATATCTGCTAAATAGGAGCTGAAATGATTGGTTGGTTGGTTGGAAGAAGCTTGGAGACAATAACTGCAATAGTCTCTCTAGGACATGGATTGCTTCTGTTCAGCTAGAGAGATTATTGGCAATTTCTCTTTCTAATGGGCTCTGAAAAGTTCTAACAACTTCATCTGCTGATCATACTTAGTATCCACTGAGTCCCAAAGCATGTGTGTCTAAATTTCCACTTCTCACTAAGTGATGTAATTGCCCATCAAACACAAGTCAGTTTGCAATTAGAACGGACTTTACCCTTTAATCCCGCTCATGGCATACAACCTGGAAGATTTCTGTTATTTTAATTTTTTTTCCCTTCAAGAGGATAACCTGCTTTAGAAAGTTGTAACTTGCACAACTGTCTGTCTGATGATTTGTTGAACGAATCTATCTATATTGAGCAGTCCAGACTGCTGCTATGCAGACTAGGCGGTCTGTTCCTGGACCATCTGGGTCAGTGGAAGTTCTTTTGCTGCAGGCAGTTGATGCCTCTCACTCTCTTCCTGAGAAGCTGCAAAGTGCGTGGGTACGTATTGCTGGAGAAATGCTCTTTACTGTAAAACAGACCAATATGATGTGTGTGGAGGAAGAATGTGCTGACAAATGTCTTCAGTGGAAGACAGCACGAAGTTTTCACACTGCTGTCCTTGGGTCTCTCTCCCACTTTTTTTGCCTGCAGTAGAAATGAAGCTTAGCTGTTGCCTGGAGCAGGGAGGACACAACCATGTCTTTTCTCCCTTTATTGTTTGGGACTGTACAGACTATTGAGGGTGCACTGAAGAACTTTCTGTCTTTCCTGAGCGCAGTCATTAAAGCTATAATAAGGTCATATGCGGGCTGTGGGGGGTGGAACTTTCTCTGTAAAATAACATTTAGTGAAGTCTGTGACCCAAGGAGAGGGTTCAGGAAGTATTGGGTAGGAAGGTGCTGTTGCTTAAGAAAGTCCCTTTTTTTTTTTTAGACTTGCATAGCAGTGTCTTTTAGATTTAACCATATTTGACTCAGGAAATATATTTAATTATGTTCTTTCTCTTAAATCAGTCCGACTGGAAATTTTGTTTAAGTTGTGTGTTTCTACTTCTACTTCCCTGTCCCCCACAGAGGTCATGATTCTTTATTGCGCCAGAAACTATCAATGAACTTAGTGAACTGCGCTGATAGTGGAAAGTTTTATCCATTCTTGCTTCCCACAGGAAATGCAAAATCTGCCCAGTGCTTTCTGTGGAAATGAGAGATGCATATTCTTACATAGCAGACCAAGATTTGTTGTTTCAAATAGAAGTTACTGGTGTAAATCACAAGCCCAGCTCTCTCAAAGTCATCCAGCTGTAATGCATCTTCATGTATGTAATGCATCTTCAAGTTTGCACGTATTGCATAGCAGTTTGTGGTTATAGTCCCACTATAATTTTGATTAGGAAACAGAAGTTTTATTTAAAAAAAAAAAAAAAAAAAAAAGAGTTAGCTGTTATGGCAAGGGGGAAGGCTTTGGTAAAGTCTGAGGAAAAACGAGTTGTTGGGTTTTGTCTGGTTTTGTTTTCATGCCCTAGAAAATACTGCTTAAATTGAGTTGCTCTGAAAGGCACCGATGACTTCGGTGGGGTTCAGATTAGCTTCAGTGGTAGGTGAATCTGTGTTTACTATTAAATGATCAACCAGCTATGCAGGATTGGAAGAATTATCTATTCACTTATCTGAGTATGTGCAAAGGTATTTGTTGCAAAATGGTATCAGCAGCAAGCCGGCCTTAGTGTTGTTTTTTTGAACTATGAATCAAGTGGGTCAAGGTGTTTCTGAGCCTACAGGTTATTAAAAAATAACTTTGAATCTGGACCCACTTAAATGTATGGTGACAATGAAAGCAGTTACAAGCTCTCTTGCAGCCTCTGTCCTCCCTCATGTTGAAGTTTGTGTGGGAAATGGTGTTTTTCTAATTACGTTAGAATTCCTTTGGAATATTTTCAAGGATTGATATCAGCATCTTTCAAGCCAGCTAAAAGCTTGGCCTGAGAATAATACACAATTACTTTTTTTCCTATAAAAATTGTTAGGGAGTGTTTCCTCCAGTTAAAAATAGCTGGAGTGAAAATTACAAATCTTAACCTGAAGCTGTAATCCTTTTTAATGCAGAGTATAGTGTCTTTATTACCAAGCCAGGGAATAAATGATCTGCACTTTATCAAAAAAGAGAAACCTGATCCATGGGTTGTTTGGGAAGTCCACACAGCTGATTTGGCATGCTAGCAGAAGCCTGTGCAACACAGCACGAAATGAGCCCCGCGTGCTGCCCACAGATCTGACACATTGCTGTCTATATAAATATTCAGAGTAACTCCAAGACTATGCAGTTCCAGAAGCCATCACGTAGTGTATCTTAAAGGCAGTCTGGTGTGTCCTCATGTTCTCTTTCTGCCTTTGGAGAAGGGCAGTGATGGGGTGTTGAGAAGGACCTCTGTCTACAAATGGTGTTAATGAGAGATGTGTGCAGTATGTGCAGGCCAGGGACATGCTGATAGTCATCTCTATATTGAGTGCCCCCCCAGCATGCCTGACAAATATGAATGCTGCTCCTTGCAGGGAGTCCTGGGGTAAAAACATCCATCACAAAGAGGCTGTGACTTTGTTGGAGAGCAGGGCTGTGCTTGCCCAAGCAAAATGGGCTGTACTTGCACATCTGTGAGAGCCCTAGGTGACTGAAAGCTATTTCTTTCATGCATGTCCATTGGAAGTAATCAGTGGCTCCTACACAGCAATCCCTATTTGAGTTTGTTTATTCCTTCTGACTTTCCATTCCTTATCTTTTACAACACAGTCACTGACTCTTAAGACATTTGTACATACCAGAACCAGCTCTGTATGCTCTGCTCTTATCCCCTTTCACAGGTCACTTGCTTTTAGCAAGACAGGTTGCTGTTGTACTTTTCCTTTTTGGCATGCAGAAAGCTTTTCCCTTATGTGATTTTTGTTGGTTTGTTTTTTGGTGCATTCCTTTCTCTAGCAAGGAGCAAAATGGAGGCTTATAGCTACCTTTGGCACTCAGTTTAATTAAGTTGGATGCTGTTTCATTACTCTGGGCTCTCAGTGTTGCTCCATTTGAGATAGTTTGTATTTTACAGTATGCAGCAGCTAGATGTGAGTTCTGTCTCACATACTCTTCCCCTCACAGCTTGCTATGAATGGCAAGGGTCTCTGTAGTGCCAATGCTCTGCAGGTTCCAAGGAGAGGGGTGGGAGGGAAGGAGGAGCTCTTTCCTGAATCAAGAGGTTGTTTTCTGAAATGCTTGGTAGCCGGGAGCTATTGGAGCTACATGAGCAGGCAGAACCCAAAATAAAGGCTGTGTTAGGGGATTTTAGAGGTCAAGCTTCAACCTGAGCAGTGGGTATAAAAATGAATAAACGAGAGCTGGCCCTTTGATCAGCAAATCAGATTCCCTGGTTGTCTGTGGTTCTCCAGGCTGTAACTGCATGTTCTTAACCTTTTCCTTTGGCTTTTATTGTTATTTTGACACTGTTTTTCAAGTTTGGAAGTGCTAGTGATATCTTGTGTTCTCCACATGCAGAAGATGCTTGTTGTGCAGTGAAATCTCTTAGAACCAGCTTTCTCACGCAATGACAGCGCTCAGCAGAGCTGCAGAAGAAGTCACAGGGCAGCTGTTCCCAATGTGTAGTGATGGAGGATAAATGCAGCTCTCTGAAGTGCATTAGCGACTGTGAGCAAGGGGTTTCAGGTTGGATTGTGACGAGAACATTTTCATGATGAGAACTTTCTGCAGTTCTGCTACTGATGACAACAAATGTGATATTTTTTCTTGTATCGCAGAGCTTTGTCTAAGGCTCTGTCAGAGGCTCCAGTCCTACTTTCTGTAGGTTGTGGAGGAAGAAAATAAAGGCTTTGATTTCCTCCAACAACCTGGCATAGCTAGCAGTGTGCTGTGCCAGCGTGCTGCCTGCGTGCCCAAGATTGACTTCCAGGGGAATGTTGATAGCTAGAGACAGATGCAAGCTTTTCTGTCTGCCCTCCTGGTTGGTAATATGTAAGGCAGCTGAAAGCTATGCAGACGTGGTAGCATGACACCGAGCTCCAGACTCTCTTCCTTGCATCACAACAGAGGTAATTAGCTGCAGTGTGGCACCATGCTGATGCAGTGTTGGTGCTAGGCTGGAGTTTTTTGGGGTCTGGCCATCTGAGTCATGCACAGAGCAATTACACATACCTGTCTGCTGACATCTGTACCTTTACATGATGTTCAGACAGTGTGCTCTGTAGGGTGAAGGAGCATCATGCAGATGGATTGATTGAGGAATTGGATGGTGTCTATAGTATGTCAAAGAAACTCAATATGTACAGAAATAGGATGGACCACTGGAAAATATGTCCCTCTTCTTGTGATCTGTGGGTGTATGCTGAAATTAAATGAGACTAAAAACACCCCTGCAAATTTGTCTTTGCCTCCTACACTGTTGAGGCTCCTGTTTCCAGTTAATTAAAATTTTTAAGAGATTGCATTTTGTTTTCGGTTGCCTCTTGGACTGCTGTCCCACAGTAGTGAGTTCCTAGCAAAAGATCCACATGCCAGGCAAAGTTCTGTGCTTGACAATAACAAGTGTGTTGATAGCTGAGGTATTTTTAATATGATTTAATTATATATCTATGATTCAATGTGAAATACTATTTAAATATAAGTTCTTGAATTGCCTTTGAAAGTCTGGCACTCTGCAGTTTTGATTACTGACAAACACATTTGTCTCATCTCAAGATGCTGCAGAGACCAAAGTACATACTCAGCTTCGTGCCACCCTCTGTCATTTTACTTAATGAGTAAGACAGCTCTTGATACAGTCTTGACTTCCTCAGGACATCTTGTACCTCACAAAATTAGTCAAGTACATAAGCTCAGGGCTTTGGCACACTTGATGCTTGTCTGGATAATAGTATAAACAGCTCTGGCGCTCTAAAGTTACTCTGATGGTCAGTATCAGCTGAGTAAACCTTAGTGATTAATTTTGAAGCTGAAAAATTGTCTAGCAGGTGGACACAAGAAGAAAGAGAGCTCTAGGCAATTGGCTGCCATGACTCATGAAAATTCTTGCCCTCCATTAAGTTGAAAACCTGTTTTATTTGAAGTATTGTGGTTATGAACAGCTTAGATTCATTCGTCCCCCAAAAAATGAACAAAGTGCATGGCATACTATGTGTGCACATTGCTTTCTGAATTCATCACAATCATCACCCTAATTAATAACTTTTCAGAATAGAGCTGAACTCTGTGAAATAAGTCTCAGCAACAGGACAGTTAACAAATTATTTTTGATTTTTGAATTGCATTAGGGGGAAGACTTGACTTCCTTTCCTCCACTTTTCGCTGGAGACTGGGGGGGGAAAGCTTAAGAGAGCTGTATTTTCTTGTTCTGCTTTCAGCAGGACAAAGAATTTCACAGCTCCGTAAATGGAGTTTTCTGTCTCCTGTTGCTCAGTGGTTCTGTGACATTCAATTAGGGTAATTCCTGAAGATCTTAGGGCCTGATGTGCATCTTTGTTCTTAGAAGAACAGAAGTGAAAGCAAAATGCACCTACTGATACTAATAGTATCAGTAATAGATACAGTAATGAGGAGGGAACAAAGGTTTGGCTGTGCCTAGCAATAAGCACCTCTGATGTTAATCCACACCACATAATATGCCTTGTTTAAGGAACAAGGACATCAAATCCCCTAAATACAACTGATATCATGAGGCCACCAGCTTTCTGTGCAGTCAGAGTGCGGACCTGTGGAGTTTATTAGCATCTTTCCAGTTTTGAAGGAATGGAAAATCCTTCAGTAAATGGAAAAGTACCTGTCAGTCTAAAGCCCCAGTGTGAGGTTCAGAGAGGCAATTAGTTCTCAAGGGCATTGCCTAATTAGGTGATAGATTGATGGTGGTAGATATGTTTCTTTCTCTGTGATGGCTTTGGCATTCTTTTTACTGGAAAAAAAAATACACTATGTGTGAGTTGTTTTGTTACCTAAACAGAAGTATGTTACAAGGTGAATTTCAGTGTTCTAGGTGAAAATTAGTTGTATATTGTTTTTCTTTAAGCTTAATGAAAAGGAAGGTAATTGGTAATCAAGTCAGGGACTGTCCAGTCCACTTTGATTGGTGCAAACACAAGTGCAATTAAATTCCTTATTGATATTCAGTGTAATAAAGCCTTCTGGAGCCATCTCAAATTTTGCTGCAGAAGTGAAATTAATGAATCAAATTTCCTCTTGTTACCAGCTGATTCATAGTAATGAAATCATGATAATTTTTTACATATATCAAAATATTTTTGAAAGAAATACTTAAGTAGACAAATTTTTGCATGTTTTCTTCATGCATATTTGCTTTCTCTGAAGGAGCTAATATTTTAGCTGCTGCAGAGAAGGATATAGCAGATGAAATCCTGGAATGTAAACTGTGTGAAGTGACAAGTACACATATATAGGAAATTGTTTGCTTCTCTAATGATATGCATATTTATGTATGTTTTTTCTCCTCTTGTGTTTTCTAGATGGTAGAAATGAAGTGCAGAAGGAAAGAAACTTGAGAGAACTCCTTAAAGAACTGCCTGATGCTCATTACTGCCTGTTGAAGTATCTGTGCCAGTTCCTGATAAAAGTTGCTGAACATCATGTAGAGAACAGGATGAACCTTTGCAATCTTGCCACTGTGTTTGGACCGAACTGCTTTCAGTAAGTTGGGTTTTTTACTTTTCCCTTTATGTTGATAGAAAGTAATGAAGCAGATAATGGAAGATGTAGCTGAGAACCCTAACAACAGAATGACCAAACAGAGGCACTGTCTGCAGCTTTCTGGTAATTTTTGGTGCTTAAG
Organism: Phasianus colchicus; assembly: GCF_987193195.1. Classification (NCBI taxonomy): domain Eukaryota; kingdom Metazoa; phylum Chordata; class Aves; order Galliformes; family Phasianidae; genus Phasianus; species Phasianus colchicus. The sequence goes on along the minus strand of NC_143439.1, from coordinate 16,749,540 downwards.
CTAATATTTGAGCTGACAGGGAATTGAGTTGTTCTCTCATCTCCTCGTGCAATCTTGTACAACAGTTAGCAAGTTTTCCTGTGCTCTGTTGACAGCAGATCAGGTGTATACAATGGCTGGCCTCCTGATTGTTTATGGGCAAGGAGACTTGTGCTCTTACAGCTTTCTTCCTTTGCCATTGAATAATATGGATGCTTCTCTGCAGAAGGATTTGAGGAAGGTGCTTATAGGGGAAAAAAGGTCTTGGATGCAGCACTCAGGTGCTGTATGCTTTCTAGCTCTGCTGATTTGTGAACCTGTGGTTGTCTTCAATACCAGATATAAAGTGAGGGCTCTTTATCATTCTAGTTTATTTTGAAACTGGTCTAGAAGTTGTGGGGAAGCCGTGGCCTTCTGAGACTTTTTACTGGATTCACTAGTCCTACTGGTTTCTTTCAAAGGGCTCAGTTTCTTGCTGTTTCTGTTGAAGATGATACACTGTATATACTGGTGGGGTTGGAAGCAGTATCAGGAAGAACTATTTCCAGATGTGAGAATGCACTCAAGTAAGATTGTAGCCTCCAGAAACAGGCTTCTTTAAAGAGAGAGAAAACAGAAGGTGGATTCCTAGTAATGTATTGAGCCAGTTCTACATAGATGCTGCTTGCTCTCTTCTTAATGGAGCACATTTTTTTTAAAGGAGCACAGATTTTTCTATTGAGTGGGGAGAGAGACTACAAAGATGAGACTGAAACCAAAGCTTGTCCTTTTGACTATACTTCCACCTCATCTTTCTCATAGATGATGAAGATGACTGTGTCAAGATATGAGCATTAAAGCATTTGCTGTCTTAATATAAAGCCATAAAGCATATTGTGGGAGGAAAAAGAAGTCTTCCCCTCCAAAAGAAAGGAGACTTGAAGACAGCAGTGTATACAGGCATGTACAAGTAGAAGAGTTAGTGGAAACAGTGCTATAGATTTTTGAGGATAAAAAAGTAAGCTTTTAAAGATCACATTTGTATGAGCAGGCTTATTTACACATGATAGAGTTCTGAAATTAGGGAGTTTCCGTCTAGATGTATCTGTGGGCTTAGGTTCATCTCATTTAATTTGCTTGTTCCTGATTCTAGTGGCTAAATCTCTGTGATTTGAACTCCCAGGTGGCTATTTGAATAATTGTTACATTACTCATCACTTGGTTGAGGAAAGTTTTGAAAATTAGCTCTGCATGCTTTTTGGCGTAGAATGTGGAGCCCTGCAGTTCGGAAGTGCAATTGGCTTTCTTAAGATTAAACCATACTTACTAAAAGCTGTATAGTTGTTGTCTTAGTTTATCTCTGCTCATAGGATTGCATAGAAAAGGCTCAACAGTTTCTGTAAGGTATAGGCCTGTGTGTAAAAGGCAAAGAATCACATCATTCCATTTCAGAAGACTGGGAAAGGCAGAGTTCACATAAGACTGAAGGCACAAGGTCTCGTGTGGGTGTATATGAATGCAGCCAGCCCTGCAGTTGTGATGCATCAGAATGCATGTGCAGCAGAAGAGGCAAGAACTTAACACATAACAAATGAGTAATGTACTTTTACAAGATCCAAATATTTCAGAATGCCGGATGTAGAATTTTGTTTAAGCTCCACCATCTGGTAATTCAGCTGTGTGTTTTACCAGATCTTGATCTTTTCTAGGCAATTCAGGATTGTGGTCTAGACACATTTGTGAGCAACTGCTGAAATGCCCTTTTCTCCTGTGTTAATGAATGCATTCTTAAATTGATGATACTGTGGCCAAATCAACAAAGATTTGCCAGGAGGGGGAAAGGATTTGTAGCACCCAACTTTCAGTGTTGGGCTTAAACTGCTGGTTAGCTACACATCTGGAGAGGGATCTTCAGAATGTAGTTCAGAGCAAGTCTATCTGAAATCTGCCTTTGCAGGGGCTGTCTTACCATTGACTACAGGCATTTCCTAGAGAGATTAGCTGAAGAAATGGAGTATGAGGTGATTGAACCGAACTTTAACTTTGCTTCATTTGTTCAGAGCAGTGCGTGGAGTGTTTTGCTGGAATGAGGATATAAGGCTTAGCAGCCAACAATTGTCAGCAATTGCATTGCTGACAATCAGAGAGGATAAAGTCCATCTTGCCTTCTACAGGATGTTCTTAGTGACATTTTAGCTATTTAGGTATATTATTTTTCACTCAGTAACCAAACTTTTTTTTTACAGTTGTATAAACCTCACAATTGGGCAACTTTCCAAACAGTTAGACTTTATTTCAGTTCTCTTCATCTCATTCATTTTCTCTACATCGACTTGTCAGTATTTTTTTCTAAATTCCAAAACTTTCAGTCTTATTCATCATTTCTCCTGCTTTCTTATTTGCTGTTTGGTAAATCAAACTTACGTTCTTCTAATGAAAGGTTATCTTTTCTGTATTTATAATGAATGGAAGAATGGAGAAAATGGCTATTTGCAGTCCTTGCAGTGAAGTGTGATGTAAAATATGGGAAAACATAAAGGACAAGGTCTGACAGCTCAAAAAAGGAAAATGTGATGATTTGAGATTTAGTGCACTGTTTTCTCCCAACTTGGATTTGTTCAGATTTATTGTTGATGGAAGCCAGAGAAGTATTGACCTTGAGAGACTGCAAGCATGGGAGAACATTAATTATTGGCTTTTCTGTTATTGGCCTAATCTGTGTGGAGGATTAGTGCTTGCACTGTGGCTACTCTTGGAGAAAGATGTCTGTTGACCCAGATTTCATTCCTTGTACAGCCATATCCGTAGTATGGCCTGCTATGTGTCTCTGTTTTGCTCTCACAGTTAGCTGGTCCTGCACTACTTCTTCAACACTGAGTTCTCTCTCCTTCTATCTCCTCTGTTGAGTCTGGGTGTCAGGGAGGCCATATTCCTGTCCTTTGACTAGATTTGTATAAGAGATATGAGGCCCATCAGTTATGGAAAAAACAGAAAATTTCTTTGCACCGTTTTGTTTGTTGTTCTTTTCAGCTCTCTCTCAAAGAATGATGTGTGTTTGTTGCCTCTGTGATTGAGGCTTTCACTGGCATAATGGTATTTCATTCCAACAGAAGTGTGATGTGAAGGTTTGCTCAGCTCTTCAAGAGGGGCTGGCAAATGCATGTATCTGATTCAAATCCTGCTGTTTGCTGTGTAGCAGTTGGATGATGATATAAAGGCCTGGGAGATTTGCTGATTCGGGCTGCAGAGGGCAAAGTATCTTTAGTGATGAGGGGCTTTCCTCTCAGTGCTCCCCTGCAGAGTTCAAGCATTTTGTCTGCCCACTTATCCTCCACATCCCCTCGCTCTGGTCAGCAAGGAAGAAGGTCATGGAGTACAACTTGTGGAACTGTGGCAGAAAGAAAATGCTGCGGATCAGTTGTGCTTTGGAGATACTTCTTTTCCCAACATCAGAATGAATGTTCCTTCCAAAGTAATGCAACTTAAATGCACTGCTTGCATTGCATCCACCAGTGTTGTTCCTTTGAGTGGTGGAAATATAGTACTCTGCTTTGATGGCAGAACAAGGATTTCAAGGATTTCTGTTACAAGGATTTATAATGTTGGAGTATTTTTATCTTTTTTCCTACAGAGACTTTATGAGGAGGAGATTGCAGAGAAGAGCTCTTTGCACCTACCTGAATCCTTACTGGTTTGGGTTGAAAATGGTCTTTCTCCAGATCTTGGTTCAGAATTAAGAAAGCATACACTCAGAATTTAAGTGGAGGAACAGTTTTACAGGAAAAACAGCAATAATATTTTTACACTTTGTCAAATTGTGGCCTTGGTGAAGTTTCTGTTCAAGTCTTCCTTCCACTAAGCTGTTTTCTTCTCACTATCACGTCTATATTGCAGCTACAGTTTTTGTACTGAGATAGGTCTGGAAACAAAATGCACATTTTCTTGCATCTTGTCCTCCTGGCTCTCATACAGGGGAGCACATCCAGTCATATGAAGCAGTGGGCCATTTAGAGCTACTTCCCCCATTTACTGCCAACCTTAGCTCTCGGTGCTAAACCGAATGGTATTTGAGCTCCATACAGAAATGCTTCCCAGGAACATTTTTGAAACACCTCAAAAATTAGGTGAAGAAATGCAGTATACGTTATGGAGTCATCTTAAGCTACAGAGACCTTGACTAACTGTTCTACTCAGCATGTGGATTTTCTCATTTTTCTGACTAATCATATACCTTTGTGGTCATCACAGATCACTTCCCCAAGGAATCTGACCCTTTCCATTAACCGTTCAGAGAATTTGAATGCCTCATATTGTTTGTGCCTCACTCTTAGAACCAAATTTTAACAAAACTGGTGGTATCTCGTTTGGAGGTTGTCTCAATTAGATCTCTGCCTAGACTATGTGGATGGAGTAGATTGTTTGACTATGTATGGGAACACTTGAATCAAGCCTGAACCTCTGATTGATCACCTGAGGCAAGCACTGAGTTAGCCATGGGACCACAGGTGAAGGCAATTCAGCTGTGTGACTGAAAGGGGTGGAGCCTGGCTGCACCTCTCCTAGACCCCATTTAAGGGCTGGCACTGAAGAAGGATCTCTCTCTGGAGATTGCTCCTTTTAGAGTTTTTGTTGTGAGCCCAGGACACAAGTAAGCTTTTTCATTCATTTCCAATTATCCCTTACTAATCATCCCTTTTCAATGTGATAATCTTTCCAGCTATATGCTCTCTAAAGACCGGCCTAACTTCTCCGTGTACTTGTTGATTATACATCTGTATACTTGTTGGTTATCCAGACCAACAGATAGAGAAGTTGATATTGCGCAGAAGAACTGCAAACAAACCATAATAGTTGTTACCACTATGGATGCGTTTCTTCTCTACCAGACAAAGTTTCCTCTGCCTGCTACCCAACCCATATCCACAACAGAATCATTACATAAATGCTGGGCAGAAGCATTTCCCTTTTGAGTATCTAACGTTCTGCTTCAAATTCTGTCCAATTTTAGAGTGCCCTCTGGATTTGAAGGTATAAAAGAACAAGAGATCTGCAACAAGATAATGACTAAAATGCTGGAGAGTTACAATACCTTGTTTGAACTGGAAGGTTTGAAGAAGGAGGAAGAAAAGCCAGTATGTGAAGAGCTAGCAAGAATTATTTTGGTTAAAGTGAGTATCTCTAATCCTGTACTTTCTTATAGCAAATCAGTAGCGTAGGCTCATGCCTGCTTCATTTCAGAAATCTGTTATGTAAGCAGTAGGTAGACACTGTCACGATGGTGCTGGATGTTAATAATTGGTATACAGTATTACCCATTGATCCAAGGCCAATTTTTATTTTATTATCCAATTATTACTAATTGGAAAGTTGTTTCTATTTAAGAGCTTTAGAATAGAATGGTTCAGTTGCAAGGGTCCTTTAAAGATCATCTAGTCCAACAGCCTGACCGCTTCAGAGTTTACCAAAAATTAAGCATCTTATAAAGGACCGAACAATAACTGAATGCTGACAGCCAGATGACATCAACCACCTCACTAGGAAGCCTGTTCCAGTGTTTGACCACCTTTTCAGTAAAGAAATTTTTCATAATGTGCAGTCTGAATGTCCTCTGATGCTGCTTTGTGCCACTCCCCTGTGTCCCTTCTCTGTGTCAGTTCTCTGGGAGAAGAGCCTGGCACGTCCCTTTGCTTCCCTTACGACATTGCACAGAGCAATGAGGTTACCTTTCAGCCTTGTATTCTTCAGACTGGACAGTCCAAATGTCTTCAGCCTCTCCTCATAGGTTATACATTCCAGCTAGTCAAGTGAAATCAGCTGAAATCTTTAGTATCTTTACAGGATGTTCTAAGATAGTCTACTGAATTATAATTACAGGGCAATCTTTACAAGTCACACTAGCTGCCTCCAGGAGAATTCATTGTTTTCTCATGATGAACCAATGAGGAAAGAGTAAACCTGTTAGTCTTTTAGCTGTTGCTAGCATTCATGTAAAATCCTTTCATGGAAGGAGATAAAATGGCTGATGACTCTTGCAGTGCCCTCCGTAATGTTTTTTACTGAAGATACAGTGACTTCTGGGTAATGGAAGTGATCTGTGGCATATGAAAGTTTAGCTGCTGATTGTCACTTAAGAAACAAAACTAGGTTAAAAAGAAAGTCATTTAAAAAGCCAGCGTACTTTAAGAAGCCCAGTAGAAGGGCTTTTCAGGTCCTTTTCTGTCTCTTTCAAGTCAGTTGCAAAAGTCAAGATAATCTTTCACTTCTGAGGGCTTATAACTGATTGAAAATGCACAAAGACCTTGGTGATTTCCCGCAGTAGTCATCAGAGGGTATGGTGACAACCAGAATTGCTCCAATAAAATCGTCTGAAAGATAAAGTTACTCAAATGAGATGAAAAATGTTGCCCAGCTCTTTGCTTTGGAAGAGAGAGAGTGGAATGAGCCATACTTTAAAAACAAGGGCTTGCATTGTGCTCGTGTTTTTGGGTCTTCCTGATGATTTCCAAATCCTGCTGGCAGCCTGCTATAGTAATGTCACTGTGTTCCTTGTCCATGTCATTTGGATGAGTTTTCTAGCTTAACCAAGACAAATATTCAAACACAAGAAATACAAGCATCTAATTTTATATAGCAAAGTGCTTGTTGAGATGTGTCAGATGGCTCTTTGAAAGAATGTTTTATACCATTCCTAAATGTTTCTTTTCTTGTATCCTAGCAGATATCCCTCAGTCTTGCCAATTTGTATAATGAATTAGAAATAGCGGACTGAAGGAGGAAAAGAAGTGGCAATAAATGAGATTCAGGAGAGAAAAGTGATTGCCAGCTTGCTAATGCACAAACTGTTCTGTATAGTAGGAGCAAGCTGATCCATGTCATAAAAGAACAAGTACTTCAGAAAATTATTGATGTGACATGGGTCACTGTCTAAAAATAGCAGGTAATTTATAAGGAAAGTTATTCTTAAGAAACCATTGATGAATTTATATTTTCAAGTAGTTAAAGCTGTTCCTGTTGGAAGGAATAAAAGATGTAGGATGCTCAGGAATACACTTCCATAAACTGAGGCCTTATTGATTTTTATGGGTTTCACATTGAAGCGTGAACTGTGATGGAATGGAGGAGCAAAGAGCAAGGAGAGGGAAAAAAATGAAGACTCATTACCAAGCTCAGCTGCGTTTACCTAAGTGTCTTTTTCAGCTTTTATATTGTGAGCTGCAGGAGGGTGAGGAACTTGCTTTCTCCCTTCTGGTCCAGTAAGGATATTTGTCACTCTCCCACCCCCAGATCACTTGTTGTATTGCCAGGGTTTCATCTTGAGTTGCTGTACTGCTACTTTTCCTATGACTGCCTGTACTCTCTCTTCTTTCTTTCTTTCCCACGTTTACATTTTTGTCCTTAATTTTTGCAGACCTGTCCCACTCTTATTTCTGTACTCAAATCCTGTTGACCCTTTTTTTTTCCCACTCCAGGGGAAAGGCTGGCAATCAGAAGTACATCTCCAGTCCCTGCACATGCATGCTGTAGTCTATCCACAGTCTGTATTTATTTGTGATCTTATTCTTTATTTTCTTTAATGTGGAGATAGCTTTTTGTCTGGGTTAGTATGACTGGTGATTGTGGTATGGTGACCTGTATATGTAATAGGGAGCTAGAGTTTAATGAGACTTTGCATTGGCAAACATTATTGCCTCTTTTTTTCTGGAATCCTGCTTTTAATCTTACCCAAAAGGGTCTCAAAATGGAGATGGAGATACTTAAAAGAAGAAATTAGATTTTACGTTGTTAAAAGATTTATTTATGTTGTTAAGAGATTTATATTGTTATGGTCAAAGCCATCCGCACTGATCCAGGTGCGTTCTTCATTGAGAGTTTGAGAAGAGCAGCTTGAACCTTGCAACTTGTTGTACAGGGAGAAGAATGCCATGAATTCATAGAGGGGTTATCTTGAATCAAAATTTTAAACCCAGTAACAGTGGCTTAAAAACAAACAACAAAAAAAAGAGATGAAAAACTTAACAAAATCTACTTCTCTAAACTGTCTGGTATGCCTTTCCAGTGTACTGGGTTACAATAGTAGCCCTGCTTTTGCTAACCTCTTTTTTTTTTTTTTTTAATGGCTGCAGACTCTGGTGTTAGTGTCTAAAAGGATTGTGAGATTGTTATTTCTCCTTGAGTTCTCTGTTGTCATCAAATCATCCCCTTATGTATTTTTTTTAAAGCTATCATCAGCCCTAAACCATGATAGTACAAATACCTAAAATCATTGCATCCCATCCCAATATGGGAATGTATTTCCCCTCTTAGCCAGTGATATTTACCACCTTCCTGAACTGGCATGTCTTTTGACACCTCATGATCTACATATCTTAAGATTTTCTCACACTTTGCAATGAAATCAGTGGATTTCTTCAATGAAGTGCATCTCTTTTAAAATGTAATCCAGAACATGTGCAGCATGCAGGCAAAGTCATGAAAGCCTCATACTCTGAGCAGTGTCTTGGGAAGGAGAAGCAGCACTTAAGTGGAGCACGTTACCTCTTGTTTACTGAGCTGGTCATGGCCAGGGGAAATCCACGGTGTGCTACATCACACCAGTTTCAAAGATTGCTCAGTCACTGGGAAAGACAAATGGTGCCAGTTAAAGGGATTTTTTGCTCACTTTCTCACTGGATCATAGTTCAAAACATAAGGGAGCAAGAAATTTCTGCAAGCTGCCTTCCAGCCCCTGCTTTGTTCCCAGGACTGTAAAACCTCCTCTAGCTCATTGTCCAGGCATATGGTAATATTATAGCTAGAAGTGCTGGGCAGCTTTTATTTGGAAACCTCTATTTAAACACAAAACAAGTACCACTTTCACAAAATGACATGCATCTTGGAACAGATCCTGTTTCCCTGGGAAATTGAAATGTGAGGTTCCTGATGAGTGTGTATGTGTGTATGTATTTAATGTAGCAGGTTTCATTTGTAGCTATCTATCTTTTAAAGAGTATCTTCCAAACTTCAATTTAATTTCCAGACCCAGTGAAGGTCTGGAAGATTCTTAGGCTATTGATTGACAGGACCTACTAATTAGAAATAGGTGGAGAAGTGGGTTGAATGTTCTGATTAGCTATCTGCTCAGTGTTGTGTTTTCCTGATCTTGAAGGATCATAAATATTTTTTTATTGGGCAGAGCCAGGTGTGATCTATTTATTTTCTTAATATATCTGGACTGCTGTGGACTTATCACATTGTAAGTTTCAGTGTATCATGATAAAATATTTATGATATGCTTCAGAGCAGAATTCCTGCTGTGTTCAGTTATGGTCCCAAAGGGTTTTGGTGGCACTGAGCTGAGCAGTAACTTAAGTAATTAAAAATCAGTCAGTTCTGAGTTGCAGAAAGGCTGACTTTGTCATCTGCTTGAAAAAATTGCTTGAATTGATTGATCTATCTACAGCAACAATACAAATAATAATTTTGCACTGTGACCTTTCATTTCCAAATAATTTTAAGTTCTGTTCAAACTGCAACCACTATACAACCATAGTCCTCTATTGTGCACCTAGACAGTGTTGAACTGTTACATCTGCAACAAAATAAGACTTAAGAGTAGCGCCAATACTTTTACTCGTTAATGATCAAAGCTAAGTGGTGAAAGGGATTACTTTTAGTTAAGTGTCCAGAGGAATCTAGACAGGCTGAGTATTATGAGACTCTTGAGAGATTTCTGGAATTACCACTTTCACAGGTGCCAAGTAAAATGTAGTACCATTTGGGTCAGTATTGCCTTAGAATAAAACATACAACCTCTTATATTGTCATTCAGTGTTATAGGGTTGCATTTTTTTTAACCTTTCCCTCTAATGCCTTCTTGACAGAATACCTTTTAATTTTAAGAGGTAGTCAGCTGACAGCACGTGATTATTTGCACTGGGAAACAAAAACCAATGTGATGAGGATGTAATGCTGCTCCCGGCTTGATTACCTATTTGGGAAAGGAATGCAAATAAGTCCATTTATAAAATTAAATTTATAATTCCATATAACTTTAGGGCTGCCCTGCACTCACAACAGACTCCCTTTTCTGCCACCTCAGTGCTCTGCTGCTATGGTTATACATGCAGCAAACTGAGTGATCTCTTGTTTATGTCATGAAAAGAGGCACCTGCTTCTAATCAGTGTTACACTGCTCTGGCTGAGCCTGCAGAGTCTAGATAGTTTCCTTTATGTTGTTTTCATGCCTGGGACCATTTTAGCCTCACATTAATGGCTTGCTTTCAGTACTGGATTAGTTCCTTCCCTTCAGAAGACACTGAGAACTGATCTCCTTTGAAATCATTCCTGAAGGTCTCAACACACATCAATGTTTCATTCAGTATTCCCCTTTTTAGGGCAAGTCATGCCAGTTCTCTCTTGTCTGGGCCAGAGTTCCACCAAGTGGTGGTGTGGGTCCAGACAGGAGAAGGATGGGTGGAAAGTATATGGGGATAAAGATCACCAGTGGAAATCCATCACTACTTTACTGTGTAGCATTTCTTCAGCTACTATTTGCTTCACAGTTGTCCACCACCGAGCAGATGGGCGTGCTTATAGTAAGACTATATAGTGGTTCAGCCTGAATGACATTTTAAGATGTGAGCTGACAGGAAATGAGTAATACGAGATTTGTAGGGGAAAGTTTATAAGCCTCTAAACCTTTTACCTATTGCAGATTGTGGAATCTCAAGTGAAGTGAACTTTTATTTTTAGTCTGTAGCTCAGGAAAGCAAGTGAAAAAGTCAGATGACAATCAAACAATTCCTTTTTAATTTTGAATGAAGTTGCTAAGCTCTTGCATATTTAAAAGGAGTAGATGCAAATAACATATTTCTCTTTCTACCTTGCTGCCCTTATTTCTTGTATACTAGAACTCCTTCAAACCCAGATGGCAAACTTTGAAGTGGAGGTGCTTAGGAACTTTGCTTTTACTCTCTGATAACTTTTTGTTTGAACATATGCTCAGCAGTGATAACATTGCCCCTTGACAATACCAAGTAATCAAAATGTAGAAAAAATGAAATCCGTATGTGTTCACATCTGTATTTTACTTGAAATGTTTCTCATTCATTGTGTGTTTATTTAGGGGTGGGCAGGGAATGACATCACAGTTTAGCATTTGAGAACAGTCCCTCCCAGTCAGTACCACATCATAAAATCATAGAATGGCCTGGGTTGAAAAGGACCACAATTATCATCTAGCTTCAACCCGCCTGCTATGAGGGTTGCCAGCCACCAGCCCAGAGCCACATCCAGCCTGGCCTTGAATGCCTCGAGGGATGCGGCATCCACAACCTCTCCAGGCAACCTGTTCCAGTGCGTCACCACCCTCTGAGTGGAAAAACTTCCTCCTAATATCTAACCTAAACTTTCCCTGTCTCAGTTTAAAACTGTTCCCCCTTGTCCTATCACTATCCACCCTCGTAAACAGTCTTTCCCCTTTCTGTTTATATGCTCCTGTTGAGTACTGGAAGGCCACAATGAGGTTTCCCCGGAGCTTCTCTTGTCCAGGCTAAACAAGCCCAGTTCCCTCAACCTTTTTTCATAGGAGAGGTGCTCCAGCCCTCTGATCATCTTAGTGGCTCTCTCTGGACCCATTCCATGAGCTCCATGACCTTCTTGTGCTGGGGGCTCCAAGCCTGGGAAAGGGGAAACATCGAAGTCAGTACCAAGAAACACGGTACAGTAAAAATAAGCACTTTACATTAAAAAAAAAAAGTAAGCCACTACTCTAGCTGGCTGTTTCTGTGCATCCTTGCTGTACCCAAGGAGGAAATAAAAGTTGTTGCTGGAGGGATGAGCGTTTACCTACAAAGAACAAGTTTCTCAGTTCCTCCCATTCCAATTCCCTAGTATTTGGGTTCTGTTTAATTAACTTTTCTGTTAAACAGTTTACACAAAATAATAAGGATTATCACCACAGTAAAAATCAGCAGTGTCAGTGCTGCCTTTGTAACGATGACATATTGTAGGCAATCAGAATTGTTCCTAAGTGATGGAGCATATTTCCAGCCTGCAGGGATTTAACTCATACTGATATCTGCCAATATTTTAATCTGCAGTACTGTCAAGGTGGGAATTTGAGGACTCAGCATTGAATGAGTTATTTTTCCCATTATAACTGAGTAGCAAAATGCTCTCTGACTTCATTGCAAGTCCTGTGCATTCTTTACAAGTCCTCTTTTGAATAGTAGGAAGAACGCAGTTTGTCCAGGAGAAGCTTGTTGGTACACTGGGTATAACTGTAGCATCCACTGCTTTGCAAGATTTTTGGAGCCTTGAAACTTCCATTTCATAAGTAGGGCTCAGAGCAATGTGAAAGCAACAGGAGACTGTGCTGCAAGGGATATAAGGGAACAGATGCTCTTTAAGTGTCTGGTAGATAAGCTCTTGACAATTTTATCTGTCTAGCAGATTGCAGTATTGCGGATTGCCAACAGTAAATATCACTGTTTGAGTATTAAGAAAGTGGCCTATCTTCTGCACTATTGGAAATCTTACAGTGGTAGAGTAATATAGTGACACATTGGACACTGTAATTTACTGCAACATCAGAGATTCATTTTAAAAATAACATTACTGAATTGTGTGTGTGAAAAAGCTTTTTTTCTTTATGATTTTTAGGTCAGAAACTTAGCTTTTCCAACAGTGAGTTAAAGAAAGTGTAATATGAGTTGCAAACCTGCAGAGCCTGGTTTTCTCCCTTAGCTACTTCATGTTTTTCTTTTAGGTCACACTTCTTTCTGTTTATGAATAGCATTATAGCAAATAGGTAAATCAGACTCTAGCTTTCAAAATTGCCTGGGAGAACAGAATGTTCCCCTGGAAATGATCTTTGCTCTGTTGTTTCTGAACACACACATACATACTGAGTACATTCAGCCAGAGAGCAGTGTTGCTGTGTCACTTTGTAAATATTTGGTTTGGTGGTTTTTTTTTTTTTTTTTTTTCTTGGATCTTAAATTCTTCTGCACATTCCTTATGGATATTCAGCCACCAAGAGCTGAGCTGTGGCAGTAACCTGTTACGTGGCCCCTTAACTCTGATAGCTAGTGTATGACAAGCACTTCCAAATTGTGAAAATGGGCATGCAAGATGAATGTTTTTGCTCACTGAAATCTTTGTAGCCTTTTTACAGATTCTGGGATTATATTTGATTTCATTGATTTCATTATCGGTGTCATTATTTGCAGCCTTAAGTAAACAGTCCTCCCGGATGGCAGGAGACACATTTTTCTTTTTCTCCTAGAAAATAGCATGATATTCCACAGATGCAGTTGCCAATATTGAGGTATATCATAGGGTTATTGCTATGTTTGTCATTTCCTTTTTTGTATTGCAGTCCGCTCTAAAAATAATGGATCTTTGTGTGTCTGCTGCTTTCATACCAAGACCTTTGTACATGTTTCGTGGCAGTAATTGTAGTAGGTTAAGGTTGTACTGAAGCACACCAGAGTAACCTTTAGCAGTTTATTAAGAGAAATGGTCTCAGGTAATAGGTCATGCATATAATCTTGGGAGAACAAAAGGAAATGAAAGGGGAACTGAATGGGGTATTAGTTTCCTATTGAAAAGCAGTGATTTTTTGCAAAGAGTGAGATTTTGCTTTTTATTACTTCTGTCTGAAACAGCTCTGCTGAAGTGTGGTTATTAAGGTATAGTGTAAAAGGCATCACGGTAGAACAGCAGATATGTACTGAGTCAGCTGTACTTTTCTTCCTAAATGTCATTAGCAACCAAGGAGAAGTTGGGTATGTAGTATTAGATATGTCATCTGCTGTTATGTTCATCTTTTATCCTTAGATATAAGAATGTTTAACAACTGTGATAACATCGTTTCTCCTTCTAGCAAGGGTGTTTTCATCACATTCTGCTTACAAAGTAGAAAGGATAGTTAAAGCATAGTAGAAAGATATATTATTAAATAATTTTCCTGTTATATTATTGTCTGTATTTTTCCTGAAGATATCTGTGCTACTGAATGATGACTCTGTGTACTGATAATTGAGTAAAAATTAGTCATTCCATCCACTTAACATTCATTAAACTATCTATGATCACATAAATTAGAGAATTTTCTTTGAAAATCCTCATGCCATTTGCACCACAATTTTAGTTTTAAAAAGATACATTATTTGGTACGCTCTGAATATGCATGGAGTCTTAACCAATCAGGAGCTGTTATGTGTGGTTGAAAGAGATTCCGCATACTCTTGATTTGTGACAAGGAGAAAGAGCAGCTCTACAGTTGCTGTAGTTCTTTTAGCTTTGTGTTGGCACCGCTGGCAGCGCTGCTTCTTGTCGCATCTGAGCTGCCACACCCCAGAATAGCTTTGTGTACTGGTTTGGGTAACATTCCTTGCACCAGTGCCAAATGAAGGGAGAACTAGGAACTTTGAAATTCATTCTTTCTGAACTACTCGTTGTCATTGTTGCACACTTTTGTTGTAGCCTAGGAAAAAGTCACAGGCATGACCTTGGTAGCACCTACTGAAGCAAAAGCCACATAGCATTGTTTTGTGGGGCACTGCTAAGAGAAACTGAATGTTCCGTCCCACTATTTTCTGTGGTGTGTACCTGCTGATCCCGCCAAGAATCAGTTGCTGCAGGCTATCCCAGAGCAATCAGTTAATGCATCATTTCTGCAATCATTTGCAGCACTGAATTCACTGGGTAATCTTCTTAATGGTTGCTCATCCTAGGTAAGGATGGCTGCACTGGCACAGACGTGGGGTCTGTCTAGCCTAGTTTCCTGCCGCCCACTGCAGCCATAAGCGGATGTTCAGAGAGGAGCAAGAACAGGGTAAGGCATATCTGGTGTGTCCTTCAGTTACCCAACGAATTCCTTACTATTTTCAGGGGCTTTCCTGGCCTTGACATGATTTGTGTATTTAGAAATGTCCAAAGTGGTTGTCCTGTAACTTTCTGTGCATATGCAAACACTTCTCTTCCACAGCGTTATCTGGCAAAGAGTTCCATAAATTGTTCCCTGTCATGTGAAGAACTGACTCCTTTTGTTTGCTATAAACATGTTTTTTACCAGTGTCATTTGAAGGCCACCTCTTGGTGGGTTTACTTGTTTGAAGGAGCAGTCTGTCTACTCTCAGTTGCCCGTGATTTTGTAAAACTGCATCAGAAACTCTACAAGCTACCATGACCTATTTTCTTTTTTTTAATGGAACATTAATACTGACATTCACAGCCTTAATCACTGCAATGTTTTTTTCTGTCAAAACCCCTGCATAGAGTCAGTCAGCAAACAATCGTGTAATAGCTTTTCTATTTTGGGGCACAGGGCCAAATACTCTTATGCAGTAAATTGGATAACATTTTAGCAAAGCTCAGGAAGCTGCACACATTCTTAATATCAGAATAGAGCCTGACTCCTTGTTTCTGTTAAAACGAAAAACAGCAACAGCAGAAAAACAAACCTAGTATTCTATACTTTGCTCAACAAAATGCTATACGTTAATGAAGTTTGGTGTTTGTTTTAAGGTCTTCTCTTAGGTTTTAACAGCTAACAAAGTAGACCCAGTGCTTTCTAGCAGCCTTTGAAGCTTGAACTGAAAGTTCAACAGCCCAGTCCTTTCTAAATATGTGGTTTATGAGGCCAAAAAGAGAACCAAGTAGGGAGGAAAGGGTGAAAGCCACAGTAATGATGATAATGCGATAAAAATATCTTGAAATATCAGGTGATCAGTAAATGATTCTGTGACGTACAAGAGGTTCTATAAATTCATCTATATTGTTAAAACAGAGCATGCTGTATGTTCATTATTCTTACTCTTTTTTTTCCCTGAGCTAGTGGTAATGAGAAGCATTTATGCTCTTGTGTTGCAGTTTATGATTATGTAGTTTATGATTATGAATACCCTTCACTGTGCAGTTTGATTTCCCTGAGACTGCACCTGACTGAGACTGAAAACTTAATAATGAAAGTGAATAGAGGGAGTAAATAGTACAGCTTAGTCTGCTTAAGAAAAGCTATAATGAATAAATAAAGCTGAACTATTATTGCAAGTATTTTTCTGTTTCATTTAAATGGCATGATTTTGTCAAAGGTTTTTACTAGATCAGTCTACTCATGATGCAGCACTTGAAGTTTTTTTTGTGCCCAGATCTTTCTCAGTCTTTTCTACTGATGTTAGTAATCTCCCTAGAATTAATTTAACTCTGGAATTGAAAATAAGTATCTATCTGATATTTGATTCCATCAATAATCCTGGGCTGTCTGCTTGTCAAAGTAATAAACATAAAGAGGAGTAAGTGCAGGAGCAGTTGCTGAGTAAGAGACGTTGTCAAGTATCTGATGCCCTGTCCATGATTCAGTCTCTCCTTTACGAATACCCTTGACCTATTGTGTTTCTTCATCCATGTGGGAGGAAGCTAGGAGCTGGAGTATTTAACCACCTGTCTTTATTAGTGTCAGCGCTTCTTGACATTAAAGGATTATTCTGGGGATGCTCTAAGCTTTTCTAATCATTGAGGTCTCTGTAGTTAATTGGTTTAGAGCTTTTATTGAGGTGGACTCTCACGTTCTAAAACCTATGTTTTGTATGACTTGCTAAGGATACGCCAAAGGAAGAAAAATTTCTTCATTAGCAAGTTAGAATTACTAACGTGTTCTTTGGGTGTGTTCTTTGGGCTAGTGTTATTCATCTGATTTAGGTATAAAATGCTGGACTGGGGTTTGAATGAAGAAAGTTTTTTCAGGTTTTGGGAACACGTACAAGCCAGCTGTGTTCTGTAGTGTTTTGTGACAATTATTAGCATTTGTAGCAATGTTAACTAAGAATCATGTTCATGGGTCAGGATTCACCCAGAGCTAAAAGACAATCTCAGACATGCCCAAGAGAGTTCACAGGTGTGTTGAGCTGTATGAGCAATATGAAGTATATAGGAGTTTTGGTGTGACAGCAATGTGTCTCATGGGAAATAACAGCTGATGGTCTAGAATGGACCAGTGGAATCTATTATTGCAGTGTAAGTTTGGGGACATCTGAAAGTCTCTGCATTTGCTAGCAGTTGAAGAAGCTGACTAGAATCTTTGCTTTGTGTTGACATATTTCCAGTAGAACTATTTACTGGTAAATAGTGCATATCTAAATTAGAAGGTAAGTAAATAATTTCTAGCTTTCTCCATGATCTTCTTTGTTCTTACTGAGAAATCGTCAGAAGAGTTTAGCTCAAAACCTGGTTTTGATGGTGTCCTGTACAGATGTTGACTGCTTCATTTGACCGAAGTATTCTTGACTGTAGAAGTTTTCCCTTGGTAATAGTAGTGGGACTTGATGCCGTGATGAGCAGCTACTGTAGTTTGAATGGATTTTGGAGAGACTCAGTTACTTCATTTCCTTGGTTAGGATTGTCTTTTACTCCACAGTGGATGGAGAGATGGTTACTGACTGTAATTTTTCAGATGTGAACAGTTGGGTTACACTAATTTTTGAGTGCACACAGTTGAGCAAAACAAACTTTCAGACAGAGACTTGAACTTGTTTTGTATCCAGTGTGCTGTAGCAGAGATTTATTTTTTTTTTTCAATATAGAATCATTTGTAATCATAGAATCATAGAATGGCCTGGCTAGAAAAGTTTCAAGCCCCCTCCTATGTGCAGGGTCACCAACCACCAGACCAGGCTGCCCAGAGCCACATTCAGCCTGACCTTGAATGCCTCCAGGGATGCGGCATCCACAACCCCTTTGGGCAACCTGTTCCAGTGCATCACCACCCTCTGAGTGGAAAAACTTACCCCTAATATCTAACCTAAACCTCCCCTGTCTCAGTTTAAAACCATTCCCCCTTGTCCTATAGGAATGGAAAGCATGCAGTTACCAACAAGCATTACACCTTTTGGCATTCTGTGGAGGTCTGTAATGGTTCACAAGAGTGTTGCTTAGGTAGTACCTATATAGGTGATGCACATTAGTTGTTTTATGGCTCCATGTTGATTTTTCTCAGCTGGATAGTAGCTGTATTACTGCTTTTAAAGGAAAGCAGGCTTTAAAGCACAACAGATTTCATTACATAGTTTCACAAAATTTCACAAACAACACCGAAACTGAATGAATAGAAATCTCAGAGAATTCTCAAGCTTCAGAAATTCAGTTACACAGAAATGTATGTATACATAAGACAAGAAAATTTTCATGCAAGTACAGAAGTTGGTGTAATTGCATAATTTTTTTCATCAGAAACGTGGACAGGCATCTGCTGTTTAAGTTTCAGAAATGTGACTTCTTTGACCAAAATTTGATACTTGTAGTTCTTCATGTGGATGGAATGCAGCTGTCTTACTAAACGTTCACATTTAAAAATTATGCCTTACATTTATTATTTGAATCCCAATACCAGAGAGTGTTCTGAGAGAGCCAGTGTCAGATTTCTGAAGATGTACAACTATTTAATTTCTGCTAGTAGAATTAGGAGTCAGTATAACTACATTCAAGATATGTGAACTTACTTAATGATCTGTAAGTTCACAGGATGCTTAAAAAGTAAAATATATTCCAAAATATACTTAGTTTCTGAAGTGTGTCATAATATTAGAAATGGACTCATGTTCTTTCTGCTTTCTGGATTTTGAAGGGTAACATCAAACAGACTGCCAGTATTGAAAACAGTCAATTCCCATCTTGGCTGACGTTTGAGGCTCTTGTTTTGATTTGGTTGTTTTGAGTTTTTGAACTAGCCTAAGAACCTAAGCAGCTTGAGAATAGGCCTTCTGGTAGCTTTTGTCTTTTGGTTGCATTTTTCAATTTAAAGGTGGAGTTTCCTTACTTAATGTAAAAAAAAAAAAAAAAAAAAGTATACATATGCTGCAAAATCAGAGGAAGTAACCAGTTCATAGGAATCATTGTATAATCCTGTGTGAATTACTGCCTTGTGAAAACTAGCGTGGATTGGAGGACAACAGGGAGGGGACAAGGAGATTGCAAGTACTTGAACAAATCGTAGCTACTGTCTTTTCTGGAGAATTTCAAAATGATACTTGTGTGCACCCTTCACAGTAAAACTATGATCTCTTGCCAATAGCAAGCAGACTTGAAGAGGTTAATATTTAACAGGTTCCTGGCTGGAGCTGTGTGTTGTGTTTTCAGTACATAACTCCCTTGTTCCCTTGGAAGCATTATTTTGTGTAAACAAAACACATTTTTATACTGAAGTGCATCTGTCTACATGTGCTGTTCCATGATGAATCAGTTAATAGTGGGCTATCAAAAGATTTTCTGCTTCTACCTCACGCATGCTTGTTACCATTTTTCATCTCCATTTAACGTAATGGAAGCAATTATTGTATTGCCTGATTCCGGCAATCAGTGAGTATTGCATGCTCATCTTAACAGTATTCAATTGGTGGCAAGCCTGATCCTACAGTGTCTGCTGGAATGTTGATTTCTAACTTATACTAACAACAGTGACACAAAAATCTGATCTAACACACCTGCATGACTCACTTCTTTGAGTCATTTGTCTGCAATGACTGGTACTTAAAATTAATATATGCTTATAATAAAGATAGAATGCAGTGAAAATGGGTGATGACAGAGGCCTATGAGATCACCTTGAAGGTCTTGTTAAAGTGTAGAATGTATTTTCCAATTCTTTTTCTGGTTTAGAGGTGAATGCTCCAAGAACAGAAAGTTGGATATCCCTTTTTGTGTGGATTGTTATGTGCTCTAGCGGAATTTCTAGTAGAGTCTCAGCTTAACTGTATTACCCAGTGTTGGTATAGTAGGACATAAATGTGCTAGCTGAGCTCAGGCACCTGTAATAGCAGTTTATGATGTGTTTGAAAGTGCTACTATCCCACTCTTCAAAATCCGTAAGGCCTGAACCTGCTTTTTTTATACAGAGTTTGTAAACAATGTTCCTTATTACTGGGAAGCAGAAGTGCCTGAAGGGTGAGTAGCTGACTTGAACCTTTGAAGGTTGTTTTGTTGTTTTTTTTCTTTTAATATCTTCAGGTTCCTTTGCTGATGAGTTGGCCATATGATATTGTGAGGCAGGAGAAATACAGATATAAAACTAACTTGATTTCCTTGAAGGATCTATCTGCACTCTAGGGGATATAGTACAGTCCAGGATGGTGCTAACACTGTCTTTTAGGCAGGAAATTCTTTCACTACTGTGTAATTCATTGTCAAACTGTGAACAGGAGGAGTACCATACATGGAGAAAGACAGGTTTCTCGACTGTTTGTTTGAGTCTTTCCAACCTACTTACATGGACTTCAATAGAACAGCTTTGAATTTTGGCACAGCTTCACACTTTTCTAATGTAGAAATCCTTTGGCAAACATATACGTGTTTACATCTCAAACTGTTAGGAAGGATGGAGGAATGTGATGGCCTCTGTGCTGACTTACCTCAGTCCCTGGCTTTTGATGATCTTATTAACATTTACTCTTTAACATCACAGCTGATATTGCAGATTTCTTTAAAAAATTCTTTACTGGAGGCCTAATATTGACATATCAAATGATGTCTTCTGAAACAACAGTAATTTACCATAATTTTTGTTGTCATTATTTTTCTGAATGGACAACTGGATGCAGACATCAGCAGATAGTCTAGCCCGTGGGAAGCTGAAGACAGAAATCATTATCCATAGTCTTTTAAGTTCATTCCTGCATCTCTCCTCTGGCTGTGATCACCTGGCAATATTTATTCTTCTTTGTGTATTTCTGTTCATACAAATACAGTCCATACAAACCAAATGAATGACAGGCAGACATTCCCCACCAGAGGAACCACTGTCTCTGTGGTCAGGTGAGAACACCTGATTTCGTAATAAATTTTTAGAGAATGCTTGCTCTCTGTTGGGAGGCCTTGATTCTGCATTCAGGGTAGCAACTGAGGCTTAGTTTATGTTTCTCAAGTGGTCATACTCAGTGCTGCTGTACAGAGGTGCTCTTGACTGTGGCCAAAAGGTATGGGCAGGTAGAAATGATACAGACTAACACTTCAGCAGTAATTGCTAGCCTGTCCTGTTCTCCACATGTAGGCACACCCTAGAAGGGGATTAAGCCAATTCTTGACTCTCATAGGATCCGGTTGAATTTGACCAAGCCAGTGACAGAATTTGTCATCGGTGTAAGATGCCTGCTGTAGGAAGGCAACACAGGGACTCATCAGTAAAGCTTCATTTAATAATTTGCAATGACAGTGTGTGGTCTTTCATCAGCGTCTCTATTGTGCTTGATACTGCTTAAAAATACTGAGGTTGAAGAGTAACCACCAGTGTGGAGCAGACTGTAAGAAATGTTCGTTTGCTTCTGTGGCCAAGCAATGGTAAATCCACCTTTTCAGTCTCAGTATATGAAACAGAAATGCAAGGGAAAAGAAGGTAAATAGTGTTTATAGGCCATTCACTGGTTTTACCTTGATGCTGATTTGTCTCTGCTTTGTACTGGGTGTTGTTCACATGTGCACATATGGGGTCCAAAGCATAAAAGAAAGTATAACTATCTTGATGTATTAGTGCATTGCCTGAAAGTGTAGATACAGCAATTGAGATAAGGGAGACTGACATTCCTGGAATTAAAAAATGAGTTTGTCAGTGCCTTTCAAGAGTATGTAAAGCCAGACTTATACATTTGTCAGCATTATACATTATATGTTTCTACTGTTCAGACTTTACTTGAGCACCAGTGTCAATTATTTTTTATAAAGCACTTATTCAAGAGCACTGGTATTCAGAACTGTCAGCTGTGCAGATAAAAATATCAGTATTGTGGGTCTTGTCCCAGCTTGTAATCAGTGGTCAATTTGCTATCAAAGCATTTTTTTGTAGGATTTCTTTTTCCTCCAAATCATACAGCACTGTAGCTAGAATAAAAGGCCTATTTCACTGATGGTGAAATGATTTGGTAAGTTTGGTGATATTATTTACAGAATAGAGCTAAAGAGAAAAAATAGGCTTGGTACTGAACTCTTATAGAGATCTTACACTGGTCAATAATCTGGTCTTCTTAGTCATATGCTGTTCAAACTAGGATGGTAATTGCCTAAAAAGTAAGTGTGGAAACACAGGTAACCAAAATAAATCCTGGGAAATGAAGATACGGTGAACATATGGATAGGAGTTCTCCCTTCCTTTGCTTTACTATTTTAGGGGATTCATTAAGTAGGCTAGTTTGATTCTGTTTGAGAAGCAAGTCTGAGAAGATAAATTTGATGAAAGGTTTTTCCAGTGAACGCAGCAGGAGGCCAGGATAACAGTATGCAGACCATGGGACAGGCACTGCAGTCTTGCTTGGTGTTGCCTTAAATTTAATACAGGAATTTCAGTAACTTATCCAAAGTTTGCTGAATCTGAGATGCCTCATTCCCCCCAGACAAGTTTGGAGATGAGCAAAGCTGCAACTGATTCCATTATGTAGCTCCTTTCTGATCTGCTATTACGAAGTGAGTAGCAAGCTCAAGTACATTCACTGAGATGTCATCATTTAAACAGGTCTGTTAAACCACAGGAGTAATCTTTTGAAGTGCTTTCATGTGGCTTTTGACCAGAATCAGCCATGTTGTGCAGATTTCTTTTTCTTCACACTTTTATATTGATAATGTTTCTTAAGCTTTGAGGAAATTGTTTTGGCAGAGAAGTAACTGAGGAAAACCACTATCTCTATGAAAAATCTCCCCAGAATCCCAACTATTAAATAAAGGAAGTATCTACTGCTCTACAGATCAGGTTCAGTTGGAGATAGTAAATTTATTATGAATTGCATATCTGCAATACTATTGGTAATTAATTTGCTGCTACATAATTTAATACTTCATTGAAGACAGACCAAATTCTGTACAGCAGTTAGAAATATAAAATTGTTTTGACAGAAGTTATTCACATTCAATCTGATATCCCTGGGCTTTAACAGGTCTATAAGAAAGACAAGACTTAAACTTTGAGAAAGTTTATTGAGACAAAATTTTGCAGATTCACATGTTCATTAGCTCTGGAGCCAGAAATCAACCTAACTGTGCCTGAATTTCATAGGCTTTCTGAGAATTGTGCTGTTTTTTTTGTGTGTTGGCTTTTAAGTATTCAAGCAGTTCTACTGTGTGCAGAAGCTCTTGTCAGATGTGGAAGCTGTGGCAATATGGTGTAAAGGAAAGTTATGCTCAGCTCTTTGGTTACAAAAGGTCTTGTCATTATTAAGAGTAAGATGGAGAAGTTCAAATAAATCATCAACATTTGGTTGAACTTTAAAGCTTCACACATCACATCAAATTTAAAACTTTGATAACCGAGGGGGGTGGAGTACAGAGGAGGTGTTTTAGTGATCTAATGCCTAAAAATACAAGTAGATTAAGAGAAATCCAAATTTGGCAGTGGCAGCTGCACAGATTGTAAGGATGACTGCATTGATTGTGACTTTATGATTTCAGTGTGGCAGTTAGTCAAGAATTCAAGACTTGGTTCTGGGTATGGCAGAGAATTGGTGACTAGATTTTGCATGTATGTGTTTCTGCTTCTGTTATCTGTGCTAAACCTGGCAAGAATTACACAGCTATTGTCTTTGTCTCCCAAAGCCAGTAATTCAGGATGATAAGGCATGTTTTCTTTCAGAGGAACTCATCTTGTCAACTGTATTATGAACACATAGTTTTAAAATCAATATCATAGATGTTAGGTGAAGTGACCAATCAACAGTTTTTATTACTTTTTAAAAAGTTATTGCATTCTGAGTTGAATCCATGGTTCAGCAAGTATTTGAGTGCAAGCCAATTTTAACATATACAGCAGTCTTACTAAAGATGACAGTTTGCTTGCTTTAAGTTTTTTCCAGGCTTAAGGACTTGTCTTGAGTTCTACTATTACGGAAAAGAATGTCACTGTGGTTCAGGTATGTTTAGATTATGATGTTTTGCAGCCTCTCTGACATCTTAGTCCCTGCTGGTGTAGCACACACAGCAGTCAGACAGCAAGGGGCACTAGCTTCCTCATACACAGAAATTCTGTGCCATCGTCAGTGGCATGATGAATCAGGCCCTCATTTAGTGGATAGGAATAGAAAGTGAGAGTATATTAAAGAAAGTGTAAGGGGAATGTAACTGGAAAACGTCACTGAAGAATTATCCCTGCCTCTGGAAGCCCTGTGCACCTGGCAGATATACAGTCCTCTGAGCTGCAGGAGATTCATTCGTGCAAATTCGTCTCAGCTGTCTCTTATTACAATCATGCACAATTACGGAATCATATGCATTGAAAGGGACCTCTGGAGATCATCCAGTCCAACACCCTTCTAAAGCAGCTTCCCTAGAGTAGGTTACACAGGAAAGTGTCTAGGTGGGTTTTGCTTATTTCCAGAAATAGCGTTTAATGAAACTGTCATGCCAGAGCTCACTTAGGCTGTGAAACTTTGGAGAACCACAAAAGGGCAGATTACTTACTTGACTGTTTGCTTAATGACTTGAAGGGCTTTGCTGTCTCAGAAGAGACAGCACCTTGTTGTCTGGGACAATTTAGGCTGACAAAAGCCTTCAGCAATATTGTTTATCTCCAGGCAAGGCCTGATTTAATTCATTGTCTCTGTACATACTGTTATGTAACCCTGGCAGAGAGCTTACAGCTGTGTGTGCGTGATGAGAAGTCCCATTGAAATGGTTGATGTTTTAAATAGAATAAATGTAATAAATTTGTTTCAAGAGCTATCAGTGGCCAAATACGAAGCCTGGGTAACTTCAGCGGGTGACTCATTCCCTGGTTATTTGACTTGACAGAATTGGCTAAATCAGGTTCTGTAGGAGTTAGTTGTCAAACGAGACTTAGATTTGGCTAACATCTCTCTTTCTCATTTGCTCATGAAGCAGTTAGTGACAATAGATTAAAATGTAAGGTATGTGTTGATAGCTAGCTGTGGCATCGCAACCAGGTTTAGACCAGAGTGAAAAAAACAACACTCTAAATCTCCCTGCATGACTTATGCATGCCTGGTTTTTTGCAAAGTAATGTGCCTTTTTCTATTCAGCAGAACAGTTGTGTTGATTGATAAACACATGGTGTAAGCTGAAAGGGCCCTAGACTGATAGGGCCCTTCATCCTTCATAGGATGAAACGGACTCGCATGCTTTGATGGAAAATTCTCTAATTTGAAGAGTACCAGTTGTTCGTTAAGTGAGCTTTTTGACCAATATTTTTCTTTTGACCAGAAAAACAAACAAAAAAAAAAGAAAAAACCCTGCAGGGTTGAATAAAGTAATGTGGTGTCTATATTTTAAATACCTCCTGTTTTTTTGTTTTGTTTTTTTTGCTGTTGATGTTTTTGTGATAATCTTATTGAAGTATCTTCATCATCCTTTGAATTCTGAATTTTAAATACAAACTCACAGCTAGCTTCTTCCAAAGGCTCTATATGTAGACTTCCTAATTATTTATTTAAATAGGTATGAATTGCCCTCATTATTTATGAGTTCATAGCTTGGAATAGGTGAAGCTTTTCTTTTTCCTCCTTGAGAAGGTGAGTGAAGTACTCAGAGCAGGACCACCTGTGCTAAGGAGTTGTATCTTCACTCCATCTTCAGTGCAAGTGCATGGAACTCTCCAGTGTGGAGATTGTGGAGCAATCCCTGTCCTTCAGGAACCAGCAAATAATAGAGTCACTGTGCCAAATCAGAGCTCTAGAATATGTGGTACGCTTATCTTTGAACCCAGTAATTTCTGACACCTCATAGCTTGATGATGCATCCATAAGTCAAGAAAAAACTTAGTGGTATATGTGAGATGATGCCACCTGAACTGGTCAGCTTAAGCCTCTTGGGGAGAGATTTTATTGCCCTTTCTTTAGTATCCACCATGACAAATGTTTGTATTGGTCATGAAACTGACTGGTCTCTATTAGAACTACTAGTGCAGTTCCTTGCCTCTGAGCTGTCTGAGTTAGCAAATGTGAAAAGCCACTGTGGGGTGTGTGGTGTAACACAGCTCCTTGTAGTTATCTGCTCTGATATTTTGGTTGCCCTTTATTTAGATGATCCCTTTGATCACAAGTAGCACCCAGTATTTACTTATAGTTAGCTGAGAATGAAGATGTATTTTAAATGACAAAGTAGCAGACTTCAGCATATGTCCAGGGCTGTTGGCTCAACCAACCTGGTTGAGGCTGAGGCTGAATCTGATCTTTGTGGTATGGAGTTTGAGACTGAACTTCAGCAGTTTAAAAGGTTTCAGGAGACAAGTATCAGACGATTTGCTTTTTGCTCCCAAGTCTAAGACTATTAACTGGGAGGTGAAGCTTGTTATGTATTTTCAAAGATTTAGTGGTTTCTCCTTCACAAACTAGCAGTTATATTTTGTCTGGAACAAAATGCTCCTTAGAAACATGCCACAGCATGTTATGCAGCAATTCATATGATCTGTTGATTTGCTGGATAGATGAGAATGTCATAGGTGAGGTTACAAAATCACAGACTGGCTGAGGTAGGAAGGGACCCTGGGGGTTCGTCTTGTCCAATCCCTGTTCAAGCAGAGGCACTCAGAGTAGAGCTTGGTACTTCTCTATGTTGAACTCCATTGGACTCTTGTCAGCCCACCTCTCCAGCCTGTCCGGTCCCTCTGGATATTAGCATAACCCCTTGGCTTACCACCTACTCCTTCCAGATTTGTGTCACCTGCAAGCTTGCTGAGGGTGCACTCTGCCCCATTGGCCAGTTCATTAAGACTAATGAGACTTCGTACTCATGATCAGGCAGATAAACAATGTAGTCAGATTAATATTTGCTTGATTATATGGTGTTAAATCTGAAGAAGGAAAAAGAACAACAACAACAACTAAAAACATCATAAATTGAAAGTGAAGGACTGTGAGCTAAAAGTAGAAGCATGACATTTTCCAGAAGTCATCCTGAGGGATGCAAAACAACTGCTGCAGAAGTTGATATCTGAAGGAATCAGCAGTGGCTCTTTTTTTTTTTTTTTGGTTTATATTTTAAGAGCAGAAGCTGAAAACATGAAAACAACTGCCTCGTAGTTAAGGATGGCCCTTACCTGGGCAACAGTGGGAGTCCTTCGACACAAAACATTTATAAATCTCTCTTGAATTTTCTTGATCACTGAATGGGTAGTTGCACAGGTAATTACAAATCTCCTACAGAGCTTTGTACATCCTGTAATATTATGTTTCAAAATCTAGCAGGTCACATAGTCTTTAAAACAAACAAAAAGGAGAAAAAAAAACCTAATTCTTGAACTTGTTACATACTTATAAGTGCTTTATAGTAGTTGTTGGGAGGAGGTTTTGCTTGGTTATCTCCAGCATCACTCAACCAGTAATGTTGCAGCTCAGGCTGATCATGAAAAGAGTGTGTTGCAGAAAAGTACAAGATCCTTTATGCAGTACTGCTCTTCTTTTCTGGCATCTAACATTTATTATTACTACAAGCCAGTATTATCTTTATCATTAATAGTTTGAAGTTGTGTTGTCCTGCAAGATACTGTTCTCAGTTTGTAAGGTATTGTCTTCTCAAACTTCACTGCATGAAACATCTGCTTGTGCCAGAGTGTGCATGCACACACACATCTCTAACAAAATATTTTCTCTTGAGAGCTCTGGGATCCAGAAAGCATTTCAGTTACTTCTGTGTGTAGTTCTTTAATCTGTTTTGTTAGGAACTCAGGTTATAGAAGTCTTTGACAATGGGCAAGTCTTCATCTTCATGGCACTCCAGTGAAGCTCCATTATTACCGTAGCTGTGTAGGCAGCTTTTTCACAGTCTCACCAAAAATTAGCATGAGGTAGTGAACATTCTTACTTCTTGTTCTTAATAAGCATTCAAGACATTACTTAAATAGATATTATTTAATTTTATTTATTTTATTTATTTAACTTGTAATACATAGGCTGAATAACTCTGTTCAATTATTTCTTTGCATGAATTTTTATACTGATGCAACTGAAGACAATTTTGTGCAGAAAGAATGTATATGTAATTGTAATTCAGATACAAAGTATCATTTTCACTCAGAGGGTGGTGACACACTGGAATAGGCTGCCCAGAGAGGTTGTGGATGCCCCATCCCTGGAGTCATTTAAGGCCAGGCTGGATGTGACTCTGGGCAGCCTGGTCTGGTAGTTGGCAACACTGCACATAGCAGGGGGGTTGAAACTAGAGGATTTTTGAGGTCCTTTTCAACCCAGGCCATTCTATGATTACCTGTAGGATGTATTGCTAGGCACGTAACTACAGTGCTATAATTTTGTAAGCTAAGACTTGCAAAATACTAGCTTATAGGTTGTCTGCAATGGAGAACAGAAATAGTGCTTCTTTCCACTTCTTATTAATTTTGGTGTGCCCTAGAAATGCAGTGGTGGTCTTAAATTTGAATCTAATCTTTCAAGCAGAATTTTCTTGCAGATCTTGTATGTGATTGACATGTCCTCTTTAGGAAGTGCTTGTATCCAAATTGTCTTTTAGATAGGTGAGCAGAATTGAAGACTCTACCAAAACTTTTTTTTTTCAGAGCACTGGAATAGCAAACAGTTTTGCATGTGTATGTGTGGAATTCCCCTGTGTGAGTAAATCAGCGTACAGTTCAAAAGAAATGAAGAGTTTGCAGGGAGGGAAGTTGATTCATGCTGTTTGGTAGATGTTTCCAGTTTCCTAGCACTTGTTGCTGGGTATAAATACAATACCTGGTAGCAAAATCATTTAGCACTGTTAACTGTGTTTCTGAAATCAGTATGCATATATGGTGTGCTTATGGGGGCATGGCTGGCTTTCTGCTGCCTTCCAGTCTTCAGTCAGAGCTGTCACATATGATACATTGTAAAAGTTGTCTCTTTTACTTACATCCACATTTTTACTGCAGTGGTACTAAAAGGATAGTGCAGGATCAGTTCTTTCTCTGCTCTGCATGCTCAGCCAGTGGCACTGCGTGGCTTCTCTTGTGCCCTGTCTTAGGACCCTCTGCTTATCAGGAGCTCCCCGTCTTGCTGATCATGGGTTGCTTTTTTATGGCACACTGCTGGCCCATGGTCAGCGTGGTCAGTTTGGTAGCCTTGATTTGCCTCCTTTGCTCCATGAAGACATTGTCTCCCACTCTTAAACCACAGCATCCCTTTTGTTTGCAGTTGAGAGTCACAGCCTGGCATCTGCAAGCTGTGCACCCAGTTCTTGTGGTGTCATCAGCCAGTGACCAATACAGGCAATAGGGTTGTACATTATTGACAGAAAGCAGATTTTAAAAAAATATCTTACAGTAAGGTTGTTATGCAGAGGGTTCAGGAGTGTTCCAGAAAGACTTGATTACCATCCAGATTTGTAGAAACTGCAATGCGATTAATAAACAAATGGATGATTATAGGTATCAGAAGGCACCAGCGTTACTTGTTCAGAGAAAAAATAATTGTGTCTCATAGAAAGCAGTAAGCATGTGTTTAAGCATAGCCCCTACAGTGCACTTCAAAATCTTCCAAAGGTTTTGATAAGATTATCAAAGGCATTTAAAGAAGCAGAGTTCTCGTGCAGTTGGAGGGGAAGTCTTACGGATTAATAATTAGAAAGCAATAAAAATAAATGGTCTCTTTCTCAGCAGAGAGGGATTGTCTGTGAAGTTTCTCAAGGATATTTGATGGAATTTATACTTTTCAGCCTTTCTAATAGTGACCCAGGAAGTGGCTGAATATGCTGATAACAGAAAATTTTTCAAAGCAGGAGAAATTTAAAGCTGGCTACAGGAACTTATGGAAGGCTCTTAAGATACTCTATAATAGATGAAAAAATAATGGGTGTATTTCCATCACTAGATGCTAACTGCTGTTGTAAAACCCCAAAATTATATAAATATATCACAGCATCACCAAGGTTGGAAAAGACCTTCAAGATCATTCAGTTCAACCATCCACCTATCACCAATAGTACTCACTAAACCATGTCCCTCAACACAAAATCCAAACATTCCTTGAATGTACATACTGATGAGTCCCAAATTGAGTATTCTTTTCAGAAAAGAGATCTTGATGCTATGGAAACTTCACAAAGCTCAGTCAACAGTAATGAAAGCAAACAAAAAGCTGCATTTCAATAAGAATAAATAAATCTGTGATTTACCTATATATAAAATTCAGTTCTAGAAACCTCTTTTCAAGGAGGATTTAGCCGAAATGAAAAGGTATAGAGAAAAGCAGCATAATGGATCAAAGGCATCAGAGTGACTTCTGTAAAGTGAGAAAATATATAAACTGATTAGTCTCATTAGAGACTACTAACGGAGTAGTGGTAGGTTTGGGTTTTTTTTTTAAGTCAAAAATCATATGGAGAATGTGGGTTTGAAGTAGTGTTTTCAAATTCTCGTAGAAACAGATAATCTTTCCCTAGTACTTGAATTCTATCTGAAATAAAGTAGTTTGTGTTTTTTTGTTTGTTTATTCATTATTAATCAATAAGATGTGAAGCTCCCAGATGAGGATCCTGCAAAGGCTAAAGACATAAGTGGGCCTGAGGAAATTTGGACATAATTACTAAGGATCTGTCCAGTGTTGACTGTTAAACACAGTAAAGCAGGTTCAACTTCCAAGTTAAAGAAAGCCCAAAGTCACAGAGTGCCAAAAGCTGGGACAGTGTATTAGGGACAGATTCTTGTTCTCCTCCCCTACATGCCCTCTGTCTGCTGCTGATACTGGAAAATACAGCACCATCTGCTCTCTGGTTTTGCACACTTCCACTGAAGGGAAGAGCCCTGGCCCAATACTTGGGAACTTCATCTTAAATGTAGGAAGCCCAGCTATAAATGCATGTTCTGGCTGCATCCACAAAGATCATCAACATATGAAGTCCACATCTTGAGGAATTCTCCTCTAGCGTATAAGTTAAATCAACTTCCTTTTTAAAATGGGAAGAGGTCTTAAGATTCTTTTACCTTCTGTTTATCTAGTTGGTGTCAAGATAAAGATACAATGAGAGTATTTCTAGTTCATCTTCTGTGATACAGGAAACAACTTTCCATTTATTATACTTGCCTTTCTTTAGTCTATTTCACCTTTACTCTCATTTTTCAATAGGCATATATTTATTTTTCTTTAGATAGTCTTTAAACAGGCAGAACTTTTGATTTATGTGCACTTAATATCATTGATTTGTAACTTGTCTTATTTGCTGTTTGCACATCAGTAGGGAATATCTTTCTGTTAGAGCTTATCTGCAGAAGTTGCTCTGTTTCAATTTTCTCTTTCTTTGCTTCTGTAGGTGGCAAAGTCCACAAGGGAAGGATCCAGTCGAACACACCTAGTGCCACAACCAGGCTTGTCAGTTGAAACACCTCAGGTCAGCCTCCGATTAACAGACAGTAGTTCATGTCTGAAGGAGATGGATTTAACAGATGAAATCTCCTTTGTTAACAGTGGTGCATTTTTCTTCAGGTTAGTGCTATTTTTATTTTTGGCTCTGTATTTGTTTCCTTATTTATTCTGTAGCTGCATCTCCAGCTCTGAGAGTTTTGAACATGTTTTTTTTCCATTGATGCACACAAAATCAGCATGGTGTGGTGTAAGGCAAAATAATACATGTATCTCTGTGGAAGCACACATTCCACTGGGTGTCTGGTGGATGTATGCTTTAGTTTGCCTTTCAAATATAAATTTACATTCATATGCAGGTGACCTGATTAGTGAAGGAGGGTAAGATCTATTAAAGTCAGATACTAGAAATGGCACTGAGCACAAGATCCAACCAAAATGTAGATGTCTTCTATCAGCATTTAAATGTGTTTGATCTGCCTAGTTAAAGTCTTATCAGAAAGCTGAATTTGTTCCCATTCTACATCCAAGAAGGGAAGGGGTTTTAGAGGGACTTATCTTTCTAACAGGAATGGCGTTCTAGATGTACTAGAGTTGTTCAGACAGGACAGAAAATAGAAATGTATCTATAGAGCATCTGTATCTCTCTAAAAATGTCTTTCAAAGTCCATGTAATGTATCATGATTAGTTTTGATTGCTGATATTTTACCAATGAGGTGAACAGGTGACTGACAGTTAGATTTCTTGTAAAATTCTTCCCTGAACATCAGACTTAACCAGTATCTTTTCATCATTCTCGGGATAATGAATTGAGTATTTAATTCCCTTTCCTTTTGTGTCTAGTGTAGAACATCAAGGATTCATGTTACTGTGGGAAATTGCTGTATGCCACTGAAATATGAGGTTGGCCTAATGTGGGAAATAGAGTATGAACGTGTCATGAAACATGACACCCAGTGTCTCTGCATACCAGGGCAGAACACAAAGCAGTGACAGTGCTGCCAGACACGTAACTGAGTGGCTTCACTGAGTAAGCAGGAGATGGTGTGCAATTCTCAGCACTCCACTGTGTGTTGTGAAGTGTAAAGGGAAATTAAGTACTAGAGGGGTGAAACAAAGGACTGCTGAGTCTCATGTTTAGGAAAGTATTGATGAACAAAGTGATTCTTGAAGTGTCTCAAAAAAGTGTGATTCTTGTAGTTGAATGTTCCCCAATGGAGGTTGTTCATTGTAAGAATTCATACTTTCCTGTCAGATATTCCTCCTTAGAAGAGTACTGCGAAGTTGGGGATAGTTAGACTGACATTGGCACAGGACGTCAACTACCAAATGAAATGTCTTTTAAGTAGGCAAAAGCTGACAGTTTCTGTGCTCAGTCCTCAGAATGAAAGATGTCTGGATCTCTAATCCTACCTGGGAGATCAATAAGGTGTAGAAAGTAATTTCTTGTAATTCCACATTGTTCAAGGACACTGTAGTTTTCTGTCCCATATCACAGTTGTGTGTTTATCTAACTGGGTTGAGTTCGCATCTGCACTGCTGTTAGCTTCTAGTACTTTTCTCTGTGATCTGCTGCTGCTGCTGAAATAGGTAGTGCTTGCTGTTTTCTGCCCAAGTCTAGGACAGCAGGTTATGGAATAGGACAAGCTGCAGAGGAGGAGGCCCTTAATCACTCCATCCCTATGAAGAAGAGTGGAGAGAGGTCTCTAACAGAACTGGGGGGGCAAGATGTCTGTGCATCCAAAACGCTGATTTCCTGGAGTGAATATAGTGCAATAATACATCGGGAGTGGTTTTAAATGTGCTTTTGGCAGTCTTGTGCCTCTCCTGTGGAATCTAAGCTTGCTGTATGATATTATCTAGTTATATTTCAGTGCAAGGCTACATTGGTTTTCACCCTTTCAGCAGAAGGACTCTGGCATCTGATCTAAACTATAAAGTGCTTTGCAAGTACACTGCTAGTCTTGGGGGGAGGGCGTTCTGTCACAAGGTACTAGCAGTTCTTAAATAAATGTTATCATTGTGTAATTATATGTAATTATCAGATACGTTTTAGTGAAATTACTGTATCTGCTCAGTTATCATATGATCTTTGTTAGAAAAGAATAAAGGTTGTTCTTGGCAATGATAGTCTTTTGCTGTTTCATGAAAATGCTTGTGGTTTGTTCCTGTTCTGAGCTCAGATACCATGATATGGGTGGATTAGAAGGGGATGAAGGGTTACGATGGAACAGTAGATGCAGAACTCTACTTTTAGCAGGCTCACACGTGTAAAAGTAAGGAACCAACCACACATAGGCCTGTAAGGCCCCCCCAGCAATAACTGTAACAGGTCTATCATTTTCAGACACTTTCATTTGACATTAGGGAATAGATCTACAGGGAGAAAATGAGAGTTCTAGTTGTTTAGTAATGTTTAATACTATTTATAATGTCTCTCTGTATCTGTTTTATACAGCTGACCTTAAAAAGGAGTTCTGTATACTAAGTAGCAGCTACAGTTGTGACTATATCTTCTAGAATGGCTTATCTTTGTATTAATGTTGAAAGAGACGCATTATGCCTCTTTACAGGTATGATATTCCTCATTGCAGAAATTTTTTGACAATGCTGCTGTCATTTGAAATATGAGAAATATCAATTGCAGTCAAGACGTGTTCCAGATTATAAGATGTCTCCTGTTCATGACTTGATTTTAAGAAAATATTATAAAATTGGTATGTTGTTTTTTTGTTGTGGATTTGTTTGGTTTTTTTGAGCAGAATAGGTAGAATAACTGTATGTACCTATAATCCCCACTAGAACATAACGTATGTGATCTCTTGAGAATTACACTATTATAGCAGAAACTGCTAATTATGTAGTAGCAAAAACAATACCTGTCTTTGAAACAGTCTTTGAGCAAATCCCAGAAGATTAAGGGAAGAAAAAAAAGAAGGGA
Organism: Phasianus colchicus; assembly: GCF_987193195.1. Taxonomy (NCBI): domain Eukaryota; kingdom Metazoa; phylum Chordata; class Aves; order Galliformes; family Phasianidae; genus Phasianus; species Phasianus colchicus. The sequence goes on along the minus strand of NC_143439.1, from coordinate 16,715,390 downwards.
TAGGAGAGAGAGACTGGGAGGAGCAATCCTTCAGAGTAGCCCTGCAGAGAAGGGCCTAGGAGTCCTGGTGGATGAAAAGCTTAACATGAGCCAGCAGCGTGCTCTTCCAGCTCGGAAAGCAAATGGTATCCTGGGCTCCATCAGAAGAGGGGTGGCCAGCAGGGGCAGGGAGGTGATTGTCCCTCTCTATCCTAAGGCCCCAGCTGGAGTACTGTGTCCAGGTCTGGGGCCCCCAATACCAGAAAGATAGGGAGCTGCTGGAGAGGGTCTAGAGGAGGGCCACTAAGATGATTAGAGGGCTGGAGCACCTCCCCTACAAAGACAGGCTGAAGGAGCTGGGCTTGTTCAGCCTAGAGAAGAGAAGGCTGTGGGCTGACCTCATTGCAGCCTTTCAGTACCTAAAGGGAGCCTACAAACAGGAGAGGAGTCAACTTTTTACAAGAGTAGATAATGGCAGGACAGAGAGAAATGGTTTTAAGTTAAAGGAGGGAAGATTTAAGTTGGATAATCAGGGGGAGGTTCTTTGCAGAGAGAGTGGTGAGGTGCTGGAACAGGCTGCCCAGAGAGGTTGTGGATACCCCAATCCTGGAGGTGTTCAAGGCCAGGTTGGATGGGGCAGCCCAGTCTAGTATTAGATACGGAGGTTGGTGGCTCTATCTGTGACAGGGGGGTTGGAGCTTGATGATCCTTGAGGTCCCTTCCAACCCAAGCCATTCTATGATGATTCTATGGTTCTATGTGCCTAGAGGTGCTAAAACTTCAACACTTTGAGTAAGAAGTTCAAATGTATTTTACTTCAATGATATATGAAGATTTAAGTGAATACAAAGGTAGGAGGGCCTCTTACAAGCAGTGCACTTAGTCTTTCATGCTAAAATTCATTTAACAGCAAAGAATAGTGAAAGCTTTTAGGCAGGAGGCTTCCTGCAGACCAAGTGCGAGGCAGGAGATTGCTGATGGCAAGCTGAAATGGCTTTCCCAGTGCTGGCTCAGAAGTGCCAGGTGCTTGCTGTCTACGGACTTTTGTTTTCACTGCCATAATATTTTTGTCACCGAAGGGGCACTAAAATGGGCTTTGCCACATACTGGTGTTCTTGCACTTAATGGAGCTACATATGTCTTTGCAGGCCTGGTACTGTTTTCAAGGAGGATTTATCTGTGGGAGGGTGCCCTGCTGTTTGTCACGTTGTTAGGCCCTATGCGTGCTCCCTGGGTGTAACAATTGATCTAAGGAGTGCTACTGCATACCTTACCTTACTGGTAATCATCGGGTGCTGTGAAATCAGTGTGTGTATGGTGGACAAATTTCGTGAAAAACACTGTGCAGATTCTGGGAGCTGAAGCACTAGAACAACCACTGCAACCATTCAGTAAACAATCCGCCTTCTCCAGTACCTTCTAGCCATCTCTTTGTGTGCCAAAGATCATAAATTCCTGTTTGCAACTGCAGACACAGCTGCAATGAGATTTGCCAGCACAGATAACCTTTGTTGGCTTTCTAGCATGTGCAGATTCTCTGAGACATTTGTTTACATCAGCCTTTTGTTCACCAAGATGCTTATATTTGGCCTGTGTTCTGCAAGTTCATTGATCCCATGCTGTTTTGTCCTCCTTAAAACAAAGGGTGGGTTTGTGTACATTTGCTGTGCCCTCTTCTTTATGAGACTGCATGTTCTAGCTGTTAATTGCTGAGGTATGAAAACACATGTATTTGTACACTGAGAAGTTTGTGCTTACTATAAACACTTTCCCTGTTTGCTGGCTTTCCTTTTAGCAGCTGCGGTTTAAAACCAAGGCAAGCCAAAACGTACCATTATTCTCTGGCATGTGATAAGAACTTGGGTTCCTGTTGTTGCCAGAACAAATCAAGCAGGGGGGCTGGTGTTTGTTTAGCTGACTATTTTTGTTTAGGCTTGGGGTTTTTGCAGCCTGTCATGGCAGTACATTCAGTCCCTATCCAAAGTAATAATTTGCCTTATCACTCAGGAGCCTTGCTGCCAGGTTTACATACATACGGGATTGCAGCCAACAGACACACAGGACTGCCTTCTGAAAGACCCAGATTCTTCGAGAAAACTGCTCAGGAAAGGAACAAAAGTCTAGAGGGAGTTTGATGGGGAAGTGGTGAGAGTGGTTACCTTCTAGATGGTTTAGCAGCAGTCTCTGGTGCACCCTGCTCTGACCCCTCACAGGGGACTTTTTCAGTGTAAGGTATTTGTGCTGTTTGTCCCTTTCTCTCCTTAGGTTGTGTTGAGTTAGTTTTTCCAAGCTGACTCATTTAACTTTAAAAGTACATTTGTCTCCACCCTCCTATGCAATCAATTCCCTTCTTTCTTGCATTGTGAGATGCTGGCACTAGGAACCGTATTACATAATGAGTTGTTAACAAAAGCTTTCAGTTTTCTAAAAACACAGCCACAAAGACATGTGATTTATTTTTCTCTGCAAGGTAGGTGACTGTGAGTGGTGAGTCAGGGTGTGGTGTCAGCTCTTCCTCAGTTCTTCTCTGCTGTCCATGTAATGACAGTCACAGTAACATGTAATTATGTTGATTTTTTCCCATGCAAGTCACCTGGGTGGATTTCAGTTTACTTTTTCAAGCATTTGCATCCTGCACAGGTTACTGATTTAGATTAGGCTTTACCCATTAGGTATCTTCTTATTTTATGTCATCATTTTATTTCTGCCTCTCTATACAAGATTTACCTGGTGACAAATTATGGTCTGTGGGATGGAGAACATCTTGCATCTCATCCCCTGACCTGTGCTACAGAAGTAGAAGTTCATTTTGGAAGCAGCAAGAATCCTAAGCCAAAGGTCTGACCACTGATATATATAAAAAGCAGCTCTTAAATGCCATAAAATATATAAGGAAAAAAGTTCTTTTAGCTGATAAGCAAAGTGTGTTAGCTTTTCCCATTTCCTGGGACAGCTTTCAGCAGCCTTAGAAACCAGAAAGGGACTACTGTAAGTTCATGGTAATTGAGTAATAACCTGAATTTTCTCTGAGTAAAAAAAAAAAACCAAAAAAAAAGCCTCCCTTCACATATCTCAGGTGTTGCCCTCACCGCTAGAAGGATTATTTATTTTGTCATCTTGTTCAGTTCTTTCTTATCTGCTTTTGCAGTGATAAGAAAGTCCCTTCATCTCATGAGACTGGTACCTGATAATGGTTCTTGCTGTACAGAAGGGGTTGGCAATTTTGAGGTCTTCTTCAAACAAAAAGATCAGCGACCTCTTATGGAAAAACACACCATGGATAATAAGAATGTAAGCCTGCTTTGGAAATTGTTTTGTCTTCTGTATTTGTGCTTCAAAAACAAAACACCTGTCACTATCTTTTTTACTAGTATCTAGGGAAAAGGTAGGACCTCTGCACTGTGGTTTTACATACTTGTAGTGCAGTAGTGAGTAATTCCCTTTGCTACAGCTTCTTCAGCCTGTCTCCTAGTCTGCCCAGTGCACTGTTTAGCTAAGGAAGGTCATCACAGCGTGCCTCGTTTCCAGTAGCTTTGCAAAGCAAGCAGTTTTCAGTCACCTGAAGCTTTGAGGTGCTCCTTCCTGTTCTGCTTCCCAGTGGGGACCTTGGCCTACTTCCTGCAGGCAGGCTGCAGGAAGATCAGCGTACAGAGGTCAGCAAGTTCTCAACCAGGCTTGCCTGCTGTTGCAATTTCCGGGTTTAGCTCAAATAATCATGCATGTGGACATTGTGTTCAGCACGTTGCCCTGTAGGCTGATGGAGTTCAGCAGTAACTTCCCATTACACACACATTTTTAATCAAATTGGTCTGCTGTCTGTCTAGTAAGAAAAAACTGGAGGTGGCAGGGCAGTGATGTCATTCAGTGCCCTTGTCACCTTGCTTGCATATGTATCTGAATAGGTTCAATATTGTAAAATTCTTCTCTTTTATGGTCAGTAGCCATGACAGATTTCCTTTCTTTTTTTTTCTGCTGTGAGGAGTGGGATTTCTGACTAACTGCTTATCTGCAAATTGCACTTTCTCATATTTGCTCCATGCCTTCCTCCTGGTTTGAAAGTGCTGTAGTTGGAGGTGTGAAGGTAGTTCTGATTCTGCACTGAAGTATTCCTTGGCATTCTGCACATGCAGGAAGCAATGCAATTGCACTAGGGATAACTCCAAAGAGAAGCCACTAGGTGATTACAATGAAATTATTAAGGACTGTTGGATATTGACAATTTCTACTTTGACAAGACTGCTGGAGGCAAGAGACTCAACCAGTGATTCCTCACTTCCTTTCACAGTCTCCAAAGCTCTCAGAATGGAGAAGTTTTGAGTCACATGGGGAGGGATTAGCTCATAAAGGTAACATTTTTATTGTCATGCGTTAGGGTTAGGACTCACCTAACTGCAATGAAACAATTACTCTGCTGGGAGGAATGCTCCTATGTTTTATAACAGTTATAGATGCTTCCTTTAAAAAAAAAAAAAAAAATCCAGAAAGTATTAAATTGGAAAAAAATAAAGATAAAAATTTGAATCAAGTGCTCATCATTCTAAGAGGTCTAGTGAGCATCATACAAAGTAAGGGAAGTGTTCTCTAAGCTCCTGCTAGCATTCCACTTGATTTATGTGTTTGGGTTGGACAATGTAGATTTTTTTTTTCCTCCAGGTCTGTGCAGGTGGGTTTGACATTTGCAAGCTTATAGCCTTTTCTCATGTTGTTCTGAATGTTCCTGATACCTAAATAAGGGCTTATACTGAACCTCTTTATTCTGTTCATTTTCCACTCCTAATGTTATGCAGATTGGCCTGCGGCAGAATAGGAGCATGTTTGCACAGCTTGGGCACATATGGGGTGGTTAGTTGCAAAGCTGGTGATGCATATGAGGGGTACAACAGTGAACTGTGCTGCTGGTAACATTGCTCGAGCCCAGTATTATTGTATCAGGCTGCACACAATATTTCATGCCTCTTGATATGCATGTATCTGAATATAGAAAAGAAACACAGGACAGGCCTGAGAGAGCTGTTCTCCAGGCAAATGGAGTCAGGCTGTGATAGACCTGGTCAGAATTGTCCTCTAGCCAGAATCTCTCTTGCTTTCGTGGCAGATGTGTCTTCCAGCTCTAGACAGAGATCAAGTTATTCTCACCTAGCTTACTCCATACCAGTCAGTCTCTTTTGCCAAGTCTCAGCCCAGACATCACTTCCTATCACCTGTCTTGTGTGTCAGAAGGACTCTTGGGGCATTTTTGCAAAGCAAGGATTCCTTTCTGTTATGTCACGAGTCCAAGAAGAGGAGTTATTTCTAGAAGGTGTTCTGGAGAGTAACTCTGCCAGACTGCCTTTCTTGCCAACAGGGAAGGTTGTTTATCTTTCAGTGAAGTAAAAAAGCCACACTGACCAAACATAAATTGTGAGCACTGTTCCTCTGCTTTATTCGGCCTCAGCAATTTCAAGTAGCATACCATTCTGCAAACCCATCAGCCCCTCCCCTTCTCTCCAACATCATCCCAGCTGCTTCTTGGTCTTGAATTTGTATGAATCATTTCACAAGAAAACAGCATCCCGTTTGAGTAGCAAAGGGGGTTTGTTCCCCAACAAAGATATGATTGCAAGCTATCTGGACCCCGGATATACCTCAGAAGACCCAACTCATTAGATTAGCTGAGATTTGGAAAAAGCCTACATTGAAAATAATGCGATAGAAGATCAGAATTCTGCTTGTTTACTTGCTTTTCCACGCTTTGGCACTTAAACTAACAGGTGCAAGGGAAGACTCTACTGACCTGCTGTACAGCACACTTTACCCTGTTCCCACAGCACATTAGCTGGCACAGCCAGCCATTACGTGATGCTTTCACTGAAAACCTTTTAGGAACCTGCTCCCTGTCCTCCCCCCTCCAGGACGGAGGCCAAGAAATAATTTCTGGGCTATCCCATGGGGAGAGAGTCTTTAGAACAAGTTGAAGCGGCTGGCAGTGGGTGTGGCAGTGCTTACAAAGGATATTGCTGCTTAGTGGAGAGCTGCCACAGCAGCTAACCCAGGGCTCCTGGGAGCTCAGGATATCCCATTCTGTGGGAAATATGTGCTTATCTCTTGGCTGAGGTGAGGAACTCTGAGAAGCTTCTTTTACTTTCCTCCTTTTCCAGCAAGTTTAAGCAGTCTTAGTATCGGCATGGAGATGCCATCCTTGAGTGACTGGTCCTTCTCAGAATTGAAAGCAGGTTTTCATTATGACTTTCTCAATTAGATAATGTTATGATAGAATGCGTTTGAGACTGTGAAAAGTGTATACTTTGACTCTGCTTTTTTTCCTGTTCATTTCCTTACTACAGCAGTTCACAGAATGCTGAACAGAGATGTGTTCTATGCTATTATTTAATACTTTTAGTAGAAATTATGGATTTCTTAAAGTGATTTTTGAAATGGGTAATCTGGACTATTTAGAGGAATACTTCTGTAACAAAGGACCAAACGATCACCCTTCCTCATTAATTATACCCATAGAATCCCATATTATATGGAAAAATTTAGCCAGAGAGATGAAAACTAAAGTGATTCCCATTACTTTGACAGCAGACAATAGTGTCTGCTATAACTCCATTATTTTCTCATCCCCTATAAATGATGTCTGAATAACTGTCTGCAGTCTGTTGCTGATACTGAGCTCTTTTACCCTGTCTTAACTGACTAAAAAGCCCAAGGGAGAATCCAAATAAACCACAATATTGACTGATTATATATTAAGATGTGCCAGAATCTTCTCATAATTGATAGCATGTGCCTCATTTGAAGAGAATTAATGGCAGCAGAATCTGCTCATTTATACAGTTTTAGGGTCAAAAGAAAACAAATTAAAATACCAACATGATTTCTGCAGGTGAAAGAACCATGGCTCATTCTGATTTGATTGCCACCTCAATTCACTTGCTGTGGTTGCAATATAACATTTGTTTTAGCCTTTCTTTGTCCATTCTTCATTCTAAAATTCCTCTCGGTAGAAAACTCGCCATTGTGTTTGATAATTTGTGTCAGTAGTTAGTTGTCCTCACTGTTTAAAAATGTCTCGTTTCTTGTCATAATTTGTCTATCCTTGACTTCCAGCCAATGGATCTCATTCAACTTTTGAGTGGTAGTTCAAATATTAACATTTCCTGCCTGCATACATGATCTGTTTAATTTGAAAAGCACTAAATGTGTGGGCGTTCGTTTTAGCATTCCCTTTCTGGGTTGTCTCTGAGCGTTCTTCAGGTTTTCACAACTTGCTTGTGAATGGGAATTCCTGAACTGAACAGAGCCTTCATTAGCAGCCACACTAATAACAAACAGATAAAGAAAACAGCTTTTCCGTGTGGCCGTCCGTGTTGATGTACACATGAATGATATTAATTTCTTCAGTGAAATAGTTATTGAGAGCTTGTATGGAAATGCTGCTCTAGTATGATGTTGTATCCCCCTGATAATGCTGAGCATTCATAATCCCAAATTTCACGCCTATATCACTGTATTGAAGCTTGCACACAGCACGCAAATAGAACCACCAGTATTATTTTGTGTTTTATTTCTCTTCATTGACAAAATTAGTAGGCAAGATAGGGCTGGATACCAGCCTTGAAAATTCAGTTAGTACTCACTCACTTTCAGAGGGTTGCCTATTCACTGAATTTTGTTTTTGACAGATTAGTTGTTCTTTCTTCCCATTCCTGCTCTTTTTCCCCATCTGTGCTCTTTTGGGCAGGGTCTATTTAATCATCTGTCTGCTTTGTTTGGACATGAAGAGCTACAATTTCCAAATATGGTTTTTATTTACTTGTGTCTTGCTTACTCCTTATGTGCACACAAATCTTTTGGTCTACGGGAAGTTTTCCAGAGGATTTTGCATTTGTAATTCCTGTTGTTTATACGCACAGATATTCTTAAGAGAAAAATTCATGTATCGATACAACCCTGTGTGTGTAAATGGTGGCACCTTAAATAATTTATGACTTTATCAGACCAGGCAAGATTTTCTTTTTAAATAATATTTGTGTATGACAGTGAAGTGAGCCAAGGGATAACTGTTTTTTTCAGAGGGCAGACACAGCCACATCTTCATAAAATCCATTAACTAAATCAGGTATCTTTCCAGTCTTCTGCTACTTTGCTGGTCACAGACTTTCTTCTTCTGTTGCTTTATATGCTGAGAAAGTTACTTGCTGTGCAGCAATGTATGGAAAGGAAAGAAAGAAGAGAAAGCATTTCTGTAATGATGATTGATTGGACACTTCCCTTCCAAATGTTGTTCATTCACTGATGACAGAAGAGAAAGGTGATTATTCATCTTTAGTTCCAGCCAGTATATATATATATATATTTTTTTTTCTTGAATCTCAGTAATAGATATTCAAATCAAATAGTGTGAATCCAGATGGTGCCTTGCCCAGGTGCTGAAGTGTACTAGTATGTGTTGGCATTTGGGGGAGTTTAATCATTTTTATTACCATTTGTTATCTGTTTTCCTGAAATAGTCAAAGTACATTAGGGAATGTGGAGTCCATAGAGAGGATGCTGTGCCTGTCCTGAGACCATTTTGTCACCCACTATGCTTACTTTATTTTCTGGAGCATGATTTTCTGTGGCAGGGTGAGAACTGCATGGGAATGATGGCTTCTTTCCATTCTAAGCATTTGATGATACACAGTTGGAATGAGTCCAGGTTTAAAAGCCTCCAGTGGGGATGGAGAAGGGTATGTGGCTGTATCCTCCATATGTTTATTTGGTGGTACCATAAATAGCCACTGCAGTGAATTATAGCTGCCAACAAACAATTTTGGCTTTCTGAGCAAGCAGTAGGGATGTAAGAATTGCATACAACTTGCAGAAGTTTTGTTTTCCATCTTTGACATGGGAAAATGGATTTAATGAGTACGTACAATCAAATCCCAAACAAAATGTTGCGTAATCCCAGGTTTCATATGTGAGAATCCTGTTCAAATTATGCAAGAGGGCAGGGAGACGGGTAGTAATCTTTACCTATGTCCAGTAGCAAGTTAGCTTTGACATAAAAACATCTGCAGAAGGAAATGGAATTGTTTGGAGATAAGATCACAGTGTTCTGACAGCTTTTATCTGCTTACTGTGTGCCACAAATACATTACTTGTGATATGTACACATGAATGGCACAGGTGAAGTATTAAGGAGTTCTGTGCTGTTTCAGCACAGTGACAGATTCAGAGGGAACTGATGCAAGGTGAAGAGCACTTGCAGGCTTCCTCCTGCTGTTTGAGGTGCAGGTAGCACTGATGTCATGAGTGGTTGGCTTTTGTGCCCCAAAATACTTAACATTTCACTTCCTTTGATATTGAGAACTTTTTATTGTAATACCTGCAGCTTCTCCAGAGATAATTTAAATCCTGGGGAACCAGCAGTGCTACTAAAAGTGCAGCAGATGCATTTTTCATCTTTGGTCTCCTTGCTTTTAGAGGGTATTGAAGTTGCATGTCTGTAGGTGTGCAGGGAAGGGTGCGCTACAATACTACTTTGTCATGATGTTTTCATCAATATTGAAGGTGCAAATAAGGAAAGGAAGGATAAAACTGGAAGCCCATCAAGGGGACTCCAAAAGAAGAGAATAGGAATGGGAGGTAGATTTTACAGTGTTGATGGCGCAGGGTAAGAGCAATGTCAGTGTTCTCCCAAGGCATCTGGTTGGTCTTTGCACAGTGCCAGCAACTGACCATCAGTGATGCTAATTCATACATTGATCTTTCTGATTATTACAGTGCCTTTTTTTGCTAGTGGATTTTTTGTTGTGGATGTTAGTTAGTTTTAAGTTCATTTGTACAAGCAAGTTACATGGAAGGTGAAACAAAGTAGCTAGGAAATAAACTGAGAGCACAGCATCTACTAGAGTTATCCCACTTGAATTTAGTTTAGCAAGCTGCTCCAGAGAACCCTGCTTTCTTCTCTACATAGATAGGTCCTTTTTAAATGTGTTTTATTTTTTAAATTAGCATCCTCATGGTAACATTCAGTTTACAGAAGCGTAATGAACTTCTGTAAACTGTGAGTGTATAAAAAAAGGCTGGCCAGGAAGGGAGTAATTTGATTTATCATCAAACTGTGAAACAGTACAAGGTGCTTTTGTTTTATACTGAAGCACTTTTGTCTATCAGAATAGAATCTTTCTTGCGTGATTTTAGTTGTTTAAGCACGCTTACAGCACATTTAATTTAACAGGAAGTCATGAAGATATTCATTTAATTGACACAGATAAGAGCAGGCCAGATCTCTGATGGCAGAGTGCTTTATCAGCATCGCTGACTTTCCAGAAAAAAAGGGGCCCTTTGCTGTGCCTGGCATGACTGTGCTGCAGCAGAACAGGCTTGTGCTGAGGCAGTGGGCAGAAGCATTACTAATGCACTTCTCTCGGCGAGCCTGCTGACAGAAGCAAATATTAAACAGTTCAGCATACTGAAGCAGAGCCGCTTCTCAGTTGACCTCCGTGTTTCCACTCCATGCCACTGCTTTCTGAGGCTGCAGCTACCTGCTGCTTTTGCACTGAAGATACAGAACAATCCTGCCTCCTACTGAGAAAGGACAAGATCTGTTAGATGTCCCTGCAAAATGTCCTTCTGTAAATCTGTGAATGCCTACGGTTTCTCTAGAAAGCTGCTGTGGCTCTCGCATCATTCTCACAACCTACATCTGTATGGAAATCATAAATGTCCAGGTACTAAACTCTTGCCACAGCTTTCCCCCAAACCAGTGCCGGTCCTCCCTGGTCTGGCATTGAAGGTGGGTGTGTTTTTAATATGGACTTGAATTTTAGAAAGTTGGTGTGTCTGGTTGTATGGGAATTAACCACTGGGTTTTTACCACCTAAAATGGTGAAAGGCTCCATTCTCTTGTGCCCTCTCATCAGTTTGGGATTCTCCCCTGATACTGATAAAATAACATGGTTCAGCAGCAGAAGTGTTAGTTTGATGCTAGAGAAAGTTGAAGGTAATTCCTTGGATTTGTTTGGGCAGAGGAGTTTCAAAGGTTAAACATAAAACATTGGCTGTGCCCCTTTAGAATCCATCAAACATTTCAGTGCAAGACCTGGAAGTGCAAGGACTGGAACGTGGGACACCACTATGTAGCTCTCCCACCCGCGCCGCAATGCAGCGGCGTTTCCAGGCCCCGGTCCTTCACGCGGGCCTCGCCTCGCCTCCTCCGGCGCGGCGCGGTGCCACCTATGGGCGGGCCCGGCGGCGAGCGGGGGCCGGGCCGGGCCGCTCCGCAGCGGGGCGGGCCTCGGGAGCGCCAACCGGCGGCCGGCGGCCCCTCCCCGGGGCCGGGCCGAGCCGCCGGCTCCCCGCGGCCAGGCGCTGCGGGCGGGCGCGGCCGGCAGAGCGGCGGTGGAGCAGCCCCATGGCCAGCATGGCCTGCGAAGTCATGCCCCTGCAGAGGTACGTGTCCGGCCGGCTGCGGGGGGAGCCGGCCGTGCCGGGCTGTGTTAGCGAGGCGCTGGGCGGAGTGCGTAACGAGGGGCTGAGGGTGTGGGAGGCTCGGCGTGCCCGCGGCTCTCCCCGTGGGGCCGCGCGGGGCTGGGCGGTCCGGCCCGGCGGAGCCCCGGGACGCGAACCCTTGGGGTTGTCGCCCACGTAGCGCCGTCTGTCCGCGCCTCGAAAACGCCGCGGAGAGGTTCGGTTTTTGGAAGAAGGCTGTTTTGTTTCCCCGGCGCTGGGACACGCCTCCCTTCAGCACCAGCTGCGAGCGCGGAGCTGCGCCGGCGTGTGCCGTGCGGGAACGGCTGGCTGCGGAGCGGTGCTGGCACGGCAGCGCCCGGAGCCGCCCCGGGGCTGGAGCAGCGTGTGCCGGGCTTAGCGAGACCCTGCGTGGATTGCGATGCATCTTTTACTTCTCAGCATCGCGCACGCCTCTCTGCCGCAGGGCGAGCGCCGATCTCTGCGCAGCCTGCAGAGCGGTCCGTGAGTGCTTCGGCACGCCTTTTCAGCACCACGGCCGTGCCGCTTCAGCAGAGCCGTGAAGTTGCCGTTTACTCGTAAAATAACAGCTGGAATTGCTGCCCAATCTGTTGTTATCTTGGTGTCCTCTGCGGATGGATGTGGAGAAAGTCTGTTCTGCGGGAATGCTGTCGCAGAGTTCTTTCTCTGTTGATGACCGCAGAGAAGCAGAAGTACAGTTTAAATGTCTTACAGAAGCAGTCATAGCCCATCGTGCCTATTTGCAGGGCCAGCTCACATCATATTTTTAACCATTTTGTGTTCCAGATCCTCTGGCTACCGTACACAGAGGCAGAACAAGTGGTTGTTATCGTGCTCCCAAATGTGTGTATTCAGCCCAGGGGGAGATAAGTTTCCCAGGGCAGCCTTAATTAAACACTTTGGGGTTAGTTGTTGCAAGGGTTAACCCTTGATCAATTAGGAATGCACACCGCTTCAAAACTCAAGATTTGTATCAACTCCCATTAAAACTTAATCATGGTACAGAGGTATCAGGATTTTGCAGCTAAAAAGAAATAGATTTACAAAACTGTCTTCTCTGTTGTCTCTTTAGTACATGTACACTGTACTTCTAGCAGGTTTTTTTGTTTTGTTTTGTTTTTTGGTTTTTTTGAGGTGAAGCACAGCCTCCCAAATCCCTTTCCAGCAGCATTCTGCAGGTTGCACATTTCCCCATTCTTTCTCTTAAAACGTTGCCTTCTCCTTGTTAGTGCATCTTTTTGCTGTTGAGGAGGCTCTTGCTCTGGGGCTTTTTCTCCGCTTCAGGAAGGCAGATCGGTGGCAGTCCGTATGGTTCCTTGAGACAGCTAGAGCTGCTGCTGCACTGACAGCTGGCTGTGCACAGTGCCCACTGCCTGGCTCCAAAGCAGATCTATCACATTGTCTGTAAGCTGTGAGTCTGTCTACCTGCATGTCACATCATGTGCTTGTGCGGAGCCATATGCACTATACCGTGTCATTTTATTCTTTATATAGATGTCTGTGGAATGGCATATGAAGGGACAGGGTAGCCAGCTGTGAGGGAGTGACAATAGGGCTTCAGGGTTGTGTTTCATTGCACAGGAAAAGGCAGAACGCCAAATGTATTGAACTCTTTCCCAAAATAGGTACTGTATTGCCTAAGCACTGTAACAGCTACCTTAATTGGCACTCTGGTTGAGTTCCTGATTTTCCAATAACCTCTCCACAAGCAATTGTCTCTTGTTACGAGTAGATTACTGTGTTTTCTGAATGGCAGCTAGCTTTGTTTAATAACTTGGATTCCTAGTTAGAGCATTAGTAACACTGTTAATGTGTGTTTGAATTCGTTTACTCTAGCTCAGTGTGTTGCAGATTTAACAAAAGCCGTGTGAAGCTGAAACCTGTGGCTGCCTTTAGCAGTTGCATCTGTCAGTTTCTGTAGGAGATAAGAATCTAGGTACATGCTGAGGCCTTGCTTGTGTCCAGTGGTTCTCTTGCTTTGCACTTTGCTCAAATTGATGGCTAGGAAAAATGAAGCCATCGCAAATGTTTTTATATTTTGCATCTGATAGGAGTAGGGGAGTGTGCCTGGTCTGTTTCTCATTTGTACAACAGCAGTTGTCTGCATGGGCTGCCTTGTATGCAGCCAGCATTGGGGTTGTGGAATTCACCAAAGTGCTTTGTTTCCTTAGGTTCTTCCACGAATACAGAATATTTTAGCCTGAGAACACATCTCTGTTCCATTTTGTAGTGGAGGCTGTATTCTTTCAACCAAGTTAGGGAATATGTCTGTGTATAAAGCTGTATTGTAAATAAGTCTGAGCCTTTGGACTTTGTTATCACTTTCTTTCCAACGTACTTGGAGCGTTTTACAAACACCATTGAAGAATGTTCTGGAATATCCCCTGCTGAGAGTGAAGGGAACTTGTCAGGTGTGTTTGCTTGGTTTTCTGGTGGTATAATTAAAAGAAATTCAGTCCCATCGTTCTCTTCTTCCTGAATGAAGATAGTAGCCTATGACAAAATGCTGCATAAATTTTTGGCCTTCCAGGCTGACCTTTAATCAGTTGGGTTCTGTCTTTTCCCAGCTCTGACTTTGCTGTGTATAGAAGCCTGTGGGTTTTCCTGGCACCACCAGATGGGTGGTGGAGGGGCCTCTGGCTGAAAAAGGAAACAGGCGTGGAAATTTTGTTGGTGTTTGCTTCTGTGGTGCCCACTCGATTAAGCAAGAAAATGCAAATATTTACTGAAAAAAATGAGCTGCTAGATAACTTTATTTGAGGCCTGAGAGCTTCTAACAAATAGTACTGAAACAGAAATCACTGGTTACCTAGTAACAGTTCTTAACCATTATAATGCAGCAGGTATGCATGCATTATGCATTTTTACACTTTAATTCTGAGAAAAGGTGAGGCTTTGGCTGGTATGCACCTTCTGCCTCTTTCTGACCCATTTTCTAGTTTTATCCTATTGAGGACTGTTGCCAAACCACAAGAAGAAGAGAAGACACTGCCCTGTCTTTCATAATAAGCCCCAACTAGTTTAAGAAGTAAAACAATAAAAGCAAGCTGTTTAACATTGACGTCATTTTATAAAAGATAAACATATTTGCAATCCAGGAGGATAGTGAGTAGAAAATAATTATACAAAATTACGCTGTCAGGCATTCCCTTGGATTCAGATATGTTAATATAAATGCAAAATCAGCCTCTTGCTTGCAGTGGCATTTATGAGCAAGAAGTTCTGCCCATTTCATCTTGCCGTGGGATAGCCTGTACTTCCCTGGTGTTGCTTCAGAGTGAGATAGTGTGTGTCACGTGTCTTCAGTCCGTTTCTTTTCAGTTCAGGCTATGTGCCTCATTCTGCCCTCACATACAGACTGCTCAGAGTTATACCTGTGGATAGTGTAGTATATTGCCAGTGCCTATGGCTGTACCGCGGGTTAGCTTTCCCTACATTTGAAAGCTCCCGCTCTAGGCTTGGGTACCGATGATTTAACCTTTGCTATGGCAAATAAAATAAGTAGAACATACTCCTCAGATGTGTGAGAGTGCTCTTTCATTTTCACCTCAGCTTGTCTTTATAATATTGGCAAGTTGAATGCCAGATAAAACAGGACATAGAAGCTCATGCTTTTTGCGAGGCTAAGAGGGTGTTTACCACTGCTCTGCAGTCACATTGCTGTACTGTGATCTTGCTGTGATCTCTCAACTTGGTTGAGAAGCCTGATGAACAAACTGCTGAGGGGAAATTAGAACAATCCTTTGGAGATCAATATTTAAGTAATTTTTTAAGATATTTTGCAGAGTGTGTAAATTAAGAATAAATAAGCCAAACTATAAGCTTATATTTTGACATTTGGCATTTGAGTAACTTAAGTTTAAGCTGGTACTTCAGCATGACCTTAACTTAAGCATGGTTGGATATAAATGTAACTGCTGGAAGATGGAGATAAATACCAAAAATGATACATTATATTATTGACCATAACAGTTAGTCTTCAGAGAAAATGAAAATGTTTGCATGGAAATGGCTGTCACAGGGAAATGGCTGTACACATTTCTTAGTGCTATCCCATGGTTACTGTATACTGCGTTTCTCCTCCCTCACCTTCTGATAGGGTGGCATTGCTCAACAGCTGATGGTAAGTGCTGCTTGTAATGATGACTATCGTGTCACTGCGGTATTATCATATTTGATTAAATTTATGGTTATTTGCTCATTAGAGATGATCTTATTCTTTTGCGTGACATGCCCCAGCACTTGCTTTATGTGCAGCAAGTAGCTTATATTCCCTTCTATTTCTCATGTGCAGAAACATTACCTTTTACCCACTGTTGCGAGGCACAAACTATGGGTAAGTCACTCTAATGAAAAATGTATGCAAAAAATGGACACAAAAAAAAAACAATCTTGGATTTGTCACTAGCTTGAAATAACTTCTAGGGGAAAGTAACTTGGGGAAGAGAGAGAAATGTTGAAGAATGCATGAATAAGTGGAGGTATTCAGCAGAATGTACTTCTGTGACCTCAAAATTGGGAGTTCCTTGAAGTTGTTCTTAGTGTTGTTAATGGTGAATATCAAAATCAATAACTACATAATATTGTTAAAATCCCTCACAATTGCAAAAATGGCATGTCTTCTAATGCCAGGTGACATGGTGGTTCTGAGTGGTAAGAAGAGGACAAAAAGTTTCTAGCTGTAATAAGTGACTCAAGTTTAGCCTTCCTTCTCAGCCTCCCAGAAGCTACATTGTCTTCTGATATGGTTAGTAATTTAACATCACTGAATTTTCATTGGCCTTTTGATTGATCACATTAAAATTAGAAGCAGCAATCAAATTGCCTGAGTAAAGTATTCTCACTAAAAAATAATTTCTTTTGAAGTCCAGAATTGTTGTGGTGCAGTAGAAAGAACCATTCCTTTATCTAACTTTTGAGGACAGAACAAATAGAGCCTATGGTGGGGCTGTAGGAAAACATGACCTTGGCTGAGCAGCATGACCCTGCCAGTGTCTTGGTCCTTCATCTCTGGTACAAAATGTTGACATTGGAGTCAAAGTACATTTTCAGGACTGTAAAAGTTACACGTCTTTTTTATTTAACTATATGTCCCATGTAACTTTTGAAAGGAAATGCAGGTTAGGAAAGCAATGTTTGCTTTACAATAAGAGTAATGCAGTGCCAGGAAATGAGAATGGAAGAACTGCTGAGAATTAGGAGCAAGTAAAAAATAAAATAAAATAAAATAGGGCTATTAAAACCTTGAAGGAGTGGGGGGGAACATTCAACAACCTAGTTGTTTATAAAAAGTCAATAAAGCCCTCTCTGAAATCTGTATTTGTGAAGCTGCATGAGTGATGGGGTGATGGGGGTGGGGAGGGGAGGAAGTCCACTCATTTAACTGTTAGGCTTCACCAAAGCTTTCCTATTTCCTACTTTAGAAACAGAAAGGATGCCTTGCATAAATGCTGTCAAATACACAGGCCTTAAAAGCCTAAGATGAGCTAAGCAAACTGGAGGATGATACTGGCATTCTTTCCAGTCTGACAAACTTTTCTGTTAGCTCACTGGGAATCACAAACATAACAGTATTACTCCATTAGCAGTAAAACAAACTCTGAAAGAAAGTAACTTCTATTTTCTTTTTCAATTTAGTAGGATTGATTTTTTTACTTTTTTACTTTTTTTTTTTTTTTTTTTTTTTTTTAGCAAGAAGGGAGGGTTTTTAGGTATCCATTGGAGTGTGAGAAATTGATTTCCCACATACTGCATGAAAGAGCAATCCATTTTGGTTTATTCCCTTCACTTAGAGGAGCTGTATTTATGCCTGAGAAGAAGGCAACAGCTATATTTGGCATTCACCTGCCTGGCCAACTTAACTCTAGTAGTTGATAAAGTAGCTGACGTGTTTCTTTTTCAATTATTTTATCCTTTCTCAAGTGTATTCAGTGACCATAAAATACATGTTTTTAAAACAAATAAAATAAATAACTTCTATAAACCTGCTTGTCAAATGGATCAATTCTTCACCAGATAAGGTAGATATTCAGACCGTATAGGAGGTGCACTTCTGAAATGACTTGCATCCTCCTTACTGTGAAGAACTGACTTGGTTTTTCTTGGTCAGATATTAAAGGACACAAAGGAGTGCAAAGGTAATCAAAGATGAATTACACAGCCTAAGTAAAGTACATGTGAATGCAGAGTATAACTTAATGACCTGGCATTTTTTCTTGAAAGGGCACAGTAAATGTTGGAAAGGAGTACCTAGTAGTACTAATAAATCCCCTTTAATACAGGGTGCATTAAAAATGAGCAAGCAGTTGTTTCATTGTTGGTTTATTTTAGTAAGCATTGTGTGAGTGACGATGAGTAAGAATCCTGCAAGGAAGATTTTAAACCAATTTCTAGCCTGTTTATTGCATAATATCAACAGATGATCATTTATGATTCATATCTTGTACATTCTTGTTTGCTTGCTTGTCTCTTATATCACAAACCATGTGATTAGATATACACAGATTTAAAACCTTTCACACACATTTTTTCATTTCTTTCTTCAAACTTAGCTGTGTTTGTGTGTATAACATAAGCACATCCATTTGTTATCTTACGACATTAATACTTAATTATTTCATAAAGTACCTTAATCAAAATAGAATCCTTGTGCAGGCTGTGATTGAATAGGGCCTACTGATCTAACATCTAATTGGAGGGATTCTGATTGTGGAATAGCTGGTTAAAATCTGTTCATAATTTACACAGCTCGAATCTTCCAGCTTGCATAGAGGAATTGCCTGAGGAGTATGAAGTTAGGGAAAGATGCTTGGGGTGCATTGTTGTTGGTGATTGGGCTGGGGGTAGTGGATAACCTGCTTTGCTCAGATGTGAAAGGTCTTTTTAAGTTAATTTTTTCTTTGTTTTTCTCAAAAATCTGTATGTTGCTGATTTCATCCTGGATGCAGCTACATATTTGGTGCGTGTATAAAACTGTAAAGCACTACAGTTTCTCTCCCCCCTTTCCCAACCCTCAGCTAATGTTCGTAAGATATTTATTGTTCCTCAGTTGCTTTGTATGCATAGATAATGATTTTTGTTTAGCTTCAAAATACCTAAACTTGTGGAACAGTGGTCACTCTTCCTGTGGGGGAAGAGAAAGGAAGGGCAAGAGGTTTCTGAGACCCTGCTGAATGCTACTGCTACATCTGATCTGTTACGCAATTAGTTTGGAGTATGACTATAAGGAAGTTGTTTGGGCTTTTTCAGTATCATTGTGCTTCTGTGACCTGCAAGTTAATTGCAAACCATGAGATACGGAAGGGTTTTTGCATTGGTAAAGGAAGAATATTTGCTGTGAATTTGACAGCTGCTACTTGTTCGTGAAACAGCATTTTCTGTGGTTGTTGGGAGTTGTGTGGATAGGTAGAAATCCTGATGGCTCTGTATACTTTTCTCCAGATAAGCTTTATTTTTCATGTTATATGGGCACCAGTGGGACTTGCTTGCATTCCGATCACAAGGACAGCCATTGCCATGAATTTAGCAAAACACTTACCAGCAACTTTGTGAGTTTAAAGTAGCTTAACAAAAATGCTTTTTATATTCTGTTTTTGCTAAATTACGAGATCAGCTTATGCATACAAGTTGAGAGAGTGCATACAAGCCATCAAGGGAGAGAGCCTGGCTCTGGAAGAGGCTCCTACCTGTGTCCATGTCATCTTCTGGAAGGCAGCCCTTTGGTGTATGTTCTCTTCTCTTCTCCTCAGCAGTCTCAAACTTGTAACTATTTCTCACAAAGATGCTCCAGGCATTCCTTAGCTTTTAGGCAGGCCACTGTGCTACCTCCCTGGTTGCAGCAGCTTTCAGCCTGTCTGACCATCATCATTTCTCAATAGCAGCCCAGCTGTAGCTTGCTCAAGCAGCTTAAGACAGGCTTGTGGAAGCTGTAGCATGGCCTTCAGCAGTTGCCGTGCTTTTGGTGGTCTCAGAGAGCTGCTGAAAACCGCTCGGACACTGTTGTGTTAAGAGAAGCCTTGCAAGCTTAGGTAGACTGTGCTGATTTTGGAAGCCGCTTCTCTTCCTTCCACTCTGTGGCATTCTGTGTTACCCTCGAGGCTTTTCTTGAGGCCTCCAGTGGTCTGCCAGTGTGACATGCTATCACAGTGAATGGGAGCATCTTTTCTGTAGATATCTCTAGCTGTCTATGTACAAATCAATGCTATAGTGGGGAGTCAAGCAACACAGTAGAAACCCCTGTGATTTCTCTGTTGTATTGGCTTGCTCGCACTTTTCTCCCTATCTGCCTTTCTGGCCTTTCTGATCCCGCCACCTCCCTTCTCCTGGGATAGATTTAGCATTCATAGTTGTGAATCTGTTATAACATTGGCTGGATTTGAAATGAGCCACGGTGAAATCTGCCTCTGGCTATATTCACTGTGAGAGCACAGTGCTTACCTGGCTCTAGGCCAGTTTCAGCTCATCTTGCTTAGACAGCTTCCTCCTGACTCAGTGGAAGCTGCAAAATGTGTGTGTGAGCATTTCATCTCCTAGCTACAAAACCCGTGGTGATGTTCCTTTGGCTTTTATTCTGTGCTTATAGAAGCTTTTCTAGACTGATAAATAAAATGCTTTGAAAGTTGAGAGACTAATGGACTCAGGCCATGTTCTCAACAAATATTCAGGTTTGATTTTCTCCAGATCTCTTGAAGTTGATCAGAGTTTCGGGACAGTCGATGCACCCAAGTGACTTCAGTGCAAAGCTGAGTTCATCTCACCCAGAGTGGTCTTGAATATTCTTTCATCCTCTGAATAAACTGAAAAGCAGTGAAAATCCCTAGACTTCTGTCAATATAAGTGACTGACTACCCGTGGTAAATTGCTGGGCACTGGTGTAGTCTCAGGCCTCTAAAACAGTGGGAAACCAGTAGGGGAATGTGTGATTCCCAGTGCCTGGAAATGTTATCCTTTCTGCTTTTGTTTAATTTGTAAAACTTCCCATTTTTTTACTTTCTCCCAAGCTTACTCTGCTCTTCAGCAGACCCAATTAAAAGGCCTCTGGGGACAAATCGACCTCAGTGGCATTTCCTGTGTGCTTGGAGGAAAGCAGGATTTCTAATTGAATGAGATACAAGGGCTAAATGCCTGCAAGTCCAACCATTTGTTTGGTAAAGTTTATATTTGAATCCTTTCTTAAAGTGGAAAGCCTAACGTTGCCTCAAATGATCATCAGTTCACTCCACCTTGAAGCTTTAGCACTCCAGCAACTTGTCATTACCCTTGTGCTAGCACAAGCATATGCAGCTGCCTAGTGAGCTGGGTTAGGGAGTTACTTGTCTGCAGGCTGAATGGGCCATGCATAAAGTAGTCCCTTCAAATGGATCAGTTGGCCACTGAAACGCTTTTTTTTTTTTTTTGTCCAGTGGCAGCTCTTGATCTCAAGCCAAGAGGTGCTTCCTCAAGTCCACAAGGAACACACATTTCTCTTGAGTTCTGTTGAATTCGATGCAGACTTGCCTTGCTACAGTCAGACCAGCCTTTCAGTTGTTTCACACCTTTGCAGCCAAGCCACATTTCAGCATCATCAAATCAGTTTTCAGTGGGGAAAAGGAAACCAGGGAGTTCTTAGCTGTATGCATACAGACATAGCTTTTTCTTTGATCTCTCAATATGTCATTTGTTTTTTTGTGGTTTTTTTTTTTTTTTTTTTTTTTTTCTTAATTTTACTTTAGCAGGCAGGTTGTTTAATTCTGGAACAGCAGACAGCAAAAGGCTCGGGTGGTTCTGCTGGCAGAAGTGCTTTATTGTTGCTATGGGAATAGTCCCCGTATGCCTGCAGAGCTGGAGTGACCATCTAGCAGTGGGTCTGTTATACATTTGTGAACGCTGAGAAATTTAAAGGATTTAACTTAAAGCAGTCTTCCAGCTACAGGACCAAGTAGATGTGAATGTTACCTCTGCAACTGATGTGCTGTTTCACTTTTATTATCACTTTTTCAGAGTGAATGTCTTGCTGTTAATGAGCTGCAAATACAAGAGAGAGCTGCGTACTTACTTAAATTTTTTTATTTGTTTGTTTTTAGCTCCCAGGAAGATGAGCGGCCTATGTCACCCTTCTATGTGAGGTATTTACTCAATTGTTTTAATTTATTTCTCTGGATGGGATTGACTTGTTATTACAGTTAACTATGGGGAGTGATGCCAGACAGTCTGAGCAGGCTGTAATCAAACTGAAGATCGATTGTTAAGTTCATAATTATTGCTCAGCTAGAGGGATGAATGACTCTTTAGAGTAAAAAAATTTCTGCAGACTTTATATTTAAAGACAAGACTCAAGTTTCAGTGCCAGTCTTGTAAATTCTTAATTAGAAGATGGGCTTTGGCTTCCTGTTTTCTTCATTTCATAATATAGTTGTATTTACAACAAGCTTTCAGTCTGTGGGCACAGGAGAGATTCTTGCCATGAGCTTTGAGAACTGACATCATGTGCTGTTCAGAAAGAAACCAGGAACCAGATGGTGAGTCAGCAGCCCATACAGCAACTGTTCCTCTGATGCAGCCCAGCCAGCATGGAAAAGATGGGACTGCCTCAGTCCACAGTTCTGCCTGCCTGGAGGGAATGCAGTCTGGCCGCGTTTGAACAAATAGAGTTTCTTGTTTTGCCAACTGCAGGGCAAAGTCACTGCCTGTAAAAGTGGCCTAATTCTGTTGACATCAGTGAAAATTTGCTCTGCTTACTTGGGTAGCAGGCTCAATTCCAGTGCTTTCATTTATACTTAGTGAAAGTCCAGGAGCCGGGGCAATTAACAGTGAAGGGATGCAGAGGAAGAAGGGCCAGATATTGTAATTGGTTTCTTTGATCTCTGTGGAGCTGAGACAAATAAAAAGAAATTCCTGTGGTGCTTTTTGTGAGAGCAGTGAGATTTGGAATTCTTACAGTGATCTCTTGTTAACTGTCTTGCATATCTTTATCATTGTAGACTGGATTCTCTCTGAGAGATTTTTTCTAATATAGACTATAGAAAATGCGCATTTCATGCATAGTTGTAACATGCAGACTTGCTTTAAAACTGCAGAATTGTGCACCAGTGAGCTGTTCATAGACTAGCCTAGTTCTGTGGTCTTGTCTGCCTTCCTGATGATACACCAACATTCACTGCAGTGTATTTGTGCAGATATTGTCTAATCTGTGTTTCAAAAGCTCCAAAATGTCCAAAAAGGTTCTGCCTTTATCTCCAGAAGATAATTTAGTACAGATCATTGTGTCAGCAGTTTTGCCCAAGTTAAATCTTCACCCTGTCTTTCCGTTAATAATAGGACTCTTTTGTTTTTTGCTTGATATGCTCTTCAGATAACTGTAGGCTTTCAGTACATTTCTGTCTGCCTTAATGCATAAAACTATCCTTCCAAGTTTTTTCCTAGATCATGGAAAAATGATCCAGGAAATGATCTCTTTAGCTGACCTTGTTGAGTTTGCTTGGGATATAAGGAGATTGGAGTTGAAGAAGCTAATATCAAATCAGGAAATTTCTGAGAGAGAGGGAGCAGGTTTGGAAATTCTAAATTGAGGTGCAGATATGTTAGGATGAGGAATCAAATATAGTGGTTTCTGTTGGAGTGGGGGGATGGCTTTCTGTGAAAATAAGTCATGCAAATAGGAAGCGAAAAGTCTAGAATGTACAAAAGTGAAGCAAGATCAGGGAAGGAGCAGCATACCTTGCAACATGAAGCTTCAGGACAAGCTTGCATCTTTTGTAGCACTGCTGAGACATAATTGCTTGTAAATAAAGCTAACAGCTTATAGGTCTTGGTTGTAAACACTTTAGAAATGTGTGCTCTTGAGGTCAGTTGCCAAGTGTAGTTAATTTGGCAGGAGAGCTAGCACTGTCTGGGCCATTTATGGTACTTCAACAATGGAGAATTTGAGTGCGTGATGCGTTTTTTCTTTCCAGTTTTGAATGTTAGTTGTTAAATGACCTCTCTGAATGTCTGCTTTATCTGTCTGATGATCAGATGTATTTATTGCTGCCAGTCATACTTACAAAGTCTGAAATACTGTTAAGTAATCCTTCAAGTGAATCATGAGTGTGTAGAGAGAGTTAGGCCACTAGCCTGTTCATACAGTAGTTTTTGTAGAGGTAATTTTGCAACAAGTTAATCAAATGGGAACAAGAGCTCCTTATATTCCAAACACTGCAGAGTGCTTGGCTTTTGCCAGACTCAAGGAGGATTCTGTCTCCCGGTCGATGGGTTTTGCCAGAACCAAACTGGAGACTCGATCCTGTACAGTCATGTCAGCTAACAATGGAGATGTTTCCCTTGATGTTGTTTTAATGCGTAACACCAGCACTTGACTTACCTCCAAGTCAGAATGGTCAGAATGCCACCAGTACATGATTTAAAATTTCCCTGACTTAAGATTCTGAATTGATCTTCTGGTGTTGTGAATTTTCTTTTTAGACATAGTCATGACTAAGAATTGAACTAATTATCACTGTTGCTCTATAGGGAAATAAGCAATCATTAAAGGTACAAAGGTGGTAAATGAGGCAAAACATGATGCAAGTTTAACGAGAGAGAGGTGATATAAGTACCATGAAATCAGTTTTCTGAATACTTCAGAGAGAGGAAGAAAAAGATTATACATAATCTGTCTAATTTCAGCAAGTTTTTTTGTATTATGCCATACAGAGAAAAAGGCCTTAATATAAGACCTTAATGATCAGTAAGGAAAGAGAGAGATCTATATGTATTTTTGAGGAGAGGAAGGAGATCGCTTGTGGAAATTGTGGTGGATTTTTTTTCTTGTTTAGCCACTGGTGTAAAAGAATGGAATCATGCATGGAGAAGTAGGGATATCTTTGTACAGGGCTGAGATGAAGCTTCATAAAATTTCACTAATATATATTCTAAAGACTTTTGGTTTGTGAAGATCCTTAACGAAGTATGCAAGTCTGTTACAAAATGGAGAAAAGAGCAGGGAAGACTTACGTACCATAAGGAATGAACTAGAGTGTATATATTTCATCTGGATTTTAGACAGAGGGAAAGGTAGATTTGTTCAGTAGCAAAACCGGTAGTGATAAAAAAAAATGAGTGAATAAATTGAGGTGCATTATTAGAAATTTTGTATCCCTCTCCTGTTGTGTGTTTGGAGGGTGAGATCAGTTTGATCAATTTTTGGGATGGAGTTCTGTTGTTTGAATCCATTCAGTTGCTGGTGAGCAGGGCTGTCCTGTCCTTTTCGGTATTCCTTGGTAAGACTGTTTACTCAACTATATTTAGTACTAGGCAAGGAGATTTCTGCACTGTTGAAAGAAGAGGAAAACCTTGCTGGATGACTGATTGTTCTAGGGAGTCATGCCTGAAGGGCATTTGTGTTCCAAAAGCTTTTGTAATTAAGCATTGTGGAAAAGGGAGTTGAGATAGTTATATGGAGTGCTATGGATTTTTTAATTCCATTATATGAATGGGAATGTAAGTAATTAGACTGAGAAACTGTATGCAGTTTCATGTAATTAAACAGCATCTGGCAAAGGCAATTCCCTGTAAGCACACTTTTGCTCAACATGTGCAATGAGTTTTTAAAAAACAGGGAATCTACAGACATGCTTTGTGCTGGAATATCTGCTTTATGTCTGACACGAGTCATATAGATGCTTTCGGAGCAGTTTCCTAATGAGTACATCCTGAAGTAAGGCAGAGTCATATTAAGGGGAAAAAGTCAAAAGCTTTGAAGTGTGGGAGCTTCCTTGTTAATATGCGGAGTGTTAAACCAAAATTGAGATGAGAGCTGTCATCACAAGCAAGGTCAAAATTGCATTAGATAGCCTTGAGTTCAGGGCAAGACGTTGGGCAGTTTCACCTGTTACAGCACTTCTTTTGTCTATAAGTACTAATATCCTGTTGGAAGTATTTCATACAGCTGTTTACCCTTTTAACAGTTGTTATATAAGGCAACTCATTTTACATAGTACGCGTCAAGCATTCCTAATATATTGGGTATGATGCTCTATTGGATTTGCTGTCATCTACATCAGAAGGGTGCTTGGCTTCTTATTGAACACTTTCTTGTTGGGTGGGACATACAGTAAGAGTTCCTAAAGTCAACAGCAGTGTGGGGCTCTTTTACCTATGGTGATGTTATGGGATGCGTGCTATTGTCCTTCATCTTACAGCCATTGGCTGAAAATAGATAAAAGGCTGCTAGGTGCTCTTGTTCTCATTGTCCAGCTACTGTGTGGATCTCGGACCAAGGGACCCCTGTCATTTGGTGGAGCTGTGGGAAGCTGGGAGTCCTGATTTTATACCATGAGTCAGGAGGGCTATCTCACTAAGCACCCTATATGTTCAGTGGAAGAAGGTGATCTGTTCCAGTTGGAATCAGAAGCCTAGTATGGAGGCTGTGGATGGCCCTCAGGGGAACATTTATGTTGTCTGGAGAGGATCATGCACAGACACAGCTGTCTAAATTTGTAGAGGTGGGTTGGGTAACATGTATGAATACCCTTCAGTGCTGTCACTGCTTCAAACAGTAGGTGTCAGTGTGCACCCAACCTGAAATGCAATGCTAGTGTGCATGAAAGAAGCTGAATACTGAAGAAAACAAGGCAGTTATTTTTCTGCATAGTAAGGAAGTAAGTAATGTAAAATATAATGTACCACATTTAAAGGGAAGAGTATTGGATCTGAGCTTGCAAAAGTGTGAAGATACTTAGAAACACTGAAAACGTGTTTTCTGTTTGATGGCTCTTCTCAGTAATTAAGAGCACATCTCTGTATTTTTCATCTCATTATTTTCACACTTCCATGCCAACACAATCCTTCTCTTTGGGGAATGTGTGTCAGATGAAATGGTTGCCTTAATATAGAACCCATGTGGATCAGCAGCATTACGTCTCGCAGTATGCAGCACTCACGGAAAGTGAACCATTCTTAGACAACAGTGATAACAGAAACAGTGGAAAAAAAAAGAATTTCCTGGGTCATGTGCTAGAATTCTGTATCACAGAAGTCTTCAGAAGTCTCTGAAGAAACTTTTAATTATTTAAATATAAAATATTTAAAGGAATTTAAATAAATATTGTCTGCTTTGCTGGAATGGCAGAATGTTATCTTTTTTACAGCTGTTATAAGGATTTTTTATTGTTATGCTTGGCTTTTTAAAAGCAAAACCAGAAATGTTTTTACTTTCCGAAAAAAGCAAATGGATCATAAATAAATGTCAGCAGCGAGTGGCCTTTGTTTCAGATTGCAAGTACAGCTTATGATTTAGGCAGTTCAGTATGTCCAGCAATTAATTTATTCACTCCAGAAATGAAAACCCCATCTGGGAAAATACCGTGCCAGTAAGTCAGTTTGTTCTGGTTGATTCATACTGCGCTCTTTTAATACATGAATGCTGATAGGTTTTGCTCAATAGGGCCTTGAGTGGAAAAACAGGAGAGGAGTTTTGATATCCAATTCAATTATTTGTTTGCTGTAACAAGATGCCCAATACAGACCAAGCAGAGTGTGGTTATTGCATAACATAATTTTCCAGTGCATATCTGTAAGTCTACAGTTACTAGCTGGAGTGGCAGAGATTTAATATCAGCCTAAAGCTGGCAGAAATTACAACCTTTCACATACTTGAGATTGAAATGGAATGGAAAGAGAGGCCATAAAGTAAGGATTTACCTTGCGTGTGAGGCAAGACATGATCCAGAGGGTCACCTGAGTGTGTGAGAGTAGCAAAAGACTTTAGTAAACAAGCTAGAAGACACTGAGAAGTGCCAAAGGTCAGACTTCCTGAAAGGAAAAGCATGAGGGTAGCAAGAATCCACTTCAGGAGTTTATAGCATTTAAAACATCTGCACTGATGCAGGTTTTTTGGCTGGCTCTCTGAAAATAAAAATCCCCAGCACTGGAAAACTTTCCTGCTGCTTCCTGTTGCAGGCAGAATATCGTTTATATCAAAAGTCACTATTTTTCAGTGTGCTCTACAGCAGGTGCATAATGTAATAAATATAATCTAGCTGTGGAGATAATTGGCCTTATCTGTCAGTGAAGTGGAGCTGACAAGAGGAGAAAATAATTAACCAAAGCACAACATGATTTCCCATTGTCCAGATGATTTGATGGACAAGGCAGCCCATCAGAGGCAGCTCCCAGCACAATAGGGCATGCCAAAGGGGCTCTTCTGGATGTGGCTTGCTTGGCCTGCTCTTTGAAGCATAAATCTAATGATGGACTGACTTTTGCCACCCAGGAAGTTTGGAAAATGCCTCAGGATGCATCCCACATGCCTGGTTGCTCCTCTGAGCTGTGAAACCTATGGAGAGCCATGCTCATCCCTGCACGTGCCAACACGCTCAAGCATATCCATCTCCATCAGCAGGCAGACAAGAATCTGAAAGCCTGTGGATAATTCTTTCCTCTCTGTATATTAATGTATTCTAAGTGAAAGTCCTTGCTATAAAAAAGTTTGGTGCAGAGTGAATAAACCAATTTAGCAGTGCATTTTAATTAAACTTCAAAATGAAACAAGGAAAGCTATGAATTGTGAAATTTAGATCATCTGGAAAACCTCTGATTTAAAATGTGCATGTTGGAGAGAGAGAGATAATAAGAGAGCTTAAAATATCATAGGTCTAAGAACAAAGTCACATTCAGTAAATAGGGAAGCATCACCTATAAGAGGTTTAATAAAAGGAGAGTGTGATAGCTGCACTTGCTGTCGTTCACTAAGCTGGCCTGCAACTATGTATGTACTTCCTTTGTATTTATTGGTAGTTTGGAAATCACTGTATTATTGGCTGTCTGACAGAATATAGTTTGAATAGGGTTCTTCTGAATACCACAAAGTAATTGTTATGCAGATGTGTCATTATGAATTAGGAAGCTTAATGTACTTAGAACTGAATTGATGTTAGTAAAGCACACGGTAAACTGAGAAATGTATTTGGGAATTACAAACATTTTTGACATTTTGTTCAGATATTTTTGGCAGCTTTATTGTTTGATTCTTATTACTACTTCTTGTGTTAGGAAGGTCCTCTGTGTTTTCAGTGCTGATGTGAGTGGTTTGCTGATGGTGACTGTTGGTTAGCCTTGAACATTGCATGTGGGGATAACGGCATGAACTCTCACTCACATACAGTGCCTAGCAGTTGATTAGGTTTATGTGAAACAGGGCATTGCATTTTCAAACCTGTTAGAAGTAGAAGGAAAAGCTGTTTCCGGATGTTTTCTGCCTTGTCTGATGGATTGCTATACCTACATCTTAGGAATGTTTTCAGAAGACTAGAATCCAAACAATCCTATCTCCCCTTCTCTTTACCATCTTCCTGACAGGAAAACAGAGAAAGAAGGTGTGATATGAAGGAAACCCCACTCAGTATGGATTGCTTTTAAACATTATAGGAAGTTGATACAGTATTAACTGACCCACACATAGGAGCTGTAGCCGTAAGATGAATTTCATATTATAATGTGGTTTAGCCTACCACACTAGCAGCTTACTTGTTAATCCATCTCTCATGGAAAGCCAAATCTTAAGACATAGTTTCAGGCTCAGAAGAGGCCAAGTAGTTTGTGTAAGTAAGTAGGAAAGCAAGGAGGATGCTTGAAATGCGAACTTCAAATTGCAAAGCCATGTAATATTTAGTAATCAAGATGTTGCACATGAGAAGGATCTTGCAAGTCTTTTTTTCTATGTGTAGATTGCATGTCTGAAATCATAAGTACAGCAATTTAATACCTGTTTGTGAGTCTCCCATTCATGAATTCATTCAAATAACACAGCTACTCAGGTGTTGTGTAGGCAACGCGGAATCCACTGGGAAATACGTGACTGCTTTCATGCTGTGCCACAGCTCCAGGGAGCTGTGTCTGCACAGAGTGAGCAAGGCCTGGAAGGAATGAGTGTGTGGTCAAGGTGTGCTGGTTCACCAAACCGAGGTGAAAGCAGTGGCTCAGCAAAGGAGAGCAGAAGCACGTGTGTCTGGTTTGCAGCTGGGGGTTGTGGGTTTGTACTCAAGGGAAGCAGAAAGGAAGCCTTTGGTTAGTGAAGGGAAGTTGGCTGTTACTGGTTCTTCTGCACTGAAACAGTTTGTGAGAAACTCTTGGAGGCTGAAAGCAGTGAATGGCCGCTTTGGCAGAAAGCACTTTTTCTCATAACCTGTCCACACTTTTCTGGAATTTATCAGCCAGTCACACTGCTGATACTGCTGATACAGGGAGAAACCCAGATGAACCCTCTAGGCCTGTAACGTGTCTGACTTAACGTAGATCACAGGGGTGATGAATGGTCACGGGGGTCACGTGTCACCTTATCTGTAGAGCTGAATCAGCACTGGAGCAGCAGGCGGGATAGGAGATGGCTAAGCTGAGTCTGGCCCTGTGCAGAGGGAGGAGAGCAGCGCCAGCTGTGCGAGGTGGCACGTCAGCTTGTTCAGCAGCAAGCAGTGACACCTGGAATTGTGTCAGCTCTTCTGAGCCTGGGCACGGCCTGGAAGGGAAAAGAAGGAATGTGTGTATTTTATTTTTAAGTACATGAATATCGAAGACCTGCAGAACTATTTTGAAGTGAAAAGACTGTTTTCTTTTCCTCCTCAATTAATAGCTAAAAGTTCTTCAATATTAAGTTTGCTGTCATACATTTTCAAGTCAGCCTCAAAAAGCAAGAACTTCTGTGATGAGGTTAAAACAACCTGCTGCCACAGAAATCTCGTGAGAAAGCAAAGGCTCTGCAGTGTGTTGAAGCTGAAATACTTTCCATTAGATCTTGGAATGAGGGCACATGAGTTCTTGAGGATATTAACATTGTCACAGTGTGCCACATCACTGTGGGAGCAAAAAGTCCTAAAGGGGAAGACTTGTGGCATGTGCATGCAATCTCTAAATCTTTTCTCAGTGCTGCAAAGAACAAATGTTTTAAAGCATTGTTGCACTTAGTACACGTAACTTTCTCCTCTTTTTATTTTATACAGCACCCACGTATCACAAGTCAGTAGTAACATTCCTGCTACAGGAGAGTAAGTGTCTCTTTTACTATTTTGTAGCTTTTTTTCTTTTTTTCTTTCTTTCTTTTTTTTTTTTTTTTTTTTGGTATATTTAAAGTTTTTGAAGTATTGCTGGTTATTCTTTGATTTCTCCCTAAGGGTTGCTCTTGCACAAACAAAAAGGACATTGTTTCCCAAACCTTAGTATCTGCAATGATCATTTTGGTTAGGCAGATTCTGCATATATAGAGAAGCTATTCTTGCTGTCCTTGTGCTCTTGTTTGCACCCTGTCCTGTCTCAGCAAAGGACAGGACTTGATCTCTGCACTAATTCCAGTGCTGGTGAGAGCAGCAGAGCTGATGAGTTGGCGCCCCTGCCAGAGGTTGGTGGGATTGCAGAGCTGATTCTTGTCAATACATGAAATACAGACGTGCTAATCAAGTTGAACCATAAGATTTTTTAGCAATTACTAAGATCTTTTGACTTTTTCAAGAAATGCAGTCTCAGTAGACTTAAATCTATAGCAGCTTAGCAACGGCTTTTGTAAATTCTCTGGACAAGTCAGCCCAGGTGCAGGTTCACATACTTACAGCTACCAAGTTGAAAATTAACCAGCATATCTTGCAAATAATATTTTTAATTATGGAAAAAGCACTTGAAGTTATATAGGGAACTAAGTCAGGCACGTTTGAAAAACTTTTTCTTTAGAAGACTACTTAAAGCATTGCAAAAACATAGGTGGAGCAAGGAGATACAGAAATGTGTTTCCTAAAGATGTTTAAAAAGTAAAAAGTGTCTTATTTAGGTTTTGCCCATAAAAACTTCCTCTGATTAAGGAAGGAAGGAAATATTATAAGGAAATGTGAGTGCCAAAATGAAGTAGATTTGGTTGTGTTGAAAGTTCGGGTGGCCTGACAATTGTAATTGATGGAACTGCAGAGGCTCCCCTGCTGTGGCTTGTGTGGAAGCTCTCTTAGTGCCAGGGGGCATGATAACAATCTCACACCAGAATACTCTGAGAGTAGCTGCGGGTGTGTGCAGTCATGGTATGAGAACAATGCAAAAACAGCATGAGCTCAATGCCAGGTCTGTATTCAGTCACTGAGTGGAGTGTACAGTGAGGTGCTGTTAGCATGTTTTCATCCCCTCTTTGAGATGACTTGTTGACTTACTGAGCTCTGATTGACCAGTGTCATCGTGGTTGGGTGGCAAAAAAGATCTTGTCAGAGCAAGGAATGTTAAAGTGGAGGGTAAAAGTTAAACACCGGTGTTGATGGTTGCAGTAAAGCAGCTGTTTTACAGAAGGCTCAGGGAACCCCAGAAATTTTCAAGGGCAAAATGAACTGGAAAAGCTCAGCTTCACTGAAGGACCTGAGCATCAAGGTATCTGAAGATTTTGGCTTAGGTTCTTGCAGATGTCATGGGCCCTAGTGCATTTTATACTGCCTTGCCATCGTAATAAAACATAACCCTCTGATACTCATCCTTTATGTACTGTTGCGGAGAAGGAGCTCCACAAACTATTTGAGCTCAATTGACCTTATTTTTCGGCTTGACAGGTATTTAGAGAAGACAATCCGCTCAGCCGTGGAGCAGCATCTCTTTGATGTTCATGGCTCAGGCGGCCAGAGTTCAGAGGACTCTGAATCGGGAACATCTTCAGCCTCTTCTAATGTGTCTGCCAGGCAGAGGAGGCGACAGCACAGAGAGCAGGAGGAAGCCCGGAGAAACAGAGACATGTATGATCCTGATTTCTTCGTTTTGGAAAGTATATCTGATTAAGTGTACCTTAGATATGTCCTCTGTCTAGGCACTGCTTGGTAGTTCTGTTAAGAAATGCACTGGTCTTTGCACTCTGTTGAAGGTACAGACTGCAGTGCCTGTGCAGAGCTTTGTTACATCAGTGAGAGCTGAGAAATATGGAGTCTATAAGAGGTAGTTGAGTGGGCCAGAGCATGATAAGAAGTTAGCTATAGCATATATATAGTAATATGCTATATACTATGCTATATGTATATATATATATATATATATAGTTGAATTCTTAATTAAAGTATTTTGAAATGTTTCATTTCTGTATTTACTGTTTTAGTGGAAATACACAAGCTGGCCCTAAGGCCAGTAAAAGCCATTACTTCTAAATGCTTTTCTGAATTCAGAATGGGGCAGAGTTCTCCTTCTGTATGTGTAGGCACAGCTTATGTTCAGGTCTATTAAAGAGCCCTAGGAGTTCATCTGAAAGTAGAAATGATCCTTTTGATTAATCAGAACCTAAGAATTTTTATCCACCGTTACATTAAATGTTATTTAGTGACAATTTTCATAAAATGTCCATCAAAGAGTAAAAAAATACAATTTCTTCCTTTTATCCTGCTGTAGTTGTGGCACATAGTGGGTGATACAAATGTGATATAAACTACCAAAGCTTCAAAAAGCACATGTCCAAGGCATAAATGTCTTTCAGGTATTCTAAGTGGAGATTTTGCAAGCACATCATCGAATTAGTGCTTACAGATACATCTAACTTTAAACATTGTGCTAATTTTTGTAAAGACTGTGTATTTTTGACTGTAGTATTGGATTGCTAGGATTTCAAGTTAGATTCTGAAATACAGATCTGGGCTGTTGTTTTTCTTGGATGCTGAATTCTCCAAATCCTGTTGGATCTGCACCTTTCTTTCCAAACCACTTTTGCGTAGAACCGTAACCTATAGTACCTCAGGTGAATATTGCAGCTATATTATTTCCCAATATGTGTCAGTGTTTTGTTTTTGTTTTTAAAAAGTCCATAGTTAAAAAATAAAAAAGGCATTTCCATAGTGAATGAAAATATGCTGTGAAGATGGACTGGGAAATGAGCACTTGCGAGTCACCTAAGTAGCTGGCAGCAGCTCTGCAGTAGTTTTTCTTGTTTAGTAGCCCTGCTGTCAGACTTCACAGGTAAGTAGGTCAGAGACTGGCTAGTGTACGTGTTTGGAAGCATATAGTACTGCAGGGTTTTTTTCAGCATTGTGTTACAGAGCATTACAGAGCTGCCTAGAGCACTCAAGCCTATCTTGACGCAGTTGTTCACGTTCAGTCTCTAAAGCCCAAGCCAAGAATTTAACACGTTGGAAGTTTTGAATGTTGGCTGGGTTTCAAATCATTTTCCCTGATTCCTGTAGGTCTGAGTGCTGGCACTTCTGGGGGTGGATTATCAAAATTCAGAAATCCTTTCAAAACTACTTCCCCCCCACACACACACCCCTTTGGTTGTCAGTGACTTCATCTTCTTGCCTTGTGATAGATCACAAGAGGATTTGTAATGTCACAAGATGGGACTGCAGAATTAATACAGCTGGGAAGAGCATTCATCACAAAAATGCATACATGCAGACCCAGGCTTTGCAGACTGTGATTTCTTCAGGCTGTGTATACATAATAAATCTTCTCAGTACATTGTAAAAACTTTCAGAGAGGCAAATGGACTATTTGGGAAGTTTTAATCCTATAATCTCTTTGCATCTCTCTTCCAGTAACCAACCCTAGAGATTTGAGATCTAGAAAATCACTGGAACTTTGTTGTTTGGTTTTTATTCTAAATACTTTGTCACGCTGGCACTGTCCAAATACTGCAGAGTAACCGTTTTCTTATCACTCTACTGCAAGTCAAGAGAAATTCTGCTGCTGTCTGTGAAAGCAGGCTTTAGAGTTGCACAGCACTGTATAAGGCAGCTGCACATAAAGTACTTAGCAAACATTTAAGTTTTTATGTCAAGTGCAAGCAGCTATTCTTTAGCCTGGGCAGGTTAGTCTTCGTGAAGAATGGGATGCATTGTTTTTCTTCTGTTTCCATGCTGTAGTTTATCTGTTATCTATGTGCCTACTCAGTATTGCATAAAGTAGAAGACCACTAACAGATTGTGAAGAAAAGTCTGCATGCTGAAGGACCTAGCAGGATAATTGTGCAGAGAAAGATAAGCTGTATGCCAAGCCCATGAAAAACATACACAAACCTTGCAAGCACAGAGAGCCCCAGCTATCTTGTCACGTGATGTCTTCAAGGTAGTTGTCCCATCACTTTCCAGCACAGCAGAACAGTCCTCTGTCCTAATTATGTTGCTATTGCAGAGATGCTTTCCCTTTTTTATTTTGTGTAATTTCCAAATAGGAATTGATTATTTGACTGAAGCACTACTGCCTTATTCTTGCATTTGAGAAGATGAGTAATAAGGACGATTATATGGTGTCATGGACCAAAGAAGCTCCCTGTGCCACAACTGTGAATCAGTTTTCTATATTAAAAGCATGCGTCTTAAAGGAAAATATGCTGCATATTCTCTATAAAAGTACAGCAGACAACTAGGAGTTAGACTAGCTTCCATCTGAAGTCAGTGGGATTCTCTGCATTGGCTTTAGTCGGAAATGAATCAAGTGTTGGCCCTGACAGCTTTCTCACCAGAAGTGTGTACACCTGGCTTTCACTCCTCAGCAGGATTTAGCATTTCACAGTGTATGTTGTTTGCTGCAGTAGGAAAAACCAGAGATACTGGTTTCATAGGGCGTAGAATATGTTGCCGGAACTGCACCAGTCAGCATAATACATTTCTGTATTGCTATCATAAATGTAGCGGGAGAGCATTTTAAACATTGTCTTAATTTTTTTGTTTTAGGGAAGTTATCAACAAGGAGAACATTCCATCTGGTTTCAGCAATCTTGAAGACTGTATTCTAACTACTCAAGAAGTAGAAAAATTACAAGACAACAGCTCTGGATATCTTAATGAAAGGAATAAACCAAAACGGCAGAAATCCAGCACCAAACTTTCAGAGCTTAATGACAACCAGGATAGTCCTGTGGTAAGATGGCATGCTGCACTATTTGACACCTAGTATTAGGGTGGGAAAAAGATTTTTTTATTTCAGTGCACATATGGTTCCCTCCGGTAGCCACTTATTTAATACATGCATAAGTAACTCTTCTTGATTATGGGGAATACTGATCTCTGCACTTGTAATCTTTGTAAAGAGGAATCAAGAAGCTATTTTTCCTCTATGATCCTCTTACTCCGCTGTAGTCATTCTTCTTTCCATGACTTTTTTCTTGTGTCTTCTGCGTTTAGCAAAGTATTATAGAAAAAGAAAAAGGATATAATTTCTTTTTCCCAGTCTTTCAAAACTCTTATGAGATGATTGAAACTTCAGACACAGGATTATGTTTTAAGATTGAGTTTATTTTTATGTTCCTGTTAACTTACGAAACCACAGATCTCAAATGTCTTTCTGATAAGATGATAAAATGCATTTTATTCCTTTTCCCTACAGTCTTTATGTTACTGTTACATTTACAGTTTGCAAAACACTTTTGGAGCGTGTTGGTCCCAAAGATTATTTTCCTAGCCAGACTTCAGTGGGAAGATATAGTGGGCACACATATAGTGCTCTAAAAATCTGGAATACCATGAAATTTATGCAGCATATTCTTGTGTGACCTTCACAGAAGAGAGTTTGCCAAATTCTACATGCTATAGGATAAAACTGTGGCCTCCTTCCCTCTCAGCCAACCAAACACTGATTATGGTGTCAGCAATTGAGAAACTGTATTTTGCTTGAGTGTGGGTTCTGCTTACAGTAGGTGCACTCTGCATCCTGGTGCCTGGATCATGCAGCTACTAATAACAGTGAAAGCTGTGTGAAAAGATAAGAATTCTGAACTACAGAGCATTTAAGTTTTAGTCTGTTCTGAACTCCTTCTTATTGAAATACTGTGTTGTGACTCGTTTTGTTTAGGTTGCAAAATTGCTGTGGTCTTATGCTCTACCCTGTGCAAAGATCCTAAGGAGAGATTTGACTTCTCTGTGATGAAAAGAAGGCAAGATACCAAGAATTGTAGACTGTACTTAGATTAATAGTCAGTATCAGTAACCTGTAATGTGATGTTTCATGAAAGAGCACATGCTTCTTACTTTGTGTCTTTCATTGTAGCTATAGGCTTGAAGGCAGACAAACATCAAGTGCTTATACTCTTTTCTGTGCTTCTACTATGTACCTATGCAGTGCACAACAGCTTCAGTGTGAATAACAATTTGATTCAATATTTGGGGAAAGAAAGACCATCAAAAGTTTCCATTAAGAGTTTAAACTTGAGGACCTGAAAAATATTCCTGAAGTCTTTAAAAGTTCTTGAAGGAGATGTCCTCAAACTTACCTGTCTCTACTGGACTTTGCCCTGCCCTTCATTTTTTGGATTGTTTTTGAATTTTGGAGGGACAAAGGCTGAAAGCAACTTACAACAAACTGACCTTGCACAAAGAGCACTTTGGTTAAGGTGATTATTCTGTCAGTATGGTCCTTGTTTGCTTTGCCAGAATTGTCACAGTGGAACTGTAAAATAGGAGTGTTGTTATGAAACAGCCTGTAGAGAGTATGATGTTACTCTTTATGAAATAAAAGCACAGGCTGCTCTTTAAGCTTTCATGAATGCACTTATTTAATACTCACATATCTGAAACAGCCAGCAGAATGCAATGTGTGGTGGCTTAGCTTTCTTTTGGCTGTATCTTTATCTGTAAAATAATAGGTTGAATTAGCTACTTGAGATATAACAGGACATAACCTGCTTTTGCTAATAGGACCTTCCCATGAAAACAAGATTGTGATGTTGTTGTTTCTTCTCCACCTTTTTTAATCATCCTTCTCTAGCAACAAAGCCTGAAAGAATATGTAGGACAGTGTGTGGAAGCTCTCCTCTTAGCTGTCTAAGTGAATCTGACTCAAAAGCACAAGTCAGCAGTGGAAAAACAGTCAGTTTCACTGGTTCCAAGCAAAGGAGCATTAAAAGCTTGTAACTACACTTGAGTCACGGTAGCCAGGTTCCACTAGGAGTTTGAGAATCTCATTAAGCAAGGCTAGAATGACTGAGCCATTTAACCTACAGGGCTGGAGGTGCAGCAGGTGAGAGGGGGCTGCAGGTGCCCCAACAACTGCACTCTTCTCCACTCATTTCCTTCCTCTTTTTTAAGGCAGATTTCTCCAAATACCAGAGTACAAAACCTCCTGGTCATGTACCCAAAGTGGCAACATTCAGTTTTCAATACGTACCTCTGGTGTGGTGTG
Organism: Phasianus colchicus; assembly: GCF_987193195.1. NCBI lineage: Eukaryota > Metazoa > Chordata > Aves > Galliformes > Phasianidae > Phasianus > Phasianus colchicus. The sequence goes on along the minus strand of NC_143439.1, from coordinate 16,677,893 downwards.
TACTGTGTTTTATTTCTTTAAGGCTTTTTGCAAGAATGCACTCTAGCTATAGGGTTGGGGCAGTTTTGAAGCATATTTCCAATATGAAAGAACTCAGTACCAATCCCTTCATTTCTGCTTACTTTTTTTTTGGTAGGTGCTCTATGACTGAGTCCCTGTCAACAGAAAGTAAAATAGAATTATTACATACAAACATAGTGTGTGTGACGTGGTTTTATTTAAAAAAAAAAAAAAAAGTATTCTGATCAATTCAGGTGAAGGGTTTGACTTTTCCTGTGAATTTCACCATCAGTAAGCCACAAAGAGTACTGCTGCCTCTATGTGCAGCATTTAATTCAGTTCATATTTCCAGAGTGACAGTTCTGTGTCCCCATTCTTCAGCAAGTTTGAAATATCAAAATAGAACAGAAAACCTTTTAGCCTGCAGAATGAGAATTCCAAGCTGACAGCGTGTTTCACTGTTGAGATTTGTGAAAGAGTGAAACCAACGCATAAGTCCTTTGTATATCCATCAAAGACATATCAGAGTCCAGCTTGTCTTCACAGTACTTTTTCAGGCCCTCAAAAAACATCAGCATTAACATTGCTAATGGTTACCAAGATAATTTCAGCACACGTTGTTGTAATCAGTTGGATTTCTTGCCTTATATTCATATTAGCACAGCTTAATGTTACCTCTGTGCAGACAGTAGTGTCTGTGTGCTCCTAATGACTTGAGAAGAGACTATGGAAGGATTTGTCTAAGAAGGAATCTTTTCTAAGATAAGCATAATGAATGCTTTTGGGAAGATGCTCTGGATTTTGGTACCTGCTCTGGCAGGACTTTTGCATATCCCAGAATTGTACTCTTGTTTTGTGTGTCAGTTTGTAAAATAGGAACTATAGGATATCATTCAGTGTTATTCTGTCAGGCATTTTGAGGTCAACTGATGAAGGAGAAAAAAGGAGTAGTTGTTTCTATTGTAGGTTGTTTTATTATACGTGTACAAAGAGGCAGTAGTCTGATTGCTGTCTTGTTTCTAGCAGTCCTGTTGGATATTTCTGCATTTGATTAATGGCCTGCGGTTTGAATCTATTTCTCTCATGTATTTCAATGCTTTAACGTTTACTGTATTGCAGAGTATGGAAAGCTTTAGCTCATCCAGGCCTATAGACAGAACAGGACCTGATGACATGGAAGTTTTATCTGAAGAAAGGTGATTTTCTTTATTTCTTTTATTTTTAATTGATTAAATGTATGTACACTTTATTTTCCCTGTGATTGTGGTACTCAGAGACAGAATATGAGGGTTATATTTAGTTATGTTGCAGAGCAGTGTTACCTGCTACCATGTTAGCTTCAGAATGGAATTGTATGGAGGCACTGCTCACACTGTGGGCTCTGCCCTACACTGGATGTCAGCAAGTCTCTTCTCCCAGTCTATAAGGAGCGGCACAGAAGATGCCAATGGTGCAGACTTGAAAAGAAGTTGAGCTGTAGGCATCTGAGCCTGCATGGTCCTCACAGGGGACTGCACAGCAATGGATGCATGTCTCACCTGACCTTTGGCTTGGGAGTCAGCCCCTTTCTTTGTGCTCCACTCTCCTATGAGAGCTGTATAATAGCTGCACTTTGCTCTCCTAATACGACATTCCTTTCTACAAATATGCTTGTTGGGAGAGGTGTATTTGTTTGTATTAAAGGTACAAATAGCTCCTGAGAAGAAGCAAAACAGATAGCTTAGCATCTTGAAGTGCTGCAAGCCAGCATCTCTTCATTTACTGAAATGTATCAGCAAATGTGGAGTATCTGAAGTATCTGGAAACTTCAGTGTCCAGGAGTCATTGTTGTTTTTATTGTAAGTGTGGTTTTGTGTTTGCAATATGTTGATTGTTTTTGTTTTGTTTTGTAGCAAAGAAAGTGAAAGCGGTGAGGGTTTTTTCAGGCACTCTCAGGTTGGTAATTTTTTTTTCTCCTCATTTCAGTTCTGTGGGCTCTAAATGGGCTTTTTATTGAGAAGAAACAAGTAGTTAGTCATGTTCTGTATTCCCAGTGAAATGTTTTTCTCCCAGAGAAATGGAGTTAGCATTTGCTTTCTCTTTCCCTTCTCTCTCCTTTTTTATTTATGTAATTTAAGGACTCTCTCAACTATTGATGATCCTGAAAGCATCTGCTTCAGTCCCTTCAATCCCTCCTTACCAAAACAAGAAGCATGAACTGAAGTCAAGCACTGTGGTTTGAGTGATACTGAGTTCCTTTGCAGTCATTGTGAATAGAGTGTATAACTGCTTGTCTCCCAGGGTAGCAAGATTAGTTTGTGTCTCTTGATTTATTTAAAATAATTTTGGTCTTTTATTTGCCATTTCTCCAGTGTGGCTTGTTATCTGAGAATGCAGGTGTCCCTGATCATTTGTCCTACAAACCTGGATTGACTCCTGCTTCTCTTTGAGGGCTGGTGGTTGAAATGAATGTCAGGAGGGGAATAAAAGGGAATTTGGCATTTATGTCGACAACTTTTTCCCAAATTTTCCATTTCTGTTCAACACTCACCTCCTGCATCTGCTTGGTGGTTTTCCATCCTAACTTCTCATTAAAGAGAAGACTAAAGTTGTGTTAGGTGAGCACCTTTGAAGCCACCAGTTTATCTTTGCCTGATATACCTCTAGACATTTAAAACAGTGGGCAAAGTTACCTGAGGCACCTCTGCCTCAATCGTGCACCCATTTTAGAGGAGAACTCTTTAACAGCTGTATTCAGCATCTGGCATCTCTGACCACCTGGATTTAATGGAGGGCTGTGAGTAGTTTTAAACTAGCCTTCTCAGGTTTTGTTTTGTGTTGTTGGTGTTTTGTTTTGTTTGTTTGACTGGCTGTTTTTTTTTGTTGCTGCAGGGGATAATCTTTTGTCTTCCTTCCTTCCTTCCTCCCTTCTTTTTTTCTAGCAGAGAAGGCACAAGAGACTATTGTTGGTCTGACCAGCAATGGAGTAGCTGCCCCTCTACAAAGGGGTGCTCAGCACTTGCTTTGATCACTGCTTTGATTAGGCTTAGCCAGATCTTCTCTTTGCTCCCAGAGAGTCATTAATCCTGAGGTTTCCTGCACATGGCAGCACTAATTCCTGGCAGCTCTGGCTCGTGAGCTGTTGTATTTCCCAGAATACAAACTGCAACACCTCCAAATTCTTCTTGCATGTGGAGAAGGTGCTGTTGCTGCCACGCCGCAGAGTGCTTCCATTCAACTTTTAAAATAGTCTGGAGGAGATCTGTTTGAATGTGAAATTGTGGTCTTAAAATTAACTCATTAAGAAGAGTTTTAAAATTCAGTACTAATTGTAGGAGGAGATGTAGCCATAACCCTCATAACTCATAAATCTCATAGGAGATGGCATTATATAGGAATTACAAGGTCAAAAAAATGTTACATTCCTGCAGAGTAGTTTTACATTCTTTGTCCCTTAAAAGCCTGTTACTTAGGGCAGCTTAAAAACATACCTTTTTTACCAAATATTCAGAATGAGGAAGGAACTTTAATTCTTTCTGACTTGATCTGAAAATGTTAGGAGAGGTATTTGGAATTGCTTCTTGCTATTGTTTGTGCAGACCTAAAGCAGTAAAAATACCTTGAAACATAGGTTTTGAATGAGTTTTGAGTGGTTTTGTAGCATTTGTTGTCTGCCCTTGGAGTAGCTAGGTTCCAGGATGAAAATAAGTAGTTTCTAAAGCCCCAGTTTTGTTAAGGGAAGTTGTCCTAAACAGAACTGAGTGTCGCTCACTCAGTAAAAGTCTGCATGCAACCTGAGACCCTCACTCTAAGAAACATTGTTTACCACAATGTTGCCCATACTTTGAATGTAATAACACAGAAATGTTTGTCAACTTGTTAATTGTTGATAACATTCAGGTAGTATACTAAGTCTGGAAACAAGAAAAACTTGTACTTCTTTGTCTAGTGGCAAAGCAAGAAGAGAACTGCAGAAGTTTTCCATCTGGTAACTTTAGCCACATAATCCACTTTCATTACTAAGCTCTTCTGCAGACAAGAGTACACATTGTGGAGAGTTAAATTGCATTTATTTTCAGAAAATACTTGAGGGTAGGTCGTTCTTTTCTTTATTAATGTAGCAAAGTACTTAATTTTCAAGATTGACCCAGCACTGTAACAAGCATAGGGGAGAAATGGCATGACTCAGGATTGAGCTGGCAGAGTGACTGAATTCTTGCATTGAATTATATTATCAGGAGATGCTTAAGAATGCTTCTTGCTGGTGGTTGCAATGGATGATCAGATGTAGGGGAGGTATATCTTTTGTATCAAATTCATTTGAATCCACGTGCAACTGAATAGAACACTACTTCCTCCTGATCTGAATTCAGAGATCTGTTTCCATTTATTTCTAGCTGCTGGAGCTACGCTTTATGCTGAATCTCCTTTGGAGCAGAGAAAGCAGCAGAATTGTCCCCAGGTTATTTACATCTGTAGTTATTAGTAACTGCCAAGCAGATTCTAAAAAGCACAGACAAGTGCCTCATTTAAAATTTTTTTTAGTCATTTATGTAATTTGTGCAGTGCAGCATGGCTGCCAACTGCTTCAGAGATCATGAAGTTGCTGCCACTTTGATTTATGAGAAACGGTGGCACATCTTTTCCTAAAGGAATGTAATTCTGCCTTGATTTCTGTCCTGAAGGTTGGGAACTGGTGGCATCAGGAAATCAAATAAGAAAGTAAGCGGTGAGGATACTGAATTACCTACCAATTTGTGAGTTTTAATTCAAAGAAGGTTAAACATCTGCCTTCTTGTGTCTCCTGGGTTTATACCAACATTGTTCTTCGTAACACCTAATGATTTATTCATTGAATTAGAGGCTACATCACTGAGCAAGTGAGTACAGAAAGGACAATCACTGGCTGCAGGCACAGCACAGGCCTGATTTAAAACATTTCCGACACTGAAGTGACTTTAGAAGGAAAAAGTGTATGTAACCTTCCTAATATATCTGTAGTGGAGATGTTTACACATCTGGGAGAGTGTCCTTTTATCTGCTACAAACATCTTTTCAGAGTCGCGATAAGTCAGGAGGTTGTACACTCTCTGTAGAAAGATATTTAGTTCTGTAATTAGTATCAGTAATGGTAACATTATAATGTTTTGAGGTTGCTCCCTTTTGAAATAGTTAAATTGTAGGTAAGCTCTTCACACTTGTTACATGCTGTTCTTAATAGCATCAATTTGAAGCTTATCACTTGATTTCTTTCGGCCTTAAAGATCTGTGCCGGCAATTTAAATGCAGTTTATAAACTGGTACATTTTGTTCTCTAGCAAGTGCAAAATACTGCCTGTTTTTGGCCACTGGCCAGTCTTTCTGTTTATAATGTACACTGACTATTTAGATTCTGGCAGGAAAAGGAAATAAAATTTCACTGGACCTTCAAGAAATATTTAAGTCCTCCCAGCCTAGAAGCAGCTTAAAAGTTGTTGAGTGGTGAATTAGCATTTTTCTGTGTACAGCTTTCACAATAACCACATTTGTAATCAGATTTAGCGTCAATCTGTACGAGTTATTAGTGCCTTGGCAAGCTGTCATTTGGTGTTTCCTTTTGTTATAATGTTTTAAAAAGGTGATTTATTGAAATGAAAAGGAAATACAAACCTTATACAAATACAACGCAGAACAGTGTTTACTAATACTAGGATGTTCTCATCCAGGTAGATGGGACTGGATCCAGATTAAAAATATTCTTCATGCAATGTGTGAATTAGGCAGGTTTTCTTCTTCCTTCTCTACGTGAAGATTACATGTTTTTCTCAGCTCAGAGGAAAAGTAAAAAGCACCATGCAAGCTTCATGGATATGAAAAAAAAAAATGAAATGTGCCTTATTGACATCCACTAAGAAAACTGATTTGGTACAGTTTGGCCATGCTTCAGAATTTACAAGAAAAAGAAGTCCAAAAGTAGAAGTTACCTTTTTAGACACATTTTCTTCACACATTAGCTCAAGCAGATTGTAAATAGATGATCAAAATACCTGTGGGAAAAAAAGTCTGTATGTTGCTTACCTGCTAGACTGTATCTGGGAGAGCAATGCTTGGCTATTCTTGCCAAGACCAAACACTTCAAGTGTAACACTATCCATTCGCATGGCTCTGTGTCTGCCGGGTTTAGACGTATCCCCCTACGTGTTTATGCACATGCTTTACTCTTCCTGTTCCCCACGGCCCTCTGTGAGCCATTACAGCTTGTTTATTTTATTGTGGTCAAACTGCCTGTGTCATGAAGCCCTGTTCCAGCACACGCACAGTGTACCTGGGTTATGTGCATGGCTGAGATTTCTCCACAAAAGCACACGCTGTGTGTGGTGTGTCAGGATGAGTAGTGGTGAGACAAACAGCACTTACCTCTAGGTAGCATTAAATTATGAATCATTTACTTGACAGCATTCTGCCATTGTTTTTTGTTGTTGTTGTTTTTTTCTTAAGTCATTGGATGCCTGTGTGAATGTTCTGGCTCGTTCCCAGAGTCCGCACTGCTTTCCAGCTGAGATGCCAAACCCTGCTGCCGTTTGGATTTGCGCAACACTGCTTTAATACCCAGAGCTCCTCCATAAATAGTTCTGCTCTCCCCACGCCCAGCTAGAAAACAACCACAGGAAATCGGGGAATGTGCAGCCTGCACAGCTTAGCTGGCACTAATTGATTTGAGCCAGCACAGCCTGCATGAGAGCATTTGTGTACGTAGCCTGCACTGCTTGCTGTCTGCAGCTGCTACCAGTGCCTGCTTTTTAGGAGACCACGTATTGCCTCAGCCTTGCAACAGCATTTTTGTTGCCGTTCCAAGGAGCTGCACTCCTGTAGGAACTCTTTGCAGCTTCCTCTTCCTCTCCCTTCCTCCCTGCGGTCCTCCCTCCCTTTTCACCCCAATCAGTCAGCAGAGGCTTTTTCAGCTGCGTGCGGTTGTCAGGGCAGGCAGCCTCAGGAACTTGCTGTGGCTTCCTGAAGAAGGGAAAATTCAAGGAAGGCAAACAGATGTTTTTATCTGTGTCAGTGATTGGTACGTAGGGGCCACTGCAAAAGGTTTTGAATTTGGAACTGGAAATGTCAGGTTCTTTTTATTTTCACCTTTTTATTTAAAAGCGTGTGCTTACTGCTGCTGTGACTGCAGGGTTTTTTTCCCTCCTCTTCATCTTGAAATATTATTTTTTCCCTCATTTCTGTGGGATTATAGCAGCCTTCAAGTATGAAGATTCAAGAACACCCAAGCATTCCTGAAAACAAGCTGCAAAGAAATCAAGATGCTGATGATCAGGAAAACAGCTTTGTGTCAGAAGTGCCTCGGCTGGATTTGACAACGCTGTGTGATGACAACAACTGGGAAGGTAGGATTTGTTTCATGGCTGTTCAAATGAGTTAAAAGAGAGAGAAGGAAACCTCAGTGGGCTGGCTATATCTTTTTGTGCTAAAGTTCCGTTGCCAAAAACAACAGGAAAGCAATTTTGTCCTGAATATGGAACTGAAAGTTTGGATAAATTGGAAGTGAAATTCTGAATGGTTACTAGTTCCACTTGTTCCTTTGAGAAAGAAAATACATTGTTTTATTCTTGAAGTTATGTTCATATGCTATTTGGTACTGTAAGTCCCTGTGTGCTTTAGGATAATTAATTTCTTGATGGCTGGTTGCTTGACTGCTAAGCTGGAGCTCTAAGTAATAGTGCTTTCTTGAAAGAAACTGAATATTTCATAGGAAGGAACATTCTTCTTTCTCTCTATTCTTTTACTTCTGTTGTTATTTGGAAGTAAAGATTCAGATCTGGAAAGCACAGCAGGAGAAAAAAAAATGGCTGTCTATCTAGTACTTTGTACCTTGATTACTCTCACAAACAACATTTTTTGAATGTATGCTGTGAAAAAGTTATGATCAGAGGCTCAAAGAGCAATGTGAAATTGCTTGTCGTTTAAATTACTTAATATAGTTTATTAGCACTCATCTCCAGAGTGTATGCTTACTTGTCTTTTTCTCTGACTTAGGTTAGAGAATGAAATCTGTCGTGCAGAGTATGAGCATTATGAATTTCCATTTCATTTGAAATAGAGGGGAACTGAAGGAGTCCAGCATCTCTGGGATCAGTGCCCTTCTCACTTACTGTGTCTCTCTCCTTTCTACAAGCAGGAGTTGTCCTGCTCGTTTGTGCTTTAGGAGTGAGAGAGAGGTTTTGACAGGGAAGAAATGGGAAGATGCAAGTGTTGTATTGTAATAGTCAAAGCAAGAGGGGAAAAATGTGTAACTGTAGTTTATTAATCTAAAAAGGAGCACTGAAAAGTTAGTTAAGTTCTCTGGTCCGACCTCCACAGTGTACATGCCTTGATGTATTTTGCCTTTCTGTCTAGTTAAGACACCTTGAGCATAAGTAAAGAAAAGCCATGAGCCCTGGCTGCTTTTGATCCATCCAGGCAGCCAGTCACCATGGACAGAAGAGAGTTTCTCCGCTCGCTTATTAGCGGGGATTCCCTGGGTGATATCACCAGGCGTGCGGCGCGGCTGATCAAAGCGGTGCGGAAGGGCTCCCGCAGGGCCTTGGCTGCCCTGGTGTTGGTGAGGTGCCAATCAGCACAGTCCCTCAGGGCCTCGGGCCGGGTGATCACGTCTGTTTTCCCAGAGGTGATGTGTGGCTGCAGCCATCATGTGAACCTTTGGAAATAAAGACTCTTTTTTTCTTCTCGGTGCACGCCTGTGGCAAGCAGTGTTACTAATGGGAGTCATATGAGCGTGTGAAGGGCAGAACACAGCTCCCTTCTGTCTGACAGAGGTTTTCCCATGGTGTGAAATACGTTGCACCTTGGTACAAATCCCTCATTGTAGGTGTGTGCTTGCGTTTGGATCCCAGCTTTCTTGCACTGCAAGTATGAAACAGGATTTATGAGTGTCTGTGACTGCATTTGAGAGTGCTTCCTTCAGATTCTTCCTCCATTTTGTTCAAATGTTTTTCACAGGAGGAAGAGGTAGGCATCTGCAAACAAATCAGCTCTAGAGTGAGAGAGATGTGATCTCCTAGAACACTTGCTTAGCAGAATCACCATTTGGTTAGTGTGGGCTCAAATGCAGCAAAATGGTGACCTCAGCATCTGAGCAAGGAGATAGGGAAGATTCTGTATCTGTGGATGTGAAATCAAGCTTCCTGAAGCCAGGAGGGGCTCGATGCTAACCTCAACTTTGGGATCATTTCTACTGTTAGTGGCAGGGGCTGTTAGTGAGCCTGGCTATGCAAGGCAGGGCTGTGCCACTCGTGCACAGCTCCAACAGGCCAAGCACTGTCTCTTCCCTGCCAGCATGCATCACTCAGGCCTTTATACATCTCGTCTGTGTCCTTACTGCACCTCTGGCCCTTCCCCAGTGGAAAGGGAAAGGCCCTGTGTCTTCAGCTATGGTAATGACCAGTTATTTGCTGTGCCTTTAGGGTGGGTTCCTTTGCAGGAATTACTGCAGGAGGCGCAGGGTATGGTGTGAGCAGGCTTCTGGCAGAGCATCTGCATGCTGAGGGGGAGGCACCATCAGCTGTAGCTGTCACTACCTCTGCACACAGTCTGAGGAAGAGCCTTGGAGAACGGGTACAAAATTACATAAGGCAGCCTTGTCTGCTGACTAGCTCTTATTCTTCACTCAGGCAGACTTCCTATCATGTTCAGAGCAGAGCTGTCATAAAGAACACTAATTCAGGGGCGCTTCACTGCGATAGCTGCCATGTGAACTGTCAGGGTTATTCTAGAAATAATTTTTACTTGATTATTTTTAAGATTTGCTGCACAGTCAGACTTGTACACAAGAGGAGAGATTAGATATACTTCTGCAGGTTATGTTCCCCTTGCTGTGGATTGTGTTGGAATTGAATGCCATGAGTGGGAAGGACACAGTGTTCTCTCAGAATCCAGTGCTATTGTGCAGAATTCTTACCAAATGTTGCTAATTCAAGCACAGAATTTGTTATCCTGCCCTCAAGGAAAAATCTGGAAGTTTGCACTCCTAATAGTGGCTGGCCCTGTCATCAGCTCGGAGCTGAGCAGATAGTTCAGTAGGTTGATCTAACGTGTGATTGCTGCCTATGTAGCCTCATTACTGAGGTTTTAGAAAAGGGTTCTGTAAATGAAATTTGAAGCAAAGTTCGCAGTAACAAGCTCTTATGAAACAATCAGCAGTCGTTTTTCTTTTAAGCTTAAAAAAAAGTAAGACTAAAAGCAGAAGTTTAAAATGAATAAGCATTCTCTTCAGTTTTGAGAACCCAAGTATTGTAGCACTAAGACCCTGAGGGTGAAGCTGATCTCCAAATAGTTTTGAGACAGATTTAATTGATGCTTTCCCATGAAAAGAAGCAGGATAATGGGAAGGAAAAAAGTGTATAGCAAGAGAAACAACATTCTAGAATTGTTTTTGACACTAGCCTTAGATCAGTGTATTTGTGTGCAATAGACATAAATCAAATGGTGGTGAAACATACTTTGTTTTTATCGCCATATGTAGAAATGAATAATTGCATTGTTTATGGATTTCATTTTATAGCAGCAGTATTAAAAAAAACAACAACAGCAGCATTTATTATGGTGCAACACTATTAACAAATTGCAAAATTGTCTGGATAGCTGGTAAATGTTTCATCTCACTGACAAATTAAGGTAGCTCTTTGCTTGGGCCGTTCTTTTTGATCTATTTAGGAGGAGTATGCCAGGGCTGTTTAAGGATGTAAAATACTGACCAAGTGAGTGTTTTGAGGTTTTGAATTGCTTTATTCGTTCCATTGTGAGATGTCTTTCTGGGGTCTTCTAAGGGGGATTTAGTGCTAGGACCTCAGGTGTTGTAATTAGTTTAGGCTTTTTTAATCCCTCCAGACCTACTTCAGATCTACTACTACTGCTTCACAGCAGTGAAGATTTTAGCCTCCTGGGGCTGTCATGTGTGTGCTGAAGCAGCATACGTCAGCTGTATGGCTACAGAGAGAACACAAATCCTCGATGGCCTTTTGTGGGCTGTACCTTTGGGCAGATGCACATGGCAGTACCCCTCTGCTGGCCCTGCAGCCCCCAGTAATCCTGTCACAGATAAAAAGCAGAGCAATTAAAGGAGAAATAAAAAGTCAGGTTTAACAGCAGGATGGCATGGAGCTGATAATAACCCCTACTGAATTTGATAAAATTCATTTTTCTTTTTGCTTGACACAGGTTTATTAATAAGACCAGTCCTTTGTGTGGCAGATTGATGCTGCAACAGGCGTATGAATGCCTACAGGGTTTTGCAAAGCAACACCTGGCAGATGGCTGACAGCTTTGTTAAAAGATTAGCTGGTTGTGAGATTGGAGAGGAGTGCATCAGTGCTGAGGGTCTGCAGGCTCCATATCAGTCTATTTCACTTCTGTGACAACTTGGAAAAAGCATATCTGGAAGAAACACAAGAATCTGACCAGGAAATAGAAAATTAGCTCACTATTTCTCTATGCTGGCACAGCCATGCTGGTTAAATATTCCCAAAGCTATTTATTTTTTTCATAAAATGTTTTTATTATGAACAAAAAAAGAAGGAATATAGAGGCTTTCTCAGAGTGAGGGATCTGTTCAAGACAAAAGAGTACAGGTAGCTGCTCTGTCAAGTCAGTGGCAAAGAAAAGGCAGAGCATTTACATTTTTATTCACTTAGCAGAAATAGCCGTGGTATTAAAACTAATAACAAATATTTCAAACCTGAACTGTTCAGTCCAGGAATTTAGCAGTCTTTGGAAAGGGCTTAAAACTTTTATATATGTATCTTCTGTAAATAAATAACAAAAGAGGCTATAGCTTCTGTTGAGCAGGTTTGGGTTGATTGTTCACTATCAGAAAAGGAAGCTTCTTACCCTGAGTGGGTTACTATTTGTTTGTGCAGTCCAAGTTTCTGGCACTTGACCCATATAAAGAACAGGACAGCCAGTCTGTAACTCTGATCCAGTTCATGGTCTGATGTAGATAAGATCCGTAATTCTAAATAACTAAATATGTTCCTTTATTATTTGCTTTGTTCCTTTTGTTTATGTCCCTTTGTTCCCGTGTTTATATGTTCTTTTATTATATGTTCAGGGGGGAGGAGGGAAGCATCATTACTCAGTCTGTGTCCAGATGAGGTTTTTCTTCTAAAAGCATATAGTCAGCAAGGGAAACAACTTGTCCATGGAGTCTTTCCATCTTAGGAGTGAGAATTAAAACCAGCTGATTTTCTATAGCAAGCATTTCTTATGTCAAGTCTCAAATTTGACCTTTCCTTTTAGGATGTTTTTTTCCTTTTGTACGCTTTTTCCTTTTGGATTCGACTTTTGGGCACTATGTATACTCACCTTAGGACAAAATCACATGCATCGTGTATGCTTGGTAATGGCTTTTTTTTAGCTGGTGCAGTAGAAGCTGTATTTGGTTACTGCTAAATGTACTTTCGACTTCTCCTAAGTTTGTTCCATCTGTGTAAATCCATGAGGATGTGATTTAATGATTTCCAAGAGCAAATTCTGTTTTGGTGTGAGTGTATTCCAAAAACTGGAAATGAAGAATGTCTGGAAGAATTGCATGCATCACTTACCTCATTTCTGCTAGTCAGATGTATCAGATTTGTTCCTTTCTTGTTATCAGCCATTAAATTGCTGCAAGAGATCATGTGAGGACCTGAAATTATGAGACTCAGGAAAGGGTCAGAGGCCAAAGTATCACAGCTTGAGTGAATGATTTGCCCTTAGTTTCCTCTTTGTTCATATTAGGTACCTTGAGAAAATTTTTTCAGTTATTAGGTACCTTCAAGGTGAATGCAGCTTAGAAAAAGTTCACATTCCAAAAATTACTCAGGGGAAATATAGGCTGCAGGAGCTTTCCAATCTATAGCAATGCATCCTGTGTCCATCTGAGTTTTGCACGCCTCATTAATGCAGCCCCTGTGAGCACCTGTATGTGCCAAGAATGTGCTTCACTTATCATAACACTTGAGAGGTGCAAACACCTCCAGCCACCCCTTTCAGGATAACTTTCAGTTTGCATGCAGCACCAATCTCTAAGCAGAGGCATACAATTTAAATTCATGTATAAAGAAGAAGGGGAAAGGAGGAGAGTCACCTTTGTTGCAGCAGAATTCCTCTAGGCTGGTCATTCCTGAGCTGTGCATGATCTCATGCTGCCTGAGCTGTACTTAGGGGAGAGCAGCACAAGATTCTGTAAGGGAGTCCCCACGAAATCCATTCTAAGCTCTGAAAGTCTTAACCTTGTTCAGCAGAAGGAAATACTGCTTTTAGTTCAAAAAATTACTAGCTTCAAAAGCCTCTTCTCTTCATGAAACAAGAACAGACATGCTAGGCACAGGAAATACTGAGTCCCTAGCTCTGAGACTGGTCTGGGAGCTTTCTATAAGGGTTTTTGTTTTGTTACTTGACTCTAGAACTATTTGTTAGGTTTATAAGTTCAAGGCCTGGCTCTTAAACTGTTTAATCCCGTGGTGCTAAGTAGGAGCATGCAAATCAGCTTAGAAAACTATCTGAACAGAAAATGTTAGACTCCTTATGGCATCTGGAGGGAGCTGTCACAAGATTGAGGCGATTGTTTTCTGTGGGCAGCAACACTGAATTGGGCTTCCATTTCTCTCCCACCCCACCATCTCCCTGTATGGCATTGCTTTTGCTTCCAGCTAAGCATTAAATATTAAATATAAAATCAGCTCGTATGACAGTTGGGTGCCCTATAGAACTGGTAGTAATGTAGTGAAGCAGTCCTTCCTTACAGGCTAGAAAAACATATGCTTCCTTCTAGTCTTTGAATTTTCAGCCATGTGTGGCAGAGTTGTGTTGGGGAGCAGGAGGACAATCGTAGTGCTGCTCATTTGCAGCATTTGTATGACCTAAAACTGAGGAGCTTCTTCCTATCACCAGCTTGCCTCCTTTATCCTGCCATGTGCCAGTAATTTTGTTCTATCCTGGTATTATTTCCTCAAAAGTAGTGGCTGGTGATACCTTCTCTTGGTGTCAATCCATAGTAATTCCAGCCAGATTATGGATACAGTTTTGCGTTGCACTCAGCAGATTATTTGTGCTTGTATAGAGCATCCACTATGACCAGGTAATGTTTTGCATTACTAGCAGGTGTGAATAATGACCCAGAGAATACTTGACATTGACAACAAGCAGTCACTTAGGACAATGGGGTCGTGACATGACATGAGAAATGTCTGGAGTCTGTGGTACTTGTAAAACAAAAATGATAACATCAATCTTTGTCTTGCTGTTCCTAGAGCCCATCCCTGCACTTTCTTCATGGCAGCGAGATGGCTTAGACTCAGAAGAGGCTCGCCTTTCCCCACAGGCTGGTCGTTTAATTCGCCAGCTCCTGGATGAGGACAGTGATCCTATGCTGTCTCCTCGCTTCTATGCCTATGGACAGAGCCAGCAGTACCTGGATGATACAGAAGTGCCTCCTTCCCCTCCCAATTCTCATTCATTTATGAGGTGGGTTGTGATTTCTCTGTGGTGACTCTGATCTGGCTGCATTGCACAGTTGCATCAAGCAACATCTCTTTATATCACACAAGCCATATAGCTTCTATTTTTTCTGTCAGAAGACAGGTGTTTTAAGAAAAGTTCTAGGTAACTGATCATTTCAGGGTTTTTTCAATTAATATCTAGAGTTACTGTTCCTGAAAGAGGCTGTTACAGCATCCTCTTTTTCTGTCTGTCATTAGAGAATAACCAACATAACTTTCTCACTTCCGTGGGATTTGCCTTTATTTACTCAAAGTTTAAGTGTCCTTCTGAGAGAGAAGATGTACTGCAGCTGTTTGGATAAACTCTTTGTGCAATCTCTGCTCTTGGTAGGAGGCGGAGTTCTTCTTTGGGATCTTACGAAGATGACAGAGAAGACCTTACCCCTGCACAGCTTACCCGGAGGATTCAGGGACTGAAGAAAAAAATCAGGAAGTTTGAGGACAAATTTGAAGAGGAGCGGAAATACAGGGTAAGTCTCTACTCAAGCATTTGTAAGGAGAGGTGTAAGGTATTTAGAAAGGGAGGAGACACTAGGGGAACCTATCAAACATATACAGAGAGCTTGGAAGTATTTAAACAGTTCAAAGTAAAGGAAAATGTAATACTGCTCCAAAAATGACAATGTGCATCTATATCAAACAAATCATCTTTCCTGGCATTTTTTGTACCACCAGTGCAGTACAGGAGAGTCTCACAAACTCATCGGATTTTTATCACTGCTTTATACAGCGAGGATGCAGGAATTGCTATGTTAAGTTTTGCATTTGTATATTTATTAAAGTTTACTTTGTAGAAGGAACAATTGTGCATCTCATTTGCATGATGGTATTTGCAGGACACCGGAGCACTGCATAGTAGAGAAGAGCAGCCTTCTTTGCTCCTCAGCAAGGAGCCATAGTCAAGTGCTGCTGGGCAGACGCAGTGTTCTGTATTCTGTTTATTCTTGACATGCCCTTCCAAGGGACAGAAAGCTTTTTAAGGAACTAAAGCTTCATATGTGTGCATCTTAGTCGGTGATCTAAACCATGAAGGATGGTACTGAAAGGGTCTTGCATCAGTCTTGCAATGCACTAAGAGATAATGTTGTGACAGATAGGGCAATCAAAGCAAGTTCTGAGCTGGATAGGTCACAGGTATGCAGGCACCAGTTAGTAGCCTGTACCCATGCTCTGTGCTGTGTCCCAATCCTGTTTAGCCCCCATTTTGTTACACAGGCTTATTTCAGTGGGTCTCTCCTGTTGATTTAATACAGATTCAGCATGATTGTTCTTTCCTCCCAGCCTTCCCACAGTGACAAAGCAGCTAACCCTGAAGTGCTCAAATGGACAAATGATTTGGCCAAATTCCGAAAGCAACTTAAAGGTGAGCAGTCACTGTTGATGTACTTTCTGGGGGCACCTAGACTTAACCTTTTTTAAATTTGATGCTAGACAGTGGTCCTGTCACTGTCACATTTTTAAAAAGGGAAATTATTCCTCTTCCCCTAAATGTCCCTGCTTAGAGTCTAAACTGAAGATATCAGAAGAAGACCTGGGCCCTGTGGTGCGTCAGCGAAGCAACACGCTCCCTAAGAGCTTTGGTTCTCAGCTTGAAAAGGAGGATGACAAGAAACAAGACCTGTCAGATAAATCTGCCAAGCCTGCTGTGGAAGTGACCCTTGATTCTATCCAGAAGAAGCTTCAGGAAAAACGAACAGAGACAAACCGACCTGAGGATATAAAGGTACAATATATGCAGATCAGATTTAGGCCTTTTAAGTACAAGCATGTAACTCATAGCTGCACTGTCAGTTGTGAAAGTCTTGTGATCTTTTGCATTTTGTCACAAAGTCTACAACCTCTACTCCAGGCTTACTTGCTTTAGCTTCTTTCCCTCTGCTTTCCTTATCTGTATTTTTTTTTTCCCCCACACTCTGTTTTTACTGAATGGCACTGTGTTCTTTTTCTGATTCTCATAGATTCCATGTAACAGTTCTGAACTGTTGTTATGACCAAAAGCTTTTGGCACATTCTGAGTCTTCCAGTGATTCTCAAGATTAGGTCATTGATTTTCTTCTAGATCACTCCACAGCTGAATGCTCTTGTCTTCTCAGGGCATTTTATCACTGCTTTTCTGAGTGTCACATTGAGCTCAGCTAGTTCCTGTAATCTCTGAGGGTTATTAGTGGAGAGTCTTTGTGTCTGATGTTGCTAGTTCCTGAGTTTTGGGTAGCCTTGTAAATGAAGTCCTTGAGTCTGCTGACGTGTGAATTGTGCAGTACTCTGCGAAAGAGGAGCAGACAGCAATATCTTTATTTATTAGATTTGCAGAAGTGTTTGGCTGTTTTCTGAAGGTAGCAAGAATAAACAGCCTGACCTTTTAAAGGTCTCTGATAGTATTTGGTGCAACAATAGAGAGAGAAGGCTTGGTGTCAGTCATGTTTGGTGGAGAAGCTTTGGAAAACTGGGGGAAGTGTCTTCCAACTGTCTGCCTTTTCTTTTTTTTTTTTGGCTTTGTCCCCTCAGCCTGTCAGCCAGAGCTTTTCACTTCGTAGCAGAATTTGGCAGAAAGAAACAGTCTGACTGCACTTCATTTCTGTTAAGTGTGTCTGTAGCAGTCAAAGCGAAAATGGCAAGCTTTGCAACAGGTACTGGAGCTTGTCTCAGGTTTGGAAGACAAGGAAGAGCATGCATTCTGTTGCTGGACTTAAGATTCAAATCTTTCTAAGTGAAGAACAGCCACCATCACTGAAAGTTATTTAACATTGTTTGTTCAAAGCACACAGAAAATATAAATCCCCTTTATGTACCTACAACATGTTCACATACAAAGGTTATTTAGTTTCAATTTGCCTACCTTGTATATAGGGCTCCACTCATGGTAAGACTTTCCAGCAATATAGCTGGGAAAGGGGAACTAGAAAGCAGAGATGTGTCTTCAAAACATTAATGACAAAATGATAATGACTTTAGTTAGGCCATTAATTAGTATTGTCAATTAGTATTGTCTGTGTCTTGAATTCTGACTTTTTTCTTCCTCTTCTCTCTGTGCTTCTTTTTACAGGACATGACAAGAGATCAGATAGCAGCTGAGAAAGTGGCTCTTCAGAAAGCCTTGCTGTATTATGAAAGCATTCATGGCAGACCGGTATGTACAGCAGCATTGTTTCAAAATACATCTTTATGTGTCTTTGTCTGTTGTAAATGACTGCCCTAGTGCTTCTTCAGTGTCACAGTCTCTAAGACTTCTTGCTGTTCTAACCATACATGTATCCTTTAATTACCACCCTGATCCTTCATTACCACTGCCACGTTGCTCTTGACAAGGGGTGCCTGCACACAGTGCTGGACCTACTGAATGAAGTTCAGTGTGCATTATTTTGGCATCACGCTTGCCAGGATCCACAAACATTCACTTTGTGGCCCAGCTTATTCACCAGCTTTACCAGGGAATAGCTGTGCATGGACCCTCATCCTGACAAAAATTTGTCAGTTTGCTATTATTAATGACTAATTGGAAGACAGGTGTGCAAGCAGTGCACCTTCTAGAGAAGCTGTATCTTTCTCTGAGTACCACACTATTTGCGAGGAGGCACATGTATCTTCATATTTGCACAATCCCTTTGTGCCAGAGGAGTCACAAAACAGTTTGTCTCCTGAATGCCATGACAAGTTGAGAAGAGATTTTCTCATTCCCCTAAGCAGACATTTGTTTCCACGAGGAAGAGACAGGCATGAGATTTCCTGTACATTTGAACTTAGCAAAGGAAATTTATTTGTAAAGACAGAATTAAATAGTGTCCTGTTGATTCCTGCCACGACAGAAATATGGTAGGTTCCAGGCCACCACGTACTCTGGTTGGCTTTGTACAAACCCCTCCTTCTCTTTCACTTTATTCTAATCTTTGCTACCAGCTGTGGAGGTATCTTAGTTCAGTTTCAGAGTGGTACTAATCCCTTGACTGGTGGCTTGAGAGAAGCAAGTTACTGTATATAAGGAGTGCTTGATGAGTGCAGATGATAGATCTGTCTTTCTTCTGCTGTGTCCTGATTCCTACCTGCCATTTGCTCCTGAATTATTTCCTCCTTTGCCTGTTGGTTTTCTTTGTTTGCTTGTTTTATTTTAAAGTGTTGCTAATTTAAATGCTTCCCTTCATTTGGTGATCCTTATGGGTCCCTTCTGATCTGGGATATCTCTATGATTCTGTGAAGTACTAATATTGCATAGGCACATATACCAGTAGGTGAAAACAGCATGGTTGTATGAGAGGACATGAAATTTTATTATAGCACAAAATAGCAAAAGGCCAACACATCCACTTAACCTTCTCCAGCAGAGTCAGAGTTGGAGTCTGCTTTTGGTATCACAGTGATGTAAATCATCAGGTGTCATCTTGTTAAAGTAAACTCACTTAAATCTGTTTAAAAACTCACTTTAAATCTGTTTTAAAAGGCTGTCATGTCAGCATACCTTCCTCCCAGCACTTTTTGATGCTTTATTTATACAGCTACTTTTTAATTTGTTTTTAAATAAGCAGTCTATAGCAAGCAACATGGAGTCACGTAGCAAGAAAGACTGCAGCTGATCAGCTTTTGCTCTTCCCAGCTTTTGGCACTGCAGCAGTGGAAAAGTACTGAGAGCTTGAGGAGAATGGGGTGTAGTTCAGCCAAGTTGAGTTGTTGTTTTTTGTATTGCTTTTTTTTTTTTTTTTTTTAAGATATTTAACTAAACAAGAAAAACAATGGAGTTCAGATTTAGTGCAGCTGGGTCTTTCTGCACCAGTGACAGACAAACCTGGAGAGGTAGAACTGAACTGCTTTAGTTAAGCCAAAAAGTTCATTTCTGCAGAAATTCTTGAGCTGCTCAAACAATGCAGGCAATGATCTCTTCCTTGGCTGCTGCTGCTGCTTGCCACACAGAGTATGCTCCAGAGTTATGTCAAAGGCTCTGTTATTCTGACAGCTTTTTTTGCATTTTGATGTTTTCCAAAAATATATTCAGGTTTTGCTGGTATTACATTTAACTAGGGAGACAGTTTGCCCATGTGCAGAACACTTTCTTTCAGTTTGCTTTCTGGTTAAATGTTCTGGTGCACGTCTGCAGGGCTGACTCAGGCCCCTCGTGCTGAACTTCCTTGCTTAAATTAATTCTTTGTATTCTTCCTCCATAGTGATGTTCAGACTCAGAAGCATGTCATTTATATTCTCCTATTTGTAAATGTGCCTTAGGAATTTCTGTCCATTCCAAGGCTTATGTTTATTTTCCCATACAGAACAGATGTATTTACCTATTTTGAAATGTCATGAAGTGAAGGTTTGTTTCTCAGCCACCAGCGTATTTTTGTTGTTGTTGTTTTGGGTTGTTTTTTAAGTAACAGGTACTGGCTGAGGCAACAGTAGTGCTGTGCCTCCCATTCTACTAACTGCTAATCTGGTAGAACTAGGAGTAATACAAGTCCTGTAGAATTTCTCCAATTTTCCATTTTTATGCTTGATGGATTGCAGAGAAACGTCGAAAGCTGGAGGCAGTTTGCTAGCCAGAGCACTCCTGGCAATACCTACAGCTCCAGTTCTGCCCTTTCCAGACCACATCTCTCCTGCTCTGGAGGGATGATGTGAAAGCTTTAAAAAGCTTGCTCCAGTGAAAGTAAGCTGCAGACAAAATGAAAGAGAGTTCATTTTAAAGTCTTCTCCTCATTCCAAGCTGCATTCCCTTTATTCCGCTATCTTTTCACTTATTTCGCTACGTTTGCATTTCTGGTTTCTGTGCTAGTGCTGTTAGCATGCCATCATTATGAAATTCCCTTAAATCCTCTGGTTAACAGCAATCACAAGCACGTACCTTGTAGAATGGAGCATCTGCTGAAGATCTCATGGTTCTCATTTCTCTTTCCTTTACAGGTTACCAAAAATGAACGACAGGTGATGAAGCCACTGTATGACAGGTATCGCTTGGTCAAGCAGATCCTCTCCAGAGCCAACACCATCCCTATCATTGTGAGTAGAACTTTCTTCTAGAAACGTCTTGCTTAGGGTTAGAGCTGAGGCATACAGCACAATCAATAAGGCCAATTCCTCCCTGACGTCTCAAAGACCAAGCGAATGAGCGAGTCGGTGACATGTACTGCAGTCAGATAATGTCGGTCAGGGGTCTCCAGTGCCCACTCATGAGCCATGAGACACATCTCACCTTTTGTTGTTTCTCACCTTTCCATTGGGCTGCTGCTGTTATTTCATCATCTTATGTTTGGCTACAGCATCACTTCCCTTTCCTTACTGGTCTATTCAGAACTGTAGGTCTGCATGTTGTTTGGTTACGCAGGGCTGTATGTTGGGAGTACAGACTTGTGTGAGTCCCAAGGCAGGCACTGGTCTCTTTGGCTGAGAGAAAGGGACACTATGCTGATATTGAAGAGATCCTGCAAGATGCCCGCTCAATCCAGGTGGTGCTTTGGCAAGGAAATATTGACACCAGCATGGAATCCAGTGCACTCCTTTAGGGAGCAAACACTGAATCTCAAATTCTGGACAGCTTGTGTAGGCCATTTTTAAAGAATTTTTCAACCTAAATATATACCAAGAATCCTCTTAGCCTGTCTAAAGAAAGAGAATTGTTTGATCTTGGTTCCTTTTTACCCTGTCATGTACGATCTCTTACTGTTTTTGCTGATGTCCTGGCTGCTTTTTGTAGACTGCTTGCTGAACTGAACGGACTGGCAGTGTTACTTGAGTGCAGTCAATCACACTGACATGTAATTTTTTTTCTGCACATGTGGTGGCAGGTGGTCCTGCATTTAAAACTAAAGCTGTTCCTCTTTGAATATGCAAAGTACTCCCCAAAATGTGAACGGTAAAGATGGTGCAGATGGAAGAAACCCTTCATCTGTGTGTTGGCAGTTTAAGATGAAGCTCACAAAAGAAAGCTCAGGTCCTGTTTAGACACAAAACTGAAATTGCACACTGGCTAGCACAGGGGAGATGAGACTGGCTTTCCCCAGTCCCTTAGAATGAGAAGAGTGAGAGATTCACATAGAGGCAGAATACATTTGAAAGCCCATCATGAAGCACTTGATTGGAAAGTCAGCCTCCTGGAAAGCAGGGCTGGAGAGTCCAGCTAGGCTTACATCATAGCTCTGGAGAGCCAACCAGTTGTGTGTGTGTGTTTGTGTGTGTATGTAAGGGCCTCAGGTTGGGGGGTTATTTTCTTTGTAGTTCCTGCCCAGCTAGTATTCCAGCATCCAAGTTTTTTTTCTTGAGTGTTTAGCAGTGATGTCCCTCGCTAAGCAACATCTTGAGGGAAAACAGTCCAAGATGCAAAGGGTTTGCCAGGCGTATTTTGTTCTTTAAGAAATGGATTTCTCCTGATGGTCTGGCAGTGAGCTGAGCGAATGAGTGAGTGAGAATGATCTGAGAGCAGGTGGCGGAAGAGAAGGGGTTTCATAATGTAACGTACTTGTTAACACCTGTCACAGGGTTCCCCCTCCAGCAAGCGGAGAAGCCCTTTGCTGCAACCAATTATCGAGGGCGAAACTGCTTCCTTCTTCAAGGAGATAAAGGTGAAGACCTCCAGCTGCTAACTAATTGCTCAGTTTGCATCAATTTTCCCCTTATACCAATGAAAGAGAATGATTTTTTTTTCCATCAGTGTTGATTTTTTTGCAGTGTGTCTTCCTGAAAAATCAGTAGCTGCTTTAAGCCTGTCCAGTTCTGATCAAATTCTTCCCTTGTTGTAGATAAGACTACAATATTCCCTTGGCTTTGTGTTCTTTCCCTTCTCCTTCTCCCTCCCTTGCTCATAATGTATTTTATTTTGCTAAAAACCTCACAATTATCCTTTGCACTTTGGCTTGGTGATTTTTTTTTTCCCCTTGCTTTCTCCTTCCTCTTTAATAACACTAATTTATTTTGCAATAGTTTCTCTCACTCCAACGCTCTTGTGGCTTGCACACAACACCATGGCTGGAATGAGATCTCACAAAACTAACACACACACGGAGCCAACCAGGCATTTAGAGGATCTGTATCTTCTCCTGTTCACAGACTTATTTTATCCAGGGCTCTCTTTCACCACCTTGTAGGCAGCATTTCTAACCAAGTCACACGAGGACTGAAGTAGGAACGACTCAGTCATGTTTGTTAATGCTGTCAGATTTGGATGATAGGATTGTTGTGATGCTTTCTTAATCCACTGTGGAGTGATAGTTCATGGTGATGAAGTCTGCTACAATATTGGTCCTTCTTCCTCTGAGAAGGGATGTCCAGCTGTCAGTCAGGACAGGCTGCTTGGAGCTGAGTCCTGGCTTGCATTAGTTACTGTTGCAGTGTAGCAGGAAATAAAAGTGCTTCAGCAGGCTTGAGTTATCCAAACATGGGTAGTGTTTGATGTAGATACTGCAAACGTGGACATCCAAGATGATTCTGTGATAAAGGAGTGACAGTAGCTTCTATATCAGTGGACTATTCAAGGCACGTATTCATTAAAACCAGACTGCAGACTGAAGCACGTAGCACTGCTGATTAGAGGCTGGTTAACAAACATGGAGCTCTCAAGTCTGCAACAGCAGTCTGAATTGGGTTATTGGATTGATTGGGGCATTTCTGTGTCTTCTGTCTTTCAACTGTGTGTGCAACTGGATTCAAAGTTTACAGCTGTCAAGTGTGATGATCTCTGGTGACTAGTGAGGCAAATGCTGCATCAGGGCAGCATCTCACCGGTTTCCTACAGAGAGCACAAATGTGGAGGGCTGTGGTGTTGCTCTCATTAAGCCCATTAATGCTGAAATGCCAATTGCTTATTGGGGACCTGTGGTGCTGCATGCAGCAGCTTTTCACTGAAGTACACTCAGAATTAAACAGAGGAAATTGCCAAAAAAAATCAAGAATTTTCCCCCTGTATGGGTCCATTATGGACAGAGCGCTGCTGGTCTTGATGAGCACCTGATTCTGTTGTTTTCCTGGTGTATTTTTTAAAGCATTTGGGAGAGCTGGATAAGAGCTTAAACAATGGCATGAAGTTTGCGTATGTTTGGACAGAATATCTTGAATGTTGTCTGTGTTTAGAGAACCACTGGAATCCTTGTATGCTGGGAGTAGTGATATTGGGTTAATCTGGAGATTTTATATTTGTAGCTCTTGAAACTAAATGTCTCACGATTAAAGAACCTCACAGATGCAAGCCAAATGGATCTAGTCAATGAAGATAATTTTGGTTTGAATGTAAATGGCAGTGTGGGTTTAAAATAAGATTTCCATATGAGGCACTTTCTAAGCAATGGTTCTTGATCAGATTTTTGTTTTTAATTGCTCCTTCATTTTAAATAGCAAAATGCTTTAAGAGGTCTTGTAATGGCCAGATGTAGTGTTTTGGCACTGAGGTCTAAACAAGTGAGATTTCTGCACTGTCTTTTCCTCCCGTGGGCTTTCTTTGGCAGAAGGTTTACTCCTGAGCTGTGGGCTGTGTGCCCTGGAGCGAAGCAAGCAAGCCAGCCTGCTGTGCTGGCCCTTGTTGGCTGGCACGGGCTTATGGGTGTCCTTGGGGAAGAGATTGCTACCAGATATGCAGATTCAAGTTACATGGGTGCTTTGCTTCTCTCTTTGGGAAAAATTTCTTGCACAGCCTATGAAAACGGTCCTTTTCCTTTCCCTCCAGAACTGGAACCCAGAAGCAACTTACTCTCCTAGAAAAGGGCAAAGGGTCTTCTCCTTCAGTGCTAAAGGGATTCCCATAAAATAAAATAATACAGTTTCTATTTATTTGATTGACTTAGCAAATCTTCCACTGCATGCCAGCAGGAATTACGTTCTCCTGCTTAAGGCCCAGCTGCTACTTCGTAGCTGGACAGAACAGCATGCCTGGGGTCCTGAAAACAGCAGTGAGCAGTGGTCTCCTTTCTCTCTTTGGCCTGTTTTTTTGGAAAGCGTTTGACTGCTCCTACTGCTGCAGTTCTCATGGAACTCCTCATGGCTTCTGTGAATCAACAGGGAGCTCCTGGACTTAAGCTCAAAAAGAAAGTCTGTAGGGAGTGGAATCGGGAACAGGTTACCAGGGGTCACTACAGAGAAGTTGTCCAAGGAGGGATCGGGTTGGGAAGGCTAAAACCCATACAGAATTAAATCTAGCCAGGGACACAAAAAGGAACAAGGAGAAAAGCTACAGGGCAAGTGGCAACAGGATGAGGAAATGGTTTTAAACTGGTAGATTTAGACTAGATATGAGGAAGAAATTTGTTTACTGTGAGGATAGTGAGACAGTGCAACAGGCTGCCCAGAAGTTGTGTATGCTTCCTCTCTGGAAGCATTCAAGGCCAGGCTGGATGGGGCTGTGAGCAATCTGTCTGTGGGAGGTGTCCCTGCCTATAGCTGGGGTTGGAACTAGATGGTCTTACAGGTCCTTTCCAACCCAAACCATTCTATGATTCTATGATTTATTACTTTATTCCAACCTCATGCTTTATATTAAGGTTGAAAGCTGCCTTCTGGAAAGGTCTCTGCAAGTAAGAGAAAACTGGGTCCTGTTTCCTGAAAATAAAAGTGATTTCTGGATGGTATCACATAGCAAAGCCTACATTTGAGAATTCTATGCATTAGCAAATACAACGTGCAGCAGAGACTTCCAAAAGTTGTGCTTGTAAGTTGTAGGAAAAAAAATTGAACATGACCCATTAGTCTGTGTACTTTGGGGAGATGGCACTGGACAAAGTGTTTCCACTCCAATTTTCAGTGTGCTACAGCTATATGGTATGGAGTTGAGGTTGGGACCATGTTAGCAACAGCAGGCCTTTACAGTCAATGATATCCAATACTTGGCTTTAGAAGGATCCATCTGAGCTCATTGGTAGCACTGAAAGAGCATTTGAGGTCTTGAACTCTGCCTTTAGAGAGAGCTGTATCGTATGAGCGAATACTTGTTTTAAGCTGATGTTCTGTATGCTGCCTGTTGTATTTGTATAGACGAGCAAAGGATGGCAGGTGTGCGTTAGACAGCATGCATTACAACTGAAATTGGTTTTATCTGTATCACAATATAAGAATTAAAGCAACAGGTTGCTGAGAAAGCTAGATTTTTTTCCTACTCTTTTTTCTGCCTTGGGTCTCCTTAACAAATCTGAGTTGATTTCTCTGATATGCTCTGGGTATAGCATGTCTTCCTGGTGATATCCTGGTGTACTGTATTGCTTAGCAATTGAAGTGCTTGCTTGCTCTGCTTATTCACTTATTTTCATATCTGTTCCCAGTGCATGCAGCGAAAGGAGATGCTTGCTTCTGAGAAGGGAAGCAACTTACTGTGTGATGGGGGTGTTCTTTCTCTCTCTGTAGGAGGAAGAGGAGGGCTCTGAGGAGGACAGCAATGTGAAACCAGACTTCACAATCACTATGAAAACAGATTTCAACGTGCGTAGCTTCTTGGATCAACTAGAAGATGATGCCGACGGCTTTGTTTCCCCGGTGGATGATAAGATACCATCAAGGAGCAACCAGGATATGGGGCTTTCAAATCTTCATGAAGCATCCATGTATGTTGTCCAAATTTTTTTGCACTTCATTTTGAAATGCAGTAGACCCCTATATGAAAGGGTTTGGGAGAAAACTACCCTGTCCTCATAGTGATATCTGACTTTTATCATCTTAGGAATGTTGGGCTAAATAGAACCTCCACTTCAGCTACTATCATTGCTGAACTTTTATCATTGGAACAATTCCTTTACTTTACAAGGCTTTCCTATTTTCGGAAACATCAAGTTGAACTCCTTTTTCTAGTTTTAAGCACCTAGATCTACTGCATACACACACAGATGGTAGCCCTAACTCATGGCTGTCAAACCTCAATCCCATAGAAGTCACCAAAACCAGGTCTATCTTCAGCAAGTAAGTTTCATTGAAGTTAGTGATGAATTGTGAAATGCACACTTGACTTAAGCCTACGTGCAGTTTTTTTTCTTGAAGTAAATTCAGAGACCTTCTTATTGCAATTAACACCAGATTCCCAGGGCTGCTTACGGAGCAGCTCAGTTACTTGGCATCCATACAACACTGAATTTGCACATTTACTGTATGTTTCCAGTTATAATTGTGTTCATAAGTATAATCATGTCTGTATTTAAACACAACAGGCCTGAACTGTTAGAGCAGCTGCAAGAAGTCAGGGAAGAGAAAAAGCGGATCCGAAAAAAACTGAGAGACTTTGAAGATAATTTTTTCCGACAAAATGGGAGGTAATTTCTCAGCTATTCCTCTGTCTTTCAGCTGTTCTTAATCAATTTGGCATCTACAAAGCCTCCAATTATGGAAAGTTACCTGAATTCACTACTGTATATTTCGTTGTCATCATTATATACTTACATTCATTACAGTTGCCCATTAAAATGAATGGCCTTTTTTTCTTCTCCAAATATCTTTAGGAACCACAACCTCTTTGATAACTTTAAAAAGCAGTATAAGTACAGAAAATCCAGCTGCATCCAGCAAAACTAGTAAGAATGATGGAACATTTCCTTAGGGATAGAAGAATTGGTCTTTGTCCCCAGTGACCTTGTATGCTTCTCTGTCCTGATTTTGCATGTCTGTGAGGTATTCAGGCATGAGTTTAACAAGTACTTTTGCTGTAGTATAGCTGGGTATGTAAGAATCAAAAAAGTTCTTCATATATGAGCTGATAGAGTGCTTTAATATTTTTATTCTCCTGAAATTAGCTTCTTGCCACTACCGTAAACTTTAAATGTTTTTATAAAATCACAGAAAACTTGAATCTCACTTATGCTGAGATGAAATATCTTACTTCTTTTGAAGGAAATGGTTCTTCTGATTGTTTTGATGGGTTTGTTGGGGTTTCTTTGGGTTGGTTGGGTGGTGGGTTTTTTGTTTTTTTTTCCAACTGTCATGCCAAGGATGACAATTTCAGCAAAGCAGGAGCCTCAGATAAGTTTCTGCATTTGGAAGCATGGGATTCTGTTAAGCTTCAATATTATGTACTGTCTGCTTCATTAGATCATTTGCTTGCATTTCTCTTTTTCTAAGTATAAAAGTTATTTAGTTTTATTCCCTGCTGGGTAATAGAAGAGGGGAAATATTTTGTTAGTCTGAACCTGGGGATAGAGGAAGGCTACTGAAGTAAGATCTACTGGTAGAGAAATCTTCATGGCTTCTTTTACTCTCATTAGGAATGTGCAAAAAGAAGACCGTACTCCTATGGCTGAAGAATACAATGAATACAAGCAGATTAAGGCCAAGCTGAGGCTGCTGGAGGTCCTGATCAGTAAAAGAGATATTAGCTCCAAGATGATGTAAAGGAGGAGAGTGGTTTTACCAATACACTAAGAAGAGAGAGCACCAAGCGGACAAGTGCGTGAAGTGGATGCATCGAGAGCCTGGCTGGGAGGGCTGAGGAGCTCCGTGGGAACTGAAGGGCCATTACCAGAGGCAGGACAGGGAGAAAGGGTGGCTTTCCATCACTCTCTCCATTTGCTGTTGTCCATTCTTTCTCCAGGCCTGATGCCCAAAATGGAGTTTGCCAGTGTCGGAGACATGATGCTGTCCTCAGTGACTGCACTGAAGGGTTCCTTCTGTTTTGATTTGCTTACAGATCCTGTAATATTTAGAATATGAAAGCCAGCCATGCTATTCTTTTTTTTTTCTTCTTCTTCTTTTTTTTTTTCCAGGATATCATAGCAAGAGGCAAAGTAGCATGAATAGTGACTAAATCATCAAATAGCTTCCACTTTATTTTACCAGACCTGATCTGATCTCATGTGATGGCACAGGTCAGACAGCACCAAGATTGTTCTCTTATAGCTACAGTAAAGATTTGCTCAGACCTTTGACCAGACTGTTTGGAGTTCAGTGACTTCCATTGCTTTATAACATGTTGGAAGAGTATCCTGGTCATAGCCCAGAACTGGTTTGAGTTACAGTTTTGCACAGGATTCAGTTGGGTTTTCTTCCCACTTTTCTTTTTTGACTGCCAATTCAGTTAAGAAAATACCTACATCTGTTTGGAATAGCGAAGCAAAAGAGTTGGGCAGCAACTGTGCCTGCTTGTTCCCATTGGAAGGCGATGCTGTGAGATTATGACGACATTTGGGCAACTAGGAAGAGGTTTTAACAGCTTTAAGTTAGAATGCCTTGGGAGTTTGGTAGCTGCTCAGCTAAGTGTCAGCTGTCAAGCATCTGGAAGACCCACCACATCAGCCCATACACTTCTGATAATGGGCACAAGAGCTTAAGTTGGAAGTCCACATGGATGTCATGCACACCCATTAGCCTGAGTGTTATTTATGTGTGCCATCAGACAATGTGAGCTGAAGCAGGGATACTTTGTGGCAACAGAGGATGTTCTTTTCTTCCCTGTGGCTTTGTTGGCTGTAGTTTGTATGCTGGGGCAGAGGATACTACAGGGAAGTGAAAGCCTGGAGCCTCGTGCTGCACGTTTCAAGTGCAGCGTTGGGCAGTTAAACATTATCAGATCTGAAAAAGAGTCCTGGGCCACTGGATTCCAGTTCTTGCATTGGACAATCACCACCTGAAGGAGTGAAAGGCAGTAAGTCCAGAATCACAGCAAGCAGTTGACAGTTCTGCAGCCCTGTGCACTCCAGGAGTGCATGCAGGCAGTCATTGCCCTGCAGCCCTCCCCCTGGACCTGGGGCAAGATGCCCTTGTTAATGGGGCTTGGCCCTGGTATCACAAGTAGATGCTGTCTTTTCTCTCAGTCCCCTGGGGAGCTGAGTGCAGGAGCCAAACAGCTGAGGATGGGTGCAGTGCACCTCATCACAGCCAGGCTTCACACAGGAGCAGAACCCACAGAAGAGCTCCTCACTTCCCTTCTCTCAGCGGGCAGGAGGGCCCATAAAGAGGAGCAGTACGTAAACTCACCCCCCCTCAATGTGCTGTGTTCATTCTTGCCAAAGCTGGTGCTGAGGGCAGGTCTCTTTGGCACCTCGCAGCTACTCGGGAGGCCGCCTTCCTCCCCCTTCCCCAGGGCTCTGCTTTGGCAGTCTGCCTCACAAGAGGCTGATGTGCTTCTGTTAGGAGAGCCTGGGGCTGTTTTCTACTGACAGCAGAACTGCCTGCTCCTATAGAAAAGTAGTGAAGGCTGAATTCCCTGTTTGCAAGGGTCTGTATGATGAACGGGGGTGTGGCTTTTAGGAGGCACTGAGTGTCCATCATGAAGGAGATGTGGGGCTCTGCCTCTGCAGATCTGATATGCTGAGTGTTACCGTTGGGCTTAGAAACTGCATTTGAAAGTGAGTGACAGGAAGGGAAGTTTGGTGTAGTTCCTGCCCCTTTTCCTCCTCATTCACGTTGTAGTGGGCCAACACTTCCCAGGAGTATGATTTCTCTGATTATTTTTAAAAGCCTGTTTGCACTGTGTACCAATAAATGATGTTTGCTGAGTTTTGCCCCTGACAAATCTTGATAAATGATACGTAGGGAACAGTCCATTGCATTGTTTGAACTGATGAGATTGTAGCATTTTCTGATGCTTAGTTACCGCTGTTTACATGGCATACTGCTAGAATTTCAGATAGTTTATATGAAATGTAAGTACAGTTATGCACTTTAGAGAGTTTATATTTTTGAACTTTGAAAGCTAAACGTAACAGAATCCGTTAAATAAAATTGTAAATTAAAAAAGAAAAAAAGACACACCTGGCTGCCTCCTCTCTATTTCTAAAATGCTGTTTTCCCTGTGGCAAAAACCAAAACCACCATCTGCACTGTTGTTAAGAAAGTAAGAAAGACTGGCATGGAGAAGGGGATAACAAAATCCTAGGTTAGCTTTGGACTTCCAGATACACATCTGCAGGTGTTCCTTCCTTCCTCATTCCTTTCCTTCCCTCCCGCCCTCTGAAAAAAACACCCATTATCAACATTTCATATGCTGCTTTATTTTTCTTCAATGCTGCATTACATTACCAGCACTCCACTCTTCCATTTGCCAAGACAAAACCTATAACCTTTTGTTACAAGGTGCAAAGTTCAATACTAGATATCGAACGTGGTGCATAAAGAGTATGTCCTAAGAACAATTCAATTGCAAAACAACCTCAGGCTTCAAATGAGATTTACACCAATACCTTAAAAATGGGGTAGTCATTTACTTATCATTAATAGGATGGGGTCTCTCCAACCTTACAGAACACAGTTTACACTTCTGCCTGCTCATCTTTTATTGTACAGTTACTGTACATTACCACTGCAATTCATAACAGATTGTCCTTTAGCCTTCCCCCCAGCACATGCCAAACAGATGCCACAGGCTCCACTCCAACCATAAACTGCAGTAATAACACCAGCCTCCAACAAGAGAGATACTACACCAACAGGAATTTAATGCTTCTTTCTTTTCCTCTGGTCTGATGACATTGGAGTGCTTGCACACATCCTCACACACGCAGGACTCCTCTGGAGAAAGGTGGCAGTGATAATCGCTGCCAGCTCTCCTTGTAATGAAGAACACATCTGATAGAATGGAAACACTGGACGTGGCTCTGCCCCCCCTGCCTAACATGGGGACAGAAAAACAACACAAGAGAGACACAGTCCAAGAAACCTGTTGTTAACAGTACAGTCTGTCCATCTACAAGCCTTAACACAAAGGAATCCGATGATCCTTTAAGAAGACGTTGCTTGGGAACAAAGTTTCACACAGAAGAGGAATAACAAGCCAAACCTGCAACCAACACATCCTCCATGAGATATACTGGTGCAAAAAGACAGAGCACGTACCATAACTGGGATAACAAGTGACACCTTAGCCCAGTACCATCTGCCGAGGACCAAAGTGCAGAGGGGATACGTTCGCTCCAAGTAAGCAAGAACCAGCTTGCATTTAAAAAAGGAAGGAAAAAAAAGGGTGTGGGGAATCACAGCTTTTTTAAAAGGTGATCACTATTTCATCCTGAATTACCACCATAGCCTAAGTGCAAGGAACACCAACTACATAAACTGATCTAAAATGAGAAGTCAATGTGTGTGTAAGGGGCAATAAAAGCAAACTAGAAGGAGTTGCTGGTAGGGCACTGCTGTGAATCTGGAGGGAAAACAACAGAAAAGCTCACTGAACTGATTGTGTTCAGCAGATCAGAAAATTCAAAGCAATAGTCCCTGCCTGCTAAAGCCTCACAAAATACTGGCAGCATTAGGTTGAGACTGCATTGTCCAAATCTATTCTTAATATTTTTCCCCCAAAAATGCTCCGATCCCTTCCCATACAAAAATAAACCCAAGCCCACCGCATACCCAAGTGTCTGGGCCTCTCCCACACCAATCAAGCTAAGCTGAAGCCCTCATAGTGATCAATGGCTTGCACCAGCCGGGCACTGAGGATCTCCTTGCTGCTGTACTTGGGCAGGTCCAAGAGGTTGTAGCAGGTGTGTGCCACAGGCAGGTACTGCTCCCCGTTGGCTGTGGACTGGATGACAATGCGGAGGCTCGACATGCCATAGATGGGGATGCGATCACTGCCTGTCAGAAACACTGGAAGCAGAGAGAAGGCAGGCTGGTCAGAGCAAGCACCTCACTTTGAGGCTGGAGAAGACCTCTGGAGGTCATTTAGTCCAACACCATCTATTGCTTGAAGCGAAGCATACAGATGCACTTCTCAAGGACATTTCTTGATGGCATTTCCTCTCAGCACACAACTCCCTTCCCACATGGAGACAGCCATCAGGAGAGGTGATAAACAACACCTACGCACACCAACATGGTCTCATTTTCCTATACATTATATGTCAGCTTCTCTTGGTTATCACCCCTAAATTGCCCCACTGCTCCTAATATGAGTGTTGCAATGCCTGCAGAAGAAGCAATGGGCACTGGGGGCTGCCATAATCTGCCACCTAGCAACATAATAGATGGATACTATACTCCCACTGCAGATACCGCCCTGTGAACACTTCAACCACACAGTGGTTTTGAGGTTGGGGGGAGTAAATAGGGACAAAGCAGACTATCTGATGAACAAGTAACTGAGGAGCTAATCATGCATTCTGGGTCAGTCTCTGTTAACGCAATGCACCACAACCCAATTATTTTCTTTCAGCAGACAGCCTGCACCACTGCAAAATACTTACAGAGAAATTTCTTCTTCTTTTCCAAAGGAAATGCATGAAAGGTTTCCCAAAACATTCTCACAGTTGGGTGCGTCGCAGTGTAGTCTCCCTTATAGACAGCACTCTATTAGGAAAGCAAGAAGGCACATCATTGCATCTAGCAATAGAAAGCAAAAACTAAGCAGAAACCAGGCCTGGTCTTCTCTCTTGTCTGACATCAGATTGCTACCTGGCAATTAAGAAATGGAGCATAGGAAGTACCACAAGCAATAGCATGGCTCAAAGAAGCAAAGCATTTTCCCAACAATTTCTGAACCCTTTGTCAGTGTTTTTGGTGGGTTTTCTTGCCCTTGTATACTGGAGTTTTACTCTAAGTTTTGTCTCTTTCCTACAGTCTTAGCCTTCACACTGATAAAAACCAGACTGAAGTCCTTCTCCTCTGTTCTTTCTCATCCCTAATTTCCTTCCTGAGCTGTGTTTAGTAACAGGACAATAGGACATTTCATGTGAATGACAGCAAGATGAACAAGGCACATAAAAAAGGACACTGTGGCTCACCACACCTCACGCCCCACTGTGCTCACCCTCCTGGTGCTTGTTAAAAAGACAAGAACAATGAGAAGGGAAGCTTTACCTCCTCCAGTTCCTCCCAGTTGTAGTTGCTGTTTCCAACTATCATGGCCCTGAGCTCTGTGGGCTGGAAGAGCTCCAGGACTTTCCCACCACACACTTTCAGGAAGCCAGTGGAGAAAGCTGTGTACCACTCATGGACGGAGCAGTTGAAGATGTAATTTACATAGGCTTCAACAAATTTTTCCCTAGGATGTTGAGAGACAGAGAAAAGCACTTTCATATAAATGCCTGAGCAGCAGCACTGTGTGTTTTCCTGTTTTTGCCTGTAATGTGTCTTACAAAAATTCGTGTTCAGTAAGTTTGTCCCACCACCACCAAGCTCAATCATTGCAATGTGGACAAAGAATTAAGGCAGCAGGTAGCACCAAGTGTCTGCCTAACCTCTGAGAGAGGCTACCACCTCCAGAACTGGGAGCCTGGCCAGGCACGCTGTGATTCTGCAGAGGCAGCTGCTCCAAACCCAGTCCCCACTGAGTCCAGACTGAGGAAATCCTGTTCTGAAAAGTCTCAATCTGAAACTACGTGGCCCATTAACCTTCTCCTCGAATTACTTCTCTTACTACAGAACAAGAAAATAAACCTAGAAATCTCTTATTCATCCTTCACACTCTGGTTAAATAAAAGTAGAATTTGTGCTTCTGGAGTAGGCAGCAAAGAGAATGACTTCCCTCAGAATGACAACACTGTTTTGCTTCAAAGGTTCCCAATAACAGCAGTGAAATAAAAGTAATATTCTGCAGTTACTGGCAAAAACCTTGTGGCAGGCCATGGCCAAACTGTCTCCAGATTTTGTTAGGAAGTTAAGAGTCTTTATTTTCTCTTTTCTCATTCTGAAGCACCAGGATCTGAATGCAACCCTAGAATTCTACTTTTGCAATGACCTGAAATATTTCCTGATGATATCATCTGATGACAAACTGGAACATGTAACTAGTCTCTATGGGTGGAGCAGCTGTTTCTGCCTGGCACTTAAGAACTGCTTACACTTAGACTCAGAAGCAGACCAAGGAACCAAGCAGAGCCCAGTGTCTCAACTGTTATCAAAGAAGGCCACAACTGGAAGAAGCATTATGATCTTCTGGTGGAGGAATTCTCAGTGCATACACTATGTAAAAGCAGGAAAAGATGGGCAAGAAATTCAAGAAAGAAAATAAGGAAGCAGACTGTCAAACATGAAAGCTTGGAAAAATACATTATACAGCAAAGGGGGATTTATTTTCCAGTGCATTTGTTTTGCTGTCATTTTGCTGATGGTCACCTGAGCATTAGGGAAACCCAAGCTGATTAAGCATTTAACTGTTGCTTAATACCACTCTGGCAGTTACAGTCACAAACCATTTACCAAAAACATTTTATGCTGTGATACCCAATATGAACTTCAAAAGAGAAGGGGAAAAAGCAAGCATTTCCTACTCTGTACTGTTCAGTCAAAGCAATCCTAAGAACCCTTCAGTTACCAGTGAACCTTGCTCAAAGAGAAGGGTAACATCCAAAGGCATGAACACAACACACTTCTGAGGCCAGCAGGGCAGCAATTTGGTCCCTGACCTCTAAACATAGCAACAGAGGAAGTCATTAAGCAGTAAGGTGGATGAATTGACAGCCACGTCTAGACTTGGATTTAGAGGTTAGCTTGAGTTCAAAACTCTGGCCATGACAAAGCAACTGCATTGTGGAATGCATTAAGGTGGTGCAGCCACAGACTTGACTTTCTTTCTAAGGATTTGCTCCTCTTCTTGTCTTTCCTCACTAAACAGTTGAAGGAGTTAACCTGGATGTTCTTCCCAAACATTTGCTCTGAGCTAAAACCACTGATCCTTCCCCTAGGCCAGTGCAGCACACGGCAATAAAAAGGCTATTTTACTTTAGAATGTACATGCCTACCCAATCTAAAGACCAGCACTGGCATTTCCATCTTCATTGTCTCAAACTCACCCATACTCATCTTGCTGCCCATCTTCTCTTTACAAGGAGACAGATTTACACTGCTCCATCTCTACCTGAGTTTTGTATGGAGACAGCTACCTAGCTGTAAAACTACAGTAAAGTAGTTAAGAAGTTAATACAGACAAAGCTTTTACAGCCACGGTTTTAGACACAATCAGAACCATTTTAAATAATCAGATTAATGGGAAATGACTTCATCTCCAGAACTGCCAGTAAGGTCTTCAGCAGTTCTTGCACAAGCCCCAACCATCCTGCTGACTAAACACTGGATCACACTGTTTTGCCAGCAGAGAAAGAATTTGAATGCTGTTTCAAGTAATCAAGGCATCTGTGGAAATCCAATTACAGGATTATGAGAAGAAAATACTTTAGCAGCTGAAAAAAATCAAGGGGGGGTAAATGGTAACAGTACTTGCAATAACTCTCAAGGTTTCAGCCAAATGCAATTTGTTTACATACAGCTGGGCCTTAGGGCTCTGATTGGAGACGGTGGTCCTCTATCAGGCATACACAAGGAAATGTCTCCTGCTCCAGAATTAACAGTACGAACAAGTTTGCCAGTTTCCGTTTTACTTCCTACAGGTACAGCTCCTGTCTGTACCATTCATGGGGATGTTGTGATCTCTATTTACCATGAGAAGGCTGTGACAGGGGTCTCTATTAATGTCTTTCATAGAGAAGATACCCATCCAAAAAGCTGGGGGACATTTCTCAGACACTGGTGGATGCAAACCTCATTCTGTATTTAAATGTCACTAGCATCCAATAACTTTCTGAACAACTGGTCTTAGAATCTGTTTACAAACAACTTCTCAGTGACTTCTAATTCTCCCCCACATTTCATCTCAGCCAAATTTTCTGTGGTAGTGCATCTGACTTCATCACAAGTGTGAGCCCATCCCCACATATTACCCCACTTACCTATTGTCCTTTTGCACCTGAATTTTGTCACCGTTTTCAATCAGGTTCTTGTGCTCTGTCACACCATAGCTCTCCCTGCAGATCTATATAAAATAACAAAATTAATTTCACTAAAAGTACTTCTCAGACCATATGCCTGCAGAAAGATACAGGGTTCTCTTTCACAGCTGATGAGTGGCATATGAAGGGTGGGACAGAAAGCGCGTATATACAGAACACTTTTTCCATCCTGTAAATGTCTCTACTTTCTATCATTTACATTTGCTGCAGAACTGATGTTAAGCCTAAAAGCAAGTTCAGAATGGAAAAAAGTTTTTCTTTAGGTCAACAAGAGACTGCAAACTACAAAAAGTATATTTAAATAAGCCCACATGCTTTGGCAATGAACAGAATTACTTTTCATTACTATTACTATTATTATCATAATAATGGAAGAACAGTAGATTAATTCATTTGCTCTCACTGCAAGACTGCATGACCACAGACAAACTGCTGCTCTTGCTTGGCCTGCAGTGGCACCAGTACAAACATACCTGGGACATACAAAATTATCATAATTATGGCTGCATTACTTCATCCTGAGTTGCAGCTCTGACCTGCTTGAGATAAAGGCAGACTCAGGTCTGACTTAGGCAAGAGACAAGCTTGATTTAAGAAACTTTGTGTTCTCATTTACCGAACAAGAAATAGACAACACTCTCCCAGCCTGACAGTGTGTAGCAGGGCTTCCTGCTACCTTGTTATTGCCCCAGGCTGGACCTGAACAGACAGCCAAGAATCTGTATCATGCTCAAGATCAATCTACCACTCACAGTGTGTTAGAGCAACAGGACTTCAAAGGCACTGAAACATGGAAGCCCTTAACCTGCCTGAGGGTAGCACAGCAAAACACCACTGGAGAACAATGATGCTGTATTTCTTCATGAGTATTGATATGTTTGCATATGAGGAAAGTCCTACCTGATATCTTAATGTACATGAAGATCTAACTCTTAATTCTAGGGAACCTCCACTGTGTAATAGAAATTATTGTCTCTAGGTTACTAGCTAGAAAAGAAAAAAATATATATTACTCTAGAAGCACAGAAAAGCTGACTACCTCAGTCCCCTAGAAAATATTTGTTTCTAAGTAGCCTAACCACATATAAACAATATAAACTTTACATTTAAAAATGTGATTATGACAGCAAGGAAAACTCTAAACTGTGTTAGCATTTCAAGCACTGGCCCAATGATCCCAACACCTCCATTTTCAAGGAGGATTTAGGAATCTAATTCTTACTCTTCTGTGTGAGAAGTCAGCCACTGGCATTATGTTACATGCCACGGTGACAACACAGCTACTCTGAAAACCACTCTATTTAACCTGCTTACTAGCTTAGTTTTCACTGCCATATTAAAAACAACATGAGTTGACAACAAAGCATTTTAACAACTTAACATTAACATAGGGTATTTGCTACAGGCATTTCTTATAACAAACACATAATACACATGAATGGGCTTCAACCATACTGAAACAATCACAGCACTTGTATGTTAAATATATCTTACTGTAAAATTCAAGCAGAATGTCTCCTCTATATCTTCCCCAGGATAATCTAAAAGCTGCTGAAGACTCCTATATGTGAGTCGGGGAAAGAAGTAAGAAAGAAAAACATATTCAAAAAGCCAGACATTTAATAAGAAAAAGAAAATTGGCAAAAGTAAAAAGCATCATACATCTATGATGTAATAGGATTGCAAGAAAGAGAACTTCTGAGTCACCTGAAAAGGTAAGAAATATGCTTCAAGGGAGAAGATGCTTCACTAGAAACACAACAGGCACTAGTCCACACAAAATATCCATGTAGTCCATGCCTACCCAGTACATGGATACCCTGTAGTCATCCTGGCCTCAGACAGAGCTACATTTCTAGTTTTCAAGGGCTGCTAGATATTTATGCCTAGACATAAAGAAGGTCTGAGGGATAGGAAGAAAACAGGGTAGTGGGAAATTGTATCCTTATCTCCATTATATAGAAGATATTCTTCTCCTATCACTCAAAGTCCTTTTGCTGTCTTCCTGACATTTTACTTAATTCTAGTAAAATACAACTGCAGCTTTGTGCTGGTAAACCAGACAGTAACTCAAAAGAGACAGGAGACAGCAGTCACACAGCAGTGGGATATTAACATCTCTGTCAAAGAAAACCAATATCCTCACACAATGAGGTAGAAAAGATTAAACAAAGATTTTAGAAAAAGCCATTCCTTCACCCAGTTCAGCCCCCTTTCTTGGGGATCTGCTCATGGGAGCAGGTCAGAGTTACGTTGGTTCAGGGCCAAGCCCAAGCCTGGCTTGAGGAAAAAGCTGAGGCTAGGATCTGGGATCATGCATGTAACTGGGCTACAGAGCGGCAGCGCTTTGGCTGTGCTGATACTGAGCTTTCTGGGGCCAGCAAGGTGGCTACAGAGGTTATTACCTGAGCAGATCTGACAGCCCAGGGGAGAGAAGGCTTATGTAACATTCACCACAGCAGTCTGCTAGTCTCACAGCACCCCCAAAATAATTGGTCACTCAGAAGGACCCGGAGGTGATGTGCTGAGCAGTTTGTACCATTTAGCATTTCTCAATCTCAGATGGATGGTTTCCCTTCCCAGAAAGGCTGCAAATTTTGTTTTTCATACCTTCCTTCTGTAGGGGACAGCTCCTTCAAATCCTCTAGGCATGGCTTCACATTCAAGAGCTTTTTGTACAGAGCCAAGGGAAAGTGAAGGTCTACCACTGTGAAGTTGTATATTGCAAGACCGCATATGATGCCAATCAAGTGAAACCAGTTGTGTTCTACAAAACACTTCAAAACCACACAGAGAAATCCTGATGAGATGCAGTGTTTCTGGCACGATGCATTGCACTCTTACCCCATGCATGAAGAAGCCAGCCCCTGCTATCTCAGCCGGGACAAAAACAGAGTGTGTCAGGTCCCAGCCTGGTTATGAATTCCTTGATCCTAGCCTTGCTGGAGTGTGGCACAGAAATGAAACTTCAGAAACAGTTGTATTACTTCTGTAAACCTCTGCGTTTAGACATTATCAGAGAAATATAGAATGGCCTGGGTTGAAAAGGGCCACAATGATCATCTAGTTTCAACCCCCCTGCTATGTGCAGGGTTGCCAACCACCAGATCAGGCTGCCCAGAGCCACGTCCAGCCATTAACAAAGCTTCAGTGTTTGCCACCTATGTACTGCAAAAAAATTTGTTAGCACTTCTCTCCCTGTCACTCACTCTATCTTCTATTAAAAAGCCTATGCATAACCACAGTGCCACCCAGGCAAACACAGGCAGCTGTTGGTACACAGGGCTTCATTCCTTCATGTATTTACTCTCAAGCTGCTAGGTCAGTCACAGGCTCATTACCTGGATTTGCTAAATGTTGTAAATACATGACTCAGATATTTTCAGTGATCATGTTGTCGTTACTCTTAAGTGTCAAAAGATTTGTTATTTTTACAGCTTTAACACGAAGAGTAATTGCTCTGTAATACTGTCGCATGTTACAAAAGGCACCGTGTCATTTCCTTCCTTCAACAATGTAATTAATCAAATAAAAGAACCCCCCACCACGGCAAGTGTACCTCATAGTAACAATGATAACATCACTTTCCAACTTATGACATAACTAGGAAGGTAAAAAAAAAGGATATAAACAATCACCTCCAGCTATCTGAGAGGTTGAGAACTTTCTATCTTTCCAAAACCAACCAGTGCTCACTACAGCATTCTTACTTTTTAAGAGTTTCCTCACATAGATCATCAACAAGTTTTGAACCTGAAGGTGATAGTGATGCATGAACAAGTGGATTGATTGCAATTACGTGAACAGCAATGAAAGTACTGAATTTTAATGCCAGTATGACCTAAACCTCTGGTTGTGTAAAACAGCACATGATTATCACATTCATGCTATTTGAGAATTCTATTAACTGTCATCTGATACTAAGTACAAGCTTTATTGTGGGATATGAATAAAGAGTCAATTCCTTAACAGGCATAATCAGAGTTAATGGACCTATACTAATTTACATGGGCTGAAAATAAAGCTCACGTTATGCCGTGGGTGGAAAACAGGAGGGAAAATCACTTCTTTCCCATCGTTTGCCACTAGCTTCATTATCATTTAAAGCAGTACATTATTTCAACCTGTGTGCACAGAGGACAAGGGCTCACCGTGTCTGAAAACCACAGCAGGTTTGACTCTGGGTAGTAAGTGAACATGCCGTAGATGGGGTTGAGGAGTTCTTTCAGCAACAGGAGGAAAAATTCCTTTGTCACCCCTCCAGCATCAACAGCTTCCTCACCATCGAAGATGACCTGCAGAAAACAAAGATCAGTAACAAGGATGCAGAGCTGAGACAGAATGAATCAGACACCTTTCTGACTGAAACCATGCAAAGCAACTTGCCTGACATGCCCCAACCCGCTACAGTCCTTGAGCCAATTTCAAGCACTCGGCTTGCAGGGAAAGACAGGAAGCACAGAGTGGCAAATCTGATATTTAGATAAACGTTAACTTCTTATGTTTCTCCTGTTAGATAGCAATCAAATCATAATCACCTGCCTCCTCAGCAACTGAAGCAGCATGACAACAGTTACTGAAATTTGCAGCAACTGCTCAAAGATAAAAGACACTTTATTGTAAGTGCTCTGCTCCCACAGAATGGCAGAACAGACAACACATCATATCACAGACATTACTTCCCTCCCGCCCCTTACCTAGAAGAGTCACCAGGAAAAGAGAGCAAACCCTCTAACTGGCTTCCTGTGAACTGATTACTGCCAAAAAACTCCCGGAGTCAGAGAGGAGAAAGATCCAGCTCCCCCACTGAAGAGATGTATCCCTGCTTTCTACTGATATGGTAGGACACTGCTGAAGTGGCAGTGCAAAGGGCAGAAAGGCTATGGAAGTGTCAGCTGCATGAGAAGGTTTAAGGAAAACTTACCTTAAGAGGCTTTTTCAAATCAATGTCTGAATGGATACTCAGCTCTCTTAAAGCATCACCCACTAAATTACTCCTGCGAACATGAAGTACCAGGAAAGGGCTTCTGGCCAGCAGAGGCTCCAGGGTGAGAAGCATAAAAACATTTTGCAAATTTGCACCATTTATTGCCACCTGTAAACAAGAAAGGCGTGAGAAACAGCTGGAAGGAAAACATATATGCCTGATGTTCCTTTCTTCCTCTCAGTTTGTTTTCCTCAGGGTATGAGAACTGTGTGACCACTATACAAGTCTGTGTGCATGCGTGCCTGCTTGCACTCTCATTTTCCACACCCACACCTTCTGAGATCACCAATTCACAAATGCAAGAAACAGATATTAAGCAGAGATATTAAATTCGTGAACACTTTCTGACATTAGTGACAGGCTGGTGGAAGAAAAAGACTTTCTTTAAGCTTCTACTGAGTCATAAAACAGCATGAACACAACCTTGATAAGGTACCATACAGTCTGCAAAGCAAAATTGTGTTACTAACACGCCGGGTGAAAATATACCAAGAAATTCACTGCATACAAGTGAATAAGCTCTCGTTTATACAGATTTTCTGAAAGTCTAGTCAAAGGTTTGACCACCCACAGAATATTCATTCTTGTTCTTTGTCTGTCATAGCAACAAATTCATACAGTAAATGCGCTTAAAAACTCAAATGACCTTGAGACAGAAATCCATTGGAAACCAAACTTCCATTCCAGCACTCACAGAAGTACTGGTTTTGGCCTCTAAGTGATTGTCTTCATAAAGATTCTGTCTCTCAGGACAATACAACTGTTGCCAGCCTGCTATTCTGCCAACACAAAGCAGATACCCTCCTGACAGCAATGTGCTGCTGACAGTTTGGGGAGTTGGAAATAACAGAAGAAAGTGGCAAAATAAGAGCATCAGAAGCTGACTCCTGCTGCTCAGTGAGTGCAGGCCAAGCTTACAGATAGAACCAAAAAAACGAAGTACAAAGTAACTCCCAGTGAACTCCTTTCCTTGCAGGCACCAATGCAAAAGACAGGAAAAAAGTAATTAGGGCAGGAAAACTTGAAGAGAGAATGATTACCTGCATCTGTAGTTCTGCATCTGTCTGTAACATCTTGGTCTTAGCCTGAGCATCAAAGATGAAAGGATAAGAACAGAGAGTCACAGCATCCTGTAAGACAGACAGACAGACAGACAAATCTGTTCTCACTTACAGCTTCTATAAACACTTTTTCAAATAAAGAGTGATAAAAACAATTTCCTTACTTGCATGATAGATGGTCTTACTTTCTGTGAAGGAGAAAAAAAAAAGGAGAGAGAAATGAAAATCTTTTTCTCTATAGACTGTGTCGTGTATTTCTTAGGATGAACTAGTTCAAAGGTGACCCAAAGGGAATTTTTCTCCCACAAGCCAATCTCTTCCTCTTAAAGAAAAGCATGGGAATTTTCTTCTCAAGGAAACAAATGCTTCTAATTCAAAACTCTCATACCAAACATTACTAAGAGGACTAACTGTCACAGAAGCCCATTAGCCTGATAGAGGTGAAACTTACCTTATGAAGAAAAACAAAAAACAAAAAAAAGCAACCCTCAAGGCAGAGAACACATGAAACAAGAGAATGTAAAGCCACAGCACAACAATATAAGACCAGTCTTGCAACACAAATTAGTCTTCTAATTAGCTATGGATACATTTTAAACTGTTACTGTTACATCAAACTAGATTACTAGTTTGATGTACTAGGTATTGTTCTGCTCAATAAAAGCAAGCACACAGCTGCACTATCTATACGATGGAAGGTGAGAGAGAGAACACAGCACTCACAACATTTAGAAGGTACACACAAACACGTACAGTAATATTTGCTGCAGTCCTGTTTTAATCTTGCAGCATCTCTGGGTGGATTTATTTGTTTGCTTTCTCACATTAGGGATTTCTTTCCTTGTTATAATTAAATAATCTTACTGGGCTCCTGTACAGCATTTTCCAGCCCTCAGTTTCGTTATCTCCTTTCTTACACATGGTAAAGTAAGGAATAAAAAAGGTGAAGGGCTAGGAATAAAACCCAGATCTTTCGAGTCTTGGTTCAGTCCCCTATCCAGAATGTTACACTGCCCACTCTTACAGAACAGCATTTTGAGATCACTGGCTGTATTTATTCACAATATTGCCTAAACAACAGAAGCAAAGGGTAAAAATTATAACTTTATGATACATCCTTTGGCTCACAAGGTATAGATTACATTAAAAGGATTCAGTGACTGAATTAACCCATTTGTGAAGGAACTGAAATGGTAATCACAGAAACTGTTGCAAACATAAGATAAATATTGTTTGTTAGCTCTTCATCAAGTCACTAACTATCCAAATCTGAGACTTAATGTAGAGATGCTCCTCCACTGCATACATTATGCTCTCAAATAAGAGGATGTTAAAAATATAGATCTCTTTCATAAGAGACACAAATGTGGACAGAGTACATGTGAAAGCTCTTACCATTCCAGCCTGATGTAAGAACCACATGAGGTAGTCCTCTTGAATGTCCACCAAGCTGGAAATCTCAGGGATATAAAACTTATCATATTCTATATGTTTAACTTTCTGATTTACCTAGGGAAAAAGCAGATAGTTTTTTAAATACGGATGCATTCAGCATTTTTCTTAGAACAGGCAGGTTTGCTTTTATAAAATCAAATACAGCAGGTTGCAACAAACAGGCTCCAGAAAATTGAGAAACTTCTTCTCCTTGTTGTGGAGTTTCAATGAACAATGAGACAGCTAACACACCAGAGCTTGTTCCCCAACTGACCAAGAGCAGACAAGACTGAATCATCTTGAGCCAACACACACACCCAGGCTTACCTTGTGGAGTTTCTCCAAAAGCCTGAGAGCAGCTGTGATGTAGCTACTGAACAAGACTGGGATCAACAATGTCTTTCTTCCACTGAGGAGGTAAACCACTGCACCTTTATAGAGATCCACTAGCCTGAGGAAATATCTTGGACACACTTGAGACCACCAGTTATCTGAAAAGAAGAGGACATCAAAATAAATCCGGAATTGGATGCTCCTTACATAAAAGTGAAAATAGAGGAACACACCTAAAAACTTCCGTAGTTCCTTCCTGACTGTTGGA
This sequence comes from Phasianus colchicus, assembly GCF_987193195.1. Classification (NCBI taxonomy): domain Eukaryota; kingdom Metazoa; phylum Chordata; class Aves; order Galliformes; family Phasianidae; genus Phasianus; species Phasianus colchicus. Next base: position 16,633,722 of record NC_143439.1, on the reverse strand, counting down.
ATAGGAAAGCAAGCAGAGGAGGGGGCAGACACCAGAAGCTTTTACTTTCTACCCTTCCATTATCAACCATATCACTCACCATCCAGCCCCAAGCCATGATCAGTGCACGAGCCTGAACTCAAGGTTTTCCAACTACTTCAAGTGTTTTATGTTCAAGATTGTAGGATCTTGCAGACAAGTCATTGTCTCTTTACAGTGATAAGAAAGTAGTTCTCTGATTAGTTCTCCATCAGTACACCTACTTTTATAGCTGAGGGTATAAGAGTCAGAGAGTCTCTTGGCACAGCTGCACTAAACATCCCTCTGTTTAATAAGCTGAATTACTTCTTGCTATTACTTCTTGCTAACTTTCCTCCAAAGAGACCCTGCCTATCAGGGAACCAATCCACCTGCAAAGTACATCACATCTACTGTTAGAAATAAACACTGGCTTATCCCCTTGAAGTGTCAGCACAACAAATGTGTGCCACAGAAAGAGAATCTTTTACACTTCTTCACGCTATTAATCACAGTGGACAAGTAGTTCTAAGCAGAGGAGGAAATCTGCTTTCAAAACCTCTTTGAATAAAATAAATAAATACAGTAATAAACCTCAAAAAAAATTCACCAGAACAATGCCTCTAGAGGCCTGAATATTTTACATAGCATTTTATATATATGAGCATTAGTGTAAGACAACCTTAAGAAACAGAATAAAACAGCAAAGAGCCAATATCTTTGCAAACATGAGCAGCAATTTTGAGCAGCTTATCTTCTCCGCATTGTGTTGATTATGAAATAACATCAACAGAAATAAGATTCAGATGCAGGAGATGAGCTGTTGTGTTTCGGTTGACCACAGACCAAACAATAGTTTTTTCTGCACTTTATATAGGCTAAATTAACTTTATGTTAGCAGTATTTTCATTGATTTACCTTGCACAGAAAATATATTTGGATGTGAACAACATCTGTTTAAATTTAAGAGAGTAGTACCACTTAATCTTCATGACATGAAAACTCTATGTTCACACAGAGGCTTAAACTTTCTCTGGAATTGAGTCTCTGAATGTAGGTAAATTAGATAAGGCAAATTAGAATAACTTTCTTATTAAGTGTTCTTCAAAATATTCTACCCCTATATTAAAACAATGCTTAACTTGAATCTGCTTCCTCATTTATTGTCCACAGCACTGTAAAATTATAGGTTTTATATTACTGTAACTCTCTAGCTTCCCATATTTTATCTTTATGGCAGAGTATTCATTCCAATGTATTTGATGTTTAGAATTAACACGTTATGTTTAAAATTATTTTACATCAAAGCATAGGTTTCTGGGAGGAGGATTCCTCGTCTGCTTTCGGTTCCTAGCTGCTTTTTAGAGGCAGCTGCTTCCTGACACCATACCACAAGTGATACTCAATTGTCGTCATCACTACAGCCACGGTTAACAAAATCACCAAAATTAAATCAACATAGAAATGTGACCAAAAAATCAAAAGACAGTAATTTGTATCTTCACTGGATGGTGAGAGCAACATGCATCTTAAATGGTAGCCCCTTACCAAGAACTTTGCTAGGATTGGTGTCCAAGCGCAGAATAGCCATTGCCAGAGGAAGTGTTAATGTGATATAATACTTTGAATCTTGGAAGGGTGGGAATTCAGGGAGAATCAGATAGATCCTCATTGCCTCAACGTCTGGTGGTGAGCTGGACAACTGAGGAATCAAAAAGCTTTCAAAGCTCTTCAGTATCTAGAGGAGAAAAAAAACAAAATGAGACAACTTACCCTGGATGATGGAGCTCCTACAACATCAATGATGTGTAAACAGAGCACACAGAGCATAAGTAGATTTAGCTTTTGCTTCCGATCCCTTGAAGCACTCCACAGAACACAACTAAACTCATTTATTCAAAATGCATAAATGTTTGGGTAGGTTTTTCCAGGGGTGTCTAGGTTTTTTAACCCCTCTTGCTGAAGGTCACATCCCTTCTTTGGAAGCCCAGCCAATTAATTTATCATTCAGCACTTTCTGCACATAAAAGCGCAGCAAAACAGACACCAAACCTTATAGATAAAGCTCTCCAAAATTAATTCTGTCTGAAGCAGACAGGTAAGATGTAAAATTTCACCTGCAGTTCAAGTCTGGCAAAATGTCACACAACACCTTCTTACCAGTGTCCCTTTCTGATGCCTATAATACACAGAGATTCAACGTACCACAGGTCGGTGTACAAAGGTCCCACTGTGCCTAAAACAAGGACTGATAGACCACAGGGCTACTCAACACATTGAGTCATTTCTGCTGAGGGGGAGTCAGGGAAGTTGAAAACAATGATTAGATATGACCAGTGAACAAATAGCAAAAGTGAAAGCAAGAAATTCTAAAAAGCTATGGAGTATAGCACCTTGGATGACTGAAGAGACATTTTATATACTCAGTTCCAAAATGTTACTTTAAGTTTCTTAAGTTACTTTAAGCTTTTCACCCCTACCAATATTTGGCACACAGCAAAATATCTGTTTCAGGCCAGAGCCCTTACAACAAGGCCCTTCTCAATTTCCTCCTCTGGAAGATAGATTTTAGCAGCAAAATTATAGCATGATACTTGGTGTGACTTTCCAGCTCACCTAGCAAGTGTAACTTTATTACTTCATCAGAAAAGACTCCATTGGGTAAGAACCACGATTACTCTCTGACCTTTAAGGTCCCCTAAAGTTCACTGAAGACAGTGACCTATGTTCAGGAGCCACTGAACTTATTATTACTAAGTCCCATCTTGGTTGTCAGTCTATATCCACTGAAGACTTGAGAGAAGCTGAAGATCATACCCAGAGCAAAAACAAACAAGAAAAAAACTGTAAAAATTACAGCTTGAAATATAGAGAACATACACTATTTTCTCACACATCTCTGCATTCACAAGAAAAATCCTCTGAGTTAGAATAAACAACCAGGAAGTACTCAGCTGTTGACACACCAGAAGTAAGAACATAGTCATTATATACAAGCATAACATACACAGATGTGATTTCAGGAGTCATTTCAACCATTAATTAGATGCCACAAAACAAAACTTTTTAAAAACAAGTTTTTGAGGCAGATTTTGAGAACATCAAAATCCATCCAGGTCAGTGGAGATGCATTCACTGACACCATGATGGATCCAGCCTGTAGATTTGAAATACAAATGCTCCCCCAAAAATGTGCTGTTTCTTGCATGTTACAGAGGGACAAAGCTTTTAATTCCCCCTAGGAACACCCAAAAAACTGTGAAGTATAATACCTGATCTAGGAGAATTGAATGTTGCGAGTTCATCAGCTTCTCGAACAGCACTCTAGTGGAGTTCAAATCAATCCCTGGGATCTTTGGACTGGTCTTAAAATGTTCATCAATTCTACAAAAAAAAAAAAAAAAGATGACAGACATAAGTTCAAGGAAGAGAAAACATTACCTGTGGATTGGCTTTGTCTCAGAGCAAGTGATGGAGGACTGACCCCTCTAGTTTGAATTAATCAAACTAGAAGCAAAGCAGATTTTCAAATCTTCTTGCTAAGAACAAGATGCACAGTTCCCCCTTCAGAACTCCTCTGGGCCTTGTTCAGATTTAGAATTCTTACAGATAAAGCTTATCAAACTCTTTGATGTAACTTCACAGATGCCAGTAAAAATAAAAAGACAACTGCTACAATTTCACTGACCTTGTGGAATTCCCATGCATGACACTATTTATCCCTAGGAATGTGTTTTATCAGACACACTCTGAAGGAAACAGTACCTATTAAACATGGGATGCATTTGTCAGGTTGCTGGTGCAGCTGCAATGAGAAGTTAATCATAGACTGCTGGAGTAGTTATCTCCATAACAACATAAGCACCAGGCTGGAAATAGCTCCTCAGAGTCACACTGCTGTACAAGCAGCTTCAGTAGTAGTACTGCAGCACGCCCAGTCATACAGACACAGAAATGCTGCTTCTCTACTCAGCCCTGTGTACCAAAGAGCTGTACTGCAAACTAAATGGCATTTGGGCACTGAAGGCATATAGTAGGGTATCAAATTGATCATTCATTTGGTCACAGAACTGTACAAGTAAAGTCTGCACTAGCCAAGGCATCATTAAGGTGGAAAGAGAACTGCACTGAGGTGAACAAATCACACACTCTACTCCTTTCCAAGGAGCCCTGACACTATTTGCAGTGACTCAAATACTCAAATTAGAGACCTCACTATTTTCACAGAATCACAGAATCACAGAATGGCCAGGGTTGGAAGGGACCTCCAGGATCATGAATCTCCAACCCCCCTGCCACATGCAGGGCCACCAACCTTCCCACCTAATGCTAGACCAGGCTGCCTAGGGCCCCATTCTAAACCAACATGACACAACTCTTCTTCTACAGTCACGTTGCCTTCTTGCAACACTACAGAAGAAGCCATTGTACCAGCTGAAAAAATGAAAGAATAATGAGTAGCTTGTTTTCTTTTTTGAGCTGCTCTTGGAAAAGATTACTCAAAAGATTATTCAGAGTAACTAAGTCATCTTCACCTAGTTACAGGTCATTTACTCATCACATCACCATAAAAATTCCTCCTCCACCTCATCTCATGCTGTTAACTCCCCAGCATTTACAGACACAGACAACACAGCCCTCCCCAACCCACAGCCTCTGACTCAGCTATGCATATTACATCCTTGTCACCACCTATTGTTAGTTATACCTATTTGAAACTCTTGCCTCCGCAAGCAAAAGCAAAGAACTTCCCACAGCTGATGTCCCCTAAAAGGAAAGTGCTTCCATGCTGGCCTGCACGTATTTTTTCAAAAGCAGCCTGTGTTGAGATACAATTCCACAATCAGTAGCCTCCCCCAGCTAGCTCAGCTGGGTATGAGACTACTCCAATATCTGGTATTAATAATTTCCTTTAATATCGTATTACTATTCCTCTTTTAAAGTTCATATTCATTTCATAAGGAAAAATAACAAGCATGCTACTTACTCACCATGCACTTTCTTAGACCCAGCTCTGACCAACTACCTCTTTAGCAGACACTCTTTGCCCAATCTCCTGTTTGATCAGAACAATTAAAGCCCATTGCAACAGGCGAGTGACAGATAGAGATTCCAGTCTGCCTCAAGGGAAAGCTACAGTACTTGACTCTGTTTTTCACTTACTTCTTCTCCAAGAAGCTTCCATTCCAGCAGGCAGCTGAGGACAGTATCTGAACAACATTACTGTTTGCAGCAAGAAGACAAAAGAAAACAGGGATAGAAGGTATAAAACAAATGTCCAAGCAAATCTCTTCAGACATCTTCCCTTCATTCTATGGGAAACAATGCCAAGAACACCCCACTATTCAAAGGCAGAGGTTAAGGGGCTCACTCAGTATCGTGTAACACTCCTCTTTGAAAAGAGGGATGTTAGCAATGCCTCCTTTCCACCTACTCTTCACTTCTCACAGCAGGCGGGGAAGAATTTAAACAGTCTTCTTGCTTTTCATGAACTCTAAGAACATAACGAAGAACAACTTTATAATCAATTTCCCACCCACTATTTGCAGTATTGTGAGGCAGCCTTAAATTCCTCTGGTTTTGCTAGGAAGCTCTAACCTGGTATCCTTGTGACTGGCACTTGTTCTCCCCTTGGATATGGCCAAGAACCACACACTTGAAAGGGCTGCTGAATTTCAAGTGAAAACATGGCACGGAAGCCAACAAAATTATTTAAATAAAACTTCCAACAAAAGGCTTGTCCAGTGCCACAATACCTACTTGACAGAATTAGAACTGTTCTTTTCTAAAAGCTTTTGCCTCCAGACATCTATAGTTTCATCATTTATTAAACAGGTGTAACGTGTTTCATTTATGGTCCGGAAATCATCAGCAGGCAAGGAATTCTGTGAGAAGATACAGATTTCAGCAAAGACAGGCTTGTACAACAACTCCTTCTTATTAAAAATTTCTGGTTTTTATATACAACTGATAGCTTTCTGGGTACGGTCTCTGAACAGGTTTGATTAGGAAGCTGCACCATTACTAATAAGTTCAAAAGGAAAAGCATGGGAAGGAATGGAAAAAGCCAAGGTCATCACCAAATACACTTTAAAAAAGAGGAGAAGTGAAAAAGAAAAGAAAGTATAATTTCCTTAAATGTACCAAAGCTCTTTCAAATAACGTTGCATATAAACAAAGGCTTAGTGCATTTATTCTACAGCTACGTCCATCCCTCAAATGTGTATGTCAATAGCTTACTGAAAAAAAATAAGATGACAGAAGCAGAAAAACTGCACACTATCCAGCTGATCTGACAATATCCCAGTGTGTATTCCACTTCCTTACACTCTCATCATGTGAACCTCACTGTCTCAGGAGTAAACCAGTCCATTACTTCCCATGTGCCAAGGAAGTAACTTCCCTCCCTGATGAACAAACTGGTATCAGTGTCTTCCCAGTCACTCTTTGACATGACTTAAAAGGAAGGCACCTAAAAAAGTTGTAAATCCCTGTACTGTTGTAAATAAGTGTTGTCCAATAAGGTTTGTAAAGTAGAATAGACTCCAAAACACCACCTCATTTTCAGGAGATTAGTTAAAAAAAACAAACAAAACACAAAGGTGTGATCTGAGGGCTGGGGCAGGAAAATAGATTTGAGGAAATACCAGAAGATACTTAATTTGGCTTACCTCATATTTGGAACAAAGTACAAACGTTTGGTCTCCTCCCGAGAAGATATGTTTAACAATATGATATTTACAGGCATCTGTTGAGGAAAGCAATGCAGTTGCATTAGAGGCTGATTAATCTTTCTTTGCCTTTTCCCCCCACATTTGCACCACCACTGTCTCGTGCTTTACACTACAAGGAACAGCTGGCTCCTTGAAGGTAAGGCTGAAATGAGAAGGTACTGAAACACGTGAGCACTTTGTTTGAGAAGGACACAGGACCTGGCAGTAGGGGAAATTTGTAATTTCTAAATAGCAGTGAGGTTGCTATATAGGTGAGAAACCAAAGCCCTCAGAAATCAGTATTAAAACAATGTAATGAAGGCTCAAGGCCACCAAGTGTTGAGCTCTGCCATGATAAGACAGGGCACACAGATTAACAGAGAGCAGAGGTCACCCCATAATTCCACACTGCATTTGGGCCACAGGAATGAGTTTCCTTTGCCATTTCAAGAACTTACAGTGTAACGTCAAGGTGGTTTTAGATCAACATGGGTGAGATGAAGCGACTTATGCCCATTTGCTACTTCAAATCATTCATAGTACATACCAGGTTTCCCTGAGAGTTGCCCATTGTGAGCTGCCCAGTGACCCTTCACCGGAGAGGGACACTTAACGTTGCAAGTGTGCCCAGTTCCCAGCTGGCCTCTTGTTCCACAGCCAAATGCATAGATCATTCCTGAAGAAGGCACAAAGGCTAAAGTGTGATGTCTGTAACAGAGATGGGTACAAAGTTTGGGCCATGTTTAACAATTAAAAGAAAAAAAAAACACAAACCAAACCTAAAATTCATTCTCACTTCCCCCAGGCCAGAAGCTGGCACAAAGCATCAGTGCTCAGCTTTTGCCACTTGATGGCACCACTTTATAGGATGCAGTTCTTCAGGTGAAAGTGACAAACAGCAGCCTGCGCTAGCTGGCGCATATCAGGATAAAAGACTGAATTAGCTTAGTCATTTGCTAAGCCTGCACATATAAAAGGCAAGAACATAACACTTATGATACTAACTTCTCTCCTCCTGAAAGAGGCTGGAATCTTGTAACCAAAAGGGGCTGCAGCCCCAAAGTCTGTCTTTGTCAGACTTTGTCAGTCTCTGTCATTAAAACAGAAAGGTGTCACATGCCTGGGGCACGGGCAACAGCCTCAATTAAAAACCAATCTCCATCAGAGGGACTTAAGATTTTCCAGGGAAATAAAATTAACATTAACTTAATTTTGACACACACGATGCAAAAGCAAGACTATTCCTTCTATTTACAAGACTCAGTGTCAGCATTAACCTCCACTGAAGGAAAATTTTTGACTGCACATAGTACTCACCTGCCACAAGCAATCTGGGATACTTCACTGCCCATCAGCTCAAGAACTCTTCGGGGGTTCACTTCATCATTCATGGAATCATGTCCCAGTTGCCCGCAGGAACCTGCACCGAACGTGAACACCCCTCCACTCTGTTAGCAAACCAAACAGCATATTCTCCATTTAGGACCCAAATCCCAGCAGCATCTCTTTAACTCCAGTTTCACTACAAGCTCAAGCTTAAGCAGAGATTGCTGGGGATTCCAAAGGATTCCGAAAATAAACTTGTGTTCTGCTACTGCAGCTTCCAAATAGCTACCCTGCCATTCATCGGTGTCGTAATTATCTCCAGGTATGCCTACAGAAGACAAGCTTTTCCCCACCATTACTAGATGAGCCTGAATCTCAGGAGGTTTAAATATGGTTCAACAGCCCCCATTTCCACTATACTATACATCCACCACTGTCAGCTGCTGTTCAAAAAGATTGTGACCTTTCTCCTTGAATGAGAATCACACTCTGGTCTTGTACAGTAGCTTTCCCACAGGAACCTCAAGATCAGCTCTTTCAGTTCCATCTACAGCAGAGAACATTAAGGCACCAACCCAGGAAGCAACACACTTAGAAGTGGCTGGGGTGAGACAAGAACTAAACACTGATCTCCCCAATGCTAGTCCTATTCTCTGTCTACTAAACTACACACTACTTGGAAACAGCAGTAGATTTGGAATTGAAAGCCTCTCGTAAATGCTGTGAGTGACTGGCAACTCTCTGTTTGATAGCCCATTCTGTCTGCCTTTTATTCTGAGGCACAGTAACTCTATCTTCCAATGCAACATTATGTTATCACCCCTTTGGATATTTGTTTCTTATTCTCTTTTTGCACAAAGCTCATTTCTTTAAGACATTCACCTGAGTTTTACTATTCATTGTCATGGATTACTAACATCTTCATTTTAAAAACAGCACTGGTTCACGTTGGCAATGAATCTCAGAATAAATTATAAGACTATTTTCCACTTAGTCTCTTTTCCAGGAGTCAGATAAAATAAGGAACGTTGATTTGTTCTTTTCCACCATTTCCTAAGAAAATAATGTGAAACCTTCAGGCAAGACAGCAGCAAGGGTTCCCAGCTTTGGGAACTTCTTTACCTTTGTTAGAACTGCTGTGTGTTCCTCTCCACAGCTGATGTAAACAACCTTCTGAGACCGCAATAGCTTCACATGGCAAGGGGATTCTCGGTCTGTGTAGAACAAAATAAAGGAACTGTTTCATAAATACAGTCCTAAATGACTGAGAAAACCACTGGCAGTCTAATTTTTAGACATATTCCACAACTTGGGCCACAACGAGAGTTTTAACAAACACTGGGAAGAAAAAGCAGATCCTTAATTACTCCACTGTTGCTTTCCCCTTCCATTTTTAACAGATTTGCCCTGGTTCAAGAAAAGTGGGATGAAGTGAGGACACAAATGCTGAGTATCTCATATAAATTCCACCTGCACTTGCAGCGTGGCACAAATAAATGGCTAGTGTAGCCGAGCTACACTCACCCTCAGCCTCATGCTCCATTTCAACTCTTTGCTGATGACTGCTAACATTTGTTTGCAACACCATTTTTAAATCTTTTTCTCATACAAAACCAGCCTGACATGGGAGACACCAGTGCAGAGCACATGACAGCTAAATCCCAAGGTGTATTTAATGCCTTCCTTCTCTGTTCATCCCTTAAGAAGATCCTGATACTTGCAAAGGCTGATCTTTGCCAACAGTTGAATGATGCTTTTCTCCTTCACTGTGACATTCTAGTCACCAGGGCTCTCCCAAGGATGAATACACTAAGCAAAGTTATACGTTTTACAATGTAAAAAATAAAAATAATTTGCATTTCAAGGAGCAGTGGGCACCCCAAAACATTTAGACAGTAAAGGGAACAGCTGCTTCCTTTGTACCAACAAAATATCAAGTAGAAGTTTGTCATTTTTTGAGACTCAAGAACTTGACAGGAGCTTTTTTCTGTGTGGTAAAAGGCAAATAGTCACATTTTCATGAATTTAGAAATGAGAGCAGATTTTTTTCATTTATGTTGTCCTTGACAGGAATTACAGTTTATCTCTACAGCATAATTGTTTAAGTAACAGTGCTGCAGAATACCCATGCTCTTAATTTTTGCTGCTCATGTTCACTGAGTAGAATTCTGTCTTATCATGACTCACTCACCACAAATGCCAAGTATTTATGACAGCATCACTTACTGAGTGTTAGCAGAGTATGATCTCTGGCCAACACAGTTCCACAAGCAGATGCCCCTTATGTTTTTATTTAAGATAGTCCTACATCAAAATAAACCTTCTCATACATAGAATACAGCATTTCTAACAGTGCTGTGTTGAGATCAGAAGCATCTGTCAGTCTGCAAGGAAAGAACACAGCTGCTCTTATACTAGGTCAACACTCTAGCTGACACACAGCACAAGAGAACAGACCTGGAGCATTTTTGAGAGGGTGCAAAATACGTTACAAGTCTTACAACTATGTTTTATACTCATAAAAGTGCAAAACAAGGTGAAATGATGTTTAATACATCTGAGCGTCCTGTGCTAAACTACAGGCTGTTTTTGAGTAATTGCTTTAAATATATGTTTCAGTAGGTAGAGTGGGTTGTCAAATTGCATCATTCCATTATACACAGACAAAATATAAGGTAATGCTTTTCTCTTGCAACACAGTGTTTATAAGCTCCTACACAATCTAATGTTTATAAGTATATACACCTCTTGTACTCACTCACGCAAAATAAATTATCCATGCATGCTGTATATCATGTCTATCTGTGGACAGAAACTTGCTTATATATCTAAAGCTACTCAGAAACTACGCAAAAAAAGACAAGGAGAATGACATAAAACTCCAAGGAAAATCTTTCATTTACTTTTGCAAGTAGTAACAAATATATTAACAACAAGCTGGGGCAATTTGGGCTTTTCAGACTAGTTGTAGTGTCATAGCCACTCCTTTTTTTTGCTTTTATGAATCAGTCTTCAAGTCTGTTGATGACTAGGTTCCACTGAACTTGACCATGCAAAAAAAACCAACATACCACTGGCCCTGTGTGTCTGAAAGAATGTGCAACCAATAAACAATACATATTTTACAAGAATGAGACAATTTGTGTTGCCATCATTTTGTAGCATACAGATGCTCACCAGTCAAAAAGGCAGGCAAACCAGGGGATGGGTTCAATGTCCCACTCCACTTGGAGACCCTTTTTCACACCAACTTCAAACAAAGTATGGACAAAGTGTTTTTGAGGGAAGAAGAAAAGAATCAAAGCATTTCCTTGGGTGTCTGCATCTCGACATTCACATTGCAAATACTTTGTTTCTTTTTTTTTTTTCTTGGATTTTCATTCCTTCATTCTCACTAGCAAATACAGGGGAAAAATGTGTTTCGTAAGAAATCCACCAAAGACTGTTTCTCTGTCCACTCCTTCTGAAGGAGCTACTGAGGTCTACACATCTGCTCAGTAAAAACAGACTGCCAATGTGGAAAGAAAAGTGGCACTCAGTCAAAAAAAACAAACCTTCTTTCACCTAGGAGTACAATTTTAATACCTCGTTCATCACTTAGTCCCAGCTGTCCTGAGCTGTTCTTTCCCCAGCCAAACACAGCTCCTGAGAGAGAGAGGGCAAAACTGTGGGCTCCACCTGCAGCAACCTGAGCCAAAGGGATCCCATCAAGAGACTTGACACGCTGTGGACTTGCTTGGGAGGGACACTCTTTCCCCAGGCCCAACTGACCATAGCTGTTCTGTCCCCACGTGAAGAACTGGCCATCTGAAACAAAGAAAGAAAGAGGATAGTGAATAAAAGCTAGTCAACAGAAAAGCAAATTTGTCAAACTGAACAAGTACTAGTGCTGGGGGCTTCTCTCCCACCCAAACCTCATGATGGAAAAAGCAAGCAAGACATTCTTTACTGAAATATAAGCCCAGTCTGGAGCCACAAGGTAAATACACCGATGCATAACCAAGTGCAAAATACCATATCAGACTGCTGTAACTTAAGCTGTGTAGAATGGTCCACATGTTGCTTTCAGAAAGGGAACAGCCAAGGATAATTTTGACACAAAAGAACTAATTCCATACATTTGTCTACAAAATAATGCCTCCTCTTTTTTTATTACGTTGGCCCATGATGTCAGAGGCAGATGTTGGTAGTAGGGAAGGAGAGGCTGAACCTTCCTGCCAATATTCCCTTACATTTTGTTGCTGCACAACAGATGGCAGCAGAGGGAAACTCTGACAAAATGGTGCCTGACGTGGAAGTGTGGATGAAGTAAACGTGAGAAACTGAATTCCTCCATGCAGAAGAAATTGCACCCACTGACATTCATCAACACTTGCTGAACATTTATGGATACCAAACAGCAGATGTGAGCACAGTGAGGTGGTAAGTGGTGCATTTCAGCAGTGTCCACAGCAACAATGAGTCAACTCCACTGGTGCAGATTTTTACAAGCATGGCATACAGGCTCTTGTTTATTGCTGGTGAAAATGCATAGCTATTGGTGGTGACTACACTGAAAAATAGCTTTTTGTGACTGAAAATTTGCTCTGTCAAATAGTATTATTGTGCTCTTTATATCTGTTGTAGTTTTCGTGAAAATAATTAAGAGGCATTATTATTTTCCATCAAGATGGAAAGCTGTTAAGTGGTCGTGCCATCATTAAACAGTGAGGCAGTGGGTGGCCTGTGTGTAATGTTTCCCTTCTTGACAGTGTTGGCAACACTCTTCTACAATATATGTGGTACCTGATCTACTTCATTGTCTTCCATTTGTCCTGAAAACAGTTGTCCTTGGAAATATGCCATCTTGGACATGAAGCAAAACAAGAGCAGAAATCTTAGTAATAAATAATGAATACTACCATACCTGCTGCCAAAGCCAGGCAGTGCCAGTTTCCACAGGAAATCTGCAGTATGGTCTGTTGGTTCAGTTTCTTTATCAGCCTAAAGATGATGACATTATTTTAGAATAATCATCAACAAATACAGTAGCACATTAGGTGAAATTATCATTTCCATTTGGGTATTTGTTCTAGACAGACATACAACCTGTAGTTTTGAGAAGAGGAACAGAATCTTGGAGGTAATACTGATCACAGATGCCAATCTATGAAGAGCTTTGCACATCGGACTACTAACTCCCTGTTTTTACTATATAGAAAGACTCTTTTACTATAATGAAGACTCTAGACATCTGAGAATGGTGAAAAAAATCTGGTCTCTCAGCATCTCTCTTAATATTCTTTTTCAGGCATTGACATTTTTCATGTCATTTATGCCAGGAGCACAGAAGCTTCTAAGAGCAACAGCACCATAACCTCTTCATTGCATTGCACAGAGAATAGCAAATCAAGGTTCAAGTTATTTCACAAAAATGTTATTTTTAAAATCGCACTATCGCACTGGCATCTCAGCCTGTCTCTCTTTTTTATATCAGATCTGCCAGCAAGTAACAAGCTTTCTTCTCAGAGAGCCCTTCAGATCAAACAAACAATTATGCTTTAGCAACTGAAACTCTTTTTCTTTAAATACTGTCCCATGAATGACAGCCACCCTAGACACATGTCCCAGACCTCCTCTTCTAGTTCTACACTGGATATATAGTTGCAGCCAGAATAAGAGACAGAAGACATCTGTTATTAACATAGCATGATACAACATCATTAACTACAAACAGACCAGTTATCTTTAGTATGGTAGTGAGCTGAGGCCTATAATCTGTGAACTGCTTTGGATGGAGGAGTCTTAGTGTCTGCCACCGTCCCCAGCACCATTTACATACCCTTATTCTTAACACTGTTACTGCTCTGAGACTGGTAAAATGCATTAAGCAAGTCAGTGAAGAAAACTGAGCACTTCCCTAACATTTCTGAGCAATATTCACTGTTCAGAATTGCAATGGGCTGGTTTAGCAGCATTCCTGATAAACAAAAGATACAATACAAACAGTGCAAGAATTCCAGAGCCGAGGCAACACTTCACCTGTCCATATTTTTTGCCCATTCTTGAAATATGGCTCCTATCTCAGAGATACAATGCAATACAAACATACCACATAGCATTTCTATTTTGGGGTTCTCCCTCATGTACCTCCTGTCCCGTAGAAAACACTGTCATATTTTTCATTGAGGAAGCTGTACTTGCTCTAACTTTCTTCTCTGTGCCTCAAGCACCAAAGATCAGAAGGGCTGTCCTAACTGGACTTCTTCAGAACTTGTCTAGTACTCACGGAACGCTGAGAGGGAAAAGGAGGACTGTCAGGCTTGTACTGGTAAGTGGCAAGTGCCCAATTACCAGCTCTTTAAGCAAGAGCAACACTTTCACCAACTCCAGGCTGCAAAGTGAAAAGCCCCTGATACAATACTTCCAAGTGGGTGCCGTAAGGAAACCCAAACCATTTAAAGATTTACCTTGGTACTGTCACTGCATCTTCAATCGTGGTGAGGCCCAGCTGTCCATCGCTGCCTGCGCCCCAGGAGAAGACCTGGCCCTGGTCACTGAGTGCCACACTGTGGGACTCTCCGCAGGCCACGTGCACTATGTGCTGCCCTGCCAGGGCTCCAATTAGTTCTGAGAAAAAAACACAAAAACACTTCCATCACAGAACTCGTCTCATACCTACGTGCAGATGGCAGGTCTGTGATTCGTAAGCAAAGCCTTCAGATAGGCTCAGTGATGCCCAATTTAGTTATAAAACACTTCCTACACAAGAAAAGCACCAGACTTTACTGAAAATGTGTGGCTGCTGAGTTCTTCTAAAACCCTGACCAGTAAATGGTAGGATAAAGGCAGGTACACGTCCTCAAGCACAGCAGTCTACGCGCAGCCTCAAAGGTACATGGAATCAAACAGACTTTCCAGATTTGATGTTTTCTAACTCAGTCTTGATGTAGGGATCAGCATGGACTGTGAAGTTTAAAAACCCTGTAAAATACATTTGGCGTTCCACACCTCATATGCCTAATGAAGACAAGTCATCCAAAAAAGTTAATCAATCCAGTTTTCTCTTGCTTTTCTTCTTGATGGATGAAAACAGACATATTACAACACCCCCTGGTGCTAAGCTTGGAAGAGCTCCAAACCTATCAAACTACTACTATTTCTATCACAGTAAGAAGTTCACAAAAAGAATAATGTAAAAAGAAAGAGGACCTTACAGAAGAGTAAAAGCAAAAAAAAAAAATCTTCCACTGGAAGATTGCCCACAATTTATTTTTCATTATTATGTCATCTTAAGCAATTGAAATAGGTTTGACAACTACTCTTACAACACCAACAATCAAAATTTTATTCATTATGCAGACTTTTTACAAACAGACATGAAAAAGTGCTGCCTTGCAGCAAAGCACCGGAAATAGCACACATCTGATGGAAAAGGTCCTCACAAGCCAAACAGGAGAAAAGTTGGAATTTTTCTTCCCTGAAAAAATGTTTCAGAGTAGACAAAGAAAGATTCACTCTGTGCTACGAGGCAATGATTAGCTTTATTAAAAGTCCCACACTGATGTTCCACTTACCATTCTGTGAAATGACACCCCACATCAAGGGCACCTAGATATGTATCATTAACATACCTGGCACCAATTCAGCACACAGATCAATTTAAATGTCTTAAATCAATTTAAAGGGGACGATTCCTAGGCACTCGTAGGAAGGTTTGCCTTCTAAGTCTGAAAGTGTGAAAATGGGAAGTAAATTAAGCCTTAAAACATGTTATGGGTGAGAAAGGTGACAATTCTTTAAACACATATTTTCTACACAAACAAAATGTTACATCAACATGCACTTCCTTGCACTCAATTAAAAGCCATGGAGGCGTAGTTCATAGGCAGTGATCCCACAACACTCCAGAAGGCCCTGAAGCCTGGGTCCATTTGCCTCCCCACCATCCAATTCAACTGCTTGAGGGCTGAATGAAGAGTATTCGCCAGCAAAGACTGAGGCAAAAAAGTAGCTGAGTACCTCAGCCTTCTCCTTCTCTGTTGTTATGAGCCTGCCTGTACTGCTCACTGTGGGAAGAATACTAAGAATACATCTTATACATCTTCTTGGACATACTTTTTTTCTGGTTGATGAACCTGCAGAAGCCTTTCTTGCTCTTCTTTGCTCCACTTGTGAAATCCAGATTCAGTTGGGCCTTAACCTTCTTGACCTCATCCCTACACAGCTCAGCAGCATCCTTATACAATTCCCAGAGTACCTGTCCCTGCTTCCATGCCTGTGCAATTTCTTCTTGCTCTCCAGTTTGACCAGTAGGCTCCAGTCCAGACACACCAGTCTATTACCTTCCTTTCCTGACTTCCTTCCCTTGGGGATGAAGAATCCTTCTGAACTAAGCCTCCTTAAAGATCTGCCAGCTCTGCTTCGCTCCCTTATCCTTGAGGACAGTTTACCAGGTTTTGTTGACTAACTCCCTGAAGAGCTGGAAGTTGGCTTTCCTAAAATTTACTCTTTGTCACATATCCCTCAGGATTGTGAACTTCACTATGTGATCCCTGCAGCCCATACAGCCTCCAATCCTGATATCACCAATAAGTATACCTGTACTGGTGCGTAGCAGGTTCAGTATTGCAACTTCCATGGTCAGGCTGTCCATTACTTCACTCAAGAAGTTGTCCTCGATGCATTCCAGGAGTCTCCTGGATTGCCTACAGCTGACAGTGCTACTTTTCCAGCAGAAATCAGGGTGGTTGAAGGCCCCCAGAAAGATGTGAGTCTGCAATTAGGATACATCCTGTAGCTGGAGAACAGTGGAATCAACAGGCTCCACTTGATCAGGCAGCCTGTAGTAGACATCAACTACAAGGCTTCCTTTGTTGCCTTGATCTCTTAACTTTCACCCACAATTTACACATAAGCATCGCCTGGTGGCCTGTTTTGTATTCATTTGCATATATAATTTAGGGATCCTATTTTTAAACATGAGCTCTGAACAACCAGCACCTTCAAGGACCAGTCAAGGTCAATCACAAACAACTTAAAAGACATCTCAAGAGCAAATGTGGCTACGGTCTCCTCCTTTCAGTGAGAGAGCTGGCTCTTTCAGACATGGAAAAAGCTGAGGTACTCAACCAGTGCTTTGCCTCAGTCTTCAGGAGTGGTCAGGCTTCCCATGTCTGCCAGCATCCTGAAGCTCTAGGTGAGGGTGTGGGGAGTAGATTCTGTCCCACTGTAACAGTGGAACAAGTCCAAGACGTCCTCATGCAATTGAATGATATCCATCCTAGGGTTCTGAGAGAGATGGCTGATGTGGTTGCTGAGCCACTCTCCATATTTGAAAAATCATGGCTGTCAGGTGAAGTCCCTGGTGACTCGAAAAAGGGAAACATTACTCCCATTTTTAAGAAAGGGAGAAAGGATGATTCAGGGAACTACAGGCTGGTGAGCATCACCTTTGCACATGGGAAGATCATGGAGCATGTTCTTCTAGAAGTATACATAGAAGCTATTTCTATTTCTACCATATATTTCATACATATCTTCTATTTCCAAAAGCTATGTTAAGGCACATAAAATACAAAGAGGTGATCCAAGACAGCCAGCACAGCTTCACCAAGGGTAGATCATGCCTGACCAATATGCTAGCCTTCTGCGATGGAGTGACAGCACCAGTGGACAGGAGAAGGGCAACAGATATCATCTTTCTGCACTTCTGCAAAGCCTCTGACATGGTCCCTCACCTCTAAATTGGAGAGGTATGGATTTGAAGGATAGATTGTTTGATGGATTGGGAATTGGCTGACTGGTCGCAGCCGAAGGGTTGTGATCAGTGGTTCTATGCCAGGGTGGAGGCCAGTCATAAGCAGTGTCCCTCAGGGGTCAGTGCTGGGACTGGTGCTCTTCAACATCTTTATCAATGACACAGATGATGGCACCAAATGCACCCTCAGGCAAGTTTGCAAATGACACCAACCTGAGTGGTGCAGTCGATACACTGGAAGGAAGGGAAGCCATCCAGAGGGACCTGGACAGGCTGAAGAAGTAGGCCCATGAAAACCTAATGAGGTTCAACAAGGCCAAGTGCAAGGTGTTCAACCTGGGTTGAGGCAATCTCCTTGAGAGCAGCCCTGCAGAAAAGAACTTGGGGATCCTGGTGAACGAGAAGCTGGATGTGAGCTAGCAGTCTGCGCTTGCAGCCCAGAAGGTCAACTGTGTTCTGGGCTGCATTAAAAAAGAGGTGGTCAGCAGGGAGATGGAGGTGATTGTCCCCCTCTGCTCAGCTCCTGTGAGGCCTCATCTGGAGTACTGTGTTCAGGCCTGGAGAACCCAGCAAAATAAAGACATGGAGTTCATGGAATGGGTCCAGAGGAGGGCCACTAAGATAATCACAGGGCTGGAGCACCCCTCCTATGAACAAAGGTTGAGAGAACTGGACTGGTTTAGCTTGGAAAAGAGAAGGCTCTTGAGAGACCTCATTGTGGCCTTCCAGTACTTGAAAGGAGCATATAAACAGGAGGGGGAAAGACTGTTTACGAGGGTGGACAGTGATAGGACAAAGGGGAATGGTTTTAAATGAGACAGGGGAGGTTTAGGTTAGATATTAGGAGGAAGTTTTTCACACAGAGGGTGGCGACACACTGGAACAGGTTGCCCTAGGAAGTTGTAGATGCCCCATCCCTGGAGGCATTCTATGATTTTATCAGAAAAACAGAAACATCATATCCGCTACTGCACCTGAAGGAACTGGAGCACCTTGGGGAGATGGCAAAAGACTCTTTTAATGACCTCCCATCCCTTTCTTTTTTCAAAACATGAAGTGCTTTGTTAGTTGGTATAAATTTTTGTTATTTTCCAGAGTGTCACAGCATTATTATTCTTTCCTTATAAATGACGCATCACCATATTCAGATGAAGGGTGCAACAAGTGAATTTTGTTCTTGGTATTGTGACTTCAGTATAAAACTGAGCAGAACAAAACCCTGGGAGCAACTAGGAAGGACTGCAGGAGATGTGCAATGGTGTTTCAACATATCATAAAACTCAGAAAAACAAGTTCCAAGAAGTACGCACTGACCCAATCTTTTATTTCTGAAACCATCAGCTGTTTTAATATAGCACCAACACTCAGAAATCATTCATCAATTCTTCATATCTGGAGGAGCTCCCATTTTCACTTCTTTTTTCTGTCCATTTTCTGTCAGCATAAACAGACATATCAAGGTTTGACTTCTATTAATCTCAGCCTTGTCAGATCTCATCATAAAACAAAAATGGATAAAAAATTGAGGTCTACACAAAACTCCTTCAGGACAGCACTCCTCTGAATCATGACAAGCATGGTTCCCAGGACTATTTTCCTGCCTGTCTGTGGACTGCAGGCACGCTCCATCCAGCAAAAGCTGAAAACAGGTGGTAAACGTTTTTGTAACACAACTCTTGACAGCACTGGAAACTGTAGTAAAGCAAGGCAAAGACTTAAAAACCCTTGAAAAACCCATCTTCAGATTATAGCTTCTCAATTTACAGAAGAGGGCTCATACTTTGTCCCCATGATGTTGAAAAGCTATGCTACACGATCTTCAGTGTCTAACACTACTGGAAGCACAATGCACTCAATTACATGGCACTGGTTTGGATGTACAGGCAGTGAATTATTGATCACAGTCTCCTAGCAAGTTTATCAGACTGCTGGTACCTTTCCAGCACATAGCTTCCAGCTCCTTGCAAGACAAGCTTTTGCTAGAGGATGTGGCAGAATCCTTCAGCCATACGTGTACTGTGATGTACATGGACAGCACCAGATGGCTTCTCCTGTCTGAAATCAATGGAGAGCCCTGAGGTGACACCTTCAGTGGCAAAATCTGGATTTCTTCCTAGTGAGAAGAAGCTAATGCTTGGAAGAGTTCCAAGTGATTTCAGCTCTCTTGGATACCTACCTGTATGGGAACTGCTGAATCACAGTATGAACCACTGATTGATCACCTGAGGCAAGGACTGAGTCAGCCAGTGGAGCACAGGTGAAGGCAATTCAGCTGTGTGACCGAAAGAGGTGGAGCCTGACTGCACTTCTCCTAGACCCCATTTAAGGGCTGACTGCCACTAGGAAAGGATCTCTTCCTGGGGATTACTTCTTTTGGAGTTTTTCTGCAAGCCTGGGATACAGGTGAGTGTTTCATTTATTTTTTATTATCTCTTTCCACTGCAATAATCTTTCTAGTTATACAGCCTGTAAAATACCAGCCTAACTACACCACTCTGCTAATTATATAATTGTTGATTTATACTACCCCTAACTCCTTGTGTCCTTCCCAGCTTGACAATAGGCATATGGTCATCCTGACTGCTTCTCTCTGTGCAGGACATGCTGGAGATCAGGCCTAGCCAGTACAGTTTCATGAAAGACAGGTCCTGCTTGATGAATCTGATTTCCTTCTAATATTTAGTGACCTGCCTGGGGGATGAGGGAAAGATGTTGATGCAGTCTAGACTTCAGCAAAGCCTTTGACACTGTCTCACATAGTATTCTCCTGGAGAAGCTAGAAGCCCATGGCTTAGGCAGATACATTCTTTGCTAGGTAAAGACCTGGCTGGATAACCAGGCCCAGGCAGTGGTGGCAAATAGAGTTAAATACACTGGTCACATATAGTGTTTCCCAGGGATCAGTAATGGGGCTGGTCCTCTCCAATATCTTCATTGATTACTTGATTGAGTGCATCCTCAGTAAGTTTGCAGATGACACTGACTTGGGAGGAAGTATTGATTTGCTTGGGTGTAGGAAGACCCTACAGAGGGATCTGGTCAGGCTGGTTTGCTGGGCTGAGGCCAATGGGATGAAGTTCAGCAAACCAAGTGGCAGATCCTGCATCTCGATTATCAACAACACAATGCAAAGCTATAGGCTCAGGGCAGAGTGGCTGGAAGATGGTGTAGAGGGAACAGACCTGGAGTTGTTAGTCAACAGTCAGTTGAACATGAGCCAGCAGTGTGCCCATGTGGCCAAGAGGACAATGGCATCAGAAATAGTGTTGCCAGCAGGAATAGGGAAGTGCTCATCCCTCTGTACTCAGCCTGGTGAGGCTGCATCTTTAGTACTGAGTTCAGTTTTGAGCTGTCCCTACAAGAAAGACATGGAGGCCTTGAAGTGTGTCCAGAGAAGAGCAACTAAGCTGGTGAGCAGTCTGAAGCACAAGTCTTGTGGAAAAGCGGCTGAGGGAGCTGGGATTATTTATTCTGGAGAAGAGGAGGCTCACCGGAGAACTTGCTGCTCTTTCCAACTACCTTAAGGGAGGCTGTGGTGAGATGGGGGTCAGCTTCTTCTCCTGTGTTACCTAACTAGTGACAGGACAAGAGGGAATGGCCTCAAGCTGCACCAGATGAGATTCAGGTTGGATTTTAGAAAATATTTCTCTGAGAGAGTGGTGAGGTGTTGGAACAGGCTGCCCAGAGAGGTTGTGGATGCCCTGGTCCCTGGAGGTGTTTAAGGCCAGGTTAGATGGGGCGCTGGGCAGCCTGATCTAGTACTTGATCTAGAAGCTAGCAACCCAGTCTGTCGCAGGGATTTGGAATTTGATTCTTGAGGTTCTTTCCAACCCATGCCATTCCATGATTCTTCTGAAGATTAATAGTAATACATTCCTCCAACTAATAAGGTAACACTAACAGCATTAGCGCTTATGGACTCCTGATCCAACAGCCAAAAATCCCCATGAAAATCCTGCTATTGCATTCAGCAGGTACTCCATGAAACTGCGAATACAGCCCAATTGCATAATCCTGTCAGCACATAAGGAAGCACAGAAGTCAAGACAGCTTCTGTGGCTTCATTCACACATCTCTGGTGCTGTTTGTCAGCAATAATCAAAAGATGGCTCAGAGGAAGGCCTGGAGAACAGCTTCAGGAATACACCTTGGTGATGACAGCCTCTGCTAGGGTTAGGTGCATGACACATGCAACACATAGGCAGCTGGAATTACCATGCACAAGTCTCAGCGTGTAAGGGTGTGGGAGGAACCCAGCTCTGCACGTGCACAGAACAAGAGCAGACCCCTCTGATTGCTGCGTCCCTAGCAGCACACTGCAGAGATGCTTCTGCACATGGAGCTCCTGGGTCTGTTTCTAGGCTGTAGAGTAGAACTGCCCACTGTTCTCACCTGTGCAAGGTAACCTATTTTGTGTTGGTATGGAGCAAAAGATGTGAAATAGGGAGCAAGCAAATATTTACATCAGCGTGGAACTTCTCATTACTTTTGTCAGCTGCAGTTTACTAAATCCATTATGGACACTGGGCTTTACAAGTCCAACTGCAAATATTGCGGTCATCCTTTTGTGAACTGAGGGAAAGGAGCAGACCTGGACTTCTTAATCAGAACCAAAATTCTTAATGAGAAACACTTAAGACATATGGCCTTTCTCAGTTCCTATACATGGGTCTGTTACTACTATGCTCGCATCAGGAACTGGAGCAGCAGTCCCACCAGAGGAACTGACAACAGCAGCACTGGTGCTTGTAAGACTCTTCATTTGGTTACAGAAAAGGAAGAGAAGCAATGTAAATACATGGCTGACTCACTGAATAAAAATGGGGGGGGGGAAAGACAGCAAAGGATTAAGTATTCCAGATTAAATTCAAAGGAATGAGTTCCACATGAGTAGTAACAGTGGCAAGTGTCAATGGCAGTACGCAAGAACAGCAGGTCAGGGAGAAGGAAGAACAAGCCCTTCACTGTAGCTCATAATACCCACACAGAGGTTACTGCAGTCATGTGACAATTCCTGAGTAAACCTTATTAAGGCAAAAGAAAAGGGAACCAACATAAAATTGACAGTTCCACTTAGAAAGCAGCACTCCCATCTCCCAGCACTGCTATGAAGAGGGATCTGTTTATTTCTTCCCTGCAGTTTTCCCCCAGATGTAGAACCACCTCCTTCCTACAGCCCTAATGAAATATATGCAGTACACACACTGAGGGCTCAACAACCCAGTTCAGCCTATCCTTGGGGCTCAGTCACTGCCTTAGGAGGTAGAAAGGAGGTAAGATAAGAGCTGACTCTGATCCACCTGTTGTGCTCAATCCTGCAGGCTGCTTCATGCAACTGGATAGGTGCTATTTCCTCATCTTTTCATGTTATTGGAGCAGTCTTGCACAGCAGGACATATTCTGCCTTCACAGGAGCATTTCGTATTTTCTTCTAGAAGGGAGGCTAGATCTTTTAAGTGTACTTGGCAGCCCCAGGCTGATTAAGGAGGCTGGAATGTTCAAAAGCACCTGGTGTGTTCCTTGCTCAGTTCCTGCTTAATTCCATCCTGCAGTGATTTGCACAGGAACAGAACAAAGTCACACCAGCACAGTGCAGGCTCCATACACCACGTTTGTCCTTGCTTTCAGTGACACTATAAGATACTGCACAAGCACTGCCTGAGAAGAAGTCCCCTAATAGGGAAAGGGAGGAAATTAACAGTCCTATTAAACATTTACAAAAGCATTTTTATTTATTATTAGGCTTAGTAACTTTCAGAAGTACAGCAGCTTGATGTTATTTGAACACACCATCTTTTGGGATAATAAAAAATATGTTTAGAGAGTACATGCTGAAGTCTAACTCCAACTCATGATGAATTTATCAGACAGCTTTTGGAGAAAGCTTTTCCTGAAAACATATGCTTTAGCAACAGTACTTCAGAAATAAAAATGGAAGGCGTTAGCTGAAAAACTAATCTCACAGCTTGCTGCTAGATATAGAGCAAAAGTAGACTGTGATTCCTGTCTATATTTCATTTCTTTGTTTTCTTCAGAAGACAAACTGGTCTTTTGGATGTTTAAAGGAATAGGAGTATCATGCTCATGTGGGGCTTGTACAAGTGACCCACTTGAACGCTCAAGTAGGACACATTACCACAAACTTTGGGAAATATGGAATATTTTGTGCTTCTCCAGTCAAGGACATGCAATTTAGTCATTTAACAGAGGGTACCGTGCACATCAAGCAATGTCAAAGCCCAAAGAATTACAGAGCAGAAGAAAGATCAGGAATGTGCAGTGATGCCACGCTGGAGAAATGCAGAATGATTACATGTAAGACTTGAAGGGCATGCTGGGAAAAGTACAGATGCTTATATCTCCATTTCTTCTTCAAGAGCTTACATAGGCAATCAGCTGCTTAAAAGGCAGATCCAGTGTTAAGAGTAAGCGTTTCTTCACAGCTCTGCTGCAGGAACATCTGTTTTCAGCTTGCAGCCAGAAGTGTCTAAAGTACATGATTTCTGGAAGTTAGATCCCCACTGAGCCTCAGCTCTGTGCCCAAATGGGAACAGAACTGTCTCATATCTTTTGTGAAAAGTCTGTTTTGCAGCATTTCCTGGCTCTCGTTTCAAACTTTGTGCAGAGAAAGGAAAACAACACAAAATTGGAATGAGTGGTCAATACACCAATGGGTTGTGCTGCTAATCCAGAGGGATCTGGAGAGACTGGACTTGTTCCCTTCCATTGTTTGTTCCAATGAACACAAACTCTGCCACTTCTGCTCCTGCTCTGGAGCCATCCAGGCCTCCCACGTGGCCTCCTTCCAGCCAGGAAGAGGTGAAAAAAGGAAGATCAATCCAGGTAGTTCTTACAAACAGGTCACACATGTGAATTCTCTGCTGTTACACAGTTTACTACTAAGCATATTGCAGTGAACATTGATGCTACGTTTGTCACTGCTTCAGCTGTGGGCAGATAGATTTCACAACATAAACTGAGGCAATGCCCCCTGCAATATCTGAATCCACACAATCAATTTAATTCATGTTAACACCTGATGATACTCAAGAAATTAATATTATCTCAGACTGATTTTGCACAACAGCTGACTGTTAACCAGGAGAATCTCCAAATTGCTTTCCTTAGAAAGTAAAAGCTGATGAAAGGGGCACTTTCAGAAGAGAAGTCTTTACTGACTCATTCTGTGGAGTGCACTCAACTCAGTAATTTCTGTTTCCTGCAGTGGAGAGGTAGCAAAAAAAAAAATCACCTAACCGGTTGCTATTCTATCTCAGCATTACATCCTCAAGCTCAGCAAATGTGATAATAAATACAGCTTTTTAATTAAGAAGAGTCTTCTATTTCAAAAGGTGCTAAAGGACTGCTCTAAGAGGATCTCCTGAAACAACTGAAAGGACTCTGCAGTGGCTGCCCATAGGGGACAGTCAGTCTTATGTCACAGGGAGCAGACAAAGCCCACTTCCAGCTGCCTCCCTTGACTAGGCAGGGCCTCAGGTTCACGCTGCACAGATCAGAGTAAAGCAGCAGCAAGACTTCCATTCCATACATCTCCCCATTTCCCTTCCTTGCAGGCACACTAGAAACTTTTCATCACCTTCAACAGCTCAGGACCCTCTGTCCTGCACATACCTCTCCATGCAACTAACAGACAGTAAGAAACATGATCCTTAGCATATCTTCCTATAAAGAAGGTGCAGACTGTCTTTATTCTTTATAGGGAAGGGAAAACTGAAAAGTGAGATTCACATAGAACTGAAAAAATCAGTTCCCAATGCCACAAGCCAAAGTGGACCCCCGCAAGCCATGTGTGGGATGGGACCCTCCTCCAGTTCATTGTTACTAATGAAGCTGCTGTGGTGCTCTTCACCAAGAGCTAAAAAAGGAAGCTGTTCCTTTATAGCACATCCCTCCCACCTGCCCAAGTCAGCAGAACTCCGTCACAGATGCAGCCTGCAGTGCTGTGCTGAGGGAGAAGCGCATGTTTTCACATGCATGGTCACAGGCTCCTCAGAAACAAGCACTGCAGGAACTCTCAGAATGAATGGAACACGTAGGATAACTAGGAGTTGGTGTCACATCCCAGTCTCTTTAGTTGTCTGCACTGCAGGAAAAGCAAGACGACAAAAAGTCTAGGTCAGCTCTTCTAATCCTGCAGCCTCCTCTAATTCAACATCTACTACCTCATGATTGAGAGAAAAGGACAAAAGACACTCTACAAAAGGACACTGGAATCAGTCAGGTCAGATCTGCAAGTATATAAAATAGCTACTGCTCTTCATTTAGTATATCTCCTATAGTAGTCACAAAATAACAAGATAGGCTACAGAAGCCCCAAGCCTACAGAGGGTAGCCAACAGTAGGAGTAAAGATTACTCAAGCCTAATTACTCATGGAAGGATTTTTATTATGAAACAGAGATACCTCTGTTTTTGCTACATGACAAAACAAAGTTAACAAGTTAAAAGAAAGCAAATTATATGGCCAACATTAAAAAAAAAAAAAAAGTCCATAAGAACAGCTTCAGGATTTACAAAAAATAAGTACACTGTCAAACTACTGTTTGCTCTTGGTGTAAGGACGCAACCCAACTGCAAAGAAAGCAGAAGACACTTGGGGCTCACAGCCCTCTCTTTCCTGTTACAACAGGGCACCCTAATGTCAAGTAACAAAACATATCCCAACACCATCACCACTCTGCTTCTTGATACATTTTCCAGACAAAGTGAGCAGACTTGTCTACCCACCCATGCTGCTCAGCTGCAGCTTTCCAAAGGCAGCAGATACAATCCAGCATCACTGGGTGAGACACAACCTTCAGCTCAGTCAGCTGCTCCAAATGCACCGCAATCAGCACAAAGCAGCTTCCATCACTTTCTCAGCCTGCCAGCCTCAGCCAGTTAGAAAGCACACACAAGTGACAAACTTACCTGGCTTGCTTCCTTCACTTTCGTGCCCCAGCTGGCCTTTGGTGTTCAAGCCACAGGTGTACACTTCCCCATCTTCCAGCAGGAACACCGAGTGGTTTCCTCCACATGCCACCTCCTTGACATTTCTGTCGTGAATGAATCCATACACCTGGGGTTCGGGAATGATGACCTGGAGGTTGCTACCTATCCCAGGTTGTCCAAAAGATGAGTAACCCCAGCATAGCATTTTCTCTCTTTTCAGCAAGTCATGTATTCTCCTGGGAAGAGAAACAGGGGAAAGGGCATGGATGAAGCAAATACCCAACAAGTAATCCTACACAGATGAGCTGCTCTGAGCAGGAGGGGCAAACAATTAAAAAAAGCTTAGCCAGTACAACTGTCTTGCTTGGGGACTGACAACAAGAAGGCATTTCTGCCATTGCATAAAGAGGAGCCCAGGACAGCTCAGTTAGATACTGAGTCAGCATCTTCAAGCACTGGCCATCTCCATCTCTAGGGCAGTGAGAGTGCTCTGAAATCCTGCAGACCCAAGCAGTTCTGTTCTTAGTACAGCAGGACTGTATCATTTCTGATAAACTCAGATTAAGAAGCAGTTTGAACAACTTAACACATTCCTCCAACCTAAATGTGTGTGTTCACATGCACACATCGCTGTGCTGCAGCAAGATTTTCCAATAAAAAGCAGTTCACACAGAGCAGCACACTGGTAGCACAGCCTCTGACAGCAACAGATAAAGCTCTCATGTCACTGCCTTCTGGGCTGCGTTCAGTGAAATTCAGATTTCAGAGAGTGCAGCAACATAGGAAGGGAAAAAGAAACGGCAATAGGCAAGAGGAGCATCTCACTGCACAGTCTAAGCTTAGCAGTGACAACAGCTTTCTAACATGTAAGAGCTAGGCAATCAACTCTCATTTCCTTGTTCCAGAATGAGCATCTGAAAGATTTTATTGACACTTCCTTGTACTCCTATCCTCATTATGCTTGGGCCATTTGTTAAACATGTTGTATTAAGAAGACAGAGAATTTCTCTGCTTGAAATAGGAACTGATTATAAGCCTTCCCTATTTTGTAAGCAGAAAGAAAAGAGAGCAGAGAAAAAGAAATATCCTAGACATCAAGCCTCATGACTCACCATGGCAAGTTTTAAACTAAGGCAATTTACTGCTGCAGCACTCACTACGTCAGCACAGGATCTAACACCAGAGGTAACCTCTCAGGCATCACCGCAGATTCCTCAGGAAAAGGAGATTTCCCCACTCGGACAGGAAACACACGCATGCAGCTCCCAAAGCCTGGTGCTAATTCAAGCTGCATTAGCCATAAAGCCTTCCATAATCTGAGCCCTAAGCAAGGGGTCCTCGTCTCCTACCAGCTGCCTACCCGTGGCTGTATCCTGTCACCAGGTGCACTCACGTCAACCAAGGCAGTGCCAAGCCAAGAGAGACAGAAGATGGAA
Source organism: Phasianus colchicus (assembly GCF_987193195.1). NCBI lineage: Eukaryota > Metazoa > Chordata > Aves > Galliformes > Phasianidae > Phasianus > Phasianus colchicus. The sequence goes on along the minus strand of NC_143439.1, from coordinate 16,605,560 downwards.
CCACTACAGCCATCTTCTCTCACAAACTCCTTGCTAAGGTCTCTTACTAGGTGCTCCAAAGCATGCACTGTCACCTATTTACTTCTAACAGCCTCTATTCCTTTCAAGCACAGCTCAAGTCATCCACACTTCAGGACTGTCACTGAGCAGCTTCAAAGCACCCCCAGTTTATAAAGCAGGAGGTTACTGTGGCTCTGTTAAGCCAATGGCTGTGCTCAGATGCCCTCGGCACATCAGCCCAATGGAAGTCACCACTGGCTACTCCGGACACCAAGAATAGGAACGCACTAACACTGAAGTCATGCACATGCTTATGTTTTAAATGACACAATAGCTATATTTATAGAGAACTTCATAACCTGCCTCAAAAAACACTGCCACCTCTCTCAGCCTGAGCAATTCTCACCTTACAAAAGATAAAAGCAGCTTTACAGTTAAGAGCAGCCGCCCCGAAGCTCACACTCCCTGTAAGGCGATGCTGCCGATTGTACCACTCTACCACTACAGTGACTCCGTACATCACGAGCTAAATTGTAATTTAGGATACCTTGCTAGAAGAGTTTCTGAACAGTCTGCTCTCCACAGGTCCCAGTCGTCTTTCCAGCTGCTAATTTCATTTAAAATGCTAAAAATACCTTAATTGCTTGCGTTCATTTTCCACACGAGAAGCTGCTGCACGGAGCAGGGGGTGCCACGGGCAGATCTTTCCTCGTGCTAAGGCACGGCTTGAAGCAGCACCCTTCACTCAGGAGCAGAAGCCAACACGGCCGCTTTCCATCTGAGCGCACGGGCACACCCAGATGTTTTCCCAAGGCCTGATGTGCCATGTATTTAATTTAGTTATTCCGAAAACACAGCACATTTCTAAAACCGCGACTGCTTTAACGTTTGCGCGGATGTTTTTCCTCCTCCAAACGCAAAGACAAGTCAACACGCGGAAGGGCAGCGTCCTGGAACACAAAGCTTCAAATGAAGCTTCACGCTTCGTTTCCCATTCTGGCCAAGGCAGCAACTCAGCCGGCAGCGCTGCTGTACCGGCGCGGCCGCACAGGGACGGGATTTATCGCCGCTTGCTGCCGTCGAGCCCCTTTTCCTTCCTGCTTCGACCGGCCCGCCGCCCGCAGCAGCGCAGAGGAACGGGAGGCGCGACGGGGAACGATCGCAGCCGGGAGCCGCGCACTTCTCGCTGCCCCACACAGGAAGCCGGCCCCAGCCGTCAGCCCCCTCGGCCCGCCTCCCAGCCCTCGCGGCGGGGACGCAGGGCTCCCGCTGGGGCGCTCCGCGCTCGCGCCCTCCGCGAGGGGCTCCTCCGCAACACCGCCATCGCCACCCGGTCACCCCCAGCCCCCCAACTCACCTGCCGCTGCCGCCGCGGCGACGATGAAGTCCGGCCCCCCACCGCCGCCCGCGGGAGTAATGGCTGCTCGCGGCCAATGGCCGGCGCCGGGCGGGGCGGCGGGCGGCTCCCTGCGGCTGCCGGGCTCTTCCCTCAGCGCGAGGGCCGGAGCTGCGCGTGCTGCCGACGTGACGGAGGTGTCGGCAGAGGAATCTGATGCTTAAGCCCACCGCTAACTGCCCGCGTTTCGAGTCCGTGCGCAGCTCTCAAGGCCCGTCCTCCATAACGGCGTAACATGGCAAACCCGCCCAAGCGAATTGGTGGCTTCCGCGCACTCGGCTGCGCGCGGCTCCCTCTGGAGGCCGCTCCCGCGGGCAGCCCCGTCGTGCCGGCTCCGTTTGGCAGCGCCACGGATTTTCCCGTCCCTGGTTTCCCTAGGCGGAATCAGGCAGCCAGGGCTCGGGCCTGTGCTCTACTGCTGGTAATGGCTGCCCCGAGAGGTCGAAGGGAGCTCGCCCTTTCCTTAATGGCTGAGGTCGTCCTGCTGAGAAAAAGGAGCTCCTTCAACGTGAAAACTGAATTTATCTGGACAGCAGGAAAACATCCAGAGATGCCCAAATCTACAACTCAATTTATCAATCGTCTATCTCCTGTCCAACGCAACTAAGCAGCTGCACAGTGACAAGAGCTGCAGGGGTGTCAGTGGTGGCATACGACTTGACAGCTTTCAGCTGCCCCGTCGATCCTCTTCTGGTAGGTATTTTTCACCAGAGCCCTTTTCTAGGTGCCACTGGCAGCCTTCTGCTGGAAGGGATCAGCCAGGGATAGCTGCCCATGCCAGTTGCCAGCAGCCAAGGTGGGGTCTGGCTGCCCGCCATGGAAGTGGTTTTTCTGTGTGGTGTCTTGGTCGCCCCACATCCGCTCTGCATCTGCTGCTTTGCAGAGTTGCAAAGTTCCTGCACGTCTCTACAGGTGATGTTTGGATCAGAAGAGCAGTCTAAAAAAGTCCCACTGCAGGTTTGATACACTGTGATGCCTGTGTAAAGCCTTTTAAACTCACAACTGAGTATCAGGCTCACTCATGTTGTATTTCTTCACATATTTTATAATAAGCACTGCTTGAGAAAATGTAGATGCAGCTCAGTGCTTAAAGTCATTTCAGAAAATGACAGAGAATGCTCTATTCTGCTCCTTTGGAAAGTCTTTAATAAAAGCAGGGCTCGTTTGAGGACAAATTAAAAATAGGCTTGAAAGGTATTCTGGGATTTAATCTCCCATGTGCTGTTGCATCATACATGATAAGGAAATTCCTTCAGGCTCTAAATAAACCTATTATCATTTAATCTCTGATGGGTTGTTTCGAAATCTGAACAGAATACATCTTTTATGGACTTGCAGAGGACAGAAGATCGCTCTGGATTTCCAAGCCATAACAGAGACTTAGAAAAGCATTAAAAATAATTAAATAAATGAAAAAGACAGAATGAAGCAGGCAGAAGCTAAAGAGCAGCAGCACACTAAGCTGTGACAACTGTCAGCTGTCATGATGTGGTAGCATCAGCTAGGGGTGGGATGGTGACTCTTTTCACATAACATGGAAAGAAAGACACCTTGAGCAGACCACAATGACAGCTTTTTGAGCAGGCTGCCCAGGGCAGGGGCATGTGTCCCTTCTGTGCCATTGGGATGGCAGCTGGCATCCTCTGAGCCACTTGTGCCTCTCTTCCTCTCACCATTGCTGTGCACCTGGCTTCCCCACACAGCTATGCAACCCAGCACTGACAGCTTGCAGTTTTTTGCTTGCTATATTGCAACTTTCTTACTATGCAACAAAGTCCTTTATACTGAGCTGGAATTTCATGAAAAACACCTATGTCTTTCCTAGGAAGCAGTTCCTTTCCTAAAGAAATAAAGCACTGAGCCCAACAATCACTGACAAAAAGGGTTTACTGTTTTTATATATTATAGGTATTTTGAAGAAGTAGCTTCCCTGGTACAAGAGGCTCTTTATCTTCACTGATGGACACAATGCTGCAGTAATATTTTTTGCCTACTGAGGTATAGAATATTTCCCAAGGGTACTTACATGTACCCTTGGGAAAATTACGTGTTCCTGGAAGAATCCCTGTAATTTGAATATCCTTATACGTGACAAAGGGTATCACTGCTATGGTGTCTAGTCTATTTTCATTAAGCAGGCTTTGTACTTTATTTCATTGCAAAGGCTCCCCTGTGGATGCACGTGGAACATGGCTTTGAGTCTATCAGCATGCACGTTTTTAAAAGCTCTGTGGCTGCCAAACCCTTTAGAAAGCCTAGCTCCTGGTTTCTTTTTCTGAACCTAGGCTCAATCTTCCAGGCCTCTGAGAGAAGCAAAAAGAGGCCTGGAGGCACGTTTTTCTCTGAGACAGGCTGTGACAGTATGGAGCGAAAGGCTGCTGGAGCTGTCACATGAAAGCTCTGAGCAGTGTCCTTGAACTGTCCCCTGAGTAGTATAAAAAAAAAAAAAAAAGTTATTTTCTCTGCATTCCCTGTTCATTTCTCACCTGTCTTCAAATGACATATTTCCGGGTGTAACCTGATCTTGCACTGTGAGTTTTATCAAATGCTTCAACTAGGGGCATTGCTGTGATACCCATACCTACAAACACACCAGTGTGTCCGGCAGATGGCAACAGGCTAGTTCCCTGAGTGTTCCTGGAGAAGCTTAAAGTGACAGAGGTTGTAGCACCCTAACGTTCTGCAGCATGGAAGTAGAACACTTTATTAATCACTAAGGTGCAGTGGTTCTGGAGCAAGGCATTGTGTGTAATGTACAACATAAAATCTAGGCAGAGGAGGATGTGAAAACAGTCATCTTCTCGCTCTACATTTCTACATTCATATAAAGAACCTTCTGTATAAAATGTTAAGGACCTTGACTTGTTCAGTGTATGCAGTGCACCTGTCTGAAACACATTTACATCAACCTTTGGTTCCCTTTGTGAGGGGCTCACCTATATGACAGAAAATGGATATGCTGTCACACATAGGCAGTCACATAATGGAGGAACACACAACCATGAGTGTAGAAATTTAATCAATCAATTTAGCACAGTAAAAGCCTTCGTTACACATGTATGCCCACTGACTATAAGAAATGAAAGAAGACTGATGAAAGATCACAACCATTGCCTCTAAATAAATGCATATATTTTACATGAAGTAAAACATGTAGAAAAAAATAAACCTCCTGCCTTTACATCCTGCCTGCTGTTGCTAAGTGTCAGTTTTGGCAGTGAGCTTCCAGCAACCTCACAAGCCTCATGTTCACAAGGTTCTGTAGTCAGAGCTGTTCTGCAGGTCTAAAATTCTGGTTTATTAATTACCAGCCAACTCCTTAGAAGATGCAAATCAACACAACAAATATTATCACACTGACCAATAAAACATCCATTACAAATACAGATTTGTCCTGACAAAGTCTAGGAATGATCAAGTCCTCATCTTAGAACTTCTCTCAGATAAAGGCCATATTCAGGCAAGTACAGGCTGCTCCTCAATTCAAAGTTGAAAGGAACATGGTTCCTTAGAGTTGGATTATTCTCCAAAAGAATCCTTAACTAATACAGACGAAAATGCTCCCTCTTGCAGTGATTACTGCTTAGCATATGCTGGTTGTGTGTTGGTAACATATGAATAACAGAAACCTTACTGTTGAAAGCTCATCAACTAAATAAGACCACTAAAGTGCAGGATGAGCATCTATGTAAATATAATTGGTTACCAAGTTGCTTCTTGCAAGGATTTATAATAAATAAACATTATCAGTTGAATACACACACTCAAGTGTTTTTATAAAGTGCAGTAAAAATAAGAATAGAAATCACCACATCAAAATAAATCAGGAAAAATACTACGAGTGAAACAACCACTGATTTTCTTGTTTGTGCTTTAACATGCTCCTGACCAAGAGCTACTGCAAGCCAAAACCTTCATTATACTCTATGGCAAAAAGTAATTTTTCCTCAAGTATTTCTTTACTGCTGTACTTGGGGAGAAAGAGAGTGTAGTTGCAGGTACGGGCAGAAGGATATGAATTATCTGGATTTTCACACAGAGGGTCTTCAATAAAAAACACAAAATACTCTAGTCCAAAAGGAATGATTCGATCAGATCCTGATATAAAAGCTAAACAAAAGAGAGGGAAAGGGAAGCAAATTAGTAAATTTAAAGCAAACAAAAAAAAAAAAAAAAAGAAAGAAAATGCTATTGAAAGACGAAAAACATGAAGGAAAGCCAGTGTAAACATAGAGCTATTTACATAAGCTAATTATTTGGCATTGTTGAATTTGTACCTGAATATAATAGTCTTTTGCTGATTTATTGTAAGTATAAACCTTTTACTTTTACTTATACAGACTTTGTGAATGAGAAAAGCCAAGCTAGGTTTGACCTTTCCCAATTAAAAAGGATGAATTAGCTTCTGTGATCCTCTGAGAAAGCTCAACAGCTCGTGTCAGCATTAAAGTTGAGCCCTCTGACCAACAAGTGATCTCTACAAAAGCAAGAAATAAACTAATTGCAAAGTCCAGGAGTGCAGGATGTGTTTAAGCAAGCCTCAGGGGAGGTGAGAAAGGTCAGAACTGTGACTATGCTATTCTTTGTGCCAGTTCATTGTGGCTTACACTAGAAAATGGGAGGGGGAGAGAAGGGGAAAGGGGGCTGGAAGCACACTGAAGAGTGGTTTGGAAGTACAGTATTTTTCACACAGAAGCATCTAAATCTGTCCTGTGAGGGAGAGCTATAAGAAAGTTCAGAATGTCAAAATATTACCAAGAAACTTTTTCTTTTTTTCTTCTGGGAGCTTGTGAAACACACTCCAAAAATTCACGATGGTTTGATGTGACTCTTTGTAGTACACATATTTCACATTCTGTTGAAGACATAAAATTAAAATTGGCCTTGCTATTTCTGTTTTTATTGAAAGCAGCAAGAGTTTATCTGATAAATTTCATAATCCCGTTCATAGGTGTTCAGATCCTCCTCATGCCTGGAATCTGCCCGTTCATTCGTTTTTTTAAAACTGATCTTTATTACCCTATACTCTTGTACCTAGTGTAGTTTAGAAATTGATCAAAACAATGATACAAATGATAAAAACATTCCCCTGAGCTACTATTTTTGTATTTAGGACTTAAGCATCCAGTAATAGAACAGGACAGAAAGAGTTTATGCTTAGCAAACAGCTTGTGCATAACAGCAGAAGGCCACTCTGCTTGTAACTGATACCTTCTTTAGCAGATGCCAGTCATAATTTGTGTGTCCCAGGAGAAAAATCAGGAGCTCAACAGGGAGAAACATCTTCCAGCTTTCAGCTGGGCAGCCTCTTGAAAAACCTCGCATAAAGTCTTCAAATGGCTTCTGTACTGATTCGTTCAACACGTAATTCACGTACAAGTCAACAAATTCCTTCCTGTGAAGATATTTTGATTCAAACAAGCAACACAAGAAGAGGTGATTTTTGAAAAGGAGAAATATATAGAACTTTATTTCTTATTCTTTATTCCATACCACCTGCTTTACTGCTGTATGGGAACTGCTGAATCACGGCCTGAACCTCTGATTGACCACATGACGCAAGCAATGAATCAGCCACAGGAGCACAGGTGAAAGTAATTCACCTGTGCTACCGGAAGGGGTGGAACCTGGCTGCACTTCTCCTAATGGAGAGTGCTGACTGGCACCGAGGAAGGATCTCTTCCTGGGGATCACTCCTTGTGGAGAATATTATGAGCCTACAACACTGGTAAGCATTTTCCATTTATTATCTTCCTGTTACAATAATCTTACTTAGCCTAACTTTCCTGGATGTTTCTTAATTATAACTTCTGTATATTCATTGACTATACAACTGCCAGCACACAATCTTTACTGAGAGCAGTCACACGCCACAGACTTGTTCTCTGCACTCTGTGCTGAGGTTAATGATTGACATAACACCTCATTGATAAAATGCTCCTTTTCTGTTATGTACAAGATACATTTCATATATGTAACTAAGGAAGAAATATTTTGCTCATAAAAGAACTTTACAAAGATGCATCAAGTTGTCTATAATATCCCTGAAAATACTGTTCAGTCATATTTTATGTTTGTTAAAAATTTCCCTAATAAGGTTGGGTACAACTGTGCCAATGCCAGGATTTCCCAGGATCCCTGTCTTATCCACTGCTTGCACAAACTGCTAATGTCTGGCATATATACAGCACAATCTGAAAGCACATGGCTCTTGCTGCTGGACTGAGACCAACAACACTATTCACACTCAGTATTTTCTAATAGGTATTTTCTATAGATATGATATTTCATAAACACATAACAGGATAAGAAAAATAAAACTGACCTGTTATGCTTAGTGACAAGAATGTTGGCACCATTTTTTTTAAGCTCAACCACAGAACCTCCTTCTTCCATTTGCTGTGCAAATAAAGAAAAACATCAGACACTAAATCTGTATTTATATATATACCTATATATGTGATAGGCATACATGAGCTATATCTATCACTTTTTCTTTCTATACCCTTGCTAGTTGGATTTTACAGACAAGTTTTTATCACTTGTGATGGGATACTGTATTGCCTGTGTTACATGCATGGCACATGTGAATGACACAATGAAGGCTTACCACGAAGGTCATCTGTAGACTTTCAAGCTTATGCTCAGATTCTTCCTTCAAAATATTCTTAAGATTCCTTTCAAGAAAAAAAAAAAGGGGGGGGGGGGGAGGGCAAGAGGAAATAGAGAAGGGACATAAGGATAATTCATCACAGTCTCAAACTGGCTGGAAAGCATTCTTTGGCAAGCAGTGTTTAAATGCACATATGGACAGAACACCCATACTCACACCAAACATTCATAAAAAGCTCTAAACTGAACTCGTATTCTTCTCATGCCATGATCTGAGGGAAATGCTTTGACAGTGAAGGATGCAAAGCAAGACTATCTCCATGCACTTTGGCGATTTCACACAGAGACCAATTCCAGTGGCAAATGGGCTGAGACCACAGCTTTTTTCTTTCAAAGATCATTTAATAAGGAATTGCATTGTCCATCAGTGGGATGATCTGGAAGAACTGTTTTGTAGAGCAGTGTCTCTCAAAGCATTGCAGGCAACCTGACATTTCAGTCTACTGAGGGCTCTTGCCCCTCGACACAGTCACGGGCTCCAAGGAAGAGGTTGTGATGGGCTGTTTATAGCACTTGTGTGGAGTGCTGTGCTTCAGGGACTTACAAGCTCAGTGTTGTAGCAGCAGCAACTCGTTCTGCAATATCTGCCTGAAATATTTCTCAGCAGTGGAAACCCAGCATGTGGGCACCCAGATTTGACATGCCTGTAGTATGGGTAAAAACTGTGCTTGCACGTAAGGTCTGTCTACCTTGAAATCATAGTGGAAACTGTTAGTTAACACAGTAAAGTACCGCTTCCAAGATTGCTGGGTGAATCACCAATCAAGAAGACTCGCTTCAGCGGGAGCTGCACATAAAATTAAGAATTGCCTTAGGAATCTTACAGCTTAGGACACTAACGTTCCCTACCTGCCGACTGCTGGTATCAGCTCCTCCAGGTCCTCCAGGGTCGGCTCGACATCCCGCATCTTCTTGAAGAGAGCCCTGGGGAAGGGGAATGGAATCTGGCAATGGTTATACATGGCCATTCCCAAGAGGGTGCCAGCCAGCAGAAAGGTGTCGCCGTGGCTTGACGCCTGACCAAACAAGAATATAAAAAAACAGATGAAGTAACGCCTCTCTCTCTCTTCGAGCATCTCTGCTCGCGAGCAGGCTTACCTGCCTGGGGAACCACACCAGCCCGGAGGGGAAGTGGCGGAAGACACCGCTCTGGGGATCGCAGAGGGCCTTGGCGGCGACGGTGAAGAGCTCCCTGCGCAGCCCATCTCCTTCCCCTTCTTCGCCCTCGAAGAGCACCTGCGAGCCCGACGACAGCCATGGTGAGAGCGGCCGAGCAGCGAGCCGCCCCGGAACCACAGCGCGGCGGCGGCGGCGCGCAGCCCGGCACGGCTCCGCCGGGCACCGGAGGCGGAGCGGCGGCCCGGGGTGGCGCCATGTTACGCGGCTGCGGGCGCGGCGCGGCGGCCGCGTTGCGGGGCGCGGCGGGGAGCCGCAGGGCGAGCGGGCAGGAGCGGCAGGGCCCCGGGCCGGGGCGGCCGCTGGAGCCGTCGCTGCTGCGCTTCTTGGTGTGCCCGCTCTCCAAGCGGCCGCTGAGGTGAGGGCCCGGAGCCTGCGAGCGAGCGGCGGGCCTCAAGGCAAAGCCAGCTCGCTGACGCCTCCCTTGACTTTTTGTTTTTCTTTTTTTTTCTTTTTTTCGCTCGGCTGCCCAGGTACGAAGAATCGACTAACGAGCTCGTTAACGAGGAGCTGGGCATCGCGTACCCCATCATCGATGGCATCCCGAACATGATCCCGGAGGCAGCCCGGACGACGCGGAAGCGGCCCCCGGCGGAGGGCTCGGAGCAGCCGTGAGGGCGCCGCGCCGATGGCAGCGGGCGGCCTGCTCCCCTCCCTGCCCACGCTGACCGTGCTCGTTCCTCTCCTGTCCCTAGCGGGCTTGTTCTACTCGGCCAGCGTGGATGAAACCTTCCCCCAGGGCTGCACCAGCACCAACAGCTTGTGTTTCTACAGCCTCCTGCTTCCTGTCACGATACCGGTTTATGTGTTCTTCCACTTGTGGACTTGGATGGGGATTAAGCTTTTTAGGCACAATTAGCGCAGTGCCTCTGCTAACCCCCTGGGCTTCTCTAGAGCAACGCAGTTTGTTTAATTTAGCCAGGTCTCGCAATTGATCTGAAACTTCTGTTGTGGCGCTGGTGACTGTCAGTATTTTCCTGGTGGTGTCTGAACTGTATGCAGTCCTCTGCAACAGGCCTGTTAATTACTGTGAAGGAAGAGGAGGAGGAGAACTAACAAAGTCTCTAGTGGCTACTGAAAATCTGCTAGGGGGTAACCATCTGTGCTAGACAACTGCACCCTAACTGAAATAACATCAAATAATAAGCAGTGACAACATGGGCTGGTACGAATCTCTCTTTGATTCATGAGCTTTGATTTTGTTTGCCTTGACCTGATGTATTGAAATGCATTTGTTTTAGTGTTGGAGGAACGTAAAATAAAATACTAAGCTTAATGTTTGACAACAGGCCTTGAGTTGAAGGAAGAATTTTGTTTGGACACTATATACACGTCGAGTATCTTTCTCCTTAACACTATCTCCTCCTTAGTAGAGAAGGAACAGAAGATTCTTCTGCTGAGTGCTTCAGCTTTCCCTGTTCCCATTTACAGCAACACTAGAGAATGGAGTGACGCAATGTCCTGTAACAGCTGAAAAGAATCAGAACTGCAGTATTGTGTTGCAAACATCGCAGATCTTAGCCAGTGTCTACTGGTAAGAAGCTAACAAAGTAATCACACTGTTCAGGCTACTGCTGCACAAATAATGCTGGGATGCATGAAAGGGATATTGGAGGGCTTACTCGAGGTAAGCACAGTTATGTCAGGGCTCTTTGTGCCATCAATGGAGTGAGGTTCATTTAGAATATAGTACAGAGCACAAACCGTATTGCCTATGTTTAAAAAAACACTACCACCTTTTTCAGCTGACATAGTGAGAAAGAAAAAAGGAAAGGTAGCTCTAGAAGCCACTTGTGAATCTTTTCCTAGATGTATATGAAGGAAAAGTTCTGACAACTCACTGACAAGAAGGCGCATTGGGAAGAACCAGAATTGGGTAATGTCTTGCTGCACAGGCACAGTACCAGACAACCCTCGTGTCAGTGACTGAGAACACAGGCAGCTGGTCCCTGGGCTGAGCTCAGCTCAGCTCTGGGCAGGGAACCAGGTGTCCAGATCCCATGTCAGCCAACAAATTCTTGCGCAGGAAAGGGCTGGCACTGCAATACGTTTAGATCTGGCTACCAAAACCTTTGTACAGGGGAAACCACAAATAAAATCACAGAGAAACAGCAGCGTTATAATCAGCTTTTCCTCCTTCATGGGAGCATTATTCTTCCTTTCCTTCCAGGCAGCATCACCATGAGAGAAATGGCTTTTTTTGACCGTGTCACTTGCTGGCCTATAGTGCTGGCAAGAAAAATCTGTCCACCAGGTTTTTCATGCACAGCAAATTAGCCTAGTAAAGTGAATCTAGCAGTAATAGTACTAGAATTCACCAATTAACTGGTTTCCTGAGCAATCCTATTACATTATTCCAGAGCACCTTCACAGTAAATAGCACTGCCAATTGCATTTAAATTATACCCACAATGCTTATTAGCTACTTGGAATAAGAATGTATGATACTACTCTCCTGATTTACTTATGTCCCCAGCAGAACTTTCTTACAATACTTCAGAACACTGCAGTAACAGATTCAGAGCTGAAGAAAAAACACGTAGTTTGATGTCTTACTTGTAAGAGATGTGTGAATTGGCTGTTCGTTGCGTTTCTTAAATGATTCCAGATGTCATGCAGGAGGCATTCTCTTCTGACAGGAAAAATCCACTGTTTCTTGAATATGTTGGGTAAGCTTGGATACTGAAGAATAAGATAACTATTTGTTAGAAGTGTGCTTCTCTATTCTAAATTGGGAAGAAGAAAAAGGCCATACTTACAATGTTGAAATACGAAGACAGTCTGTTGCATTCTAAAAGATGAATCGCCAGCTTGTGCTTCATGTCAAAAATGCAGGGATATTTAATCAGCACTGTCAGCTGAAATTACAAAGATGAAAATAAAAGGTCTGTTGATTTTCACTTGCAAACTCAGATTTAAGGGTACGTGTAGAGACTGAACTGCCATCCTGTATTTCTGGAACATGCCTTTGATGTGTATTTATATGCTATACCAATAGAGGCACACTTTATAAAAGCAGGTTCTAAACATATTTCCATGCGTGGGAAACCCTGTCAGAGAGACATCTGAAATTTTGCAGAACTGCCTGTGCAGACATTTGTGTTACAGTACCTCAGGAATAAAATAGAAAGTGATTTTAATAGCCTTTTCCATACTTGAGTTAAATCAAAACACATAGAAAAAATGTCCAGGATGCTCAGGTTACATGTTGTTGTTAAAGGCTGTTGGTTTTATTATTCATAATGATATCAATAAGGTATCAGCATACAGAGTAATCTAGTGCAGGGTGTTACACATATAGTGTGATATGGCAGCAACTTCAGGTAACTGTCCCATTTAATTTGTAGTATTATTTTTTTTTCAATCTTCCTTCTTTGTCCTGGTTAATCAGTACAAAATTGGTACATTAGCTCACAAAAGTTTATGAAAGAATTACGTAGTTGGCATGCGAAATCCAGCCAAGTTGCCAGATATTTTTGGCCTAACAAAGCCCATAGTATCTACATACTGGGGCCGCTTCTATTTAACATATTTAACATCTTGATGAGGGGATTGAATGCACCCTCAGTAAGTTTGCAGACGACACCAAGTTGGGAGGGAGTGTTGATCTGCCTGAGGGGAGAAGGGCACTACAGAGGGAACTGGATAGACTGGATCAATGAGCCAAGATACACTGTGTGAGTTTCAATAGGGCCAAGTGTCAGGTCCTGCATTTTGGTCACAACAACCCCAGCAACCCTACAGGCTTGGGGTGGAGTGGCTGGAAAGCTGCCTGATGGAAAGGGACCTTGGTGTGCTGATGGACAGTCGGCTGAATATGAGCCAGCAGTGTGCCCAGGTGGCCAAGAAGGCCAATGGAATCCTGGCTTGTATCAGGAATGGTGTGGTGAGCAGGACTAGGGAAGTCATCCTGCCCCTGTACTCGGCATTGGTGAGGCTTCACCTCAAGTACTGTGTTCAGCTTTGGGCACCTCAGTACAGAAAGGACATGGAGTTGCTGGTGCAGGTCCAAAGAAGGGCAACAAGGCTTGTGAAGGGCTTGGAGAATATGCCCTATGAGGAGAGACTGAAGGAACTGGGGCTGTTTAGTCTAGGGAAAAGGAGGCTGAGGGGAGACGTTATTGTTCTCTTCCAATATCTGAAAGGTGCTTACAGCGAGAGCAGGGCTGGTCTCTTCTCACTGGTGACATGTGACAGGATGAGGGGAAATGGCCTTAAGTTGCATCAAGGTAAGTTTAGGTTGCATATCAAGAAAAACTTCTTTACTCAAAGGGTTGTTAAGCACTGGAATAGGCTCCCCAGGGAGGTGGTTGAGTCACCATCCCTGGATGTCTTTAAAATCTGTTTGGATGTGGTGCTTAGGGACATGATTTAGCAGAGAGTTTTTAGAGTTAGGGTAGTATGATTAGGTTGTGGTTGGACTCAATGATCTTTAAAGTCTTTTCCAACCCAAGCAATTCTATGATTCTGTGTTTCTATGATTCATGCTATTTCCTGTGACACTGATTGCATTTGATAGCTAATTTTCATGCCTTCCTATCACCGAGAAGCGAACCATTTCACAGATTTTTTTGTTTATTATTGCCACTGGTTTGTTTTAGATACAAGTAAATAGAAGTGTTCGATAAGGTTTGTCCATAAAAGTTTAAAGAGCCTTCACAAAATTCTGTTAAATAAATGGCATAACATCTAAAAGTATACAAGAAGCATAGTAACAATGCTTGGTGGTTCTATTTTGTACTCATTGCCAGTTTGAAGCAAATAGATCTACTTAAGATGATAGAATCATAAAATCATAGAATGGTTTGGGTTGGAAGGGATCTTTATGATTTTCTAGTTCCAACCCTCTGCTATAGGCAGGGACATGCTGGGAACAACTCTGGCATGCAGAACTAGGGGCTCATCAATGGAAAAGCACTATTGTAGCTGCTAAAATACTGAGATCATAAATAGCTTGATTTATTTAGAACAGCTGGAGAAGTGGGGAAATGCACTGTCACTGGGGTGAAGTCTAGAGTTTATTTCTGCTTATACTGATTTATTAAACAAAATAGTGAAATAAGCATTTTCTATTGCAGCTAAGATTGTATACTTACTGGTATGCCCATGATATGAAAATCACGGATAATCTCTTTCATTTCAGGTATATAGAAATGGTTGTCTTGTAGCCTGAAACCAGCTCGGGAGTTCACCTGTATTGACAGAGACAATATGTAGGGGACTGGCAGCAGAGCTAGTGAGTTATGCACCAGGATAGGATTAAGGAGCAACAGGGATCTCAGCAGAAATAGCTCTGAGACCCAGCACAAAAATGGAAGCATAGAAACACTACAAGTAGCACAGCACTCAACAGTGACAAGTCTCTCTCTCTCTCTCTCACTCTCTCTCACTCTCTCTCTCTCTCACACACACACACACACACACACACACAGACACAGAAGTAAAAACTTACAGGAAAACAATTTGCATTTACAACAAAGACTCCTTAACAGAACTCCATCCTGAAAGGTATTTTTTGACCATCATGTTGCAAGAGAGTCTGAAATTTTTCATTTGCGTTCATATTTGTTGCCTGGCAAAGATCTGATTTCAGAAGTGAGTGACCATGAAAGGCTGCAAATGATGTTTCTGCTTAGTAAGCAGTACTCTTCCACACTTTTGAATTTTATCCAGTGGATAAATACATTCAAGAGTCTAAACGTTGAGGCCCAAATCTGCATTCTCAGCCAAAAGGAAGCTGAACACTGAACAAAATTTAACAACTCTCTTACTATCTCTAAGTTTGAGTTCCTTCCTAAACTTTGAAAATCTCAGCAGGAAAAAGGATGCTTTTTGAGAAGAATACATGTCTTCCCTTTATTCATACAAGCTAAACATTGCTCAAATTCTGCTGGCTCACATAATTTCTCAGGTAGCAGACTCTAAAAGCATCATACACTATTGCTGTGCTGTGCAAAACTAGTGGGCTGTCATTTCGATGCTGTGAGCAGTTCCTAAGGTGAGAGATCTCACAAGGGATTCTCACAAGTGGAATAGGCATGCTGTGTGATGAACAGCACAGCCATAGCCCTGCGCACATCAAGGTATGCACTCCTTCCTACAAGTGTCTCCTCCCCACCTGGGGCTTCAGTTCTTCAATTATGTAGACAACCAGCCAGGCACAGTTCAAGAGCAAAATTTGTGGTATGTAGGTAGTATGACAACTCAGTTATTTCAAAGCTGTGCTGATGCAGAGCTAAAATGAATCCTGAAGCAATGTCAAGGAACCATGTTTCCTTGTAAGAAGGAAACCCAGAAAATTCAACAAAGAAAAAGGAGTAAAATATTCTCAATCATACTGATACATCATATCTCAGTATCCAAGCACCTCCTCACCTGGTAAAGAATCTGCAGTATTTGCAGGGTCTCTATTTTTTGTGGGTATTCCTCAGAGCAATTGCACATGAAAGGTTGAATTAGAGAGTTCAGGGAAACCCTCTTAAATATAACAACCAAATTCTTGAAATGGTCCATTTCTAGATTTGACCACAGGCATTCTGTAAATAAAACAACAGCTAGTAAGATATCCACCACTGGTAACATGCAAATAACTACTATTTCTGGATGAAGTTGCATTTTCCCTTCTTATCAAATTAATAAAATGCTTAATTTCACACTACTACTAAGAGTTAGTAAGACTCAAGCCAAGAAACAGGGTTTTTTTGTGCCTGCTTTTTCTGTAGACCCCATATTTATATTTCTACCAAAAACATTTCTTCCAGGCTGAACTCTGGAATAAATTGCTTCAGCAGTATTGTTTCCTGCTCAACAGCCCAAAATGGCCAAACATGTAAATCATTCAATTCCATCAACTTCAAACCCTACCAAGAGTTTGCAGGTCCTTCTTCTGGAGCCTCAGGATAGCTTCTGCTAGCAGCTTGAGAGTACTGTAAGAGCTGGAATTCTTTTGCTGCAGAAGGAAAGGCAAGATCAAGTAGACTCTGAAATTTTCAGGTGAAACAGGAGAAGACGACAATGATAGCAGTAAATTATTAATCTCCTTTTGCACCTTCAGAAGAAAAAAAAAGAGAGAAAAAGATTAAAAATGCAGTTGTGTTATGCCAAAATAATCTATGATTTAGGTTGGTATGGAATTCCTAGATTTTGTTCACTAATCTTCTGTCACACACTAAGCCTAGGATACTACCTTCAAATTCAATTCAAATTCAAAATCATAGTTTTCGGATTGATTCTGAGTAACTCATTCATTCTTTATTTGCTCTATTAGAAGAAAGACTGTGATAATTCTCCCATAAATTCCCTTTGTAGAGAAGCTTGTCAGCTTTTTTTGGAAAAGGGCTTGTTCCCTGCACTATGACTTTCATACAATCCCATCTCCTTAGTATACAGCTTCATCGGGAACAATAAACAAACTGTGCCTTCTCTTCATGAAGTTTCCTGAAAGTTTGTTTGTTTTTGCTTTGTTTGTAAAAGACTGGGAAAATCTAAACCTCTGAGGAAAAGGACAGTCAGACCCACAGTTTCTCAGTGTCTGTGTAGTTAGAATTCTTGTATCAAATCCTTACCTCCTTGTAGACTTCTGCATTCTTGCTGATCTTCTTATAAAAGCATAGCACGTTTGCCATGTCTACGCCTGAGATTTCTTTGGAAGTTCTGAAATGTTTGCCTCTGTCGCGAAAGGAAAAATAAATTAAAAATTAAATCAAACAAACAAGCTGTTTTAATACCTGAGTGAATAGTGAAGCATCCCAACATCTGAAAACATTTAGAAAAGTTAATCCCACAACTACAGTGAGTACAGCTTCATCTGTTCTACAAAGATATTCTCACTGTAGAGTGACTTGATTAATATTCTGTCCTTCCTGTCTTGTGTAGAGATGCTCAGTTAATAATAGACTTCCTGCATTTCACCTTAAAGTGACTTGCACTTCAGTGCTGGGAAGAGCTAATATGGACCCTTTGGGAACTGAAATATTGCCTAATGACATTATCACAATCTGTCAAATGTCACTGTGGGATAATCTATTAGAGTAAGAGCTTCTACAACAAGTTTTAGTAGGACTAGGGGGTAAAGACTTAATTTTAGTCAGCACACACTACCTTTTATCCAAGAAACTTCCGTTGATGCAAGCCTCAGACGAAAAAACCAGTCTGATAATCCTGAGATAAAAAAAAAAAAGAAAAAAAAAAAAACAACAAACCAAAGCAAGTCCTTTTAACACAAGCAGTACCTTCAGTTCATGAATTCTGAAAGAACAAAAAACCACGTGTACAAGTCTATCTGCACCTGACCATGTAAAACTTTTCTTAATAGCACTATACTGAGAGCATTGCAGAAGGCATTTTATTCGTGGAGTTAGTGATCTTCAGAAAACCGTGTTTCTCATTCTTGGCCTTATACTTAGAGCGGGAACAGTTATTACATTAGCATGTATAGTTTTCATAGGGAACCCCCTTGAGTGCCCTGTACCAGTAACAAGCTCTGCTACAAGATCTGGTCTCAACTAAATGACTGAACATTGGTTTCCAGGAGAGTCTTCAACAAATAGTAGGTTTTTTGTCTTTTATCAATAATCGTGTATTGGGGAAAAAAAAGTCACAGTGGTTCTAACTTACTTTTTTATAGTCGTCCAGTGTTGTGAACTGGAATTAGAAATCCATGTATTCACTTCTTTCCTCTTCAGAGTGGCAATTCCATTCAAAGGATAGGAATTCTGCATAAAATGCATGAACATACAATGAGACTAAAGATCTAGCAGATAAGCTTTTTTAAAGCTAATTAGCATGATAACATTTCAGCCTAAATATGAAAAAAATTAATGGTCACCCAGCATGATCCAGATGCAAAAAACATAGAACAAATTTATAGTTGCAATACAAGTCGGTTTCTGGTCTCAAGCACACAAAGAAGTGCAAAGAGATATTTTAAGTTGGAGCACTAAAGGCAGTATGGAAAAATCAAAAGCTTCCATCAGGAATGTGAACGGTGGTCAAAAACTGAAGTTGTAAACAAATATACACATACCCTTTTCTTAAAGAGAAGACCAATGATACTTTCTTTTCCTTCTGCAGTAGTTTTAATCACATTTTGTGATGTGTTTTCTGTGAAAGTGTAAAAAAAATTTAATATGAACATCTGAAGACACAGTCATTACTGCATAGAGGTCAGTGCCCAGAAGTGGCATATTTAAAAAAAAAACAACTCAGACAGTAGCTGTTGGTCTAAAATTGATTCTACGTGGCCATTACTCGTGATGATAAATCAAATAGCAAATAGATTTGCACATTGCTAGACTGTGTTGGGACAATTAAGCAAGCATAAGATATAGTGTAAGCCACTGGAGGCCAGCCGTTTTTCAGTGTGAACAAGAAATCAAGAAAACAAACACCTTCCCATCATTGCCTGATGTAGAAGAAAGTAATACAGATCATACACATCTACAGCCATCATTACCCTGACAGAATTTCCCGTTATCCTCTGGTGAATTGATGGGCAGTGGTATCAACTGATTAGCTTTTCTCTCACTTTCCAGCTGTCCTTGATAAGAACCAAACGAATAGACTTCATCCAAAGATGGGACGTAGACCAAGGTGTGCTGGCTGTTCAGAAAAAGAATATTATTACGATAAGTTAATATCACTGAAATAGTCAGATTAAAATTTCCAGACACATTTTCAGAGGGGATAGCTGAGGCTAGTCTTTAAAAGTGGGGGTCATCCAACTATAGTCTCTTTAACTGAAGTCGTAGAACCCTTCCTTGCATAAACATTCTGCAGTAAAAAAATACAGACTCGAATTTTCTATGCAATCCTCTAATGTTTGTGATTTACCCTGACTCTGCAAACAAAATTAAAGCACTAGGCCTTGCTAGTTTCCTTCCACTTTTTTCCAAGTGAAACTTCTATGTTGGTGAGCCTTAAAACCCAGGAAAGTCAACTGGAGACTTTTTATGTCTCAGTTCCAGAAAGGTAGAATGAAACAATAGTTTTCACTATTCCTTGGTTCTTTCTAAGGACCCATGTCTGTTGAAGTGAATGGTGACTTTTCTCACTCAGCCTTTGGATAGTCTGTCTTTTGGAACCCAGTACACCCTTTATTTCTAGAAATACCAAAAGCCAAAGGCTCCTGGTGTTTTTTTCAGCTCTTTCCCCACACTTGGCTTTGGCTGAGGGTTCTCCTTCCACATGAGTTGTGACAGGGGGACAGGCTGTGAGTGAAGAGTGGACAAGACAGTGACAGAACTGACCTACTGGAATACAGGGATTTAAGCATGTTGGTGATTTCCCTCCCTCCTGTTCTTCAGTGATTCATCTGAGACTCTGACCTAGAAGGCATTTTATTAAGGTACTTTCCTACCTTCCACAGGCAACCTGTGAAACTCTTGCTCCCCACAGTTCAGCCACCACACGAGGTGTTAATTCATTTTGGGTGGAGTTGTGACCAAGCTGGCCAGCCCCTCCTGCTCCAAAGGTGTACAGCAAGCCATCCTTGTAGGTGAAGAAACAAATAACTGCATTATTAATGGCATTCAAATGATCACCATTAAGAGAGAGATCCAGCAATGTATGATACGTTATGTGGGCCTGGCCTCAGAAACATCCCTGATTCAAACAGAAAAAGAGTTCACTTTTTTATCAAACACAATCTTACATTGTATATGTGTCCAAATCCTTTAACTTCTGAGAAAAACCATTTAACTCTTGAAAATAACTCCCTGTTGCTTAAGAATCTTACTTCTATTAGCAAACCCTCGTGAATTAGCTATTATTCACATTTTCCTAAGTCTCTGGCATGTTATGGAAAAAGAAAGTATGTTCAGAAAGTACAGAGAGTTGAACTGTACCCCTTTAATGCAGGATTCTTATTTATCATCTCTCAGTGAGAGCTTGCATGCAGGTGACAGGAATCTGAGCAAAGGCTAATTTTCTCACTACCATAATTAGCATGCTTTGTTGATTGTCTCCAGACTGATGCAAGCAGGAGCTTTCAATTTCTCTGTGAGTTTCAATTTCAGACTCACTTTGGAGAGAACTGCAGTGTGGTCTGCCCCACACGAGATAAATACAGCCTTCCAGTGCTCTAATGCTTCAACGTATGATGGGCAGTCCCTGTCTGGAAAGAAAACAGCATAGCAAAAGTGAAAGTGTACTGAGGTGTCTCACACAAATAAAGATTTAGTAAATACATTGTTAGCATTTTACACTGCTATCATACAGCAATTCATGTATTTATGACTTCATTTTGAGTTGTTTTCTACCCTCCACTACAATAAACCCTTTCTCATCATGTTCTGTCTTGTTCATAGTACTTTTTC
Organism: Phasianus colchicus; assembly: GCF_987193195.1. Classification (NCBI taxonomy): domain Eukaryota; kingdom Metazoa; phylum Chordata; class Aves; order Galliformes; family Phasianidae; genus Phasianus; species Phasianus colchicus. The sequence goes on along the minus strand of NC_143439.1, from coordinate 16,585,001 downwards.
TATTCAGTTTAACTAAGTTTGAAATAAAATGCAGCACTTACACATTTGTTTGTCAAAAGGTACTTGGCTTCAAAATATCTGATTTTCCAGGAGCTGGACATACTGATATTCCAGTCATTTCAGGGTCTGTCTGGCTAAGGCAATTTTGCACTAGCCTTCTACGTTTGAAGACAAATTCTTTTCTCACCTTGTATTCACAGAAAATTAAAGAAATTTCTTTCATGTAAGACTGCCTGGAGGTATAATAGGCCTGAAGAGAGATCTCTGAGACACATACTTTTATATATGGGTTCCAGCCTATTCACTTGTCAATATAAAATGATCATAGGATCACAGAATCTCCCAAGTTGGAAGGGACCCATAAGGATCATTGTGTCCAACTCCTGGCTCCACGCAGGACTACTCAAAAATCAAATCCCATATCTGAAAGCATAATCCACACTGAACTCTGGCAGTGTGGAGACACAACCACAGCTCCAAGCAGTCTGTTCCAGGGCCTAACCACCCTCTAGTGAAGAACCTTTTCATAATCCCCAACCTAATCCTTCCCTGACACAGCTCCACGTTGTTCCCTTGGGTCTTCTGCTGTCACCAGAAAGCAGAGATCAGTGCTGCCAGGAAGCTGGCAAATTTTCTGCAGAGATATAACCCATAAATCCCTTGTTCCTACATGCATTTCCTGGTCAATTTGCAACAGCTTCAAAAGAAAAAACTTATCCAGCTATACTTTCTTCCCAAGTCTCTGCTGCCCACTGCTGTTCCGAACAGGCTTAGCATTCCTGAACTATTCCTGTGCCTGCAAAAAAAAATCATCAATCTTCCCTCTGCTTTGCTCTCACACTGCTTTCTTTTCATACCTTCTGTGTGTCCGAGTCCCAGCTGTCCAAAATCGTTCTTTCCCCAGGAGTACACAGCTCCAGAGAGTGACACAACAATACTGTGAGCTCCTCCAGCAGCAATTTGAGCAAGTGGGATGCCCTGTAGGCCTTTCACCAGCTGTGGCTGGGAGATGAGTGGGTCTTGACTCCCCAGTCCAAGCTGTCCATGGGTATTCCGGCCCCAGGTAAAGAGGTGACCTCCTTCATGCATGCAATAACAACAAAAAAAAGCTCCATATCATTGCCTTTTTTGAGTCTTAGTACTTTGAGAGTGAGAATCAGTGCTGGTTTCAGAGATCTAGCTCCTAGGTGAGACCGCAATCAGTATTTACATCTCCCTGTGTCCTTCTGTACCCTTCAAGACAGACCCATAATTCACCAAAGGCTGTTACCACTTCTGAACCCGCACTTTCAATAAGTTTCCAACCAGAGAAGAGTTCAGACTTATAAACGAGCAGATCTGATGAGTGTAGAGAGAGGTGACTACATTTCCTCTCCACAGTAAACCTTTGAGGAGAGGTAGTGCTAAGGAATTAGAGAGAACCGCAAGTCCTTAAGCATTGGGAAGGAAAGGTATCTGAGAGCAAATACACTCATGTCCCTGCTTATTGCTAATTGCTCATGGATGGTGTCACTAACTACTGGCTGTAATTCAAACATTCCCTTCTGAACAAGCCTGGCAAATGCAACTTTCATTTGGAGGAAAAGAGTGTATAAAAGAGGCTACCTGCGGTCAGTGCCATGGAATGATGATCTCCACAGGCTATTTGAACAATATCGTGGTTTCCCAGTTCTCTCACCAGACTACAAAGATAAGGAAAAATTACCAAATCAAAACAGATGTTGTGCTATCAGACAAAGTAAAAGAAGAAAATATTCTGCTCACCATGCCCTAGCATGTTTAGAAGTATTTACATAGAAAAATATTGGTCATCTCTCAGTCGATTCACTCTGCTCCTACTCCATCCTCCTTCAGCTGCACAAATTGATTTGATCATGGTTTGCACCAGTGGAAACTTGAACAGCATCAGGCTTATCCCTGGGCAAGTTAACAGAACATCCAGCAAGCCAGCAGCTGTTCCAGTTTTACAAGCTGGTTAACCTCATGGAGCAGTGGCAAGGTTCAGGTGGGTTTGGGTCTTTCGCACACAGCTTTCCCAAGCCAAGTGTCATTTACATGTCATTTGTGGGACTGGTACATCTACCAGTCGTTACTAAGTTTTGAGAGGAAGCTGTAACAACTGCATCTCAGTCAGCTCAGATCGTGGTGTTAATCTCATAGTCAGAGCAATTCTTGCTGAACAAAAACGAAGAGAAAGTTTTGGGTTCTAGAAGCCTGAGAGTTTCCTCGTTACATTAGGAATATGCCTAAGTTTCTTGAATATTACCTTTAGGAACAGTGGGCCATTTTCTCTGACCACTGCCCTGTGAAAGCATCTTACCTTGATTTAGAGATTTTGTCTGGATCCGTGGTCCACTGTTCATAAAGCTTCCCATTACAGGAGTAAATGAGAACGTGTGTCTCATCACAGTTCGAACACCGCACCATCTCTTCTCCCTTTACCTGCACGCATTCTGCAGACCAAGCAGAGATGAGCACATCGTGGGGCTCCGTAGTCCTTTCTGCTCCCTCCCAAGCAGTATTTTCTCACGTCCCCTGGGGCTTCAGCATCCTACTTTGCTGGACCCCTCCGGGGACCACTAGAAGACACTTCGCCATCTCTGTCTGCCGCGCCACCGGCTCTAAAAGCGATCACCCCTCATGCACACCACGCCCCGTCCCGGTCCCTTCAGACACCCCGCCGCGCACCTTCGGCATCGGGCGGCCTCCGCGGAGCCCTGCTCTGCTGCCCGCTCCGCCGCCGCCTGGCCTGCCGCTGCCGCTGCCGCGCTCCCGCCATCCCGCGACGCCGACCGGCCGGAGCCCGGCTCCCGCTTCCCCGCGGACAGCTCCCGGGCTGCCCGCCCCGCCCCGCTGGGGAAATGGAAACCGAAAGCTGGCCGTGCTCGGGTGGCCCCGCCCGCCGCCGCCTGCCGCGGGGGGTGCCGAGTGGGAAAGGCCCCCGTTTGCTTTCTCCCGCGCCTCTGATTTCTTAAACTGAGCTAATGATTGTGGCTGGAGAGTCCCAGCTCCGGAACCACGGCTGCTACACCCCGACTTTTCTGCCACAGAAGGCGTTGGGAGCTTTGCTCTGTGTTGCAGTGACAGCAGGAGGAGAGCAGATGCCAGTCAAGCAAGGCTTTGGATGGAACCGTATGATACATGATCCTAAATACAAGGTTATGCAGTCTGAACTCTTGAGCTAGACATGTCCAGCACAGCCCCATACTGACCGTACATCTGCATTGCTTCTTCTGGCAAGCATTGAGAGAATGTTAGTGAAATGTGCCTGGATTCAGGAGCTTAGGATAGAGCTATGCTGCAAATGCTCCTGCAGCTGTTTTGGAAAACATTTATGGTTCCGTGCATGGAAATCTGTGCATCTCTTTTCATGCTAGCACAGAGCAATCAATCTCAAAACAAATTATTGGTGGGAAATATGAGAAGGATATTATGCACCAATGAACTTGAAGTGAATAAAGGTGCAGCAGTAGTCTGATAAAGGGAAAAAAATATGGGTTGACATGATTTGTTATTTGGGAGTCAACTCTTTGAAAGGGTAGATAACAGCAGGACGAGGGGAAATGGTTTTAAGTTGAGGGAAGGAAGATTTAGGTTGGATGTCAGGGGGAAGTTCTTTACTATGAGTGATGAGGTGCTGGAACAGGCTGCCCAGTGAGGCTGTGGGTGCCCCGTCCCTGGAGGTGTTCAAGGCCAGATTGGATGGAGCCCTTGGCAGCCTGGTCTAGCATTAAATGGGGAGATTGGTGGCCCTGCCTGTGGCAGAGGGGTTGAAGATTCATGGTCCTTGAGGTCCCTTCCAACCCTGGCCATTCTGTGATTCTGTGATTTACAGTTAACGGTTATCTCTATGCGAAGTATAGAAGACATTGTCCCAAACAATTCAATTCTAGCCAAAGGCATACAAGGAGGTATGCTTAAGAAACCCTCTGGAAGGACTATAGCAGTGTGCCTACTAGAAAGACATTTAACTCAACAGCTCACTGGTGGTGCAATCAGAAAGGTGACTGCACTTTTTTCTTGGCTTAACTTTTAATGACTAATTTAAATTCCATTTAAGCAGAATCCATGTGATTTTGAAACTGCCTTTGGAAATATGCACAACCAACTTCCTAAAAAAAAAGAAAAAAAAAAAAAAGAAAGAAAAAGAAATAGAAAAAGAAAAAAATACCACACTTTTAAAAGCCTTAAGTACAACGTTGCCTAGAATTATCTTGTCAATTAAATAAAAGAACCCACTTGAAGTAAGTGACAAGGATATATAGTGAATAAAACACACCTTCCAGTTACAAACTGTTATTAAGAGAGCTTTAAGCAAACTGCTAGTTACGTGGTCATGCTTAGGCAAGCACAAGGTTATTGAAACATACAGCTTCTTTCAGACAATTTAACTTGCACTGAAGGCAAATTATTGCCATAAAAGCACTGAAGCACGTTGCTCAGACATTTGGTGTAATTACTGGCTCCTAAAAGATTACCCTTGCTGCACAGCAATGTCAGCAGGAGCAGAATCAGGTCTGCATCTTCAGCTCCTGTTACAAATACTCCCTGTGTTGTTTGCCTGCAGGAAATTGATGTATGCATTTGATATTATTTAAACAAACAAAAAAACAAAAAACAAAAAACAAAAAACAACAGGAAGCAATATTTTAATTGACTTTCAGATATAATATAGATTTCTGCCAATAGCTATAATGGAAATCAGTGAGACTGAGCTGGCTCACAAAGGAGCTGCAGTGGGACTAATACAAAGAGTGCCTAAACTTACTCAACACAGAGATCATGAATAATAATTTTACTAACTGGGTAAGCAATCAAATGGGTCACAGAATGGGAGTCTTCCCGGGTTCCTTCCATTTTCCTTGTTACGCAGAGGGAAATTTGACCCAGGTGGGGCATCAATGAGCAGCTATGAGCAGCAGAACTGCAAATACTCTCTATATGGCCACTGGTGAGGCCATTGACATGTGCCTTCCCCTTCTCACCTTTACCTGGGGGTTTGCCCCGATGTGTGGGTGCGGTTCCATCTTCCTCTTCTTTGCCAGAGCCATTTTCAATGCCCTGGAAATGAGTTTAGATAACACTACAGAAGTAGGTTGCACTGGGAGCTGAGCTTGTAAGGTTGGCAGTTGTCTCCTTAACACCAGCATTGAATTTACAACTCCACATAGAGATACCTTCATAAAAACAAAGGAAAGAATCGGGATCACTGAGTAGCTTTCCCCTTGTCTGGCCGTTTTCTAGTGCTGCGCTATGAAGGATGACAGATTTCTGTCATACCATGCCAGCATACCATATACTGCTGTGCTCAGAGCCATGAAATAACTGATACAGGCCTATCCACTGAGTTATTCCTGGAAAAAAATCCTTTCCCATCAGTGCAAATTATCAACTGAAGGCTTGAATTTTCTTCATGAAACAAGATTTTAGCACTAGGCACTTGCTACAAGCAATTCAATTTTTACTTGTGTTTTACAAGAGTTATTCCAGCCACTGTATAGGGAACACAAACATTTTCTAAAAACGATGTGTATCCTCACAGGCCTCTCTTCTAGTAACCTCTTGGAAGTCAGAAGTGAAGTTTCTATTGTCAGAGGGGACTCACAAAACCCTCTCGAGACAGTTTATCTCCAATGAAACCAGATCATATAGGCAAGGAAGAGAACCTTAAAGCAGCATTAGTGGGTTGAAAACAGAGCTACTCTGAAGCCAAATGTTAATGAAGGCAGTGAAGACAGAGGTGCAAAGTAGTCATCTTCAGCACTGCACGTTATCATTTCACCATCTCCAAAGGTCTGTGGCAGCTCCCTTGGCTGTGAGCTGTAGTACTACGTATTATTTAGGCCTAGTTTATACTAGGAAGATTTGTGATTTAAGATATGCTGATTCCCTTCTTCTTGTCCTAGAATTTCAACACAGCTGTGCTGGTGGAGGAGTTACACTGTGTTAGTAGAGTTGCCCTTTTTCAGGAAACAACGTATGTGGTATCAGTACATACCAGCTTTATACCAGCTTGAATGCATTCATAATGTTAAGTGCACATGACTGTCTAAAATATACACAAATGGTAAAGGCTTTCTGTATATACGTACTGGACCGCTGTATTTGACCAGCTCTGGATACAGACAGGGTTCTTTGCATTTGGCCTGTCCCAGAAATGCAAACTCATGTGCTGAGGGTGCCCTGCAGTCAGCTGTGTGTGCCAGGCCTTGCAGCTTAGATAAATGTCCGAGCTTCCAGGATCACTGTGGGGATGGGTCTGAAAAGCATGTCAGGCTGCCCATCCAAAAAATTGTGAGCTTTGTCTTTGTAAAACAAAGCAATTGCACCTGAACAACAGAGCTATGCTGTTATAAGTGCTCTTGCATAGACCAACTTGCATTTCCCTTTGTGGTAAGCTTCCTCTTGTTATGAAAGTTCCTTTCATCCAGCCATTAGTATTGTCAGATGTTCTGCCACATGTTGCAGCAGCAAAACAAAATCACCATCGCTAAAAGCATTTAGTCTGTTCTAAACTTATCCTGTCTCCATTGGCTTGTGTTTGGATCTTGTCTGCTCAAAATATTTTCTGCTAAGTATAGCTCCCTTCTCCTGAGCAAATAAACCGGGTCTCTTTTTTTTTCTGCACCCTCCCTTCCTAATTTCAACAGCTATTTTGAACTTGGAATGGGGTCACTGAGACATTTATGCACTGCCTTTACTTGTCTCTGTATGCCCTCATGTTGCCAGCCAACTTTTTTCATTAGCACCAGCATCATGTTGTCTTGATTGGCAAGCTTGCACTCTTTCATTGAAAAAGCGTGTAATAAATCTGAATAAATTCATTTTTTTGTGAATTCTGAGCTTGACCGACTGCCATTAGCACAAGGTGAAAAGTGAAATCGCATCCTTCTGTACTGAGGGCAGGAGCTGTACCCATGGGGACATTTACTCCTGCTAGAGAATCAAGTGGCATTGTCCTGTAGGGGCTGTCAGGTGAAGAAATTTTAAATTCTAGAAGACTTGTGAGATATTTTATCTCTGGAGCAGTTCCTTTTTAAAGGGCCTGGTGAGCGGAACCCATACAAAGGCTTCAGGTTTGAAAGCTTTTATCACCAGGATCTGGTTTCACTGCTTCTCAAAGCAACAGAATCTGCAAAATATTTCTGAGACACATAGACAAAGCCTTTAGATACATTTTCTAATATATGTATAAAAACGTACATACTGACAGTGTTTTATTTCCTTACAGGGTGTTTTATTTCCTTACAGGACCTACTTCACTCCACTCTGCTAAAAAACAACCACACAACTGTCAAATCATTCCATGTAATTAAAATAGAGGTGGGTTTTTGTTTTTTTTTTCCCCTAAGATGCCTCTTAAGGAACTATGAAGGAAGGAACGAGCAGTTCTCAAGGCGGGGAAGGATGCTAGGGCTAATTTCATTGACGCAGGCTCTCTTGGTGTTCAATGCCTTACTCATATTCTCAAATGAGCTTGAATTATGCTTGATGAATATACTAAGTCATGCATGAGCAGTTATCTCCTGCGTCATCGCAGAAAAATGCATGTTGGCTAAACTGGATGTGTTTTTCCCCCAGAATTAGGCTAAGTTCCTATTCATCATACAGCAGCAGTTTGGTCTCAGAGAGACAGTCACAACTCCAGCGTTTTTTGCTGACTGGATTTAGTTCTGCTTCTTTCCTGGTGTTACTGCCCTCCTTACAAGTATAACAGATTGCAGTAGGGCACTTAGGCTTATTACTGGCTGCCACATGTGTAGAGCTCTTTGTTTAAGTGGTTCAGACAAAACCATTGTTCCAAATGACCTCTTTGTTCTTACCTGGGTGACTTGGGCTCTAAGTAGGAAGGTTCCACGTGTTGTCTGGAGTGCCAGTTACCACACGTCCCTTAATTGTGAAGGTTTGTAATCTCATTTCATTTTGAAAACCCTCATACCAGGAGGCCCAGATGACACCTCTGATACCACTGATGACTCCAAACACAGCTATTCTATTCCTGATGAATTGCTGGGCACGCTTTGTCAAGCCAGACTGGGAGATAGTTTATCAAGGCTAGATAAAATATTACCATTTTAAGGTACAATTAATGCCACTTGATGGCATTTAACAGGTTTGCATCACAACAAATAAGGAAGAATTCTTCCTTTTAGTTTAAAATTTGTCTTGCAAAATGCTTTTAAGTTAAAGCTTTGCCGTAAGTCTTCGCTTACATTAGGATCTCTAAAGATTTTGTATGGTTTTCCCTCAAGCTTTAATTCTTTTGTTGCTGTTGCTGTTGCTGTTGCACGAGCCTTCCAGGGCAGCATAAAGCAAGAATTTCTCTTCAAAGGACAACACCACTGTTCCTAACTAGACAAGTGTTACTGCACCTGCAGCTAAGGAATGCATAATTCTTCATTCGCTGCACCTTAAGTTCCCAAACAACGTCAGGAAAGAACTGCTATTCTGTAAAGGACGACTTGTTGGAGAATAAATAAAATATGTTCTACATATGACACACTGGAACACGTTGCCCACAGGGGCTGTGGATGCCCCATCCCTGGAGGCACTCAAGGCCAGGCTGGATGTGGCTCTGGGCAGCCTGGTCTGCTGGTTGGCGACCCTGCACACAGCAGGGGATTGGAACGAGATGGTCATTGTGGTCCTTTTCAACCCAGGCCGTTCTACGACTCTATGGTTCATACCCAACACGATGCTGGTGAGTACATTGTTTAAATTAAGGATCCTCGGGGTGATTTTATTATTATTTGTTATTTTTTGCATGACCTCTCCAATTTTGTAAGTCTATGTGTTTTAGTAGACAGCCTGTTACTGTCGGTAACTGGAGCTACTCAGCCGTCAGCTAAGGGGCAGACAGGCACCAGCACAGCCGCCAACCGCAGGCAGCCCGCCGTGCCCTGCCGTGCCGCTGGCAATAGCGCACGCCCGGCCCCGTGATGGTTGCTAAGGCCGGCAGCTGTAGGCAGGGCAGAGGTAATGCTCTCCCGGCCAATCAGGGGAGAGCCACCCTCGCTCGGCTACCAATCGTCGACGGTAAACAACAGAACGCCATGGATAAGGAAGGGGAGGAGGGAAGCGGAGCCGCCAGCCAATCAGCCGCCGGGGAGCGGGGCCCAATCAGGATGGGGGAAGGTTTGGGCGGACTTTTTAAAACCGGAGAAGGCGGCACAAAGGTCCCGGGGCCCTTTAAAGGAGTGCTGCGACACTGCGATGTATCCCTCCGCTAGGACCCAGCGCTCCTTCCGACGGAGCGCTGTTCTGTCCAGGCTCCGGTGACGGAAGGAGTCGCTGAGTGATCACGGCGGGTTCTGGTCGCCGGAGCCTTTCGGGGTTCCGCTAGGGTGCGCGGCTACGCGCGGACTATTTTACCTTCGCGCGGCTCTTTGCCGGCCGGGCCTCGCCGGGAGCGCTCCGCGCGGAGCCATCTGCGGGCCGGCAGAACAAAAACACGGGGGCGGGGCCGCACCGCCTCCATTTTGATGCGGGGCCGGGGCGGCGGCGGCGGCAGCTCCGCGGGGCCGGGGATGGTGTCGGTGCCGCGGGCAGCGCCGTGACTCGCTGCGGGGCGGCGAGCGGGGCCGGCCGCCGGCGGAGGCGCGGGCCGCCCTGCCTGGATGCGGTGCCCGCGGCGGAGCCCACCCGCGTCCGTGCGGTGACGGGAACCGGGCTCCCTCTCCCTGCCGCCGAGGAGCCCCCGGGGCCCGCGGTTCGCGTCCCCGGCGCTGCGGGATCGCCCCCCGGCGAGGGGCGGGCGCCCGGTTCCCTTTGTCCGCGTCTCCCGAGGCCCCCGCCGCCCGGCCGGCTCGGAGATGGGCAGCGAGGCGCTGCGGCTGTTCCGGCAGCTGAACCTCCACCTGGAGCTGGAGGGCCGCTTCCAGCCCCGCGAGAGGGGGCTCAGCCTCATCGAGTGCGCGGCCGAGGTGAGGGGCCGGGGGGTGGCGGTGTGCCGGGCCCACGGGCTGCGTTTGGAGGCAGAGCATCTCGCTCCTTGACGGGCGAGGGAGGGAGGCGTAAGCTGGGTTTGGTCGCATTTTTCCTAAGGCTGGGAGTCGGTGTGGGCACGGCCGTGGGAGTTGTCATCTGGGAAGGAGTGTGTGCCCAGCGGGGTGGATGTGCTGGGTGTTGCATCGGTGGCAATGGGGCATGGCAGTATCTGCGCTCCTCGGGGCTGTTCCGAGCTTCAAGTGCGTTAAGTCGGGTTTTATTGCTAACAGAAAGTAATAGAAAGCATTTACGGGCAGACTTTAAGAAAAAGCTACCTTTGACCTAAGTAAAACTGGGAGGTTTGGCAGTCCTTGCTGTCAATGCTGTTACGTTTGGACTTTTCTCGCTGTAGAATGAAAACACTCTGTGCCCAAGACAAAGGAATGCCAAGGTGGAAGATCTCTGGAGTCTGACGAACTTCTTTGGTTTTGCAACTGAAACATTCGTTTTGGCTGTTAACATTCTGGACAGATTCCTGGCTCTTATGAAGGTATTTTGGGGGGAAAAGGACCTGCTGTAGTGTTGCTGGAAACACAGAGGTTCTGTCTGAACTTTGCTTATAGCAAAAGGGGGAAAAGTTGTGAGTTAGGAGAGAACTTTGCTTACTTGTATTGTACTTTTGACCAAGTGGTTCTGTGTAAGGTTTCCTGACTTCTGTGAAGTCAAGAACAGTTGTTGCATTAAGTGTTAGCTTATACTGTGGTGATAAATTAAATTCTTTGTTATGGCTTCACCTTGTCTTTAAAGATAAGTAGCAGCACAGCTTGTTTGCCCCACAGTAGCCTTCACCAGATAGATGTAGAAGACAGAGAGAGCAGAAGATAATGAAGAACAAAATAAGCAATTTGTGTTTAAAAACTTGTAGGTACTTTGCCAAAGCTTAGCTTAGAGCTGGATCTAATGCCAAAAGATCATTTTCTGGTTGTTCTTTTGTTTGCGCTGCTTTGTGGCAGACAATTCCAACAGGAATCAGTTGCCAATTACCAAGCTGGCAGAATTAATGCCTGGAGTTCTCTGGTCTGACAGTCTTCTAGGTTGTGAGAAACATTATCCTCTTATATGGCAGAGAATAGCAGGGGTAGGAGTGAGCTGTGGGGGGCTAGGGCTGCATGGAACAAGCTCAGACCGGATTTGTGTAGGCTTTAGAAGAGGGTAGGTGAGCACTGCCGGTTGGAGAAGTGAGGTACTACAGTTCTCACTGTAATTTCTTTGTAGTGTAGTGAGGAAGAACAACTTTGGTAGAGGGTGCTCGGCTGTTGTACCTATCCTCAGTTCACCTGTAACAGATTGATAGTGCTTTATTGGCTGTGCCAGCTGTGTTTTGTTGAAACTTAAGTGGTGAAACACTTGTAATGACAGCAGTCAGTTCAAACACCCTGTTAAGTTTAGATGAGGAACTAAATCTCTGTTGAAATGCAGACACTTCAACAAGGCTGTGTGAGCTGTTTATTTCCTTGTTTGATAAGCATAGCACAGTAGGTGGGAGGTACTCAGTGTTTCCTCTTATTTTTAGGTGAAACCGAAGCATTTATCTTGCATTGGAGTTTGTTGTATTCAACTGGCTGCCCGAGTGGTTGAAGAAGAATGCAATATTCCATCTGCTCATGAGATTATCCGAATCAGCCAATGTAAATGCACTGTGTCCGACCTGAAACGGATGGAAAAGATAATTTCAGAAAAGTTGCACTTTGAATTTAAAGCTACTACTGCCTTAACCTTCTTGCACTTGTACCATACTATTGTACTCTGTCATACCTCAGAAAGGTGAGTTGAATTGCGTGTTATATTCAGTTTGCAAAGGCCTTTTTCCTCTTCAGCTACATCTTAAAATGATATTGGCTGAAGAGGAGGCTTCTCATTGTTTGTGATTTCCTGACATGTTAATGCTTACTGATATGAATGCTCCTTCTCTTGGGTGTTTTATAGGAAAGAAGTACTGAATCTTGACAAATTGGAAGCACAGCTAAAAGCTTGCAACTGTCGTCTTGTCTTTTCTAAAGCAAAAGTAAGTAAAAGTAGCTTTTCTTTGACTTCCATTTAGGCTTCAATTAAAGTATGCTGAGCAGCATTTTTTTGTTATTCTAGCCTTCTGTATTGGCCTTGTGCCTTCTCACTCTTGAAGTTCAATCTTTGAAATCTGTTGAGCTGTTTGAGATACTTCTGCGTGTTCAAAAGCACTCAAAGGTAAATGTTTTGAGGTTAATTTTGCAGTTGTTGGGACTGGTATGGCTAATATTTGGTGTTACACTTAAGGCACCTCTGTCAGTGTACAGTCTTCAACAGGTAGTGTTTGGCATCAGCTAAAACAAGCAATGAAACAAGCCTTCAAGCAAATCTGAAATGCTTCTAGTACTGTTTCATTGGTAGAATGCCAAATACAAGTAACTGCTGCTTCATAGTGAACAAGGTCAAGTACTCATTGGCCACTACCTGACATGTAAAAGGATTACAGTTTAAAAACTAGGTTAAATGTGTTCTGTATTAGATTAGCAATTCTTCTCATTTTACACACGTTCTAACAGGCAGCTGATTTAACGTGTTCTAGAGAGGCTTCCATTCCATTTGTATGACCAAAATGTCTGCTGGGCTGGTTCTTTTTGCCCTAGTAACAGAATTTGCTGCTTCTAGCTGCATGTTGTAACTGGCCACAGTCTAAAACAGTTGCAATCAAATTGAACTAGCCCAGTGCCTTGGGGGATGGAAGTAGTTCCTTAAAGCATTTTACAAAGATGGCATTATTACGTGGCAGTAAAACATCTCCAAATAGGACCCTCTTACATGGTCTCCTGTTAGTTTTGCTGTATGATGATGATATTAAGTCTCAATGTTTTTAGTCTCCATTAAACAGCAGTTATTTTTCATTTGGGGATGATTTAAATGTTGACAACCACTGACAGGCCAACTGTTAATCAATTTAGAGGCATTTCTAGGAGGTATATAGGAGTTCACCTTCAAAAGCAGCGAAGCTTTGAAATTTGGGAATCTTTTTCATGAAGCCATTTTCTTAAGGTAAAATGGAGTGGCTATATTTTGATATAAATAGGTTGTTTCTTCACTTTTCAGATAAGTGATTGTGACCTGCTTTACTGGAGGGAGCTGGTCTCAAAATGCCTGGCAGATTATTCTTCTCCTGAATGTTGCAAGCCTGATCATAAAAAGCTAGTTTGGATTGTTTCAAGGCGCACAGCCCAGAATCTACAGAACAGTTACTACAGTGTTCCTGAGTTGCCAACAATACCAGAGGGTGGCTGTTTCAATGAAAGCGAAAGGTTTGTTATGCTTTCCAGGTATTTAAATTGGGGGTGTTCCCATTATCTGGAAATGCTAATCTTTCCTACTGTTCCTTTTAGTGAAGACTCCTGTGAAGATATGAGCAGTGGAGAAGAAAGCCTTAGCAGTTCTCCTCCTAGTGATCTGGAAGGCAGCTTCTTCTTTGAACTCAAGCCTAAAACTAAGTGGCAAACACTTAATTCGCAGTCTTTGCATTAAGTCTTGATTGTAGTAGGTTAAGATTTCTAATGCACCCTAATCTTTTGGCAATAATAAATGGGATTGTGGTATTCTGTAAACTGTATTAAGGCAAGAGTTGCTGTGATACTACAATGCTTTGAATGCCTGCCTTGTGGTTTGTGTTCTAAATCAGGTCTCATTTCAGCAAAAAAAAAAGTTGATGTCTAGTTTTGTCTTTGAAGATAAATGCAGTCCTGTACCTGGTGTTCCTTGATGCTTAGAAGCTAACATAAGCAGCAGTGAAAGCTGATGGCTTACTGGGCTGCTTGAACAGGTGAACAGGGTTGGGGGAAGTAGGGTTTTTACTTCCCTTGACACTCATTATTGTCTGTAACACTGTCCAGTTCTTGGTCCAAGATACTGGTCACCTGTTTCAATCTGCCATGGGGCTGCCAGGATGCTCAAGGGATTTGAGGCACAGGGTCTGTGAGGAGAGGTTGAGGGAAGTGTGGGCTTAATGCAGCTTGGCAAAGAGGGTATGTGGTAGGATTGAGCATCTGCCTTCTAGTATGTAAGAGAGGGTTGCTGAGAAGATCAGTTTTTGACTGACATGCATGGAGCAAGAATGAGCAATGACATGTATAAATTGTAATAGGAGGCTTTCCATTAAAGCAATGGAGAACTTGTTCCATGGACACAATCAAGCATGAGATGGACTAAGAAGAGCTGTATAGTCTTTGTCTTGGGAGGTTTTCAGGGTTTGATGTGACGAAACCTGGAGCAGCAAGATCAAAATTCAGTGTTGGTGCTCCTTTGGGCAGGAGATTAGCACGCAGCCCTCCTGTGAGGGTCCCTCCACTCTTCAGTGTTTTGTGATTAAATCAAATTGGCTGAGTGGAATTATAGCATATATAGTACCATGCTGAACTGATGATTCACAGTCAAACGGGCTTTTTGAATACTGAACTGCTTTAACACTTCATGTGCTGTGCTCCTTTTCAGCAGGTTCTTGTGTATTTCCACTGTTTCTTATTTAAGGCTTAGTTTTTCATAAACTTTAGGAACCCCTGTTCTGAACTGAGTGTGTGTGGTAGGAGTGGAAGGTTCTAATCAATACAAGCTTTTAGTGAAAATGATAGTGTGTGTGACAGGGCTTACTTTTCATATTTTTTTAATACAATTAGCTTATGCTGAAACCCACAGTGTGTTTAGATTTAGCGTTAACATGTCAGCCCATACTATTAGCTTAGATTTATTGACACGGTTAATCTTGATATGTCTATGTTCCTTTCAATATTTAACCCTTGTAGTTTATTTCAGTATATTCACGTTATTGATTGAGTCATAATCAGACTTGTTTGCATGCTTATGTAAAGCAGTTAGTGCAGGAAAAGTTGATATTATGCAGTAATATCCGGTAAATGTGATGTTGATGAAGTAGTTAATGTAATGGGTTTTTTTGAACTTATCAAAGCACACAAACTGAAGTGTGATTGCATTTCTCTGTACTGAGAATATGGCTATGTAGTAAGCGGATGAATTAACTCAGAATAATGGTGTGAAGTGTGGTGGTGCCAAAGTAGAAATGAAGGAGCAAGCTAATGGCTGTTTTGTAGATGTAAGAATTGTTTTAGGATATGAGCGGTGCCGTAAGTTTGTAACTGTTACATGATTTCAGTTTTATAAAAATACAAAAAGTTTACAAAAAAATGTAAATAAAAATGTAAATTTAAAAAATGTACAGAAAAAAAATTTAAAACAAAAAATGAGCAGAAAATACTGTATTTTTTTACCTTGTACGTAACTTTTTGTAGGTATGTTGCATGTAGATATTAATTTATTGTGTACTCTGTATGATACAAATACTGTACACTCAAACTTCTTACTTCTGTACCTGGGAGCTCCATTCTGAAATAGAGTACCTTGACTATGTGTGATAAACCTACTGGGTCTTGTTTCACTTAAGAACAAAAATAAATTGTTGTATTTGTTAATTGCCATGAGTTACAGTTGGTTGTACTGGAAGTATATTTCACTTCCTTTCTTCTTTGCTGTTTAACTTACGTGGCATCCCAAGCTGCTGCTTGGATCCTCCAAAAATTTTGATAAGCTCTTTGCAAAGAAAAAGGAGTCTTTTGTGTGCAGCTTCCTGCTGGATGTGAACCTCTTCTCAGCTTTGTTGCTATCTGTTTTGAAGGCTGCTGTGAGGTGTTCTCTGCTTATCCACCCAGCTGCAGCTCAGCTCTGCTGTGGTGCTAGGGTAAGTCTTGCAAATGGTCCATTTCCACATGTGGCAAATGGGATCTCCCATTAGAGGTAAAGTTAGGGCTCATTATAGGATAAGCATTCTGGGTTCTGCTGGACTTACGCTTGCAGCTATTTCCTGTCTTCTGGATGAAGGTTGGCGTCTTGGTGCTTCTGCATTTCTACAGTCAAAAGTACCTATAATCTTTCACTTAAAACAAAACACCTTAAACAATTTCCCTCTCGTTCTGCCCATCTTAGTAGTTTGAGTCTTTTGCAAAATAATGGATAAGAGGCCCTAAGTAGCTCTTACTGGAAGAACTGAATGGGTGACCCAAGATCTAGATGTGCCAAGATAGCTCAAAGCATCACTACAGGGTGTGCCTTGGAGCTTGATCCAGATCTTCCCTTTTCTTTGTCCTTTTCTTTCTTGTGTAAGAGATGGAGAAAACAAAGGTGTTCCTTCTGCTGGGGCAGCTTGTTCTCCAGCTCTAAATGCTGGGGGGGGGGGGGGAACATGACCCTGGAGTGTTCATTTTTGGGACTCTGTAGGTAGGGTCTGGAGAAGAATAGGATGCTTATTGACAGTGTGTGTGGGAAGCGCAGGGCTCGTGCTATTGTTAATGTAATCCACTGAGAGCAATAATGGCATTTCTCAGATTCTTCATGGCCTTCACAGTTGCTTAAAATACAGGAGCACACTGAGGCTTCTCACTTCCCACATATGCTAGAAGAGGAATGGACACCTGATATCTGAAAGAGCTCTGAAATTTACTTCTGTGTTCTGTAGCTCACATGCACGACTAAAAGCCAATTATATAATGGATCTTGGCAATGTTCATTTTAACACTTAAGGCTTCCTTGCTGTCAGCTGTAACATCTTTGACTGTGAAAGCTGCTGCAGCAAAGATTTTCAGCACCTACTTCAAACCTACTTCAAAGATGCCCACTCAGGTCACTTCAGTACAGCAAATGCCTTGCTTGGGAGCTGGCAGATCATGCACACAGCACGTAGGTGAGCTGTTGCGAGTGCGGGAGGCCACAGGCCTTGGGTTAAAAACAGCTAATGAGATTGGTCTGTTCAATAAAGCCTGGGGTGTGCCATACAACTGCTTTCAAGTTGGTCCCCAGCATGAGGAGAGATTTGCTTGAGAACATTGCTAGGCTTACTTCTGTGGTTTGATAATTTGGGCATTGCTTTGATTTTGTTGGGTCAGATAGAGGTGTATCCCTCAAAGGAGGCTTGCCTGGCTTTGTTCAAAGAATGGGTGGTTGGTCTATTTTTAACAGCAGAGCAATGAATGTATGCTTTTTAAATGCTGTTTTAGGCTTTCTTGTATTAGGTGAAGCTTTGAATGCTTGCTATCTCAAGGGTTTAAATGCAGTCTTGTTTTCCTAACTGCGCTATCAGGGCAGGTTTGGGTGGGAGCTGAAGGCTGAAAGGAAATATTTCTGTGTGAAAAGCATCGCTGTGGGACTGCTTCTGGCTGTGCAGTTTCTGTATGAGCTCCAGGACATTCCTCTGTTCACAAAGCCTTGAGCCTTTGTGAAATAGTTATTGCCTAACCTACATCAAGTGTAGAGCTGGCAGTTCTCATCATTGTGAACCAGCCCTGGTTTCTGATGGGATCTCATGTTATTTCACTGCTCACCTTTCAAACCTGCTCTCCTGTGGCTTGAAGTGGGCCACAGGGAATTAGCAGTGGAACAGTTTCTATTCTAGTGAATTGTCACACAGTAATTAATAATGGGCTTTTAAACAGGAAACTTGAATTCTTTACCACACAATTGAATAGCAAGCTACCTGGAAGAGTAAAAATTTGCAGCATCAATCAGTATGTTCAGGCCCTGAACAGGGGCAGGACTGTTAGATGAATGGCTGTTAGATTTCTGTGATACATGTTTGCCTTTGAAGTTCAATGAAATGTGAAATATGCTAGGGGCAAGAGCAGAAGCCAGCCTCTGCAGTTCTCCATTCAATGCACATTACGCAGGGCCTTTGAAAAAAAAAACATGTGTCCATTTTCAAGCAATGTCTGACTTGCAACTGCTGTATTCAGTTCCCCTGAAGTTTGATGCGCCTGAGACTGACAAGTCACAGAGATTTGAAGAGTTTAAGATACTGAAGGGATTTTAAGTGCCAATACTGCAAGGGCCAGCAATTTGTGGCCCACAGAGCAAGCTCTGTTTTGCAATGCATGAGAGTAGGGGCATGTTTAGCAATTTCACCATCGCTGGGTGACAGCAGAAGCTGAGCCAAGTCTGTGCCAGTTGGTGTTGTTCAGCTGAACTTAATGCTTTCTCCTAGATGGCAAAAGGCATGATTTGACTTATAGGCTCAACTGTCAAGTTTCCAGCTCTTGCTCTGATCTCCCAATTTATAAAAGCTATTCTGGATAAGCATCAAAATACAACTAAATGCCTAACATGTACTGACAAAGCTGCTGTTACTAACTAGCTTAACAAAATGGCAGAATTGTTGTTGCTTGAGTAGAACACCGAGTGGCAAAAACCAAGAACAGTTAGTGCTGGAGGTAAGAACATAAGATGTTGGCTGGGACAGATGGATAGAAGTGGAATTTATCAGCGTGTGATGATAATATTAGAATAGAAGTTGCTAGACAGTCTTAACTACATTCTTCATCTACTCTGTATCATATGAGTAAATAATAAGTGTTTGTCTTGCAGTACACATTGCAGCTGTGTTGTATCACATAGCCTCATTTTATGGCTTAAACCTTTAGCAATCTAGTGTAGTGCATATACTAAAGGAAGAAAGTTGCCATAACAACTGAATGAAATCAATTACAGTAATAAGCAATTAAAATCTCATCCTTAATATTGCATAAACATAACATTTTACTCATGAATTATTAGCGATCATGCCTCCAGACCTGTATGTTCTGTTCCCGATTTGCAATCTCAACAATTATTGAATTAATGAAGCATTTCATTAAAATGCTTCAAAGGGTGCTGGTGGGTTTTTTTTTGGCTGCAGTGTGTACGTCTTCATTGGAGATGTAAACACTATTAAAATATCCAAATGATGGGATTTCCAGAGCGCTTGGTGCTGGCTTCAGTCCCACCCAGTGAAGTGAATGGGAAAAGATGGTGAGAAACCTTATCCTGGACTTAGAAAGGCAAATTCAGCTCCTTGCTCTGTCTCACGCTTCCTCCTTGACCTTCTGTGCCTTACTAAATCTCTCACTTCCTTTGTTCCTCCTCAGTAGAACGAAGATAGGAATAGCTCCCTACTGTATATCTGTTGTCAAGGATAAATAAGCTGAAAACAGAACTGCAAAACTATTGTGGAAAAGCACTATGTGTAACGATCCAAGAGAAAGCAGAGCTTATTAATGTAGTGCAAATGGAATTAGGCCACCAGTTTCTTCCAAGTGGGGCACTTAGGTATAATCCCGTCTTTGCTTTGCCTAGCAGGACTGGTGTGAAGGTGATTGGTAGCCTCATCATCCTTTAGTGTTTTGTTAGGACAGATACCCCATGGTAGCAGGAAAGGTCCTGTGCTGTAGTTTCAAGGGTACTGCTTTTTCAACAGCCTTGCATGTGTGCCTAGAGCTTCACCCACTGTGCGTTCACCCACACGTGCACCCAGCTAATGAGGGGCTGTTCAAGTTATGCAACAGCTGACATGCAACATCTCTGTTTACTTTACAAGGGCCTGTATGCTTGGACTCTGAGAATTTCATGTGGCTGGGGGTACAATTTTTCAAAGGTTAACCCAAGTCTCCAAAGAACTTTGGAAAACATTATTGTGGTCTGCATTTGTCTTCTCATGTTCAGTGTTTGAGCCAGGGATGTGTGGACTGTTCTTCACCCAGAGCTCCAACATTAACTCTTAAGGGGCAAAAGGACTTGAGGTGAACTCTGTTCTTGGAATAACAGGATATTATTCCAAGATTACAAAAGCAATGGCCAGTAGCCTCACTTCGTTTGTGGTGCAGATGATAAGAAGCCAGGTGCAGGTGACGTGCAACCCCTTGCCCAAGATATTTGTACGTTATCAGATGAACAGGACAGAAATCTTGGTTTGTGAAAAAGAGCAAAGGAGCACACTCCTCTCCTTGGAATGCCATTTTCCCAATTTAGCTGTGTCTTCGTGTGAGAAGCACTGTCTAGAGCATCCAGAGGTCATTTGCCTTCTGTCCTTTGCTTTTCTGAGCTTGGATTGTTTTAATAGATATAACCCTGCTATCTTTTGCCTGTCTGGCCAGCTGGGGCAAACCACACGCTCTCAGTGCTGTCATTGCAAAATAAGGCAGCTACTTACCTGAGTTATGCAATCAAACATGACTCAGTAGCAGGAATTTGTAACTGTTCTGTCAGGATGTGTACTTCTGTGGCCTCCACAACCTCCCATTACCACTGGATAGATGATGTAGTATTCCTTAGAGTCCAAATTAGGGACTCACTCCCGCACTCCAAGCTCACTAAATCCTCATGATTTCTCAGGGAATTGTTTTCTTTAACATCAAGCAAATGATGATGAAGAATCACACAAATTGCTCTGACTTGTACACCTGTATACTCCATGGCTGTTA
Organism: Phasianus colchicus; assembly: GCF_987193195.1. Classification (NCBI taxonomy): domain Eukaryota; kingdom Metazoa; phylum Chordata; class Aves; order Galliformes; family Phasianidae; genus Phasianus; species Phasianus colchicus. Next base: position 16,564,761 of record NC_143439.1, on the reverse strand, counting down.
ATGCTTATTAAATTCTGAGTTTCTTTTTCAAAGGAAAAAAAAAAAGGTGCACTTTCTCCAGCTAAGCAGAGAGGTCTGTACAATCACAAATGCAATGAACATTTTTTCGTAGTTAGCTGAGTGCTAGACAGCTACTTGCTCTGTATGTTTATCATTTGGATGGAAGATGCCTTTGCCCAAGGCACATCAAACAGGGGTTGTGCTCTGAGAGCAATGTGTGGTGTGAACATCAGGCATGAAGGGGGGTTGCCATCTGGAAATGTGGGTCTGGGCCCTGAGATTATCTTTTCTGGATGAGTAAACAGTGCATGCCTGATGGATTTGCTCAAAAGTATGGCCAGAAATAAATACAGTTTTATTTCTCTGTCTGTTTTTGAACAAGGTAGCTATAGTATCGATACTGGGACTGTCTAAAGCCATTCTTTATTTATTTTACTTTCCCAGTACTTTATGTTAAGGACAATTTAGGAGTGGAGTAGCTAGCAAAGATTCTTATTCCATTCTTATGAGCAAGATGTGGTCTGTCCTTAAAGTGTATACTGCTGCTTGAATACCCGAGCTGGGTTAATGAACTTTCACATTAGTTCAGCATTATTTGTCTCAAGAGCTGGTAAGGCAAGTCCCACCCAATAGGGGTTCAGCTTATTGGAGCCCCACTTGCAAAATGAGAATATTTCCCCATTATCTTTTTTGTTGTCATTGTTGGCTGTAGTGTATCCAATTACCACTTGCACTTAGCAATAGTAAAGATCTCACCTGGTACCTTCAGATACTGCTAACACACAAAAGCTCACTATAATTAATGTTTATTTTGTTGGCTATAATACTCTGAGGTTTCTTATCCTCTCATCTACTAGCTGGTTTAATAAACAATTTCTGTGGTAGTGCTTAGCACTCTTCTCAGGTCTCTGGCATGAATACAGATCAATTCCTTGTGGGGAAATAATGTGGCTTTAGTTTCCACTGGTGTCTGATCTCTGTGACAGTAGCTCTGCTCCTCTGCTTTCTCCTAGCAGAACCACTTAACTCCTGAATGCTGACAGTTAAGCATGATCCTTCAGCTTTTCTTTTCTGGATTGATTTAGCACCAAAGGTTTTTGCCAACAGCTCCTGGAAACGTGTCCTTGTGCACCTTCCACTGCTGGCCTCCTCCTTTCATCCGCCAAAAACATCAGGAGCTAGGGCCAGTGCTTTTTTCTTGTCCTCAGCTTCCTTTGTTCTGCAGGGTAGTTCAGCATTCCCAGGACATGAAGACCTCAGAGAGATTAAACCTGACGCTTGGCTGCCTGAACAGGGTTTGAACCTGCTGCTATGGTTGTCTTCTGCCCTCAGATAGCAGCAAACAGCTTTTTTGGATTTAGCTCAGGATTGTTCATAGTACACTTTCAACTTGCCAGGCCAGAGTTACAAGGTGTTACACAGGTCCTTAGGTGTGTAGTTAAAGAAAAAGCAGGCAATTGACCTGTCAGGTGGTGAGAGAAGGAGGCCTGTTCCTGATTTGATCAGCTAAGCTGCTGGCAGCTGCTCATGCAGCAAGAAGGTATGCACAAACATTTTGGGAATTAGGTGCCATTAAGCAGGAAGTGGGGCCAGTCATTTCCATCCAGAGCATTGCTGTTTAATGTTCAGTTTTAGAGTAGAGTTCCTAGGGATATCACCTGTCTCTTCCTGAATGAACCTCTTTGCTTCCTTCTCATCAGTCTCTCCAAACAGAGATGATGTCTTCCTAAGACAGAGACTTGCAGATGGCTCATCTACATCCCACTAGCTCCTTTAGGGGACATTCATTTTCTTTATGGCATAGGTAGCAGAGGAGGCTGCTGGATGTATGTCATCTGACCGCTCTACCCAGCTATTAAAAGCAATCACCACTTAGTTGCTAGCCCTAAGGGTACAGCAGGCTGTGGCTGCAGCTCAGGGCGCCATGCTGGGAGCGCCAGGAGAGGCAGGGCCACTGGTGTGAGTGTGTCAAGGACGTGAGTGTGAGGCCTTTCTGTGCACACTTCAGCAGCATGGATAGAGATCTTGGCATGTGGTATTTCAAAGGGCCCCTGGGGTGAGAAGGAAGCCAGCAAATACATGCTGCAGCCCTGGAGAGGCCTGAGCTTTGCAGGTGTACCCTGAGGGGAACTGAGGATGTCCTTTGTGCCATTTCTTGCCACCATCTCAGAGTAGCAGGTTGCTGTCCAGGTAGGAACAGTAGCTCCTGACACTACATGACATTGAATTATCTTATAAAATCTCTCAATTCTTTCCTTTTTTTTTTTTTTTTTTTTTTGTCTTTTTGACATTGGAAGGAGAGTGCTGAACTTTTTTTGTGTACAACTTTCAGCCCTCAAAGCTAAATCCACACTAATTCTGGTCATAAATCATTTTCTCCTTTACTGAGGTTCCAGTTTTTATGTTGTTGCTTCCTTTAGATCTTTCCAATCAGTTCTTCAGACTCCGTGAAGTGTGGCACATTTAGGTCTCTGCTGGCTATGGCTTGATGTTGCTGCTCTGTGTTGAGACTACATCTTTTGGCATTATTTCTTCATCTGTTAACAGGGTTTTATTTTTCCTTTAGCAGGCAACAATGCTCTGTATCTGGTAGTTGCATGTAATGGCCTGCGTGTCTTACATTATACAAAAGGCAAATAGAATGCTTTGTGAAATGTATTGCCTCTTGGAGGCATTCAGTTGTCAGCACAGGAGATCAAAGCCCTTTTTCAAGTAGCTAACAGCAGCACACATTTTTCTCTACTTCTTGTCCGTGCTTCAAACATGACCTCAAGAGGCTATTTGTTGAGAAGCGTGTTTATACCATGGAAATTTACCCAGCCAAGTAAAGCCACTTGCCTGTCTGGTTGGAAAACCCCTCGCATCGGCACACAGAACTTCGCCTGGTAGTTTGCAAGGCAAGCAGTTCTGTATGAGAGCAGCTGTACATCCCTGGGCTCTCAGTATCACATGTGTCGGGCTCAGTCTGGTAGCATCATAGTGCCTACAAAATGGTGCGAGGATGTAACTAATGTTTGTGTTACTATACCATTCAAGGATAACCAAGATTCACTGCTTCTGGAGAAGCTGAGCCGAAAAGGGGTGGTTAGTAAGTAGTGAGAAGGAATTGCTCTTGCAACAGTTTGTGTAACAAATTTACAATAATTTAAGCCTAGAGCATGGCCAGCGTTGCCCCCATCAGTTCCTCTTGGATCCTGCGAGCATTAAAGGGTGGCACATCACTGGCCTCTTCCAGTGCTGGCACAGACAGGGCTGAAATCGCTCCTTCAAATCAACACGTGCATGTTATAACTCCCTGAAAAGTAGTGTTTTAGTAGGACTCAAAGTACATAGGAGAGGAGACTTTACAGAGCTTATTTGGATGTGAAACAGGAGCAGCATCTTTCCACCACTGTGAAGAGCACAGCAGCTGAACAGCTCCAGCTATCCGTGCTTCTCAAAGGAGTTGGAGAGATTCATAAGCTCCACAGTTCAGGTCATTTACATTTGAGAGGTGGCCAGGAGGGAAAACTTAGATACGAAATAGCTAACAAACACCTGACTTTTGCAAATGCTGACATAAGACCTTATCTTAGCTATAGGTTTTGAAAACGAGCAAGCAAAACTGTCCTACCTTACTGTGGGCTGATTTAAAACAAAGGCAGAATACTCCTGAAGTTCAGGAAGTCTCAAATTCAAATCTGCACTTTGAGTCAGAGCTGGTCTTCCCATTTTCTTTTCAGAAGAGGAAATATCCTGCAATAGGTGGAGCCAGAAGTGATGTTCTCAGAAAACAGATTCCTACACAGCAGGGGAAAAAAAAAAAAAAAAAAAAAAAAAAAGGCAATAAAACATTTGTTATTTATGTGTTAGTTAGATAATGACAATATATCTGCACTTGTCACGGGTGAGCCATCAGGTTTATCTGTTTCCACATTTTGGCCTGTTTTTATTCGTCAGAAACCAAAGCTCAGAGGTAGGACTTGTAATTTTTTGTTGATCAACACAAGGGGTGGTTGCTGAGCAATGAACTCTTGCCAACAGATGCTTTTGCTGCAACAGATGTAGCCCTATGGGGTATTGCTGTTCCCTTAGCCATAAAGGAAGCCAGTGAGACACACGGTGTCTCACGCTGCCCATGGTGTCTGCTTCTAGCCCTGTGAAGGATCCGCTGTCTTTTTCCAGTTATTTTTCCGTCTCCCTGCCTTTCTCCAGTGCTCCTACAAAGAGATGGAAAGGCAAGGCCTCTGGGAGTACACCAAAGCCTGTGGTTGCACGGGAAAGAAGGAAGGCTGAACATCTGTCACAAGCATACAAAATAGCCTGTTGGGGGGGGGAGGGGGAAGGAAGGGGCAAGGAGAAACCATTAAGATACTCCATTGTTTAAATTTAGAAGAGGGAGGTGTGGCTTTCTAATTCATAAATAACAGCGAGTAATTTGGGAAAGACTGGGTGGAAGTGCATGGAGTCAAGACAAAGGCTGGGGAAATGGCAGGTTTTTTTTCTGTTCTACTATCTGCAGTTGATAGGAAATAGCAGGGAAGTGCTTTCCTGTAGAGAAGCCCATTAGAGAAGAAATTGTAGGAAGATAATAGATGTTGAGGGAAATGATTTCTTAGCCAACGCACACCAAATCTCTAGGGAGCAGAGGGCTTGATGGAAATCAGAGCTTTCTTGTGCTCAGCTTCATTAGCATCGGCAGAAGTGAAACTTCCTCTAATGAAAATAACCTGCAAACAGGGAGAGCCGGGGGGGAAGAGCCTGCCTGCCAGCCAGATAAATCATCTAGGACAGAGGTGTTTAAATTACAGCCTGCAGGGCACCCACAGCTCAACAAGCCTTTGCTTGTAGTCCATGAGAGGATTGTTTTAAAGGAAGGCATTGCATTTGTGGGGTATTGAACTGCAGATGAATTTTACCCGATTCAAGTCCTCTGATAAACTCAGTGTCTCCAGACACAGTTATGCCTACATTAGGGCTTTCCTAGCAGGGACTTCTGAAAGCTTTCTGTAAGAACGAGTGTTATCTGTACAAAGAAAAATGAAGTCTCCTGAGGCTAGGAAGGAAAATAATTTCATGAAAGTCATATGTTTTATATTGTGGTTTCATTAACTTTTTCAGGGAATTGGCTTCAACTACTAATAAGAAAGTACAAAAGGCATTTTTTCTTACTTAATGTCTATTCCTTACTATTTTATTGTAAGGATGTTCTGCATAGCCTGCCACGAAGCAGCATAAAGAGTGAACCCTTGCAGTCTGCATCCTCTCAATCATGATCAGTAAAAAGCAAGCTCAGGGCTGTCTATGTGCTGAAATGCTAACAAGTAGCAAAATTGTCTGCAGAGTCCATTTACCCTCTAGGCTTTGTAAAATGGGTCACTGCAATTGTGCAAGCAGAATAAAAGGAGAGGAGAACCCATTAATCCTGGGGTTTTTTTGGTCCTTGAGCGCAAACTTAATGTTAGACTACTTTCTTGAGGGATTGATGCATCCTTAAAGCTTTGCTACAGAGAGAAGAGTGAGCAGCAGGTATTGTCTGCCTCTGAATTAAACAGTGCTTTACTGAGACATCTGAGGATTTCTGGAAACGTGTTCCCACTTCACTAACACTTTGTGGAAGCAATTTTCTATACGATGAAGGAAACTCATCATGCTCTTCTGGAGTTCCCTTAGCGTTCTGCCCTTGTTTTTCAGAGGGAAAGCCCAAAGTTACCCTGCTTGTGACTGGGAAGGTATGGCATAGGTCTGTTGTCCCAGCATTTGGGTTTACCTGATGGAATCTGCAGTAAAGAGAAAACACGTATCCTCCTCACAAGCCATGCACTTCTGCAAACTGACACATTGCTCAGAGCTTATGAAGTTAAAGCCTGGAAATTACTGCAGAAAAGGGATGATAAAAGATTGAAGGGAAGTAGTCAGGAGATAAATGTCATAAATTTGCTTCTGTCTTCTGATGAACTCAGCTCAACCTTCCTATTCGGTGCCAATCGCTAGAAAGCTGAGAAATGCACCAAAGTGAGCAGATGCCTCAATCACCTTCCTTGCCTCCTAGATGGAAGGACTCAACAAGCAACTGGCAGCTGCCAGAGCCCAGGTGGAGCCAGTCCCTACTGATTGCAAGAAGGCCCACGACCATTTTGTAAGCAGAGAAGCTTACAAAACATGGACAGGTTTCTTCTTTTGTTTGTCTTTTCACAGCTACTGATGGGATGTAGACTTCAATAGGTAAGTGTAATTTTTCCCATTGTTTTACAAGTTGTTTTTGGTAGTGTTGCTATTTGATTTGAATAGGCATTTATTTATTGATAGCAGTACATCTTAGTTTTGTCTTCTTCCTGATGCAAGTGGAAGCATCTCTTTGCTCGGTGGGGGGGGACCTTTCTTCAGCTACCTGTTGTGAAGGTAAGGTGCTGAGTGTGACCCTCCAAAGAATGCAAACGAATTGGTGTTGATAAAATTTGACTGACAAGCACTTGAATTGGAATTTGCCAGTTGCATAGAAGCTTTGTAACAGTGCTCAATTTAGCAGTTTTCTAAATTGTGGAAAAGACGCTTCTGGGAAAAGGAGGATATGTTTTCTCTAATTACATTGAGGCAAGGGAAAGATGCATCAATGAGGGCAATTTGTATCTGTTCTGAATCCATAGCAATAGTGTTATGGATTGCTTCTGGCTTGTTCTTCCTGGACAGTGGCGTGCTATAATGTGTTTTATTTGTCAAACAGGGCTTGGCTCAAAAATGAAAGTAGAGGAGTAAGAAGGGAATGGATGGAGGAAGGAGTAAAGCTAGTACACCTCAGGAAATGAGTGGCCAGGAACTGGATAGTCTCTTGTAGATAGCATAGCCTTTAGGCTTCTCTATATCTGACTCCAAAAGATTGCTGGATTTATGGCTTCGAGGCCCCTAGGAATTGCACGAACATCTTCACATTCATTTTATAAGCTTTTAAGAACAGGACTACTTCAAGGGCTTGAAACAGCATCCTATTAAAATAATACTTCCTTCACACTTCAGGTAGAGGGCTATTGGCTGAAAGCACCGACTGACAAATATGTTGCAACCTCGTTTTTGCTGTGGAGGAATGACTTGGAAACTGTGACTTTTCCAACCAAATCTCAGGAGGTGGGGACAGGAAGGGAGGGGGAAAGCAGCGTTCTTCCTTCTGAATCATCTCAAAGCACAGGAAGGTCACTCAGTGTTACCTTCAGAGGCCTATAACTATTTAAACAGAGCAGTAAGCTGGGAAAAAGACTTACTGCTTTGGACAGTCTTTGGGGGGGATAGGCCAGAGCCCAGGATGTTTGGGTTCTGGAGGAGGAAAGAAGTTCTGTATCTTCAAAATCCATGTTCTATTATTCTTGTTCCAGATTCCTACTTTTCCTTTACGAAGCATTTGATGGTGTCTTTGAACCTGTCTGTCTTGGTGAAAAGCAGTATGTGCAAAGCAGAGGTTTTTGTTGAAGATGATGAATGTTTTTACTTCATGTTAAGTACTTGTAACTTGAAGTAGCTTCACAAACATGCTAATGCAGGTAATGAATACACATCACTGTTCTCATTGAGAGCTTGGCAGGTTCTAAGATCTATCTAGAGTGAGAAGGAGAAGGGGAATCATGTTTAATCTTACTTTGTTTTGCGAGAAACTGCAGCTTCTTCCATGCATTTCAAAGCGGAAATGAACCGTGAGAATCCCATTGCCTTTAGAGTACAGCAAGGTAGGTAGCCTTTTGGAAAAAGCTACCATATCTCAGTAGCGAAAATAATGATGAGGAGCTGGGATTTTGTAAATAATAAATAAATTCACTCAGGCTCGTATAACAACGGTAGGAAGTCTGTTGTGCTCTGTGCAATGCTGCAAGGTGGAAATCTCCACGGCGTTTCTGCACTGTAAGATGGGGAAGAGGCTTTTGACACCATAGTTGTAGGTGTGGAAGTACGAGCTAGCACACAGTTTGCTTAAACCAGTGCTAGCTGGAGACCCATTACTATGTAGGTCTTCATGATTGTGTTGCTGCTTTGGGGAGTGAAGTTACAACACAGAAGAGGAGTTTTTCCTTAGGTGTGGTAGTGAAGCAGGCTCCTGCTCACAGGTTAGGCTGAGGTGAGGCAGGTTGGTGACTAACCCAGGAAAAGGTGGGCAGGAAGGCATGAGTTTGTTGCTGTGAGTGCCCCTCCAGCTCAAGCAAATCGGAAAATACCTCCACACCTCAGAAAGTGAGGAAATACACATGGAAATCTCAGATGAGTAGGACCGATAGCTGTGGCCTTGTCTGTGACGGGATGGAAATGATGACAGCCTCAGTTTCTGTTTGTCTGAGAGCTCAGGAGTGTGACACAGGGGTGTGACCAGACTTTGCCTTTGCCTCAGTTTGTCCCTGCTCATATCTTCTAGGGTAGAGGTACATACAGGGGTGCATTTTTTTTCCACAGCATACAGTACTTCTGTAGTGTTGCTGATGTGGTTTATGATGGTGATTTGAGCTGATACCACACCAGGAGAAAGAGCAGTGAGCCACTTGCTTACACCTGGCTTTTAGTTGTACGTGTGCACTTGAATGCACTCCTGGTGCTGATAAAGGAAGGAGTCCTTTAAAAGGTATTGAGCACTATGACCTTTACACTCTTCCCAAGTCTTATTCAAGCCAGGTACAGAAAATACCTGGGGTGAGGCGAGGCCCAGCATAGATCTACAATGAATCATGCTGTTGTGATGTTGCCTACTGCATGGTGTGACCTTCTTGTCCCAATCACTGAGCTCAGGGCAGGTAAACATTGTCTGCCTTAGAATGACAAGGCGAAACAGCTGGGAGAGTCAATTTCAGTTGTGTACAAAGGCTTGACAAGTATTGAATCAGAGAAGGCTTCCTGTGCAATAGACTGAAGCATTGCTTAACTATGAGCTTGGTTTTGTTATTTTTTTTTCCAAGGTATTAAAAATTCTAGCTTTTGAAGACATTCTGTATGAAAATGCATTTCCTCCACCTGTGCTCCCTGCCTGCTGTTTGCACTATGCAGGGACAGATCTTGGTAACTGTTGGGGAACGGAGGACTTTGGGTTAACTTAGAAGTTTCTTATAAGGCCCACAGTCATAGCCATTGGGGTAATGGTACCGTGCCTTTGCATCCTTTATCTTTCATCTCTGGAAGTCTTGCACTGCAGGCTTATGCCTGTGGTACTGTTTAGTAAATCAGTATCTAACGTACTGGGGGATGCATGTCTGTTGGAGATCCCAAATGTATGCTCTCCTGGCGTTTAGACATAAATGCAATGAAAGCTCTGCTCTGGCTCTCCAGCTGTTCCCTGTGGGAAGCCTCAAGCACTGCAGAATTTCTCATATTCTGCACACTGGCTGCCAATGGCACTAATGGGTTCTGGTGTTTTCCAGGTGTGCAGCTGGATGGTCACACATTTCATCTCATGACTATTTAAGGGGCGGACTTTATAGCTAGGAATACAGTCTGTGTGTGAATATATATATATATATAGAGAGAGAGAGAGAGAAAGAACAGGTGTTAGATGTGGACTAGCTTTTTCATGCTTTTAACAGTATTCTAGGTATATTGGTAAGAAATCTCTCTGGACTGGGGTAAAACAGCAGTTTTGCTCCCCTATCTGACTGTCTTTTTAGTGCTGAAGTTTCTGCTGCATTCAGTATCACAGTATAGTTCAGCAGAAGTCCTTACAGTATATATTACTTAGTCTTGCTGATTAGTTAGGGTACACAACTAAACTGATATTGTTTCAGGCCATGTATACCATAAATGTTTATTCTGGTGAACTTAGAAACAACTCTGGTATTTTAGGCTGCTTCCAAACTTATTTGTGCTGCAGCAGTCACACCTGCAATGGTTTCCAGGCATACCTGTGAAGTAGGGTGCTTTGAAGGGAAACCCGGATTTCAGAACTCAAAGTTCTGAAGACATAGATGCCTGCAGCCCATCTATGTCTGTTACTAGGGCTATGTGTTTTCCTTGACTGTTTTATTATCCTGTGACCTTCAGCCAGCCCCACGGCAGCATAGAAGAGAGGGAGCTTTTCTGTCTACAGCTCCTTTTCATCTGTTGGGACAATTGCAGCTGTTTTCTTCAACCTTCCCTCAGAGGTAGGTCCTTGTATGTTGCTGCAGGTTCTGTGGGGGTCTGACAGGCATTTCTAGATTTCCAGCATGCCTCTGTGCCTCTCCCCACAAAAAAAAAAAAAAAAAAAAAAAATTCCCTTTGCAGCAGAACATCAAGACAAGCCAGTTCCACGGGTTGTCTGTGCTCCTGCCTGGGAATTGAGCAAAGAGCTCTGAGCTGAGTGTAAGAAGTAAATGAGGGCTTCTCTCCCTCACCTCTCCCCTTTCTTTCTTCTTTTCCTCTCCCTTTCTGTAGCACTTCAGATAATATTAAAACATCATCCATACAGTCCATCTGCTACAACCATGACCTTCTGCCTCTGGTATGCTCACTTCTGTCCCTCCCAGGCCATATGAAGTTGTACTTCCCACTCTGTTTTCTTTTTGTAACTCTGCTGTTATATTGCTGCCTGCAGCGTGAGTGCCTGTCGCTCTCTAGTGGTGCTGAGGCTTGCAGGGAGCCCTGCTTGGCTGCAGCTCTTTTCAGAGCTGCTGAGTTTGGACACATCATTGGAAAGGGTGAAGTAGAAACATCAATGTGTGCTGTCTTTACATCCCTGCCCAAGACTGGTGCAATGGAATAAACCAGTAACTAGGACTTTGAAACATGTATTTACTGGAAACACTGATCTGCTCATTAATCCAGTGGTGTCACTGCTGAGTGAGAACCTTGCTGGTGCCTTTTTTTTTATAGAGCTTAGTTCTGCCCTTGCAAATCTAAGTCCTGTGTCTACGTGATGTGGGTATTGAAGCTGCACATCTTCCTCTGTCCCATGATCAGAGGGAGGAGGAAAGTCCCTTGTTCCGTTATGCGAATGTGTTGTGTGGACATATTATTTCATGTGGGAGAAATGCCTTTCTAAGCACCTCCTGCATGTACCACTTCCACCTCCCATGCAGCCAAAACTGCTGTGACAAATGGCCACAGCAGGCTGCCTTCAGTGCTATTAATATCTGGTCAAATGTCCTCAGCAAACAGAGGAAAGGAAAGGAAAGGAAAGGAAATCTCCTGTCTAGAAAAGGAAAACCACTTTCTATCCTTAATGTTCTACTGCCTTGGCTCTCTACTTCTAGTTTCTGCAGCATGGCCATAGCTCTGTTGTGCTGTAGTCTGTGTTGACAGAGGGGAAGGCTACTTACCTTGGGTAAGCACAAGAAGGGATTGCCCTGAAAACAGCAGCCTGTTCTGTTTTGCCATGTAGAAGAGAAGTCACAACTTCAGATGTAAAAATGGAATATATCCTGCAACTCACTAGAGATGTCTGTAAAGATAATGGGGAATCCAATAGAGAAAGGAGTTAGACTTTTAATTCGAACCAATCTGTTAGTGAATACTAATCCTCTCATAAGCACAGAACTAAAATACAAATCCTAAATACAACTTGAAAATCAATTTGAGCACCAATCTCAATTGTTTGAGGTCAGAAATGCATGTTATGAGTGACTCATTTTGTTGGAAACTGTACTTCAGTATGGGATCATAATCAAATAAATTTGGGGAGGCTTAGCTTGGATCATGTCACTGTACATCTCATCTGTGAAACTTTAAAACTTGTCCTTTGAATTACCACAGTCCCTGGCCAATTTTAGCTTTTTATGTTGTTGTTTGAATAGGAAAAACAGACCCCAAAAAAGAAAGATGTGTTCAAGTAGTTGATGTGTCAAAGAACCGTTTTTTTTCTAGGATATTATTTCTATTTTTTCTTCTCTGCTGTCTGTTCATCTCCATCCTTGCTTAGCACACAAAGAAAGGGAAGAGGCTGCTTTTGCGTCTGGATTTGTACAGACAATGTTGGGAGTTTGTTATGAATTATAGCATGTAGCATGTTAGCAGCAGAAAAAGGTAAAAGATATATTGAAACAGATTAAAATAAGTTTTCCTCGGGTCTCAGTTGTGTCAGACTTTCAGAAACATCAGTGTTCACCCAGGAAACTGGTGAGATTTAATATTCAATTACTGTTAATTTGCCATGGTAATTATGGTTAATATTTCTGCTTCAAGAATTGTGCTTCCCAGCTGGCAGTCTCTGCGTACAGCACGCCGTGAGCAGCCCCGTTATGCCTGAAGGCACCAGGAGGTGTCAGGGTATGCACTTGCTTTCTGCCTGCATCTCACTTCCCTCTGGCCCTGCTGCTCCATCCCTGCGCCCATCTCAGTTTCTGAAGAAATTGGTTTTATTTTATATTTGGACAAGAAGTGATTAAAAGGTTTAAGTAGCTGAACAGCAGTATCATCTGCTTAATAAAAGTTTTTGGAACCCTGGAAAATTTCTTGAGTAGGTCCCAGTGTATTTCGAAGAGTTATTTCAGACTACCTCGTGTTCAGCAATTTTCTTTGTCTCTGGACCTTTACAAGTGCATCGTTGAGCATTTTTTAGTGGTTACATTTTTCAGATCGGAGAAATGTGATGGATCTCACTGCCCTCTTAGGTCTTCTTCAATCAGACAGCAGGTCGATAGTGCAGTGAAGGATTTAGGAAAGCCAAGTGTCTCACCTCCAGTACTTGATGCTTTCTATCACAGCCTCTGAATAAACTTATAGTTTTGTACCAACTCTACTGACATCTTCGTTTTGGAGTATCACATATGTTTATGTGCACACCCGTACTGCCCCCAAGTAAGCGTCTCTATTTGCTATGGAATATGTTTTGCAAAAGTTCAAGCCAAATCCACATAACAAGATACCGGATTCTTTTTTATTTGCAAATGTTTCTAAGGTGGGAGTGAACCCAAAAAAGCCCAGAAGGTGCTTATATATTGCTCCTTCCTGAGCAGCCTGTAAAGCTGCTTTGCTGCACTGACCAAGTTAGCGGTCCATTACCTCAAGCTGCGTAATTTTCCCCCATGTAGCAAGAGCATGCTTTGCTTTGGTGCCAAGGATTTCACAACTGGTTGATTTGCCTCCTCAGGGAAGCTGATTCACTCCTTTATATGCACTAGCCTTCTCATATTCTATAACAGCAATGTATCTTCCTTTCTGGTCTATAAACACATGGGGATTAATACACATGTGGGATTAATGCCATGGAGAGCATGAACTCTGTTCTTTTCCAGTGAAACTAAACCAGACAAAGAAGTGCACTGAGTATGGGCCAGCCTGTTCTGAATATTCATTCAGCCTGTGGGACCAGGCTAGACTGGGTTAGGAACAGAATCTGGCAGCATTAAGCACCTGTCAGTGTGGGGCTTATAGGTTGTTGGAGATCCAGTAAGGAATCCACTTGTGGCTGTGTTTTTCAGTTACTGTCTCCAAAACCAGTAAAGGTTGACTGAAATACCTCTCTTCTGGAGGCTGAGGTCAAACAGGGAGTTTTCCTCCTTAGATCAGCCTCCTCGCTGCATACACGTGACAAAAATCAATCTGGTTGGTTAAAACCTGATTTTTGTATTTTTTTCCACTTGTGTTTAGCTAGTGGGGCAGAAGGCTATAGGCTCTGGATGGACAGCCTTTCTTGTGCACCAAAGCTTCCAGCTGGGAGATGCTACCTCTCACAAGCACAAAACAAAGCCTCAGAAAGGCAGGGTATGGAGGAAGATGCATGCAAACAGCTTCAGGAACATTATGGATCCAACCGAAGGCTGTGCCCTGTGACACACAAAATCCTTTGGGTTTTATTGATTCTCAGGGCATGTTTTGTAAGCAACAGCTGAGATAAAAGCTGAGGAAAGATCAAAGCAGATTTCATTATTTCAGTGGGTTTTTGTATCTTATTTTTCACTTTTCAGCATCTTCTGCCAGAGTGCCGCCCTCTCCTCTGCATCCCATCTCTGCCCTGCCTGCTGCCAGGCCATGGGTGAGAATGTTCCAGTCTTCCAGCTTCAGGCTTGTAGGCTCCACCAAACTACACCCCCAAACCTGGAGCAACACTGGTTTATTTTAGCTGCAAGATAACCCTTGCAGTTTCGTTTCTCTCAGCTGGTGAGATAAGGTTTCCAAGCAGAAGTTGCCTCAAGTTTCTCCCTTTCAGCTGAGGGCAGTTACAAGTAGCCATGCTGTCTCCTGATGTTGATCCAGGGGTGCTGAGCCCTATGGCAGTGAGAGTGTGGAGAGGGGATTTTTCTGAGGCGGGGGGGCTGCTCATCTCCCCAAAAGGCATTTGTGTGGCAGAAAGGTTGTTCCTTCTCAGTGAAGACTTGGATTTCCCCTCTTTGCCATCTGCACTTGTACTTGCTACTGGAGAACAGTCGCTCTGTGTGCTTTGTGAACTTGTCAAGTGGAGTGAGAAATGTAACATTGCTTGGTTGGGCTGTAAATGTCAGGCTTCTGCAAGCACAAAGTTGGTAAATAATGCTTTGAAGAGACAGAAAACAGCAGAAAAAAATGTCAACCATGCTGTGGCAATCAGTCCCAGATAGTTTGGAAAGAGATGACATTTGTAGTGAAATGAGTCATTCATGGCAACGTGAAGCGGAGATGTGCCATTAGGCATTGGGGAGAATTTTTGTTGTGGTTGAAGAAGTCTCCACTGAGCTAGAAAGTGGCACTGCCTTTCTTGAGATGTGCTTTTAATACTCCTCAAATATCCTGAGTTAACAATCAGAAAATAGGTTAAAACCACGTTCAGTTACACAAGAAATAAGGCATGTGTTGTTCTGCAAGCCAAATGATATGGAGGTGGCTTAATTACTGACTCAACTCGAATGGAAACTACTAATATTTTGGGAAAGAAAAATTCACTTCAATCCTCTAGTTGCAATTATTGAGATGTCAGGCTCTGAGGAGAGGGGAGTCCTTGCCACAGCATTCCTTAGCTATTTGCCTAAATAAGTGACAGGAGTGGGATGCAATTCAATGATTTAATTTATCTCAGAGAATGAAGATGCACCTTCAGGAGGCTGCTCTCTCAGGTAGGGAAGGGGATGTCCTGCAGCACTCTGAGTATCGGTAACTTTGTTGTATTTCTGACCTTGGCAGCATTTTCAGTGCCTCCAACTTGGCTGGATCCGTGGCACCATGGGACAAATGAGAAATGTCATTGTAGATTCATAGAATCATTAAGGATAAGATCTCTATAATCATCTAGTTCAATCATCCACCTACCATCAGTACTGCCTACTAAACCATGTCCCTCAGTGCCACCTCTAAATGTTTCCTGAGCACCTCCAAGGACAGTGACTCCACCAGCCCATTCCAATGCATGATCGCTCTTCTGGAGAAGAAATTTTTCCTAATATCCAACCTGAACCTTGCTTGGCACAACTTGAAGCCATTCCCTCTTGTCCTATTGTGTCTTGCCACTCTGGTTTTACCTTCTCTGGTGCGCTCAGTGTGAGCACTCCCATGTAATTGAGCATCATTGCTGGTGCTGTAGCATCTTTGCTGCCTGCCCTGGAATAAAAGGAAGGCCAGACCATCTCTGTTACATGAGCCTCCCATGCAAATTGCCAACGCTTTGCTTCAGCACCTGCAATGTCTGGCCTGGTTCCTCTGCATGCAAATGTGCAGGGAGTGAGCACTAAGTCCTCAGCCCTGCCATTACTGCCAAGGCTTCCTGACTTCATTCCTGCCACACCCATTTTGTGCTATGCCATGCTTTTCCAGGATGCCTTGGTGGTACAACACTGCTTCTCTGCTTAATATGAGATGAATAGGGGGTTAACTCATATCTGAAACAATGCAGATGAGAGCTCTTGGTGCTTAAGTGTAGGGGTGCTGGGTTTTCCTAGCGACAAGTGTGAACTAGCACCATAGTCTGGGGATTTTCTCCCACGCTTTCTTGGTATTATTTGCATCTGTTGGGTAGATGGACAGTCCCAGAGACTGCCTCTGCCCTCAGGCTAGGTGTTATTCTCTAATGCCCTACACAAATAATGCTGTGTTTTCCCTTTAGTAAAAAGTACCCAAAAGCATGGTCCTTGCTTCACAGGTCCTGTGACTGAGGATAGATTGGAGCCGCAAATATCAATGCTGCAGCTGGCTCTGTCGACAAGTAGGGCCTCACAACTTTGATTATAAAGGAGAAATTGTGGGAAGGCAGGACACGGTGTTTGTCTACCTTCGGTGCCCAGCAGCTGTTCCAATTCCTTAAGGTTCTCCTTAATTTCTCTCACCCTGGTTCCCAGTTTTGTTCTTCTTCTAAACTATTCTCCCTCCTCCTCAAACTTTCTCTTTTAAACCTCTCTCTTATCTGTCTGTGCCCCTTTTCTTTGGTCCTCAAACGAGGAAATATTAAATCCCTTTTAAAGTACTTATTTTCACTAGTTTTTTTCATGTAAGGTAGGACTTTAGGATCAGATGGGGCCAGTTGAGAGCTTCAGATGAGATTGCTGTTCAGGGGAAAGGAACAAGCACCATTGTGACAGCGTTGTTTTGGATGGGTTTGAGTTCATGATTTTCCAACCCTAGGCTCTGACCCACATTAGAGTGAAAACATATTTTCAGCTGGAATAGGCACCAGCCGAAGAAAGTGTATATAGGAAGGGCAAGGTGTGCAATAGCTCCTAGTGGAGTCAGTGGGTGGGCTTTTGTTTGCTTTCCTTCTTGGGATCATATATTTAATTACATGGGGTTTACTCTAGCTCTTCAACAATTTTGGAGTAAGGTACTTGTAAGGTGCCAAAGGAGCACCTTCCTTGGTCTGTAGCTCATGGCATGACAGCCAGATGCCTTCAGAGGGGTGCAGGGGCGAAGAGATGTGAAAACCCACTAATGATAGTAATGACAATCAGCTATGTCCTCCGTGAGTTCCATCATCTTTTCTAATCATGATAAATGGGAATTGAACAACGTGATAGGTTAGCAGAGCTGATGGTGTTATTTGCAGAAGCCCAAGATAAAACAGGAGGCCTGGAAGAAAAGAAAGTCATGGTATAAATGAATTATTTCAATAAAATGTGACAAGGAGAGGAGATGTAAGCAAAGCCAGAGCAACTCAACCTACAAGTAACTTCATAAGTGGATAAATTAATACAGGCTAGCATTTTAAGGCCACCAGAAGCACAGGGTGACAAAAGACATCCGAGTTGTCCAGGATAGGAAGAGGTGGTCAAAGGTGTCCTAGTCTGGAAGTCAGGTACAGCTGGAAATTGCTGGGGTGCTTTTTCTGTGATAACTGAGACATCAATACTGTGATTGGGTTCTGGTGGTGTCCAAGGGGGTTTTTATGTGGTGCTCAACTGGGTAATACTGAAACAGGTGTTCATGCAATTCTGTCAGGTTTCAACAGGAGGTATCTGTGTATCCGTCTTTGAAGCAGTTGCACCACAAACCACAGCAGTGAGTGTTCACTGCAATTGAGGGGACTTTTTTTTCTCTTTAAAATGGTTTTGATGTCTCATGCAAAGAGTGCTTGCAAATTGTGGATGGAGGAGGAGTGTGCTGAAAGTTTGCTTTCATTCTAAACAAACATAGTGGGTTTCAGTGCAGCCAAGTCCCTGATTTACGTACTTGGAAGTGCTGTGACAGGCTTTCACCTCTCATTTGTTGTACCTCTTTTTAAAATGGGTAGCAAGGACACCCCAGGAAATTACTGACCTGTCTGCCTCACATCCGTGCTGTGAAAGATCATGGAACAGATCCTCCCAGAAGCTGTGCTAAGGCACATGGAAGAGAAGGATACAGGACAATCAGCATGGCTTCATCGAGGGCAAGTCATACCTGCTTAACATAGTGGCATTCTGGGATGGCCTAACTGCATCAGTGGGCAAGGGAAGAGTAACTGATATCATCTCTATGGACTTCAGTAAGGCCTTTGTTACAGTCTCCCCCATGACATCCTTCTTTCCAAACAGGAAGGATACCAATTTGATGGGCAGACTGTTCAGTCTGATGGGAAGCTGGTTGCAAGGTTGTATTCAGAGTGGTGGTCAGTGGTTCAATGTCCAAATGGAGATCAGTGCTGAGTGGTGTCCCTCAGGGGTCAGTGCTGGGGCTGATGTTCTTTAATTGGTCATCAGTGACGTTATCAGCAGGATTAAGTGCACTCCCAGCAAGTTTGCAGATTATACCTAGCTGTGTGGTGATGCTGACACACATGAGGAATGGAATGCCATTCAAAGAGTTGGATTAGATTGCTTTTAAGGGTCCCTTCCAACTCAAATGCTTCTATGATTATTTTTACTTTTAGAGAGTCTCCCTCTGCCAAGAAGTGTGAGTTTCCTTTTCCTTGCAACAAATGGCTCACCTGCCTCAATTCTTCTTTCACATCATATGTTTTTCAGTGTTTACAAGGAAATCTTTGATCTTCATGAGCAGGACTGAGGTCTTCTGTATCTTGATGTCCCTGAACTGCACAATCTTAAGCTGTTTGGTGGCGGCAGAAGCACAGCAAAACAACAGGTCACTCCTCTGCTGTATTTGTATCCCCTGGGAGATATTTGGACTGTATCAGTGTAGGATTCCAGTTCAAGTGACATAGGAAAGTTTTCTGGAGGATCCAGCGGGTAGAAAAGCTGAGGGAGAGAGGAAACAAACCAAAAGTGACTTAAACTAAAGCTCCTCCTGCAAAGGTACAGCTGCTGCAGAAAATGCAGAAGCTGTTAGGATATTTTTAACATGTTGATGATGAAATAGATAAGCCCACTGTTCAAAATAGTGGGACCACTTTTGTGAATTACTGGCATCTGGGAAGTGGTTAGCTTATATACATATATAGTCCTAGGCTACATCCTCAGCCTCCTTCTCCCTTCTCGGAATTAGCACTCATGCACAGATACCAGTGACCAGCAGTGACTGCAAGCCTTTCCTTCCTGAGAAAGCACCCGCAACATTTATCAATGTATGCGTTAGTCATTACAACCACCGGGATTACTATATAGGCAATTAAAAAACCCTGGGATTACAGCATCTCTGTCAAGTTCTCCTTTCTAGGTGCATCTCTTCTATTTCACTTTTCCTACCCAAAGTAGGAACTTCTCACAGCTTTGGGGCCAGGTAGGCAAATGTGTGTGTTCTGATGTGATGCAGCAGGGATTCACCCAACTGCCTGACATCCTGGGGAAAACCCAAGCACATCACTCCTGTGACTGAGCAAAATCTGGGCTTTGCTATGAAAATCTGTGTTTGAACATGAATCCAGGAGATGAATCTGAGATGGAACTTCAGTCGTTTAATAGAAGTGGAAACTGTTCCCGGACTCTCTGGGACCCCAATGCAAAGGGAGATAAACTTCTCATTCATTCATTTTTGGCACTGATCTCTTGAAAAAAGTCTTTGCAAGATTTTTGCACGTGTCTCAAAGAAAAATAAGATTCTAAGCAAAAAAAAGAGGGGCTCCTGGTTTGAGTGGAAAAGTCAAATTTTACTATATAAAACAAAGATGTGATCTGAAAGCTCTCAATTACAATGTTATCACATAACCACATTGTCTTTCTACTGCTTTCTGTCTTTCTCCTCTCTTTGTTCCTTTGCCCTGTTGCTCCCTGGCTGGTGACTTTTCCTCATTGGGAGCAGCCCCAGCCCCATCATAACCTGAGCGTGCAGGGCACTGCTGTGGGCACCACTTTGCAGTGCCAGCTGAAAGTGATCCTCTTGTGTCAGAGAAGGAGCTGCTAGCATTGTGGGATCCTATAGTGCCTAAATGCTGCCAAGGGGCTAAATAGGAGGAGCCCTGGATCTTGGCTCATCCAAGGGGGGATTTGATCCTTGTGCCATAGAATGTTGTGAATGTAACATACAGGGTGTGTGTGCGCAAGGGAAGCCGTTGTGCCAAGTTCCCCCCACCAGTGTCAGACGTCCATCAGTATTTCACTCCCACTCTGCTGATATGTAGCAAATTGCCACAAAATGCACGCATCAGCATTTAGCCACAGATTTGCAAATGCATAGGGATAGTTTCCCTTCTGCTGTTCCCTTCTTGCTACTACTGAACCAGTAACTTTTTGCATTTCCTGGATGTTTTTGTTAGCACAGGGAAGTGCTTGATTTGAAGGGTAAGAGTGGAAATATATTGCGGAGATCATTATTATTTTCCACTGTACAGTGCTTTTTTGCTGATGTAAGAGAGAGCAAAAAATAGTGTGGGGAATTATAGCCCCAAATATGTAAATATCTGACTGCAATAAAAAACCCCTTGCATGGGGTTTGCGTTCTGATGTATTTTGGGTTCTCTTTGTGGTTGAAGAGTAAACAGTGAGGGGAATGAATGTTGATTACATTTATGCAGACCCAGCTAATGAGAAAGGATTGGGGGAGGTAGAGATAATGTGAGAAATTCAAATCCACCCTTCATCCAGATAGCTGACTTTTATCAATAATGCTGCATGTTGGGCTTCTGATCCGGCTGCGGTGAGCAGCCGAGAAATGATGTCATCTCTTTACGGTCCATTTGTCGTGTGTGACTGCTGCAGTCTGCCTCTTGCTGCTTGTGTCAGAGCGTGACACTGCCAAATAAATAGAGGTGTCTTCCCCCTTGCTCCCCACATCGTCCCTGAGGCTGCAGCCACTGTGAGGATGCGAGCACTGGCGAGGGATGGGACAGGAGCTGCTGCACTCCCATGGATGGTGCTGCTGCTGCTGGTGGTGATGATGTCAATGTCCCAAGCAGGTGAGCTCCTGGTGCCTTCGTATAGGTAACTTTGGTAGGGGTGGGTGTTCAGCCTTCATCTTGTATCAGGATGGCCCAGAAGAGGCAGAGATCCCTCCTGACTGCTTAACACAGGGTTTCTCCTATAGCACATGGAGTAGCTCTCCATTCCTCCTGTGTTAGGAGCTGGTTTAGCTTTTGAGAGCAGGGTGCAAGGATATGGACACAGATAACTTCTTATGCTGGCCCTGAAAGCACTGTCAGTGAAAGCATGGAAGGGGACAACTTGTTAAGCTCACTGAATTTTAGGATCATTGAGTCTCTAAATAATGCTGTTTGTTTCTGTAAGTTGTCACCTTCTCTCTTTCTCAGCCATCCTGGAAGTAAACGGAAACCTGAGCTGCAGGTGTGTAAAGACAACTTCAGACTACATCAGTCCTAAGAGATATGACAGCATTGAGTTAAGGCCTGTGGGAAGCACTTGCAGGCGCACAGAAATCATGTAAGTGCTGTGAGTGCTTGGCCATAGCTATGAGGCAGAGATGCTCTTCTCTCCAGCAGCAGGGCCAACACTGAACGCTTTCTTCTGCAACCACCATGTTTCTCTGCTTCCCTTCTGAAAGCTAAAGCCTTCCAAAAATACTGGCCATCTCAGCAACACGAGTGCAAAGCTACAGAAGAAACCTCTTTGAATGGCAGCAGTTTGTGCCCAGTGCGCGCTGCCTCCTGCTTCTTACCCTTTTCTAGCTGTCCTGTGGCTCCCCCATCTTGCAAGCAGCATTCTGCAGCTCCCTGCTTGCAGTGCTGAGTGGAAGCTGGTTCCTGCAGATCAGCTCTGTCTGTTCAAATCCCTGCCTCTGGAGGGAGTGTGATGCTTATAACTATCCCTTGCATTTCAGCATTAAACTGAAATCCTCAGCAAAAGTGTGTGTGAACCCTGATGCCCCTTGGGTAAAGAAACTGCTGAAGCGCATTGCTGGCATGTAAGTTTCTTTGGTGAAAACCTTTGGTCTGTGGTAAGCAATGTTCCCTCAGGCAGCATCCAGTTGTGCCTGCAGTCGCAGGGCCCACTTTAGGGAACCAGGACTCCTGGGGTTAGCTGTGTCTTTCTGCAGGGTGCTCTGGCTCCTGGCACAGCAGAAGGGGTGCCAAGCTGTTCCTGTGGGTGACATCAGCCCTGGGGGAGTGGTGGTGACTTCCTTTGGCTCTGACAGGAGCTTCCTCCCCCAGAGCCCTACACCATTCATGAGTTTCTCCTCCTTCTGCTTTTTGCAGGAAGAAAAGATAAGCTTCCTGCTAAGGAAGTTGGTGTTCGGAAGGCATGGTGTGTTCTGTCTCAAGACCTCAAGTCAAATAAAATTTGGGTTTTTCTTCCCTTGTGTTTTCCCTTGAACTGAATTTTAAAGGACTCTGTTGAGCACTGATCAATCCCACTTTTGTTGCTTTCTTGATGCTGAAATCACTGCCGCCTCTGCCTGGTGCTCTGTGATTGATATCCTTTCACAGAGGTGCTGCAGGCACTACGTGCTGCTTCGTGCACACAGTGGTGTTGCTGTAGGTCAGGTGTGTTAGGGGGCGGGGGCACAAGCTTTCTCACAGATTCAGCATGTGCAGCTGCATCCAAGTGCAGGTGTTCAAGTGGGTATGGGGTCTGCAGGCAGCTGTAAGGTTTTATAAGCAGCAAAAAGCAAATAGAGGCGTCCTGGGGCTGGTGTGAGGCTGCTTCCCACAGAATTAGGATAATAGGGTGTGGGGGAAGGAGCAAGGGCAAGTATGCAAAAGCTCAAGCTGTTCTTTTCAGGGAGAGAGCTGTTTGTAGGATGCATGTGTCATATACCTTCTGCCATTCAGTGTTGCTTCATTAACTTATATCCCACTAATTATTAGTATCCTGAAGTAAACAGTGTACATCTTTTATGGATGGGATGGTGTGTCCTGTATGTATGAATGGAGTGGGGCATCTTCATGAGATGGGATGGCTGCTAGAGCTGACATGCAAATAGTGGCTGTAGAGAAACAGTTAACATCTGACCACACAAGAAGAAAGAACACTCCAAGACCTTCCAGCTTTGCATGGCTGCATGAGCTAGGAACTAGCACTGGGGGAAATGACAGCTATTGTTACCAGACCCAGCTTCTTTGGAAAAAGAAAACTGAGCCATTTTCAGGAAGACCATGCCCCTGTGTTTTTATTATCAGCATTACAAACCCAGCCAGCACCGTCAGCAGGAAAGGGCAACGGGTGAAAACCACCCCCAAACCCGGGGCCTCCCGTGCGCAGCCACACTTCTCCTATTCCCTGGCTCAAATAGGGGATGCTGCTGGGCTGGGGTCAGGTCCTGTCGGTATGGCAGTGCGGGCAACCCTGCTGCTGGGGCTGCTGCTGGTGGTCCTGTGCCCTGGGGATGCAGGTGAGGCAAGGGGAGGCAATGCACAGGGCTGGGCATCATTTTTGGAGGAGCATCCTGTTGCTCTCAGGGGTTGAATTTGTTTCTTAAGGGTCTTCAGAGGCAGATGCACTGGCTTTGAAGGGACGTGGAAAGGGGGGGATGCAGTGCCTGGAAAAGTTTTTGGAGGCAGATGAGAAGGTGGGTTTTCAGGTGGTGCGTGAGCTATGGCCGTGTCCTCCCCAGCCCTTCTGGAAGCCAATGGCAACCTGAATTGTCGCTGCGCCAAGACCACCACTGCCTTCATTCCCTTGCGCAAGTATGAGAGCGTTGAGGTGCGGCCAGTGGGGAGCAGCTGCCGGCGCCTGGAGGTGCTGTAAGTGGCTCCCATGGCAGTGAGAGGGCTGGTCCCCCTCTGTCAACTACTTGATTCTGTGATCTTCTTCCTTATGGGTTGGGGACAAGGAAGGGGCTCAGTCCCTTGAGCCTCCCCTCTGGAGGGAAAGGGGCTGAAGCCCTGCATGTTTTCCAGGATTAAACTAAAAACCCTCGAGAGGATCTGTGTGGATCCCAACACCCTCTGGGTGAGGAAGCTCCTGCAGGACCTCCCGAAGCTGTAAGCATCCTGGCCCTGACCTGAGGGATGAGCAAAGCAAGACCTGGGGCTCCTGAGCCATCCCTTGGGCCTGCTCTTTGCACATTTTCCTCTTCTGCTCCTGACAGGAAGAAGAAAGCTGCTCCCCACTGAGGCCCGGCACGATGGCCCTATGGCTGCACTCATGGCTGGATACCCTGCTCCCCACCACTGCTTCTCCCCCAGCCCAGAGAACATTTTCCCCTGTTATGCACCCGTGGAAAGGCAGAGGCTTTTCCCCAGCTCCACAGTGATGCATCCCGCAGCCCCCCACCATCAGCAACAAGTGAGATGTCCCCTCCGAGCACAAGACACTGAGGTCTAATAAAGGCAGCAGCCCTCCCTCATTTACCATCGCTGGTGTCCCTGCAGCATGCCATGGGGCAGGGCCTCCTGCTCATCACTTACCTTTCCTGCCGCCATGTGAGCTGTGCTTGTAGGATGGGGCTCTGCTGGTTTCTGCATTGGGCAGGAGGTGTTTCAGGCCACGTGCTGGAGGGGAAGCAATGGCAGGGAAGTCAAATTCATGGGTACAGGGCAGATGCTTTTCCCCAGTGTTTCCCAGCCTATGAAATCCCCACTGGGTTGGCTATAAAGCAGCCTGGCAGTGGCTCGGGGGCAGTGAGGATGCGGGCGCTGCAGGCGGCACTGGCCCTGGGCCTGCTGCTGAGCAGCCTGCTGCCAGGGAATGGTGAGTGAGGGACCTGGGGACCCCCTGTGAACCCTGGGTGGGGGCGGTGGGCCCGTGGGCTTCTCTGAGCTTTTGGCTTTCTGCTACTGTCTCTCTCTGAACTCAAGATTCATCTTTTCTATCAAGCTGAAGAGGTGGGATTTGCCTGAGGTCTTCAGGCTGCGTCTCTTCTCAGACCCTGTGAAGCTTGAGTGCTTGGCAAGTGGGCAGCACATGGTTTAGTTTGAGAATGTCTGTTACATCTTCCAAACCCCTGCTGTAGGCATGATTTGAAATACTTGGAGCTGCTTTGGGAGGGATTGTCCCTGCACATGCTAGCATGTGCTGCTGCGTGCCCTGCTAACGCCTGCATGCGTCCCATGGGGGACGGGATATGGGGAGGTTGGGGGCTGAGCGCCGGCTGTGGGCTGCTGTGGTGCAGGTCTGTCACTGGAGAGCCTGCTGACCAACAAGAGGTGCAAGTGTGTCAAAGTGACTGCCCAAGTCATCGGCCTGGGGCTCATCCTTGCCATTGACGTGACACCACCGGGTATTCACTGCCGGAGGAAGGAGATCATGTAAGTGAAAGTCTGGAGCCTGGCAAAAATCCCTGGGTGCTTGCATCCTTTACAAAGCTGTGTGGTGCCTCTTGCAAGGCCTGCGCTCTCTCAGGGGGTGCTGCCACCTGTTGTAAGGGGGGGTTACCTCACAGAGCGGAGGCTGAAGACCCCCAAACGTGTCTCTCTCACAGCGGGGTGTCAGGGTGTGTGCTCCCCTGTATGCATACTGGAGCACAGAAGGTGTTGGGTCGGGAGAGCTGTGGGAAGGGGCTGAGCGGGTCTGGTCTCCTTGCAGCCTCACCCTGAAGAGGAACAAGAAGGTGTGTGTGGCCCCTGAGGCACCCTGGATCCAGCTGCTCATCCACAAGCTGACGCAGAGGGATGTCACCAAAAAAGAAGTGGCGGCCGTCGCTCGGTCACGGGGGGAAGCGGGGAGACAGCCACCGGCCCCATAGCAGGACCTGCATCCCTTCCCCAGTGCTGCCCGTCCCTCCCTCTGTCCAGCCCTGGTTTTGGCTGGGGAAAGGAGCCTTTCTTCCCCTCCAACCTCCCCAAAAAAACAGGCTGTCTTGCCAGACCCTGGTGTTGCCCTACATTTTGGTGATTCTGCTGTCCCCATGCATGATGCCCATCCAGGGCTCAATTAAACTCTGAGTGCTCTGCCCTTGACTCTTTCCATGAAGATTTGTGTGAATATCATGTTTCCATTGCGTGCAGCTCCAGGATGGGTTAGATGGGAACTGTGGCACTGTGAAGCCCACAGGCAGGGCTGCAGGGTGTTTCCTATGTGTGCTGCCTTTCCTCTGCCCCAAGGATCTGGAGATTTTGTGCTTCTTTGTGCATTTTCCCGCGCCAAAGGAAGGACCTTGAGTGGTGTGTGCTGTAAGACGTGGTCTGACCTCTGAAAAGCTCAATGCTGGTGGCAGCAGTGCTGCCTCTCAGCTGTGTGAGCATGGGGAAATAGGAGGGAAGTGGGAGATTTCCCAAAAACTGGTGGAGGTGGTCTCTGAACATCCCTGGTGAGGAATAGCCCTGGACAGTACCTTTGCACCTTCCCTCCTGTGTCCCAGGAACACCAACAAGAGATTGTTGGAAATGGCACATTGTCCATAATGGAGTCTTTTCAGTGTGTAGAAAGAATCATTTTGTGCAAGTGGAGCTGGCATTCCCTTTTAATAGTGCATCAACTACTGCAAGTGGGAAATGGGCAGAAAGAATTCCTTACTACTTATTCCTGTGGGAAATGTGAAAGAAGCATGTTGCTATGTTTCTGTTCAGAAGTGCTGCTCTTGCAACTGAGGACCTGAGGGCTGGTGTCAGGCATGAGAATGCCTGGAAGACTTGCAGTGTGTTGGTATGGGGCTGGTGGCTCCCAGGGCTGGCACACAGTCTGAGGGCATGGGGGAACAGAGGGCAACTCCTGGCTTCCAGCCCAGCTCCAGGTGGCCAAGTGGCCAGAGGAGCCTCAGCTCACAACAACCTCCCAATTCCATTTGCACAAAGTGCAATGGAAATCCCCTTAAAACTTCAGTGTAAGCATGACCCAGAGTGACACCACTGCTTCCCAATTCTCCGTGTGCAGTTCCACCTTTGGGGGGAGGACACAGCCGTTGCAGAAACAAAGCACAAGAAAGAGGTCCAGCTGAAAAGCACCCAGCCTCCCCAAAGGAGAACTGCAGGAAGGGGCAGGGGGGTGGCCACACCTGTGGGTTTATGAATTAAGGGCATCTTTAGCTAACGTGGTGCACACAAACACTTTAATTGCTTGAAAAGGAAACACATGATGCAATAATTAAAAACTGAAAACAAAGCCAAAGTCACGTAATATGTCACTTGTAAAGAGAGCCACCATGATTTTCTTTTTTTGCTTTGGAACAAAGACAAATACAGACAAACGCAAATTTGGTAAATGCCTAAGTTTTAGAAACTGTTCAACAAAGAGAACAAGACCAAGTACCAGAATCACTCAAACCCTCACCCTCACCAGTGAGAGGTTTTCTAAGCTAAATACCTTGTGTTATTGCAGGACTGGGGGAAGGAAGGAGTCATATCACTTGGCATGCTTTGCCATCAATGATGTTTGAAAAATCCTGTACCAAAGTGCACGAGCATTTTTCTAGCTTCCTGTTTATTTTCAGACATATGTCAAGGAACTTATCCTGAAGTCCATCACCCTCCAATATAGCCAAACCTGAAAACTTTGTCACATCTGAATACCCATCATAGAGTCAAATGACTTTTCTCAAGTCCTTAAAAGGTGCTAGTTTTGTCACTTTCTTGATGGTGCAATTTTGTCACCTTTCTGAATGTGTCATACCTGTGCCTGTCTCACCAGCTCTGCCTTTTGTCCCAGCTCCATTTCTCAGAACAGAAAACCTGTGCTCGGTATCTGTGCAAACGTTGTCACAAGAGGAGATACTATGTCACCTATGGCTGTGTCTGTATCTAAAGCTTTATAATCTCCTTTGAAATTGGTTTTTAACCTTAAAGTGCTTTCTGGGCTGACACTTGGCATACAGATGTAGGAAATGAATGGTTTTCATCAGGTTTTCTTGGGTTTTATGCTGCTTTTGAACACTGAAGGGAGATAAAAGGAGGGTGTGCTAAATACTTCTGTAGTCATTTAAAAAAAAAAGATGAGCTGCATAATCCAAGATGCCTTTCCTCATTATGAGATGAAGAGATTCAGCTAATAAGAATGTATCTCAGAAAAATCCAAATCCCTCTACACATAGGGTGCATTTATTTTCCAGTCTCTCATCTGTATAAAATTCTCTGCAACCAAGCAGTTCGGATCCTTTTCAGGCATAGGAAATCTGACTGTCAAAATCTTCCCCATTCTGAAGCCAAAGCGAGCTTCAGCAGATTCCCCTTTTCCATTCCCTTCCTTTCCCTTTCCCTTCCCCTGTCAATTAGCAGTAACATAGCACACAGCAGGCTCTGAAGTCTGCACCCTTCAAATCCACCTACATGCAACACCATCTGCTATACTGGCATGAAGTGAGGAAAGGAATTCTGTGATTATTACCAAAAAAAACCCGAATCCACTGCAAAAGAACAACAAGCTGATGTAAAACAGTGAGACACTTCTCATTCTAACACTTTGCTATCGTCTCGAGAGGCTGCAAGGAGTGCCTGCCGAAGAGGTGCGACAGGGAAAGCATCATTCCTTATGTTCAATTTTGGCCTTTGGTCTTTATTATCATTACAAGAAAAACGTCTGTTAAGAAATGCATAGCAGCCAAGAACAGGCAAATGGTAATTAAGCACAAAGCTGAGGTCACCGGGGGATAACAACTGCTGTTCCTCTCACACCCAGGTAAGGGTGCAGATCACACTTTCATGTTCTTTCTCTTGCAGGCTATTGACTTGATGTGGATAGGATTAAAAAAATCTTTCACATCATCCCACTATTTTAAATTTCATGCCAAGGGAAAGTTTTCATGCGAGAAACTTAAAACACATTGGGAAAAATGAAGAGTGCATGACTAGGCTTAAATCTGGTCTTTGACATGAAGGACTGTCATCCCTGCTCCTACCAGGAAGGCATGTGCATGCTTACTGTGCTTGTGCTCTAGGAACCTCCTAAGGGCTTTTAGCCACCTTGTAGAGAACAAGTGATGTGAACTTTCCACGTCTCCAATGCTTCCTTGCACTTCAAACCCAAGCTAGGTAAGGAAAGGTGGCCCTCAAAAGCCACGCTGATACACCATAAGAAATCCAGCCCTGTATTCGGGATTTGGGAGCTGCAAGTGCAAGCTGCTTTGTAAACAAGGCTACGGGCTTGGTGCATAAGCACGGATTGGGCATGAGTTTAGGAGACCCTACAGCAAAGCTGCAAGGTGGGAGGCCCCAGTGGTCCACGGCACTGCCACAGCTCTGAAGACCATGGAATGGCTCTGAAAGGTCAGTGGCAAAAACTTCTCAACAGGTTTGGCTCCAAAACTCTGGGCTCTATAGTTGGTAAAACACAGGACAGCAAGGGGTTGAGACCGACAAGAACTTTTCTGAAGGGTTCTGCAGACTAAAGAGAGTGGCTTCAAGCACACATAGAAAGCTTATGGATAAAATGAAGTATTTTCTGAATATAGATGTGATAAACCGATGGAAAAAGCTTTTAATGAGGCCAATGGGAAGAAGAGCTGCTTTCAGAGCCCATTGTGCCAAACCTGACTTCAGCGTATGGTACACAAATGTTCACACCCCTTACATCAAAATAAGGAAACCAAAATATGCAGCTACAATGTACAAAATTCTCTTTTATATATATATATATATATATACACACAAAACCCCATATCTAACAGATTTACCATATTGAATTTTAAAAAGTTGCTTGTAGAATGGTGCTGGATTTTTTTTCTCTGCTTGCTTTAGGCAGTGCTGCTGCTTAGAAGTTGACACCAGGCACGATATCATTGAAACCCAACCAAGAAAGCAAGGAGCAGGAAGGGGCTGAGGGCTTTTTCCTAAGCGCAGGTGATGAATGCACTGTGATGTGCCCAGTGCCTAAGCATGGGAAACAAGGGTCGGCGATGGAGAGAACCACTGGTTTCCCATTAATGTGTTTACAGTTAGGGATATTTTGCTCTCTATTATTTCCCTCCCTCTCCCCTTTAACATACCCTATGAGGCACTGTCAGCCTCCATCTGAGTCAAAAGAAAATGAATGTCACCATCATCAGGATGCTGCAGATGACTGTGAAACAGATCTCATCCCATGCACGTGGCTCGTGGCTGATGGCTCCATGCTTCTTCTTGTCTCAGGGCAGAGCTCTATGAAGAGCAGCAGTTCTGCTCAGCTGGAAAAAAGCACAACCCCTTACTGCTCCTTTTGTAGGAAAGGGGGAGAAACCAGAGGAAAAGAGGGAGGGAGCCAGACATGTGTGAGGCAGGTAAACATGCCCTGGTTATGTGCATCGACAGAAACAAAAACAGAGTTCTAAAGAGATTTTTTAAAATCCAGAGGTTTTGTGCAACATCTGTTTGAACAGCATTTTAAAAATCACACAGCATAATGGACGTTCTGAAGTGCATTTTGAAGCAGAGAAAATCCAATTAAACACCTTCCTGCAACAGAACACTTCAGTCAGTTATAAACCCAAAGAAAGTACAACGTAGCTGTTTACAATGTTTACCAGGTGCTTTTGTTTCACCCCCACCCTCTCCCACCCTGATATTACAAAAGATTGTTGCCGTTTTTTCTTTTTATTAATAAATGGGCTCCTCTGCAGTTCATATACAATCATAGGTGAACTTTAAATTCCATTTTATACAAACATCTCAAAAAATATTGGGAGTGAAGTATGGTGGAACTATTGCTCACGTTGCTAGTTAACATGCGTGTAGGACAGGAGGAGAATGGTTGTTAGTGCACACCTCCAGAGTAGAGAACCCCTCCAGAAGAGATACAGTAGCTGATTACAGAAAGGTAATGTCCACAAAATTAAGTTTTTCATGCTATTCTACTTTCCAGTACTATACTCAATTGCTGTCTCAATTTACCTGCATGGCTAGGTGTTGAACACTGAGGTATATTAAAAGAAGATACCTGCACCTAGAGGAAAATTCTTCTTTAGAAAGGGCTTTTTTGGTGCTGCACAAAGCAATTTACATCTGTTAATTTCACCCAGCTATGGTAATTTCCAATTTGTATCAGACAATAGATGACGTCTCCAGTTTTAGGCACTTCTTTTAAAGGGAGCTGTCATTTCACTGAACTCATCTTAGCATTCTGTCCCACTCCTGTCCTGTCCCCCTCAGCAGAAGTCAGGGAATACTTCTACTCTGGGTCCAATTGACTTTTCCTATGGATAATTTCCTACATACAAAACAACAAAGGAAACAGAGTATCAAAGAGTAGAGGAACAGCCTGACTTGTCAGTTCTGAGAGACAGAAGATGGCTCCTTAGCATTTAAACTAATTATTTAACAATTTAAATTTGTCTGTTAAGTATACGAATGAGACATAAATATAGGCTATCAATCTGTTTAAAAATTGCATTCAGATAATGGAAAATTTTTTCATTTATTAAAAATATCACATTTTGAGACTAGAAACAGTAAAGTGCATGAAAAGTTTAAAATATAAATTCAAGAAAATCTTATAGCAGCAAAAAAGCAGAATAAAGAAAAACTTAAAAACACAGACACAACCTTTTCCTATTACTGTGCCATTTTTCTTTTAACATTAAGCAGCCAACCAATTTTCTTCCAGAAAACTACATTAGGTTTAATGCCCCTTGAGGCACAAGGTTTGGAACTGGCCACCAAGAGCATAAAAAGAAAAAAAGGATTTTGAACACATCTCAAGAGCATTAACAGCTGGGAATGAACCAGAAGCTTTTTAATTCAACCCTGACCAACAACAGAAATGAAAGATTACTCAAAACATCTGACAGCTATTTGGCAACTAGGATCAGGAAAAATAATGCAGGGAATGATAACGGCTACCACTCTCTTCCCCTTGTGGAAAGGCTGCTTCACACGTGCTGTGGAGACAGAAGTGTGATCATTTCCAGCAGCTTTTTCCTGTACCCTAAGCTTAGCCAGTTAACCCAATGCATCTCATCTTTGCAAAAGACCTTTGGAAAAGGGAACCTAGAGCGGATCTGGAACTTCTCCATTCTCAAAAGCTTGCAATGGCTTGCTTTAAGTGCAAATCCTTTCCAAATCCTGCTCCCAAACTATTCTGCTGACCAGCATGCTGTCCTGGCTTGCCAAAGCAGAGACAGCTCTGTCTCACAGAGACTGTTTGGATTCCTGAACACCTTACCCAGAAAGAATCAGGTTCTTCAGAGATCCAGAACAAGGTTACTGTCACATCTGCCAAGCAAGCACTCCGTAATGGCATGAAATGCTCACGTATGGATTCTTGTGAGAAGTAGGTTCATTGGATTTTTGTTGTAAACGAAACTGCATCAGAATTTAGACCTCAAGTTTTTTTGCAGACATGAAGCCATCTTTGGTTTTCTAGTATTAGATAATGGGCAGGGCCACACTGATAATAATTTACAGTCAGGAATTAAGTGCTTTGCTAATGTGCAAAATTTATTTTGGACACAGAGCTCAGTCTTCACTTTGGGTTCAAACAGAATTTCTAATGTTCTTCCTACAAAGCAATCACTTCTATTCTTGTTTTTCTTTCTAAAAGGCTTTTCTCCTAAAAGGTTGACTCATTTTACCACGTTCTGGAAAAAAAGCATTACCTTTAAATATGTTAATATGTAAGTTTTTAATCTCATTTGTCCATTTCTAAGTGCAGCTTCCTACCAAAAAGAAAAAGCTTGCCAGTTAAAAAAAAAAAAAATTAAATTAAAAACCTGGTAAGGGAATAATACTTTGGTTCCAGCCCTAGTGCCAAATGATACCAGTATGCACCAAAATGTGCAAAATCTCATCAAACACATAAGGAAAGGAGCTTGAAGAAGCAGCTTAAGGTTGGCCATACTTCACTCCTATATACTTTGATTTACAACTGTACAGGTCCATAACAACAGGTCCTTGCCCTCAAAGGGGCAGGGCTCCACTACCTCCTGTTGGGCAAGTGCACACCGTTGACAAGAGGCAGGAGCGGAGGATGGAGTTCGAGTTGTGTTAACAGTGAGAAGTGGTCTGAAGGGATGTGAGGGTGTGGACACCCAGTGATGTTGTTCTCAACCAGCCACTGAGGGTCCAAAGGCCCCAGGACACCAAGCACGTTCATATGAGTGTTGGAATAGAAAATGTAGTCAATCACACCCTAGGGAGAAAGAGAAACATGAAAGTGAGAACAGACCTCAGTTCTGGCAACCTCAACTCTGCTTGCTGCGATTCCCAGGAAGATGCACAGCACTGCAACTAGGGTAACTGATGTGCACACTACTTTGCACTCAAAGTGCTGCGTCCATTTTCATTAAGTCTCTGACCAGAGCCAGGTCAGAAGCTTACAAATACCAGCAAATCAAGGACTTTAGGGTGGTAGGAAAGTGTCCAGCAAGTGTAGGAGCCAGTGATGAAGCACTTACAGGAACAGAGAGAAATGGTCAGAAAATTAAGACAGCATCCTGGAGAGACCAGGTCAATGTCTGCCATTTCAGAAAAATCACTGCTTACTTTGAAATCAAAAGTGTAATTGGTGTAAGGCATCAAGTTGTTTTCATAGGCGCTCTTGAGTTGGAAGCCATGTGTAATTCTTCCTTCAGAAGCCCCGTTCTTTCCACTGCCGCTGAAGTTCATGAGACACTCATTGTAACGCAACTCCTTGAAGTCCTTGTGGTTGTCAGCTACTATGCCATTGCTTAAGTATTCCACTACACCTGTTTGCAAAGGAAAGGATTTAGGCAGTTGCTTCAACATACAAGATTCATGACATTTTGACCTTGGAATTAATGAAAACATCAACGAGAGACCATGTGAAATCAGGAAAAAAAGGACTTTCCATTTAAGCATCATTCAGCACAGCGATCTTGCCCACATCTGATGCATTTACACTTTTCTGACAGGCAGCCGCAGAACACAGGTGCTCCATTGCTGCTGCTACAGTTCTTTTGGGATTACAGTAAAACCGAAGCACGTGTATTATAATGTGTGTGTGACACAAGGGGTGCCAGGGAGGCAGCTTTCATATCTACTCCTGTTATTACAACACCAAACGTCATAATTACTAAAGCAAGTGCATCTCTGTAGGAAATTTTCACATTATATCATGAACACATGTCCATCCTACTTACTATTGCTGCTCAAGGCACTGGTTTTTATTTAAGAATTTATTTGTGCTTCTCTATGAATCTTTTGAGGCACGACTAACTTCTCTAGAGAGTACAACAGATCATGAAAAGCAAGCTACACAGCTGGGGACCTGCATTTTCTTCATTCAAATTTTGGAAAACAACTGTTAGTAAGAAAGCTTTCCACAACACCTACCCAGAGCAGTACTGAGGGTATCAGTGTCCCTCAGCAGAAAAAAGGGAATGTAAAAAGGTTAAGTTAAAAATTAAGACACAGTAATCAGCCTTACCTGAATCAGGCAATGAGTTAAGATCCGCACAAAGCACCAGGGGAATAGAATTAGGATCTGCTGTTGGGCTACCAGGCCTGCTTGAGGCTTTCTCAAGGATGTTTTTCAGTTCTGAGACAAACATCATAGTCTGAATGAGTTTCACATCTGAGTATTCGGGGTCCCAGTGCATGTGGGCATTAGCCACAATGAGCAGCTGTTTGTCCACATGAAGAGATTTAATACCTAGACAGAGAAATACACTTTTTTCAGTGACAAGGCTGACTGTGTGAACATGGCAGATTTCTCCCCCATTACGATCAGGGTGTAAATACCTAAGGACTTGAAGGCACACACACCAGGAGACAGATATACTTTCACTGCTGAGAAAAAAAGTGTTACTTGAACCACTGTTACTTTACACTATTTCACCAAAACTCCAACAGAATTACAGTTGTATTCCTTCTTTACTGCTTCACTGCTTTTCTTAGCATCCTCTGAATGTTCTACCTTTCTCTTCATTTCCACATCTCTAGGACAGACTTTCTCAATAACATTTCCCAATGTGTAGTCACTAAGGAGCATTATGAATTTCACAGTGAAGGTGGTTATCACTTGACTTTTAAATCACACATCTCAATGTTTACACCACAAGAGAGTTTCCTGACTCTTAGCTGCTGCAGCATGGAGAATTGTTCCCCTGGGGAAAACTCAAACCTGCTCAAAAAAATGCAGCATGAACCTAGTTGTTTGAAAATACTACAGCTGCTGATTCTATTTATCTGAGAAACAATACTCTGAAAGGTGTGGCATAAAGTTACAGGCAGCTTCTTGCTGTCCTGCAATCTGGACATCCTGCTCCTTTGAAAAGTATGTATTAGAAACCAGTGATCAGACGTACAGACAGAGCAGGATGGCAATTCTAAGTATCCTGAAATTGTCTTCTACATCTGATCAAACATAATGAAAGTATGACAGCCAGTCAATCAAGTGGCATCAAAGATACTGGATAATATCACTCTTCCACATCAGAACCTCAGCGCTGTCATGTAATCACTAGGGGAGGATGGAAGAATTCAGTCAAGGGAAAAAAAAAGAGACTGGAAAATAAAAGTTGAGCAGTAGCAACAACTACTGGTAAGAGCATAGGCATACGAACACAATGGCCTTGAAAAAGCCTAAATTGTCAAGCAGAATTTAGTATTCTAAATAAACAAAGACAAAAGTTTGAAAGGAGAAAGCTGAATGCTGGGCATCTGGATGAAAGCACAACCAGGACAGGAAATCAAGTCACTTGTGTCCTGTCCTAGCCACCGATGGGCCGCCCTTTCTCAAATTAGCACAGCGAACAGTGTTTGCTTGCTTGCAAGTATTTGGTGACCTCAGCCAATGACAAGAATATTACACAGAGATGCATTAGCTACGGAGTAGGTCATGCCTTCAAGTGAAACTTAGAGTCAATCTATGAGATAACCATGTTCATACTTACTTGCTCCAAATAATTCTTTGTGCACTTCTAGCACCACAGCAACTCCGATGTTGTCTTTCGTCATCACTCTATTTAACATAGCTTCTGAACCTTCAGAGTTAGCCATTGCCACCTGGTTGAACTCCACTGTATGCTTCTGCACCAGTGAAAATCTGATTAAACAAACAGAAACACATGTAAACATGTGTGACATACAGCTGTGTGGAAACCCATATCCAAGGACAAAGCCTACAAGACAGGATAACGCACGTTCCTTTTGTTCTCTCATTTCCTAAAGCAGAAACAATTCTAAGAATTATTCTTCCAGCCAAGTAAGGCAAGTAAAGTACTCTTCTGGAAGATGAGATATCTAAGGTTCAGGAAATGTCTACTTGTTTCCATGCCACATTCTGAGAGGACTATTCAAGGCAATGTACAGAGGTTACTGCACCAGCTCTGGAGTGTTGTAGGCAAAAAAACCTGATAATTAAAGGCTTGTTTTTGCTTTGGGCAAATGTATTATTAAAAAACAGCTTCTTTCTAACCCCAAGCCATCACCATCAGTTTTGTTCATTCCTTTCCAAACTTAGGATGCTTTAAAGTGCCTCGCTTCAGGACAAACTGAAAGGTACCTATTGAAAGGATTTTTTTTGTTTCTGTCCTCTAACAAAATAATAATAATGAAAAAAGCATAACAATTATTAGCAAACAAACAGATATCTTCTGTTTTTCTTACTGTGAGAGCCAAAATGTAATAAGCAATTTGGTATATCCCCTTCCTCAGCATCAAGGTTTAAAAACACCAGTTGTTGGTTTTCACTAACATCCTCTATTCAAAACCAGTTCATCTAATTTTACACATGGAATATTTTTGTTTCTGGAAACAATGAAAGCTTTGAAAGGGAGCTGAGGCTTTGTGAAGCTTCCATTCTAATTACTGACATCTGTTCTGAGGGAATAGTCAGAAGGATGCCCATGTGGTACAACAGAGGTATGGCTCCATGAGCAGTTCACACAAAAAAGAAGTGTGAATAGTGTGAATGCCATCACCTCTCTTGCCTTCCCAATTGTCTGACGCTTTTAGTGCAGTGTAACTCTATAGAGCAGATGTTCAATAATGCAACCACATTACAGCAGAGTATTCAGTGATCCTGTGGCAGCAATACAACTTTTAATACCAGAAGATTAAGCCAGACTAAAGACCTTTAAACATTAATCTTAGAGAGGTGAGACTTGCTGAGCAAGGCAGAATTTGTAAAGAAGGTGAGCTATTTATTATATCAGCCAACAAATACATACATATTTGTTGTACGTTTTCACTCATACTACCTTCCCTCCAACTTTCATGTTCCTCAAGTTGTAGCTTTGTTCACAGCATGAAAAAAAAGGGAAGGCCTGCTGCAAATAGTCAGGGCAGTAAAAGGAGAAGGAGGATCATTCTTGGTACTGAACTTCATCCTCTGTTTTATAGCACAGTAATTTTGTCACTGATGTCCACTGAGAGAAGGAGACTTTGAGACTTAAATTAAATTACTTTTGATGTATTTAAGAAGAGCTGTTTCTTACTTTTCAGTTTTGAAGAATATTGCACAGCCATCCACATGCTTTTTCTCCTGCTCAGACATGATTTTGGCACGTGACTTCGGAGAAAAGAATCCATCGTATCCTCGTTCTTTCAAGGCTGGCAGAAAAAGAGTGAAGTATTGCTCCGTTTCCACTTCCTAAAATTGAACACAAATACTTTAGGCTAACAAAGTCAAGTAAACCCTTCCAGTGTGACAGCTATTGCTTGTCTTGGCTTGCAAGCAGAAGCCCTCACCAAAGTCAAAAGCTTCTGTTTGTCCAAGTCATGTCACTTCTTCGACTAATGGACTGATGGAATCAGATATGCATTCCTGGATATCCTGGAATCCCCTTGAAAGGGAAAGTGACAGGTGTGCTTTGAAGATTACTCTGCTGCTTTTGACATCTGAGTGTGGATACTGTCCTAGATTAAAACTTTGTGCAGGATGACAGGTAGTGGCAGCAGTTAATATTTAACCTTGAGAGCTCTATCACAGCAGGGTCTCTCCTTGTTCTGTAGCAACACATTTTCTTTGTAATAACTTTTCATCTCCAAGATATTCTCTTGAGGTTTCTGCACTGAGATAAATATTCTCTTCTTGTGCATGAATTTTACTCATACAGACTTTGCTTAGAAACCAAAGTATCAGTTTAAAGGCAGAAGTACTCAACTGCTCTGAACACTGACAATGGAATTTTCATAACAATGGTATACATGTACCAATGACAATCAATACTTAACTTTGACATGCCAATTCCCTTGTTTTCTAGTGAGATTATTTTTGAGATGCTAACTTCTATACCAAGCAGGAACAGTGGCATTTTCTGTTTCTAATGAAAAATAATTTTCCAGTTACCTGTAGACTAATGATATCTGCATCGCAGTTGACAATTTCTTCCATGATTCCTTTTTTTCTGTACTCCCAATTCAGTGCCCAGGATGGGCAGTAGCCATAGAGCTGCCGGGTGGCATATTTATCACACAACACGTTGTAACACATAACTGTGAATGAAGCTAGAAAGAAATAAAGAAAAGGAAATATTATCAATCTCTGAAGGCAACAAATGCTGAACTTGCAGAGTGAAAACACTCAATCTTGTACAGCTTATTCTGGAGGGCCTACTGAATGCACGTGGGCTTATTCCACTGAGAGTTTCATGAACAGGACTAACAAAGGCCCCGCTGAGCCAGGAGTTATCACATAAGGCTAAACTCTTCCTAAAAATAATCAGCATTACTACCAAAATGAGACTGCTTAATACACATAGCAAAGCAATGCAATCCCATTTTGCAGTTAAATCTTTAGTTCTTTTGGTAATCAAGGAAGGAAGACAACAGTTAGGAACCATCTCTCCAGATCTGGGGGTTGGAGATGGAAAGGAACAGCCATTTCTGCACTGGATGAGGGCAAGGAAGAGAAAGAGAAATGAAGTAATGAATGAGCAAGCACTTTATATATTATTTGGTGACATTAAAGAAGAAAAAAGTCAGCATGCAGCTGATAATTTAAACTGAAACACACTTCTTTCACGTACAAAATTCTCAACTCTCTTTAATTTTTCAACAAGACTGCTCATCCTTGCAGAAAAAGAAGTGAGGTTTCACTGTGAGGTTACCTCACAGCTGTACTTTTTCTGTTTGTAGTCAAATAATATTGCTGCTCAGTTGTTTCAATTTTATACAACTGATTTCATGCCATTCACAACCAATTGGCTTACTGCAGTTTTTACCATGAAATATCCCGCAGCTCACTCAGCTGATGCAGTGTTGTCTAGCGGCTTCTAAACTGTGTTTGTGCTAAGGAAGTTGGATAAAAAACTGCAGTGAGATGCTGATTTCTTAAGGATTTTAAAATGGAAATGCAGAACTCAATGCAGTGGTGACTTGCAAGACATTTGGTACCTCTCCCCTTTCTTACTATTTTTTTTTCTGATTTGTTGTTCTTTAATTTAAAAAACAGACAGATTATCTTAACTATGGTGTCACCGTCCCTAACACACTACTGATTTCAGTTTGGGCTTCTAAAATGGAAAAAAAAAATCCAGAGGATTTCCAAATCGCCCTTGCTGATTATTAATTTGATCTTCTGCTATAACAGTAGTAGCATTTTTGTTCTTTACAAAAGCTCCTGGATGTTTCTTGAGGGTTACATTCAAGACTTCAGGGGAAGAGGCATTGGATTCGTAGACTGAAGATTGCCTCGTGAACTTCATCAAAATCAACAACAGAGGGCGTTACACTAACTTCAGTTCCACTCGTTCTGTCTCTTCTCTTGCAGACGGACTTCTCCAAGTCTCACCCTGCTCTGCCTATGCTAGGATATGGCATGGTATGCAGTTGTGCTATAGTTCTTGCTACTTCTGTGAAATGACTTTAAAAAAATATTCTTTTGCTTATTCTTTTGCTTGGACATCGGTGACCAGGAAATTAAATAATATAAAAAAGCCTAACACAAAGAAGAAATGACCAGCATTCCATCTGAATTACAAAAATGGTATTTACAGCACAGACGTGTTAATTATTTAATATGAATTAACACAAATTGCTGTTTTACATCTGATCCATGTAAGTCAGAAGACCACTCTGAAAAAAAAGCCAAAGAAAAGTTCTTCAGCACATCACTATTTGAACATAGGGAAAAGAACCACAGTTTTACCTGAGGGCAGAATTTGGTCTCGTTCTTTCAAAGTAATCCATGGCCTTGGAGGCAGCTGCTCTGGATGAACTAAAAATAAAAGCAACACAAAGAAATAATGATTAATTCAGATGCAAAGTCTAAATCAAACTCATGAATGAACAATAATGTCCCATACTGTACTTCACAACAGCAATTCCCCATGCCTTTTTAAGCTTCCCTGGGAGACAAAGATATACACATGCACCTTGAAAATACTGTTCAGAAAGAAGAGGTAAATCTTGTAGTGGTTTAGACATCATATACTCCCCTCCTCAAGAACTCTGCCGTACATCCATCGTTTCTGCAATGCATACTCTCAATTTACAAAGCTGGAGATTGCTATGAGTTGGCATAATATGTGCCACCTCAAAGCACGGCTATTTTAAACACTGTAAAGCTCAGCTGTGAGCAGACCCCAAGACCATTTAAAATTCCATCTGTGGAAACTTAGAGCAGAGGCAGAAGTTTGTTCTGTTTTACCATATGAGAGATCAAGTGGCAAAACAGAAAACTCAGTTACAGAACCATGACACAGGTACTGGATATTCTTAATCAGAATCACGTTTCTGAGTTTGACATTCTGCTTGTGTTTGCTTGTGTTACAATTTCAAAGGGAAAGTATTCAAATGGCTTTAGCAAGGAAGACTTTTGGTAACTGAAGGGTTTCAAACCGCAGTGAGAACAACCGGCTGGGTAACCTGTGAAAAGTATATATATATATGTATATATGTATATGTATATGTATATATGTATATATATATATATATATATATGAACCTCTTCCTTCATGTGTGCGTGTGTATGACTAGAACTGCTTGACAAAAACACAAAAGCAGTTAGAAAATGCTCTCCCCTCTGTGGTTCACTTTCTTGCTTTAGTGGCAAATACGGTCAGACACGCATGCTTTTAAACCATTTCTGTCAGTCAAGATTTGTAGGTCTGTCACCTGCTAGATTGTCAAGCATGTAGTTCAGTAGCTTTCGAGTTCCGTCTGGATCTTGGTAGAGGCTGAGAATATCTTGTGATAAAGGATTGCCTGCCAACAACACAGAACAACTGGGTGATTAGCTGCCTGACTTTCCTGAGGCTTTCCAATAAAAGAAAATCTCCCATAATGAGAACAGACAAATTGACCCAGAAGGTATTTAGATTGCTTAGCTTGTAACTCTTGAATACCACGGTAACAGATGCTATAGAAATAGCTAGACACAAGACTTCTCTTTTTTTAATTCACCTCAATCAATAAATAGAGTAAGTTATGGGGTTTGTCGATGCACTTATGGATTTAAAATAGGTTCATAATGCAGCTTAATACCGTTAAAAAAAGCATTATTTTCCAAACTGGTTAGTCATTGCTGCTTAATATCTGAAACTGTAAGAAAATGTTGAGGTAATGCACAAAGCTTCTGAGCCCAACTCCCTCAGTAAGTCAAGAGAACTCTGAGAAATATTTAACTGTAAAGAACTCACTCACCTTTCAAACCTAGGGTTTGTAGCTGGAAGAGCCGTCCAAGTTCATAAGGCAAAACCCGTAACAGATTGTTATTTAAAAGCAATTCCCTGCAACAATACAAAAAATGCTTTTGATGAGTGTCACTTCAGAAGAAAACTCTTGAAGCATGATGCTGCTCATTTTCAAAGATGGCACTTTTCACCCTGAATTTTTTGTGTTACACAAAGACATGCAAATTGTCGAAGCACAACTGAAATACATCAGGAAAACAAAACGCTACAGAACAAAACAAAGCAAAAAAAAACAACCCCAACAACAAACAACCAGCAAAATAAAATCAGACACTATTTTAACAGTGGGCAATCACAAAGCCTCAAAGTGAGAATGTTTCAGAGCAGAACGCTACCCAACTTATGGACAGGTATCTGTGGAGAAAAACAGAATTATAAAACTAGAAGTAATTGTTAGAATTGAACATTTGTATCAACCTTGATTTTTCTCAGGTTTTAAATTGAAGAATAGAGTTAGTAAACAAGAATGAATCCAAGTAAAAAAATCTCATCTTAACCTCAGAATATAGACTTTTTTTTGGAAATTTAACCCAAATGCTTTCTCTTACCTGAGAGACACCATGTTTCCTAGTTCTGCTGGTAAACTTCTGAGTTTGTTGGATGACAGATCCAGGTAAACCAGATTATGAAGCTTGGCAATATCAGGTGGAATGCGAGTAAGATTATTGTCATTGAGGTGTAGAGCAGTCAAGTGCGTCAGTGACCAAAGGGACGTACTTAAGCTCCGTACTCTACCTAAAAAAGTAAACCAAGCACCTCAGTCAGCTTTACTCCCTCCAACCATTACAAACAAACCATATGGGAAATGAGAATACCCCGCTACTTCAATGAAGCATGCAGAAGATATCTGCATGCATCTCATCCACAAGCGGCTCTTAAACAATTCCCTGACGCTCCTGGTTAAGAGGGTAGAGACAGAGATAGAGGTCTGGGACATCAACGTGCTGCTAAGACCTCACACCCAGTCTCAGTTCATGTTTTACACGAAAGCTTGAAGGCAATCTGGTAAGTTAATTAACGCTTCTTCTCAATGTAGAAAAACTGTTCTCACTGCAGGATCCCCTACCTGAGAGTGGCTGATGCAGTTCTTGGGCTGTGAAGCTCTTAAATTCAAAAACCCTACCAAACTAAAATTCAAACCCAAACCAACTCACCCGAGATCTCTAATTCAGCCCAGTGAGACTTCTTCCCATTGGCTACCTCTTCTGCTGACATGATGGTATAAATTCGGCGAGGATCGGGAGGATCATATTTTTCCTTTGGCATCACTGTTAGTCTGAAAGACAATGAGAACCGTGACCGCCTGTCACTTAGCAACATTTTGTCATTTCCAGCATTTCCAGGTGCTCAGACCAATGCAGAAAATGGACTTGTAATGGAAAAAGGCATTTTCCCCACAAAGTTTGGTTTTCTGCAGTGTTCCCTTGTACCTCTCCAATAGTTTACATCCCAGACCAAAGCATGACCTACATCATCACTGTGTTACTTGCTGTGTGCAGAAGGCGTAGACAAGGTGATGGCGTTCCACTCATCCACTTGAGCAGACTTCTCCCTCACCTCATTTTCATAGGAAAAAACTTCGTTTTTACAGCAATTATTTTCAACATGCAAAGTCCTCCTTTTCCATCCACTTACAGAAAAGGGGAATTAGCTCTTATTTTTTTCCATTAACCACCTAGCTTTTCTGCTCTATGCTTTTCCAAGCTCAGTATCAATCAAGACCTTTTTACTCCTAATGGCCAGGGAGATCCAAAATAAGTTTGGGTAAAATTCCCTTTCTCAGTTATACAAATGGGGCTTCAGCCCAATCCAAAATCTGAACTGTCCAGGTACTTGTGCCTACAGGGTGAGCCTGCACACACACATCCAAATGATCTCACTTTCCAGATTTTCAGCAGAAGAAATCAAAAGCTGTGCACTTTATGGATGACACAGAGAGGTTCCCCTCCATACCTCATCAGACCATTGCGCTAAGAATTCTTAGGGGGAGGGGAGTTGTTTGGTTTAAAAGCACAAGATTAGCTGAATTCTGTCGTCATCAGTCTTCTCATCCCCTGCCCTTCCTCCACAGGCACACAAACTACACAAACCTCAATTTTACACAAATCCAAAGCAGCTGATCTCCAGAATGCATTTTTTCCTCATACGTGTCTCTCTTACAATGGGTTCCAATAACTGTGAATAACTTAAAATAACTGTAACTGGTTTGATTTGCTGAACTGACAAGGCAGAAACCTAAGAAGAATTTGAGGAAACTCATCCAAGGTTTTTTCAGCTCATCCAACTGCCCAAACACAAAAACCTGAGCTTATAAACAGGAGGGAGACTGACTTTTTACACAGGCAGATAGTGATAGAACAAGGCGGAATGGTTTTAAAACTAACAGAGGGCAGATTCAGGTTAGGTGTTAGGAGGAAATCCTTTTCTCAGAGGGCAGTGAGGTGCTGGCACAGCTGCC
This sequence comes from Phasianus colchicus, assembly GCF_987193195.1. Lineage (NCBI taxonomy): Eukaryota > Metazoa > Chordata > Aves > Galliformes > Phasianidae > Phasianus > Phasianus colchicus. The sequence continues at coordinate 16,521,281 of NC_143439.1, read as the reverse complement.
CAAAGAAGCTGTGCTTGCTCCCCCATCCCTGGGTGCGCTCCAGGCCAGGTGGGATGGGGCCCTGGGCAGCTAAACTGTGGGGCAGCCCTGCCTACAGCACAACGTAGGGGCTGGGTAGGCTTTCAGCTCCCTTCCAACCCAACCATTCTGTGATTCTTTGAAAACCACACATCTCCTTTGTGAGCTGACCTTAAAGCACTGCTGTTTTTTCAACCAGTAGAGATCTCACAGAGACAGAAAAGCTGCCCTTCTTGAGCGGTCCCAGTTAAAGGCCTACGTCCTTGCTCCCCAATTACCATGCAAAGGAATCCCATCCATGCTGAATTCAGACTGTTTCCAGGGACAGACACAAGGCATGGTGCTAATCATAGCAGCTTGCTATTTACAGGTGAAGTCAAATGGCAACAAGAGCTGTGGCGTAAGAGGATTCTTTGCTCACACTGCTCGACTGCAGCAATGCAGTTTGAGGAGATGAATGAAACACATTAGGATCAGACCTGAAAGGCTTAAATCCTAAAATCAGGAGCAGCACTGCCCAACACAGCCACAGGTACAGACTGTGCTTTGGTAGTCCTAAATTTCCTGTTCTCGTGTTCACAGGATTTATTTTCACTGTTAAACACACAGACGTGCAGAAGCCCCTGGCCTCACAAAGGGATTTTACAGGATATAAGTCCAGAGCAGGACCACAGCCCTAACGATTCAGGCACAGCACAAAGAGAGCAAATCCATCCATACCAAAAAGCAGCCAGCTGGTTTTGCAGTGGGTAACACTGTCCTGTCACTGTCACAGGATTACCCACAATGATCCTTTAACAGAAAATGAGATTTCATTACCTGGCAGCATGTATTTCATCCGTAAGGCACAGTGTGGATTATGAGGGGGGGAATTGAAAGGCTATGCGGTGAAAATCAAGTGGAATACCAACAAAGGATTAAGGGCTTATGGTAGGAGAGAGCTTTTGGGAACTTTAAGTCTTAATCATCAAGTATTTGAATTGAACCAGGACAGATCCTCATTCTGCTTCCTAATCTGTTGTCTCTGAAACCAAACCCTATTTCTCCCACATCTGGCCCTGGGACAACCGCAGCATCACAAACTTTGCTTCCAAACAGTACTTGAGTGAATGCTCTGTGATATGGACTGTACTTACCTGGCTTTCGCATTCCCATTTGCTTCAGCATAATGTTATAGCAATAGCAGACCCAGAGAGATTGAAATCTCAGTCTATCTACACATGGAATACACCCACCCACCCCGCTGCACGCTGCTGGCCAAAGGTTTGGACGCGGCTGCTTCCTATGAGTTTCAAGGCACCTTGCCAGTTAAAAAGGCAAGCAGGGAATGACTTGTATCGAATGAATTGTTTGCTTGCCGTTTCATCGCTAGCCAGACACAGATGGCCGGCAGCTTGGGCAGGCGGGGTCCAGCTGTGGGACCTTGCTGTCATAAGCACTGAATCACAGCCTGCAAGTGGCTTGGGGGGCTGCCCCAGCTGCCAAGCAGCCCTGCAGAGCAGAGCAGGGCTGGCAGCACCACTGCTGGGTCATAGAATCACAGACTGGCTTGAGTTGTAAGGGACCTCAAAGCCCATCCAATTCCCATTCCATCACTTTGGGCAGAGCTGCCACCCATCACATGGGGCTACCCAAGGCCTCTTCCAGCCTGGCTTGATCATACACAGGGAATGGACATCCACAGCTTCTCTGGGCTGCCTGTGCCAGTGCCTCACCCTCCTCTGAGTAAGGAGTTTTCCTCCTAACATCTAACCTAAATCTCCCCTCTTTTAGTTAAAAACCATTTTCCCTTGTCCAATCACTATCTACTCAAGTAAAAAGTCAGTCTTCCTCCTGTTTATAAGCTCCCTAAAGTACTCCCACAGGTCCACTCGTCTTCACCAGGCAGAAGTCGAACAAACATGCCAGGGCCTTCACGGCAAGGCTGGCTGAGTCACCCCATGAGCAACCATACCTGCCCGTGGGCCAGGAGGTGACCACTGATGGGGTGACATCTCCAGAAAGCTTTGGGAGTACTGCTTCCTCTTGGGAAGGGAACCCAATTCAATTATGTTGAAATATCGCTTGTTATGAGAAGAGCTCTGCCAATTTAAAGCAATTTGTGGCAGTCGGAGGCCCTCCAATGAAATGAGCCCTGAACTGCGAGTCAAATGCCACGCACATTTTTCAGATGTTAGTCACTATAATGTTATTTTGAAATAGTTGTGAGTCAAACAAGGATCAATGTGATTTCCACAGTTACAGAAAAGGGAAAACAAACCTAAATCAAATATGCTTGTTTCTTCGGCATAATAGCAACACGAAGCTAGACTTGAAAGCCACTGCATGTATTTTTTTTGAAGCAAAAACGAATTCTGCCTGGGTTCCCAGCTCCGCTGGTTCCCATCTCCCTCTCTGCTTGTCCTGGAACTAAACCAGTACCAAAAAATCCTAATCTATTTTTGCTCAGCCTTCAGGGAGCAAGACCAAGTTCCTTGCATCATTTAACCCCAGAATTGGATGAGCACCAGCATCATCAAAAGGAGAAAGTGGGACAGAAGCAGCACAGGTTTGGGTCAGCCTGAGCTGTGGGTGAGTTCAGTGAGGCCTTTGCTGAAACTCAGTTAATAGGGCTGTGATGCGAGCAGGACATGTGCACTCAGTTTCTTTTCTTTTGAAGAGGGTCAAAAAAAAAAAATCCTTGACTCCTTTTCTTCCGAAGAATTCCCTTGGGAAGCTTTTGAAGCTATTACAGCATGCTCTTCACTAAAAATGTAACTTTAACCTCAACAGTGCATAAAGAAAATCTGTATCTGAGACCATAGTCCATAGATTATCAACTAAAACAACAAAAAAAGGCATAACGTAGCAACAACAGGGGAGATGTGAAGAGTGTGGTCTGCTAGGAAGGAAGCGTCAAGCAGGCTTCTACTGCAGTGCAGGCTTTTACTCTCAGGAGACGTTTTGGGTAACAAAAAAATAAGAGGAAACAACAGAAAAGAGCACTGCTCTTCTGTATCTGTCTGAGATCTTCTCAAGTTAAAAAGGTGTAGAGGACACAAGATAAGGAAGATGTAGTTAGCAGTATGAATTACTAAGTATGACTTCCCCAAGAGAGAAGCTGAAGGCAGCCCTACAAATTGTATCATTTTTAGTAAAGTCAGATCTCTTCCTCTGAAGGTAAATACACCACGTAACACAGAAGGATTAACATATGTTCACTGGAAAGAGACACGCTGCATAAAGCTGTCCAGATTATTTGGCATCTGTGTCACAGAAGGACTTTGATAGGTCAAAGTCCCTCAGAGCTGTGTGCTGTTCCAAAATAGGCTCTTCCCCGGAGAGTTTAAAAGAGGCATTTCTTACGTGATAGTTACTATAATGTTGTTCCATTTACATTCTTTTGTAACTCAATGCATAAATAAGTTGTCTATATGTAATAAGGGCCGAAATTGAGAAGTAAGTAGAAGAGAGCTGTAACTTCATCTCCTTGCTGCCCTACATTCGTGGATGCAGTGGTACTACTCAAAACCCTGGCCTCCAGCAGAGTGACATTCTTTGTGATTTTCAGTCTGCGTGTATACATGAGTCAAACTGCCAAAGCATCCTGAAAACTATCCAGCAGACAGCCCTGAATCATTCCTCCTTCCTCTGCACAGGAACAGCTTACTGTCCACTTCCAGATGGTGATCCCTCACCAGGATTCAAAACCTTGCTGGCTGACAAGCCCAGGATGTACGTGTGTATGTGTGTGTATATACACGTTATTTAACACTGGAAAGTTGGATCACAAGCTGCAAAGCAGAGCCATTTTTAATCTATGTATTTTGTGAACAGGAATAAGTGGCTGCAAAGTGTATAAAGGAAGGCTGCTGCTCTGTAATAAGCTCACTCCGTTTTCATACGAGTGTCAGACAGCAGTTTCATCTCCCTAAGGAGAAAGAAAAGTACAGCCAGTACCCACAAAGACAAAAATTGACTTATTTTGAGGAGAAAATAAAAAACAATAGGGTGATTGCTTAATGGTATGTTATGAGGGTTTAAAACATAACTGATAGTACACGTACAGATGTATTATGTTAAGGTTTATCAGTATGTCCAGTACAAATACTAGCAAGAAAACATGCATGGAGAACTTGTGACAGTCTTTACTTGGATCTGAATTTTCTCCTTGTGCAATCCTTCAGGAACGTGTTCAGCCACCTCCACCAAGAGTTCAACAAGTGCTGTGACTCTGTCAGCAGAGCTACAGACTCTCTTCAATTTCTTATTCCAAGCAATCCGATTGGAAATAGAGATTATTGGTGAAACTAATTAAAATACCTCACCATGTTTTTTATTGAAAGAAAAATAAGCTTTCTGTTAGCCATCTGCCAAAACTGAGGTTTGAAACAATTTCTGCAAGTGCTATCAAAATAAATAGAAGCTACTTGAACACGCATAAATGTCCTACCAACAGGAGGACAGCTTAAAAAAAAGTGGAAAAAATCCCAAGGCAAAAGAGCAAATCTGAAGTCAAAATTAAATTTAAGTAAGAACAACTAAGAATTGAAGCTTAGTACCATGGAGCTAGCAACAAACTATGCAGTCCACACAAGCAACTGAAAAGAAAAACAACTTTATATAAATCTATAAAAATATGTATTTATTTTCCTATCCCTCACAGAAGAAAATTGTTTCTCATGAGATGGCACACTGATTCTGCAAAACAAAGGGCTTCTCTACATTAACTCAGTAGGACTATGCGCCTCCACTCATCAGCAATCTTTTCTATGGCAGAAAAAGTGGAAAAGTGTAAAGCCAAGGGAACTTTGGTAACCCTCAGCATTTAAGGTCATTTACTTCTGTCTTTCAAGTCTGTAGCAACATTTACTTTGCTTCCAACAGTAACTTATAGACAGAACCTCAGCACAAGGTTGTTTTTTTTAAATGATCTGTGCTCCAACTGGGGGTGAGACAGGAGCTTGCTTATGTTACGCTGTTAGCAAGCTACATCTGCTTGCTCTTCTCAAATCCTAATGTAGTGAAAAATCCAGCAAAGTAATACAGATGGTTTTTTTGGACCACATCAGTCATATGCATCTGCAAACAAATTTGCTTCATGACTGTTAAGATACCTTTGTTGCTTCTACCTCCAGTACTTCTTGAAAGTCGTAGGAAGTCCTGACAGCCATTACGAGCTGAACATTTCACCAAATCTCTAACCTCCACTACATGATCAAGATAGGTATTAGACATAAAAAATATTTCAACTAAACAAGCTTCAGAAGCACCTTCCTTTGGCCTTACTCACAGCTACCAAGGCCTCCTCTGGCAAAATTCCTTCAAGGACCAGAGTGAAGCTTTGTCTCACAGCTGACACAATCTTGCACCCACGTAAGGGGAGTGCAAAAGAAGCAGAAGAATAAACTGTGGGATCTTCATCCTGATGCTGAGAGGATGACTAGTTCCACCATGCTTTTCCCTGTCAGAAGGTGACCTGGTGCTGAGAAGCAGAAGGGAGTGAATGCCTGCTGCCCCTCCTAGCAGTGTCACTTCTCTTGAAGTCAGCAGGAACTCTCAGACACCCACCAGCACTGAACCTGGCAGGAGGCATCTCGGTGGGCTAACTGCTGTCTTGGGCTGACAGCCTGGGAAGTGCTGCAGGCCTCACCAGGTTGTTGGCAGCTCTGCCAGACACTGCCAGGATTTCGGACTCGCACTCACCCACCCACTAGCAAACCCCAAAGCGTGGTGACAAGGCCGTGTCAGCAACCGGCACAGCAACAATACGGTGGAATTTGTCCAAATCTTGCTTCAGTTCTTATTCCATGTGGTTCTTAGATTAGGCTCAGCAAGGGGAGGCTATTCAAGTTTCACATGCTCTGTTTAACAGCCAATCCTCGCTTTGTTCATTAGCAGCTCTGCACCACCCCAGCCACACGGCTTGCTTCGCTTCCAGCACAGAACTGCCTGTGCCTGGCAGGCCCATCAGTGCTTGGCTCTGCTCACGTGGGTCTGCTGCCCATGGGCTGTTGAGCCTCTATGGGCAAGCAAATGAGATGTACAGCTAGGTGCAATGGTGTTCAGCAACTGCATCCTGCAAGGCTTCCCACCCCCTGCTTATCCCTAGCATTACTTGCCTCCATACCTAGCCCAAGTCTGAGTACAGTTAAATTCTTCTGCATGAGGGAACGCAGAACACAGGAAATACCCAGGGCACTGCAGCCTACAGTAACTTCAATGGCAATGGGACCCCAGAGGGCTTCACGTGATCGCTTCAGCAAGAAGTATCAAAACCAAGAGAAAGTCACAGCAAACCCTGAAAAAAGCATCAAGATCCAAATGTAGGAGTGGGAAGGGGGGGGAGCTAGCAGTATCCTATTAATTTCAGAGCCAACTGGCACTTGATGGAAATGCTAATTGTCCTACTGACATACACCCTGTTCCCTCAGCTCCTTTAAATGAAGAAGACAGGCTTTTCTTAAATCACAGGTAACACAAGAAAATGCAGGTTTCCACCCTTCCTTTTCCTCTGTGTCACAGCCCCCTTTACAAGAACAGCTGAACTGCTTGCTTCACGGAAGTACTACACAGCACCAAATAGTTATTTTAATTTCTGTGTTAACGTTTCAGTTCTCACTTACAAAGAACAGTTTCTGCCCTATGAGAAACAGCCTGTTACCTCTCTTTGTGGACATGACTCCTTGAGGATGTGCATCTAGTTGTACAGTAAGCAATACCTGCCATTGTCTGTGAATGCATTTTATACCTGCAACTTGAAGCAGAGTTCTCAGGCACAAGTTTACATGCAAACACACAGCAGGTATCTCCTCAAAGTAAAGCTGTGCTCACCAGAAATGTATGCCTGGATCTGTTACAGGGCAAGAAGACAGTTTCAACAGACAGCCAGTAAATAAATCTCACCAGGAACCCCCAGAGGGACTGTGTTTATTTACAGAAGTATCCCCCACCAGTACGAAGCAGTGACCCATTTGCAGTGCTGCCCCATCCCCTGGAGAGTGCTGGTCTTTTAATGAGATACAGGACAGAGTGGCTTAAAGGATTAAGGGCTGAAGTCATCAGGAGCCCGGGAAAGGAAGCAGCCACTGTGACAGCCTGATCTGTGGCAAACATTAGCACTGAATGCTGTTCTGGGTGGTGGGCACAGAAGAAAAGCAGTGGTGTACTTAGAGCAGTAGGTGTTCTTTGTTCCAGTGTGACACTGATAGGATCAAGGACATGGGAAAACTGAGCACTGAGTAAGTTTAAAGTGCTGTAGTTTCCTAGCGTCCTTCTGAGTCTCTGGGAAGGGACTGTTTTGTTGACAAACTAATACTCTACCTTGGCTCATTCAGTCACTCACTTAGAAATAAAGACTTTGTTCAGGTTGCCCTGAACCAACACCTTGGCTCATTCAACTCCTCGAGATCAATACCTGGAGAGAAGTCAGCTATCGATCTGTCCTTTGAGCAAAACTACACCAGAATTATTAATTGGCACACTCCACTGCAGCAACTCTGAAGTGATCTGCTCAATAAACATTTATCCCTTTCTTTAAAACACAAGTCCAATCATCAACAACCTTTCATCCTTCAAAGAAAGTTTGAGCTGGGAGAAAAGAATAAATGAGATTATTTCCGTGGCTACAATGCTATCTTAACCTTTACGTGGTAGGCTGCCAATGCATTAACAAAATAAGCAGAGCCCGGCAGCACTTCAGCTACTCTCCTTATACCATAGGAAGGTAACAGCAGCTTATCTCTCACAATCTGTTCTTTGCAGAAATAATTAACAACGTGGAAATCTGCCACCAGAAAGAATGCCTCAAACAGCTTTAAAGTTACAAGGCCTGCCCTGTTCCGCTACAGGTAGATTTTGACTAGTCAAACAGACAAGATTAAAAGTAAAAGCCAAAAGAAAAAAAAGTAAACCAATAGTGGAAACCATTTTGCAATCACTGATGGAATAAAGTGGCCCTTTCAGACTGCAGTCTAGTTTCACCCAGCCACAGGATGTTGCACCAGGATGCCCAAAAGAGAAGGAGAAATAAAAGAGATTTTTTAAAAAATAAAGCACTTTCTAGGCATAAACTAGTTTCTTTACAGGGTGTATAGAAATGTACTCTACATTTTTAACTGAAGTAGTAAAAAAGTTTGCCTGATAGCCAGAAAAAAGCATGATTATTCAAGTGTTAAAAAATAGTTTGGCTTCTGTATTCAGTATTTCAAATCTTTTCTATGCACACTTAGACCATACTTAATTTCCAAATACTAAATTTAGTTTTAAAAGCAAGGTAAACAATTAACATACACTCTTCTAGCTGTGTCCAAGAATGGTGGAAAATGAGAAATTATGCCAACAATAACCCAAGATATCTCTTGAGACCAAGTAACTCCCATCTAGCAAAAAATTAGACTTGACCCATCTGAAGGTTAACTTGCTACAAGCATCCACAAAATCTGATTGCAACAATATGTACAAGAGCTGGGATCTCCAGTGGGTAAAGATGCTGCCCAATACTTGTTGCATACTGGTCTCTGAGTCAGAATTAGTGTAAGGCTAATTCTGTTGCCCAGAATGACCACTGTGATGCTCACTCCTGGTCTATCAAAGTGAATATGGGTCTGAACCCAGTGGTACATGTTGTCTAGCAAGGGGTGCAGCCAAGAGCTAACAGCAATTCCTCTCACTCCTCTGCCAAAAGGTAAGTTAAATTTGGGTGGTTCCTCTGTTCTGCCATCTAAAGGGATTTCATCTGACATTAATTACCTAATCAGGGAATACCCTTGGCAATTTTCGCTGAAGTGTTACAAGCAACTCAGTTTTCTGTTCTTGTTTAACATATGAGCACACAAGAAAGTGATTCAGGAAGTGCCTAAAATTCGTGTCTGGAAAACCTCCTTGCACGATCCCTTCTGTCCTCATCATGCATGAATTTTGGTCACGGTCCTTCACCATGGATTCAGAGCAACACAAGCCACTGGCAAGCCATAAAACTGACAGTGTGACAACAAACTGAGTTGTGAGGGCATCCAAATACTCAACTGCTGTATAAGCCTGCAAAAAAGATGATCTCTAAAAGAAGTTAAAGAAAAGAAGCTCAACCTAGGACATCGATCCTACCAAGCATCGCTCACCTCTGCACTGCATACATACCACTGCTTTGCAGAAGCAGCATCTAAAGCACTTAACGTACACAGACGGGACAGATAACAGATTCAGGAATACTATAGCAGTCTAGGTTTTAAATACTTAGTATATGTGCTTCTCTCATCTACTCAAAATATTCCTACTATATCTGACAAGCTCCCCTCCTTCATCAGTGTTCACCCTAGTTTAAGAAGGAGGATGAAGGTCATTGCGCAGGTAAAAAAAATATATCTGAAGATTTAAGTGCTCCCAGTGGTAAGACCTAATTTGTCTGAAGGAAAAAATGCAAGCCAAGAGCTATGTGACAGCCTGAACCCTGGCACTCCACTGTATTCTGGCATGTGAAAAGTTGCCTAGCCCTGTTTTCCTTTTGCTTTCTTAACTTTCCAAAACAAAAGGGGATTAGAGGAAAGGCGTTCACAAGTGGAAATTTCTTCTGGGTGGATAATTCATCCTGTGCTAGCTCTCTCCCATTTCCAGGGCCAGTTGTAAATTCATGTAACAGGATAAATACAAATTGAATTTTAAAGGTATAGAGGAAGCCAGTAAGGACGTATCACCAGTTCTCTGGAATTACTTTCACCACTACCCCAGTTGGCCTTTCCCTGCCCTGGGCTTGTCAGTTCCTCTAGTCTAACAAAATGTCAAGAGGACTGTTCTCTCTAGCCTAAAGAGAACAGTTTTTGGACAAATACTCAGCCTTTCTGTGCTGCAAAAACGTGTTTTAAGTTTCACATTCGTCTTTATCAGCAGGAAACTCTCTTTAGAAGCAGCCTGTGCCATTTGTGCAAGAACTGAGTGGTGCATACCAATACATGCTCTGACAAGAAGCAAGCAAACAAACCCCTTCCAAAAAGCCAGGAAACACTCTCAGTTTCACAGCACTGGCAGCTGTTCCTATCCATGTTTCTCCCTGCAGACGACCAGACCAGGTGATAACATGACACTTTCCTCCCAGCACTGTAATTCTGCTCCAGCTCTCTAAGTCCAGAGCAATAAGAAAGACAAAAGATATTCCCCACATGTGGAGGCTGCTTGAGAAGAAAGACAAAGACATTTCTTTTGGGAAGACTCTCTCATCCCAGAGCCATCAGAAAGCTTATGAACTTCATTCAAGTGTAACACAAGGTAGGTGGGCCAAGCAAGTCTGGATATCCATTCACCTCCAACCCACAAGAGCAAACTCCCCAACTTCTGTGGAAGAGAGAAATGTTTCTGCAGTGCTTAAATTGGGCCTTTCCATGGAAAACACTCAAATACCTTTTTTGGCCATGAGAAAAATCTTCATGGTGAGCACCAGAAGCAGGAACAGTTGCACATAATTGAAAACGTGCAAGACCTCTCCACTCTGTTGTTTACAGAACACATGATCATAATACCCAGCAAAAGATACAAAGTAAGTTTTCTGTTTATCTCCTTCCTCAATTTTCCTATGAGTACTGTGTGGGAAAAGAATAGCTAGAAATCCGGAGAAGGACGTATTCCTCAACATGCTTCTCTAAGAACTCAAAGTAATGCAAGAGCCTTCTGAGAGAGCTTTTACACTGATTTATTGGGAAGGAAAAAAAGCAAAACTAATTTTTGATTAGAAGTCACAAAGAAGTTCAGTCAGATGGAAGCATTCCTGAAAAGCTACCCAATAAATTCGTTCAGCTGCCCTAGAGGGTAAACAGCAAACTCAAGTACAGTCTACAAATCCTGACTATTATTAACAGCTTGACCAAAAGTGGATGTTTCTGTAATTTTCTTCACACTTGTAAAATCTGCTGACCTGAAAAAATTATATTGGATAAATCCTGACATCAGTCAAAAGAATAAAGGAAGAGGGGGTCGCTTGGCATTACTGCTCCAAACGTGTTGTGGGTTTCAAATGTAACCAAAAGGGCATATTTATCAGCTTTCACAAAACTTTCCTTAGCTGTCCATAAAAACCTCCCTTTCAGAATGATCTGTCAGTAAAGCAGGTCCCCAGAGTTGTTAAAATGTCTTAAAACCAATACACAATGTCCTTGGATGAAGCTCCCTTTTCTGTTCTGTGATCCGAAAGGTGAAGGCTATGCATGCCTTCTGTTTGTGAGATGCAGCACGTTCATCACCAAGCAGAACACAGCTCCCTCTCAGCCTCGCTTCCTGAGGTGACCACCAATGCAAGTGGCCACAGGCAGGAATGGGACAGCTTGTGACTCGCAGTCATGTCTGTGGAAGACCTAATGGCCAGGATGAAGGGTTCGAAGGCAGTGTTCCCACTGCCCACATTGGCCTCTGGAAACCCCGTGTTTGTGTGTACATCAGGAAGGACGAAGGCCTGGGGCTCTGTGGAGAAGTGCTGCCTCTGGCTTCCCAGCTGCAAAAATTCCTGCTGCTTCTAACTGCAGGCACAATGAGTTTTCCTCTACTCTTCACGTAGGGTAATGACCAAACCTGCTTCACCTCAGTCTCCCTGTTCATCAGCAGGGATGACTGTGGGATTGGGTGGTTCGGGCCTGAAAACAGTCTAACCACCAAGTTGCAAATGGGTAAAGAAAAAAGGACAAGAAGACTACAATTCCAAGACTGCATGGGTTTGCTCACTCTATGGGGTTGGCATCTTTACTCCCATGTCAGTCTCGCTGCTTCCAGCTACTCTTCCCCCTAGAACAAGCACTGATGATGGCTGTAGGCAAGGCAGATAATTTGATGGAAAAAGTAAAGCTGCATGAGAGTTCCCATGGACCTACCCAAATAGAAGCCAGCCTGCTACTGTTTTGAGCTCGAGCTGACTATTTTTGATGCTGCCACTTTTAACCATCAATGTCATAAGACAGCCTCATACAGCTTTCAGCAGAGAATTAATGAGCAAAAATCGCCCCTCTTCCTCCCTCTCCCAGCCCTACTCACAGCACTTGCTCCAAGTGGCAGTGTTTCACGTTCCCCAATGTGTTTACTTTGACAAAAAAAAGGAAAAAGTATTTCACTCCTCTCCTAGCCTATGGCTGTCTGAACACTTTTGTCAACATGACTGTGCTGCAGTGCTGTAAATCTGTGAAATCTGCCTGCAGAAAATGTACACACAGTGTTAACTTTATTTAAAACATACAACTGCACCACAGACCTCATTTCCCAGGAAATATGCTGAGAGTCCTACAGCCCTTTTAGACTCATTTTATATACCTTTCCCAGAGAAAATATTATGCACAAAGATCCCTAACAGGCAAGCAGAAAGACAATAAAATCCTTCAGCTAAATGCTAAGCATGAACAGCTACATTGCCATGCAATCATACAATGCCATTAATGATTTACATCAGGAAATGCCAAAGTAAGAGAGAACACACAACCTTATCTGCTCCCTGTGTACATATGCAGGTTACAAGCTTTGGTTAAATTAGCTGTTTGCATGGCATGCAATGGCTAAATGGGGTTCTGCTGCTCAGCCTTGGGTGCTGATCTTGTTTAACTTCAAAATCTGTGTCCACTGACTGCACAAGTGGTATCCGAAATTGTTCATAGCTGCTTTTTCTTTATCTTGTGGAATTTTTGTCTAAATCAATTATACCATTTAAGGGAAGGTGTTAAAAAATTGTTGATTGGAGAACATCATACAAGGCATTTCTGCCTATCTTTAATCATATTTTAAATGACAATCTTCTGAAACCTGGAGGGAAAGTTTCCTAATAGTGTCTGAACACCATGTAATCACTTCTTGATCCTCTGGTAGAGATGTGCAAGTGACTGAAAAAGTTCTGGTTAACAGGATTCCAGAGCAACTTCTCAGATGAGATTCTCCTCCAATGCATTTGATTTTTCCTTAAGAATAATCTCAGATGGTTTTCTGCTGTTGTTGTTTTCAGTGCTAACCTGGAAGATGTTATCTCCCAAATAACAGGAACCAAGTCACATCCAATACAGTGCCATCTCACTGCATTTCTGTGAGTCTGCTAAGCTTCTAGCAAAACCAGGCTGTGTGTTTTGCTATAACCCTACAGCCACCTCTGCACCTCGAGGTCTACTCCAAGGCACTCCTGAAAGAGGCACGAATGGACCCAGTGAAACCCCTGCATACAGAGTTTTTCTGCCATCTCCTGCAGGATACTCGAAAGTTGGCTTTGTCCCTTCTGAACTGCTTATTTGTTTTCAGAGGAGATGGGAGGTACATGCGTGAAGTTTACTGACATAGACCTGAGATGCACGAGTCTTTTAATGTGCAGAAATGCTGTCAACTGATACAGAAATGTCCTAAAACACCCTCTGCTTTTATTAGTACAGATGAGATGCAGAAGCTGTGCAGACAAATCATGAGAGCCAAAGGCTTGCCCAATAGGTGAAGTTACACGGTACCTCGTGATGATCTAACAGCACCCGGCAGCCTCTGCCTCCCATGCTGTTTATCTGTTTGCCACCAGGTGAGCAAGGGAAACTGGTTCAGCACAGGGTCCGACACGTGTCAGGGCTGGGAGCAAAGCAGGACTTCCCCTTCTGGCACCAACACGGCGCAGTCAGCTCGGCTGAGGCAGCTGTCTCTCAAAATAGCCTGCACATTTTGACACCCAAGTTAATTTACAACCTGATAAATGGGGGAGAACTCACAGCTCTTAGGCTTACTCGCAATTTCTACGCAATTGGCTGGAATGATGGAAGACTTGACAAGGCAAATGTGTTCAGGCAGGAGCACCCAGGCAGCTCGCTCCCCTGGCCTGTGCTGCTGGTGGGACGCAGATAAATGCAGAGGAGAGTGGCCGCATGTTCAAGAGCCATGGACGTTTTCACAGCTCTAATTAATCTGCTTAAGGCAGAAGAAATATTCTGTGAGACTGAAGGAAGCGAAGCAGTTAACAAGTACATGAGCTTTGTTACAGGCCATTGTCAAAAGAAGCACTGAATTTTAAAAAATATTAGCAGAGGCTTAGTATTTAACACTTTAAGTAGCAAATCCACAGCAAATCCTCCTGAATTAGATTCAGAAGGTATGCATAAGAGGTATTTAACTTAGTTTTCAAAGGCCTCTCGAGTGCTGTCTTATGCTCTCTAACAACACATCCAACATAATGCTGGCTCCTGGAGCCCTGCAGAGCAGGTGACACCCAATGCCTCACAGGCCCTCTGAACTCACAGATCTCTTCCCAGAAAGCAAACCATTTATTTGTATGCATCCCCCCTTCTAAACTTCAGCAACCTAAAAGTCTCCATAAGGCTGATCTAGCACTAGTTCTGTTCTGTTACAGGAAATTTGCTCAAGAGTTGTGCTTGTTACCGATGCTACCACTGAAAGCAAAATGTTCACAGAAAAAAGAAAAAGCACCTCCCCATTTGCGCACACTGACTCTGAACAAGGAAGACAGCAGCTGCAGAGACCTACCTCAATGTAAGATTTTCTTTGCAATGCTTTAGGTTTAAATTAAGTAAAGACTCACCCCAGTGTGCAAATTAATTAACTTTTTTCCAATGGCTCCCTTTCATTTTACCTCCACAGTCCACAGACGCGTTGGGATGGTGTTCTGGCTGATTTCTGCAGGACTGGTGTGAGAGCTGAATATTGCTGTGCTTGGCAGGCTCAGAGCAAAGCCTGCCCTGCTTTTTATAAAAGCAAGACCAGTAAGGAAAAACAGCCAGAATCCAAACAATAAAAAAAAACCACCAGCTTATCGCCCGAAATGAAGCTTTACAAAGATCCTTGTGAGGAAAGAAAACAAGGAGCAGTCATAACACCACTTACTTCAGCAAGAGAATTGCTACTGCAGACGTTCCGGAGGTGCTGATACCTGGGGCGGGGAGAGGAGAGCCGCCCGCACAGAGCACAGGCTGGTGGTGTCCCCTCCAAGCCAGACACACCAACTCCTTACGCCCTAAAGGTGCTTTGCTGGCAATGACACCACCACCACTACAGGGAAAAACACCCTTAAAAACGAAAACAAGCCCTATCAGTAAAAGCGCACTTCTGCAGATAACTGCATCTACAGCAGGGACTTCTGCTGGCACAGCTATGTCAGTCACGGGTCACACCTCATCACAGCACTTGCAGACAGAGCTGTGCCAGCAGAAGTTTGCCATATAGGCCTGGTGTGAAGCTCAGTGGCTCTAAATGAATCTGCAAAGTTTCGCGTTTCTCATACTGCTGCCAAACAAACTTTTTCCAGCAGACTGACAACGGGTATTTCTACTCCTTTGTCATGGGCATGTCAGCATCTTGGTTTCTCAGGAGAAAGGAAACCTAACCTCAGCTCAAGGATGTGGCAGTACCTATCATCCACTTACATCGTACTTTATGCTTCAATGAAATTCACCCACTAAATTAGAAAGCAAGAGCCCTTGCAGAAAGAAAAGGCAAAACTGAATAATTTCTGTTCTGTTCAGCACTCATAGTGCTACAGCTCCTCATTTTTCGTAGTGAGAAAAGAACAAAACTGAAAGTGTTTAAGGAGGCTTGCTTAGTGGGCAGCACAGTGCTGCAGAATTCCCAACGCTCTGCCTGACCTGGTGGTCACGGGCCTTCTATCATCCCCAGTCGTCTCTGAAGTCAGTGGGCAAGGAGATTTCACGCCTGAGTAGATATTGGAACATAAGTTCTGTTCGGATGAATCAACACAGTACTGTGGGCCACGCATATGGTGATGCACAGACACAACAAGGTACGGAGCAGCACGATGTCATCAGCGCACACCACTCACCTACTCCAGAGTAAAATGACACAACCAAGTAGTAATGTCTCACTATCCTCGGCAGGGCACAGAGAGCTTGAGGCATTTGCAGTTCACGGCCCTCAGTTCAGAGAGTTTTGATAAGGCACACACTGGCCTGCAACGTGGTGCGGTGGAAACGGAAGGGGCCACGCAGGGACCTGTGCATGCAGAGCTGCCTCTGTCAGTCTGGAGTGCTGCCAGCGCACGGCCAGGCCCAGAGGGCTGCCCTGTGGATGGACAGCACTCTCAATAAAAGGTTCACCATCACATCACGTTTTGGGAGAGAGAGACAGGGAGGAAAACGCTGGTGGTGCTGTGTTTGTAAAGGCCACACTCCAGCCCTGCCAAAGCCCTTTGGCCTTCCACTTGTGGGTGCTGCTTCTAGGAACTCCTAGGCTTTCGTCACAGGGATGACGCTCTTATTGGACACAACACACTTTGTATTTCTTTGTTAAAAAACTTGTACCGGGGTGAAAACATCTCAAAGGAATGGCAAACACTAAAAATAGCTGCGTTATCCTTATTTTCATTATCGGCCATGTCTACACACGCCAGGAGCAACTCAAGACGAGGTGCTCCCCTCCGGGTCAACTCGGGGCGGGGGGCACGCGGCTGCGCTCGGCACAGCAGGGGCAAAATGCCCTCCCCACAGACCGCGTTTGGACACGGGCCTCCCGTCCCAGCGGTGGCCAATCAACACAACTTGCGGCTCCCAAAAGCGGGCACTCGGTCTCCTCCAAGTTTCAGCAGCAGGAGGACGAAGCTGCTCGCCCCGAGGTCCCGGGAGGTCAGACAGAACGCGGCCGAGGTTTCGGGCGGTCGGACAGCACACGGCGGGACGCGCTCCGCCATGTTCCACCGAGAAGTTTACGAAGCAAGCCCCCGGACAGCTGCCACAGACTCGGACGTTCTTGCCCGTCCTCGCCTCCGCCAGCAGCCGAGCGCGATGCTGCGGCAGGTGAAACCCCCCGGAGAGAAGCAGCGCTCCCCGCCACACGGCGCCCAGTGTGTGAGCGGCCGGCCGTCCCGGCGGTGGGCCCGCGGAGCCCGCACGGCCGCGCCCGGGCCCTGGATCGGGGAAGACGCGCGGTTCCCCCCCGCCGCCCCGCATCCCCTCAGCGCGGCCTCCCTCCTCTCCCGGGCGGGCCCGTCGCCCCGCAGCCTCCCGGCCGGCCGCTGGCCCCGGTGCTGGCGGGCGGCGCAGGCCCCGACATGGCGGCCCCGATCCCCGCCAGGCCCCGGCGGGCCGCGGCGCTCACCTGCATCCGGCGCGGCGGCGGCTGGCGGCGGGGCGGCGGCGGCGGGGCGGCGGGCAGCAACGACATGCAGGCGGCGGCCCGCCGGGGACGGGGAACGGGGCGGCGGCGGCGGCGGCGGCGGCGGCGGCGGGGAGGAGCGGGCCGGGGCTCGGGCGGCGCGGAGGGCGGGGGAGCGGGAGGTGGGGACGGGAGGAGGAGGCGGCGGGAGCGGGGCGGGCGGCGCAGGGACCCCGGGGCGGTGCCGGGACCCCGGGGCGGTGGCGGGGAGCCCCCGGCGGGCCCTGCGGGGCGGCGGCTGCTCCTGGGGACGCCAGTGGGGCCCCGATCCTAGGGAGGGAAAAGAGCCCTCCGTGGCTAATTGCCGTTAATTACAGAGAGAGGCGTCTGACGGGGCGTACGTGAGGAGCAGGTCGCCCCGCGAAAGGCCTCCGGCGGTCGCAGGCGGGCTGAGGAAGTGACTCAGGTGTCGGGGTGACGGGGCCCCGCGCTGAGCGTGAGCCTGCGGGGGCGTAGGTCTTGTCTGCCATCGCCTCCTTCTCCACGGGAGGTGTCCCCCTGTTGCGAAACCCTCCTCGGGTTTCCTGCGATCCCCCTCCACGGGTCTCTCCGCAGACCCGTGTCAGAGGGCGGACGGGGCAGGTAAATGGTGTGCCGGCATTGGAGCGCGGTGTTCCCAGCTGGGCGTACCAGAGGTGGAGGTGGCCTTCCCGCGGGGACCGTTCCTAAGTTCTAAAAGAAAATATGTGGGTGTAGAGTGAGGGAAAGTGAATTATAAAAGGGGAAAATAAAAAAAATAAAATAAAATAAACAAGGGCAGAGAAAAGTGCAGGTTGCTGTGCGTTCACGTGTGGGACCAGAGATGCTCGTATGTGCTCAGAGAACGAGGAGCACAGAAGGAGCCTCCGTGGTAGAGCAAAGAGTTCAGACAGCTAATGGTCTCCAGTGTAAACGAGTAGTTGGGAATGGGTGCACACACACACAGAGGAGGGAAGAGTGAGAGAGAAAGAAAGAAAAAAATGTTCTTCTTTACTGGGATGTGTTTTTATAGGAGCAAAGTCACGTGATGCCTTGGAAAGGCATTGGCGCTGGCTTCTTTGATAGGAGTGTGCCTTTAGCTGTTCTGGTCATTTCCTCTCCTGAAAAAAAAACCCACCAAATGGATCGGTGAAGGAGGATTG
This sequence comes from Phasianus colchicus, assembly GCF_987193195.1. Classification (NCBI taxonomy): domain Eukaryota; kingdom Metazoa; phylum Chordata; class Aves; order Galliformes; family Phasianidae; genus Phasianus; species Phasianus colchicus. The sequence continues at coordinate 16,503,060 of NC_143439.1, read as the reverse complement.
TGCCCTCCCTTCTCCCGTTGCCAAGGTTAATCATTCTGTACATCTCCCGGCTCCCATTACAGGCCAGGGCCTCGCCACCCTCACCTCAGGTATTGTTTCCTTCCCTTCTCAAAAGGGAGCGTAACTGAGAATCCAGGTTGTGCGAGTGGCCTGCCTGGGGTCACTGCTGGCAGGACCAGCACCTCCCGGGGCCTCACTAGGCACTTGTACTGCACTTGTACTTGTACTGCAGCCTCCCCAAGGCCCTGCTTCCTCTGCAGAATACATTTGTTACATCTTGATTCCTCGCTATGCTATAGTACAGAAGGATTATTAACAAATTATCTGTGAGCCAGTGCATCCTGCATAGGGCCAAAATGCACGGTCTGGAGCAGTGACGCTGTGACAAATGGGGAGCTCAGAGTGGATTCAGAAGTTTTGTAGGAACAGGATGGAGGATGCGGGTTGTTACTCCACCACAGGCACACGTTAAGCACTCACGTGGTAGGTCTTGCATTACATTTGCTGGAGCTTTAGTATGTACATAGTTGCTTAATGCCCATAAAAAAAAAAAGAAACCTCTTTCCCCCAGCCTGCTTTAACTCTGCATTTTGAGTTTGTGCCTTTCCACACTGGTCACCAAGACTCTTTAACCAGGCCGGTTGTTTCTTCCTGTCTCCCTCAAACCTTCCCACTTTCCTTGATCCCTTTCTAGGACATGTAGGTAAGCTGCCTTGGAGAAACGCCTGTAAGGCTTGTTACGCTGCATTTTGCATATGCTCCTCCGATTTAAAAATAACAATTCTAGTCCAAGAGGCTCCTGCCGTGTTTAGGAACGGAGCAGGAAATGTAAACGTCAAGCAGCTGCACCGCGGTTCCCAGGTGCGCGCAGCGGCTTTAAGCCGGGGCTCCGCAGGCGCAGCGCCCGCCGGACGTCTTTTGCGTTGCACCGCGGCGGCTGCGCAAGATGGCGGCGCCCGGAGGCGCGTTACTGCGGCGAGGTGAAGGCGCTCGGCCGCCGCCACCGGGGCCGGGAGAAGCGGGGAAGGGAGGCGGGAGGGCTCCTCGCGGGGCCGGGCGCCTGTCTGAAGCCGTGCGTGCTTTTCTCCGCAGTGCTGACCCCGTGCCGCCTGTGGGCCTTGCCCGGGCTCCAGCGGCGTCCCGCCGCCGCCCCGCTGAGCGCCGCGCCGCCTGCCCGCCTCTACGCCGCGGCCGCCGAGTGAGTGTGTGCTGGGGGCTGTCGGCGCTGCCCTCCGCTGCCTGCGAGGAGCTGGAGGCTGCCGCGAGGCATCCTTCGGCCTCCTCTAGTCTGAGCCGAGCGAACCGAGATGCCTCAGCTGCTCCTCTCACGTCTCGTCCTTCAGATTCTGACATTGTTTATGTTGGCGTTTCTTGAAGTCTAATGCCACTGTCTAAGTAGAAAAGGGGAAAAAATGAGCTCAATGTATGGAACAGTGGAGTGCACAATATGCTGAGAGCTCTGAAGAGCAGTTAATTTCTCACCTTTTGCATTGTTATTATTAGAGAAATAGTGTCTTTCTCTGCCTGAAGTGTTTTTCTCAATGAATTGAGAGCCTGATAAGGCAGGTAGGATTATATAAGGATTGGGGCTCATTTGTTAACTGCACTGGAAGTTTGTTTTCTGGCTTGGCCATTGGAGGCAAGTAATTAGACTGAATTTAGGGATGCTGCTTGTTACATGTAGAACCTACCTTTATAACTCTTTGCTGATTAACTGATACTTAACAGTATCTATTTCTTTCTCTTAAAATATGTAACGCTATATGGTTGATGGGTTGGGTTTTTATTGTTTGTTTTTTGTGTTGCATGCTTCAGAAATGCAAAAAGAGGCTCACAAAAGGCCAAGCAGGAAGAAGCCCAGAAGAAAAAAGGACGTGGCAGGCGGCCGTTGCTGAGCAAGCCTGTGGATGATGTGTACTTGACGTGGTACTACGAGCGACCATCCTACAATGTAGAAGAAGCTGTGGGTATGTTAAAGAAATTTCAGGAACTGGACTTCACATACCCAAAACAGTTTGTGTATATTAATGTGACCCTAGATATGGAACTGCAGAAGAAGGTAAGTGGGAAGTGGCTACTAATTCTTGTATTTTCTTTTCATAATGTGAATAGTTGTTTTAAGTTTAGAGTAAATGTTACCAGTGGTCTTCTCATCTGCCTTTGCAGATGCTCTGGCTAAGCATTGGAATGCTGTTTGTGTTTGCAGGTGACTTTATTCTTTTATTGTGTGTATGCTTATTTAATAATGTTTAAGTACTTGGGGTGAAGATGAGTGTCTTCAGGAATTATGGAGGTCAGCTATTATGTGTCTGAAATTCACATTCAGACAAGACCGGTCAAACTAAGATTTACACCTACTTGAGCTTTCCACCTAGATTATCACCTCAGATGTGTGTTTTGTTCTGGAATGATTGTTATAGGGAAAGGTCTTAGTTTAGCTGCTTCTTATCTCTGCTTCCCACAATGTTTTAATTTCTGTTTTTGTCATGCTCTGTGAAAGTATATTATTGCATGTTTGCTTATGATATTTTTATGGGCACTTTTTCCAACTTTTATGTTGGAGTGAGGGTGCTTCTATGTGAAAGGGAAGCATCTGTTTTATTTACTTGTTTAAAAAAACCTTATTTCATTGTTTATTTCTTTGGAGCCCTTGGAGTTTATCCACAAGCCCTGTCACTTTTTTGTGGAGCTGCTGATATCCTCAGCAGTTACTGGGAGATGGCTTCACGTTGCATGACCACAGATAATGCCAGCTTCCAAAGTATGACAGACTGGACTTGAATCCAGAGCAGGACGACTCCCTGTGTTACTTTGAAGTGCGTGAGAGCTAGGACTCCTGTTAAGTTGCTGTAAGGCTACTGTTTTTAGAGGAGTTCTATGCTGCCATCTGATTTCCTCGCTTGGGTTAACAACACGGTCATGTTAAGTGGGTATATCAGTGTGAGCTTTCTTTACCACACTAGAAGTGGATGGTGTCCTTACAAGTCTTCAAAAGACGCAGATTAAGAAATGAAGAAAAAGCACAGACAGTTTTTTTTTCTATGTGATGTTTATTGCCCTGTCAGCTGCTTAAGAGGTTGTTAGGACTCTGGTCTGAGTGTTGTCTTGGTGCAGTGTTCTCGTAACCCTGCAAAGGGTCTTCACTTTCATCAGTTCAAAGGTGTCTAGCCCAGTTGAGCCTTACTCTAAGAGATTCTGCTTCCTCCATAGTTGAAAAGCAGTTTGGCTTCTTAAAAGTTTATTTCCTTCTGTGTCTAACTAAATATCTTCTTTAGCATACCAGGGGGCTCTTAGAGCTAGATAAATTCATATCTAAAGCAATACAGACCTCTTGCAACCGTTTTTAGTAGCTGCGTGGTATGCTTATGCTTTGGCAAGGGACACGTTTCTTGTGAATGTTTTGCACTGTCTACTAAATTGGTAACATACTTCTCATAAGCTGTGACTACAGCATCTCGGTGATTGTTACTGATGCCACCTGAGTGTAGCAGTCCTACATGTGGGAGACAATGACCCTAGTTCCTTTATCTTGAGCAAACAGTAGCATGAATAATTCCAACCTTTTAAGTTGGTGAAGTTTAGATTGTATTCTACACCAGACATACAAAAGCAGTCACAATCTATGCATCATGTGTTTTTATCATCATTGTTTGCTATATGTATGTATAGGCTAAGTACTCATGTTTTTGTCAGGTGGCTGCATTTGTGTGGGACAAAGTTAAATAATATGACTCGCTGTTTGGTCATGATTTGTTTCAATTTTTCTTTTTCTCTTTTTAGAAAAAAGTGGATCAGTTTGCAAGCATTGTTCTTCTTCCATACCGCTTTACAGATGAAACGAATAAGGTCTTGGTTTTCACAGAGGTCAGTAAGCCTGAATTACTTATTTATAAGTGTCATGAACCCAGCGTGCTCTTGTGTAGGAGCTAGTTGTGTTGTATGTACGGTACTTGGCTTTGAGAAGACTCTTCAAATGCTTTATGGAACTCACAAGCCTGTCAGGGATACATCTTCAGCAGTGTCTTAATATGTTAAAATGGATCTTGAATTTCCTATGTCACGTTATCTTTACACCTGTGGTATATTCTAGCAATGCACTCAAGGAGAAAACATCAGCACAGGTGTGACTAAGGGAGACATGATTAAAGTCTTCTATAGGGTTGAAAACTTTGACCATCCTGTAATAAAGATGGACAGTTTGATGCAGCAGTCATTTCCATCCCTTAGTAGACAGTGGAAACTAGAAGTGCTTGTTATTCACCATAACTTGTACTGGAACAGAATGCAATTGTGTGATAGTGGGAGGGATTAACTTCTCAAAACAAAACAAAAAACTACCCAAAGCAAGCAACCAATGAAATTAACACAACCTTCCCCACAAATTCTTCATCCTCTGTTGTAGGAGTTCACTAGTGTGATATAGTTTATGGAGCCATTGTCTTACCTGAATGAGGCTAGTGCAGGCTCTCTGCTGTTGTCCTTTGCCCATTAATTTTTCTAATAGAATAGTTATGTATAATCAACATGAGATTGTCGTAGAGAAGTGCCTTGAACTGAATTTATGACCCTTTCAACTGAGCTTTGATAGATTTTCTACGTAAGCTGCAAGGTGAGAATCCTACAGAACTGAGGCCTGATAAGTATGCCAGGTTCTGTGTTGCAATGTCTCGAAACCTTCTCTCTTAGCCTCAAATTCAATCAGGATAGGACACCCTGTGTTTTCTGAAGGTGTGTATGTGGAAGAAGATTGAGGGACTCCAGTCACACACCACCACTTTCATGTGGAAGGGTGAAGCTAGTCAGCTTTTTCTTGTGAGGGAAACCTTATTTTGACTTTTGGTCAGGAATATCTACCTTTTCCAAAAGCTTGAGCCAAAAACAGATTCCTGCTACTATTTAATTATATTAACTATAAATATACTATTAAAGTATATTAACAGCTAAATCTCACAGAAGAAAAAATGAAGTTTGCTTCAAATAGCATTTAGAATCTAAGTGTTAATAGCAGAGGTAAATAGCCCTATTTTGTAGTGGTTTTAAGTAACATTCTCCATGCTTTTCTTGTAGTATTTAGTGAATGTTGTCTCCATGTAGTGGATGGTTGTCTGTGACTTTCAGAAGATGGTGATAGGAGAGAAAGGGCTTGTGATGAAGTTTTTCCCAAGTGGGATGACTTTTTTTCTCATACTTCACCAGAAGAGGACTGAAGACTTGCCTGTTGCTTCTTACTGGGGCTGGAATTGAGTGGAGTGAGCTGGAGTTGCTGCTCCAGTGGGATATTTTGAGTCTTTGATTAGTTTTAAGACATTCCTTTGCTTTTGATACAGAGCAATCAGTTGTACTGATGTTAATACACTTGTGGTTTTTTTCCTTCCAACAGAATGAGCAAGAAGCTGAAATAGCTCGAGAGAATGGAGCTGCTGTTGTGGGAGGCATTGAATTAATCAAATGGGTATTTATTTATTTTTAATTAAGTAAATTAAACATTTTAATTTGCCATAGTGACTGATGTGGAAGGAACAAGAAACTTCATGTCCAAAAATCTTTAGCTGGAAGTTAGCAGCCAATATGAACAGTGAAATACTGCTTTGTATGTTCTAACATGTTGGTAAATAGAACTTGTGTATTTGGGTAATTCATTGTATTCCTAAACATATTTGCATTTGTCTTACTGTAGATTTTGGAAGAAGAAATTCAAATGGATTTCTACATAGCTGTTCCTGCAATAATGCCTAAACTGATACCTTTAAGGAGCAAGCTAAAACAAAAATACCCCAGCACAAGAAGAAGTAAGAAGCAAATCTATTTTATAAATCTAAGTACTGGAACAAGATTTAACTCTTGAGGTGACTTTTTTTGAGGACACAGAATTGCATTAGGTATTTTGCTGATGTGACTGAGCCACATGTTTTGTCTTATGAGAGTTGCTTTAAGAAGCCCTCTTTCTCCTACAATACAAATATTGGGATTACAGTCAATGTTAGTTTGTCAACTAGTTGTGCGTGTCATTCTGTATATGATCAGCTGTAATAGTACTGTGAACTTTGTGTGACAAACTTAAGAAAATAGAAGCAGCTTGTTAAGTGTGTTCACTGAGGTCGTTATGTTGTTTAACAGTTGTTGGATCCCATCTTCATCACTGCTCATTGTGTTTGTGCTTCTGAATAACAATGTTCTTCATGCTTTTTGTTAGTGTAACTTGTTCACTTATCTGCATGTCTTTCCCTTTTTATTATGCACGAGAAACTTTCTATTCAGGTCAGATTCTCTGAGCATCAAATGTCAGTCTCTAAATATTTTTCATCTCCCTTACTTATTTTAGGGGTTTGTTTCTTATGTAGATGCGTCAGTTTCTTAAAGCAGTAAATCTTGACTCAGATTCTCACTTACCTTCTCCCAGCTGTCTTAACGCGGCTTTCACAAGCTGCAGGCACTGCTCTTGGCCTCCTGAATGTTTGCAGCAAATGTATTAGCCTGTCCAAAGCATTACAACAGAATACTCCAGATGTTTCTGTAAAAATGAAAGCTGTATTATTTTATTATGAACTTGTTTAGTTTGTGGGTTCCTGATGGCTGATTTATCTTGGAGCCTTCCAAAGACATGTGGGAGAAATAATACTTGCAGTTGAAGCAATTGAGTGATGTTGTAAATCTGTCAAATAAGTTTCTGCAGCTGAGATAACAAAACCAGCTGTCTTTACTTGTGCAATGACTGCACTGGGCCATAGTGTTTCAGGTAGAGTGTAATCTTGCTAAAACACAGTTGTATACTGTGTTTCCAAGGCAGATGCTTAGAGATGGTTCTGAGTTGAACTTAGATACCAGTCTTCCAAATAATTATACTAGGTAACAAAGACTACATATGTATGCTCTTCACAAGTTTTTTTATTTGAAGTGAGATATGAGTTACATATTTAATTATTCTACTATATCATCTGTGAAGATTTGCTGATCAATGAAGAAGGAGGGAAAATGGAGGCAGATTTTAACAGAAAACATGCAAACAGCTTTTTTGTTTGGTGCTTAATTGCTTTAAGGTGAAACACTGAAGTCTCCCTTTTCTAATAGTGTGTTCTGCCCTCGTAGTAAGTATCAACTTTTTCGTTGTCTTTTTTAATTAGATTCCCTGGGCCATGATATTCCCAAAATGCTACAGTTCTTCAGAGAAGGTCTTGAGTACATGGTACAAGATGAGCGTCTAATCAAGACAAGGATAGCAAGAGTAAGTGGTAATGGGGAGTTCTGCTGTCCTGTTGAGTAGAGCTGAAGTTAATACTGAAACAGAAAAGTTTTTGTCCTGTGCATTCCCAAGATTAAGTATTGTTTTACTGACCTATGAAGTAAATGAAACTTGTGTAGTGTCTTCAGCTGATGTGAGCACTATATGTCATTAAAGTACAGTGATGGAAGATGGCTCCACTTAGACTGAGAGTGATACATATCTAATGCTGAGAAGTTAAGGATGCTGAGAATGGGATCTGTGATTGCTGTTCTATTGGTGGTGAATTGTAATAATGAACAAAATAAGATGCAACTCGAATTCCAAATGTGCCCTATTCCTAGCAAGCCCTATAGCTTTTCTGCTTTTAATGCATCCTTCCCCAACCCCAACACTTTTATGTGGAGAAAACACATTTTTATTTGTGTAGTTAATGATTTATGGGTTATAAGTCTGTAGAGTATGCACAAAGGGAACAGAAAGTATTCACTTGACCCTAATAATTAAGGACTGTTTTCATTTTGAAATTTTCAGACCTAGTTCAATTTCAAAAACTTTGATCCTGGTTCAGGGCAGGAAAAAAGCTAATTGCACCACACCTTAAATATCACAAAATTAATCTGTGCTTTAACTACTGCCATGTAAGAAACTGAGTTCTAGAAAAGCTTTTTTTCTTCTCTTACAGGCTTTTAGTCCTTCTCCTTAAGAGTTCTTTTTTCTGTTCTGAATTGTTATGTTTCCATTCTGTTATGTCTGTTTGTAATCCTGCCTATATTTAACTTTCCATTAACTGATACTGGTGTGGAAAGGAAGTTTATGAGACTTTTAATCTCTGCAGTTTTGTCTGGTACTGGTAGAGATAAGCAAGCCTGTTAATTTTGGCTAGCTCCTGTGAATTGTGCATGTGAATTTAAAGGACCTGTTCTTATATACAGTACTCAAAACTGAGGTTTTCAGGATGGTTCTCCTAAAATATGGAATGTATTACATTTTCATACAGACAGGTTGCATCTTAATCTGTATGCAAGTCTAAGTGACTGTGAAACACCACGAATCCATAGATGTCTTTGTTTCTAGCATTTTGAACATATTTCATGTTGCTTTTGCTTTGGACTAAATTTTAGTCCTTTAACTTTCCTCATCTTGTATTGTAGATCAGCCTTTAAAATACCTGCAAATTAAGGCTCTTTTATTTTTCTATTCATTTATTTATAAAGGGTTAAAAAAAACCACAGGTTTGAATGGAAGTGATCAAAGAACTCAGATGGTTTGATAGCATTTGAAGCAATTGCAATTGGTTTTAGTTATTATACCTTCTTACTGCTGTGGTTAGGGTGTCTGTAACTTAAACCGTGTTGTTACTGATATAAGATGCTGGTGCTACAAGGCAACTTACGTTCTGGGCGTGGCCTGAGATGTCATTTTAAAAATTTTTTAATTAGTAAATAGCAGGTTCTTGTGTTGAGCTCTTAATCTTGGTTTGGAAGCAGTATGATGGGGATTTACTTGTGCACAGTTGAGCTGTGGCAAGATACTGTCAGCTACGTGGCAGAGGTGACTCCAGCACAGCACATGTGACGTGTTCAGAGAGCTGTATGCAGAAAGATGTCTGTGGCTACGGCTTGCATAAAGTGTCTCCACCCTCTGTAGCTGCTCTCCTTTGCCTGACCTAGTTGTGCTGTTTGCGCAGCGGCGCTGAGAGGAAATCTGCTCTAGGCAAGGCTCTGGGAGCTTTGCGTGGTTATGCATGTCTGCTCACCACTAAATCTAGAGCTCTTTACATTTAAACCTTGCCAGTGAGGAAAATAATCATTTGTGAATTACACAGAGACGTGAAGATATATTGCTGTTTTCCAGGTGGTAGTGTAGATGTTTCTGGGACTCTGCTAAGCTGGCATTTCTCAAAGAGATGTTTTCCCTTTAGTGCTGCTGTCTTATGTTGCCTGTTAGTTCAATTACGGCCAATAGCTTGAAGTTGTGCTGTACTCCCACATAAGTCAGCAGCCTTAATGGTGTTTTCTTATGTAGTAAGTAATTGAGATGTCTTGGAGAAGCCTGGGAGTTGGCAGTAGTTAGATTTAATTAGTAGATCTGGAGTTGTGAAACTGAGAATGTAAAATGTTCTTTTGAGACATGGAGCTTAAAGCAGAAGGGAGGCAAAATGAGAATGCTCAAGATATCCCCTTCAAAATCATGCTATCTGAAGAGGGCAGCTTAAAGTAATTTTTATTGAGGATTTTGGCACTGCTTTTGAATTAAGATAGGGTGCTACAATTTTCTTTTCTCCCAAGTTGGAGATGCTTAGAAAAATCAGAATGCAAATAAATGTGACACCGAAAAGAAGTTTCCAGTTTGTTTTCCTGTCTGTGCAGAGAGCTGCCTGGGAAATGGTTCTTCTATGAAACAGAGCAAGATGATTCTGAGAGGTGAGAATTGTTTTGTTTGTTTTTGGAAGCATATTGTATACCTTTTGTGAATGGATGGTTTGTACAGAAGCACTATTTCATTTGTAGGGTAGAAGTACAGAGAGATGAGACTGAATCAGAGATCTCTGCAATTTGGTATATGGGATATACAAGTGAGTGGAAGTCTACATGGGGAACAGAAATAGCAGTCTGCACTAGAGGTAGGATGTTGAAGGAACTGTTTCTGAGCAAATCCACCTTTGGGTAGGTCCAGGTGTTACAGCCATTCAGCCTTCTGTTATCTACCTAGTGAGTCTGTCCATCTAGTGAGAGTTGAAGGTCTCGCACAGATCCTGATGGTTTGCACAGTCCTGAGAATGATGTTTTCCTAGTCATCAATTACTGGCCAATGGCTTGAATTTGGAACAAAAAGAGGAATGGAAGGTGTGGAAGAAATTGTAGCAAGCTGAATTAGAGCTAGGAAATAGTGCTTTACAACTGTGAGGACCAAGGGCACAGCTGCAATAAGGGTTGTTCTAGCCTGCATTTTTGCCTTTCCTACTATTATCTCTGAAGCAGCAGTATTACAGCTACTACCTCTGAAATGCATTCCACTTCAGTGCCAGGATGAGAAGATGGGATCTACAGGGTCTATGTTAGTTTAGATTCCTACTGAGAGCTGTTTTGGTTTGGGATATTTTTTTTTGCTTTTTCCCCTACTTCTTGCTGACTTTATCAGGAAGACTTGTAACTAAGCAGAAGCCTGTGGAAAGCAAGACAGCACAAAATAGGTCAGTGCTCATCTCTAACTAATACTGGCTGTCCTCCAGATGTTCTTACAGGAACATTCATCTACCATGTGTGTCAGCACTTAGCTATTGGTTTGGGGGCTTTCTTTTCTTCTTGAAAGAAGAGAAGCTCTGGTTTCTGCCCTCGTTGTGTAATGAAAGACATTTGACTCTCTGGATAATGATGAAATGTAGTTGTTTTGTTATGCTGGTCCAACTCAAAATAAAATTTGTTAGGAGTAGCTCTAAACCTGTACTGAAGAGGTTTTACTAACATTTTTCTATAGAAGCCTCTGAGGACCAGTTCCTGGAGTTCAGCCAAGCCAAGTGTTTCTCTTGAAATAGGAGAAAAAGTGGTTTTACTTGAATAGTGCAGAGATGTGCAGAGGTCATGTATTACTACAGGATGCCAGTCACAGTACCCTTGTTAATTACTTGACACCTTACTGTGCTCCTGAAATGTCTCACTATTCATGTGAACTAAAAGGTGAAATGCATTGCTGTTCATTTCTTGTTAGCACTAGGAGACAAAGGGAAATCAGAAAACAGAGCCGGGAACTCATGCCTCTCTGTGAGCTTATTTCTTGTTTTGCAGTTGACTGCAATACATTTTTATTTATTATAGGTAATTGGAATTCTGGATCTTGCAAGTGAAGAAAGCAGAACTTGAAATGCTGTCTGTTCTTGTTAGTTTGTCTTAGAAGGGTTGTAACAGGGCATTTGGGATAGTTTTTTTGTTTTTTAATTTTCCTCTCAGTGCAGCTTTAAGCCCAGTTCAAGTGTTTTGAGAACTGATTCAGGTTTCTGGTTGAATGACTACAGCCCAGGTCTCTTGCATGCCATGAGATAAAGCCATAAGAATTCCAGTTTCAGTTCTGGAACAGATAATTATTGACTGCATTGTCCTGTAAGACTTCTTTAGTAAGTGTAACTTTGAGTTCTGAGTGCAGGTGCTGAAACTATAATTTCTGGATTGTTGCAGCATTTAATGTAGGAGCCTCAGTCCTATGGCTGTCTTGAGGTGGGAAGGAGGCTGAGGAAGTTAAGGAAGAGGCTGAAAAAGGTTCTGGCTTCCTCACAAGAGTGCATAATTTTTTCTGGGAGTGGAGGGTGGACTGATGTGCCTTGCTGTATAAGGCTCTTGGGATGACAGTATTTTAGGAATGTTCATGTTATTGCATATATTCTTTATACTGACAGCTGGAAGAAGAGACAGTGTGGGAGTGAGACAGAGGCTCGAGCTCTATAGCTCCTTTATATTTCTTGAATGTGATGTCAAATTACTGTTGTCTGAACTGAAAGTGACTGGTAGATGTGCAGAGGAGGAAGAAGAAAAGGTGCTCTCTGCCTTCTCCAGGTTTTCCTGCCCTGCCATGGCTGGCATTTCCTTTGTGTGTGTTACATGTAACACACAGTGGTTACATTGGTAGCTCAGATTCACTGGCACTACCAATCTCCTGATACAACTCCTAAGTACAGTTCAGAAAAACAGCTCAATTTATTGTTTTAATATAGAGCATCTTTTAGTTCTTCATTTGCAGATGTAGCCAGCAAATAGGCAAGTGCCTTTTCTGTGTATTCAGTTGGTTGCTTCTAAAGATTCCCAAAAAGGTGATGTTTAAAACTCTACTTATGAAGCCTCAGCAGAGGTAGTGAGAGACCCTATTGAAGAAGCATGTTTCGTACAAACAAGGAAGAATGAACTCTATTGACCCTGCTTACAGCACCTGGTGCTACTCTAGAGAGTGATGTCCTAAACTTAAAGAGTAAGCTGGGAAGAACTTCAGTTTTGTGTTCTGGCTGTAGTACATATTATCAGTTTTCTAAGCTGCTTTGTGGTTAAGTTGTTATATACTAAATGGACTAGAATTAGATTAATAGTTGTTCCTTTTGTAGAGTTTCTTATTTGCCAGACTGACTCAGGACCTAAAAATACTGACCAATTCCTATTGGATCAATCTTATGTGTGTCTTGCGCATCTTTAGGTCTGGTCCAGAGTGCTTTTGTCAGCTTAGGTAAGCCTAAAATTAACCTAAATATTTAAGTGCTGAAACATAGTGACTGTACACACACCAAGAGTTACTGTGGGTTACTTACTGTGTGGATATAGAAACTACTTTGAAATAGTCAGAACACTTTGGAAATTACATGTCTTCATTATGGTGCCATTGACATCTCAAGAAAATTATGGCACACAGGCTGTTGGGATGTGTTATGTTATCTGATGGAATGCAACTTGCTTTGCCCTATTTTCTAATAGTATCAAATATGGGATGTTAGCAGATGTCTTTGTATTTTGAGATAATTGCCTTCTCTCATAACGTGTTGTAGTCTTAAGTTCTTAGAAGGAATTGCAATGTATTGCTTAGGGGAACTTGAAAATTCATTTTCTTTTGAGTTCTTCTAGACTTGATTGCAGATGAGTAAGTAACTTAACAGTTATAAAGCTATACAAGTGAAGGCTTACTTGAGACATGAACACAGTGCAAGATTTGGAAGCAAATATTATTCAAACCTTAATTTGAAGTGTAGTTTCTAATTAGTTATTAGTGTTAAATTGTTCCGAGTGCTCCTTTATTTTTAATTCCATTAAGTGTGATCAGTCCGTCAGTGAAGTGAAATGCTCAGCTTTAGCAAACATTTCTGTATCTGTTAATTTATGACAGGTTTATCATCATGCTTTGCAATCAGCGTAGCAGTAATAAAAATGAACGACTACTGGCTTGTGTAACAGAGGAATGGTGTTTGGGGTATAAGTTTGCCAGAAGTACATAAAAAGAGATCAATGGACCAAATCTGGGAGGAGACTACAATGCTTAACAGCATGTCTATTGCAATGAATATATTTATGGATAAATGAGATGGTAATGAAATCTGCTTATGCTGCACTGGGTGGAGTTGGAGAGAAAGATTGGACTCCAGTGATTACTGTACAGTCCACTGTAAGGAAAATAGCATTTTTCTTTCTTCATTCTTCTTCACTTTCTATTACTTCAATTTCTGAAATTTCTAGGAGAAAAAATATTGATTTTCATACAAGTGAAGATATCTGGATTGTATGGGTGAAACCAGAGGGCAGACTAAATATGACATTGCAGGACATTATGCTTCCTGAACATTAAGTCTGGGAAATGCGTATTCAGCTCTCCAAGAGCTGTGGCCCTGGATCTGAACCCAGGGTGTTCGGGTTTGTCTCTTCCTCATGAGTTGCTCATTGTTAAGGTGTGTCCATACAAGATGAACAGAAGTTGTGGTTTGAGGTGTTTAATATCTGAGAAAGTAATACTTTTTTGGCAGTGGTGCTGGTTCGCTCCCAGATACTTACGATCAATCCAGTGAGGACTGGTTGCGTAGCTGAAGCAATGTGAAAGTCCTTTGTTACTTAAGGATACTGTGCAGAATGAGGAGTCACCAGTCCATGGTTTATTTGGTTGGAAGATCAAAAAAGCCATGGATGAAAACTGAGGTGTATAAAAAGTAGTTGCAAATTGGTCCATGCTTTGTGCTTAGTACACATGCTGCAAGTAGTATATTGAAAGTAAAAAATGAAGCAGAGCTCCAATTTTTGTGGTTTTTTAAATGATTTCTTTTGTTCAGTCGTACCTTAATGCCTTCAATTTCAAGTGCTTTTATTTTTTTGGAGTTGATCTATTTTGTATTTTGACAGCTATTTCTTGATGCTTATTTCTTCAAATATTGAATTTCCTTTAATTTTGAAAAAGTGCTTATGTGCATTACTTTTAGAACATCTTTAAGGCTACATGTATATGGAGCTATGGAAATATCTATTTCTTGAATGTCATGAGTAGAAAGATAGAAATAATGAAGAGCATATAACCTCATAAAATACTTCTGAGACACTTTGATAAGGCTGTTAATGGGATGTCTAACTCTTTAACAAGAATACAGAATCATAGGATGGTTTGGGTTGGAAGAGACCTTAAACATGATAGTTACAACCCCCTGCTATAGGCAGGGACACCTCCCATAGGGCAGGTTGCTCACAGCCCCATCCAGCCTGGCCTTGAATGCCTCCATTGAGGAGGCATCCACAGCCTCACTGGGAAACCTGTTCTAGTGTCTCACTGCCCTCACAGTAAAAATTATCGTCCTAATATCTAGTCTAAATCCACCCTCTTCTAGTCTAGAGCCGTATTCCCTCATCCTGTTGCTTCATACCTTCATTAAAAAAAAAAAGCCTCTCTCCAGCTTTCCTGTAGGCCCCCTTCAGGTACTGGAAGGCTGCTGTAAGGTCCCCCTGGAGCATTCTCTTCCCCAGGCTGAAGAGCCCCAGCTTCCTCAGCCTGTCTTCATAGGGGAGGTGCTCCAGCCCTTTGATCATATTTGTGGCCCTCCTCTGGACCCACTTAGCTTGATATCCTAGGGAAATAGCTTGATGTTCCCAGAAGAAAAAAAATACTTATCCAAATACAGAATTCATATATACCCAGTACCTTCAGGTATATCTGTGTAGGCTTTAAGAGCATCGTGGCTAATTCTGTGTTAATGTTTTTCAGCTGGATATGCCTTCTGAGCAGATAGTTGCCAATCTAAAAGCAATTATTGAGGATATCTGCAAGTTCAAACCATCAAGTGCTGGTAAGCAGCTATTCCTTTGATCTATTAGTTGAAGCTGTTGAATCAAAATGAAGAAGCAGATGTTAATCAGGATGTAATTAATGGCCTCATTGCTTTTTCTGCTTCGGATGGGAGAAGGGAGCTATTGGGTAACTCAGTGAATCATAACTTAAGAACTGGACAGCCCATGAGGGCATTGATAGTGTGCTCTTCTGATGTCAGCTCTTGTTGCACTACAGAACTGTGGTGATGTGCAAAACTAAATTTGCAAGGTTGATTTTTTTTTTTTAAATAGCTTTTAGCCATACAGTGAAATCTGCATAAGTCATAAAGGCCTTCAGAGTCTGTGTGGATTGGTTTTGCTCACTGGCATGACCCCTCTGGAGCTCAGCACAAAGAATATGAACTCAGAATCACAGAATCCACCTCTAATGTCAGCTGAAGCACAGGAATCCTCTTTAATAACTAATCTGATGCTAGCTACCTGCTTGAAGGTATGCTGCACTTTAATTAATGGTGTTTATTCATCAATTAGACCAGCTTAGTTAACGAAGGGTGAGCTCTTTTCATAGTATTTTGCTTCCTCTGTAGTATCTAGCTTATGGTGTGAGCCTTTGTTTGATTGTTTGTTTTTACTGGTTTAAAAAATATTTGCAATGTGTAGGATGCAGGCATGTTCCTTAAAGTATCCTTACAGCAATGGAATCTATGTAGGCTTGATAACTGTCAATCACTTAGCTATAAGTTTTTCATTCTTTCAGATTATCTGTATGTGCTAGCATGTTTTCATGCAGCTGTGCAGTTAGCACTAAAACAGCATTCCTCTGCAAATCACTTCAAGTATTGGAAGACTCAAAATACTACTAGGCATATGTTTTTGGAGTATATGTAGATACACTTCCACTAAGAAACTGGACTATTTCTGTAGTTGCTCTTGTGAAAAGACTCGCTCAATGTTTGGTGGTAGGATGCTGAAATAGTATAGGTTTCTTCTATGCCCTCTGTCATGTATGAGTATTTCTGTGATCAGCAAGTGCCTAATTAATTTTCATGAAGCTACAAATAGAGGAAAAACAATTGTAATGTGTTTTGGAGCCTACATTTGTGCCCGTGTGATCACTTTGACTAGAATTAGATTGTTAGGAAGAGGGCTTTATTGTTGTAAATAAGGAATTGTAAGCAGTTGGAAGCCAAGCTGCGTAGAGATAGTATTGACAGAATGAAGATATGAGGTTTGCCATAGAGAATGTTATGTTTGCTGTATGTAGGAAGAATGTGTTGTTAGTTTATCTGCCATCACTTATTCTATTTCAGTATTTTGATCAATTTTGATCTACTTGTGTGGTTCTGCTTCAGGTCATACATTGACAGAATCTGGATTAGTACTAAGATAAATCAGTATGAAGACATGAAAACTGATGGAGTAACTAAATAGCTGGTATTCTTTGTTTTCTTAGGTCCCTTTGTGAAGAAGCTGGTTATTAGATCTTCAACCAGTGAGGGCTTACTATTGAACCTTGATGGACTTCTCCCTGAGGTAGAGAAAGCAGAAGAAAAAGAAGAAGAAAGTGTAGAAGATGAAGAAAAACCTGTCCAAGAATCTGTTAGTACCTGATGCCTTTCCTTGTGCATCTGATGATGAAGTTTGAAAAGCAAATGGTGTGGTTAAAATCATATTCTGTGAAAAGAAAAAAAAATAAATCTGTGACTTTAACTTTTAAAATTCTGTGTGACAAGAAATTGTCAGAAACAGGAGTCTGTCAAAACTGAAGACATCTTAAGCTTTTTCTGTTGGTAGCTGAAAGCTTTCTAATTTGCATCTAGTTTTTTCTTTGCGTATGATAATTCTTAGTCTAATAAAATTTTGTACTATAAACTGAGTTATTACCAACCAATTTCCACAGTTAGAGCTGAAAGACAAGCCCACCTTATATCCATAGTGCTGGGTTTCCTTCCTACTTTGTAGAAATTGCGGAATGTTCAGTACTTCTGTACATTACTCAGTCCCACACAGAGAAACTAATGCAGTGGGAAGCTGCTGTATAACTTGCAAAGAGAAGGAAGCTAGGGTTTAATTTACTGTCTTATTTTCTGCAGCATCAGGGATGAATTTGGTTTTGGGTTGGTGGGAGCTGCATCTTCCTGGTGCTTGTGGTATCCAACTTTGTTTTTATTTGATCTAAACATAGATACTGAAGTGATGTGTAGAGAACTGTTGCCTCACTAGGCACTCTGAAGCTACCTCCTGCTTCTCAATGCAGGATAGTCTTTGTGACATACTGTAGGAGTTGATATCTTTTTTTTTCCCCCACAGAAAAAAATGGGTTATCTTATGTGAGACAAATGATTGTGCAACATTTTTCTAATAACATTTAATCCCCGTGTAACTGATTATACTTTTTAGGGAATCCAATTACTGTTTGTAATATGCAGGAAAAAAGAGTTGATCCTAGAATCACAGAATATCCTGAGTTGGAAAGGATTCACAAGGATTGTAGAATCCAGCTCCTGGCTTTATCCAGGAGCACCTAAAATTTAAACCTTATTTTTGAGAGCATTGTTCAAATGCTCTTTGAACTCTGGCAGCTTGGTGCTGTGACCTCTGCCCTAGGGAGCCTCATCTAGTGTCTGACCACCTCTGGTGAGGAACCTTTTCCTAAAACTCAACCTGACCTTTCTCTAACTGTCATATATTAAACTACTTTAGGGTGAAATCTGAGTGAAGATCCAAAAGTTATGTGTTGATTTGTTGTCTGCCATAAAGGTAGAAAAGCTCTTTTGACAGTCTTGCAGATAACTGCTTGGGGTAAGTGAGTGGATTTGAAGTTGAGAAGGCTTCACAACAATAATAGATCCTCCTGTACAGGTAACTCATAGGAATGCTCGTATGCTATGCTTCATGTTGAGAGATTACCTAAAAATGCTTACTGATGCTTTATGAGGATTTATTGTGTTTCTGTATGGGGGTGGAAAGCACATGAGAGGAGCAGTGAGTTGTTAAGAGGTGTAGGGCCGTGTGCTTGGTTAGTTATTGTGGAGGCACAGCGGCCCCTGTAGATAGAGGCTCCCCATCCAGCCATTGTATGCAGAAGTGGGGGAGAAAGGCTGTGGAGTCACTTTTGGTCATTCACTAGCTTAACTTGTTACTCTAACTCTTGATATTTCTGGATACCATTAGATTTGGTGGAAAATCTTGAAAGCAAAGACTTCTCAACTGAAACAGGACTTTGTTAGGAATAGCACAATCTGTGCTAGATTACCAACTAATTAATTATCCTCTTGATGAGGATTAAGCTCTTAAATGTTGCCAAGTTGAGCCTTCAAATATATTTAAGATTTTGCTCTTTGGGTCTAGCCAGTGTGGTAAAACAAGAACTATTTTTTTTGCAACAGGTAGTAATCATTATGCTTCTAACATAATACTGCTGTTCTGCTGACTTTAACTACAGTTGTGTGGCAATTACTTTGACTTGTTATGGTATCTACTTGTTTTTTTTTTTTCCCAGCATTCTTAAATATAAACTGAAGACTAGAGAAGACATCTGGCTGTCTAAAACTATGTGTTTTTCCACCTCCCTGTAGAATGTTTCCAAGCTTTCTTCGTGTTGTTTCCAGCAGGTGGCGTTCTTGTTCCCTCTCTTTCTTAGAGAAAGTGTTTCTCTGATTTTTTTTCATTCTTTCTTGTTAGACATGTGCTAGTACAAATGCATCCAAGAAAATTAATGTGTGTCCAAGAAGGATCAATTATATGAAAAGGGAGAAGGTTATCCAAACTTCATAGGTTTGCTTGTTTTGGGGGCTTTAAATAATTCCTTTTATTGGAGACGAGGATGTGGTTTGTCTCTTTTTTTAATGGGGTTACACATGTCTGCTTTGAAATTGTTGCATCCCCATCTGAAGCATTTTGCTGCTGTCAGGGAGGGTGTTTGATGGATTGCTCTTAGGCCACACTGCTATGTTTTTAAATACGTGGAGTGCTTACACAGTTTTAACATAAAATTGTCTTAAGGGTATAGGAAGGCTTCATCCTCACTTCAGCTGACTTACAGATACATTCAGCCTTATAAACATTATTTTTTGGCTGTGGACTGTGCTCCTACACCTTGCTAGAAAAAATAAAATTCAACCAGTGTTGGTTATGGAAGTGAAGAGTTGGTGCGACTAGCAAGAATGTTGTGTTAAATGTATTCAGTAATGTTACCTGACCTAAACATCCAGTTTGGTCTGATTCAACTTATCAACAAATGAGATGTTGCACGGGGAGATGCTTACTCATCACTACAGAATTGTGTGCATTTCTGATCAACTGAGGCAGAAAAGACAAGTTTCTGAAGATGAGGGATGATCAAGAATTGTAATCAAGAAAAACCGTTTTTTGACGTGTTTAAGGCTTTTTTTTTTTTAAGGTTTAAGGAATCTTCTCTCTACCCTATGCTTTAAATAGCTGCTGTGCTTATCACTGGTGGCTGTGTGTGGCTAAGTCTAGCTTATGCTAGCGTAGAGTGGAAAAGCAACTTACTCTCTACAGCAGAAGACTTCAGCTTATGCCAAGCTTTTCTTAGATCGTGTTCTGCAAGCTCCATGCCTGCACTGTGTCTGATTTCGTTAGCTCAAGAATAGCATTGTGTACAGCTACATCATTTATCCTGTAACCTTTTCTCATTTGGAGATTGTGTGGAGAATGTGCTTGTATGAGCAGGGAAGAGCAAACCATGGGAGGTGTGCTTTGTTTTGAGGATGTGTCTCTTAAGCTTCAGTGCATCTCAAATGGATCATGAACAACTGATTAACACTTTAAATTTTAGGGGAGGAATAAAAGGATATTTTATAGGGTCTAGATGTGTAGTTTACAAGATGGATGTTTTTTTAAGTGATAATCAAGCATAAATATACAGGTGAACTTATCTCAGCCTCTGACTGCTTGAGGGTACTTTCAGAGAATTAAAAATATGGAATACGTGTATTCCTGTAAAAAGGCATACTTCAAAATTTTGAATGCTATGGCAATACTAAAAACGTGAATCTCCAGAGATCAGGTGGAAAAAAATACTAATAAACTCATCTAACTTTCAGCTGCATTTATTCAGGTATAATCTTTGCATATTGTAATGTTACTAATTGATGTAGTAACAATGTCCCTAGTTTGTATAATACTGAAATGGCATTATGTAAACGTGTAATATTGTGATTTTATCCTGAAATGCTTTATTGGAATGGAAGAGAGATGAAAAAAAGACAACATGTGGTTATTCCCATTTAACAAGCTTAGTCTAAAAACATGCGGAGTGGGAATTGTTGTACATGTGTTTCTTGTGCCAGTATGCCTTAGAAATCCACTTAATTGCTAAAGTAAGCATAACTAAGATGGCATTTCTTGCTTTTGGAAATGAATACTAGTGTACTATTTGCTCAGTTTGTTTTTGTAGTGCCTTACTGGTTTCTGATTAGTTACAGCATTACATGAAACTGTTTATCTGTCCTAAATGTTGAGTTATTGGAAATCAAGTAAGATAAGAGGTAACCTTTTACCAGATTTTCTGTTAATGAATGCTTAATACCTCCTTTGGTAGGTAAACAGAGCGCGGATCTTCTATCAAAAGCAAAACTGCATTAGGCAGTCCTGGCCTATAGAAATGCATGGCAAAGCAAGAGATGATGTGTTACAAGGCAATAACCTGTCTGTACTGTTTTTGTGTAATATTACTTGCAGTAAGTACAAACACATATTAAGTAAGTCTTTAATGAAGGGTACTCCAAGTAAACTCTTAATATGAAGTTAGACCTAAGAGCAGCTACTTTTGGCTGCTGTAGAGCAGCTGACAAGTCTCTAAATGGTATTTTCTGTTAGCAGACCATACTTTGATGGCAATACATGCACAGCAGCAAGAAGGGAGAGATGCCTGGGAAAATGGATAGAAGGACAAGGCAGTTTTTCATTACGCTGCTCAAGTGAAGAATGCTCACCAGAGGGTCCAATTCTTCTCCCAAAGTGTTGTCTGTTCTTTATTCTATCCCATCCAACTTTACTTAGTATAATCCAAGCTATGCTGAATTTAGTTGGCAGCTACATTCCAGCCAAAAATATGTATTGAGGAAGCATCAGGTTACTAAATCAAAGATCATTCTCTCTTTGCTTTCACAGGTATGCTATGAGTGTAAGAAACCAGGAGGTTATGTATGGCACTTGGAATAGCCACTGTTTGAATACTGAGAAATGTTCCCTCTGGAAATAAGGGAGTGCTGCAATACACTTAGTAATGTAAACGATGTACGATTGCTTTTTAAATTACTGTATATGAGGCTGCTGTTACTTTAATGAAGGAGAAGCAGGCAAAGAACTGAAATTCACAGTTGATACTTATAGAAGTATGTGCCCAAACAAGGAAGAAATTGTGGTGGAAACATGCATGCAGTTGTGGGGAATGAAGGGTTTAGGCTCACAGCCTAAACCTGGACTTGTACGGGAATTAGTTGCACTCCAGAAAGTTTCAATCTGTGTAGGTCAAACTGAGTTCATAGAGCTTTTACTGTAAACTATGGGATGGAGGTGAAGTTGCAGCAGGATAGAGATACTGCAAATACAGTGTTAAATCTGATGAAAGGAAGGCTAGCTGCTCTGTACCCTCTGGAAATTTTTCCAGGCTGCTCACTGTTGGAAGTAGCACTAGTTTCACAGTTGCTGTTCTGTTATACTGTAATAGCAGAAACGTCCAAAATGTCAAGAAATGTCAGCCTTGTCAAATTGAGGATGCATACGTTCTTGCTAATTTTCCCAGAATAAGAGCTGTGAAGTTATACTTTATGTATATCTGTATCTGCTCTTATAGGTAGGCTTGTATAAGATACCAGGCTGAGCACTTCATCTGAAGCCTACAAAACTGCTTGGAAAGATCTGGGAACAGTATGCTGCTTATCCAGATGATGTCACTGGTGAAGTCTTGTGCAAACATCAAATTGTGCCTGCAAGGAGTAAGGACTTTCTAAATGCTGAGGCAGGCTTTATTTGTTACATGACATGCATAGAAACAGTAAAAAGGTCAAGGTAATTCTGTCATTAGTGAAGTCCTTGACTAACAACAGAGTTGATTTTTAGGTATGCTCATTAACATCTAAGGCTTAGTACAGCTTTGATCAGTAGCTTTCAATACAGGTTGCTTGTTCTATGGTTGCATTTACCCACAGTGGGGAGTGCTCTACCACATAGCACAGGCGGGTACTCACTGGGGAGGGTTTTGAGAACAAAGATCAGGCTTTCTGCTGGAACAGCCTGTGAAAAATGTAGAAGTCATCAAGAAAGAATTGAATTTCCTACTCTACAATTCAAAGTCAAACGTGAAGTGAAGTTTTCTAGCTCCAAGAATACTTGGAAAACAAGGGGAAGAATATGTTCTTCCAAAATTGCTGGGAAGAGGGAAATTCTGAATTAAGACAAGTTACTGTAGGTGGTAATTGTGCAGTGCTTCGTTGTACTGGTCACTTGTGGAACTGGACAGGTATATGTGAGGGCTGTGGCAGTGGGACAGTTTGCTTGATGCGACCCTCTGTGTGGAGCCCCGTTCCTTTGAGGCTGGTATCTTTATATTATGTACCTGTGCTGAAGGTTTTCATTCAGACTCCAGTGTGAATAGTGTTTGTGTGTATTGTTGAAGTGGAGAAACATTAGGACGATTGTTCCGCTAGCTAAAGAAAGTTTAACAAAAAATCCAACCCTGAAGTGTACCTTTTTTTTTCCAATAGAAAGGGTAGTGATTAACAAGTACGTTCTTCCTTGAAAGTTTCATCTGTCTTTCCAGCAGGAGGAGTCCTGTGATTACAGTGCAGCAAGACCATAGGAGAACTGACTGGAATGGAAATAAAGAAGCAGTAAGGCAAATAGTATTTCAGTTTCTTTTAATAGGCTTCCTTATAGGAGGCCAGTAAAATATTGTTTTCTAACATTAGTGAAGTCTTCTTATGAGAAGAACAAAACTGGAAGGGACTTGCAGATAGCCTTCAGAAAAGATGGCATTCTAACAAGGTGGGCGATGACTTTACACCAGAGGTGCCCTGTGGAAAAACCTTATTTCAGGAGCTCTGAACCATTGCAAGCACATTTTCTTTCACAAGGATTTTGCAGATGTATTTACTCTTCTCTTTCAGGGTTTACTGGGGAAGAGGAGTGGATTTTGGGGACTGGAACAAAAACAGAATTCTAGCTGGCACAAAGTACATATGAGTTCTGTGTAGTAGAAAGACATTTACTTGTGAGGCTTTTGGAAAGTGCCTGCTAGAATGGTTTCCACTGTACTGTTTAGTCTCTGTACTTTGCTATGTAGGTACTGCTGGACTGACTGCAGTTGTGCTGGAGAGCTGTTCTGAATGAGTGTAGACAATAAAATTTCATCAAAGCTCAAGTCCAGGTGTGGGTGTGCTGCTCAACATGTGTATCATGCATCTGTGCAGACCATCCGTAGCTGAAATGCAGGCACACCCGTAAAGAGAAGTGAGGTCATTTCAGGTGCTCAGTTTGGGAAACACTTTTTTTCCTTTTACTGTTTTGGCAGGATTGTGTATTGACAAGAGGCAATGAAAGCGAAAGCTTAAGTTTTTCATTTTTCAGGAGAAATACTTCTGAAATATCTTTTTTTCAAAGTCTTCAAAATAATTCAGCATTGAAACTATAATGGCTTGAGGATATGTATTATCTTAAAGCATAACTTCAATGTATTTTAAAGACATTCATTAACAAAGCTGCTCTGCTATGCATAGTGTACAAAAGTAGTCTCTCATTACTTCTTGTCTGTGTGTAGTAACATTGAGAAAAGATTGGATTTCCTTTGTTCCAGTGGTGATTTGTGGTCTTTCATATTGTAGGTATTGGATACTGTGAAAAAGTAAAATGCATACTGTACTGAAATTCTAGACCCTGAAATGAAGATTCTTCTTAAAGCTCATTAGACTGGTATTCTGTCACTTCCTTTCAAAAACCTTTGTGAAAGGGTATTGGAAAGGCTATTAGAGTTGGAAAACTTGGAATTGAAATCAAGGACAGGTTTTGTATTCCAGTCTGTTGGGTCACAGATTTAGTCAGCATGTTAAAAATACTTCTGTCCTCTCCAAGTACACGTACTTAGATGAGCAAAATTGCTTTATTTGGCAAGACTGAAATACAACACATAGTAGTCAAAGATGGGTAGGTTATATCAGGCTTTGTGCTGTGAGAGCAAGTTTCACCTCCTAGCTTAATCACAGCATCAGAATATTAAGAAAGGAAGCTGTTTTTTTTCCTTGGTCAGATAAAACCTATTCAGTACTTCATTTCAAACTTCTGTTAGAAAGAATCCTTTAAAGAACACATTACAGTCAAGCCAACTTCTTGTCAATGGAGTGTCTTGACATGTTAGGGGATGAAGTTAAGTCCTCTCCCAAAAAAACCTCTTGCCACTTAATACCACTTTTGTTTGTTTTTCATGTGAGAACTGTGATTTACTTAGGGCACAGTTACAGCCTCTGGCACATTATTGTTCTATGCCAAGAAAAATATCCACTGGTAGAGATTTTTGTTGGATTTTGACGGAGTTGCTGCTTGGAATTCAGCACAGCACTGTTATCGAAGATGAATTGTTTTTGCCATTTGATATTTGTTAGAGTTGCATTGCATGTGTGCTTTTTCACTCCAGGGAAGGGAAGGAAGTACAGTGTAATTTCAGTGTGGATTGTTTGTACCTGTAGCCATTGGTTTCTTTCTCTTCAATTTTCTCTATGGAATTTATTTTTTTCACCCAGAGACACTGCAACCTCTGATTTGTGCAAGCACAGTAGTGAGACTGATCTTCTCTGAAGAAGGTCAAGTTATTTTACTGCTCTCTGACTTGATCAGGTCAAATAATTTTTGGAGAAGACAGAGCAGAAATAGACCAAAGTTACCTCTTCCTCTCCCTCTCCCCTAGATTAAAAATCAGGTATGGCAAAACAGAGAAATCTGTTTCATGGTTGTCTACTTGCTGCTTTTTGAGTTATTCTAAAAAGCAACTGGCTTGGTAGGAGACTTCTATTCATTTAGCAAGTTCCTAGATGGAGGTTGTAGTCATCTTTGGAAGGTGTAACTTGCAGATTTCCAAGTCTGGGCCACGTGGGTTAAAATCCAAGAAATTCAACAAGTCTGAGAAGAGTCTTCAGCCTCTTAAGCTGTCCTGTGTGTATATGCCCCCATGTGCTCAGTTTTCAATGGACATAAGTCATGACTCATCTGATACGAGCTAGTGATTTGCATGCCATATTGAAAAACGGTGCCGAAATGCATAGAGACTGACCTCAGATTAGAGATCTGATTGAAGTATGCTTAAAAAAAAACCCCACACATTCTTAAAATCTCCATGGATTTTTGTGCTGCTGTTTCTGAGAGATGTGGGTCCAGATGACAGTTGGGTTACTGCTTTGCAAGATGTGTACTTCAAGTCTTACTTAAATCCCATTTCTCTGGATAGTCTAGTTCTGTTATTTACATTGCTGTTAACTGGTAAATAGACTAGAAACAAAAAAGTTGGTTTTGTATTGAATTAGGGGTTAAAAAAATGTAGATGTGAAAGAAGACTATACAAAACATACAATTTATGAGGCTTTGGTGCAAAACTTGGAGTATCTTCTTTTAAATGTCGTATATTTTTCAGGATCCTAATGAAGAGCAGTCTCCTCTAGAATGACTACATATTTGAAATTGTCTTGAATTCTTTGACTGACTTTAACAGCTTCTTTGGTATAATGTTAGTGTAAGCTACTCTTAGGGTAATCTTGAGTGAGTTAAAACCTGTTATGCTATCTGCCTTGACAGTTGAATGGTGAAATACATTCTCTCTTAATGTTACTAAAAGTCCACATACTTGAGTCTGGTGAGACCAGAATGGTATGGATTCTAACAAGAAGTGCTTTCCTTCCATCTATGTGAGATGGAGAGAAACTGACTTAAATCTTTGCTCTTTTTCTATGTTGCATGGGGTGTAGATATGGACTCCTCCAAGGACCACATTTTTTCTTTTGCTCAGCTTGGATCTTTAGCTGCTTTTGCTTGCAGACCGGTCATACACACCTTAAGGAGCTGCTTTTGGCCTTGAATTTTGAATTTCCTTTTCAAACCCCTTGGTTTTCTTAAAATATTACAGGTTATAGTATAGTAGTAGGGCCCAGGATGTAGAAGGGAGTAAAATGCTTCAGAATAGGAGAGCTGGAAATTGTAGGCATAGGTAAGAGCTGAAATAAAGAGTATTAGAGAAGGGGTGGCCCTGATAGCAGAGAGACATTACTGTAAGGGTAAATATGGCTAATAACACACAAAGTACAAGGAAGGATAATAAATCCAACTTTCTCAGCTTGTCATTTTTTAATGAAGTTTAGGCATGGAAAACAACATTTTTTGCCAAAGGAGCAAAAAGTAGTTGCTTCACAGGTGAGTCAGCAACTGTGAGTTGCCCTGTAGGATGTGTTGGAAGAAAGCTGGAGAAATGACAAAAGCAAGGTAGTGGCATGGGAATGGTCAGCACTCTGGGAGATGGGAAGAAGGAAGAGGGAAGGAAAAACAAAATGAGGAAAGTAAACAGGAAGGCAGAAGAGGAGGCTGCAGCTGAAAAGGGGGAAATTGTAAAAGGACACAGATCTGTGGAGGAAAGATAGACAGAAACATGAAATAATCAAAGAATGTGAAGGTAAGCAACTTGTTCTGTGCCAATTCTCCCTCTCTTCCTCTTGGACACAGAAGAACAAAACATTAGCATGCAGTTGAGCACAGCAATGAAAAATACATGCAAAGGCAAAAGATTAATAGATTGACTTTCCAAATACTGTTGGCATTCCTTAGTAATTACATTTTTTTTTCCTGGCCATTTCTTTCTGTATCACGTACTAAGAAAGGACTTGCTTTGCTTATTTTAAGCATTGGTTTGAATCAAAATCTCACCAAGAGTGTGAGCAGGTGACATTGTCTTTTTTTCAGCTGTTTTTTGGAGTGTAGTTTGTCAAAACACCTTATTTTGCTAGACAATGTTGTCTTGGAGCTTTTCTCCTGCACTGACTGAAATACTGAAGTATGTCAGAGGCTGTGTTATTGCATAGCTTTGAGTGATTCAGAGCTAAAGGCAGACTGCTCTGCAGCAGTAATTTGAAAGATACTTTGTGTTGTGGGAAGGTGGTTATATGACAAGAAAATATTGACAGTGTTTGGTTGCCTTGTTTATACCACTGGTTAACAGAAAATGAGCACAGCAAGCAGCCAGAAATGTTCCAATCAATGTTTGATTGTTAAATGTGCACCTGGTACAGAAGTGCCTCTACATGGTAGGAGTCTCCAGGGTTTTGCACAGCTATAAAGTTAATGGACACTGAATGCCTGGCTCTCCTTAACTATTTCCACCTGCTTTGCCTGGCTTATGCTCCTCTGAGTTCAGCTAAGCTGTCCTGATTTTTATTTGATTAAGTAAGAGGGAATTAAGGCCCATGTGTTCGCTCCCTTAATCGTTTCTACAGTTTTCTAAATGAACATGAAATACTTGTTTGGGTAGTGTTTATATGTGTACTGGTGGTTAGATGTCTCTGTTCCTCCTTTTTGTGCAAGTAGTTCCTGCTAGCAGCTAATGAGTACTATTGGTATAGCAGCCACAATATCCTAGTGCAGATTACTGTTTGGAACTCAGATCAGTGCCATGCTGCACATCTTTGCTCATGTTTGTTGCTGGATTTGTTACAGTAATTAATGGCATGCAGTTTAAAAAAAAAAAAAAGTGACCTCCAACTCCGAGTTCAAAACAGTGGTGTTCATTAGCAAGTGATCAGAATTGAGCAGATTGAATTACCATGAGGGAGTGCTAGTAAATTAGCTGGCATAGCCGCATTTAATCAAACCAGCTGTGTTGGAAGCAAGCAGGAGCGTTAAACAAACAAACCAAAACACATCAGTGGTCTGGCGTTGTGCGAGTGATGGGTCTGCTCCGTCGTAACTGGGATATAGCTATGAAGTTAGGTGCGTTGGAATGAACCGAAGATGCCTTTGCTCACAGACAAATGAAAGTAGGGTTATTTTTTTTGGTTTTCGCTTTTAGAGGTTTCTATCCCCTGCCCTAAGGGAGCCCCATTCTCACGGTGCAGCAGCTCTCCTGCTGAGCACGTGGTGCGGGAGAATGGAGCTCACAGCGCCGGGGCAGGAGCTGGGGAAGTGCCTAAAAAAGACAATCTGATCTGGGGCACCTCGTTAGCTTTCGTCAAGTTCCGGGCGCTCGGTTCGTGCTTTCTGCTGTCCTCTGGTTATTTTTTCCTCGAGGAACGTGCCAGGCGGAAAGCAAAGCACGCCGAGTTCTGAGCTGGGCGCTTTGAAGGCGTATCCAGCCGCGCGGGCAGCGAAGCGCTCCCTTGCG
Organism: Phasianus colchicus; assembly: GCF_987193195.1. Taxonomy (NCBI): domain Eukaryota; kingdom Metazoa; phylum Chordata; class Aves; order Galliformes; family Phasianidae; genus Phasianus; species Phasianus colchicus. The sequence continues at coordinate 16,474,691 of NC_143439.1, read as the reverse complement.
GCACGCCGCCGCCGCCCCTCGGCTGCCTCCCGTGCCCGGCAGCCCGCACCCGCCGCCCCGCGAGCCGCGTTCCGACCGCCGCCCGACCCCCGCCCCCTCTCGTGCCGCCACGCGCGGCTTCGCGGCTCGCTCCCCGAGCGGCACAGCTGGGCACCCGCAGGGCCGGGGGCGGAGGCGGCGCCGAGGCTCAGCCCCGCGCCCGGGCGCTCGTGGCTGCTCGCCCCGCGCCGCTCGCCGCCGGGGGCGGGAGAGCGAGGAGCGGCGGGGCCGGGAGGAGCGGAGGGCGGGCTGCGGAGCGGGGCCGCTTTGTCTGCGGGAAAGTTTGGCGGCGGGGCGGGGGCGAGGCGCATCCCCGGCACCTGCCGAGGGGCGGCGGGACGCCTATCTCCGGCGCGGCGCCGCCTCCCCTGCCTGCAGCGCGCTCCTCTCCCTCGCTCGCGGCCGGCCATGGGCGCCTGGCTGCCGCTGTGCCTGCTCAGCGCCGCGCTGGCCGCCGCCGCCGCCGCCGCCTCAGGTGAGTCGCTGCCCCGCGCCGGGCCCCTTCCCCGGCCGCCTCCCAGCTCCGGTCGTTCCCTTGCGGAAGGCCGGTGCTCCTAGGAGAAGCCCCCCGGCCTTTTCCCTGGGGGTGTCGGGGCGCCTTCCCACCGGCCCGGGGGGGGTCCGCCTGCCGCCCCCCGCCATTTTGGCGGCCTCTCCGCGGGCGGAGCGCTCCGTCCCGCCGCCCCGTCGCGGAGCGCGGGGAGCCGAGGGGAGCCGGGCGGTGCTCCTGCGGCTGCCTCCCGGAGGTGCTTTCGGTGAGGCTGGGGTTGCGGGGTTCGCCTCCGGGTGGTGGGCGTCTGGCGTGCGGAGGGAACTGCTGCGGATCGCCGCTAAGCTGCGGGTGGGTTTTTCCCGAGCAGGATTCTTGCGGGGGGCTCGCGTTCCTTAGAACGGTGGTTTCGAGAGCCCGAGCGCGAGAGGGGAGAGAGCTCCCTGAACCACCGCCCGACGCAGGTGGCCGTGGTGATAGACGGCAAAGGCGCGTGCTCTGTCCGATTTGGGCTTTGGCGATGCGGGTTGGTTGTTCCCAAAGCGACCGACTGTCCGAATGCGGCTCGCAGGGTAACACGGGGTGCCACACGTGCGGTGGTCCTCACGAACAGAAGCAGTTAATAGCTGCGGGCGTGATTGTGAACGGAGGAACCGTCGGACGCAAATGTGGATGTGACCTGTGGAGCGGTGCCTTCCGAGAGACTTGTCACTTAAAAAAGAAAACAAATCTGGTCCCCCCCGCGCCCCCCATCAACCACCTGTATCCTGTGTGCCCAACAACTAGACTAAAAGTTTGGGGGTTTCTTCCCTAGCTCGTTCAGTATATGGAAAGCACTGTTTTTTTGGGAAACCTGTCAGGATCAGCTTTGCAAACAGGCAGTTATTGTGCTGGTGATGTGGAGTTATCTGGAAAACTAGGATGATGCAAAGTGTGCTGTTGTTCATTGCGCGTGTTGTGAGGTTCCGGGCTTAGGGCAGAGCTGCTGGGTCTGATGTTGGAATGACAGGAAGAATTGGGAACAACAACGATAAAAAGTTATGATGTATGTGAAACAAAGGATTTACCAAGCCTTGTAAAGATTTATTGTATCTGAGTGTCCTTCATAACTGGTGAGGGAGTAAAATGTGCCCTTAATAAAGAGAGGAAGAAGCAGGCTCTCTTTGCTTTGTTCTGGCATGTGGGCTGAGGTGAGCCTGTGTGCAGAATGCAGTGGAGGCAGTAGGTGTGCCATTCAGGCAGCTACTCTCACCCTGTGCCTTACTCTGTGCTGTGGACACGATGAGTTCCTTGGCATACAACTGTTCTCTTGCAGGGTATTTACAGAGCCAGGCACCGAGGGTCCTACATGTAATTAGACCCTCTTGAAATGGGGGATGCTGGTGATCTTTTTTCTTTTCTCTCTCCCCTCCTCATTTTTTTTTTCTTTTTAAGGACTTCAGGTCCTCAGTGATGGCTTTGACACAATGATTCATCTTTTAGGATATTTAATCATCATTTTGGTTCTTTTAAAGAACTATAGCTGGTAAGTGAGCAGAAAAAGAAGGACACTGAACCCTTTTTGAGAATAAAACATCCAGGCTTTAAATAATTGGTGTTAAGTATTATTTTTCATGTGCCTTCCAGCAATTAGTGACCTTGTAGTGTTTTTCACTGAATTTTGAGTTGCAGCAGGATGATGAACTTTGAAATTACCTCTTCTCAGAGGAGAGTGCGGAGGAAGAGGTGTGAAGGGGCAGGAAGATAACTGTTATTTTGAGAAAGCAAATGCAGTATCATGAAATCGAGATTTGTCTGTGTCTAACCTGAGTTGCTATGAGATTGAAGTAAATGAATGAGTAGGTAATTGCAGATAGTCTTAGTTGCACTTGAGTACCTTGACACCACTACAAAAATGCAGAGCTCGTTTTCCAAATGCCAGGTGGCTGACCACACAGCTCAGCGTGCTGCGCAGGGCACTATGCAAAGGGGAGAGTGGAAGGCAGTATTTCAGCACATGGTTCTCTTCCTGTGCTCAGTCAGTGTGTGTGATGGATAGGGCTTGATTGGTCTGTTGTCAGCATGGGCAGAAAGCTTTCTGCTGGGTTTGAAAAAAACATGACTGGGCTCTTGTGGCTCATCTTCTCATCGAGGGAAAGTAATTCCTGATGGTGCCTTGCAGCCTCTTGTTGCTGAGCTGAGGACCAGCTCAAAGGAGGAGCTCTTGATCTGACGCAGTGTAGCTCCAAGGTTTTCTGTATAAATTTGTCTAATCTGCTTTTTTGGGGGGAAAAAACACTTCAGCAAGGAAATTCTTAGTTGTCTGCGTGGTCCCTTGAGGCAGCTTTTCATCTTTCGAATTTCTTGGGTTGCTTTTGATTTCACATTCTTCTCACATTTTCACTAGACAGATATGTGCTGTTGTTTGAGAATGGCAGTTTCCCAGAAAATCAGTGAAAGAACTGTCATTCAACTTATTCATGGTTTTATTTTCTAACATCTTATTTGATTTATTGAAGTACAGTATATGAAATGTGCTTGAATGGGTGCAAATCTCCTTATTGCTTGCTTGGAGATGCTTTCCCTCATCCAGTGATGTCAGTAGTGAGAACTAGGAAGCCTGAAGGACAGTTCAGTGAGCCTGTCGATAGGGGAAATGTCCCCTGTTGCATGTGGAGTGATTTAGGAGCAGGAATTCATGCCAGCTCTTCTCATAGTCATCGCATTTTTATGTGGATATTCATGTGCTTATTTGTTTCTCCCATAAACGATAAAAGGATTTATAGCAGCACACAGAAGGGACTGCTCTTTAGCATGCAGATGAAATGCCATGTAACCATGTAACTCTGCATTTGTAAGGGTTGTATTTTGCCCTTGAATAGAAGTGGCCTGTATATCCCTGTATTTCAGAGAGTGCTCCGGCCATGAATCATAGTAAAAATGCAATCATAAGCTCCATCTGATGTGTGTATTGTGAGAATTTCTACCTTAGAGGAGGCAGCTGTTGTTATGGCAGCAAAGGGAGAGAAGATGTGCCCTTCACCTGAGTGGCACCAAATGTAGGATTTTGTCCCACACCTAAGAGAGTGTGGGATTGTGAATGGATCGTTCAAAAATAAAAGCAAAAATTGGGTGGCTTGGTGGTGGTGCTGTTTGATCCTTTTAATGTTAATGTCTCCCCCAGTTTCAATGCACTTTACTCTGTCTAATGCTTACTGGGCTGTAAGGTACCACCTGTGTGACTGGAGAGTGTTGTTATTTGTTTTTTGATTCTAATCCATTTTCTGGTTTTGTCCTGCAGGTGCCTGTGTCTATCAAGGCTTGTTGTTTGAGGTAGGTGAGCTTGAATGTGTTAATGCTGGGGAAAGCATTTGAGAAAGTGCTGTTGAGCTGGAGTCTGACTGCTGATTTTCTCACCTCTACCACTGGGGATGGGTGAACTTAAGCAGGTGATAGAGCTGTGAGTCTTCAGCCTCTGCAGGAGAACAACAGCAAAACAAATACTGCCCTCAGGGCAGTCAGAAATTCTCACTAGGTCTTTGTGAACCCAGCCATTCTCCATCTCTTTATTTGTATGATATTTTGTGGTCCCTGGAAGATTCAAATTGTAAGCGCACAGTCCTAAGCAGGACAAAATAGTCCTTCTGTAAAGTTTCTCAGTAATATTAGGTACATTCTGTGTTCAGTTGTTTGGTTTTTTCTTTTTTGCCTTAAATTAATGGGATATTCATGATGGCAATTTAACACTTATTTTTCTTTCAGCTAATTATGGTAAGTAATATGTACCTTGACTCTTCTTTCTAAACCCAAAGTATTTTGTTTTCTAGTCTTCCTCTGTATGCACTTACTCAATGAATAACTTCATAAATAGTGAAAGTCTATGCTTCTTGTAAAACTGTTGTGTACTGGATCACTTGTCCTTCTTGCACTAAAAGAAAATGGTCTAAAAGCTTGCTTTTCTGGAATGCTTCTATTCCATCCTCTGATCCCACAGCTGATGTGTTCAGAGATTTGTTGCTCTAGTATGGGAAGCAGCATGCAGCAGTATATAGAAAAAAGAGTCTTTTACATTTCCTGTAGAGCTCTTTAGACAGGCTGGACATGTGCTATGTGCAAAATACTTGTGACCACTGTGTAGATATGACCTTCTGTCCTGGACCTTTGCCTGAAGAGGGAAAGTTAGGGCAGATTGCTGGGGGTAAATGTTTTCTGTGGGTGGTTTGGGGGGAAACCATATCAGGCCAAATGAGTTTGCTTCTGATAGAAATGGAATGTGGAGCTTCAGTCTTTCAAAAACAATTTGTTAAAGTTGGAGTCCAGATACTTTTCAATTGTATGACAGATCACTTTCTTCTGAGCTCAGTGAGGGCAGTACCACTTCTTACTGATGTATCAGTCGCAAGTTTTTCTTTGCTATCTGTGTTTTTGTTGTTCTCATGTTCTTTCCCTACTCTTCTCCTGCAGCTGTATGTTTGAAATGCTAGTGCAGATCTTGATGATATCCTAACATAAATTTTGTCCATGAAGACTGTGGAATATCTTGTATATGTACATGTGTCTTTTTTAAACAACTTGCTTACAATACCCTTGACTTGATAGTATCTTTTGAGTTGGAAAGAACCTTTAAAGGTAGTCTAGTCTCTTGCAATGATCAGGGACATCTACAGCTAGATCAGGTTGCTCAGAGCCTGATCCAGCCTGACGTTGAATGTATCCAAGGACCAGGGCATCCACCATCTCTTTGGGTGACCTTTTCCAGAGTCTCACCACCTTTATTGTTAAAAAAAAAAAAAAAAAAAAAAAAAGCAATGTATTTAAACTAAATTTTTCCTCTCTTAGTGAAACCATTTTTCCTTGTCCTATCATATTAGACTCTGCTAAAGAAAAAGACATTAATAAATTATATTAAAAAATATTAATTCAGATGACATTTATAACACAGTAAAACTGGAACAACTCAGGCTTGTCATTCTTAGAATAAGTTCCTGTCCTATCTCTTGTCAGAGAAACAGCAGCACTGTCAGAGCAGTACGTGATTGATTTGCATTGTGTGATTTGGCTGGAGTAGATGACACCAGTAGAACCAAGTGAGTTTGCTTGTACCAGAGGTGCTCCCTGTGCCAGCCTTGTGATTTTGACTGCACTCCAAGAAGCAGGAGGAAAGCAAGATCAGGCACATCCTAGCCTGGGACCGTGTGCGATTCTCATCTGTTCTCTCAGATGAGTCTGGTAGCAGAATTGGGGTGTAGGATTCCTTACTAGTGATGCTGCTGCATGCCCAGAAGGGAGCAGAGCACATTAGGGAGTAACTTTGTGGTTTTAGTATTTGTATATGACTTTAGGAAGTTGGATATAAAGAAACATTTTACTGAAGAAATCCCAGTGCAAGACAAACCTGCAAACTAGGGATATTATCCTTATAGTATCTGTTGCAGAGGAGGAATGTGCCTTTACTTGTGCTGTATTTATTTAAAACCATTTACTAACAGAGAGGACAGTTTTTTCTGAATGACAGGAAGGCATCAAGCCAAACTTTGCAACCTCACCTGATGTCTGTCGGCTGCAGTGGCTGCCCTGCAGTGTGCCTGTGGTACTGAAAGAATTGTTCACTCCTCCCTGCAAATACATCTGCAGAATCTTTCTTAAATTATGGTTAGAAACCTTTTTTTCCTTTCTGTCTCATGCTACTCAGGGTTTCTTTTTTTTGTTTGTTTCTTTTGATTTGTCATATACAAGTAGCTGTAAGTGAGCCGTTGCTGGGTTGTTATAGGAACTCTACTTGCTGCAGGTCTTGCTTAATGGCACATGGCTGTTTTGCTTCTGTTGCAAACCCAAACTCTTAAGTCACTTGAAAAATGCTTGGAGCGTAAATCAAATATTCACATATAGTGAATGCCACTATTGCAGAGTTACTTGAATCTTTAACACTGGGGAGAGCGTTCTGCATCTTGCTTGAGTGACTTAGCTGATTGTATTGTCAACTTCTGTTCATACATTTCCTCTGAGGAAAAACACATTTTTATGTTTTTTTTCCAACTGTGCTGAGGAGGCTTGTGTTATTCCCTCTTCTTTCACCTTTGAGGGAGTTTTCAGGTGCATGCAGCCAGCACAGCTGCTTCCCTTGTTTAGCTAAGAAGAAACTACACGCTGTGTGGTGTTCTGGAGGATGGTGTTGGTGGGGATGAGGAGACTGTCATGCCCCAGTTAAAGAAGATGCTAGGAGGAGGTACTGGTAAAGTCTATCTGCACTGTTCTTCCGGCTGGCTTATGCCAAGAAGAGTTTTCAGCCAAATGAGAGGGGAAGAATGGGGTCGTGAATTGAAGTGATATTTGGGTTAAACACAAAGTGTGGTTTGGTAAGTTACACTTTCTATCTGCTAAGCAAGGACAAGTTCATCTGAGCCATGTCCAGTTAGCTTTTATTTCTGGTTTTATTAAAACACGGGCATGGTTTGTTGCGATAGCTGCTGGTAATTGATACAAGGGTGAATTGGGTACATTGACAGATTCATTGGGAAGTTTCCAGATAGCATGTATAGCACTAATACTGTAATAATAGTCTAATACTGTAAACCAGCAACGTCTCTTGAAGTATGGTTTAAATCTTGAAGTTCGAATGGAAATCACAACAATAAGAATAAAAAGCCCTAACCTAACTCCCACAGCAAATTTTAATGTACTTGTGCTTCTACCAAAAATTTATTTTCCCATTTTCATTTTGAAACCTAAATCTAAAATCTAAAAAAGGATACAAGGTAAGTAAAGTTCTTAATTAACTTGAATGTCTTGAAATGAGAGACTTGGGTTTAGCAACTGTGGCTTTTCCAGGAAAGGATAGAGCCTGTCTAGCAGCTCTTCTGATAGCTGAGCTTTTAATCCTTCTGCTCTGAAATCAGTCATGGAAGAGGGCACAAAAAATAAAAATCACAAGTTGCCAAACATTTGTTGTATAAATACAACTTCCATCAGCTGTGTTTTAATTAGACCATCAACTCAACCTGTGCTTTAGAGGTAACATTCTAGAACCGCTTGCAAGGAGCTGGACCAATAGGGGAAGGCATTAGAACAAGGTAGGGGAGAAGAAGTGCAGACATAGAGATGAATGAGCAAGAATCAGCCTCTTACACAGCAGGCCCAAAGGCTTTTCTTTAAATCGGGATTACATTTTGTTTATTTCATCCATTTCAGTGCCTAGTGTAATCATTTTCCTTTGTAAATGAAAAAAATTGATAAACTTAAAAATCTGGAACTTGCGTGGGTGTGTTGTTATATAAACTCTAAAGAAAGTTTGATATAAAGTTACTTTTTTTTTCCTGTATCCATCCATAGCTTGAGTCAAAAGTGCAAGGGGAAGTATAAATAGAAAATGTTTCTTCAAACATGAGTAATACATCCTTTTCTGGATAGCTTCTCTTCTAAATAAGTTAAGTGACTATTTGAAATACATCTTTAGAAGATGCAGACTACTTCTGGTTAGGAAACATAACAAGATAGAGTAGCAGTGATGTAAAAAAAAAAAAAAAAAAAAAAAAGAGGTAGCAACCTCTTTTTAAATTTTTTTTTTTTTTTGGAAGGATAGCAAGTTAATACTGGAAAAATAAGATGAGAATCAGTGATATCAGTTGAAATTTTTCTTGGTAACTTTTAAGACGTTGAAAATGGAAGGTATAAATAACGTGATTTAATTGCTCCCACTTAGCCTGAGGGTTGCATCCTCAGCTCCTCCAGAGAACAAAACTATAAACTCATGTTTACAACATGCATATAACATTTTGTAGCTATAAACTCTAGTTTACAGCAGCATGAATCTCTGCTGTGTAATGTGCAAATGAATGTTTTACAGAATGTTCTGTTGCTCTTTTTGCTGTGGGGAGGGGTAGGGGAACGGGTTTCCTCTTTGAGCAATCAGCATTCTCAGTTTGCTCCTCTGCAGTTGCCCACTTTGCCACAAGTGTTAAGGAGGTCGTGAGTTATGTGTGGGAGACTCGTGAGATTGAGGTAGCTTTTTCCTGCTATTGCAGGTTCTTATATTCTTGCAGAGATGAGATCTGAATTATTCCCTGTGATAACATTTATTTATTGAACAGGTACAATTAGATGTCATCACTCTCCTAGGTACTGATGGAGAGGCCATAGCTGGGGGTAAATTTGGTGTAACAGGGTACTGATTCTGCAGTGCTGTTGTCTAGCCTCTCGCATCTTAGGGCAAGTGCATAACACTAAATAATGTTTTATGTGTAGTCCCTAATATCCAATTTATCCCTGCATTGTGTGGCTGTGAATGGAAGTGCAAGGTGATGGAAAATATACCTCTCAATTTACATGAATTGTGTGCCATTTGGGTTTATTAATGAGATGCTTCTTACATAGGAAATGCCTTCCACAAGGATTTCAGAGTGCTGAGATGAACTGAAGATGGAAAATAAAAAAGATAAAAGTATCTACTTGAAAACTGTTGTGTGGTTGTGTTTTTTTTTTTAATGATACAGGTGCTGCTGTTTGTGTTTCTGATAATAATAGCATAATATGGAGGAATATGGGTAGGCTCCATTTTTTTTTTTTTATGGCATGAGGTAGAAAGCTTAGATGTGAGATGAAGAATATTCTCCTGAGGATGTACTGAAATCTCATCTCTTCTTCAGTAGTTAAGAGTTACTACTTGGTGGATCAAGGCACACATTTTAGTATGATGCAGTAATTCTTTTCAATATGAAAACCACTATGCTCTAAGACATGTCATTTTTTTGGCTAGGATTATAAACACCAATTTTACAAGGAAAGCCAGTAGCAGAGCTGAGCGCTGATATCTTCTAGTATTATTATGTTTGTTCTGTTTGTAGAAACTTGAAACTAAACTTGTTCTCAATAATAAATAACATATTTATAGATTCTGAGGTTCTAATACTGTTAGTTTTATGTCAGTAAAATGAGTATGACATAGTATATAAAGGTGATTAGCATAGCTTACACACCAGTCTGTTTTTTACTTTTCATTTTTTACCTCTGAAAAGCAGTTGTGGAGCTCTAACACCACTGTGTGATTATCCTCTCAATTAAAAACTCCTGCAGTGATGAAGTCCTGGGAATTTACTGTAAGATCCTCTTGAAAAGCTGGCAGGCTCTGCTTGCACTACACCCCTGCCATACTGGTAGGAGAGGGAAGTTATGCTTCATATGGAAGGCTCAGCATCTGACCTGTAGTGACTCTATGAGCTGTGCCTTAGAGGGGCTTTCATGTGTCAGAAGTGCTGTGAAGATACTAACACGTCATAAATGAGAGGTAGGGTAAATACCACCATTTCTACGTGCTTGACTAAGAGAAGAAGACAGTAACCAATTCCAGTGGCAACCGGAGGGTCTTCTACAGTGTATATGAGTGATAAATCTATAGGCCACTAGCACTGTTAACAGCTGCCTCTGCGTTGTCCTGTATTTGATGCAGAAAGAGCTAAGAGCAGGCACCAAGAGAAGTAGCACAGGACGAGTGAGTACAGAGACTGGTGTCTTGCAGTCCACTCTCTGAGGGGGTGACGTCCCTTTCCACAAAATAACTACAGTAGTGGCACTGGCATCTCTGTGCCTCAGTATTTAACTTGACGCAGCACAAGCAAAGCTTGTGTCATTGCATGCCCTGAAATGAATACCTCACAGCTCTCTCTGCAGTGGGCAGAAAAAAAACAAAAGAAATGTAGTCAAATTATTGAGCTTAAAGGTAGTTCTGCATTTCTTTGAGGCTTTTGAGCTTTAATTGGAGATGCTGGGCTTTCTGCAACTTGTGTATTTTTACCTTGCAACTACTGAGAATTTGCTGGTCATTATGTTTTTTGCATGGGTGGGCAAAAGGCTCGTGCTTTCATCTTTATTGTGTTGTGGGAGGTGATTTTGGATCAGCTGTGTTTGGAGATTGGAGTCCTTACAAGGGCTGTCCTGCTCCACATTTTCCATTTCGGTGATCTTCCTGGATGGCAGCTATTCATCCACAAACATGATCTTGAAGTAGATGATTAACGTTTAATGTCACAGTTATAGGAGCTATATGCCAAAGCCTTGGCAGGAGATGTTGAGTTTTTCCAAGGTTCATTTACCAGTGCAACAATTCAACAGTTATTAGTCATTTATGAATTTCACAAATCATTTTGTCTTCTAGCTCTCTAAAGAAACTGGAAGAGCCTCCTTTAGAAAGTGATTCCTTGTAATTTGTCTTTTAGTTTTCTTCCTAAATTCCTCACATGAAAAATTCCTGTTTTACTTCACAAGGTCAGTCCTCTCAAAAGCTTGATCAGGGTTCTTGTTTGTTTTCTCTTTGGAGTACAGCTTGTAATGTCCAGTTAATTGTTAAAAGAAGTTATAGAAAACAGTTTCTGCTGGTGGAAAATGCCTGCAATGCTTTCAAATGAAAGGCTTGTGAACTGAGCAAAGCAGTGTAGGAAGCTATAGAAAGGTGACAGCTTACATCACCTGGGGACCTGTCTCAAATATAGTTTCTAATTGAGCTGGCATAGGCAAGAAACTCTGTTGTATTGGTATGTATGTCTAACCTGGGCACTGCCGTGAAAGCTCTGGTTCTGTAAGTGCCAGCTTTGGAGCTGGAGGCAATGTCCTACAGCTGGTAAAAATGTCAGGTGAAATGAAAATGCTGGCTGCATGATGAAAGTGAGGAATGGAAAGTGGTAGTCATCAAATCTTTAAATGTATTATGATCTATCAGTGTGTATGAAGACATAAGCCAATGCTGTTCTTTGTGGAGCACTGGAATGTGCCTACATTTTGGGTGCATAGCTGTTGTGTTCAGTGGGGTTGGTGCAAGTAGGTTTGTGAACATATTCATGTATTTGAGACTTTCACTTGTGTCTGGCAGTGACAGATCTGTGTGCCTGTTGTAGAATTACACACTCTTCAGAGAGAAGCAGCAATGTATTTATTGATATGAAATAGTTATTTGACTCAACTTAATCGTAAAGAAGACAGTGACTTAACAAAGTTTGAGAAGGCAAGGTCCAGTTATTATATAATGCATAGAGGATAGGGTTAAACGCACTCATCCAGGAGGCCCTCCCATTGTGCTTTCAGACTCCTATCCCAAAGAGATAAGGAGCCTAGGTGCGGCTATATCCAAGTCCCAGGCTTGGCCAGTGGTTTATATCGAAGGGATTATATGTGCTCCGTCAATCAAGGATATAATCCTAGCAAAGCTTACAAAGCTTAGCAAGCTGTTAGTCTTTTACTGATGATCTGTAGTGTCAAGGAATCTCTTGATATCCAGGCAGAAAAGGCCTGTGCAGCAGGCATAACCTCGAGATGGGTCCCTAATGAGGGGAGATCCTGTTGGGCAGCCTGCTGCCATGCAAGAGATCTTGAGGGGCTCTTGGGCTGCTCAGTATTTATGGGATAAGATGGTTCATTCACAGTCATATTTGCTTACTAATTACAAACTACTGTTTCTGCCCAAATTGGCATGAGTTGGATGTTGTTCCAAACTTGGCTTGAGTCTGACATTGACCAGCACTGTGAGTTAGGTGAGCACTGTGAGTTAGGTGAGCACGCAGCCATAAATTATCCCTTAGCTATTGCTTTACGTTTCCCACAAATCCTACAAATCCACTTGGGGCCAGATACCACTGTCACAACTAGGCACATCCAACTGATGGTTATTTGCTGAAGTCAGATGCAGCCATCACAACCATTGCTGGTGATTATCACTTCAGCAGGGTTACAGGAAGCAAAAATCAGGTTGGGAGTACAGTGTCACAGTGACACAGGCAGAAGATTCAAGAGGGTATTCAGGTTGGGAATCAGCGCTTTTCCAGAAAGGATTTCATTTTATCATTTTGTGGGCAAAATGTGCTACAATTTGATTTTAGATTTCAACAGTCAGCACTCGCATTTCATCTTTCTTTCTGGAGTTGTAAGTGACAACAGATTGCCCTTCTCTTCAGCCCAGTAATTGTTAGTGGCAGGAATCAGCCAGCAGGCTGCAGTTCTGGACACAGTTATCTTATAGCTTTTATGGACTAGTGAAAAATCTGTAATCGTTTTCCTAAGCTATAATATTAATGTTCACTAGATGACTTTTTAAGGTTGTTGAACTTAACAAGAAAGCAATATAGTTTTAATTATTCCCAGGCAGGATTTTACAGAAGTAGAGTTGACACTCTGAGTATGTGTGTATATTAGCAGCTTTAGGAGTGAGGAAATGAAGACAGAAGGCAGGAGCAAAAAAATCAGATCTGTGGTTCATATTTTATGTTAGAAAAGAAACAAAAAGGTCTTTTATTGGAAAGAAATATGGAAGGGTATTGTCAAAAAAGGAACCTGCCAAGAATGACTTAGGCTAGCTTGCTTGTAGCTGAAAGAGGGGGAGGATCTGTTTTCAGTCTCACTTTTTTGCCAGCATCTACCCCACCCATGCATGCTTGCCAGTCCCTATGATGCAGCAGTTTCTTTGCATATGTCTTTCTTGTTTCCATATGGGGAATGGGATGACTGTGTTACTGTGACTGCTGCATACGCTGGGGGGATGTGTAGGCATATCCCGCACCCAGCAGATGGTGGGGCGAGGATTGCCTCTCCGTGAAGGGAGATGGGAGTTTTGCCTGGCAGCCTCTCTGTTTTGAGAACAGGTCACTTTAGGAAAAGAGCTTAAAATGTTTATTTCTTTGTTTGTTGTAGCCCGCAGGAGCAAGCAATTGCCCTCCTGTGCCTGAGATGTTCTTTCAACTTCCTGCATATTCATGTGCATTCTATGTATTGCTCCACACTGCTGTGATCTGTGAACTTCAGCTGTTTCATTCTAACGTTGGTATTCTGCTGGAGGGAAGCAATCATGTATGGAATCTGAGAAAGATGCTGTAAACACCACTGCAGTTTCTCAAAGCTGAGAGTGCTTCTTTCTCCAGCAGCTGTGCATTCTGTCAGTACTTCCAATTTCTGTTTAGGACCAGTCATCGTAGGTTTATATCTCAACCATGAAGTTTTCTTTTGAATGACATTGGATGTCATACCAAGGTCTTTTGGGCTAGGGCTTTTTCAGTAGTTTGAGAAATAATTGGTGTTTGCTATGAGTGCCTATGACTATTAGAAATTTGCTATAAATTTTTTATGATCTCCAGAGAACTTCTGGATAATTTCTGTGAGGCAACTGATAAAGGGTGGGTGGAAATTGGGCACCTTTTTCTCGTGAGGATATAGAAAGACCCTAGCTTGTTTTTCAGTGGGAGTGTTGGAGGCATTGGTATGCATCAAGAAGAAATGTTCTTTCTATATAAAACTAAGCCCAGAAGTTGTTTTGTTTATTAATTAAACTGTTAGTATGGATTGAATTTCTTCTTTATGTCCTTCATGTAAACAGCTTGCTGTGCCCTTAGGATATCTAACAAGAGTGGGTCAAGGCGAATGGACAGCCACATTTAGATGGGTTTGTATATCACCAAGTAATAGCAGATATATATGTAAAAGATAGTTAGGATGTGATCTTTTCGACTGATTGATGGTTCCTACTTGCCATATGTCAGAGACCTTTAGGGAGAGTCAGCTTCGCACATTTGCCAGCCTAGGCTGTGTTCAGAATCTCATTTCTCAACCTCAGAACATCTTTGGCAAACAAATTCCAATGAACTGGTCAGTGTGTGCTTGGTATTTTGAAATAGATATTAATGTCTTTGTCAGTCCTAAAGCAGAATTGGACTGCTATGTCTGGACAGGAGTCCCATGTTGAAATTTTTATCTTCAAAGTTGATTTCAGGCGTTTTTTTCTTCTTCTTGTCCTTTCAGTACTCCTGATACTTTCAGGAGACATATAATTGATTGAAAAGATAAAAATACACATCTTCCAGATGTGCTCATTGCTTTATTACCACATCTCAGGTCTGTCACCCTTGAAAACAGCTGTAGAGAGGCAAGTGAGGCTATGATGCACTGAAGTTTATGATGCTGGGATATCTGCATTTCTGTCATGCATACTAAAATTCACTTCTAGTGTGAATATACGCAGCAGACTTCCATTGGAAGGCCACTGTAGTTCTCTTGCTGCTATGATTTATTGTTGAGCCATAGATTAGGGAGACTTATTAGAAGAAGATACTCATCACTTACTCAATTTTGTAATCACTATAGCTACTTCAGTATCTTCCAGTAATTAATCCTCTAGCTATCCCTGTGACCTTGGCATCAGATATATTACCATGTAGAATACTGTGGTTAAAGGAGAGTCTTAGACATTTACAGAGATCCTTAACTATGTTTCTGAGGGTCAGTGAGAAAAGCAAGCTCTTCTTCCTGTTCCAGATGAGGAACCATGACCATATCTTGCATTTTAAGATATCAATTGATAGTATTTTGAGCTAGATGTTTACTTGCTCAAAAGACTCCAGAAGTTTCATTAACTTCTTTGTGTGTTTTAGTTAGATCAATACTGAACTTTTTGCAGACTCAAAATCGAAAAGAAAATTTTAATTTGATCAGTTTAAGTTGGTATTGAGCGTGATTTCAGTGGAAGCTGAAATGAAGGTATTGCAGTAAGATGACAAAGATAAGAAATTTTGGACCTTGCAGCTAAATATATATACCCATTTGTTACAATTATCAAACTAGAAATCTCCCTGAAACTTTTAACCTTTTTGCTTCTTGAGGATTCATATATTGCTCTACTTTAGTGGATATGGTCATAGTCATATGGGAATGGTTGATTTTTGTGTGGTTAGCCGGCATGAAAACAAAGTTAATCTTGCCCAATATGGTCTAAGTTGTTTCTTCTTCCATGGTTTGTGGTATCCATGTTTTCAGAGGAAATAAAGATTCAGTTATTTGGTTATAAACCTGCAAACCTGCCCTCATTTAGAAAGAGCTGTCACTGTTGACATACTAATGACCACTTCTGAGTTAGTGGGTACAGTAAATCCTTGTATCCATCGAGCCTGGTAGTGTGATTTCAGGTGAAAACGTGAGCAAACTTATTAGCAGTTTTATGGAAGCTTCTATATATGTAAAATATGTTATTTTCTTCAGTATTTAAGGAGTTAACTTACAGTTAAATTTTCAGCATTACACAGTAAACATAACACTGCATTTTTATTCCAGAGGATTTTGTTTTGTTTTAAAGAATCAGAATTTGAGAAGTGTTCTGTTTTGAAAACCTAAGTTTTACCTTAGTTTAGGTGCTCCTAAAAGTTGTGTCTACTGATTTCTGTCTCAGCTCCTCAATGGGCTGCAGGATCCTTGCATATACTGAAAAGGAAGCTGACAGTGCTTCAATCAGTGGGAATCTGTCCAAAACAAAAGTGAGTTATGTGCTTCCATTTAATGACTCAAGGAGTAATTCTTAGATCCCTTTTCCATGTTTTATTTAAAACATGGATTCATAGAATGAACCTCAGACTCCTTGTGATACTCAGCAGTTAAAACGACAACTACTGAAGAGCAACTGAAACATAGTAAAAATCTGTTTTAAAAAATAATGAAATATTTAGGACAAAAGAAAAGTGAATATGTTACTCTTAAAGACTCTCAAAGACTTTTGGGACATCCTGTTAGATAAAATGGAGATAATAGAGTTAGAATCAAGTATAAATTGAGCAGAATTTGTCCCTGTATTTAAGTTTGCATTACCTAGGCAGATTAAATTAATTCTCTTTATGTGCTTACTACCAACAGAGCTTGGTTATAGTCCACAGAAATGCTGAGGTTCAGTGTTACAGTGCAAGAGAGGCTTAAACTTTCAGGTCCATCAGGCTCTCCCTCTGCCCATGAGCCCTCTGTGTGTGTGTTCAGGACGTGCGACTTGTCTGTCATCACAAGTGGGCTGTCTTTGCACTGGGAAAGCTCAGTGCTGTCAGGTTGATTTAGTGAGGAATTTTATGTCATAGGCTTTCTTTTGGGAATGTAAACATTATCAGGAACATCTTGGCTTTTCTGCTAGAAATTAGTGGCAAAGCATTGAAAGGAATAGTAAGGCGTTGTGCTGGAAGCAAAATTACATGACTTTTTGAAGTGCTGTCACAAAATGAACTGTGTATTGTCCTTCCGGACTTTTAAATAGGAAAGCAATTCTCCCTTCTGCAAGAGAGGAAAAGCAAGGGTGGTTTGCTGGAGACTGTAGACCCGTATCTCTTTCTGTGTTTATGCAGTTTTCCATCAGAGGTGTGTTCCGTACTTGAATGCCGTGTCCTGGCACAGGTCTTACCTTCTGTGATGCTCTCATCTTACTCCTGTTGATGATATTTAGCCAGCTGAAGGTGACACCAAGATATATGACATAATGTGGAGGTTTTCTGTCAAAACCATCTCACTTCTGTGGCCACAGTGAACGTGGCTATAAGCTGTGTTACCTAACAGCAGTAGCTCTTACGACTGCAGAAGTTTGGGCATGGCTGCAGTATTCTGTTTTATTGTGCTACAAAAACCAAACCAAAACAAAGAGGAAAAACCCTGCAATTTTTCTTCCTAAGAAGTTATTCAACAGTTCAGTGTAATCCGATGTATGCGATGTGGCTGTGATGATACAGCATACCCAAGACACGCTGACATGCTAAAAAGCAGAGCTGAGTTTAATAGTATTTATTTCTTTAATATTCTTTTTTCCTGTTTGTTTTGTCCAGTAGTACTGTGATTTATCAGAGATGACTTAGGAAAATGCTGCTGCTACTATTTATTTTGGAAGATACAGCTTACCAGTGCCACGTCTGTCCTTTGGTGTTTGAGCATAGGGTTCTGTTTGTCCAACAGTTCTGTGTCATTTTAGCAACAGCCTGTCCCCATAAGGTCATGGGATGCTTTCCTGTGAGTTTCAGCAGGTTTCACTGGCTGTGGAAGAGTCATGACTCCTTAGGATCTCAGGCTTTGGAGAGGAGTGTGCTGGATTTATCATAGATATTTCCGTCTCTTCTTATTTGCTCTTATTACAGTGCATCTTTTGACAAGATCTAGGAACATCAGTTCTCCTTGCTTCAGACAGAGAAATGTCTGAGACCAGAGGAACAAGCCTCTTGAAACCTCTACAAAAAGGCATCACCGGTGACATTTTGCATCTTTGGAGGGGGTGGTGCTGTTAAACTGCATTTTCTGCTGTGCTTAGTGTCCTATTGTCCAGTTTCCCATTGGCTTGGTATTTATGTTTAGTTATAGGTGGGTGTGGGTGCTTTCTGGGTCATGCTGAACATATCTGGCAAGGCTGCCAGAAGCCTTGATTTATAATATGGAGCCTTCTCCTCAGGTTGGTTGTTCGGGTGGGTTTTTAAAAATTATTATTATTTTGGTGTTAATTTCCTACTAAAAATAGTAAGTATTTTGTATCAAAAATGAACTAGGAACTATGCCTGCTAAGAGGAATATTTTGCTGGGGCTTCCATTTCTTAGGAATTGGCAAGCAATGCTTTTCAGCATGTGGCTTTGCTATGAATATGCAAGATGCAGGCAGCTCTGATTTAGGAAGTGGTCTCAGCCTTTCTTGTTTGTTTCAGCTGAGAATTGTGACATTTCTGTGATAGGTGAGGTGTGGGTTGTTAGACCCTTTGCGTATGTGAAAGTCTAGCAAAGTGAATCACAGTAATTTGTTAATAATATCATCATCTCTTTCCTTTTAGTCTTCTCTGTGAATGCGTATTTTGTGTTGAAGGTACCTGCAAGGGGGTTGATCTCATCTTCAAGGTCGTATCTTTTGCACAGTGTCCTGTTTACACAGATGCCTTCTTTAGCATCTAGAAATAACTGATAAATCCACATGTTCACACTGAGGAGATGATTGTTTCTCATATTGCTGCTTCAGTAAGTAAGTTCCTTGTTAAAACCAGCAGTGCTGTCTCTGTAGGAGCTGCACTGAGGTCTCTGAACATAATATTTTCAGTGCTTTCTGTATGATGCCAGCAATTTTTTAACCTCACTGAAGTCATTTCATGCTTCTGTAATTCATTGGCTTTTTTTAGTGTATTTATAGAAGCTGTTTTTTTCAAGCACTGCGGTAGAAATGATGAGAGCATCTGGTTGAATTCATCACATCTTGTAGAACAACCTCTTAACAGTTATTCTCAGTTAGATCCAATAGGAAAGATAGTCATGGTAATTGAGCTTTTCCCCCTTTACATGGCTGCACCGATATTTGAAAAGCTTTAGATATGTGATATAACCAGCGTGCCTTAAGTGTCACCACTGTGCTTTTCTGTGATGCAGGCAGCATAAGTTAGCTACGGGAGCTGTAAAAACAGTGACACGTTTCAGCTTACGTGTAGTTCCAGGAAGCTCTGCTTATAAACTTTTGTTTTAATGCAATGTATAAAAGAATATATCTGGGAGCTTTGATTTTTGTGAAGTCTTTTCTTTCTTTTTGGAGTCATCTAGTGTTTGTGGCATTCCAGATCAGTCTGTAAGGAATTGCACAAGTGGTAAATTCAGCACTTCAGTCCAAATGTGTGACAGGATTATAGCACAGGATAGAACTCTTGTATAAGGAGAAAATGTCTTACGTGGGCTGTACTAAGCTGAGTGTTGGGTAAGAATTTCATTCCTTCCTGGCTGCCCTATAACTTTTCCTCTCCCCCCTCAGATATGAACGGGTTGGTGGAGATGCTGCATCATTTCTTAACCAGTCTGGTTTAGGCTTAGCCTGTCCTGGGCACCCTGGTAAGCACAGCTGGCTGTTTCTTTACTTGGTTTGTCCCTTGAGTTTTATGGTCCATAGCTCTCATTTAATTCTTCACTTACTGCCAGCAACTTGTCTAGCTGTGGATCTTCTGACCTCCTCTCTTGGCCCTTCACAATGAGTCCTGTCACCCCCTGGAGATTTCTGCCATGCAGGACGTGCTCTATTTTCTGTGAACCATTTTCTTGTGCCCCTCTTTAGAATGGGATGAGTGACAATGCTGGCCTTTCATTCTGTGCTTTGTTGTTTCTATTTCAGTATGGTCGATGGAGGAATTGTGTTCCTCTGTCCTCCTGGGGCTTTGTACGGTTGTGTGCAATGGCTGTTTTCCAGTACTCTCTCTCCTAGTGATATGAAATCAGGCTGTTTTTCTTACATGCTAACCCGACTAAAAAATAATGTGGAAGTGAGAAAGCTACAATTTGTTGATGTTTGTTTTTGGGAATCTCTGTGTGACTGTGTTGACAGCAACATCTGTCTGGAGTGACAGAATTTGGTTGTGCAAGGATTGTTGGGCAGGTCAGAGAGCTGAGAAATACCTGTCTTGTGCTGACATGGAGAGCTCATCTCTGTCTTTCATTCTCTGGAAATGATACTGGTGCAATTGAGGTGGTGACTGTAGACCTTTCACTTTGCAGCGCTGCAGAGAAATTGGAGGTGTGGCCAGAGTCACTTTTGGAAATGATCAGGATTTCTATTTTGAGGGGCCCAAATTCCATACCACACAGCTTCAGAGGGCTGGGTCTCAGCTACTGTAAATGCTTATATGCTTTGATGTTGATGGAGCTGGGCTTTTTACCAGCTGGGCATTCGACCCTAAGGCTGGCAGTCAGCCTTCAAGCCACTGAGTTTATTTAGTACATTAAGTAAGGCTGCAAGATGAGAGCTGGTTTATGACTTAGTGTTTTCCTAGGTGAGCACAGGTTTACTTTTACCTTTACTTGTATGAGATTTGTATTATTCTGTCCCTTGTTCTCTTCTACATTTTGGGTCTTGTACATGAAGTTTTGACTCCTTCCCTTGAACCAAACATAAGATTTCTTACAAATAAATGATTTAGTACTGGATATGAGTGTGTGGTTATAGAGGCAGCTGGCATTGGGGGATGTTTTGAAGCAGATAATCTGATGGTGGAATCGAGATTCCCTTCACTTGGCCACCTCTGGACATCCTCAGTCCCAGCTGACCCTGTTGGGAATGGTAGTTCCACATGTTGCTTTTGTGCTGATCAACCATTTGTGTTGGCTGGTTCTTGGTGAGGGATGGTGATAGCTGTTTAGTAATCTTTTTTTTTAATTGTTTTTTTTTTTTCCCCTCAAATCAATTGTAGGTGTGTCTGCACAATGATAGTAATGATCTTAAGAGACTGCCAGATTGACCAGTCTGTGAAATCTGTCCTAGTGTGCAGCTGGTGAGAGGAAGGAGAGAAGTTGCTCATTAATTTGTCCCTTCTCCCTCTGTGTCATATGTTTTCTCAGTTTAGATACAGGCTCTACGAAGATATCAACTTTAAGCTGGTATCCTAAACAATCCCAGTTCCCTCAGCCACGTCTCATAAGACTCATGTTCTAGACCCATCATCAGCTTCACTGCCCTTCTCTGGACACACTTCAGGCCCTCCGTGTCTTTCTTGTAGTGAGGGCCCCAAACTGAATACACTACTTGAAGTGCCACCTCACCAGTGCCAAGTAAAGAGGGACGATCACCCCCCTAGTCCCACTGACAACAATATTTCCCATACAAGCCAGGATGCCATTTGGCTTTCTTGATCACCTGTGTACACTGCTAGCTCATGTTCAGCCAACTGTCAACTAACACCCCCAGATCCTTTTCCTCCACAGCTTGTCAGCCATTCTGCCCCAAGCCTGTAGTGATGCACAGAGTTGTTGGGTCCAAAGTGTAGGACCCGGCACTTGATCCTGGTAAAGCTTGTACAGCTGGCCTCATGAACCTGTGCTTGATGGTGACAGTGGATACTTTACATACATTGCCTGAGAAAACATCACTAAAACCTAATTGAGGAGAAACTGACTGCTTTTTCCTGCATAGTTGCATTTTTAGAAAAAGACCCACAGTTGTAGAGAGCAATAAAGTATCCCCTTAGCTGGTTGTGTGGATGAAGGGTTGTAGGCTGAACTCCTCCAAGAGATGCTTATGGGTATTGCCTCACTGCCTGTTACAGTATCACCTGTGAGTTACAGTGTGTGCTGAGATATGAGTTACTCCCTGTTCTGCAGTAACTCTGGAGCTGATGATGGCATGTCCTGAGCAGCAAGCCTTGGCACCAGAAGTCATGATCCTGGTAGCTCACCACTGGATCTGAGAGCCCTTGGATAGTCCCTCCCTTCAACCACCCTTCTGTCCTCACCAAGGGTATGGTCTGCATCCTGCTGGGGTTCTTGTGGGTTGGACAGAAAGGGCTGTATTCTGTACTGTGTGTGTGTTTCTGCGGTAGTTCAGGTAGGGTTACTCTTAGTCTGATCAAAAACTATTATCTTTGCCTTGTGAGGCACTTTCAGTGTTGGAAATCCATCCGTGCTCTGCCTCTGCATTATCTGGGAGCAGCTGCTGGCTCTGCTTTGTGTTACCATCAAAGCAGTTGCCATCACTGCAGAGAAGGCTTCTGTTGTGTGTTTTCTTTCTTGGAACAGTCGTTTGGTTGCTGGGAAAGTAATGATCCCAATGTGTCCGAAAGAATCAGAAGATGCTGTCTTAGGAATCCAAAGAAAATTATTTCTCTCTCTCCTCACCTTAATTTCCCCTTTCTCTTAATCATTATACAGACTTTCAGAGGATTTTCTGATGAGCCTTTGGCCTCCTTCTGTTCCAATTGCTAGTTTATTGACTGTATTTTCTGTAGGTTGATGTTGAAACAAAAGCACTACAGCACAACTGTTATGCCGGAGTCGCTCGCTATCCTTAGCACATACAAGACTGTTAAAATTGATCAGTGACAGAACTTTTTTAAAAGGGAAGTTTCTAGGATTCTTCCCATCTCCTGCTCTCTTTCTCCCAGTGTTTTCACTCACCTTTTAATATGAGCATGTACATGAATAAATAAAAGTTCCTGCAGGCATTGTATGTTTTTGCAGTGCGTCTTAATAACTGCTCTTCAAGGAGCCTGTTTACAATTTTATTAAATTTTGTTACTTAGAAAAGCAAAAAGCCTCTCCACTCTGAGCTGTGGACTTCAGACACTCAGTGGAGGCCAGAGTTTAAGTCCCCTAGGAGAAGATCGGTTCAGAAAAGCACTGTAGCAGTACTTGTGCTGGAATCTTACAGGAGGAAGACCTGAGTTAGAAGGAGCTCATGTGCAGAGTCAGGGATGTTATCTGTGCAACAGTGCTGAAATAACTTTTCATTGAGCTGATCTGGGGGAAGGAAGAGACGCATGCAGCTGTCTTTCAAACATCCGTTCCATGATGGAAAAAACCTGTTTAGCTGAATTGCCTTCCAACCACTTGTTCCACTGGGTGATACAAAATGTTCAAAACTGCAGTGGGATGGTCGTTGGAAGGCAGTAGTACATCTGGAAGTTAAAAAACACCAAAGCTGATTTCTGTTTGCAGAGTCCTTTGTTCCCTTGTCAGAGGGAAGGACCTGTGATACTCAGCTTCGATAAGCTTCTGATCTATTTCTGCTGATATAGGATGGAAATGAGCAGCTTGATTAGGGGACTGGAGGGCTGAATTTATGGGTGACTCTATTGCTCTGTTGTGACCTTCCATCTCAGGAAAAACTCCTAGGAAAAATGTCCAGAAGGTCCATGTGGTAAATAACAGAGCAATCTTTTTAAACTAGCCAC
Source organism: Phasianus colchicus (assembly GCF_987193195.1). Taxonomy (NCBI): domain Eukaryota; kingdom Metazoa; phylum Chordata; class Aves; order Galliformes; family Phasianidae; genus Phasianus; species Phasianus colchicus. Next base: position 16,451,750 of record NC_143439.1, on the reverse strand, counting down.
ATATGTGAATTGTAAAAGTATGTGGAAATAGAACAGGAATATAGAACAAACCTTCCCTTGTGAGATGCACTGCTGATGGGGAAGATTTGGGTATATAGGCACAAAGAAAGAGAACGTGTTAAAAAAATAAATAAATAACTGGAACTAGTTGTGAGACGCTAAAAATTGGTTGAGTTGAGGGAGTTTCCCATGTTCAAGTCTATGACCTTTAGGTTTATTTCAGGCCAAGAAGAAGGCTGAAAGGAAGTAATTCACAAGGAAAAGTGCTGCAGGAGATGAGGGGACAGTCAGTGAGGGTTTATGGTATGCTGCTGAGTGATTTTTGTACCCAGAGTGAATTGGTTTTGAGTAGTTTCTGAAAGCTCTGCTTTGATTTTGTTGATGTTCAGAAATCTAAAAAGTTCAGAGATGAAAAGAACAGGTTTTTGTTCGGTTGTTTTAGAAAGTAAGCAAATATTGGATGTCTTTCCTGAAGGGGATTTCTTTTAAGTGTTTACCTAAATTGCTGTTCTGAATCAAGTCTATTAATTGAAGTAATTTACATGCCACATTCCACTCAATTCAGAGTATATTTTCCTGCAGATAGGTTGCAACATCTGTTTGGAACCCCATCCAAAATTTACTAAGTTGTATGAGTTGAAATAAAGGCTAATATGAAGCACAGAGAAGTTCAGTGCTTAAATTCCATCGGTCAGGCATTATCCTGTGTTTCATAGCTGCAATTCATCTTTAGTGGGAAGCCAAAGAAAGGGAAGAAAATTGGTGATGTGTTGCTCATATGTATACATAGTGTGTTTTGGTTTTTTTGGTGTTTTTTTTTTCTCTTAATCCAACACTTATTTTCTGCTTGTGAGAAAGTATTTTGACTCTATAAAGCTACGCTGCAGTGCCTCACTGATGAAATTGTATTCTGTGCACAAGATGAACGTGCAGTCTGTCTTTTAGGTCTTGAACCCCATTCTGCAGTTTCCAAGGGACAGAAAGGTTTCCTCCTTCTCTGGTCTTCCAGACAGCTCTCACACAGGTAGGTCTGCTGTGAACAAAAGCAAGTGCTTGAGGATATCCACAACAGTTGGCATGAGTCAGGGAAAGTACCCTGCACCTTTGAAGTGTTAAAAGCAGGTATGCATGTTGTGTGCCAGGTTTCTGGGAAAGGAGTGAGTACCCTTTAGAAAAACAGCTTGGAGGCTGATCAGAAAAGTGAGTGATTGTATTTTTGTGCCTCTGGAGGTTTGTTTCCTGCTTGAGCTTTTGCTGGACTTGTTTTGTGCATACAGAATCTGAAATGTGGTTGTTGGTAAACATGATCTTTTGATAGTTTGTTGGAATAACATTAAAAATCCTACAGAATATTATCAGGCCAAATAAAAAAGGCTACACAGAAAGATTTTTTGTTTGTTTCAAAAATATTTTTAAACTGAAAGCATTTGGTTCAGTATTTTGATTAAGTCTGGTAAATGTATCACCAGCCTTTACTGGGGCTGAGGATGAATGTGGTATGAAGAGAAGCAAATGCTTGAACCATCACTTTGTCACCAACCTCCCCCAGTAACTGAGAGAAAGCCCGTGCCAGCTTCCAGCCAGACTAGTTTGCTTTCTCTAAGCTCTAGGTTATCTCTGCTGTGATAATGGGAACTGGCATTTGTAGTACGAGGTCACATAGTCTGAGGGATCCTGAATTGGTCTAGGGCTCCCAGACTCAGTAAAAATTATTAGTATAGTTGTTGGGGACAAGTTGTAAGCAAGGGTGCTTATTTTTGTTGTTCTTTGGTGTTTTTATTAGAACTGAAGTTGTCCTACACATTTCTTTTTACTGCTTAGTTCTTTCATATTTCTCCCCCTCTCCTTTTATTATTTAAGCACCCGTAACCTGTGTTAACAAGGTACTCATCTGGCACAGCCTCTTTCTTAGATGTTTCTTGCTGTTTCAGCATCTGCCAGTAGTTTCATAGGGCAGTAGTTTTTCCTTTGAAATGTTAGTGGAGGGAGATCCACTCTGAATCTTGTGCCATGCATATTAAGTGTATGTTCAGCATGGAACCATTTGACAACCCCAGGCAAAGGAAATCTCATTCATTCAAGTGAACAAACTATGGAGAAGTTAAAGCATAGGGATTCCTTCTCACTGCCTATCTCAAACAAGTTTGTGAACTAAAAGTACTAGGAGGTATTTGCTTTGGAAAGCAAGTATCTGTTGTATGTGTATTAACACATTTGTACATTACTCCTTTGGGCACGTATAACAGTTTATCTTGGGAACCTACCACAGAAGCATTTGTTTCCTCTTATCTTGTACCAGCAGCCAGGAGCAGCTGCAAGCTTTTGTTTCTGGTGCCAAACAACTGGCTGCAGGCAGAGATGAATTCCAGTAGAACAAACATTTGGGGGCTTGGGGCATCCAGGTTTTTGTCTGTTTCCTATCTGTTTACCCTCCACTTGTCTCCAAGAACAAATTCCTCCAGCTTCAAGAAGGCAAACGTGAACTTGGCTTCCTTTCGGCTGCTGCCAAATCAGGGTGATCAGAGAGCTACAGGGAGCCTTGGGTCCTGGAGGTGGGGTGTCTCAGCCTGAAGATGAGAAGGCTACCTAATGGATGCTGGAAGCTGAAGCCAGATCCTCGGTGATGATGAACAAAAGACAGCAGCAGATCAGTAAAGGAAGTCCTTTGAAGTTGATGAAAAGTTTGTGCCCACTAGGATGATCAGACAGAATAGGTGTCCAGAGGGGCTGTGGTTTCTCTTTGGAGGTATCTGAACTTAACAAGATTAGATGTTCCCAGACGTACTTGTGTTCTTTGTGTATTTCAGTGTCATCTTCTGGCAGGCAAATATCAGGAAAAGGTTCTTCACTGAGTGGGGGTGGTCAGGCACTGGAACAGGCTCCCCAGTGAATCAGTCATGGCACTAAGCCTGACAGAGTTTGAGAAGTTTTTGGGTAATACTCAAACATAAGGATTGAATTTTGGATGGTCCTGGGAGAGGCCAGGAGTTGAACTCAGTGATCCTTGTGGGATCCTTCCAACTCAGGATATTCTATGATTCTAGGAGAGGAAAGGGAAAAGGGGAGAAGAAAGGGGAAGAGGAGCTCCCTCTTGCTTCCTACTGCTGCTATCATCCAGCTTCCTTACAGCCTCTTCCTGTGGGTGGTGTTCTCTGCTGGCTGTTCTGAGTGGCCAAATGAGTGCATAGAAGTTACAGTGGCATAAAACTGATGTGAGATGAGAATTACAGAGGTTGTAAGTTGTACCACATGAGATATACAGAGTATGGGAACAAGCTGTGCAGCGTGCTAGCTCCTGGGAGGATTAATTACAGATGGTAGCTGTGACAGCTAAATCAAGTACCTATAATGTTGTGTAAACCTCATTAAGCAAACTCGGTAGCTGCACTGTAATCTATGAGAAATGGGATAGGATGATGAGGAAAGAAAATGAAAATACTTTGTAGGAAGTTTAGAAATCTCTTCAGTGTCTAAATCTGCTGAAGCAATTTCTTCTACCTCTTCAGTGGTGGAATTTTAAACCACAAGCTTTTAAACTTCTTATCTGGTAAAGCCCCAGTAGCTTGAATTAAGGAAATTTTCTGCTAATGACTGCTGGGTTCATCTTAGTCAGCAGGTCCTGTTGTATCTGATATGCTAAGTTGTTCTTGATATTCTGCAGTGAAATGTATCTGATAGGTTCTTTCTTGTTGCATGGAAATCTGAGAAGGAAAAGCACAGAAGACCCATTTTGTTTGGCTGCTATGTTTGATTATGATACTGGGTTTTTAGGAGGCTTGACAACTAACATTGACTGCAAGTTAATGTTTTACAGCAGAAAGTTAAGCATTGCTGTGTGTTGATACCATAAGTGCTAATTTTCTGATTTAAAAAAAGATCCAACAAATGCAAATTTAGCATATCAGCTATTGCTGGCAATGTGAGGGTAGGAAACTGTGTGCTGTTGCAGAAAGTGTTTCCTCCTGCCTCCCTCAGAGGCAGAAACCTGAATGGGGGAAAAATGCTGAATTTTCTGCCGATTTAGCAGGTGGCATCTGCCCAGAAGAAAGTCCCATAGATGCTGGGAAAAAGGGCAGGAAGAGGATGTGTCGGGGAGGGAGGTCGTAATAGAGGCCACAGGATTAGTTCATCTGTAACTCATAATCTCACCCTTGACAACTTAGTCATTGCAATGATGAGGAACTGAAAGGTTGATTAAGTTAACTGGGCTTTTATTTTCCAGGCAGGGGAATTATTCCAAAGTGCTTCTATTTGTATGCTATGTCTTGGTTGCCAGCACTGAATGATTGTATGTTTTGCTTGCTTTTAATTCAGAAGGTGGCATCGTATTAGATATTTCTGTGTATTTATGCTTGGAGCTGTGCCTCTTTGCCCATTCTAAAGAATTATATGCTGATAATGGCTTGTTCTTAAAGGAGCTATAGTATATCTAATACCCAGTGGGAATTTTTTTTTCCAGATGTTCCCCCAGGATAGCCCTGACTTTTTTCCTTCTTTTCCCAAATCCTTGCTTGCAGACAACTGTTTAAATCAAGACTTGTACAGCTCTTGCAAAATCGGAAGGCTGAAGCTGGGCTGTGGATGCAGGGCCTGTGATGATGTATTGATTCTTTTTGCAGCTGCTTTAGCTGTATGGTGGCTACTCTCAGCTTCTGGAGGCTCAACTGAGTATGGTATTTTTTTTTCTTTTTTTGAGAATAACACTGAATATTTTGATGCTTGACTGCATAAATATGAGGGCTCAACTTTAAACACCTGCTTTAGAAAACGTTGAGTTGCTGGGAAGGCTTCAAAAGAGAAATCACTGCAGGTTTCTTTTCAATATAGGAAGCCAGTAAAAATGTTGGACCATTTAATGAAAGTAAATTTAAGGAAACAAAATTATTTTCTCTTTCATATTGGCATTAAGTCAGGGTGGTTTTTTTTAATGTGTGTTTATCTTAAAAGTCTCCTTTAAGGTATTCAGGACTGAAAAGAGGTCCCCCTTCAGTGGCCTGTTGTTTAATGCTGATAGGAATCACTTCAGGTTCCCCAGAGGCTAGATACAGCTGAAGAGATTTTATGGCCTTTGGGCCTCTTCAGACAACGTGATTCAGTGCCTGTGTTCAGCAGGTCAAGCATATGCCTTGAGGGAAGTGTTGGCATTTTTGTCATTTGTCATCGAATGCTACAAAACTCCTTTTTCTTTTACTCCTGAAACTATTCCACTGAGGCAAAGTCCTCTGCCCTGTTAAAAAAAAAAATGCCCTGCTACGTTGGCTGTGCTTGCTTCTTTTGGTAGGAGTCACCACATTTGTGCAGCATCCCATGTATAAGAACAGCTGAATGCTGACTGTTGTTCCCTCCTTTGGACTCTTCTCAGGTATGGCCCAGGAAGCCTGGTTGTGTTTTGTCCCCTGTGGATGATTAAACACGAGTAGTTCTGCACAGCCAATGAGTATCAATGGGATCTCTGTTAGTTTGTTTTTCAGCAGCAAGAGACATACATGACTTCCCAAAGGCTGAGAGTCAGGCAGGCTGCCAGTTGAGTCAAGAACCAAAAGTAATAAAATAACACAAGTCCAAGCCCAGCGGAATTGTGAACAGCTTTGAATGATCCTGAGCTTTAGCCAAAGTGAAGGTGTTGCGGTTTTGTGTTTTTTTGGTTTTTTGTTTGTTTCAGAATTGTATCTTTTATTTTTTCCTCCATGGCTGTTACTGTGAGCATCGTATCTCCAGATCATCCCGTTCTGCAGGTGCCATGCTGAGACACTGAGCGATTTGCCCAAAGACACCTTGTAGTCTGTGATGAAGCTGCAAACCTGTTTTCTCCCTAACTTCTGTTCCCCTCTGCAGCCTTCACTCATATTTCCTTGACCTCCGCCACCCAGGCTTTTTATGATTGTGTCATTTCTGTGCATGCATGCATGAAGTGATAAACTGTGTAGAGTTTTTTTTTTTCCCTAAAGGGAAGAGAGATTTTACCTTTCTTCTGGCTCTCGTGCTGTTCTGAAAGCCTCCTATTTGTTTTTATTGTGTATGTGGCTGGGATGTTCTGCAGTATTAGCACATGGTCTCTAGGCACAGCTGCAGGACAGATTGCTCTTAAACAAGGCTCTTGCCTGGTGGAGATTGTCCCTTTGTAATCATTATTTCTAGTAAAGCTGAGATAAAATGATACATTTTAAGAATGCTAAGGAACAATAACATCCTTGTTGGCAAGCACAGGAGATTATAATGGCTTGAAATATTGTCTCTACTGTATAAACACTAGGAAGTACTTGACTTCAATAAATAACAAGGGCAGAGGCAGTTTTACCTCAAATCACTGATTGCAGGATGATGCTTGTTTTCAGAGGAAGACTCCTGCTCCAGTAAATACAATAATACTTCTTACACTGTGGCTGTGGTTTCTGCTTGGTCTGAATGTGTTGGTTTCAGATTCGAAGCTATTCTGCAGGGGCTATAATGATGGAAGGGTCTTCATTCAATTTCTTTTTCAAAGAAATGGGTCTTTCTATTCCTTGCAGGGTTGATAGTCTTGTTTGATGAAGTTTCAGCAAAGAAGTCGCCCTTTGTGTTGGAGTAGCATTAAACAGGACTGCCCAGGAAACAGGTGTCCCCAGGCAGGGCTCTGTTTGCATCAGGGCTGTTAAAAATGGCTTTGTTAGTTCTTTTCAGTTCAATCTGCAGTTCACATTGTGTTGTGTTGCTGCTGCTTGATGCTATGGGTTGAAACTGTAGCTAAGTTGTTGGAGTGGGACCAGCCCCATCCTGAAGTGGGCAGGAGGATGAACAAAGCAGGGTGTGGGTCCAGAAAACTCAGAATGGTTCTTGGACAAGGAGGAATCCTTAGGTGAACAACAAACATGAATCAGTAAGAGAAAGCCAAAGAAGACTGACTTTCTTCAAAGGAAGACACGCATCATTTACAGGTTGTGGGGATTATGAAATGCATCTGTTCTCTGCTGCTTTTTTGTTGAATTTATTGGCAGATCCCAGAGATGTAATTGCAAAACTGAAGATGATTAAATCATATTAAAAGCCATTGTGAGGAAAAAGCATAACGTTTTTTATGTACGTAGGCAAGTGAATTGTTTCCAGACTTGATTAAGTTATATGTAATTTTAGATTTTGTTTACAAGCTTTAGGAAACAGATACAGACACTAAACTTACAGAAGGTGGAGTGAAAAAGGGAAATAAGGGTACATCTATGACAGTTCAGTAGGCAAAGAGGACAGAAATGGAAGACTGATAGAACAGCAGGTGCAAACGTTTCGTCTCCTGCATTTCTTTTTTGTGTGTTCTATGCTGAAATGGAGAAAAGGCCAATAAGCACTGGAGGGGAAATAGGTACAAATTGAAATGTGGGAATGGATGGTGAATACTGACATCTTTTTGGCAGATGTTACTGTCTGGGCCAGAGGGGACAGGGCTATAGTCCTTCTCCTTGCTTGGTCAGTTGTGTGGCTGGAACTCCAGCTGAACAAACCATTTGCTATTGAAGTCACTTCATTGGCGGTAGCGTTGCTGCCTGTTATGTGGGTTTTTGTGACTGTTCTGCTTCTAAAAACTGCCACCAAAAGTACCAGCCTTGTCCAGAATTGCATAGTTGATCGATTACGTTCAGTGAGCCTGGGAGTGTTCGATTTGCATCCTGTTTGGTGCCAACTAGGCACATTTTACGTTCCAGCACACAGTTTTCTGAAAATGTGTCTGTAAGCCCAATGACATCATCTATTTTGTGGCTTGGAGAATTTCTGGTGGTGTCTGTGGCTGCTGGAGAAAAAGGCCATTTCCCTTGGTGACTGCAAACACTTGAGTGTTTCGGTAGCTGTAACAACTGGCAAAAGAATCCAACGATACCAGCTCTCAAGGAATGAGAGCAGAATTCCACAGCTGGTGAAAAAGTCCTGGTGCCTTTGAGAGAAATGATCATTACTGTGTGAGCAAGATGCCTCTTCCCTTTGGAGAAATATGGAGGAGTTAGGGTTAGGATCAAGGATGCATTCTGAACTGCCAAGGGTTGGCCATCTTGAAGCAAGCACTTTGTGCAGTAATGCTGCATTGTCATTTGCCAAGGTATTTGTTTTGTGTGCACGATCTTTGTCAAGCCTAACAACTACTTTTTTGTAGGTGCTGAGAAGGAACATTCGTGGAGAAATCTTCAGTTTTATCATCATCTATTTAACACCTTTTCCCTCCTGTTACTTGGAGTTATCGCTATCGTTATAAAATGTGTTTGCTCAGAAGAGGTGTCCTCCAAGAAGAGCATTTTCTTGTACTTAAATTAATTATTCACAAGAATTGCAGAACTTACTCTGCCTTTTTGTTCTCATATCAAGTGCTTCGTCTCAGAGGTATTCAGTATAACAGAAAATTCTTCCATGAGACTTCCCTTAGTTTGTGGCTAGTTGCTGTGTATTTTCTTTCCTCACAGTGGGAAGTAGCTGCGTCTTGTGAAATATGAGCAGCCCATTTGTGTGCTGAGATCTGATTCTTTGATTAGGTAACAGGAACAGCACCAAATGGTTTGGGAGATTCCTCTTTGTGCAGAGCCGTTGTATCTAATAAATTCTGCTCATTGCTTGCTCTTTGTGAAGGTGCTTTGTTTGTAAAATGTCTTGTGCAATTAGCAGATGACAGAATAAAATGAAGGATGTAGGGTCAGCTTACAGATATTGGCATCTTTTCAGTGGAAAGCTGAGACATAAATCATGATCTGGGTCAGACTGCAACGTGCTCTTATTAAGAACTGTGAATGGGGTCACAGGTAAAGCTCTCTCATCGGGGCAAACATAGCAAAAAAGGGGGGCTGCCATGCACATCAGATTTCACTTAGGGATACTTTGCCTTGCTTTTTCAGTCATGATTTAGTGCATTTCCCTGCAGAACATAATCGTGTAAATTTTAAAAGGAAATCTAGGTGAAAGATTGGGTGTTCCCGATTGTGAAGTGCAAAAGTTTTCACTATTATCAAGGAAACATTTCAAATTTCTGAAGAACAGATCAGACTAAGCAAAATCAGAATATTACTTTTGCATGGGAGCGAATCATGCTGTCTTGCATTTTAAAACTACCTACCCTTGGCTGTTGGTGAGCGTCAGAGACATTTCAGGTTCAGAAACCTTTGCTTCCTATGCAATTTTGATCAAGCAAAAAACAAGAAAGCATCTGAGAAAGCTTCTATATTTCATGGCTATGATCTCTAGGAGATAGATTCGTTTATTGGACATCCTTTTTGTTTATTTGGGTTACTTCTGTAGACCTTTCTCTTTGGTAAAGCCAACACTGAGAAATTATCGTAGGCATTAGTAGTAGTTAATAATAAACTCTACCTTTTTGGAAAAGCTGTTGCAAGAAGTTACATTTGACAACTAACTGTGACCTGAATGTCTCTGCACCTGAATCTGGTGTTTCCAGTTCATATTTTTTTTCCAGATAATCTTCTTTCTGTTTCTTCCACAAAGTAGGTGTGGAAGACACGCAGACAGATACTGCATGGCAGTGACATCCCTGAGATGAAATGTATAATCTTCTTGCATGGTGCTTTTCAAATGGGTATGTGCTGAAAAACATTCAATGGATTCATTATCCTACCCAAAGCAAGTCCATATAGATCATACCTCTGACTTAGCTACATTCAGGGTTCTGTGAGTTAAAAACGTCCTGTGACTGCTTAGCAGAGGAAAGCCTTCTGTAAAATTTGAGATCCTTCCTTATGTTTTGATGGCAGAAAATGCACAGGGAATGCAACGTGGTGTTGCATGGACTGTATGCAAGCATCTGACTTTCTGTCCACTGGAGTCGCACTCTGAATAACTCCTCACCCACAACCAAAATGGGATTTTTCAGGAGAGACAGGTTATTTTGGAGACTTTGCAGTTAGTATTGGAAGCTGTTCTGTATAAATATTCAGTAGTCTTCTGTCAGTCATAGATGGAGTTGCAAAGAGTCTTATTGATCTCAGCTGCATGTTTGAAGTTTGACCAGCTTCAGATCAAATCGACCTATGCCTTCTTCCAGCATAAATTGCTGAGTACTTACTCAGATAAAATTATGGGAGCCTGTTTGAGGGCTGACAAACGAGCGTGATAATGAATGTTGCAACTTGTACAACAGTGGCTGGTGTGGTCTGTTTAACTGCAAGTTGCTGGAAGTAAATGGCTTCTAGATACCATGTAAAAGAATTAAATCATAATGACCTAGCCATACGATACAAATCCCTCTGACAATTGGATAGATGATAATGATTCCCTCATTTGCTGGAGACATAAGCAGACACTTCACATATTTCCTTGCTTTAGCTCAGCTTCTAACTGAAGATTACTTTTCCTGAATTAAAAAAAAAAAAAACATAAAGAGGGGAAGAGTGGGAAAGAAAAAAGAAAAAAACAGGAAAAAGCTATACTTGCAGATATGTCTGCAAAATGCTGAGTGCACAAAGATCAAGTAATAAGGACAAGACAAGTGTTTGCACAAGGGCATTTCTGGTGCACCCATCCTTAGCAGGACTGAAGTTCAGTTTGCCCAAAGGATAGGAAGAGACGAACCACTTCCAGCCCAAAGACTCATTTTCTTTTGTTTGTCTGTGGGAGAATCAAAGCAGGGCAAGGTACAGCTTTGATGCAGGGTCAGATGTGTGTTTGGTTAAATACAGCTTTTGTTTTCCATTCCTTAGCTGGAAATTGAGGGTGGAGAGCCTGCCTGTGTGAACAGAAAATAATTGTTTTAGTGGGAGAAGATGAAAACCTGCCAGTGGAGTAAAGGATGCGCTTCTGCTGAGTTTGTCAGACAGCAATATTTACAAAATGCGGGATTATGGCTTTATTTCTGGATTGCTCATTGAGAGATGCAAAAATGGCCTGCAGTAAGGCAGCTGTCTGCCGTTACCCAGGCACTTCAGAAGATTTTTTATTTTTTGTGGAGCCCTTTATCCTATTCCTCTTGGTAGTTTTACTGGAAGGATTTTCTGGATTGGAGCAATGGAAATCTCCTTATGAGGAGGGTGATTTTGCTCACTCTTGTGTATTACCTCCTGTGTATTTGCGCTCTGCTGTGTTTCAGAGTGGTGCTCAGTGCTTTGGTGTACTCAACAGCCTGTGTTCTCATTGTGGAGCCAGCAAATAGGCCTGGCTCCTGGAGACAGTTCGGACATTTTGGACTGAGAAAGCAAGATGTGTAAGAGTATGCTAGTAAGTCATGGATGCCTAGTACTCTTGTTTTCAAAAAGTGCTAAGAAGGGGCACACTGCAGCCAAACCATCCATACATAGCTTAGTTTTGGCAGCTGCTGTCTGTGTGGATGGAATTGATTTATGCGATCCAAGCTCAATTCACTTTTTTGTCTATTTTACTGAAACTGTCCTTTAAGTGACCCTAATTTTCAGATGCCATTTAGACATGTGACCACATAGGAGTAAAAACACCATGGGCTCATTTTATGAAGGCCACCAAACACAGGGGAGCGTCATTCATTACCAGCTTGCTGACACAAAAGTGGAAAGCTCTGCATTTCTGCCTGTCTCCTAAGAGGTATGGTTCCCTGCTGTCTCCTTCCTTTGAATTTGTGCAATTTGCTGTTACAGTGGAACAATGGACATAGTATGAGAATTGTGTGTGACAGGCTGCTCTTCCTAGGACTTCCATCTTGCATAAATCACTTTTCTTATGCCTCTCCATAAAATTTAAATGACATCTGGAAGGAAGGGATTTACCAGGCCCATCTACCTGAAATATTAAAATTGTTTTACATTGCACTGACATTGATAGAATCAAAATCTCAGCTCTTGGGATGGCATGTGTGACCAGCTGAAAAGTAGGGCACAACTTCCACGGGAGATATTTTTCAGAGAAAAAGCAATATTATTTTTTTCCCAAAGAGTGTTTGAGGTTTAGATCTTTCTATAGTGCTAAACTGGTTGCTGATTTTTTGCTCTGGGAGAGGTGACTACTTGCAGTCCTTGTGCTTAGGGCCAGCAAAACTTCCAGGCTTGAGTCTCCCTTACGGTCCTGTCAGAGTTGCTGGCTGCCAGCTGTGGCAGGCAGTGTGGTGGCAGTGGCAGCTTCAGCTGCGTGCATTTTTAGTTTAGCTATTTGTATGAATAATTGACTACACCAACATTGCAGAATGATTGCAGACTAGGAACTGAGGGGCTTAACTCTATGCTAGGCATTAATAAAGTTGGATTCAGTACTGTCCAAAATGATTTTCATTTTAGATGCTGGAAACAAATGCTTTGCTGAGACAAAACGTTTCTCTGGAATACCTAATTGTCCTTTTCCTCAGGGGCATTTAAAATGACCACTGAGATGTGGTCTTTTTTTTTTTTTTTTTTTTTTTTAGAACATTCTTGCATTCTGGGAAAGTATAAAAACAAAAATAAGATTTGGAGGCTTTCTCATCTTTGTAGGTATTTGAATAATGAGTTTATGCTGTGTGGCATAATTTGGTTTTTCTCTTTGTCACAATGTGACTTTCCCCATCCAGGAGAGTTTTGAAAAGCTTACAGAAAGGATCAGAGCTGACAAAAGAAAAGCAAGTACAGCTGCAAGTGGGAAAGGGCAGATGAAGTAAAATGGCTTGAATATTGAGATTTTAATGTTTTGTGTCAATAAGAAATGAAAACATGTCAGAAAAGGAAGGAGAAATGGAGACGTTTTCCCTTTTTCCAAACCATCACCTCATCAGGCATCTGAATTACAGTTTGGGTCTTTGAGCGTGCATGGGCTCACTGGTTGGATTAACATTCTTCTCAGGCTCTCACTGTTGGACATTCTTTGTGATCTTTTCTTATCCCATAGCGTGTGTTGGGAACCATGTGCTGATGATTCCTAGCAGGTGGTACAGCCAGAGGAAGTTATCAGAAGTGCTGGCTCCTTTTATTTACTCTGCTTTATGGCCTGGAGAGCCAGCAGGGAGCCTGGGGGCTGTCTGCTGTCCTTTTGCCCCATCCCTTCTTTTTGCTGGAATGATGCTTTAGATCTAGATGTGTTCACTTCAGCATGGCAACATAAGCAATAATCCATCCTTTCCTGGCACTCTGACATTTTTTTCATTATGCTTGGAGATAAAGCCTGTAAATGTAACTCTAACAATGCATGAGTGATGGCTACAGAAGTTATACGGGAGTGACTCGTCCTCTTTCTAGATAGGAGACACACTGTCTTATAAAACTCTTTCACCACAGTGCATATTGGTGGGTGGGAAGGGGTGGGGAGGATGTGATAGGACTTGCGTACGTAGATATTTTTTCATTTTGGTATACTGTGCCTGCGGAGCTGGGAGTGGTACCCAGATTAATCACACAGTTAAGAGTTATTTGAGTCTTTGTATCTGGCTGCTTTCATACCAGGTATACTCTGAGCTGAACTCTGAAATTTTGTATCTCTTTGTTCCTCTTGAGGAGATCCCTGACAGTTGATAGTGGGATAATGAACAAGTTTTTATCCTGTGTTCAAGGCACAGTGTGACTTGACTGTCTCCTTGTCTCAACGTGGTGGGGGCTGGCATGTGACAGGGAGGGAGCACAGAGCACTTGGCTTTTCCCTTCTGCACCCTGCTTGTGCAGAGAGAGCCCTGGCTCCCATCGGGCATCTTTCTTCATCTGAAAGAAGTGGTGGTGCACACAGGCATCCTTCCTCAGTGACATGCTGTGCTTTTTAGGCTTCAAAAATACTGATATTACTTTGAAGGTGAGAGGGAAACGGAAGAATTTTTAGTGTACAGGTTTGCTTTCAGTAATCCTTTGTGTTTTGATGTGTTTGTTCTCGATTTCAAGCTGCCTGGTGCATGTTTGCTGAGGCAGTATTTTAGATGGCTGCACTCAGGCTTCACAGATGCAATTTCCACTTGTTTGTCCTGGAAGGTGATAATGCAGCCACTTTCCACTCATCTGTCACTACACGACCTCCATTCAATATTTAAGTCTTTGTGCAGAGCAGGTTGTGTATTCCTGCAGATACGACATTCATAATTGAAAGTGGAGAGTCAACTCTGCCAGATTGGTATGGTATAGCCTTCTTACCATTGCTACCAAACCATGCCTCTGATTGCAGCTTGTTCCAAACTTGCATGCAGCCACAGAAACTTAATATAAACCCAACTCCAGGATATTACATGGAGAGCTATGTTTTTTGTACTTTTTTTAATGTTTTGGCTTGCCAGGGGTGATCGCTTGAATTCCAGCAAATAAATAATAGAAAGAACAACATGTACCATGTACAGAAATGTTCATATTCAGTAATTGATGAGGGTTACATTTTTTATAGTAGCTTCTTCAGACTCTCAGCTTGCAGAATAAACTCATAAACCTATACTCCAGCTCACAGAACCCAAAAGTAAGATGAACAGCAGGACTTTTAAACACCTGTTGCATGAATTTAAAGCACAATATTTACTGCAGGATAGAAGAGAGCACTGGAATGCTTGATGTTACCCAGCTACTGAAGAACAGGCCGGTCTGTGATTTCACTCCTGTGATCCACGTTACTTTTTTTTTTTTCTTTTCAAGGTAAAGCTAACTAAAGTTTCAGGAAAGGACATGGCCTGTGGAGGTCAGAATCAGATGATGAATGCAGCTGTTTGGAAAATCCATCATGCCATATGCAAAGACCTCTTTGAAAGTCTTGCAGCACAGTAGAGTGAAGGAGCAGTGCTGGGGAGGATAGCTTGCCTTCTTCCTTGTCTCTGATATTTGCAGTAAAATAGAGTTATTACTCTTGAGCTAACCCTATCATCATTAATATTGTGTGGCTTCCTCCCCGGAGTTGTGTCATCTATTCTGCTCACAGCACCATGGACTCAAACAGTGTTGCAGTCGCACATGCCCTGCATTGTCTCTGCAGCTCTTCACCTGTGTTAATTACAGTCCTTGGCATGTGCTTCCAGGTGTCTCATGGTAATAGATTGTTGATTATATGTTGCCTTCCTTCCAGGATTCCTTGCATTCTCAACTGTAATTTGTTATTTTGTCTTTACAGTGCACCTTATTGAAACACAGAATATGTTTTGTTTTAACAGTGTTCAGTTCATTGGACTTGTGTTTTCAGGTTCAAATCAACACTTACGTGTGTGCTGGGGCTTTGTTTCTCCCCTTCCAGGCTGCCTGGTAGCCATGGGGAAATACTCTACGAGAAAGAATGTTTGTTCAGTAGTCTTGCATCTCCCAGTTCTGCTTAATTTATTTACTGGGGAAAAGAAGTAGGAGAAGGAAAAGTATAACAGAATAACTTTCTAACATATTAACCCTTTTATTGAAAGGTTGTACTTTATGTATGTGTCATTGTTTGATAAGCGTGAGAAATAAACTGTAGACAGACTCTTGAAGGCCCTGATGGTTGGAACTTCCATCACTAAGGCCACTGGGAGAAGTGGATGCACTGGAGTAAGGCTTGTGATTCAAACTGTTGAAAGGACTTATCAGGTCTCATGGCTCTGGGAATATTCTTTTGTGCCTCACTGCAGTGCTTGTAGATACCGATCTTGTGCAGCAAAGGTTTTTCTTTAGAGGTCTTCTCTCTTATAACTGAGTTTACCAATGCAGTCAGATTGGTCACGTTCAGACCTTTTGTGGGATTATCATAGCTGATAACATCAGCTGCTTTTATGACACAGCAGGCAAGAGGGAAGTGAGGAAGTGAGGGTGTGAAACAATCCCTCAAGAAATAGTTTTGTGGATGGGAAGCTCGCCTCCCTCCCATGGTCGTTCAGACTGGCTAGAACAACAAATGAAACCAGTGAGTTTTTCAAGGTGCATCGTTCAGGGAGTTTTTAAGAGCTCCCAGAAAATAATGTCCCCACAAATTACAAAGGAGTAGTGCCACATTCACCTTCCCCCTCCCATCACTCAGCTCTGGATGAAAGTCATTGCTGAAGGAAGTCTTTGAAGCAGACCGCGTGCTGGGATTGCAAAATGAGATCAGCATTCTGCTGGCTATAGGTGCCTTCTACTTCCCTTGGGATCACCTGGTGCTATTTGCTGTACCTGAGTTGGGCTGACCTCTGGCTTTACTTCCTTCTCCATGTTTCATTTGCAGATGGTGACGTTGCAGGATTAAGCCTTCCTAAAAATTTAGCATTTCCCCAACTGTGTGGCATATGGCCAGCCAAACCACTTTCCCTGTTTGGTGAGGACAGGTTTGGCCTCCAAACAGTGGCTTAACAGCGTGCTTGGTATTGGATAAGGTGTACCCTGTCATAGTGGTATTGCTTGGCTGCTCTGCACAAATTGAGTTAGCAAAAACTTGGATCTGAGAGAAACTTGCCTATGCTTGAAAGAGAGAGGCAAAATAATTGAAAATATATTTTTAAAGTGCATCAGGATGATAATTCCAGATTTCTTATTCTGAGTATCTGAGTAATGGCAAGGGGAACAAAATGCTGAGGCAATTATCTCTGCAGCAAGCAAATAAGTCTAGTTTTTGTTGAGACTCTTGAAATGGTGTTACCTGTGCACGCACTTGGAAGAGACAGAAGGGAAACATCTTCCACCAGAACCTTTTCTCAGCTTATCGGTTTTTTTTGGTTGTGTGTGTTTACCTGCAGGATCCTATCTTTCCCTGCATTGACAGTGAGTGTGGTTGCTGTTCTTCTCTGTGACTCTGTCACAGCCCACAGTTGGCTGTGGTAGAGTTGCATAGTAGATATAGTGTCCTGCTTTCCTTATTTGTTGCAGTTCCAGGCTGTGTTTCACTCAGGAAGCAGGTTGGTAAAAGGGGAATGGAATGGGAAATGCATTCTCCATGTTGTGCTTGTCATTCTCAGCCCATCTGATTGAAAGTTCTTTAAAGAGGTTTTCTTGTGCCACTCTTCCTAAATCTCTTCGTTCTTCAGAAAAGCTGTGCATCTTTCAGGGCATATCAATCTTTCTCAAAGTAGATGCAGATGAAGGAAAAGTAGAAACCCTTTCAAGATCGTTCAGGAAGTTAAAAACATCGTGGAGATGTTTCCAAAACTCTGTAAAAGCTACCTGAGCAAAAACTTGAAAAATCAAGTTACCTTTTTTGAGGGAAAAAAATTAATTAAAAATCATTGAACTCTATAACAGTTAATCTGTTTCATATCTTCTTTAAGAACATTACAAGAAAAAAAAAAGGAAAAAGAATAAAATTGCAAAGAAGAGTTATACCATATCATGGTGTTGTTATTAAATTCGTAATGAGGCAGCAATTATTCCTAGCCAAGCGTGAAGCAGCATGACAAGAATTAGCTCACACCCTGTCAGTGAGCAATCTCCAGACTGGCAAATATCCATGGCAGCACTGAGAGGGATGTGATGAAAGCTCTCTGTGAGTCTCTCGTCTCTGAATGCATCTGGACATTGAAGCCTGGGGCTTTATACATCCAAGAGATGTGCTTGGAAAAAAACACATTAGCAAGCATTCATTTAAGCTTATTAAGGAAACAGAATTAAAATAGTTCTAGCAGAAGTTTAACAAAAGCAAATTTTCAGGTGTTATTTTCAGTAATATTCAGCCCATTCTAGCGTGCCTGAGGATGAAGGGGGAGATGCATTTTATTTCTCAGCCTGATCTTAAGGGATGCAAATGTTTTGCCTCTGCTAAATCTTTCATAGAGAGCTCCTGTAGATTGAGTGCTACAGTGGAGAAATGAAATGGTGTGATGTAAAACTGTCCTTCCTCTAAACTGTGAGCATCAAAGAGATTTAAGGACCACCCAGTCTGTTTTCAGGAGGGTCTAAATAAGTGCTTATGCTTGCTCTTTCTTACCCTGACTGCTCTTGCTGCCATTATGGACTTGCCATATAAATTATTCCTCATTTTTTTACCACAGATTTATTCTGAGCAAGATGTTAAGTACTGAGAAGAGAGTGAGAGGAAAAAAAAAAAAGTAACGTGAATGAGCTTTAGAGGTCATGTTAATCTTTGTCCCTTAGCTTACTTCTATTCTGGACAATCAAGTTTTGTAAAACTGGCTTTTCAATAGAAGAAAAACTGTAGTAGAGAGAGCAAATTGGGGTGCTAAGTATGGATTGCATTTATTTTTAGAGCAACCCCTGACATGTCTGGTGTTAATATTGCAAGAGCAGTTCATGGATTCACAGTGTACGCATTCCTATGCATCAAAAAAGTAAATACACTTTAGATAGGATTACAGCGCTTGAACTTTAAATAAACATATATATTTTTGCCATGACCTTTCATGCAGCGCTTCTGAATAATGAAAGCAAAATGAAGTGTTCCAGCACAAGCCCAAAGGTGGCTGCAATTTACCTCTTTTTGAATGCTGCCACTTACCAATGTATAATATGATTTATTTCTGGCTAACAGCCAGTTGTGCTCATTACCACCACCATGCTTCTCCTGCAGAGACCAACTGTGCCTGTTGTTTTTTTTTTTTTTTTACTTCTGTCTTACCTGACTCACAGGCTGGAGTTAAATGTCTTTTATGACTGTTTTTTGTCTCAACCTCCCTGAAAAGCAATGACTTGTGGTTCAGGTGACTGCCCTCTTTAGCCCTGAAGTTATTTCTTCCTGCTATCAAAGCCGTTCTCCTATAGACATTCTCAAGTGCTTTGAATCTGTGCTCCTCCTCTTCAATCCTTGTTTTTTCTGGTGTGAACTCCCTGGTGCCAGCATGAAGATCATGTCTGGCAGGGTCTTGGTGGTGCTTCTTGTATTGTGAATCAGACTCCCTTTATTTTTGGGAAAATCCTGATGGAAGGCACTTTTGGCATTGTAATAAGGCTTATGGGTTTGTTCCAAAGAAAAATGATATTTGGCTTGGATACTTGGATGCAGATGAGTTCATAACTGTAATAAAGAACAATACTTGGTTTGCCATTAGTTCATTAAGAAAACCTCCTATTAACAGAGATGTTTGTGGAGGAAATGACAACAAAACAACAGGGTAACCTTATACTGGTGGAATTTCTTTAGTAGAGCAAGAGATAATTGACTGTACTCTTCAGCTTGTTTTGCTTGGGATACAGTTTACTATTACAGCAAAAAAGGATTATTTTCCCAGCACACGTGACCTGGTGAACAGTAGGGACCATATTGCTTAACTCCGCAGTTTCTTCTCTCCTTTATCCCGCACTGTAAGAGGTCCTCTTACTCTTCATCTGTCCTGACAGTCATTCACAGCCTCAGAGCCAAAGAAGAGTTTTGGAAACAGTTTGACCTGAAATTACAGGCACACGTAATTTTCATTTATGTGGCATTTGTGTGGAAGAGCAGCTTGTTTCATAGTGACATGCAGAGATGGAGGAATGAGGACAGGGAAATCTCTCTTTGTCTCTCCCTTCTTTTTCAGTGATAATTGTACAGTGAGTTACAATCTCAATTTACAATATCCTTTTTTTCTTCAATCAGTCAGTTCTGGCAAATGTCAAGGTGAAGTCGTTGCGTGTTATGTTTTCTTTTCACACTTTCCAGATGGTTGAGTGTGCTGATAATGCTGATGGTGACTGGAGAGAGATTATCAAACAGTAATAACAAAAAAATGTACTGCTGGAAAGTTTCTGTTCTTCAGATGTGCATGGAGAGCATTGACAGCAACCTGTCATAAGATGGTACCCCTATGAGTCCTAGTTTTTCCTTCCAGAACGTGTTTCCTTTCCACTTAATAGAGGAAGTAGTATCACTGTAGGATCTTAGGCTGATCGTTTGGGAAAACTGTATTTCTCCATTTGCCTGAGCCTCATACTCTGTTGTTCTGTCAGGCAAATGCCATATCTGCCTCTGCAGCCTTTGCCTGATGCTGTGCTTTGGCACAGATACAGTTGTTGAGCTGACTGCTTGACTGAAATTCCTCTTTTTGCTTGACACAGGAAAGTGCAAGTATGAGGCTTCTCTCTGTTGCTGTTAACTAGCAGCTTGAGGCCTTTAGGAGCTGGAGTTTGAATCTGGGCAGTCATATTTAATGGGTTGAGTTGTCTTTTGTAGTTATGAATCCAGTCAGAGGTTTTTATTGCATCAAAGGTGAGTCCTTCAGGGTAGTTCCTCTCCCATGAGGCAGACAGGAAGAAAAACCTGCTGGTGTTAACTAGTGAGCATGGGACAGTGAGATGGAGGAATGGTAAACATGACTGCAGAAAGTTTGGGATAAAATAGGCAAAAGATGGATGCTATGAAGCATTTAAAAACAGTGGGTTTTAATATATCTTGGCTATCAGAAAAGGTCACAGAGGCTTCTTTTCTTACAAGAAGCACACAAATGCTTAAGTCATCGTTACCTTTTCTAGGATATTTTAAGCCTAATGTTGTTTTCAAGCCTGTAGCTTCTGTGTGCCAACATCAATTAATTTAACCATTCGTAAGTTTAGGCAACATGGAGCCTATGTATTCAAGTAAAATACTGAGCTGTTACCTACCTTCTGCTTCCATTAATTTCACTTAGTCTAGTCATGAAATGACCACCTTATTAAATCGTGACAGCTACCAGTGAACCAGAGGCTCTTGAAACAATGTCAGAAGACATGAGGACTGCCTAAGAAATCTCCTTTTCTATAGGCCTTTCCTAATCATTTTTGCACAGTAATGAAGCCTTTGTCCATGGAGATTAATGACTCTGTAGGACTTTTGCAGAGGTCCTCTGCTCCCTCTGATGGAAAGAGAACTGGTTTATTAATCTGTTGCATGGGGAGCTCAGATTAAAGATAAGAACATAAAGGGTTGTATTTTCTGGGAACTGTATGAGAGATCACTGTGCTTGGATCCATGGTAACAATGGTAGGATTCAAGCACATTTTTCCTTGCTTTGCACTTTCAAAGGATACTTTGAAATGTCCAATATTTTCAATTCCAAGCTGAATATCCAGCTTGAAATTGGAAATATCTATATATTTGCTAAAGCAGCTTGCAGAATTGCCCTAGAGTGTACTGATGCCTTCAAGAAGTGAAAATAGAGCCATGTTTCACCCAGTGTAGCACTTCAGAGTGGCTATTGCAAATGACTTTTACCGAAGGAGCTTTTCTTTCTCTGCTGAATCAGCTGACTGAGCTGCAATGATTTTCATACCTTGATATTTTTCCTTTTATTAGGAGTGGAATAAAAGGCTTATCTTGTCTTGTTCATGTTGCCTTGCTTAGATACAGTTAACATTGAAGCACTTGGCCCCATGTTGCCTGCCTTTCAGAATCATGGCAGGATGAATTTGAAATTATGCATCCTACTGGCAATATTCCTTCATCATTTGACCTATCTGTGTTGGGACTACAAAGTCCTCCCTTAGAAAACATTAAAAAGTGCTCAAAAGGCCAGCAGTGTTTCCTAGAAAGCAGAGTAAGACTGCTTTGTAGGGAATCTCTGGTAATAAATGCACTAGATCAAATTGGTTTAATGGCCAATTTAAAATCTGTGATTTTTTTTTTTTTCAAGCTGTGGTTCTGTGTACAATAGTGACAGTGATTGCCTGCGCTTCTGCTGCCTTTAGTGCTTGATGGCTGCTAAAGTGCTGGCAGCTTTTACTTATTCAGTTCTCAAATGAGCGGCAGCATTTCCAGGAAACAGAATAAAACCTCCCTGCTGCTCCTGGACAGGTAAACCTGCACTTCGCATTGAGATGCACCTGCACACTGTGTGTACACTGTCACACACCAGAGATTGACTCCTGCTGCTCCAGAGATCGTGGCCATAATATCATCATAAATGCTATAATTAAAGCTACGATCAAGTTGAGGTTAAATCCGTCTCTTACCTCCTTTCTTTCCAAAAGCTGTTCAATCAATCTTTATGGATTTGATATTTATTCAGAAGTCATTTGGGAGAGGATGTTTGCAATTTATCAGAAATATTGAGTAAAGGGGGGGGAAAAAGCACTTTTTTTTTTTTTTTTTTTGATACTAAGGAGAGTTGCTGGTGTGTGTGATCTATCAAACTTAACATATAATTGGGCATGGAAAAGATCTGCAGCAAAAGGAGCTAGATGGAAGAATCTTTCCATGTTCACTGTAGCTAAGACCTATGCCCAAAGGCTTTGTTCACAGCCTGATGGCATCAGTGATGGCGGACATGGATCAGTAGCGCTGCCATTTCCTGGCTGGCTCAGATAAGAAACCACTGCATTTTTCCAAGCCTTCAGACTGAGGCAAATGATGCCAGTGCTGAAGAAGGGGCAAGAAAGACTGGCCTCAGGGCCAGAAAGACTGCCAGACAGACACAGGATGGAAAGTGCAGTGCAAGCACAACAGAGAGAAGAATCTTGCCTCAGGTCTTGGTAGTCATCTGCAGAAATGGGAGAGCAGCAAGTCCTCTGAGTTTTCCTTTTTATTCCCTTTTCTTGGTCCCTCCCTGCCCTAAGCTGTTCTCAGCTGCCATCCTGAGAAATGCAGGGACCTGGTCTGTTATCCTACTGTTTATTTGCCTGACCTCTGTTTTTGCCCCTTTCAGAGCAGCACAGTCCTGGCTTTGCTTCTCCGCAAGGGAGATGCTTTTCTCGCTCCACATGTGGTTAAGTGCTAAAACCTTGCTGTAAAATGTCAGTGCTTAAAGCTTCCGTGAGTTCAAGGAGTGGACAAATTCACAGAGGAGATGGCCTTGAAAATTATTAAATGCAGAAACACGACTTCTGGCTTAGTAAGTCTCTGAACTGTAAACTGCATGGAGGGTATTTCTGGAAGAAACACCGTTGTCCATATTTGTATTCTCACCTGACTTTGGGTGTTGTCAAAGGCAAGATGAATCTTCGTTCTCTGTGAATGCAGTGGTATTAAGATTGCAAGCTCTTTGCTTCTCAGAACTGGTTTTACTTCTTGTTGCTCACTGTGTCCTCTTACAGAGGTGCCCAGTGTGTGAAGAAGGCTTGCAAGGAAGCTGCAAGCTGTTCTGGGCAAGTCTTTCCTTATCCTGCCTGATTGTTGGTGCTCTAGAAAATGTTTTAAAAGAAATCAAGTTGAGGAGTAATGGATCTGTGCAAAAACGACTTTCTGTAAGCATTCCTGCCCTTCCCTTCTTAACTTCTGTAATTCTATATGGGGCAGGGTGTGTTGTCTGTGGTTAGGTCTGAACCTTGGGCTGCTTTGCTCTGGCAGTGCTCAGGGGCTTTGTGTGGGGGGTTTGTATTGGTGCAAAACCGTAAAACAACTCCATGTTACCAGATACCATTATTTTTTTGGAATGTTTGATTAGATAAGAGGTGCCCTATTACTGAAGGCTTGAAAATAAGAAATAATTTATGATTTCAGTTCAAAAAAATGAAAAGAAAACCCTCTTGCTTTGCCTCTGGATAAAAGCTTCAAAATGGAGCCAACTTTGTACCCTCTAGTGAACCTTGGCAAGTCAGGACTTTAAAGCCAAGCTTTTGGTTTGAGCGATGTTAAAAATGGTGGGATTTAATCTGGTTTTGTTTTTTTTTCTCTTTCAAAAATCTCTACTGAATGCAAATGACAGTTTGTTCAAGAGGGAGAGGGAACTTGGCAATACGAAAGGACATCAGAGTCCTCTCTGTGCTCTCTCTGGGATAGTGCTTTCAGTGCATCTCTTAGTCTGTGTGCAGTGTTTTGTTCCTGGCAGGTCTGGGAAGTTGTGCTCCCAGCCAAGAAAATTGAACACAGTGCAGTGTGCTGGGCTGCTGCGCTGTCAGCTGGCTTAGTACTGAGTACTGCATCTCTTCAGGTGCTTCTCTCTTGGCACACTGCTTTTGCTGCTTCATCAGGAAACCCATGTTCCTCTGCACAGCTTAAAAAAAAAAAAAAAAAAGAGGAAAAATAAAAGAAAAAATGCTCATGACCCCAAGTTACACAAGGGATTGTTTTCCATGGCAAAAGAGAAACTCAGAGCTTTTTTTCTGCTCTGCTTCTTCTGTTACTGATTTTATGGTGGGGTTAAAAGGTCCTGGTTTTATGAGATAACCAAAGACACATTAAAATTACTGCTTCCAGAAAAGAGATGAAATAAAAATATGATGGCCAGAAGTGTAAAGCCCTTGTATGTGCTTGGATTTGGGATGTATGTGCAGAAAGGGATGTGTGTGAGCAAATGACACATGATTTTCCAAATAAATACCCATTGTTTATTGGTGCTAGTGTTGAACACTTGCTTAATGTGGTGTGTGTGACGTTTTCAGCTGGATGTCAGATATCTGCATACCTAAATGTAAAAAGAATTAAAAGCAGAATTGGGGCAGAAAACCCATGAATAGCAAGATGCAAAATTGGAACAGATCTGTTCACTTAAATTTGTTTTGAAAAAATACATTTGAAATTCTGACAGTCACTAAGAATTTTTTTTTAAGTCATTTACATTATTGTAAAAAAGCAAGCAGCATGTATTTACAACCACTTCTGTTGTTGTTTATTTTAAGTCGATTTGCTGAACTTCTGGATTATTTTTTCAATAAAGTAGGAATGTAGTGCTAAATCAAGTTCTGGTAATAGGTGCCTTCTGTTCACGGGTCAAGGAAATAATTAATTTCAGTTTATTTAACAGTTCATCCTTTTTCCTTTAAATCTAAAAAGCAAAGGTTAAAAGTACAGGGAGAAAACCCTGTTTCAGCATTAAAATTTGGGCTGAGATCATCAAGTTCTAAAAATGTTCTGTGTTGTATCCAAGGTGCTTTTAATTCACTGTTTTTAAATGCAAAATATTCTCTCTTTTTTTTTTTTTTACATACTCATTACAGAGGAAATTGTTTAACTAATAGAGAGTACTCAGAGATGGTGCTGCTGCTAGATTTTCGTTTTAGAAGTACTGCTAGGAGTCGATGACAGTAGGTGAGGAATGTGTACAAATAGGAATAAAATGTGGCAAACTACAGTCACTGAAGGGGCTGTCAGTAAAGTGGGAGATTTTTTCCAACCAGGAAAATAACAGGCAGCATTTAGTGTCAAGGATATGCCTGAGCACAGATGAATGTACTTGAGTGGTTAGCAACCAAAACACATTAACCTTTATATACGAACAGTGCTCCAGAAAAATAATTGTCTTGTTGGTCTAAACAAAGGTTTCCGTGTGCTGATTTAAATAATGATTAGAGCTGATGAATTACAAAATCTGTTTTATTTCCTCTATCCTTGTTTGGTCACAGAGAATTCCACTGCTTTGAGCCGTAAGTGACTGCTTTTGTGTCAGCGTGAAAGGCTGATGAAGCTTGCAGCAGCACCCCGATGACTGAAGAAACCAGCTTCACAGTCCTCCGTGCTCTGCAGCCCCTTAGGGCTGTGGGGAAGTTTTGTTTGCAGACTCTTGTTTTTTAAAAGGCTTGGACGACTGGTAAAAGACATAACACTGAACTAGAAGTTGTAGAAAGCATCTGAGTAATGAACCATATTTGAAAATAGCACCTTGGTTTAATGCATAACTTTTTAACTCCCTGATTGGAAGAGGGGAAATGTTAGTTCTGAATTCCCAACAAAGCAACGGTGCTTACGCTGCTGTGTTGCCAATCCTGCTGCATGCTCAGCCGTCACTGCTCTGTTCTCTCCTAGGAGTGTGGGCATGCACACGTTTCTGTTGAGCTCAACTGCATTTCCCTTTGGTTTCTGAACCTGAGCCATTCCTCTAGTGTTCTGCCCATGAGCGTGCTGCTGTAAACCCAAGAGACCATTTGCTAGTGGTTGTTACACACAAGTATGTGCCAGATTGGAAAATTCACTTGGCATTGGTAGCAGCTGCCTATTACAGGAGAAAAAAACTGGTTTGTATGTGAATGGGGACCAGAAATCCTTTACATCTGTGAATTCCTTCCATCTCTTCATTGCTCCGCTCACAGATCCATCCTGCAGACCACGAAGTGCTCAGCTTCCCTTACGCCTGGGTTTATTCTGCCAATTGCCCGATATTGTCAGCTAATTGGAGTGGAAATGATGAATGAAAGCGCTATTATTGAGTTGCCAAGTCTCCTCACTTGGCAGCTGGTGGGTGATGCTGGTAATTGTTACCAAAGTGTAATTGCTCCGGGCTCTGCCCAGGGTTTCAACAAAGCAGCCTCATATTGCTGCTGTGGGACACCGGATACCTGCCTTCCTTGCTGGAGAACCACAGGGGAGGTCTGTGCATCCCGGCCTTGCTGGAGCATTGCTGGAGCCTTGCGGCTCTGCAGACCACGAAGGGCTGTGGTGAGGTCCTTCACTCCCCCAAAATGCAGCAACCACTCTTGTGTGTGCCTGAGGACAGAGCAGCCCTGTTGTGAGATGATTGTGTCACATTTTACAACCACCACCACCTAGTTTGCAGCATGATACTAAAAAGTCCAAGCTTGATTCTTGGATATAATTAAAGCTTCAGCAGTAGACTGCTGCTTTCTCTCTGCTTTGTAATTGCAGCGATGCCCCCAAGCAGATGACCCTGCTGTACTTCGTGGGGAATCCAGCATCCTGCAGCATTTTATGGGTTGGCCAAGCATTGCCATGAAACCGTGGGAAGAGGGAGTGAGACAAAGCAGCTGTTGCACGCGCCTTATTTCCACAGTCACTGCACCAGAATAGAGCATGGATTGTCATCCAGTGCTGTGAGAGCTCATGCCAAGCTGCATCTGATCAGGTTGCTGAGGCTGTTTAGATATTAATAGCAAGCTGCAATTAGTTTTGTTTTTTTTTTTTTTCAACTGAGATAGAGAAGGAACAGGTGCAGCTGTATGAATTTAGGAAGACTGCTCAAAAAGGGCACGTCCAAAGAGATTTAGGTCACTCTGTGCTCTGGTTAATGTGGGAGTGTGGCAGCAGCAACCCAGGAGAGCTTCCAGCTGTCCTGAGCTTCCATATCCACTCCTCTGCTCTTTGTCTCTTCAGATGATGCTTTGCTTCAGGCCTTTTGTACTCTAACTGCCAGTTGCTTTTTTGCATTCATCTCTTCTTGGCTTTTGTTTAATGTGCAACTATTATGTTTTCTCTCCTATCTTTTCCTCTACATCAGTATTCTCCAAACCCACAATATGCTGGTGCTGTGCTCCAGTGTCTTGGTTTTTATTTTGCTGTGCCTTGTGTCTAGGTGCCCACAAGCTCTGAATGCCTGGGAGCACACATTGCTTTTCTGGTTCCCGTCCTGCAAACCAAACAAGTGGAACACATCCATCTCCTTTTGCAGCATGGCACTTAAGGTTCAATTGAATTAGGTATCATTTATTCTTCTGATGTAGGGAAATCCAAACCATTAATTAGTTATAATGGTGCTACTTGGTTCGTAAGGAGTGCTTTCCATCTTCAAAGTGCTCTGTGCACAGTATTTCATTATTTATACTGTTAATTATATTAGCACTTGTAAGGAAAAAAACCTCTTAAAGTGTCACTGATAAAAGTGCACTCTTGCCAGATTTCTATCCTGTTGCTTAATTGTTGCAGATAATTTATCCACTGAGATTCAGTGCCTTAGAGAAGATATAGTGTGCATTTACAGTAGTTCTTTAAGCATCTACTGAATAAAGTTTTGCTTTCTGTTATAAATAGTAGCATCTGGGATCTTTCAGGTTTCTTTGTTAGTGCTAGGTGGATGCTAAGGAAGCCTTGCAGTGTGGAGTGCAGGTTGGTGAGATCCTTGTTTTGCAATTGATTGCTTGTTATTTTGATAACTATCAACAGAGTGACTTGGGAGCCTTTCCTTGCTTCTGCATTGCTTTGAGCATGTTACCCTAGCATGAGCTCTCTGAGATCTCAGGGTTAGCTGGAGGCAGAGCATACACAAGCTGCTGGCCTCTGTTTGATTGCCTTAATGAAAGATTCAGGTCTGAAATGGAAAAGAAGAAAAGAGCAATGAAAATACCAGCAGCGATTACACTCTGCATTCTCCAGGTCATAAGAGTTCTACATATGCATTAATCAATCTTTTTATGCTTTTCTGTATTAGTGACTGTTAGCCATATGCCTAGCAATACACATAGGGAGTGTGTTAGAATTAGTTTTAAATATGATCTTGACATAGAACCTGGCAGTACCACAGAAAAGTCCTTGTTGCATTGAACTCCTGCTTCTTTTGTGTATTTTCACTGTCCGTGAAGTACATGTCCTGCCTTTGTGTCTGACCTCAAAGGAATTAAGTGGCTTGCACTTCAAATGGCTTGTAACCAGAGCATTGCATTTTGCTCAATTTACCATGACTATAACATTCAGACATTCAGTAGCATTACAGAGAGTAACCCCTCCTCCTCCCTATAGAGGAATCAGTAAAATTAATTGTTCTCAGGAATCGGATGTTCAAATTTGATTTTAGGTCTGTTGCTCCATAGCCAGGAATCCCGAACAAAAGCTGAGCACTGAGATCTGTGAGCTGCTTGGAAGACTCTCCCACCTGGAAAATCAGGTGGTGGGTTTATGAATTCCCAAAACTACTGCAGTGATGTCTGATACCTAGCAATGAAAGTCACCTGTGGATTGGTTCCAGCTGTGAGCCTTGGAATTCAGCTTGGATTCTCATCCAGGATGGATTTGGAAAAAGCTTGATAAGCCCCCAGGTAGCAGCCAGCCCACTTAGGCCATGGTAGGAAACAGGAGAGGGAGAAGATAGGAGAGAATGTTTGTTTTGTCAGAAACCAGAGTGTTTGGATCTCAGAATGTCAAGGTGGGTTGCCATATGAGTCCTTTGGCCACCAGCCCACCATAGAAATACTACTTATTTAATAAAAGGGAGAAGCCTCTGGGGTGAAGATTTAGGAGAGCCTCACCTGACCCCTTGAAGCAGCAATACATACACGCCTAAAGGATGCACTCAACCAGCCCTTCCCTTTCCTCTCCCTTGCCCAGTGCTCGCCCTTTGGTGGCTTCTGAGGCTGCAGCCTCACCTTGCAGTGAGTGGCCAAACTTAAAATGCAGGCTGCTTCTCAGTGTTGACATCACTTGTGCGCAGATTTTTCTCATCTGCCACCCGCTGTTTTGGAATTCCCCTCCAGCTGGAAATGAACAAGTATGTGAATAGATCAATAGATACATCAAATGGTTTTGATGATTAACTGTCACTTTTTGCCAGTGGAAAGATGTTAGGTGTTCTGTATGTTGCCACAGTATTCGAGTCTTAGGGTGGATCTGAGTATGCTGAAGAGAGCAGAATGGGTTAACAACAGCATGTGTTAGCTAAAGCTTTGCACATCCATAACTTAACCCAAATTTATTCTGTAGTTGTGCAGTAAATCTGTTGGCAGAGGTGGTTTCTAGGTTTCTGCTCTACAGCCACAGCTGTGTGTGTCAGAGGGGTCCCAGCTGCACTACCAGAGCAAAAACTAGCTCCTCTCTGTCCTGTTGGTACCCTGCCCCATGGATCCCTTACTGCCATCTCTTGCCTTAATGAGGTGTTGCCAGCATCATTAACAGAGACTCTTGTTTAGTAGCTAGCCCTAAATGCGTTCTTGCTGGTAAACTGGTGATCATGTTTTCCTTTCTCATTTTACCTATGTGCTGCATCAAGTGACTCAGTGGAGTAAATCACTACTCCATGTAGAGTCTGGCCATCTTTCTGATCAATTTGAAGTGATGGCTTGGATAGCAGCACTCTGTACTATGCAGGAACATCTCTTTCATGGCATAAATGTAGCCTAGTGCATGTATAATGGCTGTCTAATGTAGAAGAGTTTTTCCTATAAGAAACTGATATTCTTCTTTGCGTTTTCTTTAGACTTTTAAAAGAGAAAATTAAATATGGATATAGCAATTGATATATCATTTGTAATACCTCATTGTGTAGCTACTGGTTGCTTTTTTTAAACTGCTGAAAAAGGGAACTTGACTTGGGAGAACTGAGAACTGCAGAGGATCCCAGTGCAGGCAAGAGGAAAGATTTCTGAAACAAAGGCAGTAAATCACTAACCCTGTGCTTTCTCCAGTAGGTATTCAAATAGCAAACTGTTGCTTCTCTGAGTTGTCTTACTAAGTCACTGAGACTCTGTAAGAATAGGCAAATTTAGCCATTAAACTTAATCATGATAAATGAAAGATAGGTTCCTTCCCTCATTTTCCTCTTTCTCCTCATTACAAGATTGAGGGACTCATTTCCATTTGCATTGCCGTGGCATTTTGAGAAAGCCTTTGAGCGATGTTAATGCTAACAACTCACTGCTTATAGCAAGGCACAGCACTCTTAGTGAGAGATCATCCTTTGTGCTCAGACACAAATTGTTTTGTAGTGCTGAATCTCCTTGCCAGACAAATCTGACCCAGCAGCCAATACAGCCCAGCTGCATCCCCCTTTTAGAATACCCACTGCTCCTAGCACTGTGATTATGCTGGCTGAAAGTGAGGAGGATTGCCCAATACCCTGTCTGCCAGCTTACCAACTGAGAGATGCCAAGGTGCAAGCCTTCTGATTCATAGGCTGTCATCTCTTCTGCAGAAGCATCCTAGTGCTATCAAGGAATCTGTTCCTTCTAACCTTGTGCCTTAAGCTCCCCTGCTCTTAAGGCAGTTGTTATTCGCCATGCCTATGTTCATAGGAAGGCAGGAGCCTTGGCTGCTTCTCTGGGATGCTGCTGCTGTTTAGTGTCAGGATGGCTTGAAGTTGGTGTTTGGGGGTAAAGAGGAGTAAAGCTTTGTTTTCCAAGCATCTTGTCAAAAGTAACGTGTCCCAGGTGGCTGTTCAGACCTTGGAGTAACTGTTGGGGGGAAGGCGATATCTGCAAAGTGTCAAAGCGTCTGGACAAGGGCCTGAGATGGCTTATGAAAGTGCTGTAGCAGCGTGGGATCATGACCTCAGTGTGGAAGGAATGGGAAGGGGTCAAGCAGGGGTGGTGAAAACCTTTGCAAATTAGCTGTGGGTGTTCCAGACGGATGCACTGATCAAGTGGTGGTGACAGCTATTTCTAAATCTGCTGGACCGCCTGCTTGGTTAGAGTTCTCTTCTTCCATGTTGGTTTGGATAGATGTGACTTGGTAGAGCCTCTTCATAGCTGGCCATGCATTCAGCGTTTTTGACTAAATCAGTTTAATTGCATCTTGTGCTCTTTAGACCTTTGCTTCCATTTAACAGCCTAATGTAATGTGCTCAATTTAAATCATGGTTTCAACTTGAGTACCCTTCCTTATGCATTTTTTCAGGCTCAAAATTTTAAATATTGTGTTCAAGAGCTGAAAACTGACTTGAAATCAAGGGTTTCAGTAAGGTCCTATGTATTTCCCATCAGTGGGTGCTATGCTGCATGCTCACACAGAGATCTGTCCAGGGATGCGTTAGCCTCAAAGCGAGCTCAGGAGCCTTAACACGAGCTGTGATCATCACAGTAGCTGCAGTTTGGACAACCTGAAGCTTTTGGGAAGTGTTGCAAAAATGCAGTAGACACCTTGAGGTTTATGGAGGTTATTTCCTATCAACTGTCTTACTGTTGGAATTGTTTATTTGCTATATGTTTGAGTTTATTGAATGAGTAGTACCAAAGTTATGACTGATAAGCACATGGGGGGGAATGTTGTTCTTAGAGTCTGTTTTGAATGGTATGAACCATTTGTTGTTTCGTGAAATAATGCACACCTCATACTGTATGGGTCCAATTTTAAACTTTTGTTTGTTTGCAGAATAACACAATTTGGAAGCCAGATTCTTGCCAAGACTGCAGTTGCCAAAGCGATGTTGTCACCTGTGAACCTACTGTCTGCAAATATCCTCATTGTGACTTTGAGAAGGTAAGGCCATCCAAACACCAGCTGATCGCTGGAATTGCCAGCCCTCTTCTGCTTTAAACTCCTGGAATAGTGACTTGTTAAACTGTCATGTGGGTATAAACACAGTGCACAGAAAGGTATAGTGGAGGGCATAGGTCCTCCAGTCCCTGTGGAGGTAAAAACTCTTATTTTATTGGGGGACAAGAAGAGGATGTAACATGAAGTTTTTTCCGGGACAAATGTGCAGAGATTAGGTGCTGCTTATCTCTGTGCAGCACTGTGGCATTCACTGTAGCAAACTTCTGTGTTCAACTGCTTCCATGCAGCTCCCTGAGAATCTGATTCACAGCAGGATTTGGGGTACACAGGAGGGAGCAGTGAATTCATGTTTTCCCTCCCAGGGTGCGTGGGGCTGCCCAGGGTCAGGAACAGTCTTTGTGCTCATTCACTCATCATTGATAAAAGCCTGTGGAAGAAACGCGCAGGCAGAACCCAGTGTGTGAAGCCTCTGGCTGTAGCGTGGTGATGCACCACCTCTGGCTGTTCCTACAGCCAGAAACTTGGTGGTAAAACAGCTTGCAGACTGCTGGTGCTCTCAGGGCAGTCTGGTGCCCAAAGAAGGCTCCTGAACTGAGCTGGGACCTCCTAGCATGAGCCCAGCTTCCAGTCACCTTTCATTTGAAGATGGAGCTGGGTCACTGTCAGGCAGGCAGATGGACGCTTTCCACTCTGGTGAACAGCAACAAAGCAGAGTTTGTCTTTCACTTTCTTGTGCCTTGTGATGATTGTTGAGCTTCATTGTCTCCTGTTTATCTTTCTCTGTCTGAGACTTCATTAATGGTTATATGTAATTAGCCATGGAACTGGTGTTGCATTAGCAGCATCTGGATTACTAGAGTAGAATCCATGAATGACAATGAAAATTAGTGCTTTAAAGAAGCACTGCCAATATGATAATTATATGGCTTTATAAACCAGGTTGAAATATTTTTCAATATGACAGTATTAACTGGGAAGTAATTTCTATCCTTACTGTTTTCCACATTTATCACTGTGTGTTGATTAAAGACTGATGCACTAGGAATTGTTGTGCTAAAGAGAGGAATAAAAAAAAAAAGTGCTGTTATGGTACACCTAATAATGGGTGGACTAGAGAATGTGTTGTTCATTTAAACAAACAAACAAAAAAGGATAAATGAAAAGGTAGTAACTGTAAAGCTCATAATGAAATAGGGTTAGGGTTAGGATAATTTGGGGCATTGCATTTTGGATTATAGCAAAGCAGATGATGACACCCTTCTGAGCAAGAGCCATCCCTGAGAGGTTGGCTGTGTCCTTGGGGAAAGGATGTAGAATGTCTCCCAAGAAACACTTATGCAGTGTTTTGAAGAAGGTGACCTTACTGGTAAAAAATTACTACATTTTTCTTCCTGAACCTTCACTGGTTTTGGTTTTCTGTTTTCTTCCTCTCCAACTGCTGTGCTCACATCAGTAAATTTGTCCTGGCCTTTTATTAGCTGTGGGAGAAAAATCCTGTAATCAGGTGGTGCCAGGGGCCTGCAGATGTGCTGCCATCAGTGACAGGCACCCTTTCACAGTGAAATCTAACGTGCAGCTCTGATGAACATGAAAGCATTGCTTTGGAGAGTCCATGGAGATTTTTCAAAGACAGGAGGCTAAGATCTTTCTCAGTGTTAGCTGATGTTTGTACTGTTTTTCCTTTCATGCAGTGAGTTGCTTCCATCAGCATCATCTATTTCCTTGCTGCTGATCAGGATGCAGCATGCAGTCAGCTTGCTAAGCCCCTAGAATGTGCGAAGCGAAGAGGTAGCGGTGTCACCAGATTGTGCTGTGGTTAGAAGTGCTCAGTAGTTTTCAGTTAATTTTCAGACAGTGTTATTAAAGAGTGCTGATTATTAAACCAGAGACATTCAGGTGATGGATGTGTATTCATTCTGCCAGCCAGCTTGAGCTTCTGGTGTGGCTAAATGTTAGACTGAGGTCCATTCTGTACATGCAGAAAACATGTTATCTGTTGAAAAAATTTTGGCTCTACCACATTCCTCAGATAACAATCAGTGAATAATCCTGTTTGTTGATTTGGATATTTGCTTTCCAGTTATTCTTTATTCTGGTTTGAAAACTATTCCTGCTCAGGATTTACCAATTGCACTGTTAGAAGTGTAAATTCCCTTCCTGTTGTTTTGAAGGTAAAAATGTCAAATACAGCAAAATGAAGTGGTGGTTCTCAGTGAGGAATCTTATGTAGTAACATTATATATTTTACTTAATAATACGTTCTCTCTTCAAACTGAAAGCACTGAGTATAGCCAAACCCGATATCTTTCCCTTCATGTTGAATTTTCCATTTCATGTACACTGCTTGTCGGATTCTTGTATCTTTCCAGGGAGAAGTGCTCCAAATAGCCCCAAACAAATGTTGTCCTGAATGTGCCTCGCAAACTGAAGGATATTGCCAGCATGAAGGACAGATCCATAGCGTGAGTACTCTGTCATGGTCTTCGATGGGGATGATCCATTCCTGTTCTTAGCTCTCTGTTTCATAGCATCGTAGGATGCTTTTCTGACATGAAGAGGAAGGATGGTTTATTGGAGCTGTATTCTGTTACTATCAGATGATATAGTGGGATTTTGGTTTGCAAAGTTTGCAAAAGTTGAGCGTGTCACTGCAGTGCCCTGATATGAATACAGACTAGGAGAAGAACTCATTGAGAGCAGCCCTGTAGAGAGGGGCTTGAGGGGTCTTGGTGGATGAAAAGCTGGACATGAGCCAGCAGTTTGCAGCCTAGAAGGCCAGCAGTATCCTGGGCTGCATGAAAAGAGGGGTGCCTCATTGTGGCCTTCCAGTACTTGGAGAGAGTTTACAAGTGAGAGGATGATTTGACTGTTTACACAATCTGATAGTGACAGGAGATGGGGGAATGGCTTTACATTATAAAAGGAAGGATGTAGGTTAGATGTTACGCAGAAATTTTTTACTCAGAGGGTGATGAGGTGCAGGAACAGAATGCTCAGAGAGGCAGTGGATCCGTCCCTGGAGGCATTCAAGGCCAGATTGGATGGGATCCTGGATAGCCTGACCTAGTGGTTGGCAGCCCTGCCTATGGCAAGGGGGTTGGAGCTAGATGATCTTTGAGGTCCCCTCCAACCTAAGCTATTCTCTGATTCTATGAATATCATGTCCTGCTTGGCTTAAAGGAAGACAGCTTCCTTTCCCACTTACTCATTCACTTTGCTGTTTCTGTGAATGACTGAAACAATATAGTAATGTTAGGAGAAGCAAAACACATTGAACTTGGCTTATTAGCTTCCCTGAAAGAAGACTTTCTATCAGCAGCCATGTATGCAGATAGAGATTGACTGCTGTCATGCAGCTGGGGTTTCATAAGTCTGAATTACTCAAGAATCAGGTTGCAGCATGTGGTTTCACCTAGGGAATCTGGAAGGCCAAAATAGTAGGTATAAATGTCTACAAATAAGAAAAAAAAAAGATTCATGGATGATAGTGAACCACGTTGAACAGTAGGCATGCGAAAGAAAAGTGGCTTAACAGGGAACCCAGGTTGTATGTCTGCTCTCCTACAGACTTTTCTGTTTGACAAGAGGCAGTTCAGGTCCAAATCTTAAGAAATATGCTGCAATTCCTAGCATATATTTAAAACTATATTTTTGAGTATCTGGACCTTGGAGTCCGGATACTTTTGTAACAGTCTTTCAGCATCATGAGGCACAACCAACTTACATTTGTTGCAAGCTGGACTGAGACTGGAGCAGGAGTTCTAGCACATCTATCATTTTCTTTTATTTCTTTGTACCTGTGGTTTGGCTGATGCTACGTTGTATTACTTTGTATTCCTTTTTGCATTGGTTCATTTTCCTGTTCTGTACTCTCGCTGCAGCTTTTTACATTTGGTTGTTTGCGTGTCTGTCTGTCCTTTTGAACGTAAGTCAGGAGAACAAGTATGCCCGCCCATGGGCACTGCAGGCATATCTCTGCATGTGCTGTATGTCACACCCAAGTTCCACTGTGAGGTGAACATCAAAAAAATTTCTCTTGGCAGTACAAAGTCTCCTCCTGATGGTTAGCACAGAGTGGCCTGAAGGAGGAAGTTTTTTCTTTTGTCATTAAGCCAGCATAGTGCTTTAAGAGTTCTTTCTGCATGTATTTAGATAACAATAGTGGCCCTAGTGGTGGCTGCATTGGAGAAAATGTTCCCTGGATCTGACAAGAGCTTTTTTTTCCCTGCCTAATAAGTTACTTCATGTTTTGTAAAAATAAACATTTTCTGTTTGTTGGAGAGCATTGTAACACACCAACATGTTTCTTCTCAGGCTCAGTGTTGCCTCACGTAGCCTTAGGGCTGAGATATTTGTTGCTGCATTAATGAATAGCAAAGCTAATGAGATTTTATTCATAGTGAAGAGCTTAAGTATGTGGCGCACAGGGTGTTCATTGTTGTCAGGTTTGTGTTGGGGCCCCTGTTAAGTATTTTTCTGAAGACAGCATATCCGCCCTCTAGAAACTATAACTATAGAGGAGAGGAGGTATATCCATTAGACTGGGTCTTTGGTAGGGTTTTACTGCAAGATGTGTCTCTGCATGAGGAAGAAAAAACTAAGATGATCTACAGGTTTGCTTCTTCACCATTTTTAACCTATTTTTTGCCTTAGTAGCACAGCCAGAAGTAAGAGCTACAGTGTATAATGCTTGACTGGGCTGACGGAGTAGCAAAGTTAAATACTAGTATGGAGGGCTTGAAAGAGAGAAGATGCATTTATAGATCTCACTGGCAGCTGGATTCATGCATGTATTTTCTTTTGTGCTCTGTCCTGCAGCATGGCACGCAGTGGGCCAGCTCTGGATGTGTCTTGTGCTCCTGTGCCCATGGGAAGGTGAGCTGCACCCCCATAGCCTGCCCAGTCCTCACTTGTGGAAGAGATGAGCTGCCATACATTGCCCAGGGAGCCTGTTGTCCCACATGTGTGGGCCTTGGTGGTGAGTATCATGTGTAAATGGGCTACACTCCAGTGATCCAAGTAGTATCTCCCTGGCTGGAAATACCCTTGTAGTCACAAATTTAGAAAGCTTTTCTTTTTGTGTTCAGTTCCATTGAAAAGACACTAGGGTCAAGTGTTTTGCTTTCTTCTCTTTTCATTTTCCTACCATATTTGTATTTTTAACAGCTTCACCCACAGGCCAATAGCAAGTAGTAAGATTGCAGCAATGAGTGGATATGCCTAATATGTCTTTATTTTGGATATTGCAATCTGGAAAAAAAATCCAGATATTTACTACATAGCGAGGGCACTTGATGCACCTGAAAACTTGGGCTGAAAGTCCCAAAAACGTCTGAGCTGTTGGATACTTCATCTTATTAAAATCCAGTAGTGGAAGTGCATCCAGAGCTCTTAATTCACAAATCTAAAACCCTTGAAAACTGTTGAAATTGTTACTTTTATTTTCTGGTTTGACAAAAGAGAATTTTGACTTACAAGATAAATGAAGTTTATTTTTTAATTATGGGTGAAGGGAGGGGAAAAGAACAAACAAAAAAACCCTTACATGTTCTTATATTTTAGAACCCTGCTACTTTGATGGCCATTTGTTCCGGGATGGTGAGGAGTGGCGCCTTGGTCGGTGTTCCAAATGTGTCTGCAGGGATGGAATCACTCAGTGCTTCACAGCTTCCTGCGAGGCTGTTCTGTGCAAACAGGTCAGGACTCAGCAGGCTTCTAGGGTCACTACTCATGACTGTCTTCTTTCTCTTGGCAAGATCTATTTCTCATGCAAATATACAAGTTAGCGGGGAGATCTGGGTAATTTGAAAAAAGGAGTATTTGTATGTGGAATTATGGATGAGTATTTCAGTGTAAACAGTCTGTCTCTTCCCCCTATACATTATTTTCCCACCAGCTTATTTGTATCATGTATATGCTGGCTGATTGAGCACAAGTATGCTCCAAAGAAATGGGGATTTTGGTTTTATACAAAAAAAGGAAAAAAAAAAAAAAAAAAAAGATGTAGAATCAATCAGAAAATATTTTTATTTCTTTGGGGGAAGGAATGAAAGCACAAGATTTTAGTGAGAGTTATCTTCATGAGTTTAAGTATTTGGCTGGCAGGTTTTGCTTATTCCCAAAAAATGTAGAAATGCAGTTGAAAATATTAGTCAAATTTCACAAGTCAAATGCTGATAAAATTCCCCTTAGGTGTAAGATGAAATAGAAGTCTTGGATTGCTTTTCTTACATCTACTTAGAAATGAATAAAACAAGTAAGATGGCTTAACTAAGCTCATGCAGTGACTCACTGTTTTAACCCAAGTGGGACATTTCTGTCTCTGAGGTCTATGCTGTGGACAGATTATGATTTCTTAGCACTTAAGCAGTGATAAAACCAGCCAAGGCATTATGGAATTGTATACAGTGTTAACATGCTGGTTAGTAAGGACAGCTGTGCACAATACTGTATGCTCTATGCAAGTGACTTGATTATTTTTTCGAGTTCTGCTTATTGCATTGCATACTGGAAGTGCTTGAGAGCATGCTGACACTCTTTGGATTTCTTTTCCTTGGGACCACTGTACCAGTTTTCTTAGGCACCTCAGTGTACTCCTTTACCACAGTATGCAGTGCTAAGGACATTTTTGAAATACAGGAACTGGCTCTCGAGGAATGTATTTTTCTGACCTTGAATTTGTTTTGTAGGGGCTACCATTGCCCATGCTTTTATCTACTGATGGGCTCAAATGTTGAATCAAACTCCCTTGAAATGTTTGCTTCAGCTGAGCACACTTTCCTGTAGCGCTGAGAGGAACAAAACCTTCCTTTCTACTTATGCTTACTTACATTTCTGTTAGTGGACCAGATGTTGTTGATTGCTGGGTTGTTTTTTTTTTTGGTAGAAGGAAAAAACACCTGTTTCTCTGCACACTAATTGTTTTTTTCCTGAGATACTCAATTGCTATTAATTGACTTAAGTACCGTGCATTAAAACAAATTTATGCTTATTTTACATCCTCTCTTCCCCACCACAAATGGACTGATGTTAACCTACTGACTGATTGCACTAATGTTTTATCAGCTATTTATTAGATTTTAATTAGTGGAAACAGAAATGACTGTGTTGTTGCTGTGATGTATCTGAGAATAATCAGCTATGATTTTCCACGTTAATGCAGCAGGAAGCCAGTTCTGGTAGTGCTCCACTTATTCCCAACCCAGGTGCCTTGGAAGGAGTGTTTACAGGATATGCAGGGATTCTGTTCTGCTTTCAGTCATACCTGAGATTTTCTTGTGTGTTCCTTTATCCCTTTTTTCCCTCTTTACTCCCTATCAAATACAAATGAATAGCTTTTCCCAACAGGCTTGACACAATTATTAAACACTGATCTTCCATCATTCAGATTGAAGCTGTACCTTTCCCTTAGTTCTGAGTGAAAATAACATCAAAAGTGCTTGTTGCACACAGAAGGGCACCTGAGTATGTCACACAACAGGAGAAGAGGATCTGAGAGGCAGGGCAGGTCCTAACTTTTTAGGAATGTGCTTTCTGTGTGTATGCATCCTCTGAATGTACAAGTTCTTCACATCTGCCCTCCTCATTTTTTGCTTCCAGTACAAAATGAGTGTCTGGCAGATTGAGCTCACTCTGTGTACTTGTCTGCAGGGAGCTTTGCTGCTAGTTATCTCTGCCTAGTAAGCCACAGGAAGAGTCAAACAGAAGGTCTTAATTATGCTCTCCCAACAAAATCCATGGTGAATGAGCTCTTTTAACTCTACTGGGAAACCTTCAGTTGCAGACTTTTATATGAAGTTGTCTACTTTTACTTTGAAAGCTAGTGATGTGATTAAAAAAGGTGTGATAATAGTTCTCTGCATTTCAATGCTATTTCCAATCTAGTCATCCTGATGTGGCTGAAGGGAGGTGCTGGTGAGCAATACTATACCCATTCCAAATCATTGCACGTATGTGAAATTGTAGCAGGGGACCTGGTTTAGAACTGGTGGAATTGCAGTATGAAGGAATTGTTATATTGATGCAAAGTGCCAACTTATTTCAACATGATGTGAAAAAGTAATGAAAATTTTAAATTGGAATATTCTAGTTTTAAGTCTAATTTTAAGCATAACTGTGCACTCTCAGCAACTTTGTGGAGGACACCAAAATGTGTGGTGAGGTTGACATGCCTAACGGATGGGATGCCATCCAGAGACACCTAGACAGGACAGGATCTGGTAGTGGGCCCAGGTGAATCTCATGAGGTTCAGCAAAGCCAAGTGCAAGGTGTTGCACCTGGGTTGTGGCAGTCCTGCTGTCATTACAAGCTGGGAGATGTAAGGATAGAGAACAGTCCTGCTAAAGGGGATTTGAGTGTACTGGTGGATGGCAAGCTGGACGTGTGCCCTTGAAGCACGGAAAGCCAACCAAATCCTAGGCTACATCACAAGAAGTGTGGTCAGCAAGTTGAGGGAGGTGATCCTGCCCCTCTGCTCTGTGCTTGTGAGGCCTCACCTGGATTTCTGCATTCAGAATTGTACTCCTCATTACAGGAGGGACATAGGCCTGTTGGTATGCATCGAGAGGAAAGCCACAAAAATAACCCAAGGGATGGAGCACTTCCCTTAGGAGGACAGTCTGAGAGAGCTGGGGCTGTACAGTCTGGAGAAGAGAAGGCTGTGGAGATATGTGATAACAGCATTTCAGTATCTAAAGGGAGACTATTAGAAAGAAGGGAACAGACTCTTTAGCAAGGTCTGCTGTGTTTAGAACAAGGGGAAATGGTTTCAAACTAAAAGAGAGGAGATTTAGATTGGACATAAGGCAGAAATTTTTTACACTAAGGGCGGTGAGGCACTGGAACAGGTTGCCCAGAGAAGTGGTGGTTGCCTCGTCCTTGGAGACATTCAGTCAGGATCAGGCTGGATAGGGCTCTGAGCAACCTTATCTAACTGTAGATTTCTCTGATCGTTGCAGGAGAGTTGGACTAGATGATCTTTTGGGGTCTCTTCCAACTCAAATGATTCTATGATTCTATAATTTTACATCTATGCAGACAGTTGTACTGCATGGATTTAGCAAGTACAGAGTGGAAACATCTGTGTACAGCACTCCTGAGATGACAAGTATTTAAAGCCAATCCCTCAATCTCATGCTTTAGTGTGTTTTTTATATAACCTTATATATAAAAATATAACATATGTATTTTCTCTATGTATCTGTGTACCTGGGTATATGCATCTGTACTGCTATTGTGTATGTATGTATAGCTATCTGCATGTCCAGATCTCAGTTGCCATCCAAAGAAGCCCAGAAAATGGGAAGAAGGAAACATTTGTTGAACTCATACTGTGAAGATGGGCCACAGACTTTGGAGCCAAAAGCAAGCCTTGAGTGACTGTGGCTTATCACACAGATATTAAATGCCTGAAATTCCAGATAGTGATGCTGAATTCCGTGTTAACTTTTTCATATGCTTATTTTATGTGTCTCTGCTGCTTTCCATTTAGGATGAAGTTTTGGTTATGTCTCCTGGAAAATGCTGTCCAGAATGTGTTCCAAAGTCCTGCTCGGTGTCAGGAAAGGTGTACCAGGTAACCTCTGATAAGCTATACCAAGAGCCAACTCTTCACATGTTCTGGCACATACCTTTTTTCCTTCTCCCTCATGTCTGACTTTCTGCCAGCACTAATAGCATAGTATAAACATCTCTTTTTCTCTTCCCGGACAGCCAGAAGAGTTGAAAGAAATTAAGGCCAGATAAGAATTTGCTGACAAGCAGAAAGGAAGTTTGTGTGGTGAAGCAGATTAGACACTTATCTTTTCACACTTTTTTGATGGAGAAAAGAAGAAAACACTAGTGAAGGTCAAAGTATTTATAGCATGTGTGATTTTCTGCTAAGAACTATTTTTTGCTAATAATATAGTGACATTAGTGAGGCCTTCACTAGCTTGTAATTAATAAGAAGTATGCACCACCACCTCATTGAGACCTCATGTCTCTTCTGCGTATTTGCTGATGGTG
Organism: Phasianus colchicus; assembly: GCF_987193195.1. Classification (NCBI taxonomy): domain Eukaryota; kingdom Metazoa; phylum Chordata; class Aves; order Galliformes; family Phasianidae; genus Phasianus; species Phasianus colchicus. The sequence continues at coordinate 16,410,250 of NC_143439.1, read as the reverse complement.
TAGAGATAACATTTCTTAAGAAGAGTTTGGCATTGAGAACAGATATACAGAAAGAGTTGTACTGAATAGGTTGCATAGATTTCTGGAATGAATTTTGTTGTTTACAAGGAATACTTAACTGTTGTATACATCTCTTCTATTCTTTTCGAACAGCACGGCGAACAGTGGAAAAAAAATGCCTGCAGTGTATGTGTGTGTCATAGAGGGGCAGTCAGATGTCTGAGAGAAACCTGTGACTCTGTTATTTGTGAGAAGGTAGTTGAAAATCATTCAGTTCTGCTACCTTGACTGCGTGTGTCACTTAGCACATGTGCTTAGAGTCCCAATGAGCATGGCGAAGAGTTTCCTCTCAGTGGTTTTTAATGCTTTGTAGGGGCAGATCAAAGTGCAGCCTTCTGGGAAGTGCTGTGAGGAGTGTGTGTCTTCCAAGAAAAACTGCTTGTATGATGGCACTATTAGGTACCATGGTGAGATGTGGAATATTACTCGCTGTGACTTCTGTGTGTGTGATGAAGGCCAAGTGACTTGTCAGAAAGCAGAGTGTGCCAAAGTGGAATGTGCCAAGGTAAGAAAAGTTTTCTTCTTTGAAAAAGTACCAATTAAGTGATTGTTTTACTCCCTTTTTTTCCTTCCAAAGCTGACATTTTGAGACAAAAAAGCTGCCCTTCTTTTGGAGCTTCTTTTGTGCATTTACCTTGAAAATGCTTCACAGAAAAGGAGAATGAACTCAGGATATTCTGTGGAAGGTTGACTGCTCATGACGTTTGCATTGTGAAGCAAGACAGGCTGAGTCAGTGGCTCATTTAACTTGTATTATCTCCCACCCTGCTGTTTGCCTGCTAATGTTAGAGACATCTAATTTCAGTGACAACTGGCTCCACCTGGAGCTTAACGTGCAGGGATATGCACAGGACAGAGATAGTTAAACAGCTAAAGAAATCATAAGACAACCCAAGTTGGAAGGGACTGACAAGATCATTGAATCCAACTCCTGGCTTCACAATTGTGCATGCTGCAGTGGCTTTCAGTAAGGTGATTGAGCATCAAAGCAGTATTTTATTTTTCTCCATTTTTTCCATGCCATTCTGGGCATGGAAGTGAAGCCAATGTTTTATTCCCAAGCTGTTTTCTCTAAATACCCTGACAGATTATGTTACAGTTGCTCTACAGTGGATATGGAAAATGCATTAGGTAGATTTAAGTGTTTCTTATACACACACTCTTGTGCAAAGACACACATTTTGGTTTGCCTTTTTGCAGTGCAGTAAGATTTCTACCTCGGTTCTCACCGTGTCTGTTTTAATCAGTGGGCTGGTTCTTGGTTTATACCAGCTACTCCACAGAGTCAGTAAAGAGAAAGGGAGGAACTGTAGCAATCTGAGTTTTCTCTCTGTAACGGCTTTCCTGGTGACTGCCTGCAATGCTGTATTTTGAGTGGTAGTATGATTGTGTTGTGCTTGAAGTCTGCATACTGCACATAATGGGATCCCAGATTAGATTGTTTAGATGTTCAGAAAAGCTAGAGTTTGCACACAGGGTCCCAGATGATGTATCATGCAGAGAGGATGTATCTAGGGATAGATGCATATGTTCATCTGAGATGAACAAAAACAAAAAACAAATAACAAAAATACATCGATCCAAAATCTTGTCTGTGGTGTAGTGGTGATGATTATCATCTGATCTTAAAGTGCACAGAGAGATTTTTCTGGATGGAAAGTTGTGATTGTCATAAAATCTTGAACACTTGGCATCTGTTCAAGTCAGCTTCCTGCATGCTTTTGGCTGTAAATTGGATCATTTACACTAACGATGATGGCATGCTGTCATGGCTCAGTAGGGAAAATTATTTAATATTCATGCCCATATCTTGGGTTCTGACAAAGAATCCATTATGCAGAAAAGCCAGGGGTATTTTACAGGATGATAGCAGGAGATGATGACACACAAGGTTCAAAATGAAGAGTTCAAAAGTGTGAACATTATCACTCATGCAGCTCTTTTTCAAACTTAGGTTCTCAAAAGTAACCATCCAGCTCAAAGCCTGAGCATCTCAAAGTGATACAAATTGTCAGAGTATGAGCTGCTGCATTTTCAAATTGAATGAAATGTAATTGCTAGGGGGACAGAGGGAGGAAGGCAGCATCCTTTGCTGCAGACAAGAGTTTTGTTCCCTCTTGATATATTTGCACAAGGATTTATTATCTTACGTAGTTTCTCTTAGGATAGTTTCCTCAAGTTAGGTATAGTCACAGTTTTCACAAGTAATACAATGTACATATTAATTAACTGCAATAAAATATTTACTCAAAAAGCAAATAAAATGTATTTTTTTATTTCCTTCCTTTTTTTCCAAAGTTAGGAACCTGCATTAACAAACCTGTTGTAAAGCTAGGAACATCTGGATTCTCTTCATTAAGGCACTATTAATTTTCTGGTCACATCACCCTGTTTAAAGTGTGATGCCACAGATATGAACTGCAAATCTTAGACAGCTCAACACAGTATAGTAGCATTACGTGAGGGTAGAGTGGAGGCTTAGTTGTTAAACCTTTTCAAAGAAAATTGTGCAGAACTGCCAAATCGAAGTGTCTGCAGGGATTCTGACCTAATCTTCAGAAAGCCATTTTCAGAAGGGTACTGGTAAGCTAGGGATACAAGTTACGTGGCAGGCTGGGCTAGTTTTGGATGTAGAAATGGATGCACTCAACCAAGACCACTGAAACTCAGCATCACAAAATCCTGCTGGAGCACTTTCCAGCAGCCTGGTATCGAGCACTCTGGTGACAATGCTCAGGTATACATCTGAGGAATATCTCCCATAGCCACTCTCTTTTCTGAGCTTTGGCAGAGCAGTGTGCTTGTAGGGTTTTTTTTTTTTTTTTTGGAGGGATAGGATAGTCGTGTTCCTTATCTAGTTGTTCTCAGTCTTCCTGCAGTTTGTGTTTATGCATGTGGGTGGGGATGTAGGTAGGGATGAGGATGGAACAGTTTACAGTCCATAGTAATGACATGAGGTTCAACATTGCCAACAGCAATTTGAAGTAATTATTTAAGTAGCCAAAATATATATAACCAGCAAAGAGAGATTTTGGTTGTGTGTGGTCCTCAAACACCAAAAACTGTTCTTTCTCTCCTCTTGCGCCTTCTGTGTAATCAATGAATATACAGGTGTTATAATTAAGAAATATATGAGAGAGCTTGGCTAAACAGATTATTACATCAAAAAGAGTAGATAAAGGGCTTATCCTCATCTGGGCTTGCTAGAAAACTCCAAAAAGAGGAATCTCTAGAAAGAGACTCTTTCCTACTGGTAGTCAGCTCTTAAATGGGTCTAGGAGAGGTGGAGCCAAGCTCCATCCCTTCTGGCAGCACAGGTGAATTGCCTTCACCTGTGCTCCCAGGGCTGACTCATTGCTCACCTCAGTGATCAATCAGAGGTTCAGGCTGTGATTCAGCAGTTCCCATACAACCTTCTCAGAAATGCCTGAGCGTTACCAGTGTGTGGCTGGGATTAGCTGTTGGCACTGGTGAGTAACTGGTGATGTTACTGCCCATCTGTGTGTAAGGTAGGTCACATACAGATATTGGTGGCAAGGTGAAAAATATCTTGGAGTGACTGTGCTGGAACGCGTGCCTGGCTGGTGTAAATCAGCAAAGCTGTTCATCAAATTTTGGTGCTGAGTTGAATTTTGTGAGCCAGCCAAAGAAATAAGCAACATGCTGAAAGGGAAACCAACAGCAGCTGTGGGATTTCTTTGGGTATGTGAGCTCCTTGCAGACAATGAACGCTTAATGAGTCTAATTTAGTCATTCATTTGTAACTTCTTTATTATAGTGGTTTTGTAGACTTATGTTTTATGACTGGTATATATCACCTTGTCTATGTTTGCGGTGCGTGAGAATCTGGTTTAGAGAAACAACTCATATCAGGGAATGGAAGCTGTTTCTTTTGAGCTGTGTCCTAATTCTTTAAGATGGAGTCCTCCTTTTTCTGGAATGATCAGCTTCCACTTAGGCATCAGCTTCTGACCAGTCAGGGCACTTCATTTCCTCCTTCCACTGATAAATTATCATCTCCAGACCAGAGTTATTGGTTATGTGAGTGTAACCTGTGGAGTTCTGCGGTTGTAACAAAGAACAGGATTTTTCCATCTGGCATAAATAGAACATGTGCTTTGAAACTCTACTGGACAAAAAAAGCAGAATATTAGAAATGAAGTTACCTTCATTTGAATGCATATGCATTCAGGTCTTGACAGGGGTCCAGTAAAGTCCTGGAGAAGGACAGTAAAAAATGGTATTCCTGTTCTCTATATCTGCAGTGGATTACACTTGGATGTTCTTTCTCAGCAAGATTTAGGGATAGTCTTATCACTGAGTTCCCTAGCCTTTTCTGAGGTTTGTTCTGCAACCACAGTGTTCATTAAGCACATTTTTCAAACTGAACTTATGGAGATGAAATAGGATGCAGAAAAGATAACATGAAATGAGAGACTGAAGATTGCATTCCAGGGCAAGAGTTGCTCTGCCTCTGCATTCCACAGTATTTTTTGTATTGTTGATTCCATTTGAATTGCTGCAAACTTTCTCTTCACAGGGTGAAGAATTAATTCACTTAGATGGGAAGTGCTGTCCTGAATGTATTTCAAATAATGGTTATTGTGTTTACAAAGAACATACCAAAGCTGTAAGTATCATGATACTTTGGAGCAGTAATAGAGAATCCTGCTTGTGAAGGTTTGGTGAAGTGACTGCCCCGAGTTCCGAGAAGGATATTATTTTCAACATAGCAGAAAAATAATCTGTTAATATTATCTGCAGATTGCTTTTAAAATGTATGAAATTTGTTAAATTTAGATTGTTTATATTGTGTGCATCTACTACAGATATTCACCTTGCTTTCCTTTCTGCAGTATAATCAATCATTTCCCATTAATATTTAATCTCTGTACTCACTGGTTTCCTCTGCATGTTGTGGAGGTAAAGATAACTTGCTTTTGACCTATTTGGTAGAGGCTGTATAGCAGAGGCAATGCATAATGTTCTGCCTGTATCATTTAATGCAACGTTCACCATGACACGAGTTCATTATTTTACAAATATTTTCAAGGAACTTTCCTTCTTAAGTTGTACGGAATGAAAACATAAAGTGGCTAAAATATACCAGTAATGGTCTTCTCATTGCTCTGGTAGATGAGAGTTGGACCTGATGGATTGATGGCTGCTGTTTGTCAAAAGATTTGAGAAGTGAAAAATTTAATGCTGTTTCTTTGTTGTAGTTGTTTTTTTTTAATGCTAATACTTTACTTTTCTTTCTTGGATCTCTCTCTGACCCAAGTGAGATAAAATCTAAGATGTTAGATTTATTCCAGTTTGTGCTTTATTCTTTTTGAGAGGAACTGCCGCAAAAGCTTCACAAACATTTAAAATGCTTGCTGACTCGTTTCTTCCTTTTTACTTGTTCACATGATACCAGCAGAGCCTCAGCCATCAGGGGCAGCTTTGGTGCAGACCCAAAGATGCAGATCACAGGAGGGGGGACTGAGATCTCTCTCCTCCATTTACCAGGCGGCTGGCCGTGTCAGGTGGGATGGTTGGTTCTAAGGAAAGCAAATTGCACCACCTCAGTCTATGTGGCCAGTCCTTTTAAAGTAGAATAAGGCAACAGAACAGAGGATAAGGAAAATAAAACACTTTCAAGGTTAGGAGGAGGTTTAAAGTGTGACAAGAAGGTCATTATGCAAGTAAATAGATTCAGACCTCGAAGATTAAGGATATCTTCTCAAACACGTGTTTCTGAACTCTGGGGAAAAAAAAGTGGACGAGTGAGGCAGCAAAATTTGGAGACACAAGAAAGTGCTTTGAGTTGGAGAAAAAGGAGGTAAGTGTTAGAAGCAGAAATGACTTAGTGCTAACTGAAAAACATCCCCCTGTGGAGGGACTGCTAAGAGGTAATGTGATCAGGAGGTCACAGGCCATGGACTGTTCTCTGTGAGCACTTTGCAGATTGCCTTGATTTGGAAAGATAAAGAGGGCAAGAGATATAGAGATGTATAGTCTCGTGACAACTGGCCTCGGAGCTGATACAGCTGCAGAGGTGTTTAGCTTACTGCTGTCACTGGTGTATCACAGAATCACAGAATGGCCAGGGTTGGAAGGGACCTCAAGGATCATGAATCTCCAACCCCCCTGTGACATGCAGGGCCACCAACCTCTCCTTTTAATACTAGACCAGGCTGCCCAGGGCCCCATCCAACCTGGCCTTGAACACTTCCAGCCTTGAAGATTATCTGGGGACTTCCATGCATGAGAAAAACACCTTTTTTATGCAGAGACTCTCCTTTACCACAGAAGCAGTAAGCAGCAGGGAATCCCTGCTGGGTGGCAGACCAGGTGTTACTGCTGAGGCACTATCTTGATTTGGTTTGACTGCAGAGCAGCTGTGCTGGTGTTGCAGAGCACTAATCCTGGCTGTTGGGTGTTATATTATGCAGAATGGAGAGACATGGAAGGAAGGGCTGTGCAGAGAGTGTGAATGCCGTGACGCAGAGGTGGTCTGCTTTCAGCGCTCCTGTCTGCCTTGCCCACCGGGCAGCATGGCTGTCACGGAGAAGGGTGATTGCTGTCCACGCTGCCAGCCAGGTATGGACCTGGTGTCTGTTGTTGTGCTTTATCACTTGTATTATTCCTTTATCCCTTTTGTCACTCTTTTTGAGTGGGAGCACATGCATCATGCACTCATCTGACGCAGGGCACATCTTGGGATCCCTAAGAATGGAAGTCAGTCCTACTGACTTTTCTTGTTTTAGATCATAGCTTTCTTTTGTCAAGAGTCTCTTCTTGGAGGTGGTGCTTTGAAAGTGTTTCATCTTCTCCTTTTTTTTAACACATTTTATAATGCAGATGTCTGTCTTTCTAAATCTTAACAAGAGTTTTGGAGTTTATGGGCTCATGATTATTTCTTGGGAGTGTGAAGGAGAAAGAACATGCTCACAGTGCCACGGGCTCACCTGGAGCAGAACAGCTGCCAGTTAATAATTGTTTGGAAAAATCAGAATAGCCTTGGCTATAGGTTAATTTTACATATAAATTCATTTTTTTCCCCAGGATGTTTTCATTCTCCTTCATTTACACATCACAGTTAGTAGTCTTTACATTTTGTAGTTGATAGGCTTTATCTGTGGTTTGCTAATTTTTCATTTTGGTAGCTGTTCTTGTTGTATTCTTCTAACTTTGGTTTTATCACAGCGCTCCAGTTAATGGTTTATCTTTGTAAAAAGAAAATAGCTTCACAGTTTAATTATACTGTCGTTTGCAGGAGTGGTTTGGCACATTTGCCATATTAATGTGTTAAAGCTTGTTATTTACTGTATGCTAATAAAAATGCAAAGCACTGCAAATTGAAAAGTGAGGAAAATGGGTTTGGGGTAGTTGAGATAAAATTGTCCTAGATTTTCAAAAGGGAGCAGTATCTGTGCTGACTCCAAGGGAGGTGACAGGTTATGTAAGTGCTCCCTGGATCTACCTATCTTTCTTATCAAGAGGTACCGGTGTACCAATAACTCTTGAAAATCCTGGCCTCTTCTTTTCATTTCTGCAGGGGTAGTGCTCTGGAAAATGCATACTTTGAAGTCATGGTATTGGATTTGCAGAGCCAAGCTTGCATTTTTGAATCCTAAAATGTGAATGGACATTTCCTTTACTGAAACCTAGAGTTTTCCTTCCTTTTCTGTTTTGCGCTGGAGGCTATGAGAAACAAATACAAAACCCAGCCTGCAGCAGTTTGACTTGTGAACCCAGAGCATCAGCTCCTAATGCATCTGTGTCCTTAAAGCCAGTAAAAATTTATTGCTGTTTCTCACAGATGTGCTGGGGGAAGCAGGCAGACAGAACCCATTTATTCTCATTCACTGTAGAGCATCTAGCCCCAGGCATAGTTGTTTTGTAAAAAAAAAAAAAAAAACAGCAAATATGCCCATTCACTAAGAACATTTTAGTTGGAGGTTTTTTTTGTACTTAAAGAAAGATTGTCCATTCTGTACCTCTCTGAGCAGTCAGTTTGTTGTCAGTCTATGAGGATGGAGCTGCACGTACCTTTGGAAAGTTACTGGTAAGAAATTCCCAATTCTTTCCTTAGATACAGCTGCCTGGAAACTTGCAGGCAGGTTATTTAGTGTAAATGGAGAGTTTTCAGTAGTGAGGTCCTTTTTGCTGACTTGTCAGAAAGGAGCAGACAGCTTTTTTTCCAGCAAGCAGAAGTAGTGCAGTAATAAAGAAAATATAGGCTTATTTCCTGGTCTCTGCAGAGAGACTGGACATATCTTGTGAGGAAGTACCTGTGGTCAAGAAATTCTTCTACAGCACTGTGACATAAAGCTTCTGACTGGAGGGGATGTGGTCTGCCACTATACTTTGACCTGATATGGATGCATCAGGTGACTTATTTCAGAGTTTGCATAAAGGAAACTAAAATTTAGGTTGTTTTGGGCTGTTAATTCCTGATCACTCATGCTTTTTACTGTTGTACATCAGTGTGGTCAAGAAATTTTTGCTTTATCGGTAGCCTAGGAAACCAGAGTCTTTACGATACCCTCCCACGTATTAGGACACAACAAAATAATGTTTAGCCTTTTGCATGCTAGTTTAGAAGAAAACAATTCCAAAACTGACAGTACATGAACCAGCAAGATAAGCTAATAATTAATTTTACTTTGATTTTGGATTATGCATTTCTTTTTCTCTTTTCGTCTGAAAACACTTCTGATGGTTTTTGCCCTTGTGTTTTTTCTTTGCACCAGTGAAGTGCCACCCAGACTGTTTGACCTGCTCTCAGTCCTTTGATCACTGTATTGCCTGCCGTGATGCGAAGAAGCAGCTGCAGAATGGGCGCTGCGTGGAGACGTGTGGGTCAGGCTTCTATCAGGATGGGGGGACTTGCTTAGGTAATCTCTGCAGGGGACGTACACTGCCAAATGACTGTGGTTTCTGTGGCTTGCTTTGCATTTGTTTGCGGAATCCCATGGGCTTAATCTATACAGATTGTCAAGCTCTGTTTGGAAAAATATTCAGGCACAATACTGAGTGGTAGCCATAGGCTTTGGACTTTAAGAGGTTTCAAATGAGAGTGAATTCTTAATTTTTTTTGCCATAGTGAGACAAAATTGTCTCTTCAACAGAGCAGAGGTGTTGTGCTGCATCACGACGTTTGGAATTAATGCATCTTTCTTTTCCTCTCTTGGAAGCCTGCAATGAAACATGCTCAGCCTGCGTGAATGGTTTCGAGTGTTCCTCATGCCAGACTTCCCTGCTGATGAAGAATGGGCAGTGTGTGACTTCATGTGGGAAAGGATTCTTTCAGGATCAACTCATATGTGCAGGTAACTTGAAGCAAAAAAGGATTGCAGTGCTTTGTGATAGGAAAATGGCAGACAAAGCAGTACCCAAATGATAGATATACATTGTGTTGGGGGACTTGCTGTTGACATAGGTGTTAATGTTCACCTGAGAGTAAAGTGAGGAGTGATCAGAGGAACAAAGTTGTATGGTATAAAACTGATTACTGGTTGGGGAAATACTCACTGAAATTCCTGAGCTGATGAGTTTGGTGGATATAAAACTCTGCTTTAGAGCACTGCAGTTTCAGATTTCCACCAGAGTCCTCTTACAATTCAGAATTGTCTTCTGGAAGCATGACTGTATTTCTTGTGCTGTTGAGGATGCAGAGCAGTGTGTGTGCTTTAATTTTACTAAGGATTTAACACCATGAACTGTGTCTGGCAATCTCATCTCCATAGGAGTTTTCTTTTAGCTTAGTGTGGACTAAGCTGCAGCTGCTAATGCTTAACCTATGTGGAGGCAGTACTTTGAGGTGTATAAATTACTTATAGGGATGGAGGATTTATAGGACCAGAAAAACTCTGGTTTTTACTGGTCACAGTAAAGACTTGTTAAAAATATTTTTTGTTCTGTTCTGCCATTACTCATTTCATATGTTGCTCTCTCTTCATGGTAGTTGGTAGGGCTAACTGTTTTTAAGAAGAATATTTACCAGATAAATTAGTAATTCCACAAGACATCTGGTGCGTGTCTAAATCTTAAACCATAGTGTTTCAAAGACTGATAGTGTTACAATTTCCTATTTGATGGGACTACAATAGTAATTTTATGAGCTTCTTCCGCTCCTTCAAAATATTTGTATTTTTCCCGAACTGTAATGCAGCAGCTTTTTCGTCATGACAGTTGTTTTCCCTCAAGTTACTACTTTTCTCCTCTTGATGTTGGCCTTTTTTCAAAGGCTTCTGATTATTTCTACAGCTCTAATTCAACAACAGTGTGGAGCACATGCTCAACTTCTTGAGTCACCATTTTAATTTCTTTGAAACTAGCCTTGCTCCTTAGAATTAAACAAAAGCATAGGGCATTTGGCAGATTTCAAGGGAAAGCACTTTAGATTCTAAGTCCGGATTCCATTTCTAAAGTGGCTTGCCTTGAAGAGCTCCCCATTTGTTTTGGGATTTGAAAGTCTGAGAAACCTCTGTCTTTCAGCACTGACTACGGACTAGGGCCCCTTTGTGCACATATAAAGAGAAAAAAAGAGACCCAATCCAAAAGAATTTACAGTCTTAAGTATCAAATAATCTTCTACTTTGTTTGGTTTCATTTTACCATTTCCTTTTCACCTGCTACCAGTATTTTAATTGGCTGTGCCCATGTACTGCTGAAGCAGGAGGGAAAGGCTAATGTTTCATTTTATTACTGGTTTGTAGATTACTGATTGTACGTTCCATCCAAATTTGCAGTCATGCGTGCTTGTAGCTGAAAGTTGCTGGGAAAATTTGTTCCTGTTTCCTCAGGGGAATTAAACTGATTTGCTTTAGTTCTGCCTGGCTGCATTTTCTGCATAAAGTAAAACTGGTGGAATAAGCCTTAAATTTCAGATACAGTCCATAATTCGTTTCTATTCACTCTTTCTTTGTATTCTCTTCATTTTTACAGATCTGTAATCTGATTGCCCAGATGGGCCTTAGGCTGTTCAGGAATATTTTTCTCGTAATCGTTTTAACAACTGTGATAAGCATGTTCCAAAATCATAAAAAGAATGAACTAGACTGTGTTAATGTTACCGTTCCAGTAAAATCTCTCTTGAGGAATTCACTCTGGAGATGAAAAACACCTATAAAAACAGGTTTCCTACTCCATTCTGCTGTTGAGACACCATTGTCTGCATTGCAATGGAAGACAATTAATTAGTCTTTCCTTTTGTTCATGTTTCATGACCCTGGTTTAACTGAATGTACTTGGAATTCTGGAAGGCAGTTGTTTCCTGATGTCTTCCCAGTTTTAGTCTTACACCAAGATTGTTTCATGCCTTTCCCCCCACACCTATTTATTTAAAGTGTTAAAACCATTAAGAGAATGTAAAGTTGAGAATCTATAGTGGTATATTTAGAAATCATGGTTCACTTTGAATTGGGCTTGGAATAGCGTGGCAGATGAAGGCTTTCCTGTAAGAAATAGGTCATGGAAACAGTTAAGCCTACACCAAAGGCAAAGCGAAGCAAAAATAAAAGATGTCTGCCTGGTAGAGTGGAAGGGCTCAAAAGACTTGTAGCGTTCAGTTTTCTCCTTGCATTTTTCTAACTTAATTATTTGTGTTTTTCAACATTATTCAAAAACGTAGGCAGAACACAAGTGTTTGTGCTTTGATCTCCTAGAGTGCAAATGTTGAGATGTGTAACTTGATACTGAAAGACCCTCCTTGCACTGTAGCAAAGCCCTTGAATTTTTATTCACAACCTGTTTTTCTCTGCTGTATCCTGGCTGCAGAGGCTCACCTTGAGAGTTAGTGGCTGAATGTGCCTAAGCTAAGAAGCATTCCCAGCTCACAGGTTAGAGGTGGTTACTGATGCTGTGTAGCACAGAACATGGACCTCTCTTTGCTTTCCCAAAGTCGGCCAGTGATTTCTTAATGTGTTCTTGCTGGAATGCCATTTGCATTAGCCCTTCTGCTGTCATCAAGCTGGGCAGTATTACACCTGTGCTTATGTGGATGGGAGAGAGTTTGATAAATGGGTTGTTAAGTCACTGTCTGATTTCTAGTCAATGGAGAAAAAAGAGAAATTACTTTGCGGGACCTCTCATTTTCTAAATGCCCTGAGTCACTTTTGTGTGACCCCTGAGTAAGAGCAGAGAAAGGCACCCATTGGCTCAGGAGCCACCAGGGTGTTTTTGCTTTCACCAAGAAGAGAGACTCACAGAACTGTAGAATGGCTAGTGTTGGAAGGGACCTTTGGAGGTCATCTGGTCCAACACCCTGCTCAAGTAGGGGCATATTGAGCTGATTGCCCAGGGCCAACCACCTTGCTGACTTTTAGAGATCTCCAAGGAGTGATACTCTGCTGCTTCTCCAGGCTACCTGTGCCAGTGGTCTTGTCACCTGCACGGAAAATAAGTGCTTCCTGAAGTTCTGTCTGTTTAGCATTGATTTTCTGAAAAGATATTTAACTGCAGTTTAATGAATACCATTGTGTCAGTTGAGCCATAGAATTGTGCGTCCAGTTGCAAGAAAAAGATCAGATGAAATCTTAAGAATCTCTTTTCTTCAGCAGCAATGTGAGAAATGTTCTCAGCCAACAGATTTGACTCTGGCAAGGATCTTAGTGAAGTGCTGTACTATATTCACACTTTCAGTGGCGGTTGTGCACCCTCCAGTAGCAAGAATGAAAATGTGAACCTTGTCAGCAAAATGCACAGTTATATACCTTTTCCCTGACACACATTATCATCTCTCCTAGTTACATATTGGTTGAGCATCCTAGGTTCACGATCTCCTTGACAGTTACTAAGAAACATTTCCATACTAGATCTGTTACTAACCTGTTGTTTTCAAGTGTATTTTTTATTTATTGATGGAGATAGGAGGGCAATATTTTGTAAGGTGATTGCATTCATTCTAGAGATTATTATGTTTGTTCTGTCCTGTGCTAGAGATAATCACTTTTATTCTGTCCTGTGCTAGGCAGATTGCCTTATCTTGAATTAGTCAGAATGTTCCAATTTCTCCTTTTAAGTAAAATATATGCCCTTTCTTGTGCTAGTCTCTGCCTCAGCAACTTTTTTGTGAAAAGTAACCTATGCAGCCATTTTATAAGAAGGTTATAAGTTTAGTGAGGACCTATATTAGATATTAGAAGCTTCTACTGCAAAAACACAATCTAACTCTCACAGCAGTGTCTGGATAAGGTGTGGAATCTTGCACATATGTCCATTCATACTGAAGAGAAAAGGGAATAGAAAATGATGCCTACTGAATCTGAACTGAAAATAGCAAGGAAGGGTGAAAACAGTTTCCTGGTAATGTTTCTGTTGACACATTTACTCACAGCCACTTAGTTGCTCCAGGCAAAGATGTTTTAGCTGACAGTGGCTCATTGAATGCTTCCATTTTTTCCCCTGCTTTTTCAGTGAGTCTGGTGACTGGATGTTTGGGCAACAAGCAGCTGTTGAGTCTGGCAGTGATCCAGCGCTGAAAGAGCAAAGTCTCTGCAGACTGGTTGTGTGCAAGTGCATATAAGCATGGGGCAGGAATGGGTTTGAGTTGCTGTCTCAGCCACACGAATAGATCCAGCTATGGCTGTGCCATCTGATGGCAAACAGAACAAATGAGTTAGGTAGCTGCTGCACTTGTGTCATTGTGATCCTCAAGACGTGGAAATAATGCGTTTTGCTGCAAGCAAGTGTAGGATTGTATCTGTAGGAGCAGGAATAAGGCTCTGCTTGTTTGTCATCTGGACACTATTAATTGATACCTCCTGGAGCCGTGTGCCACTTTGCATACAGAGATGGCTGTGTCAGAAGAGTCTGTGGAGCATGATTGCAGGGAGGACTTGCAAAGCAGAGCCGAGGCTTACTGCAAACCTGTTTTCTTTTGTAGGCCAATCTGAGGAAATAGTCACTGATCTTCTGCTTTGAGTCATTTGCTGTTCTCCCAAATGCTACATATGTCTCTTGCTAAAATCGAGTTGCATTCCTTCTCCTTTCCGTGCCTTCTTCCAAACCTCAGTTTTTACATCTCCTGCTTGAAAGAAACCATATGGGCGTGGTCAGTGTTGTGTAGTTGGATTTCAGAGGATCTGTCTCCAAGCATTTTATCAAATTCATTGTGAGTTTTCAGGTGTGATGACCTCCAGTAGGGTGTACTTCATTTCTCTCATTATAGCTGAGACACTACAGAAGTCATTTCTGTTTTAGGAAGGCAACAAGACTTGTGAAGGGCTTGGAGAATATGCCCTACAAGGAAAGACTGAAAGAATTGGGGCTGTTTAGTCTGGGGAAGAGGAGGCTGAGGGGAGACCTTATTGCTCTTTTCCAGTACCTGAAAGGTGCTTACATCGAGAGTGGGGTTGTTCTCTTCTCATTGGTTACATGAGAAAGGATGAGGGGAAATGGCCTTAAGTTGCGCCAGGATAAGTTTAGGTTGGATATCAGGAAAAACTTCTTTACTGAAAGGGTTGTTAAGCACTGGAATAGGCTCCACAGGGAGGTGGTTGAGTCACCATCCCTGGATGTGTTTAAAAACTGTTTGGATGTGGTGCTCAGGGACGTGTTTTAGCGGAGGGTTGTTAGAGTAGTTTGGTTAGGTTGCGGTTGGACTTGATCTTTAAGGTCTTTTCCTGAGCTGCTTCATTAAAAGGCCTGAAAGCTGCTGTGATACGCTGCAGTAGTTTTGCAGGATCAGTACAGAGAGCTGTGACAACCAACTAGGAACTGGAGAGAGAGAGAGTCAAGTAAGATCCAAAGCTCATCCAGGCTTTGCATTTTTGTATCATTACCTGACTCAAGTCTAGGCATTACAGGTTTCCCACTAAAAGTATGGCATTGGGAATGCTGTTAGCTCCCTTGTGTAAAACATCCTTCCTTCTTGTCTCCATCCCTTTCCTGCTGGCTGTGTTTAAAGTAACATTTCTAGTGAGTTTCTTTTGTCAGGGAAAACAGGATGTGTGAGCTGGTCTGAACTGTCGGCTGCTCTGTTAGCCTTATAGCCATATGTAGGCTCTTAAGTAGGGCTTAAGAGGGCCAGAGCCAGAAGGGAAGGTGAGCTGGGAGAAAGCACCATGCTTAGCTGTAGATGAGAACAGTGGTAGTGGTGACAAAAGCCCATCAGAACATCCGTGTGCGGACTTGACAGAGGCGGTCCTGCTGTGACCTAGCTCCAGAGAAGAGCCTGGAATGCAACTCCAGCCATACCAAACAGCTTTCCCAGCATGGTGCTGTTTATGGTAAGAGTTAGACTCAGCAAAATGCGTGGCTCTAGAAGGAGGCCAAGACTTTATTTTGCCCTACACATAGGACAGCTTAGGGCAGCTGCTTGGGAAAATATACAGAAGTAAAGAGGTACTCAGGAGCACTTGGTCTGCTACAGGCAGCGAATGGTGCCCAGTGGGAGGACAGTCTTAGAGCGAAATCACAGTTGCCCAGTTGACCTGACTTCAATAAAAAAGGCATTTTTAATACAGTTGTGTGCATGGCTGTCTGTTTTTAAACAGAGTTTGAGCCCAGGCTGCCAGGAGGGAGTAGCCTTTCTTGGAAAGGAATAGTGTTTACAGAAATGACATGAGAATTTCTGAAAATAATTGGGTAACTTCAAATGTATAAACAAATTTAGGCAGGTTAACAGTGAAGAAGTCAAGCTGTGCAGTGGGGAGTGTATTATTAGAAGATCGAGTCCTTGTGTCCATCCTTTCAGAAAGATGTTGAAAGTTACAGTGAGCTTAGAGGAGCAAAATAGTCCTGACTGGAAGGTGAAGTGAGGACAATTCAGTACCTAGGAATTTACAGCATGAACTCATACTCTGAAGTTTAATTTGCGAGTGTGAACGTGCCCTGAGAATCATCCAAGCTGGAATGAGATGGAACTTTTCATCAGCAAAGGAAATTATCGACTGGAGAAAAAAAATGTGCACAATCTTTGCCTTCAAATGGGATGTCTGCTATTCAGTGCACTGTGATTCATCCACAATTAGATGCACTTGATAGTCATGGCATATGTGCTAGTTTACGTTGCTGTAGGAGTCAGTGGGAGAGATCCTATCAGGTGCAAAATGCCCAGCATCCTTATGACAGACTTCTCACGTATAAATATTCAGACAGAATAGTCAGAGCGTTGTGGAGAAATCTGGCATAATGCAGGGAAAAACAATGAAGGAAGGTGAAAAGGGAGAAAGCAAACAGTATATTATAAGGCAATAAAAGAAAAGGATGAGAAAAAGTAAACTAAACAAAGGTAGAATTATGGAGAAGGAAGCATGCAGAAGGTCAAAAGACCAAATGCTAGATGTGTATCCTGTATGTTAGCCCCTAAATACTCCCTTTTCCAACCTTGTGTGTGTCATGTCACATCTGTGTTTCAGTTGCCTGTCTATGAGATAGAGATGATAACGTTTCCCTGCCTCAGGGAGTAATGAGATCCACTAAGATAGGGTGTTTATCTTCTGGGCAGTGTGACTCATATATAGGCACAAACATAGGTGCTCTGTCTCATTAATTAACAAACCACAAGAGCAGTTATAGCCTCAGGCAGACAGAAGAAGCATAAGAATTATGCAGAACAGGAGCGAGAGGGGAGTACTGGTGATTGCTTGTTTACTGTAAACGTGTTTACAGATGTGTGCTGTCCTGCATAATCATTCCTCCTCTGTTCTGCCCTTGCATGGAAATATTAGGCATGGTCTTGGAATAGAAGCGCTTCATTTTCACCTGTTACTGGGGAGAAGATGAATTGTCACTCATTTAGGGGGTTTATTTTGGCAGGAAGGTGTTTGCTTTTGTCACCGCTCCACATGTAAGTATACTTTAAGTTCCTTGGATTAAGCTTCCCAAAGAATGTTAGTATTTTCACTGGCCAGCTGCTGGTGCACCTGCTGATTCCTGCCTACTCACTGATGAGTTTTTCTTGTGTGGCTGCAACTTCAGACATGTTCACTGATACAGAGCAAATGTCATATACTGCTATTTTCTCCTATCTGTTATGGTCCTCATGTACCTGCCTCATTGTGAAAGAATAAATTTAAGAACACTTTTGGGTGTATCATGAAAAAAAAATCTAATCTCTAAAAGAACTGTAATTCGTACAGTTCATGTAAGCACTGGTAGCATGGGATTTAATGTGCATCTGCTTCACAAATTCCATAAATGGGAATCATAATGGGCTGTATTTTCCTCACAGTTGAACTTGCAGAGTTTTGAATAAGGTGGCTCATTCAACATGTGCTTTGGTAGGTGGAGTTGATTTCCATATAGCTATGATTTTAATTGCAAGACATTATTGTGGTTGAGAATGACTTTTTGGCCTCTATGTTGCTATGCCCTTGTGCCTGAAAAAGGGCATTTTGACTTTCCTTCATTGCAGGGATGTGATAAGACTTCAGACATACACAAAACACTGCTATATCCCAGCCATGATATGTGGCTCACGCAGGGAGAAATGCTGCTAGTATTCCTACTCAGTAAAGGAATGCCTCTCCTCTCTAGCATGATGATGAACAGGACATAGGTGTTACAAACACTCTTCTAGTCTGATTACAGCTACAGAGACAATGCTGATGCATGTTAGGTGTCACAGTGCGTGTACAAAATGGTGATGTAAATCATACCCCTGAGATGAGATGGATGAAAATACTAACATAGGAAGAATGGAGATCTTTCTTTTTTCTTTTCTGAAGCAGTGAATGCCTTTAAATTCAAAGAGCAGAATTGCTGCAAATTCTTCAGTTCAAGAAGAAGATTAGAAGTTGATCATTCATTAATCTTTTACCTTTCTTTCCTGCAGTTTGTCATGAGTCCTGTTCCTCGTGTTGGGGACCTGCTGACAACAATTGTTTATCCTGCAAAGACACATCACATGTGCTAAAAGCAGGGCTCTGTGTGGCCAGTTGTGGAAAGGGATTTTATGAGAAGGATGGAATCTGCAATGGTAAATACCTGTTTTCTTCCTCCATTGCAAGAAGTTTGAGAAATGCTCTGCAAAAACGGAATCAATATTTCATTCAGCCATGCAGCAGTTGTGATTTTATTCATGTTTAAGAAGCCAGATGCACCTTGTGCATAAATATCAGATAAGGAAAGCTGCTGTTTGTTTGTAAGATTATTAATTCATTTAAGCTAATCAGATGCTGAAAGGTTTAAGGTTTTTTCTTTCACTGAACAGCTTGAAAGCCTGAGTTGTTTTTGAGGGCTTGACAAATCCATTTATCTGCGGAAAGAAAAAAGGCCCTTGCCAGCAGATTTCTGTAAACTTGACTGTAATTCAGCATCACGGTAACTAATACCTGAACAACGGATGAGACTTGGGAGCAAGGAAGGTTTGCTGAGAAGAGGAGGAAGAGAAGGCTGGAGGCAAAATCAAAACCTCAACTGAACAGATCACAAAGGGAGGAAAAAATCCCTCAAATAAATAATCTAAAATTTGCTGCAACCATTTGGGCCAAGCCTGTGTTTCTACTGGCAGCCACCTCCAGCTTCTTCAAAGGACTTGCCAGCATAGTCAGTAACGTTGCTAGCTATAGCACAGCTAGCTAGGGGGAAAGCCTAAAACTGGTGGCACATGGACAAAATTTTGGCCACTGCCCCAGTAAATGTTATACACATGTGTTTTGAAATGTGCAGAATTGAAATCTTGCTTCTGTAGCTAAAAATTATGTAAGCTCAAAGTGAAATTTTACCCACGTGCAGCCTAACCATTTTTGTTAT
This sequence comes from Phasianus colchicus, assembly GCF_987193195.1. Taxonomy (NCBI): domain Eukaryota; kingdom Metazoa; phylum Chordata; class Aves; order Galliformes; family Phasianidae; genus Phasianus; species Phasianus colchicus. The sequence goes on along the minus strand of NC_143439.1, from coordinate 16,391,500 downwards.
TTTTGTTGCCAGTGCAATAAAAAAAACCTCAAAACTGCATAGCTGTTCCTCACACCCACCAGAACTCAGGCTTTTTATCATCTTTCAAAAGCACTGATTTTGATACCCAGCTGGAGACCTGTAAGCTGTTTTAAAGTGAAGCTTACTGGTGAAAAGAAAGAAAAATTAGTCAAGTACAATTCTTGGCCCTGCTGAATACACAACAGCAGAGGTGCTGCTGACTTAAGGAAGCTAGAGCTTCATACTGCTTCTCTTGAACAGCAGGTCAGTTAACTTCAGAACTGACTGCCTGGGAAAATACAGACCACAGAAATTGTTTGGAGCGTTATCATGCTTGATTTTAGATGCAATTTCATGCTGGTAGCTTTGATTTGTAGGAAAGAGGAAGAGGGGGGAAAATGGTAAATTTTTGCTCAACTTTTCTTCCATCTTTTACTTCCTGAACAGTCTGAGAACTGATGTTTGTTGTACAGTTAGATACATTTGTGAGTGGTTTATTTGTAGAACCCCTGGTGAACAAGAAAGAAAAATGCAACGCTAGCTGGAGAGTCTTTTTCTGTGTGTCCCAGGACATGTAAACTTATCTCTGGATTCACTGAGTATTTGTTTGAATTTTTTATTAGGAAATAGAAAATAAGAGATTTTAGTGTCTGATCTGCATACAGTTATGCAAAGTTGGTGTCCATTTTCAGCTTAAAGCATTGCTCATGCAAAAGTTACAGGCAGGCAGAGTCCTTTACAATGATTGTCAGAGCATTAATATAATTTGCTTCAGCAACCTAGCTGATAATGTTGCTGTTGAGATGAAAACCCTTTTGGATCTGGAGAGTGTGCTGACCAAATAGAAGGCAAGTCTGGTGCAAGCATGGTGATGGAAATTGTAAGGCAGCAGTGAGATCCTCCACCCCCCTTCCCATTGCTGGGTGTAACACCAGAAACAGCCTGCAGTGGTAGCAGTTAGATCTAGGCACGAAAATGTAAACCTTTCACTCCAAATACCTGCTTATAGAGAACAGAAGCCTGATGGGATTTGTAAGGTTTCCTTTCCGTAATCCATCCAAGCATTCCTCTGTGTGGGCAGTAAATGCAAGGAGGGAGCATGGCTATAGGCCTGTTGCTGGTATTTGTACTTAGGAGTCCTAAACACTATATAGGTCAGTGAATACATGTCTGCACTTCCATGTCTCCATCTGTGAGTGTCACTACTTACTCCAGGAAAGTGTGAAAGGTTGCTAGTGCCGGAGAGGAACATTTAAAAGGTGCCATTTAAAAGATAATGGGTGGTTTACTTTACTTTATCTGTTTGGTTGGTTTGATGTCTCTGTTATTAGCTTATTGAGTGTGTTTCATTAATGAGCTCCCCTGTTTGGTAGTTTGTGACCAGTCCTGTGAAACGTGCAGTGCAGCCCAGCCCAGTTGTTTAACCTGTGCTTCAGATAAGGCGTTACACAACGGGAAGTGCATTTCAGAGTGCCCAGGTGGATATTTCCAAGGCAGCAATGGAAGATGCAGGGGTAAGAGGCATATTTGCATGAACTTTCTTAAGTCTCTCAAGGAACTCTACACGTCTTCTGTTCCTCAAATGTTTGCCTTTGGGGAGGAAGTTTTAAGATCGCAGAATTGAGCATGGGGAACGTTGTTTTATTATTTTCTTTGGGGGTTTTCTTATGATGGATTTTTTTTAATAACCTCTGCCTTGTGAAACACATTAAGACAAACTGAGATAAATGTTTGCAATGCAGTATGAGTAGGAGTTATTACTGTGTTACTGGTTATTAGTAGTGCACTTCTGCTCTCATTAGTACACACAGTTGTATATCTTGCCAGCTGGGAATTTTCACTGTTGGCTGGAAGATGTGTAGTCAGCAACACAATTTGCAAGGAGGGAAAACAAAATATTTCAGTTCCAATTGCTTGTTTCTTTTATCAGCTTGTCATGGTTCGTGTTCCACCTGTGAGGGACCTCTGGCCACTCACTGTACCTCCTGTTCCCTTCCTCTGGCTTTGCATCAGGGGCAGTGTCTGCAGAGCTGTGGAGAGGGCTTTTATCAGGATCACAACATTTGCAGGGGTAAGCTCTGTACTTTGAGTGAATTCCTCACCTGCTGAGAGTTTATGTATCTGTATTGGCTTTTGTTGGGCTGTGCTCAGAGCATTCAGCTGTGACACTGATTCGTATTGCTGGTCAAGGAATGAGTGATTTCCATGTTTGCTTACTGATTGTTTTCCATTTTGAGAAAAATCAAACGTTCCCAAATACATTGTAGTTTTACACTTTCAAGATTTACTGATCTTAGGGATGTTTTTTTTCTCCATGCTCTTGAAATAAGCGCACATTGCTATCAATTCCAAAATTTTCTTGAGACAATTGAAGAGGTGAATAAAATACGCATACTTAATATATTTTGCAAGAGTAGAAAACCTGAAAATTCAGGAGATGGATTTCTGCTTCCTTTGAGCCCATTATACTGTTATTTCTAGCTATCTTAATGGTGAGATTATGTCCATGTTTCTAGCTTCAGAAACTGAAGGAACATTGCAATACTGTGCTACAGGCAGTCAAGGTTGTTGCTTTTTTTCCAGCTGTGTTTGTCAGCTTTATTGAAGGGAAGAGCTGTTCTTTTAAAGGTATGACAGCAAAGTATTTCCCTGTTCCATCATAGATGATATGACACTCCACCTGTTTATGGAACAAATTCCTTTGCACGTGAGTTGCTGCAAGACATGGCTGCTTGGTTAGCTCTTTGATTGTCAGATTATTTACTGCAGTGCAAAACTGGAAAGAGGACCAAGGGCTTGAACCTGTTTTTCCCCAATTTTGTGTTTACAGGATGCCTGACTTTGCATGGTTTTTGGGCCTTGTCCATCTCTGCGAGGTATCTCTCCTCAGGGCTGTGTCTCTGACTGCTCTCTTTACACATGCACAGGTTGTCACCCATCCTGCCGTACCTGCGTCGGCCCAGAGGCCTCTCATTGCCTGCAGTGCTGGGCACCAGAGGATGTGCTGCAGCCCCATCAACCTGTGGAAGGAGCTGTGCACGGCTTTTGCCTCTCACATTGCCAGGCTCAGTTCTACCTGGATGTCACAGGAGTCTGCAAACGTGAGTTGAGGATGGAACCTGTTCTTTGAGGCTTTAAGCACAAGGCTGTGCTGGATTTTATGTTTCTGGTCACTTCGTACTGTGTTTGCTTCTAGTATGTTTTGAGTTCCTCTGTAACACTTTTGGAGGAAAATATACTCTACATCTAATTTGTACATAAAGGATTCAGTTGTTGGTGGTTTTTTGTGGTTTTTTTTTTGTTACTGATTTGGTTCTGGTCTGGCCACCTTAGCGTAGCTTTCTTTTCTTTCAATTTGAGTATAAGATTTTTACCATTGATTATTTTTAAGCAGGATCAGTCATTAAGTCTTGTTCAGAAAAGACTGAGCTTTTTTCACTTTTAGCCCTGTACCTGGTCAAAACATTCCTCAGCAGTCTTTTGTTTTGTAAAAGCTCTTCTGATGCATGCCCCGCAGCAGGTGTCCTAGCACTGCTCCTGAAATGCCAAGTAGGAAGCATTTCCATGAAGGCTGCAGTTGAGAAGAGAGGCTAAGATGTGTTCACTAGGATATGCATGCCTTCCCACTGTTGTGAGATTTCATTGAAGAATATTGTCTGAGTATATCAGCTAGTCATTCAGTTGGACTATACAGAGCCTGTGGCAGCCATATGGAACATCAGTACGACAAACTCATTGCTGTATCTTGAAAATAGTGCATGTGGATTCAGGCTGAATGAGACAATCTCTCACAGCAACGCAGACCACCAGAAGGCAAAGGAGAAACAAGTTAATGGGAGGAAATGATTTCCCTATGCGAAAAGAGCCATCAAGAAGACAGTGACTCTACAGCACTTGAATGATGGAACAGCAATAACAACATCAGCAATAGCACTACTGATGGCTGTTTCTTCCTGGTCAAAAATATTTTTTGGAAGTGGACACAACATAAATTTATTTTAAATTGTGTTTTATTAAATTGACAGGAGTTTGTAGTTGTTTTTTTTGGGGGGGGGGAGGGTTCTTGTTTTTTGGTGTGGTTTTTTTTTTTTTTTTTTGCCTTAGTGGCTCTTAAGAAACGACATTTCTTCCTTTTTATGGAATGGTTCTGTCTTTTATCAGTGACCTACAAAAGTTTCAGTACTTTGGACTGGTTCCTGAAGGCATTAATGCAGAACCTGCCAATTCATGCAGTGGCTGTCTCTTGGCAGGGAATGGGCTTTTTTGTCTGAATCCAGGTTATGGTATAGAAACTAACTAAATAAATCCATATACCGTTGCTTCAAGTGGGTGAACAGACCTGCACAGACAGGCCTGAGCAGAGTTCAGTGACAGCACTGAATTATGTCACTGAGCAAGAATGTCAGCACAGCCTCACTTTATTAGCTCTTCTGTATTAGTAGAAGGATTAGAGTAGTAATTTGATTTATTGCAGAAGGATGTGAATATTCACCATTTCAGACTTCAAGCTAGCCATCTAAATTCTCATACAAATTTTACAGATCCATCTTTTTGAAAATGCGAACCCACAGCAGGCAATACATGCCTACATTATCTATGCAGGAAAAAAAGAAGTGTGTTCGTATGTAGGTTATAATGTTGGTTTTGAATTTTTTACCTCTGTACTTGTGAATTTCTAACCAGTCTACAGAAATATTTCTGTCCACGGTTTTGAAGTACTTGAGGTTTCCCTGCTGAAACTAAAAAATTTCTCTTTGATTTGATTCGAGTCTGCTGAGCCAGAGATAGTCCTAAAGATACAGCATTTGTGATGACTCTGACAGGCAGCTAACAGTATTTGTATAAATCATTTACTTTCTTTTATTCTCTTCAACCCCGTGTTTGTCTTATCTCCTTAGAGGGCAGGAAGTTTTCTGTTGTGTTTAATACAGTGGAACCCATGTCCTTGAGCCACTGCTCTTAAAACGAGTAGGGTTTTTTTAGATAATCAGTTTGCATTTTTATTTCATCAGATTATTTAGTTTAAACTGACTTGTTTTAGAATCAGTACCAGTAAAGGCTAAAGTGAGGAAGTCTTAAAATTTTAACTGCACTCTCATCCTTCTTGCTGAATCCTTTTAATGTACATTCACTTTGCTAGCTGCAAAATCAGGCGGCCAACTCAACTCTGACTGCTCCAGAATGACTGATGATAACTGTCCAGCAGTGCTGGATGGAAAATCCTTCCTGGGATAACTGTAGGGTGATAGCAAAAGATGATTTTGGACTCTGAGTCTGCAAGACCCAGAGCTCTTGGAAGAGAATGATATTTCGTTGTCATGCGTCAGCTTTCCATTTTGGAGATGAACTGCGTGGGTGCAAAGCAATTAAGTATGCAGATAGTTGCTCCTATCTTCAAGAAACGTGCTGTACAGTCTTCCTGCATTTTTGCCCTTTCTACCTTTCATAAAACAGAGAATCCTGCAAAGGAAAAGCCTTATTATTCTCTCTGGGAACAAAGCAGTCTTGCTGTACTCAAGGACAGTAGCAACAGAGAGAGAGCTAAACTGATTTTTCTCTTCTGTCTTTTTGTTTTTTGCTTCCCTGCAGAGTGCCACTCATCCTGTGCAGGCTGCATAGGGAACACTTCCCAGGAGTGTACAGCCTGTCTGTCTTCACACGTCCTGCTCGAGGGCAGATGCCTCTCCAAGTGTCCAGAGGGGTTGTTCAGCCAGCAAGATCACTGTTCCTGTAAGTGCATAGTGCGGGCACCTGCAGCTTATACTGCTGAATTTCATTGCGTGCACGTTCTGTAATGCATTTCTAAATGCAATTAGAGATGCTGTCAGATTTATATGAGGCTATTTAAGTATTTTCAGGGGAAAATAGAGTGGTCCAATTTGGGGAAATGGAATCTCTTCCAAACGGAAGGGAAACACACACATTGAATCGTAAATTATAATCAGTTTTACTCCCGTGGACAGCTTCCCTGAAAATCTTGCTTTTCATTTCACTAGGCTTGGATGAAGTTTTTAGCCAGCACTGTTGTAGAAAATGTCTTACTGGCCAGCTCTGAAACGTGGTCTACTTTTCTTAGGCTAGATAAGCACATTGAATTAGCTTTAGCTTCATTTTTAATCCACTGCTTGCTGTAAGGCAGGGTTTAAAAAGAAGGAATTCTGCAGATACGGGAGAAAAGCCATTAGCTCTATGGATGTGCTTGACCAGTAGCAAGTACAGTATTAGTTGTGTCTTAGCATTGCCTGCTGGTCAGCTAGTGGCCTTCTCATTCAGGTTGTTTGATCTCATTTAAACAGATAGCTCTGACTTCTGACCTTCCAAATGACTGCAACAATTACATCTTCTATGCTGCTTGAAGAAAATTGTGGCCTTTGGGGGTGTGCCATTCATTATTAGCTTTTAAATACAGTGGATGGGGAAATGCAGGCATTTGAAATCTGATTGTCTCCTCAGGGCCATTTGAAAGCTGTCTGTTGTTTTGCAATAGATTCATTGAATAAGGGTTCCCTGCATCTGTATTGGCAGTAGGGTAAATTTGCTGAAGTTCTATTTGTTTCTGCCCTTGGAAGGCTCAAGTTTTGGGAAGGGAACCCCTTCTATGTGTTTATTCAATTTGTTTGTCCAAGGAAAAACAGTCTGACAAGTAAATGTATTCATTTCTTGTAAATGTATTTATTGTTATAAAGGTTCATCAGGTTTGAGGCTGTGCTTTGCCACCTTAGAGCTGAAGTGACTGCTGTATTATGTGAGTCTGGATCCCAATTTATGTAAATGTCTTAGAAACAAAACTTCAGTGTCAGGGAAGTGATATCTTTATGTTGCCAGCTTGTGTCTCTGGCAATTTTTGAACAGTGAAGCTCAGTTAATAGAGGTTTGTCTAGAAAATGGATTCTTTTTAAACACTCAATTCACAGGCATTATCTCTGAGAAGTTGAGAAGGTAGTGGAACTTGGTGTATTAGGTCTTAAACACTGGAGCTGTATGCTGTGGCAGCTGTGAAAAGCTCAGCTTCCATGTGGGGAGTGAGCAATTGTATGTAGCCTGGGGGAGTCCTGAGGTGGGGAGACTTTGAAGTTGTTTGCTTTTATTCATGGAAAAGTTTCTAAAGTAATTTTTAAGAGGTTTTTACAGATCATTAGCTGTAGTATTTCTGTCTCCCTCAGATCTAGTGTGGAAATCATGGAAATATGGCATCTGGCTGTAAAGATGGAAAGATACGAAAACAGTCTGAATGAAATACTTTTAAGCAATCTTAATTGCTTGTTTTGCAATGCTTTTTTTTAGGTTTTGGGAGATAGAGTAACTAATGAGCTGGCACAGTGTTCACATTTTATTGGTTTCACTTTGGGAGGAGTTTGTGCAGAAATAATTTCCTCATTTCCCCACTTGTGAATATCAAACTCACGCCAGTATAATTTTTGTACAGTCCCACTCTATCTTATATGTACCTGCATATGCTAGAGGGGGAGGAATAAAAGGGACAATCTATTTGTATTTTGTGTACATCTATACCTTGACTAACACAGAGAATAAATGCTTTTTTTTCTTCAGTTTTCAACTCTTTGTTTTTATCTCATTTAGTCAAAGTGTGGTTATAAGAGCCTTCCAAACCACAACTTGCCAGTCACTGACGCTTTGAGTGTTGTTTTATGTCCATGTTTTGTAGGAGTAAATGATTATTGTAAAGGCTGTTTTCCTAGGGAGGGAAGAGTATAAGATAGGCTACACTGAAAGTATTACAGCAATTATGATTTTCTTACCCAGCCTGCCATCCATCATGCAAGACATGCCATGGCCCTTCTGACTTGGAGTGCTTAACCTGCCATCCCCACGCAACTCTGGCTGCTGGAAGGTGCAGGACTAGCTGCAAGGAAGAGCAGTATCTCAACTTGGTGGGATATTGTGTGGGTAAGTAAGAGGAGATGGCCTTGCGTCATACAGAGGGTTGGTCTTTCTGTAGCATTTGCCAGCTACTCAGGCACACACCAGGAAGAAATCAAAATGCCTGTTGTGGGTGAAATATCACACACATAACATTAGGAAACTCTCCACTGTGCATAGTACATAGCAAAGCCATTCCTGCTGTACACATCTTTTGTGATCTGCATGCAATTAATTGCAAATTGTGTAAAGCTGGTGGAAGGGAGAGGAAGTCAGGTGCTCTTCTGCCAGACTTGCTGCTGGTTTGAAGATTTGAGATCACATGTGCAGACTGGTATACCTGGCAATCAATAGAGCATTCAAATGATTAGTACTAACTTAGTGAATATGTTCTTAAGAGTAGGATGGGCTGCAGCTACATTTCCCAGGCCAAGTTTTAACTATATCTTGTTGCAGTCTGGCTTTTACACTGGGCTTGTCATTGCATTACCTGTCCTTTCAGTCTGTGAGAGCACCCTGTGCTTATTAAAGGCATGATGCTTGCTTTTCTCCTTCCCTGAATTCTGTCTGCAGCAGGCTGGCACTGGCTTTGCCTGGGATGGAGCAGCCTTTGGTAACTGTAACACCTGGGAATGCTAGCTGGCAGATATCAGTGCTGGTGTCTCTTCTCAGAGACCTGGGTCCCTGATGGGCCTAAAGCAAGGAAGGCTGCTTAGGTCTTGCACAGAGCTTCACTAAAGTGAGCTAAGGAAACGTTTGTGATTCAGAGAAGCAATTTCTGGGGGCTCTAAAGAAAAATTGGCACAGCTAGGATTGCTGTGTGCATTTTTGAGAGATAATAGGATTTATGCACAGGGGTTATACACTGTGGGTGCTTGGTGCCTGCACTTAAGCCTATCATCAAAACCCACTGATTGCATTTACTTGTTTAAAAAGAAAAATCACTTTTAATCCATCACACAGGCGCATATAAACATATCCTGGGAAGAGCTCCAGCAATTTCTGAGCTTTATCAAGTCATTTTTTTCTTTATCAAAAAAAGATTCAGTATGTGAGGCTTATGCTAGGTTGAACAGTTCCATATGAGATAAAGAATCCTAAGAAAAGGGAAAAATGCAATAAGTGTTGTAAATGTATCCACTGAGAGGCTATCATTATCAATTTAATCTAGATGGTTCCCTTTCATAGGGACTTATTTTTGCTTACACTATGTGTTCTTGAGTTTTTTTTTCTTTTTAATGAAATACTTCTTTCCTCTCTGAAGATTATTTTATTTTATTTTCACCTTCTTTGTAAACAACAGTTACTGTTTAGTCTAAGAAGGGAGACAGAACAGAATATCTGAGGAGAGGAAAATATCCCCTGAAATTCCTAGATATACAGAAAGTGAGAGTGGCGAGTCAAGATGTTTCATGTAGTCAAGTAATTACCCTATGAAAGTAATTCAGCAAGTAATTCAGAAAGTAATTTTAGTGTGATGAGCTATTTCTGCCCTGTAAAATTTCAGGGGCTATAATGATGCTCATTAATGTCCTGTAATATCATAGCTGTATGCACTTTATCTTCCACCTTTTTTTCCTATTACTTTGCATTATGTTTCCTATGAAAAAGGCTGCTGGAAACATGATCTTATAGCTGTAAGTTTTATTTAAATATATACTATTTATCATAAACCAGGATTCTATCTTAGGAATGTTTTCTCTGCTGCTGGATGCGTGCTATGTGCTTTAATTATTCCTTTTATATGACTGCTTCCTTTAAGTTTGTAGAAATGCCACGGAGCAATAAGCATGCTCCCAAGTGAATAGGTAAACATCACAATGCCTGGCAATTATGAGGAGAAGAAATTGTAAACTGTGTGGTCACGCAAGTAATGTGGAGGGCATGGTTTGACCTCGAGGCTCATTACTCTGACAGCGATGAATCACCTGCAAAGAACCTTGCTTGGCTTTCTGGGCTCCAACAGAACTGCAATCCAATGATGCATCCGTTCCTTGCAAGCTAACAAGCTTTGTTCTGGTGATGCAGCCTCTCCCTGCAAAGTGGCAGAGTTTACTTTCGAGAATGAAACCCTGAATGGGATTCACTGTTTGGAGAGTTGTCTTCTCAAGGTAGAAATGTTTTTTCAAGGCTTGATTCATAGCACCTGGTATCATTGAGTGTCAATAATGTTTGGATTTATAACCCCAAAACAGGAAAGGACTTGCAGCTCCAACATAGTAGGAACATAAGGAGACACTGTTCTTCCTATCAGCTCTGATTTTATGTGGCTCATGTGCCTGTCCTGCCTTTAAGAGGGCAGTATGTATTCTCACTTGGTCTTTGTATCATATGGCGACTCTTCACATCCATGGGATCTTGCAGTGATGCTTCTTTATCTAACTGAAGTCTTAAAAATCCTTGGAGGACAGTCGTTTATTGCCATACAAAATAAATAAATAAAACTGTGCTTTGGTCTTGGATCTGCAGTTCTAGGTGTGTTGATTTTTGTGCCTAATTTGTCTGATGATTATGAAAAGGATGTGTGTCGCCAATTCTGCTATGAGCAAAAGAGCTCCACGTTCAGATTGTTAAATTTCACTCATTCTCTTAATTCAGCACTGATTGAACTACTAAGTTTGCCCTTGCAAGTTATTAATTACTATTTAAAGAGCAGCTGTCCCATAAAACAAAGCATTAAAACCCCTGACACTTCCATAATATATAATATGCATCAGAATCTAACAAAGCACTACTTAATTTTTTTTTATTATTATTTTTTATTTTTTTACAATTATCTTCCCATTTGTGTCTAATTTCTGACCCTCCAGGCAGAACTGTGTTCTGACTTACAAGGACTGCTGTGCAATGCAGCTGCCTGTCATACTTTATGGAGACATGCAGGAAAAATATTTCATAGGGCGGAGAAAACCAGCTGTCACTTGAAGCCATTGCCTGTGAATTTATGTCATTATTGTACATGTTACCTGAATGAGGATTGGCGTGTTTGCCTTGTTAATAGAAAAAGAATCTTGTTTATAACATTAAACCAAATAAGCATTTCAAATTTTAGCAAAAGAAAGTTGAAATGGCCATGAGTTTCAGTAGATCAATGTCTTTCCAACTTCTACTTTGGCACATTGAATTTGTATCAGTTTTCTTTAGAATGCCTAGTTCATAGGCATTCTTCATTCATCCTTATCTAAAGTGTATGTACAGGAACACATCTGTGGCTTGAGCAGTTCACTGCTAAGTTTCAAGGCTTCTCTATACTTTGTTTTTTAGCTCTTATGTTTCTCTTCCTCTTTCAGATGCTTATCCAATTTAGCTTCTGGATGTTGTTGCAGGCATCAGTTTAAAAAATAGCACCATTGCTAAAACTCCTGTCTGGCTTAGGAAAACCAGCACTAACTTTTCTAATTAGGATAGGTCATCTGCTTATGTTGGGGCTTCATCATTGATCTTTTTCTGACTTGGTGTGAGAGTAGTTAGAAAAAATCATCTTCCTTGCAAGGAAACTCCAAGTCCCTGTGTTCAGCTGCTTGGGTCTTTGCTTTCTTATGCTGTGTGCAGTTGTGAAAATGTTCAAAAATAAACCAGAAGAGTGTATGCAGGAGGATGCCTATAACAAGCATTTCTGCCTTGCTCTTAAAATTCCAGAAGGGACATACTGACAACAAGAAATACACTCAGCTCCTTGTAAAATTAATGAGCTATTGCTCTACTCTTAGAGAGACATTGATATCATTACAGAGAGCTGGAGCTGAAGTTTCTCACAGGACCTGGCACTTGGCCTTGCTGAACCTCATCCCATTCACCTCAGCCCAGCAATCCAGCTTATCTAGATCCCTCAGGCAGATCGACACTACCTCCCAACCTGGTGTCATCTGCAAACTTACTGAGGGTACGCTCAGTCCCTTCATCTAGGTCATCAATAAAGATATTAAACAAGAAGGGGAATGAGAAAGGGAAACACTTTTTAGACTGTGAGCAAGGTGGTAACGTGCTGCTCTGAAGAATGCAGTTTGGGTTTTGAAAGAAGTCTGAAGGAATTGGGTAGTCACATCACACTGACTTGCAATAAGAGCCTCTGAAATCCCAGAGCACTCGAGCATTAACTTGCCTGCCGGCTGAGCTGGATTGAGGATGGACAGGAAGAAGGTAGAAGCAGGAAACAGATAGCAGTGTGAGTTGTTATTGAGAAGCAGAAAGAAAACACTCCGCTTCTTTTCATCCTCATGTCAGAGGGAGCCTGCTGTGAAAAATTTAAATAATCCTTTCCAAAACAAAGTACTCCAGTTCTTCCTTTGCTCTGTCACTAGTTCCACAGTGTCCCTCAAATTCCCCATGAGCATCTGGAGGTTTTCTTTTTTTTTGGTGTTGAGAGTTCCTTGATCTGCAGATTTACAAAGAAGGAAAAGAGTGGTGAGGCTGATTTCTTATAAAGCAGTAGCTGAGGAAAAGATCTCTTTCAATACGTTAGGAGCAAATAGAGGCCATTAAGAGGAGACTGTACTACAGCAGTGTGGCAGTACCTGGTTTTGCAGTTGCATAGATTTTTAAGCAATGGTTTGGGAGAGCCTAGTTATTTATGGAAGATAGTTCTTTGGGCACCCTGGCTTTTCACTGTCTCATTTTTGTTCTCTGCTTGTGGAACCTATTGACCATACACAGGAGTCCCTTGTTCACAGTCACTGAAAAACAGTTGCAGGGTTCAATTACTTATTGCCTCTTGCCAAAATTTTCTCTATGATAGAGACCAATGGTTTCAGAAGGAGAAACTCAAGGGGTATTATTTTGAGCTTGGAAGTTGAACTTGGAAGCATGAGAAACTATTTGAATTTATTAATTTATTGAATATGAGTGCATAAAACCTTTCCCCCTACCTCAAGCCCTATACATACAATTACATTACATACTCAGGGACCTTTGGATGATATGATATTAGGCACTGTATTCTATGGCAAGCTGTTTGAGATCCCTTCTAACTTCAGTGGGGCTGCAGATAAGATGACAGGTCTCTCTAGTGATGGCAGGGCAAGTTTGGGACCTTGACTTGCTTTGATGGTAAAGATGTATATGCTCTTTGGGGTGATGCACTGACTATATTAAGCTTTTTTGTAGAGAGTTAGGAATCTGCAATACAGTAACCCCTTTAAGCAGGTTTGGGGGTCTGTCACTGAGTTTAAGGGTGTCCTCATGTACTGCTTTGTTCTTCTTACTGCTGTCCTGACAGTGATGGATTGAGAACTCAGAGGGTCACTGTCTTAAGCGTACTCTTTCATTTTACTCACCTTTATCTCCTGTCTGGCTGTTAATTTCCCATCTGAAAGGTTGGGAGCGTGGGCAGATACTAGGCAGATTAGACATGTTGAGTAACGTCAAGAGGTGCAGGAGGCAGCTGCTTGAAGAGCCTTGAATCCTGTGTGCAGTCTGGATTGTACTGATTTCTGAACTGCATCTGTGCTTTTCCATCACTGTTTCGTGAGGATCATGCATATAACATATAGAAGAAATTAGATTTGGTTTAGACAACATTTGCAATTATACTCTTGCAGGTATGGATGCAGAATTCCCCCAGACTCCTATATGAACCTGTCTTCAGCTTGTAAATTTAGATTGCCTGACAATCTGTAGTAATGCTGTCATAACAGACAAAAGACAGAAAGTTGAACCTTTGGTAGAAATCTGACAAGAGGCCAGGTACTGGAATCAAGCCTCATAATTACATTTCTTTCAAGACAGTCGTCATTTCCTTTATAATTTTCTGAATTACCATAATGAGGATTAATTTGGCCTCCAGGTTGCCTTACACTGCTCCATTGTGTATACAAAAGGTTTGTTATAAAATCTTTTGAAGTGCCTGGGTTCAGGGAAAGGTCAGGAGACATGAGTTCGTGTGCTGCTGGGAAAAAAAGAGGAAAAGGTAAAGGTTTAAAGGCTCTCTCATGTGAACTCTAAATGCTGCTGTTGGCTTTGAGGTCTGCTGTGGCCTCTTCAGGGTATGGATGTCTCATTTGTGTGAGAAAATCTGAACAGGATGAACTAACCACTGGAGAGTATTGTACAGCTGTACAGATTGTGCTCTTCAAAAGGGGGTGTTTGTTAAAGGTGAATTTGTTGGTAGAAGCACCTAAAATCAGAGAAGAACTTGGGAGAAACAAAGACCTTTGAACTGGCTTTGGTCCAAAGCTTTCTCATGCTCACTTAAGGGCAAATGGAATGGAGTGTGCTTGAATAGGACAGGAGAGATGCAGAGAATGTTTGCTGAGGAGGAATGAAGACATCATGATGCTCAGGAAGAGCACAGGATAAACGTGGTAGTTTCTGATCCCCTCTCTTGCAGACATCCGGGATTGCATGTTTAAAAGGAGAGCAATTAGAAATTGCCACATTCAAGCAGCATTCCTCTCCTCTTGCCCTCATCCCCATCTTGTGCTCTTCCTGAGCATTGCACTGTTTTCGCCTTGGGGAAACACGTTGCCGAGAGCTTGAGGAGTAGATTGGGGACATTAGGGAGTGCAGTGCTCAACACCTTGCCTTCGTGTACCAGTTAAAAGGTAAGAGACTCTGAAGATTTTGTCTATAATGCCTTCCTTGAGTTCTTGGCAGTGCTCCCCAGTAGCAGCTCTGTTTTGTCCACTTGTGATGACAGTATCTGTTATCTCCTGCTTCCTTCAGACTGCCATCCTTTGTGCCGTCAGTGTGTGGCCAACCTGTGGGACACTGGCAGCCTTTGTCTCAAATGCCAGAACGCCCGTCACTTGCTCCTAGGGGATCACTGTGTTCCTGACTGTCCAGCGGGATACTACACAGAGAGCGGCGCCTGCAAACGTGAGTAGTCCCTGTAGAAGCCTCAAGTAGCAGCAAGATGGCAGAGATCCTTGTGACATACTGTTTAATCCACGGTGCTCCACTGTCTTAAGCACGTACTGAGGCTAGTGGGATTTATGCCACTATTACAATGTGATTATAATGAGTAGCAGGCAGGGCTATACTTGTGAGGAAGAGGTGAGGGGCAGATTTTCTGTCTATGTGGGAAATCCTACCTCTCAAAGGTGGTGGCACAGAGAATAGAATGACAATACACGTTGTTCTGTTTAGAGATGGCTACCCTGAGGTCAATTCTGTGAATAAGTGAGCTCCACTAATCAGGGATAATTTCAAACAGAGATGTTCCATATGCCTGTTATCAGGTCTCCAGTTTGTGTAGTAACTGCACTGTTACAGGATGCAGACACTGAAAATGCTTTCTGGGTGTGTTCCACGAGGGACCATGCAAATTCTGCTTAGAAAATAGAGCTCTTGCTGGTAGGAACTTCTCAGGAAGTCTGCTACCTAAAGTGGAGTATCATCCCCTTCCACATTTATAATCTTTCAGTTTTGTCTTGCTACAGTAATGGTCCAAAAGTCTCTAGCAAGTTCTAACACAGAAAGCCATTTAACTTTGCAGGTAGGCTGGTATGGCATATTCAGCTTTTCATCTGTATAGGGGAAGGAGCATCAAAATATTTTGTTATCCAGCCTTTTGTTTCTCCGTTTCTTCACTTCAGTTTTCATGTTGTTCTATGCTGTGTCTGAACTGCTTTACAATTCCTGAACTCTTAGAACTAAGTAGTCTGCCTTTGTTATGTGGCCAGTGGAGACGTGTTAAAGCATCCTACACAAAGCGAAGAGTGCTGCAGTTCATTTTAAGGGAAGAAAATTAAAACAAGAAATTCTGTGCATTAGAATTAAGATGTAGGTGCCACAACTGCACCTTTTACAGGAAGTAGCATTTTCTAATCCAGTCTGACTGTAAAAGATTAATGTTTAGAAGCTACTCTCAAGCACACTGGGAGCTGTCTATTTACTTGGTTTTTGACAAATGAAATCTCAGAGACTTAAGAAATATATTCAGAGTCATTTAATAGAAAAGACCCCTGAGAGAGATATTTTACCTTCCTAGAAATTTAAGCCTAGGGATAATATTTCTTCCTTTTGCTATAAAGGTTTCATTTAAAAGAAGTTCTACATTATTCAGACTGTGTCAAAGCTTATATTACAGTTTGTGCTGGCATTTAAGATCTCCATCATGATGTAATGCAGTCATTTCTCTGATTCCTTTGCCTGCTCTTGCTTGTGATTAATTTGGCCTGATAGGTGTAATGATGACATCAATCTTTAGGTAAAGCTGTATCAAGAAATAAAATAGACTAATAATTTTGTGTGTTTGTATCCCCTTTCAAGAAATTGGTAGGATCTATTGGCCTCTGCTGTGGTGTTTTAAATCTCTAAGCCAAACTAAGAAACAGAAAGAGAATAAAGAAAACAGGGAAGGTAAACAAAAGATGTGGCATAAAAATATCTCTTCAAAAATACAGAGAAAAAGAATGGTTGTAATGTACTTCCTTACTTGAGACAGACAGTGGATTTGCTGGCTGTAAAGCAGAAGGGCCATGTAAAACTGGGTCTGGTCAATACAGCAAGAGGTGGAAATTTGATGTGGGCAGTTGCACTGATGCAAAGATAATTGATTCTAGACTCGTGTACAAAATGATGGCATCTTTGCTCTAATCTTGAAATCTATGCAAATGCCATCTGTGTTCAGCAATATTGCAGAATAAACTCTTAGGAGCTACTATGAAAGGAAAGCAAAAGAACTTGTTCTATGCTGACTAGGGGTGCTGCATGCTGTGAGCAGTTCTGCCCATCTCAAAGTGGAAGGGGAGGAAAGCTGGAAGGGGGCAACAAACATCTTTTGTACAGTGAACAACCAAGTAGACATAAGTTCTTCAACTTGGAAAATGGGAGACCTTAGGAGAAAGGAATGTGATGGAGCCTACAAAGTCGTTAATGAAATATAGAGAGAATGCATGGATATCTGAAGGGAAGTGAGAGATGGGTGGGTAGGGCCAGGCGGTGTGTAGTAATAGGACAGGAGGAACAGCCTGGAACTTGTATGTAGGAAGTTCTGTATTAACATGCGGAAGATCTTCTGTATGATAAGGGTGACAGAGCACTAGAACAGGATGCCCGGAGAGTTTGTGATCTTTTGAAGTCCCTTCCAACCCCTGCGATTCTGTGAAATGGACTGTTATCTCTCTTTTAGTGTTGGCTCTTGAACTAGATTGTAGCTGGTGCAATTCCTATTGGAGGGGTGGATATAAATCTTCAGGGATGTGTAGAACTGTTAGAAAAGCACTTAGTGGTTCTGTCAGGGGGGATTCTAAACAGACAAAGTACTTTGGGCTCAGGAGTGTCTGACATGAAAATAGCATGAGAAGGGGTATTGACACGTTTTCCCTATCCTTGCTGTTTTCTGATGGATGCTTCTTGGCCAGGTCTTGTAGGGTTCTTCTTAAGGGGAAGGGAAGATTGAAGTAAAAAGGAATGGGTAAAAAGAGAGAGAAATGAGAGAGCTTAACTGAATCTATTTAAGCCATGTTTCACAGGATGGGATGCTTGTGGTTCTGCACCTGAGCCTTGAGCACCAGTAAGAGCTTAGACTTTTATAGGGACTTTTGGCACTGAACCTCTGAGAATACGGCTGCTCAACACTTTGGAATTGTCTTGAAGATCTATTTTTGTTTGAACAGAAACATTTGCTCTTGCTCTCCCTGCAGGATGTCATCCCTCATGTAAAACTTGCAGAGGTAGGGGTCCTCTTTCCTGCTCCTCCTGCAACACCAGCCTGGTTCTGTCCCACACCAACATGTGCGTTACAGTCTGTTCTCCGGGATACTACAAGGATGGGAGCCAGACCTGCAAACGTGAGTGTCTCCCTCCAAGCCATCTGTGCTTTCCACAGTGTTTTCACTGACACGTCTTTTCTTGCTTCTTCATTTACTGTTCCTATTGCCAGGAGAAGGAAGGTTTCAAGTGCCTAAAAATGTGATGTGAGTTGACAGAAGCGATTAGCTGCCTTAGAAACAGAGCCTATAGCATGGTTTGAATTTGAACTGTTGCAGTTTTGTTATTGGCTTCAAAGACAGGAGGATTTAGGGTTCCATAGTAAGAATCTGCAGTAGAGGTTGCATTGGCTTTCTTGTTAAATCGTCTAGGTGGTACATAGGGAAGGGGCCAAACCTGCATGTAGATTGTGTGCTTTGTGAAAACTTGACAAGTTTAGAAGCATTTTATCAATTCTTACTTAGACTGCTCCCACTCCTCACTGCCAGTATCTGCTGTGGAAGCTGTATTACAACCTGAGCATTTCTGCCACATTTTTCCCATGTGTAAAACCTCAGTAGAACAAAGTACAGCTTTTAGGTAATCCCCAACTGACTTAGTAGAGCTATGATATTTTTGCCTTCTGATTATTTGATACAATTGATCTGGTGTTAAGTCTAGTAATATTTCATTCTACTCATGCTATCCCTTGTGAATCTCTCAAGGCCTCTCTTTCCTTTTATTATTCTGTGTTTACTTTGACCTTGACATCAGTTGAGTTATTCCTCACATAATTATTGGACTTGATGTTTCATAATTCCAAAATTATTGCCCAGAGATGTTACAAATGTATATATTAAAACCCTCACTTGAATTGATCCATTATAATATGCATACCTAAAAATGAATCCGTGTTTAAGGGACTTGGTTGCTCTGAACCTGAACGCTCAGATTTGCTGCCTGTATTACCCTGATTTATGATAGAATAACTGTGTTGCACTGCAGTTAATATAGGTATCAGTGTCATCCCATCTAGATACTATTTCTTTACTGGTGAGGTTCTATAAGAAGCAGCTGATATGTTTGTCAGCTTTACCTGCTTTTTGTTGAAGTACACAACTCTCTTGAAACTATCATTTCCAGCTTACCAGTGAAAATGGAGATGCCTTGCATGAGTTCAAAGAAATAACTGGAAGAGTTTGTACCATTCTTTAGTTGACATAAAAAGACTCTTCAGTAATAATAATGAAAGTTTAAAAAAAAAAAGAGGAACTGAAAAAGCATCATGAGATTCTCACTGTCCTGGCTAGTTTCCTAAAAACTCTACAAGATGTTCACTGTTCTTTCCTGCAGCATGGATTCTTTTATTGCTAACTACACCAGAATGGCCTTTTCTAATGAAAACTTACTGACCATACTTATCCTCTTCCGTTAGGACTTCTTGGTAGAAGTGGAATGTTTCTGAGGACTATGCCCTTCCTGAATTTGGCTCAGTAGCTCAAATGCAAATAGATTTTTGCACGCAAGGTCAGCTACAGTGTGCCATTTCTAATCTCTTCATTTACAAATGGCTTTTTGAGAAGTGTATATATTCACTGTGGCAGGAGACTCAAGGCAAAGTGTGTTGATGCACTGGATTTTTTTCATTCCAAGTGTCACTTGTGCCTTTTCAAGTGAAGTACTGCTTTTAAGCCATGTAGATATCAATTGTCTCAGGCTGCTGAAAAACTGCCACTCAGAGGTAATGAAAGTTGTTTAATCAGAGGTTGGCAGTTAGGCAGAGGAAGTTTGGTCTCTCTTCAAAGTTTAGTTTAATTGCCATGCACTTTTGAGGAACTCATGTTTGTACTGAAGTTCAGAGAGGTGCTGAGTGCGTACATCTGTGTTCTTAAGAAGCTTTTAAGCATCTGTCCAAAGAGCAGTGCGAAGATTTTTACTGGATTTAGTAAAAAAGCAGTTACAGAGTTGCAATGATACAATTAACAGACAGAATTGCTTTTGGATACACTTTTGCTTACTGTTCTGGCATACCTTCTTGGGAAACTTAGTTTCTAAACCGTGTTGCATTTTTTGCTGTACTTTTAATAGTTGTCTTTTCATAGCGCTTTACAAATAGTAATTATTCCATATATTATTTGTACGTTATTTGAAATGGAACTGGCACCAGAGCACTTGAAAATAGTTACTAGATTCTTCAGATAAACATTTCATTGGAAATTTATTTGTATCTCAATAACGTAGCGACTTCTGATGACATTTTTTAGATAAAACAATAATTTTGAAGGACACCAGGTCTCATTTTGAGAAGAACATCATTATTTTCACACTTCGTATTTGGAGGTTTTGTTGATTGTAAAGTCCAATTTTATTTAAAAGCAAATGAAAACGTATTTCTACAAGTTTAGACTAAGGGCATCAAAGGACTGAGCTGAAGTAATCTGAATCTCTGACTTTTGGACCTATATTCAGTAAATCTGATTACTTTTTCTTCCTGTCATTTTACTTGCACCCTAGAATTCCAAAATTTTAAACTATGCAAATGAAAAGGAAGAAGCAGTAAGTGAAATTTGATAGGTCTTTGGTCCTACCAGGGCTAAAAAACTTGAGTCTAGCAGTCCATTATGATCCCTAAATTTGTGCGTTTATGAGTTAAGTCTGGAATTGCGTGAGGCACATTTTGCTTAAAGAGACTATGAAAAACAGTCGGGGAAGATAGTTATCTGGGGATTTGAATTCAAGTTTATTGTTGTATAGTCAGTGAATATATGAAGATGTTATAATTATGAAATAAACAAGACAGTTTGGCAAAGCAGATTATAATAACAAAAAGAGAATAGATAGAAAGCTTACCCACATCCTAGGCTCACTGTAATTAGAGTAATTTTCTTTGTCTTTGGCTTTCCACAGCTTGCAACAGCCAGTGCCTGAACTGTGAATCAGCTACGGGCTGTACGTCTTGCAGAGATCCAGCTAAGGTCCTCTTATTTGGAGAATGCCAGTACGAGAGCTGTGCTCAGCAGTATTATCTGGACTTTTCAACCAAGACTTGCAAAGGTGAAAATGCAATGCTGATTTAAAGAAAAAAATGCAAGTTGCTTGACTAATAATCTGTTCTATTGCAGCATGATCTGTATGAGTAGCCTGCTTTAAAATATGTGTAGAGGGAGGAGAGTTGTTCAGTGACAGATAACTTGTGAGATTTTTACATTTTTCCTCTTTTTCAGCAGTCTGTCATATTCTTCAGCCTTTCAGTGAAAAACAAGATTATTGCAAATCCTTCTCTTGTAAATGATTTAGTAAGTGAGCCAGCAAACTTTTTAAGGGTCAGGGCCTGGAATTGATTTAGTCATGGGTCAGCTGAATAATGAGGAAGCTTAGCAGTGTAAATCTGTTTTAGAGTGCTTATAGGGCCTTGTGTACTTACCTGCTTCTTTCTGTCTTATTAAATATTGTATCACTGAACGACTGCAAAAAATGAATTTGGAGTGATTTAAAAGACACATAGCTTGAAGGATTTCCAAAATTTCCAAGGAGAATGATCCACAGTGGAAATCAATGAGGATAATGTGGCTTTATTGTGTGTTGCCACCACCATATGATGACATAATACAGATGAGTGTTTAGTGTTCATTTCTAACTAGTTCTCTCAATTACCTGAACTAAGTAACATCATCCCTTTAACACTACAGTTGTTCAGAGGGGTAGCATTATTGAATGTTGAATGTGTTGGAATGGGGCAGGATGCTTTTTTTGTCTTTGCCTTAGACATGCTGTGTGGGCTCATTTCAGTTAGTCTTTGTTTTCCCTCTATTCTTCTTGTCTCTTTGTCTCATCAGCTAAATGCATCTGTCATTAATGACTGATAAAGACCCTTTCAGTGCCACCAAGTTACAAACAGTACATTAGCAGCCTGAGTAGCCCTTTGGCACAGGTGCATGGTTCGGACTCTGTTACAGAGTCTGAGGGGAGGAGACTTGCAGGGGCATCTGAAGACAGATCTGATCCGGTCTGGATCTGGAGGCTTTCTGGTTTCCAGTCGCGTATTTGGACAGTGAGGGGCAACATTTGCATTTTCTTTTGGTCACAGTCAAATGAAAGGATGAGATTGGTAAAGCAGGGTGGATAATTGTGAGCAACACACACACTGTTTGCAGAGAAGGAGCACTTATACTCATGCATTAAAGTCAGGCTTTATGGGCGGGAAACCTATGCCAGTGATAGCAGGTCTGAATTACAGAATCACAGAATTGTAGGGGTAGAAAGAGACCTCTGGAAATCTAGTCCAACCCCCCTGCTAACGCTGAACAAGAGCTGAGTTCGCACAAATTTGACATAGCTGGGACATGTTAGGTGCAGGAGAGGAGGAAGAAATATGTATCCTGTGTAGTAAGTCATTCGGTAGTAAGCATGGTAGGGCTTTGTTTGTTTATTTGTTTTTAGTATATTTTTAACAGTTTTTATTTTACTAAGTTTACTGTGCTAGGCTGTTTATGTATACAGTGAAGTATTCACTCTAGAGAGGGCTCTGGACATCTTTTCTTCCAGAGTGTGACTGGAGCTGTAATGCTTGTAAAGGCCCTCTGAGGACCGACTGCCTGCAGTGTATGGACAGCAGTGTTCTCCACGAAGGAGCTTGTGTGGAACAGTGCCCCACAGGTTTCTACAAGGAGTCAGAAACGTGCCAGAGTAAGTTCTTGAGTGTTACACTTACCACTTCTACCAGTGGTTGCCCTGTTGTCTCCAGCTGATGCACATGGAAGATGTGCTCACACATCAGATTGCTTGCTACTGTCTACCACTTGCATACCATGGAACTGTGGTGCTTGGGGACTTTACAGCATAGTGTGGGAAACAGTCAGAAGGGGGACTCAATTCACTCTTTGCATGTGTTTTTTAGGGTGTGATCAACATTGCCTTCAGTGTCACCAACCAAATGAGTGCAGCCTTTGTGAAGCTCCGTTTTTCCTCTTGGGCACTCAGTGCGTTTATAAGTGTGGGAAGGGATATTATGCAGACCACACACAGCGAAAATGCATAGGTAAGCAAAGTGAGTGTGATGTGGTAGAGAGGAACTAAGGTTGGAGGCTGTGTTCTGTGTAGTGTGCAAGGCTGAAGTGAAGAGGAAGCACTTTGATGCTGTCTTAGCTCACTGTTGAGATAACACAGTCAACCTGTGTTTACATATGTCTAATGCTGGAGTAATGAAATACCACATAGATACGCTGTCCATAGAAACTCAGTATTAAAATTACATTGTTAGAAAGGTTTCAGTTGTATTTGTGGGTTAGGAAGCTGTATAGGACATAAATATATATTTGGAGTACTTTTATTCAAATTGATAGAACAATAACTTAAAAGCATGTGTCTTCCAACTGGAAGATTGTGTCAGGTTCACTGTAGTCAGTGCAAAATGCTGGTTGAATGAGGAAGGAACTTCCCAACAGCTATTTTATCTAAGCAGTTTGTCCATTCCTTTTGATTTTGTCAAGTTGGTAAGACAGTAATAGCAGTGATGTTTCCATCCTGACCTGGAGGACAGCTCTGCACACCAGCATTTGCTCTGTTTTAACTGTGTCTCAGGGTTGCGTTTTGTGTCTAATGCAGCTTGTCCTCCTGGATGCTTGGAGTGTGACAGTGACAGCCTTTGCCACCTCTGTGACAGCAACACCTTTCTGAAAAACAAGATTTGCATTTCTGCCTGTGGACAGGGATTCTATGGCAGCAAGCGGACCAGAGAGTGTGAAGGTGAGTGTCTCTCCTTATGAGGCATCTAAGCTGGCAGACTTCTAGCAGATTTCATAGAATCATAGAATGGCTTGGGTTGGAAGGGACCTCAATGATCACAAAGCTCCAACTCCCCTGCCACATGCAGGGCTGCCTGCCTCCATATCTAATACTAGACCAGGCTGCCCAGGACCCCATCCAACCTGGCCTTGAAGACCTCCAGGGACAGGGCATCCACAACATCTCTGGGCAGCCTGTTCCAGTGCCTGACCACTCTCCATGTAAAGAACTTCCCCGATATCCAACCTAAATCTTCCTTCCTTCAACTTAAAACCGTTTCCCCTTGTTCTACTGTTATCTATCCTTGTAAAGAGTTGAGATTTTAAGACCAGAAGTAATGTTCAGTCAGAGGTGTTTTTGGAACTCAGTTTTGTGTTGTTTTGTGGTGGCTGTGAAAAGCTGGCTGCTACTTTTCTCCAACGTTTTACTTCATAAAATGCAGATGTACATAATTTTCTTAGTGTTGTCTTTACTTAGAACATAGATTCAGTAATATTTCTTTCTCTTTTTTTGTAATATTGTTTTCTTCTTCTTCTTTTTTTTTTTTTTTTTATAGTCAGCAGGCATCCTTCAAGCTTCCGTGTAAACAGTACCCTCACAGTAGGGATTGGTGGGGTAAAGCCCCTAGACCTCTCCTTACTGGATGTGCATGATCTGGATGGTGACACAGGACAGCTCTTGTTCCATATTGACAGCACTCCCTCCAATGGCAGGCTAGTGATGGTGGTGAATGGGAAAGAAGTGCAGCTGAGCAAAGGTGACCACTTCAGCTTCAAGGATGTGAAGGAGAATAGAGTCCGCTTTGTGCACAGCAGAGAGAAATCCAGGTATAGCTGCATGGATACTTTTTCTAAGCTCTTGCCTTAAGAAAACTTATGTATCTTGAAAACAGGTATTCCTTTGTCTGTTGGAAACATTCTTACATTGAAGCACACTTCCCATTGCTACTAGATATATATTTTCATTGTATTTTTGAGATACTGTGCCATAGTGGAAATGGTGGTCCGAAACTTCCCTTTATGATGTAAGGGGTAATGGTAATCCATATGCCTGAACTGTGATGCAGGATTCCGTCTTAAACATAACATAGTCTCCTGTGGGTTTAGAACTGGTATATCATGCTGGTTCTTACAACAGTTCTCTGAAACTGTCAGGAAGATGCTCAAATGTTGTTACTGATTTGCTCTGCAGCATAGCCTGTATTTGGTGATCATGACTTTGCCTACAGCATGAGCCCTGTTAGTGTTCTGGGACAATTAGCAGTGATTAGCATCTGGCAGTGCTCACACTGCAAGTAGGTTGCAAGGAGGCAGATTTCTCTTGCTGCTAGGCAGTGAGCCAGTCATCCTGCCAAATTTCACACTTGATTTACATCACCATAAAGCCTTAGCCCAGACTGATACCCGCAGAGTTGCTCTAAATTTCTGCCTGTAGATATTAGGGTGTTCTTTGATCATCGATTTCAATATGATTTTCTGGGTGTCCTTCTGATGCTAAGGGTTAGCTCATGTTCACCAGAGTTAAAGCAGCATTATGAGTTTCTGTATCATGCTCTGTTTTTCTGCCTGGTAGTCACAATGAAACATGGAGATTTTGTTACCTACATGTTTTGTTGTGTACAAACGTGGTGGCATTACTGAGAAATAAATAAGAAACAAAAATGCTGAAGAGCAGGAACTTCTTTTTCAAAGCTGTGTAAGTGACATTTTTCTTTAGCTGAGAATAGCTGACATTTAGAATCAGTACTTAATCTTGGAAGCACCATCCTATGTGGGTAACATTAATTAAAGGGAAGTGGGGGTATATTATTTCATAGTTAAAGGTATTTATTACATGTTGAGACTTGTTACTCTTCAGGAAAAAGTTCCATAAAACCTGAATTGCAAAACCTTTATCTAAAGCATCTCTTGCTAAGTTAATAATTTTTGCTGAATACATGTTATTTTAAAATACAAATGATATATTTAGTGAGTCCTGTGAGATTACTTCATTTATATTATCTTGTATTTTGGCTTGTTGCGAACTTCTTTAGGAAAGGACAGCTTTCCTTGAGGATCAGTGATCAGCAGTTCTCCCATCCTGAAGTGATCAACATTCAAGCATTTTCAACACAGGTAATGTAACAAAGCTTGGAAACAACCTCAGTATTTTTACCATTTGGAGCCCTGCTTTCTTGCGGTGGTAACAAAGGAGCTGGGCAATACTCAAGCTGGTGTTCAGCTCAGGCAAGTGAGGCTCAACTCTCATTTCATTGAGAGGCAGCCGGAGTCATCTGGAAGAACTAGACTTGGGTAAAGTGACTGAAGAAGCTGGCCCATCCAACTTTGCTTGTAGAGTGATTGCACAGAACCATATGTTAGATAGAACCATCAGGGAGGGCTAAAGAGTCTCAGCCATTTGAATTATTCTTTGGATCAGATGTCTACTTCAGTCTCTTACTTCAGGGTGATTGAATGATGATTGATTCTTATGGTAGGGATGTCTTGATAGTAGCTTTTACTTAAATGTTCTGTTCTAGGATAGCTGGAAATTAAATGAACACAGGCTATTTACAGTGTCTCTCTTAAACTGCTCTCCATTTCTAGGCAAGTTTATGGTGCTGTTAAGTGTCCACATCTCTGTTTATCGTTATTTAAAATCTGTAGCATCATTCTGTGGGAGAGCATCACCAAGAGATACTAAACAGGAAATACATTCATGAATCATTTTCTAAAGCTAGGCTTCCTAAAAGGCCAGACATGAAGAGGTGTGCAAGATGCAAATTGTGAGCACATGACATTGCAGAATGCTGCAGATGTGCTGGAGCTGCCCAGGTGTAGCTCCTTGCTGACTGCTGACTGTGGTGGAAGTATGTTCACCATGGGCTGGGCTCACTTGGTAGTGCGGGACCCATGTTTCCAAGATGACTACAGCTTGCACTGAACTCTTTTTGTAGAAAAACTGCCAAATTGGAAGCTTGTCAAATAGCTGTGCTTGAGCTGAAGTTGTTGTGGCTGCTTGACCTATTCTTCAGTATGAAAAGTGCAAGTGGTATCATCAACTCTTAAGGTCCATTTACACCTTCAGTCAGGCATTAAGAGGCTTGTTAAAACTGTAACTGGAAATCAGTCGTTTGTCTCTTAGTGCAGATTACGTGCTTACAAGCCTGACTCAGCATTCATCCTCACAGTGATTAATTTAAGAAATGTATCTCTTCTAATCATTGCTGTTGTGGGTGGATTTGTATCTGGAAGGTGCATTTTCTGTGCTTCATGCTGGTTGTAGTTGGCTTGTAACCAGTAGTCCAAAAATATGGTGAGCAGCTTACTTAACCACTACATCCTGCACTATTATGTGTGTGTGTCCTATTTAATGTATTTAATGTTCTTTAGGAATTATCCTAAGGAATCTTACTTAGGCATTAGGTATATAATTGCATCGTGTTGCTTTTAATCATACTCCATATTAGTCACTCGATAACTTATAAATTGTTCTGATTTGACTTCTAGTGTAAGAAAAGCTGTGTATTTTGATTCTGTTCCATGTCTATTGATTCTGGCCAGTGTTGAAATCTTTTCTTAGTCTAATCTCTTGTTCACCTCAGTAGGACATCCACCTAAGTAACAGCTACAGTCACTGCCCCAAAATACATAAGTGAGGTTTAATAATAGGAATTTTGCCTGTCGATGGTTAATAACCCTCCTAAGTTGTACATGGGTGAGATGGCAGCAGTTAGTTCTGATGAATGTCCCCTGGTCTTCGACTTTGTCTGTACAGGATCACCCACCTCCTGAGGCAAGGTGTTACTGATGGCAGATGATGATTATTGTGATCAATAGAGACTGAAGTTTTGAATACTGTTGATGGTGAAGATCTAGAGAACTAATTTGAATCAGCAGGAATGTAGACTCTAGCTGGTCTTCTTTCTAGCATGCTGTGAGTCTGTGAGACATCTTCAAAGAAAAGTAATGGTGGATGACACCCAATTTAGCTGTCTTCGAGGTGGACTTAAGACAAGTAAAAGTACATCCTTCATTGTTAGCTGATGAACTTATTTCTGCTTAGAAGTAATAATTCAAGCATCTGCCTCTCAGTTTGGCTCACCATCAGAATTCTTTGCTTCCTTTCTTCCCTCTGTGGAACTCATTTTAGACAGACAGCCTACATGTGCATGTTGTGCAGGTCCTATTTTCAAGCATGAGAAAGGTATCTAAGTTATGAAAGCTGTAGGCTCTACACGGGGAAAATGTGATATGTCTCCATCCCCACCCCAGCTCGGAACTTGCTGTTCACATACACCAATCTTCAGCATCTGAGGTATCTGTGTTCCAGGTGGGCCTGCTGACATACATCTGAAAAGTAGCTCTTCCAAAATAACTGAAGACGACATTTCCATTTGAATTTCCATGTATGGTATTAAAGTTAAGATGTGTCCCTTCTTTCTTTTCCGTGCAGACAACAAGGGAATGCAGACTCTGGCTGATTACTATATTGATTTCTTGATAAGTGTCCTGAGTATTTTGCCTTGCTAAGCTTGCTGTGGCATGAGAATCCTAGATCAGTCTAAACTACTAGATATTATTAGATCTTCCTGCTGGTGGGGGGGAATGGAAAGTGATCCTCTGCTGTTGAGATATAGCAGGCTTCCAGAGACGAACCAAATTAATTTCTTTAACCACACATTTTTCTTTCCAGATTTGGTTAAATCACTAAGGTTTAGCAAACAGCTGAGAGCTGCTTTTGTGTTTCAGGCCCCTTTTCTGCTGAGAAATGAGGCTCTCCTTGTCCGCAGAGGGGAAATTGGAACTATAACAGACCTGTTGCTTGATGTGAGAGATGGTGACAATCCTCAGGATGTCATGTTGATGGTTCTGGAGCCTCCACGTCATGGTCAGCTGATCAAACCTCCCAGGGACTCAGCTTCTTCAATCTACATGTTCCACCTCGATGATCTTGCTGGTGGACTGCTACATTATGCTCATGATGGCTCTGACACCCAGGATGATGCGGTTCTTCTGCAAGTGAACGATGGGTACCACTTCCAGAACATCCTGTTCCACATTAAGATCGCTCCCAAGGTATTTGCTGTGACATAAATCCTTGCAAGCAAATTAGCAATCTGGAGAAATACTGCTAGATCCCTGAGATGTCACTCAGCCCATGTCAAGCCATGGTCAGAGACAGGAGAAAAGAGTGAGTTGATTAAGGTTTGCAGCAATTCTTGGTTTGCAGTGGGAATGGTTCAGCTCAGGTTGTGCAGCTTCAAAAGATTAAGGTTTGCATTTCAGAGATTTAAAAATTTAAGTATATGTTCAGAAGTTGCAGGTGAGGGTTTTGTTCTGATAAGGGTGATAAGTTGGAGAACGAGTAGATGGAGAGAAAGAGGGCTGGTGACATGGTCAAACTGCTCCCTGGGCTGAAGCAATGGGAACAGTGAAGGTGCTACTGGGCTGATAGAGAAAGGGTATCTTGGGTACCTTGGTGTCTCCCGGGGTCAGACTCCATTAAAATATTTTATCTGATGCTTCTGTATGGTAAATTCCTGAATGATGGGTATTTAGATTTTTGTTTCTTACTTTTATTGCAGTTCATAGGTATAAAAACAGCTGTTTGTCTTCTGTATCTGGACATGAAGTGGCACACAGTATTAAATTCTACAGGGCTTAGAGCAGTAAAATTTAGAAACAGTGGTGCTTCATCTGTCTGTTTTTGGAGGAGCCAGCCAACGAAACCATTTGTCTGATGGAGTCTTAAAAAAAAAAAAAAAAAAAGTGCTGAAGTGCTTGCAAGCTTTTCAATTCCGGTATTGAGCTACTGTAATAAAACAGAAGGGAAAACAAACAAACAAACAAAACAAAAACTGAGCACTTTCTTATTCCTTAGTCAATGTGGAACACTTTTCACAGTCTTCTTTATGTATGGATCTGAGAATTATATAATCTTTGTGTGCTTCCACTCGATAAAAGGAAGTTAAGAGGAAATTCTATTACCCTTCTTTTGCCCTCTGCTGTATTACATGTCTTTTGCAGTGCTTTGGGCATGAAAATCTTGAGGAGAGTTTACAAGCCGTACTTACGCCCATGTGTAGTTAGCACAAGGAAGGAGTGATCCCACTTGGACCCTGAGAGTGCTCCTAAATCTGAAATGTAGTAATTAATGGTAATTAGTGACATGATCCACCTGCAAATCAAAAAGGATTGCTTACGAGGCTGATACTGAGTTTTTAGAGTCATAGAATAAGAGCAGCCCCACCTATGGTTTCTTTACCCTCATGTGGCCCTGAGCAGTCAAGATCAGAGGGACTATAAAATACTTGGACACCACTCTGTTGTTTGTAACTTTGTTGTTTTATTTCCGATTGATTAAGCAGGTTCTTGTTGTAAGTGCCAGTGAGGGTGAATTGCTGGGTTATGGTTTCTCTCATTAGCCAATTTTGTGCTCCCTTGTCTCTCATTATCTTTCCAAGTCTCTACGTCCAGTGCTTGACTACAGAGGGGAATGAAGGTGGTGACAGAGATGAGAGTGGAACAGCTTTTAGAATGAGGGTAGAGCTGGCAGACACCCAGCTTCTGCCTCATCCTAATACCGTCTTTGTGAAGTAGCCTTGGGAGCTGAATAGGATGCAGGGTTTCTTTCTGAAAATATATTGTTGAGACAAGCCTGCAGAGACCCTTTTTTCTTTCCTTGATTTACATCTAGAGATTGCTGAAGAGCCTGGTAGAACCCTGGTTGGAGGAGTGGGAGTTTGAGGGGTGGTTTTTAAACCAAGCTACTTATCAAAGCTTATTATAATGTATTACTGGATGGTTTTATTTAATAAGTCCTGGTGTGAAAGGACATCTCTAGGATTCTTATTCGATAGGCTCAGGCAGTATAATTTTCAGGCATTAATCCACTGTGGTGAAAGTGTGAAAACATAAAAGCATGATATAACCTTCTAAGTATTATGAATTAGAGGGTTGTGTCTGTTCACAGCGGGTGCCTAGTCTTCTGCAAGGTGTTTGCTTTGTTTTTTTAGTCCTTTTGGTTGCTAACAGCTTTCTTTTCACTATTTACCCCTGTTGAAACACTTAATTTGACCTACTGCAGTCCGAATAGCCAGCCTCTGTTCTGAGAGCTCTTAATAATGATTTGCTCTGCTGTATGTTTCTGTTGATATTCTTTAACAATTACAGCTTCTGTGAAGTTAATTTGAGGCCTGCGGGTGCTCCATTTCTGGCAGAGAACCACCAGTGGTGCTCCTGTGGAGAATTGTGAGCCTGTGTCCTAGAAAATGTGATCACAGGCTGTGTACTGTAAGTCAGATGAGGTCAGACCAACTCACATGTGATATGCCTATTTCTGTTGGGTATGGATGCCTTTTCTTCCTAAGAGGCTGGCATGAATGGAGGAAAAGGACAAGAGATAGTTGCTTCTGGAGTGTGCGTTAGGTTATATTGAATGGGCAGGTTGTTTCCATTCACTTCATAAAACCTGGGGTCTTCACAGTGTGCAAGATCTACAAAATCTTAGCTGCTTCTGCAGTTGCACTGCTAATCGCAGTCATTGCCAGCTGCAGTGGGTTAGTGTACACACCTGCAAAGACTGAACTCAAAGACTTGAGTAATCCTTGGACCACTCTAAGAGTCTCAGGTAGGCAGTCTAACTCATTTGCAGTGTGCTGCATCTTGCCTTCCAAATAGCATGGGTCAGGAAAGATGTTGGCTTCTGACAGCTCTCTGAAAGTGCTTTTCCTGAGCAGTGAGTTCATTCATACTCTTAATTAATTGTGTGCTAAAGCACCAGCATAAAAAAACCCAAAACTTACGTGTGTTGGCAGGATTCTTTTGACTGGCACTAGGTCTGGCTTATTTTTGGTTGTTTTGTAAAAGGATAAAGCAGCTGTTATGCTGTGAAGCTGTTGACCTGATACAATTCAATATCATGTGGCATTTAAAAATTAATCCTTCAAAATAAGCACAAACTGAATGGATGAAAAATGCTTGGCAGACAGATGTCAAAATGGAGCTGTGAAATTGTCCTTTAATGTTGTTATTTTTCAGATAACTTTTTTAACCCTTTTGAGTGTCTCCATTGCAGCTTTGGAAGAGAATAATAGTGAATTTTTCATCAGTTCCTTGGGGTCACGCATTATTATGTGGGACAGTGATGAGGAGGAAGATGATAACTTAAATTAAGCTGTCAGATTTTGATTGATTATGCAGTTCAGCACAACCAGTTTCAGGGTGAATTCTCAGAAATCAAGAGCAGAAGTCACGCTTCAAGTGTGCAGGTGGGTTTATAAGAGCCATGGCAATGAAGTGGATACAGATTTTGGTGGGCTGTCCAGCAGAGCATGAGCTAACAAAGTTACGTAGAGCCCCAAAGGGCTTTAATATAGCCTTTGAATGCCAGGGTAGGGCTTAATGAAATATGTCAGTCAGGAAACTATGACTGCATCCAATCCTGGCATACAGATTGCAAAAATGAAGGAACAAATATTGGATAAAAAATGATTTGGCAAAAAGCTGTGAGAATGATCCCCATTTTCTCTTAGAAAAGCATGAGGTTGATTTTTGAATCTGTTTTTTCTCATGATAACAGGAATGTATTTGAAGACACTGGAGGTGCCATAGAGAGATTTTTCTGTTTGTTTTATAAGCACAATGTCTGTTTTTAGAAATAAAAAAAAGGAGAGGTGAGAGAAAAAGTGGTCATCAAGGTGTCAGATGCATTTCAAGTGCCCACTGGATACTGGACACATTTTTTCCAATGATGATAATGCATTTTCCACTGTGCCAAGGAGATAAGTTCTGTCAAGATGCCTCAAAAGGAGAGAGAACAAGGATGTCAGTAAAAGACAAAATTATGGAGGGAGGCTGAAATTGGGAAGGTTTAGGGTAGGATACAGGAAATGAGAAATGCTTTAGAGCAAGGTCAGTCCTGCAGAGTTAGAATTGGGTCCAAGGAATACAGGTGAAAAATGCACATCCATTTCTTGAACAGACAATTAGGGTTAAATGTCTAAAAAGCTACAAAATAGTTGTTGTTCTTTTCTCTTTCAATCTGTTTCCATCGGTGCAGTATTGGTGACATTCAGCTAAGTCTCTTTGCACTGTCCCCTTCACACGCAGAGTTACAGAAGCCCTCGGCTGGTGACAAATTCCCTGGTCTGGGTGCCCCAGGGAGGCATGCTGCAGATCTCCAAGACAATTCTGCACGCTGAGGTACCTGGAGCCCGTGACTCTGAGATAACCTACAACATCAAGGACCAGCCAAGACATGGTGAATTTCTTTGGAGTTTTATTGTCAAAAAGCAGCTGTAAAGTGTGTTGCTCTTCACCCTGCATGTGTCAAAGTCTCCAATTGCTAAATAAAAGTACAGTGTTCTGTTACTTGTGGGGAAAAGAATGTTCTTCACAGATGCACCAGAGTTGATCCTTCCGTGGCATCTTCCCAAAACTAGTTGCATTTGAGGGAATATTTCTTTGTAATACTATGCTGAATAAGTGCCACTAACCTCTGTTTCCAGTTCAGATGCAATGCAAAGTAGTGAAGCACTATGATTCTGTCTAGTAACCTGCCCATCTGCAACTGTGTTTCTCTGAGAGTAGTGAAATCTTGGTAAATTTAGAGCCTTGTGAGAGCTGAGTCTCTTTCACTGCCAGAAGATAATATACCATAACTAATGTCTAGATGAAGAGCAGCATAAAGTAGTATTTATCTCTAGAAACAGTTGAGCAAAAGTTTACGTTGAAGAATTGGAGAGTTCCCTAAACTCCTTGACATCTGAATTAATTTCTACTGATGGAATACAGGTTATCGGCTCAAGCACAAATTGGCAACATTTGCTTCCATATGTAATTCTTGTCTCTAAATTCCTTGTGAGAGGCTTTTGTCTCGTATCTATGGGTAATGGCTTTCCGAGCATCCCACTGCTTGGGACTGCAGCTTTCAGAATATCCTCTGTACTCATGCTAAGGAGCGGGGAAGGCGCTAGCGTTTGTGACTGAGATAGAAATTCAGAGAATCAGCATAGAAAGGAGAAGGCATCATATGCAGAGGGAAAGGAAATATAAACACAAAAAGAGAAATGACATTTTCCCCATCAGTATCACTGTTTTCTTCACTGGGACCATGTCCGTAAGTAATACATGTTGTACTTTTATGAAATGCTATTGTTAACTTTAATCTGCTGAGCTGAATGAAATTAGCTAGCAATTTAAGTGCTGTGGTTTTACCTTTTGCTGTAAGGATAGGCTGGTTTCTTTAACAGCTGCCAGTGCCTGTTGGAGACATATGTTATGTTATTTTTTGCATTTTAGAAGAGAAACAATTAATTTGTATTCTCTTCTGCTGCTGAAGCACTCTCTTCTCATTTTTAATAAGCATTTACATGAAAACAAGAATTTTTCCCCGAGGAGTTTATCTCCTGCTGCCTAACCCTAACTAAAATTTGTAATCTTGAATTTGTATCACCATAATTATCTCTACTGTAATTAATTGCAGTAACACAAATGAGTTTGTAGCTTCACGTGAGGAATGTGCAGTGGAAATTAATGATCTTCAAAGTTTCATATAAAACATTTTATAGAAAGAGAGGAAAAAGTCAGTAATTTAGAAAATGAATTCTTAATTAAGGAATGCTTGTCTGTCTATCTTAGTATTTGACTAATAGAAAAAATACTCATACCTATAGAAAATTTGGAATGTAAACCCACTTTAGAATTAGTCTCCATATTTCTGTAGACAACGCTGTGGACAAAGAACTGCTTGTCTTTTATTTCAAGACCCTGAAACCCATCAGAAAGGATGTAATTAGGAAAGGAAGTTCCCTGTCCAGATCCCTCCATTTGCAGAGGTTGACTTGGTTCTCTACAGCTGCTTTTCAGGAAACAGTTGATCTTTCTAAAGATCACTTTATGCTGAACCTAATTTTGTCCCTAGAAATGGAACTGCTGTGTTCCCTGTCTCTTCTCCCAGCACAGAGGATCCTTAATATAGCTCTGTGACTTGAAAAAAAAAAAAAAAACTCTCTTCTTAGGGCAGGTATTGTTAAAACCATAAACTGCTCTGTGTGGAATACGTTCTTAGAGGATGAAATGGTTTCAAACTGAGACGGGGAGGTTTAGGTTAGATATTAGGAGGAAGTTTTTCACACAGAGGGTGGTGACGCACTGGAACAGGTTGCCCAAGGAGGTTGTGGATGCCCCATCCCTGGAGGCAGGCTGGATGTAGCTCTGGGAAGCCTGGTCTGGTGGTTGGTGACCCTGCACGTAGCAGGGGGTTGGAACTAAATGATCTTTGAGGGCCTTTTCAACCCAAGCCATTCTATGATATATTCCAAGAAATTGCCTGAGTATACACTAGCTGTACAATCCTGTGTGTAACCTATCAACAGATGCCTTTCTGTTTAAAAGTAGTTTGATTCCAATGAAATGAAGTTCATAAACCATGTAGGCAAACAAAAGAGCTTTTCTTTCTGATTGAATTAAATATTAATTAATAAGACACACAAGCAAGCTTAAAACTGCTGTATATTCTGATTGTTTCTTCTCTTACTTTGGGAGGGGTGCATAACATGCAGGCCCTAACACCTTGGTGATTTGATTAGCACCTGTAGAAATGGCACATTATATTCAGGGGCTGAATTACCATGTACCAAAAGCATCAGCTTGGGAAAGTAGTTAGGGCAGTGGATTTCACTGGTAAGGGAATATTAGCATAGAGTTTGATTATAAAATGGAAGTGTGATATTTCAGTTTGAATTATTTTTTTACTACTTTATATGAGAGTGGTTTTGGAAATGAACTGAAAGAGCTTATGATGAGTACTTTGCGTAACAGAATGATTAATGCTGTAAGGAGAGTGGAAGTGATTTATAATAAAGACAGCTTCTGAATTGGTAGCCGTGAGGGATACTTTTTAAGATGAGTAAAGAACAACAATATTCAACTAACAAGTTATGCAGAGAGCAGATAAGTTGTATATAACCAAGAATAGTAAAGATTGGGGAAACAAGTTGTGCTAACTCCCAGACAATTAAGTTGTGTTGTAGAACAGAAAAATACGCCATTTATTTTGATCGTATAGCTCTTTGTCAGGTTTTTATTTCACTTATATAAGAAGTGCTTTGTAAAAGCATTCATGTTTTGTGTGGCTCAGTGAAACTGATGACCATGGTTTATATGCTCTTCTTCTGGCGCACAGCACTTCTGATTAATTGTATTTAAATTATGTTTGTAGATTAAAGTGATTTGAATTTCAGTGGCGACATCAAAATCTTCATAGGCATATGTGAGGAAAGCTGATAACCAGTGGGATGTTCCCCCATCCTGCACTCCTCTTACATCTGCTGTGGTGCCAGTGACCTTCAGCCCAGCTGGGAAGCTGTTTCTCAATACAGAAATCAGAAATGAGCAGAATGTTAGGGAGGCAAAAGTTGCACACCCTTTGGAGTAGGAGCTACACACCAGAGCATACAGACTTTCTGTACAGCCTATGATACAGAGGTTCACTCTGTTGGTTCAGCAGCTCTACAATTGAGTATTTCTGTTCAGAGAAGTCTGTTGAGGATACTTTTTGGCATAATAAGTACCAAAAAGAGCTAGAAAAGAAATCTGACCTTGAAAAAATTAGTATGCTGTATTCTGAGATTTAAGTTGTATCCTTGAGGGGAAGATGGATAGTGTGCTGCAATGCTTTTTAACCCTGATTGTGTCTTGCTTGTCTTGTCCCTTCACAGGAGCTCCAAGAAGTGTTTTTCTGCTCAGTTTATCAGGCAGGCAGATCTCAAGGTTGACATGTGTTGGTCATTGAGCAGAAATACACTTTGGAAGTGTGAACTTGCAGATCCTGTTCTTTGCTTGGCCATGTATTTCTCCTGTGTCCTTGCACAAACTGTTTAACCTGCCCTTTGCTAGACAGTAAATAAAATTTCCTTGTGTAACTGCAATGTTGGAAGGTTCATTAGAGATTTTTAGGAGCCTTACTGCAGTATCTTTTCATCACTCTAGATGGAAAAAATGTAGAGTTGGTGGGCATTTGTCTTTGGATGCATGCTAATTGGTGAAAGGGTATCATCTTCTTGTCTTCTCATGAGTTGTGCCCTGATTGTTCGTCTTTGCTTTCCCAGGTGAAGTGGTGCTTCTGGTCCCAATGCCAGCAGATGGCCCAGCAGAGTCATGGCAGCTTTTGCCTGATGGAAGAGCGGCCTCACCTACAACCTCTTTTACCCAGCAAGACATCAACAATGGCGTTGTGTGGTACAGGCACTCTGGAACTCAAGTAGAGAGTGACTCCTTCCAGTTCCAGGTACTTCTCGTCTTATTCACAGAGAAGTTCTGTGGGCATTTTCATGCTTACATATAGACTTATGTGTACGTAGGTGCGTGGTGTTGGTGAATGTGCATGAGTTTATGTACCAGGGTGGATACACTTCATTACAGTATCCTTCTTTGTAATGTGATGTCCCCCATAGCCCAGCTTTCTTTGAGATGAGGCTAGTCCCATTGGAGGAGGGAGAAGCAGGGATGTGGTTTCAGATGGCCACGTGTTTGTCTGTCCTTGGGATCCTTTGGCTGGGTAACAAATCTGCATGAGGAGATGCTTGCAGAAGTCCTCTGGCCCATGCTCTCCTAGGTATTCCTGAAGTCCAGACCTTTGTGAAAAGGCTTCTACATGTGAGGTATCTTAATGTAGCTCATATCTTGGCAGTTTTTATGTTGGGCTATTTGCACATTAAGCTGTAGGTTTGACTCCTTGGTACCATATGGTAATTACAGCACCCTTTCCTAAAACCCATAATATTTGCTCTGGGTGCAGAGTATTGACTGTTGTTTTTTTTAATGTTTGTTTTGTAAGCTCCAACACCAAGCAACCCTCCTGATTTCTGCAGTGCTTCAGTTAATCATTAATTTTTGCCCTACAGTAATTCCTCTTGCAAGCAGACAAAAAGATACAAATATTCTCCAGCAGATGTAAAGTAAGTTCCACCTCCCCAAAGTTTTAATGGCCAAAAAAAACCTTCAAATTGATCCTTTCTGTTTGCGTGGAAGATTTAACGACATCCCGTAATATCCAGCCAACATGAACACTTGTATGCAGTATTTTTTATATCTGGTTTAAAACTGAGAAGGTGTTACTGTAGCACTGGAGAGGCAATTAAGGTAATTTCTAAAGTAATTAACATAAGTGATAATGAGGAATTTGTGAGTGTCAATGTTGAACAAGCTAATCTGTAGCTTAATTGCCATGTTCTTCTTACGGAGTATGCATTTTGCATGAGCTAAATGTTTGATTTAATGTCTTGAAATGGTAGCAGTAATTGTACAGACTGCCATACTAAGAAAGGAAGCTGTGGTTACCTGGGTGACATCAGGAGACCGTAACACATCTGAGCCTTCAGCTATGGACTGGGGCAGCTTAGAAGAAGCTGACATGTAGTTTTCATCAGTATTTTGATAGTTAATGTTCGGATGATAGGAACTCAAAAGAGGTCCAGCAAATGGTTAAAATAACTGTATTCAAGTCAGCAGAGCATTTTCAAGCGTTTTCTTGAAATTGTGTGCTGAGGTCTATTCTGACTCACAGAGGGCTCTGCTGAAATCAAGTGTGGGCTTCCATACCTGCTGGCAGATAAAGCTGTAACTGAGGCACTTGCCTCCCAGGGTTGCTCTGAAAATTTGTGGGCGTATCCCTATGGAACAGGGTTTTGGTTCTTTGAATTTTTGCAAATGTAGTATGATTTGCTTCATACGTTGTCACTGTGAGTTTTTTATGGTAAGTTAGATGCAGTTGACTTAATTTTGGTGTTGGAGTGGCATGTGAAAAATCTTTATGGGTCTTTCTGAAACATGAGCACAGACTGTCTTGGGATGTTGGGATCACAGGGAGTCACTGTCAAGGTGGTGCCATTGTTGGAAAACCAGCACAGTGGGTTGTCATTTTGGGGGTGGGGAGACGGTTTAAAAGTGCATTATGTTTATTTTCTGTTCTCGTGATGAAGAGTTCCACTAAAATATACAGCCAGCTGCAGTAAAATCTGGCAAAATGGAAGAAGTGTCAAGCACAGGCAGGAATGAGCAAGTGGGGGGTAGAGAACCGGTGAACAGACTGTAGAGGCAATAATGGAGAAACTGATTCCTATTTAAAAGCCTTAGTTCCCTGCAGCACTGGGTTGGGAGCAATTTGTGTCTTTGCCTTCATAGATCTGCAGAAGAGAAAAAGAAAATTAAGAAACGTGTCTAGAAATGCAGTCACGTCCTCCGACAGGTTTCATTCATCTGATCTTCCTTTTGCAGGTGTCCAGCTCTGTCAGTCCACAGGCCAGCTTGGAAAGCCACGTGTTCAACGTTGCTGTGCTCCCACAGACACCCAGAGCACCTCAGCTTTCCCTTGGCTCCTCTTTGCACATGGCTGTAAGTGTCTGACACCACTGACTGCTGTTTTCTGTGTTCATTGCTGTACTGCAAAGTGCCCAAAGCCTTGCATCAAGCAATAGCTGCTGAATGTTGGTCCTTGCATTTGCTATTGTCCCCACTACTGTGCTTGATTCGAACACCTAAATCCAAGGGATCAGACTTACGTACCACATAGATAACTAGGGTAGAAATGTGAGGAAAACAAAGCAAACAAACAAGCAAAAAGCTAGATAGGCTAAAAGTGGAAGTGGTTGGGAAAAAAGAAACCAACAAAAAACAAGTTGAAAAAGTCAGTGTTAGAAGCAATGAATTTATAGACTTGAAAAGAGAGGAAAACGATGAAATATTTTAAATATTTTTATTGAATTCTTAGCATTTTCAAAATACTGTTTCTTGAGAAGCCTTTAGGAGTAGCAAGAGTGAAGGAACTGTGGTTTAGAGAGACTGCAATGCGTAGATCTTGCCAGTAATTCCACTGCAAATTTACTTACCTTTCTACATTAGAAATTTTGCATTTATTGTTATGATGTTAGGAACACAGATTATAATGCATTTGGAAACTATTCAGGCAAGCCTTGTTTCATCTACATGCATGGACTGAACTACCTTATCTTGGAGCTTTGACTCAAGGAATGACCATTTTGATGACAGCAGTGCCTCTAACTTAGTCATTTCCCTGATTGTGTTAATTTCAAGGTCTAGAGTTGGTTTTGTGAGTCCTACTTCAGTGCATGCCTTCTCCACATGCCCCCATCACGTATGCGGGAGAAGTCTAGCTTTCCTTTTCCTGCTGTATAAGGAGGGATTCTGTGTGCCTGGGCTGGAGGAGAGTATGGGGCTTTGCCAGGAAAGAAAAGGAAGCAATGGGAGAAGAGTTAGTGAAAATTCCATGACACAACGGCCTTGTCAGAGTTTAAAATAGTGTTGACCTTTCACAGGCGCTAATAAAACATGCTCAGATTGCTTCTTGGAGCAATAGCCAGCAATGTGTCTTTCTTCTCTCGACTTTTTGTTGTTGCCATTAGTGGTAAAATTGATGGGAGAGGTGTCTGACTGAGCCATGCTGCGCTGGATTTTATAGCTAATTACACACCACAAAATTCAATAGTGCCATAAAACACGTTTTACAGAGGGACGCCTCTCAACCTGCAAGCCCTACCTGTGGGAGAGACAAATAGACCTTGGAGGCAACTATGAAGAAACTATAATCTTAAATCTTTTCATCATAAAATTGCACTTCCTTGCATCAGCACGATTGAGTTCTGTTCACTCATCTTCAAACTCCTTTAGAATTAGTCTGGTTTCAGCTGAAGAGCAAGCACAAAATGTTAAGTCTTCTCATACCTGTAAACCTTGTCTCTTTGAGCGTCCTTCCAAGAAGGGTCAGAGAAAATTTGATGACACTTTGGTAATTAAACTGGGCAAACATCTATACTACATCTATACTATACATACATATATACTACATCTATACTACTTCTTTTTCTCGCGTTACCTGTTTCCACCACACTGATAATACCATTAATAACAGGAGTCTGAGCTACACACCAGCTGAATGCAAACAGAGATTGGGTTTGTGAAGGAGACAGTTTTTGAAAGCATCTGAGAAGGAAGGTTCTTGCTTCCTGAGATGTCATGAAAGGGTCATCGCTGTTACATTGAAGCCTGGAGTTTTTGCACAGAGGCTGTATGTAGATATCACATGTATGTATCACGTGTATGTTGATATCACAAATAAACTTCTTGGCTCTTGGTTCCAGCTATATACATGACTGTTTCACATCTAAGATGGGTTGTCAAGCTTTTATTTGATGCTTCACAACAAACATTCATAGATTAGGCTGTGGTTTCTCTTCTGATGTGTTTGCATGAAAATACTGAGGAGAAATGAACTGTGTGTTTGGTGACATTTGCGATGTTTTGAGCTGTTGTAAAAGAGCCCTACTTTCCCTCAGTGTCCAGACTGGGTCTCGAGGATCTTAGAATCACAGAATGAAAGGTTGGAAGGTACCTCGAAGATCATCTAGTTCCACCTTCCCTGCCATGGGCAGTATTGGCAGCCACTAAATCAGACTGCCTGGGAATCCAACAAGCTTGGCCTTGAATACCTCTAGGTATGGGGCATCCGCAGCTTCTTTGGGCAGCCTGGGTTGCAGGATGGGTGCAGGTTTGACGGGATGGACTTACAGGCGCGAAAGTGTTGGGATTCAGTGAGCTGCACATGATGTAGTATGTGGAAACCTGTAATTTGTTCCTGAACCTGATTATCTGATGTTCCAACAGAGGTGAATTAATTGCACTTTCCCTAATTTGGCTTGTACTCCCCATATTTTGTTAGTGGTTATGAAATGAGCTAGATATTTTTCATACTCAACTGGACTTCATTTAATTCGGTGGTTTCTCATGGCCATTATTTCTGCAGGGTTAAGGTTCATAAAGTCATGCAAGTTAACTACCTTTGACCACTTACTTCTATTCATACAACACCATAATTCTTGTAACACACTGCCCACCCTTGACTAATGATAATCTTGTAATGGAAAGATTATGGCATTTTTAGACAGGCTTAAAACGAAAAGGAAAGCTTTGATTCCTCTGTATTTGTATGGAAATGACTGAAACATTTTCAAGATTTCTTTTTAAGAGCAAATCCAGTCCAGCCACATCAGATTGGACTGAAAGAGTAGGTAGGCAGTGAATTATACCTTTGTCCAGAGAGTGTTTGATCAAAACAGATTTTTCTTTATCTGTTCTTCGTTCCTGCAGGCAGAAAAATGAAGTTTCTTTATTTGAGGTGGTCTAGCATCTGCAGGAGACAGTGTGCTAAAAATGCTGCCACTGTCATGAACAATCTGAAAGTGGGGGCAAGCTCATGGTAACGGGAAGGAGGCGGCATTTGATTATTATTTTCCCAAAGTTATAAGCCCTTTCTAATTCCCCAGTAAGGACTTACTGGGGGTAGGCCTGTGTAGTGACATCTTCTGTTGAGCATAGTAGTACTCAGCTTCTGTGTTACATGTTTGATTTGGATTTTAGATGAGCTGAAAACAAGTTTAGATGTCCCTAAAAGCAAATTTGACTACTGTTAAGCTTTATTTTCCTCTGTAATTTCATCCCAATTAGTCCCTATTCGATAGAAGTTTGAGGAACTTGGTAAGGGTTCAACTCATGTGTTCTTCGTCAGTTTTATGTCTAAGAGCCAGACCTTTACATTCAAAGTCTATCATCTTTTATAGCAAAGCAAATTCTTTCCTGTTGTATTTTCGTCTGTCTTTCCATATCTCTGGTGTTGATGCTCTTGCTCTAATATGTTTATTGAGGTTCTGGAGGACCGCGTGACAGTGATTGAGCCCCATCACCTCTCCTTTGTAGACCCAGAGATTCCCAGTGAGAAAATCCTGTTCAATGTGACTGTCCCTCTCCTTCCTGGCCAAGGCAAGTGTACCTATTCAGAACATGGCAGCTTGATTTAATTGGTATGCTTCTTCGAGCACGTTTTATGTTTTTTTTCACTGTATGTCGTTCTGTGAAAGCATCTGCTAAACTATTTGGCTTCCTTCATTAGTATTCTAACATCTTGTTTCTTTGGCTTGTTTAGGAGTATGCTGCAGTGCGCAGATATTTTTCTTATGATTGACTGGAAGACATTGAATGTTGCACTGTGGCTTTCTGCTTCTAGCCTTTTTAGTGAGAGGTATTTGAAGAAAAGAGCAAGTGAAGAATTTGTTTTAATTTCACATGTCCTGTATTGCTCTGTAGAACCCATACTAGGTGCAGTTTCAGACATCTGACTCATAGCAACAGCTGAAGGTATAAAAAGAAGTACTTGAGAAGATAAAAAGAAGCCATCCTCTATGGTGTCTTGTTTTAAAAATAAATGGATTCCTTCTCTTAATAGTGAACTCTCTGTTTCTGTAGGTATTGTGGAGCATAGAGACAGGCCTCTCTCCCCAGTCAGGTATTTCACTCAAGCAGATATAAACCATGGCAAGATTGCTTATCGTCCACCAACTGCAGCTCCACACTTGAGAGAGATTATTGCATTCTCATTTGCAGGTAAGGAGCTGAATGTTCTTTGCAGTGCCAAGTCAGACTGCTGGTTCTCCTCCAGTTCTGGAATGGTCTTGTGGCTACTCACTGAATAATACAACGGAAGTGGGAATCTGCCTTGTGGGAACGCTTCAGAAGTTCACTCAATTCTTGAAATCATTTTTTGCCTCTTGTTCAGTATATCAGCTTTCAGTGAATTATTGGGGTATGACTGTGTTCTCTGCTGCATTTAGCATTGTTGATACTTATATTGGATGTGGCATTGGTCAAACTGTTGATCTGGTGCTCTGTGGTTAAGAACTATTGCCCTTCCCATGCTTGAGTACCGGCTCCAGCAGTCTTCAGGTTCAGACAAGAATTGGTGTGTGTGAACTGAATCAATTTAGCCAGGGTATTAGATTTCTGCCATCAGGAGGGTAAAAGGAGCAAGAGATAGAAGAGGAAAAATAGGAAAAACTTCAAACATGTTGGACCAGTTGGTGTATGGGATTATGTGATGAAATGACAGTACGTGGTAGATGCAGTTCTATACGTTGCCATGCCGTCTGCTGACACCCAGAGGAGTTTCACAGACTGGAGGAGAGCAGCGTGTTTTCTCTCACTACTTGGAAGGAAAGTGTAGAAAAGAGTGCTTTCCTTATTAAAGAAAGTCTCCAGTCTGGTTGAATGTCTGCACTTGCTTTCTCCAAAAGCTGTCCAAATCCATGTCAGTATGAACTGTCCTCTGCTAACTACAAT
This sequence comes from Phasianus colchicus, assembly GCF_987193195.1. Lineage (NCBI taxonomy): Eukaryota > Metazoa > Chordata > Aves > Galliformes > Phasianidae > Phasianus > Phasianus colchicus. The sequence goes on along the minus strand of NC_143439.1, from coordinate 16,348,037 downwards.
TACTCTGTGCTTGTATTTATCCCATCAGGTCTTCCAGAGTCAGTGAACTTCCGATTCACAGGTATGCAAACCATTTGCTCTTTTCTGGCCAAAGTTTTCCTCCTTGTGCCCTTCACGCTGCCTGTTACTCCTTGGCTTTTCTGAAGGGACATCTGTGGGCACCCGGTAGGAACTTCTGGAAATACATGTATCCAAGGAATGTTCATTCCCTCTGTCCCAGTAGTTTTTTATACAAGTTAAGATGCAGTTCAGTAGGCACACACATTTTTTCCAGTAGTTGCCTGGAATGCGTCATAAATGCGTGTTCATTCCTGTTTTCCCTCTATCTGAACAGGGACACCAGTGTTTCAATTTGTTGGGGTTTTTTGGTTGTTTTTTTTTTTTGTTGTTGTTTTGTTTGTTTGTTTGTTTGTTTTGTGTTTTTTTGTGTGTGTTTTTTTGTTTTTTTTTAAATATACCATGGAAACATTTCCACCATTGAATTGCTAGTAATTAGCTGCTTCTTACTTATGTAATACGTTTCCCTTTCCATGTACTATAGCACAGGTGTGCAAGGTGATCCACTTTCAAGGAGACTTATGGGTACGCTTGGTAGACAAATGGTAGATAGTATGCACACACACATGCTCTGATTTTTACAAGTTATACTTTTTGTGCTAGAAAATGAGTTAGGGACAAAGGTAGATACCTTTGGATAGGTGTGAGTTGTGTGTTTACGTCCACACAGATCTGTAGATTTGTGAATCCCTGAAAGCACATCCCTATGCTCAGTTGTTGTTTTTGTCTGTGTCTAGTGTCTGGTGGAGAGCACACAACCCCAGAGATGGTGTTTGTCATTCACTTGCTCTCTGCAGAGCAGCAGCCTCCAGTCTTCCAGATCACAGCTCCTTTCCTGGAGGTCAGCCAGGGGGGGAAGGCCACCATTGGTGAGTAGGCTGGAAAGGATGGGGCAGCAGAGTTTTTTTCCTGTAAGCCACTTTCTGGTGGTGTCAGGATGCTTGCTGGGGTTTTTATAAATAACCCCCTAATATGTGGACATACACACACCTGTCTCAAAGGCTGAAGGTTTGTGTAGCTGTCATACCAGAAATACTGTGAGTCACTGGTGGTAAGTTCTCTGAATCAATATCCGATCCAAACGTTATCAGGGAACTAATTATTTCCATGAAGGCAGCAAGCCCTTGGGCTAGGGATGCTCCAGAATTATTTGACTTTTCAGGTACTGACTAAATTAAATTTTTTTGTCTCCATTCATGTAGGAAATATCCAAATAATTTTCTAGGACGGTATCTCTGAGAAAGCAGATTTTATTCGCAATTGCAATGGCGGGCCTCCTGCAAGCAGGAGAGCCCCGAGAAAACAGTGTTACATCTTTTATCCCCTACTGCCCCAACAGTTATCTCTTTCTGCCCTGGTTCCTCATTGGCTGAATACTGCAGGTTCACACTTTTTCGCGACGCTTCGCTAATCATACAAATACCAAGTAAACATAGATCTTTGCTGCCCAAACACAAATATCTTAATTGTTTAATTGCCTTCTAACAATTGTTTTCTCAACAAACGTTTGGTCGCGGTTTTTGGATGCCTGTTTTATAACATAAACATAGCCTCTCGATTGTTTAATTACCCCCCCTTTAACATTTGTACCCCTTTACACTGAGTCATTGTTCTGGTCATTCATCTGTCCTTGCATAGAGATAAGGTCGGAAGGAGGATAGAGGGGAGTATCTTGGAGCCTGTCTATGGCATCCTAACATTCCCACAGAGTGGGATGGTTCTGCTTTGTGTAAAGGCCCTGACTCCTTGTAAGTTTGTTAGATGTATTTCACTTCTGCCTGTCTAATGAACAACGTTACAATATGTTTTCTAGTTCAGAATGCTATACTCACATTGTTTAGAACATTTAAAATCTACTGCAGTTTTGTGAGAATGAATTTGTTAGGTAATTCAGTAATTATGTTTCTAAAAATGTTACTAATATGTGTATGTTATTCTTACTTTCCGCATCAGTTATTTGTAAGGATATGTTACAACTTAATTCTTTAGATCAATTGCCCTTTTCCATTGTTCACTGCAGAAACAACACTTTCACTTTCCACAGTTCACAAGAACAGATGACAAAGTTTAGGGACATTACCAGAGCAGTGTGTAAGGATGCTGAAACCTCTGTTCTATGTCTCTGGCACAGGGATCCAGTTGGCTGTGAGCGATACAGATACAGCTCCTGAGGGCCTCTTCTTTGAGCTGGTGAAACCTCCCCATCATGGCATCGTGCTCAAGCATGGTGCAAGTGTGCAGGAGCATATGAGAGCAGGTAAGTTGAGCAGAAATCTTCTTCAGCACGGTCTTCTACTCACATCCAGCTTCTACCTATTCATTCCACAAGTTTGGTTTGGTAGGAGGAGACAGATGCCTCTAACAGATGCAGCTGCAGCCACAAATGCGTTGAATTCTTTGACTGAAAGAGTGTGACTGCAGGAGAGAGTACGTGGAAGATCATTTCCTGTTTGTTGTTTAGTTCCTGTCCGAGATAATGAATTTCTATAACACGTATGTGGGCTGATGGGCAGTCACTCTATTGTGGTAAGAGTACCAGCTGCTAATCAGAAAGAGACCTTTTGCTTTACATGGTAAATTACATGTGAAATAATACTTAGTGAACATTTCTGCTGAAGTCTGCATAATCGGTGGTGATGCAGCAGTCAGAACCTTCTGTGGAGTTTTGCTATTGATTTTGGTGGCAGCAGTTTCCAGTGTATTATCAGATGAACAAATATTGTCTGTAAGAGAGTAGTGCAAACAGATGTGGAGAGGGAAGCCTTATCTAGTTATGACAGGCCTGAGTTTACAAAGCACCTGGGAAGAAAGGAGGATCTGTACACTTCCAGAGAATTGTCATTGTGAAAAGAGTCACTGTGTCTGTACAACAGACAAGGTTACAGCTTTTCCTTTGCCCTACGCATGTATTACTTCCTTAAAAATGTCTTCATAACTCAGAGCTCTGTAGGGATGGTATTAAATGCCAGGTAAGCATGTGATTTAATCTTCTGCTAAATTGGGGCCTTAGGCTGTTTGAACTGGATTGGCGCACTAGCAGTTTTCCTGACTTCTGTATTTCTTTCTGGGAAGGTGACACCTTCACCTATGAGGACGTCACTCGAAATGCTTTGCAGTATGTGCATGATGGCTCAGCAGCAGCAGAAGACAGCATGGAAATCTCTGTCACCGACGGTGTCACCACAGTGACCACAGTGCTGAGGGTGGAAGTGTCCCTGCTGGATAACAACGGTCCACAGCTGGCTCCAGGCTGCCTGTTAGGAATCACTGTGGCTAGTAAAAGCTCTGCAACTCTCTCTCGATTGCACCTTGCTTACACTGTAAGCTTTTGTCTATTTCTAAACCCAATGAATGTTGCCAGCATTTCATGCCTAATCCCCACACAGACCCTTTGCCACCCACACCTCTTTGCCATTAGTGTGGATTCTTGGCAAAGAGCTCAGCTTTTGACTGTGTTTTGCCAAGAAGGGGACAATAGACTCTTTCTTTCAGCGGGGTTTTAAGGCTATCCCTGCTTGCCAGAAACTGCCATGCTAAGATGAGAACTGAGTTAATCCCAGATTTTTGTATCAGACAGACTCCCTAACAACACATACGGATTTTCAAGGTGATAAGCCCATGACAATTTCTTCCCCCTCACACAATTGTGAAATTGTCTGGTTCTTTTCTGCACAAGCTTCAAAGGTTGTGGGTTTTTTTGAGCGAACCAGGATTCTGTGCTCCCTGGTGTAGCTTTGAGTTGATTCCAGTGTTTGTGTTGTTGTATGCGTTGTCCTGCTGGCAAAATTCAGAGAAAGTTATTATCCCAGTTGGTTTAGCAGCAAAGACACTGGCAGTGGATTTCAGGTGTGCAGACATGCTCCTCTTAGGGAGGAGGTTGGAGAGATTGCAGTGCACATGTGAGTCTGGAGAGACCTAAGGTAGTGGCTGTCAGAGAGATGGTTAGGAGCCTGCAGAGTGAGGTAGAATAAGAAGGCAGGCAAATGTTTTTTTCCAAAGGATCTGCCTGGATAAAAGTCAGGGATCTGTCCCATTCTCCTTATGAAGAAGAAAGGTGTCAAGGGAGCTGTTCAGGTTTAATGTGAAGAACACAACAGTCACAGAAAAGAGGATTTATTTCCTGATCCATATCCTGAGAATATGATTTCTGCCTTGGGTCTTATCTTTCTGGCAACCAAGAAAAGCTTTTATTGGAAAGTTGACATATGAGTCATTATGTCATAGAAGTGATTGTACCTAATGAAGTTAAAAAGAGCCAAGAACAACTTCTCGCTTAATATGAAACAGGCTTTTGAGGCATTGCTCCACACCACTTTTACTAAGAACTGAACAGAGATACCTCTGAAGCATTAGTGGGCAACAGTTACTCCCTGTACTGGGTGTCTTTTTGGCTCATTTTTTCTGGAGTTGGTAAAAGCGTATTACATAAATGATCCAGTCCTCTGGGAGTGTAAAGTAATTTGAAAATAGAAGTACTGGTTTTATCTCTGGGAATTTGTTGGTGTAATACAAGGACAGAAGGAGAACCTCTCTGAGTTGCGAGAAAAGGAAAATAAATTTTGTACTAGTTACTGGGAATGTCCACCTAATTGACTCTTCTCATCATTAGAGCTTCATTCGTTGTTCATCAGCTGAGGGTCTGACCCTGTTGGTTTCATATATTCCCCTAAAACAATATTTTCTTCATCCTTCCATTTTCAATGGATGGAAGCAAACGCTAATCCTGTTTTGTGTTGTTTTCTTTTTTTTTAATTTTTCCTTCATGTTTAGGACAACAATTCTCCTGACTCAGAAATAAGAATCCAGTTAATATCTCTGCCCACATACGGCACCCTTTTACGGACGTCTGGCTCTCATGCTGAAGAGCTTTCTAGGGTTTATAACTTCACCATGGAAGACATAAACAACCAGAGGATCAGGTATCAAATAGCTATTCTCATTCTAAGTCATACTAGTTAAAAGCTTGGTGGGCTTTCCACAGGGAACTCAGGACTGTATTAGGATGGTGCAATGTATCCAAGATAATATTTTCTCTGCAATTGTAACCTGCGAGACTATAAATGAGAGCATTTGCTTTGTACAGAATTGTTTATGCAAATCTGAAAGGTAGCTGGTTGAAATTATGAGATTTTTTTTCTGTGCAATGTCATGGTGATACTTTAGGTAGGCAATATAAAAGGAGCGATTTCTAAGAGTTCAGGAAATGGCTGGGTTTGGGAACTGAAATACCACTTCTCTTCCAAGAGATGTGTTTGGATGAGGTGTTTTAACCCAGCTGTCAGTGAAATTCCCTGACACAGCTTGTGTTTTGACTTGCAGTTACTCGACTGTGTTTGAGACGAGCAATCAGCCAGTTACAGATGTCTTTCACTTCACTGTTTTTGATGCTGATAATAACCGGCTTGACAGACAGATGTTTACCATCACCATCACGTCTGCCCAGGCAGTACCATCACTTGTTGTGTTTGCTGACCATATCACTGTAAGTGGCTACCCAAGAAACAGTGATAAGAATGTCTTACACATGGGAAATTAGACACTTTTTCTGGACTGAGGGCAAATCACTGCAGAAACATGGTGTTACACATGCAATCTTGTGAGTGCAGAGGGTTAAGAAATTACTTGGAGGCCAGAGGAGACTGAATGTACTGTTGCATCCCCGAACCTCATCTGCTTACTTCTATTTTAGTCAGGAGCTAGGTTCTTCCTAGGGTGTCCCATTGATATCAGTAGAACAAGTCAAATTTACCTTGTTTAGTATTTGGTCCCTTATTTCACCAGCTTGTATGTAAAAGGTGAGCAGAAGATGAAAGAGTCTGAAAACATCTGGTGTTTTGGACAGAATACCTGGCATTTCAGACTCATTATCAAAGCCTTTTGAAGTCGTCTTCCTCTTTTCTAGCTTGGAGTTCACCCTCCCTCGCCTTCAAAAGATTCTCCTCAACAAGCAAAGTAGATTTTGCCTTCTAAGAGGTCAGCATGACTCTGCCAGTCCTTTTTTTTTCCCCTGATAAAACACTCACAGGCTTCTCTTGGGGGCCAGGCAGGTTTTGTTCTTATCATCCTACCTCACCTCCCAGCTGATCTCATGGTGAACAGATCTGAGGGAGGATGGAACAAGACTTCAGAGAAATGAGCACTGTGAGGACCAGGAAATTCTCCTACACGGGGTGGTGATATACTTGTTCAGTCATGACTCATCCACTGCTGTGTGAATGGACTATACTTTGTCGTACTTGTGTTTTCCAGGTGGATGAGGGGGGCAGGGTCCCACTTCTGGCTCATCACCACTTAATTGCTGATTATGATACTGCTGCCAAGGAAGACCTGAGGGTCACAGTTGTTACTCTACCTGTGTATGGCTACATTGAAAACACTAAGACAGGTAAAGTGCCTGGCTTTCTCTTCTTTCTCCTGGCTACTGAAATGAAACATAGAAATTTCAGTCTAGTTTACCTCATCATAGTTCCTCTGTGCGGTGGTCAGCATTATGAGATAAACTGTCTCTGGAGAGCATTACTTTCTAATTCTCATTTGGAGGCTGGTCCAAGCTGTGAGACTGGGGCATTAAGAGCTTTTTCAAACATTCTGTTTTCATCATGCTTTATTCTGACTGCCCTTGTTCTACAGAACAAATTCTACTGAATTCCTCTAAATGTTGCAGTGAGCTTGAAGGCTGGGAGAGCTGTGGGATACCATCTCTGGTAACACTCTTTTATGTCATTGTATTTCCAAGAAAAAGTAGAATTTATGCTGGACTGTCCAGAGTTATTCATCCATTGTAACCTGTGACACTATAAATGAGAGCATTTCCTTTGTACAGAATTACAGTCCAGGAGGACTGTCTGCTTAGTTACACCCATAGGTGATCCTAACAACAATAACAGAAATCATTTTACTCAAATCACAGTAAAATATCACCGTGGGCTGGTAGTGTCACAGCTTGTTGCAGCAGATACTGCTCTTCTTCTGGAGTGCATGGTTTGCTAACAACCGCACATCATTCCTAATAGTTCCCAGCTCTTGCCATTTAGGTAATAGAGAGCCTCCATCCTTGAATGGGCCACGACTGGTTGGTTTTCTTGGGGATGTGACTTTTGCAAGGTGCAGTTTGATATAGTGATTATACCAATGCCAGATGGCCCATTAGCCATTGTCTCATCACCGAAGAATGTTATAAGTAATTCTGAGGCGTGGGCTTGCTTTTACTGTGCATAGAACTGCAGCTTTCTTAATACCTGCTCTAGTGCAGCAGATGTTGCTTTCTACAAAGGTCGCAAGGTGACAGAAGCCATGTTTTAGGAATGAACATCTTGCATCCTTCAGTGTGTCATTCTTCTCTTAATCCTGCTGCTTCTGTTTTTAGTTTATCAGTGACTTGAACATTTTTTTACCAGAAGCATTCTGTTTTGCAGGTGAGAGTTTGGGACCGCAGAGTGCTGTTACCACAGATGCATCCTTCTCCATTCAAGATGTTCTAGAGAACAGCATTTACTACTTTCAGAGTGTCCACGAAAGCATTGAGCCAACAAGTGATGTTTTCAGCTTTTACGTGAGCGATGGTTTCAGCCAGTCTGAGGTGCACAGCATCAACATCACCATTCAGGTACGCCTGTGCTTTCTGGCTGCAAGAATCCTCTCTTTTAACATAGACACTTGTCTTTTTGAAGTACAGCTCCTTCTAATTGTGAGCTTTCCTCACACTTTTATAATACATGGGTAGGGGATTAGAGAGTTTCCTTCTTCTGAACTATTTCCTTCTCCTAGTATAGGAGCATATTTCCCCTGCCACACCAGAAAAGGGTTGTGCATTGCAGACTTCCCCAGGGCTTATTTCTCAGGTGTCTTCATCCTCTCAGAAGCAGCCACGTTACTGGGGAGATTTGGAGAGTCTGCTGTAGTCCATCTGTTGGTATTAGTGCCAGTACTGTCATAAAGTGCTCATTTCTCCTTGGCCTTTTCCCTTGTTTGACTTTGGGATCTGTGCAGCGGCGGAATGATGAGCCCCCAAAGATGGTGTTGGAGCCTGTCAGAGTGCATGAGAGCTCTAGTGTGGTTGTTACCAACGCCTCACTCAACCTGCAGGACCTGGACACCCAGAACAGTGAGCTTGTCATTGTGGTTACCAAAAGTCCTGAACATGGTAAGTCCTGACAAGCTGGGGTGGGAGTGTGTGTGTGTGTGTGTGTGTGTTTGTCTGTACCTGTAATAGCCCCTAATGTGAGAGGGAAGCCTGCAACATTTGTACAAAGCACATTTAGACCAGCGACATAGCAATCACACTTCAGGACAGCCTTGCTCTTTGATAGCTTCTCCAATTTGTGAGAGATGGAAAAGACAGACTGCACCCACGTCTCTGGAAAGGTCCCTTTCGTGTTATCCCATTTCCTATTGTGGGATTCAGTTCCAAAGAGCTGAGCATCTACCTGCAGTGATAAAGAAAAGGCGGGTCGTACAGTGAAGGCAATATGCAAAAAGCTTCCAACAGTTCTTTTAGTAAAACCATGTCCACTTCCATGCATCCCACTGGGAGCCTGCATGCAAAGAGAGCCATGTCCTCCTCATAATTTTGATGCATCTGTTGTTTGTCAGGTCACCTTCGCAGGAGGCAGACTGCTGTGGAGCCCCCAGAGCATGGACACGTGCTGTCTCTGGGCTCGTCTTTCACCTACCAGGACGTTTTGGATGAGCTGATTGTTTATTCTCAGAGCGGTGCAGCAGCGCAGACAGATGAGTTTGGCTTCTCCATCACAGATGGTCTCTACATGCAGACAGGGAAGCTGGAGTTCTCCATGGAGCTGCCAAAGACGCAGCTGCCCACACTGACTGTCAACAGGGTCCTGCAGCTCCCCACTGGTATGGGAAGAGAGGGTGGAATGGTGTCACCTGTTCAGGCAGCCCAGTGGGAGAAATTCTTCATCTCCTGCTGAATGTAATTGCGAGGTGTAGGTGTGAACTCATGCCTCTTGTTTGACTGGGGAGGTCTTTTCCAAAGAATCTCCTCATAGTGGAGCCAGGATCAATTGTCTGTTGAAAGGAAAAGGGACAGGGGAAAAAGAATTACAGGCATAGATATTTTTATGCATGCTGTAGTTAAGCACTGCCTCCCAAGAACAATTTCAGGGCTTTGTATTTGTTAGCTGAGAAGGAACGTGTGAGAGCATCTAACCTCAGTTCTGACAGATAGCTGCAGGCTTTTCAGAAACTTTGTCTACACTCAGCTTTAGTTCACATTTCTGAAAATGTGTCAGCTCTACTTAAGCTGTTATGTCTCTGTTGTGCAGGGCTGGTTAAGTATGACATCATGCAAGGCTGAAAGCCACTCTTCCACGGCAATGCAGTGCCACACAGTTTTCATTCCAGGGCATTCCAGCAAGCCTAGTGAGCACGCAGTTGAGCAGGAGCAAACCACATGCCTGGGACACTGCTGTGCTGCATTGAACATCCAGGTGGAGGATCCTTGTAGATGAGGCCTCTGTTTTACTTATGGTGGGGTTCTCCTTTCTCCCCCAGAAGTACCATATCCTGGTTCTGTAAAATATGAGCTGCTATTTATGCAGTGTGGTCCAGTCTAGACAGATCACTTAGCTGGATTGGCTGAAGCTGTTTGTGAGTTTTTTTTTTTCTCTGATTCAGGCTCTGCAGCACACATCACAGATCAACACTTGAAGGCAGCAGCTGTTTATCCAGATGACACAATGATCAGATTTGTCATGAAGAGGGATCCCAGCGTGGGCCATTTGCAGTTGACTGATACTGATAATCCAGTTGAGGTCTCTGTCAGAGGGCCTGTCAAAAGTTTTACCCAGGCTGATATAAAGAAAGGTGAGGATGAGTGTAGGTAATCATGGCAAGTAAAATATGGCTGTCCCTTTATGGGGAAGGATGATTTGAAAAAGAAAAGGGACAAGGAAGAAGGTAAGATAAGGTTGTTATAGTAGAATCAATAAGCAAGTATTAAAAAGTCTCTCTCAGCAGGAGAAAAAGAATAAAGAGAAAAAGCAATGAAACCTGAATCCAGGAGCTCTGTCAAGCTCCTGACAAATATAAGCAAGTTTATATTTGTCAGCCTGCTTCCAAACTGGGAGTTACGTGAAGTTACCTGTAATAAAGCACCTCTTTTCTCCTCTCCCTTTCTTCAGGGCAAGTGGTTTACAGTCACAAGAAGGGGGATCCTGGTGGAAATTTTGCCTTCGCCTTTGATGTGATCGACGCAGATGGCAACAGACTGATGGACCAGTTTTTTCATATTAATGTATTAGGTAAACGTAGTCTAAAGTTATGTTTTCATTGCTGCAAAGCTTTAAAGATGCCCATTCCACATGAACAGCAAATTAAGATGGAATTCCGGAGATGCACTTTTATTCTCTGTCATTTTGAAGGCCTTTGAAGTTTGGAGCACGGGGAGGATTTGTGGCTGCAAAGATTAGTTCCTTGGCCTCTGACAAACTTCACTGAAAATGACATAAGAATTCCCTGTAATGTCTTCATTCTGTTTAGATTGTCTTCAAGACATTACATTACTGTTCCCTCTGTTAATGACAAGTTCCAGAATACTCATTTTGAAATTATCACTCTGGGGGATTCCCTTCTGTTGATGGTGTATGTGACTATGCTGTCTTTTGCTTGTGAGCTAGTATCCAGTGGGAATAACACCAAGGAATGGAAAGAGACCATCTCTCCTAACTCTGCTTTGTATTTAACCCTTGCAGAGGACAGATTCCCCCCATCCATCATCACTAACACAGGGCTGGTCTTAGATGAAAACTCCGCAAAGAAGATCACAACACTGCAGCTCTCTGCCACTGACCAGGATAGTGAGCCAACCCAGCTCCAGTACAAGCTCACCAAACAGCCACAGCTGGGACACCTGGAGCATGCAGCCTCCCCGGGTTAGCAGGATGACATTTTGCTTGGTTGGGTGATCCTGACAGCAAAGCACTGCAGACCTCTTGAGTCCTAAAGATTCACTGCAGGAAAAATGAGCATGGAGGCAGCTACACAGAATTATGCTTCCTGTTAGAAATTGATGGCCGTTAGCTCAAAGAGCTGGAGGATAAGGTGCATGGAGGCACAGCAGCCTAATAATTGCAGATGAAGATATATTCAGCTGCTGAATGAATTTATATCCATGCCTTGCCTGGTGGACTTAGCAGATCAGTGCAGTGCACTGTGTGAATCTCCTCTTTCAGTACTGACTGCTGCTTCGGCATGACAGGCAAACCTTCAGCCTTCTCTGTGACCACAAGGAGTGCAGTGTTCTAAATAATCCATCCCCTAATGACCATGATAATAGAGCCCACTTTGGTGAACAGACACCTTCCTTTGTCTCCCTTGTGACCACAGTGCCCCTTGGTCCTTAAACTCCAGCCTCATCTTCAGCTATGCTCTGGAGAGGAGAAGGGGATTATGCAGTGAGTTCTTTTTGTGCCATGATGGATCTGCTAGCTAATGAAGTCTGGTAGTTCAGGGGGGTTTTGATTAATCCTGTGAAACTCAGAAAACAATTCCATGCAAATACGATCTGAATTTCAGAGTTGCTTTCCATGCTCAGTTATCCACAAAAAGTATGAGTATTGTATTCCTTTTTGCTGAATTAGTTTACAACTGTACTGTCATATAATATGTTCTTCTGATGTAGATTATGCTCACCTAAGATATATTTCTTCTTAGAATTAGAATTCTTAGAATTAGATTTCTCCTTGACAAGATATTAAAGTGTGTTTGCTGTGTTTTCAGGATGCAGTCAGTTCCGGTATAGCACAGTATCAGTGTATGGTTTGCCTCATAGCCTCACTGTGTAAGATGTACTCTGACACATGTATTGACAGAGTAGGAATAATGAATGAAAGATTTAAATAAGTATACTCCCCACTGGGAGAAAATTAAAAAGCAGTGCTTTTGTCTGAGTTGCAAACTAATTGATGGATCTGGTTCTTTTGAAATCTGAAATAGATGGATGAAGGATTTTATTCCCCTTGTTACTTAAGATGTGACAGTTGTGATTTCTGTGCTTTTTTGTGTCCACGATGGATAAAGGTAAAGGGTTGTACAATCTGAAAGAGTTGTTCTCATGATTTAAATGACTTAAACCTAAGGAGAGAGTTCTGGAGTGCTCAAAAGAGAACACAGCCCTTTAAAGCTAATGAGCTCAAGGGAAACCTTGGCTAATCAACCATTCCTGGGTCATTTATTTAAGCCAGATCTCTCTATCTTAGCTATGTGGGATAGTTGCCTGCAGCCATTTAACATGATAAACTAGCAAAAACATTTTTTCTGGGTTTTTGTTGTTGAGAAGAGCAGGAAAACTTGGCAAATGCAGCAGTAAGGGTTAAAGGCTTGAGTGCTTTTTAAAATGTGTTTTGGCTACCTTTCTGTGTGTGTCACACATGAGGACCTGTAAAAGTGTCAGTATAAATCAGTGTGGAAAATGGGATTTAATCTGTTCTACATGCTGGGGTACAAGAAGGGGAAAATAAAGCAGAGAGTTTGAGGACATTTTTGTAAGCTTTGAGGCTGGGAATCTTCTGCCCATAGTCAGTGGTGCCGTGGTTAGATCAATCCTTCATGGCAGTGAGAATGAAAGAAAAAAAGATTGAAACAGCTCCTATTTTTGCACCAGTTTTTCTCTTGTTCTATAACAAGCAGCTCATCCTGAATAAGGTGTGCCAGCAGTGAGAGGTGTTGTAAAGTCTGTGAAGAAGTTTATAGTTCTGTTTGTAGAAGTGCCTTTTTTCATTTACAAGTTGTTGAACAGAGTGTTTATGAGGTACAGCCTGAATTAGAGCATAGCAAGTGAAGACTGAACACTTATGGCTACTTATGTCCAACGCCTGCATTTTTTCCCTGCCTCGCTCTTTCTATATGCATTATCCCCTATTGTTTTTTTTCTAGGGAGAAAAATCAGTTCTTTCAGCCAGGCAGACTTGGCCTCTCACAGCATCCAGTATGTTCACACTAGTGACACTGAAAAGCATACAGATGCCTTCACCTTCTCTGTGTCTGATGGAACAAATGAGGTAGGTCCCAGCATGAATTTTCCCCTGAGTCTGAGCAGACTGTTGATTCTGTAGGATGTGCTGGGAGTCTGTTCTCCTTGTGTCCTGTCAAGAGAGAGATTCATGTAGCATAGGAAGTGAAAAAAGCCATGCATAAGCTTGTAATTTAGCAATAGTGGTTACTTTTCCCTGCTGTGAGAGATGTTATGTACCACAGGGAGAGTTAAGAGCTCTGTGAAGAGCAGCTACCTGAGGTGTAGGCCCATGAGATTGATTTACCAACGTCTGATTTTGTTTACCACTTGCTCATGGAGATCAGCTTTGATCCAGTGCATTGATAAAGCACCCCGAAGCACAGTTAGATCCTCAACTTTCCTACCTTCCTAATAGATCTGCTTCCAACTTTCTGAAAAGGAAAAATTGTAGTTGCAAATAGAGGGAAAGGAACAAAGTAGAGTGAGTGATGGAGAGAAAAGTGAGTGTCTACAAACGTCTCAGAAAGCAGAAGATATTAGTGGGGAGGGATAGAAGAGGTCATGTTTATGTGATCTAAGCTTAGAAGCTCATGTTCACTCACTAAATAACTCCAGAAGGAAGTGACCCAAACTCAGTGGGTCATTGTGGTTTCCTTACAGTGTTACTGTTTGAATGGAGTTGTGCTCTTGTTGAACTGAATTCATCAAGAGAGACTTTTCCTCTTGTTCCAGGTCAGCCAGACGTTTGACATCACCATAAACCCTGTGGATGATTCCTTACCTGTAGTGCAAAGCCTTGGGATGAGAGTTCAGGAAGGTGTGAGAAAAACCATCACAGAGTTTGAGCTTAAAGCAACAGATGCTGACACAAAGGTAAGGCTCCTCCCTCCCCTGCTCTGCTGCACATGCAGGCTATCAGAGAAGTGGGCTCGTGTTCAAAGAGAGAGATTACAGTGAGTGTCATCCCTCCCTGCTCATACCCCGTCTGATAACATCAAACAAGGAGCTTGTGGGAGGCCCAGTTTGTATATAAATAGATGAATGACTGAACAAGGCAAAGCCATGGCTTGAGAAATATGTGCTTCATCTGGGATATCTCTGAGACACATACAGCAAACCTGCATGCAAAATGTTTAGAAGTTATCATCAGAGCTAACCCTTGTCCCTCTCCAAACATGGTGGATTTGACCTGAGCTTAGATCTTGATACCAAGTTTATGCTTGGGACAGATGAAAATGGCATTTCCTCCTGCTCCTTCTGGATCTGGCTTTGGGGGAGAGATGAGGTCAGGCAGAGCTCAGGGTGAATCAATTCAGGGTCATCAGCTTTATCACCCTGTCTCCTTCGTGCAGGCTGAGGCAATTACATTCACAGTTGTGCAGCCCCCTCGACACGGCCTGATTGAACGCACCAGCAATGGGCAGCATTACCACCAAACCACCACCTTCACAATGGATGACATTTACCAGAACCGCATCAGCTACAGTCACGATGGAAGCAACTCGCTGAAGGATCGCTTTGCTTTCACTGTGTCTGATGGGACCAATCCCTTCTTCATTATGGAAGACGGGGAGAAAAAGGTAAAGGGACAAAGGGAGGTGAGAGAGACCACAGAAGTAGCTGATAGAAAGCTACCTCCTCTCAGAGGAGGCAGATTTGGCTGCCGCTACTCCACAGAAGATAAAGGCTGAACATTCTTGGTTATGTGATGCTTTATGCTTGTTCAGTGCTGTAACGGCAAGATTTGTGAATGCAGATTTGCTCTGGGATCTTGATCCTAATGAGGCAGAAAGGAAGCTAGGCTGAAAATATGGTGGCCAGGGCTCTGGCTCCCAAAGTAACAGCTGTCTCTCTGAAACTTTGTCAGGTTATGACAGCAGCACCACAGCGCTTCAGAATGGACATTCTCCCTGTGGATGATGGGACACCCAGGGTGGTCACCAACCAGGGTTTGCAATGGCTGGAGTATGTGGATGGCAAGGTAACTGGTTGTCTGGGTTTGGATTAGATTGTTTCTCAAGTTGTTTCAGAAGACGGAACTTCACAGGAGAACATTGTGATCCTTTGGCATTTTTGTTGTTGTGATAGACTGCAAGAGCCCCTCTGTGTTCTTGGAAAAGACAGAGATGTGCAGGGATGCCTGCACTGCAGCTCCGTTGGCTAATCCAGACAACGTGGCTCCAGAGCACAAAATTACTTCCTTCCCTTACATCAGTAGGCTTTTGTACAGGCTGTTTGTTTGGCTCAGTACAGCTCCTGCCCACCTTACCAGGCAGAGATGTCCTGGCCCTTGTCTCTTCTCCCCAGGGCAGTGTATCTTCAGTTTTGCTGATGGCAAGGAATCTGTGATTATGTGCTGCAACAGCTGCACTGAAGATGTATGGCTTTCAAGATACAGGAATTTCTTGCTGTGGCATGCCTTTGTTTTACTGAAGTCTAAGCAAAACCACAGGGAATGTTATCTTGTGCTCATTTTTGAGGACTCACTGTTAACTGAAAACTTCAATTCTTCCTATGAAAAAGAGTTCGAAGGCACTGCATTAGGAAACTGCATTAAGAAATGGCTTTCTCAGCTCAAATTCCTGACTTCAGTAAAAGCAATCCTATGGTCTCAAGCAGTTGAATTCTCTCTCTTATTTTCTCCTGCTTTTAAAGGTGTTTTCTTTTTAAAGAGAGAGCAAAATGTGGTGGAACTGAGGGACATATCTTCGAAGTCATTTGAAAGTGGGTTACTGTAAGCTGACTAACGCAGCATGAACTGTCCTGAGTGCAACGTTAAAATCGAGACTGTTTGCAAATGCTTTTGTCGAGGTCAGGGCTCACCTCAGCATCATTGAGTCCATGGAGTGATGGTTTCCAGTTGAAACTGGAAGACTTGTCATAGCTTTTAGCCTCAACTAGGGCTTGGCAGTGTGCTTTGAATTTGCTTTTCTTTGAACCAGATGTTTTTTAATTATTATTATTAAGCCAGATCTGAGGCAGAATTTGAGTCCTTCCTATGCTGTCAAACTTCATGTGGGGTGTAGCTAAGGACTCCTCAGCCTCTGTGTGTCCGAGGCCACTCTGTTCTATGCTTTTAAACGTCCCTCATGGAGAACTGCAGGATGGTAGATCTTTTTGGATGACTGGTTAAAAAGACTTGCACTGCTTGATCTTCACAGTTTAACTCCATTGGTTTGGCTTTAATCCAGGCAACCAATCTAATCACTAAGAAGGAATTACTGACCACGGATCCCGACACAGATGACAAACAGCTGATCTATGAGATAACAAATGGTCCCAGGAATGGTTATGTGGAGAACAAGCTGAAACCAGGAACAGTTGTGACCACGTTTTCTCAAGGTATGGAAGATGGGCTATGTGTTGTTGCTTTCTTCCTTCAGCTGCTTCAATTTGTCAAAATAGCCTATATATGGGGGAAGAAATGGTGGGAGGGACGAAGACGAGGAGTAAAATCATATTACTGACTAGAGGGTAGACTCACTACCTGATCAGGAGAGTGGTGCTCTCTTTTGAAGTCTCCAAATTTTGTCCAAAAATAAGAAGTGAACTTAATCTTGTTGATTGCAGAAATCCTGTAATTTTTGCCATCCTGTGTCCTGTAATATGCCCTCCTTCTCCAGGTTAGAGCTAGAGGCTTGGTTTGGGACATAATAGGTTGTAGATTTTGCATGTGATCCTAAGGTCAAGGAGATGTTTATCCAGCAGTGCAAAGTCAACAGCATGTAAAAAGTTCACTCTTCCGGGACGGTGGGTCCTCCATTAGCAACAAGAGGTGAGAGAGTAACTCTGCTTCCTACTCACTGTGCTCTTTCTCATTGCTCCCTCCACCCTCCCCCAGGCAGGATGAGTGTGAACAGGCAGCACAGCCTTTAGCATTTCTGGTACTGCAGTTTGCAGAGCCTTGCGCCGTGCTGCACAAGGTCCTGTACAAATGCAGTCAGCAGTTCTTTGTCATCAGCCAACCAAGCCTGGTGTCCTGTGTGCTCAGGGAAAAAAAAGGGGAAAAATAAAAAGGGAAAAAAAGAGGAAAAGACCTATGTTATTTTAGAGCTGGAACCATCTCAGCAGTGAGAAGCCCTGCTAGGACATTCCAGCTTATGGAAAAGAGCTGAAACCTGCTGCACAAGCAAATTCATATTCCGTGCATTTCATCAAAACTGCTTTAAATTTACCTTATTTTTAAATATTGCAAATAAAGACTAGACAAGGAGATGACTTGTTGTCTCTTTTAGGCTGGCTTTTGCTACAGATAGGATGTGGAAGTTAGCACGTAGCAGCATAAATGGCCTGTGGAGATCCTGATGCTGTGGCTGTGTGGCTGCACATCTGTGCTGCTCACTTATAAAGTGCTCATGTTCTGCATGGGCTCATTGGATGTCTCCTCCCACAGAGGATGTGAACCAGGGCCTCATTCGGTATGTGTTGCATGAGGAGAAGGTTCAGGAGACTACAGACAGTTTTCAGTTCCTCGTGAAGGACAGCAAACCCAATGTGGTCCGTGGCAACATCTTCCACATCCAGTGGTCTCTCCTCAGCTTTACATACAGCAGGTAAAGGGCATGGGGCTTACAGCATTCTGCTGACAGATTCGGTGGGGCAGGCAGAACTCTAATATGTGATGGGCCCACAACATGAGAATAGAATTCTGGGGCAGTTACCATCAAATATGCCTGTTTCCTGATGCCTGGTCAGGACTGAGGACTTGCTATTGCACCACACACAGCAGTCATGCTGCTGATTTGTAGGTGTGTTGGGAGAGCCAACCACATGTTGGTTGAGTGAGCAGAGGGGCCTGCTGGTGCTGGGTTACACCCTGGAGCAGGATTGCTGAATAGCTGACATCTGTCCAAGTCCCTGGTTGTTTGCATCCTGTGGATTTTCTGTGCAGACAACAGTCAGCTTGAGTTTGTTGGTGTCAGTATAAACACATAGTTTGCTCTCCAGCCTGAGCATCTTGCCCGTGTTCCTGTAGGATGCCAGTGCCTTCAGCTTGTGCGTTAAGTAGTGTCTGTTATTTGTCTCTGCTCAATTTCCAGCTACAACGTCAGTGAGAGTGCTGGCTCTGTGAGCATCACCGTGCGGCGGATTGGTAACCTCAACCAGTATGCCATTGTCTTGTGCCGCACGGAGCAGGGAACAGCCACTTCCAGCTCTGGTTCACAGTCTGGAGAGCAGGACTATGTGGAGTACGCAGGGCAGGTAGGCTGGGGATGGGGGCAGAGGAGGGAAGAACCAACTCAACACTCTGTCTGTACGTACTGTCACTGGAGTGACAGTGAAGGCAGGGCACACTGGGAAACTGGTGGAGAGCAGCAGCTTGCTTCTAATCATTATGGCTAAGCTTGTAAATTGGGTTATGTTTTCTCCTGTTCCCCAGTATGGAATGCCTGGATATTGCTGTTATGATTTTTTTTTTTTTTTACCCTGACAGCTTCCTTGTGTTGTGTGATTGATGCGTAGAGAGGGTGAGAAGGATGGAGAAGCAGGGCCCAGCACTTTGAAGTTGAAGCATGATGTGAATTGAATCATTTCTGTGCTTCTTGGACGGCTGAAAAGTGATGCAGCTGTCAGCTAAATCATCAGTCTGCATTTAAACACAGTAGCGTCTATAATACTTCTTCTAGAAAAGCATTTGAGTTGGAAGAATACTCTTGTTACATTGTTCCTACAATTGGTCATTGTAGCTGTTGGGCCTGAGCTTCCCATTCATGTTTTGTGTTTTTTCCTGTTCCTCCAGGTGGAAACATAGTGCAGTGCTGTGTGTTTTCTGCTTAGGCAGCTCTCTTTTTGCCTTTATCTCCAGGAGCTGAAACTCCTGAAGATTTGGCTGCACAGTAGTTGTATATATAGTTGTTAGGACTTTTCTCTGACTCCAGCCATTTCTTTCTCCACAATCCTTAAAACAGAGACACCAAGATTTTGTGAAGAATTCCACTGTCTTCTCAGTGCTGTGCATGGGATTGTTACCTCCATCCTTTCACTTTATTTTCTTTATGCAGTTAAGGACTGCATTAATCATCCTCAGCAAAGCACTGGGAATTTATAGTCACATCTTTTTACCCGGAGGCTCCTTGGAAACTTTCAGAAAACCCACTTTTCCTCCTGATTAACTCTTTCTCTCTTGTCCTGCACTGTGTAAATTCCTGGGTTTTACAGCTGTTGCTAATCTGATAGAAGTGTTGCCATAACTTTGAGCATATTTCAGCAATACTTTTTCAGTTTAAGGAACTTTTGTGGCCAAGAGTGAAGTTCACAACGTGCTCATTCACGGGACCTCTGTGGCTTGTGAAGTTTATAGTCCCTGTGATTTTAAGATTCCCAGTAGAACTGATAAAAACATTAAGGGGACTATTTCCTTTTTGAAAGATAGTGTGCTTGCCTGGATAGGAATGTCACTTAGAGTCATGCAAAAGTCCAAAAGCATGACTGAGAGCAGAAGGCCTCAGGGCTTGCCTACACACTGCATTTGCTGCTGCCTTTGACCTCTCCTAGTCATTTACCGTTGGCTAAGGTTGGTGTGTAGTGCTGCATGCGCAGGGTGTGTACCTGAGGAAAGGGTAAGGCAGAAGGGGCAGGAAATTTTCAGTCTCCTGCAGACCACTTGCTGCCTTCCAGGTGCAGTTTGAGGAGCGGGAAGACACCAAGGCCTGCACCATAGTCATTAATGATGACGACGTCTTTGAGAGCACCGAGAGCTTCACTGTGGAGCTCAGCATGCCAGCCTATGCTCTGCTGGGGAACATCACCCAGGCCACAGTCACCATCACAGACACTGAGGATGAGCCCATGCTGCAGTTCGACAGGAAGACGTACCACGTCAGCGAGAGCGCTGGGTTTCTCTCTGCGCCTGTTGAAAGGAAAGGTGGGTTGAATCTGAACCCACCCCGCCAGAAGGTGGATGAGGAGCCCTGGAGATGATAGCCAAGAGGGGACAGGGAGACATGAGGCACCTGTGGACAGGCTGTGAGGTAGCTTTGTGGTACAACTCAGAAGGCAAGAAACAACACATGAGAGGTGGCTTAATTTTTTTTATTCCCCAGCTCTGCTTTTAAGATTCACCAAACAAGTTAAAGCTCCCTGCTCTTGAATCATCTTTCCTCTCAGCATGAGCGGACCTTTGTATTTATTTACTGCTTCTCTGTGATCTAGATACCATGTTTTGTATGGACCCTATCACTGTGCCCTACGTTCTTTCATAGGCAAGTGCCAAAGTGCCATCTTCGTAGTAACCAAGAGTCAGATTTGGAGTGTGCCTGGAAGTGAGGCCTCAGGCAGCTTTGGTGCAATTTTAGGCACAGGGCTGGTGTTCTTCCCACTTTCTGTAGCAAATGCCACTTTAATATTTAAGTCAACATCTGATTTCCTTTACCAAATAGAGTATTTCCATAAAGTTACATTTTTTTCTGTTGCATTTTAGGAGATGCTGGCAGCACTGTGTCTGCTGTCTGCTACACCGTCCCCAAATCAGCCAAGGGAAGCAGCCTTTATATGCTGGAGTCTGGCTCCGACTTCAAGTCCCGAGGGATGACAGATGACAGCCGCATAGTTTTTGGACCAGGTGTTACCATGTCGACATGTGATGTTATGCTGATCGATGACAGTGAATATGAAGAAGAAGAGGAGTTTGAGATAGTATTGGCTGATGCTTCGGAAAACGCATGCATTGGCAGCCGGGCTTCAGCCAGCGTCTTCATCGGTGGTCCCAATGATGCCTCAACAGTGTTCCTGGGGAATGCCACGTTCACTGTCAGCGAGGCTGCAGGTGAAGAGTGTTAGGAGCTTTCACTAGGATGAGATATCAGAAAGTGTGATTTGCAGCACAGCAGCAGCATAATATAACATCTGTGAAAGATTATAATATTTCCTTCCTGCCCTGAGTGGGGAGGGCTGAGAGTTGTTCTCTGTGACAGCCTGTGTTCCATGAGGGGCAGCAATGATGGAAAAAGCGCCCGCTGAAGATTGAGGAATGTTTTTTGTTGTATGAGCCTGTTTTCTGATCTTGATTGTCTCTCACGATGCAGGAAACATTGAAATTCCAGTCCTGCGTCACGGACCTGATCTTTCAACCCCCACCTCAGTGTGGTGTGCCACTCGGACATCAGACCCTCCATCTGCCAGTCCAGGAGTTGATTATGTCCCCAGCTCCAGAAAAATAGAGTTCAGGCCAGGCAAGACAGAAGAGGTGAGGAACCACTTAGTCTCCTGATGAGCGTGCTCTGTCTGAGGATGCTTCTTCTCTCATGTATGTACACGCTCTGTATTTGCCATTTCACCACTTTGAAAATCCTCTGGAGGCCACGTGAGAATTGTAAATGAAACTGCTATGCAGATTCCCATCAGATTAGCACTCCAGCTAGAAAAGATAGTCAGACCGCCTCTCCTCGGATAAAGGTCTCTTCCCTTTTCTCTGAACTGATATTCCCAGTTTATCTAGAACATTGTTGCTATTGATTAGCAATGTTAGAAGAGACGTGACATAATTTCAGCTTTAGACAGCCAAAAACAAATGCCAGAAAGGATGACAGTTTCACATTTTTGAAGGTGGGACTTCTGCTTTCCTTCTAGTTCTGCACTCTGACAATCCTGGATGATGCTCAGTACCCAGTGATAGAAGGGCTGGAGACATTTGTTGTTTATCTCAGCTCACCCCATGGAGCTGAGCTGATAAAGCCCTTCCAAGCAATTGTGGCCATTAATGACATCATCCAAGATGGTAAGTTGTCTACTGCAGTTCTGTCTGGTCCGCCTCACCTCTTAACACTTGCATGCAGCAAGAAGCTAGTTTAAGTGAGGTTACTCCTAGGTCTGATTTAACCTGTTTTCCTGGGATCCTCTCGTTCCATTTGGATGCCCTGTATCTGTCCATGCATCACTGTCCACATGAGCTTGGAGACTTCAGAAGTGCAGAACATGAATTCTGCAGTAGCATTCACTCACTTTCAGCCACGCTCCTCTGCACAGAGCTCCATCCTCATTCATGCTTTCTATGGACTGAAGTCTCTCTTAACGATGTGAGGATGTTTCATCTCCTGATTCCGTTGTTTCTCTTCATTCCTCTCCTCTCATCTCCTATTTTTGTTCCTCTCTCATGTTTGCTTCTTTAAGAACAGCACACACTGTATAATCTAACTTTGTAGTAGTCCTTTATGCTGCTATAGCTAAATCTTCTCTATCTGTCTACAGACAGTAGGATAATGCTTTGAGACCTAGCACGTATTTCAATACTGAGTCCTCATGTAATCCCTTTTTGACATGCCCACAAACACAATCCCTGCACTGCCAGACCTGTCTTGCTCTTCAGCACATTGGAAAAGCACCACAGTGTTAGAGAAGGAGCAGGTATCAGGAGCCACTGAAATAAGTGATTTAAAGGCAATGAATAGGGGTATCTTTTTGCTGAAGTGCTGTGGGGTCAGCCAGCCCTGTGCTCTTAGGAAGGCAGATAGCAGTCATAATCACTTGTTAATTTGAAATTAAATCCTTTACTGAGACATAATAAAGCTGCCATTTCGTTCTTTGTCTGTCAGACTGTGCAGCAATTCTCCAAGGGTGTATATGCCTTGATCACTTCCCGGCACTGTGGATCTCATTCATCAGTCTGGGATTTCAGCATTGCCTGAATTTTATTTTTTTTTTTTTTTTCCTCTTTGTGCAGTACCAAGCATGCAGTTCACCAAGGATGTGTTCACAGTGAGGGAAAAGGAGGGTGCACTACACATCCCCATCTTCCGCACTGGCGACCTGAGCTATGAGTCCTCTGTGAGGTGCTACACCCAGAGCCATACAGCAGAGGTCATGGAGGACTTTGCAGAGAGGAGAAATGCAGACGAGTCCCGCATCACTTTCTTGAAAGGGGAGAAGGTGAGCTGAACCTAGCTTACAGGGAGAGTGAAGAATGACTGAGAGGAGTAGTGCAGATCTCATCCTTGGCTCTGCATTGTTAGAAGGAGCTGATAGTGGCTGTCAGAACTGGTTTTGTAGATGCTTATGGTCATAAATCCTTCTGGTTCTGGAAATATGACTTGTCTCTGAATGAAGGTCTTTGTTTCATAACAAAGCTGGTTAAGATGTGAAATGCAAATCCTCTGTCAATCAGACTCAGGATTGTTGTAGCAAACAAGGATGGATTTGTGGAAGTGGATGTTTTCTGTACTCTGTCTTGTCATGTAATTGTGTTTCTCCACACAGAGTAGCCTTAAAAATAGAAGGGTGCCTCTTCTGACAGTACTCAGACTGACAGTACTCAGACATTAAATCCAGACAGTGAGGAAACAGGGTAATCTTCTAGTGGCTTCAGGGAATGTATTATGTCTTCTGTTATCTCCTCTTCACTTGGCTTTAGGTGAAAAACTGCAGTGTTTATATCAGTGATGACTCTGCCTTTGAACCAGAGGAGCAGTTCCATGTCTATCTTGGTAGTCCGCTTGGAAACCATTGGAGTGGAGCTAGGGTTGGGAAGACAGACATGGCAACTGTGACCATCACCAATGATGAAGACGGTAAGAGAGTAGGCTCAGCAAGGTTGTGGGAGCTGTAGTGTAGGGTACTGTTCCAAGGCTATCAACACAGTCACATCGAACTCATTCTCTAATTAGATGAACACCTTCAATCACATGGTTCCAGCAGATCTATTCTGTTATTTCTTATGGAAATACCAGTTTGTCTGCTGGAGAACTACAGACTTGTACGCTGGACCGTCACGTGGTCACTTGTGTGGGGGCTTTGTGCACTGTTCTAATCGTATGGGAGAGATCAAATAACACCCAATGTGATTCAGTTTGTCCCAAGCCCCTGCAATTGCATAGACCACAGCTGTGCTTCTCCTGGGAGATGCTGCCTTTTTTCCAGTGTCTCAGCCTGGAGAGATCCACGAGGAAAGAAGGGGGCCGCCAGGGGTGATGTGGAATGGAGGCTATAGTGCCACTGCATGGAATGGATTGATGAGTACATATGGTTCCATGGAAGTCAGGGGCGTAAGATTTGCGTGCCATCCTCTGAAGCCCAAAGCATAGGAATGGAGCTTTACCCTACTCCTTGCCCTAGTTCACATCCAACCCTTACAGCTGCAGCTTTGGCCCCTGCTTTGAGGAGCCCCCTGCTCTGAAGACATGTAGATACAGTCTAAAAGGAGCTGGGCTTGGCTCAGTCCTGTTGCTGAGTACATTTAGTTCATTTGTAAACAGCTGCTGCGCAGATGTGGGGTTTTTTTCTTTACTGCTGTTTCTTTATAGCACCCACTATTGAGTTTGAAGAAGCTGCATACCAAGTACGGGAGCCACCTGGACCAGAGGGCATCACTGCTTTAAATATCAAAGTTGTCCGGAGAGGGGATCAGAACAGGACCTCAAAAGTGCGCTGTAGCACTCGTGATGGCTCAGCTCAGGCTGGAGTGGATTACTACCCCAAGAGTCGAGTGCTCAAATTCAGCCCAGGTAAAGAGTTCTTGGAGGGGAGGTCGGAGCTGGTGGTGTCACCAGAGACATTTAGTGTGTATTGGGAAGGAGCACTGAAGAGAAACATTAGATTTGGACAAAGAGACTTTTTGTATTAGACTTGCAACACAGCACCAGTTTAACTGCTCCTACTGAAGTAAACTGCATGAACTGTAAGAATAATATACCTTTAGATTTAGGGGTTTAGATTTGGTTTGGAATTGGTTCTTGGGTTCTTCACAGTATTTGTGGGAGAAAAGACAGTTCTTCAGTGCTACAAGTGGGGTGTAAAACTTTTCCCCTTTACTGACAACAAATGTAACATCATTCTTTTCCAACCTTAGTGTTCTGTGATTTCCCCACTCCCCTTGCTGTCTTAATCATTCTCAGGTCAAACACCTCAAAGTAGAGGTTTTTCTCTGAGCACCAGTGCTCTCTGCTCAAAATGCGGAGTGCTCAGCTGCTATCCAATCAGGAGAGCAGTGACAAAGAGGGAATGAAATCCTAGAGGTAGAGAGCTCTTTACTGAGCAGGCAATAGATAATTAAGGAGACAGAAAGATGATTGAGATTTCTGCTTGCTGGAATTAACAGTACATGAAAAGATGGGAACCATCTCAAATCTTGCTTTGTTTTCTCTTGTATACATTCTATCACTTGATTTGTTTTGTTTGTGGTTTTCTGGGGTTATTTTTCTGTTTTTGTTTTTGTTTTTTTTTGTGGTGGTGATGGGTTTTTTTTGGCTTTTTTTTTTTTGTAATGTATTTCAAATATACTACATGAGAACTTATTTTTAAAAGTGTGATTCTCCCAGGCTGCAGTCCTATGTGCTGCTACAGCTATAGTTTTGTGATGCAAACAGGCTGATCTGTTGGATGAAGAGCCCTCAGAACAGTCCTCTGTACTAGAAGCACTGGGTATCTGGCAGAGCAGTCCTTGGAGATTCAGCAGAGATCTTTCACTAAGAGAATAGACCGTGTTGCTAAGGCAAAAGCTGTCACAAAACAGTTCTGCCTGCTGGTATTAGAGAGAGTAGAGATGCTCACTGCAGAGGTGGGATATTCTTCGGATCATAGACTTTTACTACAGACAGCTAATATAAGACAGGCATTATTAATCTTCAGATGGCATCTGCTAGTATATTTATCACTTGATCAATCAGATCAGTTGTCATAGTTAAAGTTTTATGTATAAACTCCTGTGTGGAAAAGGCTAAATTATTAGTAGTAATAAGTGGAAATAAAATTTATAGCATGTATTTTATCAGTGTATTTCAGTGGCCACGGCATAGATGAGTTCTGCTTTTTTTTATGAGAGCTTCAGAGCAATTTCCAGTGATGAATTCTGTTTCTCTTGCATTTACTCTCACAGGTGTGGACCACATCATGTTTAAGGTGGAGATTATGTCCAATGAAGACCGGGAATGGCACGAGTCCTTTTCTCTGGTGCTGGGTCCAGATGACCCAGTGGAAGCTGTTCTCGGAGATACCAGCACTGCAACAGTGACTATTTTGGATCAGGAGGCATCAGGCAGCCTGATTCTGCCAGCACCTCCTGTGGTGAGTTGCCCATTGCAATGAATGTGATTTAGTATGCTTCAAGTACAGACTCAGAACTCTTGTGCAGTTTCTGAAAAAAACATTAAGAGCTGCAATGATGGAACAGGCTGAGTGAGTGGGAAGGATTGCCTGTCGTGCTACTCCCGTCAGACCCAGGCGTATGCTCCTATCTTGCATCTATACAGGTTGTCTCCCTGGCTGATTATGACCGTGTGGAAGAAGCGACGAAGAACGGTGCTAAGAAATCCCCTTCTCCAGGCTATCCACTCATCTGTGTCACTCCCTGTGACCCTCACTTCCCCACATTCATGGTCATGAAGGAGCGCTGCAGCGAGGCTGGGATCAACCAGTCTTCCATACAGTTCAGCTGGGAAGTAGCAACCCCCACAGATGGGAATGGGGCCAGGTCGCCTTTTGAAACCATCACTGACAACACACCATTCACCAGCGTCAACCATAAGGTGTGTGGCTAGATACTGGTGTGGCCAAGCTACAAAAGCATGTGGTGTAAGTCAGCAGAGGGCTTGGAATAGCACTGTCAATGTGTGTGTTATGTGATCATGCACCTGTGAAGTCTGGCACTTGAAAAAATGGTTGTGCTTGAGCGGGGAGCGCAATGCTCTGATGTGATCTGGAATACCAGCTTTTGCCTGCAGGGTTGTCTGCTTTCTCCCCATCCTGCTCAAGTCGAAGGAAAGGCATCACTCTGTTAGTTTGGCCTCTGTTAGTCCAGGCACTCATTTTGCTGCCTTGCTCCATGTGTGGTCTCAGGCCTCTCTGTCCCTGGACTGTTCATATCCTGCCCCACAAGCAGAATTACTGTTTTCCTCTGGGGATTTTCCTGAGTTCTCCCAACTGTGGTGTCTCAGCTCTTTTCAAGCATTTGGGTCTGTTTCTAGATGATGCATACTCAGGTATGAATGGTGTATGCTTTGGTTACACAGAGATTAAAATCTCAGATTTGTGAGTTAGTATGAAATATGAAGGCCTCTTTAGAGAAACATTTTTCTTCTGGCTTCAGAAAATTTAGCACTGTTTCACTGAGCCTACAGGAAACAGCTATGAACACTCAGACATTTGAGCAAATCCCTGGAGGCAGGGCATAGGTAGACCTTTGC
This sequence comes from Phasianus colchicus, assembly GCF_987193195.1. Taxonomy (NCBI): domain Eukaryota; kingdom Metazoa; phylum Chordata; class Aves; order Galliformes; family Phasianidae; genus Phasianus; species Phasianus colchicus. The sequence continues at coordinate 16,320,896 of NC_143439.1, read as the reverse complement.
AGGTCAGGTTCCCTCTTCCCTCTTCCCTTTCCATCACATGTATGGGCAGACTTAAGCATCTGTAATGCACCCAGCATATTCAGGCACCTTTCAGAGCTGCAACATCAACTAGAGAGGCAGACACTGGCATGCACATACTACTATTTTGCCTGTATGCAGTTGTCTGTCTCACATCTGTGCTGCTTCAAAACTCCAGGACAAAGTGTTATTGTGACTTGGAGAGATGTCGCCGTGCTGGTGCATTTGACCCAGGAGCACACTGCTCTCTCCTTGCTCCCTCCAGGTGCTGGATAGCATTTATTTCAGCCGGCGGTTCCACATTCGCTGTGTGGCCAAGGCTGTGGACAAGGCTGGCCATGTGGGCACCCCCTTGAGGAGCAACGCAGTTACTATAGGGACAGACAGTGCCATCTGTCACACTCCTGTGGTCGCTGGGACGGCTCGAGGCTTCCAGGCACAGTCGTTTGTTGCCACTCTGAAATACCTGGATGTCAAACACAAGGAGCATCCCAACAGGTATAAATCTGGAATAGAGCACAGTCCTTTGCCAGGTCTTTTGGGGTGACACAGCTCGCCTGAGAGTTGCCGCTGCCAGGCTTACCGTGTCTCCTCTGCACTGATGTGTGGCATGGGGCTCCCATGCCTGCTAGCACTGCTTTTTCTGCTTCTCATCCACTCTTTGTTTCAGGATCCACATCTCAGTTCAGATTCCGCACCAGGATGGTATGCTGCCCCTCATCTCCACCCTGCCCCTACACAATCTGCATTTCCTGCTCTCTGAGTCTATCTACAGACACCAGCATGTCTGCTCGAACCTGGTCACCATCAGAGACCTTAAAGGCATCTCAGGTAACCTTTAAAGTCAGCTTTTATTTGCACAACAAGGGAGTACGGAGAAACCAGTAACAGTAATGCACAGCAAGCTCTGTCTTCCTTTGGGCTCATTTGATATTATGGAAATAATAATTCCTGTAATAAATAACCTTCCTGTGCTAATGCAGTGATGCTCTGTTGTAACAGAGTTGCTCTGTTAAAAATGAGGTACTGCACAGGAATGTTTAAACTATAACAGGGCTAAGCAGCATTGCTGCTTGAAGAGGCTGTAGGTTCACATCATGTTGCTGATGTTCTGCTTTTCAAACCTGTTCTGTGATATCCGTGTGGATAGAGGGGAATCCACAGGAAATCTGCGTCACTGAGCTCTGCAGTCTGGCAAGAAGCAGCAGCAAGAGCAAGATCATTGCTAGGGGAAATGCCAGAGCTGGAAAGAATACACAGTTTATGTCTCACATTCGGGGCAATGTGAGGGCATAGGGTTGTTGCTCTATGGAGGGCAAAGGGTTGTTGCATTTCACTCTTCATTTCATGCTCAAGCTGTTCTATCTTTAAGCTTAAAATTTAACTTCACTCTTTAATTAATAGGTTTATAAGCTTGCTTTTTAAGATTGTTAGCGCATTCCTGTAACGTTTTCACCCTTGAAGATCCGTGTATGTTCAGTTTGACCTCTAGGGTGATGGAGAGGAGATATTAAGTCCTCAATATACTAAAAATCACTGACATGACTTGAGAATGCGAGTGGGGCTTCAGTGCACAGCTCAAACTCTTTAAGGTCTGAAGGCCTTGTATCTCTTACTCCCAGAGGCAGGATTCCTTGATGAAGTGATATACGAAAGCATTGTTCTCGGTCCTGGTTATGACCGCCCTTACCAGTTCGACCCCACAGTGAGAGAGCCAAAGACAATCCAGCTGTACAAGCACCTCAATCTGAAGAGCTGCATATGGACCTTTGATGCCTATTACGACATGACTGAATTAATTGATGTCTGCGGAGGCTCTGTAACTGCTGACTTCCAGGTAAGATGGCATATCCTGAACTTTTCGTGTCATCCAGATCCTTGTCCATTCTATGGCAGACCTCCACTGTGTGTTCATGAATACTTGCTTGGTATTTCTGCTGTTCTGCTCTGTACAGCTGAAGCACATTTTTTTCCTCCTTTACCAAGAGAAAAACAGTATTTGTGAAATACACATAATTCATTTATTTTTATTGGGATAACGTAGGTTTTATTCTTTTACTCTCTAGAGTGCTTTTTTTCCTAACATAAGGATATCCTGGAAATAGAAAACATTGAGACCTGCATTCTATTCTTTTACAACTATTACCATATTCTTCGCCCATGTGAAAGAGCAAAGAACAGAGCAGAGGCCATATTCAGTGGAGAGAAGCCATAGAAATTTTGAAGTAATTCCTTAATTAATTACCGTCACATCAAAAGCCAGAAATGTTCTCTTGTAAAATAGTGGTTTCACGACAAACATGTGTTGCACTGCCCTCTCATGGACAGATTATAAATGTCCATCTCACTCAGATGAGTGTCATCTGCATTAGATTCTTCAGTTGAATTTCCAGTCAGAACATTGTGGCCAACACAATCTATTTTAATTTCTGCTAGTCTGGAATATTTTGTTAACTTCCCTTTTATAGCTCCAGTTATTTACACAAATCTAGAGAAGCACTTGACCTGAGCACCTATATAATATAGTATGAGGAGACTGGCACCAACCAGTCTGGAATATCTCCCTGAACTCTCTGAGGGCTCGTGCAGCACAGCTGTGCCCCACAGATCATAAATGCTGTATACGGAGCCAGATACCTGTGCTGTTTCAAGTGCTCTTAGGGCAGTTCTGAGAAAGCAGAATTGCTTCATTTTAATTCGTGGAGTTGGAAACTCTTTTCAAGGTGAAGCTGTGAGCACAGCTCCCTTTGTTAGGTGCATTAATGACAGCAGTGTGTTTTAGCACTTGCTCTCATTTAAAATACATGAAGGCACTTTGGTCAAACCTGCAAAGAAGGTTCATGTGTGGATATCTGACCTAATAGTAGGGTTTTTCTAGTACGTGAGGAGTGCTCTCTACTTGTATACTTCTTTATTATTATTTATTATTATTATTATTATAACATCAGTCTTTATTATTTTTCAAATTATCATCTAGTGACAAATGTTTTGCAAATTAATTTATTGATTTTAATGCAAATTCCTACATTGTAGTAGAAAACTTGCATGCCTCTGATTTCCCAGGAACACTGTGGGCATTTTCATTTTATGTTCGTTGCAGATGTTCAAAGCCATGTATTAGAGGGGTCTACAAACTTAGTCATTCCGTTAGTGTAGGCAGCCTGGAAAACACTCAGATTTATAAAGTTTTTTAAAAATGCTTCTATTGTATGATATGAAAAATAGCATTCGCCAGCCTGGTCGCATCTGCACCACAGAGCTTGTGTAACACAGGAGTACCAAGGAAGCTACAGAAGTGCATGGCACGCAGGGCTCTGTGCCGCCATCCCTTGTGCGTCTGTGTCTCACATCCCATTAGGCTGCAGTCTGTAATGTGGATGTAGATGTTTTATTCCTGTAGTGAATAGTTCAGATATTAAAAGGAAGGGAAGAAGATTTGCTCCTGACTGCACCAGTGTGCTTGGTCTCATCTCACTTCTACTAAATAGGAGTCTTTTGTTGCAGACATTGTGGCTTTTTTCTCCATTTGCAGAGCAGAATGTGAACAAAGAGGGTGCTGCAAGTCCAGACCAGTGTCTCTCCTTTGAAGAGTGCATAATCACCTGCTTGGGTTCTATTGACAGGTACGGGATTCTGCTCAGTCCTTCTTAACAGTCCACGTCCCCCTGTATGTGTCCTATATTTACGTGACAGCACCGAGAGGTTGGGCTTCTCTTGAGCATCACACAGAGATGGAGTTCTCCTTTTTCTACGACACTGTTCTCTGGAGGACAGGTACGTCCAAGGCACTTGAGAGTGTATATGAGCATTGTTTTCTTCTCAGTTTTCCATTTTCTTAGTTTCTGCAGTGTCGCTGCAGTCCCAAGTTTGGGTAGTGTGCAGTGTCAGTCCAGCTGTGCTTGCATTTGTGAAAGCTTAGTAAGGGAGTTGTCATTTCTCCCAGCATCTGTTAATGGGAACAGTCATCACTGAGATGGTGCAGGATGAGAGCTAGGTATTCATTGGAGCCTCCGCAGCCAGGCAGAGGTTGCTCCCCATGTGACATATGGCATGGTTTCTCCAGTGCTTTCCATTGAATTCCATGTGGGAACTGCAGTTGTGATCCTCAGCCTCCTAGCGCTCAAGGTTGACTTTTTCACATCATAACTGCAGTGCTGCCAGTGGTGGGTCCCATACTGTGCCTGTCCCCTGTTGCTGGTGACATCTAAACCTAACATCATTGTGTGTATTTATGGTTTGTCCTTTGCCTGTTCTATTCCCAGCTCATTTATTTTTCTTTCCCACAATATCTGGAAGCGTACAGCTGACTCACCTGAGGATGATCTCAGTCAAACTGTGCCTTTTTGGATCTCTCTCAGATGCTTCTGGGCTGACTAGGGCTGTCTGTCACCACGTGAGGACTGCTGCCACGTGTCCTCCACAGTGACTTTGTTCTTGCTGTACCACACAGGGATTCAGACGGACAGCGTCCTCTCAGCCCGGCTGCAGATAATCAGGATCTACATCCGTGAGGATGGCCGACTGGTTATTGAGTTCAAGACCCAGGCCAAGTTCAGAGGTGAGAATGAATATTAGTCCTGATGAAGAAGGAGAGCACCATGAGAATGCAGCCGAGTTCTGAAAGCAAAGGTAGTAAAACAAGCTATGGCTAAGGCCAGTGTTCATAATAAGAGTATTTCTGCCCAAGGGCCAATTTGTTCTTTCTACTAGCCTCTCAGCCTAGAAATACTTCACATTTTTCACTTTTAACTTTACAAACTTTACACCTAATGTCAATGATTGAGCTAGGGCCCTCATAAGCCCTTATTGGTTTGGATATAATTATTTCCATTAGATTAAAAGCCTTCATCTAGCAGCAGGTGTCTTACATAGAGACTGCCTTCTCCATTTTCTTTTGTCCTTGCCAAGGCAGGGCAGCTCTATGTCCTCTGCTGCTGTCTCACATAGTTATCACAGAATGGCCCGGCTTGGAAGGGACCCCAAGGATCATGAATCTCCAACCCCCATGCCACAGGCAGGGCCACCAACCTCCACATTTAATGCTAGACCAGACTGCCCAGGGCCCCATCCAATCTGGCCTTGAACACCTCCAGGGACAGGGCATCCACAACCTCTCTGGGCAGCCTGTTCCAGCACCTCATCACTCTCATAAAAAAGAACTTCCCCCTGACATCCAATCTAAATCTTTCCTCCTTCAACTTGTCCTTCTGTTATCTACCCCTTCGAAGAGTTGACTCCCCTACTGATTATAGGCTCCCTTTAGGTACTGAAGGGCTGCAATGAGGTCACCCCACAGCCTTCTTTTCTCCAGGCTAAAACAAGAAAGTGGAGCAGCACAGTGACAAGTCATAGGAACAGGGGCATCCCCTGCCAGCCAGGAAGCTGCTGGTATTTGGGAGTAGCAGGCTGCAGAAATAGCCAAGTTTGGCTCCACCTCAAGCCAGTGCACTTACCAGAAGCTAAAATCTGCACTTGGGTGTGAAGTACCAATAGCTGAGGTGCTGAGCAGGCTCTAAGGTTGCTCCTAATGAGAGACCTGGGGTCTCTCTTCCCCTGTGCTGCTGTGTGCATTGGTATCTCCCAGTGCCATATTGTCATCTCCTTGTCCTCACCACAGGGCTCTTTGTAATGGAGCACCACAGCTTGCCAGATGTGAAGTCATCTTTAATGACTCCAGACCATCTGGGAGGGATCGAATTTGACCTGCAGCTGCTGTGGAGTGCTCAGACCTTCGATTCTCCCTACCAGCTTTGGAGGGCAACTAGCTCTTATAACAGGTGAGGACCACAGGCTCAGCTCTTCAGGCCATCTTTTTTTATTATTGTTTCTGTCTTTTCTTTAATCTATATTCCTTGCATCGAGGATCAAATTAAGCACTGTCAATCAAATTTGTTCCTCCTGCACCTGCTGAATGGGTGTTTCTAGGGTTTGGGTTAGGTCCTATTATGAACCCTCCTTGCTCCACTAATTTGGAAAATGTGGATGTTAGGCAACGCATCAGGTGGTGGAATGGCCTGGAGTTTGGTTTGATGATGATGGTGTCTCCTGTCTGTTCTCAGGAAGGACTACTCTGGAGAGTACACAATCCTCTTAATTCCTTGTACTGTGCAGCCTACGCAGCCATGGATAGAGCCTGGAGACAAGCCCCTGCCCTGTACAGCTCATGCTCCTGAGCGGTAAGGAGTCACCCTTTTCACCTCTGAATCCAGTTTTGGGTTATTTGCATGGTCCCAGGAAGCAGCGGATGCGCTACAAGAGCAGGAGGGAAAGGGCAATAACCTCCCCTGTGGGCTCTCAGCCGAGTGGTTTTCAGCGTTGGGGCTGCAGAAGCCTGTGTAATTGTCAGAAAGCTTTAGCTGGTTGTGCAGGGCACAGTACTGTTACTTGAAAACTGGGCAGGGTGAGAGGCAACAGGCAAGCTTAGGCTGAATACTGCTGGGCTATGAAAGTAGAATGGGAAAATGGTAAAGTAGATGTAACTTCGTGTCACCAGCGTGTAACTTCAGATGCATCTAAACTAAACTTCACTCATTCCCTTTCTGTCTCAATACAGATTTTTGATCCCGATTGCCTTCCAGCAGACAAACCGCCCAGTTCCTGTTGTCTACTCCCTAAACACAGAGTTTCAGCTCTGTAACAATGAGAAGGTGTTTCTGATGGATCCCACCAAGTCTGAAATGTCTCTGGCAGAAATGGATTACAAAGGGGCTTTTTCAAAAGGTAGAATATCTTTTCTTGTTCCTCTTGTATTGCATGCTTCTGTTTTCAGAACTTCGGTTTCTTTGAAAAAGGAAGGTATAACTCAGATTTGGCTTTGCCATCTTGTACAGCAACAACTGGTACTTTGAGCATGTCAGAGCACCGCAGTGTCAGGACCAGAAGACACGAATGTTCTCGTGGCAGGGTATTCTGTCATGGCAGGGTATTCTGTGCACATGGACATGTACAAAAGCACAGCTGCTTGTAGTGGGAGGTGTGTGGCTCTAACAGAGGTTCTCTTGTTGAACTTTTTGTTATCTCTTCCTTGACGTCCTTTGGAGAGTTTAACCTCTCAATCTCCTCAGGGCAAATCCTATATGGCCGTGTGCTCTGGAATCCTGAACAAAACCTAAATGCTGCTTACAAACTGCAGCTGGAGAAAGTCTACCTGTGCACCGGCAAGGATGGCTACGTGCCCTTCTTTGACCCAACAGGAACTGTCTATAATGAGGGGCCTCAGTATGGCTGTATTCAACCCAACAAACACCTGAAGCATAGATTTCTCCTCTTGGTAAGTTTTCTGCTGTGGATAAAGCCATAATGTGGAGCATTAGGTGCTGTCATGCCTGAATAAGTCTGGTCTCTTAGCCCCTTACTTACCTAACAGATGGGGAACTAAATGACATTCCATCTTGCAGGGAGAAGCTGCACATCAGGGAGTACTGTAAGAGGTTCTTACAGAAATAATGTGCTTGCAGTGCTGTCCTCTGCTTTTGCTTTAGATTTGTTTTCCCTAGAGCAAACAGGCTCTGTCTACAAAGGAATGAGAAGTGAAATGCTGTGGCTTTTTGGTAGTACTAGACAGACAGGTCCAAGCTGCAAGACAAGACCGAATCTTCCTCAGTCTTAAGCCACGAATATTTCTTAGTCTAAAGCAAAAGAAAACAAATGAGGAAAAGAAAGAAGAAAAAAAAAGCACAAAACCTACATATACCAAGGTTTTAAAAATTCTCTTGATCTCTGTTTGTGCTGTGGCACAGGCAGAATACAAAGGGAGATCTATTTACCAGCTGCACAACATCTCCCTTCATTGCTATGGCATGCTTTCAAGGTGCATTCAGCTCTAATTACAAGCTTTCAAATTAACATTAGCCAGCGTCCTCACTGGCAGCCTTACTAGCACTTAGTGCTATTAGTTGATGTAGTGTGCACATGAGCTGGCTGCTTAAGCTCTTTTCCTGATGCTCCACTCTACAAACCTACTATTGAACTGTTCAGTGCTAAAATGGTATGAAGTGCCTAAACATCATGCAGGTTAGAAATATGTCCCATGCAGAAATATAATCATTAAAAAAAAGTACATGCTCGTCTATGTGGAACTTGGACCTTTGGATTTAATTTCTGCAGCAGTGCACAGGTGTTATTGATACACTCAGCTTCTGGCTTCCCTTTGAAAGGTGTGCAAAAATGCCAGGCTGAGCTTTAAAATGCCCCAATGTGTTAGAATTTGTTTTTAAAACAATAATGAGCAATTTTAAGAAATTTGTGCCCACGCATGAGCAAGTGTTTCTGAGCAGGAAAGGACATCTTTTAAGGGAATATTTAATTTGAGAGGAGGAAGCTTTGAGATGAGCTCAGGGAGAGACAACATCAGCTCTGGCAAAAGGAAGCAGAGAGACACTGGGAGTGTTGCTTTCCTTTACAGTATCACTGAAGCAGCTCTTGAAAGCACCTGGTTATTCAGGTGCACAGTGTTGATGGCATGCACTCTTGCTCTGATTTTCAGGACCGAAACCAACCAGAAGTTACAGATAAGTATTTCCATGATGTGCCTTTTGATGCCCACTTTGCCTCTGAACTGTCTGAGTTTCACTCAGTAAGCAGCATGCCTGGTGTGGATGGATTTACTCTCAAGGTGGATGCTCTCTACAAGGTATGTATCAAGCAATGTCCATAGACCAGAACTAAGTCCTCTGTTAGCTAGCTCAGAGCACTCCGCACTCCTTCCCACTGTCAGGAGAGCTTAGGTTGCGATTCCCCTCCATGCTCAGAGGCTGGCTTTAGGACAAAACTTGGAGGAGCCAGGCAGATCACAGCAGGAATTGCCACAGTGGGAGGGACGCAAAGGAAACTCTCAATCGAGGGCAGCTATGTAGATCCTGATTTCCCAGTTTTTTCATCCCTCCCCAGTGAGGCCCTCTTTTTAACCTAGCAACCTCCGTGGGCTTAAGTGACTTCTTGGCATTCCTAGGGTCACACCATAAATTAACAAAGGAAACAGTTTGGAATCAAACTCCTGCACAGAAAAATGGAGATGAAGATTCTGGTGGTTAGGATTTTTTTCAAAGCGCTCAGTGAACAGTTAAAAAAAAAAAAAAAAAAGGTTGGCAATGTTCTCCATTAATCATTACAATTGTCAAAGACAGACAAGAAGACTGAACTCAGTGATATAAGTATTGGTGCAGGTGCTTATGCTGAATATTTTTGCTGATATCTGCATGACTCAAAAAAATGGAAAAAAAAATGCATCCAGTTCTGTCTTTACCTAACAAAATCATTTTATCTGACTTCCTGTATGCACATCTTCCCTTCCTCGCAGGTGGAAGCTGGACATCAGTGGTACCTTCAAGTTATCTACATAATAGGCCCAGAGAGCATTGCAGGGCCTCGTGTTCAGCGATCCCTTACTCACCACTTGAAGCGTGGCCGCAGGGACCTGGTTGACGGTGATGGGAGGCTGATGCTGGATGACTCCTTAATCTATGACAACGAGGGTGATCAGGTCAAGAACGGCACCAACATGAAGTCGCTGATCTTGGAGATGGAGGAAGCTGTGGTTGCAGCCTCCTTATCGCAGACAGGCGCTTCCCTTGGGAGTGCATTTGCCGCTGTCATGCTGCTGTTGCTGGTGCTTTTGGGAGTCTGCCTTGTCACCAGGAAGTGCCGGACGCTGCGGAGGAAGAGAGAGGCTGTTCGAGCTGCCCCAGAGGAACACCCTCTGAACACTAAGGTGGAGTTGCCCAAGGGCACAGAGAAGGCAGTGAACAGCCAGTACTGCACCGTGAGGAACGTCAATATACTGAGAGAAACAGGAGGCATCTCCAGTGTCAAAAGCAGGAAGGTGAAGCAGGTGAACTTAGAAGTTAAAGTCCACAATAATTTGCACGACGGAACAGAAGTTTAATGGAGCGCGTACTTATGTTTTGTAAAAGCCTTTTATAACTTGTAAAAAGAAAAAAAATCCACAGAAACAAAAACCAAAAGATAAGTAAAAGTATGCTGGTATTTTTATACTCTCATGAGAAAAGGAGGAGTTCTGGCTTTGTGTGATGCACAGCAGCCCAGGCTCTCACTGCTCTGCCCGTAGCTCCTGCATCACACATAACTGGTCCATTTGATGTTTGAGCAGGGGGGCTATGCTTCAGGGGCAGAAATCCCCCGGGGAAGGTGACACAGGCCTATGGCAGGGCCTGGTTCAGCCCTCACAAGGAGGAGACCACAGTTCCCTGCGGGACTTTGGAGCACTTTTAGCAATCTCTGGGAAACTCAATGTGTTTGTGAATCCACTTTGTTGAGCTTTGAGCACAACAGTGTGTGTGCCAGCAGGATGTGGGAGCAGTTTGCCACCTCCCTAGGGAAGAAAGCAAGAGAAGCAATATATCCTCATGTAATATCAGAGGCAGAGTGACTTGATTTGCTTCTTCAAATGAGGCAAAACTATACTAGAAACCAAAACTGCAGCCTCAGTGCTCAATGGGACCTGGGGGTTTGTTCTTGTGCTGGCAGCTTGGCCACACACAACCCTATGGGACCTTTGCTACAGTGGTGCTCTCTGGGGGAGTTATGGCAGTTAAGGGACATGAATTGTCACATCTCATGGTGCTACAGAGTAAAGTTTGAATGTGAACCTACCAGAGCGTGACAGTAGTGTTCATTTCCTGCGCCTCCCTGCCTTCAGCCACCATTTTTTACCTGCTGCCTGGTCCTGGTGGCAGCACGGGTGCCGCTGGCACTCTAAAGCAGCCAGAGCTGTGTCTGCATGTGGCAGCAGTCCTTGACCTTGGGTGCTGGTGGGGTGACTCCGTGGTGCTGCCTGGGTTGTGGCATGGTGGTTTGCAAGCCAGCACCAACCACAGCTGTACGGAGCCCTTGGCTGTGGCCACAGTGCTCCCCAGCGTGAACTCTGCCAGAGGGGCTCTCCGGGACACCACTGCCAGTCAGCAGCCACGGTGAGCAGCAGCAGGAGCTGATGTACTATGCCTGCTTAAGTAGCAACACCAAAAAGGTAACAAAATAACTCAAATGAGCATCTCCCCTAAAGCTTCCCTGCAAAAACTCAGCACCAGATCTCCCAGACAGACTAGCCCCTTACCAGATCATCTCTGAAATGAGGATCTTTTACATCACTGATTAGTCCCTCTCCTGGGAGGGATCTGGTGACCAACACCTCCCATAACATACAGAGGCACAGAGATGATCTTGAATATATACTGCCTTCAATAGCTAGGACTTCAGGGTAATATAGAGATTTCCTTTCATCGTATAACATACATACACTTGCTTTTCTAGTAGTAATTTAGTAGTAATTTATGGGGTGTGTGTGTATACATATATGAAGTGTATATACTGTGTGTATCAATGTGTGCATCTAACTGTGCATCTGTGTATCTCTGCATGTCTGTGTGCCTGTGTACATGTGCACACTTGCATGTACACGTGTGTGCACATCTGTGTATCCATGGGTGTACCTCTATGCGTCTGCATTGGCATGTGTCTCCATGTAAGCTTGTACATGCATTTCTCTGTGGTTAGGGGTGAGTGTATGTCTGTGTCCATGTGCATGTACCTGTTTCTGTCCATGTGTTTGTCTGTTTATTTGCATCTCTCCATGTATCTGCAAGTGCATATCAATGGGTGTGCATGCCTGCACATCTGCATCTGCATGTCTGTGCTTCTGTGTGGGTGTTTGTGTGTATAAATACATACCTGCGTGTGTGCATCTCTGTGAATGTTTGTGTCTTTCTTGGAATTCAGTGTATGTGTGTGCAAATGTGCATGTGTGCAGAAGCTTGTACGCGAGTATATGCAGCAACACAACACGGGAGCAAATATATGGTTTAAAAATACTGAATGCTTAGTTAACTGTTGGCTAATTGCTTATTAAATATAGGAAATGTCACATAGGTGTTGTTCAATAAGCAGTGGAAACTGAAAACAGTTTGTTCATGTTTCAGCTCTAAGTAGTACCTTTTCCCCCAGCTTATCACAACCTCCGTTTTATTTTTTTAATTTTTACAGCACGCTGGGTTTCTGACAGGTCATGTATTAATCACTGCCGTGTGCTGAATATTAATAACATACTTGAACATTGTATAAACATTGAATAATTACTTTATAAATATTGACTTCTCTGTTAAAGGTTCAAAGCCTTGCGTAAACAGTGAAGGAAGATCAGAAATCAGACTGTGTGCTTGTGTTTCAGCACAGAAAAGGGCCTCTTGGGAAGTGAAAAAGCAATTATTGTGATCTGAAAACTGTAGTTTGATGTGATATATTCAATATTATGACTGCCAGTGTTGTATAAAGATTGGAGTTTCAAGCATTAGATGTACAACTTCTGGGCTTTTGAGAGGTTGTGGAACCATAGAATCACCGAGGTTGGAAAAGACCTCCAAGATCATCCAGTCCAACCATCCACCTATAACGACTCGTTCCCACTAAATCGTGTCACTCAACACAATTTCTAAAGGTTCCTTGAACACCTCCAGGGTTGGTGTCTGCACCACCTCTCTGGGCAGCCCATTCCAGCGCCTGACCATTCTTTCAGAAAAGTAGTGTTTCCTAATATTCAAGCTGAATTTCCCCCTGCACAACTTGAGGCTATTCCCTCTAGTCTTATCATTGTTACAGAGAATCACAAAATGGCCCAGGTTGGAAGGGACCCCAAGGATCATGAATCTCCAGCCCCCGTGCCACATGCAGGGCCACCAACCTCCTCATTCAGTACCAGACCAGGCTGCCTAGGGCCCCGTCCAGTCTGGCCCTGAACACCTTCAGTGTCGGGGCATCCACAGCCTGTTCCAGCACTTCACCACTCTCTCAGTGAAAAGCGTCCCCTGACATTCTCCTCTAAATCTTCCCTCCTTGAGTTTAAATCCATTTCCCCTTTTCCTATTGCTTATTTACCCACGTAAAAAGTTGACTTCCCTCATGTCTACAAGCTCATTTTAAACACTGGAAAGGCCGTAATGTTGTCTCCCCGCAGCCTTCTCTGCTCCAGTCTGAGCAACCAGCTCCTTCAGCCCGTCTTCACAGGAGAGGTTGTTCTCCAGTCCTCTGATCACCTTCGTGGTCCTCCTCTGGTCCCGTTGTTGATTGTTTTCTGTAATAGTTGTTACCAAAAGTTGAGTGGTCAGATATAGTCAGTGATTCAACAGTTAAATGCACAGTTGGGGTTGGAAAGTTTATTTCAAATACGTGGGCAGTAACTCAGGGAATGCACTGTGAGTTTTGGTGCGTGTAGAGAAGTACACGAGATAGACAAATATAAATAATCATCCTACTGTTGTTCAATTCAAACATAAGTAGTTTCACTTGCCTTTGGTCATTCAACAGAGAAGCTGAATAAACAGCTGAAAAATGAAGGTTGCTAATACTCTAATGTTAGTGTTTAGCATTCTGTTTCTTGAGCTGCTTCTCGGGAAGCCTTTAAGCTATTTGTTAGTGTCTGAGCTTGCTAAGTTAACCGGTTATGTTTCAGGAAATCTTCTTTCAGAAAGATAAATTAGGCTGTAAGAAGCTGTTTTGCTCTGAGCTGTAAAGAGTGCGCAGTATTCAAAGAATTCATAAAGCTCACGTGTACGCGTAGCTCACTACAGCTGTATTGAAACATCTATGAAAACTGCATTCCATTTTCAAGTACGTTAGACTTGTGGGTGCAATTATTGCTCACCTATGTAGCAGGAATTTGTTACTGATTTTTTTAGTCCATCTAAGCAATAAATACGTTCCTTTCTACAGCTGTGTTCTCTCAAGTTTTATGGTTGTTTCAAATAACAGTTATGAGGACTTAGTTGTGAGGAGTTTCTTTGTTGTTCCAACTTCCTGTTTCTGTTACTGGATTTTTTCACTGTTGTTCACTGGTAAGTCGTAGCTGTCGAAGAGTTAAGGGGCTGTAAGAGTCCACTTCTGATGACTAAATTCTTAGTGGATTTTAATGCCATTTTCTCAAGAATGAGATTGAGCAGCCTTTTATTCCTAAAAGCACTTCATGTCTGCCGTAGGCTTTTCAGCTGAATCAGCTGTGTTTTACATTTTGCTTTTACCAGAGGAGCAGGAAACAGCTATCAGAGGTAGACTGAGTAGAATCACAATCTACCAGAAAGCAAAGATGAGCTATGAGATCCTTCTTTATGCAGTCCAACCTCTACAGTGAAGTTAGTCGCTGGAATAGGTTGCTTGCATGCATTTGACCATGAAACACAATTAGTATATATTCCAGCTGAGGGACTTAACTCTTGGCTATGCTTGAAGATGCTTAGTGTGCTGCTGATGACTATTTTGTTTCGTTATTCAAGTTTCCCTACAAAGACAGGGCTAGAGTTTAAGTACAGTTTTCTGTATGGACAGTAGGTGTTCCTTAAGGCAAAGAGCAAATAAAGCCTCTTCACGCAGGCAGACACGTTTTTAATTCTTAGTGGATGCATTTCTGCTCCTGTGAAGCAAAAAAAAACGTGCAGCACCACCATAATCTGTGTGGCTCCGAGGCTCTACTTTTGTATTTTGGTATTAATTGCACGCATTTTGGAAATTTGTAACTGAACGAAATTCTGCCAAAAGACAGAAGTAATCTAATTAAAACTTTAAAAAGCTTGTTGGATTTCCTGCATCATTAATTCTTTGAAAATGTTTACAGTTGACCATGACTGTGATAACTAAATGTTCTTTGTTGCTAATGATTCTAAGAAGCTGAATTCTTTTTAGGATCAACTGGCTAACTTTCACCAGCTTACTTCACACCTGCATGCAGCCAATGAGAAAACAGAATTGGTAAGTAAAACCTAAGCAATGACCTAGTGATTTTTTTTTTAAATCCTGGATTTAAATTAAATTGGATCATTAAGGTACAAACCAAAAGAAAAATATCCTTCCAGCTTATCTAATTGGAAAAGAACTTGCGTCACTCAGATTTGTAAAGCTGTCTAGCAACCAGTCAAAAATCAAGAAGCAATGGCTCCCTTCCTGAAGACAAAACACTTAAGTCTTGGTGGTTCAGAGGTTAGCTCTTGATATTATAGCAACTCCTTTTTTTATAAGAAGCCACTTAGGCTCAGAATTCTTGCATGTGGTATTTCAGTCAAACATTCAAAAAACCATCTTCAATAGGGAAGAAATTAAATAATGTTTTACCAAGGCTAGCTCTGCCACACGTTAGCAAGTTTCCTAGAAACACCAGCATTTTCAGAGCTGATCCTTTGAGAGATTTTTGCATTCTAAGAATCTTTAATTGTATAGACTGAAATTGAGCTTTAGCCCCGGACTTCCAGGAGTGACACAGTTTTGATACCGTAGAAAAATAGGAGGCAAAAGACTTAAGTTGCTAGCTGAGCAACTTCCTCTCTGTAAGACATGCTTCTTGTGTGATTATTTTTTTTTTTTTACAAACCGTGTTTGTCCTGGATGCTGTCAGCGTGTAAAGTAGGGAGGAAAAAAAAAACACCAACAAAAAAACCCAACCCTCTGTATCTTGCAAGCAGTTCCATTTACAAGCTATTTCATTAGCTCTAATAATAGCCAAATAATGCACTTAGAGAGAGGGATTTTTACCGTTTGTAGTCAGTAACCTCAATCAACTGTTCTTTCAGCATAGCTACAGTTAGAACTGAGGGATTGCTGTCAGAAAGCAATCTCAAGAAAATACCACGAGCTTTCAGAACAGTCGTTTTGATTTAGAAGTTGCATGCTAATCTGCTATGTATAAACAAAGCAAGAGGTATCAAGAAACAGAATGACTGGATGCTTAAAATCATGATACGGGAAAGAAACCGTGGGCAGAAAAGTGAAATAGCTGTATTCTTTGACAGAGACAGCGTTAAGATAGAGGCTGTCCATTTGTCTGCATTCTCCAAAGCGTTTGACAAGGTCTATTGCCAGAGATGTAAAGATGTCATGGAACAAAGGTGTCCTTTCTTGAACTAAAAAACTGAAAAGTGAGAAGTGGAGGGCAAGATTGCTGTCAGGTTTTTTTTTTTTTTTTTAATAAGGGCAAAAACAACTGTGTTCCCTGGCTGTGTTGAGGTTTAAAGTTTTCAGCATACTTAGAAATGTTCTGGAAATGAAATCTAGTAAAGAGGTGACAGTGCTCACCTCAAGTAAAAGTATTTAAGGTAATGAAAACTGAAATAAGCTGTGGAAATCTGCAGAAAAATCTCATGACATTCCGTGTGCGAGTGAATTTTTGATTTTTTTTTAGTAAAATGAAAGCAGAAAAAAAACACTCTACAAATCTCTCCTTGTTTTGCAGAGCAATCAGTTTCTGAAAACTGTAGCAGAACAGAACATGGAACTAGAGCAGCTACAGAAACAACTGAGGTATAAACCAGGCAATTTAAAAAAGATAAAAATCTTCTCTCTAGGCTTTCCTAACTTAAGCTTCTATCATAAGCCTTTTTTGTCTTGCAAACTGTCTTGACAGCGATGGTTGAAATGGTTTCAGTTAATGGCTTCGTAATGGCTTGCTATAAATGTGCATCAGTAGTGGTAAAGTACAATATCACTAGTTATTTCTAGTCCCTGTTAGTTTATTTTTAAAAGTAATAAATGTTCTCCAGTTTTCTTCATGACTTAGTTGTGCTCCAGTTTGCATTAATTTGTTTGCTGTTTTTCAACTTTATCATATACTCACTGGTCTTTAAATTTGCCCTAACACAAATCCTGGATAATTGGGTTAAACCCAGTCTTTTTGCTCCCAAGACAGAGGAGGAGGAGTGTGCTTGTTTCAATGGATTTTTGTACTGTGGAGAAGGTCTGGTACATTAACTTCTTTCCTTTTCTGTTTCTGCTCTTGATGAGCCTTTTTAGATTACAATGCATATCAATTAATTCTTGAGAAATGGTTAACGATTTGTAATTCCTAGTACAAATTGCTTTAAAAAGTGAAACCAAATTCTGAAAAAGATTACTCTTAAGTATCTGAGGCCACCTGTATTTACACGATTGGAGCACTTTAAGTTGCTGATTGCCTCGTCCTCCCAAATATTCATTCCACATAAACAGGTTATAATTAATGCAGCGTTTCTGGCTCATTGTTCCACATGATAAGAGGAAAACTTCTTGCACTGTATGAAAGAAGTTGTATGAAATCTGACTGCCCTTCACAGCCCTTTCAACAAAGCTGCAAGAGTATGATTTTTCCTCTGTGAGAATTAAAGTGTAATTCACAGTCTGTTTTCTCTACGTAGGCAAGCTAAAATAGATAGGTGGACAGCGAGTGCTAAAGTTGATGAAATGATCAGATTGACAAAGACGCTTCAAGGCCAATTGGAGAGAAAGGTATTCTAGAGAAAGGGGTAATTTTCTGTTGCAACTGAATGACTATACAGATATCTAATGTTAAGCGTTAAATTAATCTCCAGTTGTTCTCTAATTTAATTTATATTGTATTAGATTTAGTTTATTTTATATATCTTTGTTTTTATAAATGAAACTCAGATGTTGCCTGGAAAACACGTGTGTTCTTTCTAGGAAGAAGATGTGGTATCTGCCCAGCAAAGAGAAGCAGCATCTGACAAACTCCTGCAACAAGCGCAGTCTAGCGTAGAACAATTAGAATCAAGGTAAAGACATGTTGTTGGATGTTACTGATGGGATATGTACAAAAAAAAAAAAAGCCAAACAGGAACACAGTTCTGGCAACTTACTTTCTGTGAGCTTAGTTTGAAAGAAGTACAGTTCTTTAATTAAGCTTTGTATTGTTAAATGAGTAAAATTACTCGTTTGTTTTAGATTACATGTTACTGTCCAAGATGCCGAACAAATGAGGACAGAAAGAACAGCCCTGGAGAAACAAATCAGAACGCTTCAGACAAAGTGTGCTAATTTATAAAGGGAAAAGCATGAAGCAGTTGCAAAAGTCCAAGACTGCCTACGGCTGTTAGAAGAAGCAAACCTACAAAAAAGTCAGGTAAGTCACGAGTGAAGGCATTTCTTAGGTGTTAGAAAACTTTCATCACCTGCAGTTATGAAGTGCCCATTTATGTATATATGTGGAGGTATACACACATACACAACCAAATGTCTTTCATTTCTGTTGTACTAAAATGAGTAATGCAGAAGAGAGCAAACTTATGATCTGACCTCACATCACTTAGTTTTGTCATACTTAAATACATAAATGTTATTGAATATTTAAAAACAAACCGGGCTGTCAGAATAAAAATGAAGGCCCTGTTATTATGAATTTATGACTTAGTAGTGGTTAGGAAAGGAAAGGTGAAACTAGAGAGACTTTTTTTTTAAAAATAAGACAGGTCCAAGAGAGTGAGCTTTGTGTTCAACTTCTTGTTATCCTAAGGAATTCTGAAAAATTTATTGTGTAGTAAGTCAGCAAAACCTACAGTCAGGAAAAAACAAAGAAACCCTCCAGAGGATTTGAGTGTGTGCGCTAGATGGGGGGATGAAATTCAAATGTGCTGTACTGGCTGCTGAGCTTACTGTTTGACAGTAATAACGTGGTCCTATGATTACACTCATGCGATCCTCAGTGGTATTTAATAAAATTAATAACTTTTAATAAAATAGGGATATTTAAAAAACAAAAAAACACAGTGTACCTTAACGTGCAGTTTTGATTGGCACGTTTCACGTGAAACAGGAGAGCTAGAGAAGTGCAGGAGTCAACATGACACATACGAGAAATAAATGTAATAAAAGGTTCTAAACAATATTTGATTAAACTGTTAGGGGATAATTCTTGTGCCAGAAGCGTAGATAGAAAAACAATCAAAAATGGAAAAATCCACCAAAACTTCCTAAAGGCAGGGTCTCATCCAGCAGGTTTGAAAGGTATCGATTCACATACACATAAAAAAAGTCTCCCTTTCTCCCATTTCTTCATTTCTCCAAAGTATCTACTCTTTGCCCCTATAGGAGACAGCGTGCAGGGACTGGTGGACACTTGCGTGTTTTCATGTTAAGCTTCAGCTGTAATCAGGCTTCCAGCAATCTAATGAATTCTGTTTGCTGGAAAGACAGAGCTTCAATGTGCCTAGCAGACTTTAGCCAACAGTAAATTAAGTCTAGATTATTTAATGCCCGTGGGAACAAATAAGGAATCTTAGAATTATTCTGCTCAGGCTAGCATCTTGAGCAGGTAAGGAGATAAACATTCTCTTTTAGCCCAAAGTCGCTTTTCAAACGTGAGCAACGGCCTTATTATCTTAATTAACTTCATCCCTTTGCAATACAGGAGTTAGCGCCGTCTTTTTTGTTCGTGCTGATTTCATTTCTGTGACAAAGGAGGAAGACCCTGTCTGGAAGGAGGGTCTGAAACTTCAAAGAGTTCCTGCTACCATCTGATCTGTTTCTGGAAGGGATCAAAATGTTGACAAAACTCTGGGGTTCCGGTTGTTAACGCACTGCCATGCAATTGGTGTGATTCCTCTGGTTACACAAAAGAGGATTATTGTCTGTTACAGACATTCTTATACATTTATAGCATTTACGATGCTCTCTGGCATCTTTCTGGCATGCCACTTCCTTTTCATATCTGTTGTTAGTCTTCTGCATCCCATTTGCTTTATGCTCTTATTTCCAAGAACTCTCTTCACCTATTAGGCTGTGTTCAACATGGGAATTAGAAATTATGCTTTACGTCCTCTAGCTCTCGCTGGCTACCTTTGAACTTGTTTGGTCCTTTTTCTTAGTAAGATATTTTTACCTTTACAAGCATTTCCCCAAAGCCTGCGTATGCGGAACACAAGGTAAAAAGATATCTATTTTTTCCCAGAGTTGAAAAACGAGAAAAACTTACACTTGAAAGGTATTGGTTAACTGTAAGAAACTCATTTTCAATTAGCTATGTGTTAGAACACAGAACAGTGCTCTTCATACCATTTTTGACAGAAAGAAGCGGCCAGATAAAAATTATGGTGTAAATAACGTCTCTGAGGTGGTTAGTGAACATTTAAGATAAAGAAGATAAATAACAGTCTTGTTATAAACAGCACTTTCGTGTTATGCTCTAGGAGGAAAATTTTGAGTTTGCAGATGCTTGCTCATTTATTGTTCTGGCTAAAACATCCTTCATTTTGCAAAGTGCGCATTTTATGAATTAATAAAAAAAACACAGCCTAATATATGCAATTAGTTAACTAAACTGTGGCCTCTCTGGTCTCTTAAGAGATTATATGAGGGACTAACAGGTTGTCACAATAACGCTCCTCTTTTTCATGTTACCATATTAAAGCACCTAAGCTAAGCTTACAAAATGTGATCAAAAGAATTCTAAGAGTACTTTAAGAAACACAGCACAAACTGAATGGGAGCAGTTGAAGAACTCCAGTTCTCACGACTAGAGAACCTTCTACAGACTGAAATCATATCTACTAGTGACCTTTTCCATGTATTTCTCTTTTTATCCATCTACTTAACATCTATTCTCTGTGCGATCTAAGGTTTTTCCATCTCTTCCACTGAGAGTTCGGTATTGCATTTTTCAATCTTTCTAGACCAGCATCTCCTATTTAACAGCAGTGCCTTTCCTTCATCCTTTCCCGGAAGGGTTCCTTAGTGCACTTTTGTTCCATAACTGTATAATCAATTGGCATATAGAGTTCTAGGCTAAGTAAAATTATTGCAACAGGAAAATAATAAATGGAAAATACTTACCAATGTTGGAGGCTCACAATCTTCTCCACAAAGAGGAATCTCTAGAAAGAGCTCCTTCCTCTGTGGCAGCACTTAAATAGGATCTAGGAGAGGTGGAGCCAGGCTCCACGCCTTCTGGTAGCGCAGCTGAATTACCTCCACCTGTGCTCCCAGGGCTGACTCAATTCTTGCCTCAGGTGGTCGATCAGAGTTCAGGGCGTGATTGAGCAGTTCCCGTACAAATTCCCACCATCTTATCATGCTCGAGAGCTGTTTGGTTCACTGTTACCCACCGTGAAAGAGTTTATCTATGCATTCCTTAGCTGCTTATGAATTTTTAGCTTTAGTTTTGTGGAAGGTAACTGACAATCTATTGAGTAAAAAAAAAAAACAAAAAACAAAAAGATTCCCCGACTGCTTCTCTGTTGTGCCAGTTGCTCTGAACTTGTAAGCTGTTCAGGTAACGCAAGCATATTCCTGTATTCCTGTACTGCCTACGTTCCCTTTTGTACTGCGTAATGCAGAGCTAACTCAAACAGCTTTACATTGCATTGGGTGCTTGCTAGCATCGGGCTAACGAGTAGCAAAGCACTACGCCAGGCTGCTGATTCAGTGCCACCTAAGAAGGAAGAAGGCCACCTACTTTAAATATGCACAATTCAAGCTAAAAAATGAACTGCTTTCGTCGTGAAATACAGAGTTCTCAGAGGAGCATTTCCCCAGGAACGCGCCACAGCCAAAACAATAATTCACACTTCACCTCCAAAGAACTTCACACGGGTCAGCCACTGGAGCCAAACGAGTGCGTTACGTAGAGACCGTTGTATTGCTGAATGTTTCACCGGGTTTGTTTTCACGACCGTTTCTGTTCTGTTCTCAAAGGAAGCGTCAGTGAATGCCATTTTTCCTGCCGTTGGCAGAGAAAAGCGCGGCTTCCAAAGGTGGAACGCTTAGTTGTCCTTGAATTTTAGCAACTCGTCATTTCTCTGGGCTCCGTATTGAAAGCTGCACGTTGCCACCTAGTTCGTGTTCAAAAACACGGTCGTTACGCATCTGAATCTTCTGTATTTATTTCTTTGCGGGACAACCCGACTTCCCTGAGTGCGCGCTAAATGATTTGTAATATCTAACTTGCAGAGTAGGGATTTAATGACTTCCCTTTTACAGCTAAACGCTATCAAGCACTTGCAAAAGTATCTCGTTAAGTATTCACGGGCAGCAGCTTCTCCTACGCGTAACACCAGTCAGCTCCGCTTCCAATCGTGGGAATGGAACGTTGTTTCTGCGTGTGATATTAAAAAGTAGCAATTGGTTTGAAGAAGGAGAACGTAACGCATTTGTATTCTGTAACTTACCCTTAGAAACAGTTGATCTCAGAAGTAAAACCCTGTGTATGTTAGCGGCACGTTTTAGAAACGTTATTACTGAATTATGTGATTAATTCTTTCTTGCAAAACTGTAATAGTTGTTAAATTTTCCAAACGATGCGAGTATAGTGTGCTAAGGATTAGAAAACGTATTGTCGAGCTGTTCTGTTAGGATAAGAAACTCTCAGCGAAAGAAAGACGGATTTAGCAAACATCGAAGAAGTTAGGGCCTCTGCACGAGGCCGAACTGTGTGAGAAGGTTGGGGTGTGAGGGCAGGCGCCGGGATACTCCCCGGCCTCTCTCCCGAGCTTATCTTTGTAGAAAGAAGGACAAGCGGATATCCGCAAAATAATGATCAGGGGTGGAATAAGTTAGTTAATTAACTGCGGATTTACGCTCCTGCAGCAAAAATTTATGTTTGTCCAGTGTTTCCACGTTCAGTGAAGCGTCGAGAAGATTGTGAACCTGAAGTGCTCAGCCAACGAGGAAGCGGGGCAGGAAGAGAGAAGCGTCGGGGAATAGGGAATAAAAGATGTAACTCTGTTTTCTGCGGGCTCTCCTGCTTGCAATTGCGAATCAAATCTGCTTTATCGGAGATACCGTCCTAGAAAATGATTTGGATATTTCCTACACGATGTCACCGGTCCGTTCGGGCCTTTGTCGCATCGCTACTCCCGTATTTCCAGCGCCGCCTTCAGTCCCGTTTTCTCCGTCAGGTACAAAGTTTTTACACGGGGTTAGCAATCTTTTTATTTAGTTAGTTACTTAGTTACGTTTTTGGACGAGGGGGGAGGGAAAGCGGAGCGGAGACGGCACGCAGCAGGGGGCCTCTGGAAACCGCTAAGGCTGGGGACGTTCTTCGGAAGGGCGTCGCGTGAGATGCGCAAGGGATCCGTTCGAATTAGGCGCAATTATGGGACTCGTTAGGGAATCCCGCCACGAGGTGAGAAGCGCGTAACACACCGTAACGGAAAGAGCGGTTTAAGTCCCTAATTCAGATCTAGAGTCCGCGTGTCTAACTGTCAGAGTCCCCGGCCGGCCCTACCGAGCCCCGCCGGCGCTAACGAGGCAACGACTCCCAGCTGCCGCGGGACCGCGGGCACAGCTGCGCCTCGTCCGCGGGCGGGGCGGGTCCGCCCCAAAGCCTCTTAAGCCCCGCCGGAGGCTGCCGGGAGCCACGAGAGAGCCGCCAGCATTCGTCGGCTGCGGGAGCTGGCGTGGGTTTCGTCCCTCCGGGTGCGCCCCGAAGCCTCTTCACCTCCGCGGGAGACCGCCGGAAGCCACGAAAGAGCCGCCGGCGTTCGTCGGCTGCGGGAGCTGGCGTGGGTTTCGTTTCTCCGGGTGCGCCCCGAAGCCTGTTAAGCCCCGCCGGCAGCCGCCGGGAGCCACGAGAGAGCCGCCGGGGTTCGTCGGCCGCGGAAGCTGGCGTGAGTTTCTTTCCTCCGTCCCGTCCTTGTGCCGCGGGGGGCTGCTTTTTCGAAGGAGCCCTCGGGATTCTGTGTGATGTTCTCTGTTGCGTTGTTTCGTTTCAGGCTGCGGTGAGATGTCTCCCGGCGAAGATCAGCCGGAACCGGTGAGCCGTTCTGTTAGCGACGAGGCGGCCGGCGCTCGGGAGCCATGCGGGGCCGCCCGGCGCTCGCCGCCTCCGGCTTCTCGGAGTCGGGGTAACATCGCCGCCCGGCAGCCTTCTCGTCTTCGGAGGGGGCTGCCGCTCGGTTCCCCGAGTCGCAGCGCGCTCTCGGCCCTTTCCTCCGGGGCTTTTTAGCGGGCGCGTCGGTTGCTCCCGTTCTCGTGGGTAGGAGCGAGCGGGATGCGGCCGTATTCCTCCGACTTCGGTGCTGCCGAAACGGGTTTCTGCTATTGAAGGCTGCAGCGGAGCCTCTCGTCACCCCGAACCGGTGAGATGGCGGAAGCGGTGAGCGGCTTGGGAGTCGCTAGGTAAGATATTTTTTCCTGGGGCTCGCGTAGGGCCGCCGCTCGGCCGCTTCCTTTTGTTTGGGACGAGCGCGGGATGGGAGGACAGGCTTTTTCTTTCCCCCGCTCCCCTTTTGCAATTTCAGGAGCGTGACCTCCGCCATCACGGTGACGCGGTGGGGCAGCTTGCGCGAACGGTACGTTGTTGCGGATGTCTGCGCGCTCCTTATAGCGGAGACAGGCGGGCGAGGTGGCGGAGTTGCTCTTCCGGTGAGAGAACTCGCCGGTATTGAGCCGTGCTTCCCTCCTCAGCAAGGTGACGTCTGCGAGCGACTCGCACGATAAGAAGACGCTTCTACGGAGGAGTCGCGGCGCATCGACGAGGGGAGACGAAGCCGGTCGCCTCGTGTGTTGTTGTGACGGGGAATGTCTGTACCGTAAGTAAATAGCTGAAGAGCAGTAGCGTAGCTGACGGGGGTGGGCTTGTTCGGGCGCCAGCGGAGGCAGCGTTCACAGGCTTTAACCGCCAGAAGTCAAAATGCTTTTGCTGGGAGAGCGGCGCAGAGGTCGCGGAGCTCCCCTCGCCGGAGCTCGGGAGGTCGCGTCCGGGCGCTTTCCCGAGCGATACGCGGTAAGGAAGCGGCACCGGCTGACATCGTTGCAGGGCGAGGCGGCGCGGCGGGGGTCTGCCGGAGCGCGGAAGCGGTGTCGTCGGCGACGGGACGAAGGAGGCGCGAGTCGCGCCCGCGCCCCAGGGCTCCTGCTGGTGCGAGTCTACGGAGTGAGGTAAGCGGTGTCCCTTGCCACCCGATCCCGACACGGAAGGACACGACTTGTTTTAGTTGGAGGGTGCTGGTGTATGCGGATGTGAGCCCTGAAGGCGCGTGGCAGGTCTGCGTAAGAGGTGTAGCTTGCCGGGCTGCGGCAAGCGTTTTGAGGGAGTTTGGGGTCACGGTGCGGTGTTTTCTTTCCTCAGGTGCTGGTGCAGCTGGTGCCTGGAGAGGAAGGTCGTTGTCCGAGGCCGGGAAGTGTGCTGTGCGTGCAGAGGAGTCAGAGGAGGCTGGTGAGGTAGAGTGTTAGTGGTGGTGGTCCTTGGGTGGGTTGCCTGTCCCTGGGGGGGGTGGTGTCGTCTTCCCTGGGCCCTGGGGTGGCTCTTGTGGGTGGGGGGGTGGTGGTGGCGGCTTAGAGTGTTGAGGGGGGAGAGCACAGCCCACACATGCAGCATGGCCATGCTGTGTGTGGGGGCTGTGCTCTCCCCCCTTGGGTTGGGGCTGTTGGCTGGGGATTGCACTATCTCAGAGAGATTATATTTTTTTTTTTTTTGGTGGGAGGGTGGGTGCTGGTCAGTAACGGATTTATTTTTGCTCTGGGTGGAGTGCAGCAGCTCTCCAGAGGAAAAGGCTGCCTGGGCCCCCCCTCTGCCTACCTGCCTACCTGCCTGGGGCTCCCCCCCCCTCTGCCTACCTGCCTACCTGCCTGGGGCTCCCCCCCCTCTGCCTACCTGCCTACCTGCCTGGGGCTCCCCCCCCCTCTGCCTACCTGCCTACCTGCCTGGGGCTCCCCCCCCCTCTGCCTACCTGCCTGGGGCTCCCCCCCCTCTGCCTACCTGCCTACCTGCCTGGGGCTCCCCCCCCCTCTGCCTACCTGCCTACCTGCCTGGGGCTCCCCCCCCCTCTGCCTACCTGCCTACCTGCCTGGGGCTCCCCCCCCTCTGCCTACCTGCCTACCTGCCTGGGGCTCCCCCCCCCTCTGCCTACCTGCCTACGGCTCCCCCCTCTCTGCCTACCTGCCTGCCTGCCTGGGGCTCCCCCCCTCTCTGCCTACCTGCCTGCCTGGGGCTCCCCCCCTCTCTGCCTACCTGCCTGCCTGCCTGGGGCTCCCCCCCTCTCTGCCTACCTGCCTGCCTGCCTGGGGCTTTCCCCCCTCTGCCTGGGGCTCCCCCTGGGGTGGGGGGAGACCTCCCTGGTAAAGGAGTCTCTTCCCTGGGTCCTGGGAGCGGTTCCTGGGTGGTGATTGCTGGCTTGTGGTGGTGCTCCCGAAGATAAGAGAGAGCTGTCAGGAGCTGGATTCTGCTGAAAGACAAAACTTGGTTTATTTCAAGCCTTGGGTAAAGCCCCTTGAGAGCGCTCCTTCTGGGAGAACTCTCTGGAGCTTATTATTGTACTTGCTTATTTTTATATAACACAAGGAGAGCTCTCTACCTTTTGGGTAAGGTCTTGCTCTGCAGTTAAGAGCACGCCTCCTGTTAAATGTGCCCAATTGAATTGCTGGATGGGCAGCTTAAAAACTTAATTGTCTGGAACTACACAGTGAAAAGCTAGATCTCTCTCTCTGAGAAGTCTATTGCTTCAGTTTCACTTCCTCAAGAAGAGTGAGGAGATACCTAAGATATAATTGTTCTTTTATCGTATGCTTCCAGAGTACTGGTAACTGAGCCCGCTTCCGCAAGATGGGAAGCGGCCTATGATATGTGCCTTTTGTAAAAAAAAAAAAAAAAAAAAGCTTGTGAGGGCTTTTTGGAAAGATTGTTTCTACTGCAGGTGTGAATGCTGTTGAGTGCAGGAAGTGGGATGCCTAAGAGTATCTGCGCTGAAGTGGAAATGTTAGGCTTAGCTAGCTTGAGTCGTTGCGGTGAAGTGGATACCTGTCTGCGTCTGACTTAAAATGATGACTAAATCCTTGCTTACCACCAAAAAACAAAGATGCGCTGCCTGTTTCTGCTCTTGGGTCCGTTCTGCTGCTGATATGTATCTCGGGGAATGTGAAAAGAGAGAAAACGGATCCCTGAAGCCATGGGCTGCTTGGTGTTGCGTGCTCTGTAAAAAAAAATAAATAAATAAAATAAATAAATAGAAAGACTTAAGTGAATAGCAAATATTTGTACACAGTATCTACTGCAAAAGTACGTGCCAGACTTGCTCTATTCACCAAGTGAAATTGCCCAGTATGGTGCCAGCGTTTGCGCTGTTGCGGCTGTAGCTCTGGACAGAAGTGTTTCTTGAATTCGGTAGAGCTTCTCGAGCTCGAAGGTGGGTGCGCCGTCCCGAGAGCGGACTGGCCAGCGACTGTCCCGCAGATAAAATCTTCTGCTTTCCTTTTTTAAGGTGAACTCAATGAGAGCTCTCCAGTTTCTCGGTAGGTAACCTGAGCTAGCGCTTCTTGGCAAAGCCCTTTGCGCCGAGTCTTGTAAGTTAGTTTCTGTGGACCTTTGTCCCAAAGGGAGACCAAACTCTAATGCTAATGACAAAAACGCTTTGTGCTCTGTACCGAGCTTTTAACAACAGCGGTGGAACTGCATTGGGGTTCTGCCTCTGCGTTAAGCGTTTGCGCGTAGCGTATTGTGTCTTCGTGCGAGAGGCTGCAATTCATTGGTTTCTCAATTAGTTAATGATAAACAGCAGCAGAAATACGAGTGCAACACAGAGAATTTTGGATACAAAATGCAGTTGAATGAGTTAGATACGATACTGTTTTCCTAATGGCTTGACTTTATACAGAACTTCAGTGAGTTATGAGGTGATTTTACTCACAAGTTCAAGGCGATGTTGGCAGGTGCTTGATGTGCTGCTCTGTGCGGTAAACAGAACAGAGGCTTGTTTTCTGCAGGGGTGGGCATCTAAAATGTGTATTACTGAGCCGAGAGGAGAAGCTTACAAAGAAACAAATACACACTAACTCAATGAAATGTCTCTCTTTTTTCATTATAGAATGAGAAAGCACCTCCTGTTGGAAGGGACCGCTGCCTCCTGGCTCTCTGTGGTGCTGCCCAGGCTTGGACTGAGCCGTCTGAGAGCGAAATCCAAATGCTTTTTGAACTCTGGCGGCCCTGGGCTGTCGCTGCTTCCTGGGGAAAGCCTGTTTAAATACCTCACCCCCTCTTTCGGACCTCCTCTGTCCTAACATCAGGCTGTTTCCTCCCCCCTATTGCTAGCTGCAGGGGAAAAGAAGCTGACCCCCTCCTTGCTACAGTCTCCTTTCAGCTAGCGTCGCAGAGGGATTTTCAGCTCTTCCTTGAATGCTTTCTGAGACTCTCATTTCTTCTTGGTGTTATACTGCATTGCCCAGAACTGCTAACATGCTCGCAGTGAGGCTGTAACACCGTGGAGCGGGATGATCCTGTCCTTTCCTCGCCTGGTAGCGCTGGGCCTGCTGCTCCCGGGGTGGTGCGGTTGTCCCTCCCTGATGACTGCTGCTGCACACCGGGGGCTTGAGTTTAACTTGCTGTCTACTGCTACCCCTGGATCCTTTTTCGTGGGGGGTCGGTCTCTGCCCTCATCCCTGCACGGTACGCGTAGCTGGGGTGAGACTGCAGCTCCTCTTAATGTAGGATAATTGGCAAACATAATAAATACACATTTGCCTCCTGTGTCCTGATCATTTATAGAAATACCAAAGAGAAGCCATGGAATCTGACTGGTGCCTGCCTCGTAGCTGCACTCAATTGTGTTTATTCTGACAACTGCTTGGAGCCTCTTTCTTAGGGGGCTGAATCATTGTTTTAAGAGGTAGGGGAAGGAAGGGCTGTTTACTGCCAAGTCTCTTCCTTGCCTACTCAAGCACATAATACATGCTTGGAACTGAACCTCCAGTGAACGCATCTCCCTTCCGGGATGTGGGCGTTCTGTCAAGCGGTGGGGTGACTCTGAGCGGTGGTAAACTTTAGGAATAGTTAAAAAACAGATGATAAAGCAAATACTGAATCAGGCCGTATTAGACCGTTGGAGTTAACGGATGCGTCCCTCTCATTTCATTCCTCTGTAAGATCTGTCTCAAATGGGCAATTAATTCATAGCTATGAGTAAAGATGCTCTCCCACCCGAAGTTGAATGTTTTTAACTGCTACGCTCCACGTCATTTTACAGTTCATGTTGTTAGCACGTATCCTACCATTAATATCCAGAATGGCCGAGCAAGACGTACGGTTCGCAGCTATAAAACCTTAAACCTCCGAAGAAGTCCCTCTCCTGGCCTGTAATGTTTTAACTGCTTTCAGAATGGAGCTGCCAGCACGCGTACCCAGTCTCCGTTGTGTTTTCCCTTATACGTACAAGTATAAACTCTCCAACTCTCCTTACCCTCGCTTTAGACAGAGGCCTGGGCTACAAGTGTGTATTCTCCGTCGGCGAAGAGAAAAAGGTTTTCTTTTTTCTAAATTTTGATGACAAATCAGAAACAAAATCCTCAAGCCTTCGTTCACATAAGCTTGTCGACAACGAACGGCATTTGATCGCAAACGGTTTCAGTAATTTGACCTTTGTTCTGCCACTGTCTATATAGAGCTCCTATCCCCTGGCACCTGAGGAAGCTCTAATCTTCTCTAGTTTCTACGCTTATGTGTGGTAACGTCCGCAGTCGTCTCCCTTCTCCATCAACTCAGGTTACCAAACTCCGCCCAAGCCTACTCAACGAATGTCAAACTAAGCGGATTTCTCATTTGAAAACATAATAGAAATAAAACTAAACTGCGTAAGGACAACGGGAGGTCTCATAACCTTCCTTACCCCATTTAGCCTTTCTCAGCAGTTCGCATCAGTTCACAGGTTCGTAACACCCGGTGCAACAAAAAAACAGCGATACGGGGAAGAAAAGCGAGGAAAGAGCAAGGTTTCAGATTTCATCTTCCTAACTGCACCGGGACCGGTGCAACGAGGAGATGTCGCAAAAAGAAGAACGCTCACCAGTCTCTGAAGATCTAGGAAGAACTCCACCGAGGAGGGATCTCCCGGAAGAGATCCTTCCTCAGAGGCAGTCAGCCCTTAAATGAAGCTTAGGAGGGGTGGAGCCTGGCTCCAATCCTTCCCTTCCTGCAGGCGAATCGCCTTCACCTGTGCTCCCACGCCCGACCCCTCCCTTCTCTTTTTCCAGGTGCTCAATCAGCAGTTCGGGCCCTGGCTTGGCAGTTCCCTTACAGTCACCCAAATCTTAGTGCTTACAATATTTAGACTTCCGAGACACACCAGTAAGGACCACTTGCAAAAACCGACAAGAATTTCAGAAGAAATATATGTCTATTTCTTTTTCTCAAATGCTGAATTTGAAAAGAGCATAAAAAGAACTCCTTAAGGATGCCTTTCTGAGAGCATGAGAGTTCTCCAGCCCCCCGCAGTAGAAAACAAGCTCAGAAGGCAGGAAACTGGCAGCCCGCCGGTTAAAAAATGGGAGAAAAGGAGAAGAAAGAAAGGTTAAAAAATGGGAGAAAAGGAGAAGAAAGTAAGGGCCGGGGAAACAGGGAAGCGTCGCCTGGGAAAATACGGGGACGCTTTCCAGGCACACGGAGGCAAATCAACCAACACACAGATGAAACTGAACTCGGTAGGAGATACAAAAAATAACAAGAAAAGATTTCTGCAGGCACACCGCTCGGAAGAGAAGGGCCAAAGAAAGCGTACTCCCTCCGTAAGCGAGAAAAGGCAACAAAGGTCACAGGGAAGGCTGAGGCGCACAGCGAGTTCTTCGCCTCTGGCCGTCTGCTCTCCGCATCTCTCACGTCCCTGTGCTTCTGGGCGGGGACTGCGGGAGCAAAATCCCTCCCGATGTAGGAAAAGAGCGAGTCTGAGACTACCCGACGAGACTAGGTGCGCTCAAGTCCACGGGGCCTGATAACACACGACCCAGAGTCTCAGAGAGACGGCCCGATGCGATGGCCACGCTGCTCACCATCAGATTTCGTCAGCCACGGTGGTCAGGCAACTCCCCAGTTTCTAGAAGCACACCACCTACCCATTTTTAAGACGCCCCAGCTAGATTCCTGCGCCCGTGCCCCTCGCCAGGAGAAATAAGGCGAAGCCTCTGAAGTGGGTCCGGAGGAAGGCTGAAAAAAACGTGCAAGGGCTGCATCACTTCTCCCGTCAAGAAAAGTTGAGGGAACCGGGTTTGTTTATCTTGGAGAAGAAAAAGCCTCACTGGGGGCTTTTAGCACTCGAAGGGAGATTATAAACAGGAGGAAGAACAGCTTTTCACGTGGTCTGCGTAACGCTACAGCACGATCAAAAGCACAGCAACAATAGCAAGGTGGAAAGTCCTAGACCGCAGCAAACGAAAACAAGCCCAAACACAGGAGCCACCAAAGGAGCACGCCGCTTACCTTCAAAAAGCCTCCGGCAGGCAAAGATCTCCGGCCAGGGGCCCTCGCCTCCGCTGCCAGCCCTCAAATGAGGTCTGGGAAGGGGTGGGACCCTGGCTCCACCCCTTCTGCTGAATCAGCTGCATTACATGCACCTGAGCTCGCCTAGGTCGGCCCCGCCTTCCCGCCAGGTGCTCCATCACTGTTTCAGGCCCCACAGCTTAAAACCATTTCCCCTTGTCCTGCTGTCACTCACCCTTTCAAAGAGTTGATTCCCCTCCTGCTTGTAGGCTCCCTTTAGGTACTGAAATCACACAGAATCACAGAATCACTAAGGTTGGAAAAGACCTGTAAGATCATCCAGTCCAACCATCCACCCATCACCAATGGTTCTCGCTAAACCATATCCCTCAACAGACTGCAATGAGGTCACCCCGCAGCCTTCTTTTCTCCAGGCTGAACGAGCCCAGCTCCTTCAGCCTGCCCTCATAGGGGAGGTGCTCCAGTCCCCTGATCATGTTTGTGGTCCTCCTCTGGACCCTCTCCAACAGCTCCCTGTCTTTTTTGTACTGGGGGCTCCAGACGTGGACGCAGTACTCCAGATGGGGCCTCACAAGAGCAGAATAGAGGGGAACAATCACCTCCCTGTCCCTGCTGGCCACCCCTCTCTTGATGGAGCCCAGGATCCCATTTGCCTTCCGAGCTGCGAGGGCACGCTGCTGGCTCATGTTAAGTTTTTCATCCTTCAAGACCCCAGGTCCCTCTCCACATGGCTGCTCTCAAGGACCGCTCCTTCCGGTCTGTAGGGATGCCTGGGATTCCTCCGGCCCAAGTGCAAAACTCTGCACTTTGCCGTGTCAAACCTCATCAGGTTCACCCGGGCCCACCTTTCTAGCCTCTCGAGGTCCCTCTGAATGGCATCCCGTCCTTCAACCGTGTCGACCGCACCACTCAGCTTGGTGTCGTCAGCAAACTTGATGAGGGTGCACTCGATTCCGTCATCGATGTCATTGATAAAGATGTTAAAGAGCACTGGAGTCCTGGCCGCCAGTGAAGACCGAGGCAAAGAACTCATTCAGTACCTCGGCCTTCTCTCCGTCCGTTGAAGCCAGTTCTCCTTTTACATTTACCAAAGGAGGTACCCTCGCTTTGGCCTGTCTCTTCTGGCCAATGTACCTATAGAAAGTCTTCCTGTTGTTTTTCACGTCCCTCGCCAAGTTCAGTTCCACCTGCGCCTTGGCTTTCCTGATCCCACATCTGCAAGTCCGGACGACATCCCTGTATTCTTCCCAGGTGGCACGCCCTTGTTTCCAGAGTCTGTACGCACCTTTCTTCGCCCTCAGCACCCTCAGCAGGTCCTTACTGAGCCACGCCGGCTTCCTCCCTCCTCTGCCTGCTTTTTTGTTCAGTGGGACAGAGAGTTCTTGTGCTCTTAGGAAGGCATCCTTGAAGAGCAACCAGCTCTCCTCAGCATTTTTGTTTTTAAAAAGAAAGCATCCCAGGGGGATCTCGGCACCGGTATTCCCTTACGCTTTGTCGCCGTGTGACAGATGGCAGCAGAGGGGCAGTCTGACAAAATAGCACCTGATACGGAAGTGTGTATGAAGCGAAGGTGTGTCACTGCAAATGGTCTGAACCCATTTCCCCTTTTCCTATCACGGCAGACCAAAGGAGTCCGTCCGCAATCTCCTCCGGCACAGAGATGAGGCTGACAGGTTGGCAGTTCCCCGAGGCATCCTTTTTACCCTTCTTGAAAATGTGCGTGACATCACCCTTTTTCCAGCCGTCACGGACTTCACTCGGCTTCCGTGACTTCTGAAATATCATCAGGAGTGGCTTGGCAACTATATAAGCCAATTCCCTCAAAGATCTGGGATGCATGTCATTGGGACACGCCGGGTTCCTCAGGTGGCCGCCAACCCGATCGTCGCTTCCAGCAGGATGGACGCAGTCCTCGCCTTGCAACCGATCCGCTCGAGGTCTGGGGGAAGAGCAGCTGACCATGAAGAACGAGGCAAAAATGCTGTTAAATACCTCAGCCTTCTCCTCTTCCGTTATTAACAGCCTGCCTGTAGAGCTCGCTAGGGTGCGGAATGCCTGCCTGAACTTTCTTTTTCTGGCTAAAGTACCTGTATTTTTCTTGGCGCTCCGAAATAACATCACAAGTTTGTCAGGACCTATTGAAGTAATACAAGGCTCTATCAGCAGTGAAAACAACGGTGACTGAGAGATAAACGTTTGGCATGCTAGAAACAGCAAAGCACCGAAGGAAGTTACTTGCAGGTCTTTCTAAGGTGCTAAACTTTAAACAAACCTCCGATAGAAAAATTAAAAATAAAAATAAAAAGTCAATATTTGCGTATCTTAACCATCCTGCAGCGTTGTAGATGGTGGCATTTGCTTAAAACGAGATGCGTCATATGAAACATAGAACTGAACATAAATGCTGAAAAGAACGTCACCTTACCGTTAAAAAAAAATGGCGGTGTAGTTCTGATTGTTAGCGACTTTCAGCTGCTCGGAATACGTGGTTATACAGCATTGCTCCAGGCTTGCGGGAGCGCTGCAAAAAGCTGTGGCTCCGACTGAATTTCAGAGACACGAAAAATTAAATTGCACTCTCCTCCTCAGAAAGAGGCACGGCGTGCGCTTGAAAAGGCCATCCTATTTTGAGCGCTGTAAAAAGTCCTTTGTACAACAAAGCTATAACAAGGCAGAAGATTCACCAGCCATTCAACACGGTCAAGGACAAAACTGCAAGGAAATCTTTCAAGCTGGATGCCAAAAAAAAAAAAAAAAGAAAAAAAAAGAAAAAAAAAAAAAGCCAAGAAAAAAAAAAGCACACCATGAACCCACTACCAAAAGATCCCTTTAAATAGCTAGCTGGAAACTGAAAGACCTTATTATTTATTTTTTTCCCCTCTCCATCTCTAAACTTAAACACATAAAAAGCGGTTTCACACATTCACGCCACAGAGTACTTTTTAAATACCGGCTTTGCAGTTGTCAGATATTTGTACCCTGAACAGAAACGATATCGTACATCTAATAAGAATCAGCAGCAGCAGGGGTAGGAATCGAATCCATCCCCAGCGTAACCTCGCGGTACCGCGGGAAGCCACATTTCGACATTTGAGAAAACTGAACGTTTACTGACTTACTGCTGCGTCGCAACAGAAGTTTTTCTTTCGACCTTATTCAGATGCAGTATTTTTAATTCGCATTTATTTAAGTGATCCAGAACATACATCCACCTTTCCACTCTCAAAATGCTTAGGCATATAGCAATTCTGTTTCAAACGCCTTTAATTTAGAGCGGCGGATTCTGATTCGTTTCTACGTTGACTCATCGTTGCTTATAATTTCCATACATTTTCACTTTGTAGAGAAGAATTGTTTGATAGTTTTTTCACATTATACCTCAATAATGTTACTTGCTAACGTTTCACGGCTTGTGGCTTTTTGCGTGGAACTGTTTTGTTAGTATGAAAAAGAGGTTTGCACTCCGTGCTACGTACAGCTAGGAAAAGGTCTACTAAAGTTTTAAACAAAACTATGTCTTGCATTCTAAAGGCTACGATCGCCAGCTTCGGTTGAGTAATCACACAGAGGCACGTGGAATCCAAGCACTCCGTTGAGAGCGTTGCATGCAGCCGGAGAATAAACTGCGACCGCAGCAGTTTAAAAGCCGCCCGTTCTCGTGCCTCCGTAGCTAGATCTTTGTTTCACTACGCCCCCCCCCCCGGCTGCTTTGAAAAGGTCTGACAAACCAGATGTCTCTTGATCGGCACAGAAACTAGCCTCGTATCTTCTCTTGGCCGACTGAAACGTTTCTTTCGGTCCCTGTCCTGACACTCACTTGTCGCAGAGGGTAGCTCAGGCTCGCCTATTTGTTCACTTTCTTGTCAGGACTACCGCCGTATCCTCAGACATTTAAATAATCTCTTCTCAGTTCTCCAGCTCCGATTTAAAGCGTCAGGTGAGGTTGTGCTGGGAGGACACCCGAAGGAGAAACTATACAGAAACCCAACTTTCCACACACCTGACTACCTCTTCTCTTTAAAAAGAGTACAAAAATTCGTTAAGGAATAAAGAACGTTTCATTCTTTTGCCCGAACGTCCTTTCAAGTAACTAATATCAGAAATATTTTCTACGGTTCTCAAATCCCTCCAAAAATAATGAAGCATCGGTTCCCTCTCAAAAAACAACGTTCCTAGCGAGCACTTTGTGCTGTGAATTTTCCTTCTGCATCAACGGTACGCCAGAATGAAAGAATCTACCGGAGGGAAAGAATATACCTAGAATATTCTCCCGCCGTCTGCTCTGTCATAGAGACGGCTGTCAAACCGCCTTCGCTGAAGTACTCAGTTACACAGACGGAAGGTCGTTCGTTTTTTCAATCTTCATCTGAGAAGAGAACGAGGAAATCAGAGAGGTTCCTCCACAGACAGTTCATCTCCCGGGATTCCCCTACACGTACGTGTTTCCCTCTCCTTTACCAGCACTGAAGAATAACCTCTGACAACAGAAGACCGTTCCGACCGCCTGAGACAAGGCAACCTTACATCAAACACCCGGAGACGGCGTCACGTTGTAACCTGAAGGAACGGCATTACACAAAATGTAGCACAGACGAGGCAAAGGATACTCGTAGAACAAAGTCGACCTTTTACATACGTTAAACTGGACGAAGCAATTGCTCACGGCACGCGGAACCAAATGGTATTTTCATAAGAATCGGTGAGCGCCACCCTCTGAATACGAACAGGATTTCACGTAACTGTCACATTCACATCTAAGTTACTGTAACACGAAACTGAAGTAGCCCGAGTAACCCCGGTTATCATGATTATGTATTTCTAATCAAAGAGCTGACCTTAAGCATTTGATCAGCAATGAGAGCTAATTCAAGATACGTAGACGTTCAAGAACTATTCAAGTGCTCAAACAGCGGACGGGCTTCCTAGACACCTGGACATCTGCGTACAACCTGTACTGCGAAGAAAACGTTAGATACAGAATTTCGCGAGGGATGAACCTTCTTGCTGGCGCGCTCCGTGTTAAATTACTCATTCCTCGCAAACATCTACATTGCTACCAGAGATAAATAGTAGCACTTACTGTTCAGGTCAGTGTTTGCCGTTTCCAAAAGTACACTTTTCACATAAGTTGTCACCACCGTACCAAAAAAAAATCCTCCTAAGATGGAAGTTTCATATAAAGCCCACAGCGCTCTGTATTATCTGAAGTTTGCGTAACCTTAAGTATACGCCAGGAGAGCGTAGCATGATTTGGAGTATGCCGCACAGCAGAATAGGAAGTTTTCTTGGCTCGTGCGGTATTACGAGAGAAGGCAGAGTATTCCTTCCTGACTACCGGCAGAGATTTCCATAACAAAATGTGATTTTTTTCTGTCTGTTCCACCAGATTTTCTGTATCTGTCCTCCCGAGTAGCTTTCTTTCTGCCCCCAGTGTTTTTTCTTTTTTACATGATTTCGGGCACCTTTATCGTCGCTCTCTGCCTGTCCGTTTTTCTTTGATGCTGACGGTGTGCGCCGGGGCCCTAAGTCCGAAACTGAATTTCCGGTTACCCGACCCATACTCATGTAGACTGTGTGTAGGTTCTCGAAATGAATCGTATTTAACTTAAAAGGTAAGGAAATTTCCCTATGTCCCCTTGCCCTTCAGTATACATACGCAGGAAAAAAAGGCGCCGGTGCTGGGCCAAGGAAGTCCAATCACTTTGCTCCAGATCTATTCTATAGAAATCTCGTGATGTTTTGGAACTCACAGTTTTGAAGTAGTTACTATTTAATTCCTCTTTAAATAAATTAAAAAAAAAAAAAAAAGCACAGGAATAATCGAGTGCTCGACTTCCATTTGTACCCAGCTTAACCCTAGTTAAAAATATAACTCTTCCTGTCCCTAAGCTACGGTTTTGGAAACAGAAAATATCTACAGCTTTAGTAGCCGTGATGCAGAGCCGAAGTTATCTTTATTTATTGTTTCATGTAATAGCATAACTCTCGCAAGATTACGTTTGCACTCACACGAGATTTTGCACACTTCTCCCCAGCTTCGTTGACGTGCTTAACCAACCTCAATAAATGTCTTAACGCTCCTTCTTCCTGCCATAAATATTATAAAACTCAATGCTGATAGTTCAGCTTTTTACTCTCTACAGCCCAGTTATAAACCTCACCTGAAAATGGAGTAAAAGATTTTCCTCACCAGCGCTTGCAATACATTCCTTGTACTTTATCGTTTCTTTGCATTTGTAGCTGGTTTTCTGAAGCGTATGTTTTGTTTTTCCCCATGCCCGCGGTCTAGAGCAACGTCACTATGTGTTGTGTAAATTCCATGGCCAGTTCGGGTTTTCAAGATAGTCGTGACAGTTGAAGTATACGGAACGATGCAATCGGAATTAAAACCCGCACTACATCTCTAATTTAACAATATCAAACTTTATTTTGTACTGGAAAGCACGCAGAGCTACGTGTACTTTTTTGAAATCTTTATGTAGGAGGCTTTAGGAAGGGCGAGGCTGCCGTGGTTACTCGTGAAATCCATCGGTCGTAGCGTTCTGAAGTTCTCCAAGGGACTGGCACTATCTTCTCGACAGAAAAGCTGCCAAAATTCCAGTGGATTTGTGTTAGGATGACGAAGAAAGACATAAGGACAATTACTCTTGCTCATTTGCAACTTTTCGTATGTACTAGTATCATTTTAGTAGTATTAGATTAGTATCTGATTCATTTTAATGCATCTTATTCATCCCTCACGTGCAGCTCGGGGCCCGTGTGCTACGCTACGTGAGGTTGGTCTTCTCCTTGAGTCACGAGCGTGTAGTCGAATTTCATCGTATACCAACTATCGCACAGCTGTTCTACTAATTTGCATTAAAAATGTGAAAATGAGCCGTGTGTAGAAGAACTCAACATAAAATAGTTTGTAAATTTGAATAAAACACTACTTTTCAAACACAGGTA
Organism: Phasianus colchicus; assembly: GCF_987193195.1. Lineage (NCBI taxonomy): Eukaryota > Metazoa > Chordata > Aves > Galliformes > Phasianidae > Phasianus > Phasianus colchicus. The sequence goes on along the minus strand of NC_143439.1, from coordinate 16,282,978 downwards.
ATCACTTCTCATATTATCTAGGGTGTATGGAAGAAAAGTCTGTAGGAAAAGCTTATAACCTATTTAGACAGAAATTACCTTCAGCATTCTGGTGATTTTCTCTAAGAAGAATATTTTTTCCTACTTTAGAAATGAAGCTCAAAAAATCCAAACAAAATACGAGTAGCAGAAAAAAGAAAAAAGAATTAAAAAAAAAAAAAGAAAAACCCCAAAGCGGTACATAATCCAGGTTGAAACACCTGTAACTTGTGACTGAACTAGAAAGACAATCCGGATTCCCCGTTTCCTCTTGGTCAACGAGTGAGTTCTATAAGAACAGTGGACAGTGAGGTGGGTTGAGAACTGGCTGACTGGCAGAGCACAGAGGGTCGTCATTGGCGGTGCAGAGTCTGGCTGGAGACCCGTAACTAGCGGTGTTCCTCAGGGGTCGGTGCCGGGTCCGGTCTTGTTCAACATCTTCATCGATGACCTTGATGAGTGGATAGTGGCCACTCTCAGCAAGTTTGCAGATGATACAAAGTTAGAAAGATTGGCTGACACACCCGAAGGCTGTGCTGCCATTCAGTGAGACCTGGACAGGCTGGAGAGCTGGGCAGTAAGAAACCAGATGAGGTTTAACAAAAGCAAGTGTAGAGTCTCGCATCTGGGGAGGAATAATCGCATGCACCGGTACAGGTTGGGGGATGAGCTGCTGGAGAGGAGCTCTGCGGAGAGGGACCTGGGTGTCCTGGCAGACGACAGGTCGGCCACGAGCCAGCAGTGTGCCCTTGTGGCCGAAAAGGCCAATGGCATTCTGGGGTGCATTAAAAAGAGTGTGGCCAGCAGGTGGAGGGAGGTGATCCTCCCCCTCTACTCTGCCCTGATAAGGCCTCATCTGGAGCACTGTGTCCAGTTCTGGGCTCCCCAGTACAAAAAAGACAGGGATCTCTTGGAAAGAGTCCAGCGGAGAGCCACAAAGATGGTGAAGGGCCCGGAGCATCTCCCCTATGAAGAAAGGCTAAGTGAACTGGGTCTGTTTAGCCTTGAGAAGAGAAGACCGAGAGGAGACCTGATCCAGGTCTATAAATATCTAAGGTGTGGGGGGCAAAGTGGCGAGGCCAGACTCTTTTCAGCAGTGTGCGGAGACAGGACAAGGGGAAATGGCCAGAAGCTGGAGCATAGGAAGTTCCGCACCAATGTGCGCAAGAACTTCTTTACGGTGAGGGTGACGGAGCGCTGGAACAGGCTGCCCAGGGAGGTCGTGGAGTCTCCTTCTCTGGAGATATTCAAGACCCGCCTGGATGCCTACCTGTGCGACCTGGTATAGGGAACCTGCTTTGGCAGGGGGGTTGGACTCGATGATCTCTGGAGGTCCCTTCCAACCCCTACTGTGATTCTGTGATTCTGTGATAACAGGTGGCCCCTTCCAACGTCAGTCATCTTGTGCTTGCAGTTGAGGCAAACAGATCTTCTCAACTGCTGACCTTAACTGAAGGTCTCTCTATTGTCTTCGAATATTTTTTCTCACAAAGAAGTCGTTCTGTCGAAGACAAACCAAAGACTTAGTTTGGAATATCCAAGTCTGAGTACACTGATGCTCCAATAGCAGGACTTTTTAGCTCGTATATTTATCTCTAAGCCGATTTTCAGTTTAGAAGGTGGATAACAAATCAGTTCCTCCCACTTTTAGAAGGAAGTCTATACATAAACCTTGCCCGTTGAATTTCTTTCGCTTCGCTCTCTGAATATTCCGACGTTGTTGTTGTTCTAGTGATGACGTGGATATTCAACCTATTAAATCATTATCAAAATTGCGGGGAAGCTCGTAGTACCTGAGCGAGTGACTTGCTAAAAGACGCAAACATATTTATTCTCTTCTTCAATGAAAAAGAGGAGGAAGCGGCATGAATGTGCGCCCCGGCTGACCCTTCTGGAGTTCTAGTAAGTTTCAGCTGGCACAGATTAAAGAAGTATAGAAGTGAAGAAACTCAAGAAAGAGACAGCTAGTAATACGCATTCATCACTCTGCAACAACCAAACCACCTGTATGGCATTAACACTGCCTCGGCTAGCATGAAAATAGTTAATGTTATTTACTAATGTTATAATTGAAATTTATAGAAAGAATATTCGACGCAAAATAGCACGACTGATATCTACGTCCCAAAGCCAATTTTCCTTTCTGTTTTGAAATGAAGGTGTATTTACTTTCAGAAGGCCTGGAAGGTTCTGCGATAAGCGGGGATCTCCAGATTAGAAACCGTCACCTCTACTGCCAACCCTTAAACGAGGTCTGGTGCATTGCATGCACCCGAGTTCCCCTGCGTTGGCCCTGCCTTCCCAGCGGGTGCTCCATCACCAGTTCGTGCTGTGACTTAGCATTTCCACTGCAACTAGATTATATCATGCAGTAAGTAGTAAAATGTGCATGACTTGGACACGTTGGCTTCCAGAACTGAAACACTAGTGGACTTTGAAGAATCTATCTATCTATCCGTCCATCCATCCATCCTAAATATACGTAGGCTGCTCCAAAAGTAATGCTTCCTATTTACTGCCACGAGAACTGCAGTGGATACAAAGAGCACAATAACACTATTTTATAGAGCACATTCTCGGCTACAAAACACTATCTTTTAACATACTCGCCACCATTAGCTGCGCATTTTCACCAGAAACGAGCAAGAGCCTGCATGCCACACTAGTCAAAATCTGCAGCAGCACATTCCAGAGCAGCTCTTGTGTGTAAGTATAAGCACACATGAACTCACAACATCAAACTCTACAGCAACCAGAGATGATCAATACTTGTACAAACGTTGTTTAAGCTCTCCGGTACCATCAGCCACAAACAAGTCTCTTTGATTGACTGGTCTCTCCTTCATAGGAATATCTGATGCAGACACACAACTAAAACAAGTAGTGCAGGAAATACACTGCGGACCACTCCAGTTTAAAACAAAACAAAACAAAACAAAACCAACAGAGCAGAGGCAAGAGTATGCAAACAGCAGGTATGGAAAAAGACAACTCGTAGAAAGCCTAACAGATTGAAGACAGTACCAAAAAATATAAAATGCTCGCTTGTCTTCAGAAAAATAAAAGTAGAAAATGAACAAGAGGAAAGAAAACTGCAAAGGAACAAAAAGTAGTGGACTTCACACACTAGAACATAATGGAAGTTCCGTAGCAGACTAACATCCCCTTTTAGATTGGTTAGTTTTCTGTGCCCTTGAATACGCTAAGCATTTTTCAATATTAAAGATGATCACAGTTTTGACGGGGAATAAAAATCATCCAAAAAAATCAACAGATTTTAGGTGATTCTAACCGAAAAGACAGGCACGCGAAACAAAGTGCAGAAGGCTGGCAAACACAGCTCTGCTATCTATAGAACTAACCAGCTCTGATTTGAATCTGACTACAGATTTCCTAAAATATTTTTTTATTTATAACAGTCGGTATCTCACCCGCTAGAATTTCACATGCAGAAACTAGAAAAGAGCAGCAAACCCTCTTTGAATGAAATAACGATACATACCAAAAATTACTATTTTCCCAAAGCGATAATGTGTTTAACATACAACATCTGGTACTGTAACGATGATATCACATGTATACGTTTCATTTTGAAATGCTAAAATACGTTTAAAATAAGTTAATAAAAATCAACTTCTGTGCCGAAGTGAACAATTTCGACTTTCTGTCTTTTTTTTCCTCCATTTGAATACCTCGGGACTGAGATTCAGTAGTCACTACAGAAGAATGAACGGTGACTTTTGCTACTCAGAAAAGACAACCGTATTTCATAGCGCTGAACGGAGCAGGGAAAACATTTCAAAAGGAGCTGTTTCAAGGACCGTCACGGATTTTTCCGCTTGAAAATATATAGGAGGATAAGATAAGCAGACTTAGTCATATCAAAAGTAAAAAAGATTCCTAAATGATAAGAAAGTTTGAGAATAACCAGGCAGATTAACTGCATTTTAAGAGATGGGACGCAAGCGGTCTTACACTCTTACACAAGATGAAAAGTTAAAGTTCACAAATTTGCAAACTGCTCTAAACTTTTTGTTTAGTTTTAGCATTTCAATTCAAAACTTCAGAATTCCAGAAGGCTACATCCAGTGAAACTAGCAGAGAATAATACTGGTTATCAACACGAACCTAATTAGCTTTCGGAAATCTTTTTCAAAAGGTAGAACTGAGGCCAAGAGCCTAAAGTATTAAAAATACTTAAAAAAAAATACTAAAGCAAATGGAAATAGATAATGAACGAATCCAGAATCGCGACAGCAACTTAGATCGTATGTGGTGATTTCATAACCGCAAAGAATTTTTCATCTTCTATGAGCGTGTGACATCGGTCACTTCCTGGTAATAATTTCCACGTAAACAGAAAAACAACATTTCTCTTGTTTACGATGAGGAAATAGTAAATCCAACCTTTAAAATCCAACAAAAAACAGAGAGAAAACCCACATTGCTATGCGCTGAAGTAAAAGAAAAGCCTCAGTGCCGATGAAGAAACGAATTTACAATCAGCAAGATCTCCCAAAAAAATCTCAACGCAGAGATCCCCGGACACGATCCCCGTTCTCTGATATGAATGATATCAGATTAAATGAACAAAATGATCCCCGCCTGGAGTTAAAAACCTATCAATAGCTCTAATTTAATGATTCATTATGGCTTCATAAACACATATGGGAGGACAACAGCAAGGATTTTGCCTTCCCAAATCCCAGCACATCCTATTACAGACATTCAAGAAACAGAAGATTTTTTCCCCTTTCGTTCATCTTTTATTGTATTTGCAGGCAGGAGGATGTACGAGAAAGTTCTTTCTGACTTTCGACTAGCAGCTACTATGAAATGTTTGAGAGGATTTGCGCCAAGGACAACAACGTTGAAAAAATGCTTAACAAGCTTAATTTAGAAAACATATATGTTCCATAAATACATGAGATAAATGAGAAATATCAGACAGCATGACTCGACATTCTCAGAAGGGACCCAGTTTGGAACCTGATTTCTTTTTTATGTATTGGGCAAATTAACAATCTTTTTTTTCTTCATTATTCCTCTTAACAATATCAGATATATTAGGCAACAGACACAAGCACTCAGTACTGACGTCTGGACTTCTGCAGCTTCTAAATCACTTTTATTATCTAAAAAATATTAATAATAGCTACAAGTGAATTTAGTCTCAGTTCCAAAAATTGAAAACAAAGCAGGATGACCCACTGATGAAGAACAGCCAGGTTGCGTCCTCCGCAGTCCTGTGGTCGCTCCAGCACCTGCGACGGGCTCTGCTGCTGCTCCAACCCTTGCAACACATCCTGCAGCCGCTCCAATCCCTGCAACAGGCTCTGCAGTTGCTTCAGTCTTTGTAATGGGCCTGTGGGTACCGTAACCCTTCTAAAGGGCCCCACAGCTGCCATGACTCTCACAACTAGTTTGTGGTCTCTCCGATCCCTATAAGTCCAACAGTTCAAACCAGAGAACCAAAAGTGCTCATAACTGTTGTCCCCCATAAGCGGGAAGAAAAAAACGTCTACAAAAGCCAGAACATTTAACAAGGACAGAAGCTCACAAGATAAGACGAAGCAGGAGAAGGGCCATTACTAAAACGGAAGGAGAACAAAGAGAAAGTGCTCATTAACTTCAGCGAACCATGAGATGTGCGAAAAGATTACAGCTGTTGGCCAGCCGAGCACCACACGCAATGGTGGAAGCAACCGCCGCGTGGATGGAAACAGGCCCCGTGCACATTGCTACAGCCCTCAGTACTATCCTGGGCCCTGAAAAGCAAGCCTTCTGGTGACACTGAAGAGTGTCAGACAACAGAACTCATTTCTGAAACCACCTCATAATCACCTGGGCAAAAGAACACAACGCTGAGTTGGTATATCACGTCCCCTACCACACACAGCATCTGGAAAAATCAGACGATACACCAGCCTATTAAAGACTACTTTAAAAGCAAGCCACGGGTGCATTCCATTCAAACACCGGGACACATATTTAGCAAAAGCCACCTGGTTAGTCAACACTCCGGGATCTGTCAGCCGGGCTGGTCCTGTCCAATGAAACATTCTGTGTACCATAGAAAAAGGGTAAAGACCCAGTGGTGCAAGTAAAAAACACATTGAGCAACACAGACTGGATTATTCCTGCCTTAAGCAAAGACAAGCCTACTCGTGGGATCGCTTTTCCTAAAGGACTTGCAGGCACCTGCCGGGTAAAGCAGAATGGTTGGTGTCTGTTGTGTACCTCAAAGGGAGTTGAGGCTGTGGAAGAATTAACAGTTGCTACACAATACAGCATGCCATCATCGCTACAATTGTTACAGGCCTCAATACACTATGACAATAAGAACCACCCCAACTAAAGAGGAATGAATTCTGCTGAAGTCAGAACTAGTTTAGCAAGCAGAAATCCGACAGTGGAGTCTCTCGCTTGTACCGAAGGACAGCTATGAAAGACAGAGCCCAAAAGCATGAACTAAGTGAACATCACGGACAGACCATTTACACGGACGGACCACAGGATGTGGAAATTAGAACTGTGTAAAAATCAAGTAAGACAGGAAACAGTAAATAGTTAGGATATATAAGATTAATACAAGACCAGAGCATAAAATTAATGGCACGGGACAAGGGGTAGATACTGCCTTAATTTCAGCAGGGTCAGAATACCGTTTCCTCAAGGTGAATGGTACATAACCGTTCTGGAGAAATACAACACTGATAACACACCAATGTTTTCAGTTGTTACGGAGCAGTTCTGGACAGAGCGAACAATGTTCGTTTTCTTGGTTTCTCCGAGCACACAGGAAAAGGGTCTGGAGCAGCACAGGGAGCTGGGACAGAAACAGGAGAACTGACCTAAACCAGGCCAAGGCAATATTCCATACCCTATGCCATGATACGTAAGGAAAGACTGGAAAGAAATCACAACACCCCAAAGAAAGGCCACCAAAATCTCCAGCACAGAAAAAACTTCTTCCTTAAAGGTGAAAGAAAGAAACAAAAGCCTGGCTGGCAATTCAACAAGAAATCTTATGCTAACGGAGGCAAAATTTAAAAAACAAAATTCAATGCAGACAAGAGATTAAAAGCAAATATCATTGCAACGAAAACAGGCAAATAAATTTTATTCTAAAAGACCAATGGAGGCAAAACAGAGCAAACAAGAGCAATACACACATTTCAACTTTCAACATTGAGGGTCCAAAAGACAAGTTAATTGCACAAGATTGACAGACAACAGAATATGCAAGCTCGCTCCTGCCTCCCGAGTCCCCATGCCGCTCCTTCTTCTTTCTTCTGCAGCAGCTCCTGAAATGACAGCGGGGACACCGTTAGACCTGCCCAGCGGCAAGCCCACACGCCCCCCACCCCCCACCACCTGAAGAAAAAGGGAAACCCGACATCGCAAAGGAACTCGGCACGCGACCACCCAGCCAACGAAGGCCTTGCATGCCCCCTCCCCAGTCCACCCACCCCAGCAAAAACTCCTTTGAGCAGCTTTGCTCACCTCACTGGCGCACGGCGCGCTTCCAGCCGGTGCTGCGGGGGATCACAGAGGCGGGCAGACTGGGCAAATGGAGCTGGGCACACAAAAAGCAGCGGCCAAAGAGTCGGCTGCCCTGCTTACAGGGGGACCCCAGCCACTGCCACCACTGCAAAGGGCCTGGGACTCCGGGGCACTCTCACTCCCTGGCTTACAGGGCAGCCCCCATCCCCACCGGCCGAGGGAGGCTCCTTCTCTCCCAGTCCGGGCCACCTCGACCCACACCCCGCTAACGGGGCGGTCACCGAACACAGGCTGCCAGCCGAGCAAAGCGCTCGCGCACCCAGATCCTGATTACAGGCGGGTGGACGACACCCCTGGAGCCACAGAGCTCGGTTTCCCCCCCAGCGACAGGAACAACTCTCAGCAGCCAGGCAGCGGGGCAACACGGCCAAAGGCCGCGGTCGGGGTCCCAGCCCCGGCGATTCCAGGGAGGGCGCAAACCCAACCCCACATCTCGCGGCCCCGTGCCTCTGAAAGGCCGGGGCCACATTCCCGCCCGACTACGGGGGCTCCCTCACAACGCAGCTCACCAAGCACTCACGGGGGGCACGCACAGCCCTGCCTACAGGACGGTACCCCCACATCCCACCCTCTGCAAGAAGCCCCGCGGAGCACGAGGCTCCCGCCAACGCCTGAGTTACAGGCTGGCCTGCCCGGCAGCAGCAGAACATCACCAACCTCCTGTCTTTGGGAGCCTGCGGAGCAACCTCGACCCACCCAGCGGGGAGGTCACCGCACACGCAAGCAGAACCTCAACCTGCGCCCTCTGACGGGACAGGGAGGGGTCGTTCCCATCGGCTGGATGGCTAGAGCAGCCGGCTGCAGTGCCGCAGCCTCCCCACACCTGGTTACAGGGTGGGCGCGCGGGCTGCTCGGGGGACTGAAGGCTCCACAGCTTGAGACACACGCCCCGAATACGGGGCTGTCACGCCACCAGCGGAACAGGCGGCCACGCAAGGACAGGCCCAAACCCTGACTACAGGGCGGCCTCGGCCACTGAACTATCACGTGGCTCTGACCCACACTAAATAAAATGGAGGAAGACAGGACACTCGCTGCGCCCGCGGGACTGAGAGGGAACACCCCTTTTGTGGCATGCACCAAAGTCCTCCATTCCCCCCAGGGAAGTCAAAGCTAAGCTGCAGCCATCTTTGTGGAGGCCTAAAGGGAAAGCTCAGACACTCCGTCACTCCACAAACACAAACAAGGAAAGGAAGGGGAACGCACACACACAGACAAGACTTTCCAGAAGGGAAGGACAACCCAGCGCAGCCAAACCCTGGGAATAAACCCATAACCGCGGGCAACAGACAAGAGCCTGTGACCTCTCCCTAGGCTGCACGGAGGCCGCAGACCTCAACGTGCCAAGGGGCTTCCCAGAAAAAGCCAACGGCCAAATGCCGTGACGCACACCCCGAGTACGGGGCAGTCACATTGACAGGCCACCACCAGGCAACCATGCCGAGGGGCCGGAGGAGGAAGCGGGGCAGGGGAGGAACGGCACTGCCCTGCTTACAGGGCGGCCTCGGGGTCCGGCGAGCTCCATTTCCCACTCAGGTGCGGAGAGGTGGCTTTCTCCCTCCGTTACAGGGGGCCACGCTCCCCAGGCAGCCAAAGGAGCAGCAAGGCAAAAGGCCAACTACAGCAAAGACCCAATCCCTGCTTACAGGGAGGTCGCCCAGCACAAAGCCGGCCTGGTCAACCAAGGCGCCGGCAACGCTCAACTCAAATGTGACTGCGCCCCCGCTAACGGGACAGGTGCTTTGCCCAGGGTGCCTCTCTCCTTCCCCCCCGCATCTGCACGCTTCTGCGCCCTCTTCTTGCTCGCTCCTGCCTCCCGCGTCGTCCCCATGCCGCTCCTTCTTCTTTCTTCTGCAGCAGCTCCTGAAACGTCAGCGGGGACACCGTTAGACCTGCCCAGCGGCAAGCCCACACGCCCCCCGTCCCCCACCACCTGAAGAAAAAGGGAAACCCGACATCGCAAAGGAACTCGGCACGCGACCACCCAGCCAACGAAGGCCTTGCATGCCCCCTCCCCAGTCCACCCACCCCAGCAAAAACTCCTTTGAGCAGCTTTGCTCACCTCACTGGCGCACGGTGCGCTTCCAGCCGGTGCTGCGGGGGATCACAGAGGCGGGCAGACTGGGCAAATGGAGCTGGGCACACAAAAAGCAGCGGCCAAAGAGTCGGCTGCCCTGCTTACAGGGGGACCCCAGCCACTGCCACCACTGCAAAGGGCCTGGGACTCCGGGGCACTCTCGCTCCCTGGCTTACAGGGCAGCCCCCATCCCCACCGGCCGAGGGAGGCTCCTTCTCTCCCAGTCCGGGCCACCTCGACCCACACCCCGCTAACGGGGCGGTCACCGAACACAGGCTGCCAGCCGAGCAAAGCGCTCGCGCACCCAGATCCTGATTACAGGCGGGTGGACGACACCCCTGGAGCCACAGAGCTCGGTTTCCCCCCCAGCGACAGGAACAACTCTCAGCAGCCAGGCAGCGGGGCAACACGGCCAAAGGCCGCGGTCGGGGTCCCAGCCCCGGCGATTCCAGGGAGGGCGCAAACCCAACCCCACATCTCGCGGCCCCGTGCCTCTGAAAGGCCGGGGCCACATTCCCGCCCGACTACGGGGGCTCCCTCACAACGCAGCTCACCAAGCACTCACGGGGGGCACGCACAGCCCTGCCTACAGGACGGTACCCCCACATCCCACCCTCTGCAAGAAGCCCCGCGGAGCACGAGGCTCCCGCCAACGCCTGAGTTACAGGCTGGCCTGCCCGGCAGCAGCAGAACATCACCAACCTCCTGTCTTTGGGAGCCTGCGGAGCAACCTCGACCCACCCAGCGGGGAGGTCACCGCACACGCAAGCAGAACCTCAACCTGCGCCCTCTGACGGGACAGGGAGGGGTCGTTCCCATCGGCTGGATGGCTAGAGCAGCCGGCTGCAGTGCCGCAGCCTCCCCACACCTGGTTACAGGGTGGGCGCGCGGGCTGCTCGGGGGACTGAAGGCTCCCAGATAAAGCCAAAGGCCAAATGCCGTGACGCACACCCCGAGTACGGGGCCGTCACATTGACAGGCCACCACCAGGCAACCATGCCGAGGGGCCGGAGGAGGAAGCGGGGCAGGGGAGGAACGGCACTGCCCTGCTTACAGGGCGGCCTCGGGGTCCGGCGAGCTCCATTTCCCACTCAGGTGCGGAGAGGTGGCTTTCACCCTCCGTTACAGGGGGCCATGCTCCCCAGGCAGCCAAAGGAGCAGCAAGGCAAAAGGCCAACTACAGTAAAGACCCAATCCCTGCTTACAGGGAGGTCGCCCAGCACAAAGCCGGCCTGGTCAACCAAGGCGCCGGCAACGCTCAACTCAAATGTGACTGTGCCCCCGCTAACGGGACAGGTGCTTTGCCCAGGGTGCCTCTCTCCTTCCCCCCCGCATCTGCACGCTTCTGCGCCCTCTTCTTGCTCGCTCCTGCCTCCCGCGTCGTCCCCACGCCGCTCCTTCTTCTTTCTTCTGCAGCAGCTCCTGAAACGTCAGCGGGGACACCGTTAGACCTGCCCAGCGGCAAGCCCACATGCCCACCACCCCCCACCACCTGAAGAAAAAGGGAAACCCGACATCGCAAAGGAACTCGGCACGCGACCACCCAGCCAACGAAGGCCTTGCATGCCCCCTCCCCAGTCCACCCACCCCAGCAAAAACTCCTTTGAGCAGCTTTGCTCACCTCACTGGCGCACGGCGCGCTTCCAGCCGGTGCTGCGGGGGATCACAGAGGCGGGCAGACTGGGCAAATGGAGCTGGGCACACAAAAAGCAGCGGCCAAAGAGTCGGCTGCCCTGCTTACAGGGGGACCCCAGCCACTGCCACCACTGCAAAGGGCCTGGGACTCCGGGGCACTCTCGCTCCCTGGCTTACAGGGCAGCCCCCATCCCCACCGGCTGAGGGAGGCTCCTTCTCTCCCAGTCCGGGCCACCTCGACCCACACCCCGCTAACGGGGCGGTCACCGAACACAGGCTGCCAGCCGAGCAAAGCGCTCGCGCACCCAGATCCTGATTACAGGCGGGTGGACGACACCCCTGGAGCCACAGAGCTCGGTTTCCCCCCCAGCGACAGGAACAACTCTCAGCAGCCAGGCAGCGGGGCAACACGGCCAAAGGCCGCGGTCGGGGTCCCAGCCCCGGCGATTCCAGGGAGGGCGCAAACCCAACCCCACATCTCGCGGCCCCGTGCCTCTGAAAGGCCGGGGCCACATTCCCGCCCGACTACGGGGGCTCCCTCACAACGCAGCTCACCAAGCACTCACGGGGGGCACGCACAGCCCTGCCTACAGGACGGTACCCCCACATCCCACCCTCTGCAAGAAGCCCCGCGGAGCACGAGGCTCCCGCCAACGCCTGAGTTACAGGCTGGCCTGCCCGGCAGCAGCAGAACATCACCAACCTCCTGTCTTTGGGAGCCTGCGGAGCAACCTTGACCCACCCAGCGGGGAGGTCACCGCACACGCAAGCAGAACCTCAACCTGCGCCCTCTGACGGGACAGGGAGGGGTCGTTCCCATCGGCTGGATGGCTAGAGCAGCCGGCTGCAGTGCCGCAGCCTCCCCACACCTGGTTACAGGGTGGGCGCGCGGGCTGCTCGGGGGACTGAAGGCTCCCAGATAAAGCCAAAGGCCAAATGCCGTGACGCACACCCCGAGTACGGGGCCGTCACATTGACAGGCCACCACCAGGCAACCATGCCGAGGGGCCGGAGGAGGAAGCGGGGCAGGGGAGGAACGGCACTGCCCTGCTTACAGGGCGGCCTCGGGGTCCGGCGAGCTCCATTTCCCACTCAGGTGCGGAGAGGTGGCTTTCACCCTCCGTTACAGGGGGCCACGCTCCCCAGGCAGCCAAAGGAGCAGCAAGGCAAAAGGCCAACTACAGCAAAGACCCAATCCCTGCTTACAGGGAGGTCGCCCAGCACAAAGCCGGCCTGGTCAACCAAGGCGCCGGCAACGCTCAACTCAAATGTGACTGTGCCCCCGCTAACGGGACAGGTGCTTTGCCCAGGGTGCCTCTCTCCTTCCCCCCCGCATCTGCACGCTTCTGCGCCCTCTTCTTGCTCGCTCCTGCCTCCCGCGTCGTCCCCACGCCGCTCCTTCTTCTTTCTTCTGCAGCAGCTCCTGAAACGTCAGCGGGGACACCGTTAGACCTGCCCAGCGGCAAGCCCACACGCCCCCCGTCCCCCACCACCTGAAGAAAAAGGGAAACCCGACATCGCAAAGGAACTCGGCACGCGACCACCCAGCCAACGAAGGCCTTGCATGCCCCCTCCCCAGTCCACCCACCCCAGCAAAAACTCCTTTGAGCAGCTTTGCTCACCTCACTGGCGCACGGCGCGCTTCCAGCCGGTGCTGCGGGGGATCACAGAGGCGGGCAGACTGGGCAAATGGAGCTGGGCACACAAAAAGCAGCGGCCAAAGAGTCAGCTGCCCTGCTTACAGGGGGACCCCAGCCACTGCCACCACTGCAAAGGGCCTGGGACTCCGGGGCACTCTCGCTCCCTGGCTTACAGGGCAGCCCCCATCCCCACCGGCCGAGGGAGGCTCCTTCTCTCCCAGTCCGGGCCACCTCGACCCACACCCCGCTAACGGGGCGGTCACCGAACACAGGCTGCCAGCCGAGCAAAGCGCTCGCGCACCCAGATCCTGATTACAGGCGGGTGGACGACACCCCTGGAGCCACAGAGCTCGGTTTCCCCCCCAGCGACAGGAACAACTCTCAGCAGCCAGGCAGCGGGGCAACACGGCCAAAGGCCGCGGTCGGGGTCCCAGCCCCGGCGATTCCAGGGAGGGCGCAAACCCAACCCCACATCTCGCGGCCCCGTGCCTCTGAAAGGCCGGGGCCACATTCCCGCCCGACTACGGGGGCTCCCTCACAACGCAGCTCACCAAGCACTCACGGGGGGCACGCACAGCCCTGCCTACAGGACGGTACCCCCACATCCCACCCTCTGCAAGAAGCCCCGCGGAGCACGAGGCTCCCGCCAACGCCTGAGTTACAGGCTGGCCTGCCCGGCAGCAGCAGAACATCACCAACCTCCTGTCTTTGGGAGCCTGCGGAGCAACCTCGACCCACCCAGCGGGGAGGTCACCGCACACGCAAGCAGAACCTCAACCTGCGCCCTCTGACGGGACAGGGAGGGGTCGTTCCCATCGGCTGGATGGCTAGAGCAGCCGGCTGCAGTGCCGCAGCCTCCCCACACCTGGTTACAGGGTGGGCGCGCGGGCTGCTCGGGGGACTGAAGGCTCCCAGATAAAGCCAAAGGCCAAATGCCGTGACGCACACCCCGAGTACGGGGCCGTCACATTGACAGGCCACCACCAGGCAACCATGCCGAGGGGCCGGAGGAGGAAGCGGGGCAGGGGAGGAACGGCACTGCCCTGCTTACAGGGCGGCCTCGGGGTCCGGCGAGCTCCATTTCCCACTCAGGTGCGGAGAGGTGGCTTTCACCCTCCGTTACAGGGGGCCACGCTCCCCAGGCAGCCAAAGGAGCAGCAAGGCAAAAGGCCAACTACAGCAAAGACCCAATCCCTGCTTACAGGGAGGTCGCCCAGCACAAAGCCGGCCTGGTCAACCAAGGCGCCGGCACCGCTCAACTCAAATGTGACTGCGCCCCCGCTAACGGGACAGGTGCTTTGCCCAGGGTGCCTCTCTCCTTCCCCCCCGCATCTGCACGCTTCTGCGCCCTCTTCTTGCTCGCTCCTGCCTCCCGCGTCGTCCCCACGCCGCTCCTTCTTCTTTCTTCTGCAGCAGCTCCTGAAACGTCAGCGGGGACACCGTTAGACCTGCCCAGCGGCAAGCCCACACGCCCCCCGTCCCCCACCACCTGAAGAAAAAGGGAAACCCGACATCGCAAAGGAACTCGGCACGCGACCACCCAGCCAACGAAGGCCTTGCATGCCCCCTCCCCAGTCCACCCACCCCAGCAAAAACTCCTTTGAGCAGCTTTGCTCACCTCACTGGCGCACGGCGCGCTTCCAGCCGGTGCTGCGGGGGATCACAGAGGCGGGCAGACTGGGCAAATGGAGCTGGGCACACAAAAAGCAGCGGCCAAAGAGTCGGCTGCCCTGCTTACAGGGGGACCCCAGCCACTGCCACCACTGCAAAGGGCCTGGGACTCCGGGGCACTCTCGCTCCCTGGCTTACAGGGCAGCCCCCATCCCCACCGGCCGAGGGAGGCTCCTTCTCTCCCAGTCCGGGCCACCTCGACCCACACCCCGCTAACGGGGCGGTCACCGAACACAGGCTGCCAGCCGAGCAAAGCGCTCGCGCACCCAGATCCTGATTACAGGCGGGTGGACGACACCCCTGGAGCCACAGAGCTCGGTTTCCCCCCCAGCGACAGGAACAACTCTCAGCAGCCAGGCAGCGGGGCAACACGGCCAAAGGCCGCGGTCGGGGTCCCAGCCCCGGCGATTCCAGGGAGGGCGCAAACCCAACCCCACATCTCGCGGCCCCGTGCCTCTGAAAGGCCGGGGCCACATTCCCGCCCGACTACGGGGGCTCCCTCACAACGCAGCTCACCAAGCACTCACGGGGGGCACGCACAGCCCTGCCTACAGGACGGTACCCCCACATCCCACCCTCTGCAAGAAGCCCCGCGGAGCACGAGGCTCCCGCCAACGCCTGAGTTACAGGCTGGCCTGCCCGGCAGCAGCAGAACATCACCAACCTCCTGTCTTTGGGAGCCTGCGGAGCAACCTCGACCCACCCAGCGGGGAGGTCACCGCACACGCAAGCAGAACCTCAACCTGCGCCCTCTGACGGGACAGGGAGGGGTCGTTCCCATCGGCTGGATGGCTAGAGCAGCCGGCTGCAGTGCCGCAGCCTCCCCACACCTGGTTACAGGGTGGGCGCGCGGGCTGCTCGGGGGACTGAAGGCTCCCAGATAAAGCCAAAGGCCAAATGCCGTGACGCACACCCCGAGTACGGGGCCGTCACATTGACAGGCCACCACCAGGCAACCATGCCGAGGGGCCGGAGGAGGAAGCGGGGCAGGGGAGGAACGGCACTGCCCTGCTTACAGGGCGGCCTCGGGGTCCGGCGAGCTCCATTTCCCACTCAGGTGCGGAGAGGTGGCTTTCACCCTCCGTTACAGGGGGCCACGCTCCCCAGGCAGCCAAAGGAGCAGCAAGGCAAAAGGCCAACTACAGCAAAGACCCAATCCCTGCTTACAGGGAGGTCGCCCAGCACAAAGCCGGCCTGGTCAACCAAGGCGCCGGCACCGCTCAACTCAAATGTGACTGTGCCCCCGCTAACGGGACAGGTGCTTTGCCCAGGGTGCCTCTCTCCTTCCCCCCCGCATCTGCACGCTTCTGCGCCCTCTTCTTGCTCGCTCCTGCCTCCCGCGTCGTCCCCACGCCGCTCCTTCTTCTTTCTTCTGCAGCAGCTCCTGAAACGTCAGCGGGGACACCGTTAGACCTGCCCAGCGGCAAGCCCACACGCCCCCCGTCCCCCACCACCTGAAGAAAAAGGGAAACCCGACATCGCAAAGGAACTCGGCACGCGACCACCCAGCCAACGAAGGCCTTGCATGCCCCCTCCCCAGTCCACCCACCCCAGCAAAAACTCCTTTGAGCAGCTTTGCTCACCTCACTGGCGCACGGCGCGCTTCCAGCCGGTGCTGCGGGGGATCACAGAGGCGGGCAGACTGGGCAAATGGAGCTGGGCACACAAAAAGCAGCGGCCAAAGAGTCGGCTGCCCTGCTTACAGGGGGACCCCAGCCACTGCCACCACTGCAAAGGGCCTGGGACTCCGGGGCACTCTCGCTCCCTGGCTTACAGGGCAGCCCCCATCCCCACCGGCCGAGGGAGGCTCCTTCTCTCCCAGTCCGGGCCACCTCGACCCACACCCCGCTAACGGGGCGGTCACCGAACACAGGCTGCCAGCCGAGCAAAGCGCTCGCGCACCCAGATCCTGATTACAGGCGGGTGGACGACACCCCTGGAGCCACAGAGCTCGGTTTCCCCCCCAGCGACAGGAACAACTCTCAGCAGCCAGGCAGCGGGGCAACACGGCCAAAGGCCGCGGTCGGGGTCCCAGCCCCGGCGATTCCAGGGAGGGCGCAAACCCAACCCCACATCTCGCGGCCCCGTGCCTCTGAAAGGCCGGGGCCACATTCCCGCCCGACTACGGGGGCTCCCTCACAACGCAGCTCACCAAGCACTCACGGGGGGCACGCACAGCCCTGCCTACAGGACGGTACCCCCACATCCCACCCTCTGCAAGAAGCCCCGCGGAGCACGAGGCTCCCGCCAACGCCTGAGTTACAGGCTGGCCTGCCCGGCAGCAGCAGAACATCACCAACCTCCTGTCTTTGGGAGCCTGCGGAGCAACCTCGACCCACCCAGCGGGGAGGTCACCGCACACGCAAGCAGAACCTCAACCTGCGCCCTCTGACGGGACAGGGAGGGGTCGTTCCCATCGGCTGGATGGCTAGAGCAGCCGGCTGCAGTGCCGCAGCCTCCCCACACCTGGTTACAGGGTGGGCGCGCGGGCTGCTCGGGGGACTGAAGGCTCCCAGATAAAGCCAAAGGCCAAATGCCGTGACGCACACCCCGAGTACGGGGCCGTCACATTGACAGGCCACCACCAGGCAACCATGCCGAGGGGCCGGAGGAGGAAGCGGGGCAGGGGAGGAACGGCACTGCCCTGCTTACAGGGCGGCCTCGGGGTCCGGCGAGCTCCATTTCCCACTCAGGTGCGGAGAGGTGGCTTTCACCCTCCGTTACAGGGGGCCACGCTCCCCAGGCAGCCAAAGGAGCAGCAAGGCAAAAGGCCAACTACAGCAAAGACCCAATCCCTGCTTACAGGGAGGTCGCCCAGCACAAAGCCGGCCTGGTCAACCAAGGCGCCGGCAACGCTCAACTCAAATGTGACTGCGCCCCCGCTAACGGGACAGGTGCTTTGCCCAGGGTGCCTCTCTCCTTCCCCCCCGCATCTGCACGCTTCTGCGCCCTCTTCTTGCTCGCTCCTGCCTCCCGCGTCGTCCCCACGCCGCTCCTTCTTCTTTCTTCTGCAGCAGCTCCTGAAACGTCAGCGGGGACACCGTTAGACCTGCCCAGCGGCAAGCCCACACGCCCCCCGTCCCCCACCACCTGAAGAAAAAGGGAAACCCGACATCGCAAAGGAACTCGGCACGCGACCACCCAGCCAACGAAGGCCTTGCATGCCCCCTCCCCAGTCCACCCACCCCAGCAAAAACTCCTTTGAGCAGCTTTGCTCACCTCACTGGCGCACGGCGCGCTTCCAGCCGGTGCTGCGGGGGATCACAGAGGCGGGCAGACTGGGCAAATGGAGCTGGGCACACAAAAAGCAGCGGCCAAAGAGTCGGCTGCCCTGCTTACAGGGGGACCCCAGCCACTGCCACCACTGCAAAGGGCCTGGGACTCCGGGGCACTCTCGCTCCCTGGCTTACAGGGCAGCCCCCATCCCCACCGGCCGAGGGAGGCTCCTTCTCTCCCAGTCCGGGCCACCTCGACCCACACCCCGCTAACGGGGCGGTCACCGAACACAGGCTGCCAGCCGAGCAAAGCGCTCGCGCACCCAGATCCTGATTACAGGCGGGTGGACGACACCCCTGGAGCCACAGAGCTCGGTTTCCCCCCCAGCGACAGGAACAACTCTCAGCAGCCAGGCAGCGGGGCAACACGGCCAAAGGCCGCGGTCGGGGTCCCAGCCCCGGCGATTCCAGGGAGGGCGCAAACCCAACCCCACATCTCGCGGCCCCGTGCCTCTGAAAGGCCGGGGCCACATTCCCGCCCGACTACGGGGGCTCCCTCACAACGCAGCTCACCAAGCACTCACGGGGGGCACGCACAGCCCTGCCTACAGGACGGTACCCCCACATCCCACCCTCTGCAAGAAGCCCCGCGGAGCACGAGGCTCCCGCCAACGCCTGAGTTACAGGCTGGCCTGCCCGGCAGCAGCAGAACATCACCAACCTCCTGTCTTTGGGAGCCTGCGGAGCAACCTCGACCCACCCAGCGGGGAGGTCACCGCACACGCAAGCAGAACCTCAACCTGCGCCCTCTGACGGGACAGGGAGGGGTCGTTCCCATCGGCTGGATGGCTAGAGCAGCCGGCTGCAGTGCCGCAGCCTCCCCACACCTGGTTACAGGGTGGGCGCGCGGGCTGCTCGGGGGACTGAAGGCTCCCAGATAAAGCCAAAGGCCAAATGCCGTGACGCACACCCCGAGTACGGGGCCGTCACATTGACAGGCCACCACCAGGCAACCATGCCGAGGGGCCGGAGGAGGAAGCGGGGCAGGGGAGGAACGGCACTGCCCTGCTTACAGGGCGGCCTCGGGGTCCGGCGAGCTCCATTTCCCACTCAGGTGCGGAGAGGTGGCTTTCACCCTCCGTTACAGGGGGCCACGCTCCCCAGGCAGCCAAAGGAGCAGCAAGGCAAAAGGCCAACTACAGCAAAGACCCAATCCCTGCTTACAGGGAGGTCGCCCAGCACAAAGCCGGCCTGGTCAACCAAGGCGCCGGCACCGCTCAACTCAAATGTGACTGCGCCCCCGCTAACGGGACAGGTGCTTTGCCCAGGGTGCCTCTCTCCTTCCCCCCCGCATCTGCACGCTTCTGCGCCCTCTTCTTGCTCGCTCCTGCCTCCCGCGTCGTCCCCACGCCGCTCCTTCTTCTTTCTTCTGCAGCAGCTCCTGAAACGTCAGCGGGGACACCGTTAGACCTGCCCAGCGGCAAGCCCACACGCCCCCCGTCCCCCACCACCTGAAGAAAAAGGGAAACCCGACATCGCAAAGGAACTCGGCACGCGACCACCCAGCCAACGAAGGCCTTGCATGCCCCCTCCCCAGTCCACCCACCCCAGCAAAAACTCCTTTGAGCAGCTTTGCTCACCTCACTGGCGCACGGCGCGCTTCCAGCCGGTGCTGCGGGGGATCACAGAGGCGGGCAGACTGGGCAAATGGAGCTGGGCACACAAAAAGCAGCGGCCAAAGAGTCGGCTGCCCTGCTTACAGGGGGACCCCAGCCACTGCCACCACTGCAAAGGGCCTGGGACTCCGGGGCACTCTCGCTCCCTGGCTTACAGGGCAGCCCCCATCCCCACCGGCCGAGGGAGGCTCCTTCTCTCCCAGTCCGGGCCACCTCGACCCACACCCCGCTAACGGGGCGGTCACCGAACACAGGCTGCCAGCCGAGCAAAGCGCTCGCGCACCCAGATCCTGATTACAGGCGGGTGGACGACACCCCTGGAGCCACAGAGCTCGGTTTCCCCCCCAGCGACAGGAACAACTCTCAGCAGCCAGGCAGCGGGGCAACACGGCCAAAGGCCGCGGTCGGGGTCCCAGCCCCGGCGATTCCAGGGAGGGCGCAAACCCAACCCCACATCTCGCGGCCCCGTGCCTCTGAAAGGCCGGGGCCACATTCCCGCCCGACTACGGGGGCTCCCTCACAACGCAGCTCACCAAGCACTCACGGAGGGCACGCACAGCCCTGCCTACAGGACGGTACCCCCACATCCCACCCTCTGCAAGAAGCCCCGCGGAGCACGAGGCTCCCGCCAACGCCTGAGTTACAGGCTGGCCTGCCCGGCAGCAGCAGAACATCACCAACCTCCTGTCTTTGGGAGCCTGCGGAGCAACCTCGACCCACCCAGCGGGGAGGTCACCGCACACGCAAGCAGAACCTCAACCTGCGCCCTCTGACGGGACAGGGAGGGGTCGTTCCCATCGGCTGGATGGCTAGAGCAGCCGGCTGCAGTGCCGCAGCCTCCCCACACCTGGTTACAGGGTGGGCGCGCGGGCTGCTCGGGGGACTGAAGGCTCCCAGATAAAGCCAAAGGCCAAATGCCGTGACGCACACCCCGAGTACGGGGCCGTCACATTGACAGGCCACCACCAGGCAACCATGCCGAGGGGCCGGAGGAGGAAGCGGGGCAGGGGAGGAACGGCACTGCCCTGCTTACAGGGCGGCCTCGGGGTCCGGCGAGCTCCATTTCCCACTCAGGTGCGGAGAGGTGGCTTTCACCCTCCGTTACAGGGGGCCACGCTCCCCAGGCAGCCAAAGGAGCAGCAAGGCAAAAGGCCAACTACAGCAAAGACCCAATCCCTGCTTACAGGGAGGTCGCCCAGCACAAAGCCGGCCTGGTCAACCAAGGCGCCGGCACCGCTCAACTCAAATGTGACTGCGCCCCCGCTAACGGGACAGGTGCTTTGCCCAGGGTGCCTCTCTCCTTCCCCCCCGCATCTGCACGCTTCTGCGCCCTCTTCTTGCTCGCTCCTGCCTCCCGCGTCGTCCCCACGCCGCTCCTTCTTCTTTCTTCTGCAGCAGCTCCTGAAACGTCAGCGGGGACACCGTTAGACCTGCCCAGCGGCAAGCCCACACGCCCCCCGTCCCCCACCACCTGAAGAAAAAGGGAAACCCGACATCGCAAAGGAACTCGGCACGCGACCACCCAGCCAACGAAGGCCTTGCATGCCCCCTCCCCAGTCCACCCACCCCAGCAAAAACTCCTTTGAGCAGCTTTGCTCACCTCACTGGCGCACGGCGCGCTTCCAGCCGGTGCTGCGGGGGATCACAGAGGCGGGCAGACTGGGCAAATGGAGCTGGGCACACAAAAAGCAGCGGCCAAAGAGTCGGCTGCCCTGCTTACAGGGGGACCCCAGCCACTGCCACCACTGCAAAGGGCCTGGGACTCCGGGGCACTCTCGCTCCCTGGCTTACAGGGCAGCCCCCATCCCCACCGGCCGAGGGAGGCTCCTTCTCTCCCAGTCCGGGCCACCTCGACCCACACCCCGCTAACGGGGCGGTCACCGAACACAGGCTGCCAGCCGAGCAAAGCGCTCGCGCACCCAGATCCTGATTACAGGCGGGTGGACGACACCCCTGGAGCCACAGAGCTCGGTTTCCCCCCCAGCGACAGGAACAACTCTCAGCAGCCAGGCAGCGGGGCAACACGGCCAAAGGCCGCGGTCGGGGTCCCAGCCCCGGCGATTCCAGGGAGGGCGCAAACCCAACCCCACATCTCGCGGCCCCGTGCCTCTGAAAGGCCGGGGCCACATTCCCGCCCGACTACGGGGGCTCCCTCACAACGCAGCTCACCAAGCACTCACGGGGGGCACGCACAGCCCTGCCTACAGGACGGTACCCCCACATCCCACCCTCTGCAAGAAGCCCCGCGGAGCACGAGGCTCCCGCCAACGCCTGAGTTACAGGCTGGCCTGCCCGGCAGCAGCAGAACATCACCAACCTCCTGTCTTTGGGAGCCTGCGGAGCAACCTCGACCCACCCAGCGGGGAGGTCACCGCACACGCAAGCAGAACCTCAACCTGCGCCCTCTGACGGGACAGGGAGGGGTCGTTCCCATCGGCTGGATGGCTAGAGCAGCCGGCTGCAGTGCCGCAGCCTCCCCACACCTGGTTACAGGGTGGGCGCGCGGGCTGCTCGGGGGACTGAAGGCTCCCAGATAAAGCCAAAGGCCAAATGCCGTGACGCACACCCCGAGTACGGGGCCGTCACATTGACAGGCCACCACCAGGCAACCATGCCGAGGGGCCGGAGGAGGAAGCGGGGCAGGGGAGGAACGGCACTGCCCTGCTTACAGGGCGGCCTCGGGGTCCGGCGAGCTCCATTTCCCACTCAGGTGCGGAGAGGTGGCTTTCACCCTCCGTTACAGGGGGCCACGCTCCCCAGGCAGCCAAAGGAGCAGCAAGGCAAAAGGCCAACTACAGCAAAGACCCAATCCCTGCTTACAGGGAGGTCGCCCAGCACAAAGCCGGCCTGGTCAACCAAGGCGCCGGCACCGCTCAACTCAAATGTGACTGCGCCCCCGCTAACGGGACAGGTGCTTTGCCCAGGGTGCCTCTCTCCTTCCCCCCCGCATCTGCACGCTTCTGCGCCCTCTTCTTGCTCGCTCCTGCCTCCCGCGTCGTCCCCACGCCGCTCCTTCTTCTTTCTTCTGCAGCAGCTCCTGAAACGTCAGCGGGGACACCGTTAGACCTGCCCAGCGGCAAGCCCACACGCCCCCCGTCCCCCACCACCTGAAGAAAAAGGGAAACCCGACATCGCAAAGGAACTCGGCACGCGACCACCCAGCCAACGAAGGCCTTGCATGCCCCCTCCCCAGTCCACCCACCCCAGCAAAAACTCCTTTGAGCAGCTTTGCTCACCTCACTGGCGCACGGCGCGCTTCCAGCCGGTGCTGCGGGGGATCACAGAGGCGGGCAGACTGGGCAAATGGAGCTGGGCACACAAAAAGCAGCGGCCAAAGAGTCGGCTGCCCTGCTTACAGGGGGACCCCAGCCACTGCCACCACTGCAAAGGGCCTGGGACTCCGGGGCACTCTCGCTCCCTGGCTTACAGGGCAGCCCCCATCCCCACCGGCCGAGGGAGGCTCCTTCTCTCCCAGTCCGGGCCACCTCGACCCACACCCCGCTAACGGGGCGGTCACCGAACACAGGCTGCCAGCCGAGCAAAGCGCTCGCGCACCCAGATCCTGATTACAGGCGGGTGGACGACACCCCTGGAGCCACAGAGCTCGGTTTCCCCCCCAGCGACAGGAACAACTCTCAGCAGCCAGGCAGCGGGGCAACACGGCCAAAGGCCGCGGTCGGGGTCCCAGCCCCGGCGATTCCAGGGAGGGCGCAAACCCAACCCCACATCTCGCGGCCCCGTGCCTCTGAAAGGCCGGGGCCACATTCCCGCCCGACTACGGGGGCTCCCTCACAACGCAGCTCACCAAGCACTCACAGGGGGCACGCACAGCCCTGCCTACAGGACGGTACCCCCACATCCCACCCTCTGCAAGAAGCCCCGCGGAGCACGAGGCTCCCGCCAACGCCTGAGTTACAGGCTGGCCTGCCCGGCAGCAGCAGAACATCACCAACCTCCTGTCTTTGGGAGCCTGCGGAGCAACCTCGACCCACCCAGCGGGGAGGTCACCGCACACGCAAGCAGAACCTCAACCTGCGCCCTCTGACGGGACAGGGAGGGGTCGTTCCCATCGGCTGGATGGCTAGAGCAGCCGGCTGCAGTGCCGCAGCCTCCCCACACCTGGTTACAGGGTGGGCGCGCGGGCTGCTCGGGGGACTGAAGGCTCCCAGATAAAGCCAAAGGCCAAATGCCGTGACGCACACCCCGAGTACGGGGCCGTCACATTGACAGGCCACCACCAGGCAACCATGCCGAGGGGCCGGAGGAGGAAGCGGGGCAGGGGAGGAACGGCACTGCCCTGCTTACAGGGCGGCCTCGGGGTCCGGCGAGCTCCATTTCCCACTCAGGTGCGGAGAGGTGGCTTTCACCCTCCGTTACAGGGGGCCACGCTCCCCAGGCAGCCAAAGGAGCAGCAAGGCAAAAGGCCAACTACAGCAAAGACCCAATCCCTGCTTACAGGGAGGTCGCCCAGCACAAAGCCGGCCTGGTCAACCAAGGCGCCGGCACCGCTCAACTCAAATGTGACTGTGCCCCCGCTAACGGGACAGGTGCTTTGCCCAGGGTGCCTCTCTCCTTCCCCCCCGCATCTGCACGCTTCTGCGCCCTCTTCTTGCTCGCTCCTGCCTCCCGCGTCGTCCCCACGCCGCTCCTTCTTCTTTCTTCTGCAGCAGCTCCTGAAACGTCAGCGGGGACACCGTTAGACCTGCCCAGCGGCAAGCCCACACGACCCCCGTCCCCCACCACCTGAAGAAAAAGGGAAACCCGACATCGCAAAGGAACTCGGCACGCGACCACCCAGCCAACGAAGGCCTTGCATGCCCCCTCCCCAGTCCACCCACCCCAGCAAAAACTCCTTTGAGCAGCTTTGCTCACCTCACTGGCGCACGGCGCGCTTCCAGCCGGTGCTGCGGGGGATCACAGAGGCGGGCAGACTGGGCAAATGGAGCTGGGCACACAAAAAGCAGCGGCCAAAGAGTCGGCTGCCCTGCTTACAGGGGGACCCCAGCCACTGCCACCACTGCAAAGGGCCTGGGACTCCGGGGCACTCTCGCTCCCTGGCTTACAGGGCAGCCCCCATCCCCACCGGCCGAGGGAGGCTCCTTCTCTCCCAGTCCGGGCCACCTCGACCCACACCCCGCTAACGGGGCGGTCACCGAACACAGGCTGCCAGCCGAGCAAAGCGCTCGCGCACCCAGATCCTGATTACAGGCGGGTGGACGACACCCCTGGAGCCACAGAGCTCGGTTTCCCCCCCAGCGACAGGAACAACTCTCAGCAGCCAGGCAGCGGGGCAACACGGCCAAAGGCCGCGGTCGGGGTCCCAGCCCCGGCGATTCCAGGGAGGGCGCAAACCCAACCCCACATCTCGCGGCCCCGTGCCTCTGAAAGGCCGGGGCCACATTCCCGCCCGACTACGGGGGCTCCCTCACAACGCAGCTCACCAAGCACTCACGGGGGGCACGCACAGCCCTGCCTACAGGACGGTACCCCCACATCCCACCCTCTGCAAGAAGCCCCGCGGAGCACGAGGCTCCCGCCAACGCCTGAGTTACAGGCTGGCCTGCCCGGCAGCAGCAGAACATCACCAACCTCCTGTCTTTGGGAGCCTGCGGAGCAACCTCGACCCACCCAGCGGGGAGGTCACCGCACACGCAAGCAGAACCTCAACCTGCGCCCTCTGACGGGACAGGGAGGGGTCGTTCCCATCGGCTGGATGGCTAGAGCAGCCGGCTGCAGTGCCGCAGCCTCCCCACACCTGGTTACAGGGTGGGCGCGCGGGCTGCTCGGGGGACTGAAGGCTCCCAGATAAAGCCAAAGGCCAAATGCCGTGACGCACACCCCGAGTACGGGGCCGTCACATTGACAGGCCACCACCAGGCAACCATGCCGAGGGGCCGGAGGAAGAAGCGGGGCAGGGGAGGAACGGCACTGCCCTGCTTACAGGGCGGCCTCGGGGTCCGGCGAGCTCCATTTCCCACTCAGGTGCGGAGAGGTGGCTTTCACCCTCCGTTACAGGGGGCCACGCTCCCCAGGCAGCCAAAGGAGCAGCAAGGCAAAAGGCCAACTACAGCAAAGACCCAATCCCTGCTTACAGGGAGGTCGCCCAGCACAAAGCCGGCCTGGTCAACCAAGGCGCCGGCAACGCTCAACTCAAATGTGACTGTGCCCCCGCTAACGGGACAGGTGCTTTGCCCAGGGTGCCTCTCTCCTTCCCCCCCGCATCTGCACGCTTCTGCGCCCTCTTCTTGCTCGCTCCTGCCTCCCGCGTCGTCCCCACGCCGCTCCTTCTTCTTTCTTCTGCAGCAGCTCCTGAAACGTCAGCGGGGACACCGTTAGACCTGCCCAGCGGCAAGCCCACACGCCCCCCGTCCCCCACCACCTGAAGAAAAAGGGAAACCCGACATCGCAAAGGAACTCGGCACGCGACCACCCAGCCAACGAAGGCCTTGCATGCCCCCTCCCCAGTCCACCCACCCCAGCAAAAACTCCTTTGAGCAGCTTTGCTCACCTCACTGGCGCACGGCGCGCTTCCAGCCGGTGCTGCGGGGGATCACAGAGGCGGGCAGACTGGGCAAATGGAGCTGGGCACACAAAAAGCAGCGGCCAAAGAGTCGGCTGCCCTGCTTACAGGGGGACCCCAGCCACTGCCACCACTGCAAAGGGCCTGGGACTCCGGGGCACTCTCGCTCCCTGGCTTACAGGGCAGCCCCCATCCCCACCGGCCGAGGGAGGCTCCTTCTCTCCCAGTCCGGGCCACCTCGACCCACACCCCGCTAACGGGGCGGTCACCGAACACAGGCTGCCAGCCGAGCAAAGCGCTCGCGCACCCAGATCCTGATTACAGGCGGGTGGACGACACCCCTGGAGCCACAGAGCTCGGTTTCCCCCCCAGCGACAGGAACAACTCTCAGCAGCCAGGCAGCGGGGCAACACGGCCAAAGGCCGCGGTCGGGGTCCCAGCCCCGGCGATTCCAGGGAGGGCGCAAACCCAACCCCACATCTCGCGGCCCCGTGCCTCTGAAAGGCCGGGGCCACATTCCCGCCCGACTACGGGGGCTCCCTCACAACGCAGCTCACCAAGCACTCACGGGGGGCACGCACAGCCCTGCCTACAGGACGGTACCCCCACATCCCACCCTCTGCAAGAAGCCCCGCGGAGCACGAGGCTCCCGCCAACGCCTGAGTTACAGGCTGGCCTGCCCGGCAGCAGCAGAACATCACCAACCTCCTGTCTTTGGGAGCCTGCGGAGCAACCTCGACCCACCCAGCGGGGAGGTCACCGCACACGCAAGCAGAACCTCAACCTGCGCCCTCTGACGGGACAGGGAGGGGTCGTTCCCATCGGCTGGATGGCTAGAGCAGCCGGCTGCAGTGCCGCAGCCTCCCCACACCTGGTTACAGGGTGGGCGCGCGGGCTGCTCGGGGGACTGAAGGCTCCACAGCTTGAGACACACGCCCCGAATACGGGGCTGTCACGCCACCAGCGGAACAGGCGGCCACGCAAGGACAGGCCCAAACCCTGACTACAGGGCGGCCTCGGCCACTGAACTATCACGTGGCTCTGACCCACACTAAATAAAATGGAGGAAGACAGGACACTCGCTGCGCCCGCGGGACTGAGAGGGAACACCCCTTTTGTGGCATGCACCAAAGTCCTCCATTCCCCCCAGGGAAGTCAAAGCTAAGCTGCAGCCATCTTTGTGGAGGCCTAAAGGGAAAGCTCAGACACTCCGTCACTCCACAAACACAAACAAGGAAAGGAAGGGGAACGCACACACACAGACAAGACTTTCCAGAAGGGAAGGACAACCCAGTGCAGCCAAACCCTGGGAATAAACCCATAACCGCGGGCAACAGACAAGAGCCTGTGACCTCTCCCTAGGCTGCACGGAGGCCGCAGACCTCAACGTGCCAAGGGGCTTCCCAGAAAAAGCCAACGGCCAAATGCCGTGACGCACACCCCGAGTACGGGGCCGTCACATTGACAGGCCACCACCAGGCAACCATGCCGAGGGGCCGGAGGAGGAAGCGGGGCAGGGGAGGAACGGCACTGCCCTGCTTACAGGGCGGCCTCGGGGTCCAGCGAGCTCCATTTCCCACTCAGGTGCGGAGAGGTGGCTTTCGCCCTCCGTTACAGGGGGCCACGCTCCCCAGGCAGCCAAAGGAGCAGCAAGGCAAAAGGCCAACTACAGCAAAGACCCAATCCCTGCTTACAGGGAGGTCGCCCAGCACAAAGCCGGCCTGGTCAACCAAGGCGCCGGCAACGCTCAACTCAAATGTGACTGCGCCCCCGCTAACGGGACAGGTGCTTTGCCCAGGGTGCCTCTCTCCTTCCCCCCCGCATCTGCACGCTTCTGCGCCCTCTTCTTGCTCGCTCCTGCCTCCCGCGTCGTCCCCACGCCGCTCCTTCTTCTTTCTTCTGCAGCAGCTCCTGAAACCAGCGGGGACACCGTTAGACCTGCCCAGCGGCAAGCCCACACACCCCCGCCCCCCACCACCTGAAGAAAAAGGGAAACCCAACATCGCAAAGGAACTCGGCACGTGACCACCCAGCCAACGAAGGCCTTGCATGCCCCCTCCCCAGTCCACCCACCCCAGCAAAAACTCCTTTGAGCAGCTTTGCTCACCTCACTGGCGCACGGCGCACTTCCAGCCGGTGCTGCAGGGGATCACAGAGGCGGGCAGACTGGTCGAATTTATCTGATGATACAATTAGCAGCAACCGAAGATTCAGCTGCCCTGCTTACAGGGGGACCCCAGCCACTCCCTTCATTACAAAGACAAGAGCCCTCATTGTGGTAATTGTTCTGCATAAAGTCAACCACTGTGCCATCTTGGCACTTGGAAATAGTCAATGTAGCACTTCTGATAAAGAGGTTCTGTTTTTGAGATTCCATCTCCATTCCATCATGTCATTTCTCATTCTCCAGTTGATAGCAGTAAACGAGCATGAAGTTACAAGGAAGTTTTCCAACTTGTAGCACCTACTGCCGTGGGTTGTCTTTAAGTAGAATACAAAATTTGACATTGAAGCCTAAATTTTTCTCTGAGCATCCACCCTTTATTTCCTATAGTGCTTCTTTAACACACTTATATTCTGAAACACTACAACGCTACTTTACTTCTCCCCCCTTTCATCAGCAGTACAGCTCTCACATCCTCCCCGCTCCCCACCCCTCTGCTCGTGAGAAGTGAAAAATAACCGTGTGGCTCAACACTGCGATAGCAGTTACTATTGCTTTATTTTTGCTGCTCGCTGCTGCCTCGGAGCGTCTTCCTCCACGCGTCAACTTGCCGCGCTCGTCGCGCCTCCGCCCCTCCTCTCGGAGCGCGCTCAGAGGTCCTGCTCTCGGCGCCCGCCATCGGCGCCCAACAGGCGGCTCCAGCCCCGGCTCCACCCGCCATCGGCGCCCGCCATCGGCGGCCCCGTCTTCGGCCGCCATCCGTCGGAGCCCGCGGGGCAGCAGCGGCGGCCCCGACCCACGTCAACCCGGTCCCGGCCCCGCCGCACCCCTCCGCCGGCCCCGCTGCGCCTCGCCCCAGATCCGCCACACCCCGGCCCCGCCGCACCTCGGCTCTGGAGATCGCCTGCCGCCGTCGCCTTTCCCTCACAGCGCCCCGCTTCTTCTCACACGCTGTGGTAAACGCCTCGCTCATCTGCCCGCGCGCGCACCTTTTATACCTGCCCCCGCAGCGCGCCAGCCAATAGGAGCCCTGAACGCCGCTGCCGCTTCCCTCGCTTTTCTTCCCGCCGCTTTCTCTCCATCCCCCTCAGCGTTCCCGCCCTTTCTTCCTACGGGAGGCCGGGCCGGGGTCACCCCTCGGTCACGGCCCCGCTCACCGGTGCTGCCGTCCATCCCCTCAGGGCAGAGCCGCCCCACAGCTGATCTCACCTCACAGCCCCAGAACCTGGCAGAGCTGGCTGGGGGGAACTTATTCCTTTCCGTTTCTTTTAACGGTCATATACGTATTAGGTGTTCCTTCCTGAGCAGTAGATGTCCACAGACATAATTAATATATTTATATTAATATTTTTTTTAAAGGAATTCTTCACAGGCCACCTCCCGCCTCTGCCTGTACAGCAAAACTCCCTTCTGAGCTCAGAAATATCATTACCAAGGGAAAAGGGTGAAGCAGGCTACAGGTGATGTATGAAGGATATCATTTATCTGTCAGCTCAGGATGCTCTTGTTTTGTAGAGCTGCTTCTATTTTACAGCTCATTTACACACGTGCTTGGAATTGCTCACCTAATTGCTATGCACTGCAGTGTGTTTGCTCAATTCATTTCCTTCTGCCCTCAGCTACGTTCTCACTGTAGCAATGGTACAAAATACGACTATGGAAGAGACAAAATGGTGGATACAGAATAAATGCTGCTCCCACCACTGCCGAGATAGGATGTAGCAGCAATGACTCAGCTGTGAGTAAGAGGTCTCCTCCAGGGAATCTTTTCCTGGCATGTAACCCAGGCCAATGGAATATCCTGAAGGAGAAAGGCACCCAGGACCTGAGGGAACTGGCTGTGATACAGACGGTGTACAGCACCAGTGTCCAACCTGTTGGTTTGCCTAGGCTGCACTGAGTGAAGACAAATTGTCCTGGGCCATGTATATTTGCTCCAAAAGTAATGCCTCCTATTTATTTTCATGGAAACTACCACAGGTAAAATGAGCACGGTAATTCTGTTTGATAGAGCAAATCCTCAGCTGCAATCACTGTTCTCCAACATAGCCACCACTGTTAGCTATGCATTTTTGCCTGCAATAAACATGAGACTGCATGCTGAGCTCATCAAAATCTGCGTCAGCACAGGTGAC
This sequence comes from Phasianus colchicus, assembly GCF_987193195.1. Lineage (NCBI taxonomy): Eukaryota > Metazoa > Chordata > Aves > Galliformes > Phasianidae > Phasianus > Phasianus colchicus. The sequence goes on along the minus strand of NC_143439.1, from coordinate 16,252,661 downwards.
CCACAGTCACTGACACCACTGCTGAGTGCACTGCACACTGCCCCTCTGTGCTCACACCCACGAGCATTCGGCAAGCACCTAGTGGGTGCCACTTTCTCCACACAGAGAAATTCAGTGACACACCTTTGCTTCATACAGACTTCCTGGATGTCAGGTGCCATTTTGTCAGTGCTTTTCTGCTGCCATCTGTCACACGGCAACAACGTGTAATGTATACAGTACTCAGACAGACTCTTACTGGTGGCATTAAATCGATTCGATCAATGTGAAGATGGTGTGTTTTTCCTCATCTACTTAAAGGCTCATACAAGAAGATATCCAGTTGAAAATATTCACAAAAATTCTGCACAGCTTGAGACAAGAGTCTCAACTTCCTTGACAATTTATCCTGTAGCTTACCTGTTTACAGAAAAAAATATATATATGTTTTGTAAGTGCCATTTAAAAGCATAAGCTGTATAGAAGGCTCCTTGCCCTATGCAAACTGTTTTTCTTCCTTTAAGCAGAGTGTGCCTTCGGAGCACAGAACATGGTTTCAGAAGTGATAGTTGTTACAAAAAACAAAACCACTGGAATCTGGTGCAAAAGCAATGTACAAATCTGTACAAATAAACCAACGTTGGAAAGTAGCAGGCATTTCCTAAATGGTAGCACAATTATCTCCCCTAAGAGAAAGAAAAACATGCAGAAACATCTCCGGATTTGGTGCCTACAAAACTTTAAACAGGTTTTGTTACACTATGTTATGCAACTGAAGATAAAGGATGTTGTGCATTTCTAAAGATTAGCATATGGCAATTCTTAGATTATTTTCAAAACAATATTGTGTGAATACATCAGCATCCTTTATGAATATCACAATGAATATCACCCTCCTGTCCTTTTATCTGCAAACTGCAAAATTGAACAGGTTCTCACTGACAGTATCAACTCTCCCAAGAGGATATAATAATCACAAAATCATCAATTGTCCATGCCATTACTATGTGGAATCCACATAAATGAATACTTTAAAAAAAAAAAAAAAAAAAAAGAAAAGAAAAGAAAAATAAGAATTGTTACGACAAATATGCTGACCTTCTCTGCTCAAGAGCGATTACAAACCAAAGTAAAACAAGAGGCCAGCAAAATCATGGTACTCTACAGCCTTAATCTGATAAAAAAAAGTAAGAGAATCCACTGGAGTAGCATGAAATTCAAAAGCTTTTTGTCGGGCTGGAACATGATGTGCTGGCTGGCACATGTTGGGAAAGATACTAAAACGTATCTCTTATTGTCCACAGAATCTTGTTAAACTCTTTCAAGATACAAAGTGACAGCCAGCTAGATGAATAGGACAGTGTACGTAAACACCCAGAACTAACAGATCCAGGCCAGCGCAGCTGGGCTTGGATTAGGCACTGAAAGTTCAGACAACATTTATGCATGCTCTTAGCATTCAAATTAATTGCCATTGCTAGTTTGGGGCAAGCACTCCAAAGTGCAGATACAGCAGACTGTATTCAAGTACAGTATGCACGAAAAGTTTATTTCAATATTTTAGTACAGTTCTTTACGTTAAGAAGAAATATAGATGATTCTGTTCTTAAAATGGATCTTGTTGGTAGCAGGTTACCCAACAAGGTCCATTTCCACTCTGCATGAATATACAATACTCAAGACCATTCAAGTCTTTAACTGTCACATAGATTGGATCAACTTCTGCCCACAGAACTTTTAGAATATGGTGCTACCTTAACCAGTAGCCTAGCTCTTAAAGGTTTGCTTGGATGTATTCTGGTAGTATTCATTGCCTACTTTCCACAGAGATACTCTTTGTGAAGGGCATGCCCCAGCCTTATTTCCACTTCAAAGCAGAGAAACCGCTCTTAGAGATGTAGTAGCAAGAGTTCGCTCAAGTGACCCCTACCTGAGCTCAGGTAAGAGAGTTTTACAGAAAAGTCACAAGAAAAGACTGTACTAACCCCTTTTCACCTACAGTTTGATACTGAAGAACAGCACTGATTTCTCCTTCTAGTGTCACCCTATCATTCTTCCTATTTGTTTCTTGCTCTTCTCTAGAGATCTGAACTCTGGAGAAGTAGAGAAATAGAACCAACAGAACATGCTCTTCTTCTGGAGGATGATTATCTATGCTAATTACACCTTAAGAACCATCACTGGGAAGACAAATGCATAGATCTCCAGGGGAATCATTCGAGTTGGAAGGGACCTTTAAAACTCCCCTGCAATGAACAGGGATACTTACAGCCAGATTAGGTGGCTCAGATCCCAGTCCAGCCTGACCTTGAAAGTCCCCAGAGACGGGGCGCATCCGCCACCTCTAGGGACAACCTGTTCCCATGCCTCAACACCCTTATTTTAAAGCACCTTTTTCTTATAACCAATCTACATCTGCCCTCTGTTAGCTTGAAACTATTACCCCTCGTCCTATCACAACAGACCCTGCTAAAGAGTCTTTCCCCTTCTTTCTCATCACCCCACTTTAGATACTGAAAGCCCGCTATCAGGTCACCACAGAGCTTTCTCTTCTCCAGGCTTAACAGCCCCAGCTCTCTCTGAGACTCTCAAGACTGTCCTTGTAGTGGAGGTGTTCCATCCCTTGGATTGTTTCTGTGGCCCTTCTCTGGACGTGCTTCAACAGGTTCATGCCTCTCCTGCACCAGGGATTCCACATCTGGATGCAGAACTCCAAGTGAGGGCTCACCAGTGCAGAGGGGCAGGACCACCTCCTTAGCCTGCTGGCCATGCTTCTTTTGATGCAGCCCGGGATACAGTTGGCTTTCTGGGCTGTGAGGGCACACTGCTGGCTCACGTTCAGCTTGCTATACAGCAGTACCTCCAAATCCTTTTCACGGGGCTGTGCACAATCCTTTCATCCCCTGGCACGTTGCACAACCATGGTGCAAAACCTTGCACTTGGCTGAACCTCGTGAGGTTCACCTGGTCCTGCTACTCAAGCTGTTTGTGCCCTGACATAGAGTAGCTGGGTTACTCACCCTTCAAGAAGCTTTCAGTAAATACAAAATGTCACAAGGCATTCGTGCTTCTCCTAAGACCACTTAAATTATGGGCAAGAAAAACAGGCATCTCAAAACCACAGTGCTATTATCTGTTGTGCAACACAAGTACCTCTTCAGATGAACCTTCGGGGAATGATCAAGTCAGTTGCTAAAGATAGGATGTATTCCCTTAGGCATAGCAAAGAGCAATTTAGAAAAAATGGTATAATCCTTTTAGACCTCTTCTCTGTCCCCTTCCTGTGAACTGTCTGGCTTGCAAGACTCAAGAAACAAGAACAATGTAATCAGGCTTCTTAAATTTTGCAGTGAGATTTCCCATTGGAATCCATAGAGTTTAAAGAGTCTGCCTTAAGACAACTCTTATCTCCGACAGCGAAGACTCTGCATGTTCGGTAGGAAGAGTTTGCTAATGTTTTCCTAACATCCAGAGTCAAAAGTCACACCAGAGTTGCATTTTCTTTGTTCTTACAGCTAAATGAATAATAGAAAGTAAATGACAAACTGAAGTGTTCAGCTATCATTGCCAATAAGATGATCACACGTTGAGGCAGAAGGTCACTTTCACCTGATTGTTCCCCAGACCCTGGCAGACAGTTATATCTTTGATATTTGTAAGAAAGAATAACATCCTAATGATTATTGAACTAATGATTAGTTTCAGAGCTCCAGCAATGTCTTTTGCACAATGCCTATATTCAATTGTACAGGTGTCTTTTTGTTGATGCTGTTTTTCAGTTCTGCTATGCATTACAGTCAGAAACTAAAAATGCAACGTTTATTACTATTATTTTACTCCAAAGTTAACTGATCCATGCTCTGATGAGGCCCCGAGAGTTTGTCTTCTAGTTCAAGTTCATCCTAAAGGAATCCAATTCCAATCATACTGACCAAAACACAATAACTAGGATAAATTAAGTAGTATGTTCTGCCTGCTTTTTTTCTTCTCCAGTAATAAAGCTACTTTAAGGTTTAAGTACAAGAAAACTTGAAGCAATTTCTACAGATGTTAATTCTGTCATGTATGACTGTTAATGTTCATGCAACTTATAATATAGTTTCCAGCATCTGCAAACAACATAAGAAAATCTCTTTGATGCTTATTATGCATAAGTCTAAAGGACTTCATAAAGTAAGCATAGTGATTGAATAAAGTATCTAAACGCATCACCACAGCAGTAACTCATCGGTTGCATTTCAAGAGCATAGCAGGGCACTGAGCAACATTTCAGAAAATAAAACTTCCTGAGAATTCTTTGGCAAACCACTAAATTGTAAACAACTTGTACAAAACAAATATACTCTCTTAACACCACTGCTTTAAGGGCATTCCTCTCTGAGAAGATCTGGATGATTCTTAGAAGAAAGTTGCTGTAAGTTGCTGTAAGGATATACCCAGCATACTCCATGTACACAAAATATAGATGCTGTGTCTTTAATGTCACTTGTGTGCTGACCTGAGAGCATATTGAGATAAATTTCTTCTATTTCAAGACAAACTTGGGAAAAACAACAACAAAAAAAAAACAAACAAAAAAAAAAACACACACACACAGAAACTGCACAATACACAGAATGAGCAAATTATTTATAATGAAAATTAGTCCAAGTTCTCAAATAACAGTCCCACTTGTTTGACAATCTAGTAGCTCCATTACTATCACTACACATGTGAAAACAATACGGAGGAAACGTTAAACAGTCCAGAAGGTCCCAGCCAGCATACAGTCCTATCAAGACACAGAAAGAGAAGACCATCACCATACAGAGGTTCTTTGTACTACTATGTGGTCCTCTGCTTAGCATTCAAAGTCACATTTGTCAAGACAAATGCTACATGGTCCACCACATCTTGATCTTACACATTTGAGTAATGACAATTTCTGCACTACCTCAGCAAGTGGTGGTGTGTGCCACTGATGGGTATCCACAACATGCCAGTTCTCAACCAATTTACTAATTTGTAATGACAAATTGGCTGATAAGGACTGCAATGCAGAGAAGTCCAAGCTTCAGCAGTAATACTTGAACAGCAGCGAGTAGATATTGTGAAACAGCCCTATGTCAGAATTAGCATAGATTTTCGTCAAGCTGATATTGATTGATTGCAAGTATAGGAGTGTGTTGAAGATTATTCAACCTCACGAAGACTTCATTAACAGAGGCCTACAGAAACAAGAAAAAAAATAATGGATACATAGGTTCTATTGCAAAATCCAAAATGATCTCAATTTGGTCTCAGAAATTTCAGACATACCCTGGGAAGAAGCCTTACACCATATGCAATTCACACATCACTGTCTCACCTGATGCCTACAATCACAGAATTGTAGGGGTTGGAAGGGACCCCCAGAGATCGTGTCCAAACCCCCTGCTAAAGCAGGATTCCCACCGCAGGCTGCACAGGCACACCTCCAGAGGAGGCTCCACAACATCTCTGGTTAGCCAGTTCCAGTGCTCCATCACCCTCCATCTTTCACATGTTGGCACAGAACTTCCTACGCTCCAGTTAACAGCCATTTTCCTTCCTTACCCACTCCAAGTGAGGCCTCACCAGGGCAGAGTAGAGGAGGAGGAGCACCTCTCTTGATGTGCTGGCCATGCTCCTTTTAATACACCCCCAGGCTTCCACTGGGGCTCTTGGCCACAAGCACATACTGCTGGTTCATGGCCAACCCCTAGGTCCTTCTCTGCAGAGCTGCTCTCTAGCAGGTCATGCAACAGCCTGTACTGATAATTGCAGTTATTTCTTCCCAGGTGCAGGACTCTACACCTGCTTTGGTTAAACCTCACCTGGTTTCTTACTGCCCATCTCTCCAGCCTGTCCAGGTCTTGCTGAATGGCAGCACAGGCATCAGGTGTGTCAGCCACTCCTCCCAGCTCCATATCAGCAGCATACTTGTTCAAAGTAGACACTATCTCCTCATTAAGGTCATTGATGAAGATACTGAACAAGACCAGATCCATCACTGACCCCCGGGGGAACACTGCTAGTCACAGCTCTGCTGTACTTGGGATCACAACAACGAGCTGCTTATCTGGCAGTGGTTATGACCTCAATCTTCTGTTAGTCAGTAACTTTGAATGTGGTCCTGATGGCCAGGTTTAATTGGCTCAGCACAGTTTACAGAGCCAGCTGGTACCAGAATGTGTGTAGTGAAGGCTTTAATTAAGGTTTAGGGGACTGGGAGAATATGAAATGAGAGTGTCCTTATCACCCTCCCTGTTGCTTTCAATAAGGTCTGAAAGAAGCAACTGATATTTTTAAGGGAGTAAGATAGATTAAGTTCAAATATTTACTAGACAAGATTAATTTGAAATTATTTTATGGTGAGATGCAAGTTGTTCATAGTAAGAAAATGATGCTTTTGTGGAAATCTGTGCTAGAGCTTCCTTAATTAAAAAAGGAATAAAGTCACTGTGTACTAACTGCTCAAACAGAAATTGGAGACAGACACTTAGCCGAGAACCGTGGGCTCTTCCCAACTAATTTTGGGCTTTCCTTTAGGGGGGAATATAAGGCAAGTGAGATGCTAATGCTAAAGAAAAACTATTTACCTGCTTCGCTCACGAGTCAACAATGAGATTTTAATTCCCTTTTGCTTATGATAAGTTCTGTTAAATTAATTGCTTGCTTGGGTGCTCCAGGGAAAGTGCGAGAAATGTAAATGAGAGAGAGAGAGATGCACACAGATGTTGTGTGATCTCTGCAGCATCCCTGCATTGTTGTAAATTCAGCCATACATTTCTGGGTTTTGTTTTTAGTTCATAGATTTGGACTGTGTGACTGGCACCTTCTCTTGGCATGTAAACTCTGCCCACCCCTCCCTTCCACTGAACTGGTTGTGCAGATGCTCTGCATTGACACGGAAGCGATTGCATCTGGTAAGAAAGTCCAGATCTTTAGGAACCACTGTTCAGGAAAAGATCGAAGGAGTAAATGAGAATTTCCCTCTTTAATTAACTCTGCTTTTCTGAGAGAAGTCAGCAAAGACAAGTATGTAAATAATTCCTTGTGGAGAGGAGTAATTCTCAACTATTTTGTTGGTGAATGATTTTGTTCTTTTGAGGTATGAGCACATGCTGCTTGGCAATGTGTATCTTTGAAGATCAGGATGTCTTGAAAAGGAATTAACTCCAGTCCTAGGATTTGTTAACTGACAACAAAAAAAAGCCGTTTCCTTAATGCTACTTTAAAGTCACTGAAGGCAAGTATTCACATAAGTATTCACATTTCTGAAATGCTTTTGCATATATATATTTTTTAAAGTAATATTGTTTGGTTTTATTTTTTTCTTCAAGAGCAATAAACTTACTATATTTGTTCAAGGCTTAAAGTGGCCATAGCTACAGATCAACACGCTGGCTACTTCATCCTGTCATCTCTGCTGCTTAATGGAGAAAGCAGGCTGATGTGGTTATTAAATCTGGCAGCCGTGTTGTATTGCACAGGGGCAGCAAGTAGCACACAGCATGTAGAAAATGAGTAGCTTTCTGATAACAGCCCTCCTTTCGCTGCCACGAGGCTTGAAAGGCAGACTCAAATCTCCTTCTCCTTTTTGTAATCGCGAGTCGCCAGAACCGAGTGCAAATATTACAAACACGGTGGCAAATGTAAGTATTCTTTGCCTGTGCAATGCTTTCAGATTGCTAATTAGGATTTCTACCTTGGTGTTCTGATTGAAAAAGCAGAGGGATGAAAGCTGAAACCATCCTGAGAGTGAATGCTTCTCTGCAGTATTGTTTCAGCTTCCAGTGGAGGAGCTGCTGAGGGAAAGGGATGTATGAAAGCTTTCCGGAACAGTTTACAGTTGTTTGTTGATTTTTGGGGATGCCTGCTCACTACTTCGTGAGGGGAGAAGCCAAGCAAATGCAGGAGGTGCTTCCAGATGGTTTTCTGCTTGTGTTAGATGATACTAGACATGCAGCGAGAAAGAAACTTCAGTATTAACAAGCTGCTCGTGAACGTGCAGGAGAGAACTCTGTCATGGTATTTTTCACCTTTAAAAATTCATACGTGCAGAACTGGACTTCTTGTTAAGAATCTCAGCAGTACCTTATTATCAGAAATGCAAGCAAATAGTCGTCATTCTCTCCCTCCTATTCTGTACACCTGGCCTTTCAGCTGACTGGAAATGCTGAAGGAAACAGGCATCAGCAATATACAGATACCTGATACAGATACTGGCTCTGCTGTGTTCCTGTGCTGGGAAGATGATCCCTCGACCTCCACAGGCAAACCCTATGCTTTCTCCTTACTGGAATCACTGGCTTATGGGACTGAGCTGTCTGCACTGCAGCCTTGTTTTGGTAGCGTGGGAAAGGCACAGTCTAGCCAACAGTCGTCTTTTAGGGTATGTACAGAAGTGGTATAAAATAAATTGCAGCCACCAGGTGGCAGATTCCTTTCTCTAGCTCGCTTCTCTCAGACCTAGAAAATTGTCTGTGTCCCATATGTGCTTAAGTAGGCAGGAAATAATATGCCACTGCTCCTTCATCTGCAAAGGAGCTTTTAATAATTCATTTCCTTCTTTACTGCCTGTATAGTTGGGTCGGAGCTTTAAGAAAGCAGCAATTTGAGCTTGTAGAATAAAAAAACCTTAATTGAGTGGGCAGCATGCTGGATTCTGTCCTGGTTCTGTCCATGGCTGTTGCCAGCCTTTCTGTCTTATTGCTGGCTATTCACAGCATGTGAAGCTAAGAAGCACAGTACCCATTAAGCTTCAAGGCTGGCACTACAGTTTCCCTCATCACTTCCTACTGGGGCTCACTTTCCTTCTGACCTCCTTCTTCTTGCACAGTGTCTTTAGTGGACAATTTACCTAATGCTCCCTAAGGCATAGTACAATGCCCTAATCTATTCTAATTTAGATGCTAATGTTTGTTATAGCAATATCATGGCATGGAATTCTGCAGGTCTTATTCTGGCAAAACTCCTGCTAATTCTATGATTCTATAATAGCAGCAGGCCTGGTTACTTTAGGGCTGAAAGCAGACTGTAAGAATTACAATATTTTTTGGTGCATATGGTTTAATTTCTGCTTCTAATTGGGATGCTTAATACTTGCGCTGTACCTTTGGACTTCTTTTCAATTTCTTTTTGAAGGTGTAAAAGCAAGTTGATAGGCATTTGATATGATTAATATTAGTTTCAGCATCTGAACTTTCAGCAGTTTTTTTAGACACAGTGCTCTTGAAACTCATGGTCTAAAGACATTTTTCTCTTTTCCTCCATTTTTCCCCATCATTTCTTCCTGATACCCTCTCTTAGTCTCTTTGACATCTATGCTTGATTCTCATGTATATTTTGGGATCCAGAGCTACAGCAGAACATTTCCTTGATTCCCAATAGCTGGAGAAAATGTAATGCTTTTATGCTGCAATACAGAGATTGTAATACGTGAGCCAGAACTACTGTGGCTCTGGCAGTAAGAGTAGGAAGACTTGATTGTGTGGGTAGGAAGATCAGGGGAAACATTCTCAAATACATGCTCAAGTAGATACCTAACTTAAAATATCCTCAGCTGAGGTTCCTTCTGTTTGCACCTGCTTCTAAGCCCTACACCCCCTGCAGGGCTTTCACTCTAGATTTTAGTGTCTCCTATCCTAAAGCCCTTCACTGTTTGCCCCAGTTTCCAGCCCACTCCAGTACAGGGCATCTAGATCCTTGCTTTCTACAGCCCATGCCCCTCCCTACATCAACTTTGTAGTTCACAACCTCTCCAGCTTTTTGCCACTCTTCTCTTCCCACCAAAGACCTACATTATTCCCAGGTGCCCCAGATCCTCTCCTCCTGCATCCGTTCACTCTGTGCCAATAAAAATACTTATTCTGCTTGTCACACAGCCCTTAAAAGCTCCCCCAAAGCCTTCTGTTCCCTGACATAGCCTCCTCCTGCCCTCAGTCCTTCCCACTACTTTCCAGTGTTTGCAACTGGAGAAACAAGTAGCTGTTTCTTCTCCCCTACGGTTTCAAGTTTCTCAATGCAGGGATCTCAACATACCGCCTTCTTCCTCCTTGTTCTTGAAAGCAGAAAAGCAGGGTAAGCGAGGCGTATTTCTAACCCTTTATATGCTGTAAGAATGGATGGCTCCGGGCACGGTTTGGAGGAAGACTAAGCCAAAAAAATTTCTAACATAAATGCTTTCTAGAAAATGTAACACTGCTTCATCTACCCTGGGCTTTTGAACTGTTTGGTGTGGTTCTCCACCTGCTCATTTCTTAGCACTACTGGTCACATGTTAACATTTCTGATTCTTGGATGATCAGTGTTTTCAAACAAAAAGGATTTGGATGCATTACTTTTGGTTCAGAACTTTTTATGAAAATTACACGAGTGGTTCCTGGACACTAGCTTTTGAAAGAAAGCTTACTTACATACATGACAGTTTATGAAAAAAAGTAATATTGAGACATCATGGCTTAGTAGATAGTTTAATACAATTTATACACGGTTTAATATGATCTATGATATTACAGAAAATTCTTCTTTAAAAATGGGTTACTGTCAGTGCAAAAAATCTACATTATTATGAGTCATCAACAGTAAGTGAACTGAAGCTCCCCCTTAAACTTCTCCAAGGGTAGATTTGTCTCAGTTCATCTGACCTACGCTTTCACAGTCTGTACAAAGTATGCCAGCTTGTTTGCATTGGAAGGTTCATCTAGAACTTAAACTACGTAGATTTCAAAGCAGTCGCAAAGTCCTGCACCAAGTAGTCTGCTGTTAGAATGAAAGGTGAGCACCATCAGTCGTTGAGGAAGGGCAGTTTTCCTTGCTTTAACAAACAGACATTGTAGTTTAAGAAATATCTTTCAAAGAATTGGTTGGACAAACCAGAGCTGCAGTCTTTGTACCTGTAAGTTACTCCATCTACCTAATCTCCGTGGCTATAAATTACTTCACCTATCTGTTGAGCATGCAAAGACTATCAGAGACCCCTGATGAAGTAAAAAGACCTCCCAAAAAGAATTATTTAGTAAAATAATAATCTTGTTAGTTCTACTGCAGAAACAACATTCTATTCCTACAATTTCTGCCCCACACAACTTGTTCTCACGCACTCGCATCCAAACTTAATGCTATCAAAAAATGTAAGCCTCAATCCAGTTTGCTATTTAGTGTGAGACTTCCGTATATCTGATTCAGGCTGCTTCCAATCTTCTCCCATTAGTTCTTTCAGATTCAATTCTTGGAAGAATTCCAGGCGATGACTATAGACAGAGGAGGAAAAAAACAACGGTAAGTTCCATAGTACCATCTTAGAACATTCTCAGTAGGTTTAACTGATGCTTTTTTTCCCATCCTTTCTGGGAATGTAAACACTGTTTCTGAAAATCTTGTACTGGAAAGAAGGCAAAGTCCTGAGCTACAAACAGGAACCACAGTACAAAGTTAAAAGGGGAAGTTTAGAGGTGAGCTCTTATGTTGACCAAAAATGCAGTCAGAGCAAAAACAAAATGACTACCTGCTCTACAACATATCTGCACTCCAGCCAAATATTGTTTACAGCTTTTGACCAATTGGGAAGTCATATCACGAGGATATCCTCTCCTTACAGAAAACAGGAAGACAGAACAGGATAACAAAGCTAATGAGTATTCTTCTTCCTGTAAGGCCACACCTCACTTTTAAACATTATGAACTGGTTCTTGCTAAGAATTTCTCCTTTACATTGCCAAACAGAATCAACTGAGAGAAGACTGAGGCTAATTTCTTATTAATACTTAAACAGCTGCCAAACAGTAAATAGAACACCTGATACCATCATTTAAGTAAATGAGATTCTCTAAATAGGTAGTGTCCATCTAACATGTGAAGACCAAGTAAGAGCAATTAAAGCAGCATGGAGTGACCTCTTCACATAAATACATTTACTGCTCACCTCTGAAATAGTCAGGATTTTTATGAAGACGTACTCTTAGGAAAAAAAATTCCTTCTTGAAAAATATTACAGGCATTCTGCAGTTTACCTAGCCATCACTATGTTGAGTAACAAGTTGTCATGAGAACTACAGCAGCCTTCTAGAGCTAGTCCATTTACATAAACTGCCCACAAGTGACAGACTGTATTAAGTTGCTTCGGACTCAGAAAATAAACAAGCCCACTCACAGCACAATGTAAACATACTCTAGTTTTTGCTATTGATAATGGGCATCCTTTCCTTACACTTTCAATTTCATCTGTCTTTTCTACTTTTTCCATAACTCAGAGCCGTCTGTAAGGCAAAAGAGATCCACTGGATGTTACTCTGGTACAACTAACATTAAATAGCACTTCAAGAGGTGCTGTAGGCAGGGAGAAAAAAGAACAAGCCATCCGTGATTTAGATGAGAAGGTGATAACAGAGGCAAATTAAGTTGAATGCATCATTTGCTGTGCAGCTAGGGGATAACACAGAAATCAAGCACTAATTACAGCTATCTGGAAGTTCTTTACTCAAAGTACAGTGGATCTGGGGCTGAACTGTATAATTAAAGTATCAGTGGCACTCGGATTGGTGTCTTCTACAAGTATTCCAAGAAGAGTGCAAATATGTTACAGAAGAACTAATTTTATGCTTACAAATCTGGCGTCTGGCCTTCCTGAAGTTTGTGTCGAGGCGCAGGGTAAAGTGCTTCATATTTTCTGTGTTCTCCTGAGCCATGGATTGCAAAGGCATTGAACTTGTTGATATCTGGTGGAAAATAATTCCAAGGAAGATGAGCTCTACCCTTCCATTTGGTTTCCGTTCTGGTCACATGGAATTCCAAGGGAAGTTCTTCCTGTTACACGTGAGGGGGAAAAAAATGCTATTTATCTTTCAATCAACCAACAGGTATCCAAAAACAGTTAGGTTCTGTATGTTATGAATGCCCTCGACCACTTACTTTCCACACTCTTCTTTTGCCAGAAAGCAGCAACAGTAAGTGTTGTCCATGACTGTCAAAAATCAGAGCCACGATTTTCATAACGTGATGCCAAGTTTAGCGTATTTATCTGCCACAACAATATACATCCTCCATAGTGAAGTCAGTCCTGTACCCTACACTGTGTACACTGCATACCACACCATGCGTACACTTCATGAGCATTAAAACAAGAAACAAATTGCATTCACAGCTTCTTAAGCGAGCTACACTTACGGACAAAGTTCAACTTCTAGATACCGTTCACTTCTGCCGCTCAAGAAAAATGCTTCTACAACTTAGAAAGAGACAAGCTGTCAGTATTTTATACTAGTTGTCAGTTTTGTTACATTCCAAGACTTTCACAATCAATTGTTTTCACAACGGTTCTTGGCCTGTGCCATCCCTGAGTTTGACTAACTGTGTACATGCTACTGATGCTTTCTAATTCAAGAGCTGTGCTGTAATCCCAACTCGAGGATGAAAACTAGAGTCTTTCTCTTGTATTCAACTATAAAGTTGAATCAACATGATGTTCACGTTACTTAAGGAGCTTTCTTAACTGTGGTGGTGGTTACAAGCAAGCTTTTTTGCCAGCAGCCTTTTCCAGAGTGCTCAGGATGAAGCTGTCAAATTAGAACAAGTTTTAGAAAATAACCAGAGAATCTTAAATAAAGACCAGGTAGATTAACCGCATATAAACACCAGTGACTTCGCAAATCAGATACTTGCAGCGGAAGTTGCACTTACCTTCATAGTCCCACAGTTCTCTAAAGGGTTTCCCTGGCGCTCCGAGCGGTGCTGGAGGATCATTGAAGAAGGGAGCACTGACTTGCATCAGCAGCCCTGCATCATACGACTTAAGAGCAATTGTTACCGGGTCATGGCTCACAGGTAAACCATCCCATGTGTGCTCAATTCTTAACTCCATCTTAATGTTCTGCATAAGATAAATAAGAAAAGAAGTTCCTGTCAAAGCACACCCATACCGTTCCAACACCAACTTCACTGTCTGGCTAAGAAGAAAAGTCTCGCAGTTAAGTAGGTGATAAGCATAAAGCTCCCACACATAAGCAGAAAGAGTCAACTGATTCTTCTCAGTCCTATTTAGGAACAAAGAAAGACGGACACTGGAACAAGTCACTGCTCTAAAGGCATTATTTCACAGAATCATTGAGGTTGGAAAGGACCTCTGGAGATCATCCAGTCCAAGCTGTTTGCTGGCAAAACAGTGAGAAAGATGAGATAAATGGATATAAGAACCCAAGACAGTGATGTGGGAGGCATGATGAAGATTTAAAGCAATACATTAAGTCATCAGTTGGCTTAAGACATCCAGTAAAAAGGTGAAGGCAAATATTGGACTAGCAGTTCCGACAAGGTAACACGTAAATCAAGTGAAAACTAATTAAGCTTTCATGTCCACATTTTCTTCTCTATGATACGCAGGACCCATTTCAGATGTGCTACGAGACACCGTGGATAGATAGCTTTGGAAACCACGGAAGCCTCGACTATCGTTAACACCCCCTGCAACTCAAGCAGCAAGCTTACAGAAGTTGATGCTTCTGTAGGGAAAACGGTCAGCGTATGAAGAGAGGCGGTACCTCAGCGTCTTAGCATCATTCTCGAGGCAGAAAATGAAGAAGCTGGTCTAAAAACACTGCTTGACTGACACAGCGGAGGAGGCGAGGGCTCCCCGTTAGCAGCAGCCCGCGGGGGAGCCGCGATGGTTCGCGTTAGGCTGCGCGCAGCAACCGTGCGGAGCGAAGGAGCCGTTTACAACCGCAAGAGAAGCCCTCTCACCTGCCCTCAACGCCGCAGGTACAAGAAGGGCCGGGCAGCGTCAGCACCCGCACGGGCGCGCGCTTCCTCAGCCGTACCTGCGACCCCAAGCCCGCAGCTCCCGCGGAGGAGTTGACGACGACCGCCCCGCGCCGCCAGCCGCTCGCCGCAGCGCCGCCCGACGAAGCCGGCCACGGCGCCGCCCGGAGGCTTTAAACCCGGCACGGCTCCGCCCTCCTCCCGCCGCGTGACCGGCGCCGGGCGCCGCGCTCGGCCGCCCGTTGGAGGAGGAGCCGGTGCCGACCGTTTCCCGGTCGCGTGGCGGTGCGGCGAGGAAGGAAGGCTGCGGTTACCGCCCCGCCGTGCCCGTCGCTTTCCTTCGGGGGGAAGGAGGGGTGGGCGAGAGGAGCGGTCGCTCTCTGCCCGCCCGGGATCTTTGTCGGAGCGGGAGGGCGGCGGAGCTGTGGCGTGACGGCACGGCCGCGGAGCTCGGCTGCGGGGGGGAGCCGGGCGGGCGGCCTCGGGGCTGCTCCCGGCCCTCGTGGGGGTGGGCAGCTTCAACCGGAGCTTAAACCGAGCGCGTCTTTGACGGCAAAACGCCGTCGAAGAAAACCTTTCCTTGTAGTGCGCGCGCGTAATAAGCGGGGAGTTGATGTGTTGCCGTAGAATCGCGGAACGGCTCGCGTTGGAAGGGAGCTGAGAGCCCGCCCAGCCCCTACGTCGTGCTGTAGGCAGGGCTGCCCCGCAGCTCAGCTGCCCAGGGCCCCATCCCGCCTGGCCTGGAGCGCACCCGGGGATGGGGCAGCTGCGCCAGCGCCTCACTGCCCTCTGAGCGAACGTGTCGTTACTTTTGTATAATTACGTTACTCTTGTAGATAGTTCACAGAATCCCAGAATGGCCAGGGTTGGAAGGGACCTCAAGGATCGTGAATCTCCAACCCCCCCTGCCACATGCAGGGCCACCAACCTCCCCATTTAATGCTAGACCAGGCTGCCAAGGGCTCCATCTAATCTGGCCTTGAACACTTCCAGGGACCGGCCATCCACAGTCTCTCCAGGCAGCCTGTTCCAGCACCTCACCACTCCCTCTGTAAAGAACTTCCCCCTGACATCCAACCTCAATCTTCCCTCCCTCAACTTAAAACCATTTCCCCTTGTCCTGCTGTTATCTACTCTTTCAAAGAGTTGACTCCCCTCCTGCTCCTAGGCTCCCTTTAGGTACTGAAAGGCTGCAATGAGGTCACCCCACACCTTCTTTTCTCCAGCCTAAACAAACCTCTCTGTCCCTGCTGGCCACCCCTCTTCTGATGGAGCCCAGGATACCATCTGCTTTCCTAGCTGCAAGAGCACTCTGCTCATGTTAAGCTTTTCATCCACCAGGACCCTCAGGTCCTTCTCTGCAGGGTGGCTCTCAATGACTGCTCCTTCCAGTCTGTATGGATGCCTGGGATTCCTCTGGCCCAAGTGCAAAACCTTGCACTTTGCTGTGTTGAACCTCATTCGATTCATCCAGGTCCACCTTTCACGTCTGCTGAGGTCCCTCTGAATGGCATCCTTTCCTTCCATTGTGTCAACCGCACCACTCAGCTTGGTGTCATCAGCAAACTTGCTGAGGGTGCACTTGATTCCATCATCAATGTCATTGATAAAGATGTTAAAGAGCACATTATGCTCTTTTCACAGTACATGAGAGGGAGACCAACTCCCAGCTCACTACAACCTCCCTTTTGGTAGTTATAGAGAGCAATAATGTCTCTGAGCCTCCTCTTCTCCAGACTGAACAATCCGAGCTCCCTCAGCTGTTCCTCATAAGGCCTGTGCTGCAGACCCCTCACCACCTTTGTTGCTCTCCTCTGTACACACTCCAGAGCTTCGATGTCTTTCTTGCAGTGAGGGGCCTAAAACTGAACCCGGTACTCAAGATGCAGCCTCACCAGTGCTGAGTACAGAGGTCCAATTAGTTCCCTGCTCCTGCTGGCAACGCTATTTTTGATGCAACCCAGAATGCCACTAGCCTTCTTGGCCACCTGGGCACACTGCTACTTCACGTTAGCCAACCATCAACCAACAACCCCCAGGGCTGTTTCTTCTACAGTGCCCCAGCCACTCTGCCCCAAGCCTGTAGTATCGCATGGGATTTCTGTGGCCAAAATGCAGGACCAGGCACTTGGTCTTGTTGAACCTCCTCCCATTGGCTTCACCCCAACTATCCAGCCTGTCCAGATCTCCGCCGTGCTACCTCCAGGCAGATCAGCATCTCTTGCCAACTTGGTGTCATCTGCAAACTTACTGGGGGTGCACTCAATGCCCTTATTCAGGTCATCAATAAAGATACTGAACAGGTTAGGCCCCAGAACTGACTCCTGGGTAACACCACTCATAATCAGTGGCCAGCTGGATTTAACTCCATTCACTACCGCTTTCTGGGCCCGGTCCTCCAGCCAGTTCCTTACCCAGCAAATAGTGTACCCATCCAAGCCATGGGCTGCCAGCTTCTCCAGGAGAATACGGTGGGAGACGGTGTCAAAGGCTTTGCTGAAGTCAAGGCAGACCACAACAACAGCCTTTCCCTCACCCACCAGGTGGGATCATCGAAGGAGATCAGGTTGGTCAAGCAGGACCTGCCCTTCATGAACCCATGCTGGCTGGGCCTAATCGCTCGGCTGTCCCACATATGCCCCTGTCAACTCCCTCAAGATAATCTGCTCCATAGCCTTCCCTGGCACCGAGCTCAGGCTGACAGGCCTGTAGTTCCCCAGATCCTCCTTATGACCCTTCTTATAAATGGGAGTCACACTGATGAGTTTCCAGTCTTCTGGGACCTCTCCACTTGACCAGGAATGCTGATAGATGATGGAAGGTGGCTTGGCTCCACCAGTTCCTTCAGCACTCTCAGACGCATCTCATCTGGCCCCATGGACTTGTAGCAGTCCAGGTGGAATAATAGGTCTCTGACTGTTTCCTCCTGAATCACCAGGGGTTTATTCTGCTCTCCATCCGCAACTTCCAAATCAGAGAGTAGAGTACCCCGATGATAACTAGTCTGACTTTTAAAGATGAAAGCAAAGAAGGCATTGAGAACCTCTGCCTTTTCCTCACCCTCAGTGGTCACATTCCCAGCCACATCCAGTAAAGAATGGAGATTTTTCCTTGGTCCTCTTCTTACTGTTAATATATTTGTAAAAGAGTTTCTTGTTTCTTTTTACCCCAGTGGCCCAGTTGAGTTCAAGCTGGGCTTTTGCCTAATTTTCTCCCTGCGCATCCTAACAAGCAACTTCTTCATATTCTCTTCAAGTTGCCCATTCTTCCACAGGAGGTAGATTCTCTTTTTCTCCTGGAGCCTCAGAAGAAGCTCCTTATTCATCCATGCTGGTCTTCTTCCCCGCCAGCTCATCTTGCAACTCAGGGGGATGGCCTGTTCCTGTGCCTTTAAGACTTCCTTCTTCAGGAGCGACCAGCCTTCCTGGAGCCCTTTACCCTCCAAGAATGAATCCCAAGGGACCCTCCCTACTAGTCTGCTGAATTCAGAGTTTGCCCTCATTAGCAGTTTTGCTGTCCCCTCTCCTAGCTCTGCCAAGAATAAAGAACCCTACCATTTCATGGTCGCACTGTCCAAGACAGTTCCCAACCTCCACATCTCCCACTAGACCTTCTCTGTTACTCAATGGCAGGGCACCTCCCCAGTAGGCTCTATCACCAGCTGCAGAAGGAAGTTATATTCCATACACCCTAGCAACTTCCTAAACCGCTTCTTCTGTGCTGCGTTGTATTCCCAGCATTTATCAGGAAAGTTGAAGTCCCCCACGAAGACAAGGGCTGGCAATCACACAACTGCCAGCTGCTCATAGAACATCTCATCTGTCTCTTCATTCCAGTTAAGTGGTCTATAACAGACCATCACCAGGATGTCTGCCTTGTTGGCCCTTCCCTTGTTCCTTACCCATACAGATTCAACCTTATCATCCCTTATTGAGCACAAGCTCAAAAACATCAAAATACTCTCTAACATAGAAAGCCTCACCACCAGCCCTCCTTCCCTGCCTATCCTTCCTGAAGATCTTGCAGACATCCATTGCATCACTTCAGTGAAGCACATCCCACCATATTTCTTCAGTGGCAACTAAGTCATAGTTTGCCTGTCACACAATGGCTTCCAGCTCTTCCTGTTTGCTGCCCATGCTGAGTGCATAGGTGTAGATGCACTTCAGCTGTGTCATGAATCAATCAGTATCACAACTTTAATATTCACATTCTACATTAGTATACTAATTTATTCATTTGCAGATGATGACTAAACTACAGTACTGAAAACACTGTATACGCACTAGGAAAAGAGCTCCTGAAAAACAAAACATTTCATGCAGAGACTCTAAAATCAAACATGGCTTCAGCCTGGTGCACACCAAGGTACTGCATTATGGGGACAAATATGACCAGGTCTGTGCCCCCCTCCCCACTGCTCCTCGCACACAGCCAGAGCCGGGCTTTGGCCCCAGAAGCAGCCAGCCCGGCCTCCGTGTCTGAGCTTAAACACACAGGGATCATCTCCCTTTTCAAGGAGCACAAAGAGTTTGTTATAAAGACTGAAAAATGTGTGGCAGCCTTACAGTTCGAGCTCCAGTAGTGGTCAAGTGAGCCTGGTTTTGAGCCCCCCAAAATGCTAAATTTCATCTCTGCTTTGCACCACCCAATGAGCCTGAAGTGCCAAAACCACACATCCAGCCTCATTCTGAGTCTCAAATGCATCATTTGGTCTGTTTTCAAGCCTCTACATCAAGCCCTAGAAATACAGCAGTCGTTCTGCTTCCCAAACCTGGGAACGCACAGCTCTGAGCCCCACAGCCCCATCAAATGAGCCTGGGTTCGATCCCCAAACCACGGGCCTTCAGTCTCGATTACTCCAACCTGAAAACCGGCCCAAAGAGCCTCATTCCCTGCCCCCTCAAGACGAACGGTCTCATCTCCCCACCGAACCCCAAACAGGGCACTGAGCCTAGGTTTCAGCCCCCGGCAAGGCACGAATTCACCCGTGCTGCCGACCCCCAAACTGCTCACCCAGCTGCATTCTCCACCCCAGCAGCCAACACCGCACAGCGGCGCTTCTCGCGATGCCCGGCCCCGGGGCGAGAGGCCCCGCAGGGAAGCTCGGGCGAGGAGCCGGGTCCTCCGAGCGCCCGGACCGACGGGGAAACCGAAAGCAGAAGCGGGCGATCGGCGGACAAAACTTTCCGCTCCTACCTTCCTCGTGGGATCCGCGGCTCCGGGCTCCTCCCGTCTCTCGTGCGGAGCTCGGAGACAGGCACGCCGGCTGCCGGGCCGCGGAGAGACACGCCTGGCCCGGCCAGCTCGCGCCGCCCCACGGCCACCGGTCCCGGGGTCAGAGCACGCGAGAGCCGCAAAAGAGAACCCCGCCCCGTCGGGCGGCGGGGCTGCCCTACAGCTGGGAGGAGCGGAGCGGCCCCGCCCAGCGCGGCCCGGCGTCTGCGCAGACGGAGGCGCCATGGCGGAGAAGGCGCAGAAGAGGTGAGGCCGGGCTGGGGTTGCTGCCGCTGCCGCCGCGCACTCCCTTGCAGCCGCTCCTCCGCGGTCCGCATCGCGCCCCAACGGCCCCAGCGCTCGCCTCCCCGCGCGCCGCAGCGCCGCCGTCCGCGGTCCTCCTGTGTGCCCCAGCGGCCCTCTCCGTCCCCGGGCAGCTCCCCGTGTGTGCCCTGGCGGTCCCGCCTGTCCGCATGCTGTCCCCTCGGCGTGCCCCAGCTCTGCCGTGCGCCTCCATACTGGCTTGCTGATGTGCCACAACGGTCCCGTGTGTCCCCGTGGTCAGCCCCTCGCGTACAGCGGTGCTCGTCCCCCCCCGTAGCCCCTGCACCCCAAAGGCTCTCCTCGCAGACCCCGATCCGTGCCCCGCGTTGTGTCCCCGCCCCGCGTGCCCCCAGCACCGCTCACCTGTGCGCTCCCTCCGCAGCGTGAAGATCGCACCGGGAGCCGTGGTGTGCGTGGAGAGCGAGATCCGTGGGGATGTCACCATCGGTAAGGATGGCAGCTGGCGGCCCTCGTCACCCACAGGGGTACGTGGTGGTGGCTCTGGTGACTCGGGGCGGTTTCCACAGGGCCGAGGACGGTGATACACCCGAAGGCCAGGATCATCGCGGAGGCAGGGCCCATTGTGATCGGGGAAGGCAACCTGATAGAGGAGCAGGCGCTCATCATCAACGGGTGTGTGTGGGGCTGCCTTCTTCCTGCCCTGCTCTGAAGGCAGCTGCTGCTGACACCTAAAGTACATTCACGTGTCTCGCAGGTACCCGGAAAACATCACGCCAGAAACTGAGGAGGTGGAGCCCAAGCCCATGATCATCGGCACCAACAATGTCTTTGAAGTTGGGTGCTGTATCCTTGTGCTGCAGGGAAACGCGTGGATGTTGCCCAGACACAGGCAGCCTGGGGGTGCTTACGGGGTAGATTTTGGTTTGCAAGTGGCATCGGGGCACACCTTTTGAACCAAAAGCAAAAGGTTTTCCTTTGACAATAACCTGTAGATTCACAGGCAATGAAAGTGGGAGATAACAATGTAATTGAATCCAAAGGTGAGCTCAAGTTCCCTTTGTTCTGCTTGGAGTTTTTGCTGTTAGAGCAGCAGTGCGTGGCTTCAAGCAGGGTGGCCTCACAGAGGCTCTCCTTACAGCATTTGTTGGCAGGAATGTGATCCTAACGAGCGGCTGCATCATTGGGGCCTGCTGCAACGTCAATACCTATGAGGTGATCCCTGAGAACACAGTCATCTATGGTGCGGATTGCCTTCGCCGCGTGCAGACCGAGCGGCCGCAGGTAGGTGCCATCCCCCTGTCCCCAAGCTCCCCTCGTGGCTGCCCATTGCTGACAGTGCTTCTTTTTCCAGCCTCAGACACTGCAGTTAGACTTCCTGATGAAAATCCTGCCCAATTACCATCACCTGAAGAAGACGACGAAAGCTGCATCCACACCTGTGAAGAGCTGAAAGCCCTCTGCTGTCAGTTGTATGCCTGGCGTCTCTTGTCCTTTGGCACTGCACAGCCCGGGAAGCAGCTGGGCTCTGCATCGTTCAATTCTCGCTTGTGTCTTTTATTTATAGCCCCCACAGGCTTTGGACCTGTTATCTCCCTCGCACCAACTCTAACATTCCACATGCTTTATGGGAATAAAGTTGTTCTGCTCTTGCTGCAGGGTGTGGCTGCCATTCTTTCCTCCAAGCACAGGGCTGGGTGATGGTGGGGGCTGCAAACTGCTGCCAGGAGCGCTGAGCACCACTTTTAACCTCGTGGTGCTGCTGTACCACATCTGTGGGCCAGAAACCATCCTGAGTCTCGTGGTGTGGCGACGGATCCCGCGGCAGCCAGCAGAGGGAGGCCGGGCCTCGGCATGTGCCGAGCTGGAGCGAGAGGCTGCTCCGAGGTATCAATAATGCAGCGGGGTGCGGGCAGGTGAGCCTTGCTGCTACCTGGGTGCCGGGCGGCCTGCGCGGCTCACGCTGTGTGTGTGCAGGGGAAGATGGTACGTTGCAGCTCTTGGCGGGGAACTGACCCTCGCCGTCCCGATCAGGATGTGCAGACACCCCTAAGGCTGAGTCCAAAGGGGGCTGCGAGCACTGCACCAAGGGCTTCTGCCTCCCCAGAGCAGGGCTGGCCACGCTGCGTGGAGAGGGCCGCCTCAGCGCCCCACTCGCTTCCCCACCGCCAGCCGTTATCACGCGTTCCTGGCCGTCCCCAGCCTCGTCAGACCTCCTGTTCCACGTCCCGTCCCCCCGGCCCTGTGCTCCGCGTCCCACAGCCTGCGCGTCGTGTGCTCAACAGCTCCCGTCGCTGTCCCCAGCCCCACGTGCTACGTACCCAACCTCGCGTCCCACGTCCCAACCCCAACGTCCGCGTCCCCAGCCGTACGTGCCACGGTTTCGAACTTCACGTCCCAGACCGCAGCCCTTTGTCCTCCATCCCAGCCCCGCGTCCCATGCCCCCAGCTCCGCGTCCAGCCCCCACCTCCCGTCCCACCCCGTGTCCCCGCGTCCCACCCCCAGCGCCGTGTGGCCGCCCGCCCGGCCCCGCCCCGCCCGGCCCCGCTCCCTCCCGCCCGCCGCAGGGCCGCGCCGGAGGCAGCCGCGGGCGGGTGGCGGTGCGGCGGCGGCGGCACCATGAGCAGCGGCGCCGCCGAGAGGGAGGGCCCCGCCGAGCCGGGCCTGCCCGAAGAGGAGGTAGCGGGCCGGGGGGGCGCCCGCCGAGGGTGGGCCGGGTCCCGGGGCGGGAGCGGGGCGGCCCCCACGCGTGTCCGCGGGGTCCCGTGAGCCTGGGCGTGGGGCTCGGGGCGCGGCGGGAAGCGACGCAAGTTGATGGGGGGGCCGGAGCGGCCCGGAGCCGGGTGCGCCTCGGCGGAAGGGGTCTGGGACGCCGCTCGGACACGCGCGGGGTGCGGGCACGCGGGCACGGCGCCGCGTCCCCCGGGAACGGAGGTGGCGGCGCGGAGCCCCGTTGGTGGCACGGCGGCCGCGCACGCAGCCTCGCCGGGGACGGGAGCCGGGACGGCGGCCCCGTTCGGCTCCTGGCGGGACCGCTCCGGGCGCACCACGAGGTCGGTGCCCGCCGCCGCGCCCTCTCCCTGACTGCCCGGGCGCACGGACGGGTCGCGGGCGGGGGTCGGGGCGGGGGCAGCCGAGCGGCTCACCGCTGGTGGAACATTAAAGCGAGCCGGGGCTGGGGAAGGTGATCGGATGCCTGGTGAATGAGTCACCGCGCTCCTCCCGCCGGTCCCCTTCCTGCCCGAGTTGACCGGCGGAGCTCGGCGCAGGGGCGGCGGAGTGTGACCGCGTCCTTGGGGCAGCCGAGGGGCGACGGCGCTGCCCCGGTGCCCCACGCACCGCCCGCGGCCGCCGCTGCTGGGACAAAACGCCCCCCGGGCCGCTATCGGCCGGAGCGAGGCCCGCCAGGTCCCCCGCGCCGTCCCCTTCCCAGGGAGAGGAGAAAACCTGCGGGGCGGTGACAGCACGGAGGGGACGAAACAGGCGCGAGGCTGTGCCCCGGTCTGCCGCGGGCAGCAGCGGGAACAGAGGATGTGGGGTGGGGCGGGCGGGGACACGGGGCTGCCCCGCAGCGCTTCCATCGCCCTCACCGGGTGACAGCCCCGGGACACGACGAACTGTGGCGAGGGGCGAAGGCGAGCCGGGGAGAAAGCCTGAGCGGATCAGGGTGGTGGGGCTGCTGTGGAGGGCGTCAGTGCACTGGCGTGGAGGATTCCCTGTGGGAGCCGTCCCCAGCCCCTGCAGAGGGGATTCTGCCGCCGCCCACCCCGGCCTGCACTCTGCACTCAGGGCATCTGCGAGGCCTTGGGAAGGCTCCAGGGCCACAGCCTCAGGCAGGAAGCAGCCCCACTCCGTGGCAGAGTAGGGCAGCCTTTCCCCACGGCGCCCTGCCGGGGGGGGGGGGGACCACATCCCGACTCCTTCCCCGGCCTCTGCCTGTCCTCTCTTTTTGGGCAGGGGGGAAAGCCAAAACGGGATTTCCCTCCCCCCAGGATCCTGCTGTAATCTGCGCTTCTCTCCCTGCTCACTGAGCACCGCAGCACTGGCCCGACTTGGCCGACCTGCGTTTGAACTTTCAGAGAAAACAAGTCATTACCGAGGAGAAGCCGCATCTCTGTGAGGCCTAATTTCGGAGGGTTTTTTTTCAGGGCCTTTATCTCTCCTATCTGCTGTGCAGCCATGGGGCTAAATTACCCGGAAAGTCAGGCTCGGGCGGGTTTAGCTTTCAGGAACGCAGCTCACAGCGGGCACTTCCTTGAGGCCGTGAGCACAGAGCTGTGTGCAGGAGCATGGCCCGGAGGCCCTGGGCAGCCTCCTGGAGGCCCGCGACCAGCTGACGCTCTGCCCCTCATGCAGGTGAGAACCCTGTTTGTCAGCGGCCTTCCCCTGGACATCAAGCCCCGCGAGCTCTACCTGCTCTTCAGGCCCTTCAAGGTACCGCATCGCTACGGGGCTCTGAGGGTCTCCGCGGCCACATGAGACCAATGGTGCTTCTCTCTTCTCCCGCAGGGCTACGAGGGGTCGCTTATCAAGCTCACCTCCAAGCAGGTAGGGGCTGCGCCGTGCCCCCACCCGCCTGGGTCTGTCCTCAGCAACCGGGGATGTGCTGGGGACTTGGCCCTGACTGCCCCTCACCTCCTCTCTCCGCAGCCCGTGGGGTTCGTGAGCTTTGACAGCCGCTCAGAGGCTGAGGCTGCCAAGAATGCACTGAACGTGAGTGCCGGGACCCCCCGGGGGACACCAAAAGAGATGGATCCCAGTATCTATTACCCTGTGGAGACCTCCCGGGGAAGCCCGGTCCCTCCCCATCCTCACACTGAGGCAAAATGCTGCTAATCCCTGGCTGGGAGTGTGGCCGCACGGGATGCCGACTACCAAATATGGTGCTGAGCTCGAGGATGTCAGAGGAATGTGAGCCGCGGGGCCATGCTCGCTGCCAAGCGCATGAGGTCACGGCCACCCCAGCAGCCCATGGGGATACTGGGACAAAATCCGAGGCTGTTTTAGTCCAAATGGCTTTTTTGAATGGGGGGACAGCCCTGATGCCAGCAGCATCCCACCACGAGATTCAGGCTAACTGACCGCTGCTGCCCTGTTCCTTCCCACAGGGCATCCGCTTTGACCCTGAGATCCCCCAGACGCTGCGGCTGGAATTTGCCAAGGCCAACACCAAGATGGCCAAGAGCAAGCTGGTGGGCACTCCCAACCCCAGCGCACCCCTCCCCAACACCGTACCTCAGTTCATCGCCAGGGAGCCCTGTGAGTGTTTGCATCCTGACCCTGGTCCTGTCAGTACGTGGCCCTGATGGTGCCCCCTTCTTACTCAAGCAGTTGGGGCAGTGATACCTTAGGAGCTGGGTGCAGGGGAGCTTTTGGAGAGGCACAGCAGCTGTGGTTGGGTTTGGAATCCATCTGCTTGTGCTTGGGATGATGCATGGGCAAGTGATGGTGGCCTGGGCGGAAGTGCCAGTTGGGCAGAGCTTATACCTGCTGTCCACCTCCCCCTTGCTTTTAGGATTAATTCTCCTCCTTTTCCTGCAGATGATCTCACAGTGCCTGCACTTTACCCCAGCAGCCCTGAAGTGTGGGGGCCGTACCCTCTGTACCCAGCGGAGCTGGCGCCTGCTCTACCTCCTCCTGCGTTCACATACCCTGCTTCGCTGCATGCCCAGGTAATGCTGCTGGCCCACAGCACTGCAGCCTTTGGCACAGGCAGAGCTAAAGGGAGGGAGAGGAGGGGATCTTTGGGGCCAGCTGCCCAGAGGAAGAGCAATGGTAAATATTATTGCAGCCTCATACTTCCCCTGTCAAGGCGGCGCTGACAGGCAGCACCTGTGCTCCTGGAGGAATCAGCACCGCAGCCACAGGGTACAGCCACACTCCCGTTGGCTGCAGTTTTTCTTCCTGCTCACCCCCTGCCCCCATGTCTTGCAGATGCGCTGGCTCCCTCCCTCCGAGGCTGGGTCTCAGGGCTGGAAGTCCCGTCAGTTCTGCTGAATGCTGTGTAAGTGCCTGCAGAGCTACTCGGTGTCCCTAGGCTCTCCTCTCTGGAGCACACCTGTGGTGCCAGCCAAAACTTGGGCAGGAAGGGGGACATGCCAGCCCCATCCCTGAGCCCTGCCGTGCCACCCACAGGTCTCAGGTGTGTGATGGCGGCCGACGGTCAGTCTTGTGGGTATGAACAGAGCCCCCCGGCGGCTGCTGGGCACGCACGCTCTCCACAGAACCACAGTGTGCTGGTAAGGAGCGCAGTGCTCGGGCACAGGCTGTCCCCATGCTTATCATCCACAGTGGGGGTGAGAGTTCCAACTGCCCTGTCACCCCACCCCCTCTCTGCCATACAGCTTCCTGCCCCACAGCAACACTGGTCACACTCCTCTTAAACACAAAACACAACTTAACTCTGCCCTCCTGAGCAGCCATGTCCCAGTGCCATGCCCACCCCATGCCCATAAGATATGCCTGCACAGGGACACGCTGGCTGTTGCTCCCCCAGGCAGCGTTACCTCCCCAGCCCAGCTGCGTTTGTAACCTGTGCTCCTCTTGTTGCAGGCTAGGAAGAAACCTCACACAAGTCTGGATTCCTCCAAGACTTTCCCACAGCCTCTATCACACATCTGTTCTCCTAGAAGAAAGTGAGAAGCATACCCAGTATATTTCCCTCTTTTACACTGTATATTTGTAAGAAAGAGCGTGTTACTGATGAAAGCATGGTTTGACAGGCACTGCTGTAGCGTTTGAAAAGTATTTTCAAACACCCCTAGGAAAGCAGACTGCAAAAAAAAAAAAAAAAAAGCAAAGCGAGAGCAAGTATTTTTGTACCAAACTTCTGAACAGGACAATCTCACACTGGGCTGGATGACAGTTTTTGTGCTCAACCTCCAACAGCACGCCCTTAGCAGCCTGCCCCCCCATCCACGGGCCACAACACATGCTGCCTCAGCACAGTCTGTGGTGTTCACAGTGCTCCGGTGACAGCATCGCCTCTGCACCACAATGCACTGCCAGCACTGGGGTTCCCTTCCTGTCTGCAGCACGTGGCGCCAGCCATGACACGCAGATTTCTTACCTTGGCACGATGCTAACGGCTTGCTGCACAGCTCCGGCAAGGTGTGATACTCGCATCAGGGATGGGCAGAGACAGTCCACACATGTAGCAAGGTGAAAATTCGCCTTCTCCTTCCATGGCTGCTCCAAGATGTTAAGGGCAATGCAGACTGACGCGCAAGGACTTTCTGATCCCCGCCAACTCCAGGCCGTGGGACTGGGATACGCACCCACTGCTGCAGGGCTCTACTGCAGCTTCAGCACCCGGTGATGCCAGTCTGGCTGCAGAGCATGTCTGTGTGGAGCAGAGCCCAAGGGAGGCCGCTGGTAGCACAGGGTGGGATGGATCCAGCACAGGGACTGCAGGCTGGCGTCCTCTTTGCAGCAGGAGAAAGTGGCATGAGGAAGAGTAAAGCAAAGCAAAGCAAAAAAAAAAAATCAACCCATTTGTTTCTTCAAAAAGGAGGTGCCAACCCCATCTCCATTAATTGCCTGAGCAGAACTCTCAGCCTCTCTCCCTCCTCCATTTTTTGCTTTGGCCACAAGCAGCAGGGAACAGGGCTGCCAGAGCTGCCCAGGTGGGGGCAAGAAGGGGGTGCCACAGGGCCACCAGCATGCAGCGGGTTGGGCAGCGGTGCCTCGAGCAAGGTAGCTCTGCAGGGACAGCACAGCGCTCCCAGCAATGGACTATTGTAGCAAACTGTTTCCTGTGTTTTGTTCTGTTTTTGTGGAGAGGAAAGGAGCTTCCATATTGTCTTCTCCGCTTTTGGAAATATGTTAAAAGGTACTTTTCTATTGTAATTTTTTAAAAATAAAGCCAGTGATTATTGTAAATTAAGCGTGGAGTGTGGCGTACTGTGATTCTAACTGGGGACAGAGCCAAGGACCCCAGCAAACATTCGAGGGAAAGGCAGCCCCCCAACCAGCCAAGTACTGCAGCAGGGCCTGCAGGGTAGATGGTGGCCGCCTGGCTCCCTTCAGCCTCTAGGAGCGCTCCAGCAGGCAGGAAGAGGGAGCAGCAAGCAGTAAGAAACGCTCCAAGTTTATAAAGATGTTATCGGTTTGTTTCTAAACTCCCCATCTTGGCACTGAGTGCAGGAGCTAAGCTGCTATTTTCCATGAGCTCAGCTGCAGATGAGGCAAATGTAACCTAGAGACGATGGGCCAGATTATTATTATTTAACACGCTGAGAATTTTCAAAAACCATCCCATCAGCCCAAGCTCTGAGTTTCTCCTCCATCAATCCCGGCCTGATAACTGTGGGTGGCCCCCCAAGGAGCCCCACCAGCACTCAGGCTACTGCAGCATGGTGCCAGCAGCAAGCTCAGTCTCACAAGCACATCTGAAGGACGTGAGCACATGCGGCTCGCTGCTTGGGATGGGCAAGAGGCACGGTGTCACTCAGCCATGCACAGCTGGCAGAGATGAGCCTCGGGTTAAGGCCTCAGTGCTGGATGCTAATCCACCCACGGCCACTGCGGGTCACAGCTTTCGCTCTGAGCAGCACATCTTGCCTGGCCCAGAGCAGTGGGAACCAGCCCACACTGTACCCTGGCTCTTTCAGCACAAGGCGCAGCATGCTGGGGTGCAGCACAGCAGCGAGCAGCCTCGGGCTGAGGGAGCTCATGGCTTTTGCCTGGTTACACACAGCAAGAGCTGCCCTGCAAAAAGAAGGTGAAAACATTTAACATCCTGAGCCCTTCTTTTGTTTCTTCTATGCTAAAATGTTTTTGGTGTTGTGCTGACTGGCCTTCCCCTTGCTGATGAGGGCTGGGAGCAGTGGCTGCCTGCCCAGGCCCAGCATCTCCTCTGCCTGCGCTGACCTTTCACCACACAGGCTGGGGCTGCACTCCCCTGGGACAGCTGGACGCCTACAGGAAGGCCCCGCCAACAGCATTGCAAAACACTGCTGGGGAGCCCCGGGCCAACGCTGGCACCCAGTGCCATGGACAATCCCATGGGTATGCACAGGCAAAACTAGAAAAAACAAGACGGAAAGAGGCCGTCAATGTTCCCACTTTCCCAAGGCCTTCCCTCTCCAGTCCCCAGTGGTCAAGGCTGAGCCAGGTAGAGGGGATGAGAGCAGCCCCTTCCTGTACCCTTGCTCCTCAGGGCACGGGCAGGGGGAAAACCCTGCTGCTGGCTCCCCAGACTGGACAGACAGCACTGAGCACTGGGGAGGGAGGGCAAAGGGCAGACAGGGTTACCTCGAGGCCAGGTGGCAGTGCTCCCACTGGGCTCTGCTGGAGTTGGGTGAAGGAAAAACAGGGCCAGGAGAGGAAAGAGGGGTTGGCACCAGGGTTTAGGCAGGCAGCATGGGGTCAAGAGATGGCTGCACAGTTGCTGGTGAAGCAGGCTGGGAGGGAAGCTATCAGGGAGGCACGGCAGGCCCAAAAGATCCGAGGCTGGACTGCAGGACTTGAGCTCACTGCCACCCATAGGCCAGAGACCAAAGTGGTGGAAGGGTTTAAAGCTGAAAAGGACCATTAGCAGCTTGCTGAAATGCCGTCTCTACAATATGGGTAAGTCAACTATTAGCAGAGTCTGGACTTCATCTCCCCAGCCTCCATAATTAATAACTAGCTCAGGAGGGAATGGAGAATACAACATAATCAAGGGAGATGGGAGGAAGTTGTGCAAGTACTTCAAGGCCTTGGATGTAAGCCCAGGAGGGCAGGTACAGTCAAAAAATTAACTCAACAAAACCTCCTGCCCTCACCATCCTTTCCCCTGCTCTGCACAACACTCAGTCCACAAGGCTGACACAGTCTATAGCACGTGGGTCCCAAACGAAGCTTTCAAGGTCATGGCTGTCTGACTGAGACCTGCTGCATGTGCTGGCAATCCAGAGCAGCAGAGACAAGGCAAGTAAGCAGCAACAAGACCTGCTTCTACTGCAAGCCAGGTGGCACCGAAGGAATCAAAAGCAGGGTCTTGGGTCTGGCCTACCAAGGGCTGAGCTCTCCTCTCCCCAACAGCCATCATCATCTGGTGGCGGGCAAGCCTTCAGCCCTATCAGACACCCCTTCCCAGAAAAGTAGCTGCCAGCAGTCCTTGAGGCAGTAACACTAACAAATTTCAGCCTGGTACATAAGCAGTGACCAGAAAGCAAGCAACAAAGCTGGAAATAATGAGATGTCAGTACCAAGGCTTCTTCTAGTTCTCTGCAGCTTGCAGCTCCTCCTTACCCACAGGCAGCGGGGCCCGGCCACCCCCAGTGGCCCAGCACTGCCTGCCCGTGCTCATCAAAGTGACAGCGCAGGCCAGCCGCATCCACGTGTGGGGGCTTTACGCTGCGCAGCAGGGCTCCCTGCCTCTCCCTGCCCTGCTCTCTAAAAGCCTGGAATGATCACGATGAATTATAGATTAGCTCTCGTACAAACTGTCTTATGTCAGTTTTCTCACTCAACCATGCAAAATCCTGTTGTTTTCCACCCCCTTCCAGAATGATCATTGTACGGGAGGAGGAATAGCTCCTCACCAGAGCAACTTTTAGGAGACAAGCCAAGAGACCTCCACGCTCAGAGCTGTGGCTCCCTGTGGCTATCTCACCTGCACTGGTTTCAAGATACAAGGCTTTTTGTTCTGGGGGTGGGGAGGAGCAGGCATATACCCAGCAGTGCCCGGCCTGGATGCTCACTTGCGTGCAGCAATGGGCTCAGCTCATGCCTCTCCTGATCCACTTCAGTTTACAGCTATCCACGCAGAGGGCAAAATGCCTCCTCCCCACAGCTTGCCGCCTTCTTGCAGCCATAGGCTAAAGATTCAATGAGGCAAGCAAAAAGATGACGTGGGCAGCTTTGACATACCTGAGAGCTCCTGACACTGAGAGAAAGCTGTCTCTTCCCCAGGGCCCTGTCCATATGTTCATATGTCCATCAGCATCACGGAGGGGAAGCTGAACACCCCTCTGCGCCTTGCTAATCCAGACAAGGTGATGCAGCATCTGGGCCAGCACCCTGCATGGCAAACATAGATGTGAACACTGTGGAGGAAGACAAAATAAGCTTAAGGTTTTAACAGCTATGATCTCTTACATTAAACTTCACCAAAAAACTGATTTGGACATAATACTGTGAGGTGAGCGAGTGGACAGGAGTGCTACTAATGCTTTCAGCAAACAGACTCACATTGGTACTACCTCAGACATTTTCAAGGTACACCATTTCATTTTAAAGAGATATTAGGGAAAACAACAAACAAACAAACAAACAAACAAAACCCTAAGACATAGGACTGACAGCTGGGAGCACCTCTGATACAGAAACAGAACTCAGCTCCTCAAATCCACACAGAAGAGAGCTCTTTCTTATTTCCTGGATTTGTGTTTTTCTTCATGGCTGTTTATCTGTGCTACTTCTCAGGGGCTAGCGTAGGCATCCTGTCAGCTATTTTCAAGCTTTGTGACTCCTACCCTAACAAGTTTCAAAGCCTATTTTGCCCTCCCTGATAGTTCAGCAGAGACTTCCACAAAAAAGAGAAAGCAACTGGTCTTGTCTTACTAACTGGACATCAATTGGACCGTTCTATTGCTTTGAACACTGGAGCCTGACAACGCCACCACAGCACACTGAGCTAATCTTCCTTTCCTGCTCTCTTATTTCTTCACTTAATGTAATTTCCATCTTTGAAAGTAGCCAGAGACATGTTTAGTCTCCCTCTTAATCACTTCAGCGGAGAAACTGCACAGGTAGCTGCATCACAACCTGCCTTGCAAGCTTCAGCCCACAGCACAGAGTCAGGCTGTGCAAGATGACTGGGAAGGTACTCCATTAACATTAAGGCATAAAAGGCAACTCATAGCTCACCAAGAGCTCTGCTTTTGTCCAAGCAGCACCACCAGAAAAATCATGGCTCAAAAATGCAGCACACAGAAGGGAATCTTTGTCTTTGAACGAAGATGACAGAAGAGAACAGTTTTGCAGGTGTGCCATGGGTGCTTTAAAGCAGAGCTATAATGGAAAAATAAAAAGCTCCAAGATGAATCACTTGTGCTAGCCTGGAAAAAGGAAAGAACAAGTCTCAAAACCAGTGTGCTGCTTGCTTTTTATATATATACATATAAATATAAAAGGAACCTCCTACTGGTGTTGAGCATCTCTTTACACAGGGTTGACACGTACCATGTTCAAAGTGCCTGTTTCACAAAAGAGCACTCTCTAAAAAGCCAGTGTACTATACAGAAGGATAAATGCTACACTTACAGAAGTTTACTTCTCCTGCTTTCCCAAGCAGACGTAATCTGTTCAGCTCTCCACCAACAAAGCCTTATTCTTCATCTGTTGGTGTGCCCAGATCCAGCGGCCTCTGCTCCAATCCTGATACATCAGGCAAGACAGCAGCTCATGCGCAAGCAGCAGCAAACTGTTGGCAGGTATCACACTCACCTGTTTTATCTTTGATCCTAACTGCAGAAGAGCTGAGGAACAGCCCCTCTGCTGCAGTACTGTGAAAACAATATCAGCATTGACTGACTTTGGTTCAGTACGTAAAAATAAGTTATCAAGAGAACATAACTTGGCTACATTCCATGTTAGGCAGTCTGTACTGCAACCGACATCAGGCATCTGCAGCAAGCTTTCTTTTAAGGTGGTTTTCTCCCTCCCCCAAACAAGAATGATAAAAGATGACAGTGTTAGCCCAGAACAATAAATCATTGAGAAACAAAACACAACGAAGACTCCTTTACCTCTTTGAAAAGGAAGACACAAGTATGAGGTCTCACGTTCTTTAAGGAAGAAACACTGGAAACCAGCACTGTAAGTTTATTACTTAAAAAAAAAAAAAAAGTTGCAGTATTACACTGTCAATTTGTTTCCCCTATCCACCAGTAGAAATGTGCAACACAGGTGCATCCACTACAGTGAGGAGAAATTGTCTGTGTAACAGAGGTGCATCCGCTACAGTGAGGAGAAATAGCTGAGGGCAATTTCTGATGAGCATTGCGAAGCTGCAGCTGCAGTGCACCCTTGCAGCCTGCCTGGAGTTCTGGAGAGGGTTTGTTCTGAGTCAGAGCCTCAGGTACCATCAGTTCGGTAAAGCTCAACTCCATAGCAAGGCAGGAACAGACAAACTGTGGGTATATTTGACTGTAAAAGAAATTTGCCTGCAGTGATTTTAGGAATAGGTTTCCTTCCAATATGTACAACAATGCTGTATTGAATTCTATGAAAAAGCTCCTCTTAAGTAATTCCAGGTAAACACCCATTAAGCAATGTAAAAGCAGAGTTAAGCACTGAACAGGAACCCCTGTATTTCATGCTGAGCACCATTTATCACTCTATGCCAAGAGGCAATTTGAGCGAACCTTTTATTTGAAGACACATTTCCAATTAGCTAATTAAATTAAACTCTAAATTTAGTAGTTCAAACTTGCTCTTAAACCGATCTGCTCCATCTCGGCAGTCACTGGGATGAAGGAAACACATCACATTACTATACAGAGTCAGTCTTCCTGCAAGCAGTCGCTGAGTCTGAGCGGCAAAAAGCCTGTAGAAAAACGTCTGTTTGCTTCAAAATTCAGCCAGTCACTGTTGGCCAGAAGTGACATCAGAGTAATCTTTCAAGACTCCAGCCAAATGGTCATTGTGAGTCTTAAATCGACGTTTCTTCTGAGAAGTGGGTTTCTTCCTCTGAGCAGGAGCCTAAAGGAAGAAATAAACGGTAGTCAAAAGATCTGCCTTCCAGCTGCGACATCTGACCTGACGTGGGACACTGTGCTGCTTGCAGCCACTGCCTCACTCCAAAGGAGAGCTGTGCTTGAACAGGGGGTAGGCAGGAGGCGAGGTGTCTTTATTTATGCAGGAAGCAACTGTATTCGATTCGAATCATGGCAGGGAATTGGCACTGGGGATGCAGCAGAGCTTCCTGGTATCCTGTGTGCCGTAGGAGAGCTGGCATTTGTTTGAAAGTGGGATCCCTGAACATTCCAAGGCAGCTACAGAAGTAGGCAGATAGCCCAATGTTGAGCCACAACAATGTACTCAAAGACACATCTAGAATAAGCAGAAGACAAGAGAAGTGCCTACATTACAGTGGGTATTATAACATCCACTGTAGAATGCCAGAAACTAGGAACAGATCCTGAGTGGAAGGGCTTTGTGAAAGGCCAGTTTGAAGCCAGGTGCAGAACAGAAAAGAGATGGTATGCCACATACAATAAATGTAAAAAGAAAAAAACAACAGATCTGTTACAAGCCAGGAAGATCTTTGGAGATCTTGCTGCCATTTTGGTCTGTCAGTAAAGCATGAGCATATTGCACTCTGTGTGGGGAACAGCCTAAGAGCAGTGGGAGGTAGGTTACACAATTCCTATCAACATTTCAAGGCTGTTCAGCAGAAAAGAAAAAGGGAAGAGAAAACCTTCTCCCAGAAGAGCTGCTATTGTTTTGTTCCTAACGTATTGTACAGCTTTAAGCAGAAGCTTCCACTTTGGAGTTCTCAGGGATTTTTGGCATTTGCCCGCTTCTTGATGTTTCTGGGATTACGCTGGCTGAAACAAGTTATAAAAACACTGGCTGCTGGCTTCAGCATTGTTTTTTTGCAGCTTCTTAAAATTGGTTGCATTTCCTTGAGCTACAGAAGGCAGCTGCGCATAGACTCAGCAACATATTTTGGAATTAACATCACAGGGTCAGCGGGGGGGGGAATTTCTCAGAAAGATCTGCAATTTGTATCTCTTACTATTTTCCTCGGTCCAGCTTCTCGCATGGAAGAAATACCCTGTCGTTTCAGGTACTCTTCAACTTTGTCTTCATCTATAGAATCCATGGGAATGCTCCTCCACAGTTTCCGAAACTCTGAAACACCAAACAAACCCTCATTTCACAACTCAGTGAACAAACCCTAGGCAAAGCCCTTGCACAAAAAGAAAGAAGAAACAGATCTGAGTTCAGACACTGAAGTACTCTGATACACCAGCCTGCAATGCAGTTATTGCTGCCAGCAGGCACCCAATTAGCGCAGCCTTTACCCACTCTTAAAGTCGGATGCTCTTCCAAAACCAGCCAACAACAAAAGCCACCAACACAGATGAACTGATTCATATATGCACTAAGTGCACCCCAGCATCCCAACATCAGGGGCTCCCACAGGCAAAATGTGTGCGTTTAATGGTAATTTTCTACGGCATCCATCCTTCTGCCTAGCACCTCTGCAGCACAGCAGACTGTTAGTGTGTTTTATAGGCCTCAGTTCAAATGATCCTGGTGAAAGGTAATAACTAACCATAAATGGCAACTTCATTTACACATCTTCCGCTGCCATTGTCACGGGAGACTTGCCATCTCATAGTCCAATTTACTGAAGATTGAAGACATTTAACTTCAGTGGTTGTAAGCTCCTTTATCACTGTAATCTAATACAAACCATGCTTTACGGATAATAAATTACTAGAATTCCTCTGATGTTAAAAAGAAGAGAGATACCTTAAAAACCAGAGCAGCAAGAAAAAAGGCAGAGACAGTAAGTCTTAATTAGAGCAGCTGCCATCTGCCTGAGCACTTTCTGCCTCATGTAAAGTTTCACAGAGCCTCTGGAATGCCTTCTCCCGGCAGCGGCTGGTACAGTTCTACCTCCCTTCATTCCCCAGGCAGTCAGTTAGATATATCCTGTCAGCAGGTTTGGCTAACAATCTATAAATAAAACACGAGGCACACATAGCAACGCAAGACTAATTTTTTCCCTTTATTTCCAGATAAATTTAGTATACAGTTGTCAAAACAACCACAACTTCTGCATGCGTAAGAAGTTGTCCTATGCAGCAGGCGATGAAACACTCCAGTGACAATCTGCTGCAAACACACCGGCTCTGGGTACACTGCAACCAAATGGTCCCATTCAGAGCCATAAAGAACAGAATTCCATCCTTCATTTGGACCATTCCCTTCCTAATGCATCTTGTTTTTCTAAGAATGGCCATGCCTTAAGTCTCAGCTCTTTCTTTTTCTTCCCACTGCCAACAGTAAAGGGCTGTTCGAGCTTCTCCAGAAACAAAAGAAAGGAATTTTGCCAGGGAAGAGCAGCAAATGTTCATTTTTGGTAACACAGTGCTTTTGAGAACTGAATCCTGTCAGAATGCCACTTTTGGTTACAAGGAGATAGTGCTCAGCCTACTGCTCGTGTTCAGGCTGTGCAGCACGCCAGAATCATCGAGACATGAACTTTCGCATAACTTAATGCAAGGAGTGACACTGTAGTCAAAGCATTTTCTGTCAGCTCATCCATTTTTGGTGCGATTTCTGGCTTTAGGGGTATCTTGCAGTGCCTGCTCTCACAGATCATCTCTCACCTCATCCTGTTGCAGCAGGTGGACAGGCTGTGTTAAGATCAAAGCCAAACACACACAGGACATTTCTCAGCAATAAGCCTTAAAGGCTGCAGCCTGAGCAAGGGTCCTAGTGCATCCCTCAGGCTGAGAAGGGCATGCTCCTTCAAGCTCTTTCCTTTCTCCTTGTCCTGAGCACCCATGAGGGACTCAGCAGGATACTCAGACCTGCTGGTGGCTGGAAATAGGGATCACATGATGGCTGTGCAAATTCAGTATCACACTTCTGCAAGAAACCATATTCCAAACCATGTGTTTCTGCAATTCATGCATGAGAAGAGTGCATATAAACACATAAATATTAAACAGATTTCAGGCAGAGATGCTTTCAGGCCACGCTGTGCTCTGCTGCCTTTAGCTGTGCACAGATGAGGCCTGTGAGAGATGCAGGCAGTTCTCCTAAGATGTGACAGGCATGTGTACACTGGGTGATGGCATCAAGAGAATTGGTCACTATGAACTTTTAAAAAACAGTAGTCTTTTTCTTACCATGTTCTGCTGCAAACACAAGTGACCTGTCCTCTTATTAGAGTGCATGATACATGGAAAAATGCTCTGGTGCAAAAAAAAACCACCAAGCCGAGGATAGGTACTTAAGGTTAACTAGCTTACATTCTTCTGGAGAACAGAAGTGAAAAATTAAACACTAGAAAATAAATGGTCAGCTCTTGAAGGATTAACAACAACAGAAGTGTGGACTACAGTTAATATCTAACCACAGCATTTTGCATTTCTTGTAATGCAGTGGTTATACCATCATTACAGCTTCACAATCACCTTTTAAACTTGGTCAAGAAATATGAATTTAACAGTCACCAAGAACCAATACAACAATGCTAAAATGGGCTTTAAGTACAGATAGTTTAATACACCAATTGGTCCCATCAGAATCACCTCACAGTGTTCAGCCATTCTTTATAAATACCCCTCCATCAATCAGGCAGCTTTCAGCACTGTAGTTTTGATTGCAGTAATTGCAGAAGAGCTTCCGTGCTGAAGTTCCACAGTTGGGATTAAAATACCTCAGTGCCCAGGAAAGTGGGAAATCACAATAAAACTGTCCCCTGGCAATATTCTGTGTTAAAGGGTTGGCTCAGCATAAAGGTGGGGATGCATTCACATGGTTGTGCATGCTTGTGGTTTGTATTCAGGGTTCCATCTAAAGACGGAGAAATACATCTATCATCACATCACAAAACCGATTCTATGTCACACCAGATACTGAACTAAATGCAAGAAATGAAGAGAGAGCAGCTGGCTGGCTGGCAGTGAACCATTTCCATATTACCTGTCAGATTTATTCAATGTCTCCAAGGACTATGCCCCTATCAGCTAGTGAAAGTTTAGACCTTGGGAATACACTGTGAACTACTGTAACATCCCCTCTGAAACATGAGAGCCTATGTGAAAAGCTGGCAATAACCACCACTCTCAAGAAAAAAACATCCATATTTCTGCCAACTCCAGGCCTAAAATCCATACCCTTAACCCATGACAGGATATGATTTCTCCAGCTACTTTGAGAAGAAATTGAAACACTGTCACCCTGGCCTTTGTTGTGGTTCCTAGCAAAAAAGAGGGGCACTGCTTGTAGTAGTTCACGAGTGGGGCCAGTGACAAGGAACTGGTCTGCAGAGACCTGATGTGGAGAGCAGGAAGGGGAATGCTGAAGCAGAAAGCTCGTTGCACACCGGTCTGCTCCAGCCAGGCACAGAGAACAGGTTCAGATGCATGGATTCCTGCAGCACACAAAACCATGGCAATCCTGAAGTACATTCTATTTTCCCTCCCTATGTCCCGTAAACTGATGGGTGATCTTTATGCCAGCAGAGCATGGTGAAAGTGGTAGATTCTTCATTCAGAGTCAGAAAACTACTTTACAGCTAAGCCAGAACAAGTAACAGCTATGGAAAGAAAAGGCTGTTCAGCAGTCAAGAAGGAAAGCTGCACCTGACCTCAGCAGGCTGCCAACTCCTGTCACTTAGGTTGCTATGACAAGATAGAGCTGGGAAAAAATCCCCTGGAAAGAAATTTTCAAAGAGTTTCTGACCAAAGCAACATGGGCTGTGAAGCCTAAGGGAGATCAGTATGTTTTCAGCA
Source organism: Phasianus colchicus (assembly GCF_987193195.1). Lineage (NCBI taxonomy): Eukaryota > Metazoa > Chordata > Aves > Galliformes > Phasianidae > Phasianus > Phasianus colchicus. Next base: position 16,213,955 of record NC_143439.1, on the reverse strand, counting down.
AAGGACTTGTAAGTCCCGACAGCAATGCAGATCTTCGCCAAAACAGGCAGGGAGCTGCGACTGCAGCACCCTCAGTGAACAAATCCTGCTGTATGCAGTATCTTGCAATTTGATCACTAAAATATTTCAACTCAGAGGCTTGGCAGAACTAGCACAACTCACAGGCTGCTCCCCTGCTTCTCCAGATCATGAAGGAGGGAATGAGGCTGACCTAAAGGCCACTTCAGTATTTGCTAGCATCTCTAGCATCAAGGTGTCTGCATGCACAGACTTAAAAACAATGAACCTGGACCAGCAGGAAAAATACACAAAGCAGAACAGAGGGCAGAACAACAGAAGTTTTGCAAATGGCTTTCCTCTGTGAAATACCTGAGGGGTAAGGATGTTTCTGCAGATTTACTGCCCAGGGTGCCTCATATACAAAAGCAATTTTCGCCCTCATTCCCTGAGCTATTATAACCCAACACGCTCTCCTTCTATAAATGCTTACATTTGGGATACAGCGTCATGGGTAAGTGGCTGCACAGTGGCTTCCTGCAGCTTACCCTGCAGCTCTGATTGTTTTGCCCGCTCTTGCAAAAAGGTTGAGATGGCTTCTGGAGATAAACTTCTGTATCATACTAGTAATAAAATCTGTCAGAGATTAAAAACAGCTTAAGAGTTCTTCACTGAGCTGGGCTAAAACCTGAGTACAGGACAAGATGGACAACAACATTTCTGCAGAGAGGGCAGAAGGAAAGAAATGAAGAGCAGTAGGGAAGGTGATGTCCTGTTCTGTAACAGTTCTACATTTAAACCAGGAAGAAAAGGTGCCCAATTTTAACTTGATGCTGTGCCTGGACCATCTTGGAATTCAAGGCCAGAACCGTATGTCATCAACTGATCCTGAGCAATTTTTATACTGTGAAATTTAATAGGCTTCGGCCATTCTTTAAAATCTCTTTAAAGGTGCTTAGGAAGAATATTAACCATACGTATAATCAAATATCCACATTTCTAGGCACTACACTATGTTGCCTTCAGAGGTGAAACACATCAACTCTAACAGTGAAGCAATTGGTGTGGCCTTTCAGCATTCAGGCCCCCAGTGAAAGCTTGCTTCACATGCAAAGTGCTCAGCCCCAGCACAAAAAGGCAGTGCTTGCCTTGGCTGAAGCACCTGAAATCTAGCCCGGCTTTTATAAACCCTTTCAGCTACACATTACTGACGGAAGATTAATTAGTCAGGAAGTGAAGAAGGAACACATGCAATCTGAACCTTCTTTGGCTAATCACATAAGAGGAAGAACAAAAGCCGTTCCTCACTACACATACCTTCCCCAGTACCCTGGAGATAACAAAATAGGTACTGCACCGCTGCTGAAGTACTTCGGGGTTTGTTTTCAAAAGGGGAGAAAGAAAAGCTTGTTCAGCCACCGAAGCAACTGCAGTGAGGGCAAAGGCAGGCACGGCCAGACAGTTTGTCCCACTGCTTTAGGCAGCAACCTCCAAACTGCCCCACGCTCCTCTTTCTCTACTGACTGCTGATGGAGCTCAGACAGCAATGGAAGAGGACCATGGAGGACAATAACCCCAGCCAACATATGTTCACAACTGGAGTGTCATGCAGCAAAACCACGCTCTGAGGAGTGCAAAGCCCTTACTTCTAAGGATAAGCATTAAACTAGAAACATATTTTGAACTATCATCAGTTGCTAGATCAAAGAGTCTGACAACACTTCAAGGCTTATTTGCAGCCTTCTAAAAAACTTAGTTTTAATGTTGCTGGAGATAACGAGCTGAAATAGCACTGCTAACACAGGAACGTGTCATAGCTTATCCTGTACACAGACGATTCTGCCAAGGACTCCATAAGAGACGTGCTTCCAGGGCTCTGGAAACAATCTCAAAGCAAGACTGCTCAGGAAGGATGGGTTTTCTCATCTCAGGATAACATGCTTGGAAAAAGGACCCATTCCAGCTGCAACAACAAAGTGAACCCACTCAGGAATGTTGTAAGAGTTGTAGCATATGCAGGCAGATCACAAATTGCACAAAAGAGAGAAAATTCTGCCTCCTCTCTCAGAACAAAGCACTATCTTCTGCATGACAAAGAAAAGCGAAAAAGCACAAAAGAACAACAAAAAAATCCCTTTCTGTGCAGATGGGAACATGCTGCCATCTGCGGATGAAAGCAAGCAAGGCCACCTTGAACTACAAACACTGCACGCTCGTGGTCCCTTCATCACAGACATGAGGGGCTTTCATGCCTCTCACTGGGAGACCGAGCCAACTGGCTTAAACACTTTACGTTTTCTGTTGGTGTTTTTGTGCTTTGTTTGGTTGTGGTTTTTTTGTTTTTTTTTTTTAACAAAACATTTCCCCTTATTTTATAGCAAAGGTCTGCACTGCTTGCTCCTAACCACTGATCAGTGCTGCATGTGCTAGAATATATGAAGACTGTATACAAACAGCTTTGGATTTGTACTGGCTCCCCGACAGAGCTGGTAGATTTCTTTAGAACTTCTCAATAAAATGGACCTTTTGATTCAATTTCACCATCAATTCAGGAGTTATCATAAACTGAAAGCAATAGAATAGAGATTCTGCTAACTCTTTTAGAATGGCTGGGTGCCAATTATCTGGAAAAGAAATGATCAGCAATTGGGACTGTAACATAACCAGTAGCTGCTAAAAAACTTAAAAGCTTTGTCTGCAGGAGAGCTGATTTCTAAAGGTTTTGGCAAAGTTAGGAATCCTAAAAGCCATGGGCTGATGGACTGAAGAAACACAATCTGAACAGGCTGACAGTATTAATGGTAAACTTGTAGGCATTTGGGAAGTTACAAATTCCCCTATAAAGGCCGACTGAGGCTTATGATCCTTCATTTCACATATTATTAGGACTCCCACTATAAAGAAACAACGAAATTACAGTTTAAAATAATATTTGGAAACTATATTTTTAAATGCTGTCAGTGACATCTACTAAATTACCTTTGTAGAACTAAGCTATTAACTGAGAGTACAAGTCTGGTATGTAACAAAGAACTGCATGATTCTGTTTAAAATAAAGTGTTTCTCTGAGTTATTCAAAGAAAAAAGTACTTTACGTTTTGTTCTATGGTCCTGCACATACAGCAGTTTAAGGTCCAATCAAAACTTTTTCCTTCTTTTACAATAATGTGACGCTTGTTACAGAACAAGCGATCAACATTAAGTATTCAGTGTCCTTGAGTCATTTAAAATAAGGTCTTTTACTAGGGAATGCCTTCTCCCTTCTGTACTTACAGATATCTGATGCTGGCTCTGACATCATCGTTGCAACACACCCTGACAGGCGTAATTAATTTCTGCAGATACATTATTATTGCATAACCTGGACTCTTGCTGCGTTCAGCCAATGGGCACGTTGTTGCCAGAGGACTTTACCACTATTTGCTAGATAAAAAATACATGCTGAAGTTCTGGAGTTCCACTCCCAGCTCCAGGCAGCAGCACCACCCACGCTGCCCTCCCAGTTGTAAACCCAGCACTTTTGCTCACATCTCCTCCCTATCTGCTTGTTCCTTCTCTTCAATTTCTGGTTCCTCATTGCATTCACCAACAAAAGTACATGATTAATAAGCTGGGAAAAAAAGCAGCACACAAACCCAGAAGAAATTCCATTGTTCTTCATCTGCCTTTATGCAGCAAAATGTTAGATGCCATCTAAGCCACAGACGGGCAACTCTTCCTCTTTTCCATTCTGCTACACTTGAATTGTTGGGTTCCTGGTGCCATGTACCAATGCATCCAATAGAAAACAGAGGTTATTATCCCTGAACTTCTTTGCTAGTCTTGTTATCCTCACATTAATATATACCATTCTGCTGACAGAACCTAGATACACCAATATTTTCTTATCATATCAAAAGACATTCAACTGTCTAAGTTAAATTTAAACCATGGATACAGATGTAAATAAACACTTACCTTCGTCCACAGAGAAATGACAGCTCTTGTCATTGTAGTAAAGAAGTTGCCTCTTATCAGGGCGGGTAACAAAGAGAATTTGGTCCCCTAAAGCCTTGAAAACAAATGCAAAAGAAGAATCCCAAATCAGTTCTACATGAAGAATAACAGACCCAGATCTTGCTCCACAAAGAGATCAATGAATTGGAGAGCAGCAAAGTAACAAGCAACAAAAAGCATCCAAAGTGGACACCATCAATAAATGCATTAATAAAATGAAGATGAGATATGGAGAGCCAAGATCAAGGTATAAAAACACAACTATATGCCTTCAGTTGCAACGTAGTAAATAAAGCACCTTTTGTGAGAAAGCTTAGACAGCTGTGCTGAGATGTCAGGTCAATTCTAAACGTAAAGGATGACATACAGGAAAAAAGGCAACTTCTTTACTAAATCAGACCTTCTGAATCACCAAAAGAACAAAAAGAACTCTGAGAAAATTCTCTCTTAGCTTTTACTTCCCCTTTGAGAACTTACCCAGAAGAGTTTTGCTGAAGCCCAGACAAGCATGACTCACCTTTATAGCTTTATGTGCATTGGGTAGCCCTTCTTCAATTTCTTCTAAAAAGATTCCTCCCAGCCCTTGCTGGTCATGCTTGTCCAGGAGCCTGAGCAGAGCCTTTTTATCTTTCAAGTTGTACTTGGGTTTGAAAGCAAACTTCCCATCTATAACTTCTATTTTTGGATTGTTGACTAGAGCCTGTAATAGGAATATAAATTTTAAAGCTTAAAAAAGAGAACAAACTAGTACTTCAGTAGCTACAGTACGTCAGCCACGTGTTACAGCTGACAGTTTGGAGGTTTGAATTTGAAACAAATTTTAAATCCTTGGATCTCAGATCCAGCCTAGGCATAATTCACAGCGACATACAGCACAAAGCACCAAAGGAGGCTTAGCATCATTCACTTCATGCCTTTGGGCTTGAAGGAGCTTCAAGTCTCGAAGGCACGTGTGTTCCTTTTTGAGAAAGGCATGACAATAAAAAAAAGATGGAACACAAGAAAAAGTGTGCTTTGGTTGAAGATAAAGTGCCAACAGACAACTTGGCAGATCAAACTTGGGTCGTATGGATGTTACAAATGTGAAAGGCATTATCCTGGCACGAACAAAACACAAGTCAGTCTTCCCCAACTGCTGCCAATTGGCACCAGCAGCTGTAGCAGAAACTGAGAAGAGCAGACAGCAATGCTGCACCGTAGGAGTTTACTTATGATGCTGCTTCACACTGAAGCTGACCAGAAACTCACGGACAACTGAAATGATTTAAGATTTGGTCCAAATCAGTTTTGCAGTGCACGCAGTATCATCATGGATTACCAACTCAGTGATAATTTCATATGAGCTTTTTGGTTCAGTCTCAAAATTCTGATTTGTTATGGAAACAACCTGGAGCTACTCCTCAAAGCTTTCAGTGGAGCCAAGTTTTCATAATAGCAGCATTGCCAGCTTTCTGTTCTCCAGAATATTAGTATTAATTAAAAACATAATTAAAAACATCCTACTTTTACTGCAGAGATTCCCTCCCCAGCATGTATCAACAGCCTTTACTACTTTGTTGCAAGGATTCTAAGTACCATACCACCAAAACCAGATCTTGATAAAGTATAAATACCAAATATAGGATTTTGTTGATTTACTATCTTGCAATGCCATGAAGACATTTGGATCGATAAAGCATGAAGATGAACACAGCAGCAAGTTGCAGTGACTCTGTAAGAATGAAACCTAGCATAAATCATGACACTGATGAACTCCAGCAGGGGAACTTTGAGATCTATTACCCCACAATTCCAGACACAGATTTCACAATAGAATTCTTCAATTCAGTAAACAACAAGGGTCTTGAAGTATGAATTTTAAGTCTTTCATTTAAGCAATTTAAATCTTTTATGCTGATAGAGCTCTCTACTTGAACTTTGTTTAAAATTAATTTCTTAAAAAAAAAACCAAAAAACCAACAACTTGTTCCTATAAAATTAGCAATGAAGAAATTCACTTGACGTACAACTTACTCTTAACTCTAGTAACAGTAATTGATCGTTAAAAATGTCAGAGTAGCTTTCATTTCAGTAATTTCTATAGCAGGAGGCACAAGACAGAAACACGAACCAATGCAGCTTTTCAGAAGCAGAATTTCAATATTTATAGAGTCTGCAATTAAATAAACAGATAAAGTTCAGGTTTATCACTATCCTTCAATCTCCAATCAAAAGCTTTTCTTTACCTCATTCATTAACCACTGCTTCTGTTTGAGTCCAATATCTAAATGCTGCGTTTCATCCAAAATCTCTTCTAGAGTTAATGGATGTGTATCACCACGCTGGTGCCGAGTCTGGAAAAAGAAAGAGGATCAATCAGTGTTTGGTAGTTCTTTATTCAGCAGCTCAGCTACCAGAGAGTAACAAAAACTGGCAGAAAGTGATGACAGAACAATTCCTGTAAAACCAAGAGAGACACAACACACGTAGCATATCAGTACCAACTTTAGGTCTTTGAGGATGAGGAGAAAAATCAGTTTGTGTCAGCTGAGATAAATGATAAAATTATCTGTCAAGCACCAAGTCAGAAGTTATTTTGATAAACAGCTCATGAATCCTGAAAGCTGATGGCATCTTCAAATTCCTACTTCTAATGCAAAGAAAAACCATTCTCCTGGTTTTAAGCAGACCTGGAATAACTGCGATTCCAGAAATGAGTTAAATAATAGGCCCTTTGTTTACTGACAGCATTTTAAATTTAACAGCCTAGTTTCTTGAAATTCTTGCTCCTGCACAGTAAAGAAACCTCACGGCCTGAAATATTCAGCATCTTTTTATTATCACAGAGAAAAATTAACTAAAGCATTTCCAAACATTATATTTTTACATGAAACCACCGTACCTTCATATAATTCACTATTTTTGCAAGGACTCCAAACTTGTAGCCGGAGCTTCCTGAAAGGGCTTTCAAATTAAATGAGCCATTGCTGTGATCTGTGAAAGGAGAAAATAAACAAATAAACAATGCTTTCAACAATCCTTGTCAGAACTTACTTCTACAGTCAACAACAGAAACACGTTTCAGGAGCAATCGCTCTCAGAGGGCTCGGTGTTGTAAGTATGAGGATTGAGACACGCAGCTACCTCCTGGCTCCAGAATGCTTGTGAGCAGAACTCTGTATCCATACAGATGCTGGGACATGAGCTCTAAGAAAAGAGCAAGCAGCTGCAGCACTAACCTGCAGTATTACACCATAAGACCAGCACACTCAAAGCGATTTTCCCTACCGACTGCTCCATACTGATGAACCAGGAGCAGAAAGTTTCACTTATTTCAGTTAACACACATCCAGTAAAGTAAGGCTCTACTTATTGTGCTGGGCTTGGGTGAGTGGTTTTTGTTTTTCTTTGGTTGTTTGAAAAGCGACCCTTGCAGAGAATTTATCACAAAGAAATCATAAATTCAAGATGATCAATCAGTGCGTTGCACTGTTCACACAATCACTCAGTATCCCCTTCTGCTGCTAAGCCTGCTTCTGCATTCAAGTACCATGAGGTCTGTTACAGCACAAGATTTGTTTCAACATTCTTGTAAGGTTGAGTTAATGACACTGTATTAACTGCATAATGCAGTACACTAAATAGAAACATCCACAACTCGCTACCAGAAGCCACAGATCCATTACCAGCATAACATTGCTCAGACCTAACAATAACAGCTTTTCAGAATCTTAACTTCCCCCAAAAAGCAAAATTCCCCTCTTTGTCATCACATTTGTGGATTTTTTTTTGTTTTCATTTTTTAATCCACTGTAGTTTCAAAATCTGTATCTGCACCTATTCCTATTGTTTCCATGAAAAATGATTGCAGGGACAGGAAAGAGCAATGGAAGCACCTCAGCAGGAGAGGCTGCAGTGGGTGCCAGGCAGAGCTGCTGAGTGAAGGCTTTTCCATGCAGGGCAGCTGGAGGGCATGCACGGAAGTGGCAACAAGGAGGAGAGGAAGAGCTCAGGAGCTCATGGTACTGCCAAATGCACCAGGTAGAAACGGTGACGATCACTGAGTTTAAGTTCAACTTAGCCCTCACTAAGTTCCTCATGAGAAACTGCAAATTAAGCTTCCAAAGTCACCGTGGGTCAGCTGAATTCTGTTAATGTCTCTCCCACTGCATCTCAGCCTACTTCTGAAGTTGATCTGTAAGTCACTAATGAAAGGCAACACAAAGTGGGAATCTGGAGTGCAGTCAAATAAACCCACTTTCAGTAATTCCCGCAAAGACTCATATAGCAACTGGCGTTAGTGTGGAGAGAAGATAATTCCAAACCCAAAACTCAGAAACTGCAAATTCTGAAGCAATTCCAAGACATTTTATTAGAGGCTTTACACAGCCACATACCAATTCTAAAAGTAATGCAGGATAACCAGCAGAACTCCAGCTACGTAAGAACATTTTATTCTGGTTACTAAATTAAGAGAGAAACAACAAAAGCCAGCCCTTCCTACAAACCCCACCTTTAAAGATCTTCCCCCACTGGATCTCTTTTTGCACTCAAAAAATTAATTGCTTTGAAGGAAGTGTTGTAAAATCATACACATAATGAGAGATGGGCAGTGCCTGAAACAAAGATCAGGGCTGGGCTACAGCTAAGACGACTTACTGCATATTTGCTTTGTCAGCTGACTCTTGAAGATTATCTCGTTCAATCTGCCTGCCTGCAGTCCCTGACAAGTCGTTCCCCCTGCTGCCAGGCTGGCTCTGCAGTGAGGAACACCCCAAACGTCACAGCTTGAGTCCCAGTGCAAAGCATATAGCTCCAAGCCGCTGCCGGGCACCCCTTGGCTAATAAGCTCATCATGCACATCCCAAAAATGAAAGGAGTTGCTTTCTCAATCTGGGCAGTAAGAGTCATGTTTGTGAATGATTTCCTCCTGGGGGTGAGGGGGAGATGGAAATGAGCATAAAGGAAGTTGTCAGCAGCACCGCACGCCGGCCAATCACAGCACAGCTCCATCTTAGCTGTGCCATAGGCTGCATTAAAACAGGGAACGGCACGGCGCTCGCTCAGCATCCTTACAGACAAGAGGTAGGTGCACATCATTTTATAATGCTGCCTTACGTTTGCCTCGATTGCTGCCTGTAACATACGAGCCTGTAAAAAGCCTCTTAGAACAAGGATTGCTTTTCTCTAGGTTTAGCTGGATTGTATTCAGCCAAACTCGGGGTGCTAGCCTTTCACTGTCACACACTTCTACCGTCTGCGTGCTCATGGCAAACTGATGACCACTCCATCTTAGAGAAAAGCAACCCAGCAAGCCCAGATTCAGGAAACAAAATGGGTTTGATGCTTACTGGTGAGGCTGCTTGCTTTCTGCAGTCTCACTCTCATTACAGATGGTGGGTTTTTGCAGAAATGACGTGGAAAGGATTTTCCTTATAAAGCGATCATTAAAACTGAAATTTTACAAATGTATCTCACAGATGGGTATTTTGAAACCTCATCAATTGCAGAAGCTAAAAGAAATGTGTGTTTGTGGGTATGCTAGAAACATGTTCCAGAAATCAGTATCTTAGAGTAGGAAGACAACCCCCTTGGGTATCATTACTATTGTCAATACTGTAGCACTGAGTACCACACAAAAAGGTGAGAATGCATTGAGATTTGTAAATGTATTTTTGGGGGGGTTGTAAACCCCGAGATACCTATTATGGCTTCTTAAACAGGACTTCCTCAGCACTGCTCTGAAACCATTCCTTTGCCAGTCATTTCCCTCTTTATAGAACCAAATTCATTAAATATTTAACTCACTAAATGTTGCAGGTGCTGAACTGCATACAAATTGAACTGGCTTACAACACAAATTTAAATCGTGCCATTACAATGGAAGTAAACCCGCAGCCCATTGAGAGCAGCCCATTTTTTGACAGCTTTCAAAGATGCTACCCTCATTAGTGCTGCACTAATTCCAAAGACTCGGCAATGGCTCCTCCAGCTTAGCACGCTGGTAATTACAGCGACCAGCAGCTGATGTCTACCTGCCCTGCCCTACAGCCTCAACTACGAAGTTAAGAGAGGAAACAGTGAGCAAGGTACTGCAATTCCTCCAATAAATGCCTGTGTCAAATGCTAGAGATAGGGCTCCTTCTCAGCAGCAACGCTGCTCTGTTTCAATTAGATCCAGTGAAGACGGAAAGATAAAGAGCAAAGTGTGTAATTGTTAAATGATTACAGCAAGATGTACGTCACAAGCTGACCTGGCTGTACCATCCTGGTTTTCATTAATACGCCTTTCTTTATAAATAATGATACAGAAAAAACGACAAACGATTTAACTGCTTTAAGGAACCCATTTCAGTAGACACCACCACAGTTCTCTTTTGCCACTTCTTGCTCTTTCGGACATTTTCAAGTTTTCACTTCCTTACCAGGCTGATTACAGAAGTACGTCTGTAAGGTTTGTTACAGCACTATCTACAGGCTCAATTTAACAAACATTGGTCTTGACTCTAATCTGCTGTTTTAATTACTGATTTAATTATGTGTAGATAGCCAAGACTATTTCTCAATGAATATAGGAAAGTTTCCAGTTTTTGCTTCATGCTGAAAGCAAAAAATCTCCCATTTATTAAGACATGGAAATAAGACTCCAAGTTTCTACACAGTCAACACTTTCTTAGCTCTTCCCTCTTCCACAGTCCATGTTCTCTAGAGCACTTGAACAGACAAAAGTGTATTTTGGGAGCTGCCTGCTAACTGGCACACGCTGACTAATGAGCCTACACAGCAGGCAGGGGCTGGCATCCCAGGTACTGCTCAGCACCCCACTGCACCCAAAAACTTGCTACCTTCTCAACAGAATACAGTCATCTGAACCTACGTCCTTCTCCCACACTTGGTTTTAAATTGGTGGAAGGACTCAAAGATTATTACCTCAGCTTCCAGCAGCTAAGCCAAATAAACATGAGCTGCTGTAGCTCTTTTGGTATATAGTCTTAAAGTAATAAAAATATATCTAAAGTACTGCAAGTTCCTCCTGTTTTGGAAGACAAAGCCAGGGAAAAAAAGAAACTGGGGAAAGACTCCCAACTGTAAAGATGTTATTGCCAAACTTCTCATCTTCCGTAACTCAGAGAAATACAGAGACAGACAAAACTGCTTTTTGTTCTAGATAAACTGCAGCAATTACTGGGACACCACTTACTTTCACATTTCCTAGCAATGGCCTTTCTGAAACAGACCATCTTTACAGCAATATGACTCATGCCAAAGGCGTATCTGCTGAAGCCAGCTTCTCACTTTCTTCCTCCCACACCATAGTCTTGCCTCCTGTTGATACAAACAGGCAGCACTGGATAAGGGATGAGTTAAGTGGAGAAGGTGACTGAAAACAAGAAGGCAGATCTCAGAAGGGGTTGGGCTGAGTGTTCCTTCCATCTGTCCTAATGAGCACAGCACAGATTTTTGGGTGGTCCAACTGCTGGCTCCACAGAGAGCTCAATGATCTTGAGGGGCCCCTTCCCGCTCAGGATATTCTGTGATTCCAAGGAACATGCTCAGAGTTAGAGCCAGCTGAATGAAGCAGCTGCATTTCTCAAGCTGAATCTTATGAACAGCTGAGGAACACCTCAGGATTTTTTTTTTTTTATTTTTTATTTATTTATTTATTTTGAGTTGGAGAGGTTTTGCAGTGTTAAAAAGTCAGTACTGACGGGCAAATCCAGAACAAGGATTTTTCAGAAGCCAGGATTGTTTTTGTGAATGTGAAGAACAATGAAAAGCTCAGCTTTGAAAAAAATCCTCCAAGACAGTTACAATTTACACTTTTTTAAAAAAGGATTTATTTTATGTCAATAGAGGAAATAAAAGCACACAAGAAAACACGCAAACTCTAGTGACATTGAGAAAGTTCTAAGCACTGCTTTCAAATCTACAAGTCAACAGTAAGGACAGACAGGCTGTTGCAACCCCTGTACATCCAGAAAACAGTAACCTTCTTGTCTTCACATGTACTTGTAAAATGAACTGCTTAAGTCTGGAATAACTGATGCTACTTCATGCATTAGAGAACAGTAATCAGCATTCCTCACAAACTGCCAAGTTGCACCTTTTGGTTTGATACTTTGAGAGCAAGTATGTGTATTCCGCAATGTATTTTTGTAGGAGGTGTGAGAACAGTCTGAGATAAAGTTTTTCTAATTTGGGATAAAAAACACAGCATGTTCTTGATAACAGAGTCCTCAACAGCTTTGTTTTTCTGTTTCAGCCCCCAAATCTGTGACAGGGAATATACTAAGACAACTCTTCAAGAATGGCAACTCTCAATGCCACTCACTGGAACGAAACAACATCCATTTACCAATATCTGGGCTTTCAAGTGCAAAAAATCTACCCTTTTCATGATAACTGGAACACTGCCTGCTTTGTTATTCTGATCATATTCATCTTTACCGTAGTTTCTCTGGTGGTGCTGGCTTTCCTCTATGAAATGCTAGACTGCTGCTGCTGTGTGAAAAATAAAACTGTGAAAGACTTGGAGAATGAACCCAATCCTGTTAGAGCAATGCTGAACAGCTTCAGAAAGCGTGAAACGGAGGTGGTTTAGGAAAGGCTACTTATCAGCACGTGGAGACCATTTAACACCTTGAACAACACCACCTCTACCTTATGGACAAATGAGTTACATGCTTTTTTTTTTTGGACTTAAATAGAATGATAACTGCTACAACTATATCTCCAGCTGTGAACTTAAACAGTCAGCAAAGGCTTTCTGAGCACTTAGCTGAAGGATGATCTGTTGCATTGTTATGGGGGAAGAAAAGTTGGTTTGTTTTTACATGAATTTTTGTTGTTCATATTGAGTTACTAGAGTAGATGCTTGACTACCTGAACAAATGGTGTTGCTTAACATGCATAAAACTATGTTGTTTAGCCAGAGAAAACATTTAGAAAGATGCTCAACAATCCAATTCTACATAGCACAATGATAGAGCACTGTTCTCCCACTGGGGTGAATCACACAGGGACAAGACAGACATAAGAGATTAAGAAAAAACAGATGAAAGACAGAAGGATTTAAAGGAAAGAGATGCCATGAGAGCCTCGTGTGAATTTTTGCCTTCAGCAATTGTTCTTACTACGGGTTCACCACTTTAAGAAAATACGGTGGTGGGAGGGAAACAAGTCAGGATGATATTCATCCTCAAAATAGCCTTTTTTAACCTCCTGCAGTATAATTTGACCCCTTCTCCCTCCTTTCTCCCATTCCAGACAACCACACTCCCCTTACTTTATTTTCAACCTGTTTAATTACTCCTGAGCAGTGCAACATGACTACTGCACTACCTTAAGACTATCTTATTGCTTCCACAAAAGCACACTGAAGTGGGATCATGGCCTAGAAGCAGTTCCATCTTTCTGTCCCAAGGCTGCTGCCTCTATGCCAACTATGACACTACAGGGAATGTGACATATTGATCATCTTACTCCTATCTCATATTCTCAAAGCTGAACTACAGCTGGCAGAATTCTTGCCAAAACATAGGCTGACAGATTGCAATCTTCCCAGAACAGTGACAATAACTTCTCCCAAGCAGCACAGTTTTCAGGTGCTGATATGCTTGACAAAGGAGGCCACATCATGATAAGCCTAGCATAAGAGACAGTGGGATGGATGCACAGCAAGACGCAACCTTAATTTGCACAACTGAACTACAGCTCACTTCATCAGCCTGCAGATACATTCCAGAATTCACCCTCTCAGCTCTCTCACAAGCTGAACATGTAAAACTTGGACTATCAGCTTTTACCTGTAACTTACCACATCATTCCTCTGTATTGTGTTGCGTCTATAGGTTTTCAAACAGTAAAGCTTTGTTTTTACAAATTATAGCTGTAATAGCAACAATTAACAGCACAACCTTCAGTACAGCCTGTTAAGTCTCTGTCTTGCTGCTGGACACAGAGAGAAACAGGCCAGCAGGAAACATCTCAACCAGACTGAAGCTACATATGGGACAAGATATTTAATTACATAAACAAATGATACTCTTCACATTAGAAAAGCAAAGCCTACAAACGAGTAAGCTCCTGCTGCCTTATCCCCATCAGAAGTACCTCAGTGCCATGAACACTATCTTTTTTTTTTTTTTAAATACATGAACTCCCACTCTCAGGGTTAGTATGCCTAAGCTCCGAAAGATTTGAACACACACATACACCAAAAGGCTCACCAATTCAACTCATGTTCTTCCTGGTCAGTAAGACAGAATAAGACCCAGGCCACCACCCAAAAAATTCCAATGGTTCATCCAGAAAAGCTATCTCCTTCCTTCAGTCACAAACTGACACATTTACCACTGCAAACTTTCATCTTCTACACAGTTACTACTGTTAAGCCTTGCTAGTACCAGTCCCATAGGCATAGAATATTCTTAACTGAAGTTGAACTATAAGCACAACCAATGGAATCAAATGTCCCATGTACAAGACAACTGAGGATACAAAGCAGGACACGTGAAGATGACAATGTCAGTGCTGCATTCTGGACTGGGGAGACATCTCATTACCTTCTACTGTATTTCATAGTCAGTCCTGAAAGACTAGCATCCTGCACAGGAGAAGGCAGCATGTGGAAAGTAACACTAGCTGCTGTGACACTGGATTTGTGTTCTCACGCCTTCCTTAGAAGCACACACAACAGGAAGTCTTGGGACTCTCTCCAGCTACCGATCTCATGGGTCTATATAGGAGGCAGCAAACAAGGAACTGAGAAGAAAGATCTCCTCTTACGCAGCTCCAGAGCCTCAGGAAAATTCCTTTCTTCACATAAAGCAAAGCTGTGGAAAAAGCTTCCGAGATTTCAGCTCTTGCTGACCAAGACCACTGAGACAAAGATTTCAAGATAAAGACATCCTATTGATCAATAAAAAGAAATGAAAAAGATATGATCCTTCTCGTTTATTTTCTCATTACCACTCTGAAGTAAGTAAACAAGGCAGTCAGATAGCTTGTTCTAACAACAGTTTTTAGGCAACAGTGGCAACTGTTCTCATTGGAAATCTCACAAGGAATCTTCAGATGCAGGCTATGTTTAGCTGTGTGGTCCTCTGAGGTTTAGCATGATCTCCATGCCCCACCTCCCCAAATGAGAGCTAAAGGCAAGTTCTCAGAGTCAGAATCAAACAATGATGGGGGATTTGGAGGCTCTGCAGAACCAAAGATCACTTGTGCTCACACATATTTCACACATTTACTGGGACATTAATTATTATCTTTATGGTCACTACACAACAGAACCACGAATAATTCTTAGTTTTCACTTTTCCCAAGGCAAAGGGGGTGGGAATTCTTCAGCGTCACTTTTTACTCCATCTCCCCAAGATCTCTCCGTGTCATACACATATCCTGACAGGTACCTAGCAATCTGACAATTCAAACAAAAACTGGGTTTTGAAGCAGAGGACTTGGACTCTGCAGCACCACAGGGAAACTGTGGTGTCCATGTCTGCTTCACCCCTTCTGTCATTTGACTTTCTGCACACCTGTTCTGAGCCAATTCCTAAGAAGGAGAGAAAACTTGGTTCACTCTCCATTACTCTTCTTCAATCCTTGATGATTCTGCAGTAGTTAGTAAATACAGGGAAAAATGAAAGGAGACTGTACTCACTGTGCATAAAAGTATAAAAATCCTGAAAGCTTTCTGATATCATCTGAAACAAAGCCAATACCATTAAAGATAAAGCATATCTCCTCACAGTCATGCATTCTCATGTACAAAACCACCAAAAGCCTACCCTACAAAACAAGAAATCACACTCTTTACTCAGCTGCTTGCCCACATAGCTACTCAAATCCTCCAGAACAATTGCATGTGAAACTGTATGTCCACTGCTCCTTCCCTGTAAACCCTCTCAGTAAGTGTATACTAAGATATCCCATGATTTTTTTTTGGAAGACAGCATGGCAAAAGCTGCAAATAGAAATCTCACCTCTTTTGATTTTAAAATATCTGGTTGATAACATCATTTGGTGTCCTTAAGGCTCTGAGAAACTCAAGATACACAAGCTCCCTACTCTTCACTCATATAGGAGATGCTGTGCTTCTTCCATCATCCTTAGTATTTTAACTAGCGATAGGAAGAGAAGGAATGGCCTCAAATTGTGCCAGGGGAGGTTCAGCCTGGGTATTAGGAAAAGTTCTTATGCAAAAGAGTGCTTGGGCACTGCCCAAGGAGGTGGTGGAGTCACCAAGCCTGAAGCTGTTCAAGAAACACACAGAGGTGGCAATAAGGAACATTGTTTAGTGGGTAACACTAAACACTAAACATTGTTTAGCGGGTGGTCGGCGGATGGCTGAATGAGATGATTTTAGATTTGCAGAGCTACTCATAATGACCCCAAGTTACCCATCCCATAAAGGGAAACAGAGAGTAGAGCACCATGTGCGCACAAATCCTCTCCGTACTGCACTTCTCATTTGCTCACACTAAATCTGGTAGTGCTCTTAAGAACTACTTATTTCATTTTAGGAGGTATGTTGTCAGCCATGCCACCACTACAGGGAAACAATGGAATTCCCGACTAAGGCAGAAAATAAAACTATGGGAGCCTTACTGTTCATGAACAGAAATTAGCTCCCAGGTAAAAAAAAGAACATGACAGATTACAAGATTCATCTCACAGTAGCCTATAACTTTCAGCTGATTAGTTTTCAGCACCCTCTCACTAGCATTTACTGACATTACTGACAAGCAAAATCCAGCCTCCTACAAATTACCATTTTGGCAGTAACAATTCTTGCAGCAAGCAAGACATCACAGAATGATGTCTGACCTTACAGGTAAAATTTTACTTAAACATTGTGCAATGTATGTCTTAGTAAAAAGGGACAATTTCAGAAAGACCACAGCTAGCAGAACTCCTGGACAAACTGTTTCACGCTAATAAACACACAGGCAGATAGTGGCAAACAGCAAACAGGTGTTGAGCATGGCACCATTACCAACCTGAGCTCTGTTTTGAGCTCGATGGGCCACCTTGCTCTACCTTTACTTTCTTCTTTTTTGAGCTCGAGGATTCAGCGGATGGCGCCGGGCGTTTCTCCACCGCAGGCGTGGAGAGGGCATGCTTTCGGAACAGCTCTCGCTCCCTCAGTAAGCTTGGATCCATAACACTGTGCAGGAAACCAGCAGAACAGAAAAGGGAATTAGAGGACCGGCGAGCTGCTTAAGGATACGGGTATGTGCAGGCGAAAATTCGTTGCCCGCATCCTTCTCCTTCTGAACCAACTTGAGGGAACCCGCACCGAGACACAACGCGACGCTCCAGCAGCTCCGAGCCGGCCCTGAGCCTCCCGCACAACGAGAGGGAGCGGTGCGTGCCAGGACCCGACACCCGCCCCCGGCGTCCCCACACGAGGACACCTCCCGCAGCCCGCCGCGCACCGGCGCCCGGGCGGAGCGAGGCCAGGCAGGGCCCCGACGGGAGGCTGTCCTCCGTACCCGCACCGAAGCGGCTCCCTCCCCTGGGCGCAAAACCCTCAAATCGCGGGCCCGCCCGCCGCCCGACGAGCCCGGGCTCAGCCCTGCCCCAGCTCGGGGCTGCCGCCCGCTCCCCCCCGGCCCGGCCCGGCCCAGCCGCCTCACCCGCCCGCCAGCACCAGGCGCAGGCCGAGCCGCGCCGCGCCGCTCCTATTGGGCAACACCGCCTTCCCAGCGGCCCCCGCGCCGCCGCCTGCACCGCCCCGCAGTGGGCAGCGCCGGGTGATGCGCGGCTGCTAAAGATGGCGGACGCAGGGGCGGCTGCAAGCTGCTGCCTCGGACTGGTTTAATGACAGATTTCACACAGTGAAAAATAGCACAGAATTGGTTTTCAGTTTAAATGCCTCACGCAAAGGAGGAAGAAAAAAAGGATCAGGCATCACTGGTTCACGTAAAAGAGCCGCTGTTGTAATACACCCAGCATTTTGTACACATCTTAGAAAACACTTCTTACAAAAACTAATCTTCAGTTGAAGATCCCTCTTCTTGTATCTGCTTTGGGCTTCTTGGTCTGGGGCACAGGGAGAACAGGGGCTGCTGAGGCTCCGAACCATGCAGGCACCTTCCTCTTACCCGGGGGCTGGGAGCTCTGCAAAGAGAAAAAGGTGTAAAAAAACACATTTCTATATTCAATTGTAACTTACAGCTCTGTGCCTCAAACGGTTGTTGTCACGAGACACCCATCAACTTAATGAGGGTAGTGGAAGGCTTGTGTCTCCCTCAATTGCAGGGCTTTTTTCAAGCAGCTGACTGGATAAATAAACAGCTGGCAGGGAATCATCAGGCCTGCCATAAAGCACTGGCACACCTCTGCCAGTGTTATGCCCAGGAATTGTACTGAAACAAAACAAAAAAGTTCTGTCGAAAGAGCAAATAAAGTAACAAGAGTTCTTTTGCGTGACACTGAGGGAGAAGGCCAACTGCTGACGTGTTACCAGGCTGAGGTACCCAGGTGTCAGCTACCTTCCCTGATGACTACTAAAGCCCACTTGTGATGCCACAGGTGCCTGCCCTTTACCCTCTGACCAGAAGGGGCATCAGCTCTGCAGACCATGCTATGTTCTCTGCAACTCCACAGGGCATCTTTCAATGGATGCCACAGAAACACAAAGCATAAATTCCAGTAAGAGCGTGCAGCCATGAGATAAATGGGTTTCCACTCTCCATTCAGCCACCAATTTTTAAATAATGGAGGGACTGATTTCTGTTGAGACATTCATCTCGTAAGAAGGACTTGCATCAGGACTGATCTATAGGCAGGAGAGAGACTGCTGAAAAGCCAATAGCAAGAGATACGTACATCACCAAAGCTCCCAGCACAAGCTCAGGTGGAGCAGGAGGTGTGCACAAATCATTACACTGATTCCCTTTGTTCCTGGTTCAGAAAAATGGACTTAAAACTGATGTTCTGAAAGATCTGAGGCTATCAACAGTAAATAATGTTCCATTACATTCAGTGGTTCGGGTAAGATAGCTGGTGTGTTGTTTAAGAATTATACCTACCTACAGACTTAGTAAAGGACAGGGATAAACTAACCAGAATAACAGATTTGTGAACACAAAACATGATGCAGACATCAACTTCCCAGCCTCAAACTGGAAATTGAGACATGCTGTACAGCAAGTGATGCTGGTCAGAGCCATACGAGCAACCTTTAGAGAAATGCAGTGTCTGTGCTCATACAGCTTGTTTACATGAACACCACTACAGGAATCCTTGGTGTGATGAGCAGCAATCTCACACAACCTTGGAGAAGGAACCGAATGTGCCCCTGAGGTGTTTGGAAACAACTGCCGCTAGAGGGCTGCCAAGATCTACTAGGGAAAAATTTTCTAAAGCAGGGTGCTTCTGTAGAAGTGGTGTACTCAGGCTCATCAAGGGCAAGACAAGAGACATGTTGTTCTGCATCAAGCACGTTACCATGAGAAACTGAATGACAATTCAGGGTAAGGATTTATGCACAAGAAAGAGCTCAAACATTAGCTGGGTTTTGCTTTAAGATCAACACTGAAATCACCACCTCTTTGCTCTGTTCCTGGCAGAGCTACTGGCAACCTCACCTTTGGCTTAGTGTCAGCAAACAGTTCTTTGTTAGTACTGAGGGCTGTCTGGTTCCTGGAGGCCAACTGGATGGGCTCTGTGTGGTCTGCTGTACCCCTGTTAGCTGGCTGAGCATCATCTGTGCTCCAGGTGGCCTTTGCATAGAACAGTAACAAAGGAGACTGTTATCACAGTATTAGAGCACAAACTAGATGTTTTGGAAGTAAATTAGTCTAACTATAAAAAGGAGTTCCAACACCTCTCCTTAATAATATCCTTAGCTATTTCTTACCCATTTCACCAAAACAAAATTTGAGCAAGTGAAATGCATTCATTATTAATAAAGGAACTAAAATTTTCACTTGGGCCTTTTCTTTTTCTCTTTATTTCCTCCTCTAGGGAGGAAGAATATACCCTCTGTCCCAGTGGCTCCATGAACTCAAAATACTTGTTTACATGTCACCACAGCTGTATTTTCCAGGCTGGATGTGGCTCTGGGCAGCCTGGTCTTGTGGTTGGCAACCCTGCCCACAGCAGAGGGTCAAACTAGATGATCTTTGAGATCCTTTTCAGCTGCGGCCATTCTATGATTCTATGATTTTCAGACATGTTTTTCAAGCAAAGGTGTTAGTTGAAAATGGCGTTATTAAAATCTATTAACCTGTGATTGTTACATCATGCCTGTGCGTTGGAAACACCGATGGAAACAACTGAAGCTAAGATTTTTGCATCAACTATGCATTTCTGATTCATTATTTCAATCTCACTAAGAGAACCATTAATGGCTAATGGCTACTGCATGCTTTATTATATTAAGAACACCTATTTACCAAAGCTGAGGGCACCACTTGCAGATGTTTTTTTTCATCTCCTTCTTTCAGTGTAGGATTGGTCAAGTTATCCTACAAAAGAAACAACATAATGTTTAAAAAAAAAAAAAGGAAAAAAGAACATTCATTGCAATTTTCAAAAGCTGTTTAGCTGTTTACTACAAAGAATTATTAGAATGAGGATTTCTTCTGAGAAAATCAAGTCATTTTGATTTTTTTTTTTTTTTTTTTTTTTTTTTTTTTACACATTTGCAGTCTGCTCATTTGTACAACATTAAGTCTATCTCTATTAACATGTCCCTGTTACTAGCTCCAGCAGCTATCAGTAGCAGGAAAAAAAAGTTATCACAGTTCATACAATTGAACTGCCAGGTCAAGTTTGGGAAACAAAATAAACATGCTCAGACACTTATTGTAGAAACAAAACAGTACTCAGAAAGGCAAGAAACAATCAATTTGGCAAGGCACAAAACATTATCTTTGCCCCAAGTCAAAGAAACCATCCCAAACCTCTGTAAGGAGCAGACATGAAGTCCTTGGGCATGCAAGCAGCAAAAGGAGTTACAGTTTGCAATTTCTTTTTACCATTCTGACTTGGAGCAACTCAGAGGGCAGTCTTTTGTATAGAGTGTTGAACTGCAACTTGTGAAGACACTGAGAGGCAAACATGGGGCTGGAAAGGCTGGTCTAGTGTTTTCAAACTGCAGTAGCAAGCTCAATATTTCCTTCTAGAGGAAATTTCTCCCAGTGACTCAGACTTACATCCTGACACTTTTCTTGTTATTACAGCTACATCCAGTGGCCTGAGCAAGAGAGGCACTCATGAATGTCTTAGAACTTTCTAGACAAAAAGGGATTCAGTTTTCCCACATTAGGTTGGTGATCAGGTACCAAAAAACGCAGAACATGGACTGTCTATAAACGGTCCAGCTTACGTAGAGCTTTCATACTGGGCAGAAATTTCAATTTCATATTGTTCCATTATCTCAGCTACTCAAAACTCCTGGATTTTACAGAGTATCTTTTACATTCACTTTCTGAATGGCTGGACAATAGCAGAAGATGATCATCCCTCTTCTGAGCTCATTATTAAGTTGCAGTTATAATGGTATACAGCAGTAGGACTGACCAGGGGGCTAATCTCTTTGCTAGGTCAGCACTTCAGGAGAGGAACCTCCTGGTCAAATCTCAGAGGAGAAAAAGACTCTTATTCAGAGCTGAGGAAAAGGTAGACTGGGAAGATGGAGATGCTAAGCAGTACTGCATACAGCAACAACAAACAGCATTTGGCCTGCTCCTAAAAAGACAGAACATCATTTTCACAAAACTAGTTCTATAGATTTTTACTAACCTTTCTTCCATTCCACAAAGCTTTGCCCCTACTTGTCTTGTCTGCTTCTGTCTTTTCCTGCTGTCCGTCTGACAACACCAGCATCCTTTTGGCACCTGAACCATACTTAGATTTACTGCCATCCTTTTTCTCCAACAATGCAATAGTCATCTGGATGAGATACAGTTCGATATTTGCAGGAACAAGTTTTCTAATTGCTTGAGTTTTGGTGGTGTCTTGGAAAAAATATATAAATACAATTTATTTTTTTTTAATTGCCCTCACATTGACTATTTTCTTATATTGTAAAATACATCAGTTGTTTCTCAGGAAAGGATGAACTAAGTCATGGAAAGCCAGAAGTTCCATAAGAAACTATATCACGAGTTCATGGGCTCAATTCCCAACTCATTCACGGAAACATACCATCTCACATTTAGTGTAAAAGATCATAATCACCCTAACTCTAACCTGCCCCTCCTGTCAACCATTTTCTCTTGAGATGAAGGCTATATACACAGGTTGAATAGCCTCCCCTCTTCTGCCGTGCTCGAAAGAGAACTTGCACAGCAGTATGTTTAAGAAAGTAAAGCTGAGTCTGGTTGGGCCTGTAGATGCTGCAAAAAAGACACAATCTGCAATGGGACAGGAGTACTGCAAGTGGCAAGTGAGAAGAATTCCGTAAACTTAAGTAATTAGACTCCTAGGATGAGACTCAACTTTCAGTGCCTCATGTGCAGAACCACAAATCTGTATGTGGTTGCTTCTAGCTTCTGAACTAGCCTGTGGTACCAGATAACAGAGTTAAGATGAAGAGCTGTATTTCCTGCACTATCCTGCTTCCTCCTCATAAATAAGCAATTTGCAGACAAGCTTCCCTGCAGAAATTTTACAGCTCTGCTTCAGCATATTGTCCATAAGCCAGTACATATGGAAAGATTCTGCCAGACCAATTTCTTCGCTTGCCTTTCAACTGAGTAAATAAATACACTTTTAAGAACAGTGCCTGGATCTTTTCCAGCACAATACAGTCAAATGGAAGAACCTGTAGAGCGCTACCTTCTTTTGATCTTTAATGAAGCCTGGTTGTCCCAGTCTGAAACTAACTTGAAAGGCAAGCAACAACTGTCTTTGCAGTGCTCTGCCTTGCTATAGCCACGTCTCCAAAAAATGATAGGTGCAACCTAAAGCAGTAGCAGAGCTGTGATAATTTTCATTTCTTTCATTACCATGTCACTACCATGAGAAGCTTCAGACGGGCTGTGATGCTCACCTGAGTCAATAGGAGGATTACGGATAACATCAGAAATGATCTGCTGAACTTCAGGAGTCAAACCTGCTCGTTCCAGATTGACAGGATAGCCAGCTTTCAGTGCTTGGAACAAGTGTGTGCCAACCTCAGTAAGAGGCAGAGATCTGGTCTCACTGATAGTCCTCTAGGGAAACAAAGGAAGAGGAAATTAAGTTGGCAGAAGTGTCTGAAATACAACTGAAAGCCTGGCAAGTTCCTGTACTCCAAAAACCAACCAGGCATACCAGCACATAGCTAGCTGTGCAACAACTCTCCAACTCACAAACACTTTATTTCTTCTAATATTTCTCAGACTTATTTTCCAGCTCAAAGAGCATATTTCTCTCAAGACTAATAGTTTTCTTAGCACAAGCGCAATGAGACCTTAGACTACTTCAGACAAAAACAGATTCCTGTCAGGAATGGTGCTGTGTGACCACCTTCAGCCTGTTTATAGCACGTGTTCCTATGCCACAACTAAATACCGTCCACTTTCCACCCTCAATAGAAGCTGAATGCCAGCAAATTCTAGTACAAAGGAAATTGATGCTTTTTGTCTCATAGTTGAACATCAAAACAGCTCCTGTTTCATGAGGTACTTCCTTGACAAAGCCTCAGATGTTTCCTGCTAAGTATCTGTGATGCACTTGACCTGCTAGTTGTCCACATGATTCACAGTGCCAGAGAAGAACATGCTTAACAGTACCTAAACAAATTTCCATTTCAAGTTTGTTTAATAAATGATTATCTGGAAATACTTGCACTGAAGGAAACATCTGAAACTTACTCCATCTAAACTTGCATTTTTCAAGGTTTTCTGGTTACTTCTCTGCCTTCAAAGACCAGGTTTCATGTTTTGAATGATTTCTCCAGGGATATTACACTAGCCGTGTATTAAAATTATGAGGATTAATGGAAGCAGAGTATCAATTTACCCATCCAATAACTATACAAAAGCTTCTTGTTAGCCTCTGCATGCACTTTAAGCTAGCA
This sequence comes from Phasianus colchicus, assembly GCF_987193195.1. Taxonomy (NCBI): domain Eukaryota; kingdom Metazoa; phylum Chordata; class Aves; order Galliformes; family Phasianidae; genus Phasianus; species Phasianus colchicus. Next base: position 16,189,960 of record NC_143439.1, on the reverse strand, counting down.
ACTACCTGACAGCTATTATCCATACTCTTGGAAAGGACGAAATAAAATTCAAAACAACTACGATTTTCTACTGCAGAATTAAAAAGCAATAAAGGACACTACATGAAGTGACTCATGGTGCTCATCTTTACAGGGCACATGGTACGATATCAGTTTAGCCACAGGCCCAAGAGCACTTGAACAACTTAGATGCAACTTGACCTTAGCTTTTCTTTGTAACAAGAAAAACACCTTTAGAAAGTCTGAATGAGAAATCCACACTGACACCTAGTCTTAATGTTTTGCACTGAATCTCCATATGACCTCCACTTTGCAACATTACAGCCTTACACATGGACATGGCACAGGCAGAGGAATAGGGATTTGCTATCTAAAGATGCAACAGAGTTAGTGAAGTTTATCCACGTAGTTATTAGCCTTAAGGACATGACTGTATACAGCCCCGTGCTTAGTGTATTTTCCCCACAAGCTTCCCGGTCAGGAAATTCTTCTACATGCCCTTACTGTGTGAAGACAAAGATACAGTGCTAGATGGAACTAAATCCCATAGCAGTAAAGCACATTGCCCCAAACTACTAAAATGTGCCAATAAAATAATGGCAGAAATTATGCCCCATGTCCTGCCGATCAAAAGATACCACTTTGGTATTTTACAGCTACCCCTCCCAACACTGGCAGAGGATTTAAGGGAACAAATGTGCAAATCCCCTACATATTTAGGTAAAATATCACCACTGTTAGTTTTCAAAGAGGAAGAGACCGCCATAGGGAGGAACTTACCAGGGAGAGATTTTTCTCTTGGAACAGGACATAGGTGACATGCTCTGAGGGAGACAGAACTTTAGTGTTCTTCCAAGGAGATGTCTCTTTCTGATCTGTAGATTCAGGTTTGGGGAATATGTCCGTCTGAGTGAGATAAAGAGGAGTAAAAGGATTATATCTCAGTAACAACTAATGAATCACCCTCCCATTATCCAAAGAAGTAACAGAAATGGAGTCACTCATTGCCATGCAGACTGTTTTGACCACAAAAAAAGCAAAGAGAATCAGGATGGATACTCATATATTTCCATCTTAATAAAACAAGTATGAGACTGTCCCAATGAACTCAAGAGGAAAAAGCCAAAAAACACTGTGTCAACACAAAACTCAGTTGGTGTTCATTACATATGGAAAATTATGCCATCAGAACAAACTATGGTATTCCACCTGTTTCTGTATGGGAAATTCCTCCATGTATTTTCAACTTCAGCTTAACAAAGATTTCTTGAAAAATAGGAACGGTTTCAATCCCCATACCTAGGTCCATTAGCTTTCTTTTAAGGAGAAATATGACTTGATGTTTAATGCAGTGAGGAATTATTTCAATCATGACAGAAGTAGCATTACTGCTCTACTTGCTTTCTAGACATTCTAATCCCAGTATCCACAGATTTACATGGGAATTCACCCCCTTAAACTACTGCATATCACCTCCAATCCTGTGCTCCACAGTCCCTCTCTGGTAGTATCTCTTACTATTATGAGGGCAAGACTGATGAGGAGCTACTTTACAGGAAATCTCAAAAGTAAATCAACAGTTTTGATAAAAGTCAGACATTGGACTTCTACTAATCTGCTGAAGAAAAGCTTACAGAAAAAAAGATGAGTCCTTCCATCAAAATCTACTGAAGCAATAACCTGGTGGGCCCATTTCCTATACCCTTGGTCTCCAAACCCACATCACAATTAACTAGTTTCAAGCTGTTAATAATATGGCATCATGAACCTGGTTAGACAGGTGGTCTTTATAAGTATGCCTAACAACACCAATCCATAACATCAGCCAGATCCTGATGTCATTACTATGTAGAACATTTGGATTTGAAAGCCTATATGTAAGGTTGCCCTGCCTGGATGGGAAAACTGTATTAAGGACAAACACTGAAGGAGGAATCCAACAGCTGCAAATCAAATTATGATCCTTAGGGCTCCTGCATGCTAGAAGACACCTAAACAGTAAACCATACCTGCAAACCGTTTGCTTGGCAGAAGTCCTTAATCTCAGCCAGGAGAAGGCCCAACATTGTCGATTTGGCTTCAGATACACCATCAATTCTTTTCACGTTCTCAACAGTTGTAGGCCTGGTCCAGGATAAATAATGAAAGGCATGGATATGTCTGTACTGATGCTTTGAATCATGAAGTGTCTCAATGATATGCACTTGGACTACAGATTTATCAGTCACCACTTGAAAATTTTATTAATGTACTATCATCTCTGGCATTAAATTCTCTGCCTGCACTTCTCTATCCTGAAGCTTGACCACAGCAAAAATTTTCAAATACACTGCTTAATACTTCAGTGTGTTAGCTGCATTTATTATTTATTTGCTATTCCTTCCTGAAAGCATATAAGCCTAGAGATATTCCATGAAAGAACATACACATTCCAAGTACTCCTCTTATCTAATGCTGCATAACAGCTCAGGAAGGCTCTTCAGATGCATTAAATACTTATCTGCCCTACGATACACTCTCTTAAAGTGAAATCTTTTTTTTTTTCCTCTCGGTAGTTGAGAGCAACACTACATTTTTATTTTTCTTCTGTGCTACAGAGCTATCCATGTCAGGAACAGTTCCTGACCTCTATCAACCCTTTCCAGCATATGGGCATAGTAAAATAATTAGAACACACTGAAAAGAAGTTGGAAAGGTAAGAATTGGACAACATGCAAAGTTGGCATTTTATTTAAAAAGAAACAAACAACACTAGAAGGAAGACAAGTCTGATGTATACAGCTTTCCAGCTTACATCAGTAAGTAGTCTACAAGGGTACTATGACAAATTAAACTGATCAGGAAAAATGCTACTCCTTTACAAATTAAACATGTTACCCAACAAAAGCAGAAATCAAGTGGACTTGGCTTGTGATTTTTTTTTTTCCCTGAGTTTTTTTTATTATGTACATATGCTGGCTTTACCTCGTTCGGGCCATCTCCACCAGGATCTTATTGGTTGCCAAGACAGCAGGAGGAATTACCTTCTCATTAGCTACCTTCTGTCTAGCAGTCAGCAACTTGCCATAGAGAGCAGTCTGTGAAGAAAAGCCAAATTCTCATAAAGAAGCTTTAAATCAAGCACATAAAAATGATTCAAATATGAGCTGAAAAATTATAGCTCCGCTAATCTTTCCACTAATACACAAAAATCCCTGCAACCCTTTAAGAACTTCACATTCAAATTCTCTTTCAGGACTCCTACTCGTAACATCTTTGTAGCGTCAAAGAGCTGCCCAAGACAGCTGCTCCAATACAGCAGAACTGTGCTCTACAGGTTGACTGCAGTTTGCAGATATCCTCTCTTCCCAAGACTTACCTCTAGTTCATTTTCTTGGGATGAAACAATGGGTACTCGGGACCTCAAAGGAGATTTCACTGGTGAGTGCTCTGTGGGACTGATAAAGTTACATATAAAGTCAGCACTTGTGTCTGATCAATTCATTCACAAACTTCATATAACGCTGAAATGAGCAGCAACCTTATTTGTTTTGCTTTTTTTGTTGTGTTTTGGGTTTTTTTTGCCTGCTATTTGACAGCATAGTCAGATTGTGGCCAGCACCTCATGCTGGCAGCAGCACCAATACAGGACTTGAGCTGACTGGAGCAGAATTAGTAGTATCACATAACCAAATTCATGAAAATTCCTCTGCGACTGGTCCTAGAAATTAAAAATAGCCTCTTGCTATAAAAAAAAAAACGCAGATAAACACTGCTGTTTTGTGAACAAACCATCTGTATCACTACCTGCATCTGGATGGTTGTAGTGTTAAGAAAGTGTATTCTTAGAAGCACTTGTCCATTCATGTTGTTCTGACAGCATCCACAAGAAACACCTTGCATTTCTACCCGTGGCCATTAACGTGGATTTTTGCCAAAAAGAGCTAATAACTTTAAATGCATCAGTGACAAAGGCACGGCTGCTGTGCTGTAAGCAGAGTTAGCTGATGTTACCTCTAGGCATGTCTGCATAAAGAGAACATCACAGCAACCAGCCTACAGGCTCATGTGCTTAGGAAATTTTACCTCTAATTAGGCTGCCATCATTACACTGCAATATCTACAGGCAGACAAACTAGAATAAGTATCTTCTTGTTTTGCTAAGCAAATTGCAAAATAACTTGTTTTAGACTGTAGCTGTCCCTAAAATAATTTTTCTCCATACAGCTACAGTGGCAATTTTTCAGCTTAAGTGACTTCTGGTTTTCCTGTCTTCTGCAAGCATCGGGATGCTTGTTGGAAAGAAGAATGGAACTTTTCAGAAATACAAGATGGGTTTAAACCTGAAGCTACACACTGTCGTGGAGAACAAATTACTTTTTCTGCCCTTTGCAAAAGCTTGTTTTATTTCTTTTGACCTCAAGGAACCCGAACTTGTCTCAGTCTTCTCCAGATTAGTGCAAAAAGGCAGAAACCTAAACTTACACACTCATTTACAATCACTGCATGGGACATACATTCAGTTTTGCCATCTTTGAGATGCAGGCACAGCTTGCCAACTTTTCAGCTTAATTATGTTTAACTGAAAAGTATTATTCTTAGTTTCTTATTTAAATCACAATTTAAAATCCATTACAGTTTCAGCCATCGCATAGAAAACATTGACTGGGAAAAAAAAAAAAGAATGGCCACATTAAAAGTACCCAATATAAAGCTGCAGTTACTCCATTCTTATGAACATATTTATTCCTATTAGATTTGAAGCCAGTTAGAAAATTTGCACTTCTAAAATTAGTAAAACTTGCTCTACAAGGTTAAAGTCTTCTTTTTTTATTTTATTTTCTTTAAATACTAATTACTAACAATCAAACATTTTTTATGGTCACTTCAGAGTGGAATATTGGTTTGAAAGACTGCATTACCAACAATATCTGTACTAATAATGCTTAGAAGAGCATACCTGTTAATCATGGTATTGCTTCTTGGAAAAGTTCCAGCTTTTCTCTCATATGCAAACATTTCATACAAAGACATCTATTAAAAAAACAGAAGAATTAGACAAATTAATGCTAATTTAACATTGTTTTCCAGTGATGCTGCTGTAAACAGGAAAACATACATGGACAGGAAAACATTTGTGACACCAGGACATACTTGCAAGATTTTTAATACAAACAAGGAGGGCCAAAGAATGCAAGAGTAGTTGTACACATACAGACCTGCTTAACTGGTGACTGCTTTGTTCCTTTCATGTCTGGGGAACGCTGCATTGAGACCGCAGGTGAAGGTCTGCTGCTGTAATGAAACAGAATTCCTTTTTACTTGACTTGACTGAATCATTTGTTAATTTTTTTTAAATGGCCATGTCACTGTACACTTTACTAAGCAAACTGAGTAGAACTTTGTGTAAGGCTATTTTGGGCAAATAACAATTTTATTTTATTTTTAAGTTATTAAATGCACTTTTTCTTTTTTAAAACGGAGAACACTGAGGACCCCAAAGTTTGATAAAAATATAATAATGCTAAAGAGGAACAAAAAAATTTTGTCATATAGAAAAAAACAGGGATTTTTATGAGAAATTTAAGTTTTGTGACTAAACTGTCTTTATAAGAAGAAATTTTTAAGATTCTTCATCTAGAGAAAACAAGTATCAATTTCCCATCCCACAATGAGTGCAATTTTTGCCACTTCCTATTTAGAAACAAACAAGGTATTTTTTTTTTAGAAGACATGAAGATAGCAACTAAAACAAAAAACACACAACAGAAAAAGAGGGAAGGCAAAAGAAAACTGGCACTTTAATTTTCCATTGCTGAAAAATAAATAATTACAATTGAGACATCTGAAAAAGGTGTCCAGCACTGAAGAACTCTGTTCCAACACTATTTATTGCTATAGCAAAGTCTCCAGTTCTTCATCTTTCACTTCAAAAAGAGCTGGCCTGAGCCCATGTTTGAAAAGACCAACAGAACACTGTTTATGAAGTACGACTGGAAGTGGAGGATGACAAGCAAAACTTCACGTGCCATTTCCTTGAAGTAATTTACTCTGGTGGCAAATCAACTGACCACCACTGAAAAAAAAAAAACTTCACCACTTTTGCAGATTTTCTCACCAAGAGCTGGAAAAGTTAACATTTCACAAAAGTAACTACACAGACAAGCCATCACACATTTGTATTGAATCAACTTTTTTTTTTTTTTTTTTTTTTACAACACAGGCATGTAGCACATAGACTGAGAATGTGAACAGAGAAGCTAAATTTTATGAAAATGTAGGTCAAGTGCAAAACTGGGAAAACAAAATGTTAGCTGCTCTTGTTAAAGACCAATTCAATTATGTAACTCATAAGCAGCAAAAAAAAAAAAATATATATAAATCTTCCTCTAATATTTCCTGCCTTCAGCAAATCTTCCAATTTTTATTTATTTATTTATTTTACTACTATAGTAGTACCAAAGGGAAAGCCTTGGCTGTTAAGTCCAGTGCAGCAATTTCTTGTCCAATCTGCCACTTCCAGAACTAGTCCTCAGGGACTGATAACCTAGATGATAAAAATAGAGTGCTTAAGAGGAAACATACACTATAATTACCTTCTAGGAGTTCTCTGTAGGTTTAAGTCTTCATTGGATTGTAACAGAAGACTTGGATTTGAGACAGATCCAGCTTTCAAAAGCCAATTTCTACCCTGTAAGAAAAAGACAATATGGCTTAGCTATAGATTACTCAGAAGCCTTTGATGGGTAGACTCACACTAAGAAGTACCTTCTGGGTGAGCCCACATGTTGTTGCAAACTTGCTACGCCCAGAGACTTCTCTGAGGAATCCTTCCAATATCAGCTGCTGGCTGAGTGATTTCCACCAGTTCTCTGTCCAGTCTTTTCCACTACCGTACAGAGGGTGTTTCCTGTATCTGTCTGGCAGACGCTGAGAATTCTGAAATTGAGAGAATCCGTCAGGTTTCTGCAGCCCTTCTGGAAGGAAGTTCTCAATATACCCCGCAAGATTATCATGAGATATGAGGAACGTGTCCCCAAGAACATCAGCTTCCTAGAAGAACTTCTCTGCAAAGTCACAAAACATTTCATTCAAGTTTACGCAATAACCACAACAACCACACTTAAAAAAAACTCAATGATGAGCACAAGCCATGCTTATCACCTTGTTCAGTGTCACCTGAGGAGCGATTTCACCTTTGCTAACGTAATCCATTTTTGTGCTGTGAAAACATTATGACTTCAAAAGACAAATTACACTGATATGACAAAACTGTAAAACTGACTCTGCGCATGGAGGAAGTTACAGGATAGGACAAGGATGCAGAAACAACTACAAGCTGACTGCAAATGCTTGCTCTACTGCTCCTCCTCTACTTCAGCTGCCTGTAAAAAGGTTTGGGCATTCACTTTAACATTTCTTTTTGTTTGGAATGGTTGCTGGTTTCATCATTTCTTATCAACGGTTCAGACTAGAAAAAAAACCCACAATTAGTTACTCTCTGATCCCCCAGTCTCAAGGTCCAAAGGGACTGCAGAGAGCTTAAAGCCCCTTCCATACAACAGGAAACTTCCCATGAACCTGAAAAGTTCAGAACATTTCTGAAACAGAGAAGTAGGAGAGGCCGAAGTGGTAGAAAGTAAAAGCATCTTAGAGGGAAAGAAGTTTCAGTTTACCATTGATGTAAGAAAGCAACAGGAAGACGTGCCTCAGATTGTCATTTGCCCATGTGCTGACCATCCCCACTACAGAGAGAGCCATATTGTCAAATATGCCATTTTTTTAAATTACAAAAACATATGCATATACATATGCAGAACATGTGCTCTAGTATATACACAGGTTGCTCCAAAAGTAATGCCACCTATTTATTTTCATGGAAACTACAACAAAGAGCTCTACAACACTTTCATAAAGCAAATTCTCAGCTATAAAATGCTATTTCTCAACACGGTCACCACCATTATCTATACATTTTTGCCAGCAATGAACAAGAGCCTGCATAGCGCAGTGGTCAGCACAGGGAGGCCTGCTGAACTCCATCATGTCCTCAGGGCTCACAGGGAAGAGACGGACAAGGAAGTCCTGCTCAGCTCATGAGGAGCAGCAGGAAGAGGGTCTTGGTTCAGCCTTCAGCACCCAAGGAATGGCAGCCACATGGAAGGGAGACACAGCTTGCTGCACAATGGCACTTGAGCACTGAGTCCTGACTCTGAATTAGAATGAGTCACCTCTGCAGGAGACAGTAAAAGCTAAGTTTTACAACCTCATGTCTAGACCTCATTCAACCCTTAACATGAATTATTTGAAAGCATAGCAACATTCCTTTCAGTTTTGCAGTTACATGATTTACTCCAGTGGCTGCACATTTTCAGAATATGGGTTTAACTCTGAGAGCAAGTTCAACTGCGGATATCTCTATAAAAGGAATAAGATGCAACACAGTAAACTTCTCGGCCATATTCGGGATGAGCAGTGTCATGTCACTTTTGCTTCTGACAGTCAGTCCTATGCCAAAATTACAATTTTAACTGTTTAGAAATTATTAGAGTTACTACTTAAAGCCATTGGCTTTAATCACTAAGTCTATTATTAACAATAAAATCATTGCTGACATAGCTATAAATTCACATGTTGGCTGATAAAAGGAGCTCAGTTGTAAACATCCTGTTGTTCTTGGTTTGGTTAGTGTAGAGTTAGTGTAGGTAGGGTTAGTGTAATATTTCTGTCAATGCAGCTCTAATTCCAGGTTTCCCGGAAGACCTTGTTCACTTTTATGGCCTGCCTCAGCTTTCAAACATGAAGTGAAACCTGGTCCCTCCCATGTCTACCTGAAGTCTGTTGGAAGCCACCTGGACTTGCTTGTTGTAAAAAGATACCATTAATTTTTAAAAGCATCAGTTTTCCATCACCTACATAAATTTTTGAAGTCATATACCACTCATCTTCAGATAGAAATAGCACTTATAACTTGCAGTGATACCGGTGGACTATTTCACACATTTGTTCTAGAGAAGGACAAACTGAAGCAAAAAGCAAAGAAAAACACCATTTTTAAAGGGTACGTTAGCCCGGAGAAAAGTGTTCTCATAAGCAGTAAGAATTTATTCCATATTAGCAGTGCAAGCTTGGCATAATTAACAATTCTCCCAACAATGTCTAGCAAATACATTATTCAAACTACTTTAAGATCTATAATGATGTATTTTCACTCTAAGCACACTTGTGACAATCAGCAGATTTCTTACTAAACGCAAAGAAAGCATGACATTATTCACCAAGTGTTTTCAAGTACTGCAAGTGTTTTTTTTTCCAGACTGTAAACATTTGAAGTGATTTTGTTCTTACTCCTGTGTTCTCTCTCTGGTGCATTTGTCCTCAGTATTCCAAATGCACTACATGTGAAGACAGGCATAAATCATTTACACCCATCTTAATATGCTACTTCCTGTCTCACCACTCCAAGTCAGTCAGCACTCCAAGTCAGGACAAAGCCAGAACACAAGTCATCATCTTCTTTCTTCAAGTCAACGGACTACCAAGCAGAGACCTGTTTGTTCTCAGTTCTAGAAAGGCTATTCCTTTCTGGACAATGGAAATGATGAGTATTCACTGAAAAGTCACTTAATTGCCTCTGCAAAGACATCAGACTTGCCATAAAGAATGTAAGAGCTCAAGATTTTCAGAAAGAGCTTCAGAACCTCTGCCAGCACTAGGGTTAATACACAACTGTTGATAACAAAGTAACCCACAAAACACACACAGGTAGCACATCACACATTTCTAAGCTGAGATCTTGGACCATGTAACAGGCTGAATATTGCACCTTTTAGAAAAGCAGAGCTATGAGAAGAGCAGCTCAGTGGCAGAAACCATTCCTTTGTTGCACCTACACATAGATTAAGTACAGCATGCTTAGGAGATTCACTCTATTTGTTGACGTTGCATTTAAAGGCAACAATCTATTTTGTTGCGTGGGAAGTGTTGCTGAAGAGCCTCAGGAAATCTAACTCTCCACAGTTACATAACTCTCTAAGAAAAAGGTAATAAAATACACATGCATATCAGTGTATTGTCTATCAATAAAGAGAACAGGACATCATAATAATCCCTCTTCTTTCAGAGGGCAAACAATTTTTAATATCACTTACAGAACCTCGGAGAAACAAAATGGGAACTCTAGTTCCAAACTTCTCTTCCAGGGCGCTTACTGCAGAAAGCAGCTGATATGCTTGCTTTCCAAAGTCCTGTAAACCACCTTCTGAATCACTGGAGGTTGCCAAACAAGATGTTCTGAAAGGCACAAAGAAAACTAAACTTAAGCATAAACAAACCAAGCCTCCTCTTTGTCAAACACTGTTTACTAAGTAGTAACCAAATAAAATACACATCTTGAATTACATTTAAAGGCATCATTAATTGCTTACATAGGTGTAAAGAACTAGAACTGAAAATGTGGGACCAAGCAAGATCAATGTCATGTGTGATTAAGACAGCTGCACAACCAAACACTAAACAGTTCTTTATGATACTCGTTATGACAGAATGTCATCTCACTCATCTTCTGGTTTTAGTATTTGAATATATGGACAGTCGTTGATTTAAAACTTTCTATTGTTTGCTTGTTTTAGATGCACATAATAGCCAAGAAGTTACTTCTTTCTTCCCAGTAAACACAAAGTGAAAACAACAGAAGGAAAGAGCTACCCCATTTCCTTTGCCTTGTTACTGCACGTGTTACTGAGTAGAAAAACCTATCAAAAAAACACACTTCCAAAATAGCGGACAGTGATCTGCATTTCAAACAATTTGAGTTCTCCAATACAAATTCACCGTATGGCCCTTTACTGGGGCACACCACCGTAACTGCAAACAAATGGAAGGTATGATCTCTCCAATAAGTTCTCTTTTTGGTTAGTTTGGATAGGGTCCAGTTTCGTTATTCCTTGAGCATACAGTAAATGTAACCATGCTGGTACATTTTTTTGCTGAGAGAAACACACTTTAATAACTCGTCTCTGATCACTAAGTGTTATGCTACCAGCAAGAACAATGGATCACTTACTACAGCTTCAAGAATGTGTGTATGTACACAAGAGATGGAGGAAAGTGTTTCTACTCAAATCTGTGAGGTTACTGATCCCCTGGCTTCCCTTCAGCACTTCTGAAATTATTACACGTGCTGGAATGAACATGTCAGCACACACCATAACAAGAAAGCAACTCCTATTACATTAAGGCAATTCAACCTGAAACACACAGATCCGCGTCCCACTTTCAAGAAGTTTCTTCTGGGATTAATTACCCAATAGGACTTATAAAGCAATTGTATTTGCACGGTCTGAGAAAGTTGCTCTAAACCATTTCGGGAACTGAGGCCACGCTTTGTTTACAGGTTTTCCCACAGCAGAACTTATTGCTTATAACCTGCCTCATGGCTTTTTCAATTATTGAATAGCAAGTTAAGGACAGCTGTTCAAACAAAGATAAGCTTCAGGCTCAACATCTGCAAAACCAAGTGCATAAAAAGTCAATTATTTAAGATAGTTTTCCTTGTAAGTCAGCCTGAGAGAACACATCCTCTTGTATCAGCCTTTCAGGGGAGAACACTTACCTGCACCTGCAATTATCACAGCACTCTTCTGTGCCCATAATGCCAGAGGAGACCTTTCGGAGTTGTTTATCTTCAAAATGAGACAGGATGATTCTACCCAAGGGAAAGCAGGGAATTAAATAAAAGAATAAAAACTTACTCATTAAATTCATTGCAGAAAACAGAATTGAAATCAGCATAATTAATTCACTGCGGAGACAATTTTGGCCCTGATTCCACTGAAAAAATGGAAGGGTTTTTTTTGAAAAGTAAATAAGGAACACTTGAAACATTCATATAAACATGCTGAAGGTTGTACTTCTTGATATTGAAGAAGCCTTATGTTTACAAGCTACACTTGTGAAAGTCGCAACTACTCTTATTAATGCTAACTTAAGTTACATGCAATTACATGCGGTTTGCAGTACTCACTTTCTTCTGCAGCTGTTTGAGGAAAGGTACTTCTCCATTTTTTCTAACATCTTCAGTTTGCACAATCTGAACTTTTCATTGTGTATCTCACTTAGAAGACGCCTGCCAGTCAAAAGAAAAAAATGAACCTTAATATTGACTGCTATTCTCCTGCGCCTCACCAACAGTGAGATACCTGTTGCCCAATGTAATACTCTTTATAATAGTCACAGGAAGCATTCAAATTAAAAAAAAAAAATAGCATGGGAGTACTGTTAGGGGTTTATGGAGAATTCACTTTGCCAAACCTGAGCTACCAGTTGCACAATGTTCAAACCCGAGCAAGAAAGAGCACAAGAGAGAGAAGGAGATACAGAAAAAGAAAGAGAAAAGAAGGCAGTTCTACAGCACCAGTACTCTTTAAGGGTGCTGATAGATCTTGTCCTGTAGGTCATCAGACCTCTGTATAAGTAACCAGCTCTCATCATAGTCTGCATTGCAAAACATTTTCAGGAAGCATCAGTAGAACAAAAACACACTCATTACTGTTACTGCATTGTCTACTATCTTGTAGAATAAATGCAATTTATCTAGTACCCAGCACTGAGCATGCATAAAAGTTCTTGGAACAATGCTGACAAAGACATTATGATTTCCAGCCAAACCACCCGTCCTCCTTTCTTTAGACATGTTAGCTATCTGTGTCAAAGCAGCAGTCTTCAGCCATTTACCTGTTTAAAACCAAGTCTGCTGCAGTCCACAAGACGTGACAAGAAGCAGGAAGCCCATCACGACCAGCTCTTCCAATTTCTTGATAATAGGATTCCATTTCCTTAGGGGCACCATAATGAATAACCATCCGGATATCTGCTTTATTGATGCCCATTCCAAATGCCACTGTAGCCACAACACACTACAAAACAGAAGCCACACACTGTATGTTTTGAAATGATCAACAAGAAATACGTTTGGGTTTCTATTAATGCTCACACTGTTGGTGACAATCTTTCGCCACAGACTCAAAAACTCAGCTTAAGGTACAACAGCTTCAAACTCACACTTGAAATTCTACATCACTGTTAATAAGGAGCCTAATTTTGGTCACAACATGAGCACAGGATTATAGTTTTGAGAGTGATGCCATGGCCTGGCAAACGTTAAGAGTGTTTTCAGGTAGTTATTCTCAAGCAAAGGATAATAAACATGGCCTGAAAAAGAACAGAATAAATCTCAACATAACTGCAGCCTGCTCAACTGCAATAGGAAGAAAGTAGCTCACAGAAATTGGGAGGGCATTATTCTAGCTACCAGTTTCTTCATGTTTACATACATGAACATATTAAGATATATAGTATCTTACATATTAAGAGATAGTACATATTATCTATACATATTAAGAGATTTACTAAAGGAATTTGAAACATAAACCAGGAACAATATTACTGTCAACACAAACCAGAAATTTTTTTCCCATAACAGGAGATGTACAGAGTAAATTCAAAACATGCTGATATTTCCAAATTCTTTCATCTACTGGAAACTCTACAGTTATAACTAAGAATACACTTTTTTTTTTTTTTCCCCAAGTACCTGAATTTCATCCCGCATGAACTGGTGATGGGTATCTCTCCTTTTTTGAATTCCCATGCCAGCATGGTATGCACCACAAGTCACACCAAGTTTATTCAGTTCAAACACAACTTGTTCAGTGGCCTTTCTTGAAGGGCAGTAGACAATAGTGGGGCCTTCAAACTCATACGTAGAACTGCTAAAAGTAGTAACAATGCATAAAGATGCAGAAAAGAAGATGCCACCATTTGGCAAAGACTATGCCTTGCCCTAATTGAAAAGGAAATGCAGCTTTTTGCAGCAGTTCACCATTTTGGAGATTCTCAGATATAAATAGATTTGAATTCTCTAGTTCCCATATTTTACATATTGTTATGCAGAGATAATATCAGTTTGCACGAAATGCCATCACCTCACATATGTTAGAGGTACCACAGATTAAAAGCAGCGCCTTCTCATGAAGCTGCTTTATCAAACAGAAGCAAATTCGTGCTCCCAGATCATGCACAGCACACAGCTTTCAGCAGCCGAGACCGATCTTTAGACTTCACAGTCTAAAGTGAAGAATTTGCCAATGAGCTCTTGCTAAGCAAGAAAGAGAAGGTTTTTTTTTTCTCCTACAAAAATTGGGTACTTACATACAAATTGCTTATCCTTTGTAAAAATAGACTTGAAAGTTACTTGGTGATCTTTAGTGCCTTTTACAAAAAGCAGATGATTTTGGTCTGTGCTGGTTTAACAGCATAAGGCCTCCCATTTTCTGAAGGTCATCAGGAAACATGCTTTTACAGCCATCATTTTTAAAAGGTCAATATTTATATAACAACATACAAATTAGGGAAACGTATTTATATTGCTGTAGAGGCAAACATTGTAGACTGTGACAAGGAGAGGAAAGGGGCAGGAAACCCACTCTCATGGGTACACTGGTGGGTGTGCTATCCAAAGCACTGCAATTGTTCTGCTCAGTTAGCCCTCTCAAAGAAATCTGATTCAGATTCAGATTCAACTCACTTATTATGTACAACTATGTTTAACAAGGAATCCACCAGCCAATTCATCACTGTCATTCAAACTGCTACAATGCTGTAAGCTTCTCCGAGGATCAAATGAACCTGAAGATCCTTCAGTTAACAGCATGCAGACTGTGAGATACCTCAAACTTTTTTTTTTGTCCTAAACTGGGAGAAGATGGAAGGCAGGGGTGCAAATATGATGAATGACTAACACAGTATCAGGTGAAGACTGGGGTGAGAGCCTAAGCTCCACCCCACCAGATCAGTTTAAAACTGCTACCAGTTTTTGGTATGCACTACTGATAACCTGTTAAGTACTCAAGTATATCTGCAGGAATAACAAAAACAGCCTAAATCCTTACCTTCCTTTCCTAATAAGGAACTGTTTCAAATCCCTAAGAATATTTCCACTCTGTCGTCCAACTTCTAAGTACAGATTAGGTCTGTCAAAGCTAGTACACGTGATCTGAGGATTCTTTAGGTTCAGACAATTTACTATGTCTTCTCTAATCGAGGGACTTGCAGTTGCTGTTAAAGCAACAATGGGAACCTGAAATTTAAAAAAAAAAAAGCAGAAAGTCAGACACCTCTCAATGATTTAAGACAAGTCAAAACTGATCAGCATGTCAACAGGCACTTTCATCTGTTTATGTTCACTAAATCAGCTCAGCTGTTTGAAAAACAGGTAATATTTAGCTTTCTAGAGCTTCATTCTACCCTGTTAAGGAGCACAGACAGCAACAGAACACCTGAACCACATGGTTTTCTTCTTCATTCATGTCTTCTTTAGTTGCATCTTCAGTGAGGCTGCAGCAGCTGTCTATTGCAGACGGCTCAATTCAGAGAACATAGTACAAAACTTTCAAGAATTAAATCTGAAGTTCAGGTCTAAATTTTGGAACTTGTGCAGTAAATGCTTCAGGAAAGTTTGGAAGTTATAACTGATTATTCTTGCAAGCTGCTTGGCCAGTTTCAGAAACAAAATCCTTCAGTATTAAACCAGGAACTTAGGAACAACATTTTTCAGCACACAGAGATGCAACAGAATTACTCTTTTTCAGACGTTCCTGATAGCCCAGATTCCAAATGCCCTCCATTTAAACCTTTTGGGGAGTAAAAGTTAAAAACAAAAAGCCCACAAAACTCACTCATTGATAGGAACTGCAAAAGCACCCAAAACAGCATAGTAAGGTAAGAACACCCAAAAGACATCACCGAAGATGAAACTTAAAGCTATCGTGTGAAATGAAGTAGTATCCTTCTCTTAATTTGGAAATCAAGCACATATTAAAACCTCACCGATGGTAGAGCCTTCTTTAATAAGTTTAGCTTTCTAAAGGAATTTCTGAAGTCATGGCCCCACTCAGAAATGCAATGAGCTTCATCAATAGCTATGAGAGCAATACCTGGTGGAGACAAAACCACAGCATGGACACAGCACTTACAAGGCAAACCAACATGGGAAGTTACAAAATACAAACACCACATTCCGTTCAATCTCAAGTTTTCCTTAGAAGGTACCAGCAATCTGCTTTAAGTTCTGTTTGTAGGATGTCTTCTGCTGTAAGGACTCACCAAGCCTATTTTTATATTAACCTAATTTGTGAAAATATCTAAGAGCTCTCACAGATTTCCACTACTACCACCTCCGATTCCTTCTCCAAGCTTCAGGTCTACAAGTACACCTCTACAAAAGGCTAAAGTCTTAACTATCATTAACAGCTAGAATCTTTTTCTTCTCTTTCCAGATTTCCTTACTAATTGTCAAAAATGTTGATGTCACAAAAAAAAACTATTTACCATGATGCAATACAGTGTTTCAAAACAAGTTTACGGTCACATTCTGAGAAAATCTGATGGATTAAAATACTTTAAAAACTAAAATATTTAGTCATATATTTCTTACTTCCTGCAATTTAAACAGTGTTTTAACCTCTCTGTTCTCAGGAACTTAGCAAACATTCCCATACCAAGATCATGCTAAAGACTATTTGCATATAGTCATTTTTTTTTAATTAACAACAGGGTCTTCTGACACTATGTATTGGCAGCGACTACCCTAGCTCCAAGCTCAAGGTGAGAAACAAGTTTAACATTGTCAGAGTTAATTATGAAATGAAGCTGTCTGCCATCTCATCATCAACCTTATTCCCAACTTACCAATAGTTTGGTCAATATCCTGAAGTAGCTCTAAATTCACTGAACAGAACTCTGGCGTCATGTATATGACTCTGTATAGACCCCTATAATATCAAGAGAACACAGTGTCAAAGGAGGAGAATTCAAATAAACAAAACGAAACCATGACTGTTAGAAGACGTAAAAGAGAACAAGTCAGACACTTGGATGAGCAGTAAAAGGAAGGTAATGAAGGCAGAAGTAAGGCATTCCAGATCAGCAAGAAAGCAAGACAGTAGACAGTGGGACATGAGAATAAACAGATTTACTGCAGCCCTTAGATCTTGAAGGAGTAGTTGTAATGACTCTGACAAATACAGATTTAAAATCTGCTATTCCTATCTAAATCACAGCATAAAGCTGAGTCAGCAAGCTTCATCTCCGCAAATGCAGAGGGCACAAGCAAGTGGCTATATGCCTCCCAAATGCTCATAGTGGGTAAATGCAAACACTCTTGACTGACTGCCTGATTCTCAATATGAGCGAGGACCAAGACTTTGTTGTGACAGATCAGATGACACATTCCATCCCTCAAATACATCAGGAACTGCAACCCCAAGACGTTTAGACAGGACTTACGCTTTAATGCTGTCTTTGACGTCTTTTGACTGAGCCGAACCAAGCAAGCAAGATGAAATCCCTGACATTCTGCAGTAAAAAAAAAAGCACAGTTATACACTGATTTACTCATAAATGCTTTCCACCTCAGGTTTTTGGGTTGGTTTTTTTTCTTCAACCTACTGCCAGCATTTGGTAAAGTAAGTTCAAGCTACAGGGTCTGAGACTACTTTCTTCCAAGGATCTCCATGGAAAAAGCCTTTTTAAAAACAGTAGAAGTCAGTCACTATTCCTGACAACCACATGCTCATCCACTTCCCTCTCGTTGTCTCCCACAGACACATACTCCATTAGTGCAAGGAATCAGATTAAGAACATTTCTCTTTCACCCGCGTCAAATTCCCTACTACTGCGCTACATCAGACGTTTTAAGAAGCGAAGATGCCAGATATTAGGAGACCTATTTCACTGTCCATCTTAAACATCTGTGCTATTACCTTGATCTGGCCTTCATCTTCCATCTGCTCAGACATTAGTGATTAGACTTAAAAGAAGCCCAATGAAGCTTTGACATAGTTCTCACAGGCTTAAACAGTACACCAAGTTTGTTCAGCCATTTGTTCTCCATAAACAGAGCCTCTGAATACAGAAAGAGCTGAGAAGGATGCACCTTCAGGAACCACCCACCAGCACAGACCCTTTGCAAATCCAGCCTACAGTTTCCATAGCTGGGAATCACTAGAATACCAGTGATCTCAGGCAATTTATAGTTCGCACACATTTCTGGAGAAACGTATATTTCACAGCTGACACACAGACAGCTCTCCGTACAAAGCTGCAGCCTTAAACACTGTGAAATGCCACAAGTTGAACCTGTGGGTTTCCACATGAAACACAGCATCAGCCTGTTACTACTGCGTTACTTACGTCAGCTGCAGAACTTGGTCCTCCATCAAGGAAATAAGAGGACAGACGACTATTCCTGTACCTCCAGTATAAACAGGAGGAAACTGGTAGCACAAACTTTTCCCATATCCTTAAAAAAAAAGAAAAAAACACAAACATAAAAGTGAAGCAACATATAGTTGTTGTATTTTGTGGCAGAGTTGTCTTATACTTCTGTACTAACACCTTACTGAGCCCTAAAAAGCGTGCTCCATTAGCACACAAAAGACACAGGATAAATACTGTTAGCACCCACTCAATGTCACTCCCTCCAAGGTCAGTGGAAAAAGAACTGGACAGAAATACAAGCAGCAAGCATAGCTGGCCAAGATTAGCAGCCTCCAATAGAAAAGGTGAGTCCTGAGCACTCTGCTCCTAAAAGCCACGTGGACAGTCTTAAAGTTTCAAAGCCCTAACCTCCCCTAAAAGAGAAAGATTTCTTGCCACCTTTTAAGACATAAAAATAACTTACCAGTTGCCATGACAACAAGATTGTCTCTTTTGTCTTCTAAAACAGAATGTATCACTTTCCACTGAACCCTTTGAATTAAAGGAAGAAGAATATATTTTATTTTTGCCACCACATGTATAATATACAAATTGTGCTGAAGAAACCCTTTTGGCTGCCTGACAGTTCTTTGCACGCTGCAACCACTCACACCATGTTTACTGCAGTTAGTCCTACCAGTGTAGGATCAGTGGGGATCTCTTACCAGGACTAAAGTAAGCAACTCTCGATGTAGTCATTTAAAGACAACTGCAAAATAATATCTCCCATATGTCAGTAAATGATCTACAAATACTCATGAAACTACAATTATCTTTCATAAAAGGATTCTAAACAGGACTTCAGCGTTGCCAATTTTGATTTTTTAATGGTCTCACAGGTATACATAATGTGCAGTGAATTAAAACAAAATTTCTCCCCTTTGTAATTTCTAACAGTTTACCAAACAGTTGTGGTTTGTTGTTTGTTTGTTTTGTTGCTTCTTCATCATTCAAGCCCCAAGCATTGCTCTTTCGTTATGTTCTGTGCAACATGTGCTCTAAAACAAGTCATTCAGGATGATTTCACTCCATTTCCATTGATATCAGGAACTCAATTCCAGCAATGCTAGAATCTATGAGCACACACTACACTGAAATTATGTCCTATTAGATGCTCTAGAGACAAATAGGAGCCTGTATTCAATTAGAGCCACATGTCAAAAGGATAACCAGACTAAGGAAGTTTATCACCATACAAAGAATACATTCGTGCAAGTTTACAGTGTTTTCTCTTTGAAATATCTGAGCTAGACCAGGTACAGAAACATTCACTTGCAGAAGGCTTGCCATCAGAAAAAGCAAGAAGTTTATCCTCTACTATGAAAATACAGTATTGTAGCAAAATAAAGCCCATTTGCTATTTCACTGTAGCAAAGGCTGTCTTCGCTAGGGATTTTGCACAGGTCCAAGTTTGTTAGTGGTTCTCAAAGTAGTAAATAGATTTTAAAAAGCTGAAAAAAGAAAAGAAAGTGAATTGAAAACATACTTACGGTTTAAAAGAAGAATGCCCAAAATACATCTTCAGACATGAGATGTGGATTTCACTAGGTACTGACAGCAACGGATCTTTAGGGGGAGACAGAAAAGGCCTTATATGCAACTAAATTTTAAACAGATGAAGCTTTGTCTTGACATCCTGCTTGTAGTTAGTGATATTTAAGCCTAAGCTTAGGACAACCCCAGCAGAAAGAGATACATCAAGTTCTGAACATATTTACAGGCTAAAATAAAGGATTAACAGAGAAACAAATACATACCTCAGAGACTCTTCATGAAGACAGAATACGGCAGTGTTAATGAGATAATAAAGTAATGGGCTCTGCATAACTACATTATCTGGAACACGCTCAGAAGAAGTAATAGAGATGTTCTACCATTCATCCCTTTTAAGACCTTGTGGAAGTCATGTTATTTAACACCTGACACTGCAATTTGCTAACGAAGTCATGGTCTGAAAAATGTCATAGGGGAGAACCCTGATCTTACTGTGAACGATGAAGAAAAACACTCAAGACTCCATTTAAATTTATAGCTATTACTCAGCAGTGAAATGCATTACATTTCCACCTAGTTTTTGTCTGCTGAGCAAACACATGTTCCCTGCAATCGTTTGCTGAGTAACTGTTTGAAGGGATGAAGAGAGTCTACTGATCATGGCAAGAGTCAACTGTGTTTCACCAAGGACACCTTTAAGTTTTCATCTTGACATATCCTCAATCACTCCTTTCAAAATCCAGATCAGCTTTTACTGTCTGCTTTAAGAAGCTAAGCACAAAATATCACTGTGTTTATACAACCAATTCTACAGAGAACACCTTCCTCCCCCCTCCATTATGCACTATAATTTAAAACATACCCCAACATTTCTCCTCCTCCTCTTCGATGACTTCATCTTCATCCTCATCTGGTGCAACATTCAATTCTGTGTCCGGAGTTTTCCTGGACTCCATTTCAGTTAAAATTTCTTTTGAATTGTCCACATCTTCTAAAGACTGAATTCAGAAGTTCAAGATATGAAAGGGTAGACACCATGCATACATGAGGTAACAAGACGCAGGGGAATGTGACTACAGCATGGAAGATGGACATGAAGCACTGCATCCATCTAAAAGTTCTGGTTCTTCCCTGGTAGAAAATTAATCCTTTCTTTCTATAGACCTTTCTATCCTGCCTCTCATGACTTGAAGTGCATGAATTCCATGGAATCAGGACAAAAAGCAGGGTAAAGAAAACACAACACATCTAAATAATCTTAAGTGCCTTAATGGTGTAACACTTTTTTCTCCAAGGTGCCTGCAAAGCATACAGCAACAAAGCAATCTATTTGACCTGTTGTTCAGATTAACAGCACCTGCAGTGGTCTGAATGTACGACACGCAGCAAGCCAACTGACATACAGTTATCAACAGAAGTGCTGGAAATGGGTAGGTCAAAAACCTAAGCTGCTACAGTGAAGATGTAACAAAACATGGAATATCAAGATCATAGAATCGCATGAGATCCTAGATGGTAAAAGTAATTCTTCATCTACCCACATATTCTTCCATCCACCTTTTGTAAGCAATACCTATTTTTTAATTCCCTCCACTCAATGATGCTATGTTCCACTGTGACCTAAAAGCATCATCACTGGGGAAAAAACAGAAAGTGGATAAGCCAAACCCCTAAGGCACTCACTTTAAGCATCTCCATTTCCAGTTCTTCATCACTTTCAATGATACAGGAAGTATTTTGTTCATTGTCTGTTGGGCATTCCTCCTAGGAAAAAAATACACGTGTAAAAAGATATTTCTATTTTTACCTACCTTTTGCTACAAACTATTCTTTGTATGAACTTACCTCTCAGTGGAAAAAAAAATAAACTAAGCTCAACATTCATCTCTGAAGCCCAGCCAAAACAATGCAAATCTGCAAAGTGTTAAAACACAGCGAGGCCCTATAGTAAGAGGCAAAAACATCAGTACTCCCAAATGTGGGAAAGACTTGGAACACAAAGAAATTACGGCCTCATTTAAGAGGCATCAACCCACATAAAGCAGTCACTAGAAGGCTGTCATTTAGAGCTCCATTAAATATCTGCTTTTTATTCATGACCAAGGTTGAGATGTTTGAATGCAGAATTTGTCCCCATACTGCAGAAACTTCACATCACAATTCATGAGTAAGTACAAGAGGAAAGCTAATCAGAATATCAATTAATGAACTAAATGAGTATCAGCTTCCGTATTTAGTACTCCTCCCACCTACATAACTGAAGAGCAATTCAGTGCTTGATCACCTACAGAAATATTTTCCAGACTCTGAGTCCTTACTCTAGTCCACCCTCAATTGCTCTCACCAAGTTTCTTTAAAATCTTATGGGAAAGTAAGGATAAGATCAGCTCCTCTGGTGAGCATCCATGACTAACGAGGGACTTTCTCATTACCTCAGGCACAGCTTTATTGAGAACTTCTTCTGCAGCCTGACGCTCCAATATCTGTAGTTCTTGTTCATTAAAGTCTAATGACATGAAGTCATCTCCGTCTGCTGAGTTCTTAGAGCCAGCTGCTGTAGTCCCATCTTCAACAACAGCGTTACCTCCCTCTGCTTCACCTTCATCAACTTCTCCCTCCCAGAGGCCAGCTAGTGTAGCATCAGAGCAGATGTTGAAGTCACCTTCAAGCTTTTTAGCAAATTCAGGCATTTCACCTTTTTGTGCTTCAGCATTCATTGACTTTGCTTCAGGTTTGGTTGGAGTTGCACCACAGCTCCTCTCCAGTACAGCTGGTTCAAGTTCTCCTTCTAAGAGTGTACTTCCTAAGGCTTTTACGTTCTCTGATATGTCAGCTAATATTTCTGCAGACCTGGAGGGTAAAACAAGAAGTTGAACCAAAACAGTAAAGACTATTGTTACATACATCCCAGCTACAAACAGAAACAAGGATTCTAAAGCTTCTCCAGGTAGATTTTGTCTAAAATATCACATGCAAAAGCTTATCACGCAATTGCAATTAGCAATCTTCTGTCATCAGAAGAAAGATAAAATCTCTTCACGCTGAAGAAGACTGCAAAGACTCTCCATATATGTGTGTTGTACTGTCCCCACAATTCTAGCCCAGTCTCCAGATTTCTAAGCAGACACACAAGTCTGAAGTTCCTAGTTAAAAAGGTCTTGCTGGATCAACATGTGAGCATGTCAGCAAGAAAAAAAAACAGATTCAGCATAGTTCAGTGTCAAACCCATTGCAAGTAAAATCAGGGAAAATCTACGTTCTGCCATATTAATGTACAAGGGTAAAAAGTTGCCCTCAAGTGAACTGTGCTTCCTTTTCTTGAAAAAAGATGCACAAATAACAGAGACAGCTATCAACTCATTTCGTGGTTCTGGACCTCAGCGATCAATATCAATCTCAAAAGATAAAGTACAACCAGGTTGATGAAAATCTAACCTCTGCAAATTTCTGAGTTGTCCAGAAGAATCAGAGATCTTGGAAGCCAGGTATACCATCTCTTCAGCTAGCGAAGTCAAGCGCTCCTTCACATCGTCTGACAACGCGTCATCTAGAAGAGGTGCCACTAGGGTTACTTAACAGTAATTCAGGTTTAACATCTACACACAAACAAGTTCATACAAGTCACTGTGTTTCCACCAGATCTACAGCTAGTAAGACAGTCTTTTTCAGCAGCCTGCTATAAACACCTACAGAAAGAGGACACAAAACAAGACCATTGTAAGTAGATTCTTCCCCAGAATACCCTCCAGCTTTGAGAAAGAAGCAACTGAGCAGGATGGAGTCTGCAGTGATCAGTCTGTCTGAACTCTGTCTTGTTGCTTTCTGAATTTGCTTGTATGCTTTACTTCACCAACTCGCATACCTACATGCGAACACACCGCTGTGTGCTAAATATGCATGCTCCTAGGACTTCAACTGCACCTACACCTGAAATCTCTTGGATTTTGCAGCTGTAAGAAACTAACTCATCATTCCATCTCAGTCTTCTACAGATGACTCAAGTGTTTGCTTTTTTGTTTCTTTTGTTGTTTAAGGTGTCCCATCTCCTCTTTCCAGCCAAAGCCTGGACACACAGACACTCCGCTTGCTAGCTTCAATGTGTACAGAGATGCACAAAGTTGCCAAGTACATTATTGTGGCAGAGTTCAAGTTCTTCACTGAGTTTCTTTTGCACAACTGGAAACTACCATCCCACTGACAGAAATTCAGTAATTAGGATGAGCAAACAATCTTCCTGATTGTCAATACAAGTTAATAGTCAGGCTCTTAACATCTTATGTGATGAAACCCTACTTGTTACACACGCTGTTGTATTAACACAGTGCCATCCCTCCATCCCACACTACTCATCAGCTGGGAGAAAAGCGTGCAGTGTGATCTTGAGTGCTGGGGAGCAACGCTGACATATCACATCAGAGACACCAGGATCCCTACTCATATACATCAGTAGAGATTTAGAAATAAGTTTGTTGGGTGTTCTTGTTGCTCATCTACAGGCTTTTGTTTTAATGAACACAATGCAGCTACCTGAAACATACAGCTATCTACTCAGCATAAGCACACTTGAAGATCGTTGCAGTAAGAGTAACAGAAGAATCCAGTTTAGTATATCACTACTGAGCCCTGTTCTCATGGAAAAAGAAGTTATTCCCATAGGTTTCAGATATCAGCCCTACCAAAGCTGAAAATATAGATGCGCTGATTAAACCAGAGCCAGAAAATTGTATCTCATAGTTAAAGAGAGAGTACTCCTAATTCCTACTCCTAACTGTTTGCAAAAATTCAGCCAGCACAAAAATGAAATAAACTTTTTCCCTTCTTTTTAAGCCATAAATTACAACTCCTTTTCAGCTTTCCTTATGTAAGTGAAGGACAACCAAGACTTTAAAATCACTTCTCTGATCAAACAGAGCTGAGCTGTTTCAAAACAAAGTTGGCACTATTTATATGCCACAAGTGTTACTTAATAATATGTGTTTATTTCGTGGTTTTTTTTCTTCTTAAGCCAGATTTTCCTCACTGGATCAGCAGAATTGGCATTAACTCACTGACGTGTTTCCAGAAACAAACTGGAATGACAGCAGGAATTCTTACAGACGCTTTATAATGCAGAGGCAAACAACGTACCAAGACTCATGTCTTGGCACTCTCATGTCACTGTGAAATAATAGTTGTAGAGTAACATAGGTTATCTAAGAGCCTTCACAGTCTAATCTATCTGAAAGCTGTCTCAAATCTCCCAAGAATCCAAAAGATTCTGACACATACGATGAAGAGAACTACTTGGAAATAGGATATATTCTTTATTCCTGAATATGTAATTTACCTCTTCTTTCCCCAAATAATTTCCTGTCAGTGCTATTCATATTTTTCAGTTTTTGATAAATGATGAAGCCAGCCTGCAAGTAAAAGGGAAAAAAAAAAAAATTAATACCCTACAGAGAAACAACATTTCAAAGACTAAATTAAAAAAAGTCAAGAATTCTTTCAGCAAGCCATGGCATTAACTTATTGCAAATCCCATAAGTTCTGAGTTCTTGGGTCATGTCATACAACCAGCAGTCTGCCTTATTGCTTTGGTAATCACAACCACTTTACCTTTTACAAAAGGCAGTGTCCTGACTTTGGTCTGCATCACACTGGACACATATGACTAGATCCCAGAGTGGTCACCTTATAGAGTCAGCCACAAACAAAGCGCTCTAAGTGCTCCTCCTCCAGTCCTACCATCTGCTCCACCTCACTCAGACTTTACGTAACGCTTTAAGAGAGCAGTTGTGAATCTACTAAGACAGAACTTGTTATGAATAACAAGGGAAACATTAAGCGCACAGAATCTAACAGGAAAACACAGCCTAAAGCCAGCAATGTGCTGATTAGGCTACAGATGTTAATAAAAGCATCTTAAAGACAAAAGAGAAAGGACTTACAGTCCCACGTTTCCCTGCGACGCTCCCAAAGGCAGGCTGGGTGGTAAAGACAGCAAAGCAAGAAAGAGGCTTTGCCTGGAAAAAGCTGGTACAAGCTGCTGCACCAAAATACAGCTGAGGATAAAAATAGTGCTTCTTTCTTTATTGGTTTGGGTCCCACATCTTCACAAGAGCAAAATGCTCCACAGCTTAATGTTTAACTAGAAAACATGCACTGCTTTCTAAGTCAGAAAAGAGAACAGGGAACATTGCCCATTTCCCTTTCTCTGTTTAAGCTGGCCACAGAAATAAAATCCTCAGGAGAGAAGAGATGAAGGGTGATATTCAAGCACTGTCACGAAGAAAGATCTTCTCCTAGGAAGCAGGTAGCACCCAGCTGTACATGGATAAATCTCTTTGCAGAACTTAGAACTGAAGGAACATCCCTGTCCTTTTAAATGGTGAAAAAGCAGAGATTTTTACAGAGCTACAATAATTCACATGCAAGTTGTCCCTGCTGAATTATCCTCTAGAGGAAGTTATATTTCTTCAGAGCTGCTCATTAACTTCATCTCATGTATCATATTTAGAAGTAGCTGAAAAAAATGGATTTTGGTCCATAAGCAGCTCAGAAAAGACAATTAAGAAGCCCCCAATAGAAAACATATCTGCAAGCACTAACAAACTACAGCAAACAGCAGCAGACAACAGAACCCAAGAAAAATTACTCCAAGTGCACTGAGCAATTATCATACTTAAGAAATAAGTATCAACTGTGTCATGTGAGATAATCGCTCTGAAAGACCTCAGGCTCACTCCATACACATGCAGATAAAATTAACATGATCCCTACATCAAAATTCACTTCCTAGTCAGTCAGTCCAAATGGACAGAAATTCCTCTGACGTACTTTTTGATGCCTGTATTACTTAGCACATCCAGATAACAGCAGAGCTTCCAAGAGATCTGATTCACAAATGGGCTTCAAGAAAAAGGCAAATCTTGCAATGTCATACCACCACCTTACAAGAGGCTCAAGGAATTCTGTGGAACTGAGTTTCTCTTTTCTTTCTACATTCAATTTTATACATGAAACACACAACATAATATGTTCTTCAAGTTACTTCAGTAACCTGTCTCATTGCTGAGTCAAATACAAGAGGTAGCATCTTCTGCATAGAAGATATTACGACAGCTCTAGGCAAACACTGCAGATTAAAAAGCAAATCAAAACAGACAAGGAATCAGACTGTGAACTATGCTGTAGGATTCACACCTTCAAATATCTAATATCCACTTTAGACCATGGAACATTTCAGTGTTCAGAATGATCTGTTACAGAAAGGCATTAAAAACAGCAGCAAATAGCATGCTAGAGGAAGTGGTAATAGACTTTTTTTTGCACGTACATAAGCATCTGTGGCTGCATACAACTTCTGCTCCTCATCGAGTGGAAACTTTACCCAGTTGCCACAGCGGATAGACTTATCTTTCAGAAGCTGCTTTCCAAATAGGTGTTTTACCAAGCCATTTAGACTCCATACCTCCTTACACTTCAGCTGGGGGAAAAAAAAATAGTTGTTAAAAGGGGAAAGTAACCGTGTTTGTCAAAACATAGTCACAGGAACCACAAAGCATACCTAATACTTCAGTAGAAGCACAGAGTGCTCTAGATTAGTCAGAACAAATGAGGTCTTCAAAACAGCAATTGTTCTTTAGGCCTTGCTCTGTTCTCATCATATTGGCCATTGGGAACCTCTAGTTTCCACTCCTGAAACTACACTGTCGCAGGGCATCCCTGCATTATCAAGCTGGAAAGATTACCCTAGCTTCAGGTGAGTCCATGTGCTGTGAGGAAGTGCAACAGCACATGCAAAAAAGAAACATCTGTACAATGTAGTACAAGACTGATTAAACAAAAACCTGAAACTTAAACATCAACCCGTCTCTCCTCCAGGATTTTTACATCAGTGTTTGTAAATAATAGCAACAAGATTTAATAGAAAAACAGAAATATCAAAGTCAGCTTGTAACTGTTTTGTCATCTATTGCAAGTTTGAGAAACCAAGCATACATCAAAGACAGCAGCTTTATACCATGCTAACCATTATTCAACATACTGCAAAGCATTCTTGGAAGACTCCAGAAATCACCCTGCTATGCTGCTGTTTTCAATTGCTTTCATAATCACAGTCATCAATCACAGCTGCTATGCGCTATTGTCTGGACCGGCTCTCTCAGAGTTTGGGCAGCTTTTCTTCCAGCTCCAAGGCTCACAGGCACAGATCTCCTCTATTCTAACCCAAGAGCACTTGCAGAACATGCAGACTGTCAAGTCCAGCAGCAGTAGCAGTAGTTTGGCATTATCAGTTCCTCCCCTTGAACTGGGAATCAAAAGCCTACCAATGGCTGATTCTAGGCCCCCTCCTCTCCTCCTTCCATTGTACCATTACATCAGATGTTATTCTTTGTTCTCTCAACCTTCACTGTCAAGTTCATTTTTGGTCTGTTATCTCCTTAGCAAAAGACTTCAAGGCTGCAATCAGAGACCACAATTGCTTATCCTCATAAAATACACTGGAGTTAGATGTTGGGAGATTAAGAAAAAAAAAGCATGGGGGTGAAACGTGGAAACTCCAAGTCTAAAAAGAGCTTTTATTGCTTGAGCAAACTATTTACTCTGCATAGTTTCCAGCCCACAAGGAACTGAAACTTCAAAGCATCACAGCCCTCTCTCTTCCATCATAATGGCACAGGTTTACCTACGCCAGACAGAATCGAAGTAGCATCCAGCTACACTGTAATTTGGGATGTGCCTGACATAACACTGCTCCTAATCAGGCAGGAAGTTGCCCCATGTGAGCAGGTAGCACCAACTTCAGAGCCACAAAGGAAAATATCTGCAGTGCTGCATGTCAGGTGACAACCAGCTCTAGACTGGAGAATGGCTCAAGAGTTGGCCACATCAGACTCTGTGGGTTTGGCCACTGCTGGGACACGTATGCCATGGCTGACAGAACCCCAGGGTGACACAATCTGGCAATCTTCATCATTAGTAAATGTAAGAAATGCATTTGCAGCTGGATTGAAAAGGCTATAAACGTGAACAGATCTGAGAAGAGGGATGTATTCATTAAGAACCAGCTCACTGAAACACACAGCTTAATTCTGAAGACCTGGAGTTCTCCAGAAATAGGAACAGGTTTTTTTGTTTGTTTGTTTTTTTAAAAGCTGTACCATTTCTCTGCATTATTGTACAGAATATGCTGTAAAGATGAGGAAGCCTCCTTTCATTTAGCACATTAATAAAGTTCCCTCCCAAAACAAAAAGGTTTTAAGCTTTACTTTCTCATTAGCAATGTCAGCCAGCTCCACAAAGCTCTTCAGTTTGACTTCAAAGTCACTCATCAGCTTCCAGTGATCTCCCTCAATTCCTACGCCAGCCTTTTTAATTGTTTCATCTTCCAGCAGCCTTTTGAGTCCCTTGGGGAAACCTAGAATAGATTAAGCCCAAACATGAGAAACTAGATACTGAAAGATATCAAATAGTCGAATGGAAATGACAAAATCTAGCACAAAGGCTGCTTGCAAAAACCTGTTCTTAAGGAGGAAACACTCAAGAAGTTGCTATGTTTATGTTCCTGCTCGTGCACTGGGATGACAAACACCAATTTGCTGTAAGGTATCATCTGAAGCAAGCAGCAGTAAGATCTCTCAAATGTGCAAATTCATTTGGTATTCGAAAATAAATTAAATAAAAAAAAAAAAAAAAAAGAAATGACCTCATTTTATCTGTCTAAATGATCAGCAGAATGCATGACAATGAAAAAGCAACCCCTCCATAGAGAAAAAAATATTTTAATCCTCAGCTCTGGATGCTCATGCATTATTTATTTATATGCTTTACTGTTTTCCGCACAACATTCTTCCCCAATTAGTTCTGCTCCACATTCAGAGGAAGCACTAACCCAAAAACATGGGGAATGACCAGGAAGACTGATACTGCGTATGCACTTTCAGTGCGAATTGTGGGCCGGTCCAAGAACATATTTGGAAAACAAAATCAACCAACCACATCCTCCACAAAAGCTCAGATAAGTCAGTCTTGTGAGTAAAAGAAAAAATGAAGTCATGCAAGCATGCAAACAGGTACTACGTGTTATATTTTGATTCAGCCCAAACTGATCACACAGCAATCCTGGATCAAATGGCATTTTCAAGTTTACAGAATCAGGCAAAAACACACAGCTTTCATATCTGCTTCTGCAGGAGCATCTTATTTAAATATATACTTTCAGGAACACAAAGCTGAATACCCTGAATTATTCTTGAGTGTAGTTCTTCTCTCTACAGATATGTGCTACTCATAATTTACCATATATACACTAGCACTTAGGATCTGGCTTGGCTTTGATTTACTATCACATTTTTGCTACTGTAATAATTACTTCTGCATTTCAAGAATCTCTTTGCATCACTGATCATAATGACCTCTGTACTTGTATGGATTCTGCTGACACACTACAGACACATGTGCAGCCATAACAAGCAGCAGGGTGCTGAGGACTGCAAAGTTGCAGCTCAGATACGAGTCACCAGAAAAGTTACTGTTCTTCAGAAAGAACTGGGGTATCCAGAGCACCTCCACCATAATGCAGCACAGCGATTCCTCTGAAGAGGCAAATCCAGGCGAGCTGAATACAGGCACAAAGTAACTGCAGCTGACTTACTGAACGAGGGATTTCCTCTGTCTAAAAATATCATGAAAATCTTCAAGGGTGATAACTGCTGCTCCATTTCTTCCATCTCATTTCTAGAAAAAAAGTACTGTATGATCTAAAAAAGTCTGGGTTCCAGACCATTCAGAAGTGGAGCGTTATCAAGAACCTTCTTGATAAGTACATATAGTTAAATTTTATCCTTTATGAGATGTGCTTATACACAGACCACCTTCCTGCAGGAGAAAGTATTTTTATTCTTCCCCAATGAAAAGTGAAAAGCCTTGCCTAACATCTAAATTTTTGTAAATCAGTCATTCTGACTAAGCAAAACTTGGCAGTGGTGCCTGCCAAAAGGCTGGCATCACACCCAGTTCAAAGTGCATCTTTTTTTGGCATAAAGAAAAGCTTTAAAAGATTATTTAGGCAGAAACACCATCTTCTGCTGCTACACACTTAACAGTAGCACATATGCAACCATGCCTGGCATCAACAGGCAAACAAACACCTTCACTTCAGAATCAAAAGCGTTCCAGCTCCAAAGATCTCTCCCCCCTTGGCTTCCTTTCCTCAAATCTCTCTTCTGTGCATCTGTACATTTCTGCCTCCTGGATTGAACAGCCTCCGGCAATTAAATTTTCCACCTCATTTGCTATAAATGACAAAAGACCGAACACCAACATTTAAATTATCGCTATTATACCTCAGCATGCACGCCCCAGGGAAATCAGAGACATCTCACAGGCACAGTTTCAATCTAACATTCAAACCAAAGGTTATAAAATTGCAGCCTCCTTCCCCGCATTTCTATTTTTCCAATTTGGGTGCTTTTATTCACAGTCATAACACATTCAGAATGTTGAGCATACATCCCCCTCTCCCCACAGCTGCCTCACACCAGGTATTCAGTATTCCTTCTGGGAAAGAATGGCACAAAAATAGGAAGAAGCAGCATGATGGCCATCATTTTTGAGGGGTTTTGTTACTCAAGCCAAACTAAGAGGAAAGAGCCTGCTAAATTTAGGTGCTCTGTTTATTTTGGCACCAAAGAGATGAAAGCTCATCACAGGAGCAGGGAATTCAATTTTTGAAAACTAAATGAAAATATTCTTTCCCGGAAAGAAAAAATAATCCTTAATTCTTTTGCCCTTCTCAAAACCTAAAATGCTGTACTCTAGATCTGTGCTCAAGCTTTGGACTAAAGACGCTGTAACACACAGTTAATGCTCAGTGAGTCACTCCCTGCTTTATACCCAGCAGTGGGAAAAAGATGGATGAATTTTTTAAAACTTCACTATCAAACATAATGTGAAATATGCTACTGCTTGATGCTAAGGTTCCTAGTAAACCACAAGAAAGAGAGAGCCCCAAGTAATAGGAATAGAGGAAGTACAGTACCTGACATTGAAGAGATGTGAAACAAATAACATTTTTCCTCGGTTACACATATTTGGATTACAGCTATTTTTGCCATTTTTCCCTTAGTGTATGATGGCGGCCATTCAATATCAAATCCAACTGCAGCCCCATCTGATAAAGTCTGCCTGAAAAGAAATGGATATTCCTCACATTTAACTATTTTTCTACCAGCATGTAGAATAGCATGCTTGAGTCATCCCACGAACATGATTAAGGGAAGCACAGCTAGTACATCTTTTCTTTCACATGTTTAAGACACAGCAATTATTTTACTACTAAGACCCTAAGCAAGTGAAATTCCTGCTGGTACAGAAAGCTACACTGCAACTCCCAAACCAGACAGATTTCTAGCAGATCTCACAGTACACAGATGGCAGCATAGCAAGCCTCAGGAAACAGCCAGATACAAAAGGGGATATAATAGTTTCCAGTTCCTTGAAAGCTTGCTTTTTATTTATCATGCTACAACAGAAAGTTCTGTACACAACTTCTTTCCCTAGTAAGGTAAGCTGTGCTATGCAAGAACTGGGGAAAAATACGTATTTGCATCACGAATGAATGACCTTCAAACCTACGCTCCCGTTATGAAATAACATATACACCTGATTTATTGCAACTCTTATTTCCCAATGAAGTCAGCGAAGCTCAAGAAACTATAAATACCATGAAAAGCAGAGAAACTGCAGTAGGGCTTTTCACTGTATGCTTCCTCTTAAAGTGCCAGGGAGTGCCAGGTGCAGCCAGGATATCTGCCAGAAGTCGTCCAACCAGGGAAGCTACAACTGCGCAGCACGCTGGAAAAAAGTGTTCTGAAAACACTGCTTGTTGTAGATGAGCCTGGGTCATCCTCAGAGGGACAATTCACTGTCACCAGGAATAGGTTCAGCGTGTGCTTACAGCCAACACACAAGGCACGTTTGGCACGTAGATCAAAACAGCCTGTGCAACCAGATGTTTCCTCTGGTCAAACCATTCAACTCTGGGCACCTCAAATGCACAATCAGCAATAAGAAGTAGAGAGAGAATAACCAATCCCTTTTCAGAAAGTAAAGGGTACTCCAAAGGAACAGAGAAAGCTATTACCTGATGTCTTCTGAGAGAAGGGAGCAGTCACTGGCTTCATAGCTGTAAATGATGGAGCCACGGAACTCTAGGAATGGCAGCCCATCTTCCAAAATGCTCCTCTGAACATTAGGTGTCTGCGGGACAGCATTTGGGAAAGACTATTACTGGTCAGATGTAACCTCAGCAAAGAGACACAGCAGCACCACAGCCATTGAGTGCTGCCTCAGTGCTGTACCCCAGCAAATCCAGCACTGGTATGGATGACACATAAGAGTTCAGACCGCTGGTCTGTTCTGTTTCCCAAACTTCAAGCACTCGGACTGAAAGCCTGCAGGCTGAATTCTCACCTCCATTTTATTCTCTGCATTCTTCCAGCCAAAGAGATTCAATAGCTTTCAACAACAAGACTAGAGAAAACATTTATTTCTGTGTCAGAAGCTCCTCAATGCTATTTTTAAATGCTGCAACACTTCCACACTTCAGACATTTGACAGAAGAAAGGAGTGATTTACAATAATTTCTTAATTTAAGTAATTGAATTATTCAAACCCATTCACCTATAATCCTTGGAAAAAATCCCTATTTCAGTACGGATTCAATGTAAACCAGTACCTCACAAGCACATCAGAATTTCTAAACTGTGCCACAAAGCACAGAAGCAAACCAAGAATATGTGAAGAGGACACTGAAGGAACAACATGAAACAAGATCTGCAGTTCAGTGCAGTTGTGCACTGAAGAAGCATGGGGCTACAAATGTTTGGCTGTACCACACAGCTTTGTTTCCTTATTTCCTTAGTCCCACATCTCAACTAGCCCACTGCACTTCAAGCCAACAGATCTCTGTGAAGTTCCTTATGCATGAAGTAAATATTTTATGCTCACACAATGAAACATTTGTTTCAGTTAACGAAGGGTTAAAGTTTAACCAAAAACTGCTGGCTTTAACTTACTAGAAAGTCAAAGTGCAAGGTCCTGCACTAGGGCTGGGGAAACCCCAAGTAGAGATACGGGTTGGGTGGAGAATTGCTTGAAAGCAGCCTTGAGGAAAAGGATCTGGGAGCGCTGGCTGATGGAAGACTCAACATGAGCCAGCAATGTGTGCCTGCAGCCCAGAAGACCAACAGTACCCTGGGCTGCATCAAGAGAAGCATGACCAGCAAATCAGGGGAGGTGATTCTGCCCCTCTACTCTGCTCTTGTGAGATGCCACCTTGAGTACTGCAACCAGTTCTAGAGCCCCCAGCACAAGGACATTGTGGAGTTGGAGTGGGTCCAGAGGAGGGCCACAAAGATAATCAGAGGGTGCAGCACCTCCCCTGTGAAGACAGGTTGAGAGAGCTGGGGCTCTTCAGCCTCAAGAAGAGAACGCTCCAGGGGGACCTTATAGCAGCCTTCCAGTACCTGAAGGGGGTCTATAGGAAAGTTGGGGAGGGACTTTTTGTAAGAATATGTAGCGACAGGTTGAGGGGAAATAGCTTTAAACTGGAAGAGGGTAGATTTAGACTAGATATTAGGAAGAAATTGTTTACTGTGAAGGTGGTGAGGCCCTGGAAGGGGTTGTCCAGTAAGGTTGTGGATGCCTGCTCCCTGGAGGCATCCAAGGCAAGGCTAGATATGGCTCTGAGTAACCTGATCAATGAGAGGAGCTGGAACTAGGTGATCTTAAAGTTCCCTTCCAACTCAAACCATCCTATGATTCTGTGAAATAAAGCCTATGCTACCAGTTCCTACTTATCACCTAATGGAAGAAAAACTGCTGAAGTGAGTCTTCTGCTTTTCTCTCATGATGTAGCTTTCTAATTATCAAAGCAGTCTGTGATGCCACAGGGCCGTGTCCCTTCTAGTGGGAAATCTTATACCTAAAGTTGCTTATGTGTGCAGAGATAAATGCATCCAAGGACACGTTAGCATTCTTGGAAAACTAGAAATTTAGATACAATCTTTATGATATATTAATCCCTCTGAGCAGGAAAAGAGGCACCACAAGGACACAGCCCCACGCTGCTTTGTTACACAGCCTAACACCAAATCAATTTCCCCCCCTTGTGATAGCATACCTTCTTATCACTCAAAATGCCCTCCTGGTTATGTGCACGCATCCACTGGGGATACTTGCTCTCCAAATCCACTTTATTCATTTTATCCACATTCGTGTTACCTTTCCATTAAAAAATAAAGAAATTGATTAGTCAAAAGCCCGTACAGAGTGTAGCTATCAGCACGATGAGGCCAGAACGAGATGACTTGGGCGGTAATCAGCCCTCCGGACACAAGGAAGGGCGCTCGAAGCGCTGCCACGTCAAACCGTGGTAGAACAGTAAAGGCTCTACTGCTGCCAGGCGTCCACCTACCGGCCGGGCCCCGGGCGAGGAAGCGGGCAGCCCGGGGCCGGGCCGGCAGGCCCCACAGCGGCACCCGCCCCACAGCTACGGCCTCCCCGCAGGACAGCGGATCGGCTCCCGGCGCAGAGGCCGTGCTGACGGACGCCCCCCGGGCAGACCGAGGCTCTCAGCCCGCGCCTTCCCGCCCCCCGCTCGCGTGCCGCGTGTTTCCACAACACCGGGCCGCTCCCGCCTCAGCGGGGCGCCGCGCACCCGCGCCGCGCCCTGCGCGGAGGCACGTTAAGGCGGCAGCAGCCGCGGCGCTCACCGGGCCCCGGCTCCGCGCCCATCCGGCCCGCGCGTCGCACGCTGACCGCGTCACCAAAACAGCCTCCCGCCGAGCGTCGCCCCGCGTCCCCTCTTGCGGCGGCGGCGGGAGGTTACCCGAGGTGACGCGCGTGCGCGGCGGGACAGGCGGCCGCGGGGCATTGTGGGCGCTGTAGTCCCGTGGCCGGGCGGGCCGCGCACCCTCCGGCGAGCCGGCGGCGCCCACCGCGTTGCCGCCGCCGCCGCCGCCGCCGTCGCCCTCGTTCTCCACCGGGCGGGGCCGGGCCGGGCCGGCGGGGCGGGGCGAAGCGGAGCGGCGGGGGTGCGCCAGCCCGGGGCTCTGTGCGGCGGGGGGCGGCGGGGCCGCCGGCTGCGGGCGGTGGCGGCGGCGGGTGAAGGGCAACGACGGCGATGGGTGCTATGGGGTGAGTTGGGGGCAGCGGCGGGGGGAGGCGCGGCGCGGAGAGAGCAGGAGGGGCTCTGGCGAGCGGTGCTGGGGGCACGGCGGGAGAGATGCGGTGCTGGGGGGCGCCGGGAGACTCAGCCGGGGGCGCACGGGGGCCCTTGTGGGGGCACTGGGGAGCGACGCTGCGGGGATGCGATGCTGGGGAGCGCTGCGGGGCACGGACGGACCTATGGGGGCGCCGGGAAGCGCCACCGGGGGCATCGAGGAGGAGATGCGGTGCTGGGGGGGCAGAGGAGCCGTGCCGGGGGCACCGGCGGGCAGGATGCCGGGGGCAGCGCTGGGGACGGTGTCCCCAGCTGGGGAGGGAGGCGGTGGAGCACCCGGGGGAGGGGGAGGCGCGGCGTCCAGTGGGGTGGGTGTGGGGGTCAGGGTGCGTGGGGTTGGGAGGGAAACGGCTTGGGGTGGCCGCCACGGGTGGGCCGGGGACGCGGGGAGGTCTGTGGCACCGGAGGCCCTGGTGCGCGGTCATCAGTACTGAAGCAAAAAGGTCACGGGAGGTGCGAGGAGGCAGAACCGAAGGACACGGGGCCGGCGGCACTGGCTGCTGAGAACGGGGTTCAGGGGGACACGCGGCCGCCAGGGTGGGGAACGGAGTTTCGACGGGGGCAGCTGGCAGCGGGGAGCTGGGATGTAGGCAGCAGCATGGGTAGGGGGAGCAGCAGCGAGCAGAGCCGCCGACGGGAAGCAGAACAGGCCCCTGGTGCTGATGTTGTCATCTGCGTCTCTGTTATGTGTTATTTCCAGCTGATTGGTAAAGATGGAAAGAGGGAGAGGAGGAGGAGGAGGTGGAGGAGGAAGGAACGTAGGGGGCTCTGGCCTGCACAGGAGCATCTATTCCCAGTCCCAGCAGCAGTACCATTACACGGCCCCCTCTCAGGGGGGCTGCATGGAGATCCAGGAGCTGGCCTCCAAGAGGGTGGACATCCAGAAAAAGCGGTTTTATCTGGATGTGAAGCAGAGCTCCCGGGGCCGATTCCTGAAGATCGCAGAGGTCTGGATCGGGAGAGGCAGGCAGGACAACATCAGGAAAAGCAAGCTGACGCTCTCCCTGTCCGTGGCTGCTGAGCTGAAGGACTGCCTGGGCGATTTCATTGAGCACTATGCCCACCTGGGCCTGAAAAGCGGCCACAGGCACGAGCACAGCAATGGCAAGGAGCAGCACTTGAGGCAGCGTCAGCAGCACCCGCCGCCCTCACCCTCGGGCTCTGTGGGCTCTGAAGAGCACCCTCATAGCGTCCTCAAAACAGAGTACATCGAGAGGGACAACAGAAAATATTACCTTGACCTGAAGGAGAATCAGCGGGGCCGCTTCTTGCGGATCAGGCAGACGATGAGCCGGGGACCTGGCATGATTGGTTATTTTGGCCACAGCTTGGGACAGGAGCAGACTATTGTCCTTCCGGCACAAGGGATGATCGAGTTCAGGGATGCTTTGGTCCAGCTGATTGAAGAATACGGCGAGGGGGACATGGAGGATCGCAGGGGTGGGGGAGATGAGCCCCCTGAGCTGCCTGAGGGCACCTCCTTCCGGGTGGACAACAAGAGGTTCTACTTTGATGTGGGATCCAACAGGTATGGCATTTTTCTGAAGGTAAGTGAGGTGAGGCCACCCTACCGTAACACCATCACAGTTCCATACAAAGCATGGACAAGGTTTGGGGAAAATTTTATCAAGTATGAAGAAGAGATGAGGAGAATTTGCAACAGCCATAAAGAAAAAAGGATGGATGTCAGAGGGGACAGTGGTGAAGAGCAAGAGGGTCTCGAATAGAGTGCACTGAACTGGCCGTCTGGCAAAATAAAACAAAAAGCAGATATTGGTGAGAGGGACTGATCTATAGTAATTTGAAGTTGCCCCTTTTTTTTTTTTTTTTTTTTTTGTAAAGTCCTTTTCTGGTAGTCAGTACATAATGTTATGGGAGTCTGGTTATCATGCTATATTACACCCAAAATATCTCTGTATTTCTTAAGAAAGTACCAACCTCCCAAGTCTGTATGAGTCAGCTTCTTTGAGTGTGTAAGACTATGAAAGTATGTGTATCAGCACAAAAAAGACGGCGTTCTGACCTTTAAATAGTCTAGATAAGGCTTGTGTTGCACTTCAGCGTGGTGCAAAAAAAAAAAGCCCTCACACTGAAATGTATCGGTTTCTGCTTATGGCATTTTTTCTGGAACTGAATTCTGCCTGTACTCGGTAAGAAGGCTGAAGAGCTGAGCCATAGGGCACTTACTGCAAAAACTGTCTTCATGTTAATTGCTCAGACATGTATGAAGAGAGGGAGATGTTTAAAAATTGGGATCTGCTGGTTACTGAGTTTGAAATGATGTTCTTTGTGGGAGAAATCTCAATAACCAGTCAGACCTTTAATACTGTGCTAGTGGAGAGCAGACGATTTGTTATTAATCTCATAGTTTTGTGCTAAGCAAATAACCTGAGTATCCCAGGATATGAAACTGTGCTCAAGTGCTAAGCCTTCCAAATTAATGGCAACAAGTCGTAATCCATTCTTCATCTCCGTGTTCTGCCCACACGGGGCTGATGATTTTTTTAATGCATTCCTCAAAATTTCAAAAGCTATTTTTGTAGCCGGGGTGTTGTGGGTTCTGGCAGGAGGCTGTGGAAAGGGTGTGCTGAGCCAGATGGCTGCTGTGATTGAGGTTCCAGGGTTCCCTCCCAATTGTGAGATGAATGCGGCCACAATGTTACACACATGAGGACAACAACTGGGCATTTCTCTCCTCCTGCTGGGAGGAAAACCTTTGGGGAGTTTGGTGCACTATTTGATTCGTATCTCAAAATGCATCTCTGTCCTATTGATCTGTAATGCATTTTCAAAGCCATGGTTAAGGCTGCATCAGATTTTCTGTCACGTTGATTTTACAGATGTTATTAGTACAACATAAGACCAGTGCCCTGCCATCACCTCCTTACCGCCCTGTAGAAGCTGGAGCTGAAATCCAGCAGTTTGATGCCTGGTTATTGATTGCTAGCTTTGTGCAAAGTCCACTGGCAGCTCTGCAACCTGCACCTTACAGTCCCTGTCAGAATTCTCTGCTGGGAGGGAAAATGCATAGAATTACCAGGCCTGAAGACTTTGAAAATTCTTGGTTATTTCTTAGCAAATGGATACATATCATTCAAGGGGCTTTTTTCAGCCATTGGGTGCTGGTTCCTCTCCTTCTGAAATCATTGGGAATTTGGTTGAGCTCCAGGTACTTTAAAGAATGTGTTGCCCACCTTTAAGGTTTGTTTGAAGGATGTGTTACTCTGACTAGTCAGATATTTATAATCACTTGCATTGTATTTTGCAGAGTGGCCAAGTGTGCACGTGGACCAGATGTTTTCCAACTCAACCATTCCACTTTTTTTTAAAATCTGTTCAGAAAGGTATTTATCTTCACTCTTAGTCTGGACCCACCTGCACACTGCATGGCCACGCTAAATCCAAAAGCTATTGCCTGTTATGATATTAACTATAGGAAGATAAGCTGGGGAGGCAGGGGTGGGATTTGAGAGGATAATCTGGACTTTACTTTGGGTACCAATAACAGTCAATCTGTTTTAACTTTAAAAAAAGGAAAAAAAAAAAAGAAAAAGAGGAAAAAAAAAAAAAAAGCTTGCATCAAAATCACCAAAGAATCTTTAGGAAATGTCACAGTTGTGACAGAAAGTAAGAAAGTTAATTTCACTGTTTTAGGTGATTCGCCCTTTACATAAAACTACATATAGCAGTTACAGCAAGCAAACATTTGGCTTAGTGTCACAACAACCATCCATTTCTGCACAGACTGCTCTTTCAGGTACTTTTTCAAGTCTGTAAGACATTTTCTCATTCCACCACTTGAACTGCTAGCAGACCACAATGAATCAGCTAGAGGCATTATGGGGTACTGGTTCATCTTTGCTTCTAGGCTTTGGTCGCAATGTTTTTAACAGGTTTGGTTAGCAAACAATTACAATAACTTCTCGTCCCAGTTGGTGTGAAACCAGAGTTTAGCAAGCAAGTCCTGGATGCACAAGTCAGCACGTCGCTGGCTGCTGCTGCCCATTACAGTGCCTGGAGTAACAATGAACTTATCACAGATCCTAATCAACTGGAGCTATGAATGTACAACTCTTTTATGCCCGCCTTCCTGCTCCCGTGTGGCACCCCTCCCCTACGCGCTCGACATCTTCCAGTCCAAGCCCACGTCTGTGTCAATGCATCGTAAAAGCTGCCATGTTAGAATTTGCTTAGGTTAGGTGTTGTTGTAAGTGGTCATGCATTCCTTCTGTTCCTTTGGTGTTAGTAAGGAAAATACTTGCAATGGGCAAAGTGATTGAAAAGGCCTGTTTATTATGTCTTTTATTATCATGTCTTTTGCTTTAAAGAAAAAAAAAAAAAGATGAGATGCAAAATGGCTTTTGTTATTGCTACTCACTTGCCATTTTGACAAGAGGGTATCTAAATGCAGCTGGCTGTATCTTAGTAAGACTAGTATCTCTGTGTGTTTAACCCATTTGTTTTTTTTTAATCTTTTTCCTGAGTTAATTAATTGGCCTTCTGATTGCATTAGTGTACTGTAAATAGCAGCCAGGAATCCAGTGCTGGCTGTGCAGCAGGGCTGGTTCCACGGGATTCACTAATGCATGTACTCTCCCCGCGTGGGATGCACCTTAGTATCCAAAACTGGATGGGATCTTCAAGTTCACAGCCGACTACCAATGGGTAAACCACTAGCAACAGGTTTCCACGGAAATGTAAAGCACTGGTGCTTGCAAATATTGTCATTGGAGGATAAAACAGACCAATTCAAAATGTAGCAATGCAAGATTGTACCAGTTAGATTTGGAAACGGGTTCATCATTATTTTTGGCAGTGCATTTTCAACCTCTGAGAGCAGCAATAATGTAGGCTGCTTGTGTGCAGAAGGGCCCGTTGCAATGCTTGGGAATGCTGTGTTCCTCATGCATTTCAAATGTTCATTCTCTGTGCCCTAAAACTGCCATGTCCCTTAAACTTGAGAAAACACAAGCTTATTTGCACTAGAAAGTACGGCCAAAAAAAATTCTAGGAGGACAGGGTGAAGAGTACCAATCTGAACCTCTTTTCTCATGAGAGAATTTCCTATTAAAGTCCTCACCTCTGTTTCAAAATTGTATGGTCCAGACAGAAGTCTGTCAGTTCAATAAGAAAAGCCTAATGCACTTTATACTGTGTAAATAATAGGAGCACATTTCTGCCACTGGTCTGGCAAGGGTGCTTCAGCATTGTAATCTGAATCTAGAAGAGGTCATACCCTGCATGCACATGTCTGATATGGACCTGTTGTACCTTCTTGACCCAGTTCCTGGACAGGTGCGGTAGTGCAGATCCTCTGAGCTCATCAAAGCGGGACACTGAGATGTAGTGCGCAGTGCTGCTGAACAGCCTGAGCTGGTGGCAGTGCCTGCTGTGGCTCTCTGGCAGCTTAGGTCCGTTCCGAATGCTGTTGCTGAGCCTGACAAACAAGATTTTCACGGCCACACCAAGTTCTTGTGCTTAGCTTTCCCTTCCGTTGGCGCAGACGCTCGTGCCGTCCCTCAAGGGCTTGTTTTGAGAAAAAGGTGTCATGGAGGCTTTGCCAGCTGACCCCCACCTGCTGTGAAGAAGCTGCCTTTCTTGGCAAAGGACTAGCAGAGCAGCACACTGACAAAGGGCTGGAAGGCTTCCTGTGGCCAGGTTCCCCGCATGGCACTGTGAGGAGGTGACAGAAATCACATCTTGGGGATACGCATGGTGGGCTCCACCCTGAAAGATGCAGCCGTGGCAGTAATCTGCTCTTTGTCGTGTTTCTTGTATGTACTCAATATATAAAAATTCATATTCATGTATAGGCGTTAATATATTTATGTGAGTATATTGTAGCCTGTAGTAGCTCATAACAAAATAATCTATTTATCTGAAGTACACAGTCTAAAGATGGGGCTTAAAAGGCAGTTTCTCATACTATCAGTTTGGATAAGCGCGTTATTTCACTGAGAGCACTTTGCCTGCTGCTTATCATGGCCCTTTTAAGATTTTGGCTTTTAAGCACTTTCATCTCTTAGGTTTTCAGTGAGGCTGCGAGGAAAATATAGGCAAAAGAAGGGAAAACTTTACTTCGAGGCACAGTGCAGGAAAAGCAAGAGCTGCAGGTAGCAGCCAGTTGCTGCCCCACGGGTCACGTTGCATTCCCATGCCATTTTAAAATCCCTCTACTCTGCAAACCTCTACATTCATAAAATATGCCATTGTAAGGATAAAAAACCTGTCCTTTATTAAAAAAAAATCCCAATCAATTACCAAAATCAGAGTTGGCATTCCATTTTTTTTTCTGCTGAAGATATTGTAGTCTAATGGTTATACCATTTATTTCCCAAGGCCTGTTCTGGTGACCTAACCCTGTGGGAAAGGCAGCTGGTAGTGGCCAGGAAGCCTGCTGCTTGCTTGACTTGCAGCTCTTTTATCCATGTGTATTAGTTTTTCTAGCAGAAAAGAGTTTATTAGTGTGTATTTTTATTGTGCAGACTTTGCACCCTATGTAAAATTAATGAATAAGCAGGTTTTAGTTCTAGTGCATACTTTTTGCTGTACATATGGTATATATATATACATTTTAAAGTAATTCTTAAAGAAAAGTATACCTTCAATTTAATTTTCTATGCTGTTTCCTCCAAAATTAAAATGTCCTTTATTTTTAATGACTTAACATATTGTGACACCTAAAATCTGCCTTCCCCCTCCAGCTCCTCCATTCCTTTTAGACAAAGGTTGCATTTGAAATACCTAGTTTATCCAAGTAAGACTGGAAGTAAAGGCTACACTGAACACATCACAAGCTACTTGCATGTTAGTCCCCGTCATGGGTGCTTTGAGCAGAAATCCTGGAAAAGATGACAGTGGCACAGTTCCAGATGTGATGTTTGCTGGGCATGAGCCTGATGTGCTTGTGTAGCTGTCCTGTTGGGCTCAAGCCTCAGACCTCATCATGCTTGATAGGCACAGTGGCAGAGGCCTGAAGTGGCTGCAGGCTGAAGCCATTCTTCTTGTCGTCGGGAATGATGCTCTGCATGCATGGTGATTGATGGTGTTTTTTCTGTTCATGGGGCTGTAAGGCATTGTCTCCGATTAGCAGTTGCTGTGTCACCTGTATGTTTTTCACACTACCCATAGTGATGTCATTTGTTGACCCCACTGTTATGTTATTTTCATCTGGAGTTGTGAAAATTTCATTGCGTGGTTGCAAAACCAAGCAGATTTGAGTAGGTGGAGAAGCAAGACCTACCTGCTGTGCTTTGCTCTCTTTGATGGGAATGCAGCCCATATGGGGCTGCAGTTCTTATGAAGTTTTGCAGTTTCTTCTTATCTCTTGGCCTGTTGGGGCTATGCATGTACAGCAGTGGACATCTTGTGGTAATTCAGCCTTGTCTAAAACTGGCTGAAATCCATAAGATCACAGGAAAACACCCTGGGCTTGAGGGCATGAGGTGCTTCAGGGCTCAGGCGTTTGGAAGAGGTTGAAGCCACGTCTTTCACTGCCCTGTTTTTCCCAAGCCTAAAGAAGCTTTAATAGGCTGACACCAGTTTTTACACAATAATTCTGGTGCTACCAGTTGTCATCATGCTGGAGTTGTTCTTCCTAATATTTTCTCATGCTCATACTTGGTTCCCCACCTGTATCTCCTTCAAGTTGATGATATTTTAAAGCGTCAAGATAAAATAGGATGCCAGGAGTTACGGAGAGCTTGGACAGGTCCTGACATCTGCAATTTGGCTGCAGCAGCATGGCCAAAGCAGTGCATTTCCACTGGCGTTCCCCTAATGAAATATGGCAGGGGAATTACTCATAGGAATCACAAGGTAGCTTTTCTTGCTGGCACTTACTGGAGAAGCTAGAGAATTCTTGCATCTTAATTTCTGGCTTCTCCAACAGAGAATTCTTACATCTTAATTTCTTTAATAATGTTAAGGAAAGTGATAGGTGACATTGAATAAAAATTGTTTTTCTAGAAATGTCAAAGCATACGCTGAGATTTCAGAACTTGGATGGTGCTTTGGCATTTCTGTGATTAATGTGATTAGATTATTCCTGCTGCATGCCAAAGCGCCGTGCAAAACATAGGCCAACAGCCTCAGGGGCCTTGTTTTTACATTAACTTCTGGAAATCTATACACTGGTGTTACACTCTGGCCTTCTTGTGCATGTTGAACATGTTTTGTTTTCGTACCATCAGGTACAGACATCGGCCCAACATCAAGGTTCCCAAATACCACCCCAATAAAGCTCTCGCTAATGACTTTGTAATCATTTCCCTAGTTGACAGGCTACCTCAAAATGCTTCATGAGGCACATGGGAATCACTAGCTCTTCAGAATGCGGGCACTGTACCTTCTTTGCAGGGACGTATGCTGCCTTTTAAGTGGTTAAACCTGTCCTACGCACTGCTGTCGAATGGGAAGGGGCGACAACTCCTGCATCCAAGCTCTTGGTTAAAGATGTGGCTGCAAGACTGGTCACTTAGTCACTGTAGGGCAAGTCCCTTTCACAGACAGAAGGGCTTTGTGTCTGGCCACTTCTTAATCTTGATCATTTGCTCTGAACAGATCCATTTGAGGAAAAGATACCTTCCATGTCAGCTGCTGGTTAACCTTGAATT
Organism: Phasianus colchicus; assembly: GCF_987193195.1. Lineage (NCBI taxonomy): Eukaryota > Metazoa > Chordata > Aves > Galliformes > Phasianidae > Phasianus > Phasianus colchicus. Next base: position 16,145,284 of record NC_143439.1, on the reverse strand, counting down.
CCTGCCTGTGTTCCCATCTGGTGGTTGTTTTCAATGTGTTTTGTTGGCAAGAAACAGTGAGAGAAGGGGCTTGTGAATTGAGACAGATACTTCCCACCAAGGTAGAGGAATGAAAAGGCAGGAGGGTGTGGTGGGCTGCAAGGACAGGATTTATGCCCCAGGGAATTGCAGAGCAGCACTTCCGTCTATGATATGGGGAAGAGGTGGCACTGCTGGCGTTCAAGCTCTCCTCTTTGCTCAGGTCCAGCCAAGCTGGAGGTTGCCTAGGCTTTCCAGGGCCATGTGCAGAAGCTTTGGGGAGCATACAAGTGTTGGCTGCCTGTAAAGTCCACCCCTGCTATCTCATTTTGTGTAGCACTGTGTGTACTTTTTACGCTACAGGAACCAGTGGGAGTGACTTTCCTGCTGGACAGCTGTTCCTGTGCACTGGTGAAGAAAAGTGCAATATGGGCTGAAGGGATTTGGGAGAAAGAAAGGTTGGCCTCACTGTGACAAGCTTTCCAAAAACATGTTCTGTGCCATCTTTGCAAAGGATCTGTGCAGTTTTTAACGAGGCTCTTTGCAGGTGATCATCACTGCTATAGCATTTCTCTGCCTGGAGTCCAGTGCTTGTACTCTGAGGCCTGCTTTGCAGAAGCAGCCAATGCTAGCAGCTGTTGAAAGCCATGCTTTGAACAAGTGAAGTACTGTAATAACGGCAAGTACTCCACATAATCTGTCAGCATCGAAAACTGGGCCTCCTGGTAACTTTGGCTTTATTCTGCCTATGCGTATGTTCCCCGGTGCTACAGTGAGCTGTAGTCAATGATACCTCCCTACCTCAGTGGAGTGTGAAAAGTTGGGTTCATTTGGCATTGCAGTTCTTGTGATCAATACTGATGGTCTAAAAGAAAAGCAAGAAAATATTTTGGATGCAACATATTGGGTAGGTACATCTACAGTGTTTGGAAAGTACACATAGGTAAGGCTTGGATGACTGCAGAATGATGGATCAAAAATAAATACATATGCTAGAGAAGAAGAGGCAGTTGTAAAAGAATTGCATATCCAAAGGTCAGAATTTAAGGTTACTCTGTCCTTAATTCTGGCACTTTCTGATACTTAGTTTTCCAATTTTTTTTTTCTCTGCTGTTTTGTATAAACTATACTGTTGTAATGTCTTCTTGTGAAAGATCCTGAGTTGTAAAATAGATTTGTTTTTGTGATCTTGAATGGCATCTCACAAGTTGTGCAAGAACTTCATCTCAGTGTCCCCTCATGAAGGAAGGACCAAAGAAACCTAAGGGTGAGGAGAACAAAGGAATGTTTAATAGGCTGTATTGCGATGCAGTTGGCAAGGACCTTGAGAGAACATCAACAGTGGCCCCCTAGGCAAAGATTAGCTAAACCAGCCCCCTTCCACACATTGGTCTTCAACCTGGCCGGAACTCAGGTTGAAGAATGGCGGAGGTATATGACAGTAAACTTAAATATGCTGTTACGAAGGTGTCTACAAGTATGTTTCAGAGTCCACACAGCACAAAGGCATCTGTGTTTCTTCCATTTAAACAAATGAAAAAATTTGCTTTCTTAAAACCTTCAGCGATAGATATTCACAACCTCCCTAGATAAGCTGTTTCAGTGGTTCACCCTGCTTACTATTGGATACCTTTCCTCCTCTCCAACCTGCATTTCTCATGCTACCATCTTATGCTGTCTCTTTTAGTCTTACAGGCCATGTTCTCAAGAGGAGTTATGGAAACAGTTTGTTTCCTTTCTTGCTTGCAGCTCTTTACATAATTAAAGACTGTTGTCTGCTCTTCTAGGCATTTATAAAGCCTTCCACAAATGTTGGTTTGCAGCCCTTGCCATGCTCTTGCTGATTCTTTCTCTAGGCTCTTTCTGATCTCTTTCTTGAACACAGAAAATCTAAAATGAGGAGACATACATGTGTTGCCATCTTACCAGCCTCAAGCAAAAGCATCACAAACAATTTAAGATTTTATATACTCGATGTGCTGGGTTTTGCAGCAGCATGCTTGCTGACTCAAACACTGCTTGAAACTGTGTCCTCTCAGCTCCTTTGTGGCTGAGCTAGGACAAAGGCAATCATTTTTCAGTCTTTGCAGAGAGGCTTTTTTCTGCTTTGACACAGAAGCTTGCATTTATCCTGATGAAATTGTGTCTTATTTCTTTTCAGATCATTTCTTGACCTTGTCAAGATCAGTCTTGGTTCTTAGTGCTTACAGTCCTTCCCAGGGATGTGCCATCTGCAGGTTAAATAATTATTATCCATCCTCAAATCATCAGTTTACATGTCAAAACAAGCAGTACCCAAGGCAGGCAGACCTCAACAGGACCCCTCTTGATATCTTCCAGTAGACTGACTGTGATACTAATTAAACAGGCTAATTGTAGAAATCATAACCTGTTCCTCCTTTAGGCTGTTTTTTTCCAACTGATGACTGTCTTTTTCTCCCTGTTTTTTTCTGCATAGGCTATATAGAGTCCAAACAGCAGTTTTTGCCCTTCCTTAATAGTTTTAGAAAATCGGGGCTATTAAAATACCACAGTACACATTTTCCATGAAGCCTAGCAATATAAATCTTTTTTGTACATGGTAGGTTGACAGCACGCCACCTAACAACATTCATGCCTCCTCTTATTTCTGAACAAGATGTAGGGAAAAAAAAACCAAAACAACAGCAACAAAAAACAAACAGGCCTTCACCTAAATATAAAAGATATTTTCATTGACACCCGCCATCTTCACAATATTTATATTTGGATTGCTTCAGCAATCACGAGCTCAGGATATGTTCTTGTCTGTATGCTTTCTTTGTAGGTATCCACAGGCTTGGTAAACTAGGATGTCTAATGGAGAGGAAAATACATATTCTTGCAAATAAGCCTCAAAAGCTGCTCATGATCTAACTATCAAAAGAAATGATATTGGCTAAACTGGGATGCTAAAGGTCTAACAAGATACTAACTAACTAACTACTAACTAACAAGATACCTGTTTAAACACAAGAATGAATCTAGTGGCTGCCTGTACCAATGTAGTTTGGAATACAGGTTTTTTCCATGTATTCCCATATCTTCAAGGATTGTTGCATACAGGTGTAAAACACTGTTTTCATCATGCAATAATTTGCATAGTCACCAACATTTACTTGAACTTTGCCAGTTTTAACTAGGTTTTATTTTAAAATGACATTCACCTGTGTTACTTCTGCCTCTCCTGCCATCACTGTTTGTGCTTGTGTCCTTTTATTTACTCCTCTCCTTTTATCAGTGGGCTTTCTAGCTTTCTGCATTGCTGCTATTTGTTTCATACGAATTGGTGTCACAAAGCAAAACTGGCTAACACTCTTTTTTTTTTCTTGTGATCCTTCCTGCAGTAAAACATTCAATACACAACAAACTCATTCTGCTTTAAATAGCTTGAACATTAGTACCTTACTGGGACCTGAAAAAAAAATTAGCATCATTATGTCTGATGCAAGAGGTGTGACTGAGGGGTCACCTTTCAAGGTGTTTCAAAATCTGGTTGTAAATCACCTTTGTCACCAAGAGTGACAAAGAACTGCAGCTGCTTTGAGTAGGAAATGGAAATATCTTGTACTCAAAGGACAAAATTCCCTGGCTGTTTGGAAGTCAGCAAGACATTAAATGTTGATGTTCACTCACAGCCATTTCTGCTTTTTACCCATGCTGTTCCTACATTCTCCAAAAAGGTTTTAAGAACTCCTCTGGTATCTTAGGCAGAGGCTGTGTGTCAGGCTACTCAAAAAGCCGTTCAACTAGTTTGTCATAATGTAGTTGTGTCATTTCCTTCCAAGCTGTGCTTCAAGCAGCTCCCATCTAGCAATGCAAAATAACTGCTTGAAGAGCTCTGTTGTTTCTTTATTCTTTGTTGGTTTTTTTTTTCTTTTCCAGCTCCCAGAAGCTTAATCTGTGTTGAAAGTTAATTGGATTTTCTTTCGTAACATTTTTACTGCAAGGTGATCCAATGGTTTTGTGTAGGTTTAGCTATAAAGAAGTTCCTCCTATTCTATGCAGCATCTTGCATTACTCTAATCATTTGACACATATATCTGAGCGCCTTTCAGAAGTGCATTTAAGCATAATGACTAACATCTGTCACACAGCAGTTGTTCTTTCTTTCATTCTCTTCCTCAGAAAAGGCTGGATGTGCCAATGCAGCCCTGGTATTTTTAACATAAATTAATTATCCATTCTGTTCTGCATTAATGTCCTAAAGGGTGAGCTGAAGCACATCTTGTGCTAACAGCAGCAGACCTTGACAGCTTCGCAGCCAGTAACAAACCAGAAGACTTTTGGGCTCCCAGGTAGCAAAGTTTAGCATTTGTACAGAAGGTTGGCATTGCACCGGAGGAGAACTTTCCTTTCCAAACTTCACTTAGCTCAAAATGCTAGGGGAGGACAAGGAGTATCGAGGATTTTGCTGTTACTCTGTGAATAATCTGATGCAAAAAAGATCTCACCTCCACCGAGCAAATGAAAAGCCAAAGGCAACCCTAAGTTCAGGCAGAAGAGCTTGAGTAGGTTAGGCAGGTGCTATCTTGTCATATTATTGACTTCGTAAGTCTGTGTTCACACCAAATACCTTTCCAATCATTTCTGGTCTTCCTGGCTCCACCTTATCTGGTAGGTTATCACTTTGCCTACCTCTCTGGAAAATGAAGGTATTTTTTGTATGTGTTTCTAGCTTCTAAATGCTCTCTAGCAAGTGAATTTTGTCAATGAGTGTGAATTTAGCTCATTCATCTCTTGTTCCACCCATAATCATAAAAAAAGATTTTACTTAGAAGTCTTCTAAAGCTGTAGTATCCTCACGATTGCTTGTATTTCTCTCACAAAAGGCTGGTGAAGCACCTTGCTGCAGGCAGCAGTGATCTGCTACAAATGGAAGAAGCCCCCTGATGTCCATTGGCAGTTTAGAGCATGTACTGCAGACCCAGAGATTGTAGGCTAAAGTTTTCTGTTAATCTCTAAAATACTGAAGACAGCTTTTTAACTTTGATCATAATAATTAATTTTATAATTAACTTTTTCATAATGCCCTCAACCTGGCAGAATTAGGAAAATAGCTTTTTGGCTCAAACCCTTACTTAGAAAGCAGAGAACAACTACAGTATGAGGTTAACCAAGCCTCTTTCCTCGGAACATATCTTTTCAGCTGGTACTCTTTCCCTCCATCTGGCTGCAAAACATCAAGGTCACTAGAGCAGTGTAGATAGCAGCCTGTGTCTGACATTCTTTGGCCTTAACTATTCCAGTGACTAAAGACATCCTGTTCTGCAGCCTTCATGTACTTACGCAGCTATTGTGTGGACAGTGGGAATTTGGGAGCACACAGATGTTAACTGTGGGTTGAGGCGAGTTTCTGCAAGGTTGGGGGTCACGCTGAAGCAAAGCAGCAGTTATTTAGCTTAGCAGTTATTTAGTGACTCACTTATTCTCTCTGTGATCATTCTCATGTCAAGTAGGGTTGCACAAAGTAGTTACCTAGAGCAGATTTGATCACATGCTTGTTGTAGACTAACTACTGACTAACACACTGACTGTTAGCATGCAGAATCTTACTTGTAGTCAACATAAAACAGCTTCCCCAGGCATGAGCATTTCTTCATCTACTAGGAGTACTACTCTGAGCTTAGACTATTGTTTCTAATCATAACTTTATGTTGTGTCTTGATCCTTTTGTTATGTGTCACTGTAATTCTGTTTCTCTGAAGGCAGAAGTAGACTACAGTATGGAAGTACACATTTTGAGCTAAACACTGCCATTCAAATTGGTTGCAGAATGATTGGAGTTGATTCTTTCTGTGCACATAACAGCAAGTCCCTAACACATCATCTTGGGAATCAGCCCAAGCAGCTAGCCAAGTTAATAAATTTAGGTATGTAGAATGAGCATAGCCTCAGCAAAGTAGATATGAAGATGCTGAGATAAGAGCTGTGCATCTGCCAGTCTTCCATCCACTCTTTTGTAGTCCTGCTCTGGCTCCATGTTTTGCAGTGGGTGATGATGGTGAAGGGAACCACCAGGATGAGGTACCATCAAAGCCTGCCCATGGGACCTAGGTCAAAGTGGCAGAGAAGAGATGATGCTCCAGCTGGGCTTGATATATAAAGAGTGGGAGGGAGGTGGAAGAGGAACTGTACTGTACATGGACATATAAGGGAGGCTGCCCCTTCATCACTGCATCTCATGAGCTCCCCTGCTGCTGTTGAACAAGACAAAAAGCAGGAGGCAAGTGATCCTGAAACTCAGGATTATATTAAACCAGTGAGCAAAGAACAGGAAAGGTGAAAACAGATCTGCTCTGGATACTGCAGGAGCACAACTATTTCAGCCTTCCTTCACTATCTAATAGAATTCTGGAGGAAGGCGATCACACTGGGGATTATGTGGACATTTCTGTCCGTGGGATCTGAAAGTGGTGGCATGCAATTGGTGTGTATGTTAATTGCATTCCAGCCCCTGAATTCAGTAACAGCATTTTCTACTTATACCAGCACAGGCATCTCTCAGCGCTCTTGAGCGTGACCCTTTGAGTTAACTAGTGATAGGTTTCTTCTGGCTGTCTTACAAACAAATAAATAAATAAATAAATAAATAAATAAATGAATGAATAAATAAATAAATAAATGGAGAAAGTGCTGGAAACTCCAAATCTAGTAAAGAAACAGACATTTTTGCTGGCTAAGGTATAAAGGAGAAGACATCATGTCAAAAGTATTCCTGCACTCCCCCCAAAAGAGGAACAGAAAAGTTAGAGGAGGAGGCTCTTGAAACATTGGTGAAAGGTAGAAGTGAAGACTAGGCCATGGTTTGGATACCATAGACTGCACAACAGCACTCTGGGGTAGGACTGAGGTACTGCTCAAGTAGTCTGTCTCTGAACCTCTTTTTGAGATAGGCCCTTAAACGCTGTTCAGCGAGACTCATCCTTCCTTGCCCCTCTGTGCTGAGGAAGAGAAATCATGACCTGGGGGAATCTTCTTATTCTCCTCAGCTTCTTAGGCTCTTAACAAGGTGAAGAAGCTCACATTCTCTTCCATTCTGCTTCATTACACTTGACATCCACAAGTTTTGATGACACAGAAAGCACACATTTGTCTGTATTGCCCTGTTTTTTTAGGTTGTAATGAATTTTAACTTTTCACAGCAAAGGACTTGCTATTTTTTTTAGTTGCGTACAAGTGGTTCATTTCCCTCTTAAAATAGAGGGGAAAAAGAAAAAGAAAAAGAAAAAAATTAGCTAAACGTCCAATGCTTGCTTTCAGAGCCTTAGAGGTGCAGTGGATTAACACCTGAGGGATGGTTTGCCACTGCAGTATTTGGGCATTGAGGTGAGCACAGCAAATGCAGCAGCGGCCTCGCTCTTTGTCCATGCTGCAAACTTGCAGCAGCCCTTGACCTGCTAGGATACATCCTGGGGCTGCCCTCTGCAGTTGCTCAAACCCCTTTCCAGCCTTTTCCTCTTTGCAGCTGTGAGGCTGTGCATAAGAGGACAAGCAGGAGACAACGACATGGGTGTTTTTCACTTGCCTCAGCCTAAACACCAGCCTCTTTTTGGCAGCCAGTCTTCCGGGAACCTTTTCTGCAGTCATTCTTGCCAATACTTTAGCAGAGATCTTTTATCCTGTCCAGCTCACAAGCCTTGGCAACTGAAGCAGTCCCAGCCAGCTATGCGATGCAGCTCCACAATGCTAAATATTACCATTTTCAGAAAATGTGACTCCAACAGAAGGCTTGGACTGTGAGTTTGCAAGAACATAGATTTTTTTATATGCATTTACAGAGGGGCTTCACTTCAATCTTTCCCAAAAGGCTTTCAAGCCTGACAGCTTTTTTTTTTTTTTTTAATTTATTTATTAAAAAGTAAAAATCAGTAAGTTTGTACTAGTAAAACCTAGAACTCTCTTTTACCAGTGAAGGATTTTTTCTCTCCTCCTTGAATTTTGTATGGATGCAGAAACTAATGCAAAATAAGAGTTGCAATATTAGAGGAGATCAGAACAAAGTGTCCTTCTGGATGGAGTTTGATACAATTTTAAGCTGCTTGTAAAAGATTGCCTGTGAAGGTGAACTAATTTGGGCTGAAAAAGCTGTTGCTGTTAAACTATATTGGGTACACTTCAGTAGATAGTCCAAAATAGCTTTTTTTTTTTTTTTTAACCACCTCTGACATCTAGGAAAGATAACCGTATTTTTGTCTTAGATTGAAGGTGTGATTCTTGCTGGAAGAAACTTACACTTTTTAGAAACCATCTCAAGAAAGACATTTAAAGCCAAAAATATTGTACGGAAGCCTAAAAAGAACAAACCAGAAATCACAGATCTGAGTCAGCACCAGGCCACCATGTGCAGAGATTTATGGCTAAGTTAGATATGAGTTGTGACCCACCTGCCTGCATTCCTGGCCATTCCCAGGCTCAGTCTGGTGCCTGCAGAACTCCTGACCAAGGATGACCCCTCTCACTCTCCTGCATGGTGCTGGTGCTGTAGCATTGGAATCAGGCAAGAACTCGAGTTGGAGGGCTGCATTTTGGGGGTCCTCTGCTCCTGATGTAATATTTGGTCACTGGCTGATGTCAAGTAAAGACCTTGCTTTCTGCCAAGCTAAACCCCCCACTGTTTCAACTGCACCTTACTCTCTTTTCTTTCTACTGATAGATACTGTACATACCGCTCAACAGCTGCTGCATTTAATTCCAGAAGCTGTAGTTGGTGGCAGGCAAAGTGATCTACATACAACCTCTACCTTACTCATAAGCATACATTACAAAGCTTAGCTAGCATTAATAAAATGTTTTGCTTTCAACCTGCAGTCCCTGTGGTCCAATGTTCCCATCGTCAGGCTCCATTGTTACAGAAGCTCAATATATCGGTGTTCTCTGGCTGCCTTCAGTTTCATAATGCTGGATGCAGACCACAATGCCCAGCTATGTGGGTGGGTATCCAGCTAGGACTAGAAAGCAGGTAGATAGTTGTTTAATGCTTTTAGGCTCAGAAAATGCACAAAGGCTCTGAAGTCAGTGCCTGCTGACTTTCTATTTTCTGCTGCTTCAACGCTTGCTGTATTAGAGGGGCTCTGCTGGCAGCATCCCTCAGTAGGAGCAGCAGCTGTGGCTAGAAGGTCCTGTAAATGAATTTATCACACATGCATCACTCCCCTAGGTGCACTTCCAGTTTCACTGGAACTGGTATCCAGGTGGCCACACAAGGGGCAGTTCTTGCTGTCTTTCTTGGCCATAAATCAAAGTTGCAGGCTTCTTTCCCCATGTGACTGTCTCACCATATAGCTTTGGGTACAGGTTGTTTCTCACTGCTCTGTGAACCTAATGCTTGGTTTTCTTCATCCCTCTATGAACCATTCCAAGAGTTCATGAATTTATACTTTTTTTTTCTTACACAGAAAAAGAAACATTTCTCTGTCATCCGATGCGAAGGATATTTTTGTGCAGGGACAAGATGCTTCTAGTCCACATGTAAATAATCAAGTGCAGAAAGTCTAAAGCCAGCTGCATTTTTTTGAATATCATTTTGTTTTACACATAATTAATGCTTTTATTGAGAAGATGTTTTCATTTATATATAATTTAAAAGGCATATGATTTTCCTTCTCTATGCGGAAAGCGTGCATTTCGAAGCACAAATTTCAGAGTGCTATTTTTGTGGGTTGCATTAGATTCATAGCTGGTATGAGTTGAACTGGACAGAGTTTCCCATACTCAAGGCTCATAATGTTTAATTTCCACGTGCCAGTGTGCACGCACCCTTGCTGGAGCTGGAATTAGGCTCCTTCCATGCGGATTGGTGTGGGCTCAGTTTGGCACATCTCAGTCCTCAGGCACCATCCCCACGCTTCTAGGAATGTTCCAGGCAGAGGATCTATGGAGCTGTAGTAGTGTGTATCTGCATTCATGCCTTTTTTGGGCAGTGATAAGACAGCCTCTTCATGGAGATTGCCATTTTGTAAATAAGCTTCTGCTCAAGCACCACCACCACTAGGACTACAAAAGATGGATGATTATTTCTTCCTAGAATTGTTTTTTCCGCTGCAGGATCTGCTTTTTTTGTTAATTTGCATATAATTAAAAATGGCCCCGTGCTCTACTGAGCAATCTTGGATCATGTTTTACTCTGAACTATGCTGTGTCTGGGAATCACTTTATTCGTCACTGAAAATCAGCTTTTAATTGTGGCATACAGATATCTGCAGGCTTTGATGCAGCAAAAGCCTCTGCCTCCAAAAATAAAACGTTGCTTCTCATAAACTTTCAAATGAGTTGTTTTTTAGGGACTGGAAAAGTTGCCAAGAATATCTGCATGAAAATCTAGCATGCTGACTAAAGCATGAATTTACCAATGCCTTTAAAAACCAGGTCTGAGCAGCACTCAGGTAAGGTTGCGGGCTGTATGACTGCCTGCAACACTTCTGTGCAACACCAGCCTGGTGTGAAAAGCCTGACAGTCTGTTTGTTTTCCTGTGTGCGATCCCAAAGGATAGCAGGTACTGCTATGCCAGGGCAGCGGTGAGACAGTCCCAGCATGGCATGAGAGGCAGCCTGTGTACTGCTCTTCTTGGAGAAAGTGTGGAACAGCTGTGGTTTTTAAAAATGGCTGCAGTCCAGCTGGAGGTGAAATTGCAAGGAATTGCAGGCATAGGTAAGCAAAAATATGGTACACTTGTATACCTTCCTTGGCACAGCAGCGTGGAAAACTACCCTGCAATTTGATGCAGTTTTCTAGCATTGGATTTATTACCCATTGATTATATTAACCAAAAATCTTTACCATCAGAAAAGAACACACATCAAATAAAACGACTGGGAAAATGAGTAATTTTTGTACTGTACTTTCCATGTTGGCATATTTTCAGTACGTACAGTGTTTGGTTTTGGTCTCAACAATGAGATCATTGTTACTGAAACCAAATATTTTCCATGTATCTACATGCAAAAGATAGTAATACATGACAACATTGCAAGATCTGCTCAGTGCCTGTGATAAGAAGCATGGAAACTTCTTTGCCCAGCATGATGCCCAATAACCGCTTGTAATCTAGCATGTCTTCATTACTGCCATGAAAGCAGAGATGTGCAAGTTTGCACACTTGTTCCTTGGTGAGCTTTGGGTGGGAGAGGGCTATGTCTGCATCAGGCCAGCTTAGATCTTAAGTAGCTGCTGCCTGCAGCTGCTCAGAGGGTTGAAACACAAAAGCCAGGGTCACAGGACAGATTCTTTCAGCAGTTTTCTTGTCTGGATCAACACTGCAGGTGCTGTGAAGCTGGTGCTTCCCATCCCCAACATCCAGATCTTATCCAGACTTGTCTCTTTCCAGCTCTGTGTCTGCAAAGTAGGATCTGTGTTCTTAGCTCCAGGATGCCTCACCTTGGTTTCTGCTTGTTTAAGTACTTGTCTTTGAATCAACGCTGGAGATCAGGACACTGTTTCTGAAATTCCTTTTCTCCTCAGGTATTATTATTATTTGTTTCTGAAAAATCACCTCTCTGACGTTTGCTCACTGGTTTAGTACAGGAAAAGCTTTACAGTTGTACCTGGAACATTCCACTACACATGCAAGGTGTTGTTCTTCATTTTGACAATCCAGGAGTGATTTACAGAACACAGAAAGAAACGCCAAACACGGACAGCAGCTTCTGACTGCAAACTCCAGCAAGCCAATACTTTCATTTTAAACAGAGCTTTCTCCATAAAGCTTTGCACTTGGCTGGCATGCATCAGGTACTGGACAGCTAGGAGTTGCCTAGTAAAACACTCACAAGAGTTGACAACTATGCAAGCAGAGCCTGGGAAGTTAGGATGTTCAGTGATTTTTTTGTCAGGCTCCTGCTGAAACCTTTTGAGACATCTAAGCTTGACAGTTTGTTTATTCTCCTGAGATCCTGCTACTCCAGCTTTCTACTCGTCCTCTCATACCCCCCTCAGTTTAGCTGCCTGGTCCTCGTAGGTCTGCCCTAGGTTGTCTGGGCTTTCAACTCAACATGGTTATTCACAGGGAGAAAAGCCAACAGCTGGAATAGGAGAAGCAGAAGTAAGCATGCAGCACGTCTTGTGTGTTTAAGGAGAAGAAAGGACAGCATCTGGCCTCTGTCAGGAAGAGTTCTCCTCTCCCAGCGTCCTTCAAGGAGCTGCAGAGCTGAGTGGAGGCAGACATCTTGACTGTCTGGTCCTATCTTCCTGCAGCTTCCTTCCTTCTTGCGTATCTCCTGTCTTGTAGTCACCCAGCTGTGTGTTACAGCATGCTAGACATGTTAATGTGATGTCTGCATATCCAGAGTCCTTCTTGGGGATGTTTTCCTTCATGAAAATGAAGATCGGATGTTAGGAACGTTGACATTTACTAGGCGGCTTTCATTGTCTTGTTCTTGCACTAACTGTCCTTTCACCATTAGGGTGGTGAAGAGAGAAAAGCCGGCTTAACACGTAGTCAGAAAGCGAAAGTAAAAAGTATAGAAACAAACCCACCAATAAGTACATAAATAGGCTAACTGTATGATAGCTTGTAAAAGGAGGCAGTCTGCAGCGTGACTCCTCTGTAAACTGCATGATAGCATTGGTGAAGCCTGCTGCAGACACTCAGCAGGCTTCCCAGGGTTGCTTTTGCTAGACTTTGAGTATCATAGTTGCAGAGACTTGTACCTGTTCTGAGAGACTCTTGTTTTTTTCGTAAGCTGTGGCCCTTTGCTTTCTGAATCGGTTCATAGTGATGGAGTTAATGGAGCTGTTCTTTATCGTAACCTAAAAGGTGTCAGTTGTTTGCTTGTATGTGTTCACAATCTGACCTGTAGCGTTATGCATCCCTGAAATGGTGTGATTTGAAGCACTTTTGGTGTGGCATGTACAGTTGCAGTGCCATCTGGTTTTGATTTTATCCCTAGCTATCACACATGTTCTCCCCATGTTTTAGACACTGAACCAAACAAACTTTAAAACTAGCACTTTAAGTACTAGTGGTCACTTTGCTTCTGACTATATTGAGCACTGCACTTTTGTAAGTACTATTAGCACTGAGTTTTGAACCACTTTTTTTCCCCAGTCTATTTAGTCTCTTACGCACGGTGTTAATTACTTAGGGGCCATCAGAAGATAATTTTGAGGTGTATGTGACCACTGTCTGGTGCCTAATTTCCACTGCATATCTCTTAGCAATTTTATAAATGAGAGAAATGAAACTGTCAAAGATTGTTTTTACCTAATAGACTGAACATCTGTATCATTGACATCCAGGCAGATGTGGTTGCTGTAAACTTTGAGGTCAATCAGAGAACCAAGCGCATGGTTGTTTTTAACACCAAAGATACAGGAGAAATCTCAAAAGGGATTGGGATAGTGCAAGATGGTATAATTTACACTTTGATTTACACAGACAGCAGGATGTGAAACAGAACGAGAGCTAAGAGTGTATGGCAGATACTCTCGGTTTTGGTAGGAGAACCCGATCTGCAGTAGCAGGTTGGGTCAGTGGGAAAGCTAACTTGAAACTGCTTGTAGATGCAGATATCAGTAACAACTGTGCTCAAGCCATTGCAATACAAGCCATCATTGTGCCTGTACTGAAAGTGCTGTTGGGATCGTTGTGGCTGGAACTGCAAAAAAAAAAAAAAAAAAAAAAAAAATTAAAGGATTTGCAAATGTTTTAGACAATGGAGCATATAACCACTGGGTTTGCTGTTGAGATTGGAGAGAAGCAATTGAGATTGGAGGAGCTTAGCAAGTCGTATGGCAAGAAGCCATGTCAATGTGCTTTCCTATCCTTGTTAGATTCCTGCAATATTTCAGCATGGCTGGTATGGGACCTGAGTTGCCAGGTCTCCAGCAAAAAATCAATGGGATAGAGTTTGTCCCAAATGGCAAAGTCGTAATTCTCTAGTATTTGGACCTGGGTGATGATCCTCAGGATGCACAATGTTCAGGTTTTGATATTCCAAATCATACCCTCTCAACACTCTGATGTCTTTTGATTCTATAAAAGCCATCATGGGTTTACTGCAGCAACAAGTAAACCACGGTGCTTGCAAGGGTTCTGTGCATTCTTCCCAATGAGGTATCATGCATGAGGCCCACAAGGCAATCCTTCTATTGGAGCCTTTCCTTGGCAATGCTCCTGGATGGGATTTGCTCCTTGGTGACATGAGTGGGGGGAAAAATCCATCAGTGCAGTCAATTGCTTGAAGGAAGGGAGATGAGTTAGGTCTTCTACCTTCACTTTTAGCAAGCAGCTGTGGTGGAAATAACCTCCAGTGGAAAAAAAAAAAGGGGTAATTTTGCTTGTTTCAGCAGATGAAGTATTGACTTGATGAGCTGGTTTTGCTTTGGTTCAACCTAGGCTTTCTTCTCTGATAGAGCTTTATAGGTTTGGGTATTCATTCCGAATTGAAAGTGGTTAAAAAGCAACCCAAAGTGTTATGCTTTTATATTCTCCATAGTGTGATTTTAAAGTGGAAATGTACATAGATTCCAGACTTTTTCCTCTCCTCCTTGCCAAATTAACCCTGCAAATCTAGCTTTAAAGAACTAGCATCCAGTGGCTCAGGTGCTCTCTCAGGCGCTAGTTGATGAGAGGACAGCCTCTCAGAAAGGCTTATAGAGGGCCTTGGCCCCTTTGGCTGGCGCTGGGACACAATGGGATGCTTTTCAATACTTGAGCCCATATTCTGTCATCCTTTGGGGAGCTGAGTGCTTTCTTTCCTTCTGGGAAAAGGAAGCTGGTAAGGAAGAGGGACGCAGAACAGGTCTCTGTGTTTTTTTCCACAGGTGTAGTTTTTTGCCCCTCCGAGTTGGCATCTCGTCCTTCGGGAAGGTAAAGTTAAGCATATTCTGCTGCACGGCACACATAAGGCGTGAATGTAATGCATAGCACAGCACCTCTTTCTTGGGAAGAACCTTTTAAGCAGAAGATGGTTCTTTTAGGGGATTTCAGTTGCTTGGGTTTGAGGCAGCTCATGGGAAGTGCATTGAAATGGCACACGGACAATGTTTTACTGACCTATTCTTTCTCTCCAGCAGAGACATTTTTAATTTCTTTCCATAGTTTAGAGCTCTTTCCCAAAAGTATTTCCTGGCCCACGTGAATGACCTTGAAATGAGTCAAGTTTATCGAACAAATTGTGCATTGCAGGAAGCAGTCTCCAAATCCAAACACACCCATGCACCCATCAATGTGTATGTGCATGTATGTGTGTGCACATATACCTACAGACAGAGAATTTATTTTCCCCAGCTGTTTTTTTTTTGTGGTTTTATTATTATTGTTGTTGTTGTTATTATTATTATTATTATTTTGGGGGGTTTTGATTTGTTTTCAGGATATTAACCAAAAGTTGTTTTAAATTCATGGCATGAAGAACCCTAAATGTAAATCTGAGTACATTGTGATGCTAATTAACAGATTTTTCTGAAACTTATGTGATGCTCAGTATTTTTCTTAGGGAGTTTTGTTTAATGGTAGATCATTGTTCTGAAGGATGTTGGTCCTACTGGAATCACACTAATGGAAATAAAATGCATGTGTTACAAGTGTAGAAACGGTGAAGAATTAAGTGTGAACTTACTGTACAATACCGATTCTGTTTTCAAACGATCTGTTTCGCTGTTCAGTAGTTGACATATAAAAATGCAAATGTACTGTAATTTAGCACTTTTTCAATTGACCCTGTTCTCACTATGCCAGAAGTAAGGAGCACTTCTGGGGCTGTCAGGACCCGTCTCTCCTGACGTGCAGACCCTGTGAAGCATGTCAGGGAAGGGTCAAGCTCTTCATCCTTCCTGCACATTTTGGTACCAGAATTGGCCAGAAGGAAAGAAAAGTGTGAGAGTCTCTTAGTCCCCTAGTGTTAACAGGGTGCAAAGTGTTACATGTTCCGTACTGTACTGAAAGGGTTGGTTGGTCAGTGACTGTATTGTACTGTATGACGACGCATAAATTGCCTTGTATTGTTTCTAATGGACTGTACCATGTCCCCCATGGATCTCCATGACCCCAGTTTTTCAACAATGATGCATGTTATCAGTTAGGTCCTACAACTCTGTGGTGCTAACTCTTCCATACCAGATGGTGCTTCTGTGGACACTAACTGAGGACATGCTGACCAGAGCTTGAAGTTTCACAGTATTTCTCCTCTGTTTGTACGAAGTGAACACACACACACTAAATGATAAACTTGAATTTGTTTCAAAGCATCATTGACAATCTAATGTTTTCTATGTGTGCTTTTATTTGGGACGGCTTTTCCAGAAAGCAGCTCTCTCCCCCTACAGCCACCCCTGTGCTGCAGTAGGCAATCCTGTCCCCTTTCTCCATGGCGAGCCTGGAGCCAGGACTTAGTCTGACTCCTCTGCCTTTGGAGGTGAGCTGCTTCCCCAGCAGCTCTCTGCGTGCTTATCTGTGCCTAAAAAGGACACCTGTGACCACTCCATCCCCAGGTAGGTGGGCACTGTGGTGCTGCTCCAACTCCTCCACAACCAAAAGTGGAGTTTGTAGCAAGAATTGGCTTTTTACCAGAAGGGAGGGAACTACTGAAGAGGAGCTGGAGTTCCAGCAGGCACCTCTGTCCTGTGGGGGGAGAGCCCACATATGCAGCCCCACTGGCAGAAGAGTCACTGTTGGTTCTGGAGCTTTATGGGCTGTTGGATGGTGTGGACAGACCCTTCCCATCCCAAGCCCCCCACACGAGCTGCTTTCTGGACAAAACAAAATCTGAATATATTTTATATCTATTTGAAAACAAAGTCTGATATTTACCCCTGTTACCAACTGAATTTGCATATTGTTGTTTGCCACAATATTTGTTCTGTCTTAAAATAAATTTGCTTACTTGTGTAGTCTGAACTGTCTGGTCTGATTCTTGTTGCCTGATGCACGCTGCGGCTGTTTCAGGGCTCAGTCACTCAGAGCTGCCCTTACAGTGTCTCCCACGTAGGCGCTTCCTGTGAGTAAGACAGGGAAATGTGTCCGCCTGTGAGGGGCAATGATTTTAGCCAAGACCCAGAATATAAATCTGCCTCTCTTGGTTATCTCACATCTTCTCCCCAGGGCTTTTCAACCTTATGTCCTCTTCCACCAGTCTTTCATAATTACACCCTTCAAAATGGTAAGTGCACAACAGAAGAATCACTGCATTTCAGTACACTTAAGTACGGTTTAGAGATTAGATTGTTATTAATGTATTCAATGAGGTTAAGTAATTTCTGATGTCGGTGTTTTGCATTTGAGAAGGAAATGATTTATCGTGATGATGTCACCGAAAACAGCAGCCAAAAGCTGTGGACATCTAATGATGTTCACAGGAGGAGGAGATGTAGCAAAATCTTTTTTTTTCTCCTCAGAAAGGTGGACAACACTATCTTGGTTTTTCAGTGCCACGCATTAACAAGGCATTTGCATTGGTTACTAGACATTGTACAAAGGAAGGCAGCACTCACAAGTGGTTGCAAACCTGTTTTCCCATGCATCTTCAGGTACAGAATCCAGTCTGTGAGTAGATGAATTTAAAGGAACAACAGTGCCTGTTCCTGCCCTCCAAAATGCCCCTTTATCTACCTGTGGCCTCAAATGGGAGGCAGCAAGTTCTGCTCAGTCCCTGTGAGTGCCAAGCATCTTCACACCACCCTAAATAAGATTTATTTGTTTTCTCAGATGATTTCTTGTGCCCCCTCTAGTACAACTCCCCAGTACTGCCTCTCCCACTGTTGTCAAAAGGGTACTGGGACTCAGCAGAGCCACTGCAGAAGAGGCGTGCAAGGCTGTGTCGGGTGCTAGGGGTACCAGGGAGTGCTCATGCCACATGGGGTGTGAATGTGAGGGGCCCCGCTGTGCAAAGGTAATGTGCAGGGAGGAGATATAGGAGTGCTGGGGTGAATACCACACCAGCAGGACCTTGAGGAAGAGTTGGGTGGACCCCTCCTAGGTGCATACCTCTTTCCAGCATGTCAGCATCAACCTCTGTATTGCACGGAGCCATCAGGTCCAGGTGGAAAACATCTTCACAAGATGTGTATCACACTGAAGTTAAACCGTCCCTCGTGTCATCACCAAGGACCAGGTGGAAGCATTAGAAATGCTTTACATATCTGATTGCTTAAGTCTTTATTTATGAGACTGAGAAGTAAAATACCCTCAGGACTCCTTTTGGGGAGATAGTATGGGAGTCCCATTGGGTTTCAGCAGCCCAGTGAGCAGTCCAGGGGCTCTTTGGCTGAGTTTTCCAAGCTGTTCACAGCTCACAAGAGGCATCTTTTGTCAGTACGGAAATGGCAGAAGCCCTTTAGGAGCAAATAAAAAATTGTATTTTTGTAAATATATTACTCCCTTTTACTTTGCTAAATGTATTTTTAGTTGGAAAGCTCACTAAAGGTGCACAGTGTTCTAAACCCTCTGATTTCACCTGAGGGAAAGAGAAGTTCAGCAACTCTGGTTGTTTCAGCCCGTGGAAACTGAGGAAACTGTATTGTGTCTGCCGGCATCATTAACAGCGAGGAAAATGCTGAAACTCGTGCCCAAAAGACGCATTAGATCCAAGGAGTTCGGTGCGCTGCAGTACACAGAAATGCTCGTAGAGGCCGTGTTAGGTACATGAGGGCACGTGCACGCCAGTCCTGATGACGCCTGCCTCTAAGATGATGCAACGGAAGAACACCGTAACACACGGCGTGATTTAACGCGTACCAGAGCTAGCCGCCAGATAGGGCCGTCTTATGGCGTTACTCCACACGTCCAAGGAGCAGCACGTGCCGGGGAACTCCTCTGCAGAAGCGCACGCAGCGCTGCGCTACCCGCCGTGCCTCACGGCTCCGGTTCCGGAGGGCAGCCTCGCCTCTCCGCCAGGCCACTGCCGCTACGGCAGCGGGGCGACGCCTAACCGGGGGGCTCGGTGGGACTTCGCACCCCGCACGGGTGCCGCGCAGCTCCAGAGGCTGCAAGCCGCGTTTGCTTTCCGTTATTGACTCCGGTCTGCGAGGCAAAGCGTTTCGGCCACTCGGGCTGAAGCAGAGCGACTGCTCGCAACGAAGCAGTAGAGCCGAGGTACCCCGTGTCGCGGCGTCCTGCTATCCTGCGGCCCTGCTAGACGGCAGCGGCACCCCCGGGCCCCGTGCCGAGCCGCCCCTCAGGGGGGCGGCGACCGTTACGCCGCGGCGCGAAACCCCGCGCACGCGCGGTGGCGGACAGGAAGTGCGGGCGGGGGCGGAGGCAGGCGGAAGTGCGCAGGGCCGGGGGCCGCCATTCCGGGGAGCGCAGCAGGCCGCGCGCCCCCGCCGTTGCGCCGCCAGCCTCAGGCGGGCCCGGGCCTCGCGGGCGCCCAGTGCGGGGGGCCCGGCCCCGGCCGGCAGCGCCGCCATGGAGGAGAAGAGCTTCGCCAAGGAGCTGGATCAGTGGATCGAGCAGCTGAACGAGTGCCGGCAGCTGAGTGAAAGCCAGGTCCGCAGCCTCTGCGAGAAGGTGAGGCGGGGAGGGACGGCGCGGCGCGGCGCGGGGAGGCTGGGCGCCGAAGATGGCCGTGCGGGGGCCCGGCGCCGCGGGCGGGAGGAGCTGGGCTCGTTTGTGCCTCGGCGCTGCCCGCATCGCGGCTCCGAGCGTCGGGAGGCGTCGGGTGCAGAACGGCCCCCAGCCGGGAGGGCGGACGTCGCCCCGCGGCCGTGGGGAATCCTCTGACGTGCGATGAGGGATGGAGGAGGGCGGAGAGGGGCGGCGGGTGGGCTGTGGCGCTGCCTGAAAGAGAGGCTTACGCTTTACTGAAGGGAGGCTGGGATAGGGCGGGAAGCGGTTGGAGAAATGGTATAGTTTGCCGTTCTCTATCGCTGTTGGATGGTAGCGTGCTCTTCAGCTGTGTTTAGTGCGGGCTGCAAAGACAGGAGACGGGTCTTGGTGGCTTTTGTCTGAAGTTAAATGCCTGTGTGCGAGCACACCCCTCCATACTGCAGTCTATGACTGAGGTAGGATTTCTTTGCATGTATGAGATGTGGCAAGGCCAAGGAGCTGAATTAGGCTTCTTCACGACGGAGCAGCTAAGATTGTTCTTGCTGTTCACTTTGTAGCTCAGTGACCGCAGGGACCATTGCCGTGCACCAGATCAGCTGGTAACTGCTCTGCTTCGTGTGCCTGACAGCTAGCTCACTGTTCCCTGTATTGTTTGCATTGCTGATAGTGGGCTTGGTTTTGTTGTTGTGTCGTTACCTGTGTCTTATTGAGTTCTTTCAGGAGCAAGTGGTCTGTTCTGGTGCCTGTTCCTGGCATTTTGGCCAGTGACTAAACACCTCAGTGACAGCTTTCAGAAGATGCAACTATTTCTTTTTCTCAAGTCTTCAGTAGGCCACCATAGCAATAGATTTGAACAGTAGAGAGGGTCTGCACCATCACCTCAAAATGTGCTAAGAGTGCCCTTCAGAAGGTAGGAGTTGTTTGAGTGCCACAGGCAGATATTCTTGAGGACTCCAAGCAGTGGCTGCCTGGCAGATGCTTTTACCCGTGGCCCTTCCTTCTGTCTGACTGCACATTGGCCTCTATTTTCTTTCTCCCATTCTGTTTCTTACCCATGCTGGGACTCTCCATTTGCTTTATGGCTTCTTTTGCACTCACAGAGCTGTGACAGGTGAGAGGAGGGCTGGTGCTGCAGCAGGGAGCAACAGAAGGGCCTTGAGATGTCGATGTCCTGAAGAGCAAGCGAGTTTCTTGTGGCTGTGCTGTCTTGTGTGAAGTCCAGTTGATGCACCTGAAAGAATTTATCTCCATTTCAAAACAACAAGAGTTCTGAACTTCCAACTACCAAGCTGTTAGAAAAAAAAAAATATTTCCTTCTTAATTAACAACAAAGCCAGAGAAGGAGCTGTAGCTGCTGTTTTCAAAAGCTGGACAGTACTGTCAGTAGATTGCATTGCAGTCAGTGGCTGCAAAGCAGGAGGAGGTGCCAAGTTGAGTGCGCAGCTGCAGGTGAAGGGAATGTCAGGCCTCAAAAGTGACAAGTAGGATGTGAACCTGTGAGGCACAGCATGGTTTTTTTGGAGATGAATGTAAGCTATTGCAGCATCTAGTTTTCAGGTAATGTTGGCAAGTGATCTGCAGTTCTTTCAGAAAGCTCGGTTTGTTTCCCTGAGATAATACTTGAGAAACCGTTGACAACCTTCCTGGTCAAGTGCAATAGTAACTCTTGCTTCAGGTTTTAATTAGTAATAGTATTAGGTGGTTAAAATGGAAAAGAAAAAAAAAAAAACCCACAAAAAACATCTGGAAAGTTTTATATGAAAGTGTGGGATACAAAAACAGAGTAAGTCCCAGACTGGCCTATGTGTACCATTCTTGGTTTCACTTGCTGGCCTTGTAGAAAGTAATGAGGGAAGCACTGGAGATAGCTTGGCTCATATGTGGTATAGAAATCATTCTTCTCTCAGAAAGCTTTTGAAATTTCCGCCTGTAGAATCACTGTAAATTGATCTGCCTGGTTATGACATAACTTTGTCAGCTAATCCATCTTATATTCTTTATAGAATTAATCAAGATGTCATCCAGTGATAGCAATAAAACACTTCCCATTCTGCTGGTCTTAAAATAAAACCTAAATTCCTGCTGATATTTAGAATATAACAGAAGAACAAACAATTATTGTCACTACTGGAGCTTCTAGGCAACATAAATGTTTCCAGCCTGTTAGGGAAATGGACGTTAGACTTCTTGTATCTCATACTGCTTAACTTGATTATTATAGTCCATGTGAGTAGATGAAGGTTGTTAAAAACCTTCTTTCCACTCTCATTAAATAGGCAGTGAGAAAATCTATGTAGCTCAGCATTTGATGCTGTCTGCACTTAATCAGAGGTGCAGTGGCTTGTTCTGTATCCATGGTTGTGCTGGCTTTGAATTTGGGTACTCACAGGAGGGTAGCACTTTCTGGATGGAACTCCTTTTGATCCTGTGTGGGCACTGCTGCCCCTCAACCTGCACTTTGAGCAGCTAAAGCTGGGCTGAAAGACTAAGGAGGTGCACTTCATTTAATGGAAAGTGCTCTCAAGGTTGGACATGAAAAGCTTTAAATGCTTTTCAATTTGAGATTCAAGACAAGTGAACAAATGAATTCTGCTCATGAGGGAGTTGAAACCTTCGTTATAATAAAGACAGGTTTTCATTAATATAAGATATGGCATAAAGAAAATCAAGTTAAAGGCTGTTTCTTAAACACAAGCAAACAACCATCCATAACCATCTATTTCTTTGTAGCTTCTTTTTTAACATCCTCGGTCTCTATGTATCTAAAACAGGGAGTGGAGACTTGTTTCTGTGAGCAGCTGAAGAGCTTTGTGTTGCAAAGTGGTGGGAGGAGAAGGATTCTAACCACTAACGAATACTTGCATTTCTTGTCCAGTTGCTGAAAGGTAATTGTGCGCTGATTCTTCAAGCTGAGCAGAAGGAGCCAGTTGGTGCTTCAGGGAGTACTGCTGTTACTGGCATGTACCTGTGACAGCTCTGCTCTCTGAGATCATTTTGCCCTGTAATAATTTCAATAGAATGAGCTTGTAGGCTCTTCTGCTCTGATCGGTGAAATTAGTATGAGCGACGAAGCCAAATAGCATCCTGGATGCCATTCAAACCATGACACATTCTGAGAGTGTTATGCTGGGTCACAGTCAGCGGTATTTTATCTCTTCAGCGATGAAGTTTATCTTGCATGTACTGGCCTGGATGGCTCTAGGAGTGTGCATCCACATTAGCATCAGTGTTGCTTTTGGGGCTCTAGGGTGCCCTCTGCTGTTGAAGGGCAAGGCAGCTCCAGCACTCCAGCTCCCCTCCCATTTGGGGAGAATCCAGCTGGCTCTTGTCAAACAGTGCTGCTGAGGCACCTCTGAGATCTTAAGATCCTCAGCCTGTTGATGCTGTAGTTTAATTAATTGCAACTGGCAGATTTAAATTGGAAACTCCATAGCTGGTTTCTCTGATTCTTGAACTAAGGGCCTCCAGCAGTCAAACTGAGGTCATGCTACAGTCAGTGAATCTTCCAGAAGAAGCTGCATTTCTGTGCTCTCAAAGGACCTTTCATTAATCGGGTGCCTAGGTCTCTATTATGTTCTAGGGAAAGCCTGACATTGAAAATCTAGATGCATCTTAATCCCCTCACTGATGGAGTCAGCCTACACAAGTCTTATAGCCAAATCCAAACGGTATGAGAGATGATATATGTTTGATCATTAAGCCTCTCACAGAGGTTTAGTCTCCTAGTGATCCTGACAGTAGTCTCGGGGCCTGTTTAAGATCTCCAGTTTCAGAGCAGTGTATTAAGAGGTTGCATTTAAGTCCTAAGACTGCTCAGTTTCTTCTTGTGACAACACAAGAAAGAACTGGGACATGTCCTCCAGCATTCATCCATGCAGATCAAGGGTTGAGATGGCAGGCAGCTTTGACTTCTGGTCTACTGGGAAAGAGAGGAGAGCTAATTTGATTGGCAGACTCACAGCCAACAAATAACTTACACTTCAGAATAATTTTGAAGGCAGACACTGTAAATATTATGCCTACTTAAGAGAAGGAGATTTTTTTACTGTAATCATGAAATGCTATAATGTGATGGAAAGTACAGCAATATCAGCAGAGTAGCACAATCCTAGGCTACAACAAATGAGAACAAGCCCAAATGCAGCAGCCATGGATACAAAAACAAGGGAAGAAAAACTGCTTACTTTTGGAAGGCTTCCAGTAGGTAAAGATCTCCAAACAGTTTAAGAAGCTGTTGCTTTTCAGCTGTCAGCTCCTCCTCTCTCTTGATGGAAAACTTCTAGATTCTCCTAGTACCAATATTTCAGGTGTCCTGCTGATTCACCTTCCTAGGATGCATTTAACATGAGCATTTTGGGTGTTACTGCACAAAAGGAGCTGCCCTCTGTTTCTTGAATGCTTCTTTACCTGTATGTGTTCCCAGGATGCATGCGTGGGAATGTGATGCTGGCAGGTATGCGCGATGCCTGTACCATGCCCTGCATCTTTCTCCCAGAAGCATGAAGACCCTGTCTTTTCATGCAGCTGAGAAAGGAGCAGCGTGCACAATACAAGAAGGCAGAAAATACCTAGTACCTTTTGTGGTTCAGTTAACTCCAGTTCACAGTGAAGCCCAGTCTCTTGATTCATGCAACATGTGTCAGAACACACAGAGCAAGTTTTTTGTGACTGAAGTGTTTTCTGAGGGCTGAAGTTCTTGAGAGGTCCTGTAGGTGCTTTTAAAGGCATGAACAGGAGGAACTCAGGAGGGCTGGTGCAGTCAGATGCCATGTGTTCAGTAGTTTACACTCCATTTAGAACTGCAAAGTGGACTCCACATCACTCAGTCTATAATCAGGATGTCTGTGAGAATCAGGGTCACATCCCTCAGGTTACATACCATGCAGGTGGCATACTGGGCACTACCCAAGCCAGTGGGCTTTAGTTGTTGTTTTTTTTTTTTTTCCCCAGTGTGTAAGAAGCAAGGCATATGAACGCTCGAATGTGAAGACAGGTGTGCTCAGGGGAGCCTGCTGAGGGTGTCCTTAGTAAGCAGCTTCTTACCACGTGGTAGGGGGGACCTAACTCATCCTAAGCAAAGGGACTTGGAGAGCAGCCAAATTGCCACCTGCGAGTGACTGTTCTGCACGGGTGATCCTTTGTCCTTTCTGTCCAAATCTGGCTGAGCCTGCCCATGGGTGCTCTCTGTGCTTCAGATGTGCCAGAGCTCTGGCCTATGTCAGCTAATGAACTGGAGGCAGCAAAAACAACCATAATAATTGATAACCATAATAAATAATGCAGATAGGCTACATTACTACATTACATGGATGTAATTAGCATAGGAACTGCTGGGTGCAGAGAGATGACTAAATTCAGGAATGCCTTCCCTCCATCTGTAGTTGTGTTGTTGCCAGTTGGTTACGGCCAGGAAGTTGATAATGGCTCCAGAAGAATTTAAATTAAACTTGGAAGAGAATTGGAAATTTGGCAGGAAGCAGGCAGGTGCCCCGGGCTAGAAAAGTGCCTCATGCATATGCACCAAGGTTCTTGCCAGTTTAGTACAAGTAAGGTTTACGAATGCTTTTTTTCCATATGACTTCAGCAAGAAGAAACCCTCCCCTCTGTGAAGGAGATGGATTTGATGGTTGCTGTGTGTCCTGGGAATGGCTGGGAATAGCTGAGAGATTCCTGTTCTTGACAGTTGTCTCTTACCATAATGTGATCTGAGAGCACTGTGCCTTCAGATAGCTGCCTCAGGTGCCCAATGCTCTGCCACTTGTTCTCATTGCCCTTTGGCAGAGTAATGTGGTTCTGCTCATCTAGTGCCACAGCAGTGTCCGGCTTTTCTGCCAGGCGAGTTGCTTCGTCACATTCAGCCTTGCTTAGCATCAGCTCTGCTCAGATGATGAGCTGGCTTTGTAGATACTGAGCAAATGCACTGCTTGCAGTGCTGTTTCCATGGCACAAATCAGTTTCTGCCAAATCCTGGTTTTAGGATAGCATGCTTGGTTCTTGGGTGTGCAGCGATGGGAGAAGGAAGTACGAGGGATGCCAGAGGATGAAGGCAGTGAAGATTAGCTGTCAGGGCTGGCAGAAGAGAGATTTGAGCCTGCTGCTCTGTTGCCATTGAAGGCAAGGCGTGTGGTTCCTTGTGGCTGCGTGGGATGGAAAGCAGTAACTTGGGTGGCAGTCAGGCTAAAACGTGGCAAGAGCAGAGAGCCTGTGTGCAAGTGTATCATTGCAAGTCAGATGACTTCTCAAACAAGCCTCAGAGGCCCTGGTTTTACTACTGGAATAAGTGTGAAATAGTATCTAGCTTTACCCTTGCTTTTGCAAACCAAATTTTTCAGAAACCACAGTAGTTGCCTGGGCAATGTGCAGTCTCTTCTGGTGTTCCTGCCTTGCCCATAGGCTTCCAAACCCTGTTCACGCAAGCCTCCCGTGGAAATCATGCTGACAGGACATGAGATAGCCAATGATACAGTTGTGATTCTTGAGGTAAAGCTGCTAGGCATCATGAAGCTGAGTGGCACTTGGCTTTGGCAGTCAGACTGGAACCCCAGTGCTGCTATAGTTCACAGGTCAGATGAATTGACCTGAGCTCTTCTGAACCAAGAAATCTATCAGTCAAATGGACCAGCATGCTTCAAACAAACAAGTCAGTTGTGCTTAAGGAGGTGAGATCTGCATGTGACACTAATGAAACACTGGAATAGCACTTACAGTCATTGTATGCAATTCAGAAATGACGGGAAAAAGCAGAGGTTTTATGGATGAACCTCATCAGTGATGGAAGGACTGTTGTATGCAACAGCAAATCTTAAAATTCACACTCCTTAATTTCAGGAGAGCTTAAGAATTAACTTGTTTATTTACTTCTTTGGATTTGTTTATTGTCATATATGGTACAATAAAATCTGTGTGTCCAGGCTTCACAGTACCAAACTTGTCTTTTTGCACAATGGTTGGTAAAATGCACTTTGCCTTTGCTTATTCAGCAAGCTCTTTTTTTTTAGTGGTTTCTGTTAGAGGGAAACTGATTTTCCAGTGCAAATGCAATGGAATAACTTCTGCACCTGCCAGTGGAGGAGCTTCATGCATTTTCATTCTTTTTTTTTTTTTTTTCCCCTCTTGTTAGGCTAAAGAAATTCTTACGAAAGAGTCAAATGTGCAGGAGGTGCGTTGCCCTGTCACCGTCTGTGGGGATGTCCATGGCCAATTCCACGATCTTATGGAACTCTTTAGAATCGGTGGGAAGTCTCCAGACACAAATTACCTGTTCATGGGAGACTATGTGGACAGAGGCTACTATTCAGTGGAAACAGTGACTCTACTAGTAGCGTTGAAGGTACGGCTGGACAGCTTTGTTACGATAACTTTGGGCAAAACTGTGCTTCTGAGGGAATATGAAAGAATTTGTTCCCCCTTGACATTGCAGTTGGCTTGAGCTAAATGGATGCAAGTTGGAATGTGTTGATGAACACATGCTTTTATATAGTAGATCTGAGTGCTTGCCTGCTGCTTGAACTTCTAGTTAGTATTTCTCCATATCTTTTATACAGTTCTTGTTTTAAAGAAAAGCTGCTTTTTTCCTCCCCCCTTTTGGTCAATAGGTACGTTACCCAGAACGCATTACAATACTGAGAGGAAATCATGAAAGCAGACAAATTACACAAGTGTATGGCTTTTATGATGAATGTCTGCGGAAATACGGCAACGCCAATGTCTGGAAGTATTTCACAGATCTGTTTGATTATCTTCCGCTTACAGCTCTAGTAGATGGCCAGGTAAGCTTCCTGCCCTGAATAAACAAAACTGCTTGTTTTGTAGCACAGCGCAGTCTGTGCTGTCTGACCCATATATGAACAATCTCAAACAAGCTGTCTTAGCTTGTGGCCAGAATTTTTTGTAAAGCCCATGTGTTTACCCATGTGGGTTTGGGAAGAATTGGGTGAAGTATTAATACAAGTTGATGGTACAACAAGGCCTCTGTCTCTGCTGCCTAAGGAGTGGCAGGGTATTGCAGTTACTGTTTATTTTAAAGGAGTCTTCAGTAGGTGAGAATCCCCTTGTGATACATCACATGCGAGTTGACATACTGCTGTAATACTGAAGGCACAGTATGTTTATTGCTCCAATACTAGTGTGCAATGTGCAGCCTTCCAGTTTTGTTTCTATCTGAGATAATTAAAACTTGTTTTCTCTCCTGTGAGGGCAGACCACTGTAATTGCAAAATAATGGGTTAAAACCAGCTATTTCTGAGATGAGTCTTCCCATACCAAAATGCATTTAATGGATTGCTCATTTTTCTGCAACAGATATTCTGTCTCCACGGTGGCCTCTCTCCATCCATAGATACACTGGATCATATCAGGGCTCTGGACCGCCTGCAGGAAGTTCCACATGAGGTAACAGGAAACTAGGTGCACTACAATTTAGATATGTTTGTTGACAGTACAAATGTACAGTCATGCAGAAATGCATTTACACAGTGTGACATACTGTTCTGCAGAAGATTATTGCCTCAGTAAGAGCTATAGCAAATGAAAATTCATTTGGTTAAAACACACCCAAGTCAATATGCTTTGATTACAGCAATCTGCAAAAGGAGAGCTGTGGGGTTTTCACAGCTGTTTCTCACTGAAACAGATTTTCTTGACTGTCATGATGACTCAGTCATATTGGCAGGAGAAAGTGCCTCACTGCACACTTCCTTGTGAACTAACCAAAAGATTGTTGACAAAGCTGTTGTGTCACTGTCCCTCCACCTCAGCCAGTGCTTTTTGTGTTTTCACCATGTTCATTGCTACCCTCTTTCTTCTGGGCAACCTGACAAAGTTAGAGGGAGCCTACAGGACATGCTGATGTCCAGGAGTCCCACATGGAGCAGTTGGGGAGTGCCAGTTGGACTGAAGAAACCACCCTCCAAGGCTAGCAAATAGCTCTCCTCTTTTGGAGTTGTTGGGGCTTAGAGTTTATCCCCCCATGAAAACAAACTGTTTGTCTTGAAATGTATTGGATACAGGAGAAAGAACAGAGTGGCAAGGTCTGCCTGAGACTTCTGAAAATCTGAAATAAGCTGTTGGAATTGCCCCCAGAACTAGGAGGCAGGTTTGCCTGGTGGGGCTTCTGATTGTAGATAGATGGTAATTATTGTTTTGTTACTCTGGGGTTTTCACAGTCTTTTCACTGCAGTCTTATGCTGCATCTGTTTGCTGAAATCTGAATTTCCCAAGGACCTCTGTGCATGATCCCTACCACGTACCTTGGATCAATGGATGGGAGACAGCGGAGGACTTTGATAAGCAGTAGACAGTTTGTAGTGCCCCTTAATTTCTTAATAGCTCAGCGAGAAAAGCTGCTGAGCTTCGCTTGTGATTGTTAAAAGATATGTACCAGGATATTTCTAAATATGTAAAATCCAATGAAGAACAATTCTGCAGAGAAAATTACATGCTTAACACCCTGCCAGAAGAACTGCTGAAGATTAACCATCAATCTTTTGATTAGTTCATAGCTTCACGTGGGTAATTTCCTTTGCAGTAATTTATTACAAGTTGGCTGGCACTGATGAACCCTTTGTGTATCAGACTTGCATGCATACTTTCCCATGTGGCTTTTATTATACTGTGAGAGTCAGGAAGAATGTGGATCTGTTCTGCACATCCTTGCAGCTCTGGCTAGGTGAGGTGAGATGGCGAGCCGTGTGTGGTGGAGGTGACCACACAGTTCTCTGGTAGTACAGACTGCTCAGTATGCGTATTTGTTCCTTGTGAATGGATGTTGACTGATGCATGGAGTAACTAACTGTTGCTAGATAAACATTTGTGGCTTATACAGAGAAGAACATGCAGGCAGGCTTTTGACTGTAAATATTTAAAGATATATTTTCATAACTACTATGCAATCACAATGAAAGCTAACAAAGAATACTCACTTTTTTTTCAAGGGTCCAATGTGTGATCTGTTGTGGTCGGATCCAGATGATCGTGGCGGCTGGGGAATATCTCCACGTGGTGCTGGCTACACGTTTGGGCAAGACATTTCTGAAACATTTAATCATGCCAATGGTCTTACACTGGTCTCCCGTGCTCACCAACTTGTCATGGAGGTAGGAGAAACACTTTGTGCTGGACATGCAAAAAAAATAAAATAAAATAGGTAGATGTAAATTCATGTCACTTTTGTGAGATGTTCTGGTGCATTTGCATGAGCTGACACGTAAAGGCTAGGCGTAAGAGGGATTTTAATCATGTGAAAACAACAAGCGATGTAAAAGGATGTGCTTTGACCTGCTCTGTAACTAAGTACATTGCCAGAGACCCTGCCATACCCTGTTGAAGTAATAATCTTCTTAGATGCTGTATTAAACAGGCTGCCCTATAGTACACAGTAGTCAGATGTGTCAGGGATTAAGCCTTAACTTTGGCTGCTGATGGTCTATTCTTGTATGTCTTGATGGAAATATGCCTAGTGGGTCAATGGAGCAGACTTATTTTTACGTATCGCTCAAGCAGGTCTTGTAAGTGGCAGCGCGTGTCAGGATTCCCTTCCAAGTGAACTGGCAAATTCTCATTTGTGGGGAATGAAAACTGAGGGTTTACCTGAAATCTGTAGTTTTCTTTCTTGTGTGATCCACAATTTGCATACAAACCCATTAACCCATTAGTGGCAAATAGCCAGTCTCTGTATAGAATGGCTTAAATTATTCTTGCTAGGTAAACACTGCTTGTAAACACCACTTTGTTGATGTTGTAGAGTGCCTTTTGAAAATGGAACTACCTGGAATGAACCTACTGTTTCACAAATGGCTTGAGTTGTTGTTTGAGGAAATTCAGATGGACTGAGGGTTGAGGTTTAACAGAGACCTCTTTTCTCTTTTTCCTGGCAGGGTTATAACTGGTGCCATGACCGAAATGTGGTGACCATTTTCAGTGCACCCAATTACTGCTACCGCTGTGGGAACCAGGCCGCGATCATGGAACTAGATGACACTTTAAAATATTCCTTGTGAGTAACGTGCTTCAAACAGTTCTCTTCCTGCTTAGTGGTTCCGTTCCAGACTATGAGAAAAGACTGATCCTTTCCAAAGGGGTCCTTTTATGAAAACCTAGTTCAAACTGCTCTAATTGCAAAAAAAAAAGTATTAAAAAAAAAAAAGAGCTAATTAAGCTCTTAAAACCACTCCTTAGGTACTGCTTTGTCTCTTTTTCCTGGTTCTGAAAGACTGGAGCTTCTGCAGGGCCAGGCCATGTTAGCTCTGTAGCAGCATTTCTACCAGCAAAGGAGTTTGCCTCCTGCTGGTCATCGGTTTGGGGACCTGCTGTGTCCTCTGGATTTAGATTTGGGGTTGTGGGAGATCTGGGACACTGCAGGTGGAAGCTGCTGGGAAAGTAAAGTGACAGCAGCAGGAGACCAAGTCTTGTGTTTGCAGTATTGGAAACTGCTTTGTGTGGAGGAGAAATGACCCCTTTTTCTTTCCTGCAGCCTTCAGTTTGACCCAGCACCTCGTCGTGGAGAGCCTCATGTCACCCGTCGTACCCCAGACTACTTCCTATAAATCTCTCATAACCTTTTAGAAGGAAGTACACCTGGCGTTTTAAAGAGCAACAATATTTACATGTTTCTGTAAGAAATCGGGGTTCGTCTCTACTTATAATCCCCATCATGGACCAAAATGTGCCATACTGAGGACGAAGAGCGTTCAGCACAACTTGAGACTGAATTCCTTACAACACTATATATCCTATACCAATCAGTCCAACAGTCAGTTTGCCTGCTGTATTGTAATCATTATTTTTTGTTGGTTTTTTTTTCTGGACTGTTCAGAGAGGACAAGGTAACTCTAATGCTTCCATCTCCTTTTACGCTTATTTGTAAATTTTTAGTTCTAGTGGTTAACCGGCATGAATTAGCGTTTCGGAGTTCATTTTTAAGGGAAATGCACACTAACTTCTTGACCCCACCACTTTTGATTTTACTGAAAGACGAGCGCCTGAAGTGGAGCAGTCCAGGCTGGCTGGAGCCCCGGGCGGCCCGGCCCAACGGGAGCAGGAATGGCCTTTAAGGCCCCTTCCACCCCCCGCCCTTCTGCGCTTCCAGGAGAAGGGAAGCGATTCCTGCTTTTGGGAGTACGTTGTCATAACACGGAATAAAGCGTTCCCTTTTTAGCTCGATTCCCGTCCTGTGTTGTTCCCGCCTCCGCGTACTTGTCACGGCCGCGCTTCTCCCGCTCGCTGTACCTGAACAATAAACGCCCTTCTCAGCCCGAGCCGTGGTGCTGCGCTCTCGGGGGCGGGCCGGGGCGGCGCCGGGCGGGAGGGCGGGCTGCGGCTGAGCCATGGCGGCGGCCGCGTACGAGCTGCTGGTGCTGGGCGGCGGGTCTGGGGGGCTGGCGGGGGCGCGCCGGGCGGCCGAGATGGGCGTCCGCGTCGCCCTGGTGGAGCCGCGACGCCTCGGCGGCACCTGCGTGAGTTGGGCGGAGGCGGCGGCCCGAGGGAGGCGGCGGGACGCGGTTAGCGGGGAGGGATGTCGCAGCGGGCAGGAAAGCGGCTCGTGCGCCGGGCGGCTGCTCGGGGAGAAGCGGCGGCGGTGCGCTTCCCTTCCCGGAGCGGCCGCGCGACACTGCCGGAACGCGGCCGCAAACGGTGCTCTTGGTGGATCTCTCGTATTCTACCTTTGGACCGCGAGCACCGCTGACCTTCGGTGCTCAACCTCGAGGAAGCGGAGGGCTGTGACACAGCACGAGGAACGCGGCACCCGCCCGCCTCGGCTGTCCCGGGCACGGGGCTGCCCTCGCCGCCGGCTCCGGGCAATGAGACGTGGCGCGCAGCGCTGCCGGAGCATCTCCTCGTCCAAGTCACGCTCGCAACTTGCTCTTCTTCCCTCCTAGGTCAACGTTGGGTGTGTGCCAAAAAAAGTGAGTGTGCTTTTTTTGTTGTTGTTTGCAACGTTATATTCTGGGTCAGTTTCAGCCCCGACACAGAGTCCGGTGCCTTGGGTTTGGCCCTGAGCGAAAGGCAGATAACTGCACTGAGGTCAGGGCACAACCTGCAGAGGAGGGCGTGGGGAGGAAGCAGTGCTTGCAGAGCGTTGCGCAACTGCACCTCCCTGGGGCACCCAGATCCCTGTCCCGTGAGCTGGTCCGCGCAGAGGGATGGCATCAGGAAGTGCTGCCTGCACGCAGCCAAGCTAAGATCCCTGTGGCGCAAGCCAGCGAAGCCGCCTGTATGGCCTTGCACGCAAAGAGGGGTCACAGTCGTGCAGCGGCTGGGTGTTTGCTGCAGCAGACCTCGGGGCCCCCGTGGTGCCTGCAGTTCTCCTGAGACCACAAGAGCCCGCTGGGTGTAATGGGCTCTTCCTGAAGCCTGCCTCACCGGGGCACTGAGAGGGCTGTGCTCTGTGTGAGCAGGTGATGTGGAACACCGCCATGCACGCCGAGTTCATCCATGACCATCCTGACTATGGCTTCGAGATACCTGGCGTCAGGTTTAACTGGAGGTGAGGCGCGGGCTGGGTGAGGCTGGGTGCCAGCCCCAGTGGGGATGGCACCTGCCTGCTGTGCAACTCACACCTGTTTTATTTTGGACCTCCTCTGCCATGCGGAGAGAGTTATTTCAGATGAGCTCTGCAGCTTAATTAGTTGGTGGTGACAATAAACTTCCCTCTTTTTCCAGAACCATTAAGGAGAAGCGCGATGCTTATGTGAGACGCCTGAATGAGATCTATGAAAATAACGTAACCAAGGTGTGGATGCTTTTATTCCCTAAGCCTGGCGTGGAAGCAGTCCTTTCTATCTATTTTCTGTATTTATTTGCTGCTGATGCGATACCTGCTGTTGCTCCACAGGCTCGCATTGACATAATCCGTGGCTACGGCAAGTTCACCTCCGATCCGGAGCCCACCATCGAAGTCAATGGGAAGAAGTACACGGCTCCTCACATCCTCATTGCGACAGGTGGGCGCCCATCGGTCCCTCCTGACTCTGAAGTTCCCGGTGAGTACCCACATAACACAAGTAGGGAGCAAGTGATGTGGCTGCAGGAAGCTTCTTGCAGTTATCCATGGTAAAATCACCGTGTTACTTTGCAGGTGCCAGCCTCGGTATAACCAGTGATGGGTTCTTCGACCTGGAGGAACTTCCCAGGTACAGTGGAATATCTCCCGTCCCGGTGATGCAGTGGAGAGGTGAATCCCAGAGCTTGGTGGCTTCTCAGTGGCTCCAGCTGATCACCTTGCTCTTCTCAGCTCTGCCCTGGGAGGTTGCACAGGCTGTTCTGCAAGGCTTCCGCTATGGTGGCACCCAAGATGAACTACTTGGTTTGGGCCCAAGAGAAGCTGCCAGGCTTCCAATGCTTGTCAGGCTCCAAATACATGCACGTGGCATTCTTGCTTCTCTGCAGGCACAGCGTGGTCGTTGGTGCAGGGTACATTGCAGTGGAAATCGCAGGGATCCTCTCCACATTGGGCTCCAAGTCCTCCTTGCTTATCCGTCGGGACAAGGTACTGTTGCTGGCCATCCCCACGGTGCCTCCCATTGCAGCCACATCCCAGCTGCCCACAGGTCTCTGGCAGGGTAGCCAGGGAAGCTGTGGGTGGAGGCAGAGCAGAGGCATGCTGCTGAGCCCATCCCTGCAGCTGTAGAGTATGCAGAGCTTTTCTGTAGCAGTGCGTGCCATGGGAGCTGCTTCCTTCAGCTTCATGTTGAGTCATAGCTTGAAGAAAGCAAACTAAGGAAGATTAAAAAAACAAAGAAATGCTTTACCATGAAGCAGAAGTGTCCCAGCCTATTTGTGACAGAGTGGGGCAAGAAAACAGGCAGAAGGGAGATGGAGGTGGATAGAGCCATCAAGCATCCTAGTGTGTGCACTATCATCTCAGAGGGCTGCATGGTCCCTGCCTAGGTCCTGAGGACGTTTGACTCGCTGATCAGCACAAATTGCACACAGGAGCTGGAGAACATTGGAGTTGATGTCTGGAAGCACACAAAGGTATGGGCGCTCACTGGGGACAAAATGAGGTTGATGATCTTGAAGGTCTTTTCCAACCTGAGCAATTATATGATTCTGAGATGGATGGGGTGGCACCCCAAACAAGGGTGGTTGCTTACTGACCCTACTAGCACCATCCCACCATGGCTCCTGGTTGTCCCCACAGGTCCAGGCTGTCACCAAGTCCCCCAGTGGCTTGCTGGAGGTGAAGGTGACATCCTCTGAGCCTGGGCACAAGCCAACTGTGAAGGTGATCCAGGATGTGGACTGCCTTCTGTGGGCCATTGGGCGGGAGCCGAACACGGAGGAGCTGTGTCTGGAGCATGTGGTGAGACAGAAATGTGTCCCCTTCCCCTTAAGCATTGCCATCCTTGGGCTGCAAAGCTTCTTGGTGCCATGTGGAACCATAAAAAGTCTGGTGCATTCCTGCCAGGCTCAGTTCCTCCATCCAAGGACCTTCACATTGCTGTGAGGACCACAAGGTTCTAAGTGCTGACATGGCTGGTGTTCCCCTGGCAGGGTGTGAAAGTGGATGCCCAGAACCATGTGGTGGTGGATGAGTTCCAGAACACCACCAGAAAAGGGATCTATGCCATCGGAGATGTCTGTGGCAAAGCCCTTCTGACCCCAGGTGCGTACTGGTGCTCTCCATCCCCTCATCCTCTAGCAGAGCCATGCCTCACATTCCCTGTCCCTCTCCTTAGTGGCCATTGCAGCTGGAAGAAAGCTGGCACTTCGGCTCTTTGGTAACCAACAATATGCCCGGCTTGACTACAGCAACATCCCCACTGTCGTCTTCAGCCACCCACCCATTGGAACTGTGGGCCTCACAGAAGGTAGGGGTGGGAGAACCTGCAGAGAGGCATGCAGGTGTTAAATCAGTGCACGTGTGGAGAAACAGGCCAGGGAAACTGATGTGCAGTGCTTTATGCTGCAGATGAAGCCATCGCTGTGCATGGGAAGGACAACGTGAAGATCTACTCCACGTCATTCACCCCCATGTACCATGCAGTCACGCAGAGGAAGGTGAAGTGTGTGATGAAGCTGGTCTGCGCTGGCAAGGAGGAGAAGGTGTGTGGAAGGGGATGGTAGTATCCCCACCTAGGAAGGTGCAGGTCCCCTTATAGGATCTTGCTGCAGGGAACACCAGTGGCTGTCCCTGTGGGGGCCACCAGTTGTGGTGGTGGTGTGCACTCCTGGCTGTGACTCTGGTCTCATACTGGCTTCCTGCTTCTTCCTGGAAGGTGGTGGGGCTGCACATGCAAGGCCTGGGCTGTGACGAGATGCTGCAGGGCTTTGCTGTGGCCATCAAAATGGGAGCCACCAAGGCTGACTTTGACAACACAGTTGCTATCCACCCTACCTCTGCAGAGGAGCTGGTGACAATGCGCTGAAGTGTGGAGATGAACTGCTGGCAGCTGAAGCAGAGGAGCCATTCCTTGCCTCTTGCCAGCACTTCTTCTGTGCAAGTTAATCACACGAGCAAATTTCACCTCTTTCTCTCTGAAAATTTTTCCTGGGTTGTAGGAAATCAATTTTTCCTTTCTTAAAAAGTGCCTAAACATCAGCGAGTGCTTGGAGAGCAATACAGTGTTAGAATCAGCATGGTGTGACCCAGAGTGGAAAATAAATGCAGTGATGCTGGCAAACCTTTGCCTTGTGTGTTGTAATTGCTGTTCTGTGCTGTACCATACAGGATAGGAACAAGTGCTGAGACATCATCTCAGCCTCAAGAGGCAAAGGCAGGGAGTCACCACGGGATCCCGAAGGGAAGGGGTCAGGATTGCAAACCGTGTGCAAAATGAGCTTCCTGAAGCCCAGTGCTGCGCCGGGTTTAACCCACGAGGCTCCTAACTCGCCCTTCCAGCCGCCGCCATTACGCGGCTCGGGGGCGCGGGACTGGCGCTGAGACCCCAGGGCGCCTGCGCGGCGCGGCCGCCATCTTCCCTCCTGCTTCCATTCCCCTTCCGGCCGTGGGCGGCGCCGCGCTGCCGGTGCGGCTGCGAAGCGGCCGGAGCCGGCGGATGAAGGCAGCGGGCCCGGGGCTGCGCTCCCCGCCTCGGCATCGCACGTGGGCCGGATGCGGGGCAGAAAGAAAAGCGAAGCGGTGCGCACGGTGACGGCTTCGGAAGCAGAGAACGCAGCTGGGTGAGCGGTTTGGGGCTCGGCTGCAGAGGCGAATTCTTGCCTTGCAGGGGCTCAAACCGAGGCTCGTTTGGTTGGTTTGGGGGCCCAGGGAGAGTGACCGAGCTGTGCATTCACGCCTCTTGAAAGCAGAGATGGAATCCTGCATTTCTGAGGCTTGAAAACAGGCTCATTTGGCCGCTGTTGGACCACAGTCTGCAGCCCATCACGCATTTTTCAGCCTCCCTAACAAGCGCAGTGGGATGCTGTGGGAGCTTGAGAACGGAGACCAAGCGGCCTATTTTTGGAACTCAGAGCCAGTTTTGGGGGCTCAGACACAGAACCCAGGCCTGCTGCCTTGAGCCAAGCCCCGGGGCTGGCTGGGTGCAGACAGCAGCAGGGAGGGTGCTCTCAAGCACAGCACTGGTTGTGTTGGTCCCCAGAAAGCTGGGTGCTGGTGTGCAGCGAGCTGAACCCACGTGACATGTGAGACTCTCTGGGTAAAACATGACTTTTCAGCTCAACTGCTTATTCAAATGTTAAACAATGCCCAGAATAGTTACCAACGGGCCTGCTGTGTAGTACAACAGTTAGAAAACCATGGCAGCTTGTATTAGTATTCACATTATAACAATGACTGATTTATGGCCTTTTCAAAAAGTCCAGACTGCTGGAACAAGCATGAGCTAGAAACAAATGAGCCAGAGCCACAGCAAGCTGGAGACTGCTAGGACCAGACACACCAATTAATGGTAGATGCAGGGAGCCAGAGGTGTCCAGGACTACTTAGTAGTCAGTTGAACTGATTGATTAAGTATTTTACAATGTATAACTATGACATGTAATGTTACAGTTATGACAGTGATTGATGTATGACCTTGTCTAAAGCCTAGACTGTTGGAGCAAGCATGAGCTCTGATGAGCTGGAAACAGCCACAACTAATAAATCAGCAAAAGCAAAAACTAGTCTGTATCTATACAATGTACAACTATGACATTCAGTAGTAATAATCAAGTTATGACAGCAATTGATTTGTGACCTTGTATAAAGCCCAGACTCTTTTAACAAGCACAAGCTGTAGTTACCTGGAGCCAAAATAGAGCTGGAGAAGTCTAGGAGATTTCCAAGACATATCCACAAGCTGGAGCTGCAAACAAACTGGAGAGCAGCACAGAGCTGCCTATAAACCAGAGACGCAGCAAGTTGAAGACATCCAGGGTTAATTAGCCTGCAAATACAAACTAAATTAGTCAATATCTATACAGTACACAACTAAGACATTCAATATTAAAGAACAAGTTACAACAGTGATTGATTTACAACCTTGTCTAAAGTCTAGCTTGTTTAAACAGTTTTAATTGCGTGAGCTATGACTACCTGGACACAGAAATGAGCTGGAACTACAGTGAGTTGGAGGCATCCAATGAATTGTAGATGCTGGGAGCTGGATGTTTCCAGGCCTGATTAATCAATAAATCTAAAATGAAAATAGCTAGCCTATAGTTTATGACATACAACTATGACATACCATACTAAAGTTGTGACAGTGATTATTTATAACCTTGTCTAAAGCCAGGCTGTTTTTACAAGCACAAGCTGTGATCTACTCACAGAGAAGCAAAATTGTTTCTAACAGGTTCTTGGCAATCCCAGGCAAAGTATTTGGAGGTAAACCAATAGTCACATACCAAAAAAAGAGCTGAACTCACACAAATGATGAAGGAGCTTTCTGACTATAGAGCCCTCCTTTGCAGCGAACAGCCCAAGTCCAAGAGATAGTCTCTCTTCAGTAGCCGACCCTTATAGGAGCCCCTTATGTGAGCCCAGGATGCTTCCACCCTCCTGGTCACACGGGGAGCACATGTGCAAACAATTTGCCTGTGCTCCCTGGGCCAGCTACTCCCCTTCACGAGGCGCACAATCATGACTTCAAGCTGTGTCCCGACAATTCCCCTACAATTGTAATGAGCCAGAGCTGAAAACCGAGCTGGAGATTAAATGAACTGGGGATACAATAAACGAGAGACTTCCTGGGCTAGACACCGCCATAAACTGGAACTGCAAATGAGCTGGAGAAATCCAAGGCTAATTAATGAATACAAGCTAATTAGCTTCTGTACAGCGTACAACTGTGAACTGTAATATTCTGACAGCAATCGACTTATAGCTTGCGCGAAGCCCAGGCTGTGGTTACCTGGTGCCGGAGGTGTCCGTGCCCCCTGCGGTGCCTCAGGGAGGTGAGGAGCAGGGTGAGCGCGGGCTGGGCTGTCCCCTGCACGGAGCCGAGGCGGTGTTTGCAATGGGAGAACGAAATCCTGCACAGTCAGGTCTCTCCCTACTGGAGCACGCGGACACGGCTGCGGGCAGGTGCCAGCCCTCGGGAGCCGTGCTTCCAGCAAGGCGGGGCCCCACCGCGCACCGCGGGCTGGAGCCCCCGGCAGGGAGGGCGAGGAGCTGCTGGATTTCCCGAAGCCCCGCTGGTGTCGGGAGGCGGGAGCCGGGTGGAAGCGCGGCTTCGGGGCCGCGTCAGGCCTCGAGCGGGATTTACTTTGTACCGCCAGCCAGGAGCTGCCTCTTGCCACCAGCCCGAGGCCGAGCTGTGAGGATCCGTGCCGAGGGACGCGTCGGCGGACGGGCGGGGGAGCAATTCGGAGGAACGGCAACGGGGCCGCCCCACAGCTGCCGTCCCTTTCGCGCCTCACGGCGCCACGCGCCAGCTCTGCCGGAAACTGCGCTGCGCTGCGGCGCCACCTTCCGGCTGCGCCGAGACCCGCAGCGCCCCCGGCTCCTGAGGCCTCCAAGGAACGGCGGCGGTCTCGCCCTGCGCCGCGGCGCCCCCTGGCGGGCGCTGCTTGACACAACAACGCCCCTACGCCGAAGCCCCGTCGCGCGGGACGGTGCCAAGAGCGATGCGTCCCGCCCTGCCCTGCGTTGGGGGGAACATACGGGGAAGCGGGCACGGCGGGGGGGGAGGACACCTTGCAACACGCAGACAAGCGCGGGCTTTCGGTCACCCTTTTATTAGCACCGTGACAAGCGCGACCTCTCGCCCCCCCGGCCGGCGCCGGGACCCGCCCGCAGGTTCCTGGCGGGCAGCTGTCGGGGCTTAGGGGATCCCCGCTGACCCCCCAGCCCCCGCACCTTCACGCGACGTCTGTCTCCAGCACATCTTCGCTCCTCGAGGGCACGTTCTTGTTCAGCGTCTCCATCTCCTCTTCCTTCCTCTTCCTGCGCTGCTTCCGACAGTGGCTTTTGAGAGGACAGGAATGAAACAAATGAGCGGAACGAGATATCGGTGATGCCCCGCGCCCCTCCCAGCAGCTCAGACCGAATGGCACCTGGCCGTGCCCAAGGGCCGCGCACGCTGCTCCCGCCCCGGCCCCACGTACTGAGCACAGAGGCAGACGCAGACGACAAAGACGATGAGGGTGACGATGGCAGCGATGAGGGAGATGACCACGATCTGGCCCCGGTCGCCTCGCAAGTAAAAGATGTCCACCTGCTCACACCGTGCCCCCGTGTAGCCTCGCTCGCACCTGCCGCGCAGCGCGGGGGACAACAACAGGGCTCTAAAAACCGTCGCACCACCTGCTGCCCCATCCCCGCAGCGTGCCGTTCCCCCATGCCACCACGTCCCCTCCGCTGGCGACTTACATGCAGGCTGGAGCCGCCTCGGCCACCAGGAAGCGGCAGCGTCCCTTGACGCAGTAGTGCCGGTACTCCTCGGGGCATCGGGAGAAGTGTCCCCGCCGCCGCAGCTGCGTCACGTTAC
Organism: Phasianus colchicus; assembly: GCF_987193195.1. NCBI lineage: Eukaryota > Metazoa > Chordata > Aves > Galliformes > Phasianidae > Phasianus > Phasianus colchicus. The sequence goes on along the minus strand of NC_143439.1, from coordinate 16,104,894 downwards.
CTGCAGGGACCAGGATGGGATGCAGCGGGGACCCTGAGTATGGCCTCCTGCCGACTCACGACCTTGGCCATCGCCGGCCCAGGGCCGCTGCGCTGATAAGCAGAACCTGGCCTCTGCGCCAGACAAAACACGGCAGCTTGCCGCTCCGCTCCCACACCTCCTCACCTGCACAGCCCTCGCAGGGCAGACCCTCGGTCACGTTGGCATCGGCACCCACGCAGCTGAAAAGCGCCAGGCCTGGAATGAAGGAGAGCAGCTGAGCAGGGACGGGGAGACTGGCAGCCACCGGGAAGGGACTTTTTGCCTCACCAGCATCAGCTTTTCTCCAGGCAGGGAGGGAGGGATGCCGCTTCCTACCTGTGGGCGCCCAGCCATGGCCCATTGCAGCCTGCACGCTGCCCATGCCGTGGTGGTGTGACCTGGGGGATCCAGAGGGACAGGAGCCAACAGGAAGGGTTTGGGGGATATGAGGATGGCTGGCAGAGCCCCAGGTAGCCAGATGGCCCCTTTGGAAGAGTATGGGTGTCCAAAAACTGCTGGGGATGGGAGGAGGTAACTGAGCTGCAAACCAGCCCTGGTGGCTTCAGGTGTCACCACACCTGTACCAGGTGCTGTGACATCCCTGCTGCTGCTGCAGGGAGACATCGATCATGAAGCAAACCCAGGCACTCAACCCGATTGTGCCACTTCATGGGCTCAGATGGGAAAGGGACAGTCATCCTGGCCCCAGCCTTAGGGCGGTTTGCACGGTGGTGCAGTAACGAGATCTCAGCAGTGATGACCCAGCACAGCCCCAGTTCCCACAGGACAGGTCCTGCTGGTGGGGCCGGTGCTTACCAGGGCAGCATGTCACCAGGGGCACATCCTCATCATGTGGGGAAGAGTGGGCGGGTGTGCTGTGCCACTTGGCCACCTGGCCTGCCCGCCAGGGCCTCATGGTAGTGGCAGAGGGACTAAGTGGGCAACCTCCTGAGTCCCCCAGCCAGCAGTAGAGCCTTTCCTGGCTCTGTGTCCCTCCAGGCTATATATAGGCAGCGCTGCTGTAACTGCACACGTCGTGTGACTGAGCGCCAATAAGCTTGGGTGCAGTCTCCAGCATGAGAGCTGAAGCCCGGCTGCCCCCCCAGCACCAGCTGCGGGCTGACTTCACCCCAGCACGAGACGACCCCAGCAGGGCAGCTTCCCCACCCTCACAGCAAACGGCTGCCACAGCTGCCCTCCTTCTGCAAGCCTCCCTCAGGCAGCCTCCCCTCAGCAGGGCGGTGGCATGGGGATGATGTGGGTAATAGCAGCCCTGTGGGGTCTCTGGCAGCCAGCTCTCAGCCCACCCAGCACAGATGTCCTTCCAAGGCTGGATCCCACAGTCCTCATCTTCCTGTGCTGGGCACCACGGCCCCAAAACAGGTCGGGCACCATTCCCCTGTGTGGGTGTGGGCTGGGCAGAGCACGATGCAGCCCCGCCAAAGGGCCGAGCCCCGGGCTGCTCATGGCAACGGGCACGCCTGGGACCCAGGGGGCTGCCTGCTGCCCGAAATCCACGCAGTAGGTGGAGTGATGGGCAGCAGTGGGGCTGTGCTGCTCCTGAAGGCAGCCAAACCAAGTGACTTGGTAAGGGAGGCTCTGGGGCAGGACGGCTCTTTATGGAGGAGCACCTTTGCTCCGACGCGGGAACCTGCGGGGCAGGCACTCGCTGCCTAGTATCCTCTATCGCTGGCGCTGCTTAGGACGGCAAAATATATCCACATGTCCGCGCGTCCACATGTCCGCGCACCCAGACGTCCACCAGCACTGAGGCTGCCCGCGGGCAGGGTCTGCTGCCGGGTGGCAGAAGCGTCCCATCCCCACTCCAGGGAGGTTTCAACCCGAGGGACTCAGCACGGGGAGCACCAGGACGGGATCGGGAGGGAACACGAGACACGACATGCGGGGCACGGGGATGGCAACGGGTAGGCACCGGGAAGAACGTGATGGGACGGGACGGGACGGGACGGGGAGCACGGGCTACGAGCACTCCAGGACCGTGCGAGCCCCGTGCCAGGACGGACTCCCCCGCGCGGCCGCGGTGCCGCCGCTTACCGGAGGCGAGGGCCAGGCAGAGCAGCAGGGGGCCGGGACCACCGCCCGGGACCAGGACCGCCGCCGCTTCCATGCGCGCCGCAGCCTCCGCCTGCCCGGTGCCCGGTGCCCGGCGGCCGCGGCGGGGCGGGACGGGACGGGGCGGGGCGGGAGCGGCTCTGCCTCCTCCTCCTCCTCCTCCTCCCGCTCCCCCCGGCGGCGCGGAAACCCACGGATGGGACCCCCGGAGGGGATCTCCCCGCCCGCACCCCGTGCGGGGTGTCCCGAGCGCTACGGAAAGGGGGTTCGTTCGCACCCGCCCCAACACCCTCACGCGGAGCCTCGGGCTGCCGTGCGGTGCTGCGGGTGCCAAGAGGGTGGCACATCCCCGGGGCGGCCTCCCGGCTCGTCCGCGCCCGCATGAGCTCAAGGGGAGGAATGACGGGCTGGAAAGAAAACGGTGACCTCACGCCGCGGGATGGCGGCTGTGAACGCGGCGCTGGCAGCCGCCCCGCTTGGCCGCCCGCCGGAGCTCCGCTCCCGCACACGCCCGGCTGGTGGGCGGCCCTGGCGGCCCGCGTGTGCCTCGTCCCGGGTCCCTCTGAACGGGCCTTTGGGCCCCCGGGCAGCAGGGGTGTGAGCACCCTCTTCCGTTAGGGGGAACCCTATCTATTTCCAGCACAGCAGCTCGGATATCCTATATTTACCGCATGCTGTAGTTCCTGCAGTCTCCCAAACATCGGCTCTCGGATATCTGACCGTGCCTCGTGCACACCGCCCGAGGGCCGAGCTTCTCGGCTCTTTCCGCCATTCCTCTTTTGTGCACCACTTCTTCTAGAACTCCCCAAACTCAGCAGTCCCTCCTGCTTAGCAGGCTGTGTTCTTTTCCTCTTTAGCATCCTCTTTCTCCTCAGCATTTTTTATTTCACCTCTTCAGATCTCAGAACCCTTCCTTGCCAGCGGCACTGCTAAGACGGCAGATGCATCTCGGCCATTCCCTTCTGCCCGCAGAGATGGAGGAGTCTTCCAGCTGAGAAGGTGCAGGAGGTCAGGAGAAGCCGATGGCGGGTAAATTCCCCAAACAAAAAAGTCAGAGAACCTCTTAAGCATCAAACGTTCCAAAGAATCTGTTGCTAATGACCGTGCCAACGAGACCAGGCGGGTGAAACCCGTGCCAGTGACACCAGGTGAGGTGACCACGCAGAAGCGGCCAATGCCAATGAGACCTGGAGGTGGCCGTGCAGACGGCAGCTGGAGCCAGAGGACGGTGCCCAGGAAAGGTCTCCGAGGCTTCCCACGGTCACCGCGTGGGGTTTGCAGTCAGGGCGACGCCGAAGGGGGGGGGGAAGCGATGGCTGCGCGGTGCCGGTGCCAGCAGGTGCCGCTGCGCTCTCGGTGCCGCTGCGGGCGGCGAGCGGGGCGGGGAGCGGGGAGCGGGGCGGGCGATGCCTCCCCCCGCCTCCTCCCTCCGTCTCTCCCTCCCTCCGTCCTCGGCTGCTCGCGCCGCCAGGACCATGGGTTGCTGCTGCCGCCTTCTCCTCGCCCTCCTCCTCCTCCTGCCCGCAGGTGAGCGGCGGGGACGCGCGTGGGAGGGGAACGCGGGGGGACACCGCGCAGCTCGCCCTTGTGCGAGAGGCGCTCCGAGGCTCTGTGGGAAGCGGCCCTCCTGGCCGCGGGTCCCGGGGGCGGCTGGGATGCGTCCAGCCCGGAGCCGCGCGTGTCCGCGGGTACCCACAGAGGCGCGCTCCGGGAGCATCCCTGGCCCTCGGGAGGCTTTGGAGGCAGCCCGGGGAGCAGGAAAGCGCCTGGCGGAGCTGCGAGCCCCGCACAGGGACGAACGCGTTGGGCGAAGAAGCGTTTAGCGCCGAGCTGCGTGCGGCACCGCGGCACCGAGCCGTGCCCGGCTTGGTGAGGTGCGGGAGCACTCAGCCATTCGGGGACCAAACGGCCCGGAGCGGGTCAGCTGTTCCTGGGACTTCTCCAGCCGAGCGTCCCACCTGAGCCCGCTGGCAGTGCTGAGGCTGGGGACGAGTTGTTCCCAGTACGGCATCCCATGGCAGCATTGGTGGGACCCTATGGAAGACACCTGGGAAAATTCCTACTCCGTGCCTCTTGGGATGCTTGCACAAGAGCACGAATCTTTTGGATGCTTCCCATATATATATATTATTATTATTTTCTCCGCTGAAATAGTATTTACAAGAAAAACAAAACCAAACAAAACCCAGAACTATTCCACCTTTAAAACAAAAGAAAACCAACCCAACCAACAGTTTATTTAAATATGCTCATTCTTCAGGAGTTAGTGACAGCGAACACAGCTTGGCAAGTACCAAATATCATCAGGCTTTTTCCTGCCCCTCTAATGAGATAATAGCATCTCTCGCACTGCATTTGAGAAAAGAAGGAGGAAGTTTTTGCCATTCCTTTACTCAGAAGGCGGGACACCAGACCAAAGCCCTGTCAGACCCATCTCAGCACCTTTTTCCTTCTTCATCACAGCCCAGGACCAGCAAAACACAAAGCAAAGTTCTGCAGTCACTCTGACCCTGCTGGGGGAATCTGTCCTGCAGCTGCTGCTCCCCCATGACAGCACCCATCACAAAAGGTGCGACCCCTCATTGTCACAGCGGGACAGGGACCACAAGAGCCAGAGGATCCCTCCATCCTCATTGCTCCTCGGGCTGCCCACAGGGAGGCAGCCGCTGCTCCCTGGGTTGGAAATATCCCCACAGTGAGCGCTCTGAACCTCTGGGTTTGTCCCCAGGCAGCACCCAGGCAGGCAGAGGGACGCCAAGGACAGCCTCTCCCAAGGGGACAGACGTAGGAGAGCAGGTGAGGGACACAGACAGCTTGTTTGTTTCCATTGCGTGCCTTTTTCTTTGAACTACAGAAAGCTTCAGGCTTGGGAGCAATTAGGCTTAACCCATTTAATGACCGTGCAGGAAGCCAGCCCAGCTAGCCATTAAGTCAAAGCAACCAAGGGTACATGTGATCTGAGTGCCGGCAATTTTTTTTTTTTTCACTGAAAGCTTTGTTACTGCGTTTACATTGGACCCTGTCTTTCTCCTCCCCTCACTGCCCTCCCCAGATGTTGTAGGGCTGTCAGCAAGACCTAGCTGTGTAGCAGGAGGTGAGGCTGCCCAGCTCCTAGTGCTCTCAGAAAAAGCAGGAATCCAGGCAGAAGCCAGCGCTGCCTGTGTGTGCTCATACAAGGGAGATCTGCACCACAGCTGCAGGTCGTCAGTGTCAGGCTGGAAAGCAAAAGCACCGTAGCCTGACCACAAGCAAGGAGAAGGGACAGCAGAAAAGGAGAAGCAGCAGCAGAACGGCACAGGAAAGCATTGGCCACAGATATGAAGGCTCAACTAACGAGGTTACAGGCAGGAAACCCTTGCTCTATATTTAAGTATATAGTGTTTTACTGTTCCACACAGCAATAAAGTACTGCGTGCTGTAGGAGCAAGGGAGTCAGGGGTCATTCTACCACTTCCTGCTGAGAGCTTGCATAGCATGTATCTGTGGGTAAGGAACTACTGAACTCCTCATCCAGAGCAAGCACTCCTGGTTCAGAAGGGTCAGCTGCTTCTCCAAACACAATGCATGAATAAACCATCCCGAGCTATGTATTTTCACATAGCGCTGCCAGCATTTATAATTTATCACCCATAAAGCTCACCATATACTCTCAGCAGCACCAGCAGCTGCAGCCAGCAGCTTTTGTAATAGGGCTTCACTCATAGCCCCCAGCACACTGTGGTGCATGGTGCTGGGGCAGCATCTGCCTCTGGGGGGGATCCTGCCTGCAGCTGTTGAGGTTGCCCTTAATTTTTGCTTACAGAATAAAAACACAGATCTACGAGCAAAAAAATCTCATGCTGTGTCTTACCCATGCGTTTCTATTTGTACCTATCCAGCAGCAGCTGCTGGGATGGGAAGTGGCACCTAGCTTTGCTGCATGAAATAGGTGTGCTCTGGACAGCCAAGAGAGCTCTCTTGGGTGAACTTATTCATTGCTCTTTGCTGCATTCCCATCTTCCAGAAAAAGGGTGTTTAGGTTAAGTTTGGAAGCTGTTGTAGCCAAGACAAGCGGCTGGGAAGGAAAAGAAAGAAAGCCACGCTATTCCCCAAAGCAGTACCTCTCACCTCCTGAGACAGGCACATAGCAAAACATGATGGCTAGGGAGCATCCCCCCATGGGTCTGAGTTAATGTGGGGTGAGGACTGCATTCCCCATGCGGGTTAGGTCAGGTGGACCTTCTGGTGGCTGTATCAGGTGCAGCATGTCAAATGGAAGCTGGTTGAGAGCACCATTTCCACCTCTTGCTGGGTGCCATCTTGCTGTAGCACAGCTGTTGTGTCTGATTTCATTTTTCTTGGGCTGGAGCTCTCTTGTTTTCACACTGCCTCTCAGCTGGTGTAACAGCCTGTTCTGAGTGCTGATGAGCAATGCACTGCTAATGAGGCTCCCAGCCCAGGCTAGGTATGTGCTGCTAAAGCAGAGCTTAGCTTGTGTGAGGGTGAGACATCACCTCTGCTTGCCATGGAGGAACTGGGCCAGCAGCATGCCAGTAGGAATCAATCCACACATTCGGTGGTGTTCCCTGGGGTGTCCCAAGTGACTGCACTTAATGCTCTTGAAAATGAAAGCATTTGTATTAGAGAGATTTGGGCTTTTCTCACTCATTTCCCATCTTCTCCAAGAAGACCACCCATGCCAGTGGCCACTTAGAGCTCATGTGGGGCTGGAACGTGGGTGATGCAGGGTGTTGTGCCAAGCCGCTGCTTGTGCATCGCTACCTGGTGCTCCCCATCCCGTTCTGCTCCCATCCAGATTCCTGCAAGGCAGTTGCTGCTGTAAGGGAATTAGATGGGCAAATTCCTCAGGGTTGAGCTATGCGTGGTATCCTTTGATAACTGATGTCCTTCAGTTGCTTTGACAACCCCTGCCTGCCTCTGAAGTCACGTGCTCTGAAGGGAAGATCTCTGGTGTTTTTTTAATCCTTTATTCCAGTGCACTCTTCTGGCTACTGCTCACAGTTGCAGCCCAGGTGCTGAGCAAACAAGGGAACCACCACCTCAGCATTTCTTCACCTTTTCAGATGTGCTTATAGAGGAGCTGGCTTGCTGCATGTCACCCAGCACCAGGAGGATGGGCTGTCTTTTGTGGGATATGGTGGCTTATCTGGAAAGACCCGAGATTGCCAGTGGGATCCTAGGGCAGCAGGGTGCCTTCAGCTCTCCTGGGCAATGCCTGTGACTTGTGACCTGCTGGGGATGAGTGCCCAGTCAAGGCACGCACCCAGACCTGGCTGTGAGGCCAGCTGCACTTGTGCCATGTAGATATTATCGGAAACTTTCTGACTCATCCCAGCCAGCAGCGCTGCCAGCTCTGCAGGATCCCTACCAGTTTGCCCCAGACATTCAGGCAGACCACGGTGGTGCTGCTGGTCCGAAGGACACACAGACACTGGGTAAACCCCAAAACCAAGCCGGCGTGAGGATGTGTTTTGAATTTCTGAATCTACAGGGACTGAGAGGGAAGCTGTCCCACCGCGGGTCTCCTTGGTGATTAACAAGAGCAGGCATCCTTCTCCTGCAAGAGCCCATCCATCCCTGACATTCAGCATGGGTTGGCTTTCTTCAAGTGCATGGGGTAACTCTGCAAACACTACCTCACAGTAGTGCCTCTTTAGTACAAATCTGGCTGGTGTTCAGAGTGAGGCTTCAGGCAAGCAGGAAGGGGGTCCAGGGAGGGAGTGAGCTGCTCCTCTCCATGAAAGTGCTCAGGGTGCCATCAGCCCACTGAGGGTCTTGTTGGAGTAGCAACACATCTTGAGAGAAGCTGGGGTGGCAGCCTTTAACCTGCTGTTCCAGTTGCACCCGGCTGACGTGCCCCAGTAAATATGTGGGAAGCATTACTTCAAAGCAATTGAAGTACAGCCCCAGCCCTGATCTCAAGAATCCCAGGAGTGAAGGGATGCTTGGTTCAGGTTGTCAGTACGTTCACATCCTCAGACACCACCTAGCAACTGCTTTCTGCCCTAGTTTTGGCCACCACTGGTACAGAGCTCTTAAAATGGTGGATGCGTGTTCTACACTTTCCTTTGCAGAGGCTTATGTGCCTGCTGCTGCGATTGTGTTTTGGAATTAACAATGCCTGCTGACAGGGATGCTGGCTTGGTGGTGATGCAGCTTGCAGCACTGAATCCTCCCAGCTGCCTCGGCAGCAGTTGTTGCTTGGGAAAGGTGTTGCTGCTCAGCACTCCTGGTGAATCCAGCTGGGGCCTTTGGGTGCCACCCACTGTGGGCCATGGGAATGGGCGGCTACCTTCTCCCAGGTTGTGGCTGGGGGCACCTGGAGTGTGGAACCAGCTCTCCTGGTGCCACCAGCAAAGAGCTTTGGGGGAATTGGCCTTCCAGGTGGCAAGAAAAAATCAGTATTGTCCTGAGATTTTTGTCCTCTGTTCTCATGTAGCTCCATGCTAGAATGCTGTGGGATTATACATAAGCAAGAGCATGGGAATAAAAATTCCCCCTGATGTCACTTGCTGCTGGCACACTCTTTCTCCAGCCTAGCTGTGCCCATGGAGCTGCTAGTGGTGGCTCAGAGCTGAGTTTGGCCCTGTGGAGAACAGAAAAGAGAAAAAGAAAAAAACAGCAGCCACTGGTGGGGACAGGGGACAGAATGACTCATCTTCATGTTAAGAAATGGAGATGAATGAATGAATGCACAAGGAAACAGTGAGGGAAGAAAGAGGCATCCTGTGTCACAGTTCCCAGCTGTGTGGTGCTTGCTGCTGCCCGCTCTGAGGGGAGTTGGGGACAGGGGTGCCAGCCTGGGATAGGAGCTGAGCCATGAAGGGAAATGGGCTGGGATATGTGGGATGGGGGTTCCAAGTGCTGACCGCCTCTAACTCTCTCCCTGGGAACGTGAGCAAGAAGAATCCCCTCCTTTCCACCATTTTCTTCCAGACGGTGATTTTGGCTGGCTTTGGGTTTCTAGGAGCTGTGGAGAAGGAAGTCCCCATTACCATTGATGGCCACGGAGACCTCACAAAGATTTCCTAGTTACTAATGCTTGTTTTTCTCCCTGCCAGGACTCGGTGATGACCCCATAGCATCCCTTGCCCCCTTCCCAGTGGTGGGGACATCAGCTGGGCCAGGCTCGGGGGGCACATCTGTCCCCACAGCAGCTCCCCACCAGTCTACACCTCTGACAGCTGCAGGACCCACCAGTAACGGAGTGTCCCCCGAGGTGGGTGGCCGCAATGGGAGCACCATGGCCATGCTGTCCCCTGCCTCCAGCCCCACAAACACTGTCACTGCAGCAGACAGCCCATCTGTGGCCCCCAGTTCGGTGCCACCAACCTTGGAGACAGTCCTGAGTCCTTGGACAGCACATTCCAGCATGGCGAGAGGCACGACAGATTTGGGGACAAATCCCAGCCCTGTGGGCACGCCTGCATCCTTCTCTTCTTCCTCCCCTCACAGCAGCACCCTGCACTCATCCCCTGGGACAGCATTGCTCTCACCAGCCATCCCCACCCAGCCACCAGCACTGATGAAGGACATCCCTTCCCCAGGGACGCTGGCTGTGGCATCAAGCCTGGCCACGGAGCCAACATCCCCCTCAGTGACTGTGGCCAGCCCCACAAAGGGCATGGCTGAAGAAGGCAAAAGCACTCCCTCCACTGGTGTCACCATAGAAGAGGTCCCACACGCCTTGAGTGCAGGTGAGCAGCACCCCTCTCTGTACACATACAATATATATGTAACTTTTTTTCCTGCTCTTGCCAGTTAGAATTTATTTTTCCAGTTATTTTTCACTTAATTTCACTTTCACTGTATTTTGAGAAAAAAGATGTGCTCCTTGGAGGAATCTGTGTCATCTGTAGAGGCAAGGGGTTGTGGATACCCACACTCAAACACTCAGATGTGAATAAAACCCTGAGCTGCAAAGATGACTTGAAATTTCAAGGAGGAAAGGGAGGAAGCCTCAACCATGGGTTAGGAGTTGGGACAGTGTATGTTTCTTCTCTCCCTTCTGGAGATAGCATGAAGCTAGCTTTGACCTGTCCTCTGCGAGACCAGATGGGTTAAAGGGCCAGAAGGTGGAGGTGGCTAGAGCCTCTTCCTTGATGGCTTCCAGCCCTGGTTTGGCATCTGGTGCTGCCTGATGCTGGCAGGAACACTGAGGAGAAAGCCCAGATTTCGTAGAATAGTTTAAGTTGGAATGTGCCTTTCAAGGTCCAACCCCAAGGGCTGGATTTTGCAAGGAAAGCTCAGTAAAATCTCTGCTGGGGGCCACTAGACCCCCCCAAAACCTTTTTACCAGAACACAGACTGAAATGAATTTAAAGCTCCTGGTCAAGAAATAAATGGCAGCTCTGGGGCTTCTAGGTCTGCAGTAGTGGAAAAACAACCATTGTTTTTATCCCAAACCCACCTGCCCTGTGTTATGGGAAGGGAGCAACACATAGAGATAGTGGGGTCCAGCAGCCTCCAGAAGGGAGTGTCACAGGGATGCCTGTGCAGGACATGGATCTGGCACTGGCACCAGGATCTGAGCACTGCCCTTTCTGGTGCTCCCTGCAGGCAGCATCGTGGCCATAACTGTGACGGTCATCGTGGTGGTCGTGCTGGTCTTTGGGGCGGCGGCGTACCTCAAGATCAGGTAAGGCTGGCCCTCTGCGGGGCCTTGAATCCCAGTCTTTTGAATCATGTTTCTATTGAAAGCCAGAGCTTTCTTTGTTGCTTTACAGAAGCCTCACTCAAATGCCAGTGATGCTGCTCAGCACGCAGCCATAACCAGCAGTTATCCCCAGGGTGAGCTGTTGCCTTGCACCTTGCTGTGCCTGCAGTGATAAGCAGCAGCATGGCCCAACAAGATCTAGATGAGCAAGTCTCATGTTAATCATGGAATCACAGAACGGCTTAAGCCCATCCTAATTCCAACCTTCCTGTTTACTGTTAGGTGTGCCCCAAAACATGGCATGGGCTCATTCTCCCTTCCAGGGGGTCATGGGGAGGCGATGATCCTTTTCCAGTGCCATTTCTGGTGTGTTCTGTAGGCGGTTGGTCAAGGTGGGATGTGCTGGTGGCCAACTGCCTTCTACACAAAAGCAAAAACGACATGGTGAAGGCCCAAGTGCATTTTTTTTTTTCATTTTACCCCACAGTAAAGTAACTAATAAACCACCAAAGCAGCCATCATGTTTAAAAAAATAATAATAAACAGGACTCCTGCAGCTGTGCATTGGCCAGCTCCTTGCTGCCCACACTGCAAATGCCACAAGCTCCATGCTGTCCTCCTCATACGCTTAGTGGCAAAGCACTGAGCATTCTTCCTGTCCCTCTGAACAACTCATACAGGCTTTGAGGATTTTGATGACATCTTTTTGGCTCTCTATGTGAGCATGCCTGACTCATTTCACCTTCTGCAGGCTAACATGGCGCCATGTTCCCCACAGGCATTCCTCCTATGGAAGGCTGCTGGACGACCATGACTACGGCTCCTGGGGGAACTACAACAACCCCCTCTACGATGACTCCTAGCAGGAGAAGATCCTTATTTATCAGCGCTTCCCCAGCACGCACCTGCTGCTTGTCCCCGCCACGCGTGCTGGGCCGCAGCCTGGAGGCCAAGCTGCCACCATGAGCAGCAGCACATTGTGGCAGGCCCAGCAGGAGGCGGCTGGCCGCAGGGCAGGTGCACAGCGCCCACGATAAACCCGAGTGTTGGTGCTTTGCATGGGAAGCTCTCTGATAACATGGGGTGGGTGCTGCTTTGGAGGTGGAGGGGGATGTGGGGCAGGTATGCCCCTTTGCTTTACAAAGCCCAGTAAATCCAAATTCCCTTTGGGAGGGCTGGGGGAGGCAAAGGCAGAAGACAGCAGCCCTGCGTTATCCCTGGAAAGAACATGGAGCGTCCCATTGCTTTACGTGCCCCTCCCTCCAAGATCACCTCTCTGCATTGTCCCACTGCAAAACCCTATGCCTTCCCTCGCCTGTGGTAGCGCGCCATGGGCAATTACATGACTGCTTACTCTCCTGCTGTTTCCTTTGGTGTGTTTATGCACAGAAGCATGTCATTTCACTTTTCCTCCTTTTCTTTTTTCCCCAAAAGAAGTGTGAAGCCTGCGGGAAAGGCGCCTTTCCCATCTGCACTTCTGGGATAAGGAACACCCCACTGCTGCATCCATAGTTGTTTGCTTTGCAGCACTATTTTTCATCCTTGAAACACTTGTCCTCTAAAATACACTGAAGCCATTTTTATCCCCAGTTTATGCATACAGTTAATTGCACACATGCACACACCAAAAAGGAAGAAAAGGGGGTTGTGTGGTTAATGATTGGTTTCGTCTTTAAATACTGCAATGTACAACAGCCTTCTACAAAAGCAGGAGGGCTGGCAACACTGTTCAAACCCCTCACTTTTTGGGGACCAGCATCACAAAGCTGTCCATTCATGGGATAGCTGAGATGGGCAAGACCACACTTCTCTGCTGGCTCCGTGGCAGAGCAAGCCCCATGTATGTGCTCAGATCTGGAGCTCCAGCCTCCCTTTAGCCATGATGCTTGAGCACCTGGCTGAACGCTGGAGCAGGGGGCTTATTTTGGGAAGACGGCGGTCACTTCTCCCCAACAAAGTCTCCACAGCACCTTCACAGCCCCACACTGGTGGGCTCATGGAGAAAACTAAATCAGCTTTCAGGAGCCTTCATCAGGTGCCTCAATGTGTAGGCCTGGAGGCCTCTCATCAGGGCTTGGTAGCACAGATGCTGCCCTCCAGTGAAGATGAGCTGTGGGTACCAAGCAGCTCCTCATTCTTTAAGGCAGATGGGTTAGAAACAGCAAATAGAGCAGAGAATGTCATCAAAGTGCTGCAGAGCCCTAAGGTTTGTCTTTATCTGAGATATCTCATGCACCTGGAATCTTCTTCACCTGTGCTGAAGAGCACAGCAGATTTGGAGCAGGTATGACAGCAAGAAAACTAGCCAAGGTGATGGGAATGATCAAGGGAAAACAGCCATAATTAAGACCACAACCTGCGCAGAGAAGGCAGTGTTCATTCACTTCCTTTTCTAGCATCAGCTAGAAAATGGATCCACAACGAGCTCACAATCCTTTGGTGGAGCATGCTGGCTCTGGGAGAAAGCAGATGAGTTAACAGGAGAAAAATCTGCTGATAACTACACCTTCAAATCCATCCAGCTGAGGAAAGCCAAACTTTTGGAATATATAGGGCAAGTTTTATGACAGGGTTTCTCCTTTCTTGTATTTTTTTCTTGTATTTTCCAGTATTTTATGTTTGCTTTAATATTTGTTTCAGTGGGTCCCAGGACATTCTCTGTTCTGGGCTTATATTTAGAGGCTCAAATACTTCCTAGCAGGTGCACCCCAGGAGGGAGTGCTCCTTTTCATGAGCAATACAGGGTAGAACCTGTGCAAATCCAAAATGTCACCCTGCCTGCACCTGGGATGCTGAGGCTCCCCACTACTTAATAACAGAATCCACTTCTTTTTTCCCAGATGGCCCTGATTCTCAGTTGTCTGCTTCAGTGGGGCTGGGGAAGAGAGAGGAGAGAATGCAGAGGTGGGAATTACCAGCCCTGGTGATACGTGGGAGGAGCAATCCTTCCACAGTGGCTGCCTTCTGCCTCAGTTCCTACAGATGCAGCCCCACTGATGTTTGTCTGTCCCAAAATCAGGACTTCGGTGCTCTGTCAATGGCCATCATGCCTGCATTTTGCTCAGATTATTATAAAAAGTGCAATATGCTGCAACTGGGATATATGGATTTACTTGGCCTCGTGACCAGAAGTGTCCCAGCCCAAAAGTAAATTACTAGAATCATTGGATCTTCTCAAGAGCATCATTCTGACCTACCGAGTCCTATCACCAAAACATGCCTCTGAATGCCACGTCCAGGGAAGGGGACTCCACAACCATTCTGGGTGGCCTCTTCTAGTGCTTGGCCCTCATCATGGAGAAATTCTTCCTGACATTCAATCTAACCCACCCCCAATGCCCCAGCACAACATGAGGCTGCTTCCTCAAGTCCTATTGCTTTTTGCCTAAGAAAACAGACTGACACTCTCCTTGCTGCAACAGCCTGGCAGGCAGTGGTAGAGAGCAATAAGACCTCCCTTCAGCCAGACTAAACAGCCCCAGTTCTCTCAGCCACTCCTAATAACACTTGTTATTGGCTTCCAACTTAGGGGGCTGAAATCTCCAGAAGTTAGCACTGGGCTCACCAAGGTCTCCTGTTAATTCAAATGTCTGTATACATTTTACATGCCTTAAAAAAAAAAAACCCTATAAAAGAAATGACTCAGCAGCTATGGCTTTGATTTGATTTCGTGATGAAGTACAGGGAAAGTAATTAATGTCTTCACATTATTTCATTTCCTCCAGCTTCACTGGAGCAGCTCTGCACAGACAAACCCTGCCAGGTTCCCTGGGGGAGGCAGCAGGGCTGTGTCCCTTTGTGACCTGGGTGCCATGTCCCAGTCAGGGCCCACTCCGAGCCAGCTGAACTGCTTGATGATGGTGGCTCGTCATGGGAGCAGCCTCTGAGAAGGACTGCTGTAGAGGCAAGGGCCTCCAGCACTGCCTGTGGCCGTGCCCCACAGCCTCCCAGGGCACAATGGCAACGCAAAGGGAAAAAAACAAACAGCCAGGACATGCCTTAGAAACTTTTTTTCTTTAAAAACAAGCTTGTGGCATAGATATCCCGCTTTAGAAATGTATATATGTATTTACAAAAACAGCAGCAGCCTCTTGATTTTTCCAAAAGTTTCCCCCTCCCCCTTTTTGGCCAGATTCCCCATCTCTGAGATACTTTATTTATTCAAAAATAAATAGCCGGCATAGCTGCGCTCAGCACAGCGCGTACCCACAGCAGCACTGAGGACACATCCCTCTGCAGGTCCCCTGCTCGCCCTGCCCAGAGAGGCACTGAGGAGGCCATCGTGCCAGCGTCGCTGCCGCTGCTCCGTCCCACCCCACTGAGCTTTAGTTCCCCTCCCTTTGAAACGATGGCGCTCGTGGCCATCCAGCGAGCACCACCGTGTCAGACTCTTAGTGGGGTTAACGGTGTATGTCAGTCACCAGTTGAGACAGATGCTGGCTACAATAATTTGTTAGATGAGGTAATTAACGCTCAGGTGAGAGCAGCTTGCTTACAATCCAGGGGCCATCTCCACCGATGGCACAAATGCCATGGTAAGCACGCAGCGACTTGGATAGAGCTGACAGCCTCAGCTTGACGTTGCCCTGTGCAGAATCATAGAAGCATTTGAGTTGGATAGTACCTCCAAGACCATCAAAGTCCAATCATCAGGATGGTTTCTACAGCTCACAATGTGTTCCAACAGCTCCAGCATCAAACTGTTACTTTGAACCAAAAAACACCACAAAAATCACAACACGAGAGCAAAGGGTCATGAAATTTATTCCCATAGCTCATCTGGCTCATGCCACTGTGTTGCTGTCATCCTCAGCTGTCATTTAAAGGTCATTTCTCAAGCTGTCCTCACGCGAAGGCGCAGGGAAGCCCTTTCTCCTTCAGCTCTCAAGGCTCACAACAACTTCCAACAAAAACCTGGCCTCCAGCCCAACTGTGCTCCTGGATGCTGCAGAAACATTCGTGCATTGATATTTTTAGCCTTTTTTTGTTTGTTCATCTCCAGCTTGGTTCAGCAGAAACCAGCACGTGTTCAGGACTGCAGAGCTGTTCCTGTCCTGGCCGCTGCCCTGGTCCCGCATCACCTCGTGCTCAGAGTAGGTGAAAGTCTGAGCTTCGCTTGGACTCCACCACCAGCAAGCGGCTTCCTGATGTCCACCCCAGATCCCCTCACCTCCACCAAAAGCCCCTGCCCCTCGTGAGCAGCTCTAAACAGCTCCAAGGGCTCAGCTTCTTGTTCTGCTCAGAAAAACGAAGCCACCTGCCAGCACAACCAGGAAAAGAGCCGCAAGTCCCACGTGCAGCTCCCTCCCCCCCCAACACCATGGCGAGACCATCAAGGAGAAAAAACAGGGAAATTATCCCATTTCCAGCACCACCAGGGAGGCACGCAGGCATCCTGCTGCAAGACAGACCAACAGACTGATGCTCTGGCAGGGCTCAGTCATAAATAGAGCCCAGCCAAGAAGGACACTCGGAGCGCTTTGCTAATTGCATTCAGTCCAGTTGCAGAAGAAGGATAGAGGGCATCTGTACAGAGGGGCAGCATCACAGCCTCAGAGATACTGCTGCCCCCATCCAGCTCATGGGAAGAGCCCATGGAGCCACAGTGCTCTGCTCATAGATCCCCGCCCCGTGTTTCACATTCCTCAGCAGGCCTTAGCTTTATTAATAGCTTTCTGACCTTGTTTGCATCCCCAGCCTGCTGGAATGTGGAGTTTTTCCCACCAGCAGCAACCACCCCATCTGGTCCTCATTTCACTGTGCACCAGGGAGAGCATTCGGTCTCGAGGTGGCTTCAACACAAAACAGTTGCCAATCTGTTCATCCCTGCCTTCCTCCACTTCCCCAGCATGAGAGGACCAACCCCAGGACTGTGACAGCATGTAGGATTTGGCTGTCATCATCCTACAAAAGGATCCCTCGTCTAGCAGCTCTGTGTGAGAGGGCAGCTCTTTCTGCAGCCTCTTCCTCCCCAAACAAGCTCCTCACCCACCTTACTCCACCACATTTGTCTCCATCCCAAGGCCATTTGCTTTCTGCTGTGCAACACGTGTCCCTGGCAGAGGTGAGGGTTCTGTGCCATGTTCAGTGCACAGGTCCAGCTCCTGACACTGTATTCCCAATGTTCATGGTTTAAGACCCCAGCTACCCTCAGATCAGAGTGGCTGAGTGCAGCACGCCCACCCCAGATTGAAACAAGAGGAAAGAGACCCCCTTGCTAGAGCAGCAGCAAATACAAAAGCAAGAGAGGAAAGGTTTGGAGTCAGTGACATTTTAATTCTCAGCCTCACGCAGAAGTACAGCTGGATGGAGCAGCAGTCCCCAGGCTTAGCTGAACCAAGGGCCTTCTTTCATGCTAGTCTTGCAATTGAAACCCCATAAGAACATGTCCAGCTGCAGTAAATTTAGCAGTAAAATTAGCATAGAATTTAGCATAAAATCTGCCTGGCTGTGGACTTGACCAGCATCATTTTAGCTTTAGCAATACAGTCAAAGACTATTCAGCTATTGAGCTTTCTGCTGGGTGCTTCACATCTGCACTCTGATACACCATCACTTCATTTACCTAATAGTTTTTGCAGAGAAAAAAAACAGGAAATAGTTTGCTGGTAATGAGCAAAACATTATGGAAATGAGAGCTGGGAGACATGCATCAATCCAGCCTTGACCTCTGCAAGGCACCAGCAGTGCATGCAGTGCAGTCCCCACCAGCAGTGCACACAGGTACTGCTCAGCCCCTGCCAGCAGAGCCTCCACTGTTCATGCCCTGCAGCTGCCCTGGAGCATTGCAGCTCTTTAAAAACACATTGCATGGAGGTAACAAAGAAGTGGCTGCATCTGGTTCTCCCTGGCTTGCAGGGTTTTTCTGCTCTGCTTTTTGTCCCGATATTTACTAGAATAAGGAATTTGTTCTTTATTCCCTCTCCTAGCTGTGCTGTATGCCTGAGCACACGAGCACATCCCTATGCTGCCTCCACTTTCCTACCCAAATGCACTTACTGCTAGCAGAAGTCTCAGTGGGGACGGCAACTGCTGGGTCAGAATCCATCAGGGGCCTCCTGACATCCTAGCCTAATGCACCCAGCGTGCTGCTGGTACCCCTGCTGGGGCAGGGAGCGGACAAGCAGGACTGGGGCAGGAGGGCAGGCAGCACCCTCAGTCCCAAATACAGCCAGCCTCAGTTGCCACTGTCATCTCAGCACAGCTCACTCAGTGGCACGAGAGGCTCTGGTATCCATTTTAATCAGATCTACCCATGGCAGGCCACGGTTAATTTGCTGCTCGCTTGGCAGCAGCTGCTGCTTGTTTTGATGGAGTCACCATGACTCAGGGGGGTGACACGTGCTCCCCGCACTCTGGCTCAGTGCAGCCTCCCGCACTGCTGCTGGCTGACTGCACTCATTTTCCCAGCAGGCTGCAGGCAGTGCCATTGCAGAGACAAAACTCACAACTCGCTTTCTGCAAGTGCCATCCTGCAGCTCTGCAGAGCTGGAGCGCACACATGGTGGTGTCTGCTGCTCTCCGGAAGTTCCTCCACGCAAGAGAGCCCCTCTGCACAGCATCAGCGTGGCAGGTGGGAACAGCACTGAGCCCTGGTTTGAGCTCACCTGAGTATTTCTAGGAGGCATGCACATAGGAAGCGACAGCACCACGCTGCATAAGTTGTTTTAATAAAGAACTGTTTGACATTTATTTTTAACAGTGAGAAAAGTGCTGCAGAAGATAGGGCAGTGAAAGTGAGCTGCAGTGCTGCCAACATTTGCCTCCTAGTGCTTCTAACTGCAAGGGCTCAGAGTGGGAGAAAGCGGTGCTCTACAACAGGGTGAGGCACAGACAAGGAGTCACTTCTTAGCGCATTTCGTGCGGTTTGGACACTGTGCATTCTGACATTCTCTAAGAACTGGAGTTCAGTCTGCAGAACACCAGGCAGCATATCACACACAAGAGGGGATAAATAACACTTCTAGGTCCTAGCTTCTCTGCTCACACTGAAATCAGAGACCACTAAAAAAAAGCAAAACAAAATGAGACTGCAGAAACCTGGTCCCTGTGCTACGTGAGCACCTCTACCAACTGCAGCTCTTTCAGCACATGTCCCAGACTTGGGTGGGACAGCTGACCTGACACAACGCTGCCTGTACTTAACTATCAAACCATCAAGCTCTGCTAGAATGCCCAGGCCTTTGTAAGACAACAATGCGATAGAGAAGAAAAAAACATCAAAGCATTGTAAATGCAACCATGGCTGGCAAAGGAATCAAGAGTGAAGAGACACATGGAGCGGTGGTACCTGCGGAGGGCAGCCCTGCAGCGTGGTTTGTAGGCTGTTCAGCACAAGGGCTGCCCAGACAGGCACTGCTTTTGATATGAATTCTGCATCCATCATTTGCGTGCATGTCGACAAATCAAACTAAGGTACGTGATTTCTGCAAGCTCAACCCTTTCTGCCTGCTCGCACTGCTGCCTCCAAGGCCCTAGAACAAATACATCACTTCAAAGGAACAAAATGTACTCATGCAAAACTTTGCAGATGTCAGCTTTATGCAAAAGGCTGCCCTCAAAGCTCCTGGTTTTCCCTAACAGCTGCGAGCAGAACAGCTACACCTCCACCCTATGTTAAGCTCCCAACCTCTGGCCCCACAAAGCACTCTGCTCTGACAGCTGCGGCTCACAGCACTTTGCCATTTTGCATCTACTGGTTATTTTCCCAGGCTGCCTCCTCTGGCATTACAAGGTGCTGCTCCCAGTGATCAGCCCTCGGTGGGCACTGCACCACTTGGCAGGGAGCTTCCCAACAACACAGTGCCCCAGGCACAAGGGAGGGGGACAATGCTTGCAGAACTCCTTTGCACAACCACTAGAACATCTTCACTGTTGCTGTGACACCTTTGAATAATGTTTACTGACAATTTATTTTAACAGATAGCCTCTTCCACAGTAGGGTCTTCCTTGTCCAGCCGTATGCAGCACGTTGCTTAGGCACTGCTACTCCACAGGCTGCTTAGATTTTCCATCTTGGGCAGTATTGTACGATTCACAGTTTGTACACTTCATCCCTAGGAGATGGAACTGCACTGTAGACCGGGAATTGCAATCATTACAGAGAATCTACGTACACAGAAAAGGAGAGAGAGAGAAAGAGGTTGTTGAGTGACCTGTTGATGCAACACAACGTTCTACAGCTATGCTTTTAGTAACCACTAAACTGCCAGCATCAGCTAGGCTGCTGTGAGGGTCAGTCAAGCAAACACCCTTCTCAGAACAAGCAGCAATGATGTCTCTCCCAGTATCCTGACTTCAGGAATCAGTGGGATGTGCTGTCTAAATTGGAATAGACGCCACTAAATCAACCAGAGCAGTTTAATTTAGTCTTAGTAGCTAACAGCACCCACTTCACATGAAGAAATGGAACCAGAAATTAATCTCCATTTGCAAGCTTTGCACAAATCAATAGCTGAGTATTCTGCAGAAAAAAATAGCAGTTACTCTGGACTGTGAGGCTCCAAAATATTCCTGTTTTTCGCTATGACAGCACCAAACATAGAAGAAGGCATGACACTTCCAAACACCAAACCATTTCTCCACTGCGTCATATTATGATACTTTCTGCTTCTATTTTGTTGTTGGCTGTTTTGTTTCGTGCTGCTTTCCCCCCCCCCCCCAGTAGGGCAGAGGGTGCTGATGTTTTAAAATCCAATTGATAGCACCTTAGGTCGACACATGACATTTCTTCAACAATCCCTAGCAGTCAGATTGGCTCCTAATGCAGGATGAGTTCCTAGCGCTCTCTACTGCCAGCAGTGGTGTGCTGCAGAGCTGCCAAGAGCAGAGGCATCAGCACCCGCCTCATCTCTTACCTCCACCATCATGTTCTGATACTCTGTGGGCATAGGAGTTTGTGCTACTTCATCATCCAGCTGACGCCAGTACCTTCTCATATCTAAAGCAGAGTGCATGCACAAAGGACACCTGTAGCCTCTGGCAAAAAGGGGAAAAAGCCGTATTCAGAAAATGGAGTAGGATCACAGAACAAATTCACTCAAAAGGACAAGTTTCTCATCATACAAATCAGAGAAAAACACAGCAAGCAGAAACATTCCTTCAATCAGAGCTGGGAATTAAAAGCCTCCTTTCCCTTTAGGAGCTGTCCTAAAGTTACTGGGTACTGGAATGACACTGTGATCATTGCCTCAATAATCTACTCAGATTACAACCACACAAGAGAGGTTTAGAACTACTTACTCTTTTAACATCTCTTCATAACATGTTCTGGAAAGAAAACACAAGAAGTTCAGTAAGAACTGTTACTGATCAGTAACACATCTGGATTGAACAAAGGGGGAAGATTCATAGCTATCCCCAGAACATCAGTTAAAAAATATCCTGAGTCCAAGTGAAAAGAAAGCTTCCCCTCCAAATCATCTGGTGTGCAGGCAAACATGCAGCGACAAAGCGTACCTGATTCCATTCTAAGTAACATGAGAAAGTAAACAAGACAAGAATATGGCAGTGTGAGTTTGGTGAAAAAAGATGCATCACAAGGTAACTTCAGAACGGGCAGCAGCAAAGGGAAGACTCAGTCTGGAGGGCATTAGCTCAGCACACAGGAAAAAAACAAGGGAGATAAACAGAGCAACACAAACAGTAAGAAGGGAAAATGACATCTTCAGGTCACAGGCGGATCAGGAGGAAGGGAAGCAGGTAGTCCTACTCCACCCATTCTTCCAAAGGCTCACTGGACTATGCATCACTGCACAAGCTCAATGAAGCAGGCAGATTTTGCAGAGTAACACAGTATTCTACAGCCTTGAGAGTGCCTAGGGAAAGAATTTAAAACTTAATACATAAACTAGCACCAGCCTCATAAAAACGCTGTGCAACTGCTTTCTGCACCAAGAGGGGGAATCGCTATGGGATTCCTGCCACTGAGCTGCAACAGAAGGAAGCTGAACACAGGAAAAATTCAGAGCAAATCTTCCTCTGCCAACACCATTTGCTGGTGAAGAAGGAAAACACCCTTCTTGCAATACTTCCTGAAGAAGCAGAGCCCATCCTCTACCACATGGTCCCTCAGGAACCAGGCACACCCAGCACGCGTATGCAGGGCAGCAGGCATTCCCAATTCCCAAGTATCTGCAAAGCTTTACTTGTGAAGCAGGTGACCGCACGGCAGAACGCGAGCTTCCACACGGGATGTGTGAATGTCCTGTTTTGAGACAAGTATCAGACAAAAGAAAGAAAACATTAAGTTCCAACACAGCCCACAGCACAGCTCAACACAGTTCCCAGAGCCAAAAGCAAAGCAGCTCACCTCCAAGCATATGGGACAATCCTGCCTGGAGACATTTTCGATGCACTTGGCAAAGACAAAGACAAAGTTACACTACTGTACAGATACCAGCTTTTTTTTTTTTTTTTTAAACTCAAGAATTCCTTTAGGATGGATAAGAGAAGACGTGTGAAACATGACTGCTTTCACACAGGTTTGACTTTCTGAGGACGAGCAGGCGCCTGTGTGAAGAATAACACCAACGGGGCAGAACAGCACTGAACACTGCCAGAGCTGCCCCGTGCGGCAGCTCAGGGCCGGGAGGTGCAGAGGTGCCAGCCGAGCCGAGCCAAGCCGCGAGCCGCGCGGCCCGGACGCGCCGTTCAGTGAGGCAGGCCGGCAGCCGCCGTTCCCGCCTCCCGCGCGGCCCCGGCTCCTCGGCAGCCGTTCCAAGGAACGCGCGGCCGTTCTATTCCTCAAGGCCCCGAACCGGCGCGCCTCACCTTGTGCTTCCCCCGCAGGCTCAGGCTCAGGCACAGGTTGCATTTGGCGCAGTGGAAGAAGTCGTCCTTGGGGCCGATCCTAGGGAACGACCACGGCTCAGCAGCCGCCACTCCCCCGCCACGACCAACCCCCGGCGCCGGGCCGCACCTGCAGATGCCGCACTCGCCGCAGTGGTACTGCTTCTTGTCGCGGTCGAAGAGGTGGCACACGTCGCAGTAGTACTCCCCGAAGAGGCTGCCGCAGCCCTCGCAGCACCGCTGGGGCTGCCGGCGGACGGGGGGGCGACGCCGCGGTTAGCGGAGCGGAGCGCCGCCCGCCCCCGCCCAACATGGCGGCGCCGCCCTCTGGCGGCCGCGCCCCAACGCCCCCGCGCACCTTCTGCAGGAGGCGGCAGCGCGTGCACTGCACCTCGGCCACGCGGAAGCGGTCCAGGCGGTGCTCCTCGGCGCCGTCGTGGCACAGCCGGCAGGGGTACAGCTTCCCGCAGCACGGCGCCTGCAACGCCACGGCGCGGCTCAGCGCCCGCGTGGCCCGCGCCGCGCCGCGCCCCTCCCCGCTCCCGCCGCCGCCGCCGCCGCCTCACCCGCAGCAGGCAGCCCCGCCGGTAGTGCTCGCAGCCCCCGTCCCGCTCCGGCTCCCGCAGCTCCTCCGCGACGGCGGCCATGGCCACAGCGGCCCCGCCGCTCCCGTCCCGCCCCTTCCGCCGAGCGCCGCCCCGCCTCCAACGGAAGGCGCGCACATCGCCGCCCCGCAGCGCAGGGGGGCAGAGCTGAGCGAGCCGCCGGGAGCGGCTTGTGCCGAACGGCGCCTCGGTAATCACTGCGCCTTCTAAACACCGCTGTGAGCGTACTGCAAAAATGTACAGCATTTATTCACGTACGGACAAAAAGGCACAATTCTACCGAATATCTTAACAAAAAATACAGCTGTCTTCGACTAGGTCTTTATAAATACTTCAAAAAAGGGGGGAAATAAATACAGGATTGGGCCATGTAATATAAAATAGTCATCTCTACATATACTTTTTGTTTCTACCTGCTTCTCTTCATGCACCTTCTCCATTAATTTCAGCCGAATGGACACCAAAGCCAGGCACGTAGTGAAAAATCTTCTGTACACGGTTTTACAAACGTAACGACCATTTGTCCCGATTCCGCAATTCTGACTGATGCACAACACGTACAACCAACCCTTCACTGAGATCCGCGTGAGTTCGTAACCTAACGACTGCCATTCCGGGCAGCTGACGCAAGTCCAACCAGCCCAGGGCTGACGCGCCTCGAAAATCAGCATCAAAGGTCTCTTGGTCAGTCTGCACAAGTAAAGGTAATGCCTAGGAACACACGTTCAGCAAATGGTTCCATCCCAACAAAGTACGGGGGTGCTGTATGGTCACTGCTGTACCTCTGCCACCTCCTGCTAAGCGCTGCGCACGGGACGCAGCTATCCTACCGAGCTGGCCATCCCGCAGCCATCCGACTGCCCTTGGAATGGGGCTGGGGGAAGCGCTTTTTGGTTTTGGTTCAGCGTAACTCGAAACATTAGAAAGCTTATAAACCTAAACATCGGGGAGCAAAACAGGTAAGGCATTCATTCTGCACAACATTAGCAATCAGAATAGTGCAAATTCACAAGGTACCTCTTTCATACTGGAGCGAGGTTACACGCTAGAATCAGAATTTAGATTATTCCATCTATGGCTTGAAGAATTCCCCACACAGTCGTGAGCTTCTTACCGAAACAATGCCTGCCTTAAACGTGTAGCTGTATGTAAGGTAGAGCTACCTGCAGTTACCTTCTGTCTGTCAGCTGCTTTTTGTACTTCTATTTTAACGGATCCCAAAAGAAACTACGTAATGTCACATTCACCACTGCCCTGTTGGGCTTCAATCTGTGCAAGTCATGAGGTCAATCCAAATTCCTGGGTCCAGTAATGGTCTTTTAGAAAAACACCGTGTTAAACCAAACTTCCTTTTCTCAGCATCACCCCAGAAGATACCAAAAGGTTGAGACTTCCGAGTTTTAAAACATAAACGACAGGGATACATTCTGTTGCAATATTTAAGTAGTTACAACTTGCATAGCAAGACAGGGTGTTAATAAGCCTTTTTCTGATTGAATCCTCTGGAAGACTCAGTTACGGCAGAGTTCTACTGTACTTTAAAATCTTCCCTGCTCGAGAGGCAAGGGTCTAACAATAAAACGCAAGTGAGCGTGGTTAACAGCAGGCTGGGCTGTTGTTCTTTATGCCTGTGTTTCTCTAACACATTGCAGCTGAAACCTTCGTTTCACCAGTGCATACCTAAGTTAAATCTACGCAGAATTCCAAAATTTACAGGCTCCTAAGAATCCACTGTTACATGTGCACTCTACAAAAAAAGTATCATAATGAACTGTTAATATTATTGCTCATAGCTTTCTTGTTATTGCCATTTGCAATTATTAAAAAAGTATGCATACGAGTTCCCTCTTCCATCAAATCTAGTCCAGAATAGAATAACTTTTCTTCATTTGACTGTAAAGAGCTAATCACAATTTATTGCCTCTCCATTTTATTTAAAAATATATATTTATGTCCATTTTAAGGTAACCATTTAGTGTCATAAGCTGGGCTTTCCCAATACGTTACCATTAGTGCATATGTGGTGGGCTTTGGGAAATCTTACTGACTGGTGCCTTAGCGTTTTGTTGCTTGAATTGTCAAGGTGTTTGGGAGGCAGGTAACGAAATGCTGACGGGTTATTCTACGGGGCACAGTAACCTGTGAGCCCGGCCCCTCTCTCAGAACTAAGCCACTGGAGCCTGTTCTCCACACTCAGTCTGAGTACTTTTAAGCTGTTGCAGGGTAAGGCAGCTGCAACCCTGACCTGTCCCTTCTTTTTTTTCCAGTTTAACATCTCGGTCTTGTACTTGCACATCAACTCTCGAGCTTATGGAGGGTTTTAAGCTGCCAATTGTGCTCAAATCGAATGCAACAACAAACATTCTGCAAAGAAAGGACAAAGACCTACCACCATCCAAGGCAAGTGACCTTTTGTAGCAGGGTGTAGCAGTGCAATATGGTTAAATAAATAACCATCTTTGATTCAATACACACTAGTTAAATTAAGAGCTTGTGCTTTTTCAGAAAGCAGGGGAAGGGAAGAGAATTTTAACAGTGCAGTTTAGCGAAAAGGGATGATGCTGCCTAATTCTCCACTACCCACCCTAGCCCCCTAGATGATTTTGTGACTTACTTTAGTGTTCATCACAAATCCTGTTTTAGTAGTGATGCCAATTCTCTGCTTACTCAGGGAAGTTGCAAATAAAAGAGATTCAAACTGGTCACGGAATGGGTTGGGGGGCCAAAAAAATCCAGCTTTAAGTGTATGTAAACATGTTTATACAGCTCAGGAATAACGGGTTATCTATTTGTCGGTCTGTAGCCATGTCTAAGAACTCTCCCCTCTCACACCAATAAATAAAGTGAAGTTGGTTTGTAGGCAGTGACCACTGACCACGGTGCCCCACTGCCTGGTCAGGATGCCAGGATGCTTCTCCTAATAATGTCCGTCCTTCTGCTGATAGTGCTGTTTGGGCTGAGCCTCTGCTGTCTGCACTTTTTTTCAGCTACTTCGCTTTCAGAGTCGCTCATTTCAGCATCAGGGATGTACCCATCATTCTCACTGTCAGGCTTCGGCTTGCTTTTTGCCCTATCCTTCGGTGAAACTCTGCCCACGCCCAGGTAGGGGTAACTGGAGTTCTGGCGGCAGGTCTCCTCTGGACTCTCACCTTGCTGTTGCCTCTCCCCCTTCTTTGGAATTCGGAATCCGCCCCAGTTTTTCACTGGGCTCGTGGGTGTCGTAGGCACTTTAATTACTGTCTGATTGGAGTTTATTTTGACAAGACCCCCATTGCATTTAGGCACTATGTCCCTCCGTGTGCCAGGTGCTGACCTACCACTGGAGTGGTTCACAGCCCTTTTGTTTTCTGATTGCCTCTGAGAGAGTTCCGTGGGTCTCAGTGGTTTGTGGTTTTGTTTAGTTTTTTCCTTTAGTTCTGTCTTGATTACCTCGCATTGTGGAAGATTGTCTCTTCTTTTTCTGTGGTCTGGCATAACTATGCCATTTTTCTGCTGTGCTGATACAATCCGTGTTTCTGCAAAGCTCTTGTCAAAATTTAAAAAGCTTCCTGGAGCTGCACCATCTCCCCTTTGGCTGGGCTGCCTCAGCGTGGATTTGCTACTGTTCCCAGAGCTGTTATTTACTCTGTCTCTTTTATGTGTTTTTTTCAAAGAATGTGTTAGAGATGTGCCCATTTGTTTCCTGAAGAATGCTGAATGCCATTTCAAATCCTCTATCTTAGGGGCATTGGGACCCAAAGATGGACTATTGAACAACACTGAGTTTTCCATTGCGGAGAATGAAGAAGGCACACCTAAAGGTAGAAACAAATTAGGTTAAAGTCAAGCAATCCATGTCTGGGCAAATACCACTTTTAAGTAGTACATATTTTAACACTACTTCTGCCAGACAAGTTTCTTCAGTTTAAATGGGCATTTGGCTGCTTATCCAGCACCTTTACATCATGACTACGTGGCTACATCCTGGTTTCACAACACACTGCTGGTGTGAGGTGTTTCACAACACACTGCTGGTGCTGGGGTGTCTTCCCCATAGCCATCCTACACCCAATTGTATCAGTAGCAAATACAATTCCTAGTGCTGTTATGTGCATTAAGACATAGAAACTCCTCAGATGGGGTAAAATAAGCCATCAGTAAGTCAATGTGATTGATTCTATCTAAAATTAATTTGTTACTCAATACTTTGAGGATAATCCAAGTTAATACAGTAACGCGGAAGTTTGTCCTCTAGGAGGAAAGACTACTTTCAGTGAGATTAGGCAGAAAAAGTATGGCATTTCAAACTACCCTACAATGCAAAGAAACACACACTAAATACTAACGCAGGGGCATTAATAAAACATAAACCTAACAGATACCATATGGCACTTGAATGTAAGTCATGGTCTCTCTGTCAAAAGGACTCATTGAAGAATCACAACTGACAGGACCTGAAGCAGCAACCCAAGGATAACACAGGCTTACCAGTTTCTATAGCAATGTGCCCTCCATTAGAGCTATGCAAATTTTTATCTTCTTCTTTCAATCTGCTGATGCATGGTGGACTACATATGATTCTAATGAGAATAAATGAGGCCTTGCTTGTCCTTCAAAATCAGCTGTTAGACTCTAACCAAGCATTTCAATGCCTATGCCTGTGTTGTCACGTGAAAAAGACAATGGTGAAGCATACCTGAAACTCTTTCTTGTTCCAACTGTTTTGCGTAGATGTTGAATATCTGCTCTTGAACTTTGCAAACAGATCTTTTGATTTTTTCCCGTCGAGTCACCATGTAAGTGAGATTACGCACCTAGAAGGCATCAAAAGTGGATGAGTCTCCAAAATACTTCTTAGAAACAGTCTTAAATACCATTTAACTGATGGTTTATCAGATTTGGGAAGCTCACACTGCAGAACTAACTTCTATGAACACTTGCACTGAAAGCTTACTCTAAAAACTGAGCTAACATTGTAGTAGGTATCAGAAGAATAAACACTGGGCATCTTGGCATCCTTTAAGCAGAGACATCCCAGAGCCAGTAGGCCTTCAGGAGGACATAAATCAGGATGCTTTGAGGATGTTGCCAACTTGGCAAGAAAACTCAAGGTCCATGTATCCTTAGCTGAACCAGCTTCATTATAATAGGAAAAATCACATCCATAGGCAAAATAGTAATGTCTCTCTTGAGTGTGTGTTCATTGACATACTGCACACAAGGTGCTGAAAGCACTTTTCACACAGCAGTTTTCTGGAGACCCCGATGGGACAGCTGTGAAGCTTTGCCCGGATAGACTTGCTGGCTGCTGGAGGGGAAAAAATGTTCTCTGAACTCCAAGCATGCACCAACCTATTGTTCAGAAGACTCTGTGAGTAATCTCCCTGTCTGGAGTGATAAGTGACTCTAAGGTGCAGTGCATGATAAAGAAACAATGCATGGAGCATAGTAATGATAGGTAAAGGTATTTTGTAAGCTTTGTGCATGTTTGGACAGTGATAACTGGAGTGCAGGAAAGTGGTAAAAACATTCTTTCTAAGTAACAGTATGGGAACAGGACAGTCTATAGTCTATTGGTCTCTATGAGCATACATTCTGAAACACAGGGATAAGTGTGGTGGTGGGGATCCTCTAACAGAGAAAATTAGGAGAATACTGTACTCAATGGTGGCTGCAGTATAAATTGGAGGATGAAGAAAAACGGCTAGGAATGCAGACTTCAAATCATAATACAATCTTGGAAATTATTAAGTTTTGTAGAAGGTAGGATAATCAGGGTGACATCCCATATGCAGATTTTTCACTTTGAGAAATGATCACAAAACAAGGAAAAAATGTCAACTGCTGTTATCTAACTTGAGTGTCTTAATGGTAATGGATGACAAAAAGAAATTACCTCTATGTTGTTCTACTTGTAATATTGAAGAAAAAAAAGGGATGAAGAAGATGTATCACTGATGACTGAGAGAAGCAACAGCAGTGGAGGGAGTAGAGAATTTAGTCCTACTGCATGTAGAAATCGAGCATGACAGAACCCTGTAATACTGGCACCACTGTGACAGAAAATAGAACCAGAATGGCACATCAAGGTTCCTTTTTCTACTTCAGATTTGATGAACTGAAAAGAATCTGCTGGGCCCTACTGTGAAAACCCATAAAAAACATACTGATCTTTTAAAATGATAGTTGAAAATCACATTACAGATAAGAGATGTGTAAGTGCTGTTGAACAGTTTGTTTTTGCCAGAGAAAAAGAACTGTGCTGGAAAAGGCTCTCAAGGAGAACAGGAGGCTACATACAAGGGTCAGTCTGCTGTGCTGTTAATATAAGAGGCAAGAAAATTGACCTTGGGACTAAACATTACTGTTAGTGTACCACATGCTGTTGCAATGGTGCTGGAGCAGAAAGGACAGTATTGGTTATTCCTAAGCAGGATGGCACAATACCAAGCAGTACTGCTCAAACAAGAGGATATAGCAATCAAAGTGTCCAGTGCCCCAAATCTACCATCATTATTATCTTTACATGAAAGATAACTGGCACATGATTGTTTACAAACTATCAAAGAGGTGTACTCCAGCTATTCAGACTGAAGGTTACTCCTTAACAGAATCCCAGCTGGGAGCTGTTTACTAATGGATGCAGCTCCGCCATGAAAGGAGAACAGAAGGCTGGGTACACCACTGTTAGTCTAAGAGGAAATAGAGGCAAAACTGCTTCCAGTGAACACATCTGCTCAGAAAGCTTAATTAATTGCTTTAACTCGAGCCCTGGAACTCTCAGAAGGAAAGCAGGCTCATGTCTATACTGACTCAAAATATGCTTTTGGAATAATACAAGCTGATAGTGCAACTTAGAAAGAAAGATGACTGTTATCTTCACAAGGAAATCCCATACACTGTAGTACAGAGATTATGAAATTACTTCAAGCAGTTAATAAATCTAAAGAAATAGCAGTGATACACTGCAAAGTACATCAATCCGGACAAACCAATATAGTTAGAGGAAATGGAAAAGCACATGAAGCCACAAAAAGAACTGCTCTATCAACAACTGTAGGAGCCTTAGACACAGTAAGAACTTTAAATATTGATAACCCTAAATATACAGGAAAAAAAAGAAGTTGGCTAAACTACTGAAATGCACGAAGAATGCTGAAGAACAATGAGTAACTACAGTTGGACAGTGTATTGTAACTCTGCAAATGATGAAAGAATTAATGGAGTGAACTCATAAGATGACAAATATGGGAACTGAAGCTTTAATTGAAGCAGCAAAAACATATGCTGTAGGAATTAACATGATGCTGATCACTAGGAGCGTTACTCAACAATGTGAATTTTGTGTCAAAAGTAATCCTAAGATCCAAAGACCCCTTCATGGGGAGGTGAAACCAGGTTTTACGCTTGCAGAATACTGCAGATTGACTACACGCTCTCCTGAGCATGTGACTACTGACACCTGCACATCAGGTGACAGATCTACTTTTCAAACAATACTTGAATTATAGATACGTGCAAATTTAGAGGAATGCTGAAAATGCTTAAATGTTCTCAAATAGCTCAACGTTATTTCTTGTTGCTTGAGACATAAGAGGAAACTATACTTCATTAGTAGTATAAAAAGTGAAGAGCTATTCAGGAGAATCACTTTTTCTGATGATCCTGCCACTGCCCATGGAGTGATCAAAATGAAGGCAGGCCTTTCTATTCACACCACAGCACAAGGGAGGCAGCAGAGACTGAAAACACTAACAAGGTGATTGTTTTGATTGTCTCTTGGTTTTTCAGAAGAATGGCACAGGGAGGGAGACAGCACTGGAAGTGAAGGAGAAAGTTCCTTCTTGTCTGGGAATAGCAGAGAGCCATACTCTATTGAAATAAACACGGTGACCACCTGATGCAATGGCTGAAGTGGAAACCCAGACTGGGGAGCCACAACAGCCCTGGGCTGACACGTGCATGCAGACAGACCTTCCAAGGAACAACAGAGCAGAGCTGCCCAGGCTTTTGGTTGTGGGGATTCCAGAATCTAGGGGCTCCCCAAGGGCCAGAGGGCAGAAGGGGGTGTCCTAGGTGTGCCCAGCTAGATGAACTCTATGAGCAGAGGGCCAGGTTGCCAGAGGAAGTCACCATGCTGAGAAATATTCAGCAATCAAAGAGACTGATATGCGGTACTGTGCAGTGACACAAGCAGACCAATAACCCTGCCTTAAGTCCCTGCAAGGGGAAGAAGCTAAGCAGACTTCCAGCCCTCAGGAGCCAGACAGCAAAAAACCATGCAGAATGAGGGAAATTGGACGCTTGTCTCTTCTTGGAACAGGAGGAGCCACTCCCTTGCTCCTAAGCAACAGATACACAGGGATGGAAAGAGGATAGAGTGCGGGTAACAGTTCAATCTTTGAAAGGGACAACCGTGTTAGTCCAACCACTTACTACAAGAAACAGACCAGGACTCTTAAAGCCAAAGGACTACTATCTGCTCCTGCTCTCTCAAGCTGGGTCACAGCAGGCTGCAACTGGGAAATCACACGATACTTAGAGACTTTATGTCCCTTGGAAGGATGTTGAAGGTATCAGGAGTACAGGTAATATTCTCCTTGATCACCCCAATTGGACACTGAGACCAGGCAGCCTCAGCTAGTGGGTGGCAATTCTGCCCACAGCAAGGGTGTTCTGCACTGGACAATGTTTGAAGTCCCTTTCAATCCAAGCTATTCTATGATAAAGGAGCAGGTCTATTTTAATGTGTGAGGTTTTTTTTTTTGCTAAAGTTCTGCTATATTAGATTTCCAGATCTTCCACAACCAGTATTATAAATATTACATCACTGTCATTATACTGTGGCTTTGAATTAGAAGGGATTCCTCTAGCCGAGACCCTGCTTGATACAGTCTGTGGTTCTTTGTTCTTTGCCTTATGTGATCGAGCCACAGAACAACAAACATGTTATATCCACAAAATTACTAATTATTAGGTGAACTAGATGACACCACTTAAAAATGTTTCTGGATGGATGGCACTGTCACTGATGTCATTCATAATAAAGTCTAAGGCATTTTCCTGAAGAGGCTCAAAAACACTTAGGAACCAATTTATTTATTTTTTTAGCAACCAAGTTCTCTTGGATGTTATAAGGGATGAGCCTCAAGTGACCTCTTAATATGAGCCCACACTCAAGAGGCAGTAAAGCCACAGGGAGGAGGCGAGGTGTTTCTTCCCTTCTTTTGACTGATGTCTCAATACTCCTGGAAAGACCCAGAACAATGTCTGAGAAACAATCAAGTCACAGAAAGAAGTCTAGTGTCACCTCCTTTGGTTTGGCTGGTGTCCATTTGTCTCAGTCAAGATGTGGCTCACATCATTTTCAACCAACCCTGGTACTGGATTCAACTACAATTCAAAAATGGGGCTGTGGTGTGTGGGGGGGAAAAAAGTCCTTTCCCTTTTTTCTTTGATACTATAAGTAGGGGATGCTGAGGGCAGCTGCTGTCTTGCTGCTGCTGCTATATCCACTCTTTGCTGCTGCTGCTTGTTTTCTTTGTCACACACAACATCTTCATAGCCAGGCCTGGTGCAGGACCCACGATGGATGATGTCTCTCTCCCTTTTAATCTCTTTTGCTCTCTTTCTCTCAAAGGTGTTAAGCAGTGCAAGGCTTATTCGAATTTCCTATAGAACTGCATTTTAAGTAGACAGAACTGTAGGAGAGCCAACAAATACAGGATAACTGTTTTATAGGAATCTCTTATTAAAGGTGATTGTTTTTCCTCGTGTATGGACCTTAATCTAACTAGAGGGATTTGCCAACCTGATCACTCTTCCTTCCATTCATGGGTGGGAAGTGACAAATGTATCTATCGGTGAGAACAACAGAGTAGTAAAATATAAAATCAATGCTAGAATAACATATCCTGTTTTGACATCACACTTTAAAAACTAAAAGCATACTCACATAATAATTTAAGATCCAGAGAACCTAATGATAAACTTAATTTATTTAACAGATCCAAGGGAAGATATATCTTGAACACACTGAACAGGAGCAACTCACAATGCTGCGTAAACAAAAAACAGACTGGCCCCAAGTCAAGGTAAGTTTCATATACTTTCCTCCTTGGGCAGCAAGGAGCAGAGAAAGCCCTTAATGACTGAAAAGGTTCCATGTGGGGGGTTGTGGTACATTCCACAGCCATTGGCCTTAATCAGTTTAAAAAAAAAAAAAAAAGCATAAGTGCACAATCCAGTTACCAGAATACTGTATACCGAAAACTAAGAGCCCTGTGAACTAACCCTCCGTTTGGAAATGGTACTTGGCATAACCCAAAATTTAGTGTTAACTGTCTTTTACCAGGCTGACAATACAACTTTGAGTTAGGACACAGCATGTAGTTATTGCAATGGCAATAACTGGGCACATAGTTTAGAAACTCAGCTATGAAGCCCAGTGCACATTACACAACCACAGGCTGTGCAGAGCTTACCCGCTCCAGATCTTGCCGGAGATGTGTGAAGAGCTGTAGTCTTCTGAATAGAACATCCTGCTCTCGTTTGGCCAGGTTATCCTCCTCATCCTTCTTTGGGGTAATCAGTGGCTTATTGAAGTTGGCTTTTCTTTTCAGCTTCCAGTACTGGTAAAGGAATCCCACCAGCTCCTCAGGCAGCCGCAGTGCTTTAGCCACTTCCAGAGACTCCACAAAAGTATAGAACTCATCCTCCAGTTGTTGGAGTTTCTGCTTGCGGAAACTGACTCTGTGGGCTTCCTCCTGGTTTTGATCCATGCTGTGAAAAGGGTCCATGTGGGCAGGAAGAGAGCTGTCCTGAATCCCATTCCCATTCTCTTGACACAGGTGGTCACTGAAGGTCTCATCATCTGCTCTCTTGGTGGAGCTGTGTTTGGGACAGTATGACTTAAATTTCACCTCATCGTTCTCTGCCAGTATGGTCTTCATCTCCAAGCCACGGTCAAATGCACAAGTGACGTGAAAGGCTGTTCTGCAGTTCTTCACTGAACACTGCAGAAATTAGATTAAAACTCATCAAATATAAATTTAAGAAGCCACACTGCCTGAAACTATTTAAGCAGCCAGGACTGCTTTGAAAGAATCGACCCTGTTACCAGCCTCTGCTTCTAAGCAGCCTGTACTTTTTGGCTCTCTTTTAATTAGGTTTGCATTTCAGTGCTTTCAGGCCAGGCAACAACCAAGTGGCCCAGTGGGACAGGAGTGGTTAACCCCTCCGTAGCCCAATCACCCCATTCGATAATGAGCAAATCCACAAGAGAAGTGTTCTTACCTTCACTGGAGCCACTTGCTGAGAACAGTGTTACACAAAGCAAAACATTCCCCCTTTGACTGTGTCAGCGTGAGAGAGAGGGAAAAAACAACTTGCCGGCTCCAGGCCAGTTTGATGCTTTTAATTAAAGTCTTCCCAGCACTTGGACCCATGCTACCCAAAAGGCCTCAATTGAATGGGTTACATTTTATCCCACTGTCAAAAGTTTATAATGTCAAATATTAAATCACTGTCAATCACTACTTCAGTTACTACAGCCTTCATTTCACATGGGGCAGAAGAGAATGAGAGTTCTTTTTTCTTACAATTTTTTTCTTTCTTCCCAGTGAACCATCTGTTCACTGGAGCGATGGGCATTTGTTCAGATGATTCAGCACTTCATTTCAGTTTTAAGTAACTTTTTCTTGCAAAATGCTGTCATAGTTATTACCAGCCATGAACTGAAAGGTTTAAATAAACACACACACACACACTCTTGAATCAACTCACACCTCTCCTGCACGTGAAAAGAATTTGAGGTTGAAATCAGTGTTACTGATGTTAAGTGTGCTTAACTCAAGCTATCTAACCTTAAAGAAAAATGCACTGTGCTAGCGTGTTTATACAGCACTTTGTAAAGAAGCCAAGTATCTTTCCCTGGGTTTTCCTGCTCAGGTTGACTCAGCAGCCAGATGGCATATAAACAGTACACTAAACTGCAAAAGTTTCCAATGAACATTCTTTAATAAATATAAATATATAAAAGGAATTTAAAAAAAAAAAAACAACAACAACAACATCTTTTGGCCTTTCCTCTGTTACTAACAAACAGAGGAAAAGCAGAATCAAACTGTACAAAAGAATACTTCAGCCAGTTTCTAAGCTGCTATCATTTAGAGTACTTAACTCTTAGTGTGGCTGATGTTTTATTGGGAGGAAAGGGGCAATTCTGCATCACTGGAAGAAAATCTGCAGGACTTGGGAGAATACACAGCTTTGTTTTTGCCCAGCCTGATGCATACCCCCAGCTGCCTGCTTTTCTAGTTACATGAACATGTCCTAACATCGCTCTCCAGAGAATCTCTCTCTCCCCCAGTTCAGCCAGGTAATGCTATTCCTTCATAGCATAGTGACTTCTTTTTTGTAAAACATTCTTGTCTGCCGTTTAAGATTTCACAACACAAATCTAAGTATTTCTCATTCCTAGCTTTAACGATACCAAGATTTTTACACAATTCCTTTGAGATGTCAGGAAAAACTAGAATTCTTCTTCTCTCCCCTCTAATTTCAAATGTTGAATTGTCTGAAGGGGCAATCATCATGTATGTCAGCAGAAGGGAGAGGTATTTCTGAAGAGCTACGGAAGGACACCCTCTCCCTCACACATATCCTTGCATACAGCTGATCAGTGTTCAGCTTAAACTACTACAGTTACTCCTCAAAACAGGCCTGGAGAATGGACAAAACAGTTTCTCTTGGTTACATAACAGCTGCCAAGAGAAAGGGGACAGATCTGCAAGGAGGTTGTCTGTTTACAAATTTATATACTGTGGACAGATTTATTTTCTCTACTTAAAATCCACTATTTTATACATTCCTTGAATGGAAACAGACTGACAGATTTCAGCACAGCAGGAACTACTGCTGTGTTGCTGTTTTACAAGTTTTTCAGACAATGTCATCCAATGACTCAATGCAGAGGAAAAGGGAACACTTAAGATTTTAAACACTTTTGTGTCATCAAAGCTGAGCTCAGTTGAGTATTAGAGGTCAGAATGATAATGTGGCACTGCTTCTATAGCAACGTGAGCTGGGAAACTTATAGCCAGGAGGTTGGTTTTTGTTGTTGGGTTTTTTTTTTCCCCTTGTAAACACCAAGAGCTACAGAATCTACCCACAACCCATGAAGGAAACGGAGCCCATTTCCTCAGCACGCGGCTTACTTGAATCTTGGGGCAGACCAGTAGAGTAATCTGTTTCTTTCTCAGTGTTCAAAGGCCAGGTATTATGTGATCAGATACTCTCCTCAGTAAATTAAAAGCTGGACCAACAATAAAACAAGTCCAGAAAAAAAAGCAAAGACCCGTAGTTTCACTGCCTCCTTTGCAATAAAAGCCAAGATTGAAATCACTCTAATCCCAATGATACTGAAAACCCAATCACTCCAATGTTTAGTACCTGCAGTTAGAAATTCAAAGCTACAACTAACCAATAGAACTAGCTCAATCATCAAAATAAAGGCGTTCACTTCCACTGACTTAAATAAATTCTAAAGGTGCTGAGCATGCCCAGATTTTTCTTGTTACAGGCAATGTAAAACTCTCACTGAAGTATCCACCTTGTCTTAGAAATCACCAAATAGAAATTAACACTGATTTCAACACAGAAGCATTCAGCATTCAAACTCCATTTTTGTATGTGATACATCACAGAAATATATTGTCTTCCTCTACTCAACAAAGTTTTATTTCAGTATACTAATAAACCTATCAGCAAATCTAGAAATTAGAAGTCCCGTGGGATGACTTGGTTATTTTTATTTTACAACTTTACTAGAAGGAAAGAGCACGCTAACTTTCAAAAGCACTCTATGCACAATTAAGTTCATAGAAGCATACATGAAATCAAAGAAGTCTGACTGTGGATATACATCAGGCTTATCTCCTAAAAAACTACAAAACACAGAGTCACTCATGCTATTAAATTACCTGTATAGAAGCACCAACTTTTTCATTACAAAGGCTGCATATCAATGCCCATCTACTGCTGGGAATATGAGAAACCTTGGTAATGGGCTCCATCTTCTCTGGGCTTCCAATGCTCACCTAAGAGAAAAAATAACATCAAAAAACAGAGTGATTATTATACCTATAATTGACAAAGGAAGCAATCTTAAAGAAATCTTGTACTTGTAAAACGAGCAAGTTCAAAGCTATTCAGTTTGTAAGGAATTTAAAGTACAACTTTTTTAAAAATTAGTTCCTCACTGCATGAAAACAGTTTCACAATGAACACCATCAATTGGAAGTTATTGCAGAGGATGAGTATTTCAACTGTGAGAACCCACAGAAATTCTTACTGCCATATTTCAACTTCCCCTTCCTTTCCCCCACCCCAATATTCGCTTTACAAACTAAAATGGTATTTGTGCATTTGTTAAATGAGCCTTGCCAGCAGTTATCCCTTCTGATGGCCAATTCTGATTGACAAAGGTTAATGTAATTACTTTCTTCTCAGATCATCCTGCCAGATTTTACATTTAAGTGAAAATCTTTGATACCGCCTTGTTGAGAAGTACCATATATATGTATGCTCATCACTGCAGCAACGCGCACTACACTGGACAATGTTTCTGACAGATTCTTCTCTCCCCAAATCTGCTTCTCTGAACATGAGCACTGCAGCAGGTCAGTGCCTACCTCTGGAATCCATAGAGCGCAGCTGACGTGAACCCACTTGGTGCCGCTGCGGGTCGGCTTCATGGCACCACCCTTCTTGGGACACAGCAAGCACTTGGGCTGAACACCAAGAGCACAGGTCCTGCACAGCCAGCTGCCTTCTGGCACCTTCAGGATACCGTAACAGGCCTGTACTCAGTTATAGGAAAGAGAAAGAAGACAGAGGATACAGCACACGTTTATGCTACTTCTTAGCTGTTTACATGTCGTCTTTCCAAACTCTTAAGATATTTCCATGGAATTGATAACATTATAGAAACATCAGTTTGTAAAGAATCTCGGGACACCTTCATGCACTTAGGCAAACACACGACCCGTTCACTCCTCTAACAGCCCTTTCACTGACAGCAGTCATGACCAGCTGCTATACAGAAGAACACTGCCCA
Organism: Phasianus colchicus; assembly: GCF_987193195.1. Lineage (NCBI taxonomy): Eukaryota > Metazoa > Chordata > Aves > Galliformes > Phasianidae > Phasianus > Phasianus colchicus. Next base: position 16,066,652 of record NC_143439.1, on the reverse strand, counting down.
CTCTTCAACCAGGAATTTGTTCACTCCGCTGAAGAGAGAGGCAAATGCCAACAGAGAGTTCTGCAAGCAGTGAGAGAAGATGAAGTTCAATATCACAAAGACAACATGCACCAGGAAATGGGCTGTATCTATTTCACAAGACATCAACTACCAATTCAAGAGCACTACTATGTGGTACCCAATGTTATTCGAAAGCACTTTTTTTTCCTTCTTATTCAGAAGGAAAAGAGCAAAATAAGCAACTAAGATCACTTTTTCCCTCCCCCCCCCAAAAAGACTGTCTTGATGGAGACCTCCAACTGATACTCTCAATTTTAACCTTCAATTGCTGGATTTGATGTGATCAGAGACTAAAATGCAACTGTTACAGGTCTAAAAACATCAAGGTTACTCTCTCTAGAGCTCTTTGTAAAATACCTTACAGCTTGTAGGTAAGATTTGTACCTTGCAGTTTTCTTAGAAGTATTTCTTTACTGTTTGTACAAATATATCTAAGAAACACAAGTAAGTAAATGCCACTCTTGCCTATGAGACAACACAGCTTCCGAAATGCTGAGTGACAAAGCAAATTCCTTTGAGTCTCAAGGACAAGCTGAAAAAAAAGGCATCTTCCATAGTAAGAAGCAGCCAAGAGGTATGCCAGAATTCTATCTGCTGTTCCATGCTAAAAAGGCTTCTAACCTGCCACAATTTCTCAATTCTGTCATTTCTGATTTCATCCCATTGCTCAATAGAGAATCTGCACCAGCTTAGAAGATCAGTGTCTGTCACTGGAAAAATCCAATCAATCTATCATCTTTAGCAGTTTGGCTACCTGTTTCTGTTACCACCCCTACATTCCCTTTCAGTTCCCCAGCTGCCATACCTGGTGCACACAAATATTGCATTTGTCACAAAACACCATTTCGTTGCCGTCTTCCCCATCTGGAGACTGACAGACATCACAGACAACATCTTCATCATATTCAATCCCAAGTCCTTCTTCTGTCTCAATAGCATGATTCATGTTATCATAGCATCGTTGTTCAAACTCCTCTATGACCCTTTCCATTGTGTACTCATCCAGCTCAGGCATCCCTGGAAAACAGAATTTGTTATTTAAAGAGAAAAACAAGCCACAGTGCATGCCCATGCACAACTCCTGCTTCTGAGCAACAGCTGAGTAGATATAGTCCAGCTCCTCCCCACCCCAAACACACACATTTCATTTTATCTCTAGATAATCTTGCCCATTTCAGCATAAACAGTTCCCCAACAGAAAAAAAAAAAAAAAGTCAGGAAGTCACGTAACGATATTAAATTAACAAAAGCATCATATTCAAATCAATTTTTAAATATCACTCAAATTCTGGCTTCCTAGACTTGTCCTGTTTTTTCCTTCTTGGAAAAAGCCTCTATGGTTTTATCTATCTATCTAAGGCTTTTGTTGCCTTTCTGTGACATAGATGTTCAATTTCTGATAAATCAAAGACTTGAGAGTGTTTTGAACCAAAACTTGATGAAAGAACAAAAAATAGTGACAAAATCTGGTATAACACTTGTAGCAAACTTACAGTTTGTAATAATGGTTGGCTTTAAAAAAAAAAAAAAAAAAGAGTAAGAGTTCTGGCCCAGTCAGTGCTTCTCCTCTGTCTTGCATTTCCTTGCCATGAGAGACAGATGTAATACTTCCAAAGTTGGTAATACACCAAGCTTTACCACAAAAACACAAGACACAAATACACGTGAAACTGAGAAAGCTGCATTACTAAAAGTACTCGTTCTCCCCTTGCAAAGTCAGTTTAGAACAAGAATTTCCATGTTATTCAATCACTACAATGAAGCGTAGGTTTAGGATGACATGCTGCTTTGTCCAGCTCCTAATGCCTAACACTCACTGTGACAGACAGAAGATAACCTCACGATGTGTGCTTTCACAGGAAAATCCTTCTTTCAGCTTGCCCTGTAAATAACCGAGTCACACACTAAAGAAGAAAAATACCTCCCTGGATCTCAAGTTGGAAAAGTACAGAAGTACATCTACTTCCCTTATGGACACACAAACACCTGCACTTCAGTGCATTTCCTACTACACTGACTGAGAAGCCGAAAGGCAGCAAACGGGAACATCCCGAATCCCACTGATGAAGCGAGCGCTGCCCTGCAGCCCACAGATGTTACAAAGGCAAAGCAGTCTATCACAGGAGTTAGAGAAGTTTGCAAGTAAATTCTAACTTCACAATTGTTACTGCTTTACAAAAAAAAAAAACCTCAGAGACATCACTGACTGTACACTGGTAAGAGTTAAAAGAAAGGAATGAAGGTGCTGTGGCTTCATTTCAAAGGTTCACATACAGCTTTTTAAAGAACGATTATATGTTTTCAATACCTGAAACACTGCAGGTATCAAAGAAAACACCGGGAGCTCACAGCTGCAGGGACACCATCAAGCAAGTGCTGCAATTGCACATCAGGAAGTAGTTCACTTTTTAATGCCCAGGCATGATGCATTCATGTGAAGAGCTATCTGCTGCAGCATCTCATGCCCACACTGCAAGCAGGGTGTTTCTGACTGCTTCCATTTTAGTTCTATGTGTAGGGAAAATATCTGTGGTGTACTATGAGCTCCATGTACAGGTACAGGTCTGCATGACAGAGAGCCCCTCTTGTGCACTTTATCACAACTGCTATCTTACTCAGTTTAACACTGTGGTAGATCTCCTCTGATTTTGGCAAGAATAAGGTACATTATCTATATTGGATAGATGGGTATCAATTACAAATCATACAACATACTTCCAAATTCTCTTTATAAAAAGTTAAGACACTTGCTGCTGCTGCTTTCCTGATAGTACCTGGAAAAGCAACCTAAGCTCTTCGATCAACTTTATTATTATTAGTTTTATTTTTTAATTTTCCAAGTTCAGTGCCAAACCTGAACATAGACCTGGAAAAAAGGCTTGGTTAAGAGATTAGGTCAAGTCTGGCTCATCTGTTTCTTCCATACGTGGCTTTAAAAAGGAGAGACTTTCAGAAAGTTATAAATGGTCATTTTTGTGGCTTACCAGGTCTTGAGCTATGCCACACCCGGGCTCAAGCCATGTTAATTCCTGAGACTAGGCAAAGCAGGAAACTGCCACATGCAAAAACAAATCAGCAGTGTTTAACAGCACATCCAAACCTCTTCCACCTGTCACAGGATCTTTTCCCTTGCAAACAATATAGTAAAAGTCCTGTGCTGACTTGGAGACTCTCCAATTCTAGTGAAATCCACTCAAGGAGCAGTCATCTTCCAAATTAGTAACCTTGTTCCTTCCCTGCACCTTCCTGCACACAACCTATCCCATAGAAAGGCAATGTTTGCTCACCCCTGGTGACAGTTGCTCTTCATGACTCAAACCGGAGCACACAAAGCAAGGTTTGGGAGGAACCTCAAATAAATCACTGCAAGAATTCCTTATTGTTTCATTTTCTGCGTGATCAACTGGCCTAAGTTTGCTGTACCTCCTAAGTCTCCTTGTCTATTTTCTTTGCACTGAACATGACTAGCAGAAAAGGAGGCTAGGAATATGTTTGCAGAGAAAAATACGTGATTAATGCTGCATGGATTGCTAGCCTTGATGGCAAAATATAAACTTTGTGAAAATTCCCTTGTGAAATATGAAGTACCAGAGGAGACCATGTGGCCAGATTCTGTTTTGGTCTAAGCAGATACAACTTGGTGGTTATGAAGACACACGTAATAGGGCTTAATTACATCAGGACTGCAGCAACCCGAAGGTGATCAGCTGCTACTCAGACCTCTTATCACCTCTTTCCACCACTGACCCCCCTTAAAATTCTTCTCAAGCTTGCCAGCTTTGAGACAAAACAAAAATAAAACCCGCAAATGCTCATTGCTCACCCATTTCTTTGAATTCTTCATTGGCAAGTTGCAGCCATGCTACATCCACATCACTGAGGTCGTAGCGGCACACACTGTCAGCTAATGTACGAATGTCAACATAACCCAGCTCTGGAGGCTTCGTGCCTGATGAAGAAATATACTTCCGGGGACGTGTGAATGTGACAGCTTTTGTCTCAGACACAATCCTAAAACAAAGAGACAAACACACACTACGTAGGTGGGGTGCTGAAAGAAGAATTCAGAATGCCTCATTCTACGTGGCTAACAATCAATAGCAATCTTCTAAGTGTATCTTGCACCACTGACAAGGGAACAGAAAACAGAATGTAACAATTTTATGCAATGAATATTGCAATATTATTAGAAATTAACTGGAATTGATTGGAAATCCATTTTGTTACCAGAACTATAAATACGATGAAAACTCTGGAAGACAGAACTCGGCTACTCTTACCTAAAATTCATGCTCCTTTAAAGCTAGAATAGATACTGTATTTATGTAGTAGTGGTTGCCATATATATGTGTTAAACTGTTTTAGGACTTTAAAATCCATTTGCTAACTACCAACCAACTGAAGACATTAATTTTCATGGTATATTGCTTCTGGGTGTTTGGGATGTGTGTGTAGCTACAGCATCACCATCTTTTTGAAATTCGGAAGAACCTTCCCCGGAGAATCAGCAATTCGCAACAGCCTTCCCTTCACTTACCCAAGTAGATCCAAGCTCTGGCATCCTGGCTCTGCATTTCCTCTTTCACAGTCACTAATCCCACGCTGCACCAAACCCTTTTCTGCAAGTATTAATCAACAGCCACTGAAACCTATCTCCCCTCAGGGTCTAGAGGCTCCAGTTGACCAACAAATAAAACATGAGTGTGTATCTGAGCTGCAAGCCAACTGAAATTTTGCTTAACAGCAAGTACTGGTTCTGGAGACAGGAAAATACCTACAGCACATAATTTATTTTACATCAGATTCTTGAAATACTGTAATTTCACAAAGTCAGGAGCTGTGGGCAAAAATGCAATTTGCAAAGGACAGCAGCTGTTCTCCCAGCAAGGTGAAGATTTGCCTCCAAACTTCCAGGCAACTCTGTCAGTTCAGCCACAACGTGGTCCTCCCAGTATAGGATGCTGCACCTTCTCTAAGTTACATGCAGCACTGGTATTGAGGACCTCTTTTGTGCTCTAGTCCTACATGAGAGATGGCAACAAGGTGCAGTCAGAGCTTTCTGCTGACAGCAGCCTAAGCTTCACAGCAAGGAGGAATCCTTCTGCTCCTCTATTTTGCTCCCAGCTGTGGCCCTTACAGTAGAAAGATCTCCTGATCTGCAATCAGTGTATCTGCACATACAGATCTTTGTGAACTCTCTACCTATTTCAGTCTCCTGCACAGCCCTAATTCTTCCCCTCACCTAATTTAATCCAGATAAAAAATCTGAGAAATCATAGGCAAGAGCAGTGTGCTGAATTCTGAGCTTCTATGGTGCAGAAGGGATTTGTGGCAGAAGAAGAACCTGAATGATTTTGCCAGGCTAACAGCATTGCCATTGGTTATACTTTGCAGTATTAAAATATTACAAGCTACTACATCTGATGGAGAATTTATTTTAAACTAGGTACTGCTCATTGAATCTTCTGTACATAAATTCCTTCCTGAGTACCTCTCTACACCAAAATTATAACCTCTGGGCAGCATGCTGCACATACCGACTAGATGACACTGTAGTGGCATAAAATAAATAAGCAATGGTAATTTGGCCTTAAAACAAACCATCCTCATCTCTTTATTTTTGTGGCAAGAACAACTAGAAAAGTTGTGAAATACCTAAAAGGACACTGAAATGAATCTTCTGTCTCAGCACATGCTTACACTGAAGCCCCACATGGTCTCGCTTCTCTCACCACCCTGACCAAGCTCTCTGTGCTGTATTTTCCTTCTGTTCTACACCAGTTACTATTTGACTATTGCAATATATAGTAACCTCAACCCTCCCTCCCACAGTTATGCACAGAACAGTTCCAGGACTCCAGCATTACTATGGCAGGGCTTCCCCAAAGATGTTGTGAGAGGACAAACAGGATAATTCTCAGGCATCAGAAGGCCGCTGTGCAGCAGGTATTCAGGTATTGTGTTAAGCATTCAAGACAGCTCAGGCACCAAAAAAAAAAGTGGTGCTTTCCATGCTGGCGTCAAATTTCTGGGAGCCCTCTTTTCCTCTTCCCTTTCCAGAGCATACTCTCCGTTGGCTCTTCACAGAGAGTGGCTTCCTCTTCAGTGAGCACCTGGACCTGACAGAACTACCACACTACCTCCTCAAACGTAAGGCAGATATAGGTTGGTGAACACCTGGGAAGGTCTCCTTTTAATAAAGCCCACTGGTCTCCTGGCCTTCCTGCAGGCTTGGAAAATGCTTCTAAGAAAATACAGTGAGAACGTGAGCACGCTTGTACAAAGTGTAGACATTTATGCAGGTAGTGGGTGAGGTCCCCCTCAGTGTGGAGGGGGAACTAAATGCTCCTGTGCCCTGAAGTACATAGCAGATGGCGAAGTTCTGAGTTCTCCTCTCAGTGCTGAGCTCTCCTCAGAGCACCAAGCCTGACCCTTCAGAAGGTGGAAGAAGGAAAGGGTTCATTTGTTACACAGACAGGTTTTCTTTATTGTACAGACCTGGTGGAGCTGTGCAGCGGTCTACATACAGGTTTGTGCAGAAAATGCAGAAAGCACTAACAGATGTTCCTGTAGTTCCACTACTCCAGTGCTAAAGTTGCCAGATAAAGCCTTAATGGAAGTTGAATTCCATAAGATTTTTTTGCTGCATGTCAGAGACTGTTCTGATCCTGTTGGCATTGGTGTGTCATTTAGTAATGCCTCGTGCACCAGACTGGACTTACTCAGAGATCTAGCTTGCGTAAATGGCAATAATCCTTTCCTCACTTCTAACTCCTGTTCTAACTAAGCATAAAACAGATAGATGGCTGCAAAATGCTCCTGCCCTTACAAGTGGACTGTTTCACTTGAAAAAGAAAACACCTAAGCGTAACAAATGAGGGCAGGTAAATAAGGTTTTCTTGAATAAGAGCAGGAAAATCTCACATTAACATATTGTTACGTGCACGTCTGGATGGTTCTTACAACAACATAAATGAACAACAATGTTCTAAGTTAGTAAATAAAAAACATATAAAACAACAAGAAGAAAGCTGTATTTTCTCTAGCCCTTAAGTTTGGCTTGCCTAATTGTACCTTGACAAGAAACCTACAGCTTGGAAGTAAGCACAGGACACATCATACGAGAAATTCCCAGCAATGCTGAATGAGATCAAGTCTGGGTTTAAAACTGGAAAGTATTTTTAAGGCTCTGTCATCACCCTTCATCCTAACATCAAGCCAAAAATGATTCTCTGACATTAATATTTCAACACATTGGCAGAAGAGACCCAATTCTTGGCTGCTATGACCATTCAAAAAGCTGAGACATGTTGCTCTTCCTTGCTAGATAATGTTGAACAAAGCTCAAGAAGCCAAGGCAACATAGACATAAGCTGCTAGCATAAATATGTATTTGTTTTCATTCCTCCAAACTATACCTGGCTACTGGTTCTGGGATGGTCCCTGGGCTAACTGGCACCTGCACTCCCTTTTCCCACTCCTGCCTCCAGGGGTCTGCCAGCACATAGTATTCATCAGGGTTCAGCTGGAAGGAGTCATGTAACTTCATGGCAGTGATCAGGTCCGTTCTGAACACCTGCAAAGAGAGTGACCAAGAGAGAAAAATAGAGACACTGACATTTGATATTTACACTCTATGATTCACAGCTCCAGGGTAACCATGGAGCACAGCGCATAACAAGGTCACTGTATCAAAAGTCAACTAACCCCTCCCACTGCAGGACAGAAGTTTAGCTTCATCGCAGAGAAAGGGGCAGCAAAAGGCGCAAATGACTTCAATTACTTTCTCTATGAGTCCCCGTGTTCCCCCACACATGATGCTGAATGATGCTACCCAACTTGACCTCCCTCTTGGCTACAATAAATACCACAGGACTTTTAGTCTTAGATCAGCAGCATAAGGAAGACTCAATTTTGCTCAAACTACTTATTTAAAAAAAAAAAAAAAAACAGAAACCCCACAACTATTGGAGCTCTGACTAATCCAAAGGCATTCTAGAAATTCCCTGTGATAGAAATCAAGGCATGGCTCCACTATGATAAGATACAAGAGGAAATTCTACCAAGATGACTCTTGCCATTATTTAAATGACTCTTGCCACATACACTTGCCAGCATTTAAAATAATAACCCAAAAGATAAACAAAGTAATCCCAGATTTGAATTCTGGTGATAGCTTGATGTTCACCAGACGTGCTTGTTACTCTGTCAGCTACAGACAGCTCTGCACCAAAGCTATCATTTCACTTTGCCTTTACGAAAGCATCCACTTCTAAACCCAGCAGTATCTTTGCCAACTTCTAGGTTAGCAGTCATCTGCAAGCAGTAATGCCATCTTCCACAAGCCACAGAGTGAAATCAGAGACCCTCTCCCGTAGCAGGCATGGTGTGCCACTGCTGTGGCAGCTTCAGCCACAACTAGTTTGCCACTGCTTGTCAGCACTTCAGAAAGCAAAGAATGTTATCACAGGCATCAGAACTGCAAGTCTGTACTTGTCTGTCCATCTTCCAGCTCTCCCCCACCCTGCTGTCCCTGCAAGGCAAGGCTGCTGTCAACGACAGCAACAGCACTCAGCATTCCTTACCTCCACAGTACTATGAATTTTTACTATTAGATGTTGCATTTGAAGGAAAGGATTAAAAAGCAACCAAGTGACAAAAAATGAGCACCGCTGGGACAAGATGACGTTAGGCATCTGTCCAGCCCCACACTGCACAGCTAGAAAAAGAAAGTACTCCTGGATTCTCTTACGGGACTGCTAACAGAGCAAAGTGACAACCAGTCCCAAACCAATAGTGGTTTTACATTAATTCCAGCCAGCTGCTGCATATGGCTGAGGAAGTGCCTCAGCTACACAGCATGCTAATTAGATAGGCCTCCCAAGGACAGCAACTTCTGTCATACACTAGTCACAAACCTGAAATCTCAACAGATTACCTAGTAGGGGAAATATTTTAGGGGAACAACAAACCTGATGGCTAGTCATACTTTCAAGACTATTTACAAGTATGATTTGCCTTACAATGCAGCCTATCTTGACACCTCTTCTCCTTCCCAATACTCACATACTCCTCACTTCTCTCTAAGTACGCTTCTGCTCTGCCTTTATCATTCAAAATAGGAAAGTTACATTTTTCTCAGTGTTCCTCTTGACATGGTCAAAAAGCCTGCCATCCTTAGAAGTAAAGACTAATATTACTGTATGAAGGAAGAGGTAAGTGCAAGTAATAATGTAAACTGAGTGTTTAAAACAGAAGTCCTATAAGGCTGTAATCAAGAAATGAAAAATAATCTGCAAAGCTAACAGTCTCACATAACAAGCATGCACAGCTGCTCAGGGGACCCTGCACTTCAAAGTTACTTGAATAAACACCATCAAATGAAAGCAGGAGTAAAAAATATAAAACGGGCTGCAAAACTTGCACAACCCAAGAGGCAAAGCAACCTGAGCTCTCAGATAAACTTCTCATGAAGCTCTCTCAAGAGAGATGCTAACACAGTACTTGACAGCCAAGAATCTCCTTCCCAAGCCAGTGGCCCTGTAACGCCATTCTTTCTGCTCTAATTTCTTATGAAATCAGACTGCCTAGAGCAAAGCAGAGCTCACTGAAGTGCTTGGCTCTCAGCAGCACAGAATACTTCAAAGCTAAAAGGTGAAATTCTGGCCATACTAAAGTCAATGGGAATTTTGCCTTCAACTTCAGTGAGACCACCACGATTTCACCCAGGAAGCTTAGCAGCACCACCTTTCTGCCAGCACACTTACCATTAAAATAGTGTGCTGTGGCAAAGCAGGGGAAGAGAGGGTGAAAGAGCTGTGAAACTGAGCTAAATTATGAAAAAGTATATGAAAGAAGTAAATGAAAGTCCAAAAAAAAAAAAGAAAAGAAAACAGCGCAAAACTGGAAAGATAATGACAAGAAACACAAGGAAAGGGAGAGGAGAAACAGGATTACAGACACAGAAAAACAACAGCAAGATCTCTGGTTATCTGAAATTATTTCTTGGTAGTGTTTCGTGGATTAGTTCTCAAAAATGAGTCTAAGCTAATGTACAAAAGATAATTAAGAAAAGCAAGCCAATTGACAGCTCTGGTGAATTTCCAGAGCTCTGAACATTCACAAAAATAAAGAAGCTGTTAACTGTTAACAGTCAGCAATAAAAAAATAAAAATCAAAGAAAAATCAAATCAAAATCAAAATAAAATGAAGATCGAAAGCCAACTAACAACGAGGAATGAAGGAGATTCTTCCTCTGAAATCTCTTCTCCTGGATTTTGCTAGAGTGTTGCAGAGAGATTAACAGAGCATGTTTCTTTACACCAACCACCTTGCTAATGAATCAAACGTACTTGTGATCAGGCAAGTAAGTTGAATCGAGAAATCCCGTCTCCTAAATCTAATGCTATCTTTGCAGCCTCTGCAGAGTTTGCAATGCAGTATTTGCCTGAAGATAGGGAGATACAGCATGAATTGGATCCCATTTATGTGTTGCTAATGGTTAATCTATCCGAGAAAGCTTAAAACCATTTTTATCTTCCTTGATCCGACCTCCTAAAAGCACGATGGAAGACAAAACTATCAGGAAACAGATTTGACAAGCGCATTAACAATGATCACATATCAGGACCCAATACCAACTATAAAATAAGCGCACCTAAGACAAACTTTCACTGTCAATTCTGATGCCCAAAACACTAGAGGACTCTACAGCTACGTTGAATGGATGTCAGACTATGTCAAAATTCTCTGACAGAAACTAATGCTGGCAGCTCAGCTCTGTGATCTCCTGGCCAGAAATAAAAAGGCAAAGGAGGGGCACTAAATGCCAGTTGAAATGGAGCAGCGAGAACATAAAGCACAATTCAGAATACAAGGATCCACGTCCAGAACACACATGCACTTCGTATTTGGGAGGTGCAACAAAACGGCAATCATATTCCAGAAATACCTCAGAAGGTTTTCTATCTTCTTGTCTGGAACACGAAGACCTCCGACGGTGAGATCTGGAATGCTGGGACCAGGTGGACAGACCTAGAATACAGAAAAGATCATCTGCAGACATTGCTGCCAGCTTCCTTGCTCTCAGCACACCCAACTAGGCCTATTTACTCCAGTAGATCATGAGTAAGGTAAACCAGAGCTGGGCTTCCAGGACAAACCTGAAAAAGACTCTTTCAAAATGAACCAGAAAATAGAAGCTGTTCAGTCTTCAACTTCTGTTGTTACTTCTCTGTTATACTATCTCTACTGATGTATGTATTGGCTGCAGTGTACTTACAGCCTTCCACCCAGCATTTGAACACAGCCACCTTGTATCACACTTGCTTCTAAGCATCAATAATGCACTTTCTGCAGGCTAATAATAGCTAATGAGGTGATCTGTTCATAGCCTGAGATGTAATCTTTCAGTTTAATGTATTCACGTTCCAATTACCTATACTGGTTATCCAGTTCTACCTAGAGCAAGGCTTTTCAAAATGGAAATTGACATGCCAAGTCAGTACAGCCACCAAAAACAAGCTGCTCTCTCTCCTTCTAAGCCAATCTCTCAGTGTGGTTGGACGATTTTTGTCTGCAGAATTATTCATTATGTTCCAAACAAATTATACCTTTTTTGCCTTGAAATTTTGTGACAGAGTCTCTGTCAGCTTTCACAAATATTGTAACAGGAGGAAAGGAAAAAGAGAAAGGAAGAAACTACACTCCATTGACAAGGCAGACACCAGAGTCTATTTGTAACTGCAAAAATCAACTCATTTTAATTTAGCAAGATTTATAGGTACAGCAGGTATTTTCCACTGCCAATTACACAGCAGTAGCAAAAAAAAAAAAAAAAAAAAAAAAGTGCCAATAAACTCTTCTTGAGTGAAGAAATTAAGGACTTGTAACAGTGCCTATGAGTGGGAAGCCAGGAGCTACATGGAGAACTCTGAAGGCTGAACTTGGCAACTCTGGGTATTAATAGCAGACAAATAAAGCAGAATCAATTCAAAAACCTTGCTAGACTGCTCATCTCTTCTCTGTGTTGTGCAGAAACATATGGGTAGGAGGTTAAGTTTGCAGCTCATAAGAGCAACATGACATCACCCCGCAGAATCCTCTCAGGGATCAGCAAGACCTCTTCAGAAGATGGACTGCTCAGAATGGGATAAGCTCTCTCCCCAAGACTTTCACTAGTTTTGTCATCCTTGTTCAGTTTGTAATAGATTAAAGAATCTACCCCATTAAAATCCACTCCAAAACCGAGCAGTGAATAACACCTGTTTCACAGACTTTGCATAATGGTCAGAACTGAATCAGCAACCCGCTACAAAAACTTATTTTCAGAACACACACACACAATGATTTGTTTAGATAAACGTTAGTGTTTCAAAACAAAAGCTGATGGTTTGAAAGGTTTCTGAAGTGCCGCAATCACTTTTCCTAAGTGCCTCTGTTTTACAGTTATTAAAAAAAATGCAGAAGCTTTAGCACCGTGATTCCCAGGAAATGCATCCATCTTTCATGCATACAGAAACTGCAATGGTGATAAGTCAAATAATGGCTACATAACTGCCATCTCTATTTCTTTACTGGGTCATCTGATTACAGACATCAAAACAGAGTCTTGGATGTCTATTTCTGATTTTGGATGCAATACACGTGAGTTAGAGCACTGGATTAATTAACTACTGGATGCAATGTAAAGAGTCAAATGTTACCACTTCTGAATTTACAGAACTTTTGTGTGCTTTTTTTTTTTTTTTGTTGTTGTTGTTGTTTTGTTGGTTTTTTTTTAAAGCTACATAAAAGCACACTACGTAAAACTTCCATATGGGACAAGGGGAAATGGTTTTCAGTTGAAGAAGGGAAGATTTGGTTGGATACCAAAGGGAAGTTCTTTACTATGAGTGGTGAGGTGCTGGAACAGGCTGCCCAGAGAGGTTGTGGATGCCCCGTCCTTGGAGGTGTTCAAGGCCAGGTTGGATGGGGCCCTGGGCAGCCTGGTCTAGCATTAAATGGGGAGGTTGTTGGCCCTGCATGTAGCAGGGGAGTTGGAGATTCATGATCCTTGAGGTCCCTTCCAATCCAAGTCATTCTATGATTCTATGAAGGGACAACTCAAATGCAGCCAGTCTTCCTCAGGACATGTATTACAATGAGCATTTTATCCACATCAGTAACTTCCTACACAGAGAAAGGGAAGAAAGTTTTTTTGTTGTTGTTTGTTTGTTTTTTACACAGTTCTGCAATAGCTGTTTCCTTGAACATAACACTGGTGAATGCACAGTGAAAATCTGGTATTTTAGCAACTTACTAAAGAGACTGTTGTATTTTCTGAGCAGTTTAAACTGATCATACATAATACTATGAGGAAAATGTGGAAGAATTTCTCATGGGACTGAAATTTTACTACTGGCTGAGCCCTGTAACTGTAGCTAACAGGTAACCTTTGGCAAGAGCTTCACTTCAATAGGGAAAACATTTACTCACTGAATAAACAAAGCCCAGCTATAAGGCATGCATTCACAGATTCACATAACTACCACTGGGCAAAAAAAGCACACGAAATTAAAGGAGTCAGTCAAATCATAGAAAAATATTCAGTCTGTGACAGTATGAAATTTAACTACATACGGAATCTCAAAGAAAAGCTTCAGCTCTCCTTCTGCTACACTTAAAGCAACATATCAATGCCCTTCACAGTGCCAAGACACAACTGAACTACCCAAAGCTGTTCCATCAAGGAGCAACACACCCGCTCCAAATGTAAGTGCAGGAGGAAAATGGAGGATGTGGTTTGACTTTGCAGCATTATGTCCATATTCTGGTAAGTAACCCAGAAGAGGGACCTCACTGAAAGGCAAAGTTAACAGGCAATTACTGTTACTTCAGTGATTAATGATCTGGTATTTGTGTCTACGTACATGAAGTAAGAACCATTCCTGAATTATATGGAAAGAAGAATTCACTGTGGTCAAAACATAGGATTCAGAACAGCTCTTCTGTACTATAAAAGCACATTAACTTAATTGAGTATTTTAGAAAGATTCCAGACACTTTTCAGCAAGTTTATCCTCAAGCAGTTAATAAAAAGAAGTGACTATTATTCATCAGCAGCTTTCTGAACTCTAGGATCACCAAGACTAGAAAAACCTCTAAGGCTCAAGACAGAGTTAAACCCTGTTTTAGTAAAATAACAAAACAACAGCAGAAACCATAGAAGTCTGAACTGCTGGAAGTTTGAAGATGTAAAACCTTGGTAAGGTAACAGAATACCTCATGGGAAAAATGAGTTCTACAGCAGATGGAAGATTAATGAGATGTTAGAGAGAACCAACACCACCAAATGCTGTGTGAGTGAGTAACAGTGAATATGAAAAATAGTCAACCACAAAGCACAGAGCTAAATAAACATATCTGAATGATGCAATGCTATCATCATAAGAAATTAAGTACATAAGAGACCTTTTGAAGTGTCTATCCTTTCACATGATTGGGAAAGGTAAGGATGAACACAGTAGCCTAGCTAGCATTACTGCTCTAGCAGATACACCAAGCTCATCTCAATTCTTCTAAGATCTCTTCAAATGGGTGAGGTGTTCATCACCAAGAATAAAGAGATGAGGCTTACACCTCTAAACATGACTCGGTTTCCCATCACTTTTATTCACTTAAAGACAAAGAAACTCCCAAACCCTCAAACAACTTAATGAGATACAATTCACAGCAAGAGAGGCAAAGCACTAACACACTGATGGTACTAGAAAGGAGACTTCCAGGGTATTATATACGGCTTACACTGTAAAACCTCTGCTTTTATAATACCGCTACAGGGTGTATGAAACACACGCACCTCCTGACAGTAAAAGAAAGCAATCAAGGACTGTGAATCTTTCTTCAGCATTTGTGAAGAGCGCACATTTCCCAAAAGGGAAAAAAAAAAAAAAAAGACAAGACATCAATTCTAACTGTATCAATTTGCTAAATGATCTGTCAAAAACGCTTTGAGTCCAAGAAAGACCATCAAACCAGAAAATTCATTTGAACTAATAAAACAATTCTAACACCCTCAGGGAATTCTACCCCACAACTAATACACTACTCAGCATGAGCAGAAAAGGCTTAGCTATTATGTATCATGCACAAGGCTGTTGTAAAGCCACCTGCAAAGCACCCAGCTGTGCCCCTGCGGAATTACCTGCTGCTGCAGCTTCTGAACACTTCAAAGACTCAGATCACCCTGCATCTGAAAGCACTTCTCCCACTGCAAATACACTCCCGCTCCATCATTACACCATGCAGCGCAACAGAGCAAAACACCTCTGGCATGGATGCATGTCTGGCTGTCGCTTCTGCTTAACACTGGCATTCCCAGATGCCTATATCCCTTCTCATCTCACTGAGACAAAGTAGGTGCTGCTGCCAACTGTCAGACAGAGCTGCAGTCTGAAGAGAAAATATAGATGCTCACAGCCTACTCATTTAATGCCTGGCCCACAACTGCTTACAAGAAGGCCTCATGTGATTTAGACATAACTCCACATGTCTAGATCAGAATTCCAGCACAAAGAAAATGCAAACAGATTGACAGCAGTTTTCCATTATACTGGGCATAGGAAGAGCTGTCTGTGCACATATCTTCAGATCTTATCACTGAGAATGCAGAACATACACAAACACAGCCTAAGACATCATTTTATCAAGCCAAATTCCCCTTCTTATGTTTCTCTTGCGAGAGGACTGGCTCACCCATCGTCCTTATCTTTGTGTATAATAGTATACTATTATGCAATAATCTCATTCAAGATCAAAAGAGGAAAAGCAACTGCCTTTTACTTGTCAATACTGACACTACTGAAAAAAATAATGTTATTTGACAGCTATCCAATTGCAGGTGCTGAACGATGCGTGGATCCATATGATCTCTGCAGCTTTACAACACTGCTGCTCAATTGCTCAGTACCTGACACACGCAGCACACTGCCACAGCAGTTCAACACAAGCTCCCTTCTGTCATCGCTCTTCTCAGTGGCACACATTTGAGTTTTATAATCTCAAAGGACACGAGACCACAGAGAGACACGTCACCATTCCAACAGTCCATCTTACTCTTTTTTAAATCACTGGACATAAGTGCCATTTTAGCACCCTAGCTTAAGGCTCACCATTACGGCGTTGTTCTACCATAGGAGTGTATGAACTATTATTGTCAATTTCACTACAGATCACTGAAGTCAATTTCAGCATCTCCCAAGGTAGCATTCACAGGCTGACAACATTATGCTGTTGGGACGTAGAATCCAAGAGCAGTTAGGTACACTCGGTACCAGCAGTCCTGTAAAGAAACACGTGCCTCTCCAAAACCTATGATGATCAGGATGTGCAAGTCCCCTCCTCAGATACAACATGCCTTCTGTGATCTTCTGTGATTCTGAATAGCCTATCAACCAAGGTAAATCTTTCCAATCAAACTGCAACTTCATCGCTAATCACCTATTCCAGCAAGCCTAGTCATGAACTAAGCAGTAAGTTCTGACCCTCTGTCATCGCTCCAAAAGCCACACCCTTCTACACTGCTCTGTTCAAATCCTAATGCTACAACTGCCTTACACCCATTGTTTAAACACCATCCCTCATCCAGCAATCCATTCAACTGAAAAACAAGGAATGTTGTGTTTGCTTCCAAAGTGCTGCACTGCATTACCTGCACTGTTAAGTAACTGCCACATAAAAATGATGTAAGGTTACGTTTTCAGTAGTGCTTGTGATGGCACTTTGGGATCCATCCCAAACAACAGGAGTCCAGTGAGGTGAAAAGCCCTTTCTTACCTAAGATCCCAGACTCTGAGTTAAAGCAATGGATATTGGCAAGATGTTTGCATTTAAAGTAATATTAGTTTAGAATGACAGCATGAGGGTACATCTAAATCACGGAACTATATTTCATAATCCTTAAATATTAAATCTTTCATTTCTCAGAAGTGATGTGACATGTTACAAAGCCTAGAAGTACTTTCCATCTACAAGCCTCTTCAGTCCTTCTTTCAGACACCCGTTATAGTTGCTGCAATACATTACAGATGTAAATAAATGATACAAAAAAATCTTAAACCCTTTCCCAAGCCTCTCCCAACACTATTCCTCTTGTTTGTACTTAGGCAAACGTTCAAAATCCTGAAGGATGTTTGGAGCCATTTTTTGCTCAATTCTATTCCACGGATAAGATGTTCAAATGTGACCTATAATTTCAGAAAATGGAATCTCCAAGAACACACTGAGATATGCAGGAACTGACTGCAGCAGCACTGAGGTGCACAACTCTGACATCTTTTGCACACTGCTTCAAATGCGCTATTTTGGTCTTGTGTCTAAATGTAGATGTCTGATTTTAAGGGCACACAACAACGTGCAACACCACTTAGACTGAGGGATGTAAGCTATATACTTTTGGTGGCTTTAAGTTTACGCTTAACATATAGGAAAGAATCAAGTCAGAAGACAAAGAAAAGAGGTAATGAGAAAAGCAGGGTTTTTTAAGCTGAAAGGTTTTAAAATACTGTAAATAACATATACTTACATACTCTTTCCCCCTTCTCCTCTCCACTAAAATATATAAGAAAATGCATATACTCCAGAACAGCAGCTATGCTGCTAAACTTACTTCAGTTTTGATAATATTTCACTCCTAAATATTAACAATTCACTCTTCTTTCATCTCACAAAAGTAGAACACCTTTTTCTTCCTCTGAAGAACTACAGATGTGCTTACATCTTCAGTATAATACATTCTTAGTGCTTGAAGTTTGAAGTTTCTTTTCAGATCACCTTGTAGTCACAAGGCAGAAAACATGATCTTAATGTTTATTTACTTTTGTAGATAAATAGCATTATTAGTAGCACAGTTCCTATTACCTTATAAATATTTAGGCTCCTGAGTTCAATTAAAAAAAAAAAAGTTAATTTCTTCTCATCAAAATATTTTCCTGGCAACAGTATTCCAAACCAAACAAGCATCATTGCTCAGGTTACTCCAGCAATACAATACCAAGTGATGCTCATAATGAATCCAAGACACCTGATCTCACAGTCTATTAAAGCACAGTATGAAAACCCAATTTCAGAACTGAAAAAATCCTATTTCTGGGTGCCAGTCCTCACCTCACAAGATGAGGGAGCATAGTGCAGAACTTTCAGCCAAGAAGCTATTGAGTTCAATGTGAAGGAGGAACCGGAGGGTCAAGAGGTGCTATTGACTGAAGGGAAACAGACGTTTGGCAACAGGATTCCAACTAAGTGTTGATTAAAATTGCAACTTTTCAATTAGAAGGCAGCTGTTCGAAGAGCTCAGAATAGTCTATTTAATTGTTTTCTATCTGTGGGATCTCTAAGAAAAATAGCTAACAAAATATTTAAGGGCTTCAGACAAGTAGCCCTGAAATGTTTACCTTTTCATTTTTAGGCAAAAAAAAATTGCTTACCCTCCATAACATCAATAGCAGCACAGCGCATCAGAAATACTACTGATGAAGTAATAATAGATCTCCATACAGAAATTAATATAGCAAGACTGATCAGTAATTCTACTATAGATGAGCAAAGATTAAACAAAGGTAAAACCCATTCAGCAAGTGCCTTGAAGTTCAAATACGTAAGGATATTATCAAATTCCTAGAACAGAAGTGGAGGAAAAGGACCTGAATGTCAGAAATTGTCTCATGAAAGCATGAAAGAAACTTGGAGATGCTGTCTGTACAATATATATTTTCTTCTGATCACATTCTTTCTGATTACTAACTTAACTTTTCCCACATTTGTATAGTAATAGAATGAATATACATGAACCTGTGTCTGAATTTGCTCGGTACAATTTGCCTCAATAAAAGGACAAACAATAGCATTAGGCAAAGAAAAAAGGAAGGGTAATGAAACAGAAGTGGTGTGTTATTTCATGTATTCCTTCTGACAATACTTGAAAATATTTCTAAAATTCCACTGTTTTTTGTCATATAATTTATTCAAGAAAGTTATTCCTATTTAGGAGGCTTTTAATTATAAAAGGGCAAGATTTTTCTTTTCCCCTATTTCATTTTCTTAGATCTTGAACTATGGAACAGATAAAAATAAAGGTTTGTTGAGGTTTTTTTGTTGTTGGTTTGTTGTTTTGTTTTTTTTTTAGAAAACACAGAGCTATTGACTTACCAAACTATTCTAGACAGAGCTCTATTTCAGACATTTATATATGTAAAGATATTACAAACGAGTATTATAATCACTAACAGATCAGTCAGCAATATTTATTTCAGAATTTCAACTCAGATTATTTACTTCATAGCGTATTTGGTGAAGTGTGAAAAACAAGGCACATGAAGGGAGATCAAAGACTAAAAACAGAGTGAAAATAAAGATTAGTATCAAAATGTAACACCATTACATAAAGCTGTCAGAGAGGGAATGAGAAAACAGTAGAGCAAAATTCTAATGATCAACATCACATTTGTTGCTACTTGTCTACTTTACAAGTAGTAATGTATGTTTTTTTGGGTGAAGTATACTTCTTTTCTTCATAGAAGCATACCAATTTACTTTTTTTTTTTTTTTTTTTTTTAATAACCCCTAGCTAATATTCTAAGGAAGAAAAACTAATGTTTTCCAAAATCTTCCAACCTCAAGTAGTTCTGCAAAACCAAGCTAAATACCACCCAACTTTAATAGTTAATCCCTATTTGGATGAGCTCCTGAACAGCTTGCTAGTTCTCACCTCCTTCAATCCTTTTTACCACTCCTTCATTTCAGCTATAGTTTGTGTAGGGTTGTGTAAGGCACAGATCTGACCCTAAGAGCTGTCTGAGCAGCCCTTCCATGCAGCACAGACATTTCTTAGAAATGTATGCATTTTGGGGGGGCCATAGTGCAGGGTTACTTTTTCAGACTAAATCCTCCAAAAGTACCTGGAAAAGTCTCCTTTCATCTTCTTTTATTTACTCAAAACCAAGTTCAAAATGTTAAGATGTGCACCCAGAGAAGTCAAACTAAAACCAGAAAAATAGCTCTGACAACTGGATAAGCAGTTCTACAGTCAAATACAATCACCTTGTTTGTTGGGGCAAAGAAAACACCTTGGCACATCCATACATTTCCTAACCTGCCTTTTTTTTTTTTTTTTTTTAATAAATGAAATATTATCGGTCCCTTGGAGCCCAAACATGAGAGAGATTACACAGAACTCACTGTTAGTTACATCAGTATGGAAATAGCTGTCTTTCTGTTTTGTTTTTAAAGAAAAACTCTACATTCAAATCAGTGATGCACTGAATTCAGATTTTGAAAGTTATGCAGTAAGTAAAAGCATCTTCAATAGAAGCAAAACATTTTCACGTACCAACAGTTTTTACTGCTGAAGTCTGCAGCAACATACCTTCCAACATAAAAGAGTATGGGAACATGGAAGCAAACTTAAAATCCTAGTACAATCTTGTACTAAATACTGATGTGTGCACAAGGTTAGCACATGTCTCTACTCAAGTTCTGTCCTTGCATATATTATGCTGATGGCAACTGAAGATGCAAAAAGAGAAACAAAGACCAACTTCTCATGTTTTATCTTCTTAATTAACACCAGGCAGTTAATAGAGTGGGGGGGGGGGAAGATCCCAAATCCACGTCCACCTGTGCTCAGAACGACTGAGTTTAAAACTGGTTCCTCACACATACGTTTCCACCAGACCAACCAATATGCAAAGTGCCTCCGCCACATGAAACACTGCATTAAAATGCATTTTCAAACTCATAACCTACTGCACTCTACAACAAAGGAGCACTTACTGCCATTGTCATCAGAATTCTCACTGCTGCTTGGAAGCCGACGTCGTTTCATGATCTCCCCGGGAAACAGCAGGCAGCCTGCAAAGCAACGAGACAGCACTTAACTCAAGATAATAATACACAGTCATCAGGTTGTGTTTCTGATGGCATCGGAGGATTTACAACACATAAAGGAAAACAAACAACTTTAAGCAGCATCTGAAATACGAGCAATGAATATCTCCAAGACACGTATCAGGTAATTACCCTCTGAGCAGATGAAAAACACTGGAAGGTATAACGACAGGTCCACCAACACTTCCACCCCAAAACTGAAGCATATTTGTTTCTCAGAGATTGAACGCCACTAAGTATCTGCAGTAAATTAATTTAACTCACTCTACCCATTCTGACACTAGATTTGCAATACAGTAACATTTTAACTACCTCAGTAAATATTTACTTTGGCAGATATGCCTTTGGAACAATCTTATTCCTGTGTTAAGTGCTAGATTTGCGAAGTCAAAGATTAAAGTCTTCCCCTTGCATAAAAAATAAGAAACATCAGCATAGCAAGCCAAGCTTTCCCAGATAAACTACACATGGATCATATATGCTCCAGAAGGTACCATCTCTAAGGTCAGAGTCACTTCCTCCTGCAGGCACATGTCCACCAGCTTGCCTAAACGCTAACTGCTTTTCAGGAATCACGCCAACATCTGATTACATAGCCCCTCCAAGCCCCAAAGTTGGTGAATTCTAGTAATACTGAGCTCAGCTGCACACAAACCAGTGATGGAAAGGCAAACGATCCTTATGTTTTTATTGGCTACTCACACAGTGCTGGTATTCTGTGTGTACTTCTTGCAGAATGGAAGTAAATTCAGGAAAAAGAAATTGGAAGCTGTGAATAACCTATCAGCATTATATGTAAAAACTTATTAAAAGGAGTATGTTGAAAAGCAGAAAAAACACGACAAGAAGTGCAGAAAGGCATATCCACTTTAAGTTGAACTGACAAGGACTCCAGATAGCACATCAAATCCCCTGAGCCTTTGCCTGCTATGTATCAATTGTGCTATCAACAAGGTCTGAGTGTTCTGCTAGCAGCAAATCCCTGGTACGTGCCTTCAAGGCACAGACTTGAAAAATCAGATGCTGAAAACACTTCTGCTTTAGGTGGGTGCAGAAAACCCAACCTCTTAATCTCCAAGTGAGCTGGAATTTCCCAGAAACCTCTCAGCAAAGTTCTTTTCATTGACCACTTCAGGAGGTTTATAACTACTTTACTTTGTTCAATGAGAAATGACTCATGGTAGTAAGCTCCAGGAGAACCTTTTCAACTTTTAAGAATGAGAAGAAGAAAATCCTAATCAAAGCCTGACACTACTTCCAAAAAAAACCAAACCAAAACAAAAACAACAACAACAAAAAAAACACCAAATAAATCCTCTCTTCAGAAAGGGATTCACACAAAAGTAAGTATTTTTGAGACAGAATTCACGCAATCATCTCCAGGAACACATAAGCAACTGAATCTGAGACTGTACTTTACACCTACAGTAAATTTTAATTTGTTTTTAGAACACAAGTACTGCAAGATTTCCTCCTTTCTGATATTATACTATATTAAACTGAGCAGCTGGTGAATATTTCACCAAGACCTGTTGTCACCACCATGTAAAAGTTCACATATAACTTCTGATGGCAGAGAATGAAGAATCATTAATGACAGCCTCTTACAGTGTGTAAAGATTTCAGCCCAGAAGAATGGCTTTGGAGCAGACCAGAATTTTCTATGTATGACAAGCAGAAAGGTCACCAATGAATAAACACACACACCAGCGCAGAACATCACAATCCTCTGAAGAGATCTGGTATAAATGGACCATTCCAGAGCCAACTACTCATACGGTCACTTATGAAATACTGGAAAGCAACACTCAGATTCAAACTGGGCTAAGACAAAACTAGCTGCTATTAGGCCAGAACCCAGCTCCTTAACACACTTTCTAACATACTTTTCTTGTAACTAAAACAAGTATGAACAATACTAAACAAGCAGAGCGTATGGAAATATCTCCTATAAACCAAATAAAAGGGATATGGAATGAAGTAAAAAAAAATCTAGACTATCTCAGAAATGCAATTTATATATTCCTGGTCAAAATCCTCACTTCTTGTTTTGTTTCAGCATGGTCTGAAAAGTAAGCAATCTAAAGCAAAGTAACACTGCATATACACACCGAGGAAACATTCACAGCCTTGGGATGAACAAGGAAATCCAAAATTCTGCCCCCTGCATCTCTTCAGACAAGTATATTCTGAGTTTGTCTTCTCCTAACCATACTTAGCAAATTCATTAAATAAGGAACATCCAGAAGCTTTTCCTTTCTACTGTGTATCTTCTAAAAAAATAAAAAATACAGCAAATGATGCTGCTTTTTTTTTTTCCCCGACTGCTGCTTAAAGGAGTGAATGGTATTCACACCCTCCCTGACAAGTCCTCAGGATTAGCTAGCTATTCTCCAGGAGTCAGAGGAGCCAGCACAGCAGCCACGTCTGTGTTCAATAAGGCAGTTCATTTACCTGTCCACTCTAAGACAGGTTTCTAAAGGCAGCTGTACTGAAAAGCCTACATCCCCAAATATAACATTAAAAGGAAATGCACGATTCAATTAAGTTTGTGTGAGATTCTTTTACAGATGCATTTGAAAGGAGAGTTGAAATCCATAGACCATCCTTTCCTACCTTTGAACTTCACTGCGTTTTTGGGAAGTTACACTGCTGATGGAAAAGCAGCACTTGGCTACTAAGCAATTGTCAAACCCCCTACAATTAACCCCTAAAAGTTCTGTCATTAAAAGGAATAAAGCAGTTTTTGACTTCTAAAATAACTTCAAACTGTTCCTTTTAAACATCACGCACCAGATGCTCAAGCCCATGGCCCAGAATATAGCATCTACAGCTAACAAGAATAACCCACGCAGATGGACATGCCGCTTCCCCTGCAGGACCACACACAGTCCTTCTGCCCCAAACACCACAGGCTGCTGCCAGCCATCAGGGACCTCCACAGTCACACAAGAAGTGCAGCAAGCCTAACCATGGACTGCTGCTGGTGCAGTCTGAAGTGCAGACTGACGGCACAGGCTTTCCCTGTTCAGCCACACGCACACACAGTTTGCACACTGAGAGGATAATGGAAATTCATGTCACTTTAGAAAAACAAAACTATCTTATGTCATTCTTTGAGGGATATCTGCAACTAAAAGGAGATATTTCTATACTTTAAAAGGCAGAATGTCAGGCTTTCCGTTAAAACTGCTTATCTCTTTTTCCTTCCCAGCCTGGGATGTTAGTGCTACCTTTATCTGAAATTCCCTTTCCAATCATGAAGATTGACTGGATTTTGACATACAATGAATATTTTCAGGTGCAAACATAATGCATGTAAGTCACCTCTGATCTCATTAAAACACATATATGAAACAGAAATAGGCCTGGCAATTCCAACCAGTGTGTTCACCAAGACTGACTGTAACACAACTAGCACAATGGTAGAAGCTGGCTACGAACATCATGTATGTAAACAAAGCAAATTCATATGTAAGCACAATCCCAATAAAAGGGCAAAGCTTTAAGACTCATACCAATAAGAAGTAAAAACGATGCGACGAGACAGAAGGAAACCACCCAGGTTAATGAGCTCAATTCCCAGCAACTGAAGGTAACCACGTAATTGCTGAACGGTCATGGAGTTCCCACAAAGCACTCAGTGTGTCACACATGCCACAGAACCACTTCCCACTGCCTTCACAAGACGAGAGCTTCTCTGAAGCGGCCAACCAAGCAGTACCCCCCAACGTTCCACCGACTGCCATTTCTCCCAAATGCACACAGCAGCCTGAAAGGGGCATTTGCCCATATACTGTTTAACTGTAGAGTAAGCCCAGTGTTCAAGAGCTACTAAGTCCTGCAGCCCAAAAACAACAAAGGCCATCCATCACCCACGCATCAGGCAATCCCTGAGCTTCCTGTTATACCCCGGACTAACTAAAATTCTGGTGGCATAAGCAATAGCACCTCTCTTAAGTTTCACAGAAGCAACTGGATGCTTGTTGCCATTCGAAGTAACAGAGAAGCCCCCAGGTTTCGCTCTGATTCTACCTTCACCTCTTACCCTGCCATAACAAGGGCACACATTTGTTCACAAGGCCAGTTTTGATACAGATGAGAATCTTACTGAATTCTGTATAACAGTTCAGCTTCACTTCTTTGAAGGACCCTTGCTTCTTCACTTCAAAGCCACAGTTTCAGAGATCAGGCAATGTGGCTGACTGGCAGCGGGCTCTGCCATGCTCCCCACCTGAGGCGTGATGCTCCACAGAGTCGACACCAGCAGCTGTATCCCCCCATGTCACCACACTAATTCTGAAAGCCAAGCTCTGGGCTTTACTTGTTGACTGGGCAATCAGCAAACACACAAATCTAACCTTGGAGTTAACACTGCAGAATTGATACTCTGATCATCTTAAAGACAAGATTACGCTGCCTGAAATGTTTCTTCTGCCTACTTCACTTTGGAGAAAGCCTCTACTTCACAACACTGTTAAATGCTGTGCAAATGAAATGATGAAATGATAAACCAGAATCAATGTCAAACACATGGTGGATTTGCACGTTCTAGTGGAGCTGAGCCATGAACATCTCACCCTACACACCAACAAGCTGTCGCGAAGAACACAGCCGTTTCTGCTGACTCCTCACAGGGAGCACAGCAACACGACCCAGCACAGCAATGCACAGCAGCATCACAGCACTGCTCATTTCCTACCTCTACAGCAGATTGATTTGAAAAAACTGACAAACAACAGAAGCTGCACAGGACAGCAATACCAAAATCCCTCCTCTTCCTTTTTTTTTTTTTTTAGACACACTGAAAGTTGCAAAGCTACAAAATCCAAATCCTTTACTCTAGCTTCCTCAGAGCAGAAACCCAGGCACTATCCCATAAAAACTGCAGGTGAGCATACGCAGATACACATATACACACACTCATGTGCTGCATATATATATATATAATTTTTTTTTTTTTAACACTGCTACTAAACAGTTATGGCACCATATACTTTGTCACTCCATTTGACTCTGAGTGGACATGGATGAAGAGAGAGATGTAAAGTGTACCAAAGTCTTTGTAATGCCAACAGTGAAACAGAAACAGATTTTTAAAAATCACTGTATTTGAAAAAGTCTACTTCTGCAGGTCAGAGGCTTTCTACAGTGCAATTCTTACTAGAGTACCTTCAGGGATAAACCTCCACAGAAAAAGTTTATTGTCCAAACCCTAGCAGACAACTAACCGTAATCGTGTTAACAGGTGTCAGTGTGACAAACTGCAACGAGGAGCTGCAGAGACAGGATGGGAAGAAAGCAGAATTATGACAGATGCACACACTGAAGACAAACTGAAAACTGGCTTTTCCTGAAAGTAACACACTAAATGCCCTGAAACCAAGACCTAATTAGAGCCAGTACACCAGAGATCACTTCAGAACACTCACTGCGTGCATGGAAGTATAACACAGTCTTAATCACAACAACAGCAGATGAACACATTTGGTTTCTTCTGCTGTTCTCTGTTCAGTAGCTGGGTTGTGGCATCACCTTGTTCCTCATGAACTGACATCTGGTGCAAGAGAAAACTGCTGTTTTCTTCTGGGTACAGTTATATCAAAAATACTATCAACTATTCCAACCTACATGAAACTTCTTAACTCCTCTTTAGCACCAATAAAAGCTTTGAAAGCGATGTTCAGTAGTCACAAAGAAGAGTTCACATTCCAACCTGAGGTGAACCACCACAGTGCTGTGTGGCACAGCCCGCAGCACAAAAAGCCCAAGTCCCCAGATTTGGAGAGAAAGCCCTCAGGGTTTCTTAAACAAGGGCAGCACATTTCCAGGCCAAGACTGCTCCCACTAACTGCAGCACCTCTGCCCCAAACCCAACAAGGAAAAGCAGTACATGCTCATGTCTGAGCCCAGGACATCCAAGATCCACACGGTCATTGGTATACCTGTACAAAGCTGGTTCCTAATACCTATTCCCAAGTCGTGCTCATGGAAGCGAGTGCCCAAAGTCCTGGCAAACTGAGCTCTGGGAGCACACCCAGCCCACCCTGCAGCCAACACGGTTCTGCCCTGCCACCAAGGAGCTGTCAGCTCAGACAGTCCCACTGGAACTGGCAGCAGGATGAACAGCTGGGAGAAAGCACAAGAGGAAACACTGCACATTTTCTTCTGCTGCTGTCATGGTTTTATGATTTGTGGTTATCAGTATTCCACATCATAACATCATGTAGTGCACTGGGAGTTTAACTGTTAATGCTCAAGTTCCAGGTACCTGTCCGGAAGAGAAGAACTACATTCCCCAGTGGGCTTTGCGGTCAGAGAGGAGCTATAACTCCTGGCAAGGTCACCTGATGTTCTCTTCTTCATCTGTGCTTCTCCGTCTGCGCTTCTTCATTGGCTCTTCTTCGTCAGCTCTCCTTCCGTCTCCCTGCTGTTCACCTGGACTGCGCATCTCACCTCAGCGTTGTGGTGAGGCCTATCCACCTTTTGGACATTCTCCCTTTCATTATATTTTGATTTATTAGCTTCAATTTTAATTATATCGTATTATCTTGCATTCCGATACTGTATTTAGTAAATTAGTTTGTTTCTCCTCAGATCGTTGCCACTGTTTTCACTTATTTTGGTGTCCCCTGTTTCCCTTTTTCCGGAGGCACAGATCTGCGGATCCCTCCGCCCCGCTGGTCACGGAACCGGGCCGAACCAGCCAGTAAAACACTGACAGCTGCAAACTGGGAATGAAAACAGAAACTAGAAGGGAAATGTGCAGCTGCGAAGGGGAAAGAGGTTTATTACTGTTATTGTATTTTAAACACACCTATTACATAAAGCTCAAAAGCAAGCGGTGCGTGCAGCCAGAGGGAAAACCTTACAGCTGCGAGAGCACAGCCCTACCGCTCCAACAACATCCCGCTGAGGGTGCGAAATCTCTCCAAACAGAATCACAAGGAACGCGTTCTGGCACCGCTTTGTGAAGGCTTCAGGTTTGCAAGTGTGGGCAGCTTTTGATTCACTAAAAAGACAGAGCCTGCTTAAGAAGGTCATTAGTCCTCGTCAAAGCAAAACTCGTCTCTAAAAAGAAATAAAAGCAACCGGCACAACAGCACCTTCCTGATCGTGAATTACAAAGCCAACCAATGTGCGTCGTTAAAACGGATCCCAATTTCTAGCACTACCGGCGGGGAACCCCCACCTTTTCGTGCCGCTGCACAGCCACACGAACCGCTCGTTTGCACGTCACGTCTGGGAGCTCTCACACACAGCAAGGCTGGCGGCTCGAAACCCCGCAGAGCTCACCTGCGGGCCATCGAGGGACTTTACTAGAGCGGCGCTGCCAGCCGAGGGCCGGGACCAGAGGCGGGGGGCCGCCGCCGACCGCGCGCGCTCCTCCCCGCGGGCGCCGCCACTGCGCGCTGCGTGCCGCCCTCAGGCGGGCGGGAACCAGTTCAAATCTGCCGCCTCGCGGGCGCCGCCGGGCGCGACGCGGCTCGGCAACCCTCTCTCCTCCTCTCCTCTCCTCTCCTCACGCGGCGGCCCCACTCAGCGCCCGCCCTACCGAAGGGAACGGAGCCGCCGGGCCGCGCCGCCGCCGCCGCTCTCCATTTGAACGGCCCGGCGCCCCCGCCTCCTTCCCCTGCCGCCGCTCCTCCCCGCCGCCGGCCGCCACCAATCCGCTCGGCCCCGTCCGCAAATTAAACTTGCTGCCCCGCCGCCGCTCCGCCGCCCCGAGCGCCGTCACCGCAAGAACGGCGGCGGCGCCGCCCCCGCTCTCGGCGCGAGGGCACGGGGGGGCCGGGGCGAGCGGCGGGGACTCGCGCTCGTGTCGGTGTCTGTCTCTCCTCCCACTCCCAGACAGTTCTGGAAACTGTGCATCACCTCTTGTCACAGGCGGCAGCCAGCAGGCGCTGCGCACAAACAAACGCCCGCCGCTCCGCCCGCCCCGAAACGCGGAGAGCCTCGCGGCGCGGCGCCGACGGACGGGCGGGGAGAGGACAGCCCATGCCGGCAGCGGGTGCCGCGGGCGGCGGCGCGGCGCTTTGTCTCGCTCCGCGAACGCCGCGGCCGGCCCCGCGGAGCGCGGACCGTTACCGGGCTCCGAGGCCCCGCCGTGCCCGGCCGGCCGCGGGGCGGGGGAGGAGGAGCCGCCCCGGCGGCCGGGGGCTCCGCCGTCCGCGCCCGGGTTCCAACGGCCGCCACGGCGTTCCATTTCCCCTCGGCGAAAGCCGCGTCCGACCCGGCGCGCCCCGCGGGCAGAGCGCCGCGCCGCGGGCGGGAGGAGCCCGCCGGGAGCTGCCCCGCGGCCCCGCCAAGTTTGCACCGCGCCCCCCACGTGGCCGCTCGCGCCCCGCGCGCCTTTAAACTCCCCGAGCGCGGGCGGGCGGGGCGGCGCCGGGCACAGGCATCGCGAGGGGCCGCTGCACCTGCTGCCCGCCGCACCCCCTCCTCCCCATCCCGGCCCGAGCGGCAACTTGTGCCCCGTTCTAACGAGGGCTATTTTTACGCTCTCGAAGCGTTTTTTTCCCCTCCGAGCCCAAACCGGCGCTCGGCGTAAGCGCGCCGCTCCGCGCACAGCCCCTCCTCCCGCGGTGAGCGGCGGGGCGGCTCCGGGACGCGCGGGGCCGCGGTGACAGCCGCCGGCCGTGCCCTCTGCCGGCGCGGCTCCGGCGGGACCGCTGCCGCCCTCCGCCTCCCGAGCGGCTCCGGCGCACCCCGCTGCCCGCGGCGGGCGCTGCCCGCGGCGCAGCCCACAGCCCGGGCCGGAGCGCGGCGCGACACCGCGGGTCCCCATTCCTCCCTCCATTCCTCCCTCCCTCCACCCGCTCAGCCCGGCACAAGTTGCGCGCGGGATAGCGGAGCCGCAACTCGGCCGCCTCCCGCCCCGCTTTGCCGCGGCGCCATGTTAATGACGTACTCTCTTATTTCCACTAGGCAGCGACCTTCGGCACCCAACTGCTCTCCCGCCGCCTCCGGAGCGACAAAAAAACCCATCAAATATGGCTGTGCTGGCGGCTCCCCGGCGGGCGCTGCGGCGGCGCGGGGCGGCGGCACGGTTACCTGCTGGCGGCGGGGCGGCGGCGGGCGGCGCGGCCGGGCTCCCCCTGCGCGGAGGGCGCGGGGCCGCCGCATGAGTTCGGCGCGGCGGCGGCGGGGCGCGGAAAGCGGCCGTGCGCGCCGCGCACACACACGCACACACACACACACACCGCCGGAGACTCCCTCTGACTGACGTTTGTACTTGTTATGGAGGAAGGACTCCGTGAATCAAACTCGTTTCTGGGTCACTGCTGCCACAGGGGGGAGCTGCTTTAATCCCCTGCCAAAACGGGAAGCCGAGGAAGGGGGGCCGGCCCCGGGCAGCGGCAGCAACTCCGAGCGGGCCCGGCACCGAGGGGCCGCCGGCCGCACCGCGCCCTAGCGCGAAGGGGAGGGCCTGTGGCACGGCCCCGGGGCCGGCCGCTCCGCTCGCCCGGTGCGCGTCGGGCGGGCTCAGCGCTGGGTTTATGACGCGGTACGGTGTTCCCCGCGCACCGCACAGTTTTGTGGTTTGCAGGCAAAGAAACTGAAGCGTGCGGGAGTTTAGTAACGCACGTCCGTAGCAAACGACGGCCAGGGCACGATAAGGCGGCACCTGCAGCTCCCTCGCTGCTGGCCCATCAGAAGAGCCAGCGCCACGTCTTCCTAGCAGGATAGGAAAAGGTCATAAACACCACATTCCACACCAAACTTTCCATAACCAAAAAGAATATTTGAATGCAGATTTTCTGTTTTTGCATACCGAAAGTTTAGCCTCACACCACGCACCTGTGCTCCCTGCATGGGGAGAAAGGGCTGCCTCCCTGCTGAGCAGAGCTACAGAGAAGAGCACAGTGAGCACAGCATTTGTGTGCAGCCACCTCTGCCTGCCCAGTAATCACCAATCGGGGTCCAACAGAGGAGTTCAGGTGATAGTTTGCACAGATGTGTAACAGCTGCCCGGCACCCACCAGGGCTCCCATTCCTACATATCCTAAAAAACTGAAGATTACAAGAAATGTCTTCACTCCCAAGATATTTTTTCACCGCAACAATAAAGCAATTACACTGTTTTTCATAGAACACCTTGAAGCATCTTCAGATTTTGAAGCCTAAAGACTTTGATTTCCCTTGTTCTTATCTGCATGAATACTTTTAAATCAATATAAAAGGGGAATTCTCTCTGTTCTCTCACTCTTGGAACCCAGAGCAGAGAAGGCACAGAAGGGAGCAACTCCACAGGCATCTTGTGTATTTGCAAGGCTCAGGGCCTCAGTTTTCCCCACCCTTGGTGCTTACTGGATCTTGTTATCTGCCCCCTTATTGCCAGGGTGACGTTTTTATTACCCATCATCTTTTTCCTGAGATTCCAGAAACCTTCTTCCAGTGCTAATGTTCAACGCTGCTAAAGCAGACAGAGAGCACAGACCTCACTGATGTGTATTATCTGAGCAGCACAGACCTGCAGCTGTGCTCCATACAGACCCATGATCAGCACTTACGTGCTCGGTGATCAGCCCCTGGGGCACTCATGGACTCCTTAGGAGCCTGTAAAAAGTGACTAAGGCAACAACACACCTATCATCACTTGCTATCTGGAGGTTCGCACTCTACAGGATGAATATGAGTTCTGTTGGTTCATTTAAGAGGTTCATTTAATGTAAAGGATCATTGGAATCGCCGGTTGTGCCACCTCTCTTAATTCTTTCTAGGAAAGTTCAGAGCGGGCTTCTGAGAAAACATGAAATGGGAATGCACTCTGATTTCTTCAGGGGAGCAATAACAATGTTCCTGTCTCAAACTCCTTGGATTTGAGACAATATTTTTATCGTTAATTGGTTTTCCTTTGCATACACAGCCAAGTTTAAGTTACGTGTTGTATTTTAGGAAACATTTTTCTTGGAATTCATGCAAGGCCATGCATGTAGGAACAGAACAATAACATGTTCTAGATGGTGGGCCATATTTTAGTAAGTAGGGGCTAAATGTGTTTTCTAAAGCTCACCAAACATGAGCTTTCTGCATTGCAAACACAGGTAGTCCGAGCTTTATGAGGAAGGGAATGTACCCAGGCAAGGAATACCCCAATCTTCTGGGGTATTTGTCTGTTTTGTCTCTGCATATAGAATCACTGACACCATTCTGGGATAATGTACTCACATGTCCAGAAATACTGAAAAAAAAACCATTACCACAAATACTACAGGTATAAAGTTTGATATCAATATAGCTATGGTGAAACAAGAAAATATGTGATGGAGCATACCAGGGTAAGCCATGGGCATCATTAACAGAAGTCAGCTCTCAAAAAAGGGATCTGCGTAATTCACGATGAGTTGTTCACTGCAGAAGCAGCTTTAGCAGCTTAGGACACCATTATGATTCCTGGCTAAGAACATCAGACAGCAGAAGTGACTGTATGAGTGATCCACCCTTGCTTCTCAATAAAATCAGCACCCAGCTCAACCTGCTAGGACAGGTGGACTGCCTGTAGTGATAAAGGAGGATGGTAAAAGCAAGCTACGCAGGGCAGAGAAAGAAATTTTAATTCTGCATTAAACACCTGACCACTGATGAGAAAATCAAAAAAGGAGAGACAACCACATAGCAGTTTTCTGCTGCCTCTGCTGGCTAAATTTCAAGACGATAGGTAAAAAGCTGCTGTACGTAGAATCAGTAGGGATTTTGCCATGGACAGTAGTGGGGGCAGAATTTCAGCCTTCATCTCTAATTATGACCTCTACACTTAAAGTCTGCACTTTGTTCTAATAAAACTTCACACTTGAAGTAAATCTGTGTCTTGCTCAGTCATCTCTATATCGGTATTGATATTCATTCTAGGAGCATCTGGAGAGTACGTGTCAGGAGAGAACCTGCTAATATGCTGAACTTCTGCAGCCCCTTCTCCAAGTTGTTTTACCAGGTACAATCCATACTAAATTTTATTTAAACTTCTTTTTAATGTTTATATAGCTTAAGTTTTCCCTCTCAACTGTTGCTTCTGAGCAGACACACAAACTCAAGGAAAGAATATGTGGCTTTTTAGCACTTTTGTGCAGGGTTTAAAGGAAAACATGTGTTGCAACAGTTTCTGCTACAATATTTCCACTCACTTTTTTCTTTTTTAAAATTTCATAATAGCAGCTACTCCTTTTATATTTGGAATCTGCTTCCATTACTGCTTGCAGAGGAGCTGCATTGTTGAGCCAGGTCCTGTTGAGACCCATTTTGTCCATAGTTGATCTTCTCACACAAGCAGAAGAGAAAAAAAATTTAACTCAAGCACATGTAAATTTCTGTGACTTACAAATTGTTTCAGTACAATATTCTTAACTGCTGCAGAAGCCCTTGCACTAACCACTTGCTCATGTGGCTCATGTACGGACTACAGAGAAATGCGTACATCACAGTTTTTCATAATTCAAACACATCATTTATGGCAACATGGCAAATGACCATCACACAAAGTCATCCACAAAAATTCATTTGTGCTCTCAGCTTTCTTTCCTTCTCCATAACTGCAAGAACTGAATTTTGGTATGCCTGAGCTCAGAAACACCAGACTCAGGTAGCATGTTACTTCCTTTTACTCTATCATGACTGCTTGTGGAAGGGAACTGCCAAGTCAGAGGCTGTACACATAAAGATGTGCTTTTTTCTACACTCACAAGCCTCATTCTTATGGTTTTCAGTTCCTCTGTTTTATTCAAATGCAGCTGTTGTGAGAGGCCACTGGCTCAGTATCCCGGTAAGCAGAAGAGTGCCATTAAGGGGCATGGATAGGAAAGAATGAAAAACAAATCTGCAGAGCTGCACTTTATGTTTAATATGTTATCAAACAGGATATTTGCAACAGGCTACTGTAGTGCCCTCAGTGACAAAACTTGAGAAGCAGAGATTATAAAAGTTATTTTATGTGTGGGCAAGCCAGGCCACACAGAGGTTAAATCAATTGCACAAGTCACATGTTAAGTCAGCAGTAAAACTGAGAATAGAAACCAAAAGTCATGCCTCCCTGTCCAAAGTCTGTAATGATTAAGCTGCATCCTCTCCTTTGGCCTGGATTATAACAGAGTACAAAGTATACCTCTATGACATTTTACACACAGATATCTTAAAATATTTTTGCAAGCCGAAGACGATCATTGCACAGAAATGCGACCTTTTCGAATTGTATAATCATCTTTAAGTTAAGTGGGAACAGCATTGAAAAGTACAGCTACTGAAAGTTGAGTGCTTCCAAATGACTCTAATTGGAAAGTGGAAGCTGTTGGAAAACCAGTAGAGCAAGAACCTCAGGGGAACAGCTGTAAGCAGGCAGTTAACTTGCAGGTCTGCGAGCTAAGCAGGATGAAGCTGATGCATCACCTTTAAGGTAAACAGCGCAATTTTGTTCATGATGAGAGAAGTAATTAGCAGCCGAGGTAATGCCCCGAGTACAGGAAGAACGCATTGTGAAAACCTCAGGCAAATGACAGTGCAGTAGCTGCAGATCAAATCTCAGTTAAAACATATACACGTGCTGCCTGGCAGCTCATCAAGCAGTGCTACACTGTCTAATCTAAAGGAACTTCAGCTTCAATATTAAACTGTGTTTATGCAGGCAGAAACCATGTAGTGAAAAAGTCCCAGGAGGAGGAATGAAGAGGCACAAGGTACCAAGGACAAAAGAACCCTTACATCTTCTCTCCTCCATCTCTATCAGAAAAAGAAAACAAACAAAAAGGGTGGAGAGGAGCCATGGGACAGCCCGTATATCAATGAGCCACATAAACATGCAGCAAGTGGCCCGTGCTGAGTGTTGTTATTGGAGAGAACTTATCAGAGTCTATCAGAAATATTCAGTTGAAACAACGACAAACAAACAAACAACACAAACATAAGGAAAGCCACAGTACCCTTGTCAGGTAGGGAATTATTCCCTTCTTTGCAAATAGACTATGTTAAAGAGATACAGCTGAAAATGGTTGCCGGCAAAGTGCAGAGACAGTGTCATGACTCAGCCCTAACATTACAATAGTGTAATCCTTCAGCGCTGGTTGAAGCATATACAATACAAAAGGTCAACTCTTGTTAACACTGCATTTGCACATTGGATGTGTCTAAAACCAAAGTTCTGCCTCTGACTCCAGAAAAGCAACGAGTTGTAGGAGGTGGGAGAGCCTTTGCACACAAGAAGGTTCAGAGGAAGACCTCAAACAGCTTGCACATCTTCTGTATACGTAATGCAAACACTCAGGAGATAAACAGCCCCTCAGTCATTTGATACCATTCATTCAGTAATTCTGAAGTGATATTTTTTAAAAAATTGACAAAGGGGCTTATTGTTTGTTTAGAAGGTAGAGCTTCTTCACTACTGCTTAAAGCTGAGACTACCACAGATATATTTAACAAAGCACACAGTGAAGAATGAAGAAAACTTGGAAATCAAATCATTCCTCTGGCTCCTGTGAACTTTGCTTGACTAAGCAAAAAAATGCAGCAAACGAAATAGTCTCTGACCTTCCAGAACAACATTTTTAAAAAGTCCGATCTGCTTATGTGGGCAGATTTTGGCACAGGGTAAACATCAATGTTTGCTGCTCAAATTGCACAAGCCACAAAAAAATCTCTCGTGCTTTTATCCAGGATATGCTTTTCAAGCAGTGCACATTTAGTTTTCTTTGACAACTGGAGGCAGGGTACTTTCTTCCCATGGAAGTGCAAGCACAGACATGAAGGCAATGTGCCAGCTGTCTGTAACCTGGTATCTGCAGGGGGGAATGCTTACATCCTGCAGCAAGCACAGTGTCCTTATGTAAGGAATAAAGTCACAGCTCTAGCCCACTTGGCTTCTCAAATATTCAGCCAACCACACCAGCATCTCTGCCCTCAGCCAAAGCTAAAGGTGAGCCCACAGTGTGTCAAATCTCTTCTGGAGGAGGGCCCAGCTACTTAAGAGAGCAAGGTCTTCAGCCACCACACAAAAAGGGAAAAAGTTTACAGGAGATAAACTCAGGAAAGATGGAAAGAATGCCAGCCCCAGAGCAGTCATATGCCAGAGTACAGCCTGTACTGGCATGCCGGTGTAGCGCACTGGATCAATAACATCTGTAACACAGCACATATTGACAGACAGATGCACAGAGGGAGCACAGGACTTATTTTCTCTCCCACACTCCGAGGCTGCAGCTCAAGTGATGATTTCGCTGTACCTTTACATGTTTATTTCATATTTTACAAAAAGCTGTTTCTTGTGGGTTTTTTTGGGTCCTCCCACTTTTTAAAGGAATTTAAGCACCTTTCATGAGTGCTTTAAAAAATGCTGCAAGTATTGTGCACTCACTAGTACCTGACACATGCTCAGATATTACAGTTAGCTTGTTTGCAGAAGTTTGATTTCAGGGAAGGAAATCAGTGACAGCAAAAAGGTCCCAAACCTCATACAACTCAATGAAACCAAGATCAGCAGTCACACAAGCCCTAGCATTTCTTGTGAGCAGAATGAGCAAGTAGTGACAGTGGGGACATCTGCCACATACTGTCCCCAGAGTGGGAGACCAGTAACCAAGCAAGTGGGTTACCTTTCACAAGGCAATCAACATAGCTGCTTCTATGGTTTAAATCCATTTAAGATTGCCAAAGATATATTAATACTCTGAATTCTCTCTCCTTTTTTTTTTTTTTTTTTTTCCTTTTCTTTCTTTTCATGAGAAAACAGCAGACTGCAAAGATCAGGCTACAAGAAGTACACACAGCAATGCTAATACTTCACTATCAGGAACTCTAGAAGCCTAGCTCTGGGAAGACAACGCTGATATTTGTTTTTGTTTTTTTTTAATTCTTTCCATATACCTACACTTCATAAAAAAAAAAAAAAAAACACTGAATCCAAAAGCATGAGTTAAATTTCCCTCTTCAGTAACTACCAGAAAGCTGGGATTTTCCCCTGAGCCTACATATTATAGTCACAGAAATATTATATACAGCAATTACTATTCAAACTTCATGTTTTCTAATAAACCAACATATCAAATGTAACACATAGTACTCAGTTTGAAGATCATCTCAATAAAGAATTAGTTGACAGAAGGTTTAAAAGCTACATGTCACCAAATTGAATCATACTTAGCAACGTGTTTACTACACTAACCCTGTTTACATTTCATAGCATAGAACAGATACACTGAACTGTGAAAATTTAGATAAGGACCAAGAGCATCAAGCACAAAAAAAAAAACCACCCAAAATATGCTAGGATACTGAGACTAGGTTCAAAGGACACTGATGTCCAATACTAAAAATGTAGTTTGGATATAATTCCTGCTCTGGAATAGTCTAAACCTATTTAGTACCTCTCCACATGATTGCGACATTCCTTGAAGATTTGCAGCTCTCATTTTTTGGCATGATCTGAACAGCTTCAGACTATGTAACAAGGTCACCAATAGAGCCAGAAGTGAAGGGCTAGGGTTACCTACTGGTGAGATGCTTCCACTTTTTCCAAGCCAAATTTCACAACACCACGCTGTGGAGCCAAATGGTCTGCTTGTTCTTGTCCAGCTTCATGACTTCTACAGGTTTTGGTGCACATGCAGCCCAAGTTTTGGACTAAATCATTACATATCATATATTTGTAGTTAGTAATTTTGTTCTGACTAGACTACCTTTTTTTTTTTTTTTTTTTAAAGCTGCAGGAAAAAAGAAAATGTTTGACTCTTTTCATAAAAAGCAAACAAACCACTAACATGTTAGGTCTGAGACTTGGAAGAGGATGCATTGTTAGATGCATTACAGACATAGGACAACAAAGATACCTTAATTTTTTCACATTTTTAGCCTCTATTAATAATATCACATTGTTCAACTTACGCTTTCCTATTGAAAAATCTGTTCGACATGCAGAATTCCTGTTTTTTCTCAATACATCATAGCTTGCAAAACCGAAAAGATAGTAAAGAATTTCTAAGAGGTGAAGTTCATCGGTGTATTACAGTCACAACCAGCCACGTGCATTTCCTCAGGAAAAAACTTATGCAAGAAACAAGTGACGTTGCTTTTTTTTTTTCCTTTGCACTAAGATTATGTCACTGTTATCTCTTGTGTACAGATGACGCTAATAACTGCGTTGCCTGGACTTCAGCTAAGTTATCAGTTTCCTTTAAGCAGTTTGAGGGAATAAAAACAGCTACACAAGGAAGTAAGAAGTCTTGGTCTTGAGTCTATTTTTAACATTTCTTCAGTTTAGGTTCTACTTATTCTACAGGTTGTCACATACAAAAATATATCATTTATGTAAACAGACTGCCTATAAACACGTGTGTAGCTTAACCGAACTGCACACAGTGTGGTACGTGAGCCTAGCTCCTGCATGCGTCAAAACCGTTCCTGTTGTTCAGCCCAAACTTTTCAAAAGGCCTCCAGCTTTTATGAGCCCACTCTTCCTCTCTGTTGAAAAGACATATTTTAACCCTGAAGTTATTGGTCCTCAGGAGTAGAGTTCTGTTTTCCAATGTCGTCATGCAGAAGTGTGCATACCCAAATGTTTGTAAATCAAGTTCTTAAAAGGACACCTAAGCTTTAGTACCTCAACTTCCATAAAACACATCGTTCTTAAAAATTTGTCTCATACAGTTGCTGTGTAGACTGCAGATAGAGAAAAATCAGGTAATGCGTTTTCAACAAAACAAAAAACCAACAACAAAACTCTCAAAGAATTCATAGAATTATACAATTCTATGAATATACATATTCATTCAATTGTATATTCATAGAATATACAATTCTGCAAACTGGGCCAGAAGGGACCTGTAAGACCACCTAGTTCCCACCCCCTGCTATTGGCAGGGACACCTCCTACAGACCAGGTTGCTCACAGCCCCATCCAGCCTCACCTTGAACGCTTCCAGCAAGGGGCATCCACAGCCTCACTGGGCAATCTGTTCCATTGTCTCACCACTCCATACTAAAGAATTGCTTCTTGATATCTAGTCTAAATCTAACCTCTTCCAGTTTAAAACTATTTCCCCTCCTCCTATCACTCCCCACCCTCTTAAAAAAAAGTCTCTCCCCAGCTTTCCTGTTGGCCCCCTTCAGGTACTGGAAGGCCCCTATAAGGTCCCACCAGAGCCTTCTCTTCATTAGGCTGAAGAGCCTCAGCAATCTTAGCCCGTCCTCATAGAGGAAGAGCCCTCTGATCATCTTTGTGGCCCTTCTCTGGATCCACTCCAACAGCTTGATTTCCTTCTTATGCTGGTGGCTCCAGAACTGGATGCATTACTCCAGGTATAGTCTCACAAAAGCAGAGTAGAGGGGCAGGATCACCTCCCTTGACCTGCTTGCCATGCTTCTCTCGATGCAGCCCAGGATACTGTTGGCCTTCTGGGCTGCAAGCACACACTTCCAGCTCACACATCAACCAACACCCCTAAATCCTTCTCCTCAGGGCTGCTCTCAAGCCATTCTCTGCCCAACCTGTATCTGTGCTTGGAATTGCCTGACCCAGGTGCAGGACCTTGTACTTGGCCTTGTTGAACTTCATGAGGTTGGCACGGACCACCTCTCAGGCCTGTCCAGGTCCTTCTGGATGGCATCCCTTCCCTCTCTCATGTCAGTTGCACCATTCAGCTTGGTGTCATCTGCAAATTTGCTGAGAGTGCACTTGATCCCTCTGTCCATGTCGCCTACAAAGATGTCAAATATCACTAGTCCCAGCACCAATCCTTTTAAGTTCTGTTAAATCTCAGGTTGTAGAATGCTGTATGCCACTGAATTAACTGCTGATATTTCATCTGAATTCCCCCTGCCTGCACAGCAACTCTGAAGTTAAAAGAAAAACCACCCATACCACAGGACTCTGACCCAGTAGGATTCAGCAAAATATTCTGGTCCTATTCTTACTCAGAATTTCATAGCCAAACACAGGAAATGCCAAGAGCATTCTAAGATTTCTGCAGCAAAATTGAATGGCTTCCTTTTTTCAACTAAAATGTGATGAGCTCCACAAGTAACTGCTGAGGCATTTAGAGACTGTCAGTCCTGCAGAGAAAGCACTACCAGATTGTTTATTACTTGACTTACAGAGTTGCAGAACAAGGTATGCCTTAGCACTGAATCTACAAACACAGTTCTGTCACTTTGTTGTTGTTTAATTACATATATTACACAAATTAAACCAAAAGATGCAGTGAGTACTCCAGGAACAATCAACAGCTATATCACCAACAGTTTGCTTCTTTTCCATTCAAGCATGTCTTCTCAAAGTTCTTTTTCTGTTAGTGACAAAGAGAATTACAACAGGATGAAAGCTGTGATCTCAGCGGAAATCCAGACAGACTTCCATTACACTGAGATCAGGGAGATAACTTGAAGAACTTCATAAACATGTTCCTGAGAGAAAAGCAGCCCAAACAGAACAGCCCAATTCAGCTTTTCATTATCATAGAACCACAGACTTTTTGATATCAGCTCACAGACAGGGAAAAAGCATAGGTAGAGTTGCAAATTTATTCTCAACCTCCATAAATGGAATCTTATAGAAAATAATGACTTATAAAACCTAACATTTAAATGGTTATGTTTTAACATATTAGATCAACACCAACAACTAATATTTACTAATTTGCTATTTTAGAATAAAATGTTGTTTGATGCAATTGCAAACTTGCAGCAAGTAAATTTTTGGATAAAGCTGTTCTAGTAGTGTATTTTCCTCTTCTCTTGTGTAAAATAATACAAGATATCTGAGTGCTGATTTTTCAAGTGGCTAAAAAATAAGATGTTATTTTTACTTAAAACAGCATGGTGTCCAGTGTTTTCAATACTATATCCACAGGCACTGTTTGATACACATTTAGCTCCAAAGACATCAACTGGGCTATTCTCATGCATAAAATTAGACACAGGTCTTTGTCAGACTGGGTGTTTTTTTAATTGCCTGAGGCAATTAACAAGTCACTGTTTTTTTGTTTGTTTCTTTTTGAAGGAAAGCAATGTCCCAGTGATTTCAATTTAAAGTTAAGGAAATTGTTCTCTTTTTGCTACTGCTCCTTAAGACACGTTCAGTTCTTATTTAATGATATCCCTATTGTGTGTGCATATATCTTCTCATTCTCACAAGCAACAAAAAATACATTGAAGTTATCTCCACAGTCATTATACGTAAAACACATACTCATTGACTTCACTGCAGCCTTTCAGTACCTAAAGGGAGCTTAGAAACAGGAGAAGAATCAACTCTATGAAAGGGTAGATAACTGCAGGACAAGGGAAATGGTTTTAAGTTGAGGAAGGGGAGATTCAGGTTGGATGTAAGGGGGAAATTCTTTACTATGAGAGTGGTGAGGTGCTGAAACAGGCTGCCCAGAGAGATTGTGGATGCCCCGTCCCTAAAGGTGTTCTAGGACAGATTGGATGGGGCCTTGGGCAGCCTGGTCTAGTAATGAATGGGGAGGTTGGTGGCCCTGCATGTGGCAGGGGGGGTTGGAGATGCATGATCCTTGAGTTTCCTTCCAATCCTGGCCATTCTATGACTCATTTTTTTGTTCTTTAAAAATAAAATACAGACATACATTGAGAATGCAAAATCATATTGTAGTAGATTTCTGACATTTGTGGAGCTCTATTTGAATTTTGAAAGAAAATATTCACATTCTTTTTTTTCTGTATCATAAGAGTAGTAAACATTTGAGCATCATATCTTCCTCTCTTACACCAAACAAACAGAATACCTTCTGCACATACATAAGGGGCTATTCAAAAGCTATTTTGTAGTCAATGATAAACCACTAAGTGTCCCTTCGAGTATGTGCAGAATGTATGATCCAGAGTTTGGCACGTCCTCATTTCCTGACGTCTTTCCTTTTTTCATCTGTGAAAGAAATGCTGACTGCTGCATTTCACATGGAGACACAACCTTATTCTTTACTGTTTTAGGTGCCAGACTTGGAAATGAATAATTATTCTGTTCCACTATTACAGTAGCAGTTCTGAAAGGAAAAGACACGAAATATAAAAGTAGAATGTTAACGCCTCTGTCTTTTTTATCCCAATTGTGCAACATAATTATTAAAATCTTCTTTGTATATGCCATGAAATGTTAAATTTGCCCCATGATACAAGGTCAAAGTATTCATTGGTACCAGCCTTCATACTTTGAATTAAAGACCAAATGAATTGAACAACTTGCATCTCACGTGACTAAAAGGAAAAGGGAATGGATGTTAGTAGCCAGAGCATTTCAACTCTTTCAATCCACATCCCCCACACCCTTTTACTATTTTTACTTTAATTCTAAATCTGTGTCATGATTACACTAAATAGACCGGTCTTCAATTAATAGAAAGTTATTAGATAAGCAGCATAAAACAGAAGATAAACTAAATAATTCAACTGATATAGCACACAGAAATAGAAAGCTCCAACTAGCTAAAGAAAGAAAATAATTTACTTCAAAAGTATACCAGCTATACAAATGTGCCAGGAAAAGGCACTAGCTTCAACCCAAAATCTGATGAGCCATCCCTTCCTATAATAGCTAGCTAAAGCACAGCAGCATTTCACTAGCATGTTTGTAATCTACATAGTTAAAGTATACAGCACTTGTCAAAGCATCTCTGTACTAGAAATCATAGGCTAGACCTGGCTGCCAAGACACTAATGATGCATTCCACCAAAGGTTACTCTGCTTCGGATGATGTACAGTTACTTCATCAAAATTCTCTTCCATTAATTGAGGAGAATCTGTCTTATGCATTTAAACGAATGAAAATACATGTTCTCTTTCTTCTTCTTTTCCTGTTCCTCTTGGATGCGCCTTTATGTTGTTTCCATTACTAGCAGCTGATCTTCCCAGCAGCTGGGAATAAGAGACAGGAATCACTTGGACTCTACTGGTCCTGCAGAAGCCTCACATTAGTGGTACCCTGGTTACTGGATGCAGCATTGTTATTTGACCAAGAGCACTCTCTTGCTGAAGGTTTTTTTTTGTTTTTTTTTTTTTGCCAAGGAGTCTTGCTGGGTTTTGGAGTGTGAGTATCCTGTGACTGAATGAGATTTGGACTTCACCAGCCAGCTCCGTGTTATAAACACACTGCAGTCTGAAACAGCTGTTCAGACATTCATCAAGCTGTTGGGATTCAGCCCTCCATATTTGGTCTTCATGACTTTAGGCTTGCTTGGTTTGGACAGGCTTAAGTATTATCTCTTTCTTTGGCATCCTTGATACACTTCCAGAATGCTGTCTCTCTCTGTCACTATTTCATGATACTTCCTGGTCCAATTGCTGTTCTGAATCAATGACTACTAACCTTGTGACTCAGGACACTCTGATTTTCAGCTCATTTTTTCTGTGGCACACGGCTACTGAAGCAAAATGATCTTTAACCCTATGTGCAGCTTAATACCCATAAATCTCCATTTTAAGGAAGCACAAGCACTTTATAGCTTTAAAAAAGTCTTGTACACTAAGTACACCCAGGTCACACCCACCTGACTCTCTAAATAGTGTATCCTCCAAGACTAAACCTTAAGTTCTCTGGCATACAGATCTCACTGTTTTACACAGAGCTTCTCTGAAACATAAACCTCACCAAACATCAGCTTTTCCTCAATTTTCAGTTACTATATAGATTTTTTCCATTAAAAGTCTTTCTATGTGTCTAGCAGAAGTGTAAGTCTAGATTCCATTTTGTGGTATTTCACAGGTAAGTGTACCAGTTTCTTCCTCTGCTAGGTAACCTTACATTTGCTCACTTGGCAGAATAGATTTTCTTTTCTTGTCATTGCTTCAACCATGTTAAAGAGCCTGCTAATTCAAGTGTTATTGCATTATAATAGGCCAAGTACCTATCACACAGCAATCAATGCAGAGGCTGCTGCAGCTCTTCTTCCGCTCCCCTGAATCATTTCTGTAGGGAAAGCCATACACTGACCTCAGGTAACAAGCTATACAAGAACAAACTGTCAAACAAGACCTCCGGAACATGTAGAAATAACACTAAACTGGCTTCACTCTTTGCATCATTAAAGCCGAGGTTTCTCTGGGTGCATTTTCTCAGTTATTGTGCACTTTGCAATCATTAGAAGAGAATTCAGAGAGAAAATGGATTTTACTAATTTATCAGCAAAGAGGCATTTGCAAGACTTAAGCCTCAGTAAATGCTGAGTATTATACATAAGAACTACTTCCACCCTAAAGGCAATCTGCAGAATCTGCAGAGAGAAAGAAGCATATTATTTGTTTTATTTCATTGACTTCAGTTAAGAAGCATTCAGAAAAATTATGTTGACAATTCTTCAAAAGCACCCTTGCCATTGTTGAAGCAGTGGAAGTTATGCTATCCATATTCTAGTAGTTTAGAAGAAAAGCTATCATATAAAAAC
Source organism: Phasianus colchicus (assembly GCF_987193195.1). Lineage (NCBI taxonomy): Eukaryota > Metazoa > Chordata > Aves > Galliformes > Phasianidae > Phasianus > Phasianus colchicus. The sequence goes on along the minus strand of NC_143439.1, from coordinate 16,022,297 downwards.
AAACAGCAAATACTTTGAAACAAGATAGCTTTTCTCTGGGATTCTGTAATGCCAGTGAGTGAAATTCAGTCCACAAGCTCAGGTCCATGAAAGTTGCTATCACTGAGGAATTGCTCATCTTGTACTTCAGAGGTGTGTTCCCTCATACAGCTTGAGCCCCTTACATTTATTTTAGTGATCAAAATATCTACTACTCTTTTAATCTCTTGAAAAAATAGCTATGAAAGAACTGAGTACTATTTCACTCCTGTCAACATCAACAGAATTCCATATTAAACTTCTGTCATACGTACCTGATAACTAAATAATTAAAGAGGTAATGTTAAGCATGTGCTTTAAAAACTAAGATACCTAATTGCTATGCTGAATACTTGTATTTTGCAGTATGATGTATTACTGACAATAAAGTCTAAACTGAATTTGCAGGCTGTCATTTATTAAAAAACTGTTCTGTTGAAAACAGCACCAAAATGCTAAATATTTATACCTATTTTTAGGATTCACACCTCACTTTGAATAATTTTCCAGAGTTTTATGAGAATACAGCATAATTTTGGCTATACTTTCGTTAGCAAGTTACACAGAAGAATCAGGGAAAGTCTGTTGAGAAAAAACAGATGTTTGCTAGGAGCAAAAAAAAACCATGCTAAACTACAGGTATTTTTGGAAGGAAAGGAAAATACTTTAAACCAGATCCTGCTGGCCCTTTGCAGCTAGAGTGCTTTAAATATGCTCCTGTATCATGCCTTTTTGTTTCTTCTAAAAGGAACTCAGTTTTTGTTTTCACAGACAATTCAACACAACACAATCTAAAGTGAGGCAAGGAAGAAAAGATTCACATCAACAAGGCATTCCCTTTCTGAACTAACACATTAACATATATGCACCCTGCAATGATCAACAGAAATTGTTGAGGAAGAAACCAATTAAGACAAAAGAAAAGGATAGAGAAACCACGTTTTCCATAAGGGTTCCATTCTTAAATGCTTTCCATGGTTTAATAATCTATTTCAGGTATGTTACAGAGCCATTTAACTTTGGAGTAATCATTTAAAAAGGGCAAACAGGTTGCAGTCCAGATATCTGTTGAGCATTGAAGTTGTCAAGGAAATTTTAACAGAGCTGTAGTAGAAAAAGATAAAATAGAAGAAAAAGTTGCACTGCTCAGTCATTTTCTCTTTGAAAGAAAATCATTTATCTGTAGTAATATGAACACAGATGTTTTCGAGTAAAGAAATAAAACACAGACACAGGAGATGAAGTGGACTCCATACCAGTATATGAATCTAGATTGTCTCAAGAAGTGTAAGAATCAGTTTCTGCTCTTTGTTTCACATATGCACCATCACTAAAGCATCAAGAGATTCTTTAAGTTGCAATTTCATTCACTGTTATGTCTAGGGAACATATCCTATGAGTCTGAATGTTCAGCATTCATCTCTATAAAAAACAAAGTATGCAATAAATCAGTTTAATTAAAAAGGAATTCTGACATACCTAACCATTGTCATCTCTTCTCTTTAAAGCAAATCTAAGATTTCCTATCTGGGGTCCAGGAGTTCAGATTTCTGTGGTCTGAGGCAGAGTTCTGCAGGGCACAGAGGTGTCACTCCGCTCAACTTTACAGGAAAACACAGAAACCAGCTACCACTTGGCATTCAGAGTCAATTAAGCAAAATCTTGTAGTGCAGGGGTTGTTTGTTGATAACTGGTGATTTATATTTATACAGAGAATAAAAATAAAGAAGTCCTTGTTATTTCCTTATTTCCAGGAATTCTGAGTACTTAAAAATCCCTCAAATTAATTCGGTTTTCTTGGAAGCCTATTCTCTTTGTAACAGGCAAGTTTCCCCTACTCATCTCTCCAGATAGGTGAGTTTCAGCCCGTAGAGATGGTCTTCCTTCTTTCAGGCTTTGCAGAGACATATTTATTTAGATTTCTTTCTACATTGCTTAGTCCTCAGACATACCCACAGTTTTCTTTCTGATGGCTGACAACCCAGACACCCATGTCAGCTCTTTCAGGTGAGTTTTTCCTTTCATTTCTCAGTTCCACACATAAACCTCCAAAACCACAGGGTGAGACAGACACATTCCCATAGTGCTGCCTAAGCAACTATAGTGCCACATGGAAAGGTAGTGGGATTTATTGGCATTGCTTATCTCTCTCAGTATTTTGTCAACTATAGCTTTTGGTTTAAAATTTGCTTATGTGACTAAAGGAAAACTGATAGCCACAAAACATATTGCTTGCTCATGTCATCTTAACACGGATCAGTGTTGCAACCAGCGTATCAGCACGCACGGTCTCACTGGCAACTCCTGAAGAGGCAGGTTTTCAAAGTTCACCTCTTGCTTGCTGGAGAGAGCTAGAATCTCCAGACTAATGCTTCTTGCTGCTTGTAAATGTCACCATGGTATCTCATTACCACAACTAGTTTAAAAAAGTCTGACATTTAAAAGATACCAACTTAGAAATTGCCTGCCAACTACACACCACCACTGATAAAGCATAGACTTGCAAAGAAAAAACTACTACCTATCAATTCAGACGACCTTCCTTCAGCACTTCAGGTTTTCCCAAGGGCATTCTCCATGCAAATAGTGACTATGCTCCATTCTAGTTGCCCTATAAACATTAACAAGATTACAGCCTTAGGGAGCAGGGCTCATGGCCAATACTGAATCAGGTAAGTGGGATGGTTATTAACAAGCCATAGAACAGGTCATAGCAGTGCCTGCCAAACCAACCCATGGAATGAAAACTAAGATTGTTTTCCACCTTTAAGCAACATATACCAATATAAATGACATAACCCAACATCTGAGCAGTTGCTTCATTAAGAAAACTGTTCTGAAGTGTCACAAAGGCTTTTATTAAAAAGTGGAGTACTAGTAACAAGTTACAACAGACCTCTTCAATTGCATTTAGCTGTAGAAACAGTGTGATGCATTTCACAACAAAAGCAGGTTAAAGATAAAGGGAACAAAGGACTGAGGACAAACACCTTCACTTTTAGGTTATGTTACATTGGAAGTAACAGCCAAAGCGAGCTACGAACATATCTGTGAAGGTGATGCTGAAACTCCTTACATTTCCATTGTATTTTTTTGGGGAGGGAGGGGGGGGGCAGGGAGGGGAGGTGTTGATCAGTGCCTGGCCTGTGGACAAAGCATCCTCACAAAACATACTGTTTAAAACATTCTGAAGGTAAGTTATCCTCCAGGGTTTCATGTCCTAAACTACAGGTCTCTCCAAGAAATACTGCACTGTCTTCTTGTTTCTCACAGATATTTCAGCATTCACATTCGCACGTAGGGTCATTCATGTGTGATGCTAAAAGTCTATTCATAACATTACCTAGCACAGTTCTGGCACATGCTGTCCAAAATCACCTCCCCAATCTGTGCTGGGACAACATGGTCTTCAAGAAAGCAGGGGGAAGAAATGCTGGGGAAGAGACTCAATCCTGCAGCTGCAGGGAAACACTGCAAGGACATTAAGTGAAACAATACTCATGTTCCTACACCTGTTTTTTCCTAAGAAAACAAGACAATGTCTTCTGGAGAGCTCTCACTGCCATAATTGCATCTTCCTTCGTCCACTGACAGCATCCAGACTGTATGAGGCCCCACAACAAGTTTTTGCATTTGTAGTGATGCAGTTGAAATTCCATCACCATATTAGACCCACGTCCTCTTCATTCTGGCACAACATTTCAGGTACTCATATTCCAGAAAACATCTGCTAGGAGTGAAGTCTGACAGCCTCTGTCTATTACTAATTAGTAGCTAATCAGATTGCAGTGGTAAAACTGACAGTCATGGTCTGTGAAGCTAAGTTGCCTTATAACATTGTCATATTGATGAAAACATCAAAAATATTTGATCCCCACAGATTCCCAAACTGGAAGAGGAACAGTCAATGAGACACGATGCATGGTTCAGTAAGCTATGAAGGCATTTATTGCAAGGGCTGTCACTGTTGTCAAATGCAGGCCCTGACATGCCATCAAAACCAGTTTAGGAGAGTTAAGTACAGTACATTAGGGTTTTTAATTATTATTAATAACAACTCACTCTTAGAGTCATATTGAAGGATACCTATCAGACATTGTGTAGACTGGAAAACTCACTGCCTGTGCTACAAGTATTTTAGACATAACTGGAGACTATTCTATCTTTTGGAAAAGAATGTTTACCTTCAGCTTCATAACAAAAAAAAATTAGTCAATTAGTCACTGTAACACCTAATGACTGTGAAGCCTAACCTACATCTTCAGTTCTGTGGTGTTAAACCAGGAAAGGTCATGTGCAATGTCTGACCTACACAGTCACACCACACACACATCTACATGAGTGCTCTAAAGATTTCCAAGGGCACAGAGTTCTATACAAAGAGCAAAGAGGGGACATCCCAAAAGAATTTCCCTGCCAAGTCTTTCCATAGCCACATCATCGGCCACAGTTCTCGTGCAAGGCTCAGCTGAAAAAGCCTTTAACTAAAAAGCAGTCCTGATCTTCTCATGGATTTAGGAGCCTCAGCAAAATGCAAAAAGTGAGCTGCAATTCAGCAGCTAATAATAATGCACAAAAATTCTTTTTCTGAATATAACTGAAAACCTCATAAATGTCAGTGTATTTGAGATACCTTAACTGCATCCAAAATCATTTCCACCTGATGTTGGTCTCACAGGGAATTTCTTTAACTAATGTTCACTAGGTTGGAATCACTCCTACTTTGTATCTCCTTAAATCAATGTATTCATGCAGTCAACTAGTAGTAGCTGGTTGGCCTGGAAGCCTAGTATCATCATCACATTAGGATCTAATATAATTTAGATAATCAAAACAGACGAGGCGAGTTTTTTTTTTGTCTAGGATATAAGCACTCATTCACTCAAATACAGTAAGCTACCTACTATAACTACCCTAACATTCAAACCAGTATTTTCAAAGTTTCGTTGAAAGTGAAAGAAAAAGAGAACAAGTTATAATATCCTTTTCCAATAGATAATTTTAAATACATCTTCTCTACTGTTCTAAGCAAGTCCCAGGAATTCTGTGGGAAGACTGAAGAATCAATGAAACTAAGCTCTTGGTCCTTCTGGACTCTCCTTCTGCTCATCTACTCTTAACTTAGGATCAATACATTTCTCTGCAAATGCACTGCTTCCAGCATTGCCTGGAACTTTACTATTATTAGTGTACATGCCCATTCACTCGCATCGTGTTCCTAATCTGTTTGCCTTTCTTGTTGAATGACTTCTTTTTAAAAGAAAGATTTAGACTTGCAATTTATAAATATGAAGACTCCATCTGGCAGAACACAGTTTATATTTTCTAAGAAAATATTTCACTTCTATTCAGCTCCCTCTACAAAAATGCTTTGTTTACCACATAGGAAAAACATATGATACTGTAAGAGATGATATATACATTCACACTTAGGCAAGCCTGCATCATTTACAAATATCATCAGCGGGGTTTTTTTCCTATAATGAATTTACTATAAGAGCTCTAATCAAAGAGAAGGTTTAGTTTATCTTGCAGCCTCCCGAACTTCTGGTGTGAAGCCCCACATGTTTTGTAGTTCTTTCTTTTTCTTTAACAATGGTCTTCATCAACGAGTCTTGAAATTTAAAAAAAGACAAAGGAAAGAACAGAGTGAGAAAAAAAAAAAAACCTACACAGCACTTCTAGTTTTTGAAATCCTACCTATTTAATATTAGAGTTGGTTCAAATACTGTGAGCCATCTGGAACATTGCAGCTGTCTCAACTGCCAGAATTGGGTTTCTTTTATTTATTCACTAGTAGAAACAGTTTCTAGTCTACAGAGGGTCTTTAGTCTTATCACAGAACAAACCAGATAGTCAGCCATGAAGAGATAAGTACAATGAGCCCCATCCTTAAATACCTCATAGAAACAGCTTGCTTCCCTTGGGATTTCAGAATAGGCAGTTTATCTACCACAGGTGGACAAAGCCTCAAATTGTTATTGCTGGGATCGCAATTGTTTTTTCTCTTTCTTTTATTTTTCTGCACAGGCAAACCCTGCATTTCTAATACATTTTCTGAATAAAGTAGACTCTGTACAGAATGTGTTTCAACATAAAAATTTGTGATATAACCAAGGACTTTTGTCTTAGCTCTCAAGAAGCAACTAAAACTGTATGCTAATGCTACATATGATGTAAATATCTACGTGCTAAGGGTGTGGTACCTTCGTTACTCAAATTGAAATCAAAAGAATAAAGCCCACAGCTCATAAACTTAATACTTCTTCTATTTTTAGAGAAGAAGCACAGAAGAAACCTCCCTAAAGATAGCATCTACTCACAAAAAAACCCACCACAATCAGTACCCTTAGCTAGCTACAAATTAAGCTGCTTTTTTCTTTTTTCTTTTTCTTTTTTCCTTAAAATACAAAGCAAGTTGAAATCTATTTGACTGAGACAAGCCTATACAGTGTGTCCTTGTGCTCACAATGTAGCTAGCAGCTACCAGCATCCCCAAGACCAGGTTTGAGCCCAGAGCAAATCTCAGCACTAGAAAAGAAATCATGTCATTTAACATGTATGCTCTTATAAACAAACCATTATTTGTTTATAAAGCAATAAAATAAGATGCTCTTACCTAATCTATCTAAACTGTGAAGTGCAAATACATCTGCTTCAGACATGGACTTGGTTGTCAAGCTACTTTAGCATCTCTATCTCCCACTTCTTTTTTGAGGCTATAGAAGCATTGCTTTTGCCTTACTTTCACACTGTGATAAACTTCTGCGTGGAAGATAGGATGAAAAGGACTACAGCAAGCCTCAAAGCAGAACATTTTTTCCCTTTTCCTCCTCTCTTGTCCAGTAACAACCATAAAGTAAATCAGTACAGTCATTTCCTTTTCTTTTTAGTCCTCACAACTTTAAGTATATAAAAAAAAAGAAAGAGTAGATCTGACAAACTCTCATGTTCTATTGAATTTTAAACTTCCATTCACAGGACAGAAGAAAAGCAAGTCCAGTGGATTTCTGACAAAAACCAGGAAGAAGTTATGGTTACAACCTTATCAGTGTTTTCTTCTGTCACTACATTAGCAGAGCCTGTATCCTGCAGGTCTTTGTTATGGCTTCTCCTATCCTGATGAACTACTGTATATTCAATTCAAAAGCCATCTACAGATAAAAATAGCCTCACCTGGTCACAGCATTTTGAAAGCTTTATTTTTATGTAATGAAATTATTAAAACATTATGGAAAATAGCTTTAAAGTATTTGAAGAAACTGTGTTTATACAAGAAACAACTCAACAAATAACTACTTTATACCAGACTGCCAGCAGCTGAGCACTCAGGATGAAATGCCGCTATGAGGGGGCAGATGCGCTCTTCGCTGTGGCTCCCTGCTTTGAAGACTTGCTCTCCCCATCCCCTACAAACAAGTTATAGTTTATCAACTTTCAAGATACACTAACAAGCCCATTTGTTTCCTCTAGCTGTGAGAAGACTGGAAAGAAACCATAAAATTGGCTCCATTCTCATTTACGTTAGTGATGTGTATGTTAATAATAGAAAACCAAGGGAGAAGAGTCTCCAGAGAATTCTATGTTACACACTGTTTTGACACACAATTCCCAACGTGTGTCAGAAACAAAGCCAGTTCTAAATTTCTAAACATTTAGTTGTTAATAAACAAATCCATGTCGGTGCCTAAATAAAGATTATCTTATTCTCAGAGGTGCACAGCACATTTTAAAAAAAACAACAACAAAAAGCACATTAGCCTAGCTGTTATCCACATAGAACATACATACATGATAGAGCATGTGTATAAGCACACTATTTTGGATTTGACCAGATAGAAAGATAAAATGGTATCAGTAGTTAGACTAATTTAGTATGTATGCTCAATTTAAGAGAATCAGAGGTCAGCATTTGCCTGTGCTGTTTTCTAGTTCTCCGCCATTTTTAACAGTGGCAACCTGTCAGTTTCATTATTTCAGTTGCATTAGACATCTTTTTATGTACTAGGTGCTGAACATGGATGAAATTGACCGTAAAAAGGAAGAAGGAAAGCGAAGCAAGACATTCTTTGAAAAGCATTTCTCTATATCTGTCTGAACATGAGAAATTTTGATAGAAATATCCAGGCAGTGAAAATTTCAGCTAATATTCTAGCTCTATGTAGACAGAATCCTAAAAATTTTGGTGGGAATCTAGAACGGAAAGAATTTTTAACTGTACCATTATTGAAAGTGTGGATAAGAGGCAGGCAGTGACAAAACAGCAACTTCAGCAGTTTACAATGCAAGGAGATAAAGCAAAGTAAAGGCAAAACAGCAGGCAATCTAACATACAACTTGGAATCACAGGCAAATTAACACACAAGATCACTGTATCACAATGAATTTAAAAAAATGCAACAAAGTAAGATTTCAAAAAGCAACTGCACTGACAAGGGAACCCAAGGAAAGTGGAAGTGCAAGAAAGCAAGCTATGTGATTAACAGTAAAATAAATTTTGTTTTTGAAATCAAAGATTTTGAGAAACTGAATTGTATACATTAATTTTCTTTTTCCTGTGTCCTTGGGGCTCATTATTTTGAATATGCTTATTAGTTGGCACATAGTTGAGGAAATCATGCACATATTATGCTCTAGATAAAGAGCAGAATGAGAGGTAATTGCTGCAAACTTTCATCATGGATGAAGGTACAATAAAGACCTTCCCTCAAGGAGGCACATCAATGAGCATCAGGATAAAAGGTATAGTAGTAAAATAGCGGAGAGAGACTCTTGTTTTGTCTGAAAAAAAAAAAAAACAACACAACAGTAAGAACAATTTGCAAATTCTTGCAGTGGGAAGTCCTTTTTCAGATAAATAAAAAAAATAAAAATCTCATTTAACAAAACCATTTCTCCAGTGGCTGTCCGCTGATTATGACTTCTGCTGAAATTAGTCACAGCTATAACAACAGTATCAAAATTGGTCTTCAGGAGATGATGGCTGAACTTACTGAGCAACCACCAGCAAAGAACTTTTTACTGAGGGCAGATAAGTTTCATTTCTCCAAACTGCATATTTTATAATCTGCAGCTCATCCATACAGCTGTCCCTTCATTTTAAATCCACCTGCTGTTTTAGCTGCCTCTATGTTGATAGTCAGTGTCTGCAATAAAGTGCTGAATTGGATCCTCAGGATAAAGAAGGGTAAAAATTACACAAGCTTACACTATTCTGAAATTAAAGGTATAGAAAGTTGTTTGCCTTTCTACTTGGCTAAATGCTCTTCATACCCCTTCAGAAACTGTGGGACAGGGACAGATAGAGGCAAATTATTTGTAGTGGATTCATGTTGCAGTGCACTCTGTAATGTAACTTAAACTGTGTTATATGCATGTTGCCAGACTTATCTGAGTCTGGCAAACATCTCCATGTTGGAAGGCACCACTGGCATCCAGCTGGGCACAAAGGTCAAGCTGAGAACATCCCATTGTTTATCTATTGTTTTTCTTTGAACTGTGCCTTGTCTGTCAAATTAGTCACTTACAGAAATGAAACAGTTACTTGGTTAAATGACTGTTTCCCCTGGCTATTAGACAAAATGTATTACATCTCCAGGCATGTGATCAAATGATTGAGAGTTTGACCTAAATTTACTTACTCTGCTAAACCACCAGAGGAACAAAAGGAATTATGCCTCACTGCCTACTGTCAGCTACAAAGAATATCCATGAGTCTCTACCTGCAGATGAAACACAGTTCTGTAGTTTTCCGCACCCGACTGTTGGAGCCATTGCAGTTCAGGTGACAAAATATTTTAGAGAGTGGTTGTTTGTTTCTTTCCCCATCCTTGAAGCTTTATCTCAACTGTTTCTGCACTTTGGGGACCCTAAAATAATATGCTTTAGAGGTTCCTTAACATCTGCATAGCTAAGCTCACATGGAATTTCCACTTATGACAGAAGCACTTTGAATCCTTGCAAAAAAATATTAACTAAAAAAAGTCCTAAAAGCAGTCTGAAAACAGCAGAAGTACAAACAGATCACAGTCTCACACATTTGATAAGCCAGACTAAAAACACATGCACTTTTTTTTAGAAACAAGCTTCCCTTGGGGGATGGGTATTCTGAAAATTTCATAGATTGCCTTGATTTCTCGAGCACCTGCTAGAAGCTATTAATATGCAGTCATTTGAAAACAAGTTGAGGTCTTTTTATCATGATGTCATTTACAAGAAAGGTGGCAAAATAATACATTCAGCTAACAAAGCTAGATATTTCCGCTTGAAATTCAAATATTTTGGGCAAGCTCCCTTTCATTCTTTTCTAAATGTATTTTCATGTTCTATTAACAGTGTTTTTTCCATTTGTCACATTCCTGAATGTATGTGGCTCATGGGGAAACAGCAGGGAAATGATAAATAGGGTGAAGGGAGTGATCTATATCAACAGAACACTAATGTGCAAAGCGAAACACATACATGTGAGTCTACTCAGTCTCCTCCAGCTCAAAGTAACCTGCAGTTTTACAGAAAAAAAGGACTATGAAAGAAACACAACAGTGTGTCACAAATCTAGCTGTGAGAGTTCTGAGAAGTCCAAGGACTAACGTGATTAGGAATAGCCTCTACCAGAAGCAGCACCTGGTTCTAGTCCATGAGTTCAAAGGGTCCAGCTACTGTAATAGAAGCAGTGGAAGCTGCTGTGGACAAAGCCCGACAAAAGAAGATATGGCCACAAGGCTAACGGCTTTGCCAGGTGACACAACCAGCAGCACAGGAAAAAAAAACAGAAGACTTACAATAACAAAATCCACGCTAACACACTTGGATAGCCATGTACACAAACAATGCTTGTGAACACCAATCACTATGCTTGCAGAAGTCATTTTGTATACTAAGTTTTCCCAAGTGTAGCTTTGCTGTTTAAAATTTGGTGTGGTACAACTTCAGTTTACTGGTTGCATCCAGTGTTGAAGGTGTTTTAATTTAACAGAAACATAAAATAAAGATTTATACAAATTCCTCCCTTTACATACCAAACTTCAAGCCTCTCTCAGCTCCTGCTTTCTCTCAACTACTCTCATTGTGCCCAATCTAAAAGCAAAACTTATTATTGATTATTCCTTTAACTGCTTTTCTATCACACACACACACACACAAGCTATCCAGAGCTTGGAATCAGCTCTTAATAGTCTGTGGGATATTAATTAATTTATTTATTTATTCTGTGCTTCTACATGAAAATACCCTTTTACAGATATAATGTATTTCCCCCAAAAGACATAAAAAAGAAAGTATTGAGGAAGGAATAAATTTATTTCAAATCCCAGGCACTGCCCAGCTTTGTTTCACAAAAAAAAAGATCAAGCAACAGAGGATTCAACAAAAGAAAGGGTGAGAGGAAGAGACACATCCTGACACACTGACAGTATGCTGACAAACTTCTTTGAGCATCAAGACACTTCCTTCTTTTTGCAATTCATTTAAAGCTCTTGCTCAAGGCTTTTGAACAAGTGGGCCATTGGCAGTCCCTCAGGGATTAATTTTCAAAAGAATTATAGGTCCCCAAAAGCATTGCTCACAGATAAGCATTTATTTCTACGAACCAAACCAGGCGTTCCACATCCCCCACACATACTTCTGCATTCAAGAGAAGATGAGCACTGGAGTCAAGGTTTTAAAGGTATTTAAATATATCTCTGGTGGCTCAAAAATGTCTTAATCAAATCTTCTACTTTCTAGAGAACAACATGATGCACTGAACATTTATTTTAGGTTTCAGGTTATTAAACCTGGATAAGAATTCCTTGCAGCTGGCATGGTTAGGTTCTCTCTTCCTGCCCCAAGCCCCACATCTTCCCCTCTATCCTATAATGCAAATTTATGTTCCTCATATACCAAATAAAGAACTGCAGTCAGAAACAAAGGAATTGCTTGCACAGTGACAAACTTCGGGTTACACAAAAGATCTCCTTATAAGCTACGCCAAGTGTATTACAAGCAAAGCCAGCAAACAGAATGAGCAGCCCTCTAGTTCTCACTGCCTATGCTATACTCCTACCTTCAGCAAAAATCCTTTAGGGCAGTAAAAACAGCAGCATAAACCTATCATCAGCAGCCACAGTACTGTCACATCAACGACTCTCCTGTGTCAGCTACAATCTTTAGCTCAGCTGTTTCCCTCTTTGGGGAGAACCTTCCTTGGCTGTCAGGAACAAAACATGTACGCCGATCCTTTGTAAGCATATATAAGCACTGCATGGCACAAATAAACAGAACAGCCTTATTCTCTAGGAAATCATGTTTTTTAAAACGAAGGCAAAAGGTGCCCTCTTTGGCTAGTATATGAACTAGCATAGTAGAACTTACACATAGATCTGTCATAGAGAATAAGCCACTGTCACTCATTTCCTTTCCATACACCAGAACTGGAGAACAGATTAGCTTTACTGCATGCTTGATACGGAACTGTGTTTCCAAAATACGCAGCCAAGGTCCTTGAATCAAACAACTGGCCAAAGCCCTAGAAACCTATAGATAATTACTCTAGGGACAAAGCACAAAAAAAGGTCTCTTCCTTCATCTCATCATTTTTGTGTCCCTAAACACCACCACCACCACTACAGTAGCCCATCTGCTCAACTAATCATTAGACTAGAGCAGACTTCAAAGCATCTGAAGGGAGATAAACTTCATAAATGTTTTGGTATAGCCAAAACATTTATACCCTCAAACAGCCAAGTTGTTGTGATGGCAAACTAATAGCATTCTGTCACCGGTATTACTGGAGTTTACTCAACCTTTGGCCACTTGAAATACAGCAGCTAAACATACCAGGTGGAAAGGAGCAGAGAAGTAACAGTGATATTAGAAGTGTACATGGTAGCATAGTTCAGAGATGGAAGAAACAAAGAGTGCAAACCTTTTCAAGTTACAGTCCTTTACAGTATTGAAACCTGTAGAAAATTATTTCAGAGTGTATATTGGAAGGTTTGATCACTTAAGCACAATCAAAAATCCAAGTTAATCAAATGGAATACTCAAACCATTAAGTCCTTGCATGGATAAACTCTTTAATTTGGTTCTTTAATTCATTTTTAGGATTAACTACTTGGAGGGGTAGATTCCTAATCAGCTATATTCCTGACAATTCTTCACACAGTAAACCCAAGAGGAGTCAAGGTGCAACTGCCACAGCACTGTGCGCCTAAATATAAAGAACTTAAGAAACAATAGTTACAAACAAATGTTGCTGTTCTCCTGAAAAGCAGAATTGTAGGGTCCCACCATGCATGCTGGCTTTCCATAGCATAGCAAACCAAAAACCAAAAGCTTCAGTACTCCAAAAAAAAAAAAAAACCCGCACAAAAAAAAAAACTAAACCAACAAACCAGCAAAAACAACTACGATGATTTAAGCCCAGCGTATAGATTGCCCTACCTTGCCTGTGCAAAACACAGCAGGGTAGGAAGCCAAAGAACTTCTTCCTCAAGAGCAGCTCATCTGCACAGAAGGCAGAAGTACTCAATAACTAGTCAGGTCAGTCGATATTGCTTCTCACTTGCTTCACAGTTCGTGGCAACTCCAACAAACTAAGACAGTGCTCAGATATATGCATATGCCAAGCAAAACATTCCACTCCTGCCTGAAGGAAGGGCAACGAAAGAAGATGATGGCTGTAAGGAAGCACTCTGTATTAGGGTATAAGCAGACTCTTCAGTGAATAGATCCACTTCAAAGAGCTTAGCCAGACCAGTCCTGGTAGCTGGCTGATTTATTTCAGATAACTCAGCACCAGAGGCTTATGTAATAAAAGAGACTAGAAGTAAACCAGAAAAGGTAGTTATTTTGGATCTTGTAAGAGAAATATTAACTTTATACTGTGGGAATCAGAATATGTAGTTGAAGAAGATGCAACAGGATGGAGGCAAATGAAACTGTATAAAAGCTAAACTTCCACAATTAAAAATACCTCTTCATATCCACTGTTGGTAAAACACTTATTTTGACTGTGAAACAAACACTGTGAGGTATTTTTCAACTTTCTCTCTGCTCATTGAAACATCTCAGTGTACTGGACAAAAATTTATGAAGTGGTTCCATTGGAACCAAGTTTTGGTTAAAAACAATTGTAATTGAAAATCCACTCAGCTTGACATATAGAAGAAACAGTTGACACATGCCTGAAAAACAACTGCATGAGGATCGCCAAGAAAGCCTTTCCTGCTTTGTAAAATAAAAATATGAGCAAAACTGAAGTTACAGGGATTCTTTCTTTACAGATATTCACCATGTCAAAGATCTGCCTCTGGAGTTCTTCAACAACTAAATGAAAATCAGCTTTTTAAATGTAAATTTTTAAATGAAAAGACTATGGTAAGGATACTACAGGTCAAATTGGACTACACTCCAAGACAATATTATCTAAGGATTAAAGTAGTTGTCCTATTTTTCTGTATGCATTTTGGGCTTTTTTTTTTTATTGTGAACTACATATCTGTAATCATTAAGAGTAAGCCATTTCCTTACTGGGAAAAAAATGATAGCTTATACCTCATTGCAAGCCAAGTTTTGGCCTGTTACATCATCTTTTATTTGTCTGTCAACAACTGATCACTGCTTTTATTTTAAACTCTTGATTTTTATTTTGATTTGTAAATAAATCAACAAGTTTTATTAATCCAAGATGTTCATATCTGTAACATCATGTTAATAGGATTATGCCAAAAAGGACAATATTTAGAAAATATGGCAATCTATAGAATTCTTTCAGGTACCAAGTAATAATATGAAACATGAAACACGTATTTTTGTGGTGTAAAAATACTTCAAAATACTGAAATATTGGTAGAAGCAATATGACACAAACTTTACTTCATAACATAGTTCTTCAAGAAATAGAAAGCTAAAAAGTTATTGGCACTCATGCTTTATGTACAGTCCCACAGACGCACATTTGCTAATGCAGTTCTCAAGGAATTCAAAGTCAATTTTCTGAAAAGAAACAAACTGGTAGATCTGGAAAACAAGGTACTCAACCACAGAGCATATGTACAGCAGAAACAAAACTAGCACAGGTTCTCACATTCTTCAGTCAGAGCCTGAAAAAGAACCATTATGCATATTTAGCCACAGTTCCAATTCTCATGCACCTTTATTGGTTTTGCATCCAATCAGGAAAGTGAGCAAGACCATCTATTTATCTATGCTGTGGAAACATATACAATCTTATGTATTAATATGCACCAAACATATCTGCACAGGACCATTATCTTTCTCAACACCAAAACAGCCTTCCAATCAAGATGAGTCACTTTAAGTTACCACAACAAACCTCATCTAATTAAACTGTCTCTTTGAAGGCACTTACTACCTAAGAAAAGCTACAGAAAAGTAGTGACACTGGCTGGAGAAAGAAGCTAAAGCTACTGTAAGGTGCATTTCACAGGTATGCTCTCTACATGTCACATACTACCAGTAAACTACAACAGACACATCATAGGAATCACACATATGGACAATATCAAACCAGTTCATTCATAGCTCTGCATCACCAAGAAATACGCTTGGGAAAGGTGAAGACTGAGGTCTATTTATTATAGTACCTAATCCTGATAATGCTAGCTCTTGAAGAAAAAGCATCAAAAGTACAATCTGTGAATCAGGTACCAAAGTCAGCACTGGAAGAGTGAATATAGCCCTATCTGCAGGTGTTCTTCTCACTATTTATAGTTGCTGTTATCAGAGTAGTGGTTTTTGGTAGCAATGAAAAACACTTAACAAATACACTGAGAAACACTGGCTTTACCAGAGTCCTGATAAGATACTTTTAAAAAGTTATGTATGAGACTTGACAGGATATGTAAACTGTATTTAAAGACGTGTATGATCTATGTGTGTATGTGTATAAGACTATTATAAGCAAAGATTCTCTATCTGGATGTCTGGATTCTTCCTTAGGATAGTTTACTCTTTTCCCTCACAGGTTGTGTCAATAAGAATTGTGTGTGTGTGAACACCATACAGTATAGTCTGCTGGGTTACCTAACTCATCCAGCATCTTGATTAGACCTCTGTGTTTGCTTTGCCTCTGAAATGGAAAAATACACAAATAGGAGTAGGTGAGACAGTTTGAAAACAGATTACTGAAAGTGTTATGCAGCTTCATAAGTCCATGAAAGTCATTTCTTTTCCAGGTCAAACCAAGGAGTTCCTGTTGACTGCAATGAAGTTTATGGACCAAGTTATGCTGACCGTTCAAAGCATACAAGCCCTTCTAGTATTAATCAGCCAAAAACCCACAAAACTAAGAGTGTTGTGTTGTTGTTCTGTTATTAGATGGGCAGATTTTTCTTGGATTATTTATTCAGAACCACATTTATGTTTGAAGATTCATCTACATTCCATATCTTGCTGGGAATAAAATAAAAAACCAACTTCACATCCAAACTCTCTCTGCTCCCTAAACAAAACAACTGGAGTAGGAGAATTTCCTTAATTAAAAAAAAAAAAAACAAAAACCTTAACCTAGCCAAATTCTCTGATTTTCAACTCAGCTCCAGTATTCAGAGAAAGAAGGTGACTATTTGACCCAAAAAGACAGATTCTTAATTAGTACAAAGCTCAAAGTTCCAAATTCATCTAACACAAATCACTGGTTCCAGATGTTGAAAGAAATTTAGTATACGTTCAGCAGCACAGCATCCCTTCCAACAAATGAAGGGAGAACAAAGGGAAAGAGGATTGTGAGTAAGGTTCTGCACTATCATTTTTTGCTTATAGTCAGTTTTCAGAAGTAGAAACATTAGCATTGACTGACATAATCAACACCTAGTCAAGTTTTTCTACTGCAAGATAAATTAGGCTGCTTTGATATACTCTTCCCACACAAAACTGCATATTTCCTTTTTGCTTGATGGAGGAATTGGAATTGGCTAACATTAGGCACTTAAATGACAATTAACTTCAGCAATGTTAAGAATGCCGCCTTTCAGTTATTCATATTATTGAGATTGAAGGGCTGTGTTTTTCATATGACATAATTGTTCCTGTTCCAAATACTTTGTAATTTAAAAAAAAAAGTTTTCTATTTTCTCTTCCTTGTTCTTGAAAGACTCACTGAAGCAAAATTTCCATGAAAGATTAATGCCACTCTGAAACAGATAAGTTTCTTACAAACAGAAAAATGTGAGTGTTAATTAACAGCATGAATTGAACTAATGTTCCTCCTGCAGAGGTTTTTCTTCTGAGCTTTCAGACCGAAAGTGGGAATAGGCTCCACAGGGAGGTGGTTGAGTCACCATCCCTGGATGTGTTTAAAAACCATTTGTACATGGTGCTTAGGGACATGGGTTAGTGGAGAATTTTTAGTCAGGGTAATATGGTTAGACTATGATTGGACTCGATTATCTTTAAGGTCTTTTCCATACCAAACCGAGCAATTCTATGAATCTATGATTATTTTCTCAGATACACAACAGCTGCTCCAAAAGTAATGCCTCCTATATATATAAATTTTTAATGTTAGTCTACAACATCAGAAGTAGCTGTTGGTGGTATGGCAGTAAAGAGTGAACCTTCCTGCCAATATTTTTTTATATGTTGTTTCCATGTGACGGATGGCAATAGAGGGGCAGTTCTGACAAAATGATATCTGACATGGAAGTGCATACGAAGCAAAGACAGGTACCACAACAAATACAAAGAGCACAATAACGCTATTTGAGAGGGCAAGTTGTCAGCTACAAAATACTATTTTTCAGTCACCACTGCTACCTATGCATTTTTGCTAGTAAGGAACAAGAGACTGCATGCTGCACTCATAAAAACCTGCACCAGTGGAGGTGACCCACTGTCACACCAATGCTGAAACGCATGACCCATTCCTCACTGTGCTCATATCCACTGTTTGGTTTCCACTAGCATTCAGCAAACATCAATGAATGTGAAAGGGTGAAAGTTTTTTCACATAGAGGAATACAATGGTGCACCTTTGCTCCACACACACAGTTCCATATCAGATGCAATTCTGTCAGACTGCCCTTCTGCTGCTATCTGCAGCAAGAAAACATAATGGAATATTGGTGGAAAGGTTCAGCTTGTACTGCCATACCACCACCACTCACCTCTGATATCGTGAGCCAATATTATAAAATAGGAGGCATTACTTTCAGAGCAGCCCCCATGCATCATAAGAATTCTGCTTTTTTCATTTCCTTATGTAAGATTCTATTAAAACCAAATTATTTCAATATTGATTGCTTTATGACATTTTATGCTAAGGCTTACCTACTCTTAGAGGTTTTTTCATTTCTGTGTATTTTGGAGAAAGTTTATCTTAAAGCTAGGGCATGAATTAAAGCTGCCCTATCAGATTTTACAAGAAGGGAACATTAATCTACTGTATACCCTAAGCGTACCTGTAGGCAATCAGCAAAGTTCATAGGCATAATTAATCAAAATTTGTCAAAAGAGCACAAACACTGATTACATTTTAAGGTCAGCTGGCCACTTTTTAACTTAAACGTGCTCAGTTTTGCAACCCTCTCTATGCTAGGAGATGCAGCAAACAATAAGCAAACAATATCAAAGTTTTTGTGGAGAAACAAAGAAGCAGTTATCTCAATAAGTAACCTGAATGACACTGCTTAAGGATTTCTCATATCTAATTGAAAATAGTTTTTCATAAGGAACAAAAAGATTAAGAAAACTGTCATCCAATAATGGCTGTGCAGCTGTGCCCACTATCCAGAAGCGGCTCTAAACTCTTTGGGAAACAGGGAAGGAAGATATTTAAGCAGACCTGCCACAGGCCCAGATTCCATTCCTGCTTCAACTTCTATTAAATGAAGAACTCACAGAAGGTTATACCTTACTGCCATGACAAATACATATAATTATATGTATTTTCACAGAGGATCTCTCATTGCTCATTCCGTTTTGTTCTGTCTTCACACAACCTCAAAAACTGAAGATTATAATCCACTCTCAAGATCTACCAATGATCACTATCAAAACACACAGATCTGACTCACCCCAACTGTCCCATGTTACAGAGCATTACATGCTCTTCTAATCTCATATTTTTCCTCTATTAATTTGACTTTTAAAGGCAGCCAAACAAACAACATATGTTCTCCTCCAGATGAACACCTGAAATTCCCATGGCTGCTACTGGCATGTGCACTAAGATAATAGATTTGAATATTCTACAGCACAAGCACGTTTCATGAATCCTGCACTTGCAAAGATTCAGTCTGAAAAAGATGCAAAATGTTTTTGTTAAAGGAAAACAAAACCAAACAAAAACAATAGATATATAGGAGCTACTTATTTTGAATCCTTCAGTCTCACATAGAGGTTGCGCCAGATTGGAACCAAAACACTAGCCTGGATTATCATGACACTTCGCAGTGATCTTGCAAAGCACTAAACCACACTATCACAGGATAGAATGTCCTGTCCCAAAACATAACTAAAACATCTGTTTTTGTCTGCTGATACCAAGCCTTCCCATGGCAGGTGCCTTTTGAAGCTATGTTTGTCCTTATCTTTGTCTTGTAGTCAAGGCTTTCCTCACAGTTTCAGAAGTGGAAACAAATTTGCAAATATTTATACAGCATGGACTTGGTTCAAGTGCCACCATTCTGATTGCCCAGTGCTTCAAATGCTGTTCTTCCTGTCTTTTGTATTTTTTCACCTCACTTCCCAACTTGCAAGTTTCTAAGTTTAGGTCTTGATAATTTAAGATTACAGTGTCAAATAAGAAGTGGTTCAGAATGTTTTCCTCCTCTCCTCCTGTAAAGAAAATCGAGAAATCCTTGTCTTGAACAGATTTCTAACACTGAGCTCTATATATTTGTGTTAGCAGAACTTCAGTGCAGAAATGCAATCTGGTACAGATACTGTGTATTTTAGTTACATAATGATAAGTTTTTCATTAATTAAGTCGAATTATCATACAAATGCCTACTAGTTGAGATATTACTCTAATTTTTTTTTTTAAGGGGAGGAATATCTTGTGGTATTCCAACAGAAGCATACATAGACATAGTGTGAAAGTCCAAATAAGTTCTGCACCCCTTTGGCAATTTCAGTCCAATCTAATTTGTCCATTAACAGGCACTGGGAAGGCCACAGGTAAAAGGCACATTATGAATAATTCCATCACAAGAGAAGCTTCAGATGGGAGTTCACACCTGGTCAGATGGCAGGGGACTTAACCACAGTAATGCCTATTGCTACCGTGCAATAGGCACGTTTGGTATAGCCAAAACATTTATACTGCTAACAAAATTATTACTGTGTGCCAGAGGCGTGGTGAGAAAACCAACAGGTCAAGATCCCTTCAACCAAGTTTTCTTTTCTCCTGGTTGTATTCACTCCTGGCCTTTCACCAAAGAATCTCTTGTCAAAGGTGGTTCACAGTACAACTTTCTGCAGGAATCTCTCTCTCACTGCACAAAGTGTAAAGAGAAAGGTAACCCCTGAAACAAAGTGGCAAAGGTGAGATAATGTGAACATCATGATTCACATGCAGAAATAATTTATCCAAGCTGAATCTCAGAACATAACCAAAGGCACAGTCAAGCTGTATCAACAAAAATCATATCCAGATGTGAAAATATAGTCAGTGGCCTTATTCTGATCTTAAAAAAAATTACAGATGCAAAGTCAAAGAACAAGATTGTAAAAAGAAAAGCTAGAAGTTGAACTTCCTAAAGAATCTAGAATCACAGTAACTATGTCTCCTCTTCTCTCGAGCAACAAAATCTCAGCTTCAAGGAAGACTCCAGAACAAAAAGACTACAGCTTTTCCTGCAATTACAGTTAGACTTCAGCCTGCCGCTGTTAGAACTACACATTATGAGTAAAATACGTATCGGCTATGTTGAAGCAATAGATGAAGTTTGACATTAGCTTGTTTGAATTTCTGCCAGCATCTTTACATTCGGATACATAATGAAACTTAAAAATCAAATCAAAGGTAGGTACCATGCAGCAGATTTTCATGCGCATCCTTCTTCACAGGAATGCTATTTTGTCTGAATAGACTTTGATTTTAGTAATTACTTCCTTACCACTTAAAAGCAGGAAAAGACACAAAAAGACTTTACTATTCAACAGAATCCAAGGAGTGTTCAAAGTATTTACCCACTTCCAGCGATTCCAAAAGTAAAGCTATGCTGTCCCAAAGTAATGATTTCATCACTTACACAGTAAGACACGCTGTGCCATACGAATGGCCACACTGAGACAGACTTCCTCTGACAATAGCAGCAGACAGGCAGATAAGGAGCACAAGAGCAGCATGAAGCACATCCCTAAGCCACAGAGGATAGCCTTGCATTCAGAAGGCCCTAAGTGGCTGTCATTTGTCTCACCACTTCTGAGCCCGCATATAACTACAGGCATCCCTATAACTGCATGGCAGAGTTTCCTAGAACTACCTTCTTTCTTGCACATTTCCACCCTACCACCCAATAATAACATTTGAACCTCTCTCAGTCCTTGTGTTGTAAGAAACTGTAGTTTCTTGTTCTTTAGTTACATTTCCTCAGCCACCCAGGATTTTATAATCTGTCACATCCTCTTCAGTCAGGTTTTTCCCAGCCTCAAGGAGGCTGGGTTAATTGGCTGTTTTTTCCGTTGAAGTCATTCCACATATCTGAGTATCCCTGTCACTTTTCACTACACCTGTTGTAATGTGAAATGAGGAAGCGAAAACTGGAAGTGCACTCAGTTTCAGATAGAGAGACACAGAGTTTTAAATGGAAATGATCCTACTATCTCTGGTGCTTGGTCAAGACCAGAAACTTGGCAATTGCAGCCTGCAACTGGCTAATTCTAAATGAATGAGCACAAAGACAGGAATTCAGCATATTGAGCAGCATTTAGCAAGTGCTAATTAACACAGTTAAAATTTTTTAAGCAGTGTCTGAGCTAAGTAAAACAAACATTTCATGCATACTCATTTTGCCATCTTTTCTCCTAGCTTCCATTCTCTCAGAAAGCTGTCATAAAAGGCTCCTTCCCTGAATCATGCCCTGTTTTAGTTCCTCTTCCCTCCCCCAGACTGCAACACACAAAAAAATTCTGCAATTCCTATTCCCTAGTTCTTAAGTGCCTGGCTTCTGGCCCAACAGTTTTATAGCAAGGAAAATCCGCACTTAACTCTTTTTCTTAGCCTCTACCTTCCTGACTTCTTCCTCCTGGAATGCTTCCCTTTCTATCCTGAAATTCTCTCAGAAATGAAAAATAACATGAAAGAAGGAAAAGAAGAGGAAAAAAAGACATATGTATAGTTAAAGATACGAGGCAATGGTTTATATGACCCCACACATCAATAATAACTAAAAATTTTTCAAGCCCTATCATATGGACACATTTTTATGAGGACAAAATGCTTCCAGTCATGTTGAAAAATGGGAATTGTGCTTGGAGTAAGCTAACAAGGTCAATACATTCCTAGATTCACAATTCAGGGCCAGAAAAGTATGTCCCTAGTTTGGGAGTAAACAACTTCTTAACCAAGTATTAGAGGCTATAAAAGTGCTTCTCAGATTGCATTCCTAATGTACTTGTTTTATACGAAAAAAAGTCAAAATTTCCAGTGAATATTCAATAGCTCCAAGGGAGAGGACACAACCACAAAACTAAAGTTTCATATTCTGAAGATGACTTCCAGAACAGTAGCTGAAAAATACAGCAAAAATATCACTCTTATAACTTTGCAACTTTAGAAACAGGCTTACAAAAAGGCTTCTGAAATAGTCATTTTATTTTATTAGAATGGAAGCTGTTTAGTTATCTCTATTTTCCTCCTTCAGTTTTTAATTTCATTCTGCACTGCTCAACAAGGCACGCGTATACACTGAAAAGATATGCATGTTTGAAGTTCTGCTTCCACAACAAACTCCACAAAGCCAAGAGACATCACTGTTCACCATATTGCAATTTTCTGAAATCAATCTGTAAAAACATGCAGTAGGATACACATGCTTAGGTCATACACAGGAATAAAATGAAAAAAAAAAGGAATGCGATCAATTTAGAACACAAAAGCAGTTTTTGCTAAGGCAGAAATATTTCAGTGCTTTCAGGCAGAAGAATTTTACCTATGCAATGCTATAATGACTTTCACCTTTTACAGAGACATTATCCAGCAGATTTTGAGTTGAATGAGTCAATTTAAAAACCACATTCTTCTTAAATACTAATGTCTCGGCTGCACCAAAAAAATGCTTCAAACTCCTCTCAGTGCCTGTTACTTTGATCCATGTTTCTCTGGGCTAATTGTGATGATAAGGAATGGTTTCTTACAGAGCTGAGTGAAAGAAGCAGACACTGTTAACTCCAGACTACAGCGCACAGTGCAGAAAGCACAGACATATGCAGATACCATCTTCACTGGGGACTACATGTGTTTGTGACTTTTTGAAGTCCTCTCATTCAACGAAATACGGTTCAGACCTAAATAAGAGCACTTTGCTGATCTGAGATGGGTTTAAAACAGTGTTAAAGGCCCTGAAGATTCATTATAGTCCTCTCACTGTACACTGTTTAAACATGTTTCTTCTCCTCACACGCAGCCAAGAAGAATGGGCATATTCCATATCATGCTTGCTGCAAGCTACACACAAAGGGCACCAGATAGCATGACCAGAAATCTTGCAGGATTTAATTTACAACCTTGTATGTTGTAAGCCCCTCAGGATACAAAGCTCTCATGTTTTATATAACTGCAGAAACAACGTGCATACCTATGGCACTGTATAAATAACAGAGGACCAGATTAAAAACATCTGTAGACACTGGCTGATCTATTGTCTTGTTTGCCATCAAAAATTACAAAGAGACAGCAGGCAACAAGACATTTCACGCGACAGGACTGCTAGTACTGCTGATGCAGCCACATAAACATCTGTAGCAACACGTTAACAAGAGACCTGATGAAGATGAAAGTTAAAAATAATAATAATCTGTCCTTGAGGCATGACCTCCTCACAGGTTTCTGCTTGATTTTTGTTTACTTCTTGCCAAAAATGAGATAGGATACATGGATGACAGTTGTGGAATTTTGGTAGGAGACAGCAACATTTTTTTAATTCTGAACTAAGCCTGTTGTGATACAACTCTTTTCTCTGGCTGCCCGGAACTGTCAACATCTATTCATCTATTGTAAATTGCTTCTGTGAGAACAAAAATAATGTATGCCCGGAACATGGTGATAGTCACAGAAGATATAAAGAGATTCACACATTGTGCAAGTATCAACTATAGAAATAATGCTAAAAGGGAGACAGACTGTTATTGATACCAAGCAGAAAAGGGAACAACTACATTTCCAAGGGAGAGGCAAAGAGGAATCCTAAATTTAGAACCAAATTCAGAACTGAAGCCAAGATACTGTCACCACCAGCGCTGCGTGAACATCTCACAGAAAATCCTTCAGCAGTGTTAAACCCAGCTCCTTCAGGTTTAGAAGGAAATAAAATCACTTCCTTTCATGTGAATCTTCTGTACCCATCAGATTAAAAATTATTCTTCAATTAAAAAATTAAAAATTAAAATTGGAAACACTTTTCTCTCTGCCCAGCGACATGCTTTTTAAGCTGATCGTAAGCCATTCACACCAACACCGTAGTCAAACTTGTGTCAGCTGGTCACACCATACATCCGCTGAAACAAATGAGCCTTGTGTGTTTTTGCAGTACCTCAGGCCACTTTCACAAAAGACAAGCATTAATTAAAAGTCACTCCCTCTGATTTCACTTTTGCCAAGAGGTATTAAGAACAATTTGAAAGACAGGAAAATGCCAGAAGTGTGAAACTGTATGAAAAATATTTTCTTCAAAATGAGATGATCCGATATCCGAGTCAGATCATTCCATAAGCAAGTGCTTCCCTCTATCTACCCACATTATTCTCTCTGACCTACCCGTACATAATTCGGTCCACTTTGTTCTCTCCTCCCAGGAAGTTAGTATTAATGTTACCTTCTGGGATCGTATTAAAAATCATGGTGTTTCCTATTCAGCTTTCACCACTTTCTTTTCAAACAAAGGCATTAAAATCAAATGAGAAAAAATGTTATGGAACAGAATGCTTGTCCCTTTGCTTATGGGAAGAAGGGTGTGGGCACATATGCACTAAGAGGTACATATAGAACACATACAGGTTCAAAATGTAGATTAAGCATTTATTTACACTGATTTTGTGTGTGTGTGTGTGTGTGTGTGTGTGTGTGTGTGTGTTTTGTTTTTTTCCCCTCTTTCTCCACATCACAGACTTTCACTCTGCAAAGACAGGACACTCCATCTCAGCAGGTCATTCACTTCCTTAACATCTCCCTCCAAAATTTACACTACCTAAAAATGAAATCAGAGTGAGATTGAGTTGTGCTTCTCTGCCTGCTTTCCAACCAGAGGGTACTAGTCCAGCTTGCTAGCAAAAGCTTAGCAGGTGTAAGATAACTGTAAGATTACTGCAGTTATATTTCAATCCATCTTTCTCAACCTTCTCCCAGATCTTCGGTAGGAACTGACAACAAAAGCAAGAATCTTAATATATTGCTTACTATAAGGGATTTTTATTAAATAACATGAACTGCAACAATAAAATGTCTTAATGGCTAAAGATAGAAACTCATTCCTACTTACACCAGCAAAAAGGACTGAGTCTCTATCACACTGTTCCTACCACTGCAGAAGGAACCAGCCACCAAAGAAGGAAAGAGTTGATGAAGGCAACCGAGTAGCTTTAAAAACACTGAAACTCAAGAGAATACTAAATTCTGATCCCACAACACCACCTTTCCATTTACATACACTGCTGCAGCATTTGCTAAAATCAGATTGTACTTGTAAATACAAAGGCATTCCAGCATGAGCTACGATTTACAAGAATTACAGGCCGTTAATTCTAGGACCAAATCCACAGATTCATCCTAGCTGTGCTGGTTTGTTATTATACTACTTTGTTTTCTTTTCAAACCCTAGACAATAGAAAACTCACCATTTAAAATAAATTTCTCAAGAATTCTAGGTACAGTTTACAAGGACAATTCAGCTGGTTTGCGACATGACCTTACTTATAAAATACATAAGAGTTCCTTGATTTAAGCCAGGAATTTAAAAAGACAGATTTTGAATCATCCCTTTTAAGGATTTTGAGATTTATTTCAATGTGAAACACAAGCATATATTTGTTCATTCAGGCTTTAATATTAGAACTTCTCCTTTTACCTTTCTTTGGTGTTTAGGGATTCCTTCATTATATGAAATTAAAACCCTTCACAAATGATTTTGAACATATGAGGAAGAATAGCAGGTGTGAAATAAAAGTATCACACAACATTGTGTCCAGTTTTTCAGAAGACTACTTAAGAGAAAAGACTGAAAGCATAATGGGGGATAGTGGGAACTTACAGAAAAACTGAGCATTCATTTCAACTTTTTGTTACTCCAATGGAAAGTGATTTTTGTTTTAACTAAAGCTGTAATATAAATGAATATTGAAGAAAAACATTTATCGCCCATTATTTTTGCCCTTAAAAGCACTTAGAAGTTTTCAATTTTCCTTTCCATTCTGAATGGAATCCAGTCTGAATATTCGCTTTCAAATCAAGCCCTTTTCAGCTAGGGCTTTTTCTTACTAGTTGCTTACAGTTCCTTCCCACATACAGAGAATAGAGAAAAAATGAAAATTCAGGGTTTTGTATATTCTTTCAAAAACATCTTCCCTGTCCTTGCCTGATCACTCATTTAGAAAGAGCTTTTCAATCTCATTTTCAAGTAACTTAGAACAGTTAATACATTCATTTAACCAATCTCTACTGGAGCTAAAGTCACGTAAGGGCTGAAAAATATAATTCCCCATGCCTTTTACCTTTGAAGTTCTTACTAAAGGAATCCTTTTTATTCAGAGAGGACTTGAAGCATGAAATTATTGCAATATCACTTGCATTCTGTTTTGGTGCTTTCCTTCTGCAAACTAGCTCTACCCTGTACTGTGGCAGCATTTTCTGTCATCTTGTCATTCTTCATGTGACTTCATATCTATATCACCCGCTTGCATTATTAATCTAGGAACACAAGGCAAAAGTTTAGCTGGTGAAAGGTTTGTGCCTTTTTCTAGAATAGTAAAAGGCCATTGTATAAGCAGAGAAAGCAAACCAAGAAGTATCTCAAGGATGAGTTTCATTTCCTTCAGTCAAAATACATAATCATTCCCATTCAAAATGAATATAGTTTAAACACACAAAATGCCACAAAAATGCACAGAGAACTGTAACACGCACTCAGTATTAACAGTCAATGATGAAAAACATCTGTATGTGAGGATACATGTCATGAAACACAAGGAGTCATGTAAACAATGGTTTACAATATACCCCAGTTCTATGGATTGCAGGATGTAGGCTTTTAGTCAGATGGCCTCTAGAAGCAGCCCCATCGCACAGCGAATAAACACCTGTAAAATCTCTCTTCTTTTTTTTAAGTAAAGGTATAGTACAGTATATAATATGAAAAGCCACTTTCTTACATCTTTATATCACAAAGTTTATTTACACTCATCACAGTTTTATGCATGTAAAATTAGAAAAGTTTTCCCAGAGTCTCAGTTTTGGTAGTTGGCCCATCTGCATGTAAATTTACCTACCAATTTCCAGAATACAGAGAAAGGCAAGTACCAATGTTTTAAATAGACTCATGTAAGGATATGAACCATGAACTATAATGATGAGTAAATAATGAACCATGGCTACAAATGGAGCACAATAAGTTCACAAATCTGTCTTTATCTTCACATAAATAAATTTGTGAAGCCATCAAAAATACAACTTACAACATCAAAAAAAAAAAGAAACAGTTACTTGATTGAACCCCAATTTTAGCAAAAAAAAAAAAGAATTCTCAAATACAGCATAGCAACATTTGAGAAAGACATAACAGTACTGCAAAATAATGACAGAACAAATAAGAGCAAAAAGCTCAAAGCCACCAAGTTCTTTGGCACTTCATAACTGCAATTTCACCAAAGAACAGAGACTTGGATTTGCACATAGTGATAACTCCTGGGATCATTAATGATAAATTTCCACATAAAACATTTGACAACACAAACTCAATGAGGAAATACTGAATGTGAGTAGTCAAGCCACCTGCCTGAAAAGTAACTAGCAAGATGGAAAGTTCTTTGTATATACTGCAAGCACATGAGAAAGAAGTGAGTACAGCATCCAGGTTTATGGCTTCCTAGTGGATATGCATTATCATATCATTGAATATGGACTATTACATTGTTAGACGTTAATTCTACTCCAGATTTTGCACCTTCTAGATCTAAAAACAGTGCTGAACTATCATCATTGAAGGTATCAGCCTTTGGATCACATGATTTCCAAGCAAACTTGTTTTTCTTGTATATATTTCCACAAAGATCCAGAGGTATACTGAAGAATGCTCACAAAATATAAGCTCTAAACAGAAATTTAAATTTGTTCTGAACATTTTTGGACCAGGTACACATTATGACTGACATTACTGCATGTGCCCAGGGCAAACCTTTCATTGACCGAGCTACTTTTTCCTCAAAGGAAAAAATAAAACAAAACAAGGTGCCCTAAATGCCTCTGGGACAAACTATTATTCCTTGCTTCTGTAAGTATTTAATAGATTTTAAGGTGGTTTGTTGTTGTTGTTGTTTTTGATTTTTTTTCTTTTTTCTTTTTGTTTTTTTCTTTTTTTTTTTAGCCTTATAATTATGTAAGTAAATTGCAAAATTTGCTAGTACAAAAGTATTTAAGAATATTGTGTTCCTGGAGGTAATTTTTGAAATTATACATAATAAAATAGCAAAACACAAACTTGCGCATACTTGTAAGTAAAGGCTGCACATATAGAAATGACTATATACAGTAGAAAGGATGAGAAATAGGAAATTATATTCCATGGGAAAACATCCAAGCACACACCAGCTGGCATAGTCCAGTATTAGGGTTGAGAAAAACAAATCTGTGAGGAGGACACCAAATAATATCTGAAAGCAATATTAAGTCAGTTAGGCATGACATCAGAAGCAGCCGTTGGTAGTATGGCAATAGAGGCTGAAACTTTCCATCAATATTCCATGATATGTTTTTGCCATGTGGCAGATGGCAGCAGAGGGGCACTCTGACAGAATGGTGTCTGACATGGAAGTACAGATGAAGCAAAGGTGTGTCACTGAATTCCTCCATGCAGAAGAGAACTGCACTCACTGACATTCAGCATTTGCTGAATGCTTACAAGCTCAAACAGTGTATGTGAGCACACTGGTGCATTTCAACAATAGCCACAGTGGCAGTGGGTCAGCTCTGCTGGTGCAGATTTTTATGAGCATGGCATGTAGGCTCTTGTTTGTTGCTGGTGAAAATACATAGCCAGTGGTGGTGACGGTGTTGAAAGAGTGCTCTGTAGCTGAGAACTTGTGCTCTCAAATAGTGTTGTATTGTGCTCTTTGTATCTGTTGCAGTTTCCAATTCAGTAAATAGGAAGCATTTTGGAGTGACCTGTATGTGTGCATGTGTGTATATATATAATTACTCAAACTTCCCTCTTCCTTTTCTGCCTTTGCTTTTATTTAAATCTCCAAGTCCTACCTTTTTTCCTGATTCTCTCCTCCATCCCACTGGAACAGGGGGAAAGCAAGAGAACAATATTACACTATTAACTGCTTGCCAAATAAAAGCACAACACAAATCTTCATGCAGGTGAAGACCTACTATTTCCTGGTTTTTAAAGTACAATTTCAGTTTTGGATGGTTCCGTCAACAGACAGCCAGCTGTTGCCTAGAATTGTAACATCCTCCGTTCATTTTGTGAGGAAACACCACCACTGTGAGTCGGTTTTCCAGATATAGTTACTGGGAAGGGTAGCTTGGAAGATCTAAAAGTGTCACAATTCTTTCACACTACACCAGAATTTGAGATGGTGGACTTGACTACCCTTCATTAGATCAGAAATTCTTACTATGACTGCACTTACAGTCACTCACTTCCTTCTAAAACAAAGGCACATTAATTTTGCTGTTGAGTTTTAATCTAGACATGACTCTACATCCAGAGCTTCTTCTGCGAGGAAAAAGTTCAGAAGCCACAGCAAGAAGAAATCCATGTCTGAATCACTGGCTCATTCTGATTAAGAACAAGTGGATTCTCAAAATGGAGCATTTACGGAAAGAATTTTAAAACTCTGAATTATGAAACTATCTGCTTCTGTGCTGAAGAAAGTCAGTGTTGGCACATGTTTCTCATTAGCTGTACTAAAGCTGCTCAATTTCCCTAGAAATCCCTAGTTTCTCCTCTGAAACAGGGTAATCTAGAAGACCCCTAATTTTAGCTCTTCAGTCAGAAAGGGTAGCACACACATAAGCAGTGCTAAGTGAATGCTGCCAAAATGTCTGCGATTATGTGGAACACTAAAACAAATGAGCTTTCTTGGCATTTATATCATTAAAATCTTCACAGTAATGTCTGAAAGCAAGAAGGTCTGATAGATAATGCATCTTGCACGTGAAGGATTCATATAGCCATCTAAAACATCTGGCAGTGAAGTCATGACACAGCATTGTCTCAGCCCACTCACATAACCTTTATCAAACTGGTCACACTAACATCACAACCAAGAAAGAAAAGGAAAAAAGCCCCAAACAACCGCACCAATCTGCTATCTATGAGCGAAGTATAAGCCAACATTCACCATTTACAGAATAACCCCAGAGTCCAGACAAATAGTTTTTTGTTTTTTAAATTTGCTCATAGTTCTGAACAGGAAAAGGTAGAATGGTCCAAACATATTACATAGTTTATCTATCACTCTTTATAACAGAAGTCATATTTAGAAACATGGTGCTTTATGCTTTCCTCTGATTTTCTCATTTTCAGGCAGATTAAATCACTTCTAAACTGTTTTCTTGTTTATTGAGAACAGCTTTCAAGATGAGGTAACTAAAGGAAATCTATCAATTTAGCATATATTGTCAAGCTAATAACGTTGGCATACTTTTCAAATAAGCCTCCAGTTTACCACCACCTGCTTTTAGACAAGTCTCCATTTTAACCTTCAGATGGAAGGAAAACTAAGTGACTTTCCTCATCTTACTTAATAGAGAGCATATGTACAAAGATAATACCGAAGACTCATTCTGAAAAACCGTTCTTCCCCTGACAGAGACACAGCAAGCTTTCATAGTAACACTGATACATAGTGAAGGTACATGTTGCCATCAATCTTTTGCATTGTAGAGGTCAATTCAGAAAAACAAACTGCTGATGGAAGAAGCACTAGATAAACAAACCTGAAATAAACACACACAAACAGAAGCACCTGAAATGACATTGTTACAAAACAATCAAAACCCACAGATTTATCTCCTGGTCAGCTGTAAGGTCAGGATGAGAGCCACCTCAACCTGAAATTTTTAGAGAGAAAGGGTAGGAGTAGGAAAGGGACAGAGAAAGGATGGACAGAATGAGTTTCGACCATTTTAAGTGCCACAAAACTTGAGAAGTGGCTCTGAAATAAAATTAAGATTTTTGCATTACAATCTCTCTGGATTGTTTCCAGATGGAAATGCTACAGCAAAATTGACAGTTACATTCATTTATTTTTTTAATATTTATTCACTTATTTTTTTTAGCAACGTCTTTGTCACTTGCTTCTCCAGGTCTCAACTTTTGATACACAAAAAGTTAGTTCACCTGTATGGCTACTGTACTCACCCAATGGGGAAAGCCAGTAATAAAATTCCTTGAATCCCAGTCCATTCTTTGATTCATTACACCACTATAAATGCCTATAAATCAGACAGCCTTTAATACTGCATTTAGAAGGAAATCAAAGCCAGTTCATTCTACTGCACAAAATCCCATGTGATTGAGCCACTAAGATGGGGGCCTCATAAAAACACAAGCATCCAGCTGTAAAATTAAAACAAGCATCCATTACCCACAGCTAAATACCAACTATGCCTGTTGGCTTTTTTTCCTGATCTTACAGGCCACATCAAACCTTCCATGTTCTGCCATATCAAACGACAACAAGAATCACCTAACAGCTATTTAGCATGCTTTGCCATTCCCCATGTTATAATCCCTTGCCTAAAAATCAGAAGATGCAAGTTGTCTTAGTGGCAAGAAGGAACAAAACCACATGGTTACAAACTGGCTATGTGAGAAACCTCAAAGTTCCATCCTCCCTTGGTTCTGTGCCAATCTAGAGTTCATATTAAGCATCATTTCAAAGTTTATTATAGAACACATTTTTATCCTTACATTTAGCTGACAGACAGCATAGATAGCCCCACTCCTACAGACCTGCAGCTAGTAAAAGTGAGCAAGCAAATCAAGAGACAGCCGAACAGCTTAAGAGTCAGTCATTGTGAGTAAAAAGATTAAAAAACCCACAAAGACAAGCCTGTACAAAAAGATTTTGAAAAGCACAGGAAGCTTCTCATAGTGAAAAGTAAAAATCATGGAAGTCTTGGGACAAATCTATGCCAACATATAACATGGACAGTATGTTTACCTCAAGAAAAAAAGCCAAAGCATCAGCAGAAGTAGTGAGAATTCATTCTTCGGCGAGTCCTTAACGCATTTTCTCGTATTATGATGTGAGACATTAGTACTGTAGTGAGCAGTAGTGCTTTCTCTACTTAGTCAGCTCTGAAAATACTGTTCAGACTGTGACAGTGTGGTGGCAAAGCAGAATTTAAATTTTTGACCTGTTCATTTTTAAATAGACCAAAATCCTTTTCCTTATTTATACACATGAATAGATGCCAGATTGCTTTTTTGTTTTTTTTTTTTTCCTTATTTTTGATTGTTTAGGTTTGTGTTGGTATTTTACGTAACAAAATCCCCCAGGCTGTACTGCATATGCTGTTGACAGGAGCTTTACCTTCTGTGGCAGCACTGCTGCTAGCTTTAGGAAGAACATATTTCAAAAGTAAATGCAAAAGGCAATTCAACTGGTGCCTAAGTCTACATTTAGATACCAAAATATGGACATAAATGTCCACTTTCAAGAGACCTGTAGTCTTTCCTGGCTCAGAGGCTTCCTAATGCATACCCACAGTTACACTTTAAATAATTTGATCATTAGAAGTGCTTGTGCAAATCACTTCAATCTAAAGCAGTGGTAGCTGCTGTGGATTACCAGTTTATAAGCCTAAAATTGTTATGAAGGGCCTTACTCTAAATAATTGAGTATTCACTGATACAACTTTTTGCACAGGCTACGTGTCTGAAAATAAAAGTGCATCAGTTAAGTCAACCATAAGAAGTGGTTTTGTGTTTTTTTTTCTTGCCAAACCTAGGGAAAAAATAAACTGCACTATAAAACAAAACACAGCATTTGAGTTTTCCTTCCAAGAAAGGAATTATCTTTACAAAACAACATCAGAAGGAATATCTTTTTACCCAGTAGTTAAGGAATTTGGACAGTCATGCATCTCAAAACCTTCCTTTGCCCAAGATCTCACCACCTGATTTTCCGTTGCTGCTGTTCCCACGCACAGCCTAAATATTCATCACTACTAAAGAAACAACAACAGATTAATGGTCAGGGAAACCAAAGCAAGGACATCACAAGAAAGGGGATGCTTTAACTATTTTTTAAATTATGCTTTAAACATTAGAAGTTTAAAAAGTTTTCTACAGCATGTTAGACAGTCTCTTACTTCAGGACAGGCTTGGTGCTAGCTGCAGATCACAAAGGCAAAGGGGAACTTTCACTTTATGCCAACCCCTTGTGCAGCCTACATAGATTGTGCCTACTCAGTCCAGTTCTTTGGCCAGATAACTCCTGATGCTTGGAGCAACAGCATGAGATTGACAAGCAATCCTGAACTGACGAGTAAGCTGCTATGAAAACAGAAATGCAGGAATATGGAAAGATTCATTTCTACATTTTATGCATTGCCCTGAAAGATTACAGCCTAAAATTTAGAAATTTGACCATAGAAATGAAAGGCTGATGAGCACTAGTCCACAAAAAAACCAGCTCTTTTGCATATTTCAAAAGGTATTTGCGTTTTTTAAAAAGTCTTGCAGTCACTGTTTTTTGAGTGATCAGATATACTACAAAATCATGTAATATGCAAGGTGTTTTAGTCTGGCTTATCGCTCAGAAATCTTCACAGATGGGCAACAAAATCTTCCATACTGGGCAGTGAGGAGATCATCTCTAGCACCGAAATATATGTAGAAATTTCTCCCATCATGTTGACTTCCTAAAGAAGGAACCTAAGCCTCTGTTGGTTTGTCAGAGACATTTCTTCAGAAATACAACAGCATGTACTGCTAAAACAGAGCCCAAAGAGTTCCACAAACATGACATCCTGATTAATATAGAAATAAAAAAAATATTTGTTTTTTTTAATATTTCATAAATGGTATGAAGAAAATTGCAGATTACCTTGAAATATAGTTGCCATAAAACACCTTAAGAAGTCACAAACCAAATGACAACTCAGAGTTTTTTCCTCATCCATTTGAGCATTTTTAGTTTTAACAGAACTGTTTCCAATCTGCCCCTATAAAAAAAATCAATCCGCCTGGCATCAGTAGATTTCATACAGCTCAAGGCAAGAAGTAGGAGAGAAGCTTAACCAGCTTCATCAGCCACTGCATGCAAGTTGAGAAGCTATTTACTCTATTGTTCTAATAAAATCCTATCAGTCAGAAACTCAGCTGCAAAGATTTAAGGAACGAGGCACTATTTATTTTCTAGCCCGAGCACAAACCAATCAACAGAAAACACGAGGCAAGCAAACACAACCATCCACAGAGGATGCATACTGACAAGCATGATCTCTATTATCAAGAGAATCGAACAAGTACTCAGAGAGATCTCAAGTTACTCTTGCTGTCAGAGTCAAAAATTCCCAGGATTCAAGAGCTTCCCATTCTAGAGCCTGTCATATACTAAATCCAATAAATTTCAAAATACAGTTTTTATAACATGGTACGATGTACATTAAGAGTCTTCAGGAATGCAAAGAGAACCACAAGTGCGGTTGTTGAAGACAGCATTCTTTCCACTGTTCTCTAGGTAACTGAAAGTATCACAGTTGCAATCCAAAGTTTAAATAAATTAACAAAACAAGAGGATTATTATTATCATTTATAATTTATTCACATGTGTATAGCCATTTCAATTAGTAATGGCAAATACATTTGTTTTATACACTTAAATGTGTCAACATTTTAAGCAGTATAGTTAAGATATACATTATTTTATTATATGATACAGTTTGGTTTGTTAAGGGAATTTTTTTTTTTTAAAAAAGACATCTATACAGTCTTTGAGATCTGGGGCCCAATGCCTACAAGTATCTGTTAGAGCTTACTGTAGTTTTAACTAGCAGTCAAAATGGAAGCTTAGATGCTCTGAAAGAGTAACCTCAAAGCTGATAATTGGAGCTAAATTTTCCAAAAGTGCTGGTACCGTGTAAAGTACATTTTTCAATTAGTGTTTGCATTCTAATATTGGCCATCTGTGTATCTATCACCTTCTAGCTGATTAACATTAAAGTTTGACTCAAACTGAATAATGGTGAATCACTGAACAGTAAAGCTGAAAAATGGTGATTATTAGGAATTATCCCTATTATTAATTCTAATATTTGGGGGAAAAAAATCACAATATTTTCACTTTACAAAACTTAACAAAAGTCAGGAATGTGTTAAAAGCTTCAGTTCGGCTGACTTGGTTTCTTTGCTGTACAATACTGGAATAGACCAGACTCTCTCCATCCTTTCTGCACATCCTATTAAAGCAAAGCTGCTGGATCAGCTTGGCTGCAGGCTCCTCTGACTTACAGATCCAGCAAAACCTCACTTCCTTTTGGAACAAGTCTTTCCCATGTTATGAGTCCCAACATAACCACAAAGTTACTATTCTCCACTCTCAAGTTAGGATTTGGCCTTTTGACACTTAGCGTCACACTAAGTAGTTCATTTGCCTTTAACTATGTTACCATTTGATAACTTCTTTGGGAGGCAATAGATAAATCAATACTAACAAGCTTATTTTGACATAGAATCTAGTATCCAAATATACGTACTCAAAATTGAATTTCTCTTTTACCTTTAAGCTTTTAAGTATTTTTAGTAAACAGTCTATTGAAGTGAATGGCTTACGAGGTATCAATTGCTTCATCACAAATATTAATCACCTTTATGTTTTCTTTATACTAGTGCCTCAAGTGTAACTGATTTAAAATATGGACAGCTAATTAGAAGACTGATTTCCTGTAGCTTTAGAACTAACAACTGGAATCTCCTGTGTCTACAAAAACAATAATCCGACAGAAATAATCAGGCGTTCATACCATGCTGCCACCTACAGACTACCTAACAACTAATGAGAATTGAACTGACACTACTGCATTTTCGTCAACGAGAGCACTGATAGGCAGCAAGGTGAAATGGACTGTATTTTCAGGAAGTTTGTAGATAGAGTATCTTAAAGACTGCTTTCCTTCATCAGCTTTGGTTTAAAATAACCAATGGGTTTAAAAGTTGTCAGGAGATGCACAGACACCAGGAGATTTTACACTCTTTGTATTGTTTCATAAAGAAACGAGCCTTGCAGTGTTTATTTTATTTTACTATCATATATGTGTCTTTCAACTAGTTTGAATCAGACAGACTATTAGAACATCATACTGCATAATTTTTCAAATCATTATCACTTTGGAAATACAGAGCCTTGTCAAGTCAACCTGACCTAGCAAACCAAGAAGTCTTACAGGAAACGGCCAACTTTAGAGTTCTTTACCCTGAGGGATCAAATTCCCTCAGATTACACAAGACACCACAGGCTGACTGTCCTACAAGTATTTGTGGCTTCCTCTTAGCTGACTGAAACATTACAGATTACTACTTTCTTGCTATCCTAGGTTAAATCCTATTCCAGGCAGGCAAACTGGCTTTTTCAGATGTCTCAACTTCAAGTATCACTTAAAACAACAAGCACTTTAAAAAATTACTGAAAACCACAAATTTTGTGAAAGCATCACTAGTACAAAAGCAGCACATGCATGATTAACTGGAGTAAAACAAACCAGTCACCAGTAGCTACGAAGAGTAGTACAGCTCTTCCTCTGGCACTGTAGTTTACTCACTCAAAACAAGTAAAATACTTTCTCTGAAGTTTCTGGTGTCAATCTTCTTTTTAGAATTTTAACCCATCAGTATTTCTACTCTAAGCCCAGATTAGTCTGGAATGTTACACTTGGAACCATTATGTGCCAGTATCAGTAGCCATATCCTATTTCTGAAGATCATTCCCATCCACTTAGGATAGTTTTAAGTGAATTAACAATAGTCAAATAGCCTGAAAAGCATCCTTTTTCATTTAATTTAGATCTCTTAGGGGTACCGGTCCAACACACCTCTCGTTTTCCTCTTTTAAACAGCCATTGCATTTCTCTGAGCCATTGGATGCTGCCCTCACAACTTGTAGTTCTGCAGAAAGTGTTAAAGCTTGCAGGCAGCAGTGCCCAGCATCCTCCAGCATCACTTGAAGCCAGACATCCCTTCACTATGAAGCATAAGGCAGACGAATCTCAAAGCCTTTTACTGACTTTCCCCTCTAGTATTCTGATGTGTGACCAGGGCCATTTTACATTTCTGAAGGCTGCTTGAGAAGCCTGACATTTACTAAGTTCCTGGTGCACTCAGATTTCAATTAGTTTATTCCATTTTCTTCAGCTGACAGCACCTGACCTTCTGGATAATCCTCTCCACAATTCCACATAAGATTCACCCATCCCTGTTCTAAATAAGCTACTTTGTGCCTTTATTGTGAAAGGAAGCTTCAGCAGTCTTGCAGCTGTCTTGGGTTCAAACTTTGTCCCATTACCAATTGTACTGCAGCCGTTAATCAGTGGAATGTTTAATGAGGTCAGTGCAACTCCGCATAATGTACTCCTAAATATACTTAATATTGATTTCCTCCATTTCACTGTCAGAGTAATGCTGGAGAGACCTCCAAAGTATTAATTCATTTTCCAGGTACTGGTCACTTCCTAAGGCTGATTCTAACTGAAACATTAAGAAAATGTGATACATCATTTCAAAAAAAAAAAAAAGTAGTATTCTATATCCAGGTGTTCTATTGTTTCTGTCTGCTGGTATCCTTTGTCACTTTTTCCACACTACAAAACTCAGCTCGTGTCCTTGCAGCTATTTGCTTCAACATTAAACTGTATTCAGCACTTGTCTTTCCTTTCAGGTCTTGTCAGTGAA
This sequence comes from Phasianus colchicus, assembly GCF_987193195.1. Lineage (NCBI taxonomy): Eukaryota > Metazoa > Chordata > Aves > Galliformes > Phasianidae > Phasianus > Phasianus colchicus. Next base: position 15,983,997 of record NC_143439.1, on the reverse strand, counting down.
GAGTCTACTTTTCTTTGGTGAAAGGCCAAATCAGTTTTTATCCAGTTGACTGTGTGGACATATTAAGCACAGAACTGCTTTCCTCAAATGCTCACAGAAGTGTTTTCCCAGGAAACCTAATCATTAATTTCATGGTTTCTGGCTAAAACATGTCAGCTAGCATCTGTTCACAAGCCTGCATAAAACACTCCCTATTTTATACCGTCAATATTTTATTCCTTTTATCAGCCTTGGTATGATTACACATTCTCATCAAGTTCCAACACAATGTTGAAGTAAATCGACCAATGTATTTCAGCATTTCTCATACAGTGTGTTGTGACTAAGTAGAATCTTCCCTACAATTGTAACATTCTGATCCCTATGTCTGTTATAATCCAACTTAATGTTCGCCATGTTTTCCATAAGGCTGCATTACACAGTACCAAATAAATAAAAATAGAAACAACATCGAAAAACTCACTGGAACATCTTATTTCTTTCCCACCACAAGGGAACTCCAAAATGGAAAGTGATCGTTCAGAGACAGTAACACTAGTATGCAAAGCTTGCTTTAAATATAATTGTAATCATTACTTATTTTTAAGTACTGAAGATAACATTTCAAGTCAGGAAATGCAAACAATATCAAATGAACAGGAATTTCAATTTTATGTTTTCCATGCACATTGCATTTTCTGTTTATTTGGCATGTTAAAAATCAAACTCGAATCAGAAATGTACAGTCAGCACAAATCAGCTTTCTGAAACCCACCCTTTCCACTTTTCCAAGTGTAAATCACTAATTACATTATTAATGTAAAATCATGTATTTTTAATATAAACTAGGAGCTCTCTCCTTCTCTACTCATTCCAGTGTATTTAACTAGTTACACTGATAGAGGCTTGCCTGCACAGGAAATGTGGATTGAGATCTGTTCTTAATGAGAAAGGAGTAAGCTTCCAAAGCTCTGTAATAAATTGTTCTGCAAGCATACTCTGCTTTTCCCCAAATGTCTATCCTTCACCTCTTCACAGCCTCTTTTAATTGCACTCTCCTTCCATCTTACAGCTCACTCTTAAATATTTCTTAAATGACCTCCTACTAAAAAAGCACAGTCTAATATTTCACAGGTGCACTCATGCTCTCTAGGGTTAATGTATCACCCTGTCATCACCACAGTCAACACATTCCTCATGATCACATTATCAGCTGTTTGTGTTGTTTCTGTCCTTATGGGGTGGTTGGGAACACACAGAACTGCCGTGTGAAAGATTTCCAGGTGCAAGCCTATAACTTTGCATCTGTTTTTCTTCTCGTGAGAGTTTTTTCCTCAAAACTTTATAGGATTTCCATGCGCTCCTATTATGTTATCACTAGCATATGAAATATACACAGCCTTTTAAAAGCGGACTTAATACTATGCAAAATGAAAGCAACATTAGATTATGAGATTAAGGTGATTTTAACAGGATTTCATTAATATAAACTATAAATAAGTTAGTCCAGTCATATTCTTCACTATGATTATGCTATCCAGCATTCTCAGCTGTCCTCCACTGCTATTCAACTTACAGCTGCTTATCTCTAAAAATTCTGTTTGTCTAAAACCTGAGAGCTATCTTTCTTTTAAATCACCATAAAGGCAACCATCACTTAGACAACTTCATACATAAAAACTGTCAAGCAGATTCTGACAGCAGCAGCAGTTCTAAGCTTCATAAAAAAAAAATTAATCCCTCCAGAAGTGTAGTGCCAGTTGGGTCCTTTCTTCAGGAAAGGAAACAAAAGAGCTGTTCACAACAGAATTTTGAAGAAGGCACATCTGCATTCACATGTGAACTGCTTCACACACATCAGGCTGTTTTAAGTCTGGAAAACTCAAAACACACCAGAAATATTATAACACTCAGTAGAAAGCATGACTTCACAAGCTGTGATGCTTACTTTCCATAGCTACATGCCTGCATACATTATGCTTTTTGCTTTGTCTACCAAACTCATAAGGATTTTCACGTGAGTTTTACTGAATACACAATAACTTCATCATCTCAAGAGATGCCATAGCCAAAAGACATGCTTTGGTCCACACCTAGCACCCCTGCACATGCAGATGTACTGCTCTTCAGCACCTAACATCGGGACTTCATGTTCACTGTCAGTCCTGAAAAGGAAGCTGTCTCAAAGACAACCTCACCAGTAGAGACTGATGCTATTCTAGATTACTGTGAGTGAGGGAGAATGATTCTGCAAATACAGATGCAAACCTAGGCTATTAAATCTCATTACTCAAGGGGGACAGTCATCACAGAAGGTTATCACTGAAATCTTGTAGCATGTTAGAAGACAAAAACTAACAACAATGTATTCACATGCCTCTTACTTTCAAACCCTGTGAGTTTGACAGGTAAATCAAAGGGATTTTTGTTCCATCTGAATTTACTTCTAAAGTGTTTGCTCCCATAAATTACAGAACTGCAGATTTCCAAGGTCATAGAGATGAATAGAAATGTAATGACATATTATTAGGCTTAGTCACTGAATTATTATAAAAATCTACAGAACATTACAACCTGTCCTTCTGCTTCTCCTACCCACAAAATACTGTGTTTAATGCTATTCTTTCTTCTGTGCATAAGGTAGTACGGTAGAGTAAGGTAGAGTATAAAGAACCAGCCTACTCTAACATCTCCAAGTACTTTCATTTTGAAGAATTGATTCATACACTGAAGCTTAAACGTGAAAATTCTGAAACTGCCTTGAAATCCTGAAACCGCTTCTTCTGAAGCTGTTCTGAAACAGCCTGGAAATTCTGATGCATATCAGATAAACACATCAAATTCTTTTGAAAAGTCAGTGTCTAACTTATACTCTCTCCAGGGAATATAATAGACATGCTTAAGATTTATTTGTAGGTAGCAAGCCTTGCATCTCTTCTCACTCAGCCAAACAGCACAAGCATTTTTAGTAGCTGCTATGTTACAAAACAAGACTTAATTAGATCACGCCAAAATTGGGGTCCAGAAGATTTACACTGTGCCAGATTGCATACAATGCTTCTGTCTAAACTAACACACAAACCTAATCCCAAAAAATGCATTCACATAAAATGTCTTGAAATTCTATAGCATTAACCCTGCTCTGAATTTGTCTGTCACTTCACCACTCCCTTACAAATAGCTTACACTTACATTATTAACTGTACATTTTTACATTAGACTACATGATCATATTTTCACTACAGTTTAGAGGAAACCTTGTATGAAGTGTTAGGCACTTCAAAAGAGAGAAAGGATTTATTCACTGAGACCTATTTTCTCCAAAGGCTGATACAACTCGATTAGCACGGAAGTTATATGACTTACAAAATAAATAAATAAATAATGGGACAAAATGGCCAGCAAGCTTTAAAAAAATATTGAAATGCAACTGTGAATTTTAAGTACAAAAGAAACTTTGGAGAGTTCTCAATATTAAAATCATTTGAAACTGTAAAGGAATTGTTATGTCACAGCCTGAACTGATGATTGAACACCTGGTGAAGTGAGTGGCTGGCCCAGGAAGCACAGGTGCAAGCAATTCACCTGCTTCCCAAGTGACCAGAAAGGGTGGATCCTGCATCCACCACTGCCTAGACTCATTTAATGGCTAGCCTCCAAAGAGAAAATGCTTCCTGGATGAAGGCTATTTCCTGATAAGGAGAGTTCTGTAGCCAAAGACTCTATCACCAGTTATCTGTGTTAACATTTTCTTCCATGTAGTTATTAATATTCCCAATGACAGTTTGCATGGTATCACAACTAATTTATCAGAAGCATTTTCACTGCTTCCAAGGACCAACAGAAACAGACAACAAAAAGACTGCAATTTAAAAAGGAAATATTTTAAATAATGCAATTTATTTAGGTGCAAATAAAAAACAAAATCTAAAATGAAAGAACTGTAAAACTTAGGAAGAATATGTTCTCTGTGTAACAAGACTTGTGCATATACAAGAATTAGAACATCTAGAAGCAAAATTAGTTTCAACAGTGGACTTCTGAATAGTTTTCCAAAGCACACAAATAACCCACTTTTTGTTCTTTGTGAATGCAATCCGTTATTAGACATTTTCCAGCAATATAAGTTACATCTCTAAGAGACCAGTTTTGCTCATTTTGCACACATTTCCCCATTAGAGTAAGGATGGGGAACTCTAACAATGAAAAGCACAGTTCCACTTAGGTGATACTAATTTAGCTCTTGTTAATTGACTAGTCAATCTCCTAAACATGTAAAAATGTTTTCTAACCAAAAGCAATGTCACTCTCATTCACAAAATAACTTACCACATCCTTAAGGGGAAAAAAAAAGTGAGACCTTACATTACACTTGTTCTATATGGAAGTAACCAGTGTTGATTTTTATCTGTTAAGGAGAGGCTCACTTTTCTCTGTAACCCATACTTTTAAATCTTGGTTGAGTACTTCAGGGATACAGAGAATGCAACCAAAAGACCAAACTTATTGTCCAGAAAATATAAAATAGAATTGACAAAAGACTAACCATGCAGAGAGAAAGGAAAGGAGAGGTAGCCAAACAGCCTCTGAAGCCAACTGGTAACAGAAGAATACAGCAGCATTTGAACTGTGAGGCTTTAGATCCATTTCACTTATGTTGAGCTGGGAGCACTAGCTAGGAAAGGCTATAGGCTTAGCAGCAAGCTCCTTAGGGAAAAGTCTGGGATAGGCTAGAGGTAGCTTCTAGATAAGGCATCACAAAAGGAGGCTGTTTGTCTGAGAGCTAGTTTTTGTTTAGTGAACAGGCTCCTTGGACAAATCAGATTGGAAGGACACAAGTTCTCTGAGTATGAGGCGGAGCCTGGTCAGGCAGATATATCCTGAGGTCTGGGTTGAGCTAGGTTAGGAGCTGGCTCTAAGAATGCAGGCTTTGGAGACCCTGCTCTCTGTGGGCCTAAGGCTTAGTGCAGTTTAGCTGAGTATTTTAAAGTGGAATAAGCTATCACTTTATAAGATCTGGAGGTCCACTGTGCTAGATTTAGAAGCGATGAGTAGGAAGATCTTTCAGCTAGGTAGCAGTGAATGTTTGTGGTAGCTGGAAGATAATATTCTGGAAAGAAAGAACTAAGTGGCAAGGGAGATGTTATATAAGACAAGCACCCCTTGTAACTGCACCAGTCCTCAAGGGAAGCATAGTGCTCAAACTCATTCTAAATGGAAATTAAGGTACTTGAAGTCAATTAGTAAAAATACCCTTGTCTTTTAACCTTTTTTCCCCCTCCCTTCCCTGCTTCAGCTACTTTTCCCAGCAGAACATCAAGGAACCCCCATCAAGTAAGGAGTTTTCCACCACTGTAGATGTTTTCCTGTAAAAAATCCATAAAAATCTATGCAGCTATAATATTGTCACTGCCAGTATATCAGCAGCTGTTTGTAGATTAATTTATCAAAAGTGTTTATTTGAGAAACTATTGCTATAAAATCACTTCAAGGTAGTACTGTTGTCGCTTTCATTTTTGAAAAGTACTTGGCAGCAGAGATGATCCAGCAATAGAAACCAAAGCTAGGAAGTTCAACATGAAGTTGAAACAATACAATAGAAATTTACTAATACACTTGGTTAAATCTGTAGAGATTTTGTAGCTCACTTTTCATCCCAGTACGTTTAATAAAGCTTACTGAATAAGAGACATAGAAAGGGTAGTTAAGGAAAAGTATCAATTATATTTCAATCTAGTTTATAGTAATTAAACTTGAAGAATGGTCAAAGTTTACACACTACAAATGAAATTAACTATTTGATTTGCCATATACTTTAGAATTTCCTTGCAACAGATATCACCATCTCTATTTGCTAGTACAGACCATATACAGCCTGTACACCAGGGCCAAAAGTGGTTTAAAGACCAGAACATTCATTCTAACTCACTTCAGAATTAAAAAAAAAAAAACAGGAATACTCTTGCTGATGATAACTAGGTCATTACACTGGGACTAAAAATAAATTAAAAATTCAAGATTGTCAGTTTCTCTTCTGCAAGCATTTTTTTTTTTTCCACTGACTTTCTTATAGTATGGAAAAAGTAGAAAACAAGATGTCATTTCTCTGAAGCAGGTCACATATGACCTTAGCTAAGTTTATTGCCCATAACATAGAAGTCAGAAAACCTTTGACGTTAGCAGAATTTTTATTATCATCAGTAAATAGTATTTCTATCAAAAATTTAAATTCATCAAAAAATTTATAATCTCATGGGTATGTAGCCCCTTAAAGTAAACTATTGTGGATAGCAGATAATTTATGTACATTTCTAAATCCATGTACTCTTAGTGTAGGTTGTAAAGCTATAGACATCATACCAGAATTCCTATGACAATGAAAATCCAAAAGCTAAGTTTATCCACATTTACTGAAAAGAAATAATGGAAGAAGTTGTGGAATACTGCAAGACAAAAAAAAAAACAAAAAAAACCCAAGAGTAACATTTCAGACCTCTGAATGTACAACATCCCATGAGCAGCAGACAATAGCAACAACCAAACTCTGATGCTATAGCTAGAACTAAGATCTCATCAAAAAACACTGCTTTTTCATCCATATCACAGGACAAAGTGAAAACTAGCAGTATAAAGTCTTTTGGACTTTTTTTTCATAAAAAAATAAAAATAAATATTTTGATGAAAAATAAAAACAAATGTATATCCTGCAGAAATAAGTATTCTTTATATGTTTTTGACAAGTTATTTAAAAAAATAAAATCTTACTCCAATAAGAGTTTATCTTGTTTAGATATCCGTTTAAAATTTGAGTTACCATGTACTATTTGCATCTTCAAATTCCTTCACATTTAGCGGGTTATAAATAATAATGTTTATCTTGGAAATACATATTCTCATAGTGCACATGTTGCACTGCATTACATTTGCTATTATTTATTATCAGGTGCTTGTATGAAAATTTGAACTTTTGAACTGATGAACTACAATGAAAAATGGTGTAAACAGATTCTACTACCAATCCAAGAAAAAAAAATCAAGTGAAAACTTGATATATAAACAATGACAACAGTATGGATAGATGATGGACATAAGGATATTTGTTGGTTAGACAGGAAACATCATCATGGATTTCTGTTAAGGACCAGCAGTGGTTCAACACTGTACAAAACAAAAAGAATAGAAAAATATGGTTCAGGCTACAGGATGGCTTGGGGATTTCTTTTTTGAAATAATGCAACAGCCATAGTAAATTTGATGTACTAGCAATGATAAGCCTGGGAGAAACTAATTTCAGGAGGAAGTTTTTTTCCACACAGAGGGTGGTGACACACGAACAGGTTGCTCAAGGAGGCTGTGGATGCCCCATCCCTGGAGACATTCAAGGCCAGGCTGGATGTGTCTCTGGGCAGCCTGGTCTGGCGGTTGACAACCCACACATAGCAGAGGGGTTAAAAATACATGACCATTGTGGTCACTTCAACCCAGATCATTCTATGATTCTATGATTGTTTTAATGAATAATTTGAATTAAGACAGAGTACTAATTCGTATATAAAACATGATAGACTTCCATAAACATGATACAGTTGATCTTGAATGGTATTCTGATGCCAGTCAATGTCTGAAAGCAATGAGAGGTCAACATAACTAGGCCTCCAAAATCATCCCTAAAAAAAACATTAAGAAGCGTGTATTTATGAACTTGTTTACAAGTCACAGATAGTTGCAGACCAGTATCTCAAAAGCATCTCTTACAGATGCCACAAAGTCACAACACTCAACAGTAAAAGATAGGCACACGCTACTTGTCTCATTAAGTGCTTGTCAGGACTCTTCTGAAATAGTAGATAAATTAAACCTTGACTAACTTACATATTTTGAATATAAAGACCTGTGAACTCTCATCACCAGTTAAATTATAAGCAAAAGAACAAAAGGTGGGAGAAATGAACATTAACAAGCACTGTATTACTAAGAAGATGATTTCTAGAACATGCCAAAGGAAATCCTTTCTTCCAACCTTACAAAGAAACTGACCAACAGCCCACTGAAATACATGGAAAGACTCTTCTTGAACTATTTTTCACCTGCCATTTATATTTACACAATTAATGTAGCTATGTTGCAAATTTATTTTATGTTGTTCCAACATATCTCACCCAGTAAGGCAGTTTTATGAACCTGCATACCCCCAACTAATGCACCATTTTCATTTTTTTCCCTATTTCAAAATGAATTCGTTTCATCATCTCTTCATTGTTAAGCAAAGAAACGCCCACTAGTTGCAAATGAATCTTATAGCAAATCACTTTCACAAAAGGAAATAATATTGTATGTTATCTGTAAATCTAGGTTATGAATTTAAAAAAATCAATAGAATAGCCTATCAAAAGAATTTGTAGTGCCTCCCTTCTTGGAGATTCTCAAAAGCCACCTGGATATGGTCCTAGGCAACTCTTTCCGGGTGTCTCTGCTTGAGCACTGGGGTTTGAGCAGATGGCCTCCAGATTCCATGATTTTTCTAACGAAGTTGCTCAGAGATGGCAAGTTCTCTACACACTGAAGGATTTGAAAATCCATTGTTCTTTCTTAAGTACTCTGAGATTTATGTAGATCATGCAAGAGTCACTAGGGATCAAGGCCCTCAACAGCTGGGCTCTGTACCTTTATTCAGTTGTTGAGATGTGTATTTTGTAGGCATTGTGGGAAAACTCAGTGGTTCTAAGTAGTTTTTATCAAGTAGTTCATGCTATTTCCAACCATTGTAAAAGTCTTAACTTCCTTCTTTCAGACTTTCTGCTTCATCGCTCAATGACATATTGTATCATTCTTTGAGAAACACATGCTGTGCTGAGCAAAGGCTGTTTAATGATTTATTATAGACATAAAGCATCTTAGACCAATGGTAATATCTGATGAACACGTGAGAAGTGGTAGTGTGGAAGAAGCTGCAAAGGCTGTTTTTTTTTTTTCTAAAGGGCATAAGACTTCAAAAGCATTATGGTATCTAGAGCCATATTGTCATGATTCCACATAATTCTAAAGTTTAAACTGGGAGAAGTACAGCACAGAAGGGTTTGTGACAGTTGTGGTCTCTGCAAACTGGGAGCATAGAGAACTGGCCACAAAAACTGCAAGTCATCAAAAAAAAAAGCAGAGGAAGCCATGATAACAACTTATTCTTTGCTTTCAAAACAAGGCTAAAGAATGAGAAAGAAGATAAACCTGCTCCATCCTTACTATATGACAGAATAAGCCTCATAAATGCAGTCATTTCCACAGATGTATTAGGTACATCTCTTTGGTGCTGAGATTTCTTCCTCAAGGGACTGCAGCTGTTCACTGCCTCTTGTGAAAGAGTATTACTAGAAAAGTCCAGTGCATATCATAAGAGTATTGGCAAGGCAGAAATCACAGTATGAAAGCATATAACAAATAAATGACATCTAAGGAAGCTAACAGACACTGAAACACTGCTGTGTTAAAAGTAGACATGATGAAGAATTATATGAAACCGTATTCCTTAGAAATTTGAGAGACATTTTTATAGAAAAAAGATGCCATCCGTAAATTTACAATTACTTACACTAGTAGTAAAATCACATTGGTACCAAGAACATGAGAAGCCTTAGTGCTTGGGTTAAGTCCTGTTTTATTTTCATGAATTACAATTTGTACAAACAGCAAGCACACAGATGCATGAAGTTGCATCTGAGAGAATCTGTTAGGATGAATCTTAATGGTGATTTCCATGGGAATGCACAGTGCCAGTGCCCTAATTCCACAAAGTCTGACTATGCATGCTCAAAATCAAATACAAGATTTCCACAGTGGAATAATATTATCTATGTGCCTACACTTAGATGTATACTTTAGGGCTTTGTTGAATATAGGCCTAGATAATTCAGCTTGCTGAAGATGCTTTTTTTGTTTCAGCAGATGACTAATAAGAATTTTATCTTTATCTTACTAAGAAGTATCCAGAACTTATCTACATACTGGATACACTCAGATGCATCTATTTTTTCCCCTTATCTTAAGTACGATAGGAACACAAAATACTGTCCTGTTAATATATATATATTGTAAATTAATTTCTTCTTACTACCATAAATCATTAATTGAAATAGAAGACATTTGAATAGCAAAACATGTTAAAATTATAAACAAAAGATACCAGGAATCGATATTTTAAATTAAAAATAATGAAATATTGATCTCTTGAGAATCACATCAAGATTTATTCAATCAAAGGGCATGTATTAATGAAAGCAAAACTACCTAACATAAATCGCTGACCAGTCACATATAACAATGACCTACATAAACAATTTGGTAATTATTACAGGGAATGTCATTAAAATGAAAATCTGCAAAAACAGTGCATCTGAAATATCTCACCAAGTCTGCTTGTCTACTGCCTCTTAGCAATCCTTGTTAACGTGCTTAATTTGCATATTAAAATGATATATGTATATCCACAAACAATTTACTTACTACCTTAGCAATTCCTGTATTAGCCAAATAGAAAAAAGGAAAATCATCACAGACAATGTATAGGGATAGGTTCATTTCACTGTGCATGTGATTAACACCTGTAGGCTAGATTCTCCACTGACTGATATCGTTTCTCTAGTTTCAAAAGTAGTGTGTTGATCTCAGCCAACTGAGAAACTAGCCTTGTTTTTGTAGGTATTTTTTTTTCTTACCAGATGGTGGCAACTTCGAAATATAATTGAGATTTCTTAGATAAATTAACGTATTACAACATGATGTCTTTAATCTAAACTGTAAAATCTGACATTGAAATAATTATTCAGACTTATAGTCAACTCACTCATTTTGGACATTGTAATGGACAAACTATGAGCCTTAGCTATTTGTAAAATTTCCTATATTGAAGTGTTTTCTACAGTCTTCACTGTCACTGCTTTGTGCTTAACCAACTGAAGTAATAGTGCCTAAGCATTGTATTATGGCTGCATTTTCCACACAAAACACGAATTCTTGGATAAAGAAAAGCTCAAAACTATTCTCAGCAGAGAGAGAGAGGAACTAATAACTCAAGGAACATGACATTTTTATTAAGCACCGTGGTCTAAATTTCTTTAGAAACTAGCTTTAATAATTTGGTTGTGCATTGCTCTGAAGGGATTAATATTATTTACTTATAAGCATGGCTTAGAGCAGAACTGCTAACACATCCTGCACACTTTCACCAGCTCTGTGTCGGATTTAGCTGCATATAATTCAGAAGAATCATCACAGAGTGATTTCCCAACTATCTATGTGCCTCCAAGCACACACAAGGGAAACTCTACTGACCACTAAAAATGGCCTTTCATATTACAGCACACCTTTTGAGATGCTTCCCTAAACTAATTCAGAAAAGCTGATGAGGATTTCCCTCTGTCCAGGAAAATTTAGCAAATTCTATATTTTCACGTACAAGATGATCAAACTGGGACTACATTTCTTAGTAATCACTGATGTCCATATGGCATCCACTTTTTATTCTTCAAGCTTTGTTGAATATTTGATAGCATCCCTGACTGCTTATTGCTGATAGACAGAAAATCAGACTTTTAGGAAAACAGCATAATTGTCAGACTTCTGAAGAGTGCAATAAGATAAAAACAACATACTTGAATGTAAGTGTTCCTAATGGGTCATTGATAAGACCAATCTTGTTTAAATTATAATAATTTCAGAATTCCTTATAGAAATAATTCATCTTAAAGATACATCATCAGCTTCAAACTTTTACAGGATCTTGTAACTTGCTGAATTAATATCTACAGCTATAACAGTAGAAGGGATCTTTCTCCCTGTTTTGCACTTTGTTTACTTCTGTGCACAATTAACAGGATTCACGTTTGCTGGAGTTCAACAGGTTTGAGTACATATAGGATTAGCTTCTTTAAGGCTTATGATGAGTGAGTGATCTTCCATTACCATATTGTGAGGTTAAGCAGGAGCTTTATGTTTAAGTGACAAAGTATTTCTTATCTCACTGAATGTGATTGGTACTTTATAATACTTCAGCATAAAATTTGAACGCACTTATGCTAGAACAAGGAAAAAAGATTTGTAGCAGTACAAGACTTAAGTACTCCCCTCTACAGAAGAGGATAGATCTTCAGTGAAGATTTGTACTTGATCAACAAGGTAACTAACTATATGGAAGGAAGCATAAAGAGAACATAAGCTTGCAATAAGGCTACACAGAAGTGTACATGCAGATTATGACAGGGCAATACCAAGCAATTCCCTATATAAAAAGGAGGAGTAGAAAGTCCTCTTGAATAAATAACTATCTCAGGGATTAGGAGAAGGAAGTTGTTGATCTCAGCCAAGAATGAGGAAATCAGCTGTGACTGATTAGCAAACAATTGCCTCATTTATATGAACTAAATGTACTGCAGGGAGTCACTCTGGTGATTAACTAGTTTGAGGCTGCCGAACATTGAAAGGTCTTCCTTGACATCTGATAAGCTAGATAAATAGATGATTTTGTGGATTCTTCCATGTTAGATAACTAGCGATGAAAGATCTCAGACCAAAAAGTAATGGCCAGTGACAGCTGCTTCTTCACTGTATTTACAATGTAGCTGCACCCAGAACATTCTCTGTCAGAGTTACCCCCAGCACTGTAGGAGGTACTTTGCTAGTAAAGGACACAGATGCTACCTGAGCAAATTAGTAACAGTGTTTCACAAAGTTAGAAATAAATAAATCAGTACACAGTTAATAGCACTCATAATACCAAATAACTTGTTAATGTGCAACATACAGAAAATAGGAACGAGTACAGGGAAACAACAATCTAGACTTCCAGATTTAGTACAGTCATTAACGTAGCTAGTTCTATTTCATCAATGAAGTATTTTGGGATGAACATAGAAGGTGGAAGTACTTGTGCTGGCTCGAGCCATCGTGAACACTTAACATAACCAAAAGGGTGAGATCCTATTTTCTCCTTCCCTCTCATTCCCAGCCACAGGTCTCTCACCACTAATGCTTCGCACTGAGGACCACTTCAGATCCACACGCATGCCCACACAAAAACACAGTGAGCTGATTCAGCTCACAAATCTGACAGAAGGATGTTTAGTTTTTCTGGATCAGCAAGGAAAACTTCCTCCTTTCAGTAATGATGTACTGCTAAAATACTAATCTGGATTGAACCATATCATTTCATCCTAAAAGTGTACTTTCAGGAGATACTAGCTTCATTGAAGTGATCTGGGATAAAAATAAACCTCCAAAAGAGCAAACGCTTAAGCCAGATTATTTCAGCAATACAGTTTACAATATATCCTAAAATATATGACATTGGCAGACTGGAAACAAGCCATTAAGGGAACAATAGAGAGTTTCTTAACCTGACTTTCTTGAGAAAGCCAACATCTGGCAAAACTACACCTTTCGCATCCATCCTCTGCATTTTCAGATGGTAGATGATTCATTTTCTTCATGGTGGCATGCTTTGGCCCACATTAACTATTTTTTCCACTTTATTCATGATCCTTCTCTTTCCAGTATCTCCTGAACTGTGATAGAGTTTTCACAGAAAGGATAAGCCAACGTAACACCACTACGCTACTCAACGCTTCCCTCATCCAGTCCATGGGCAAGTAGTTCCACACTCCTTCACCTGAGTTTGGGGAGCTGAAGCGTTTCTCCAACCAAACCACAACAAAACTGTGAATAGTTTTCTGGATTAGTTTTTCTAGTGTAGTGAGTAGAACTGGTTTGTGGTAGAATCAGACAAACACAGCAGACAGCACTGGGGAGGTAACAGGAATGTGTGGCCAGGACAAGATAGGAACTGAATTGACCATTTCAACAGCAGCAAGCCACCTGACCAGTTCAACCTCAAAACAAGAAAAACAAAACCACACCCTGAGTGAGGATAATAACTAACAGCTTGCTTACTGTTGGCTGTGGCACTCTGCTCAACAAACGAATTTAGTTCAAAGAAAATCTTACCACCTCCTATATTTTCTGGGTTGAAAGGGTATAAGCTAAGTAGCACAGTTCTCAGTAAGAGAAACCCACCTCTTTAGTAACAAAAGCAGTATGACTGCAAGAGGAGTAGTAGTAGTAGTGAGGAATATAATCTGCATTTTTCTTAATATTTATAGTAGCAAGTGAGTTGGTATGGCTAAAAAAAACTTGTTCGTGTTTTTTTTTAAGATCAATACAGGACTTGAACAGAGAAAGGAGATTTCTTTCCCTACCACTCTGTTCCCTCACTGAACTGCTGATTTTTAACTGCCATCTTCAGCACACAGACCTCCTCTTGCATTGAATGTGTGGTGGCTCACTTCTCTTCTGGTCCTTTACTAGGAAAAAGCAGCAACATTGCTGGCAAAAGGGAAAGGAGAGAGAACATAAAAGCAAGACAACCACAAGGATAACAGTCCCAACCCTCTGAGAAGGCCAAAGGAAGAAGGAAAGAGAAAAGCTAATGTAACATGGTCAGAGATACAGTTATGGCCAGAGCAGCACTGTGCAAGATACAGTGCCACACATACAACCCTATTACTGCAAGAACAGTCCCTAGTGAACATACTACATACATTTAGGATTACACAATACCATACATCACTATATGCCATAACCATCCCCTGTTTAGAGCAAGGACCCTTCAGTTGTTTTTTGAAATTGGAAAAAGGTATCCATTATTGGCTGGATTTGGTCTGATGGGCAAACAGGAGGATAGTTGTCACAGGCAATAAAACACAGCTACTTCCATCTTAACACCTGCAGCTTTACTTCTATTAAAAATGACCACTCAAAGCATAAAGAAGCAGCCTATTCAAATTGTGCCTTGGAGATACTTCTCTAAATACAGAAGAATTTCACACAAACAGAATCCAAGACTTTTCTTAATTAAAAAGATCAAGTAAATCTCACTCTCCATAAATTTTACTTCAGATCACCTGACATCAATTAAGCTACAAGTATAACTGGCAGACTTCTGCGATTTATCAACAGGCCATGTGAGACCATAGCAAGAGACAGAGTCAGCAGTGTGCAGGAATGCCTGTGAGTAGAAAGGGAATTGGTCAAACATGTATTTTTCAGACCTCTTAAAATATTTTACTTTACATATTGTGCACTTCCACAAAATACATGAAAGGCAAACGCAGCCACAAAGGGAAGTTATTATTTTAAGGGCACAGTTTCCTTGGATATATCTGAAGATAAGTAGATGTCAAGCACTTCAGAAAGAATACTGGAGAGCTCGGAGGGCGCTAGGAATTCAGCGATGCGTGGAGTACTGCCACCTTCCGGTCCTTTTAAACAGTTTCATCATTTTTTGAAGCCTCTCTAGCATATAATGTTTCTTTCTCTGTAAAACCCTACTGTCTTAAATTATTTCTCACTTCTTTTAACTGAGAGGTATGGAGAAATATCTGGAAATTTCTTTAATATCCTTTGTTGTACTTCTTCACTAGGTCATTTTCTTGGCTTGCAAGCAAGTTTGTTTTTGTTCTTTAAAAACGCTGAAAGTATTTTGTGTTTGATTAATGTGAAGTAAAATATTAGAGTTTTATTCAGACTTACAACAAGGGCGCTATACATGGCAGCAATCTCTAAATATTGCTATTCTGAGCAGTTATTAAATATGTCCTTTAAAATATGTTGCATATAATCATAACCAATATTCCTGTTACAGAACACAAGACTAGAAACCAATATCACAGGAAAATGACATTTAGTATGATGCAGAAGTCCAACATCCAATCATTCCAGCAGATACTTAATGTGGAGAATTTTCTTCTATTCTGAAAGTAGACTAATCTCACATTCCTCTAAAGTCAACAAGAGTTCTGAACAGAAAAACATAGGCTGAAATTTTTCAGATTTTACTTGCTGCTTTCCTGCATAAGCCACTGAATTTCACATAACTTCTTGTTCTATACACAAACATATGTAAGGCTTATACACAAATCGTTCTAGGGAGGAGAGAAAAAAAATCCAATTCCTACGTCCTTTTCCTCAGACTGAAGGAAACACAAACTGAAGTAGACTAGATAATACTTGGCATTGTCAGGCAACAGGAGAGTACAACAGCATATTTACTTATTGAGAGCAACCCTGCAGCAAAAGATTTAGGGGGTCCTGGTGGATGAAAAGCTGGACAGACATGAGCCAGTGGCATGCACTTGCATCCTAGAAGGCCAACAGTATCCTGGGCTGCAACAAAAGAGAGGTGGCCAGCAGGGAGAGGGAACAGATCGCCCCCTTCTATTCTGCCCTCCTGTGGCCTCCTCTGGAGTACTGCATCCAAGCATGGGGTCCCCAATACAGAAAGGATGCAGAACTGTTGGAGTGGGTCTAGAGAAGAGTCACAAAGATTATTAAAGGGCTGGAGAATCTCTCCAATGAGGAAAGGTTGAGAGAGCTGGGCTTATTTAGCTTAAAGACGCAAAGGGTCTGAGGAGACCTCACTACAGCTTTGCAGTACCTGAAGGGAGCTTACAAGCAGGAGGGAGATCAACTTTTTACATAGTCTGATAGTGATAGGGCAAGGGGGAATGGCTTTAAACTAAAAGAGAGGGGAGATTCAGGTTAGATATTAGGCAGAATTTTTTTATTCAAAAGGTGGTGAGGCACCGACACAAGTTGCCCACAGAGTCTGTGGGTGCCCCATCGCTGGAGGAGCTCAAGGCCAGGTTGGATGGGATCCAGGGAAGCCTGATCTAGTGGTTACAACCCTGCCCACAGCAGGAGGCTGGAGCTCAATGATCTTTAAGTTCCCCTCCAACCTAAGCCCTTCTATAATTCTATGGTATCATTTTAAATTATTCAGTACTCAAAAGTCACCGTTCTTCATCACAGGCATTATAACATCTCTGGGAAAGAAGCCTGGGATATTAAGACATGCAAGAAGATGATTTGGGTTCTTTCGATCTCTCTTCCTTCTCCTTCATTTTTTATAATATTACATCCCTCTAGGGAAAAAGAGACTGCTCAGGTGAGGATCCTAAAGGGTACAGGATATTTTTTCTAGTTTAGTAGCAAATACTTTTGCAAAATTGCTCTCTCTTCACAGAGGTTAAGAGGTCAGGGATTACTATGACTATTGCATTAGACACATTTTCAAAGCTATGCTTGCATTGGAAACACAAATCGTGTTATTGTTACAGGATTATTGCAAATAACTTTCCAAATGCTGCTTTCAAAATGGAGCCAAGAAATATTATTTGTGTGTACTTGCTGGAATTAATGTAGGCTGTGATTATTGGCCAGTCTTACAATAGCACTGTTGAATACACATCTATTAATGTACTCTCTACAGACACTCATTCAAACCTGTCCTGTCCAACAACCAAAGAAATTCAGACATTTATAAACATAGAGAAACAGCAAGATGTTGGTTTCAACTTACCTCTTCCTTTGCCACTGATTAATACAACCCATCTTGGTTTTGTTAACACTTCTTCCGATTGTCTCTTAGAACTAAAGCAAGAAGAAAAAAAGAAAAAAAAGAGTCAACAAAAAACTTTACCATAGTATTATCTTGATTTTGCTTAGTTTCACCAGAAGCTTTAAACCTGTGCTGCAGTGGTAGAATCAACTAGATTTCATGGTGCTTGCACTACAATTCCCCAGTTCATGCAGCCCAACCGTACTTTTCCTGCTCTGAACTAAAACAGGTTTAAAATCTTTAGAATCTTCTTGACTAGTTTTCGCCTGAGCCAATGATACAATTTTTCTTCTGTTACTGTGTGGCATCCGTTACAATCAGACTGTTAATTTCTAACTGTAAAATCTTAAAATTCCCTCCACTTATTTACTAACTCTTAACCCTGAATGGGGCTCCTAACCACTGTTTTAACAATTAAAATGTTTAACAATGATATTAACAAGAAGTAGCGGAAAAGTATGTTTCATAAGGGAAAACACACATAGTTTCTGTGCCATGATTACACTGAGATACGACACACACACATTGCCCATCCAGAATCACCAAATCAGAAGCATTTCCAGATATGTCTTGGCTCAGCTGAAAAAGCTAGAAAGCCTGAAATCCGGATAGCACATTAGCAGACATTTTCAGAATTTTGGTTTTAGCATTAAATGCTTCATTTTACATTTGGCCTATGACAATCTCCTATATGCGCCCTGATTTGATTTTTATTCCTGGCAATTACAACTCTCTTTTTTTGCTGTTCATGCAAAAATTGGCAATAGATGGCATCTAGTTGCCATCTGTTTCCTATGTACCAGTAAGGAAAAAGGGCCTCTTCAGGAGAGTCATTCAGTCACTTGTGCTGAATTCCTGGTCTAAGTTGCCCTCTGGGTGGTAGGAAAGTTTTTCTTGAAATAATCATGAGCAATTCTAGGAATTCTCCTAATACAGGCACTTGCCTCCAAGTGCTTTGAATTAGTGCAAAAAGCACACATACCTGCAAAATAATGCCTGCCTTGCATGAGTAACCCAGCATCATCCTGTTGTGTTATCTGTTGGTTTGGTTTTTTTTAAATATATAATCAAGTCAATTACAGTAAAAGTCTTCTCTAACATTGTCATGTTCATATCCTACACAGAGAAGGCACATAGTTGATGTAGAACACCACTTACTCCACAATTCCACTTCTTCATGAAGAAATTTATCACTGGCCTTTGCTTTATCCCCCTTCTTTGTCAAAAAATTTTTAAGATGTAAATATAATCCAGCCAGAAAGAACAGAGATTATTTCATCATTAAGTAATGATAATTCCTCTTACGCTGTTGCATTATGAATATAGGCACCAGTCACAAGTCTTACAGCCAATTGTGTAAAGTTTTTTGGAGTGATTAAACATCAAATAGTCTCAAAGAGCCCACTTACAAAATTTACACTTGAAATGCTTATATCAATGTGGGAAGCCTTACTATTTTCATGCAGCTGATCTATAAACCTTCCCAATCCTTAACAGTATTAGCTAAAGTACTATATCATTCATCGGATAGGGATAGCAACTACTTAATTTAAAATGAGTCCAGGTAGCTGAAAGGAGGTGGAAAAAATATTTTCCAGTATAAACTGAGCCAGAAATAACATCACCTAAAGGAAACAGAATTGTAGGGAAGTAAGAAAAAAGGGAAGATGCTTATATAATGATAAGTGTAAAGAACATTCAGAGCTTCTGCACAAGTAATATTTTCACTAAGTCTTATCTGCAATTCAAGACTACAGACACAAACATACATGTAAAAAAACATGCAGCCCCCTCCTAGTATGCAATTTAAAACACAAATAACAAATACTTGAATATTAATCTAATAGTTACAGGCTACTTACTATGAAAGTTCACTACTACATGATAGGAGGAACAATATTATTTTGCTGTAGTGTAGTAATACATTTGGGCTGACAACGCATAGAAAAAAGTATGAACTAGAATCATATGCTTTACTTAGTAGGAAGTAGAAAATCCTAAGGGTTTTAATTCTTAAGGATGAGGCAATAATTTTGTTTCTACTCTTGCAAGATAAACACACGTAAATTCCTGCACACAGTATGAAAAAACTCTGCATAGGAACATTCACATGACAAGATTGTCAGCATATCCATGAACCTAAAAAAAACAACAGCCTTAGTAAGCATATGGATAAAAGAAGTTTTAAGGATAAAAGAAGTTTTATAATGAAGTAGAGAATAAGAGTCTGTTGTAAGTAGATGCCACAGATCCTGGAATAAAATTAAGGACCTTAAATTAAGAAAACACTTCAAAATAATATTGAACATAAAAGTACCTCTCAGAGTTGTTTCAGTCTAACGTTACAATTTTTAAGGTTTCACTTCATATTTATATAATGCTGTAACACAAGGGAAAATATAGCAATGATAGCGGAACAGAATAGCAAAATCCCAGGCTGCAGCAAGTGAGGATATATTCAAATGCAGCAGCCATAAACACAAAAGCAAAGGGAAAAAAAAACAAACAATAACCTACACACCCTTAGAAGGCCTCCAATAGGAAGGGATCTCCACTAAAATTCTCTTACCTCTACTGTCAACCCTTAAATGAGGTCTGGGAAGGGGTGGATCCTGGCTCCAGCCCCTCTGCTCACTCAGGTATATTGCATGCACCTGAGCTGCCCTGGGTTAGCCCTGCCTTCCACCTGGTGCTCAATCACTGCTTCAGGCTGTGACTTAGCAGTTCCACTGCTAAGTTTGCAAATCATTTTTACCTTAAAAAAAAAAAAGAAAGAAAAGAAAAGAAAAAAAAAAAAAGGAAAGAGAAACCTCACTATACATTTTTAAAGTAAGTAAAACCCCCAGAGATTAAGTAGGTATTCTGACATTGCTGTTTCTATTTTAGCTCTAGTGCGTAACTGTATGGGAACTGCTGAGTCATGGCCTGAACCTCTGATTAATCACCTGAGGTGAGCAATGAGGCAGTCCTGGGAGCACAGGTGAAAGCAATTCACCTGTGCTGCAGGAAGGGGTGGAGCCTGGCTCCACCTCTCCTAGACCCATTTAAGAGCTGACTACCAGTGCGGAAGCATCTCTCTCTCTTTGGAAGATCCACTCTACTGGAGTTTCCTGAGCAAGCCCACGACATGTGTAAGCCTCTTATTTTTTCTCTTTGTCTCACTGTGCCTAGCTCTCTTGCTTATTTCATTATTATAACATCTTAATATTATTAAATTATATAATGTTCCTTTATATATTTTTCATTGGTTATACACTAACTCTTGCTACTACTTACTGATGCTTACTGATGTGCACAAACACATTACAGCTGTCTACCTGTATAAACACCATAACCAATAAATGAATCCTTTAGGATGGGATGTCAGTGTGTTTTGCAGCTAAAGCATGCATTTGTATAGCTTGGCCTAACAAAGAACTCTTTCAAATGTGTGACAGCAATTGTAAAATAAGATTTCTGGAAGGGAATGGACTCAGACATATTAGAACAGCTTTGTTCTCAGCACAGTAGAACTACTCTTTCCATGGAGTCACTATGGTATATACTACTGCAATGTACAGAAGAGCCTGTGTAGGGTAAGCAAGGGCTACCTGCACATCATCAGTCTTGGCTTTGAGAACCACTTATGTGGTAAGTTGGAAGGAGTGAAGAGGAAAACATATCTCTAAAGAGCAAAGACAGAAAAAAAGTGGTCTTCAGCCTAAGTAAAGTCCAGAAGAATATTTTCTCTTTGTTTAAACCAGTTCCTTTGCCCCTTTTCAAAATGCTCAGACAGACATAAAAAATTTAGGTTTTAGTTTAAACTCAGTCTACAAGCAAGAAGAAAGTGCTTTTTGTCATGTTTACATGGGGATCAGAGCTACACCGACTACAAGCAGGCATTAACCATGGATTAGCCTTTGTAATGATTCTAAAAACAATATTAATCATTACATTTCTTTTTTTTTTCTTCTACAATCATTGTTAGGCATAAATTTTTATCGTTGCTATCTTTCATCATTATTCTGTATTTGTGATAACCTTTGAAAATTTCAACCAAGACAAACAAAACCTTTTATTTAGCTCCTGTAGGCCCAAGTTTCAGAGTGTTGTTGGTAAGGATGCAAAAACAGGCAATTTTTCCTCATGAAATCAGAGGGAGCCTATAATTTCATTATGGACTCAGAAAAAGACACAGGAGCTTTTTCTGTTACTTCCAACTTATATTAATTAATGCCTTACTACACAAATATCCCATGTGTTGAAAAGATTAGTAAAGAAGAATCAGTCCAATTGCCTGCTGATAAAACTATACATTTATAAACTTACATATTTATTTTTAAAAAGATTGTCAGGCAAAATAATGTAGTCAGACTCTAACTAGTATTCATCACTAAAATAATTGGTACATTGACTTTCAGACCAACAGACATGTTAGTTTAAAAAAAAAACCACACTGCATACCCCATTATGTATCTGTAAACAATGCCATGGAACTTTTATGAGACATTTTCTAGCCTGGGGAGCTATAAATGCTCAAATACTGCTTTATTTACAGTGAAAATGCAGCCCTCTTTATGTAAAGGTATAGCAGCAGATAAGAAAGCACAACAGAATGTGAAGAGGAATACTCTCCAATTAAAAGTGAAGAGTATTGTTAGACGGATTCAGTTAGAATTAGGTGGAGATAGGAAGACTCAAGCATCATCTAACAGACAAAACTTTCCATTTTGGTGAGAGTGTGCACACTTAAGCTTTCTGTTCCTTGTTGTGTCACCCCTTACAGTGTACAGACCAGCAAAAGCAAAATATCAAGCAAAAAAGCTACACTAATTAAAAATAAAGATCACTTTTCTAGATAAATTTTAACAATATATACTAATTGTTCTAAGTTAGTATTCCATATCTCTTCAGATATTTCAGTAATCAGAAAGAAAGAACAGAACCAATTTTTGCATTAGAAGACTTCTATATGGTGGGAGCATACTTTTCACACCTCTTCTACATCATCCAGAACAGATCTATTGGAGTTCAGTATGCGTCAACAGCTTTTAAGACAGCGGGTGTCTTCTATCAATTGTTCAGATTCACTTCAGCTCAGAGTGTGGCAATAAGGCCAAAAGAAGGTTAGAATTTATTACAGAAAAAAGATTGCTGTTGAGGGACCATTCTGGCATTGAGCCCTGGAGAGCAGAAAGCAGCCCCCCACAACTGCTGGTGCACACAATCTCCATTGTTCTCTCAGGTTTCACAGCTGCAAAGGTTGTTTCCTCTTCCAGAAAGCAGCTCTCCTCTCTGCAAAGCTGCACAGCAGCTCCATGACAGGAAGGATGTTTTTCATTTCTTTGGGGGGGGTGGGGACTGACCTTTTTCACTCTTCATTGCTTACATCACCCAACCCAATTAATTTAATATTCCATGACCTGAGCAGCTCAGTGGATCTTGGGTAGCTGGGGTTTGATAATGCATTTCCTCTGTGTGTGCTAGTCTTGACAAAAATCATGTGAGAGATGTCTTTTAAGTTCTTTAATCTTTTTATATTTATTAAAAAAAAAGCGACTTTTACCTTATACATAATGGTTAGAAGGTAGGCCAAGAATATATGAATGAAATATGTTAAAGCCTGTTTAACTGATTAACTGTGTTCCTCAGAGACACTCTTGCCTAAATGTGCTATTTACTCCAAACAGTTCTTATCTAAGAGAATCCTTTAGATAGCAGTTTTTTTTTTCATGGAGGGACTTTAGGCTAGACATCCTTCCCAAATCTGTTAGCAACGCAATCCCTGTCTGCACTGGTATTTCCCCCAAACTGCTCTGCAGGAATCTCCTGCGGTTCCCAAGTGACGTAGGTCTGAAAGGCAGGATATTTGTGACAGAAGGAAACTGTCTTCTGAGCTAATCTCTAGAGTTTAAAAAGGGATGTCATAAACCATGCCAAATGGGACCTGTAGACTTAGTTTCCCAACACCCTGCTATGGCATAGTGCCATCTCGTGGGCACCAGCGGTTTCTAGCAGAAAGTAGAGGAGGTAAAGGGGTGGAAATGAAATGAGAACAGGTTGCTTCAGACAAGAAGTGAAACCCTGTTTCATCTGCTATGTTCCTGACGTAGTAGAATATTAAAAACAACTTACCTGTTTAATTAATTACCACCTCACATTATTATCCTTGGATGCTTTCCTGTTCTTTTCAGACAACATATGTTAAATCTGGATATGACCACTCCAGAAGTCTCAAACATAAAAAATAGTTAAAAATTTGGATCCAAATAAGATGCCTGACTATGCATAACTCTAACAAAAAGAGTAAAAAAAAAAAATAATTTTTTAAAAATCTAATGTTAATGGAATGTCTTGATTTACTCACAAATCATCTCTGTGAGTGAGGTACTAGAAAAGAAGAACAAGAAAAAATATTTACTTGACAAATCTGGTGGTCTGAGAAAGGCAATATGCCATTTTTTTCCTTATGAAGTGATTTCACAGAATGGTTTCATATTATTTCCATATAATCCTATTCTGCTCCAACAGGAAGTAAAACAATGTTGATCTATAATGATTTGGAATCAGAATTGCAGTGGAAAGCTAATCTGTTGTGCTTCTGAATGCTTTGGCTATGCATAAGCATTATTTTATCAGTCCAGTATGATTAGTTATCATACATTCCCAAATAAAGGCATCACTAAACAGCAACTACTGAAGTCTGAATCTAATTTTTTGCAATAAAGTAGTAACAAAAATATTATCCAGATTACCAACTACTCTGTTTTCCAAGATAGATCACAATCTCCAAGTCTGCTTTGGTTACAATATTTTTGGACATGACTGGAAACTCTTTTGCTAAAGGAAAAGTATCTGCCTATATTAGATTAGGATTTGGCAGCAAACTCTGAAATATTATAGTCTGTTGTATCATATGGCACTAGGGTTTAAGACTTTTCACATTCCTTTAGTTACACATGCTAGCAGCACAAATTCTCACATCCGAAGGAAAAATAGTTCATTTATAGTTTCTGTCTGAAGCTGAATGAGCACAACGAATTCTGGCATTTTATTTTAAGGGGAAAAAAAACCTCAGTTTTTACAGTAGAAAAAATAACTTGGCCTACTTCCATCAGTGATTTATGTACTGCAATAAAACTCAACTTCTTGAGATAGGGTGCCCACATTCCCCATAAAATGCAAGAAATTTAAGTATTCAAACCAGCAAATTTAATGGACTGCCTCCTAGACAGCACTAAATGATGTCAAAACAAAAAACAAACAGAAAAAAAGATTTAATTTTTGCTACCTTTTGCGCTTAGGGGTTTATCCTCATTTAAAGTTCTCAGCTACCAACTCTCTTCCTTCTAGTGCTGGTGTCTCCATCTCATCAGCTCCTTCTAGTGAAAAACAAAATCCACAACATTCCCCAATTTGCAATCCTTAGAAACTACAGATTTCAAGTGTTTACTTTTCTAGGGAAAGATGCATATTGGAATTCCTCCTTTGAATAAATGATTGATTTTCTTCCAGGCAAATAATTGAAAATATTTTATGAAGATCTGTATTTACTAAATATCATCCTATCATGTAAATAATGAAATAATTCACACAGATAAATTTCTTTACTGCACTCTACAATGCAATTTACTGTGCATTCTCTGAAATGCATGTAATCCCACAAACATTAATATAATTATTTTTTAAAGCAATCTGGTGGGGGGAAAAAAAGCTCCAGTGGAGTAAAAAAGAAAAATAATAAGAGAGATGAGCCAAAGTGTTTGAAGGAATCTGTTATCCAGTTCTTGCATATTTAGGCAGAGTCCAGTGATGGGATTGTAGTTTATCTCCAATGCCATGTGTAACCATCAATGTTAAGCACCATATGGAAGTAAAGCCACATATTTAATCCTATTTTTTAATAACTCTGAAAAGGAATATCAAAGCTGTGTTTTGCAGGCTTTTTTTTTCCTTTTCTCTTTCCTCTTCTTATTTTTTTTTTAAACAGTAACATATCTGGGATAAAACTGATTTATTTTTCTATACTGTGAGTTATTACTCTAGATTTCCAAAGGGAATGAACAGGTTCGACATTGCTCTAAGAACCCACCTGCATTTAGAATACGAAATTTTATAGAGCTATGAGATATTGTCCAGAGTACAAATGGAAAAATTAAGAGTTATGTCCCATCTGAGGCTGAAATTAATATATTTGAACCTTCTTTTTCACTTCTGCACACATGGAATATGTTTAATATAATTCTCAGTGCCTTTAGACTTCTTTAAAGCATAACTGAGAGAAATTTACTGTCAGAAGAAGGAACTATGTATTCACACAGGAACAATTACTTTTAGTCTTATTTCACATTTTAGACTGAAACCTAAAAAACATTTTCATTGCCACCACAGAGAATCTGGCAATGAAGAAAACACCTCTAACTTGCAGTCACATAACCTCTACCTGATTTTTAACATTACTTTACCTGTTATTATAACAACACCATAAGAAGAGCTGTAGGAAGACCAATTTTAAATTACACCAGAAAAATAAGTTTCTATTAATTCTCTATGCTTCACGTACTAAAGCATGTTAGAAGAAGTTTGATCAGCTATCCAAGTTCAGAAAAAGACGTGGATCTCTGGTACAATAGACTGTTTTCTCAAGCCAAATTTGGTACTAGGCACCAGTATACAAAATAATGGCTCAGTTGTGCTCCCATGACATGACTTTTGTCAAGCAAATTCTCCTGTGACCTGAGACATTGGCTAGAATCTTTTAGGTTCCAGCATAACCAAGACACATGGCCACTCCTACACATATCCATATGGAATTAGGAATTACAACCAAGTCACAGTGTATCTGAATTTTGTCAAGGCAGCCTATTTTATGGATAGTGTTAGAAAATAATCTGTAGTTTTACAGAGCATTACAAAAGATGGTGAAGGCTGATAGCACAGAATAATCACATCTTCTTAAGGTAAGTTGTCCTTATCTGACTTTTCAAATGTGAGATCAGAAGATATAAAGGAATTTTAATAGATATTTTGGTTATTTAAAATCAATATTTACAGAAAAACACACCCTGCATTTCAGCACTGTTACAAAGATAATTCTGCATACAGGTCCTCACTGTTTTATAGATTCCACCCACACTTGCTTGTTTTTCTGACTAGATTTTGATCCAGACAACCATTGCCTTTTAGGACTAGATTTTAACCACGGAAACAAATTATGCTGTTAACATGCTTAAGGCTCCTTCAGACTAACTACTAGTAACTATGCAAACTACATAACTACAGTACATACATACAATACTGTATGGGAACTGCTGAGTCATGGCCTGAACCTCTGATTAATCACCTGAGGTGAGCAATGAGGCAGCCCTGGGAGCACAGGTGAAAGCAATTCACCTGTGCTGCAGGAAGGGGTGGAGCCTGGCTCCACCTCTCCTAGACCCATTTAAGAGCTGACTACCAGTGCGGAAGCATCTCTCTCTCTTTGGAAGATCCACTCCACTGGAGTTTCCTGAGCGAGCCCACGACACAGGTAAGCCTCCTATTTATTCTCTTTGTCTCACTGTGCCTAGCTCTCTTGCTTATTTCATTATTATAACATCTTAATATTATTCAATTATATAGTATTCCTTTATATATTTTTCATTGATTATACGAATGCAAACTGCATAACTATGCAACTACAAACTAACCAGTAAATATGCAATATCCTTCAACACAATCACAAACTATTTCTTTGGTTACTATGCTGCACAGAGTCAAAAATAGATTATTCTATGGAAACAAGGTTATTATTTGCTGTGACAGGGTTTATGCCTGATACTATTGGTTAATACACAGGACATGCTGTTATTTTGTCTTCTCATTCAGATCAGTGCTCTTACTCCTCTACGTGAGAAGCAAGTACAATTGGGTACTGTCATTCTGATTCTGCCAAGTCTAGGGACTATTTTTCAGAAACAATTCAGGTCAGTTTCACTTTTTTTTTTCCCCTTAAGATCATTGACTTAAATTATTCCTTCTTCGCTACCACTGATTATAATTATATGAAAATCTTAGATTCTTAGTGTCAAAAACATTTTCTGTTGCATTGTCGTGAAAATTGATATTCTTTAGCACATAGTGTAGATTAAGTCTGTTAATAACTTGCATGTTTAAATCTGCACTACCATGTTTTCTGTTTTTATACTTTAACTTATATACTAAGAGTAATTTAAAACCCACAGTTGTTCTATGTAGTATCCAGTTATAACAGCGTTACAGCCAGGAAATCAAGCAAATTATGTTTAATAAGCTCAGAACTCCTGTTTGAACTACATAAATGAAACACAATCGTATGCATCTGCCTCTGACAATGATAGAATAAGACATCTTGTAAATGACTGCAGTTCACATTTTAGTGTCTATGTTTGACTTCTCTACTGAATACCATTGGCTTTCTGTTGCTGTTTATAAAGGAGACATGCTCCATGGGGAATAGACAAGCAGCAAAATTAATCATCTCAGGGTTCTGTTGCCATCAAAAACCACCCAAGCTTTGCTTCAAGAGACTCTTAATGTATTTACAACCCACAGTTTACTCCCATCTACTCTATATATGGGTGACCTACATAACATATGTATGGCAGCCAGTAAAGACTCAATATATGTTGACAGTGAGCTGTCTGATGTAAGGACCAACACTCTAATCAGATGTGATGACGTGGATAAGAGTCTTTACATACAGCAAAAACTACAAGAGCAGCCCACTTAACACTATTTGGAAAATACAAACTGTTGTAAAGTGAGACTAACAAGATAAAAGTAACTTAAGACTTCAGAGATAAGAGTATCATTTGGGGGCTTTTGTTTTTAATAAACACTGCTGTTTCTCTTTAATACATTTACTCATCAACAGATTTCTACTTTGCTCGGAGGCTCAGGTGATCTCAAGCTATGTTACAACAGTGGTTACAGTAGCCTTGTTCTCCTCCCAGCAACTAACTCCATGGTCCTCCTTTCTACTTTTTCATCATTCCTTGTAGTTTCTGATGGTTTTGAAAGTCATTGCCAGCAAGCACAGGATTAATGAGACTAAGCAGCTCAATTCATTCATCCTTGCAGCTTTTTGGTTACATGCAAAACATGATCCAGCACTGCACAATGAGAGTGAAACCAAAATATTGCTGGTTTTGGCCAAAAGGAGTGATATCATTAGCCAGGAAGATCTCTTGCATGCATATTTATACGAGCATATTCCACCACATGAGCTTTATTTCTCAATAGTAAAGGAATCATAGAATCATAGAAAGGCTTGGGCTGGAAAGGACCTTTAAAACCATCTAGTTTCAACCTCCTGTTATAGGCAGGGACACCTCCCATAGACCAGGCTGCTCACAGCCCCATTCAGCCCGGCCTTTGAATGCTTTCAGGCAGGAGGCATCCACAGCCTCACTGGGCAATCTGTTCCAGTGTCTCACCATCCCCACAGTAAAGAATTTCTTCCTGATATCTAGTCTAAATCTAACCTCTTCCAGTTTAAAACTATTTCCCCTCATCCTGTCACTCTCTACCCTCTTAAAAAAATCCCTCCGCAGCTTTCCTGTGGCTACAGTATTACTAGAAATACTACGCTATCATACGAGTTGAATAAAAACTCGTTCTTAAATGTGCATCACAGAAGAGTTTCTGTTAATACAGAGGTAGTGTTTGCAGCAGGAATATATCAAATGCCACTGGATCATTCTGTACTTTGTTAGGAATAAGATTTTCCTATTTTATTCATTATACTAAACCTGTGCTCAATTAAAGTAATCCCACTTCCTTTTAATTGCAATCAGTCTTCCTGCTGCAAAGGCAGTTTAGTTGCTGTGGATTCTCTAGTGGCATTTAGGTGTCTTTTCAAAAGACACAGACTTGCACACAAAAAAAGAAAACTGAAGCATTGTGGGATGGTATAGGTGGTATCTGAGCACCAAAATTCTGGTTACAAAAATCCTGAAAATCCTATCCCAAGAAGCCACTGAGGCTAATTTTTTTGTTTTTCTTTCTGTAAATTGTGGAGAATGTTTTTTTTACTATGAAGAATTAAGTACCATTCACTGTGAGGATTGGAATGACTGAGCCTATTGCATCCTTGAAGTGTATCCTGAAGCAAGTCACTGTTTTCTCAGCTTCACCTGTATAGTATTATATCATAGTATCTTCCTCAGAGCAAGGATAGATATTTAACCAATAACATAAACATGTAGAAGTTTTGCAATCCTTAATTATATAGTACTAAAATAAGAAGGGTTATGAGATTGGCCAATTCTTTCATAATGCTGGTGTTTTTTTAAATACATTAAAAATAAGAAACTGTCAGAAAAAAATTCCAGGACATAAAAATCACTTGTTTAGTCTTTCACTAACCATTTGTCAATTAGCAGATTCTGGAGGCAGGTTTATAGGAGAACGTCTCTTAGGACTGGATACCCAAAAGCCTCCAGCTCTGTCAAGACATTAATTCATGAGGAGACCAAGAGTCTATGCCTCAGACACACGCTGTAAGCAAGCACACCACTCAGTACTGCCTCCTAGCGGAAACAGTAACATCACTTTATGCTCATCTGTAGTATACTGCTTCTCAGTCTGCACTTCCTTCACAAGGGGACTGTAAGTGTTTGTGAAACATTTTTCAAAAGCTACTTGCAATTTTATAAGCAGACACTAACTATATAACTGTATGTCACTAACTTTGTGAAAATATAATTGAAACAGACCCCTGGATGTAAATGTGAGAAATACAGAAGAGAACACTTATAAAACGTGCTAACACATTTTTTAGAAGGAGTTCTGTATTTGAAGTACACTATTATATGATAATGGTATTAAATTAACCTGGTTTTGCAAAGATGTTTGACAGTCCTTTCTAAGTCATATTCTGTTGTCTGTCTTGTCTACAGAAGAGCATTTGAAGAATTACAAGTGCTTAATTCAGAAAAAAAGATGAAAGAAAAACCAGTCTAAGAAATATACATAGATGGACATTATTAAAAACAGTATGTAAAAAAAAAAAAAGGCAATGCCAGTTGTTCACTGGTATTCACTCTAGACACTCTAGACAAAAAAAAAAAAAAACACTGCCTGCAACCCCAGAAAACTGTTTCCTCTTGTTTGCTTTTGTTGTGAAAGGGCAGTGCAGAGGTGGGCAATGAATTTGATGACTCTTGGAACTGCTGAAGACCTTTTGACAGACAAAATCTAGAATATTCCAGTTATTTCTCTACTGAGAAATCCTGAGCAAAGGATTAAGGGTATACTGCAAAAGCTTATTAAACTGTAAGCACAATCCATGGGCTCTGTAAATAGTGAGAACACTCGTAGAAAGTGTCTGATATGCACATGCTCATTAATATTGTTTTGTTTAGCTAAAAAACTACATCTGATTTGAAAATAATTTTTAAATGTATGAATTTCAGTTCAGACTGTAACCTCCATCTCAGAGGTTTATTGTTTAATTGCAGCATAGGTCAAGACACAAATTCTAGTACAGCCTAGAGAAAAGGCCTATTACATCTTGAGTTCTTCTCTGATATCTAGCAATACATCAGCACAAATTAGAACAGTATTTGTAAAACCAGATTATTCTTAGAGACAAACTGCAAGTGTTTACAATCATAGCAACCTCAGTAGTAGCAATTCCAGAATGAAAAACGAAGATCTGAAATGTATAAAAATTATACCAGAGTAAAAATGCAACTGCTATTCCACAGACTGCAGTAGTCATTATTTTGTAATTTTAATATGTGCAAAGTACCCACCATGACAGTATCTTAGACACATTTCTCAAACTTTCTAGACCAAAATTTATGTAGATTGCAACATAAAGCACTTAAAATTTAAGAAAAGCTAGATTTAGACTGATGCTATAAATGTCAGTCTCTCTTAATGCTTTCCCAACCTATACAGTGTAACAGAGCACTCCGATGAAAATAACAGGCTATTGTAATTGTACATTGTATCATAATGCATTCACTTTAAAAGGCAACATTATATTTACTTTCATAGAAAGAATAAAGCAAGTATTTCATTTTAGAAGCCTGTATTTGTCAAGAACAGAGAATCTAAAGGCTTTTAGCAAATTGACTTTTTCAACTAGTAAAAGGTAGCACATACGAGTTTTCCACAGTTACAACTCTGGCACTGGTGGTAGTAATAGAAGTTAGAAGGAATGTTGAAGGCATTGAGGCTCAAATTGCTGTCATTACTGTGGGAAAATGCTACATCTAGTTGTAGTCTCTCAAACAATCCATCTAGCCTAATTTAGTTTGATGAACCATCAAGATTCAAGTATCGTACCTAAGTAGGATTTTCTAGAGATGGTCTATATAAATTCTTAATGTGACTTGAAACTCACACTGTTCAAATGTAGTCCTCTATACCACACTTGTGTTTTTAAATTGAATTATGTAGTATTTTATGGCATTTAACAAATTTAATGATCAGAAGACAGAATTTTTTACAGCTGTGTTTTAGAAGAACTACAAGCACGCTGAGAACTGAGGACAACTCTTCTAAGCTTATATTTACAGTGACCTGAGTTATCTCAATTTCAGAATGAAGATGAGCTAAAGCATTTAACTCAGAAGGTTTCCATTTCCTATTCTAGAAAGTAAATTGTTTGAATAAGAATAAAACTTAATTCTTCCTGTTGTAGTAATAAATTGTATCTTGCCATTATTCAAAGAGTCTTTTACAGATACAGAGCTACACATCACTGAACACTGGGAGCATTCTCTTATACACTGTGGTTTGTGCTTATTTCTAATAATAATATTAACTATAGTACCTGGCAAATGTAATTCCAAGGAATTTAAATTTACTTTCTAAAATATGCAATTCTCACATGCAGCCACTGGATGGACTTACAGAGCTAGTGAATATTTTTGGTTGTAGACAAGATACACAATTAGGTGAGCAATTAAGAAGTTTCCCTTCTGGGCAGCCAAAAAATTTCTTTAGAAAAGGCCTGAGCCTACAAAGCAAGATGCAAGAAGGACTTTTGATCTCTTCTCTTCCATTGATCTTTATTTTTCAGCACCATTAGTTTAAGAAATACTAGGCTGTGGAAATGAAAGAGTGATAGGAAAACCTGATTGTAGGAGAACATGTAAGCCAGTGCTAAACATGATTACTTGGTACTAAAGTTCTAGGATAAAAGCACTAAAAATTGTACTGAAAAGAAACAGTCTGGAAACAGAAGCAAAACAGAGTTATTTGAAATTCAGTTCAATTTTTTGGAAACATACTACTTCAAAATATCCATACTCTGTAAGAATGATGTTGGGAAATATTTGCTTTAGACATCTCACTTTTTTTCTAGAATAGGAATCACATGACAGTTTGAATTTTACTGCGTAGCATTTGAAAAACGAGGCTTGCATTAAATCATATATATGTGTGATTCCATACCTTTCAGCACTTGTGTAGCTAAGAGTAGTAGGTATCAGTTGTGGCAGAAAAATTCACTAACTCTACCCAACTTCTTGAACTTCAAGTAAGCAGGGTCATTGTGGAGGAACGAAGTTAAACTCAGGACTGAAAGCATAACGAAAAAAGAGCTCTTGCATAAATCTCTCTATACCTGCTGTTCTAAAGCTGAGACAGTGACAGACACTGACAAGGCCCCATCACTCCCTTGATATAACCAATTGTAGGATATAAATGTGATTACACTGTTTTATCACTTTATTCCACAGTCATCTCCCTTTTCTGTCCCAAATTGTTCAGAATGGCACCAAACGTACCTATAGCTGAGATAACTCTGCATGCCTGAATTTCTTTTGTCTTTATTACTGTTACATACAATCTACTGTTATATATAGACTTTCTGTAGTGAGTGAGTATCCTCCAACTACTTAAATGCATGGGATGGTGTTGCTGAGTATATTGCCAGGATGAATGAGATACAGCTTTATAAAGCACACGAGCAGGAAAGAAAGACTCTATCTGGTTCTGGTTCAGTATGACTGTCTACTGCTTTCAGCCCTCTTCTGGAATAAAATAGAAAGGAGCCTACAAACATCTCAGCTATCAACCTATATCGATCCTATTTAACTTCTTGACCCTGAGAACAGTAACTCGTGGATAAAAGGAAAGCTGCAGGAAAAAAAAAATCATTCTAGATCTCCCCAGTATTTTGCTGCTTTCCACCATATTCTTTAAATTTGTCACTTTTAGAAAAGCAAATCAAGCCTGATGCAGGGCCCAGAATACAGTAACTGAGCAGCCACATTCAAAGTTATGCATGTACTTTAACAACATCCTAAGTCATGAGATGACATCCATGAATTAATTGCCTGTGGTGATAGGGCATGGAATAAGAAGGAATTATACCTCTTAAAATTATAATAATCATAGTGCCCATCATTGGATACTGTTTGGAAAAGAATGTAATATTCCTCTAGCATGCCAGGTCTTCTGAATGCCATATGCTGTCCTGATCTCAGATGGGGGAATTACATCTGGAATAAAAACCTTGCAGTCAGTAATGGAGATTGCATGCTCTTCTCTCCCTCCCCACCTCTCTGACAATTACAGACAGTGATCTGCAGGAATGAAGTCAGGCTACAAGAATACTGAATGACTGAATCAGGGACTTGGAATGGGACTGGCAACTGTAGAGTCTGCCTGATATATACGATTGCCTAAAAGAAAAATTGTGACAAACTAGGTTCTCTTTTACCTCTCTCTATACAACTGTATTTTCTTCCACATGTTTCCCTAATACATCCAGTGTCACATCAAATGTGTGTGCCGCCCTGCTAAAAATCTCCTGGAAAACTTTATACCTCAGCCAAGAATGCTTCCACTGCAAAGCCCCTGAGCATGACTTGCTATTCTTGGCTTGTTCTGCCCTCCTTTAATTTCTTGACCTTGTTCTGGAACTAGGTGTTGGTCTGCTTTTAATCATGCCAGACTAACCAAACAGCAATCTTCTCATACCAGTGCTGATTTAGGAAACCTCTGCAAAGCTGTTGCTTTGGGAATCTTCAAGCATACATAGATTAGGTCACACACTTCCTTTCAGGGTAGCTGGCACAATGAGTTGCCAGCTCCAAGCTGGGACAATAAGCTGGGTGGGGCAACATCCTAACATTACAGAGTTCAATGTTAATGGAGTCTATGGAATTACTTATACCACTAATCTAACCACCTACATAAGCAAATCAAGTGAATCATCTACCTCACTGGTCTACCAAGTTTAGACACACGTGATACTAAGTATCACACGAATTAGATTTTTAAAGTGCTTCTAAATTACATATTACAATTCAAGCTACTTATAAACACATATTAAATTTAGGAGCGGTCCTCCTTCAGGCAGAATATCTAGGTAATTTATTGTTCTGGATGAACCATTGAGTAAGTAGCTGTTGATTCCTACGAATAATATATTAGTTAAAAGTTCTCAAACCAAGGAATTGAAACATAATTTCATTATTCTGTCACTATGTCAAACTTTTCAATCTGCTCTAGTTAGGAAATATGAAATAAGTATTTATAATAATAAATAAATATCTTTTAATGAAATATCTGTCAGGCAATTGGTTTCTAGAGGTAACAATAACAAAGCTGATTCAAAACTCCTAACCTTTTATACTCATAGATCATTCAGAGATTGTTCAGTAAATTGCTTTATTTGCATTGGATGTACCACTCGAATCATTCAAACTAGTAACCTGCGCTAGTTACCGTTCACCTGAGAGTGTAATGGTAAACCTGTCCTATTACAGCCAAATGACAAATATCAGAAAAAATGTTGCCAAGACTGAGGATTTTGTCTGTGTTGAGGCCTGTGAATTCCCACCTGCTCTGTGCAATGCCACTGCACATATATTAGGTCACAGTACAGGCTAAGAACAGCTTGGAAAACTGCAAGTGTGGGTGACATATGACATATAATATGAATTCCCCTCACTTCATTAACACCGTCTATTTTCTTTGACACGTAAAAAATGTTCTAGTAGTCAATCCTTGTAATTCATAAAATTGGCTTTAACTTTTTTTGGGACATTCACATCTGCCACACTGAAGAAGTAAAAACATTACAGTACCTGTATTGCTCAACTCCAATACTTGAAATGTCTAAACCTTGTGTCAAATTATTTTCTGCTTATCTAGAGTGCTTGCACATACTCATGCTGACATTTCAGTGTTTATTTCACATTAGCTTTTTAAAGGCACAAAGACTATTAGTGCTTGTTTCCACGTGCTCTGCAACTTATTTCTACCCTATTTAGGGTTTAACTTCTGACACCATACACATAGCCTTTGCTCACCAGAAACAAACACAAATATCCATGCAAATACAAAGGAAGAAAGAATTTGAAAGTAAAAATAGTAATTTGCAATTCCAAAACAACAGCTGAAAAAATGGATAAATTTTCTGTCCAGGAGGAGATCTATTATGCTTCTGTGTAGTCAAATTCCAAAGTCAAAAGTTGGCAGCAACAAACTTCTCTCCCCACTAACACAGGTGTATCCAGAGCTGATCAGTGAAGCTCAAAGGCAAGCTCAATGGAGCAAATCCTAATCCAGAGGTAACTCTACCCTTGTTCTGTTCATCTTCTGTGCTTTAAAACTCCTTGTACTATGTTATCTGTGCTTGATTTTGATCGTTGCTGCTTTATAATGAGATATGTCTTCTTTATGAGTTAGCTCTTAACTTTGGAAAATGAGATGTGAAAATGTTATATAGCGTACTTTTCACTCAGAAATGTGAGTCTGTCACTGCTTGCTAATGTGCAGACTGCATGCCACAAACCCACCCTCTCTAGAAATCCAACCCAAATGGGGTAATGGATTCCTTCAAAAGGAGTGGGGGTGAACAATGTAGGATATTAATTTTAAATACCAATATGCGTCAGTGTGCACCAATACTCAAATTAATTTTATCTGCCTCCGTGATCTATCCATGATTCAGAACCTCTAGATGATCTCAGAGCATTACAATGGTGAATGATGCTGAGAATCAATGGAATAACCTTTGTATCCATGCGTGAGTTGTGTTAAGAGCTTGCTCACAAGCAAAGATCAGTGGAAATATATGCCACAATTACAAAGCAGCGTCAGTGGGAAAGGAATACACAGTCTAGCATAAATCACAAAATTCATAGTATATATAGAACTGAGAAGTATATTACAATCTTTTTCATAATGTGTTTTTCTTGAATTAGGAGTTTCCAAATAATGCACTATTATGCATGAATTGCTTAGATAAACTTGAGTGGCAATATCATTTTAAGTAAAAATAGAAAAATGTTTCTCCATAGAAATACCCAAGGATTATAACTGTGATTTCACTATCAGCTTGCAAAAAGCCAATCTGCTTGCACAGTTGTGGAAAGCAGCTATTTTGTTCTCTCCTCCATCTCTGGCTGTAAGCCTTTCCCTTGCCTGGGCTCTGTGCCATAAAACAACACTATTCCCTCAACACAGCTACCTTACATTAGGCCAGCTTAGAGAACACAGCAGCAAACTCAGTGATGAGTGGTATAGAGGTCTTAGGTAGCATGAAGGTGATATATTAATAAGGTTTGAGTGACTCAGGAATCCAAAAATCTGTTTTCATATTTAAGCTCTTGATACAACAAGATACAACTCAATCCAAAACAACTAAAGAACTGATCAAGAAGCTCCTTGAAGATACCATCTTAGCAAATACTTACCTGGAGCAGGTCAAAAGGGCAGAGTCAGTGCATGGTTACTAGTGCTCTGTTCCACCTACTTAGGTGTCAACATGCAGAAATTCTATTATAGTAACAACTCCAATTCATAGTCCTTGGTCTGAGCTGGGAAATCTAGGCTAATTTCTTTTTTGGCCAAGAATGGTGGCCAAGAACAAATCTCTCTAACGTGTGCTCTGATCACTAGCCTAACATTTTGTTGTTGGATAAAGGGTGGATTAAAGGAATTGGCCAGGCATTTGTGATACTTGATTTTGTACAATTTGAAGAGAAAAGGGGATGTTAGGTGCATTGGGCAAGATAAGAAACATGTCACTAAATCTTTAGCGTAAAAAAACCCAATATACAGAATCAGAGAATATCCTGAGTTGGAAAGAACCCTCGAGCTCCAAGTTCAACGCCTGGCGCTGCAAAGGACCACCTAAAAATCAAGCCATGTGTTTGAGAGCATCTAAATAACAAGATGACAAATAGTAGTTCTACAAGTAAATACAGGGGGAAAAAAAGGATTTAACATTCGTATATGTGAGATATTAATTACTGTCAATTAAAAACAAAACATCGACAACCCAAACCACAGACTTGTCTTACAAAATTTTAAGGGTGATCTTTTTTCATGCATCCAGATCGAGGCTGCATTTGTCCCACATTAATTTACTTCTTCAAGCCTTCAATTTCTACTGTAAGATAGTAATCATACAGAAGTCACTATTCCCATCTCTGCAAAGTTACGTGAATAATGATGAGCAATGACAGGTATTTCTAAAATGTAGCTTATGTGGTTGTAACTTCATCAACTCAGCCAGAATGTCTCCAGAATAAGTAGTGGAGATGCATAACACAGAAACATCCATCAGACTTTTTTGAAAAAGTATAGACATTTAATCGTTCTTACTTTCGGAGTCTTCTTTCCTTGATTGTATAAATAAGTGATGAGACTATACAACAATTTTCTATATCATTCACAGAACTTTGATCCTCAGCCTTCAAACAAGTTAAAGCAATTTGAAGTAGTCTTCAGATTGGACCATCCTGCTAGACCAGTACAACAGCTGCTCTTTACCTAGGAATGTTTTCATGAGTTGCCAGTCAGGTCATCCAAACTCTCAGTTCAAAGAGCAACAGAATCAGCTACCATATTCTCACATTTCCATAGGAGTTCTTACATCAACACAGGCCATCTCACTTAATTGAATTCCCAAGTGCAAATCAATAGAAAAGAAGAGCAATACTAGCCACAATCTCTGCTGATCACCAGATTAGTATTGCAAAGACAATCATAAAAACTACCTGCTCTAGTTAAAAACTGCGTTCAGTAACAGAGATTCGTTTATTTATGTTTCGGAGAATATATGTAAATCAGTTGCAATGTTATTTCTAATTCACTTTCACAACAAAGGGTAAGAATATATTTATTCAAGGAGATTAGGTTATATCAGCTCCTCTTGGAAGCTGATAAAAAAGGAACTGCATGTGTCATAATAAGGTAACACTTGTATTCCTGGCTGTAAAATGTCTGCAATTTAATCAGATTTGAACTTTGCAGTTTGTGCACCTGCATAAGTTCACAGTTCTCTATTCTCTGGACAGACCAAGCCACCATAGCAAGTTCCTCTTTGCATTTATAAAAGGAACTGAATCGTAGAGTCATAGAACCACAGAATCTTAGAAACGCAGAACGGCTTGGGTTGGAAGGAACCTGAAGGATCACCAAGTTCCAACCCCTCTGCCACAGGCAAGGTTGCCAGCCACTAGATCAGGCTGCCCAAGGCCCCATCCAACCTGGCCTTGAATTCCTCCAGGGACTGGGCATCCACAGCCTCTCTGGGCAGCCTGTTCCAGCACCTCACCACTCTCTCAGTAAAAACCTTTCCCCTGACATCTAATCTAAATCTCCCTTCCTTTAGGAAAAAACCATTCCCCCTTGTCCTATCGCTATCTACCTGTATAAAAAGTTTATACTCATGTTTATAAGCTTCAAAAAACACAGCTTTCCTAATTACAATCATTTGGGGATGAAGAGCTTGCCACTCTACACTTGATTGCTGATAATGGTCATAAACATATAACAAGTCTAATGCCATTCTGCTGTATATTTGTGTATTTCAGTGTACTTTCAGAATGATATTAAATTTAGCTTACAGCCAGCCCATTGGGATGAGAGGAGAAAGATGGGAAGCAGCACCTATGCTGTTCATTAACAGCTATGGTGAAAGTAAAAGGCAGGAGACCAGAACAAGTCGCCTGCTGTATCTGAAAGACATGGTAGGGATCTAATTCTGAGCAGGACACAGAGACTGCTGAGAGTAGTGACATTAATGGTTGGTGGCCGGGAAGTGCTATAGCATCCTATAGAACAGCTGAGAAGATACTAGATACTGCAATATCTTAGAACAAAAAGAAGTGTTTTCTAAAACAACCTGTTATACCTGGACAGGAAGAAAAGGGAACAGTTTTCCTCTGAACTTGCTCTTCTTAAAAGGACCTTACGCTGTTTCTTCTCTTCTAACTGTGGTAGACTTAAGAAAACAGAAAGAAATAGATATTATCAGCCACACATGGGACTCCTGCAGTTAAGAAAACTGCAATTTCCTACAGTACAGCAAAGAATATAGAGAATTTATCTGAGATATGAGGTTTTATGATTCTGTTAGCAAATATCTAAGAAGCATCAAAGACACACTACACAAAATGGTTGGAACCAAAGTACTCTCAAACGATTGTAGGAGCAGCAGAAGGAGCGCAGGTACAAATTATAAAAATACAGCTATAAAAATGCACAGAAACACTGTCAAATCAGCAGAAAATTATTGCCCTCCCCACCTCATTTTGTACAGAGGGAGATCTAGAACTTACATATCTATGATGATAAGTTTAGAAATGGGCTTCTTAAAATTATTTAAAATAAGTATGTAATAGTGGAAACAGAACTCCTGATTTTTCATAGGCAAGGATTTTTAAAATGTGCTTGTAGTGAACAGCGATCTTCTAAAAAATATAAAGAAGCTTTTATGAAATAAAGAGCAAAATATGAAGCTCCCAGAGAGGAAATAATTTTAAAATACTAGTTTTTAATCAATAAATACTAGGATCCTACTTGAAGGAACACAACTTTTTAAAAATAATAGACCAAATTTTCTTATTAAATAATTATTTTCCTTAAGAGTTTTTTTTCTTTTCTTCTCATGTGTGCAGCCTTTAATTAGATTGTTCAGACATAAGCAGTATTAGCTACTCTGTCACAATTACCCACATTTTGTAGCTAATTAATCCTTGAATAGTCTTAAGGCTACCAGCAATTTTAGTACAAATGGCAGCCTGAGGCCCCTAGGAACTGTTCCAGCAACCAAGAATAACTGGAACAGAGAGTTGGGCCAGCCGTGACCCTTTCTCCTCAGCCAAAACCTAACACATATCTACTATGCCAAAGGCAAGAATAACACAGAAATGAAAATACTCCTGAGTGGCTAAACGTGCTCTCTTTATGGCCTTTTAAAACTAATGGAGTAGCATAAAGAGGCTATGGGGAAATGGGAAATAGGACCTTCTAAATGTTAAAGCATTGGCAGGACCACTAAGGATTTTTCAGTTTTGCACTGCTCTATTAAAACAATAGTAAAAACACAGCTTCTAACACAAGACTTTTATTCATGGATGCCTCACATTGCAGTAATTTTGTTGAATGAGTGTTGAATGTGCATAAAATGCTGTGACTCGACAATATTTCATGTGTATTTTACAGGGTACAAGTAACTTCACAGGGGATACACAGGGGCAGCAGTGCAGCATAAAGACCTGGGACAAGTAAACTGATTTGGGCTATTCACTTGTGGAAAACTAAAATTAACATAAAAATTAAAATGAGAACTTCAGCTTCAAATACACAATATGTTAATTCAGATTTTGTTCCACAACTTCACCAAACAGTACTATATTTGCAGAGAATGGGGAATTCCTTTTTAAAACCTTGTGAAGGTTATGAATGATCCTTTTCTAAGTGGTTACATCCTCACTGAAGGTTTAGCCCTTAACTTCTGTTTTTGTTAACCCCTTCAATGTAGACCAAAGTTTTCACAGAAAAAAAGAAGTTTCTCATCAGATTCTCAAAAGGAACTGACTTCTTACACTGCATGACTATTTGATCTGGTGCAAAAGAAGAGGTGACCGCACCTGATGCAAGTCTGAGGGAAGAGCAGAACTGGCCATATCCATTGGCTGCTCTCTGTCTGAATTAGGCGAGTGGTAAAACTGCAACCCTTTCAAAACCATTCTGGAAACTACTGTCCAGTGAACTGTGAAGAACAAAAGAATTGGTAAAAAATGTTGCAAGACTATTAGCCTTCAAGTTAGTAGGCATCCACTGTGCAGAGTTGGCAACTGCATTCTTTTAATTTAATCTTTAATTTATCAGCGCTGATGAGCAAAGTGATATAAATGTGCCCACAGATGTGTCAGCATTGCTGAGGTTGACTGTGAGATAGACACTGGACTCTGAGCAACAGTAATAGCTCAGCTCAGCTGTCAGCAGCAACACCACAAAGCCACACATGAAGACACGTTGCCTCTGGCAACAATACTAACTTAAGTTACTTCCAACAACTTTTCCCTCCTTCCTGCCTGTCCTGTTCCCTTGACAACCACATTACTTTATCAACAAAACTGGTTTTTAGGCTGCAGTGTGAATTGGGCTCAGGGCACTAAACAGGTATTAAAGAAAAACACTGCAAGAATATGTTGTCGGGCAGTTTAAACTGAATTAGTCTCCTGATTCAGTTCACAAACATCCACATAAACAGTTGTGTTGACACTGCTGAAAGGGTGTCAAGAACAAGCAGCTGGCAGTTGAGGTGAGACTTGGGAACGCCTTAATACAGTCTGCTGCAAGGGAAAACAGCACATGAAACAATACATTTACTGTATCCGTCTTGGCACAGCACACCCACGTGTGTTGGCCACTTCCAGAGCCAGAGCCCATGACTTTATGTGCTGCCATTATATGAAGCACCAGTAATCTTTTACCAATCTTTTTGATGAAACTTGCCTTCCTTTCTGGGAGGAGACTGGGAATTGGATAACAACTGAATGTTCTTAGTACATGACTGCAATTTACTAGCCTAAGGGAAAACAAAAGAAAACCATATCTATATTGGGTTCCACTGAAGTACAGGCACAAACCTCAATCCTTCTGACTGGTATCACTAAGATACTCCCTACTCCAGTATCTCAGTGTCAGCTATGCTAACTCCGTATCTAAAGCTCTGCACAAAATTCACCCAGGGTGTAAGAGCTGTAACATTTCCCAAAATAACTCCATTGTTCTGACTCTCAATTTCCTGCCCGTCGTCTTCCCCCAGCCTCAGAGTCCAAGACTAGAAAAGGCAATATTTCTTCCTGCAATGGTCCTGCTCATAGATCAGATACTAGGATAGACATATTGTAGGACAGATATTGTGGAAAAAACATTTGAACAAGATAGCCATACACTAGGGCAAGTCACTACCCTTGGAGATATTCAGAACAACTTCCCTTTTTGTTACATTTAATCCCCCCTATAAGTTCGCTATGTAAGCAATTAGATAATACTGGTGGCTTTGAGGAACTCAATGCCTAGTAGCAAAATCCCGAAAGGTGAAGAATCACTGTTAAATTTTCAGTTTTTATAGTACCAAAGGAGAAAGCATTGATTTGGATTTTTGAGTCTCCTTCCAAACACTGGAGAACCTATACCTTTTTCCACCTCTTTTTTTAAATTTCAAAATGTAGACCTGATACTGCTAATAGTTGGGGAAGAATAATAAAGCAAATGGGGGCTAGTTTTCCACACGAGGCATGTTCTCACTCTTGATACTGCTTATAACACTCCAAAGCCAACGTGAAGACAGTGACAGGGAAGACAAAGCTACATGTAATTCAGAAATCATTCTGAGGGCTAAAGCTTTGGCATAAGTATTAGGCCTTGATGTATGTTACCAAAAAACAAAACTAAAAAAAAAAAAAAAAGTAAATGCCTGTTTACAGGAACATTTATTATTTTCATTTTCTGTAAGGCTGTAAGGTTGTAGAGACCTACTCAAGAAATCGGAAGATGGTTTTGCCTTGCAGTATGAGAGCCTAAGCATCTTTTTGTTTAGGGGGACTTCTTTTCCTATCATCTGTGAGAAAATCCTAAGTTGGAGTTCCATTTGCCACTGCTTTGCAATGAGATTTAAGTGCACTGGAGTTAACAGCATAACAATTATAATAATTACATACAATTATAAATTATCCTGTGCAAAACATTTCTGTGTTTTGCCTTAGTGGTGCAATATAACTTATTTTAAAAGACATGTATATTAAAAAAAATGTTTAGAAAGGTTTTTGACATAAAAAAAAATGCATTAGCAAGGTTTCATAGACATTACTGTTTAATGATGAATTATATCTTTTGTGAATGAGATGCTCTTACTCAGACACATTTTGATGACAGCATACTCTCTGGAGGCTGGTATGACTGGCATGGGAGCATAGAGAGCAGTGGCCAGCAGTTAAGGGCAGTGGTTCTTAATAGACTCTCTGCAGCTTACTGCCAGAGCTCATCACTGACAGAAGACAGGCTAGCAATCCAGATCATAGAATCAAAGAATGGCTTGGGTTGGAGTGGACCTCAAAGATCTCAAGCTCCAACCTGCCAACCTCCATATCTAATACTAGACCAGGCTGCCCAGGGCAGATGCTGAGAATGTAAGCAGGAAGGAGGAGTAAAAAACAGGACTACATCTGCATTTGAGGGATCGGGTCTCTGTGTACCAAAGATCTCTTGGATACTTGGTTATACACGCATTATTCAGTCACAACACACTTGCTATCCTTTTCCACGCCGTCTAGCAGTTTAACAAACCCAATCATTTAAGGGAATCAGACCCATCAGAACAGCTATACTCAGTATTTTTCAGTCTTTAGGACTTGCGATTTCCTCTGAGTCTTTAAGCATCCAAAGCTACTTAGGAAAACGTGTCTATAGCATCTGTGGCTCAGTAGCTGTACCCCCTCAGTCCCAGATGCACTGTAATCACTGGTAGGATAGCTATTGTTTCTTCTGCAGGTAAAGTCAAATGACAAATCACATTACTGACTATCTACATACACAGCAAATAGCTATGTATCATGAAAACTTTGTGTATTTCAGCAAATTTCTCTTGGAAGAGTTTTCTATTAATGCTTTAACAAAGCATCACTTTCCAGAAAATTCAGTGCTGCAGCATGTTTCACATTATCTTCTGCATACTTAGCACTTGCATATAACGTAATACGATTGCAGTAAAATAACACTAGTAGTG
The DNA here is from genome assembly GCF_987193195.1 of Phasianus colchicus. Lineage (NCBI taxonomy): Eukaryota > Metazoa > Chordata > Aves > Galliformes > Phasianidae > Phasianus > Phasianus colchicus. The sequence continues at coordinate 15,939,574 of NC_143439.1, read as the reverse complement.
CAGATTACATCTAAATGGTTACAAGCCCAACATGTGTCTTTAGAACATTATGTGCACTCTTATTTTGTAAGAACTGAATAGTGATATGCAGTCAAGAGTCTATGTCATTCCTCCACAGAAAACTGTATCAAAAATACCAGTCTCCCAGTACAATCTGGTGTCATTATGAGAACAAATATAAACTTCTAAGAGGTGAAAGTGGTAGCAGAAATAGTAGGAGGAAACTGCTAAAGACACTTTTCAGCCCTGACAAGAATGATTTTTTCAAAGTTCACTAAAATTTTTCAAGAGAAATGGAAAGACTCCTTTGCAATTTTTGAATATTCCAAAAGTGCTATATTAACACTATCTTATCTAATCCACAGCTCTAGAAACTCTTAACTAAGATCTACATAATAAGAATTGTTGCTAAATTTAGAGTGCTGTTTACACAAGACAGGCATGATACTTATTATAATTCCAATTTTTAGAAGTCGTGTATCTGTAAAAGTTTTATTACCATAATTCTGTCAGTTAGGAGAACATTTTCACTGATATATACCAGCACAATTAACATAGATGCAGTTGTACTAGAACAAAGCTGACTTACAGCGTACAATACATGCCGTACTTCACAGAAGTATATCTGCATTTGTATAATTTCATATACCTTACAGTATCTTTTTCAAATTATTCTCTGGAATGGAGGTACAGGTAGGCTCTTACCTCAAGTTTGCCAGGAACAATTATTTCTTCAGTTTATCCTACACCACCACTCACTTTTGCCAGGTTTGTTATAAACTTCCAGTTCCATTTGTTTCCATAAACTAGACAGTTTAGAGGAAAAAAAAAAAAAAAAAAGAAAAATCAGAGACAATATCAGTTTTCATAACCTCTGTTATTCTTCAGTTAAATCGGTTCTATGGGCTGGTCCATTATACATCCCTCAAAAATTGTTGTGCTTGCCCAGTAAAGACTGAATTGCAGGTATAAAAATGAGTAGCCAGGGTTGTTTAACCTATGTTAAGCAGAACTGGCACTGAATGTTGAATTGCAGTAGATTACACCCCAGGGCCAAAGACAGACAATACTTCAGTGACAGTACATTCATACATCCTAATGGAAATAATGACAATTAGCAAAACTTCAATGAAACCTTGAACAATCTCAGCCAATTTTTATCAAAGATAGTAATATCTCTATACACTAATGGGTTCAACCCTTAGATTTAGGAAAACTCAAAAATTATTCATTTCACCCTCTAATGTTCTTGTTTACTATCTTTACCTCCAGTAACTTCTGTCATGACAATTCATCTTCAAGATGAAATGCCAAAGATAAGACACAGCAGTTGCATATTTAAAAGAAGAAACATGGAGGGATGCACAAAATAAAATCTTCCTCTTTTACAATATGAGCCTGAACCTAAACCTTTAATTTCAAGAATTATATTTCTAATTATCATATGAATTAATGTTTCCCATGTCGTTGTTTACATAAATACGTAAGTACACTTGGGATTTCTGTGTACATCATATTCTAAAATATTTCTGTATGTGCCTAAGGTATAAAATACTGTTTGAATTTGTGACGCTTCCATTCTTTTCCTCTGAGGAAAAGAAATGTCAGTCTTTCTACAGTTAATCAGATGTAGACATGCACAGACTTGAAAAAGATTTGTCTAAGGACTTGTTAGGGTTTACTGCATGTTAGTACGGTAGTATCCTGTGAGATAGTAAATACCTTGAAGAAATAATTTCGTCCCAGGTGAGTTCATATCAGATGAGATACTGTCTGTTTGTACTATTCTACTATTATGCATAGTAAGCAGGCATATCTCCTGCTCAGCTGACAGAAAGCTGGCATAAAATCTGAAAAAACACTGTAGCATATGCTCTGGCTGATTTGATAAAAATGCAGTCATGTATACACACCAACACAGATCAAATTTTTACTGCCAGAAAATCCAGCGTGCGCAGACTTGATATTACTTGATACAGAACCACAGACATATACTGCTTCATATTTTCTGTGTGTTTTTACTTACTTTATGATGAGCATGAATAAAGCGTACAAGTTTGTTTGAAATTTCCTGACCAAATACTTGTGTGAAGTGACCCTACTATAGTATAATGGTTCTTCAAGTAAGGATAAACATGATCTCCACACAGCATGAATGCCTCTTTTATAACATTGGTATACTTGATTTTGAACATCCATGGTCTAAACAAAGAGATGATTTATTTAAGGCAAAAGAGGCTGTAATGCCATTCAGTAAAAAAGATCTTAGACTGGCAGTGTAACTGCACACTTGGAGATATGCTCATGTATAATGTAGAAATTTTTGTGTCACTTTTCACCTCTTTACGGCCACTAATAGCACTGGAGCAGAGAAAATTTCTGAATTTCTATAGGAAACCGTTCTGTGCAAGCTTTATCCTGTGCCTGAACTCTCACATACACCTCACACTGCCTGCATAGCTCAGTCCTTTCTCAGCCCAAATTACTAGAAGTAATGGTTGCTGTTACCACTGGAGCAAAATTTAGTCTCTAAAGAATACTTCTGCATGACTGCATTGAACATAAATGTTAACAGGAAGTTGTCTTGAAGACAAGTTAACTCTTTTTTACTCCTTACAGGCTATTTCTGTGTAATGTCCCTCCAGCTTCCAATTCTAACAGCCTTATAAATTACAATATTGCATTACTTGTTTGGAAGATGGATTTTCCATTTCATTTCAGCATAGCTCTGGACAACATTCAAAATGCGAAGAAGGTAGGGCACAAAGAGAAAATACAAATATATACACAGCAAGCCTGTTTTTCCAGTGTCTTGTGTTTTATTTAGTCATACATGCTTCTGCTTGGTGAATGTAAAAGGCAGGTCAAAGGCTGCTGTTTTGATTTAACAGTATGATACACTCACTTTCAAAATGCTTTAATAATGAGAGACTTAGAAAGTATTCTAGTATATCTTACACACTGCTGTAATATCTGATTTTTTCCCAGAAACATACTGAGTCAAGTGCCTTATTTTTCAATGGTCTAGGGCAGCTTTCCTCTTTTATTACCTTGACATAAAGTTTCTTATTCCTTGTTCCTGTAGCACCCGCAGTAAGTCTCAGAATTTGATGTTCCTCTCTTGCAGCTCCACAGTGATGTCACTGCGATGGAAATGCATTTGTTTGCTACGTGTAGCAATGGCCTTGTTCAGTCTCCAAAATGGCTCTTCCATACTCAGAGCATCTGCAAAATAAGAGAGAATTCATTAAATATGCATATGTTCAGAAATAAAAAAGAAAATTGTTGCCTAGCTTGTTTGTGGCAAAGGTCCTAATTTACAAAGTTTAACACAATGGCTATGCTGCTTTCCTAAACAAGGAGGTGGTAACTTCTTCCAGTAGAGAAATTTCTTCAGCCAATGCAAAGGAGATTTTGTAAAATCTGGTGACAGTTCTACATCAGTGAACGTTGAGTGTCACAAACAGAAGCAACTCTCCAAAATTCACCTTCTTAATTAAAAAAAAAAAACAACAACCAAATTTTCAGCTGCATAATAAATTTTCAGCACTACTTATTTGATAAGGGCAAATGCTTCTGGGGATCTGCTGATGTACATATAATTACCTGATACACATAATCAGTCTGTATTCCACACCTTCCTCACCTTCCCTCAATGAAAAAGAGAAAAAGACAGCAAAAACTGAAAAATATGGATTTTGACAACAGAGAAATTCAGCAGCTTACCCCTTACTATGAATGCCTGCCCATGAACTGGAGCTGCATGTGTGCACATTTTCCATAAAAACAAACAAACAAACAAAAACAACAGCTCAAGACTTACAAGGACAGACTTTTGGAGAGTTTTAACCCTGATACATTTTGTCCAATAGACAAGAAGAGGTCCTATTTTGGGTAGTATAATTCATTATATTAGTTTTAAAACTAAATGAAAAGTGTCCACATTAACAGTGTTTCCCAGAGAGGAAAATAACAATAACAACCAATTGACCAAAAAAAAAAAATAAAAAAAAAATCCTCAGCTCATTAAAACCAAGTCAAGATTTCCAATATTTTTAAGTCTGTGGAATTAAAATCAGTGGAAAAGCTTTCATTGACTTCATAGGATTTAAACTGTATCACTGTACAGATAAACATTACCTAGTTACTTAAGAGCTTGGCATGCCAATGTTGTAGTAAAATACACAAGGTACAATTCTGCCCCACTATGCTAAAGATCACACCTCCATGGGTGAGAACTGAGTTGGGAGAAGGGGAACACTGAGGTTATTTGCAGCAGCACTAAGCTGTTCAACTGATTTTCTGACCTCAATTCTACATTGCCCATATGCTGTTTCATAATCTATTTCATCACCTTAACTAGGAGGCACTGCAGTTGAGGAATGGCAAGAAAACCTGTTCTTGAGCTCACAAACTGCAATGTACCTGCAAATAATCTACTTCCCAAGTCTCCAGACAGATCTTACCCCCAGTTTCCGCACTTCTATCTGCATAATACGCTTTTTTTTGGTTTGCACTACTTCTTGGAGACCTGATGAAGAATACTCTTCTGCAGGTCTTACACAGTACCTCCATTTTCCGCCAGTATATCCTGTTATATCCTGAGTTAACATAGTCACACGATAGGGCTTGGGCATTTAGAATTTCTCCTATACTATCAACCATCAAATAGGAAAAGGCAGTTACTTAGTGCAGAAGTATGTCTCATTTATACCAAAAACCTGTCCTCTTGCTTCCAGGTGGCTGTGCCCAAAGCAGAGTGCAGGTTCAGCAGAAATGTGTCCCTGGTTCTGAGGGAAAGCACTACTAGCCGGCCAGCTGGTAAGCGCTACACTGGTGCCCACAGGTCTGCCCACTGGTGAACACAGGTCTGGGCTGGTCCCAGTCTGAACTACAGAGATCTTTCTGTGACACACAACATCAGACAGAGTACATTTCTAACAGATGAACAAAGTTAGTCTGTTTTGTTGGAGATTAACTTCACCTGTTGCTGCGATCTTATCACGGGGTACTTCAGGTATCACACCATTCACAAAGACTAGGAAATAGCTTATGGGAAATGAAAAACTTTATCTGCTAATATGTAACATGTTTTTAACATTGCAGGAGCTATTTTGAAGTAGAAAATGTACACTAATGTAGGAAAAGATTGAACTTCTCACTCCAAAGAGCAGTAACTTTAAAAGATTTTTCCCTTGTTGCTAAAACAAGTTATGTCAGATAGGGCAGAGATACTGGTATGGAAGCTAATGGCTATTAACCTCCAAGAACTAAAGGATAAGCAAGTAACAACAGATTAGAATACATAGGAATATAGTTTAAATTACTCATTTTCTAGGTGCTCCTCAAAATTTATTAGGAAAAAACATAATTCAAGAATGAAAGCTACAGAGCAATAACATGAAATTAGAAAATTGGTGAAATTCTTTCACACATATACTTCCAGGGCTGACAAAATTCTTTCTGGAAAAATGATATGAAAGAATTTCCACTTTAATTTCAGAACTTGGCAAAGTATTCATTTTTTAACAGGTAATCCAGAACACCTGATGCTCTTTTCAGTCTTCTAATCATGTTGGTGTAATTATTACACACACAACTATATACGTTAGCAACATTTGGGCTCCTCAATGACGGATCAGGGTCTGTGGCAGTTAGCTGCCAATTCGATAAAGAAAGATTTATTCACGCCAGAAGAACAACAAAATACACATGAAGAACAGTAGAAGCAAGACAGAAGTAAGGGTCTTTTGCGGACCTTTAATTGGTCATAGGTTTATAGAAGGTCATTTTTACACTTTATAAGGAGAGGCTTTCTGTCTTGGCAAACCAAACACAGTGAAAGCAGAAACTCTGCAGACAGTCACAGTGGAGAACCAGCAAACTTCCCTGGCAGTTCAAGCTAGGAGCAGAGTGAAAAAACATTGTATTATATTATTTCTATTTTATTTTGTTATTTTCTAGCATTTAAATCACTTCAAGCAAAATTCTTTTAAACTTGACGTTTTAACAGTTTCACTTCACTTTCAGCTCTCTTCATGGGATGAACAACAGCCACCATTTTCCTGCACTAGATCCAAAGCTCACAGAAGCAAACTGATGTAGTAATACAATCGTAAGAGGGCAGTCAGAAGAGACAAATGAAGGCCTCTAGTAGCCACAGGTTTGTGAAATAATTCCTCCCAGAAGACGGCAGAACACCACTTTCATTCAGTCAGAAGCCACATACTTTCAGAGATACGCACTTTGGTCAGTATGAATTTGGAGACAGTAGGAAGATGGTTAAAAGTACTTCGCGTTTCCTAGTACTTGTTTTTGTTTTCTACAACCATCTTTAAAATGCAGAGGTAATTAGGAGAACATTGTAAAAATTTGCAAAAATTCTAATTTAAACCCCTAAAGGAAACAGATCCGTAGGTAAAAGTACATCTCCATTTTTTTCCTGACCTACACCATAGCTGTGCCCAAGCACTTTACGCTTCCATGATAAAAAACTGTTCTTAAATACAGTCAAGATGTAATTTGTTAAGATAAAAATACTCTCTTAATAGAGCTTAATAATATGAATATTAACTATAACCTACTCTGATTAGGAGGAAGAGAAGTAGCAGTAAGAGAGCTGCTCTGAAATTAACACCTCCTATTTTAATATGTTGGTCCATGATATAAATGAACATCTGTAGTTGAACTCCTCTGTGCAGAAAAGAAATTGGATATTTATTGATGCTGGCTGAATGTTTATGAAGACCAAACAGTGGATGTGAGCACAGGGAGGCTGTGGGTGGTGCATTTCAGCAGTGGTCATAGTGGGTCACCTCCACTGGTACAGATTGTTAAGTGTGTGGCATGCGGGCTCTTGTTCATTGCTGGCAAAGAACTCATAGCTAATGATAGTCACTGCTGAAAAATAGTGTTCTGACAGAGCTGAGAACGTGCTCTAACAAACAGTGTTATTATGCTCTTTGGATCTGATCCATGGAAATAAATAGGAGGCATTACTTTCAGAGCAACCCATGAATTTTAATTGCGGGTCCTTAGCCGGTGTAAACTTCACCCTGTTCTCTCACAGAGGCTGTCATTACCAAACAGGCTCAGAAGGCAGAAGATTAAACACCTGACCATCACAGGTGTTGAAAACGCAGAGCTTTATGAAAACGCTCAGCGTTGCTAAGTGTTATTTTCTGACGGGTTCTTGCACTGTTTACCTGCCTGTGTGAAAATATTTGAGCTCTCCAGCTTTTGTAACCGAGTTACGAAATGGTGACTCGCTCTCACGGCAGCCGTTAGCAGGAAGGGATGCCTCTGCTGCACGCCGTAACACGAGTAACGTCAGTCCAGCGGGTGCGCAGCGCTGCTGCCTCGCACTGCAGCGCCAGGCAGAGCGGCGGACATTGCCCAGCTACCGTCAGCTGCTCTCCAGCGACTGGCGCCGCTGTGCCTGGGAACGCGTGCTCAAGACGCAGTCCGAATGCGTGCTACGAGAAGGGCTCCTACAGAGATGACCGAGTCCCTCCATGGAAAGAAGAAAGCTTTCAGTCTTTCACCGTGTCATCTCCTTCTTGCTCGCGTGTTGCAGCAGCACGATATACGACACGCACGCGCCGCCACTGCATGGTTTTACAGCACAAACGGCAATTCTAGTCAGTCAGTTCTTCTGACGCCCAAAATGGACGGCGCTGCTTACCCGCGCTTGCGGGCAGCGAGACGCAGCGAGCAGCCCCTTCAAGGGCTTCGCCGCCGGGCCGTGCCGCGTCACCTCACGGGCACGCCTGGCCGCCTTGGGGAACAAAGCCGGGAGGGCCCTCTGCACCATAGCCGCAAGCAGACGTGTCACTTTCTCAACGACCGCTTAAAGGGCGCCTTACGACGTGGCGGTTACGACGGCGGCCAGCGCGGCCGCCCTTCGACCCCTTCATCCAGCCACACGCGCAGCCGCGCGCCCGCCGCAACCCCCCCACAGCGCACCGCCTTCCGAGGCGCACAGCCCCACCCCCGGCAGGCGGGGCCGCCCGCACCCGACTCGAAGGGGCGGGGCGCGCGCGCGCCGCGTCCCGCGACCGTTGAGCACGCGCTGCGGCCGTTACGCCGCGCGGGACCCCCGCGCATCAAACTCCCGAAACCGCCCCCCTCTCCCTCCGCCTCGCGCGAGAGAGTAGAGGCGCCGTTCCGCGCAGGCGCGGTAGCGGCGGCCGCGCCTCTCGCGAGCCCAGAGGCGGGGCGCGTCCTCCGCCGCGTCGCCCGCGGGGCGCGAGGCCGGCGGGGGCGGTGCCCGCGGGCCGAGGACCAATCGGAGGCGGCGAGCGGCGAGGGGGGCGGGGCCGGGGCCGAGGGGGGCGGGGCGGCGGCGGGCGGGCGCGGGCCTGGCGGTGATGGCGGACGGCGGGGATGGGCGGCTAAGGACTGCGGGCGGCGGCGACGACGGCGGCGCGGGGGAGTCTGCGGGCGGCGGGATGCTGCTGCACGTAGGGCTGCTGGCGCTGGCGCTGCTGGCCGCGTACCGGCTGTACCTGCACTGGCGGAAGCGGAGCGGGCCGGGGGACGCGGCCCAGCAGAGCCAGGCCGCCCCGCTGCCGCGGATGAAGCGGCGGGATTTCTCGCTGGAGCAGCTGCGCGAGTTCGACGGGACCCGCAACCCCCGCATCCTCCTGGCGGTCAACGGCAAAGTCTTCGACGTGACCAAAGGCAACAAGTTCTACGGGCCCGGTGAGCGTCGCGGAGGGCGGGGGAGGTGGGGGCGGCCCGGCCGGGCCCGGGGGAGGCGAGGGGGCGGCGGTCCGAGCGCTGCGGGCAGGGCCTCGCCGAGCCCGGCGGTGCCGTGCCGAGACGCGGCGCCTCGCGGGTGGCTTTCCAGCTGCCTGACGGATGCGGGGCTGCGGTGCTTTAATCGTTTGTCTCTGTCCCTACTGGTAGGTTTGCCACGTGCAGGCGAGCGGTGCTTCCTGCCTTCTAGCTGTTACGGCTCAGGGAGGAGTAAAGCCGGCTGGCTGCTTACCTAAAGGTGCAGGTGACATAACAGCGTGAGTTGTAATCAGGATGGAGGCGAGCAGGGGGAGCTGGTGGGCCGACAGTGCCGATACCAGCTAGGTGTGTGCGGAAAGCAGCCTGCTCTCTCAGGCAGAAAGGTAGACAAAAGCGTTCTTCAGTGCTGAAACGTGTCTTTCACACATAAAGAAGCGTGCGTCAGAGCCAGCGGTAGGTTTCCATGTTCGCCGTGTGGATCATTTATGAGGAATAAATACGCAGTGGTTTCACGTAATGAGCTGGGCAAGTGCTGAGCTGTGTGTGCTAACCCAGTGCCAAAGGAAGTGAGTTATGGCTGCTGCTCATTTTCTTCCTGAAACAATGGTGGTTTGGAAAACCGGATCTAATCAAATTACACAGGAGTTTTTCGTAGTAGGTGTGACAAGTGCCTTTGTATGAGGGGCAGAGGGGAGAGGACGCTGTGTTTTTTTTCCCAGGAAATAGTTCAAATTAGATGGCTTTTTCGTGTTTGGTTTTGTTCTTAAGTTCGTAGGTTATAAAAATAAAAACATAAAAGCACAGTGCTGCAGGTGTTCGGTCCCAACCGGTGACAAGCAGTTGTACAGCTGAACCAGGCTTGTGCTCTTGTCATGCTCAGGGGATCTGATACCAACTCTGCTGCCAGTCACAGAAACTGAAGCTGCCGTAAGTGAATCAAAATGCTTTCTGTTTGGGTACTGGAAAAGCTAGCACTAGGCTCTGAGCTACCTGGCTGTGCCTAGATTACACCTGTTAATGGGTGAAGCTGAATTGATAGATTTCTTCAAAAATTACCCCCATGAAATAACATTGAACCACAGTCACAACATTAAGTTTAGCTGTTTTGTCTATCAGACAATTTCTGGGCTATTCTCTGTAGATACTATCACTGGTTTGCGTCCTCTGCCTCTGGCGGCCCACTGCTGTGAAGAAACTGAAGCATTATGGTTAAGCACATCAGCCTGCTTCTTTGATAAGTGCCAGCAGCTGGTTTCCCTGAAGGAGTGCATCCTGCCTTTGTACAGAGGGACATGTGTTTGTAGGTTGGTTGGTTTTTTTCTGTTTTTTTTTTTTTTGCCCTGTTTTGAAAAATGGCCTTTTAATAACAGGCCCGGCATAATTTTCCTCTGTCAGATCTCTGTTATGTGTGCACATTAAGAAATTGGTGCTCAACCTATGCATCAGTTCTGTGTTTTCTATCACATCATACCAATGTGGTCAGTCTGTGTGATGCATGTCAAGTAGTATTTTCTTACAATTGTTTTCTGACCAGAACGAAGAAAAAACTAATGAGTGGTTGGAGACCTTAAAAGATCTGAAAAGAGTTAGGTGGAAAAGTCTTCAGCTTTTAAAGCTGTGCCTTTCCACAGGGACGTCTGTCACAGTAACCAGATGTCTGCAGAAGTTTTCTTGGTAATTCTATGCTTCGTAGCTGGAGTACAGCAGAAGTGCAAAACCGACAAAACGATGGCGAAGTTTTGTTAAACAGAAAAAGAAGCAGCTGAGAGCTCTGACTTTGCTGACAGCACGAGCTTGGTCTGGGAGCTGCTTGTATTCTGTTGAGGCACTGATGCATAGTGGTGCCCCAGCTTTGAAGGTGGCAAATCTGCATTGGCTGAAGGTTCACTATTGTCTCTTAGGCTATTTCTTGTCTCTGGGTTGCTGCTGAGTAATACGGCTGTCTCAGAGGGCTTCTGACATCTTGACTGGAAAGTCTCTTCTTTTTTTTTCCCGCAATAGTATGGATGCAAATGTTTTCCTTACATTTGTACTTTGTGCATAAGGTTAATACACAGAATTGTCATCTAGCCCACGTTTTTGTCCAACAGGTGAGATTTCACTGAAGATCTTGCAAAGCTCTTGACTTTATTAGAAGCTCTGCTCTTTTTAAGTTTCTGTCCACTGAATCCTGGTATTCTTTGCTCTGTTTCAGTGAAGAGCCCACTAAAACCTACAGTTAATATCTAAAAGAAGTGGATAGACTGTTTACTTCATCCTTTCAAACAGCCATCATTGAAAGTTCCATTTCTTGAACATTTAATCAAAATATCTTCCAATTATTTTTTTTTTAACATTGACTCTTTTAAGCTTTCCACAATTTATCCTAGTGGTAATTAGTCTTTGATACGTCTGGTGCATTTCAGGTGAGAGCAGGAAGGTTGTATCACACATTTAACTGTCTGTGCCTCCAAGAATCAGTTCTTTTACATTGTGCTCTCTAAAAAGATCACTTAGAGGGTTCCTAAGATAGTCTTCTGTCCTGCAAGCATACCTTTGTTTCATTGTTTCACTTTTAGTTGTATTAAATAAATATCACTTCTGTTTGTTCCCGTTTGAGTTCTAGAATGCTTTGTTTGATTATTAATCTTTATTACCTTTTCCTTTATCATCTGCAAACTCTGCAAGTAATCAAGCAAACAATTAATGGTTCACTTTAAAAATTATGAGGTCAGAATATCAACTAAATTGTGGTGGGGTGATCTCCCCATCCACAAGCACATCTCATGACTGAGAGCCTAATGGTTGATACCTTTAGTGTGTGCTTTGTTGTTTTATATCTTTATCACAGGAGACAATTTTTACTGTTTCATTTATTGTAACGTTAACTTTCATGTTTGTTTACATTAAGATTCCTCAAGGTATATTGGTCAATAGAAAGGCATAGTAAGAGATAAAGTAATCTTAATATTCAGAGTTTAAATTGGCATGGTAGTATAATACTGTAAACAAGTTTCGATCAACTGAAAAATACTTTGTGTAGTTATGAAAAAACTCATTTCTTGAGCGTGACAAATTTCTTGAGTGTGACAAAGCAAGGTTGTATGCAATCCAGTATACACAACTGTTCCACATCACTTCTTGGGTCTTAATTTCTCATTATTTAAAATAGTCAATTTCCTGATAGTTTTCCTATAATACATTGTCACTGTCAGCTCATTTCTCATCCCACTTCAGTCTGCCAAAGTGTCACAAAGATCCCTACTTTCCATTTTTTCAAGAGGAATAGATCAGGCTGTGGTAGTATTTCCTTCCATAAATATCTCTGTTGTGGTTCATTTGTAATTAGGGGAGAATTGGCTTTCTTGTTTGCTGCAAATGCAACTGACAACTAGAATATCCAATATTAAATTATTTGAAAAATTGAACACTGTCATTTCTTCCATTGTTTATGTAATATAAAATGATGCTGCCCAATTCCTTAGGAATTTAGTGCTGTGAGCTTAATTATACTTGCATTTAAAAGTTGTTCTGGATAGTATTGATGCTTTTATACTTCACGTACAAGGGCAGGGCTAGAGTGAAATGCTGCAGGTGGAGCATGTGTGCTGTGTCTGGAGAAGTCTGTTAAGGGTGGCCTTATCGGCAGAACACAACAGGCTGAGTGTTAAGAGACAAGTACAGAGGGTAAGATGGGGGGAGCAGTCTTCCTGTGAGGTGTGGGTCTTCTGCAGTTCGTTTTGATGCTTGCCTGCTCTTTGGTGTTGTGCAAGGGAGGTGGTCTCTCCCTGGGACTCAGCTTCTCAAAGAAACCAGTGTTTCTGGGAAAAGTATGGTAGTACCAGAATGAGTAAACTGAAAAGGTTCAGAAACACCTACTGAGAAGAGGTTGTCTCTGTGCTTCTGGTACAAGGGAGCGGGACAAAAGGGTCCCCATTCCCTGAGAGGAGGAAGCAGTGTGGAGTATGCAGGAAGATGCAGCTCTCTGCCCTCTGCAGCTTGTACTCTGTGACCAACAGCTGCTCTCTGCCTTTACTGATTAGCTGAATATATTCCTTAACACTTGAACAACTGCTTGATATAAGCTGGCTGAGTAAATCCCTAGTAAAATCATTCAAATTGGGATCTGGGGACTTGTCCAAGTGTGATGTACATGGTGCAATAGTGTCCTTGTGATTAATGACGTATAGATGTTAAATCCAGCACACAGTGGTGCATCTCTCTTTCATGTAATCAAGACCCTGGCTAGCACTGCTTACTTTATAGTGGACCAAACTATGGGCAGAGTACTTACTTCTCCCTGAGGCGAAGTTTGGGATGGGTGTCCTCTCCAAGTGTAGAGTTCTGTGCCAGAGCCTCCTGACAGCTGAGCTGCAGGCTGTCTGAGCAGTGCTCACTGACAGCCTCTCCAGTTCAAGTTAGGTCACTGTTTCTTTCACTTCTCCCACAGAGTTGGAGTGAAAGCTGGCAGAAGGGAAAGGGAGGCCTGGGCCTAAGAAGTCCGATTTAGACCCGAGCAGTTCCCATTTCAGCACGTAGACTTTATGGATCATTTTCCAAAGAATGTTTACTTTCCATGCAAGTTGTAACTTCAAACTGATCCACATCTTCCCATTCCTGTAAATCTGGAGTGAGTTTGAAGTTAAAATGATGTTACCTTGAATTCCATTTATCCATGTTATTAGAAAACTTCTGTTTTCAAGTTGCATCTCAAGACAGCTTTGTTGAATTTGTAGCTTTTTAGTTCTCTCATAAAAGGAGCAACACTGAACAGATGTCTCAAGATTTGGATGGAAAACTTTAAGCAGATATAGATTTGTTTTGATTTTTAGCAGAGAAGGTAGACAAAGTGGTAAGTTAGTGCAGCTGTCAGCAATTTCTTGCTCTTTCTCCATTCAGTCATTTAACTTACATTAAAAGAGAGGTTTGCCTTTATTCTTTTCTGGAGCTTAAAGAATGTTGTCCATGAATTTCGAGCCTGCAGGTGGAACAGGGCTGTATTCCAGTGGCTGCATAGGATGCATAGATTTTAAGAACACCTGCTATGGGCAATGTGTTTGGTGATTTCTCAGAAGTGTTTTTCGGCTGCTTTCAGAAATGAAAACTGGTGTAAATTGAAGCTCATTAGCCTGCATGGCTTCTTCAAGGAATGTGCATTAATCCCATGAAATGGAACACAGTTGGATAGCTGATAGTATCACTAGGTTAGACACCAAGTCCATGTACAGCTGTTTGTGGTGCAGGTCCCTGTACTGACAGCCAGAGGAATCTGGAGTTCGGTGCACAGCATTCACTTTCATTACTGGTTCTGGAGCAGCAGTGTGGGATCTTCTGCAAAATCAGCAGATAACTGAAATGGTCCTTGTGGTACGCCGAGAAAATCTACTCCAGATATGAGCACCAACATCGGTTTTGGGGAATTACTGGTGAAATCATTTGAAAATTCAAATGCAGGTTGTGTTCCAAGATCCAGTTCAGCCTGTTTTGGACCAACTGACTGGAAAAAATGCTTCCAAATAAAACCTTCAGCTTGGATCTTCCAAGTGTCTAAATACTGTGTGCTAATATTGTTTTTCGTTGCCTGCTGTTGCTTAACGTATGGAAGCAAAGAAAAATTAATTCTTCATTTAAGATCCAAAACAGGGCTAGGAGATGCTGAAATCCTGTTCCTGAGTGCAAGAGTTGGAGAGGTTTATTTGTTGACTGAAGAGACTTGAGTTTTACCAAGTCTCAGGCCTGCCCAGTTCATTTGTAGGTAAAGATGAATGTCAGGCTGGAACACATCTGTCAGGAAGGGCAGATTTTATTTGGATTTTACAAGGAAGGGAGAATCCTTGCTTCCTGGGAGTTGTACCAGGCAGTGGGTAGCAGTATTTGCATGTGCTTAGATTAAAGGAGGGCATATTTTATATAAGGTAGAGTTGTAAGGTAATTGAGGACTTCATACAGGGAAAAGGGCAGCGTATAAATGTGGTATTACAGAGGTAGAGATAGGCAGGCAGGCAAATACATAGTTTTGATAACAGTTTGGTCTCAAAGCTGAGCTAACACTAGAACAAAGGCTGGTAACAGTGAAAGCAATGATGGGAAGAAAAACGTTTTTCAAGCAAAGCTTCCTTAATGTAAGGCTCATGACCGTGTGTAGCCAAATAACATGGAGATATTTCAATGATTTTTTGATAGTTACATGACTTTTCCTCTTATTGTTTTGAGATGTCAAATAGACGTGGGAGGAGAATTTGTGAAGTACTTGGCTAGGAAGTAGCTAATTTTGTGAGGGTACAGAGAAAGAAAACAATTTAGAGTCTGTGGTAGTCTTGAAAAATTGATTTAGTCTACATACGTACTACTAGCATCTCTTTTTACAATCTCTTCAGTATGTATACTGGTGGCACAATGAATTATTTATAGCAGGAGCCAGTCTAAATAGATAGGCAGACAAAAGGAAATAAAAGAAGAGCTGTAGGTAGGACTTGTGGAGTAAATTGCATCTGGTCATGAAAGAACTCTGTGGGAGGAGTACTTCAGGGATTGCACTGATGTCTCTGCCATAAGATAATGTTCACACAGCCTGTTTCTTACTCAGAATTGTCTATGCTTGCACCTTCCTGAATGACCTCCCAGGACCTGATGTGCAAAATACCTTTTTAGGACCACAGTATCAGTATTTATATAGTGAATAGTAGACAAGGGGTCATAGCAAAATACAGCTGTGTATATTCTGTACTAATTACAGCATTTAAAATTTATCCATGTAAAGTTACCTGAGGGGAAGCTTTAAATCTTAAAGTAGATTGCTGATGTGTTGAGATGTCTGAACTTGTACTTTACCAGCCCTGTAAGTAAGGTGAAGCCAGGCTTTCATTTTTACTATTTTCTTAAAACGTTCCTAATTCAGTAGTAATGGATGAAAGAATGTGGTATTTTGAAAGTTACGTTTGCAGAGCTGGAATTTCAGGTGCTGAGTCTGAAGGCTTGTTTTCACTTGCTAGCATTCTGCTGAATGCTTGCACCTGGTGTGATTGTTTGTATACGATTCCTGAATACTCTTGTAGTAAACACACTAAAACACAAGCGTTTAAAATCAGTTTTAGAAAAGATGTAGCCATATAGTGGCATCTGGCATTATCATATATTAGGAGAAATCTTGCACTGATGGTCGTAACACAAACATATGTTCTAAAGGCGTTCACGCTTTCAACTAAATATGCTGTTGAGATGGAAGGGTGTTCAGGGCTCGGTACTGAGTAACAGTATAATTCTTCAGCAGAAACAACTGGCATCAAGCTAGTGGATCAAGAGGTGGCATCTCAGCAGTGGCTATAGAGCTCCTTAAAACTCCAGATGCAGAGCTTCAGGCAGGGCCAGTGTGCTCCTCTAACAACAGTTAGTCAAAATTCTGAGAATGATATATAAATAGAGTTTATGGAAACTTTGTTTTAAATGCTTTAGGGAAGGGAAAAAATCTGGGGCAGAATACTGTTGGCAGGTAACTTAAACTGCAATTTATAGTCGCTCTTAAGGATTTACCAATTGTGCATGATCTTTGTAAAAGCTGTTTATAATGTTGAGGGCCTGTGTTCCTCATTCAGAACATCAACAGCGAGATCATTTGAATGGCAGCTGGTTTGGAATACAGCAAGACTTCTTTCTTGAAAAAGCTCTGCATTACATTGCCATTGGCAGCCATTACTACCTCTTACCAGTTTTATGAAAAGTGTCTGAGTGTGATGAGTAAATTAAACATCTTGGTATAGGATTCATTTCAGTTTCTAAATTGTGTTTTGCAGTGAAATGTTCACTGTAGTAAGAAATGTGTCAAAAGATCCACTGATTGTCAAGTTATGGTGGCTCTGCAAGTGAAGTAATTGACTGGCACTCTAAATAGATTTCTTACTAAGGTGTCCATGTGATTTGGTTCTGTTCATATCCTACTTTTAGCTGCTCTGTATTTTCCTTAATAGAAGTAGATTTCTTTTGAATGCTGGCCTCCCATCTCTTTGGAATTCACATCACTTGACTTGCATCAAGGGTCAGCGATTTTTCCAGATACCCCTTCAGAGCTGTTTTCTTGACTCTGCTTCTCTTGGCAGACTTTATCTCCTAATGATACCTAAGATTGAATTGCAGTGTTGTTGAACATTGGACAGCCATAGTGTCAAAGCTGCAAAAGCATGGGACTTCTCATGTATGGCTGTGGCAGACTGAAGAACTGACATGAGTCAATAAGCAAAGACCTGAAGGTATTGGTTTTGTCTTTTTGTTTTCAGAGGGTCCATATGGAATATTTGCTGGCAGAGATGCCTCCAGGGGACTAGCAACTTTCTGTCTAGATAAAGATGCACTCAAAGATGAATATGATGACCTATCGGACTTAAATGCTGTACAGATGGAAAGTGTAAGAGAGTGGGAAATGCAATTTAAAGGTAACTGCTCAAATTAGAACATCTTAAGCTTAAGGAAATGCTTTTAATATAAAATGACTGACTTGGGCTTAGGGCATCTTTAAGAGATGTTGATAGTGACATTAATAATGCAATGTGGCTTTCCTAGGAAAAGACCATGGATTTCAGGTCTTCCTTCTTTAGAGAAGATGCCACTATATCCCACTATAACTTTTTTACCCTGATAGTTTTATACAAGAAAGATGTCCTCTTTTCAGCTATTCAGTGTAGAGTAGCTTAGCCAGTGGAATTCCTGCTCTCAGGGTGTTTGCTTTGGATCCCATTGAATTATGACTAGGACAAAGAGTTATTTGGGCATTAAGAGTTGAACAAGTTTGTCTTGAAATAATTTCTAAAATGTATGGAAGTATGCCTGTGGAGGGAAATAATTTTTTCACATTAATTGAAATTGAAACAGGCAGAGGAAATTCATGCTGGTTCTAATAGCACTATTTTCAGCCTTTATGTGATAAAGCCAGGCTGATTAGAATCAAAATCAAAGTACTGAGAGCAGAACAAGTAGTGAGCAGCAATGGTACCAAGACTGTTTTAGCAGCTGAGCTCACTGATAAATTGCCATCAATACCAGTGATTCATGTTCAGAACCCTAATGTGTGTGTGGGAAAAATGAATTAGCAGCAATGCAGGCTAACTTGCGAATGAAGCTGTTTTTGATTGTAATGGAATCATGAATCTCTTTCAGAAAAATACGACTACGTAGGTAGACTCCTAAAACCAGGGGAAGAACCATCAGAATACACAGATGAGGAAGATACCAAGGATCACACTAAACAGGAATGAACTTTGTAAACAACCAAAGTCAGGGGCCTTCGGAACTGCAACCTCTTTTCCCCATCACAGAATGTCCTGCATCTTTGGGTACAGTTCATCTGCTGCGAAAAACATTCAACAGGTTTTGTACAAGGAAAATAATAAAGTCACAACTGAACATTTGAATACTAGACGTTATTTGTGCTGCCAAACTTTTTGTTGCAGTTTATTTGTAATGTCTGGTAAGGCTTAGTGAAGAGGGGCCAGGGATTTAAAGGCAAAAATGCTATTCCTTTTTATCAGTAAGCTGAAGCCTTTTCAAATAGCATATATTACAAACTCTCTAAAGATGTGAGTCTTCAAGCTCACTAAAAGGTTTAAAACTTGTTTCATGTTTGTCTTATCCTTCAGCATTAAACAAAGATGTGCTCATGTGCATCAGTATCAGTAGGTTAGACTACTGACACTGGTGTTATAATGTGAATTTCCAATTTTGTTTTGTACGTGGGCCTTAGTAGCCCTGGCAGAATACTTCAGTTCTCTAAGAGAAGTCCACATAGATCAGGATGGGGGTAAAATTCATCCTTTTCTCAAAAGGATTCGGTAAAACTCTTTCCTCTTCAACAACTATTATCTGAAGCCTGCCTCCCTCCCACTCCTTTTTCCCATTCGTCTGAATCAAATCAAATATTAATTGTGCCTTATTTCGCTTGCATAGACTTGAATTGTTTTAAGGGAAAGCCCTCTTTCATAGTCACTACATAGCGACATTGAGACTGAAGTTAGAATGTTCTGTTGACTGGAAAACCTTGATGTCATTCTGTGTATAGAATGTAAAAGAGGAATACTCAGTGTTACTGCCATATGTTAATACTACATATACTTAAATTAGCATTGTGATGGCCAAATGCATACTCCCACGCTTCTTTTTAAGTAATTTAAAAAAAAAAAAAGTCACCCTCCCTCCTCTTCCAGAAGCTGCCTAACTTTTGGGAGCATAGCCTTCACACCCCTGTAGAGTGAAGGGGTGTGCGCGCGTGTGTCTGTGTGCGTGTCTGTCTGAATGCAAGACTTGAGAAGGATTGTTTCTGCAGATATTGTAAATACGAGTACCATTTTAATAAAGCATGTACAATACCAAATGGACTGTCAGACTCTATGTAGAATCTGTCAAGCAGAGGTGGAATATGATGGAATACAAAGTAAGGGGAAGAAGTCTTGGCTGTGAAAGATTCACTGTTACTAATGTTCCTAGCTCCAGGGGTGTTGATTTTCTCTTCAAGTCCCACTTTTTGAAGAAACTGGAAGACTCACTCAGGTAAGTTGTAGTTAAAGGAGTAAACTTATGCCCATGTATTTATGGTGGAAAAAAATCAAGTGATTGTATATAAGCATTCTAGAAAATAATATAATGTACAAAAAAAACAGTGTGTTTCATGGCGCTTGCAGTTGGAGATCAATACATGTGGATCAGTGTAAAGATCTTGCAGAAACTTCACTACCTACTTTACCAAATTTCTAACTGTGACACCATTAAGTTCATGACTTACAGCTTTATGGGTTACATCTGCATCTGTGCTTGCAGATTTTATCTGTGATATGTTTACAGTAACAGATTTCCATATATTCATTCTGTTGAATTGTCAACCCTGAAATTTCAGGAACTACTATGTTTTTATTACTGTTTGACTGAAAGAGTTTTGTGTCAATATAAATGAAACAAAATCCTCCACTGAATTGCTTGTAATTCACATGTCCTAGAAGGCAGATTAAATTCTTTTCCTTGCATATGCAAGCCTGAAACATAATAGTTTTATCACAGCAGAAGAAACAACAGAACTGAAGCCATTTCAACTTAAAGGTTCCACTTGCAGGTTCTCATAGGAGCTGAATAATGCAGTTAGGTACATGGGTGGCCATTAATGTGTGCCATTCATTAAGGTGCTGGTTTCTGTTTATGTCGCATCCTTGTTAACTGAGTGTGGATGCAGTGTCCAGTCTTCTGTTTGTGCATTATTACTATAATAAGTAATCTATCTGCTAATCATCGAACGCTGCTGCAGTGTTGGTTAGGCTGGTATAACTAACTACAGGAATACAATTTAGATGGAAAAGCAGAAGCTGCCAGCAAATGAAGAAAAGTTTTCTTGTGCAGGACAGCAGCTGGTAAACTTGTGTGCTGATTTGCTATCCAGACACCTTACTGCTTCATTTTAACCAAATCTAAAAGGTTTACACTGTAGTTGGAGTACGCTTATCACATGTTAGCTCTTGCTCCAGTTCCTGCACCTCATTACAGCATCAAGATGCGTGTAGCTGTGGATTGGGAATAGGCGGCTTATGCTTGTATCAAATGGGACAATCAGATCAAGTTTTTTCAGGCTTCCACATAAGAATACTTTTACAGTTGATTGTATTACAGCTTCTACCGTACAGAGCCATGGCTGGAGATTCCTACCACCTGACATGACTTACCCTGTTATTTACTATTACAGCTATTACTATTGCTATATCTGGCAGAGCTGTAGCTTGAGCTTTTTGTCTTGCTTGTGTCTGTTTTATGTGAAACTTCTTACTGGGGAAAGAGCAGTTGTTTTCATATGCTGTGCCTTACTAACCCAGTGCAGCCCTTTCCTTTCACATGCTCAAAGAACTGCAGTGAAGCTTAATCAGATCAAAATTACATGAATGTGGGTGTTTGCTTTCTTTTTTTAAATTATTTAAACACTTTTAAAAAAGATCAATGCCCCAATACTTATGATTTAAGATTGGTTAAATAAAAAAGTGATCAAAGATGAGTAGAAGGATGATTTTTGCTTTCAAGCAACTTAGCAGTAACTGAAGACTACAGCATAAAAAAAAGTCATCTCTTGGCAGTAACGTTGCACAGATATAATCATATATTTTGATGCCCAGTGGATCTGACTTCGGCTCATTTATCCTGCCTTAAAAGTCACTAGTGATTAGAGGATGACAACCTAAACAGTGCTTTAGAAGCACACCATATCCTTCATTTTAACAGGAAGTTGATGCATACAGCAGGCATTCATTGTTCAGAACAACATCACATCCTTGGAAGCTTCAGTGAAATCAGCATCGTAACTCTTATGGAGACACTCATCCTTGGAGTAGTTATAGCAGTCACCTGGTCAAAATTCATTGCTAAACTAATAAAAATGACAGGTTGATATTGACAAAACTTTTGTTTAGGGAATATAAGGGACTAGTCTCATCTTCATTAGAAGTGAAATACGTTTCCAGTTTGCTATTACTTCTCTTCTTGGGCTAGACTGTGTTATTCTGGGTTAGAAGCAGTCATTTGTTAAAATGTTTCTGGTCTATTTGTACACCACTTCCCAAGTTTTTGTTTTAGTGGTAGGAAATGTATTTTTAAATCTTGATTTTTTTTTTTATAAACAAACATTTTTACTTAATCTTGAACATAGCAAATTTTCACTGGAGACTGGAACTGTCCTGCATGCTTGTACATCTTCTTATCTTTTTATTGACACAGATCTGCTTTTCCTTCGTTTATTCCTGCTTTGTGGCTGTTGATTTTCTTGTTGGTGTTTCAGGATCAAGCTGTGTAGTTTTTGATGAAGCATAACTGACTGTCTAGCATAGAAACCAAGTGTTCTAGAAATTGCCTTAGTAAGCATAGAATATGTTTGTGATAAAGTCCTTAGCTTGCTTATTGCAGTCTTAGTTCCCTCCAATTTCCACGTTATGGCTTAAAGAATAGGTTGGGGGGGGGAAAAAGCTGAACCAGTGATTGCTCTTTCAACCATGGATGGAATGATGTACTTGCAGTTGAAATTTGGCAATTTAGTCCTAGAAATCATGTCATTTTGGTCTCGAAGGCTTAAATATGAACAGGTATATCCACTCAGGTTAGTTCAAATGCAAGTGAAGTATTTTTTAATGAGAAAAATACACCCAATGCACCCAACCCAGAAGCATTCCCCTCTCTGGGGTTTCCTGTGTTTCTGTGCACTTTGCTATTCCAGAAGTTTGTAACTTTGCCGTGTTTCACAGTTCCAGTCTGGCAGAACAGCCTTCTTGCCAAATTAATGAAAAAAATGAATTATCCCCATTCTGGTTACGAACTGTTTTCTGTGACGATGATATTTTATTGAGCTGTCACAATTTCTAGGTAACTGGGTAAAGCCTACAAGCATACTATGTAAGCACCTAAGAATAAAACTCTCTGGAGGTGAGAAGTTGTGGTGGCAGGTCTGGATTTGTCATTGGCCATGAGCATTATGGAATAAAACCACATTTCTGCTGCTTGACTTAGGCCCTGATTTCATGGGAGTGTGAAGGTTGTCATTTCATTTTATGTAGTTGAAGGCATCACTTTTTACTGGAAAGAAACCACAACTGATGAGCTTTAAAGGTATTAATCCAAAGTGTTGCCTTAAAAGAGATAACCTAGATGCTTAAATTTCTTCAGAATTTTCTATCTTAAGTCTCATGTCACTTGGGTCATATAATAATGCCACTTCCGACAGGTTAAAAGCTGGTTTTCTACATAAATCCCATTACTGGGTTACAATTTGGGGGTTTGTTTGCTGCATTTCTAGTGGAGTTTGCAGAAGCTGAAGCAAAGGGCACTGCCTTTTTCACTCCAAAAATCTAGGATGAAGAAAGCAGAGAGGAAAGCTTTAAGACTACAGGTATAACCTAGCATAGCTGTGCGATTTCTCAGCAAAAGAACATCAGCCAATAATTAAGTCTGTTCCTCTGTCTGGAGTTGCAAAAGGGTGGTTTGCCACCTCAGCACAGAAGGATGCCTGATTCCAGTGGACACGGAGCACAGGCTGCTGTGAGTACGAGCTGCTTTCTGCTCATTTATCTCCTACAGACACCCAAATCCCTGCTAAACTCCAGAAGAATCTGTCATGCAGACAGGCTACTGCTTCTCATTGTAGGAAAATATCTGCTCTCCACAAGGAACAACAGTTTTCCTTCTTTCCCTGAAAAGCCTTTTGAGCAAGACTGATGGAAAACCTTAACAAATGAGCTTTTAGCATAGTATGGTTCTGAAGTTTTTGCTGAGAAGTGTCTTTACAAGAAGGCATTCTATCATTAAGCACACAAGAGCTTTTAGACATGTGAAATGTCAAAACTTGATAAGTACTTAGAAAAAACCTGTTAGAATACAATCATTCTTAAGACAGATGAATTGAATGTTACCTTAAGTGGATGCAGAAGGCAGCAGAAAGAATGCTGTATGTATACATGCCTGCTCAAAGACAAATATATGGCTCCACAACAGGAATGCCAGTTACAGAAAGGTAATTAACAACTTTGAACCTTACAAAGGAACAAACTGCTTAACCAGTAGTCCTGGGGCTTTGTTCTAATCTTTGATGTTTGTGTTCTCATCTCAACATGTGAACAGCAGCAGTGGAGCTGTCATTCTTTCCACCACTCTGACAGGGAACCAAGGAGGGAAGGAAGGTTTAGGTCCATAAGACAACAAAGGGGGCATTCCTGAAGGTAGGCAGAGCTATAAGCCAGACCTGTGTCCCTTGCATCCACTAAAACAAAGGGCCACACTCTAAACAAAGCCTGTAAGAGGTAAAGTATTCCCTCCCTTTAGTTTCAGCCTCATTTTCTACTTACCTGTCATTTCTTCTTTGAAAAAAAGCACTCAGGCATATGAAAAGTCATCACAAAACTTGACTTGCATTTTAAGATCCCACCAGAGGCAAACCTACAGCCTTAGACTCCATACAAGTGTTTTCTTCATGCTTTTGGAACAATAACAACAAAGCTTGTAATACAACATGGAGGGTTGTTTTTATAAAATTTGGCAAGATATCACAAAATTATACACCATAAGCTTAGTCTGCACATTTTCCAATGAAAAAAAGTGAAATATTTTATATCTTTTACTTGTATATACAAATTCAATTCAAATTTACATTTGCATCATTTTCCTGGATAGCAAGAGTCATGGATCAAACACAGGGTTGAGATGTGTCACTTCAGCTTATGGAAAGGATGTTGCTTAAATTAGTTGTTTGTTTTCACTTAGAACAGGCCTTCTATAAAAGGCTCTATTTTGTACTGTAACTCTTTCAGCTGCTGGGAAGGCCACTGCTCATGTACTCATTTACAATGCAGACATTCATAATTCATTGAGTTTCACAAGACAATGAGTGAAAAAATAATAATGGACTTACTATGACAACTTCTAAGAGCTGATAGCAGTTTGACACTCTGACTTTGGATGGTCGTTCCATTTGGACACCTTCATGGGTTAAGGCATTTGTGCTAGATGTAATTCTTAACAGAGGGCTCTTTTGTAGCTAACCAGTTAGAAAGCTGAAATTCTTCTCATTTACCCTCAGAAGAAGTAAGTAACCCACTCAGTTTGTACAGTGTTTTTGAAATCTAAGTAATGAAATTAAAAGAAATTGCATGATGTAAACACCCTCATATTTTAGCTACAGAAATGAACGTACATTTCAATAACTTACATTCAGTGAAATTGTGCTTAGACCTGTATGAAATTATCTTATCTTAGCTAGCACAATTTAAGCAGACCTTCATTCAACTATTGTAAAATTAAGCAAAAAAAAAAAAAGTTTACAAGGAATACTGTTTCCTTCCAAACTAATTTTTATTCCTTGAAATACAGAGGAAAAAAAAACTCTAAAAAAAAAAAAAAAAAAGGATGCCTCTCATGTTAGAGTGCTTTATTGGGATTCTGTGACCATCATATGAGAATTCTGCTAAAGCTACTTGAAAGATCTGCACCAACTGCAGATGCTAGGTGTTAGTTTAAGACACTGAATCAACAGATCCATTTTTCCCTGTATTTTACTGTGGCTTTTTAAGAACCAGTATTCAAAGAAGTATCTGCAAAGCTATCCCAGTTATGTCCAACTCAACTCCATACTTTATACTAACTATGGAGACCCCCCCAAAAAATAGAAACTATGTCTTTAAATAGAATCCAGCAGTGCTGTATCATATATAGCTGCACATTCTCGAGTGCACTTTCACACAAAGCATACTTTTTATAGTTACAGATTCAAAAGCAAACCAATCACATAGATCTTTCTTTACATTTAAAATTATATGTATACTGTAATTTTTTTGCTTTGGTAAAATACAAACGAAGGGACAAAGAAAGCGCAGTCAGTAAGATGGATATACCATATTTTTTTTTTTTTTCCCAGAAACATGAGCTGAAATGTAAGGCATCCCCAAAGTATTTTTATGCATATGCAAGGAATGCAGTTTTTTGTAAACAAAAGCTTGAGGAAAGCAATACTGAAGCCCAAGAATCTTCCCTAGGACCTTTCTGATGATCCCAAAACCAAGAACGACTCTCCTAGGGTGTTTTAGAACTTAATCCCACGAAAAAGAATGCAGTCCTTTGTCTTCCCATACATTTTTAATCATGTACTAGATGGGCTCACCTTGGAGATCTCCAACTAAAAAGAGCGATGAAAAAGCTGATTCTCAAGGGTTGCGAGGCTTAGTCTATTTTTCCGGTACATCACTTCCTATTGATTTTGTGGCAGCATTAGGATGGCCTGCTCTGGGTGCTTGCACAGTGTTCTCACTGGTAACGTGCTCCAGCACTGCAGGCTGAGCCACAGGAAATGTTCTACAGGAACGAGCCGGATGTCTGCGATGACCCGAATCCTCACCTGCTGCAGCAAACTGCCTCCTGCCACATTCTTCACTAAAAGGAGGCTGAAAATTAACATCAGTACTTTGTTAAGAGTTGTTCTGTAAGGCCAGGTATTTGCCCTTTCCTATACTTAGGGGAGCAGAAAGGAGCATTCTGTAACTGAGCCTTTAGTTAGGCATAGTAATATTAATTGTTAGTCACAACTCACCACTGATACTCTTAAACCTTCCTGGCCATTAAGCTACGAGTGTAAAAACATGACAAGTTCAGGACTTCAACATCTTGGAGCACTACATTATAGCCAGTGCCCAATATTTGCCACAATTCCCAGGTAGGAGGGGCGAAGAGGATGACATCACTGGAGCAGTGCATCACAATCCCGTTACAACAAACACAGCAGCACTGCAGTCTGGAATCGTGCAGCTTAAGAAATCAGCTGTCTGTAAGAAGGTTATGCTGAATTTGGCGTGCAAAGGACAATGCCTGTCACAATTCATTACGGAACTGCTAGGTGTTAATTAATTTGCCAAATTCCTGAAGAGCATAGCAGTAATCTGTCTTAGCAGATGACAAATAAACTATACATTGAGTTGAAAAAATCTTCAAAGTCCTCCTTCCTCAGCATTTCATATTATTAGATCAGTAAAATGTCCTTTTATATATTTTTGCTATTTACATTATACAATAAAAAGAGAAATTCAGCACTGTTCATATACTGGCAATATTTCAGCTTGAAAAATAACACCTGGAACAGAACAACACATTTTTCATTTCCATTTAACTTCTTCTAATCAGGCCTTGTAGTCACTTGATGGGATTTGTAAGTTTACCTTTTCATGAACCGAAGTACTGTTTTGAAACAGTTTAACTTGAAGTAAAGGATATGCCAAATTACTTAAAATAGCTGTAGAAACTTACATCCACTCTAAAGTCCTCCAGTCTCCTAAATTTACTGAGGTATTCTTGCAGCTTGGGGTCAATGGCTGGTGTCTTGTGCTGAGAATATTTTAGGTAAGCCCAAAACTTTTCCAGTCCATAAAGCTGACCTAGTAACAAAAGAAGATAATTTTACCGATTTACAAAGGCTAGACTTAACTAAAAAACTAACTGTTCACCAGTATCCACATATGAAAGAGAAACTAAAGGTGCGCTTAAAAACTAAACTAAAACTGAGCTTACTAAAGAAGTGAGTGCCAAGGAAAGGGGATTATCTTCCAGCTAAAGTCACCCTGCTGTAAGCAGTGACTGGCCTATGATAATTACCAGCTTCATAGTCCCTCTTTGTTTCTTCTTGGAAGTCCTTGAATATGTCTCGCCTGAATTTCTTTTCTAGGCCATAGCTGTAAAATCGAAACAAGCATTCCAACCCGTACCTAGAAGAGAAGAAACAGGTATGAGATTCTTAGGAATATACTCTAATTGCTCAGAAGCATTTTTCCCTTTCTACAAAAAATGCTTCCTTTTACACTCAATTTTTATTAAACAGTTGTTCTGAAACACCTTCACAAGTAGGCAAAATTAACTTAGCAATATCAGTTTTGTCACACAGCTTCAATTTATGAACTACAGACTCTATGCATGCCTGCAATTTCAAAACAAATGCTTTTACATTTTCAAGATATTGAGACCCACAGCTCCCACATGAAGAATGGCCTCCAATTTTTTTGGACTCTGGTTTCCTTCCATGCCCCGCCTGTTTTCTATCAGAGGGAATAAACAACTGACAACAGTCTACCTGCCACTCCCTAATTGAACTCAATCATAAGCTTCTTAATCATCTACTCTGAGCTGAGGTAAGGTACCTACCTTCATTTTACCTTACTTGGAAGCATTAAACTTGGCTGTCACACTCAACTTTTTCCTAATCCATAGTAGCTGAGAAAGTGGGAAAGTCACAAAAAAAAAAAAAAAAAAAAGCCCTACTGCTAGAAGTTACTACAGTTATTACTGGTTTCCTTCCAAGTTTAATGCTTTGTGGACCCACCTGAATTCTTAGCATGCATATGTGAAGTCTGCCTTGGGCAGCCAAGTGGAGGTCAAAATAAATTGCTCGCTTTTCTAGGTAAGTGAACTGAGGCCAAAGGATGTTTTAATCCAGCTCCCAGTACCAAACCAGCCACTGTGTTCCTGTATAACACTGAACTCTTACCATGCAGACACACACCTTTTATCTGAGTGCTGAGTTCAGTCATCAGATGAGTACAGTATTGTGCTATGAATACATGAAATTATGCAACGGTGAGAGCTCCTAAAGTCAAGTTGCATCTAGGTAATCAGTACAACTTTAAGGAACGCTTAACTAGGGAAATATTCATGCCAGTAGCACTTGCTTGAAGTATTTTTTAAAGATAAATATACAAAAGTTATTTTTTCAGGAAGGATCTGGATCAACTTCTCTTTATGATACCACAATATGTTACATTTGGCAAAGACAAAAGGACAGCATAAATGGGACCTCCTTCTGTCAAGCATTTATGTGCTATCCCTTAAGAGCCTTCTGAAGTTTTTCTTGGAAAATATATACTTGGATAATCACAAAAGCATAAAGAAAGCTCTCAACTGATATACAAATGATGATTAAAACCACCTTTGCGTCCTACGGACTTTACACTCTAGAGGGACAACACATCCAAACTTTGTAATTTTTATAAACTTCCTCACTTAGCATTCAATACACTGGGCTACTCTGTGTCTTTGATTAATGGAGGCTGGGGAAGGAAAGGAAGAAGTGTGTGGGAAAAAGAGGGAATATCGAAGAGCTAATGTGGCAGTGGTAATTTTTTCTACTATTGTAGGAAGACAAGCAATTTGAGGTCAAGAATGGATGAGAAAAATTGCAGAAACTTTCCTAAGCGTAGAGCTGACTTGTCAGAGTCAACAAGTTGCATGATTTTGGAGAATTCAGGACCAACTAAAGGTCAGGAAATGCCATACACTTAGCTACTTATCCACAAAGCACAAATACATACAAACACGTTTTTGGTGTTAAAACAACTTGCCCAGACTGCTATTTTAAAGATTTACAAAGATCTAACAATAAAAATGTTCACTTAAGATGTATGTAAAAAAAAATACATGTAAAAAAAGATATATGAAAAAAAAATCACTGTAATTAAAATGACTGGTAAAGACCTCAAACTTTCAAATTTTTTTTTTTTTTTAAATTTCAGTTGCAAGAAAAAACCTCATACCTGTAGTGTTCTTTTGCATCGTCCAGAGCAAGTTGTCTGAATTCTTCATACATTTTCCTGTTGAAGTGATCTCTCAGGAAAAAGGACCAGAAACGAAAAAGTGTGTTCATTTCCTGGGACTGGCCAATTCCCAACCGTTTCCTCTCTGTAAAGGAAACAAACACAGCCCCAAATTCTTCCTTCTTCAACAGACTATTTTCAAGTGCTTTTTCATTAGTAACACTGACATAAGACCTTCAGGAATTGTAATTCTGAACTTTCAAAAGATATTTTCATTAACATTATTTATGAAGTTTTAAAGTCAACTAATTATCTTCTGTCAAGGACTCAATATTTCTTTTAGCAATGAATATTAATACAGAAAAAGTTGCTAGAAAATGTCAAGGATTTTGAGGGTATTTTTTTTTTTGTCAGGGAATTTGAAGTTTAATAGAAAGTATCATAAAATAAAAGCACCATTTTTCCCCAAGAAAAATGACAGATCAAGAACAATATGGAGAAAACTGCTATAAGGTGACAACTGATTATTTCTTGCTAAAAAGTTAGGAAGTACACCAAGTGGCCTACCTGTTAGACACCTTCGATGATACTTATGGTACACCTGTTGTGTAAAGCCATTTTCCTTTAACAGTTCATGAGAAGGATGCTGAAATTTTGGAAGAGAATTTGGAGTACAACCATAACCTCCTGCAAGTGCAGCTCCTTCTGAAGGTGAAGCACTGGAACTGCTGCAAAAGAAACATTTCTGTTTCACAGACAGTGCTTTTCCACAGAATCAGCTTTCAACCTTTCAGCTGTATACAAGCACTGTCAGTACAGTATGATCACCCGACAAAAACTGTGATGTGTCTTGGATTCCCAGTCATCCCTGTTTTCGGGTGCACATCTACTTCTGTGCTATTATCTTTGAAAAGTTTTTGATGATGCTAACTAAGCATTAATATAATACATGGTATTAAATGACCGCTTAAAGGCAAACAGAGTCACTGACCGTCAATGAGCATCAGTACTTCAGGTAACATTAATGAGATTATATCACGGATCAGCAAAGAACAGAATGAGAATCCGCTAATTAGTTCACTTCTGCATGGCTCTCCTTCTGAATTCTAGGTTTGTCTCTAGTCCCCATTTACCTTTCTTCCATCACTCACTTTTGCTTCCACCGCGTGTAGAAATTCTCGTTTAATCGCAGCCTATTTCTGCACTGGAGATGAGAACTAATGATGCTACAAAAAGAAATTTTAAAAACCAACCAACCAACCCTTACCTCACAGAGGAAGTTCTTGGCCTATGGTCTCTGGAATCCATCACCCAACCGACATGGCATTCTAAGGGAGGATTTGTACTGTGCCGTGTTTTTCTTTTTCTTGGAGCCTAAGGAGGAAAATGAAACATTTACTTTCACAATTTGATTTCACTCATTTTATCCTCCCAAAACAGCATGCTGCCCATTTGATATTGTATCTAACCAAATATAAAATCACAATGCTCCACCTTCATAACCTGAAGCTTATTCTTATGTAACAAATTTAAAACCTTTAGATGTTACATTTCTTCATCATGGACTTTTAAGAAATGTTACAGAGAAAAATCAGGAACCATTTTGTAGAAATAAACATTTGTGAAGAAAAACAGTTATCAAGTACAATTGTTTCATTTTTGCCTTGACATTCTTATAAATTACATTACACGCATGAATTTTATAGGCTTTCCATACATTTTAAATGATATTAAGCCTTTCCATTTACCTTCACATCAATGGATTGTGCTTCTTTAACAACGGGGTAGAACCTGGGTGTTTTGTTGGGATCCTGTAGCCTCGGGGTGCGAGGTGTTCGTGGGGTGAAACCAGGGTGAACTCGGGGAGATTCTGGAACTACAGTTGGCAGTGACCGAGTCACTGTTGCTGCTGGTAGTGCTTCAGTACTGAAGAAATTACAAACTGGTTCCTCTGCTAAATCAGCAAAAAGGAAAAAAATACTTTATTTTCAAAAGAAAATTGAGCTTTGAAATCTTAAGCTCCTCTAAATACCTAAGATCTTAAAGGCATGATTTACTTCAAGTGAACTACATCATCCCCAAAAGGATAATTGAAATAACAAAAAAGCACTTGGTGCAGAAGCAGTACTGACTGACTGCTCAAAGCGATAGAATAAACATTTCAAACACATCTTCTCTATAAAATTTATATCCTCTCTTTTCTGCTTGTTTTTCTGTATTTACAATGGCAAAATAAACAAGTGTAAACACATTCTTGCTTTTTGGTTAGGTGGTTTTCTTCAACTACTTTAAAGATATTAGCATGTACCCCAGTAAATGTTAGTAAGATCAGAATTACCCTAAAATGTAACATTTGGACATTGCGACTTCTTGATAAAGTTGTGATATGAGTAGAAAATTCTTCCCACTTCCTTCTATTTTCATTTCCCAGAAAAATACCAATCTAGAACATCTTTCACCTCCGTAACTATTATGTAACACAGTGTAGACAGCAAGTTACCATATAGCATGGCTAGGTGCTTTTTGCGTAACAACGGAACAGAATGCTACCTATAGATGATCATACATGTCCTGAGAAGTACTGCTAGTATCAGCTTCTTCTAACACAATGGAAACTTCCAATACTGATGAAGAACTGACAATTGGAAAAATCGGCAAAGAAAAATTCTCTCAGACTGCCGACTGAACAAAATATAAAACGTTACACAAGCAGAAAAAGTTAAAATACGTGCTTCGTTATAGAGATTCTAAAATAGAAATACCTGTGTTACATTACTTACCCTTCTGTAACTCTGAAGAATCCAGAGGAATTTCTTGGGACTGATCAGCAATCAGTTCTGGTGCAAGATTATCAAATTCTTCCTTACCAACGAGATTTAGCTTCCTGAAGTTCTCAACCTCTTGCTGAATTAGAGAAAACAAAAAGTGTAAACACAAACCACAATGGCCATCATCTTGAGGAAAGAGTGAATATCCTAAGAGAAAATCAGCAACCTAGAATTCACACACAGCTAAACTCACACAAGCCAGTACAGATGTGGTTAAATGTAAATGGGAGTTCCTAGTTGACATGAACAACACAACCAACACTGTATTTTCTGCAAGAAAATGTTAGGCCACCAAATGGGCACACAGAGGCCAATGGGGCCACGCTCAAGATTTTTAACAGGGTAAGAAACAGAAACAACTGAGATCCTATCTCTTGCCAAAACCAAAGCAGTCTGTCTTCTGCAGCAAGTCTGACAAGAAAATCAACTTAGGGGGGCAGGAGATGATCTGCTCCCTTCTTCAGGCTACATACAAAGAAATGCCAGTGTTGTAAATGAAACGGCAGCACCTCAAAGCACTCATGATCCTGCTCAACTGAAGGTAGTGTGGCACGCATGCATGAAATATAAGAAAAAAAACCTCATTTAGGTTATGGCCAAGAACATCACAACAACAAGAAATTATTTTGTATCCCTGTCTGCCATTTCTGAGTGTCTTGTTCCAGTCTGTTGATTTTCTTGGACCACTTTCTTCGTAATAAAAATTGCATATTCTGAATCCCACCTTAATTTCCTGCTTTTATTCTCAACATTCATTTCTAACTCTGTCAACTCCCTTTTGTACCCACATGCTTCATTCCCTTAAGTTATTTTCACCCTTTTCCTCCTTCCCATATAACACACATTTGTCCTTACCAACAGGTAAAGCTCCTATTGATACAGCAGCACTGCCTACAGATAAACCACTCACTGGGCTCGCTTTCACAAAAAGTGGATTCTTAATAAACCAAAATCAGTAAGTGACAGGACAGTGGTGTTCCCAGTTTACCTCAGCCTATGAAGTGCTGGAGTTTAACACATCTGTAATTTTATAGCTATTTACTGTATGAAAATAAATCAGTAGAAAAAAAATCACAAAACTAACAAGCTCCTTCTGAAGTTTTGAAAGCCTAAATGACAGGGGCCTCAAATACAAGCTAGGAAATAAAAGGGTTGCTATAATAAAATGAGGCGTGCAATTTGCTCACACAGCTGCACATTCTTACAAGTGGCAAGATAAACAAACCTCTAAATAAACTACTTAAAAATGACTATAATGTCCTCCTCTCTATCTTACATAAAAAATACGTCCTTATACTGCCTCTATACTCGGGGTTTGAAAGTGCTTTTTATGAAACAAGCTATGTATAGAAGAAGAAAACAGTGGAAAAGTTGAACCATCTCCAAAACATTAAAAATTGTTCTACAAAATATCCATTCTGCGCTCCTGGTCAAATCTCTGACAAAAGAAAATTTTGCTTTCAACTGTCTACATCATCATGAAAATAAATATAATTTACATTTCTATTGAATTCAACTGTCAACTTTCTTTCAAAAATGTGTGTCATATCACAGAATGGCCTGGGTTGAAAAGGACTACAATGATCATCCAGTTTCAACCCCCCAGCTATGTGCAGGGTCGCCAACCAGCAGACCAGGCTGCCCAGAGCCACATCCAGCCTGGCCTTCAATGCCTCCAGGGATGGGGCATCCACAGCCTCTCTGGGCAACGTGTTCCAGTGTGTCACCACCCTCTGTGTAAAAAAATTCCTCCTAATATCTAATCTAAACCTCCTCTGTCTTAGTTTAAAACCATTCCTGCTTATCCTATCACTATCCACTCTCGTAAACAGTTGTTCTCCCTCCTGTTCATAAGCTCCCTTCAAATATTGAAAGGCCAATAGTTCAGTTGTGTATCAGATAGCCAAAATAATTTTAGCTCTTTTCACACAGGCATTGTTTTAAGGTTAAAAAAAAAAAAAAAAAGAAAGAAAGAAAGAAAGAAAAAAGAATTACCATTACTGTAGTGTCATTTTCACTCTGCACTGTCCACAAATCCTGTTCATAGTAGTATAAGCCATCATTAATAACTTTAGCAAGTTCTGATGTTATTTTTCCATGACACAAATGGTTGCCAGCACGACCTTCACCGGGATGTTTTCTCATATATGGTGGTGTCTGTGTTACTATCAAAATCTTGTTTACGTCCTGATCATCAATTTCATAATCTGAACTGCTATCTGACCAATCAGTGAATTTATTCTTATGACCCTGAATTTGTTCCATCTCTTCATCAAACAAAAAGTCAAGTTCTTCTTGTTCTTGTTCCTCTGAAGGTGGGGGTGGCTGTTGTTGGCCTGATACTTGATCAGGTATAGGAACGCATTCCTAAATAAGAAAAGGTGATGCATTTTATACTTTAAATAGATAATGATCATCGAAATAGAAGACAAATAGAGCACGACTGAACACTTTCAATAATGTACATACAGAATTAGAAATAACACAGCCACTTTAAGATATTTGTCAATCTGACAAGCATAATGAGTTTTTAGAATAATTCTCATAGCACAACAGCTTTTCAATAATGCACATGTACAACTGTCCATCAGCAGAAAAAAAAAAATTACATTTCATTTTACTGAGCTTTGGATCAGGATTTGAAATGCACTTGGTTATTCTAAGTCTCGATAAGGTAAGTGGTGCCCACACTAACAGTTTTACATAATCAAGTATCACATATATTGAAGTGGGGGGAAAAAAAAACAAAAACAACAACTGTTTCATACTAAAGTGAGAAGGTTTTACATTTTCTTATTTAAATAAAGTTCTTTCTCATTTTACCTTTACTCTGACAGTGGATGCATGATGCCTGTTCTTCACTTCTATCCAAGGTTCAGAGTCCAAATCAGGCAAACTTGTAGACAATCCTTTAGATATTGTCTGAAAAGTACTTGTTTCAGTGTTTTCCTTCAGACTCAACAAGCTTCCCATTCCTGGAGAACTTGGTGCAGACTCTAGCATTGAAAAACAGTAGTTCAGTTCCTGTTGTGTTGTTTCTTGTTTGCTTGGTTGTTTTTTTTTTTGCACATTGGACTTTCCCTTAACCTCAGCTACTACTTGCTACCTCTGTGGTTCAAGTTAGCATTGATTAGCAGAATTTCTTTTCATTTTAAGAGATTTTCATAGTATTTTAGGAAAATACTAATTTATCAGCTTACTTAAGTTAGAAATATATAACAGACTCAGAGCAATCATCTATTATTCAGAAAACAATTCATTTATCAGGGATATGCTTTCTCTACACCAGACGCCAGCTCTCCGGATGGCTGCCTAACTCAGTCTTCATTCTTTCCATTTACTTTGAGCCAACATTTTAGCAAAAGATTTACTTGCCAAACACTGTTTGCAAGCAAAGCAATCTCCATATTAATAGTGTGAATGAAATACCCATCCAAAACTAGGGTACACAAAATGCAGTTAACATTCAGCTAGTATTAAAATGAAGTAGATTTTACGACTATCTTAAGACTACTACTGCTTCTGCTATTGCTAATAAAAAAGGACTCCAGGCCTTTATACCTTCTTCTGGAGACTGGTCACAACTATAACACACAGAAGACATTTTTATCTACTTAATATTAGCCATATTAGTCACAACCGCAGGCATATCAGTTGAATAGACCATTACCAAATGCACAATTTCTATTATGAAAATAGTATCAAGAGGCAAATTTCCTCAGCTAGACAGATAGCTCCAAACTTAAGTTTCTATTAAAGAAATCCTTTACCAGTATGTGAGCCATAGGCTTGGCCTGGTATGAATTCTGGACAATTGATGAGCTGAGAAAAGTCAGTCGTTGACAGATTACAGGAAGGTGGACCTGGAATTGGCCACTTTTCTGGATCAACCCTTTTTCTTATCCTCTGATCCACAGTTTCAACTTCTGTACTGTCCTTTAGGGCCTGTTGGACAAGCACATTATAGCTTAAGAAAACATTTCATATCCAGTACCTTCTTTATGCTCATGGAAAACAGTCATCTCTTTTTATAGTACTTAAAAAGGGAATTCAAGCTTTTTGTACTTGTTCATCATAATGACTGTCTGTTCTTTCTTCTTCCAGTGCAAACAATCTTTTCCACTTTCAAGGATAACCATTTATCATCTTTTTTAATTTCATCAAATATCACTTCCTTCCTCCCCCCAATCTGCAACCCTTTCCCCGTGAGAGGGCATCAAACCAGCTCCTCCCTAACTCTTCTATCCACTCTTCTAGTTCCCCAGAATTAACTCCATGCATTTTCTTCTTAATTTTAAGCATAGCTAACAGGCAGTACAGAATCAGAGTGGTCAAGACTGGAAAGGACCTCTCAAGATTGTCTAGACCCTCTATTCAAGCAGGATCAGCCATTTTTAGTTGTGTTTGAGCACCTTCAAGGATAGATATGGCACAATCTCTCTGGGCAATTTATAACAGTGTTCAACCATTCCCACAGTAAGATAGAAAGAAAAAAAAGTGAATAAAATCACAAGCTAACAAATTGCAAATATTTTTCCTTTCTGACGTTAGCATGAAGACTGATACAGAGAGTAAGACCCAGAGAAATTCTGTAAAAGAATTACCAAAGATCAGTGGGTGCAGAAATTTGCCCTTTATTGGAACAATGAGTTGTTCCCCAGCCAGTTACGTACACATAAGGACTTCTAGTCTATTAAGCAGACTTGTATTTCCGAAGTAAGGGAACCCGTATCTTAATTACAAAAGATGCTCAGACTATCTTCTAGTTAAGAAGGAAATAGTATCATTTATGGGGTAAATAATTTTTTTTTTCTTTAACTAACTAGACTTCAGAGAGAAGACTGGGTATAAGATCTAACATACTCCTAGACAACAAATCCAGGAATGATCTGATAACAGTATGCTGGAACTTCCCTTGAAGGTGATCATTTTCTGGAGGAAGATCCATTGGAGGGGGGAATGCAGGATAGTGCAGCCCTGTGACAGAAGCTGCTTCCATTAAATGCAACTTCAGGTACAAGTGAAACCAATTATTACCCTCAGGAGAAGCATGAATTCAGCTAATTAAAGGAAAAACTGCTATGAAAGTTTAGTTCAAGTACATTAACATTATTTTCACTTTCATTTTCCAGCCTAGGTCTCTGTAAACACTCGCACTGCGCTGCTTACTTTAGATCTTACGAAAGAATGCTTCCAGTTTCCCTTAGGCTGTCTTATTTAAATGTGATTTAAGGTAACTATGTAACAGCAAAGCACTCCTTAGACTAGCAACACACCAAAAAGGCTCCTCCCAGACATCCTCAGTAGCATCCAAAACATACCACATTGAGACCCTATTTTGTCTGCAGACACTAAGTAGAAAACTAGCAATAAAGGATTTGGAGAGACCATAGAGAGCTGTGAAACAGTAAGGTACTGCAGTTCTGTTAAAAGAATAACCTATAGTCCTAGAGATCCTCTACTACAGTCATCAATTCTGTTTTGATGATGAGGCTCATGTATCAGTAAGCTGCTGAAGTACTGGACAGTCTCAGAGCCACATGAAAAGGACAACATCTCAAGTATGCACATATCCCTGCTTCTGGTCAGATCAGCAATATGCTGCAGGAGGTTTCTGTGCTAGAAGCAGAAAAACTTCTCCCTGTAGCAGCAGCACGACAATCATCAGCTTAAGGACTGGACAATACATTTAATGACAAGGTCAGCAGAGAGCTGACATTCATCTTATGAGAGTCAATGGAAATAAAATAGGAGCTAAACAGCAAGTGGATTCTGTAGAACAATTTCCATTTTCTTGCTTGCTGGCAGCATTTACAATTTAGGCAAGCCTGCTATTGGAAAAGTATCTCTGGACCTGAGGAAAATTATTGCCAGAGAAGGATTCAACATCATTCAGGAACACACTGTTAAGATCACTTCAGCTTGGCCAAGTGTGTTATGCCGTAATTTAAACAGATACCCATTTTAGCCATCTAAAAAAAAAATTCATCTGGAAGAGACAGGCATAAAGATCTGTTCCCTTTCAGAAATCTTAACGCAAAGTGTTCTTATTTTAGTGGAAAAGTAATTTGGCAGCCCAGTTCTCCCACTCAGACTGAAGGCATAAGAACTGCTCTCCCTAAAAATCTTGTAAGCTATTAGAAATATCTGGTACACCTTGGCAATAGACACTGACCAAACAATAGGATTTGTGCTAACATCCTGAAGATTTTGTCAATCTAACAGTTGCCCTAAATTACAGTAGTGGCAGGTTCAGTGAAAACCCAATCTGGACTACTGAATACTCAAATAAACTCTGCAACTCTTTTTGCTCTAAAAAAGAAACACAGCAAAGCATGTTTTCCACTCTCACTCCGCACACGCAGATGTGGTTCTCTTGACAGTGCTCACATGGAGGTCTGTGATGTGAAACCTTCATAATCTATAGTTGGTTTTATTTGTTTTAAAATACCTGTCAGGGTATTTCTGCAACTATCCAACTCACACTCTAAATACACGATGATTAGCTTGCAAAGGAATCATCAAAAGTTTCTTCAAAGTACCTGCCTATACTAAGAACACCTACGTGCCATGTTTCAAGCTCTCAAAACACAGAATCCTCAAAGAAATAACAGAAGATGACTGACTCTGCAAAAGAGAGACTTGCAAGTAGGCTTTAGTAGGCTTAATATGCTTCTTAGGTTTTGGCAATATTACAACTTCTCAGCACCAGATAACATCCCCTTTACATTTCCTCCTTTCGTTTTCTTAAAAGAATGACCTTGGAATGACTACATGTTTTGCTATGTACAAGCACTCTGTTGTATACAGCAGCAAGGAGTTCCTATATTATACGCACATGAGAACACCTCGTGTGGGTGTTAAAGACCACATTTCTCTCAGCTTCTGATTCAAAACAGGATACTGAAAGTACAGAAGTGAGTAGGATTCTGACAAGAAAAACAAAGTAAGCTTAATCTAATGCACTAAATTACTGACCCTATAAGAATCTTGGATATAATTCTTCAGTTTGTCTACAGACGTAGAGATGCCTGCTCCTTTCATCTAATTGCTGCCCTTCATCATCTCCCCTTTCTGTAGCCTCACTCTCAGAATGTTTACAAACTGCAGAAGAAAACATTTTCTGCAGCATCCAACCCTCAGTTCCAATGGGACTGTGCAAAAATCCATAAAAAAAAAAAAGAACAAAAAGCATCAAAACTGTCTACACAAATGCTTCTGAATTATTTTACCTCCAAAATGAGTGTAGCATTTGTAGTCAGAGCTTGCACCCTGTGGAAGCTAGCAATCAATGAAATAGGCAGAAATCCTTGTCGGTCCATCTTTCTCCTCATAAAGAAGTCTCTTTCCAAGTTTTCTGTGCTGAAATAATACTCACTGGACAGAGAAACAAAAAAAGATGCAAATATGAGCCTATTATAACAGAGTAAATCCTGAAACAGTAGCCAAAATATTCCTTGGTAAAGTCTTCCATTAAAAAATAGAGAGTAGTTTGTAATCAACAACATCGTTTTTTCAACAGGTATATTGTTGCAAATAAAACTTCCAGAACAGCATGCATGCATCTCCATCATCTTAGGAATGACTTATGATCCAGTACAGCACACAGGAATACACACCAAAGCCTTCTTACAACCTTTGCATGAACTGTGTGTGGAAAGATTCTGTTCAGTTTTTCTTTCACCCATCCCTCTTTATTACTTACATGAACATACAGAAACAACATTCTCTTAGCCTCCATATAAGATGAAGGACAATTATGCTTACATCTTATTTTCTGTTCAGCAGTGCCAGTGCAACCTCATCCTGAACTGTCTCCTTTCCCAGTTTCCAGTACATTAGAAGGTTTAAGTGTCCTATCTGAGTGCTGAGGTATGTACATGCACTCTGAACCACTACTTGAAGCATGCTTGTGGGAAGATGAGAACACCAAACCAGTAATCGTGTATTTTTCATGAAATTATACCAAACAGCACAACAGATCATGGAGAAAGGTAGAGGCTAAATGAATAAATGATACTTAGTTAAAAAGGAGAAGATGGACAAGGACCATTTCATGAATCTGACAATGCTACAGAACAAGAGAGACAAGCAACAAAGAAGTTGCAGAAAGACAACATCTTAAACAATGAAGTCACTGTATGAAACGATTAGGATGTCAAGATCTTTTATACTTAGTGATGAGAAAAAGCAGAGAATTGAAATCATGATCAGACATACAAAGCATGGGAATAAGAAAATAACCTATGGAAGAGAACGGAAAAAAAAAATTGTGACTAAAATCTAAGCCTTTAACAGGGTTTGCACATAATTCCATATTTTAGCATACTACATCCAAGGAATACTACTGCTCATCAGGTTCAGGAAAAAATAAGCAGTGAAATGTTTATTCTGTGACTTAAATAGAGGGAGTGCAAAATAAAACAAAAAAAAAAAAGCATTAAAATGCTGAGGAAAAAACACACATGCAAATATAAAGTCTAATTCCAACAATGAATAAAATGCTACACATCTCCACTGAAGCTGGCTCAAGGCTAGAGTCACCAAAAGGAGTGGATCGCGATGCCATCAGTGAACCAAAGTGAGGATTGACACCATTTCTTTCTAAAACTTGTGGTGGCTAAAAAATTTTTAAAGCAAAAGCCATCTATATGAAACACAAAAGCCTCAAAGTTGGACAGTAAGACATATGACAAATGAGCACGCTGCCATTAAATTGAAACAAACAGCAAAGAGAACATAGCTCCTAGAGAATTAAGCTCTTACTCAGATCTAAGTAAATTGATCGGCAAAGCAATTGTGCACAAAGGTTTCTCTCAAGAATATTCTATTTACTGTGCTCAATCAATGTAATTCTTTTCCCCTAAAAGTCTAGAAGATAGACAAGTACAAAAGTCATGTCAATGTTTTTGTAATGGTACCTTTACAGTCATACAGTAAAGGTAAAAATCTTGTAATGATTCACCTAGTTAAAAATTCCACAAGCAGAAATGGACAGTGACTGAACTTGACTCAAACTGCCTCATTTGATGTCCATCATTCTAGAAAAAGGAATTCGAAAGAACATTAATGATAAACAAAGACAATGCACAAGTTTGTTTAAGTAGAGGGACAAATCTAAACACAAACACACACCCTCCAGCTTCGCTTTTCTTACTTTCCTCAGAATCCTTTTATTTATTCTTGAATCAATATAGACTTGGATACACCTCTGAGCTTTTGTCTGTTTTTAAGAGAACTTGGAGTTCTACTGTATGTTGCACATTGAGGAGTTCCAAGGCACTTAAACTTTCCAGGCTGATTATTTCAGCCCATAATTAAAAGTGGTAATGATATTCTTGTAAGTAATACAAATATTCCTCTTGCACATCAACCTGTTTCTTGGGACAAGCATAAACTGCTTGACAGGAGTGTACTTCTTACTGTAATTACAAATCAACTCAGTTGGACACAGCATCTAACATTTTTCCTTATTAAGCAGGTAAACAGTTATAAAATTCATCAGTACACTACAGAAAACAATTTCCCTTCTCTAATACATCCTCATTTATCTCAGACTCCATAAGGAACTCCAACATCCAACAATTCTGTTCAGCTTTCTTTTGTACATGCTTCCTTCTTTGGCACAATCACTATCACTTTAATATTTTAGAACTCAATTCCAAAAGGCAGACCAAACCATTTCCATGGATGAGTTAATGACACGTAACTGATGAATAAAGTTGGTTTCCCATCATTTTTATGTGATATAAGAAATGTACAATAAAACCACTTTTTTTTTCTTCTTTTTCCTTTTTTTTTTTTTTTTTTTTTAAAGGAGCACAAAAATGGTAAAGTTATATTCTAAACCTACTCAAGAATCTCTCTCTCGTGAAAAGCAAATTCCATAATCCTAGTGCCTTG
This sequence comes from Phasianus colchicus, assembly GCF_987193195.1. Classification (NCBI taxonomy): domain Eukaryota; kingdom Metazoa; phylum Chordata; class Aves; order Galliformes; family Phasianidae; genus Phasianus; species Phasianus colchicus. The sequence continues at coordinate 15,898,065 of NC_143439.1, read as the reverse complement.
GGAGACTATATCAGACAAGCAACCAATGGCAATGATTAGCCAGCTATGCTGTCTTTCATGGACACCTGCCAACTTCTTTTTGCTAAAATAAGACACAAATATAACCAGAAGTCAGATGTGACCAATGCTGCAACTGACATTTTTCTCACCAAAGGGGGACATCATCATGTCCTACCTTAGAAGGTCTGGATTCTACACTGCATGCCCAGAAATCTGGCCAACAGTGGAGTGTCTGTGCTCCTCCCTCACTTGTCTGAGGACAGTGCAGGCCGATTATCCTGACATGGGGGTACATGTCCACTGTCAGGTGTCATAGGGGCCTGGTAGCAAGAGTAACAAAAAAGACTGCAATAGAAGTTTTGAAGTTGATAGTCACATGCCAGATACTTTCTGCCCTTAAACAGGCTTTTTTCTTCCTTTTTTTCGTCAACTGTAACAAAAGAAGCAAGAATAAAATAAGCAAGTTGCTTTATGGAATACAAGGGCAATAAACCACCACACAGGCATCACGGGGAAATGCCGTTACAAGTACAGAAGATGAAATATCTGCCAGTGGTGGCAACTGTCTCTTTAAAATGAACTAGTGGTTTCCAGGCCCTTTTGACATGTCTCCTGGTGATAATCAGTCTTCCAGATGGTTTCTCATTCCTAATGGTATACATGAGAAAGTAAACATTTCAGATTACTAGAAAATCAAGTATCATTGCAGAACTACTCTTTCAGTTGAATGTTTCAAGTGAAACACTCTGAAAACATAAAACTAACAAGAACACTCAAAGTGAAATTGAGAGCAAATAAGGGAAACCTGTAGCTGCACCACCCAAGAAGAGCTTTATAAGCAAACAGACCGATGGTACTCAAAAACACAAGCTCAGAGACATCCGTATCTCAATTACATGACAACATAAAAAAGGGCTATGTAGCATAAATAAAGAAGGTATATGAGTTAGAGGCACACTACAGCACAAGATGCAGAACAGCTGCCTTAAAATTCCTCCCCATCGCTCATGTTTTTTCACACCATTTGTGAGTAAGCTCAAACAGACACTGGAAATGGTCAAATCAAAAACAAGTTGAAATGTCTTCATCCCCACCATTTTATGGGTGATAACTCATTCCAAACAGTGTTTAATCCCTTTCTTAAACGATCTTTCAAAATATCTGCATACTAAACAATCTACTTACATTTGACGTTTTATATATTCTTTCAGAAGAACTTCATCCACAGAATACATCTGCACTCCTGTTCCATCATCGTAGTAATACATCATACTAGAGTTAAGCTCAGGTTGAAATGCTTGGTCAGTTATTTCACCATACAGTTCTTGATAACCAACTGAATAGTCAAAGTTCCCTTCAAAATGCAGGTGAAAATAAAAATTAACTCAATTAAGCCTGGTATAGACAAATTTTAAGACATAAACATGATACACTCGCTACCTCATGATTGGCTTTCAACATCTGATTTAAAACAAACAAAAATCCCACAAACTACTTGAAAATATGAAGCTACAGGATATGTATCTTGAGATAACCCTGACTTCATATGAAAACATCAACATTATAAACATAGTTTAAAAAACAGACGCCACTCATCTATTTCTTTGCATACTTCTAGGGTTTCCTCTGCTTCGTCCTCTTCCTTTGCCTCTTCCTCTTCCTCTGCCTCTGGAGAATTCTCGAACACTGCCACCCTCACTTCTTACACTGCACACTTCATCATGATCATCTCTCTTTTCTCTATCACGATGCCAATCTTTAAAAGAAAAAGTATCATACAATCATAATTAAACATCACAGTACAATTAATTAGTCTCTGATTCATTCCTAGATATTAACCTTAAAAAACAGCACAGAAAAGCACTCTTTTTGGATACTCTGAAATGTTGAAGGAAATGAAACTGCTGAAGAAAGGTTTGTGTAGCAGTGCCTAAGCGTGAGTGGGTAGAAGCTGCTAGCAATAAGGAGTAAACGAGCTGACTGGCAGTCAATCTCAAATGCTTCCGAAGCAACTGGACACTCATGCCAACTCAGGGACCACAATATATGCGATAAGTCTAGGATGGGAATGCATCATCATGCCATTCTCCTTCAAGGCATGGTAATACTCTCTGCTCCCGTGGACAACTCCCAGTAGTTAGTTACAGGAAGCTGCACAGGGCTGCTAGCTCTTGATAATTCTGCTCTGGGAAAGATTTCCAAGGCTCTCTGGAACCTCCCTTTTGTTCCCAGAAACAGCCATTTACCACTCCCCTGACTCAGCCTTTTAAACATCAATATTTTATTCTCTACTGATGTTCCCCTAAATGGAGCTTTTAACTTAAGAATCCCTTTTTGATAACACAAGTAAATCTAAGCTCTGTAAAATCATCCCCATATTCCAGGGAACTCCTTTGTTGGAAGAATAGCTGGGTGTACAAACCCCATCTAATGTCACTGAGATCTGCTAACTTCAACATAGGGCTGGCTAAAGACATGTTTTTTTGTTCCTATTAGAAATCCCACTTTACTAGCAATTATCTTTAAGAAACCCTGCAACAAAATCTGTATGCTTGTACATTCAAGTTTCTGTATTTTATCTTCTGTCAAATAATAACTTGAATTTACAAATGTCCTAGTCAGTACATGTCTTTCTCTATGGGAATTTGGACCTCAGCCTCTTAGAGATTCCAAATGTGGCATTACTTGAAGTATTTCCCCTAGCCAGTTTCATTTTTGCACTGAGTGTACACACAGCTCCTAGACACATGCAAAAGCCCTACAAATAACACGTTCAAGAGCAACTGTTGTATTTAAGCCTGACACAGGTTTGGTTTGTTTGTTTGAATTTAAATAACCAATATTTCCAAAGAACAGAAGAGGTTTTATGCTCTCTCACTCTGAAATTCATCTTAAATGACCATGGCCTTGATGTAAAGTTTACACTAGAAGTTTGTGGTTGTTTCACCACGGGGCTCCTGAGGAATAACTGCTGGAGTAAAGTGAAGCACTAGTAAAAATCCTTCCCCTGTCCCCTTCTGTTCCTCAGACATCCAGATAAAACCCTTGCATCAGTGTTTCTAGCATGACTTCAAAAACAGAACTCATCTCAGTAGTGTCCAGCACTTATTATTATAGGGAGCAAACACTTGAATTGCTAATGCATATCACAATTCTGAAACTGAAATGCAAATGTACAAACCATAGAGTTATAGTTAGCCTGAGATCTCTACTTTCTGACAAGCTCTATTTAGAACACCTGAGGACCAAAGGCAGTACCAGCTATGGTGGCTAGAAAGGTGGGCCCAGGTGAACCTGATGAGGTTCAACACAGCAAAGTGCAGAGTTTGGCACTTGGGCCGGAGGAATCCCAAGCATCCCTACAGACTGGAAGGAGAGGTCCTTGAGAGCAGCCCTGTGGAGAAGGACCTGGGGGTCTTGGTAGACGAAAAACTTAATATGAGCCAGCAGTGTGCCCTTGCGGCTTTGAAGGCAAATGGGATCCTGGGCTCCATCAAAAGAGGGGTGGCCAGCAGGGACAGAGAGGTGATTGTTCCCCTCTACTCTGCTCTTGTGAGGCCCCATCTGGAATACTGCGTCCAGGTCTGGAGCCCCCAGTACAAGAAAGACAGGGAGCTGCTGGAGAGGGTCCAGAGGAGGGCCACGAAGATGATCAGGGGACTGGAGCACCTCCCCTATGAGGACAGGCTGAAAGAGCTGGGCTTGTTCAGCCTGGAGAAAAGAAGGCTGCGGGGTGACCTCATTGCAGCATTTCAGTACCTAAAGGGAGCCTACAAACAGGAGGGGAATCAACTCTTTGAAAGGGTGAGTGACAGCAGGACAAGGGGAAATGGTTTTAAGCTGAGGGAAGGGAGATTTAGGTTGGACGTCAGGGGGAAATTCTTTACGGAGAGAGTGGTGAGGTGCTGGAACAGGCTGCCCAGAGAGAGATTGTGGATGCCCCGTCCCTGGAGGTGTTCAAGGCCAGATTGGATGGGGCCCTGGGGAGTCTGGTCTAGCATTAGGTGGGATGGTTGGTGGCCCTGCGTGTGGCAGGGGGGTTGGAGATTCATGATCCTTGAGGTCCCTTCCAACCCTGGCAATTCTGTGATTCTGTGTGATACGGTGCACTGTACCCTCTGTTGTGCCAGTGGCCATGCTGAGAAATATATTGGGGAAATGAACTTAAAAGAAGAGAACAGTACCAGAAGAATTGCCAATGCAGAATTCAAAGCGTGAAGTACACAAGCAATTGCTCTGGATGCAACAAACTGGAGGAACAGGAGTAGAGCAGGACAGAGCAACCTTATTACAAGAACATTATCAGACTTTCTGCACTGTGAAACTGTGGCCCAAAACATACTCATTAGACATCAGGAGAACACGTGGTTCTGAACCAGCACAGACTGTAAAAATAGACTGTTACCAAGCTCGTTTACTCAAAAGAGTCATTAACGGAGATGTTATAATTCTGATGAATATGTGAAGAATATCTAATAATCTAATATAAGGTTTTAAACAAGACTTTCCAGTTTAAAACTTGAATATTGCACTATGGTACAATTCATTTATTTTTATGAATCCTGACAAATATTAACACTATTTTTTTTGTTTTGGTTTGGATTTTAGTACTGGCAAAGTCAAGTTTCAACATCAGCTGCCAAACTAATGCCTACTCTTGTGGTTTCACCCAAGAAGAGCAGCATAGCTCTTTCAATGTGTCTGCTTCAGTTTGATTGGACTTACGCTAACAGCAAACAAGTTTTAAGTCACACTTCATTTGCTACAAAGGGAAGACCCAAAGAGATTGAAAACTACTTACTTCTTGTCTCATTCCGTCTGTTGTTATGAAGTATTAACTTGTTTGTTTCCAGCTGAGATCTTGAGTTACTTCGAGAGCTTGATCTTTCTTGACTATCTGACCTTACATCATCCAAGTGAAGTGGAACCCATTTTTGCTTGTTACCTTAAGAAGTTAACACCTTATTCTTAATTATAATATTGCTTGAAGTTTCAAATCCCATTTAAGATTCTATTTAATACTGCTTTTAAAATTATAAATAACAGTAAATTCCCATGTGAAAAAAATAGGAGAAGCAGCTTAAGAGTGTATTTTTAAGATATAATAAATGACTGAACAACAACAGATGCAGTAAACAAGAACTTCTCAAGATGAATGGAAACCTTATATGAAGTAAATGAAGATGAGTTGTTAAATTAATTTTTAGATGTAAGCATGCTCCATAAATATACAGTTAAATACATACACTAAATTCATTACTAAATAATTTCACAATTTGCATATGAAACGTTATGTAAAAAATAGCATGCCAGGTTAATGGAAATAAAGATTGCAATCACTAACCATACAAAAGTTCCTGAGAATTTTGCTGTGGTATAGCAGTTTTACATCAAGACGTTCAGATTAAATTCATTTCTGTGCATCAAAAACAGTAAGCAAAGCTGTACCTTGCTGAAAGCTGGCCTAAACATCTACTGGCCATTTACTTAGTGATAATATTCATAGTTCTATGCTTGACTAATATTGTGAACTTTGTAACACATAACACTCATAATCCACATTGGAGGAAAAACAAAACCAACCAAGTTTGTTCCTGTGGTATGCTTTGCCTTGTACTTCAACTTAGATTAAAAAAACTAAAAGCACTACAGGATTTTGTTTTTAATATACACACAGCAAGATTAACAAATCTAAACAACAAAGGTCTTTAGGATCTGAAGAACTATCACTAAGGAATCAAGAAATAAAGCAGTTGATGGCAGCAATATTATAAAGCCTTAATTCTGTCTTCATTTCACTCAAGTTTACTGACTAAGAAAAAGAGATGATTGCTTCCTATTTTTAATGTTACAGATTGGATCAAGAGGAAACAACAAACCTGGTTTAGTTTTCAAGCGATCACTTCAAGGTGTAAGCTAGTAGCAGAATATGAAAATTAAAATGATAACACCTATAGTGCCGTGCATGCATATATGTGTATGAAATTAAATGAACACAGTTCTACCTATTCAATGAATAAAAATGTGAAAGATGATTATCAAATGAAACCACAGTTTTCCAGAGATTTTCTGTCAGAGCTCTATATATCACCAGGGGGACATGAACTGCTTTTTCTCCAGAATTCCTGTTTGACTAAATAGGACACTCCAAAATCTGAGAAAGGAGGCCAGTTTTAGTCTTCCTAACACAATGTATCCTGTTATTACCTCAAAAATGCAAAACAAAATGTTCCATCACGTCATTCAACTGGAACTAACACAAAGGCATCAACAATTAATTACTGCAATACACTTAGTACCCAGACAAACCTTTTTTCCTTTGGTTGTTAGTTTGACCTTCATCTTCACTAATGTTATCTCCCGGACCATTTGGGTTAGCCTCCAGGTTGTCCTTGGTTCCATTATTGCCTTTTGGATCAAATTTCTCCTCCTTTTCTTTTCTATTTGTTGGCTTTTTACCATGACTTAGAGACTTGCACTGAAAAAGATACTCGTAATTATTTCTGACAGCACAGCTGGTGATAGCAAAAGATAAATTTCTTTCACCTATTAAAATTCCTTTACTATTAGCTGTTCTTGAAATCTTCAGGATGGTGAGTTTTAACAACTGTGTTGCCTTGTGAAGTCTTTTTTTAAAAAAATAACCCTATTTTCCGCTAGTCTACCAAGACTATGAAGACAATACTTGAAAAGGAACAGGGTCTGGTTTGGTTTTTAACATGAAGTTGCAAAGCTACAGAATGTACAACAAATACCTCAAAACTGAATTTCATACTACAGGAAAGAAAGAAAGACTGATTGACTTTTAAAAGCTATATTCACAGAACTGTGAATGCACAGCATCGTGTGATTTTTTGATTTACCAATCCCAGCTGTCCATGTAAACTATAAGGAGCAACAGCTCTTAACTCTGTCAAATCTGTTTCATTAAATCAGAACATGAGCCAAAAACAGATGTGGAGCTGTATGATTAGATTTATACCCCTCTTTTCCTCCCAAAAAATTAGAATATAGCATTTACTTAGAACTGTTTGCATTTGAGTAGTGCCAACATCCTGCAAATCACCACTTCTTGGAAATCTCATAGAACAGCAAATTTCAAAGAACATAAAACAGCATTTCACTAAATAGTGGAAAACGTCATTTGGAGTGGATATAATATCTTCATGCAAAATTAAACCTTACAACCATTTTTGCCAAACTGAAGTTCTCCTATGTTGTGGAGACTGCTTTGAACTTGCTGGAATGCATACAGTAGATACGGCAGTACTATCCCCATAATTACTTTGAATACAAAACCTTCCCCTAAACAAATCAACTGAGATAAAATACGAACTGATGTTTGGTTTAACAGACACTACATGGATTTCTGTGATTAAATTCTCACATATTGAAGCCAACAGAAGTTTAATTAACATTCATGCAATACAATCTAGACCACTTGGGAAAGCAAAAAATCTTAAAAGAATAAATACTCCTGAGAGACTACTTCAGAAAACATCACACATTTCTGTTTTTGTCTCAACCACTCTGATTAATACTGTACAGAAATCATCAATCACACTAAATTTCACACAACCAGCAGATGTTAAAGCACTGTGCTACTACAGAATACAAAAGATACGGGTGTATGTTTTCCAGACACCCCCAAAAAAAGGATATGGTAAAATAAGCATATTCTAGACCTAATTATAGATCAGCTTTAACAATTGAAAGTATTATTAAAAGATATAAAACGGAATTCTTTGAATGCTATTAAATCTGGCAGAACTAAGCTCGGTAGACCCTCTCCTTTTCTGAGAATCAGAACACTTATGGTATAGAATTTATTTTTGTAGGCATTGTTTTAGAATTTATCTGCCCATAGCTGCCTCCTACATCTCATGTATTACAAGAGATGTACCTGAAAAATTACAAATGAAAAGCAATCCATAGTGAAATTGAAAGCATGATCTTCAGGAACGGCTTGAGTCATTAGACTGTGCCAAATGAAGAGGATGCGCACTTTGCATCAAAGGTACAAAATGCACACATGAAACTGTTACTAGTTTTATGAATAATCAAACAGGAGTTTGATGCCCAGTGAAGTTACACACTTCTAATGTTATCCAGTAAATTAGCAGCCTTAGAGAGCGAGTCTATCAACACGTGTCCCTTGTGGTATTGTTAAATATATCACCACTGTTCCCCTGTGAGCAGAGTTGGAGCAGCAGCATCTCAACAACTGGCAGGAATGTTAGTGACAGAACTTACTGATACTAAAGAGAAGTTAAATCAAGGAACTTATATACATCCTGCACCTTGGTGGCATGTACGTCCACACTAAAATATTCCAGCTGGTATTTCAGTGACTGAACAACCATTACTTTATCTGCATTTAATCTGTTCAGGTTTTAAAGATTCTTCTAGAAACATCAAAGATTTTCTCTATATAAAAAGCTCCTCGAAGAGACAAATTCTACCTAGAAGAAAACATAGTGCTGTGTCAAATGTACAGACATCTAGAAGTTTGACCAGCAATGTGAAAAGCCTGGTGAGAAACCTGAGGATGTTTAGTTGTTAATATAAACAATACAGATAGGACTTAGGGGAAAGGGAAGGTGTTAGAATCTGAGCCCACAGGACAAACGACTTATACTGAACTTCCTTAATATGCTCTTTTTCAGCTTCTATTTGGATGTTTTCAATTATACAACACACAGTGCTGAACCCAAATCTTCTGGTTTCCCTCACCATGAAAAAGCAGAAAAATCAAAGATGCTCTGCTAGGACTAAAGCACAGAGTTAAACAGCACCAGATATACAGGAATTGTCTATGCTTCGTTGCTTTAAATAACGTAACACAAGAGAGGTCTGAGATATCATGCACGTATCACTTGAGATATTGTAAAATAAAGAATTTGATGACATTGGCAATAGGAAAAAAAACCTTTCTCCATCCCCATTCCTCTGGTAATTCCCAGGACACCTATGCATAGAACAATTCAAGGACAAGAGAGTGTAGCATGCTCACAGTCCCAAAAGTTACAGGTCTGTGGCTGTTTATAAACCTCTCGAAGAACAGAAAAGGGAAATAAAAGAAATACATGGTGCATTAAATACAGCGCTTTTTTACTCTGCACGTTCACATAGGCAAAGCTAGAAAGAGTGCATGTATGTATGCTTGTGAAGGGTTCAGACATTCTTGTATTAGGATAGACAGTAAAGCACAGACCAGCATTTGGAATTATTATTACGCATATATATATAATATTATTATCATTAAATACAAACTCTAGAATATGGCAACCACATTAATCACAGAAGGCCACGTGATTCTTAATAAAATAGTATTGCAGATAACAATAAATACTTACTTCATTGTTTGCTGTTTCACTTGGTGTTGGCCAGTCTCCGATATCAACAAAATCACCAGCCTGCAAAGACAGTCATATTTTGTGCTACTTCCAAGATCTCACCCCTTTTAAAACATAGAAGATGACTGTCCTGACTTTGATGACAAGACTATCCCCATTTGAACAAAGCTGTTAGAATTAGCAATTCTTAAAAGCTGGGAAATACAACACAAAATAAATAAGCAGCTTTTTAAAACAAAATATATCGACAGCAGAAATAACCAATCTTTGCAATTACATCCAAAACGAGGTACAACACATCTTACCTACTATGTGATAGCAACTGTCTAAAGAATGTCTTCACTCAAAACACGTAAGTGGACATGGCCAAATAAAGATGATAAACAAGCAAAATTCTTTACATTCTATTGTTAGAACAGACTAACGAGTTCAGACTGAAGTACACAAAGAACAACGTTCAAGGCTGATTGTTGTCTTACACATGGCTCCCTACTTGCTTTAAAGGTATCCTCCTCTTTATACACCTTTTAGCATTTGGAAGACCTTTGAGCACTGCTTTTACTCAATCTAAGAAAGCGTGACTGCACACAATGTTAGAAATTTAACCGTTCAGTAAGAAGATTCAACGTCTCTCCTGTCATAGTTATTTTACAACAAAAAATAAAATACACTCATTATTAACATAATACAGAAATAGCATTTCCAAAACCAACCTATCATCCCACGTCCTCAAATTACATTGTTTCATTATAGCCCCTTCTCATTTTATATAATTTCGTGCCTTGTTCAAACCCCCTTGTACACACACCACTTTAGTTTTCTACCTTTCTCTGTCTTCAAAATTAACCACTGTCAAAGTATAAGAAGATGAAACAAAAGTTTCTGTTCTTAACTTCAAAATATCTTGCCTTTTTTTTTTCCTTTCCTTTTTTAATAGCAGCAGCTGTTAGCTACTGTGGATATTTACAAGTGGAAACATTTCCTTGAAATGATTTCATTCTCCTACCGTATTATCAGCAGAGCTAAATGCCAGTTTAGATAAGCAGGCTATATTAACTGGGTCTTCTAATACAAGCAGCCCATTAACTCCAAGCTAAATGTTCTTCTGGCAAATACAAACCTTGCTGCATTTCCTTGTCCTGGCTTTTGCTGCTTTTACATGTTTAGTGGAATTCTCTAGTTCTGAAAAAGAACAACAACAAAAAATACTTTCAGGCAATGTAGTAAGTTGTGCTTAAGCAGCATAAGGTATGCTTTAACAATTTCTCTGCTATCTAGCATTTTACACCAATGTTTCTTAGTGGGCTTGGTATTGAAGCCAATGAACATTCATAGACATAATTACTACAAGAGTACTACAAGATAACTAATAACATATGGCATCAAAAAACCTCAAACTCACAACAAGTGTAAACAGCCTCAAAAAACCAGGTGAGCAGAATATTACATGACAGTATGTAAGCATTTGATGAGCTACAATGCCAAGACTATCTCTAAGCAATGATATTTTAATTCAGTTATCAGCAAAAATGTGACCCCAAACAAACAAATACCCAAATATTAGAAGCCATATTTAAAGCACACGATTCATTTAGGAAATTTACCATTACATGAGCATGAAAAAAAGCTGTTACACACTGACAAATTCCTAGTAATTTCAATTCATAAGCAATCACGCAACTGCTAAAGAAGTGAGCCATACTGCTCAGAAACAAATCAAAGCAATAGAAGACAAAATAAATGTAAGGTAGATACATTTCTTTGTTCAGATTCCACAAATTACAAAACCTGCTTATGATAAATGTAACTAGCTGCCAGAAAGCTGATAGTCATGCATTTTCAGAACCATTCTAAGAGAAGACCTAACCTTCATAATAACAATACTCCTCCTGAGCAACAGTGCCCATTTGAAGTCATTACACCTTTTAATATATATGCAATTTCCATTCTTTACATGAACGCAATTTTCTCATTTTCCCCCCATTTAATTGTGCTCTAGCTTTTTTTGTTGAACATTCAAGGGAAAAAAAAAAAAACAACTCAACAGAACTATTACCAGATAACTTCTCTTGGGAGAGTAGATCCAGACAGATAAAAATCAACTTTTAGTTTCTCCTACCTTCATTCTGTTCTCAATATGCATATTTTTTAATTACATTCTTCCAGTTGCCTTAGTTTCACTCTCACTGTGTTTTCTTTCCCATAGAGAAGCAGCTACAACCTTTCATGGAAAAGTTTTTTTCAGCCTTTTACTGAAGGCCAAGCTCAAACCATTGAGCACGGCTGAAATCACTAGGGGATTTTTAGTTCCTTGAGGATAACATCATCTCCTCAGCCCTTATCTCTCTGACATCCACTGACTTTGCTAATCTTCCTCATTGCAGCTTCACCCTGGGAGCCCCACCCTTATGCCCAGCGCACATAATTAATGTATGATCCTAACTTTTACTTACCATTCAATAGACAACTGCCACCCTCTATGAAATAAAGCAAAAAAGGTTGTAGTCATGCAGCAACAAGCTAATTTGTGCCAACAACAAAGCTGCCAATTGCCCGCCACAGCAAACTGACCAGCCATAGTGTTTGCTCTCTGAACAGAGCTCTCCTTTTAGCTGTTTGGTTACCTTACCGAAGACCTTTTTCACCTCACAGCACTTCTACTTAAATTGCTACCCAAGGACTGCTCTGTCACAACTTCTCTCAGTGCATCCTTGGTAAAGCAAGGAATTAAACAGAAAAAAAGCCAACTCGGCTTCACCGCAGTAGCTTAGTCATAGGATGTTATTCAAGGCAGCAATAGAGGCCACCTGAATCAAGCAAAATGAGACCCAACTTGCTTTGTAGGTAACCTTTCTTATCTGTTTATAAATCTAACATGTAGTAGTCTAAGACTTAAAAGATACACTTGCACACTAAGTGAAAAGAAAATTAACACCAGGCAAAAACATTGGCTAGCTGATGGTGCCCATTCTGAGCAGAAAGGCCAGTGAGCTCAGGCATGTTCCCCAGTAAGAGCTCCTCCAGGTTTCCAGGGTCTCTTTCAGACCCAGATGTAACTGACCCCTCCTGGCCAGCCAGCTTATCATTTGGGAGCTGGATTTTGGTGTGAAGCATGAAAGAGAAGATAAGGAGTGGGGAAAGGAGGGTGAGAGTGAAAGAACAAAACATGGGCTCCCTTAAAAATTTTACCTCAATCAAGTATGTCATATTCTCATAAATAGGAGTACAGCCTCCATGCAGACAAAGCTCACTCTACCATACATTTAGATAAAAGCTCCATGCTGAACGTTAGCTCAGCCTTTGGTTTCAGAATCATGTAACAGTGCTGAATACCAGAAATGATATCTTCAGTTTATGGCCACAACGGAAACCAGCAGCCCCTGAAAATATACAGCTGTCTGCAATTACTTTACCTGGTGGGTTTTAGCTGAACGTTGAAGGAGTGGGCAGAAAGAAAAACCAATCAAGGATGAGCAAGTTTAATTATAACAATCAGAATTCATACATCACATCCTAACATAAGCTATTTTCTGCAGAAAGATATGGATGTGCCAACGTGTCAAGTGCAGTATTTTAAGGTATGAGACAACAGTTAGAAAAAAACAAAAGACAAATTGCCAGAACAGCAGCAATCCTCAAGCAGCAGCAAAGAAAAGGTGAAATCAGATGCTGTGCAGAGGTAGAGGCGCAAAGTTTACACATAAAGATGCATTACCAAAGTATCACCAACTATAAGGCAAATTAGGTTTATTTTAGCCTGTTTATTTTAGAACCTTTTATTTATGTTAACAAATAAATGTATAGGTCTTGCAAACGTGACAAAACAATCCCTTGGAACATATGCTAGTGTAAATTTAAAGAATGGATTTATGATCCAAGATTCTTACTAACATCCTTTCCTACAGTAGTTCAAGCATTTTATAGCAAAACAGCATTAGTTGGACCAACTTCCTCACGCTACTTGAACAAACCAAGGCACTGCATTATGTCACCAGCATCCTTAAAGAATCACAGAACGACCAAGGGTTGGAAGGGACCTCAAGGATCACGAATCTCCAACCCCCCTGCTACATGCAGGGCCAACAACCTCCCCATTTAATGCTAGACCAGGCTGCCCAGGGCCCCATCCAATCTGGCCTTGAACACCTCCAGGGACGGGGCATCCACAGCCTCACTGGGCAGCCTGTTCCAGTACCTCACCACTCTCTCTGTGAAGAACTTCCCCCTGACGTCCAACCTAAATCTCCCCTTCCTTCAACTTAAAACCATTTCCCCTTGTCCTGCAGTTATCTACCCTTTCAAAGAGTTGATTCCCCTCCTCTTTGTAGGCTCCCTTTAGGTACTGAAAGGCTGCAATGAGGTCACCCCGCAGCCTTCTTTTCTCCAGGCTGAACAAGCCCAGCTCCCTCAGCCTGTCCTCATAGGGGAGGTGCTCCAGTCCCCTGATCATCTTCGTGGCCCTCCTCTGGACCCTCTCCAACAGCTCCCTGTCTTTTTTGTACCGGGGGATCCACACTTGGATGCAATATTCCAGACGGGGCCTTACATGTGTTTATAGTCAGAATGAGCTTTTCAGTGTAACAAGTGCTGAACAATCAATAGGAAAAGAAGTCTTCAACATGTGACGTCAATCATTACACTTCTTTCTTAACCTCTGCTTCATTTCTACTATTATTTAGTTCTTAGCTGCTTCATAGAAAGCTGCAACCTGTGGCTCAGTTTCTACAAAAGCTCTCATGCTGAAGCAGGAGCACGTGCCAGAGCACAGCCAGGTCTGCATGGAGTTCTGGGCAGCAGGATGCATTTCTCTCTCCTAACAGTCTCCAGTTTAGTAACCAAAAATACCATACCATGCAAACAGATTGTGTTCTATGCACTGTCATAGGTCTGGAAAACACAGACAGCAGATTTGAGAATGCTTTTACTCCCTTCAAGGGTAGGATAATCACTGATGCTGTATCTCTTGATAATTCTTAAAATAAAAAAGCTGCTACTCAAACCCACAGTGAATTAATGAGAAATAATGACAGCATTTGCATGAAATACACCAAAGGATTTGATAGTCCTTTTTTGCCCATTTGCCCATTTATTCATCAAAACTGTAAAGCCTGTTATCCTAAATAACACAGCACACCTTTACTAAGCTGTACCTGCTACCTAAGCAACACCTGCTTATTAACAGACCATAGCTAATCAATAGCACATGTGAATCAGTTTCACAGAATCAGATGACGGCAGTCCTCAACGTCCAGAAATCAATGGAGTGAAGAACGACAAACTGAGCAAAATATGAAAGACCGAAGCATGCAGTTACTTTTATTAACTACAATATCAAAGAACATTAGGAAGCAAACTCACCACGGATATTTTACTTTAAAGAATACTTCCATAAACTTCACGGACTGTTCTTGAGCAATTACCTAATGACTCTATTGAGTCCAGGATCAGCTATACAGACCACAGAACTTGTTGTTTGGGTTCCCTTTTAAAAACTTATTAAAAAAAGGCAGTATTTCATCAAAGAGCTGGGAAAACTTTTGAATACAATCAGTTCAACAACTCCATGCTGGGAATTATTTAAGTGGAGGAAGGGTAACCAACCTCTTTTGGGAGAGCCTGACTGCAAGGGCAGGCTAAGATAAAACAAAATTCAAAGGAAAGACAAGGAAAACAGGAATAATGCTGCTTTGCTACACGGCCTCAGTAGCGACACATCTCCTTGGCTCCATTTAAAACAAAACTTATCTTGTTACCTGGTAAAAAATGGTTATCAACATGATTACACGGCACTTCCTCCTTGCAGCATTCCTCTCTTAATTACTGAGTTTCAACTTGAAGAAATGAAGACGCAGTGAAAGCTCAGCAGTACAGGAGAAGCAGGGAGGAACGTGTGTGCTGCAAGAACTGCCTTTAACCATGGGTAGTCCCTGCCAAAGCTGTCTTCCTGTGCCATGGATCCTGGGGTTAGATAGGAACCCACGAACTTCATTGGCAATTCCATATTGCTACCCATCTTTCTCCATGAATTAACTGCAGATTAGCAGCAGCAGTTGTATCATTCTGAAATTGTTCTACTCAGGAGAAGTTTAATAAAAGGCTTACTCCAGAACACCCAACTATAGTAACAAACACACCATAAAAACATTAAGTACGTTCATATGAAGTGTTTGGTTTACCACTGTGTTATTAAAACCTACTGACATATCCGACACCCAAAATTAAAAGGTAACAATGCTTGGACAGAATTCTTTCACCAGGAAAGACTTTTAAGCTTTTTCCATTACTTTTTCCTTTTATTGTCTGTCCAGTGATTTAGCAGTTGCCTTCAAAAGAAGGAGTTGGTTCTGCCTGTGGTACAGATGAGTAACACCACAGCGCATGACTGCCTGAAAGCAGCCTTCTCGGCGTGTAACTATCACTGAGCACGCCGCCATACATGCATGTGTCAGGAAACTTTCAACAAATTAGGCCAAGATCAACGAGTTGAACAGGATTCAGCTGCTACTTTGATGCGAGATTCTTTTCCGTTTTATTATCCCCTGTATGGACGGTTTTACATTCCATCCCAGCAGTGCTTCTGCTCACTGACTTACTATTTCATATGCATAATTTCCATACTACCACACTTACAAGGGCCTTGTGCAACTGATACTGCTGTCAATTCTCTGCTTCAGAACACAACTCCTGCAGATGGTGGCACACACACAGTGAAGCCCTGCTGGATCAGGCACTGCAAAGCTCACCCCAAAGCTCTCCGTGGCAGCCACACCACAGCACACCCCTCCACATGTCTTTTACTGGTACCACTGCCACCAGTGACTCCATTTGCTGAATTCTGTCACTGAAAAAGATAGTCCAGTGCAACAGCTCGGTTAGGTGGTAATTTCATATATAATAACTTCTGTACAGATGAAAAGCTTTAAAGCTCTCTGAAATAATCAAACTAAGCACGTAATGTACGTGGTGCATGAACTCCACACCTCCATTCTCTCTTCCCCAACAACTATTTTTGTCTTTTGCCTTAAGTGGGAAACAAAACCTCAGCAAAGAGCAGCATTTCCAGCACAAGCCCGACCAGGCCCACGAGGCATTACTGCACCGCTGTACTATTACTGGGACTGCCCCAGCAGCTCGGGCAGGTGACGAGCTCCCTGTCATGTACGGGCAGGACTGCAGCTGCAGCACAGTGCTGGGCTGCAGGAGCGACGCTAAGTCGGCATTTACGAGTGCGTCAGTACACACAGGCAGCACGGCCCCATGCTACCGATGGGCACACGTGCTGCCAAAAGGTTTCATCTGCAGTTAAATAAAAGTTCTGTGGTCTGGAGAGCATTTCTGTCTGCCTGCATGATATGTCTGCTTGGAACTGTCCAGGGATACATTTCTCTCTTCGTAAGGAAGGCACACAATTAATTCCAGGATAAAAGCGACCACGAGAACACAAGTGGGGCTGTCAGGAGCCCTCAGGAGCACAGGCAGCACACGCCAGGCTAAGTATGTGAGGCTGGCAGCTGCTTCAGGCTGACAGCAGCACTCCAAGAAGTGCTGACTTCGAGGAACTCCACAGGGGCCCAAGGCTAACGCCGGGCAATTTCAGCCAGGTCTGCAGCCCGCGGCCTGTGTGGAGCTCTCACACAGCTTTATTTTACATTTGGGGTAATTAAAGGCCAGCAAATTGCACTAAGCTGCCCATCTTGGTCCCCATCTCTTCCCACGGAAGCAGCCTGAACCGTCAGCACGAGCGAGCTGACTACAGCTCTTAACACTAAGGCCTTCGCAAGCCCAACCTTCTGAAAAAACTCAGGAGCGAACCGAACGGGGAAATTCTATAAATAGGTAAAACAACAACAACAACAAAACAAAACAACTAACCAAAGCAAAACAGAAACAAAGAGCCGACCCACAGGAAAGCAGCGGGGATTCGGCAACGCTCCTACATGTCAGCAGCGCCGCACGGGCGGCTGAGCGCTCCGCTCGCGGTGCCGGGCCTGCAGCGGCCGCAGCCTTCCTCCGCGCCGCCGTGCCCATGTATGTAGAAGCTCTCGGGGCCGGCCGCGTGCAGCGCGACGGAAAGCGGAGCCGGGGGAGGAGGAAAGGGACGGGACGCGCTCTGCCCGATACACGCGGCGTTTCCGCGGAACCGAAAGCGACGCACGGCGCCGGCCAGCACCCCGCCCGCCCGGCCCGCCGCCTCGCCCCGCACCTGGTTCCCGCAGCGCGGGCTGCCCGTCGGCCGCGCCGTCCCGCGCGGCTCTGCGCTTCGTCCACGGGTTCTCCTTGGGCGGAGGGGCTTCGGCCGCCGCCGGCCGCCGCCGCCGCTCGTCGGGCTCGGGCTCCCGCCGGCCGCCGCTCT
The DNA here is from genome assembly GCF_987193195.1 of Phasianus colchicus. Taxonomy (NCBI): domain Eukaryota; kingdom Metazoa; phylum Chordata; class Aves; order Galliformes; family Phasianidae; genus Phasianus; species Phasianus colchicus. The sequence continues at coordinate 15,880,356 of NC_143439.1, read as the reverse complement.
CCGCGGCCTCCTTCCCGCCGGGCGAACCGGGCTCTCTCCGCCGGGCCCCTTCCGCCGGCCCGTCTCGGCCCTCGGCGCCCCAGGCCGGGCGCTCGGCGGGCGCGGCGGACACCTGCGCGGCGGACATGCCCTGCCGGCCGCCGCGAGCGGCCCTCGGGGGAAGGCGGCGGGGCGCCGAGGCGGGGCGGCCGTCTCTCCTCCCCCGGCCGCCGCCGCCGCTCCGCCCCGTCTCCCGGGGCTCCCCTGTCAGCTCCGGCGGCCCCTCCGCCGGCGACCGCGGCGGGGGCAGGAGGGGAGGAGCGAGAGAGGCCGCTCGCTGCCAGCCGCCGGCTCCGAGGGCGGCGGCCGCCCCGGCGGCGCGGTGAGCTCACAAGGGCCGCGCCGCGCCCCGGGCTCGGCGGGGTTCACGCGCCGAGCGGCCGGCCGGCACAGCGCGACTCGGCGCCGCGCGCAGCGAGAGGAAGGGGGGCCGGGAGCGCTTCGTTGCACTCGGGGACGGGGCCCGCCTCGCAAACCGCACTGAAAGCTGCGTTACGTGGGACGCGCGGAGCAGCGCCGCTCGAAAGCGGCCGGTCAGGCTGAGCTGCGCCGCCAGACTGAGCGCGGGGCGCGCGCCCCGGGAGGCAGCGGCGCTCATCAGCCGTGGGGTCACGTCTCGAGTTTAGCGCGTGGGGTTTTATAGGCCTTTCCCCGCCTTGTCGTACAAGACGACGAAGGTCTGAAAACAATTCCTTCAAAAGCTAGTTCAGTATTTTTAAAAGGAACGTTACAAATTTCTGGAGTTTTGCCTCGGCAGAATTACCTCTCATTTGAGACACCATTACTCTGCTTTTCTGAGCTTATGTGGAGACAAGTTGTGCCAAACTGAGCACGCATTGCTGTCACTGCAGATTTAAGCTGAAAACATTGGAAATAAGGGAGATCTTTCCTAGCAATACTTTTACAAATGCACCTGAAGCACTTCCTGTACAAGTGACGTGTCATTTCTCTTCATTTTCAATTGATAGCAAGAAAAAAGCACGATTGAAGTGGTAGCAAGATTTCAAACACCTAGAAGCATTTTTCTTAGCAAGTAAGAGCTCAGCTTCTTCAGGTGCACAATGTTCACCAGGCAAGGACGTGCCAATAGCACATCACAGTGACAAATTCATTTGAAATAAAGGCAAGTGTTGCTAGCAAATAAGGGCATTATCTGCATACATTTACCTCTATGCTCCTGAGGATTATTTCCCACATTGTCAGTTCAGAACAATTTGCAGTTATTTTATTTGGTGTCCCAAACTCAGAGGTTAGGCAGAAGCATTAAAGAAAGACCACTGTCAGAGCGATAGGAAAGCACAGAGCCCTACCTAGTCACTGGTAGAACAGCACTCCCCTCCTGCTTCCTTCTCCTTCTCCAAGTGCTAGGGAGAAGACAGCAGGTCTGTAGGGCAGCCTGGACGTGAGGAACTGCAGTACTGGTACCTGAAGACCAGGGAAAAGCAGGAAATCGGTTAAGAGGTGGAGGAAAGCTAGGCAGGGGAGCAGTAACATGGTAGCATTACAGAATAGCATTTTACTCATGTCTTGGTTTTGCATGGGGATGACATGCCTACAGTCTATACAAACTTTCCTTCAACACTTTGTAACTTATCATTACAGCCAAGCTGACACAGAATGTGACAACTCAAGATAAAGAAAGCTCCCTGCCCCAACTGTAATTACAATCAACATGTATAAAGAAAAGTGACAAGACAAACTAAAAATATTAATAAAAACATGTAGTGTCCCCCAAAGCAAATATACCACACCGAGAATCTTTATAATAAAATCTGCTATTTAAAGAGTATCCATTTAAGTTTATATAGCATTCTATTAAGACAAAGTCAAGCTCCATTATTTGGTGCCAAGGTGTCTTTTTGCCACTTAAGGGTGTTTTGACTTTTAAGAGCAGTAACACAACAGAAACGATTCATCTTTGCTACAGCACAAGCTCAGTGGTCACTTTGCAGGGGCATTTTTTGGACTTCAGAAGAAAAATTACAGAAAGCTCTATTTGACACTGGTTAAGACATGTTTCAAAGCTGCTTCTTCCAAGTGCAAAGCCCACTTCCCACACCATTTGTCCCCCTCATGTTTTGTCAGTCTTAGCATGCTGAGGTGGTACTAGAGCCTTCAATTTTTAGCCAGTGTAACTGAACACTGCAACACGCTTGTGTCTTGGTTGCTGGATACAGCTGGCAGACTGCTCCAGTTCCACAGAGCAAGCCACAACAGTTTTCCAGTGTTTTCTTTTTCTTTGTATATAAACATCAGCAAGCCTCAGAGATGCAAGGCCAGTAACATGCACAGCTATCTGTTCAAAGCAGCCTTTCAGCTCGCGTGCGATATTCCCATCTGGCTGAGGGACTACTGCTGCTGATGAAGACACCTCCTTTCCCCCCTTGAATGACACTCCACCATCCCAACGCTGCCCTCCCCCCACACAGATGGAAGAACAACCATCAACAATTACTTCCACACAATTCTACAATACATTCTGAGCACATCACAGCACAGTATACCCTTCCATGGAGCACAGGAACAAGCAGGAAAAAGTTCAGTGAAGCCATGGAGAAGCCTAAAATTAGACTCACAGTGGTATCTTAATTAGCTGATAGGAGCTGAATGTAGAAAAACATGAAAGCAGTTACATTGTTTATTATGTAAAGCCTTTATCTTGTGCTGTAGATTAACTACTCTTCTCATGCTACAATGCTAGAAGGAATATTCAGGAATTAAAAGGTGACAGTGAGAGTCGCTCTGAATCTGTGTTGACAAGAGAAAAGAACACCACACAACCGTTCTGCAGGATTTTTATTGAAAAACATAAAATTGAAAAATGATCAAGGTCTGTTTTTACAGGGAGTTTAAGATATGCAGAATGGCTTACCTGCCACTGGGATTTATTGCAGGAACCTTATTCCAATATTTTTCTCAAGCAATTTCTGGATCAAATATCACATTCTCACTTAACATCAAAAATGGTTTGCTAATAATACTTTCTTAGGACTTACAGAATTTACTTTTAAAAGCCAATTTTCCTAAAATTAAAACACTGATGCAGCAATTTTCCCACCTACACAGACCAGCTGATGGCCTCCTGTGTTCGATAACTGGCAGACATCAACTACATACATAGTTTCTTTCCTTCTTTTTTTTTAACTTGAGAATTTTTTTATATGTTTCTTACTGTACTCTCTTATTTGGCAACACTGCTTTAGTTACACAGCAAAGTGTGATTCTCAATTGTTGGAGACCGGTCTTTGACTATTTTCAAAATTCTTTCTCAGAAACAGGAGTTACACTCATTCATATCTGCTTCATTGCATAGTATGCCCTTTAGGAAAGTTCAACTCATTAATAACATCATCAGAACACTAACCTCAGGATGTCAAGTTCCCATCAGTTGTATAATTCCTAGTATCGTGCACTTTAGAAATATTTATGTTGGCATGTTACATTTGTAGTGCAGAGAAGTTGATTTTTTTTTATGCTTAGTCCTGGCCTTATAAAATAATCTTTTTCCTCTTCCATTTATTCATGCTCTGTCCCTTGCCACCACTTATCTCCCTTTCTTTCACAGCTGCAACAGAAACAGGACAAAGCACATAAATACATTTAAATGTGGACATCTATGGAGATGTAAAAGATTTGGTGAACAGCTGACAGCCTTTTTGTAAAACACCCTTAGTTGACAGGTAAGTTAGTATCAAGGTAAAACCCGTAAAACTTTCAGTTTAGTATTCAAGTATTTAATTTTAAAATTCAGAGCCTACATATTTCATTCCCAATCTTCCAAAATTCAGTATTTTAAGATTTTGAAACATGCTAGTCACTTTATACTCGCTTCCAATACAGATAAAAAAAACAACAATGCCTAAAAGAAATGATGATAAAACACTCGAAACAATTTAACTTCCAACAGAATATAACTTCTTTTGAATTTTCAGCACATTTTGATGTTAACTGCCTTTGGTTTTCACAAATTGTTGCATTCACTTTTATCTCAATTTATCTGACCAGTAATACTAGCAGTTATCAGTTCTGTCTGCCAGACTGAAATTCAAGATAATACACTGGAACAAACAGAGCTTTGATTGCTTCATGCACTATTAAAAACCATTATGGTAACCATGGAAATCAATAAAGCATATGATTTGAAAGGTACGTCAGTCACGTATCTCAAGAAATACCTGGATTTTTCTGTTTGTTTCTGTGTAACATCAGCCATTACAGTACTAACATTAACATTGAAGTGTTTTGGCTTTCAACTTCCCTGCAAACTTGCTTTAAAAGAACGATGCAGGACCTTACCACTAAATAAGATATGGACAGCTACCACATATAGCTGATTCATGATGACCTTTAATTTTACTTGAATTTGCTGGCATTTTTGATCCCAAAAGAAGCAGCAACAGATGGGATTTACTTAAATGCGTTCCTAATCCTACCTTTTTCTTTTTTAAAGGTCAGTTAAAAAACTTTTGAAAAACAAGAAGTTAATATGTGACTATTTTGATAACCCTTAGTCTCACATATGTTCTTAACAATCTAGAATATTACAATGTGTTTTTGCATATCAGCACTGAGTGCATTTTAAAAAGGATCCCTGCTTTCAAGGAGATGTTTATAGCACCATATAATCTGTTGTTGATTCATCTGGTTAGAATCAGACTCTTTCTGCTACTGTTTATCAATAAAAGTTATTACATTGTTATTCCCTTTAGCAATTTTTTAAAAAAAAATCTACTAGAAAAACTTCATTATCCAACTGAATGTATGTAGAAAATGAATTACTGGACACTCCATTTAGAGTTATTCCAGTTCTGTAAAAACAGTGAATAGCTACATGAGTCTTCTGGAATGGCACCCTTTAATTTAACAGCAGAAAAATCTAATGGATGCATTGAATTAAAATGTCTCTCTCACCCTTCATTCAGTTTTTAAAAGCTTTTTGCAAGATTTAATTTTGCCTCATCCATTGTAGTTAATTTCCGATTCACAATAAGAGAAAATCAGTGACAAACACAAGAGGCAGAGTGCTGGCCAAGCCATATTAAAATGCAGTAGGAATAGCAAGTGACAAGGAAGCAAGAGGAAAACATGGTAGCTGGAACAAACTGTAAATACACTGAACATAAGACAGCATCTTAGCTCCACAGCAAATTTTATATTCTATCAATATTTAAATTGGTCTGTTTTCAACAGATACACAATTAAGAATTTACTCAGAATTGATACATAATGCAATAAAGTAAGAAGTACACGAACCATTCGTGCATTAACAAATATTACCATTGCTCTTCTCAGGTAAAGCTGAAGCATGTCAGAATGGCACTTGCTTGAAAGAAAAGTAATACTGGGACTTGATCATTTTTTATATTTGTTACCTACAACATTCAAAGTAATTGAGCATCAACTACTTAACACTGCAAGAAGTTTGTTTTCCAAAGATGAGTTCCAATAATGGGAAATGAAAAGAGATCAGTTTGAATCCATGACGAAGATTGTTAAACAGCATATTTCTGAAGAAAGCGGTCAAACGCATCATAAATTGCTTTCCTAAAACGGGAAGAAACAAGTTAATTGTAGATCACTTGTATAATTTAGGAAAGGATCGACAACATTGCTAATTTCCATTTATTTCAAAATTAAGCATATCATCACAACCTGAAAATAGCATTCAGTAAAAATATGGCATTTTTTTCCTTCATTTATATCTCACTTCAATCTAGTAATATGTTTCAAAAGTTAACTAGACTACTTACCACCTTTCACAGGAATGCAAGTTTTAATTGATGAGGATTTTTGCATTCAAACGTGTCAGGATGTATGTCAGACATGCAATATAAATTATTTTTGAGGGTGATGTTTTAAAATAGCAGTAAGCTGGGAGTTCACGTACATCAACCTGATATACTGCTGTTCCTTTCTGATGTTGCCTAGACTTCCTAAACGGGATATACAGTCAGTTGCTAATTTCTTATATTTTAAAATCAGCACCACGAGTATTTACCTTTTAAAAACTAGGAACTGCAGGTATATAAATGCAATTTTATAACTGATTTATGTAACTAAAAAGTCAACATGAGTCAAAGTACTATTAAGGCAAGACTTCGTGCAAGTACCACTCATCTGCAATAAAGCTTATCTTTTAATTCTGGTCTTCAACTATTTACTCACAGAACACAATACCTGCAAAAAGGCAACAGCTGTGCAACACTATGTAAGAGGTCACTGCTCAGAAAGTATTTTCTGGTGTCCAGGAAACAAATGAAGAACTATAGGAAAGCAAGAGCGATAATGATGACCCTACTGTCAAAGGCTTACTGAATGACTTGAGATACATTACATATCATCCTCGCTCACTGAATAGAATGGTGACATTCTCTAAGATCCAATAATTTGATCTCACAAGCAGTACTTTGTATTTGCTGCTTTAATTATAGACTCATTTGTTAGAAGGAAAGTGATATCTCAAAAGTACGGTTTTAAGCTCTCTATTATTTTTATGATTTCCTGTCCACCTTACCTAAAGAGTCCTTGTTTGAAGAGGTAGGCACTGACATGACCTCCATTCAGATACCTGATTTCACATCCGGGCCAGATTTCTTGAAGACTGCGCACTCCAGTTCGAGGAATATACGCATCCTCCTTAGCTTGCACAACTATGATTAAACTGGGGTCAACTGGAACTAAAGAAAAACAACTCAAAATTGAATTAATCTAAAATTAGAAAATGATAGAAATACTTTAGCTGAAGATTTCTGCTACAATATGCTCCCAATTACTAAAGAAATACAAGAAATCTTTAGTCAAATTATATTTTTTAATGTCTCCAGCAATGTCTAATTTTTGATGCTACAGACAATTTTCTACTACTTTCTCCTTAATGACAAAACTCTATAGCATGCAGGTCAGTTCTAAGAGAGCTACCCTCCTCACCCAGGGAAAAGAACTAGAAAATATTTGAAATTCAATAGAGTAGAAGCTTTGTATTATTTTTCCCTCAGAGAGGGGGGGGAACTTTTGATACTAGAAGTCAGACACCAAGTGCAGCATGTTCACTTTCTTTTCTATTTCCTACTTCTTTTTTCTTTTGTCTGTAGCATGAATATCCTAATATATTGTTGTATAGACTTATTACTTATCACCACAATTGCACCAGTCTGATTATCAACTGGAATAAAATAAAATGCTGTTTAGAAAAATAACACAGAAGTAGAGCACAGACCACCACTCTCTTCAGAAAAATACACGTGATATGGCAGATAGTGACGAACTAAGGCATTTGCAAGTGGAGGGTCACAAAAACTTTAGACCCTTTCCTTTCATATATAGTAAATCATGAATAGAAAATATACGGTGTTAAGGTAGATCCCATCTTTTCCTTCCATTTTCCATGAAATCTGAACATTAGGTGGATTTCCGGATCTCCTCTACAGATACACATCAAGCATTCCCTGGCAAGGGATGCAGTATCTCCCAGAGCATCAAGAGACCTGAGAGACAATTGGGACAAAGGACTGCATCACCTTAACAAGCTCAATGAGATCACACATCCTCTTAAGTTTCAAGAAAGGTCAGTGCTTTAGCTAAGTGATACCTGGATAAGTGATTAGATATAAAAGAACATTTGTAATTAGAATAAAGTTTTTAATTTTCTTTTTTTTTTTTTCTTTTCTTTTCTTTTTTTTTTTTTTTGTCTACAGAAATAGTTTCTGAAGTTTTAGAGAAAAAATTCCAGTGCTGTGTCACAAAACATAGCTGTGATTTGGGACATTTTCCATGTTAAGGTATGTATTTTAGAGTATAAATATATATATATACAAATATTTTTTTAACTATTTGCATTTGGCAGAGGGGCACTGAATGCCAGAATTACAAAACTGAGGTGGCACAGGGTCTCGAATCAAGATAACTTTGTTAGAAACCTGTCAGAAATTGAAGCACTTTCTGGGACATGTTTGAGTACTCGGTATATGCACAGTAAAACCATTTTGTCTTAACAGACTGTCTACAAAAGCCATTCCAAATCTTCATCTCAATTGAACTCCCTCAATCAGTACTAGGAAGAAATCACTTGTTTGCACTGCCTGCAAGCAGACCATTAAAAGTCATTTTTTCTAGACACCAAGAAATTCAGCTTCATCAAATTTAAGACTCACTGGGCTACAATTCCCTCTGTATGTAGTGCTTGTATTGAGAAATGTTATATTCACCAAACTGCACCATCCCAGAAGGACCAGAGTTTATTCTTACTGGTCTCATTTGTCTTAAGGATCATTCAAGTTTAGCTCTCAACTATGTAGGCTACTTTCTGCCTGAAGTCAATAATAGGTTTCTGCCCAATTAGATTTAATTTTGAAAAATCTTACTAGCAGGACACAGCAGATTAATTAGATCTAGATATTAATCATATCACACAGACACTTTGCTCTTTTAATTAATATGTATGTGCACTATCTCATATCTGAAAATAGCCACAGCACAGCACAGAAAAAATGTGCACAGATACAGAAAGGCACATTTTCAACTGACTCGATCATCAGTTGGTCGTTAAGAAACAAACCAATCACCAGGAAATTGAGTGTTAAATAGATTTTACAGAAACAACACTCAATGCTTTTGTATTCCATCTTAAAGTGACAGCAGGTTTGCCCAGTTAGAGAATACCTTTCCTTGTATAGTATTCTAATTTAGTTTTCCCAGCTCCACGTTGAAACAAATGAATACATACCTGAGAAGTTAGCTACATGAGTACATTCATCCATTACTCCTTTCATGAACCTTAATGATTCTCTCTGTAAAGTGTCACTCTTTGCTCTATTATTTATCCTGTGTCCCTGTTGCATGGTTAAGTTTTTATTGCTAGTGGTTGAAAATGTTTGATTGAAGCACTGAATTTTAGGAGCATCTTGCATTAGGAGTCTTTCTGATGAGGCACTTAGAGGACTTCTACTTGCGGTAAAGCTGTGGACAGCTTCTTTAGACTCAGTCTTGTTTGATGAATCAAAGCTGAACATTCTGGAAGCCACATCTATGTCCTCCAGACTATCCACATTGTCAGGAAAGTTTTTAACAAAATCTTGTCCCATCTTGAAAGAATCTGTCTAAACAAAGACAAGTCATTTATTAAGGGACTCGTTTACCTCAGCTAGTTAATGTTAGTCTTCAGATCAACACAATATTCAGTAAAAAGAAGGCAAAGAGCACTGCTTGCAGTAGTTGCTATTTTCAGTCTACATGTCACACAGTGAATTAAATCCCAATAGTCTTTTGATATTTTAATTCTACATTTGTCAGCTCAAGAAAGTACTTATGTACAGTAATACACGATGCAAACGTTTGTCTTTTTTAAATTCTGCATTAAATCTTGAATTCATGACTGCAGTTCAGCAAGCTTGCATTTCTGAGCAAATAGATCATAAAAGCAATGCTTTTCTCAGATTTGTGTCTCTCAAAATAGTAGTACTGTCTTTTTAAAAAAGTAGCCAAAAGTAAACAACAGGGTTTTGTTGTTTTTTTTTTTAACAGATGGAAAGGAAAATAGGCAATAGTAAGAAATATATTTGACTAGATTTGATGTTCGGTTTAGAAAAACCTAAAAAATCTACAAATTTACTTCCTCCAAATAATAGGATGTCATAAGCTGAGCTTCCTGTAATGTGTCTTCCTTTCTTTCTTTTTTCCCCTGCTTAATCTATTCAAATTGAGTATTTGGAAGCAATTCCAAATTCAAAGGACAAAAATTAATCATTAGATGTTTCAGGCTACCAGCTTTCCTGATTACAAAGCCATTTACTGGGATGAATTATCTGTATTTTCCACGTTTTGACTGAATACATTTAGCATTGTGGATTGCATTAACTCTTTATTAAGGGCTATACTTAACATGTATTTTTCAACTAAAATATTAGACATATGCAAACGTTTGCAAATAGTGAAAATAAACTATACTTACTCCACAGTATTCAAGCATTTGAATGATTTCTTCTTCGTAAACAGTTTGTGTATAATATTGTTTCTCAAGCTCCCTCCAGTTCACTGCCTTACTCAGCACACCCTGAAGTTATAAACACAAGTGTCTAGTACAAGCAAAAGCCAAAGACTTTTCTAAAATAATGACATGCAGACAAAATTGATTTGTTCCTGGGATTTGATTTTTCCAGTGCAGTTCTGGCTTAAGTTTCCAGACAACCCTTAGAATTATTGGAAGCTTTTAAGCACGCATCGTAAGCAAACACACAGGACATGGAAATACATTTCACCTTAAAGAAATAAAAATAAAAATAATAAAACACACATTTAGACTGAACTAAATCAGAGATTACTATGAATGTCGGTCTATTAAATCACTTACCCAGCCGAAGTAGCAAAAACAGTTACTATATTATCATCCAGCTATTTAAGCCAGGCTTTGACCAGTAAAAGCATATTTTCAGTTTCCTTCCTCACCCTTCCACATTCAGAAAAGGACTCCAATCACTGTGTCACAAATCAGCCCTTGCCCTTCATTTAGGACATGACTCAGTGAAGTAGCTCAAAGCTATCTTCTCATCATTTTGTATATCCTAAGCTTTTTGCCACTAGTTACTAATAAAGGCCAGAAGGCAATGAAATGCTTAACTGCAAAGGTGAATGTAGCCAGCCCAAACATTTTACCTCATCTATCTAATCACATTTCACTATATTAATATAAAAATATTGGGCAATTACCGTAGTAAAGACTGCAGAAGCTGTTGACCACGAAAGACACGGAATCAATGGCAATGGTTTAGGCCAATTCGTCACTGCCAGGGAAGCCATCTAGAATCAAACACAGTTATTATATATTTTAACGCTCAATTCATAATATTTTTGATGGTATTTTAAGAACTCTCTCATCTCCAATTTATTTGTTTATACAGCATTAAATAAGAAGTACCAAAGCACTTAAGGACTGTGGTAATTGGATATCCTTCCACCTCTTTAGAATTCAGAAGGTTCAGTCTGCTCGAGTGATTTCCACAGTAACAAATATTGTTGCGGACAGGATCAATTTCACAGATGAACAGGGTTATAACTACAAGAATTCTGGATGGGATATTTGTTTACAGTTATTTCAAACAATGACAAACTTCATGCAGCTTTGTCATCAAGCTCTTGCAAGCTTATTTTGAGGCAAAAATAAAGCAATCTATAAGAAGAACTATTTAAAATTTCACAATTTTGAATTTGTATTCTAGAAACAAAACATAGGTGAGAAGTCAGTATGTTAAGAGGACTGTTTTCCTGCCCTTCAAAATCTAATTTATTGTTTTTAAATCAGGACATATTTTGGTAACTATTCTGATCACATCAGAAATATCAGAAAAAAGCTCAACGTACTAAACAGTGTAAAATCCCTCCTACAAAATATCCCATGTTTGTCCTAGACATTCTAGTAAGTAGACTTATACAATGGAATTATAATTTTATTCAAATTATTTTTAATAATAAAAAGGGACAGAAGCATCACATAGATATGTTACAATAGTCAGAAAGCCAGATGTCTTTGTCGTTAGTTCCAGCTCTCTCCATCATTAGAGCTGAATTAATGCTACTTACTTTCAGTTACAGAATACTTTCTAAAGACTGTTTTAGATTCATTAGGATGAGTCAAAAATGTATGCTTCTGCACTAATGAAAAATATTCCAAAAGAGTTTCCAAGTTTACTTTCTCTGATCTTGCCTCTTGCTATACTCATGCTGCATATGACAACTGGTATGGGATACAGCACTCTGTCAATCCTACAGTATTCACGTAGAAGCTTACAAAGTAGCCTGCAGATAGCAGACGACACATCAGTTTAATAATTACAATCCAGCTTATAAATAAGGCAGGGGAGATACATTTAACACAGAAGTTGTCTCATCAGGATGATATTTATGTGAATGTAAGGTATTTTAAACAAGTATGACATTTAGAGTTGTAAAATTGTGCTTTGGAGGAAAATTATTTTTCTTTCAGTAGACACTCTCATTAAAATTATCTACTCAGTTCTTGACAAGAAATAAACAGAAAAGGATCAGCAAAATGGAGGTATGCTGTTTTAATAGGCTTTTTATACATGTATCTCAGAGCAACATGCATCCGTGCAGACAAGAATAATACTGTGCATTAGGATTTCAAGCATCTTACAATGAATACCGCTGTTTGAGTTGGAATATGCACAGTCACACCACACTCCAGAAATCCTCTCTAATCAATATCAAAGATGAGGAAAACAGTTGAGAACAGACCCAACACCAGAAGTCACAAAAGTTATGGTATCTCTGTAGAGAGAATGCATTTCACTCAATGCATTCAAAAACAACTTTAAAAATAATGGAGGAAAGGAGGTTAAACAAGCAATTGATCAATATAGATCTTCTTTCAAAAAAGATTTTTTCCCCATTGGGAAAAAAAAACAAGTATGTGAGAAGATATTCATATAAAGCCTCTGAGGAGATGGCTGACGAAGGTTGCTATGATTTGTCAGTTTTTAATCAAGGATTATACTAATTCAGGACTATTGAGCATGAGAATTGCTGACAATTTTTCTCATGACTCTCAATGTTTATTTTAAAGTACTTCAGAGAGGAACACTGTAAAACAAATTATTTCCATGTGCTAAAAGATCAAATGAGAAGTTAAAAAAGATTACTAAACAGGAAATATAAAAGCTTACATGTCCTCCCATGGATATTCCAGTCATCCCTAGCGGTCCATAGCCTTCTCTCTCTAGCCAGTGCAAAAGAGCTGCCGATTCTAGAACAAGAGCTCCTCCCATCACAAACAGGTCCGAGACATTTTTTAAACATGACCGTCTTTTCTCCCCAGAAAAGGAAAAGACAGGATTTATCTAAGATTAGATTTTGACAACTGTCATCACTCTATACATACTTTCATAGAAAGCCTCACCACATTCCCAGAGAATTTTGGATCTTAACTCCTGTTGATTCAACAGAAGAAGCAAGTCCAGATTCTCTGGCAATTTTTCTAAACAAGGACTAGGAATAGACACCTGCTAAGCTTCTAACATCACTCACCACCTGGTCGTTTAGAAACAAGTATTAGCAACATTAGAATCTCATTAGCAGTAATCTTCTGTGCTGTCAAGTTATAATGGGTATTTTAAAAATAGAATCAGAGCAGTTCAATCCCAGACATATACTATCTCAAATGCAGAAAAAAATCCTTTTTTTTTTTTTTCCTTTTCCTCCTCTTATTTACCTGTTTCACATCACTGAAAAATTGCACACAACATTTGAAGAGCAATCAGTATGCCAGCTTTGGAAGAACTCAGCAGTGTCATTGTAAGAATGAAATTGTAAAGTGGGAAGTTTGTCACGGTACTGAGAAATTCATGTGGTGTACTCTAAAGCATCAAAACAGAGGAAGCAAAAAAGGAGAAAGCTATTCAGCTGAACCATCAGAGGAACTCTCAAAAAGCAAAAGTATTTTACAGAGCAATTAACATACCTCTAAATACGTAGAAATACACTGTGCTAGTCACAGGAGAAATTAATGCAGTTGCTGCAAACCAGCTAACGTAAATCTTTCTGACAGCTTGGTTATGAAAGATTCATCAATCCTCCATAGCTGCTGTATTTACTAAGCACTGTTACTACTGCGTTAACTAAAAACACTGCTGCTGCTTTGTAAGCTTGTATCAAAGATTGACAGTTATTGCTTGGGGCACTTGCCTTTCAGAGAATCCTTGTCTACATCATTCATATACTAAGCTGTCAAGCTAGGATGATAGAAAAAGGAGTTAGAAATATCCTCACCAAATTACTTTTCTGCATCAATTACTTAACTACAAGGAAAAAAACAAAAACAAAGCTTGACCTATTCCAGCACACACACTCTCATCCCTTTCCTATAATCTTATACTTCTAAATGCAATAATTTTTTTTTAAACTAAGTGTTTTTCCTATTAGAAAAGTAGTTTTATAACAATCAGCTGGCAATTTTGTGTTTTCATTTGGTTTTTACCTTTTAAATAGCAGTTCTTATGTCAAAATAAAGTTCTGCACCTGATTTGAAAATAAACTTAGAAACCATTTCTGGAATTAAAACTTCCTCAATACTGAATTTTGCATACTTTGAACAGGCTAACAAACAAGCAACATCAATATTCTTTGTGTCTTACTGTGATCCTTTTGAAATATCTAGAAAAAGGTAAAACTGAGCTACAAAAATGAACAAAGATAACTCATATTTGACTGAAATAATTGCAGCATGCAGACACAGTAGTTGATCAGGAAAACAAACTGTTGCTTGCATTCACACTCATCTCATTCTTACACCTCAAGGCCATCTTATGCAAACTTTCCCAATCACAGTGATCTCTTAACAAACAGAAGTAAAGTAGCCCAGCAAAGGCTTGATGATTTTATGTTAACGGGATGTTTGGGATTTTATTTTTCTCAATAAGTTCACAAAGTTTATATTCATTTGAGCTTCCTGAGGGAAAAAAACAAGTTGTATTTTGAAAAGATTGCATCTTGCAATACTTACATTTGATCCTTAGGTTTTCTGCAGCCATGTAGAAGTCTCAAGTTAAAGAAAGTCAGAATTATCTACATAAAAATTGGCGATTAAAATAAAAAATAAATCACATACACAAATTGCACACCGATTAATTAAAATTTGGAACTTAAATTCCAAATATTTAACTGAAAGTAAATCACATTAAATACAATTTGATTATGTAATTTATAACATAAGGTTTTATTTCTATCAGGTATGGGGGTATAAAGAAAGCATAACCTGAGATTCTATTTAATGAAATGAGGTAACATTGTTACAGAAGTTGCTGATGAGTTGATGAAAACTTATTTAATCTAAAACAGATCTTAAATGCCAAGATTAAGTTTCTCAAAAGCATTTGAAACAGGAAATCAAAGGAAATAACATTGTTTTTCATCATTAATATGTCCAGAAGTCATGCAGTATGATGTAGAATGAATGCAGTTTTCATTCTGCCATGACTACACTGATCAATCATATTAGTAACCTTGATGATGAATGTGAAAACAGATTAACACCAGAACTTCTACTCTGATGACTGTTCTAAGGAGTTGCAGAAGATGTTTTCAGAAAAATCAGAATGTGTAACAGTAGCATATTATACTGTGTTCCACCTCATGTCCCATTCTGTGGGTTCCTACCTTGTGGAGAAAACACTGAAAACTGCCTAAGAATCCTATTTTCCACAAAAGGATATAATAGGGATTTTCAAGCAATAGGGAAGCCATACAGGCTTCTTTTATCATTGGACGAGCCATTAATGTGCGTCTCCTCCAGAAGTGCTAAAAATAAGATGCATAATCATAATAAGATCAAATCCAAATATTTATTTTCTCACTAATTCATTTCACATTTTACTTACGTGATCCCCAGTGCCTGCTAAATGAATGCATACAGGTCTGTGCTTGCTGTTCCATCTTCTGGGTGTTATGAACTGAAACCTATGAGAAACAAACATTAAAGTAAGAGTATCTGTTGCTTCATATAAGTAAGTTTAAAAAACAAACAAAAACCAACACACTGTGACAGCAAATTGTTGATAAAGCAATATCATTTTTCATAAACATATCCAGCAAAGAAAGAAATCCAAGAGTATGACAGCGTAAATTCCAGACACCAAAAGGAGTCAAGCAGAAAGATCATGCTCCTAAAACAGACCACTACCTCATCATCACAATTCAAATTGTGCACATTGGAGAAGTGGAATTGCAGATGAAGAGCTGCCTGAACAAGAATGCCTAGCTCTCCTAGGCAATATTGCTATTTCTCTCCTGAGGGCACAACAGCTGAAACTGAAGAATAGGATGAGCAAAACGTTTACATTAAAATGAAATATAAATAGTTTAATAAACCCACAAACACGAAACAGTTTTATACACCAACATTTAATGCCTTCTGCTGCTACTGTTAGCAGCAGTAGTTACAGTTACAGTAGTTAGTTACAGTAAAGCTATTGGGAGAAAAAAAAAACATTGTTTCTAAGGCACTAATATTTTCTCCACAAGATGGAGCACAAACCCACAACTGAATTACATTCAGGAAAAAAACAACAACAAACAAACAACAATAAAAAAGCGATGCAAGATTTTAAGGGAAGTTTCAAAACTCTAACAGTATTGCCCAATGCAACAGCATAAAATAACCTCACAGTGCAAAGGAACACATAAGAAAACAGGCAGTATACTAGATTTTCAGTTATGGTACTAATTAGGGATGCTTGAACTTGTATGTTCAGCCTTTAAGATAGTAAACAAAGCTTGGGGAAAAAAAAAAAAAAAACCAACTGCGATGAAATTGTTTGCTTTTAGTTTTGACCTAAACTCACCTTTTCTCAACTTCAAAGCAGTTTTAGTGTCAAAATAGCAAAAATGCAATCTAATATCTTGACTATTTTAGATCATTAAGCTTTCAAAGAGTGACAGATTCTCTTGCTGCAATTACATTCACTTATATCTGTACATAGACAGTATTTTTTTTTAACGGAATTTGAATGGTTCCTTCAAATACAATGTAAGGAGTTTCTTTTATATAAATAGTTTCTCTTGTTCTGTATGAAACAAACAGCTTCTGTCCAATGCTTGATTTCTAGCATCATCTTTGTTTGGAAAACAAACATTCCGTAGTTAAGGGCAGTATGATTTCAGCACTCAAAAACAAACAAACCAACCAATCCCACAAGACTTCAGAATCTAAGCCTGTGACTAGCAGAGTCAAGTAATCCCAGGTTTTAACTTTTCTCACTGTAGCTTAAGTGTTTCATAAAGAGTTACGTCATCCACTTTCAGCTAAGATTAGACTAAAGAGTTTTCCACGTTATTTCTAATAATAACAGAAGCTCTCCTCTAGTTATAGATAAATACTCACATAATTACAGCAAAACTTCCATCTCTTGTAATGCTCATTTTTTTCCTGGCTTCAGAACATAATCAATCTTTCTCAAATTTGACTCTACACTTTACAATAAAGCATCCTATCAAAGTATGTTACCCACACAGATTAAAACTATCACACAAATAAGATTATTTGAAACTTTAAGGTCAAAACATATTCCAACATGTTAGCTGGAAAAAAAAAAAAAGGCAGTTTATTTTGCAGGTAATCAGTGTAGTGATATATTGGCTTCATGGTAAAACTACTGATGTATCATTTTCATTTCTCTCCAGTAGTAGCTTCAGAAAGGAAATACCACTTGATTTCTCCTACCTGGCTACAAGGGACTCAACAGGCAGGATACCCGGAACATAATGAGCTAAAGGGGAAATGAAGTGCCCCTCAAGGATTTTACAGTCTGATTGTTCCTCAACCTGCAGAGGGAATGATACATATCTATCAACAGCCAAATATTTTCATTTTTCCTTATAAATGATCTATTAAAGAACCAAGTAATAAGCTTAAGCTGTGCTGCTCTAGTAGCATATACTTCAATAATATATACCATGTTTTGAGCATTTTTTGAGCTTCAGCAATTAAAATCTGATGCTCCCCACTCCCAGTTATCGACTGATGAGAAAAAAATGTAAACATATCTGTACAACCACTACTTCAGTCTTCCAGCTTACTTTAATTATATTTATAACAAATATGACCACCCAGTCTCCTACATACACATAATCCCTAAATCAAGTTCCCAGTTGCCAGTCCCAGCAGCAGAACATCCTGTAATAACATCAGGAAAATACAGATTCATATGTATCAAAATTCAATACTTCTAGTCTTTAAAATCAGTCCGGAAAGGACTAAATTTATTTCATGTTTATATACCATTAGGCAAATAAATTTAGTTAAACTGTATTCCTTGCATTTACATACCTTGTCAATAAAAACTGGGTAATCTTTTGAAACCAGTGTCTGGCATTTTTCCCTGTTTCCAATAATCTTTCTGAATTCAAATATTCTGTTGAAAAGAAACAAGTAAAGAAAAGATTCAACTTCCAGTCTAACTATATATATTAAACTGCATTTACAGATCAGTCAGATTATGATGGCATAGGTCTGTAAGAACATTTTTAAGTTAAAAAGAAGAAAAAAGAAGGAAAAAGAATATTGCTACAGCTTACACAGTTTTTAAATAGTATTCTAAGCTTGATATGTAAAAAACTACTGCCATTTTTCAGAGCTAAATTAAGTCATAGGAACCCCCTGCTCTTACATATCCTTGGAGACATACTGGGGAGATACAGGCAGAATGGAGAAAAGGTAAAACTGCTAACATCAAACTGTCAGTGGCTCAAGGTGTAACTGACTCAAGTCACAAGCCATATTCAGTGAATTTCACAAATGACACAATCTGGAGTGTGAGATTGATAGCTGGATACCTTTCAAAGCCACCTGGGTAAGCTGGAAGAACAAGTCAGCAAACACCCTAAAGCTCAACAATCCAACTGCCAAGTCTTGCACCTAGACCTGTGCAACAATATAAGCTAGGAACCACCCAGCCAGACAGCAACTCTGCAGGAAAAGGCATTGAGCTTCTGGCAAACATGAGTTTGCAGCATGGCCTTGCAGCTCTGCAGACCACTGGTATCACCTCAGCATTCAGCAAAAAGGCAGACAGAGAGTGAAAGGAAGAGACCACCCTCTACTCAGCACTCATGAAGTCACATCTGGAATACTCAGCCCAGTTCTGGGACCACTGTTCTTAAGACATGCTGACATATTTCAGAGTGGAGAAGAGTGCTGCTAGAATAACTCGAGCACATAATGTACGAAAAAAAGACTGAAGAAACTGAGTACATGTTGCCTGGGGAAGGGAAGGCTTAAGGGCAAATACAGCTGTTTTCTTCTGCTGCTTAAAAAGGCTACAAAGTCTCATAGAAGATGAAACAAAACTTAGCACAGTGGTAGACAGTGAGAGGGCAAGAAACAGTGGTTGTGAGTTGCAACATTAGAAATTGCCAATGAAATATTTTTTCACAACGGTAGCGTTTAAGCACTTGATAACCTCATACCCAGGGCAACTGAAATCTCTATCTTCAAGGGACTTCAAACTCAACACCAGGAGGTGCTGTCTGACTTGAAAGAATTACAAGGCTAGCTTGGTTTTGAGCGGGGGTTGAGACAAGATGCCCTCAATACATGTCTCATAACATTAACTACTCTGTGCTAGGAGTCACTAGTTAGTTCTTTTGTCTCTAAACACATGCAAAGATATCACCTGATTGAAATAAAACAGCACATTTGGATGGCCAGTACAGAAGAATGGCACAACAGGAACAACCTATTCACCTTCCTTAAAGCAAAGAAAGCCACCATACAAAGCAGTTTATCACCACAAGAACAGCTGTACTGCATACCCTGCTTTTCTTACGCAGAACATAACACTAAATATTTCTAAGAGTAAGAGTATAGGTATGAGACATGAGTATGGAGGATGAACTAAATGCAAAGATGTTCTGCTTGATGCTAATCCTACAAAAAATACACGTACATATTTCCTCTGTGGCCTGGAGAATACTAAACCTATTGAAAGAAAAACCTTTTACATGTTCAGAAATTTTAACCCTTGTTAATGAGCTGAGGATAAAGAATTGGGATACAGGTCATCACATCAAGGATGTGCTCAGTAAATCTTCAGATTACATCCAAGTAAGACAGTCAGTGACATCAGTCAATCTTAGTTAATGCTAAGAAATCTCATAAATTGTTCTAATGGGTTTTCATAGTGAAAACAAACACAATCACTATTTCCAGCATGATCAGCATGCTAGGGAGTGTACTCCTCCTCCCACTGGCTGGTGTGAAGAGGCAGTGTTCTTTCTTCCTTCATCTGGGTGAAGCCAAGCTGCCAGGGAACAGCTCATCTTTCCAGCCAGGGGTAGCATGTAGAAAAAGTTCCTCTTTTCAGATCAGCAGGCCAGCGATTCTGTCCCTTGTACTGCTTACAGCTTTGGATTTCATGCAATTCCTCCAGCTCATTAAAAGGAGGAGCTGTAGCTGATGCCATCATTTCTGTTTGACATTAGTGGTTACCCTTACAGACCCTTTACTGCTAACAGCAGAATTAGTCAGAAGTTACTCCACACAGTAAGTGGGGGGAAATGATGGGGAGAAGGGTTAGTGAAACACAGTTAAGTCCTCCAACCTAAAAGTTTTCATGGAAAGGGTTTGATAAACATCCTATTTCAGATAAACATGCACAACATACAATATAGAAATGCCACAGTCACAACCAAGTGAAGTACACATTTTTGCTTATTCTAACAGAAGTAAACTGCATTAATGTTTTAAAAATTCAACATTTTCATTTTGCTACTTGAGATAAATCAATTAAGGTACGAGATTTAAAAAACAAACAGCCTGCATGACTCCATCACTCTCCACAGCAAACAAAGCTTCTGCTACAAGTTTTCTTCATTGATTTTCAAACACATACAAATTAGCTTATGCAATAGAGATTTATCATTTCCTATTGGTATACCACATGATACAGAATATATTCAGTCACTTAAAGGTCAAAACAAAAATAACGATTAAGATACGCAACTGTTTTCAAATGTTACTCACTATTTGAAAAAAACTGCAAATGTTTAAAAATTAAACAGTAATTCTCTTATTTTAAAAACACCAAAAAAGAATCACAGCATCACTGGGGTTGGAAGGGACCTCTGGAGATCATCAAGCCCAACCCTCTGCTAAAGCAGGTTCTCTACATTGGGTTACACATAAAAGCTTCCAGATGGGTCTTGAATATCTCCAAAGAAGGAGATGGACAGCCTGATCCAGTGCTTTGTCACTCTCAAAAAAAAAAAAAAGCTGCTTTTTTCTCATATTGAGATGGAACTCCCTGCGTTCCAGATCACCCCTTGCCTGTCGCTAGGCACCACCTAAAAGTGCCCAGCCTCATGCTCTTGACAACTGCCCTTCAGATACTTCTAATCACTGATAAGATCTCCTCTTAAAAAATGAGTTTATTGCTTTGGGGATGAGAAACATTGCTGAACGCACCTTACCCTTCTAAAACGCATTTTTATTCAGCAGTTACAGAAAGTTAGCGAGACCACCTTCGTGTTAAACAGAACAGTTCCTCTGGAAAAGAATTAGCTGGTTTTCTTCTTGGTCTAGACTTTTGAGAGCTACTACTTAACATGGGTTGTTTTATATTTATAAGTGAAAAATATGATTGGACACACACATTCTCTGAAGAAAATCCTCTTTAAACAGAAAAACATTTAAGAGATCCCTTTAAGACTTCTAAATCCAGTTACTGCCTCAGTATGGAAATACAAGATATCCTGACCAAAGCAAATTTCAGCGTAACTTTTTAAAAAAGAATACAGAAGAGCATCAACATTTTGTTTTGTTTCCTTTTAATATAAAGGACATATTGTGCTGTTATTATTTTTTTAAACAAGTCACCTCTTCAGATCCTCTGGCTTTCCCCATCCTCTGATGAAGAGTTTAGTGAGGAGAAGCTTTCTGTACAAGACATCTAATTTACTTACACCCATTAGCAGCAAACTGACATCTAGAAAAAAGAACAGGTAAAAACAAGGCAGTTAAAGGGGTTAACTTGAGGGGCAAGTTCATTGCTTATTATTCTAAGTTGGTTCTATTTCTGGCACCTGTTCCAATGAAAAGCCATACCACTCTACTACAAGGAAGTTAACCTTGATGCTTAGGTCAATTCTTTGCCTTTTAAACAAAGCATAAAGGCAGTTAACACAAATTCTGCCTTTGCTTTAAAAAAAGAAAAAAAGTGGAATGTAGCAGTAGGAATTTGACACACCTAAAAAACCAGAAAGTTATCACATCATCAATGAAAAGGTTACAGAAGAAGCACATGAGGTCATAGCATTACATCTCCAGCCTGTTCTAAGTGTATATTACTTAGACCAATAAGAAGAGCAGCACTGATCTCTATCCTCTGTCAATATAGTCATAATGGTAAATATTTTTCAATCTAAATGAGTTTCCATCAGTGCATTTCAGAATGGAAACCTCGTCCTTTATCCCTTCCTTTCCAATTTTCCCCCACTCATTTCTTACAATTTCGAAAACAAAGCTCTCGCTACCTTCAGAGAACAAAACAATAAAAAAAAAAAGAAACCACACCATCAGAATCCTTCCACCAGTATCATTTTTTACGCAGGAAATGCATTAGCACAAATACAATTAAAGCCAACAAGGCTTTAGGCCAACTCTGTCTTACTTTCAAAGCAATACTTACTGAAGTGAGCTTAGAGCCACTACTGTGCTCTTCCAATAAGGAAGGAAAACAAACAAACAAGAACAATCTGGTTTCTTGATCAACAGGATACGGGTTATTCAATGGAAATGAGGTCCACAGTCTGCCCTACACCTAAGACAACAAAAAAATATAATAATCAAAGACTTGGTTAATAAGTTGCCTTCATCTACCTTCTAATTTTTCCAGATGCCTCTATAGTAAAAGGCCTAAATAACTTCATAATACCCCAAAAAAGTGTGATTTCATTCATGCTTCTCATGCTAATTCCAATTAAATTTATTCAACTGTATTTTAATACGGTCATTCTGAACTTGTCTGAATGTAACAAGTTGGAAGTGTTGTTAGATTAATACATCCCTTTGCTCTTCTAAAAACAAATAATCAATACTTAATACATCATTAAGACTCAAGATACCAAAAAAATAAGCAAAAAAAGCTTTAATGCTTTTGTTAATAACAAAATAGAATAGGCTACTTTAGTGCTAAAACAAACAACCCGTAAAACAACATTCAGTCATTATATGACAGAAATAAAAACATGCTATCACCAGAAACTTTCATTTTAACACTGCAGAAAGCAGGCTGGTGGAGTAACACCTGATATCTCCAATTGCTGATTCACATCTGCCTGCTCTAGAAGAATAAATTACTTTGGTATTGAAATACACACACACAAGAAATTCCCAAACAATATTAAGTTATGCAATATAAGCTATGAACCAACATAAAAAACATAAATACAACAACACAAGTGCTGGTAGCTGGTATCAACCTCGAGTGATATATTTTGTATCAAAACAGATAGGAGGGGAAAGACAGAGACTAATCTTCCACCATAGACATGCTACCAAAATTAAGTTTTTTACAAAGAGATCTGTATACATCTACCTTCTTCTCAACTCAAAGAAACCACTGAAAATTGGTTCTTAAAATTCTAGCCACCTTTTGATTGTAATGAAGTAATAAAGACCTTGCCCAGTCTTCCTGCTGTTTTTCACACAGTAAATATTTTCTGGTACCAGAAAACCAAAGGAAAACTAGCACCCCACAAAAAAAAGTTTCCACCCAGTCTTCAATTCAAGCTTTCCTGGGAAAAGACCCCAAAGACCACCATCTTGCTCTTGGCAGAATCTACCAAAGCATAGCAAACCTGCTATCAGAAATACTATAGAAAATGGGAAGCAACAGCTCAGCTTTGGAGGTGACTAGCAATATACTGTAATGATATACTGGCATTGGGATCCCTTCCAATCCAAACCATTCTATGAGTCTATGACTGTGGAGATACCCACCCCATGTGCTGTAGGGATGTCAGACAGCACCTCCTCCAGCCTCCACAGGGCACCTCTGGCGTTTGGAGCAGGGAGACAGCTTGGGATGTTACTGATGCTGGGGTAGAATTGGGGGCAGCGAGGGACAGCCAGCCTGGGAATGTCCTGCAGGCTGGGAAGGACAGGCCTGAGTAAATACATGCAGAACAATCTGTGAGATGTGCGAACCCTAGAACAGCAGTTACATCACTACACTGCTCACCAGCAATTGTGAAAGAAGTTTGAATGAATGCTTTGAAGTCTTGCAAAGCAGCCTGGAGATTTTTAAATTCTTTCCAAAATAAAAGCCAGAGAGGAAAAAATGACGAGGAGGATTTAGCCATGAGTTCAGAGGCTGGCATGAGCTCTGTTACAATAAAGGAGTGCCAAGGTTCCTAGACAAATACATTATATACAAATGGAACATTGGCTGAGAAGAACAGGTTGTCTCATTCTTTATTCTACTTCATTGATTAAATGGAGTCATGTAAGTAATTCAGGATATTTCAATAAGAACGCTTCAAGATTAAGCTACTACTGGAAAGAGTGCAGAAAACACTACAAGAACAATTCAAAGAACATCGTACGGAACTCCTCAGAAACACCTCTGAAATAAAATAGGACATCCCCTATCTGTTTATGACAGTAACCAATGGGTGGGACAAAACTTCAGCCACTGCCCCATCGATGTCTACAGGGAAAGAGGAATACAGATACCTCTCCTGTCACAAGTGGCAAATGCTATCGATGTGGCTAAAGATGTATTACTGCAGCATTTAAGCTCCAAGAAACAATCATAGAATCATAGAATGGTTTGGGTTGGGAGGGACCTTTAAGACCATCCAGTCCCAACCCCCTGCCACAGGCAGGGACACCTCCCATAGACCAGTTTGCTCACAGCCTCATCCAGCCCGGCCTTGAATGCTTCCAAAAAGGGGGCATCAAGATCCCTTTGAAAGTCAGGTCAGTTGGAAATCACGACCTGAGGAAGATGCTGCACAGTTCTGCAGCCAAGAGCCAGCAGCTGTGTTCTGAGCAGCCAGCCAGTGCTGTGAAGCTTCCTGTGTAAGCAGAGAACTGTATTTCGAAACTGAAATCGTACCAGAGATACCGACACGTTAATAAGCGGCCTGCTAAAATATCCTTTCATTTTAAAACACTATCTTACAAAGAAAGCAACAAGAAATCCCAGACAGACTGTATCTATAAAACTACAGGCTCGATTCATTTCTGAAAGACTTACTGCGAGCCCTGAACTTTTCCCAGCCGCATTACCTCAATAAACAAACAAAAATCTCTCTGAACTGAGATCACGCTCCCCCCCAGCAGCAGAAAACCGCCTTCAAGAACAACACACGAAGAATTCCTCACGGCGACGAGCCACAAACGAGCCGCACAGGATCTCAGCAGCCTGGACGCAGGGCAGCACAAGACAAACAAACGCGCTCCGCTGCCCGCGCCGCTCCGTTCAGCCCACACGCGGGGCCCGACGAAGGGCGGCCCGCAGGCGCCCACCACCGCCAGGCGGCTCAAAGTCCGCCGAGCGGGAGCGGCTCCCGGCGCGGCGAGGAGGCAGCTCGCCCTGAGGCACGGCGGGGACGCGCGCTCCCCCGCAGCCCCTCGCTCGGACGCCCGCCGCGAGGAAACCGCCGACTCCCCCGCGCCCGTCCCTTTCCCGCGAAGGTCACTCACCCGAAGGCGCCGCCCGCGCTCCTCCCGCCGCCGTTGGGGCGCCGCCGCGCGGGGAGGGACGGAGCGAGGCGGGGTCGGCGGAGCGCGCAGGCGCCCGCGGACACCCGACGTGAGGCGGTTCTTCCCGCCCCGCCGCCGGGGCCCTGGGGAGCGGGGGCGGCGCGCGCCCTCTGGCGGCGGGCCGGGAGGGGCGGGAGGCGGATCCCCGAGGATCCCAGGGGCGCGCGGCTCGGAAGCGGCCGGAGCGCGGCATGGCGGCCGCAGAGGAGCGGGAGCCTTTGCTGCGGGCCGGAGAGGAGGAGCGGGAGCCGCGGCAGCGGCAGGACAGGTACGGGCCGCTCGGGCCGGGCGGAAGGCGCCGCGGCAACAGGCGGCCGGCATCGCTCCCCGGAGCCGGCGGCTGCCGGCGGCGGCGCGGCGCGGCGCTGCGCGGCCCTCCGTCCCGCAGGTCGGGCCGGGTCGGGTCGGGCCTCCGGCGACCGAACGGCCGTGAGGTTTCACCCGGCAGCCCGGCCCTGCGGCGTTCCATCGCGGCGCCCTTGCTGTGTGGGCAGCAGCTGTCGTTCTTTCCTTTCGCTAGCAGTTAAACTAGACTTGCTGCAACGCCGAGCGTAGGCAGTGGGTGGTCCGAGGTTTTGGTTTGTTTGCTTTAGTCACCGCTCTGGGAGGTGCCTGGGGTTTTGTGGCTTCATACGTGGTTGTTGAAGCGTGCATGTGAAATCTGTGATGCTCCAGACGCAGAGATTGATTCGGGATCTCTCTCGATGAGCTTCTTCTAGCGCAACACTTGTGAATGGGTGGTATCTGGTGGTACGTTTCTGTTTCTTCCTTTGTTTCCCCTTCGTTATAATACAATGCGATCACGTGTATTATCATATTTTTATTATCCTGCATCTATTAATTTTTACATCTTTCAAGATAGTATTTTTGAACCTGCTTCTAAAGTGGTGTTCTCTTCTCTGTAGAAGTCCATTGCTGCATGGGAGTTAAAGCGCTTCGTGCAGCTGTCCTGTGCCATGTGCATGAAAAGTGCTCACAGTGTCCTGAGAGGACGTGATTGTGATTTCTTTCTCTTTTGCCCTCAAAAACCAGAGATGTGGTGGAAACGCAGGAGCATTACAAGAGCAGGTGGAGGTCTATCTGGATCATGTATCTGACTATGTTTCTCAGTAGTGTAGGTGAGTAAACACGGATGGATTTCAGTGTTCTTTGCTTAGTGGATACATTTGGATGTGAAAATTACAGATTTAACTAATTAACTCCTTTAACATTTAACTCCTTTAACTTTTGTGCCCATAAAAAGGTGCGTTCTGAGTTTTTTTCCTTCAAAAAAGAAGATAAGGCTTGCAAATCAAACAGAAGTTTACTTTTAATAAAATAAATATGGCTGTGTTCTGAGAATAAATGACATTTTATCTAAATCTTTGTTTCATTGGGTTTGTAGTAGCCTGGGGTGATGGTAGAAGGTAGTGGTTGTGACATAGAAACAACCCAAGGAGAGGTTACTTTTATAATCCAAAGTAAAACTTTTAGGAAATGAAAGTAGAAGCTTAGCTCTTTAGAGATAATATCTTTGTGAGAATGTGTGTTATCTATTTCAAAGCACACACCAGAGCTTGTTTTCTCTTGAGAAATTTTGCGTCTCCACTGCAGAAAAAGTTCCTGTTTCAGTCCTAAACAGCTGCCCCTTCAAGTGAGAGTTCTGTTGATTTTTGCCTTCCAGCAACTTTCTGGGGGCCTAGGAAAAAACTGGAGGATTATGAGATATTTCACAGGTTGGTTTTTTTTTTTTGCTATTGTTTCATTTGATGTATTAAAAATTCTTTAATACAAATATATCTGTGTATCAAGACATTCTTTTTACTCAGAGACCTTGTTGTCTTTCCACTGAGAGGAAAAATTCCGTGCAGTTTGTGTGTGCATCTGTATTCTTTTCATAGGAGCTTTTTGCTTAGCACGTATGCAACTGTATTACATCCTTTTTAAAAATAGGCTTCTTTTCAAGATGAATTACTACTCTTTAAGCAAGCCCATAACGCATAGTTTTTTGAGGTGGCAGACTGAGTTTTAAGCCATAGCAGACTTAGGAGGCAGAAGAATGAACCCACAGTAGTTGTTTCAGTAAACTGAATTACTAATAGGCATGGCAAACAAAGTAACTTCAGTTGTGTTTTTACTGCATTGCAGGTTTCTCAATTGTAATTATGTCTGTATGGCCATATCTCCAAAAGGTTTGTAAATATTAATGTTTTTGAATTAATAAGAGGACAGAACTTCTGCTCAGAAATTATGTAGTGTTACACAGAGGTGCAGCAAGGGGAAATGTGTGATCTATTGAGACTTTTATTTTGCCACCCACAGATTGCTTATATTGTTCCATAAAATCTATCAGTTGATTGAATTGAGGAAGGTACATCATAATCCCAAAATGTTTGGTTTTCCAATATTATTTCACTGTTGAACAATGAGTCAGTTGAAATCTATTGATCTGAATACATTTATAGAGTTAAAGCATAGTACATTATGCTTTTTTTGCATTTTGAATAAAAAGGAAGCTGAATCTAGAAACTCTTATTTCTGTTTCGGATTGTTACACGTACACCTCGATAGTGGTAATGGGAAATTTCTTGTGTTCCTAGAGAGAGTTTTGATTTATTTCTTTGTTGCATTCTTGTCAAAAGCAATGTAAAAGGTCTCTAAAATTGTATTTTAAATTATGCTAGGATTGTACTACTTATGCAATTGTAGAAGACTGTTCCAGATGCAAATTTGGAAGAACATATCCTGAGCAGAATGTTAGAGATACTGTTAAAATTGAGGCTGGTGCTGTGTGGGAGAAGAAAAGAAAATGCAAAGACAGATTCAGGCATGTGCAGAGGTGACTTAAGTGATTCTTTGCTCCTAGCCTGTAAACTCTACCTTATTGCTTAATTAGGTCTGTAGCCTGTAATGTTGGTGGTGCTGTGTGAGAAATAGTTGGATTTGTTGCAGATGAGCCACTTCCAGTCTCAGAAGGAAAGTACTTGATGTCGGTTTGGTGCCCTGACTGAGACTGTTAGCAAAGCTTTATTGCCCATACAAAGTGCTATGCAAAAGCAACTGCTTTTGAGGCCCAGTGTAGTGTGTTTATGTAATGCTGCACAGTGCCATGCCAACATGCTAACATGTTCAGTGGTAGCTCATGTTGGACACTGTGTTACTGCATGGTAATACTGCATATACACTCAGAATTACAGTGCAGAGTCAGGTGTTTCAAGTATTGAAGCTAAAATGGTTTTTTATGTTGTAAAAAGCTTTAATACTTTACCTATACAGTTGCTTTGTTTGTTTTTGCAGATTGATCCGACAGCAGATGCGAGTTTCTTGGGTTGGATTATAGCTTCATACAGCATTGGCCAAATGGCTGCTTCTCCTCTGTTTGGTTTATGGTCCAACTACAGACCAAGGAGAGAACCTCTTGTCGTTTCAACCGCAATTTCAGTAGCTGCTAATTGTCTTTATGCCTATGTTCACGTACCTCATTCACACAACAAATACTACATGCTTACTGCACGTGCTCTCGTGGGATTTGGAGCAGGTAATCACTGCTGAACTTACATTTCCGAAAATTAATAGATGCTGTGTCTCACGTAATATCATTAATGTGATATTTTAGTACCTGACTTATCATTATGTGAATGATAATTTATAAATAAGCCAGGTAAAGAGTTTGTCAGTGTGAACTAGTTTATTATGAAGTCATGTAATTGCATAGTTGTAAATGAATATACAAATTCACACGGGTATTATTTTTTTGTCAAGTAAGAAAATATAACTGGAGAATTTAAGAATGAAACTTAGAATTTACTTGAATGCTTCCTTGTTTTTTGTTTCTGTTTTTTTAAGGAAATGTGGCTGTGGTTCGGTCATACATTGCGGGTGCCACTTCTCTTACAGAAAGAACAGGTGCCATGGCCAATACCAGTGCCTGCCAAGCAGTGGGCTTCATATTAGGACCAGGTAGAGCATTTCTTACTTCCTCACCTCTCTGGAGCCGGCTTTTCTCTAATATTCTGCAGGATGAAATTGGGCTTTGGAAGTAAGAATTCTCAGCAGCTGTATGTGGGATGATTTCAAAGCAGTTTGCCACTGATATCAAAGTAAAGTCATGAATAAATAGGATTCACTCATATATGCTTGTATATGTCAATATACACAAAATATTCTGTTCCAAAGAAATTCTGATTGTTTGTAGTTTATAAACTAGCACTTCTGTGTTACTGACTACCAGAAAAACAAGTGCTCTGTTTTACTGGCAGTTTATTCATGGAGAAGGGAGTTTAAGGTTACCCTACCACTTTTCAGAAATGACTGAAAATCTACTTTGCTTCACATGCTGTAGAAAATAACATCCAAGAGATCTTTCTGATCTTATAGTGAGCATCAGGAAGTCTTCATATTGACAAAAAATAAAGAAGTAGTAATAAATATTACAGAGAGCTCAGGGAATTAAACTCAAGTGGTGTTTGTTGGGTCTGGTGTTATGTAGCTCCAAAGAGGGGAGATACCCTTATCAACTTAGTGGGAGAAATGGTTTGGACTTGGCTTGTGTTGTGAAAAGTGACCAGCAACGTTATCCTAAGCAGCCTTTAATCTTTATCTTCATCTCCAATTTCAAGAGACAACTAATCAGTCATTAGGCCTGAAGTGCTCTGTGTACAGTGATACGATGAGGAGAAGTTTAGGGCAGAGTGGTTTTTTGAGTTATAACTGCTGTCTAGTTGCTGTAAACTGTTGATATAGTGTTAAAGGGTCTATAAGCAGCAAACAAATTTGCATTGTTTCTACAGTTTGCACTGGGCATAAATTCAGCTAATTCCTTTTTCTAATTTGATAGGGACTGTTTGTCTGTTTCCTCATGGAAAATGACATAATCGTACATTCTTTTGCTCTGCGATGATTTAAACTTCATTGCAAATAAAATAGTATTATTCTCTTTAGCTCTCCTTTAGAGATACTCCAGCCCCAGGGCCAACGATTTCCATACACAGAAGGATTAGGAAAAAGAGTAAATCAGTCATCTGCACATGGCAAAGATTAACCACTGGTACATTTCAGAGTTGAAAACTGAGTTACTTAAATGTCATTCCGTTTCATGTACAGTATATATGTTACATGCGTATTATTTAAATGTTACAAAGAACTTCTCTGGCTAGTTGAGATTCCCCTGGTATCCATGAGTTCATTTAGAACAGGATTCTCAAAATGTAAGAAGACTGACAGGTAAAATATTTTATTAGGCAATTATAAAACTAGGTAAGCAAAGTTGTTATATGTTTATTCTACGTGCTGTAATATTTTCTTAATATGCTTGTTTTTAGTTTTTCAGACTTGTTTTACGCTTATTGGAGAGGAAGGAATAACATGGAAATCAATTCATCTTCAGCTGAACATGTATACAGCACCAGTTCTATTTGGTGCTCTTTTAGGAATTATTAATATTATTCTCATCTTTGCTATATTCAGGTAATCAAATTGAAAAATTACAAAATATTCTCCCTCGGTTTAGTGGGTGGATTACAATGAACTTTGCATTGGTTAAAAGGAACAGTAAGCCTGAAATCTGGAGTGCCGAAACGAAAATCTTTATCTCTTATTACTTCAGACTTTCTACTTTCTGTAATATAGATCTTTTGCATTACATTGATTTCTGTACATGTTTTTTCTTTAAAGAGAAATAAAGGTAGTGTGCTTCAGGGTTCTGTGGATTTCTTTTAAGAATGTTGAGAGAGGATTTTTATGCAGTTATCCCACTATTGGCAATGACAGATGTTAATATTCTCCCACCAGAGTATTTTGCTTTTTAAATGCAGTGCTGGTCACTGCAGTTAAATGTAGACTGTGCAGGTGGTATTTAAAGGAGCTGGGAGTAATTAGAATAAGAGATGATGCCATTTAGAAATATGCTTAGTAATAGATCAAGTGAATATGTGTATTATTGAAAACAGTTCTGCATTTCCAGAGAGCACCGAGTGGATGACATGGGACGGCAATGCAACAGTATCAATTGTGAAGGAGAAGGTATCTGTGTTTTCTTTGAAGTTTACCCTATGATTATAATTGGGAAGTATTCCTTTACAGCTATGCATGAAAATGCTTTGTGGGGAGTCAGAGAAACAAAGCCTCCACTGTCACACGGGGAATTACACTGCTGTGTCCTTCTGACCTTGTCAGAGGAACTGCGGGTGTGCCGCTTTCCACTGTAAAGATGTGTAGAGCAGTTTGCTTGTTTTGCTGCTGCTCAGGACTTGTCAGTCTCAGCATTACAGTGCGACAGCAGATGGCATAAACAATTTGAAATCATTTTCTCTCAGAGGAATTGGAGTTTTAGCAATTCCATTTGGATCTGAAAAACATTTTACTTAAATGGTCAAAGCATAACTGTCTGCCTGCCCACCAAACTGTGTGTTAAATGCTTAACAAAGTAAAAAAAATATATTACTGTCTGTAATCATCATGTAAAAAAGCTTAGTTTGCAGATTTGATTGTTCTTTTGTTTCAGAAAGTGGTGGTCTGGATCAGGATGCAGAAGGAAACATTGACCATGTTGCTGTTGTAGCAGTAAATTTTCTTTTCTTTGTCATCTTGTTTGTGTTTGCAGTCTTTGAAACGTAAGTGTGGCTGTGTTCTCCCAAAATGCTGTGACATATAACATAGTCTAGCAGAGTATTCATGTGAAATTTTTCTATTCATTTTCTTAATCATACTCTTTATAAATAAAGTGTTTCTAAGTTCCAAACCATATGCAATTAAATTGCTGTATCCTGATAGACAATAATGAATTAAAGTGCAGGAATAAGTAAAAATATGTAGCACAGTATGGTATGTGGAACAGTCATGTAAAAGGTTTTGAATGAATGCATATACATATCTTGAACTTCTTAACTCTGAAAGCTCCAGTAAAGCTTATTTTGGTAATGATTGAAACAGTTGATAATGCAGTTATATTTGCAATATTTTATATTGTTCATGGAATAATATTTTTAAATACACAATTTTACACTACCTGTTTTTTTTGCTTTTTTTTAATACATATAAGGAGGTAATCTATTCACTCTCCTATTTTCTTTATGTAAGAAAATAATTCTATCATCTTTTCATAAGTCATCAAAAAAAATATATTGCGTATTCTTCAAGAACTGGCTGTTGTGTTGCAGTATTGAATTTGGTCTAGTGGATTTATTATTTTGTAAATGACAGAAATAATTTATAATCAGTCTGCGTTCACTGATGTGCCTGCTGGAAGAAAATGCTTCTACACCACTGTGTTTGATGTTAAGGACAATTTATGTACAGAAATGCTGTAGAGAAGATGTTTGATTTTTGTTTACATGTTGTCTTAATAAATAATAATAACAATGGCATTTTGCATTGTCAATTTAGCATAGCTACTCCGTTGACGATGGATATGTATTCCTGGACCAGGGAGAAGGCTGTTTTCTATAATGGGATAATCCTTAGTGCAATTGGCGTTGAATCAGTTATTGTTTTCATGGTGGTGAAAACGCTGTCTAAAAAGTGAGTTGATGGATTTTCTTGGAATGTTATTGTATATGTATATAAGTTATATGTATATAAGTTATATGTAACTTATGTTAGCTAAGCCTGAGAAGTTTTATACCAAGTCCAAATCTGTATTCTGGAAGTCTCCTACTTGTCAGTGAATTTGGGCATGCTACGACAGTGAAGTACTTCTGATTTTGACAGAGCCATGATACTACAGTTTTTTTTTTTTGTTCTAGTAATACGCCCCCTTCCTTGTCTGTCTTTTACCCTAGAATCACAAGAAAAACCACAGTAACTTAAAACTGTGATTTTGCTATTCTTGTTGCAGATGTTTTGGTGGGCATCTTTTCTACAAGTTAGTGAGTGGGCTATGTCATTAACACCTTCCCAAATAATACTTTAAACAATATCTTTAATTTCATTGATAGGACAGGTGAACGTGCCATACTCCATGGAGGCTTACTGATCGTCTTAATTGGATTCTTTATCTTACTGCCTTGGGGGAAAAAACTACCAAATATCCAGTGGCAAGGTATAATTCCAAGTTATGCTGAACTACAGTCATAATGTTTTATTAAACATTTTTATTGTATCTCTTCTTTATGGCACATTTTACTTGTTTTTACAGCAATAAAAAATAATTCCATTCCCCAAACAACCCCCAGTGAAATGGTGATGCCTTTCTGGAATTTGCAAGTAATACAGCTTCCATCCAACCATTCAGAACCTGCAGGCTGCCCCATCACACAGTCTTGGTGCCTGAATACTCCCATGATCTATCTGGCTCAGTATATCAGCTCTGACGTACTAATAGGATTGGGCTATCCAGTTTGTAATGTTATGTCCTACACTTTATACTCAAAAATTCTAGGCCCAAAACCTCAGGTAAGCACAATGCCTTATCAGTTTGTTTCACTTATTTCCCACTTTCTTCACTAAGATGAGGGCACTTGCAGCCCAGAAGGCCAACTGGGTTCTGGGCTGCACTACAAGAGGAGTGGCCAGCAGGGAGAGGGAGGTGATTGTCCCCCTCTACTCAGCTCTTGTGAGGCCACAAAATTATTAAATAAATTATTAGTTTAATAGAATTTCAGAAAAATGAGAAGCGCTTAGACATTTCTGTATTTTTTAATTCAGACAGTTGGTGGGAATTCCTGGCTGGCTAAATCCTGTCTAACTATCTCTGTTTTAGGGTGTCTACATGGGATGGTTAACTGCTTCTGGAAGTGGAGCACGCATACTTGGACCGGTTTTTGTGAGCCAAATATACACTCACTTGGGACCACGCTGGGCATTTAGCTTAATATGTGGAGTGGTTGTAGTCTCTCTGTTAGTCTTGGAAATAGTATACAAGAGACTTATTGCATTTTCTGTCAGATACGGAAGGATGCAAGAAGAGAGGAGTTAGTTAAATACATAAGCAATGAGAAGATAAAAACAATTTAAAAAAATAACAGTTGCTACTATTTGATGGGAATTCCTAACCACTGACCTTGGTGGATGTGTGATAAGAACTGCAGATATGTACTTATGCATTGACAGAACACAAATTCATCATATCCTAATATACTGTTATACCTGCTGCAATAGAGCTTTTTGTATTCCACTTTTCTAGCAGCAGCAGAAGGATGTGAATGAGTTGAATCAATACAATGGCACATTTGAAATGCTTACATGCACATGTGCACCAAGTGCAACAGTGAAGGTCACAGGCTAAGAATGTCCCTTTCAGGAAACAGTATATCTTGATTCTGTGAATCAGGATTAGTAACTCTAACTATGAGATTAGTTTTGCTGCAAGCACTTTGTACAGAAAAATCACTACGTAAATTAACTACTGGATGCTAGTTTGCTAGCTTCTGAGCACTGGTTAATGTAAATTGTCTTACTTGGTACTCTACATTAGCAGTGTAAGAACTTTAAGTGTGACAATTGTAGAACACATGCCTGCTTCACAAAAATAGCTACTTAAGTTAGTTAAGAGCCATTGGGAAAAAAAAAAAAAATCAATCTTTATGACTTACTTGAACTACAGTAATTAATACTCTGTTTCGGTACTGTTGCATTCAATGCCTTTTTATAGCAAGAAGGTTAACCTGCAAGAGCAAAGTATAGCTTTTCATAACCTTACTCGAAGAAGGAGTTAGTAAGCATAATAGTGTACAGTTCCATTGTTGATGATGAAATTGAGTGCACTGTGCCACCACCGAGTAATCAGTCTGAACTAATGCTAATTAAGTAAAAAGGAGGAAACTGATGGTTCCTTAAATGTTTACTTTTATCTGTAGACTTATTTTCTGATAATGTAGTGTAAGAAATGGGTTTACCTTTGAATCAATTATTTTTACTTTAGGAAGTGAATTATTTTTCCTTCTTAACAGGGCCGAAGTTAATCTGTACGCATTCATTTGATGTTTCAGTCCTACTGGGGAAAAAAAACCTGAAATAACTCCAGTAAATACAAGTTATAGCTGCTGTTTAACATACTTACTATCTGATGTTTTCTGAATATATTAATATATTAATAATAAAGTAATGTTACTTAACTGTTAAAGCACTGAATGACTACAGAATTAAAAGATGATTTTTTCAACACCTACTCAAGTGAATGCAAAATGTCTTGCTGCAGAACTCCAAAACATTATGAAAAATGACTTTGCTATGTTAGTGGTGAAGATGAACAAACAAAAACTTACAATTACATCAATCACAAGTTCTTTGGACATGAGAAATTAGAGGCTAGAGAGTGTTTTCAAGGAGGCTAGCAGCAATTCAAATTTTGTGTTCTACAACTAAGTTTGTGCTGACTGTTAGGACAAAGCATTTTTATTATTTTCATGGATTAAGGATAAAAACAGTAAATATTCAAAGTACTTAATACACCTTAACAATACATTGAAGATTTCAAATGCTTTTGCCACAGGAGTTGTATTTTCAGCAATTCTACTGTTATTTAAGCTGCTACATGATTGTTACAGGTTATCAGTCTTTGAATCTTATAAACTATTCTTGTTGTTGAAAGGTCTTTTGGTCTATACTGTAACTTAACTACACTTACCTCCCTGTCACATGTCTTTGTAAATTAGTGGAACCATTTTTTAAGCATTTATGCCTTTTCACTTCCTGGTGTTCACTACTTAGGCTTTCCTCAACTGTATGTACACTCGGTTGGCACATCCAAAGTGGATTATGCCTGAAGATTTTCAGTGTGAGCAATATTACAAATTTTTAAACACAGAGATGGCCCATATGTCATCAAGGGTGAATTGGTACTATGAATGGCAGGCATACTATAAACAGAAATATTTTAAAAGCACTGATTGCCTTGCAGCCTACCTGGTTTATCACAGAGCTGAAAGAACGCTCACATTCTATCCATGAGTGATAATATAAATGGGAATATCAACACATAAGAAATGCTTTCAAACAGCTACTACAGTGCTGGTTCAGTTTGTTACTTGTTTATAATAGCCTGATTCATAACATGTAAGAAAGGGTAAGTGTCTGAAGTTAATAACAACTGATGATTATATAACAAATGGAATCATTTCACTACAGGAAGCGTAATTTGCTTTTCCTATTGAATTTCATCTGTACATACTTCAGTTACCTGTAGTCTAGGGGTAGAATACTAAACATACAAAACCATTGTGTGAATGTTCAGTTCAGCAAGTGAGAAGAAGCTTTGTACAATCATTTTATAGTTATTTGCCCTGAGCTTCATCCGTATACCAACATATGATGCTCTAAAATAACACATCAGCTTCTGGTACAGTTGAACTTTACTACTTACAGGAAAAGGGTCTCAATGAACTTGAATATGAAACAAAGAGAGCTGGATGCTTACCACTGCATTTATTTTTTGGGGGTATAAAATGCTTGTGCAGGGAATTCAAAAGCTGCTGCTACAAAAATAAAAACAAAAAGGTATAAAACATGTACATATTTACATATTACTTGTAAGACGTAAAAATACAAGTTATTTACAAACACAAACACTTGAACAGCACAGATATGTTTTCCTTGATTATCATCACTGAGTAAGCAGTGGGGGAAGAAAAAAATAGGAAAGATTATTTCCAAAAATGTGAGGTCATTTAGAATTAAGTTGCTCAATGTTTTGCTTGAGCAAGTTTATCCATCATTTTGAGGAAAAATGTGCTTGTAAAGTATCTTACAAAAAAAATTGTAGAACAACCCTTCCCTTCCTATTTTTTTTTTAAACCAGAATTTTGAAGCATTTCTGGATAAGCTTAGTAAAATCAGTCACTTTCACGTCAGTGAGTGTGTTTATTAAGCTCTTGTGCCCAAAGACCTGCTTTGCTTTTATCAGTGGGGACCAGTTGGATTGGTAAACATCACAAGAATAGAAGACAGACAGTGCAACTTCTCTTTGATGTATTCCGGCAACTTATCATTTTCTCCATACCTGCAAAGGCAAATAAGAACATAAAATTCAAATATGTACCTGATTTGGAGGTTTGCATATATAAGGAAATAGAAGAATTAACTCAAGTTTGATGGCCTGTTCCCCTCCAATCCCTATTTGTATTTAACTGAAAAAGTATTTCAGAATAAGAAAGTTTAATGTAAAAATGTCGGTAAGCTATAATAATATCCAGATCGTGTGTTACCACCTTGAACTTCACACAGAGGAAGCATGTTACTGAATGGCTGCATGAGTAAAGCAAGTGCCCTGCATCCAAAAGATGTCTAAAACTTCATCTGATCACTTTTTGTCTATGTACCCATGTTGACATGTTTTCTCCCTAACACATTTTCCCTAAACTAGTAGTATCTTAAGAGGAAAAAAGAAAAAAAAAGATTAAGGATAAAGGATTGTCTTCCCCTCTCTCTTTTAAATACAGTAGCTGTTTTCTGAGACTAAACAATAGTCTTCATTATCAGGTTTTGTTATCATAAAAACATTTGTTATCCTGAATTCTAAGCTTTTATTCATAAAGCTTATGTAAGCTAATCATCTGAAGAGATGATGAAAAGCTAAGTTTTAACAGCAACAAAAAGCAGCAGTTATGAAGTTTACTTATATCAAGTGACACTAGTGACACTCACCTAGTTGTCTGGCCATCTGGAGAGGTGTAAGTGATAGATGAAACACCTGCTTGGGCTACCAGTTGGGATCCATCATTAAACTGAACCCATACTGCTCCACTGGTCAGCTAACAAGAGCACAGTATCATTTGGAACGATAAAAATCAAAGATAACGCATTTAGAATTACTCTATTAAATGAAGCTGAAATGCTTTGTCATAGCACCTTCTACATAAGCAAACCGTATTTTAACTACTTCAACTTGTATCTAGAGGGAAATCTGAATGATAGAAGGGACTCTAATGGGTGATAGTAGCCATAAGCAATCGGTGACAGCTGCAAATACTTAACTGGCATTACTTTGGTTTTTCAGTTTATGTAGTTCACCACAGTATTTATCTTAACATGCTTAGTAGAGAGGATCTTTCCACAATTTTCCTATCTCTGTAGCAGGGCACAACTCTACATATATACTTCACAAATCATGTTTGAAAACTTCATTATTAAAAAAAAAGAAAAAGACTCCTTTATCACTATTTCTCACCTGTGAAGCCCAACCAACATTTTTCACAAAGACTGATTTTAAAAGTTGAGCTGAATTTGGGCTGCATTCTGTCTGATGAACAGAGGAGCACGTACTTTCAGCAGCATTGGCCGTAAGTGTAGACTTTTCATATGACACCACCTAAAACCCAGAAATGACAACATTAGCATAGCTAAGACCAACAGATTATACACCAACTATAGTGGCTAATTACCACCCTTGTTTCTTTAATCTTTTCCTATGTACAGAGAGATTTGGCCTATATGCTTCATTTAACAGCATTACGTTGTAAAAGCCTATGAGATTTCAGAGGACTTTTTCTACACTAAGGCTCAGTGTTGTGAAAATGGGGAATCAGTGAAACTTTGTCCTAAGCAGACTCCCTGCTTGAAACTCATTCTTCCCATGTTTTATTGTCAGGAAGTTCCATCCATTTTTAGGAACACATATACAGTTCAGCACATATTAGGTTATGAAATTGGCTTCATTCAGCTGACCATTTGGACAGTTTCTTGTGGGTTTTTTTTGTTTTTTTTTTTTTGTTTTTTTACAGAAATAAAGATACTGCTATTATTTGAGAACTAGAATATTGAATCTTAAACACAGTTCTATCATGGAATCATATAGCACATCGAGTCCGTTGAAGACAGACAAATATTTACTTACACTTAAAAAAAAAACCAAATGCAGCACCTTTTCAGAATGTTAGCCTCAACTGCTAACATACTAGGTGACTGCTATTTGCTACACAGGCCCTCCGAAAACAAATTCAAGACAGCTCTGTGTAACATGAGAAAGCAATTTTCAAGCTACGTTCCCAGGAAACATTTGTGAGAAAGCTTTGGAGGACATCAATTGAGCAGTCCATTTCAAATTTAGACATGACAGTTTAATTGAAAGCAAAAGTTTCTACTTAGTATGCTTACAGATGGTTAGTAAAGTCATACATTCATAATAATTACACTATTTCAAATAGATCTGCAGTTTCAGTTCCTACTGGACAGTGTTTGCTGTATGTTCATGTACTTACAGGATTACAGTTTGGAGCTTGAACTGGAGTAGAATTGGCCGCTGTATTTCTATCCAGTGCCGTAACTTCTTTTGAACAGTTGGTTTTGTCCAACAACATTGGCAGTAGAGCCTTTGGAGATTCAGTATTACCAGGTTTTCTGGAAAAATAATGAGACAAGGAGAAAAATTACCTTTCCCAAAGAGACTAAAGCAACAAGCAAGGAGACCTAGCTGTTCATTCCATAAACCACAGGCTACACTTGATGGCACCAGTCTTCCACAGCCTTGTTTTTATACATGCTAGTTGTTAGTTTGGTTAAGTCTAAATTTACAAGGTTTTTTTTTGTCCTAGTATCAAAGAAAGGTATGCAAGACCAAACCAGCATTTTTATAAATGCCATAACAGTAATGATTATTCTGCTAGTGACTATGAACCTTTGTTTAACAACCCTGGCTCCTGCTTCCATTAACTGCAGAAGGCTGCTCAGAAGGAATATTCAAGTCCATCAGTACATACTGGTAAAAATGTTACCTTCCAACAATTATTGGAAAAAATGGAACACTTTCACTCCTTTTTTCTTCTTCCAAAATAGCAGATTCCAGTGCAAGGCATATGCGATGTCCCTGGAATTAGATAGAGCTTGTTCAAGTTTAACTGAGAACAGTCTAATTGTTTCACGCTTTTACTGTGGCAGGTGAGCCTACGTACGGAAATGCTTTCTTCCAGAATATTGATTAGAACCATGAATGTCATTAAAAAAAAACAACTATACTACCACAAGACTCCCTGGTAATTTCAGCACATTTGGCATTGTGCTCTTAATCCACATCTCCTCCACTTTCAAAAGGACTAGAAAGGGGAATAACAGATCCCTACATTCTATTCAGAAAGTCACAGAACAAAAGGCAGGCTGAATTAGATTTTTTTGACATTTTTACTATCTATGAAGTTCAAAGACATAACTACTTTTGTGACTGCTAATTGGGTGACTTGAAACATGAGAAGAGATAGCAGGCAACCCAGTTAAGCACGAGCAGTTCTGTTGTATTCTCAAGAACTGCATAAATTCTCTAAGTCTTCATCGTGGGGCAAGTACAACTGTTACCCCTACGTGAATATTTGAGCTTTAAAAACAAAAACATCATTAGTCACCACAAGTCCTTTTCCACCTCTCATCGCTGTAATGATAAATATGCAAAGTGACATTAGAAGTACATTTGATATGGTATCTAATTTCTTAAGGTTGTTTTGCATTTGAAAGGGCAACATCAAGCCATTTACCTCATTTGCATGATCCATATATACTTGCATTTCCTTCTTCAAACCTGTTTCATTTTCTCCTTTCAAAGTGAAGGATTTCCCTGATTTTTCAATCACACGAGTTATACCAGCTGTCTTGTGTATCTTTGCTCCTGTAAAAAGCATTTTCTAGTCTGATTTCCACACAGTGCCAGTATCTATGAAATACACATCTGTGCCATTACATTCCACTCAATTGAAATGCAATTCACCAACTTGAGAATAACTTCAATAATACAGCCACTTCTGGATGAGCTCTGTAACTTAAACTGGAACTGTGACATTAGTGGAATACCCTCTATGCTCAGAGATCACTATTTAAATAGGCTGACTCATACATTTGTTACATTTTAAGAACCACCTTTCTAAACATTCATCTGAGATAAAATTAATGTATCTAACAGCATTGCCAAAAATTGGGTAAGTATGACCTACTAGTATTTGACATCGTTCTCTCGATGGCAGACCCTCAGTCACGGAACTGTTACTAAATTTTTTAATCATAACTTTCATTGAGGTTTAGCTACATATGGCAAATTCAGCTAGTTCACAGAAGGCCTGTGATGAGAAAACAAGTCAGTGCTGTCTGGTTTGTTAAAGGTACAGCTAGAGAAGATGCCCATCCGCTTTCTGAAATTAACAGTGGAAAACAAAGGCAAGCTTGGAGGAGCAGGAACACAGCTTTCAGTAAGCAGGTTTAACTCCCAGAAGTAGAGCCAAGGATCTCAAAAGAAAACACATAGGTCAATAATACCTTTGTAATGCACTCACTGAAGAAGATACCAGAAATAAACTAATAAATAACTGATCTTTGAGCACTAGAATAAAGACAGAGTGATAAAGATCACGTTTCTTGCATTTCTTCAACCAGAAGCATCCCCTGCTTAACAGTATTTCAGTGTTTTAAATATCACTTTGCATAATTGCAAAAATGAATACATACCATCATAAAAACATATTTCAACATCTGCAGGAGGTGAATTTTCCATCAACATGCACTTGGCATATCTTGTGTAGAATGTAACTTTGGGGGTTTTTGTTCTCACCAACTGCACAAACTTGGCTGCATACTGGTACTTTTTCCAGTACTTTTCTAAAACAAAAGAACACAATACTTTAAAACACTTATCACTTGTCAGATTAAACACTGTACACTAGCTTGAATATCTATTTTATAACTGAATGTCGTAAATATTTCTGTCAACTACTGAAATATGAAAGAAACTGAGTTTAATTTCCACCCATCCACCACAAGCATACAACTTCAGTTGCTGTCTCTTCAATTAAAATAGTTCAGAACATCAGTGTAAAAGAGCAAAGTACTGCATGCATCATTTAAGTAGCTATTATGGTCCAGCTGGCTTCACGGCTCCAGGTGAAACCTGACTTTGCTCTCCAATTAGATGAGCAGTTTATTTTTAAGAACTTGTAGTTAGCTTGTTTGCTCTTTAGTTGTTTATATTAAGTATTCTGTCAATGCTTTCAGATATCTTTTTCCCCTTCTCACCCCATGCTATGTAAATATTAGGAAGTAAAAATTAGAGAACGTTTTTTTAAAGTTTACTTGATACTTCTTCAAATCATATTTAAACAGTTTCCAATGTGAATAATAAAAATATGGAAATCTCAAGCTTAGTACGCTGCATGGTAAAGACTGTAAGCAGTTCCTTATTATTTCCATAAAA
The DNA here is from genome assembly GCF_987193195.1 of Phasianus colchicus. NCBI lineage: Eukaryota > Metazoa > Chordata > Aves > Galliformes > Phasianidae > Phasianus > Phasianus colchicus. The sequence continues at coordinate 15,837,970 of NC_143439.1, read as the reverse complement.
ACCACTGAAAACGTGTTTACATTCTCAGCAAATTTCAGAAAACCTTCCAGTAAAACTACTTTGACTCTTATTCTGAAGCGAGTTTCATCCTCCTGATTATCTAAGAAGCAGAGGGTAAAAGCTAATCTCCAGATTCATTTAAGCATCACATTAGTCATCATGGTTTAAAAATTAATGTCACATTACCTGGCAAATTGTCAAAATTATACATACAGCTGTCTTCAGGAGGAATGGGCGGCCTGTCGTCAAGAAGGAAGCCTCTTCCTTCATTCGGGTGATAAACAGCAATCTACAAAAGAGGGACAAAAATGTATTTACAGTTGCAACTTCCATGGAAGTAAGGCACAGGTTAATGTAATTTACAATGAACTGCTCTACTCCTCTAAGTGATTATTTTATGGCAGCATCTTTCAACAATGCTTCACTATTCCATAAGTCCAAATTCATATGGCTGTGCCGTGGCAGTGCATGGGTGCAAGGGAGAGCTTATGTCTGCATGTACATTGACAAAGCATTTCCAAGCACATAACTGCTTAAATTAAAATTTAAAAAAAAAACAATGAAAGAACAGAATACAGTAAGCACTTGGACTAATATTAAATAAACTAGAAAATCTCACCATATTTCCATCACAAGATATTCTGAGAACTTCTTTCACAAATTCTTGTGAATGGTGTTCTTTTATAAACTCCATACACACCTCCCCAGTATCTAGAATGCTCACCTAGAAAATTTAAAACAAAACCAGCAAGTTAAACTCAAAAAAAATTTACTTTCTAGCAGGTTGAGTTTGCATTTTTTCCACAGATGTCTTATAAACACAGCTTGATTCCAGAAACATATGCAATAGAATATTTCTAGAATATACTGCAAACTGATAAATACTTCTCACACTAACTTTTAGATTAATACAGAACGCTTCTTCATGGCACAAACCTGGTCAGGGAGGATGTGGCTTCTAAGTGACAAACCAAACCAAGACAGGTCAGCTCTATTATGCTCTTAAAAAACTAAGAAGAAATGGAGGAAGGAGAAGAGACAAGCGAGACTGTAGGAAATGGAACAAAAGGCAGAAAAGCAATAGCAGGAACAACAACCAGAACACTCACACAATCAGAGGGATTAACTGAACTTGATTTGTTTTGTTTTCTCCCTCATTTACGAGAAAGGAAAAAAGCAGTATTTAAAAATGTTCAAGTACTGGAGAGTAAAACTCTTTTCATATTAATAATAATCCATTTATTTACCCAATCTGTAAAAGTATTAGTCTTTTAACCATATCAAAAGTTTAAAAGCAACTTGCATAGATAAGCAGTCCAGATATTTGAAACTGTAGGCAATATATATGTGGTCAGCAGTTCTTAGGTCTTCTTGTAGGTTCTTTGCATGCAAGCCAAAAGCACTGCAGCAACAATATTTGCTTGAAGTGGCCACAAGGTTGCAGTACTCCATATACAGAAAAAACTACAAAGAATTTTACTGATATTTTTGAACTAAGTTATTAGCAGTATAAATTCATAACTTAACTTTACTTATAGAAACTTTTTTCCTAAAATTCCTAACTGATTTTTGAAAACACGTTTGCATATTTTAAACTTAGTTTTAAAAATGGATACATACCACTGCATTTTTTGTTTTTTGCCTGATTGGTTTTAGCCTGTAAGCACTGAGAGGTGATACTATACTTCGCAGTGTAGGTTTCTGACGTGCCGATGGCTCTTTGCCCCATGCTTGGTTTTGCTCTGAAGCTGGCCAAAGGCCACATGAAGATGTCTGAACTTTTTCAGATTGGCAGAGAACTTCGGGAATATATTTGTTTGGCTTTCTCTGATTTAAACAATGTGAATAATCATGGGATGCATCATGATTCCGTATATCCTTTAAGGTGTTCCATCCATTTCTCGATGCATCTTGCTGCACATCCAGATGATACCGAAAGCCTCCATGTGCATTACCGTGATCAGTTAGGTCTTCAGGTGGTCTCAGCTGAGCTGAAAGCATTGTAGAAGAACATTGGAGATTTGAAGAGTCTTAGGAAGCCAAAAATTGCTACTATGTTTTGAAAAGCTCTTCAAAATGTTAGGCAGCTTATTTAAGCAAGCAGTGTGATTTCTTTAATAGCTCAGTTCAATCAATATTAGACCTCATAGAATTTCAGTGGTTATTTCAAATAAAGTTTATTTAAAATTAAGGCTCTCATAAATATATCTGTTATGACAGCCTTAATATGTTTCAAATCACCTCACAAAAGCAACGTGAAACAAAATGCTAAGACTTTAACACTCAATCTGTTGGAAGATAATTAATTAGCTGCCATCCAGATAACCACTAAGATTCACATATTTCAAGTTAGCTAACAATAGTGTTTAACATCAACTGGGTTTTTAGTATTCCAAATGTTAAATGTGCATGCTAAAAGCCTTCCAGTTGCTTGTTTAAAAGAAAAAAGACTATATTTTTATACTTCAGCTTCATATAACTGCTTCTCTACTTCTGATATTTAAGCCTGTGATTAATGGCTTAAACAACAAAGGTGCCTCACCCAAATAAGCAACCCACTCCTGCCACGTTGTAGAACAGCTGAGAAGCAACCAAAAATTAAATAGGATTATTTGGACCATATGTCACATGATTCCAGTTTCCTATAGATAAGAAGGTAAGGAGTCCAGTAATATCAGAACAAAAAAGGAAAGCCATGAATGGATTTATGATTTAATTTTATGATTAGATTTCATTATTTGAAAATGATGTAACACAATGCACGACAAGAACACCTCCTTCCCTTCTGTGCCTTTTGTCCTTTCCTCCACCCCTCCTTCTGCACCCTCATTATCTTTCTCTCTTTCACTGAGGTCACATCTTCTTTCAAGGCTTATTTATTTGCCCATCTAAACTAAAAGTGTCTTTTGAGTCACCTGTTTTATTTACAAGTTCAGGTAAGGACTGAATAACAAGGGTAGGTTCTAAAAATTAGTTTTCTTCTTTGTGCCTTTAATTGTTCTTGCTAAAATGCTGAAAAAGTAAAGAACCACACTTTGGGAAACTAAGCATTCAAATAACAGTTTTTTCACTCTTCTGAAGGCAGTTATGTATAGCTCATTATATCAATCCAACAACTTGGGAAGAGTACTATCTAAAAAGCCTTCTGAAATCCAGTCACCAATATTTAGGATGCTAGTATTACACTCCAGCATCACAGTTGTGGCCAATCCCTTCCATCTAAGTTCAAAGAAATGAAATTTGGAAAAACAACAGAAATAGTTAAAGGTTACAACTCTACCTTGAGTGCAGAGATACATGACTGATTAGTAACTCACCATTTGTCTGCATGCTTCCAAGCCACTGCTGCATAGTTTCAGCCTGGGACTTCTGCTCTAACAAACCAAAAGGGGGCTTCATTGGATAGAGAAAATTTGAGCTGCAAAATAAAAATTACATATGTAATCAAGACTACATCAACAATGCTTGCACAAGTGTTAAAATGTTACAACTGCAGAAATGACAACTCAAAATATACCTTATATTGAAATAGGAAAGTAACTTCTGAGAATTCCTTATTAAGATTGTGAGAAAGAAAGGTTCATTTTACACAGCAGTGCACAGAATACACAGATCAGATCTCCATCTAACACCAAACACCCTAGCATCCCTTGCGTGTTTGACACCGGGACTGGTTTGTATATGCTGGGAAAATCTGTCAGATGAGAATAAAGAAACCAGAGTTCCCATGCAGGAAATATAAATTCAGAACTAAGTTTCAGGTCATTATATTTGACTTTGTTTGTTTGTTTGTTTCCTCCTTTCTGGGACAGAAAGTGTTGCTCATTTTATAATCCTTAACTTGTACTTTTTTTTTTTTTAATCTTGTCTTGGTTTAAGGCATTGCTAAAGATGAACTGAAATAACCTAGAGCAGCAAGTACATATATTGGCAGTCATGCACAGAATGACTCCTCTTTGTAGAAGAGACACAGATGAGGGGGAGAAGTCAGCAAGGGTCTCTATTACAGTCACTGTGAAGAACAAAGTACTCAGATTGCTATACAAATTAGTAAATAATTAGTAGAGCTCTAGCAGTATAAATAAAAGCTACAGTCCAGCTGGTACACATACTGCATCTAAGAACTGTAACACAGGGGGCAGGCGGAAGGTGAACCTCTCCATACCAAAAACATCAAATATTACCCCCTATATGCTGTATTCAAGCTACAAGCATAGAAACTTTTGGTACTTAATGCAATCTAGTTTTAAGAAAAAAATGCTTCTAACATAAGATAACTCTAAATTTCATCGTAATAAGAACTCATTCTTACTGTGGTTGATCTTTTACAGGTGGAGATATTTGCCCTTCAAAAGAGCCAGAACTACCAGAAGTCTTTTCCTTAAATATTTCTCCCATATCAGTATAGCTGCTTGCAGGTGAAAAGCATTCTGTGTTTTCTCTCGTTCCTCCTCTAGGCTTGGAAAGCAGTTCCATGGAGTGACACCTCTCAATGACATTGGATATTCCTTGAGTCTGACTGTGGGATGTGCCAGACCTATCTGAGGAGTGAGCTCTTCGGAGGTAGCGGGAATGTGGTCTCTCTTCAGCAAGTTGCATGACTCTTCCCCTACCACTTGTGCCAGTTTCTTTCCCTTGAATTCCCCACTGATGAAAAGAACCACTCCCATCAACAGATGAAGCGTTACTGAGATTCTTGTTTTTAGGAAAAAAAGTAATTTTATTTGGAAGCGGCTGTCCCACTAACAGCTTCTTCTTTTCCTTCAAGCAGCCACTGGTACTGATGCTGGAAGAGCCTGTAAAGGTGGTAGAGATGGTAGCATTTCCACTGTCCATAGAATCTTCTGAAGTTCCTGAATCTTTGCTCCGTGCAGAGCTACACCTGGACATAAAAGGATGATCCAACACAGAGGAAAGACTCAAACGATCTGCTGGATTTTTGCGAAGTAATTTATGTATAAGGTCTTGTGCTTCTCTGGACAAAAAGGCTGGCATTTCATAATCTGCTAACACTACCTTATTCAGTGTGTTCTTCACCGTGTCAGTGTCAAAAGGTGGCTTTCCAATAAGAAGAGTGTAAAACATACAGCCCAAAGACCATACATCAGACTCAAGTCCATGCGGACTCCTTGTGGCTATCTCTGGCGAAATGTAATTAGGAGTTCCACACATGGTATAATGCTTTTCATGAGGCATTTTCAACTGAGTTGCTAGTCCAAAATCAGCAATCTTGACGTTCATATTACTGGTGAGTAAGAGATTGGAAAGGGTGAGGTCCCGATGCAGTATTCCATGAGAATGAAGGTACAGCATACCCGTGATAATTTGATGCAAGAAATGTCGGGCTGCCAAAAGCACAAGAACAAAAGCTTTAGTGCAATAACTGCAATCATAGCTCTGAAAATAATAACCCTTTGAAGTTTACTACTTGTCTCTCCTTTATCTTTTCTTAACTAGTGAGAATGTTTCAAGAGCATTTAAGTGTCATGCTAATGAGATAGGAATGACACTTTCTGCTTTTTTGCTTGAAGCAACGTAGCACTATTGCCTTCTACAACAGTCCATAAAATACCATTCTGTAATGCAGTAATCCAATTTATTTCTGTGATAACAGAAACATGCAATTATTTCCAAAGTCTCCTTAAATTAGGCTTCTGAGAACTTGAATTTTTAAATCGCTCTCGTCACTTTCAGAAACAAACACATGAAGCCAAACATCTTCATTTTACACAAGTTATAAAATACAGGAGACGATTTGGATATTTGTTTCATCATTAGCAAATTGGCAAACCTAGAAGTATCTCAGTTTCTCATAACCTTCTATATTTATAATACTAGCATAATATTTCTGTTCTCTTACATTAGAAATTCAACCCAGGCCATTCTATGATTCTGATTCTACAAAATTCAGGAAGTATTCAAGCTGTAGCTTACAGCAAGAACAACAAAACCTCATCCAGTCTCAGACAGTACCATTTGTTATGATGTTTCAATTCCAGCAATTTTAAGAATCATTCTTCTTAAAGCAAACAATTTACAAGCCTTCCTCTCTTTGCAGATGGCAATGACTGCAGAGGAACAAACATTTGCAGAAATCACCTATCAAAGAAAGAGGCCTTTTTTCCTAAATTCAAGTCAGTAGTTTTATCAGCTTTCAGAAAAAAGGTTCTGATCAGATGAACTACTTCTGTTGGAGCAGACCTGAATTATACAGATGCCTGTGTAACAGTACCCCTTTAATCCAGCCCTACGATAGCTTCCAAAAAAGTCACTAATTACAGTAGTTTGACAGAATAAGACTAGAAAATGACAAGCAGGTAAATTAAAACAGCAGTGCAGAAAGTGACCAACTCAGGAATTCTGGGAACAGCAGAAGCAACAAACAATGAATCCAAATGGGGTGAAACCAGAATAGCATGTCTGATTGCGCTGTAAATCACTACACACAGCAGCTTACTTTGCTGTTATTTCTTCTGGAGCTGCATTGTTTTGCTTTGCCTTTGAATGATCCATGCTACATCTGAAATTCTCACACTCATTTAGACAAAAAATTTAGTAAATTTTTTAAGTGCAGTTGATCTTTTCTTTTTTTTTTTCTAGACTTGTGCAAACACTATTCACAAGAGTAATGGCCAATTTAAAGTTTTAAAATTACTGACAGCGAACTCTAAATGTAAGATAGGATTTTTGTTTTAGTCTGCTGGCTTTCATGAGAAACAAGTGAAACTGTAGCAGGATTTCTCCTCAGTTGCCAGTCTTTCAAACAATCCTAGACCAAGCATCAAATTGGATATTTCTTCCTCATACTGGACTTCTTCCTAACTTAGCCCTTAAATAACTTGTACACAGTTAACTGCTTTATCTTCATTTACACACACACTTGGAACACACTGAAGATTTCCAACGATCTTACATAAGATGAGCTAGAATCTGGAAGGCCAATACAGTAATTTGGTGTATAAAGGTAAGCTCTACCTTTCTGTAGAGGCTGACATCTTCTCTGAAACCCCAAATAGCATGAGCTACTGTCAAAGGGTGTAAACAGAAATAAAAGCACAGAAATATTCAAGTGAAAATGTTTATCATAACTTACCTCTAGGTTACCACTTCTCACAAGTTTTTAAGCTGTACAGTTTCAGATTGATAGCTGTTTTAAGTGTTCTTTCTCTGGAATCGGACTTATTCAGTAAGTCAACATGTAAGTACAAAGAGAGCTTTGTAGAAAAAAAGACTCACCTTCATCTTCTGAAAAGGGTTTCTTTCTATTCTTTATGTATCTACTCATTTCACCATTGTGACACATTTCAAGTATCAAGTACACATAGTTGCTATCTTCAAAATAGTTATAAAGCTAGGAAAAAAAAACAAGGAAATTAGAATACCTGAAGACCACACAGCAAGTCACATATGCAGTTACTGCTAAAAATACATGAATCTTACCTCAAGAATAGATGGATGCTTTAGCTGACAATGTATTTTCACCTCGTTCTGAACTCTTTGTACCATTCCCACTTTGTGCATGGCTTTTTTGTCTATCTGAAAATAGATCACAATATTTTTCAAGTAGTGCAGCATTGATTACATACATTTTGTTAACCAAACTCAAAATTTTAACTGTTCGATACATGTTTTGCCTGAAAACCCTGACATATAAACAAGGTTTTAGTTTTGCCTACTAGATGCTTTTTATCTAGCATGCATTTCATATCTTAGAGAAAATGAGAAAAACACAGTTGTTCAAATAATGAATAAACAGTAGCAAAATTTGAGAGAAATCCAATTCTGAGCTTGCAAAGCACACATGTTAGAGGTAGTCAGTATTTAAAAAGTGGATAAATGCAAGTACTATACGTTGTAATAGAAACTAGCAAAATATATTTGAAACAAGAGTTACTTTAGTAAAGGTTTGCCCTTACAGTGAGGGAAACATTTAAAGGCCATCACAAGTTAAAAGGCTGCAAGCTGCTCCTGTGCTCAGGACCTCTCAAGCTAAATGATGTTTTTGTAGGTGCCAATTTCTGAATCATAATTACAGAATGACTGTATAACTACGACCGAGTACCTCAGCTCAAGTCATTTTGACAGCAACGTTAACACTTTTAGTAGTTACCAACGTGGGCTTTTTGATTGTGCTGCACCTTCCAGGACCAAATCCCGCTCTCAGCATCGGTTATTCAGAAACAAGAGGTCCGGGCACAGCCACCCTGACCTGCCGCAATCGCCCCTGCTGGGGGATCCCAGAAGCCGCAGATTCCCCCGGCTGGCCGCCTTACCATTTTGATAGCCACTTCCAGGCCGGTTTTCAGGGATACCGCTCTGTAGACCCCGGCAAAGGAGCCCTTTCCCAGGAGGTTCCCCACCTTGAAGTCCTGCAACGCGAACACAAAAGCGCCGTCAGCCCCGGCGCGACGGAGAGCGCGGCCCCGAGAAAGCCCGCAACCCACAACCGCCGGAGCGACGCGGTCAGTACCCGCACGGAGCCCTCGGGGCCGCGCAAGCAGAGGGCGGCGGGGCCGCTCAGCGCCGTGCCGGGCATCGTCCTCCCCGCGCCGCGCCCGCCTCACACTGCGCCCGCCGCCTCCCGTGGCGTCGCGGGGCAGCCGCCTTCCCGCCGCCCGGCCCGCCGCTCCCGGGGGAGCCCGCCGCGACGCCGCTGCCATGGCAGCGCCGCGCACGGCGCATCGAGCCGCCCGGGGCCCCTCGGGGGCCGGGCTCGGGCCGCGCCCCGCCTCAAGGCGGCCCCCGGCCACCCTAACCGCCGCGCCGACACCGGCGGCCGCCTCCCGCCCGGGAAGGGGACGGCCCCGCCCGGCTCGGCCTCGCCCGCGGCAAACGGCGGGGCGGCCCGAGTCAGGCCTCCGCTCCCCACCTCTATCGTCTCGCCGATGCAGGTCGCCATGGCGCCGGCCGCTCTCCTCGGGTCTCGCTAGGGGTTCTCCTCGGGACCTCGGCCGCGGCTCGCCATCACGGCGCCCTCCGCCGCCCGCCTCGTGCCAGGCCTGCTCGCTCGCGGGCCCGGCGGCCGCCCCCCTCCCCCTGCGCCTCCATTTTGAAAAATCGCGCCGTTACCGCCCCGGCCCCGCCCCGGCCCGAGCCTGCGTCTGACGCAACCGCGTCGCGCGGAACGGCCTGTGGCGCCATCGTTCAATTTGGGGGGAGGAGAGATGAGTGTTGCGCATGCGCGGAGCCTCGTGCGCCCGTTCCCTGCCGGCCGTTAGGAGGCGCTGAGGTAAACGCAACCCTGCTGAGGGAACTCCGTGCGTACGGCTGGCCGCTCTCCGCGTACGGCGTCCTGGATCGTAGAACCGTTAGGGTTGGAAAGTACCGTGTGGTCCAAGCGCCAGCCCATCGCCCCGTGCCCGCCAACCCGCGTCCCTCAGTGCCACGTCTACACAGCTTTTGAACGCGTCCAGGCACGGTGACTCCAACTCCACCGCCTCCCTGGGCAGCCACGCTTTCTCAGAAAGCGAAGAACTTTTCCAAATCTCCAACCTGAACCTCTCGTGGTGCAATTTAAGGCCATTATTTCTCACCCTACTGCTGTTAGCTGGGAGAAGAGGCTGACCTGCACCTGCTGTCAGGGGTTGTAGAGGGCGATGAGGTCTCCCCGAGACACTTCTCCAGACACAACAGTTCCAGTTCCCTCAGCTGCTCCTCGTAAGACTTGTGCTCCAGACCTCTCACCAGCTTCGTTGCCCTTCTCTGGACATGCAGATACACTGATGTGGCATTCCACCTTTTCCAGTCTTTGCCAGCTTGTTGACTGTAAGTCTTGACAGTTTTTGCTGCCTGCCAGCTTTCATCGCTGGAATAAAATACAGCGTTTTGCATGCTGCACCTTCTAGGAGGCTGCTCTGCAAGTTGTACGGAGTCATCCCCTCCTTGATGGCTGTAAAATGGGTCCCTGATCATTGTGGGTAAGTGTTATGTTCCAGTTGCTGAGAGTCTTTAAGTGTAAAAAGGGAACTGTGGCTGACTAAATGGATTAGTCTGTGGAGCTGTGCGCCATTAAATATCATCAGTGGTTTGAGTAATTAGTTTGGAACATCAGCAAAAGTGGGACTTTCAGTCGAGCATCTTTGGAAGAATTTTAGTTTGAATAGTGATGAGTAAAGTTGTGTGAGTGAGTTCATGTGTCGAAAGTATGACCAATGCACACTGATATTAGGGCCAGCTACACAGCTAATTAACAGCATTCAAAGTTTGCATGATCATGCAAAAGAGAACGTTTGTAGCTAGAGATAATGCCTTTTAATATTAGCCACTGTAGCTGGAGAAGTGCATGTGCTTCAGGGCACAGGCTAATTGTATGAGCAATGATAATTGCCTTGCTATTGAAATTCATCTGGGTCTATCACTGATGAGGCAAATCAACTTTGACCTTGAACAAAATGGCAGAGGTGCAGTGTCAGTACTTACACAAATGTCCATGTAGATAGTGTTATGTAGACTTGTGGACAGTACTGTTCTCCGTACAGTCTTGTAATTTGTACAAGCAGTTTGTAGATGAGTTAGAATGTGCTCTGTCATGGAAAAAAGTCTGGAAAAAAAAGACAAAGGGTTTTATGGCTCAGGCCTTTTCTGTTTTACACTGTCATCAGGCGTATTCAAAAAGTGTCGTATATCATGCAAACAGCATGATCCAAAGTTACTTTTTGGGGGGGCTAATTATCTTGTTCTGACCACTGGTTCCAGTACTCATCCATAACTAATACTGTGTACATGATGTAGTCCTATTTCATGTGCTAGTTTAGATTGTAAGTAGCTAGCAATTACAGTTTACTGTGATGAATTTCATAGTCAGAATGTGAAGGTGATAAAATTGAGTCTATTTCTGTATTTATTTCTGACATTAGGGATATACATGATTTTGCTGGATTGGACCATGAACAAAGTTTTTATTTTAGCAGGCTGTTTTCATGTTAACTTCCTTGATTAAAATTTGATTTTTGGTTTGATTTTAGTTTTTTATTTATATAGGAAATAATAACTTCTAAGCAGTCAGTGCACTTGTAAAGGTGTGTTAAAGGATATATGGATGCACTTGTGCAGTCCGTATAGGTAAGAATTACATGTGTTCGCAAATCCACACTCGGAATACCTTCAGAGTGCTTGACCACAGGGCATTGTAGTTTGCAAATGATAATCTGTCATTGTTAGTTGTTCTGCAGCTTTGCTTGTGTCTTGGCAAGCAGGTTCATGACATTAATAGTTTCACAGATTTGATACATATATATTTATTTTGCACTGCAGCTTTCGATAGATGCAGGGAGGAGTTCTCATATATATCTGCTAGTGTAGCAGCTAATAATGTTTTCAACAAAATTCTTGGTATATCCTGAGTAAACGATGAATTGAAAGCATGTAATGATCTATAAGCTGTAGCTTTTATTTTCCAAACAGGACTCTCTCTCTCTATATATATATAAAACAAACAGACAAAACAAAAAGAAAAACAAAAACCATTGTTTTACACTTTTCTATTTCAGTAACATTAAACTGAGAATCAATCAGCACAAAACATCGATTTTTAAAGGGATTTTTTCTTTTAAGATGGAAGTTCGCCCTATTTGCTATTTTCAAATTGAATTTGGCACATTGTTTTGTACAGCACAGTGCTTCAGCAAACATATCCCACTAAACCTTGATTGCAGTGGGTCACTTTTGTCATAGAAACCAAAAGCAAGGAGTAGATAGAGAATTTTTAAAGAATTAAGTTGTGATATTCCAGAAGCCTCCATCATGCTTCAAGAGAAGGTGAAGTTTGAATGAGGGAATCTATGGATTCATAAATGATTTCCTCCCCCCTGCCCCTTGCAATGCTGTTGCCAAGACCTGATTTCTTTAGCCAAGCAAATTAATAGTAAGGCTGCTTTGCATGTGTCTTTGTAATTGCAGCATTTTAGAAGTTGTTTAGTTTCAACAATTCTTCCTGTTCACTGGTTTTCATTTATTGTGTTTATACGTTAGGCTTCAATGAGTCTCCAGGATCATACAGTTAAGCTGTGGCAGCCTGTTCTGGTCTGTCTCAAAAACTAACAGTTTTTCATCTTAAAAATATGAGGTCTTGCAATTGTTGAAAGGCTCTTTTGGAACTCACTGTTCTGAAGGTTTAAAATGTTCTTCTCTATTTATATGCATCTGTAGTCAGTTTAAGCTTGTTTGTTCTTGCCCAGGCATAACTCAGCCTCTGTAACTCTTCTCTGTGCCTGCTGGATGCATCTGTGCTAGTAAATTGAAAGAGCCTCAGACCTTTATCAGGTCCTGGGCTTAATGGTGTGTCACAGCCCACATTGTGTGCATAAATGCCCTTTACCCCTCATCTCCTCATTAGGGTGACAATGACCAGACCAAAAGTTAGGAGGCATGGGCCCAGGTCTGAGATATATCCCCCAGCCTGCAGTGCAGACCGCTACCCACTTTGCCCAGGACACCAGAGCTGGGGTGGATGCTCCTGTCCATGCAAGCTGAGCAGGCAAAGGTTCTACCAAACCTAACTGGATCAGGCACTTGTGCCTCACTGGGGACTGATGAAACAGAGATGACGGTTGTATAGCCTGTAGAGGTGTAACACATCTGTGTTTCGAAACTATACAGAGCAGCAAGCTCACTGGGAAAGAGGAGCTGCTGCAATGTATAGTTCACCCAAGCTGTGCTGCTTACACTCAGGAATGTGAGTACATGTGAGAGGAGTAAGATGTGCAAGTAATGAGCTGCTTTTGAAAGTGCCTTCCTTCCTCTAGCCATGCAGGAGTAACTCAGTGAAGATGGGTTCGCACAAGTGGCCATGGTCAGATGTCGGAAAGGAGATGTGTGCTCACTGAGTCTGCTGCAGTACAGCAGGAAGTTGTGTCCAGCTCGGAATTCATCACTGTGGCAGTGCATGTTGTGTCCTCTTCTGCCATGCTGTGTGAGTTTTTCAGTTAACAACAATGACTTTTTTCACCCTTCTACTACCAGAACACATTCTTAGGCTCTACATTCCATCATGACTTGCTGTTCAACAATTAGCTTGGTGAGTCTAGCCACCTTTTCCCTCAAAACAGAGCTGCCTGTGTAGGCTGCCCAGTGTTGCCATTCCCCTTTTTAGTGTTTAACTGGTAACAAACAGAGAACCTAAACTTATACCTACCAGAGTTCAGCTCATGCCAGATTCTAGGACCTGGTGGCAAGGGTCATGTACGTCAACAGGAGTGGTTACTCCTCAACTCCCTGGATATTTAGGCTGTTCACCCTAGAGGTGCTTCTTTCTGAAAGTAGGCCATGAGACACAGAGGGGCTCAGAAGAGAACTTCCACTTGAATATTTGCTTTTGAAGTTTTGCTGAGCTCTAACAGATCATCAGCTATGGGAATGCACCGTATGAATATGCTGGGTTTAGCTTTTTGGGTGTATCACAGCTAGACTGCTCAAAGTGCCAGGCTTGAAAACTTCATGAAAGGGAATGACCTGGAGACAGCCTGTGTTAACTCTTCCCTTGTCTTTCATAAATTGCTGCATGAATTGAAATCTCCATCACATTTGTCGTTGGCCTTGATTGTTTCTGAAGCTTTAGAAAATGTTCAGTGAGCTGCTACACAGTGAGCTGTGTTTTTCTAGAATGATGATATAGACACGTTTGATGCAATGTGAAGTTGAAATGCATATGTGCTCAAGGCTTGCAAAGGTAATATTGGAGGACTATGCTGTGGAGCATGCCAGAGTGGTGCTGCTTTGTCTTTGGTGCTTGTTGGAAATGGTTCCTGAACTGAACTTCACTTTGTATCTGTTATTGAAATTGTGAGGGTCATCTGATTCATCATCTGTGATACCCAACCCTCTGTTTTTATGGTGGCCTCTAATTTTGTGCTGTCATTAAAGCTCATTGTTGTACTTCTTGTGTTTTCATGACAGGGCCATTGATGGCCAATTCAATTTTCAGTATTTTGTAACTTCGATGAAAGGTAATTCTAATCCCTCTCCTTATTTAGGCTCCAAAATCCTCATATCAGAGAACTGTGTTTTTGCTGAGTTAAGGTATGAGCAATAGTTCTCCAATTATTTTCTGTAAAGAGCTTTTTTTTTATGGCAGTTCTGCTAGTTCCAGTCACCCCACTCTGGCTCAGCCAATGTGTGGCAAGGACTTCAATTAATCTTCAGTTTCCTTTCATTTGCTGAAATCTTACACAATGACACTCTGTAATATTTCTCCTTCTAATCATACAAGAACTCCCGAATCTTATCTAAATCCAATTCTTCTCTGGGGGACATTTTGTCCTACCCAATGACATATGTAAACCTCAGTTTTGAGTCCCCTCGTTGATTTGACCTTATTTTATCCCTGGTGTTCCTAGTATATATGGTCTCTCACATCATCATCATACTGCAGTCCAACATCAACTCAACAACAACAATGAACTGGGTTATTTATTAAATGAACTGGATTATTTATTAAATGGTATTTGTCCTTTGAATTCCAAACTTTTACCAGCCTTTGCCAGATGTATATTATTATAAAATGGGACCAATTTGTTTAAGGGGGAATCTCTGCATGTTACTTTGCTGCAGCTGCTGTGAACAGAAGTACTGAAATGACATCGTTTTCTACACGAAAGAGAAGGAAGAATAGTGATAGTGCATTGCCTGGGAGGCCCAGAGAGAGCTTCTGCAATCCCTTCTCCAGGGACCTCATTTCCACATTAAACATGTCAAATGACAATGAGTGAGCCTTGCCTTTAGCTAGGTTGTCTCAGTTGTTAATTACCCCCACTTTGAACATACACATTTATGCTGAAGCAAGTATACCTAGTTTTGGCTTCATGCCATTTAGTTCTATTTCTTTTCTGCTAAAATAAAAATCACCACCATTGTCACGTTTTAACAAAAAGTTAAGTGCCTTTCTGAAGTTTAAGAATATGATGATGTATTTGGTTTGTAATGGGACTTCTGACTGAGCACGTCTGGTGTGTCTGGTGCAGTTTCTGTGGCCCTGTGTGACTGGTATTTGTTGTGCTGGTACCCTTTAACTCTACATCTTCTTCTCCTTTGGTCTGCGCTGATGTCTTATTCATCTGTCCGTATCTCATTCTCTTAAAAAATACTGCAATATTATTTTTTATTAGTTTCCTGACATTTCAGCAGCTCAGATAACTGCTTCAATGTTCTCTGTATTTGAAAGACTGGAGAGATGGAGTCATTTATCATAGAATCATAGAATGGCCTGGGTTGAAAAGGACATCAGAGATCATCTAGTTTCAACCCCCCTGCCATGGGCAGGATCGCCAGCCACTGGACCAGGCTGCTCAGAGCCACATCCAGCCTGGTCTTGAATGTAGATAGTAGTATCAGATTTTTTTGCCTTCTCCATTTTGTTATCTCAGAAGATTGCCATCCTTTATTCTTTATTTTGTTCTGCCTTAAGTTTAGAGCCAGAGTAGATGCTCAATTTCAGTAATATATGAAAATGTATGGCATTCTAGACAGATGTTTCCCCAGTGAGACAGGTATGTTGAAGTTTGTAGAAAGGGCAGTTCTTTTCAGTTGAGATTGTGATTAGTTAGCCTGAAAAGTGTCCGTTTTTATATGTGTATGTACAGTTGGTTTTTGTTTCAGGTTGTCTTCTCAGACTGAGAAGAATACAGCAGTAAAATCATCAGAATCTCATCAGAAACTGCAGATCTGCTTTTCTTTTCATACAGATTTTGCACTCTGCAGTAGTTTTTTGTTGAGATCTTTCCTTTCTGATATTACTGCATTATTTATTTATTTGTGTATTTATTTTCTTTCTTTCTTTATTTAGAAAAAGATTGCTTTTAAAGGCTTAGTTTTTCTTGTGTAATACAGAGATGGTCAAGCTGACCCCCTGCATTTATGGGACATCTGCTGGCTCTTCACAGTGTTCTGCTAGCAGTGACACTCTTAGTGAAGAAGGTCTGCATCACTTGGAGAATGACTCAGAGACATCATCCCTCACCTCTCCACAAACAGGGGAGATGGCTGTGCTTTTGAAGGAAGCTTTAGAAAACATGACAAAGTTTGATGAGTTCTTTGTTAACTTCAGGTCTATTTTTTTTAAGTTTGCTTAATTTCTCTTGTGTAAAACTGCTTTAGTATGTGAAAATGCTAGAAATAACACGTTTGGCTCGGGTGAGAGGAAGAAGGAAGGGAAATATATATACATAATACATAATATATCATTCACTCTCAAGACAGTGAAGGTGTGGCACAGGAAGGTGCTGAAAGGATCCCTGTCAGTTACTACTTTGATGTGTTAACTTTATATTCTGAATGTTAGAATGAATTATGCCTTAGTTTTGCAGCATATGCACAAGACATTGCTGTGACCTGCTAGGGTGTGAGCTCATCAGCAGCCTGCTTGTGCAGGAGCGTATTTCAGCAGCAGCAAACTGTTGAGGCAAAGAAAGGCAAGCAAGGCAGTTCGGGCACCAGGGCTTGTGCTGCAGGTCTGCCTGTGTGCATTAGCAGCTTGATAATTCTATGCAATTCTATGAGTCTTCATCACCGGGAGCCAAAGCACAACCACTGTCAAGAAGTGGGACTTACTTTTTAAAACTGAAGTTTGTAATTATACAGTCACAGAACTTTAGTGAAAGTAATTAGAGGCATTTACCCTGCAGAGAAGGAGCTGGGGATCCTGGTGGATGAAAAGCTTAACATGAGCCAGCAGTGTGCTCTTGCAGTTCAGAAAGCAAATGGTATCCTGGGCTCCAGGCCAGCAGGGACAGCGAGATGATTGTCCTTCTCTACTCTGTCTTCATGAAGCCCCATCTGGAGTACTGCTTCCAGGTCTGAGGCCCCCAGTACCAGAAAGACAGGGAGCTGTTGAAAAGGGTCCAGAGGAGGGCCACTAAGATGATTAGAGGGTTGGAGCATCTCCCCTATGAAGACAGGCTGAGGGAGCTTGGCTTGCTCAGTCTGAAGAAAAGAAGGCTCTGGGGAGACCTCATAGTGGCCTTCCAATACTTGAAGGGAGCATATAATAAACAGGAGGGGGAACAGCTGTTTACAAGGGTAGATAGTCATAGGACAAGGGGGAATGGTTTTAAGCTGAGAAGATAATCTTTCAGAAGATAACCTGAAAAACAAAGCCAACCAAAACTCCACACAAAGAAAATAGAACCCCAACTTTCTAAGTGCTGGCTAATGCAAGAATATGCTCATCACCTCATTCCGCCTTGGATTTCATCTATTTTTAATTCTGCATGCCAAAATGCCTTGAGAAGAACACTGCAGCATTACTTTATTGTAGAAGCTTTTTTTTTTTTCCATGTAAAGACTTCAGTCTCCAATTTCTTTGTACTGAGCATACCAGTGCCCACCAGCCTGCAGCTGACACACAGGTGAAACTTCAGCTGCTTGGCTTCAGCTCTGAAAGCCTTTTGCTCTTGTGTTTCTTTATGTTTTCTCTTGACAGATGACAACTTGTTACACTGGAGTTGTGAGTCCACAGATAGACATATTGGCTGAAGTATATGCTGAATGTGGTTTAGTACATGAGGATTCATTAGTCTGTTGTTTTTTATCCTTGCATGATGCAGTGTTTCCCCTCCTCCAGATATGTTGCCTTACAGATTAGTTTCTTTAGATGCTCACTAGAGGTTTCTTTGGTCTACCTTTTTGAATATTCAGTTGCCAGCAGTGGGTGTAAGCTCCAGGGTTGACAGCCAGTTCTGTTTGCAAATGTAGACTTCTCCCTGAGGCACAATTCCTTTGTTAGTGATGTTTCCAAACTATTTGGAATTACACAACAGTCATGAGAGTAAATACAGTCTTATGTCATTTTTAATCCTTTTTCTAATTAGCATTTGTCCTTATATATGTTTTCAGAAATCAGCTCGTTGCTTTTACCTGTCCACTAAGCTTCCTGTGAGCAGGTTTTGCATGTTGCATAGGATGCAAAAAGACCACTGAATAGAAAACAACTGGATTTTCAGCTGCACTGTAATACTTCCATGCAAGAAGACATGAGTATAGTAGGCAATGCTTTTGATGACAAATGATTCGTTCCTATCTGAACTGTCTTTCCAAATTAGCAAAAAATGCAACCTGTTGAGTATAGATAACCTTTTATTTTCAGAATTCCTGGATGAAAGGGAAGGGAAAAGGAAGGGGGAAGGGGAAAGGAAGGGAATGGAGGGGAAGGGGAAGGGAACAGAGGAGAAGAGGAAGGGGAAGGAAAATAAAAGGAAAGGGGAGTTAAACCGCTTTTTGAAATGTCCTGTTTGTTTTGGTTTATCAAAAGAGAACAAATGGATTTACCTTGAGGTTTACACTCCTCAGCAGTAAAGCTACCTAAATTTTAGGAGGAAACATGTACCTGGTACATACAGAATAGTATTATGAAGCGTGTTTTTTTGTGCTATCAACATTGTCCACTGAAGCATCAAATGTTACCTACCATCACATGAAGCACATAAGAGTCCTGAGTTTGTAAATGATCTTCAATGGCCATCTCTGTAATTCTGGGAGATGAAACAACCATCAGCATCTGTGTAATTGCAGAGGTGTACCCAGCTATAACCTCCCCAGCTTCCTCTAAAGTAAGAGAGATTAGCAACAAAATGATTAAGATTTCTGTGGGTTTTAGCAATAGGTCAGTAACATAATGTATGCAGGTTTTGTCCACCGTCTTGGCTGAGAACTTGTTGAAAGATCCTGCTTAAACCATGGAGCTTCAGAAGTAAACATAGGACATCCCTTTCCAAGGGCACAAACAGTAGTGGATTACATTCAGCTCTAAACATAAACAAATGTAATTCCACTGGAATTTGAAAATGGGCATTGCTTAGTACAAGGGTTAAATTTGATTCCTAGACTGGGGTCTCAAAAATCATTAAGCTACATTTCTTCTGTGACATTACTAGTTTGTTTGTACACAGCCTTACTCATAGTGAACAGCAAGGAGAACAAGAATAATCTTGCTGAGATTTTTCCAGTAAAATTCACATACTGCCAGGTTGTATTTTTTCTGCATATTCCAGTCTCAGTACTAATTTGACCAAACAGCTTCACATTTGCACCACTGCTTGTGCATCAGTGCCTGCCCAGCGTTAGCAGAGCCTGACAGTAGGCCTGTATTTCAGGGCTCATGAGCCTCTGTTGAGACTTGTCACTTGAATTTAGGCAGTTTAAAATTGGCATGGGTATCCTTACAGCACGACTGAGGTTGGAGTACATGGAGCAGCATGCTAGTTTTGCTTTGAAACTCGGTCCTTAAACAAATGCCTATGCTGAGTTTTAATTACTGAGCTTTTAGTTCTCCTCCCTTATACTCTGCCCTGCCATCAAGAGACCAGACTGGTTTTCCTTGAGAACTTTCCATGGCATGTTTATGACCATGATATTTTATTTCTTAAGGCTGAGAAACAATAGCATTGCTGCAGTACAGTCTCTATTTTTTCTTGCAGCCTGAGCTTTTTTATTATTATTTTCAATATCAATTTTTTTTTTCCACTTCGGTTTCATTTCATGCAGTTGCTGAGAATGACATTTCTCTATAAAGCATGTTCAGAGGAAATGTGTGCAGACTGATGTCAGACTGTATGAATTGTGAGGCTGGGAATTGGACTGGTCTCTTGAGAGCTGTGTCAGCATTGATGCCTTGTTTGCAGAGGCACAGGCTGCAACTCCCCTTTGCCTGACAGCATGTTCTCCAGGGACGTCTGTTTCACACCAAAAAGAGAGCTCCATGCCATAACTGACTCCACCACAACCATGCTGATCCAGAAAAAAATGCAGAGGGCCTTTTTCTTTTTTCACCCCACTTCTATGCTAGTGAAAAATCCATTTATTTCAAAGCGGCGTTTGTTTTGTTTAAATCCCTATCTTTAAGAAACAGGTCAAACTTGTCAGCCATGTGATTCAGTTTACTCATCTGTAAAACTGACAGCATGTTTTCTACTTGGCTCAGGAGTGTGGGTGGAGGGGTTTTGTGATGTATGTGAACAAAAGAAAAAAAAAAAAACAGTTTGTGCAAAGAGTAATTGTTTCTGAAATGCTAGTTATTAGATCTATTCTGGTTTGAATAAAACCTAGATATGTCACAAGGCTTTTTTTCCCTGCCTAATAAATTCTTATAGGCATTCCGGCTTTGACCCCTCCCATGGAGTTACAGCTTTACAGCAACATGTCTCAGTCTAGCTTACAGGACTACCATGTTGCTTATATAAATGCCATCAAAGCTGGGCAGGTATTCTGTTTCTGCTCACCATGCTGAACTATGACGCTAGGTAGCATTGGTACCACAAAGATGTTATTCAGTGGAATTCCACCACTTGTGCCAGCATAAGCTTTTTTCTCCTTATCTTTTGCATCTCTTAGTGATGATACTGTATCAGTAACTGTGTGGCACAGTCAAACCCTGCCTCTGTAGATAGCACCTGTGAGATTAGCCCCCAGTTTAATGCCGGAGCCAGGATGATATCATGCCTGTGTCATTATGGAAACAATTGGACCATTGCTAAGATTTGCCAATAGAGCTGATGCCTTGCTTATAGCGCCTACCATACTTCTTGTTGTATGAAACATACTGGCTTGTATGAAAAATTCCTTTTGCCTTTTTTTCCCTGTTCATACATTACCATCTGCCTTTTTGGCTTCTAAAATTTCTTTATTGACATTATTCATGAAAACAAAACACTGCTGAGCATAAGGATATAATTTATACTTTTGTCCAGTTATTGACAAAGGCTTTAGGTCAGCATATTAAGACAAATGATATTTATCAGCACATTTTAGGGGCAAGCAGATCTCTGTGGCATTTTTTTCTATCATGGTGACAAAGGAAAGCAAGACAAAGTAGGTATCTAATGGTTTGTTATAGAACTAAGATGATGCACGTTTACAAAACCTTGTATTAACTAAAGTAGCTTGTCTTGACCTATCAGGATAATTTAGTAAACTAGACTGTTGCTGTATTTCCTTGCAAGCAAAACCAAATGCAAGTACCATTTTTTTTCCTGCAATTTAGACTTGTAAGGAAATTATTAGAAAAAACTACTGTAGTCCTCCTTGAATGTCCTAAGGTAGATTTTTAGATTCTTAAATTGAAAACCTATTTCTGGTAAATATTTATCAGAAACCAGCTGACGTAGGATAACATTTTCTTCCTGTGTCATTAAGCACATGGATTTAATTTTTAGATTGTAACTCCATAAACCCATCTTATACATATATTGCATGCATGTTGACATTCTTAAATATATATGTTTGTTTCATTTGTTTTTAAAGAAGCACCTTTGTCTACTCCTAATTAAGTCCCTAACCTTGCTGGTAAAATGAATAATACCATTGAAATATTTTATTAGTTTACTTCTTGACTTCTGCTGCAAGTGTGTAAGACCCAGAGGAAATGGCAGTTGGTTTTAATTAAAACATATTCAGGATGATAAAGATGTTGAATCATGGTGTGTCTTCGTAGAATTATACAGGGTGTGCAGGCATCCTAGTCATAGCATTCTGGCAGAACACAAAGGAACTGCACCACTGAGACATGCAGCAAGAAGTCCTGCAGGAGGCAGGTGCTAAACTGCTTGATTTATGGCTGTGCTTCAGGATCTTTTCCTCTCAGAGAACCAACAACACCTGAAGCCACTAATTTTCACAAGCAGTTCAAAGAACTTCTTCAGAAGTTGGAATAAGTCATTCAGTGAAAGAGGAATTGATGTTTGGCAATTTGTACTCTTCCAAATGCTCAAATGTAGCTTCAGATGTGGAAATGACCACATTTTCCCAGAGGCAGAGCAGTAGTATCTTTGGGCTCCAACTTGGGGAAGTCTGTCTGCAGACATGAGTCTCCAGCAGTTGGGATTGAGAAGCACAAGAGAAACCCTGCCTGTCTGAGCAAATTCTTACCTGTGGTCTTTTGGACAAACGTGCATTAACTCATGCAAAGCTGCTTTTAAGAACACTGATGGAAAATTAGGTCTCGGTGGTCATTTATAGTTCAAGTAGCATTTTATATATTTATTATCATTATACACAACCTTGACAATCTGTATTGCCATTCAAAAATAAATTGAGTATTGTCAATTTGCACATGATCTGTCACTAATCAGGATCCCATTGACATACATAGTAAACATTTTGCATACTTAACACTGCCTTTAATTCTAACATCCCCATCTCTCCCCCCATCCTGTGGAAATATGTTCAGAATATGTAAACAAACTTTTCCCATTATGCAACATTCAGTAACTAACTCCTTTTCAACTAACTAAACCATTTTAGCACTCTCTAAGGGTGGCCGGTGGGCGCAGCTCTTAATTGCATTTTATTTAAATTATTTCTCATGTATTATGTTGCAGTGATTCCTGCTTTTCACTGTTTCATGAGTTTTCCTTTCATAAGGAAGACAGAAAATGGGGTTTAACAACTCTCCTGTAAGTCACACGAGCAAATTTCTGCTGTAGTGCCAAGTCCTGTTCAGTTGCGTTCACTTGTTACTTACAGGTATAGTAGGTGGTTGATGTCCTCAAGTTCAATTGTGATGAACTAAGACTGCAGTAGGAATAAGCTAGCACACAATTTCTAGTGTTAACAATTATTATTTCCACTCCAAACACTATAGAGGAGTTGAAATGAAAATTTACAAGGCTGTCAATGGCTTTTATAAAGCAATGCAGTTTTTCCTACCTCTGTTTTCTGGTGCTTCGAAGGCTAGAAAATATAGAATAATGAGAAAAGTAGTGAAATAATACTCTTTCACCCAGTTTCAAGAAAACTTGTAGACAACAGCAGGTAATGTAAGTGTGCTTAGCATTTCTAGATACTGTACTGATTCATACCTCAAGTTTGGTCATCTAGAGTTTAGTTCATGGTGCCTTTTGTATCAGCCCATGGAAGTATTACTGTGTAGTAACGCAACAATCAAAGCCCTAACTTTGGAGAATGAGGGTCATGCTGAAACTTCTCTACAGGAACTGCAGTGAGCTTCTCTTCCTGTAACACGGAAAGTACTCCAAACCAGCAAATGCAGTGTACCTGTAACATGGCTTTGTGTTTTTGAGAACTGGTGTCAGGTAATCACAATGAACGGATAACCAGAGTACTAAGAAGAATGAAGACTACTTTTTTTTTTAAGCTGTTAACTACTTTGCAATACCCATGTCAAGAAAGACCTAGGAAAAATGTCTCTATTTCTTAGCCTGTACCATAACATTATGCTTAAATTTAATCCTCACAGGAAAAAGAAAATAAGAAACAACCATGGAATATTTGAGAAGACTTATTAACAGGAAAAAGCTATAGCAGAAATGGGAGTTCAACATATTGAGATGTTTTAAAAAATGAAATAATTTCAAAAACTGCAGATATAAAGGCAACTGACAGTTTGGATGCTTAGATTAACAGCTTTCATTTTTAAGTAGAACAAATGAAACCTTCATACTATGCCCTTAAAGCAAGATCATAAAGGTACCCTCTGAAGGCCGCCAGGCACACTGTATGGTGTCAGTGTAGACCTCTTCACCTCAGAAGGAACAGATCAGCAACAGCAGCTGCCCCCAGTGCTGCCCCTCCAGACAGGGTGTGAGCATGCCTCCTGCCAGCCTGTGAAGTCCTAGCTCTAACATGCATTATGTGTTTCACCCAAAGGGCTTGCAGGATTTTAAATCCAATTGCCTACTGATGTTTTACAAGCGTATTCCAAAGGCAGCTTTTTAACAGTAGGAGGAGGGCACTACCAAATGCAAAGAAAGCAGAGGATTCTTCATTCAAGGTCAGACATCCATAGCCAAATCAGTAACTAAACAAGCAAGACAGGTGTACTACATTAAAACTCCTTTGTCAGATTAAAAAAAAACCATATAAAAACTTAAGTGACGGTTAAAAAACTGTGTTACACATGTAAGTGAATTGCCAGTAAAAGCCCAAAGTAAAAAATGTTGATAAAAGGTGTGAGAATGAAGCCATGAAGCAGTTTTAAAATAGCTAGTAGCAAGTCTGCTTGTTAAAGCACTGCTAAAGCCATTTGTTAAGCAAGGACATTAATGCTCAAGGAGGAACAGAACTGGTGCTTGTTAAAGAAAAGAGGAAAATAAAATACAAGGAAATTGTTCTGCTCTTTTGTAACTGGATTTTTATGTAAAGTCGTAGACTCATTTTTTTTCCACTCAAACAAAAGTCTGCCAGCATTACAGTGTTGCTTCCTGTGTTTTTTTTTTTAATGAGATGGAAGGAATCTCTTCAAACATTAAGTATGTGTTTTCCTCTTAAAAGATTAATAAGTGTGAAAAAAGATGCGAGCAATGAATAGCTGTTATAAGATGCAAGGTAGCATGCTACTGTCAGTCACCACAGTTATTTGTGTTATACTGTAAGATATTCATTCTGGACTGGAAGATACTCATTCTGGAGCCATCCACCAGGGTGGCCACAAGGTAACTCACTAGAGTCCAGTGTGCAAAACCTCTTGTTCAAGTTGTGGATGGTTCAAGTAGTTGAAAACCCTATGTTTGTGTTCTGGTAAAGCTTTTCTCTTTGTAACAGAAAACAGATTACTCATTAACAAGTTATATGTTAATGTGCTAATTTTACCTTCATTGTAGTAAGAACAAGTTTGCCTTACAAATGGGATTTGTAACATGTACTTTGTGACCATCAACCAGTTGCTACCTGCTGAGCGCAGGCAGCGGTCCACAAGGATCTAGAGACAGAGCAGATGCACAGCAAAAAATGCCACTATTTTTGTATGAAAACCTTACTGTCACTCTCTTTACTGTGCCTGCTTTTAAGCTTGAGACACTAACCAGCTATAAAATTGCTCTGTCCTTCAGCTTAAAGAAGGTTTCTACCACCTGTAATAGCATATTGAACATTTAACCATTAAGAGCATAATAAAGATTTTTTTCTTATATGTGATGTTTCCATCTGCAATTACTGGAGAGCCTACACTGGAGATTCCCACTGTCTAAGCTCTTCACCTGCCAGGTATCAGCAAGTCTACTTGACAAAATAATGTTTAGATGGGTTTCAGGAAGCCAGTACTTAGGAACACCAGTCATTATTGTGTTAAAGCCATTAAGATATTCATAACTATAAAGCCTACAGGACCAAAGCTTGCCCAATTATGTACTGGCTTACACTAGGGACAGCTGACACTGAAGTACAGTCACTCTGATGACAAAGATGTGTGAATTATAGCAGAGGAAATCAAGACTGAGATTGCAGAACAGCTACAGTTCAACACCACTCAAATTTTGTTCAGAGGCTTCAAATATGTAAACAAAAGGTGCCAGCCCACACACAGCTGTTAGGGGAGCTGTTTATGGGTTGCTCACTTGTATCACTCATGAAGGTACGACTCTAGCCCCTGAGTTAGTTTAGTAGCTGCATGTGGTGCTTCCTTTCTCTGTGAAGATGGTGCCCAATACAGTTCACCTTATCAGCTGCAGACTGAGTTAGAGACCAGAGAACAGGAACAGTGATGAAATATCAGGGCACGGCTGCCAGAACTGCAAGCAAGAGCATGACCTTTGCTTGTTTACAGTAGCAGCAAGCTTATATGGGATGCCTTAACAGCTACATCCATTTCTGCAATAGAGTTCAAGCAAGTCACTGACGTGTTACACTGCAACTCATCTCAGTCAGTTGTGCTAACTTGGGTAATAAACCATCTTCCATAAAGTAGTCCATTTCTATCCTGGTAATAGAGCTGTTTAAAGCAAAAGAGTGGCTTGTTTTAACAAGTGCTACAGTACCACTATGACTGGCTTGAAGCATTCAGTATATATGAATGTACACTGGATCTTGATGATGTCTGAGATAGATCAAAGAAACTAGTGACTCAGCTGTATAATACATCATAGACACTTCCATTAGATCAAGTAAATGAGCAAGGATAACTGATAAGCTATGCAAATTCATCAAGTAGATTTTTATCTTTAGAGTAGTAATATCCAGTTTGCATACTCTTTTGTTAAGATCCTTGATCAAAAGGATTATATGCCAAGTACCATAGCTTAAATAAGCGCTTAGTATTTGTTTCAAGTTTGCAACAGACAGCATTTAAGCAACCTCAATGTTAGGCCAATATCCAGCTCGCACAGCACAATTTCTGCTGTTTCTCATCCCCAGCGTGATATGCAATCAAGATGTAGATTTCATTCAAAACAAACCAAGTGGAAATGGTAACATGTGCAGCAAGACGTTTTCAAGGGAAAGCTATGTAAGACCTTGTATATTCTACCACTTGATACTATTATCATTAGCATCATCCTATTAGCACAGTCCATTATGTACAAAAATGTGCAATGAGACCATTCACTTAATTTCAGCAAATGGCAGAGCCATCACGCTGGTATTTTCTAACTAAGATTGTTAGTGGTATGGGAATCTGAAAAAATGTTTATGCTTGTATTAGTTTATATATATGAAAGAGACCATACAATTTTCATGGTACATCAACAAGATGGACTAGTATGCCAACTAACCTCTATTTTAATATTTAAATTATAACAATACAATAACTAGAAAAGGTCAGTGCTTCAAGTGACAAGTGTTGCCACTTCAATTCCAATATTTTTCCAAAATAAAGATGCAATTAGATCTACACTTGAGCATCAGTAGTGCAATACAGTATCCTTTCCTGAATAAAGGAGCTGAGGTTTATCCACAATAAAAGCTTTAAATAAGGTAGATTGTTGCCATTTATATATCAATTCTGTATGTTTTGATATAAAATATATTGGGAAAGCTTAAACTGACTTATACAATCTACATTTGGCTAAAGCTCCACATAAGCAGCATCAGTGGAAATGAACATCAGAGGTGTACTTAATATGAAACACTTCCAAAACTACTCAGCAACAAATGAGAGAAGGTTGGCTAAGAATAACTGAACATCTGAGGTGTGTACCAAAAGAATGGACCCTGTGCACTATTTTAAGTAACAGAAATGCAAGATTTAGTCCACTTCCATTTCTCCAGATGGTTTGGTCTGCTGAGAATTGTCCTTCGCTGGATCAGGTCCTGTTTCAGTACTGCTCTGTCCATTCACTGGTCCATTATGTTCACCGTTAGCTTTTGACTGCCCATCATTGGGAGGTTCTATCTTCGGTTTGGGCTTGTATATAATGGGATTACAGAAGCTATCCAACTCCTAGTTGTAATGAAAGTGAGAGAACAAGTTATTTGGTGACACAGTAACTGCATTAAACTATAACGTCTAAAATGTCTTTCAGATTTCTAATGACCAACACTACATTTTCAAGGACTAGACTTCTATCAAATCTAGAAGCTTAAAAGAAAGAAGTTTCTGATTTTTTAAAATCCTGTAGTAATCAGTTTTCTAGCAAAACCAGCACCATGCTTCAGATGTTTTTAGCTATTCAATGGTACTGCTGTAAAGTGAAGAGCTAGGACTTAATGCTAATAAAACTGCTGCTGCCACCACCCCTGTACCTTAGAGCTTTATCATCTCTGCAGGCATGGTATTCTAGCTTAATACAGAGGCCAAAATCTTATTCAAGAAAAACTTACTAGACTGCAACACATTTGACAATTTTTATTTTTTTACCTTTGATTTTGATATTATTTCTGCCACTTTGACAACGGGATCTTGAGTCAGGCTTAGTTTGTTTTGTGCATTCATTTTGGTGTTCAACCAGTTCATAGCCTCACTAATGTATTTTTCAACTTTTTCCATCTCAGCAGGATCTAGGTGATCATATTTTTCATCCTAGGAGAAAAGATGTTTTTAATTGATTACTACACACTTCTGAATCAATTAAGAGTTTAATGGACACAACTGAGTAACATTACTACAACCCACTAGAAATCAATGTTTTTAAACAAGTGTTTGGTATGAAGAATAGCTGTAGAACAAAACAAAGGAAATCGTAAGATATGTGAAATTTTGAAATGCACACTGCTTAAGCACAGATGAGTAATGAAGTTGCAAGAGAACACAGAGTCACCTGAATAACCAACCCCAACATATAATTTATTGGGTTACAGAAACAAGGATAACACTGTGGTAGGCATTTCAAGTGGTACAAGTCACCATAAAGAACACGACTGTTTAATTCACATTCGCAAAGAAACTTCAAGAAAAGTTTTAGAAGTTCTCAGGATTGTAAGCACAAGCCATTTTAAAGCAGCTTAAAAGTTAAATCCTAGAGGATTTTTTTCTTTTAGAACATACACACACAAAAAAAATCCTGTAGTCAAATTCAAACACCCATAGATCATTCCACGCTTCTACCTTATTTTTGTATGCTTCTACTGCTTTCATAAGGAGCTGAATCTTCTTCCCCAGTTCATTTAAAACTTTTGGTCTCTCCTCATGTTCCATGTATCTTTCTTGAATAGGCTGTCCAAATTTCTGGAAACATAAGCCAAGTGAGACACTGCAACTAATTCATTTTCCCAGAAATAAAGATCTTGACACAATACAAGCTTCTTTCACTATGGTCAAGGAATAAAAACTGAATCATAAGTAGCATGGCTATGAGAAGGAGGGAAAAGCTATTCTAGAGCTTAATCTTTGCACTTTGCTGTAGTGCAGTACCACCACCACCACCACAAAAAAATCACAAGTCCAAATAAACAAGTAAGTGCTCTGCTTTTTCTTGGCTTACCATTTCAGAATTTTCTCAGCAAAAAGAGCATTTGTTACAATGCACTTGGAAGAGAAATTTCCAGACAAATTTGCAGGGATGGTTTGAATTTTAGAACAGTCAGAAAAGTTATAGTTCTATCCATTGTCTGTTCTTCCCCTTCTCTTGAATGCTGGGTATCCAGGCATGAAGGCAGTTGCCTTTATTAATGTTTCCATCAATTACCCCTCCCACAATGGGAAACATCACTTGAGAGGGAACAGTTAGAACTAAAGCTACAGACATAGCCTTGAATACCAAAGAGCCATTCATCACAATTTACACTAGCCCACAAAATTATTAAAATTTACAAGTACTTAAGGTGAGTTTTTTTGGTCATTACCAATCAAACAATACAGTGGAAGCTAAAGTTAAAGCATTCATTAACCTTTATCATTTGTTATTAGACCAAAAATTCTGTTTTATTATATAGCTATTGAAGACCATTGTAAACAGGGAAACCAGAGCCATCTGTTTTCAAGTGTAGTTTTGAATACTTGGAGAACAGTCAAATACTTAAAAGCCTCTTCCAGTGTGTAGCAAGAGCTACAAGAAATTCTCACAGTCATTAATTTTACTATTCATCACTAGACACTGTTCATTTCAACTGACCATTTTGATATTAGAAGGACAACTGACAGTAACAGTATTCCTAGTTCTATGTATTCTTAGTTCTACATACTACATTCAATCACGAAACTAAATACCATCCAGGTACAACCTGCATGTCCATACTTTTAAATTACTGGATTTATCAAGTTCATATGTAGGCAGGCACATACATATCCCTCATTAGAAGATGTGTACTTACACTAGCCACATAACATGCATATACACTACTCCCCTTCCCCTCGTTCTAAAGAAGAGCTTGAAGCCTTACTCTTAGTTCCTGAAGCTTATCCATGTACACTTGCTTTGGCTGGTCCTCTCCATCTTCATAAAGCCAGTTTTCTGTGTCTTCCAACATCAAGGTCAGCTTGTTTGTATCCTATGAAGCAAGTCAGAGACACTGTCAACTAGCAAAGAACAAAATGTGTTGCTGGGTAACCAGGTAATTTGTGGAGTAGACTTTAAAACCGCTGCTACTGAATGGCTGTTTCAGGAAGTTGTTGCCTGTGCACCAGACACTTCCACAGACAGCCGTTAGAAACTATTACAGAACATTTTTTCAATTTTGCAAAAGCCAAGTGTGCCACTTCCTTTTACTTGGGCTTCAGCAACACACCAGGTTCACCACACTTTTCAGTGGGGAATTAACCATATATTTCAATAAATAAAATGCAGATAATGAAACAGCTATAAGCACTCATTTTTCTGCTCATTTTCGTATTTGCAATTCAAATGCCAGGCTGATGCATATTAACTTCATTTCTGAAGTTAATCCATTTCACATCCTGAGACAAGTTCCATGGACTCCTGCAGCCTCCACAGATATCACTCAAAGCTTTTGTTAGAAAAATCATTTTCCAGCAGCTGAAACACACAGGCAAATCTTACTTCTTCAGTGATGAATTTCTCAAAGACTCCACACAGTTTGTCTCTGAAGTCATACACATATTCTTCAACAGCATTCTTAGCATCATTCCTTTCTTTCTCAAGCTTGTCTTGCATCATCATTTTCCCCTAGGTGGATGAAAGCTTAGTTAAAACTAAGGATTTCAAGTATCAAAATGAGCATTTGAGCTTGAGCATTACTCTTCCCAAACTGTACCACAAAAAGGACCACTACTTATTTAATTTTTGCCTCTGTATAACTTACCCTCACCTCAGGAAGAACTGAAATGGGGAGAGGATGGGGGTGAGAATTGTTCACGTTCAGAAGCTGTTTGTCAAGTGCTTCAGTGTAAACAGATCAGGTAGAATTTTAGTCTGACCATCACAAAAACAGAAGAGAAGCTGACTGACTGGTTTGGAAGTTACTTAGAGTCATTTTGCTCTACAAAACTTATTTCCCATTTTAGTCTTTGCACTGACCATCTTTCAGAGAAGACTTTAAATTGGTGTGATCTTTGCAATGGCAGATAACACCTGTAAATATGCTTCAAAGACAGGATTCTATGGAAAGCAAGTGTTCTAGAAGCAATGCTTTCCAAAACCTTTCCTGCTGATAAAGCACATTAAGGGCAAAAACCCAATCTAGCCAGGCACACAGCTTTGGTAGAGCACAAAAAACAGTCTGCAAATGCTAATCCTGACCCATTCAGGTTAGTCAGTAACAATTAGCATTCCTATAACAGACTGTGCAGCCCTTACTGGAAATCCTAGGAATTTCTTGCATAAGAAAGGCATTGATTGTTCAAGGTAAGGACAGTCTAATAGATTACATTCAGATCTGGGTAATTAAGCACTACTAGTAAATTCATTTATTATACAAAGAAAAAGACACCAACTAAAAGTAGGCAAAATCAAAGTCCTTACTGAAGGGAAAACCTCAAGAAATTCTAAGGCTGTGCACACAAAGTAATTATTGATGTTAATGTGAGTAATCACCTGTTCATGCTTCTTACCTCATTTTCTATATAACAATTAATAAGATCTTGTCCCAGTTGCCTATAGAGGCTTGCCTGGATAGGTAGGTCAATACTCTTGACTTTTGTTTTAGCCCTTGGCAGGGTTGGATGATCTTGCTTGTCTCCAGAAGAAGCCTGTAAGATTTGCAGTTGTAAGGAACTTCAAAGAATTACAACATTGCTGCAGTTATGCACAAAAAAGACAAAAATTAGTAAGAGTACAGATTAACTGTATGGAAATGAAGCATCAGCTATACATCTGCTATTCAGAATCACCGTTACTTTACTTTTGAACCAAACTGGTGCAATTTAATTTCTTCAAACAATGTGAAGAGCTGTTCGAAAAACCTAAACACACTACATATTCTTCTCCCAGATTCTCAAGCTTCCCTAATTTTCATTTTCACTTCAAACCTATATTAAATCAAGGAAACTTACTTCAAAAGTCTTAGTTTAGTATGTTGAAAAGGGAAGTGCTAAGGTAAAATTTCTTTGCTCTTCCAAATACAGTCCCTACGAATCACAACTAAGGAGATTAATGGAATAAATCTGAGAATACTAGGCAGAAAAAAAAACTCTAAGGGAAGCAATACTGCATTTTCTTATCAGTGCTGAATACATACCTTTGTTTCAATTCCTGCATTTTCGGTTTCCTCATCTGCTTGGCTCTGCTGTTCAGCCTGACTTTTCTGAGCACCTTCATCTTGATCAACTTGCATTTTATCCTAGACAAAGAGTTGCAATAACAGAATGCACAGGTTTGTGGTATGATTTAAGACTGATGTCTATCAAAATACATCACAGTCCTTATGTGCTCAATTCAGTCTCAACAAGTTTTTGACTTAGTTAATCAGGCATTACTTAAACGGGCGTTTTGATAACACTGCTTCTATCTGTATCTATCTCAAATTAAATAGAGATTCTATTTGGCCTGTCCCTCTTTAAATAATTATGATGTTGCTATCACAGAATTATACTAAGCCCAGGGAATACTCCATTTTAATTTCAAAATAAATATATATGAAATATATGCAAATAAAATTCTAGAAGCACAACAACAACACAGGCAGTAACTACAGATCCTGTATGGAACAGCCAGAACGTTGAACACATAACATTTCCCCCAACCCTTAAACTTTATAATCTAAAGCAGAAGTAATTTAATCATTCTAATTGTTGCCTGCACCTGTCTCACATGACCATGGAAATTCATTTCTGTAACAGCCTTTTACAGCACGAGACCAGTTCACTATGCCTTATTCTAGATTTGAGAGTCTTAAAAAATATCACTGTAATTAGAAGAGCTGATCACTTGATTTAGTTCAAGTTATCCGATTCCCTGTTATCACTGCAAAAACTGTTAATAACATCCTAATAAATGAAAGTTTCAAAGTTTCAAATTTTCAGAATTGGAAATATTTGGAAATCCAAGGCATCAATAAATAGTGAGGAGACTGTGAGGAGTAGTAAAGATGTAACCAAAGTACTCTTTGACTTCTCACAAAGAATTAAACTCAGGGATTTATAAACCACATGTGCATATAAAACACCATTGTTAGTTTGGTGAAATACTAGAAACATTTGAAAGGTTTGAAACTCTAGCACAGGTGCACATGTTGCAGGTTCGTTGTGTTAGTTAATTTGGCCAAGTTTTAGTGATGAAAGTAGGAAGCAAATAGGCTATTTTTACCAAAGTTAAGCATTCTCATGTCAGAACAGAACAACATCCTTATTTATTGTTCTTACTGTTCGCACAGGAAAGGCAATAACCAGAAGGAACTACCTCGCCTACAAACAGCTGGGGTGAAGGGGTATGGGAAATACACATATACACTACAAACCTCAGCCTCAGAGTCGAGGGTATCATCCTCAATAATGAAAGGTAATTGCTGACAAGCACCATTGTAAAACAGAAGATGTATTAGGATAAACGGAAGTAATACAAACCGACAAAGCCTGAGGATGGAAGTAGTTATGCTTGTACTGAACACAGTGTACTTAGTAAGATTAATAACCTCGACATGCAGCATGCTGACAACATAAAATGCCAGCTATGTCACTTCCAGGCATTTCACTTCCAAGCAAATGTCAGATGCAAAGCACTTATCCACCAGGAACTGCCAGAGACTACTGTTGGTGTACCATTCCCAGCCACAAAAGCTTTCTCTGCCACCCAGTCCTAGGACCTACCGTGTCAGTGTAAAAGCTGTACCTTGCAACTCTCATCTACCCCTAGTTTGCAAGACACCAACAAGGTGGATGGGAGAACTGACAGGCAGAATGCTGTGAGCAGGCACTTCTACAGCAGTGCAGCATTGATCAGCAGTGATATAATGATGTCTAAAACAATAATTTCTCCGGTATTGAAGGCAACACAATCACACATGTATTTCCATTAACTTCCCCTCAAGGCTTTTAAACCAGTTCATAAGAACCACCTACAAAGAAGTACATACAGTGCCCTAAGCAAAAGAAGGCTTATAAAAAAATACCATCTGTTCTTTAATCAACAAAGATGTAGTATTTGGAAGAAAAAGCCACACCTTTAGAATTTATCTGTCAGAACACATTAATTGTGTTGTGATTTGAGAGCAACACAGTAATACTAGGACTAGTGTAGAGACGCTAAAAAAAAAAAAAACAATGGAAGAAAATTTCCCCTTGGAATCTATTTGTTTTCATAGTCCTGTACTCATAGTGCCAGGTCACCAATACTTTAATAATACACAAACAAACGTGCTGTGTAACTGAAGAAATCATGTAAGGGTGAAAAAGAGCATATAGCTTTTGGAGGTGAAATCACAGCAATTTCCAATTATCATCTCTCTTGTCAGAATTACAAGGACTGTAGATATTTACAAGTTTACGTACCAGCTCGTCTTCTCTGCCTTGGTTCTTACTTGATGACTCAGTATCCATTGGTGCGTCATTGTTATCTCCATCAATGTTCTGCCTTTCTATTATAGAAGCATTGGCCACACTGAAAAGGCCATGAATATTGACACGCACTTTAACTTTCACTTTGGAGTTGTCGCCATCGTGCTGGGGACCAACATTCTGAATAGTGAAACGCCCTTAAGAAAAAAGATCAGAAAATTAAAAATAAAAACAAAAGCAATGCAAAACCACCAAAACCACAAACTTGAAGGCTAATTTAAATCACAATTTGATCCAAATAAAATTTATTTTAAAACTTCCTACTTAATTTTCAGTTCTATGACAAAAACTGAAGCTAGACAAATTAAAAACCAGTCTGTCACTTACAGTTATGTTGTACAGCCATAAGACAATTTCACTTTCTATTCACAGAAAAGTCAAGATAAACCTTTATTAAGTGTTAAATCTCTCTGCTGCTTTATCTAACCATCACAGTAGAGAAACTACTCTGCGACCCACCTCAAACAGTTTATTTCACCCACTTAACTCAAACTTAGCATTGAAAGAAGTTAACAGAGAAAGATTCCGGATTTAGTTATAGTTATTTACTGATACACTGGACATTTGGAGACTGAGCAGCCCATTTATTGAGGCTTCTGGAAACAGGTTTGTATTTTGAAAATTGTTGCAAGTTGAGCGAAAGTGATGCAGACTGTTCACATACAGATGAGAATGCTCTTTCCTAAAGATGGGTATCTTGCAGACACCCAAAAAAGTAGTACCAAGTTTATATCTGACTCGCCAGTCAGCAAACAAAATCACGAATCAGTTTTAAAGATGCTGAGGAGTCAATTACTAATTATGAGTAAAGCAGTATTAGCTACCAGGAAACTAATTCATACCCTCTAATTCTTTGGACTCATTCAGGAAACATCTGCATTGTAAGTTCACAGATGAGCAGAAAGTGACATAAATACATACCTGGACCTTCAAAAAATCTATGCTAATGGGTCTTGCTTCATTTTACAGAAGTTGCAAGAACCGGACAACACAGCACTAAACTCTCTGTAGTGACATTTCTGAAGCATTCAGAAACAGTGAAGAACAAAGAAAATTAATTTTCTAGTAACTGCCATCATCTGATGTTGATAACAGTTTGAGCACTGCATTGAAGGCAAGTAGACTGTTCTCAGCTGTTCTACAGAACTGAGGCTTTTCTGTAACTTAGGAAACATGG
This sequence comes from Phasianus colchicus, assembly GCF_987193195.1. NCBI lineage: Eukaryota > Metazoa > Chordata > Aves > Galliformes > Phasianidae > Phasianus > Phasianus colchicus. The sequence goes on along the minus strand of NC_143439.1, from coordinate 15,802,751 downwards.
AAGTAAAGATCATTAGGGAAAACTTCTTGTCAACAAAAGTTGCTTTTCTTATTTACACGTCCTTACCTATTCTGGAGTCAGGATAAGGCACTTCATGCGGATGGGTGTAGAAAGCTTCCAGGTCAAAAGGCTCTTTCTTGTGGAAAGTAATTACTTTTGAGAATGGAGCAGAATGGTTCTTACAGAAGACTTCACATTCCCTACAGCAGTAAAATATTATGTAAAATTTAAACGATTGAGCATAATAGGACAGATTATCAGGTTATGTTACGGATCAGCAGCCATGCTAAGTAAGCCACCAAATAACCTATTTACTTGAAAGTTTCTGACAAGAGCTGCACATTAAAGGCCAGTGGGTCTCAAGATGGACTTGAGCATTTTATGTCATTAAAATTAAGCAAGTTCATGCAAATGTTTCTTAAATCTTTTCAATTAAGCAGTAATTGGAAGTCAAGAAAAAAAAACGAGGAAAAAAAACTGTTTATTAGATGACAACTTCCAAGTCTGAAAGGCCTTCTCCACAACTCAACATTTTTCCTTAAACAAACACACCACCATACTTCAGAGCACACATCGTACAACGTACCCTGTTCCTTCTTCGTAAGACGATTTCCATCTCAATGTTATGGAATATGGAACAACATCAGTGATGGAAAATTCCCGCACTTTAAAAGCTGGGGAAAGAATTGCACACTAGAAAACAAAGATCAGAATTTTATTATATCCATGCAGTAAAATAAATAACAATACAGCAATTAATTAACATCTAAGTGCATAAGGTCACATGGAGGTTCCAGCTTACCACAGCATTTTTTAAACAGAATCTTCTTACTCTTGGCAGATAATTAATTGAACTGACTTGGTAGATAATTGAACTGGCTGATTTTAATTAATTAAATGAACACCATTTCCCTGGTCATCGTCAGTAAAGACACAATCAAATCTTACAAATGGCTTACGCAGAAGTGGACCAATAAATTCAGACAATCAAATTCAACAGGTCCCTAACAAGGTCATTCCCTTTAATGTGACAGTGACAAGTTACCAAAGATAATACAATCTTTTCTGATGTGATCTGTTACCAGCTGTTCAAATAAGCAAGTAAGAGCTGATCTCCTTCCACCCATAGCGATATTTGGTTTTCCTTAGTTACACTGCAGTAGTACGTCACATTAAGCTAGCAATACTGAATTTTAATATCCGTACCTGCAAGGCACAGCCTCTTGCAACAGCTTCATCAGCATTTAGTGTGGTGCTTATTTCTTTACAGAAAAAGTTAGAGATCTGTTCCTTCACTGCTGGAATTCTAGTAGCCCCACCAACTATTTCTATACTGTAGATATCTTCACGCTGAAGTCCTAGAAGAAAGAGCAGACATTGCCTTTACTTGTCATCAAGATACCAAAAAGCTGTCTTTACAACAGAAATTAGACAGAGATCTCTTATTAACTACACATTAATAACAAGCACTGATTAAACTGCCAACAAAATCTTTAAAATCAGATTTGCAGTGAAGCACCTTAAAATCCTTATCCCTCCTGCAGGCTAAAAACTTTTCTGGTTGCACAATTCTGGAAAATGCAGAAGCAAAGCATCAAATACAGCTCATGTGGTGACAGCTGTTCTTCAGAAGAAACTTGTATATGTGCACCCTCTCCTTTCTGGTGGACATAAACCCAAATGTGCAATCATTTCCCTTGGCAGCCCTGTACTATTGCACAACACCTCTCATTTCTCCCAAACAAGAATAAGAAGGCCCAAACATACCTCATCGTATGTTTGGATTAATTTTAGTTGCCAATGAGAAATGCAAAACCCTTGACTGAAAACATAAAATAAATATTCAACCGTGCTTGCAGGTTAACTTTAATTCTGGATTCAAGATACGAGCACAAAGTGATCTCAGAATCTCAAACAGCTGTCAGTCTTGTACGTTTTTGCTCAGCAGTTATTCAAGTTCTTACTTCCGGCATTAGTTATTGAGCCAACTCAAAAAATAAGCAGAATATTTCCTTTTTTGTTGAAGATGCTAAAAATAGGGTAAAACCTTTTTCTAGGAAAGTCTATTCCTCACTAAACAAACAAAAATAAACTGTTATTTGCACATGCTCCAAATATTTTGAAAATAGACTGCCAAGTTCTCAGGTCAGTGAAGACTTATGTATCACATATGGAACAGGCTGGCCAGACAGTTGCTAAGTGTTCAAAGTACAGAACGCTGGTTTCCCCCATCCCCATCGTTCCCCTCCTTTTTTTTTTTTTCCTTAAAAAAATACATATGTATTTCCATGGCCCAACCTTTTCCATTACACAGGGTGAATGAAGGTCAATAAGTCAGGGTTGCATATGCATTTGTGCACTAAATGAGGCAGGAATGGGATTCATGCATACATGGCAAGCATATGAATGGAACTTACATTTAACTTTTCAGTACTTAGCTTTGCAATTCTAATGAATACAAAAATACATTAAAAAGATAATCATTAAAGAGATCTAGGATAACCACATTACTGATTACTTTCTAGAACAAAAGGTAGCATCCAACTCCTACTTACTAGCTTGTTCCATGGCTGCTCTTAGAGGAGGCTCCACTCGGGACAGAAGGGCAGCACACAACTGCTCAAACTGAGCTCTGCCAGGAACAGGGAAAATGTTTCATATTACAAGACAGCTGAGATACCACGTCTGGTCACTTCAGTGAAAATACCGTATGGTACCTGTTCATCTTACTGGAGACATCAAGGTCATTCATGAAGCACTCTATATTCAGTGGAAGGTCAGAAGCATTTGCACTCATAAGTTTCTTTAGTTTTTCACATTCCTGATACAATCTGAGCAGCGCTCGGGGATTCTCTTTTACATTCAGTTTGTATTTTGTCCTAAATTCCTCGGAGAAGTAGTCTACCAAAGCCTCATCAAAATTCCTGCCACCTAAGAAAGGGTCAAAGGTAGCAGCTAAGACCTGCATAGAAGTAAAAAAAACAAACAAAACAGAATACAAGTTATCTAATGACATTTCTTTAGATATAGAGATAGGTTTCATATATTTTAAAAGTTCACACTGTTTGTGGATTTCTCACCAGCTACTGTCAGTTGCATGACAGAACAACAACTTAAAAAATAAACACGACAAATGACTCATCTCACTTCTTTTCTGCCCTCCTCAAATAAAATGCAACTATTATTATTTTAAAAATAAAAGTCACATTTATCATGTCATTTTCCACTATGCTGCAGCCTTTACTCAGTTTAGTAGCTCACTAAAGAAAAAGCAAGTTAGCTGTTTTCTTATGCTATTACTAGCCCTGTCATTCACTATCCCTCTCTCCAAAAACAAAAACCTCACACCACTGTCATCTTCCACATGACCTCAGCTGAAGACTACCAAAGACCAATTTACAGAAACACTCAACCAGCAGAAGACCAAACCTCAAAGATGAAAATCTCAAAACAGGAAAGTGAATACTGTTCTGTTTCACATTCAATTGAATTTAGATTTTACATCATTATACATGGTAGGACAAAAAAATCACCATAAGAAACAGTTTAAAGCAATTTAACAATACCCCATAGGTAAGTCAGTTATTCCAACACAACTCTTTATGTGAGATTACTAGGAATGCACAACTATTTCATTGAGAAAACAAGGCACAAAAGCCACACATCTGACACCTGTCAAGCACTTTCCAAAGCCACCTTTGGGCTACTTCATTTCTGCATTTTGTTAATGAAAATTGCTTTGCTGTAAATGCAAAAAGGCCAGGCAATCTTGGTATTCTGCATTTCAATACTATTTGCTATAGACTTTTTTTTTTAGTTACAAAACTTTCCACAAAACAATATTTGTAATTAAATGCTTTGGAAATATGGTATTTTACTACAAAGACTTAACAGATTACCTTCAGTTTTCCCTTGTTAAAAGCACAGATCGAAACCTGATACGCAGAATGCCCCATGTCTACAAAGACCACATTCCTTGGCTTCTCTTCGAAGGCCGGTAGATCTTGCTTGTATATCCCATAGGCTAGTGCAACTGCAAAAGAACAACATGTGAATGTCAAGGCAGAGCTGCGTACAAATGGAAAGCATGCATTAGAAGCACTACAAAAAGAAAGGCACTAATTATACTTAAACTAAATACTTCCATCACTCTGCTCTCACAGAATATTTGGGCACATTCATAGAGACTTTCAGGCTCTATGAGTTGCCGAATTCTGTGTTGTCATCTGATTTATAGTTTTACTATTAGCTCATGTTAATTCATAATTGCCATTCAAGCACTCTGTATCACCTCTTCCAACAGCAACTGTACGCTGCGTACTTCCAAAGCACTACGGTAGCAACACATGCTCCACCCTAACTTACAATTTTTAGGATTTGTTGGCAGTCATTATTCATATACAAAGGTCATACCTGTAACTCTCCTCTGAAATTACTTCCATTATTTTAGCTCAGTTCTGCACAACTCAAGTATGCTCAAGAAGAAGTTTTCAAACTAGTTTAGGAAAAACTAAGTTCTCAAAACCAGCATTCACCTAGAAAGCTTGCTGAGATTTCATAGAAGAATTTATATCAATAAAAATTACATGACTGGTTTAAACTGCTCCAACTTTAGTTCCCATGTGACATGTTTTAATACTCTGCCATAGAATTCATCAAAACCACTTAAGGGCAGTAAATAAATTACTTGATAGGAATAACAATCATGCTCATGCTACAACTGACAGATTTGCAACAAGCTTAAACTGTCATTTTCCCACAGACTTTACTCAATTTGAATATTTTAATTTAAAAGCCATAATGTAGGTTTCTAAATATGACCAGCAAATGAGCCTTAAGATAAAACTCCATAAAAATGCAGTTTGTGTAGAGGCAACTTGTTAAACCGTACATGAGAAGTCAAACACGAGGGGGTTTTTAACATACACTTTCAAGATCTCCCCTAAATACATTTTAATTGAAACAAAAACAGCTTATGACAAAAAAAAACTTCCTCCTCACACTTCTGTGAAATTTATTTTTATTTCAGCACAGACAATAAGCTGGAAAGAAAAATCTGTTGTGTTACAGTTTGATGAAGAATTGGAAAAAACTTCATTTGCAGCTAACTACAAGTTAGAAAGAGATATGGATGAGGTCATTTGGATGTAGAGCAAACCCATGGAAAAATATCACTCTTAAAATAAGACTCCACAACACGTCTCAGATAAATAACAGATTTATCGCAATCTTTCAGACAGAAAATATGCTGTTACATCTGATAACACAACGTGATAGTACTATTTAATATAATAGTTGAGGATTTAGGTCAGGTGCATATCCCTGCTGGATTGATTCTGAAGCTAGCTCAGGCTTTCCTGACCTACCTGCTGCAGCTCCACGGTACAGAGGAAAGCACAGATACCCACTTCACAAGCAGGGGAGCTATTTAAGTGCAACCGTATTGTGGTTACCAAACCCAAACTCTCCTCAGGGCCCCTAAGCTTCATCAGTTACTGTGCTTCCAGTTCCCAAGCTAGATTGGGAAATACAAGCCTCAATAGCTTTTTCCCAAGCTCCTAATTGTGTAACAGTAGTGCGTCACAGCCCTTACAGATTCAATAGTTTGTTAAGAAAACATTTACATGTGGTGCTGCTCTATTTCTGTGCACACAGGACTTTACCTGCTGTAGTTTCATTCATTAGCTTCAGACAATTTAATCCTGCAATCTGAGCAGCTGCCATTACGGACCTTCTCTCCGCATCAGTGAAAAAACTTGGTACCTGTTTCCAAAAAATAATTACATAGGATATAACATATGGACTTCTAAATCAAAGAAGTCTGATTTACCCACCAAACAAGACTATAAATTTCAATACGACAAGGAACTGTTATAAACTAACCTTGGATTAATAAGGCAGTCTGAATAGAACAGCCAAGCAATCCACTTTACAGCATATTTTAATTAAAATTTCAAACCATGACAAAAACATGCAAGTGAAATTCAAACCTGTGTTTTAAACAAGTATATTTAAGCACCAAAAAACCTCCATGAAGTTTTCATTCTTCTGATCTCAAAATCATTATGAGCTCAAAACATTTATATAGCAAAGTCAAAAGATTTACTCATGTAAATCATGTGCATAAATACACAGCCCCAGAAGTTATTGCTGAAGCACTACAGTATTTTTAGTTTCAGAACCTCTGAACTAAATTTTGTACTACAACTGGGTCTATATCAAGCTGTACCATTTTATCACCTAACCGACAGTTCCAGCTTACAGTCAGCTGCAGTCTTCACTTCCACCAAAAATAGCTAAAGCACAATCAGAGCCCTAAATGTTTCTAAATGAAATTGGCTGCAGTCAGTTACCATTTCTTCAACTTCAGCAAAGCTTAACACAAAATTATATTTGTATTTTCTATTTTGTTGGCTACCACTTTTCCACAATGTGAAAAGCAGACACCTAGGACTTCTATATTGGGAACAAATCCCCTCTAAACCCTCCTGCCTAAGTTCTACTGCCCCTGCTCACCCCCATAGGTGAGCGGCCGAGCAGAAAAGACACCAAGCAGATGAGCCAAATAAACAAGACCTTTTCAGCAGACATAGGTAATTCAGGTTTCTTAAATTCCCAGTACATTATCTTCAGAGCATTAAGTTCCAGGCAACTTTCAAATACAATACAACCAAACAGCACTCAAATACCTAACAACAAAATTGACCATACACTTGGAGAACTTCTTTGGGACTAGAAAAGAAATGCCTTCACATTAGAATACTCCTCATTTAGAGAAAGCAAGTTACATTCCAGCAAACTAGCCCCAATCAGCCTACGTAGTATGTTTTCTCAAAGCACACTCAACAAGTTTTCCATACTCTCATGTATGACTACAACAGTGTTATCAACTGGAAAAATCTGTAATAAAGACCCAAGTCTTTGTCAATGTGATTTCTACTCACCACTTGTATCTATTCCCTGTCACATTATGGCATAACGGTACAAACTTACATAAAGTTACCTGTGAGCAAAATGACAGTAAATGGATGATAACTTACTGAAATAACACAGTCTGCCACTGGTTTCTTCAGAGCACTTTCTGAAGTCTCTTTAAGTTTGGCCAGTAACATTCCTGTAATTTGTTCCACTGCAAACAGTCTCTCTTCATCCAGGTATCTCACCTGAAAGACAAAATGGCAATTCTATAACAAATCATCCCATGCAACATCCCAAGCAACAACGGATGGCATTTTTCAGCAACAAGCACTTTTTCCTGACAAGTAGGTATGCAAAGAGCTTCGCACAAGATTAAAAAAAAAAAAAAGCCTGAAAAGCTATCTAAAAAAGTAGTATCAGAAAAACACATTTGACTTAAAAAAAAAAAAAAAAGTCCTACAAAAAAAATCAAATACCTTTTCAGACATAATGATTTCTTCTCTAAGACCTACATTCAGAGACTGAAGCCAAAAAGTCTGAATGTTAAGAACAGCTGTTTCCAACTATTTAGTTTGGAAGTAATTTAAAAATGATCAGATTAAATGTTGAGACAGAATTACCCTGGTTTTCGGCAACTCGGTCTCCGCACACCCGTAAGACAAATGAGATATCACAAATAATCACACACTGTAATTATACCTATGCAAAGGTAAACCTGGTAGGGTATAAACTAGTAATGAGACTACAGAAAGCTAATGAAGAGAAACCACAACAATCTCAGAGAAAGTACCATACTTCAGGAAATGTTATTGCAGGGAAAAAGGTGCTCTTCATCTCCTGAAAAGAGCAGGTTTATTACAGTTTTATTCAAGTTGAATGAAATCCAAGCTTAATGCTTCTGGTGTTAGTAACTGTAATGTTTTAAATGTAGTGTTTTATAGGACATCTGCAAGGGAGACAATGCAATACCTCTTTATACTATGTATACTAAGAAACATAATTATATAATATGCACCACATGGCAAAGGCTTGAAGTGCTGGTCTCTAATGCAAGAGATAACTCCGCACCAAGTTCTAACTTACCTTTACTCCTACAGAGCCATTCGGCATCTTCTGAAGTTCGTAAGGAAGTTTGGCCCTTTCAGCTTGTATGTAAGGATCTTCAAATGCCCTTCCATGCAGCTTTTTGAAGCCATGCAATGTATTTTTTACATTTGTAACAATCTGTGAAAGATATTCTATTTTCAGTTATCTCTTAAATGCACACTATAGAAACCCATTTAGATGACAACTCCTGTTACGTTGAGCTCAATGCACATACTGAACACACTTCTTCAAGCTCCACACATTTACTGGAAAACACAGTGTGTGAAGAAAGCAGCACTCTTTTTAGATCTATGGTCTCCACTATAAAACCCAAGTTTACTTTCCCCTTTCATAACCATTAACTGCTGCACCTCTTATTCTAAAGGAACTTTCTGACATCATGTACAAGATTTGATGGATTACATATCAAAGTAACAGCAGTCTGAAGTAACAAATAAAGCCATTACCTATATTCACTTTATATGAAGCTTCAACAAGTGTACACATTGCACTCCTTCTCTTTTAAAACTGTGCTCTAATTCAGATTTCATATGCAAAGATGATAAAGCCCTCTCTACATCTATTCTTTTATGAATGTTTCACCTGGATTATCTTAAGACTGTGTCAGAAACACACACTATCACATATAATATTTAATTGAGCTACCAAAAGAAGTTACTCCAGGGTAACCTATTTCAGCATCAGCCAGTGTACTTTACTACCCTAAATAACGAGCTGAATAGCTGGAAACATTACTAGCAAGATGCCTTCAGGGGCTGAGCTCAGATCAACAGTGTAAAGTTTCTTGGAACAAAAGGTATCACAGCATCTGCCATGTATTGAATGCTCACGGTACAACCAGGGGGCTCCATCACCTCTACAACTGCTCAGCAAAGCTGCTGTTCCATTTTCAGTTAACTGCACTCCACTATGGGGAAGGAGGCCTCCTACTTTCAGCTTGCTAAATGTCTGACTGTAAAGAAAAAGGGTAAAACCTCTTCTGCTTTGGCTTTCTACATTCACACTGGCTATTTTAAGTTTTCTAACTATTTTCCTTCCAAAGCAATTCCTAGTTCTCCTAAGCCGCAAGTGAAGTTGCAGAGAAATTAGCCAGCATCAGTATCAAGCTTTTGTTGAACAGCTGTTTCAACTTTTCAAAAACTGTAAGCACAGAATCCCCCCCATCCCCCACACGGAGATATAATTTGGAACTGTACTCTTCCTGTCACAAATGGCCAGGAAAAAAATATCCTACTGGGAAAGATGTCCCATTTCTTTTCATTCTCTACTCTTAATGACAAAACGGTTTGTAATAGAATTTAAAAAAATGCTAGAATAAAAGAATACTGAAGCAATAACACTGCAAAATGCACACTCATAACAGACAACTTACTTTGCAATATCAAGTTTATTCACTACTTCTCTTTCTGCAGCTCAAAAGAAAGCAAGTCAGGTAAATAATATGCTGTTGTAGCCTCTTAACCCCCTCCATCCATTTACCTGGCTCTTTGCTGCATTCCCAATGGCCCGTGTCTTGGATCCTAGAGATATACATGCTCTAAGTAAAAAAGAAAAAAAGAAATTGAGTTTTAAAAGAAAATGTAATAAACTATATCCACATTATTCTAAACAAAACAAAGCCCCAAAACTACAGTGGAAGAATATTGTTGTGGTAGTGACAGCATTACTGTATGAAGCACCACAACTTGCTGTGGAATTCTGGCTATTTCATTCTCTGCAAATTAGCATAGAAACTGTGACGACCACAATTGTTCTCAAGGCATTTAGGGAATTCTTTAAAAGCTGAAGCATTCTACAGATTCTACAATAAAGGTAAGGAATTAACAGTTAATTCCAGGTGACAGCATGGAACCAAAGTAGTCTGGATCACCAAAAATGAAGCTCTGAACTTCATCAGGAAATTTATCTTGAAACAAAAAGCCAGAGTCTGACAGTACCACATTCACAATGCAGGAGTAATTTCCAACAATCATTGTGAGACAGTAATTAAAAATAACACCCAGGCCTGAAGTAGCTGAGCAGCCCAACCCCACAACGCACAAGCACTCTTAATGACAGCCAACTGCAGGCAGACGCCCTATAGAAGCCCTATAGCTGGCAGTCATCATGGGTCAGGGAGGTCCTCAGCAGCTCGCAGAGCAATTCTGTTCCTCTCCCAACCCGTTTGCCAGGGCCACCCCAGGAGCACAGACACCACCTGGCGACCTCCCCAGCAGCCTTCCCTCCAGAGTCAAGAGGAAGAAAACCTGCAAGAAACATACACAACAAGGCAACAGAACTCCACTCTGAGACCTGCCAACTCCACCAGCAGCTAAGTAAAACTGGAGTAGCTACAAGATTTTCTTTCTCCAACAACACATACTGTATTATGTCCTCCTCTAACACGTTCTGCACTCAGTATATCATCCCAGTGTATTTTCAAGTACTGTCAATGATCCTTGCTTTTTTCCCCACCCCCAGTCACCAGCTCTGCTTGTATAGATTGGACGTAGGACTTGATTCCCATCTGGGAGCAGATCTGCCTGAGGCCATTCATCAGTAACTAACAACCACAACGCGGACCCATAAGGTTTAAATTTCACTGTTTAATGAATGCATAAAGGTCAGTGCAGCAGACTACTTCCTGCCTCCTCCCCACCTTCACCACACTGAGGGCACTGCGTACACTTGGATAGCACTATCAACCAACTTCTCTACTCTGTACACCACCACACTGAACACAGCCCTTCAGGAAGCATCCTGGCTTCCTCTGAAGCAAGGATCTGAGCAGGACAGGGACTGCTCTAACAGCAGCAGCTCTCCTCACCAGGAGACTGCAATCTTCTCCACACTGTTTTGAAGATGTTGTGAAGAATGGTTTTAATCACAGCTTGTGACTAAACTAATTGCATGTGGTCTGAAAAAAAATAGTTATTAAAGATTACGAGCTATCAACAATCAACTTTTTCTCTGCACAGTGCCACAGTGGTGAGACACAGCCATTTGCCCTGGGTTCAGCAGCCAAGGCTCACTGCAAATGTGTGCAGCTGACTTGCTGGAGTTCTCCAGTTGGAAAAAGCCAGATCTCAGTTAACACCAAACAGACATCAAGGTCAGGAGCCACAAGGAGCATTCTACATCTCCTGACATAGATAGCTTCACAACAGAACCTTTCTTTCTGCAGTGCTTATCCCAAAGATACACATCTTATAAATGCCAACAATCCTACACCTTAAATTATAGGAGATGGGTATGATGTAAAGGGTCACCAGAATGTTTTAACAATCAGGACAGAGGATTCAGTATTTAATGAGCGCTGCATTAAAGCATGATAATGCACCATCTTCTACAAACATATACTGCTTGTATCTAGATACAAAGTAGACTCTGACTGGCACCACATTGTCCACACCAGCACTGCACAGGTACCTGAATGGGCTCCAAAGCCAGGCACTGGTCACGCTCGTAAGCCTTGTCCACAGAGCAAAATGAGCCCCATGAAGCACATCCAGGACTGCCCTCTCTTTAGGAAGCTTAATGACACGCTGTGAACAGGAGCGTCCTAACTTGTCCAGCACAGGTTCAGGTATTTTTACTGTGCGTTACACCAACACAACAAACACTGTCGCTTGGTAAATCTGGAATTAAGTGCCAAGTATTTGGGACACATCCCATTCATGTCAGCTATTGGTTAACTTCAGGTCTCTAAGTGATGTAAGCTCTCCCACAGGAACAGAGGGATAAAGCGCTCAGTTACTGCACTGTTCAATGAGATACAGAGCAGTTTGGATGGTTTTAAGTGTTATATCTGCTCAAATCCTGCTTGAAATAAGACCCAGTTACTTCAAGAAGCTTCCATAATATAAGCATTTTAATACCATTAAGTTTGCTTTTAGACAACAGCATTAGAAAGGAAGTTCTTTTCTATACTGTACCTCCCCATCTATGTGACAACTCAGAGAAAAGGAGAGAAAATCCAGACGCGTGTAACCACTACCTCTACACAGCCGTGCACTTGGTGCTATCTCACCAGCCGTGCCCGAGCTCACTTTCACAGCCACTTCGCACAAGCCTTGCAAGTACAGTGACTCATAAATTAGTAACGAGGTGTTCGATACACAGAAGCCTACCCCAGCTCTACTGGCACAGAACGCACGCCAAGCAGAGCGAGGGGACGGACGGGCAGCGGGGTTTCCGGCACAAGTTTCAGAGCCGGCTCTCGGTCTCTCAGCGCTACAGAACCGACGGGGGATCCCCGCGCATCCCCCCGTCTCCGCCGCCCGCACACGCAGGGCGCGGGGCGCGCACAGCACGTTGCGGCCGCGGGGAGGCACGCGCAGCTCCGCGCCGCCCGCCCGTCTCGGTCACGCGGCCGTTCGAGACCCGGCGGCCGCTCCGGAGCGAAGCGGCGGGACGCACGCACGCACGGAGCCATCGCAACGGAAAAAACAGAAGCCCGCGGTGCCCGCTGTGCCGCGCCGCACGGCGCGGTCCTCCAAGGACACGGGGAAGTCACGGCGAGAGACGGGGAGAGCGGCGCCTCTCGCACAGCCCCCGCAGCCCTCCTGCCGGCACCGCGCCGCTCCCGGAAGCGCGCGGCGGGCAGGCAGAGCAGGGCAGGGCAGCACCGGCGCCGGCCGCGCTGCGGAGAGGCCCCGCGGGACAGCCCGGCCGGCACCGCCGCCGCCTCAGGGAGCGCAGGGCCGGGGAGAACGGCGGCTGCGGCCCGAGGGAGGGCGGCGCGGGAGCGCGCTACTCACGGGGTGCAGCGGTCGCTGTACTCGTTGGCGATGGTCTCGATGCCGCCGCTCCGCGCCACGCCGATGTAGCAGTTCAGGAAGCCGAGGTCGATGCCGACCACAGACATGGCTGCGCTGGGCGCTCCCCGCCGGCCTGCGACCGCCGCGCTGCGCTGCTGGGACCGGCCGCCGCCGCCTCTCCCCCACTGCGGAGCACCAGCCACCAACCGGCGCCTGCTCGCCTCTGCGCAGGCGCGCTGTGCCGGCCGGCGGGCAGTCCGCCGGGCGCCGGCTCCGGCTTCGGCACTTTCCGGAAGGGCTCGGGCCGAGCAGGCGGCGGGCGCCGCGCATTCCAGAAAGATCTGGAAACGGGGGAAGGCGGCGTCACCAGAGCGCCGCCCCGCGCCGCGCGTCAGTACTGCGGCGGGGCCCGGACCGCCCCCTTAAAGCGGCCGCGCGCTGTCCGTTGCTCCCTCAGCGCCACTCGTCCGTGCTTCCCGCAGCTGGCGCTGGCTTTGCCTTCTCGGAAAAAAAGGCGCCTGGAGCCTGCTTATCCCCACTGCGGGTACGTTGGTTTTATGGGTACCATTTTAGGCATAAACATCAAAACCCTACAAAACAATGCTGGAAAATCACCCTAAGTATTTGCTCCCCTCTGAAAAGAACACCTGGATTTAGCACAGCAGGTGACACTACTGCGCTCTTTCCTTCCACCGGGCAGGCTGCCCATCAGCGCTGAAGCGCTGACCGGATCGGCAGCGCTGCCGAGAACTTCGGTTCTGTCTCCGTGACCAAAGCCCACGCAGTTCCTGCTGGGGACAAAACCAGCCCTGTGCCTCGAGGCACCGCAGCACGCTGCTCCTGCAGCTCCAGCTCATGCTCACTGCTCGCTGCGAGAAGCCGAGGCACAGCCCATCCCGCGCAAATGCTCCTGTGGAGCAGTGCAGCTTAGCGGTGCAGCGGGGGCAAGCTGTCCGTGCAGCAGTGCTGCGCGTCTGGCGGCAGCAGACCGTGCTGCAGGGGGGAACACAGCGCAGAGTTGGTGATAGCGACAAGGAATTACATTCACTTTGTCAGGTGTGTGACTGCATGAGTCAGAGATGAGATTGCAAATGGGATAAGCTGAACTTGCTCATAGAAGTCTTGCTTGCATGCAGTAGTGTTACACCGCTTGCTCAATCTGCAAGTACGAACAAAATTCATTCACATCAGATTAGCCACAAACCTGAGTCCTGTCACACCCGTGTTCTGCTCCGTCCACCGACCAGATCCTGTCCCCCAGGTCATGTCCCATGGGAGCTGGTGATATCTGTCACCCCAGTTCTCAGCCTGTACATCACAAAATCTTATTCGCAGGGGCTAAAAAGTATTTGTAGTAGTAGCTGGAGGACCTGAGGGCTTTGTGTGGAGCCCAAGAGTTTGCAAGGAGATGTCAAGAACCTGTTAGCCTTTATTTTTCAGAAACAGATCACATATAGGCCTCCCAGTGCTATCCAAAGTCTGTAAGCAGTATTCCACAGCAGTTCTTTTTCCCTTCTCTTATTGAAAATGACTACCTCAGAAATAACAGGAAGTTTCCTCATGAAATGAAGATGGGTAGATTTGTATACACCATAAGATTTATCCTCCCTTCTGACAAGAATTGTGGATTACTTAATTTTTTCTTGAAAAAGAACCAATGATGTTTTGCTTAAAGCCTTACATGCTTGGGTCTCCACATTTTTTTTTGTCACATTTGGAAGGTTTTAATTCAATATGTGTAACATCTAGTTTCACTAAGATAGCAACACATCATTCTGTGCAAAAGGTTAAGTTTTTCCTGGATTAGTTTCTTGAACGATAATCAAAACAGCGCTCTTTAATTCCTTGAAGTATTTAACTTGGTACATGCCTGTTTATAAAAACAACCAAATGACTTAAGAGTATCACTTGTCTAGTATTTCAACTAAAAACATGCTATGCAAATGATCACAGACATCACACAAACAAGATATGTGTTAAACAAGATACGTCACAGCTTCTCTGGGCAACCTGTGCCAGTGCCTCGCCACACTGAGTAAAAAATTTCTGCTTAATATCTAACCTAAATCTCCTCTTTTAGTTTAAAGCTATTCCCCTTATCCTATCACTATCAGAGTGTGTAAAAACTCAGTCTCCCTCTTGCTTGTAAGCTCCCTTCATGTACCAGAAGGCCACAATGAGGTCTCCCCAGAACCTTCTCCAAGCTATATAAGCCCAGTTTCCTCAACCTTTCTCCAGCCCTCCCATGATCTTTGTGACTCTCCTCTGGACCTGCTCCAACAGTTCTGCATCCCTTCTGTCCTGGGGGCTCCAAGCCTGGATGCAGTACTCCAGATGGGGCCTCACAAGGGCAGAGTAGAGGGGGATAAAATCACCTCCCTTTACCTGCTGGCCACCTCTCTTTTGATGCAGCCCAGGATACTGTCAGTATCTCTGTCTGTATACTCTGGGCTGCAAGTGCACACTGTTGGCTCATGTCCAGCTTTTCGTCCATCAGAACCCTCAAGTCCCTCTCTGCAGGACAAAGAACTAGCCCTCAGGCTCCTCCTGTCCCATGAAGGATATTGGGCAGTGCCCCATGAAAGAAAGTGTTATCTTGGTGATATGTTGTCATAAAGCAGTAAACGGGACCTTTATGGGTTCCCTCTTCTCTGCATCCAAATAATCAGAAGAAATTGCTATTGCACTACACTGAGAAGGAAACTCAGATGTTTAGCAAAGTGTTTTTCTTTGGTAAAGAACACTAAGGAACATTTTCTTCTTGTTTCACCTACAGCAAAAGAGAGATCTTTACCTAACATTTATCTGATGTAATGCCTTGTTAGCTGGTTCCAACAGCTAAATTTAGAAAGGCTATGATCCTTCTTCTGGTGTGTCTTTACTGGGCAAATAGAGGCTTAAGAATTAAATGAGGTCACTCTAGTCTCAAGGGAGCGCTGAAATGTTTCAATGCTATTAAAACTTCTCAGCTTTTTTTTTCCTTTAGTAATACTGAAACAGTTTTTACAGCGTGTACATTCAGATTAATAATCAATAGTCCATCATGCAGCGGCTTTCTAATAAGTCTAAAAAAAAATGTTAAGTCTTTGAGTAGCACAATAATGTAAAAACATGAGAATGCTATAAAAAAAAAAAAGGGCAGTGTTCAGGTTTTTTTTTTTATCTGGTCCACGTAGCAAGAAAGAGGGGACAGCTGCAATTTGAAGATGCTCAACTGTGCCTGTACTACTGTCAGTACCAACAGTGCCTGGCAAGTCGACAAAGCCTGCTTTGTTCAGTTCTTTGCACTTTACTTCCCTACAATCTGAAGTTTGTAGTAATCTCTTTCAAAAGATAATCCAGCCAAGCAAAAATCACGCACACCAGCATACTTTGGATTTCCTATCCTGCATCAAGTATGTAAGAAAGCATCCCAAGTCCCTGAGCTTCAATAATGCATAATGCTACTTTGTTAAATAGCCTTCTGAAGAAATTAATCTTGAATGCTATTTGTGGAATGTTTCTAAATTTTGAGTCACAAGCACATACACATGTAAGCCATCTGGAAATACTTCTAGAAGGCAGAAAGGAGATTTGAAGAACTATAAACACTTATGTATCTCATGCATATTTTACTTTTTCCACTCTGATGAGAAAAAGAAAACAGCAACTTCAAACTCTTTACATATGAAGGAATTGGAACTGAAAAAGGACAGCTGAGGAATTTGCATGCAATACGGGGGGATCGATCCAAACTTAAGGACTGACAACATTCTTCCTGGGAAGCAACACCAGGAAAGCTCATGGCACAAACATTGCCCGTGGCAGATTTTTCTGGCATCACAGAAAAAAACTGTCATCAAGAGAAACCACAGAACCCAGACTTTTGGTTAAATTATGAAAACATAATCAATGAAATTGTGAAATGGATAACCTAAGAAAAACACAAATAAAGCAGATTCCTACATGAAAAATATATTAACTTATTTTCTGTTCAGATATGAATACATTTGATGTAATTTTTCAAATTCCATTATCAACACTTTATATTTCAGGATCAAGATTTCCTGCAATTAATTCCCTGAGTGCTGACCTCTGTGTCCCAGTGAGAATCCATCCAAGTTAAGGAACTTTCCTCTTGAAGTGAACAAACGTGCAAGGTAAGACAGCGTAGCTCAAAAGTATAATTTGCATTTTGAGCCATAGCTTATTGTTTCTTTCTTTTTCGTGTTCCATTTGTACAAAAATAGACTCCTCAAAATTTTTCAACTATTCATAAATGTTTCCAGCTTTACGTATAGCAAGAAATAAGTTTACAGAGCCATTACTTAGCTACACTAATAGCACACCTTCTAATAATGTATGGCATATTCTAATTTGTAGGAGCTCTTTCAGGCAGTTGCACAGTAACAATAGCAAGCAAATAACACAGAGAAAAGTAACAAGATAAAGACAGACTTCTGCTTGAGGGACACAACACAAGAACTTCACACAATAGAATAAAAACGGCTCTAATTTCACTTGTGAGATTTTGAGATTAGAATCCATGCTAGTGCCATCTTAACTGCTAAAATGTAATTGGGATTTTTTAACAAAGAGCAGAAACATTGGCACTTGAATCTAAGATTTTCAATATATATCTTAATAATTCCATCAGTTAACACCAAAAGCATTGTGTTCTGAACAAAACTTTGAAATTTTTGACTGCAGTTAGGAGCAGTTACTTACATGCACTTCACTAAGTTATTAATCACAGAAGTGAAAAAGTCAGACTTCATTACCTTCAACAATAAGCTATACAGTAAACCATGCTCACTTTTAAATATGCTAATTACAAAATGTTGTCAACACACTACCATGAATTACCAACCGTGCTGAGAGAAGGACCTGCACAGTTCTAGACCAGATCTAGTGAGTTTATGAAGCAGAACCAAGAGGTTATGTATTTACCAGTTTATTCACTTATCCACTTTGGACATAAAAATCTGTTTGTACCTGTCTTTGAAAGCATAGTTTGGAGCCTCTGTTGGAAAACAGTGTATAACATTTACATGCCAGAACTGAAAAAATCCTACTGAAAAGAAAATGGATTCTTTAACATAACAAACATCCACAGTTTGTATTACATGGAGTTTTTTTATACAGCATTCCTTCTACTGTTTCTACTTATATGAGGTATAAAAAAGGTTAGAAATATTCCTTTTCAGGTCTTTTATTTTTCAGGCATTTGGTGCTAGAAATCTGGATTTATTCTGATGTGTACCAACAAATGTATGCATTCGGTGTTAGTACAAGAAACTATCAATGCAAATGCTGAGGGATGGGAAACACTTTCAGCTTCCTTACTTCCATAAACTTTCATGAACTTCTATACCTCTCTAAGAGTAGAGATACCTGCATCAACTGCAGTCTGGATACATAAAAAACTGTCAAGAGAAACCACAGAACATCAGACTCTCTTTAAGCTGTCCTTTTCTAGAAGGAGCCTGCCTATACTGGTTAGTTTCCATAGAGGGTGCTCCGACTCCATACTAAAACAATAACTAAGTGGTTCATACACACCAGAAACTTTGCAGGGCTTTTGTGGTGATATTCTTTTTCTAGATCAAAAAGAGGACTCCTCTGGATGCTAATGTAAACGCACTAAGTTGAATGGTGCTGAGGAGCTAACACAGGAGGGAAATCTTACGTGAACCATGAGAAAAGCGTATGCTTTTTGCCATCATTGCCCCTGCTCCGTGCCTGGCTCCCATCCGTGCTGGTAGGCAGTGCTGAGCAGCAGTGAGACTGAACTTCGTAACGCGCAGCCATGCACTTCACTTAAATATCTTCTTGTGTTCTTGTGGGTGAAGGCAAAGATATCTTAAGGGCAAAGAAAAATCAAGCCTAGGTATTCCTTTCTTTTCTGAGTACGCTTTCATTCAGATCAACATGGTTATACTGAATAACTGCTGCTTCTGAGAAACATCAGAAGGAAAATGCCCACAACCACCGCTAAGCATAATTTTCCTGCTTCATCATATAAAAGCGTGCTGACTTCGTGGCTGCAGGTTTGTTTTTCACATCAACAAGAATCATGAAGGGAAGTGCACCTTCTCCCTACCTCCTCCCCCCACCTAGCAGCACTCCTCTGAACGCCAGCAGCCTGCAATTGGCTTGCCATCACTGTGGCTACAGAAATGTTTCTGAAATTGTTTGTTTTCCTAAGCACAGTGGTGAAACAGAATGGCTGGGTCTGTACCTTGTTCTGTCTGGATGTGCACAAAGCAGTTGACCATAACCCTGCACTGCTGCTCTGCCTGGATCTGCTTGGATGAGGCCTACACCTGCAGCAGCAGCTTCACCTGTTTGTTGGGCAGCCATCACGCCACCAGCTCTGCACATCCACCACGGCACTTGGCACTGCTCCACCAGGTCAACAGCTGCTCCCCAGTCCCTTGCAGCAGGGCGCGTTACCTCAGGGCACACCATTCCTCTGCTCTCAATGACTCTTAGGGGCAGGGCTCCTCTGCTGCCATCTGTTGCATGGCAACAAGGTGTAATAGAACATTGATGGGAAGGTTCAACTTTTACTGCCGTACCATCAACATCTACCTCTGATGTCATGGGCCAACATAATAAAATAGAAGACATTACTTTCAGCGCAGCTCTCATAGCTGATTGCTACTGAAGGAGCCCCTTCAATCCTTCTTCTTACTTCCACACACACTACATATTCACTGTTTTTTCTGCAGTGACTTAACCCAACTATGTCAACTGAGATTAGCCCACTACGCTGGCAGCAAAGTGCCCTGAAAAAACAAAACAACAAAACAAAAAAGAAAACCATCTAAAACAAATTAACAAAAATGAATTAGGCCTAGCTTTCAGTGTCCACTGTTTGCTTCCCCCCCCACCCCGTGTTCCTTTTCTCATCTAAAAAGAAACACAACATTCCAAACTTATTTTAGATTTAAAGGTGTTCATATATTATCCATATTCAAACATGTAATTCTCTCAGATAATTTATAGATGGAGAATGGAAACATAAAAGCACTACTGATGCAACTCTGCTCTGTACATCTCAAACTGATATGCTGTCATCAAGGAATCATCAATTTGGGAAAGGGCTGATTAACAAAACCTTCCATCATATACTTAAACTTCAGGCTTAAGATTCCTACTGCGTGAAATGAAAGCAACTCCTGAACAATTCAAACCAAGCTGTGAATCAGCCAGTGTGAGCAGTCAAAGGTATTTAAAGGCTCAGTTTAGAATTACTCTGAGTGCAGTTTACTAGTTGAAACGAGCTAAGGATTTGATCATGAGAACCTAAACAACTGAATTTAATTTCCTAAATACATCTATATTTTTTCTTTTGATCCTATTGATAGCAAGTAGAGGCAGCAAAGAAAAAAAAAATTGCAGTACTGACAAAGTATGTGATTGGATACTATGCAGATGACCAAATCTAAATGTGCTGGATGGGGTAAAAAAAGGACCCAAGAAAATCAAACATTTTAAACTAGATCTTCAATAAAACTATCTGAATAAATAAACAAATGCAATCAGAGCAGCTAGTTTGTCTACCACAAACCTTTCAGCAATTAGTAGGAAAGCGGAATTCCGTAGAAGCCTTCTGATCTTGCAAGCATTCCTTCTTTTGCCTCATACAGGTGTAACCTAACTTTTTTTTCAGTATCCAGCATTAGATTGTAGAAGATCTAGCTAAACAAATACTGTTTAAATGAACAAAAAGAAAATATGCAACTTCAAAAGAAATTAGAATAGCACCGTACTGGTCTTTTAAAAATATATATTTTTTATTATGAAATTATGAATATAATACAAAAGTAGCTATCCATGCATTGGTCTTAAACAAAAATATCACCTTCAGCACACCTGTTTTGTGCCTTCAAAACTATTTTTTTTTTAACAAATGTAAGCATTATTTATGATAAAAGTCATGAAATCAGATAAAACATCAGTCACGCTGTAGGTCTCAAGTGTCTAACAGTGTGCACTAGCAAAAATGTTACAGCATCAGTTTTGGGTAGCTAAACATCATTATTCTTCTAAAAGGTTTCTTTTTGTTGTGATTAACACAATGCTACTGAAAATATTTCTGTATTTTTCATGTGCTTAGAGGCACAAAATTTTCATCAATTGGGAAATTTACTTTTCCCTATCAGTGACTGCCAAATATTCAAGAGGACATCAGTGTATCATTTTACATTGAATACCGGACAGTGAACAGCAGTGAATGTACTAATTATGTGAGGTTTTCACATAATGAAGTTACAATTAGGATAAATAATTTGACGATAAATACAAAAACTTTGGTGCTCCGAAATTTTTTATAAGTATTCAACTGATTAGGTCATTAGAATCAGCTCTGAAGTTTCATCTGTGTCAAATCACAAGGTAGATTTACCTTTTTAAAAGCATTTCAAAGATATGCCATCAGCAGGCACCTCAGTTGAGTTCATTTCTCACTACCCTTAAATGCTTTGAGAGTTGAGAACAAGGATGACTGAATACTGAGAAAGTTCATCTATGTAGCTAAACCGAAGGACAGCTTGAAGGCCAGCTCAACAGCAACTTCCGCAACTGAGTCATGGAAACAAACATAAAACTCCTGTGGTTTTGGATGCAAGAAGAGTCTTCTGAAGAAAAGAACACAAAAACCCCCACAAAAATAAGAAATCACAGGTGTTAGCTTTTTGCAATTGCTGCATAATACAGCTAGCAAATCTCTGTGGCCCTTCTGCATGATTTTACTGTTGTCATATGTTAGATTCCTAAAGTAAGTTATTCTCTCTTCAGTTTTCTAAAGCCTATTACAAAGTTTTTCGTGTTTTTACTATGTATTTTAATGTTACTTTTGTTTTTGCAATGGGTTACATGGGAGCAAACCCCAATATTTACATATTTACTCATTTTTAAACTTAATACAACCTGGCAGGTACGTTCCTAAGTGTCACTCCAACAGACTCTTTGAGGGAAAGAACTAAAATAGAAAAGCTGTTAATATACCTTTGCATAACTGTATGAGGTATTATAGCATATAGCTCTGTAAATATTAACAACGGACTGTCCTTGGTCATCCTGCTGACTGACTAATCCCAACACGACTGTCTGCTAACTGCAATTAAATATTAGACATCACAGAATATGGTCAGTGAGAAGTAATGGCTGCAGAATGTGGCTTGCTGGCCTGGTCTTAAACAATTAAATTATTTGCAGTGTTCTGTATTGTCAAGTGATGATGCATACTATTTTCTAAATGCACTTGATCACTTTGAATAAAAGCTCTTATTTTTAATATTTAATACCTAGGGCAGCACACTATTCTGTCATGCAAATAAGTTTAAATTAAAATTATGTGATGTCATAGTAAATAAGTTATTTGTGCTGACAGCAGAACTTGGAAAGCAAATCCAGGGAAGAATGCTCCCTCCCCAGAAAATCTCAGATAGACCAGTAAGTGGATTTGATCTTCCCAATTGAAAAAAAATATTCTTAAATATGGTAGAAGCATACTCAAAATGGAAGGTTTGAAGAGAAATAGATTTGTCTGTGTTTAAACTTACCCCACAACCCAGTAATTCAGTGTAGGTGGTGGTTTCTTCTGATCATTCCAGTTCTCAGGAGAGCATTCAAACAAAACTCCATGTTCTCTTACAGGACCTAAGTCTTCATCTGTACTACTAAATTCTGAGACTTTCCTGCCTGCTTTCTTCTTTTTCTGTAAAACAGTTGAAGTGTTGGTATAATTTTTTTTTTAATGCAAACATTAGTATATGTAATTTTAACATGCTTTCTTTAGAAAGCTGCTGAATGACGTTGCTGTCAAGAAGACGGATAGAAGATATAACTGTTTTGCTTACGTGATTCCTTTTTTCAGTTTTGTTACTTCAGTATCAACAGATTTTCAATATTGTTACACAATTTGGAAGTGCTCCCCTTATTTTGATTTTTTGGGCTAGCCAAACAGCATTCTTTTTACTAAGACATCTGAGATAAAGCAGCTTCATGAACAACAAACTATGTTAAAGCAGCTAAAGCCTGCATCTCTTCCTTTGAATTAACAGTACAGTAGTACATTTTTTGCCTTTTTTTTTTTTTCTATTTGTCAAGCCCTATGAACTCAAAAGAAGTTCTATTCATTCTTTTTCATTTTCACTGTGCCCTACTACAACCCAGCAATTACAGCATTAACTGTTGAAGCCAACTAACAAAAACTACCCTGGATTTTTAGAGTCAAAATACTTTTAGTTAACAAGCTGGCTTACATAGGTTTCTCAGATTTTCCTCTAAAAGAAACTGTTCTGCAGCACATGTTCAATTATTTCTGACTTTCAGGGCACAATGTACCCAGCTGCTGCTTACAGTAAAGACACACACCTGAAAAACCCAGAAAACCATGTGCTGACACAGCTGTTGCTAAAACAGAAGGTGTCACTTTCAAGCATGCATTCTTCACTTTTTATGAACTACACTTAATAGCTGAATGGTTTGTTTATTCGGGTATCTTTGGTTTGAACTACAAGCTGCCTATTTAACGACTTTAACCAAAGGCAGTTTGATCAGAAGAAGTATTTGTGTACTCTCTCTGCTTGCTTTTGCGTTTCCAGATCTCCTGTCAAACTGCTCAGAACTAAAGATCCACTGCCAATGTCTTATTCAGCCTAACCTTAGCATCTTATGGTGTTGACAGCATAATGCACCAAATTAAGCTGTTTTTCCTAACACTTAAAAAAAAAAAAAAAAAAGGAAAGAAAAAAGAAAAGAAAAGAAAAGAAAAGAAAAGAAAAGAAAAGAAAAGAAAAGAAAAGAAAAGAAAAGAAAAGAAAAGAAAAGAAAAGAAAAGAAAAGAAAAGAAAAGAAAAGAAAAGAAAAGAAAAGAAAAGAAAAGAAAAAAAGATTTGAGGTACATCAGTCTAACCAGAAATAACTTCTTCAGTAACTTCAAGGGAAGACAGAAAAAATACTGATACTTGCAAACTGCATTGGTCAATTTGTACTGTTCTTTCATATTCCTCATTTAATGAACTTGGACTGTCACTTAAGGATCTAAAAAAATGCAAGTGGTATACACTATTCCTCTTGTGATAATATTATTTCCTTTTCTAAGAAACTAAGCAGGTCACAAAATTAGCAGGGATGAAATACTACCCTAATTCGTTTGTGTCAGTAAAAATCAACTGCAAAATTAACAAACCAGACTCTGAACAAAACAGGTACTGAACACAAAACATCTGATCTGTGCATCTCATATTGATTCTCATAGCTACTGTTTAGATTTTTGCACTGTTACTACAATTTACTTTGGATGGATCGTTTGAAATAAACAGAAAACTATAATCAAGTTCAAGGCAGAAGAGTTGCTGACATCAGATCTATTCTCTTTTCTCCTACTTTTTTTTTTTTTTTCCTTCTTTCCTAAATACCAAATACTCAAGTGAAGCTCTGGCACCTGAGATCAGGATTAAGCCCAAGGCTAGAGCTTGAACTTCTTGTAAAGAGAAAAAAGCTCACCTATTGTGCTGTCCCACATAATCTAAAATCCAAGAGATTATTTGGCAGCATAATTAAAAAGAATTGATCATCATAACCAGCCAGGTTATAACCAGATAAATATCAATGTGAGAAAGCTATCAGAGACATCAGTGGGAGGCAAATGTATAAGCAACCTCAGGTAGCACAGAGAACAAACATTCCCTCAGCTTCAGAGAGGCTCTCTTCAGGTCAGCGTTAAGACATACAATCAGGGCAGCAAGGGGAGCACTGGCACTGCTCATATCAAACATTTTCTGTGCAAAGAGAGGGCATCCATTTACTTTCTCCTACAGCCTGAAGTTTCCTTATAGGATTAATATGACTAAAAGAATCCAACAACCCTCTCTTGCTACTTCTTACACTTCAACCCAATGTGTGAGAACTTCGTGCTAAGTTACAGAGCCCTAAAATCAAACAGAAAAATACTATACTGAATACATGGAGTATTTATTCTGAGGGCATGGCAGGTTGAACCACAGTTACATGCATATGTGGTTGGATGTTCAGTTTACTCTGTTATAGCAGTAAAAGACTCAGGTGCTTTTAAACAACGAAAGAATTGCCTGCTAGTGAACTTTCTAAACAAAGAAATGAAAACAATATTAAAATAATAAATTGAGAACGTAGAGAGAAAGACTGAAGACAAAGCTTACATACTTCTTTCATCATGGACTGCTGAAAAACTGAACGAATTGAAAGACAGCAACGATGGAAATTCTCAATTAACTGAGGGTGGATGGAGCCCCCGAGCCGTGCGACTTCCTTGTGAGTTGGAGTAATAAAGATTCCATGCATTGTTTCCAAAGATAGATAGTGGAAGAGGGTATTCTCAGGACCAGATGTCAACCTTAAAAATAGGCTAATCATTTTAATATTCAAATAAATCTGAATGAAATTTCCGTTAAACAATATATACAATTTTCTTATAATCATTTTTCTGTTAGCTGCAATGGAGTATTAAAATGGAGACGTTAGAAAAGTGCTTGTTTCTATATCAAGGAAATCTGCTAATTTGGACTGCTTATATTGAAATTTAACACGTAAGTGCAGTTAGCTATTGAACTTGTGCTCTCAAAAATTCTCACAAGAAAAGAAAAAGTTTTGGAAAAAAAAAAAACCCTACAGTTTTCTTTTGTGCTCCAACTAAATACCAGAGCAGACTGTGTTGTCCAAATAACAAAGGGACACTAGGAAGAGCCACAGCTTCTTTGTCCTTTGTTCACCTACCTAGAAGCAGCAAGGAGGACTGAGGTGTATGTGAGCCAAAATTTCATTTACTTGAATTTCTGCGTTCACATATATGTTGGACATGTATACATTCCACTGAAATATTCCTGAGAAAGTCTTCTAATTACGAGTTCACATAGCAAAGTTTTGGTTACAATAAAATTATGCCAGGATATGTACATCTTCAAAAAACATGCATGTATAACTTTTAAATTGAAACACTTGTTTTTGTTTTTTTTTTTAAAAAGCCAACAAATTCTTACTTGATAGTGTTAAAAAGTTCCATGTCCATCTCTGACAAGTTCTTCTTAAGATTTCCTAAATGAAATGGATTTGGTAGGGTATGTTTTTTTCTAGCAACCTGAAAAACAAGTAGATGGATGAACTAACAGAAAATATAGCTAAGGAAAGAACAGAATTAAAGAAAGAAATTACCTATTTAAAATAAAAATAATGCATTGCTTTTGAGAAGCCCCAGTCACATCAATTAATGTAAAACGTATTTTAGTCTATTTTTGGCCCAAACTGGTAAGAAGCAGTTGTACAACCATACAGCAAGTTGTTCTTATTGCTTTTGTTGACACCATTATTATTTTGGGGATATTCTCCAATTACTTATTCTGATTCCAACACAGCTGTCCCCAGTTTAGTCAGCTGAAAACCAAATATTTAGAAGCAACGATAATCCAAATAAAAATGTGACAGCTGGGAGGCTGTTTCAAAATTTCCCAAAGCAACTCAAGTCTCTTCTACTGAATTCAGGGGCTCTTGACATTTTATCCAGCTCTGCTTTGGGACTTATGCTTGTTTTAAGTTAGTGGATTTTGTTAAGAACTGCCACTTTCCCCGAGCCCACCAAAAGCTGTTCTGTTCTCAGACCTGATCTGCTAGAGAGTGTTGATTATTGCTTTCATCTTCTGCAGGACCTTCATTACCATGGTCAGGTCCTCCACTGTTTCTTGTAGGACTTGGCTTACGAGTTGTTAAGGAAGAATCACCAAACAGAGTCCTTTTGCTTGCTGGAGTAGTTTCTGTTCTGGAAGCATTTTGTATCTTACTTAGCATAGGTGAGGTGGTTAAGCTCTCCAGTTTGTCACGTGTTGTAGGCAGGAACCAGTCAGCACAAGATAAAGGTGGAATGGAAGGAGAATCTAGCCTCTCCTCTATGCTGGCATCTATACCTTCCAGTTGAAGTATAGTGGCTTTGACTTGGTCTACATATATACAGTCTGGTCCTGGATTCCCAATGGCTTTTGATGCACAGCCTCCTGCCTCTAGCAGAACACACAGCATAAAGTGTCTCTGTAAACATGGAGGTAGCAACATTAGCCTTTGATTTAAAATGTACTCTTTACTGTACTATATCTCACCAGATGCTTGGACAAAAAAACAGTACTATATTCAGGAGCCCTGCCTCCTCCCCAGAGCAGTTTTTTCTTTTTCCTTTCACATTATCTAAGTTACCACACAAATGAAAGCTATGGTTTACACACTCATCAGATATTAGACAAAAAACATAATGCTTTTAAAAAACATTTCTTCAGTGAGTTATCTGAAAATACAGGATCATTAAAGTAAAACATTTCCAACTGAAGTGGAAAAGTATAAAAAAACCAAGATACAAATAATTCTACTACCTAAGAAATAACGTCCCATGAAACAAATAGAATATGAATATTTCCTAAAATTACTAAATTAACATTAACACATGGACATTTATGATCTTGCTGAACAACAGGCAAAACACAAAAATAAAACAGAGCCTACAAAAAGAGGCATACATAACTTGGTACTTACCAAGCCAACTATCAATAAGAAGTATCTTGCTTCGGGTTCAGTGTATCCTGTAAAATTTGCCACTTCACATGGCTGGATATGATGCTGTGGAAATACTTCCCGCCATATCACTAACTGACCGATCTTCTGTTCTGCTGCCAAGGGTAACAGACAATAGTGCTGGCTATATAAACCTATATCAATGAGATCTTCCTTTGGCAAGTGATTGCCAATCAAGTAACCCTTAATTGAACACAGAAAAGGAAGTGTATTCAGTAAGAAACTTGTTGACAAAAAACAAACAAACCAACCAACCCAAACACTGTGCTGACAATTTACTCTCATAATACTACTGGTATAAAGATGAATTGCGTGACAGTTAGTTTCCTTAAAGCAAAGAGTGTTATCTTCCTCTGTCTTTACATTGTCAAATACACTACCTACATTTAATAAGATAGATAAATTTACAATTAAGGCCAAAATGAAAAAGCTGATAATCCAATTTGTCAAATCTTTGATTTGAAGACAGATCAAAGAGAGATGACCATCTTTATTAAACAACAGCAATGCAAAGAAAAATCCTGTTAGAATATACCAAATCAATTCAAGCGAGTCTTCCATCTCGTATTACTGTCTTTCTTCAATCCTTGCATCACGTGCAACAGAATTTCCGTAAGACAGCTTCAAACAAATATTTTGCTTTTATTGATCATATAGCACGTAACACTTTATGATCTTTTTGTTGATGTTTTTGTTACAGTGTTTCTGATGTGTTGCTAGAATTTCATATGTAAAGCAAACATACACTTATTGTATTTGTGAGGTTCTGAAGAATTCTGCATGACAGGATTTTTAAAATGTTTTATTTTCCTAACCTGTAGGCCTTAATCAGTAATACTACCTTGTAGAAGAGACAAGAGCCCATAATCATATATAATCTTCTCATGTTGTAGTAATCTTCAGACTGTGAACAAAAGCATGAATTTTTAGTTCAGGCTTTTTATTTTACAGAGTGAATACAAGGAAACTAATTCCAGTCAATCAGTATTATTTAATATTTTCATTTTTAACCACTTATATCAGTAGGGCATCAAAATGGCATTAATAAGAATATTTTGAGCGGTTAAATTAAATACAACGTTTTAGCCTACATTATAAATTTTCATGTCACTATAGTTTTCAACTCAAAATAAGATGCTCAGATTTCTCATCCAGCGCTTATCTGTCCATAAACAAACTTTTCAAGAGATGCTAATTCTTGCAGCAAACTGAAGCATAACTACTGACACCAGAGGCCCTCACTGAGCAAAACTTCCAAGTCAAAGCATTTTTACTAGTTTTTTTTCAATTTTACCCCAAATATGCCTACTCATTAGTCTTTTAGTTTAGCTACTCATTGTTTTCAGAGTAGTAAGACTGACTTTATGTGGATATACAATATTTTAAAATATTGGGTGCAATCAATTTATTCGCAATAAAATACAACTTAGAACCAACCTTTTCTGAAAATATTCATCCAGTCTGTTTGGTACCATTTTCTAAAATTTGTTATGAAAGACTGACTATATGTCTGCCTAACTTGTTTTTTTAACATCATCAATTATCTGAACAAGATTTCAGTGCATTTACATCTCACCATCCTGTTTACCAAGTAGAAAGCATATGCTCAAGTAAATTACTATTTTCTCCTTTAAGATTATGCATAACTTGTAATTGCTTTATTCAAACTATTAAGTTAAGTTCTCAGTGTTCCACTGAAACTTTTTGTAGTATTCACAATTACTTGGGAGACAGTTACTTATGCAAAAAAAAAGGAACAACCAACCAACAAGTTTGTTGAGATTAGAAGTGTCCTTGTAGACAATCCATGGATTTAAATTACAGTGAATCATGTTTATTCAGTGACTAATCCTAGAGGATTATAATATGGTTATGGTTATAACATTAACCACTGAGTAAAATTCAGGACAAAGAAAATGGGTAACATCAATCTATCTTAAAACAGGAATAACACAGTGTACCTTTGCTTTGAATCCCACTTGCTTACAAAGCATGGCTGAGTAACTAGTTCTTTTCTTAAGCTACTGAATATGAGAAAGGCAAAGAGGTACTGTGCAATGCAAACAACAAAAGTAAATATTTACCAGTTCAGCAAAATCAGCTGCTTCAAGATCACTCAGTGCTGTGTCAATTTCCATCTGAAATATTAAGCAGTACATTTTAGTAGGTGTTTTTAACACACTAATTTACAGTAAAAGCGTAATTCACTTTATCTTGCTAATCTCAGAGGATTAGAATTCACAAGTACAAAATTGAATGGACAAAAATGCACTTTTTACTTTTTAACAGCAATATCAAATATCAAGAGCACCTCAATTCAACAGATTAAAGAAAAATATTCAATTGCCATGCATTTCCCTCTTCTTTAAAACTAAAATGTCTCTTCTTGTATGCCTCCTGAACCCACTATGCTGTATATAAAGATGTCACACTTAGTTTCAATATGTTTTAAAACATGAAGTCTAGAGACTACTCCTTGAAGGCAAGAGACAACACTGAGATCTGCCAAGCTACTATATCCAACTGAGTTTTTAGAAAAATCTTTTTCCACAATGGATTGGTTTTACCTCAAAGGAAATTTCCCAAACTTTCTAACATATGATCTTTGTTCTACTGAAACTGTGTTATGTGGGTGCAATTTCTCTTAATGCAGGAGCTGTTGGTTAATGCAAGTTTTACTAAAAATACATTGCTTTAAAGAACATGTCAGTAGCCGCTGAAGTTCATGACATAAATGCGCTACTAATAAAAAGAACTTACAACCCACTATGACAAGTTCCCTGGGCTGTTTAAACAAGCTGACTCTAATTGAAATACAGCCAGTTTCACAAACAGAAATGTCAGCTACACTGTTGGCAGTCAACAAGTACCCAACATCTCAGCTTTTTCCTCATTTAAAATGTAAATGGCTTTCTGCCCAACAAAAAAACTAACATTTGTATTCTCCGAAGAATACACAAATAAAAAACATCGTCACTAAATTTATCTACCAGAAATTTGCTCTTTGTCTAGAAAAAAAAAAATCTTGCAGATGTGGATGATCTAAGATAATTCTGGAAATCCATGTTCATGTCATACACATTAAAATAAGTTGTTTTGTAAATCCCTCTAAAACCCTGTCATTTTATAAGAAGGTAAACAACCTGCAGGCTAAATTAGAGACTGAAGCATTACAGTCTCTCTCAGCAGAAATGTGAGAAAGAAGGAAAAAAGCACAGAGGAAAAGAAAGGTTCACCACCAAATAGTACAGGAAAATAAAAATATCATTTTCTTGACAGGAAAAAAATGTGTGATAATAGAGGTCCACTGAGTAACATTTGTAACATACATCAGAGTGCTGACTAAACACGTTTTACAACTAGGAATTGCATAAACATTTTAATCCCCTCAATTACAGAGCATGGATTTTGCAAGAGAGTGAATGGGTGTGTTACAAGGACTGTGTGCACTCTTCACAAATTTTCACTTGGATAGCAGATATAACTGGGATAATGAGATGAAAGCAATTGTCCTGCAGCACTCAAGAAATTCTGCCCAAAGCCTGTAGCGCTGCATGGGGTTGTTGTGGCCAAAGTGTAGGACCCGGCACTTGGCCTTGTTGAACCTCATCCCATTCACCTCAGCCCAACAATCCAGCTTATCTAAATCCCTCTGAAGGGCCTTCCTATCCTCAGGCAGATTGACACCACCTCCCAACTTGGTGTCATATGCAAACTTACTAAGGGTACACTCAATCCCCTCATCTAGGTCATCAATAAAGATATTAAACAAGATAGGCCCCAGTACCGACCCCTGAGGGACACCACTTGTAACAGGTTGCCAGCTGGACTTTACTCCATTAACTACTACCCATTGGGCATGGCCCTCTAGCCAGTTCCTTACCCAAAGAAGGGTATACCTGTCCAGGCCAGGTATGGGCAGCCAGTTTCACCAGGAGAATACTGTGGGAGACTGTGTCAAAAGCTTTGCTGAAGTCTAGGTAGACTGTCTCAACAGCCTTTCCCTCATCTACCAATCCGGTCACCCAGTCAGAGAAGGAGATTGGTCAAGCACAACATGTACTTCTGTCATTAAAGCATATACTACAAAAGCAGAGGTCTGACTAAAATTCTCCTTCACACATAAATATGATATGCAATCTGCTCTTCACATGGAATGGAAAGTAATTTCCTAATATAGAGTTGAGTATATTTGAAAATCACAAAAGCAAAAATGATTCCTCGATTCACTAAAGTTTATTAAAGAACATCTGCACTGTATGGAAAGTTACTTTCTCAACTGGAGCCTGACTAGGTATTAGAGTGCTTATATGCCAACGTGATTGTTCTAAATAGAAAAGGTGGTTCAATTTTAAAATGCATCTGTCTCATTAAAGATCAATAGATTTACAAAGTAATTAGCTGTCTAGACATACATTTAGGTCTTTGAATGATACCTACAGTATAGAAGTACCTTTTTGAGCTAGACTTTTCGATTCAGGCTTCATAGTTTATGCAGAAGAGTCCTGCTTTGCATTGGAGTCCTAAGACATTATTCATCTAATACTAAAGCAAAAAGCTGGAGTAAATCAGTTAAATTGCCAGATTTTTTCCCACTAATAACAGGAGTTGAAGATTAGCACTTCAACTGTAGTAATTTATATCACAGGTGTAACAGAAGTGCTACCCGAAGTCTTCACACTAATGGAACAAATAGTTGCTGCATGGAATATATGAACATTTCACCTGATTCTGAGAAACTCTGGAAAAAGTTAAGAAACATGGCACATTAGGAACAGTAGAAGGAGAGTTATATGAAGCTACTACATTGATGTAGATAAAATCCTCTACTTCTTGAAATGCTCTCTCAAAGTATTAATAGACCTTATCTTCCTAATACAGCTGCAACTTGTAGGACATTTAGAGATCCAAAGATCTTAGCAATTCAGAACTAGTATTATTCTACATAATTACATATAAAACATCTCCAAAACTACTTTTAACCACTGTCCTGGGAAATAAGTTTCCTGAAATAGAAACTGTTTTTTCATGTTCGCATCAGATTTTGTACTTACAGCTAGTAGGCATAAAACAGGCTGAAATAACAGAAAGAATAAGAAAAGTCACTTATAAAGTTAATAAAATCACAATGAGGAAGTGATATGCTGCACTTTAGGAGTAGCATACTCCAAAAAACATCTATAGGCTTGCTTCCTAATCTACAGTCAAAATATGTAAGTCTTTTCCCCTGTAACCAGTGGTTTGCTGTATGTGCCCTGGAGAAGGTACAGAACTGAGATTCATTCATATACTGACTACGTGGTTCAGAAAGAAGATTGCTTTTATATTTCATTATCAGTTCTATATTTTGAAAGTAATATACAGCTCTGTTTTTGACTGGGGAAGCATACAGCAGGACACTGTTCAAATACAAAATAACAACATAGAAGCAATCATTTATTGATTTCCATGTTTTCAAAGTGCAGATTAACTTCTGTACTTGCAGAATATTTGAAAATATGGCAGCCAACTGCACCCAACAAGACCTTGTTATCTACATCTGAACCTACAGCGAGATCAAAATATGTTCTAACAATGCTCTCCATGGAAAACATAACCCTTAAATAGTGATACTAAATCACATTATAACAAATTGTAGCACAGAAACAGAAAAAAAAATTGCAAATTGCCCTTTGAAGGAGATACCAGAAGTCTTTTGGTTCATTTCCAAACAAATACATGCACAGTTATGTTATTAAAGCATTTGAGATCAGAATTAACAGAAAATATAAAGAACAGAAGACTGAGTTAAAGATGATCTGCATACATAACAGAAAAAAACATCAGAAAAGAAAGAAAACATTTCAGAGTAACTTGCTGCATGTAAGCCACAATTGCCAGCATTTGTCCTAAATGTCATTTCTCACAAGTTTTCCCTTACATTCTTTGGTGATTGCATACTATTCCCTTTGTGTAACTCAATGCGTTGATAAAGGTTATATAAGATTGTCTCCTAAATCACAAGTTACACATGAGTTTCTGGAGTATTGTTTTATCTATAGTAGTAGAATTTTAACTGCTAGTACTTTTTAAATGTCTCATCATTTATGTAAATCAAACGAATCAAACATAAAGCTACATACCATGACGTGCTTTCCTTATGACATATCTACATTTAGATATCTACATTTTAAAAGTAATCTTAATTGCTTTATCATCATGTTCTCTTCCTAGGTAACTCTGAAGTCATTGAACTACATATGTAATAGCATTCTGTTTCCAATGTAAACGACTGCATAGCTTTAAACTTAAGAGAAAGGTTCTGTAGGAAAATAGGCAGCCCAAATTTATATTACACAGTGTCAGCAAAAGATATATGCAAGACCTGTGTTAGTTTTCTGGCTTGACTTAGACAAGTTCTAAAGAGATCTGAAAACAAGATCACCTTGATTTCCTGAGGCAAAGTCAGCCAGCGCAAGCCTGGGAGACTGTCTAAGAATAATGCACTGCAGGTAGTGTAGTGTTGAACACTGGGGCTGGCATTTGAGTTAAGTCTTGCAGGCTGAAGTGCTCGCTGGAAGAACAGGTTGAAAAAATGATCCAGACGAGAAACATGTTCCACCTGGCAAAAAGCACTGAACAAACATGAACTGCAAGTTAAAATATCATCAAGAAACTTGTAGCTTGTTTATATAACCCTCTGTGCTGTCGAAGCCTCTTTACAGCATGATAACTACATTTGGATTTTTTAACGTTCCTTTTAAGCAAACGCTATGCTAATACTCAGACAGTACATACATACAAAGAAGAAACAGCCGTGCTGAAAGCAGTATTGTATTATTAGAGCAACATAAGATGAGGCAATGATCAGCTTCGCATTTAAAAAAAAATCAGATTATTCTTTTTCTTTATTTTAATAATTTATTTAACTATTTTTATGTGTTATAGATCTCTGTGTTGTACGACTATTTTCTTCAGAAGGTACAAAAAAACCTCTATTATTCCAAATGATCTCCTATACTTACAGAAAAATCAAGTCCTTTATCCTCCACATTCAAAGCTAACGTTTTTTTCTGAGATGCATTTAAATTGCTTCAAGTATAACAAATATAAGTTGCTCCTTGTTGTTACAAATGCTATGAGAAAAAGCTACGACTTGGCATTACATGAGGCTGTTCTGCCTAAAATATTTTTCTGTCCTGAACAGCACAAAAGTAATAGAAATGCTAGGATTTTCTCCATGGCATACACACTTCAATCCTGAAGTGAATGCAAGCATATGAATAGCCCACCTTGGCAATTTTATTTAGGTTACAGTCAGACTGAAATTTTTCTGGGTAATTTCCAAATGTAGAGAAAGACATTTACTCTGCCAAATAAAGTTGAGAAGTCTAGAATGTTTATTTTATTACAAATATAACACTATGATTCATATATACATTTTGCAGACAGTGGTTTAACACATTTGCAGAGTACTGTTGACATCCAGAGTGACTTAGGTTATGTGAATGATTTAACCTAATCATGGACAACATTTTCTGAAATAACGAAGACTATTTTAAAAGAGTTTTACGAGGAGTCTTAAGAATGAAACAAAAAGTAAGAAGAACAGAATCCTGGTTTTGCGCAAAGGTAAGAGAACAGGCAAAAAAAATCAATGTAAATATTAGAAATTAATGCTCTTTTTCCATGAGCATCAACTGAAAACTAGTGACTGAAAAGAAAATGCTTCTGAAATAACTCACCTGTCTAAAGAGCTGTACATAAATTTTAAGGTCTTGACAACATCTTCAATCATGTTTCTCAGCTGGGTAAGTGACACACTAAAAATAAAAAATAACAATAAAACGTTTGCTTATGTTTATAATGTCCTTATCTACTGTGAATGTGCATAGGCATCTTCTCAAGAGTCTCCACAACCAGTGTTATATTTGCAAACAAAAATTATTTCATAGGACTGTATGAGAAGTTTCCTTTGAGTAACTTGCTCATGATCACACAGACATAGTAGTAAAGCTGGAAGAAAATATTCCAAAGTTCTTGACTTCTAGAACACCTAAATATGTAATACTACTACTGTTACTCAGTGGTCTCTAATCAAGGCATGACTTCACAAAACAGTGAAAGTGACTGTTACAGCTTATATGTATTTCTGGAGATCTACTAAGACCGCATGCCCCTCACAGGGAATGAAGAAGAAACTGTAACAGGGGTATTTAAAAGATGCAAGCAAAGTCAATCCAAACAGTGGGATCCTAGCTGTAAAATCTAACTAAAGTAAGAAGAGAACATTGTAAGCCCTCCCTTCCTTGTTCTTTGATAACACAACAGTAGAATTTGAGGTTGGTATTTGAGAAAAGTGTAAAACAAAGTTAGAAAGAAAATACTGTGTTTGAAACTCACTTTTCTTCAGGAAGGCCAATCACAAGCAACTTGTCACATTCTTTCCAGTAAACAACTTGAACTAGTTTTTCACATAAGAAAAGGGAGGAACTAGAAAAGCCAGAAGTACTTCTGTTAGCACTATGAAGTTGTAAAAATAAAATAAAATAAAATCACCTTCCAAGTTGGAACATATGTATCATATATATAAAGTCTTATGCTCATATAAAATGACATGCATGCAATTGAAATACATAATTACGTTAATTATTAGAAAACTCAAAAGACCCTCTGACTTCTACTCCACGTCAGAGGTCACAGCAGTAGTAATAACATTTTCAAGTACAAGCATGAAGGCGGAATAACCGTTACTGAAGCAGCACACTTTTCTTCAGAGAATTGATTCAGATGCTTCCTTAAGGTCTTCCTATGATGCCCTTGGCTAGCTTTTAATACAGTTAATTTAGAAAGTGAATACCATTTCAGGTGACACCGAGATCCTAATGCTTACTCACAAAAGAATTTCAAGAGACCCCACAACAGGTTTTGATTGCAAGACCAAGAGCTATTTGGACCTATTATCTGAGCGACAAGTATGAACTCCATGCTATCTCCCTGTAAGGAAATTGCCCTACACAGCTCATCAACCCCAGAAGGTTAGTTCTAGTGAGCAATAAATAAAATATTATGCATTAGATTATAAAATTCAATTTATTGGTTGCTGCTAAAAGCAGGGTCTGTAAACATCTCCAACACTAAATTTATAGCAGCTCTAAAACTGGGGAAAAAAAGTTGTTGATGTACTCAGCTGTGACTACAGCTAGAATCCATTTTTTAGCCCTGCTACAGATGACTCGTGTGACTATGAGCACAGATTCTATAACTCAGTTCCTCACTTATAAATTAAGTTATAATAATTTCTCTCTGACACCTAGGATTCCTGTGAGTGAACAGGTAACGCATTGGTACTAGTTAGTAGCTATTATGATGGGAGTTTGAAACAACAGACTTACTGTGTATAACATCTTATAGCTAACTGTTTTACAGACCATCTAGAAAAGTTACTAAAAAGCACTGATTTCATCTCCTGACTCTTCTTAGTATGATCTAAGAAATTTTAAATAACATAACACTGATGCAAAGCAGAGGATACGTAACTTTAATTTAAGCTTTAAAAAATGACTCCATGATTAAGTTGTTCCACTGATTCAGTCATACTGCAGAAGCTGATGGAACTGAATAAACCATAGCACTGTCATTTCATTAGTTATGAAATTCCTAACTATTTCCATAGGTCTCCAGAAAATTTTTATCCTTCAAGCAATCTTTCCAAGCAAAACAAGTAATATAATTGATAATGCAATTAACAACAAACAAACATACGCATTTCAAATGATGCATAAAACTTGAGTAGTTATCATAACTTTCTCTTCTGACAGAACTTCACAGAGAGCTGTTATATTTTTTGAAAATATAAAACAGTCTTTTGAGACTAGCAGAGGTCCTTTTATATTTTTAGAACTCGCCCACAAATGGCGATTGAAAACCTTAACAGGAAAGGTGATTCTAACATGCATTTCTGTATTGTCTTACTGATGATAACATGCGTACAGATCATCAACAAATAGATTGACTTCAGACATCTAAAAGACAAGATCTGGACAAGTAAAAAATGCTTCTATTGGAGAGAATTTCCGTAATAACACACAAGTATTGAAAAGTGGTAAATGCGTCCTGTGCTAATTAATGCAGCATTACTTTGGAATATTAGCATACACAAAAGATCTAAAGCCTGTGTTTGGTAGCTGCTGCTAAAAGAGTCGATCTCCATTTGCAGTGGTCACTAAATCAGTAACACACTTTTATGAGCTTTTGCAACCTACAAGTTTGTAAGCACAGCAGAAACACTGCTAAAACTTCTCAGTCAAAATAACACGACACTAGCAAGTCTAAGAAAGAATAAATGAAAATAACCAAATGTAAACAACAGTAAATTAGCAAGTATTCATTTTCTGGCAAACAAAAGCATTTAAAAACAATTTAAGTACTCCTTTTCAGGAGAAAAACATAAGTGGAAAACTCAACCTAAACAAACGAAAGGGGCTTTCTGCCTTTCAAGAAATTCTCTATTCTTGGCAATATTTTCCACTATTTGTACAGCATGTCCGCCTTCATCCTTCTTGAACCAAAATTCTTGGGCTTGAAATCCCATTAACAGTTGGCTCTTTAAAAAAACAAAACAAAACCACCAGAACTATTCACATCTTGTGTGTGACATGGAAGGCAGTGCTGTGCAGAAGAGAATTGTGACTCAGGCACCCAGGAAATGTGAGCTGACATACAAACTCTCAGTGAATGAAGTGGGAAACCAAAAAATAACTGCTACCTCACTCCTAATTATTCCATCATAAAATTGTCTGCCGTCAAATATATAATCATCTCCACCATCCCTACCCACCTCCAAAAAACTGAAAACCATCTATATCAGTCTTCTGACCAGAGTTCTGGTCTGTGGATACAAAAATATTTATGGCGTTGCAAATTAAATGTGCAATAAAGTTGCATATATATATATAGAATTGTTGCATATATATATAGTCGCATATATAAAAAAAGAATTTTCAAGTTGCAGATGCTCATGAATTTAGTTGAATTACATATTTACATATTGGTTTATTAACTTGATTGAAGCTGTTTTTGAATTTCTAGCATGCCAATGTACAGTGCCAAGCAACTGAAATTTAAAGTTTATCTAAAGATGTTTTAAGAGCTCTAAGAAGGGATAAAATAAAATAAAATCAGTTACACTGAACTAAAAATCCTAATCAGTGATACCTGTGACATTACCCCAAATCAACGTATCAATGTACGTTGAAACTGAGCAGTCCAATTTGAGACATGTTCTTGTTTTGTCTAGAGCTGGATGCATGACCCATGTGCATTTTTCTGTACATATACGAATAGAATAATAAAAGAAGTAACACATAAAATCTCAACTATTTTTACCTGAGAATCTGGGCACCAGTAACACTTTCCATTATATCACACAGGGTGAGAAATATTCCCCTCACATTTTTGAGTTTTTGGGATGCTTCTGATATGGGGTACTGATAAAGAATTTCTTGCTGTGAACAAAGTTAACTGTTAGATAAGGGAAGTAAAAACAAAGAAACAAGAAGAAAACCAAAAAACAAGCTGACATTTTTAATGGCATCAATTTTTGTTTTTAAACATGAAAGCTTTTATCATATACTTTTGCATAGTACCAAAACAAGTAGTGATCTGCACAGACACACTGGAAAGTTCTAAAACACAAGTGAATGTTTCTGACAACTTAACTTCTGTTTTATGGAAAAGCAAATCAGTATCATACGGAGAAACAAAAAATGAGAAACAATTTGCCCACTGCATTTTACAGCTTTATGTACACTGTTAACAAATCTGATTCCAAAAGATTGCTAACATTTGTTTGTTTCTTTCAACATTTAAGCTATGAATTAAGAGCCACATAGCCCATTGAACAGACAGCTCTTTTAAACCAACAAGTAAGAACACGATGACTCAAATCTCTCCCTGTATCCCTACCTATTCCCTACACGTGCAAAACATAAAACTGAGGTATATATTCAAATCATGTATACACCAGTAACGATTTAATCACCAAAGCTCTGACTGTATTTATTGGCACTCTCTTAGAAAGGTTGGGTTGAAACTGACGATCAGTGAGGATGAATGCTCATGGCATTTATTGGTATTTTTCTTACTGGTTCTTAAAAATATATATATTATGTAAGCATGCTCCAAAATTGTATATTAATTACTTCAGGCACCATAACAATAGAACATTAATTAGCAAACGTGTGATTCTACACAGTTTTGCTTTCTGGCAAATCATGATGTGTAACGTTCAGCCCATCCAACACAATGAGAACACTAAATTATTTTTCTACACAAACAAAAGAAACCCTGATGTGATTAACTTTGCTATTTTATTGTTCGGTGCCAATACCCGTTAGAAAATTTTCCTTCATCACGATTAAATTAATGTTTCATTGTAGACAGACCTGGCAAACTCTTCATTCTTATCCAATTTAATTAGCTTTACTTTCAAATAGTCATTAGTAACATGGATTTTTTTCTTAAATCAATCCCTCAACAGGAAAAAAAAAAACAACCAACACCACTTTCTAATTACAGCACTACAAAGGGCTAAAAAGAAAACATTCTCTCTTTTTCTCTCCTCACTATGAATGGGGTCTTTCACGCAAAATTCATTTGAGAATTATCTGAACATTTTCCCAGGAAAAGAAAAGACAACTGTAACAAAAGGCCATAGCTGAATCATATTTATATTAATGAACTAGCAAGGTTCAGTGCATATCAGCATACAGGATCAGCTGTCCTCGGAGCAAAATGAAAAGTATCACTTTATCCTAAAGTTCACAGGGCAAAGACAATGGAATTACTAAATTAGAAGCAGCTCATTTAGAAGAAAACTGTAAATCCTACACCAAACTGAACACCCGAAACCCAGGCACAGCATCTAGACTGAAGTTTAGCCTTTTACTTAATAGTTTCTCCTTTTTAAATTACTATTTTATTTATGTCTCAAGCTAAATCTTAACAGACTTTTTTTCCCCTCCATTCACTGCAACCTCGACAACAAATGAAATGGAATTGTGTCAGAACAATGCAGACCAGCAGGAAATTTACAGCCTTCACAGTGCACTGACAATAGATGCCTTAAGTTACTCCTTACGTTAAAAAAGAAAAAAAAAAAAGAAACAGTAGGTTAAAAGAACACTGTGCACTCCTAAAGATTCATTTAGAAATTATAAAAACTGAGTGAAATGCCCCAGGAAATACAAGCATCTGCATGAACTAAGATATCTTAATACCTTACCTTAATACCTACTTTTCATGTTTACATAACAGTTTATAACAGTAAAACTATCGTGTGGAAGGAATATGAACTTCATACGGCATCATTAAAAAAATCATTCAAATGCATAAAGATAATATAATGTTTGGTGATGCAAATAACATATGTTGGTATAAATACTGTATACTATAATCAGCATAGTTGGAGTTAAAACCGTAAAAGGTGAGATCAAACCATCATCATCTGGGACTCGTGACACACACACACTCACAAATACTGTCTAAGGCTGCTTTCCTGTAGACTTTTAGATAAAGCTTACAAGTCTTAGAGATCATTAAATCTATTTTTGGGTGCCAAAAGCTCACAAGTGGAAGAATTAGTAACTAGCTCAAGTTGCCATTGTTTATAAAGATGTGATCTGCATACCTGCTTTTAGGATACGGGTAGAGAAGCTTAGTGAAGGATCATTATATTTTTCCATTGTGCAAGATGGCATGAATGTATAATAATTCAATGATAATTTGAACTAACGTAAACTAAATTTGGAATAGTACCTCTACATCACAAATGTCACGTACTGTTTACGTGAAAAGGAAAGAAATTCCCTGAAAAAGTTAACATTCTTTTTTTAATATGTGTTACAAAAAGGGCTTGGTTATACCAGCAAAGCATATCTCAACATCAGAGCCTATTTAGGGCTGCATAACTGCCAAGACTTATCAGGAAACAATTCTTCCATGGTGTGAAAGGAGGACAAGTGCATTACAATCCTTCTTTTACCTCCACTCAACATTCAGGCTTAATCCCATTTCTTGGGAGAAAGTAGAGAAATAATGGGGCAAGAAAACACCGCTCATTTACTCTGAAGTGCAGGAACTGCCATTAGGCATTTGCATATCTATTTACCCACCAGAGACCTGGAATTGCTTTGTTTCTTTGCTTCTTTTTATAATATTTCATAAAATTTATGTAAGAAAACACTGGTCTAAGTCTATAGCAGTTGCCCAATGAATGTCCTGTACATGTAACGTAGGACAAACCAAGAGCTTAAGGTAGATGAGGTATTTGTAACATCTAAGTCAATTTTTATAAAGCATCTTAAAATTATTTGTTAGTTTTTTTATTTTTATTAGAGGTAAATAACAGAGAAGATAAATACTATGGTACTGTATGTTTTAATGGAAGCAGTCTCATGGTGGAGATAAAAACATGGAAGGCTACTAAAAATTTGTAAGTGACATTGATATAAACTAATTTCTGATGAAAATATCTGCTATGAAAATCTGTAGTCTCTTAAATGAGATCAGAAAGAACTGCAAACCAAAGCTGACAGTGTTAGCATGTAGTCTCAATACATAATGAAGCATGTGGTACCTTACAAGTATTAGAGTGAAAAAAAAGTGATTTATATTGCAAAGCCAAGTTCTGCAGACTTACAAAGTACTGAATTTATGGTTGCCTAGTAAGTCTTAACTATACACACCCACCTGCCCATCTTGGGCTCTGTGCAAGCCTAGCATCTTTCAAAAGAAAGGGCAATGTCATGCTGCATACATACTAATTGGCTCAATTAAAGTTGCACAAGTAGTCACAAATCTGTCATTTTCTAGCTTTCATGCATTTCACTCTGCATACTGTATTT
Source organism: Phasianus colchicus (assembly GCF_987193195.1). Lineage (NCBI taxonomy): Eukaryota > Metazoa > Chordata > Aves > Galliformes > Phasianidae > Phasianus > Phasianus colchicus. The sequence goes on along the minus strand of NC_143439.1, from coordinate 15,760,519 downwards.
TTAATGGTATCATTATATGCAATTTTCTACGGTTCTCCTCCCTAGTCATGTCTCTAGAAAACAAAATTCCATTCAGTATAATTGCAACACTTTTTTCTCTGTTGTAGATTATCAGAGAAATACAGACACATATTAATTGAAAAAAGTATTAAAAAGATAAAGACATTCCAGAGAAGCGATGGAGCACTGCCTGGATCTTAGCATTCATTCCAGGAGGGAAACAAAACTGTCTTATTTTCTGCTCTGCATACTGTTGCTGTCCTGCTATACGAGACCTTGGAGACTAGAAAAAACTGCTTCATCCATAGCACAGATCATAAAGGTCACAGGGCCCTGTGCTAAACGTGAGGAGAATTACATAAGGGGACAAGGGTCTTTTCCCAAATGTCTGCTCCTGAAGAGTGCACGTTGGCCACCAGTCATTTTCTGATCAGGCAAGAGGCCAAGCTCAGCCCTCCACTGTTCTGTATCTGCCGAGCATGTGGAACAGAACATTTGTAGCTATGGCTACATCAGGAACATCTACACAAACTTAAAAAAGGCTATACGTACACTGGCAAAATTTTTCTGAGGAACACAAAAGGAAAGAGATGTGAAATTTTATGGGACAAAGAAAGAGTACTTTGGTAGCTGAAAAAACATTGCCCAAGCAAGAATCAACAGTCAATTGCAAACAGCAGACATGCAAGACTCTTCTGAGGAAAGGCAGATTAGCATTTCTAAACAGGAGGGGACTGTTTAGAAAGATTATGTATGGGGACTGCCAACAGCTCCTGCTGAGGAAAAGGCTTTTTTGATTAGGCAGATTTCATACATCCAGTTTGAGTCTGTATTGAAAATGTCACAGTGAGCATTTGAGAGACAATAATGAAATTCTGAATTTGCCTCTACTTTCTCTGTTTACATCTGGACTGTTCTCTTTATCAAGACAAACAGTGGTGTTGAAGTGATTTTAAGCCCAATTCGAGTTTGTCTGCAGTGATGCTGGCATTTCCCCTCCCCCCCGAAATTTCAGGCTTTATTTCTGTCAAAACAGACATTTGGCAGACTACTCATTACTCCAATTAATCAGCAGATTTCATTTCTTTTAGTATCAAAAGGCATAGCATTCATTGCCGTCAGTTTTCACCCTTCCTCTTCACTTTTCCTAGTTAGCCACATACCTCATCCTTAGATGTTTCAGAGTCCAGTTTCAGTGAGAGGAACATAACAATATGAGGAATGCTCTGTACAGCCTGTTGAAGGCCCATGCTGTCTTCCCCCCACAAAAGCCGAACCAGGTTGTTCATACTTGACTGTTCCTGCTTATACCTTTGCTGAGAGGCTCCTTCAGGTTCAAATACCGATGTCTCAAATGTGAGTTTTACCTGTTAAAACAATTAATTATTGTGAAAATGATGATGCATTTACAATTACGTTCTAACATCAGATAAGAGGGACGTAGTTTGAGACATTTAAGAGACATTTTCATAGCTTTATTAAAGGGTAAACTTTTACGTGGCACAATGCTAAATTTTTGTAAGCATCTGTAGAAGATGAAAGCATTCAAGAATTGCTGCTGTTTAAGGAAAAACAATTATATACTCAGTGTTACGTAACCATTTATTATTAACAACAAAGCCTGTTATTATATGCTCCGTGAGCCATATAAATAAGCATGTGGTTTGGTGTGTTTTCATTCTCAATTTTTATGGTTTTGAGAATTTCCTGAGAATGGAAAAAATATACTTACTGTTCTAAGTTAGTTTGAACACAAAACGTATTACCACCATTTTTAAACATACACTACATTTGACTCTAAATAGTGGCACTTCTGTACATATATATCCACAAGGCTCCTTCATGGATATTTCATTGCTGTTTTGAGCATGCTGGCAGGTACAATTGAACAGGAAAATAAATTTTCACTGGACAGCAAAACTAAGTAGGCACACTCTCAGTTCTTCATTTCATATAAGATTGTTTCTCTGCATTAAAATAACCTTAAAATGTTTGCTGACTTGGCAGATCTGAAACAATGCAGAACACCAAATCCCCACTTCTGTTAGTGACGACTTAGCGTAATGATTAGTGCAATTAAAGTTGTTTTTTTTTTCCAGTTGCAATACATCCAAAAAGCCTAAATAGAGGCAGCTTATACATTTAAATATAGATACTTTTATATTTTCATAATTGCCTGTATGTGCATACACAAGCCTTGAGAGGAGTGCCAGCAAGAAACTGCAATGCTTTAAAATACTCACTGCCTGTCCAACTAGATCCGAGAGACATGCCATCATCCTCTCTTCTAGCTACACCGCTTGTGTCATGTGCTGCCTTCTCCCCATCCCACTCTATTCCCTCCCAGCACTACTCGTTAATCTTTTCCTCGCCTATTTTGGCTGCTGTCAGCTTTTTATTCCCCTCATTTCTCTTCCCATTCTTTGGAAAGGCACTGCACTCCATCATGCTCTCCTGTCATGTGCCACCCATTTTTTTTTTCTGATGGCAACTCATCCCGCGCTCTTTCCTCATCATTTCAGTTTCAATGCAATGCACTATGTATTAAAAGGACTCAAGGAGTACTGGCATCCAGCTAAGCAGCAGCAGCTTTTTATGACCCAGTAACTCGATCGTTCACAGTTGTAGTGTTTCCCTCTGCAGCATTCTGTGACTCAGTTCTCTTTCTACGTCAATCCATCTGCATGTATTTCAGAGGATTTTCTTCATACCCTGCTTAACTTCTTGCAGATTTCCTCAAGATTCAAGAGTTCCTTCTACTAACTTCTACTACATCTTGTCTGTGGAAACTTACAACACTTAGGCTACAGTTCCTACACTAATGATGCACAGATGTAATTCTTGCTGCAGTCTATCTTTTGGCCTCTCAAACTAAAAAAATCTCTGTCTTGTCTTAGAGACATAGCCATCTGGTCTTCAAGCAAGAGCTCAAATGAATTGGGCCAAACAAAACTGTAACTCTCCTTCTTCCTGCAGCCTCCCACATGGCTGCACGCAATGCTACGCCACTCAGACGAGGCGTCACTACATTTTGAGAAACGTCTCTCACCATAATTTGGCTTCCTGTTCCCTTCCAAGTTTACTAGATTCTATATAGCAACTCTCATCCAAGTTCTACTATACATTTAGCCTTTTAAAAATCGCTGTGAAAAAGATCATGGAGGCTAGAAATTGCTGTAACAGAATGTGACCAAGGGACTACATTTCTACAAGAAAGCTCTGTCCTCAACAATGCACCAAGATCTGATTAAATAGGTGACAAATGAAGAACTCTCCTGTGAGTACTGAGTATGAAATCTTTCACAGCTCTGCCTCCAGTTCTCTTAAGAAAATCAAGTCAATATGCAGCAGAATACAGGAAAAAAAAAAAAATTCAAAATGGAGAATTGGAAAAAGCACAGAAAATATTGATATTCCACTCCATAAATATACAACATGTATATATTCTCAATACTTGTAAGAGTTCTCAAAAAAAAAATTGTCTAACTGCAAGAAGGTACTGATGAAGGTGACAATAATGAGGTACATAGATGGGGATTTTTTAGCTTAGGAAAGAAGAGACAGAAGTTAAACATGACAGAGCTCTCCAAAATCACAGAATGATAAGAAGAATTAGAAGATACAGACAGCTGTTATTCCTGGCACTGGAACCTGTAGGCATTAAAAGCATTTACTAGGAAGCAGCTTGAAAGCCAGCAGAAAGGAACAGAATATAAAAATCAGTTAATTAAAATCACTGCTATAGGATGCTGTGGAAGTCAAAGGAATTTTAAGAAGTAAATTAAAATAAGCTAGAAACTAATATGTGATCCAGCAAGTCCCTAAGTTGTTATTAGAACTGCTGGAACCCAGAAAAATATGATGCAAGAATCCTTCTATACTTGACTTTTCTGTTAATACTTTTTATCTAAATATTTTTCAGTGTCAATACATTGAAAAATATTCTTGTTACACTTATAGTCTATTCCAGAAAGGCATGCTTTATGTTTATCTGTAAGAAAGCCGTACACTTGAGAATATGGATTTTATTACAGGCAGAACTGGTGGCATTGCCTGCCTTTCAAGATTGCCTGCCATTTCCTGTTTAAGACTGTATTTTCCATGTGCTTATGATTTGCCAAACCATAATTCAAAAATTCAGGCTGAGATTTTTGATTCTGACTATCTGCCTCAGGCTGAATATTTTTAGAAAGTTTAGAAAGTACTGCAACTTCTAAGTATATGGTTAAAGAAAAGTATATTCTTCTATGCATATCTCCTTCCTATTCAGTCTCTCCTCAGTCTTGTGATGTTAAACATATCAGAGGATCTGCTGCTTCCAAGCTTATCCTCGAAGAATAAGCGGCTGCAGAGACAAGCATCACTGCTACCTGTCACAGACAGCACATAATGTCATTTTAATTCTTGCATATTAAAGAGCAATAATAACAAAGTTGAAGAATTGCCTTTTTGGATCTTTAAATCACCAAAATAACCACATTATTGTGAGCAATATTTAGCTTCTCTAAAGTTTACCAACTTCTGTAGGAAGTTTGTCTATAAAGCTCACCAAAAATGAAGGTACATTACCTTTTGGACATTTACAAGTTACCTGCTTAGAAGAGATCACAGAATGATACAAGGGGGGGTTGTTTTGTTTTGTTTTGTTGTTGTGCTATGTCAGATAAATTGTCATCTATGTGTATTTAGTAATTTCATCGAATGCACAGAACTGAGCTAGATTAAAATAAATCACTAAGCTTATTCAAGTCTGCCTGAATACAGGTTCTGATTTTTTTTTTTTAATACATTTAAAAAATGAGAAGTAATATCAAGTTCTATGAATGTTAATGAATAAAGCTACAGAAGAAAGAGAACACATAAGCAGTGATCAGCATCAAATTAAGTAGCATCTATTTTGATTTCAGAAATGTAAAATTGCACAGATCACAGAAGATAACTTTTATTATATTGTCTCAATCATTGATTGAAGGGTATGCTTTGGCCAGTCACATTCAGTGAGTGCTGAAAACTTTGAAATGAGTTAACTGGAACGGAGACTTCATCTGACTAAGGGACACGCAAGAACTCAAACAGGAACAGTTCTGACGTGGGAGCAGGGGAAATAGGGAATAGCACTCTGCTCTTACAGATTGTTCTTGCCCCTACGTACCCAAAAGCGAGTTTGACAAATCTCAGATAATACAAACAAAATTTGGGAAAGGTAACACAATAATGAGAGATGTTAAGCCAACCGTTGCATCTGAGAGCAGTTGGGTAAGTCATTTTTTATACTACTTGCAGTAATTTTTAGAGAGAACCCAGAAGAGCAGTGACTCAGCTTTTTATTTAATTAACTCATAATGATGTTAAGAGTGCTTTCAATTGCATCTTTTTAAAATGTATGCAATGTACAATGAATGAGAAATCATTTTGCACAATGTATGATGAATGAGAAGATATTAACAGTTTTGCTTGTGTAACAGCTATCTTAATTACTACATCCTAGAAACAACAACCCTCTGCTTCTTCAGCAGCATGAACACAGTGTTCTACACTGCAAAAAAAATAGAACTATGTATTTAAGTTCTCCGCTTGTCTATTTCAGCAATCACTCTTTTGGCTTGACTAAAATTACACAGTAAAAAAGGAATAATTGCACTTTAATAAAAGGTTTTGGAAAGCCAACATGACAAATAGTTCTATGGTTGAAGTAATCACTGTCTACTGGACAAATTTACTGACAGCATAAATGTTAATGTTGCGTTAAAAATCACTACTATGCAAAGGGTTGCACTGCATTTAAGCAACAAATATATAAGTATACTCTAATCTAGCAAAGATACAATTAAGGAAACTATATCATCTCTGCTTTTCTAATCATTCTATATTTAATAATAGTTACATCAACTCCTTATTTGGTCCAAGACAGGCAAGACAAGGTTTTTCTGCAATGGACCTCTGCCAATACCTGACCACAACTCTGGTAGCTTAGGCAAGCTTCATACTGTTGAGTATCTTGGAAAGCTTCCTAAACTGACATTGTAGCACTCAATCTTATTGCAAGTGCAGATGCAGTTCTACAGGCACTTACACCAAGTTGTGAACAGAAGCATGTCTGACAAAACAAAAAACTTCTACTTCTTTTTATATCAGGACAGTAAAACATTTTTATTTTTACCTCTCATATTCTACCTGGAATAGAACTACCCGGGACTACAGGCATAGTGTAAGATACACTCTCATTTTAACCTCATCAGTCTTGTACCAAGTTACAACTTTTACCTTGTCTTTCTGTCTACCAGGATGTGGAAAACAATTTTGTGGTACTAACATTGTAGGTAATTTGCACTCACTGATGTAATTCTTTATTATTTAATTGTTTATTATAGTTCCAAAATTATTGCTCAGTTAGAAGACGACTGTAGTTGCATTCTGTAAGAAAATACATTATTTATCTATTTTGTTTGTTTAATATCCATTTTAATCACTATTCAGTATTGAAAGACCTTAAAAACATTTAAGCTAAAAGCTTTTAAACACTATTTTTCTATTTAAATACAAAAACTATCAATATCTCCATTTAAATCCTCTTAAAAATCTTTAATAGCACTACATGTTAAATCAGTATTTGTGATTCTTTTATACTGATGAATTATTTTATCTCAGTATTTATACAGCAATTATTATTTTAAGAACAATGTAATCAAATTTAAAATGCCAAGCATACATTCTTTTATACCTCATTCTTTGGCTCTACCATACTTATTTCCAAGGGAGAACAAAATAGCACTGTATCCATTCACTGCCACTCCAAAGCTGACTGTTCTATGCAAGCTATACATCAGTAGCTTGCTTCATACATTCTACTGTCAGACTACACATCTCACTCAATTAAGTCAAAAACTAGAACTTCCTCATCTGAGAAAAAGATCACCTAAATTACTTTTCTGAAGGAAGAAAAAGACTATGCTTTTTTTTTTTTTTTTAAACAAAGGACATTAGGAATAAATGTTTAACTGTACCTGCATAGGACCTGGAATGCAAGACAAAACTCTTTCTATGTTTTCAGAATTCACATCAACATCATTTACAGCAACTAGAGCATCTCCTGGAGATAAAAGAGATAAAAGCATAAATTAGAGGCTATTACAGCACAGTACAAAGCCAAATAATGTTGTTTTAAAACTGAATATGGCATCCAATTAGAAATGACTTAACTGCATTTAAGTAGATGACATCTACTTGCAACATTTATTATACTTAGAAACAGCAGTCTATTACTTGAATGCTCTGAAGTCCTTACTGCCATGCTTGTACTGCTTTACAAAAATAACCAGCAAAGCCTTTTCCCTCCATCCAGGTTTCAGTCCATCCTATTGATTCATTCTTCCGATATGCACTTGACAAGTTCCATATCATTATTTGCAGAAGAGTTTTCAAGCATCAGCTGAAGGAGAACCTCACCATCCCATCCCCCTTTCTCTTTGAAGTAGTGCTGGCATTTCCCATGAACTTCAATAACTCAGCTTAGTTCAGTAAACTGGCAGAAAATCATCCACTCCCCAGGTAGATAATTTTTGAATCCTAGATGCTCTAAATGAGCTCTTGAGTTAGCAGAAAGGAAGAAAAGGACTGCATAGACAGTATGTGATACTTTGGCCACTGTCACATTGCAGTGGTGAGCAGTTAGTTTGACTGATCATCTTGTGAAATGTCATTGATCTTCAGAATCACAGCTACTTTATTTCATGCCTACAGCATCCTAAGGCACACCACAATTTAGTGCTCTCCCTTCTTTCCCACACCTTGCCCCATTCTGAGGCTTATTAGCCCTCTTCATATGTTTATCTACCAGTTCTTCCTGCCTAATGACATCGTGCATTTATTAAAATCAAGCTCTTTTCCCATTACAAAAATATAGTTGAAAAACAGGATCCCACAGAAAGTCTTGAACTGCAGATGGAAAGGGATTGAAAAATTAAAGGCACAGATATAAAGCAAATAGAACTCAATTAAAGCTTACAAATTTAAAATCCATGCTCAACTATAAGGTACAAAAATCAAAGTACAATTTCCATTTCAAGCAAGGGAAAATATTGTAGAGGTATTAACAATTTATAACAACTTCTGCCTTATCCCCTTCAAACAAATTCAACAATGGAGAATGCAAGAAAGACAAGAGAAATCAGTGAAAAAAAATTGTTATTGCTCCTTTGAAGGACTTCTATTTTTCCAGTATGAGCAGCGCTCTCCCTAATCTCTGCAATTTTAGATGCATAGCACAGTAAAATTTTGATCTAGTGAATCGTCACCACAACAAGAACAACTCAAAGATCGGATAGTTGAAAGTTCCAGCAGCATTTAAAAGCAAGCAGAGGAGCCGAAGCGAGAGTCCTAGGACTTGACAGCTAGCAACCAAAAACGGAGCATTCAGGCAGCACTAATGCAATAAATAATTGTCATCAGAACTACTAGCTTCTTTGTTGAAGAACGCTGTAGTACCATGTATTTAAGATCATCACACACAAATACAAGAGAAAACCTAAGTTGCTCCTGTACTAATCTGAAGCACTGCTTAAACAAAAAATTGTTTGCATTCTTTTTGTTCTGTCAGGGAAATTATGAATTCCACAGTAAAGACAAAGTGTGGGCATCTGATCTTCTGCTCCACGACGGCGTTCAAACCAACTGCGTACACTTAGTGAAGATATATTCACCTTAGCACTTAAAAGGAATGTTTTTGGACCACATCTGATGGGGTAGAATACACAAATCTTTTCTTTGAAAGAAAATCCATCAGTATTTACACGCTTTATACTCAAAGTGTTCCATTTATTTCACATCTAATGTATGTCTGTAAAACTTTCATTGCAGAGATAAATATTTATTCCATTCAATTTGTAAAAATGTAATCATGTACCATAAATGGAACAGCTTTCCAAAAGACACTGCCAAAGCAGTCCCATAAGGCTACCTTCATTTTGCCAGAAAATGCAGTATCACTATGGAAGAACTGCAAATTGACATTGACTAAGAAAAACTACACCCATCAGTAATGACTTTTCAGAGCAGAGATTGTGGGACTCTTGGCCTTTTCACCAAACTAAACAGAATTCAATGAACAGAGACTATTAAGTAACAGAATGAAAGGCACTACTAGCACAATAGTAAGTATGTAAAATTACGAACAGGGAGCACATTAAAGCAGAACACAGCCACAAGATCTACCCAGTGTGGTAATTTATGACAGTAAAAGTTTATATATGCAAGTATTCCTTTGTTAATACTGCTTCCAATATTTCCTTTCCCTTTAAAGGTGTGAACAACTTAAAGGTGAGAGTGACTCAGGTTCTTAGATGTTAAATCTATCAAAAAGACTGTATGTGAAATACAAAATTCAATGTCACTCATATTTTATCAATTTACAATAAACAAACTGAAAAAACTAAACAGCAGTGTTCCTTAAACTTGGTAGTTTGCAGAGTTACGTCAATTTCCACAGACTAAAATGTAGCTGAATGACAGGCAGAATAACAATTTGCTAGAAGAAAGAAAAGTTGTACAGATGGCACTGCAAGTATGTTTTTCAATCATTTTTGTGCTCTACAAAATAGGTAAAAAAAACCTAAAAAGCACAATTGTCTTAAGTACACAGACTGAATTGAACGTTTCTGGTTTTGCTGAAGTAGACATTACAAGAGCACGTTTCTATGAAATATTCTTTTCAAACTTGTTATAGAGAAACATAAAACTTTTTTTAGCTTTTTCATTAATACAGTTGCAAATTCAAATTATACTGCATAATAAAATACTATGTAGAATAGCACTTGACCTGCTCTTATTGCCTTGCGTTTTGTTTTGTAAGTCCCTCAGCTCATTATTGTTTGGCTTGAAAGACACGAGATGAAGAACATTAGGACAAGGTCTCATTTCCATTTTTAGAGAGATTTTGAGCAACTGCACTTGACAAAATATTTTTTTTTTCTTCTGACAGCTCCAGGATATCAAACTTAGAGTCAATAAAAATAAAGAAACACACATATCCTTCTCTTAAAGGAATACAGTTAGCTATCCATGTGTGCGTGTGTGTTCAATAAGAATGAATAATCAAGTTCTGAGTTCCATCATTTACTGCAAAAACTTGCTCCTAGTCCACAAACTATTAGATGCCCATATACATTCTCCACACAGTGCCAAAGAGAACCAAGAACTAAAGTGATGTAACTGACATAAAAGACAGTCAAGAATTTGTTCCTACTTTCTTCTTTCAGTCTTTTCAGTTTTATCTCAGTAGAAAACACTTCTCACCCACTGTTACCTAAGAAAGTGTATTGATCTCAAGCATGAAAGTGATTGATAAATGTTTACCATCTAAAGAAGATGAAGTTTAGAAATGTCTCAGGACTGCTGGCATCACTAAGATATTTCTCTCGGGACGGATTGTCACTTTGTCCCATGAGGCACAGGTTTATTACCTTCGTTAAGTATTGGCTCCATACGGCTAAACCTGCACGCACCATTTCTAAAAGCAGAACTATGCATGAGACCAGAGGGTACCGGCTGATGAGTGAATACCACTTCCATGCTGTGATGGCAAATGAACATTTTAATCTGAATTAAAAATCAGAGCCATGCCATTCACATGGGAGAGGAATGAGACTTTTTTAATTTCATGTAATTTCCTCCGTTCTCAGTAATGGCTCAGTAAAAGTACTTATAAATACTCACATACTCCCTTCCAAAAAAGGCAAAGTGTGGAACATATTTTACTGAAGAAAGCCAGATCAATTACTTGTTTTATGTGTTAGCAGGCTGCTTCAACCCAAACCAATGCTGTTATGCCTCAAGAGGAGATTAAAAGAACATAAACGACATCCCAAACTCCACAGTGAGAGCACAGCAAGGCTTACGCAAGCTCTGTATTTCTATCTTGTGTGCTTAACATCTCTACATTGGAGAGACTTTTCAACAATACACCATATATGGCAATTTCCCATGGAAAATCACAAACTCTTACAGTATTGTGGTCCTTTCAAGAACATTCTTCTGACAGAACTCTTAGCTCGCAGCAAATGACAAAAAGCAACAACAACCACCAATATTATTTACCTTAACTGTCAAATGACTGCAAGCTGCTTATGTAAATGGATTATTGTTTTAAACAACCAGTTCATGCTACGCTCTGCTTTCCAGCAACAACTGCCTGGTTTACCAATCTGTGATCAATTGCTGAATAACAATACTGTGCTTTGGACCTCCAACAATGATTATCTGTGTTTTTACTATTCAAATGAAAGGAGAAAAGATTACTACTTAAACACTTCTTCATTCAGAGGAAATCAATAACCCTCCCACATAACACCAAGAGAATTAATAAAAGCCCACAGAAAACCTTTTGCCAGTAAAGGGGGATGGGATCTGCACCTTTCAACTGATACCTGCAACAGTAGCCTGCATCTTCTACACAGTTGCACAGAATTGGATTATTACAGTCCATGCTTACTATCTTTCAGAAATAATCCTTCTCTCCAGGTAGTTCTTACACCTCTTTGACAGCTGAACCCACTGATCAGATAGATGAGAGAATTCATGCATAACATTCAGATGCTCAGTTACAGGTGCAATAATTATGAAAAATGATTTTAAAGAGGGTAAGGCAAAAGAGCTTTTCTGCATTTTCAGTGTCACTGGAATTACTTTTCCATTTATACCACAGTAAAGATGGTCATCATCAGCATTTACAGAAAGTATCCCCTGCTGTGAATTGGATAGGTTTCAGTTTGGAGGGGAGAGGAAATCAAATTATAATGGCATTTCCTATTATAACCCTTATTTCCCTGGATCTAACAGTGAGTATTTGGTGGAGCTTTTTGTCTTTGAAGATGCATTGAAAGATTTAACTATGAAGTTTTACATAGCAGAACGGGCTATGCATATTGTTATTAATAAATTCATGTAAGAGAAATTATTCCAAAAAAACAAAAGACCCGTAAGGTACATGAGATAAAGACAACTGTATTTCTTAACCCAAATGGAAGTGACAGCAAGAATTTTAAAAGCAACTAAGATTTTTTTATTTGACAATTTAAGACTGATGGATTTTTAAATACAAAGAAAAAAACCCAACAACATTAAAAAGAGCTGAAAAACAACGGAGTCCCATGTTTTTACAGAGGTAAAGCAGCAGTTTCTTAGCTTACAAAACTTATGTTTATGTTCATACGGTCAGTGGCTACATTCTACTTGGTTGATAAAATATAGCAACAGGAATTATGACTTCCATACCCAATATTGAAATAAAGGAAAATACACTCCACAAATAATAAACAGATGTTTTATTTTTTAATGTTTGATGCTGTAAGGGATACACGGATCGGAATCAATTGAAGAAGTCATCAAAGGAAAGTGATTATTTATTGGAAAAAAAAGCAGTTATTTGAAATGTTAAAGCAATAACAGCTTTTTAACTGGTCATTCAAAGTAAAAAATCTCAGCCTCCCTCATGACTCAGCCTTAGCAGCCACTTCAGTGGCAACAATACTTACTGCTGACAAGTAACTAAATTGCTAAGGAAAATACAAAGTAACCACTAACTCCACTATTATTTACCATATCACAAACACAAATCGTGAGGTGGAAAAACATAAAGATCTGGAGTGCTCAAACTTCAAGACCAGAGAGGCAGACTATGCTACTGGGCACCCCTACCAGGATTGGGGAGCTGGGTGCTGCAGCAGTGACCTGTGTGGAAAGCCATGAACCACCTCCTGCCACTCAGTGGAGCCAGTGCAGCAACTCACAGCACACCCGGCCCAGCCAGGGCAGCCAGTGGCACTTCTGCCCGAGTATTTAAGAGTGCAGCAGTCACTACAGGAAGGGCTGGGGCTCACAGAGGACTCATTCCTTGAAAGCTTATGGCCTGTGGAAGAATTATGACGCAGCAAAGGAAAACAAGAAGCAGAAGGAAGGCACCACACAATCCCAGCCTCCCGCCCCATTCATTACCTTCCTGAAGAGGTGGAGGTGTGCAGTTACCATACAGGAGGAACAGGGGGGCTGAGATGAGGAAGAGGAGAGGTGTTTGAGCACAAAGAAGGTGGGCAAAATGCACTTTCTAAATTGTTATTAATTTTCTGCTCTGTCTTCTCAATACTGGAATGACTTCAAATTTTATGTTGATTGCCAACAGATCAAATTCAGTAACAATATGCCGAGACAAAAATGCTCACAACACCCACTGCAAGCTGGTCACCAGGAAACCCATGGTATACTACTTTAAAGCATGTTTTTTAAGAGGGAAAATGTACTTGGCATTCACTTATGGAGCAAAGAGACAAAAACACTGATACAGAAATGGTCTTCATCACCCACTGCAGGTCATTAAAATATTAATACTTTAAAAAAAAAAAAAAAATCAGGAACAGGTTAACATCTGTGCATATGAAGGTCAATGAAGATGAAAAAGTCATACCCAAACCAGTCAGCCACCATCATGCTATATTGATCAGGTTTTAGACTGACCACAGAAATATATTTCACTGTGTTTGTCCACAATTCTGAACAAAATTCCTAAAACTTACAAGCAAAGTTCTACTGACTTTTTTCCTGAACTTTCTAAGCAACTTCACCTCCTGTGAGGATCTGAAAAGGCCCTCCACTGAACTACAGCTGTTTCTGTGTCAGGCTTTGGGTATATAATGTAACACTCATCGTCCGAAGCACAATACAGGGACAGTAAGCCAAGCAGTTTTTCTGAGAGAATCAAAATTATTTTTACTGTCTATCTTTATGCTGACAGCACTGAAATCTAAACGCCTAATTTATGCAAAGCTCTGTTTCTAGACACCACATAAAAATTTTAGAGTACTCAGTGTTCACTGTAGATGTGTAATTTTCATATAAAAATACTTCCAAATTATATATTTTATACTGTTGGCAAAGAATACAGCTCATTTTCCCAACTGAAAGCTGGATAACTGCAATATGCTTGAAAATACTTCTTTCCAACATCCCAAACCAAAGCACTATTGCTTGTCAGCCCTATAACACATGAAATTGCTGGACTTTTTAGATTAACTTAAATGTAAACTTCTATCTAAGAGAAGACAAAACAAGAAACAAAACTGTGCTCATTAGCTCAAGGAAACACTGAATGCTGCAGATAATGTACCACTGTGACTGAGAAAGTTAGCATTTTCTCCTGGATTTGGTATGTATCTATTTGGTTGTTCTGACTTCACAGCTGCTCTTACAAACAAGCGGTAACATAACAAATGCACATCCCAAAATTAACTTACAGGTTATAAATACCCAGCTTTACACTAATTAGATTAAATAGCATTAAGCACAGTAGATCAAGCTGAAACTCTCTTCCTCCTCCCCCTCATTCTTCATCCCTCACTTCTTGACTAATCAGTTCTTTCTGGTAACATTTGAAAGTTATCCAATTCTCCCTCGAGTATTCTTCAGCAATGTACTGAAGATCTATTCTAGAAGAATGAGCTAGTCAAAGCATGATTTGCATTTTAACACACACAACATTGGAATTCCAAAAGCACTCATGCTGTGCATTTGTGCTACTACAGTATTAAGATTTTCATAATCTTTTAACCAAAATCATATCTTTGCTTGCTCTTACTAGAGAGCAACTTCAAGGGCAATTAACCACCTTCCACCCCTTGCAGACACAAGTCAGCTGTCTCACATTTACAGTCTCTGAGGTTGGGAGTTCATGAGTACTAAGTCACTTATTTCAGTGGCTCTTGATGCTGGAAATGGGAGCACGTGCATCTGCTCCTTCACTACTGGCCAGGAAAGTTCACTCCTGTATGTTATTCAAACTCTGGTGCCTGTCAGGCTTTCTGCGATCCGGTTTAACTCAGCACACCAGCAAAAACTAGATGAACAGTTTTTCTTCTGGGTTTGTTTCCTGCCAGGTTACTTAGCTGCATCGCCTTACGTCTGGCAAGAGCCAAACCAACACAAAAGAGCTGCTCCGCTGGCTCACTGCCTTCTCATTCTGCAGCTGAGAGGCCTGCTGATCGCAACTGCTCAAGAAGCTCTTCTCGTTGCTAGACAGAAGAACAACTAAACAAGACAGTGCACAGAAAAAAATCTAAAAAATATATATTTATTCCATGCTTTTTCTCTCTTTTTTTAATGTCTCAAAATCCATATAAAGCATATTCTAAGAAGAGTGGTAGAACAGAATAGAAACAAAATACAGTATTTGGCACACTCAAGTTTTTCCATAGGCACAGTTATCTATAGAGTAAATGCTGCATTAAATTAAAGATGTGAGGCAGTATTCTTTTTCCTAAGTTGAAGATGCTTGCTCCTTGTAGGCTAAAGGGACAATCATCTCCTTAATGCCTTCTGGTTTATGTCACATATTTTTAAAACCACTAATATAATAACATTGAGTAGGTGAGAAAACACCAAATGCAGTGACATTTACTTAAAATAGTACCTCAAGAATTTACAAAACAGTAGTTGTAAGCTTTATTTACATCTTGGGAGTACTCAAGGCAGCTGCCTCTCAAAAAATAAAATAAAAATATTCATTTTAAAAGAAGAGTTTGTTCACTTGATTAACTTACCAATCAAGATTTGGCCTGTTTTCATTGCCGAACTGCCTGGAACCAAGCCATGTACTACAAGCTTCTCTTCACTGATTCCTCTGGTAACCTTATCCTTCTTGCCTTGTTTTTCTGCTCTTCTGCTGCTCCATGAAGACTGATGGACAATTCCTACTAAGGCCTCTAGCAGCCTGTGCTGCTCATCTTCTCCAGCATTCTCCAACAGTTTTCTGGGATTTACATAAACATATATATCTTTGTACTTCTGCTGTATTTCACCCATTTTCTGAGTGGAGTTGTGTTTCAGTATGGAAGTCGGACCGCTGGAGCGCACATTACGGCTTCCACTTCCTTTCTTACTAGAATGCTTTGGTAAAAGATTCTTCTTCTTTAATATTTTTGTCAGTTTCTTCAGTTCATACTTTCTTTCTTTTCGTGATCCCTCTTGAATAACTTCCGCTTCATTTTCACGAAATCTGACATGATTCACCGGCGGTATTTCTGGACAGGCATTCTGAAGTAAAGTTTCTTCCTCACTTTCACTCATTTCTAAATAAAATAACTCCCCATTTTTCTGCACACCATCCAACCATTCAGGCTCAAGATCACTGGGAAACAAAGAAGAACGATCAGTGATAGCTCTGATAAGAAAGACCGCTCTGCAAATGACACCTACTTACTTAAAACAGGGAAGGTATATGGACAGTACAAGGCAAGAAAGCATATGATCTCCTGAATATTAAAAGCTTAATGCTTTAAGCTTGCCATGGGAATGGGAACTCTCCCAGGACAGCTTTGGGAAGGAAACATATCCTTTTCAAACACTAAAACAGATTCTCCAAATGCCTTCCAGCCATTGCAAAAAGTACTGTTACTGACTTCTGTGGAAGCAAGCAAAAAAATATGTTTCCTTCATATCCAAGTTTTAATTAGTAATTACATTCATGAGCATGATGGGACTTAGAGAAAAAATGACATCCTATTTGTTCTCTCCCATTATTTTTCCTTTATGCACTTAAAGGTTGGACTGCACTGCAACCTCGCTGAAAGACAAGACTAGCATTTTTAAATCATCTTAAAATAAAAAAAATAAAAAAAATCCACATAACATTTTTTAAGACATGTCAAAATAACATTCAGATTCACATGCAGAAATACAAAACAATAAAATACAGAGACAGCACTGCTACAGAAAGAGTTCTAGCAGCTGGAGTAGATCACTTGCAACAAGATGCTGCATAGGAAAGGCAATGCAACTGCAGGATGGATTAACAGGACATAAGAAGTTTTTGTTCTAATTTAGCAATGGCGATGTGTCAACCGCGTCCAGCTTTGGACCGTATAGCCTAAAGGAGACAAAATTAACTGGAACAGGCTCAGAGCACAGAGACAAATACAAAGTAGTTTATAAACATCTTTTATATGGAAAGAGACCGAAGGAAATCACACTCTTTTGGCTGGGGAAAAAAAAGAAGATAGCTGAGGAGGCAACAGGCCAAATTGTCCACTCCACAGCACCAAGATGAACCTCAGAGCACTATTAGAGGAGCATGAGGATCAGCAACCATCACAGCAGGGAAAGTCATCAGTGCTTTAATTTATCAAAACATTTAAGGTGAACATTAGAAAGCTTCTGATTTCATGCACATAGAAGTCAGTATTAGCAGCTTTGTGAAGAACTTCTGAGATATTCTACACGAAAGATTCTCATGAACAGCCAAGAGCAGCTCGGGACGGCCTGAGGGCAGCCAGGTCTGTCCTCCTGCCAACCTGAGACTGCCCAATAGCCATCAAACAAGGAAAAGCACAACGGAGACATACATAATCATGTCAGTAATTGAGTAAAGCTAGCGTGCATCCATAAATCTTGCACTAGAACTAGATAATTTGACTACATTGAGGAAGAAAGTTTTGTTTAACACTAACATCAGCACACAACTTGAATAGAGCGTTAATTAGAAAACACAGCTGAGAAAAGAACATAATAAAGACAGCACAGCACTTCTAGGGCTCAGAGGAAAGGTCTGGCTGGAAAAAAGCACGCAAAACGCCCATACAGATATTGCTCTCTGCCTGGAACCGCAGGGACTTAGAGGCGTGCAAGGGTGCTGCAGGCAGGACAAACGTCGTGCACTTCGCATTTATTCGCTCTTGCCCAAAATGATGCCCGCCAACGCTCAGCCCATCCGCGCTCCCCGCGGGCTGCACCCCTGTCCCGCCCTTACTCGGAGCTGGCGGACAGCGAGGTGCTGTCCGAGCCGCTCTCGCTGCCGGTGTCCGCGCACCCCGCTCTGCCACCCTGCAGCGGCTCCATGCCTGCAGCTGCTCCGCTCGCGCCGTCCCCCTCGGACGCCATGACTGCCCGCCCGCACGTGACCGGCGCCGCGCCTTCTGATTGGCCATTCCTCCCGGCGCCATGGAGACGGGGGAAGCGCGTGGCAGTGCCGCGCGCGAGAGTTAACGGTCGCGGCCCCGCCTGTGAGGGCCCCGCCAACGGGCGGGAAGCGTTAGTGCGACCTCGGGCTGGGAGGGCCGCTCTCCTCTGTGCCCGGGCTACACGGAGTAAGAGAGGTTTGGAAGCGCCCAGCCTCCCCCGTTACTCCCTCAGCACCAACATCCGAGTCTCAGTGGACTTCTGAGCATCTTTCAGTGGGCCAGCACTGAAATCGTAATGGAGAATAGACCGTTTGGTTGTCTGTTACCAAGGCCTCAGCAACAGCCCCATAAAAGAGACTCTCGATGGAACCACAGTCCCGGGCTGAGCTCCAAAGCATTGCTTATAATCAAAAACTTATCTGGAGAAAGAAACTCCAATTAAAAACTGACTCTCACCATCAAACCGTTAGCAGCAGAATACATCCCATCATCATTTAAAGAAGCACAAGAAATGAAGACGGCTTCTTAGCTTAGGACAGCAGGTAAGTGAGGGAGAAAGGGCAGGGATGCGAGGCACAGCCAAACCAGCTACGTGTTTTGGCCCCTGAAAGCAGTCAATACACAGTAGAGAGATAGAAAAACAAAAAGTGACTCTGTTTTTAGGGCTTTAATTATTCACATGCATGAAAAACAAGACTCATGGCAGACCTGCAGGCAACTCGCTGTGTAGCTGTGTCAGTAAACCTACCAAGACATGCATGGTGAATAAGGGAAGGGATGGAGAATAATTGTTGGAACATTTTTAATGTGTTGGATTTAATCTCTGCTCAGTGGGATGCTTGCACAGCCTCAGCAGTGAGGTTTTATAGCACTGCAGTATTTTGCTAGAGTTGCAGAATTCTGGTATGAGATTCCTGCCTTTGAAACTGTCTTAGGGAAGCATTCGTTGATCAACGTGATTTCAAGTGAATTAACAGACGGGAATGGTTTGTGTCCCAGGGATTCAATTTCAACTAGAGTAGTCAGACATACCTACATCAAATGTTGTGGCAATTCTGAAATGCCTGTAGAAAAGCTTCTTTCAAGGAAATGTTACTGTTGTGTGGATTTTCTGAATAAGCAACTATCCAAAGGAAGAAACAAACATTCCCTACCTAAAGAAAAAAAGAGACAAGTTTATTCCAGTATGATTTTATTCAAGTTAGGACAAGTCATGGTAGAAAGAGTGAAAAGAATTAACCAAGCTGGCAAGAACCACTTTATACAGAGCATATCATTCATGCATGGTAGATGATTCTTAAAATAAATTAGATCTTTGTTTCCAATTGCCAGAATGCAAGCTATGCACCAACTTTTGTAATTCCTATTGCTTCCAGAAAAACAGGTGGAAAAAATGTTTTAGAAATACTCAACTTTCCAAACAATTTACTGCGCAAAAACAGAATCTGCATAAACAATATTTCCCAAAGAGCTTGATGAGTTATGATTTTCTAGAAGGAATACTGCAGGAGTTGCAATTTCAAAAGAGGTAGATGAGATACAGTCCCGTCCACCCTAATTCCACCGCTATTTGCAAGCACTTTTAATACAGTGAATAGCACACTGAAGTGTTTCTGTAGAGAAGTTATTGCTTATAGATTATCCTTTTACTTTTGTCAAATTTCACTGCGTTCAAGAGTTGGTTAATTGTTTCCAGTTGTTTGCTCAATAACTGAGAAACACAGGCTCTCCAAAAAGTGGAGGCAGTCTTACACCACTTGGTATTTTGCAGAGATGAACTTATCATGGAGAAAAGGATGCTGGAAGATTTTAGTTCACTGAGATAGTTGGGAATAACTTAAGTACTCTTCTGAAATGAACTTGGGGTCTTGGTGCTGTGGGAACAACTAAAAATTGAAGGATTTATCTCATGCAGCAGGATTTTATTTGAGTGAAGAAACTTTCCCACACAATCCTCCTTAAGAAAGCTTCCCATCATTTCTTGTGCATAAGTATTAGGAAAAGACTTGAAACAATTTGCCTTCTGGTAGATCTTTTACACTTAGTCCAAATGGTTGGGCTGATGCTTCTCTCTAAAGCATCCCTAATCCTTCTGCACTTGGTTGCTGTTATTGACAAGCAGACGGTCAATATTTGCCACAGGACATCATTGGTACCACTACTACTGCTCACTCTTATCGAACAACTGGTTAATGGACATTTAGAAGGAAATAATTAAAGGTGTAAAGAATTAGACGAGCTTTTAAACACTCTTTTGCCTGAAGGTTTTTCTGGCAGAACCAACTCTTATGTTTGGAAATTCCTTGTTTCTTTTTGGCTTAATGTCATGCTTCAAAATGTGTTGTGCTCTAAAAATAAGTCTATCTTGATCCACATTTGCGTTCAGTAGCAGATTGTAGTTAAAAGGGGATAGTGCATAGGACATAGCAGTGAGGTATACTGGTCCTTTCTAAGGAATGAGGAAACAAAAGCATACCACTCCAATTTTGGTCTGGCCGAAGGAATACTCATCTCCTATTCCAATCCCTATCCACGTACTTGAAAATTTCAATTACTAACAGTTTTTCAGTGTTACACATCAACAACTAATTTCTCCACCCTGTTGAAGAAATGAGGCTGGAGTAGCCATCTTTTCTAGCAGTTAGCTGTAAGAGCACAGGAAAAGTTAGCATTTGTGTAACTACCCTAATCTGTCCTGTTTGAAGTAACTATACATGATCCAACTTTAGCAGTTTTACCAGGACCCATGATTCACTGACAGTATGTCAGATTGATTTCACTGATTCACGTTCAGGAAGGTGTGCTGGGCCTGAATACGGATGTAGCTGTGTTCTGTTCAACACAAGGCTAAAAACAGGGGAGTGGTAGGTCTTTTGTAGGCAGGAGCAAATTAGTGCTCCATTCACCCCAAGGGAACTCTGTCTGACACTTAGGAGCATCCAGTTTATGGCTGTGAAGTGCCAATACACTATCCAGAAACTACATGGGATCATTGGGTGCTGAGCCCTCACAGCTGCCTCCCATGCCTCTTCAATGTCATTTCCTCTGCTAAGTGCTGGTGGGGGTGAAGAGCAGAACTGACTGCAGCACTGCCTGAATGGTGCTGTAAGCTGGGGACATTCTCTAGCGACTGTACCTCACAACTGAATCTGTTAATCTAGTCACCATTTTTATCAAGATTTTAAGTGTCCCTTTGCTTTTACTTAGTTCAAGTTACAGCTCTTTGTTATTGACAACTAAATAAGAAAGCCTAAATTGCTCATTATGCCTTCATTTTTTCCTCTTTACCAGCCTTCAAATCCAGTAGTATTTCCAACATGACTCTATTGTTATGACAACTGGACAGACATAATGATACATTATAGATAAGACATGATACATTACAAGCAAACAGTACTAAGAGAAAAATATTTTCATCTCTGTTTCTTAAGGTTAATACCTCCTTAACTCAAACATCTGAAGGAAAACAAACAAAAAAGTGGTGGACTGCTAAGCTGAGCCTATTCCAGTTCTTTCAGCTGGGAAGTCCTATTCATTTTTTTTTATTTCTCCTGTACACAGCATCAGCAAAAAAATATGAGAAAGGAATGAACTCTTTTATTCAAGCTTAATGACAACAGTACAGCTTTCCCCTATTCCACTAAAGCCTTTAAGAGGGGCAAAAGGCACTTTTCATAGGTTTTTCTTAATAAAGAAGATTTTGTGATTACGGTAAGGTTGACACAAGATTACACGAATAAGACTGATTACAAGAGCTGCTGCTCACAGCTTTTCTGACATTACTGCATAGCCGACATTTGCGGCAAAGCAGCACAAATTGAGTAGGGATATTGGAACTCATCTCAACTGGGAAATTTACATTTCAACAGACTATGTAGAGAATGAAAGCTACGTTTGTGACTAAAATAATGAAATTTTTGTAAAAAAAAAATCATACTGCATAAATAAAATTGACTCCTGTTTTGTTAAAGCTCCTGCATCCCTTCCCTTCTATGCAACTGTTAAAATGAATCACAAATAGTATTTCAGAAGAAGGGCATAAAAGCAACTAGGGACAGTGACAGACTTCAGGAGCAGTAGTCCAACCTGTCTCATTCCTTTGAGGAAAAGTCTTGTATGGTTAAGAGCTCCCACTCGCATGGGAAGCAGCTGTAACTTCAAATACAACTTTTCCCACTGTTTTTACTTCACTTGAAACCTTCAAGCTCTTTTAGCATCACCTGCTGCACATAGCAGGCACATCACACCTGGAACAAAGTGATTGTTTGCAATGTCAACGTGCAAATATTTAATGTATGAATAAGAACCTGACTGCATTGAAATTGCACTGATGTAAGCAATACCACTGGGCAGCGTATTTAATCCAACTTCAAAACAACATGTTTCTTTATCAAGTCACTAACAAATGCATTCACAGCATTTCAGATACCAGAGGATCCCCAGTAGCATACAGGCAATTTTTTTTTTGCTTACAGAGCTGCTCCAAAGAGCAATGTAGGAACAGCCCAAGTGCAGAGCACTCTGCTTGCTGCAAGCACTGCTTTCATCCTCAGGCATTTCGACCAACTATTCATTCAGTGGGGTGCTTTCAGCTGGAGGGAAGCTGAGCTAAGAATCAGCTGGCAGTTCCCATAGCAATATCTGTTTGGAGCTGGCACTGGGAGAGAGCGTACTTTTTCTTTAGTGGGAAATAACACAGCCGAGAAAATACTTTAGGAAACGGACACTTCACAGAGCAGACGCGCTTCTGTTGGTGCTTCCCTCGTACAGCTATGCACAAAGGAGGCGGCTCTCAGAGCCCCACGGACGGCCCATCGGATAAGGTGTTACCGCTACGATTTCTCCGCGATGGAACAGCGCGGGACGTAGCACGCTAGAGATGAGGAAGGCAGGGATAAAGCAGGCAGCGCTTCCCCCGTACATTCACTAGCGACTGCCCACGAGTTCAGTTTTTCCTCCTCTCCTTGAAGGAGCGCTCCCAGCGCTCACGAACCGATCCAACAGCTTCCGTCACCTCGATCTCTGCACCCGCGTCATATGCCGCACTCTCTCCTAGGGCTCCCGCGCCGCCCCACCTGCCTGCCGCGGGAGCCCGAGCGCCCGGAGAAGGCGAGGGCGGACACGGGCTCGGCCCGTTTCATTTCCTGCCCCGGCAACAAAAGGCCGCCGCGAGGAGCCCCTCCGCAGGGCCGGGAGCTCGAGCCCCACCGCCGCCTGCCCCTCTCGCTCCGAGAGGGGCTGCGCCGAGGGATCCGCTCCCCGCCACAGCCTCCCGTCCCCGTCCCGCTGCTGACCTGTGCAGCAGAACGCTCTGCACCGAGTCCAGATCCTCCAGGTTCCTGGTGACGGGCCGCGGGATGCTGTACCTGCCCGCCCCGAACATCGCGCCCGCCCGCGGCCCCCTCATCGCCCGCCCCGCGGCACCGGGGACTGCGGGCCGGCGACGGCGGGCAGGTGGGACCCCTTCGAGCCGCCCGCCTCCGCCGCCCCGCCCGTCCGGCCCACGAGCCCGCCGTGGGGCGGGGGAAGCGCGGCCCGCGCCGAGGGGCGGGGGCGGCCGGGCCGCTGCTGGGGCCTCCTGATGCCTGCCCCGTCCCGGGTCCTCACCTGCGGGGAGCGGCTCTCAGGAAACGGCGGTCTGTCGCAGATTCGGTGCGATCCTTTCAGACTGACAACCGTAGAACTCTTTGTCCTAGAGCCTCCCCGCGGGGCGAGAAAACCTTTTCTCCCCACTTGCTTTTTCTATTGGTTACGAGAATCGAATTGTCCAGTTGATTCTCATTCCTTAGGTATCAGTGCTAAAAATGTCAATCTCACAAGATCTAGTCCAGCCTTTGCTCTTTCCCCTCTTCCCCCCCCCCCCCCGAAAAAAAAAAAGAAAACATATATAAAACTTACAACTCCTTCCAGATGAGGAGAGAGTTGCAGGGCCCTGTAACAATTTCCTGTCTGACACAGCACACTGGCTGAATGGAGATGTGACCCAAATCTCTGCTGTTCTTAGTTTTTACCTGCACATAGCCATCATCTGTGCTCTCTACTCCCATTTACAGGGAGGTCAGGTTTCTGTGATGCTTTAGTTGGACACATCGTCTCCTCCAGATTTCTTCTATAAGCAATTTGAGATCACTAGCTAGTAAGAACTTGAAATCAGTTATTAAAAATAGAGGATTTAGTTTCTCAATTAATGTATTTGAGATAATTATAGTAAGACAAAAACGTTGTTCTCTAGAAGGACCATTAGGAGGAGGACTGCTGTATAATACAAAATGAGTAACAAATTGGAAGCCATTGGATGTTTTATCACCCAAATCCATGGAATTTTGGCCACTACCTCAAACAAAAGTTCCAAGCTTCCTGAAGACTTTGCCTTAAAGAGGCAGTGGCAACATGTCAATCCAGAGAGTCATTTTAGGACTACCAGGAATCCATGGATAGGAATAGGATTCTCTTGGCATTTTTTTTTTTATACCATCTAAATATTATAAGGGAAGGGCAATGTCCTCAAAATCCCACTGCATTCAGAGATGTGGGAACTGCCCACAGCCAAATTGTGGTGTCCAAGATAGGCAACAGCAGCAGTACTATCCAGGACTACATCTTCAAAGCTCTTGCTATGTTCTGGAGCACCAGGGCTGTGGTGGTAGGAGAGCTGAGAGTGTATCACTATTCTGGGTCTAAAAAGCAGTGACTGATGAAGCTTTGGGTGTACAGTCTCTAAATAACCGTAATGTTTCTGCAGCAGGCACTGAGAGAAGAACTTCCTGCAATACCACACTGTTACAGTTGGGGAGAGTAGCGCAGTGGAATAGCAAAGAGACAAACAGGAAAAGAATGCTCACCTATCTTCAAAGATGTAAGCTCACAGGGCAAAACTCCATGAGGACAGGAACTCCAGAAAAAGATCCTTACCTAGTGCCAGTCAGCCCTTAAATGAGGTTTAAGAGAGGTGCAGCCAGGCTCCACCCCTTCTGGTTACACAGCTGAATTGTCTTCACCTGTGCTTCCAGGGTTGAGCTGATCTTTTCCCCAGGTGATCAATCAGTGGTTCAGGCCATGACTCAACACTTCCCATATGCTACACCTCGATTTCAGGAAGCTGATGGAAGTAGTGTGGTGGTCTTATCCCCTGAGATACTGCTCAGGCACAATTCATGTTTCTGGGTGATTACATCAATGGCTAACACATGATGCGAAACGTGGAGTGTTTCACCCACAAATGTTCTTGGAAGTATGCATTAGATGGCAGGGTTAGAAATTTTCCTCCTATTCACAAATAGAGCTACATTCGTGTCCTCCCAGTGTGTCTGCTATGGTAAATGAGACTTGTGAAACTGGGAAAGAGAAAATGAAGATCTTTTTAAACTGAACTGGAAAAATGAAAAGCAAAGTTGGTGCTGCTGAAACTAGCATCAGTTAATAAAAAAATATTTTGTAACTTGACATAATCAGCCTTCAGCAGCTTAACATCTGACAGCAGTATGATTAAGAGCCAGAGCTGCTAGCAGTGTTTATTAGTCTCAGGCAAATGAGAAACAAAAATCCCTGCATGTGCATGCTGAGATTGTAAAGGTTAGTCTAGAATTTAACACAGACCTGGGACTCGAACGGCTTTTCTGGAGCACTGCATTCCCATCAGTCCTTTATACGCGGTTATGAGCTCAGCATTACATAACAGCAGCAGAGCAGTAAGCGGCAGAGATTTACTTTGGTATACATATTTTTTGTTCTTAGTACTTTTTTTATGCCTGAGGGAGCAGTGATGTTTAATTTGGTGTTGTGTTTTCCAATTTGCTTAGGGCAATGCAAAATTCATTTCTACGGCTAGAGTTTGCTTGTAGAGAATGAGAAGATCGATCATTCCCATCAAAACCTCACGGCATCACCAGAAGGCCTGTCTAGGATATTTGTCATTTTTCCTTTGTCCTCGTCATCCTTCTCGCAGTAGACCACTTTTTGTCTGGTGTTACTTACAACCACCTAATGCTGACCTTTATGATAATATCATCTAATACTGATATTTGTACTGAAGCCTAAAATTGATTGTGAAAACCTGCATTAGAATTGCTTACAACTCACCAAAAAAGCATTTAAGCATAAAAAAAAGAGAGCTGAAATGGATAAAAAGGGGGAAAGGGGTGGGGGGAGGGCATGTAGATTATGAAATGACAGATACAGAATGACAGTATCTTGTTGCTGATAAACAAGAAAAATAGAATGTTTTTCTAGATATTAATTACAGCTTTATCACATTTAGTGTGGCTAAGCTCAATATTTGCAGATAACAACTGGAAAAAGAGAGCAGAAATTCAACAGTGATACAATGAATAATTCAGAGCTGTACAGTTTTTTCCCCTGGATAAGTTTACGTTCCCTTTGCTGCACACGAGCTTCTAAAGTTAAAAGAAAGTTCTGTGCTGGAAGGATTAATTCTCAAAGCAACTTCTACAAATCCCCCTGCCTTTGACATTTACAAGAATTATTTTAGTAGAGTCAGAGATTAAAGGTTCCCTGGAATATAAAGTATTGTTTTATTGTATTTTCAGCAAAATTTTAGTACGTGTACAATATGCCACAGAAAAGAAGGTCATCATTACATCGGAGGTTTGTCAGTTCTGGTATTTAACTGTGTATTAAGAACATCATGTTACAGTGTTTTTTGAATCAAGTGAAATTCATGCAACTGGAGAAAAATTAAAAAGTTTTGCAACGCAACGAAACAAAAGCGTTAGGGATATTAAGCCTGGTAAAAACAGAGCAGTGACAACAGAAATGAATTTTAGCAGGCATCCTGGCACACAAAATAATTGCAACGTGCCTGGGCTCCCCTTCTATCTGTGCACTTTTACTGCCAGTTGAGCTGCCTTATGAAGGCCCTTTGACTGTGTTCAAGAGCTATTCTGGTGCTTCTTGTGTAAAAGAAATAGCAAAGTATTGTGATGCTCTGCTTATGAAAGAGATCTCTTTCTGACATAGTGTTTTTACTTTTTTTTTTTTTTTCTTAAATAAGTAGTTGTTGGTCTCTTGGGTATGAAACAATTCCCTATAGGGTCAGCCTCAGAGGTCCTCGGATCATCACACTTTTTTGGAAAAGACAAAAAAAAGCTACTTTTGCCATATTGCAAAACCCTCTTTGAGTTGGCTAGTAAGTTTTAGCATGCTTGGGAATCAAAGACTGATCTGCTTTCATTAGCTACGTGAGATGAAAATCAGCTTATCATTACTTTGTGCTTATCATTTGCCTCTTATATCATCAGCCATGAGTTGTTAGCTCTATGTGGATAGCTGAAATCTTTTAGAAAAGTATCCCATCATTCCACTGAACGTGAGGAATGAAATATTAGATAATTATGAATCAGTTCTACATATATTTTACTTTTCCACTCCTCATGAGTCAGCATGTACTTCTTTAGCCCAATATTCTGCAAAGTTGCCAACTCTGAGCTGCTGTTGGCTGCAGACCCAGGATGGGATAAGTATGAAACTTGTGTGGAGGTGAGTCAGCTGCAACTCCATTTGGTTAAAACAAAATTTGTGACTAGACTGTAAGGGATCTGATTGAAATAAGGAGTGCTAAGCAAGTAGGATTGATCCCTCTTGGTTTATATTTGCCCTTTTTGTTTTTTGTCCTGGTGATACATTTATACAAAAAGCTGTTATTTCAGTTTAATCATGTCTACAAGTAAACAATGCTGTACTTTACTGTACTCAGCTCAGGAACTAAGGGCTGTGACAAATTGCTGATTGAGCACAAGGTTACTTTCCTGGCTATTGCATCCTTCCTCATGTCTTTCCTTATGAAGCCACTCCTGTAACAGACAGCAGAGCAGGCACTGTGAATGTGTCCTACCAGCTGCAATTCAGTCCAGCATATTAACTTAAGCCCCTATCTTCTTCCATTTATTTTGTTATGCCAAGCTATAAACTGGGGCAGCTCAGTATCAAGTTCACATCTCTTATTTCATTAAGCTAGGGTAAATAAAGGGATCCAGGAATAGCAAACGAGAGGCCACATTTTCTGCTCATCTGAAAATACAGAGATTTGACAGCCTACGGATTTTTTTTTCCATCTGATAGGGTCACATGTATTTTCCCTTTTACTTATAAATTGAAAATTGCTTCTATTTGGACATAGTGGGCAAGCAGGGACTATACATTACCACAGAGGATGAAAACCACTAAAGAAACCAGTCAGTTAACACCGTGTCATACAGTGTTGTTATATTGCCTTTTCTGGTACATGGGTTCATTACCAAATGTGCTTCTGCTGTATTAAAACCACAGGTAATTCCGAATGTCATTTTTCAAAACTGTGACCTGTAACAGACGAATATGCATAAATTCTGCAATTCCGTGTAGGAACTTTCTTCAAGCCTATGTTGGCTTGTTTCCAGTATTGCTTGGTCTTCTGCTGATTACTACTGGATAATGACAGCAATTTTGTCAGATGGATATTTGTTTTCAGAGGACAGGATAGGTTATCACTCGCAAGATGTGTACTTAGGCTGCTACTGCCTGTCTCTGTGTTTAAAAGACTGAACTGTGGCACAGGTGGGTTTTCATAAAGTCATAGAATGAATCATAGATTCATAGAATAGATCGGGTTGGAAGGGACCTCAACGCCCACCCAGTTCCAACCCCCTGTTGTGGGCAGGGCTGCCACCCACCAGCGCAGCTGCCCAGGGCCCCATCAAGCGTGGCCTTGAGTGCCTCCAGGAATGGGGCATCCACAGCTTCTCTGGGCAGTTGTGCCAGGGCTGCACCATCCTCAGAGTAAAGAATTTCTTTCTAACACCTAGCCTAAATCACTATCAGACTACATCACCTAGTCCTATTACTATCGGACTGTAAAAAGTCACTCTCCAAGACGTGTAAAAAGTAGCTTTGCATTCTGCTGCCTCCATTCCACAATCAGCATAATTGATAATCTGCAGAGCGTAGGATGGTATCGCTCAGCTCGCATCAACATCTCATTTACTCTCAGCAAAGACCTAAAAATTAATATAAATAAAATTAATATAAATAAAACTAATATGTTGCAAAGACTGATAAAATATAAAGGGAAAATTATAGAAAACAAATCCAATATCCAGTCCATAATTCCAAAATTTGCTTGTACATTTTATGTGCTATTTCACAACCGGTGCTTTTGGATTCAGCTGATTTTTCTTGCTTGAAGAGGCATAGGTAGCATTTGGTTTTTGGACTAAACAATTTATATAGTCAGGTTAATCATGACCTAACTATTTTTTATTTTTATTTTTATTTTTAAAACTAAAAACTTTTAAAATTTTCTTATCAGGTGTACTGACAGTCATCTACTTCTTAAAAATATGAATGCATAAGGCAAAGAACAGCCCCAGAAATGGCTTAAAGCTTGAGAAAATAGGTACTTTTATCTCCAGTTTACATTTAATGAGAGCTTAATTAATATTTTAGTAGTTCATAAGATTCTTTTAAAAAGCAGAATAGCACCACCTGCTGCTGAGCAAAGATTTTACGAACTTGAGATAATTGCTGTACTGCTAAGCTAATGCCTTTCACAAACAATTTCTGGTTAAATCAAGGATGTTACATTATTGCTATCTCTATTATTAATGCTTCCTGGCCCTCTTTCTTATAGGCTGTTTTTTTTTTCTAAGTCTTTATCCATTGTTTACCACTGTTTAGGGACTTATAAAAGTAACTTCTTCTTGTAGATTAAACATTCTAGACTCATGAAAAATTACTGATTAAAATCTTATTTCTAGTCTTTTCTCCATCTGGTGTATATATGAGGAGGGTGAGCTAAAAATTTTTACTTATTTCTGGGCTTCCTCAGGGTCCTTGGAAGGAAAAGTGTGATTGAGATTAAGACTTTCATCCTGAAAGGACTTTAGATGCCTGAAAACTGACAAAATCAATGGGAATTGCCTGAGGATGCAGCCCTAAGAATTCAATTAAGGATTCAATCTCTAGATGTCTTTTTTTTTTTTTTTCCCAAATAAGAGAAATAAGATAGTATCTAGGTTCTCAATTATCTTAACCATAAGAAGTACAAAAAACCCTTTGTATGTGACAGCCTAGCAGAAACACTGAATTCCATCTCCATCTTTTAGCTACCTAGAATTATAGCTTAGGTTTTAGTCTCCAAATGTGCCATCACTTCTAAGGCTTTCTGATTCTGCAGATTGCATAAATAATGAAAGGAAACCAGCATCACATCATTAAAATTGAAAACAAACCCTGTCCTACAAAGTTTAGCTGTATTTTTCCTTACCTGTCTTGCCCTTAAGGAGTAAATAAACCCACCCGGGAAAAACATTGAGCCTAACTTTCTTCCTGCTGAACATATTGGACGACAAGCTGCCACAAAATGTTACATATTGGCAAAAACATTAACTTGTTTTCACTGCTATTTACTCTGAAGAACATAAAAGAGCAAGCACTTTACTATTCCTTCCTCCTCAATGACCAAGAATAATATTCTGGTCCGTTTGTCCCATGAAGCTCACTTTGTATGTCACCATTATGCTATTAAAAAAAAAATGACTTGCATATATTTTTTTGTAAAATGACAAAATAATTTTAATAAAACCAATATATTTTGTATTGTACAGCTCATGAAGGATGTTCAGCTTTGCCTGTAACAAGGTTTTCAACTTAGCAGTCCAGTATTGGTGCTCTGCTGGCCAGTGGGATGGGTAGGACTAATGTGACCAGACTGATAATGGAACCAGGGAGGAAGGGATGCACTGGCAGGAATAATCTGTTCCTGTTCTCTTAGTACAGTAGGGCCTGTTGTCTTCTGCCTGTCCTGACTATCTAGCTTACATCTGTGAAAGTGTAACATCCTCAGGTATAGAACTACACTGGTATTTGACAAATATTTGGTACTTCTCTAAGCTGAACAGCTCTGAAGAGTAGTCCATCTCTTGATGTGTTGGGATATTGTATATGAATTCAGACAAGCATTGAGCTCATTTTCTTGTCCTTCAGATTAAAATACTTTCTTATGAGATAACTGTATTTTGTTAGGTTGAGGCACTCAGTAGTTTATGTTGATTGTTGCCATGTAAAGCTACAGAAAACAATGTTATGCACAAAGAAATTTCTAAACTGAGAAATAAGCTGTTTGATACTGCCCCCTCTCAAGTGCAAAAGCAATTTGCTAGTAAGTTTTGATGCTTGTTCTATGATTCTGGATCTTATCTTCACTTATGAAAGTGGAGATACTTTGTGAACAAGATAGTCAACAGTTGTTCCTCAAGTATATACTGAATAATTTTCAGGAAATTACTGAAGAAGTAAATTGATATTTTTTGATTTAATATGAAAGTCTGTTCTACACAGAGAGCCCAGGGAGTTCCAAGATTCTGCCTTCCTAGAACCTGTTCTCCTCATTTCTTTGTGTTCCTAGTGCTATAGTTTAATGGCAGCCTTCCACATCCCCACTTCTTTCCACCAGTAGCCTGCACTGTCTGTATGCTACCACCTGGAGCCTGGAGGAAATTTTGGCTAAGTAAATAACACTTAAACTGCCTCAGTGATGTCGCCATGAACCTGTGGGTGGCCAGAAATAACATGCTGGAGGAAAAAGAACCATTCAATTATGTGAATTATTGAAGAGGTAGCCAGAAAACATATTTATCTATCTCACAGCCTTCTTCCTATCCAAAGATGTCAAAAGCCCATCTTCCAAAGTATTTTCCTTCACCTCTGACAGCCTCTGTAGGGTAGCTGTACTTGTTAGTGTCCGTGTTTGAGGTGCATACAAACTTGAAGTGTGGAGTCCATGTAATGACTACATCACCAGTCCCCGTATTTAATTCACAAAGACTTATAAAAGGATAAAAAAACCTCTACATCCAATATTTTGGATCAGATCTTGAACTCAAGACTGTAAAATTTTATTTAAATAGCTACTTATGTTCAAATTTGCGGTGTTACAGTAGCAGACAGTTTGCCACAATTAAAAATGAAAAATGGAGCTGTTTGGGACAGAGTGCTCTCTTCTATTGCAATTCTAATCAAATTATCATGCTACTTCAGTTGCTTCCAATATCTGGAATCTCACTTATTTGTCTTCCATCTTATCAAGGACCTTTGATCTGAGATGGCCTCTTCCTACTTTGATTCCTTCTGCTCGGTCATCCTCATCCAGCACATAGGATCATACAGCTGATGGGAGACTGCAGCACTACAGGGACAGGGCTATCGGTGACCAAAGCCTCTGGAAGTTCATGCACTGGCAGTAGATAGTGTCACATCACAGCTACCCTCTCACCACATGCCTTAGGTGCTTGTAGGTACAAGCACTTACCAGTCGTGTGTCTTGTGCAGGAGCATGCTGAATGCATGGATTTACCAATAAACTAAGTTCTTGCAATTTGAGAAGGAAGTTGAAGTCCTGCTACGCACTGCTTTAATTTTAGACAATGAAGTCATCCCACAGCCTCTCTTAGTCAATAACAGTTTTACTTAATCTTCTCTGCTTCATAATAGGGCTGTATTTGCAATGGTTTTGTTTTCAGTATCAACAGAGGGACTTAAAA
This sequence comes from Phasianus colchicus, assembly GCF_987193195.1. NCBI lineage: Eukaryota > Metazoa > Chordata > Aves > Galliformes > Phasianidae > Phasianus > Phasianus colchicus. Next base: position 15,728,049 of record NC_143439.1, on the reverse strand, counting down.
ATCCAAGTAACCAGCTACACTTAAGTCTTTTCACTGACTAGAGATTCTAATTCTCAAGTAAGAAACACTGGGAAACCTTAAAAATCCTGCGCGTGTAAGTCTGATAACTTCACATTACTCTTCAGTGCAATCTTCTCAAAGGAATGAGTATATAAAAGATCACTAGTGTCATGGGAAAAGCTGTGAAGGCCACCTGCAGATGAGAAACAGCTTCTAGTGCGATTGTTTTGGTCCGCAAGCACTTATATTATGTACAGTACAAACCATCGTGATTGAAGTTGCACATTAATTTCTCAGAAAAAAAGAAGGAAAACAACATTAGTTAGATCTATTTCTGAAATGGCATTTCACCACTTTGATGTGGGCTGCTGGTAGGATTATATACACCAGGATATATCTGGTCTAGTAAATGATATATATTTTTGTTCCCTATGTGTTTTACAAATTCAATTCAAAACTTAACAGATTTGCTGATAATTTCACTAGCAGCTGTTTTAAGTGAGTTCTAAACTCAATGTTTTTGTCATAGAGAAGCAAAGTAAAGATAGTGAGTATGCACAAAGGGGGAGTTAAGGAATATCTTGGAATTCATTTGTCAGTGGTAGGAGAACTTGCAAGATGTTTCTTTGGTTTTCTTGCAAAAAAAATGTGGGCTCTTCAGAATTTCCCATGTCCTTTAATACATGTCATTGATCTTTCTTCCTGGAAAGAATATTGCAGAGAAAATTCCAAGGATGCAAAAGTTCCTGAGACACAGCTGTGCACATGAAATACAACAGAGACATGCCCTTGAGGAGAGAGGTTGCTTACCTTTTCCTATCCCTTTATTTCTTTTGCATGTCTGTATGTATCTGTAATATGGCAGATGCCCAAAAGGGTATTTATTGTTTTGAAAAGCACAGATCCCGACACACTGATCGACAGCAGTATGAAATGGTGCAAGGAAAGGCCGCTTCCTCTTGCTTCTCTGGTTCTGTCCAGTTTTACAAACCTACACTGAGCTATGCACCATCACAGGCCAAGGATCTGTCCAGGCTTTTTGCCTTTATTGTGCTTTTATCTGTAAGTAGCTCTCCAAATAATTTTTTGTGACGGAAAATGATGAAATCTGTCTTTTTTTTCTTTAGTTATTTTGCACATTGCTATGCTCCCCAGCCTGTGTAGCTCCTTTAGCATTGTCTGTCACAACTGAACAGTGCTCAAGTACCTTAGGGATGTGCACATCCAGAAAAAATCATTACTCATTTTTATGTCTCTGAGTTTTCTTTTGGAAAAATGGGAGGAAATGAACTGCATGTTATACAGAGCTAAGATACATGCAGAGAGATAAAAATCCAACTCCAATGAAAATTATTCTGTCCCATGACTGTAACAGAGCCCCAGAAAAGACATATTCCCATTGGAGAACTGAAACACATAGTAGCTAGAGATCCTACGAATCACATCCTGAAATAAGAAAACAAGATGACACTTCTTTTCTAAAGGAGAATCACTGTTCATTGCTACTTCAAAGCCTTTGTGCAAATTCCAGTGTAGAATCCCAGCATTACAATCATAGTATTAGATTTGCACATATAGTAATAGTAGCTTAAGGTGTGCGTTTACAAACAGAAAATAAGTAGTTTGAGGATCTGAATTGTGTTCTGTGGCCATAATACAGATGTGGTTTTGGAAAAAGTATGTTTTACAAGAAAAAAAAAAAAAAAAAAGAAACCCAAAGGAAGTTGAGTTTTTCTATCACCAGGCTAATGTTGCAAATTCACTTTCAACATATCTGACCAAAACAAATAGAAGCAAAAAAGTGCGATACAACTACTTCTGAGAACACAGGTAGCCAAGTTACTGCATTGTGTATTTATCTGATAATAACAAGTGTAAAGAACAACTTCTGGCAAGGGGGATCATCAAAAGGACTTTCTCTTTCTGTCATAAGCGCTAGGGCTTATAAAAATAACAGAAACCTTATTGCATGAATCACAAACAGTCAATAAAAACTTTAAGGCTTGTGGTTACACAGAAATATCTTGAGGAATTACAGAAAATCTGCAGAGGATGCTTACAAATGAAAGAGCTCTATTCCCATACTGCTTCCCAGTGGAGCATCATCAAATCTGTAGTCTCCAGTTCCGTTTGCTGCTAACAGCTTATTTTTACTCAAAGCATACTTCTGGGAGTTGACATTATTGAGTTCACTAGAACAATTGCATCATGTCATTTGGAAGTATTTCTGCTCAGGGTTGCAGATTCTGCTTTTTACTAATGGCTGGTAATACTGGGGACTTAGGTACAAAGCTTGGCACAAAAGAGATGGAACTTAGTAAATGAGAGATCTTAAGGCACTGTAGCATCATATGTGCCCCTGCTGAACCAGAAATACCTTGTGTCTAGACATATGCATCTTGGTTTCTTTACAGACTGAAATGCTTCTGTGTTCTTAATCACTTGTAGCCAGCAGCTTGTGCAGCTGATCAGTCCTTAACTACTGGGCACCTCAGACAGCAATGAATGATACCATCTTTTTTCTAGTTACAGCTAATGAGAACTTCTTAATTTAGCAGAATGATCCATGCCTTTAATCCACAACCTTCAGCTTCCAAATGACATTAAGTGTTAATAGCTACCATATGAAAACTAGGAGTCAGTACAACTGTCATAGAATCATTAAGGTTGGAAAAGACCACTAAGATTATCTAGTCCAATCATCACCACCACACCCACTGAACCATGTCCCTAAGATCCACATGTTTCTTGAGCACCTCCAGGGATAATGACTTCACCACCTTCCTGAGCAGCCTATTCCAGTGTTTTATCACTCTTTTGGAGAAGAGGTTTTTCTTGGTATTCAACCTGAACCTGTCCCGAATCCTCATCTGTTAATCTGGAATAGAAAAGAATCTGACTTTGAATTGTAATATCTGACAACTGCTGCCCAAGCTACTTCAACTTGTCTTTATTGTGAGCTCTCTTAAGTACAAGTGGTTCAAATGGAGAAAAATTCAGCTGTGTTATAGCAGAGCACGTTTTTAATTTATAAAAGCAAGCCAAAATAATACCAGTGCATTCCAGAAATATCTATAAAGGCAGAACTAATGCTGCTCTGTTTTTATTAATACCCAGTTATGTCAAGATGTATAACAGGCCTTCATGATGGTAATAAATCAGTGACAAGGTTTTCAATAAAAGTTGTACTGTAACTTAACATTATGTTTTCTGATTGGTAACTGATGAAGTCATACTACAAATTTACTGGACACTGCCGTAAGGGCAAGGCGCAACCATACTGTTTGTATTATGCACTAGTTTCCAACTTATAGTAAACTGCAATTTTTTGTGTTCTGCAGTAGTGTCTGAAAAATTTTGAGTGTTCCGGCTCATATTACCTGTGGACATGCTTTAAAAAAATACTTCTAACATAATGTTAAGTAATTTAAAATACAAACACATTAAAAGTCCTATGATCATACTGTCTCTTTCATCTTTCATTGCATTGACAAGTATCACATTGGTGCTGTGCATGCTGTTGGATATCAATATTTTGAAACATCTTGCTTAATTTTATTGGAGATTTTATTCCTCCAAACAGAGAGGAATAACCAAAGATCAGTGAGAACACCAGCTGGTCAATGCAACTAAACTTGGAACTGTGAGTAACTTCTCACTGAAGAGTGAGAGAACAAGTTAAGGTTATTCTTTTACCTCCTAAAAGAACATTAAAATACTAGCTTTTCAGAATCCTTTGAAACATGGATGTGCCCTAGACATCATCCTGTAGGGCAACAGGCAGCTCCCTGGAGAAAGAGTGTGGGAATAAAGTCATGTTTCTTTCTGGCTCAGACACTGTCACAGCACTGTACAGAACTGTAAAATTGTGAATTCTCACTCTGCTTAAGAGGGACTTGCAGCTACCTAGTGACTAGTGAAACCGAACTGTAACACATGTTGTGCTCAAGCTCAAAGGAAGTCAAGAATTAGTCTTCTTGCTTAATGTGGCCTCTGATGTTCCCCCTGCCAAACACTACCATCGTACAAGGGGAGAAGCACAGCCAGTATGGTATGCAGATGGCATGTAATATTGGGCACTCTCCACCCAGCAACAGCTTTTGGGCCAATTGAAGGAACCATCATATTGCATCAGAAGGCATTGCCAATCCCATAGCTGGTGGCTCATGGCCCCACCACATCCTTGACCAACCCAGAAGAATAAGGAGGTGGATTGACCCTCAGGACATCAAGATATCTGCAGTAGTGACTTGCTTTTCTGCCTTTTTTTTTTACCCCACCCCTCTCACTCTCTCCTTCTCCTTTCTTCCTTTTTTTTTTTCCTCATGCCCTCTCCCAAGTTTTAATAAATTAAGGCACACTCTTGCTCATTCAACACCTTGACTCTGTTCCAAGTTTTAATTCAAAGAGATTGGGATCAATATAACAAACTGCAGGATGCTTTGGCTTGCAACAGAGAACATGAAGGATTGCACTCTCACTGGTTGAAGAGGTTCTGCAAAGGCTCAGGCATTGTCTCTGGAGGGAAACACAGTTGGATCTCTTCCCGAGAAGGGGCCTGTAGTAACAATAGGGTGCTATTGACTGAAGGCTGGAAAATGCTGGCAATACCATTTTACTACATAAAAACTTCACATTGCGCAGTTCGAGAATATAGAAAGGGCTCTCATACATATGCAAAAAGAAGTGGGCGGGCAGACATTGTTATTTCTGTTGCTCAGAGGAGAACCTTGCCCAGCACTCAGCCCCATCAGCCAGAAAGAAGAGGAATGGGAACTCCATACTGCAGTAAAACTAAATACCACGTTAAAAAAAAAAAAAAAAAAGCTTCCTCCCAAAAAATGGTAACAAGAAACAGAGAGCTTCCCTGTGGTTAACTCCAAGTATACACAAGCTGATCTCATAACCTGCAAAGGATGCATGGCCAAGTCAGTCCACTGCTTCAAAAACAAAAATTATTATGTAAATCATTAAAGGAAAGGCAACAGACAATAAGAATGTGGGTTGCTTCTTGATTTAGGCAGAAAATGCACTCAGGAGACCTTTTTACATGATGCCTCTGCAGGATATACATTTTACTAAATGGGAACAAACAAACTTTCAGGAGATAATAAAGGCCAAATGAATTAAAACCATTTATTATGACAAAGGACAGACTATCAGTCAACTTAGGTCAAGTCATGGCTGTGGAGTGTGGCTGAACTCCACCTCTGCTCTTCCAAGCCAACCATCTCTCAGCAAAGCCATTGCATAGTTCTTAATCTTATGCTTTTAAATCTGCTGGTTCCATTTTTATTTTTAAGCTTACCTCTAACTACCTGAACTCCTTTCCTTCTCATTTCTCTCTTCTTCACTTTTTTTCATACTCTACCCCTGCCCATCAGAATCTCATTTTATCGTGTGTCTGGTCTTAATCAGAGAGATCTTTAGAACAGCTCTTTCTTGGCAAGCGTTTTCATGATTGTCTTCTTATAAATTAAGCTCTTTTATCACAGGGCCTGCTTCCATGGTATCAGCCCAGAGTAAACAAGGCAAGATAAAACTCCAGGACTGAAGGACTGAAAAGTCTAGGGTCAAAAAACCATTGAGGACAGGGTTTTTGTTTTTTTCCTGAATTTAGACACTTACTGAGTGCTTGCAAGCTCCTTGCAGCCCCACCATCCTATAGTGACAAGTTACCCAGATTTAACTGCATGATATACAAGAAGGCATTTCCTTTGACTTGCTTTTAACTTGCTTATCAACTTGATTTCTCCTGTTACAACATGTTCCTCATCCCTGTAGACTGTAGACTTAAAATCTAAACACTCTTGGAAAACTAGCTGTATGACACTGATGTGGTACCAGACGGTTCATTAATGGACCACAAGACATTCCTGCAGGCCAACAGAATGGTTTAGGAACTCCAGAGCTCACCTTTCTTTTCCCTGGCACCCACAGCCGTACAGCTGGCTGACATATTCCTTTAAACACTGTCTCCTAATTTTTCCTCATCCCCAAAATACGTCTTTATCGACGAGCATGATCGAGGGTACACAACAATGCAGATACGTTTCTTCCTTAACTTTCTCATTGTAACTCACCTGTAGCTACTCTGCCCAGGGCTGGGAGCTGTGCACCCCCTGAGGCTGGGGCTGGGAAAGCAGAGCTCAGGCTGATTGTTGACGTGCACCACCTAGCGATGGCTGCAGGCTGGCACAGCTCTTTTCCTTCCTAATAATCCTTCCTAATAATCCTTCCTAATCATCAGGGATTATGACAAAATACATTTGGAAATCAGATAATTCTTATGAGCTGCAGTAAGATTATAGAGCAGATGAAAGGGAAAGGTGAATTCAATTAAAGCTTCCTATGTTAACTTCATTTTTAAGACAGTGAAGAATGATGAGCTATTTCCATCTTTCAGCTTTGAGATAGCACTTCTCTGCCTTTCAGATTTCTAATTTCATTGACCCTGATCCTCTAAATAGGCTTAGTCCATTTCATAGAGACTGAAAAGTCATCTAAGATTTGCTTTTTAAAGAGAAGAAGTCAGATTGTTACAGCAGAAGAGCTGCAGACCAGAGGGTAGATCACTCTTTATGTAATTGTGCTGCAGTTACTCAAGCTTGGCAAAACAGAGGATGGCTGCCAGTCAGCATCTTGGAAGAAGCCAAGTTGAATATTCACTTTCTTTGACCACCTTAAATCAGAGCCTCTGCTTCTCACATTACATTCCAATTCTCTCTCATCTTTGCCATGTCCTCACCCAGCAGCAGGTTTCTTTTTCAAACAGCCTTTGTAGTGAGAGAAAGGTGCCTGGAATTTTAACAATGAACACTTTGAAATTTGTTGTTTCAGTGAACAGTCTGCTCCCCCCTCCTTTTCCTTCCTTCCCGAGGTGATTCAGCACACAGTTACTAGCTTACCTTTCATTCCTTGCCACTCTCTTTTTGTAGAACTTCTCCTTGTTGCTCACACTTTCTTGGTAGTTAAGACTATTTGTCATCATGCAACACATTTAACTACTTACGATACTAAGAATAATCCATCCTTTGGTTTCTTACCCCCTCCCATTTTTCCTGGGCTATCCATTAAATAGCTTGCAAATGTGGTCAAATACAACTTTTGCAAAGCCAATAGCTTTCCCTAGACACTTAACTATTAGAAATATTCATCTACTTGCTATAGTGTTGTGGTTTAACCTGGCAAGTAGCTCAACACCAAATAGCCATTCTCTCACTCTCCCCCTTCCCAGTGGGATCAGGGAGAGAATTAAAAAACAAAGTAGAACTCGTGAGTTGAGATAATGCCATTTACTAAGAAGGAGAAAAGGAAAAGGATAATAGTTATGACTAAACATATATAAATGTATATAACAAGCGATGCACAAGTAATTGTTCACCATCCCTAGACTGATGCCCAGCTAGACCCCCAAGCATTGGAGGAGAACCAGATGAGCTCCCACTTCTTTCAAAACTTCTGCATGATGCTATATGGTATGTAATATCCCTTTGGTCACTTTCAGACAGTTATCCTAATTCTATTACCTCCCAGCTCCTTGGATCCTTCACTGGAAATGGCCTTGGCTCTATACAACACTACTTAGCAGGCAACTGTAAACACTGGTGTGTTACCAACATTTTTTTCCTAGAACCAAAACACAGCATCATACCAGACACTGTGAAGAAAACAATTCTATTCCAGCTCAGACTAATACACGAGGATATTGTGTTGCCATTATTGCTGTTTCCTCTCATCCTTTGCCTTTCTGTCTTCACACCCAGCTCCACATAAATGCTGTCAAGGAAGACACTACTCTAAGACACATCAGAACGTGAACATTATGAACACCTCTTCGTCAATTAGGGCCCCCTTACAGTCCTATAACTTCTTTTCAGGGAAGAATGGCTTTGAGTGAGAAGACAAACGCAGTCAGATAGTTTTATTGAGTCTGAGTTATGCTATCTCTGGTCAGGAAAGTCTTAAAATCTAGCAACACTGAGAAATCTTGATGCATCCTAGTTCTTTTGACAGTAAGAATAAGCTTTTTGGAGAGAAATATAATTTTGTTAGCTTTTTGGGAAACACACCACCGTGATCCTGATTCAAGCATCCACATGTTGCTCACCACAAACTACTGATAACTACTGATGCTCTGTACCTAAATAGTCCTTCAGTTACTGCTCACATTGCTCTTTTCCTTGACACTTCACTGTTTCATTGCTTCAAATCCTGCTTCAACACAGCTGTGATTAGCCAGTGACTACACACTATTTTTCTTGCACTATTACATTATTTTTTTTTTCAACAAAGGGAAGTGGGCAATGTTGGCACGTGTTTGCCATTAGACATAGCACTGGGAACAATTTATTTGAGAGCAGTAGAGTTCAAGGTCACCATAAGACAAACTCATCCCTGTGTTTGGAAGTTAACTTCATTTCAGTCCTTTTAAGTACTCTTTACTTCAAAGACTACTTGAAAAGCAGACTTATTTCCATTAATGGTGCAGGGCAGTATTAAAATCCTGAATGCTTGCTCTTGCCAGGAGTTCTATATAGGGTAATATCTGCTGCTCAGCTCCACCAAAACTGAAAATGCAGTGTTAACTCATAAGCATTGTATATATGAGCTATAAGTTTGTATGTGCCAGGCTAGTCTGAAAACTAGCAGATCTACTTATGATGCTCTTGGTTCTACCATCCATTAATCCAAGGAAACAAGTGGTGTTATGCACTGTGCTGATGACTTACATGCTCTTGGGCATACTGCCTAGAATTGTATTTGTGAAGTCATTCAGGGCAGGTAACTACTAGATTTACTGAGTGTGGATACCCCAACATCTCTCAAAAATACATCCTCTACTTTTTATGTGCTTAAAGTTATCTGATGCTACCACACCTGAGACAGCAACTTCAATTAGAAAGACTGATAAGGAAAGAATCCAGTTTTGTTGCTGATCCCACATCACAAACAGACTGCATCTAGAGGCTGATTAACAGTATGGCAAATTTTTGTAGGTGTTACAAGGACTTCTGGAAACTCCAGTTAGCTTGAACAGTGATGCAACATGCATATGAGATCCTTCAAAGCAACAACACACTCTGGACTAAGTGTTTAACCATGCAATGCTAAAATGCATCACTGGTCACTAACATGTTTTCAGAGAAAGATTACTTTGGTAGGATAGCCACAAGCCAAGTTCACTTGTGGCTATCAGTGTGACAATCTAACTTGATTCATTGCAATTGAAGTAATCTTTTTCTCCTGGGATCTAGGATAATCAAGTATCACACAGCCAGTGCAATTAGATTTTGATCTTCGTACAACCTCACCTTCGAGCTCTGAGAAAAAAAAGAAAAAACAACCCATATTCTGCCAATGTTTGTGTTTTACAATTATTTTCTGCTCAGCTCTGTTGCTAAGCAGAAGGGAGGGGCTTAGAGAGCTTCAAAGCAGCAATATAATCTTGCTTCAGTTCCAGATCTCTTTCTCTCTGCGACCAGGAGATGGAAGCAGTGCTCCATCAAATCTATCAAACCATCTCAACATCTCTAAAGCAAAAGAAACACAAGGTAAAAGACAAGGTCAGACACCTCTAAACTTTTCAAAAAGACTTTTCCCAACAGTTGCCTTCCTTAGAGAGGAATATCAGCATATAAATAGAACCATATAAATAGACCTTCATCCAAACAGCCTTCTGTTCTCCAAAAGCATGTATTCATCCACATCCTTTTCAGCATCATTTTTTGTAAAGACCATACTCTGCCACTTCATTGCTCGAGAGTTCCCAGGTCTAGGCTATAAGCTCTCACCAAGAAACCTGAGTCTCTCTACTACTAATAAAAAACAAAGAAGCCCTAAGTAGTGCCCCATACCCTTCTGTTACACTACCCTATGTATTTCCCAGGAACATACATACACAAATACACCCTGTAAGTAGCATTAAGTTACATCCAACAGAAGTAATCTCAGCACATTTGGAATAAGCAGTTCCCTAAATCCAGGAGTTCTAAGCTCTAACTGCCCTCAGAGCAAGAAGTATTCACTTTGGAGTCATGAGTCCCACAGGACGGTGCAGGAAAAAGAGATGCTCCAACCAAGAGGACAAATAGGGAAACACGGGTTGCTACAGCACAAGACAGCAGCTTCTCTACTCTAGTCACACTGACAAGCAGAGAACAACTAGTAGCAGCAACCAGTCCCAGTAGAGGCCATCAGGTAGATGTGCAAGAACAAAGCAGCTCTGAAGACAATTAAGCCAGGCCTAACAGAGAACAAGGCTGGCTCCAACCCCTCTACAGCACATCTTCCAGGAAGGGAAGCTCAGACTTGGACTTCTATAGAGCTATAAGCCGTGGCCAGAGACTACAAAAGCAGAGATACCCAAGAGGGGGAGGAGGACAATTAGGGCCTATTGAGCACTTATTAGCCCTGCTAGTTGGTTGGCTCTCTACTATATGATTTGAGTTAAGGATATTACCACTGATCCTCCACATGATGTAAGAGACAGCAGAAAGTTCATTTTTTGAAGTTGTTTCTTTGAGAAAGGAATTGTAATTGTCTTGAACATTTTAATCATGTTTCTGCATTCATTCTTCATGCTTAAATGTGTTTTGTAGTGGCTGAACTAAACTGGCTGCTGCACTTAAGCAGTTCTTTGACTCCCATTCTTTTTAAATTTACCAAGGGTTATGAGGTGAGAAAACTGGGGTTGTAATCACCCTTGTCACTCCACATGACACAGCTGTGCTACGGCAGAGAAAACAGTACTAGTGGTGCAGGTGCTGGAACTTAGGTCAGAAATTGTGTTGGGATCCTCTTGCTTTTACCACATATGTTTCTGCTCGAGGCTTTCAGAGGGGTTTTCTGAGCGAGAAGCTGAATGTTGGAAGAAGAAGGGGTAGAATATAAAAATTCTGCCCTTTTGAGAGGGCTAGATAGCTTTGTTGTTGTCTCTTGGGTTAGCTATAGGATTGTAGAGATATATATGTTAAAAAAGAACAGTGTGTGTGTGTTAATTGTGGAGGGAACAAAAAAGTATATTAAATATATTAACAAGCATCTGGACTGGTAGAGAAAGTGGGTAGGGGTGAAGCTAGGTTTTGTAACACATTTGATTACCCATCTTGGTAAAAATTCTTTGTGTGAGTGAAAGTCCTCATCTTCATGTTCTGATTAGAACTGATTACATGTAAAATTAAGCATCTTTCTGATATTTGGGCTCCTTTGGTGGTTATCTCTTTAGTTCTGAAATAGACACTTGCATCCCTACCACTGATTACATTAAAATCACCACACTTCATGCTTCACAGGTGACAAGGTTAAACTTTTTGCTAATGAAAGGTGATACTGCAACATAACCATTCTACTTCAAGAGGTTGATCTTTCCAGGAAGCCTCAAAAAGCTTCAGCCTTGCAAGATTCATATTTTAGATCATTGCAGGTGTGATGTACAGCAGAGGGTGGATCTGAGTGTCCTGGTGGACAATAGGTTGGCCATGAGCCAGCAGTGTGCCCTAGTGGACAAGAAAGACAGCATGATCCTGGAGTGCATTAAAAAGAGCATGGCTAGCAGATCAAGGGAAAGGATCCTTCCCCTTCTATTCTGTCCTCCTGAGGCTACATCTCGAGTACTGTGTCCAGTTCTGTGCTCCTTCAGTTCAAGACAGGGGACTTTTAGAGGGTGTACAGCGGGAGGTCACAAAGATTATGAGGGGCATAGAGCATCTTCTTTTTGAGGAAAGGCTGAGAGACCTGGGACAGTTCAGCCTGGAAAGGACAAGACTGAGGGGAGATCTTGTCAATGCTTGTAAATATCTAAAAGCCGGGTCTCAAGAGAATGGGGTCAGGCTCTTTTCAGTGATGCCCAGTAACAGAACAAGGGGCAAAGAGCACAAACTGGAACATAGGAATTTCCATACAAACATGAGGAAAAACTTCTTTATTGCAAGGGTGAGAGAATGCTGGATCAGGCTGCTCAGAGGGAATGTGAGACTCCTTCTCTGGAGATACGTAAAGCCCTCCTGGATGGTTTCCTGTGCGGCCTACTCAAGTGAACTTGCTTTAGCATGGGGGTTGGACTAGAAGATCTGTGGAGGTACCTACCAACTCCTAGAATTCTTTAACTTACGTAAATAATATAACATGAAAATAGTGGGATGAGGGATGAGGCTAGGAGCCTTGGAGTGAAGCTGGTCTGCTCCTGACTTGGCCCCAGTCTCAGCACATGTGGTAACTATCACCCAAACCGGCTCTAGCTGAGTAGATTACAGTAGGCAATTATTGTGTATTTGGGCGGTACAGGGCTGCAGTTTTGACTCTAGGGCCATGTTCTGACTTTTGAGTATACGCATTGTTTTTCATAAATGATGGTATGCCAAAATGGTGTCATTGTTTCTTTCTCACCCTCCAGTTAATTATTCTTGGAGGTGTCCTCTTCTAAATTCTGCCCTACTGCTTGCAAACAATGCCCCAAAAGCCAACAGAACCTCATACTTTCCTTTCCTTTGTTCAGCTTTCCAGGACCTTCCAATTTTTCAAATTCATCTCAGATATCCCTGCGAGCAGCATACATTGCTTGTGGTCAGCAACACAGACACCATCGTGGAGACGGCATGGGTCGATGAGCTTTTCCTGCTTTGGTGCCCTTCCTCAGCATGGCTAACACAGATGAGGAACACTTAAAAAACGAGAGGTAAGAAGTAATTGGGGCTGTTTATCTTTTATTATAAATTTAGTATGAATGACCAATGGAAAAGTCACAATGGAGTACCAAGACCGTTTATCAAAATTTTTAGCAGCATTTAAACAGTAAGAGATTTCCAAACCTCTTCCAGACACCCCTTGCCCTTTGCCTCCCACCCACCAAACAGTAACCTTCACCCAAATGTGCTTCCCGAAGCTGTGCAGGGATTTAGCTCACCACCTCCTGCATCAAGTCCCCTGAGCTGCCATGAGGAATTGCATCCCAAGTGCTGGCCACCAACAGCCAAAGCCCCCAGCCATAAGAGTGGGGCTGAGTGGGTTTTGTGGCCCCGCAGTCACACCAGGCAGCCCCACTCCTGTACCAGAAGGCAGGCAGCCATGGCTCACTGGACAGAGGCAGATAAGATAATAGTCTGTGCTGGCACTGAGGCTGATGGCAGGGCAATGGGACCAGGGCTTGAGGGAAAGGTGGAAAGTAAGAAGTGAGACACTTCACAAAACAAAGTCAGTGGACTGCCAGCTAGAGTGGACAACAGTGTTCTGCCTACTAAGCAACGACAAGTAGAACAAACTTTTTTGTGTGCTTTTTTTGTTTTGTTTTGTTTTTAGTTACACTGAGATGGAAAGAGCCTAGCTGTTGGTAGCTTGGTGAAAATAGTGTTAAATTAGAGGTGAAGAAACACAACACACATCCACACGTGTAGACGAGAATATACTATTGGCAAGCTATTCCCCTGCTTCTTTGGTACTTCCTAAACTTTCTTATCCAAAATATATAAGGGAAATGCACCATTTAAGAGTTACTGTTTGTAAGTATTTACAAAGCCATAACCATTATGCTATGATACACCAAGATCAATATGATATGAACAGTTATCTTATGAAAAGCACTTAATGCACATTTTGTTCCAGTATCTTAGTAGCTTTAAAAAAATTCATGTGTTACGCAGTCCTGTACCTCGCTTCTTATATCAAATGGACAAGAAACATTTCCTAATCCATACTTCTCTTCAAAAGATTAAAAAATTGCCACCAAAATGATACACTATGTACAATTTTTTTTTCTAAATATTAAATTCTAGGCAATTATTTTCACCCCACTAATAATATAACTTAGGTATTGTTACCTACTATATGCATATATATTTATTTAATACATAAGAAATGGCACCACATCACCATGTCACCAATATGACACATTGTTATGTACAGTAGATAAGAAGTTAGATATGGAAGATGAATTCTCTCCAATCGGTCCTTTCATGGGAACGCTTCTCCCCTTGATGCTGGCTTGGCTACTTCCCCTGTTTGTGGCTCTTCAGACATAAGGTAGGATACCATACATCAGCAGTGCCATTACCCCTGCACTGAACAAGCCAGCCACTGGGACAGTCACAAACCAGGCAAGGAAGATGTTGCGGAAGAGGCGCCAGTCAACAGCTTTCTTGGAGCGGATCCAGCCAACGGCCACCACGGAGCCCACCTTGTAAGTGTGGGAGGAGAGAGAAAGAAGAGATGTGAGGGGTATGTCTCAGTTCCTGCACCATGTCTGCACCAATGCCAGTCAGCTGATACCAGGCTATGCTCGAAACCGGCGCACTGAGATATAGACCTTTTGGTGATGATGATGGCTGCCCTCAGTCAAGCCCTCCACAGGAAGTCAGCCTTTCTAGACAAGCCACCAAGCAAAGCACCCAGAGCTAACATCCTCCCTGCAGATGAACACATCAGCCTGATGCTAGGGGGCATGCAAACTACAGGAATATCAAGAAGCTTGGCTTCAGGTGGGGAAAATATCCTCACAGACACTAACAGGGCAGCTGAGGAGATTAGTGTTTCACATAAAATGCTGCAGCAAAGGTATAGCTACTATCTGTCTATCATTTATTCCTTCAAATGTGTTTTCAGTTCATGTACTTGCGTATAAACCCTTCATATTATTATGGCCACTCTGCCACTAACAAAACGATGTAGACCCATACATGTCTATTCAAAGCAGATAGTAAAGCATTAAGGAATGTGGAAACAATATTCAGCTTTGAAGGAATTGAAACTCCAAAACACAACCAGGCTTATGCTCCCCTCCTGCAGGCTAAAATGACATCCCTGCTTCCTCTTCCTTATTCATTTTCTTAATAGGAGAATTAGTCCCTCTCTATAGACTACAAGCAAATGATGCATGGAGCCAGGGAAATTATAAATGCTGGAGTGTGATAGGAGAGGATATCCGATCCACATCTTTGTTAATACCTACATAACTTCTAACTGCTGCCTAACCTCTCTTTTTAGAGGCAAAAGCGCTTCGTTGACTACCCTATCACTCTCGTATCACTGAATCAAATGCTCCTTTGACATAACAAGAAAAAACTAAAGTTGATGTTCTGGGACTTGAAAGGCCTTGGCTTAAAGAAAGCATGAGATGTTCCCACAGAGGAGTGGACCCAACGCTTTGAAGGTCAACTTCAAGACTGGGTGAAATTACATGAAGGACCATGTTTTATAGGAGGTATACGTCTGAGGGAATAAAACTAAAAGATTGTTTTGTTTTGTCTGTAGGTTGACCTGATCTAATAAGGAAATTTGCTAGGTAATATTTAATCTGAATATACCAGGACTGGACAATGTGCTAGGCTGTGCTTAGCTGGGGGAGCATGAGGCCTGTCTGTATGTGGCTTGCAGGAATCTCGAGAAAAAAGCAGCACCTTGCTCAGTAAAAAGGAACTCCTGGCTTCTGAACATCTCAGGTGTTAATCCAGGGAAACAGTACTTTTCCAGCAGCTCAGCTGTTAGGCTCTGCTTTACACTCTGCATGCTTTTAGCACCAGTGTGACATGCTACAACAAGGAGCATTGCTTATTGAGCAAGCCTGAAATTTACATACAGTAATCTCTGAGTCCTTCCTGAAATTTAAAAGGTATCAGCAATGATGGCATTGGTAATTTGTTTTAAACATAATCAAAGTTTAGTTGATTAAAAGTAATTCAGATGGACTAAAGGTTAGGAGAGTAGCTAAAACTTCGGTGTAGAGCAACTACACCTTCTGTGGAATTTCAGATGACATCTACTTCGAGATTGGTTTGAAACCAGTGCAGTTTGCCTTCAGTATGCTCTGCTCAGAGCAGATCAACAGGAAATTCCTGTGCAGTCGTGCCTCAAAATAATACCCAAACTACCATAACTCTGTTAATAGCAAGACAGAGAGTGTTTACAACACCCAAAATAGTAACAGCAAAATAGATCTGGCAGTGTGACCTCAACAAAGTTACTTTTGCACAGAAAAAGCACCTACCTCCTGCACTCTGTTTTTCTCAGTGTGTTACAGCTGAGAAGCACCTGTTTGTAGGTCTCACATTTTACAGTAAACAACAGGCACTGTGTATGAGACCCAGCGCTGGCTGCTCGCCTACCTGGGCAGCAGAAGGGGGAGGCATGCATTCACAGCACACTGGTTTTTCCATGCTAAACTCAAGACAGGCTGAACAGGTGAAATCATGTTTCTGCTGATTGAAAAAAAAAGAAACTTCTGTCTCAACGGCAACTGCTTCTTTGCTGTGTCTGCAGCAAATTCCATAAGGAAAGATGGAGGAGCTGGCAATGCTGTCAGGGAGACATTTTCCCATGGCGTGAATGACAGATAATCACTCCCATATGCCTTCACTGGGCCCTTGACCAGTGAACTGATCTCTCAACTCACAGTTTCGTTTTGCTGAAACACTGGTGTAGTAGCGTGATGTTCTAGAACAGCCTAATCCTGTTAGGAGGTAGATCCTCCCACTAAGAACAACCTATCTAATTATACATAGCAAGCTGCAAGTAGGAGGTGAAGACTTAACGACATTAATTACTTTCATGGAAGCAATTTTTGAAGAGTTAATGTGCCCTGCCATTCAAAAAGACCAAGACTTTGACTTGAGTCAATGTGTTGAGTCAATAAATACATTCTAACACAGCCCTCTCATTAGCTGATGGCTTCCAAGAAAATTTCCCTTTTGCATTTAAAGTTGTCTATTTGTCTGCACCAAAGCGTATTTTCTCTTTTCTGATGGCTGACTAGAAGGCTCCAGGCACACAGTGCAGATAATCAAAGCTGCATTATTCTCCCTGGCCAATTCTTCATTGGGCATTTGACTTTGACTTAGCTGAAAGGGAGCTGTTTTGGAGCTACCATTTTCACAAGTGGCTCATGTGTTACAAACTTTTTCCCTGATTGAATCAGAGGAACCAGTTAGGCCAAGTAGCCTTTCAGAACAGTCCAGGCTTGGCTACTGATCAAAGGACTCTACAGCAGAAAGAAATAAATGATTTTGCAACTTTCTGCAACTTTCTGAAGAAGTAGTTTTCACTAGAAAAGGCCAATTGAACTAACTCTGGGTGTTCAGCAAGATTTGTGGATTTTAAGATTCTTTCAAAGCCACTGGTGAGTAAGCTCAGTATCTCACTGCCTGCCTGCTGCATTGCAGTGAGCCCCAAAAACCTGCCCTGGCAGAGCTGGGAGGGCTCCAAGGCCCCCCAGGTGCACAACCGAATCCCTCAGGATCTGGCTCTGCTAGGGCTTAGTGGTACATCTCAAAGCAGACTGCCTGGCAGCTGCTGGCTCCCCAAAGGGATCCTCACCACGCTCTACTGGAAGGTGACTTATACAGCCAGCTCTGAGTGTCCAGGAGTCCATGGGGAAGCAAAGGGAAGGCAAAAATTATACTGGACTCATGAATTTCCTGTGGAATCAAATTCCAAATTCCCAGTGTTCTTCTGCAGTGCAAATGCTCTGTGATGTCTACCAGCCTCTACACGGGTTTTCTCCTATAGCATGTGACACAACCTTTATCAATCTTGTCTTCAAGCTGGGCTTTTTAAAATATATATGTGTGTACATATATTTATATATAAAATATCAAATTACAGAGACTGTATTCTGTGTTATAATGCACAAAAGTGAGGATGAATTGGTTTAATAGAAGAAAGAAATTAAATTATTAGCGTAAGGATGTAACGCTGTTTTTTTTATACAAACAGCTCTAAACTACATGTAACCCGGATCACACAAACCACGAGCCTATGTTATTTTAAGAAGTCTATATTAGTTCAATATGACTAAGCAAGGATCAAAGACATTCCAGACTTTTGTGCAATTACTTGTAATGCTGACTTTGCTCAGCTCTACCTGCTTTATACAGTCTTTGGTGTTTTGTCTGCATGGTGCATCGCGTAGTGAAGGCAATCTGCAGCAATCGGTATATCTCGTATTTTGTTATGGTTTGTCCTAGTGATGTGATTTACTGATGGGGTCACTGCAAACTCCAATACCTTGCAATGGGTGGAGCTTATTGGAATACCCACATTTGAGGCTACAAGTACCGTTAGCGCACACATTACTTCAATGCAAAATCCACTGTGAAGAAATAAAAAAAAGACATATGGAAAACCTGTAGTAAAAGAGTTATATGCAGGAAATCCCATGCCATGCACTTAACAAGAAAGTGAAGTATAATGATGAATGGTGCGCAGCCTCTGAACAAGGGAGAAACGCTACACGACCAGGTTCAAATGGCACCTTTGGAGGAAACCAGGCTTTCCACTGCCAGATGCCCCTGCAATTGTTTGCTTTAAAGTGAGCTCACATGTTGGTAAGCAATGTTTTTCTTTAACCAGCTAAACCAGCTAAAGGAGTTCACACTCCAATGGCTGCCATGCCCAATTGCAACAGCTTTATTGTGACGTCAACGCAATATTTGGAATCTTATTTTATTATTTTTTAAAGGGCTGTTTTCCCTTTGCCACACTTCCCTTGCATAAACGTGCCATTATCCACTGATCTGAGCAGCATAGTTAAAGATGAATAGTCCAGACTGCCCTGACTGCAGTCACTCGGCGAAGGCATACCTTGCAGTGTGTAGTACTGACAGGAAGTCCAACATTGGAAGCTACCACAACTGTGAACGCCGAAGCCAACTCAATAGTGAATCCACTGCGGGAAGCATAAGAAAACACTTCACAATCACTCTTTGCATCAGCTTGGACTGATACCACGTGCAGTCTGCCAAAGTCTTACCTGTGTCTTCTTCAACCATTTATCTCCAACTGATTTTTGTCATACAAATAAAGAGAACAAGGAACTGCTGAATAATGAAAACAGCATGAGCTAATCACCTGCAGTAACTGGTGGCACGGCTCATTGCGTCAGGAGCTTTTGCTATGTTATGCTGCGGTGAATCATGCCTGATTAGTGATTTGGTTAAGCACCAGAAGAGGTCTAATACGTACCAAGGACAAAAATTACTGTAATGAATATATAGGCTTTGAATAGTCTGAAGCACACCAGGAAAGCCACTGTAATCTCACAATTCCACATACACCTTGTGCCATGTTAGTCAGGTCATCAGCAGAAGACTGTTCACACAGACCTCCACACCTCAAACTCACTCAGTATTAGTTTATAGGTATATACATATTTTTCAATTTTCTTTCTTTCTCTTTTTTTTTTTTTTTTCATCCCTCCTTTCTTTCTCTTTCTTCTCATTTTTTAGAAGGACAAAGAAATCAAAGCCAGGTTATCATTAAAGCACAGCAAAAACAGCAAAGTACTGCCACAGCAGTTTCTCAGACTGGCTCGCACACAAATATCAACCAGCATAATGATAACTGAGCACCTACCTTGAGGGTGTGATTGGAGTGAGGTCTTTACCCATAGTCTGGATAACTCTTCTGCCCCAGACCCAGAGACCCACGCAGATCCCAACCCCTCCATAAAACAGCAGCCAGACGGGAGTTGATGCTTCTTGCATGACACCATCTTGTTCATAGATTAACCACAGTGCAACAAGGGGACCGATTGCATTACTGGAAAAAAAAGAAAAAGAACATCACTCGAGTTATAAAAATGTAGGTAATTGCCTTCAAAGGAAATTTTTTGTGCTTGATTTTTCTTCACAGTGTGTGCAGAACTGCTGACTCTACAAGCAATACTCCTCTTCACTTGTGAAGACTGCAGCAGTGGACTCTCATCATGTTGCTTTTTCAGATGTCACTTAACCACTGATAACTATAGCAAGTGCTGAAAACAATTCACCTTTAATAAATCATTTCCAGAATTGTCAGAGTTGGTAATATCTTACATGTCTGTTCTGGGACAAAAAGCAGCATTATCAGTATCAAAATGAAGTTAACTAAAAGTTTACCAATTCAAGAGCTCTGCATCTTTAAAATTCAAGAATTAAATGATCTTTTGTCAAAGAGGGAAATTAATGAATAACTCTAGAGAATTTTAGAGAAGATGTAGATATTATCTAGTCTGATAACATGCAACTTTCAGAGATATGAGAAGAATGTGGATGGGAAGGTGACTCCAAATACACTGCATAACTGATTAGTCTGGATCAGAGAGAACTATTTGGTTACATTGAACTGCCATAAGCTCATTTCACTATCCTGTTACTGCTGTCTAGAAATCCATGGAAATTCAGTGACATTGAAGTCCCCACTCCAAGGCACGCCGCAGGATATTGGTGCCTTGCTCACGCTCCAGTACCTGGAGGAAGATTTCTGACTATGCTCATTCTGAAAAAACAGAAAAAAACACATGGTATTTCTCAGAATGAGTGCAGAAAAACTTGGGAGCTGGCATCCAGTTATCGTAGAGGCCTAAAAACAGAAAAAAGCAGATAAGAACTTTGACATTACTTTTTTTTTTTTTGCAATTTTCACTAAAACCAAGCTTGCCCTGCAGAGTAGCATTTAGCACAAATTGTAAAAGCATAGAGACCAAGGCAGTATTATAAGTAAATCTAAATAACAAAAAGAGCAGCACAAACCTGCCCGATGTCATTCAAAAAGTTTGAATAGGAACAGGAAACTCCCTTCTTTGTAAAGTGATAACAGAGTGCCAGTGGTGGTGAATGACACGTGCAGCACCAACAGCTATGCTCACCCTGTCTCAATTTAGCTGCTGGTCTTGCTCCAAAGCACACAGTTGGAACAAGGGACATTTTTAACGTCAATTGTTGAGCAAAGCAAGCCACTGCAACCTACAGTCAATCATTTAGTTGAATCTCATCTTTACAGGAGAAGAGGTTGCATACTAACAGCTAAGTCCTCAGTATTGCTAGCACAGCATGTCTGAGCAACACAAAATCTCCTCCTTCCTGTCTCCTGGTCTATGTGGAACCAGACCCCAAAACTGAGAAGTGCCCCTGCAGAAAAGTGACCAGGAAGGCATTCTGCCTTGTAAACATACACAACACTCAAACAGCAAGTCAAACAAAAGTGCTTGAAAACTCTCTAGTTTAAAAAGGAATGAATAATTCTTAAAGATTTTGAGAAAAATCTGGAAATAAATTAGTGAGCTAACATGAATAATAAGATCCAGTGGGTTTGAAGACATTGGAATGAAGAACTAAATACTTTTTAAATAAAGAGTGAATTCCACTAACAAATATACCTTAACATTCTGCTCTATCTCAATACCTGAATATACATTTGATTTGTTGAATTTTGTGAATGCATAAGTGCAGTCATGCTTTACTGCCTGAATGCAAGAATTGCTTTGTCTTGAAGGTACATGAAAAGATACATGAACTAAGCATTTCTATTATTTTTAAGTTGACTTGCAACTTCTTGGCCACCGTTTGCAGATGCAGATTAAATTACATGCATGTTTTAATGCCTTATTGTGCATGAAAGGTAACTCACTGCACCTTCAACTAATGAAGGCAGCTGTGGATGAGAGTAACTAAAACACTGATCTGATGAATAAAGGGAAAACTGATTTTCCCTTCTTATAATGGTGAATGACATAGGGACAACCTTCCTGTGGAAAATAACAAGTACCTTTGGAGCAAGCCCAGGCACTGATTCCTGACTGTTCTGAAGAGATTATGCATGGATATTTGTCAGTCCTAATGTAAACGGGAAAGACAGAAAAGGCTTCAAAAACAACAGCAGAAAACGATGGTCTTTTGTACCAAAATCCAGTTTTAATTATTTGCAAATGCTACAACTCTGTGAATCAACTAATCCTAATCCTCAAAGAAAAGCTTATTTTCTTATTGTGGCAAGAGAGGGTGAGGCAAAATTCCACTGACTTGTACCTAGCTATGGAGGATTGAAGCGGATAATGCTGCAGATCGGAGGAGACCGTACCAAACCACAGAGGGCAGCACTTCTGATACCATCTCTGGATGGAAAGAAAACAGAGGAGCACTGGATCAGTGTATATTGAGAAGTCAGAAAGGTAATTAACTGCATTGTCAAAAATGAATATGTAGACCACTGGGTAGCTATTTACACCACACAGGCATTTCTCCTCTCTATCTATTGTTTTCAGTATGGCTTAAATATTCAATTCCTAGGAACAACCGTATCTCCCAGACTGAATACCTGCGAGAGGCTACCATCAAGCAGCAAACTGGCAGTGGTGTGGAGCCAGGGTCTCCAATCTACTACCTGCATGGCTTCTGGGTTTGTTCAGCAGGTCCAGTCCCAGGGACATGAGGTATCAGCTTCCTGTGCCAAGTGGGAAACATCTCTAGAAAAAGCCATCAGCCTTGTCTCACCACAAAACTGCCAAAAAGTTATCAATGAACAAATCTGATTTACAAACTGCTGAGATTAGGATTTTGGTACACCATGTGTCATCTTCAAGACACTGCTATTTCTATGTGCAACCAACCATCCTTGGGACTAGGAAGAGTTCATCAATGGATGACAGCTGGTCCCAACAGGAGAGTAAGAGAGAGATAACACATCAGTAATAGGTTGTTAAAAGACTTTGTTTTAAGACCTTCTGTGGTGAACAGATGTCTCCTGCAGCTGAGTGACTAAGCAGTTGAACCATGATATGGGCTACGCTAGGATGTGGTTTGCAAAATATCTCCCACAGTTCTGTCTCATTTGATTCAAGATATGATCAGAAGAAAAGCAGACCTAAAATCTTCCAAGTGTTTGGCCAACACTAATTTCACAAGTATTCTGAAGTTGTGATTTTCTCTTACCCTCCTATGGCAGCTCTTTTACTTGCTTTAACCAATGTGTATTGGTGCTGGAGGTCCCACCTGGGAAAGTCTTATTCATAGTAGTTAGAGGGAGAAGATAAAAGAAAAAAGAAAAAGGCCTGAGGTAACCACCAAGTGGGTTTGGACCCCCATCTGCTTCTATCTCTTGTAAAACTGCCATTAGGTTCCTATGCAACTGGGATGCTTCGGAGCACATTACTGCATAACTTAGTTTTGCATCTAAAAGCCAAGATAACACGGACCCTGTTGGGGTGCTACTTTAGTTTCCTATATCTACAAATCAATGCCATAATATGCATTTTTTCACTGAGCACAAGAGGATTCCAATGCAAGTTAATTTTATGCTGCATTTATAACACATCATGGCAAGAGAGTCCCAGCTCCTGAGTCTGCCACGAAGCATGCTCTCCATGCCTATTTTTTACTATTTCTGCTGGTCTTGGCTGCATGAGAGGTGTCAAGCTGCCTGCTGCCTGCAGATGCATGATCCAGGACTAGCAAACACCTACAGCAGCACTTACGCTCACAGACTCATGTCACTATGGCACAGTCAAGCAGCTTGGACCATTTCCGAAGTGCTTGCTGATCTTCCTGGTTATCTTCTAGCTTTCTCAACTAACATAAATTGGCATGACTTCTCTTTTCCTGCTCATTTGTGCCAGTTGAGAATCTGTCCCAGAGCATTTATAAAACTGTTGTGAAAGACAATGCTTGACAGTTCTTCTGAACTATAAATAGAGTTGGCTTTGCCTCTCCCCTGAGAGACAGATAGTATTACCACCAATAACAAAAAACATTCAGCTGTCATGAGACAGGCTTAGAAATTACCAGTTTGCCATGCAAACATACATTCACACACATGCATGCAAGTAGAGATTTTTATGTGCTTTTGGGTCATGTGTCCAGTTCTTTGTCTATAGGAACAAAGACTACAACTTTTTTTTTTTTTTTTTTTAAGTAAAAAGATTTTTTCAGAAGTGAAAGGATACTATCAGTTGAGAACTCTGTAAATCACCAAACCTCATGCAACTTGCCATAATATTTTGTGAACTAGCAACGCTATTTCCTAGCTACTTCTTATTTTAGTGATTTGCTCAAAAAGAAAATCTAATCGTAGTTGAATGCTAGACTCTGACTAAGCTTTCTGTTATAATCTGTGAGCTGCAGGCTATGTGATGACTATGCTTTGATTCTTTGCTATCTGAAAGTCAAACTGTGTTTTCGACATTTTTTCAAGTTCACTGGAAGAAGTTTAGTGCATACACTACTGCTGATTCAAACTCAACTATGGGCAAAATAGCTGAAAAATCTATATTAAACCTCCAGTTTTACACATACAGTTATGAATTTCCCATTCATTCAAGTATTTTCCAAAACAGGCTTTCACAAATGACAGTAAACTTGTCTCTGAACTTCAACTGGGAAATTAAGTGGGACTTTTTTTTTCTTTACTGCCGTCATGCTCGGAGACATCACATAACTGATTAACACTGCAAGGAAAGTTTGCTGTGTGCCAACAGCAAAAAATACTTCCTAATTTCCAAAGATCTCAGATTATAAAAAAATGGCTCTTGCTTTTAACCTACTTCCAAAAACCTACAGAATTGTGTATCATGGTATGTGTACACAGCATTGTGTGACAACTGTGTGTCACAGCTATGCCCCATGAAGTACAAGTGTTGGGCGTGTTTTGAGTCATGAAAACCACATGTTTCTTCCTGTAGCTCATCAATGTGCACTGTAAATGGTGGCCCTGAAACATAAATCCCTGCAGGCTGCAGGAAAGGATGAAATACATTTTACCACTCACTGCAGCACAGGAATACACATTCCTGCCACTCCTACTTCTTGGAGAGGCAGGGGGGTTGGTAAAGACACAAGGGAAGAAATGCCTCTCCCCAAATGGCATTGAGCCATTGTACCACCAGTAGGGACAAGCTATTCCCAAAAATGTCTGTGCTATGTGATTCTGGCAAAGGGAGAGATAATAGTCTCTTTCTGCTCTTCCCTCACTGGCCTGTGTGGCAAGGAAGTGATGGCACAGCTACAGAAGCACTTAGCTGGGTAATTCAAGACGCAAGATTCAAACCTACTCAGGAGACCAGCTGCACTTTCAGGATATTCTGCTATTGAAAACCAAAGAAATCAGATTTCAGGCTGCTCTCTGTAGTAACAGACAGATTAGCTTCCAAAATATTCTAAGTGATCTTGGCTGCAGCTCTCAGGGAGGAAATAAGAAATGTTTATTTTGTAATCTGGCCTCATTATATCTCCTGTAGATCCCTTATTCAGCAAGGAAACTGAATCCCAATAAGCGCTCTGTGTGCAGGGAGATACTGACAATGTTCTGGCCCTTTACTCTTTTCACTTCATTGCATCTACTCTGAGAAGAGGGGAGAAAGTGAGTCCCAGTGCTGCTGGCGTGCTCTGACCCGTAAGTCCAGTTAAGCCTGTAGGGATGGGAAAGGAGAAGTTTCCTTCATCCATCTTTGGGCAAGCCAATGTTTCCTAGTTTCACTCACATCACTTTGAATAACAATATATTCCCTATCTGCTAGAGATTCAGCTTCTAAGACATTGAAATAATTTTTAGAAATATACAAAATACTTTTCTCTAGCTCTGAAATAGCTCTGAAACTTCCCTGGCTTTCGGGAAAGACTAACTCAGGCTTTGTATGCAGCAACAGCCCTACAGCTTTGGTGGTTCTTTCCCTGCCTGCATCTATACAGTAACTGCAGGCTGCTGAGGTTGTAGCACTGAACTGTGGGTCACCAGGATTCCTGCTGAACAAAACTGTATTTACAGAAATACAGAAATGCGCTCAGTCCAGCACAACTATAGGTGCATATAATCCCTGATGACCAATAAAGCCTAGCTTCTCTGGAAAGCTGGCTCTGAACAAGCGTTTAGGAAGCTGGCAGGTTTCCCCATGTCATGCTCCTGGCCCAGGTTTTTTTTTTCCATCCTGCCCTTTTTATTCTCCTGTTGCCCTTGCAATGACCTGACGTGCTCCCTTTGTGCTCGGATGTTAAGCCAATGTGACCTGCTCGCTCAGCCCCACTGATTAAGTCCAACAACAACATTTTTTCAGAGGGTCTGTCCCCACACATTTCGTTGGGATTTTAAATTCTTTAGATTTCATTCAGCCCATGTGCATCGGAGTGTCACAAGGCGCTGGGTCCAGCTCAGTTAGTCCTGGCCCTGGAAGAGCTCCAGCTTCCCCAGCACCATGTGTATGAGTATTGCAGCAGGAAGGGATGGTCTGAACAGAGCAGGCTGCCAAATAAGGAGTCACCATGGCTCCCTGCTCCTTTTAACATACAGCTGCCTTGGTAAGGATCCCTGCAGCCGCTGGCCGTAATTGCTATCTGTGCTGATAGTTATCACTGTGACACTGAATGGCAGAGATGAGCTCTGAAAAAACTGAGGTCTATCTACCCTTTTGCTGAGTTAGTTCTGCAGTCAAATGCAAACTACTGATTCAGCTCTCCCAGGTCCAGGGGAAAGGACTGCAGAATGAAACAAGGGAAATTCACATATGATTTTTTTGCTTGCTATACTGCTATCCAAACCATACGAGGCACCTCTGCTCCATCAAGAGTTTCAGGGCAGTATCATGGCTCAGTCCATACCATATGCTGCTGCCTTTTATTGTAACCATTTAACCACCTGCAAGTTGCACTTGTTCTATCAGCTTTTAATTTGTCTCTCTTTGCTCCTCTCATCTGCTCCTGTCCATCCCTAGGATAATAGCAAACAGCCTGATGGAAAATAAACAGAAGAAATGTGAGGAGGGACAATTCTGAGACAAAAGAGGAGAATGGAGAAGGCAAATCCAAGGAAAAATCTGTGGATGAAGTAGGTGCTGCCCCGAACATAGGAGCAAGGAGTTTTTAAAATCAAATGCAGAAGCAAGCAGGATTTTAATGTCAGGATTCAAGGATGAGAAAGAATAGGAAAGCAGCAGCAGCACTCAAAATGAGTGAAAGGAAGGGGAATGAGGAAGACAGGAGAAAAAATAGCAGAGAGTGATGGAAGACAGGTTGCCTAGGCTTGTTTTCACACAGATATGTGGACAGAAAGCCATGCTACTAGTGAGGTTCTGCTCCCTTATTTTTAAAATTGCACACTGTCTCCTAAGCTCTGCAGATCTTTATGTAATATGTTGAGGAGCCAAAAGCCCAGTAAGAATTCTTCTGCTCTGCTAGACATGCACTACACAATCAACAGGATAGAAATCTGCATCCCCAGAGCATTTTATCAACTCAACATTTTTGTCTTTAGCTTCCATGACTAGTTGGAACTCAGTAAATCTGCAAGAATGGATTCATTTGCAACCTGGGATAAGATCTTAGATCCATGGCCATCTTCTTGTGTTTTTAGCACCTCTGACAAAATGAGCTAACTTGTTCTTTAGTTTTGCAATTATTTGAATTCAGCTTAAAAGAGATCTTTGAAGGAAATGTATTTAATAAAAAGACACGCTTGCTAGCAAGTTTGGGAGGATCACACTGACAGAAGTAAGTACAGATCTGTAAAACATTAAAAAATATGAATTTTCAGGAAAGGATATTGCCAAGGCAACAAGCCAGTCTAAATGGGGAATTCTGGGGGAACTATGCTATTGGCACAACCGAGCACCATCAAACAGGGTTTGAACTTCATCTTTCATCCTGTCCAGCTCCTACCAACTACCAACAGGGACTTTATAGCAGTCTACTGGTACTTAAAGGGGGGCACTACAGTAAAGCTGGGAAAGGAATCTTTATGAGGCACTGTAGTGACAGGACAAAGAGTAATGACTTTAGGCGAAAAGATGGTAGATGTAGATGAGACATTAGGAATAAATTGTTTACTAACGGGATGGTGAGGCTCTGGAACATGCTGGCCAGAGAACTGTGAATGCCCCATCCCTGGTGGTCAGCACCAGGTTGGATGGGCTTTGAGCAATCTGATACAGAGGCAAGTGTCCTTACCCATGGCAGCAGGGCTGGAACTAGGTCATCTTTAAGGTCTCTTTCAACCCAAATCATTCCATGATTCTATGATAACACAAAATTTGATTTTTGAATGGACTGCATCCTAACAGTGCACTTCTAACAATTTCTACCTTCATCTGCTGACAGAAAAGGCAAGTGGTGCTTGCAAGAACATATCAGTCCTCGAGGAATACCTATAGACATCAGTTAGAGAGCACATGTGAGTATTACAGGTACTTGCTGTTGTAGAGTGCAAACTTCCCACAATGGCCTTTCCCCAGAAGAGGGGCAAAGGAAAGCCATTCATCTGCTACAAAAGTTAGATGCTCAGCTCAAGATTATTTGACACAAGAGAAATCTTGACATAACCAAGTGCTGCCTCCTTGATTTGACCTAATGAACACACTGTGCTTGGATTTTGATAGGGTCCTTCAACAAGGGCCCTTACAGAAATTAAGCTGTCATGAGATGACAGGAAAGCCTCTCTTAGGGATTAATAACCAGCTAAAAGGGAGCAAGAGAAAAGCAAAAATGGTGAGTAAATCTCTTCAAATAGCACTTTAGCTCTTTACAAATGACAAAAGGGCTTCACAAGTTATTACAAAAGGAGCAGGGAATGAAACAAGGAATACAAGTATCAGATCCACACCCTGCGTGGGCATGCATCTTCTCCCTTCAGTCTCAAAAAGGCAACCTGGAAGAGATGCATAAAGTGCAGCAAGAAAAGAACAGCTCCCATATACGCAAGAGTTAAACAGACAACAAATCTTCAGCATGGGCAAAGAAAAAGGGCTCAGAAAGCAATGGGACAAAGTCCTAGAATAGAAAGCCATCAAAGCAGAGCTGCAGACAAAAAGCTCTGAGGTAAGCAGCCTCTAAGCTGCAGATGCTGGGAGAAGGAATACATGAGAAGTAATATTAGTACTGTTTGCTCTTCCTCATATGATCTTCCTGTTGGCACCTGCCGTTGGTCACTGCCAGAACTTGGGTACGCTCCTCCATGGGCCTTTGCTCCTGCTCAGAGTGCTTGAGCACAAATCCTGATCAGTGGAAAACATCCAAGTGAAAAGAAAGTCACAATGCTGCCCTCTGATCCAGAGGGAAGACATCATCACAGACAGAAGGCATCCTTCTCAGAGCCAGTAATGAAGAGAGCAGTAGTAAGAGTGAGGACAAGAAGGCTCTTCAAAAAGCATTATTCTGAATTCCCGAAACACTGGATGGATGAGGAAAGCAGAGACATGTTTTTTTAAGTGTTTTTGAGATGAGCTGTGAGTTAAATTGGGCAGCTGACAACAGCAAGGAGCAATAACTGTTCTCCTTGCTGAGTGGGACAGTGTTTGCACAGATACCTAAGGAGGGCTATGAAAGCTATGATTACTGTAAAGCCCCGTTGCAAATGTTGAAACTGACACCAGTAACTCACATCTAAAACTGTGAAGGTTCAGCAAGGAGGGGACTCGGGATGGCCCAAGCTTAACCCAACAGACTGCTGCTTCTACAGTCAGTACCTCTGAGCAGGCTGTCACAGGAGATCTCTGCGGGGACATTATCATGTGGATCAGTGCAGGCATGGGGAAGAGGCAGTTCAGCCCAATCCTAAAGGAAAAAAAATTTCCCATAGGAAAAGCATGCAAACCACCCTTCACCCACTGAGAGAGCAGGGTGCAGCACGTCTGTGCAGATAAAGCTATTTTGTAAGCAGATGAGCAATTGAGGAAGGCATAAAATGCTCCACCCTGAACCTACTTCCTGAGTCCTTTGGTCAAAAGTCTTGTATGTCATGGAGTAAAAAAAAAAGCAGGGAAAGGGGCAAAAGAGTAAAGAGACTGTCTCTCTGTAAAGGTATTTTTCTGACAGGATATGATCAGGCAGTGGATGGCAAAAAGATGCAGATAAACTATTTCTAAGGCCAAGATTTTGTCAGCTGAGTCAATACAAACAGGAGGTAAGACTCTCAGAGGAATATCCTTTTTCTTTATTACTTGAAAATGATGTTAATGCCACAGCATTTGAAGACATATATTCTTAAGCCAAATGACTGAGAGATGAACTGATTGGCTTCTTCTGTCAGAAACAGTAGTAATTCAGCATTGATAGCAGCTCCAGATAAAACTCCTGCATATCAGAACTGTGTCAGGAGATGGGAATCTTCTAACTGAGCACTGAGGAGATTTGTCCCAGTTCATGTCCTCTCCTTGCACAAGGCACAGAAACATGCCCAGGGATCCTCAGGATTAGCAACATTTAGTTTGGTAAGAGAGTTATGCCAGGTGGAGAAGTGTTGTGTTTATAAACTTCAAAATAACATCAAGGCTTGTTAGAGTTTCTGGGCTATTTAGTGGTATACCGCTTCACGTAGTCTTTGACCCTCTTTGTGCCTCGAATACTCAAAGCAAAAGGAACTTTATAAAGGCTGCAGCAAGCCAAAGAAAGACATTCTTCATATACTTCTTTTTGTCATGTGATATGATAAGAGAAGAAATTCATCTAATTACAAAAATAGCCTAAACCTGTCACTTGCTGTTGGTCGCCACTGTTGTAGTTAAAATAGGCTGTGAACTCTGCAGGACAGCGACTGTCTTGTTTGTTTTTAGAGTGGTCAGTATGCCAGGGCATCTATCTCTGGGGGACTCTCAGTGCTTAAGCCTGAATTAACCTAGCTACTACACAGTTTCTTAGCTGAAAAAATATGTTGGCATTGAGAAGAAAAGAAGCTATAGACCTAGCAGTCAAACTTGTAAAAAGAATTGAGGACATCAGCATAACAATCTTTGAAAATACAACTCCAATTATCATCTGCCTGCAGAAATAAGTTTTCTGACCAGCTATCAAACCTTGTTCCAAGCACTTAAATTATAAAATTGCTGGTTTGTGCAACCTCACACTCTTACCTGACATCATTCCCTCCATGGGCAAAGGATCCGAAACAGGCTGTTAAGATCTGGAGGAAGTGGAAAAGCAGATGGACCTGAGACGTGTCGTTCTCTTCCTTGTCCTCTTCCACAGGATCTTCTGGGGGCCTGTTAGAATCTGCGAGTTCAGAGGCCAACTTCATTTCCACTCCACCCTCCTCCGCCTCAATTTCTGCCTCAGCCACCGCGTTGCAATAACTGGAGTAGCTGTCATAGCGAACTCGTTTCTTAGAGTAGGACACCGTGTCTCCTACTAACTTCTCACTGTCCTCAGGAGTCGATGTATCTGCTGCCTTAAATGAGGAATGCACAGGCATGCCACAGATAGCAGCTGTATAACAGGTATAACTATTGTTGCGTCGTAACAGTTTGTAGTTGTTTTCTTGAGCAGGCTTCTCATCAGTGGACCTGTCCAGGTGCATTTTGTGTAGCAAGTCTTTGTATAAACCTGAGTCTTTGTGCACAGTGTGATAGACATGGCCATCACTCCTCACCTGGCCATCAAAGCTGAAAGTGCCATTAGAGACAGGGGATTTCACAGAGGTGTGCGTCATAGAAAAGGCCCTTCCTAAAAAAGCAGAGATTTAGAGATGTTATTTCTATGAAATGCAATTTTGAAACCCCCTCCCACTTCGCAAGATGAAAAAACAAGAGGAAATGGCTAAAAAAAAAGCCATCACAGGGTATGGGACAAAGAAGGCTAGTTTGCAATACATGCTTTGAATGAGCGAAGAGTTAATCCACTGCAAAATAAATTCTCCCATCTAAAGTTGGGATTGTATTGAAACTATATTAAAACAAAACAAAACACCTTTGTTCCAGCACTGGATCTTCCACAAACATTTGGGAGGACCTGCAGTAAGTCATTTAGGACCCGCCACTCAAAAGTGATATTTGAAGCCCAAGACCTCTATTTTTTTGAAAACTCAGTTATGTAAAAATTCCTTATCTGTAAGGTAAGCTCTTTTCTGAGGTTTTCTTTACTTTGAGTATGTGTAAGTATGTCAGGAAAGATGGTCTTTCTGCAATTTGATCTGAATATAAGGTCACTTTTCAAAAATCTGTATATTTAAAAAACATTTACACGACTCAAAAATAATTTAATAAAACAGAAAACAAAAAGCTCACATTCTGCAAAAAAATATTTCCTCAGCTATTCAAATATTTTGTATATTTTATTTCTATCAACATATTTATTCCTACCATGCGCATTTAACATCAATGTCTGCTGTAGAACACGTATCACAGTGAAGCCAATATTTCTGAAGAAACTCAAATTACCACTGTGCAACATTCAGAACTGTTTTATCTGGTTTTGAAGTGGAAGCTCATGCTCAAAGGGCTTCCCACCGTGACTTCTTTGATTTTGTGAGAATCAGGCATTTACTTACCAAATTACGAGGTTGCATAGACATTAGTAAAATGATATGAGAGTCAGCTGACTCCAAGTGGGTGGGAGAGGGGTGATGCCACCACATAGAACAAAAAGGGCTTTATGCACACAAGCATACCTCTGATGAATATATGTTCAGAAAACAATGAGATTTTTCTAGCGGACATGCTCCAAATGGTCATACATTCGTCAACTAAAACCCAAATCTTTTCATCTCCCGCTAGTAATCTTTATGCTGCACTTAACCTTCAAGCATCAGCTGTTTATGTTCTCTGTATTTTTCCACTGCTTAAAAGGATAGAAATATCATTAAGAACAGCAAGTAAAGCAGGAAGGAAAGTACGTACTGCTTTCATAAAATGCACAGACAACCAAACAAAATGTAATTGTTTTCAGGCTCTCTGTAGAAAATGTCACTTACAAATGAGAATCTTTCTCCACAAGTGGCGAAGAGGGATTAAAGCTGAACATCCCAAACACTAACTTATCATTTATGATAGAGACTTACATGCAGCAAAACATGCTATCAAAACAAGATGACTGTTGTCTGTCTTAGTTTCTTACCATAAGGTACACGTGGATGGTTTCCATTTGCAATAGTATCTGATGCCCCAGCAGCTTCTGTTACTGAGCCAGTAAGGGGAACCGAGC
This sequence comes from Phasianus colchicus, assembly GCF_987193195.1. Taxonomy (NCBI): domain Eukaryota; kingdom Metazoa; phylum Chordata; class Aves; order Galliformes; family Phasianidae; genus Phasianus; species Phasianus colchicus. Next base: position 15,695,416 of record NC_143439.1, on the reverse strand, counting down.
TCTCATCAGACGCTTTGGCACCAGGAAGCTCTTTAAAGACTGGTGTTTCTTCATCTTGAATTTTATCAAGACTTTCATCTGATATCCTTGACAGTGCAGCATCTTTCTTTAACCGGCCTAAAGAAATAACAGAACTGTAATTCTAAACTCAGCCTCTCTGTCACACTGCTTGTGTTTCCAGTGTTTGCATCAATGGAACAGATCCACGTGGATACAGTAGCTTGGCTCTGTTTCTTACACATTATTTATTTCTAACACTTAGCTTTGTTAAATTCATCTGAGAAAATGCTAAATAGCTTCACCAGCACAGGTACCTGACGTGAAGCACCAAGCTCCTCATTAATTAATGTAAACCGAAACTTTTCTCTGATTTTGCAATGCTCTATTTGCTGAAAGTAGCAAAGCAAACAAGTAAAACACTATAAAAGTAAAAGCTGCGATCAGTCCAGCTCACTGTGAAGTTAGTCACTTGAAGATAATCATTCTGCCAGATTTTTCTCTTAAATATTTCCTTAACAAAACATAAAATGGATTATATTCCAGGATTTATTTTCCTGTTTCTGCTAGACTCTGGAAGGCATAAGCACTGCAATGGATTGCCTAAAGAGGTTTTGAATTTCTTCCACTGCAGGTTTTTAGGAGAAGGTTACATAAATACATGAGGAACAGCTTCAGTACGCCCTGCTTGTGGGTGAGGACTAGACTGGATGACATTTCAAGGGCACTTCAGTTCTGAAATGAAACTCTCCACAGTTTGAAATCACTCACATTTCATCAAGCAAGTACTTACTTTCTATTTTTCTCTTCATCCAGGGGCATACAAAAATCCAAACTAAGACAGCAAATACTAGGGACACGCCGAGTGATATCAGAGCAATAGCCCACATTGGCAGTACCAGTCCAAGTACTGTGAAGACAAAAGTAAAACCCAAGCAAACTGTAAATTAACTTGACTTATTTATCTCAAGCAGTGGAACATCAGACTTGCAAAAGCCAGTGTTTGCCATGTATTCAAACCCAACAGGAATGAGCTGCTAATTTTTAACACAAATATGTCAGATACATGCAATATTCAAAGGTCTAGCTGACCTGCTAACATTTATGGGACCAATCCTCCAAGCAATTTGTTACCCCCCCATGACCTCATTTCCCAAGAAGTCAGTAGCAAAACACCCGTGTCAGGGCTACAAAACTAGTTTGTCACTACTGTATACACTAATGCATGTTAAACTCTGTTGCCCATTAGGTTAAGTATTTACCTGACCTCTGCTCTGGTCAATAAAACCTGCTGCTTAGCTTAATCTAAACCATTATCTGCTTATAATAATAGCTTCATGTGGCACTTCTGAGCTGAGGCTCCAGTCCTGCAATGTGAAACCGTGCAAACAACTTGTTCTCCTTTAAGGCCACCTGGCTTCCATTCTCCCAAGAGATCTCCTTGCTCTTGTTCAATTAACCAGTGTGATCAGGCCTTTGATGAAGAAAAAGCCTGGACTCTGACCCTTCTGTTCCATCAATGCGTGCTTATCTTGCAACTTATGTTGTTGATTCATACTTGTTCGTAAACACTGCCAGAATAGAGGCAATAGAGAATAGACATATGTTGATATGTTGTAAACGTGTATTTTCTGCATATCAAAAATGGAATCCCACCTTTTCATTCACACACTTTAGAGACTGCTTAGCTGAAACAGAAGGGACATTAAGATTCTTATTTCATTTATTTTGCTTAATGAGTCACTGCAGACTGCCTGACCTACTTCTGCAAAACAATTAGTCAGGAAATGTTGGTTATACAGCTGATTTACTGTGAAACATCTTGGATATCCATCCAATGAGGATTTTGACTTAAGAAAAAAGAAAAGTTGAATTATGCTTCTCTCAAAGTGGGAAATTTGCAAGCTTTTTGTTAATTTCACTAATGCTACGCTATTAACCATAGTTTAACAAATGCATTTGTCTAGTACATTTAGTACAGCACATTTTAGAGAAAACAGATTTCCATTCAGAAAAGGTCACTTTCTAAACCTGTTTTCTTAATTCAGGTGGCATGTTAAAGATTGGAGTCTCTTTCCAATTGTGTGATCATTCACTGCTCCAGGGCAATGATCTAGTCTAAAGATAACGTTCAGTGACCAGACTCTTCAGTAATGTAGTTGAGAGAATTGAACACTTTTTTCTGAACTATCTTACAGCAAGGTTATGTTTAAATACTCATCGCTTAAGCAAATTTAAACATGAACACATAAGTGCAAACATATAAACATATACATGCAAATAAAAGTATATAAGTATAGAAACATGTTAAAATATATAAACAGACAAAAAAATACAAATGTAGTTAAAGTCAGGAAAATGAGGTATCATTTCCTTCTGAGTTGCAATGAAAAGCGCCCAAGAGAGAAGTGGTATTAAATGCAGAAAAGACTTTGGGCTCCTTATCACTGAAGGGAAATAAAGAAGTATATTTAATTAATAGGCTCTGTGCCAGATTCGTCAGAACCATGACTCTGCTGGTTTCAGTGGAGCTACAGCATTAGATGGAGTGCACACAGCCTACTAGACTGCTCTGGATCTTCCATCCTTGCTCTACATATCTGCACCTCAGATTTATGAAGCCGAAGCTGGCAGCTCAGTATTTCCCTTTCCTCTAAAACGGGAATTTTTATAGCTGTGCCCATCTGCACTAAACAGTGTTCAGGGGGGAATCACAAAAACACAAGTACACATAGAAGAATGCATGCAAGTACATGTTCTACTCTTGCCCTTGTGAACTCCTAATGAAAGAAGTAGCAATGTAGTGTTTACAGCTACCCAAGAGCACACTGGTGGAACACTGTTATCCACAATGAATGCAACAACACAACTGTGGGAAACCTCCCAGCCGTGCCTCTGGCTGCAGACAGCTTGCTCACCTGGTGCCCCCGTGTACATGATGGAGAACACGTTAATAGCAATGGTAGCAGCATAGAATACTGGAAGTGCACGAAGACCATTGGGCACAGGGTCTTCCTGCAGAAAAATGAGGAAAAAAAGGAAGCATTAGCTAGGTTTTCCAACAGATTAATATAAGCATGAACCAACATAAGGAAAATACATCCTCCCAGGCCAGTGCTAGGCACTCATGTGGATGGTGAGGAAAGGATGTTGACCTGGATGGTTACAGTCAAACCTCCAGAGATGGTCTTGGCAAGCACCAGTATTTTGGAGAAGCCTGACACTGTTCTTGTAGCTTCAGGTCTGCTGCATACCTGTCAGCTGACCTGGAGGCAAGCTTCTTTCTGTGAGCATTTTACTTTGCAGGGGGCTGTCCTGGCTGCCAGACCAAGCATTTTAACTGAAGCAGGCATGTCACCATGCCTCGCTGCCCAGCACAGAGCTCAGGGCACAGAAGGCAAGCAGCCGTGCAGCCTTGTGCCCCTGGTGCTCACAAGCAGAGACTCAGCTGACAGTGCTGAGGAAATGCACCATGCAATGCGTGGAAAAAGCCTTTGTGAAAAGAGAGCCTTGGCCTTTTGATGGGCTCTACATAGCTGAGAAGAGCCTGATGAAGCCAAGGGGGGCTGGCCAGATTTTGTTTCCTGAAGTCATGCAGAGACACCAGGGGTACGTGCACAAAGGCATGTTCATGTGATTTTGATAAGTTGTGAAGTTTTTGAATGGGAACTTTTTCCCTACAGTATCTCACCCTTTATGCAGATCAAGTCATTTTAAATTCAAAGTTGTGTCCGTTCAAATTTGCCACCTGCTTTTATCACTGATGTTATTTACATCAGAACTAAAGAATGATGAAGCTGAAGTTACAGGTGGTGCTATTTACAGCCAAAGAATTAGTTCCTCATCTATTTAAGTTCCCTGCATAACCACTAATATGGTATCCCTTATTTTAGGTCCTTGTCATGTGCTGTACCACCTATTTTAGCAAGATGAATAGTGTGAAAGAAATGAAAAGAGCAAATAAAAGTGTTTTGGTTTCCAGTCTCTGCTGGGTGGGAAGAAAGTCATCTTCCACACCAGAGATATATGGAATAATACTACCTCAAAGCTGACTGAGGTCACTAAAACCCATTGATTCAGGTTTCATGAGAATTTAGTAAATAAACAGATGCCCATCTTCTAATATCTGATGCACAAGAAAACCAAAGCTTAAAATTTCTCAGAAATATTAATGAGAGTATCTCCCAGTGAGAACTGTTTTTTATAAATAACAGTTTGAATTGCTATCATGAAGCTAAATCAACACTGAAATATTTGTACTAATAAAGCAGCAATGTCAAAGTATTATCTTTCAGTGACACAGAACATACAACATTAATTAGCTTACGATGCACTTGCATAGCGCTTTCTAAGCCTCAAATATGCGTTTCGTTACTTAATCTGAGCTTTCAGAATTGCTAAGAGCAAACAGAGTTCCAATGGCTAGGTAAAGAATGACTGGTCTCCTTTCCAAAAAGCAAGCCACAAACTTTCAACTCTGTGGAAATGTCCACATTCAAATGATGGGCCAGAACATAGCCTTTATAACAGGCACTCATTATAACGATGGAATTTGTTTACCTTCTTTAGAATGAAGAATCTGATCAACACAAAAAGTACTCCAGACATCAAGCCAGACAACAGTGGGGAAATAAACCAAGAGGCAACTGTGTTAAAAAAAAAAAAAAAGAAGACAGAAAAGAACATGAAATATATAGTATAATATATTTGTATAATAGTCAAGAAGCTAGTAGTCAATGAGCAATGCATTCAAAATAGTTCTTATACAACTAGAATGTTTCAGATATTTACTTACAACTGGCACAGCTCAATTTCCACTGACACTCATGAAAGTCAAACTACTGCTAGGCGCTATTATAAACATCAGCCAAAACATTTCCAAATAACTTCGCAAGTTTAGTTATCAAATTAATCAGGAAAAATTATCTGAGCTGATGCAGAATGAGTAAGAGAATTACTAAAAATTCCTGATCGCTATAACTGTGAAGGGTGCAAGCAAGTGGCAAGTAACTGCATCTAGCAGGGTGTCATGCGGCTCACAGGGTTAGAGTCTCAATTTCCAAAAGGCCACAGAAGCACCAATTGCAGAGAACAATGCATATAAATTTTTTTGCGGGCAAGATTTGCAAATGTTCAGTACTAATTTAACAGAAGTGGGTGGCAAAACTCCCACTGATTTCAATAAAACAGGATTAGGGCAAGGCTCTGGAAATCTCATCCAGATTCACTTATTGTTTGTGACACGGCTAACAGGTTGATTCTGCTGTCATTCCAAGCTCACTAAAAACTTCATTTTACTTTTGACAGAATTACAAAAAAACACACATTGCTAAAACTTCTTTAAAGCTCAACTGTATTCCTGTGCCTTCAACCTTGAGTCCTTCTAATGCAGGATTCAGGATGCGACTTGGATTACAAGGTTTCCAAAACAATACAGAAACCTCCTTGACATCCCTGCTTGGCAGTGCTGATGGAGGCAGTGGGAGACTGTGATGTAAACATGTACAGTGCACTCAGCTTCCTGGATCTGGTGGGTAGAGACACATGACTATGGGCATTCATATCGCTCAGAGTAAGAACGAGGTGGTGTGAGCTGCCACAAAAAGCACTAGAAGAGGAGGAGTGTCACCTTGAAGCAAATGTGGGAGGCAAAATGTTTCCTCAGCTTACTGCTGGAAAAGCACAACTTGCATTTTACCTTTCTCCAGGGCTGGCCTGCAGATGCACTGCAGCCCTCAGGTGAAAAATAATTTAAAGAGGGAGTGCTGCCAGTAAAAACCATGCTTCTGTGAAAGCTTTTGCAGTCAGTGCACAATTTTTCCCAGACCCTCCCACATAAAAGGAAATGGCAATTACCAATCTTGACAAGCTGCATCCACTGAACTCCCTGTGTGCCAATTGCAACGAGGGAAAATCCAATAGTAGCACCTACAATGCAATGGGTCCCCGATATTGGGAGTTTCAAGAAAGATGCAATCAGCTGCCAAACAGCAGAACCTGGAAAGTGAGGAAGGGGAAAAAGGATGAACTGTACACAACAATAGTAAAAGAAAAGTCACACCGAACATTCTCATTGACATACCCCTGTTCTTTTATGAACACGGACTACACTCCACATGCACAAGAGAGATCTCCTGAAGAGAATTTTGTTCCTTTTCTGACTGCAAAAGCAGATAGTACAGCAGTCTAATAGCTGCTCTGAACGCTGCATCTTATTTATTGTTACTAACAGCACTTAACACTGTACACAGGACTGCTCTTTTTTGAAGGCTTTCACTATTTTTCACTATTCAATTCATTCACTGAATCACATGAACACACAAACAGCTCCAGGTATGCATCAAGCTTAGAAAACCTCATTCTCTAGAAACAAACCTGGAAGCCTCCAAATGACCAGTGTCAGGAGCCAACCATGGCTTCACTGGTGAGATACCCCAGCTGCTGAATTCAGATGCTACAAGAGAAAGGCTCAACTCCTGGTGGAAGGGACTTTCATGCCTCTTCTCAGTGATGTGCAGTCACTATCCAGAGTACTCTACAGGATAAATTGACTGAGGAGGGTGTGAAGATGCTCACTGTCTTCATTTGTAGCTCACTGCAGCACTGAAGAATTCAAGTTGTGTAAAAAAAGATTCCTAGCACCAAAGAAGACCTTGTATTCAGTTTTGGTTCAAGATTCTGATAGTTAGATTAGACCACAGCTGGACAGTGAGCCCACCAGCATACAGCTCCACACTCTTCTTTTCATGCTGCAGCACAAAAGGTCCCCTGCTCCCCTTGCAATGGGCTAGCACGGGGACATCAAAATCATCTGGGCCATGATTCAAGTTTTCTGCTTATGTTGTTGAATATTAGAGAGCTCTTAGTAATATCTCTTCTTCATCTTAAGACTTTGTGGTCTTGAGACAAAATCTTAATATGTTACGAAGCTCCAAGGTGACAGCAATCAAACTGCAGTGACAGATCCCATATTTTCTGGCTCATGCCATCATTCTTCACAGATCTGCAGCAAACACAGGTGATAAAGCAAGGCTGCTGAACACACATTGTCACTCAAATCCCAGCCTCCATTCTCAATTCCAACAGGGGAGGATGGTTTGAAGATCTTGAAATGGAGTCTGACTACAAATCAGGGTTTAAAAGCATTGAAAAAGAGTTGTTTTACAGCTCCACGACATACACATCAAGAAGGGAAAGAGCTAGGAGCCAATTACTGATGCCTTTTGAAGTTGCACAAGGGCTCCAGTGCAAGGAACGTAGGGTGATGCTCACGATGAGGCATGGTGAAGGAACAGTCTTGACAGCAGAAGCTGGTAGAGAAGACAGGTGGGAAGGTATAGAGAATTGAAGAGAAGAAAGAAAGGTATTCTGATAAACAAGCCTCAGAGACTGGTTTGTCACTTCTAACAAGCCATTACATGGTCAAGTTTCTGCCTTATAAATACCATCCACTTAGTCTTGCCACATCAATCTGCTGGCATCGTATGCAGTGTGGAAGTCAACCAGGCTGTAAAACTGATCTTTCCTGGGGCGCAATCCCAAAACAACTGGTACTCCTACTGGTACTGGAAATTCTAGATCAATCAAGGAACACCTGCCCTTTCATTTTTTGGCCTCTCTTCCCACACACTATAACAATAATAAATACACTCTGAAACCTTTGACATGAACTTAAGAGATCAGCAAGTGGAAGTGAGGTGAAAGGGAACACACATGGTAATATCTCTGAAGAGCCAAATGAACAAAGAGATAAGTCAGCCACAGACCCATAATTGCACCAAAAAGAAGTCATTCTAAAAAACAGAGAAAATGCTTTGAAATCACAGCTGCACTACAAATATGCAGAGATGTCTGGGATTTTTTATGGGGAAACAGGGAATATGGCACTATTTCTTATTTAATCAATCCAGAAAACAAACAGAAGGGAAAGTACTGGAGGACTAAGTAACCTAAGAAGGACAATCTGTAGTCTGAAGAAGTTAAAGCAAGCATGTTTGAGTACAGAAGAAAATAGAAATTAAGCCAGAGCAGGACTTCCCTCTGGGGCTTGCAATGCCTTAAGGCAGACACCTAAACTATCCACATCAATCCTTAACTCCTCTCCAATGAAAAATGCATGTTTCCAACCTTGACAAAACCAGCCCAGAAACCAGAGGGCTCATTAGAGCTTTTCCTGGCTCACAACATGAATGCTCCAGTATGCTACAGCATCTCAAAAATGAGAGTCCCAAATATTCAAACCACCAAAAAGCAACATTTTAGTTGGTTACAAATTATTACAAAATGCTACATTACAGAATGTAAATGCAGATTATGTCATCCCCAGACAATCCCAGTGCTCCTTGCTTCCTTCTTTCTGACCAGGTGGTTGCTCTGAAAATCCCCATCTGCTGTCTGCAAGCATCAAGAGATCTTCCAGTAATAACTTGAAAGAGGACACCATGACTGTTGGTCTCCTCCATACAGCTGGCTCGTGGAAGGCTCAGTGAAATTCAGAAGCTAACTCTGTTCATGGAAGCGTGACCACGATGCATAACAGAATGAAGAGAAATGTGCAGAGGAAAAAGAGGAAAAGTAAACATACAGGAGAGAAAACACAGAGAAAATATTGTACATCCAGAGGAAAGCTGGAGGTGGATTTGAGGAAAAAAAAATGGAACCTGCAGTTGGTAATTTGTGCTTAATTCAGAGATTTAAAATGTGGGATTTGTTCTTAATGCCCTTACTGAAGGAAGGGAATGCAACCGGTCATGAAGTTCACACTGGCTTACGTAAACACACATGCAAATAAGTTATTTTCCTTGAGCTTCTGGCCAGTTGCCTCCACAGGGGGCATAGGGGACATAAAACATCACCCAGACAGGATCAGAACATCATGAAGAGATACAAAAAGGGGAAAAGACTCTGCTCTGCAGGTGGTGGTCAGGAGATGTAAGTCACTACTTACGTCTCATGTGGTGTGGGCTGCTCTCAGGTGAGAGTTGGAAATGGTGGAGCTATCTCAGGAAGAAAGGGGTAATACCGCAAGCAGAGTGACACTCCTTAGTCATCCCACAGCTTGAGGGCAAGAGCAGGAATCTGCAGCTGGCCTTGCAAGGCATCAAGACAGAGGAAGAAATGAAGCTCGGGAGTGCTGAAGATGTTCCTTGCAGTTGCCTTATATGAGACAGCAGCTAATCAGCTCTTCTTCCTCTTCACCAGGGAAGGCAGCCAGCCCTCTGGAAGCTCAGGTGTGGTGAAGGTCAAAGAGGAGCATCGCCCCTCTGACACACCAGAACTACCTCAGTCTAGCCCAGAAAATGGCAGTCTAAGCCCATCTTGATCCATTAGAATTTTTTAGAAGTGCAGAAATGGGGAAAAAATGCATGTAGTAGATCTCTGTATGGAATCACCTATTTTTTGTGCGGGTTCTGTTTGAAAACTCTGGGGAGAGTGCTTTCTGCTTGCTGTATCCTGCCCTTTAAAAGCAGGTTTGCTGTTGATCCTTGTGGGAGCTCTCCAAAAGCTCACAAAGCCTCTTGCATACAAACAAAGGAGAAATACCAGGGCTTAATGTTACTTACCTCAGAATATGCCACTTGTTCTGAACAGAGATTAATTTAACTGCAAACAAAAGTGTACAGAGTAGACTCAGAGGTACGCAGAACTGCTGCTGGTTTGAGTTAGAAAAAGTAAAAATGCCTTTAATGTGTGACCATCTATCTTCATTGCTCTTTGAAGTTTTGTCATGGGGCAGGATTAAATGTATGATTAATTGCAATCAATCAGCAAAACCACCAGTTTAAGCAAATATGCTTCATTTTCTTTAATTTTTAAAAACTATTTAGGCAATTGCTTTAATACTTAATTCATTGTAAACTTCCTGCAGGATTTTCTCTGCAGTCACAAATGGTATGCTGACATATTTTCCATTTACCACAATATACATCTCCAAAATCTTTTTTTTAGGTACTCTAGGAATACATCTATACGGTCCATTACATTAAACATTTTTTCCTCTATTAGTTAAATGGCTGAATAGCTGGAAAATGAAAATGATTAGAAGTGTTTTTAGAAAGTAGGAGCCTACAAAGGGAATGCAAACCCCTCTATTTGCACAAAACCAGACATGAGTCCAGAAGATGGGAAGACGTAAATTTAATTAAAAAGTTCACAATGAGCAGGATGACAAACGTGCAGTGACTGTTACTTGGAACAGGAAAGCATTACTTACCAACCATTGCGCTGACTTCTCCTGCCATCAGCAGCGGCACAGTCTTGTTGTACAGGTTAACATCGATTATACCTTTCCGAATCGTCTCTCCTACTTTTGCTCCCAGCAGTACCGAGCCAGTAGTTTCAAAAACTGAAGCCAAAATGCAAGCCTGGCGCAAAGTCACTACACCAGAGCCCACGGCAGTTCCGAAAGAATTGGCAACATCATTTGCACCCACTGAAAATGCTAAAATAAAAGCAATGATAAAACCCACAATAACCATCCACAGGCACTCTTCCATTGCCATCTTTCCCCAAAGCGTGGATCAGTTTCCCCTTTGCAAATAGTTAATAGTCAAGGCTGGAGGGAACCGTAACGGATTCGGAAAGCAGATTTCTTGTAAACAATGAGTTCTCTCTGGTAGTGTTAGAATGTGAAGAAACTGCTAACTGCCGATTTTCACACTACTATAAATACTGTTCATTTGCCTGCGCTCAGTCAGCAGTGAAGAACATTCCATATTTTGCTCCCAAACTGGTACAGCAGTGGTGTCCTGTCCTGCAGCAGAAAGAAAGAAAAGAAAATTAAAAAATAAGAGCCTGCAGAGCCTGTCTCAGTGCGTGTTTTCTGTAGTAAACAGATGATTTGAATCCCCTAATGGGACCCTGCTATGGCATGTGACTGTTCTAAATCATAAAGCAATTCAAAAAGGTTAAAATTAGGTCACCTTCAAAGCAACACGCTTCTTGAAGTATCACTGACTGAGAAAACATTTTGAGCGCTTTAAAAGGACTCAAAGAGGTTGGTGTTTTCTGCCGCATTTACCAAGCAGCTCTCTTTCTAGAAGGATTCATTTTGGCCCTTGGCACCAAGTAAATATACAGCATGTAGGACATACAGACTATACCACACAGCCTGATTCCCAGCTGATGGGTATTGCCCAGCTCCATCCCCTCTGCAACGCTGTCCCATTTTACTAGCTGTAAATGAGATGCACTGCTTTGGAAAACTATTTTGTCTATGAAACATCACCAAAATACTCTCAAGAGCACTGATATTCATATATTGCTATTATCACATCCCAGGCAGTAAGGATATAATCATTTAACAGCTTCTCAGACACTGAATCAGCACAGTGATCACAATATTCCCATGTATTCCTATAGATCTATGTAAGTGTAAGGAAAAATCTGACTAAAAAGTTTTAAGCTCTTTCCTCGTTTCTGTAGATAGTTACTAATTACTAATAAGCTTACTATACTCAAACCATTCTTATATTTGAATAGTTTTTGATGGCTTTGATTGTACAAAATCCTTTTTGAACTATGTCTTCATCTTTACTTAGTTTAATCTGAAATATGAGTGAGATCTTTAAACCAAAAGTGCAGACAGGAAGGAGCTTTAAAAAAAAAAAAAAGCTTCACCATCCAAAAAGAATCTCTAGGTCAATAAGAAAGCCATTAAGTATATTTATATAAATCAAACTTAAAAACCACACTTCTACATTCAGCAGTCACCTAGTTCCCTTTGATTGCTATGAAACAGAGACAGTTTGAAACCAAAGTATTTTTGAGAGTACATAGGGAAAAATTACCATTCTCCAGATTTGGATCAGACAGACTGTATGAATCCTTCATACATGTGCCCCCCAAGCTCTTTATCTTTAAATCAGATGTCACAGGTGCAAAAGCATTGCTGAACTCAAGCCTGTAAGGACTTACGGGTCCCGTAACCAGTAGGGACTAAGGTGGTTAAAGGCTGGAAGCAAGCACCAGCCTGGAGAAATCCATCTGCCTCTTCCATTGGCTGCTTCTCTTGTAACAGTCAGTCATCTACATCTATGAAGCCATCTTGTAGCATCTTCCTACCTACACTCCAGGGAAGTGCCATTTAGAAGGTGGTGAGGGGTCATGGGCATATTCAACAGGAAATACCTGCAAGCCAACTGCATATCTTGCAAACAACATTTCAGAGACTTGGGGGAAGTCAGATGGCAAACACCGAGCCCAACTACTGCTCTACTTCTTTAGCCTCATTCAACAAATCCACGCAAATGGTTTCAAAACCATGTTGAAGTTCTTTTGAATGTACTGAAGGTCTGCATTAGGAGAGAAGGGAGGTCTCTGGAGAGGACATCCAAAACCTCAGAGATCATGATGAAATTAGAAAATAATGAGATTTTGTATATTCCTGAGATGCCGTATCATTGAGAACTACCACAAGGGAAACATCACATCGATAATTAAGTAATCGTTCCCTGAAAAAAACTGAAGTTTATGTCAAGGATTGATCTTTTTATCCAAACACACATATTAAGGAGAAAAGATTTCTCTTTTTTCTTCCGGACTCTGCAGAGGCTGGGCGATTGTTGCTCTGGTCTTTTCCAGATATGGAACAGATATCAACCCCTGAATGATTTGCACTCCAAAATAACATCTTGGAAGGTCTTAGCTGCTGAAAACATTTGTATAAGGATTTTTATACTATGAGATAACATGCGGAAATGAAGCTCCAATGCATTTTTCATATTTGAAGACTTGTTGCCCATAATTCATGAGCACTCAGCCTTTGGAGTGGGAAAAGACTTGAAGAGAGGGAAAGGCTAACAATATTCAGAAGAATTGATTACAGTTAGAGTTTGTCTGCCTGAGAAGGGGGACAAAACTTGCGGTGTGCAACCATGAGACACTGAGACATGCCAATGCCTATAACATAGCTCGGTAGCCTTTCCCAGTCATCCTTATACTGAGAGCCTTATTACATACCTTGCTTCAGATGGAACCACAACAGAAAATATGATTACTCAAGATAAAGTGTTAAGGAAGTGATGGTTTGAGCAATTCAGCCTGCAAGGCATTCTGAGAATTGACTTGCTGTTGCCTGAGCTGAGAACTGTCACTTCAAAATTCTCTGTAGAGAGCATAAGCATGCAGGCACGGGGGCAGATAAACATTTTTCCTTACTCTGTTAGATTCACTCATTTTTATTTATGATGTTGCATTTTCACTGAGAGATGAAGTGCTGGACCAAGCTCCTTCCTTGATACTGGAGATTCATGATTAAATTCCTCACCCTGCATGCATTTGTACAGCACCTTGGCCAAGTTAGCCTCTGTGCCTCAGCATCCTGTCCAGAAAATGGGAAAACTTGCTTGAAATGTACATGTATCCACAAACACAGTGGCTATGAGAGTTCTGTTTCCTTCAGACCCATGAGATGCTAGCAAATCCTTATTTCCAGCAGAGGTCTGTCTGCTACTTACCAACCAACCTCCCAGTTTTCTGTGGTGACCCTATCTCTCGGATGAGGGAAAGCATGGGTACTGTGACATTCCCCACCACAGCAAAGCTCATAAGACAGCATTTATTCAACCAGTTCATCCAGCTACCATAATAAACTGCTAAGTCACAAGGCTTCCCTAACAGCTTCCCTGGGAGATGAGCTCCAGGTGGTCCCAAAAATATGGAGGCTGAAAGTAGGTGTGCTGAAGCAAAGAGCTCTGAAATCTCCTAGTGAAGGCCACAGAGTCTCAAGTGTGCTGGTGGGGCTCTTGGCAAAGGGCGGAGGGACAGCTACGTGACCGCCATCCCTGGAATGCAATATGGGGAGGAAGGGATGCCTGCAGCAAGGTGCCACTGCAAGTATCAACACAGAGGTCCTCCTCTGAAGTCTTGACTCAATTTTACCAGGGCCGGAACTCGGCAGTAGCTATATCTTGTCTTTAGCACATCTAAAATCCAAGTGAAAAGAGGAAAGGGAATGGGCATGCTTAGAAACTAACACGCAGGCAGAGTCTGAGCGGTGTTACTACTTTCTCCTTAAGTAAGTAGGAGATGTTAAAAGCTTAAAGAAAGAAATGGAAAGAAGGAAGAAAAAAATGGTCACATCTGCTCCTCTGTGAAAGTTTTCAGAAATGCAAAATATTCTGCAAAGTAGGCCAGTGACTAAATACAGACTAAATCTTGTAGCGTGCTTCTTTCTGGAGCCCAAAATACATCTGGCATGCTTGGGCACGCTGAGCTATGCCCCTCCTCACCTAATCTAGCCCATGAGCTGTGGTATTTTGAGTTGTTGCTGGGACAAAAAAGAAATGGGTAAAAACACCACACAGGAGAGTCTGACGGACCGTCGGCTTTGCATGATGTCTGGAAGCCTCCAACCCATTTTGCCCTTTTGTATTTTCTTAATACGCCTCCGTGATGCCAAATGCAATTAAGCCTGATCTGCTCAGCACTGGGAGATCCTCAGCTTCACCTGCGGGACCAACGTCATCTCCCCAGCTGGCTGCACCAGACAGAGAGGTTACCCTGTCAGAGCACAGGGCCTGCAGTGTGTGGCAAGGCTGGGCCTGCAGGGCACAGGGCTCAGGCCACAGTGCACACCTCTGCGGGATGCTGTGATGCGTGCATGTGGAACGACGTTGGGGCGAGTCTTCCGGCCACAGGAAGCTGATTTGGCATTAAAGACAAAGTTTTTAGCTAACGTGGCTTTCTTCTGATCAATAATTAGTGTGGCATTCTTGGGCCTCGTGAAGTGGACTCTTTCAGTGGACTTATTAACTTGCACTTCAGTGCAAAAAACCTGATTGTTGGAAATGCTAAGCACATCCTTGCTGGCAGATGACCCAGACAGCCCCTGTGATGTTAGTTTGCCTTTTGCTGACCGTCTCCTCCCTGGAGGAAAGGAGTAGAAGGACAGCCAGGAGAGGGGCACCGCAGCTCATTGTGAGCGACAAGCAGATGGGCAGGAAAAGTCAGGAAGTGAGAAGCGGGAGATCATTTCAGGACATGTTTATATGTGGGTACTTACTAAGAGAGCTATTCTGGAAACTATTCACAATACATTTCTAAGCGTAGGCAAGTTTTTTGGTGAAAAATTAACAGGAAATTGGATAGATGATGTTGTCAATTCTTATTTTTTAGCCAAATAGATTGCTGGTGGAGAGAAAGCAAAAACACCCAACAACAGGGACAAATGGTTAAACAAATGCTGAGGACTAGGTTCAAAGTCTGAGGAAGCGATCCCAGTGCATTACCCACCAGCAGTCCAGCTGGGTGACAGCGAGGAACAAACAGAGACCCGATAAATGCTCTTTCATCTTCTCTCTCTTGAAAATGAGGGGAGAATCCACTGCATTCACGTGAAACATTAAAATGTACATAAATCACACTGCATGCAAACCACCTGCTCTCAGCAGCTGCCCCGTCCTGGAGTTTATAGCTTCACCCTGCTACAGGCAGGATGCGGATTCAGTGAGTTTCCATTTTCAACTCTTGTTCTGTTGTTGTTGTTTTTTCTGTTGTTGATCACATATGAACAAAAAATCAATAGACAGCAGCTAATGTAGCACTTCTAAAGACAACTATAACAAGTACTCCACTTTGCATTATGACAAGAGATACAGGGGAGGACAATTTCTTCTCCCCTGCAGTGCTCAAAAAAGCAAATATTTTGTTAGACTGCTGTGTTTAATTTGCACCGACAGGACCTTCACTTCTCATTACCGGTGGCTGAAAAGTCTGTCTCAAACATTTACCACACTGGGGCTTTCAGGAGTTTATTCCATCCCTCCCAAATTTCTGTGTGCTGTTCTTTACATAAGACACATTTGTAAGGCTTGCCACCTATGTATATAAGTGCAGGGATCTTCTAAATTTGCAATAGCTCAGGCATTACAGCCTATTGGTACTAACTACAGTGCTGCACAGAAATCAGACCTGATTTATAAGCAAAGCCCCTGACAGTTTACAAAAATAGTTACCTTTTCTAGTTCCTGCTGGGGCCATAAGACTCACAAAGTATCTGCTTTAAGTTACTAATATTACATCTGTGATATGGAAGGTGGTACAATTCAAGTCGTTCGAGACTAAGAACATCCCTATATGGCTCTAAATGACATGCACAGGACTTGTCACAAGGCCAAGCATGATGCAAGTTTAATGCTCCAGGACACAAAACCCACTAGTGTACTTTTAAAAATCAATTACCACATACTCAGAAGCAATTTTGTATCAATCAGTTCCTATTTTAACACAGTCACTATGTTTTTGCGCATACTTGGCACTACTACTCGATGTGGAAACGGCACTGAAGTTCACAGTTTTCCAGGGACTCCTATCAAGTTTAAAACTGCAGAGAGGGAGTGTCACCTTCAGCTCCCAAAACCTGCAGAGGATGCTATGTTTTCCTAGACCCTAACAACCTCTGTTCCCATTACCGAAAGGCCAAAAATGCAGATAAAATATTTAGTGTGAGATCATGTTGCCAAAAACATTCACTCAACCGATAGAAAACAGTTGTGCATAAGCAGTAATTCTACAAACCAGCAAAAGTAAGCTAGGTAAGGTATCAACAAGTCCTCATTCACCTGTTGATAAAGATATTTTTATGTACTGAAGAACAGTTTTACCTTTAAGTGACTGAGCAAAGTCTTTCTAACATGCAAATAGTATTTATGATTCTGCACAAGAGCTTTCTAAGATCTGTTCAGAGAAAACAAACAAGTGCTTTGTGGATATTTAAACTACATTTTATAAAAAAAAGCCATGCACAGAAACCTTTATAACTCACCCAATACTTAAAAGTTGTTTCAAGAGAAACAGGAGCTAAGTTCTCCCAGCGACATGCCTTCCTGATTGTAAATAGAGGCTGAAGTCTAAAATAGATAGCCTATCATTCAGCACAGCCACATCTGACATGCAAACTTCCAGAGGGTATAAAAGTGCTGGCGACTTACACAGGCAGTCCTCGGATAGAATTCCTTCCAGCACAGGGGAGCCCTCAAGACAGCTCCAAGAAGCATCAGCACGAGTCCAGAGCCGTGTTCAGGAGGTGGAAATCTGCCTCCTCTTAAGCAAAGAATTCTGCTGGGGGTGGGCACTGATAAAACACAACACTGCGTCACAATTGCACTCATTAGGCAAACCAATCCAAGGAAGCTCATATTAAAACAACAAAATGTTCTCTCTCTCTCTCTCTCTCTCTCTCTCTCTCTTTCTTTTTCCCCCAAGCACAGGCATAGACCAGATAGTGAACCTCTTTTTTTTTTTTTAAATCTCTTACCAGGAGCAGTGACCACTGGGCATTCTGGGCTGATCGGGTGGGCTCTGAGAAGCCCACTTTGCAAGCACACTGAGCCTACACTTCATGTAAATGGTGAAAGTGCATTTAGCAAGATAGTATGCACATCCGATTGAGGAAAGATGTTGCACGTTCGTTACTTTATCCATGTCAGTAGAGGTCTCACAGGCTACGCAGACTGCAGAAAGCTGAAGATGTGCACGAGTGTGGGCTGGAGCAATGCCTAAGCAAGTAACTTCACTTACAAAAGTTCAGCCTTGATTACATAGGCATAATTCCTTGAACCACCTTCCTTGGAGTAGGAAGAAATCTTGCATGTGTGTCAGAGCAAAAGTAATGTTTGCGTAAAAGCACCCAGCTTAGCTTTATATAAAATATGTCCTTGAATACCATAAGATACAATCAAACTAATTCAGCAGCAAGGAACTGAAATCAAAACTTCATCGTTGTAGTTTAAAAACCTGATATATGTAGGTTTACTTCAAGGATAAACCAGGCTTCTGGTTTATAAGTAAATGGCATTTCAAACTTAACATTTTTACTAAACTTTTAGGTTTGACTCCGTTCTGAATCACATTCAAACATAACAAACTCAAATTTGCCATGTCCTCCAAATTTGAGAAAAATCAAGTCACTGATTTAAATCTGCAAGCATAGAGTTGGAAACTTAATTCTTACCTCATCTATTTTTTCAAGTCCAAATAAAGTCATAATATTGCTTAACAAGGAGGTAAAGGATTTCCAAACTGAGCTCAGCTGCAGATCACAGTCAGGGATAATTTGGTAAATCTGAAAAGTGGTTTATATTTGTTAAAAAAACACACGTGGATTAGTAAACCTACATCATCTTCTACAGAGAATTAGGGCAAATCTCCAGCTAGAAATCTCTAATGCAGAAATGACATTAAAACCTTCCAATTAAAAAAAAGAAAAAAAAGAAAAAAAAAAAGATAAATATCAGGCCAGGATTACTTAGAAGAAATGTTAACTCTTTAGAGAAGGTCAACACCCAACCACTATTAAGCTTGCCCCAAGGCCCACAGCTTTGTGCACAGCTAAATCTCAGGTCTGGATATAGAGTCTCTCCTTTTCATGTTGTAATTGCTGGCAAACAAGCTCACCAGTTTTAGAAAAGCGAGAAACTGGTTTTCCCTTCTTACAAAAGCCACATATGCTGACAGTGAGAAGGTAAATCTTTTCCTGAAGATATAAACACATCCTACTTTTTATCCTAGTTTTTAAAAGCAGCATCAATCAATCCACATGAGAGTGAACCTGATTGTAAACATGGAGTCAGCTTGTATTTATAGGTCCAGATTCCAAGGATTTAAGGAAGTGAATAAACAAACACAGAAACTTTCTTGGAGTACTTATTTAGCTTTATACAGTAGGAAAAACAAATGAAAAAAATACCTACGAAAAAAAAAACAGAACACAAAATATTATTTCACGTTCTGTTTATAGCCGACATGCTGTTGATGACTGGCACGGTAAAGCGTGGTTCAGACACGAAGGATCAGAAGCAGATTCAGCCCCCCTCCAGCTCTCCCCAAACAGTGGTTCATCCAGCGTGGAGTGCCACCACAGGTGTGCAGATGCAGGTAGGAAGGCCTTCCAGAGGACACTCCTTGGCTGGGCTACTTGGGAGGTACCTCCATCTATCCCCAAAGCCAAAGCTGCCAGCCAACGCTGTGGGAACCATCTCAGACCCACACAGACAACAAAGTAGAACCCTTTGGGTGCCACTTCCCATGAGCCAGCCTGACCACAGCCATGGTTTCTTGTTGACGTAAACTTCAGAGCAATTGCAAAGGATATAATAAACAGCACAGAAAAAGGAAATATCTTTCAAGCTTTTGTTCTGCTAAATCAGCACTGTGGACCTCAGGCATGGGAAAAGTCGATCCAAGATAGGTTGATCATTAAAAAAAGTTACAATTTGGGATACCACTAAAGAAACAGGCAAAGGAAAATTTATACGACCACAAAATAAATGATGAGGTTCGGCTTCTGGCAGTGGTGGCACCGGTTGGGTTCCCATCAAAACAAATATTTGTAGAAATTATAAATATTACATATTACAATTACAATCAGATATTGTAATTTTTTTTTCTTGATTGTAATTTACTCTGGAAAGTCCACAACTGAGGGATCCCTGTTTGATTCAACAATTCCAGTGTCGGCAGATTTATATTCTGCTTTAAATAGACTAATAGGATGTGCTGATTAAAATAATCAATTTTCATTATTTTCTGAAAGATGCCAAGGTTCTTTTTTATCAGTAACTAAAGCAGCATTAATTGGCAACTTCAGGACACTGTTATATCAAAAGTAACTGCCTTTTTTTTCCCATTCAGATGGGAAAGCCACATATTTATGCAGTTAGAGGTATTTTAAAATGCATACAGCTTCAGAAGAAAATAAGGGAATTGGCTGTCATTCTCTAACATGAAAAACTGTAGGATTTGGAATACCTGCAAGCTGTGTTTAGTCAAAAAAAGCAATGCAATAAAAACATCCAAAAGCTGCCCAACATTGTTCCAGTTGCACTCTGATGTCTTAAATAAGGTAACCGACCGATTTTCAGACTTTGGCATACCTATTGATACTCTAAAACTGGGAGCCACATGCAGTTGGAACTCAGCACTTTTGATTTCCCTGTGCGTGTGCTCCTGATCCTATAGGGAATCCCCACCTCCAAATGATGAAGAGAAAATGAACAAGCATAAAGGAGAGATGAAGGTGGATGGATGGCTCTGAATTTCTTCTCTGCAGATGCCAGACCTGGATACACTCCCGAGCAAAACCACAAACACTGCTTGAGCCGGAATGAGCCTGCTCTGATCAACATCTGTGTACTCACTTTTGCATTTTGGGTGTCAAGCTCCAACGCATTCTGTAATCTATCAGGATAATCTCCAAGTAGAAAGAGATATATCTGTATTTCACTCAACAATCTCAAACAATCTCAGGACTGACTGTAAAGTCCAATGTCATAGACATAAAAATTAAAAAGCTGGTGGACTTTCAGAGATGGATTGCGCTTTTTCACTTTTTGCTCTGAGAAAGCAGAAAACTGGGGGGGCCTTTTTTTATCAGCTCCAAATTCTGTCACGTTGCCATGTGAAACTTTTTTTCCAGCAAGCCCTTGGTCTCCCAGGGTGGAATGGCTATCCCAATGAGGAGACTTCCATTCCCAATGGCCAAGGTGAACTTACTGTACTTACATTAGCATGCAGGGAGAGCTGCCATATTGCAGCGTGACTCTGCTTGTAGCTACCCATCATCTTTTGAGCAAGTAAGCCCTGGGAAAATGGAAAGGAGGAAGCCACAGCTGGAACTGCTGGAGGCCAAGCCTGGCCTGGAGGACAACAGAGGCTGGGAGAATGAGGCTGATTCCAGTGCCTGACACAGAACAAGCCCATGCTGAGCCAGCAGGACTTCAAAGGCAGTAAAACCATTCCGGAGAATCAAGGCTTTGTTCAGTGCTGATTCGAGCACTGCTCCAGTTAATGCCAGGAACCAACTGGACTTGTATCACCCCAACTCTGGCTGACTCACTGAGGCTGGGCTTACAACATTCATATTTGTGCAAAGGAATGGGAGAACCGCTGCCCCGTGTCTCCTGGGACTTTATCAACTATCTTCCCTCCTGAGCCCCACCTCTAAAGTAAGCAACCAATATGGGCAACGAACTTTTAAAAACCCCGGCTGCTGCCGACAATTCAAGTAGCATTATTCCAAATTACTTATCAACCTACATTAACTACACATAGAACACAAAAATTGGCTGTACAATGTTAAAGGCAATTTGGAAATTCAGTGTTTCACAAATTCAAAGGCTTATGCAAAGATCCCCTGGTAAAAAGCCAGAATGAGGTTGCCAGAATTCAATAATGGGAATTTTCAGATAAAGGAAATATGACACCTCAATCCCCAAATTAACTGCCATTTTCATTTTGTTTGGGGTTTCATGTGACTGCTGTGATGTCTTCTCCCACCGAGCTACAAGAGAACTCTAGGGCTCCCCAGAAGCTAGTGAACCTCTCTCAAGAGGGAGGCAGAATGAGTAAGCAGTTATCAACACATTTAAGCATCCTGAGTGGCCCACGCTGGCATCCTCCAAAACCAGCACGTCCACCATGACAGAAGATCAGGCACTGCTGAAATGGGCTAGCTGAACTGCTAAAAGCAGGAAAGGACCAGTGATGAAATTATAAAGGTGGCAATACTGATGCAGACACTGAAAGCTGTGGCTACGGCTTCATGCTGTTGGAACAGTAGCCAGCTATGACACCTAGGAGCCTGGTAATGACATACACAGGCTTTAATACTGTCTGGAGAAAGGTCCAAGCCACTTCTGTCACCAAAGAAAGCTCTCCCTTCACACTTTCCATTACATGCTGACCATATGAAGAACAGCACCTGCCACCCAATAAGTCTGTTTGCCCTCAACGATGAATAGCGGCTGTTCTTCAGAGTCCGTGTATTGGTCCAATTCTACCTCCTACAGTCTTTACTGCTACAAACATGGGGAGCACAATGGTGAGACAGAATCCTTGCAGTCCAGCTATAAGAAAGAGTTAACACGCTGCTTCACTGTAGGCTGGTGGTGCTGCTGGAGCAAACAGGTGGCTGACAGACCTGTCACACTGGCTGGTAACTAAATCACTGCCGATGTGACATGCCAAAGAATGTCCCACGATCGGGTGCATGGCTTGGCAAACACCTGCAAAAGGGACTTACTAAGGGCATGTGCTGTGAAGTAGGTCAAGCAAAGCCAGGCTTAACTCTATGAAAAAGGTCAGTCTCCACCTCAGTGCTTCTCTGGTACTAGACCAAGCGCTGAAAACCTTGGAAAAAGTTGACATACAAACAAGATTAATATAAGGATTTGGTCACAGACCTTGTTATCAAGAATATTCCCTCAGCTGAGTGACTGCTGATGGAAAGATGATTCTGTGTTTTATCTGGGGCTCTTCTAACCTGCAAGCAAGCCCTGGTGACATCAGTGTTTCTGCTTTGGCAGGGCAGAGCCCATGTCTCATTGGAGCACATGGAAGGGTCCTAAAGGCACGGGCAGGATAATGGGACACGCACTGCCTCCAGTGAACTGACAAGTGCATTCGTCTGCGGCAAGAGCTCAAACAGCTAAAATTTCTCTGCTTGCTGACATACAAGCTATAAAGAGAAGAGAAAGTCATTAAGGTAGCAGGAGATATTTCCTTGAGTACATAGCACCAGCAAACAGTGCCAGTGACTGGTATGCCTCATCCTCTTAAAAAGGTGTTTATAGCTAAGCTGTGGTGGCGATAATGATGCATTACAGCACCTCGATGGCTGCCCGAAGGAGGAAAGACAGCATGGATGCAGCTGAGAGGTCAGTAATAGCAAAGGGTATCCCAAAAGGATATCCCTCCTGCCTTTATGGAGAAGACCAAAAATCAAACACAGCTACAGTAGGGCTCTGCTGTGCCCACTACAGCTTGGATAGGGACTTCCTTAATCTGCCCAACAGGAGGAATAAGCACCTCAGCACAGCCCTGTTCAAAGGAGAAAAGAATGCAGAAAAGAAATAAAAAGAAGTCTACAGCAGCCAGGTATGACAACATCAAGAGAAGAGGGTTCTCTGGAGCACAGGTGCAAGCGTAGAGCATAGTTCTTGCAGGACTTGGAAGCAGCTACTGTTTCCTCTGTGATATGGACAAGGAAAAATGACTCAGAATCAGAGAATGGCAGTGTTTGCAGGGAACCTCTAGAGATCATTGAACCCATTCTCCCTGCTAATGGAGGTTCCCTACAGTAGGTCGCACAGGTAGGTGTCCAGATTGGTCTTGAATATCTCCAAACAGCTTCCACAACCTCTCAGGACAACCTGTTCCAGGGCTCTGTCACTCTCAGTGTAAAGACGACTCATCATTATCTTCAAAATGAATGAAGATCAGGAAAAAGAAAAATAATAATAATAATTAAAAACACTAAAAAAAAATCATTAAACAAATAATCTACCATTAATAAACAACTGGTTGTTTCTGGTCACTGAGATCTCCAGCAGTCACAGAAAGCACTTCCTTTCATATCTGTTCTACACAGAAATTAAAAAGGGAAAATTAATTATGCCATTCTTACGACTGTCAGTCAGTTCCTCAGCTTTGAATTAACTATGCATTGAAGTGAATCTGATGAACACAATGATGTGAAAAAAAAGCAGTTGCTCTGAAACTGTGGAGTACATTACTCCCAAAATGGGTTTAAAATTTCAATCAACGCTTTCTCCAAGTGTTTAACCAATTACTTCCTGCAATTCAATTTCTGGCTTCTTTAAAAATTCTGTTGATATGAACTCCTTTCAATCACTTCTTGTAATACAAGTAGCTAAACAAATTACATTTAAATTATATTGCAAGTTTCTTTTTCCTTCAAATCTGACCAAGCAGGGTTTTAAAATAAACATGATTCTTTCCAGTTTTAAAATTTCTCAAAGAAAAAGAATAATTTTCCATTCTCCAAAGCAATCCAGAATGTCAGCCACACTTTTCAGTCGTGTACATTCAATTCTGAAAGACAGTGTCACTAATCTAACGTGAAATTCAGGTATGCAGAAGGCTGTTACGTATCTATTTAAAAACATAATTGTCAGTTGCTGACAAGTGCTTTCAAAATTTTTAAAAATTAGAAGCAGTCCCATCAGCTCACCTACCAATTCTGGGCTTTTATGCTGCCTGGGATTCATATGGACTTACTCAGAAAACGTAGAGAATTTCATTGCACAAACTCAGAGGCACAGCTGTCCACCAAGCAAGCCTTCCTGGTTGAGTCCTCCTGGGTGGACCCAACAAGATGTACACCAGGCAAGGAGCTGTGCTGGGCAAACACCAGCTGCACAGAGTGAGAGGTGATACAAAGAAAAGAGAAATGTTCAGGTTTGCTTGTTTGCTTGCAGCAACAGACACTGAAGTTTATTGATTCCAGTTTCAGCAGCTAAAAATCCATGAAAACATTTTAATATTATACAGACAATACTATCCCATATTAAATTTTCTACCAAAGTGATAATATAGGCCAGGATTTTCTCACAGTCATTGTGATTTATCAATTAGTACAATAACACCTATTTTAAAATATAAATATTAAGAAGTGCAAATAGCTTTTTTATCTCGGTATAATTCAGCTGTTCAATTATACGGAAATATCTAAGGAAAGAGATTGAAAAAAGAACCCAGTGTTACAATACAACAGTTAGCTGTAAAAATAGCTGGACACATTCTCAGCCACTGTCTCTCAACCGTTCCCTTTATATCCACTGTGAAACTGTTTCCAACACACTAATCACATCCATTCTGAAGTAACTAAAATTACATGATTTCGAACTATTTTCATTAGAAAAGCAGTCCTTTAGCAACTGCTTTTACTCTTCCAAGTAATTGTATACTCTTAAAGGCCAAATATTCAGCCAGTGTGCAAAAATAACCGTAGCCTCTTATTAAGGATAAAAAGCCACAAAAGACTTCACATTAAAAGCAAGGATGCCTCTACCAGCAGCACTGCTCAACACTGAAAGTTACATTTAATGTTAAAAGTTTCAATACATAAATGTTAAAATCTTAATAACATTGGATCGGTCTTACAACAACGTGCCGAACAGCTCGGCTAGTATTTCCTTGGAGGTACTTCCAGTAACAGCCAAGATGTTCAAGTAACTACCTCTGTAAACAGCTCTCTCAACTCAGCTGTAAGAAATCTGCACTAAACACCCTACAGCTCTGACAAATTGTCTTATCTATCTGGAACGTTTTTGGGAGCAACAGCCAAATAGACTAAACTGATTAATATTTGATTACAACGTCTGTCTATGGATAGCATAATAACAATACATTATGAGGTTACTCAAATCAGAGAGACAGCACTGTCTTTTTTTGCTTTGACCTAAGCACCTGTCACACAGCAAACAGCAAAGGCTGTTAATTAAATGCAAGCAAGACTCCCATCTCCTGTTCTGTAACTGCTGTGTCTGATCCTCTCCCTATTCAACATATGTTTTGACAGAAAAATGAAATTGATTTAAAGTACAAAGTGGCAGCCATCTAATCCAAAGATAAAACCACAGTGATATAAGTTATGCTCTTCCTAAAACAAACTTGAAGCCATGATTATATTAAAGACACAGATATGAGGGGATTTTTCAACTTCCAAGCAGATATGCAAGCAAGGTATTACAATCCAGGGGTGCAGGTAAATGAATAAGCAAGCAAACTACGTGATGTTTGTGCAGCGTCCTCTCAATCCTGCAATCCCTTCTAGAAAGTCTGGGTCTACATCTCCCTCTTCTTTACTCATGTTCTTCTCGCATGGCTTGGTCTCAGAAACTTTCCATGCCTGTAACGGAAACTCGAGCCAACTTCTTAAATGTATGATTTCTTCATCTCCACTCATCATCATCCACTTCTGTTTCTGAGAAGCTCCTCATCATGACACCTGTATCTCAAGAAGCAAAACAGGAAACATCACAGGGATGAAGCAAGGAAAGATGAATAATAATATGCCTCTGTGTCTTTAATAAAATCACAACTTTCACTCAAGTTCCTTTTAGGAAATAGAGTTCCTTTTGCTAAAGTATCACCAAACCAGGTGTGTAAGCACCCAGTGTCACAGTCAGCATAACCAATGATACCTCCTCATCCACGTCTCTGCTCCTATCACGATGAACAGAAGTCCTGTGCAAGTCTTACATACTGTGGGAAACCTCCTCAGGTGCCAAGCCTGCCAAATTCGTCTGCAGCAAGCGGCTCCACTGCCAGTTCCTGCTGACCCATCTGCTGACCTACCCACAGTGAGCACAGTGTGAGCTGTCTTTACCCAGGAAGCTGTCTTTGCCCAAGGAAGTAGCGGTATAGCCCACAATTGATGTCACAGCCTTTACTTCCCCAACTTCTAAAGCCACTCAATGTTTGAGTTTTTTTACACACTTCTCAGGTAGAGGAGCACTGCTACGAACTGTGACAAACGTCTCAGTAAAGCCTCAGTTATTTCCAGTACATTTGTCCCCAGAACAATATTCCCAAGCTTTGGGGTGGAAGAAACTTGCCTGGCTGTTACCCCGTGTACTTCATTCAATGGGCTTTCAGTCACCCAAAGCTTGGGACCAAGTGGGCCCAGAGTCAACAGCACTGCTCAGAGCCAATAGCACTGCTCACAGCCAATAGCACAAAGGCAGGCAGCAGGATGAGGTGATCAAGGCCAACAGGGCAACGTGGCCACCTCATGCCTGAACAAGCCGCCCAAACCCTCCGCCTGCTTTGTGACCTCACCAAATGCTGACCAAGGGGGTCAGGAGAGAAGAACAGTCACCGAAGGCAGCCTGCAAGCCAGCTCTCCATCAGACAAAAGCAAAAAAAAAAAAAGTTATCCCTGCCCATTATGTTTAAGGCTGTATTTAAGACAACACAAGCACCCAAATTTTCTCCAAGCAAGGGCAGAGCAGTGCCCACTTCTTACAGTTCCTATCTCAAATGTTCAAAACTCCACCTTTTGTTTGAAACCCTCCTTTCTTCTACAAAAGCCCTTGGCAGCAGCACTCCCCATATACCTGGCTCACTTTGCTTGAAAAGACAGCACTGCCCTTCATCAGCATTGCAAAGCCCCAGCGGGGTTGGTTCTTTTCAGCTAGCAAGGAGGGACAGCTTTAGAGACAGCATCTCGTGAAGCACCAAAAGGCTTAGCTTTGCCTCTTGCACACTGCAGAAGAGAAGATAACTTTGCCTTGGACAAAGAAACCCTCTGTCAATGCTCCGGATATCGTAGGAATGATAGCTGATAAGTAACTGGGCAGAAGTGTATGTGGTCTGCAGCGATTACATGTCAAAGAAAAATATACATTTGCCTATTTCTGAACTCTTGAAGAAGTCCTTTCCTTCAAAAGTGCTTACAAGGCAAACAGTTCCAAAACCTGTGCCTCAATTGTTGTGGCTGCTGGTCAGAAACTCAGGGAATTCAACTACCATACGTTTCAGGAGCTCAGAGTATAAAAGCAGAAGCAGCCCCAGCAAGACACTGAGAACATGCCCAGATAACCATCCAATTATTGTATACTGCTGTGATCCTCCATCTTTTATCGTGGTGATCACTGTATGCAAGATACAGAAACTGCAATTTCACTGTTTTGTAATCATCGTAACTCCACGTTATTTGTGAGAGCCAGAAATGACCTGGCAACAATTAATTCAATTATTAACATCCTCACTCATTAATCAGATGTCTACACTCAGCATACACACATTAGAGATTACAAGACATCCGCATTCCTCACTGTTGCATTCCCACAGAGAACTGCAGAAAAAGATGAATATTTGCGGCTGAACCTGATGTCAAAAAGATCTGATGCCAGCTGTCACCTGAATGCCTCAAACAACTGAAAAATTTTTCATTTTTCTTTTGAAGAGACAACTTGCTGGCAGGCTGTGCCTTCTAACTTTGATCTTCATAGCAGCCAACACGAGCAGAATTTTGTAGCTCAATAACAAAACACAGAAACCTCACGGGCTGTTAACTCAATTACCATACTTTGGCAAGGAAGCTTCCCCCCTATACCTTGGAGAAAATCTTTAGATTAGACAGCACTTGCTTTAAAGGCACATGCACCTCAAAGATGCAGTGTAACTGTTCACGTACTTGATTTCTTCGAGGGGAAAAACATTCCACAACAACTTGCTTGCAGGACTGGTGTCTTCCCTCATTTCCCCAGAAAACAACACTTACATAACTATGCTGACTGTCTAATGCACAGACATGGGCACTGCAACTCCGTTTGATGGGAAAGGACAGAGATTTCACAGGTGCTCCCTGCAACAACAGACTTGCAGAGTAACCAAGTGATGCAGCCCCCAAGCGATGAGCTGCTTCACAAACATAGGCAGACACTGCGTTTTCTTAAAACACTCATAAAGCACAACATGGTGCTTGGTCGCTCAGACACCATCCTGCTCATAATGGAAAGAAATGTGCTTCAGCTACTGCAGTGCTACCAAAACTGGGAAGCTGCAGGAAACCCACCTCATTAGCTGAGCTGCTCACAGAGCATCTGACATGTTAGCAGACAGTGCTCTCACTTTCATAAAGACATTTGGTCAATAGTTCTCACCTTTCACCAAGGAAAACAGATGCACACTGCAGTATAGATGACCCAAGGAATCCCTTAAAAAAAAAAAAAAAGCCTCTCAATCCTTTCCAAGAGAATCCTGCCCTGGGTGGGCGCGCTGCAAACTGCCATGACAGGTCAGATTTCTGGTCCATCTGCCTGAGAGTTCTGCCTACCCAGATCGGGACCAGATGCTTCAGAAGGTGGAGCAGCTTGCAGGGTGAACAATGATGTGATTCACCCAAAGGGGAAATTCCTTCCTGACCTCATCAATTAGCATGAAGGTTTATATCCCTAATTTATTTTTAATCTTATTTACTGCTACTCTGGATATTATCATTATATATATATAAACGTCCAGGTCTGCTTGGAATCTGACTAAACTTTTGGCCTCAGTAATATCATGTGGCATAATTATATGAGGTTTCAAATGTACTTATTTTCTATTTCATTTAACATCTCTTTGTTCTTGCACTGTGGGAACTATTAACCACCTCTTCCCCTTCCTTTGGCTCCAGCTGGCTTGCGCCATAAGCAACCATGCCACATTGCTTTCTGGTAGAGCAGAAACATGATCTGAGGGCCTTTAAAGCCATAATTTAGCAACTTTATTAGTTAGCCAACAATATTTCTACAACCAGAGTTTCTGGGATCTGCTGGAAGTTGGCTGCTCCATCAAAATTTCACTAGCTCCTACCCAATTCCAGATCTTACAGACTTGCTTTTCTGATCTTTTCCATGTTAAGTCCTACCATCCTTAGAAGCAAACTGCTTTGCCTGGTACCACGTTCTTCAAACTCCCTCAAGATTCTGAGAAATTTACTTCTAAAAGAACAAAGAAGCAGCACAACATGCTCGGCTTTTCAAGGTCATACAGAAACCTCTCCCTCTGAGCAAAGAGCTCCCCTCCCATCTCCATGCCTGAAAAAAGAATGGTGTCCAGCTGAGCTCAGCCCAGCCCACTGTGCTCTTGAGCAGTGTCCCTGTGGGCCACGGGTTCCTGTGTGCAGTAACTTCATCCTTTGCTGCTGCTTACAGATGAGCTGATGACGTACTCATCAAAACTCCTAGGCTGAGCTGTAGCTAAAGCTCCAGTGCAATTGGTCACTGCCGCTTCTAGCACAATACTTGCAGAAGGCATCAAGGTATAAAGCCACACCTTAATTCAACAGAAGTTTGGTGACAAAAAATAAAAATAAAAAAATAGAACTACATACAGAAGCAGCAGACAGGGAAGGGAGAACACTAAAACAACCTTGAGCATTCTGGATCCTCACTATTCCTCAAAACACACTCTTCCTCTTGCAGCTCCTGGAGCTTTGCACTCCAGGCCAAAGGATTGTAACCCCTAAGTCCTTAGGAGAGAAGGAGCAAGTCTGGATGATATCTCACTGGAATACCTCACGGCCCTTCAAAGAGATCAAAGAAGTGTTACAGCATCTGTGAGAAACGCTGCGTAACTAGCATTGTTTTACCACATGTGCTTTGATTATGGGCTTAGAACTGGTGAATTATGTCAAGTGAATACTTCTTGGCCTCAAGCAAAAAGAAAATTACAACATTTCATCCTTTTTAGTGAGATCTTCAGGCATGGAACCAGTCAAGAGACAACTCCTGCCCCAGCCTTAATGTAAGGTCCATAAACGGATGGAGCTCTTTAATGATGAAAACAGTGTTAACACAACTGGTACAAGCACCACTTTGCCAACTGTCAGCTCACTGAATAATACAATCCCATGCAGCTTTTGCCTCTATTTGGTTCTACCATATGTGAGACCTGTGATTGTGTGGACTCCAATCAGCATATGCTCCTCAATGACCTCCCCATGATGTTTAATGGCTACATAGCTGCGTTAGGGACTCTGCTCCAGAGTAATGATCTTAATATTTCTTTCCAGAGCTCATGAATGTTTTCCTTCTACAATACATCTGTAAAGACTGAACCCAGTGCTCTCTCAGGCAAGCCACTTACACTGTGGTCCAAGCCACAAATTCCAGAGCACTGCCTTATGTTCTGTCCCATTTGGTGGGCCAGGGTGAGGTTAACCTTTTAATTCTCTGTGCAGTAACCAGGAATAATGACAATTACTTGAGGGATTCAAATAAATTACAAATTTACTTAAAACTCAGGGGAATTATACTACCGTCATGTGTCAAAAGAGAGAGAGTCTGGTAGTCTTAGGTTCACATAGAAGGGGGGGAGGGGAGGATTACTCTTATTCTCTCCCTCCTCCCTCACTTTAAGTTAGAATCATTTGAGTCAGAAGGGACCTCTGAAGGTCACCTAGTCCAATGCAGTGAACACAGATACCTACAGCTAGATCAGCTGCTCAGAGCTTGGTCCAGCCTAGCCTTGAATGTCTCCTTGGGGCATCCACCATCTCTCTCTGGGCAAGCTGTTCCAGTGCTTCACTACCCTTATTGCAAAAAACCACCCTCCTCATATCCGATCTAAATCTCTTTTCATTTGAGACCATTTCCCCTTGTCCTTTCACAACAGACCCTGCTAAAGAGGCTATCCCTTTCCTTCTTATAGCCCCCCTATAGATACTGAAAGGCTGCTCTCAGGTCTCCCCAGAAACTTCTCTTCTCTAGTCTGAACAGCCCCAGCTCTCTCAGCCTGGTCTCGCAGGAGAGGTGTTCCATCCCTTGGATCATTTCTGTGGCCCTCCTCTGGATGCGCTCCATCAGGTCTGTGTCTCTCCTGTACTGAGGACTCCACATCTGCACGCAGCACTCAGATGAAGTCTCATCAGTGCAGAGCAGAGGGGCAGGATCACCTCCCTGACCTGCTGACAATGCTTCTTTGGATGCAGACCAGGTACAGTTGGCTTTCTGGGCTGTGAGGTCACACTATTGGCTCATGTCCAACTTGCCATCCACCAGCATCCCCAAGACTATTTCTGCACGGCTGTGCTCTATCCTCCAGCTTGTTACTGGGAAAGAGACGGCAAAGATCTGGTAACACACCACTGCCCAGGACAACCTGGCTTAGTTGATCTGCCACCTACAAGAGAATTACCTCTCATTCTTAAAACCCCACTGAATCTTTATGTTTCTAGACAGAGGAAACATAAGGGGGAGTCTACAAAAGCCTTACCAAGGCTGCCAAAGACCTGAACTTCCATTTCCTCTCTGCAGAGTCTGAAAAGGGCTTTCCTTTCAATAAATCTCATCAAGAAATATTCATAGGAAGCATTCCCCTAGTGGTCTCCGTGAGAATGGGGTCTCTCAGCAACGAGGCAGGAGTTAGGAATATCCAAACACATTAGTAACCCATATCTGTTTTTTGTAGGGGATGGTCCCACTCTGGCCTGCAGTATCAGCATTTAAAGCAGACATTTGGGCCTCTCTTTATAACAGAAAGTGACCAGAGTCTTAAAAAGACCAAGGGGAAAAGTTATCAGTAGGTCCCTCTACTCATTTTCACTGAGCCTTCTAATATATGCCCACTGGCTGCTCCCCAACTCTCACTGGAAACACTGTAAGAAGTTTTCTGACTTTGTAGGGTGAGTGGGTTCCCCCACAGAAGCCATGGGAATGGCTGATCTCTGATATACAGGGGCTGTGGGGACATCCTCCTTTGCCAGTTGGCCTGTATCTGTTTCCACATTTTTACCTGCAAAGTGGGGACAGGTATGCCACCCACTCGTTCTCAGGGAATACCTTGATCCAGCCAGACTTTCCACAACTGATTTCTTGAAGTACCTCCCACAAGGCTTCTAACTCAGGGGCAGAGTATTTTCCCCTCTGCCTAAGGAAGGCAATAATGACAGACGGAGAACAATTCTCCCATCAACAGTGGCAAAAGCAATCTGGGATACCTTAACTGCAACACTTTTACTGCTTTTCAATCATTACTGAATTTGAAATGAAAAAGAGGTGATACTTTCCATTTGTCACATTCAAAAGCACAGTTTGGGTAAGGAAATCTTTTAATGGACTCAACAAAGGTATTTTTGGCTGCTGGAATACTCAATCTGTTGAGCTAAAAATAGCTTTAAATAAATTTGTAATACAAGCAGTACATACTTTGCCTAAGAAAAAAAATCTGCTGGCCACTCACAGATCATGTGAACTCAGTTATTTAGTTGCACAAAGAACATGAGTAATTCCAAGCCTTATCTGACTGTAGATTTGGATCTATTTAGCAATGGTGCTGTCACATACCAAATGCAATACAATGGGGAGGGAAAGTTCCTACAAACAATGGCTGCAGTCATTTAATGAGACGGTCACAAAGAAAAGAGATGAGACTGGAAAAACCTGGGCCACTGCCTTCATCCTTCCAGCTTTCTCCATACAAAGAAAAAGCAAGGCATCCTCCTGCCCACCTTTTCTTTGATATTGCAATATATGGAAATGGGATGCCTGACACTACTGCTGCCTGACATCCACCAGCCAAAGCTACGGAAGAGAACAGTCTCACTTTTTTTCCTTCAGAAATTCCATCGGTCAGTAGAAGGGCTCCTCAAAATGTACTGTTTTTACGACCAGTGTCACACAAGCTGTTTCTGACACTGCTCACAGGCGCACAGCATGACCTGAGCAATGGTAAAATAGGGTAGCTCAAACATACCCAGTACTCTGTGCCAGGTTAAGTTGACAGCAGCTGCTCTGTTCACAGAAAAGACATCTGAGAGAAGTGCCATAAATAACGAGATCACATGGAGTCTCCCATTGCACAACCAACATACATCTTTCCTGCTCAGGAATTTATGCTTCACACCCTATGCCGTCAGTCAAGAGCATGTTACCAGCTATGTTCTCAGGATGAGCCGGAGGATATTTTGGAAAGTGATACAGCCCTCCTGCTGGCCAGGTCTTTTCAAAATACTTTCTCTTCTGCTATAATAAAGACAAATGTTTCTATAATCTTGGCCAAACTGTGGTCTCTCTCCGTGGCAAGCTATGTATCCATGTGTGCCTTTTACATATTGTGGGACATACATACAGCACATGGAAGTCCAAGAGTCTGATGGAAACTGAAGGGAACTATTCCTTTGTGGGTTTGGAGCTAAGTTTTTATTGATACGTACAAATGAACAGTATTTTCTCTGACTCCAGTTTCTGCAAATCCTTAAATTGAGCAGCCCCTTTGAGGATTTCCAATTCATGTTACCGTTAGACTAAAATTAAACCCAGTCCTCCTAAAACACCCCATATCTAGGGCTCCGCAAGGGGACAACCACATTACAAAGCAGTATAGCTATAACAAAGAATAAAGACATATCGTCGTTTTATATAAATGAGGTTTTGTTTGTTTTTTTTTAGTTCCCCTGGAGTTTTGCCACAAATTGCTTTCAAGGGCTTGGTTCAGAAATTCCAATTTCAGATTGTTTTTTTTTCTCATTGAGAACTAACTCTTTTTAACAATTCTGTTAATCTTGGAGTTTGGAGTTATTTTTATTAAAGTAACGCCCGGAGTTTAAGCAATTCCATTAAAAGATCAGGAATTATTTTTATTAAAGTAACACCCAAAGCTTAGACGTTCCTTGCAAAAACCAGGCAAAGAGCTTCCATTCTAAAGAAGAAAAGGTTATTTGCCCTGTCCTTGTAAACAGAACTCATGGAGACAGCAGAGCTCTGATGCGTTTTACCAATGTCTTTTTGGCTTTTAGAGTAAAAAAAAAAAAAAAAAAATTAGTCAAATAAGCCTTTTGCTCTTAGCACAATTGTTTTTTTCTCTCTTCTCATCTTCTTTTGCAAAAAAAGTAGCCATGATTTCCAGATTTCTCACTGGATATTTGCAACACTTTTGAGGTGTTCTGCCATCAGTGTCTCTGTCATATTCAGTACCAGACTCCTAGCCTGAAGGGAGACCCACTGCCCTCCCTGAGACTGATGTCTTGATGGAACTCGTTAGGATAAAAGAAGCTTGCTCATTGTCCTCTAACTCTTATACAGAAACGAGGCTGCAAAGGAAAGGATCTTACCTCCACTCGCATGGCCCTGTGGCACAGAAACCTTCTGTCCTTCAGCGGAAGCCCTGTCTCGAGGACAAGATCAAGTGCTGCCTTTTTGTTTGCCCAGCTGCGTTGACAAACTAGGTTACATCACCCAGGATCCTCACTGTGACTAAGCCATGGCTGAGGTGTTTGGAGGAAAAAGGCAATGCCTTTTGATCATGGCTTCCAATTCTGAGTGTAAGCACCTGTCATTGAGGAGTGCATGCTGTCAGCAAGCCTCCTCCAAGCACTGCTGCTCTTCAGGCATAACAAACTGGAGACATCACAGCATTAATTACATGTTCAACATGATGCTCCTTCCCTGCTGAAGACGGCATGTAGTGACAATTCTCAACTTTTTTTATGTAGAAATATGGGCTGGGGCAAAATCTCTTCACTTCCTCAAAAGGAGAGGCTGAGCAATGACATACCCACCTTTCTCTCTGTGGCGTGTATAATTTCAGGTTGCCCAATAGTAGCAACACTCCTGAGTTCAGGAAGACTTTAAAAGGAGTGATTATGCTCACGGAAGTAAGTTAGCATGAATAAACTACCCAGGCAACAGGGAAGCATTCCAGAGCCCTGTGCTGTCACCAGGCTTTTGGCCAACGCTGCTTAATCATATATGCAAAACACACATTATGGAAAGATTCATCATAGATTTGAATATTTTTAATCAATTACCCTGCACTGAAGAAGCTTCCCTAAAAGCCGTCCTCATACGAAAGGACTGGGATCTCCTCCTGCCTTCAGACCTTCTGTCAGTGGTACAGATCAGGCTTCCCCCTCAGCACAGGAAACCAATCAGGCAGTTTTAAAAGGGACATTTTAGAGCTTAGCAGCACCTGAGCACCACAGTGCTGAAATTCGTAACTGCTAGTGCCACAAGCTATGCAGCAGCTGCTACGGGCTGTGCTCCCATCTGGTCCTGGCTGGCACATGCCAGTTCATACCAGCTGGGCACAAAACACGGTGCAGACTGAAACTCAAAATGCTCGTGGCACAGCAAAAGGTATTTTGACTGCAGGTTGCAGAGCCTGCAGTATCTTCAGCCTTAAACACAGCTGTGTTCATCATTTATATAAATGTAAGACTTTCTTGAGCCTTGACATTGGATTTATCAAGCTCCATTGGAAAAGCTCTGTGCAATACTGTATGCAAAACCTAGCCAGACACATTTTAGTGAGGAGTGCTGCAATGACTTTCCCACCACTTAACAGAAGATTGTAATTTTCACATAAAATTACAGAGTCGTGGTTGTAATGCCACTTGAAGACCGCCTTTGCAGAAATCTGACTGTCAGCAGCTTCCACGAGGGGAACAGAGCAGTCAGATTCTCAAGAACATCCAAGTTATGCTTTATCTGTGGTATGCCTGGAGTTGTCCCAAAGACTCATGAGATAAGACCATTGCCATGACAGCAGGCTAACAGCTGAAAACTCGGTCGGAGCAGGGAGCTCTGTGGAGATAGAATGGCCTTGCTCTGTCCAAAACTCCTCTGCTTGAGTGGAGCTGTTGATGGCAAACCCCACACATCTAGCAGGTATAAAAAGATGCCCAAGAGGAGCTCAGGGGCCACTTTGGAATTTGTGACTTCTGGACAAGCGCTCCCACAGACTGAGGATCCCCGTTGCCTGAACCAACATCAGAACCCAGGCCAGTAACCTCTTTCCCTATTTGCATCTCTCTCTTCCCCCTTCCTCTCTCTCTCTTTTTTTTTCTTTTTTTATCTTAAAGTTGTTAAGTAACGCAAGGCCACAAAACTTAGAACTGTACGAGTGCTTTTAACATTATGTAGTAAAATTGATGATTGTGTTTGAATCTTAATGTCATTTCACCTTAAACAAATTGGGAGGGTGTTGTAAATCTGGTCACTCCTCCCTCCCTCCTTTCCCTCACAGGGTGGGATGTGGCAGCAACCCACTAATGCTTTTTTAAGCTACTGTACAGGCGCAAAATTTTAACTGAAAGCCTTCCCTCCCACACTTTGTGCAATCAGACACTATTGAATCTACATATTGCAACTGTTTTTTAAAGAGTATTGTGTAAGCTAGAAAGATTTGCCTCTGTACAGCATTCTTGAGAATGAACATGGCTAAAGATAACTTTGGAACAGTTTTTTTTTAAAGGTCACAACCTTTCCCCGACCAAGATTCCTAAAAATTCAGCATAAGAATAGGTTCCTGTGTATGCCTACAAGCCTGACCGCTGTAAATGGGCACACAGAAAAGATCTATTGTCCACGCTGCCTTTGCTTTCAGGCACTGATTTCTTTATTGCCGGTTAAAGAAAGCACTCATTTCCATATGCAATACTGTGAATTAACTGGTAAAAGTCACCGCAGAAATTTCGAAGGTAACAAATGAAAAGTTCTGCCTCGCCTGCACCTTCTGTCCCAGGCATAGGTGTATTGTAGGGTGAGATATAAGAACACCAATAGAACAGAGTTCGGCTTTGCTGCATAAAACGTCAGTAGATGCATTTGTGTCAGGAAAATCAAGCACTACCGCCTTTTGCTCAGGGTTCGAGCAACGTTCTTACGATGCCCATAACAAGTGCTACGGCGTCTGCATTTCTTGCACCTCAAGCTTTTTTTTTCACCTCATCGAGTAAGCTGGTGAGATACCTGCGTCGCTACCTGAGGTCCATACGTGCTGCAGAGCCCTGCAAGTTGCCCTGCCTTTCCAAGCACTCCACGGCGCTTCCAGCTCAGCTGAGTGGAAAATCGTAAAACAATTCGCTACAGAAAGACAGACTTTAGTTCGGGGTTCGGTGAACTGGAAAGAATGGCTCACTCTGACACGCTGCTTTACTGACGCGCCGGGAGCCGCGCCGGGCGCAGCCGAGGGCAGCAGCAATGCCGGAATACGCCCACGAGGAGAGCTCCGGCCCCGCGCTCCGTCGCCGCAGCATCCCAGGTAGGCTGGGGCTCGGGGCAGCGCGCCCGGCGGTCCGTCCATCCGTCCGTCCGTCCGTCCATCCATCCCTTCCTCCCTCCCTCCCTGCCTCAGCCCGCGCTTTCTCCTCAAGCGGCTCCTTCCCGCCTCACAATCGCCCCCCGCGTGCGCCGCCGCCGCCGCCGAGGCGGCCCCCTTCCCTTGCAGCGAGGGGAGGGGCGAGGGCGGGGCGGCCCCACTCGCGTGCCCCGCCGTGGCCCCACTCACCGCCCGTCGGGCGCCCCGCGAGGAGCAGCAGCAGCGGCGGCGGCGGCACCAACAGCAGCCGGCGCGGCCCGGAGGCGGAAGCAGCGGCAGGAAGTGAGGTCGATGCGGAGGGGGCGCCGCTTCCGGCGGGGAGGGGGAGCTGAGGCTCTGGCAGCACCTGGCGCTGAGGCCAGGAAATATAGCTGTGTTTGGGCGCGCTCCCACCTCCGTGCTGTCCCAGTCTATCCAAATGCTGCAGTGCCACAAATTAGCGCAGATACGTCCTCAAGTATTACTCATGGTTAGATGCTTTTATTAAAGTCATTTCTGAAGTATTTTTTAAGTTAACCAATCCAATGATCTACAGTGGGGAACTGAAAAAAAAAAAGTTAGGGTGTGAGGCTTCTTCAGGCTGAACAGTGCTTTTGGTACTGGTCACAAATATTTACAGACAATCTGTTCTTTAAACCAGTTAATGATAAATGTAGCTAGCTCCTGTTGCTACAGTGTTACAGCACTTGTTATAAGCATCACTTGAACCCGCAGCTCACTGCGTACCTATGAGCTTCTCCAGGAAAGGCTCACAGCAGTGTGTACAAACTGACACGGAGACCACAATGTTCCTGCACTGCAGCCAGCGCTACAGCCGTGGCTCTCAGCTGCCCGCCCACACTGGGCAGAGAGGCCAGCATCCTCACCCACGTTTACTGAATACATTAAGGAATTTCAGCACTGCTTGGCTGAGGAACCAGGCAGATTCCTGGCAGCCCGGTACTGCCTTACTTCCCATACAGTACCGTTTGTGGAGCTGATTTCCAACGTGCTCGTAAGACTGCACCTCTTCCTTCAGAGGCTTCTCTGAGCAGCTCTGTCCTGTGCTGGGTACTGTCATTCAGAAGGCATTCCTTTTACTCCATGAGGCTCAGAGAAAAGCTACCAAGAACAGAGCTTTGAGTGCTCTACCCCTTTCTTCTCCCCCTTGCATCGATTAAGAGGCATTGAAAATAGCTCCACACCAACTGGCACTGTCAGCTCTGGAAATAAGTCCTGAGTTCCTACAGCTGTAGGCTTTACTCCACTGACAGCTGTACGCTTTCAGTCTGTTTTGGTGGCTGCTGCTGCTGCTGCTCATATTTTCTTGCTGGAAGAAAAAAAAAAAAAGAAACACTGATCATCACAAATTACACTACCAACATATATATTTATATATACACATATGTGCATATACATCTATGTAAGTATGTAAACATGATTCAAGCAAGAGAGATCTAAGATTAGAGAACGTTGTTTCATAGTTCAGCTGCATGAGAAGTCTCAGTCACCATACAGAATTGTCCTTTAGCATGTGGCCTTGGAAGGTCTGAGCAGCAGCGTCACAGCAACACATCAGTGCATAGATGGCAAAGAAATACCATTCCATTCAGATCCCTTTATTAAAAAAAATAATATTCAATTAAAGATTGTGGCTTCAGAAGTACTATTCTGAGCAACTTGTTAGTCACCCAGTAACTCTCTGTAGCACAGGAGCCATGTACTAACAATGACATTTACTTCAAAAGCAACCTGGTTAGCAAGACAAAGGAAGATCAAAGCATTGTGCACAGTGCAACACACAACAAATGCCAGCTGGCATTCCTCTGTAAGTAGTATGGCCATTTTGTTGCACACGATGCAGTGGCCTGGTTTGACAACCTTGAAGTTTAAAAGGTGGTTTCAGCTCACTATGTTTTCCTTGCCCTTCTTCTGTTGCTTACATGCTAAGTGTGAGGCAAATGCAGGTGTTTTGCTGAGCTGGGAATGCAGAATATCAGAGCCACAGGCCTCTCTCCCATTTCAATCCTGATACTCATCATTCGAATGGGAGTGGCAACACTTAGTGATACAGTAAAATTCTCATTTATTTTCAGCTCGAGAAGTGGAATTACTCATGACTCCACAGGCAGTCCTCTGCAGTTTGACACCTGCATCCACTTTTTGACTTCTGCACACTGGCAGCAATTCCCTCACGCCGTCCTGAGGCCACAGAGCAGCGCCCTGGGCTCCTGAGGAACCCCTGCGCAAGGGGCCAGGCCGACAGCCCTACGGGGTCGCCCCACGCAGGAGCCCCCTCGGGGCCGGGCCGAGCCGCCCTTACCGATGGAGTACATCTCCAGCTGTTGCCGCAGGCGGATCTTCTTCATGCTGTTGTAGAAGTTGGGCTCGGGAGGCGCCTCGGCTGCAGGAGGCAGAGTGAAGATGCGCAGGATCCTCCTCTTGTTCCTGCGGGGGCACGGCAGCACGGTCACGCGTGGGGCGAACGCGGCTGCCCCTTCCCTTCCTTTCCCTTCCCTCTCACCCCCTTACCGCCGCGTATAGACGAGCAGGGCGAGGCTGGCCAGCACCACCAGCAGGTACACGTTGGTGGCTTCGTTCCAGGCCTCGTGCACCGAGTAGTCGATGGCCCCGCTGTCGCCCAGCGCCGCCGAAGCGCCTCCGCCCGCCCCCCCGGCCGCTGCCGCCATGGGAGAGGACGGCGCTGGGGGGCGGCCGTTAGAAGCGGGCGCGGAAGGCGGGAAGTGACGTGGCGCGCGGCCCTTGGGGCCGCCATGGGAAGCGGCGCCTCAACATCCCCGCCGCCATCTTGGGGAGGGGGGACTGAGAGGCGGCTCCCATCTTGGGACCACTCCCCCGACGCCGCGTGCTTTCATTGTCGTTTAGCTGTAAGTGGTTCTTGATGCAGACGGAGGTGCAGTTCGGTGACGTTTTGTGCCGCAGCTGGCACCGCGAACGCAACTCGCGCTGCCTGTATCCGAGAGAAAACGCGTGCAGGCAGACGGGGCGGGAGGGGGCGCGACTTCAGCAGCCCCGAAGGGTTGGCACCTTTGCTCACTCTGTTCGAGCAGTGACCGGTGTCAGAGGAAAAAGGCTCTGACTGTCAAGTGCCTTCGATTCTCACATAGCAACTAAATTTGGCAGCCCAAGTTGCTAAAACAGAAATAGCACTTTCTACTTTTTTTTTTCCCCTTTTTGAAATGGTGCCAAAATGGGAGCTGCTGGATATTCAGCTGCTGGAGAAACAGAGCTTACTGTATGTTCCATATGCTCCTGGTTTGAAAAAGCATAACTATAGGACTATACTGAGGCAGAAAAGGAGGTGCAGAGACGGTGCTTCAGCTTAGAAAGTTGTCTGAAGTACTTACTGAGACACAGACTAACCAGGCAAACAAAGGGTGTTCTAACACGTGCACACATACACTAATTTTCTTGCTCCTTAATTTCCTATGTCTGAGCTGCATGATAGGCCAGGTGTGCTGTCCTTTCTCCTTCCCCCTCCCCACTCCCTGCCTGCTCTGGCCCTGATAC
The DNA here is from genome assembly GCF_987193195.1 of Phasianus colchicus. NCBI lineage: Eukaryota > Metazoa > Chordata > Aves > Galliformes > Phasianidae > Phasianus > Phasianus colchicus. The sequence goes on along the minus strand of NC_143439.1, from coordinate 15,654,577 downwards.
TTAATTTTATCACATGTCTTTAGGTTATATGTGCTTATTGGAATTGTTTGCTATCACCACTGTATACAAGTTAATAGGGAAAAAGAATGCTTTTAGGGCATGGTGCATCTAACCTATTTCAAACATTCATGATAAGTCCTCCTGTGCCTAGGGAGTCTCCCTGGCTCATTACTGATTTGAGGAAGGGCCTAAACACTGTGTTAACATGGCATCTTTGCAAATGTCCAAGCAGTCTGTGGGAACTGCATCCTTTGGGTAGCCGTTTTCTGAATACAAGTTGCAACAAGTAACCCTGCTCCCATGCTATGGGACAGCTTGAAGGGGCTTCAGGTCAGGGCAGAAAAGGATAGGAGATGAGTGAAAATGAGAATATCCAAAAATTAAAGGCTATTATCATGAGAAAAATTCCTTGCCCCCCATGGTGTGGGAAAGGAGAGCTGAAGGACATCAATTAGACATAATTCTAGGTCATTAAATTGAGATGGCACCCATGCACAGAACTGTGGAAACCACTAAGATAAAAAGAGTCTATCAGTTAAGAAATATGTCTCAAACCAGTAAATTAAGCCTGGTTTCATGGGGATTTAAAACAGTTTCTCACAAAGTTGAGGTTTTTCATTCGTGTTTTCTTTTTTTTTTTTTCCCCCGGTATGTTGAACTTTTTGGCCAACTGGCCTGACGGAGAATAAGCATTAATACGGATCTTCATGTTTTACTACTACCTACAGACTTCAATTAAAATCAAGCTCACTTGTACTGGGTGCAGTTAATATCTATCTAAAGGTGCTCTCTTCATTAACCCCGCAGCTTCACTCTGGACAATCTGGGAAGACGCTGAATGCCCTTAAGACTGCACCCAGCTTCCCTTCTGGAGAAAACCAAGATGCAACAAAATACAACTTCATCTCTCAGGGTTTTCCTCCTGCACAAAGGAACGCACTCTACCTCACCCAACAGGTACTTGATTTCTTTCAGTTAATTAAATACTCCATTTAAAACAGATAATCCCCCCACCCCCTACTCAGAAGAAACAGAGATTTTTTTTCTTTCCCCACATATCCCTCTGAAGTTCACAAATATTAAGCTGTAAGTCGGACAGGGTTAGGAGCTGTGCTAAATGTGACAGTCTTGCAAACCTCAGAAGTGGCGATTTCGCACTTGCTGCCCTTTGCAATAGGACTTCTGGGGGCGTAGGTCTTCAATGTGATGTTCTTGAGGAATCTGGTCCAATACCAAAGCTGATAGACTGTAAAGCTAGGTTATCATGTCCTGGTACATCGGTCTTTCCTCTTACAGCTTCTATAGCTTGGGCTCCTGAACACCTTTAGAAATTGGTGCATAAACTGAGGTTGAATTTGGTCAGCAAAGTCAAGCCTCGCAGTTGTAGTTAACGAGCAGAACAAATGGTGTAACCTGTCCGTGTAGAGCATTTAGCTTGTTTATTTGTAGCTTGAATTAAGTCAAATGAAACAGCCAACCCTGGAGTTTACTGCTAATGTAGGAGGACATTAGTTTGTGAGTTCTGTCTTTTTTTTCTAATATTAAAGGTTTTTTTTATAGGGGAAGGACTGTCATTTTGTGCTATACCTATATAGCCTGCATGTAGGCACTGAGCAAATAATATATAATAACAAGTGGCACTGACACAAGCTATTCTGGCAAAATGTAGCCAGTAGGAACCTAAGCTTAGCAGCTAGATTGTCAGCACTACACAGTACCAAATACAAATGAGGTGTTTCAGCTATGGTTCTGATTCAGCTTCTCATAGGAACCGGCTCTGGGGGAGAAAAAAGTATAACTGTGTAATTTAACTCAAAAAAATCCCAGCTGTTTCAAAAGTGGAAGCTTAGCTCATCCTGTAGAGAAATCTAGCATTCACTTCAGTCCGATTAAGAACGATTCAGATAATTACTGAAAAGGGTCTTCCAGGTCTACATGGAAAGAATCCTATTTTCAAAAGTCTTCAGCATCTGCCAACTGCTATAAATTTGACTGAAAACTGTCAAATACTTGACAACTTTGAAAATCCAGTTACTTCCTATACAAAATGTGAATGCTGGAATCTAACAGTCTTTTGAAATGTATGGCCAAGGAATCTGAGCGTGTCTGTATAAAAATATATATAATTATTCATGGATTTTGAGTTACCCAGGGCTAAATGGAAGTCAGAAATTGCTGAGGCATAAGTATCAATGTAATGTAAATACATTCACCATTTCATCCTGATAAATACTGGATTATAGACTTCAGAAACACAGACTGACAATTATTGGAAATCCTGTGGTCATCTCAAGTATGTCATCTCAAGTATACAATATTTCAGTTAAAGTAAAACCATAAAATCCTTTTTCTTTTTTCAAAGTACCATCTAGCATATAATTTATTGGGATGAACTCTACAAATATGTGCATTATATCACGCTAGAAGAACTTGAGAACCACTTTTTTCTTGTTCCCAGGGTCATTCAGCTATTGGTAATGTACTACAGACATAATGATAGAATCAGTTTACAGTTGCGAGTTCTGCCAAATATCTCACAATTATATTTTGCAAGCAACACTGCCTCTGTTTCACAGAGATAACAGTGTGGTGTTTTGTTTATGTGGTAACAAAGAAAAATACTGTTTTAGGGTTGTGACAGAATTTCAAAAAGTTTTTGTGGTATTCTAAACTTCTGAGACACTTAATAGTTACCACTCCATTAAATACAGAGTGGCATGGGCTTTGAAAGCGTCCCTCAAAAACCAAAAAAGAATCATAGAATTATGAAGGTTGAAAAATACATGCACCTACCATGAATACTGCCCAATAAGCTATGTCTCTAAGTGCTACATCTTCCCTTTCCTTAAACACCTCCAGGGATGGTGACTCCACCACTTCCCTGCGCAGCCTCTTCCGATGCCAAAGAAGGAAAGGGTCTGTTCAATTAAACCAAATGTGCCCTCTTTACATCTTCAGCATTTATCCAGACATACATATCAGCTGATATCTATATGCAAACCATACGTTTTAATTGTGTCAGACATACAGATGAGTTGCTGTAAAGTCCGCTCACCTGGATTCAGGATTGTAGGACTGCTTTTAGGATGTAATTTGAAACCCATGGCATGTAAATCAAAACACACACCATCAAACTTCAGTCACCTAGTAGTCTGAGGAAAAAAAACACAGAATTGTGGAATATTCAAGTTGGGAGGAGCCCATAAGGATCATCAAGTCCAACTCCTAACTCCACACAGGACCAAAGCAAACCAATAAACACTTTACAATGTCTTGACACTGACCACTGAGGTGGTTTGGGGAAGCTCCCTGCAAGAGAAGAGCACCAGCAGCAGTCCCGTTCCTTCTGGAGCCTGCATTTGTGTGACCGATTACTTTGGCAGGACTTTTGGGGTAGAGGAACAGGGATACAATAGGAAGGCTAGCAGTAACCATCTCAGGTGTTCAGGAGAAGCATATTTTGTGGGAAAGGACAAGGAATGTGGGTGCTTTGATTTGAGCTTGGGATGAGAGCCAGCGGTGTTGTTGTACAGAGCAGAGCTGTGGCAGTAGACATGGCAGTAGAAGTCATGTTCACTGTCCTAAGGCCAGGCAGAGTGTGGATTAGAAGAGAGGAGCTTGCAGGTTTTTCACTGTGAAAAAGGCATGTTCCTACTCTTCATTCTTTGATGTTTTCCAGCAGATAAAAAACACTGCTTATAGAAGAGACAGAAAAACCCCTGAATGTTTACCATGACTATCAGTGATAGTGAAAACTGGAATGGCCAGCAGATTGAATTAGAAAGAACAGAGGCAACTGCACATAGGGCTGACTTGCCTCTTCCCCTTCTGTGAAACCTCAGCTAGGTTCCAGTAAGGGAAAGGAGCTAGAAATGAAGGAATGTCAGGGTTCATACAATCCTGAGATTGTGGAAGAGGTTAATTGGGAAGAACAGAAAGAGGGAGAGGGTGCAAACTCCTCTGATTTTCCTGAAAAGCTGGAAGGAGGTGACACTCAGCCTTGGTTGAAGTTTGGACCAGGCTGAGACCAAAAGTGATGGTAACGAATGCAAGTAAAACAAGCAAGTTATAGAGGAGGTGGCACCTTCATTTGTCATGGTGGCTCTTCTGAGAGCTCTTACATCTGCCTTGTTACTACAGACATGCTAACGCAAACACCATGCCATCTTTCAGGGGTATACTGAAATTTGTTAGAAAAGCAGGATCCCAAGGTCTCCCAAGGGCAGATCCCGGCTATGTTTGAGTAGGAGAGACTGCAGCTGCTAAGTAAAGCTAAACTGACCTTCATGCTGCCATCTAGTGTTCCCTTGCACATAGAAACAACGTTCCCCAAAGAAATACTTTAAATCTCCATTAATGCTCCTCTGTTCAGAAGAAATGTAATTTATTCTTGCTGGAAAAGAAGGCTGGACAAGACAGAAGCTGAATAGGAGGGAACAAGGAAGACACATATGAAGGACACAGTGTTAAGGCAGAAGGTTAGGGAGATACCATTTTTTTAATTTGTTTCACCCAGGAACAGAGACATCTCCAAGGCAAGATTCAGAACCAGATTTTGTCTCCATTTATTTTTCACTCTTCGAAATTCATATGACTGCTTGCAAGGTGCAGTGGTATACAGCAGCAAGAGACCAGCATGAGAAACTTGGCAGGTTCTTCTAGACTGTCCTTGCTACTGCCATAAAAGACAAATGGTGTGTTTACTTCACAGGCATCAGATGCTGATTTTCCTTTCAAGTACACAGAAGGGCTAACAAAAAGTAACAAATGCTGTGGTGGGAATAAGCAAAGGATCTGCCTTGAAGAGCCACAGTAGGATGCTTTTCCAACACCTGCACATCCTAGCTTCATGCTGGAACTGTAAAACCCTGGATAACCCTATTAATAATCATGGGATGATTGACACAATTACAGCAGGGACAGCATTTTTTTTCTCCACACCTTTCTTGAAGGTGCTTTGAGTCGAAGTCCAAAATACACATGAAGTATCCAAAGTCACTGCTCTGTTTTGGAGCTTTAATTTCTGAAAATGTGAATAGGAAAGCTGCCAGGAAGAGCTCTGCTGGCTAGAACTGCACAGCTGGAAAATGGCAAAATCAGCTAAATTAAGAAAATAGACTGCCCACTGGGAAAGAAAAACCATAATGACCAGCTTTGAAAGAACTCCTGCTAGCATTATAAGAAATCAGATAGGAATTTTGTCATTTGCAGGACAGTCTTCTCATTTACAATGAAATTTTATAGCAAAAGAACACAAGCAGTTGGACATAAGTAAAAAACCTGTTTTCTCAGTTCAGTTATAAATTGTTTAGATGAAGTGGACTATCATTGTGACAAGGAACAGAAACAAACTCTTCAGCAGAAAGGACAGTGTACTTCTCTGCCTGCAACTCACCTCTCAAGTAAAGACAAGAAGAAAGCTGCCCCAGGCCCCTAGGCCTTCCAAAGGCCTACTCCATAGTATAGAAATTCTACCATTCACTAATGGTAGAATCCACATCTCATTCACAGTATTCCCATTGTGTTTTTTTTTTTCCACCAAGAGCACAATTAAATCCCAATCTCATCAAACAGGGCCTACTGCAGAATTAAGGCATCATTATTCTCTTTCTCCAGCGGTTGGTACCTGTTACAGCCTGTAACATCCATATTGGTACCAGGAGATTCTCCTCATCTCACTGAACAAAGCAGCAGCCTTATTTTGAATTCAGGTCTGACAGAGTTATTTACTCTGAATGTAAGGCTTTTATTTTCCAACACACAATTTGCTGTGGAAGGAAGTCACGTTCTCTTCCCATTCCCTGTTCTTTCTCCTTCCATCCATCCATGACGTTCAGTGAACACAAAAGTGAGTGCAAAAGGGATGAAATGAATATACATAAAAGATACACTTAGCCCTCTTCCAAAGAGCTCACGCTTCCTGTGGATTAAAAAAGAGCGAGAGGACTCCTGGACCCTCATCTCCAAAGAACCTTACCGAGAATACTGTAGGGGCAAATGTTTCAAAACCAAAACCATGCATGTTTAAGCCGTCTCTGTATCATTTGCTCGCCTACAAACTAGCAACATGCTTGTTTAGTGGGATACAGGGACCACAGAGCAGTGGCTGCACGGCTCCAAAAGCAGCCCATGGAATATCCCATCCAGCAGGGAGGCTGGGCACGGTGGTTGGGAAGGTGGCATCAGGGCTCACCAAAACCTGAAGAGAACTGTACTCATTTTTGAATGCCCACGATTTGTGCGTATGACATGGGCTAAAGCCACTGGAATCAGCACAGAGTTTGAGGGGCATGCTACAGTCTCTGCTCCCCAAACTAATTGTCAGGTGACCTCTGCCAATTAGTTTAAGTAGGACTGTATTTCTTTCTTTTTTTTTTTTTTTTTTTTTTTAACTCCTCTGTACAAAAACATTCTGTGTTTGAAACAGGAATTTTTATATGAATGTTGCAAAAGAAAAATTCTGCTTCTTGAGAAATTTTCCCCATTCTCAAAACTTAATTTCTCCCTCTCCTCTTCTTGCAGTGATAGATTAAACATGCCAATGGGAAAGGTGCACAGCTTCAGCATTGGGTAGATAATTTTTAATCAAAAGGTAAAATACAAAATCAGTTGTTTTTATCTTCTCAGTTGAAGGGACAGAGATTCTGCCCTTCAGGCAAGCTAAATAAATAAGAACATCAACTTCAGTCCACAGTTTGTCTCATGATTTGCTATAGCATTTCCCTAGTACCAGGCATGGCTGCCTCCCGAATCAACAGAGTTAAAACTTTCTTGTAGGTGTCTAAGATCTCCTGGGCAGAAGGCCTTTCGGCTGGGTCCTTCTTCTTACATGCCGCATGAATGTCAAACAAGTGCAGTCGCACAATGTCACTGCCTTCAACATGGCCCAAGAAAAAATTGAAGACATCCGGGATTTTCCAGATGTCTGTTTTTTCATCGTATGGGGGCATAAGGTCATCATCAAATGGCACATCCTCTCCATAGGGCCAACGCTGCTCAGGAGCTACAAACTCTCCCCAGAGCTCCCGATGACCACACTTCACCAGCCTGCCGGCACTCTTGTTCACGAGAGGCAAAGCGTCCAAATCATTCACCAGGATGTGAAAGTCACTTGTTAGAAGATACTGAGAGAGCACCTTGTCCAGGTCGTTTGAATCGCACATCACTAAGGTGCCCAGAGGGCTGCTGTGCAGGTATCGAATTATGCTGACATAGTCTATAGCAAGCATCAGCCTTCGTTGCCAAGTGTTCATGCTCTTGTACTTGGGGATGTGCAGAGTTTCATTCAAACCCCTCAGGGAGCCCAGAGGATGGTACTCAGTGAGGATTGTGAACTGCTTCTCGCAGTAGCCAAGCAGTCGGACAACGTGCTTGCTCTGTAGTGCCTTCAGCATCTTCAGTCCGTGGAGAAAGTCCTCCTTCAGCTCAGGTTTGGTGAGCTGTGAAATGACCACTTTGTTTTCCTTCCACTCAGAAAGAAAGACCTGAGGACAGAGAAGAGATGTATAAGACATGTGGAGAGCCTTCCTCTGCTGACTGTTACCATGTGGCATCCAAGTGAATGCTCAGTCACAGCCGCAAACTACAGTCACCCAGTGCGGTCAGTCCTATGCTGGTGCGTGACCGTACAATGTCGTGTCAGCAGCAAAGCCTCTGGGCTTTGCTGTACCTGCTGCACGTACGTGTCACAGCAAGCCCTTCCTGATTTTGTAATTACAGCACGGGGTGGCTCACGATTTCCTAAGCTTTCATTGGAATGGATGAAGCAAAGGATGGAATGACTTCGTAGCACCCAGCCAGACTCGCTGTGCTCAGTTGCACCATGCGAAGCGCTCCACCCATCCCTGTGGTGCTGCGTGCACAGCCTGGTGTTGTTTGGTGTGAGGTACCAACTGGCCACGGTCACGTTTCTCCTGCCTGTTCCTACCTTACCTTACTTGTAGCCAAAGGCTTTCAGCTGCTGTAAGGGCAGCTATAAAAGCAGCACGGGCAGCTAACAAAGAAAGCCCTCGCTCACTGATTCACTGGAGAGAAGAAAGGATAACCAAACTCACCTTCTTCACAGCTCCTTCGCCAACACGTTTGAGTTTTCTGACTTCCCTATCGATGGCTTCACAGGAGAGCCAGGGGGAGCAGTTTTTCACCGGCCCTAGTCTGAAAGACCCATAAGGGCAGAGGCTGGGCTCGGCGTCGGCACGGCCCGAAGAGCCGTGCAGGCTGCCGAGGTACAGGTAGAGCAGGGCGTTCAGGAGCAGCACCGCCACCAGCAGCAGCACCGGCAGCAGCGAAGGCGCCTCCCTGGGAGGAAAGTCTCTTTTCACGAAATGCGCTTTCTTTTCCATCTCCCCTGTGAAAGACACGGGGGTGCCAGCTCCCTCTGCAGCGCAGGGTCCTAAGGGGCTGTTTCATGGCAGCCCGCACGACCGCCTCCCCGTGCTGCCCAGCCGCGCGGGACGTGCGGCGGGAGGCCAGGCTCCGAGCGCGGCGCGGTCCGACGCCCCCGACCGCCACGACTGGGCCGCGGCGCCGAGCGCGTTTTCAGAGCGGCGCCGCCCCGGGGCGGAGCGCGGCGGGACGATGGCGGCCGCGCTGGCGGCGGCCGTGGCGGCGGCGCTGGGCGCGCTGCTGCTGGCGCCGGGCCGCACGCAGTCGCGCGGAGAGGCCCTCGCTGCCGGGCCGCCGCCGCCGCTCAAGATGGACCAGGCCCTCCTGCTGGTCCGCAACGAGCTGCCCGCGCAGGGCCTCCGCTTGGCCGCCCGCTCCGCAGCCTGCCACCGGGTGAGCGCGCCGAGCCGCGCGGCGACTAGCCCCCGGCCTGCGGCCCGGTTCGCCTCACCCTCCGCTTCCTCCGCAGTGCTCCTACCAGCTTCTGGCCGTCGTCCCGCCGAGCGACGGGGGCCCGGGCGCGGCGGCCGTGGTGGACACCCAGCATCCGCTCAGCCTGCTGCTCAACGGCTCCCGGGCCGGCAGCGAGCTCTGCAAGTAGGTGCCACCGCCCTGGCTCTTCCTCTGTGCTACCGGGTTTTTGTTTCCCCCGCGCTGCGACTGCGATTTATCGCAGCCCTTCACCTCTTTCCTGACCATTGAGACCTGGAGTTCGCCACGCTGTGGTTACGCTGGGTGCGTCTGGGTGCGGGGCCGGCCCGTGGCGGGGCCTGGTCTCACTTGCATAGAGGCAGTGGTGCGAGGAGATGGGTGATGTGAGCTCAGGAAGGGTGATGCTCGCCCTTCGGCTCTCTGAGTGATGCCCTGTTATCTACATGGAGCAGCAAGTTCTGTCTCCCTTTTTCTTTGCAGGATTCAGTATCACTTTGGAGAGTTTGGCAATTACTCCCTCGTAGTAAAGACCCTAAGCACAAGTGCCAAAACCATTTCTTGTGACATAGTCATCAATGAAGGCCCCATCAACAGCTACCTCCGTACGTAATACTCAGCTTTCCTCTTTCGTTCTGCAACATGCATGTCTCTCAATAAAGCCAGCTACCTAAAATGCCTCTGTAGCTACCTGTGTTGTGTTGAAATGTGCAATGGACATGCACGTCTTCTCTCTCAGTGTTTTGCCTGCTTATGTTTTACATCTCTGCCTGAAGGCCCTGGCCAGGATCAGGTCTTCACATTTTTGGAGCAGAAATTAGCCTCGTGAAAATCAGTGGGTATTTTATCCACAGGGAGATTTTATCATTGTTAGTTCCTCTTTCCCTCCATGTTTCTGAAAATACGCAGGACCCTTGTTCTTCCCTCTGTCCTGCTTCTCTCACAAAACAGGAAACAAACCATAGTGTTTGGATTTCTGTTTTGTTGTGCTTTTAATTTTAAACCTGCTGTCTTATGTTTTTGTTCATCTCCTTTCCTGGGCCTTCTTTAAGCTCTCATCTCTTCCATTCCTCTCCTTTGTATTAAGTTTTTCTTCAGTCCTTCCAATTCTCCAGCTATAAAGAAAAATCCTTCATACTTTCAAATTTATTGCTATCTCCCTGTCCTCTTCTCATTGAGGCTCTCTCTGAATCTCTATTTTTTTCATCAGAACATATGGCACGTCAACTCCTTCTTCATTATTGCCTCAGTGCACATTTATTTTGCCCTTTTTTTATGCCAAGATGTGCAGGTGCTGATTGCTAGCTAGCTTTGGTTTTGTTTTTTTCTCTTTGTGGGACTCAGGCTGGGTATACATATTCTGTGGAGAAAGTGGCGTGATGGATGGTGGGTTGAGTTTGTTGTTGTGTCTGTATCACAAACCCCTGCCAATGAGCAGTTTTGTTGCGTAAGATACGGAGTTGTGTTCTTCTCTTCCCATGTAGCTATCCTCTTTGCTTTCCTGGTTTATTCGGGGATCCTTGCTATCCTGATTATCTGTCGCCTTGTTATGAAGTAAGTAAACAGTATGGTAACACCTCCTCATACATGAGATAGGGTCACCCATTTAAAAGTAGCGTGGTAGTGCTTTGGAGTCCCTGCTTGCAGGTAAGACCCTGCTGCCTGGCTGCCATGTACAGGTCAGGTTGTGCTAGCTGTCTGTGCAATGACAAATGCAGAGTGATGTGATTTCTCTTGAGGGATATCTTATAGCTTGCTAGCTCGTGTGCAGAGCAGTTGCTGGAGAGCAGCTGACATCAGCCGTAAGCTGATGCACTCTCTGCTTTGCCCTCCTGTGACTTGTTCCTGGGAACAAATCAGCAGTACAAGTCAGTGGGACCTAAGCATCTTTAACATCTGTGGTCTTATGTCATGTGTACTGAGCGATATCAGTCCCTGTCTGTGGACAGCCTGAGAGTAGAGGTCCCAGACTTGAGCTTATGGCAATGTCATTAGATAAATGGATGTAACTGGGGTCATAGGTACTGGTTGTATATCAGTATTACATACATGAACTGGAGAAACATGGATAGGGGCCATCCTATTGATTTATACTGCTAAATAGTTGACATTAAGACGGAATTGGCTACGAAGCAGCCAATTTTTGTTTGTTTTGTCTTTTAAACTGTTACTGATTTTCAGAATTGGTCCAGTCAGAAACTGGGTTTACAAGAAACTGAACCCTAGGGAAACTGATCGTCTGATTAATTCTGTGAGTGACTGAAGTACCTTTCATTTGCATTTGGTGGTGGTGGTTTCACCTCAGAATAACGCATGCTATCTGGGCATCTGGGGGTTTATTTATTACTTGCCATCTTCTTGTGCCTGTTGCCTTTGCCAAATCTTGTATTGGTGTCAGACAGGCAGTTTTATGTTGATGGAGAGTGCTGGGCTGGGTTTCCAGGTGGGAGTTATGGATTCCTCGCAGAACTTTTGCAAGCTGGGAATATCTAGCTTTCTGCCTCCTTAGTTCCCTTGAAGGACATGCATCTGTGAAAACTGTCCCCATCTGACACAAGCAGTATAAGGGTGGGGTTGAAGTGCCAGCTTGTGTGTTTGCTTGCAGCACAATAGGAAATTTAATGGGAGCTAAGCTTAAATCAAGATTGCTATGACAGCCCTAGAGTTGTCATTTCTGTGGGCCATGTTTTATACTAGAATACAGATGGATTGTCACAGTCTGGGCTTCATATCTAGGAGGTCTGAACCTGCATGGAGTCAGAAGAGCTGGGAGCATAGCTCCGGGGCAATTCTTGAAGTTGCTTATCTCCAGTTATCCATGTTAAAGCAATGTTGCTGCCTTATGCTGTTACTGGAGCTGATCAGAGTGGTTTAGGGAACCCGTCTGGAAAGAAGCCATCCTGCTTTTAAAAATATTCATTTTCTGCTGGTTTAGCTCCCTGAATGGTCTCTCTGTGTGTCAGACAAGTGTTGATGGGATGAGACTGATCCCATTGATGAGAGTCAGCAGCTGGATCTGCTCAGCTCGATTATAATGCTGCCCTCACAGGGATGGCAAGTCTGTGGCTGATTTGGACTGAACCCAGCTCCCACAGATCTCAAACATAGGATTTTCTCATTGGCTTATTGTTTCCACTCTGATCAAAGGTGGAGTACAGAGCATCTGCGTTTTCCTGTCAAATACTATTGGCACACTACAGAGCCACTAGGAGGTTAGAAATAGCAAGTGGGGAAGCAAAAAGAAAAGGAAGATGGGGAGAACCAGGACAAACACGGTGTGCAAATTCATGCAGTTCCACAGCCAGCCACTGACTTGCTTTTCTTGTGTCTGATTTGTTCCTTCAGGAGCTGGGGTCCCCAAGCACCACAGACTCCATTAGCAGTGATCCTTCCCCACGTCTGTGGTGTGCAACGTCTCGGCAACGACTGCGTTCTCTGGACACGTTCCGAGGGTGAGCATAAGACCTTGCCCAAAAGCAGCTCTCCCAAGGGATGGGAGATTTGTCCAAAGACAGATTGACAGTGTATGGAAATATGTAGCAGTGGAACTGCAAAAGCTTTTAACTTGAACGATAATCAAAATTTTAATTATTACTGTTGAAGCATTGCCATAGATCTGGTTTGAGGAAATGTTAAGGTTCTGGTTCATGGTAGAAAAGAGCAACCTACATTCAGCATGAAAATGCAATGTGAAGGTGCTTACTTAAGTTCACTATCATGATCTTTGAAATACTGCTTCTTGTTCAGCAAATCTAGAAGTTTTGTATGTAATCTTTCTTTGAAAATAAACTACGTTACGTCTCACAGTTGGAAATGTTTTAATGGAATAAATGTTAACTGTGTTTGTACATATGTATTTCATTGACATCTGGTACATTCTGTGTTTTTGTTGTTTCTTTTTAGCCTCTCTCTTATAATTATGGTGTTTGTTAATTACGGAGGAGGAAAATACTGGTTCTTCAAACATGAGAGTTGGAATGGTAAAGTACAATTGAGACACAGCTAATCTGCATTTTAAGTTCAATATCTAGATATGGTTACCTGCTGCATTGTCTAGTTGAAGGCTGGGATGCTGTGCTGGTTTGCATCAGTACAGTATCTAGCCTGTTAGGCTAATGGGAGAAGCAATGCATATGCAATGACTTCAAATCACAATCTGTTTGTAAGCTTCTTATTTTTGACATAGTATAATATTTTTAGCTTTTAAGAATCATGGTCATTAAACAGAGTCTAGTACTATAGTCAAGCCTGTGGTGCTTGATGCTGTGCTGTGATGGTGGAGGGGTTCTGCAGTGTGTTGTCCCGGTGGAGAATAGCAAGGATTCCTGTCCTGAAATCTTTCCTGAGACACAGTTATGAACCTGTTTTTGAGGAATGGTAAAAGCAGTGAAACAAGATGATTGGATCTTTCTGTGTTTTGCTTATAACATTTTTTAGATTTTGGGGCATAAAATGACTGCAGACAGCCTGCAGTTCCTCTGGAAACTCATCAATAATGCTGTTAAAGTTTAGGGAAGTTTTGAGGAAAGTAATGTGTTCCTTCTTATTTCTTTTGTAGGATTAACAGTGGCAGACCTGGTTTTTCCATGGTAGGTCTTCCTGAAGAATAGTGTGTCAAGTGATGTTAAGGGTTGCTAGGGGAACATTGCATACTCTCTGCCTTTGTATGAAAATTGATTTGGAGGAGTGATTTTGTGTTAAACAGCTGTTAGTAACCTGCCCCTCTTGATGACAACACGGTCCCTATGAACCAGTAGAGCAGCTGAATGCTGTTAGCTGCTTTGTATCCTCTTTCTGTTCTGTAGGTTTGTGTTCATCATGGGCACATCAGTATCACTGTCGCTGAGCTCCATGCTGAGGTGGGGAAGTTCTAAGCAGAAGGTGCTTGGGAAAATCCTCTGGAGGAGTTTTCTGCTAATCCTGCTGGGAGTCATAGTTGTGAATCCTAATTACTGTCTTGGAGCATGTGAGTGAAACCCTACTTCTGTTGTTCTGCCTCTTTGGCTGGGCTGTCTCCTATAAGAGACTGGCACAATTCTTTCTATTTAACCCCTGTGCTGGGCACTGTTTATCATCTTAGTGTTGACTTGCCCAGGGTTACGATTTACAGACAGTCAAGTGGCAGAATGGAGGTGTCCCGCACACCTGTAGGTGCAGTGGCTCTCAGCTCTGCCTGGGGAAGAGTGGCTTTGTATTTATGAAGGAGCCGACGTCTGTTTCTCTTTCACACTGCATGTATTTTTTCCAGTGTCCTGGGAAAATCTGCGCATCCCCGGAGTACTCCAGAGGCTGGGACTGACATATCTAGTGGTTGCTGCTCTTGAAATCCTGTTTACAAGAGCTGGTGCTGACAGTGGGACTTTGGTAAGTTACATGGGAAGGTAACACATAATACTGCAGTAAGGCTTGAGAGTTTTTGCTCTGTTTGAGTATAAAGAACGTGTCGCATCTTATTTAGTGTGCCACACAGCGTGACCTGGTGAAAACATCAGGGAACACACACCTTTCAGTGTTCCCCTCTGCATTTCATCATGTCTGTCCTTGCTTTATTTGAGGATTTCACTGATCCATCTTGATGGTGTTTAGAAGCAGACATTCCCAGGCATTTCTGATGACTTTCCACTGCCAAGGGACCACAGCAACAGGTCCCTCTATGCTGAATCCTGCGGCCTCTGTTTTGTCCAGTTAATTTTGGCATTGGTTTTTCACAGCAGGGGAACGTTATACCACTTTTTGGCTTTTCTGGAATCTGTTTTCCCAAAAGGCTTTGTTCTACTCAAGACTCAAAATTCCTTGTGACATTTTCCAAGCTGAAAAACATTGTGGGTTTTTGTTTTGGTTTGTTTCCTACCCCCCTCCTCAAAGAATTAAGTGTCTGGAAATCGTCTATGAAGATGAAAAGTCCATTGGCAGAACCCGGTTTTCAACAGAAACAGCCCTCTCTTGTATCTGGGGAACTGCCTGTCAAGAAGTACAGGATGTCCCCAGGGGCATGTTTTTCACTTGCAAGTTAATATTTCCCCTTCCCTCCATCTCATGCAGGAGATGTCATGTCCTGCTCTGCAGGATGTTCTCCCGTCCTGGCCACAGTGGATCTTCATTCTGACGTTAGAAGTAATTTGGCTGTGCCTGACATTTTTGTTACCAGTGCCAGGTTGTCCCAGGTAAGACTGTACTCAGACTACTTTCTGTGGGGCATCAGATTAAGTATTTTCTGTGTGGCAGGAGAAAAAACAGTTACAGGGATAGGACAAAGATGAGAGCTCTAAGGGGAGCAGGCCGAGGGGAACAATTTATCATATAAAGAAGCTTTTAGTTTGGTATTAAAATAACTGGTGTGAAAAGGTGACATCATTGCTTCTGTCGGAAGAAGAGGCTTACAGTCTTTCTCAGGCCTTTGTACAGCAATATACGATCATCACAACATCATCCCGAATTCTGGGTCAGCACTTGTAGAGGAGGTCGAGCAGCCAGCTAGACAGCCAGGGCTGAACTGAAGCCTTGCTTTAGGTTCCTGCCCGTACTCTTGAGACCAGCTGTCACATAGGACCTGCACTTCACTGTGTGCCTCTGGTCAGAGAGGACATCTAGCATCAGTGCTGTAACTGGTTTGTTTCTGTCCTAGGGGCTATCTTGGTCCTGGAGGCATTGGAGATTTTGGAAACTATCCTAACTGCACTGGAGGAGCAGCTGGCTACATTGATCGTTTGGTTCTTGGAGAAAAGCATATATATCAGCATCCCTCTTGCAATGTAAGTAGGTTTTGGTTTGCAGTATGAAGCTGCAGGTTACCACCAAGTGCAGCTGCGAGGAGGGGCTTGGGAAAGATGTGTGTGCTAAAGAGGAAGCTGGAAAAGAAAGGATACTGGTTGCTTGGTTACCTTCTAATAACTGCTCTCTGTTTAAGGTGCTTTACCAAACAACAGTTCCATATGATCCTGAAGGGATCCTGGGGACCATAAATACCATTCTAATGGCATTTCTGGGACTGCAGGTACCTCTTTTTTTTCTGTGTGTTTCATGGGAAAATTTGAGGGCATCTTGGAAGTGGGGAGGCAACTTGTTTTATTTGTGATTGAGACTGGCTCTAACAAAATCTTTTCTAGAGCAATGCTTTCAGGCCACATAGCCTAAGGTGGGTGTCAGAGAAGTGGAATCTAACCTGGCAGTAACTTGAAAAGGAACATGAGCTCTGAGCAGGGATGGATGCAGTGCCAAAAAGCTGTTTGGCCTGGTCAGGGAGTCAGCATGTTTGTTCCTTTGTGCAGGCCCTTGCTGAGGGTTGGGAGGTGGAGTTTGAGTCACAGTGTTGTCCTAACAGAGTTGCTCATCCCATTCTTCAGTATTAACAGAGTAGAAAAGGGATATGAGGGGTACCTCTGCTGCTGAGTAATTTGCGTTTAGGTATTTTTCCCATCTGTGTCCATTCTTTGCAAAGTTTCAATTTTTCAGCCTTTTAGACTCAGAAAAGATCAGTTGATATAAACTCTATTGGTGTCCCTTGCCTTAGCACAGGGAGCCTGTAGCCAATGCAACTACATTTTGAGAGCCAGATATATTTGCAGGCCTTAATTCACTTTTTGTATTCTGCTTGTACTAGGCGGGAAAAATTATCTTGTCATACAAAGACCAGCACAAACAGATTATGAGCCGGTTCTTAATCTGGAGCTTAGTAATGGTAAGCTATTTCACCTAGTGTGGTCTAAGTATCACTGGGTAGCTTCTTAATAGACCTGTCTTCTTGTTCAACACAAACTGTCTGAAATGTTGCAGTGGTTATATAAACTTTAGTAACTTTTCTATTGCAGGGAATTATTTCTGCTATCTTGACAAAATGTTCTAAAGAAGAAGGGTTTATTCCCATAAACAAGAATTTATGGTAAGCTGAGAGCTTTTAGTATGACTTTCTTAAATTATTATTTTACCAGTTTTCCCTTTTTTGTATTGTGATCTGTATGCATCACTTATCTCTCTAACCTCCTATTGAAAATTTGCATAGGTCAACGTCATATGTGACAACCATGAGCTGCTTTGCCTTCATCCTCTTACTGCTGATGTATTACCTTGTGGATGTCAAGAGACTGTGGTCAGGTACTCCATTTTTCTACCCAGGTCAGTGAAAGCACAGCAGGAAACACATTCCTTCCAGTTCTTTCTGAACTATTCTGTTATGTTTCTGTACCTCCTTTGTCTTCAAAGGAATTGGGATTTGGAATGAAGTACCTTGAAGGAGGTCAAAATGGTTAGCTTGAGCTGAATTTTTGCACAGAATTGAGAGACTAGACCAGAAATTTAAGGGAGATGGACTGCCACTATTTAAATGAGGGCTGGAAGCTGCTGTTGCCACATGACTGTTTTAAGTTTCATCTTGAGTTCAGAGAGCAGCTGCCTAGCACCAAGCAAAATACCACAGCTGGCTCACAGTTGGTTTGGAAAGCTAAGCGGAGACTTAGCTAACTTAGTGGGAAACTCAAAGGCCTGTCAGCAGAGCACTACCACTTCTGAAGATGTGGAAGACAAAATCCCCTGGGCAACCACATAGGTTCTCTCCGTGTTTTTAGATAAGCCTGTCTCCCAAAGCATCCCATTGTGGTTTTAACCACACTGGGCTCATGACAAACATTTGAGGACAGAGTGCAAACCCACAGCATAGGGAACATTTCTTCAGCTTTGGTATCTGGACAGGAAGATGGGTAGGGTAACAGCATGGTATCATATCTCCTACCAGAAATCCCAAAGCCTTGAAGGGCAGTCAGCATTTGTTTGGAAAGGCAGTAGATCTGAACAAATAGGTTGGCCCCCAGCCACTCTAAAGACAATAGCTGATTATTCTTGTTAGCAGAATTGTGGGAGCATCCATCTGGTTGTATTTTCAATTTAGCATATAGGTTATCTATTTTTCTTTTCAATACACATTTTCAATGGTTTTCAGTGGTGAAGTCTCTCAGATAATGTGTGAAAGCAAACACATGTGCAGAGCATCCTTGGAACAAGGAATATTAGCTGCTGGGAGAACCTGCTATTGTTTCAGTGCCATTCCATTTCATAAGCCTGGCATGCCTATGCCTGCTTCTTCTGCAGCAAGCTCCTGCTTGCTCTTTTGGGTGCTAAGACCTGTATTTACTTTCAGGAATGAACTCAATCCTGATCTACATTGGACATGAAGTTTTTGAAAACTATTTCCCTTTCAAGTGGAAGATGCAAGACAGTCAATCCCACGCAGAGCATCTGACTCAAAATCTCACTGCAACAACTCTTTGGGTCATAATATCCTATATACTTTACAAGAAAAAGATATTCTGGAAAATCTGATGGAGGTGGTCAGGTAGGCATACATGCTGTTGAGGCAAAGACATAAGATAGATCAGCCTGAGACATTGCCAATTTTGCTGGGTTGTATTAATAAAAAGGGATCCTAGTTCAAGTTTACATTTCCATGGACGTTGCAATCAAAACTTTATGTGACTTAAGGACCATATTTTTGTATTTAGCTAAAACTTATTAATCTGTTGCAGTTGCTCTATTTCTACTTACTGCACTTTTAAAATATTTTACTGATCTCCTACTTTTGTACAGAGAAAATGACTATATTGCAACACTTGGTTATTTAAAGACAGCCTGATGTTGCTCATGAAGAGAGCTGTAAGGGAGCTTGGTAGTGATTGCAAGGGATTATCAGAAGGGACTACGGTCACTGTCATTGCATGTGACAAGGCACCTAAAATCAGAAGCTGGGGCTTATAAAAGCTCTTGGCACCTGCAATATCCCAGCACCAGCTATGGGCACATTTGGTCCAGCTATGTCACATCCCTGTTGTGGAGGGAAGAATGACTGGATTTGCAGATACCCCTGGTTATATTTAGTTGAAATGACACCCAAGATCTGTACATAAGAGAAAAAAGGATCAACTTTAATAGTTTAATTCTACAAAACTGTTATCGCCTATGTGTTGGCTCCCTCACAATTACACTCACTTGGGCTGTGTGTTTTTTGAAGAACTTCAAGTAAACCTTGCGTTACTTCAAGAGGAAAAGGAGAAAGGAAGTAATAAGAGAGTGTCCTGGATTCAAGGCCACACTTGCTGAGAGGGGTACTCCACATGTTGAAAAAGGGAAGTAGCAGCACTGAGAAGGCCAGGCCAACCCCCCAGCCCCTATATAGGATGGTAGTTTGCTTCAGTTCCAGGACCAGCTGAGACATTAGTTTCCAGGCATTACTGGGCCTGTCCCTTAGAACCATTTTCTTTTTCACTGGGTAGTACTGGCTATGGCTTCAGCTCTGCACTAGGGGGAGTAGCACAGTAACTGCTGGAGAAAGCTCAGGACTGCCTTTGTGCTGCAGCAGGCAGTGCCTCAGCACATCTGTTTGCCTTTTGCTGTCATCACGACTGGGGTCAACCTCACCTCCCTGCAGAAGCCTGCGGCTAAAGACCTCTTTCAGTGGGTTGTTAATTGGCATGCTGCTGCTACAGGTTTAGCAGTTCACTTAAGTTCTGAGCCTTTGCATTACAAACCTCTAGCATAGATGATGTCTCAATTTCACATGCTACACAGAATGGATAAGGGCCAGTACTTTGATAATGAAGTTCAATCAGAGCAATCTCCTTTATCAGTGGACTTACATGAGGGCTCTGAATATAAAAATCCAGCAATACAGGTGGAATTCAGTCAAAACCAAAACAGACCAGTTAATTTCTGTGTAGGTAGGATATTTGTCAACTCACTTCTGTTGTGATTTCCATACTAATGCTAATAAAAAGCCTGAAGTATCTTCTGTTCTCTATGCATCTATATGGAAGAAAATAAGACACACCTTAGTATAATGCCTATGAAAAAGAAAAAACAGTACCCACTAACAAATTACAGAAGGCTTTTTAAACCAAGTTTTATTTATAAAGTCCAATCTACCTTCACAAGGAAACGAAACAGTAGCCAAATACCAAGTTGCATTCATGTACTGCAGAACTTATTGCTTGCAGGGAACTTCTGTACCTTTAGACAAGTGATTTCTCCACTGCTCTGCTGCTGTTAGGATAACTAAAAGCCTTCCTCTCTCTCCCTGAGAGAGAGTGCATCATGATCCAGTCCATTCAAGAAAGAGTCTGAAGTAGTAATATTTTCTCATTAATGCAGAACCTATGCAAGACCACCATGAGATTTTCTCCACAACGTGAGACCTGGCGCTCCATGGCCAGTCGGAAGTCTTCTTTCACTCCTTTAGTTATACCCCGGGTAACTGTGTGATGCCTTAAGCCATGAGGAAAAGAGAGAGACAAAAACCAAATCAGGGTTACTTGAGGCACAACAGAAATTTAAGAGGCATTATGTGTCACTACCTGCACATCTATCATACCTGAGTTTATAGAAGGAGATCTGAAGCTTGTACTGGCTATTGAAGTAAGTGTTTAGTAATGTAAAATCTTACAAAAGTTTGGAGTTCTATAAGTGACTATGCTTTCAATGCTTTGGTTATAGTGGCTGTTAGGAAAGAAAACAATGCTGTTCTGGCTAACTAGAGAATGCGTTTTGTTAATCTAACATTTTATGATGATTTCCTTGCATGGAGGGTGCACTAAGGAAGCACAGAATCCTACGGATACTAATTAATGCAAGGTGCAGTGAACTCTTCACAGACTAACACAGAGCACTGAAATCAAGCCAGGCTGAGTGTGCACCAGTAGAAGTCAGCTCTTAGGGAGATACTAGATACCAGGAAAGCATTTATTCTAAGCAGAAGATCAAGAAATGTTCTTAAACAGAATAAAAGGGCTGCTAACTGAGCAAGCTAAAGCACTTCTGGCTGGTGAAACTCATTTTACCTCCCTGGAAAAGGCCTTTCTTATTAACGGCTTTGTCCTCATGCTGGCCTGTTATGCTCAATAGCTGAAGTCTCATCTGTAGAACAGCGTTCTGCAGTGCCAAAGCTCCAGGCTCCACTCACACTAATCCAGAACCCTGTACATTTAAACCAAAACTTCATAGCATCTACCTGCAAGCCACGCTTGATCCAGAAGGCAAAGGGTATGTCTGAAATGAAAGCCTCAACACTAAGGAAGTAACAGCATAAAAACAAATGAGAGAGAAAAGTAAAAATGTTAACTTTGAGAGAAGTCCTGAGTCAGAGATAAGAAGTGAAGACCTGGACCAAACCCAGCATGCACAGTGAGCAACAGAAAGAAAACAAATGGTGAAGGCACGCCAATGCTGGAAATGAAGAATGGCAAAGTCTAGGAATTGCCCTAATCAAAAATAACATTCCACCTTCAATTAAATCACCAATTCCAGAATTTGAGAGGAAACCTGTCAGAGTGGAATTCTGTTCCCAGTCACTCTTCCTTCTGCTGAAGCAGCAGAGACCTCTGTTTCATGTGGAAAAGGCAAAGAGGCTACCAGAAGACCACAGCTAGATTGGGCAAAGTGAAACTGCACTGAAAATACTCTAGAATCCTCATTTTACAGGGTAAGCAATTTTCCATCTTCAATGCCTTAAATATTGCTAGCAGGTGAGTGCTATGGTCAGTTACAACCTAAAGGTTATAGCAACCTACAACTACTGAGCAAGACAGTAGAACTCTTGAAGATAACTGTCATGTAACAGCTGGACAACAGAAAACATTTTAGAACAGCTCAACTAACACGTAGCAGCTACAAATCAATCCAGTATTATCTTGAAAAGGTTACGCACTTGCAAATACATTACTGAACATTGCTATTGTTTTGGCAAATTTCTACTTTTGTTGAATTCAAAAGTGATTTATTAAGTTGAAAGGACACAGATACTGGCAATTTATGGAAAAAATAAAAGAAAATGTTATATAGAACAACATGATTTGCCAGGCAATGTAGGCACAGATGGAGGGAGGAAAAAAAGATATTGAATAAGTTGCTGAAAACCATGGGCAGTAAAACATGTTGACGAAACACAGCACACTATGAGTGGGGTTTTTCCACTTGGTACCTGTCAGCAGTCTGTATGCTGGGCTGTAGCACAGGTATGAATTCCTGCTGCAGTAACCCCATGGGAGGGCTAGAAGTCCTTTAAAAAACAGCAAATAGCAGTATTCAAACACCCACACACCAATTTATCCTCTGGTGCAAAACAACCGTCCAGAAAAAAGGGGCAAGAGAGAACTAGAATGAGCCCAATAGCAGCATTGACCATCAAGCAGTCTACGAAGTGCAGGACTGAGCAGCACTGAACATACAAACATCCCCAAATTTTATTGTTAAGGCTGTTTTGGAAATGTAGTCTAAATAGATATGCATACTTGTGTGGAGAAACAACAATGGTAGGTGCAGAAACCAATTCACAGTTTTAACACAATGAACTGTTGTTGGTCATCCCATGAACTGTGCCCATCAGAAAAGATTTAATTCATGGGTGTCCAAACTTTTGTCTTGCCTAGGCCATACTGAGTGAAGACAAATTGTCTTGGGCTAATATTATATATTACATATAATATTAATAAATACATTAACTACATTTATCTAAGTATAAAAAAATTATTTTCAAGGAAAACACAGGATAAGAGGACAATAAAACTACAGGGTTGGAAAGGAGCACTGCAGATACCACAGTTTCCCTGCACAGCCAGTGAGAGCATGTCAGAGAAGGGGGAGAGCCCACAGCTTGAGGTAAGGGACCTGTTGCTGATCTCAAGTCAAGTGCATGCAGAACCTGCATGCAGCAGGTAGTCACATTGTGTACGTGACAGTATTTGTTACAGGTTGCATATGTATCCTTTAGTTAGTCCACAGATGGCCTTTTTCACTGTTTCAAATTCTAACCACACACAAATGAAGCTGCTATAGGGTGGCATAATGTCATAGCAGAAATGCCCACTCAGAGCAGCCTCTCTGCGCTAAGAATATTTGAAGTGACACTTACAACCCAGGGTCACGTGAAGTACCAACCAAGAAGTGTCTATTTGTCTTTGTGAAGTCCTCATCTCCGTATGCTATCTATAGCACAGGATAATCATCTTACATTTACATCCTAGAGCAAATCTAATGCCCTACCTAGGGAGAAATGGGAAATTTGGTATAGGGAGAACAGGCCTAGTTTCTTAACCCAAGTTTGAAAACAATGTAAATCTTACATAGGCACTCAAGCAGTGTACAAAATTCACTCCCACAGACGCTAAGGAGCTGAGAAGCATACTTGGACATATATGCCTCTAGTACTGAATTAAGTGCCTACCTTCAGATCTTACAGACATGCTTTCTGATTAGTATATACAACTTAAATGTGGGTGGAGAGCTATGCTAAAAAAAATCCACCTCAAAAGAAAGAACATTTTAGTAGCACAAAAACCTCTACAGTACAGATAAGAAAACCGAACTAAATATAGGAATTCTTCAATCGTGAGATATTTGAGAACTCTTGTAATGAGCAAATAATACTGGCAAAAACAAACATGGGAAATAGAAAATGAAAAGTAACAGCAAGACACTGTTGGTCCCATGGTAACAGATGTTTGCAAACAGAGTTCTGCACAACTATGTGTGCATGACTGTTAGCAAGATCTATAGTCAAGAGTAAACATAGCCAAAAACACAATCAGAACAAAACTATGCTTTCAAGATGGTTTGTTTCACTTCAACTAAGATTTCCTCCTCCATCCTCAAAGAGATATGAGCTGGGAATGGGAACAGACGTAGAAAACCATCAGCTTTCACATCAAGTTGATGCAGTGTTTGGTAGTTTAAGAGCAGTCTAATTAAACAGATTATCAAAAATAGGAGCATGATATCAGTCAGTCAGTTTCTGTATAGTATTGTTTTCCTGTTCAACCTCACTAGCTAACACAGCCATGGGTAATCAGTACAGCTGTGAAACCCATCTTGTCTACCGTGGGGTAGAAAGGCAAATAATAGCAAAATTCAGAGCTCTTGTACAAGTCTTGCTGGCTGTGCAAACAATGAGCTGGGTTTACCACCTGATGAAACCTAAACTGCAGAGCTTCATATTCTCACCATGGATACAAGGAAAGGGAAATCTTACAAGCTGTATATTACATTTTGCACAACCTGGCCGAAAGGCTACCAAGACTATACATCAGCTTTTTAAAAAAAGTGTAGTATACTTCCTGTGTTCAGAAAAAGCAATACTCTCCCATGAAGTGTAAGGTGCTGAGAATGATATTGGTGTAAGAACTCACAATACAAAAGCTCATTCTTAAAAAACATACCTGTCATCCTGTTAATTATGACATGGAACTGTATGCTCATTTATTCTGAGAAGAGATCAAAGGAATGATTTTTGTCTTTGGGTGCTATGGCAGAAATCTTCCTGTGCATGAGCAGAACTTGAGTTGCTGCTGCAGCTCAAACAACCAGAACTGCTGAGACTTTTGAAAGATGAAAGCCAGTATGCAGATTTCAGCCTGCAGACCACTTAGAAGTAGCTAGCTAATGTCCTAGGAAACAGCTGTGCTGGCACATTTGCTTAGAAGCCCAGCTGAAGGAGGCAGTAAGCTAACCAATGCCACTGAGGTCAACAGTGTTGGCCCTCTCTGACCCTCAAAACCACTCCAGCAAAATAAATATTTGGGATACAAGGAAGTAGATGTCATCTCCTTCCACTCAGCTCCCTGACAAAGTGGAGCTTCTCTGACAGATCTCAACCACATAAGAGACACTTTACTCTAAGCCTCTTCCAGCTGGACAGGATAATTGACCATGGTAGTAAAATCAGCACAAAGAAATGGACTTCTCCAAGCATTTGCCATCATTCACAAAGCATAACACTGGTCAGATGGACAGCAGAGATTTCTCTCTCTAGAAGCACTACTCTAGCGAAGTCAAAACAATGACTAAGAGCTGCCATGCAAATTAAAGTAAAAGCAGCAATCCAGTGAAATAGCACTACACTATTAAAACTAGAGACAGCAGCCAAGAATTTATCAGGTGTGGTCTTCAGTGCAGAATGCTCTTGCTCGCAAAGACTATTATGTAACATGATATGTAGAGCAGCACACCCTGATTTTTTTTTCATGCATCTGGCTACAAGCAGTGAGATATAGAAAGAATTTGAAAATCAAGAGCTTTTAAGCTAACTCCAACAAAATTGATTTACTTGTTTAAATTCAGACACTGTTACCTTATGCTAGGCTCCCATTTTTGGGAACTTTAGCCCTGTTGTACTTTACATTAACAGCCAGAATACACTGACCTGAACTGGAACATTGACAACTTTTACTAGCCTTCCTTTCATGAACCTAAAATACAAGTTCTAATAAACAGTCAGGATATTCCCAAACATACTGTCTCTTGAACCCTGCAACAGTTCAGTCTTGACTCCAAACAAAGAACACTTCGCAAGTTAATACAAATTATTAATTTTCTTCATCTTGTAAAAAGTTGAGTGGAATAAGCTGTTTAGTACATAGTAACAGATGATCTGCTAATTCAGACAAGAAGTTACATACCTGGAACATAATTTATGCTTTATATCAAGTCTTTGTCTGCAACAAGTAGTGCTTTCTGTTCAGCACTGTTTTTCAGCCAAATTATTAATTGCTTGCACTTGTGCCTAATTACTTAAAGAATTCCTGCAAATGCAAGTCAAGCCTCTGGCTGAAAGAACCATCTGGCATCACTGTAATACACATAATTCTAAAGCACATGCAACATTTAAGAACAAAGTTCCGTAAAAGGAATTTGAAGTTGAACAACAGCACAGAGGAGTTCACAGGTCAGAAGAGATTATCTGAGCTCCTTATCCAATTCCTTACATTTAAACTCATAACTATGACAGACTTAATACACTGAATATTAATTACGTGTGATGACAGAACATGATTTACTTAAAAAAGAGTGAATACATTTTTATCCTTACTTGATCAGCATTCCTTGATTTGGCAACAGTTCAAGATGGATTTTTCCACCTTCCTGTGTTCTTAAATAAGCAAATTCCTCCAACATATCAATATCTGAAGAAAAGTTAAAGATTTTTTTTGAAGGAGAAAAATATAGTAAACACCCCTCCTTTTCCTGCACGATGCCACACTGCCCAAAGGACAGCCACAATTAACAGCTATTACAACATCTAATTTCCAGAAGTGATAAACAAGATCACAGCATGTATTCCCAGCCCTCCAGAAATAAAGGAAAAAAGGTTTTTTGAAGTGCAAAATACACATCAGTCAGTCAACTTCTTTTTGTATGTACAGTCTGACTGCAAGGAAAGCTAAAAACATTAGGACCATCTCTCCCCCAACAAATTCACTAGCTGATTTTCCATTCTTTTCCCATGCACTGCATAGTAAAACTGAGATTGAAGAATATGCCTCTGTAATGGTATATACCACCTTTTCTGTTTCCTATTTTGTCCTTTATTTAGCTGTTTCTTTTCTTCCTTAAATACTGCCAATATTGCAAAGCCCCTGAACAGGGCTTTGTCTCACAAAGGAATCTGAACCTGAGCTTTCTGGGACCATGGTTGGTTGTCTACTCTGGTTAAACACTAAGCTGTGTGAATATACTGATCCAAGTGTATGTAAAAAAGCTGACAATCAGACATGATGAGCATGAACCTTGACATAATTTAACTTACTCAACCCCAAAGCTTACCCACACAAAGCATTCAAGCTTAATAATCTTGAATTATTCAAATCAGTTCTTTGAAGCCACTTCATTTTTGTTATTTACAGCTAAGCATGGCATAGCAAAACAACAATCCTGTAGTTCAATAGCACGTGTATCTTTACTGAAAAGATTCAACATCCAACACTACTGCTGTTCTCTGAATTAAAGTGCTATTACAGTGTACTTAGAAGTACTCTGAAGTGTCAGGCAACAGAAGGCATATTTACAGCCCGTTATTCACTGCCAGTTATTGTGAGAGGCTTGCATTGTATATACAGAACATTATTCACAGAGAGCCTGCTGAAATTATCCAACAGCTTCCTCAACACCCCAGCAAATAATATTGAATGTGAAAGACTCTCCTGGCTAGAGAAAGGATACTTGTGACATAGTTGAAAAAATTCTCATACTGGAAGTTCCCTTGTTGGCAGATTTTGTTGATGGCTTTCAGGAACAAATTTTCACCCCTTGGCCACTCATGCTGAAGCAGAACAATCACATGGCCCAATGCTGTATCATCTCTGTTGTCAGTGAAAGCTCTGAGCTTCAGGAAAAAAAGGCATAGAGAAGTCGCATTACACTTAAAAACTGATTGGATTTCACTGCATCTGCACAAATACAAAACAAGCTCTTTAAGAAGTATATTTCATTCTGCCCTAACATACATATTTAAAATAGGTTGGAAATTCCCAGCCTAATTCTCTTCAGTCACTTATAGCAAAGTCTAGATATACAGGTAAAAGTATTTTGAGGAAATCTTATTTTCTCTGCCTCAAATTACAATGACTAAAAAGAAAAAGAACAAATGCTATTCCTCTCCTCAAATAGAAGTGTCTGTTCACAAACCTACTGAGGTGAGAAACACTTAAGTAGAGCCCCATATGCCTAGTGCCACCACTGGGATAAGGCCATACAGTTTCAGGACTCCAGCTATATATACACTAGGCCTTTATGGACTTGAGACTATAGCTTACAGACTATAGCTTACCTTGAAACAAGCTAACAACAGATGAAGGCAGTAAGGCATGATAGCTCTACTGGTACACGGCCAAAGCTTCAAATCAGACCCTGCAACAGAACAGTTTATCATGGACTTCTTTAGTGCTCTTCTGATTCTCTAAGTTTAGAAGAAATTCAAATGAAGAAAAATGAATAAATGCTTGCCTACAATCTCAGGTAGTGAAGAAAACTTGGAATGTAATTACAGAGGATTCAAAATGTGAAGTTACACATTGTTAAAAATTCTCTTTTCTTCTCTTTTACTGTGTAAGGACTTGGTCCCCAAAGCAATTTAATAGGTATCAGCAGGACACAAACTAACAAAAGAAAAAAAGAGTCAAGAACTACCTCTACCTCAAGAACTGTTTTTCACAATATTAGAAGAGAAATATATACATTATATATAAACAATGTTTAAAATTGAGACGATCCTGAGCTTAGGGTAGTAGCAACTGCATACCTTTTCTGAATTTAGACTTTACTTTAGGTTGCTCCTCCTGTACTTTACCTCCTTCTTGTATTGGAAGTAAAATATAGCACATGAGATCAAGCACTTTTTCGCATGTTTGCTATAAAAAGGAGACAAGATAGAAACAAGAAAAGCAAGAAATAGGTAAGTCTAAATTAAATTTAAGTTATTTATGTTCATTAAAAATTTCAGACAAAGCAGAAGGCAAAATTCAGTGATGGAACTGTAGAATCAGTGCATATCTTAGCCTGGCTGAGCAAAAAGACATGGCTGTGATATGAATCCCATTAAACAATCTCAGAGCTTGAAACCATTTTAGTTGTTCTCAAGAGTGTTAAATCAATAAAAATGCAAAATTTTTATCTTGAAATATTACATTTTCCAATCAATTCTTAGAATAGCTTTTAAAAGTTCATCCTGCCATGGTAAAAATAGAACAGG
Source organism: Phasianus colchicus (assembly GCF_987193195.1). Taxonomy (NCBI): domain Eukaryota; kingdom Metazoa; phylum Chordata; class Aves; order Galliformes; family Phasianidae; genus Phasianus; species Phasianus colchicus. Next base: position 15,626,265 of record NC_143439.1, on the reverse strand, counting down.
AAAATGACAATTTAACAGTATGACAGAAAGGCTGTAAATTTTAATGAAATTTTCTGGAGACAGTAAGAGGTCTGAACAGATATGATTAGATTTCTAATGATAAAGTATTAAGCTAGAAAAATAGGAAAGACTAGTCCAACTAGACCAGTACTAGGATGGTTTAAGATCCTTACTCAAGCCTTTATTTCTACTATTTTTACTTTCTATACACCTTCTCTTGCCCTGCAACATGAAGCCTATACACAAGAGTTTTCCTCACATTTTGAAACTTTCAGTGAAGGTAGTTCAAAAAAAATAATCAAGCTTGCACTGACAGACCACTGAAATACTTTTAGCTACAGTAAGTCACTGTTTAGTTAACATTGCAAATCATAGCTACCAAATAGAGTATATGTGGGAGATAATGGATACTCAGATTAGGCAGGAAGTTCAATTCTTTTCCCTGTGAAGCATCAGTTTTTCTGTAGACCCTAGCTTATGTTTGATACCCTACTGGAAGTAGACTAACAAAAACTCAAAGCAAATGGGAACCACAGTGACAGATAAAAGACCAGTACATGAATGCTGTACATACCCGGTACTCTCCAAGGGCAAAGTGGCACGTTGCTAACTGGATTAGTGCTCTCTGATTTTCTAGTGATCCTTGTCCTGTAATTTGTTGTGGAGAATGAGAACCTTGAAGAGCTGCCAAATGATGCAGGCTGCTAATTGCCTTTTTGTACTGTCCCTTTAAGAAGATGGAACAGAGTGTGTAAGATGGGTAGAAAGAAATAGAAATTCCTTTATAGAAAACTTTCAAGAAGTGGGTGTCTAAATAAAAAGGCTTCAATGTTGCTGAAAACACTCCAGTGATGTGCTATGTACTTGAGTATGGATTCAGCACTTGCAAGGCTAGACACAAACAGCTCTGCTTTAAAAAACTTTTATAGAGTCCCATAACTGAAATAATAGCTAACTCCAAAGACTGTGATTACTTCATTTAGTTAAATAAAGCTTAAAACAGCTTTTGTTCAGCAAGAATAGAAGAATACCAAGGGAGATATATGAAAGAACAATCTTTGTTCTGTGAATGGTAGGATGATGTTTAGAATATGTCTAATTTCTAATGAGATAAACAATTTTAAGTCCAACTGAAACATGTTAAAACCTGTGATTTAAAAAATAATTCTCTCTGATGGTATCTTAACAGAACATACTGGCAGACAAGCTGCATTTTAATTTCACAATATATACCTACTGGTCATCTTGATATGCTAATGCATATCAAGCTGGACTCAAGAAACAACTAGTTGAGACAGGAATATTGTGTAGGGTACCTAGCTTTGCGCTATGAATGGTATGATTCCATCCCCTGAAGAATCATACTTCAAAGAACGAAATCAGTAGACACAAAGCATCTAACAAGCTAGATCAGAATAGCTTTTCACTAAAAGAGCAATAGTGCGGAGTCATTTTCATTAGTATTTTATCTTTTTTACCTGGTAAATAATCATGTCTGTAAGAAAGATTCTTAACCAAAGCCATGTTTCAGTCTTCCATGACAAACAAATTCTGGTGAATTCTGCATAAGTTATCAGAGAAAAAAGCAGCATTTGATCACATACGATTGTTGAAAAACAACGATTCACAAATATAAAGCTGTATTTAGAAAACAAAACATGAAAGTTAATCCTTTAGAAAAGGATACTCTTCAATACAACAACATACAATCATATTTCCATAACACTTTTCTTCAGTGTGAATACTGTTAAATGACAATATTTACTTTTTTAGAAGATAAATTTGTCTTCAATATTATCACATTAGATGTTATCAGACAATGTAAAACCAATTTGCTTAAGCATGAACTAAAGCAACCATTAACAGCACATCCTCACCTAGAAGCACTACTACTAATCAACTGCTCCTTCAGTGAAAGCTACTTCCAAAAGAAGCCAGTGAACAAGTGAAGACAAGGAATGAAACAAAAGCGAAGAAACATAACACTCAAGAGTAACAACTGAGAACAGCTTCTTCCAGAACCCAGATCAAAAATAGAGATGCAAATTAAGTTGCAGGTTTCCACTGACAGGAATTCAACTTCACCAATACTAAAATAACAGCAATAAAAGGTAAGTGTAGCACTGTCTGTAGTTAGCCTTACCTTTGTCAAGCGATTCCAGTGAACACAGCAGCTCCCAGCTCTCTCTTGCCAGTTTAAAGCTCTCTAGTACTTCAATAGAGTTTGCAAGGTCTGCCTTATTAACTGCAATATGACGACTTCGCGCCTTTCCAGAAGGATCCTCATCATCTGAGCTCTGCTTATCAACAAAAAACCCAGAGATTCAATACTTACATTTCATACAATTCTGAAGTCACAGAAGTTCCACTTAAGATAAGTAAGCAGTCTGAAAACAGATTTTAAGATCCTAACTTCATAGTCTTTGCAAGACTTTTCATTATTTCACTTAGGTTTTTTTTTTACATGGTTTGCTACCAAGAAAGTCAGTGGCATTATGTGATAAACAGTATCCCAAGAGACAGTTCTCCAAGACATGCTTTAGCCAGATTACTGATTCAAGGATGTTACTTTTTCGCATTCAGTTTAAGCCTTCAATGGCATAATGCAAATGAAGTATTCCCATGCAAGTATAAGTACTTCTACATCAGAAATTCTATGTAACTGTTTTCCATTATTGAAGTAAATGTAATCAGGTTCAGTAATGAAGTCAGTTCAGCTTCACCTGCTGCTGCCATTCCTTATAGCTTCTGTCACCTGAAGTATTCATATCCACACACGCATCTACAGCAGTTGCTACAAGAGTTGTTTTACTCTTGCTTTTCTTAGCAAAACGCATGTTCCTATAATAGTCAGAAACCATTGTCGTCAGGAAGCTCTAAAAACACATCAAAACCTCTACTGTTGAAATTCCACTATTGGTACCATCATTTTACAAGAAGAAAATCTAGAGAACCTACCATTGTTTTTTCTCTTCCTTCAGCAAGTTTCCTCTTTTTGTGTATGTGTTTGTTACGATCAATATCTGTATCACCATAGACATTGGTCACATCCTCAAGAAGAATCAGTGGGGCTTGGTTTGGAGCATTTGGACCTGGGTTTAAACAAATTAGATCTCAATTGATCTGAAAAGTACTGAGCTTACATCAAGCTGATTCTTATTCCTTTGCACTGAAGGAATATGTTGAAGATGAAAATCTGAAATGCAATTCAGTTGCATAAGCAGCAGTGGTGAATCTGTTTTTCCTCAAAGCAGCCTTATAGTAAAGGTTAGAACACATTTACCAGACTCACAAGAAATATCTTACAGGCTTTAGGATATATCTATGAACCCTTTTCTTACAAAGCAGTAGTAAGATACACTCTGACAGCAAGCGTCTCTCATCAAGCATTATTTAATGTTATGTAAATACAATTATTCAACAGGTAAACAGAACAGATGGCTCTAGACTTAATGGCTACAAACACAGCAATATTTTCAAAACATTCTCACTAGGAGTCAAAATAATATGCTGACAGGTAGTTATGCAAGATTTTACCACTATAACCATTCAGCATAATTTCAGAGCTCCCATCACCACTCTCAAAACTTCTATAGAAGCCTCATGTTGAGGCAAAACATACATAATTTCTGCTTCCCTTGATATGAAGGAACAATCTGCAAGACCTGGTATTTCAGATCTCAACACTCAAATTTCATTAGATAGAAAATGGGACTATATCACAACCTCGAAACAGACTGCTACATGATCACCCACCACTGCAGAACTCCTCCTTCAAGATATTTTCTCAGTTTGCATAACCTAATTATACATAGATGGGCAAAACTCAGACAAAAAGAAATTAAGGAAAGAGGAAATGCATTATTCCATTTTCCCTTTTTGAGATCTCTGCCAGAAAACGCAGTAATGCCAACAAGTGTTCTCTGTACTTGCATTGGCGCTGCTTCTATTTGCAGGATTTAAGACTAGCGTGACATGTAAGCTGTCAATAGAAGTTGGTGCTACACCAACTGATCTGCTATGCTTATTAAGTGATGATTTTACCTCCTTCAACTAGATTCAAACTAGATACCATCAGTCAAATGCCACCTACACAAAAGCTATAACAAATTGGAAGAACTTCCTCTGTATCATATTTCTGTGTCACAATGTAAGCTGTGTGCACTTAAAATGGTCAAATCAATGTAGAAAACAGCATTTGTGAGAAAACAGATAAGTGTGTACCACAAGTGGAATCCTGGGAGAGTTTTAACACTGAAGTCTCAAGAGCTGCCTACTTGTAACACATGAGAAGAAAGCAGAGGGCTTTTTTCTGTTACTCATTCTTCTTTCTCAGAGCACCTAAGCAACCACTTTGCTTTCCAAAGGATATGTTCCTTTCAGTAGCAGACAAGCATACTGTAATCTTTATTCCAAGATCTCCAGTCTTAAAAATCAAAGTAAACTTTACCCTTTACTTGTGCTGCAAACCTTCCCTTACATTACTGAAAGCTATACACAGTCATATTGAGTTTTTCAGCTTAATTATGGTCTAGAATCTGATTTCTAGCACTTGCATCATAAATAAAACCCTAAAAGCATCAGCCCAAATAGCAACTCCTGTCAAGCCTGAGAAGCATGAATTGCCTCGTTCACTTCCCAAGTCCTCAACAAGGCAAACATGAATTATGTAAGAAAAATGCACTGAGAAGCTTCTCTCAAGATGTCTCCTTTAAGTCCATACATGTGACAAGAAGAAATTCACAGATAAAAATTCAGAGCTACTGGACCGACATCATGACTTTTGTTTTTCCAAACCACTACACTTCCAGCTCCAACCAGTGGGTTTTTCCAAGAGAAGAAAAACCCTTCTGATAAAAGCAATATGAAAGCCACTGAATTTTGATTCTAGAGCAGAAATGAATAGAAGTTACCTTAGAAGTATTTTCTTATTGATAAGCAACAGAAGTCCCTAGAAGTTCTGCGTTCTGCTGTCTCAATAGGTATTCTTTTTTGCTGGTTCATTCTCAAAACTTAAGTTTTAACATCCTCAATCTTACAACTCAGACTTAACCTCTGATTTACTTCCCTTTCTCTGTCAACTCAGAATCAAACAGCTAAAACACCTCACTACATCACTGTAATATTACCTTCTTCTGGATCCAAACAAAAGAAATCCAAACAACTAATTAGTAATTTAAACAACTGAGTTTTCTTCACATAAAACATACTGTCATTTATCTTCTAAACTTAACAATTTATTGTTATTATTCAACTTGTTGAATAACTCTACAAAGTTGTAGAAAACCTACACAGTAGGTATTTTACTGAATGTATAATTACTCCACTGATCATTACCTCAAGCAGGAGAAGATACTAAGACTTGTAAACAATACTCATAGAATTAGAATTGTAACTTCATCATTAGTCCGCCATTGTAGCATTAATAAATAATGACCACCTACTGCAGAGAAAGAGGACAGCAGATACAGCTATTTCAGATCAGTCTTTATCCAAGAAAGGCAAAGATCGCAATCTAATAAATGAAGAAACAGAGTCGCACCCCTTACTGAGGATCAGGGCTCACCAAACACTCCCAAAGAGAGAACCGCCAAGCAATCTGATAACGCAGCAGACTTAAGAGGGCAGGAAAAACAGCAGATAGTATTCATGTTAAAATGCTCAATTTAGAAATTAATTAAGGATTCATGCAGATGCACATCTTTAAAGATTAGGCTTAAATAATGCCAGAAGACAATATAATCAGTGAACATGCAGACATTGTAATTAAGAAATATACATGAAGGGTAGACTAAGTAAGATCACCACAGCAGGAAGATAATAAATGGTAAACGCTTACCTGTGTTGCAGGCTCACAGTATTCTCCACAAGGTGAGATCTCCAGAAAGAGATCCTTCCTCAGTGGCAATCAGCACTTAAATGGGATCTAAGAGAGATGGAGCCAGACTCCACCCCTTCCAGAGGCAAAGGGGAATTACCTCCACCTGTGCTCCATGGCGGACTCATTGCTTGCCTCAGGTGGTTAATCAGAGGAGGTTCAGGCCCTGATTCAGTAATTCCCATACAAAGGCCAACACAGATTTTGAGAATAGTGAATTTCAGGAAATATTTCCCTTACTTAGAATTTATTCAATTAGTCATATTTTTTGTGTATATTCCAATGTACCAAAATTAAATTCACTTGTTTTGTGAAAGCTCTGTGACCTCTTGACAGGAGAAAGGTATATAACCAATGAATAGACAGATGTTATAACTAAGAAATATACAAGAGAGTTTGGCTAAGCAGGTTAATAAAAAAGAATAACTAGAAGACTTACCCTTCTCCAGGGCTCACTAGAAAACTCCAAAGAAAGGATCTCCAGAAAGAGTCCCTTCTCAACTGGTAGTCAGCTCTTAAATGGGTCTAGAAGAGGTGGAGCCAAGCTCCACCCCTTCTGGCAGCACAGGTTAATTGCCTTCACCTGTGCTCCCAGGGCTGACTCATTGCTTGCCTCAGGTGATCAATCAGAGGTTCAGGCCATGTTTCAGCAGTTCCCATACAGAAGCCATGAAAATGTAAGCTTCAAAGAATCAAAATCAGAGGAGAAAATAAAAACAAAGATGATGCTGATGGAACAGTGGGAATGAATCCTAGCAATGTTGTATGTAACATCTGGTCTGTTACATTTCTCTTCACTAGACTACTGTTGCTAGCTGAGCTTGAAACTGTAACGCTACGTTGAACAGATCTTTGCTCCAATCCAGTACAGAAGTTGTCCTGAACTACTTCTGCTGATAAGAGCAATAGATTGGGAGAATTTTAAAGAGAATCTATGTCAGATTGTAAATCAATAGCTTTAAAAGACTACTTTGGAAAGATCCTTGAGGCATTAGCAATGAAAACTAACCTTGGAAGAGAGATGGCTGGATATTGCTGACGTACTGGAATGCATTCTTAAAGAAGACCAACATTGTAGAATACACTACTTGATTCTTGTATTTAGCATGTGCATCACTATCAAAGTTACTGATGTATCTGCAGAGGTCTTTCATTCTATGCAAAATATCTCCAAAACTTCTAAGAAAGAAAGAAAGAACAATTCAGCATGTTACACAGACCAAAAACTAAAGCAAACAATTCACACTGAATGTGAAAAGCTAAATGTTTTAGCTCAGGAAATCCCTCAGCTGCATGTCAGGAAAGTCTAGTGAAACTTCACTAAATATTCACCTTCTTTTAATTTGTTATGGCAACTGGGAAAGGATATCCCACACTACTGTAGTTCTTATGTATGACTTTAGTCAACAAGGATATAGTTTAGTAAGTAATTTGAAAGGGGCTCATATTTCTACTTTACATTATACAGTCTTGAAAGAAAAGCTGCGCTGAATTTACAGAAAATGTTTCCTCATGTTGAAGTCCTTCTCTGACTCATCTGCTTAAGCATTAAAAAGATCAATCCTCCTCAAAAAGGAATACCTAGAAAAGTGAAAATTTCTCACCTTCTTCCTTTATCCATTTGCCATTCACACCTCATTCCCACCACAGACAATATTTTAAACAGCCTCTCCCAAGGATCTGTAATCTGGGATGATTTCTCTGTAAGACCATCTATTATGTATTTCTGAGAGCTACGTTTGCTTGGAGACATAAGATCAGATGAATCTTGTGAACCTATGAAAACAAACACATTTTTCTCTTTAGAAAGAAATCAAATTAACAGATGTATAACTAAGGAGAAATGTATGTTTCCAATGTAAAAAGACACATTTGAGCTTTCAGGGTAGTCAGAGTTGACAGGTTGGATGAGGAGATCTTAGACATTTTGTCCTCTTTTTCTCTACGAGATACATTACACTAAAGTAATGACTTATAAGCCCTATTTCAATAAGGATAAAATGTATTTTAGGAAAGTCTAATTTTGTAAAAATACTCTTACCTTGATACTGGTTTTCTGTCTGCGTAGATCTAGTTACATAGTTAATATAAAATTCTGCTGCCTTATTTAGGTATTTATATAACAAGCTGGCAGGAAGTCGAACATCAGGGTTGTTAATTATTAGAGGAAGAACATCACAAACTAAAATAGCAAAGAAACAAAACAAAATCATTAGAGTTTGTGGAATTTTTTAATTCTATTTGTCCCAAGTAAAGTTTTTCAATTAGCAACATGAATTCCCAGCTCTGGCAGACCGAACACCAGAAAGAATCATAGAATCATAGAATCACCAAGGTTGGAAAAGACCTACAAGATCATCCAGTCCAACAATTCCCCTATCACCAATAGTTCTCACTAAACCATGTTCTTCAACACTGAGTCTAAACATTCCTTGAACACCTCCAGAGTCAGTGACTGCACCACCTCCCCAGGCAGCCCATTCCAGCATCTGACCACTCTTTCAGAAAAGCAGTATCACAAAGAAACACAAAAAACCTCAAATGAATGACTGTAATACCTATTTGTGCCACCTAAAGCAGCCTGACACTGTTATGAATAAAGTGCTTTTCTAATCTTAGTACTAAGACAGCAATTTATTTAACTCCAAATTTATCTCACTGCCATTCTATAAACTTGTACAAAGAGACAAGAGTATTAGTGTTTTCTTACCAAACAATTTTCTAAAACAATTCACTGGGGATTCTTGGTCTTCAATATTTTCAGCTTCTAATAACGTTTCTCCAAGGCCAACCTGTGTAAGCAGAGGTGAAAAAAAATGGTGGACCAGTGTTTTTGGAAACTTTTGGAATTGCAATTCAATGAAGATGAACAATTATTTGGAGAATAATTCAGTAGGAATTAACTATTTCACTGGATGCATTAATATCTATGTAGTTAATCTAGCACCATGTAATACCAGACGAAAAGCAATGCCAGGAGATAACAAAACCAGGAACAAAAGAATTGTGCCTGTGAGTGTATCAGTAAAGACGTGCACAGAAAGGTGACAGCTACCACACCTTACATTTGCAGCTTGTCACCTGACCTGTGCACTCTTGCCTGTTGCAGACATGAAGTACTATATGTTAGTTCAAGTTAGTTTCAGAACTGACTGACTTTACAGTCTTCAAACTATGCTTCAATATAAGTAGGTCAATATTTAAAGGGCTCCAGCATAGTCTTGTACATCTAAGCAAATGCTCTGCTCTGAATCTTGTTATAACCTCAAAGTACTTTGCCTTCAGTGAGTATTTACTGAAAAAAAGCTGAAACAATACCATCTCTTAGACTACAATATTCCTCAACACTCTGTGTGTGTGTGTTATTCTTTTTTTTTTTTTTCTTATTATTCCAAAGCATGGAATATTCATTGCATTTACAAAACAAACAAACAAAATGCTTATTATGAGCTACTCTTACCCCATGTTGTACCACAGTCTCTGGGAAGCGTCGCAGAAGTAGCAGTAACATTTCTGCCCTTTCTAGTGTGTTAAAACATTGCTCTGTGGCCTTCAGTAGCATCTCACACTGCACTCGACCGGGAAGGGTTTCAAATAATCCTTTAAAGAAAAGATACAGTGCAACTCACTGCATTTGAACTGCAAAAGTGGCTGATAAAAGGTAAACTACAAGGTCAATGTGCCTTTGCTACGTGGACTGAAAACATTTCCTTACATTTCTTTCAGTTTTTTAATACCAGAGCCTGAAAAAACAAAAATGCTATCTCTCTGAATGAAGCCGGCAGGAAACCTGTGTTTCTTTGGATGCACTGAACAAGTAAGAACGCTAATGAGTAGAACACTAAAAAAGAATCTGACACTTAAATATGCTTCAAGATCTTCATTTACATTCTTTGCTTATGTATCACTTCTAACATCATTACTTTAACTGAAAAGTACCTTTTCCACTTTAAATATTCCACGAGACACAGAAACCAATACATTCTCCCTATAATTTAGATGTATTCTCTATGAACTCCATTCCATGAAAATGCAAACAGTTCATCAATTAGAGTAACCCGTACGCAAAGGGAGACGCGCTGCTTATTCTTACTATTTCTGAAGCGCACCTTCAGAGAAGAGATTACAACTTGTCTGGTGTAAACCGTGCTTTCAAAACTGCCCATGGCTGCTAGTAGTGAATGTCAAGACCTCAAGTGGTCACTGTCCATTTCTGTAACTCTCACTTTACACAAATTATATCACTCCATTTTAATGACAGTTCATTGTTCTCTGGAATCATTTAGACAATGATCCCGTAGTGACCTTCCACTTAACTCTCTATGCAATCATTTCTCTAGCTTACCAGACGGTGTTTTTTGTACTTACCCCACTAGCTATGAAACCAGAGGTCTTATCTTTAGGTTGCTTTTGGACTCTACCTATCCTCAGAGTAAAATCCTTACCTCTTAAAAACTGCGTCTGCTTGTCCTGCGAGTCATTCCTCAGCGCTGCTGTAATAACACTGATCTCCCTCCACACCGCAGGCTGGTCCGGAAAGTTCACAAACCTGTAACAAAGTTTGAGGCAAAGAATGCAGAGCGATCTGAGAACGTGCTGGTAGGACAAACCTCCCCGTGTTACCTACATGTCGTAGAGCAGCCTGCCCGCCGACGCCGTCCTCTCCGCGTTCCTCTCGATGGTGTACATCTCGTACTGCAGGAGGCAAGGACAGCACGTTGGCCTTCCTGAACGCATTTATCAACCACATTATCCTTTCTGCTCCAAGGAAACCCCGCGACAACGGACCAATCCAAAGGACACGTGTACGAATAACAGGAACTGAGAGGAAACGACTGCAGCACTGTAGAAATGAAGAGGCGGGCCTGGCCTGTCTAACCACACACCACGTGAGAACGGCTGTATGCACGTACACGCAGTGACACTAACATGCTGCTTATTTCTACACAAGCAAAACAACCGGCGACATCAGTGACTAGGGTTTCCACTCGAGCGCAGGGAAGAAACACATCGACATCGAAAGCCATCTGCCGAAGAGGAGCTCTACTTTACGACAGCTGCTGTCAGAGCACGGGCGGGTCTGTCAGCCGATAAACGGAAACGCCGACGCCGCCGTCACCACGGCAACCGCTCGCCCCGCCCCGCCCCCCCAGCCCATTGGCCGACGTGCCCGTCAGTCACGCAGCGCCCGCAGCAAGGCCGTGTGAGGGAGCGCCGCGCTGCGTTTTCGTACACCGCCGGTGCGCTAGCGCTCACCTGGATATTGAAGTCGGCGGGATAGAGGCTCCGCGCCGTGATCAGCCAGGCCTTGGCCGCCCATAGATCTCCCGGCACCAGCTCGCGGGCTCGCTTCACCAGAAACTCGCAATCCCCCTGAGCTGACATCTTGCGGCCGGGCGGCGCGCATGCGCCCCGACGCCCCGGGGCGGCTCGTCCGCTCTTCTGCCCCGCCCCATCCGGGAGGCACGCAGCCCAGGGCATGTGCGGGAGCCGCCATATCTTGGGTCCTTTCGGGGCTCTTGGCGATGTTCGGGAGGCTGCGCTCTAGTGGCCTTTTCTCTTGTCTTCTGTATGGGCCTTGGAGGGGGTCTTTGTGCTGCGCTGGGGCCAGTGAGGTATAGGGACCTTATTGTGTGTGGTCTGAGGGTCAGACGATGTACCTGTAGTAGGGAAGTGGAAATTAAGAGGACTTGTATGGGTAGGGAGGGCTGAGGTACTTTTATGTAGCTCGGGGAACAGTTTAGGCTCTCAAAACTTGTCACTTATGAGAAATTTTGTGGTACTACCTATCAGCATTTTAGAATTAGTGATAGTACATAGTACGGTGCCTGAGCCAGGCTCAAGAGCTCCTCTTTCTTAGTTTTGTGAGTGGTGTTAAGAATATAATAGTGGCTGGAGTCAACTGACTTAAAATCTCTAATGTTTACAGCACAGCAGTGCCCTTTTGGAAGTTGATATTGGTGTAAATCAAAGTACTTTGTAAAGGTCCATGGCCCTAGCACCACGGCCATGGCTTGTGCTGATAAAAGGCACTTGTAGTTCAGGACTAAGGTAACCAGCAGTAGAGCCAAAGAGCAGAGCTTTTTCTTTCCATAAGCTCTCCTGACCTTCAGCAACTTATAGATTTGCTTATCTGTAGTTTATGGTCTTCAGTGTTAAGATGCTTGATTACATGCAGGTGTTCCTGTTACTTATCTAAGTGTAAACTTGTTCAGTGTTATCACTTTATTTATTCCTTTCAAGTAGGCCGTTCATTTTTGATGTAGCAACAGACCTTATAGACTTTGCTCTTGTGAACTTGTGCTGCTTAAGGCCATGTGTCTTTGTATCTAGGAGACAATACCTTTAGTAAAAAGCTAAAATGATGCTAAGTCTCTGAAGCAGGTAAGGAGTAACATCCTTTCTGCTTTATTAATGGGTGCATTTTTGCCTCATTATCAGCTGATTTATTATGTCTGCAGATCCTCTTGCTATTCTGGTGCAGGTGCAAAAGTGTTCTTGAGTTAGGTTTCCACAAATTTTAAGTTTGGGGAAAATGTATTGTCCCTGGTGTCGTCTTTGGGCTGAGAATGGAGTCATCTGAGGGCTGGGAATTTGACTTCTCTCCATCTCTCCTTGCTGCTGCTAATTCCTCCTACGCCAAAGCCACTGCCAGCGTTGTGTGAGGAACCGCCCACGCTTTTGGGGTGTGAATCCTACATTGGTTTCACTCTGTGGCCTCAGTGTTGCCTATGCTTGTGGAAGAGAACTTGTACATAAGCTGTAGCCTCCAGGAAGAAGTGTGTTTACAAAGGCTCTACTCTCTGAAGGAGAGAGCTGATTTTAGCCTGACATGGAACTGTCATTATTTCATGCCCTGTTCTGATTTCCTGCTGCTGTGCTAACAAATGCTGATTTGTAGCCATGAGAAATTATCACGGGATTGTCTTGTTGAAAGCAATCGACCCTGTCAGTTTATCAGTACCCAGCAGTGAGTGCAAGATCCTGTTCTTTGACCCTTCTCTCAGCTCTTTTGTTGAGAGATGTTCATCAGTTGTAATTGTAAGGAGCATGAAATATGTGATTAATGCACTGTTCAGAGGTGACAGAGCCACAGCAGAAAGTCTGCTTTTGCTCATGAAACGGATGCAGAGCACTTCCTCATCTTTCTTTCCTGCCTCTACTATCCAACCCACAGGCTGCTGTAGGATAGCATTTTACTTTCTGGGCTCAAAACACAACTGTGTATATTGTGTCTCTTCATTAACCGCCCAGGGAGGGATTGATGGGGTGATTGGTCCTGGCTTGCTCTGTGCTGCTTGTGAAGCCAGAATTAGGATGCCACAAGAGGCAACAGGAGGATAGAGGGTATCAGAAGCTGCTTTTGAAGAATGGGTTTGCAAGGAGTCCCCTGCCAAACATCTGCTGCAGAACTACACTCGAGTACCAGCTAGACAGAAATCATGGCTTTGGGCGAGTTTTGTAAGGAGTTATAAAAGCAGCTATTTTTAATCAAGAGAATTTAGAGTGTTGGGTTTAATAATCTCAGAGTAAGAAACAACACTTCTTGTGTAAGAGGGAAGGGAACTTTTTTTTTTGGAGAATCATAGTTATTACTGTGATAATTTTTCGTGGCTGAAAATCAGCATTTGTTAGCACAGCAGAAGGAAATTGGAAAAGGGCATGGAATAATGACAGTTCCTAAAATACGGGTGCTGAGTCTCTACCACATCACAATAGGATTTGCATTTGAAGTTGCTGAGAACAGAAGCTATTGGTTTTAGCTGAGCTCCATCTCTAGAGGTCCCTTCCAATCTCTGCAGTTCTGTGATTTGGGGCTGTTACTGTGCTGAACTGGAACCACTGATGTGCCAGTGGTTTGCTGTACTCATCTTCTGTTCCAAGCCTGTAGATGGTGGCAGGGCTGGGCTAATCCTGTCGGGTTGAGGCCTGATTCTTCCTCCCCTTCTGGAGTGGCTCTCCCAAATTCTCACACAGACTATGCTGTTTGGATGTGAACAATGCAGGGCACACTGAAGGTCTCAGTATCTTAGCCATCTGACTGGAAGTGTGCACAATCTCTTTCCTGCAGGAATGTGGAACCCAGCTGGAATGCCTACATAAGCCTTGTTAATCAGGAAGAGGCTTTGTGATCTGCTGTAGCAGGAAATTGACAGTGCTGACCTTGAAGCATGTTAGTCATCTGATGCTGTGAAGGTTGGTGTTGCCTGGGAAGATTGTCCTGTTTCTTGAAGGTGTCAGTGGCAAAGATCAAGTGTGGGGGATTCAGGCAGCGTTGTTAATACAGTCAGTGCAGGGAAAGGCACAAAGGTAGTATGTAAAGGTAGTATTGCAGACCTTGAGCATAATGCATTAAGTTGTTTGCGCTACATCTGAGACTCTGAATGTGACTGTGACCCTTCAGTCAATACAGAATGTTCAGAAGGTGTTAAGGTGGCATTGAACAATGGCAGAGGGCTTTATATTGTCATTCTCCACTTTCTGAATTTCTGCCTTGGTATAATCCCAACAAATGGTTGTCCATCTGCTGGCTTACCTGCTAATTATTGTCCTGCATGCATTCTTTAGGCCTATAGAGATCAAAGCTGGTTTTGGCATGGGTAAAGACAGTTTGCTCTCCTTTCTAAAGCTGTTGTATCAATACTGAGAAGATCTGACAAGCATAAATTTCCTTAGTATGTTATGAGCGAGGCCTTGGAGAAGGGGATTTTTGAGATAGTAAAAACTATGAGATTTTGTAGAAGGTGTTTTGTTAACCATTTTGGTGTCCATTGGCTTTGTGCAGAGCAATTTCCTACAGCTGGGAGGTGTCTAGGCTGTCAGGGACTGAGAAATTGAGGCTGAGATCAAGTGTCTTATCTCACCCTTGGTGGTGAAAGATAGTAGATTAAACTGCTGAGTGATGAACCAGAAAGAAGAGCAAAAGGAGGCTGGGAATCCATGAGTGAAACTGCACGGGATTGTTGGGATTCAGCGCAGCTCTCTGTAGGTTGGTATCTGTTAATGACAGATGGCAATGTCAGTACAAATGTACATTTTCCAGCAGATCTGGTGGCTTCTCGTGAGATGGAATAGAGGTCTCTGGTTCTGGGGCTTTCTGTAGTCTTCAGAATTGAATCCAGATTCAGATTTTGAAATGCTTGAGTTGGCCACAGTCCACTTCATTTCTGTAATAGCTAAAAGCAGTTTTTGTTAATTGGCCTAATTTTAACTGAATCATAATAATTTAGGCTGCAAAGGACATCAGGAGGGCATCTGGTATAGCCACGTGCTCACAGTGCAAATAACTGCACTTTTACAGTCCCAAGATGAACAAAAAATCCCTTTCAGACAAAGCAAATGGGATCAGTTTCCTTCAGCCTGCAGTATGACAGCACTGAGCTGTGTGCAATCAGTATTTATAGTGGGGAAGATTTAGTCAGTCTTAAGAGTGGGTGTTGTTATTGTGAGAGCTGTTAGAACGCTTGTCTAGCTGTTAGCTTTGGGATCTTGAACCAGACTTGGTTCTCTTCCCTGCGGCATGGACAGGATTATTAATCACCACACTCACAGTGCTAATGATACGCTCACAGGACTCAAGCGACACTAGGGCTGGAGCTTGGCAAGTGGTAAGTTGTCTGGGTGTGGTGTGAGCAGAACACTGGCAGCAGCACACTGGCTGCATCTCTGGTGCACAAAAGGGACTTTGCATTCAGTTAACAGGGCCAAGGCTTAGAAAATGCCATCTTTCATATGTAAATTAATTGCACTTTATTTAAAAAAACATGTTCTGCTTCTTACGAAAACACTTCTTAAGGGAGGATTTCATTTTAACCTGAAAGTAGCTGAAACAGATGGGTAGACTCTTCCTGTAGAAGACACATTAGTAAAGAAATAACACAGGGAGGATTTATCTCCTGGACATATTTCCTTTTCTCCTGCTGCCTTCCCGCCTTGTTCAGGCTCTTAGTATCTCTGTGGCAATTCTGAAAGATCTAGAAATAAAAATCCAGCCATATGTTTGTCCTGCTTTTAAAACTGCTTTTAATCTGCAGTCATGCTGAAAAGCCCGTTCTCTGACCTGTTCTATTCTGCTCCTGCTCCTTGCAGTCTCCTTCTGCACACATCTCACAGGTGTGCACAGCCTTGTCACTTGGCATGGTATTCACCTCAATGTGTTGGTGTCTGTAACCTCCTTTCATTTGAGAAGGCATCCTAGTTTCCCTTTATAGTTAGAGACACCCAGAAGACAGTTTAGCTGATCAGATGAAGACATGCTGCAGTAGGTCAACCTGTGCTCTGAAATGTCTTTGCTTAGGTCTGCACTGATTGTGGAAGAAGGGATACAGGGTGGTTTTCTCATATGCGGAGTTCGTGTAGCAAATCCTCGTATATGCTGATGGCTGTGGCTCTGTTCACCTCTAGCCAGGTTGCTCAGTTGCCATGCTCTTGTCACAGTAAATACACTGCCTCAGCCTCTGTCGTCGTGTGGCAGTCATTCCCAGGAGGGGCGATGAACTCACCCCTGCTAGCCACAGCTCTGCATTACACACAGAGGTAGTCAGGAGCACATGACTGCTGATCTCCTTGATTCAGCTGCTTGGACTACAGCATCCCAATGGAACCATACTGAGGTTTTCTCCGTCAGTACAGTCTTTCAAAACTGCTAACAGCAAACTGAATGGTGTAAGCAGAGAACAGCCGGCTATCTGTCATCAGTAGCATCCTGCTCTTAAGCTGGGCTGTTGGTCACTGCTTTAAATATGCCTGCATTTCCCCCAAGAAACGTGAAATTTGGATACGTGAGTGCAGGTATGTGTCTAATTACCCTCATTGTGCAGCAAAACCAGTTGAACAGCATGTTTATAGAAACTGTCCTTAAGAGCGATTGCCTCTTGAAGGAGCATAGCTCATATAAGAGGAGTGGGACTGTCTCCAGCCAGCCCTGGGAGACGATGCTGAGAGCATATTGAAAAGCTGTCTTCAGCAGAAGCTTGCCAGTTTAACAACTCCGCTCACTGTTCCTATTGCACAGTGGGCTCTTTGACGCAACAGAAAGAGCTGCTTTTTTTTTTTTTTCCGCTTCCTCTTAAATCCGCCTGGCCAATTTAAACCTTGTGGATATTTCTTCCCCCTCGGGAAAAGCTTATGTGAGGATTTTCTCTTTTAACAGTTTGTTCTGTGAAACCATTTTTTTTAAATTGTTTGCTGTTAGAAAATGTTGGAGCTGAACACAAGGCTTTCTTTGCAGGTCAGTGGATGAACTCTTGACCAAAGCATTTAACGTTTGAGTGTAGCTTTAGAAAGCACTGTCCTTCTGGAGGAAAAAGCAAGTTAGCAAGGTTGTATCATCTGAGCCCATGTGTGCTTACAACAGGGGTAGGAATCTTTTCAGGTCTTTCATGGCTGTGTTCTGTGCAGATGAATTTGCTGTCCTTACTCTGTAGACAAATATTTTATTATTATACTGCAAATAGTAAGATCACATCACTGTTATGTCTATATAATTATTGATTCTCTACTCCTTCAAAATGCAATAAACCTTACTGGCAGTTTCAAATATCAAGTTCTTTGCTCTTTTATTTTGAAAGGATTTTCTTTTTGAGGTGGTGGTGGTGATTTTTTTTCTTTTGAGCTTATTTTCAGCATGCTTTACTAGGCAGTGTGCTGCCCCCTGAGCACATGCTGTTTGCAGGGAAGATAATTACTTATTTTGTATTTCTTCTTAGGTCGCTATCAAGAGAACTAAGAAAGGATGTAGATGTGGTGTTGATGTCTCTCTTCAGGGTGTGTCTGAGGTAAGACAATCCTCTTTCCCTATCTCTGAAATTAGAATATGAAGCAGAAGCAGTATTTCTTTCATGTGTAGTTGCTAAAATTATCCTGTTGCTCTTTATTTTCTTTGTTGATATAATATGAATATTTGTCACTGAATGGTTTGTTTGGTGCTTCCAACCCTGTGTTATTTCATCAATACCAATTATATGTATGTCTGTGTTTTTTATTAGCTAGTGTACCCTAGATTAATGATGTATCATTCTGGTAATTGCTTTGGTTTGCTCCTCTAATATTACCCAATTAAGTCTGTAAATGAGTGGATTTCTTTCCCTGGGCAGGCAATTGTTACACAAACTTTACTAAACTGAGTTAGAAATGATTTCCGTCGTGAATCACTTTCCTTGTAAGCTGATGACTTTTATGGTAATGTTTAACTTAAGCAGAATTGTTTTCAAATGTGCAATGCATTATTGGTGTATTCTTTTTGTAACAGTACTTTAATTAAAAAAAAATTAGAAAAGTGTTGATTCCTATCATGTTGTTTATTTTCTTGTCTACTAAATGCTGCCTTTTATGGGAAGTTTATCACTCTACAATGTTAAATTGCTATTATAATCAGTTCAGCTGAAAGAGTCACTGCAACATTGGCCATTTGCAGCAGCACTGAAAATGGAATTTGCATGGGACGCTGCTGTTTGTGACTTCTAATTAGTGTCTGGGGAATTAGAAAATACTACCACTAGTTTGTTTCTTTTCAAGCCATTTAAGATGTTGCCGTTCAGGGAAGGTTAATTCTTCTTCTTCCTTTTCTGTAGGATGGATACAATTCTTATGATTCATTGCATTTAAATCAATTTGCTTGGATCTTTGAGGCATCTCTTAAAAGGGAAAGCATATTTTAAGGCAGACAATACTGTACTGCAGATACAGGAGATCTTTTTCATTTAGAAAATCATTCTAAATCTAGTTTGGCTTTTCACATCTCTGAAATTTTGGTTGTTTGGATTCCAAATAGTGTTGGCTTCACTTTGGAGATCTGTTTCAATGGTTTGTCAGGAGGCTTTTCATATAAGATGGGATAAGGAATCACAAGGGGTAGAGTTATAGAGCTACGGTGACCTATTCTTAATCTTAGACTATTAACACTTGAAGCATTTATAATTTTCCCAAATTGATAAATTCATTCAAAGGTAGTTTTAAGACCTGTTGAAGCTCAGCTTTATTCAATCAGCATCACACCAGATATTAGCATTTTCTGACATCTGTTTTTGGGAGTTACAAATCCTGTCGCAGTGTGAACGCACAACTTAGGTCTGGAACCCCTTTGCCACTATTGTAAAGCTTATTTGCTGCAACTGAAGCTATTTCAAATTTATTTTGCCTTAAAAACTATAAAATGAAGCGATGCAGTAAAATGATGCTGTATTATATAGCGCATTTTCTAAAACTACTGTCAACGAATTAGATGGCATCTGTGATTTTATCTGTATGTTTTGGGCATTGCTCTGACAGAAGGGGTTTCTGGGGAAGGATGGGGGGGGCTGACATTGTCTTGCTGTGTTTCTTGGGATCTTTGGGGCTGGAGGACATGCTGTGGTATCTTACTGAATTGCATGATTTTTGCTTACCAGCAGTCACCAAAAGATATTTGTTCCTCTTGATGTGTGATACCAGTGTTTGCCTAGGCAGTGTAGCAGAGCTTGGCTTGGTGTATTTCCCTCTGCATGCCCTGTGCATTGTCATCTGGGCACTTGTGTTATTACCCTCATGACATGGTCTGTCACTTTCTCTTGAAGAAAGTAGAACTGTCTCTACTGGCAGAGTGGTCAGAGGGGAATATCATGCAAAGAAATGAAGGGAAGTGGAGAAACGCTCCACCCTGAGAATGTTACAGGTAGAGGTACATGAGACAGAGGGCTGTTGAACAGGAAGCAGCACAGAGCTACATGTTGCTGTTCAGTTAGACTTGTGGAGCACAAATGAAACAGTTTAAGGACCACTGAATAGATGGCAATGCACGTGTTGCACATGTGGTAAGTTAGCTTTTCCTTTATCAGGGTGTAGATGTTAATGGAGACTATCTTGTGTGCGTTTTAGACTGGTTGTGTGAATGCAGCCTCTGTGAGGGCCTCTCGGCACTGTTATAATATTACTAATAACGAGTCATGTCTGAAGTCATGTCTTCGTCTGAAGAGAGGGCTTTGGCAGAATGCCATGCTGCTGGAGGGCCTGCCTGAACTGCAGTGGTTTTGCTTATTCATGCAATTGAGTGGGACCCTTTCATTGCATCTTGATTGCATTTAGGCTCAAGAATAAAGACTGAGATAAAAAAAAAAAAATACCATACCCTGCACATTTCCACAGCCTCTGGAGAGTTTAAAGAACTCATTGACAGTTGTCAGCATCTGCTTCAAGAAATACCACGAGCCTCTTCATCAAGCTGAATAAATCTTATTTGCTGTGTTGTATCTCAGCTGCAAAAGAAGCATAAAAAGTTAGGGCCTTAGGAGCAGGTTTCCACTCGTACTGGTTCACTCTGTACTCATTTAGGCTACAGCTGTATGTAGTAATTGCTGAGGGATTCATTAGGAAATAGACACAACAACCAGGTACTTGCTTGGAATTCTTAATTGTGTTATTCTTCATATGGATGTCTGCTGTGAATTTTCTAGTGACTGATGGGTATGAGGAAAAAAATCAATAATGAAGTTTTGCAGTTTGTTCTTGCTTTTTTTCAGGAGTACTTATTTTGAGCCTTTGCTTTGAAGGGCCAGCAGTGCAGTCACTTCAAACTGCATTCTAACTACATGGGCTGAAAAAGAGGATTGTGGACTGTTTTGCATCACCTTCATAGATGGACAAAGACAGCTCAGGCCACATAGTTCCTTTCTTTTACTAGAACCTATGGAAGAAATGAATGGGCAGTTCTGGAAAATTATTGGTTTTACCTTTCTGTATTCCTTATACTGAAAGCAACAACTTCTATTTTCTTCTTCTTTTTTTTTTTTTTTCTTTTTTCAGTCAATAGCTCAGTTTCTTGGTTTTAAAACAGTTGTTTGGATTCTATTTTCTGGTTCATCATCAATGGGTTTATGTATTTAAGCTAGATTGTAATATGCTAACTTGGTTCCATGCCAAGCCGTGAAAGCCAATGAGATGAATGTTCATAAGAGCATTGTACATCATTAGCATTGTACATTGTGCAAGCAGCATTAAACGTGGCACAGATCTTTGACTTACGTTAAACTCTGAGGTTTTCTGCAGAACCACAGAAGGTATCTAGCCATTCAGCCAGCTTAGTTAATGGCCTGCTCCCAGCTTAAGCGAAGGCCTTACAGAGGAGGTGGTAGGAAAGTAGTAGGAACAACTGGACTGCATGGAAAAACTTGAGCATCCAAGTAAGCTCCTTTATACTAGTGACCTCTGTCAGCTAGGCAAGAAGATAAGGTGTGTGTGTGGGGAAACAGTAGAAAAAGGTTTTCATCTTTGTTAGCAAGTAGATAGAGAGAACTTTCATTTACAGGTGTGTACCTGGGATGAAGTGTTCCTTCTTTTTAGGTGAGTAGTTGTAGTCTTCACATTGACTTGATAACAGCTAGACATAAACCAGCTATTTGGGTGTGGGCGTCACCCTGCTATTCATAAATAAAAGAATAGCAGAGGACTGATAGAAATGTTAGGGAAGTGAAATCCTGAGGAGAGAAGAAAGGAACTTTTTCCTTTTTCCTCTCCACCGTGTGACTGAAAGTGGTCCTGTGAATTACTGGCAAGATGATGTGGAACAATATGCACTCCAGCAACCTTGGAACAGTGTGCGAAGACTCCTGGGAACTGTTTCTACTGGAAAGGGTTGAGGCAGCAATTGGCTTCTGGCTTGGTATTTCTGAGAAAAGCTTTTTTAAAAAAATTAAAGCTATAAATAGTTGTCAGTTCTTCAACTGAATAATCCTGTTCTCTTTCTCTCCAGGGTGAGAAACTGAGTCTGGATTTCCAAAGCCAAAAGCCTGCCTCCGATATCGATGTTAATCATCTGTTTGTAACATTGCTCAGATTTTGAGGGAATGCTCTTATTGTTTTGTTGTATGTGGTGGGATGACTTAACAGGGCCTGTGCAGAAGGCCACTGGCATCTAATTAAATACAGAAAGGGCTCCTGACCACATGCACTAATGCAGGTGTCTTCAGTGGCTTTTGCATTACTCAGCCCAGCCCCAGCTTTGGTCACTGGTTTGTGTTTCATAGTTTGCTGAGATGCAAACGGTGAAAGGTAAGATACTGCATCTCCTATACTGCCATTTCTGCTACAGACTGCTGCTTTCACTATATCTGGGACTATGTATATATGTAGTGTTCAGTCCTGAAGGTGTGATTTTTTTTTTTTAATTTTTTTATAGTCCTTAACTCACAGCATGCATTTTTCTCTGTGAACCTATACTGGAAAAGATAGCTGTAGCAGTGCTGGCCATGGTGATCATAACTTAAGTAGTGTTACGTGTGCCAGAAACCAATGCTAATCAATCAGTGTTGGAATAAAGGGTCTTCTAGTTTCAAAGGTTGCATTGTTAGTGGTTTTGACCTTTTAGTATAGCAGTTATGCAGTACCTGCTAGGGCTGTTAGGTTTTAACTCATCCAGTTCAGACAATGTCATCCTTCTCTCAGAACATGGCTTTCTGTATTTGGGATTTTTGCCTTTCTGTATCCTACAACTCATGTTTTCATTAACGTTTACAGTGAACACATTGGTACTGACATCCTTCACAATGGGAAGCTTTAAGCTTTATGGATTTGGAAAAGAGAGGTTTTACTCTGGCACATAAAACAGTCTTTCCTGTGTGTGCTTTTAATGTGGAGCCTGTACATAAGAAAACCACTGCTTTTCAGTTAGATTAGCTTGAAAATAAAAGTAACAGCTTTGAAGCACACTTCTTACAGGGAACTTTTTTGTGTGTGAGAAAGTGAAGCCTCTTGTGCTCAGGGAAGAGATTTTGAATTAATTTTGGAAAGAACGTAGAAAGCTATTGGCAAGATACACAGCAGTGTGTATTGTGGAACACGTTGCCTGCCCTTTTCTTTCATCAGTTTGCTATTAAAAAATTCTAAGAGAAATATATAAAAAATGAGAATATTGACTCAAATCATAGCAAACTGAAATGTAGTGAAATAGAGAGATTTTAGGTTGCATTTGTTATCAAAGTGGTGGTTACTAGCTCAGAAACTGATGTAGAGACAAGGGACAGAAAACAGCCTAAAGAATGGGTCACTTATCTTCCAGTTCACAGAACAGTGTAAGGCGAGTTCTGAGAAAATGCAGTGATGGGATCCTGAAGTTTTCTCATGCTTAAATGAGCCAAATATTTAGATTTATGAACGAATTAATAAGCTATTCCACAAATATCCCAGCTTTCTGTGAGATTTGTTCAGGAAATGAAAAGCACTTATGTAATGTTGAAGGAATGAAAGGAAAACTTCACGGCATTAGAAAAGGGAAAATAATGCTTCACTCTGAAATGCTCAGGAACTAACTTCACCAAGAAACTGGTTAGTTATAGATGTGAAGTGCATGAAAAAGTGTGTTTTGAGCACATCTTAACATCTCTTTAAGTATTATAAAGAGTCAGTAGCCCTGATTTTTTTTTTTAGTTGTGTACACTTGTCCAAATATGATTTTAACTTTTTTCCCTTGATTCCAGATGTGCCTTTTGCCATATCTGCCAGGTAGAAGAAGCTGGAATAGATTGTTTGCCAGCAATTCTAAGGATTGTCGCGTGTGCCAGGAGTGCCGGAGCTGTAGGGGATGCCATAATGTGCCTTGTGCAGGAAATAAGGGGGAGGCAGATGTTACTGAAAGCACCTCTTCCACAGAGGTGATTGTTTTTCTTGGTTAGCACAGGTCAGCAGGTGAGGTGTGCCCAAGGAAAATGTGAGTTTCTCTTGGTTAGAGATCTAAGGGTATGTAAGAGACTTTTCCAGTTGTTGTAGAACTGTGATTTTCTTACTCTCTCCATATTTTGTATGCTTGGGACGATGAAAATAGGCTCATCTGGTAGTAAGACTTAAATTTTTTTCTAAGATTCTTGTCCATTTCTTCTGATTATAATCTTTTTGTCTGGGAAGTACTAGAAAGTCTACAGCTTCAGACTCCTGGTCAAAGAAAACTTCACTGTCCATTGCTAAAGATATTTATATACCTATTAAACATTGACAGCAAAAGATACACAAAATTGCTAAGTGAAGTTAAGAATAAGGATCTGGCAAATTCCATTTCACTTCTTCCCTACAGTGGCAGCTTTTTAAGGCATTTTTCTGAAGGCTTCTGTATCACTATTGTAATCCTCTGCTATTTTGGTGAAGTCATCTTTATTTGATTCTTAACTCCCATCCTTGATACAAAGTATTTTTCACTTATTTAGTGCAACAATATGATCTGACTTGCTGGCAGATGAACCTAAGTATTTTGTGAACTGTTCCTCCTCTAACTGGTCCTCAGAGTCTAGGACTCTGTTGCTACTCTGTAGCTACATAGTCAATTGAAACAGGCGGGCTATTCAATGTCTTTTCCATTCCAGGAGTACTTGAATCACTTTAATCTATATGGTTTTCTCTTTTGCTCCTTCTCTTTTGCTCCTTCTCTTTTGCTCCTTCTCTTTTGCTCCTTCTCTTTTGCTCCTTCTCTTTTGCTCCTTCTCTTTTGCTCCTTCTCTTTTGCTCCTTCTCTTTTGCTCCTTCTCTTTTGCTCCTTCTCTTTTGCTCCTTCTCTTTTGCTCCTTCTCTTTTGCTCCTTCTCTTTTGCTCCTTCTCTTTTGCTCCTTCTCTTTTGCTCCTTCTCTTTTGCTCCTTCTCTTTTGCTCCTTCTCTTTTGCTCCTTCTCTTTTGCTCCTTCTCTTTTGCTCCTTCTCTTTTGCTCCTTCTCTTTTGCTCCTTCTCTTTTGCTCCTTCTCTTTTGCTCCTTCTCTTTTGCTCCTTCTCTTTTGCTCCTTCTCTTTTGCTCCTTCTCTTTTGCTCCTTCTCTTTTGCTCCTTCTCTTTTGCTCCTTCTCTTTTGCTCCTTCTCTTTTGCTCCTTCTCTTTTGCTCCTTCTCTTTTGCTCCTTCTCTTTTGCTCCTTCTCTTTTGCTCCTTCTCTTTTGCTCCTTCTCTTTTGCTCCTTCTCTTTTGCTCCTTCTCTTTTGCTCCTTCTCTTTTGCTCCTTCTCTTTTGCTCCTTCTCTTTTGCTCCTTCTCTTTTGCTCCTTCTCTTTTGCTCCTTCTCTTTTGCTCCTTCTCTTTTGCTCCTTCTCTTTTGCTCCTTCTCTTTTGCTCCTTCTCTTTTGCTCCTTCTCTTTTGCTCCTTCTCTTTTGCTCCTTCTCTTTTGCTCCTTCTCTTTTGCTCCGATCCAAGCTGTGTGTGTCAGCCATCCTGCAGCAGTCTAGCATCTTTCTTAAAATGGCTTTGGTATTTCATGTCATTTTGTGCTTCTGCAGCTTGCAGAGTGGCTGGTGGTGCTGTTTTGTTGTCTTTACTAGTATGCGATTCTAAAGTGATCAGTTAAATCTGGAAAAGAGGATGAATGAGTTATGGAACTATTTATATAAAATGTTATGGAGTTGTAAAGCTGGTGGCAGTGGTTTTCATGCTGGTGGAATTGTATCCTATCAGCTGAGCATCAAGCCTGCCAGGAGGGCCACTGCAAGCATCTCTCCTCAGTAAGACTTCCCTGCTCTTTCCTGTCAACTCTGTTTTCACCTTTCTTCTATCTCTCAATAAAAGCCCTGTGAATTTGAAGAACTGGAACCAATTGTTGACTGCAAGTCCTGTCACCTGAGTCTGTGCCACCATTGAAGTAGTTTGTGACAAAAATTGTCCCACTCATGAAGAAATGCTTGTCATTTGAATCAGTACAAGTAGCTTGAGAAAAGCTTTCATGTTGGTACAGGCCTCTTTAATTTCTTTTCTTGCTACAGCTCTTGGCGACTCTGGTGCATTTTCCACCCTCTGTGTCTGGAATAAGTAGACTTACTATTAGAAAAAGTTGAAGTCGATGATAGTGTAGTCAGTAGGGAAGGAAAATAACCTACCTTGTAGAGGATTCCAGTATTTCACACTGAGATTTTGGGGAAGTATTGTACAACATTTTAATAATGAAACTAACTTGCACATCACTGGGGTCTGATTTGATTCTCAAGTTCCACATGTCTTTAAGCTCAGTGTCTAGCCAAAGGTAAGTGACTGGATTTCCATTATTATCTGTGAAGAGGAAGAAGCCATGGTGATTTTATCTTGAGTATGTGTGCACTTGGCTGTACTGTTTCAACACAATTACAGTGGGTGTCGTCATTATTGATTTTGCTACAGTTAGAAATATAAAGAAGCAGACAGTGCTGTCTTCCAGACCCATTTACAGACACTTTTGCCCTGGAGAGGCTGGAACCTGCACGTAGTAACCCAGAAAGTGCAGTAGTGTTTTGGAAAGTCTCTGGCATGCTCTGCTTTGGTTACCTCAATGCTGTGAGTGAGCTTTTTTAGGACGTTCTTTTGCATTTAATCTTGTAGAGCTTGTTTCAAGAGCAGGCTTACTTCCAAACAATAGGGCTCTAATGTGATTTGGCTCTTGTTGTTCAGAGCACGTTTACGGCGTTATTTCTGTCACATGGGGCAGTTTCCTTTGAATTATGCCTCTTTTTTTTTTTTCTGGTTAAGTCTTTGCTTTCCTCAGCTCTGTTTTTGTCTTATTTCCCCACCCCACCCCCCATCTTGTTGGTGATCCAGTTTAAAGTGAACTGTGTATTTGGTGCCTTCAAGAGTGCTTTCAATTTAGAGGGGAAGAATTTCTAATTTGTGGTGGCGTTTCAGATCAAAAAGCAGCTAATACGTGGGTACTTACCAGTAGAGAAAGTTTGTTGTAATTATTGGTGGGAAAGCTAGCTGATGTTTCTGACGTGGCAACTAAGTTGAAGCTAAGATGAGCTGCATTTGAATCCACATACTCTACAGTTAGAGTTGGATGTTAGCTAGTCTTCCGAACTAGAACTGTCGTGAAGCTGCTTTTGCTTTCGTGTAGCACAAGTCCCAGGATAGCTGACTTAAAATTAGGTATGTTGTTCAGTTGATACAAGTGAAAAGCTTCAGTCTTTTCCAGGGCAAAGTTCTTCTAAGTTTAGGCTGAGTTGGCTTGTGACTTCATGTGTGCAAGGTGTGTGTCTCAGTCTCTGACTGAAAGCTGCCTGTAACTACATCCATGAGAAAGAAAGCGTTGTATCAGGGAAAGCTGCTGGCTCATTCAACTGAACAAAAGTGTGGTCAATAAGTTTGAGAACTGTCTTGTTGCAGAGTGTCCCCACCGCTGCTTTCTGTCAGTGACGGTATCTGCTAGCCTTTCTCACTACTTTTAGTTGTCTCTTTCGGCTATTTCAGGGTCTCCTGATGGCAGTAGGATTTAGGCTGCATTGTGGTTAAAGACTGTGTTCTCTTTTGCACTGTCTGCCATTTGGTGTCATAATTGTAGCAAGATTGCTTCTACATACAGAGGCTTGCGTATCCTGAATTTTTGCCCTGGCTGTCAAGATGTAGAAATAAAAGACTTTCTTCTCTTGATTAGTTTCTCTGTATGTTTGGTTTCATGTAGAGCAGCAGTTTTCAACATGTGGTCTGTGGCTTCCTAGAGTATGTGGTCTACTACAGAAGCAGATGGTAGAAGGTGACTAAAATGTAAATTCAGCAGTGGGCTTTGTGCGTTTCCTGATAGAAGTTTTGTTGCCTCTGAATACTTATTATGGTTTGAAAATAAAAACACATCAAAACCCACTGTTGTTCTGCTGGGATGTGCCTGTAAATACTATTGTCAGTATTGCACTTCGTTCTTATTTCTTGAGGAGTCCTGCTTGATGCTCAGAACTGTCAATTTACACTGAAGTCTGATTTCTCTGGTAGATTCCAGTGATGGAAGCTTGACTCCTGTTGACACAGAATAGGCAGCGGTTGTATGCTGGCATCTCTTCTGCCTTTTTGGTGCTCCGTAGTCTGTGTCCTCATAAGTGCTTCCAGCATACAAGCTTTCCTGCTGAACATCTGTTTCAGCCCAGGTTTTCACAGAATTGATTGCCTCCTTCTTAGATTGGCCTAAATCATGATGTACATATGCTAATTTTAATCTTTCCTGCAACACTTCAGCATGTGTGGCCTTGACAGCCTGTACTTTGCGTCTCTTTCCAGGATTCACTTGATATCTATTTTTTCAGTCTTGATGTTAGATTAACAGTTTACATAACTGTAGTGTGAGGCTAATTTCTTCACTGTGAGTAATTTAAGACATGCAGAGTGACATTCAATTTTCAGCGGTGTTGTAAACGGTTAAGAAGTTTGCTTCATCTTGATAAATATGTAACTTATGTTACCATTGTAGTTTATGCAGGATAGACTGGAAGTTTTCTGAAAGATGGAAAAAAAAATTGATTCCCTTGATGTGATGTTGAGGGTTCTTAGCAAAGCAGTGAAGGTTCGTGTCAGAGACCTGGACTTTTCCACACTGTGGAGTGAAGCAAGTGGAGTGAGGCTGATACAAGCAAGTGATGCTGATAACCTATAAGGAACTAATTGGTATGTGAAGAGAAATCTTGGCTTCAGGGTTTTTGGGGATGGTTCTTGCCCCTAGACATTTCAAAAGTGCATTTTGGAGTCTGGATTGCAACTTGGACTTGGCTTTAGGTCACAGAGGAAGTGCAAATCCAAGCCAGACAGCTTCTTGAGAAAGGAATCTTCCAGATGGCTTGTGGTGTGTGTATGTATAGGTCATGTTTTGACCTTAAATTTCAGGTTATGTTGCTGCTTACCATGGCAATGGCAAGATAAGGACCAAAAAGCTGGTGGGAGATGAACAATGATACGGTTGATTCAACTGCATCACCTGACAGGTGGGGAAGAGTCTCCTAAGTGCAGATCTATGTGTCTGGGAGGGAGGCAGAACGGTCAGAGGTATGCATGGAGATAGAAAGCAGGGCAGTAATACCTGCTGAAATCCAGTAGGGCTGATGTTTTTAAGTAGAAGTTTGTAGGGATGCATCTTTCTGAATTATTTTCTGTTGTGCCTTTTTTTCTCCTGCAACTTATGAAGTTTCTGTGAACAAATAAAACATGTTCCATCTCTTGTAGCTTGGCTGAATCACTCAATTTCATAACAATCACAAGTGCTCAGAATGCTTGTAGCTGCATGCAGGCCCAATGGGCCTTGCTGAGAGAAATACACCCAACAGAATGTGCTTCTTAATCCAGTATCATGGGAAGCTGGGGGTCCCTTTCTTGCCAAGACTGCACAAGGAAAACAAGGTCATTTGAATTAAGGCTTATGTTCACTCCTTGCTCCTTTGTGAATAGGGGTGTGGTTCTTGTCTGGGCCTTGTTTCTACACTAAGGCTCTCTTGATGTTCTTTGCAAAATTGTGGGTCTAAACATGTGGGTTTTTCTTTGAACGTATTTCAGAATCCAAACCAGCTGCTGCAGCTCCTTCCCTTCTGCAACGCCTATTCAAGCCATACTGTCATTTTGTGGCTCTTTGTAGATAGTAACTTACAGCTGCTTTATTCACATTGCAGGGTGTGGTTGTTTTTTTTTGCTTTTTTTTTTTTTAGAAAATATTGGGGTAACATGTTTCTAAGTGGTTTCTGCAAATGTCCTCTTATCTCCTTGTGTGCTCTTCACTCCTTCCTCCTAAACATGCTTTGCCTTTCCTTCAGCAAAGAGAAAGCAGAGAAGAAAGCGGGCCTCCAGCTCAGATGCTGTGGACTGCACGAACTATGATTTAAGCCAGACCCTTCCAGTCCCTTCTAAAATGAAGGGTGGTGGTTTGAGCACATGCTCTGTGTTCAGTCTGAGTGCTCAGCACCCAAAAATCAGAGCCTGGTACATTAGGAAATCTAAACTGCTGCTTATTTACTTTGAGTATAAGTGTTGGCAGGCAGTACATTTCATCTCTTGTAGAAACAATGTTTGTAATTTGATTGCTGAGCTTAAATGGCATGTTTGGTAATGAATTTCCAAATTTTTCTGTTCCTTACTGAACACGTGCAGATACTGGAGAGACACAAAGTAAGTTTGTGCTCTTAGAAACTGCTTTCAAAGTTTTGGCTACAGTGTATGCATTGAGCAAGGCAAGGATTTAATATTGATATTGAATAGACGAAGTATGGAGGAAAAAACGGTTATTGTAAGTTTCAGTTAAGTTTGAGCATAGGTTGGTCTCTATAGTGGTTCCTGCCTGTGGCATCAGTGCCAGAAAAACAGGTGGATATTCAGCACTTAGTACTTCTCTAAATCTTGGACAAAATTTTAATAATCTCCTTTTCTTTTAAAATGATACAAATATCTCCACAGTAAGTCATTATTGAACTTAATAGAAATTTAATTTTCCCATTCAGATCATATGTAGATGTTCCTCTAATTTTCTTCCAAGAGAATTGGGGAATAAGACAAATCCCTTGTCCTGATGCTTGAAGAGATTGCTAGCATTCCAGAATAGATGGAAAGCGTATAGAGAAAGGGGATATTTACAGGATAAAAGTAGCAAAGGATAACTAAATACATCCAGGTGTAAGGCTCTGAAAATAGCGTTGTATCTTCTGAGACTTCAAAATGTAACTATGAGGCATAAAATCAGAGTTGTAAAAAAGTTTGCTTTGCACTGACACAGCTGTGTCTGAATTCTTTCTCACTCAATTTATCTGGAGTTACTCAAATAATCTGTGTAGCTTCCTCCTTTTACCTGATGCGTGTTCATATGCTTTAGTGTGTGCATTGTTAATGCTGCTTATCCTTCTTTGTAAAGGCAAGTGCTTTGTCCAGCATGTTTTCTCAATCACAAGAGCGCTGTGCCATGTTGGGTTGCTGTTACACCAGAACAAGTACTGTCTGTTACTGTACTAGAAGTGAAGTGTTTGTGTCAGTACCTTGGCCTACTCCTTGGGGAGCCACACTTTTTTCCAAGGGAAAAAATTTCCGGTGACCATTACAGTAATACTTCCTTGGGTGCTTGTCTTCTTTTGTCTTCATATAAATATGCTTTCATATCTCCTTGTAATGAACTATAAATTCTAGTTCTGCTTTCACTGTGTGCCTTCTCCTTTGTTTCAGGTAGCCTGACCCTGCAGTATTTTGGTTTTAAGAGAAGCATCATCTAATTACATCTTTGCTGTGCTGGTGGAAAAAGGGTCTGGCCTGTCATAGGCTGTTCTCCTTGAGAAAGAATTCTCAGTTTTCTTAGTGATGCGGTGTTCCCCAGCTGACACTGATCAGGTGTTTATAGTCCCAGAAAATGGAGAAGCTGGAGTCTTCACAGCTAGGCAGTTTTGGTGTAGAAGGTTCTTAGCTGAACAAGGCAAGCTATCTTCCACAGGTATAGTAGAAACACTTTCTGGTATTTTTGTGATTTTTTTTTTTTTTTTTTTGCAGGACTTGCTGACTGACTTGGATGAAGTCTTAGAACCAACCTCTGTAATGAATATAACTTGTGTTCTGTGGCATGGTTCTGAACTACATCTGATTTGGGATGAGGCAGAGCAGTGTTTTGCCACTGCTAATGAGCACATGAGTGGTAGAACTTAGTTCTTTGCAGATAATGAAGTGTGCTTCAAAGAAATGCTGCATTGCATGGGTGGAGTGTGTTCTCAGGAATGACTTGTGTTTTGAATTACTCTGGGAAGAGAGGTTGCTTAAAAGCAAGCCTGTCTACCTATTACAGTAAGTTACCTTTATTTTTGCCTCTCTTTGGCTGGATATAAAGGATCCATACCTAGAGGGACTGTGTTTAGTTGTTGAAGCAGCTTTTTTGCCTGCTGCTCTTGTCTAGAAATCCTCTCTTCCTTCTGTTAATGAGCACAGAAGAGCCCATCTTGTAACTGCAGCTGAGATTTTCTTTTATCAGCTGCAGATGTACTCCTTAAAACTTCAGTTTCCTACGTAAAGATAGGTCTGTACAGAAAGGGAGTGAATTTCTTGGAGCATCTGGAAATCTAAGAGTGCTGGATAGAGTTTCCGCATAGAAAAGGTGCATGCATCAAACTTATTCCTGAGGGAATAAACTTAAAAGAAGAAAGTGAAGAATGATGCTGATGAGTTCCTGACATAGGTGTTCGCCTCATGTCTGCTCGTCAGATTCCTTCTGTCTGCCAGATTCATGTGAAATTTAGATCTGCCAACAGCTGAGGAACCTTTGTTTAGCTATAGGATGTGCATGTTATTTCTCTTCAGGCTGCTAGTTGTGAAGGCTAAGTCTCTGAAATTCCAGAGAAATCCTAATTTGAAGACACATTTGTTTTTTTTCATTATTTTTTTTTTCTGGGCTGGAGTCAAAGTACTGTAGTTGAAGTTTCAGGACTGATTGCTGTCATTAGGATGTAGTTTCAGTACAGGCCAGGACTGTTTTGCTAAGGTCTTTGAATGGACCTGTACATGTGTTATGAAAGTGAAGCTGTGGGCCTTAATCCGTCTGGTATTTCGTGCATTAATGTTGCAGTAACTTCATTGGAGACCAACTGAACCTGACTTGCACTCTACAAAGTGCAAAACAATAAGAAACATCATTGTTCTGGAGAGATGTACCGTGAAGAGATGTAAAATGGGTAGAAGAATACTCGGAGATTGTGAAGGACAACTTCCCTAGCTTTTTCTCCTGCCTGGGAGCCAGGCTTGTCTAAGGGAACACGGGGACACCCCACGTGGAGCAGTTAGTTCTGTTGTCACTGGTGATGATGGCAATATTTGCTATTCCAAGTTGGGATGAGATGGCTTTATTTAACCATCTGTTTGTGATAGATTCTCACCATTTTTTTCTTTTATCCACAGATTATTTTATGTCCATATGCCACATTTTGCTGCTCTAACAACTTCTCAGAGGATTGCTATTTTTAGACCTGGAGTCTTCAGCTAGCAAGCAGCATGTTAGCTCAGACTGCTGCCTGGTTCTTCTTGCATTTCTTTCATTTAGAGTCTATCATACGTTTTGAGGTAGAAGATCTGGGATGAAGCAGAAACAGGTGTATAAACCAAGGGAGAGTTTGAGAACATCTGTATTCTTCCCCCTCTTATTCATGTTTCAGTGTGAATGGGTGGTTTTCTGAACACCTCTTGTACTACATTTATTGGCTGTTTCATAAAGACAGCTCTTGTACTTCTAGATCCAGGCACTGGGCAGAACTTGCCTGCTATTATTTCAGAGCCCAAAACTATTAAGAGTTCCAGTGCTGTGCATAGGCATTTGTCAGCAGGAACCTGATTCCCCATCTGTAGATGGAGTCAAGGGAGACAACCCAGCAGCCAATGTAGGTGCTGATTTGCTAATGGGAGTAGTTCTTTCACCATGCATATCTTTGCTTACAGTAAGGAAGGGAGAGTTCTCCCTGTGAATTATATCTTGCCCCACTAGGGTTTCTAAGGTAATAATTGCCTTTGAACTTCCAGTTTACTTTTGAGGGGGTATGCTGTTCTGTATCCTTTTGGATGCAACTTAGAAACCAGTTGAGGAAGTACTGAGCAAGAGGAGTAGCTGTTAGAAAAGGTGGTCTTCTGAAAGCTTTAACACAAAGGGTTTATACAGTAGAAGTGTGCGGTTGCTCTTACAAGGGAGGAGACAGAAGGCTACCAACTTTGAAGCAATGGGTGGTAATGAAGATTTGAATATTAATTAAAACAGTTAAAAATCCAGAGGAGAAATTAAGGAATACAACACTTTTTTTAATAGTGTAATACAACATTATCCTTGGGGAATGGATCATCAAAATGACAAAAGCTTAAAAAGTTCCTCTGTAACAGGGAAATTTTTTCTGCCTTTCAGAGCACTTGGTGTCATCTGAGAGAGGCAATACAGACTGTTACACCAACGGCTAACCTGCTCTGCCAAGTGGCTGCACTTAAATTTTTTTTCGAAAACACAGGGAATTCCCTCAGCACCTTCAATTTCAATGATGAATTGATTGTTTTGCTTTCAATGCAAGTTCAGGCTGAACTGGTTTTCAAGGAGAGCTAAACAACTACAGTCTCCTGTGCCTGCTCCTGTTGTGTGTTTAAGAATCGTGTGAGTTGTGTTAAAATCAGGTATGAGTAGCTTATTTTAGAATCATAGAATCCTTAGAGTTGGAAGGGACCTCTGAAGGCCATCTAGTCCAACTCCCCTGCAGTGAGTGGGCATACCTCACCTAGATCATGTTGTCTGGGACCTTATTCAGCCTCACCTTGAAAGTCTCCAGGGACGGGGCATCAGCCACATCACTAAGCAACCTGTTGCAGTGCCTCACCACTTTCACTGTAAAAGACTTTTTCCTTGTATCTGATCTAAACATACTCTCTTTGAGCTTGAAACCATTTCCCCTTATTCTGTCACCACAGACCCTGCTAAAGAGTCTGTCCCCTTCTTTTCTGTAGCTGCCCTTTAGGTATCAAAAG
This sequence comes from Phasianus colchicus, assembly GCF_987193195.1. Taxonomy (NCBI): domain Eukaryota; kingdom Metazoa; phylum Chordata; class Aves; order Galliformes; family Phasianidae; genus Phasianus; species Phasianus colchicus. The sequence continues at coordinate 15,592,228 of NC_143439.1, read as the reverse complement.
GCTGCTATCAGGTCACCTTGAAGCCTTCTCTTCTCCAGGCTGAAGAGCCACAGCTCTCAGCCTGTCCTCATAGGAGGGATGTTCCATCCCTTGGATCACTTTTGTGGCTCTTCTCTAGACACATTGCAACATGCCCATGTCCCTCCTGTACTGAGGATGCCACATGTGGATGCAGAACTCCAGGTGAGATCTCACCAGCACAGAGTAGAAGGGCAGGATCACCTCCCTTGACCTGCTGGCCACACTTATGGTACAGCCCTGTATACTGTTGGCTTTCTGGGCTGTGAGGGCAGCCTGGAAAAATGATCCATGTACACGTGCTGACACTGTTTACTCAAATTTCATTATTTTCTATAGGGTCTTTCAACTAGTGTTTTCTAGCTGACATCCCTCAACAGTTGCTGGCTGCTATTAACCTAGTTTACTTACTCCTTAAGCCAAGAAATTGTTAGATTCCCATAATTTATTCTTAAGCTCCAGTATTGGAGAACTGCCTATTAAATTGACTGCAGTTTTGCCCTGAATAGGAGAGCCATTATTAATTTAGGGACCATTGAAATGCTTGTAGTGAGACAATGTTGTTGCTGTTTCACTTCACAACAGCTCTTCTTATTAACCCTTGTTGAACCAAGTCTGTGCTAATAAAAAAGAGCTTAAAAGTTGATGGGGATATAACAGTAAAAAATACAGTAGTTTCAAGTCCTTCAGGTCTTTCATTAGTGTGAAAGTAATACTATTTCTAATGTGTGAGGCTTTAGGAACTTTATTCATATCTACTCCTCAGTTGAGTGTTAGTGTTTTTAACAATTAAATTAATAGGAATAATCAGTTATTAGAATAAGGACTTGAAGCCTGTAGACCTGTGATCCAGAACGTGTTATGCAATTAGAGAAAACACTTAGCAGGAGTGAATGGAACAGAACGTACTCTTAAGAGACTTCAGAACACAGCCACATATCATTTTTCATGGGTTAGAAAACTGGTAGACAAGAGGATACTGGCTTGGGGGGTGGGGATATCTTTCTCTGACTTAAACAGCCTTCTTGAAATTGGCATGATTTTAGATTCTACAGAAAACTGTTTTAAAAGGAGGAGAACAGAGAAATCTGTAACGACATAGCAGCAATTCCTCCTTTTATTTCATTAGCTCACATAGCTATGCCAGCACATGCTCAAGCCAATCTTCTTTTTTTTTAAAAGGTATCATTTGCAGGCAGGTTTCCATATGAACAGAAACAAAGACTCAATAGCAAGAAACTTCATCTCCTAAGGAAATCTTTCTTAAAATATTCTGGTAGGTTATGAGAGTTGTGCTTTCTTTCTAGTTTTCTGAAAAGCTTTGTAAATGTATATTATTTCAGGAAACTGTTCACTTCAAAGATCTTATTCTGTAAGAGGACAAAAAAAGTTGAGTTTGCGTCAGGTTTGAGGTGTGAGTTGTTAAATTAAACTTAGGCAGATAACTCTGTGAAAAAGTGAGGAAAAAGTGTTATCCTGTAAGTTCATATTGCATGTGTTATTTCATAAGTTTGCATGAAATGTGCTTTGCTTCTAATTGAAGTGTGAAGCTGTTGTCTAAGGGTTATGCTCTGTGGAACCACTCAGGAAATGCTGACCTGACTGTGGGGTGCACTTCACCCGTGTAACAAAAGAAAAAAAAAAAAAAGGCTTTTACTGGCAGGGGAAACTGGCTTTACTTGTGTCATCAATCAGCTCTAGGTTAAGGATCCAGGATGCCTCTCGAATGAACTCATAAAACTTAACACTTCTCTAGCTGGAGAGCTGGTTTTCAAGAGCTATTGACGGGTCTGGAATAATTGCAATTACATTCTCTATAATAAAATACATTTTCAGTACCAGACAGCAGAAGAATTCAATGAGGGAACTGCAGTCTCTTGATGACTGGTAAAAACCTAAATCATCATTGTGGCTGTTAATAAGTAGATCAGTCTACTTGTTTGAATTGCAGTGATCTATGAAGAAGTTGGAAGTTTAGATCTCATTTTTGCTATGATCTGAGGTTCAGAGCTGAAATCTTAGAGAGTGAATTAGCTGAGCATATATCCATTAGCACTTGGATTGCTTAAAGGAGAGAGAAATGCGATGAAATTTTTCAGAAAATGAAAGACTTAGTCTTATAGACATTTGGCCAAAACTGATGGGCTCTGTGGGCCTGTGTACATTCTTGCATTTTCAAAGAAACACACAAAGCCTGATTTGAAGTAGAAGTTGGAACAGCTATTTGTTAAATTAAAGCAAAGTAGACCATCTAACCTGTTGGAATATTTTATTGTAAAGTAAGTTAATGTAAAAATGTCATGCTCAGATAATACAATATTAAAGGTAGAAAGCCTTCCTTTTTTTTTTTTTTTTTCCATCTGCCTTGGCCTCTTCTGCAGAAACTTTGCTGTAATTCATCTTGGGAAGTTCCCATAATGAAGAGTTGGCTAGCTTAGGCATGAGGGTGGAGTAGGTGAGATTCAAATACTGTGTGTCTCAAATAAAAAACTGAAAAATATACCACAAGACTTTGCTTAAGAGAAAAAATATAAAAACAAACAAACATAAGGAGATAATTTATCAAGCGATATCTTTTCTAAGAATTACTCTCAGACTCTTAATTTGATAAACAAGAAAACGATACCTAAACCACATATCAGAGCAGCGGTCATGAACTGTGGTATCTGTTGATTTTTACACTAAATGCTAACCTGGAGGAGGAAGGAAATGAAGGCTGACTCAGGACTAGTCTCTTCCTGTTGGTCAGCACTGAGTAGGCTGATAGAGAAATGCAGGCAAGCAGAGCTTGGGCCATTGGTACATGAATTTTGGCATCTTCTGAGGATGCAAGTGTTAGAGGTGTGTGTAGAGCCTGAGTACTGTCTCAATACCAGACCAGCTTGCAGTAATTTTGTGACATACTTGGTAATGTAAACAGTGGTATTAGCTCCTCTTTTGGTAAGTCTGCTCAGCTCAGGTAACATCTCAAGATGTTTTTTTTTTTTTTTTTCCCTTGCACCCTTCACTTTTTGTTATTTTATTTGAAGCACTGCCTTGATGTCAGATTACCCAGGAAATCTCACTAGAAGTATGGCAAGCACAAAATTCAGGGCTCTGCATGACCATGGAAATACAGCAGTAGATTTGTGAGAAGAAGATGGCTCTCTTCAGTCCCTGTGTGCTGGACTCAGGAGGGAGGAAACCTCTTCCACTGCCAACTCTGCTGATAGTAATGAAGTTCAAGTCCACCATTTAAGTTGGTGCTACCATCTTCTGTGGAGGTAATTTCTGGTAGAAAGGACAGAAGGGAATCTCCGGGTTAGACAAGATTTTTCAGGCCTCCTAAAATAGTGCTGCTGTCTTACAAGGACTTATGAGGTGGGGATCTAAGTCATTGTTACTGTACTTTATTACTTAACAGTTCTTCTCAATGCAGTGGACTTGTATTGCACTTGGCAGCTCCCAATGAAAGGCTGGTCTGATTGCATCTGAATGTCAGAGTGTTTATATAGTGCTGACAAAACAAACCTACCTCAGTCTTGTTTGAGTCTGCATTTTCTGGGCCCATCTTAGTCGCACAAGCTCATGCATTTTTATCAGCGGGTAAAATAACTCCTGTGCTTAGTTAGAACCATGCAAAATCCTTCACTGATCTTATTTTTAACCTCCATCACAGATCATGCATGTGTATAGAACTCCAGATTTCATCAGATGTCTGGCTGTGGTGGTACTGTGTGATGTACATCTGGCAGAATCCCTTGGGCTCCTTTCATGAAGTGACGTTAGTATGTAGATTATACAAACACTTTAAGTAATAAAATCACTTGCATATGGAAGAAATAGGTCTTAACCTGCAGACATTCATGGTGTGTGTGTGTGTGTGTGTGTGTGTGTGTGTGTGTGTGTGTATATATATAGGTGTATATACATACATGGTATATATACAGAGGTATAGGTCCCTTCATTTTTACAGACCTTTCTGCTGCTGAGCTGAGCTACTTTTGTAAGTCTGTGGTCATCTGTGTTCTTAAAAGGAGCTACTCTTCATCCTTGTGGTGGCATTCAGTTTTCTTTTGCCTGTGTACATTATTGAGTGCATGTATGTAAACACTGCAGGGTGAAGGAACAGCATTTTTTTTATGCCCAGGCTTATGTGGATAAGAAAACCACCTCTGTTGCTTGTTCTAATGAGGAAATATATATTTTTCATATACGTCTTATTATGCTGACTCTGAGCTACCTCAGAAGTTGTTACAGCTTAGTGTGGTGTTTAAACTGTGTTTAGTTTTTTCTGGAAATCCTCTATACAGAACAGCTGCAGAGTTTGACATTGTAGTAAATGTAGGACAGTAATTCCTAGCAGTTAACTGGCTGCAGACTGTCCTTATTCTGTTAGTTGGTTTCCTGCAGTTACGGAAAGTTACTGATTGGAAATTTACTCCTTGGGAACACGGCCCCTTGTGCTGGTAGATAGGGCTGGGGAACAGAATAGGCCCTTCATGATCCATGACGAGATAGTTTTGGACCTGCTGCGAAAGCTGGATGCTTACAAGTCCATGGGACCAGATAGATTGCACCCTAGAGTGCTGAGGGAGTTGGCAGATATGATGGCCAAGCCACTGTCCATCATTTTTCGGCAGTCCTGGCTAACCGGGGATGTCCCGGTGGGTGGGAAACTGGCAGGTGTAATGCCTGTCTTCAAAAAGGGCCGGAAAGATGATCCTGGTAGCTACAGGCCTATCAGTCTCACTTTGGTGCCCGGGAAGGTCATGGAACAAATAATCTCGGGAACAATCATGGACTAATTAAAGGTCAACCAGGGGATCTGGCCCAGTCAGCATGGGTTTACGAATGGTAGATCCTGTCTGACAAACCTGATTTCATTCTATGACAAGGTGACCCGCTTAGTGGATGAGGGTCAGGCTATCGATGTGGTCTACCTGGTCTTCAGTAAGGCCTTTGACACTGTCCCCCATAACATTCTTGTGGAGAAGCTGGCTGCCCATGGTCTGGATGGGTGTACGCTCTGCTGGGTGAAGCACTGGCTGGATGGCTGGGCAGTTGAATCTAGTTGGTGGCCGGTCACGAGCAGTGTCCCCCAAGGCTCAGTACTGGGGCCGCTTCTGTTTAACATCTTCATTGATGATCTTGATGAGGGGATTGAGTGCACCCTCAGTAAGTTTGCAGATGACACCGAGCTGGGAGGGAGTGTTGATCCCTCAGAGGGGAGAAGGGCATTGCAGAGGGACCTGGACAGACTGGATCGATGGGCCAAGGTTAACGCCATGAGTTTCAATAGGGCCAAGTGTCAGGTCCTGCATTTTGGTCACAACAACCCCAGGCAACCCTACAGGCTTGGGGAGGTGTGGCTGGAAAGCTGCCTGATGGAAAAGGACCTTGGTGTTCTGATGGACAGTCGGCTGAACATGAGCCAGCAGTGTATCCTGGTGGCCAAGAAGGCCAATGGCATCCTGGCTTGTATCAGGAATGGTGTGGTGAGCAGGGCTAGGGAAGGCATCCTGCCCCTGTACTCGGCATTGGTGAGGCCTCACCTTGAGTACTGTGTTCAGCTTTGGGCACCTCAGTACAGAAAGGATGTGGAGGTGCTGAAGCAGGTCTAGAGAAGGGCAATGAGGCTAGTGAAGGGCTTGGAAAATCAGCCCTGTTAGGAGAGGCTGAGGGAGCTGGGGCTGTTTAGTCTGGGGAAGAGGCGGCTGTGGGGAGACCTTATTACTCTCTTCCAGTACCTGAAAGGTGCTTACAGTGAGAGCGAGGTAGGTCTCTTCTCACTGGTGACAGGTGACAAGATGAGAGGAAATGGCCTCAAGTTGCACCAAGGTAAGTTTAGGTTGGACGTTAGGAAACACTTTACAGAAAGGATGGTTAAACATTGAAATAGGCTCCCCAGGGAGGTGGTTGAGTCACCGTCCCTGGATGTGTTTAAGAGCTGTTTGGATGTGGTGCTCGGGTATATGATTTAGCAGAGGGTTGTTAGAGTTAGGGTACTATGGTTAGGCTGCGGTTGGACTTGATGATCCTTGAGGTCCCTTCCAACCTGAGTAATTCTATGATTCATGATTTACCATGATAAGAGGGAAGCAATGAAACTAGTAGCATGGGGGTCCAGAGTGCTGACAAACAGAATTGATAGTTCTATTACTATTAATGTTTTTGAGGGTTTCTTGGTTCAAGACTGCATGTAATAGTTATTGGAACTGCTTTGCAAGATAATCAGGTTATAACTATTAATTATAGAATATATATATATAGAGAGAGAATATGTTATATAGAATATATTTCATGCAAGTGTTTCATGGTGTCATTAAGGATGGAAACTGATCTTCTAGTCCAACCATCAACCCTTCACCACCATATCCACTAAATGATGTCACTCAGTACCAGATCTACACGTTTCTTGAACACCTCCAGGGGATGGTGACTCCACCACCTCCCTGGGCAGAGTGTTCCACTGCCTCACCACACTTTCTGAGAACAATTTTTTCCTAATATCCAACCTCAATCTTCCTTGGTGCAACTTGAGGCCATTCTCTCTAGTTCTATTGCTAGTTACATGGGAGAAGAGTCTGACCCCACCTCAATAGAAGCCTCTGTCAGGAAGTTGTAGAGAGCAGTATGGTCTTCCCTGAGCCTCTTTTCTAGTCAGAGCATTCCCAGCTCGCTCAGCTGCTCATCGTAAGGCCTGTGCTCCAGACTCCTCACCAGCTCCATCACCCTTCTCTGGACATGGTCCAGGACCTTGATGTCTTTTGTGTAGTGAGGGTCCCAAAAGTGAACATAGTATTTTAGGTGTGGCTTCACCAGTGCTGAGTACAGAGGGAAAGTTGCCTGTATGGTTTTACTGATTATACCATTTCTGTTACAAGGCAGGATGACATTGGTCTTCTTGGCTACCTGGATACACTGCTGGCTCATGTTCAACTGGCTAAATGTTTATCAAAAAAATAATATAAAAATAAAAATGTAACATTTTAATTTAGCATTTTGATTCTGGACACTTTTTTTTTTTTTTTTTTTTTGATGCATGAGTGTCTTTTTAACAGCAAACATTGCAGAAAGACTATGAAGGTACATCTGGTCAGCTTATCAGACAGGATTTTTTCTTCATCCAGCTTTTTGTATAATTTAGCACTGGATTGATGATAAAGAATGGGATGCCCTGTGCTAAAAAGTAGTGAGAAATCATGATTTAGCATTAAGGAGAGAATTTATTTTTGCATTCTCTTTACTTGCATTGTAAACGTTTGTGAGACTGGATTTTGATCCCTCAGACATGTTCCATGGTGATGAGTGGTCTGGGTTTCTACCTAATAAGAAGGTTAGGAGGGTAAGGGCTTTTTCTTTATCCTAACATTTAAAATAATTTGTTCAGTGTTATGCACAGTCCTTGTAATTCAAAAGCTCAAAGCAAATGCCAAGTGGCTGCAGTACTTTTTTTTTTTTTTGTAAGGCACTTAGTCTGTGTGAAACGTCTGTTTCTTTCTCCCTGCAGTTCATTTTGATGGTTAATATATTCTAATAACGTATGCTGCTGTTCAGTGAAGGTGTCTCAAATGCCTAAGTGAAAACTAATTGCAGTTTCTGCCATTCACCGTATTCTTTAAAAATTTTTTTTTTAATATTCGAGGTCTAGACTGGCAATAGCCTGTCTCAGTTACACCTGTGGTAGGGAACTGTGGCAGAAAGTACATGAAGATAAGGAGTCACTTAGCATTTGCCCATGCCAAAGGTGCTGAGACACTGTTAACTCTGTTCTTCTGCTGTCCATTTCAGTCCTCTATGTAATGAATAAGGAGAGTGTAGAGCTCAGAGGAGAAAAATGTATATAAAGATTGCTTATATTGTTTTGAGTTTCCCTTTTGCATTAATTCACACTTGGATTTTTGAGAGCCAAAACTTCTGGCTTGAGACACACTGCCTTTCAGAGCAGAGATAAATTTAATGTACCTCTGCAGTCCATTAAAAATCCAGATAGTGGTGAGTAACAGTAGTGAGTAACTGAGTGCATGCCATCCAAAATTTCAAGCCAACTTTCTGAAGTTTTGCCACTTCTATGGCTGAGTGCAGCACCCTCTGTTGTACAGAGCAGTTTCCACTGCAGTAACAGAAGTTGTTGCTAAATAATTTTTGGGCCCAGACTCCCTGAAAACATCTGAAAAGCACCTTTGTGAGCTGGGCTGATCTCTGGCTGAGCTAGCAGGTTGAGCTGAGGTTGAAGATGTTTTTGCAAGCGGAGGTTTTCTTTGAACTTATGTTCCTTTCTTTGGCTATCAGACTAACTGCTGTGCATTCGTTAAAGTTCCTTTAAAGCCTAATACTACTTGATGCAGCTGAATGCTGTGAAGTATAGAGGCATTATTGTCAATTCCTGGAAAAATCTGGCACTTCATTTTGTCTCTGCTTCATCTCAGACTCTCAGTGTGAAACTGTAGGTCTGGTGAGATCAACAGAATGGTTGTTAGGAGTTCGTATCCCTGTCTTCCTGGTACCATCTATGCAGCTGAGATATTGTGGCCATGACCGTTACTGGTATTGACTTAATTTGCTTTTTTTGGCAGTGGTACAGATGAGAACTGCTTCCACAAGCATGTCTTAGTGACAGCTGTACAGTAGTATCTGTATATTTAAGTGTCAAATGCTGCCTACAAGGTGGTGTCACCAAAGCCACCAGTCCAACTTAATAAGACAGCTCTCACAGTAGAGGGCAAATAGTGAGTGCTTGTTGTTAGGATGCCTCTGATTCTGATGGAGAAATCCTCATGGCTTGAATTTCTTTTTATGAGAACACTGTTCCAAGGATGGAGCAACTCAGTTAATTTATTGTCCTGAAATGTGTTTCAAGAGGCTTCTTTGATAAGTGAGATTGCAAACTAGAAAACTGTGAAGGGAAAGAAATATCCTCAAGAGAGACCCAGTATTTTTGAGCAAACATAGCTATATATGCATGTGTATTTTAAGGTCAAAGTTTGAAGAGCTCTTTACTCAAAACCTGAATCTGATTTTCCTTATAGAAGTCGTGTGTTTATCTAAGGCATTGAGATGTAATTTCAGTTTATACCATGTTAGCACAACTAATCCTTTCAGTGATGTTCAGCTTTTGCCAATTCTGTCAATGGACTAATTGTGTGAAGTGAAGCATACAAGTGCAGCAGTGTTTTATGTACTACATCTTACCACTTCCTGACTCTGTCTCACTACCTTCTTGCAGTCCTCTAGCCAGATCTGTTGTACAGTTAGAAATGCCCAGCTTTGACAAGCTCTTTTTGCATTGCAGGAAGCCAACTTTTATAGCACATCCATAGGAAGCGGTTCCACTACAGCCTTTCACCACGTAGGAGAGAGACTGAAGATGTAGGCAGCTGGCAAATGTGAAAGCGATGAAGAGGTGTTGTGAGGCTGACAGTGCTTTTTATAGAGCGTGTGTTTTCTGGGAAGGACGTAAGAAGGGAGATAAACAAGTGATGACTGTGGCAAGCTGAGAAATAGCTGCGGCAGACCAAGATGTGCCAAAGAGAAGATCACTGCAAAAAGGTAAGGATGCCAACATCATCCTATCCTTTTTCCTCCTGCTTGAGAGTTTTCTTTGAAAACTGATGTTTTCTGGAGAATCTTGTAGATACTAAATAGCTGTTCAGTGTTACTTTGAGGAAAAACATGGTAGTATTTTTGTAACTCGCTCTAGCCCCCTCAATTCCTTCTCTCTTTTTCTAGCAGCTCTGCAGACTGTTAAAATATTGAAAATAGTTAAAAGATCAAGAATACCCCTGGATAATTCCTTCATAGAGAGTAATAGTCCAGCAAGACACTGATGTTGGGCAGGGGAAATCGATGTAGAAGTTGATCAAGTCTTATAGAAGACTTTTTGGCTCAAGATCAGAAATAACTCTGAAAAGCACATTGTCTCTTTGGTAAGTTGTTTTTACTTATGGGTCTGCCAGGAAGGATGTATGACTAACGAGACTACGAATCTTTTTCAAAAACCTGTGTCATAATGTCATGTATGCATCCAAAGGAAGACTGTCTGGAGGTTAATTTGTGTTCAGGTCTAACACTGCAGTGTTGCAGTGTGATTTAGAATGTTAGTCAGCCTTGGCCTAAGTCTGTCAACTAAAGAAATGATGAAATTCCTTTCATAGGTGTGGATTTGTGCCATGACTGAGGGATTTTTAAAATCCCAGTAGTAGTGTTGTCAGTCTAATTGTTTTAATGTGGTTTACAGCTAGGTCAGTGTTGTTGTTCAGTCATCTAATTTTTCTTTCCTGCTTTAACTATGCTGAAGGTAGTCTTAGTAACAGATAATTTTGAGTTTTAGCTTCCCTTATTTAAAAATGCATGTGCTGGTTTTCCCTTAAACCTTCTCAGTGGTCTTCATTTCTGGACATAGAGTGCATGTGTGGTAAACACAGTAGAGCCAGGCATTGTTGCAAGGCTTATTCCATGTTATGAGTAATGGAAGAGTACCTTAAAAGGTGAGGATAGTGTGCAGTAATGATAGCCTTCTAGGTGGTAACAAAGCTTCTTCTGATTTTTCAGTAAGACTTAATCTGAAAGCTCTTGGAAAACCCTGTCCCTACTTCTCTCTGTTTCATGGGAGCATCTGGTAGGTTATGTCAAACTAAATCTTGGTTTTAGCAATTGGCCTTCTAGTTTCTTGGTTCTCAAATTACACTCCAAATGAGGCTTCACATATTTGAACAGGAACACATTTGCAACCTGGTGTTTTGGAAAATATGTCCCTGGAAGCTGAAATATGTGTTAACTATGGGACCAACTGCCTTCAAATTTGAGTGCTCCAGGATTTGAGAACTTGGAGGGCCAGCATTGCTCAGATAAGCTGAGCACATCAACATCTGGCTGGAAAGTAATAGTAACATAGAATGACTTCCTAGCAATTTTAAAGCATGACAGAAAACTACTTTCTGGTTGGCAATTGTCATAGTCATGTTGATGAAAGTTAAGCTTGTGCACACAGAATTGCCTGTGTAACAATCTTAGGACCTTGTTAGTCTTAGCACAAACACCTTATGATTCTGAGATCTACCAGAGTGGGTGATGACAGGTAAGTTATTAGAAGCATCTGGACTGAATGACCAAATTTTAATGTGCCTGAATTAAACTGTTCTTGTTATTTGTCTTACAGGTCCTCGGCTTCCATCAGCCATCAGCCACATTGTAGCAGTGTAGATGTTGCCATGAGGATCAGGAGGTGTCCTGTCTGCTTTGCTGTTTATCTTTTGATCCTGCTGGGTAAACATCAGAGAGAGCCTAGTATGTGGGCAGAGTGCACATTTTAAGAGAGCTGTCAAGCCAGTTGCTGTACATACATGCCTCTGAATAGAAGTACTCCAAGTCCAGGGGACTCTGTGGCACTGCATGAGTGTAAGAACCATTCCATTTGTTGGGTTAGACTCTGCTTTTTGAGAGATGATGCTCCGACGAGGATTTCTTGTATTTGTCCCTCGACTTGTAGGCCTGCTGGTGGTGGCCTTTTGCTCTGTGTCCATCGTTTATATGTTGGCTTGCACACCCAAGGGTGATACTGAGCAGCTTGCCTTGCCCAGGGTGCACAGTCCGACTGCAAAGGAGGGATATGAAGCTATTCTGCAGGAACAAGAAGTGGAGCACCGCAACTACATCATCAGCTTGAAGAAACAAATTGCCCAGCTGAAGGCTGAGCTCCAGGGCAAGAGCGAGCAGCTTAAGAGCATGCAGGACCAGAACCCAAATCCCTTGGACATTCGTCTTGACCACAGTAACCCAGAGAAGGCCCAGGTTAATCTGCTGGCTTTCCTCCGTGCACAAATAGACAAAGCAGAGGTGCACAGTGGTGTTAAGCTGTCCACAGAGTATGCAGCTGTACCCTTTGAGAGCTTTACCCTGCAGAAGGTGTACCAGTTGGAGACAGGGCTGACACGCCACCCAGAAGAGAAACCTGTGAGGAAGGATAAGCGAGATGAGCTGGTAGAGGTGATCGAGTTAGCTGTTGGGAATTTGAACAGTCTGGAGGGAGACAGCAATACAAAAAAGCACCGTGTATACACAACTTCTGACTTCGTTGAAGGTTTGTATGCAGATAGCAGGTTCAAGTTCTCCTACAGAGCTGGTGAGCTGGTTCAGAAAGACTGCCTTACTGAGGGAGATGGGATAGTGTTATAGCACAGATGTATGGGGCAAGGTTAGTGCTATGACCCAGTGGAGATGTCTTGGATACAACTGTAGGATGACGCCTTGTCTGGAGAACAGGAATTTGTGATGGTGGAACCTGTCAATCTGTCATAGTGACCAGCAGTGTGTGCTTACAGTTCTCTAGTCATGTGGTTGTTTCAGAAGTGACAGAGCAAGGAATAAATGACCAGGCTGCCATCTTAACTTTCTGTTACTAGTATTAAGGTTGACAGCTCCAATTCAAACCGAAATAGTGTGGCTGCTTTGAGTTAAAAGGCCAGGGAGCTGTGCAGCAGAAACACATAGGACGAGATCTCACAGGCCTTGTTTCCGAGGGCTAATGATTATTTATTATTGACTAAGAAAGCTACATATTAATTTGTAACATGGTGTCCTGGTTTCACTTTGTAGAAGCTGGTGCATTAGCTGTTTTGTTGTGCAGTAGTGTGAGATTTGATCCACAGCTGACCTAGCGGAGTTTATTTAAGAGTGGAAAATTATTTTCCTGATCTTTAAATGTTTTTACTGCAGACTTAGGAGGCATTTTGGTAAGATGCCTACGTTTTACATCTTTATTTTACTGAAAGTATCAGGGCATGGGCAGAGATCTGAGAAATGCTTGTCTACTTGACTGAAGCTACACACTTCCAGTTTGCTTCCTTTTTTTTCTACTGTGACATTTCTTGCCATGTACAGTGCTTCATGTTCCAATGAAGTTATTCCTTCTGTTAAAACGTGTTTTTTTAATGCACAATCAAGGATATTTGCCTGGCTACCAGTGGACCAAGGCAGTAACCAGTGTGTGTAAAGGCACGTGGAAGGGGTGTATGCTGGAGCACAGCAGTTATTGGTGGTGTTAGCTAGCTGGCAAAGTTGACTGCTTTTTCTAGAGCTGCTCAGGACAACTCAAGCTCTTATAGGAGATGTGTTGAAAATAACAAAACTTAACTGTATAAGCTTTATATCATCTAGCTGTTTTAGAAATAACAGCATGCACAAGCTGTGTGACTCCCTTATCTAGAACATGTGGTTACTGCCTTTTGTCTTAAGATTGGGCAGGTGGGAGGAAAGAAATTAAAAATTAGGTAATCAAGGTCAGAGACAAGTTCAAAACCTGAACTGTTGCTGTTGATGTGACGCTTGTCTTTGTTTTTACCCATATCAACAACCTTTGACACTGGCTCGAGTCCTGTTTACTCAGGTGTGTTGCCAATCCTGCAGTTTAGCATGGGTAGCATATTAAGTGAAGCAAGTAACTCTGATTTATTTGGGTGTCTTGTGTGATTTCTTTATCCCTGTAGCTCGCATCTGTTACCCACCATCAGTTTTTCAGTACTAGGCCATTGCTAATGTATAGCAGTCGACAGAATGTGTCTGTTGCTAAATATGTGCGTACTCCTATGCAGGATGTGCAGAAAGGTTTCTTGAAGAATTTCTTCAAGTACTTACACTTAATGGAAAGTGTTTCATCTCTGTGACTGTGGTATCTTCAAGTGTTGCATCCTCTGCAGTTTATAGACAGAAGCACTTGTGCACAGGAATTAGACTGTGACCCTACTACCTTACATCTGAGCTAAATTCCTTCTAAGGAGATTTGCTGTTAACATGAAATTTGGATACACTTCTCAGACAGTTCTCTTTCCAAGAGTAATAGCTGACACATGGTGGAATTTTCCATTTTTTCCTGCTCAGAATTAACAGAAGCACACCTTCCCCTGCAGCCTGCAATGTATCCATCTGGCTACTGCTGCTCTTCTCTGTTTACAGAGAGACACTTGGACCATTCAGCTGCTATGATCTTGCCCTTGGCCATTTGTTCCTCCTACTCTCACTGGATTTTTTCCTCAAGGAATTGCCAAGAAACAACATAGAAAAGATCAGAAATCTGTGTATGATAAGCAGGCAAAGAACTATTATGTTTCCAACTGGAAGCCTGTTGTTTAGTGGGCAGAATAACGGGTTGGATCATTTATTTCTGTAGGTTGCAGTACAGCTGAACGGGTTTGGAAGTCCATCATTTTTTAAAGATGGAGGTAATAATTTGAAGACTTCCAAAAGCTTGAGCAGTGTTACCAATGGGAGCACTTCCGAAAGATCTTTTTTTTAATCAAAAAATGCTGTTATGGTACTGTCAAATATGTTGTACCATAATTTTTTTCTACCTAAAGTATGTGGCTATCAAATAATTGGAGTTTTAAATAAGATGTGAGACAAAAAGGAGTGGCTCTTCTTCCTGAAGTTGTCAGGGACCAGTGATGGGCTATCCAATACATTTTTACCCTGGAAACTTACTGGGAGAAAGGATGATCTTTTCCTTAAAAAGATTTTTTTTTTCTTTAACTCTGTGCAGTAGGAAGGCCACTGTAATATTGAGTTGCAAAGGGAGTGGTGAATGCTGATAAATTCTTTAAGTGATTCCTGCATCATCCAGCAGAATATCAGCAGAAGGCTTGCATGTAGTCATGGAATCATTAAGATAGTCTAGGAATCTAGGATAGTCTAGGCCACCCATCCACCTATCACCAATGTTGCATCCATGGAGTGTTTCTGTTAACAATGGAAAACCTGAAATCTATCATCTCAGTGGAATTGAGGCTAAAACTGACATCTACTGAACAGCATTTTAATCAAGTTGCATGACTGTTTACTAGTTCTCACAGATCATGTAGCACTGTGAAGCTTGTTTGCCTGCCCTAAAGAATAGAGATCAGATAGTTCATTTCCAGAGTGCCATAGGAATTGCTGTCCCAAATACTGAATGCTTAATTCTCTTTAGTCAATCCTTCAATCTAGGTTGTTTTTTGATCACTTTTCCTTTTTGCTTCATGTTAGTGCTAGTCTCTCTGCTGATCCACAGCTGCTGTTCACTTTCCTATTTGTATGGGGTTTTCAAAGTCTTTGGCTTTCCTTCCTACCTCTGTGAGGAGCAGTGCAAATTCTGAGACACATCTGCTGTTATGGAAGCCATAGGTGGTTAACTGGCCTTCCTTTACCCATTGTGAATATGTAGCTTTTCCAGGGTACCATATTTTCAGGAACAGCCTTTTCAGAAAAGGTTTTTCTGTTTTTTTTGTTTTTTTTTGTTTTGTTTGTTTTTTGTTTTTTAAGAATATTTTCTCCCATCCTGTAGTTCTTCTCTTAAAATTGAGAGTGTTTGCATCTTTAAATCAAATATAATGTCCTAATGGCAAAAGTGATGTAGTGTCTTTGGAAATGGGGTGTGGGGGGGGAAACCAAACGTGAAAGGCAGGATATTCTGTGAGTCCCCACCATGACTCAAGACATTCAGGCTCATTTCCCAGGCTTGCTTCCTGACCTTGGGCCAATCACGTTGCTCCCTTTTTCTAAAAATATTACATTAGCATCTAAACTGGAAAAAAGTTTTCTTGCTTTTTTTTTAAACAAAACAAAACAAAAAAGAAACAAACAAAGACACCCAGATGGTTATATTCCATGCATATTTAAACTATGTTTAATTACCTGTGTTAAGTATCTGTCTTGCATGCAGATCCCTTAAAGATAAAATGTTAAAATTATATATTTCTGGATTACCACCTTGCACAAGAGAACTCTGCATTTGCCTGGGCTGCTTGTTTTCAACTGTGCTAGAAGTCTTGAACTGAACTGTGGTGCTAGAAGAAGCCTCTGTTGATGTGTGTATAGCATTGGATAGAAACCCTTGGGACACGGTGTGCACTCTCCTTTAAGGAGCCTCTTGTTTATTTGACAAAGCTTCCTCAATTTACAAGTACAGTATCTATGTCTGGGGAAATGGTATTTATGAGCGTGTTTTTTTCTTGGCTGCTGTAGGAGAAGAAGTAGAGAAGTTATAAATGTCACCTGGTAGGTGTTATTAAATTGGTTGATTATATCTTTGTAATTATGAAAGATATTGGTTCACTAAGTCAAAAATGAAACATTCCTTTCTACTTCTCTCTAGAGAAAATGTATATCAGACTTTATTTAGTTTTTTTTGTTCATCTTACTGTCAGAAGGCTGTGTAATTCTTCCACAAAACAAACATCCTTGGCATGGCCTATGTTAAGAGTACACTCAGCTATACACTCAAAATATCAGCAAGCTTTATGTAATAGTGAGTAAGAATTCAGTGGCCCAGATTTCCATTTTCTGACCATCAGGAAATTTAAGAACAACTAGATCACCATTCAGATGATATCCATTGCAGGTTCAAGTTGAGTAATAGTAGTTTATGGCTTGTACCTTGGGCAGACTGATAGAGAAAGCTAGGGAGAAGCAAGAACACAGTTCTAAAAGATTGGCAGAAATATAAATATGTGTATTCTGTGTCATTGGAGTCCTGTGTGAAGCTGGAGTAATGGAGCATTTGTTCAGTACCTTGATATTAAAAATAGAACATGAAGGATATAATAGGTCAGTATTTCTGCATATAGTATTGAGTAGCTGAAGTGCAAATTTAAGGAAAAAAAACAGACAATGCCAGAGAAGATAAGGCCACAGATGTTCTTGCCATACCAGTGTTAGACCGACAACACAAAATGAAGAGTTTGTCACTTGGCTGTTCTGTATTTCAATACAGAATTGTCAAACTGTTGTTCATAACCAGGTAAGGAAGAAAAAAAAAAAGTCAACCTGAGAAAAACAACCATGTTTTTCTTGACCCTTGAATTTCTTCTGAAAGGGAACGGAGTGGGATTAGACTCCCCTGCTGATGAAGTAGCTGAGATATTTTATAAGTGGGCTTAAGGAGCTAGGAAAAATTCAATGCTAGCTCCTCTTAAATGTAGTGGATAGGGCTAAGAAAATGCTTTGAGTATGCGCTGCAGAGCCAGAAGCGTCATTTTGAATGGATAGCATCTATGGCCTTTTGGCCATCTGTATCACATTTAAGATGTCAGAGAAGTGCTTCAATAGGATGTGACCATTACTTTCACATTTCATGCCAGCCTTCAGCTTGGACCAGTTTCACTCATGGAAGATGTTAAAAGTTCATTCCATGTAGTAAATAAATACATCCAAAAATGCTCTCTACCAACTATACCAGTCTTGTTAAGAAATGTGTATGCGGCCTTCACTCACCTGCTTTAATGCAGTGTCTAAGCCACGTTTGTGGTGGTGTTTTCTCACACAGCCACACTAGGGCAGCTCACAGATGCAGAGGGGTTGGCCTGTGGCAGGAATGGACATGTTGCAGTCTGTTCAAGGTAACAGTCCTTGGCTACTTTGTATGAATTAAATATCCTTTGAAGCTGCCCAACATAGTCTGAAAGATTTGTCATGCTTCTATTCTGTGGGAAATGCCACAGTGTCATACTTGCAGACAGTGCCCAGGAGTGGACATTGTTGCCACAAGGAAAGAAAAGTATCTTGAGAGTTAAGGAACAGGGGAGTTTTGTCCTTATCAGCCACAGGTGAAGCTGATGGCATCTGGTTTTATTACAGGGCTTTTCAGAGCACCTCCAGTAAAGTAAGAAAAGAATGCATTGATTAGGCTTTTCTGGAAGATGCTCTAATCGCTCATAATACCAAGAGGCAGGTTGCTTTCTACACTATCTCTGCATCACCATTACCATGCATGCTGTGTTCTGGGATGGACAATGCATGATGTGCAATTGGATCAGTCTGGAAAGAGAAAAGGACAGTGTGTCTGCAGGATTGTACTGTATGAGAGCAAATGGTGACCTTCAAGGGGCTGTAACTCAGCCAAGTGTAGGTGTGCATCTGTTAGAATACCAAGTAACTCCTGCAGCCCAATCCATTGTTTGATTGCCTCCTCCAAATGATACTGAATCACATAATGGTTTAATAGCAAATACCTCATGCCTCTGCTGCTGTTTCAACTTAGATGTAACCCATTAATCCTTTTTCCCTGTCCTAGAGCTGAGTTTCACTCCTAAATCTTCTGTCTCTTGTCTTCACACAGGGATCTACCGCACAGAAAAAGACAAAGGCACATTGTATGAGCTGACTTTTAAAGGGGACACAAAACATCAGTTCAAGAAAGTTGTTCTATTTCGGCCATTTGGTCCAGTAATGAAAGTGAAAAATGAAAATGTCAATATGGCTGACACACTTATTAATGTCATTGTGCCATTGGCCAGGAGAGCAAGCAAGTTTCGTCAGTTTATGCAAAATTTCAGGTAGGTCTCCATCCCAATGCTGCTTCTCCTATATATTACTTACTAAATAAGATGCAACTTCAGGAGTTGTTGAGACCTCTCTCAGTAAAAGTTTACATAGCATTTTACTGTGTGATTTAGAAATCGTTTTTGAGGCTGAAGAGAGTGGAAGGCATTTGATTCTTAATGCGTTGTATTTAGCAGCAAAAGCAACTGTATTTCAGTCATGAGGATTTCTGATTTTTCACATATCACAGAATCACAGGATTGGAAGGAACCTTTGAAGGTTATCCAGCTCAACCCCCCTGCTGAAGCAGGTTCCTGAAGAGTTTGTAGTACCCACTTGTGTTGGGCACACATTGCTGTGTAGCAGTGTAAGAATTTCATGCTGTCAGTTGCAGAGGAATGTTTTGAGGGAAAACAGAGTTAGTGCTTCCTGACACTTTGACAGGCTTTTTTTGGGGAAAATATTAAGGCAGTAGAAGTCAGAAAGGAAATAGATTAAAACTTCAGATAGTTAGGAGTTATTAGTTTTAAAGCCCTTTCCATTTTCAATGTAGATGTCTTTGGAGGGAAAATGTAACTGAAATGTAGCTTTAAATAGCTGCCCAGAAAAGGCTGTCGTAGCAACAGATAACTGACTCCTGCAGTGGGATTTATTTTGCTAATTACAGCCATCTATAAACAGGCTCCTTGTCTAAATTAACCATCTGAGTGATGTTTGTTTTAGAATGGGAGAAATCACCCTCTGATCATGCTGATCTCTACTGAATAGAGAAAAAGTCTTCCTGATTAAACTTGGTACAAATATGGCACGTGTAGCGTTAGGTCAAATTAGTTGTACCTTTAGGCTTTTGACTTGGTCTCCAGGCGATACTTGACTTTACGAAAAGTTCCCTAGCAAAATGCCAAATATCGGAACTTGGAAGTATCCATTATATTAAAAAAAAAAAAAAAAAAAAAAAAAAAAACACAAGGTTAAGAAGTAGAGATGGGATAGCCTGTTTAAAATCCCTCTTATGTTCTTATAAGTGGTTAAAGGTTGATGCCTGCTGGATCATTCTTCTTGGATCTGAATGAGGGTTCTAAACAGTGGTCTATTAAAATAGCAAATACTGCTTAGGGAGTTGTTATCCAACCTGCCTAAAAGTTAATTAGTCTGCAGTCCCTTCTAGCAGAGGCAGTGAGCCCCTTGGTCAGTGTAGAGATCTCTGCTGGTGAATTATGCCCTCAGGAATGCCTTCCAAGGTCCACCCTAACCATCTTCCCCAGCAAGTGCTGGTTACTGAAGCATGCTAACTTCAAATCTGTCTCTGTTCTCTAGGGAAATGGGCATTCAGCAGGATGGGAGAATTCACCTCACAGTTGTTTACTTCGGAAGAGAACAAGTGAATGAGGTCAAATCTATACTTGAAAATACCTCCAAGTAAGTATTTGAGTATCTAACAGTGCACACAGTGATTGTATTATGAATTGGAGACTAGATTAAAAAAAAAAAAAGTCCTTAACTCATTGGAGAAAAAAACATTTTTTGTTTGTATCAGTTATAAATGATGTTATTCTGACAGTCCCAGATTTTTGAAGGTGACTTTTTAACTGTTAAGTCTGAAGGCTGACTTTCAAAGACAGGTACAGACAGTTTAGTAGAGCATACAGGACCTAGATGCTTTTGACCATCTTGCCGAAAGTCTTGTTTTGATCAGCTTTGTTATAATCTCCATGCTGGAAGAAGACCCTTACTTACACAGATACTGTAGGTAATATGGCCACGGGTATTTTATAGTTGCCTGTTGAATAAGTACTTGTCCTGCTAAGCTTCACTGGGGGTCTTTGTAAGGTCTGTCCAAGGAATGTCTCTGGCAGGAATGCTAGCATAGTCATATGCAGGTCAAGCTCCGAAAGTACACATAGTGGAAGTTTCCAAGACTTTAAGAGCTTGTCTGTTCCCCTAAAGTGCTCTCAAAACCCTGGTATGATAAATTTCTATGTTAGTTGTCACATACTGGATATTCATCTCCATTTGCACTAAGAGCTGGAAGTGAGCATATGCTGATGAATATTTTCCTACCCTAGATCAACCAATTTCAAGAACTTCACTTTCATCCAACTGAATGAAGAGTTTTCCAGGGGCAAAGGATTAGATGTTGGTGCTCGAGCTTGGAAAGGAAGTAATGTTGTTCTCTTTTTTTGTGATGTGGACATATACTTCACAGCTGAATTCCTGAACTCCTGTAGATTGAACACACAGCCAGGTACTGCTTCTCTGCTTTCAGCGGATCCACAGCCACTGTGTAACACTTCACTACAGTATTCTTGTATTTGAATTGGTGATGAAGCTAAGCCACTCATAAAACTTAGGGAACTAATTAAGACGTATGGAAATACCGTTGCCGGTTGGCTTTTGAAAGGTTACAGCACCCCCACACTGACTGTAATTGAATTCCTTGCCTCTGGCACCTCAGCTTTCTGGACCTGAACCTTCTTCTTTATTATATCCTCACATTTGTGTTCCCATGCAAAGAATATAGGCTGAGTTGAAAACTTATGTGACTGTATGGTTTTGATCTAGTCTGGATTGCATCTCGTAGGTGTGAGGAATGTTTTATACAGTTTAAAAAACAAATAATGAACCCATTGTCATTTCCAGGAAAGAAAGTTTTCTATCCTGTTCTCTTCAGCCAATATAATCCCAGTATAATTTATGGCCATCAAGATTCCATCCCATCTTTAGAACAGCAGCTCGTAAGTATATATTTTTCTGAATGCCTGCTTTTATATGTACAAAATTCTCAATTTGAAATGGTGCATAAGCTCTTAGGAAGTATTTCCCTATTCCTCGTGCATAGCGATGTGCGTAAGAGTACTGTGAAGACAAAATTAAGTATAACAATCATCTCACTGTGAATTCTGCAGGTATTTCAGCCAAAAAATATATTGGTATCATTCATTTTAGCCCGTGTTTGATACTTTATACCTGGAAACTAAGAATTTCAATTTTATCTGCTGCTCTTTGAGAAGGGATTTTTTTAATTAACTAACAACTCGCCCATGGCATGGTGTCTTGGGGTAAAAGTCCCTGATATTGCTTTCATCTCCTCTTTGCACTACTTCTTTTCCTTATATCTTGGTACTTGCTACAGCTGCTCCTCCTGTTGCAGGTGCTGCATCTGCCAGGGACTGTCCTGTCCTACACCGGGCACTCCTGCTATAGTTAAGAGTTTGGTGTTGGAAGTCCAGTAACAGTCACAACTGAAAAAAACAGACAACCCTTTTTTTTTCCTTTCTAAAATAAAGCATGCTTTAGACTACTGATGTAGGGAATAAGTAGTTGAAAGATCATGACAGTGTAGCACCTAGGGATTAAAAAAAATGCTTCCTCATTCACGTCTATGAAAAGACAATCTTTTTTTTAAGCTGTCACACGTAAAATTTATTTTAAATGTTATTGAAGAATCTGGAACATCCTTTTTACTGCTTTTGTCTCAGAGGAAACCTGCTGTGGCAATACTATAGAATTTGCTTTAGCTTTTCTCTCTGATGAGAGTATGTTAGAGATCCTCAGGCTTGTAAACACTGCTTGGAAAGGAAATAGAGTTTAGCTCAGAAACTCTCATAAATTCCATAAACTGCTTTGTCAGGACTGTGCAAATATTTATAGCTAATACTTGAATCATAAAATGTGATGCTTATTTCAGAAAAGCTTCTTGATTTCAAAAAGTTCTGCCAATCTCATTTTTATGTAGATTTTTATATTTTCAGCCCACGTTAGTTCCTGGGCTTGAGGCCAGATCTCTACCATTAAAACAAGACAGTTATCTCTGTCCTGGTACTTGTGCTGCTGAGAAAGAAAAACCTCTGAAATATTTGAAATAAATTGATCTGTGCAGAAACTATTTGCGCTAATGGGAAATAATAATGCTAATGCATATGAGTAGCTTGCTTTGAGGGCATAACTATGGAGATATCTTGTTACAGTGCAGACCTGAAAGATAAAATCTTATTTTCTTTTAATTGCTTTCCCTCATTGGCTTGGTTTTTTGGGGGAGAGAAGAAACAAGAAAGAGAGCAACAGGAGCAGTAAAAACAACAAGGGTTATGAACAAAAGGGGGAAGGCATTTTGGAGTAGGAATTTTTGGTTAAGGAAATGCTGCTTGGATTGATAAATCCAGAAATGGAAATCCTGCCTCATCTCCTGCAAAGGAAGCTGGAATTTTCAAAAATAGCTGCCTAAGGGAAGATTTGTAACCACCCCTTGAAGAGGGTGAAGTACTGCTGGCTGACTTAGCGGATTTAAATACCTGTCCCAGTCTTGTTGAAACTCTTAGTGTTTAAATCACTCACACATGTGAATTATGACCTTGGTGGTCTATTTTTGTAAATTTGCTTTGAAAATGATAGCCCTGGTCTCTAATTGCTCTGATTTTCTATCTATAATGCACTATATTTTCATAGTCCATTTCAGTAGTGTGGGCAGCATATCTGTTATGACAAAGAGTATTATGGAATGTATATTTACATTTCTGGACTCTAGTTTTAGCTGGTAATTAAAATAGTTATGTGATGAAAATTATCCTTACCACTTTTTAAATTTTGGTCAAAACTAAGTTAATCAAGAAACTGTCACTTGTACAGGTCAGAACATCTGTTTTCTTCCAGAGCTCTTGTCCACAATCCAGATGCCACCCATCAGCTCTATTGCAGAGTCTGGCTTTTCTGTCTTACCAGTATGTTTCTTACATGTGATTTGTATCCCACAAAAAATGGTTTTCGATGTTGATGTACATCTGAAGAAGCAAACTCCAGATTGTGGTGGGGATATTTCTCCATTTGGGCTACAACAGCAGGCAGGGAGCAAAACCTGATCCTTCTCTGTCAGGGGATTTATCCATGATAGCTAATGACGCGGTTATTTTTCTGGGCAGAAGCATGCCATGAATATATACAAATGCTGATAGATCAGCTACAGATTTACATGGTGTAGAGTAAATGGGCAGGTGTTCTTGTTTCTGACTGCATTTGGGAACTTGTTTCTCTGCTGCTCATGCTGTAAGCATTTCTACTACCATATAAATGTTCCTTTCCCCTCATGCAGATTATTAAAAAAGAAACTGGATTTTGGAGAGACTTTGGTTTTGGAATGACTTGCCAGTACAGATCTGATTTTATCAACATAGGTAAGAATAATACGCTCAAATACATTGGCTGTTTTACTGAAACTTAGGAAACTGTAGTCAACTTTCCTTTCCCTGGCCAGTGTGTGTCTATGCCTCTGTTTGCAGCAGTGATCTGGCTAGGTGTTCAGACTATTCCCAAGTGCCATAGAGGTTACCAGAATCCAAGCACTGATTAGTACAAATAAAGCCATTTTGGCTGGTGGTGAAAGATTTGAAGTTGAGGAGTTTGGGACACTTTGTTGGCAGAAAGCATGTCTGTTTTCAAGGGCTGACCGGAGCTAGAAAACAGCTGTAGTGCAATTAATAGCATCAAATTTGGTAGTGGGAGATGCATATTTCTAGAGTTATTTTGGATTTTCTTTGTGTCAGGTGGCTTTGATCTGGACATTAAAGGCTGGGGTGGTGAAGATGTACATCTGTACCGCAAATACCTTCACAGCAATCTCATCGTGATCAGAACACCCGTCAGGGGTCTCTTCCATCTCTGGCATGAAAAACAATGTCTGGACGAGCTGACCCCAGAGCAGTACAAAATGTGCATGCAATCCAAAGCCATGAACGAGGCTTCTCACGGCCAGCTAGGGATGCTTGTATTCAGGCAAGAGATTGAAACTCACCTCCACAGACAGAAACTGAGCAGTAAGAAGACCTGAAGCGAGAAATTTGCTAACAAAAGATGGGTTAAGACTGAAAGAGAATGAAGATTTCAACAGGCTGGAAGCAAAAGCAGATGAGGGAAAGTGCTTGTCCTCACTGCTTCTGATTTTTCTTAATAGCGCTTTTAAATTCTCCATTAGCTTGTCCAGCACTTGCTTCCAGGGGAGACTTGAACACTTGGTGAGATTAAAGGTCATGGAGGAATGAACGTTTCATAAATACCAGTGTGATACAGTAACAAAGGAGATGCTCTTCCATTGGAATATTTGTAAGATGCATGCAGTTGTTTAAAAGATTGACCCTTCGGTGGATCAATAATAATGAGCTGTTTTCTACGCATCTAAAAAAGGGCTGCGTTCAAAGATACAGAGTTCTTGCTCTGAAAAGGAAATCTGGTTATTAACAGTGGTTAAGCCGGAGTGACCAAAAGTCTTTTTTCCTTTTTCGGGACTTGGAGGGGGGAGGGGGACAGCTGCAGTGTACTTAGAGGATTATTCACCAGTTGGTTCAGTGACAAGAGGCATCTCAGTGCTTTCTAAAATTCAGAAAGAGAAAACCCTGCCAGTCAACTGTTATTTTTCCAGAACATATGAGATTAGTGTTGATTCTATTTTGTGGACCAAAATAAGTAAAGTAAACCAAAAGCAATCGCCTGTGTCTGTATCACATGAATCAGATGGTGTATTTCTGCTTTAGAATACTGTAAGTATCTCGACATTCTTTTCTTAAAATGGATTTGGTTTTGCCTGGGAATTATGTTATCAGTACTTGTGGTTTTCAAATTCTAGCCTTACTAGGAAACAGACAACCTTCCAATGCTTGGAAAATGCTCTGCAGATCTGTTTTTCCTGGATGGGAACTTTGTTCAGATAAATGAATTGATTTCACTGTAGAATCTGAGTGCTGGAAAGAAGAAGCTTTATGCTGGAGAAGAGGAAATGTATTTCAACTTGGACTACTGATTTAGCAGGAAACTTCAAATTCTGAACACCAGTCACAAAAACTATTGAAAAATTTCTGACTTTATACCAAAGTATTCCATCTGAACCAAATCTAGAATCTTGCCCAGGGTATAGCAGATTTTGTAATTAACAAAATAAATTTTTTTTATGTATTACTAAACCCTGGAAATTCTTTTATAGTAATTGTGTGTTCATAAAATTAGCCATCTTAATAGATTTATTTTTTTTCAGTGATCTAAAACTGTTCCAAGCGAGCTACTGCTGTTGTGGAGTGGTTTAATGCTGACTGCTGTTTATCATTTCAGTGTTTAATAGCCAAAAAACATGTGTGGGTTTGTCAATCCCATTTATTTATCTAAATGCTGTTTCTCCCAGGGGTCTCTTTGTTTTATAGCTTTAGATTAATTCAAGTTAGTCTGAAACTAGATTCTAATGTGGTTTTGGGGTTGTAAAAGCTAGGGGCGACAAGTATAAAAGATAACAATTATGAATGAATAAAATGCCATTTGTCCTTTTGCTGAGTGATAGGAAGAGTGCTTATGAACCTCTCTAGAAAGCACTGCATGCCGAATCTGCAGAGAACATGCTACTACTGTTAGTACATCTTCCTTTGTACATTTACATATTTGCCTTTTGTTAGATGCAAGTGACCTTCATTGCACTTTCCATGTGGAACACCAAACATGTCCCAAAACAGTGCAAAAATACACAAGGATCTGCTGGAAAGAGAACTCTGTGCTTAGAAAAGAACTCTTAATGCGTCACTTACAATGCCATCAGCAATAATTCAAGTAGATCTTCCAAAGAATGTTTTCTCTTTCCAGCACGCATGATAAATTGTTTAAATTTAATCTGTTCTGATGGAGACATCTGACAAATGTTATTGTACTGGGAGGAGTCAGGCACACTGAATGCATCTGAGGGCTGTGATCACTGCTGTTACAAAGTGAAAGCTTTTCCTACTGTCCCATTTAACCTGGATTTGAAAATAGATGATGCATATAATAGAAATTTCGTAATTGCAACCTGCCTTGAACTTGACCTTTTCTATTTCCTGTGATATTTTCCATCATCTTCTTTAGGTATAACTTCAGCCCTGAGCAGTTTAATGTTACTCTGAGGTTGGCACATTCTACTTGTTGAGCATGGCTGGATGATCTCCAGAAGTCCATTGAAACCTCTATTAGTTTCTAATTCTAAGCTTTAGGCATCTGTAAGTCCAATACATCACTGCTTTGGGTATAGCACATCATCAAGCCCCTGTCAAAGCTGTACAAGTTATGTTTTTTTTTTTTGAGATCTCTTGTGATTTTTCTTGCATGTCTTTTCCCATAGGGATGCCAGGAGTAATATTGTTTATGCACTTTCTGTCTCTTGGCTGCAGAACCTAGTTTGGCAAAAGGTGGGATTGAATCAGTGATGAGAGCACCAGCCCACAGTCATTGCCCACCCCAGTGAGATTCAGAGGAAAATCTAATCCCAGCAGAAGTCTGGTAGGCCTCGCTTAAGCATGGAGACTGTACTGATAAGGAAAAAAGAGAAAGGGAAGCTGTTATTACCTACGCTTCCATAGACAAGTGGAGGTCTTTCATGGCAGTTATATGAACATCCAACATAAGCGTAGCTTTTGGTAGGCAGCTCTCTACCTTCCTTGCCCTAGAAACAGCCAGCTTGTGATCTTTCTCAGAATGGCAGATTTAACAGGATCTTAGCTGGGGAGAGAATACAGGTCACTATTCATATTTGGAGAGGTCACCTCGGGATTTCTGGGTTTACTTTTTGAGGACTTTTGCGTGTTCTGGCTAAAGGAATGAAGGCCTTTGACTAAACAAATTGGCATGTCCTTTCAGCTGTCATAATTGTTTCAGCAAGTAGTTTACGAATGTTATTACCCTTGTAATACTTGCACAGCATCCACTGAAGAAGAAAGTCTGTAGAGAAAGTCCACGATGTGAGTAAAACCAGCATTTCTGATTCTTCCTTGCTCCGCTCATTTTAAGGGTAACTTGCAAATAGGTAGTTATAACACAAAGGTATCCACTAGTCAGCAGTCCAAACACTGAAGAGGCCCATTATGGATCTTAGAGACACGGTTGGTCATGTGTGTGAGGTCCTGCTGTGTCAATGGCAAATCAACCTGCACATTAATTCTGCAAGTTAACAGCCTGTTTCTCAGGCTTTCTCTCTCTCAGAGAGCTCTCAGGCTCTACCTTTTTAATGGAGACTTTGTCTGATTTTTACTAGCCCATACTTACACAAAATACTGTATGATTTGTCTCCAGCAGGACAATTGCTATGCTGTACTCTTCACCTGAGAACATGAGAAGGTATTCTCTAGTGCTGTGAAATCTCTGACTTATAATTTCTCAGAATAAGCAGTTCAGAAAAGGGAAGGATAGCTTTTTTTCCCCACAGACCACTTAGTGTCCTTTCTCATGATTGATGTTGACTATGTTGAAAATATCTATTTCATAGATGTGATATAATGCCCAAGAAGTTCCTTAAATCTTTTGTCCCATTACTGTTGTTACTTTCAGAATCTAAACTTTCAGAATCCGCATTTATATTAAGGCTTTTATCTCTACGTATTAAAACTGCTGCAGCTGGATTGCAGGTTATGCTCTCTGGAAACCACTGATCAGCATGATTGTAAATTTTAAGACCAGGTGATTATAAGAATTTCTTCTAATCTATGTTCTGCAAAATGCTGTTCAATTTAAGACTGAATATTTTGACTTCTTCTGTTAAGCAGGGTATCCCTGATCCAGTTGAAGGAGGGGAACAGGTAAACAAGTGAGTACTTGCTTACTCTTTGACAGTCACATCTCTAGCAAGTGATCGTGTTAGCAGTCTTGCACAACACTCCCAAGTTGTGCATTTTCTCCTGTGAAACAATTCAAATTGAAGCAATCTGGGTGAAGATAAATTTATGTGATTCTGTTCAGCTTCTTCCTCGATATTCTGAATTGTGTGTTTTTAGAGCAGTGTAACAGATACAAAGAGAACATTTTGTTGAAAGAAAAAGTTCTGTTATATGGTTCACACGATCTGCATCCCAATAATTTGGACACAACTTGTAATAAATAGCTCTGTTCTGAAAAACAGCATTATTTACTGGCAAACTCTTCCGTAAACTGTACTAATACTGATACAGGCCCTATTTCTTACATTATTTAGGCTCTGTGAATGCAGTTCTTCCTAACAAATTCCTGCATCCCTTCTCCACTCCCTTGCAAAAGGTTAATCACCCTCTAGGCAGAAAGGCCAGTGTGGGATTTAGATACAGGTTAGAAAACTATATTCATAGTCTATTTTCAGAGGCTAAAGGAATTTTTAAAATGTATTGTTCATAAAAAAAACCCTCTTCACATTCACAGAGATCACATTTCACTGAAAGGCACCAAGGGTGTGCTTGGATGTTTTACTTGAACATCCTTGATTCCAAGGGCACAGCATTTTACAGAATTGTTTCTGTGAAGTTTCTTAAACAAATTACTATCGAGACTGATTCACTTCTCCAAGTTCTTTGGTGCCTTCAGGAAGCTATGGTCTCATTCAATTTTAGGTACCAATCTGTTTCCCAGACAGCAGGCAACCTTGCATTCAAGAGCAAAATGCAACTTGAACATAGATATCCCTGAGGAAATCTGCAAAAATCTCTGTTCAACTGATACTTCATCGTCTAATCCGTCTCTGTTCAACTGATACTTCATCATCTAATCCACATGCATGATGTATCTGGGTGTTTAGTAGCTTGCTGGGCTGATGCATCTTTTAACTGTTGAAACAATAAGCCTGTGACAGCACTTATTCTCCCACTGCTTTGTTGTGAAGGATTTGAAATAGAGGCACTTATGGCAAGTTTCAGGTAAGCATCAGCCGCTTCCAGTTTGAAGTCCAGTCTTGGTGAAAACAGTTCGGGGCTACATAATGAGACTGGGAGTTTCACTCAAAGAGAGAGATGTAATCTGGTTCATGGTCCTCTTGACCACATGGGTAAAGCAACAGCTCCTTTCCCATAGAAGTGATGGGTTCATCCTGTTGACAGAGAACACAATTAAACACTTTTCAAACAGGCCAGTATATCTGGAATATCATAATATATTACCACTCCATTACTTTGTGGACCTATTAATCTCACTGTGTGATACATCTCAGAGCCCTGGGAATTCAGGAAGCAGATTTGCATGGCTGGCTTCTGCCTTCAAGAAAACATCTGTGCTTGGTGTGGTAATCTGGTGAAATGATTCTGGTAGGTCTTGGAAACAGCTATGCTTATCTTGTAATATCAGCAGCTTCTACAGTGTGAAATGCTGTCCTGCCTAGGAATTTCTGGAGTGAGGATAGTGTGGCATGCAAGTTAGCAGGACTGCAAGCTTGCTGCAGTTGCACTACTGCAGGTGGGGTGTCCACAAGTGGGAGTTGTGTTTGTGAGAGGGGTGGGAGTGGATCCTGCAGTGAACATGTGCCTTCTGCTTTGGCAAGCCTGTTGCTAATGAGTATTCCCTGGAAACCGTGTTTCTGTTTCCCATCCTAGTCTCAATCCCAGTAGTAGATGCATGGTGGGAACTCGCCTTCTTTCATGGTCACCCGGTGGATGATGAGCAGAACCCACTGAAGCACTTTAGCCAGGTAGGTTTGCCCTGCTCCCACATACATCTGCTGTAGTGTAGTAGAGTCCATAGGATTCTTTGCAGACTGTGGGTGTGACTCTATCTTTAATACAGACATCCACAGCCAGGCTTTAAATCTTCTAGCTTTGGTGCCAGTAAGTTGTCTAGCTCCTGCTTTCAAGAGATTCAGCCTGGACTGTGAAACCTATGCAAGAAGCAGATTGAAGTAGCCCAGATAGATTTTCACATAGCAAATGAGCATAGATATTTTCTTCATCGACCAGTTTAATCACATCTACATTATGCTAGGCACTTACTTAAAAGATGTATTTGGTTGTCCCCACTGGGCTCACATACCCTTCTGGAATGTCACATAGAATACCCAGTAGAAGCTAAAATGGGACTAGTTAACCACATGATAACAACTGAATCTGATCCTTCTTATTTTGAAGTGCCCTCGCTTTGCCTCAGGGCATGTCATGGTTTTGAGGCAAATACATAAAAAATAGTTAATGAGTGCATTGCTAGACCTTCACCTTGTGGTAGTCAACAAGGTCAGCCAGTGTTGAATGTTGTAGCTGGTCCACTCCAAGGAAGCTGTAGGAATCACTGGAGGCATCAATAAGGAAGTGTTTACATCCCTCTGCGGACCGATAGGAAAGTGCGTAACCTTTGATTTTCTCACTGACACGGACCAAAAAACTCCCCGGCACTGTTTTACTCAGAAGCTCCTCTGCTTTCCTAGAGGTTAGGATACCTGTTCAAAGACACAACACGCAACTGAAGCAAGAAAAGCATTTGTTCGAGAGCAGATGGAGCAATTCTCCCAAGAAACCCTCTTTAGCATTCTAAAACTAATTCACAATGTTTCTATCCCCTGCATGTTTTCTTCCCGCCAGTCCAAGACAGGTATTGCCACTGCTGGTAGCAGACCATGGTGTCATCCTAACTGTACTTTGTGCTAACTGTTCTACATCCAGCATATTAGACTTGTTACAACTAGCTATGAGAAGTCAAGAAGGTCTGGCTTTCACTCTTAAGACTTTAGCTTGATCTTTGTCATAATTAGAGAAATTCGAACTATCGTACATATTTAACAATTGAAAACTTAGCTAGCTACCTTCAAAAAGTTCCTGGGAGCAGTCTGTTACAGCAGTCCTGTTAGTAGAAACAACTCCTTAAAAGGTTGGGTTGGGGCAAAAGCGCTCAGGACTCACCATGAAACCAAGGTGCTATCGTGTCTGTGGTTTTCTGATAACCAGCTCGAAGGGGGAATTGCTCCTCTTTGAACCACTTGATGATGCTTTCTTCAGCTGAATTAGAGATTGTCCTCTGGATTGCCTCTTTCCTGTTACAAAAGACAGTAATTTGTCTATCAGGTTGAAATGACAACTTTTAGATCCTGGCAAGAATTGCTTTTTGTTCAGCGTGTTTGGAACTGTCACAGTTATGTCACTGAAATGGAGCTTTTGGTATGGGAGTTTATTTTGATGAACAGTAATATCAGTGAGAATCCCAGTCTGATGGTTAATCTCCAGGAGTGAACAAATATACCTTATCGCTAATTAACAGCTCTGTCATAATCTTCATACCCTACTCTGGAATACAGTTTAGCCTTCTTATTTTTCCCTGTGGAGTGTTTCCTCTACATGAGGAGAACAGGCATTCCCCATCTCAACCAGCCCTTTCTAGAGTAGAAGAATCTCACCCCCTTTCCCCTCCCTTCAACAGTACGTGTTTTTCTCACCTAACTGCTCCGCCATTCGCCATCACAGGAGGTGGAAGTTTAGGTTTGGGTGGGAGAGGAGGATATTGGAGTGGTCGCCGATCTCCTGCTGTGGCATTCTTGGATATGTCTGCCTGCTTCCCTCTACGGGCTCCCTGCAGAGAAAGCCTTCTGTAGTCGTCTCTGGCCTGCCGTGCAAGAGAGCGTCTCTTCTCATCTGCTGCCTTGGATTTCCGCACTGGAACAGAAAAGCAGTCATGCAACAGGTGTGAACAAGCAGGCAAGTTTTGAGCTTGCTGCTGCTTAGCCATCTCTTTGCTTGCTGGAGCTGAGGAATAATGCATTCTAGAGCTTTTAGGTTCTCTCTGTGTCCCAACGCTAGGCACAAATGTTGTTAATATGGAAGGAGGGAGCTCTGGAACTAAGGTACTTTCCCTCTATTTTCAAACAGGCATCTTAGGTTGCATGTATTGGAAGTCGTTTATCTTCCTTGCAAGCCTTGAGTGGCTTAGCTACTCTGGCCACTGTATGAAAGATGCACTTACCTATGAGAACATCTGTCACCTCTCTCCCACCACTTTTAGGCATCTACTATTTAAAAGAGCCAAGTTCTTATTCCTTCAACAGATGAAAATCTGAATTCTATCTTTGTACTTAGAAATGACTTGGTTTTGTTTCATGTGACTCTTGACTGAGACATAAATTTCTGTGATGCCTTTTGTGTGAGTGGAGACCTGAACAAGAAGGAACAGTTATTCAATAAGACAAGAAAATGTTTTTAGCTGACCCATAGACTTTTTGAACAAAATGGGGAAAAAAACGCACAATTACTTTGTCAAATTAAAATCCCCACTTAATTACAAATGGTACCATTATCTCTTTCTTGAAAGGCTGGAGAGGATGGCAGAAAAAATGATGGGAGAAGCAAGTGGCCCTTCAGCCTTTCAATTCAATTTGTGCACTGAGACAGGAATTTTGCCCCAATCCTTCTAATTTTGATAAAAATCAGGATGAAAAGAGACCTTACGCTGCATGTGGTGAAATAATGTTGGAAAAGCCACAGCAATACATGAACAAAAACTTTTGTTTCTATTTCCAGCAGACTGGGGAGGCAGAAAACTGCTGAAATGACCACAAATGAATCCTCTAAAGGATTTGAAAATCTTGATGGGCTTTACAAAGGGAAGGGAATGTTGCTGTAATTTCTGTGGAGTAGAGAACTTGGCTGGATATTATTTTTTTTGTTTTTGCTGAGTAACCGGCTCTTCAGCCTGAGTTAGGCTAGTACTTTCTGTGCTTTTGTAATCAAATTCATTCTTTTAATTAGAAAAACAAAAGCCTTGGCCTGAAGTGGAGACAAATGGTGGTACAGCATTGCCATCTACTGAACAGCAGGGGAGAAACCAGGAAAAAAAAGCATTAAGTTTGCCTTCAATTTTCCTTCTGCACAGGAAAGGAAGACGTGAGGAGCAGGACTTGAACCTGGATGGAAACAAAGGCAAGCAGAGTGTCAGGGTATTTCTCAATATTTTCTGCGTACTAAGCTTGTGACTCTTTTTTTAAGTCTTTGAAAAAGCTGTACAGCAAGGTTTCCTCAAAAGGAATCAAGTTGAATATCTTTTTTACTCAGGACATGCTGAAAAATCACCTTTGAGGTATGTGGTTACTATGAGAGATCCTAGAAGGAAATGTAGTCATCATAGTATCTTACGTAGAGGGTTTGGGACATATTTGGCAGCAGTGGTAGATGTTACTGTAAGTCTCATACTGTTTTGTCATTTTTGATCCTGTTGTTTGGATTCATTACACTAGAAGGTGCAGCAGGGCTCTGGATCAATGAGATTTTTTTTGTGTGAAAGGGAAGCAGATGAGAGGACTGCGCCTTGTGGGGAACCACATAATTGCTTAGGTTGGAAAAGATCTTCAAGGTCATCAAGTCCAACCTCAAGGAAGGGAGAATAGGAAGCAGGGAGATTTGGAGTGGCCCTTCGTGTTTCATGCGATGTCTTTCATTCATGTTTCGTATTATTTCCAATGTCTCAGATCAGCTTACCTCTCCACAATACAGTTCTGTTGTGCAAGGAGACTTACCCTGGCCTTATGCTGATCTTCTGTACAATACTGAATTTTACTGAGTAGCAAAAGCCTTTCCCACTGATTTCTGAGGTTTGAAAAGTTTCCTTTCACACAGTGAAAGGAGTCTGCTATGAACTAAGTGCTTTTGAAATTACTCTTCTTAGTTCATCCTCATTACCTATTATTCTTTCCCACATGAGCAGTGGTTACTGCAAATTACTGCCAAAGGCCTGCTTCTAGTTTAAAATGAATTATCGTGGCTACACTCATGTGGGTTCTATCTGTTATTAATTTCATATGATATCTGAGGGCTGTCAAGTGCCAGCAGGACTCATTCTGCTTGACATTGATTATTATTTAAATCTATCAGCTTTCAATTAAAAACAATAGCTCTTTAATCGAAATATAGAAAAGACTGAAAATGGGAAATACAAGCGGAGAATTTTCTATGGGATACATTTGCCATTTTACTGTACAGCTCTAGTTTCAATGCTGTGTAGACTCAGAAAAATTTCTGATAATGCAGCTGTGTATTTTTTGACACTACTCTCCACCTACTAACTGAAAAATACTGAGTTCCAGTTTTGCAAGGGAGTGACTGAGGTGACGACACAGAGCCCTAAGATTTCTCAAGCCCTATAGGAAAAGGTCATCCTAAGATCTTACAGGATTCTTGCCACTCAGGCTCATTCTCATCAGATTTCTGCAACACCTTCTGATTCTCTGAGCATTTGTGGCTTTGTGGTATTGCCTTCAGCGGGACTGTAGTCTCTTCTGAGTTTCTTCTGTGTCCTCCCTTCATCTGTGAAAGAAACGGTATGTTCAGTGCTTTGTTCCAGGCTAGCTTTAGCCCTGCTTTTCAGCTAGTTTTGAAAAACTAGAGACTCCATTCTCAGTTGTGAATCCTTTTGATTTCAACATGCAGAACTACTTCTTTTACTGTAGGTTACAAAAAAAGAAGGGCAAAACAGAAATAATCTGAAACATCTTCCCGTGCTATTCCCCAGTCTGCCAGGCTGTCCTGCTTTGTTCTAACACCATACTAGAAGAGCATGGCAGTACTGGGCAGAATTGGGCCAAGAGGTGAACTTCCTTGTTCAGATGAGTCTCAGGCTGACGGGGACTTAAAGATAATGTTTGGATCTGACACAAAGTCAGGAACATTGTAGGTTGCAACTTACCTGTGAGAAGCCACCCTTCCTCATCTGGCAGTCTGCCAGCATCTGGTGAACATCCCGGGCTTCCCTCTGGGCAGAGGAAAAGAACAGTGAGAAATTAAAGCAGAATTTGGACCTTTAGTCTTTTTTGGAATTTTATTTAGAATTACTTTACTTGACAAAAACGTGGATGATTGCAGGTGGAGATTGTGGGTACTGTGTAGCAGTGCTGGGCTCTATAGCCTGGAATGCTCTTTGTGTGGAAGTGCCATACTTTGTGCTTTGCAGACTGCTCTTTTCTCACAGATTTCCCTGGTGAGCACAGTAAAGCAGGCAGGAACATTCTGCATTTTCAGAGCTGATGCTAAGCAGCAGTTCCTCTCTCCTTTTCATTCTCCCCACAGGTGGAGCACAAGACTCTTGGGAATGCTTTAGCCTTGGAGATAAGCACCAGCAAAGCATTCCCAGAGAGAATCTTCTTTGTGCCCAGGACTTGAGGTACAGCTCAGTCTAACCTCCTGCGTACGCAAGAGGCTGGACGATGGGAGTTCAGTGCAGAAGGAGTAATGTGACTTCTATGTAAACAGATTTGCCAGTTTTCTCAGACAAAAATAGTTCTTTTTCATCATATTAAATCTAATGTGCCACAGGAGAAAGAGTCAAGGTTGTCAGGAATCATCCCCAGTCTGCCTATATTTGCTAAGTGACACTCTCAAGTGGTCCCAGGGAGCAGACATCTTCCCTTCTTGCTCTCTCTGTAAATCAAGCCCTAGCAGAACTTGCTACCTAGAGCTTTACCTACCTTTGCTCAGTTGCTGCTGTGGCTGACTACTGTAAACCACTGCTTGTCAGACTGACCCAACTAGCTGTATGTCTTGTATTTTCTCTTTCCTAAAGCCAGTCTGGCTATGCTAGCAGCTGAGACCTGTCTTTTAGGAAAAGATGAGGCTTGTCTTTGAGCAAACACCCACTCACCTCCCTGTTTGACACAGACTGCCTCCCACAGTACAATGAGTAATAAGTTAGCTGTACTACACTGCTTACCAAGGACATGCTTTGCTTTCTCCTTCACCTGTTGGGCTAATATTTAATATGAACCTGGCTTTCCGATTTCTATCTCCTAAACAAAGAACTAAGAATTTAAAGCTTGAGTGAAGCAGCTTAGATCAACCCCCATAGCCCCTGCAGCAAAGCACAATGCTCAGAGCCCTCAGGTACAGAAAAAGCAATGTAACAAGGAAGGTGAAGAAAGCTCCCCTTCATCTCCACACTTACAAAATGCAAGGTTTGGATCTGCAGTCTGTATCCTCCCTTTGACTTGCAAAAACATCAGAAATCTGGGAAAATCACTTACTTATAATACAGTAATAGAAAACAAAAAGTAAAATATGCAAAACCCCTCTGTTTCCATTTGCAAAAGTTTGAAAGGGTTTTATATTTTTGGTAGTGGGATTTTTAGTTGGCTGGTGTTGGGGTTTTAATTTTGACTAAGTTTTCTTTAAAAAAGGGAGGGGGGAAAGAAAAAATCTCCCACAGTTGCTCAACTTCAGCAAACAGTGCTGAGAAAAACCTTGTGTGATTCAGAACCATCTGATAAAGGAGACAGCCACTCAGCCACCAAATTCCCTTCAGTATATTGACAGCAGTGGGAGAGGCATTTGGCCCAAACCCAGCTTCAGTTATAATGTTTTTATGCTGAAATATGGCATGGCTGTGTAATAGAGGAATATACACTCATACAAGTTAGTGGTGAAAGGTGGAATGAAAACTCACGGAATGCGATTGGTCTTCTCCCATTGAATTGGCAGGATTTCTCTGTTCAACTTTGATTGCATTGGTTGCTAATTTAATTTTTTTTTTAATCTCAGTTCTCTGTAAATGGCTTTTATAGCTAGTTAAACAGTACAAATATATTTATTACTGCAGAAAAATATTTCTGTAATGAAACACCTCAGTAAAGATGAGATGCTGTCACTGTGGATACTGCATTTGGAGTTGTCCTATGCTATCAAGTTTATAAACTATAATCTTTTCTAGAAGACAAAAAGAAAAAAAAGACGACAAGAGAGGGAACTTGAGGATATGTATGTTAGAGAATACTGATAAAACTACACTCATCTCATCTTCTGTAAAAAAAATAGATGATTTATCTGAGGGCCATCCTGGGATGGGCACCCTGGTCTTCTCTGAAAAGCAGTCCAAACTGACACAGAGCAGGAAAGAAAGTACTGTGACTCTTCACTTTATGGAGAATGGAAGCAAAGGAATGGAGAGTAACTAGTGGTGCAGAGCAGATCTGTCCCAGCTAACGATAGCATTTAGACCTTCTAAGTCCTAAGGAAGGATGTAGAAGTGTGGCTTGTCCTGAAAGTACAGAAGAAAAACCTTAATAGTCAGCTGGCTTTTCTCTCAGATTTCTATTTATAGCAACCAGGATTTGCTGCACTTGCTAGATCTCAAAGCAAATGATTATGATTAGCGTGGAAAGAAGGGGAAAACTACCTTTTTGAGCTCCTGGCTTTTCCCAATTGTACCGGCAGTGTTTTTTCTTGCCTCTTCTTTCTGTTCCTCTACAGTGTTTTTATTGTTTCCCTGAACTTCTGTCTCACACAGGACTTCTGGCTGGGGTTGCAGAGAGTGTGTTACAGCACGGTCTGTCTCTCTGAAACACAAGGGACAGTTCTTAGGAATACCTTAGGAATACCAGGGAGAGACTCTCTGCTCTCTGAAATTACACATGAAATTACACAGGAAATTACACATGAGCAAAGTAGTGCTGTGATGGAGCAGTGTGCCTGCATGCAGCTGTCATATCTCCAAATCGAGTAGATGGAATAATTAAATTAGTTACTCATTGTGAGTAACTGTTGGCCTGCTGTAGGCAGGCAGGCACCTGTTGGTGAATCAGTGCAATCCAAACACGTGGCCTGCTGCAGAAACAGTTACCATTTCCTGTGATATGCTGAAGTTACTGCACAGCAGGGATATCCTGGGAGACTGAGGAGCTGGGGCAGGCCCCAAGCTGGAGCTGATCTCTGCTGGTATTATGTGCAGAAAGCCTGTGCCTTTAGTCTACAAGCAGAGTGTGACAGTGACGACTGCGCCCAACCCAGCCCCAGGGTTTAAATCAAAGGAATGAAAAGAGGTTTTATAAAGAGATTAGTGTTACTCTCTGTGGCAATGCTGGACTTGTCTGCTTGCTTCCTTGTGAGGAGAAAAATTTACAGACCAGAGGAGAGAGTCCCCAAAAAAGAGCCTAGCCTCCACTTTCTAATAATGTCTTTTCCTCCCTGTCCACCCCCCAAGTCCTCCAAGTGAAGGGTGCTTACCTGGTCTCCTTGCCTTGCTCATTTGCTAACCGCTTTGCCCTTTGTGCCTGGATCTCTTCACAGATGGCTGCATACGATTTATCTGAAGGATGCTCACCCATCACCCACACCCAGACATCGTTGTCAGCACCTAGCTTCCATTGTACAGACTTCGTGCTGGCTGGAAAAGAAGTGGCTTTTTTGAAAACAGTTTGCTCAGCAGCTGTCTGCAGGATCTGTATCCCTTGGCTGCTGCTGTTGGCATTACCCTTCCAAAAGCAGCGGTACATGGGAAAAGATCAGTTGGGACACAGGATGCACCTCCCTTTTCATTTCATGGTACTGCAGACAGGTCAGTGAAGGAGACATTTCTGATTTTAGAGACAAGGGATATCACTGTTTCTTTTCTTTCTCCACTTCCTTACCACTGCCCTCCCCAACCCCCTGATACAGAGACCGGTGAGGGGTGAGCTGTCTGCAAACAGAGCAGGTGGGAAAGAGCTGAGAGAATAGTGCTGCAGTCCTAGAAGAGAGCATGCCATGTAATCCTAACAAAGACATGGGGTCTTCAGGTCTGGTGCCTCAGCCCGGGTAAAAGCACTCAAACTCCTCTATGTTGCTGACACCCTAGGAGAAGTAGATTCAGAGACCCCCACTGAATGGGGGATGAGATGAATCTCTTGCTCTGGGGAGCAAGTAAGCCACGTCTTCTCAGGAAGGGGATTTTAGGAACTTGGCTAAGGAAAGAACACCAGAGCCAGAGAATAAAACCATTGTGTGCCAGACCAGAACTACCCCATCAGAGGTGGGCTTAATTACAGTTTGGAAATGCAATTATGATGTGTCCTGGGGAGAAGAAATTGCTCCAGGGGGCATATTACCTCCCTTTTCTAGGGTGCAGCGGACTTGGTCGGATCTGGGCCAGAGCAGGAAGCTCTTACCTTTTTTTGGCAGTGGCTTCTTTCCTGAAACCTTGTCTGCAGCAGCTTCTCTTTCTTTCCACCGTCTGATCTGCTCCTGCCTCATCTTGTAGAAGAGGATCTGCTTCTGCTCCTCGCTGAGTTCTGCTAGCAGGTCAGGATCAATGTACATCTCCGATAATATCTGCTTCAGCATGGCTGTGGGTTTCAGTTACACACGTTGGTGGCAATGATCTCCTGGGATCCGGTTCTCTTCCTGGCTTGAACGTGCCTGTACTGACAAGAAAGACTCCCTTCCCTCCTGAGCCCGGAGCAGGAATGCAGGCGTGCCAGGGTAATTATACTTCTATCTTTTTTTTTAAGCTCAGACTTCCTGCACAGACCAAAAAAGTAAATAAGTAGCTTAAAACCTGCTATTAGAATTTCTCGAAATAACAGGTGAGCTCAGCTCAGACACAGCCCCCGCATGTTCTGCAGGGACAGCTGGCCAGAAGTGGGGGAAGTTCTGTAAAGGGGAGTTTTTGTTTATATACCTCGATAAACCCAGCTGATAGACTATCAAAACAGAGAGAGCTCTGCCTGTTACAGTCATCAGGGGTGTGGCTTGTCCGTGCCTGAGCAAACATTCCTGCTGGGCTGAGAATCAATGAACCCGCGTAGACGGCTCCTCCTTTGAAAAGGAAAGCTTTGAGATGGGGCGGTGTGATGTTAACAAGTCTGGCCAGCCTCATTTTACCAAGGAAAGACTGGGATGGCTTTAGGCACTGCATTTGAGGTAGGAGCAGGAGTTGCCTGGTTGGTATTTTGGGGGTGCTCCCATCCTTCAAAGACAACATCACTGTAAGGCAAGGGAGTGCAAGCAGCACAGCTGGTTTCTTCAAAGCCAAATGACTTAACTTGCAGCAGCTCATGAGCTTGAGACAGCTCCTTGTCTGACATTTCTTGCTGAGGCACCTTTCCCATGTGGTGAGCCTGACACAGCACATCCTCATCTGACAGGGAGAAGCAGTGCTCCTATTCTTGCCCAGGATGCCTGGTCACATGTACAGTCTGGTGCATGCAATGTACTTAACACCTACATAGCTATGCTTTGTGCCCAAATATTTCAAATATTTACAATCACAACAGAGGTCTTTTTAATTTTTTTTTCTGGACAAGTTGTGAGAGGTCTTACAGGAGCACTATTGGCTGTGAAGTAGAGAAATAAAAATGTGGACTAAAGACCTTGAAACTAACTATTTTCTATATCTTATCTGGATAATCTCAGGGGTACCAGGAGGCTGGTTGACATCATGTGCAGTGACACTGTTGCACAACTCTGGTATTGCTGTGGGAGGAGGAGGAAAAGAAAAACGCAGCAGAATTATTCATGTTCTTCTACACAAATGCTGGGAGTCTCAGGAACAAGCACTGAGGATGTAGCACAGTAGGTAGGAGGAAGGAGATTGATGGGGCAGTAATTTAGAAGTACAAAGAACAGAATGACTTATACCAGGGTGAAGCAGCACTATGTATTAAATCTGGGAATCAAATAAATTAAGGGGACTAGATCCCTAGAGACCTCTATTTGGGGCTGACTCAGGAAAATAAAAGGTGCTGGGAACACCTTCAGCTTCAGAGCATGACTGCTTGCAATCTGATTTTATTTTATTTTTTTAATTGAAGGAATAAAAGAATAGAGAAGGAGGTGGCACAGAAACATAATACTGCAGTTTTCCAAAGGAGCATGAGTGCAGTGCATTTAAATAGTTGAAATGGGGCAGCAGAACAATAGCTTTTATAAAGTCCAGCTGGAAGGATGGTATTTGCTGTATTTGTTCTTGTGTAGTAGTGTTCTACCTGTTCCCATCTTACCCCCATGCCAGCATCAAGCAAGCTTTTGCGGCCAATCAGTGGGAATTGTTCCAGATCAGCAGCTAAAGAAAGGAACTTGGGCTGTCCAAGAGACATAGACACAACAGCTGTAGAGAAGGAATAGTTTTTATGGGGAGGGTATTGGCAAGCAGTCCCTGATCCCTCAGGAAAACCTGAAGAGTGTTTAACTGTAAAACTGAGGCACTGCTGCTGAAGCTTCGCTGCCTCCTGCTCTTTAGCAGTATCC
The DNA here is from genome assembly GCF_987193195.1 of Phasianus colchicus. Lineage (NCBI taxonomy): Eukaryota > Metazoa > Chordata > Aves > Galliformes > Phasianidae > Phasianus > Phasianus colchicus. Next base: position 15,551,252 of record NC_143439.1, on the reverse strand, counting down.
GGAAGAGAAGGTTTTTGCAAACAGATCAGCGTCAGAAAGTACCCTTAGTCAGAAGTGGAACCCTTAAGCTTTCAGTTTTGGTTTGTTTGTTTTTAAAAGACCATTTCAGCTAAGTACAATTTAGAGTGTGCAAAGTTTGGGGTTTTGATAAAGTTCTGTCTTCAGAGGGTACTTGGTGTTGCTCTGATTTTAGATAACGTGACAGTTCTTCTGTGCAAGTCCAAGGTGCTTTTTTTGTTTGGAGCAATGGCTACTGTTGGGTCTTTCATGGATTGGAAAGAGTACCTGGAGCAGATAGTATCTTTGAGCTCGGTGACTGGGCCAACAGAAGTTAATCACTATGTTTGAAATTGAAGAGGCTTTTAATGTAACAGTCTTGTTGCATGAAGGGAGGTAAGATGCTTTTATTGCCTTCAGGTAATCATTTGCGGTTTGTGTGGGCCAAATGCTGAATGGTTTGCTAAATAGAGGGCATTCAATATCATACCCCGAGGAGCTGGTAAGGTCTCCCAGCAGCTCTGTTTTTTGGCTCTGAGTCAGCAGAATTGCTCTTCCGTGGAAACTATTCAGTGAAAGCTTGGTGCTTGCGGAAGAGGATGACCAGAAATCATCCCATAAAGATGTCCTTGTTATGACTGAGCGGGGGCTGTGTGTATGTGTGGCTGGCAGGAGTGACTGGAACTGACTGGAAGATTCCCCAGCTGGCTGCTGCCCTTGCAGCAACAGGAAACTTGAATTCACGTCATTTGTGTTTGCCCTTCTCACCACTTGGCCGCACAGGAGGTATTTGACTGGGGTCAGTACAGTTTGTATTGCAGAGTTAAAATCTGCAGGGAGCAAAGCTGCAGAGGTGGTGGAGTTTCTTTCTCTCCCAGTACTGCCCCCTGGTTCTTCAGGTGACCTTCCTCACTCTGGTAGTCTCCCTTTCAAGGCTCACTGTGTTCTATGTCAAACCTGCTTCCCTGCCTGACTGGGTTGTCTCCCCAGAGCATTTGTGAGACAGCCCCTCACTCATAATTGCCAGTTTATGATACCTTTTCTTTTTTTTTCCTATGAGGCTTGGACAGATTGATGACGAGTTCAGATGTTTGGCACCACCCATGTCAAGAGAAAGTATTTTTCCCCTCTACTGCTACAAAGTGTGCCTGAGGATAACCTGGAAATTCTCTCTTGTGCAGCCTGCTTGCAACTGTATCTCACCTTGACTCACATGCTGAACTGCCATTGAAAGTAGTGGAAACCTTTGCTGTTCAAGGGAAATATACAACCCTTAAAAAACCAAGGTCACGCAGCTCATAAACAGCCTGCTGGGAAGCCATCTCTTCTCTCTGCTCCTGTAAATCATCTACCATTAATAGGGGAAATCTAAGTATATGAACATGCATAAATATGCAGGCACTTAAGGAAAGGCTGATATGTGTTCCAGCTTACAGATCACACACCCCGTGCAACAGGCTCATGGGACACCCCCTTGTGACAAACCTCATCCTGCTGCTCACTACTGCTGCTGTCAGCAGAGGGAAAGGTTCTCTACAAAAAGCAACAGGAAATCATGCATAGGCACACATTCGACATTCTTCATATCAATGAACAGATAGGAGGGCATAAGAAGAAATAGTGGGCATCTTGAATAGTGGTCCTGATTTTCTGGGAGGCAGCTTCTTCAACTTGCAGTAGAGATACGATGTGCATCTCTACTGAAAATGTGGCAGGAACATTAAATTAAAAGTGACCCAAGAAATTCAGACGCTGGGGGAGAAGAAAAAAACTGCAGGAAAAGTTGTCACTGCTGGTTGTTTTGTTATGTTTTGTTTTTGTTACTTTATGTCAAATGCCACTTACATATCTCCTGCCCCTCCTCACACGAAGAGTTTGGGGATGGTAAAAAGATATGATAATCTCAAGAATCATTATCCAGTTGAAGGTTAACTTCTAATACAAGACCTGACAAGGTCAAATACTCTTGTGAAGCACATCAGGAAACGCTTCACACGACTTCACTTGATAGGGCAAATAGTTGAAATGCTTTATGCATGAAAAGGGCTTTTTTGTCTCTGTTGTTGTTGTTGCCTTAGCTTTTTCGAAACACCAAAGCAGTGATCTGACACCGGAAGATGTGAATTAGTGTATCCGAGCCCTCACCGTGGCTTTGAAGACATTAAAAAGCCAGATGAAAAGCAGAGAAGTACAAGACCGTTGTTTCCTACCTTTGCTTCAAGAAGAGGTAAAGCTAGGGAAGAGGCAATGGCTTTAAGCTAAGAGAGGGGGAATTTAGGATGGACATTAGTAGGAGTATTTTTACTCAGGGCAGTGAGGCAGTGGCAAAGCTGCACAGAGGCGGTGGTGCCCCATCCCCGGAGGCCCTCAAAGCCAGGCTGGACGGGATCCTGGGCAACCCGATCTCGTGGGCGGCAACCCTGCCCGTGGCAGACGGTTGGAGCTGGATGAGCTTTAAGGTGCCTTCCATCCCACGCCGTTCTGCGTACAGCCTTTCCCCAGCTGTCGGCAGTACGCGTGCACCAGCCGCGTTTCCGGAGCAAAACCAGCTTCCCGCAGCCGGCAAACGGTGCCTCCGCCGGAGCGCCGAGGCGGCGCCGGGCAGAGGAAGCCCCGCCCCGGGGCGGGCACACGGAGCAGCGGTGACCCCGCGGCCGGGCGCTCGTCTCCGCCCGCGGGCGTTGCGGCGGGTGGCGGCCGTTGCCCCGGTGACGGTGGCCCTTCGGCCCGGGCTCGTCGCCCTCCGGCTGCTGCCTGGTCGAGCTCCTCCCGCAGGTGATGGAGAAGTACCAGGTGCTGGGCCTCATCGGGGAGGGCAGCTACGGGGTGGTGAGCAGGTGCAGGAACAAGGAGAGCGGGCAGGTGGTGGCTGTCAAAAAGTTCCTGGAGAGCGAGGACAACGCGGCAGTGAGGAAGATCGCCGTGCGGGAGATCAAGCTGCTGAAGGTGAGGGGAGGCTGCGCTTCGGTCGGGGAGGGCGGATCCGTCTGGGACTGCTTTGTGTCGGTGATCCTGTAACGACTGAATCCCGAATCGAGGAGGCAAACGTCTCCTCCGGGCAGAACGTACGGCTTGTGTCTGTGATCCCAGCGTTGGTGTGATGGAGGTGCTTCGAACCTTCCCGTAGCGGACCGGCAGGCTCTGGGGGAGCGCTGCCTGCTGAGACTGCTGCGGCGTCCTTCACAGCGCGGGGCTGAGGGGAAGGTGCAGGGCGAGCGTGAATTTCACACGCTCGGTCGGTTTTGAAAGCCGTTTTAAAAGGGTCACGCTGTGCATCAGCACAAATAACAAAGCCCAAACCAAGGGAGACTTGATCCGTTTCCATCTGCGTTCCCACAGGCAGCCAAGCTGTGGTAGCTTCTCTTAGCCTGCAGCTGCAGCTTTGCACAGCTGCTGTCCCTCTGGCTAAGTGCTGCTGGCCCAGCTTGGTTAGAACTACACTTACGTGCCCCAAATTCAGTAGGTAAAGGCACAAGGAAATGAGCTACAAGGTCTCCGTTTGCTCCTGGTGAGGACTCTGCCTTGTGCACTACAGCAGCACCTTGCTGCTGTTGATTATGTTGAGCTTATAAAACCTGCAGGTAAGCAGTGACCTGACCGGCTGACAGCGGGCCTAAGCAGACTGGATCCCAGCACCGTTTGCTAGTAGCGATATGCTGGTTTGCTATGGCACTTTCCTAGCAGGCTTGAACTACCTGCGAGTGGCTGGGGGAGGGTGAGCTCCATGCTCACTGAAACTTATGGGTCAGTGGTTAGGCTGCAGCCAGCTGGCATTATGGCTCCTGCTGTGAGTGTGTGATTTGTCTGTCATCAGCTCTGGGTGTTCTGTGCTCACCTACATGTCCAGTCATGCTTCTGCTTGGTGGCTTCTTGTCAGTGGCACTACATGGTGGCAAGCTGTGCAGTCTATTGTGTGGGTTAGTTCATTAAGGGTTCTTTGCAGGCTGAAGATACTCTGGAAGAATATCTGGGAGCTTCAGGCAGACAAGGCCTTTGTGTGTCTGCTCTTCAGTGCTTTGTCAGGTGGTCTCCCTGCTCTCTCTCTTGGCTCTGTTTTTTAAAGGAGACTTTTGCATCTTCCTGTTGCTTCTCTGCAAGATTTTTTTGCCATGTTTTTTTAACGAGCTTCTTCTTGAGATAAGGGTGCAGTTTTGGATTCTGTGCCAGGACACACATCCATGCTTCTACTTGCTTTTTTGACCCCTTTCAGCCTTGTATTCTCCACTGTAATCTCTAGCAGCAGCAGCAGCATTTTTCTTCTTCCTTGAGCTCCCGTGGTGATATGTACAGTGCTGCCATACAGAGCATACAGACATTCCTTGGTGTCTTAAAGTGTTGTGTGCAGCGTGTATCTGCCTCTGTGCACATATGTCTGTCCATGGGCACACGTGAAAGTTTTAGGTGTTGATCTGTCTCCTGAAGAAGCAAAGGAGAGTGTAGTTGGGGTGTTTCTGGCCTTTCCTCAGCTGTTGGGGTGGCAGCGTGTGCCTCCTCCCCTGCAATTGGCTTCCACAAGCTGCTCTAACCAAGTCTATCAGACTGTATTCCCTGTGTTAGGCAGGGAAAAAATGTTTTCCTCCCCCACTACAAGAGCTGCAGACACTTGGGGTTAATAGGAGGGTATGTTCAGGAGCTCAATGCAGCCAGCAGCTATAAGCACTGTTCCCTCAGACAAATTTAAAGCCTGTCTGCATGTGCCTGGATTATACATGATCTGCTTGCAAGCCTTGCTTAGTTACTGAGTCAGAGCACGTACCACCTCCCAGGTGCGTTGGAAATTAACTTGTTTTTCTAGGTAAATGGAAATCTAGCAAGGGGAACGTTTCATGTTTAGCTCAACAAATGGCAAGGATAGCTACCTAGGGATTCAATCTTCTCATCTGCCCACCAGCTTTCTGCTGCAGTCTGGCTGCACTTCTCTGTCGGCAGAGCACTTACCATACAAGTCCCCATGCTCTGCAATCTTATTGTGTCTTGCTTGGACACAATCCCTGAGGCACGGTTCTGCAGCCTCATGTGACAGTGGTATTTCCCTGCTAGGCTCCAAGCTGATAAATAACTCCATATTGTAGCGAGGGCTGTTTCGGTGTTACAATTGTGTAACAGACTGGAGATGGAATTTGGCCTGGTCAAAATGAGGTAACAGAATAACTGGAAAACAGAGCTGCTTTATTTTCTCTTTAGAATCTTTTTCTCATTTCCATCTTTTCCCTTCTGCAAACAATATATACACATTCTTAAAAATCCTTTTGAAATAACATCTTTGAATCTTTGGCTTGTTTTTTAATCAGAATCCACTAGGCACAGTTTAACAGATCTTCAATTGTTAACTGAATGCTTGAGGAATGCTAAACTTGTCTTTTATCCATTCAATGTACTTGTATTCTGGCACATGCTGCTGCAATGTGCACAAGCTGACAGTGCCGACAGAAATGCTGTGGGTATTGTGGGAACTTAAGAGAAAAGCCTTTGAGTAGCTCTCTTAGAAAAATTAAGATAAAGAGGTTCTAAGTGGTGATGAACTGGCAGCTAAGTAGAACAGGCAGCTGCTTTTGTTTTTCACTGAAATGAGAATGTAAGAGATTGTAGAAACAAGGAGCTAGATAAGAAAGTAAAAGAGAAGAGCAAAGCTTCTTGGAATAATGGGATAAAAATGAATTTGTGCTGAGTTATTGAGACAAGCAAACATTTTTATAAAATAAACTGTTGACCACTGTATCTGCAATTCTTTGGATGCTTTGAAATGTATCGAGGAGGCAGCTAGAGTTGCATTATGCTCTGCTCTGAGAGAAGCGGCAGCGTAGTGCAGGGTTATGTGGTTACCTTCAGGAGAACATCCTGTGAAGAAAGCTGAGACACAGATACAGCCCAGTGCGAAAGGAGCAAGCTGTGTTTATTACTTTTTGTAAGTGAAATGTCCTATCTGGTACTTTATTTCTATGGACCGAAAAAAGGTATGTGCATATGTGAGGTGGTGGAAATCTTCCAAAAAAAAAAAAAAAAAAAAAAAAGGGGAAGAGTTATGGAACGATCAGTGAACTAATTTTAAGAACAAATGACTGTGGGTGTTAGGACAAGAAGAGCATTCAGCACTGGCTAGACTGGCTAGGCATCTGGTCTTAGTTTACCCATTAAATGCTTTCATTCTCTCACAAAATATTTCCTGTTTCGTAACAGCAACTCAGGCATGAGAATCTTGTGAGCCTGCTGGAAGTGTATAAAAAGAAGAAACGGTGGTATCTGGTGTTTGAATTTGTGGATCACACGGTGCTTGATGATCTTGAGGCATTTCCAAATGGACTAGACTACAGCAGAGTTCGGAAATACTTATTTCAAATTTTGAGAGGAATAGCATTTTGTCACAGCCACAACGTAAGTATGCCTGAGAAACCAGCTCTGCAGTTAACCTCGAATGGATAGGTGCAGGGGTGTGCATTTGTGACACTTAGTAAAACTTAGAGAAATAAACCTTTGACTGGAATATGGAAGTAGAGCAGAAGGGCCTGACTGAGTTTCATACAAAATGTCAGAGCCCGGTGCCAGTTCATGCATTGGTCTGTCTGATTGCTGAGAGCTCTTCTGAGGGAGGATGCAGAAGTCCAAGGAATCAAATCACCTCACCAACTCTCTTCTGACAGAGGGAGATGGTTTCTCTTTCAAAAGCTTGTTTCTGATAGTGTCTGTGTAAATATATGGGCTTGCCTTTTAGTCATGACCATGTAACTATCTGTATGTATTTTTTTTGTGTGTTGGGGAAACTGTCTTTCAAGTATTCCAAAAATACTCTTCACATTTAATTGCAGGATGTGCTTGTTGCCCTTGCAACACTTAAAGCTTTTAAAATTCGTGATCAGGGCCAGTTTTAAACTATAATAAATTATTTGTAAAATACCTATGGTAAATACATGCAGTGAAATTCATAAAATTAACACCCATGTCAAAAACTGAAGTTTTTGTGCCCTTGGGTTGGCACTTTGTCCTCGGCTGTGTGCACATAGCTGTGTTATGTAGACTTTATGTATTTTCCATGCCTACAAAAATTTGATTATTTTACCTGAATGTGAGAAAGCTACTATTTCTGGTGGGCTGGTCAGTTTCCTGTGGGGAAATTACTTGACTTGCTTTTTCTCTGTGCAGATAATACATCGGGATATTAAGCCAGAGAACATACTGGTCTCCCAGTCAGGAGTGATAAAACTCTGTGATTTTGGTTTTGCTCGTACATTGGCAGCTTCTGGGGAAGCTTATACAGACTATGTGGCAACTCGATGGTACAGAGCTCCAGAGCTGCTGGTGGGAGACACGAAATATGGCAGGTAGGAGACCAGTCAGGCTGCAGAAGGGTTTGAGGTTTGTGCAGGTACTCTGTTTTTTGAGGAACTTGTGCTTGTTAAACCGGTTAAAGCAATACTATTAATCATTCCTTGGTTAATTATTTGTGAGGGTTTGAGCCTTCCTCTTCTTTCTGTCTCTGTGTAGCTTTGTGAAGGCTTAAGCCTTCCTCTTCTCTCTGTCTGTGGAGCTAACTGTGGCCAGTGCTAGGCTTTTCTGGCTCAGAAGAGCAGAAAGGAAGACTGAGCCATCAGCATCCCTAGTCTGTTGTCTACAGGAGCTTTTTGGTTGCCAGTGCTAGTACTGGCGGAGGCTATTTTCCCCCCTGAGCAACTGGTCCTGGTTTGGAGGCAGAGAAATCACTCCAGACATGCTGAGAAAAATATTTCAGGAAGGAGGAGGTGTGATGCATGAGTTTTTCTTACTGGGATCTCTAGTGCTGCAAAAGCGCATCAGAAATTGAACTGCCATTTACAGGTCTGTACATCCCTGTATGCTTATAAATGTCCTGTGTTACCTGAAGTCCATTTTTAGTAAATGCTTCAGAAGAGCAGGTGTCTGCAGAAAGAAAAGTTTTGTATTCTCCAAAGGGCAAGATTTTTCTAATGTATTACTTTGCATTGGAATTTTGAAAGCATTGGTGTTTAGGACCGAATTTCAGGTTGGTCAAACTTTTGCCTTCTTCAAGAGCTGAATCCTTGGTATTCATAGAGCATGTGCAAGCTTGGAAAACAGCTGTCTTGCTGTTTCTGGGGTCAGAGCTGCCCTCAGGGCTTGTAACTTGCTGGATGCTGGCCCATCTCAGCCTTTAGCTGAGAGTGAAAAATAAAGCTGTGCTGATCTGGGATGTTTTTCTTCCAGGGCTGTGGATGTGTGGGCTATTGGCTGTCTGGTAATAGAAATGCTCACAGGAGAGCCCCTGTTCCCTGGAGATTCAGACATTGACCAGCTCTACCATATCACCAAGTGCCTGGGTGAGAACAGCCTGTCAGACTCTCAGTGCCTATTTGCTAATGAAGGGGTTGAATAAGTCTTGATGGGGGAGGGGGAGAAAGGTGTGAAGAGGAAGATGTGTGCTGAGCTGTTTCTGAGAGCATGATTTCTTTGTGCCTTTTACAAAGGGGGAGAGCTAGGAGTTTTGTGACCATGCAGTCCATTCATGATTCTTGAGTGGAAAGAATGACCCAGATTATAGCCCTTATAGTTCTATTAACTCGGTATTTCATCCTCTCGAACATTCTCAGGATGGCATTTCTTCCATTTGGTTGCTTTGGCTGTGTGATTCCAGGTAATTTAATTCCAAGACACCAAGAGTTATTCTGTAAAAATCCCCTTTTTGCTGGCATGAGGTTGCCTGAAGTGAAAGAGGCTGAATCTCTGGACAGACGATATCCTAAACTCTCTGCTTCAGTGCTAGATTTAGCCAAGGTAAGTAAGAGATAATTTTGGAAGTTCCATGGAGAGGTGAGAGGTTCTCCTTAGAATTTAATGCCTTTGGCAGATACTTGTCACTTGCCCTGGGGAATGGATTGCAGCCTGCAAGAAGAGCTAGTGTTGTTAGGCTGGCTTAACAACTATCTATGCAATACTTGGTTTGGTAGTTAGGTGAGAACAGCTACTCTCCTGGGTAATGGGCAAGACTGAGGTCATCATTTCCAGCTCCACAGGGGCTGCTGTACTTGCTCTGAGGAGGACTTGAAGCACGTTGTAGGTAATATGTGGACCCTTACTGTTTCCTTGCTAGCACAGCTGTGTGATACAGTGTTTTCTGCCAACCTTCTCTCCACCTCCTGGTGGAGGCACTGCAAGCAGATGAATGGCATCCAGACATGCAGTTGTAAGGGACCTAGAAAACATACAACTCTCTAACTGATTCTGAAGAATTTTTCTGCTTTCAGATAGCAGTCTGGAACACTGATATGCTGGGTAACTAAAATTACCTATAAGACACTTGAATGTATTTGAAATGCCCTGTCTTCAAACCAGCTTCTAAAGCCTTAGCCAAACAAATAGAATCGAAAACGAGTGGTTTACCTGGAGGTGGATTATTTGTGTGGCAGGTAGGCAATCTGTCTTTGTAAGCCTTAGTGATTTGAGTAGATGTAGCCAGCAAGTATTAAACATTTTTTGTGGAAAAAGGGTGTTGGGACCATCTCTGTGTAGCAGGCTATAGAAGTGGGAGCTTTGCAGCTATTTCTCTTGGTATCATCTGGAAATGCTAAAGCCTTAGTTTCATTTCTGCCTTCTACTGTTTACGTTGGTTTAACAGAAGTGTTTGCAGATTGACCCAGACAAAAGACCATCCTGTGCTGAACTCTTGCAGAGCGACTTCTTTAACAAGGATGGATTTGCTGAAAGGTGAATGGTACATTTCTTACTCAAAACAAGACAAGATTAAAAGGAAGTTAAGCAGTTGAGCTTAAAAATTGCATACTGAGTTTGCAAAGCAGGTGGTTGCTGAATGTCTTAGCTTTTTTGGTTTGAGCCTTCCCAAAAATGGAGGGAACAGTTAAATGGGAACACACTGCAGTAGCATGTTTACCACATTACATTCTCATGACATGAATTCATCAGCGTGTGCTTCATTTTACAGCATATTGAGTAGTATTATCTTACACTGTATTCAGTGTGTGCATTTACATCAGACTGGGATACAACCACCTTTATTGCTGTAAGAACAAAAGTGTGCATATGTAAGATTTTATTTTACTTTATTGGATTCTCATTACAGAAAAATACATGTTTGTTTCATTATTTGGAAGGTTATAGCAGCCTGGACTGAGCACTGATACTGAGACTAACAGAAGCCTTTTCTTTTTTTCTTTCCCCACTATGATATGTTAATTAGATTTGCTCAGGAGCTTAAATTAAGGATCCACAAAGAAGCCAAGGACCATCAATTAAAAAAAAAATCAAAAATCAGCCGAGGAGATAAAGATGATGCTGTAGAAGAAAGAAAGATGCTTGGTGTACAGGTTAGTCGATTTTTTTGTTTTGTTTTGTTTTTTGCTTTCCAAACTTGTATTTTCTATATCTCTTAAAATGAATAAGTATGTGATATAGTTTAATTGCTTAGCAAAAATATAAACACAATTTTACATTAAAAAAACAAAAAAAAAACTGGATAAAAGATGTGCCAGAGTAGCTCAGCTCTCTGTGAGTTTAAGCAGTTCATGAGACCTGTACCCTTCAACTCTGATATTCACTGCAGTACAACAAGCAGGCTGGTATGTAGATTTTCTATGCCTTTGATTCTAGCAGGCTACTACAAGTTGCTGATTCCAACTGGCTGGTACTAGTTGCTCTGGTGCCTGGCTGGACAGTCTGCAAGTGGCTATTTGAGCTTTCCTTGTCAATAAAGCACATGATAATGCAGTTACTTGCAAATAGATAACTGTAAGGAAAACCAGTTAGGAAGTGTAAATTACGTCAACTGAGCAAAACATGGTTCTGTGCAGCTGCTCACCTGTGTTGAAGTTCTGTCTCCAAAACTGCAAATTTTGCTTTCAACCAGATGTGAAGCCTCTAGCCTTCACAGTTACACTGAGGTGACACTGGGCTTGGTTTTTATTTCTTTAGAAGTGACACATGATATAGCTGTTCTTCCTCCATCATTTCCAATTCATTCCAGGGTGACTTATTTCCAGAGGGTGCTGGATCCCTGACAAGTTTCCTCCTTTCAACTTTAATGGAAGACAGGTTTTCTATCACACTACTTAAACCAACTCCATCTCCATCAGATCCTTGCAGAGTTGTGCAGACTTAGGCTTTCAATTTTTTTCCTCCAGGTGCAGCTCTAAGTAATTTTTTTAAATGTAACTGTAAAAGAAATATGACACTCATCTTCCCAAACAGGATTTCAACGCTGACCCAAGGAGCAGAGATGAAAAGATGTTCAAAGTGAAGTGTTCTAAAGCTGATGGAGAGAAAGCAGAGCGATCTTCCGACCTGAGCTCCCTCTATGACAGTGCAATCAACCCATTCAAAATATGCTCTCAAACCAACCTGAAAGATTCCAGTAGCAACCTGGACTACATCAAGAATGCAGGCATCATTATTCCTCCCATTAACCAGAATGTTTCTCCCACTGTGTCTGCGGTGGTGCCTGTGCCTAGGAACTGTAACTACAGGTATAAGAGCAGAGCTATAAAAATTTGTTTCTTTTGATCTTGTTGTTGAGGAAGAGTAATGTGCTGAGGGATCTGCAGGGTGGTGATGTGGGTTTGGGGCAAGATGCAGTGAGGAGCAGCATCTGGGTGAAGGATGGCATGTACACGGTTCAGAAAACTTGGTTTCACCTCGAGCAGCTTTAAGGGTCCATGCAGACATCCTCTGTGTTTCTGCATTTGGCAGAGCCCTATGGGACAATAGCAATTTGCCAGCAGCTGCAATGCAGGCCTTTCTTTAACTAGTGACTTATCCTCTGGACAAAAATTCTGTGTTAGCTGGGCCTGCAGTGTTATTGTAGAATCACCAAGGTTGCAGAAGACCTTCAATATTATCCAGTCCAACCATCCACCTACTCCAATATTTCCCCACTAAGTTGTGTCCTGTAGTCCAACATATAAACATTTCTTGAACACCTCTAGGGATAGTGGCTCAACCACCTCCCTTGGCAGCCCATTCCATCACCTGACCACTTTTTTGGAGTAGAAATTTTTCCTGACATCCAACCTGAATCTCCCCTGATGCAGCTTGAAGACATTCCCCTATTGCTAGTTACACAGTAGAGGAGGCTATCCCCACCTCACCACAACCTCCTTTCAGGTATTTGTAGAGAGCAATAAGAGCTCCCCTGAGCCTTATCTTCTCCAGACTAAATTCAAATTTGCTCTGCTGCTCCTCATGAGACTTCTTCAGAGCCCTCACTAGCTTCATTGCCCTTCCTTGCACATACTCCAGGGCCTTGATGTCTTTCTTGTAGTAAGAGACCCAAACTGAACACATTACTTGATGTACAGCCTCACCAGTGCTGAGTACAGAGGGTCAATCACTTCCCTGCTCCTTCTTGCATCACTACTTCTGATACAAGCCAGGAAGAAGGCCCCTGTGGGGGGGACAGTGTTTCTGGGTGTCTGATGCTTGTTTGTATTTATATTTACCACATTATTAAATAGTTTGGGCCATTTGAAATTACAGAGTTCCTGAAAGGAGTAAGAATTACTTGAAACCATTTTTAAAGCAAATGAAGCATTCTCCAGCAGGCCATTACAGTGTAAGCTTGACTTCGGTAAGTTTTATGTCCTTTCCCCTTGACTAAGCAAAAATAAATTCTTAAATATGTGCTTTATTGTCAGTAATCTTTGTTGCAGTCTTCACAATAACTCCCAACTAGAAATAATGTTCTTCAGTCTTTTCTTCCTACAGTTATCCCTAATCCTTTGTTACTGCTATCCTATATGAAACATTTTATATGTTGTTTTAAAGGGCAAAATTTTTACATGAAGGGAGCAGTCAGCAAGGATACTTGTGAGACATGGAATATATCCACTGTGTTGCCTGTCCAGGAAATGGACCATTTCTATTTCACTGTTGAAGCAGGATTTTGATTTAATATCGTCAGGGTCTCCTTTAGTCACATCATAAATGCATATAAAGTTGATAATGAAAACAAGTGAAATACAAAGTTCTCCACTGCATGCAGTATCTAGATACTAATTTTTCCAAGTCAGAGGAATATTTGACTTTTTACAGAGAACTAATCTGAGCCGTTCTCCTGTTGTATTTTGTCTCTTTGAAAGCAATTTCATTTAGATGTTTAGTGTTGCTTTTTTACTTGTAGTGATTTTTTTGTTTATTTTGTTTTGCTATGGTTGTTCAGTTGTTTTTAATGTGTGAACTATTTAAGCAGAATGGATTCCTTTAACAATACGATTTAGTCTTGAAAATAGCTTTTTTTTCTCTGTCTACATGAGGTCTCTAATGAAAAGAACATCCTTCAGGCAAATAGGAAAAAAAGGGAATTCTCTAAGACAGATGTGCATTTGCCAGAACTAAATCATCTCCCTGAACTGAAAGGAGTGGAAGGTATGAGCTTTAATGTCCTCTAAATTACACCTGGATGATAAGTGGCAGGAAACAGTGTGCACTGCAGTCGTCGCATCTTGCTTCTTTAACCTTGTGTGCATTGGTTGCATTTTGCAGGATGGCATCCCAGATATCTCAAAAAGGAAAATAAAACAGTTTCAGAGTCCCGGGTCCCCTCCCTTGCTGCTATTGACCTTCACAACACAAGTCTGGCCTCACAACAGGTAACAAAGCAATAAAATAGTTTGTGCTGTTCTGCATCTCTTTGGTTCAGGATTCTGAACAGCATGACCAGAAGATTTTTGCTTGGCTCTTAACAGAAGCAAAACTTGCCTTGGTTTCTCAGCTGTCTGAGTAGACAGGTGATTCTTGTGAAGGCTCCCTGCCCCCCTGACATCATACAGATTAGGAAACTAATGGTATCTCCTGATGTTTGGGATGGAGATCTCCGGGGTCATCTTGATGACAATGAGTGAGAAAATGATCCTTTGTTTCTCACTTGGATAAAAAACTTCACGGATACACAACCTAAATCTTCCTTCCCTCCACTTAAAACCTGTTTCCCCTTGTCCTGCCATTATCCACCCTTGTAAAGAGTTGATTCCCCTCCTGTTCGTAGGCTTCCTTTAGGTACTGAAAGGCTGCAATGAGGTCACCCCGCAGCTTTCTTTTCTCCAGGCTGAACAAGCCCAGCTTCCTCAACCTGTCTTTGTAGGGGAGGTGCTCCAGCCCCCGATCATCTTTGTGGCTCTCCTCTGGATCTTCTCCAACTGCTCCCTGTTTTCTTGTATTGGGGGCCCAGGATCTGGATGCAGTACTCCAGCTGGGGCCTCACAAGGGCAGAGTAGAGAGGGACAATCACCTGTCCTTGCTGGCCACCTCTCTTCTGATGGAGGCCAGGATACCATTTGCTTTCCTAGCTGCCAGAGCACACTGCTGGCTCATGTCAACTTTTTCATCTACCAGGACTCTCAGGTTCATTTCTGCAGGGCAGCTCTCAATGACTGCTCCTCCCAGTCTGATGGAAGCCTGTGATTCTTCCGGTCCAAGTGCAAAACCTTGCACTTTGCTGTGTTGAACCCTTCAAGTCTGCTGAGGTCCCTCTGAATGGCAAGGCTTTCTTGAATTTCATATGAAACAGCACAGCTTAGGTGTATTTTATTGTGAGAGGGCCAACATGTATAGGATAACTGTCTTATCAACTACTGAAGCTGATCGATTTTCATTGCATGTATGGATCTTGAATGTCGTTTCACCTTAATCTAATGGGAGGATTTGCAACTTTGGTCACTCCTTCCCTCATGGGTGGAATGTGCCAGTTGCTTATGTCCAAGATTTTCATTTCTTTAATATACAGTATCCTTCCAAAGTCTAAAATCTCCATGAAGATTCCAATGAAGAGCAACTGAGGCTTCTTACCTATGACTCTTCATGATTAGCAGACAATATACATTCACACTGTGAATGTACTGGCCAGTATTGAAGCAATGCTTCTAGACACTGGTAGTTGCTTTAGCACTTATTGCTTAGTGAGAGGCATGTCATCATCACATAGATGATATGCTTCTCCCAAGATTTTTTCAAACGCTCAAAAACTAGTGGTAGGGAGGGAAAGGAAGGCAATAGAAAAGGCTTTTCAAAGGCAGTGTGGCAAGAAATACATAAACAAATGCAAGCCAAGCAAGACATGTTCAAAAAGGCCATTGTTCAATTCCACTAAGTAATCTGGTATCACAAGGGAAAGTGTAGAATGCATCTAACCAGCAAACCTCAAGTCCAGATTGTTTCAGCAAGCACCTCATCTTCCAACAGCCGGTTTGTGAGCAATGTGCCATTGCACGTGCAATTGTAGAAACAGTTGATTCCTCTGAGGTAAGCAGAAATTTTCCTTCAGGTTGCTTCCATCTTGCAGGCTCTTTGTTAACAGACAAACAAGCTTTTCAGGAGGTGCCACAAACCCACTTCTATCTGGTGGTCAACCTGTGTTTGTCCTCTAAAATGCAAATGCAATCAAGACAGTCTTGACAGACTCCTGAACTTTGTTTGCCCATAACAACACTTTTCAACAAGCACTGGCTAAGCAGGGTAAGCATTATGTATCAACTGAATTTGAAGTCTTACAACAAAATTGTGCTCTTCATATTTAAGAGAAATGACAAGAAAACTTTAGTCCAAAATCGGTCAAAATGAGTTACGCATATGAAATGTTTATTATCTACAATGAAATAGAAAACAGAATTAAACTATAATTTTAGAAGTTTCTCATCTATCAAGGATTCCCACATACTGGCATTTGTAGAATTCCAACACACTCATAAAAAAAAGCTGGATGACCAGTTTTGTGCAAATTGAATTGAGAACTGAAGTTCCAAGTAGAAAAGCAAGGAACAATTGCAAAACTGTAATGGGGGGAGGGGGAAGCAGAAATGAAGAAAGGTGAGGGTCCTTAAACGCTAGCTGTGAGAATAGCTGTAGCAACACTGTTTTCCCAGAGACATAGCAAACTGAATTATTAACAATGAAAGGCAATAGAGGCATTTCCCAGTTGTAGCACCTACAATAAGAACTATTTGACACTCATGATATTTATTACTGTCTTACTACAATTCATGTAAGATCTTGAAAATGTTCCCAAGTTACTGCTCTACAAAACGAAAAGAAATATCAAACGTATATGAACAATTTGTTTCAGAATTTCAAGAGAATGGACTCTATTCCCTGTAAACAATTTTGTCACAGTTGGACGTAACAAGTTTTTTTAAAGACTAAAACTGATAACACACCACAGCACCGTATCACTTTTCATCTGCTGCATTAAAGGGCTTGAATTACATCAGTTTGCATTCCTCTGATCTCCACCATGCAAATAGAGCCAGTACGTATCTTCAGCCAGCCTTCTTTGTTACCTGAGTGAAACATAAAATATATAGATGAAATTTTATAAACCTTGCTATGAATTTGATGTTAGTGGTACAATTCCAAGTTTCTCCAGCTATCTTCTTACCCCCAATATGGTGTGAATATTATTAGTAGTTCATCTTAAATTTTTTCTAGTTCCCTCAGAGAAGTAGCCTTTTTCTTCCATGTAGTTAACGTGCTGAGCTGCAATTTAGAACAAGCAGATATCATCATATTTTTTTTCCCTAAGATAAAAATAACAGTACAGCTTCAATACAGAAAATGTCACGGAGAGGGAAAAGCTGAGATAAATGGAAATTTGGGGTAAATATCAGAATTTACAATGCATTCTGTAGGTAATTAATTCTTGCATCTTGTTTCAGATGTCAGAGATTCACAGATGATAAAAGAGTAGGTAGCAGGAGTACTTGGAAGATATTTACAGAGAATACACGCATTTTAAAACTGCAAACGTTATTCTGTAATTTTTTTTTCCATTGAATTACTATTATTAATTAGCTAAGATCTATAGTCTTTCAGCTAAGGACTGGTAATTTTAGTAGTTTACTACTTTCATAATGACTTTCTTATCAATATACTGCCCAAGCTACTGTGTACAATAATGCAACACTGAGTAAGTCGTCTTTGTCAATCTGAGAACCCTACATTAGCCTCGGTTTCCTTCTCCCCGCCACCTTTCATGAGTCCTCCCCTGCCTCGCCTCTGGCTGTTTGCTCTTCAGAAATGCTGAGTCAGCATTTAGTGGGACCTCACCGTGACATACATCAAGATAGTGAACTGAAGGAGCACTGACTGGAATCAGGCACACAGTGATGGACACTCTCCAGGAGACAGGGAGAGGAACGAGCACATTTGCTCTTTGTCATCACTGCAGTAGGTTACGCCAAGCTAATATAGCTCGTAAACGAGAGCTGCAATTACTTTTTCAAAAAAATATTCTGAATATAGAAATTGTGATCCATCTTCATTGCCACACTTTGACCCACGAGTGCGATTCGCATCCAATTTGTCTTCATAAACAAATCTGTGCTGTCAGGTCATCGTGCTTTCAGAAAGTAGCATTTAATCAAATACGCATCAGTTTGGTGAAGACACATTCAAAATATGAGACTGCTGTTCAAATTACATTAGTCATGCTGCACACATATGTGATCACCTCTGCCTCAGGAATAACACAAAATGAGTACTTTTCTAATATTCAGTGGGATTTTTGCATGCACTTTGATAGCACTTTTTCTTAAGGTTTTGTACCTCTTGTGATGCTGTAGCTGCCCTCTGCTCTGCCTGGCTTAGTCGCATTTGAAGCCTATTGACATGTTTTTGATATTCCGTCATTAGTTTTTCATCCTGTGTAAATGAAGCATCTTGTTACAAATATGAAGTTCTCTTTTCTGGATCCATCCATAGTGTACTGAAAAGCTTAAGGCAAGAGGACCTTTAGAAGCAGAGCTGTTTACCACCTACAGTAAGCCCGAAAGCACTGTGCTGACACATTATAAAGAACTTCCAGCTCAAATATGAATCATATGACTTCCCCAGTCACAGCCATCTTCAGCGGAAGTTTCACCTTCCTGAAGATGCGTAAAAGATGATATTTTAATGCAGGTAACTTAATTTACACAGCATTACAATACAAAGATTTTAGCTACATTCAAAGGGGAGAAAAGTATACCAGATAGAAATGATACAGTTTTGTTACAGAGAGCTTCTCTTCACCACATGCTATGTATGAAGTCTTCACTGTTCTTTAGCATTAGTTTCAGAAACCTGTTCTCACATCATCCCAGTTTTTCTCCTGCAAATAACAGAGCACTACAAAAAACAATGCAAGGATTTATTCTATACAGGATTGGTTATCATCCCAGATTGTCCTATCATTCTTACCTCAATTACTTTATTTTTTGCCATTTCCAGCTGAGCAATAAGTTCCTGATTACGAAGTTTTTGTTGACTCAGATCACTTCTATTAATCAGAAGAAAATGGAAAAGAAAACATTTAATCTAAAAAAAACCCCAACTTTTTAACCTTAGCAGTTTCAAACAAACACCTGAAAACTGCTATATGGAATTTGAAATGCCTGTTAATACAAGGCTACAGTATATCTCATGGGTAGGTTCCATTCCCTTGTTCTCTTTAACCAATCGATTAGATAGCATAAAAAAAAACAAAACAAAACAAAAAAAGCCCCAAACAGTTCAACATCTTTTGAGTAGCTGCTATAAAAATGAAGATACAAAGGCAGTGTTAGGAATATGAGCCAGTTATCTGGCAACCAGCATGAATTAAGATAAAAGTTTATATCCTATTTGTGCTCAAGGCAATCACATAACTCATTTGCATCCTCATAAATTTTTGAGCAAACGCTCTAAAAGAACATAAAATGTGCCTCTACAAACATTTTTTCCAACTTACAAAGCTAGAGACTTATTTCATGCTTACTTTGATAAAGACTGCTCTGAATAATTATAAAGACAGGAGTCTTCATAATACAAAGCTATGTTTTTCTAAACTGAGAATGTTTTTCTGAAAGAAAAAAATGGAAAGAAGATATTCAAATTTACTTTTTCTTATAACAAAATTCACACATGTTAACAAGATGCAAAACTTTAATGTCAGTTATTAGCTGCTAGCTTCATTAGGAATCATGTCAGAGGGCTCTAGAGAGAACACTGTTTCTTCTGTTTGCTAGAAGCACATCATCTATTCCATGGCCTGCTCTCCTTTCCTTTCTACCATGGGTATAGCCTGGTTTCAAACAGTAACTGATACAGTAACAGCAGCCAGAAGAGCAACAACAAAATTGCACTTACTTTAACTTATTGATCCTAGCTTCTGTAGTTTCAGTAAGCACTTTTGTTTCCTCTTTCCATCTATTTGTTGCTCTTTGCTGAGCTGTCAACAGATGTCTAAGTTCAGCAGTAGACTTTCGACTGACGTCCTCCATTTTTTTAAGACGAACTTCATATCCATGCTCTTTCACAGCATGCTCATGTTCCATAGTGCTTATCTACATAAAAAATACAAATAGGATACAATCAAGTCTCAATCATAATCTTTATCACTTGTGGTTTTTTTTTCCTACAGAAACACAATTTTCTTTTTCACTTAGTCAAAATTTGTTAGGACTTTCTTAATTGCATCTTAAATCCTTTGTGCAGAGGAAAATGGAGGCAAGTCACAAATCTTATCTGTGATGGTATCCTGTCTGAACAAAGACATGCAAAATTCTGGTAGGTGCTTTTTCACTGCCACCTATTTGTTAAGCTTGAATGAAGGAGTCTACAGTTGGAACGAGATTTCTTGTTTAACATGACTTCTTTCGTTGTGATGTACAAAGAGCTAACTGGATGAGGTGCTCCTCATTCTTAATTAGTAAAACTGTTTCTGAAATCTTCGTTGCTGTAGATATTTAGAAAGCACATCAAGGATCACAGCTGTTATTCCTCCCAGAAGGCAAAGGTGTGCGAATCTGATAAAGTTAGCTATTATTACATTACCCCATAATGCAGTCTGTTCAGGTGCATTTAATGGAACCCTTCAAAAAGAAGATCCATCTTCCAGCTAAATGTCCTTGTTTGCAACTATCTGCACTGAAAAACATTCTTTCCCAGAACACACGGCAGCAGCGTTTGACAACCACACTGCAATATTATTTGTTAGCTACACAGCTCTGATAACGTGGCGGACATGTAAGTAGATGTCCACATAGAGGAATACTGTACTGAAAGTTGTACAGAGATTCCTAATACAGATAGTAGATTAATGGAGATCTAGAATTAGACTAAGTGAAATCAGTTTGAGAAAATTTTTTACTATTTGGACTATTCATCCTATGAAATAAGAGACAACATTTGGGATCTTCTTATCAAGCACAGTTAGCAGAGACTGAGCTACTAAATAAATCTTGACGACACACAGTGCTGAAGTAAAAATTATTTATCAAGGAAAAAGAGCAAGCATCACTGAAACTCTCACCCAATATTTAAACTTCCACATATTTTTTCCTAGAAATGCTGTCTTATTAAGCTAACATTAGCCTTAAAAACAGCATATAAACCTGTAGCAGGAATGTTAAAACACAGATTGAACTAGCGATTGAGCATCTGGTGGGAAGGCAGGGCCAACCCAGGTAGCTCAGGTGCATGCAATGTACCTAAGTGACTGGAAGGGGCGGAGCCAGAATCCACCCCTTCCCAGACCACATCTAAGGGCTGGCAGTGGAGGCAAGGGTGTTTTGCTGGATATCCCTGTCCACCTGAGGTCTTCCAAGGGAAAGTAAATTTTTTCTTTTCTTTCTCTGTCTATAGCTGCCGCATTCCTGTAGCAGCAGGACTTTGCTACCCTGCTATCATTGCTGTACTTTCCATTGCATTAGAGTGTTACAAAACCATACCTTTATTTTGGCTTGTTGCTGTACTTCTGAGGCCAGTTTTTTCAAGCTTTCAATTTCTTTTTGCAATTGTTCATTCTCTTGCTGAAGCTTTAACCTCTGTTCACCGATGGAGCCGCTCTTTTCTCTTTCTGAATCCAGAATGCTTTGCAAGTTACAGATATTTTTCTGGTAATTGGATTTCTCTTCCTCAAAGCTGAAAGAGAACTCTTCTTTAAAGTCATGAATTAAGTCAATTTTACACTTTGCTACTGTCATTTTGCTGAAGCTCTGATGGTTTGGAGATAGGGGAGACTATATCTGTAGGCAGCAACAAAATCTTAATAGATCAGTTAGTCTAGTATGACATAGCCTTCTGATTGCTTCTTTAGTGGCAATAGAGGCCAACTGAAAACAGAAAAAGCAAGTTTTTCATATGGTTGTATTTCAGGTATGGAACTCACTGCCACACATAGCTGTAGAAGAGAAGATTTTACTGAGACTTAAGTAATCCATGTAACAGTAAGAGCAATAATTTAAAAAACAAACATCCACATGTGGCATTGTACGTTTTTAAGCAATGCAAACATGCCAATGACACATCGCTGTCAGCTTGCTCTAGCGCTCAGTTTTTCCATTGATTACTTTTTTGGACAGTACTGGAGAAGATATATACGTAGGTTACTCCCATTCATTTTATATATGTAGGTTACTCCCATTCATTTCCATGGATACAACAACAGATACAAAGAGAACAATAACACGGTTGGATAGCGTTCTATAGCTAAGAATAAGCTCTATTTTTCAGCATAGGCATCACCCTTAGCTGTGCATTCCTGCCAGCTACGAACAAGAGCCTGCATGCCATGCCTGCAGAGGTCTGCATCTGTGGAGGTAACCCACTTTTGCTATTGCTGAAATGCATCGCCCACTGCCTCACTGTGCTCACATCCGCTGTTTGGGCTCCATAAATGTTCAGCAAGTGTTAATGAATGTCAGTGGGAGCTGTTTTTTCCACATGGAGGAATTCAGCGACACACTTCTGTTTCATCAACTCTTCTACTTCAGAGGCCATGTTGTCAGACTGCCCCTCTGCTGCCATCTACAGCATGGCAACAACATGTAAGAATACTGGTGGAAACGTCCAACCTCTACTGCCATACCACCAACAGACACTTATGGCATCATAGGTCAACGCAATGAAATATGAGGCATTACTTTTGGAGCAGCCCTGATCTATTTGGGACAGATCTTTGGTGTGACTCAATACACACAGACGTTCCCCTGCTGCTTCCTGAAAGTTTGTAGGACTATGCACGAGTCAGTGAGGTATTTCATCAAGCCCAGGGAATTCATGAAAGCAACCCAACATTCTATCCATCTCAGGAAAATAGCACTGTGAAAGAGCAGCTTTTCATTTTAATAACAATTCCAGATTTGTAAGTAATTGTTTTGTACAATAGATAGGGCTTACAATCTGAATACATAAATGGCATAAAAAAAAACTCTAGGCTTTTCATTCTGAGAATAACCTGATCTAAAGATGTGTATCACTCTGTAGTTCTTACCATTATATTACTGAAACTGCAATAACATCTATTACCTCTTTTATGGGAACTGCTGAGTAACGGCCTGAACCTCCGATTAATCACCTGAGGCGAGCAATGAGTCAGCCAGGGGAGCACAGGTGAAAACAATTCACCTGTGCTGCAGGAAGGGGTGGAGCCTGGTTCCACCCCTCCTAGACCCATTTAAGAGCTGACTACCAGTAGGGAAGCATCTCTCTTCTGAAGATCCACTCTACTGGAGTTTCCTGAGTGAGCCCATGATACGGGTAAGCATCCTATCTATTCTCTTTGTCTTGCTTTGCCTAACTCTCTTGTTTATTTCATTATTATAACATCATTGTACAATATTCCTTTATACAATTTTCCTTGATTATACACTATCTTAATATTCTTTGATTATACATCTCTGAACACAGACCTGAAATTCAGTATGCAATGTAAACGTGGAGCGTTACGTGTATACTAGGAGATACCGCGCTGTTGATGACTTTACAGAGTAATAAGTTCTGCCTGCGTATTTCAGAGAGTAACCTTTCATACAGTTTTTAGACATATGGTAAGATTTCAAACAACGTAATTTATAAAACAATGAAAACTTGAATAACTGCTTGCAGTTCTCATTTTGTAGATAAAAACTTTCATTCTGTGTTCTGCTGTCCCCCTTTAATACTTCTATAGTGATTTTTAGTCCGCTACTTACCTCATTTCCAGCAGTTTCAGTTTATGTTGTGTTGTCTGCAGACTCAGCTGAAGGTCACATTTTGTAGTCTCTGCAAGTAGATATTTCTGATGCAGTTGCTCTAGTTTTCTACTGTCAGATTCATGTCCTCCATATTCTCTGCAAATCTGAAGAATAGTTTCATGCCATATCATCTTTACCTTTCATTGGCTACGCAATCAGAGGCCTGAACCTCTGATTAATTACCTGAGGCGAGCAAAGAGTCAGCCAGGGAAAACCCTTCACCTGTGCTGCAGGAAGGGTTGGAGCCAGGCTCCACCTGTCCTAGACCCATTTAAGAGCTGACTACCAGTGGGGAAGGATCTCTCTTCTGAAGATCCACTCCACTGGAGTTTCCTGAGCAAGCCCACGATATGGGTAAGCATCCTATCTATTCTCTTTGTCTTGCTTTGCCTAACCCTCTTGTTTATTTCATTGTTATAATATCTTAATATTAATTTGATTATATAATATTCCTTTATACAATTTTCCTTGATTATACGCTATCTTAGTATTCTTTGATTATAACACAGTGACACAGTAGTAATGATTAAAAAGTCTACTCCTCATTGTGTCCCAGTTCCAGGGTTTTAAAACAAAACTGACTATAATTGAATTTCAGTGTTGTCTCTAAAAAAGTATTCTAAGATCTTGCATTCCTTTACTTTTCAGCATGCTGTACTTAAGTTTGATTTGCAACGTGTACCAGTGTGCTTTTAGATCGTGTCAAGCATCTCCTTTTACTTTTTACGCTTCTCAAAAATGCTCTTTTTCAGTTTAGTATTAAAACTTTAATTTCCAGGATTAAAACTTAAAATACTGACACGCGTGTTAAATGTTCTGAAAGTCAACTCAACAAATAAGGAAATTAAAGGTCATAGCATCATCCTTCATTCTCGTGTTAGGGAAAAACATGGGAGGTGAGAAAAAAATAAAATGAAGACATTTTCATACTGAGGATCGATCTTAAACAGGATGTAAAAAGCACACGATTGCCTTACCCTTTCAAGTTCTTCTTCCACTGCCCGCTTTTCTCTAACGGCTCGTTCTATTTGACCCTGCTTTTCGCCACATTCCTATTTCAAAAAGTCATTTAAATAAACCTCTCATTCATATTTTATATATATATAAACAACTCATGATAAAAATTCCACACACTATGTTACCATCTACTTTTGCTGCTTATTGTCCCTTACGCAAACTAAGCTGTACAAAAGAGATGTGAAGACACTCTGTACTGGTAGTGAGGAAATTGTTACACAGCAGTACCAAGCCATCTGCAAACAGGCACCTGTGAAGACCTGGTAGAGATCCAGAGCTATAGTAGGATCTACTGGAGCCCACTGGAGGTCCCACAGTAGATCCTACAGTCCCTACACAGGTACGTTAAAAGTCTAGCTCATTCTCCTTTCCCTGACAGCACAAGAGACCCAGGGTAGGCTCTAGCTCACTACTTACATATTTGCAGAGAACTAAAAACAGTATGAGTTCTATTCCATATGCCTGCTTATTCGCCCTCATTTCTTTGCCTTAGCCTTAGGGCAAATCCAGACAGGTAGAAGAAAAGAAATCGGAACTGTGTGTTGTAGGAAAGTTGCTATTCACATACTTATATCTTTTAAGTGTGACTGAAACACCAGGGCTACACAGCATCGATGCCTGTTAGTACATCATGTATGCACCCAAATCGTTAAATTGCTGGGGCTGAAATGAAAGTTTCTTGGGCAGTTAAAAATATTTCTACTGGCCTTAATACAAATCTAGACACAATTCCTTCCAGAAAACACTGTAAACTAAGCAGTTCTAGCGAAACCTCTCAAATGGGCCAAGATAAAAGTATCCCAAGCCTACCATTATTGACCCATGTATGCACATAAAGACGTTTTAAAATTATAAAAGAAAAACATTGTGGTTGATTATTTGCAACTAATCACTAGTAACTTCTATTTAATAATTAAGAGAAACACAAGTCTAAAGAAAGTATATCGAAAGGGTTGATCTCTTTGTCTAAAACTAAGAACCCCCTCTTCACCAACTGCTAATAATATTATGTAGGATTTTACTTTTATATTTAATTAAACATTTAACTTGATAAACAAAAGTCTCAAATGTTTTGCTAGCACAAACAATCTCAAAAGTCAACCATACCATATGGAGAGCTAAAAGTTCTTCTGTTAATTGAGAGATCTGCACATTGTATTGTTTCTTTGCAGAGTCTACCTGTGATCAAAAGCAAAGCAAAACTGAAAAATTAATATTGCAAACTATTTCTCCATCCCATTTTTACATGCAGAATCACAGAATCATTTAGATTGGAAAAGACCTTTAAGATCATCAGTTACAACCATCCACCTAACACTGCAAGTCCACCACCAAGCAGTGTCCTTAAGCACTGCTCCACACATCTCTTAAATACCTCCAGGGATGGCGACTCTGCCTCCTCCAATGCCTAACTACTATTTCCATGAAGAGCTTCCTCCTCATATACAAGCTAAACCTCACCAACACAATTTGAGGCTGTTACCTCAAATATGCTTTGTACATGTGTGGTGCTTGTATACAGAAATAGGAGACTATAAGAGCTGACAAATGGTACTACGTGAATGTTATCAATCCATATTACTTTAATTGAGATTATTTAGAAAAAAAGCAGAAAGACATTGCAACAAGGTCTTACAAAAAAAGAACAGTAAGACTACCAGAAAGCCACTGTCCACTAGGAGCAAGATATCTGACACTTGTGTAACTGACCATGTAAAAAAGGAAATACTTGTTGCTCCTAGAGAAATATGACAATGCTTAAAGTTTTACTCTTTATGCTTTTGATATATTCTCTCTGACTGGGATTACATGAAATAAGAAATAGGAGACAAGTCTGAATTTCTAAATTCTGATTAGTGCAGCATTGTCACAAATAGTGGTTATTTGCTTTTTGGCTCATGTGCCTCCTTCAAACCATGTGTGACATTAAATACTGCAGTTTTAAGTAATCCACACAATTCTGTGGATTTTTTTTTTTTTTGGATAATCACTAAGTAGAAGGAACAAATCATCATTTTAAAGGCTTCAAAAATGTATATATTAATTAAAATCTTTATTTATTGTGAGTCCTTTCATAACAGGCTTGTATCATAATGAAGAAAGTGAAAGGAGGCAAAATCAATTACACCTCTGAAAAATTACAAGCCAGGTAATTGATTTACGGTGTTTTCTACTTGCAACCAAAGACATTGGCATCACATTTGTATAAGACAGCTTCCTCTGGGGTTTACTTCAAAATAAAGCAAGTCTATTTGACATGTGCATAATTGTTAAGAATCTCCAGGGAGATATGATTAGCCTTATTTTAATTGCAGATGGGACATTAACCAAGAGCAAATTCATTTGTGAATAGTTTGTTATCAAAGAGCTCCTAATTTTCAGCCACTTGTGAGAAGAAGGAACATTACAAAAACAGATAACTATAAAATTTTGTAGTTTCTCTACCAATTTTTTTAAAGTGTGCTGTGATACAGAGTTTTTTTTATCATTAGCTGTATTTCATGGAAGAGTCTTATTTGTCTAAAGAGAGGTATATTTTGAAGCACTGAGATGCCAAAAATCTGATCTTATAACTCAACAATTCTTATCACCTGAGTTTATGCAAAAAGTATCAGTAAGTTCCAAGATGAGACCACATGCTCCTGAACAGAATTTCTGAAACAAGTGCCACATCTTCACCATCTCTACAGCAGTATCTGCACAGACAGCAGTGCTTCTGGTTCATGAGAGCTGTATGAATATCATTTGGGTTGGAAGAGTACCTACCTAGATGGTAAGGCCAAAGAGCACAATACTGTCAGTATACTGTCCTTGCTACTTAAATAATCAAAGCACAAGAAAACCGCTGATGTGACCACGCATAACATATAATGATTTCATTTTTAACTCTAAGTTCATAGTTGGTTCTTTCTAAACATCATCACTTACCGCCTTTCTAATTCTTGCAGCAGTATCTTCTGTGAGCTGAAGTATTTCATCTTTCATCTTTTTGATCTCCTCTTCCTTTTGCTTCTTCTTAAACAGTGCCTAAAAAAAAAAAAAAAAGAACAGAAATATTACTGATAATACTTCAGTTGTGACATCGTATCTAGCAGCGAGAAAAGAAACCACACGTAATAGGAGTTAAGAAGAACTTTCTGCCTTGTGCTTTAGAGCAGCTGGCACCAAGACCCAACAAGAAAGCAAGAACAGAAATGACACAGAAAGATCTCTGTTAAGAATCAGAGTATGCGTATAGG
The DNA here is from genome assembly GCF_987193195.1 of Phasianus colchicus. Taxonomy (NCBI): domain Eukaryota; kingdom Metazoa; phylum Chordata; class Aves; order Galliformes; family Phasianidae; genus Phasianus; species Phasianus colchicus. The sequence continues at coordinate 15,524,041 of NC_143439.1, read as the reverse complement.
AGCACACATGCTTTCCTACATAGAGCTGAGCTTTTGTTTTGCTTTTATGGTCAATAGACTAGATCAGTTACCTCTCAGAAAACCAAAGGTACAAATTCATAAGCAGCTAAGGAATGCATATGTAAACTCTTTCATGGTGGATAATAGTGAACCATGTGAACAGCTCTTTAGCATGAAAAGTTGGTGGGAATTACAGAACAAAAGTGCAGTAAGGAACCCTTCCAGGAAAGGATGAAGTAAAGGCACCACTGTTAAATAGGAGATGCTGGTCTGGAAAGATTGAAAAAAGCAATACAGAACTCTCGGTGGAAGAGATGGAAATCCTAGATGGCACAGATAACAGATAATATGTAGATGGATAAAAGGAGAAATACATGGAAAAGGTCACTAGTAGATATGATTTCAGTCTGTAGAAGGTTCTCCAGTCGTGACGTGACACTTTACGTGTCAGGTTCTCTTCAACTGCTCCCATTCGGTTTGTGCTGTGTTTCTCAAAGTACTCTTAGAATTCTTCTGATCTCATTTTGTAAGATTAGCTTAGGTGCTTTACAATGGTAACGTGAAAAAAGGAGCGTTATTGTGACAACCTGTTAGTCCCTCATATAATCTCTTAAGAGACCAGAGAGGCCACAGTTTAGTTAACTAATTGCATATATTAGGCTGTGTTTTTTATTAATTCATAAAATGCGCACTTTGCAAAATGAAGGATGTTTTAGCCAGAGCAATGAATGAGCAAGCGTTTGCAAATTCAAAATTTTCCTCCTAGAGCATAACACGAAAGTGTTACAGAATGACAGAATCACTAAGGTTGGAAAAGACCTATAAGATCATCCAGTCCAACCATCCACGATTTGTTTATAACAAGACTGTTATTTATCTTCTTTATCTTAAATGTTCACTAACCACCTCAGAGATGTTATTTACACCATAATTTTTATCTGGCCGCTTCTTTCTGTCAAAAATGGTATGAAGAGCACTGTTCTGTGTTCTAACACATAGCTAATTGAAAATGAGTTTCTTACAGTTAACCAATACCTTTCAAGTGTAAGTTTTTCTCATTAAGTTTTTCTTGTTTTTCAACTCTGGGAAAAAAATAGATATCTTTTTACCTTGTGTTCCGCATACGCAGGCTTTGGGGAAATGCTTGTAAAGGTAAAAATATCTTACTAAGAAAAAGGACCTAACAAGTTCAAAGGTAGCCAGCGAGAGCTGGAGGACGTAAAGCATAATTTCTAATTCCCATGTTGAACACAGCCTAATAGGTGAAGAGAGTTCTTGGAAATAAGAGCATAAAGCAAATGAGATGCAGAAGACTAACAACAGATATGAAAAGGAAGTGGCATGCCAGAAAGATGCCAGAGAGCATCGTAAATGCTATAAATGTATAAGAATGTCTGTAACAGACAATAATCCTCTTTTGTGTAACCAGAGGAATCACACCAATTGCATGGCAGTGCGTTAACAACCGGAACCCCAGAGTTTTGTCAACATTTTGATCCCTTCCAGAAACAGATCAGATGGTAGCAGGAACTCTTTGAAGTTTCAGACCCTCCTTCCAGACAGGGTCTTCCTCCTTTGTCACAGAAATGAAATCAGCACGAACAAAAAAGACGGCGCTAACTCCTGTATTGCAAAGGGATGAAGTTAATTAAGATAATAAGGCCGTTGCTCACGTTTGAAAAGCGACTTTGGGCTAAAAGAGAATGTTTATCTCCTTACCTGCTCAAGATGCTAGCCTGAGCAGAATAATTCTAAGATTCCTTATTTGTTCCCACGGGCATTAAATAATCTAGACTTAATTTACTGTTGGCTAAAGTCTGCTAGGCACATTGAAGCTCTGTCTTTCCAGCAAACAGAATTCATTAGATTGCTGGAAGCCTGATTACAGCTGAAGCTTAACATGAAAACACGCAAGTGTCCATATTAGACACAAGTTTACCAGTCCCTGCACGCTGTCTCCTATAGGGGCAAAGAGTAGATACTTTGGAGAAATAAAATGGGAGAAAGGGAGACTTTTTTTATGTGTATGTGAATCGATACCTTTCAAACCTGCTGGATGAGACCCTGCCTTTAGGAAGTTTTGGTGGATTTTTCCATTTTTGATTGTTTTTCTATCTATGCTTCTGGCACAAGCATTATCCCCTAACAGTTTAATCAAATATTGTTTAGAACCTTTTATTACAGTTTCTTGTATGTGTCATGTTGACTCCTGCACTTCTCTAGCTCTCCTGTCTCACATGAAACGTGCCAATCAAAACTGCACGTTAAGGTACACTGTTTTTTTGTTTTTTAAATATCCCTATTTTATTAAACGTTATTAATTTTATTAAATACCACTGAGGATCACATGAGTGTAATCATAGGACCACGTTATTACTGTCAAACAGTAAGCTCAGCAGCCAGTACAGCACATTTGAATTTCATCCCCCCATCTAGCGCACACACTCAAATCCTCTGGAGGGTTTTTTGGTTTTTTGTTTTTTCCTGACTGTAGGTTTTGCTGACTTACTACACAATAATTTTTTCAGAATTCCTTAGGATAACAAGAAGGTGAACACAAAGCTCACTCTCTTGGACCCGTCTTATCATTTATAAAAAAAAGTCTCTCTAGTTTCAACTTTCCTTTCCTAACCACTACTAAGCCATAAATTCATAACAGGGTCTTTGTTTTTATTCTGACAGCCCGATTTGTTTTTAAATATTCAATAACATTTATGTATTTAAGTATGACAAAACTAAGTGATGTGAGGTCAGATCATAAGTTTGCTCTCTTCTGCATTACTCATTTTAGTACAACAGAAATGAAAGACATTTGGTTGTGTATGTGTGTATACCTCCACATATATACATAAATGGGCACTTCATAACTGCAGGTGATGAAAGTTTTCTAACACCTAAGAAATGCCTTCACTCGTGACTTACCTGACTTTTTTGTAGGTTTGCTTCTTCTAACAGCTGTACGCAATCTTGGACTTTTGCAACTGCTTCATACTTTTCCCTTTCTAAATTAGCACACTTTGTCTGAAGCGTTTTGATTTGTTTCTCCAGGGCTGTTCTTTCTGTCCTCATTTGTTCGGCATCTTGGACAGTAACATGTAATCTAAAACAAACGAGTAATTTTACTCATTTAACAATACAAAGCTTAATTAAAGAACTATACTACTTTCAAACTAAGCTCACAGAAAGTAAGTTGCCAGAACTGTGTTCCTGTTTGGCTTTTTTTTTTTTTGTACATATCCCATTAGTAACATCCAACAACATGTCCTTACCTTGATTCTAATTGTTTTACGCTAGACTGCACTTGTTGCAGGAGTTTGTCAGATGCTGCTTCTCTTTGCTGGGCAGATACCACATCTTCTTCCTAGAAAGAACACACGTGTTTTCCAGGCAACATCTGAGTTTCATTTATAAAAACAAAGATATATAAAATAAACTAAATCTAATACAATATAAATTAAATTAGAGAACAACTGGAGATTAATTTAACGCTTAACATTAGATAACTGTATAGTCATTCAGTTGCAACAGAAAATTACCCCTTTCTCTAGAATACCTTTCTCTCCAATTGGCCTTGAAGCGTCTTTGTCAATCTGATCATTTCATCAACTTTAGCACTCGCTGTCCACCTATCTATTTTAGCTTGCCTACGTAGAGAAAACAGACTGTGAATTACACTTTAATTCTCACAGAGGAAAAATCATACTCTTGCAGCTTTGTTGAAAGGGCTGTGAAGGGCAGTCAGATTTCATACAACTTCTTTCATGCAGTGCAAGAAGTTTTCCTCTTATCATGTGGAACAATGAGCCAGAAACGCTGCATTAATTATAACCTGTTTATGTGGAATGAATATTTGGGAGGACGAGGCAATCAGCAACTTAAAGTGCTCCAATCGTGTAAATACAGGTGGCCTCAGATACTTAAGAGTAATCTTTTTCAGAATTTGGTTTCACTTTTTAAAGCAATTTGTACTAGGAATTACAAATCGTTAACCATTTCTCAAGAATTAATTGATATGCATTGTAATCTAAAAAGGCTCATCAAGAGCAGAAACAGAAAAGGAAAGAAGTTAATGTACCAGACCTTCTCCACAGTACAAAAATCCATTGAAACAAGCACACTCCTCCTCTGTCTTGGGAACAAAAAGACTGGGTTTAACCCAATTATCCAGGCTTTGTGTTAGGGCAAATTTAAAGACCAGTGAGTATATGATAAAGTTGAAAAACAGCAAACAAATTAATGCAAACTGGAGCACAACTAAGTCATGAAGAAAACTGGAGAACATTTATTACTTTTAAAAATAAACTAACAGGGACTAGAAATAACTAGTGATATTGTACTTTACCACTCTGATGCACATTTGTAGCAAGCCATTAAGAAGCCATTAACTGAAACCATTTCAACCATCGCTGTCAAGACAGTTTGCAAGACAAAAAAGGCTTATGATAGAAGCTTAAGTTAGGAAAGCCTAGAGAAAAGATTTTTGTCTTTTTTTAAATTGCCTGGTTTATACCTCAGTTGTTTCTGTAGCTGCTCTAGTTCCATGTTCTGTTCGGCTACAGTTTTCAGAAACTGATTGCTCTGCAAAACAAGGAGAGATTTGTAGAGTTTTTTTCTTGCTTTCATTTTACTAAAAAAAATATCAAAAATTCACTCGCACACGGAATGTCATGAGATTTTTCTGCAGATTTCCACAGCTTATTTCAGTTTTCATTACCTTAAATACTTTTACTTGAGGTGAGCACTGTCACCTCTTTACTAGATTTCATTTCCAGAACATTTCTAAGTATGCTGAAAACTTTAAACCTCAACACAGCCAGGGAACACAGTTGTTTTTGCCCTGACAAAAAAAAAAAAAAAAACCACCTGACAGCAATCTTGCCCTCCACTTCTCACTTTTCAGTTTTTTAGTTCAAGAAAGGACACCTTTGTTCCATGACATCTTTACATCTCTGGCAACAGACCTTGTCAAACGCTTTGGAGAATGCAGACAAATGGACAGCCTCTATCTTAACGCTGTCTCTGTCAAAGAATACAGCTATTTCACTTTTCTGCCCACTGTTTCTTTCATGATTTTAAGCATCCAGTCATTCTGTTTCTTGATACCTCTTGCTTTGTTTATACATAGCAGATTAGCATGCAACTTCTAAATCAAAACAACTGTTCTGAAAGCTCGTGGTATTTTCTTGAGATTGCTTTCTGACAGCAATCCCTCAGTTCTAACTGTAGCTATGCTGAAAGAACAGTTGATTGAGGTTACTGACTACAAACGGTAAAAATCCCTCTAAGTGCATTATTTGGCTATTATTAGAGCTAATGAAATAGCTTGTAAACGGAACTGCTTGCAAGATACAGAGGGTTGGGGTTTTTTGTTGGGTTTTTTTTCCTCCCTACTTTACACGCTGACAGCATCCAGGACAAACACGGTTTGTAAAAAAAAAATAATCACACAAGAAGCATGTCTTACAGAGAGGAAGTTGCTCAGCTAGCAACTTAAGTCTTTTGCCTCCTATTTTTCTACGGTATCAAAACTGTGTCACTCCTGGAAGTCCGGGGCTAAAGCTCAATTTCAGTCTATACAATTAAAGATTCTGACAAGGCAAAAATCCCTCAAAGGATCAGCTCTGAAAATGCTGGTGTTTCTAGGAAACTTGCTAACGTGTGGCAGAGCTAGCCTTGGTAAAACATTATTTAATTTCTTCCCTATTGAAGATGGTTTTTTGAATGTTTGACTGAAATACCACATGCAAGAATTCTGAGCCTAAGTGGCTTCTTATAAAAAAAGGAGTTGCTATAATATCAAGAGCTAACCTCTGAACCACCAAGACTTAAGTGTTTTGTCTTCAGGAAGGGAGCCATTGCTTCTTGATTTTTGACTGGTTGCTAGACAGCTTTACAAATCTGAGTGACGCAAGTTCTTTTCCAATTAGATAAGCTGGAAGGATATTTATCTTTTGGTTTGTACCTTAATGATCCAATTTAATTTAAAAATAAACAAACAAAGCACTAGGTCATTGCTTAGGTTTTACTTACCAATTCTGTTTTCTCATTGGCTGCATGCAGGTGTGAAGTAAGCTGGTGAAAGTTAGCCAGTTGATCCTAAGAAGTAGAATTCAGCTTCTTAGAATCATTACCAACGAAGAACATTTAGTTATCACATTCATAGTCAACTGAAAACATTTTCAAAGAATTAATGTATGATGCAGGAAATCCAACAAGCTTTTTAAAGTTTTAATTAGATTACTTCTGTCTTTTGGCCTGATAATCTGGTAAATCAGATTTACTAATGCAAAACGTATCTGGATTTCATTCAGTTACAAATTTCCAAAACGCGTGCAATTAATACCAAAATACAAAAGTAGAGCCTCGGAGCCACACAGATTATGGTGGTGCTGCACGTTTTTTTGCTAACACAGGAGCAGAAATGCATCCACTACGAATTAAAAACGTGTCTGCCTGTGTGAAGAGGCTTTATTTGCTCCTTGCCTTATGAACACCTACTGTCCATACAGAAAACTGTACTTAAACTCTAGCCCTGTCTTTGTAGGGAAACTTGAATAACGAAACAAAATAGTCATCATCAGCACACTAAGCATCTTTAAAGCATAGCCAAGAGTTAAGTCCCTCAGCTGGAATATATACTAATTGTGTTTCATGGTCAAATGCATGCAAGCAACCTATTCCAGCGACTAACTTCACTGTAGAGGTTGGACTGCATAAAGAAGATCTCATAGCTCATCTTTGCTTTCTGGTAGATTGTGATTCTACTCAGTCTACCTCTGATAGCTGTTTCCTGCTCCTCTGGTAAAAGCAAAATGTAAAACACAGCTGATTCAGCTGAAAAGCCTACGGCAGACATGAAGTGCTTTTAGGAATAAAAGGCCGCTCAATCTCATTCTTGAGAAAATGGCATTAAAATCCACTAAGAATTTAGTCATCAGAAGTGGACTCTTACAGCCCCTTAACTCTTTGACAGCTACGACTTACCAGTGAACAACAGTGAAAAAATCCAGTAACAGAAACAGGAAGTTGGAACAACAAAGAAACTCCTCACAACTAAGTCCTCATAACTGTTATTTGAAACAACCATAAAACTTGAGAGAACACAGCAGCTGTAGAAAGGAACGTATTTATTGCTTAGATGGACTAAAAAAAATCAGTAACAAATTCCTGCTACATAGGTGAGCAATAATTGCACCCACAAGTCTAACGTACTTGAAAATGGAATGCAGTTTTCATAGATGTTTCAATACAGCTGTAGTGAGCTACGCGTACACGTGAGCTTTATGAATTCTTTGAATACTGCGCACTCTTTACAGCTCAGAGCAAAACAGCTTCTTACAGCCTAATTTATCTTTCTGAAAGAAGATTTCCTGAAACATAACCAGTTAACTTAGCAAGCTCAGACACTAACAAATAGCTTAAAGGCTTCCCGAGAAGCAGCTCAAGAAACAGAATGCTAAACACTAACATTAGAGTATTAGCAACCTTCATTTTTCAGCTGTTTATTCAGCTTCTCTGTTGAATGACCAAAGGCAAGTGAAACTACTTATGTTTGAATTGAACAACAGTAGGATGATTATTTATATTTGTCTATCTCGTGTACTTCTCTACACGCACCAAAACTCACAGTGCACTCCCTGAGTTACTGCCCACGTATTTGAAATAAACTTTCCAACCCCAACTGTGCATTTAACTGTTGAATCACTGACTATATCTGACCACTCAACTTTTGGTAACAACTATTACAGAAAACAATCAACAACGGGACCAGAGGAGGACCACGAAGGTGATCAGAGGACTGGAGAACAACCTCTCCTGTGAAGACGGGCTGAAGGAGCTGGTTGCTCAGACTGGAGCAGAGAAGGCTGCGGGGAGACAACATTACGGCCTTTCCAGTGTTTAAAATGAGCTTGTAGACATGAGGGAAGTCAACTTTTTACATGGGTAAATAAGCAATAGGAAAAGGGGAAATGGATTTAAACTCAAGGAGGGAAGATTTAGAGGAGAATGTCAGGGGACGCTTTTCACTGAGAGAGTGGTGAAGTGCTGGAGCAGGCTGCTGCCCAGAGAGGCTGTGGGTGCCCCGTCCCTGGAGGAGTTCAAGGCCAGGTTGGATGAGCCCTAGGCAGCCTGGCCTAGTACCTGACCTAGTGGTTGGCAACCCTGCCTGTGGCAGAGGGTTGGAACACAATGATCCCTCAGGTCCATTCCAACCCAATTCATCCTATGATTTTATGATGATTCTATGATACTGGTAGAACCGCTGCACTTCAGTTTGGCTACATACAGATGCAAAATCTCTGCAGTATATGAAGGCATTCCAAAATTAACAAAAATGTAAATGAAAGTTACTTGCTGTTTTAGTCTTTCGGCCATGTGAATCTGCGTTTGAGTCATGTGTTCCTGGTACTGCTGCTGGAGTTGATCAAGCTCCTGTGACACAGTCTGCCACAGCTCTATTGCTTGCTCCTTTTCCTAAAAAGTTAAAGAATAAAGGTCTCTAAGATATTTACAGTACAATTCTATTGAAATGCTTTTTTAAAATTATTATTATTATTATTCTCTGCACGCATTACAACCACACAAAACACCAAACTCAGAGGCAAAAAAACCCAGATGTTTATAAGATCACATTCCATCTAGACAAGAGCTGCGAGTTCTGCACTATTTTAATAGCTCTTACCAAAAGTAAAACTCCACTCACGTTCTGAAACTGTCAAACTCTTGCAATTATTTACTTTGGGACTGCAGTACATATAATAGTCAAATACCAAAATTCAGGAGTCAATTTAACCTCAGCTTAGTCCACTGCAAAAGAACCGAAATATCTTTGTAATATATTCAGGCCATTTGGCCGATCTATTCAGATCTAGCTGTTACTTTCTGTATTCCACATATACTTGCCCCTCATTTCACATTACACTTTAATAATAATAATAAAAAGACAGCCTACGGCAATTACTTCAATCCAACAAAATATTTGATTCATGTTCTGGACAGAAATTCAACAAGGTAAAATTAGAGGCACAAATGAACATAAAAACTTCCTACTTGTTTGAAACTAGAGAGGAACTTGCTTCAGGTTTTGAAGTTGAAAATTTAAGTATGGGTGCACTTGAGGTTGTTTTGTTTTGTTTTTTAAGCTAATCAGGAAGGCCTCAAAGTACAGTCCAGGAACTGTTATAAACAAATACTGAACCAAGAAATAAACTATCCTTCCCTAATCTGCCGAGGCGCAGAAGAAACAGAAGAGTACAAGTGTTTCATCTCACACACTTGATTAGTCAGTTGTAGTTGTTCCTGAAGGTTTCTCAGTATTTCTTCATCTGCAGGAACAGCCGTTCCCAGAGGCATAAAAGGAAGAGCATCCAGCTGCATCTCAAGAGCCTCTTTCAACTCTGAATGCAGCCTGAAATTCAAAGGAATAAGTTCAGCACAATATTTATTTAATACAATGCTTTTAAATTAACTGAAGTACTGTACCTTTGATTTGTATGTACCATATACACCTGGCTCACATTTAAATCTATTGAGCAAGATACGTTCTATAAAAAGGGTTAGAAATTAATACCGAGTTCTTTTGCAGAGATATGGCTAAGCCTCCTAAATTTGGTGCTGTAACCTATATTAAGCGCTTAGAGTAACATTAAGCACGTGAGTATGAAATCTTCAACTATTAAGCAGATTCAAATATTTCCAAGTCTTAGGAAAAAGAGACAGAAAGAAAGAAAAAACACACAAGAAAATAGCAGCAGTAGGTAAAGTGCACTTATTTACCTTCTGTTTTCTGTGGTGACTTGTTCAAACTTCTGTCTCATCTCACTCATCTGCACCTAATAAGAAAACATCTAAGTGGCAAGCTGTGGCAATTCATTTTTTCAATAAGCAACACTGAAATATTGACAATGTTAATTCAGCACAATACCATTGATGAAATTAAGACTTCGTTTTGCAAGAAGAGTCGCAGATCCCAGAAACATACCTGATAAATCTGCAGCTGCTCCCTCATTTCTTCCAAGCATTTTTCATACTCTACACTTTTGGTTCTCAAGCTGAAACATGGAAAAACATGCTTAGAACCCATCTGTAAGCGCTGACACATCGTTCTGATAATTAACCAGCTTCACTGAACTCATGATCTGGAGAACAGAACAAAACTGTCGCTTCTCTTTACTTCCAAGCCCAACACTCACCACCATCAAGTGAGCAACTTTCATTACTGCCTTTGAAGTATGATCATTAACCACGGACTTCCTGTGTAACAGAAGCAGAACATGCTTTCTAGATGAGCTTTAATACATTTGTATTTCATACCTAGACCAAAATCCAGAAAGATTAGAAACCAGGCTTTCTTACTGCTTTCAGTACAACAGTACAGTTACCTATTTGAGGATGTAAAAAATCAAATAAACAAACACAGTTCTACTCATGCACTTATTTGTTTTTCAAGTCCTTCTGAAGTAGTATTCCCACTCATTTGGAATCACTTACCTTTGGTCCATCATCCTGGATCTGGATATGCCGTCACCTCCGGCGACACTTTTCTGTAATTGATTATTTTATATTTTAGTACTTGTACATGACTGCACATGGGTTACTGTGGTTTGTTTTTATTCTGATGCATGCAAAACAAAGCAGTTTATTCTGTCTATACTGAAAAGAATATGCAGGCTCCCCAGCAATCATTTTCAGGTTGATATTACACTCCTTGAACATTGGCCAGATTTGAAAAAATTTTCATTGCTTTTTTTCCTGGAGATGCTTTGATATAAAGCATAACTGCATCAAGTGAGCAATCGGCTCTTTCTTAACACAACCATTTCAAGTCTGTGCAAGAGCCACATTCACTTCTGTGCACGTGAGCCCCACGGTGGTGCCGATGCCCCAGCTTTTGCACAGACTTCAGACAGGTTTATGCTATTCACCACAGAACATTATCTCCCCGAGAGATCAAAGGAAAAAAATCCATAGAAGTTAGAAAACTTACTTTGGAGAAACCAAGCGTTCTCCCACATATGACCAATTTTTGAAAACACTCCAAGAAAAAGCACAACCAAGCAGAATTTGCTTTTTAAACAGCCTTATTTTGCTGCTGCTTGGAAAAACTATAAGTAACTCTACAGCTCAGCGACGGGCTCGAAGCCAGGCAAGACCACACTGAAACAGACTGTTCTACGTATACGAAGATGCATGTCTTAAATTATATTTATTGCTACCCACTTTCATTCCTCAGTTTACATACCTCGGCAGCACTACTCAAAATCTCATCTGCTTCATCCTGCTCAAATGCAACATCTAGCTTCTGATCTGAAAAATGCAATTACATAATTCTGTAATACAAGTTAGAGGATCATGAACCGTGAGCTAGATGAAGCCGGCTGGCAGTCAGAAAGATGCACATTTGCTCTGAGCGCCATTTAGAGGCGCGTGATTATGAAATACGCAACTATCTACAAGAGTAACGTAATTATACAAAAGTAACGACACGTTCGCTCAGAGGGCAGTGAGGCGCTGGCGCAGCTGCCCCGAGAAGCTGTGCTTGCTGCCCCATCCCCGGGTGCGCTCCAGGCCAGGCGGGATGGGGCCCTGGGCAGCTGAGCCGCGGGGCAGCCCTGCCTACAGCACGACGTAGGGGCTGGGCGGGCTCTCAGCTCCCTTCCAACGCGAGCCGTTCCGCGATTCTACGGCAACACATCAACTCCCCGCTTATTACGCGCGCTACAAGGAAAGGTTTTCTTCGACGGCGTTTTGCCGTCAAAGACGCGCTCGGTTTAAGCTCCGGTTGAAGCTGCCCACCCCCACGAGGGCCGGGAGCAGCCCCGAGGCCGCCCGCCCGGCTCCCCCCCGCAGCCGAGCTCCGCGGCCGTGCCGTCACGCCACAGCTCCGCCGCCCTCCCGCTCCGACAAAGATCCCGGGCGGGCAGAGAGCGACCGCTCCTCTCGCCCACCCCTCCTTCCCCCCGAAGGAAAGCGACGGGCACGGCGGGGCGGTAACCGCAGCCTTCCTTCCTCGCCGCACCGCCACGCGACCGGGAAACGGTCGGCACCGGCTCCTCCTCCAACGGGCGGCCGAGCGCGGCGCCCGGCGCCGGTCACGCGGCGGGAGGAGGGCGGAGCCGTGCCGGGTTTAAAGCCTCCGGGCGGCGCCGTGGCCGGCTTCGTCGGGCGGCGCTGCGGCGAGCGGCTGGCGGCGCGGGGCGGTCGTCGTCAACTCCTCCGCGGGAGCTGCGGGCTTGGGGTCGCAGGTACGGCTGAGGAAGCGCGCGCCCGTGCGGGTGCTGACGCTGCCCGGCCCTTCTTGTACCTGCGGCGTTGAGGGCAGGTGAGAGGGCTTCTCTTGCGGTTGTAAACGGCTCCTTCGCTCCGCACGGTTGCTGCGCGCAGCCTAACGCGAACCATCGCGGCTCCCCCGCGGGCTGCTGCTAACGGTGTGGGAATCAAATGTTGTTTCTGCATTAGAATTGGATAATATTTTTATTTCATGAACTCTGTTGTCATAGTTCCTTTTGGGAGTCCTTCTACTTAACTTGGGGAAGAACTCTGATAGTTTACATCGCTTATCCTCTAGACAAACCTTCCCAGGAATGCACGCTCTGTATATAGGTGTATATATGTATATTTTGTCACACACATTGCAAGAAGATCCTGCACGAGATCAAACCAGAGAACAAAGCATGGTATGCCGAAGAAGCCCTGAAGAGACATCTGAAGCCTGGCATCATCCCCCCCGGAGCTCTTTGTTTAAGGAAGACTTCGGAGACAATCACCATATCAATACGACAAGAAGAGCACCGAGACATCTTGGAAACAACAGGATGGCTACACCAGATAACACACGAATCAACAAACATAAACTGATAAGATTGTGAACCTGGAGTACCCAACCAATGGGGAAACAGGGCAGGGGGATGGATAAAGGGAAAAACAGGGTATAAAGACTGTCATCTTGTGTCCATAGGTGCTCTCCTGCTTGCAGGACGCCCGCCAATTGCAATTGCAAATAAAATCTGCTTTATCAGAGATACCGTCCTAGAAAATTATTTGGATATTTCCTACAACGGGGAGCCCTCGCCTCCTCCGCTGTGTCAGTCAAGCAGTGTTTTTAGACCAGCTTCTTCATTTTCTGCCTCGAGAATGATGCTAAGACGCTGAGGTACCGCCTCTCTTCATACGCTGACCGTTTTCCCTACAGAAGCATCTACTTCTGTGAGCTTGCTGCTTGAGTTGCAGGGGGTGTTAACGATAGTCGAGGCTTCCGTGGTTTCCAAAGCTATCTATCCACGGTGTCTCGTAGCACATCTGAAATGGGTCCTGCGTATCATAGAGAAGAAAATGTGGACATGAAAGCTTAATTAGTTTTCACTTGATTTACGTGTTACCTTGTCGGAACTGCTAGTCCAATATTTGCCTTCACCTTTTTACTGGATGTCTTAAGCCAACTGATGACTTAATGTATTGCTTTAAATCTTCATCATGCCTCCCACATCACCGTCTTGGGTTCTTATATCCATTTATCTCATCTTTCTCACTGTTTTGCCAGCAAACAGCTTGGACTGGATGATCTCCAGAGGTCCTTTCCAATCTCAATGATTCTGTGAAATAATGCCTTTAGAGCAGTGACTTGTTCCAGTGTCCGTCTTTCTTTGTTCCTAAATAGGACTGAGAAGAATCAGTTGACTCTTTCTGCTTATGTCTGGGAGCTTTATGCTTATCACCTACTTAACTGCGAGACTTTTCTTCTTAGCCAGACAGTGAAGTTGGTGTTGGAACGGTATGGGTGTGCTTTGACAGGAACTTCTTTTCTTATTTATCTTATGCAGAACATTAAGATGGAGTTAAGAATTGAGCACACATGGGATGGTTTACCTGTGAGCCATGACCCGGTAACAATTGCTCTTAAGTCGTATGATGCAGGGCTGCTGATGCAAGTCAGTGCTCCCTTCTTCAATGATCCTCCAGCACCGCTCGGAGCGCCAGGGAAACCCTTTAGAGAACTGTGGGACTATGAAGGTAAGTGCAACTTCCGCTGCAAGTATCTGATTTGCGAAGTCACTGGTGTTTATATGCGGTTAATCTACCTGGTCTTTATTTAAGATTCTCTGGTTATTTTCTAAAACTTGTTCTAATTTGACAGCTTCATCCTGAGCACTCTGGAAAAGGCTGCTGGCAAAAAAGCTTGCTTGTAACCACCACCACGGTTAAGAAAGCTCCTTAAGTAACGTGAACATCATGTTGATTCAACTTTATAGTTGAATACAAGAGAAAGACTCTAGTTTTCATCCTCGAGTTGGGATTACAGCACAGCTCTTGAATTAGAAAGCATCAGTAGCATGTACACAGTTAGTCAAACTCAGGGATGGCACAGGCCAAGAACCGTTGTGAAAACAATTGATTGTGAAAGTCTTGGAATGTAACAAAACTGACAACTAGTATAAAATACTGACAGCTTGTCTCTTTCTAAGTTGTAGAAGCATTTTTCTTGAGCGGCAGAAGTGAACGGTATCTAGAAGTTGAACTTTGTCCGTAAGTGTAGCTCGCTTAAGAAGCTGTGAATGCAATTTGTTTCTTGTTTTAATGCTCATGAAGTGTACGCATGGTGTGGTATGCAGTGTACGCAGTGTAGGGTACAGGACTGACTTCACTATGGAGGATGTATATTGTTGTGGCAGATAAATACGCTAAACTTGGCATCACGTTATGAAAATCGTGGCTCTGATTTTTGACAGTCATGGACAACACTTACTGGTGCTGCTTTCTGGCAAAAGAAGAGTGTGGAAAGTAAGTGGTCGAGGGCATTCATAACATACAGAACCTAACTGTTTTTGGATACCTGTTGGTTGATTGAAAGATAAATAGCATTTTTTTCCCCCTCACGTGTAACAGGAAGAACTTCCCTTGGAATTCCATGTGACCAGAACGGAAACCAAATGGAAGGGTAGAGCTCATCTTCCTTGGAATTATTTTCCACCAGATATCAACAAGTTCAATGCCTTTGCAATCCATGGCTCAGGAGAACACAGAAAATATGAAGCACTTTACCCTGCGCCTCGACACAAACTTCAGGAAGGCCAGACGCCAGATTTGTAAGCATAAAATTAGTTCTTCTGTAACATATTTGCACTCTTCTTGGAATACTTGTAGAAGACACCAATCCGAGTGCCACTGATACTTTAATTATACAGTTCAGCCCCAGATCCACTGTACTTTGAGTAAAGAACTTCCAGATAGCTGTAATTAGTGCTTGATTTCTGTGTTATCCCCTAGCTGCGCAGCAAATGATGCATTCAACTTAATTTGCCTCTGTTATCACCTTCTCATCTAAATCACGGATGGCTTGTTCTTTTTTCTCCCTGCCTACAGCACCTCTTGAAGTGCTATTTAATGTTAGTTGTACCAGAGTAACATCCAGTGGATCTCTTTTGCCTTACAGACGGCTATGGAAAAAGTAGGGTTAGGTAGAAAAGACAGATGAAATTGAAAGTGTAAGGAAAGGATGCCCATTATCAATAGCAAAAACTAGAGTATGTTTACATTGTGCTGTGAGTGGGCTTGTTTATTTTCTGAGTCCGAAGCAACTTAATACAGTCTGTCACTTGTGGGCAGTTTATGTAAATGGACTAGCTCTAGAAGGCTGCTGTAGTTCTCATGACAACTTGTTACTCAACATAGTGATGGCTAGGTAAACTGCAGAATGCCTGTAATATTTTTCAAGAAGGAATTTTTTTTCCTAAGAGTACGTCTTCATAAAAACCCTGACTATTTCAGAGGTGAGCAGTAAATGTATTTATGTGAAGAGGTCACTCCATGCTGCTTTAATTGCTCTTACTTGGTCTTCACATGTTAGATGGACACTACCTATTTAGAGAATCTCATTTACTTAAATGATGGTATCAGGTGTTCTATTTACTGTTTGGCAGCTGTTTAAGTATTAATAAGAAATTAGCCTCAGTCTTCTCTCAGTTGATTCTGTTTGGCAATGTAAAGGAGAAATTCTTAGCAAGAACCAGTTCATAATGTTTAAAAGTGAGGTGTGGCCTTACAGGAAGAAGAATACTCATTAGCTTCGTTATCCTGTTCTGTCTTCCTGTTTTCTGTAAGGAGAGGATATCCTCGTGATATGACTTCCCAATTGGTCAAAAGCTGCAAACAATATTTGGCTGGAGTGCAGATATGTTGTAGAGCAGGTAGTCATTTTGTTTTTGCTCTGACTGCATTTTTGGTCAACATAAGAGCTCACCTCTAAACTTCCCCTTTTAACTTTGTACTGTGGTTCCTGTTTGTAGCTCAGGACTTTGCCTTCTTTCCAGTACAAGATTTTCAGAAACAGTGTTTACATTCCCAGAAAGGATGGGAAAAAAAGCATCAGTTAAACCTACTGAGAATGTTCTAAGATGGTACTATGGAACTTACCGTTGTTTTTTTCCTCCTCTGTCTATAGTCATCGCCTGGAATTCTTCCAAGAATTGAATCTGAAAGAACTAATGGGAGAAGATTGGAAGCAGCCTGAATCAGATATACGGAAGTCTCACACTAAATAGCAAACTGGATTGAGGCTTACATTTTTTGATAGCATTAAGTTTGGATGCGAGTGCGTGAGAACAAGTTGTGTGGGGCAGAAATTTTAGGAATAGAATGTTGTTTCTGCAGTAGAACTAACAAGATTATTATTTTACTAAATAATTCTTTTTGGGAGGTCTTTTTACTTCATCAGGGGTCTCTGATAGTCTTTGCATGCTCAACAGATAGGTGAAGTAATTTATAGCCACGGAGATTAGGTAGATGGAGTAACTTACAGGTACAAAGACTGCAGCTCTGGTTTGTCCAACCAATTCTTTGAAAGATATTTCTTAAACTACAATGTCTGTTTGTTAAAGCAAGGAAAACTGCCCTTCCTCAACGACTGATGGTGCTCACCTTTCATTCTAACAGCAGACTACTTGGTGCAGGACTTTGCGACTGCTTTGAAATCTACGTAGTTTAAGTTCTAGATGAACCTTCCAATGCAAACAAGCTGGCATACTTTGTACAGACTGTGAAAGCGTAGGTCAGATGAACTGAGACAAATCTACCCTTGGAGAAGTTTAAGGGGGAGCTTCAGTTCACTTACTGTTGATGACTCATAATAATGTAGATTTTTTGCACTGACAGTAACCCATTTTTAAAGAAGAATTTTCTGTAATATCATAGATCATATTAAACCGTGTATAAATTGTATTAAACTATCTACTAAGCCATGATGTCTCAATATTACTTTTTTTCATAAACTGTCATGTATGTAAGTAAGCTTTCTTTCAAAAGCTAGTGTCCAGGAACCACTTGTGTAATTTTCATAAAAAGTTCTGAACCAAAAGTAATGCATCCAAATCCTTTTTGTTTGAAAACACTGATCATCCAAGAATCAGAAATGTTAACATGTGACCAGTAGTGCTAAGAAATGAGCAGGTGGAGAACCACACCAAACAGTTCAAAAGCCCAGGGTAGATGAAGCAGTGTTACATTTTCTAGAAAGCATTTATGTTAGAAATTTTTTTGGCTTAGTCTTCCTCCAAACCGTGCCCGGAGCCATCCATTCTTACAGCATATAAAGGGTTAGAAATACGCCTCGCTTACCCTGCTTTTCTGCTTTCAAGAACAAGGAGGAAGAAGGCGGTATGTTGAGATCCCTGCATTGAGAAACTTGAAACCGTAGGGGAGAAGAAACAGCTACTTGTTTCTCCAGTTGCAAACACTGGAAAGTAGTGGGAAGGACTGAGGGCAGGAGGAGGCTATGTCAGGGAACAGAAGGCTTTGGGGGAGCTTTTAAGGGCTGTGTGACAAGCAGAATAAGTATTTTTATTGGCACAGAGTGAACAGATGCAGGAGGAGAGGATCTGGGGCACCTGGGAATAATGTAGGTCTTTGGTGGGAAGAGAAGAGTGGCAAAAAGCTGGAGAGGTTGTGAACTACAAAGTTGATGTAGGGAGGGGCATGGGCTGTAGAAAGCAAGGATCTAGATGCCCTGTACTGGAGTGGGCTGGAAACTGGGGCAAACAGTGAAGGGCTTTAGGCTAGGAGACACTAAAATCTAGAGTGAAAGCCCTGCAGGGGGTGTAGGGCTTAGAAGCAGGTGCAAACAGAAGGAACCTCAGCTGAGGATATTTTAAGTTAGGTATCTACTTGAGCATGTATTTGAGAATGTTTCCCCTGATCTTCCTACCCACACAATCAAGTCTTCCTACTCTTACTGCCAGAGCCACAGTAGTTCTGGCTCACGTATTACAATCTCTGTATTGCAGCATAAAAGCATTACATTTTCTCCAGCTATTGGGAATCAAGGAAATGTTCTGCTGTAGCTCTGGATCCCAAAATATACATGAGAATCAAGCATAGATGTCAAAGAGACTAAGAGAGGGTATCAGGAAGAAATGATGGGGAAAAATGGAGGAAAAGAGGAAAATGTCTTTAGACCATGAGTTTCAAGAGCACTGTGTCTAAAAAAACTGCTGAAAGTTCAGATGCTGAAACTAATATTAATCATACCAAATGGCTATCAACTTGCTTTTACACCTTCAAAAAGAAATCGAAAAGAAGTCCAAAGGTACAGCGCAAGTATTAAGCATCCCAATTAGAAGCAGAAATTAAACCGTATGCACCAAAAAATATTGTAATTCTTACAGTCTGCTTTCAGCCCTAAAGTAACCAGGCCTGCTGCTATTATAGAATCATAGAATTAGCAGGAGTTTTGCCAGAGTAAGACCTGCAGAATTCCATGCCATGATATTGCTATAACAAACATTAGCATCTAAATTAGAATAGATTAGGGCATTGTACTATGCCTTAGGGAGCATTAGGTAAATTGTCCACTAAAGACACTGTGCAAGAAGAAGGAGGTCAGAAGGAAAGTGAGCCCCAGTAGGAAGTGATGAGGGAAACTGTAGTGCCAGCCTTGAAGCTTAATGGGTACTGTGCTTCTTAGCTTCACATGCCGTGAATAGCCAGCAATAAGACAGAAAGGCTGGCAACAGCCATGGACAGAACCAGGACAGAATCCAGCATGCTGCCCACTCAATTAAGGTTTTTTTATTCTACAAGCTCAAATTGCTGCTTTCTTAAAGCTCCGACCCAACTATACAGGCAGTAAAGAAGGAAATGAATTATTAAAAGCTCCTTTGCAGATGAAGGAGCAGTGGCATATTATTTCCTGCCTACTTAAGCACATATGGGACACAGACAATTTTCTAGGTCTGAGAGAAGTGAGCTAGAAAAAGGAATCTGCCACCTGGTGGCTGCAATTTATTTTATACCACTTCTGTACATACCCTAAAAGACGACTGTTGGCTAGACTGTGCCTTTCCCACGCTACCAAAACAAGGCTACAGTGCAGACAGCTCAGTCCCATAAGCCAGTGATTCCAGTAAGGAGAAAGCATAGGGTTTGCCTGTGGAGGTCGAGGGATCATCTTCCCAGCACAGGAACACAGCAGAGCCAGTATCTGTATCAGGTATCTGTATATTGCTGATGCCTGTTTCCTTCAGCATTCCCAGTCAGCTGAAAGGCCAGGTGTACAGAATAGGAGGGAGAGAATGACGACTATTTGCTTGCATTTCTGATAATAAGGTACTGCTGAGATTCTTAACAAGAAGTCCAGTTCTGCACGTATGAATTTTTAAAGGTGAAAAATACCATGACAGAGTTCTCTCCTGCACGTTCACGAGCAGCTTGTTAATACTGAAGTTTCTTTCTCGCTGCATGTCTAGTATCATCTAACACAAGCAGAAAACCATCTACCTGGAAGCACCTCCTGCATTTGCTTGGCTTCTCCCCTCACGAAGTAGTGAGCAGACATCCCCAAAAATCAACAAACAACTGTAAACTGTTCCGGAAAGCTTTCATACATCCCTTTCCCTCAGCAGCTCCTCCACTGGAAGCTGAAACAATACTGCAGAGAAGCATTCACTCTCAGGATGGTTTCAGCTTTCATCCCTCTGCTTTTTCAATCAGAACACCAAGGTAGAAATCCTAATTAGCAATCTGAAAGCATTGCACAGGCAAAGAATACTTACATTTGCCACCGTGTTTGTAATATTTGCACTCGGTTCTGGCGACTCGCGATTACAAAAAGGAGAAGGAGATTTGAGTCTGCCTTTCAAGCCTCGTGGCAGCAAAAGGAGGGCTGTTATCAGAAAGCTACTCATTTTCTATATGCTGTGTGCTACTTGCTGCCCCTGTGCAATACAACACGGCTGCCAGATTTAATAACCACATCAGCCTGCTTTCTCCATTAAGCAGCAGAGATGACAGGATGAAGTAGCCAGCGTGTTGATCTGTAGCTATGGCAACTTTAAGCCTTGAACAAATATAGTAAGTTTATTGCTCTTGAAGAAAAAAATAAAACCAAACAATATTACTTAAAAAAATATATATATGCAAAAGCATTTCAGAAGTGTGAATACTTATGTGAATACTTGCCTTCAGTGACTTTAAAGTAGCATTAAGGAAACGGCTTTTTTTTGTTGTCAGTTAACAAATCCTAGGACTGGAGTTAATTCCTTTTCAAGACATCCTGATCTTCAAAGATACACATTGCCAAGCAGCATGTGCTCATACCTCAAAAGAACAAAATCATTCACCAACAAAATAGTTGAGAATTACTCCTTTTCACAAGGAATTATTTACATACCTGTCTTTGCTGACTTCTCTCAGAAAAGCAGAGTTAATTAAAGAGGGAAATTCTCATTTACTCCTTTGATCTTTTCCTGCACAGCGGTTCTAAAGATCTGGACTTTCTTACCAGATGCAATCGCTTCCGTGTCAATGCAGAGCATCTGCACAACCAGTTCAGTGGAAGGGATGGGTGGGCAGAGTTTACATGCCAAGAGAAGGTGCCAGTCACACAGTCCAAATCTATGAACTAAAAACAAAACCCAGAAATGTATGGCTGAATTTACAACAATGCAGGGATGCTGCAGAGATCACACAACATCTGTGTGCATCTCTCTCTCTCATTTACATTTCTCGCACTTTCCCTGGAGCACCCAAGCAAGCAATTAATTTAACAGAACTTATCATAAGCAAAAGGGAATTAAAATCTCATTGTTGACTCATGAGCGAAGCAGGTAAATAGTTTTTCTTTAGCATTAGCATCTCACTTGCCTTATATTCCCCTCTAAAGGAAAACCCAAAATTAGTTGGGAAGAGCCCACGGTTCTCGGCTAAGTGTCTGTCTCCAATTACTGTTTGAGCAGTTAGTACACAGTGACTTTATTCCTTTTTTAATTAAGGAAGCTCTAGCACAGATTTCCACAAAAGCATCATTTTCTTACTATGAACAACTTGCATCTCACCACAAAATAATTTCAAATTAATCTTGTCTAGTAAATATTTGAACTTAATCAATCTTACTCCCTTAAAAATATCAGTTGCTTCTTTCAGACCTTATTGAAAGCAACAGGGAGGATGATAAGGACACTCTCATTTCATATTCTCCCAGTCCCCTAAACCTTAATTAAAGCCTTCACTACACACATTCTGGTACCAGCTGGCTCTGTAAACTGTGCTGAGCCAATTAAACCTGGCCATCAGGACCACATTCAAAGTTACTGACTAACAGAAGATTGAGGTCATAACCACTGCCAGATAAGCAGCTCGTTGTTGTGATCCCAAGTACAGCAGACCTGTGACTAGCAGTGTTCCCCCGGGGGTCAGTGATGGATCTGGTCTTGTTCAGTATCTTCATCAATGACCTTAATGAGGAGATAGTGTCTACTTTGAACAAGTATGCTGCTGATATGGAGCTGGGAGGAGTGGCTGACACACCTGATGGCTGTGCTGCCATTCAGCAAGACCTGGACAGGCTGGAGAGATGGGCAGTAAGAAACCAGGTGAGGTTTAACCAAAGCAGGTGTAGAGTCCTGCACCTGGGAAGAAATAACTGCAATTATCAGTACAGGCTGTTGCATGACCTGCTAGAGAGCAGCTCTGCAGAGAAGGACCTAGGGGTTGGCCATGAACCAGCAGTATGTGCTTGTGGCCAAGAGCCCCAGTGGAAGCCTGGGGGTGTATTAAAAGGAGCATGGCCAGCACATCAAGAGAGGTGCTCCTCCTCCTCTACTCTGCCCTGGTGCCCTGGTGAGGCCTCACTTGGAGTGGGTAAGGAAGGAAAATGGCTGTTAACTGGAGCGTAGGAAGTTCTGTGCCAACATGTGAAAGATGGAGGGTGATGGAGCACTGGAACTGGCTAACCAGAGATGTTGTGGAGCCTCCTCTGGAGGTGTGCCTGTGCAGCCTGCGGTGGGAATCCTGCTTTAGCAGGGGGTTTGGACACGATCTCTGGGGGTCCCTTCCAACCCCTACAATTCTGTGATTGTAGGCATCAGGTGAGACAGTGATGTGTGAATTGCATATGGTGTAAGGCTTCTTCCCAGGGTATGTCTGAAATTTCTGAGACCAAATTGAGATCATTTTGGATTTTGCAATAGAACCTATGTATCCATTATTTTGCATCTTGTTTCTGTAGGCCTCTGTTAATGAAGTCTTCGTGAGGTTGAATAATCTCCAACACACTCCTATACTTGCAATCAATCAATATCAGCTTGACGAAAATCTATGCTAATTCTGACATAGGGCTGTTTCACAATATCTACTCGCTGCTGTTCAAGTATTACTGCTGAAGCTTGGACTTCTCTGCATTGCAGTCCTTATCAGCCAATTTGTCATTACAAATTAGTAAATTGGTTGAGAACTGGCATGTTGTGGATACCCATCAGTGGCACACACCACCACTTGCTGAGGTAGTGCAGAAATTGTCATTACTCAAATGTGTAAGATCAAGATGTGGTGGACCATGTAGCATTTGTCTTGACAAATGTGACTTTGAATGCTAAGCAGAGGACCACATAGTAGTACAAAGAACCTCTGTATGGTGATGGTCTTCTCTTTCTGTGTCTTGATAGGACTGTATGCTGGCTGGGACCTTCTGGACTGTTTAACGTTTCCTCCGTATTGTTTTCACATGTGTAGTGATAGTAATGGAGCTACTAGATTGTCAAACAAGTGGGACTGTTATTTGAGAACTTGGACTAATCTTCATTATAAATAATTTGCTCATTCTGTGTATTGTGCAGTTTCTGTGTGTGTGTGGTTTTTTTTTTTGTTTGTTTTTTTTTGTTGTTGTTGTTTTTCCCAAGTTTGTCTTGAAATAGAAGAAATTTATCTCAATATGCTCTCAGGTCAGCACACAAGTGACATTAAAGACACAGCATCTATATTTTGCGTACATGGAGTATGCTGGGTATATCCTTACAGCAACTTACAGCAACTTTCTTCTAAGAATCATCCAGATCTTCTCAGAGAGGAATGCCCTTAAAGCAGTGGTGTTAAGAGAGTATATTTGTTTTGTACAAGTTGTTTACAATTTAGTGGTTTGCCAAAGAATTCTCAGGAAGTTTTATTTTCTGAAATGTCGCTCAGTGCCCTGCTATGCTCTTGAAATGCAACCGATGAGTTACTGCTGTGGTGATGCGTTTAGATACTTTATTCAATCACTATGCTTACTTTATGAAGTCCTTTAGACTTATGGATAATAAGCATCAAAGAGATTTTCTTATGTTGTTTGCAGATGCTGGAAACTATATTATAAGTTGCATGAACATTAACAGTCGTACATGACAGAATTAACATCTGTAGAAATTGCTTCAAGTTTTCTTGTACTTAAACCTTAAAGTAGCTTTATTACTGGAGAAGAAAAAAAGCAGGCAGAACATACTACTTAATTTATCCTAGTTATTGTGTTTTGGTCAGTATGATTGGAATTGGATTCCTTTAGGATGAACTTGAACTAGAAGACAAACTCTCGGGGCCTCATCAGAGCATGGATCAGTTAACTTTGGAGTAAAATAATAGTAATAAACGTTGCATTTTTAGTTTCTGACTGTAATGCATAGCAGAACTGAAAAACAGCATCAACAAAAAGACACCTGTACAATTGAATATAGGCATTGTGCAAAAGACATTGCTGGAGCTCTGAAACTAATCATTAGTTCAATAATCATTAGGATGTTATTCTTTCTTACAAATATCAAAGATATAACTGTCTGCCAGGGTCTGGGGAACAATCAGGTGAAAGTGACCTTCTGCCTCAACGTGTGATCATCTTATCGGCAATGATAGCTGAACACTTCAGTTTGTCATTTACTTTCTATTATTCATTTAGCTGTAAGAACAAAGAAAATGCAACTCTGGTGTGACTTTTGACTCTGGATGTTAGGAAAACATTAGCAAACTCTTCCTACCGAATATGCAGAGTCTTTGCTGTCGGAGATAAGAGTTGTCTTAAGGCAGACTCATTAAACTCTATGGATTCCAATGGGAAATCTCACTGCAAAATTTAAGAAGCCTGATTACATTGTTCTTGTTTCTTGAGTCTTGCAAGCCAGACAGTTCACAGGAAGGGGACAGAGAAGAGGTCTAAAAGGATTATACCATTTTTTCTAAATTGCTCTTTGCTATGCCTAAGGGAATACATCCTATCTTTAGCAACTGACTTGATCATTCCCCGAAGGTTCATCTGAAGAGGTACTTGTGTTGCACAACAGATAATAGCACTGTGGTTTTGAGATGCCTGTTTTTCTTGCCCATAATTTAAGCGGTCTTAGGAGAAGCACGAATGCCTTGTGACATTTTGTATTTACTGAAAGCTTCTTGAAGGGTGAGTAACCCAGCTACTCTATGTCAGGGCACAAACAGCTTGAGTAGCAGGACCAGGTGAACCTCACGAGGTTCAGCCAAGTGCAAGGTTTTGCACCATGGTTGTGCAACGTGCCAGGGGATGAAAGGATTGTGCACAGCCCTGTGAAAAGGATTTGGAGGTACTGCTGTATAGCAAGCTGAACGTGAGCCAGCAGTGTGCCCTCACAGCCCAGAAAGCCAACTGTATCCCGGGCTGCATCAAAAGAAGCATGGCCAGCAGGCTAAGGAGGTCGTCCTGCCCCTCTGCACTGGTGAGCCCTCACTTGGAGTTCTGCATCCAGATGTGGAATCCCTGGTGCAGGAGAGGCATGAACCTGTTGAAGCACGTCCAGAGAAGGGCCACAGAAACAATCCAAGGGATGGAACACCTCCACTACAAGGACAGTCTTGAGAGTCTCAGAGAGAGCTGGGGCTGTTAAGCCTGGAGAAGAGAAAGCTCTGTGGTGACCTGATAGCGGGCTTTCAGTATCTAAAGTGGGGCGATGAGAAAGAAGGGGAAAGACTCTTTAGCAGGGTCTGTTGTGATAGGACGAGGGGTAATAGTTTCAAGCTAACAGAGGGCAGATGTAGATTGGTTATAAGAAAAAGGTGCTTTAAAATAAGGGTGTTGAGGCATGGGAACAGGTTGTCCCTAGAGGTGGCGGATGCGCCCCGTCTCTGGGGACTTTCAAGGTCAGGCTGGACTGGGATCTGAGCCACCTAATCTGGCTGTAAGTATCCCTGTTCATTGCAGGGGAGTTTTAAAGGTCCCTTCCAACTCGAATGATTCCCCTGGAGATCTATGCATTTGTCTTCCCAGTGATGGTTCTTAAGGTGTAATTAGCATAGATAATCATCCTCCAGAAGAAGAGCATGTTCTGTTGGTTCTATTTCTCTACTTCTCCAGAGTTCAGATCTCTAGAGAAGAGCAAGAAACAAATAGGAAGAATGATAGGGTGACACTAGAAGGAGAAATCAGTGCTGTTCTTCAGTATCAAACTGTAGGTGAAAAGGGGTTAGTACAGTCTTTTCTTGTGACTTTTCTGTAAAACTCTCTTACCTGAGCTCAGGTAGGGGTCACTTGAGCGAACTCTTGCTACTACATCTCTAAGAGCGGTTTCTCTGCTTTGAAGTGGAAATAAGGCTGGGGCATGCCCTTCACAAAGAGTATCTCTGTGGAAAGTAGGCAATGAATACTACCAGAATACATCCAAGCAAACCTTTAAGAGCTAGGCTACTGGTTAAGGTAGCACCATATTCTAAAAGTTCTGTGGGCAGAAGTTGATCTAATCTATGTGACAGTTAAAGACTTGAATGGTCTTGAGTATTGTATATTCATGCAGAGTGGAAATGGACCTTGTCGGGTAACCTGCTACCAACAAGATCCATTTTAAGAACAGAATCATCTATATTTCTTCTTAACGTAAAGAACTGTACTAAAATATTGAAATAAACTTTTCGTGCATACTGTACTTGAATACAGTCCGCTGTATCTGCACTTTGGAGTGCTTGCCCCAAACTAGCAATGGCAATTAATTTGAATGCTAAGAGCATGCATAAATGTTGTCTGAACTTTCAGTGCCTAATCCAAGCCCAGCTGCGCTGGCCTGGATCTGTTAGTTCTGGGTGTTTACGTACACTGTCCTATTCATCTAGCTGGCTGTCACTTTGTATCTTGAAAGAGTTTAACAAGATTCTGTGGACAATAAGAGATACGTTTTAGTATCTTTCCCAACATGTGCCAGCCAGCACATCATGTTCCAGCCCGACAAAAAGCTTTTGAATTTCATGCTACTCCAGTGGATTCTCTTACTTTTTTTTATCAGATTAAGGCTGTAGAGTACCATGATTTTGCTGGCCTCTTGTTTTACTTTGGTTTGTAATCGCTCTTGAGCAGAGAAGGTCAGCATATTTGTCGTAACAATTCTTATTTTTCTTTTCTTTTTTTTTTTTTTTTTTTTTTTTTTAAAGTATTCATTTATGTGGATTCCACATAGTAATGGCATGGACAATTGATGATTTTGTGATTATTATATCCTCTTGGGAGAGTTGATACTGTCAGTGAAAACCTGTTCAATTTTGCAGTTTGCAGATAAAAGGACAGGAGGGTGATATTCATTGTGATATTCATAAAGGATGCTGATGTATTCACACAATATTGTTTTGAAAATAATCTAAGAATTGCCATATGCTAATCTTTAGAAATGCACAACATCCTTTATCTTCAGTTGCATAACATAGTGTAACAAAACCTGTTTAAAGTTTTCTAGGCATCAAATCCGGAGATGTTTCTGCATGTTTTTCTTTCTCTTAGGGGAGATAATTGTGCTACCATTTAGGAAATGCCTGCTACTTTCCAACGTTGGTTTGTTTGTACAGATTTGTACATTGCTTTTGCACCAGATTCCAGTGGTTTTGTTTTTTGTAACAACTATCACTTCTGAAACCATGTTCTGTGCTCCGAAGGCACACTCTGCTTAAAGGAAGAAAAACAGTTTGCATAGGGCAAGGAGCCTTCTATACAGCTTATGCTTTTAAATGGCACTTACAAAACATATATATATTTTTTCTGTAAACAGGTAAGCTACAGGATAAATTGTCAAGGAAGTTGAGACTCTTGTCTCAAGCTGTGCAGAATTTTTGTGAATATTTTCAACTGGATATCTTCTTGTATGAGCCTTTAAGTAGATGAGGAAAAACACACCATCTTCACATTGATCGAATCGATTTAATGCCACCAGTAAGAGTCTGTCTGAGTACTGTATACATTACACGTTGTTGCCGTGTGACAGATGGCAGCAGAAAAGCACTGACAAAATGGCACCTGACATCCAGGAAGTCTGTATGAAGCAAAGGTGTGTCACTGAATTTCTCTGTGTGGAGAAAGTGGCACCCACTAGGTGCTTGCCGAATGCTCGTGGGTGTGAGCACAGAGGGGCAGTGTGCAGTGCACTCAGCAGTGGTGTCAGTGACTGTGGGTCACCTGTGCTGACGCAGATTTTGATGAGCTCAGCATGCAGTCTCATGTTTATTGCAGGCAAAAACGCATAGCTAACAGTGGTGGCTATGTTGGAGAACAGTGATTGCAGCTGAGGATTTGCTCTATCAAACAGAATTACCGTGCTCATTTTACCTGTGGTAGTTTCCATGAAAATAAATAGGAGGCATTACTTTTGGAGCAAATATACGTGGCCCAGGACAATTTGTCTTCACTCAGTGCAGCCTAGGCAAACCAACAGGTTGGACACTGGTGCTGTACACCGTCTGTATCACAGCCAGTTCCCTCAGGTCCTGGGTGCCTTTCTCCTTCAGGATATTCCATTGGCCTGGGTTACATGCCAGGAAAAGATTCCCTGGAGGAGACCTCTTACTCACAGCTGAGTCATTGCTGCTACATCCTATCTCGGCAGTGGTGGGAGCAGCATTTATTCTGTATCCACCATTTTGTCTCTTCCATAGTCGTATTTTGTACCATTGCTACAGTGAGAACGTAGCTGAGGGCAGAAGGAAATGAATTGAGCAAACACACTGCAGTGCATAGCAATTAGGTGAGCAATTCCAAGCACGTGTGTAAATGAGCTGTAAAATAGAAGCAGCTCTACAAAACAAGAGCATCCTGAGCTGACAGATAAATGATATCCTTCATACATCACCTGTAGCCTGCTTCACCCTTTTCCCTTGGTAATGATATTTCTGAGCTCAGAAGGGAGTTTTGCTGTACAGGCAGAGGCGGGAGGTGGCCTGTGAAGAATTCCTTTAAAAAAAATATTAATATAAATATATTAATTATGTCTGTGGACATCTACTGCTCAGGAAGGAACACCTAATACGTATATGACCGTTAAAAGAAACGGAAAGGAATAAGTTCCCCCCAGCCAGCTCTGCCAGGTTCTGGGGCTGTGAGGTGAGATCAGCTGTGGGGCGGCTCTGCCCTGAGGGGATGGACGGCAGCACCGGTGAGCGGGGCCGTGACCGAGGGGTGACCCCGGCCCGGCCTCCCGTAGGAAGAAAGGGCGGGAACGCTGAGGGGGATGGAGAGAAAGCGGCGGGAAGAAAAGCGAGGGAAGCGGCAGCGGCGTTCAGGGCTCCTATTGGCTGGCGCGCTGCGGGGGCAGGTATAAAAGGTGCGCGCGCGGGCAGATGAGCGAGGCGTTTACCACAGCGTGTGAGAAGAAGCGGGGCGCTGTGAGGGAAAGGCGACGGCGGCAGGCGATCTCCAGAGCCGAGGTGCGGCGGGGCCGGGGTGTGGCGGATCTGGGGCGAGGCGGATCTGGGGCGAGGCGCAGCGGGGCCGGCGGAGGGGTGCGGCGGGGCCGGGACCGGGTTGACGTGGGTCGGGGCCGCCGCTGCTGCCCCGCGGGCTCCGACGGATGGCGGCCGAAGACGGGGCCGCCGATGGCGGGCGCCGATGGCGGGTGGAGCCGGGGCTGGAGCCGCCTGTTGGGCGCCGATGGCGGGCGCCGAGAGCAGGACCTCTGAGCGCGCTCCGAGAGGAGGGGCGGAGGCGCGACGAGCGCGGCAAGTTGACGCGTGGAGGAAGACGCTCCGAGGCAGCAGCGAGCAGCAAAAATAAAGCAATAGTAACTGCTATCGCAGTGTTGAGCCACACGGTTATTTTTCACTTCTCACGAGCAGAGGGGTGGGGAGCGGGGAGGATGTGAGAGCTGTACTGCTGATGAAAGGGGGGAGAAGTAAAGTAGCGTTGTAGTGTTTCAGAATATAAGTGTGTTAAAGAAGCACTATAGGAAATAAAGGGTGGATGCTCAGAGAAAAATTTAGGCTTCAATGTCAAATTTTGTATTCTACTTAAAGACAACCCACGGCAGTAGGTGCTACAAGTTGGAAAACTTCCTTGTAACTTCATGCTCGTTTACTGCTATCAACTGGAGAATGAGAAATGACATGATGGAATGGAGATGGAATCTCAAAAACAGAACCTCTTTATCAGAAGTGCTACATTGACTATTTCCAAGTGCCAAGATGGCACAGTGGTTGACTTTATGCAGAACAATTACCACAATGAGGGCTCTTGTCTTTGTAATGAAGGGAGTGGCTGGGGTCCCCCTGTAAGCAGGGCAGCTGAATCTTCGGTTGCTGCTAATTGTATCATCAGATAAATTCGACCAGTCTGCCCGCCTCTGTGATCCCCCGCAGCACCGGCTGGAAGCGCGCCGTGCGCCAGTGAGGTGAGCAAAGCTGCTCAAAGGAGTTTTTGCTGGGGTGGGTGGACTGGGGAGGGGGCATGCAAGGCCTTCGTTGGCTGGGTGGTCGCGTGCCGAGTTCCTTTGCGATGTCGGGTTTCCCTTTTTCTTCAGGTGGTGGGGGGCGGGGGCGTGTGGGCTTGCTGCTGGGCAGGTGTAACGGTGTCCCTGCTGACGTTTCAGGAGCTGCTGCAGAAGAAAGAAGAAGGAGCGGCGTGGGGACGACGCGGGAGGCAGGAGCGAGCAAGAAGAGGGCGCAGAAGCGTGCAGATGCGGGGGGGAAGGAGAGAGGCACCCTGGGCAAAGCACCTGTCCCGTTAGCGGGGGCGCAGTCACATTTGAGTTGAGCGTTGCCGGCGCCTTGGTTGACCAGGCCGGCTTTGTGCTGGGCGACCTCCCTGTAAGCAGGGATTGGGTCTTTGCTGTAGTTGGCCTTTTGCCTTGCTGCTCCTTTGGCTGCCTGGGGAGCGTGGCCCCCTGTAACGGAGGGCGAAAGCCACCTCTCCGCACCTGAGTGGGAAATGGAGCTCGCCGGACCCCGAGGCCGCCCTGTAAGCAGGGCAGTGCCGTTCCTCCCCTGCCCCGCTTCCTCCTCCGGCCCCTCGGCATGGTTGCCTGGTGGTGGCCTGTCAATGTGACGGCCCCGTACTCGGGGTGCGCGTCACGGCATTTGGCCTTTGGCTTTTTCTGGGAAGCCCCTTGGCACGTTGAGGTCTGCGGCCTCCGTGCAGCCTAGGGAGAGGTCACAGGCTCTTGTCTGTTGCCCGCGGTTATGGGTTTATTCCCAGGGTTTGGCTGCGCTGGGTTGTCCTTCCCTTCTGGAAAGTCTTGTCTGTGTGTGTGCGTTCCCCTTCCTTTCCTTGTTTGTGTTTGTGGAGTGACGGAGTGACTGAGCTTTCCCTTTAGGCCTCCACAAAGATGGCTGCAGCTTAGCTTCGACTTCCCTGGGGGGAATGGAGGACTTTGGTGCTTGCCGCAAAAGGGGTGTTCCCTCTCAGTCCCGCGGGCGCAGCGAGTGTCCTGTCTTCCTCCATTTTATTTAGTGTGGGTCAGAGCCACGTGATAGTTCAGTGGCCGAGGCCGCCCTGTAGTCGGGGTTTGGGCCTGTCCTTGCGTGGCCGCCTGTTCCGCTGGTGGCGTGACAGCCCCGTACTCGGGGCATGTGTCTCAAGCTGCGGAGCCTTCAGTCCCCCGAGCAGCCCGCGCGCCCACCCTGTAACCAGGTGTGGGGAGGCTGCGGCACTGCAGCCGGCTGCTCTAGCCATCCAGCCGATGGGAACGACCCCTCCCTGTCCCGTCAGAGGGCGCAGGTTGAGGTTCTGCTTGCGTGTGCGGTGACCTCCCCGCTGGGTGGGTCGAGGTTGCTCCGCAGGCTCCCAAAGACAGGAGGTTGGTGATGTTCTGCTGCTGCCGGGCAGGCCAGCCTGTAACTCAGGCGTTGGCGGGAGCCTCGTGCTCCGCGGGGCTTCTTGCAGAGGGTGGGATGTGGGGGTACCGTCCTGTAGGCAGGGCTGTGCGTGCCCCCCGTGAGTGCTTGGTGAGCTGCGTTGTGAGGGAGCCCCCGTAGTCGGGCGGGAATGTGGCCCCGGCCTTTCAGAGGCACGGGGCCGCGAGATGTGGGGTTGGGTTTGCGCCCTCCCTGGAATCGCCGGGGCTGGGACCCCGACCGCGGCCTTTAGCCGTGTTGCCCCGCTGCCTGGCTGCTGAGAGTTGTTCCTGTCGCTGGGGGGGAAACCGAGCTCTGTGGCTCCAGGGGTGTCGTCCACCCGCCTGTAATCAGGATCTGGGTGCGCGAGCGCTTTGCTCGGCTGGCAGCCTGTGTTCGGTGACCGCCCCGTTAGCGGGGTGTGGGTCGAGGTGGCCCGGACTGGGAGAGAAGGAGCCTCCCTCGGCCGGTGGGGATGGGGGCTGCCCTGTAAGCCAGGGAGCGAGAGTGCCCCGGAGTCCCAGGCCCTTTGCAGTGGTGGCAGTGGCTGGGGTCCCCCTGTAAGCAGGGCAGCCGACTCTTTGGCCGCTGCTTTTTGTGTGCCCAGCTCCATTTGCCCAGTCTGCCCGCCTCTGTGATCCCCCGCAGCACCGGCTGGAAGCGCGCCGTGCGCCAGTGAGGTGAGCAAAGCTGCTCAAAGGAGTTTTTGCTGGGGTGGGTGGACTGGGGAGGGGGCATGCAAGGCCTTCGTTGGCTGGGTGGTCGCATGCCGAGTTCCTTTGCGATGTCGGGTTTCCCTTTTTCTTCAGGTGGTGGGGGGCGGGGGCGTGTGGGCTTGCTGCTGGGCAGGTGTAACGGTGTCCCCGCTGACGTTTCAGGAGCTGCTGCAGAAGAAAGAAGAAGGAGCGGCGTGGGGACGACGCGGGAGGCAGGAGCGAGCAAGAAGAGGGCGCAGAAGCGTGCAGATGCGGGGGGGAAGGAGAGAGGCACCCTGGGCAAAGCACCTGTCCCGTTAGCGGGGGCGCAGTCACATTTGAGTTGAGCGTTGCCGGCGCCTTGGTTGACCAGGCCGGCTTTGTGCTGGGCGACCTCCCTGTAAGCAGGGATTGGGTCTTTGCTGTAGTTGGCCTTTTGCCTTGCTGCTCCTTTGGCTGCCTGGGGAGCGTGGCCCCCTGTAACGGAGGGCGAAAGCCACCTCTCCGCACCTGAGTGGGAAATGGAGCTCGCCGGACCCCGAGGCCGCCCTGTAAGCAGGGCAGTGCCGTTCCTCCCCTGCCCCGCTTCCTCCTCCGGCCCCTCGGCATGGTTGCCTGGTGGTGGCCTGTCAATGTGACGGCCCCGTACTCGGGGTGCGCGTCACGGCATTTGGCCTTTGGCTTTATCTGGGAGCCTTCAGTCCCCCGAGCAGCCCGCGCGCCCACCCTGTAACCAGGTGTGGGGAGGCTGCGGCACTGCAGCCGGCTGCTCTAGCCATCCAGCCGATGGGAACGACCCCTCCCTGTCCCGTCAGAGGGCGCAGGTTGAGGTTCTGCTTGCGTGTGCGGTGACCTCCCCGCTGGGTGGGTCGAGGTTGCTCCGCAGGCTCCCAAAGACAGGAGGTTGGTGATGTTCTGCTGCTGCCGGGCAGGCCAGCCTGTAACTCAGGCGTTGGCGGGAGCCTCGTGCTCCGCGGGGCTTCTTGCAGAGGGTGGGATGTGGGGGTACCGTCCTGTAGGCAGGGCTGTGCGTGCCCCCCGTGAGTGCTTGGTGAGCTGCGTTGTGAGGGAGCCCCCGTAGTCGGGCGGGAATGTGGCCCCGGCCTTTCAGAGGCACGGGGCCGCGAGATGTGGGGTTGGGTTTGCGCCCTCCCTGGAATCGCCGGGGCTGGGACCCCGACCGCGGCCTTTGGCCGTGTTGCCCCGCTGCCTGGCTGCTGAGAGTTGTTCCTGTTGCTGGGGGGGAAACCGAGCTCTGTGGCTCCAGGGGTGTCGTCCACCCGCCTGTAATCAGGATCTGGGTGCGCGAGCGCTTTGCTCGGCTGGCAGCCTGTGTTCGGTGACCGCCCCGTTAGCGGGGTGTGGGTCGAGGTGGCCCGGACTGGGAGAGAAGGAGCCTCCCTCGGCCGGTGGGGATGGGGGCTGCCCTGTAAGCCAGGGAGCGAGAGTGCCCCGGAGTCCCAGGCCCTTTGCAGTGGTGGCAGTGGCTGGGGTCCCCCTGTAAGCAGGGCAGCCGACTCTTTGGCCGCTGCTTTTTGTGTGCCCAGCTCCAGTTGCCCAGTCTGCCCGCCTCTGTGATCCCCCGCAGCACCGGCTGGAAGCGCGCCGTGCGCCAGTGAGGTGAGCAAAGCTGCTCAAAGGAGTTTTTGCTGGGGTGGGTGGACTGGGGAGGGGGCATGCAAGGCCTTCGTTGGCTGGGTGGTCGCATGCCGAGTTCCTTTGCGATGTCGGGTTTCCCTTTTTCTTCAGGTGGTGGGGGGCGGGGGCGTGTGGGCTTGCTGCTGGGCAGGTGTAACGGTGTCCCCGCTGACGTTTCAGGAGCTGCTGCAGAAGAAAGAAGAAGGAGCGGCGTGGGGACGACGCGGGAGGCAGGAGCGAGCAAGAAGAGGGCGCAGAAGCGTGCAGATGCGGGGGGGAAGGAGAGAGGCACCCTGGGCAAAGCACCTGTCCCGTTAGCGGGGGCGCAGTCACATTTGAGTTGAGCGTTGCCGGCGCCTTGGTTGACCAGGCCGGCTTTGTGCTGGGCGACCTCCCTGTAAGCAGGGATTGGGTCTTTGCTGTAGTTGGCCTTTTGCCTTGCTGCTCCTTTGGCTGCCTGGGGAGCGTGGCCCCCTGTAACGGAGGGCGAAAGCCACCTCTCCGCACCTGAGTGGGAAATGGAGCTCGCCGGACCCCGAGGCCGCCCTGTAAGCAGGGCAGTGCCGTTCCTCCCCTGCCCCGCTTCCTCCTCCGGCCCCTCGGCATGGTTGCCTGGTGGTGGCCTGTCAATGTGACGGCCCCGTACTCGGGGTGCGCGTCACGGCATTTGGCCTTTGGCTTTATCTGGGAGCCTTCAGTCCCCCGAGCAGCCCGCGCGCCCACCCTGTAACCAGGTGTGGGGAGGCTGCGGCACTGCAGCCGGCTGCTCTAGCCATCCAGCCGATGGGAACGACCCCTCCCTGTCCCGTCAGAGGGCGCAGGTTGAGGTTCTGCTTGCGTGTGCGGTGACCTCCCCGCTGGGTGGGTCGAGGTTGCTCCGCAGGCTCCCAAAGACAGGAGGTTGGTGATGTTCTGCTGCTGCCGGGCAGGCCAGCCTGTAACTCAGGCGTTGGCGGGAGCCTCGTGCTCCGCGGGGCTTCTTGCAGAGGGTGGGATGTGGGGGTACCGTCCTGTAGGCAGGGCTGTGCGTGCCCCCCGTGAGTGCTTGGTGAGCTGCGTTGTGAGGGAGCCCCCGTAGTCGGGCGGGAATGTGGCCCCGGCCTTTCAGAGGCACGGGGCCGCGAGATGTGGGGTTGGGTTTGCGCCCTCCCTGGAATCGCCAGGGCTGGGACCCCGACCGCGGCCTTTGGCCGTGTTGCCCCGCTGCCTGGCTGCTGAGAGTTGTTCCTGTTGCTGGGGGGGAAACCGAGCTCTGTGGCTCCAGGGGTGTCGTCCACCCGCCTGTAATCAGGATCTGGGTGCGCGAGCGCTTTGCTCGGCTGGCAGCCTGTGTTCGGTGACCGCCCCGTTAGCGGGGTGTGGGTCGAGGTGGCCCGGACTGGGAGAGAAGGAGCCTCCCTCGGCCGGTGGGGATGGGGGCTGCCCTGTAAGCCAGGGAGCGAGAGTGCCCCGGAGTCCCAGGCCCTTTGCAGTGGTGGCAGTGGCTGGGGTCCCCCTGTAAGCAGGGCAGCCGACTCTTTGGCCGCTGCTTTTTGTGTGCCCAGCTCCATTTGCCCAGTCTGCCCGCCTCTGTGATCCCCTGCAGCACCGGCTGGAAGCGCGCCGTGCGCCAGTGAGGTGAGCAAAGCTGCTCAAAGGAGTTTTTGCTGGGGTGGGTGGACTGGGGAGGGGGCATGCAAGGCCTTCGTTGGCTGGGTGGTCGCATGCCGAGT
Source organism: Phasianus colchicus (assembly GCF_987193195.1). Lineage (NCBI taxonomy): Eukaryota > Metazoa > Chordata > Aves > Galliformes > Phasianidae > Phasianus > Phasianus colchicus. Next base: position 15,488,664 of record NC_143439.1, on the reverse strand, counting down.
TCCTTTGCGATGTCGGGTTTCCCTTTTTCTTCAGGTGGTGGGGGGCGGGGGCGTGTGGGCTTGCTGCTGGGCAGGTGTAACGGTGTCCCCGCTGACGTTTCAGGAGCTGCTGCAGAAGAAAGAAGAAGGAGCGGCGTGGGGACGACGCGGGAGGCAGGAGCGAGCAAGAAGAGGGCGCAGAAGCGTGCAGATGCGGGGGGGAAGGAGAGAGGCACCCTGGGCAAAGCACCTGTCCCGTTAGCGGGGGCGCAGTCACATTTGAGTTGAGCGTTGCCGGCGCCTTGGTTGACCAGGCCGGCTTTGTGCTGGGCGACCTCCCTGTAAGCAGGGATTGGGTCTTTGCTGTAGTTGGCCTTTTGCCTTGCTGCTCCTTTGGCTGCCTGGGGAGCGTGGCCCCCTGTAACGGAGGGCGAAAGCCACCTCTCCGCACCTGAGTGGGAAATGGAGCTCGCCGGACCCCGAGGCCGCCCTGTAAGCAGGGCAGTGCCGTTCCTCCCCTGCCCCGCTTCCTCCTCCGGCCCCTCGGCATGGTTGCCTGGTGGTGGCCTGTCAATGTGACGGCCCCGTACTCGGGGTGCGCGTCACGGCATTTGGCCTTTGGATTTATCTGGGAGCCTTCAGTCCCCCGAGCAGCCCGCGCGCCCACCCTGTAACCAGGTGTGGGGAGGCTGCGGCACTGCAGCCGGCTGCTCTAGCCATCCAGCCGATGGGAACGACCCCTCCCTGTCCCGTCAGAGGGCGCAGGTTGAGGTTCTGCTTGCGTGTGCGGTGACCTCCCCGCTGGGTGGGTCGAGGTTGCTCCGCAGGCTCCCAAAGACAGGAGGTTGGTGATGTTCTGCTGCTGCCGGGCAGGCCAGCCTGTAACTCAGGCGTTGGCGGGAGCCTCGTGCTCCGCGGGGCTTCTTGCAGAGGGTGGGATGTGGGGGTACCGTCCTGTAGGCAGGGCTGTGCGTGCCCCCCGTGAGTGCTTGGTGAGCTGCGTTGTGAGGGAGCCCCCGTAGTCGGGCGGGAATGTGGCCCCGGCCTTTCAGAGGCACGGGGCCGCGAGATGTGGGGTTGGGTTTGCGCCCTCCCTGGAATCGCCGGGGCTGGGACCCCGACCGCGGCCTTTGGCCGTGTTGCCCCGCTGCCTGGCTGCTGAGAGTTGTTCCTGTCGCTGGGGGGGAAACCGAGCTCTGTGGCTCCAGGGGTGTCGTCCACCCGCCTGTAATCAGGATCTGGGTGCGCGAGCGCTTTGCTCGGCTGGCAGCCTGTGTTCGGTGACCGCCCCGTTAGCGGGGTGTGGGTCGAGGTGGCCCGGACTGGGAGAGAAGGAGCCTCCCTCGGCCGGTGGGGATGGGGGCTGCCCTGTAAGCCAGGGAGCGAGAGTGCCCCGGAGTCCCAGGCCCTTTGCAGTGGTGGCAGTGGCTGGGGTCCCCCTGTAAGCAGGGCAGCCGACTCTTTGGCCGCTGCTTTTTGTGTGCCCAGCTCCATTTGCCCAGTCTGCCCGCCTCTGTGATCCCCCGCAGCACCGGCTGGAAGCGCGCCGTGCGCCAGTGAGGTGAGCAAAGCTGCTCAAAGGAGTTTTTGCTGGGGTGGGTGGACTGGGGAGGGGGCATGCAAGGCCTTCGTTGGCTGGGTGGTCGCGTGCCGAGTTCCTTTGCGATGTCGGGTTTCCCTTTTTCTTCAGGTGGTGGGGGGCGGGGGGCGTGTGGGCTTGCTGCTGGGCAGGTGTAACGGTGTCCCCGCTGACGTTTCAGGAGCTGCTGCAGAAGAAAGAAGAAGGAGCGGCGTGGGGACGACGCGGGAGGCAGGAGCGAGCAAGAAGAGGGCGCAGAAGCGTGCAGATGCGGGGGGGAAGGAGAGAGGCACCCTGGGCAAAGCACCTGTCCCGTTAGCGGGGGCGCAGTCACATTTGAGTTGAGCGTTGCCGGCGCCTTGGTTGACCAGGCCGGCTTTGTGCTGGGCGACCTCCCTGTAAGCAGGGATTGGGTCTTTGCTGTAGTTGGCCTTTTGCCTTGCTGCTCCTTTGGCTGCCTGGGGAGCGTGGCCCCCTGTAACGGAGGGCGAAAGCCACCTCTCCGCACCTGAGTGGGAAATGGAGCTCGCCGGACCCCGAGGCCGCCCTGTAAGCAGGGCAGTGCCGTTCCTCCCCTGCCCCGCTTCCTCCTCCGGCCCCTCGGCATGGTTGCCTGGTGGTGGCCTGTCAATGTGACGGCCCCGTACTCGGGGTGCGCGTCACGGCATTTGGCCTTTGGCTTTATCTGGGAGCCTTCAGTCCCCCGAGCAGCCCGCGCGCCCACCCTGTAACCAGGTGTGGGGAGGCTGCGGCACTGCAGCCGGCTGCTCTAGCCATCCAGCCGATGGGAACGACCCCTCCCTGTCCCGTCAGAGGGCGCAGGTTGAGGTTCTGCTTGCGTGTGCGGTGACCTCCCCGCTGGGTGGGTCGAGGTTGCTCCGCAGGCTCCCAAAGACAGGAGGTTGGTGATGTTCTGCTGCTGCCGGGCAGGCCAGCCTGTAACTCAGGCGTTGGCGGGAGCCTCGTGCTCCGCGGGGCTTCTTGCAGAGGGTGGGATGTGGGGGTACCGTCCTGTAGGCAGGGCTGTGCGTGCCCCCCGTGAGTGCTTGGTGAGCTGCGTTGTGAGGGAGCCCCCGTAGTCGGGCGGGAATGTGGCCCCGGCCTTTCAGAGGCACGGGGCCGCGAGATGTGGGGTTGGGTTTGCGCCCTCCCTGGAATCGCCGGGGCTGGGACCCCGACCGCGGCCTTTAGCCGTGTTGCCCCGCTGCCTGGCTGCTGAGAGTTGTTCCTGTTGCTGGAGGGGAAACCGAGCTCTGTGGCTCCAGGGGTGTCGTCCACCCGCCTGTAATCAGGATCTGGGTGCGCGAGCGCTTTGCTCGGCTGGCAGCCTGTGTTCGGTGACCGCCCCGTTAGCGGGGTGTGGGTCGAGGTGGCCCGGACTGGGAGAGAAGGAGCCTCCCTCGGCCGGTGGGGATGGGGGCTGCCCTGTAAGCCAGGGAGCGAGAGTGCCCCGGAGTCCCAGGCCCTTTGCAGTGGTGGCAGTGGCTGGGGTCCCCCTGTAAGCAGGGCAGCCGACTCTTTGGCCGCTGCTTTTTGTGTGCCCAGCTCCAGTTGCCCAGTCTGCCCGCCTCTGTGATCCCCCGCAGCACCGGCTGGAAGCGCGCCGTGCGCCAGTGAGGTGAGCAAAGCTGCTCAAAGGAGTTTTTGCTGGGGTGGGTGGACTGGGGAGGGGGCATGCAAGGCCTTCATTGGCTGGGTGGTCGCGTGCCGAGTTCCTTTGCGATGTCGGGTTTCCCTTTTTCTTCAGGTGGTGGGGGGCGGGGGGCGTGTGGGCTTGCTGCTGGGCAGGTCTAACGGTGTCCCCGCTGACGTTTCAGGAGCTGCTGCAGAAGAAAGAAGAAGGAGCGGCGTGGGGACGACGCGGGAGGCAGGAGCGAGCAAGAAGAGGGCGCAGAAGCGTGCAGATGCGGGGGGGAAGGAGAGAGGCACCCTGGGCAAAGCACCTGTCCCGTTAGCGGGGGCGCAGTCACATTTGAGTTGAGCGTTGCCGGCGCCTTGGTTGACCAGGCCGGCTTTGTGCTGGGCGACCTCCCTGTAAGCAGGGATTGGGTCTTTGCTGTAGTTGGCCTTTTGCCTTGCTGCTCCTTTGGCTGCCTGGGGAGCGTGGCCCCCTGTAACGGAGGGCGAAAGCCACCTCTCCGCACCTGAGTGGGAAATGGAGCTCGCCGGACCCCGAGGCCGCCCTGTAAGCAGGGCAGTGCCGTTCCTCCCCTGCCCCGCTTCCTCCTCCGGCCCCTCGGCATGGTTGCCTGGTGGTGGCCTGTCAATGTGACGGCCCCGTACTCGGGGTGCGCGTCACGGCATTTGGCCTTTGGCTTTATCTGGGAGCCTTCAGTCCCCCGAGCAGCCCGCGCGCCCACCCTGTAACCAGGTGTGGGGAGGCTGCGGCACTGCAGCCGGCTGCTCTAGCCATCCAGCCGATGGGAACGACCCCTCCCTGTCCCGTCAGAGGGCGCAGGTTGAGGTTCTGCTTGCGTGTGCGGTGACCTCCCCGCTGGGTGGGTCGAGGTTGCTCCGCAGGCTCCCAAAGACAGGAGGTTGGTGATGTTCTGCTGCTGCCGGGCAGGCCAGCCTGTAACTCAGGCGTTGGCGGGAGCCTCGTGCTCCGCGGGGCTTCTTGCAGAGGGTGGGATGTGGGGGTACCGTCCTGTAGGCAGGGCTGTGCGTGCCCCCCGTGAGTGCTTGGTGAGCTGCGTTGTGAGGGAGCCCCCGTAGTCGGGCGGGAATGTGGCCCCGGCCTTTCAGAGGCACGGGGCCGCGAGATGTGGGGTTGGGTTTGCGCCCTCCCTGGAATCGCCGGGGCTGGGACCCCGACCGCGGCCTTTAGCCGTGTTGCCCCGCTGCCTGGCTGCTGAGAGTTGTTCCTGTTGCTGGGGGGGAAACCGAGCTCTGTGGCTCCAGGGGTGTCATCCACCCGCCTGTAATCAGGATCTGGGTGCGCGAGCGCTTTGCTCGGCTGGCAGCCTGTGTTCGGTGACCGCCCCGTTAGCGGGGTGTGGGTCGAGGTGGCCCGGACTGGGAGAGAAGGAGCCTCCCTCGGCCGGTGGGGATGGGGGCTGCCCTGTAAGCCAGGGAGCGAGAGTGCCCCGGAGTCCCAGGCCCTTTGCAGTGGTGGCAGTGGCTGGGGTCCCCCTGTAAGCAGGGCAGCCGACTCTTTGGCCGCTGCTTTTTGTGTGCCCAGCTCCAGTTGCCCAGTCTGCCCGCCTCTGTGATCCCCCGCAGCACCGGCTGGAAGCGCGCCGTGCGCCAGTGAGGTGAGCAAAGCTGCTCAAAGGAGTTTTTGCTGGGGTGGGTGGACTGGGGAGGGGGCATGCAAGGCCTTCGTTGGCTGGGTGGTCGCGTGCCGAGTTCCTTTGCGATGTCGGGTTTCCCTTTTTCTTCAGGTGGTGGGGGGCGGGGGCGTGTGGGCTTGCTGCTGGGCAGGTGTAACGGTGTCCCCGCTGACGTTTCAGGAGCTGCTGCAGAAGAAAGAAGAAGGAGCGGCGTGGGGACGACGCGGGAGGCAGGAGCGAGCAAGAAGAGGGCGCAGAAGCGTGCAGATGCGGGGGGGAAGGAGAGAGGCACCCTGGGCAAAGCACCTGTCCCGTTAGCGGGGGCGCAGTCACATTTGAGTTGAGCGTTGCCGGCGCCTTGGTTGACCAGGCCGGCTTTGTGCTGGGCGACCTCCCTGTAAGCAGGGATTGGGTCTTTGCTGTAGTTGGCCTTTTGCCTTGCTGCTCCTTTGGCTGCCTGGGGAGCGTGGCCCCCTGTAACGGAGGGCGAAAGCCACCTCTCCGCACCTGAGTGGGAAATGGAGCTCGCCGGACCCCGAGGCCGCCCTGTAAGCAGGGCAGTGCCGTTCCTCCCCTGCCCCGCTTCCTCCTCCGGCCCCTCGGCATGGTTGCCTGGTGGTGGCCTGTCAATGTGACGGCCCCGTACTCGGGGTGCGCGTCACGGCATTTGGCCTTTGGCTTTTTCTGGGAAGCCCCTTGGCACGTTGAGGTCTGCGGCCTCCGTGCAGCCTAGGGAGAGGTCACAGGCTCTTGTCTGTTGCCCGCGGTTATGGGTTTATTCCCAGGGTTTGGCTGCGCTGGGTTGTCCTTCCCTTCTGGAAAGTCTTGTCTGTGTGTGTGCGTTCCCCTTCCTTTCCTTGTTTGTGTTTGTGGAGTGACGGAGTGACTGAGCTTTCCCTTTAGGCCTCCACAAAGATGGCTGCAGCTTAGCTTCGACTTCCCTGGGGGGAATGGAGGACTTTGGTGCTTGCCGCAAAAGGGGTGTTCCCTCTCAGTCCCGCGGGCGCAGCGAGTGTCCTGTCTTCCTCCATTTTATTTAGTGTGGGTCAGAGCCACGTGATAGTTCAGTGGCCGAGGCCGCCCTGTAGTCGGGGTTTGGGCCTGTCCTTGCGTGGCCGCCTGTTCCGCTGGTGGCGTGACAGCCCCGTACTCGGGGCATGTGTCTCAAGCTGCGGAGCCTTCAGTCCCCCGAGCAGCCCGCGCGCCCACCCTGTAACCAGGTGTGGGGAGGCTGCGGCACTGCAGCCGGCTGCTCTAGCCATCCAGCCGATGGGAACGACCCCTCCCTGTCCCGTCAGAGGGCGCAGGTTGAGGTTCTGCTTGCGTGTGCGGTGACCTCCCCGCTGGGTGGGTCGAGGTTGCTCCGCAGGCTCCCAAAGACAGGAGGTTGGTGATGTTCTGCTGCTGCCGGGCAGGCCAGCCTGTAACTCAGGCGTTGGCGGGAGCCTCGTGCTCCGCGGGGCTTCTTGCAGAGGGTGGGATGTGGGGGTACCGTCCTGTAGGCAGGGCTGTGCGTGCCCCCCGTGAGTGCTTGGTGAGCTGCGTTGTGAGGGAGCCCCCGTAGTCGGGCGGGAATGTGGCCCCGGCCTTTCAGAGGCACGGGGCCGCGAGATGTGGGGTTGGGTTTGCGCCCTCCCTGGAATCGCCGGGGCTGGGACCCCGACCGCGGCCTTTGGCCGTGTTGCCCCGCTGCCTGGCTGCTGAGAGTTGTTCCTGTCGCTGGGGGGGAAACCGAGCTCTGTGGCTCCAGGGGTGTCGTCCACCCGCCTGTAATCAGGATCTGGGTGCGCGAGCGCTTTGCTCGGCTGGCAGCCTGTGTTCGGTGACCGCCCCGTTAGCGGGGTGTGGGTCGAGGTGGCCCGGACTGGGAGAGAAGGAGCCTCCCTCGGCCGGTGGGGATGGGGGCTGCCCTGTAAGCCAGGGAGCGAGAGTGCCCCGGAGTCCCAGGCCCTTTGCAGTGGTGGCAGTGGCTGGGGTCCCCCTGTAAGCAGGGCAGCCGACTCTTTGGCCGCTGCTTTTTGTGTGCCCAGCTCCATTTGCCCAGTCTGCCCGCCTCTGTGATCCCCCGCAGCACCGGCTGGAAGCGCGCCGTGCGCCAGTGAGGTGAGCAAAGCTGCTCAAAGGAGTTTTTGCTGGGGTGGGTGGACTGGGGAGGGGGCATGCAAGGCCTTCATTGGCTGGGTGGTCGCGTGCCGAGTTCCTTTGCGATGTCGGGTTTCCCTTTTTCTTCAGGTGGTGGGGGGCGGGGGGCGTGTGGGCTTGCTGCTGGGCAGGTGTAACGGTGTCCCCGCTGACGTTTCAGGAGCTGCTGCAGAAGAAAGAAGAAGGAGCGGCGTGGGGACGACGCGGGAGGCAGGAGCGAGCAAGAAGAGGGCGCAGAAGCGTGCAGATGCGGGGGGGAAGGAGAGAGGCACCCTGGGCAAAGCACCTGTCCCGTTAGCGGGGGCGCAGTCACATTTGAGTTGAGCGTTGCCGGCGCCTTGGTTGACCAGGCCGGCTTTGTGCTGGGCGACCTCCCTGTAAGCAGGGATTGGGTCTTTGCTGTAGTTGGCCTTTTGCCTTGCTGCTCCTTTGGCTGCCTGGGGAGCGTGGCCCCCTGTAACGGAGGGCGAAAGCCACCTCTCCGCACCTGAGTGGGAAATGGAGCTCGCCGGACCCCGAGGCCGCCCTGTAAGCAGGGCAGTGCCGTTCCTCCCCTGCCCCGCTTCCTCCTCCGGCCCCTCGGCATGGTTGCCTGGTGGTGGCCTGTCAATGTGACGGCCCCGTACTCGGGGTGCGCGTCACGGCATTTGGCCTTTGGCTTTTTCTGGGAAGCCCCTTGGCACGTTGAGGTCTGCGGCCTCCGTGCAGCCTAGGGAGAGGTCACAGGCTCTTGTCTGTTGCCCGCGGTTATGGGTTTATTCCCAGGGTTTGGCTGCGCTGGGTTGTCCTTCCCTTCTGGAAAGTCTTGTCTGTGTGTGTGCGTTCCCCTTCCTTTCCTTGTTTGTGTTTGTGGAGTGACGGAGTGACTGAGCTTTCCCTTTAGGCCTCCACAAAGATGGCTGCAGCTTAGCTTCGACTTCCCTGGGGGGAATGGAGGACTTTGGTGCTTGCCGCAAAAGGGGTGTTCCCTCTCAGTCCCGCGGGCGCAGCGAGTGTCCTGTCTTCCTCCATTTTATTTAGTGTGGGTCAGAGCCACGTGATAGTTCAGTGGCCGAGGCCGCCCTGTAGTCGGGGTTTGGGCCTGTCCTTGCGTGGCCGCCTGTTCCGCTGGTGGCGTGACAGCCCCGTACTCGGGGCATGTGTCTCAAGCTGCGGAGCCTTCAGTCCCCCGAGCAGCCCGCGCGCCCACCCTGTAACCAGGTGTGGGGAGGCTGCGGCACTGCAGCCGGCTGCTCTAGCCATCCAGCCGATGGGAACGACCCCTCCCTGTCCCGTCAGAGGGCGCAGGTTGAGGTTCTGCTTGCGTGTGCGGTGACCTCCCCGCTGGGTGGGTCGAGGTTGCTCCGCAGGCTCCCAAAGACAGGAGGTTGGTGATGTTCTGCTGCTGCCGGGCAGGCCAGCCTGTAACTCAGGCGTTGGCGGGAGCCTCGTGCTCCGCGGGGCTTCTTGCAGAGGGTGGGATGTGGGGGTACCGTCCTGTAGGCAGGGCTGTGCGTGCCCCCCGTGAGTGCTTGGTGAGCTGCGTTGTGAGGGAGCCCCCGTAGTCGGGCGGGAATGTGGCCCCGGCCTTTCAGAGGCACGGGGCCGCGAGATGTGGGGTTGGGTTTGCGCCCTCCCTGGAATCGCCGGGGCTGGGACCCCGACCGCGGCCTTTGGCCGTGTTGCCCCGCTGCCTGGCTGCTGAGAGTTGTTCCTGTCGCTGGGGGGGAAACCGAGCTCTGTGGCTCCAGGGGTGTCGTCCACCCGCCTGTAATCAGGATCTGGGTGCGCGAGCGCTTTGCTCGGCTGGCAGCCTGTGTTCGGTGACCGCCCCGTTAGCGGGGTGTGGGTCGAGGTGGCCCGGACTGGGAGAGAAGGAGCCTCCCTCGGCCGGTGGGGATGGGGGCTGCCCTGTAAGCCAGGGAGCGAGAGTGCCCCGGAGTCCCAGGCCCTTTGCAGTGGTGGCAGTGGCTGGGGTCCCCCTGTAAGCAGGGCAGCCGACTCTTTGGCCGCTGCTTTTTGTGTGCCCAGCTCCATTTGCCCAGTCTGCCCGCCTCTGTGATCCCCCGCAGCACCGGCTGGAAGCGCGCCGTGCGCCAGTGAGGTGAGCAAAGCTGCTCAAAGGAGTTTTTGCTGGGGTGGGTGGACTGGGGAGGGGGCATGCAAGGCCTTCGTTGGCTGGGTGGTCGCGTGCCGAGTTCCTTTGCGATGTCGGGTTTCCCTTTTTCTTCAGGTGGTGGGGGGCGGGGGCGTGTGGGCTTGCTGCTGGGCAGGTGTAACGGTGTCCCCGCTGACGTTTCAGGAGCTGCTGCAGAAGAAAGAAGAAGGAGCGGCGTGGGGACGACGCGGGAGGCAGGAGCGAGCAAGAAGAGGGCGCAGAAGCGTGCAGATGCGGGGGGGAAGGAGAGAGGCACCCTGGGCAAAGCACCTGTCCCGTTAGCGGGGGCGCAGTCACATTTGAGTTGAGCGTTGCCGGCGCCTTGGTTGACCAGGCCGGCTTTGTGCTGGGCGACCTCCCTGTAAGCAGGGATTGGGTCTTTGCTGTAGTTGGCCTTTTGCCTTGCTGCTCCTTTGGCTGCCTGGGGAGCGTGGCCCCCTGTAACGGAGGGCGAAAGCCACCTCTCCGCACCTGAGTGGGAAATGGAGCTCGCCGGACCCCGAGGCCGCCCTGTAAGCAGGGCAGTGCCGTTCCTCCCCTGCCCCGCTTCCTCCTCCGGCCCCTCGGCATGGTTGCCTGGTGGTGGCCTGTCAATGTGACGGCCCCGTACTCGGGGTGCGCGTCACGGCATTTGGCCTTTGGCTTTTTCTGGGAAGCCCCTTGGCACGTTGAGGTCTGCGGCCTCCGTGCAGCCTAGGGAGAGGTCACAGGCTCTTGTCTGTTGCCCGCGGTTATGGGTTTATTCCCAGGGTTTGGCTGCGCTGGGTTGTCCTTCCCTTCTGGAAAGTCTTGTCTGTGTGTGTGCGTTCCCCTTCCTTTCCTTGTTTGTGTTTGTGGAGTGACGGAGTGACTGAGCTTTCCCTTTAGGCCTCCACAAAGATGGCTGCAGCTTAGCTTCGACTTCCCTGGGGGGAATGGAGGACTTTGGTGCTTGCCTCAAAAGGGGTGTTCCCTCTCAGTCCCGCGGGCGCAGCGAGTGTCCTGTCTTCCTCCATTTTATTTAGTGTGGGTCAGAGCCACGTGATAGTTCAGTGGCCGAGGCCGCCCTGTAGTCGGGGTTTGGGCCTGTCCTTGCGTGGCCGCCTGTTCCGCTGGTGGCGTGACAGCCCCGTACTCGGGGCATGTGTCTCAAGCTGCGGAGCCTTCAGTCCCCCGAGCAGCCCGCGCGCCCACCCTGTAACCAGGTGTGGGGAGGCTGCGGCACTGCAGCCGGCTGCTCTAGCCATCCAGCCGATGGGAACGACCCCTCCCTGTCCCGTCAGAGGGCGCAGGTTGAGGTTCTGCTTGCGTGTGCGGTGACCTCCCCGCTGGGTGGGTCGAGGTTGCTCCGCAGGCTCCCAAAGACAGGAGGTTGGTGATGTTCTGCTGCTGCCGGGCAGGCCAGCCTGTAACTCAGGCGTTGGCGGGAGCCTCGTGCTCCGCGGGGCTTCTTGCAGAGGGTGGGATGTGGGGGTACCGTCCTGTAGGCAGGGCTGTGCGTGCCCCCCGTGAGTGCTTGGTGAGCTGCGTTGTGAGGGAGCCCCCGTAGTCGGGCGGGAATGTGGCCCCGGCCTTTCAGAGGCACGGGGCCGCGAGATGTGGGGTTGGGTTTGCGCCCTCCCTGGAATCGCCGGGGCTGGGACCCCGACCGCGGCCTTTGGCCGTGTTGCCCCGCTGCCTGGCTGCTGAGAGTTGTTCCTGTCGCTGGGGGGGAAACCGAGCTCTGTGGCTCCAGGGGTGTCGTCCACCCGCCTGTAATCAGGATCTGGGTGCGCGAGCGCTTTGCTCGGCTGGCAGCCTGTGTTCGGTGACCGCCCCGTTAGCGGGGTGTGGGTCAAGGTGGCCCGGACTGGGAGAGAAGGAGCCTCCCTCGGCCGGTGGGGATGGGGGCTGCCCTGTAAGCCAGGGAGCGAGAGTGCCCCGGAGTCCCAGGCCCTTTGCAGTGGTGGCAGTGGCTGGGGTCCCCCTGTAAGCAGGGCAGCCGACTCTTTGGCCGCTGCTTTTTGTGTGCCCAGCTCCATTTGCCCAGTCTGCCCGCCTCTGTGATCCCCCGCAGCACCGGCTGGAAGCGCGCCGTGCGCCAGTGAGGTGAGCAAAGCTGCTCAAAGGAGTTTTTGCTGGGGTGGGTGGACTGGGGAGGGGGCATGCAAGGCCTTCGTTGGCTGGGTGGTCGCGTGCCGAGTTCCTTTGCGATGTCGGGTTTCCCTTTTTCTTCAGGTGGTGGGGGGCGTGTGGGCTTGCTGCTTGGCAGGTCTAACGGTGTCCCCGCTGATGTTTCAGGAGCTGCTGCAGAAGAAAGAAGAAGGAGCGGTGTGGGGACGACGCGGGAGGCATGATCGAGCTTGCATATTCTGTTGGCTGTCAATCTTGTGCAATTAACTTGTCTTTTGGACCCTCACTGTTGAAAGTTGAAATGCGTGTATTGCTCTTGTTTGCTCTGTTTTGCCTCCATTGGTCTTTTAGAATAAAATTTATTTGCCTGTTTTTGTTGCAATGATATTTGCTTTTAATCTCTTGCCTGCATTGAATTTTGTTTTTTAAATTTTGCCTCCGTTAGCATAAGACTTCTTGTTGAATTGCCAGCCAGGCTTTTGTTTCTTTCTTTCACCTTTTAGGAAGAAGTTTTTTCTGTGCTGGAGATTTTGGTGGCCTTTCTTTGGGGTGTTGTGATTTCTTTCCAGTCTTTCCTTACGTATCATGGCATAGGGTATGGAATATTGCCTTGGCCTGGTTTAGGTCAGTTCTCCTGTTTCTGTCCCAGCTCCCTGTGCTGCTCCAGACCCTTTTCCTGTGTGCTCGGAGAAACCAAGAAAACGAACATTGTTCGCTCTGTCCAGAACTGCTCCGTAACAACTGAAAACATTGGAGTGTTATCAGTGTTGTATTTCTCCAGAACGGTTATGTACCATCCACCTTGAGGAAACGGTATTCTGACCCTGCTGAAATTAAGGCAGTATCTACCCCTTGTCCCGTGCCATTAATTTTATGCTCTGGTCTTGTATTAATCTTATATATCCTAACTATTTACTGTTTCCTGTCTTACTTGATGTTTACACACTTCTAATTTCCACATCCTGTGGTCCGTCCGTGTAAATGGTCTGTCCGTGATGTTCACTTAGTTCATGCTTTTGGGCTCTGTCTTTCATAGCTGTCCTTCGGTACAAGCGAGAGACTCCACTGTCGGATTACTGTTTGCTAAACTAGTTCTGACTTCAGCAGAATTCATTCCTCTTTAGTTGGGGTGGTTCTTATTGTCATAGTGTATTGAGGCCTGTAACAATTGTAGCGATGATGGCATGCTGTATTGTGTAGCAACTGTTAATTCTTCCACAGCGTCAACTCCCTTTGAGGTACACAACAGACACCAACCATTCTGCTTTACCCGGCAGGTGCCTGCAAGTCCTTTAGGAAAAGCGATCCCACGAGTAGGCTTGTCTTTGCTTAAGGCAGGAATAATCCAGTCTGTGTTGCTCAATGTGTTTTTTACTTGCACCACTGGGTCTTTACCCTTTTTCTATGGTACGCAGAATGTTTCATTGGACAGGACCAGCCCGGCTGACAGATCCCGGAGTGTTGACTAACCAGGTGGCTTTTGCTAAATACGTGTCCCGGTGTTTGAATGGAATGCACTCGTGGCTCGCTTTTAAAGTAGTCTTTAATAGGCTGGTGTATCGTCTGATTTTTCCAGATGCTGTGTGTGGTAGGGGACGTGATATACCAACTCAGCATTGTGTTCTTTTGCCCAGGTGATTATGAGGTGGTTTCAGAAATGAGTTCTGTTGTCTGACACTCTTCAGTGTCACCAGAAGGCTTGCTTTTCAGGGCCCAGGATAGTACTGAGGGCTGTAGCAATGTGCACGGGGCCTGTTTCCATCCACGCGGCGGTTGCTTCCACCATTGCGTGTGGTGCTCGGCTGGCCAACAGCTGTAATCTTTTCGCACATCTCATGGTTCGCTGAAGTTAATGAGCACTTTCTCTTTGTTCTCCTCCCGTTTTAGTAATGGCCCTTCTCCTGCTTCGTCTTATCTTGTGAGCTTCTGTCCTTGTTAAATGTTCTGGCTTTTGTAGACGTTTTTTTCTTCCCGCTTATGGGGGACAACAGTTATGAGCACTTTTGGTTCTCTGGTTTGAACTGTTGGACTTATAGGGATCGGAGAGACCACAAACTAGTTGTGAGAGTCATGGCAGCTGTGGGGCCCTTTAGAAGGGTTACGGTACCCACAGGCCCATTACAAAGACTGAAGCAATTGCAGAGCCTGTTGCAGGGATTGGAGCGGCTGCAGGATGTGTTGCAAGGGTTGGAGCAGCAGCAGAGCCCGTCGCAGGTGCTGGAGCGACCACAGGACTGCGGAGGACGCAACCTGGCTGTTCTTCATCAGTGGGTCATCCTGCTTTGTTTTCAATTTTTGGAACTGTGACTAAATTCACTTGTAGCTATTATTAATATTTTTTAGATAATAAAAGAGATTTAGAAGCTGCAGAAGTCCAGACGTCAGTACTGAGTGCTTGTGTCTGTTGCCTAATATATCTGATATTGTTAAGAGGAATAATGAAGAAAAAAAAGATTGTTAATTTGCCCAATACATAAAAAAGAAATCAGGTTCCAAACTGGGTCCCTTCTGAGAATGTCGAGTCATGCTGTCTGATGTTTCTCATTTATCTCATGTATTTATGGAACATATATGTTTTCTAAATTAAGCTTGTTAAGCATTTTTTCAACGTTGTTGTCCTTGGCGCATATCCTCTCAAACATTTCATAGTAGCTGCTAGTCGAAAGTCAGAAAGAACTTTCTCTTACATCCTCCTGCCTGCAAATACAATAAAAGATGAACGAAAGGGGAAAAAATCTTCTGTTTCTTGAATGTCTGTAATAGGATGTGCTGGGATTTGGGAAGGCAAAATCCTTGCTGTTGTCCTCCCATATGTGTTTATGAAGCCATAATGAATCATTAAATTAGAGCTATTGATAGGTTTTTAACTCCAGGCGGGGATCATTTTGTTCATTTAATCTGATATCATTCATATCAGAGAACGGGGATCGTGTCCGGGGATCTCTGCGTTGAGATTTTTTTGGGAGATCTTGCTGATTGTAAATTCGTTTCTTCATCGGCACTGAGGCTTTTCTTTTACTTCAGCGCATAGCAATGTGGGTTTTCTCTCTGTTTTTTGTTGGATTTTAAAGGTTGGATTTACTATTTCCTCATCGTAAACAAGAGAAATGTTGTTTTTCTGTTTACGTGGAAATTATTACCAGGAAGTGACCGATGTCACACGCTCATAGAAGATGAAAAATTCTTTGCGGTTATGAAATCACCACATACGATCTAAGTTGCTGTCGCGATTCTGGATTCGTTCATTATCTATTTCCATTTGCTTTAGTATTTTTTTTTAAGTATTTTTAATACTTTAGGCTCTTGGCCTCAGTTCTACCTTTTGAAAAAGATTTCCGAAAGCTAATTAGGTTCGTGTTGATAACCAGTATTATTCTCTGCTAGTTTCACTGGATGTAGCCTTCTGGAATTCTGAAGTTTTGAATTGAAATGCTAAAACTAAACAAAAAGTTTAGAGCAGTTTGCAAATTTGTGAACTTTAACTTTTCATCTTGTGTAAGAGTGTAAGACCGCTCGCGTCCCATCTCTTAAAATGCAGTTAATCTGCCTGGTTATTCTCAAACTTTCTTATCATTTAGGAATCTTTTTTACTTTTGATATGACTAAGTCTGCTTATCTTATCCTCCTATATATTTTCAAGCGGAAAAATCCGTGACGGTCCTTGAAACAGCTCCTTTTGAAATGTTTTCCCTGCTCCGTTCAGCGCTATGAAATACGGTTGTCTTTTCTGAGTAGCAAAAGTCACCGTTCATTCTTCTGTAGTGACTACTGAATCTCAGTCCCGAGGTATTCAAATGGAGGAAAAAAAAGACAGAAAGTCGAAATTGTTCACTTCGGCACAGAAGTTGATTTTTATTAACTTATTTTAAACGTATTTTAGCATTTCAAAATGAAACGTATACATGTGATATCATCGTTACAGTACCAGATGTTGTATGTTAAACACGTTATCGCTTTGGGAAAATAGTAATTTTTGGTATGTATCGTTATTTCATTCAAAGAGGGTTTGCTGCTCTTTTCTAGTTTCTGCATGTGAAATTCTAGCGGGTGAGATACCGACTGTTATAAATAAAAAAATATTTTAGGAAATCTGTAGTCAGATTCAAATCAGAGCTGGTTAGTTCTATAGATAGCAGAGCTGTGTTTGCCAGCCTTCTGCACTTTGTTTCGCGTGCCTGTCTTTTCGGTTAGAATCACCTAAAATCTGTTGATTTTTTTGGATGATTTTTATTCCCCGTCAAAACTGTGATCATCTTTAATATTGAAAAATGCTTAGCGTATTCAAGGGCACAGAAAACTAACCAATCTAAAAGGGGATGTTAGTCTGCTACGGAACTTCCATTATGTTCTAGTGTGTGAAGTCCACTACTTTTTGTTCCTTTGCAGTTTTCTTTCCTCTTGTTCATTTTCTACTTTTATTTTTCTGAAGACAAGCGAGCATTTTATATTTTTTGGTACTGTCTTCAATCTGTTAGGCTTTCTACGAGTTGTCTTTTTCCATACCTGCTGTTTGCATACTCTTGCCTCTGCTCTGTTGGTTTTGTTTTGTTTTGTTTTTTTTAAACTGGAGTGGTCCTCAGTGTATTTCCTGCACTACTTGTTTTAGTTGTGTGTCTGCATCAGATATTCCTATGAAGGAGAGACCAGTCAATCAAAGAGACTTGTTTGTGGCTGATGGTACCGGAGAGCTTAAACAACGTTTGTACAAGTATTGATCATCTCTGGTTGCTGTAGAGTTTGATGTTGTGAGTTCATGTGTGCTTATACTTACACACAAGAGCTGCTCTGGAATGTGCTGCTGCAGATTTTGACTAGTGTGGCATGCAGGCTCTTGCTCGTTTCTGGTGAAAATGCGCAGCTAATGGTGGCGAGTATGTTAAAAGATAGTGTTTTGTAGCCGAGAATGTGCTCTATAAAATAGTGTTATTGTGCTCTTTGTATCCACTGCAGTTCTCGTGGCAGTAAATAGGAAGCATTACTTTTGGAGCAGCCTACGTATATTTAGGATGGATGGATGGACGGATAGATAGATAGATTCTTCAAAGTCCACTAGTGTTTCAGTTCTGGAAGCCAACGTGTCCAAGTCATGCACATTTTACTACTTACTGCATGATATAATCTAGTTGCAGTGGAAATGCTAAGTCACAGCACGAACTGGTGATGGAGCACCCGCTGGGAAGGCAGGGCCAACGCAGGGGAACTCGGGTGCATGCAATGCACCAGACCTCGTTTAAGGGTTGGCAGTAGAGGTGACGGTTTCTAATCTGGAGATCCCCGCTTATCGCAGAACCTTCCAGGCCTTCTGAAAGTAAATACACCTTCATTTCAAAACAGAAAGGAAAATTGGCTTTGGGACGTAGATATCAGTCGTGCTATTTTGCGACGAATATTCTTTCTATAAATTTCAATTATAACATTAGTAAATAACATTAACTATTTTCATGCTAGCCGAGGCAGTGTTAATGCCATACAGGTGGTTTGGTTGTTGCAGAGTGATGAATGCGTATTACTAGCTGTCTCTTTCTTGAGTTTCTTCACTTCTATACTTCTTTAATCTGTGCCAGCTGAAACTTACTAGAACTCCAGAAGGGTCAGCCGGGGCGCGCATTCATGCCGCTTCCTCCTCTTTTTCTTAGAAGAAGAGAATAAATATGTTTGCGTCTTTTAGCAAGTCACTCGTTCAGGTACTACGAGCTTCCCCGCAATTTTGATAATGATTTAATAGGTTGAATATCCACGTCATCACTAGAACAACAACAACGTCGGAATATTCAGAGAGCGAAGCGAAAGAAATTCAACGGGCAAGGTTTATGTATAGACTTCCTTCTAAAAGTGGGAGGAACTGATTTGTTATCCACCTTCTAAACTGAAAATCGGCTTAGAGATAAATATACGAGCTAAAAAGTCCTGCTATTGGAGCATCAGTGTACTCAGACTTGGATATTCCAAACTAAGTCTTTGGTTTGTCTTTGACAGAACGACTTCTTTGTGAGAAAAAATATTCGAAGACAATAGAGAGACCTTCAGTTAAGGTCAGCAGTTGAGAAGATCTGTTTGCCTCAACTGCAAGCACAAGATGACTGACGTTGGAAGGGGCCACCTGTTACCACAGAATCACAGAATCACAGTAGGGGTTGGAAGGGACCTCCAGAGATCATCGAGTCCAACCCCCCTGCCAAAGCAGGTTCCCTATACCAGGTCGCACAGGTAGGCATCCAGGCGGGTCTTGAATATCTCCAGAGAAGGAGACTCCACGACCTCCCTGGGCAGCCTGTTCCAGCGCTCCGTCACCCTCACCGTAAAGAAGTTCTTGCGCACATTGGTGCGGAACTTCCTATGCTCCAGCTTCTGGCCATTTCCCCTTGTCCTGTCTCCGCACACTGCTGAAAAGAGTCTGGCCTTGCCACTTTGCCCCCCACACCTTAGATATTTATAGACCTGGATCAGGTCTCCTCTCGGTCTTCTCTTCTCAAGGCTAAACAGACCCAGTTCACTTAGCCTTTCTTCATAGGGGAGATGCTCCGGGCCCTTCACCATCTTTGTGGCTCTCCGCTGGACTCTTTCCAAGAGATCCCTGTCTTTTTTGTACTGGGGAGCCCAGAACTGGACTCAGTGCTCCAGATGAGGCCTTATCAGGGCAGAGTAGAGGGGGAGGATCACCTCCCTCGACCTGCTGGCCACACTCTTTTTAATGCACCCCAGAATGCCATTGGCCTTTTCGGCCACAAGGGCACACTGCTGGCTCGTGGCCGACCTGTCGTCTGCCAGGACACCCAGGTCCCTCTCCGCAGAGCTCCTCTCCAGCAGCTCATCCCCCAACCTGTACCGGTGCATGCGATTATTCCTCCCCGGATGCGAGACTCTACACTTGCTTTTGTTAAACCTCATCTGGTTTCTTACTGCCCAGCTCTCCAGCCTGTCCAGGTCTCACTGAATGGCAGCACAGCCTTCGGGTGTGTCAGCCAATCTTTCTAACTTTGTATCATCTGCAAACTTGCTGAGAGTGGCCACTATCCACTCATCAAGGTCATCGATGAAGATGTTGAACAAGACCGGACCCGGCACCGACCCCTGAGGAACACCGCTAGTTACGGGTCTCCAGCCAGACTCTGCACCGCCAATGACGACCCTCTGTGCTCTGCCAGTCAGCCAGTTCTCAACCCACCTCACTGTCCACTGTTCTTATAGAACTCACTCGTTGACCAAGAGGAAACGGGGAATCCGGATTGTCTTTCTAGTTCAGTCACAAGTTACAGGTGTTTCAACCTGGATTATGTACCGCTTTGGGGTTTTTCTTTTTTTTTTTTTTTCTTTTTTCTGCTACTCGTATTTTGTTTGGATTTTTTGAGCTTCATTTCTAAAGTAGGAAAAAATATTCTTCTTAGAGAAAATCACCAGAATGCTGAAGGTAATTTCTGTCTAAATAGGTTATAAGCTTTTCCTACAGACTTTTCTTCCATACACCCTAGATAATATGAGAAGTGATTACCTGTGTTTGAAAAGTAGTGTTTTATTCAAATTTACAAACTATTTTATGTTGAGTTCTTCTACACACGGCTCATTTTCACATTTTTAATGCAAATTAGTAGAACAGCTGTGCGATAGTTGGTATACGATGAAATTCGACTACACGCTCGTGACTCAAGGAGAAGACCAACCTCACGTAGCGTAGCACACGGGCCCCGAGCTGCACGTGAGGGACGAATAAGACACATTAAAATGAATCAGATACTAATCTAATACTACTAAAATGATACTAGTACATACGAGAAGTTGCAAATGAGCAAGAGTAATTGTCCTTATGTCTTTCTTCGTCATCCTAACACAAATCCACTGGAATTTTGGCAGCTTTTCTGTCGAGAAGATAGTGCCAGTCCCTTGGAGAACTTCAGAACGCTACGACCGATGGATTTCACGAGTAACCACGGCAGCCTCGCCCTTCCTAAAGCCTCCTACATAAAGATTTCAAAAAAGTACACGTAGCTCTGCGTGCTTTCCAGTACAAAATAAAGTTTGATATTGTTAAATTAGAGATGTAGTGCGGGTTTTAATTCCGATTGCATCGTTCCGTATACTTCAACTGTCACGACTATCTTGAAAACCCGAACTGGCCATGGAATTTACACAACACATAGTGACGTTGCTCTAGACCGCGGGCATGGGGAAAAACAAAACATACGCTTCAGAAAACCAGCTACAAATGCAAAGAAACGATAAAGTACAAGGAATGTATTGCAAGCGCTGGTGAGGAAAATCTTTTACTCCATTTTCAGGTGAGGTTTATAACTGGGCTGTAGAGAGTAAAAAGCTGAACTATCAGCATTGAGTTTTATAATATTTATGGCAGGAAGAAGGAGCGTTAAGACATTTATTGAGGTTGGTTAAGCACATCAACGAAGCTGGGGAGAAGTGTGCAAAATCTCGTGTGAGTGCAAACGTAATCTTGCGAGAGTTATGCTATTACATGAAACAATAAATAAAGATAACTTCGGCTCTGCATCACGGCTACTAAAGCTGTAGATATTTTCTGTTTCCAAAACCGTAGCTTAGGGACAGGAAGAGTTATATTTTTAACTAGGGTTAAGCTGGGTACAAATGGAAGTCGAGCACTCGATTATTCCTGTGCTTTTTTTTTTTTTTAAATTTATTTAAAGAGGAATTAAATAGTAACTACTTCAAAACTGTGAGTTCCAAAACATCACGAGATTTCTATAGAATAGATCTGGAGCAAAGTGATCGGACTTCCTTGGCCCAGCACCGGCGCCTTTTTTTCCTGCGTATGTATACTGAAGGGCAAGGGGACATAGGGAAATTTCCTTACCTTTTAAGTTAAATACGATTCATTTCGAGAACCTACACACAGTCTACATGAGTATGGGTCGGGTAACCGGAAATTCAGATTCGGACTTAGGGCCCCGGCGCACACCGTCAGCATCAAAGAAAAACGGACAGGCAGAGAGCGACGATAAAGGTGCCCGAAATCATGTAAAAAAGAAAAAACGCTGGGGGCAGAAAGAAAGCTACTCGGGAGGACAGATACAGAAAATCTGGTGGAACAGACAGAAAAAAATCACATTTTGTTATGGAAATCTCTGCCGGTAGTCAGGAAGGAATACTCTGCCTTCTCTCGTAATACCGCACGAGCCAAGAAAACTTCCTATTCTGCTGTGCGGCATACTCCAAATCATGCTACGCTCTCCTGGCGTATACTTAAGGTTACGCAAACTTCAGATAATACAGAGCGCTGTGGGCTTTATATGAAACTTCCATCTTAGGAGGATTTTTTTTTGGTACGGTGGTGACAACTTATGTGAAAAGTGTACTTTTGGAAACGGCAAACACTGACCTGAACAGTAAGTGCTACTATTTATCTCTGGTAGCAATGTAGATGTTTGCGAGGAATGAGTAATTTAACACGGAGCGCGCCAGCAAGAAGGTTCATCCCTCGCGAAATTCTGTATCTAACGTTTTCTTCGCAGTACAGGTTGTACGCAGATGTCCAGGTGTCTAGGAAGCCCGTCCGCTGTTTGAGCACTTGAATAGTTCTTGAACGTCTACGTATCTTGAATTAGCTCTCATTGCTGATCAAATGCTTAAGGTCAGCTCTTTGATTAGAAATACATAATCATGATAACCGGGGTTACTCGGGCTACTTCAGTTTCGTGTTACAGTAACTTAGATGTGAATGTGACAGTTACGTGAAATCCTGTTCGTATTCGGAGGGTGGCGCTCACCGATTCTTATGAAAATACCATTTGGTTCCGCGTGCCGTGAGCAATTGCTTCGTCCAGTTTAACGTATGTAAAAGGTCGACTTTGTTCTACGAGTATCCTTTGCCTCGTCTGTGCTACATTTTGTGTAATGCCGTTCCTTCAGGTTACAACGTGACGCCGTCTCCGGGTGTTTGATGTAAGGTTGCCTTGTCTCAGGCGGTCGGAACGGTCTTCTGTTGTCAGCGGTTATTCTTCAGTGCTGGTAAAGGAGAGGGAAACACGTACGTGTAGGGGAATCCCGGGAGATGAACTGTCTGTGGAGGAACCTCTCTGATTTCCCCGTTCTCTTCTCAGATGAAGATTGAAAAAACGAACGACCTTCCGTCTGTGTAACTGAGTACTTCAGCGAAGGCGGTTTGACAGCCGTCTCTATGACAGAGCAGACGGCGGGAGAATATTCTAGGTATATTCTTTCCCTCCGGTAGATTCTTTCATTCTGGCGTACCGTTGATGCAGAAGGAAAATTCACAGCACAAAGTGCTCGCTAGGAACGTTGTTTTTTGAGAGGGAACCGATGCTTCATTATTTTTGGAGGGATTTGAGAACCGTAGAAAATATTTCTGATATTAGTTACTTGAAAGGACGTTCGGGCAAAAGAATGAAACGTTCTTTATTCCTTAACGAATTTTTGTACTCTTTTTAAAGAGAAGAGGTAGTCAGGTGTGTGGAAAGTTGGGTTTCTGTATAGTTTCTCCTTCGGGTGTCCTCCCAGCACAACCTCACCTGACGCTTTAAATCGGAGCTGGAGAACTGAGAAGAGATTATTTAAATGTCTGAGGATACGGCGGTAGTCCTGACAAGAAAGTGAACAAATAGGCGAGCCTGAGCTACCCTCTGCGACAAGTGAGTGTCAGGACAGGGACCGAAAGAAACGTTTCAGTCGGCCAAGAGAAGATACGAGGCTAGTTTCTGTGCCGATCAAGAGACATCTGGTTTGTCAGACCTTTTCAAAGCAGCCAGGGGGGGGGGCGTAGTGAAACAAAGATCTAGCTACGGAGGCACGAGAACGGGCGGCTTTTAAACTGCTGCGGTCGCAGTTTATTCTCCGGCTGCATGCAACGCTCTCAACGGAGTGCTTGGATTCCACGTGCCTCTGTGTGATTACTCAACCGAAGCTGGCGATCGTAGCCTTTAGAATGCAAGACATAGTTTTGTTTAAAACTTTAGTAGACCTTTTCCTAGCTGTACGTAGCACGGAGTGCAAACCTCTTTTTCATACTAACAAAACAGTTCCACGCAAAAAGCCACAAGCCGTGAAACGTTAGTTAGCAAGTAACATTATTGAGGTATAATGTGAAAAAACTATCAAACAATTCTTCTCTACAAAGTGAAAATGTATGGAAATTATAAGCAACGATGAGTCAACGTAGAAACGAATCAGAATCCGCCGCTCTAAATTAAAGGCGTTTGAAACAGAATTGCTATATGCCTAAGCATTTTGAGAGTGGAAAGGTGGATGTATGTTCTGGATCACTTAAATAAATGCGAATTAAAAATACTGCATCTGAATAAGGTCGAAAGAAAAACTTCTGTTGCGACGCAGCAGTAAGTCAGTAAACGTTCAGTTTTCTCAAATGTCGAAATGTGGCTTCCCGCGGTACCGCGAGGTTACGCTGGGGATGGATTCGATTCCTACCCCTGCTGCTGCTGATTCTTATTAGATGTACGATATCGTTTCTGTTCAGGGTACAAATATCTGACAACTGCAAAGCCGGTATTTAAAAAGTACTCTGTGGCGTGAATGTGTGAAACCGCTTTTTATGTGTTTAAGTTTAGAGATGGAGAGGGGAAAAAAATAAATAATAAGGTCTTTCAGTTTCCAGCTAGCTATTTAAAGGGATCTTTTGGTAGTGGGTTCATGGTGTGCTTTTTTTTTTCTTGGCTTTTTTTTTTTTTCTTTTTTTTTCTTTTTTTTTTTTTTTTGGCATCCAGCTTGAAAGATTTCCTTGCAGTTTTGTCCTTGACCGTGTTGAATGGCTGGTGAATCTTCTGCCTTGTTATAGCTTTGTTGTACAAAGGACTTTTTACAGCGCTCAAAATAGGATGGCCTTTTCAAGCGCACGCCGTGCCTCTTTCTGAGGAGGAGAGTGCAATTTAATTTTTCGTGTCTCTGAAATTCAGTCGGAGCCACAGCTTTTTGCAGCGCTCCCGCAAGCCTGGAGCAATGCTGTATAACCACGTATTCCGAGCAGCTGAAAGTCGCTAACAATCAGAACTACACCGCCATTTTTTTTTTAACGGTAAGGTGACGTTCTTTTCAGCATTTATGTTCAGTTCTATGTTTCATATGACGCATCTCGTTTTAAGCAAATGCCACCATCTACAACGCTGCAGGATGGTTAAGATACGCAAATATTGACTTTTTATTTTTATTTTTAATTTTTCTATCGGAGGTTTGTTTAAAGTTTAGCACCTTAGAAAGACCTGCAAGTAACTTCCTTCGGTGCTTTGCTGTTTCTAGCATGCCAAACGTTTATCTCTCAGTCACCGTTGTTTTCACTGCTGATAGAGCCTTGTATTACTTCAATAGGTCCTGACAAACTTGTGATGTTATTTCGGAGCGCCAAGAAAAATACAGGTACTTTAGCCAGAAAAAGAAAGTTCAGGCAGGCATTCCGCACCCTAGCGAGCTCTACAGGCAGGCTGTTAATAACGGAAGAGGAGAAGGCTGAGGTATTTAACAGCATTTTTGCCTCGTTCTTCATGGTCAGCTGCTCTTCCCCCAGACCTCGAGCGGATCGGTTGCAAGGCGAGGACTGCGTCCATCCTGCTGGAAGCGACGATCGGGTTGGCGGCCACCTGAGGAACCCGGCGTGTCCCAATGACATGCATCCCAGATCTTTGAGGGAATTGGCTTATATAGTTGCCAAGCCACTCCTGATGATATTTCAGAAGTCACGGAAGCCGAGTGAAGTCCGTGACGGCTGGAAAAAGGGTGATGTCACGCACATTTTCAAGAAGGGTAAAAAGGATGCCTCGGGGAACTGCCAACCTGTCAGCCTCATCTCTGTGCCGGAGGAGATTGCGGACGGACTCCTTTGGTCTGCCGTGATAGGAAAAGGGGAAATGGGTTCAGACCATTTGCAGTGACACACCTTCGCTTCATACACACTTCCGTATCAGGTGCTATTTTGTCAGACTGCCCCTCTGCTGCCATCTGTCACACGGCGACAAAGCGTAAGGGAATACCGGTGCCGAGATCCCCCTGGGATGCTTTCTTTTTAAAAACAAAAATGCTGAGGAGAGCTGGTTGCTCTTCAAGGATGCCTTCCTGAGAGCACAAGAACTCTCTGTCCCACTGAACAAAAAAGCAGGCAGAGGAGGGAGGAAGCCGGCGTGGCTCAGTAAGGACCTGCTGAGGGTGCTGAGGGCGAAGAAAGGTGCGTACAGACTCTGGAAACAAGGGCGTGCCACCTGGGAAGAATACAGGGATGTCGTCCGGACTTGCAGATGTGGGATCAGGAAAGCCAAGGCGCAGGTGGAACTGAACTTGGCGAGGGACGTGAAAAACAACAGGAAGACTTTCTATAGGTACATTGGCCAGAAGAGACAGGCCAAAGCGAGGGTACCTCCTTTGGTAAATGTAAAAGGAGAACTGGCTTCAACGGACGGAGAGAAGGCCGAGGTACTGAATGAGTTCTTTGCCTCGGTCTTCACTGGCGGCCAGGACTCCAGTGCTCTTTAACATCTTTATCAATGACATCGATGACGGAATCGAGTGCACCCTCATCAAGTTTGCTGACGACACCAAGCTGAGTGGTGCGGTCGACACGGTTGAAGGACGGGATGCCATTCAGAGGGACCTCGAGAGGCTAGAAAGGTGGGCCCGGGTGAACCTGATGAGGTTTGACACGGCAAAGTGCAGAGTTTTGCACTTGGGCCGGAGGAATCCCAGGCATCCCTACAGACCGGAAGGAGCGGTCCTTGAGAGCAGCCTTGTGGAGAGGGACCTGGGGTCTTGAAGGATGAAAAACTTAATATGAGCCAGCAGCGTGCCCTCGCAGCTCGGAAGGCAAATGGGATCCTGGGCTCCATCAAGAGAGGGGTGGCCAGCAGGGACAGGGAGGTGATTGTTCCCCTCTATTCTGCTCTTGTGAGGCCCCATCTGGAGTACTGCGTCCACGTCTGGAGCCCCCAGTACAAAAAAGACAGGGAGCTGTTGGAGAGGGTCCAGAGGAGGACCACAAACATGATCAGGGGACTGGAGCACCTCCCCTATGAGGGCAGGCTGAAGGAGCTGGGGTCGTTCAGCCTGGAGAAAAGAAGGCTGCGGGGTGACCTCATTGCAGCCCGTTGAGGGATATGGTTTAGCGAGAACCATTGGTGATGGGTGGATGGTTGGACTGGATGATCTTACAGGTCTTTTCCAACCTTAGTGATTCTGTGATTCTGTGTGATTTCAGTACCTAAAGGGAGCCTACAAGCAGGAGGGGAATCAACTCTTTGAAAGGGTGAGTGACAGCAGGACAAGGGGAAATGGTTTTAAGCTGAGGGGCCTGAAACAGTGATGGAGCACCTGGCGGGAAGGCGGGGCTGACCTAGGCGAGCTCAGGTGCATGTAATGCAGCTGATTCAGCAGAAGGGGTGGAGCCAGGGTCCCACCCCTTCCCAGACCTCATTTGAGGGCTGGCAGCGGAGGCGAGGGCCCCTGGCCGGAGATCTTTGCCTGCCGGAGGCTTTTTGAAGGTAAGCGGCGTGCTCCTTTGGTGGCTCCTGTGTTTGGGCTTGTTTTCGTTTGCTGCGGTCTAGGACTTTCCACCTTGCTATTGTTGCTGTGCTTTTGATCGTGCTGTAGCGTTACGCAGACCACGTGAAAAGCTGTTCTTCCTCCTGTTTATAATCTCCCTTCGAGTGCTAAAAGCCCCCAGTGAGGCTTTTTCTTCTCCAAGATAAACAAACCCGGTTCCCTCAACTTTTCTTGACGGGAGAAGTGATGCAGCCCTTGCACATTTTTTTCAGCCTTCCTCCGGACCCACTTCAGAGGCTTCGCCTTATTTCTCCTGGCGAGGGGCACGGGCGCAGGAATCTAGCTGGGGCGTCTTAAAAATGGGTAGGTGGTGTGCTTCTAGAAACTGGGGAGTTGCCTGACCACCGTGGCTGACGAAATCTGATGGTGAGCAGCGTGGCCATCGCATCGGGCCGTCTCTCTGAGACTCTGGGTCGTGTGTTATCAGGCCCCGTGGACTTGAGCGCACCTAGTCTCGTCGGGTAGTCTCAGACTCGCTCTTTTCCTACATCGGGAGGGATTTTGCTCCCGCAGTCCCCGCCCAGAAGCACAGGGACGTGAGAGATGCGGAGAGCAGACGGCCAGAGGCGAAGAACTCGCTGTGCGCCTCAGCCTTCCCTGTGACCTTTGTTGCCTTTTCTCGCTTACGGAGGGAGTACGCTTTCTTTGGCCCTTCTCTTCCGAGCGGTGTGCCTGCAGAAATCTTTTCTTGTTATTTTTTGTATCTCCTACCGAGTTCAGTTTCATCTGTGTGTTGGTTGATTTGCCTCCGTGTGCCTGGAAAGCGTCCCCGTATTTTCCCAGGCGACGCTTCCCTGTTTCCCCGGCCCTTACTTTCTTCTCCTTTTCTCCCATTTTTTAACCTTTCTTTCTTCTCCTTTTCTCCCATTTTTTAACCGGCGGGCTGCCAGTTTCCTGCCTTCTGAGCTTGTTTTCTACTGCGGGGGGCTGGAGAACTCTCATGCTCTCAGAAAGGCATCCTTAAGGAGTTCTTTTTATGCTCTTTTCAAATTCAGCATTTGAGAAAAAGAAATAGACATATATTTCTTCTGAAATTCTTGTCGGTTTTTGCAAGTGGTCCTTACTGGTGTGTCTCGGAAGTCTAAATATTGTAAGCACTAAGATTTGGGTGACTGTAAGGGAACTGCCAAGCCAGGGCCCGAACTGCTGATTGAGCACCTGGAAAAAGAGAAGGGAGGGGTCGGGCGTGGGAGCACAGGTGAAGGCGATTCGCCTGCAGGAAGGGAAGGATTGGAGCCAGGCTCCACCCCTCCTAAGCTTCATTTAAGGGCTGACTGCCTCTGAGGAAGGATCTCTTCCGGGAGATCCCTCCTCGGTGGAGTTCTTCCTAGATCTTCAGAGACTGGTGAGCGTTCTTCTTTTTGCGACATCTCCTCGTTGCACCGGTCCCGGTGCAGTTAGGAAGATGAAATCTGAAACCTTGCTCTTTCCTCGCTTTTCTTCCCCGTATCGCTGTTTTTTTGTTGCACCGGGTGTTACGAACCTGTGAACTGATGCGAACTGCTGAGAAAGGCTAAATGGGGTAAGGAAGGTTATGAGACCTCCCGTTGTCCTTACGCAGTTTAGTTTTATTTCTATTATGTTTTCAAATGAGAAATCCGCTTAGTTTGACATTCGTTGAGTAGGCTTGGGCGGAGTTTGGTAACCTGAGTTGATGGAGAAGGGAGATGACTGCGGACGTTACCACACATAAGCGTAGAAACTAGAGAAGATTAGAGCTTCCTCAGGTGCCAGGGGATAGGAGCTCTATATAGACAGTGGCAGAACAAAGGTCAAATTACTGAAACCGTTTGCGATCAAATGCCGTTCGTTGTCGACAAGCTTATGTGAACGAAGGCTTGAGGATTTTGTTTCTGATTTGTCATCAAAATTTAGAAAAAAGAAAACCTTTTTCTCTTCGCCGACGGAGAATACACACTTGTAGCCCGGGCCTCTGTCTAAAGCGAGGGTAAGGAGAGTTGGAGAGTTTATACTTGTACGTATAAGGGAAAACACAACGGAGACTGGGTACGCGTGCTGGCAGCTCGATTCTGAAAGCAGTTAAAACATTACAGGCCAGGAGAGGGACTTCTTCGGAGGTTTAAGGTTTTATAGCTGCGAACCGTACGTCTTGCTCGGCCATTCTGGATATTAATGGTAGGATACGTGCTAACAACATGAACTGTAAAATGACGTGGAGCGTAGCAGTTAAAAACATTCAACTTCGGGTGGGAGAGCATCTTTACTCATAGCTATGAATTAATTGCCCATTTGAGATAGATCTTACAGAGGAATGAAATGAGAGGGACGCATCCGTTAACTCCAACAGTCTAATACGGCCTGATTCAGTATTTGCTTTATCATCTGTTTTTTAACTATTCCTAAAGTTTACCACCGCTCAGAGTCACCCCACCGCTTGACAGAACGCCCACATCCCGGAAGGGAGATGCGTTCACTGGAGGTTCAGTTCCAAGCATGTATTATGTGCTTGAGTAGGCAAGGAAGAGACTTGGCAGTAAACAGCCCTTCCTTCCCCTACCTCTTAAAACAATGATTCAGCCCCCTAAGAAAGAGGCTCCAAGCAGTTGTCAGAATAAACACAACTGAGTGCAGCTACGAGGCAGGCACCAGTCAGATTCCATGGCTTCTCTTTGGTATTTCTATAAATGATCAGGACACAGGAGGCAAATGTGTATTTATTATGTTTGCCAATTATCCTACATTAAGAGGAGCTGCAGTCTCACCCCAGCTACGCGTACCGTGCAGGGATGAGGGCAGAGACCGACCCCCCACGAAAAAGGATCCAGGGGTAGCAGTAGACAGCAAGTTAAACTCAAGCCCCCGGTGTGCAGCAGCAGTCATCAGGGAGGGACAACCGCACCACCCCGGGAGCAGCAGGCCCAGCGCTACCAGGCGAGGAAAGGACAGGATCATCCCGCTCCACGGTGTTACAGCCTCACTGCGAGCATGTTAGCAGTTCTGGGCAATGCAGTATAACACCAAGAAGAAATGAGAGTCTCAGAAAGCATTCAAGGAAGGGCTGAAAATCCCTCTGCGACGCTAGCTGAAAGGAGACTGTAGCAAGGAGGGGGTCAGCTTCTTTTCCCCTGCAGCTAGCAATAGGGGGGAGGAAACAGCCTGATGTTAGGACAGAGGAGGTCCGAAAGAGGGGGTGAGGTATT
Source organism: Phasianus colchicus (assembly GCF_987193195.1). NCBI lineage: Eukaryota > Metazoa > Chordata > Aves > Galliformes > Phasianidae > Phasianus > Phasianus colchicus. Next base: position 15,459,783 of record NC_143439.1, on the reverse strand, counting down.
TAAACAGGCTTTCCCCAGGAAGCAGCGACAGCCCAGGGCCGCCAGAGTTCAAAAAGCATTTGGATTTCACTCTCAGACGGCTCAGTCCAAGCCCGGGCAGCACCACAGAGAGCCAGGAGGCAGCAGTCCCTTCCAACAGGAGGTGCTTTCTCATTCTATAATGAAAAAAGAGAGACATTTCATTGAGTTAGTGTGTATTTGTTTCTTTGTAAGCTTCTCCTCTCGGCTCAGTAATACACATTTTAGATGCCCACCCCTGCAGAAAACAAGCCTCTGTTCTGTTTACCGCACAGAGCAGCACATCAAGCACCTGCCAACATCGCCTTGAACTTGTGAGTAAAATCACCTCATAACTCACTGAAGTTCTGTATAAAGTCAAGCCATTAGGAAAACAGTATCGTATCTAACTCATTGAACTGCATTTTGTATCCAAAATTCTCTGTGTTGCACTCGTATTTCTGCTGCTGTTTATCATTAACTAATTGAGAAACCAATGAATTGCAGCCTCTCGCACGAAGACACAATACGCTACGCGCAAACGCTTAACGCAGAGGCAGAACCCCAATGCAGTTCCACCGCTTTTGTTAAAAGCTCGGTACAGAGCACAAAGCGTTTGTCATTAGCATTAGAGTTTGGTCTCCCTTTGGGACAAAGGTCCACAGAAACTAACTTACAAGAATCGGCGCAAAGGGCTTTGCCAAGAAGCGCTAGCTCAGGTTACCTACCGAGAAACTGGAAAGCTCTCATTGAGTTCACCTTAAAAAAGGAAAGCAGAAGACTTTATCTGCAGGCCAGTCGCTGGCCAGTCCGCTCTCGGGACGGCGCACCCACCTTCGAGCTCGAGAAGCTCTACCGAATTCAAGAAACACTTCTGTCCAGAGCTACAGCCGCAACAGCGCAAACGCTGGCACCATACTGGGCAATTTCACTTGGTGAATAGAGCAAGTCTGGCACGTACTTTTGCAGTAGATACTGTGTACAAATATTTGCTATTCACTTAAGTCTTTTTATTTATTTATTTTATTTATTTATTTTTTTTACAGAGCACGCAACACCAAGCAGCCCATGGCTTCAGGGATCCGTTTTCTCTCTTTTCACATTCCCCGAGATACATATCAGCAGCAGAACAGACCCAAGAGCAGAAACAGGCAGCGCATCTTTGTTTTTTGGTGGTAAGCAAGGATTTAGTCATCATTTTAAGTCAGACGCAGACAGGTATCCACTTCACCGCAACGACTCAAGCTAGCTAAGCCTAACATTTCCACTTCAGCGCAGATACTCTTAGGCATCCCACTTCCTGCACTCAACAGCATTCACACCTGCAGTAGAAACAATCTTTCCAAAAAGCCCTCACAAGCTTTTTTTTTTTTTTTACAAAAGGCACATATCATAGGCCGCTTCCCATCTTGCGGAAGCGGGCTCAGTTACCAGTACTCTGGAAGCATACGATAAAAGAACAATTATATCTTAGGTATCTCCTCACTCTTCTTGAGGAAGTGAAACTGAAGCAATAGACTTCTCAGAGAGAGAGATCTAGCTTTTCACTGTGTAGTTCCAGACAATTAAGTTTTTAAGCTGCCCATCCAGCGATTCAATTGGGCACATTTAACAGGAGGCGTGCTCTTAACTGCAGAGCAAGACCTTACCCAAAAGGTAGAGAGCTCTCCTTGTGTTATATAAAACTAAGCAAGTACAATAATAAGCTCCAGAGAGTTCTCCCAGAAGGAGCGCTCTCAAGGGGCTTTACCCGAGGCTTGAAATAAACCAAGTTTTGTCTTTCAGCAGAAACCAGCTCCTGACAGCTCTCTCTTATCTTCGGGAGCACCACCACAAGCCAGCAATCACCACCCAGGAACCGCTCCCAGGACCCAGGGAAGAGACTCCTTTACCAGGGAGGTCTCCCCCCACCCCAGGGGGAGCCCCAGGCAGGCAGAGGGGGGAGCCCCAGGCAGAGGGGGGGAAGCCCCAGGCAGGCAGGCAGGTAGGCAGAGAGGGGGGGAGCTGCAGGCAGGTAGGCAGAGAGGGGGGGAGCTGCAGGCAGGTAGGCAGAGAGGGGGGGAGCTGCAGGCAGGTAGGCAGAGAGGGGGGGAGCTGCAGGCAGGTAGGCAGAGAGGGGGGGAGCCCCAGGCAGGTAGGCAGAGAGGGGGGGAGCCCCAGGCAGGTAGGCAGAGAGGGGGGGAGCCCCAGGCAGGTAGGCAGAGAGGGGGGGAGCCCCAGGCAGGCAGGCAGAGAGGGGGGGAGCCCCAGGCAGGCAGGCAGAGAGGGGGGGAGCCCCAGGCAGGCAGGCAGAGAGGGGGGGAGCCCCAGGCAGGCAGGCAGAGAGGGGGGGAGCCCCAGGCAGGCAGGCAGAGAGGGGGGGAGGGGGGGAGCCCCAGGCAGGCAGGCAGAGAGGCAGAGAGGGGGGGAGCCCCAGGCAGGCAGGCAGAGAGGCAGAGAGGGGGGAGCCCCAGGCAGGTAGGCAGAGGGGGGGGAGCCCCAGGCAGGTAGGCAGGTAGGCAGAGGGGGGGGAGCCCCAGGCAGGTAGGCAGGTAGGCAGAGGGGGGGAGCCCCAGGCAGGTAGGCAGGTAGGCAGAGGGGGGGGGAGCCCCAGGCAGGTAGGCAGGTAGGCAGAGGGGGGGGGAGCCCCAGGCAGGTAGGCAGGTAGGCAGAGGGGGGGGGAGCCCCAGGCAGGTAGGCAGGTAGGCAGAGGGGGGGGGAGCCCCAGGCAGGCAGGCAGGTAGGCAGGTAGGCAGAGGGGGGGCCCAGGCAGCCTTTTCCTCTGGAGAGCTGCTGCACTCCACCCGGAGCAAAAATAAATCCGTTACTGACCAGCACCCACCCTCCCACCAAAAAAAAAAAAAAATATAATCTCTCTGAGATAGTGCAATCCCCAGCCAACAGCCCCAACCCAAGGGGGAGAGCACAGCCCCCACACACAGCATGGCCATGCTGCATGTGCGGGCTGTGCTCTCCCCCCTCACAACACTCTAAGCCACCACCACCACCCCCCCACCCACAAGAGCCACCCCAGGGCCCAGGGAAGACAACACCCCCCCCCCAGGGACAGGCAACCCACCCAAGGACCACCACCACTAACACTCTACCTCACCAGCCTCCTCTGACTCCTCTGCACACACAGCACACTTCCCGGCCTCGGACAACGACCTTCCTCTCCAGGCACCAGCACCTGAGGAAAGAAAACACCGCACCGTGACCCCAAGCTCCCTCAAAACGCTTGCCGCAGCCCGGCAAGCTACACCTCTTACGCAGACCTGCCACGCGCCTTCAGGGCTCACATCCGCATACACCAGCACCCTCCAACTAAAACAAGTCGTGTCCTTCCGTGTCGGGATCGGGTGGCAAGGGACACCGCTTACCTCACTCCGTAGACTCGCACCAGCAGGAGCCCTGGGGCGCGGGCGCGACTCGCGCCTCCTTCGTCCCGTCGCCGACGACACCGCTTCCGCGCTCCGGCAGACCCCCGCCGCGCCGCCTCGCCCTGCAACGATGTCAGCCGGTGCCGCTTCCTTACCGCGTATCGCTCGGGAAAGCGCCCGGACGCGACCTCCCGAGCTCCGGCGAGGGGAGCTCCGCGACCTCTGCGCCGCTCTCCCAGCAAAAGCATTTTGACTTCTGGCGGTTAAAGCCTGTGAACGCTGCCTCCGCTGGCGCCCGAACAAGCCCATCCCCGTCAGCTACGCTACTGCTCTTCAGCTATTTACTTACGGTACAGACATTCCCCGTCACAACAACACACGAGGCGACCGGCTTCGTCTCCCCTCGTCGATGCGCCGCGACTCCTCCGTAGAAGCGTCTTCTTATCGTGCGAGTCGCTCGCAGACGTCACCTTGCTGAGGAGGGAAGCACGGCTCAATACCGGCGAGTTCTCTCACCGGAAGAGCAACTCCGCCACCTCGCCCGTCTGTCTCCGCTATAAGGAGCGCGCAGACATCCGCAACAACGTTCCGTTCGCGCAAGCTGCCCCACCGCGTCTCCGTGATGGCGGAGGTCACGCTCCTGAAATTGCAAAAGGGGAGCGGGGGAAAGAAAAAGCCTGTCCTCCCATCCCGCCCTTCTAAAAAGCGGCAGCGCCGCGCTCGTCCCAAACAAAAGGAAGCGGCCGAGCGGCGGCCCTACGCGAGCCCCAGGAAAAAATATCTTACCTAGCGACTCCCAAGCCGCTCACCGCTTCCGCCATCTCACCGGTTCGGGGTGACGAGAGGCTCCGCTGCAGCCTTCAATAGCAGAAACCCGTTTCGGCAGCACCGAAGTCGGAGGAATACGGCCGCATCCCGCTCGCTCCTACCCACGAGAACGGGAGCAACCGACGCGCCCGCTAAAAAGCCCCGGAGGGAAGGGCCGAGAGCGCGCTGCGACTCGGGGAACCGAGCGGCAGCCCCCTCCGAAGACGAGAAGGCTGCCGGGCGGCGATGTTACCCCGACTCCGAGAAGCCGGAGGCGGCGAGCGCCGGGCGGCCCCGCATGGCTCCCGAGCGCCGGCCGCCTCGTCGCTAACAGAACGGCTCACCGGTTCCGGCTGATCTTCGCCGGGAGACATCTCACCGCAGCCTGAAACGAAACAACGCAACAGAGAACATCACACAGAATCCCGAGGGCTCCTTCGAAAAAGCAGCCCCCCGCGGCACAAGGACGGGACGGAGGAAAGAAACTCACGCCAGCTTCCGCGGCCGACGAACCCCGGCGGCTCTCTCGTGGCTCCCGGCGGCCGCCGGCGGGGCTTAACAGGCTTCGGGGCGCACCCGGAGGGACGAAACCCACGCCAGCTCCCGCAGCCGACGAACCCCGGCGGCTCTCTCGTGGCTCCCGGCGGCGCTGAAGAGGCTTCGAGGCGCACCCAAAGAAACGAAACCCACGCCAGCTCCCGCAGCCGACGAATGCCGGCGGCTCTCTCGTGGCTCCCGGCAGCCTCCGGCGGGGCTTAAGAGGCTTTGGGGCGGAGCCGCCCCGCCCGCGGACGAGGCGCAGCTGTGCCCGCGGTCCCGCGGCAGCTGGGAGTCGTTGCCTCGTTAGCGCCGGCGGGGCTCGGTAGGGCCGGCCGGGGACTCTGACAGTTAGACACGCGGACTCTAGATCTGAATTAGGGACTTAAACCGCTCTTTCCGTTACGGTGTGTTACGCGCTTCTCCTCACCTCGTGGCGGGATTCCCTAACGAGTCCCATAATTGCGTCTAATTCGAACGGATCCCTTGCGCGTCTCACGCGACGCCCTTCCGAAGAACGTCCCCAGCCTTAGCGGTTTCCAGAGGCCCCCTGCTGCGTGCCGTCTCCGCTCCGCTTTCCCTCCCCCCTCGTCCAAAAACGTAACTAAGTAACTAACTAAATAAAAAGATTGCTAACCCCGTGTAAAAACTTTGTACCTGACGGAGAAAACGGGACTGAAGGCGGCGCTGGAAATACGGGACTAGCGATGCGACAAAGGCCCGAACGGACCGGTGACATCGTGTAGGAAATATCCAAATCATTTTCTAGGACGGTATCTCCGATAAAGCAGATTTGATTCGCAATTGCAAGCAGGAGAGCCCGCAGAAAACAGAGTTACATCTTTTATTCCCTATTCCCCGACGCTTCTCTCTTCCTGCCCCGCTTCCTCGTTGGCTGAGCACTTCAGGTTCACAATCTTCTCGACGCTTCACTGAACGTGGAAACACTGGACAAACATAAATTTTTGCTGCAGGAGCGTAAATCCGCAGTTAATTAACTAACTTATTCCACCCCTGATCATTATTTTGCGGATATCCGCTTGTCCTTCTTTCTACAAAGATAAGCTCGGGAGAGAGGCCGGGGAGTATCCCGGCGCCTGCCCTCACACCCCAACCTTCTCACACAGTTCGGCCTCGTGCAGAGGCCCTAACTTCTTCGATGTTTGCTAAATCCGTCTTTCTTTCGCTGAGAGTTTCTTATCCTAACAGAACAGCTCGACAATACGTTTTCTAATCCTTAGCACACTATACTCGCATCGTTTGGAAAATTTAACAACTATTACAGTTTTGCAAGAAAGAATTAATCACATAATTCAGTAATAACGTTTCTAAAACGTGCCGCTAACATACACAGGGTTTTACTTCTGAGATCAACTGTTTCTAAGGGTAAGTTACAGAATACAAATGCGTTACGTTCTCCTTCAAACCAATTGCTACTTTTTAATATCACACGCAGAAACAACGTTCCATTCCCACGATTGGAAGCGGAGCCGACCGGTGTTACGCGTAGGAGAAGCTGCTGCCCGTGAATACTTAACGAGATACTTTTGCAAGTGCTTGATAGCGTTTAGCTGTAAAAGGGAAGTCATTAAATCCCTACTCTGCAAGTTAGATATTACAAATCATTTAGCGCGCACTCAGGGAAGTCGGGTTGTCCCGCAAAGAAATAAATACAAAAGATTCAGATGCGTAACGACCGTGTTTTTGAACACGAACTAGGTGGCAACGTGCAGCTTTCAATACGGAGCCCAGAGAAATGACGAGTTGCTAAAATTCAAGGACAACTAAGCGTTCCACCTTTGGAAGCCGCGCTTTTCTCTGCCAACGGCAGGAAAAATGGCATTCACTGACGCTTCCTTTGAGAACAGAACAGAAACGGTCGTGAAAACAAACCCGGTGAAACATTCAGCAATACAACGGTCTCTACGGTCTCTACGTAACGCACTCGTTTGGCTCCAGTGGCTGACCCGTGTGAAGTTCTTTGGAGGTGAAGTGTGAATTACTGTTTTGGCTGTGGCGCGTTCCTGGGGAAATGCTCCTCTGAGAACTCTGTATTTCACAACGAAAGCAGTTCATTTTTTAGCTTGAATTGTGCATATTTAAAGTAGGTGGCCTTCTTCCTTCTTAGGTGGCACTGAATCAGCAGCCTGGCGTAGTGCTTTGCTACTCGTTAGCCCGATGCTAGCAAACACCACGAGGGAAAACCCAATGCAATGTAAAGCTGTTTGAGTTAGCTCTGCATTACGCAGTACAAAAGGGAACGTAGGCAGTACAGGAATACAGGAATATGCTTGCGTTACCTGAACAGCTTACAAGTTCAGAGCAACTGGCACAACAGAGAAGCAGTCGGGGAATCTTTTTTTTTTTTTTTTTTTTTTACTCAATAGATCAGTTACCTTCCACAAAACTAAAGCTAAAAATTCATAAGCAGCTAAGGAATGCATAGATAAACTCTTTCACGGTGGGTAACAGTGAACCAAACAGCTCTCGAGCATGATAAGATGGTGGGAATTTGTACGGGAACTGCTCAATCACGCCCTGAACTCTGATCGACCACCTGAGGCAAGCAATGAGTCAGCCCTGGGAGCACAGGTGGAGGTAATTCAGCTGCGCTACCAGAAGGCGTGGAGCCTGGCTCCACCTCTCCTAGATCCTATTTAAGTGCTGCCACAGAGGAAGGAGCTCTTTCTAGAGATTCTTCTTTGTGGAGAAGATTGTGAGCCTCCAACATTGGTAAGTATTTTCCATTTATTATTTTCCTGTTGCAATAATTTTACTTAGCCTAGAACTCTATATGCCAATTGATTGTACAGTTATGGAACAAAAGTGCAGTAAGGAACCCTTCCAGGAAAGGATGAAATAAAGGCACTGCTGTTAAATAGGAGATGCTGGTCTGGAAAGATTGAAAAATGCAATACAGAACTCTCAGTGGAAGAGATGGAAAAAGCTTAGATCGCACTAGAGAATAGATGTTAAGTAGATGGATAAAAGGAGAAATACATGGAAAAGGTCACTAGAAGATATGATTTCAGTCTGTAGAAGGTTCTCCAGTTGTGAGAACTGGAGTTCTTCAACTGCTCCCATTCAGTTTGTGCTGTGTTTCTCAAAGTACTCTTAGAATTCTTCTGATCACATTTTGTAAGCTTAGCTTAGGTGCTTTACAATAGTAACGTGAAAAAGAGGAGCGTTATTGTGACAACCTGTTAGTCCCTCATATAATCTCTTAAGAGACCAGAGAGGCCACAGTTTAGTTAACTAATTGCATATATTAGGCTGTGTTTTTTTAATTAATTCATAAAATGCGCACTTTGCAAAATGAAGGATGTTTTAGCCAGAACAATAAATGAGCAAGCGTCTGCAAACTCAAAATTTTCCTCCTAGAGCATAACACGAAAGTGCTGTTTATAACAAGACTGTTATTTATCTTCTTTATCTTAAATGTTCACTAACCACCTCAGAGACGTTATTTACACCATAATTTTTATCTGGCCGCTTCTTTCTGTCAAAAATGGTATGAAGAGCACTGTTCTGTGTTCTAACACATAGCTAATTGAAAATGAGTTTCTTACAGTTAACCAATACCTTTCAAGTGTAAGTTTTTCTCATTAAGTTTTTCTTGTTTTTCAACTCTGGGAAAAAATAGATATCTTTTTACCTTGTGTTCCGCATACGCAGGCTTTGGGGAAATGCTTGTAAAGGTAAAAATATCTTACTAAGAAAAAGGACCAAACAAGTTCAAAGGTAGCCAGCGAGAGCTGGAGGACGTAAAGCATAATTTCTAATTCCCATGTTGAACACAGCCTAATAGGTAAAGAGAGTTCTTGGAAATAAGAGCATAAAGCAAATGAGATGCAGAAGGCTAACAACAGATATGAAAAGGAAGTGGCATGCCAGAAAGATGCCAGAGAGCATCGTAAATGCTATAAATGTATAAGAATGTCTGTAACAGACAATAATCCTCTTTTGTGTAACCAGAGGAATCACACCAATTGCATGGCAGTGCGTTAACAACCGGAACCCCAGAGTTTTGTCAACATTTTGATCCCTTCCAGAAACAGATCAGATGGTAGCAGGAACTCTTTGAAGTTTCAGACCCTCCTTCCAGACAGGGTCTTCCTCCTTTGTCACAGAAATGAAATCAGCACTAACAAAAAAGGCGGCGCTAACTCCTGTATTGCAAAGGGATGAAGTTAATTAAGATAATAAGGCCGTTGCTCACGTTTGAAAAGCGACTTTGGGCTAAAAGAGAATGTTTATCTCCTTACCTGCTCAAGATGCTAGCCTGAGCAGAATAATTTTAAGATTCCTTATTTGTTCCCACGGGCATTAAATAATCTAGACTTAATTTACTGTTGGCTAAAGTCTGCTAGGCACATTGAAGCTCTGTCTTTCCAGCAAACAGAATTCATTAGATTGCTGGAAGCCTGATTACAGCTGAAGCTTAACATGAAAACACGCAAGTGTCCACCAGTCCCTGCACGCTGTCTCCTATAGGGGCAAAGAGTGGATACTTTGGAGAAATGAAGAAATGGGAGAAAGGGAGACTTTTTTTATGTGTATGTGAATCGATACCTTTCAAACCTGCTGGATGAGACCCTGCCTTTAGGAAGTTTTGGTGGATTTTTCCATTTTTGATTGTTTTTCTATCTACGCTTTTGGCACAAGCATTATCCCCTAACAGTTTAATCAAATATTGTTTAGAACCTTTTATTACATTTATTTCTCGTATGTGTCATGTTGACTCCTGCACTTCTCTAGCTCTCCTGTCTCACGTGAAACGTGCCAATCAAAACTGCACGTTAAGGTACACTGTGTTTTTTTGTTTTTTAAATATCCCTATTTTATTAAACATTATTAATTTTATTAAATACCACTGAGGATCGCATGAGTGTAATCATAGGACCACGTTATTACTGTCAAACAGTAAGCTCAGCAGCCAGTACAGCACATTTGAATTTCATCCCCCCATCTAGCGCACACACTCAAATCCTCTGGAGGGTTTTTTGGTTTTTTGTTTTTTCCTGACTGTAGGTTTTGCTGACTTACTACACAATAAATTTTTCAGAATTCCTTAGGATAACAAGAAGGTGAACACAAAGCTCACTCTCTTGGACCCGTCTTATCATTTATAAAAAAAAGTCTCTCTAGTTTCAACTTTCCTTTCCTAACCACTACTAAGCCATAAATTCATAACAGGGTCTTTGTTTTTATTCTGACAGCCCGATTTGTTTTTAAATATTCAATAACATTTATGTATTTAAGTATGACAAAACTAAGTGATGTGAGGTCAGATCATAAGTTTGCTCTCTTCTGCATTACTCATTTTAGTACAACAGACATGAAAGACATTTGGTTGTGTATGTGTGTATACCTCCACATATATACATAAATGGGCACTTCATAACTGCAGGTGATGAAAGTTTTCTAACATCTAAGAAACGCCTTCACTCGTGACTTACCTGACTTTTTTGTAGGTTTGCTTCTTCTAACAGCTGTACGCAATCTTGGACTTTTGCAACTGCTTCATACTTTTCCCTTTCTAAATCAGCACACTTTGTCTGAAGCATTCTGATTTGTTTCTCCAGGGCTGTTCTTTCTGTCCTCATTTGTTTGGCATCTTGGACAGTAACATGTAATCTAAAACAAACGAGTAATTTTACTCATTTAACAATACAAAGCTTAATTAAAGAACTGTACTTCTTTCAAACTAAGCTCACAGAAAGTAAGTTGCCAGAACTGTGTTCCCGTTTGGCTTTTTTTTTTTTTTTGTACATATCCCATCAGTAACATCCAACAACATGTCCTTACCTTGATTCTAATTGTTCTACGCTAGACTGCACTTGTTGCAGGAGTTTGTCAGATGCTGCTTCTCTTTGCTGGGCAGATACCACATCTTCTTCCTAGAAAGAACACACGTGTTTTCCAGGCAACATCTGAGTTTCATTTATAAAAACAAAGATATATAAAATAAACTAAATCTAATACAATATAAATTAAATTAGAGAACAACTGGAGATTAATTTAACGCTTAACATTAGATAACTGTATAGTCATTCAGTTGCAACAGAAAATTACCCCTTTCTCTAGAATACCTTTCTCTCCAATTGGCCTTGAAGCGTCTTTGTCAATCTGATCATTTCATCAACTTTAGCACTCGCTGTCCACCTATCTATTTTAGCTTGCCTACGTAGAGAAAACAGACTGTGAATTACACTTTAATTCTCACAGAGGAAAAATCATACTCTTGCAGCTTTGTTGAAAGGGCTGTGAAGGGCAGTCAGATTTCATACAACTTCTTTCATACAGTGCAAGAAGTTTTCCTCTTATCATGTGGAACAATGAGCCAGAGACGCTGCATTAATTATAACCTGTTTATGTGGAATGAATATTTGGGAGGACGAGGCAATCAGCAACTTAAAGTGCTCCAATCGTGTAAATACAGGTGGCCTCAGATACTTAAGAGTAATCTTTTTCAGAATTTGGTTTCACTTTTTAAAGCAATTTGTACTACGAATTACAAATCGTTAACCATTTCTCAAGAATTAATTGATATGCATTGTAATCTAAAAAGGCTCATCAAGAGCAGAAACAGAAAAGGAAAGAAGTTAATGTACCAGACCTTCTCCACAGTACAATAATCCATTGAAACAAGCACACTCCTCCTCCTCTGTCTTGGGAACAAAAAGACTGGGTTTAACCCAATTATCCAGGCTTTGTGTTAGGGCAAATTTAAAGACCAGTGAGTATATGATAAAGTTGAAAAACAGCAAACAAATTAATGCAAACTGGAGCACAACTAAGTCATGAAGAAAACTGGAGAACATTTATTACTTTTAAAAATAAACTAACAGGGACTAGAAATAACTAGTGATATTGTACTTTACCACTACTGATGCACATTTATAGCAAGCCATTAAGAAGCCATTAACTGAAACCATTTCAACTATCGCTGTCAAGACAGTTTGCAAGACAAAAAAGGCTTATGATAGAAGCTTAAGTTAGGAAAGCCTAGAGAGAAGATTTTTGTCTTTTTTTAAATTGCCTGGTTTATACCTCAGTTGTTTCTGTAGCTGCTCTAGTTCCATGTTCTGTTCGGCTACAGTTTTCAGAAACTGATTGCTCTGCAAAACAAGGAGAGATTTGTAGAGTTTTTTTCTTGCTTTCATTTTACTAAAAAAAAATCAAAAATTCACTCGCACACGGAATGTCATGAGATTTTTCTGCAGATTTCCACAGCTTATTTCAGTTTTCATTACCTTAAATACTTTTACTTGAGGTGAGCACTGTCACCTCTTTACTAGATTTCATTTCCAGAACATTTCTAAGTATGCTGAAAACTTTAAACCTCAACACAGCCAGGGAACACAGTTGTTTTTGCCCTGAGAAAAAAAAAAAAAAAAACCACCTGACAGCAATCTTGCCCTCCACTTCTCACTTTTCAGTTTTTTAGTTCAAGAAAGGACACCTTTGTTCCATGACATCTTTACATCTCTGGCAACAGACCTTGTCAAACACTTTGGAGAATGCAGACAAATGGACAGCCTCTATCTTAACGCTGTCTCTGTCAAAGAATACAGCTATTTCACTTTTCTGCCCACTGTTTCTTTCATGATTTTAAGCATCCAGTCATTCTGTTTCTTGATACCTCTTGCTTTGTTTATACATAGCAGATTAGCATGCAACTTCTAAATCAAAACAACTGTTCTGAAAGCTCGTGGTATTTTCTTGAGATTGCTTTCTGACAGCAATCCCTCAGTTCTAACTGTAGCTATGCTGAAAGAACAGTTGATTGAGGTTACTGACTACAAACGGTAAAAATCCCTCTCTCTAAGTGCATTATTTGGCTATTATTAGAGCTAATGAAATAGCTTGTAAACGGAACTGCTTGCAAGATACAGAGGGTTGGGGTTTTTTGTTGGGTTTTTTTTCCTCCTTACTTTGCACACTGACAGCATCCAGGACAAACACGGTTTAAAAAAATAAATAATCACACAAGAAGCATGTCTTACAGAGAGGAAGTTGCTCAGCTAGCAACTTAAGTCTTTTGCCTCCTATTTTTCTACGGTATCAAAACTGTGTCACTCCTGGAAGTCCGGGGCTAAAGCTCAATTTCAGTCTATACAATTAAAGATTCTGACAAGGCAAAAATCCCTCAAAGGATCAGCTCTGAAAATGCTGGTGTTTCTAGGAAACTTGCTAACGTGTGGCAGAGCTAGCCTTGGTAAAACATTATTTAATTTCTTCCCTATTGAAGATGGTTTTTTGAATGTTTGACTGAAATACCACATGCAAGAATTCTGAGCCTAAGTGGCTTCTTATAAAAAAAGGAGTTGCTATAATATCAAGAGCTAACCTCTGAACCACCAAGACTTAAGTGTTTTGTCTTCAGGAAGGGAGCCATTGCTTCTTGATTTTTGATTGGTTGCTAGACAACTTTACAAATCTGAGTGACGCAAGTTCTTTTCCAATTAGATAAGCTGGAAGGATATTTATCTTTTGGTTTGTACCTTAATGATCCAATTTAATTTAAAAATAAACAAACAAAACACTAGGTCATTGCTTAGGTTTTACTTACCAATTCCGTTTTCTCATTGGCTGCATGCAGGTGTGAAGTAAGCTGGTGAAAGTTAGCCAGTTGATCCTAAGAAGTAGAATTCAGCTTCTTAGAATCATTACCAACGAAGAACATTTAGTTATCACAGTCATAGTCAACTGAAAACATTTTCAAAGAATTAATGTATGATGCAGGAAATCCAACAAGCTTTTTAAAGTTTTAATTAGATTACTTCTGTCTTTTGGCCTGATAATCTGGTAAATCAGATTTACTAATGCAAAACGTATCTGGATTTCATTCAGTTACAAATTTCCAAAACGCGTGCAATTAATACCAAAATACAAAAGTAGAGCCTCGGAGCCACACAGATTATGGTGGTGCTGCACGTTTTTTTGCTAACACAGGAGCAGAAATGCATCCACTAAGAATTAAAAACGTGTCTGCCTGTGTGAAGAGGCTTTATTTGCTCCTTGCCTTATGAACACCTACTGTCCATACAGAAAACTGTACTTAAACTCTAGCCCTGTCTTTGTAGGGAAACTTGAATAACGAAACAAAATAGTCATCATCAGCACACTAAGCATCTTCAAAGCATAGCCAAGAGTTAAGTCCCTCAGCTGGAATATATACTAATTGTGTTGCATGGTCAAATGCATGCAAGCAACCTATTCCAGCGACTAACTTCACTGTAGAGGTTGGACTGCATAAAGAAGATCTCATAGCTCATCTTTGCTTTCTGGTAGATTGTGATTCTACTCAGTCTACCTCTGATAGCTGTTTCCTGCTCCTCTGGTAAAAGCAAAATGTAAAACACAGCTGATTCAGCTGAAAAGCCTACGGCAGACATGAAGTGCTTTTAGGAATAAAAGGCCGCTCAATCTCATTCTTGAGAAAATGGCATTAAAATCCACTAAGAATTTAGTCATCAGAAGTGGACTCTTACAGCCCCTTAACTCTTCGACAGCTATGACTTACCAGTGAACAACAGTGAAAAAATCCAGTAACAGAAACAGGAAGTTGGAACAACAAAGAAACTCCTCACAACTAAGTCCTCATAACTGTTATTTGAAACAGCCATAAAACTTGAGAGAACACAGCAGCTGTAGAAAGGAACGTATTTATTGCTTAGATGGACTAAAAAAAATCAGTAACAAATTCCTGCTACATAGGTGAGCAATAATTGCACCCACAAGTCTAACGTACTTGAAAATGGAATGCAGTTTTCATAGATGTTTCAATACAGCTGTAGTGAGCTACGCGTACACGTGAGCTTTATGAATTCTTTGAATACTGCGCACTCTTTACAGCTCAGAGCAAAACAGCTTCTTACAGCCTAATTTATCTTTCTGAAAGAAGATTTCCTGAAACATACCCAGTTAACTTAGCAAGCTCAGACACTAACAAATAGCTTAAAGGCTTCCCGAGAAGCAGCTCAAGAAACAGAATGCTAAACACTAACATTAGAGTATTAGCAACCTTCATTTTTCAGCTGTTTATTCAGCTTCTCTGTTGAATGACCAAAGGCAAGTGAAACTACTTATGTTTGAATTGAACAACAGTAGGATGATTATTTATATTTGTCTATCTCGTGTACTTCTCTACACGCACCAAAACTCACAGTGCACTCCCTGAGTTACTGCCCACGTATTTGAAATAAACTTTCCAACCCCAACTGTGCATTTAACTGTTGAATCACTGACTATATCTGACCACTCAACTTTTGGTAACAACTATTACAGAAAACAATCAACAACGGGACCAGAGGAGGACCACGAAGGTGATCAGAGGACTGGAGAACAACCTCTCCTGTGAAGACGGGCTGAAGGAGCTGGGCTTGCTCAGACTGGAGCAGAGAAGGCTGCGGGGAGACCACATTACGGCCTTTCCAGTGTTTAAAATGAGCTTGTAGACATGAGGGAAGTCAACTTTTTACATGGGTAAATAAGCAATAGGAAAAGGGGAAATGGATTTAAACTCAAGGAGGGAAGATTTAGAGGAGAATGTCAGGGGACGCTTTTCACTGAGAGAGTGGTGAAGTGCTGGAGCAGGCTGCTGCCCAGAGAGGCTGTGGGTGCCCCGTCCCTGGAGGAGTTCAAGGCCAGGTTGGATGAGCCCTAGGCAGCCTGGCCTAGTACCTGACCTAGTGGTTGGCAACCCTGCCTGTGGCAGAGGGTTGGAACACAATGATCCCTCAGGTCCATTCCAACCCAATTCATCCTATGATTTTATGATGATTCTATGATACTGGTAGAACCGCTGCACTTCAGTTTGGCTACATACAGATGCAAAATCTCTGCAGTATATGAAGGCATTCCAAAATTAACAAAAATGTAAATGAAAGTTACTTGCTGTTTTAGTCTTTCGGCCATGTGAATCTGCGTTTGAGTCATGTGTTCCTGGTACTGCTGCTGGAGTTGATCAAGCTCCTGTGACACAGTCTGCCACAGCTCTATTGCTTGCTCCTTTTCCTAAAAAGTTAAAGAATAAAGGTCTCTAAGATATTTACAGTACATTTCTATTGAAATGCTTTTTTAAAATTATTATTATTATTATTCTCTGCACGCATTACAACCACACAAAACACCAAACTCAGAGGCAAAAAAACCCAGATGTTTATAAGATCACATTCCATCTAGACAAGAGCTGCGAGTTCTGCACTATTTTAATAGCTCTTACCAAAAGTAAAACTCCACTCACGTTCTGAAACTGTCAAACTCTTGCAATTATTTACTTTGGGACTGCAGTACGTATAATAGTCAAATACCAAAATTCAGGAGTCAATTTAACCTCAGCTTAGTCCACTGCAAAAGAACCGAAATATCTTTGTAATATATTCAGGCCATTTGGCCGATCTATTCAGATCTAGCTGTTACTTTCTGTATTCCACATATACTTGCCCCTCATTTCACATTACACTTTAATAATAATAATAAAAAGACAGCCTACGGCAATTACTTCAATCCAACAAAATATTTGATTCATGTTCTGGACAGAAATTCAACAAGGTAAAATTAGAGGCACAAATGAACATAAAAACTTCCTACTTGTATGAAACTAGAGAGGAACTTGCTTCAGGTTTTGAAGTTGAAAATTTAAGTATGGGTGCACTTGAGGTTGTTTTGTTTTGTTTTTTAAGCTAATCAGGAAGGCCTCAAAGTACAGTCCAGGAACTGTTATAAACAAATACTGAACCAAGAAATAAACTATCCTTCCCTAATCTGCCGAGGCGCAGAAGAAACAGAAGAGTACAAGTGTTTCATCTCACACACTTGATTAGTCAGTTGTAGTTGTTCCTGAAGGTTTCTCAGTATTTCTTCATCTGCAGGAACAGCCGTTCCCAGAGGCATAAAAGGAAGAGCATCCAGCTGCATCTGAAGAGCCTCTTTCAACTCTGAATGCAGCCTGAAATTCAAAGGAATAAGTTCAGCACAATATTTATTTAATACAATGCTTTTAAATTAACTGAAGTACTGTACCTTTGATTTGTATGTACCATATACACCTGGCTCACATTTAAATCTATTGAGCAAGATACGTTCTATAAAAAGGGTTAGAAATTAATACCGAGTTCTTTTGCAGAGATATGGCTAAGCCTCCTAAATTTGGTGCTGTAACCTATATTAAGCGCTTAGAGTAACATTAAGCACGTGAGTATGAAATCTTCAACTATTAAGCAGATTCAAATATTTCCAAGTCTTAGGAAAAAGAGACAGAAAGAAAGAAAAAACACACAAGAAAATAGCAGCAGTAGGTAAAGTGCACTTATTTACCTTCTGTTTTCTGTGGTGACTTGTTCAAACTTCTGTCTCATCTCACTCATCTGCACCTAATAAGAAAACATCTAAGTGGCAAGCTGTGGCAATTCATTTTTTCAATAAGCAACACTGAAATATTGACAATGTTAATTCAGCACAATACCATTGATGAAATTAAGACTTCGTTTTGCAAGAAGAGTCGCAGATCCCAGAAACATACCTGATAAATCTGCAGCTGCTCCCTCATTTCTTCCAAGCATTTTTCATACTCTACACTTTTGGTTCTCAAGCTGAAACATGGAAAAACATGCTTAGAACCCATCTGTAAGCGCTGACACATCGTTCTGATAATTAACCAGCTTCACTGAACTCATGATCTGGAGAACAGAACAAAACTGTTGCTTCTCTTTACTTCCAAGCCCAACACTCACCACCATCAAGTGAGCAACTTTCATTACTGCCTTTGAAGTATGATCATTAACCACGGACTTCCTGTGTAACAGAAGCAGAACATGCTTTCTAGATGAGCTTTAATACATTTGTATTTCATACCTAGACCAAAATCCAGAAAGATTAGAAACCAGGCTTTCTTACTGCTTTCAGTACAACAGTACAGTTACCTATTTGAGGATGTAAAAAATCAAATAAACAAACACAGTTCTACTCATGCACTTATTTGTTTTTCAAGTCCTTCTGAAGTAGTATTCCCACTCATTTGGAATCACTTACCTTTGGTCCATCATCCTGGATCTGGATATGCCGTCACCTCCGGCGACACTTTTCTGTAATTGATTATTTTATATTTTAGTACTTGTACATGACTGCACATGGGTTACTGTGGTTTGTTTTTATTCTGATGCATGCAAAACAAAGCAGTTTATTCTGTCTATACTGAAAAGAATATGCAGGCTCCCCAGCAATCATTTTCAGGTTGATATTACACTCCTTGAACATTGGCCAGACTTGAAAAAATTTTCATTGCTTTTTTTCCTGGAGATGCTTTGATATAAAGCATAACTGCATCAAGTGAGCAATCGGCTCTTTCTTAACACAACCATTTCAAGTCTGTGCAAGAGCCACATTCACTTCTGTGCACGTGAGCCCCACGGTGGTGCCGATGCCCCAGCTTTTGCACAGACTTCAGACAGGTTTATGCTATTCACCACAGAACATTATCTCCCCGAGAGATCAAAGGAAAAAAATCCATAGAAGTTAGAAAACTTACTTTGGAGAAACCAAGCGTTCTCCCACATATGACCAATTTTTGAAAACACTCCAAGAAAAAACACAACCAAGCAGAATTTGCTTTTTAAACAGCCTTATTTTGCTGCTGCTTGGAAAAACTATAAGTAACTCTACAGCTCAGCGACGGGCTCGAAGCCAGGCAAGACCACACTGAAACAGACTGTTCTACGTATACGAAGATGCATGTCTTAAATTATATTTATTGCTACCCACTTTCATTCCTCAGTTTACATACCTCGGCAGCACTACTCAAAATCTCATCTGCTTCATCCTGCTCAAATGCAACATCTAGCTTCTGATCTGAAAAATGCAATTACATAATTCTGTAATACAAGTTAGAGGATCATGAACCGTGAGCTAGATGAAGCCGGCTGGCAGTCAGAAAGATGCACATTTGCTCTGAGCGCCATTTAGAGGCGCGTGATTATGAAATACGCAACTATCTACAAGAGTAACGTAATTATACAAAAGTAACGACACGTTCGCTCAGAGGGCAGTGAGGCGCTGGCGCAGCTGCCCCGAGAAGCTGTGCTTGCTGCCCCATCCCCGGGTGCGCTCCAGGCCAGGCGGGATGGGGCCCTGGGCAGCTGAGCTGCGGGGCAGCCCTGCCTACAGCACGACGTAGGGGCTGGGCGGGCTCTCAGCTCCCTTCCAACGCGAGCCGTTCCGCGATTCTACGGCAACACATCAACTCCCCGCTTATTACGCGCGCGCTACAAGGAAAGGTTTTCTTCGACGGCGTTTTGCCGTCAAAGACGCGCTCGGTTTAAGCTCCGGTTGAAGCTGCCCACCCCCACGAGGGCCGGGAGCAGCCCCGAGGCCGCCCGCCCGGCTCCCCCCCGCAGCCGAGCTCCGCGGCCGTGCCGTCACGCCACAGCTCCGCCGCCCTCCCGCTCCGACAAAGATCCCGGGCGGGCAGAGAGCGACCGCTCCTCTCGCCCACCCCTCCTTCCCCCCGAAGGAAAGCGACGGGCACGGCGGGGCGGTAACCGCAGCCTTCCTTCCTCGCCGCACCGCCACGCGACCGGGAAACGGTCGGCACCGGCTCCTCCTCCAACGGGCGGCCGAGCGCGGCGCCCGGCGCCGGTCACGCGGCGGGAGGAGGGCGGAGCCGTGCCGGGTTTAAAGCCTCCGGGCGGCGCCGTGGCCGGCTTCGTCGGGCGGCGCTGCGGCGAGCGGCTGGCGGCGCGGGGCGGTCGTCGTCAACTCCTCCGCGGGAGCTGCGGGCTTGGGGTCGCAGGTACGGCTGAGGAAGCGCGCGCCCGTGCGGGTGCTGACGCTGCCCGGCCCTTCTTGTACCTGCGGCGTTGAGGGCAGGTGAGAGGGCTTCTCTTGCGGTTGTAAACGGCTCCTTCGCTCCGCACGGTTGCTGCGCGCAGCCTAACGCGAACCATCGCGGCTCCCCCGCGGGCTGCTGCTAACGGGGAGCCCTCGCCTCCTCCGCTGTGTCAGTCAAGCAGTGTTTTTAGACCAGCTTCTTCATTTTCTGCCTCGAGAATGATGCTAAGACGCTGAGGTACCGCCTCTCTTCATACGCTGACCGTTTTCCCTACAGAAGCATCTACTTCTGTAAGCTTGCTGCTTGAGTTGCAGGGGGTGTTAACGATAGTCGAGGCTTCCGTGGTTTCCAAAGCTATCTATCCACGGTGTCTCGTAGCACATCTGAAATGGGTCCTGCGTATCATAGAGAAGAAAATGTGGACATGAAAGCTTAATTAGTTTTCACTTGATTTACGTGTTACCTTGTCGGAACTGCTAGTCCAATATTTGCCTTCACCTTTTTACTGGATGTCTTAAGCCAACTGATGACTTAATGTATTGCTTTAAATCTTCATCATGCCTCCCACATCACCGTCTTGGGTTCTTATATCCATTTATCTCATCTTTCTCACTGTTTTGCCAGCAAACAGCTTGGACTGGATGATCTCCAGAGGTCCTTTCCAACCTCAATGATTCTGTGAAATAATGCCTTTAGAGCAGTGACTTGTTCCAGTGTCCGTCTTTCTTTGTTCCTAAATAGGACTGAGAAGAATCAGTTGACTCTTTCTGCTTATGTCTGGGAGCTTTATGCTTATCACCTACTTAACTGCGAGACTTTTCTTCTTAGCCAGACAGTGAAGTTGGTGTTGGAATGGTATGGGTGTGCTTTGACAGGAAATTCTTTTCTTATTTATCTTATGCAGAACATTAAGATGGAGTTAAGAATTGAGCACACATGGGATGGTTTACCTGTGAGCCATGACCCGGTAACAATTGCTCTTAAGTCGTATGATGCAGGGCTGCTGATGCAAGTCAGTGCTCCCTTCTTCAATGATCCTCCAGCACCGCTCGGAGCGCCAGGGAAACCCTTTAGAGAACTGTGGGACTATGAAGGTAAGTGCAACTTCCGCTGCAAGTATCTGATTTGCGAAGTCACTGGTGTTTATATGCGGTTAATCTACCTGGTCTTTATTTAAGATTCTCTGGTTATTTTCTAAAACTTGTTCTAATTTGACAGCTTCATCCTGAGCACTCTGGAAAAGGCTGCTGGCAAAAAAGCTTGCTTGTAACCACCACCACGGTTAAGAAAGCTCCTTAAGTAACATGAACATCATGCTGTATTTAACTATAAAGTTGAATCAAGAGAGAGAGACTAGTTTTCATCACACAATCGACAGTAAAATGAACGGTCAATAAATAGAACTGTGCTGTTGTCTTCACGTTGATAGGATTTAAAAAAGCTCTCAAGTTGGGATTACAGCACAGCTCTTGAATTAGAAAGCATCAGTAGCATGTACACAGTTAGTCAAACTCAGGGACGACACAGGCCAAAAACCGTTGTGAAAACAATTGATTGTGAAAGTCTTGGAATATAACAAAACTGACAACTAGTATAAAATACTGACAGCTTGCTTCTACAACTTAGAAAGAGACATTTTTCTTGAGCGGCAGAAGTGAACGGTATCTAGAAGTTGAACTTTATCCGTAAGTATAGCTCGCTTAAGAAGCTGTGAATGCAATTTATGTTTCTTGTTTTAATGCTCATGACCTGCAGAATTCCATATATCCATTCTATAGCAAACATTAGCACCTAAATTAGAGTAGATTCGGGCATTGTACTATACCTTAGGGAGCATTAGGTAAAATGTCCACTCACTGAAGACACTGTGCAAGAAGAAGGAGGTCAGAAGGAAAGTGAGCCCCAGTAGGAAGTGATGAGGGAAACTGTAGTGCCAGCCTTGAAGCTTAATGGGTACTGTGCTTCTTAGCTTCACATGCTGTGAATAACCAGCAATAAGACAGAAAGGCTGACAACAACCATGGACAGAACCAGGAGAGAACCCAGCATGCTGCCCACTCAATTAAGGTTTTTTTATTCTACAAGCTCGAATTGCTGCTTTCTTAAAGCTCCGACCCAACTATACAGGCAGTAAAGAAGGAAATGAATTATTAAAAGCTCCTTTGCGGATGAAGGAGCAGTGGCATATTATTTCCTGCCTACTTAAGCACATATGGGACACAGACAATTTTCTAGGTCTGAGAGAAGTGAGCTAGAAAAAGGAATCTGCCACCTGGTGGCTGCAATTTATTTTATACCACTTCTGTACATACCCTAAAAGACGACTGTTGGCTAGACTGTGCCTTTCCCACGCTACCAAAACAAGGCTACAGTGCAGACAGCTCAGTCCCATAAGCCAGTGATTCCAGTAAGGAGAAAGCATAGGGTTTGCCTGTGGAGGTCGAGGGATCATCTTCCCAGCACAGGAACACAGCAGAGCCAGTATCTGTATCAGGTATCTGTATATTGCTGATGCCTGTTTCCTTCAGCATTCCCAGTCAGCTGAAAGGCCAGGTGTACAGAATAGGAGGGAGAGAATGACGACTATTTGCCTGCATTTCTGATAATAAGGTACTGCTGAGATTCTTAACAAGAAGTCCAGTTCTGCACGTATGAATTTTTAAAGGTGAAAAATACCATGACAGAGTTCTCTCCTGCACGTTCACGAGCAGCTTGTTAATACTGAAGTTTCTTTCTCGCTGCATGTCTAGTATCATCTAACACAAGCAGAAAACCATCTATCTGGAAGCACCTCCTGCATTTGCTTGGCTTCTCCCCTCACGAAGTAGTGAGCAGACATCCCCAAAAATCAACAAACAACTGTAAACTGTTCCGGAAAGCTTTCATACATCCCTTTCCCTCAGCAGCTCCTCCACTGGAAGCTGAAACAATACTGCAGAGAAGCATTCACTCTCAGGATGGTTTCAGCTTTCATCCCTCTGCTTTTTCAATCAGAACACCAAGGTAGAAATCCTAATTAGCAATCAGAAAGCATTGCACAGGCAAAGAATACTTGCATTTGCCACCGTGTTTGTAATATTTGCACTCTGTTCTGGTGACTCATGATTACAAAAAGGAGAAGGAGATTTGAGTCTGCCTTTCAAGCCTCGTGGCAGCGAAAGGAGGGCTGTTATCAGAAAGCTACTCATTTTCTATATGCTGTGTGCTACTTGCTGCCCCTGTGCAATACAACACGGCTGCCAGATTTAATAACCTGTCATGGTTTTGGTTTTTGCTTATTTGACTTTCAGTATTCAACATCAAAACATCATGTACTGGAAGTGTTAATGCTCTAACTCTACGTACCTATCCCTATACATTGCGGAAGTCACGGGATCTGACCCTTCCGGGGGGGGCGGTCTCTTACTGCCTGGCAGTGGGTGCTGGAGGGTGCTTTCCTAGCCGTTCCAAGCTTTTTCAGGTTTGACTCGGTCTCGGGAACTCTCTCTCATATCTTATTTCATTCATTAGTCTCAATTTCAATTAGATTGTATTATATTGTATTATTTTGTATTCCGATATCATAGTTAGTAAAATAAGTTTACCTCCATAGATTGTTGCCGCTGTTTCTTTCCTTTTCCCCCTTCCTTCCCATTTTGTGGGCCCAGGTGGGGGGGTGGGGAGGGCAGGGGCCTACTGCCCCCTGTCACGGGCATAAACTGATCCAGTTAATTCCGTGACAGATTTTTGGTGGAGAATGCGGGCATCGATCCCGCTACCTCTCGCCAGGCAGTAAGAGACCGCCCCCCCCAGAAGGGTCAGATCCCGTGACTTCCGCAATGTATAGGGATAGGTACGTAGAGTTAGAACATTAACACTTCCAGTACATGATGTTTTGATGTTGAATACTGAAAGTCAAATAAGCAAAAACCAAAACCATGACATAACCACATCAGCCTGCTTTCTCCATTAAGCAGCAGAGATGACAGGATGAAGTAGCCAGCATGTTGATCTGTAGCTATGGCCACTATAAGCCTTGAACGAATATAATGAGTTTATTGCTCTTAAAGAAAAAAATAAAACCAACCAACATTACTTGAAAAAAAAAACAAAAAAACAAAAAAACCCAACATGCAAAAGCATTTCAGAAATGTGAATCCATACTTGCCTTCAGTGACTTTAAAGTAACATTAAGGAAATGGCTTTTTATTTATTTACTTATTGGACAGTTAACAAATCCTAGGACTGGAGTTAATTCCTTTTCAAGACATCCTGATCTTCAAAGATACACATTGCCAAGCAGCATGTGCTCATACCTCAAAAGAACAAAATCATTCACCAACAAAATAGTTGAGAATTACTCCTTTTTACAAGGAATTATTTACATACCTGTCTTTGCTGACTTCTCTCAGAAAAGCAGAGTTAATTAAAGAGGGAAATTCTCATTTACTCCTTCGATCTTTTCCTGCACAGTGGTTCTAAAGATCTGGACTTTCTTACCAGATGCAATCGCTTCCGCATCAATGCAGAGCATCTGCACAACCAGTTCAGTGGAAGGGAGGGGTGGGCAGAGTTTACATGCCAAGAGAAGGTGCCAGTCACACAGTCCAAATCTATGAACTAAAAACAAAACCCAGAAATGTATGGCTGAATTTACAACAATGCAGGGATGCTGCAGAGATCACACAACATCTGTGTGCATCTCTCTCTCTCATTTACATTTCTCGCACTTTCCCTGGAGCACCTGTCTCTGCAAGGATTGGTTTCTGTGGGTACTACAGACAGTCAGTTTTCCCCTCAGAGAAAGTGTCACTACAGCTATCTTACACAGTGTACACAGCCAAGATTTTTCTTCATAATAAAGTAATTATCTTGAATCCACTGCCTCCATAAGCCCTTTCTCACAGCGGCTGAGTGACAGGAGGCAACTTCAGTACTCAAAGATTAAATATTCAACTCTACTAGCATCCAGATGAAAATTTAACTAACATTGCCTTCTTAAAATGAGATCTTTACAGGTTCTTCTAAGGTAGGATTCTTTCTGAAGCTGTTGTTCTGTTATTAGCAAATAATGAAAGGAGTGAAGAAGAGAACAGTCATCACTGTGTATCTGGGCTGTTGGTTAAAACACTAACCTAGAAAGTCCTGCATCTGCTTCAGACATTTGCTGGTCATCAAGAGTAGAACCAAGTTTTAGTATCCCTGATGGTAAAAGCATTTATGAGCTCGGTCAGAATAACTACTTTTAGAGAAGACAGGCAAAGTGTCTTTTGTGATGGTTCTGATGTATCTAGGTAAAAGAGAGATGCTGAGTTGCTGCTGTCTCCAAACACCTACTGGGTTTCAGAGATCTATATTTCTCCCTGAAGTGCTTAAGGTGACCGTTAGATACTTGAGGCCATGTCTACAGTGTGGGAACAGACACATCTGAGCTGGCAGTGATCTGTGTGCTGACTCATAAACCTGCAATTCTGGGGAAGTCAGTGCAGAAACAGAGGTACTCTCACTCTGTGCATGGTCATTGAAAAGCTGCTGCACTGTGCATGAAGTTTCACTCTACTGGGGGACATTTCCAGATCAACGATTCCTGAATACCAGCCTACCCAGAGAGTAGGTACGTCCTACATCTGATCTCAGTCCCTGCATGGATCTTGCCTGAGTTCAGCCAAGGAAATAGTTATTAAAACTAATCTAATTTCATCTAGCCCAGAACAGACAGGCTGCAGACCAAATTTCTGTCTGAGTTCCTCATGGATTTCAATTTCAATGAACACTCCCAGCTGCAGGCCTACTTTTTCCTTGTTTTAGAAGCAGAAATCATTGCCAACACTCTGGCAGCCACACCAGAAAACAGTGACAAATGCTGTAAGCTGATCTGGCAGGCTTTGTTAAGGCTGATTGTTGGTGTTTAATCCCCAAGGTTTTTTGTGATATGATTGTATGATATAGCCAATGAAACATTCACTCCCTGGGGTGAGATGCAGAGATGGCTTTCAACTGCCCAGATTGTGGAACACAAACTGCTGCGTGAAATTACATGTTGTGACAATGTAACACTCAAAGTGGTATCTCTAAACAAAGCTCTTCACTACAAAAAGCCCTGCGTTACTTAAATACAAGTATGCCTATTCCTGAGAGAGCTGAACAATGCAATTGAATCAAGCCACCTGCGTAAATTTTAAGTGAGAACTCAACATCTGATCCCTGAACTCAGGATGTTTTGCTTTTTTTTCTTCTCCAATGTTAAGTCCATAATCCTCATAATTTGAGATAATTTTTTCCCCAAGAAATATTTGAAAATTGTCACCCTTTTACTGGGTCAAGAAGTATTACATCAGAATGTCATTTCTCTCAATTAGGGTTCTCTGATTCCTTAGATCTTGGTGTAAGATTGTCTTGCCTTGGACCTAAAACAGCCTCCTAGTTCTACTACCTACTTGCAACCTGATGGCTTTCCTTGCTCTACAGGGTGATAGATCCAGCTCTTCTTATCGACGACTGCAGGATAATATTTCCCTTTTCAATCCAAACTACTTATATCACTAGACCAGATAAAAGGTTCCGATCCCAAATACTGTCACTTTACACTCTGTTTTACTTGATTCTTTCTGTACCCATTCTATCCAAATCAAATGCATATAGAACCAAACGTTTTACAAATAAATTTTTGTAAGAAATGTTAGCTCGTGATCTTGATCTGATTTGTAGGCACACAATGGATACAGTAGAAAGAAGCTGCACTAAGTCCACATAGCTAAAGCAGAGGAAGCTACATTAAGATAAGAACAAACAGAAGAGAGAAATTTACCATTTACTATCTGAAATTGTAGAGTTCTGGTGTTCATCCATGCCTCGCCACTTTATCTAGAGAGGCAGGAAAAACAGATACATAACCATTAACATTATACTTGAAAAGCGGGAAACAATTCTGCAAGATTCCATAGGAGACAGGAGTCCTAATTCAGTCAGAAAACTGTCCAAGTTTCCTTCTTTCTCTGATATGATCTGGGTTGTACCTATCAGCCGAAATTCAGAAGACAGAAAAAGAACTGTTGAAGTTGTCTCACATCCAGAGAGACCACATTTAAAAGGCAGAGGTAATTAGCTTTGGCCTCATCTAAGACTCTTTCAGTGTTGCAGGTTCTACCTTTAACATCCATTCATGGCCTGAAACATCTGAAAATGTTTTAATGAGATTATATCTAGCAAGAGACTCTCAAACACAGTACATGCAGCATCCCATTTTCAGGGGTCTACCCAGCCTTTATTATTAAATAGATCGTTTGGTTTGTTTACCATTACTAAAGGACAGCAGGTAGAACTGAGTTATTAGTATACACATGGTAAGGTAGATCTGTAAAAAGCAAATACAACAGTTTTATTTGAAAAGCGTATGAGTGACCAGCGTCACTTGTCTTGTCTATCTTCCTCATTCTCCCTGCATTTTAGTACCTCTGCCTGCAAAAGAAGGTAATTAGTCAATGCCTTCACTATAACCAATACCCACAATCTTTCACAATTTATCCCTCTCAGAAAAGGAGCTAGGAAAACAATAAGAAATAATTACCTTTAGCTCTTGCTTCATTGAGTCAGCATGGACACTTTTTGCTTGCTATGCCCATTTGTGCCCTAGGAGTTTGTCACTATGTTATCTACAGATCCGTGCTCATGACAGGGACATTTTCAGTTCTGAACTGAAATGAATGTCTCCAGACCCCCTGGATGCTCAGAGGGAACCTTCCACAAACACCACTTAACTTGGAATGTCTTCCCTTATGTTTTTTTTTCCAAATACAAGTAAACAAGTTTAAACGAAAACCAACATTATTCTCTAGGAAAATTATATTCCAATGCGACTAACACATCCAGCTACTTATACCTCTTTATGACTCTACCTCAAATTCAGAATGAATTGAGTCACTTTCTGGGCATGTAATGATTCCAAGTGGAATCAAAATGATAAAAGCACTCATTCAAAACACTCGTTAGTAATCTTTTCCAGCACTTCAGTTCAATTCAGCTAATTCCTAAAGAGAACTAGAAGGCTGCAGAAGTCACTGAGGATTCAAATGAAGATTATTGATAGTGGGAAGAAAGAGCTACAGTGATACATGTTTGCAATATCATTTCTCTCCCTTAGACTTTGCAGAAGTCTTTTTCCATGCACAGATTTGATTTCTTTAAGTGAGAATGCTCTGGCTTGGTGAGAAGGAATCAAAGGTGTGAGCCTATTCCTGCTATCATTTTCTGTATATAAAATAGAGATTCATTTAGATCTCAGATAATCCCAGTGCCTAGAACTCCCGAAAGCAAGAAAATTTGGATGAAGTCCTGTGCTCACTGTTTTCTATTGGCTGTTTCTATGCTGAGCATGAAGATTTCTCACCAACCCTTCAAGGATAGCTAATTTTGGTTCCCAAGCTTAAGCTGTTGGGTCTGAATGCAATCTTCACAGGTTTTGCAGTGCAGAACTAGAATTCTTCAAGTAGATATTCCACACCTAAAAGAACTGCATCTGTGTTGAAAGACTGAGTTGTTAGCCTTATTTCTAAGCAAATTCACAGTAGCATCTCAGGATGTACAGAGGTACTCCATACAATTCAAGCATATAAGAGTTTCTCCCTAATTCCTGCACTCACTGAATATAGTCAAGTTCCTGCTTTGACAGCTCAGATGCAGTACCACCTGCATCCAAGCATCTCTGTGTTAGGGATACCAGATCCTAAAGAATTCAAACATTATCTCTCTCTGGTGTCAAGCAAGTTTTCCAGGTACTGCTACAACCAGCAGTATACCCAAGCAAGCAATTGATTTAACAGAACTTATCATAAGCAAAAGGGAATTAAAATCTCATTGTTGACTCATATCGTTTTCCTTTAGCATTAGCACCTCACTTGACTTATAATTCCCCCTCCCACCCGCAAAGAAAAGCCCAAAATTAGTTGGGAAGAGCCCACGGTTCTCAGCTAAGTGTCTGTCTCTAATTTCTGTTTGAGCAGTTAGTACACAGTGACTTTACTCCTTTTTTAATTAAGGAAGCTCTAGCACAGATTTCCACAAAAGCATCATTTTCTTACTATGAACAACTTGCATCTCACCATAAAATAATTTCAAATTAATCTTATCTAGAAAATATTTAAACTTAATTTATCTTGCTTCTTTAAGAATATCAGTTGCTTCTTTCAGACTTTATTGAAAGCACCAGGGAGGGTGATAAGGACACTCATTTATATTCTCCCAGTCCCCTAAATCTTAAAGCCTACACTACACACATCCATTCTGGTATCAGCTGGCTCCGTAACTGTGCTGAGCAAATTCAATCTGGCTATCAGGACCACATTCAAAGTTACCAGCAGAAGATTGAGGTCATAACCGCTACCAGATAAGCAGCTGGTTGTTGTGATCCCAAGCATAGATTTTCATCCATCTTTTATGAAAAGCCATAGTTTCACGAATTCCCTTTATCCTTTGCATAAATGCAAACAACAATGCATAGTGATTGCCGTGTTGCTAAGAATAGAAATTGTACTGCCATCTTCTGACTCTAAGGAGAACTACACCTCCTTGCGTCCCTCCTCTATTAAGTCACTGCATTAAGTAACCTCCTTCAAACCAGTGAATGAAACAAATTTCAGTATGGAAACAAAAGATGTCCAGCATAGTCAACGAGCTGAGTCCTTTACCAAAAGCAATCTGGTTTGAATGTATCCACAAGAAGGTCTGTAATTTTGGACACTCACATTATACTCAAGAGAAAAACATCAGACTTAAATGGGATTTCACATATCTTACTAAACTGCTTGGAATTAGCTCCACTATTATAGCTCCATATTTTCTCTAGCATTTCCAGTCTGCATAACTACAATGGTGCTCAGTTCTCAGACAGATCAGCATAGATCAGAGCTGGTGCTGATTACATTCTTTTATTTTCAGTGAACAGTTTTTACCTAGACCTATTTAGAAATGAAGGATGGTGTGAGTTTCTGAGATGCATAGAAATCTATATAAAATTATTTCAGTTCCTAGAGAGGTGTCACATACAATTAATTGTCCTTGAAGTCTCAGCACTCTGAAAAGAAAGCATAAGCATTTACAGTGTGCATTATAGCACATGTGGTTTTGTAATGCTTCACCACGTTATAAATTCAGGGCAAAATCTTGGCTTCATTAAGTTAATAGGATATTTGCTACAGGCTGCAGTGGAGCTGGGCTTTCATCCACAGCATCTAAGAACTGTATCTATGGTCTGGAGAAGAACAAAGGAGAAAACTTTTTTTAAAAACAGCATGCAGTTTTAAAGAACTCAAGTGTTTTTACATATGTAGAGATGCAAAGAAAATGGAAACAGTATGTATGTACAACCAGACTAAAGTCAAGGCAGGTGTTATCTTTCATTTACTTCTCTCATTAGCATAGTTCCATTAACTTGCAGATCCTCTGGTATAACTGAAATTATATATGGTGATAAAGAATGGAGCTCAAATAATTTTTTTGTTGTTCTCAGCTTTAATGTTAAGCAAAGGGAGCAATTCTATTACAAAGGAGTGATCAAGTCACATTTCATTTTGACCTCTAATCCACATCCTTTCCGTAAGACCTTTACCTACAATAGTACAGCAGTGGCTAATCCCTTCACACTGGGCAACCAGTGTATGTGTTTAACTTCTACATCAGCTGGATGGAGATAACATTAGACTGCTGAATAATGCAACAAATTCACATGGAATCAAGAAAAAAAAAACTTTCTACAGCCCCTACCCCTCAGCAGCACTGAAATCAATGTTTCAACTCTCTTAACTACACAGAACCTACTTTTATCCTGGGTAAATTTAAACAGAGCAAAACTCTTTTTCTGGCATTAGTAACAATGTTTTTCTGCTTAGGTGCAGCATCTAAGAAGTCAGTCCTCTCCATTTTTTATCTTTGGTTCAGAAAATAACTTATCAGAGCATTTCTCAAGGCTTAAGGATCCCTGATCTCAAATCTACTTCCTCAACGAATATATTGGTTATTTGCAGGTTGAGCCTCCAGAAGTGGTAATGCATTAAACTTCTAGTCTGCACTCAGTATTAGAAGCATTCGTTTATGATGTTATGTAGGCAGCTAAGCATCACACAACTGTTCCCCTCTACCCTACAGAGAGGAACGGGGGAGAGAATTAGAAAAAAAAATAAACTTGTGGGGTGAGATATAGACATTTTAGAAGAACAGAAAAGGGAAAATAATAATAATAGATTATACATACACAAAACAAGTGATGCAAAATGTGATTGCTCACTGGCTGCTGACTGATGCCTAATCAGTCCCCAAGTGGTGGCAGCCTTTCAGCCAATTACCCACAGTAGTACTGTACCATATGACACTATATGGCATGGAATGCATCATATAGTCCTATATGATAAATATTATAACTGACCTCTAAGAAACCATTGCATTAAAAGAAAACAAGAAAAGAGAGTGTCTGAACAGAATTCTAAGAAAAGCCTGGGCATCTGTCAGACAGAGGTAGCCCCTAAACAGAGTTTTCATCAGTGATACTTAAATCCAGAGCAGTGTTTTTTGTCTGAGAACTGGATGCCAGCCTAAAGCACCAAAGTATTCTGGCTCTTCTGCTAGCAAAAGCTGGGCTAAAACATAGGCAGATATAAAGACATGTTTGTTTATTTTGGCTAGTCTCTGTACCTACTAACTTCGTTGTTTATGTTTAGTTTATGTAAGTAAATTATTCTTCCACTTTTATCTTCTGGGGGATTTTAGGTTAGCTGGCAATAATTAAAACATTCCACTCTCTTGTGGGTGTGGGTGATCATTAAGACATGGGGATTGGATCTCTTCTCAGAGTGCCAATGTCATACAGAATCAAGAAAAGGTAAGGACAGACTCCTTCTAAGCTGCTTTGCCTGGCTGGGAAACTGGCAGCATAGGGGTCACTATGGACGAAAAAACATCCCCACTGATTTACATCAGCTGGAGACATTCCAGCATGCACTGTAACAATGGGGAGAATCCAATGAGCTTGCTCATCACTCAGACTTTGTCAATTACTCATATAATATTACTCCACTGTGGCTAGGCAGCACCAAGTGGGACTCACAGACATGCATTCCCAAATCATAAAGATGATATTGAAAGCTCCTGCTGCTTACCCAGCAATAAGGCATAGACAAAAGATGCTTCGAACTCTGAAAGTGCAGTTATCAAACAACTCCACTACATGACAAAATTGCAGTGTAAGCAGTAGGTGCCCTCATTAAGGGGAATTGTTAGCTTGTTTACTATATTCTTTCCTAAAATTATAAATAACACAAACAGCCAGACAAACAAAAAAGCAAAGATCTGAAAGATTATGTATTTCTGGATTCACGAGTTATAGTTATTTATGCATTCTGTATCATGTTTGAGTGGAGGAGATTTCTTTAGCAGTTTTGGACTTTCAAGTTACAGTACTCAACTGAAATATTTGTGGTGACATTCCCAATGTTCAGAACAAGGATTCTTTCTATTTCATATGGAAATTGGAATTAGACCCCAACTGAAAAGACCAGTCCAATCAAAATAAAAACTACTTGCATAGAAAACTGATCTATGAAATAGCATTGTCCACTACATAGGCAATATAATATTTCATGATTTTTCATTTTCACAGAAATTATTTTTATGTATTCAATCACAGGCTAGAGTGAATTCTGAGATTCCTCTGCATGCTATAGCATGAAACTAATTACCCACATTTGATCCTAGATACCCTGAAGGTCTGTGTTTTGATATGCCTTCCGTCTCTTAACCCATTTTTCTTCAAAAACATAGGCTTCTTTTTGAAATGTATTAAAACCACCTGCTTTATGCATATGTTTTCAAGCTTTTACTTTATACCAAAATTCCTGGAAAAAAGATGACAGCACAAGTAAATATCTAAAGAGATCAAGAAAAGAGATTAAGAAAAAAAAATCAGGACTGATAGTATATTCTGGAAAATGCCAAAGGGTTTGTGGAATAAACCCGATTTAAAAACTTCAGAGATAAAAGAATCCAGCTGCTTTTGAACACCAAATACACCACTAGAAGGTCTCTAAAATTGCAGAAGTGTCTTAAAATCAACAAAACACATCCTCCTACACAAAACAAGAACAACAGCAACAAACAACAACAGAACATTCCTATTTAGATAGATTTCAGCACTAGTTGTTGTCAAAAAAAAAATACACAAAACACAAAGAGGGGAGGGACTTCCTGTTGCTTCAGGCTATTGCAAAGCTAAGCAGCAGATAAAAGCAGTTCTGCTGTTGAGGGACCTGCATAGAATAAGGAACCAGGCTGAGACACACGATGGCTGGAACCCCCTGCAAAGGTTTCTATCCACTTGATTATTTAAAAGACTGCATCAATGAACATGAGTTCCTGGTTTAGAGCTTAATTCAATGTTCACTGAAATCAATTGCGACTTTCTACAACTTCTAAAAGGTCTTTGGATCAGATGCTAAAAGAATAAGATCTGTCCATTTTTGTATCCTTACTTCCACTGTGAAAAACTTAAAATTCAACGTTCAGGTATAACTTGTTCAAATCATTAATGACATGTAGCATATAGAAGTATATGCATGCAAAACACACTTCTAGCAAACACTGGAATTTAGAAGTACATAAGACAGAAACTAGCTCCTTCATTGTAATGGTAGAAAATACTTAAAGAGTAGCCTGCAGAAGTGACAACACTGCTCTTTTAATTCTAAAGAGATCCTGTATTTTCAGACTGTCATCCCTTGTCATCTCCAAAAGGATATCTAGTATAGTAGCTCTGCTTCTCACAGACACAGCCCTTTGGCAGAAAACAACATCCTGCATAATTCACCTACTTGAGTGACTGCACTCAAAAACAGTGCTGCAAAACAGATTGGTCCTGCTGAAGTGTAAACATATTTTATTTCAGTTTAAATGAACCATTTCCCAGATTCGTTTTGAAGCCAGTCACATCAGCACACGTGAAAGCAAGGTAACCTCCACTAAATGAAGACAAATGAGCCAATGGAAGCTACTGAGAGATAACATTACCCTGGGATAACAGTCTGGGTGTTCAAAAATCCAGCCAAGATTCTTCAGAGACCCCCCTTTGCAGATAACTAAATCTCACAGGTAACAATTTCATGAACTCTAATACAACGTAAAGAATCTGTCAACTGGAAGTCCCTAACACCTCTCCTTCTGATATCAGTTGTGTGAAGTTTTGAAACTCACGTTTCAAGATGTGAATTTCCAGGTATCTTTAAAAAGGTAAAAATAAAACCTAAGCAAAAGTAGTTTAGTAACTCCACAGTGTGAAAAATAAACACTAATGTTACCATTTCTAAACACACGGTCATACAAAGAACGTAAAATTTGGCTTATGACCCAAATCCACCCATACCACAAAACATTTCTGTAACAATAAGTGTAGCCTACAGAACAAACCTCACAGACGGTCAGTGCAAATTCCAGATGCAGACCAGAACAAGCAAAAAGATCCAAGCACGGTGATGACTAACGTGCTCTCAAAAAAAGGAGGCAAGGGTAGGACTCAAACCTAGAGAGCATCAGGTATCCAGCAAAGACGAGCAAACATTTAGCTGTAACTGCTAACTTGCATCAACACAGAAGAGAGTTATGTGCCCAACATCCAACTTTAAACATCTCTCCTTTGAAGGTGCAGACAAGGAGAGCTCACTGAGCATGAATTCTCTCAATTTATCACCTGACCCCAGAACTGTTTCCCTGCTTTCAGATCAAGAGGAGCAATCAGCTTTACAGATTATATTAAGCTGCCAACAAGAGGTAGATTAGCTCGCCTGCCCTGTTTACAAGAGAAAAAGGGCTTAAGAACTTACCTTCTCCACACTTTCTTAGTTCTGGTTCCTCTACAGTGTTCAGCCTTGCAGAATTCCTCCAGCCTGCGTAACCCCGTAACAGAGCGTTGAGTGATTGTGTCAAACTTTCTTCTGTTCTGTACCAGTTTATGTTGTCAGACTGGATAGGGTGGAGAAAAAAATTAGAGGTAGTGTCATTGTCAAGAAAAACTATAGACACCATAAGAAACAGTGGATCTGGTTAAGGCACTCTTTGTTCGTTCACTGATTACTGACTTGGTCTATCGGTCACTAGGATGCAAACACCAGACAAAGCAAAAGGAATCTTGTCCTCTGGTAGGATTTGAGGGCAATCTTACAAAAAAAAGTGAGAATACTTATTAGTATTTGGAGGTGTGATTGCTAATCCAGCAATGATGCAGGACTGATACATTAACTGTTTCACTCACAGAAACAAATGGAAGAAGTTTCTGCCAAAAAGCTTCTTTTCTTTGATGAAGACCATAATATCTGAATCCCATTCTGAATGCAAAGCTACAGCAAATATTGAGCCTGCATGTTTTTCACAATGAGAGATTTTTAATGCACAATCCTATATGCTCACACAGGAGGCACTGCTACAAAAAAATCTAAAAAGCATGAATAAACCTTCACACATACATACACATACAAAAGGAAAAATACTTATGCTCACAAGAACTAGGTCATAGCAAAAGTAAGCCACTAAAGCTTTCTCCACTTCTTTCCCTTCACAATCAAACCCTAATCTCATGCATGGCACTGCCACAAAAACAGCCAAAATGGCACGCTGTAGGATATTCTTCCACAGGATTACAGTGCTTTGAAGAACTGCACAGCCTCCTACAAAATAATACATACTCTGCCTCAAAACTTACAATCCAACCATACACCACGCTGAAATATCTGCATTAGCGGGCTCAGGCAAAAATCATTCCTTAAGTTTCAGACCCAGCCTAGCAGATTAAGAGGTCCTGAGCTGCAAAGCTTTGTTGATTGTATTCCTGTGACCATATCCTAGGCTTGTCAACCTGAGGTGGACCATGCAATTTTATTTAAATTCCCTTTGCACAGTCAGTGGAAATATCTTGATTTTGAACTGAAAAACAGTGTCAGAATAGTACATTCTGGAGTCTCCAGCAGCTTAGCATCCTCCAAACTACATCTACCAGAAGAACAATAAACAGCCAAAGGGGCATTAAAGGAAGGCTCTGATACTCTCCCACATTTGCTCTGGAATTCCTAACCTGAAACACACCTTGTTTGGGTTGGCATTGATCTTCTTCTGTTTTAGAAGCTAAACATTAAACAGCACTGTGCTCTTGCAGCAAAGGAGGCCAACATTATCCCGGGCTGCAGTAGGAGTGTTGCCAGCAGGTCAAAAGAGGGATCATTCCTCCCTACTCAGCACTTGTGAGGCCACACCTACAGTCTTCAGGTCTGGACTTCCTAGTAAAAAAGAGACACATGGACATAGTGGAGAGAGTCCAGCAACAGGCTCTGACAATGATTAAGGGACTGGAGTGTCTCAGAAAGGCTGACAGAATTGGCACCGTTCTGTCTGGAGAAGAGAAAGTTCACGGGGGATCTCATCAACATGTACATTACCTGAAGGGAGGCTGCAAAGAAAACGGAGCCAGGCTCTTTTCCTTGGTATCCAGTGACACCAACTGAACCGTGTTCAGAGGCATAAAGCAAAACATAGGAAATCCCCTCTGAACATTAAAAATCATTTCATTGTTTTTTCCCTCCATTGTGAGGGAAGGCAGGCAAAAATTTATGCAGAGACACTGGGGAGTCTCCCTACTTGCAGATATTCAAAAGCTATCTGGATGTGGTCCTTAGTGTTGGAAACAACCAAATAATTTTTGTCAGGACGGTATCTCTGATAAAAGCAGATTTTATTCACGATTGCAATAGCGGGCGTCCCGCAAGCAGGAGCGCACCTACGGACACAAGATGACAGTCTTTATACTCTGTTTTTCCCTTTACCCATCCCCCTGTCCTGTTTCCCCTTTGGCTGGGTACTCCAGGTTCACAATCTTAGCAGTTTACATTTGTTGGTTATCAGGTGTCAGTCAGTAGCCATCCTGTTGTTTCCAAGATGTCTCAGTGCTCTTCTTGTCGTATCGATATGGTGATTGTCTCCGAAGTCTTCGTTAAACAAAGAGCACCGGGGGAGATGATACCAGGCCTTCAGATGTCTCTTCAGGCGCTTCCTCGGGCATACCATGACTTGTTCTCTGGTTTGATCTCGTGCAGGATATTCTTGCAATGTGTGCGACAAAATATACATATATACACCTATATACAGAGCATGCATTCCTGGGAAGGTTTGGCTAGAGGATAAGCGATGTAAACTATCAGAGATCTTCCCCAAGTTAAGTAGAAAGACTCCCAAGAGAACTATGACAACGGAGATCGTGAAATAAAAACTATTATCCAATTCTAATTCAGAAACAACATTTGATTCCACAATTCCCCCCTTTTTCTTTTTTCATACACTGTTGATTTCTGCAATTTTTTTTTTAAGTTTCACTTTTATAGACATCTCCCTCTTTTCCACTTTCTTTATCTCCCATCTCCTCTAATACCATCATTTTATCCAAATGTGGTGGCTCCATTGGTGTTTGCTACAATAGTGCTGTCTCGATCAATCACTGTACCAGTCCCCTCACACAGGGAATAACACAGCAACCAATGGCCATCAGGCCTCCTGCTACTACTGTCAAAGAAGTAAACGTGGATACAATCACCCCTTTCCATTCACCAAACCAGGACTCCAACCATCCAGTGATAGAAGTATCTATTCCTGATTTTTCTGCCAGTTCATTGGCAAGGGTGGTAAGCTCTTGCAATGCCTTAGTTATTGTGTCACCTGGAGCTGTGTTATTGGGATGAAGGTGCAACAACCGGTACCCAGCATTACACATACACCTTTTTTTTTTTCCAGCTTGTATCATATCTTAGGAGATCCTATTTTCCCAGGCCATCCTACTTGTGACATCTAACTTTTCTGCAGTTCCCTTTATTGCACTCTTTTGTATAATTTGTAAATCTCCACTGATTATAACAAATGTAGTTAATCCAATCTACGTTCTTGTGGATCATCACCCACCAGGACAATGACTCAAACCCTGCAACAATTTGATTTCTCGCCTTAAAATCATCAGGGACAGAAGAAGTGAAAAGTTTAAATCCTTAGCTTGCCCACATACCAAACAATTACTGATATAAGTATACTTTGCAATGATGTTTTCCACAAGACATATATAAGCATTTACATCAAATGCTGCACTTAATCAAATTAACATTTCTAACAATTATAAGAGCCCACATTACTGTCTTTGGATTCACAATTTTAAGTCCAGCTGACTTCAGTTCCCATTTATTTGAGGGAGCTTCTTAACTCTAGTAAGATGTATACACAATGCTTGTTCTTTAGTTTTTACTGCTGTGCTGGATCTTAACAGCACCTGGAACAGACTTATCCACCTTGATTCCAGGGGCGAATGTGAAAGACATCTGCTATATACATATAATCTCTTGTTAAAATATTATGTATCAAGCTGTCAAGGCCTAGAACCAGTTTCTCTATTTCCTGAAGCTGTTCTTGTAGACTTACCACATGCTCATTATTTCATTCCCTACATGGGTAGAGATCCTGTTTGTACAACATAAGGCCTTTTGTACAGTATTTTGAAAGACTTAACCCCTCTTCGGCTCTAGGTTTCATTCTGCTCCTAAGGAGAGCCAAAGGCAACAACTTTGGCCAGGATAGTCCAGCTTCCCAGCCCAGTTTTACAACCTGTAATTTAATTAGATAGTTCATCATTTCACCTGACCACTTCTCTGTGGTCTGTGTGGTTTGTGCAATTGCTAATTTATTCCCAATGCTTACTGACCTGTTGGACAATCTCTGCAATAAAGTGAGTTCCCTGGTTGAAGGGTATTGTTGCAGGACACCCAAACCTTGGTATAATCTCCTGCAGCAATACCTTGGTTATTGCTTTGGCTTGATTGGTCCTGCAAGGGAATGCTTCCTGGCCACCCTGAAAAGGGTATTTGTTAGAACTAGCATATACCAAAACCCTCCTTTTTCCTGGCAGTTCTGAAAAAAATCAATTTACAATTGTTGTCCTAAAAGATTCCCTCTCCCAACAAGCCCCACTTGTACCCTGTTCTCGGTACTAGGATTGTACAGTTACTTTCTGATGTCTGTACCCCCATATGTTTTATTATGTTCCCTTAGAACCAATTTCTATAAAATAATAAAGGGCACAACAATGTGTCCATCTGGGTATGCACCCATCTGTCAGCTTGCTCTCTTCCCCTTTAAATCAATAAATTTCTATCCTCTCTACAATACCTAATAGGTTCTGATTAAGGTTCAGATATTTTAAGTTTACCATCTGGAATTAAAGCCAGTTCACCAATTTCTTTTCCTTCAGCTGCCTGTTCTGCCACCTGATCCACCATCATATTCCCAGTTTCCTGTACAATGTCACTCTTCTTATGTCCTTTACAATGTATAACAAGCCATGCTGCTCTTTGGTAGATTTACATCATGCTGAATTTGTTTTCCATGTGTGTAAGAAAACCTCGCTCTTTGCAGATGGTACCATGAGTGGGTACCACCCCAAAAGCATATTTAGCATCTGTCCATATATTTAAGGTTCTTGTCAAGGCAGTTATTTCAGCCTTCTGAGCAGAAGTCCCCACAGGTAATGGCTTTGCTTCAATTACCTTGTCAGTAGCAGTTACTGCATATCCTGCCTTACAGTTTCCTTGTCTCACAGAGCTGCTTCCGTCAACAGAAACAGAAACAACATTTGATTCCCACATTAGCAACCTACCCTCTGTAGCCATGCTTGGACACAAGGGTTGGACAAGATGACCTCTCAGAGGTCCCTTACAACCTCAACCATTCAGTAACTTTAGTCTCTACCCTAAATGGTCAGGCATGCAATTATTAATCAATAATACTGAATATTATTAATATCAATAATACTGAAAAATCAATAGTACTGAAGTCCTTTCTCAGGCATAATATTGAGCTTTTTAAGTAGAAGTAGTAAGTCTCACTTTCAGAACTCTTCTCAAGCCTGAGTAACATACTAGTACTACCCCCAGATGAGATCTAATCACTATTAGGGCCCAAGACAACACTGCTTTCCAAATAAAACTATTAAAATTTGCAAATCATATCTTTACAGCAGTATGATTTGTGCATTTGACATGTCGGTTTGTCAATTACTTCACATGCTAGGTACCTCAAAAACAACAAGACACTCTTCTTAAAGCACGCAAATTGTTTGAAACAAGTGAGAATTGTTAGCAGGTGGTAAAATAAATAAAGGAGACTGAAAGAGAAAGGATAAAGAGGGTAACACTGCCTATTAAAAGGCTAAAAGTAATTTAGGCATGCAGCCTGATCCATGCAGACAGCAATGAACGCTGCATGAATCCTACAACAGCTAATCCTCACAGCTGAACCTCCTGCCATATTTTTGTTTGCTAAATCTCACCTTCAAACTTAACTGACCGCATTATGAACATGGCAGCAACTCTGCTGTTTAAACAGCAAACAGTTCCTTTCAGTGGACCATTTCCTAGGCAATCTAAGCAGTCAGATTTGGTCTAAAAAAAAGAGTTGGCCACACCCCAATGTTTTTTTTTTTTGTTTCTCTACCTATCCACTGATGTTTGGTCATGTTATTCTTAGCAAACAAGACACAGAGGGGGAAAAAAGGAAGACCCATTTTATTTTACTGAATACTGTACTACCCAAGAACTGCAGAAAGGTAATATGCAGGTTTTTTTGTTTTTTTTTTTTTTTTTAAATCAGGTCTGAAAACAGTGTACACTGACAGGAAATAAATTGAGAAGGTTATTTCCCACTGACCTGTCAACTTCCTCACAAAAGCACTGCAGCTCCAGGGTTGAACAGTCTTCAGACATGAATCTCAACAGCTCTGTAAACATCCGCATGATGGTTCATCAACTACCCTTCCATACTTTCTGTCATCATTGAAGTTTAAGGAGAAATTGCTGAGTATATCTGTTTGTTGGCTTCACTACAAAATGACTTATCCAGAATGAAGTCTTTCTGTTGTTGTTACACACCTACGAACAGAATGAAGAAAATACAGCCAGTTTGTAAGCATAATCAACTGCCTAATTAGAGGTATTCTTCTCCATTTTCAGCAGGCTATTCAGTTTTTCTTTCTTTCTTTTTTTTTTTTTAAAACATCTTTAGGTCTCCAAAGATGATTTTCAGGTTTGTTGTCATTCAACACTTTGAAGCTGTTGCACAAAGCAAGACAGGGCAGTCACCTCAGTACAAACTGCTTTCACAACCAGCCCAGGTGAGCATACAGAAATACCCTATGATAACTTTTCTGAGCAGTCAGATACACGTCACATCACAGGAACAAACCTTACATGTTTTCAAAGGGAAAAGTTTAGTCTACTCATTGCCTCAATTCTACCCATGTAAATGAGACGTTATTTCCAGTGACACTGAAGAACAGTTCAACTAGAGGCTGTGATTCACATGAGTCACCAGTCAGCCCTTTCAAGCAAGGTTCTTTTTTCCCCTCTACAGCAGGTAGCTTCACACCATCCTCACCTGAGATAAGGGCTTTGATGCGTATAACAAAGAAATCAATAGAAGTGTGCATTGAAAGGCCCATCTGTAAGTCATAGTGGAAAGATAAATTACAAGAAAAGAATCCATGGCCTAGAGGTGATTCTCACTTTCTCACTTACAAGACCATGGTCCATAATCTATGCCCTTTTAATCCTCCTTCTCCTTTTGCATCTGTGAGGAATTGTTATCCTTTGTCTCACTCAGAGCTAGGGCTGTGAATGTAGGGAGATCAAATCTTTGTGAAGTGGTTCACCTGCATGTGGCAGTGTTACAGTGGCAGCTTTCCATGACTACATTTCTCTGTGGGAGCAGGATCATCTTCCCCAAGCAGCAGGCATTTGCCCACTAACTCTTATCATTATAGAGCACTTGGAGATCTTCAACTGAAAGCAAGAGCAAAATACCATTGTACTCATTTTAAAATAGAAAAGAACCTATGTTCTCATTTCAATGAAACTGATCCACATTTACAGTTTTTCAGGATCTCCACTCAAAACCGCTGATTGCAATACTTTTTGTTTTAAAGTTACCACAGTGTCCCAGTGTAACACGGTGCAAAGCAGAGCAATGACAGCAGAACAGCAAGGTCCCAGGCTGCAGCAAGGACATATTTGCTCAAATCATAAAATCATAAGTTCAGAAAGGACCTATAAGAT
Source organism: Phasianus colchicus (assembly GCF_987193195.1). Lineage (NCBI taxonomy): Eukaryota > Metazoa > Chordata > Aves > Galliformes > Phasianidae > Phasianus > Phasianus colchicus. The sequence continues at coordinate 15,418,108 of NC_143439.1, read as the reverse complement.
CACCTAGTCCAATCATCCACCTATCCATCATTACTATCCACTAAGCTACTAAACCACATCTTGTAGCTTCTCATCCAGACACCTCTTTAACACTACCAGGGATGGTGACTCTACCAGCTCCCTAGGCAAGCCATTCCCGTGCCTGACCACTCTTTCAGTGAAAAAGCTTTTCCCTATATCTAATTTGACTCTCCCCTAGCATAACTTGCGGCCTTTCCCTCAGGTCCTATTTGCTACCTCATCACAACCTCCTTTCAGGAAGTTGCAGAGCATGATGAAGTCTCCTCCAAGCCTCCTCTAAGAGGGAGTAAACAATCCCAGCTCCCTCAACCAGCTTCTTGTAAGACTTGTACTCCAGACCCCTCACTAGCATGAGCACACAAATAAAAGTTCTTACCTTCAGAAGGCCTCAAGTACACAAGGATCCACAGAAAGAACCCCTTGCCCCCACTGCCAACCCTTAAATCAGATCTGGCAAGGGGTGCATCCTGGCTCCACCCCTTCTGCTCACTCAGGTACATTGCACACACCTGCACTCCCCAGGGATGGCCCTGCCTTCCCACCAGGTGCTCAATCACTGCTTCAGGCCATGACTTAGCATTTCTACTACACCCAAAAAGTAAAAACGCAAAACCATCTGCTAAAGAAACCTCCTATAAAATCTCATTACAAAAATTATTCATTTATTTAGGGCCTGTGGACCCAAATGCTGCTTAATGAGACAACCCAGACAAACACTACAAATCAATAAGTTAGTCCCACAGCATTCTTTCCTCTGTAACAAGCCAGCTGTGCTCACAAAGACCTGGCTGCAACCAAACATGAGTGCTCACAAAGATGCGTCTGCTTAACCTGTGACATGGGTGCACAAACAAGACAAACACGAGAGAGGGAATGGAAGAATGCAGACAAGAGAAGACGATTTTGTGAGAATCTAGGCAGCATCCAGCTAAGATAATTAACAGTAGGAAGAGTTCTTCTCTTAAGAAAGGCTAGTTCTCATTTCAAACTAGAAATAATAAAACTAATTTGTAACATTGTGAGATCAAAATACAAATAGGATTGTCCATTTCCACTTGTATCTTTCTATCTCACTACACATGCATTATTCAAGTAAAGAAAGAAACTGAGCTCAAATCTATGCTTAGCTGCTCAGAGTGTTTGCTGACTGGCAAATACATACTCAGTGAAAACATTTAGGGATTCATTGGCAAGGAGAAAACTCATCATCTGCATTCCTTACAGCTGCTGATACTCAGCCAACACACCCCTACTCTGATGTCAGTGGTCTAAATGAGGGCCATACCCAAACTGACAGTTTAATCCCAGGAAATCTCTGCTGAATTATTAGCTGAGGCTCTAACTTCCACAACTACATACTGCTCCTCAAGCAAACTGAAGATTTCCTAGTTTCCAATTCAGGTGGGGAGGATTCTGCAACCATTAAACTCTGCTCAAATTCCAAACTTACTTTTAGTATAAGATTTTTTTTTTTTTTTAAACACATTTTCACTGCCAGCATAAGCCCTCAGCCAAAAGAACAGAATTGCTCAGGCCTCTGGATGATTAGAACTGGGCCGTGTCCATAATAATTATTAACTGCTGCAAAATGCCACCTTGGCACTGAAGGAAGGTATTCAAAATACAAGAAAATATTGCAATGGTACTTAAACTTCCACCCCTCTGGCTGGAAAGCTGGTCTGTTCCACTTTCAGTCTCTTGTGGATATAATAATTCATACATAAATGGAAAGCTTCTTCATGACTCATCTGCCTGTATTACCAAGGCCATTTTTAAGTCTAGTAGCCAGACATTCATTTTGAGGGCTGCTAAGTGATTTACACTGATTGAGTATGCACTGTGTGCAGCTCTTCCAAATTTTATATGCTGGCTGTACAGACAACGAATGCATGCTGATTATGGTCCAATTAGCAATGAACCCAATTACCTAAGCCACTTACTCCCAGTAAAGAAGCCTGAAATACAGCTGTTGCTTCACTACCTTAAAGAAACATTTACTGTTTTGCTCTCAAGTACTCGCAGTACTACTGTACATTGAAATAAATGACAGATTTATATTAGTGAAGAACTGGCCTCTGATTTGAAATCGTTTCTTCTAATAATTGTTATTTTCTTGTGCTCCAGAGCTTGTATTCCAGAGCAGAGTCTAACCTCAGATTCCGGAAAGCAGACAAGAATCCAGCTACTCCATGAATGTGAGTGATTTATGAGATGGAGCCACAAGGATGAAAAGTCTGGGGAAAAATAGATACATTGCAGATATGAAACCTAAAAACATTTCTGAATCAGCTTGCAGTAAAAAAACCTCAGTCCTGTCATATGCAGCCAGAATGAATTTGATGTAAGGAACAGGTGAGACTGCAGAGGAATTACTTGATAAGAAGATTTTGGTTGGAAGCAACGTCTGGAAGTCAACTAGTCCAAGCACCTTTTCAACAGTATGCTAACTTCACTTCAGATTTTGAGATCCTGGGCCTTGCCTCTCTGAGTTCCAGTGTACAAGGTCTGCTCTGAAAGTAATGCCTCCTGTTTTACAGCAGTGGATCTGTAAATATACAAGAACGAAGAAACATTTCCACCACAGGAAACGGCTGCGGTTCTGCAGATAGAGGGCAGCTAGAAATTTAGCCAAGAGCCTCACTTAATAAGCTCACATTGCACTTCAGGGTTCTCATGCACATGTAATGACATCACTTCAGAACTCTTCACCCACAACGTTGCTGAGTCTGTGCTTAAGGGAAGGTCTTAAAACTAGGACTGGAAAAACAGGAAAATCAGAGGAGGATGAAGAACAAGCTTACTCCTCAGTTCACTGAGCATCCTCAGTGGTCACATTCTCCAACATATCCAGTAAAGGATGGAGATTCTCCATAGCCCTGCTCTTACTGTTAACATACTTGTTAAAAAATAAATAAATTTTTGCCTTTTGCTACAGTGGCCAAGTTGAGTTCAAGCTGGGCTTTTGCCTTTCCAGTTTTCTCCCTGCATATCTTAGCAACTTCTCTGTACTCTCCCCAAGTTGCCCGCCCCTTCTTCCATGGAAGGTAGATTCTTTTTCTGCCAGAGTCTCAGCAAAAGTTCCCTGTTCATCCATGCTTAGAAAAGATAAAAGATCAATGTGATTGAAATTTTACTCCTCTACTCCTGTTCACTGAGCACACTGTAAAGACCAATGGTTAAACGGCTTCCTAGTTGAGTTCAATAATGAAATTGCTGCCCATGGTCAGCAAGATTTTAACTACCATTCTGGGCTCTGAGGTATATCCACAAGATCATTTGCCACTAAAAGCACAGAGTATGAGGCACCCCTCATACACAACACCAAAGATGACTTGAGGTAGTTCTATGCTTAGCAACACAACTGATCCAATAAACAAAGCCACACATCTCTTAAAACAAAAACCAAAACACTTTTGTATGTAAAAGTTATCAATCTTCAAAAAGTTTTTTTGTTTAAACACTTCAAAAGTGTTTTGTTTATTTGTTTTTAAACAAATGTTCATAGATAAGGCTTAAGCATATTTTGGAATCTACGATGGCTGTCTGCACCTATTCATTAGGTTTGGGAACTGGAAATGTACCACAAAAAATACAGATTCCCCAGTTAGCAAAATGCACTGTATTTCAGCTTCATCTGAATAGAATAAAACAAAACAGAAATAAATAAATTAATTAATACAAATCTCCTCTCTACTGATGTGATTTGTGGATTCAGTTTATATTCCTTTTCCTCTGGAAAGGCAGATAAGGTACTTCAGAGGCCAGTGTACCCACCTATTGTCCCTCGTGTTCTGCATCTTTCAGATTACTCTGTACAGTGGCTAGAAAGGAGGATACGAACAGATGGCTGTTTGCACTGATAACTGTGTCTGCTCCTAGTCAGATTAATTGACTAAATCCCAGTTAAAAATTACAACTTAGTAAAGTTGTAAAATGATCCAGACAGTGTTCAGTCACTCTTCACAATCCTGTAAAGAGATTAAATTTTATCCTATAAATAAAAACTGTTTCAATACATGTCAAGGACTGTGCAAAACACATTGCTAGAGCATAACAGTATATGCTCCTCAAGAGTACAGTTTTAAAAGGCACAAAATTTACATAAATATGAAGGTCAAATGGAAGTTTAGAGTCATGAGTCAGTCATGAGGATGTCTAGGATATTTGACAGAACAGTATCATGACTACTTTTTGTTTAATGAGACCTTTAGCATCAAGCAGCTCATGAGACTTAGGAACTGCAGTATTATCTAATATCTTACCTCTTCTAAACACGCTGAGAAGATATTTGCCTTCAGAAAAAACTGGGAACATGCCAGAAGACTGGAGCATTGTGCCAGTACTCACTGAAAAGGAAAACCTGTTGACTTCAGTAATTACCTTCAGTACAAGACAAGAGAGTGACAAAACTACGCAATGCAATCAGTAAAGAAAGAAAGGAAGGGAACATAAGCAGGGTATCTACCCCAATTAGATGGAAAACTGACCTGACTCATAAACCTGATTGCATTCCCTGAGACTATTATATGGACTGCTAATGGTGAATTGTGAAAACATAACACATTTAGCAGAGTACTTGACATAATGTTGCATGATGCTCTATTTAAAACACATGGCTTAAAGTACAACAAATGGATTAAAAACTCACTAACTGACAGAGCTTACAAATGTAGTGGAGAAACATGATCAAGTGGGAAAGTTTCTAGAAGAGTTCTGCAGGGTTTCATTCTGGGTGTATAGCCCATAAAAGCTATGTAAAGATTTTGGGATTAGGCAAAATTAACAGATTTACAGACATTTCTGTTGAAAGCAACACGAGTGAATAAAACTCTGTAATTCTACTGTGCTGCAGAACAGCAAAGGGGAACAGCAATGGAAGAGGAGCTCATTTCTCAAACATTTGATCAAGAACAGGGGAAGAAGCAGAAACAGTTGTGAAGAAGAGTACGAGAAAATGCCTGGCAGAAGAGGACTGTGAAACTTCAGCTGTTCAGGCTACTGGAAGAAAGACGAAGAGATGATGTGATAACATCACATAAGCCCTTTGCAAGGAGAAAATAGTGATTTTTTTTTTTTTTTTTTTTTTTTTAAGCTCTGTAATAAAGCAGAGAAACACACAGTTGTTCAAGCCAAGAAAATTCAGACAAAATTATAATCTGCAAAGTGATTACCCTGAGTAGCGAAGTACTTGGGGGAAGATTTGTCATCATGAAGAACAGAAGTGTTAGTCTGGATTAACAAGAAAAACAAAACTAAAACTGCCAAAATCAACAGCTCCAGCTGCGGTGACAAGCCAGCTGCTGACTTCAGAGACCTCTGCCCGAGTGGCTGAGAAAAAACTACAGGAACACACCCTGCACATTCTTCATCCACAAACTGCTTTGTTGTTGTTGTTGTTGTTTTTTCTTTTCCCCTGCAAAACAAAAAGTTCATCTTTACACAGAGTAAACAATAGGCTCTCTCAGCTCTTTGCAGAAATACACTCCCCTCCTTCACTCCCTTCCATTTTCTCCGTGCGTGAAACAGATGCAGGGTTAGACTGCCGCTCTCGGGCGCAGCTGTCAGCTCGGTGTTCATCACGCAGCGGCACAGCGGAGAGACAACCAGCATCCCACAGTAAGGCGCCAGGCCGCAGCCACGCAGAGGGAAAACGGCAGCTGCCTCCGCGGGCACCGATGGAGAGCTTTGGCGCCACCCAGCGGGCACCTCAGGCCACTGCCGCCGAGGGAGTCCAGTTAGCCCCAGGGGGTTACAGCCCAGCAGAAGCGCCGCACAGGCAGCCACGTACAACCCCAGGGCGAAGCCTGTCCCTCCCTTAAACAAACAGCAGCAGCAGCACACAGGAGCTTTTTGATGAGCTCAGCTAATGCCATCTGCCACCCAGCTGCTAAACCGAATTCCCACAGGTGCTCCCCTTCTGTCAAACAGAGAGAAAATATACCTAGCACCAATCTTTTTAGATCTAGCTCCCAACACAACTTTGACCAATAATAATAATAATGTGTGCCCCCAGCTGTGAGATCTAGGCGTGCAAATTTGCTACATGATTTAAAAAAATGTGATTTTATTCCAAGAGTTCTTGCCAAAGCTTAGTGGTAGGACCACACCAGGGTGGGCGCAACAAAGAGACACAATGATCTCCTCAGATGCCTTTGGACTTACCGCCTCCTCCAACCTCTTAACTGATATAAGCAGCTAATTGAAAGCTTTTTTTTTTTTTTTTTTTTTTTTTTTTTTAATATCACAGAGGCGCTGCTTGTAATAGTTTAACACATTTTTTTATATACTATTCAAATCCCTTATCTTGAATCTCAACATATATAGGAGCTAAGCCAAAAAATCTAATTGTGCCTAAAGTGCATACTTCAAACTGAGTCTGGGCTGACTCTGGTTCTCTGCCTTTCACCCAAGAAGCACACACCTTCCATCATTTCTTCCTCAGTCCTTGTGCTGCTTTCCCACCTGCGACACCAGCAGTTCAAACCCTTCCTTCATCTCCATGGCTCTTCCCGCTGCTGTACACTCCTGTCCTCCTAAGTCACACGCTCTCCCTGGCACAGCTTTGTTTAGGTCTTGTTTTGATAGCGATGAACAGATCATTATCCACAGGGAAGACAGCAATACAGAGTTTCCCAGTTGTTCTGGTTTCCATAGCCTGTAATTTTTATGATGACAGGAATGGTCTTTTTGGTTACCTGCAAAGTGATCTGGTAGCCTAATTGTATTCTTGGTTTCCTCTGACCTTCTCTAAGACTTTTTCTTTTTATAATTCCCTTTCCACATGCTGAAAGTAGCATTTTTCTTAGCATTGCTGTTAAGTTTTTGTCTTTTGAACTTTGTAAGCCTCTTCCCTCTATGGAGAGGAACATTAATGCATGCCCTTCTCCATCACCTGTGGTACACTTTTTAACAAGCTATTTTTCTATTACTTAACTGCATCGGTGATCATTGCCAGAGACTGCTAGCAAAGGAGCTGTTTATCCACTCTTTCCCTTGGAAATGGCTGTCAATGGGCAAACATAGTTTGTACCCACACAAAACTTTTCTAGTGGGCGGTGTGTATGGACCTAGGCCCACATCCCTGCAAATACCTTGTGGGCACAACCAAGTTACATTAAGTGTTGTCTTAAGATAACACTTCAGATAAGTGTTTAAAATTTAAGATGAATATTGTCTCAATTTTGCACTCTTTAAAGCATATGGACCATCTTGTCATCTGCTTGTTCAGTGCTTGCCACTTTGGTGTCACAGGCTACCAGAAGTGCCAGATACTCTGACAGTACAAACAGGTACTAACAAGCAGTAAATTGTCACATGGAAACCTCGCTGTAAGGTTTTCTCTGGAGATAGGACACAAAATAGCATACATCCAACATACATAGGAGAAGTGCCCCAAAGATCTTTTTTTATATGTTTACTTTGAAGAAAACACAGGTGGGTTTGAGTCTGATTTTCAGAATTTTCAAGCCTGTATAATGCCTAATCCCCACAACAGTCAGGGAGAGCTGAGATTCCTACACTTCTGCAAGCCCATCCACATGGAGAAGGGTAGCACTGTATTCCAGTGCTGAGCATTCTTCTGGACTCTGTATTAGAGATGGAGATCAGGACATTGATTTTGCTTAATACATGGCTGACAGTCCCGTTTTAACACCAAAATCCTCCATCCCCACGCTTTTAAAGAATGAGGAGCCAGAGCCTGTCAAGTAGATTAGCCATATGTCAGCTCCTCAGAGCGCACAACTGCAGAGCCATAGTTAATCTCAAACCTTGATCACAAGCCAAAGGGAACAGTTATATAACTTAGAAATCTGAAAGGTGAATAGAACAAAAACAAACAAGAAAGAACAATCATCCTGACTCGCATGTGCACATTTTACTACAACTATTAGGCAATCAAGATTGTCATATAATTGGCTTTTTTTAAATTAAAAAAAAAAATGATGGAAGGGTTGCAGTAATTAAAAAGCACAGACAAGACGTTGAAAGATGATAAATTACATACAGTGCAAATGAAGCAGTACCTTTACAAGGATTTATTTGCTTCTCCAGAATTTAGAGAACTTGCGGATTTGCTGTTTGTCTGTTCCTGATTGCTATGGACAAGCCAGTGCCAATCTGGTCAGAAGGACATGTAGACCACAGAAGGAATGAAGTATCAAACTAGAATACGACTTTTGAGAAATGGTATCAACCATTTCCGTGGGAATGGGTATTTTCATTGGGACAGATTGCATGGGCATGTTCTGTGGCACATGTCTGAATTTGTCATGAACATCCAAAGCAAACTTCTAAAAACCAGCAGAAGGAGAAAAAGATCTGTTAGCATTATTTCTCCCACATTGTTAAAAGAGATGACGATACAATTTATTCAGCTTGTTCAGTAGGACAATGTCTAGAGCCCCTTGACATGGGTGCATTTTTATGTTAAGCACGTAAAAACAGAACAAATTCCTGTCCCAAAAAAGGCTTATACTCTTCCTGCACAAGGCTGAAGAGGGGAGGATAAAATAGAAACCAAATCAACTAGCTGTGGAATTGAAATCAAGACGTTACTCTATGAAACACACTAGGAATTATTCTAAGGGGAAGGTGTCTACTTCAGTACAGGAAATGCCAGCCTTTCCGCATTGCCTCAAAACCATCCTCCAGAGATCTCCTACAGAAACAGAAGTTGGCATTGCATCACCCAGGAATGTCCTACAGGACCCTACCTGATCCCAGCAGATGATTTTCCATAGAATAAAAATGTAAGAAGCTAATGGTAACCCTGCTGCTCTCAGGGTCCTGGTAGCAAGGTTCCAAACCTGTCATGGAGCTGAAAACTAGATGTTCAGATAGATGTTCTAGTACCCATTGTCTATTGAGAAATTATTTGCAACACATTGTTTGCAACTAATTCACTTAAATTTGCAGCTTCCATTGGTCTCTTTTTCCTTTTTTTTGTTTTTGTTTTTCCAAAGATTACTTAAGTTGCACAGCCATCCAGCACTTAACTTAACCATTTCTGAATCCACTGTGGATATGTGGCACTGCTTTTCACTAGCATAGGCATATTATTTATAATAAGTAGTGCTAGTGAAAATAACACTTCTTCTCTTCTTTTGCATCAGCCAACCACTGAACAAAATAACCATCAAAGCTTCTTGGAAAGTTTTTTTTCTAGCAGCATTCCACATTTAACAAAACTACCCATTTGCTCTGTGTCCAAGTTCTCAAGTTACTGCAGTGTAAGTGCTATGGTAAGCTACAGCAGAGAAATGTCAGACTTGACATCATCTCCACTTCAGCGTACGTGTATGTATACACAAGCCCATAAATTAGGTGTGTGAGTTGTGCAGATGAAATCACAGATTATGGTCACTATGACCGTGGTTGTTTTTTCACACGTGATGTGATTTCATTGAGAATAATCTTTAGTTTGGATTAAGGAACCAGGAGAAAACAACCCAAGCAAAATATTAGTGAAAGAAAAATACAGACAATTTTGTCTGTTAAGCCTGTTTTGAACTGGAGACAAAATGGCTGGCAGGCTTTCTTACCAACTTAGACATTAACAAGAGGCAGTGAAGCCAAAGGATTGCACGCCTGCCTCAAACTCAGAAAACCTGTGCTCCACAAGCTTCAGCTGAGTGACATAAGGCATACTTCCCCGTGCCTCTCTTTCCTTTCCCACCCATTGCTTCTTTTGTAGATTGTGAACTCATCTGGATAGAAGCTGGCTTTTTAATTCTGTCTGTGTGCAACAGAGCCCTGATCTCAGTTGGGCCTGTAGGCACTGGGTTAATATGTATAATAACAGCATGGTACAAAAAAACAAAAGCGTAACAGTTTCATGACAGAACGCATCTCAGATGAGTTAAGGTGTGCAAAGCACTTTGAAGTTGAAAGGTACTGCTGCATGTGAAAGCTGAGCAGTACTTTCCTATGGATTTGTTGATCTTGGGGACTCAAGAAGCCACTCAAATTATGCCTCTTCTCAGCAAGGCACAGAATGCATATCAATGCTATACGTGCTGATCTTCAGATTGAGAAGTATGTCCAAGAAATTCTTACTTGAGGATGTCATTAATAAAGCTCACTTCACTATAAGCAAACATCCTCACTTTTCACACCTCTCTATATTAAAAATGAACATCCCTGGGGAAAAATTGCAAATAGGCTTTTCACAGTCCTGCCGATTTTGGCATTTTCTCTCCTGCAGTGCTTTGAGTCACTTGCTTTCTGGTTCTCCTACATAAATTGCCATGAGAAATACAAAAATTCACAGAAGAGTTACAGTCTGCCAACAGATTGACATGAATCTTATCCATTCTGGATCCTGGAGATAAACTGACTCCAAGGCTCACTGAAGACAAACAAATTCCCAGCCAGGAATAAAGAGCATTTTGTGACTACTTCCAGGCTTCTTGGCTGGGCCCTTTCACAGGTCTGAGGCTGAAAGCCAACCCAAGCACTCCCCAGAGCGACTGCAAACCTAAACTTCTACTTAGGGTCATGGTTGCTCAAGTTCACCATGTCTCACTACCATTTAAAGAGTTTTAGGAGCACCAAGCAGCCTATGCTAGGCTTATGGATCTGCCTCATGTAGGACACCTAGCACTGGCCCAGGTCTGCGATGCAGCACCTGAGCAAAACAGCCCCTGAAAGAAGGCACAGCGGCTATAAGAGAAAAGGGGGGCTGCACAGAGGAGCTTTGTCCCTAAATTCTGCCTTACTTCAATACTTCAGCACCATTTTGTGTACTTGTAATACATAGCAATCTGCACCAGTATGCCAACTTACACATCCATACACCCAAAAGGAGAAAACAGTAATTAAATAAGCCTGATGGACTCCCACCAGCACTCACCCACGACCAGGGCTGTCTTTCCAAAGACGATGCCACTAGGTGGCATTATAATTACTCTCTGGTCATGTGCACAGCTGCAGCATCAGCTGCATTGCCTAAACCGCAGGTTTAAACACGTTTCTTGCTTACCGGGCACTAATGTTGTTTCCCCGGCCAGTTGATACAGGGACAAGCTGTGGCGAATTGTCATTAAGAGATTGCAAAACCCTACTCCCCAACCACACTGATTCAGCCTTAGCAAAAGATGATGTCAGCCTGGGTAGATTTGGCAGCCAGAAATGTGTTTGGGAAATGAAAGGAGGGACTTCTACACACCATGCTTGTTTTAGGCTGGAAGGGCCTCATCTGCAATAGCTACTTCTGGTTATGTAGGCAACAGGAAACCTGGCAGCTTTTGAGCCTTCAGAAAACACTGTGCTGCTCGTTTACAGCCTCCTAGGAGCTGGCAGATGAGCAAGAAAGGAGCTACTTGCTTCCCATGGCTGCCCCTCCAGCCTTTGTGGTTGCCCAGAGAGGACAGTCCTGGCTTCCAGATGGTCCAGTGACAGCACACTGGACACACAGCTGTGTTATCTTCCTCGGTGAGGGATACAACAATGGAGAGAAATACAGGGAGTAAAGCAAGAACCCAGTCCTGCAGGCCATACAGTAGAAAGTTCAGGGAAATTATTTAATTGTGGGCACCTGTGGTAGCAAAATGGCTGTCACTGTACTCTTATGTGGGTGTGGTGACAAGAGGCTGAAAACCAAAGCTATGGAAAAGCACAGCCCTGGGACTCCCCACTGCAAGAGGAAACAGTGCCAGCTCTTGTTCACCCAGACCTCCTGCAGTGATTTGTCTCCATCACCAAGCAGAGCTTGGTGTACTCAGCTGCCCACAACAAAGAGGATTATCCCACCATAAAGGTTGTTCAAACCATTCAGTTTATTTTGTAAACTAGTTTACATATAACCATGTCCATATCTAAACAAATATGGTGGGAGAAAATCTGTTTATAACTTCTTAAAGACACTTTAAGTGGTGAGACAAAGAAATGTGGAAATGAAGGGGGGGGAAAGGTAAAAGAAAGGCATTAGCAAATCAATTAATTGCAACACCAAAAAAATCGTTAGGATGCAGATTGTCAGGCTAAAATTGAATGACATCAACTAGTAAATATTATGGACTGTGGTTAGCAGGGAGGAGAATGAATACAGCCACAGCTTGTAACTTTTAACACTATTTAAGTTAGTTGCTGAAATGGGAATAGGGATTAACTGAATCTGCATTACAGTGAGAGCTGTACACACAGATTGAATATAAACTTCAGAGAAACTAGCGTGAAAACAGTCAGATCTTAAACTTTGTAATGCACTTACACAAATTATGTGTTCATGTGAGGGAAAAAAAAAAAAAAAAGACATCTATTAAATCATTAGATAGATCTGCAGATAATTTTTTTTTCGTCCAAGCCTAAAAGTACTACCCAAAAAGCAACCTGTTTTTTTATTTACCTTGTCAAAGAGATGTACCTCCAGAGATACTATACAATTTCACGTGTGCCTCATATTGTTACAACCTCCGTTTTCAGTTATTACAGAATGAATGATTTCTGCATCCCAGTTCTCTAAGTGCAAATGCCTTCAGGCAAAGCACCATTAGCATGCATTAATGGTACATCATGCGAAGCCAGTGGTACAGGCACAGTTTTGTCCCTCATATGTAAACTGTCAGAGGGCCACTTTCTGTCAAACGAAAAACTCCAAGATGCTTTTCAGTCCAAGCAAGTCAAAGCCTGCAGGAAAGGGTGTGGTAGGCTCACAAAAGTGTTGATGGTCAAGGTGTGTCTCCAGTGAGTCATTATTGTCACACTGCTTAGTTCCCCGGGACAGATGACGTTTGGTAGCCGCATTAGCAAGCAGAAGTATTGGTGAGCCTTGCTACCTGCAGGCACTGGGGGGTGAGGTGACCATCTTGGGACTTTCAAGGAGCATGAAGGAGCACAGCTGGACTCACTTGAAGCTCGAGGGTCATCACTTAAGAAGAGCTGGGCCCTCTGTGCCCTTCTCTGGTGAACAATTATGAGGAGACACAGAGTGGTTAGTTTCCAGGGTCTTGCCACTGTGATGAACAGAAATAGCTTTGTTGGAAACATCCAAATAATTTTTGTCAGGACGGTATCTCTGATAAAGCAGATTTTATTCGCGATTGCAATGGCGGGCGTCCCGCAAGCAGGAGCGCACCTATGGACACAAGATGACAGTCTTTATACCCTGTTTTTCCCTTTATCCATCCCCCTGCCCTGTTTCCCCATTGGCTGGGTACTCCAGGTTCACAATCTTATCAGTTTACGTTTGTTGATTCGTGTGTTATCTGGTGTAGCCATCCTGTTGTTTCCAAGATGTCTCGGTGCTCTTCTTGTATTGATATGGTGATTGTCTCCGAAGTCTTCGTTAAACAAAGAGCACCGGGGGGGGGGGGGGGGGGGATGATGCCAGGCCTTCAGATGTCTCTTCAGGGCTTCCTCGGCATACCATGCTTTGTTCTCTGGTTTGATCTCGTGCAGGATCTTCTTGCAATGTGTGTGACAAAATATACATATATACACCTATATACAGAGCGTGCATTCCTGGGAAGGTTTGTCTAGAAGATAAGCGATGTAAACTATCAGAGTTCTTCCCCAAGTTAAGTAGAAGGACTCCCAAAAGGAACTATGACAACAGAGTTCATGAAATAAAAATATTATCCAATTCTAATGCAGAAACAACATTTGATTCCCACAATTCCCCCCTTTTTCTTTTTTCATACACTGTTGATTTCTGCAAATTTTTTTTTTTTTTTTTTTAAGTTTCACTTTTATAGACATCTCCCTCTTCTCCACTTTCTTTATCTTAGGAGATCCTATTTTTCCAGGCCATCCTACTTATGGCATCTAACTGTTCTGCAATTCCCTTTATTGCACTCTTTTGTATAATTTGTAAATCTCCACTGGTTATAACAAATGTAGTTAATCCAATCTACATTCTTGTTGATCATCACCCATCAGGACAGTGACTCAAACCCTGCAACAATTTGATTTCTCGCCTTAAAATCATCAGGACAACAAAAAGTGAAAAGTTTAAATCCTTAGCTTGCCCACATACCAAACAATTACTGATATAACTATACTTTGCAATGATGTTTTTCACAAGAGATATAAAAGCATTTATATCAAATGCTGCACTTAATCAAATTAACATTTCTAACAATTATAAGAGCCCATATTACTGTCTTTGGATTCACAATTTTAAGGGTCCAGCTGACTTCAGTTCCCATTGTATTTGACGGACCTTTTTAACTCTAGTATGATGTATACACAATGCTTGTTCTTTAATTTTTACTGCTGTGCGGGATGTTAGCAGCACCTGGAACAGACTTATCCACCTTGATTCCAGGGGCGAATGTGAAAGACATCTGCTATATACATATAATCTCTTGTTAAAATATTATGTATCAAGCCGTCAAGGCCTTGGGCTCTAGTTCCTAGAACCAGTTTCTCTATTTCCTGAAGATGTTCTTGTAAACTTACCACATTCAGTATTTCATCCCTACCTGGGTAGAGGTCCTGTTTGTACAAAATAAGGCCTTTTGTACAATATTTTGAAAGACTTAACCCCACTTTGGCTCTAGGTTTCATTCTGCTCCTAAGGAGAGCCAAAGGCAACAACTTTGGCCAGGACAGTCCAGCTTCCTGGCCCAGTTTTACAACCTGTGATTTAATTAGATAGTTCATCTTTTTCACTTGACCACTTGCCTGTGGTCTGTGTGATATGTGCAATTGCCAATTTATTCCCAATGCTTACTGATCTGTTGGACAATCTCTGCAATAAAGTGAGTTCCCTTGTTGAAGGGTATTGCTGCAGGACCCCCAAACCTTGGTATAATCTCCTGCAGCAATACCTTGGTTATTTCTTTGGCTTGATTGGTCCTGCAAGCGAATGCTTCTGGCCACCCTGAAAAGGGTATTTGTTAGAACTAGCATATACCAAAACCCTCCTTTTTCCAGGCAGTTCTGAAAAAAATCAATTTGCAATTGTTGTCCTAAAAGATTCCCTTTCCCAACAAGCCCCACTTGTACCCTGTTCCTGGTACTAGGATTGTACAGTTACTTTCTGATGTCTGTACCCCCATATGTTTTATTATGTTCTCTTAGAACCAATTTCTGTAAAGTAATAAAGGGCACAACAATGTGTCCATCTGGGTATGTACCCACCTGTCAGCTTGCTCTCTTCCCTTTTAAATCACCAAATTCCTATCCTCCCTACAATATCTTATAGCTTCTGATTAAGGTTCAGATATTTTAAGTTTACCGTCTGGAATTAAAGCCAGTTCACCAATTTCTTTTCCTTCAGCTGCCTGTTTTGCCACCTGATCCACCATCATATTCCCAGTTTCCTGTACAGTGTCACTCTTCTGATGTCTTTTACAATGTATAACAGCCATGCTGCTCTTTGGTAGATTTACATCATGTGAATTTGTTCTCCATGTGTGTAAGAAAACCTCGCTCTTTCCAGATGGTACCATGAGTGGGTACCACCCCAAAAGCATATTTAGCATCTGTCCATATATTTAAGGTTCTTGTCAAGGCAGTTCTTTCAGCCTTCTGAGCAGAAGTCCCCACAGGTAATGGTTTGGCTTCATTTACCTTGTCAGTAGCAGTTACTGCATGTCCTGCCTTACAGTTTCCTTGTCTCACAAAGCTGCTTCCGTCAGTGAATCCAGGAATCCTCAGCGTTGTCCAATGGTTCCTCCTGTAGGTCTGACCAACTGGCACAAACAGTCTCCATGCAGTGCACACTGCTGGCTTGGAGGTAGCTCTGCGTTGGTGTTCTGGGTGTTCAGCAAACTGCTTCCTTCTCTTTGATCAGTTCTGCTTTCTGTTGAGAAACTTGATAGCCATTTAAATCAAGAAATTCAGCAAACTCACAGTCCACTGTACACAGTCCTCCTTGGTTACTGCAGTATCCATATACTGCAGTAAAGTTCCACTGTGAGATGGAGGAACCCAAATCTCAGGCTCACAAGTTGACCAGTTTTCAAAAATCACTGGGCTGTTCTCACAACCCTGTGTAACACTGTCCGGGTTAGCTGAGGTGTTTGTTTTTTTTTTTTTCCTTATTTATTTACTATTATTTTGTTTTAATTATTATTATTATTTTTTTCCTTCTTCCCTTATTGGAGTTTTCCTATTCAAAGGCAAATAATTTTAGACTTTCTTTGGCAAAACCAGGCAGAAAAAAAAAAGAGGTGTACTTCAAATCCAGAACGGTAAACCCCACCTACTTATTCCTTAACTTGGTTAATAAAGATATACACCATGGGCTGTATATATTCAACATTTCTAACAATTGCCCTCAAATCTTGTACCAAACTATAGTTCTTGCCATCCAATTTTTCATTTTCAACATCAGGGTGTTCTATTTAGGTTTCTATCCAATTAATAATCCAAAATTCAAAAAGTTATTTATTATTTCTTTTATCCTCCTACAGTCTTGTGTCCTTAAAGGGCACTGCTTTACCCTGGTTGGGCTGGCTCCCGTCTTTAACTTAACTTTTATAGGGCTGCATTTTTGGCTCTGCCAGGCATTCCCAATGCCTGCAATCCTGTGTATACCTGATTTAGGATTTATCTAACTGCTGGGGGTGCAACACTGCTTTTCCCAGTTTGTGTTAAAGCCAGACTTAAAATTTTCTGTCAATTGGCCTTGCTTGACACTTAGCTCCAATTTTCTCTACTGAATTTAATCTCTACATTCAACTGTTCTAATACATCATGCCCGAGTAACGGTTTTGGAGAACCTGGCATGTACAAGAGTTTATATATTCCTACTTGTTCTCCTAACTTGTATTTAATTGGTCCCCAAAAAGTAAACTTCTCTTGCCAGAGTTCCTACAACTATTACAAAAATCATCTACGGGTAATAATTCTTGATGTAGCACAGAGTAAGAGGCATCCGTATCAGAAAATAAACCCTTTACCCTGCTTCCCCAGCTGCTTTCGGTCCAGCGGGGGTGGAACTCTCCCCGAGCCCTTCCAGGCTCCCCCTTACCTCTTCTTCTAGGTAAGGACATCCCTGTTTCACCTTGCTCAACTTTGCCTTCCTCAGCCTGTGTTTTCCAAACCCTTTCCACTTTTCATACTTTTATCATTACTGAAATATAATGTTAGTAATTTCTGTTTCACATCCTCCCCTCCCCAGGCTTACAGTGCTTACACTGGGATATCGGGTTTCCCGAGATCTCTGCAGATGACGGCTATTCTCACATTCAATGTCCCGTCCCATCCCCACTCACAAGTCACACACCCTGCAGTTACAGCGGGAGGCTCCGGCCCCCAGCTCTCTCTCTCACTCCGAGGTGTTCTTACAAGCCGCGGTGGGGGGAGTAGTGCGGGGGATGTGTTTTCAAAGACCCAAACTCTAATATCTCAAACTCACTGTTTTTCCTTAACCTTTTTGCCGTTTTTGTTTGTTTGTTTGTTTGTTTGTTTGTTTGCTTTTCCACAATTCCACTATTTGTACACCCTCAATTGCACATCCATATACCATTACCAATTGCATATCCATATACCATTACCAATTGCACCATTAACAATTGCACTTCCATATATCATCAAGACAGTTTCTCCCACTGCCTTCCAAATCCACAAATCAAACAATACAGTTCTTCAGCTTCCACAAACACCCAGCACTTGGTCTTGTGATTAGGGCACTCAATTATAAAATTGGTCCCATTACTCCATTTATGTTCCTGATTTCTTATTCAATATTCCCCCTGGCTCACCAGCAGTGTTTCTCCAGTGAGCAAAAAATACAACCCAGGGGGTCTTCCCAGTATCACTTTAGACACCCTTTGTTCCACAACAGCCTCGTATATGACATAGCATAGCACAGCACAGCATAGCACAGCACAACACAACACTTTCACAACATAAACATTTAACAATCACAAAGACAATGACAATAATAAGTACAATTTATCCTCAGGATCCTTCCTCTCTCCGCCTCCTTCCAGGGCCCAACCTGCCCTCTGTATTCATTTTCCACACTTGCATAGGTGCCCACCCAATCATACCTCTTTCCTTTCCAGTAAACAACATACCCAATAATAGACATCATTTCCATCCATGAGTAGAAATTTGGCTCCAGAAATTGATCTAATTGCTCTGCTACTCCTATAAGATCCTCAGTTAAGAATTTCTTTTCCTTCTTAAAAATTCCTTACTTCTCCGCTAGTGAGTGGGGAATTTACATAGCCTATTTCCCCTTGTCCCAGTGGAACCTCCCGTAAAGGATACATGAGGGCATTAGTATGGTTAGTTTTAGGGAAGGGGAAATTTTCAGTATCTCTTTTACATTGTTCTAATTCTTTCCTGAGCCCAGCATGCCTTCCTTCCTGTAGAGTAACCCCATTTGCTTCCCCATTTTCTCCTTCTGAGCCTACAACTATTGCCCCTGGTGCTACATTGGGGTTATATGGGGGAGGTAGATTCTTTAAAGGATCCCATTGATTAGTTCTCTTTTCTAGTTCCTCCCCTCCCTGGTCCGGACCTTTCCTTACTAGTAACAGACTGGCTTCTTGAATCCAGCAAGCAGCGTAGTCTGATTCCTCCTTTGAAAAGGGGGTTTTATTCTTTACATATGAATTCAGAATCTGACACACCAAATCTTCGTCAGATCCATATTCTGGCCAGAATATTGATTTTCCCTGTATTGGTTCTCTAGGCTATGTTTGTATACAATATTTAAGCATTTTTATTTATTTATTTATTTATTTTCTCTTATCCATGTCCCTGGTCTTGGGATCATTTTCCAATTCTGAAACATTTTTCCCAAGGGGCTATCTTTAGGCACGACTTTGGAAACCTTTTTCCCCTGTCCTTGGGAGCTCCTATTCCCCATCCCTCCGGAATGCTACTGTGAACTACCCAGCCCACAGGTTACCACACTCCGATTCTCGGATTTAGGGCCAATCCCTCCGGAGCACCTCGCTCCGATTCTGGATTAATAGGGGTGTACTGCTGGCACTTCGTCAAGTGTCCAGGGTACCGCACACCAACAGCTCCCTCCCGAGACTCTTCCTTTTACCAACACAGCCGCTTCGTCCGTCTCTGGCCGTGCCCCTCGCGGGACAACAGAACCGCAAATCGGGACTCAGCACTCGCTTCGCACTAAAAGTGCGTCTCAGTCACACACTCACTCGAGTCTCCACCGACCCCCCAAGGTAAGAATCAAACTCCCTTACCTTGGTCCGTGCACGAAGTTACCGGGTCCCCAGGGGTCAATACCCGTGCCTACCTGCCCCTTGGCTTTCACAGAGCCCGTCCTGTATGTAACAGTCTCGGTTTCTTATCGGCCATCCCAAGGAGTCACCTCACTACCCAGACAGGACCGCTGAAATCAGCGGGGTGCACCTATCCTGTCCAGGGCAGTAGGGAGACCTCCAAAGAGGCGATAATAATCCCGGACGAGCCCCCAAATTGTTGGAAACATCCAAATAATTTTTGTCAGGACGGTATCTCTGATAAAGCAGATTTTATTCGCGATTGCAATGGCGGGCGTCCCGCAAGCAGGAGCGCACCTATGGACACAAGATGACAGTCTTTATACCCTGTTTTTCCCTTTATCCATCCCCCTGCCCTGTTTCCCCATTGGCTGGGTACTCCAGGTTCACAATCTTATCAGTTTACGTTTGTTGATTCGTGTGTTATCTGGTGTAGCCATCCTGTTGTTTCCAAGATGTCTCGGTGCTCTTCTTGTATTGATATGGTGATTGTCTCCGAAGTCTTCGTTAAACAAAGAGCACCGGGGGGGGGGGGGGGGGGGGGGATGATGCCAGGCCTTCAGATGTCTCTTCAGGGCTTCCTCGGCATACCATGCTTTGTTCTCTGGTTTGATCTCGTGCAGGATCTTCTTGCAATGTGTGTGACAAAATATACATATATACACCTATATACAGAGCGTGCATTCCTGGGAAGGTTTGTCTAGAAGATAAGCGATGTAAACTATCAGAGTTCTTCCCCAAGTTAAGTAGAAGGACTCCCAAAAGGAACTATGACAACAGAGTTCATGAAATAAAAATATTATCCAATTCTAATGCAGAAACAACATTTGATTCCCACAGCTTGGCATAATGAAAGCCCTCAGGGCTGTTCTCCCAAGCACAGGGAGGCTCTCAGCCCTGGGCTCACCTTGCACTGCTGCCCACGCCCCAGGCAGTGCCGCAGACCTGCTGGGACTCGTCTGCCTCCCACGGCCCTTGCACACCGGCCTCTTGATACAGTTCACCATCATTTCAGCACCGAACACAACCGAGCCGTGTTTTTCCCTTCCTCTCTGTCTTGTCACTACCAGGACTGGCTCCTGCACTTACAAAGCAGCCTTCTGTCCTCCCAGGACATCAGAGAGGCTGTTTAAAAGCCTGGCCTCTATCATTCATTGTTTACAGTCAAAACTTCAGCTTTGAGCTGAGATCAATGCATTTGCTCGAAGTATTGGGAAATGTGCTCTGTTACCACCAGCCTTCCTCTCATTTGTTTGTATTCTTCTGCCGTGTGCTTCAGCTCCAGGCCACAGGCTGGAGCCTCTCAGTGCAGATGTGCCCAGCAGGTGCTAATTCTCTTTCCTGGATGGGAATCTCCTGGGGTGCCTGCCCTTACCATGTCCAGAGACCCCAAAACAAGATGAGAGGCAGGGGGTGGTAGGTGCTGCAGCAAGATATACTGCTGCCAGAAGCCACGTGCCCTGCCACAAATTGTTCCCACCAGCATTCATAAGGAGCTAGGGAACAAACAGCAAGCCGCAGGTACGCTCGTGGCTGAAGGGATAAGGTCAGCTTAGGCAGCATGTTCTGGGAACAACTCAGTCATTCCACATCACTCGTAAGAAAACCAAACAAACCCTTGCACAGACAGAGCTGGTTCTCTGGCAGCTCGTTGAGGCAGCTACCTGTGTCACGCCCAGGCTGGCACAGGGGCCCCTGAGGCTTTTAAAGGATCAGTGCCCATTTCAGAGCATGCGCCATGATGCTGGTAGTCCTGGTGCCTCCACTGAGCCTGTCCCTGACAGCAAGCGGGCAGGGGAAACACAGCCCCATACTGCTTTGAGACAGCTGGGGTGGGAGCACAGATTAAAGCCGCCCTTTTATGTAAACTGCCTCCAAATACCAAATGCAAAAGCAGATGCTTAGAGGCAGAACTGTAATACCAGTTTCAGTCAGGACTGGTGTGTAAAACGAATTATATATGTGCCAAATTTCAAACGGGGTTAATTAGGACAGGCTGAATTTTGCCCACATCTTAATGACCTGAATAGATTACCCTCTCCCTCCTTGCTACCTTGAGCAAGCTTACTGGGGACTGTAACTACAGAGGTTTTACACTTTGTTTTAACCATAAAACGCAACATCAGCTTCATGCACAGAGCTGGGGGCTGATGATGCACTGCTGTACCTGAGGAGCTCTGGGGATTTGCAGAGAAAAACAAGGAAACAACAGGGGGGTCAGGCTGCTCAAAAATGAGTGCTTCTACAGTGTTCCTCAAGCGCCATTACAGGGAAGAAAAAAAAAAGAGAGGGACAAAGAATAAATGGAGGAAGAATGCAATGTAGGAATGCTAATTGGATGGAGAGTTTAAACAAAAGCTACACTGCCCACCTCGCACAGATTGGCTTTGCCAGGCACTCACTGCCCTTACCAACCATGGGTAAATAATCCCACACCCGCACACCTTGGGGTGAGTGCATTTTTCATGCGTGAATACAGATTTTCCAAGTGATCAAGATAGGCTAACTGGGAGTAGGAGACTTGATTATATAGCAAGGCTGTTGAATTTCCACGGAGGCCCAGGAATGCTGTGTCGCAGGTATGCACTGCTGTCACCTGTGTTATTTTCCACAACTGGTTTCCAAAGGTGATTGTTTGCTTTACAATAAACAGCCTTGCAGTAGCTCTGAAAATATACTCAGCCAGGAAAACAAAACAAAACAAAACATCTGCTTGGGAAGAAAATATGAGGGTTGGTGAACCTCAACAAGCAAAGCTGAATGTCGTTTATATCCTTGTCTGTTTTTTCTTTGTAAATCTCATCCATTGACTGTTTCCTTATGCAGCAGCCAGTGTCCTTACAAGCCCAAGTCGACGTGAGCATCCCTTCAACCCCAGGCGGTGCAGAGAAGGCAACCTGGTGCAGTCCACATCCTACCACTCTGCCAGGCAAAAAGTGCTGCCATTTGGCTTCCCATGTCGTTTTATTTTACACTCTTTTATCCTAAAGCTCTGCCTATGTTCTTTAATATAATAAACAAATCACAGTTCGTGCTTTACATATCACCTCACATGAAATCTCTTTCTGGCACTTTGTCTAAAAAGCGCCTAGCAGACTGCTGCATTAAACAAAAATGAAGTCAAACTTGGAGAGGCTCTACCCAGAGCCCTGGGGTTTTACAGAACCTTCTTTGTGCCGTTTCTATTTCTGTCTGATTAAGCTATCTAATTCTCAAAGATTAAGCTATCTAAACTGACAGAGCACTGGAGCATTTAAAATGTAAATGAGCTTTAATCAGCCTGTAGACTGCCCCCTCTCTCTTTTCTCCTGCATATACATGGGGGCTATTTCCTTGCAATTTCTGGGCACTGCACCTGCACCTGTACATCCCACAGTTAGCTAGAGCTGTGCAAATCACAGGGGAAGTGCCTTGGGGATGGCTCATCCAGCAGAATAGAGAGCAAAGTAGAGGCATGTGTGCTGAGGCCCCTGCCCCAACTCCTTGCAAAGTACATGGCATTGTTGGGGATCTGGAGATTTCTTTCTACACTGGGGAAAACTACCTATGGTTGGGGTATTACAAATTCTGCATGGAGAACCCTGGGAGGAGAAGACACACTGTGTCTGGGCTGCAGCTTTTGTCATGGGGGGAGAGCAGCTTCCTAAACCACAGGCAACATCTGCAGTATCAGCCGCACTAGGCCTCTGCTGGTTGCAGTCCCATTAATTTGCCTAATTGCTTTTGAACCAATGTATAGTTTCGGCACCTGAAGCATCCCATGGCAATGAGTTCTGCCAATTAATTACGTCCATGTGAAAAAGACTTCCTCCTCAATGCCCTAAAAATATCTGGTCTGTGACTTCATTTAACATCCCTTACATCTCATGAGCAACAGCTCCCCTTCTTCCTGCTATTCATCATGCCTTAGGCTTCTGCCATAGCCCCCAGCCCTCTCTTTTCGAGGTTGACATTGATGGATGGGTTCACCTATCGTAGAGGCAGCGTCATGCACCTACAAACATTCCTGCCTCCCTGCATTTCCCCCAACAAACAGTGGGATCACCAGGAGTGCAGTGCAGCCACCATCCCATGTCTGCTCAGTGACAAGCCCAGCCATTGGGCACCCTGTAAAAATAATGTAAAAATGTTGCTGAGCAATGAAACTGGCCATGGCTACCCCAGGAGGCATGCTGGCCTGCTTCCCACACGGGCAGCCCCGTGCTGCCTCCAGATGAGATCACCTGATCACCTCCCAGTGACACCCACAGAATGCTGTTGTTTACCAGCATCTCCATCTGTAAGCCAGCAAATGATAGGTTCCATCACAATCCCTATTAGAAACTTGAATTTTATTTCTTCTTTTTCTTTGAAGCCATGGGCTCCAAGTTTCCTCTCAATGGATGTGGATGGCAGAGTCATCAGGACTGACTCATTCTCTAAAGTTCTCTCATCTGGGTAAGGCCCACTTCAGACTCCTCAGTATTACCTCTTGATTAAGACACAAGATGAATATTGTGTACAAAAGGATCAGATGACAATTTTTTCATCTAATACCTGGTCATTTCTGGAAGGCATTTTTCTTCAGTGAGAGAATTTTGTAGTATAAAGCAGTGAGCATTAGTGTAGTTTTAGTAGATTGTGTGTTTAAGTAATGCAGGTGTATGAATTTCAATAATCTTTTATATCATTGCAGGCTTTCCAGAGACTGGCTGATCTTATAAAAGAAGCTGTATGGAAAAAATGAGTAGAGCTCATACAGCTATCAAAATCATCTCAAGAAAATATATGTTAACATCGGGATTTTGATGAACACTTTAAAAACAAGTGCAATACCATGGATGTTTCCATTGATTCAGCTAAAAAAAAAAAAAGCAAAACAATTTGCAATTGTGAAAAACAATTTGCTGATTTTTTTTTTTTTCTCAGTACATTGCATTGCCAAATTTATTCTAATCCAAAAACGTTTAATATGCTTAAAAACAAAATGTTCTGCCTCCTGTCAAATCCATAGTATTGTTAGAGCTTGATTTTGGCCTTTTGCTTTCTGTTTGGGTTAGGAAGCAGGGAAATCAGTCACTTAGGAAGTTACACCTGAAATAGTTGTAGGCACTCTTAATCCTAACTGATAATTCTGCCAAGACCTTTTGTTGGAATTGCTTTTTTATTTTGCTTTTCTTCTTGTCCTGTGGTACATTGTCTGGTTTTAAGAAGATCAGTATTTGGTTTTACTAAAACTTTGTCAGATAAAAATGAGGTTGGAATGTTTTAAATTGGAAACTGGCGTAGCAAAGTCAAGCCACGATTACAAACGTTGGCTTTAGGTTCTTTGCAATTAGCAGTGGTCTTGCATGTGGATGTGCCAGTAGAACTGCTGCCTTGGTTAACTGCAGACATCTTTTTTTTTTTTTTTAACTGAGCACACACTGGAATGAAGAATACCTTGACACAGATGTACAAAGCAAGCAAAGCACAAAAATAAAGACGATTTGATCTCTGGTCCCTAGATTATCATCATCCCAAATGTTAGATTCTTGGCACCACATACAAAACTTTCAGAAAGTTTTAACTGTATAGATTATTCTAGGCTTCTCGATGCATCACCCTGCAGCCCAACCCGCATCCCTAGGTTTCTCTCCAATCCTCACTGCAGGCAGGCAAGCTGCTGCTATTGGTGCTGCACCACAGAGTTGGACTGGGCTTGGGCACAGCTAGGACCCTTGGGATGGGTGGTACAGCCCAGGAGGAGGCTGTAGTTATGGTTTTCATCCTGGTGAATGAGAGAATGATACGTCTGTTGTTTTTCCTCTGGATAAATGGTACTCTTGTATGGTGACCAAGAAACTCTATTCTACAACACTGCATATTATTTTCTCCCAAGTTGAACTCTATTCCAGTCACATTGTTAAGCCCTTAGACAAACCAGCAACCTCCACAATTAGAGGTACCTTTTCATAGCATTCCTAATGAGTCCACTTTTCTCTCTAGTTGAGATTTATTAAAAATAACAGTAGGTCTTTTAACTGACCCCAAAACTTATTATCAGCACAGTTCTACAAATGGAGATCTCAAAGACATATATTGGGACTTTTACACAGGTGAGTACCATGGGAAAATAAGAATTAGACAAGTTTCCATTTTATCCATACTAATTCTGCTTTCTTGCATGAGGTTAAACAGGAGCAGATTTACAGAGCTGCTAAAAGAGAAGAACATGTGGAATTAATACAGTGCCAGTAAAGGAAAATGTTAAGGGAACAAAGCTTTTCTTTGTAAGCTTTACTGTATTAAAAGCATGGTCTGTAACACCTGTATTAAAAGAGCATGGATACGTAGAGCCTCAGGGCTCACAATAAAAGGAAAAATGGTCTGGAAAGCAATGAATGGTTTCAGGTTAAAGGGGTGTTCAGTGCTCCAGCAAAGAAGCAGAAGGATGAATCATTTTAGCTAATCTCCAGGAAATAATATTTAGATGGAGTTTAATCCACAGAACTGCTGTCCTACCGCTCAAAATGAGGACAAGATCACTGACTGGCAAGGCAGCACTCAAATTATTGAACAGGAATAATGATACTTCTTTCTTCAATCTTGTTATCCCAACTTCTTCACACACACACACAGCATGTAACCAAGTGATGTGTTTGTATTACTATATAAACTGTCACTAATTAGTTAAAAGACAAGGTAACAATAAACATGGAGTTAGACTTAAACTTCCCAGAGGGGAAATCTCCAAGCACCTTCCTCTTGGAGCATTACCTGCAATACCAAGAAGGGAAAGCAGAGCTACACAGTTTTCCTTTGAGTTTCCTACAAACTCTGCAGCACCTTCCTGAGGTCCAACTCCCAACAATAGCAAAGTCCCTGGAAGTCCCATGTGTTGCTGCAAACAAGATGGAGCAAAGTAACAACAGTCATTGCTATAGATGCTTACCTCAGAAACATTTAAACCAGTTGTCCAAAAGTCTTAGCCTCATATACTTGACAGATTATTTACAAGTACACAGTGTGACCATTAATATTAACTATATGACTTCAAAGTGTGCTACCCAGTTGTTTCCTCTCGTGGGCTGCAGAGCGCATTAGAAACAAAAGATTTTGTCGTTCTGATTTCAGTCATCCGTAAGCTCTTACACAGTGTTTGAGATGCAAACCAGAAAATTGAAATGTTGAGGTTTGGGACTTCAATAAAGTTTTCTCTGTTTTCAGAAGAATAGGAAAAACAGTGTTGTTTAGTTCTGTTTAGGAGCAGTGTTTTTCATCGAGAGTTCCACCAAGCATCCTACAGCCATAAAATTAAAATATGCAAACATAAGTGTAAAGGGCTTTGTGATCTCTTTATAATTTCAAATGATAAGACAGAAACCAAATGTATGACAGATGAAATGACAATAAGACAGAAATCCAAATGAAAGTCAGCAAGTTATCTCAGTAACGGCCAAGAGCTTTTGAGAAAGAAGTGTTAACATACTCATGCTGACACAGAAAAAATCTTAGCAAAAGAAAAATTATCCAATGCAATACAACAAGCAAGCTATTCTTACGTTATACTTTAGACCCTGGAGCTAATGCCATGCTACTGAAAAAGAATGAAATTTTCTATAAGGATTATCAGCAGCATTTGTATTTGACTAGAATGGTTACATTTCCACCAGACTGCTAAAACTGTGACATGCTACCCCTAACTGTCCATAGGCCATTCCATATTACATCCATTTAATGCAACAGAGTGCTTTAAAATGTATGGATTAGAAACTGCAAGACACTATTCCTAAGAAACTGGTTACATCTTTGTCTTGCATGTTTTCAATTACAGACTCAAATTTTTTTGCTTGCTTTGATTCCCACCAAAACTCAAGCACACAGAATCCTGCTCCCATCCTGACAGTGTAAAAAGAAAACCCTTTTTCAGGGACTGAGTGATCTGAAGAGGCATTGGAAAGACCAGCAGCTAAGAAAAAAAATAACTCTATGTATTTAAACTACAACAGAAATGCAGAGTAAAAAAAAAAAAATCTGTTGCAATGTGTTAGTTCTGAAGTACTGTCATTCTCTGGTCATGCATTAATGGTAGCACAGATCCTGTTTGGTTTGTATATGTTGCTTTGGTGTGCATCTTCAGAGCAGATGGACCAAACACGTGTAGTGCTAGTCAATATGAACTGCCCTGGATGAACAGACGCATCTGATAATGCTGTTCATCAAAAGGTGTTTATAATGTATACTAGGCCCTATTTTTTCCACTGAAACTTAACTGCAAAATAAGGTTTTATTTTCTCCACGGAACAGTATCAAACCAGACTTGGTTTGCTTTGGTTTGAGGTAGTAAATAAGTCAAATTCTGCAAGAGTGATAACTTAAGAAAAATGATTTTGCACTTGTGTATTGATTGCCTTTATCATTCTCTGAAGCTTTATGTCCTCCTATTTGAGGCCGCGTCATTCCAAGAGCTTTTCAAAAGAATTTACAAGCAAGTGGCACCTTTCTAATTCTTGTCTTCTTCTGCTTTTTGATGCCACGGGCAAGTATCATCTGTTAATATCAAACAGCACAGGTTTAAATCAGAATGCATTTTGGAACCCAGATTCAACATTTCCAAAACAAGAACTCCCAAACCACATGTATCACTGTCGCCAGCCAAAGGATGAGGTGTTTCTCTATCTACCTTACATTGGAGCAGAAGAAAAAAAATGATTGAGATAAGGGTGAAGATAATCCAGGAAAGAAAAAACATCATTAAATGCTTTATTAAATCCTGGAGCAGAACCCTAGCATACAATGCAGTATTTCTACAGCAGAAGCATGGATCTTTTCATCAACTATGAGCAACGCATTAGATTTATTGAAGATGAAGGAGTCCTATTAACAAGAGAAGTAAAAAGATCAGTAAGGGCAAGGAGTTACACACTGGCTGCACAGAGCATTTAGATGAGGGGAAGCACCATCGGGGGCTGTGGCCAGCTCTGGGAAGATGGAAGCCAAGCAGGGGTGAGCCAGGAGAGCAGGCCTTCTGCAGGCTGTGCAGCCTGGGAATGGGATTTCTTCTGTTCACATTCAGAATCTCACTCTCCAAAATATTTCTCAAAAATGTAGCAGGTGCAAATCTTCACACCTTTTCATACTACACAGCTGATCGGGGTGAAAGCATGTGCATGACATAATCTATGACTGATTATGTCTGAATTTCCCTATGACCCATAGGGATGAAAAAGCCCTCCTGGAACATGGAGATGATTAAAAATTATTTTTGACAAGAGGCTTTTTCTGAAGCACGCATTCTCCCTCTGGTCTTTCTTCTGACTCATCCCCCCTTGGCTTGTTTTCTGCTTAAGCTGTTTTATGATTGAATTGGTTGTTGTTTTTCTTATTGTGGCTGCTAAAAAGAGATACTGCCATTCCTATGAGCTGGTAGTTCGGTTTATGAGCTTTTAAATTGAGACACATGATCCAATCCCAAGGTGTTTTTGTAAATGTGGTTCTTTGTTGAAATTTTCGTGTTGTTGAGGTCTTTTCTAAGCTCCCAACTATTTGCTTGTCTGAATGAGTTTCTCTAATCTGTACACAACACAACCTTGCTTAGACTGTGGCGAAAACTCTTCTAATGTCTATTGTAATGACTCAGGACAAATTCTTTTATAATTTTCCAGCATGATCCTCTATCCATTATTTTTTTCTTTGCAAAAAGGAAGATCCCTTTCTGCCACTGTATAAATTCTTTGTAGTCACATTTAATTCACCAGTGAATTTAATAGCAGGAAGGTGGGCAAGGAAGGGAAAAGTGGTCAAAGCACTGACATGGCAGAGCTGCCCACAAAAGTCACCACAGCTGGCACTGAAATTTGTGTGCAGCTGCAATGCTAATCTATGGCATGGGGTGGGAGAACAGAGAGGATGCAGGAAAGGAGGAACCCCTTCACTTGCTGCATATTACGCTGCCACACGGATGGCTGGCAGCCAGAGTGCTTTGCAATGGGTCTGCTGAGAGGTCAGTGCTACACATTTAAATTAACACTGTATTTCATAAAGCAAGCAAAGAATTACAACATGGCCTGATAGTACTTTTTTTCTTCTTCTTAGAATTAAGAAGGAAAAGAAAAAAAAAAAAAATCAACGAGGTGATCTCATTTTCTGAAAATCTAAGTCGTGCAAGAAAACCATACCCCTCCAGCTAGAAAGCAATGCACAGGATGTCCAGAAAAATAAGGCAGATTTCTGTCCCTTAGGAAACTTACCCCTTTTCAAAGTTCTTAAGGAGAACTGTTGTCTTGCACTTCCACATACGGCAAAACAGAGTGTTTTTGTAACGTGTAACACAGTTTAAGTTGCATCATGTCAAAAGACTAGAATTTAAAATGCTATGAATCTCCTTTCTCAGTGTGTATAGGTGGTTAGATGTGAGATACAAGGAGGACTTGACCTCTAAACATCAAGTGATGGTTGCTGGCACTGCTGAATACATAACTTTCTCCAGTAAGGTCATATCTGCACTGGAAAATTTTGCTGCTATAAATTTCATTGACTTTCAGTTTCTGATAACAGTAGGTGAAAGCATACCCAACTCTGGCATTGTGCCACAAGACACTGTTTTGTTCTGACAGCCAAAGCCCTCCATTTGCTGAGTCACTGAAAACTTGCAATAACGAGCCTGTCCAAATGAAAGGCATCTTTAATCAACGGCAAGTCTGTAATAAAACTTTGACTAGATATAAGTTTCTACTAGGGGGAACCTACAATCCATCACCTGCACAGAAGCAAGGGCAGCAAACAGCCTCCTCAGCATCTGAGAATCAGAGGTGCAGAAGGGGATCCTACTGCAGAGGAAACAGGATCTCATCAACACTGTATGCATTTGTAAATTTGATAACTCCAGACAAAACACGGAGGATCTGAGAAGCAGAATAAAGACATCAATGTCAGACTTCAGTACACCACATAACTTGCATGCTGAATACTTGCTGCTAGATCTCCCTAAAAAGTGTTCTGAAGTCTTCCTTTTTGTTGGGTTGGTGTATGTAGTTGAATACACAAAGCAAAAACTCAATTATGACAGTGCTGTTCAGCATGCTTCAGAAATGTATCAGGCTCAAACTAAAAACTTTACCAAAAGATACACAGAAAGCAAAGTTCCCATGTACCCTCAAAGGGTGGCAAAGCATGGGAGTATCAGTGAGTGCAAACAAGAAATACACCAGATGCCAAAAGGGAAACTCACAGAAGAGTTTCACACTGGAAAAGAGCCAGTGAAATGAACCATAAAATAATTTATAGAGACAGAATATAACTCAGGGAGAAAAATATTTATTCTGCAGGTGGGAGATATTCAAGACCCATCTGGATGCCTACCTGTGACCTACTGCAGGGTACCTGCTTTGGCAGGGGGTTGGACTCAATGATCTCTTAAGGTTCCTTCCAACCCCTGTAATTCTGTGATTCTGTTAGAAAAGCCTCCTTCCAGCCCAAAACCATTCCTCAGTCTTCACAGTAACTAGATGCTGAGAGGAATAAAAAAGCTCCAGGAGCAATAAAATTTAATTGCACCGGTTCCTGTTCCGATGTCATTGGTCACACTACCTCTCCTCTTTGGGAAATTTAAAAAATAATGTAGAAAACTTTTTTTTTTTTTTTTAAGAATAGTTTCTGCCTGCAAGACTTTGATTTTCCTATGATATGAGATGATCTGTATCAGATTCTTCTGTAAGAATACGTTAAGTATTTGCCTGTGGGTCTTAGTATTCCTGTCATGAACAAATTTTTTTTCACAAGAAGCAATGCATTTGCATCTGTGCCAGTTAAAACACATAAATAGTCAAACTCTAGAAGAATCCTTTGCTTTAAATATATTTTAG
Source organism: Phasianus colchicus (assembly GCF_987193195.1). Taxonomy (NCBI): domain Eukaryota; kingdom Metazoa; phylum Chordata; class Aves; order Galliformes; family Phasianidae; genus Phasianus; species Phasianus colchicus. Next base: position 15,387,108 of record NC_143439.1, on the reverse strand, counting down.
TGTTTAGAGAACAGAATTTGAGCCCCAAAACCTGCTTATACTATCACAAAAGTGAAACCCCTGTTTGCTATTGTATACATGCAAATTCAAGGGCTGCTTAAACTCATCACTGCCTAAGTTTGGAAAGCACGACTTACGTAGATCTGCACTGAGAAAACTAGGGAATGGGTGTTGATCCTATCAGGCTGCCCTGACAATATTCATTGTGAGTGCTTCTTGCAGCCCAGGCAGCACTCAGCAGTGAAGGGTTACGTGCATTGAGGGGAATGCTGAATTCACTGCTCCCTTCCTCAGGGATCCAAGCAGGCAGAGTTGGCCAAGCTAGATGCAGAAAAAGAGAGTGTCCATAGATTCATTACTGGACTTACCTTTGATCATTCCATACACAGCCTCTTGGGATATATTTAGCAATGAAATTCTGAATGTATGTTATGTGATTCTTATGGTTTTGGAATTATATCCTTCTATGTGTACAGTATTTATTTTTTTTTCATGTAGTAGTAAGAGTAATACCCAGAGTTATCCTACACATAAGAGTAAGTAAGCTAATTAAAATTTTAAAAGTCTGTCTCCATTAAAAATTGTTTTCTGTCTTGATGGCAATTATTTCATTGCTTTAAAAATGTGCTTTGCTTCAGTAAGTAGATCTTCCTCAAAACATGACAAAACATGCCCAGCACATTCTAACAAAGCAACAACACAGCCTAACACAAACTACTGTATTATTAAATTTACCACGTAGCTTAATTATTTTTATTCTGCAGCTTAGAAAACTGAGACACAAAAACAGTGGCTTATCCAAAGTTTCTGAGGAAGCCTGTGGTGGAAACCTAGACCTTTTGCCTTTCAGATTCTCTTATTCAATCACAAGACCTTCCTCACTATGTTACTAGTGGTACATTAAAGACCAAAGTCTACTGTAACCAGCAGTTACAGAGCATACGTAATGGATAACAGAATTTGGCATTACCTTTTAATGTAGTTGTACATCATACTATGAGAAAGATCTATTCCCCCAAAGGCTGCATTAGCTCCACTACTGGATGTGAGTAGGCTGGACTGTTACAGATTTCAGATTTTCTGGTGATCAGGCAGTGGTTATTTCAGCTGCATTCAATAATTAATCCATCATCTGCTACTGGTCAGCCACTAACTTTGTTGTTTTTTAAAGCTTGCATGAAAAAAACATGAAAGCTTTCTCTGAGATAGCACTTAGGATTGATTTCCAATGAAATTACAGCTGAGCACAACAGGCAGGGTACTAAAGAATGACATCTCTGTGACTGACTCATGTCTTTGCTGTTCTTTGAAATCGAGAGCACTGATTTGTTTATGCTTCTGCTTGGGTTTGCTTCCAACCTCCTGGGATTCTGCTGGACCCAGAAAGATTGCTTGACATGAAGCAGATAACTGAAAGGTCAATAAGCACAGGGCATGTCTGCAGCATCTGTGCTGCTGCTGGATTTGCCAGAACCCAGCAAATGCAAGTGAGAAAATGATCTTTGAATAAGTGTTCACCTGAAGTTCTAGCTCAGCCTTGTGAAAAATACTGATCAGTGCTAACTTGCATTTGTACATCCATAAAGGACAATCCACATCCCTCTAAGAAGCATCTAACTTCTCCACTCTTTCTTCTATGGATTTATGGTGAGCACAACCCTAGCTTTCTCCTAACCTGGTGACTGTCCAGTCCCACCTCTACAAGCACCATAGTGACACAGCCTGGCCACTCACGAGTAACCAACCTGTTAGCAACACTGTGCAAAATTTATTTACTCTCATCAGGAAACCTAACCTTAACCTGGGAGGAAATACACAGCTAGGAGCACCAGCCTTTCCAATCTGCCTATCTTGTAGTACATTGTCTTTTATTAAGGCAGAAGCAGTGCCAAGAGAACTTTGTACAAATTAAAATGCCCAAAGCTTGATGGGAATCAGAGAATCTCTCCAAATTTATAGCAAAATTAGCTTATTTCTCCTGTAGCAGAGCTACAGTGATGCTTTAGAGATGAGACAGTGTCTGCTGTGCACGTGTGCTGTCTCATATTACTCTGGATTCTATGCTTCCATTTGTGTAACAGCATCAGAGAACATTACTGACTGACTTCAAAGTTACCAGAAAGGTTTCATGAGGTAAAAGTGTTATGATTTGATAACAATTTGCTTTTTTCTTTTGTTTTCTGCTTACATCATAGCAAATGACTAACAAGACTGAATTGTAAGTTAGAGCAGCTGGTAACAGCTGCAAATGTAATCAATTTGCAGCAGTCATGAGCCACAAAACGAAGCAAGGGGAAGAGGTGATGCACCTCTCCTGTCCTGCTGTCTGTCAAAGGCCAGCAAGTGCAGGCAGTTTCAGTGAAATATTTTGCCTAATGGGGATATAAAATCTAATCTAGGTATTGCTGAGAGCTGGGGCTTTACAGAGAGGGAAGTGCCTGGCAGGACCTAGCTTTGGAGACACAGTGGTGATGGGGAGGAACTGCACTTCACTACATACCCAATATTCATCTCTCTGTGGATCTGTCATGACTGTTCCAGACAAAGCATAAAGCATAAGCTACTTTAGATAGACCGTTTTGGTTGTAAATCCAAACTACTGCTTTTGGCAAAGAACTGATGAGAAAGAAATGGTCTACCTTGCAAACCTCACAGCCTGTGCTCAGAACAGCAGGTTTGTGCCTTCCTGCTGCCCTGGGAGGCACAAGCTGTGTGCCTCAGGGACCATTTCTGTGATGAGAAGTGGCTGAAATGCATTGCTAAGACAACTGACTGTACAGAGCACGGTGGGTTCATTTCCTTCAGAGAGACGTTTATCCCACTGAGAAAGTCCATCTCTAGAGCTTAATAGCTGAAAAAATATGTTAGGAAGGCACGTCTCACTAAACCTGCTGGATTTTCCTATTTTAAAGTTGATACAAATATTAAAACTACTTAGAAAGCTTTCAGACTACATCAAGCAGCCCAACACTTCAGGTTTACATTCAGAGCATGTGTTTACTCACAGTTAATTACACAAGACACACATGTTCCCAGAAGTTGTTTTGTAATGGTGTCTGTTCTATTTTAAAAACAACTGCTTTGCAAAATTGACCTGGTAAGCTGGACCTTCCATAGAGCCTGTTCAGCTTCTTTGGCAATGAGCAGAAAATGGGCAAGAAGGAGATAAACCTTCTGAGGAAACAATTATTTTTCAAACAGCTGCATAAGCTGATAATCAGAAAGCACTGCCTATTTAAATTGCTTGGAAGGACAGCTGTAGATAGGGGCCTAAAGTTCTTGAATGTTTTTGGTCTGTTTCCTATGACTCTGTCAATGAGCATACAGCCCACCATTAAAGCAATTAAGTTGTTTAAGAGCAGAGAGCAGCAAATGTAGTTAGCAGAACTTAAATTGAAAGATGCTGGCTGCAAGCAGGCTGCATGGAAGAATTTTTTCAAGATGATGCACAGTTTCAAAGTTACGGCTTTTATGGTGAAATTCTTGATAACCTGCTATCAAGATGTGCTGCTAGTAAATGATTTAGCAGCAGTCACATATCACGTAACCAAGTGATGGAAAAAGGTGTTGTACCAAGCTGCCAGGCTCTGAATATGAGCCTAGAGGATCTTCACATGTACAGATACATGCTGAGCAGAAAGGGATGAAATTAGCATGACCATTGCCTATGCAATAGAAGCATTCCTGAATTTCCTTACATTTTGTGCCAGTGTATGTCTGGCAATAATGGAGGATAAGTATGATTTTTTTTTTTACTATTTTTAAAAGCATTAATTAAAAGTAAAAGTTGATTAAGTTGTGCTGAACTGCGTACATCACTGATTTGGAATGATCACTGATGGACAGAGGAAAATCTAACCCATCACCCAGAAAACAAGAGAATTGCTTGGCCATCACACAAAACACGGCCACAAAAATTGTGTAGTAAGTTACAGAACTGAAGACAAAGCCTTGACCATGTCAAAACTACTTTCAGTATCACAGTTTCAGAGAGTTCACGATCAATAAAACAACATTTTTGTCTTCTCGTTTGCTGGGCTTGGCAGAGTGGAGCTGTTCTTCCACTGGAATGGTTTTGTGGAGTACAGCTAAGTTGATCATGGAAGAAGACATGAAAAGAAGAGCAAGTAAAACTATTCAATGAAATCTTTTTGGTATTTTTTTCCTGCAAGAGATTTTGCCTGTACTTAATGTTCTGTTGCTCTGAGTGTGTTGTGAGTGACGTGATATCGGTTCTTCAAAGACCAAAAAAAAAAATCGTTATTATTTTGTCTTTATAAATACTGGGAACATCATACAACTTACAAACAGCATAGAGAAAAAAAGAAAAAACACAGAAAAAGCGGAGGGGGAAAAACAAACAGCTGCTCTACAATCTAAGAAATAACCTTGCAAAATCTTTAGCTACCTTGTTACCAAGCCCTTGTCTTCACTATTTTCTTGGACAAAACTATACACACCTTCTTAATCCTACAGTCACTGTGGATCACTTTTCAATTAGCAGAAAGACTTCACAGGATTTTTTCATCTACTATACATCCTCCTTCACTGTTGTACTGTCACAGAGTTGTTCATACAGTAAACAAAGCAACTCTTCCTCCACTACTGAACAGGAATAATGCTTATTTCTGTACATAGTTGTTACAGCTAGAAAGATTATTGTGGTGAAAATAGAAAAAGAAACAAACAAAAGGGAAGGAATGCTCACCTGTATCCAAAGATCTAGGTTCACAAGAAAGACTCCACAGAGGAGGGATCTCCAGAAAGAGATCCTTCCTAATGGCAGTCAGCCCTTAAATGGGGTCTACAGCCTTCACCTGTGCTCCCAGGGCTGACTCAGTCCTGTCCTCAGGTGATCAATCAGTGGTTCAGGCTGTGACTCAACACTCACATGACCTCTAAATTTGTACTTCGGATTATACTCATTTAAATGAAGTAATCATGTTCTTTCACAGCCTCTGCTAGCCACGCTCTCTTCTACAGTCCATCAGCCTAAAAGCAAACAGTTGCATCTGTTTCTGCAGTAAAATAAAGTAACAGATGTATTTCACAGGCCAGTGTTAAAAGTTTCCCACAGTTAAATAAGAGTGTATGATGTAATGCATAGGTGTCCCTTCTGCCTTGCAGTGAATTCAGTTCTGACAGCTCACAGCTTGGCCCTGACAGTGGTCCCTCACAGCTCCCCCAAACCTGATGGTTCTGGTGAGCCTATCTGCCCTCTCAGTTTTTCCCATTTTGGAAGACATAAAATACCCATTTACTTATCAACTGTAAGACTGCAGAAAGCTAATGGTGAGCAGAAATCCTCTCCACCTTTTTGCTGCAGGAAAATAAACTTTTTCTGAGCCCACGTATGAAAAGCAGCTTAGCAGTCCCAGCTCATTTTTCCCTGGTCTGTGATAACCCTGTGATTAATTATTTATTGCCTACAAACACACTTGAAGTGTTACAATACTGTAGCCAATTCTGTTTACTTTGAGCCTGGATCTGTGGAAGGAAAGATGCCAAGTAGCAGTGAGATTATCTCTAGCTAGTAAAAACTCTCTTAAAAGCTTAAAGCTACTATGTGATCCTGCATGTCATCAATTACATGAAGATCAGTCAGAAAGACTTAAGAAGCAGCGTCTGAACAAAATGAGGAGCAGCATTGCTTCTGCTTGTGCAAGTTTGCCATAGTATTGGAATGACGGATATATAAAGCAGATATTTTTGCAATGTACGTATTACATAGATTCCTTTCTCAGCTGGGAGCTTAGAGAGCAAAATCCACGGTGGATTATGCACTCCTAGGAGCATTTCCTCTTTGTTGCACAAAGGGATCTGCCACTGTTGGTGTGGTGGTTGATTCCAGATATTAGAGACTGTCTCAGGCAAGTAGAAGTGGTGCCCATTTCTCCTCTGCTGCCTCAGACTGGATTATTCAATTCATTTTGGAGCAGCACTGTTGCACAAGGGAAGTTTTTCAGACACTGACAAATAGCTGCATGAAAGTATAAATTCTGAAGCACAAGACATGAACCTATGGGCCAACCTAAGCAGGCAAGACAATCGGTTGTAACTTGAGAGGACACAGGCTTTGAGACCATCAAATAGAACAACTTGGAGAGATGCAAAATGGAAAGAGTGCCTGGTGCTTTTAGTACATGAAATGATACTACTGCTGAAAGTCCTTACATGCACGGTATTAAAGTTTGATACCAGCATACAGTACATTAGTTGCTGATAGCTGGACTAAATCAGCTCCAGTTTGGCTTATTTATGCAACCTGGTATCGGCTGGGACAGAGCTGATGTCCTTCATAATGTCTGATATGATGCTATGTTTTGGCTTTGGAAGAAAAACAATGTCGATGACACGCTAATGTTTCTAATTACTGCTGAATAGTGCTGTACAGAGCCAAGGACATTTCAGTTTCTCAGCTTCTCATACTGTTCTGCCAGTGAGGGACTGAGGGGCACAAGGAGCTGGAAGGGACAGAACCAGAGCAGCTGTGACTTAATCTGGCCAAAGGGATATTTCATGTCATATGACATCATGCAAAAAACCTATAAAACTGAGGAGAGTTGGCTGGGGGAGGTATGGAGGTGGGGGTGAAAGGGGGGGCTGCCACTGCTTGGGAACTGGCTTGGCATTGATCGATGGGGGGTGAGAAATTGATTTGTCCATCACTTGTTTTCTGTATACATATTTATATATGTTATATTATCATTACTATTATTTTTTCTTACAAATTGGCATTGTTTGAAATGTTTACTTATTAATGAATAGAAATTGTGGCCCCAATTTCACTGATATATTAAAAATAAAAGAAAGAATCTCAGATTCAGTAAGTAAAGACCTGCACGAAAATTCCAATTAACAATACTTTACACAGTATATACAAGCAACAGCACATCCAGCAAAGCCCTCCTAAAACTTACTCTATGATCCATGAAGCTACTATCCCCATTTTACTGATGTATAAAACTGTAGTTCAGGGGAAAAGTTGAAGAGATTTGCTTAAGGACATATCAGCTTTCTGAGAGTCCAGTCTATCAGAGCACCCAGCCCAATGGATGTATTAATTAAAACATATAAAGGCATGGTGCTAAAATTTAATTCCAGGTCTTGTTGGAGCTGAGGGATATGTGAAGAGAAACAGATCACTCACATTCCCAGTTCCATCAGCAAGGGTTACTGGTGGGAGGCTGGGCAGGTGGGTGCTTTGCTCTGTTCTTCTTGCCCTTCTGTACATCCATCTATTCTGAAAAGTACAAACAAGTATTACCCAATATAAGTCTGCAACAATGAATATTTTGACAGCCTACGAGTCTTGGAATTTCTTGCAGTTTCATTTATCTTAGCAGATGGTACCACTTTCTCCCTCTTAGGCAATCTGCTAGTATCTGCTATAATTTCTCCTGCCATGTCTTGTTAATACAGGACTGGGAATAATGAGAGTAGGCAGTAAAATCAACCTATGTCACAGACAGAAAAAAAGACTTACAAAAATATCAGAATGCTGTTAAATTGAATGTCAGAAGGAAGAAGAAGCTGTAGCAAGCTTTTAAAAACCATCAGAAGAGAAGAAGGCATGTAAGGAAAAAAAAAAATGTTCTGCATAGGGTCTGCATAGCTGATCTTTATGGAGCGGTAGCTTGCCTTTTAACCTAGTCTTAAAAACCATAACTAAAGCAGATCCTTCATATACTTCATTTGCAAAGCTGTTGACACTTGAAAAATCCCTGCAGAGAATCTTCTGCTTACGAGCAGGAATTTGTCATGATTGCAAAACCAGGTTTTTTTTTTGCATATCTGCACTGCCAAGTGCTGGCACATCAAAACTGACTCCTTCTGCTTGAAGCCCCATGCAGATACCATACACTCGATGCTTGGATGTGAGTCTGGTCAAGCATTGTGTCTTGACCAGCACAGCTAAAGTCACAGCAAACTTTATTCACCAGCACTGGACATCATGCTAGCACGTGGCTGCAAATGAGCTGGTGCAGTTGCATGTAGTTGGCTACAGGGCACAGATAAAACTATCTGAAAATCTCTGCATGGCAGCTGATTAAGAAGGGATATAGCCTCCAGTTCTTAGAATCTAATGCCAGATGATTTACAAATTCCTCTGACTCTTTCATGTGACAAGTTTTGGCTTGGGTGTTGTTCCTCTATCTTTCAGAAGAGATAATCCCTTTTGCTCTTAAGATTGATTTCTATACAACGCTACAGGCTTAAATTTGAGCAGAAAAAAACTGTCTTGTGGAATAACAAAAGCAAAACTCACCTTCAGAAGCAAGTGTGGGAAGAGCGTGACATGGAATGGGCCTGTGGTAAGTAGAGGCATGGGCTCTGATGCCTTCAATGCATAATGCTCCCAGAAGCACAGACAAAACAGTGTATATGACTGACCATGCTGAAGGAACTGCTTTGTACCTCTCTGCTACACAGATATATATATGGAGATAAAAATGTGAGCTTAGAAAGCCAGAAACAGTATGTCAATAGACTGTTTCCTGATGCCAGTAGCCTACTAGCTGTGAAGTAACACAGAGAGAAGAGGACAAACTAGCCTTATTTGAGTCCAGGCAGCCCCAGCACTTCTTCCACCTTATCACCCACAAGTGGAGATGTGCAACTTGAACCACTTTCCTAGGACAGCTTCTTCTTGTTCTATCCAGATGCTCGCTTATCCCATCTCCCCAGATGAATACCTCATGATCCTCAGGGTCCACATTCAACTGGTAATCAGACCCACACATGTGAAACCTCCTGTCCATAAAAGCAACTATGCAACACCAGCTGTCCACCAAGCTCCTGGCTTTTCTGGCCATGCGGAGACCTGGGAGGCCAGAAGACTCCCCAGCCATCCCTCTAATCCTGGGGCACAACCAAAAAGGAAGCTGGGAGAGGAATGACAGATTCAGAAAGTTTTGACAGAGAAAAGGTTGATGGTGCAAGAGAGAAAAGTCCTTTCTTTTTACACATTTGATGCCTTCTCTAGTAACTCATAATCAGAGTGTTTCAGAAGTGCACCTCCCCTGAACAACAGGAAATCATTCTGTTATTTTCAGAAGAGAGAAGGCCCTTTCTGTAGGTAAAACTTTAGACATCTCTCTCCCATCCCAATTATAGAGGCAAAAAACATTACTAAAAATTTCCCAGTAGATGGCAGGGTTACCTTGCAACAAAGCTGAGTCTTAAGTTGAAAAGGCTGCTGGATGAAGGCTTCAGTACTTAAGTATATTTAAAGCACAGAATGAAGTAATTAATATCAGGGAAGGGTTAAACAAGTCCTGCAATAATAACTATAATGTGAGCTAGGAAGTGTGAACATTACATTTTAAGGTACTGAAAAATCTTGAATCTCAATTTGGTATTGAAAATGATCTTTGTTAAAAATGAGCTTCTTTTAGATAACTGTTAAAACCACAAAACAGCTTATACAAGACAAATCCCACAGCATTTATTCTAGGAATTCACCGGATAATATGACTACTAAAAGTGTCTTTCAGGAACTAAAGCAGTTCAGTTGGTGAGTGTTCATGTTTTTCCAGGCATTGAGCAAAAGAAAGGGAATTCTGCGTGGCTGAGAAACGGTGAATGCAGAGGTGAAGAACTTCATCATATGTAAGCAATTCCCTCACAATCAACTGGAAGGAAAGCCAGATGTTCCCTGAGGAGCTCAAGAAACATTTAATTACATGTCAGAAACGGAACCGTACAGCCCAGTGTAACTTAATAACAGGCAGCGAATGGATGAGGCTACAGCTTCTGTGAGAAGAGAGCTGTAGCTTTAAGAATCACAGAATCACCAAGGTTGGAAAAGATCTCCGAGATCATCCAGTCCAACAATCCACCTATCACTTATACTTCCCACTAAACCACGTTCCTCAGTACAACATCTCAATGTTTCTTGAATACTCCGGGGAGAGAGACTCCATCACATCCCTGGCAGCCCATTCCAGACTGACCACTCTCTTGGAAAAGTATTTCCTAACATCCAACCTGAATCTCCCCTGGCACTTGGTCTTGTTGAACTTCATCCCAATTGTCATGGTTTTATGATGTTTGGTTATCAGTATTCCACATCAGAACATCATGTAGTGCACTGGGAGTTAAAGAGTTAATGCACCTGTCGTGGAACAGAAGAACTACTACATTCCCCAGAGGATTGTTTGCTGTTCTGTTATCATTTCCGCTCAGGGGGAACAGAAAAAAGGCCTTGGTAGGTCATTTCCCCTCCCCTTTTTCTGGTTTCGGCAGCATGTGAGCTTTCCTCCCTTCTACTTGTCCCAGCCACACGTCTCACCTCAGTATTAGAGAAAGGCCTTCAGCTTTCAGACACCACCTCTCATTACATCTGATTTATTAGCTTCAATTCTAATTATACTGTATTATATTGTATTATAGCATGTTATCTTGCATTCTGTTATCTTAGTAAATTAGTTTGTTTCTCCTCAGATCGTTGCCACTGTTATTTTTGGGGGCCCATCTCTCTTTTTCTCTTTATTTTCCCTTTTCCACAGCATGGATCCACAGGTCCTCTCCACCCCGCTAGTCACAGAACTGGGTTAAAGCAGCCCAAACACCGTTGACACCATTGGCCTTAGCCCAGGAATCCAGCCTGTCCAGATTTCTCTGTAGGGCCTCGCTACCCGCAGGCAGATCAACACTTCCTGCCAGCTTGGTGTCATCTGCAGACTTACTGAGGTTGCATTCAATGCCCTCATCCAGGTCATCAATAGAGATACTGACAGAACAGGCCCCAGCACCGACCTCTGTGGAGCACCACTCGTGACCGGTTGCCAGCTGGATTTAACTCCATTCACCACCACTCTCTGAGCCCAGCCCTCCAGCCAGCTCCTTACCCAGCCAAGAGTGTACCTGTCCAAGCCATGGGCTGCCAGCTTCTGCAGGAGGATGCTTTTGGAGACAGCGTCAAAGGCTTTGCTGAAACCTAGGCAGACCACATCAACAGCCTTTCCCTCATCCACCAGGCATGTGACCCGATCACAGAAGGATATCAGGCTGATCAAGAAGGACCTGCCCTTCATGAAGCCATTCTGGTTGGACCTGATCCCGAGTTGTCCTGCACATGTCGTGTGATCTCCCTCCATAACCTACCCTGGCACTGAGGTCAGGCTGACAGACCTGTAGTTCCCCAGATCCTCCTTACGACCTTTCCTGTAGATGGGAATCACAGTGGCAAGCCTCCCATCATTTGGGGACCTCTCAGATTGATCAGGAATGCTGACAGATGATGGAAAGTGGCTTGGCTATCACCTTTGCCATCTCCCTCAACATAAATTTATGTCAGCATAAATTCTGCATTTATTGCAGCAGTGCAGTTTAGCAGTGCCATCCAACTGCAGAGCAGGTAGAAAAAAAGAATTCTCATTCCTACTGACAAACAGTACCTTGCAGTTGGTAATATGACCACAAACAATATACACAGCTTCCTCTGGTAAGGGCAATGTCGCTAAAGATCATAGTTTCACACTATGTTAGTGGAAAGAGTTTCAAGGGTTTTTATAATTAATTTTATAAAATCCATAATAGTTCATCATCTTATTTTGGTGTCTACATACTAATTTACGTATTGTACATGATCACATTATATTCTTAAAGTTTCCCCCACGCAATAGCTACTTTATTGAAGAATCGTACCTACTGATTCACCTTGCTTCTGAAAGCATTGGCTCTACTTAAAAAAAAAAAAAAAAACACCAAACCTCTGTGCCTTGTATTATTTTACATTCATAACATGCAGCTGTAGAGTGTTTCCATGGTGGTATAACGTCTGACAGTCAGTTCATGCAGTGAATGGTAAACACCGCTTTTTCAAAAGCTAATTAGAGGTGCAGATTTGTTTTTTATTGCCCTCTCTCAGCTTATTCAGCTTGAGAGCTTAGGAACAGCTGAGCTCATCAAAAGTGATGAGAGAAATGATCATTGTTTCGTGCAATAGAAACTTGAAATAAGTAAGATCATTTGGTATAGAAAGGAAAAGAATTAAGAAGTGAGAGGCATCTGACATTATTAAGGTAACTGTAAACCAACTGCTTTGACCCCTAGGCCTTGGGCTTATCCGGGGCCCCCAATAAACTGCCTGTCATCCTATATTTGTCTTTGAACACAAAAGCTCTCTTAAGCATCAGCAGAGTACTGAGATCATTCCATCTCTAGGTCAGTGACTCTTGATTTCCAGCCTAGATTTCATCTCATCAGTGTCCTCTGAAGCAATGCCCTGCATCTAGTTTTTAGTAACTAAACGGAAACATATAGGAAACTGGGAGCACAGAAGGTGGGGGGTAGGAGGGCAAGGAGACACAGAAAAGGGAGGAACCATATATCTTTTGTCCATAATGTGATTTCATCTGCCCCAACTTACTCATGGCAAGGTCTTTTAAGCACTGCTAGACTTTCTGCTGCACACATCATCAAGGCACCTGAGCAGTAATACCTTCAACACAAATACACACACACACAGAACCTTTTGCATACAATCTTTGTAAGGTTCTCTTACAGTGCCCACATAATCCATGCTTTTGTTTTACCTGTGGATGTGTCTACATCATAGCTCAGGAAGGAGCTTCCCTCAGAAATGAGTGATGAAAACGGATCACTGCAGACAAAGTCTGCCTTAGCAAGAATTCTTCCTCCTCTGAGGTACTAAACCAAGGTATTTCTGTGATCTTACAGGTTAAGACAGAGAGAGGAATAAAATATAATTGGTCATTCCCATCCTTACCTTTGTAGAAGACAAGGGCAAAACCAACAAAACTGGAAGGTAACAAATACAGAATGTCAGCAGAGAAACAGTTACCGCTGCCTGATCTTATGAGGTACAAATAAAAGCCACTGTAAGACCAAAAGTTTGACACCTAATCATTTTTAACTTATTTTGAAGGCAGAGAGGAGGAACAAGAACAAAACACAACCAATGGTTAAGCCTCAACACTCTGGGACATGGTTCAGAGCGAGGTATTTCCAAAAGGTCTGGTAAAAAGTAAGCTCACTCCCATCAGTTACCACAAGGAGCATCTCTGTGCATGGAGTTCACGTGGAAAGGTGCTGGCAGCAGAGGGGCTTCAACAGGGCCACCTGTGAGAGGAGATATAGTGCTGCCCTATGTAGGACAGGGGCCTCTCTCCTTCTCCTCCTGTCCCCAGTGCCCCTGCATGCCCAGAATGCCTGGACTGCTCCCAGGTGAACACTGGCAGTAGATGAGGTCATGCACTCAGCACTGATGACAGTGCTTGGCTGGATCCTGGTTTTGAGCCTCGCAAACATCCCAGAGACCATTTTTGCCAAGCCTTTTGATGAAATCCTTAGCCTCAGGCATCCCATATGTGCCCTTCTAGGCAACAGCATCTCAACTCTTCAGCCGGATCCAGTCCCTAAGCCAGAGAGCAATGCCACAGGTGTGGCTGATGGTTACCCTGGCTGGATTCTGGTGCTGTCCCAAAGAGAGACTGCCTGGATATGCTCATAGGATGGGTTTTTCCAGTGTCCATTGGCTCCCTGTATTAGAGCCCAGATGGCAAAAGTGCAAAAGCTGCCAATGACAAAGAGCTGCGGAAGTACAATATCCCAGTGTCTGTGGTGACATCAGGTATGCTACTATCTGGGGTTGTGGTGCTTTGCATAGTGAACCAGATAGAAGAGCAAGCACTGGGACAAGCCAATACTGAAACATTTCCAGAAGTCTGCACACTCCCTGGTCAGACTGGGATTTCAGAGCCAAAGTTGGCTTCCCTCTCTCCTCCAAGGAGGGCCTTCAGTTAGAACTTCCTATACACAAAAGACATCAAACTTAGCCAGTAGGGTGCACAGTCAGTTCAGAAATCACACCAACCTCGCAGTGTTTGAGACACAAAGGACATACCAGGTGAATGTATCTAACACTGGCAGCATGGGCTGGATTGGACCTTTCAGAGCCTGGGGAAGACAGCCTGACCTGTAGGAGGGCCCTTTCTCACAGCGATCAGTTTCCTGCACCATGGCTGCAGGAAAAGGTAGTTCTCCTCCAAAGCTCAGCAAACTTCCTTGGGGCTGCTATGTGTTGGCTGCGTGAGTGGGAGTAGGGGAGAGAAGAAAGGTAAAATGCATAGGAAGCACCAAATTGAAGGAATTGCATGATATCAGCATGCACCACTGCTTTTAACCACTGTGGTGGTTTAAATCCTTGCTGCCTACCTGCTATAAACCACAAAGACCAATAGGAGACTTTGCACTGTAGTCCACATCTGCATTTCGAGTTACTCACAGAAGAGCTACAGGGACTGATGGGACAGGCATGGGGACCATGTGAAGAGTGGAAGATGGTGATTTCCCAGGAAGGGGCACAGAGCAGTGGTGGGCTCACAGCCAGATGTGGAAAGGAATACAAAAACCCCAGCAAAACTGCTCTCCTTCTAGTCCAGGTGCTGGTGGGTCCACGTACAACGAGTCCAGCTTCCTTTAGTCAGCCTTCCCCATGTTTTCTGGACCACTTTCCTCCTCCACTTTTTCTTATGCGGGCTTGAGACTTGCCTCAATGTGCATCCCACATACACCCTGCCCCACGGAGATGCAGCCCTAACTCAGGTTTTCCAGCAGTTCCAGCAAACGTTCTGCGATCCGATTAGCCTTTGGAGGAGCAGAGGAGCTTCCGTTACTACCGCCCTGGAAGCAATCCGAAGAGGATATCAAGAGCGGGGGCCAGACAGGGCTGTAGGAGGATTACAAGCAGGTGGGAACAACCTCACGCAGCTTATCCCGCTGGCTTTGATGCTCAGCCCTCCAAGGTCAAGGAGGTGGTACAGCACAGGGATGGGAGGACAGTAGCGGCGCACGGCTGGTCCCGGCCGGCCTCCTGCTGCTGGCTCCCGGGTAGCGACGCGCACATCCAGGCGGTGACAACCACTTCAAGCTAAGGGCCAGCTTTACCCTCTCTCGGATACGTACGGAGCCAGCCGTCGGCCACCCGCAGCCTGGGACCTTCTCGGACTGGACTTCAGCCGGAGACAGGTGCCATAATCCCGTTAGGAATGGAGTCCCGTAGCCCCGAGCGGAACCCACGCGCGCCGTTTCCCCGAGCACGGCGTTCCGCCTTACAGGAGTACCGAACAGGTTGCTCTTCCCCCGCCTTGCAGTCCTTCCTCCGCAGCCCTCCCCGGCAGCGATGCGCCGACAGCCACCCTCCGCGCCCCCAGCGGGCACCGGAGCCGCCCCCCGGCCCGGCCCCGAGCATGCTCAGTGCCGCCCTGACCTACTTTCCCCTGCCGGAGCCGGCGGAGGAGCGGCGGTGCGGAGGACGGCGCTGCGGCACGGCGCCCCGTGACCGCGGACTGCGGCAGCGCCGCGCTCCGCCCGCCCGCCCGCGCGGCGCGCCCCGGGCCCGGCATGGTGCTGCGCGGGGCGCGCTGAGGGGCACGGCGGCGGGCGCTGCCGCGGGGCGGCCGGCGGGCAGGTGAGCGGGAGCGGCGCTTCGGCGGGGGGGGCGGCTCGGCGGGCGGCTCCGGCACCTGCACGGCCCTCTGCGCCTCGGCGAGGGGAGCCGCTGCGGGGGAGTGCGGGAAGGCGGCCGCGGCGCTGGGGAAGGGAGACGCCGCGGGGAGCGGGAGGTGCCGCGCTGGACGGCTGCTCGGGAAGTAATGCCGGACGGAGCGTGAAAGTTGAAGGGATGGATTCGCAGCGGGACCGGGGCTTTCAGGAGGACGCGCGGCTTTACGCAGGAATACCTGGGGCTTCTGCCTTCCCGCTGCTCCCGGTGGGTCGATGCGCGCTCCGGGCAGAGAAAGAAAGGGCGTTAGGAAATCCGCACGGGGATCTTTTCTATGGAGCTGGCCTCTTCAGAGAGCTGAAGTTGTGTTGCCTTACATTTAAAATAAAGGTGACCCCCTGCTTTTTCTCCGTAATTACCTTTTTATTTCACAGCCTCATGAGATAGAAGTCAATTTCCAAAGTGCCCTGCAGGAACTGCAGCCTGGCAGAAGTAGCCAAAGTCGAGCAGCGCCAGAAGAGCGGGCTTAGAGATCAGAGCGCAGCGCTGCTGAGCAGCCGATCGTCCGGTGCGTTTATCTGGGCGCCCGGTAGGAAAGCGTGCTTCCCAGCTGTCCTCTGAGAGCTGCCGGCGTGAAGCTTCCCTGCTCCAGAAACAGAAGTACCTGCGGGGTAGGCAGTGCCAAATGCCACATGCGACTTCATTTGGTTTGGCTGAAGAACAGCGAGGTTAGCTCACAGTGAGAAACACAGAGGAGTTTACAGGGGAAGAGTGGAGCAGTTGAGATGTTTGGAATCGATGCTTTATGGAGCAGTTTCTCTCTTTGCTGCAGTAGGACAAAATCTGGCAGATCTCCTTTCAGCGGAGGTGGTTTGTATGGCAGTGTCTTTTGTCTGGCTTAGTGTGTTCGGTTAGCAGCAGCACCATTAGGGTACTTGTGCTTGGTGCAGTCGGGATCCTTTTGTAGTGGAAAGGCTTCTAGTTCAGACTGCAGTGTGCCAATGTCCGTCAGTTAGGAGCACAATTCAGGCAGCATGAGTGCACACTGTATACGTGCCATTTCTTATGAAGAATTTGAAGCTGAAAGTCTGGACAGACAGCAGACAATCCATCAAGAAGCAGCTTTCCACCTTAATATTCGGTATTAGTCCAGCACAGGCAAGTTTCCCATTGTGAAAGCCTCTAGCTAACACAGATGTGTTAACGTGTCACCAGAAGGCTGTGGTGTACCACCTTAGTGCTTCCTGGGATATTTCCTACCTGCAGTTCTGCCTGGCCTTGCAGCTGTGCACCTTTGCAAAGCCCTCTGTGTAGCCTTAATTTTGTTATTTAGTTGTGCTGACTGAAGCAGTGGCATTCTTCATCCACGTACAGACCCACCTCAGAAACATCATTTCCAAGACAGTGGGTGTGCTGTTATTTTTTCCCCAGTTACTGTGATTAAAATAAATCATAACGGCATTTTAGAGCGTCAGATCTTCTGTCTACCAGGAAAGAGGTAAGAGGCAGACAAAACTTGTGCATGTTTGTATAGGTGCAGGATGGAGCAATTCAAAGAGACGTTGTGATTTTTACTTAGCTAACACAACATCAGACAGAGGACTGTCTCACTTCAGAGTCATTAACAGGAGCAGTGCTTATCAGAAATCGGGAGCTCTGTACAGGCACATAATTCTCCTACTTTGGAAGGAGACCGCAACACGTGGAGGGATTACATTAAGAACAGCCTTTCTCGGCAGGCTTAACATTTAATTAACACATTCTGCCATGTTTTGTAGCCACAAATGATTCCTGCTGATGTTTTTAAGTCGCACAGGGACAGGGCATCTGTACTGCATTGCAACCACACTGCTGTGCGTGCAGTCCCCACTCATGCACACACAATGCATGGCACACAGTCCTACCAGCACTGCTGCAGGTTTTTTTTTTCAGTAGGTTTTGCCTGTGGCTGGTGGCAGTGCTGTGATATAGCAGATAGCTCTGTAAGGCTTATATTTATAAACTCATTTCTGAATGATGTTGCTACATTAGCTGTTCTGTACATTATCTAATTGTGATCAGCTTGACAAAAGATGCTTAGAAATTTCTGTTATTTTGATGTTATATTTTTTTAGTCCAGAGCAGA
Source organism: Phasianus colchicus (assembly GCF_987193195.1). Classification (NCBI taxonomy): domain Eukaryota; kingdom Metazoa; phylum Chordata; class Aves; order Galliformes; family Phasianidae; genus Phasianus; species Phasianus colchicus. Next base: position 15,369,511 of record NC_143439.1, on the reverse strand, counting down.
TGAAATAGCAGAGAAGCTACAGAGGTTCTTCAGTAAACTCTTGATGAATTCTACCTAGATTATTTCACAGCAGTGGCCATATGAAGACACACTAGGAGAGAGTTGTATTGAATCACAGAATCACAGAAACACCAAGGTTGGAAGAGACCTACAAGATCATCCAGTCCAACCATCCACCCATCACCAACAGTTCTCACTAAACCATGTCCCTCAACACAACATCCAAACGTTCCTTGAACACCTCCAGGGTCAGTGACTCCACCACCTCTCTGGGCAGCCCATTCCAGTGCCTGACCACTCTTTCAGAGAAGTAGTATTTCCTAACGTCCAGCCTAAATCTCCCCTGGTGCAGCTTGAAGCCATTCCCCGTAGTCCTAAATTGATCACATTTGTGTACGAGCAAGGCTCAAGTTTCCGTCTTGTGTAAGGCAAACTCCTTTGAATACCATTTGCTGTTCCTTTCTGATACTGGTGGAGGAAATAGGCGCAGCATTTTTAATCTGAAGTGATCCTTTAATATTGCAATCGGCTATGACTGGCTAGATTCGTTTAAATTCCCCCTTTACAAGTTTAATCCTGTCTTAATCACAGCATCCACATGTAACCTCTTTGCACTGAATCCCAGAAGCCAGTACATGCTTAGGCCAGTCATTAAAAATGGGTAAATATATACATCTTGCAGTTCGATGAGGACACAGATGAATTAGTCATACTCTACTCTGTTTTATTCCTATTTTTTATTCTGTTTTATAAATGGGAGCCTTTTGTTAAAATACTGTTTCTAATGCAAACTGTATGCAGTGAATTGGAAACACTTACTCAAAGCACATGCGAAATTTAGAATTTAAGAAGTAGAGAAGTCTTGAGCCCTGCAAAGGGCTAAATTCCCTACATTTAGATTTTTTAATTCATCATTTGGAAAAAGAAAACAAGCAGACCTATCTAAGGAATGGTCAGCTTTGCCAAACAGCTCAGTTGAAGAGAAAGCAAATGGAAATGAGTCGGACCCCATTCCACATTGCTGTGTTCCTAGCACTAAGAATAGATAAGCCATCCCAAGAGCATATGAGATCTGTTGTTTTAGCTGACAGTTGGTTACTTAAGCTGTTAGTACAATAATACCTGTGATGTGCTGGTATAAATAGAAGAGGTGAGTAAAGAAAAGGGAAGATAACCCAAAGCTCGGTGAGGCCAGACAGTGTGCAGATGCATGTTGAAGCGTGGGACAGATCTCTGCATCTTCTTTGTTCCTTCTTTCTCAATAAAGGGAACTTCTAGGCAATGAACCATCTGTGTTTATTGCCAACAGTAAAACAGCAGCTATGCTGAAAGCTTGCAGGGAGTTGAGCCTCTTAAAGTTGTACAGGTGTTTCTGGAATAATAGCTTTGTACACAAAACAAGGTTGAGTAGGAATTTTTACAGCCTCCAAATAAATACAAATGCTAAGTAAATCTAAATCATCATCATGAAAGAAGCATTTACTTGGAAAATCCTGACAAGAGCTCATACCTGATCAAATATGAGCTGGGCTTTAACAAGTTTCTGCTACTGATAGCATTCTATCTGCTTTAGGATCCAGGTAGCCCACAGCTCAGTAGAAAGACATTTCGATTGCAGTACGTGTGTTGATTTAAAAACAGCAAGCTTCTCCACTAAATATAAAACTGTTTTTACTGCAGTCATTAAAATACCTCCAAGAGAAAACAATTGCTCATTCTATATAAAAATGTGCACATATACTGCATCTTATCTAATGAAAAGTTATATGTCCAAGTTGCCTCAACAGTTTTGTTTTGTTTTAATTCGGTGTATTTCTTAAAAGATTTGAAACAGCAGAGATGCTGGGATTACAGGAACTGCAACATCAGAAGGGAACTTTTCAGAGGTTTGGCATTCTTGAAGTACTTTTAAATAATCTCTCAGTAATTACCTAACAACAGCCTCCATCTGTTCATTTTTAGGTTAATGGATTAGGGTCTTTGAGCATTTGTTGGAGTGAGGGGAACAGGCACCAGATCACTTAAAAACATGGCCAAATCAATGGAACCATTCAAGTGTTTAGAGTGAGGAGGGTTTAAATTCTCTGGGATTTCATATGCTGGCTAGTTTTGCAATACCCAGGCATGAAGTAGAACAAAGAGGAATGATAATGAGGAGAGCTTTACGGTAAAAATACTTATTTGCAATAAGGCTTTTAAAATATTTACAGGCTTGTAAAGTCATAATCTGGAGGATATTTTTACCATCACTGAATAGAATGACATATCCTTCCTTCCCTGCCCCAGGAGTCTGGATTTGCCATGTAGGAAATGTTTATAGGATATTTTTTTATCACAAATATAGAACATGGGGTAACCACATTGCTTATTGCTTTCTTGCTGCAATTAATTTACGGTGCGTGATCTGTGGGAAACTACTGAGCACTCAGGCTTCCACAACCCCGAAATAAATAAGCAGTGTCTCTCCTGAGTGTGTGGTGATTGACTTTTTGCACACCAGGCAATGAATGCGCTTTTCAGACAACACCATGAGTAAGGTGTGACTGTGAAACGAGGGGTATGTCTCTCTGTTAGGAGAGGGCTTATAGAAGTCTGGTAAAGACACGATCACACTTCAGAGTTGAATGTCTGATTGCAAATCCATACGTTCCATCTGAAAATCTGCAGGTGATGTGTTTATATTGACTGAAAATGGAGTCACGAACATAAGTTGTTGATTTTTTTTCAGCAGTCTTGAAACCCATTCTCAAACTCCTGTATCAAAACACAATGCTAGGTGCATATTTATTGCTGTTCACAGGACTGTGTTTAGCCAATATGTTAAAAATGCATACAATTATTTGCCATCACTTGAGTCAGCACTGCATACTGCCCCATTCTGGGCCTTGACTGAGCTCTCAGTTTAAACTTTCTACACAGATAGCCATAATTTCTGTTGTAGCAGCTTGTGTCCTGTGAGAGGAGCCTTGGTCTGGGTCCCCATACCCTCACGTCGTGTGCCTGAAGGCAGCAAGTGTGACGCCAAGTGGCATTGCCAGTACGGCCAGGGCAGCATCACAAAGCCTTGACAAGAAGTTTCTGAAAGCTTCCCAGGCAGCTGCACGCAGCCAAAGAGACTGAAACACACCTAGTTGGGAGTTGCTGCCCAGCTGAAAGCTGCAGTCTAGATGGGCAGAAGGAAGCTCTTCAACCACGCTGCCAGCGTGTCATCTGTTTGACATAGTAGCCAGGGAAGTGGAAGACAGTGAAGTTAGGAAGGATTGAAATCCTCCCAGAAAGAATGAAAAGCAGCTTTTTCAGAACCATGCTGCAGTATTTTATTGACGAGCAAATGACTAGAGATACAAATCCGGAAGTTGCTGCAAGATGTGAATTGTATTTCTCTTCATTTGCTACCTGGACCCTAATAGCTTAATCATTTCATTAGGTAGTTTTCACTCTCCTAGGAACTGGCAATGAACTTTCCAGTTTGTGTGTCATTATGATGAAACAGTGTTCCTTCATTTGCATTCCTGTTCCAGTGACACCTGTTAACTTTTACTGTTGCCCACTTTGAAAAGGCATTGCCCATGGCAACTAAGAGATGGATTGGCCTGAAGAGGAAATGTAATAAGTAGTTAAAAAAAAGTAATTAGCATTAATTTTGTTCTGTAGCATCATCTTTGATTGTTATTTATAAAGCTAAAATCATTTCATTTTCTTGGTCACTTAAAAGCTAAGCAAGACGGCATTGAGATGTTAAAGTTGTAGGACTATAATTCCTGCATTTGAACTGACTTCTTGTGCTTCACTTCTCAATTGAATAACTTCACAGTTAATAGGATTACACCATTATTCCAAGTACAAGAACAGGCAAGTCTCACAGGAGCAAGCAAGCCAGGAAAAGGTATGCATCACTGACTTCTCTTCTTTTTGCTGTCATTGTGTCATTCTGCACAAATGCAGTGCTTATAAATGTAGCACCTCACTCACAGCACTTTTTCTTGGCAGCAGTAATACTGGGAAGCAAAGTCATCTGGGATGTGAAAAAGTAAACGGTCAGTCAGAACATTTCTCTGAGTCATTTGTGTTTCCAGCCAGTCTGAGCTGAAAGTGTCTTCTATTAAGACCATCAGTGGTTTTGGACAGAGAAGTTCTAATCTCAGTTTTGGTCCATTTCACAGTCAGGACTAATACCATCAGCCTGCGGCTGTGCTTGCTCTCAAGCCTATTCCAGGGAACTTCTCCAGATAAAAAGGCAGAGATAGCACCACAGAGACAGCTGTCCTGTCACTTAAAAGCCTGTTGCAGTTCCCTCACATAGCTCATCTCGTGCTGTTTTTCTTGGAAGTTAATCCTATGAGCAGCACTGTTACTTTCAGATTTTCATTTTATACCATGTGGAAAGAAAGAAACAAAATAATTTTATGTAAGGACTCCCAGCAACCATCTTGCAGTAGTGAATGTTGCTACAGATACACTATGCCAGGGGAAGATATCTTTGTGTTAGATGATGGTGGAGAATTTGGACATTCCTCTTATATCATCTTAGAGGTAGGCTGTCCCTAATTAGCTTTGGGTGGAAGAAGTAGTTCAGGGTAGCTAGGGATGTTGCTTTTCCTTTTCATGCACCATAGTTTAAAAAAATTTAAAAAAAATTAAAAAAAGAAGGAAAAATAAGTGTATGTAACTGTATTAAACTTACTATAAACTTTTAGTTTTTCAGATAGCTCATGACAATAAAAAGAATGCATCCATTCTTTCCATGTCCAGAAACGTAACTTTATATTAACTCCCATTCTGTGGCAAAAGTGCTCCCAGAGATTGAGTTTGTTCATTCAAAGCAATACCCTATATTATAATGTCTCCCTTCACAAGCATCCTGTATTACTCTCAGTCTTAAGGAGTTCTTGCAGGAGTCTTTGTTTTAGTCTAAGCAATCTAGCTGTTCTCTGACTAAGAGTGAAATTAAAAGGTTATGAATTTGGCAGCCTTCATAGTTTTCATTATGGGCCACAGCTCACTAAAACCTGTCATGGCCAAGAACCAGAGAGATTAGCACTGTGCCCACTTCTCCCACACCCTGGATTCTCATGTGTCTTTGGTAGAAGCGGGCTGACATCACTACCAGTCCTGTTTCAATACTCTTAACTTGCCTTTTAGTTGTGTAATTGAATCATAACCCATTGCATCATTTATGTTTAAGAAAGCAGCTGACTCCCAGAGTTGCTTTCCTTAACCATCCTCAGCTGCTACTGCGTGTAAGGCAAAAGCAGGACGGAAACCTCTCAGGACATCTCCCTTTGCACCACAGTCAGCTGTCAGCACATTTTCCACTGTTTCCAATTCTCCTTCCTGCTTTCCAAACCTGACTACAACGTTTTTGGTCCTGCACAGCAGCTTAGCAGAGGGTCCAGGATGGATAGCTACCTAAATGGCTACCCTTTAACTTTCTCTTGTTAGGTGGAGCTGAGAAAACCTTTCATTTCTTCCATATTTTTTTTTGTTATCCACTAACAGTGCGTAGGATGCACACCAAAGAAAAGATTTCCTATTCTTCGTTGCCTAGGAACATTTGTCTAAACTAGCATCTTAAAACACTGTTCTTCAGAGAGATTTCTCCCTAACTCTTCAGATAAAACCAGAGGACCATCAATAGCCCTTCCCTGGATGGCACATGAAAGAAGCAACCACCACTCCCAAACATTCTGTGTTAAGATTCCTGCCTGGTTATTGCTTATAGCAGCCATCAAACTAAATTTATTTCAAGATATGCACAGATATGCACCTGTGAAGGTATTAAGTGCTTTCATAGTACTCTGCATTCCAGGAACATACATGAGAAAGTACATTCCCAAGAGTAAAGCAAGTAGGTATTAATCTCTCACAGTAGATGTCAATTATTTCATCTCTGTCTCTTAATTTTTACTGCATCTATATATGATTCACTTGTGTTGTGCCAGAAGGAGGGAGCAGCTGTTATTTTCAGACCCTTTGACCACGTTAACCAGTCAAATTTGTTACCACTACACAAAGGTGCAGTTTGTGCTTAACACACAGCACATTGAAGCAAAGGTAAACACACAAAATCCTCACACCATTACTGCCACCACACACTTTCTAAAACATCCATCCATAGCAGCCCAACACAGTAGGGACTCACTGGGCCACCAACCAAACTGAGCTTCCCAATAGATTGAGGGTCCTTACATGTTTTCTGTTCACCTGCTGGGTGATGTTTCATTTCTGTCTAGGATTCAAATTATTTTCTGTACCAAACAACAGCTTGGATTGCTAGGGATTTTTCTGCCATCAGAAAATATGCTCAAATACAACAAAAACAGGCTGCAGTCAGTAATTAGCAATAAAAGCTTGAGCAGTTTATATTGTTCCTTTGCCCTTCCCATTGTCTTGTACCAGCCAGTCTTTGTTCCTCCTTCCCTTGCCAGAAAGTGTGACATGTCTTTTGGCTTTTTTCTATGGTGCAATGCAGATCTATAACACTGTACACAAGCATTTTATAGACTGAATCCGTGTAACCATAAAGAATGGCTGGCTCCAAGGTTAATGGAATAGTAGAAATTAGATGTAAATAGTTACTGAAGTGAATAAGCAGATTTGAAGGACTTTTTCCAAGGCAGAGATTTAGACACACTGTGCCTATCTGTAGAGAATGTCTAGAATTTAGACTCTTCACAGTTTGCACAGAGGGAAATGGATTTCTGAATGACTGTCCATATGGCTTTACAGGACAAATGAGATTTGAGTGTTAAATGTAAGGTTAAAAATTATTCTGCCTCATCAAGGCAGATATTTCCATGTTCAGGATTTAGGAAAACTGAGAGAAAATGGGGGCAGACTTGAAGCTCTGACAGACATTCATACCATTCATGCAGCTTCTCTGAAGAAAAAAAAAAACCAAAAACAAACATAGCTTTTTGTTTCCAGTAATGATCCATCCTACAGAATAGAGGAAACTAATTTGCTCTTTTAGTAACAGCTGTATCCATTTGTATGAAATCAGCTTCATTGCATTAGAATGAATAGGGAATGGAGAAGAAAACAGCCTAAGACAAATAGAACCAGTGAAAGACAGTAATGTTGTTTTCTTTTTGACTAAAGAAGACGCTTTTATTTTAGTTTTTCTTGTTTATATGTAACTTGTCTAACTTTGTCAGCAGTCATTTCTCCATGCTCAAGCAGATGAGGTACCACAACATCAAACGAATCTTCAGTATAATGTAAACAGTTTTGCAAGTGAAATGGTCACTTAGGGCAAGTTTGTTGGATACTAACTGTGACCTATGTTTAGATTTCAGATAGATTGCTCAAACTAATAATCACAGAATGGCCAAGGTTGGAAGGGACTTCAAGGATCATGAATCTCCAACCCCCCTGCCACATGCAGGGCCTCCAACCTCCACATTTAACAGCAGCCCAGGCTGCCCATCCAACCTGGCCTTGAACACCTCTAGGGATGCACGGGGCATCCACAGCCACTCTGGGCAGCTGTTCCAGCACCTCACCACTCTCATAGGAAAGAATTTCCTTCTGACATCCAACCTAGATCTCCCCTCCTTAGTAAGGTTCATTAAGTTTCAGTTATTTACCTTACAAAAACGTGAGTAAAAACCAACGTGGTTAGCTATTCTGATGTGATTTTAACATATTTTGTGGCCCTTAGACTGCGAGTGAAATTTTGAGAGGTGCTCATCTTGAGGCCAACATTGTGCCATCAGTCAGTAGCGAATTCCCATTGTGTTTTCAGGGAGCATAACAAGGCCAATAGAGAGCACATTTGTAACTCCCCCTCCTCTGTCTACAAACTGAAGTCATTGTTAAAGAAAGGGCTCATTGTAGATGATTAGTTGAAGAAAAATACTGTTGTGAGAGTGTGCAAAAACTGAACAAGCAAAATACTTAAGGCCACATAAGGAAGGGAAAAGTCCCAGCTTCATTTGTACCTCAAAGCAACCTTGCCTGTAAGCGAGTCACTAGCAAGTATTTTTCTTTCCAAATCTGCTCTAAAAATGACTTTATGAACTACTAAATACCCTCTTTTACATCTCTTTCATGTTACGTTTTATCTCAGAAAACTTGATGAAAAACAAAAAGTGAATGGTTTTAGATGTTCTGTTGTATGCTCTACTGTATTCAGCCAAAATTGTGAATGCTAAGGGCTCTAAAAGCAGCTCCAAAAACCCCTTCCTGGAGCCATTCTTCCTTCTGACACGTTCCACATTTCAAGTAAGACTGTGCGTGACAGAGCTGCAGCACTGAACTGTTAGTGACAGCTTTAATGTGCTGTACCTTTGTTTGCCTGTTGACTTTGCAGATGCAAAAAAAAAAAAAAAAAAGGAATTCTGTAGAACTTTTGGAATAAAATTGTAGCTGCTGCTGTAGCTAAATTGCTGCTAAGTGTCTAGGTGATAAAAGCTTTCTCCTACGCCTGGTGCTCTGAACAACAGGAAAACGTATGCATCCTTTTCCAGTAAGAAAAAGGACTGTGATAACATTAGCATTTAGACAAGACATTGAGCTGATGATTGTGAAATGCATTAATGGATGTGTCACTGTTTTAAAGGAGCACATCTAATGGATTGTTTATACAGGCCATCTCATTATACTTTTTTTTTTTTTTTTTTTTTTTTAGGATATTTAAAAAAAAAATAATTGCATGGATCAAAACAAGGCTCTCTTGTGAGCTCCTCACCTCAAGGGCCTACAGAACCAACTCCAGTTTCCAGCCAGCTGCGTATAGCACTGAAGGAAAATGAACATACTGAACAGCCACCACTCCATGTGCTTTCTGCCTACCATACGCCTTGTCATCTTACTAGCAGCTCTGACAACTGCTGAGGATGTGACTAATAGCACTTTCAACCGCACTGGCACAAACACAGGATCTGTGCCTGTGGTCATCTCCCACATCGACCACATCATAGTCAAGGAGGGGTGTAGTGCCTTGATTGACTGCAATGTCCAAGGTAGTCCTAGTCCACATTACAGATGGTACAATTCCAACGGCCGCCTGCTCCAAGAGGAAGAGAATAAAGGTAAGATTTTAGTATTCTCAGCAATGTAGTCTGTCCTGAGACACTTCTGATTTCAGCAGGTTAACTAAAAGTCTTAATTTAATAACTGGATACTGGTATTTTCCTGTAGGAAGATATATGAATCATATCAGCTATGAATGTTGTGTACACACCTCAGAAGAAAACAATTTTTTGTAGTGTGTTATTTATAGCAAAACATAGCAAGAAGCTGAAATGCTTATGTTGTAGGCAGGCTTCTTTTCATTGGAAGACTTCAGGTTTGATCCTATTATTCATTCTCTCCTCTTTGTTCTTCTCTGACACCAAAGAAGACAGAAAAGCTGTTTTCCAACTCAAGGAAAGGTTCTCTTGGCATATGGGAAGAGTTCACTGGCACAGTTTCAAAGAAAATAACTCCCTGCTAGCCTTCCCCATCTCTATGTACAGTGACACATGTGAGAAACAGGAGATGCCCTGAATAACCAATGGAAGAGTTTATGTAGGGGCACATTATAGTTGGTGTTACAGCTGGAAAGATTATTGTGGTGAAAACGGGAAAAGAAACAAACAAGGAAGGAATGCTCACCTGTATCCAGAGATCTAGGTTCACAGGAAAGACTTCACAGAAGAGGGATCTCCAGAAAGAGATCCTTCCTAATGGCAGTCAGCCCTTAAATGGGGTTTACAGCCTTCACCTGTGCTCCCAGGGCTGACTCAGTCCTGTCCTCAGGTGATCAATCAGTGGTTCAGGCTGTGACTCAACAGTTCCCATACAGGGCAGCAGTTAGATGGACAAGCCAAGTTTGAGCCATTCTGGCTGCACTAAGACTGTTGTGTTTGCCAGAGACCTTCATTTCCCATGAGCTTGTTTTCCTTAGGAAAAAGGAAGGTCTGGTGGATAATCGTAGTTATACTTTTAGGGAACATTTAGTGGGAGCAGATGGAAGGTGTTTTGTTCATGTAATCCTTCTATACTGACTGCTTTGTTCAAACTCTTAATAATTCACAATAATTGCAGGACAGCTTGTCTAAATAAGCTGAACTGAGGGACAACTCTATGGAGTTATGGAATTATGGAAATGATTGACCCAACTGTAAGTGCTACAACAGCATATCTGTAACAACATACTACAGAATAGATTATATTTTACATTTCAATATTTTATCTTTTCTTTTTTTCTGTAGATCTAGAGAAAGAAGCTGCTTGACCTAGTCAAGCAGATATAATATGTGCATAGTCATAGGAACATACAGAGAGTTTTGCTGGGGCTTACCAACAGAAGTTTTCCTGTTTAGCTAGGCATCTAACTTTTGGTCTTAGTGTAGTTCACAGAGAGGTAGCTGCTAAGACAAGCATTCAGGTAGATAAGCAAAAACTTTGTCCAAATCAATGAAAATGCAAACGTGGCATAAGAAAATGTAACTTTATCTTTGACTTTCAACACTGCACTTCTTTAAGAATACGGTTCTTTTCATGTAAGAAATGTTGCCTACCACAAGATGCATAATGTGTGGTCAGGCTGAAAAAGGTGTTGAGCTGTTATAAAAAAAAAATAGCAATGATACCTTTTCTATTTATTGTTTTCACATGTGGCTTACATTGTCTGCCAGGGTCTTTGAATCACAGTTCATGCTGTTATCTCATTTGTAATAGCTGGAGCCAGAATACATCAGCAAGATGTCTTGTCATTTTACAGTGAATAAAGACCTACTTTGCCAACACTGCAATTCAAAGAAATACACAGCAGTCAGGACTGTACATCTTAACCTAGAACTGGAGAAGGAAGTGTTACAGATGTTGACACATCCACTGAAGACAGTTTTACTCAAAATTTCCCCATCTTTACCTGATTGGAGTGATTTCTTTTATGTGAAGTTCTGGTTTAGACTAAAGATTTTATTTATTCTGTGCATGTTTAATTAGGAAAAAAACCCCACAAAAATGATAAAAGCCCATTCCTGCTCTGTATTAAAGGTGTTTTTTTGGACTATTGAGTCTCAAAGTTGCCCAAAGATTCTTCCTGGAAAGAAATAAGGTAAGAAATAGAAGAATCTTTTGAACAACAACAGAAGAACTTTGATGAAAAAGATAAAATAAATGTAGATATAAGATGTGCACCAGCCCTTGCAATGTGAATTTATATCCACTGCATTGGGGTTTTGTGTTATTTTAGTCCTTTCATCACAGATTTGCTGCCTTTGGTCAGCTACTTCAACAGACTTAAATTGCAGCAAACTAAGTTAGATATAAGGAAAAACTACTTTCTGATAGTATGGATAGGTGAGCACCTGAAATCCCTTGCTGTGGAAGATAATAGAAACTCCATCATTGACTTCAACAGATGCCTATCAGGAATGGCTTAGGGTTGTGTTAAGGAGGTGGAAAATGGTTGAGTCTAATATCTCTGGAATTCTTATTTTTGTAGGTTTACGTTATCAGAATTGCATAAGTTACTGTAACAAAACACCAAAAATAACCCAATGAAAATGCAATCAAATGAACTGTCAGGGAACAAAACAAGGAGAGTTTAGTAGGTTTTTCTGTCTCGTAATCTTGTTGTTATTGTTCTTTGAGGACGTGGGGCATGTGTTTGGGATGCTCTCTGGGATAAGCTGCCATCCTTTTATCTGCCTATAAGATGTTCATAGATGTCATATGTATTGACTAATTTTTATGAGACTCTTTTAAGGCATGAAATTATAATATATTTGAAATCAGTGTCCACGATTTGATAACCTAGCTAGGATCTCAGGAGGAGAAACCCCTTTGTGATGGCAAATTCTTTGTTTTCTCATCAACGTTACTTCCCTTTTCCAAAATCTGAGGCCAGTTCAACAAAGCTGACGTTTAAACTGTACTGATCATGTGAACGAGATGCTTCTAAGTTATTGTGTTCTCCTTTCCAGCAGGAAAATGGTGGTTTCTTGACAATGGGCTCCTAAACATTACCAGCGTGTCTTTTGAAGACAGAGGTAAATACACGTGTGTTGCATCTAATATGTATGGCAGTGTTAACAATACTGTGACTCTGAGGGTTGTCTTTACTTCTGGAGATATGGGAATCTACTACATGATTGTCTGCCTTGTAGCTTTCACCATTGTTATGATATTGAACATTACGCGGTTGTGTATGATGAGCAGTCACCTGAAGAAAACAGAGAAAGCAATCAACGAATTCTTCAGAACAGAAGGAGCAGAGAAACTCCAGAAAGCCTTTGAGATTGCAAAACGTATCCCAATTATCACTTCAGCCAAAACGCTCGAGCTTGCCAAAGTAACACAGTTCAAGACCATGGAATTTGCTCGCTATATCGAAGAGCTTGCTCGGAGTGTGCCTTTGCCACCTCTCATCATGAACTGCAGGACTATAATGGAAGAAATTATGGAGGTTGTTGGTCTGGAGGAGCAAGGACAGAATTTTGTACGGCAGACAGCAGAAGGCCAGGAAACCACTGAAACAGATGAGCTCTATACGATCCCGAATGCTTTGAAGCGCAGTGACTCTCCCACAGCTGACTCTGATGCATCATCACTGCATGAGCCACCTCAACAGATTGCAATAAAAGTGTCGGTTCACCCATTGTCCAAAAAGGACTGCATGGATGGTCAGTCACAGGAAAGTGTGCAGTTGGACACCAAGGAAGAAGACCTTCCTCAAACACCAGCACTTCCAGCAGAGCCCTCTCCTGAGCCTTCTGCCGAACTGAGTTCTGATGACACAGCACTGGCAAATGACACATGTGTTATATATGAAAGCCATGTATGATAGTTATTCCTGAATCTATGCATAGCAGGAAAATCAGGTGGAGCTCTTTTAAAAATACATATTGTACTTGCCGCTAAGCCTTACTAGGAGACTATCATAGCAAAGCATGCGTGTGGATTATTGGCACTTTCTTCTCGGTTTGACTTTAATTTATCATGATGTATGGCAGAGTAATTGCTAATACATTAATACTGTTTGCTCTTTTGGATTAGGAGTATTTCCAAGAAACATTTACCTCAGCGTTTTCTAGGCTGGAGTCACCTGTAGTGGCCACCTGGAAGTCACTGATAGTATTTGATGCAGGACACTTGAACTTATTGAACACGAAACTGGTTTTCATTTTCCTCCTTCACAGTCATTATTTTCCATTATTTTGCAAATACTGGCTTGTGAATTTGAATGCCCAAGAGGCAACGCTCCAGTAGCCAAATAAAATCCTAATAGATTACTTTTACAAAGCCTGTTTGCTGAGCTGCATTGTGATTGAGAAGGCCATTAAAGAAAGTTAAAATGTTTCCATTTCATTTGAGACCAGCTTGCTTAGGCACAAGGGAAATAGTTTTCCCTTTTCCACGGAATGAAGATGCCAATGAGTGGGTGGGGTATTTTTTTTTTTTCTTGTCAAGAAACAACTTTAAGGTTTGTTTTTTTTTTAAAGATAGGAAAGCCCTTAAACATCTTATAAAAATTTGCAGTCAGAGCCCTGCAGGTTTTTTCTTGCATTTGTTTGTCTGTCTCTGACTTTGCCCAAAGTTTGTAAAGAAAACTGTTGCAAATATGCAGGATGTCTTGCTTTGTAGTAATTTGGCAGGAATGTGCAGTGTTACTAGAAGACATGCAGGTGCATTAACAATCCTGCAAACTCCACTAACTAAATGACCGCATTTAGTTGCTTAACATTTGTGCTCACCACTGTGGTAAGCACCTCTACAAAATGCCTTTGCACATATCCAAAAGGAGACGTGCAAGGGCAAAATCCCTTAAGGAATGTGGCTGGAAACATTTTAGAGAGAAGCAATATAAATCTAGAACGTGGGGTAAGAACAGCAGGAGGAACCTCACACCTGACAAGCTTATTTCCTTGTCTGAGTCCAAAATACATTTCTGATCATATCAGTTTTTCTTCAAATCACTCGCTTTGGTTCTAGTTTGAAAGAGGGTGAGGGCAGAAAAAAAAAGCAGGAACTTGCATTAAATTCCTTTCATTCACCTTGATCTCCTGAAAAGAGGCATCTTGATTTTTTCTGCCTGCCCAGTATTTACAAACAATGGTAACACAGTTGATAAGTTAGCTGCTTGGTGCCCAACTGCTCAGATGATAAAGGATGTTCTCCTTCAATAACTTTTTTTAAAAAAAAGTTTCAAAATTAAACTACAGTATTTAATTTTATTTGCTTTCCAATTACAATTTTTTCCAGTGGAGACCAGACCCTGTCATGTATTCATATGGTGATTGGTACTAGGCCATTCTGATCCTGACTGCCTGATCCCGTTTAGTGTCTGTGTGTAAAGTTCCTTGAAGATACAGTTCATATTTTTTTCCAAAGACTGCCCACAAAGAGCATGTGTTTATATACAGACATACCTTGGGAATCATTTATGAGCAACAGTAACTTGGAATTGATGCATGCAATAGGTACGATGCTGAATTTCTGCTGTTGCAAGGTCAAAGGGAACTTCTCAACTGACTTTGCTGGAGCTGAAGTCACTGATTGCCAAATCTTTACAGCCAGTCTGCTGTAAAGCTTTTGGACATAGAGCTTGGTGGTACTACTGGAATAAAAAACAGAACAGTGCTGTACTGAAAGAAAACACAGGCTGTAATGGTTTTGTTTTATGTATTCTTCTCTTTTATGTGTCTACTATACTACACCTGAAAGCATAAAGCTTTTCAATGCTTTCAGGTATTTCCTTTGTGGGAGGTATGTGGGCTGCAAGATCCAAACCCATCTTTCCTCTTCCAAATTTTCTGGCTGCGTTTTCATAAAGTAAGCAATTTTTTTTTTTTTTCCCCCACTATTTTCTAGAGAATGGCTATTTTATGTCACAAGAACACTATTAGCAAATATAAAATTATTGATGGTTTGAAAGAAACATTAACATTTGCATTGTTGTGTATTTTTGTTCACGTTAAGTACTTCAGGGACATTAAGTAATCTGTTGTCATCCTTAGACTCTGCATACCTTTGCTGTACTGTTTTATTTATCAAGCAGCATAAGGAACACCAGGCCTGCTCAGAAAGGAAATGAAATTTGCAGAATATATTTATGCTATTTAAAATGTTTTTGCTGGAACTTCATGAAAGATGACTAGATTTCTGCAGCACAACAAATCAATGTTGGATTTGATTTTTGACACTCACCTTTCTTTTTGCACTAAACGTAAGATTGTATTAATCAGACCACTTGAACACTGTGCTCACTATTTACTGACAGCATTTTCTTTCTGATCAGCACTTGTTTACTGCTGACCCTCTTCTGTTTTCTGAGTGAGTATGCTTGTGAGTAAGTCCCTACCCTTCACTCATTTTTAAAGACTGTCATTTCAAAATTGTTAGAAAGGACAGATCAGCATTTTATGCAGGTTTGTTGGTTTTAGGTGAGGCATAGCAGTTTGCTCCTGTGCTTAAAAGTTACTGTGTTGTCATCATCAGTCTTGCTGAATGGCATAGATGTTGATTTTTACTTTTTTTTTAACAGTGCCTGTTTTATTCTAACGTAGCTACAATGTCAGTTCCTCAATTTGCAGTTACCTTTTGACAAAAGTACTGTAACATAATCAGGGCTTTCTGACCTTCAGTTTGATTCAGAGCAACTAATTCTGAGAAGTAGCAAGTGTTGAATTTTAAAAGTTCTCATGGCCTATCTTGGCAGCATGCTATTTTAAGGGTATGTCATACTTTGTGGGACAACCGAAAGCTTCTTAGATGGAAAGGAAGTGTTTGCACTAAAGTATCCTGTTTTATTTCATTTATTATGAAATCCTTTTTAATTTTATGAGAAATGTAAGATAACGATGTTCTTTGGAGAAGCAGCTACTGTATTTTGATTTAAATAACTGCTACAGTTTTATAGTTCGCAGCCGTAAACCACAGAGACCAGTTCATGCTCGAGTGGCAAAAAGAATTGTGATCCAGCTTGTAAATTGGTCATTGTTTCAATAAAGAATTTGCACTGACTATGCTGAGTTTGTACACACTCAAAAAGATGGCAATTGCCTCATATGAGTACACCAAGGCTACAGTTCAAATGAAAGTAAACTATGGCTTTCATTGTACATGTGCTAATACATCAGAACTTTGATCAGGAGAAACAGTTATTTGTCTAGACATGAGTTTTAATAAAGCTTTGAAAGAGATCTGTTGTCATTATTCAGAATATAGACCCAGTTGTTGTATTAATAGCCTAGTCTGCTCACATTCGTAGCATTTTCCCTCTGGAAGCGTGTTGGCACTTCTGCACGTAATCCAAAGGACTTTATGTCAGCTGTCTCCT
The DNA here is from genome assembly GCF_987193195.1 of Phasianus colchicus. NCBI lineage: Eukaryota > Metazoa > Chordata > Aves > Galliformes > Phasianidae > Phasianus > Phasianus colchicus. The sequence continues at coordinate 15,353,235 of NC_143439.1, read as the reverse complement.
TTCTGAGCACCGTCATTGGGCCCTGCCAAAAAGTCTTGCTGCTCTTTCAGAGTGTCTCCTCTCCCAGAGGCACCCTACAGAGTACTAGAATGGAACAGAAGTATGGATTGCCATACCTGTTGAGGTTCAACAAGGCCAAGTGCAAGGTGTTGCACTTGGATTGGGGCAATTCCAAGTGTTTATATAGACTGGGCGAAGAACCCCTTGTGAGCAGCCCTGCAGAGAAGGACTTGGGGGTCCTGGTGGACGAGAAGCTGAACATGAGCCAGCAGTGTGTGCCTGCAGCCCAGAAGGCCAACTTTGTGCTGGGCTGCATTAAAAAAGGGGTGGCCAGCAGGGAGAGGGAGGTGATTGTTCCCCTCTACTCGGCTCTTGTGAGGCCCCATCTGCAGTACTGCATTGAGGCCTGGAGTGCCCAGTAGATAGACGTAGAGCTCTTAGAGCAGGTCCAGAGGAGGGCACTAAGATGATCAGAGGGCTGAAGCACCTCTCCTATGGGGAAAGGTTGAGGGAACTGGGCTTGTTTAGCTTGGAGAAGAGAAGGCTCCAGGGAGACCTCATTGTGGCCTTCCAGTACTTGAAGGGAGCGTATAAACAGATGATCATTGTGGTCCTTTTCAACCCAGGCCATTCTAAGATTCTATGATTCTAAGATTCTATGACCTTTCTCCATTCCTTCACCCCCTAAAGGACATGGCAAAATGGCTTTCCTTTCCCACAGCAGTTGGCTGCTTGCCCCAGCAGGACTTAATAAAGACAGACATAACTGAGAAAATATTTTCAAAATGCATTTATATTCAATGGTTTCAGTTGAACTAATGAAAGACATCCACAATTTATCTACAGTTATCTATCAAAAAATAGTGGAGGGGTCATAAAATAGAACACACATGTCCAGAGCCACATGCTATTTTATTGTCCCAGAGTGGAGCTAGCTCTGTCTGTAACTGGGGTAGTTTGCTAATGCTGTGAGTTATTTTTAACATAGATTGGCACCACCAAAGGCTGCTCCTTTTCAGCGTAATGAGCTCCTCCAGCACCTTGCACCCCAATTGTCCCCACTGCCAGATCACAGTTAAGCTCCTGAACACTGTCAAACAGGCTCCTCCCAGACCCAGATGTTTCTTGTGAGGAGAAGATATCTACCATGTGGAAGAAGCTGCCTTCCATGCATATTCACAGGGGCAATCCAAAAACTAAATGCTGCTGAGGGGCAGTGTCTCGACAGAGAAAGATGGGGATGGGGAGAGGGGGATGTCTCTGCTCTCCAGGGTTTGGAGCCAGGGAAAGCTGGTGCTCAGCTCAGGGCTGTAAGCCCTGCTATGTGTAGTGCTACCACTCCACTTTCCCACAGAACTGAATATTTTTGAATTCATATCCTGCACCAGTGCCTGGAATGATCAGTCAAAAGATTTCAGAATCAGTTCCTTAACAGTGTTTATTTCTTCCACGTTTTTCTCTCCTCCTGCTCTTTTCTGCATTCCCACCAGCTCTGTAGTGCTACTTCTTGGACAGTGAATCTCAGAACAGAGCAATGTAGTGTCTGAGGCAAGAGTTCCTGCATTCCAGGCACCTTTGTTCCAAACTGGCTTTTTCTAAGTTCCCACATTGGCACTTTTCCCCAGCTGTAATGCAATGCACTACATTTAGCTCTCCTGCTCCCAGGCCTGTTGGAAATATCCAAATAATTTTGTCAGGACACTATCTCTTATAACAGCAGATTTTATCCATAATTGCAATGGCGGGTGTCCTGCAAGCAGGAGTGCACTATGGATGTAATAGTACAGCTTTTGTACCTTGTCTTCCCCATGCCTACCTCTCTCCCTTGTTTTCCCACTGGCTGGGTACCCCAGGTTCGTAATCTTATGAAAGATTTGCATTTGTTAATTACATTCTGACACTTGCTGATTCATGTGCTATCTTGTGCCAGTCAGTCGCCATCATGCTCAGAGGTATTTCTGAAGGCTAGACAGACAGGAGCTGCAGTTTTTGTGCCTATAACCTACTTCATCTACCTAATCTCCATGACCATAAACTACTTCACCTACATACTGAGCATGCATTCCTGAAAGTGATAAAAACTACCAGAGGACCCCCCACAGTAAAGTAGAAAGACCCTCAAAAAGAACTATGGCAGCAGAGACCATGAAATAAAAATTCTTATCTTGTTCTAATGCAGAATCTACATTTGATTCCCACATGCCCAAACTGAGTCATTAAACTCTTACAGTAAAGGCTGATCTGTGATATCATGTACAAGTCTGTAAGTTGGTCAAAGATAGTGATAAAGATAATCTGAAGCTGAGATACTAGTTTCTTTTACAAATTCTTAGTGTATGACAGCAACAAATAAATGTGACACATATAGGGCACTCAAACTCTATAACGAGAAGTTATTTCATATCACAGCAAGAAGAGAGAAGAAAGAGAATTTGCAGCCAGCCTTCTAGAGCATTGAGGATATCTGCAAAACCTTGTCTATGACTTAGGAGAATTTTAACATCAGCGTCAAACCAATTTGCAGTTCTATAGCCACCTCCTATACTGAGCACAGATTCTTGTCACATCTGCTCTGTCCAGACCTCTGCTGTGTGGGCAAGCACTATAGGCAAGGCAATACTGTAAGAGTTATCAGAAAGAGCTTGCTTCCTTCATCTGCCATACTGGAAATTACTTGCAGAAGTTTTTAGCTACGTGCTGGAGGCCGGTCACAGATAGCCCCAGAGCTCCAGAGCTCCCAGACAAGGTGGGTGATTTGAGGAAGTAATTACACAAAATATTCTGTTAATGCTTGCTTGCAACACCACGGTGGTCTTCAGATGTTGTGGATGACAATTGTGATGTAGTATTGTAGACGGGGAGACATGGTGTAAGACTGTTCTGATTTAATGAGGCAAAAGAAACAACAATGGAACGCCTACAATGTGACAGACAGCATCAAGATGTTCCCCTTTGCCTTCCTTCTGTGTGTGTGTGCAGACTTCTCCGATTGTCCTTGCTTTCCACAGCAATCTTTGGTGCAAAAGGAGTGTTGAGAGGAAGTAAACCCCCAAGGACTAATAGTGAACCATCACGATGCTAAGAAGCAAGCTAGAGGACACTGAAGATAGCCAAATAAAGGCTGTGTCTGTTAGGCAGTCACTGGGGGTGGCTAGGATAATGAATTTGAGAATGTAATGAATATGTAATACATGTGAAAATACAACCTGTTTACAAACGATCAACTGGTGGAGCATCCTTGGAGAGTTATCCTGATGTTACCCCAGTGCTGCCAATAAAGAATGCCCTGCTAACAGTGACAGAACTTTGCTGTGAAGATTCTACTCATCGATTTCTTTGAATCATGGGCAAGCTGCTCTTTCTGAAATATTTCTGACTTCTATTGTGTAGGTTTTTATTACCCCACCCAATAAGGGCTCGTATTAACTGCTCAGGTCCGGTCACTCTCAGCTGATAATTACAAAGAATTAAAATAAAACGCCAGCACCACTTGAATCTTCCTGAAGCCTCCTATTGTTCCTGCCTAAGGATTAGCCCGGACAGATGGATAGCTCTTGAGTTGTTGGGCTGTCTTAACGCCTTCCTGCCTGGTGAGCAGCACCTCAGCCAGAAAGCGAGATACAAAGAGAACAGCAGGCAGAAAACAAAGCTCCCTTCTAAGGAGACAAGCACAGATCCTGCCTGTCTAAAATGCTTCGTTATTCTCACTAGTACATGCAGTAGCATACAGCTTCAGGAAAAGATGATAATTGATTTATTAATTAAAAGAAATTTAAGATTAAGATGGAAAACGTTTCTCCTCTCTCAAAAAATCCAGTTGTTTTTATCATGGAAATACACCAAATTCTAACTCATTTAATCATTTTTCATGTTTTTAAAACATACTCAAAAGGAGAAAAAGTAGATTCCTGAAATGAATGATATTTTCATCCCCAATCCCAAAGTAAATCATGACAAAAAAATGGAAAACTATAACCTGAGAGCATCTTTCAGAACTGCCTGTATCACAAGGTAATGCTGGTCTCTTTTTACGTTCTGTTCAGGTGACTGCAGCTATCAGGGTCTGCTGTAAGCACGTCTCTTCTGGCACCTTCTTCTTCGTTAAATATTATCTGCCTCCTTTCTGTATAAAAATCAATATTCCACTGAAGGAGATTTATCTTCCTGCCTTTTTCTCCCTGAGTAGCACTCCATTTTGATACCTTTCTTGTGTTTTGCTTTATTTTTTGGATTCTGTTTTGCTTGCTCTAAAATTCCTCCCTTTTCAAAATAAGAGGATCCTAATATTTTTTTTTTTTTTCAGTTTGCTAGGATCACTCGTATCCATCTGTATAATCCAATGTTAATTATGCAGATATCCAATGAACTACTGCTGGGTTGGTGCATGCTGACCTGATCAATAAATGGAAGTACTTTTGCAGAACAGCATCGACAGACCAGATGAAGACAGCATTCCCCAGGTAGATGGGAAATAGAAGTACCCTCTGTCACATACTGGTATTGAATATGCTATGTTCTTTTGTTTGCTCTCTTCAAAATCAGTCACATGTGATACATCCCTACCTTAAATAACACATTTGGTTTTTCTTAGGCTCCCATCACTGATGGACCAACACACTTGCACAGCTCTCCAACTGTACACTGACTATCCACTATTTGTATTGGTTTATCTTGCTCACTGAATAGCTTGCCAAGTACAAAGGCCTCTCTAAAGTGTTTTTGAAGAGACTGCAGTTTGTTGATACTACATAAATGCACTGCTAAATTCTTTTTTTTTTTTTTTTGCACTGAAACGCTGAATTTCTATGGAGGCTGATATCTACATTTTAAGTGAGTTTCTTTTTCTGTATCCTTTGAACTAGAAGGTTTTTCGTAAGTACGCAGTGAAATGACAGTAATCTGCTGCAGAATAAAACTGCTTTTTGGAACTACAGTATCTACATTTTATAATCCCTGTGCAATCTCTACTAAGCATAGAGCACATTCTTTAATATACATGCCACAAATTAGGTGAAAGGCTCCAAATCTCTGTTATTTGTGTAGTCTGCATTAGAATACTGGTTACTTATTAGAATATATAGTATACTTACCCTGATGCTGTAACTCCTGTTGCAGACAGGAGCACTAGCCAATGTTATATGATACACCACCATTGAGAATGATGCTCCTACTATACATCAGTTTCAGAAAAATTGGTCCAGAGAGAACCTATCACTTCTCAGTAGAGAATGAGGGACTGAAAGCCTTAGAGTACACGAGTGTTTCTCAGAAATAAAGAAAAAGTAATTATTGGGGGTCTTTCTAAAATTGACGCATGAACTAAAATATCACCAAAGACAAAGTTCATCACAGCATGGAAACTCATCTCTCCCACTAATTAGCAGTCACTTGTCAGAAAGAAGCTAAAGATGCTACTCAGGGTAGCCTGCGATACTATAAGGAAGCAAATATTAGCCTCCTCATGCAAATTGGCAATGTATATGTGATTACAGATAGTGACACATGACACAGTCCCCAGACTGCACAGTTCAGGTGATAGTACTGCCTCTGAAATTTGAGTCTGACTAGAGAAGGGCGCTGCAAATGTCACTAAAGGCTCTGTGCTGGGCTGCTGCAGTTGGAGCCTTTCCCTAAAACTCGCTTTTTGCTTTTGGCTTGATACTGTGACCAGTGTATCCTTCTTCATTTGTTCTAGCACCTCATGTAGTTCTTCATGGGAGACTCAACGCTGGTTCTTCATGAGGCTACTGCTGCAAATGCACAGCAAGATGGGCAGCTCAGCAGTTCTGGCAAACATGAGCTTGCTTTTACACTGTACCCGATAAAGATTCTCCCAGAGGCCTGCCAGCAGTTAGGTAGAGCTATTCTGTTCTAAAGAAGGATGTGCAGAAGCTGGACACCTCAACATAAATTAATAGATTAATAGATTAAAAAGCACTGCCTGGTTAAGCCCTGTGCCCTTTTTCAGCTTCCTATTCTGTAATGACAGGATTCTTGGGTTTATGTCTTGACCTTCATGCTGTACTTGAAAGTACAGCTCAAAGAGATCAAAGAGAGTAGCTTCGAGCTCGAATAGGGTAGATTTAGGTTAGATATAAGGGAAAAATCCTTGACAGTGAGGGTGGCGAGGCTCTGGAACAGGTTACCTGGTGTTGTGGTTGGTGCCCTGTCTTTAGAGACTTTCAAGGCAAGGCTGGATAAAGCCCTGGGGAGCCTGATGTAGCTGCTGTTCATTGCAGGGGAGCTGGACTAGATGGCCTTCAGATGTCCCTTCCAATTCTAAGGAGGCTGTGATTCTTTGACTCTATGACCTACTGTTGTGTTGTAAAAGAAAGTTTTAAAAGATTTTTTTTTAAACCTTTGAAGATTATGCAATGAAGGGTTAAGACAACACAAATTCCATGCTTAATCACAAGGCTTTCTTCTAACAATGACTTAAATTGTATTCGCAATTTGCAGAACAAACACAGGATATCCTAGAACAATCAACATTTTCTCAATGAAGGTGTTTGTCCTCAGCTTGCCTCGGGTAACTACACAAAAGGTTTTAAGGCCCTGTCAATTAACATTATTGATAACAAGTGATTTTGTGAGTGGGTGACCTATTTCGAAAGAAATTTCACTGGGAATTCCCAGTTTGTAACTGAGGCTTCTTGCCTTTGCGTTGACCATCCAAATAATGGATTGTGAAAGCTCATTTTAACTAGAGCAGAATCACTTTTTGAAGTCTGGCTGTGCATTTTTCTCTTAAGAATTTGCTATAGGACACAACGTATACTAGAATACTTTTGTGTTCTGTGAATGCAATTTGAGAGATTTTATTCAAATACAGAATCAGAAAATAAGTCTCCCTTCATACTTCTTCCCTCCAAAGATATCATCAGAGCAGCTACAAACACTGTGAGAGATGCTGGTAGCATTTCTGCCCACTTCAGCCTACACCACACCACTTCATTAGAGTGCTGAGAATTTGCTGGCAACAGAGCAGCCAAAGCACACATTCTCAAGGGAGTGAAAGGAAAATGTTCCACAAATGCCAAGCTGGAACTTGGCACCGTGGTCACTTGGAAAATGAATGGCGCTGTACATAATAAACAAGCAGAGAGAGGGAGCTTAAATTTTAAACACCCTCTTGAGAAAAGATAGAAAACAGTTCTGAAGAACAGTGAACAAAAGCCATCAGAAAAGTAAGACATTGATTTTTGTCATGAATGACTTATGATTATGGCTATGAGGTTGGAAAGAGAATGGAAGATTCTGCAGTACAAAACACTGCATTCTTTAATATATTGTGTGATATTTTATTTACGCTTATCAAATAAAGTACAGTGTCACATTTGTTAGATCTCTTGGACTCAAGGATTATATTTTACAGATTAATCCAATTATCTGCTTGGTTCACTAAGTCCTTAGGTGACATTAATGTGCCATCAATTGATACATGCTCTTTTTAAATTTCATGTATATCTGTGTACAGAAAAATACAGTTTGGAATACCCAGGAATTTAGTAGAAATTTTCTACTCAAACAACCTACTTTAATACAAAACAGATCAAACTGCAATTTTGTTTCTACATCTCTCATATTTTTATTATGCAACACACAAACATTGATAATATGAAAATACATGACACTAGGCTACCGTGTAGCTACCTGACAAAAGAACAGATTAAGCAAGGTAGCATCTATGATTCAGCAGATCTGCATGTCAACACAGTTCGAATTTTAAAAGAATCTGCCATGACTTCTTTGCACATTACTTCTACCCTGCATAGCACTCAGGTTGTTCACCAAGCCGTTGTGCCTCCTCATGCCCCAGTCATTCTGGGTTTCATAAACTAGTGTTTAGGAAAGCTTTCCAGACCTTACTCTGCACAGAAACAGAAGTCAACCTCAGACAAATTCAGTCATCATTTTAAAAAGTCTCTAGTCCACATCCAGTCCCATTTGCTTAAAATAAAATTGAAGATGAATGAAAGCAGAGAAGTTCACCAAATAGATATCTTCAGTTTTAAATGCTAACACGAAACTACCACTGTGCAAAGACACAAAATCTGCTCTCTTCTGTTCTGCAGACCTTTTGCAGCTTTCCTATTTTAGTGCTTGCCTTTCTAATTTGGAAGCCCAAACTGCACCCACTAGCAGAGGAATCTGAGTCCAAGTATGTCTTCTGCTTTTTCTTGCACTTACTTGACGCTTGAAAGAAAGCCAGTTGAGCAGTCAGGCCCAGATCCAGAGAAACACATAAACATGTGATTTATATATATGAATAGTACCATTGTAAAAGGTGTTGGCTCTTTCCCAATATTTCCCATCAGTCTTTTCTCTGCTGTTGCTACTTCGTTCCACGTTACTGCATGTTACCTCTCTGTTTATTCCAAGATTTGGAAATTCAAAACGAGTGGCTGTTTATGTGACCATCTCCAGAGCCCAGAGGATAAGGCTCTCTGGGACACAGCACTCGTATATAACTGTGTTTGAAATAAGATGTCAGAAAATTCTCAGCACTGCTTCTCATCTCAGTCGATTGGCATGGATCAGAACAACTGTTAGCTAGCTTGCTTGAAGTGCTTCAGCCTGAAGTGCTAGGAAAATCTCCTCAGTAGTTACTTAATCAGGGAAATAACAGTACAAGTACTGAAGATTTGTGTGTTAAAATACAGTTGGGGTTTTAAACACTAAATGCTCTAAAACTATGTCAACTAGTATAGTGGATTTTATGGTGTGACGAACCTATTAATATTCATTCATCTACGAGCAGTGATGTGTACTTGGAGAAAAGACCAACATGTTTCTAACAGTCCCACAAGCAAAATAAACATTTAGAAGTAAGCTTTATAAGAGACTAATCATTAACATAAATTCCCCTGGGAACAATTTCATGCAATCGAATTATCTCAATTATCTTACTTCAAGCTTAGGAATTTGTGTTGGAGATTCTCACATATTGAGGCAGAAATTTAGAAATACGGACGCAATATTTGCTCTAAATTGCCAGACATTAATACTTTGCAGACACGAGTGACACGGTGCATCCTCACACAGAATGACAAGAGGCCTGTGGGCAGTGTTACAGAAACACCAGTGTTGGTGAAGCGCTTTTCATCATTAACTTTCATCAATTCTGAGGGGCCTTAGCAGTGTGTCTGTCTCCAGGTGTTCGAAGAGCTGACAGACCCATCCCATCTAAGATAAAACGTGCAACAGCATCAGTCTGGCTCTCAGAAAAAGGCATAATGTTTTTTCTAAGAACCTTTGCCTCAGTGAGGCCTACAGGGTAAAAGACGAGGAGCTGATCTTAGTGTTAAGGTATATTCAGTGCTGTTGCCCTAGTAAAATGAATTGTTAATTGCTCAAAACCTGACAAAGCAAAACAAACAAACAAACAAACAAACAAACCAAAAACCAAACCCTTAATTCAATATCCTCAGGATGTTTAAAAAACAGACTGCTTTTTGTGTTAAAGCTTGTTCTTGATGAATCTTAAATCAGCTTATGTTATAGAGTTGACAACTTACTGAATGTTTCTAGGCAACACAAGAAAATAGCAAAAAGGAAACAATTTAGATGTGCTAAAGGAGAACAAACTGACACAAAATAAAACCTATTCTGGGATGGAGCTCCTCTCTTCCGAGCAATATTAACTCCTACCCATTTTGTGGGTAACCAGAAGTACAGTGGCTTACAAAGCAAGGGGCAGTGCTTGTCAGAGAGCTTCTTGGTTGTGTTATTTTCACTATGGGCTTTCCTGTTTCTTTTCAACACTTGAGCAGACAGTTGCTTCCAATTTCAATCAATCCATGATCACCACCACCGAGTCTTCAGAGACTCTGCAAAACCATCTGAAGGCCTGCCTCTGCTACACATGCTTCTGCCACCTACACTTAGGTGTTTCCCCATTACTGCCCCTGTGTGGTCTACATACTGGAGGGCAGAATCCAGCTTTTGATCCTCAGGTGTGTATTTATGACTGCTATGATAAAATAGAGGTGCTGAAATAGTAGTTCATGCCAGTCAGGAGCAGTTGCTGACTGCAGCAAACTCTTCTTGGGCCACCGACTGTAAGAGCACTCTTCAGTTGCTTTTTTTCTGGTTGTCAGCAAGTTCTGTTATCAGTTCTAATCCATCACCAGAAAGACCTCTTCCCCTCCACACCCCAGTAGTACACTCACCATCTGGACTTCACAGCTGTTCTCCCTTGGATACACGCAGAACACAGAAGCCAGTGGCCCAGATGCCCCCAGTTATGGGTTTGAGGGCTATAGAGAGGCCAGGGTTTTGGGTGAGGAATGTCTTATCATTCAGCTATTTGGAAAACACTCTTACCACAAAATAAGTTAAAGAAAGATGCAAATAAAAGCATCCTTCTACCTACACCGAGTTTAAATCACAAAGATTTCTTTCTTTCGTGCTACAGTGAACAGGGGTAGATTTTTCCAAGAGAAGGTTGCCTCTTTCACTGACACACATCTGAGCTGATTATCACCACAGAATGTCTTATCCTGCTGGGAAATTATAACCTCTATAAGCCACCTCGTATTTAAAATCCTGCTGGAGGTCCATAAAACGTATTTTGTTTCCTCCTAATGCAGTATGTCAAAAGACCATTTCCACTTTGCTAAAATAAGCTCTGTTTTGTTCCTGTAGAGATGAAAAATATCTCTTTGCTAGATGGGACACCAGGCTCTGTGCCTGACTGACTAATTAACAACAACTTTTGTCAACAAGAGGTAAATATTTTCCCTTGCCCCATATTGATAATTACTGCATGTTTCAGTTGAAAGCATGTCTCTGCTGAACTATGGAGTCCATAATACATACTTGTAAATTTGTTTTAAATTTCTCTTATATTGCTTATTACTAGCAATCATGCTAACAATGTCACCACTTTGGGCTGGCAATTGGTTTGGGATGATTAATCCTCATCTCCCTTCTTCAAACCATCCTGTAAACTAACAGACATGCTGTCCTGGGATACAAGAAAGCATTTTTCAGGAGGCTGGATTTAAATTTTGCTTCCCAAACCACTACACTCTTGCTCAGCTTAATGTATGTTGAAAATGAGTTAAGCTAAAGATGAGAAAGTCGTGCTAACCATGGAATAAAAATATCCACGTATGGTGTTGCTCAGAATAGCTGCTCTTGAATGACGTCGTATAAGCAAGCCTGCAAGATATTTTTAAGGTTTCTTTACAATCATGACTGGTAAGATTTTGGGATATTTTCTTTTAATTAAAACAAAAATTCTGTGGCAGAGAATTGCTTCAGAGAAATTGTTCAGAAAGACTCTGAATATTTTTATCTCTTAGCTTTGCCCTAATCTTCTGGGAAAAGATCCCCACTGCAAGGCAGCTAGAAACCCAGAGCAGTTTTCCACATTTATAAGGGCATAGGAGCCACACAGTGTTAGTGGCAGCACAGGAAGCATCAAGTCAGCACACAGTAGGAACAAGTTGTTGATGTGAGCTTGGTGACTCAGGCACCATGGCAGGATTTCCTTCCCTCCAAAAATTCTTTAATTGGCGTGGATGATGAGGTGTCTGTTCCCTCCCAGTTTGACTCAGTGCAATCCTTATGGAAAGATATAACTGTTTTGAGAAACAGATAATGGAAAATCTTTTTGACAGAGTACAAAAGACCAAATCCATGGCTGACATCTGTAGGCAATTTCAGTGGCACTGTGGCCAAGACAATAGCAGCTTGTGCATCAGATGCTCCACTGCAAACTAAAAGCATCGGAGTCATTTCACTGGTTTGATTCACAGAAGCACAAAAGCACTTAGGACATCTGCTTGAGGGTTTATGTTCCACTTCTAGGAAAACATTGATAACTTTTTTCTTAGTAAGACATTGGTTCTTCAGCCTTCCTCCTCTTCTCTGGCCCTTCTGAAAATCTGTTTGTCCAAGCAAAGCATGGAATTAGATTGCTACACTCAGGAATGAGTGTTGAACTTACATTTTGCCCAGGAGTCAGGAGTGTTTTGAGGGGAGGCAAGATGCTGCCATTCCCTCGGGTTCTAAAGAGACAAGAATTCACACATGCACTTTATTAGGCCTCTCAACAGAGACTACAAATCATCTCCCTGAGCTGATCAGAGGTGCTTATATTAAAGACACTTTGAACCTTATTGCACTAAAATATGGAAATGACGTTGTCAAATGAGATCTTGCACTGAAACTTGATGATAAAAAATGTGGGGAGAGTGTTTTGCAAGACATATTTACAGATTGATTCTAAGCTCAGGAGAAGGTTTAGATTGGATGTTAGGGGGAATTTCTTCACAGAAAGAGTGGTGAGTGCTGGAACAGGCTGCCCAGAGAGACTGTGGATGCTCCATTCCTGGAGGTATTCAGAGCCAGGTTGGATGGGGCCTCCTCAATTTGGGTTGGATAATGTCCTCCTCAACCATTAATTAGGAATTAATGATGCCTCGAACAATATTATCTCACAGAAATTTCTTTATACTGCTGCTTCTTGACTACTGGGGCAACATCACAGCTCTGCCCAGCCCATGTTATCAGGGGAAGTGATTTGCAACAGAAACAGAAAGGCACCAATTCCACAGGGACATCTTACTGATCCACACAGCGCTTGATTCTATTAACTGCATATCTGGGATTCCCAGACTTTAACATTCCCACGGAGCACTCCATCATCCCTAAAGCTTGGAGAGGACAGCAAATGTCAACCAAGCCTCCCCAAAACTCTGACTTTGTTTCCCTTCCTGTGGGATGTGGATTCAGGAGTAAAACTTCAATTGATCCTAGATTGATTCTGTTAGCAAAATATTAGGGTTTTTGGACTAAACGGGTGAGAAAACTTTGCAGAATTAATGGAAGCACTCAACCTCTTCTAATTATAAACTGCATTAAACTTGTATGAGAGAAATCAAACAGAAAATGCTTCGCTTTGAGTGTATTCTCAAAGCAGCTAATTTGGTTTGGTCAGTTGAATGGATCAGGCAAACAAAAACTTAATCTAGCAAAGTAAAACCATATATGCAAGGGTGAAATCACACATCAATCTCCAAGAGGAACAAAAATAAAGACAAAAGCTTATTACTGGCTTTAAGAGCTAATAAAGAACATGCTGCTGTTTCATTAAAAAAAAAAAAAAATCCTAAAGGAAAAGGGTTGTTCTAAGGTACTTCTTCCAAGCATGCATATTTGTCCTTTGCTCAGTTTATTTATCTGTCTTTGATACGTCAGCTGATGCTGATTTTTATGTATACTACTCCATTTATTTATGCAGTCTGAACTCAGATCCATGTCCCTGCTGTGCTGTACAAACATGCAGAGGATAAAATATTAACTCTGTTCCAGAAAACAAAGAACTCGAGGGCTAAAAAGGCAAGGAAAGAAAACTGGAAGGAGACTCTGAACACTCATTTCACATGTGGAGGATGGAGGCACAAGTCACAGACAAGTCTGATCTGTGCTGGTACACAACAGGGATGTTTTGTCACTGACATTCATAGGGACAGGGTTGCATTTTGCACAGTGTAACCAAAGGGAAATTGAACATTTACATATTTGAGAATTAGCAACAGTAAAGGAGAACATGGGCTCAGCTCATCTGAGCTCCATCCTCAAATCTGATACTTACAGAAGTGGGTACTTACAGAGTCAAGGGATGGCCTGCCTCACCAGCAGCCACTGCCATGCTGGGCAAACCCTGTCACAAGTTTCTCCATTAGCAGCAAACAACAACAGAACTCGTTATTCTAAATGTACCAAAACTTCTCTGCTCATATTCAAAATGAACATGGGCAAAACCAATTTTTCAAAGTCAGTATTACCCAATGTCCTCCCCACCAGCTCTAACAGAAACACCTACTTTTGCATAATTCTTTCAGACCCACAAACAAGAGGTAACATATTTATGGCAAAGAAATAGTGGTTAATAATATGTTAATAAATGTGGCAAATAATAGTAGTTATTTCTGTAGTGAACGCATTTTATGCATTTTGAGCTAAGCTAAATTCATTTCTTTTAAAGGAGAACTCCAGAAAAGCGAGGCTAACTTTTCTGATGTGAGGTGGTTCACAAAACGACCTGGCTACACAAAACACTCAATACATTAAGTCCTACAACTCTGAATCAAGGGCTTTCATGACATTTTGTCCTTATTTTTCTCTGTCATTCCTGCTAATTGTTTTCTGGAAAAACATTAATTTATTGTTAGCATCAGGGTATATGTTGCAGTAATTATTTTAAGGGATGTAGTGAAGCTTCAAATAGTATTTCGTAAGTGCTTATCTAGGCTTATCTTCCTAGTTACATTTCTAAAAAGACATAAAAAAACCTCAAAAGGAAATGGGGTAGTCAATGCAAATTATTTAAATATCTTAGGCTACAGCATGCAGTCTTGCTAGCCATATTGTTTTCTTCATTGATATTCCATCTTTTACTCATCTGTCTCGATGAAAACGCTGCTTAAGACAAAAGGATCTGCTTCCTTACTGCAAACTTGGCAGTATTAGGAACAACTTGAATTCAGCTCTGTTGGAGTATGTGCAACACCACTGAGGACAAACAAATCATGCCACTTAGCAATCCTTTGATTCGTTGATTCTCTATCAACTAGCTTTGGCAGATTTTCTGTGTAGTTTATATATGAAACATATATGAAAGAAAGCTGTTGGCTTGCATTATTCCCTGTAGGAAATGGTTTTGTATGATTTGCCTATGTTCTCAAGCTCTGTGTTATGGAGGGCTTCATGCCTCACTCTTAGTCTCTCCAGCAGCAACTGCAACTACAGATACAGGCTAACCTTGCTAGATTATCAGCTGATACAGTATAGATGCAAGCATCCTAATGAGCAATTCAGACTTTCCAAGGCTATCTGAATAGGAATTATAGCTCTATCAGAAGAAAGTACAGAATACTGAACTGAAATTCAGAAAACCTGAGCTCTGTAACTAGACCAGCAAACAGCCTAAACTTCTCTGCATTTTGAAACTGTCATCAGTGAAACAGTCAAAAATGATCTATCAGTAAAAAGTGTCTTTCAAAGGCAGACACAGTACCACTACTACCATAGATAGTACTGACACATGTTCACCAGACACCCTGCCAGTTGTTAGTTCCCCTAAGTGGAGCTGGCCTGAGCTGCTCTGTGGAAGGTCACAAATGAAATGGGAGAACCTGGCTCCTATCAGTGCACTCAGCACTAGCTGGTCAGGTTGGTTGTTAGGAGTCCTTCAATAATCCTGTTAAACATCTTTCTACCTGTTGCTGTAGGAATACACAGATGATAGGGCACACAGTTGTATGTATATGAACACCTGCCTGAGTATTTACAGGACAGTATTTGCTGTTACAGATAACAGTCTCTTATTTTTTCCCCTACTTGCATAGTGGTCACTACCTCTGATGGCTGAAGTTTCTCACCAACTAATTTTCAACCAGCCTGCCAATGAACCTTGCTCTTACCTGAAGCAGCATTTGCAAAGAATATAATCTAATTAAATTGTGTTTTCACAATATAGGATTTTCTTTTCTGTTGGATTTGCTCTTCAAAAATCACCCTTGAGTTCAGGACAAGGGTATGGAAGTCAAGGCCAAAAGAAAAAATTTTGAGAAGTGAGAAGTTCTTTAAACAGAGGCACAGAAAGACAGAACTGGCTTTTTAAAAACTATTTGCTTACCAAAAGTCATGTCAAAATACAAGAATTAGATGACTCAGTGACAAGAGATTTTTATATATGTAATTCAGTGCCTCGTGTACTAGATTTTCTCCCTAGGCACATAGTTTCAAGAGCCAAACAGGTGTTATCATGTCACCTAGATAACAGCCTCAGAACACAGATTCTACACAAAGACAGCAGAAGCTCATCCCAATTTCACAGGTCCTCACAAATATATACTTATAAATGGAATGGAAGAGACTGAAAAAAGATCAATACATCAAATATGAGCTTTTATGAAGTTCAGACAGTACAAAAGCATTAACAGTAGGCACTTCTGCTTCAACCACAGGAAAAAAAGTAATTTTCCTCTATATCCAAGTTTTATAGCTTTAACCAAGCCAGTAAAATCTATTTTTATATACATAAAAGAATTACATAAAAAAAATAAGTGTTATTTAAGGACTATTTGTACAGTTCTAACGTTTCCGTGCCTGCAGTCCAGTACTGTAGCACTTGTCAATGCCAGGAACTGGGGTTTAGTAAGGAACAAAACATTCTCTATAAAGAAATCAGTGGTAAAAACAGATGGACTTCTGAAAAGGATTTTGGTATGTGTCCTATTAAGATCCTACGCCCCACCATTTACAGTTGCAGTGAGTCAGAGATGGGGACTGGGGAAGGCAGACCTCACAGAGTGAAAAATGACTCACCAGAATCTGCTTAGACTGAATTCCCTAGTCTTGTAGTAAGAAACAAGTTAGGGAGATACAGAAGTGATCAAATGAAGAAATGAGGAAAGAAAATACAGGTAAAAGGCAAAGTTCATTGAAAAAAAAAAAAATAGCAGTTACTTGATAGTCTTCACTAACTGAGAGAGAATGGTTTCATACATGGCCACTATTTGTGAACAGCAGTGTTTCCTGCTGTTCACTCAAAATTGCTTTACTGTGCTTCAATCACAGATGTCCAAGGCTGGTCTTATGCTTCTATCCTCAACTCAACAGTGATTACATGAAAAAGCTAATTCATCTTGGAAGTATAAAGCATCTTTCCAGAGATGCACTCAGGGACAAGAGCTCTTCAAAGCGGTTATCAAAACACTCAGACCAAATGAAGGCATCCACATGTGGCCTTGACAGAACCACAGAATAGGACTGACAATGGACCAGTAAGAAAAGGACCCTCAACATATTCGGGTAGACTAATGTCTGTAAAAGGGATACTCCAAATCAAGAGCTCCTTTTCAGGTCACCAGTTCTGGGTGGGGAGACTGCTGGAGGGCCTTGTGGGTGCTTAGCTAGGAACTGCCCTGAGCAGACTCAAGCTAGATCCAATATGCCACTGCTGTGAGTCACTTACAATAGCACAAACAAAAGTTTCACTCCTTCCCAGGATATCCACGTGGAGTTAGCATAACAATCCCCATTGGATTTAACCAGTCATCAGGAACACAAGGTGTGGACCTTTCACTACTGATGCAAGAATTATTTTTCACGTTTTGCATAAGGTTTCCATCCTATTCTATGTGCATAAAGAAGTAGAAATTTGATTTAATTTATTTAATGTGAAATAGCACAGGGTAAATGAGTATCTCATAATGGTGGGGCTTTCCATAATAATAATAATAATAACAACAACAACAATAATAATGTACTCTAATCTTGGTGCAATCTCACTTATGTCAACTACTACCCTTCCCTTGTACTCCCATACCCTTCCCTTGTACTCCCAACATTATTTCTTTCCAGGGACTTTACCAATTCCTCTGCAACTTCCTATTAGGAATGTTCTGACAGTAACTAGAACTGGAAATAATTCTTCCATTGTATAAAAGGGAATCAAACCTACCCTGTCACTCAGCTTCCTGGCGAAATATGAGTGAAATGAAATCATGTTCTGCAATGATCCCTGCCATCTTGAAAAATACTACACATTTCAAGGGCCCTCAGCCCTCGCTAAACCCAGCACTGACCTTTAAGCACACTTGTTTCTTTAATTTATCCTAAATATATTTATTTGGGCTGGTTTGCTGCTTTGTTGTTGTTTGCTTGCTTTTCTGAAACAGTCCAAAATTATTTATACATTGCTTGCAGGGTTGATTGGCAACTTATTACATTACCAGCATTAACCATGTCATGGTTATATGATTTTTGTTATCAGTGTTCCACATCATAACATCACGTAGAGCACTGGCAGCTCAAGAGTTAGTGCTCCAGTTCCATGGATTGTCAGTAGTTCTTAGAAGAGAAGAACTATCTATCCCAGAAGACTTTCACTGTTCTGTTTCTGTTTCCTGTTGAGAGGGAAAGATAAAACTGCTCACAAGACACGAGATGTCCCTTTTTCTTTTACTGCTCATCTCTCTGCAGTGTGTGTTCCCCAGCTGTCTTGCCTTCAGCACTAGAGTAAGGTCTTTGGTTTTGGACGCGCTCATTTTATTTGATTTATTAGCCTCAATTCCAATTATATTTCATTATATTGTGTTATCTTGCATTTCGATAACATATTTAATAAATTAACTCTTTTCCTCAGATTGTTGCTGCTGTTCTGTTCCTAGGCCCATCTCCCATCTCCCTACCCTTCCCCCTTTTCCCCTTTCCCTTTTCCCATGGTGTGGGTCCGTGGGTCCCCTGCCCCGTTAGTCACAGAACCAGGCTGAACCAGCTGGTAAAGCACTGACACCATACTACTTGAATTTCCTGTTGTTTAACAGCATCCTAACTGATTAAAAAGGGGGAAATGAGCACACCGAGTGCCTCTGCAGGAGACTGTTTGCCCTGACTGAAACTGTAGGTGGACATCTGCTGAATCTCCGTACTTCTCTGGAACTGTGCATACAGGCTGTGCTTAAGGAAAAGTGGTTTGAAATGAAAATGTTTCTTACTTGCTGGGTTAGTTCATCCAGCATCTCTCTCCTTGTTCAGCGGTCATTTACAGTACTTCCTTTTAAGTCACAATTAAGAATGGTTATTATATTTCAGCTAAAATTTGAGTTGAAACTGAGACAACTATGAAGCTACGAATCTAATAATAATAATAACCTATTCCCCAGAAACACAAGTGGCCTTACAATCCAAGTGTATATATCACCATCAAAATGTGCAAAGATGACACTAGGATTAAGGTACATTTTATATCAACTCATTGTCACATGCTGCGAGCTCTTAACAGCAGTTAAACATGTAATATTTTCCAGGAGATAGTCTGAAATATTATGAATTTGGTGTTACATCTAATAAGTTTTCAGGAACACACCAGGAATTTACAGTGGACTGTTTCACTACCAGTTATTTCTTATTGACATCACCATAATAACTAGCATCTCTTCTGCTAGGCAAGGAGCCATGCAAACTTCCATAAGAAGCTCTCCAAGAGTTAACAGCCAAAACAACAATTGACAAACCATCAAGCCAAAACCAGACTTGATTTACAAATTCACATGGATTAAACCTAAGAAAAACAGCTGCCAGAAAACCAGTGGCATTTGGAAAACAGCACTTCTTGAATTGATTTGGTACTGAACAGGTACTCAGAGAAGGACCTCTCCTTGCACTAGTATTTTCCTAATGATTTTCTTATTTTCTCAAGCTACTGAAACTAATGGGTAAATCACAGCCATTTTGTATTGCTGCCATACAAGACATCTCAGCAAGTTCCATGCTTTTATTGCTCTCTCATGTATTTCCCAAATAATTTATACCTCATGTTTAACTTCTTGCATATCGCCGGTGAAGTTTTACCCTTCTGACTGCCAAAACTAAAAAAGAATTATCAAGGCCATTAATTTGAATCCATATTACTTTCGTTTTCCTAGATAATTTGTTATTAAATATTTTAATTACATCCAACGTTTTTGTTTCACATCACAGAAAACAAAATTGAATGAGAAAGATGAATGTAGTGGTAACAGTTATAGATCTATCAGTGTGGGAAAAAGCTGCTGTTCTATAAGCTGCCTTTATAAAGAGATGATGTTATTATTACAATGAAAAGAATGAATTTAGAAACATTGGACACCGAATATTTCAGCATAATATTTTTTTCCTAAGCTATTATACAGCACAAAAATTGATTTTATTTGGCAGCTGCTCAAACCAGTTGAATGTTTCAAGACTGATTATGTTCTCATTTGCACTAATTTGTTCTATTTATAACAACGAATTCACTTCTATTTACACCAATGAGAGAAATATGAATTTATTTTTCCCTTGGTTTAAGTTCCTTGATTTGATTTTGAAAGATACTGTGGGTTGTCTTGTTGTTTTTATTGACTCATTACTATCAACATCGTTTTATCATAATGATGTCAATAATATTATTGCAAGGGAAAATGGAACTGAAAAATTAGTGAGTTATTTAAAACTTCTTGTAGGATACCCACTATGCCTAAACCTATGGATTTTATTTTGATAGCAGCATTTCTCTTTAAATAACAGAAGCTGTGAACGAGAGATAAAGCCATTGCCAGTAACCGTTTGCAACTAATATTAGAAGTCCTGGAAAGTAGTTGCATGCACTCTTATTAGCCTTTTTTTCCACTCATCACTACAGAAAAAGACTGTCCTGTTAAGCAAATCTTCTGCTGTGAGAATGATATAGCATGACACCTCTCCTGTGAGGACAGACTGGGAGAGCTGGGGCTGTTCAGCCTGGAGAAGAGAAGGCTGTGAGGTGACCACAGAGCAGCCTGTCAGTATCCAAAGGGGAGCTACAGGAAAGAAGGGGACAAACTCTTTAGCAGGGTCTGTGGGGACAGAATAAGGGGGAAATGGCTTCAAGCTCAGGGAAGGTAGATTTAGGTTGGATATAAGGGAAAAATCTTACAGTGAAGGTGGAACAGGTTGCACAGCGATGTGGTTGATGCCCCATCCCTGGAGACTTTCAAGGTGAGGCTGGATAAAGCCCTGGCAGCCTGATGTAGCTGTGCTGTCCCTGCAGGAGAGTTGGAATAAATGGCCTTCAGGGGTCCCTTCCAACTCTAAGGACTCTATGGTTCTATGAAAAGTTGCTCTTAATTTTCAGTTCTGCTCTTCCAGAAACTGCATTTGTTTGAATAGCCAGAAACTGGAACTAGTCACTGAAAGATGAATTTTGGATTGAAAAATAAAATCTTTCTGTGCACCTTCCAAGGTCAAATTTTAACTTCAGTTAAAATAAGACACAGAGTAAATAAAACTGAAGTAAAAATACAAATTTAAGTAAAGGACATATCTCCAGGAATCTTCGTATCAGGAAGCAGGTCTGCATTCAAATAATATTTAACTGGACTGGGGATTAGCAAGCAAAAGAATTATTTGAGATGATTGCACATGAATGATAACAAAGCCAAAACCTCGGCTTTAATGAGGCATGTGAATCTTATTATGTCTCTCAAAATTAGGGAGATTCTTGATTTGTCCTCATTTCTTCACATCTGAAATGATATAAGCAGAAGCTTTTAGCTATACCTGTGAAATTATGTGTACCAAATCAGATATCAAGTTGGTAGTTGAGAAGAAAAATAAAAACACCTCAGCCTGAAATGTTTACTCCATTTTTCTCTAGAGAAACAAGCCTAAAGAGTGCTGCCACATTGGAAAGGTTAGACTCCCTTACTGCAGCTTGTAAATATGTGTAGATATAGAATGTTCTAAAGCGCTTACTGAAACAAAAATAATTTTAAAGTACTTTAACTTTTACAGACTCTCATTCTTTCTCCTGGTACAAGCTCTCTCGTTCTTGATGAGCCCACAACCCAGTGATGAGAAAGCAGAAAGGACACATCCATTCATTTCTTCTTATCGTGCAGATTTGATCAGTCTTTCTCCTTTCTTCCCTCTTACTCTTTCTTTGCTGACATGCAAAAATTGTCACTCCTGAGCAGCCTTCTCACTGTCACACATATTGACCAGAAGTTCCTATCTTCTTATGTCTAAGCAGTTGAGTTGCTCACCAGTGGGTTTTGGAACTGGTTTAAAAAAAAAAAAAAAGAAAGGGAAAATGGTTTCTCTCTGATGGATGTATCAGTTCAGCATCAAGGAGTGGAGGTGAGGAGTCTTAGAGAGCAAAGTATGTGAAGTTGGGAATTGTTTTGTTATGTAATAGATTCCCACTGGGGAAAGGAGGAAAAGGACAACTGTGCTTAATTCCCTTCGTGAAAAGAGAGGTGCATTAGGTATATGTTACCCTTTTAATCATAAAATTATTTAGATCAGTCAAGGATTTGTTAGCATTCAAGTGCTAGAAGTGCTAATTCACAGATTGTGGGTGTTGCCACTTGTGAGCTAAGCATCTTAACCTCATAAAAAGACTATGGGTGGATCCTAGACCTGTTGTTCCAAACTGATTGTGATGAGACACACCAGTCTTAATCACTATTACATTTATGCCAGTAATACACACTATGAAGCTTGGAGGAAAACATGACTCTTAAAACAGCCAAAGGCTTAAAGACCACGTTACAGTCATCTTTTCCATGTACACAGAACAAGAGAGCTCCAACCAGGGAAAGCTTTTATGCACCATTTGAGATTCTCCTGAAATAGCACTGGAAAAGCTCCAGGGAAGTCTGTAGAAATTACACAAGGGATTCATCAGTTTGACAAGCCTCATCTCTGCAAGGTTTAACATGGCAAACACAAAGACATCAACAACGAAGTAAAAATCTATTTTCAAACAGGACTGTAGTAAGGAAAATATTCCCAGTCTCTTAAAAAAAAAAAAGAAAAAGAAATAACATTTTGGATACTTATAGTTGTCTTCTGATGCCAAGGCATTCACATTGACTTTGTCAAGGTTTTCTTCACAGTCACTAGGACAAGGAGCTTTCTTTAATTAAAGACTAACGCTCTCAGGTTGTATCTAAACAAAGCAAATTTTATAGCCTGGAGCCATAGCAGTGACCCTAGG
This sequence comes from Phasianus colchicus, assembly GCF_987193195.1. Classification (NCBI taxonomy): domain Eukaryota; kingdom Metazoa; phylum Chordata; class Aves; order Galliformes; family Phasianidae; genus Phasianus; species Phasianus colchicus. Next base: position 15,330,713 of record NC_143439.1, on the reverse strand, counting down.
TGTGCCTGCCAAATCCATACAGCTCATTTCAGTTCCACAGCAAAGTGAAGTAGAGAGGAGAAACAGTGCAAAATAAAGTCACAGTCCAGCATGGAGCTAGAATGCCTGTGCAGGCCTTGGAATTAGGAAGTGCTCATCTCAAGAGCACTGTTAAAACTGCTGCTTCAAATAACAGAAAATGAGACCTAATTGAGTTAGGATATGAACTGGCAAGACCTGAATTATTTTCCTACAACATATTCATGAAGCCTTTGCTGTGCTACATATTTGTAAAGTGCAGCTACTGTGTGGGAAAGCTAAAACCTTCCACTACATTTGGGCAAGTAATTCCAAATTTACCACTTTTTGCAACAACAAAATTTGATCAGATGACTCAACACATCCAGGAAAACTGATAAACAAAAGTGAATTAAAAGGAACTAATATAACTTTAGGTTGTATCAGCTCAAGTCCCATATTCTTTCTATACTTAAGCAAAACTCCAGTCAACTGCAGCAATGAATAAAAGCTCAGGACTTCGTTGTAAATGTTATGAGACACAGTGAAACCTTCTGAAGAACTCCTAGCTATACACCTTTAACTTAAATTATCTGTTAGTTATTCTAGTATTCCAGTGAGAAAGAAGCAGGGGAAAAAAAAATAATCAGCTCTCTCAGTCTTCTTCCCTAGGGTGCAGTTATATAGCTTTTATTATCCACATGGTAACTCGTCTCTGTTGTTGTTAAATTTGGTGCATCATTAAGCAAGCTGTTAATGGAAATGGTTTCTTACAGTTTTCTATTTTGGAAGAGAAAGAGAGTTATCTTGAAGATATGGAAATTTATCAAAAGCTCAGTACAGATAACTAAAGTGTTGCTTTCATGTGTCCAGATTCTGCAGCTTCTCAATAAAACGGCCAGTTAAAATGTTGCAGGTTGTGCTCACTTCATCTATGAAATAGACAACGACATTTGCAAATACAACCCAGCCTCTTGGATCACTAGCACTGTGAAATTCCACTTCCTAATACAGACTGACATTTTGTGGTGATATTTCTTTTTGCTTTCAAAGATTAATCAAAATCTTAGGAAAACATAGAAACTATCAAGACAAAAAGGAAATCTGCCTCATTACTACTACTCCTCTTAAAGCACTTCTAAAACTCCAGTTTCTTTTCCTGAGGGCATGCATGAGCTTCATGGACCAAGGGCTGCTATAAGTCACCTTTACAGATGAGAATGACTTGCAAACGTCCAAGAACTGTTTCAAATAATCCTTATATGACTTCAACAAAACAGCTTAAGTAGGACAAGCTGATGGCACTGTTCTAGTACAACTGAGAAATAATAATGGTATCAATAACTGGCAACAAATTAAAATACAGTCTTTTAACTACCCACTGGAAAAAGTCACTGGGAGATGGAAACAACTTCCTAGTTTGTTGAAGAATCACAAAAAAAAAAAAACCCTACTGTACAAAAAACCCCATAATCAATTAGATCAATTAGATTGTCCTTTACTGAGCACCCTGGGCTGTATGCAGTCACTAGTCTAACATTGCTGTCTCTATTGCTGGTCCTGCATTTATGTAAATCCACTTACCTAAAGTAATAAAACTCTTACAAATTTAAATAAGTTCAGAATAAAGTTCCATTTCCTATGTAAACATGAGCTGAAAGGCATTTGTTGCATTATGCATCACAGTACCTCTATTTACTACAGTAGCTCGAATTTTATTAATCTTTTCCTGACTCTTCCAAAGGAAAAAGTGACACATAAAGGGTGGTAATATTTTCACCCTCCTGCTAATCAAACATCAGCAGATGCATATCGAAGTAGGAACAATATGCTTGACTTTTGTGATGGTGAGTCAGTAACACATAAGCTGTGTTATGAAACAAATGGAACAGAACCTGAATGTGAGGAAGCTAGCACAAAAAAAAAGCCCTGATATTTAGGATGACAACAACATGAATAAAATGTTCCATGTACCAAGCATTAAGAGCCCAGTCCAATTTTCTCTGAAGTCAACAGGAAAATTCTAGTAACTGAATGTTATAAAACCCAGAAACATGGCACAACTGTGGAAATGCCACTCGTAAGACACAGCTCTCTGGCTGACTCTGATTCTTACTGAATAAAAACTCTATATGAAATTAAAAATCCCATATTAAATCAGAGCACTGAGCATTAAAACCTATTCATACATACCAACCAGCTGAGACTGCTTTCATCAGATTCATGGTAGTTGGAACTAAGATGCAAATACACACTTGAAGTTCTTCATCTCAGCACAGTACTTCGATAAAAGTGCTTTGGTTGTCAAAATAAAATTTATTCTAAGCAAGTTATCTTCACTGCTTTTTTTATCTTCTCCTTTCCTTTTCTGCAAAACAGGCAGTTCTTCAGGACTCCAGGCTGTTACCTCTCATATTCTCATCATTTATTGAAAATCTGCCTGAAGGCTGAATTCAGAAGAATGGCAGCAGTGCTAGTAAATAACTAGCCTCTCTTATTCTGCTGTTACAACTGCAGCATTAACACAATCTAAATAGTTTATAGAACAAATCGAGAATCTTAGCTCTTCCAAATGTGGGACTGAAAGCAGAGAGTAGAAATGGCTCATGACCCAATGGAGGATGTGTCTGAAGTGAGGCTGTACTGCTGCCCATGGACAGGCACAATCAAAACTGTTTGCCTTATATTTCTGGTCCAAATAAATACCAGTAATATTCATCACATAATCTGACTTCTGAATATAAAATATTTTGGGGATTTTTTTTTTAGTTCTTTTTTTTTTTTTTCCCCCATCTCCATGTTATTCTATTTCTGAATCCAATAATACAAAATACATTATTCTTCTTTGCTTTGGAGAGAAGTCCTAAATGGCTCTAAAGTCCATCAGGGAATAGCTGATGAGGAGTCCACATATTGAAGTCCACAGACACTGAAAAATTGCAGTTAGCTGGGACTACAGTGAATTATTTACATCCTTCATTCTATTTTACAACTCAGCAAACCAGAAGGAGAAATAAAACTCCATCAACACAAACAAAACACTCAAAACTCTGTTTCTTTTTTTCCTGTCACTTGTTCTGCTGACGATCTCATATAATTCCACAATTTCACCCATTATTTCCCCCTATGTCCCCCATCTCCCCATTATCCCATATTCTCCTCTAAACCAATCTGCAATTTGACATTTCCAGGCAACTTGGATGACAGCAGTGGATGTGCAGTGTTAGCTGGATGGTTGGACTCGATGATCTTCAAGGTCTTTTCCAACATAAATGATTATGTGATTCTATCATTTTCTTCCCTTTCATTTCTATTCATCTTTCCTGCATTTTTCTTATCAGCCAAGTCAACTGTATCATTTCAGAGCTTCAAGACCTCAGCTGGGCCCAAGCAGCCTCCCTGGTTAAAGGTTTCTTTTTTTCTCTCCTTCCTGTTACATAAATGTGATACTGTCTGAACGCTTATTTTAGTGATGTTTCTGTAAATGCTTCTTGCTGTACCTTGGTTACTTCATTTCCCTCTCCTACCAGGATATTTATTTGCATTTTTAAACTACATTAATGCTTCTATTTTTTTTCAGAGGATTAATTTCTATCTAGTTTGTGTTAATTCAAGAGTCTTTCTCATATGAAATCTGCAGTGAGAAGATTACCTGACATCTTTTTTGAGCTTCCCTTTATAAATGCAAAGTCAAGGAAACACACCTTTGTAAACACAAACTGGGACACTGCTATGAGCTACCAGTTTGGATTTGATCTTGTCAAGCTCAAGCAAGATTCTCACATCCACTGAATTATTCAAATGTATCCATACGATATAAAAAACCCAGGTGCCCAGCACCAGAAAACCACTGAATTGAGACAGAATGAGTAAAAACAGAGAGAGACTCAGGAAAAAGGACAGAGAAGAAAAACCAAACCTGAGAACAATAGATCCTCAAGCCTAAATAATGAATCTGAAAATATAGATGCATTTTATGTATAAAATGACTGAATTACTAATGGGAATATGAAATGCTGCATTAAATATAATTGCTAGGTTACATAATGTAACGTATGTGGATAACATTTTGAAGGCTGCCCTCATTTTTCCCCAGGGAGCTGAATTGTGGTCACTAATCATCAAACAAAAATGGAGACACAGAGGGCAAAGTGCATGTTCTTGGCTCACACAGGATGAATCCCCCTGACTCAGGCTGGTCTCTGTATTTGCTCTGTGCAGCACACAGCATCACAACAGAAGGCCAAGCAGATTTATCAGACACCATAAGCTTCCCTGCTCATGGTCAGTGTCTTCACCTTCCTTCTATATCTTGAAAGTTAAGTTTTCTTGCAGCCGTCTGAGACAGAAAGTACATTTCTCTTGGAGATCAACAAACTCTCTAAAATTAGGAATTTAGGATTTCCTACAGAATGCAAACAGTATCAGGGTATTCAGTAACACATAACTGGCAAAGCAGCCATGACCAAGATACTTTCTGATTGAAATGGAAGGCTTCACAGCGGGGTCTATTTTGCCCTTTCTAAAAAATGTATTCAGACTTTGTTAAATATTTTCTCCATATATCAGATACTAAATAAATAAATGTTACTAGTCATTATTTTATTCAGCATGCCTTTCAGTAGTGAAAAGAAAAGGAAGCCTGAGTGCAGGACAGTAAGTTGCACTCACGCAGAAATTTGTTTTATGGGAAATCTCAGGGAGGGCAATCTTTGCAAAAACAGCTGCCATCACACCTCCCATCTGCAACCTGCTTTCATCCCCAGAGGCATGACTGCCAGCTACTCAGCCATTCCAGGGGAGAAAGAAATGCATTGGGATATGACTCCACAGTTCCACATGGTAAGTTTGATCCATATCATTCACCTGATGTACCAGTGACAGGCTAAGAAATCAGTTATCTGTATGAGTAGATCTTATTCAGAGTGCTTTGAAGATCAAACTACAAACTCTGGGAGAAAGAGCAAAGAACAGATGAACTACAGGAGACTACTTTAAATACTTTTGCAGAATTAGCTATAAAGTCATTTAAAATAAGACTCCATTACACTTGAAAACACACAAGAACTCATTCAAAAACTTAAAGATATGATTGATTTTTCACATATATTGTAGATTCCCTTATCTGAATATATTCTCATTTTGGATGATAAGCTATTCATCCTTTTTGGAGTGGATAAAGTTGAAAAAATGGCTGCTCAAATTCAGAATAACATCTTTATAGAAAACTCAGATAAAATGAAATTAATTCAGGAGCATTCAATCATCAGATCTCAGATTTCATTTGTATTATTTTTAATATCCACTTTCTGCCATTGCTAGTTTTACTACTTTTCTGTATTTCTACCCATGACTCATGGTTGTTTGCAAATCTGAAGCACTTCATTTTAAATGTTTGTCTTCTGGAAATCAGTCATACACTACGACTGCACAGACTGACAATCTCTTCAGCAAAATGTCACTTCCCTTCAGAAACATGGGGTTTTATTCTCCACTCTCTCATCTTTTTGTTTTTCCCCTTAGTTGACCAAAGTTAGTCTTTATTCTCATCAGCCTCAATGAAGAATCAATTCAATAATTCAATGCTTAGTGATGAACATCACTTGGGAACAATGGATTGCAGACTACTTACACGTGATATAGTAATGGTATATTGTCAGCAAATGCTATTTTAAGGGAGCTTACAACTTCTGCAACAGAAATGTGTTCTTGACTGAAAAACAGAAAGTATCAGACTACAAGAGTAACATAAAGAACAAAAATAGTCTATTTTAAAAGTAGAAGCAAACTTCTAAGAATGAGTTAAATGTGTACACTGACTGAACACGTGCATGTTTGTCTCGTAAATCATTTTAAGCTAGTTTTCCATGTTGGTTTTTTTTTTTTTTTTTCCCCCTTGCTTTGATATTGAGCCAGTGACTTCCTGCATTGCTGTGATGTCCAGCAAAAAGCCTGCTGGGATATCACAGCTATTAAAGAGTGAGCCCACACAGAGTGGCATGTGTTACTGCCATCACGTGAAGTGATCTGGATGGCTTTAAAAAGGTACATTTTTATCACACTGCCCATGTGGCTTCTTTGGCTGTAAATGTGGTGGTCAGGCTGGATGCATAAATACATGAGTGTGAGAAGAAATAGAACTCTATAAAAACCAAGCCCAGAACATACCTTTTCTTTAGGTCCTCCTTATATTAGCACAGTACAGATGAACCTGCCTGGTATACTGCATCCTATTTGTTGTTGCTGTATTCCTAAGAGTACAGAACTGTCCTCATAATTTTACTTAGCAGCTTAAGTAATAACTCTTCCCTGAGACTATAGGAGAAGAGGTTTTGCTTCATGACAACGTGACTAAAAGGTAAGCTTTTTCTGTTCATTTCAGCTTAATTTCTTGATGGCTAAGAACTTGATAATCTATAATGAGAGTGAATGAACTTCCAGTCAGAGATCAAATGTTAGGCCTAATAGGTGGTAATTTGAACTGAATACCAGCAGATGGGAGCTTAACACTAATTTTTTTTACGGCTGCAATCATAAAGCAAATTTAGAAACAAGTGCTCTACTAGCTCATAATTCACTAAAAGCAAGTGGAAAAAAACCCCACAGCTTCTGAGTCCATTCATCTCAGCAATGCTTCACAGTTAGACTTAGGCTACTGCCTAGAAATTTCATGTGATCTGCTTAGAAGAGGTGCTGATTCTACAACAGACAGGCACTGGAACACAGAGCAAAGTTTTTCAGGCTGGGAAGTCCATTTAACTCACCATAACTGAATGTGGGCATTGTCGCTAACCATTAATTTCTCTTCAAGTAATTCTTACTCGTTCTTTGCCAGTCCAAGGAGAAGGATAGTCTGAGCATATGCTCTCTGGGCTTCTTTCCTACTGCTCAATCTTACTAGCTGGGAACTATTTTGCAGTAGCCATTAAGCACTATTCAGTAGTGAGTCCAGAAAGCAGCTCCTACAGTGAACTTGTGGCTGCATTAACTGAATGCTGGGTATCTGAAAACCAGAATGCAAAAGGTAGTTGTGGAGTCTGTCCCAGAGACAAAAGAAGAAACAATAAATATGACAGAGTAAAGGAGCAACAGTGAGAATATGAGAGCCATGGGAGACAAGAGAAGAAAAAAACACATCTGAGGTACTAAGGGAATGGCATCACAGCATGTCTGTTGAGGTATGGATCTTCTGTGGCTGCAGATACCTACTGATCAGAAGACACCAACAGTCAAAATGGTGAAAAAGGAAGCGAGGGCAGAGGAAGGTAGAAAGAGAGGCTCTTTGAGGATGGGGACAAAGGGGATATGGGAAAAAATAGGGGGGGATGTGTAAACGGGCAAAAGAATTCAAGGCAGGTAAAATTACAGGTAATGGGAAAGAAATTAAACTGATGCAAGTTAAAACAAAATTTGGAAGGAAAAAGAGTATCCTTAGGAAGGAAAGACTGGGAAGGGGATGAAGACGAGTTGCTCTGCAAGTGATTGAGCTGTGGGAATGCGTGGAGCTCTGCCTAAGGATGGATATAAACCAGCTGAGAGTTTTCAGGCTGGGATTTGATTAGTATTAGTTTCCAGTGCAGACTATCTTGGGCAACATTGCAGTGGGTATCTGCCAATGACTTCCTTATCATTAAGAAGTAGTAGATGAGGTGTTCTTAATGCAACTAATAGTCCATGTGAATACCTATAAGCTCTCCAGAGGCTCTGGGTGCGTAGTCTTGCTACCAGACTATGCTGAAACTTCCATCTTTGTCAGCAGCAGTGGCTACATTCAAGTTATAAAAAAGATGGCTAACCAGTCAATAAACATGCCTTTATTTTACCCAGTATTCAGGCACACTAAAGGGAATCTCAGAACTGATCCTAACGATCCAGTTCTGATCCTCAGAACTGGAGCCTAATGGGAATCCTTCAACTGATTCCAGAAAGAGGTGACTAATAAATACTGCACCAAAGATGCACAAGGCAAGCTCACTGTGTGATATATTCCTAACTGACATTTTACAAATTACAAGGGGCCATGAGTCAAGTACTGTCCTTAACAACAGACTCATGCACGTAACCATGACGTGGAATCACTTTTAATGAGCAGAATCCAACTAGGTCTGACTCTGCCCCACATTTCGAATGTTTCAGAGACTGACTCCACCCATGATTCCAACATCAACTGGAACAACTGCTCAAAGTCAGCCAAAAGACTGATACATGTGTTAAGAACAGAAACAACAGTGGATTCCTGCCTACCGTGACGTCAGAATACTTACTACCTTATAACAGAACAAATATCCTGGTAAAAGAGGACAAAAACACAAGGTAATATTATTATCTAATTATTAATACTATCGTGAGATCAAGACAAACACTTCTGAGAGCTTCTCTCATAGACTGTCCTGCATTATGTGGAGGAAAAATAATGAACCTTCTTGCAAGGACAGACCAAGCTTGTATATCAGAGAGGAAAGGCAGCACAGCACAGGTGTCATTTCTTACATTTCTTTCTTTAATAAAATAAAGTACTTTTAAGGCTCTGGGTGGTTCCATGTAAATGTTTACAAAGAGGACAGATTCCAAGAAGCAAAATAACATATTTTCAGTAATTCAGAGCCACGAAGCAGAATGATTTTCCTAAAGAACAGTGTGGAAAAGACAAGTGGTAGATGCTATGACAAGCTGACAGGGATCCAGGTAGGTGCACATAAATGTGACTGGGACTGCTCAAAACCTGAAGCTCAAGTAACATACCAACAATTCTAATAGGGAAATCTGCCTTCATCAATCTCTGCCCATAATTAATTCACTCTGATCTCACTCTGAGAGGATAGCACCTGCTAGCTGCTTCCATTACTTTCAGACACTGACTTGCTCTGCACGGAGTATTAGTTAGGCATGAAGGAAATGAATACAAGAAATGTGAGGTAGGTAAGGAAGAGGCAAAAGGGAACACACTGATTTGCACTGACATGGGAATTAGTCAGATGAGGGGGAACACTTAAATGAGTTCTTGAAGGATCTTGAAGGATTTTAGAATGTGTCTTGCCTTAATGTTTTAATTCATGATGTGGACAGAAACTAAAGTTTGCTGATGAAGATGGGAAGCAGCACCAGCCAAGATGAGAACTAACACAGAAAAGTACAGGTCATCTCAATACACAGTGCTTTCCTCAAAAGCAAACAGGACAGGCATCCCTAATAATTTTTTAAACAAACAATTTTTTGAAGATTAAAACTATAAAAGTGAATACATTGAAGTAGATTCCAAAGGGAAAGAGTCTCCTTTAGACATACAAAGCAGTGCAGAATTTGCAATATAAACAGAAGTATGGAATTCCATGGCAATTTTCAGTCATGGTATCATTGCAAAATCATTCCAAATCCATCACTAACCAAACCTGTCTTGGAGGGCATTTATCTGACTTCTGGGCCATAGCTGCAATTTATTACATAACATACTTGCTTTTACCTCATTCAGTTAACAGAGTGGTCTTTAAGTAGGTTTTAAACCTGATACAACCTTCCATTCAGACACCCAACGCTCTAATATTCTGGCCTAAATCTGGACTGAAACACTATTTTTAAGGTTGGGATGAGAGTAATAAGCTATCACCTCACACATTCTTTTTTTGTCCTCCATGAAGTATGTATTTGAAGCATTGCACAAAACTGACTCTAAATTGATCTTGAGCTAGGGGCCAAGCAGCAGGAGTCCAACCCATCAGTGAAGGTTAAGTGTTAAATTTCCATTTGATTCTGTAACTACACAGGGATTTTACAGATACACTGGGCACTCGGACAACCTATGCTCTTTAGAGAGACAAAAACTTTCACACGTGGGCCCTGCTCCTCAAAAGAAAGAAGTCTTGGCTGAGTTTGTGGTGGTAGCACTACTTTACATCCAGCTTTCATGCAGGTTTTTTCATGGATCAGATTCCTTTTGCAGACAAAAAAAAAAGGGGGGGGATTAAAACAGACCCTTTCCTCACTCTTATTGAGCACCTGTGCAAAACTGATCTTCCACTCCAGGATTTTCTGTTTGCACATCATGTTTTCACCAAGTTCATATCTGCTTAAAGGAATTTTATTTAAGGGGGTCTCGCAGAGTATGAACCTCTTGACTAGATCCACTAACGTGCCTCACGCATGCAAGTATTTGATCAAAATTGCAGAATAAACTTTAGCTTCCTTATTCAGTCTGTGAAGTCTTGACAGCTTCCATACACCTATATTTTCAGTATTTTACTTCTAAAACACTACATTAAGAACAGATTTACCAGGGGGCACGTAAAAGAGCTGCAGCTCCTGCTTGAGCCCATTTACACTGCACAGATTGATGTGTTCTCTGTGTCATATGACAGAAGATACGTTGTGGTGTTCAATGGCACCCTTATTCACATCCTTACTGCATCCAGCCCTGATGTATAGCAGTACTGTGTGAACAGATTGCTTTCATGACAGTTTTGTAACTAAGAAGAAGCCAGTTTGAATTGCAATTTTATTTTCAACAATTCTACAAATGATGTCTACAGTCTGTGACACAGCTGACTCCAACACGGTGCTGATCACACCTGTGCTAAAGTGTCAGTGTAAATAAGCAGACAGTTCTGAATGGTTACCTTATATATAAACCACGTAGCTTTAAAGGGCAATTCACAGCCACGGGGGAGTTTAGAGTCCTAATAATGAGGTAGCAAACAATCTAGCCACTTCTTTTCAGTCCTCATCCTCTTTCTCAAGTGGTAACTGCATAAAAACATGTCAGATTTAACAAACTGCCCCCAAAAATACATCAAGGACAACTTAAATTCTGGATTTCTACATAACCAGATTGGTACTACCCAAAAGACTCTAAGCTTTCCAATATTTAACAAATACAGCTGAACTGATCTTTTAACATTTTCGAATACAAGCACATGATTATTTCAGCCCTTTGCATTTGCACTGTGAAATACTCAAATGAAACAAGACTGATGACACATCCCTTTGACGCAGGACCATGCTTAAGCACTGCAGTTTGCACTTGTGTTATGTGCACCCAGTTCAATGCAGCATAATGCACAGATACACTAACAGGAAGGAACAGGATGATAATTACTGCAAAAATGTAGACAATGAGGAATGGGGAAGAACTTGGAGCTAAACTTCCCTCCAGAACAACATCTTCTTCAAATAAAATAATGACACTAATTAGTATTGTGATAAAAGACTGATTTAAGAATTACTGATAATTACTTAACTATTATTTATCAGAGATGCTGCTGGATCATACAGTATTTCACTGCTCTAAAAAAAATGAAACTTCAAGAGGTTAGTGTCTTTTTTGGTTTATAGAAATTTAACTAATCTCATATTACCCTTATCAGTCACGTGATTGAATCACCATGATTTACTTTAAAGGAAAAAAAAATAGCAATTCCTATAATGGTTACAATTCTGAATGTCTCTCAGGACAAAAGCTCTGTCTAGTGGACATTTTCAGTTTTGTCTCACACCACAAAAAAATACTTGAGTATAATACTATGCATGTAGTTGCTAATATGATCACTGTGCAGTCAACTGTAGGCTAAATGTTTGATAACTGTACATACACAACCAACAGTTAGTTGATGAGCATTATAACTGTATTCAAGCATACGTACACACATTCATAACCAACCTCCTGTCTACTTCAAATTATACTTGTTGGCTTAGCTGTCTCATTCTGGATGATTATTATTTTTTTTTAATGAATGATGTCAATTCAGAAAGTATTTTACACACATTGTCAGCTGCACTGTTATGAAGACATACATTTGGGGTCAGAAAGAAGAAAAAGGCTTTGCCACATTGCAAAGCTAATATATTGATGGCGAATGTAAAACAAGACAACTGCAAAATTGAACAATGGGTTGCAAGAACACATAGATCAAGGTTTACCCAATTTTCTTATTCCTCTAGTGAATGCTATCAGCTATTACATAACTGGCTGAGTTTGGAGCCCACTTTTCACAGGAGTTTAAAGAAGATCCTTTGCTGCATGTCCAGCTCTCCCATCTGAAATGCAAATCTGGATCTTTATGTTTACCTTTTCTTCTTTTTTTTTTTTTTAACTTACATAGGAAATAATACACTGCAGGCTTCTCAGCCCTTTCACTTTCCTAGTAAATATTCTTGGATTCTTGGTTATCAGCCCAATGGGTGCTTCTATCAGACTCTGACCCACACCAGAAAATACTTTTGTCATATTAAAAAGTCCACATAGTATGAAGAGGGCTAAACTGAGAATTGTAAAAAAGTAACTTTTTTTTTTTTTTTTAGGAAACCAACCTCATTGCACCAGTCCTTCTCTTTGAGGTCTGTGGGGTGGGGGAGGGAAACAAACAAACAAAACAACCAAACTTTGAGCTCTTCTTTAACAAGATCTACATAGCAGATGCTTTCCCACGAGGTTTCCAAAATGTTATTTCACAATTATAAAGAACCACAATGTTTGACAAAAATCTGTAGCCTATTTCCTCCAATGGCTTAATCTTACCTGTTCAGGTGAAAGTCACAGGAGTCTCTACATAACAGAACTTGCTACGGTGTTCTAAAACTACAGTTGCCAACATTTTTTCTGAGCCAATTAAAGTGAGTTCTGGTCATAACATTACATTCACATACAATGAAGTACAGATATAACACAGTTAGTAACTATAATAGCTACTAACATTTCCAAGACAGAGCCTTTGACTATTTTTTGCCATACCATGTGAAAACTGCTTAAAATTCTTATTGTGCTGATCATTAAGTTGTGGCTTATAAAGCTGATATGCTACAACATGTAGGTAATGAAAGGCAGTTTCAGTGTATTTATGAGTATCTCTCATCCCTAAAAGCTGTGTTTGTGAACTGTGAAAAGTAATACATGTACAAGTAGTACAGACAAATGTTAACTTTTTTGAACAGCAAAGAGCAAAGCTACTGAAGTCAAAATCCTATTGTGGATGAAGCATTCATCAGCTTCTGGGCCATTAACCTATTTTTAAACCTCACTGTTGATACTAACGCTGTCTAAATTGCTCATATGTACTTACATATCAGAACAAAAATTGCAGGCCCTAGAGAAATGAAGTTACACAAGAACTAATGTTGGCTCCTCAAGGTTGAGGAAGCATGTCATTCTCTTCCTGTGGTGTGAATGACTGCAGTTTCTAGTGATGTCTGCACTAGGTCACTGCACTAACCTGGTGTGAAAGGGGTGGTGAACCCAAGGCTTCAATAGTTCTGCATCAAAGGGAAAGGCCAGGCACCACCTCCTCCCACTGTCATCCTGGTGAAAATAGGGTTGTTTCCTGCTACTGGGTGTAAGCTTGCCTTAGACAGTACTTACATGCTACAACCATGGGGATGGGCTTCTTTTTTTTTTCTACCTTGGCACTTGTTTATGGTAGCTCACAGTATCAAGACATGAACAGGAAGTGGGCTCACTTAAAACAGAGTTGGATGCGTTGTCAGTGTTGTGCAAGGATGCAATATGGTAATCACAGGCAAGCATCAAACTTGCCTGGTTCCTGAACTGGAAACAGCAGAGCTGTGTCAGCACTGTGCTGCACTTGAATTGATTAAGCTTATAGCTAGAAAGCCAACGTGTTTGGGAATGAACTGTGCTGTGCATATCTGTTAGCTGGGAATGGCACAGGAGAACGCCAGGTTCTGCACTACTTTCCAGGGATGTTTAAGTCTATTGTGTTCTTGTGTTGGAAGCCATATGGAAAGGAAACCTCCAAGCAGGTTAGAGTAGTGCTTTAAATATGAACACCAAAATTAGATTTTAGTGCTGTTTTAGCCTATGCTAAAACTAGCTTTTGTTCCTTTTAATCTCTACTGCTTGCCAGGATGCAAAGAAAATGCAAGAAAAGGTTTTTCTTCCAGAAGTGACCAAATATAGTTGGATTGCTCACCCTTAACCATTCACTAAATCTGAGGATTGAGCATGGTAAGCTTTCGCTGACGAAATGATGGCTGCATAGGTTGTGAGTGGGAAGTGTATCTGTGGGAAAGGCACCAACTGGTCTGAAACTCAGTCAGATCAACACTGAAGGCACCATCAGTCTCAGGGAGGCAGTGATAGATGAGGCAATCTGCCCAATCAGCCTGTTGAGGTTTGTGTAGGTGGGATCCTTGATATCCAGCTTGTAGTTGCAGATGTTAAAGATGGCCTTGTTGTCCACCATGAAGGAGCAGTCAGTGTTCCAGAGAGGTGTGGGTGCTGAGGATGAAGTTGTAGGGCAAGGTTGGCTACACAGAGAATTCCAGCTTGGATTTCTTGCCATATTCCAAAGAGAGCTGCTCCATGAGGCATGAAGTGAACCTCAAGCCTTTACCTCCCCAGAGTTGTGCATGGTTGGGAAACTCTTGGAGCCTGTACTTGTCAGCCATTTTACGAGCCCTGTCAACAATGGAATTGCTGACCTCCTCAGCCACAGTGTGGTAGTCCCAAGAATATTTACTAGAAGCATCTTCTTTGCCACGGATGAGATGCTCCAAGTGGAAAAGTGTGCAATAGGTCCCAGTCCTGATCTCATCAATGAAGATTTAACTTCCTGGGATAATACATTTAGCTGGACTGAGCCTGATGACTGTGTTGAATATACACTGCTGTGCTTCCTAGTAAACCAGGTAACTTATAATAATCAATTTGTTAGCTATAAATCTTATCTGCATTTGCTTAACTGCAAATGATATTACGTGAATTATAGTTCTGTACAATCACAGGACTACAGAGGAAATTAGTAGGATAGATGGTAGGGGTCAGATTGCACACTTATGCAATCAGAATGGTTTTCCTGTACTCAATTCAGAGCAGAAAGAAAGGCAGGTTTTGGGTTGCAGTAAAATAATACTGCCAACTTAAAAACCGTAGTCTACTGCTAGATACCAGATCCAAATAAACTGTGGTTCAAAATGCTGGATTACAACTGTACCAAGCTGTGAGGTTTACATTCCTGTTGAGAATTGTTATTTTACGGCTCTCTGAATTGATGCCAAAATTATATTAATCACTACACTAAAAGGTATATGTGATTTCAAGCCCTTCACAACCATCTACTTACATCCTCATCCATGGGATCCATTCTAGACATTCCCAATACAAAGCACACGAAGCCTCCAGGATTTCTCAGGAAATAGATGGCCTGCAACATCTTTATGAGTTTTATTCCGGTGACAAGATTTTTTTTCTCCTCCTCCCACCTTATTTTCTGCTCTCATTCATCCTGATGCATACAGCCTACCTCACAGAACTGCAAGGAGAGCTGGCAGCAACCCAGCACAACCTACCAGCCCAGTCAGCAGTGAGGTGGTGACTCAGCAGAGGCTTTGCAGAGGTCCTTGCAGTCTGATGCAGCACTGCTCACTCACAACCTTCCTGGAGGCAGATCCCTCATCCTTGACATTGACTTGTGTACACCACAGTTCTTGCTCATCCTTGTTTTTTTTATGGGAGGGAGGACACGTTCTCCTCTGAGCTTGAAAACATGGAGCTGTCCTACAGAAGCTACTAATGCTAGGACCAGTGGCTCTGTGTGATCTAAGGATTATTCAAGGCATACATCTCCAACCCTCTAGTTATACAGTTTTGTTGCCCTCTTTTTTTTTTTTTTTAAATAATGAGAAAAAAAAACATAAAAGGTTTGTTACTTACACACACTGACTATATTATATTTTTATCAGGTAAACTAAAAGGTTGTGCACCCATGATTTAAGGCTTAACTTGGTAATTCTGTGAAGTAACTCATTAAGAGCCAGACCTTCACTTAAACTGTAATGTTAAAAACTAATTAAAAATAGCATAATTTCACAGTATGTCCATACAGCCACACAAAACAGACAAACAAAAATCCAACATACTTGGTATATATGCTGAGACTGCGTAGAGTAAGATTAAATTATCCAAAGCTTAGAAGCAGCTTTTCTCCCAAAGCTGGTGTACAAGGACACATGGCCTGGCCAGGAATGGATTAAGATACTTCTTTGTCTCTTTTTTTCTTTTTTTTTTATAATAAGAATTTTAATGGCTCCCTCTTGTGGCAAGTGAAGCACAGTAGCATGTTCCTCTGCAACAGAATTTGTATATTTATATTGCATGGTCTAGTCATCAGTACATTGTGGAGACCAATGAGAAAACTGTGCACACCTACCTATCTAAAAATATGACTTGAATGTATACACAAGGGTAGGGAAAAATAGATGAATTATATGTGTCACACAACTAAATGGGTAATGCAGAGCAGATTTATCATGCCTTGCAGCTCTCAGGACTCTGGAACACCTGAGCACAGATTATCTGACACCAAAGACATAAGAGTCTGTTCATCAGTTGGAAGAAGACGGTTCTAATATACTTTATTGTATATTCTGCTTTAGTTGCTTATGCTTTGTGAAAAGTCTTTCATGTTACAGCTTCACAAGTTGTTAACAGAAGGAATGCCAATATAACCAGCAATATCAAGTCATATATGTTTTCCAAGTCCATGATTTTAGAAGTCAGAGCAAATTATTTGGAGGTAGATATGCACAGATTGAATTATTGCTTGTTTAGAGAGAGAAAAAAAATACAACGGTGCTCTGAATGATCATTTACTATTTTAAATGTTTTCTTCTGCTGTTGTTTTCTTTGGGGAGAGGGCCTACATGGTGTAACCGTGGGATCCCACAAGCTCTCTATCTCTAAAATTCAGAGAAGAACTGATGGGGATGAAGACTTTACAGAGGTGTAACTGCAAGAGTTTATTAAGCCTTAAGTTCAGAATGGTGGTTGTGAAAACATCTTCTTAGCTACTGCCTGAGAGTAGATACCTCTGACCTCAGAAATGCTCGTTCGATCAATCCAGTCATTCAAAGTTAGATTTCTGAACATACCACCAACATGTTCTCAGCTGAACCAAGCTAACTGCCTCACGGCTTAAGCCTGATGGGGTAGGATCATGCAACTGAGCCCATTTTTCCTGAGGTACAATTGTTTGTAACATTTATATAAAATGCATGAGTTACACTACACATGTATACGTCCATAAATGTATACATCCACAGACAAAATGAGTTCTCATTTTAAATACGACCAAACGCTGTTACTCTTACTCAATAATGTAGTGGCTGCAGCACCTGCCTGGGAAGCATGAGATGATTTCTTACCTTTTCTCCTGGATGCTGTGCCTTTCTTTCCTGGGGTATCACTGCAGATTACTCTGGAAGAGAGATGCTCTCAGGCTTTGTACAGCTTCTGTGGAAAAAAGAATGGAAAATAAATCTACAACGTTCACAAGAGCTGCATCTGTACTACGGAGGAAACAGCCTTCCCACTCAGGCTTGTGAGGCCTCTCACTATTAACACCATAAAATGCCCAAGTACTAATCCAGGCGATTAGCATTTTTTTTCTGATATAGTTTTGCCTTGGCATAGCACAAACGTGCCCATCACAAGCTCACTTCACGCCTGTCTTATGTCTCCCTCAGTGCCAGAATGCAAAATATTCCAAGAGGCAAAACATCTAACTGAAGTTGTGAAAAGGTTCTGCCTTCTCTTCCACTCAAAATGCTGAAGCTTTCACCACGACTTCCTTCTCTCGTGTTGCAGCAGCAGACAAACACGGCAGGAACACACACGTCAGACTACAGGCTGTCCTGAGGCATATTTGAGCTCTCGTGTCCAACTTAGAAGTGTTTCACTTGTAGAACTGAGGATGGTTGTTTTTTTTTTTTTTTGTACTTCGTTTTAGTAAAAACGGACGAGGAGGCTTGAAAAGCATCTGCAAAGCTGCAGGTTTGGAGGTGAGGTAAATTAAGGAATTGATGCCTTGAGGCTGCGTCCTGAAGTAGCCGTCCTGCATGGCTCAGAAGAGCCTCAGCCTGGCCAGTCACGTGTTAAGAAGCTTTTCCTCGGCTCTTCAAAATCCTCTGCTTTTTTAATATCTAATAACAGCGAATTCCTGATTTAACTTCACCTTGCAGTGAGGGAAGAAGCAGGAATTCTGTGATCCTGAAACGGTAACGGATGGCAGAAGTCAGCAGCCGTTAGATTTAACACCGAAATGGGAAATACAGGCACCTCTGCATCATTTCGGTGCTTGAGGTGAGAACGCGGTTAAGCGAAGCTATACAACGGATAGCCACGTGAGCGGACACGAAGCTTTGTTCTCCTGAGAATTAAGACCCGGCTCTCCTCCACTCAGCTGCTGGGGCAGCCGTTCCTCCAGGTGCTGCTGCTGCCCGCCTTCCCCCGCCTCCTCCCGCGCCCTTCAGCTCCCGCCCAAGGCGGAGCGCGAGGAGCGGGGCGCGGCCGGTCTCGGGGCGGGAGGGGGAGAGGGCGGGGAGTGCGCATGCGCGGAGGCGCAGCGAGCGACCTCGGAAGGGGCGGGGCGCGGCGCGGCGCGGCGCGATGCGAACGGCGGGAGCATGACAGGTGGCGGGAAGCGGCGGCAGCGCGCGGCGGAGCCGGAGGGAGAGCAGGTGGGAGCCGGGCGAGCGGCTGGGCGGCGGAGGGTGAGGCGGGTGAGGCGCTTGGCGCTTGGCGCGGGGCTTGGCCGGGCGGCCCCGGCGAGAGGGCGGGAGAGAGACCCTAGGCCCGACCGGCGGCCGTGCTGCAGCCGGCCCTCGGTTAATGGCACAGCGGCTCCGGCTTGTGACGTGTGGCAGGGCTGTATTCGCCTCCAGGAAGGCTGGCTGAGGGAGCTGGGCTTGTTCAGCTGGGAGAAAAGAAGGCTGTGAGGAGACCTCGCTGCAGCCTTCAGTACCTAAAGGGAGCCTGCGAACGGGAGGGGAATCAACTCTTTGAAAGGGTAGATAACTGCAGGACAAGGGGAGATGGTTTGAGGTTGAGGGAGAGAAGATTGAGGTTGAATGTCAGGGAGAAGTTCTTTGCTATGAGAGTGGTGAGGTGCTGGAACGGCTGCCCAGAGAGGCTGTGATGCCCCGTCCATCCCTGGAGGTGTTCAAGGCCAGGTTGGATGGGGCCCTGGGCAGCGTGGGCTGCTATGAAATGTGGTTGGTGGCCCTGCATGCAGCAGGGGGTTGGAGATTCATCATCCTTGAGGTCCCTTCCAAACCATTCTGTGATCAGCCCATAAGGGCGCTGCTCCACTGAGATGACAGCGGCACTTGGTGGTCTTGTCTCTGTGAGTGCAGGTGTGAGGTGAGGCACTGGTAAGGGCCTCTGTGCAAAAGAGGCACTCCGATCTATGCGTGTGCTTTGCACAGTTGTTCAGTGCAACACTCAGGAAGCAGCCGGGTGCGCTTTTCTTTCTGTGTCTGCAGTGCGACAAAAACAAGGAATACAAGAAGAGGCGGTCAGGCCAGGCAGAGGCACGCGATGCCCTCCAGCAAGAAGCAGAGACGTGCTATCAGCTGAGGCTGCCTGAGGACTTCTACCAGTTCTGGAAGTTTTGTGAGGAACTAGATCCCGAGAAACCAGCTGGTAGGCTGTGCGATTCTCAGTGGTTTTTGCCTTTTCCCTTTCTAACAGCTGGAAGGGAGGCACATGGGGCTGTGGGAGGCATCCTCGTGCTGCTCTGTTTTCAGTTCAGATGCGAGATAATTCTGTAAGTATAAATAAGAATGCTGGGCTGTTCACAAGGACATCGGTCTGCTTCAAGCTTTCTGAAATAAAATGGCATCGTGCAAAGGGACTAAATGTTTGCCTAATTTTGCCTTTCTTGCAATCACATCTAAAGTATTTAACGGGGAATTGAAGTTTCCTCACATCAACTCAGACTTCAACCTGCCCAAATTGATTTTATTATAAGAGGATATGGTGTCTCTAGGTGCTCTAGAAATGACACTTTGTTTTAAGGTGAAGAGAGTAATAATCTAGCTCTTGAATGGAAATTATCCAGGTGGAATATCTCAGCTTTTCTCATCTGCTGAATAGCACATATGACTGTTTGGATTTGTGGAGGCTTTTGACACCTGAGTGACACAGGAATGTCTCAGTTCACAAAACAGTTCACCCTCTGCTTTTCAGATGCACTTGTGTCAAGTGTTGGGCTTACACTGGTTGGACCTTATGACATTCTTGCTGGGAAACACAAAAAAGCAAAATCAACAGATGTGAACTTCAGTCTTCACTGGAGATTCTTCTATGACCCCCCTGAATTCCAGACTATACTTGTCGGTGATAGCAAAACACAGTATCACATGGGATATTTCAGGTATTTGATTCAGTGTATGCTAATATAATTGTGTGTAACTTTGTTTTCTCATCTTTGTTTTCCATGAGACAGGATTTGAGAACTGCACTATCCTCCTGTAGTAGGATATTACCGTGTGAGTTGGTATTTTATTAAAAGAAGATCAAAGATGTTGAAGAGAAGATTGAAATATTTATTAAACTTCTCCCCCCAAATCCTCCAGAGCATCTTCACTCATTGGTCTTTAATTTTATTTAAAAAGTCAGGCATAATGAAATAAGGGGAACCTGCATTCTCTGTATGTACTGATAGGAGTTCCTTTCAAAGCCATGCTGTAAGGTTCTACAGCTACCTAACTGCTTTTGTTAGCTTTCTGAAGATGGCAGCATGGCAAGGAGGGGAATTAATCTCGGTTTGGAATAGGAGAAATGGGCACAGCTTGAGTATTTGAATGTACTTTTTCATAAACAGGGATGTGCCAGATGAGCTTCCAGTGTGGGTTGGTGCAAATGAAGCAAGGAAGAGCTGTCTGATTTCACAAGTTGGTGATAATGTATTTGCTGCAGTCAAGTAAGGTTCATATTTACTTTTATTTATAAAAAGTTATATAGAAAGCAAGCTATTAATAATGTAGCTATCTTACTGTGCCTCTTTCTTCCTCAAGAAACCCTCCCTTACTCCTGCTCTGATAGCAGGCTCTAAGCTGCTCTGAAAATCTTCCTGATTCTTGAAAATGTTTTTCTTTTATAAGTAGAATGCATAAGAGTTAGTTGTCTGAATCTTAAAATATATTGGAATGTCTACAAGGGGGAAAGTCTCTTAAGAAAAAACTGCCTACATCATGTGTCAGAAAACTTTGTAGGTAAAGAATAAAGCATCTCAAACAGTGGTAAAGAAAATCTGATCATACTAAATGAGTAAGGTGTAGCTTTCTTTTTTCTTGCACGCTTAAAAATGCACTTTATATTCTAAAAAGAGTAACTACAGGAAGCCCTGTTTCTGAGCTGGGGCATGGAGATAGAATTCCTTGATTCATATCCTTTACCATATCCTGCATCATGAACTTAAACAGTGGAAGCGTGAGTACTCTTGTCTAATGACCTGCCAGTTAAAAATGGAAAGCTCTCTAAGGACAGATTCGTGTCAGTAAGTGACAGCATAGTAAGAAAAACTCCTGTGAAGAACTCTTATTAGTGCAGAGTTAAATGATGACAGTTGTTTAAGAAGCACCACAACGAAGCTCATAAATACGTGTTGATGTGCATGACTTGGATGAGAAAAAGTGTATAAGGCACTGAAGGAGTAAACTAAATTCTTCAGATAGCAGCATGTACAGTTAAGTTCATGAGAATCTTCAGTACCTGCAGATTGCATGAACTATGTTGTAATACAACAGATACAGATAGGACATAGCAGAGTATGCACTGTGCCAAAGTCTTTGGCTGTTGTTTTAGCTGTTAAGAGGCCTGAGTTCCTAAGTCTGTGCATAAATAAAACCATGACTGCTAATCTGCATTGTAAGATTTGAAGGTGCAGTGATTAGAAGGCTATTCGTTTGTTTTCTGCTAAGCTCTTTTAAGACATGTTTTTTCTGTTTACAGATTATTTTTGTCAAAAAAACTTAAGGAAGTGACTGATAAAAAGAAAACTGCTGTTTTGAAAGACATAGATGAAAAGCTAACAAGGACAGCAAAAGAATTGGGTTATTCTCTGGAACAAAAAACCACGAAGATGAAACAGAGAGATAAAAAAGTATGACTTTCCTGATCCACTGGAGACAACTGAGTTCTGTTAAACTGCTTTTTTTTTTTTCTTTCCTCCACTTACTTGCCTGATTTTTTTTTTCTTTTTTTTTCCTTTCTTTGGCTTCCTTCTATTCAGTAAAGAAGCATCACTTACGAATTTCAGAGCAAATCATCTCTATAAAATTTCAGGAGAGGGAAGATGAATAGAACTGTGTTCCAAATGTAGGATTGAATTTAAATGCTTTATTCTTCTAAACTGTAGCTTAGCAAGTAAGGCATTAAAGGGAAAACAAACACAAACAAACAACAGGGGAAACAGTTTAGAAACTAAAACACATGGGGAACCTAGACATAGAACCATAAAAGGCTTGGGTTGGAAGGGACCCCAAGGATCATGAAGCTCCAACCCTTATGCCACAGGCAGAGCTGCCATAACTGCCTTATTATTGAAGATTCACTATGAACAGTAACATGAAGGATGATATATATTAGTAGTGGGACTTTAATCTATTTTCTGAATACAGAACAGAAATAATTTTGGCAGATGAGTGAATCCAAGGATTCTTAAATTTCAGAACATCATTGGAGTTTTCACTGTTTTTTTAGTTAAACTTCAGTGCTGAACAGTAACTGCTGCATAGTTTAAGGCGATGTCCTTGAGGCTAGGTGCTGCATTTGGCTTGACCACCTGAAGGCTTCACCATCGTAATTCAGGTGCTAATGTTGCTTTCATGAAGTGAATGCTTTTATGTCATAGTATTGCCTTACAGTACTACATTCAATTTCCTGGCTCTTATTTTAGGTGGTGGCTAAAACATTTCATGGAGCAGGCCTGGTTGTTCCTGTAGACAAAAATGATGTTGGATACAGAGAACTTCCCGAAACAAACGGTAAGTATCTTGTTTACTGTGCTCTTCCACTTTCATTAGGCAGCCTCCAGTCAAATCTAATCTGCAAAAAACCAACTGCGGTCAGATTTCCTATCTGAAGAAGATGAGTAGCTGGGAGTAAAGGGCAGAAGCTTTAACCATTGTAATGTAATGTTTTTTTTTTTGTTTTTTTTTTTAGTAAATCTTGATAAGAATCAGTAAAACATACTATATACTACTACTGAAGTAACAACTCCTAAAGTAATAGTTTAGGCTACACTGCTGTATTGGCACAGTCGTACAGGAAGGATTCTCAAAGAACTGATCCACATTCAGGGATTTTTTGGTTTTATTTCTCATTCTGCCTCTTTTGGTGCTGTTCTAACCTGAATCAGTTCCTTGATGCAAGTTCTGATACATGAATACCCATCTCTGAAGGGGGAACTGAGATACGATGGGTACAAGGTGAGAAGGAGCTGCAAAGGCGGAAACTTGTTCACCAGTAGCTCAGGTTGTGTCCAGTTAATCTTCACTTGAGACCCATGGGGATACTTTTGGCAGAAGCTGCTTTGATGCAGTATTATTTATTTAAACATATTTCTGCTTTTATTTTTGCAGCTAATCTTAAGAAAATATGTAAGGCCATCGTTGATGCTCCTACTGATGATGAGAGACTGAAGGCGTTTGCACCCATTCAAGAAATGCTCACCTACGTTCAGTTTGCTAATGATGAATGTGACTATGGAATGGGATATGAACTGGGGATGGATCTTTTCTGCTATGGCTCACACGTAAGTACTACAGAAGCCATGCATCTTGCAGTCACACATTGTTTTATGTGTAGTTGAGGGGTTGTAACGTATCATAGATCTTTATTCCTAATTCTTATCATATACTCATTGCTAGGAATCATGGAAGTCTGCGTGGATATTCTTAGTGTGTGAAAACTGCTAAGAAGTCATATTTATGACACTATTCCATGTTAAATTAGAAACAGCTTCTATGAAGCCATGATCCTCCAGGTCAAAAGAATTTTAAATGGCACTTTTGTAATTTGATGTGCATGTGACAGTGAGTCATACTGAAAAAATGCAGAATTCTTAGTCTAGATATGCAGGATAGATACGAAGCTCCTTCTCCTCACCTGCTTTTATGGGCTTAAGCACTTGTGCTGAACTTGATCAAGAAACAGGCTGATGTCTGTCTGCAGTCATCCCAGGGAGGCAAAAATTGACTCTGGGGTCCTTTGCTTGCATACGCTTCCCATACAATGGCATAAAGCCATCTCACCTGTAGCCTGTAGGTTTCCAGATATTTATTTCTGGCTTCATGGTAATCGGCTTGCTGAGGCTGTTCTGTGTTGACTCACCAGCACTTAATCACACCTAAAGACTCAGCGTAACATCCTTGTTCTCTATACACCATCGCCCCCCCTCGACTGAAAAAGATCATGGCTGCAGGAACATCACCGTTGGCTCTGTTTCTCACTGCATGCTATCAGCCGCTGACAGAACGCTGCTGTTCCAGCTGCAGCCCCAGATAGAGGCACCCGAGCCCTTGGGGGGAGGTGGGCCTGGTGCAGGGCTGTGCTTAGGGCTGCTGTTCTCTCGTGCAGTACTTCCACAAGACCGTGGCCCAGCTGCTGCCGCTTGCCTACAGCCTGCTGAAGAGGAACCTCTTTGCCGAGGTGATCGAGGCGCACCTGGCGGACCGCAGGCAGGAGGGCCTGGACCGCCTGGCGCCCTGAGCTGGGGCAGCACCAGGGCTATGCTCATGTTGTGGGGTGTGGGCTATTTTATTCATTCCGTGCTATTTTTCCACGTGGAAATGTGTTCTGTGCTGTTAATAAAGCTTTCCTAAGGACTGGCTGTCTTTTCCTCGCCCTGGTGACCCTTGGGCAAGCATCAATAGTGTCAGTTGGTGCCACTGTTCCCCTCGTGGAGGAATTTTCAGTGACACCACTTTGCTTGATATGTGCTTCCACGTCGGACACTGATTCGTCACGTAGCCCCTCTGTTGCCATGTGTCACACAGCAACAAAATGGACTGGAACACTGGTGGGAAGGTTCAGTCTCTACAGTCGTACCAACTGGTGGTGTGAGCTAACATCATAAATAGGTGTTTCTTTCAGAGCACTCCTTGAACCTTATCATTCCGTTTAGTTTAACAAATTCCAAACCAATAGGCCATTTTAAATTATAGATCTATTTCCAGTTCTCAGCCATGTAGCATCTGCTTTTCTGACACTTCCCCATCTTTGGATCAGCATACAGATGTTTCATTTATTCAAACATTAACAAGCAGACATGAGCTGTTTCATGGGCCTCCCCTTTTCAGGCTCCAAACAGAAGACACTTTCGTATCAATGCTCTGTAAGTCACACAAGCATTCACCTTTCACATTATTATTCAGTTCTGAACATCTCTGAAAAAAATGGGGACTTCAGTATGGCTTTCATCTGTTCTTCTCAATGTGAGGTTAATGACTGTAAAGCTAACTAGAAAAAATACCAAAGTGAAACATATTGCAAACAGGCATTTAATAACCTTACCATGTCCTTTTTAAGCAGAAGGACTAAAAACGCACTGTAAAGAAACTACCTGTTTCTACCTTTGGGACAATATAAGTATCAACTATTTTTGAATCAGGAAGCCAACTACTCTGCAATTACATGATAGAAACAAATCTGAAAACGTCTGTTTCAGAAACGTAGGATTTTAGTGTTGTATTTAAACCTGTGGCTGTTTATCTCAGGGAAATTAAATGCAAAAGTCAACAGAAATACTGTTTAAGAAAAGATGACAGAGTCGAAGCAACAAATGGTCATACAGAAGTTTTTAATGTTTGATTAAGTCATCACAGTAATGGGAATTTTTACTGTAATGATACGCAGCTCTACCACACTATTATAAATAAAAACATTAAGATCAATCAATATTAAATACAGCTCTAGGCAACATCACAGATTAACAAAGTATGCATTCTTCATCAACCAGTAACTGAATGGTTTGAAACAAAACAAAAAAAAATAATGCTGACACTTTCACCCTCCCATCCACCACATTTTTTTTTCAAATCAGTAACTTGAGTAAGGCGCTGGAAGCTTTACATTAGAAAAATTTTGTTGAACAGCACAGGCACACATACTTCAGTATCAGAATTTCTAATGCATGGTTACGAGACATTTTACATGTCAGTGGAGAAAGCTTAGCAGGTAAGAACAGTAACCAGAGATGCACCACTTATATGCAGCGCTTGGGATCCATACTAAAATGATAAAACACAGCAGGGGCACAGACTGCACTGTATTTCAGACAGTAGAGTCTGTAGGTGGGGTCAGGTGCAAATTAATACACTGCAGTGTATTAGGATGAGGAAACCATCAGAAATGGCAGAGGCTTCAAACTGATTTAAAGCAATTTATTTTTTTTTTATTTTTATTTTTTTTAAAGCTGTAGTGCATTTATATCCTTCCACTACAGAAATAATAATAATAAACAGCAGAGATCAGCCTCAGACAATTTCCTGAGCTGTCCTCCTTGGATGGACCAAACCCTGCTCCTTATAAGGTTGCTGCAAGCTCACACAACATAACAGAACAAGCACTGATTCACTTGGAAGAGTACAGCTAGTTGCTGCAACGCAGCAACCATAACACAGCTTGATTCTGTTTCAGTTCCAAAGCTGCTTTCTGCACAGGGGCTGATTGCAGCCCACCAACACGTCAGGCTTTCCCCTGGTTCTAGTTGATGCAAGAGGTGAGAAAGAGGTGACTGCAGTTATATGTTCTGAAAACACAAATTCAACGTAGCACCTGAAGCACTGGCATTGTTTTGGAGCTTGCCAATCCTACCAGAATACTGTTTGGAGCACGTTACTGTTCTTCAAGATAAGATCATGCTGAGCACTTGGCTGAATAAAGATGTTTGAGGTAACTGTGATGACAGCCTTAGAGATGCCCAAGATTTTAGCTGTTTCATCATTTAAACTTTTGCAGTCTTATGGGCGAAATTGTTAATAACTAAATTTCATTTAACCACATACTGTAAAACAAGATTTTGTCAACCGCGTTTCTTAGCTTTTTTACTGCAGACTTACAGCACGCTACCTTTGTCTCCACATGTGTTTGTGGTGCTTTGAACAGCTGAAAAAAAATTAATCTGGTGGCTGAAAGGAGAAAGACGTTAGGAATGTGTCAGCTCACCTTCTGGCGCGCGTGGTGCTGCTCAGCTCTGAAGTCCTGCCAAGCTTTCAAGTACTGGATTCATTCTGCCCTGCTGCTCATCTTCTGTGGCTGTGTATCATTCACACCTCTGTGTACTCAGAAAGAAAGTCTAAAGCAATCTAATAATTATAGTTGCTTCCTATTCGTTTTAAAACCCTGATTTTTTTTAAATAATGTTTTTAGTATTACTGTTCCAGTTATCTGCTCGGAAAGGGAAGAGGAAGTCTTAAGGTAACGGCAGTGAAAGTTACATCTGAAAATCATCTTATATGCATGTTGGATTGTAAAGAAACAATTTTGTTTAAACCCTTCATCTAGTTGTAAACATTTGCTAATCCTCCATTACTCGCAGAGGATTACGAATTATTATATAAAATCACATTAAAAAGGTAATTAGTTATGTGAGACATCAACTGATTTGTATTTAATAGATTTTTTTAATTCATAAAAATATAAATAATGGTAAAACCTCAAGAAAAATAATATACATTAGTGCAAGTTATGAGTTACGTTTCTTCCTACCATGTCAGCAGTGGGACGTCTTTTGTTCAGAAGAAAAAATAAAACTGAGCGATCTCAAACTTTACAGAGGGGAAATATCTCCAGTGTTGTAGCATGCATTTTTCCAGACACACGTATACAGAATTGTTCCAGCTCTTAACTAGTAGAACAGCAGTACTTTTCCTGGTACTGCACAACATTGGTATATACCCTAGTGTTTCGACAATACAAAAATTGCATAAGATCAGGTCACATTATTGATACTTTCTGCAGCAAAACCAGTATTTTTCTCTGCAACTCTACTTTCTATTTTTTACTTTTTCTCTTATCACGGCAGATGGGCTGAAAGATGTTTCGCATGGCTCTTGCAAGGTATTTCCTGCTCAGTTTGCTTTTGTCGCAGTAGATCTGTACTGCCCCAAGCACTTCATGATGTTCAACCTCACACATTTAATGGCACAAGCAAAACCTCCCTCCTTGCGATCCAACCTCAGTAACTCACAGTACATCTCAATATGAGAAACAACTACTTCAAAAGGGCACACCAATTTAAAGAGGCTTTGTAACGGCTCAGGAGAGAGAGAAATAAAGCTCTTCTGGAATGTAGAAAGGTGACATGTAATAATTATACATTTCATGAGTTAACACAACAGTTCTCAATGATAAAAAGGGCAAGACCTTTCAGTCTCCATAAGATGGCTCAATTCAGAAGGATCCCTCCAGAAATAGGGACTAGTAACACATCTCTTTGATGCTGAAGTACCAGGCTGGGGCTGGAGAATTGTGCCACCTCGCACGGCTCTCCCACTGCACTATCATGGCAGACCGGACATCTCAGGACGCATCCAGTGCAGGACAGCAGCTCCCATGCTCCCAACAGCCTTCCTTCCTCCTCTCCACATATTCCCCCAGACCAACTCCTGATTTCCAGCAGCACTGTTACACAAAAACCCAGCTCTCATTTCTGATTTTTAGAAGTATCTCCCAGACTAAAGTGTTGTGCTATTCAACAAATGAACCTCCTCTTCAGTTTCCTCTCTCTCCTCAGCTATGGGTTTCAGTTGAACATTATTGAGGCGGGGTCTTGGTTTGCCGTCTGGGCCATATGACGGAGGATATCTTTTTTTGTTATAATGCCAAGGAGGCGCCTGGAAAGGATAAACAAACATCAGTATTAATCCGAGCGAGGAAAGCGGTCAAACAGAACACATCTGTAGCCAAGTCCTTTTTGTTGACAGGGACAGAGCAAAAATAAACAGCCTGATTTTCTTATTTAAACAAAAGCATTTTATTAATCAAAATATTTAGTAACCACCAGTTTGTTAAAAGACAGCAGTGCTGAGACACCATACCGGATGGTCTCTGACAGCTGTAGTCCATTTTAATTAAATAGAAGTAATGCAAGTAGAGCCCGTGACAATTTTTATTTAACGTTTTGTTTCCGCAAAAATGAAATTTGGTTAGCTATGCCAACAAAAAAGTAAAAGAAAAATAAAATAAAGAAGGACAAAGAAAAAGGAGGTATGAAAAAGAAGCGATACCGATCCCATTTCAGAAGGGAGGTGTGTTCCAGCCAAGCCATCAGAAGTGACACACTGCTCGATGGCCCCCAAATCCTAGCAGCAAATCAGACTCCCCTCCCCTTCTTTCTTAAAATCACAAGGGTCTTTCCCATCTGACACACTGGCTCAAACTGAATATATTCATAGGAGCACACTGTATTGACCATGAAACTTTTCCAAAATCATGAATAGTTGACCAGGCTTTTGAGTTCACAGCTTCAGAAAATGAATTATGAATAATAAAAGTTTTCATTTTCAACTTTAGATACTGTGCTCTTATGACAGCAACTAAATTGCTTTTAAAAGCAAAACTCTGTGAAACATCAAAAAGGGTGAGACTGTCCAAAAGGATAATATCACAGGAGAAGCAAAGAGCAGAATGAATGAGCTGCTGCCCTTGTTATTTTGGTTAGTACATTTTGGTTTGGGTTTTTTTATTTATTAAAGGACGCATGAAATACTTGTGAAATATTAGCATAAAATGAGAACATAATTAGCATGTTTTGCACATAAGCAGCTAAACTTGGTGGCTAGGTTTAGCAAAGATGGAGCTATTGCAGAGCAACCAATGTCCAAATTAAGACAAAGTCTATCTTACAACTAAGGTTAGATCACAACATCGTACTTAAAACAGCATGTAGATTCTGAAGTCAACAGTAGATGCATTAGTGTGCCATTTAGTAGCTTAGGGTCCCACTGGAGTGCACTAGTTGCTGTAGGTAACAGCAGCAGAATCCCAGGACTTTGTATAGAATTAAAGGACTTCACACGGTTTTTAAAAATGCCCTTATTTCCCAGTTGATAAACGGGGATTACAGGGAAGACCTGATGCTGCAAGACATTAAGAACTTTGCTCCTCAAAATAAACACTGCTTAATTAGCAACTTAACAGCTATTTAAAGCTGTCAAAATCAGCATATGAAAAAAAATTAAATTTACATTGTGGGGGAAAAGGTATTCCTAGCTGTGTGCTTTCCCATTGAGGGAAATCAAAAGGTGGATCTGTGTGATCCAAAGAACAAAATATCAAATTCTGTTTTTACCTTCCTTTAATGTTGTGACTAACAGACCGTCCATAGTAACTGCTTAATTTCTATACAAGGATTTTGCACATATTGTTTTCTGTTATAGTTTCTTTAATACGAATTTTTAATACAGGATTATTTCTTTGTTCAGCCGATGTCATAAAAGTACTGAACAGTTCACAAGTTTCATGCTTCCTGACTTCTAATGTGTCTAATTATGAGATCTGATATATCTAATCACCAAGGGTTCGACGTGCTGCTTTAGTTGCTCGAGATGCTCTAATATGTTCTTCTTTGTGATGATCCCCAAGACAATCCTGAAACAGATCATGTTATGCTAATAACTGCGTGTGAAATCAAATCAAAAAAGTTCTAGTCACAATGAAAAAGGTTTAGAGTAGTGCAAAACTAAAAAAGAAAATGGGTTGCAAGAAAGCTAATGAGATAGTTAAATGAAAATGGTTTGAAACTCAGCACCCATTCCCAGACTTTTTTTTTCCCCTCCAAATGTTTGATCTCCAACAACCCCACAGCAGTATGTTTCTCTATCACATACACACAGGGGAAGCATACTTTAGCCCTTCTCCCCAAATTCTAATTTCTTGAGATTTTAGAGGCACTGAAACTAAAATCCACTTGATCTCCTTTGTTTACTAGTTATTTCTCCTCACAAATACAAATCACTATTCGCATTATAACAAGCTACAGTAAATGACCAAAGCAGTATCTGTAAAGTCACAGAAATTGAGGTCTGAAGCTTCACTACACAGCAGGGTTACCCGGCCCCTGGGAACAAATTCAAACCAATTTCTCATTTATCATAATATAACCAAAGAGCAGCACCTTAGAATGGATGCTGTGATAAAAGCTAGAAAGAATCAGGCTCAGTCTTTATATATATCTGTATCCATCATCAGCACTAATTTCTGCACGATTCCTAACTGTAACTGGATTTGTGTATATCTGTCTATATATCTCTATTCAACGTGCATGAAATTTGCCAAAATTCAGACAAATTCTCTGGGTGGCGTATAGCCAACTGGACCTCAGGGATTAACTATCCAACCTTGTAATGGACAGCATTCTCATGGAAGATCACAAGTTTATAAACTGAAATGGGACAACAAACATGAGTATCAGAAAACAACAAAGCAAAGTCTCCCATATTTGTGGTTACTTTATCATCATATAATTAAAAACTTACACTACAGTTTGACATACCTTTACAAGATCAATCTCTCTTTAGAGCCATTTTTCACATCAGTGCTAATGTTTGAGCACTCAACCACAACAGAAACTAAGAGAAAAACCCACAGTAATAAATATTTATCACTGAAATTCTACCAATTCAAATTTCCCTGCATAAATAGCAATAATTGTATGTCTGCACTGACTTGTAATCATGATGGCAGATCATGATGGCCTGGCAGAGAAAGCTTTTTTTAAGAGCTATTTATGCTTCTAAAAGCACCTACTTGCCATTCCACACAAAGATGAATTTAATAAAAAGCAAATTAAAAAAAAAATCAGAAAGCAACAACAACAACAAAAAACAGGAGCACATTTAAGATACATTTGTTTTAGAAGACATCTTAAGAAACAAATTTGGAAATTTGCACTATTTCAATATTTGCCACTTAGAGCAGCACTCCTTTTGCCCAGAGCAAAAATAAATTAATACCATCTATGTTTCAGGTTTCTTAGCTTTGTGCCATGAACACTGGTATTAAATAATGTAGATTAGCAGGCAGTGCTTCACTTCTCATGTGATTTAAAAAGATGCTAGAGAGAAAGCCAAGACACTGTGGTAGAAGCTGCAGTATCATGTGCCAAGTGCTTAACACAAGAGATACAGGAAAGCAGAATGCTGAAGTAGAACCATACTCAAAAGATCTTGTAAAAAAAAAGAAATAGTTCAGATACGAGACAATTATAACAAATATTTCTCCATTTCCTCGCCTGGGGCTGATTTATTAAGTGGTGACCACATAACAACCCCCATAGTCATATTTACAAACATTCTACATCTTCTTCTGAACTGAAGAAGTTACCTTCTTCAAGTATTTTGAATTGTACAATTGCTGCAGATGAAGTTTCAGAACTAGTAGCAGTTAGTTAGTTTTCAGTATTTCAAAACTAACAGCTTGGTGGCAATTGCCATTACTAAACTCCAGAAGAGGAGACACTGAATGGATATTATCTTTTTTCACCGCATTTTATGAACGCAGTATTTGTAATGTTGTACAGCTGATGTATTCCACTTTTTAAATTTTTTCTTTTTAAAGAAAACCTTTTAAAAAAACCAAAAACACACAGAAACTACCTGCCTGCTTACTTGAAATACAGGAGAAGTAAGAATTCAAGAGACGTGCAACTTCTTGTCACTGACACACTGCACCAAATGTATGGGTTCAAACACCATCAAAGCTTTGATCCCAGAAGGGAAATTACTATACCTAACAAAAGAAAACAGAATTGCTACCACATGAACTCACCCGTTGTGTGTCACAAGGCACTGCCTCAAACCCAACTTCCGGAAAATATCCACCACTATTTCCATAGGTGTGTGGTCTGTCACGGTGAAAGGGCTCATGTCAAGTATGCTTCTAAGTTTCAAAGGCCGAGGGCTTTCTGCTGGAAGTGATGGGGTATGCTGGGCAAAACAGACCCTGGAACTGCCAACAATCCCTTCCTGCTTCTTCCTTGCGCTTTCTTTAAGGGGAGAGAGGGGGAAAGAAAAAAAAAGAGCATGAAGATTTACATTTTTGGAGTAAGATCATTTAGTGCAAAGTTCAATCAACACCACCGGGCTGTGATGCTGACATGCTGACATTGTGTTTCTGTAGTCACTGCTTTATTCCTGAGTTGTGTTTGTGCAGAAATCACAAAAGCTATATATCACACAGCTTTAGCCATCTTTCAGCTACTGCCTTTCTCAATCCAACAGCAAAAATAAAATTTATTTACTATGGAGAGGTGGAAATACTGAAAAGCTAACATACAGGAAGCATGCAGCAGCTGAAGCAGTTGTCAAAAAGAAAGCTGATCTGATAGCTCTTCTACAAGAACAACAAATAAATGGTTTCAAACCATCAGTGATTACAACCTCCTCATTTCTGATCTCCTTGTGATTACTGTCTTACTTGTGCAAATGTATTTAGCTTTTAGTGAACTTGATCTGTATCCTCTTCAGTACTTTGGCTACATGAGTAACTCCCCTTGCACCCCAAGCTATCTCACCGAATGACTCCAAGACAAAGCACTATGCACTATGCACTCTCTGCAACTGAAATAAGTTTTAACTGTGGAAGTGTTTTATTAGAACAGTATTTTGCTATTCCTCCTTCTAGTCTTAAGTAAATATAAACTTAAAATCATACGATTTCCATAACGCTTTTCAAGTTTAGGACATTTATATACCTCCTGCACGGTGTAGGAACACAGTATACACATTGTAAGACAAAAGTTTGACTTCAGTACTTGGTGTTGTGTTCCTAAGAACTTTTTTTTCCAACTTTCTGAGCAATTGCTTTTTTTCCTAAAGAGATATCTGTCAATATACAACCTTACAAATTATGAAAAAATATGAGTATTTTAAGACAATTTCCATCACTCATTTTATGTACAAGTATTTCTTAAATAATAATTCTATTTCCTTTTGCTGGCGACTGTAATTTCAAAATCCACATTCCTTTTGCCAAGGCACAAAGCACAGCTCCAGTTACCAGACAATTTCTAACAGCCATCCAGAGACATGGCCCGAACAGGGCATGTGTACCCAGTGCCAAATTCACAGCACACAGACAAACTACAGTAAGAAATGTAAAATATTTCACTCATCTCTCCACAGTACAGTATTAGTTGTTGAACAAAGAAAAGCAACAAAAGAAAAAGGCAAATAAAATACTCCCAAAGAGAAGCTTGATGCTCATTTACATTTTACAATGACTTTGACAGTAACTCTGACTGAATCCTGCTCTTTCAAATGGGAATTACTCAATTTTGAAGACGGTTGAGGATTTTGAGGAAGGTTGAATGCCCTTGAGGAAAAGAACTGTCATCAAACACTACAAAACAAACAAAAAGACCGGACTAGATGCCAGTCTGACCTATAAGTCTTGTACACAAAGGCACAAAGATTAACATTTTATTTTATGGTCTGCTATTGGAGATAATCAATATCCTTCAGTAAAGCAATAGTCTACGCAAGGTATCTGGACCTTAAACCTGAAATAAGTAGAAACACAGAGAGTAAGTTCTCTTTTAAACTTTCTAATAATTTCTATTAGAATATATAATCATAAAATATTGGGAGATAATTACCTATTGCAATAGTTAAATCTCTTCTTAAAGCAAAGCCCACTAGTCTCTGCGATTCTTTTGACATAATAACAGGAAAACCATTATAGCTGGTTTCGTTGATCAAGTTTTCTATGTCTTCAACTGTCATATTATCCTGTGTTAAAACAGCTAACGGTGGGTCGCTTCTTCGAGGTCTCATAACATCAGCAGCCAGTGTTGTGTGAGTAAATTCCTCCTTTGCATCCAAGAAGGGATATCCATTCAGTCGGATGTGTGCCTCATAGATGCCTTCCCTACCAAAGGCATCTCCTACCCACTTACTGGTCATGACTGCAGCCATTAAGGGCACAATATACTCCAGCCCTCCTGTTAGCTCAAAGACAATAACTACCAGGGACACAGTCATCCTTGTTACACCACCTGCAAGAAAAATGGCAGTCAGTAATGTCAAATAATACTGAACTTATATTTTCTGCCTTCCTGCTGAGAACTGCAAACGTAACTTTGCCATTTATGGCATCTGACAAACGTCATTCATAACAAAAGCACACAAGAAAAATGAACACAAAGTTTAGAAGTAGAAGAGCCTTAGGGAAAATTCCTGAAGGTCAGAAAGTAAAAGGATTTTAAAAATATGTGCTTCTCTTTCATGTAACTTAAGAACACAACTGTATGCTTTTCCAAGCCATTCCTAAGTTAAAAGTACTGAGAAATTAACAAATCCAAACCCAGTAAGATAGTAATTTGGAAAAAGAATGACACAAATGCAGGAAAGGAACAGATAACAATTCAACAGCAATACTGTCCAAAGAATTATGAATATAATGCTGCTGTTGAATTATAAAAACTAAAGAGAACTGTAAGCTGGTGAAAACTTCCTTGAACGATGACAGAAGAAAGAAGTTACATTTCTCCTTGGCCAGCACGCAAAATGTATGTACTACAAACAGTTCTGATACCATGCCTTCTTTCAAAGAAATCGTATTCTTCTTTCAATACATTCAAAGTGATTTTGGTTGAACCATTTAAAAAAAGAAAAAAATTTCCCCCAAAACAACAGAACAACCTCTCTAAGAACCAGACCCATTCCACTACTGTATATGATAGCGCTTAAGCTAGGACAAGACCTTCATGAAATCTCTCCTAGTTTAGGTGCCCAGTGTAATCTTCTTCCAGTGAAGCAGGTTTTCAACAGTTTGTAAATCAGGCCTCATAACAGACCTGTAACTGGACTCCCCAGATCATTATGGGCTTCTAAAGTTTCTGTTTGGAGTAATGAACTTCAAGAACATCTGTTGTTATTCATGTAGAAGTGGCAGCAGATCATGTCACCTCCTTGTAGCAACTTCAACATTTTCAACTTTGTTTTATACTTTTTAATGTATATGACACCTATAATACGTAATTATTCCTATTTATGCCAAAAAGAAAAAGCAAACTCCTATTTAAGTTACTTTCTTTTCAATCACATAGTCAATTTCCTATTATTCCTTATATCATAAGGATCTAATGTTTACATGAAGACATGTGAGTGTCTTCTTCTGAAGAAAGAGAAGTCCACATTATAGCAGGTGTTCCCATACAGCACATTTATACATATCCCCACTTCTCACATAAAACAAAATAAAAATCAGATATTTGCTTTGTTACACTTTAGTTACCTAAGCAGGCAGCAGCACCAACCATGGCATAAAGACCAGGAGTAATACAGTCAGCTCCAACTTCACACCACTCCTTGAAAATGAACCAGTCGTGATGATAGTAAGCCAGCTGCTCCACTGCAATTCCTACAATCCTTCCTGCTATTGCTCCAATTGCCATACTGGGTATGAATAACCCAGATGGAACCTACAACAGAAATGGAATAACTGCTACCACACTGATGGGAACATATTTGTTGCGTATTTTAAAAAGAAATGCAAACACTCAGACTGTCACATTAAAAACACTGCAAGGTTAGGAAAACTTAATGCAAATTCCTAAGACAAAAAAAGCAGATTAATGCTTTACTATTAAAAAACAACAACAAACATGTGTCTACTGTAGTTTTAGTTATTTGATCTGTTTTTCTGTTATTAACTTAACTCAAATAGGCTACATAGCATTGCAATAAGATTTAACTAAACCATTCTGGTATGACAAGTCTTGTTTAGCCCTGTAGCTGCAAAAGGAGTGAGGATTCAGAGACACTGCTGTTGTGCCTCTTCTCCTCCTTTCCAAAAAAAAAACAAACAAAAAAACCCCAAACAAACCAGAAATAAAACAAACAAACCAAATCCATGCTGCATCTAAACATCTCATTAAACTGGAAATGCCTGTTGCTTCCCCTCATAGCAGTTGTTACAATCAGAAATATATTTCACTGTGACCAAGGTATGAATCTCAACTACAATTTTTACTTTTTGTTTAAACACACCTTTGTCAAAATAATTTCATTTTAAAGAAATCATAGCATTGGTGTCACAGGAAAAGCCATTTAATTTTTTTTTCCACTGTAGAGCTGTGAAATGTATGCACTATACAGCTTGTAAGTAGATTTTGCCATGGAATCCAGTAGCTGATGCAGAACTGTATTTCAGATTCTATTTACATTATTATTATATTGACAACATTTATTGTTGCAAAGAATTTCTAACGGGTAAACCAAGGACAAATCAATATTCCACAATTTATTTCAAAGCCACCTGCATTCGTTGTATTGAAAAGGTTTAATAATCCTTCACTCCCATCCTGAATTACCTAATATTTCAGTGTTGACAGCAGTAACTGTTCAATGCCATATTCTGCTAAAAGTAAAACTGTGCACTGACATCACTAATTCTATTTCCTACAATTAATTGTGTGTCTGAAACCCTTTTTAATTGTTATGTACTTTTTTCTTTTTTTTCTTTTTTTTTCTTTTTTTCTGAGTGAAAATCATTCTTGGGGCACACTGCAGTAACACCCTGAAAAATTTATATTATAGACACAGAAGTAGTAGAATGTATCTTTGAAACTGCTGACTAGTTTGCTACACTGAGTATGCCACAGTAATTCAGTCTCCAAATGGAGACTACATTCAAATTCCTGGTCCTTTGTTAACATGAATTGTTCATGCATCTAGCTCCTTCTCTTCATCACATGTGGATAATAAGTTAAAGGTCTAACTCTGATTGCAATTTTACAGGTAAGTTTTTTAGCATAAGCCTCTGACTCACATGTCACAAGGCAGAGAGGAACCTCACCACAAAAAGAGCAATGAAGATAAATCAGGTTTTACCTTGTCTCAACTTTCTTTTCCAGTGCATAAAGTGCCCAACTCAAATTACACTTTAGAGAAAATCATTTATACTGTGGCAAATGCATCATCTTTAAGACAAACAAGGAATCAGGATATAAAAACTTCTCTTGCAATGCAGGTGCATACCAGTCAGGTTTGAGGCAAAACTACAATCTCATCCCAAAATGTTCATCCTTGGCATTTATAAATAGTAACACGTTTACTGAAAATAAAATCCTGCATACATACAACCTATTTACTTTTGCAGCTTAGCTGTGTTAAGGCCTGGAAAAAAATATGTTGCCTTATCAATCCCCTGGCAATCTCTGTTCATGGCAGTAAAAGCAGTTGGAATCACCGTATCTCACAGGCAGCTGAGTTGCTTTGCCAATAATATTTCCAACAAATTGCAATTGTTGAAGTTATGAGAGAAGGAACCAAAAACAGATCAAGAAGCTCTACCTTTGTGTAAGTTTGTGAATTCTAATACACCGTGTGTGCTCCTGGGCTGACAACTTTGTGAGAAAGCCAGATGCACATGAACAGAGGAATGG
The DNA here is from genome assembly GCF_987193195.1 of Phasianus colchicus. Classification (NCBI taxonomy): domain Eukaryota; kingdom Metazoa; phylum Chordata; class Aves; order Galliformes; family Phasianidae; genus Phasianus; species Phasianus colchicus. The sequence continues at coordinate 15,292,536 of NC_143439.1, read as the reverse complement.
TAAGACACAGTACAGGTATTACAATGGTTAAATGGTAAGAGGTGTCCTAATGCTTAGAACGGCAGGGTCCTAGATATAAGTGAAATCTATACAACAGAATTCGAGAGTGATAACTGAAATTCTGTCTTATGGAAAGCTAACATTTAAAATATACCTAACAGATTTATCTTAGCAGCAACCAGTAATCAACAGTAAAGTTTTTTCTTAAGAGATCTAAAACCATATACAGAGAAAGAAATCTATAAACAAAGCTGCTAGCTTTGAGAGATGAAAAAATAAAAAGGCAGTAGCAAAGAAAAATAATCACAGTAGACGATGTAGCCATTGCATTCACACTTACCTTAATACCAAATGTGAAGACTGTCATGATTATTTTAAATATGAGTGCTAAACACAATTGCCAGATAGCTGAATAGACTCCAGTGCCTGCTGGACGGTCAGGAATATCATCTACTATCTTGCTTGCATTCATATCATTTCTGTAGTCACAGAGGGAGGAGGACTCTAGTGGCCCACAGTCTGTGAAGAGCTCTTTAATAAGCTCACTAGTGTTTAACCTCGTATATGGATTAGGAAATGCAATGACAGCTGTTATTGCTGCAACAATGATGACCTCCAGGACAGGGTACTTCCCAAATTTTGTAGATTTGCGTCGACGACACCATGCAATGTTTGCTCGGATGAAAAATGCTCCCCAGAGCCCACCAAATACTCCCAAAAGAATAAAAGGTAGCAGTTCAAAAAGGTACCAAGGAGTGTGATATTCCACATAAAAAAGAACTAGGCGGCTATTACCAAAAGGATTGATGGACCTTAAAACAAATGCAGCTACTAAAGCAGCAAAAAATGATCTCCATAAAGTTTTCAGTGGGAAATAGTAACTGACCTGAAAAAAGAAATACGTGAGAATTATTTGTAAGTCAATGACAACAAATCCTGGAAAGACTTAAAAAATAAAAATAGTAAGAAACATTTCTCAGCGCCATTTCTCAGAGTTTGATGGCCCTTGTGGTCAGTTTTAATTATTCTTGACTTACTAATAACTATTGTTATTAGTATTGTATTCAATTGTGTTTAGCATCTGAAAACATTAAAGAAAATAATGTTTAAAAACTTCTTTCAGAGAACTGTCGAAAAGGTTTCTAAAGTCTCCTATGAAACGAGAAAAGCAGCCCAATAATTTTTCTTTTTAGACTGCATTTCTAGAGTGAAAAACTGGTGTATCTCTCTATGTAAACTGTAATCATTAGCTGACTCAGCTGAACTCCAGCAAAATTTACATTCATTTAAAGTAAGTAAATAAATAAAATCTTTTAAAGTTTGCTAGTAACAGAACTCAATTTCAAAATGCAACACTAAATTCTCTTTCAGGTAGGACTCCACAACTTAAAGGAGTCTGAGATTTTTCACGCTAAAAGAGATTTTTAAGTATCCTTCCTTTAGTGCTGTCTCCTGACATACCTCCTCCAGACTGAACAGTACTCCACCAATTGGGGCACCGAAGGCCACAGACACTCCTGCTGCTGATGCAGCTGACAATACCTGGAAAAGAACCATGGTGAAGGTTTTCTGCACTCTGTGGTGTGTTTTAAAATGAAGAACAGAATCTCAGTACAGTTATCAACTCTCCCAGGAGAACTTTGTTCATGAGGTCAAAGATGCTCTGCTGCCCTCACAATTGGAGACTACTGCCAAAATGAGTCAAGAAGAGAAAACGTAAGGAAAAATCAAATGGTTTCTTATGAGGTGGGAGAAAGGCAGAAATGCTCCAACGTGGAAACTACTTACCTTGTAGAACACTAAGGGTAATATGTTGTTTTTAAAACAAACAAACAAAAAACCTATAAAAAATCCAAATCTAAACACAAGCTAAGAGAACAAATATAATCTTTTAACAAATCAGTGTTTCGGCTTTTTTTACTAAGCACATGGATAATCAGTACATTCTAAAAATGTCTTTACAAGAACTTACCTCTCTTTTTTTAGCTTCATTTGTGCTGTACTTTGGAAAGAGGTAGGAAAAAATATTCCCACAGCAGCAGGCAACATGTACCAAGGGACCTTCTTTTCCTAAACTCAAACCTGATGCTACAGCCAAGACTAAAGTGATGGTTTTTATCATCAAAGTCCACTTTCCCAGGTAACCTCTGATGATGAAGCCACTCAAAATAGTTTTTATCTGGAAGAAAACAAAATTGGTACTATATTCTACTTGCTTTGGTAAATAATTACTTATTAGTAATTTTAGACAAGTAACTCCAAAAACAGCCCTTTCAAATGAATAACTGTCACATGTTAAAATATGTATTCTCAGATAGCCAAACTGGTTGCCAGAGGATTTCCATTCACAAATAACTGTAAAACATAAGGTGATAGCATACATCAACATCATCATATTTAGTAAAAAATGTATCTGCAGCAGCTTCTAAAACTGCATTCATTAGTTTATTATGTAAATTCTAAGTAAAAGCCAGAAAACTCCTGATGGAAAAACGCATCTGCTAACATTATACCTCAAGATCTTCTATTGTTGACTTAAAACCCTTGTACCAATTTATCCCCTTTCCATTTTTTTCCCCTATTTCCTGCTTTTTTCTTGCTAAACAAAAAATTAACATTGACTTCAAAATGGAAAAATCAGTCTTTTTCACTAAAAAGTATACCTCAATTTCCAAGGACACTACTTTGCCTAGAAGCATTATGTCATTAGTCTGCAAAATACACCCATACATGACCTGGACAGGCTTAAGAGGTGGGCCCATGCCAACCTCAAGAAGTTCAACAAGGCCACGTATGAAGTCCTGCACCTGGGTCAGGGCAATCCCAAGCACAGATATAGGTTGGGCGAAGAATGGCTTGAGAGTAGCCCTGAGGAGAAGGATCTGGGATGATTGATCAGAAATTCAACATGAGCCAGCAATGTGCACTTGCAGCCTAGAAGGCCAACCACATCCTGGGTCGCATCAAGAGAAGTGTGACCAGCAGGCCCAGGGAGGTGGTTCTGTCTGTCTACTCTGCTCTCATGAGACCCTACCTGGAGTACTGTGTCCAGTTGTGGAGCCCCCAACACAAGAAGGACATGGAGCTCTTGGAGCAGGTCCAGAGGAGGGCCACGAAGATAATCAGAGGGCTGGAGCACCTCTGCTATGGGGACAGGCTGGAGAAGTAAAAGCTTCGAGGAGATCTTATAGCAGCTTCCTGGTACCTGAAGGGGGCCTACAGGAAAGCTGGGGAGTGACTTTTATAAGGGCAGGTAGCGACAGGATGAGGGGACATGGCTTTAAACTGGAAGAGGGCAGATTGAGACTACATATTAGGAAGAAATTCTTTACTGTGAGGGTGGGGAAACACTGGAACAGGTTGCCCAAAGGGGTTGTGGATGCCCCCTCCCTGGAAGCATTCAAGGCCAGGCTAGATGGGGCTTTGAGCAGCCTGATCTAGTGGGAGGTGTCCCTGCCTATAGCAGGTGGAGTGGAACTAGATGACCTTAAAGGTCCCTTCCAACCCAAACCATTCTGTGATTCTATATAGAAAATAACATAGTTACCAAAACCAAAAACAGTAGTGTATAAACAGGATCTACACAAAACAATGGCCAGCTGTTTCTTGAAACTGAAGGTTAGCTAAATTTGGAGATCAATTTAGGATGAAATCTTACATAGAATAATGGCACGAAGTACTCCAGGCTTAATATAAAGGCAAGATTTGTCCCTCCATTTCCACAGTACAAATACATGAAGAAATATTTACAGACTGATGGGAATAGTGTAACAGTCCAAAATTTTCTTCTGTCCCCCCCACCTCTCACCACATTGCATATAGCTGCAGAGAGCAAATGTAGAAAGAATGAGTTTCCAGGGTTATTAAATGAGTTTCCTTGTTAGCTGATGGTCTGACTGTGTGTGCTATTTAAGAAGACTAAAGTGAGTGCAATAGAACATCAACTGCTGTCTCTTAGGACCCATATTCTATTAATGAACTACTATTCTCTTATTACTGCAGGGCATGGATTAGAGCTGTGGAGGAAAACCTATGAACTCAATATCTGAAGTTTCAGACTCTTTTTTCAGCAACAGTTAGGAAAATTACTTCATTTAAATTTTAATACTGGAAGTATTTCACAGGGGCCACCCTCTTGCCTCTTCTTCTGGTCCTGCAGGGCAGCAGGAATTTCCACATTTGTATCTATAAACATCTATAATGTAACTATTAATTAGAGCTCACCTCAGGTATCCCCGAGCCACAGGCATATGGAGCAAACACCTTCACCAGACAAACTGCTAAGAAGGCAAAGCTCAAAGCCCAGAAAATGTACATTATGTAGTTCATTATGTACGAACCCGGACCCTAAAGACAAAAAGAAAAACCCCAAAATGTAAGAATACAAATGTGGTGTAGGAACAAAGTCACTGCTTAAAACAGCAGAGAAGTACTCTTCTTGTAATGTACGTGCATGTTCACATTTCAAGGGACAGTAATTATTACCAAGTTACCAGAATGTACCAGAAAGCACAGCAAAGACTAGATTATATGAGTTAAAAAGTGTTCTAACACTTCATATTATGAACAGAAATAAACATTTTAATAGCTATTAGATGGTAAGATCTACTTAATACCAAGAAAGTCTTCTATATTAAGAATTGGTTTAGAGAGAAAAACAAAAGCAACATTTATTGTTATCTAAGGAAGAGAAGCTGATTTTTTTTTTTTTGCTTTGTATGACTGTGAATAAAAATTCTCATGTTATTAACAGGTCTATACTCTCCTTATAACTTCCTTACATCTGCAACACTCCAAGTCCTCCAAGACACACTTATTAGAGTATAACTAATTAATTAATTAAAATGCTGAAAGCTGAGCAGAACCCAATCCCTAAATTTATTACCCTATCTATTCTTTTCTGTAGTCAGTAGAGCTGTTGAGTAATGATTCCACAGTACAAGTATATACTTACTTCTGCTTGCCCAATTATTAGTTCTGCCCAAGTTTTCCACTGTGGACATTTATCTCTCTCTTCAAACGTGGTCTCATTTGAACCCCAGCAACACTGTTCATGGTTAAACCACAAAGCACTAAGGCAAATGCCTTCCTTTAAGTCAGTCATCCAGTCAGCAGCAATGTCAATTAATCCTGCCAGCGCCCCTGTTGTAGAAACAGTTAGACATTAATTCATGTAAACTGAAATTACAAAAAATCTGAAGAAAGAAATGTTTAAAACATCGCTGATTTCCAGAACCATATTATATTAGCAATACAGTGAGATTAATATTTCCTAACGAATCTAATATCTTGCATATTTCTCAGGATAATCACAGAATTGCACAGCCACAGGATGGCTGCAGTGGGCAAGGCCCTGGGTCTATCTTCTCAAACCCCATCTGCTCCAGCAGGGCTACCCAGAGCAGGCTGGCCAGGTCCACATCCAGGCAACTTTTGGAGATCTCCAAGGAGAAAATTCCACAGCCTCTACAGGGCGACCTATTATCACTGCTCCACGGCCTGTACAGTAAAAACTGCTTCCTCATGGTTCCAGTTTGTGCCTACCATCACTCATCCTGTCATTGAGCACAACTGAAAAGGGTCAGGGTCCACCTTTTTTGCACCCTCCCTTCAAGTATTTACAGACGTTGATGAGATTCCCCATGAATCTCTTCTCCAGGCTGAACAGGCCAGCTCTCTCAGTCTTTCTTCACAGGAGAGGTGTTCCAGTTCCTTCCCACCTCTATGGCCCTCTGCTGGACTCCTTCTAGCATGCCTAGATGGGGGGAGGTCCAGAAAAAATAATGTCTCTTCTCCTCCCTTTTCCTTTTATCTCTTCTTTTACCCAAGCTATACTTCTCCAGTATATACTTCTCCACTAAAACAAATGAGTTAAGAGTCAAAAGAGGACTCATAGTTTTCTGACAAAAACAATAATGCACCTTCAACAAACAACCTGATCAGGCTCCTTAGCTATTAGAGCACAGTTTGTACAGAACAAGATATTTTGAACAAATAATTCTTACCATGCCAACAATACTGTTAGAACATCGTAAGTAAATACCATATAAATGTCTCAGGGTGAACATGTAAAATTCCTACTGCAGGTAACAAGCAGTATAGAAAAAAGTAGCTCTCCAACTCAAAGCTTAGGAGGGATTCTGTGTGGCAACTATATGCTGAAAACCTACTGAAAAGCCCTCAGAAAGGCATTCAGTAGAAATTTGCTTCTAAGGGTTCTTTTTAAAAGTATTTAAATAACCTTATTTAAAGAAAATAAAAAAACAAAACACTTTTATGTGGCAACAGTATATTGTAAAAACACATCTAAAGTCAACTCTTTTTGTAAATCACAGAATGGCCAAGGTTGGAAGGGACCTCAAGGATCATGAATTTCCAACCCTCCTGCTGTGTGCAGGGCCACCAACCTCCAGATTTAATAGCAGACCAGGCTGCCCAGGGCCCCATCCAATCTGGCCTTGAATACCTCTAGGGATGGGGCACCCACAACCTCTCTGGGCAGCTGTTCCATTACCAGTCTGAGTTCCAGAAACATTTTCCCCTCATTTACTGATCTATATTTCCTAGTTTCCAGAGACCCTCAGTTTGAGATTCTGGGCCAAACAAATTCTAACACAGTGTTTCGGTAGAGTAGAATTTAAATTAAATCATCTGAAACACACAAACGTAAGACTTCTCCATGACTGAAATCAAGGCTATACTACTTACACTACTTAAGACTCACTGGACACATACAAGAGAAAACAACTGAGACTGAAAGAAACTGAGGAATCTCCATGAACAGAATTTGCTGGTTTTAATATGCACTGCATATTTGGAGCAGAAGTAAGAGAAAAAAAAAGACAAGACCTAAGCCACACAAAACCACAGCACTTTCTCACCCAAGTTAACATAAGCAATTTCCAATAATTATACACTCACAGTTTGTATATTCAGAGGTATATACACACTTTGCATATACATTAACCTATATGTGATTTGTGAAAGGGATTATGTATATATGTTAAGAAGTAATTATACACTTACCATGCCTTCTTAATAAGTGTATCCATGTTATGCAACTATGATCAAATCTTCCTAGGATTTAATCTAACAATTCTGTTTAAAAACACCTATTTGGAAAAATTGGGCAAAAAGTTTGCAGCCTCTTACTACTGCACATTTTGGTCACTCCAAACCATGACGATGGAAAGCAGCACAGCAACACAGTGAGGCCACAAGCTATCAAACAATATTAGCTGTAGAACTCATCCCTAAAATAAATTCAGTGGAAAAAGCTTTTGTTTCCTACTTCATTAGTAAATCCTTCCTGTAAAATGCTTTTACCTAAAAATCAAGATAGCCACTGTATTTTTTCCCTCATGAAATTAAAGTGCAAGCCTCAACCAGCTTTTGACAAAGTTGGTAGATAACACACAAAGGAAGAGTAAAATAAAGAAATACTTTTTTTTTTTTTTTAAATTACCTGATGCCAAGCCAGTAAGTGTGACTACGAGCCATCCTGACCATGCATCATACAAACTTTTTGTCATCTCCCATGCTGATTCTTTCTTCTTGCTGTTAATCTGCAGAGAGAAATCATTAAATAAATAAAATAAAATAAAATAAAAATAATAATAAGAAAGCAGAATAGTAGGCAAGGAAATCCAGACAAGAATTACCATCCCCAAAAGAAATGCATTTATTTTCAGAATCTCCCCCCCCCCTCTCCCCCCAAATCAGCTTTCTGCAGCAGCATGTCTTTCAAAATACATCCTTCCTTCTCTTACATCTCTGATTACACAACTAGACACTCTCCTGTCATTCAGAACATATTTATAAATTTCTTAGTAGTTCTGTAACTGTAAATCCTGTAAACTGTAAATTCTGTCCAACTTCTCTGGTCTCAAATGTTAAAATAAATAACAGCTGTGAGACTTCACTTTACATAATCTATTCCCAGATATGATTTGTCTTGTCATGATTTGGTGAATCCTATCATTCTATCCACTTGAATATCCACTAGATACTAACATACACATTTGTGGCATAAACACATTTAGAAATGAAATTATGAAATAAAGCATCGCACAGAAAACACCTTACTTTAAAAAAAAAAACAAAAAACATTCAATCACAGGACATATGTGCACAGATCCACTGCCCAAGGATCTTCCACTCCCCTATAAAGACTACAGACAGTGGAACTGCGGATGCTTTGCTTTTTGGACTGGTGTTAAGATTTCTTTTTCAATCATGTCAGAGTAAAAACACTGCTGCCAGAAAGCTAAAAATGGATGTCCTCAAAGAAAGCAGAATAACTACAGAGTGTTGAATGTGAAAAAGTCTCTTTCCTGACTCCTCCCTACAATTATGACTCATTTTTAACTATTCATTTTGATCAGCTAAAAATATTTCAGGAGAGATTTCATCTCCAAATTTATTTTTGTTTTTCGGGCAATTTAGTGTAAGCATTCTACAAGTTTTGCAATCAGGACCCAAACAGTGTATTTCTTCCCCAAAGATTATTAAACAAGTCTGTTAAATGACTGATGCTATCTTGTCTAACAGTAATACAGCTAGAGAACAGGTCACGAAAGAACTCATAGCAAAGAACATTGAGGAAGGTGAATGGCCTCAACTTAGAAGATCTGATAAATAAATCAAGTTTTGGGGTGAGAGAGTAAAAAGGACATTCCCTATTTTGGGTCCACTTTTTTTTGTTAAACATATACATGCTCATCAGTGCTTTTAGATATGAGAATTTTCACTTTTCACAGTCAAAACAACCACAGCACTACTCAGCAGTAGCACAGACACACCTGTACAGTATCACCACAAGCACTATCAGACTACTGCAAATTCATCTACAGTGGAAAATAGCCTTAAGTATACAACAACTGCAAGCAAAACAGTACTGTAAAACTGCACTGGGAAAGGGGGCATGGTGAGGAGGGAGGTAGAGCATGACTATTCCCACTCAGTTGAATTACTGCTTCAAGTCACAATGCTGTTGCAAGATTCCAGGCATCAGCAAATCAGTGCATTATTTATAGCATGAGGGTCGTTCTAGTTGATATAAATACTCATAAATTTAAAGTCTGCATATATTTATATCCACTACTAACCCAGACCTCAACTCTATCATCCAAATAAACATGTCTTCCAAGTATTGTTATTGATCTCATGTACCCGTCTATGCCTTTCTCTGTCTTTGCACTTCTCTCGAACCCAGTCAATGGTATGGAAGTCATCGTACGTTCCTACTCCAGGAATTGGTTCATCCAGAAGATCCAGTAAATGTGTTGAACTGTTGATGCTTCCTCCATTTGTCATTGTATAATGAGTTCCTGTGGCAGAGGAAAGACAATAATTCTGTGATAAACAGGAGTACTGCAATGTTCATGACAGGGCATATAAAATTACTGCGCAAGCAATTAAGACACTTCCTGTAATATGTGTATGCTATTTCATTAGCTGCTTTTTTTTTTTTTTTTTTTGTCATTCAACTGTAGGTTAAATTTTCACATTAGCAACTTCATCTTTTATGCTGTTTAAATAGAAATTAATGTATCACGGTCAAATTATTGTTTCACTTTGTGTGCAGACTCCTGAGAAATTGCAGTAGAACCAGCTGAAAAAATGACTGGCTCTGACACATTTAACTTGAAATTTATTTCTGTTTATGAACTATTAGAGGAAAAATTGACTAAGGGAAGAAAATCAGATAGCAGTTGAAGTTCATAGCACCTCAAGTTGCCAGTTATTTCTCAGTATTCATACTGTTGTTCATCACTCTCCTACATGTCTGAATTAAACCTAAAGTATTATCAACAGATCATGTGAATGCAGCTAGAAAATAAGAGCAAGTCAAGCAAGTAGGTTGGTGGGTTTTTTTCCTCATTTCAGGCAACTCTCAGAACAGACCTCAGTCATGAAAAGTTGGAAATCCTGTAAATAGAAAATGTCTTCTACCAATTTATCATCCTAATTCCTTTGCAGCCAGCTTGCACAGCAAAACCTCCCAGTAGTATTTCTTTCAGTGATCAGACTAAAAAGAACATGAGGACAATAGAGAATTTCTCCTTCCTCCAAAGAGGAGCAAAAAGTTGTTTTTTTAAGCTTACATATGTCAGTAATTCTGCAATATCTTTTGGTATATTGCAGATGGTATGGTACATTGTGAGTTCCTGTGCTACTTTTACAGACTCCAAGTATAATTTTCTGGATACCTGTCTGAACATCACATGGCTTTCATTCCCCCACCCTGAGCGCTTCTGCAGCAGTAAATGCTACAAAGAGAACATTTATGTTGAGGTTAAAACAGACAACAATGATTTAAAGAGTGGTTACTCTCACTTGTTTGACCACAAACCAAATAATTTGGCCAATGCAGACAGTACACCACAGTAATGTCTATTCTTAAAGATGAAATCACAAGTTGGCCAGCGCTACTGTCAGCTCAGATGGGCTCGGTCTCGTGGTGGCATTGGGATTTTTCAACACATCAAAAAAATCTTCAAAAATCCAACCTGGAAACTGTTTCTAAAGGTTATGAATGCCAAGAACCCCAGCCTAACCAACGACTGCCAATGATGATTTATTTAGAAGTAAAGCACAGTTTTTTCTCTTTAAACTTGTGAAGTCTGAGCTCTAGCAATGACAGTACAACACACAGCATTAAATTCTTCCACACCTCTCCACCATAACCTCAAAGTCTCTTCCCAAAGCTACAGCTGGTGTCTCTGACAACAGATATGAAGAAGCATTATCTGTATTTTAGTTAATAAAAGCTTAACAACAAGAAAAAGATCAGATTTACAAATGGAGGTGAATGTGAAAAGCTTGCTCTAGGATAAGGGATTCTGTTCTCTTGCTATTTCCAATTTTGGTAACGAGGAAAGAAATCTAACATACACACCTGACTCCTCAAAAGGGTAGGAGGATCTACTGGATGAGACAGTGAGCAAAGTCACACTGCAATAATTAGTTTAACCCTCAAATTTTGAGAAATTAAAAACAAACAAAACAGAAGTCATACTGAAAGAATTATTTTTACATGAAATTAACCTTTCACAAAGCAAGGGGACATACATTACAATTCAACCACAGCTTAATGATTAATCTGTAACATTTCACTGAAATTAAGCAGTTTCCAGAACCTGAGTGAGCACAGTAGAACAAAAAGCTTGCCTTTGCCCCAGAGTGTGGTTTTATGTCCTGCTATACATGAAACAGTATCAGGCTATAGGGAGCACAGCCTTGGGCCACGTAAGGCAAAGGGCATCTGAGAGCTGGAAAAACCTCACAAACAGCAGTGGCTGATATGACATCTATCACAAGGCGTGGAACCAGGTTCCTTGCAGGGAAACCATCAGGGATAGCACCACACACTGCACAGAAAGCATCTGAGCAGGATAACAATGAATTGTTGTTGCCTGGACACGCTAAAAATGCCATTGAAATTGTGCCAATTTCACCCTTTGCCAGCATTTGCTAAGTCACAGGATGGGATACATGTGGCACATCAAACACTGGGTTACAAATGATTACTGAATGATGGTGAGCAGATGCAGAACAAGATGTGAAGCTGAAGAGGTGATTTCCTTGAATACAGAGCTTGAATGCACTATTATATTGTGCCAAATGAGAAACAGACTGCAGTGACATCCTGCACTAGAGTGTGGTAGAAAGGCCACTCTGTAGAAGAGCATCAAGAGGACAACTGTGCAAGAGCTGACAATCAGTATGTAAGATACAGTCTGACAGAGATAGGACAGGACATTCTCTAGCTAATATGATGATACATTGCCTAGAACTATTCCAAAGCAGAATTTAGAGAAATATATCTTTACAATATTCCTTTCAATATATACAATATACCTTTCAAATGTCTGCATCCCTTTCTTTCCCTCCTTCTCTAGCACTCCACTCCATAAGTAGAGTTCCTCCCAGCTATAATGATTTTCAGAAGCATAAACACATGCAAAATTTCATCGTGTCATGCCACATTCATTATTTTATTTTCAGTTTAAAGACCGTGCTTAAATCCTTGCCATTCGTATGTATTTTTCAACACAACAGTCTAGCCTCCAAGCAGGAAATTATCAATTACCACAGAAGGTAATTAATACCTTGCACAGCCTCTAGCTGTAACAACTCCATTTTCCAGATGCACATATACCTAAGCTGCAATTTGGCTATAAAGAAAGTAAAGCCTTATTTTTTTTTTTTTCTTCTTATGCATGAGTTTACTTAAGGCTTTCTTAGATCAGGAAGCTGATAGCAAAAATGACAACTTTTGTTATTATAGTTATTCCAAACTAATTCATGTTACTACAGGGAGGCAAATATTAACTCCTCTCATAGGAAAAGTTACGAAGCAAATCTGGCACAATCCTTCCACACTTCACAAAACTTTAGGAGCCAAGGTAGTTGTCTCTTCTTAGAGTTCCTCTCCACCAGCATATTCACCAATCCTGTATTCTCAGCTCACAGCTAGTGAGCTTCTCCAGTCACACTGCAAGCTTGCAGACCTTAAAAGCTTCTAGACAATAAAAGGAATGTGTTTCTTCTCAGAAAGGGGACTGCCTTTTTCAGGTGATCCAACTCCTGTTGGTCTTGCTTGATTTATTCCCAGGAAGGTAACTGACCTCTGTTATCCTTCCATGTGCACAGCGCCAAGCCTTCAGCACAATCCTTACACAGCAAACAGATCTGGCAGTGATGAAACATTGCTTCAAGTGAAGTGAAGTAACAAAACAAAAGCAACCAACACATATATAAAACTGACTAAACAACTTCATATTTAGTCACAACTCCCAAACAAGAAACTCGGCTTTTTAACTGCTGGTATACTTGCAATAACCTGTCCATATTAAAGATCAGAATCACAGCCCTGAAGAGTATTTCACACAGCCTACTGAAGGAAATGTTTTGTAGCATCTTCACCTCACCACAAAAAAAACACCAAACCAACAAACCAACAAACACACAGACCAAACAACCCCACAAAATCCTCCACAGACCTAACCAACAACCCAACAACAAAATAAGCCATGAATACGAAGAGGTGAATGTTGAGACTGTCTTAGTTGGATTCCAAGTTCCCAGTTCCAGTAGTTTCAATAAATACCTTGCAACATGTTGGAAGAAATAGTTGTAATAAGCACTAAGGAGTTGGACTTGGTGATCCATGGGTCCCTTCCAACTTAGGACACGCTGTGATTCTGTGATTCAGGTGAACTGTAAGACAATGCATCCTGGTAGGCCTGATCAGAACAACGCGTAGAAAACCATGGACAAAACAGGAAGAAGGGAAGTAGATTCCAACAGCATAAAAGCACTTATCTCTCAGGAAGTGTTTTGTTTGTAAATGAGAATGAAGAAAAACCATCCGAAATAACTTGTGCGGATGCTTGATGGAGAAAGCAAGCCTTGCAGGAGCTGATGTACACCATACTGTTCCTCATAGTTTCCCTCTAAACATGAATGGATATAAAACAGCTGTTGGTTCCAAACATTGATCCAACTTGCATTTGTGTGACTAGTCTCTCCTCACATAAGGCAAGAACAGAGAAATTACAAAATGAATGTTTTATTATACTCACACAAGTTGTTTTAGACGTTACAGCTTTCTCCTTGCCACTTGTCCCCTTGAAGCAAGGAATCTCCCTTTCCTTACACTCTACACACACACCTCACACAAGCTGTTCACAATCTTGACTGACATTCAAACTATGACAAAACACATAACTAAAAGTTGATTTTTGTACATTGCAAAGCATTTGTTACGCTGCGTAAGGCACTTTCACCTCCTACTGTAGTGATTCCTCATACTCTGGCAACTTTGCAGATTTCTTTCCAAAGATTTGAAAGCAACACTTGGCAACATGCAGCTGATGGAAAATCCTGGATTTTGTTTGTTTGTTTTTAAAAGAAGACAACCTGTAAGTCTTGAGCAACTTCATTTAAAAAGAAAAAGGCAAAGACAAATACCTTTAGAACAAGAGCAAACCATTACTGACTCATTCACTATGACACAGTTTAAAAGTTTCCCAGATAAAGCACTTCAGAACACTAATAAATCAAAATGTTAGTGGCTGACAGTCATGTGAGGCTGCATTTCTCATTTCAAATCAAGTGCTCAGTGAAGGAATCCATTAGATCATAAACATCTTCAGGGTGCTCCTATTTCTGTCCCTGGTATAAAGAACTGAAAAGCCAACAGACATAGGTCCCTTCTTCTTAGGATTCTCTCCTCTGGGAATGACCTGGTTCCAGTTTCCACACTATGATTCAATAATCCCACTGAAGGTACATTCAAAAAACTTTAAGAAATGAGGATCATGTGCTTCAGTTATGTAAGTATACTGTTTCACACAAAAAAGGGGTTTTATAACATACTTGATGCTCCCAATTCCTGCACAGCTGTTCAAGAATCTTTCCTGTTTCCTCATGTGTAGTATTTCTTCTTGTATCATAAAAAAAAATGAGAAGTGGAACATCAATATTTAATACAAATACTGTTTCCTGGGTAATCAAGCAGTGCATAATAGATTTTTATGAGGTTCTGAACCATGTGCTTGCTTATCTAAACAATTACCCAATATTGTCTATAGAAGAAATGAACACAGATACAGTTTCCTCAGAGACCGGAACCTGGAACCTGAATAGGCTCAAGAGACTGGCTGGTAAGCAAGAAACCAGAGCTTTATCATAAATTCTAAGACCTCCTTCATATGCCATATAGCATATAATCTGCATCTTCTGAATTCATATCACAAAATACTCAGCTTGCATCAGCTTAGAGCGTTCCCTGAAATGAAACAACTCTCAAGCAAGTAATGCAGCAAGACTGAGCTAATTTTGTTCACCCCATTTCTACCTCCCATTCTTGGGCATACTCTTCCACTCTCACCCCTGGATCAGCTGTGTCACATCATGAGTCTGCACAGAAAACCAATCCAATATGCTGATGCAACTAAGCAGGCAAAAGCATATTCTGCCTTTAAACAGACCTAGAGTCAAGGTACTGTGCTTTCAACCAAGAATGGAGAGAGAGAAGAGATGGGGAATGGCTCACTCTTTTCCATAGCAATAAACTATCAGACCAGTTACACCGAAATACATGAACGGATCCTTGGGGTCTTGTTAAATTTTAATTATGTCTTTCTGCTGGAAACAATTCAGAACTCCTACATCAATATTAATATCCAGCCAGCATACAGCAATATCAGTTACACAGAGCTCAAATTCCCCAAAGATGACTGTTTAAAAAGGTTTTGGAACTGTGAACACAATAGATAAACAATGTCAATAGATTCAGGTTAGATATAAGGATTTTTGTCTTTTACAGTGAGGGTGCTGAGGCACTGGAACAGGTTGCCCAGTGATGTGGTTAATGAAAGTTTCCTTAGAAACTTTCAAGGTGAGGCTGGATAAAAGCCCTGTGCAGCCTGATGTAGCTGTGCTGTCTCTCTGTGCATTGCAGGGGAACTGGACTAGATGGCCTTCAGAGGTCCCTTCCATCACTAGGAATTCTATGATTCTATGATAACGGAACCAATGTCAGAGCACGTACAGGACCCAATTTCTCCAAGGTGTTTCTCTGTAATCTACTTAATACTAACACTTACAATAAGAATTCACTAGTTTGCTGCAGCTCACACATCCCATGCTCCAGAAGACGCACAACTACACAGTACTCTGCTCAGCTGCAGTCCGCCTGGCTGACATCCATGCAATGTGTTCTATTTGTGTTACTTCAAGCAGTGAGAAAGGAGGAAAAAAAATGCACTGCTGTGAGTGAAAATGAAGCTAATCAGTTTACACCAGAGGCTGGAATAAGCCCTCCTTGACATGCCCATACAAACCTGCTGAGGGCTAAAATCAGCAGGAGCTGTATCTTTCCAGAAGCCAGATACTAATCCAAGGCTTTGCTTCACCCGTGCCCTTGGGCATTAGGCAGCAAGGGGAATGGAGGCAGGGAAGAGTCCTGGGTGCAGTGTACACCATAAGGATTGTTTACACTTAGAACAAAGAAGATTTGTATGCACAAGGTACATTGCAGTGCCTGAGCTGCTTTTTGTATCAATATTCAGACTTCAAAATAGAAGACTTTCAGTGAAAGGAGAAAAAAAAAAAACAAACTACTGACAATTTATTTAAATTTGTCAGTAATCACTCAAGAAAAGGCATTAAGCATTATTGTCTTTTCCAGACCAGAAATAACTTCTAAATTTCAGAATGAGAAGCACAGTATGCCGTTCTGTCAATGCAGTCTGCCTGGACTTCAGTAAAGCCTTTGACATTGTCCCCCACTGCATCCTCAGGGAGAAGCTGGCTGGATGGCCAGGCCCAGAGTTGTGATCAGTGAAGGTAAATCCAGTTGGTGGCCAGTCATATATGAATATGAGCCAGCAGTGTGCCCAGGGGCCAAAAAGGCCAATGGCATCCTGGCTTGGATCAGGAATGGAGTGGTGAGCAGGACCAGGGAAGTCATCCTGCCCCCGTACTCAGCCCTGATGAGGCCTCACCTCGAGTGCTGTGTTCAGTTTTGGGCACCTCAGTACAGAAAGGACACGGAGGTGATGGAGCAGGTCCAAACAAGGCTGGTGAAGGGCTTGGAGAATATGGCCTATGAGGAGAGACTGAAGGATCTTGAGCTGTTTAGTTTGGGGAAGAGGAGGCTAAGGGGAGACCTTATCGCTCTATTCCAATACCTGAAAGGTGCTTATGAGAGCGAGAGTGGGGTTGGTCTCTTCTCACTGGTGACAGCTGACAGGACAAGATGAAATGGCCTCAAATTGCACCAGGCTCCCCTTAGGTTGGATACCAGGAAAACTTTCTTTACAGAAAGGGTTGTTAAGCACTGGAATAGGCTCCCCAGGGAGGTGGCTGAGTCACCATCCCTGGATATGTTTAAAAACTGTCATTCACTACCACTGATAATCAATGATCATTAAGTCTTTGTAAACAAGTAATACTTCACCCTTTGCTCACAGTTACAAATTTTCAGCCTCTTTAGGTTGATTTCCTAAACTGCATCAAATCACGTGTTTCACCAGCTACAAACTACTCTCTGCTTTACAACCAAAATTCATACAAAATGACTACAATATACAAGCTGAAGAAAAAAAATCTAAAATATCAGGAAACCAGGAAAACACTGAACAAGATTTAAAGAAAGAAAATAATCCAAATGCTTTACAAAGAGGAGAGTGATGATTTTCTCCCAGAGGGAATGAGAGGAGAGAAGAAAAACTAGTTTTAAAAAGTCTTTAAAAAGCAGGAGCTAAGAAAGTTGTATAGGGACACCTCAGAGTGAAGCAAAGACTTCTGTAGACCTGGATGCACTGCAAGCACACAGGAATCTGAGAAAAAGGCAAAGTGGTAAAATAGTGCTCATTATATAGCACATGTTAAAAAATACAAATAGCTTTGACTTTTACTTCAGGTGGAAGAATCAGTTCTCATTTCTTAGATGCAGGAGGAACAAGAAGGCTTTAGAGTGGAGCCCATGTTGTAACAAACAGTGACTTTAGGTGCACAAGTGAAGTGTTATAGGGATCCTCATGCTGTTAACTTTACTGATTAAAAATGAGATGGACAGCAGAGGAAAAAGAAAAAAAGTATGCAAATACGTGAAGTTCTGTACAGCAAACATTACAAAAGGAAAATAATGTAGCCTCTAAGGTAACAGAGTCAAGACAACCAAAATCTAGATAATCAGATTCCAAAATGCTGCTGCATGCACATAAAGAGCTACTTACGTATTCCTTTGGAAGGGAAAGACAGGATGCAACAAAAACAAGAATTCTGCTAATACGATTATTCCAAGTCAGGGCATGCTCAGGCCCAAGAAGAGCATAATATTGATTTCCTCATTAGCTTTCCAGACACCAGAACATGGCAAAGATTTCCCCACAGCTAATGGCGTACTGGGAGCAGTGGAATATTGTGACCCCCACTTTCATGCAGTGGTGATTGGACCCTCAGTGCACAACAAATGAAGTATATTGCAAGTCATTTTGTCTGACAAAAAAATTACTAAAATGATGTAATTTGGTATGCTGCTCTTCACGTGCGTGTTTTATTATCTTAAAAGGCTAGCAGCTCAACTGCAAATTATTAACAGCATAGCATTTCATTCATTTGGATTAAGGACTTCCAAAATCAAAAACGTGTTTAGTTATACATAACAAATACAAGTGGGTTAACAACCCCCAAGCTTGCTGGAGTTTCAGATTTACTACTGACAGCCTGGCTGCTAGGAATGCATTGCTCATGGTTCAAACCTTTAAAGGATGGTAAAGTGAATGTTTATTTAGGAGGGAGGGAAAAGGGAAAAATAAAAAGGGATGAAAATCTAACATGTCCATGAATGGCTGGAAGATCAGCAAGACGTTGATAATTGGACACTATCAAATGGGTCCAGCTAGGAAGAATAACAAAAATACACCCCAGGGGAAACAACTGAGTAACAAAAAAGAAAAAACATATACAATATATACTACAGTAAGTGGCATATATTACAAATTCTTCTGAAAATTTGTACATCAGCTAATTCTCATCTATGCAAACCCAAATCAGGACTGCAAAATGCTTTCTAAGGAGAAAAATAGCACTTTTAACTACCAAAGACAAAACTAGAATTGAGTTCCTGCAGTTATATTTCAGTATACCACAGCAGGTAATGAGGCCTAGACTAAGGTGCTCAGTAACTACATAAAGCATCAAGACAGAGCAAGGTAAATAGAGTCCAGATAAGAAGTACCCAGTAATACCTTGTGAGGTCCCATCTGCAGTACTGCGTCCAGGCCTCGGGTCCCCAGTACAGGAAGGACGTGGAGCTCTTAGTCCAGAGGAGAGCTGCTAAGACGATCAGAGGGCTGGAGCACCTCTCCTTCAAGGAAAGGTTGAGTGAACTGGGCTTGTTTAGCTTGGAGAAGAGAAGGCTCTGGGGAGACCTCATTGTGGCCTTTCAGTACTTGAAAGGAGCGTATAAACAGGAGGAGGAACGGCTGTTTGTGAGGGTGGATGGTGGCAGGACAAGGGGGAATGGTTTTAAACTGAGACAGGGGAGGTTTACGTTAGGCACTAAGAGAAAGTTTTTCACTCAGAGGGTGGTGTCACACTGGAACAGGCTGCCCAAGGAGGCTGTGGATGCCCCATCCCTGGAGGCATTCAAGGCCAGGCTGGATGTGGCTCTGGGCAGCCTGGTGGGGTGGCTGGTGACCCTGCACATAGCAGGGGGGTTGAAACTGGGTGATCATTGCGGTCCTTTTCAACTCAGGCCATACTATGATTCTATATGTTGTTACATTTTTTCACCCCTCTCATTTACTACTTGCTCTTTAAGGAAAAGATCAACAACTAATCAATATATATTCTAAGAATCTTCATACTTGATCTTTCATGGCATATTTGCATTAAGAAAACAAAATTATCTTATCATAATGAAATCAATGGATCGGACATAATAATACCTTACATTTCTCTTCATCAAATGTTAGTAAAGTCTGTTAATTAAATCTTCAAGTCCCCTAATGAGTTAAACAGTCATTTCATCATGGTTGGGGTGCAGCACTGTGGGCAAGTTGCTGCAGTCAATTAGTGCAACAAATGCTTTGCTGTTACAAAGCAGTTTTGCAAGACATGAACGTTATTCTGAAGGACTTAAGTACTGAATGTGAATAAAGGAAAAAAATTCCACACGCTTGAACAACCAGGCTTGTTCTCTCTAAGTATCTGCCCATTTTCTCCTAGCTTCTTACTCAACGCTCTGAGAGCTATGCAAGGAAAAACACCCTGGGAATGGTTCATTCCAGATTCATAGGTACTATAAAAAACGTTAAGAATACTTTAAGTTTCTGGTTTTATCTGTTGGCATTTTGAGCCTTGCTTTGGCAGCTAAGTGACAGTAACAGGAATTACTGTGGTATTATAGAACAGCAGGAAGTACAAGCAAATTTTAATGAAATCTGTTGCACAAACTGGAAAGTGTGCAGAATCAATTTTCATATGAGTCACATGCACTTGACAAATTCAGATTTGCAAGAAATTATGGCAAAAAATGACAGTTATGGAGTTCTGTTTGGTTTTCCTCTAAGTTTGCTATAGCAAACAGAAGAAGAGCACCAGTAAGACTGGTTTTGAAATACTATATTGGAACATTAGAAGTAGAAGAGAAATCAATGAAGCTGCAAAAAGCAACATGTCACAATGGGCAGTTCTCTTGCTGGCACCAAGGTGTGAACACTCAGTCTGGCCCCAGCTGTTTTCATGACAGAATTTGTAGATTATTTAGAAGCTAGGTGCTGTTTAGACGCCAGGTCACATTTCAGCAAACATCAAGCTATAATCTGCAGAGCTTCGCTGTGTAATAACGTGCTCTGCAGTTCGAACTGAATTTGAAGACATAACTGTAAGTCATCCTTGCTGCAATTTCTCCCCTTTTACAAAGCCAACCATTTCGGAAACGCGTTCCGCTCGAAATGCGCAGTAAGGAACAAAAGGCAACAAAAGAGGATTTCTCTCCGCACTGCCAACACCGGCTTGCTGCTAATCGGCTTCCTGGCCGAGCAACAGCGTGCGGAACCGCCGCAAGCTCCGGCTGTGTAAGAGCTCGGCGCCGTCGGCACAACCGCCGCGCTGCAACCCGCGGCGAGTCGAGCCTGCGAGCGCGCAGGGCAGTTCCAGAGGCGGACACGAGCACCGCGTTCCGGCTATCGGAGGGCCGAAGGCTGACGACTCGACGCGCTCCCACCGCTGCGCCCACAGCTCCGCTCCGCTCCGCGCGACGAGACGGGAACGGCCGCGCCCTCCGTGCGGCGCCGGCTCCCGCCGGACCCGAGCTGCCTCCCCCCGCAGCGCTCAGCAATGGGCCCCGTACCTCTTTTATGCAGCTCGCGGAGCGGAATGCCGTCTCCTCCGCCATCGTAGGGCAAGTACGGGTCGGAAGAGGCGTCCATGGAGGCGAGGAGCTGCTCCCGCCAGCCGACGGAAGGGCCGCCCGGGCGCTCAGCGCGGCCCCGCCGCCATGTCGGCCGAGCACAGCCTACCGCCGCCGCCTCGGCGCAGCGGCCGGCCGAGCCCCGCCCGCCTGACGTCAGCGGGAAGCGCCGCCGCCGCCGCCCGTTACCTGAGCCCGCAGGTGCCGCAGACGGCGGGACGCTTCCCGCCTCTCCGAAGGAGCGCGGCTCTGGCACTGTGCCGCTGGCACCGCCTCTGATGCCACAGGAGACCCCAGACTTTCCGCAGTAAAGGCATCTCTCGACTCCAAATCATCCACGCGACTTTGGTCTGAAAATGCAAGAAATCTTTGCGCTTCCCACTTCCGTACCTCAATAGTAACTAGGAGTCTGTACTCCTATTATAGGGCTCTAATAAAAAGTCATTCGCAGCAGGAGAACTACGGCAACAGGTTTTGTAATCTGAAAAAAAAAAAAAAACCCTTACAGAACGAGCTGTTAGTGCATTTACGACATGCTGACTGCAGTTCTACTCCACATCGGAGAAAATATGAAGTAAGGGTTACAGATAACTCACCTAACATAGTCTGGAAGATCATCGCTACCAAACGCCTCTGAACTGACAACAAGAACACACGACAGCAGAGCAGTGGGCAGCCTGTTAACCTGAACTTGTTCACTGCCCTGAGGCACAGGCAGTATTTCCACAGAAGTCTAAAATCCAGACTAAATTGGTAAAGACAGAAGATGCGACCAGCTGGAAGCTGTATCTGATAAACTTTAGATATAGGGGAAAATAACATCAAAGTCTTCAATGTAAAACTAATACAACTTTGTGCTTGCTTCATAAATTTTTTAGACCTTACCTAATACTAACTTGCAGAAGCTCTTCCAAGCTCACTGCTAGTAGCTAAGCTGCCAAATACAGTTCTCTGTATAGTGTTAAAGCAGAACAGTCCTTTTCCCTTCTCGGTTCCCAGCAGCCTGTGTTCTCATTCTTTATACCCACTACCATGGCAGGTATTACTCCATACCCTACACCACAATGAAAGGTGTTTTATTATTGACTATTTTTGTTTTAAACAACAAAGCAATATATATATATATATATTGCAAGTTACTCTGATCTAAGCAAGACAGTCTTTTTCCTCCCCCACTTCTGGAAGTCCATACAATTTAATACTTCCAAAATATTTTTCCTCTACCTGGTTTGAAAAAGTGCATCAGTTATTCCCATTGTGAAGACCAGCAAAATCCAGAACGGCAGTCATTGAAATGGTGCCTGTAATTAAGTAAGTATTTTGGAGTACATAACATTAGGAGCACTTCTTGCAAAGCATACATTTAGTTTTACAATCGCCTTATTTTCAATGACTGAGACCCCTTATAATGGTGTACCTGGGACCCAGAGCAGCACGTTCATACAGCAGCTTGCTTCAAAGACATTTCATCACAACAATTATACACTAAGGCCCCTATCCCAGAATACTCCTTGCCCAAATAACTTCATACACCTGAGTGATTCTATTGTTCTCAACAGGCAGGTATTATTGTTAAACATTACTTGGATACATCAATCTTTGCAGACGAGCTTTAAGTCCACTGTTCTGGAAATATCACAGCATATTTGGATGACACACCTTTAAAATACACTGAGAATGAAGAAAATTCTCAGTGCAGAATCCTCTTCCACATTTTTTGTTTCCTCTTATGAAGAGAGAGAAAAACACACATAAGATATAGGATCTGAATATATACAAACAAGTTAGAGGCCAGCCAGATCCAGACCCTGGAAAAGGTGCTTTCAGCTGACAGACCAAGGCTGATAGAAAGAAGGGAAGTATTACAAAGCTGCAAAAGCTTCCTTAGCCAAGGCTGGAGAAAGAATTATAATTGTGAAGCACCATTTCACAAGATCATACTAAGAAGTCAGCCAAACACCTTGCTACATATAAAGCAAACATTTTCTGTTCCCTCAATTACGTGATTTATTCTGGTCATAGAGCATGTAATTTCACTGCATCAGGTGATGAAAATTAAAATCAGGTCTTTTATCAAATATGCAGTGTAAGACTAATGATGCTGATCTTAAATAACAAGAGGTAACAAAAATGTGTCAGATAATTACAGATGTCAGTGTGACTGATGCAAAAGATTTTGGTGACTCTTGTCATTTTCTTCCTTATTACTCAAACCAAAAGCTTCTCCTTCAACAGCTAAAAGATAATGTTATTTTGAAAATGTTACACAAGAGCTATCTCACAAAACAGCTAGTATTTGGAATTTTGAAATTAATTTAATCCATATACACCCTCAGTTCACGGATACATATGAAAGCATCCACTTATAACAGGGTACCTAAACAGACCAAGTGTCCCAAACTCTATTGTTTCCCATTCTTTTTCTTTTCATTCTTCTTCCTTCCTACTTTATTCTCCTGCCTTGTTTCTAATTTCCTCTTTCATTCACCCTTTTCTTAATCCATGCGACCAATCTAGCCCAGATCAAATCACTCTGCCATCTTATTGTCTGCTTTTACCTAACTTGTCTCAGTGTGCTGATCCTGCAGCCCCCTCAGTCTGTGTTCATTCAGTACAAAACCACTTAAGCTTTCTTATCTGGGTCACACAAGGACAGCAGGAGGAAAACTAAAGACAATACAAGAAGAACAAACAGCCTTCTCCCAGTTCCAGACAGGTCCAGGGTAAAATAACTCAAAGGTACAATCCCAAGGAAGAAAAAATAGAAAGAAAAGGTTCAGTTGCATGCACTTTCAAATCAGACACAGTCATTTTTGTGGGTTTTTTTTTTCCAAATTACAGAACCCAAACTTATTTCATTCATTGTAAAACCGGCGCTCAATCACAACAGTATTGGCAAAAGGCTCCCTACCTCTGTATCAAGCCACAGTACACAAGACTGTTATTGTTTCCATTGCCACCTCATCAAAAGCTTCAATGCGAGACAAACCAGGGCAGGAACATTTGAGACTAAACATAATGCAAATGTAAACAAATGTATAACATATCCTGTTATGTACTTAAAGGCAGATGGGGCCTTCAACAAAACAGAAGTCAAGGAAGGAAGCCCAGAGGAATGTGTTTAATGGTAACACACTCCAGGTTTTATTCTATCTGCATTTCATTACACAGAAAGAAAATCGCTTGTCTTCTTAATTTGACTTTTGTTTTTTCATAACTACTTGTTTCCTACAAATTTGTGATTCAATTCTGCTTGCAATTCTTTTCACCCAGCAGAGAATACTTTATTCCAGGATTGAACCTAACAAGCTTGCTGCTTCATTGGCCAACCACAGGTACCTGAATTATGCTTTTACAGCATGGTATATCTTCCAGTGGTGCTTTTTGTCACTGGTTAAACACAGAATACAATCGAAGTCAAACCTAACTAGCAAACAATGCAGTAAAACAGGTCATACAGCCGCATTACACATTGTGTGATGAATTCTGAGATCGACTCCCCTCTTAGGACAGCTGAACTTCACTGCATGGCAGTGAAATATGAGCAAACGCTCCCTGTTGCCAGGCAAAATGTTAGAGTAGAAGAAAGAAACAGATTTTTAAAAGATCAAATAATGAAGACATTGTGCAGCACTAACATGTAACATCAAAAATAAAACATACAAAAAAATAAGTCTTCAGTCCTTAAAAGCTACTTTGACATCTCCAGCCAAAATACAAGACTGCTCTCTTCAGGTTTCTTTCCAGGTTTGTCCATCACACTGTTCATGATCTACGCCCCAGTGACAGTGGAAGAAAACCCTTGTGATCAGACTATATAGAGCTATCAGCCATGAGACTTTTATTTTTGTTTGTTTTTCTTTTTTAAATTGGCCACATTACATTCCCAGGAAAAAAATATCTTGTTTTACTGTACTAATCATGCAAGGGAGATTTTGAAATGAAAGCATGCTATTTTCTGTATATATAAGAACAAGTTGCTTTCATTTTCTGAGTTTCTTAGCTATTAGTTATTTCCTACCTTTTTTGGTTCTTTTCCTCTACAGGATAGGCAAAGATAAGAAAACAATGCAAAGGTGAAAAAGCGGTAGAACACTTCCCTTCTTCACATTTCAATCTGCTAAACATATAATTACAACTCACTGGATGGAAGATGTGGCATCTTAGTAGGAAGATGGCCTGACCAGCTTAACAGCTTTCTGTATGTTTATTTCTCCATCCTATAGCAACAGTGAAAATTCTGCTACTAAAATCATTTACCTTTTACCTAAGTGCATGTAAAGATATTGTCTTCATCTGTTAGATTGCTTTTTTCTGCTTTAGGGTTGTTCACTTCTGGCCAGTACTTTCATTTTGCAGTTTGGTTTCCACATTCAAGTTGCACCATCAGGTGTACATCTCCCTAGTTGTGCCACATATACATTAAGCTTACTTCCCAGCTTCATGCACATTAAATCTTCTCCATACATACATAAGCTGTATGAACACAGATGCAGTATCAACACCAGTTTTGTTAAAAAGAATACTGCACTAATTCCAGGCATACTTGAATATCATGAAATTACAAACTCAACACCCAGGAGAAGTCAGAATAAAATTGAAGATCTTCTACTTTATTTCTACATTTTACTTTATGTCTATCTTCCAAATGCTCTGTGACGTTCTGATCCCTTCCTTAAAGATATTGGAAAAGGTTCAGAAAAAGTCAATAAAAATGATTCAAAGCATGAGATAGCTGCAAGGTCCAGCTAAGCAAACCAAAACCTAGAATAGAAGTAAGAGAGGAGGGAATAAAGTAAGCAGCAGTGGAAAACAGTTTTAACTTATTTTTTAACCATCTTCTCTAATAAGAGCTACAACATTAGAGGATCAAGTGCACTATAAAGAGAAGGCAAGGACAACAATTTTTTCCTAACAAGTATACACTGTACACAGAAAGAAAAAACATTAGCTACAACAGGTTGGGATATTTCAGAGGTGATTAATACACTGTTCACTGCTTTGCCCCAATTAAATGATTGCTCTAACGTGGTTCTTTTTGGTGGGAGACATGGGGTTTTAATTGATGATTCTTTCCTCTCCGTCCCCTTCAGAGAGGACTACAACCTTTCACAGGGACAGCACTATGCCATCCATGCACTAATCCCTGTGCCAGCAGATAATAGGCCTCATCACAGTCAAGTATTCAGCAAGACAATCAAGATGTCCTAGTTCCAGGTCACCTTGTCCTAGTTTCATATCAAACATTTTGTATCAACATCAATTTCATTTCAATAAGCTTCATAACATCCCTTAAAAACCCAGTGTCTCAGTAAAAGGTTTTCCATAGCTGCAATGATCAACAAAAGGAATAGTTTAAGCAGTTGGGTTGTACAGGGGTGAGCGTTGAAGCCTGTGTGTCAGTCCATGTTAATGCACAGCCTGTGTTAGCCTAGCCAAGCCAAAACTCTGGCAGTTACAGCTGTTCTCAGCAGTATTTATACCTAGATTTACATTCAAAATAAAGCAAAGGTTTTCCACATAAGATGTTGAAACTTGTCAAAGAATGGTGTGCATGCTAAAGAACTACTTCACAAAAAGAAGGCAGTGGAAAAAACATCCCCAGATAAGAACTAAAAACATAGAAACCACCACTGGGTATAGAAAAGCCCTCAGCCAAACAGGACTACTACACAAGCACTCAGAGAGAGGAAGGAGCACTCACACACCCTGCTTTAATTCCTCCTTAAATACTCTGGGCCTCCATTAGACAGAATGCTGAGCTAGATCAGCCTGTGGTTTGATCCAGCATGGTTGCTCTTGTATATCAGATATACTGATATTCCCTTCTAGGGTGCCACCCATGCATATGAAAAGCTGTAAGTAACAGTTATTAATGGGCCAGTAAGCACAAATATTCTCCTATGTTGAAAACACTGGAGTCTGATACTGACTGGGTTAAAACTGTATCTACATCCTTGAACTGATCTGAGAGAACAAAGTAACAGTGAAATGAACAAAAGGTCATTAAAGCTGTTGTAAAACAAAATACGTTCCTTACCTAAGAAGCAAAATGAGTCCTTAAATACAGTGGAAGCCCAGGCTAACACTGAAAAACTACTATAGACTGTTCAACTAGAAAAGGATGAAGTGAATTTTCATTTTGGAGAATAATCATGTTAAAAAGGCAACAGATCACAGACAATAATCACACTAAAAAAAAAAGTAACATCACAGCACACGCCGCATTTCATAATCAAAAATCTTAGGGATTAATTGCAAGGCATGACATTTGAACCAAGGAGAATCACCATGACGATGAACAGGTAAGATACTTCAAACACCCACATCTCACACATCCAATAACTAAGATCATCTCTTTTTTTTCTCCTTAACCCCTTCTCCCTTTAACCCATGAATCTGCCAGTTAACTTTTCTGTTATGTTTTCTGCCAGGGATTTTTGAAGTCCTGGAAGGAAGAACCTTGTTAATTAGCTAGTTATCCATGTAAACACGGTGCATGGCTACTTGTGTTCCTGACAGATTAACACAATTAACTTCATGTGTTATCAGTAAAAAAGGTAAAAGAAAGTATAGTTCTGTTTTGTCAGATATCCTGTTTTCAGCCAAGTTCTAACATGAAAAACAGGCAGAGTCTGCAGCTCTCACTACAATTAGATAGGAAAAAAGTACATAACTGCACATTTAGCTATTTCAAAGAAATCAGCTGTGTCTCATGCTTGCTCTTATGATCAGCATCAATTATTTCATCTCCCTTCTGTATGGAATCATGTGAGAGCAAATATAATCTTTACCTAAAAAGTCCAGTGAGTCTTTTAATGCAAATATTACTCACTGGAAAACAGGGTGTATATAATTTCGAAAAGAGGTATGTCAGTTTTACACTATGTACAGAAAACAAACCACATCAATGGTGCAAAAAGACTTTGAAGACTGCTTGCATTTGTGGAAAACAAAAATAAACAGCTTACAAAATTATGAGAATTGAGGCTCTTAATGGAAGAGAAGTTCCTTTTCTTTGTATTTTTTATAAACTGTGATTGCCAAGAAGAAAAAAGTATACATATCCATGTGTTGTTGGAAAAGTAAGCAACCTCTAGATCTTCCTTGAACATTTAACCTCTCGTGTGATAATATTTTCTTCTTATATAGAACCACATGCACTTGCTGAAAATTCCATTCTGTTCCTCAAATAAAGACAACGTTAGCTGACAATGCCACATTTCAGTGCTACTGGTTAGAGCCCCTTTAGGAGGCTAAAAATTGAGTGCTTTCGTCTTTCACCTTACTTCAGACAAAGGACTCCAAGCTCACAGGTAAAGACCGTTTTGGGTGTCTGCAGTGTTTAGCATTATTATCTGCTGGCACATATTCTTCAGCAGTGCTGCTGCTATTGCTGTAAGCAGATACAAGCTACCCTAGCAGCAGCTTTTGAATTACCAGTTTACAGGTTGTCATATTAAGGTTAACTATTGCCAATTTTACGTTAACACCATATGCCAGACTGTAAACTGTCTTCGCACTGAAGTCACAATATAAGCAACTCAGTTTTTTCTTCAGCTGAAGCGAGAAGCACCATAGATATTGAAAAAAACTCCAAGCTCACCCAGGACACAGACTCCCACAGACAGATCAAAGTACCAAGACATGTAAACACCAGTAAGATCATTTGTTTGTAAACCATTTTTAGTGCACATAATCATCTGATTTCAATCAGTGCCCTGAAAAAACTGTAGTCTGACAACAATACAAAAATCCACCTTCCTGCTGAATTTGCCTTATACTTCAGCAACAACAGTTAAAATTGATGTCATCTTCTCTTATATAATATAAATGAATCTGAACTCTGAGTAAAACCATGGAAACCTCTCAGCTTCACTTCGCTGGTTGTTGAAATCAGAGTCATAAAGAGGGAAAAAAAAATTGAACTAAAACACAATCTTCAGGCTCAGCCAGTGGCCAAGAATTGAGCATCTCTCAGATTTTAAAGAAAGGCAAGAAACTGCAAGAAAAAGAACATTTCATCCCCTAATCCAGCTACCAGTTAAAACAGTAATCTGGTAAAACATTTTTCTTCTGGAAATTTCACTTCTGCTTAGAGACAGTATCTTTTACCCGTGTAAAATGATGGAAAATATTGAACTACTCCACTGTATTTTAATTATTATTTTTTTAAACTAAATACTATACTATCTCCTCATATCATTCCACTATGCCTACTTCTTTTCCATAGTGTTGCTGCTAAACCCGACATTTATGCAAATGTAACAGCTTCTGCATAACGTAACAGGTATACAATCAACAATGCATATAATCATGATATGACTGCTGTACATACAGACACGTACAGCAATACTGCACAGAATGGCTTAGATGGAAAGGGGCCTGAAAGATCATCAAATTCTAAGCCTCCTGCCTTGCTAACTTCTGTATTCTTCTCAGGTGACACAGCAAAGGATAGTTAACATACATACTTACAGATGGCGTGAAGAGAAATAGGATTGCTGTAAAACACCAGCAGTCAGCCTCCCACATGGAACTACAGAAAACCATTCAAACTGAAAATCAGAAGTGACACTAAAATAAGGCACATCTCTGCCAATGAAGTATTAATAAAGATACCCACAAGTTTAGGTGCTAAGCCTTTCTGAAGACTACTTCCAGCTAACGTTCACATGTTTTAGGCCTATATAACATAAAGGAATTTCCCACACGAGGCAAGTAGAATATATCATTAGTATTCTTTCCCAATATCACCCCATACCCACATGCTTTCACCACTAATAACTTGTCTGGCTTTGTAAGCCACAGTTAAATGTGACTGTTACTGTGAATGGCAGTACTGAGCAGGCTTTACTGAATCACTGTCCTGACAGCTGAAGGACCTACCAAGCTTACTGGAGGGGCTTGTTCCATTAACTTACTACCCTATGAACAAGGAAGGAGAAGACTACAATTAATTTAGAAATTCCACAATGTTAGCTTTTCTTCTGACAAAATGTACTTTTCCACTAGGTGAAGAAGAATTTCCTAGTCCAGTATTTTCCCCTCGTTGCACAGACTTCTTTTGTAAAAATCTATCATTTTGTATTTTATTGCATTAACTATAAAATTACAACAAATACTTCATTGTCCATGTTAACTTCTCCAAGTAGGGTAAATATATGCCTGTACTGTAAGCTCATCTGTACTCCAAGCTCTCTGTAGCAATGTAGCCACCAATTTACCTATATTACTTCACAATCGCTTTAAGTAGAGATACACTATTGCCATGTTCTACAAGTTGCAAAGAAACCAGGCTCACAGATTTTTCCAGACCAACAGACTTAATGTACAACCAAAATATACATCAAAATTGGGTGGGGATTTCGGAAGGTTCATCAGCTAAAACACAGCACTAGACTTAAGGGCTGTATGCACACGTAGTTCTGCAGGGCTCGCGGTGCTGAGAAGCATGAGATGTTCTGGTAGCTGGAACAAGTCACTCCCTGTATGATAAATTCTGAAATCTACTGAGATTCAACAGAACAAAAATAAGTTAATAACAGGAAGATTAAAGAATGAGAGTATGTAACAGAACAAAACAAAAAAACTAAGCAAAACAGCAACAACAAAAAACAGTTGCTGCTAAAGTCAGTAATGAAGAAGAACAGGGAAAAAAAAGACATGTGGTCCATCACAGAAGTGCTTGCTTGGTCCTGTCAGTGTGATTTGCTGAATTCAAAACATACAGAAGAACCGCCTCACATATTTAAAAACCTAAGGAATGAGAATCACAAGTATTCATTTCCTGTGTTTACTTAAAGCTTTTCTTGGAGATGTTCTTAAACCCTTGAAAAGAAAATTTGCAGCAGATTCTGATTTACTGCTATTTACTATTATTTACTCCCTAGAGTACTATTTACTATTATTTACTCCTTTCCATGCATAAAGATAAATCACCATTCACTTAGGTATAGTGCTTATAACTACTGCAAAATCCTGCTGTATGACCAGAACTGTGGCAAGCAGATATGCCATTAGCAAAAAAATTCAATCCCAGTACAGAAAATAGATTGAAATTTACATTCCAGTGCACATTCCAACACTTCAGAATCACAATAAGATAGGAACTGCTAGCATACGCAGCAATTAACATTGCTTTTGATGGTGCAAACAAAACTATCACCTCATCTACCTATGTCTGTTTATGGATATAATTTCACAGCAAGTAAGGGGCAGAATACTGGCTCTGAAACTGTTTATTCTACTGCAAATTGCATTTCTTGTTAATGTCTGAAACGATACAGAGGGTTTATATAGATAATAACCAAGGTATTTTCAGACTTTCTGTGTAGAAGAATTACATTAAACAAGCAAGGCACTCACTTTATTAAAAAAGACACATGCAGTACACAAAGAAGACAACTGTTCACTTATGATTTAGAACTATTAAGTACTCGACTTCCTAATGCTGATGTTTTTCCAAGTAATTCAGTAGAAGGAATTTTTATGCATATAGAGTGTGTCAAGCCTTTTCATACCTGCATCAGTATACAAGTTAAATAACTGCACATTCAAGACACACCTGATTACATATAAAGAAGACAGACGAGAAGGATGCTTGCAATGCTTCAACAACTCTCAAATATAATGGCAACATCAAAGTGTTAAGTATAGCAAAGAGGAAAGAGCGTGCCGAGCAGGAACACAAAAGTGTTAATGGGAGAAGAAAGGGTGATATAGAAATTAAAACAAGAGGCTCAGTTCAAATTTACCTGAAACAAGAGGAAATGAGAGGAAAATATTTTTAACTAAATTAATTCTGTTTATCAGAAATTTCCTCCTTTCCCTTCTTTATATTCTTCTCTTTGATCATGGCTAAGAGGATGTTAAAGCTTTCACTCCAGTAACTAATCTATTTAAAATAAAAAGGCAGACCTTCTCAGTTCTTTCTTCTTTGTACAACTTCAATGCTTTGGCATTGAATGCTTTGCAACTTTTCACCAAGTCAAAGCTTTACTCATGGTGTTTTGCACTGCTCCTAACACCTCTGCTTATAAAGTTTTTGCCTCTGTTTTGCAGATATGAAGCTAAATCAAACAGAAACAGATTTATCTGTTGATTTCTGTGAAAAAAGAAATATTGAAGACAGTTACGCCTCAGCACCCCCTTGCAGCTAAGCAAACTAGGCAGCTGCAGAACAGTCACCTTTCCCCTTCTTGACAGGGAGTCTGTCATTTGCCAGAACTTAATACCTGCCTTATATCAGAAGTATTTCCATATAATGCAACTGTCGGGCAAGAACACAGGAAAATTCTCCACAACTTTCAACTTTAAAGCATCCTTTTGAGGGAGAGATTAAAAGGAAATTTTGAATAGTTATGAAAACTAGTTGGTTCTGTTTATGTAAAAACAAAAACCCACACACAACCAATAGCAATTTTTAAGATTAAATTAACATTAACTTACCAATTGATGCATCACCATCCAAGAGATTGTCATCTTCAGAGGTCTGAAAGTCCATAATTACACCAGCTCCATCTAGAAGCTCCTCATCGCTGCTTGCACTGGTTATGCTGTTGTAACTGTTTCGATAGTAGCCTCTATGAAACAGCTGCTCAGACTCCATTTAGCTGCTTTATAACCTACGTAAAGAAAACGTGTTATTTGATATTTGAAAATGCAAAAAAGATTGAGGTTTACATTAGATGAAACAACACTACAATCACACTATTTAAACTTACAGGAATGTAGCAGTAATATAGAATATTATATAAGCATTTTAAACAAACATTTTCTGACATTTAACTGGTTGATGCTTCTTCACCCCTTTTCTTGGGCTCTCCTATGTTTAAGAAAGTATTTCACTTTCACTAAACGTGGCTGAAACGTGCATGCCCCACACAAACGTGCTCTGCACCACACCATGATGCAGTGCATCCATTCAGTGCTCAGGTTCAAAACTGATTTTATCTTTGTGCTATGGCTCCTTAGTCTGCCACCTGTTTCACTCCAAACACTCCAAAGCTGAGTCCCACAAACACAACTGTGCACATTATTTTGCAAGGAAAACATACTAAAAGGGACAACAATTCAAATTCAGCACATCTAGACAAAGCTTTCAAAACACATACACCCATACTTCGTATACAATCCTTTGCCTTGCAAATTGAAAGCCACCGAAACTACTTCCTGATCAGGAAGGAGTTAAGTCATGACTACATCTTGATTCCATGCTCTTATTTACCCTAAGCATGTCTCGCGTTTGTCATTACTCAAACATCATCATACTTTATTAGCTCCCAGCAGCTCAACCTCAGAAAAGTCATGGAACTATGCAACTACCTTCTTCACAGTCAGTATCTTGGCTTCCAAAACAGAAAGAAGTTTCTTTCAAGTAAATGCAAAGGACAACACCTGAACAATGAATACTACCAAAGACATTTCTGCAGTTCTCTTGACAATTCCTCAGTTTGCAGAATAGGGCTTTCCCTTCTCCAGGTTTCTACTCTAAGCTGGATTTTCAACTGTAACTGGGGGGTATGAATAAGATTCAATCTTTATTCCATACCATCCTGATTGTGATATTTTCACTCAGATGGATGTTTGAAAAGCATGAGTTTCGCTCAGACCACCTGGATTAAGGGCTATGAGGCTTCTGCCTTTCCAGCAAAAGCCAAAAACTTTCTAGTATTGCTTTCTCAAGAAGATATATCAGAAAAAGAGGAAAAGAAATTTACAATTAAAACCACTTTAGCAATGACTGTACTATATAAAGCAGTATATTATATATAGCAGTGACTGCTTTTTAATGAGATATTTTGTATTCACAAACAGTATATGACAAAGCATAATCTACCTTTTTTCAGTAAAAGAAATATCTCATTCCCTCCAAAGTAAGGAGATGCTCCCCCAAAATCCAGATCTTTTCCTTGTGCACTTTTTCTTCTGCTTATCCTCACATTCTCTAACAATTCACTGTAACTGCTAAAATGCTAAAATTTCTGCCATAAACATCCAGCCAGCTGGCAGCTCTAAAAATAAGTGATAGAACTTGTAATTCCAATCCCTCTCCTCTACCCAGCTGTTGGGTTTTATGAAGTATAACTAAACTGGTTGGCCAATGTCAAGAGTTATTTGCAGAGTTGAAACTCTGCATTGGCAAACAGCTCAGTCTTCTAAGCAGCAAGGGAGTTACCACAAGAAGGAATGAAAAGTTAAGTTTGCTGGGTAGCTGCAGATACAACTGTCAGCATGAGCAGTTGGGTGATTAACACAAAATTCTGTACTGATAGCTGTGAATCAAGTCATGTTGAGGGGAGGGAGGCAACAGAATCGATCCTCAATTCCATATGGGTTCTGATGTGACTACTGCCATTCACAAACCAGATGCCAAAGTTAGGAGAAAAAGCTTAACATGCACCAGTAGTTCTCCATTTAATCTGATATAAAGTATTATCAGGTGATAAGTTCATATTGTCAGAAGTCCAAATTATAGACAATTATATATGGAAGATTATAGAAGAGCTAAAACTTTCTATAGGCCAACAAAGCTCACCAGGACTCCTCAGCCTGGAAAAGACGTAATGCAGAAGAAGATGCAAGATGTCAGGAGAATCACAATAAGAAAGCCAAAATTATGAGCTGTTCTTCGATAGTCTCTATGTGTCACTATCGAAGAACAGCTCAGGCGGCAAGCAAAGGGCCAACTCTTCACATAGGACACAGGGATGTAAGCAGTGGGATCTTTGCCACTTTGCACGAGTATCCAACTGCTCATACAGCACCCTGACAAATTCAGGAAAGAAAAAAAAAAAAACCTCTTCAAAGACTATTGAAGATGACAGCTTAGGTGGAAACACTGGAGGCTGAGCTTTCTGGAGAAGCATATATGCTTATTCTCTTCCTAAACACTTCCCTAGAAATCTGCTGTTGGGCAAGACAAATCCCTTTGGTTTGGCCATTGTAATTCTTACAATTCTTCTAATCCTTATAATTTTAAAAATGATTTTTTTTCTTCAAAAACATCTTCATTCTTCTGCATGTGAAGACTCTTCTTAACCATATGCCATTTTACAGACACTGAGAAAAGTTCCTTAACGAACAGCCAAGAAAATTTCACCCTATCATGTGATGAAGCATATCCTATTTAAAAAGTACAACTACTTACAACTGGACACTATGGAAGCATCTCAATTTTTCCAACAAGCACATCAAATCATGACTTATAATTTATTCAGAATCTATACTTGAAACAAAGCAAAACATGCAGTTGTACCTACAGAAAACATGCCAAAAAGAAGTCTCATCACAAGCAGCCCAACTGTTTTGCTATTATGCTCACAGAAAGACCTGTTAACATCACCCTGTCTTTTATCAGTTGGGCAGTATCGTGAATGGAAGACATCCAGCACAGCTGAAATGAGTAGATGTGCATCACTTGCTGCATTGCTCACTGCATTCCTCCAAACTTTTCTCAGAAGAAAGAAAAAAAATTATTGATGTTAAACTTCACAGCTTCAATTCCTTGTACCACAAACTTGCTACTCAGAACAAGAAACAACTTTTTAATAACATTGCAGAAACAAAGTGGTGCGTTACAGACATCAAATCGTCCAATAATTGAGGAAATGCTTTCAACCTGATCTAAAATAAAACAGAATGTTTCATTGGTGAGAAACTGACAAACAAAACCAACAGGCTCTCAGAGCCACATCCAACGCACTGTGAAGAATCCCTGTATCAGCTCCACACAAACGTCATCCCGCACGCCAGCAGCTCCAGCACACTCATGCCCTCAGACACATGACAAGGCATGATACTGAGGCCTTCTGTCCTTGTTTTGAAGCACTGCCTGCTGCTGACAGAACTCTCCATCAAGCAAGCAGGAGCTCTAAAACCAAAACCATTCCCGTTGAGAACAGTAGGGAAGATTCTTAAGAACTCTTTCTCTGCATTCCCGGAGTCGAGCACCTCAGCTGCCTCCTACCTGACACAGTGTTACAGGTTGCTGCCCTCGAACAGCAGGCAGCAATGGCAGGAGGCAGAAAAGCAAGGCCACTGGAAAGTTAGCAGTCTACAATAAACTTCAATCAGAACTGAAGCTTAACTTCCTGAGTGTAACAGTCACTAATTTGTCCACCACCTCTACCCACAACTGAGGGCATGAGAGAAAACAGCTTAGGTGAACAATCAGTTCCCCTGTGTGCCTGAAAAAAAAAAAAAAGGGTTATTTAACAAGCTAAGACACATAGCTAGGGATGCACTATCTTGAGCTGTGTAGATGAAGGAGCTGAGATCATTTAAAGGTGCTTGCTCGTGTGACCTTCAAATACTGTCAGGCAAAAGAACTGCCTCACCACAGCAAAGGGCACAGAAGGGATGTGGGACAGACTGCTGAGAACAGCAATAACAAAGGACAGGACGAGCCAGGAAAACAGTCTTTCTATGGCTACAGCTGCTGGAGAACCAGTACTGTGACTGACCCAGGTGCAGATATCTGATAATCTGCTGTGGATACCAAAAGGTTGCTCTCATACTCGAGAGCAATGCAAATACATATGCAGTTGTAAAGAGGGAGAATACAAGAGAAGGATTGAAGAGGACAGCTTGCTGGTTTATAATGTCAGATTCAGCCTGCAGATTCCCTGCTCTATCCAAATTGGCACTAAGAGGCAAGCAGGGAAAAGATGGAAGTTACTGTAGACAAATTTCAAGCAGGAAAGAAAAGGTATTGCCTGAATGCTAGTCAAGCTCAATACCCCGAAAAAGCAAACAAAAACAACACCAGATTCCCAGCAGCTAGTAGTCACAGTAAAAATATGCATAATAGACTTTTTTTCAGCTTAAATTACCACGAAAATCCCAAAGAATTTACGAAAATAATAAGATATTACATTTGCCTTTTTTATGAAGCATCATAGTTTTCATCAAGGGCCTGATCCAGAGAGAAAGCAGAATAAAAACCCTTCAGATTATCTCTGAAAGAAAGAAAATTAGAGAAGTAGTGCTCTGCAAGGATAATGAAAGAAGATGTAGGCAATAATCAGGGACATGAAGGATTTGATGCTGCTCACATACTCAAGGTTTCTATGAAAAAAAACCTATGAAAGGAGTATAATAAGAAAAAGGTGCAACTAAGTGGTCACACTATCACTGCTAACGTATTTCCACAATGCCCAACACAACTCTTCTACAGAGCAGGTTAACAGAAAAGCCTCCGATACTAAACAAAAAACAAAAGCTAATTAAAGCTGTGATCTCACTTGCTTCATCTAGGGAGAGGGAAAAAAAGCAGTGAGCATACAGGTACAGCAAGTTATGCAAGATTAATCAAACACAGCGCAAGCAGGAACTACACTGGTAAAGAGGAATAGCACAGAAACAGCTACGTCTATAGCAGTCAGAGCAGATAGGGCTATTGCAGCTTTCTGCACAGCCCAGTACCTCAGGCATTTTCCTTCCCTCAAACACCAGACATCTCGCCCATCTCTCAGGCCCTGCAATGAAAGGTCAAGCAGAGAAGCGAGTCAGCTGAGGGAGTCATTGTGAAGTGTCTCTAGAGAAGATGGAGTAGGACAGGAAGAAGTCAGATTTGCAGGACATTTGTTGTCAGGCAATGTGTACAATCTGCAAATCTTTGCTATGGGATGTTGCCCCAAAAATAAGCATAAACACACTTTTCTGTAACTTCAAGGGCTGCAAACAAAAAGCATCTTAAGTTTTTTAGTCTTTTGGGAGGTTTAGAAGGGGATGGGTGAAAACTTAGAAGTGCTCTTCCAGATTCCAAACATGCTTTAAGCAGTCGAAATAAAAAAGGAACAAAAAAATCAATAACGAAAGGCCCAAAAGCACAACATAACCAGAACAGCTCTTTCCCAAAGTCAGAAGAATCCCGAGAAACCCCCAAATCTCTGTAATATTTAGTTTTTCCTATCACTACCAAGAGCTAATCAGCAGTCAGCCATCTGTCCCTTAACTCAAGCAAAGCTTCTTGCAAAACCTCCACGAGGACAGTACCTACTGAGAAAGGTTATGCAGACATAAAACAAAAGCAGATGAAATAAAAATGCTGAATGTGATCTTCACACATATGAATGTGTTCTGTAGTTGAGGAAATGTAATAGCAGCAACAGAGGAGTTATTTGCTGCAATCAAGAAGAAAAAAATACATAGAATTTTAAAGGGTTTGCATGGTAAGAATCTTGAAACGTGATCTAAACAATCTAAACAAATGATATAAACTAATCAGAAATTCCAAATACAACATATAAACAAACAAATACACAAATACATATATCTCATATGTATTAAGGAGAAGGAAAGAATAATGTCATTAAAACCCACACTTATTATCTATGTCAAAACAAGTGCCTGAAAACTGGAATCAGTCAAGAATGTCTTTGAATACTTAAACCCAAACCTTCTGTATTGCTTTTTTGTTGTTGTTGTTGCTGTTTCCTTGTTGCTGTGTAAGAGCACCCTTCATTAAGAATTGGGTTCAGGTGTTACAGGGCTGTAACAGCAGTTATTGGGTTCAGGTGTTACAGGGCTGTAACAGCAGTTATAAAACAAAGGCTGAGCTGGGCTCACTCTGTCATCCTTAGCCAGCAGCATGAAACCTGTATTCCTACTTCCATTGTGGACTGAGCCCCTATTTGCTCATTCTGTCACATGAAGAAAGCTAGCAAGAACGTGGTACAGCTTCTAAACTTCAGTTTTGGAAAAGGGGTGAAAGAACTGTGAGAAATTTCTCACAGTGTTTTTCTTGTAATTAGCAGAATATTCCTTCTGTGAAAGTGGCTTAAGAATTATACGCTTCAAGCCAAACATGGGAGATATTAAAGAAGTAGCAGCATTCCTTAACTTCCACAAGTTAGCACAGAGTACAAAAATTCTTAAGGATACCCAAGAAGCCAAATTATTAAGAATGTGACAAATCTCAGGAACAGGACAGCTCCTGTTGCAGCCATGCAGTGAGAAAGGATTCTGGCCAAATTACAGGTCATATTTAAGGAAATAAAACATAAAGCCAGTTGAATAAAGTTCCTTAAGTAGAAATATAAATTGTTATCGGTTAGATGTTAAAAACTAATTCAATTGATGCAGTAGGTACTCTCAGAGTAGAAGAGATTTCAAAAAATATACATATAAAAAAATCTCATTGTGGTTCTGTTCACTGCTACTTCCAGAACAAAATTAATCTTGATGGCATAAAGAGACACAATCCCAAGTGTTCTCTACGCAAGAAAGCAAGCAGGGACAAGCACAGAAACACACAGACAAAGCTATACTTCTATGATACGTACCAATACAGAATATCACCACTGCTTCTGACCTTCACAAAAGCGGAATCAATACCAAAAACTCATTCTACTGCACTTTTTATCTTCCTAGGTTAAAAAAAAAAAAAAGAAAACAACAGGAACTGACAGCTTACACAGCAGATGAATACTGAACACATGCTCCCAGTCACATGATGAAAAACATTAAGGCTATTGACTTAAAGTATTCAAAACTACCTCATCTCCACTCTAAAGTGTCCTAACCCCTAAGGCTATGGCTACCCACAGTAGCCAAAGAGTTTCTACCACCTGGCACAAGCACATGATCCAGCTTCCTGGAAGGAACTGATTCTTTCACGTTCACCAAATTGCTGACATGAATACTGTTTGGTTGCTTTCAAACCAAAATGGCTGAATTAGCTGAAAACTCAGATTTAAACCTCACCTCATCTACTGATACATCAGAAAAATCTCCACTGTCAGAACCAAAGAGAAGTTTTCTGCATTACTGTGCATTCTGCACAGTGATAAGCAGTGAAGTGGTAAAGTCTTTCAGTGCTTGGGTTTTGTTTAAAAAACAAACAATGTAATCCCTTTGTACAAACCTAGACTAAATATAAAAGCAAATGTAACTCTAAAGCTTAAGCTTCACAGGCAATTGCTGATCTTTAGCTGAGTCACAATAAAGAAATGGTCCTTGGTTGCCACTTGAGATACAAGCCTAAAATGCATCTAAGATTTGGCATTAGTTTTTAAACTAATGTCTCAGTACCTACAGCTATAAATACTCTGTCAAAGAAAGAAAAGAGGGACTCCTTTTGGATTCTTCTTGTGATCACATTGAGATGAGAGTAAAACTGAAATTTGTTAGGGGAACTGAAAGGCAAAACTCACTCCCTTTTTCAAGGACAGGAACTATGACTGCAGGTGCCATTGCAGACAACACGTTTTATCTGTTTAGTCTTCAGCCATCACATCTGTTTGATGAAAAAGGACCAGCAACAGTATGCAATCTTCTCTTTATT
Organism: Phasianus colchicus; assembly: GCF_987193195.1. NCBI lineage: Eukaryota > Metazoa > Chordata > Aves > Galliformes > Phasianidae > Phasianus > Phasianus colchicus. Next base: position 15,252,310 of record NC_143439.1, on the reverse strand, counting down.
GCTTTTATAGCAATTTTGTTCCTTTTGAACATGAACTTGTATTGCAATTATCCGAGAGGCACAGAAAAAAAAACTGAGCAAAGCTTTTACACAACACCATGACTACCTGAGATTCTATCATTTCTACCACCTTCATCTTTCCAGAGAAATGGCCAGACAGCTTCCAGTTATGTGCTCAGACTCACAAATTCAGGATCTCACCTGAACTGACTGCCTTCCAGATAATTTTGTTTGAGTTCAATGCATTTTTATCTGAATGATCGTAAAGTAGTCAAGGAAGTAAAAGAAAACTTGATAGAAAGCAAGTAAGAGGCCATCACAGAAAAGAGGCTCTTGGAGCCAAGACACAAAACCATCAGAGTGCTGACCCCAGCAGAAAGAGAGTCACACAGAAAGTATTCAATCTTGAGAGGCAATATTATAAATGAGGTTTATGAGACTGGAATCAGAAAAAGCAAGGTGAGGAAGGACTGAAGAGATGCTCAACCAATAGCAGGACCTAGCTGATGGCTGCCCTTCCTGGCTCCAACCAGGCAGATGTCACCTGATTTCTGTCAGCACAGCATTTCTTCCCATTACTGATTACCATTCCAGCCATAAAACAGATCCGTTAAGGAGCTTGTGATATTAATCTCTGATATTTTGATATCATAGATTATCAGTTGCTTGTTTCCTTCTTTTTCCTTTTTGAAATACAAATGCACAGGCTAACCCTAGAAGATATATCCATAAAAAAATAAAAAATAAAAAAAGGATAAAGAAAGAAGAAGGAAAAAGAAAGATGCAGCAAAGCCCCAGAGGCACTGACGCCACCAGAACTGAAGCATGCATTACATCAAGCATATTAACAGTTCCGAATGCAAACCAAGTTCCTCTCATTGAATATCTTCTTTCCAGGTGCAAAGCTGAACTGTCAAGTACAGCTTCTAAAATTATGCCTGCTTTGTCAGGTCCTACACATGGATGACAGGTTTCCGGCAGGAGAGTCTAAAGTGAAGTTATTACTGTTAAATAGAGGTATCAAGTTGAAAGCAAGGATTAATGTCAATTATTTTAGGAGAGGAAAAAAAAAAAAGTGGTTCCTTGAGAGCTTTTGAATTTTGGAAATTGCAATGAAAAAAAAATGATTCAGCAATACTCCAAATGGCATCCAATACAAGAAAAGTTTAGATGTGGTGAGAAGGGACGTGGTCAGTGGGGCAATATTGCTGGTAGGTAGATGATTGGACTGGATGATCTTAGAGGTCGTTTCCAAGCTTGGTGATTCTATGCTTCTATGAACTAAAAATGAGTGTTTGGAAGCATATGGAGAACTGGAGAACTACATTTTTTTCCCAACATGCACACAGGAGACAAATTAATAATGGACACCTCACGGGAAATGCTGTAGTAGATCAAGAACTACAGACAAATCAGCAAAACCCAACAAATTTGGCAGAGAATACTAATTGGAGACAGGAGTGGAAGGAGCTCTAAGAGAACTAACATTCAGGAAAAGGAGAACTTTGATTTTAATTGGCAGGATGACAAAATACCGAGTCACCTCAGGAGCTGTAATTTAAATGTATTACTGAAGTGAAATTGTAGTTTTACTATTTGGATTTGGAAATGTTTCTTCATTAGACTATACTGTGGTACAAACACTGAAAATGTGTATGAGTACTCTCGTTAACTTCTAGAAAAAATTATGAGAAACAAGCAAAAAAAATGAAAACAAAAAGTAACCAGTCTAATTCCATACCTAGAAACCCTAAGCATAATGCACAACAAATTAAAAAGCTAAACATCTAGAAAGTTCAAGAGTAAATAGCTGATCAGACTCCAGAAGTCATTAAAAAAGTCTAACCTACTATGAAGTTACACATTCTCTTATTCCAATTCATTTCCATGAGCATGTATTCAAGATTATTTGCTACATGATATAAACAAATGTGGATCCTACAGCTGAAAACATTTACAACTACCCTAATGGCTTTGTTTAGAATCGTCTCTATTATGCATGAAGCCCAGAAAACACTTTGTCAATTCTATTCTCTCTGACAATAGCAACAGCTATTATTGAGTCATTAAATATAAACATTATCTCAAAATTGTATGCCAATTTCTGAGTTTCTACCTTTTTAAAGCAGAATACATTCCACAAAGCAGCATTATTTTCACAACCTGTATAAATCTCTCTATTAAAATCAATTTAAATGCTTTTTTTTTTTTTTTTTTTCCCCCTCTAATCATTCTCAGAGATCATTTTACAAAGGTTTCCAGTGTTCAGAAACAAGAGTTAAATAGCTACGGAAGTTTGTAATGGTCAACTTCCTAATATACTAATATTCAGAAGTTACTGAAGCCTGAAATAGGAACAAGCACAAAACACTGCACACACCTCATTATTCACAAGCACAGGTAAAGAGCTGGCCTGGCACATGAGCAGCTTTAGACGTTGGCCAACACAGAACCTGTGTTTTCACATTATAAAGGAAAGATTGCTGCGGGGAGCCCAGTTACAGGAATGTGCCTTCAGAGCACACAGGTGTAAAGCTGAGATGTGAGTTTGGGGAAAATGAGCAAAGAGGATGTATAAGAAGACTTGTGCACACCATCACTGCTGCTGCTGACCCTGTGCAGCTTGCTACAGCTGCTGCCAATGAGGTGACTAAGCAAGAAGTTGAGAAACACACAGCCCAGAGTCTGAGAGCTATGAAACTATTCAAACAATTTCAACAGTAGAACTTACATTATCTTTCTTTTTCTTTTAATTATGAGCAGGTTACAAATATTCCTACTACCAAATAAGCCTCTACCCTGATCTGCACAGAAGCACCTATCCACATGCATATGAAGTCACATAAATAAGGCGAGAGAAAAAAAAAGTGAACGTTCCTAGAATGCCCTTTGGCAACGTTTGCCAACTTGGAACAGCAGTCCCAGCTTTTGTGCTTACATTCAGATAGCACAACTCTGTTATCCAAATATCAACAGAAGGTGCACACACACACACATCAGAGAATTGTAGGGGCTGGAAGGGACCTCCAGAGAGCATCGAGTCCATCGAGCCCTCTGCAAAGCAGGCTCTCTACAGCAAGCTGTACTGGTCCATGAGGATCTTGAATATCTCCAGAGAAGATGACTCCAAAACCCACCTGGGCAGCCTGTTCCAGTGCTCCGTCACCCTCACCATGAAGAAGTTCTTTTGTACATTGGTGAGCAACTTCCTATGCTCCAGGTTATGGCTATTTCCCCTTGTCCTGTCCCGACAGACTGCTGAAAAGAGGTTGGCAATGTTCCTTTGTCTCTCACACTTATGATATTTACAAACATTAATAAGATCCCCTCTGGGTCTTCTTTTCTCAAGGCTGAACAGACCCAGTTCACTCAGCCTTTCCTCATAAAGAAGATGCTCCAGCCCTTTATCATCTTTGTGGCCCTCCACTAAAAAAAGATCCCTGTCTTTTCTGTACCGGGGAGCCCAGAACTGGATCCAGGTGAGGCCTGACTAGGGCAGAGTAAAAGGGGAGGATCACCTCTCCCGACCTGCTGGCCACACTCCTTTTAATGCACCCCAGTATATCACTGGCCTTCTGGGATACAAGGGCACATTGGTGGCTCATGGCCAACCTGTTGTCCACCAGGAGCTCCAAGCCCTTCTCTGCAGAGCTCCTCCAGCAGGTCATCCCCCAAACCGTACTGACGCTCACCATTATTCCTTCCCAGGTGCAAGACCCCACATTTGGTTTTGTTAAATCTCATCTGGTTCCACACCGCCCAGCTCTTCAGCCTGTCCAGGTTCTGTTGAATGGCAGCACAGCCTTCTAGAGTATCAGCAACTCTTCCCAGCTTTATATCATTGGTGTGCATGCCGAAAATGGACACTATCCCTCGTCAAGGTTGCCGATGAATATGTTAAACAAGACCAGACCCAGGACCAACCCCTGGGCAACACCACTACTCACAGGTCTCCAACCAGACTTTGCATTGCCCATCACAACCCTCTGAGCTTGGCCATTTCTTAACCCACCTCATCATCCACTCATTTATCCCACACTTTCTCAGCTTCGTTATTAGGACGTCGTGGGAGACAGTATCAAACACCCAAAACCCTGAAGGAAAGTGTGAAAAACAACGCATCACACCAGAAGTGTTTATTCAGAGATTTAGAGAATACTGCACAACAAAACCCAGCTGTTCATAGAACAGCCAGGAGTGGATTCTCACTAACAGGTGGCCAAAACACCAGTCTATGACATTCATGAAGAGCAGACACCAAAAGGTGTGAAAATCTTTCCTGGTTAAGGATTTGGATAGGTTTGTTCCTATTATAAGTCAATAAGAGATGTATATATAGAGAGAGGAAAACAAACAAACAAACAAACTACTACAGTATTATTTTTAATCTGAAAAAATACACCACAGACAGAATAAAAATAGCAGTACTGTAAAGCACTCATAAAAAGGATACTGTAATGATCTGGGAAAAGGCATCCACAGAACAGTGAAAATATGTTCCTAGAAACGTTACAACGCATGTTACACTCAACATCTGCTATTGGCTGGCAAAGAATTCTAAGGACTAACATACCACAGAATCACAGAATGGCCAGGGTTGGAAGGGACTTCAAGGATCTTCAAGCTCCAGCCCCCCCACCACATGCAGGGCCACCAACCTCCACATTTCATACCAGCCCAGGCTGCCCAGTGCCCCACCCAACCTGGCCTTGAACACCTCCAGGGATGGACGGGGCATCCACAGCCTCTCTGGGCAGCTGTTCCAGCACCTCACCACTCTCTCTGTAAAGAACTTCCCCCTGACATCCAACCTAAATCTTCCCTCCCTCAACTTCAAACCATTTCCCCTTGTCCTGCAGTTATCTACCCTTTCAAAGAGTTGATTCCCCCGCTGTTTGTAGGCTCCCTTTAAGTCCTGGAAGGCTGCAATGAGGTCACCCCGCAGCCTTCTTTTCTCCAAGCTGAACAAGCCCAACTCCCTCAGCCTGTCTTCACAGGGGAGGTGCTCCAGTCCCCTGATCATCTTTGTGGAGAGGGTCTCCTCTGGACCCTCTCCAACAGCTCCCTGTCTTTCTTGTGCTGGGAACTCTATACCAACAGTAAATAGACGGAAACAAAAACCACTTTTCATTTTCCTTGCCACAACACACACTGCATTTTCTAAAGTGTTGTAGGCAGATGCAAAGCCATTTTGTTTCAAGCTATGCGATCCAGGCTAGCTGCACTTTTCTCAAAGCAGAATTACCCCCCCTGAAAGCCCCGAGCTGCAAGTTTAGGTCTGTCTGCTAACCAAGGAAACATCAAACTGAAAGCAGTTCACCAGTCCAAGACTTTTATCTTAGAAATAAATAACAGTGCCAGTTGACAGTTTTCCCCAAGGAAATCAGTTTTCCATTACAGTACACTGAAGTTTCTTAAAACAGACAAACAATAGATACTGATAAGTGTCTGCTCTCAAACCTGCCATGCCAACACGTTTTGCCATTCAAGTAACTGCTCTAGCAGGGAAGCATTTACGTTGCCACGGGATACAGAACATAAAACCCATCACGGCTCCACCAAGAAGAGAGAACCGAACGCAAGAAGCGTCGCCGCTTGCTCCCGCTGTCACGGCCTCGATTTACCTCGGTTAGCGCTTTAAAGTGTGACACAGCACATTTATTATCCCGCACAGAACACATCCCCACCAGCGGCACGACTTCGTGCGAGGACTTTGGCAGTCAGGTGAGAAGGGGCACGCCGTTCTTCTACCTCGTTTCAGGATCACCCCGGGCTGGGTATCCGCAGGGCACCCCTCCCTTCCCGCTCCAACCGGCAGAGCCCCGCCCCGGCCCCCCGCTCCTCGCAGCACCGAGACGGGGCGAAGCGTCGCTCAGCCCCTCGCTCGGCCCTCACCCGGCCGCAGCCGCCATCTCGGCCTCGCCGCCAGGGAGCACCCGGCGCTCCCTCGCATCGCGTCGCGCCGCCGGAAGGCCCGGCCCTACCTGCTGCTCCTCGAGGAGGCGCTGGCGCATCCTCCCGCGGCGGCGAGGCGGGGTGGCGGAAAGGCCACTCACAGCGCCTCGGCCCCCGGCCCGACGCTCGCTCCGCTGCCCGCAGCCCCGCCCCCGCGGCCTGGGGGCGGGGCTTCCTCCCTTCCTGCTTTCCTTCCTCCCTGCCTTCCTCCCGCACGCACGTCGGGATCGGCGGGACGGCTCGCGCCGCGGTCTCGGCCGCAACTTCCGGTTCCCGCCTCCAGGAGGAGGCGTGACTTCCGGGAGGCCGCCTGAAGAAGCGGCCGGTGAGGGAGGCGGTCCCGGCCCGGCGGGGTCGGAGCGGAGATAGTGGAAGGGTTGGAAGCGGCAGTGCAGGTATAGGAGCTCGCTCGGAGCTGCGCTGTGGGACGTGCTCGTGAGGAGATGGGCTGCGACAAGCCGTCCAGGGCGTGCTTTGCGGCCCGGTGAGGCAGCCGCTTCCTGAGCGTGTCCGTGGTGACGCCGGGACTTGTTGCACAGCGCTTGACCGGCCGACGCCCTGTCAGCGCGAACGGCTCTTCGCTCTCAGTTCTCATAAGATGACATTGGTGTTCATAGTGAGGCTTTCTTAGATGTCCAGTTTCGCTCTGAAATATCTTTCCTGTGCTTACAGGGAAAAACAAGCATCTCCAAGCCGTAAGGCCTGTCATTTTACTTGTTTTCTTTCCCAGTAATTATCCTTAGGGAACGACGGGGGAAATGGTAGGACGAGGGGAAATGGTTTGAAGTTGAGGGAGGGAAGATTTAGGTTGGATGTCAGGGAGAAGTTCTTTACTGTGAGAGTGGTGAGGTGCTGGAACAGCTGCCCAGAGAGGCTGTGGATGCCCCGTCCATCCCTGGAGGTGTTCAAGGCCAGGTTGGGTGGGGCACTGGGCAGCCTGGTCTGGTATGAAATGTGGAGGTTGGTGGCCCTGCATGTGGTGGGGGGGCTGGAGCTTGAAGATCCTTGAAGTCCCTTCCAACCCTGGCCGTTCTGTGATCCTTAGTTCTGTTTTTCCTTTCTTCCAGTTTTGCAGTAAAGATTACAGTAAAGATTACTTATGGTCTCTTGTTTGTTGGCAGGTTTAATTTGGTTTTATTTAACTGTACTAATCAAGCTTTTGCCTTTTAGCGTGTTTCTGTGGTATGGGTCCCTCATTTTCCTGAGACCTTGGCACTCTCTGTGTGAGTACCTTCCAAAATACTCGGTTTAGTGCTTATTAAGAATTGACATGTATTAATTTCCACCCCTATTGTAGTTCTCCCAAGTAGAGCTGAATGGAGGTTTGTTGACTAGATGCTATAGCACTATACAGTCTCCTCTTGCTAGCTGAATCAGAAGTCACAGCACTACTTGCTTCATTTCAAGGACTGTTTTTTAATATTGTCTGTGGAAGATGAAAGAGTGAAGCAATTCTGGCAATGCAGCCCTTTTTCTACACCAGTTGAGATTAAGATAGGATTATGTCAAGCAAAGTTACAAAGCATATAATGTAGCTGAAGAGACAAAGGGATTGACACTTGAAAGTACAAAGAAAGAGTTGGAGATTCATGATCCTTGAGGTCCCTTCCAACCCATTCTGTGATTCTGTGACTTGGTATGCTGAAAGACTAATTACAGCAACTAAATCTCTTTTGTGTTTTTTGCGTAGTGCTTGAGTAAGGATGCCTTAAGAAGAAAACTATGGATAAATATATTAAAGTGCAAAAAATTGGAGAAGGATCCTTTGGGAAAGCGTTTCTTGTTAAAGATAAAGAAAATAACCAGCAGTATGTTATTAAAGAAATTAACATCTCTAAGGTGAGCGATATTATTATTAACTGCTGATCTATTGTTTTTATATTCCCGTTTTCAAAAATTGTTATTTTCCTTTTGAAGATGTCAAATAAAGAGAGAGAAGAATCAAGGAGAGAAGTTGCTGTACTGGCCAACATGAAACATCCAAATATTGTCCTGTATAGGGAGTCATTTGAAGGTAAGTTTAATAAAGTAGAGCCCAAGTTGATAAATACTGTGTACAGTTATGGTGTAAAAGTCAATGTTTTCTGTCTGTAACTGTTTTTCCATCCTTGTATTTCTTCTTTTTTTTTTTTTATAGTTATAGTTTCTTGCAGTTGCCAGGTTGCAACAGTTAAATATTGAATAAATATTCCTGTCGCTTCCTTATGTGATTATATTTTGATTGATGCTTAAATGAAAGGATTGTGTTTTTCTTGGTTTTCTTGAGGATAAATCTCCTTGAACACTTGTGTGTAGCTTATTGGATGCATGTGTGTGTTAAAAATGCACATGGTCTGAAGTTGGATACTGACAAACTGGCGGAAGTGATGTCATCTCACTCTCTAGTCCTTGGTAGTTATGGTTGTATCATTGCTTTCATGGATAGAAGAATAGTGGTGATTGCTTCATAAGCTATAAAGGAAGTAGAAATTTAATCCTACATTATTTTCACAGTGACTGTTCTGGGGAATAAGCAGAACAGATAAAAGTTTGCAAGAGCCTATCATCTAGAATGGTAATACTGCTTTTTAAAAAGTCCTGAATATTATTTGAAATGATGCTTAAACGCACTGCTCTTGTATCCTTTTGTTCCTGATTTTAAAAAGCCTTTTAATTTGGGGGGTTTAATTTTTTTCTGTTCAGTAAGTGAGAATTGTGTCATAAAGAGCAAAACCAAGGTCTTCTGATTTGTAAATCTGTATTTCTCTGTTCTATATACTAGAGGCCAGCTCTTTAGGACTGATTTTATTTGATTGTCTTTGCTTTTTATGAGGTGGGTCGTATAGTGTGTAGTTCACTAGATTTCATATTGCTTCTTTATTGCTGAAGCATGTTGACTTGGAATGACATGTTAATTTGGTTTATGAAACAGAACTTTGTCAACACCAGGTCTGCAAGGAATCCGAACTGCTAGGATCATCTGTTAAAATAATTCACATCAGAAATCTTAACAAATATACAAACATCTGTAAACTTAGAATTCCCACTAGATTGTTTTCAAGTCTGAATTTTAGAGGCGGTCTGTGGGAGACTTATGTGACTCTACTTGGAGTTTAAAAGTTATAACTATTTAATGAATTTTCTCTTGAGCAGCATGTGATGCATATATTCTTCTCCAAATTGTCTGAGCTGTGAGTAGTGCAGGTCTTGAGTTTTAGTGACGTACTTGAGTTTATATTCATGAAATGTTAAGATTTTCATTGATATCCTGGTAACTTGCAGTGTGTTCCTGCCTTGTAACTTGTTCAGTAGTAGTAGCTGGGAAAGATTGCTTTGGAGAACAAAACCATAGCTTTTTATCAGGTGTATTATGTGTGTTAAATTCTCATAGTGACAACTTGCATAGGATTTTTGAAAGTTTCCCGAGATTTCATGCAGAAATGAGGCTGACTGTTTCCATCATCATTGCCAGTTGAAAGTTTTATTACCAGACTTCAGTCTCTGAAATCACAGTCAAGTATGAGGTGAGAGCTGGTGGTTGCCACTTCATACAAGTAATACCTTATCCAGGTAAATCGACATGAAAGAATTAAGAAGATGGAGGTAATTAACTGAGTTAAATTTGCAGTTCTTTGTTTTTAGGGTAGAGTTTCTTTGGGATGTTTGCATCAGCAAACAGGTTTGAGAATTGTCTTATCATATTCATAAGGTGACATCTTTAATTTCATTGTAAATCATAATGTATTACAAATAGAAAAATGTGTATTTTTTACTCTAAGAGTTGCAGGGAAAAACAAAGACAAACCTTTGCAGTGAAAATTGCATTAAAGATGGGTAATTTTTGTTTCTTTGTTTGTAATGTTTAGTTTTGTATTGCAGAAAATGGTTGTCTGTACATAGTGATGGATTACTGCGAAGGAGGAGATCTCTTTAAAAAAATAAATGCTCAGAAAGGAGTCTTATTCTCTGAGGATCAGGTAATCAGCAAATTGCTGCCATAGTATTTTGATGCATGATTTCTTTTCTGCATTAGTTCTAACTTTGGCTCAGTTTGGTGGGTACTGTTTCTTAGCCTATTTAGAAAGTTTCCAAACTGTGCTGGTTGTTGCCTTGGCCATGGCATTGTCTTTTATGTAGCTTTTAAACCTACAAGATATTATAGCATAGGATTTTTGTTCTTTGATACTGACCTCAATTGGTCAGAATTTGTCATTAGTTTATAAAATAAAGTAATAAGTTTACATTGTAAAACAGCATAATCTAGCAGTACAAGGGCTGCATAATTCCAAAGTATTTTGTCAGTATTGGAACTACACCAGCAAACTTTCTTTCTTCATCACACTTGCTAAGAAATCACTCGTACAGTAACACAAAAGATATAAATGTGCAGATTGGTTTCAACTAGGTGAAAATAGATCATGTGGGATTCAGGTTTTTGGTCATGTTTCATGCTTCCTTGCTTACAGATTAGTTCTGTATTTTTTTTCTTGTTCTGTATTTTATTATCTGCAGCCAGTAGGAACACCTCAAACTCAGTTTACCTCTGGTTGAAAAGGCTTGTAAGTGTTAGATCAAGATCTAACACTTGGTGGAATTTAGAGCAGGGTAATCATGAGACTTCTTAGGCGTAAGTTGTAGAACTTCTCATCTGCTGCTTTGGACTCAGTTACATGAAGAATTTAAAATGGGAAAGTAGAAAAAAAATACTTTAAATTATACTGTAATTTTGACATTTGTGTATTTGTAAGTTGGGTATGTGAAAGCACTGTTCACATGAGAAAAATTCTGCTGCTAGACCCTTGTGTATTATGATGTTTACAGATTCTCAAAAAATGTGAAGGTTGCTGCTTTATTTGTGATCTTCTAGTTGTATATTGTTTGTTGCTTTTCTCAGTGAAATCTGATTTGTACTCATTTCCTTTTTAAGGTAAAATGCATAAAACATACTTGCACTGATTAGAGCAAAAGTGTAATCTTTTAAGATGCAAGTTCCTTGTTTGGAACATTTTTTGCCAATCTAATTTGTATTGTATGCATTTTGTTTGCTATGCTATATGTAATGAAATAATAATTTGAGGCTTAACATCTGACTTGGCTACCACTCATTTTTCATTTAAAAATCTGTATTATGGTGTCAGTATTGCTAAGGCCTTAATGGTAGTATGACACAAATGAAAACAGCCTTGCGGGAAGAGGGTAAAAATCTTACAGAACTGATTTGATAATGTCTTCAGTAATGTGATGTGTCTGGAGAAACTTCTAGATAAATCAAGTTGCTGATGATGTTACCTTTTCTCTTTCATACATAGATCCTGGATTGGTTTGTACAAATCTGTTTAGCACTGAAGCATATACATGATAGAAAAATCTTACATCGCGACATAAAGTCACAGGTATGTGGGCAGTTTTCCTTGAAAACTGAATTCACTTCCTAAGCGATTACATCTGTATCTTGGTAGTGGAAGTTGGCAAGTAATTGAAAATAATCCTTCTACATAAATGCTTTTAGTACTGGCAATGTGTTTTTTTTCTTCAGAATTGTTCAGAAGTGGTTTAAATGGTATTTTTACAAACAGAAAAGAAGCTATTTCAATATTACTGGAGTAGATTTTTTTCTATCTCCACAAGTAATTGTATTTTAGAATGTTCAGCAGTGTTTTCTGTAGTTATGGTAAAGCAGGACAAGAATAAGTCTGGTGTTTTACAGTCATCAATGCCAGTGATTTCAGAGTAATTGAACGATAGAAAACATTATTTTTAAAACATGCTGAGAACAAAAAGTGTGCAATTGTACGAATGTTCTGATTAACAGACTTCTTAAAATTTCTATGCCAAGAATATATTTTTAACCAAAGATGGAACAATACAGCTGGGAGACTTTGGAATCGCAAGAGTTCTGAACAGGTAATTCTTTTTTTTAATGCTGATTTCTCTGAGATAATCTAAATTGCTTTGATTTAGGAGAACATAATCAGCGCGTTTCATGTGAGTTAATGTTCACCCTTACTTTTTCCTTAGTACTGTGGAATTGGCTCGCACTTGCATAGGAACACCATACTATCTATCACCTGAAATATGCCAGAACAGGCCTTACAACAATAAAAGGTACTAATATTTATTTAATATTTGTAGTGAGGAGAAGAAAGTGAGTCCTTTAGAAATACAAGGCTCTTCTATTCTTATAATGATGATAGTTCATCTCTCACCTGAAAAGACAGCCTCACCATACAGGCAGGACTTTAGTAGATTTGTGTAATGCAAAGCAGCATGATGTAGAGATGACTTCACTTAGTGCTTTGGCTTCTAAATCTAGGTTATCATCTTAATTATGACTCTGCTTTTGCCTGGGTACGCATTGCTGCCTTAATTTATGAATGTGAAACCACATTAAGAAAGAAACATGAAGGCAGTAATTGGATTGCTTTTAAGCACGTGCATGGGTAGTAATCTTTCAGGTAGTTTGCTTATACATTTATTACCTTGGCAAGTAGGTTCTGTATGGTAATGATATCCCTAATGTAATGTAAGTGTTCAGTATCTGATTAGTCTTACTCTGCATTAAGCTACTAAAATAGGTTCATTTTTGTTACTGTTTGCTAAAAAGATAAAAATGATTATATTCCCTTGTCTCTTCATTTCTTTTACATGGGATTTTTTGTCCAGTTGTATTCAAACTAAATTCTGCAGTCCTCTAGTGAGTGTGGGTAATGTAACCCAAATGTCAAACAACTTGTTTAGTTGAATCTAAGAATTGTATATCTGCCACGTTGAGTAGAGGGTTGCTTTTTCTGAATTTCAAAGATCTCAAGTAAATGTCTACATTTAGAGTAAATAGACCTTTATTCAGAGTTTGTCTGGTTTCTCTGATCTCAGTGGTGCAAATAAAAAAGTATAAAATCTGAAGCCAAAAAAACCCCATCTGTTTTTTCGGGTTGGCCTCGATTTTGATTGTTAATTTTTGGTTGGTTGGTTGATGAGGTTTTGTGCTTTGAGGACTAGAGGATGTACATTCATTGGAGACTGTAAATTATTCAAAATATCCCATTTTCTTTTCAAAGGTGAAGTGTTTGGTAAATAAATTATTTGGCAGTGTTAATCCCACAACAAACTCTAGGTTGTGTTCTTTTTGTTTTAGTGATATCTGGGCCCTTGGTTGTGTTCTCTATGAAATGTGCACGCTTAAACACGCAGTGAGTAGAAACTTCTCGCTTCTTTGAGAAGCTTCCTGCTGTTCTACAGATGTATTTCTGTTAATTCAGGGCTTTCATGGTTTAAAATGTAAAATTACCTTCAACATCTTCGTTTTCTTTTCCTATACTGACAAACAGTTGCTGTATTTTGATTCATGCCAATCTCTTTTATTGTTTTGGCTTGGTTTTTTTCTGCTTTCAAGGTAAATATTCAGTGAGGTTGAGTTAGCTGAAAAGTTGTTGGGTGTGTTGACAAATAGTGTTCTTTTCTTTCCAAAGGCTTGACGTTTTCATTGTAACTGAAAAGGCCTAAATTTAGACTGCCAGCTTTTGTGTAGGTGGATTTGTATGCTTCCATTTGGAACACTCATAGTTTTTAGAAAGAAACTCTGAAGTGAAGACGTTCCTTTTTTTTTTTGAATTTGATTGCTTGTCAGTTGTGATGGGAAGGAAAAAAAACCACATTTAAATAAACCAAGTTGACAAAAAGATATAACTATTTTTACTAAAAGAAATAAGATTAAAACATGTCAATTTGAGGGGGAAAAAAAGGTTAGGGCATAAAGATAACATGAAAGTTTTTGCAATTTCTTCTTACATAGTTTTTTTCTGAGGCAAGAGTATTGATGAATTTGCTTCTCTGAGGGTTGATAGCAATTTGTTTTCTGTAAGCTGGGTGATCCATGCTGTTTTCTTTTAACTGTTCAAAGGAATTGCAATGGTGTGTGCTGCCTGCTGAGCTCAGACTAGTCTAAACATTCCTTTGGATTTCACACTGAATCACTGTGAATGCTTTACATTCTTTCATCTGAAATGCGCTGTTCTAAAAAGAGCAGAAAGTGGAAAGTGTTCAGGAGATCAGAGCAGATGGAGCAGATACTGTTATACAATTACATTTATACTTAACTACGTATCACTATTCATCTAGATCTGGGGGAAAATATTTGCTTGCAAGATATATATAAATATAGTATGAAGTAGCTGTAGTGTAATACACTTATGTAAAAGTGGTGTACTTGGCAACAAATTATTTTCAACTATTGATGAAAACTGTTAATGACCTTGGAAACTGACTTTGATAAGCCCAGGCAGAAGAAGCTGTGGGCTTTTTTGTGTTTGACTGTATTTTCTTTTTTATTTCCCCTCACCTTTTGTTCAGCTTTACATGTAGGCAAGAAGTAACGTGTAGTAACTGTCTGGTTTTCTTCCATAATACAGTTTGAAGCTGGTAACATGAAGAACTTGGTACTGAAGATAATCTCTGGATCTTTTCCTCCTGTTTCTATGCATTATTCCTATGATCTACGTAATCTACTGTCACAGTTATTTAAAAGGAATCCTAGGGATAGGCCATCAGTAAACTCCATATTGGAGAAAAACTTCATAGCCAAACGGGTTGAAAAATTTCTCACACCACAGGTATGGAGTTGGTTTTAATTTAATTTGGCTAAGACATCTTAGGACTATTCTTTATTCCAGTGTCAATATGAAGTATGAGAAAGTGGAGTAATGGTATTTCCCAAAGCTTTTATGCAAACTTTTTCATTTGAGAGAAGAAAGAGTTGTTACTGTGAATTACGAAAAAATAAAAATGAACACAATCTCAACTTAACGGAATTATTTGGAGGTTTCAAACAAATTTAAATTGACATTATCTTAAGAGTATTATTTTGTATGTCTTTGTATACAGGGAAGAATTTTGAGTCAGATGTCCATTTTATTATATATGCACCTCTCTCATGAAGTGGTATTGTCAATGTCTTCAGCATCAAATCTTTATTATAATTTCTTCAGTGCTTCTGTTGTTTGCAATTTGGAATTGCCTGAAAGCTTGTTTTGTGAGATATGGCTAAGTAAACGTGATGTTTGAATTTCTTATATACATAACATAGATGAAATTATTCAGTATTTTGTTTAGGATATATTTTGACAACTATTCAAGCTATTTTTAATGTAAATCTAATCAAAAGAGATCAAGAATAATGAGCACTGATGTGTGAGGTAAGTAAGTACAGGAAGAGAAAGGACATGGAGAGAATTAACGCAAAAGAAGACCTCATTAAATACAAATAATTCTGACGGACTCATTCTAACATAAAGAAATTTTGGGAGAAGGCCATATGTAATTGGAATTTCATTTGTATGTGAAATAGACTTTCAACTAATGGTAGTTCATACTAAAGTTCCAGTGAAAGGCCAGATTCAGAAGTCTTCACAGCAGACTTGTAAAAATATTAGAAAATCTGACTTTTACAAAAGTACAGGCTTGATCAGTTTTTACTCCTAGCAGCTAGAATGAAACTTCTATTTCTGATGTGTTCAGGTAAAAAATAAAATGAAATAAAAATTTAAAAGACAGAGAAAGAAATGACCAGGAAACATCTCTTATTGAATGTGTTGGTAGCTGGTGCATATGTGTGCTGTTGTCCTCTGCTTTCCCTCGTCTGAGCTAAAGAGATCCTGCATGGTCCTGTCATCTGCAAAACATTACAGCTGTTGCTGAAATGCTGCTCTTAACAGCTAGAAAATTGGTCTTTCACGTTTATATAAGTTCTTCCTTAATTTTCGTAGTCGCAAGTCTGCTACCTGAGACAAAACAGGTACACATTTCATACACAGCTTTTATACTGCTTATTCTAAACCTTCCTCCTTTTCCTTGGTTGTATTCTACACCTTCTGTATTGGGATTATCATTTCTGCCTTTTTGTATTTCTTTGCCTAATCCCATGTAGTATTCTAGACCTTTGTTACACTGCATGACATCTTATTACAGGCTGAAGAGCTAACTTATCCTTTGTACTGAAGACTTTGTATGCTGTTAGTTATTCTTACTACTCTTCTTAGAAACTTTTATCTCAAAAATCATGTAGTAGAGATGGAAGGGATTCAGAACTCCATGCAGTATTCAAGATGATGTGTGAGGATAATCTATTGATGTTTAAATGTTTTGTCTATAGTCAATATATTTATTTCAGCAAGGCTGTTTTTTAAAGCTTCTTTATGCTAACTTTTTGTGTCTGACTAAACCCCATGTATGTTATTCCTAGATAACCTATGTATATATGTATCTTTTATATATCTTCCTATCCTGGAAAGCATAGAAAAGCTAAAATCTGCAGAAATCTGTTAAGGAATGTGCTTTGACACAGGCTGTCTGAGAGGGTGAAGTGAAACGTGAGAGCTATACAGTAATCTAGAACAGACTGTTCATAAAACACATGGTGATGAACACTTCAACTTTATTCTAGTTTTTTAGTTAGGTTGCACATTACCTGAATTATAACCTGAAAACCAGACTAAATAGTTAATTAAACTGATTTTATTAATATTTCTATTCTCAATTAATGATTCATTTTGCTTGGAGAAAAGAAGGCTCCGGGGAGACCTGATAGCAGCCTTTCGATATTTAAAAGGATACTATAAGAAGGAAGAGGACAAACTCTTTATCAGGGTGTGTTGTGATAAATTATGGGTGAATGGAAAGGGAAGATTTAGACTTGATATAAGGAAGAGATTTCTTACAACACAAGTGATGAGGCACTGGCACAGGTTGCCCGGAGCGGTGGTGGAAGCCCCATCCCTGGAGACCTTCAAGATCAGGCTGGACTGGGTTCTGAGCACCTGATGCAGCTGTAGGTGTCCCTGTTCATTGCAGGGAGGGGACCAGATTGTGTTCAAGGGTCTCTTCCATCTCAAATATTCTATGATTCTGTGTCAGAAATGTTGGAAAGTAACAAATCCAACTTCATTCCAATGCTGCTACATTGAATACGTAGTTTAGTATTGAACTTACTTTTCATGTAGGGTTTTAGTAAATATTAGTAGTTAGAAATTTAATGGAAAGAGGTATACAGACTTCGTTGGAAATGAGTTCTTTCTAGCTTTGAACATAAATATTCTTGGCTAACAGTTAAACTCTTTTTCTAGCTTATTGCAGAAGAATTCAGTCACAAAATGTTTCACAAGTTTGGACCACATGCTGCACCAGGTAAGTAGATATATGAAATGCTTTAGCTTAAGATAATTTGCCTGCCTTTGTTCTTGTATTGGTTTGGGTGCATTCTTGTAACTGATTCTAGAAATTTTGTGCAGAGAAAAGAGAGGGAAGCAGTTTAGTATGTTGTTTCCTTTTTCTTTGCTCAGTGGGGAGCTGAATGTTCACAGAGAACAAAGGATGGTAATACAGTCCTTGAGCTTTTGTAACATTGTAGCTTTGTAACTTTTTCTTCTTGCACTATGTTGCACTTCTAAAATTTAAGACTGTGGAAACTGCAGATAGTAGAAACATGTTGTCATTGTACTTTTTTTTTTGCCTTATTACTGACACCTGGGTAATGAGAAATCCCAGTCCTTAGTGAAAGTGGGAAGCTTTGAGGTTTTGTTGGAGACTCCAAGATTACACCCTGACTTCAGCCAGAGACAGAATTTTTGCTATTGGTGGCATATTAGATTGTGGTTTACTTTTTCACAACAGTCTTATATTTTCCTACGACAGTTAGTTTACACTTTTTTTCTTACATTTCTTTTTATTTTACTTTCTTGAAATTATTTAATAGTATTTTTATGTACTTCACTGCTGTTCTGCTAGTTCTGTAGTTATGAGAACCCTCCTAACACAGAATCAAATTCACAAGATGTAATTGGCTTATTTTCAGGAACTTCTCAAAAGAAACGATATCCCTAGAGGCCACTGAAGCTACAGTTGTTTTAAAACTCATCTTGTGTTGACCTGAGTTTTGCAGGTTGCAGTCCAGTGCCTCTTGATTATGTTGAGAAAACTGTTCCTTCTGTTCATAGCAACTGGGTAAAAAAAAAAAAAATTAGCAGCTTGAGTAAGTTTCAGTACTCCAGTGTAAAACAAAGTGGTAAAAGTGAAAAGCTCAGGGATTGTGTTCTGCTGTTTATTATTAAACATGATAATTAGAAGAGCTGTTTTGGATACCTGGATATATTACACTTATACAAGCAGCTCACGTGAATGAAATGTTAGCAGTTCATCTGTTCTCCTCTGACTCTGCTGTTCCAGTACGTAGGGAAAGGGATATACAGTGTACTGACTGGCCTGGATATAGCTGTAAAACAGTCTCTTCTTGTTAAGCTAAAAGACCAGCTCAAGGACAAATCTCGGCTTCAATTGCACCAGCTCAGAAAATTACCAAACCTGCTGCAAAATATGGAGTGCCTTTAGCGATGAAGAAGTGTTATGACGCACCCAAAAAGCTTCATGAGAAAAAATCATTGATTAAACTTAGGCAGGTAACTAAGTTACTTGAATTGAACTGTTTTGCTAATGCTGTATTTAAATGGTATGCAAATATTATATGTTCCTTTTCAAAATGTCATTTATATGGACATCTAGAGAGGAAATAGTATTGTAACTGCTTGTCTTGCTCTGTTACTGATTTTTGTTTAAGTATGATTTTTGGAGGCTGCTACTTCAGGCTTGCTTTCTAATTCCACTGATCAGTTAGGTGTGCTCTGCATATGTGGTCAGCTTCTCTGATGTTGACCACTCTTAGAAATGCTGGTCGTTGGTCAGATAGACCAACAGCATTGGCGCAGAATAGGAATCTTGGTATTTCTTCAATGTTTAAAAACTATCTCCAATTTTCAAACTTCAGTAGGCTTATTAGTAACTTTCTAAAGTGTTGTCAACCAGATAAATTATGTAATCAGAAAAAGAGTTTGCCAGACTTAATTCCATGAGCTAATGAGAAATGGGTTTTCATACAGTACTATTGATCTTTTTTCCAGTCATCTTTCTCCACATTCCCTATTATGTAAAGCTGTTTATGTGTATTCCTTAATTACTGAATGACTGGCAGATATTTCATGATACAACTAGTTAGGCACGTTCCAAGCAACTAGTAACCAAGAAGCTCCCACATCAACATTTTCTACTCTAAGCACATGAAATAATTCAAATTGTCTTCCAAAAAAGTGATTTGCTTGTTTGTTTCGTTCTCCCCTTGGCATTTTGGGAAACATAACACTGAGATTACTACCTATGAAATTTGGTGTCATATTTGATAGATGGACAGAAAATGAGCCCTGAGATAGTATTCCCCAAATCCTTCAGTAACCTCTGAATCTTTTGAACTTGTACCAGTGCTTCCCACTGGCTTCATTTGTTTATCATGTGCAGCTGGAAAAAGAGAGCAAGAGTAAGCAAACACAAAAACTTGTGTGTCTTTATGAGATCACCATCCTTTTTCCCATTTAAGGCTTGCTTGTGTAATCACATGCTGTTCTGTTGCTGTTTATAATCAGTTTCACCAACCAGCACTGAAGCAACTTGTACAGAGACTGAAAACTCTTGTTATGGCAGGGTGAAGACTGAGGAAAAAATCTTGCACTGCAACTTTAAGATAATCCTTTATGTGGAGTGTACATAGTAGCAAGGGGTAAGATACAGGCTAGAAATACTGGCTACAGCAATTTTATCACACAAGTTTTATCCTCCTTGCTGTTGTTCCAGGCTAGATATGCAAGTTGTCACATGTGGATTTCTAATGGAACGTGCAACTTCATTGCTTGTTTAGTGTTATTACATGAATGCACAATAGTTGAATTTTGAATTGCATAGAAGTCTTTTAGATGCTTAAATCAGCTTTTCGAGATAATTGAAAAGTACTGATCTGATAGAAATTTAGATTATCAAAAGAAAACCTTATAAAGCAACTGTGTTCTTATTGAGTCAGGAAAAAAAGACTTACTAAGTGTAACTGCTTCTTTACCAGACATTCGATTGTGTGGCTTTGTTCCCATCTTATGTGGGTAAAAAGGCAAAGCCTAAGGATAACCTAATAAATTAGTTCTCCAAGTAAGAGATAGTCTTAACATCTAACTGTCAAAGACCATGAAAATATTATAATGTGGAATGATGCTGCCAGAGAAGAAAATTTGAGATGAAACAGATCTTAAATTATTATCTTCAGCCTTCAAGATGGAGCTCTTAGCAGTGGGTGAACAAGTATGGTAGTATTTACAGCCTCCCAACTAATTAATTATTTTAAACCCAATGTTGCACATGCCAAGATGTGGGTTTAAGATTCTTCTAATTTTTCTCTTGTTCTAGCATTGTGCTATCCTAATTTTAAGTTTCACCTTTTATCTAGGCCTATCCAACTCCAAAGAAGAAAATTATTCCAGGAGAAGAAAGGAGGAAAATGTTTGAGGTATCATGAAATCTCATGCTAATTTTCAATCTAAGCAAAAGCTAAGTCCAAAACTTACAAATTTGGACTTTTAAGAATGACAAAATGAAACCTTCGAACCTTTCCTCCTTATCTTTTTTTTCCAGTCATTATCTAGCAATGATTTTTGTCTTCATGAACATAACCAGCAAGTGGAATACTAACCAATCTTGACAGATGCTTCGCAGAACAATGGCTGAGCAATAAATACCAAATTATATGCTTATTTTTCAGGAACCTTCAAAAAAGAAAAGGTTAGAATTGCCTGAAAAAGAAAAACGCCAGAGAGATCAGGTAGACAAGATACTTGGGACGCCCTTTTAAATTTTTTTTTAAACACCCATAGTAATTCTAGTGACATGTGTTCTGTTGCCTAGGAGATGGCAGTAGTTCAGTTTCCCAGTTACTAAATATGTTTAATCCTTATGCATTGCAGATCAGTTTACTGAAGGCAGAAGAAGTAAGAAGACTGGAAAAAGAAAGGGTAAAATATGTTTAAAATATGTTAGCAGTGAATCTTAATTTTTTACTTAAAGCGATTCCTTGAATTATGTTTTCCTTTATTGTTTTTTTCCTTCAGATGGAACGAATAAACAGAGCCAGGGAACAAGGATGGAGGAATGTGCTTGGTTCAGGTGGAAGTGGTGATGTTAAGGTTGGCAGCAGATGCAGAAATGTGACGTAGTGTGCTCCTCCCACCTTTGGTTATCTGGCATGATCTTCTCTTTTCAGAAAGAACTGCTCTTGGATTCACTTCTTGAAGTTGCTCTCTATTAAACTACTGATAATTTAAGAGAGAAGTCTGTATAACAGACTTAACTTCCTGGCTTTTTGGAGTTCATGTGCAATTGTCATTTTTAATACTTAATGATTTCTGAATCTCCTCTCTTTCTGCCAGTAATCCAATGATGATTTTCATGCATCACTTTCTGTTTTTTTTTTCACTTCTGCTTTTGCTGCTTTTCCTAAATAAATGCATGAAGAGCTTCTTTCATATTCAAGTTTGTTCTTTAAATTTTTTGTTGAAATATCTTTCCAGGTTCTCATATTATTATAATGGATATTTTCCCCAGTATTGAAAACATGTTTTAAGCTTTTGTTTTTAGTCAACAACATAATTGACAGTTCCAATATCTGTGTTATGTTGAGAAAATTTGAGTAAGCATATCTTTTTGTCAAAGCTGTGAGCCCCTTAGTCGTTAACTTTTATGGAATTGAGTTACATAATTTCATGTTATTTTTGTGACAGTTTCTTTGTCTGTACGTCTCTTGCTTCCATGGAAACATAGCTGTTCTGGGAAGTAGCATGATGGAGGTATTTGAAGATAAAATTCTTGGTCTCTACTTTCATCAGATGAGACAGTGAAGAAATTCAAGTATTGCAGTGATGTAAATCTATCTGACAACATGAAGTGGGTTTAAAAGCAGCTATTCGTTATGGTGCTAGTGAATCCTACAAAAATATTGGGCCTAAGTGTGTTTAGCACAGTTTTTATAAACAAACTCTGGCTGAACACTACAGTCAAAATGAGGTTTTGTATGAGCAAATAGTAAGGAAATGGGAGTACACAACCAGGTTTCAGTAGCTGCTTATCATAACTATACTTCAGAATAGACATCCCATTTTGCTGCATGCTACGCATTGTATAAATAAGCTTAAATATAAGAGCAAACGTAAAAGTATCAGTTTCAAAGTTACCAGGCTCTGGTTTAATGGGAAACTGAAAAGTTTTTTGGTCATTCTCTCTGTTGACAGTCATCCATGCAAGCCTCCATTACAACATGACGTATAAGCATCATGGTTTTATGGGTTGGAGATTTATATGTTCCTGAAAATGACCATGCCTTAGATTAGAATTAAGAGTTTTATTGCAAGGGCCTTAGACATTGAAAATATGAAACATTCCATTGTAGCTAAAGTCACATCACTGTCTTCCAATGTTCTCAGTCACGTAGAGAAATTGAGGTTCAGTTGCTGTGTATATTTTCACAAAGTGCCACTATGAAATATCAGAGCAAATAGGCTTTAAAACTGTTTAAAATATGTTCTTCAGCTAGGTTAGTTTTATACAGACCATACTGCAGGCCACTAAGTTACCATCGCTCAGGGTTTTCGTGTACTGTCAGAGTAGTTTTGATTTAATTGTGGTCTTTCTTTCTTTCTCCTGCATATAAGCAGTGCAGCCAGTGACTCCCTGATGATGCTGTTGATTTAGAATGTCAGTGTTCAAGCATTCTGAGACTGCAAGCCACATAGTCCCTGATGGAGGCATAATAAGGTCAAGGTGCACTGCTTTATTTTCTCCTCCCATCTTTTTTGGAGTGGCACCTGTTTCTGAGGGAAAGTAAAGAAAGAGATGTCAAGGACTTGGCTTTGGATTCTAGCGGAGACTGTAACTGTTCTGCACATGGTTGATGAACACCTGCTTCTTAAGTGTTTGCCTAGAGATTGATCATAATGTTTCCTCAGAAGATCCTTTTGAAGACATACATAGTAATTATAGGTGAAATTCTGAACAGTGTCTAAGGCAAGGCTTTGTGTTCTATTTGTAGAATTGGCTGTCTTTTGAAACAAATTATTTTTATCTAGAGGAACAGCATACCAGCATACTTACTTCAATGCCTGGATTAATCTGTTTGCATTTTATCATATGGGTTACAGGGAGCTACTGATGTGCACTGAGCAACTGAAACTCAGAGTGTGAGCAAAATTTCATTATCAAATACAGGTTGATGCAGATCTTGTACGTGGACCATCCTAAAACTGTCACATCTGCACTCTCTTTTTTGAAATGTGAAATAATTTGGAACATTGATAGTATTGCACATGCCATAGGTTCACTACCATGGGCTGCCTAATTGACCAATTACCCAGGAGCAAAGGAAACGTTTTTATGCATGTGCTGACAACCTTACCCTTGTTTTGCCAATTTCACGCTTTCTGTATCTATCCTTGACTATTACTACACACAGCTGCTTACAATGTTTTCTTGATTGTTATTTTCACATGATGGTTCTCCAGGAATTCCAGGTCTTTGAGGATGACAGAGATCATTTTCATAAAGCTGTAATCTGTGGTAGATGTTTGCCTTCTCCAAGCTTTACTAGGGAAGCATCTCAATTCTGGTGATGCAACGAAGTTATAGATTGCTGAAAACGAAGAGTCTCAGATAAATCTGTTACTGTCCTTCAGCAGCCTTAGAGGCATGCTTAACCATTGGTGGCATTAGTAAAGTATGGACATTTGGATAGCAATCATTCATTAATACTTCAGTTAGCCAGTTAACACTCTGTCGCTTCTAACTTTTTGCACTGAAACTTATTTTTTTGTTGTGTCAAACATCTGTTGTTTCCAGTTATGCTTCGGCAGGTTCTTCACTGATAATTTGCAAAATACTTAGTAGATGTCTCATGCATAATAGTTTGGAGAGAGAAAATACCGTGTTATTTTGGAGTGCTAGGTGAAAAGTAACTTTTTAATTTATCAGTCTTGTAGTGGATTAAAATAGGTGAATGCCAAAACTAAACTAGGAGCAATTCAGAATGATTGCAAAGCATGTTAATACTTCTACTGTGCTGGAGAAGTGAAAAATTGAAAGGGTTTGTTAAAAGGAGTATTTGAGATTTTCAGCCTGCTTATTCTGATTTTCAGGCACCATATTATGGCGGTGGAGGTGGTGTCGGTCCTTTTCCTGCCTCTTTGAGAGGACAGTATGAGCACTATCATGCTATTTTTGACCAGTTGCAAAAGGAAACCTTCAAAGTAACTAAAGAGAGGCAAGCCAAATGGAGGGCAGAAGTACAAGGCCAAGAAGCTGTTGAGAGGTATGGCTACCTTCCATGTGATGTTGCATGTGGTCTGATTCAGATGAAAGTAATGAAAATTACTGTACGTATTTATCTACAGAGGAATTCCACCTGGAGTACGTCCAGGAGTTCCTAAGGGGCCTGCAGGTCATCACCATTTACCTGATGCTGATGCAATTAGGAAAAAAGTGAAAAGGTTGAAGGAGGTGTCTAAACAAGCCAGTGCAAACAGGTTGGACTACAATAATCCATAAATCTGTCCCTACGTGTTAGAATTTTGTTCTATCTTGTTCCATTTAGTAGTTGGACATGTCTCAGAATCATCTTTATCCATTGGTAGTGTGCTGTCTGTTTGTGTGTTGGTCCCTCACAGACCACAGTACTTTCAGAACCAATGGAAACCTTGGCTCTCCCAATAGGGGAAAAAAAGGATTACCAATTACCTAAACTAGATTTAAGCTAAAAGGACTGGCTTAATGCAGTTACAGTCTAGGTAAAACAGCCTTCTTTGCTTTTTTCTAGTTCTGATTTCTGTATTACATGCCAAGATGCTTCCTTGTCCTGTCATCTCATTCTGACTGCCTTTTTTCCATCTGAGCATTTTTATTTTATTTAAGAGAATCTAGAAAGCACTCAGCACTTCTAGCTTCTTTATATTGACCAGTGGAAAACTCTTGGAGCTTTCTTCATCAAGAGATGTGAGTGCTAGATGTTACAATGATACACAATTCATGAATTCTGTGGTACTTACTCTTTGCAGTAACTAGAAAGTGAGTGTGTATTGTATGTATTAAAAAAAAGTCATTGTCTGCCTCTTTCTGGTTGATTGATAACCTCTTTCAAATGGTGGTGTTCTTTATTTTTTTGTTGTTGTTTTCCAAAACTGTATTACTTTCTTTGAAATCTATTAATAATTTTCCAAAGAATTGTCTCCACATTCTGGAGTGGAAAATGGAGAAATATATACTTAAAAGTTCAGTACTTCAGCATTGCTTCAACACTGTTCTAGTGTTCTCAAGGGGAAGCTTTTTTCTCATGAATTATTTAAATGTCTGTGCATTAGAAGTAGTATCCTTTGGTGGGAGAAATAAATGGTGTTAACGTGAGGAAAAGGAAGTAGCCAAAGAAAAACATTTTTCTTAATTTATTCTAAATTAATTAATTCAGTTTGATGTTTTATACAGTATATATTTTGCCTTCTAGATTATATACTATATATTCAATCTTCTACATTTTTCTGGTTTATAATTTGCAATAATATTATTGCAAAAATCATAGCATGTTTAACACTGACGTTACAGTTTTGAAAGCTGTAAAGTGTATTCCATTATTCCATTTTCTTTACAGTAATTTGAGCAATTGTGAGCTAATTGAAACTCTTCCTGATCTATCTATCTATCTATAAAAACAAAACAAACAAACATCTACATGTGTATTTTTCTGGATGACAGAGATGTTTTTTCAGCCTCCTCTGCTTATTCTCAATCCTTTGCACACAGTGCCACAATCCCCAAATCTTGCCTAGGTTAGGAAATCATAGCATAGGTTCGTAAGTCCTATAGTATTGTTTGCCTTACACATCCTATACATTTAATAATCACAACCTGTAGCAGATATCAGTCAGGCTTGAACCAGTGGTTGAGCACTTGGTGGGAAGGCAGGGCCAACCCAGGGGAGCTCAGGTGCAAGTGACTGGAAGAGGTGAAGCCAGGATCCACCCTTCCCAGACCTCACTTTAAGGGTTGGCAGTGGAGGTGAGAATATCTTGCTGGAGATCCCTGCCTACCTGGGGTCTTCCAAGAGTAAACAGATTTTCTTCCATTGTTTTGGTTTCCACAGCTGCAGTGTTAGGGCTTGTCCTCATTTGCTTCAGCCTAGGATTATGCCACCCCACTATCAGGGCTGTATTGCTCATCATGTAGCATTACACAGCCTCATGGAACATTGGTGTTTTAAACTGTATGTTTAAAAAGTTGAAAAATCTTCAAATTATAATATTTCTGATTATGCTGCCCCAATTAAAGTATTCTCAACTTCAGCAGTCTTTAAAAATTGGACAGCAGTGCTGACCAGAAGAAATTTGGTTGAAACATTTTAATAAGGTGAGTTACTCAGCCTTACATTAGGGAAAATCATTATCATAAAAAAATGAATAGGTTTGTGCCGTGAACTTGATTTGAGATGAAGAGAGTGTTGGGTTTGGTGTTTGTCTTTGCTCAGGGGGCACCTCTCCAAAACTGTAGGCTAAACTTCATCTATGTGATGTATTTTGATAGATTTCTTTATCTGCCAGTTGAGTTGTGTAATGAACGTTTACAGTCAAAATCATGTAGTGAGTCAAATAGATGTATAAGAAAGTTATCAAGTTATCATTCTTTACCAGTAGTACAGTGGACCACTTTGCATTCTCAGAACAACTACAGCATTTGTTCTATCAAAGGAATTTTACCTCTTTCAATTCTTGAATTATGGCATATGGAAATATCATTTCAATTCCTCATTTGTTGCTGGGTAGCACAGTGGGGAAAATAAGATTCAAAGGTCTTTAATGAGTGTGCTAATTCATTAATGAAATGCTAACAGTAGCTTCTATATGGCAAAATATTCTTTTTTGAGCTGTTGCAGCCTTATGGGTTATTACTGTCAGCTTTTCCTGCTATCTTCCTGCCTTTTGTTGGACTGCTGGTATTCTACATCAATCAGACAAGGCTGGGGGAGCCTTGGAAAGGGGATTGTCTCATCATTCTATGATTTGTTAGGATTTCTAACACTGTCCAAGAGCTTTTTTTGTTAGTTTTTCACTTGTTTTCCTTAGAGAGTTTTCTCATTAGTCTGCTTTTAACCAATTCTTCTAGAAACTGTTTCCTCTACCAAGTGATCGTATTTGTGCACTAGGAGACTTGCCGGGTGCTCAGTTACACTAATGTGAATGCAGCCTTCTTGTCCAACCTGACAGGTCTCTGACATGGGGCAGGATATGTGAAAAAATATCTGTTCTGGTTAATTTTGTGGCTGGAAAGCTCACTTTAAAATAACTGAACAAAAATCCCACTAAATTAACCAAAATGCTATTGGAATACCACCATTGCAACAGTTATCTATTAGGTAGAAGCTCTTGCTCCAAGCAAGATCCTAGATCAGACTTGCCAAGCTGTTGGATATGTTACTGGATGGCTTACAAAGACTTCTTGCTAGTCTCCAAAGGAAAGTCTTGAAGGAATTAATCTTTTTACTTTTAATCCGTGTTTACTAGTGAGACAGGCTGAGAAATTTCCAGAAATAACTACAGTGAAATCATGGTTTGACATTCATTTTTGTTTTGATGAACAGAATGTGGAAGAGAGCAATGCTGTTTTGAAAGGGAGTTTAATTGTACTTCTCATGTTGTTGAGTGTATTTTTCTCCATATTTTGAAAGTCTGACTTGAGCATTTTGGCTGATAAAAGGCATTCTTCTGAAGATATGTTACTTATAGAAAGTTAATTCCTTATTTGTTTCCCAGTTAAGATAAATGCATTGGTTGTATGAATACTGTATTTCAGAAGCTTAGAGCTTGCTATGTGTTAAATTATTCAGGCAGAAAGGATGGTTACCTGCAGAAAGAGCAAAGCAAGTTGAAGAATTCTGGCAACGAAAGAGGGAAGCCATGCAAAACAAAGCTCGTGCTGAGGGACACATGGTATGAAAAATGCAGTCTTTGTGTATTACTGTTTCAGAATGCTTTCCAGATCTTTAAATTAGTATCATAGCCATGAAATGCTGACTAAATATTTTTCTACATATTTAAAAAAAAAAAAAAATGAGGGGGATACACTTTAATAAAACCAACAAAGGCACCAGAATTGTGCAGACACTTCTCATTTTTTGTAAATTCATAATCAAGGGGGAGAGAATACCTCTTCTGTGCATGTCTTACTTGATATTGTAAACTTCAGAACAGTGTTTTGCATTTTCACAGATGTAAAGTTTTGGTTGAAATTGTACATACATATAAACTGAATTCAACTATAGTAGTGTTTTCCTGAAAATGTGCTTTTTTATTAAGATACTTTAGCTTTGATGCAGAAGTATCCTTAGGTTAGTATATTAGTTCTAAAGCATGAGTCTTCTGTTTTAAAAATGTAGTTCTGTTTTAAAGCCTCTGAGACCAGTAAACCGTTTCGATAGAAATAATGCTTGTTCAGTCTACCTCGTTGTAGATGAGTCAGTCATAGTACCTGCTTCTATTTTGTTTTTAACTTTGTTGGCATTAATATAGTTGTATATGATTTCACTAATGCTAGTTACCCAAGTATGCACGTTGCTATTTCTCTAGTGTATTCAGCTGAGCCCAAATGCTTTACACTTAACGGGCAGCTGTAATAATGTGGGGAGGCTCTAACTCTAAGCCAGGGCTCCATATTAATGTATCAGTTACCACTGATGGCAGAAGCTCTCAGCAGCTTTCTCCCATTTGCACCGGGGGGGTGGGGGATGTATACAACTTGTATGGCTGGCAGTAATTTCTATATAAAGAGTTGCTCAGTCTAGAGAAGAAAAAGCTCCAGGAGGACCTCATAGTGGCTTTTGAGTACCTAAGGGGAGTCTACATAAAGATGGGGAGGGACTTTTCACAAGGGCATGTATTAATAAGACGAGGGATAGACTTGAAACTAGATGAGTGTAAATTTAGATTAGACATCAGGAAGAATGGGCCAGGCTGCCCAGAGAAGTTGTGGAACTCCCTGGAGGAGTTCAGGACCAGGTTGGATGGAGCTTCAGGCAACTTGGTTTAGTTCAAGGTGTCCCTGCCCACAGCAGGGGATTGGAACAGGATGGTCTTTAAGGCTCCTTCCAGTCTGAGCCATTCTACAATTCTGTGACATAGGGATGGTACTGTCTTCTAGAGCACAATAATCTAAGAGGAAAAATTGATAGGAATCAGTTAAGATAGAGCTTTTTGTGTGAATCCTAAGTCAAGTGAGTTGCATTAATTTATCCAACCTTAGTTCAATATGTGGTTACATTTGATTTTTCTGTTTTTTAACTGACCCTACAGTTCAACTTGGTATTTTCAATGTTACAGTCTTTAAGACAACTGCTGACTTATTTTTGTGCTTCTTTGTAGCTGTGGGGCATTAAAAGACGTAAGTTCTGGTCTTTGTATATAGATGAGTATAAATGATTAATGCTAACTGTCTGTATTAAGACCAGTTCTCAAAAGTCTTGCTTCCAATTCTTCTTGTTTAAGGTCTTTTACCTTAGTTTGAGAGAACTTAAAACTCATGTGAATGCCACAGTGAGGAACAGGACAAGGGGAAATGGTTTGAAGTTGAGGGAGGAAAGATTTAGGTTGGATGTCAGGGGAAGCTCTTTACTATGAGAGTAGTGAGGTGCTGGAACAGCTGCCCAGAGAGGCTGTGGATGCCCCATCCCTGGAGGTGTTCAAGGCCAGATTGGATGGGGCCCTGTGCAGCCTGGTCTGGTATGAAATGAGGAGGTTGGTGGCCCTGCATGTGGCAGGGGGTTGGAGATTCATGATCCTTGAGGTCCCTTCCAACCTGGGCCATTCTGTGATTCTGTGAACAGCAAGTTTACTTGTAAAGTGCCAGTTGGCTTTTGAAAAGCTCAGAAACATGCATAAAATAAAACTTAATTTTAAAAACTATATGTTTTCTGAAAAATAAAATATGGAAAATATACTGCTCTATTTTTTTTTTTTGACTTAACGCTCAACCTGAAACTAAAATTCATAGAATTCTCATGGTTGTGTGCTATTTCTTAACTATGAGAATAGGTCTATTTAGTTTATCCCTGGACACTAAATCAGAGGAATTTAGAAAAGATCTTGTTTTCTTAAATTACTGATTTTTAGCTGAATCTGAAGAGTATGTAGCCAGAATATTTGGATTTGGTCCATCTGCTCAAAAAACTTAACTGCAGTGTTGATGTACAGGCATTTCTCTACACTCAAGCCTGGGAAAAGAAAATACCAAGTGTTTTAAAAGGCAGCATGTCTATATAACAATCTTACATGTGTTTATTGTCATTATGTGTTGAAGATACTTTTTAGTGAGTACAGCAGGGAGAGAATATTGTGAGCAAAAGTATTTAATTTTAAACCAAGTAGGGAACCTTGGGTTAAATGATTCTTGCACTGTCTTGAGTTGTACTTCTGTTAATGTTCCCATAAAGGTTGAATCCTTTTGGTTACATTTGGGATTCTGAATATATCACACTACCCAAGATTATACTTCAGATGCATATGCATTAGAATTTTTGAATTTGCTACTTCTAGTGTGTTAAACATATATATTATGATGGGAAAATGCTTAATGTACATATGAAGATTCCACTTTCATTTTAGGCTTTGCTCAGTGGTGGCAGAAATACCAACTGTGTGATGCTGTTCATGTATATTCTAGATGTACCAAAATTGCTGCTCATGAACATTTTCTAACACAGCAGGGGAAGACAAGCTGCAGGGAAAACACCTCTACTATGTTTAAAACTGGCTTCTTTGTGGCTACTCAGGGTTGTCAGCTATTACTGTCAGATATTACTTGTAAATGATATCAGGTTATCATTTAACTTAAGAGCAGCTGCAGATCATTGATGGATTTGGTTTCTTGTAAGTGAACAGTTACTGGATAAGTCAGATAATTTTACTGCCCAAGCCATTTTAAATTTGATACCATTAAATGGCAAACAGGGTACACTGCAAAACGTGGCAGATATCTATGGAGGCAGGCCCATGTCTGCAAGAGGAAGGAAAACCAGAAACAAGGAAGAAGAGGTATGCTTGCCGCATGTTTGCCACTTCCATCACAAAAATAGCTCTATTTTGAACTTCACTGTGCCTTTTTTCCCTGCATGGTTCATCATTGTAATACAATGAAAGGACTTCATAAATTCCTAGGAAATAATTAATTCCTGGAATGTGGGTGTGTAATTTTTTTATTATTATTATTTTGAATAATCATAGAAACTGTTGTCTACAACAGTTATGAGAAAATGTCTGCCTAGAAAAGTTTCTTGAATTTGCATACGTATCTGTATGATGTAACTGTGTTGTAATGTGTATGTAACCATTCCTGGTCCTTGGTTATGTTAAGTACAACAGTAGCTTAATACTGAGGAACATGAGTTTCAGTTTTATTTTCATTAGATGAGAGTTCTTCTGGGAATTATTAAATGTTATAATGATAGTAATTGTGTTGTTTTTCCCCTCATTTCATTTGACTTTTTGTGGAATCTTAACTGGTATTGTAAGCTAACCATGCTACAGATGGTTTCAGTACAACTGAAAGTTGCTTCCTTTCTTTGCCTTAGGAATATTTGGCAAGGTTAAGACAGATACGACTACAGAACTTCAATGAACGTCAACAGATTAAAGCGAAACTTCGTGGAGAGAAGGTCAGTTTGAAAAATAAATAACTTAAGAAGTTGGCTAAGGGATATAATCTATCCCTGCAGAAACATTTCTCTCAGAAGAGCAATTTTACATATATTTCTACCATTTAATTCTGTTCCACAGTTGGTGTACTTCCATCTGTTCTTCTGGAACTAACAAAATTTGTTGGAATCCTGTGCTTGAGCTTCAGTACATGTAGCCTAACAATCTTTTAAAAATTGGACAACGTAAAGTTACATCAGAATTTGACACACAAACCTCCTATTGGAAAAAGTTATCTAAGATTTTTGCTTGGGCTTTCAGAAATCATTTCTACTAGTACTTCTCCTTATACTGCACAAAGCCTACTTAAATAGGCTTCTAAATAGTTTGTATTAAATCAGAGGTCTCTGCAAGTTGATCTTTAACAGTTCAAGGCTCCTGTGAGACCTGATTTTTACTCTGCCAGTCTGTTCTGTAAATTGGAATATGCAGAAGTTATGGAATACAAGTTATTTGAAAACAGATTTCAGAAATACACCTTACATATTCTTGTGTCCATTCTCCACTACCAGTCACCCTCCCATTCAGTCTTCCCAGTGTTGTTGGGTCAACTTTTACTGCCTGTGCAACTTTAGGGCCATTATGTTCTTTCTTGCTTGTAGAAACTTTATATCATAATAATCATTAATTTCAAAAAGAAAGTTTAATCCAAGTGGGTATTATATTTAAGTGAGAATTTACCATGTAAAATTCTGACTCATGTTAGTCAGGTGATTGGTCTGAATAATCCCATCAGTCACTTCTGTCTCTCAGCTTTTAAAAACAGGTGCTAATGATAATTACTTGAGGACTCATACTTTGCAGAATGAAGCTCCCAGTTCTGATGGACAAGAGTCAAGTGAGGAAGCAGAAATGAAACGCAAAAAGATAGAAGCACAGAAGGTAATTGTGGGGGGGGGGAGGAAATAGAACTCATTGTTTTTAAAATTGCCTTCTTAATGTTTCTTGCTATCAATAACTGTTTACACATTCAGTAATAGAGGTTTTTTGTCTCTTTTAAGTCATAGATACTGTACTGATGTAACGACTCCATTTATCTTAGCTTTAAAGTGTGTTGTGATGTAGCATAGCAGATGAAGATTTTTTTCCCATCCGTACCTTTGAGATTAGTCCCCTAAACTGGCTGTAGTCCTAAAGGCACTTTGGCATAATAACTAGGATAGCCTTTTGATGGTGAAGGGGAAAAGAAAATATAGCTTAAATAACATCTTCTAGCTTAAAGAATAAATGGCTCTTCACTTGTGCAGACAGGGACACATGTAGATTGTAGGATGGGCTATTGCATACTACGTTGAATTTTGTTTTGTTCAGTAGTTTAAAGCAAGTGTAATTCACAGGAATCCAATTTTTACTTTGAGCCTTTTTCTCTTTGTTCTTTCTATATTAATAACCACCTCTACCATGCTACGTAGCAAGTATTGCTCTACCTATTCACTTTCACTCCTCATCTTCAAAGAGCAATGCACAAACAAGCTGACCTTATGCCTAACATTAAAACTAGAGGTGAAGCAGCAGCTGAAGCTTTTTTCATTTGTTGAATAAATATTGATAGTTTAAGCTGTATGTTTGATTGTTTGTGGTTGATGTTCTGGATGATGAAAAGCTGGACATGAGCCAGTATTGTGGACTTGCAGCCCAACAGACCAACTGCATCCTGGGCTGCATCAAGAGGCACCAGAGGGGATTGTTTCCTATATTTTGCCCTTGTGAAGGCCCCATGTGGAGTACTTTGTCCAAGGCCTGGGGCCTGCAGTTCGGGAAAGATGCAGAGCTGTTGGAGTGGGTTCAGAGAAGGCCACAAAGATGATCAGAGAGCTGGAGCACCTCTCCTGTGAACAAGGACTGAAGCAGCTGGGCTAGGTTAGTCTGGGGAAGAGATTTCTTCAGGAAGACCTCATTGAGACCTTCTTGTACTTGAAGGGAATTTACAAACAGGAGGGAGACCAACTTTTTACATGGTCTGATAATGACAGGTTTTGGGGGGGAGGGGCAAGAGGGAACAGTTTTAATCTCAGAGAGGAGATTTAGGTAGAAATTCTTCACTCAGAGGTGAGGTACTGGAATAGGTTGCCCAAAGAAGTTGTGGGTGCCCCATCCCTGGAAGTGTTCAAGTCCAAGTTGGATGATGGACCTCTGGGCAGCCTGATCTGGAGGGTGGCAGCATTGCCCATGGTAGGGATCTTTAAATTCCTTTCCAACCCAAGCTGTTCTGTGATTTTCTGGTTAATTCATTTGGCTTCAAAATAAATTTTAAGATTCTAATTTTAAATTACTTTTATTGAAAGTTGCTGTCTATTCTATAAATATAATTTTGCCAATCAAGAATTGTTAGTAAATTGTGAGCTGTGTTATTGTGTATGGTGATTCTGGTCATCAGTTGAGTCTATGCAGTCTGTAAAGAATTAAGTTAGAGAAAGCAAGATTAAGTGATCCAAGAATGTTTCTTTGTAAAATGTTCAGCAGAATTGTGTACTAATGCTATTATGTTTATAGTTGATCTCTTTTGCTTGCTTATTACAGGCCCAAGCAAATGCTCGAGCTGCAGTTCTGAAAGAACAGTTAGAACGAAAGAGGAAGGAAGCATATGAAAGAGAGAAGAGAGCTTGGGAAGAACATGTAAGCAAATGTACACAAAGTATGTAGTGCCATGTCTTTGTATGAATGAAGTCTTTCATTGTGAACTTCTACCTTAGACAAGTTTGTCTTCTGAAATGAGGGAGAGCATGAGCCAGTCATCGGGATTATGTTTGGTATTTTATTGATTATCTGCAGCTTACCAAAATGTATATAATCTTGATATGATTGTGTGTGCTGCGGAGTGAAAAGTTCAACTAGTGATAACTACAAAAAATACAGAATGTTGTGAAGCTGATAAATTGGAAGTAATTAACATGTGTAATTAACAGTTGGGTTTAGAATGAAAATGTGTGACATTGATCTTTCTGAAGGTTTACAGGAGTGTATCTGAGTAGACTGTGTCGAATGTGCAGTCTTTTATTTTTCTTTTTTTTTTTTAATGAATCTTTACAGCTGATAGCAAAAGGAGTAAAGAATTCTAATGTGCCTTTTCATGTGGGAGCAGCAGGACACAGTCCTGTGCATGGAATACAAGAGCCTGGAGTATCTCTTCCTAAGCAACAGCTTCCAGTTAAGCCCATCTCCATGACTTCTGCTTTGAAAGAAGTGGGAGTGGTAGGTACTCTTGTGGAAAAAAATAAAAGTAATGAAAAAAACGGACAAGGATACTGAGTTGAAAAAAGAATTTTTAGGAGAATGTGTGTATTATGTAGAAGAAATACTGATTGCTTCAAAAAAAAAAAAGACTACCAATTTATAAGCTGCCGAAATACATCTGTATTCTGAAACTCAAATCTGGTCAGTTTTGGACAAAATAGCAACTTCATTTTTGATTAATCAAGTCAAGGTTAGAGGAAGAAGTGGTTAGCTTGACAAGAAGCCTCTTGAAATCAGGTGTTAATGAGTTTGAAATCTGTGCCCAAATAGAGTGGAAATGATAAATGTTAAGTCAGTCCATTTTATATCCTTGATTCTTTTCACTGACTTTGAAAGTATATACTGATTATAACCAGTCTGACACTCAAATGTGACAGCATGGTCTGGTTTTGTTGTTTTAAGACAGTATTGCAATTCTCTATTTTTTGTGGTCTTTGGTCCCAATAGCGTCAATGCTTACATATTTGTTTACTGTCATTTGACTTAAGTAATAGCATAAAAACTCAACATGTGTGACTGTACAACTTGTGTTTTAAATGCAGTCTGTTAACTTGAATGCTAACCTTTGTATTATTACCTAGGTTATAGATTTAACTATAGTACAGGGTTATATACCTGGCTATGACTATAGGAATACAATGAAATTTAGCACAAAATGATTTGTATAACTGAAAGCTGTCAGTTGATAGCTAGGAAGATAAATTGTGTTCTGATGCAAATTTCTAAATCATGAAGCACTTTTTACATGTGGATGATTTGTCTTACAGTAAAGTAAGATGATAACTCACTGAAAATCAGAGTGCTTAGTTGATCAAAAGGACAAGCCTTGTACATAATGATTATAATTTCTACATTCCTGCCTTCAATTCTGTTGAATTATTATGCATATTTAATCTACAGTTTCTTAAGAGTAAAGTATGCTTTTTGAAGGCAACTCATTGTGAATGTTTTTAGAAGTCTGATAGGTGTTACCCAGTAGTTGAAACTCTACCGCTCTTGTAATTGAAGCAGATCAAGAAGAATGTAAAATGTTTTCTCTGAGAAATGCTCTGCATAATGCAGTATTTGCCTTTTCTTCCTGTCATTGTTGCCAGTCAACTTTGTCCAAGCAGGTTTTCAATGCGTTCTTAAATACCAAGGCAGTACTATTCTTATTCTTACTGACTTGATAATATATGTGCTGTCATTAGTAAAGTTGTCTTTTATCCCTTGTGCTTTTCTTGACAAATGCTTCTAGACTCTGTCCTTGCAACTTCTTTGTTCTCACACAATTACTATTTTCTAGCATTGGAACTAAGTGCCATTTTGCTCTGCCTGTATTATGCTGTGAATTTTTACTTGTCTGCTTAACAGATTTTGTTTGCTCACTACTTAAGACAGCAAATAGGTCAGACTTGTGTCCTTTAAAGTGCTTGTGAAGCACTGCAAAACCAGAAGTATTGTATAGTCTGTCATAGTCTACCTATGGTTGTCAGTGAAAGGTTCTTAGAGGTGACTTTTCAGTACTATGTTGATTAGTATTCTCAAGATTATTTTTTCTGCTGTACCTTCATTATATTTCCTGCTTCTTGGATTTAAAGGACGGAAATGTAACCGCTGCCCAGGAGGTTAAAGAGGAAATAAAAAAGCCAGATATTGCAGTGCAGGTATGTCAGGCTGTGTTCTGTTTAATTTTCCTTTCCTTTTTAAGAAAGATGCTGTTTTAGGTAATTATCTGTTGATCCTTATTTCAGAACAAGCGGCAAATACTGAAAAGATTAAATCAAAATCTTAAAGCTCAGGAAGACGAGAAAGGAAGAAGAGATGATAAAAATATCTCAGAGTCAGATGGGTCTGAAGATGGTAAAGAAGAGCAAGAAGATAACCATCCACTTCTAGGAGATCGCAAAAGATGGGCATCAAGGGCATCAGATTTGGTAGTTCCTTTAGCTGAGTTATCAATGGAAGAATCTCTCTCTGGAACAGACCGTAAGTGCTCTTGTCATGATATTAGTAAATCAGTTTGTAATGCCTGCTTTTTATCAAGTACACATTTATTATCATCCTTTTGTTATCACTTGTCCATTTGCTTCTAAAAAAAGGTGGCTATGTATTCAGTTGGATGAGTAAGGCACATGTTTAGTAGTTAAATGACCTGAGGGAGATGCAAAAAAAAAAATCTCAACAAATAGTTGCCTAATTAAATACGTGGTTTATTTCTTCAAACTGTCTTTTTAAGTGTCTTTTAAATAGGCACTAATCTAACAGAAAGAACAGATGCAATTAAAATAAATGATAAATGAACTTTATTTTGCACTACATTTCTTTGCTGCCACTTGTAGCAATTGGATTGATCAATACAGTTGGAAAA
Source organism: Phasianus colchicus (assembly GCF_987193195.1). NCBI lineage: Eukaryota > Metazoa > Chordata > Aves > Galliformes > Phasianidae > Phasianus > Phasianus colchicus. Next base: position 15,215,164 of record NC_143439.1, on the reverse strand, counting down.
GGTGTTTTACTAGAGATGTAATCCCAAAGGATCAGCACGATAGAAAGATGCTATAAAGGAAGGGCAGAAGGTTGCTCATCCATACAGGAAGATTCTAGGCTCTTTGCAGAGGAAAGCTCCACAGAGGAGGGATCTCCAGAAAGAGACCCTTCCCCAGTGGCAGTCAGCCCTTAAATGGGTCTAGGAGAGGTGCAGTCAGGCTCCATCCCTTCCGGTCACACAGCTGAATTGCCTTCACCTGTGCTCCCAGGGCTGACTCAGTCCTTTCCCCAGTGATCAATCAGTGGTTCAGGTTGTGACTCAGCAGTTCCCATATACCACTTTTTATCCTCTGTTTTCCTCTGAGGAAGAAAGAATAAGAAAAAAATGTCCTGATACCTTATGACAAGGGATTTTCTATTTTTAGATCCATATGAGCAAGCTGGTAGAAGTAGAAGTGAAATTTTTAATCAGGTGTTATTAAGACACTCTTTGACAACTATAAACATCTCTCAAACTTTTTCTCCTGAAGTACCTGAATTGCTGAAAATAATCCTTGCTTTTACTATGAAGTCAATGATGTTAATTGTCATTTAATAACTTACCTTTGAAAGTTTAACGTGTTTTTGTATCTTGACAGGGCAAACTATGGGGGAAGTAATTAGGCTAGATATTGGTGAGCCTCGCAGGAAAGTCTGGGGCAAAAGCCCTACTGATTCGGTCCTGAAGATTCTAGGAGAAGCTGAGTTGCAGCTACCAACTGAAGTACTGGAAGAAATAGACATAATAAATGGTAAGCACAGCTGCAAGTGTAGGAAGCAGCAGCTTGACAGTTTGTCTATTGAGAACAATTTTGAAGTGATAGAACAAATTCTGTCTATATTCTTGTTGCTTCCATGTGTTCCTAATGTTCCTGAACATTCAGAATAGCAAAAGACACTGAAATATTTCACTCATTCAAGTAGTTAGAAATTAAGATGAATGTGCAGCAATGCAAAGATCTTCGTTTTGTCAAAAAGCCATGGAATTGACTTGCTAATACAAACAAGTCTGTTTTTGTTTTTTTAAATAATGCCATCAACCAAATATTGTATTGCATAGTTCCTACTGCTTCCTGTTAGTGTGACTTAGCATACTAGTAGAATTTCCTTCTAGACAAGTACACTTTGTCCTGGATGCAAACTCCATTGCTTCTTTATCCTTCCTGTCTTTGTTAAACAACCTTCTTACCTGTTCTTTTGTTATTGCCATTTCTGTGTTCTTTCCTCTTTTCTTCTGCTTTCTAAATAGTAGACACAGGAAGCTTTTAGAGCTTTAGTATATTTTTGTCTTTGTCAAGTAGTTGCTTTTAATAGAACTGAGGATGGTGGTATTTTGCTATAAAAAATAAATGTAAGGCTTAGTTATATTTGTTATATATATACGAAGAACATTGCTGTTAGCCAACACCATAGTCTGTTTCATGTACCTTTTCATCTTATGATTTAAAGTAGTAAAACATGATTATCTTGCCAACTTTGGCTAAAATTTAAGTTAAAAATATTAGAGAGCAGTACAAGTTTATTCTGAGTAATGTAGGTTGCTCTGAAAGTAATGCTTTCCATTTATTTCTATGAAGATGACAACAAATGTAAAGAGCACAAAAATACTGTTTGATAGAGCAGATTCCCAGCTATAAAACACTGTCTGATCTTTCTGTTTGGGATTCATTTTTAACAAGGTGTGTCTTAATTTTAGAGCCTGATGATTTGGAAGCAGAGATGTTGAAAGAAACAGAAGAAAATAAAAAGCACCAGAGCAAGGAATTTCCCATCTCTGTTAATGAAGTGTGGGTGAAAGAAAAACAGGATGAGTGAGTTATTCCTTTATTGATCTCTCTCTCTTTCTCTAGTTCAGATAACTAGCTACAATACTTACATTAAGCTTAGCTAAAGCTTTGTTGCTTGTCTGTACTTCCTGATTGAGGGTCTTTTCAGTGGACTAATGACTATTTTAAATTTTGTCTTCCTTGTTTTCTAGTAGTGCACAACATGACAGAAGAGATGAAGCAGCTTTTGAGAAAGCAGTGCTTGATGAAGTGCAATCACAAAATGAAGCTCCAGAAGGTCAGTCAGTGTATCTTGTGTTGTAACTGGTGGGACAGAATACTGGAGCTATCCCTTCTCACTTCTTCACTAACCCTAAAAGAGCAGATTTTCTGTTTTCATTTTATTTTTTAGTTCAGGATAAATTTGTTATGAATTAGAAAGATGACTTGTGGGTATTATTTTTGCCACTTTGGAAGAAAAGATGTAGCAACAAAGCTATGTTATGTATACACAAGGAGAATAGCCCATTCTTTACTACTTACAAGTAAATATAAATCACAAGAATGTTGTGAACTTCTATGATGACTATTCTAAGTGTTAAGAAGCCTGGTGGTTTTACTTGGTGAAAGTGTTGCTTTGCTTGTTGACATCACTAATATTAACATTTAAAATGCAGCTTGGATTAAAAAGTTGTATTTTAAACAACTATTACTGATAATCTGTTGTCTTTATTGCCTGGAAGGGTTGCTTGCTGTTTGAGATTTATAACCTAATTCTAGAAAATCTAAGTATTTTATACTAGAAGAGAAAATACATCTAGAGTATTGTTGGTGATACTGAGAAATTTATTAATTTCTCCATTAAGCAGTCTGTACATTTTTTCCAGTGTTGGAGCACATCTGTTGGGATAAGTTGGAAGAAATCTAGTAAAAGGCAAGGAAATAAATGAAAATGGAGTATTCCATTATGCTACATACAGATTGGACCATGATGAACGAGAGGGCATAAGAATGGAATAGACTGTAGCTAGTTATGGATTCTCAAAATATATGTGGGAGAACTTACATGATAATGCTTTTACTTAAGTAATCCAAACAGGCTTTAATGCTCTTATGGTGTGATCTATTTTCCCTCTAATTGTACAACAGAATTTGGTTAGCTCTGCTCATTCTGCTTTCCTTTTGCATGAGAGCTTGGAGGTATAAATCATTTAGATTTGTAATGGACTTTCTTATACCACCTCAGAAACTTGTTCCAGTGACTCTCTGCAACCTGAACCATTATTCCAGAGGGTGATACAGCCCCCAACTGTACCTACAGCCTCACCAGTTCTATCATCTCAGTCTTCCCAGGAAGAGCCTTTTGTACCTCGTTCTCGTTCCATATCGCCAGCAAAAAATAAAGGGAAAAGTTCCTTGTTTTTTGGACTTTCTACAGGGCTGTTTGATGCAAACAACCCAAAGGTAACATAAAATTGTATTTCTTTACTGATGTTTTTTAATCTTCCTGAGGCAAAAATAGGTGGCATAATGGTTTGTATTTATCTAATTGTGTCTGCCGTGCAGTATGATTGCACTGTGTTCATTGTGTGAGTAGGGCTCATGTTGTGTTTTGAGTCTCTGGTTTCACTGTTCTGCATTCTGCCATGTGTAATCAATGAATATACAGATGTTTACAGTTAAGAAATATACAGGAAAGTTAAGCTAAACAGGTTATCACACTTAAGAAAAATGGATGGAAAGTTTACCCTTGTCCTGGACTCACTGAGAAGACTCAAAGAGGAGCAATTTCCGAATGAGATCCTTCCCTACTGGTAGTCAGCTCGTAAATGGGAGCTAGGAGAGGTGCAGCCAGGCTCCACCCCTTCCAGTAGCACAGGAGAATTACCTTCATCTATACTCCCAGGACTGACTCATTGCTCACCTCAGGTGGTCAATCAGAGGTTCGGGTCATGATTCAGCAGTTCCCATGCATGCCTCCAAATGTATGGAGGAATTGACACCACTTGAGGAATGATGTCACTTAGGTACAACTGAGAGAATTCTTACTCTCTGCCTTTCTCCCATGCAAGTTTTACAAACTTTGTGCTACTTTGCCATCATAAACACTGAAAAGAGCAATGAAGGCATTTCATAATTTCTGGCAACAAGGTGACTGGGTTTAATATTAAGAGAAATGGGGTAGTGCAGTGTGGTTACATGGAATTTAAAATATTTTAGCAATAGGTATGGAACCAGTAGACAAAACGGGCCTAAGACTGTGCAATTCTTGGATAGATTCTAAAATGCAAAGTGCATAAAAGAAAAGCTACTTTGTGGGGAAACAAAATGGGTGATAAGGGTTCTTTGGAAACTTGCACACCTGCAAATTTGATCAGTATATGAAGTAAAGACTTGCTAGTTGATGAAATGCCAGACCAAGAAGAATGTTTCTTGTGACTCTGCTATTCTTGTGAATGCATGAATGGAAGTTGCACTACTTGATTAATAGAATACTGAAAGATACCTATTGGTTGATAAGGAAGTTTATTACTGGAGATGGTGCTGTTGGCTTGTTTGGAAGAATAATGCTTCTTCATGAGCTGCAGAGAGGCAATTTTCACAGACTTAGGGATTTACAGGAAAGTTGTCACTAAGCACAGATTGAACATTGTACCCTTAACAGATTTAAAGCAGTGAATAAGCTTTACAATGAAGCTCTTCAGTGTATGACTATGAATCATCTCAGCATGTCATGTTACTGTTTGACATGTTCTTTGGCCATAAGTGTGTGTCCTATTTGTTAATGCAGTACCAGATGAGGCGTACATAGTAGCAGAGAATTTGGAGAAAAGCAGCAGATGTTTTGTTATTGTTGCAACAGAGCAAAAAGAGCAATAAATTCCCTTTTCTTGTTTGACTGCATCCAGAGGAAGTTCAGAACTTCAGTGAAAATTAGCTTCTGTTTCTTTTTATTATTGGGGTGAATATTTAGTATTCTTTTGGGGCTCTTAAGTTTGCTGAGAGATCTCAGTGGATCACTGAGGCAAACAGTTGGTTTCACTGTTGCTTTATTTCCACTGCGAACAGAGTAGTATTTTAAACTTGTAGCACTGAGGAACTGCTTTGAAATTTTTGTTTTCAGTATCCACCTTTGAGAAATAAAAGCTGACGTTTAAAAACATATTGAAGCAACTTGTAATCACAGACTCATGTTGTAACAAAGCCTTGTTTGGAAACCTTTGCAGATGCTGAGAACATGTTCGCTCCCGGATCTTTACAAACTGTACAGAACCTTAGTTGATGTTCCCAGCATAGCAGATGTGCAGCATCAACACAGTCTTGAAATAGATGATACAGAAGATGAGCAGGCCAAAGAAGGACCCTCTGATTCAGAGGATATGTGAGTTCAATAGCATTTTCAAGTATTTTAAAAGACATCTTACACCAAGAATATTTTTGGTTATACATTATTATATACTGTTATATAACAGAATGGATTTGTTTAGCTAGCCAAACTTTAAAAACCCTGTATTTCACATTTGTTTGGTTTGAATCAACGTTCAGTCTGAGTCTCATTCAGAAAATGGCACAGCTGATGGGATGTCCTGTTTGCAATATCTGTCTGAACTGTTTCCAAATTCCATCTGTCTTGCTCTGATTATTGGAGTGAGAGAGGAGATTCTCTGATATGCTCTGAGTGAGAATGAGATACGAGGTCAGATGTTGTCTGACCAGTTTATTATCTAATTAAAGTGACAGGGAAGGGACAGGCTGGTGATTATTACTAATTAGGGCGATGGGGAAGAGAAGGCAGGTGATAGGAAAGATAGGAAAAGAGCAAGAAATTTGTAAAGCAGGGATAATCACCACCAAGGATGCAGCAGTGTCCCATTGTGTGCTGTTCCAACAGTCCAAAGCTGATGCAGGAATAAGGGTGCAGGGGGAGGCAGACTGGCTGGCCTTAGGCAGCAAGCAGGTAGGTGGTTCAATGGACAGCGGATCTAGGAGGTAGGCAGGTCTCAGGTAGCAGGCCCAGGAGAATCAGGCAGCAGGCAAGTTTCATGCCACAGGGTGTCCAATACCAAGCACAGTGTTCCTTGTTTGTAGGTTCCTTCTGCCTAGCATTCCTGGGCACTTAGGTTAGAGTCATGTGCAGCACCTGTGGGCATGCGTGTGCTCTGGCTGGTTATCTTGCAAAGGCAGCTCATTGGCAATGTAGCAGCTGCTTATCTCTCATTGCCTTTGGCCTGCAAGTCTTCAGACAAAAGATTTCTTGGACTTAACTATCCATTGAAGTTGTCCAACAGCAAGCTTTGAGACAAAGGAGCAGAAATAGTCTCTTATACCATCCAAGATGCTTTTCTGTCTTTACTGTTTACATTCCCCTGAAAGTTGATGGCTACCGTTCTGCTGAAAATGAAGAATTCTTTATACCCTTTCTTTTCATATTCTGGGAATCTCTGCTTATCTGTCTTCCTTGCTGTGGTATTGAGATGTCCTTAAATTCCCCCAGATTCTTCCAGGGGCCTCAAAATCTGACCCTGGGCTGACTGTTCCCCACAGCTTGAATAGTCTGCAGAGATGAAAATCATCTAGTCTGTCTATTCTGATGAGACCTAGATCTGTTTTGCTCCAGATAATTCTATGTGATTTCAGGTTTTCGTTTTTTTTTTTCTAGCATTTCCTTAAAATGCATTCATTTTGTTACTAATCCCTGGACTCTAAAACCTAGCTGTTAGTTGTTCTTTTAGCTGTTAGTCATCCTAAATATTCATTTGTTCAACGTGATTATAAACAAGACATCATCTTCCCTGCTGATGTAAATTGAGCTTAGGTCTTTGTGTCCAAACTATGCCTTGTTGCTTTGTTGTTGTTCTTGGTGGTGGTTGTTGTGTTACTAAATGTAATGCTTGAGAGAATATTTGGGGTTGAACTAACTTTATCAGTTTCCTGCTGTCTTAGGACTAGATACATGAAATTTACTTTTATCAAAGCTAGTGGATGAGGTATTTAACTCATACCTGTGCATTTGGAATGTTAGTACAAATATTATTTGTCTCCTCATTTGTATTCCTGTGCTATTTTTATTTCATTAACAAATGCAAAACACACAACTTATTTTCTCTACTTCATTGCTTATCCTCAGCCCATCTTCCTTCTGCTTCATTTTTAAGATATTTCTACTTGTTGGCTCTTACTGCCAGTTCCTATTGCTCACATACTAAAATTAGCTGACAGTCTTAGTAATGGAGGTTTTTGTAGCAGTTGTCCCACATGTATACAGAAGGTGCCCTAAAATCCTACATTTGAAAATGAGCAAAAGATGAAACAAATAAAGCAAAGGTACAAATTCTACAGTTCTTCCTGGTGCTGAAGTGCTGCCCCTGGCACTCGTGCTGCTTTTGTCTCACGTTTTCTGTTTTGGATAAGTGAGCATTCTGATATGAAATTAAATCAATTTTTTTCTGTTCTCTTCTTGAAAAAAGATACCTGCAGTTTCTGTAACATCAGTTGTGCTTAGCCAAGTCAGAGCAATCAATCTCTACCTGATCTTTAGTTTTCTCAACTCCAGACTTGAACCTCTTGAGCTGTGTGGAAAGAGAACTCTGCCTAGTTTGAGTCCCAGCCTACAATCTCTTAGAGAAAGACTGAAGAAGAACCTTAGCATTGGTTGTCTGAGTTGGATTAATTATTTTGCCATAATTAGTATTGCTGTGCTTGCAACACAGGGTTTTATAACAGATTATAAGTACAAAAATTGTTTGATCTTACTAATAAAGTTTAATAGATTATCTGTCATCATCCTTCTACAAGATGCTCTAGTGTCTGCTTAGACAGATCTTTATTCCCTGTGTCTGGCATTGTATAATGGTATTAGGGCTGTCATTATGATGAACTGTGGATGTAAATATCTACAGAAAGTGCTAATTTTCTTGATTAATCTAGGGGTAATAGGAAAAGAATTAGTCTTATGTATACAAACATTTGTCTCTCTTTCTTCTCCTAAAAGCTCTGCTGTCTTTAGTTTGTTGGCTTAACAAAAGAAATGAACTCTTCCTAGAGTTTGTTTTGAAAAGCATTACTTTATATAGTCTTTGTCACTTTCTTTTAGCATGTTTGGGGAGGCTGATACAGATCTGCAGGAACTCCGGGCTTCAATGGAACAATTGCTTAGGGAGCAGCCTGAGGAATTAAGTGAAGAGGAGGAATCTACTTTAAAGGCTAACGTCATGAAATGCATAGCAAACGGTACAGAGCTGGATGAAGCAGATGAAAATAACCCCAGCAGTGAAAGTGCACTTAATGAAGAATGGCAGTCAGGTACAATTTGTTATACCTGTTTCATAAGCTATTCATTGATGTTAACAATAAAGACACAGAAAAGTTTTGCATTTTATAAGGGAATGAAGTTCTGAATAATAGTTTTTCTGAAGACTTAAAAAAAAAAAAAAAAAATCTGATTTTACTTAAAGTTTTGTGAGTGTGAAGGTCAGCATCTAAGTACATCTTCATGCTGCAAATTACATAGCAGCTATTTGTTAGGCACTGATCATAAATCTTTTTTTCTCTAGTTGCCTGAAATGTGTTTTCAGGAAAGATCAGGAAGATCTTTTTTTTTTTTAATAATTTAATAGCTTTCTGATGTTGGTGGTTCTATTTCACTGGTTCGTATTTACTGTTGTTTTCTTTCTTTACAGATAATAGTGATGGAGATATTGCCAGTGAATGTGAAGAATGTGATAGTGTCTTCAGCCATTTGGAAGAGCTGAGATACAACCTGGAGCAGGAAATAGGCTTTGAGAAATTAATTGAAGTTTATAATAAAATAAAGGTTTGTGGAATAAACTCAACTAGAAGGCATTTTAGGAAACAAGATGTGTATGTAGGGCTGCATACTGTGCCAGTAACAAATTGTATTGTGTGGCTAGAATTAATGCTTATGTTTTGTTTCAACATACCTAAAGTATTAACACAGAAAATTCCATTGAATTAAAGGAGGAAAGCTTTGGGGTTAACAATAGACTACATGAGTAAATTTGAATTGTTTTATTCTAAACCCATTTTAGAACTCACCATGTGGATTGTTCTTTTTCCCAGGCTATCCATGAAGATGAGGATGAAAATATTGATATTTGTTCAAGCATAGTTCAGACAATTCTGGGAAATGAACACAAACACTTGTATGCCAAAGTACTTCACCTAGTGATGGCAGATGGAGCCTACCAGGAAGGTAATATCACTGATAATGATGGATTGTCTTAATGTTTGTTCTTGCTTATATAAAGAAGTTCTGAAAAATATTTCTAAAAACAGCTATGTTTTGTTATACAGCTGATCAGCAAGATAGATTAAAGTTCTTTTTCCACAAACAGCATTTTTATTGCTGCAGCACAATGTGGCAAACTGTCAGTGTGCTGACCACTCTGGTGTAACATTATGTCCGTGTAGAATGAACTGTAATAATAGATGCCTTATAAAACGTGCAGTATAATTACTTTCTGTGAAACCATTCCGCAGGTTGGGAAGATGGAAGTCTAGAATAAAGTTCTCAGAACAAAAAATGATTCTGTTTTAGGAATTAAATTCTTAACTAAAGTAATATTTCTCTTTCCAGAATTACTTTTCATGGGTTCTGGTGTTGAAAAGTAGGGATCCTGATTCAGAAAAGGAAACTTTATGTGGTTCTTTTTCAGGAAATTGCAATTATAGAATAGATCTTGCTGTGGAGATAGAATCCATCTTAGTTTTGCAGTAGCTCAGTAATACATGGAGAGCATTTAACTTGATGGGAGCCCCCCATACGTTATCACAATGTGCTGGGCAGGCAGACAGTTCCTGGGTACTCAGAGTCACTTGATGAAATGCCACCCAGCCCACTGTCTGTGAGAAAATGCTGTTGGCTTTTTCTCTCGTGTCAAAAAATTAATTGCAGCCATGTAATGTTTTCTGATGCCAAAAAAACTTAACTGGGGAATTAAAAATAGAAATCTAAAATGTCAATTATTTTTAGAGAAATCAGAAGCATCACATATTAGTTTTAGAAATGTGTGCAATAATCACTATTTGCTGATTTTCAAATTCCGAGTATTTTAATGCCTGTTAACCAACGTTTGCTATCTGCATCTTTTAATTTCTTTCACAATTATGTTGCAATAGCAAGTGAATAAAAGGTCAGATAATTACAGCTTGCTAAGCTATTTATACAGAAATGGGAAAAATAAAGTCTTTAAAAAGCAGTTCTAACAACACAACCATTAAAAATAAAAATCTATATCTGGGACAAATTACTCTTCATGTTTCCTTTCTTTGCTACTGAGTCAGAATAAATGGGTCGGTGTTGTTTTAATTCTGTGTTATGGATGGATGGCAGAAAAGCATCAAAAATATTTTTTCAGCCACTTCCTTTAATAGGAAAATAAACTGCAGTTGTTTGTTTGTCAAGCATCTGGATGGCTGGCAATGCAGCACAGGAAGAAAATGGCAACCACAGTGCTACCCATTTCTTTTCCTTGACATTTATCTGTTTAAGGATATTTTAAAACTAATCCTAAAAGGCTTAAATGCCAGTTTGCTGAAAAAATGTTGGCATACAAACGGTAAGCTTTTGTCTGAGTGAATACTGTTAAAATGAGCTGACTTACATCTTGTGAAATGCTGATTAACAAGTGGCTGTTTTTAATAGCTTCAGTTCTAATTCTGTATTCTACAAATCTGCAATACCCTATGAAACTTTAAAGAAAAGATCGTTCTACCCTTTAGCAGTTTAAAGAAAAAATATGCTAACAAAGGCAAATAAGGACAAAAGCATGTTGAGGAGCTTCTATCTCAAAAGTTTTGTACTCTTCAAGCACTCTGATTATTGTTCTGTTGATCGTAGATTGTTCTATAAAACCAAGTTGTGTTTTGCTGGGTTTTTTGGCTTGTTTTCTCTTCTGTGTCCATTTCACCCTGCCTTTCTCTCTCATGGTTTTTACAGATAATGACGAATAAAGCTGACTCAGGAAACTCCTTCGTGCTGCATGACACATCAGTGGTCAAAGTCTGCACAGTGGAGTAACAGATTGTAATGAAAATGTAACATGGGGCAGGAGAAAGAAGAATTGGAAAAAGTGCTGACTGTATGAAGCAGAGAGGAAAAACATGCCTTTTACACTAAGATATGTATACACTTCTTTTGTGTGTCTTGCATACGTGTTCATTAAATAATAGATGCCTAAATTTGAAAAAACAAACTATAATCTCTCTATTTCTCTCTCAAAAAAAAAAAAAAGGAATAAATGTAGCTGTTCTGATACAAAACCAATATCTACAAGGTAAGGTAAACCTGAGTTCTGTCATATCAACAGCTGGCTGATAGGGTTATGGAGCTGGAAGGATTACAGTGTTGTGAAACTAGCTATCTCTAGCTGTTCATTTAAATACTTAAAGTAGTCCTTCTTTACACCTACATAAAGAAACTGTTCATTTTTATTGACCCCTGTGTTTGTATTTTAATAGCATCTTAATCTGGTGGTCCAGTTTGAGTATTTCACTTTTTTCTTAATAAAATGTATTTTGAAGCTAAAGACTTCTGTCACTTCTTAAGTGTCATCTGAAAAATCTTCCAGGCGTTGTTTCTAGCTCAAGGCACACTGGTATTTCAGTTAGTGAAACACCTGAATATTTTATTTTGGAGGCAGTGGAATTAACATGGAGCCAGAAGGTTTGACTTGCATTCTTCCTCTCAAAATCCCAAGTATTTAGCACTTTAAGTTTTGCCATCCAGTCAATGATAATGCAGTATATTGTTGAAAAAATGTTTTCTCTCCTGTTTGTTTTTAAATTCTTATTGTTATTTTCCTGGCCTCACAGCCAGAGGGGAAGGTATGAAATGTTACAGGCACGAGTGCTCCATGATTTGTCATCTTTTGGACCATGTTTCGTAGCTTTATATCTTCCACTCCTGAAATTAATTACCTGAGCCACACTTTTGTTTCTCCTGTCAAAGCAGTGCTGTTCAGAGCCAACATGAGCTATATTGTTTTCACATCATCACTGTAGAGGTTCAGTTGGTTTATCCATACAGTGTCTCCTGTTGCAAACCCACTGAACTGTCAGACTTCCAACTGTGCCCTACTGAAGAAAATAAAATATTTTCTTCCAGCTACTGTAAAATACAGCCAATCTAAAACTGTCAACTTTTCCACGAAGTACCATCAGCTATACATGATTTAGAACTGATATGTACATGTTTTTTGTGTAATTGTTTTATGGAGTTATGATTGAAGTTTCGCCCACTGAAAAGTGGTATTTTTTTAAATGTCTGATTTAAGATGGACCAAAATGACTCCATTTCAGCTGTATCATGGGAACCTACGGTGAGAAGTCTAAAAAAAAAAAAATTGCAATTTTAATTGCCATTAATACACTGATAAAATTTTTATATGCATATTTACCTGATAAACACCTATTGCTTTATCTGGTGAGGAAGTACAATCATTGCTGGAAACTGACTGACCTATGCTGCTTCTCTTTTTTTTTTTTTTTAAGCTTTCCCTGCTAAATGTTGGTCCTTTTCAGTAAGCTTCTCTTCTGTTCCACTTGTCTTCAATTAGATTGTAGTGCAGTGAAAGGATCCTCATCAGCTTACATCATCCATGATGTTCAGCTAATACAACTGAAAAGAGTTAATGCAGACTCAGTCTGTATAATTTTCCTTTTTCAGTATTGCTTTTCCAATTGTGTCTTGCACCCTTTAGGAGGAAGGAGGACTACAATTCTTTAATATAGAGAGATTTTTCTCAAGGAAATACAAGCTGGGCGTTAGGTTGTGTTTAATTGCTTTTCTGTTGAAACCACATCATTACTGACATCCTTCATTTCTTATGCAGGTTGCTGGCTTGCACACTTAAAGCTTTATAGACGTAGAGCTTTTCATCAATGAATGATTTGAGAAATATGCATAGACTGTGCACAGCTTTTCAGAGATTAATATTCAGACCTGCCAATCAATACTGAATATCCTTGAAAATCTCCCAGGAGCTGATTTTAATTTGATACAGTAAATAAGTTTGTCTGCTAAAGTCATACTTTCCTCTGAATATTAAAGCCCTATTTAAGAGCCCTATTTAATGTACAATATAACAACATCAGTGATTTTTTTTTTTTAAGAGCAATGCAGTGATCTGCTTGTAATAATTTATTTGAATTGGTTGGGTATTTGGCTTGCATTCATAAAATTGCACTCACTACGGGTAGTTTTCTGTTACAAATCTAGTAACAAAAAGATACAGAATGGTGGTTTTGGCTCAGAACATCTATTTTGTGTTGTGTCCCTGTCTTCTGGCTTTCATCATGACTCCTGAAACCAACTGTAGGTGAGAGAAGGAAAAAACAGTTTTAAAAAATAATATATATCTAAAACACAACAATAATAAATCTCAGTGCCTGCCTGCATTGTGTTGCCCTGCAGATATGATTACAGTCCTTGACATGAGACTCTTCTGGCAAGGCAAGCTGTGATGTTTATAGCCATATGTGTGCACTGAGCTTCCTGACCCTCAGCAAAATGCAATAAAGTGCCAGCAGCAAAGCAGAATCAGAAGGAACCTGAGCCTGTGGCAGGAAGATGAGTCTTGCCTTTGTTCTGGGTGGAACAGGTAGACAGTAATCCTACCTAAAGCACCGATGCCTCAAATCTTATTAGAATCATAGAATCGCTCAGGTTGGAAAAGGCCTTAAAGATCATGGAGTCCAACCACAGCCTAACCATCCTACCCTAACTCTACTAAATCATGTCCCTGAGCACCACATCCAGGGATGGTGGCTCAACCACCTCCCTGGGGAGCCTATTCCAGTGCTTTTGTGAAGAAATGAGACTGAAGTGACTTTTGCTCTTTGGTTTGCTTTACTTTGAGAATGTATTTAAAGTTATTACTAGAAGGTAGTTAAAAAAAAAAAGTATTACCTGGTCAGGCAATGCGGATCAGAACTAAAGCACATCATTGTTTCTGTGGTCTGGAAAGTGAATGGCTGATGAAAAAAAGTTAAGCTTCCCACATTCTGTCTGCTTGTGTAGCTGTTTACTACATTGATTAATAATTTTTTTTTTTTTTGGGCTTCCAGTACTTTTGTCTCCCTCTTGCTTTTCATACAGAGCTGCTGTATGTTTGTTCAAATATGCTTCCTCACCGTTTCTGAAGTTTTACAACCTTGCATAAATCTGCTGAAAGCTCAATCCTTCTCCAAGATTTCTTTTTCTGCACTTGGTTTGTTAGGGTAATGACACTCTTCAAAAACTGATGGTCCTCAATTCCATGCTGAACTGTGAGTTCTTAGCACAATATTTAGCATAAACATTCTGATGTTCCGTACATCTTCTGTGTGTTTTCTTCAGGCTGGAGAGCTGGGTGGGAGAACAAGGGCGAGTGTAGAGCAAGCTTGCTTGCTTTAGTATTTGCTGTGTGTTGCTTGGTGTTTGCTTTGTATGATAGAATCATTTAATTGCCTCTACGAGAGCTGAAATATTGGGATTAGGGTTGTGTCATTTAAAAAACGCTTCCTGGTGAGCAGAGGGCTGATATTCAAAATCAAGATTAAAATGCCTATTACACACTTGAAAGTTATGCTTTCAAAGGAACTTTCAAAGGAAAATACGTAAAATATCTGCTGATATCTAAGTACAGCAAATATCTAAGTTATTTCTTCAATGCTTCTGTGTTTCTTGGTGTATTAAATCACGTGCCTCTGTGTCTTATAAATCAGCTATTAAATCTGAAGCAAATGACATCGGTTTCATTTCTTAGTGGGTGGGTTATGGTGGGTTGGTAGGCCAAACGATACTTATTTTCATTTCATTCTTGTATGTAGCAGAGCTCATTTAAGCAAGCATTTAATGATCTCTTAAACTGAGCAATTACAGAAAACAAGGTTCTGTCCATCGACTGCCGTTCACGGTGCCCCACTTACTAACAAGAGGTGCTTTCTGCTCAGTGCACCACTCGCTGCGAGCGCCTCAGTTTCTGACTTTCGTTGCGGAAGTACAGCAAGAAGCGTCATTTCACACGGCGTGTGTATTTTATGGATGTAAAGCCTTGGGAAGACGCGAGTACGGTTCTATCATCTCCGCCTGCCTGGCAGCGGCCGGACCCGTGTCTGTCGCAGTTTCGCCGCGCGGCCGCCAGGTGACGCTATAACCGCGGCACGGCGCGCTCGCGTTGCCTTCGTCCCCGCCGCAGAAAGCGCTGCGTGGGCAGGAGAACGCGGCGGTGACACCCGGTGCTTCTCTGTGCTGAGTCCGAGCCGGTGTGAGAACTCGGCTCCCAGTCACAGTTCTCTCTCCTAGCACGTGGCTGTGCTCTGAAAACCTGACGCGTACACAGGAATCTTCAGCGGTGTTTGTTGGGTTGGCTCTGTCCTGCATCAGGCGCTTTTTGCTCGGCTGATGGATGGTTCTCTTAGGGACTGCAGGCAGCCAGGAGAAAAGCAAGTTCCGTTTTCAATAGCGCCGTGGCTCAAGCTGACGCAGATGTGCTCCGAGTATAATGGAACGATAATCCCCTCCTTGACATCCCCTGTTTTTTGCTGTGTCCTGCAGACAGTCCTGACAGTAATCTCTTCTCTAGGGGAAGGGGTGAAGCGTGCGTTTTTGCTGATTCCTGAGCATGGGATAAAAATTCCTCTAATTCAAATTTGAGGCCAAAATTCTGCCGTCCTGGCTCTGCTGATAAAATGTGACGCTTCAAGCAGTGCTTCAGGGATGCTATTTTAAATTTCCATCGGTTTCCCCATCAGCAACCAGGAGCCCTCATTGCTGTTTGTTTTATTGCTGCTAGAGCTGCTTTCAGTGTTACCAGAGTCATTTCTAAGCAGTACAGAGCCTTTTTTTCTGAAGAACAGAGTGATCTGATGGGGATATGGAAAAGAAAGAAAACTCGAGGTTTAACATTTAACCATTAACAATTATCAGAGCTCTCTCTGCTGCTAACACAATCACTGCTCAAGTCAGACAGTCTTATGAACAGCTCTTGCCATCACGCTTTCTCACCTGTTTTTTTTTTCCTTTGTATTAACCTGTAACAACTGCTGATAAAGATGTCTGAAGGACAGCGTGCGTCTCATTTGCCAGTGCTGTAGAACACTTTGTTCATCCTTTCCCCCTGATGTTAGTTAGGAGAATTTAAATGGTATCTTGGAGTATTTTACCGTTGTTCTTCAGTCTTTCTAAGGGAAAATCAGAAGGTGAAAATGATCGTGGCAGTTCAGCTTCTCTGCAGCACACATTTGGACTTATGCTGGACATGTTTTCATGCTTTTGTAATTGTGATATGTTAGTATTTTCCAGTGTTTCCTGCTTAACAGATGTAAAGCCTCAGAAAAATAAACCTTCTAAATATTAGTAAACATGGATGAAGAATTCTTTCCACTAAAGCATCTCTAATGCAATCCTTAGCCATTACCAATGCAGTATCTTTTTTCAGCTGCTGACAAGCCTGATTGCACAGTGTAGTATCCTGTTCTACATCCCTGGACTTCAGTATGTCAGTGCTCACAGCCCTAAATAACTCAATTCCCTGTATTCACTTAATTCCCCAGAGCACTTCCTTTTCTCAGATGTCCGCTCTTGCTTTCCCTGCATTGGGCAATCTTGTTTGTCCAGGAAGAGGCTCCAGCAAACACTGCCTGGAACAGACAGCAGGGTTAAGTGTTGCCAGCTGGGAAAGGGAGCACTGTTCAATCCTGTCCCACAGCATTTGCTAACCAGGCGGTGATACTACAGTAACTACTTGGCTTGGATAGGTAGTAGTTACATTGTCTGCTGTAAATACCAGTATCTAGCCATGCATGCAGCAGTGGAGCATGGATGAGCACTGTGATAAAGCTTCCCCTCCTCACGGTGAAACTTAAGAGATCAACAGCTGGGTTCTGTCAGATCTCACTGTGACCTGTAAAGATTCTTTGGTAGTGATTATTGGGACCAGCAGAATGAAACGTGTGCTTACCCTCGTGCTTGAGCACAAAACGCAGCATCCTTGATTAAAGTAGATGGATTTGAGCCAAGTCACCCGACTCCGAGCTGCAGTCAGCGAGGCTCTGAGCACATCTTCAGTTCTGTTTATTGTGCTGAGGGGAAAGTAATATCCATCAGAAGGGTGGGGTACCACAGATGGAGGCGCAACCTAAGCCACTTTGTCACAGTTGCTGAAGCTCATCTGTTAAGGGTGATCTAAGAGAAAATTATGTGTGAATACGAAGTGAAATAGGCTTGCCTGGGGAGCACGAGGTGTGCAGTGCAGAATGTTTCCCCTGCATGAATCAAGTCGTAATGGATGTACCAAATACTGGGGTGTTTTTGATTCTTTACTCAATTTCTAAACTAGAAGTTTGCTGTTACTGAGGCCTAAAATTAGTCAAGTAAAACAACAGGGAAGCCTTGTCTGCTTGTTTTGTTTCTTCCTAACATCATTATAGTCACTCACTCACTCCATTTTCTGAAGGAAACTGGGAGAGAAGGGCTGAGCACAGCCCTAATGACATGAAGAAAAACACAGAAGGAAGCAGCAGGGAGGCCAAAGTTTCAACGACTCTTCCTCCCTTACCCAGGAAAATTTTGGTGACCTCTTGACACCTCCCATGGGAACCTTTAAATTGACGACAGTGCTTGCCAAGTAAATACAGAAGATTGCATTAAAACAGTATTGTTTCTGATTTAATCCTCCTGAAGTTAATGAAAGCAAGTTCAAGTTCCCGCAGCAGCTACAGTGCACCGACCTCATTCTAGGTGGCAGTAAATGTGGATATACAGCAGAATTGGTTAAGAAGAATAAAAATGCTCACAGGCTGATGGGAAAGAAGCACACAGGAAAACACTTAGCACAGGCCATTTGCTGACAGCTGTTTTGACCACAGCTGCCTTGCATATATTTAAGGACTGTGGCATCCTTTGTTTCTTCTGGGTGTGTCCTTAGAAGAAGAATGGTGATAGAACTGCATTAGCAATTTGGAATGGTGCTTGCTAACAGGTTTTGGCACGCTTACACATTGTTGGTGCCCCAGTCACATCCATATTTGTGTTTTCTGTCACGTGTGAGAAAATAATTCCATAAAATGAGTTTTACTGCAGCTTGTATAATGTGTATATTCAAGCAGTATTTAGGGGCTGATTCTTAGCGACAGAGATGGAATCCAGCTGACTGTTTTCCTTGGCCCTGAGAGTCAGATCGATATGATTTACATTTTCAGAGCAAAGAAAGAGCTAGAGGGTTGGTTTTGAGGGATTTTCTTCTTCTTTTTGCTTGCCTTAGTAAGTAAATATTTTACAGACCAAATCCCCAGTTCCACAAAATCAGTGACTCCAGGCTGTGGGACAATATAAGTAAGCACAAAGGCTGGAATTTATTGCTAGTAATGATCTATGAGATAAGATTTTCAACTGAACTAGAGCAGAGAGCTCAATTGCCAGATGTGTGGGAGTGAAAGTGACACAAATTCACAAACACACACAAATCTTTGGCAATCCCAAAGTGGTTATATAGGCCTGTAGCGCCAGAAGCCTCAAAGAATTCACTTTGTGTCTCACTGTCTTCATCAGCTTAAAAGCCAAGTCCCAAGCTTTACAAAAGACATCCAAAGCGCTGCCATGAATACTTCATACATTTATCTCACTTTCTAAATCTTATTATAGACAAAGAAAGGGGTTTTTTGGTCTGTATTTCCCTCCTTTGTAAAGAACCGTAGGAGCAGAATGACAGTGACTCTGCAAAAAATCACTGGGGAGTTTGTCCTTGAATTCACCTACTTTCGTCTCAACGTCATTCAAACTTCTACAGTGCTCCATCTAAGCAGCTTTTCCTTCAGACTCATTTCTTCCATTGGAAACTTGCTTTTTGCTTGTAACCTATCACTGGTGGAAATGCCGGTTCACGGATGGTATGCTGCTCACATCCCAACCTCTGCATTAAATCTTTCCTCAGGTGAACCAGAGACTGCAGATATCTGAATCTATAAAAAAGAGCTTCCATGTCCTTTAGACAATGCAAGAAGTATCACCTGTACTAATGAGCATGCAGCTTTCTTTCTATCTGTATGTTCCAAACAAGGATGCTGCAGTCAAAGAAAATGCTTTACCGTGAGATAAAACCTCTGCTTTCACTGGTTTTGGGTGAAAGTGATAGAGCATTTTATATGCTGTAACATACCATCGTTTCTTATATTGCAGTAAACAAACTCTAACAAAACCCACTGCATCACTCATATTTTGATATCACAGCAGAACTGTGTAAGTGCGGCAGAGATGTTTGAAAAGTAAACACACTGATAATTCTACTTGCTTGTCAGATAGCTCTGCACAGCAGGCAGTTTTAGGAGAAAAAAAAAAGCTATTTTAAGGAAGTAAATCTTTTTGAAGAAACTAGCTGAGCATGCTTTTAAGAACTAGCATTACTGCTCAAACAGGGTTGGTTTTTTTTTGTTTTTTTGGCAGGCTATCAAACTATTGCAGCACTCAAAATACTAAAATGGCTTAATTTAGAATTTAAACAAGCTACATGAGTTTCATGTGGAAGGATGGCACGTGTTTGTCCTGGAGCATCTTACAAGTCTCTGCTCCTAAGCCTGGGAGTGTGGCACAGCTCTGTGCATTAGGACTCGGTTCTGGGATGAAATCAGTCCAACCAAACTTCACAGCAGAGGAGATGCAGGTGTTTTTTGACAGATCTTCTGATCTGAACCATAGGAGGAACTGCAGGAGGTGCCCTAAAATGCACACAAACAACATTACAGATATAGCCTTACTGTTGCTATGTATTTCTTAATGGCAGGTTTCATTAAGTGTGCTTTAATGAAAAAAGCACAACTGGTTTTTAAGAGCTGCTCCCCTGTAACTGCACAGAAGCCTTGCAGTAACTGAATTAGACACCTACTATTAGGTGGTTGTTTAAACCTGAAGAAATGTCTGGGTTTTCATATGATGTCACGCAGTTGCTCAAATCCCATATTGGGCATGTGAGTAGAAATAGCATCCCTAAATCATCTGTTACAGAGCCTGTGCTCAGAATGGGCCTGAAAACTTTGCGTTGAGAAGGACTGACAGGAGGTGCTAACAGCAGGTTCTAAAGATGTACCTGGTGTGTAAGTGTGGAGATGGTCAGAGGCTCCAGCCTGCTACTGTCTCGAGGATACTTCCTTGAGGATGGGCTCTGTGGCTCTGTTTGCTCTGCAGGGGTTCATTTTACCCTACTAGATAAAATAGTGCAGTGCTGTGGACTCTTTCCAATTCATAGAACTTACTAACTTTGTCCATCTCTCAGGATTTTAGAGAGTGGAGCTCTAATGCTTTTCCAGAAATATAAAGTATGATCAGAGACAATATTTAGGATCTGTAAACCCGATGTAGCAAACACAGCCTTCACCCAATGCCCACGACAAACCTCTCTCTGCACAGTCCATATGCTTGTAAAAATGCCTGACTCTCCTCAGCAGTTCCAGCTCCTTCTGTCTGATATCCTAATTTTTGCTCCAGTCTTCAGACATTTAGCTCCTTTCACACGCTACAGCAATGATGTGATCAGGTACAGCAACTACGTAAACTTCTGTGAACACTGAATATCCTTCATTATGTTATCTTTTTGCTTATTTACAGCTCATCCCATCCGTTTGCATTTTGAGAGCTTTGTCACATTGTTCCTCAAAGGTAAAACTGGAGTTTACTCACTTGAACAATTACTCAAAGGGGTTGATTATAGCTCTGCCTGATCTCAGTCTAGAGTGGGTAACACAATAATTCTACTTAAACACTCAGATGATTGTGAATTTGCTTGTCCGTATGAATGCAAGTGTCAGTTCTTCAGGAAGTTGTACCCTGACTTGTATGGAGTCTTTTAAGTGGGGAAAATATTAATAGCTTAAAATTTGCTAACAGTGTAGCAAACTATGAAAATGGCATGGAAGTGTTACAAAAGGTCTACGTTGGTCACATAATTCTAAAGCTGCAGCCTGATACACTGGTGAATGCTTAGGAGGGCAGACCTGAATCTGACTGGGAGATAGCTAGGAAAGGAGTGAACAGAGCATCTGGCACGCTGTCCTCACAGCAATCTCCCCTGTGGACAGAACACCAATTCCAGAGAAGCAAAGAACTCTTGGGACTAACTCTGTGGCCTCACCGAGCAGGTATGCAGTTTATCAGTTGGATCCCAAGGAGAAAAAAAGGTTATTTTAGAATAAGCTTATCAAATACCAACTTCTAACATTTCTATTTGCTTTATCTTTTCTCAATTCTTCACAGCTGTGTTGTCTAGCGTGATTTCTTTAAATAAACATTCTCCTTTGCTTCTTCTTTAACTTTGTTTGTAGTATGGGCAATTTCAAACTTGCTGGGTAATGAGATGCAGGCACTACATTCCCATCAGTGTAAGGATCATTCAAATCAAGTTCTTGACCACCTACACAAAACAGCACTGCAAGATAAGGCAGTGGATGCTGCAGCTTAGGGTGCATGGATCACAAACACCCATAGGCCCACTAGGCATCCTCCAGTGATTAAACTGGGGGAAATGTGAGATAACTGAGCTCACCTAATTTGTAACACATTGATTCTCCAGCATCACATCCAAGTTTTCTCTCATATTTTCCTTCACTGTGGCTCAAAAGTTGTTACAAAAGCATCACGTATAGAACGTGTGCACAGCTTCACATGATTCCAGCTTCACGATGCCACAGAGAGCTAATATACAGCATTCATAAACAAACAACTCTCTCCTTGAGAAAAGAAATAGGAAACTAAAAAGTAATCTAGATTCAAATGACATCTGTGTTTCATCAGGTCTGAGATACAGCCAGGTGATTTTTGTCAATACTCCAAGCTAAATGCCTAGTTGGATACAGAGTGGAGCTGTAAAACTAGAAGGCAAGATGTACTGAGAGCACATGAACCCATTTTTCCTGCCTCCTCACAAAGACAAGAGCAGCACAGAGCCTTCTGTAGGGATGCAGAAGCCTTTGTGTGTACTTTTGTGTGACAGTCACCAATCTATTTATGAGTGGCTCAGATGCAGATAGTGCAGCAGGGGCAGCACAACCTCCGTTTGATGGCAGCCATGTGGAGCCTTGTGCTGTCAGAATCACATAACATTAAGCAAAACAATTTAAAGCTAGCACTGACTGCAGCATGGACATCTCCTTGTTGTCCAAAACAAAAACCATATCAAACAAAAGTACACAACACAGGTGAAAAGGGAATCAAAGAACAGCCCTGCTCATTTGCACCAGAGACTGGAGAAAGCTGTCTGTGCTTTGCTATGTGCTGTGCTTTCTGCTACAAAGCCAGCAGCGTCAGCATGGACATCAGTGGTAAACTCTCTTGTTGTCCCTGTGAGTTTTGCCTGACCTTTGAAAAGAAATCTCCACTATGTCTCCAGGGGTCATTTTACAAGGAAGTCAGATTGACCTTTTTGTTCTGTGCTTGAGATCAACGTGGCATGGGAAAAATAGGCTAATGTGGAAGATAGAAATAATGAGTTGACCTTTCTGAAAAAATTGGCTATAAAAATGATTTAGTATGGAGAAAAGTATCTTAAAATGAAAGCATGCTTATTCTTCTCAGTAGAAATAACATTGTTTAAATTCATTCCTGAACCCACAAACAAACAAACAAAATTCAGTCCATTACTTCCTCAAAACATCATCTTCTGTTACACGTTCTCTTTAGTAGGACATAAAACCTCTTGTTCCACTATTCTCACTGCCTTCGTGTTAAGTCAGTTGCAGTCATTAAGACACTGAAGATGTAATTTGTAAGTAAATTAAAATAGGTATCCATATATCGATTCCCTCAGAGCAGAGTTTCTCCTATTCAGCCTCCACTTCGTCAGCTCTGTTTTATGACTGCTAATGCAGTGTTTCCAGGCACGTGGGTTATCGTGTTGTTGGGGTCACAATCTTTAGTGAGATTTTGTAATATTCAAACAGAGGTTGGATCTGGTTTTGCTTTGCAACCCATTATTGTATTTTAGTGCATTTCAGAGGATTTTCAAGCCAAAACAGAATTCTCTTCTGAAATATCTTAGCCAAATTTCCTGAGACACTAGACATACAAGATGATATAGAGAGTGCATGTCAGCCTCACTTCCCAATTATTTATAATTCATTGACAAAACCTGATGGAAGATTTGTAAAGATATTAAGATTCTGCAGGGTTTCTGTGGAAAACTGATCATAGCCAGAAAAGGGGAAAATTAAGTGCCAGCAGTAGAGGTCAAGCTATCTTCTTGTTGGCCTGCCAACTTACCAGACAGTCAGTGCTGCTCAGAGCCAGGCGCAGCTTAAGCTGTCCAGCATCATAAAGACAGAGGAAGAACTAGGGGCAGTTGGAATTGTGTTAGAAAAAGGAATTAATGCAGAGGGTTTGGGGGTAGAGGAAGTATGACTTTGGGGGTAGAGAAAGTATGACTGTTGGCATAGAAGGCTGAAGTCATGGGAAGGTCTGTAGGGTGGCTGGCCTACAGAAGAACAAGAAGAGACCAGCAGGAGGGAAGGAGAAGCACAGAGGATATAGGTTCCTAAGAAACTGGGTTTTACCAGTCGTGCTGCTGACATTTGGTCTTTTGCAGTTCTCTTCTGCCTGTTTCCTTTCACATCCTACTTTATCCACTGGCTTCCAGATGAAAAGAAACAGCATATACGAAAGAGAAAAAGAAGTTTGTACCTGAAAACCAACTTCCAGAGCACACAACAAATGAGTAAAATAAGTTTTTACAAATATGAAAGAAAAATAGAAAATATCATTGTAGAAATCTAGCTACTTGAGTAATGGGAGGGCCTCTAAACTCAAACTGCAATTGTTCTCCACAATACACAACCTCTTCTTTGAATCAAGCAGAATCTAGCACAACATTTGCTAAGTAACGAACTGTACATGGAAACAGAATGGCTTCAAGAATAAGGAGGGGGGTTGTTTCCCTGTGAAATATGTGCAGGTGTACAAAGCAGTTCCCTGCTTGTGGCTGCCAGTGGACTCCATGATCCCTAGAGGTCCCTTCCAACCCCTACAATTCTCTGATTCTGTGAACTGCAGTGGGAATTCTTTCGGCCTACTCTGGCCAGGTAGAGTCTAACACTTCATCCATAAGAGGGCAGTGCCGTACGCCAGCACACCAACCCACTGTTCTGAGCACATTTGTTTGAAAATTAACTACTGCTGCTGATCAGGAAGTAACGTGTTCATCTGACACTCTTCAGAGTGTTGATTGCTCTGGCCAGCACACTGAAACACATGTAATATTTTACAGACTTTACCTGAAACATTACCAAAGATCAACTCTGATAAAGAGCTAATCTTTCCATCCCGCTCCCCTGAACTTTCATCTTCCTTCCCTGGTGCCTCACCTGCCATCTTTAAATCCAGAGGGATTGTTTCATTGTTTTAGTAGACACTTGGAATTCCTGAGGCAACAAACTGAGCTCAGACAACAATAACCGGGTTGCTTACAGAACAGCACGGTGCCGGGAGGGTGAGCAGCAAGCTGTTACCACGCAGCCTCGATGAGGCCTTTTGGGAACACCGCGGTGGGAAGAGGCACCGACTTGTGAGATGAGTTTGTTCTGACTCAGCAAGGCAGCGTTTTGAACTGACTGTTCTTCCTGTAGTGGCTGTGAATGAGGGAGGAACGCTGCGAGACGTGGCGAGACTCCAAAGCATCAGCTGTTCATACCCTTCTATTTACGTTACAGCAAAGCACACAGACCAGAGCCCTGTCTGTATCAGTTTCCCTGACCTCCAGAACGCATGGGGGTGGAAGCCTTATTTCTGAGTGAGATTTGGATTTATAACTTCTGCTGTTTCTACTAAGGGAAAAAAACAACAAAAAACCAACTTCTAACAGTCACTGGATGCGATTTCCACAGGAAACAACCCAGAGGCGCTCTTACAAACTGCGCAACCTCTGAATAAAACCCTTCATCTGCAGGCAGAATTCAGTGAAGCGACAACAGGTGCGCGCGGTGAAACCTCCCGCTGATTTCCTGTCCGAGTTTGCAGCTGAACGTGACAAACACTCCTCGCAAAAAACCTCCTCGGCACCTGGCGGAGGAGGAGGAGGAAGGGGCGGCCGTAGCGAGGCGGCCCCACCCGCGAGGGAGGCGCGGTCGCTGAAGGGGAGCCGCCTCGCCGCCGCCCTCCCTGCCGCCGCGGCCGCCTCAGCGGGGCGGTGCCGGGCGGGGCGGAGCCGCTCCCCGCGTCAGCCCAGCGCGGCGGGCGGGAGGGGCCGGCAGCCTCGGCGCTGCCGCGGCGGGAGAGGCGCTGGCGGGGTCGGCGGCGGCGGCTCGTCGCGGGAACAAAGCGGGGCCGGCGACGCGCGGTGAGAAGGCCGCGGGGCGGCTGAGGCGGCGTGACGGCTCCCCGCCCCGGGGTCCGCCCCCGATCGGGCCCGGCTGGGGCTGAAGTGGGGGAGCGGGCGGGGAGGGGCGCGGAGCGGGACGAGAAGCGGCGGAGCAACATGGAGGTGCGGCTCGGTGCAGGTTGGGGCGGGCCGGCGGTTCGCGAGGGCTCGCAAGTTCGCGCCGCGGCTCCGCAGCGCTGGCGGCCGCACTGAGCGCCGCGCCTCCCGCCCCCCTCCCCTCCTTCCCGCCCGCCCGGCGGTGCTGCCCGAGGTGCAGCCCATTTCCGACAGCTCGGATCCGAACCCCCGGCTGTTGCTGTTTGCCGTAGTACTTGTGCTAATCGGGTGCCTAAACGTAGGCTGTGGTTGTTATGTAGCGCTATTTCGGGGTTTCTTTCCTATCTTGAATACGCAGTATCGGATTAGAGTCTGGAGGTGCAGTGTTTGGCTCACTGGAGGAATATCTTAAGGGAAAGCGGAGCCGGTGACTCTTTCTCAAGCTTCTTAATGCCTTTCTCCCTCTAGAGCGCAGCCAGAAGAGGAATGGATGTAACATGATAGCCCTGGAGTCCTCAAAACGCGCTGTGAAGATTCGGTGTTTTGGTTGAGCGCTGCGAAGAAAATGGATGAATCAGCTCTGCTGGATCTGCTGGAGTGCCCTGTGTGCTTGGAGCGCCTCGATGCCTCGGCAAAAGTCTTGCCTTGCCAACACACGTTCTGCAAACGCTGCCTGCTGGGTATCGTGAGCTCTCGGAATGAGCTTCGCTGCCCGGAGTGCAGGACTTTAGTGGACTGCGGTGTTGATGAACTTCCGAGCAACATTTTGCTTGTTAGACTACTGGATGGCATCAAACAGCGGCCGCGGAAGCCTGGCACTGCTGGTGGGACGGGGGGTGCAAATAATTTAAGGGTCCCCATCACCGCTGTCGCTAATTGCGGATCCAAGGACCTGCAGAGCTCTCAGGCTGGGCAACAGCAAAGGGTGCAAGCACGGAGCCCTCCTGTTAGGGTAAGTAGGAGGGAATGTGATATATTTCGTTTGCTCACAGTTTCAAAATGTTATTTGCCTTTGTTTCAGGAGAAGAACAGTCAGGTAGTAAATGTGGCAAAACAAATTATTTTGGACGGTTATGGATATCTAGCATCAGTTCTCTTCTCAGTGATGGTTTATTGCTGTGTAAATATCAATGAGTTAGGGATAATGCTTTCATACTGGAGATCTTATTTTGGCTCTTGCCCTTTCTGGTTATCTGTAAACTTCCTGCAGAGTAGGTACGATGAGTATTAAAAATGGGAGGGAAGTTCAGTTCGTGTTGAGGATGATTAAAGTTTTGCCTTTGGCTTCTAAGGAGCTTTGACTTTGGAAAAGAAGAGATCTTTGAATTGCCATGGTCTGATAAGCTCGTTTGTCCTTTCAGTCCTCACCCTGTCAGTCCTTTTCTTCTTGAAAGTATTTTTTTGAAGCAATTAGAAGAATCTGTGTGCTGTGATTGGCAGACATTGTCTTAAGCCTGTGCCCTGGTTCCTTCCCTGGATCCATGCAACCTGTGAACTTTGTTGTGCTTTATAATCAGGAGTGCAGTGGCCTTGTTTATGGTTCTCCATTCTAGAGCCCTTATCAGGAAATATCTATTTACGAGACTACCAACCTTGCTCTGTTATGTCTTAGCAGCAAGGCAGATTGGCTTCTCATAAGGGTCCTGCTGCCCACCTGGGAACGTTGCCTATCCTGAGTTCCCAAGATGGAAGTGCAGTTTCTGAATGCTTCACGTTTTTTTCCTCCTTGCTGAGTTTAGCAAAACGTCCTATGGAGTTTCAAGCAGAGGGTTTAAATATGTATTTAGCAAGGCTAGTCTTTACCTTCAAGTACATCTGAATGTTTTTGTTTACTTACCAAATGAGGAAAAGCTTATAAATACTTCTGGAGACAAATAAACATTATCACTGGCATCTCTAAAACATCTTTGATGCACTCCCTAAGTTTACATGAGAATTTCAAGCACGGGTGTTCCTTCACTAGATTGCATTGTTTTAGCTGCTTGGTAATCTCATTAGGTTCTTCTCTCTAGAATATAACATTGATGAGTGTCATGCTGCTTCCTGCTAATGAGTTTTGATCTGTGTGCATATGTTGGTAAGGGAGAGGAGGTGATGTACTTCTGTTTCAGAAGCTAAGCCTTAAAGTTCTGTAAAGAAACACCAGCAAAATCAAAACCAATCATCTGGTCTTCTCTGTAACCTTAAGCACTTTGCTATGGCATCTTGCGTTTTCAGAAGCTCTTCAGCTCAAAATAAGGCAAAGATCTCCATATAACTTGTTTTTATATGGTCACATGTATTTTCAGGGCTGCCTTTTTGGAGAAGAAGACTTGTGGTGTGGCAGTGTACTGCATATGCAAGTGAGTGCACACCAGAGTTTCTCAAAGCCTCACTAGAAAAATAATAAAATGGAATATGGAATATTCTTTTCCAGTGTTGCACAACAGGATATTGTGGAACACTTACATTTCCAGATGTTGTACAGAGTAGAAAGTGATAACGTATGGAATGTTTCTTCAGTTCATTAGTTGTTTTATACCATGTGCCATTAAAATTGTGACCATGTGGATTCCTCCTGCAATTAATTGATATTCTGTGTATGCTAGTGGTAGATGTCAGTGTTTTACAGTAAGTCTGAATAAGTCTTTGTTTCTGGAGCTTCAAAGCTGTTTAGAGTAACACAGGCATTCTTGTGTCTTCTTTCCTTTGGGAGACAGGGAAAGATGATCTCTCATCCTCTGTCCACTTTGTCCAGAGCTTTCTTTTAATGAGGAGGGCAGTGCTTCTAAGAATGAGCCTACTCTGAGGAATGATAATAGGGATAAACGAACAGTATTTCCTTTTTCTATGTTAAAGTGTTTAAAAAAAACAAAGTTCAGAAGACAAAATGCCAGTTTAATGGACGGTGTTGAAGTGCACGTTGTATTTGTTTTGTGAACTATAGCTTAAAGATGCTTTCAAATACTGTTCTTCTCTGGGAGCCGGGGAGGAAAATCTGTTTCTGGATGAGCGGCAGAGTCAGATTTCCTGAACTAATTTTGCTGAAGGGGAACTAATAAATGAAAGTTGCTGTTACGTTAAATGAAGTGAATGTGGATGAAGGCTGTCAAGTCATAAACATTCTGCTTATACCCTGAAGTAATACTAAACTCAAAAACGCCCTTTCAGAGGATGCCATAGTTGAGAGAGAAGGTTAATTCAGCATGTACTGCAACGCCATTTCCTGAACTGTATCAATGGCTATGAGACTGCCAGCCCTGTTGTTTTAGAGTTCTACCTATATTGCATTCTCTGGGTGTATGTGGTGACACATGGCAATAAACAAACAAATGATTCCTTGTGCCTTAAATCTAATAAAGCTGGGGGTGATGGGGGTTAATGTGTCTTGCACCTCATATTCCTCCCTCTGCAATAACCCTGTTTCTTTCTGTAACCTGTATAATCTCTCACCACTAAACAACTGCAATTTCTTGTTATGAGTTCTTAACCTCTTTGTGTTCCCTTCTGTCTTGATGCAGAAAGCTCTCTGCACCTTTCCCTGGCTTTCCGTTGGACAAAGGCAGCACAGTGCTATGTGTGATGAAAGTTGCCTTAGCTGAGTGCCCAACTCTGCTGTTCTGAGCAGCCACCTTGCCTGGGAGAACAAGTGGTGGTTGAGCTCCTTCTTGTTGGTGTGGATAATAATTTGGTGCCTTTTTAAGTGAAAACTTTCAGCTAGGTTGGCAGTTGGACAGAGCTTTAAGACCTGCAGCGTGCTGTTAGATCTGCCTGGGTCTGGTCATCAGGAGCAAGCCATTGTGGTCTGAGGTGAGGGGCTGTGTGAACATTCTGCTTTCTTAGAAGGAGCACGTGAACATTTGAAGATGCTTGTTTTCAAATTTCTGCCCTTATTATGCATCTTGTCACTTCCACAAGGTAAGTCAGGCAGGTATTATCTTAAGTTCCTTACGGCAGTTTTACGAGGGCATGCTTATTGCTGGAGGCTTAAACCTAGCTGTGGGCATAAGTTGGGAGGTGCTGGAAAATGTTCTAGTTGCTGTAGCAGAGGATAGGTTTAAGTTGGTAGACGTGTATGTCTTGGGCAGTACAAATTCAAGGGGAATAAAGAAGTTGTAAATTTTCCTGCTTGTTTATTTATGGTCTGAATAGTTAACAAAGTTAGGGTTGTCTTTTCCACAGAATCTAGAATGGAGCTGCCTAGATGGTCTGAAAGCTGCCCCATCCCTGGAGGTGTTCAAGGCCAGGTTGGATGGGGCCCTGGGCAGCCTGGTCTGGTATTAAATGGGGAGGTTGGAGGCCCTGCAAGTGGCAGGGGGGTTGGAGATTCATGATCCTTGGGGTCCCTTCCAACCCTGGCCATTCTGTGATTCTGTTTTTCATCTGTTGTCTGGGCCAAGTTTAGGCAAAATAGGTAAATGAGAGATTAAAACATTTTACCTTCCCAGATGAAGTACGAATAGCTCAAAAATTGGCCAAGCCTGATGGCATTGATGCTTATGCTGAATGAGTATTGATGGTGTAATCTGAGTGAGAAATGTTACAGAGAAATCTTACAGTGCAGAAATTGGAACAGTCATAAAGCTTTCCTTTTTTTTCTTCATTTTCATCTTAAAAGCAGAGTCTCTACCACAGATGGTGATGTTTTCTTGAAACAAGAAGGTAAAGGAACATTACAGACTCTTAGGATATGCTCACTGAAGGTGCTGATGGGGCTTTCTTATTTCTTTAATAAATTCTTGCTCTGTGCATTCCATTTTTCTTAACCACTAACATCTCAGCTGTTTGAGATATATTCTTCTACACTGAGGAGAAAAGAAGCCTATAAACAAAATCTTATTCCACAGGCTTCTACTACTGAATACGTGGCTGTCTGGCATTGCGTTGTAACCCCGTGCTTCCATTCTTATGTGTGTGTACCCCAGGTTTAAACAGGAAGGTTTAAGGTTTTAACAGTAAGAGCTTAAACTCCGTGTTGTCACTACAGCAGCAAATGTTGCGTTCTGATAGGTTTGCCTGGAAACTGCTGAAGCAGCTATAAGGCTGAGAAGGAGAAGAGAGAGATCCAGACCGTCTTTTTCCAGTGGAAGTGTCTGAACTGGGTGCTCAGCTTTGGGCAGCAGGTATGATGGGCTGCCTTCTCTTCTGTGAAAAGAGGAACTGGGAAGTGTGACCTGTTATCTGTCAGATTTGATGGGTGTTGTTGGCAAAGAGTTTTCCTTTGCACTCAAGAGCTCTGAAGGAAGAGGCCATGCTGGCAGCCTGCACAGCTGGACTTTTGGACAGGATTTGTGGACCCATTGGGAGCTAAAGTGAGTGTTGCAGCTGTAGGCGTGGTGCTCACTGGCCAGCTGATACCTTGGCAAGTCTTTGTTTATGTCAGAAGAAAACAGTGGGATTGCAAATGTGCTATTCATAGATCTGCAACTGTAACAAAGGATTGAAAATAAACATGAAGTCCACTTGGGGTTTTGACCATGCATAACAGCAGATGTTGAATGGAACATGTGTTTAAAATCTGCTCTGAACAAGAGTCAGCAGAACAAAACAGCACTCAGAAATGTACCTGACCAGCAGATATTTACCAATAGGACACTTAGAAGAGGCCCATATTGTGATGATAGGTCAGGTTGTAAAGGGTGTCTCTTAGAAAAAATCCCCTGTTGTAGAAACAGGCAGCTGCTAAGGCAGTTAGTTTCATGCCTGGTGTTCATACTGATAAGTTAGCGAGTCATTACCTGGCAGTGCTTGATTTTGGAGGTCTGTATTTGTACAAAATCTGCTTCTTCCTTTTTTTCTTTTCAGAGAAGTTTACTGTTGTCTGTGTAGTTTGAATCACGTTTCTGCATGTGTTCTTTCCTTAGAAAAGTAGGAAGAAGCAAGGTGCAACTCAGAGGGGTTTGCTGTGCTGACTGCAGGGAGAGGTGCTCATTTGTACTCAGCAGACGTGATTAGGAAATGTTTTGAGAAGTCTCTCTAAAACATGCACACACACTTCTGTTGCCTCTCACGCTTTGTGAAACAACAGATTCTGGTTTTACATCCACAGTTGCTTGTACCATTTTAATTACTTCTTTGTAAGCCTTCTTTATGCTATGTTAAGCCAGATAAAAATTTAACGGAGATTATAAGTATAAAAGGATAGCAGACCATCTCTTGTATTAATGTGTCTGGCTGCTAGATAACTAATTAAGTAGAGAGAAAGAGGACAAGCAATGGGAAGAATTGTCTCTATCTGAAAATACTGGGCTAGGAGTCGGTGCTTCTGGAATCAGTTCCTGGCTTTCCCACAGATGTTTGTTGTAACCTTGAGCCAAGTCATCCACAGCCCTTTGTGCCTCTGTTTCCCATCTGCAGATATGACTGATAGTACGTCCTTTGTCTGAGTTGCTATTTAAACTGTGTACTCTGTAGGGCAAGGATTGACTTTTTATTTTGGATGGATGTATATTCTTTTACAATGGGTTCACAGTCTCAGCTGAGGTCAGTAGATACCACAGTGCACTCACTAAATAGTTGACGTCCAGATTACTGAAGAGCTGTTGATAATCCATTTCCTGGACCAGAGATGGTCCAGTGCCTAGTGTTGATTTGTTAAAAGGATTTCCTTTTGTATTTGGGTGTTTGATAGCCATGTAAATGTCTGCCTTTTCTTCACTGAGACGCTTAAAAATAGCTGGAAGCTGGTGTTCCATTCTTTATCTTGGGAAATTTGTATCTGACTGGAAGACTTGTGAGTGTATTTTGAAAGGAATGAAAAGAGAATATCTAATGTGAATGACGCTGCTAGCGCTGAAATATTTAATTCCACACTTTGAACCTTGATAGCAGTCTTTCTTTGCAAGCTAACAGTAATCTGCTTGATGAAATAGGTGAGAAACTGCTATGATTCCTTTATTATAGCTAATTAAGTTTTGAAGTAGCTTGACCTAAAATAAATAAATAAAACCAAACTCAAAAAGAAATCTGCACTTAAGTCTTCTGGTTTTGTCGCTCTCTTATGTTTTTGCATGTTCATGGTACAGTAGTGCTGTATGAGGGCTGCTCTGAAAGTAATGCCTCCTGTTTGTGATGTTGGCCCACGACAGCAGGGGCAAATGGTGGTATGGCAGTAGAGGCTTCCCACCAATATTCTGGTCTGTTTTGTTTCTGGTAGGTAGCAGGACAGCCTAACAGAATGGCATCTGACATAGAAGTGCATATGAAACAAAGGTGTGTCATTGAATTCCTCCATGCAGGAAAAAATGGCACCTGTTGACATTGTTACTGGTGACAAGATGTGGTGTTGCCTCTGTGAGATGGAGTTAAAATTGCAGTCTCAGAGTGGTGATGTGTGAATTCCCCCATCAGTGGAAACAGTTCAAGGTGCTGTCCTCAGTGGATGAAGTGATGTGCACTGTCTTCTGGGATTGGAAAGGGGTGATCCTTATGGATTTCCTGGAACCTGGACAAACGGTGAGCTCTGACATCATCTGATCATGATACTGACTAAGCTGAAGACTCAGACTTCCAGAGTCAGGCCAGAGAAGAGAACCTGGAACACAGGAATGCCATAGCAGTTTTGAAACAGTAGTGTACATTGCCTGTATTGGCTGTGCTGTCCTACCACATCTACTGTGTAGTCCAGATTTGGTGCCTTCTGGCTTCCAGGCCAATGAAAGGTGGACTGTGTGAGCAACATTTTCCTAGCAATGCTGCTGTGATAGCAGCTGTGACACAGTGGGCCAGCTCTGCTGGTGCAGATTTTTTTTTTTTTTTTTACAAGCACAGCATGCAGGCTTTTCTTCATGGCTGGCAAAAATGCATAGCTAATGGTAGTGACTGTGTTTAAAAAGTAGTGTTTTGCAGCTGGGAATTTCCTCTATCAAATAGTGTTATTGTGCTCTCCTTATCTGTCGTAGTTTCCATGGAAATAAATGAGGCATTACCTTCATAGTGGCATATCTTTAATTTTTTGCTCTTCAGGAAGAGGAGGGCCTGTCTTAATTTCCTTTCATTTCCTGATTTAATACTGGTATTCCTCCATCACTGTAGATGTGTTTAAAGTTTACAGTGGTATTTTTTTTTTTTGCACTCTAACTTGGCTATTTACAGGTTATTGCTTTGATCATTCAGGAAAACATAAACGTCTGCACAAAAAAGAAGCTTAAAGTCTGTATTTTTAATAGGTCCATGAAGGGCAGTGGTCTTTTTTTTTTTTTTTATGGTATAAAAATCTTTTCTTCTTTTTCTCTTTATTTGTACTGATTTCTATGGTAATACAATTATACAGTCGCTTTACATAGATGGTCCAAGTTCTAGTTGAAAAACAAAAGTCACAGTAGTACTATTGCTGTGTTTCTTTCAGGATTTTGCTGAGCTTTTTTTATGATTGGTGTCTCTTATTCTGTGCCTTAATAGATGCACTGTAAGGTAGGAGAAGGTAGAGGGGGTGATTAAAACGGGGCTCAGCAAGAAATCTTTCTTTCCTCTCCTTTACCTGAGTGAAATGGTTTTTAGGTGGTATTTGCCCTTCCTCATTTTACACGTACATGTGGGCCTGCTGTTCTCTGCATTCCTAAAACTGCAGCTGTACTAATAAAACTTGGAATTCTTCACTTGTTTGTCTTTCAGAGGACTTCCAATTGCAGTGCCTTCTTTGTGTTGTATGCTTAGCTTTTTCCTTTGGCTCCATCGTTATCCTTTATTCAACCATATGATCTCTGATCTTATATAGTGTACTTTCTCCAAAGAAAAAGAAAACATATCTTGCTTCCCTTTCCTGTCCAACTTGCCCTGGACTGTATCAAACTTAAGGAAAATAAAATAAGCAACAAGGGAAAAAAATGCTCTGACGTGTCTGGACTGCAGAAGCTCACATGGTGTTTATGATTACCTACCAAATGAATGAGGACTGTAAAGCATAGGTTAGTGCTGCTATGTTGATTAGCCTCCTTCTGTTGTGAAAGGAGTGCCTTCTCCTTTTTATCACTGGGTGCAAGTATATCTTAGTGTGGATAGAAACATGTCTCAGTAATTGAAGCTGAAATATCATCAGATCAGCTCTGTCCACACATTACCCTTCTTACACAAAGGGAAGTGTGCATCTGTTATGTCTCAGTCCCAGTCAGATGTCTCTTTTTAGGCAGAAAAGCTTCATCTTGGAAAATCAACAGTCAATTCTTGGGTCAGTTGTATTATGCTAATTTCTTTGCTTTTCTTTTCAAATTACCCCATTGGAATTTTTTTAAGAGCAGCTCTCTTGGACTGAGAATGCCTGCTTAGAGGTGAGCTGGATCAATTTTAGGAAATAAGCAGCCCTGAAGTGGGAGAATAGCATATTGAAAGAAAGCAGCCTATTCTGCTCATTCCTCACCTTCCAAAATTATGAAGATTGCTTGACATAATCACAGAATGGCCAGGCTTGGAAGGGACCTCAAGGATCATGAATCTCCAACCCCCCTGCCACATGCAGGGCCACCAACCTCCACATTTAACACTAGACCTGGCTGCCCAGGGCCCCATCCAACGTGGCCTTGAACACCTCCAGGGATGGACGGGGCATCCACAACCTCTCTGGGCAGCTGTTCCAGCACCTCACCACTCTATGTAAAAAATTTCCCCCTGACATCCAACCTAAATCTTCCCTCCCTCAGCTTAAAATCATTTCCCCTTGTCCTCCAAAGTTGTGAAGATTGCTTGAGCCTTTCTGATATGTCTTGACAAAGTAATAGGTACCTTGACTCTGGTACAGGTTCAGAATGCTGAATAACAGTGATATAGCATGTGTTATTTACACATTTCTAGCTGCCTGTATATCTGAATGAGGGAAAAACAACCTGTCTGACAGAAGAGCTTCAAAGATAGCTTCCTAGAAATGATGTGCCTGCTTTACGAGCGCTGCGTTGCAGTTCTGTTATTGGTGGACTTCAGTTAGGCTTCGATGTCTGCAGTCCAAGAAGTGTTAACATAAAGAAACAGTAGTTCAACTGTCTTAAAAGTCCTTTGTTCATTTTTGGTTTCCAAATCTATCACTTTCTGACCCAGCAGTGCTGACAGTGAAGTCTCCTAGCATTGCACTGTCTGTGCAGCCAGGACTGTGGTATGGTAGGGAGTTGTCATGTTTGATCATTGGGCTGGGGGCATCATCCCAGTGAAAGCCTTGCTGCTTTGTGCTTGAGTAACTGCTTTCATTTGTGCTCATCCTGCAGGTACTGCTTGGGCTGTACCCTAGCTGGTTTGGTCAGCACTGAGGCAAGCAGTTAAGTCTTTTCTTCCTCTTCTCTATCCTCCTAAATGTCAGGAAATTATCAGGACTCAGGTGTTTTTCTAAAGTATATGCATATAATCATCTTCAGTTTTCTTAAAGGTACTCCCTAAGCAGATAAGTAATAATATTGTTGTCTCTTCCATGAGTCAGAAACTTTAAATGGTACTGAGAGGGGATTAGACTGGGTGAGAGGGGGAGAGCTAAGGACACCATAATCCTATTTGCACAGATCTCTGTGGCTTCTCTATGGCTTCCTGGTTACAGCAATGAATGTGAGATGTGTGCATTCTACCTGTGAAGAGCAAGTCAGGCTGCATGGCGTTCTGGCTTGCTGATGCTAACATGGAGAGCAAAAAAAAAAAATGAAACAGAATGGTCTCTGTGGTATTCCATATCTTTCTCTAAAGGAGATGAAATACTTGTCATTATCAGTAGAGTGCTAAAATGCCAATAAAAACAAATGTCTGATCTACTCTTTCGTTTAGCAGCTGTACAGAGTAGTATTTTGGTATTAACAAATTGCCATGTAATTTCCTGACAGGATGAGTCACTTCTTTAAGAAATAAAGCTGAAACAACAGGGAGAAAAAAAACCAACCAAAACAACAAAACTATCAAAACCAAAACATTTTAGTTCTGCTAAGATCCAGTTGAGGCTACAGATGAGCTGGTCATTGTTCTGGAGATACTGCATAATCACTTCACGTAAGCTAAGTTCAGCATTTGGAATTCTTTGTCTTTCTGATCCAACAGCTGGCAACCCTGCTCACTGCAGAGTTGTTGGAACTGAATGATCTTTAAGGTCCCTTCCAACCCAAACCATTCAGTGATTCCATGATCTGATGTTTATATGCATAACTTTGAAATGTCACTCAGAGTTCTGTGGCAACATGCATGTTTGGATTGTACAGCTGAAGGGAAAATGTTAGACCACAGTACAATGGAACTCTTCGTGTTCCATTTACAGACACCATTGCTAAGGTGTCTGGGTGTCTGAGCTGCTAGGTAGGTGAAAATCAATTGTAGCAAATAAGAGCAGCCCATTGTGGAAATCACTTACCAATCTACCCTTGTGAGCTTATGGTTGTGACGCTCATTTGATGCTTATGTGACACTCAATCACATGATTTTTATTATCCAGCATAAGGTTTTTGTAGCAAAGGAATGTCAACACTTCAGAATTTGAAGTAATTGAATTTATTGGCTGGGTCTTCTCTGTCTCAGGTGACCCTTGATTAATTTTGTTTTTCCATCTGTGCTGTAAATGCTTCAACTTGGAAGTATAAAAACAGCCTGCAAGAATGTGTGTCTCATCCTCAGAATGGGTACATGATTCTCTTTGATGCCTTCATATGCTGTTTCTTTCCCACAGTAATTGTGTTTAAAACGCACACTGCCTTCCATGCAGAAGTTTTAAAATGTGGTATAAATGTATGGATGTAGTGTTCACTTGTTAGCTTTCAAAATGAATTGTCTTAGAGGAGGAGTTTAACTGTTCTTACTCCATTTCTTTAGAGCTGAGTGTAGGTTGTCCATTTCTACTTTCTGTGAATGTGTGAAATATAACTTGACAGTTTCAAGCTGGGAAGTAAACTATTTATGATAAATGTATTTTGGATTACAGGTAAGCATTTGAAAGGTGCTTAAAAATTAATACAAATGTCCTCCTCCTCCTCTCAAAAGCAAGTGCCATTAGTGTTGCACAGCAGTCTTAATTTTTGGTAAAAATGAAGTCTGACACCAGTAAATGTTTTATTGAACTTTCTCACAGCTGAAGCACTCAGAAGCAGTGGAACACTTTCCTCATTCTGTAATGTATTTTCATTAATAAAACTAATTTTGTTCATGTCATTGACATTACAGTAAGATGAGGTAACTATTCCCCTTTTAATAAAGCAAAGACATATATATTACCTCTCTTGAATTCCTTTTCAGTACCTAAACTTTGAAAATATACATGGACATTAGAAAGCTTTTTGAAGAACAAAAGCACTGTTTTATCTTGTGTGAAGCACAATTTTCCAAGACAAGCATTTGAAAAGCTCTGGTTACAGACAGAAGTACCCACTCCAACTAGTCTTTCATACTGCTGAACTAAAGGAATGAAGTCTTGCTTGCACAGGGAGGGGAGAGGATCGATGCTGAATAATTTGAGACAGGTCTTTTAAATTATTCTTCATTAGCGTGCCCTGTTACTTTAGGTTATGTAGTTTATATTTTATTTATGTTAAAAATAATGAAAAATGCAGACACTTCTGACTGATTTACGTGTTAGAAGTATTCAGAGATGAACAGGTGACTGACTTGGCACACATAGGGCGTAGCTATTCTAGAAACTTATTTTAAGCAGAGTAAGGGTGCAATTGGTGCTAAAAGGTAATGCACCTTGGAGAAAAGATGAAGCTTTTATTTTGAAGATTGGAGATTGCCAGACGAAAGCAAACTTCTCAAGGACTTTTACTTGTTTGTGTATGTCAGTGCGCTGCTGTCTCATGTGTTTTTTTCTTTTTCGTGAGCTAGATAAAGATCTGAAAGGAGACTCTTAAATCTTATCCACGCTAGCAGAGTTAAGCCGTTTTCAAAACCTGTTTAATTTAACACAGTTTTAAATCCACAGCCTTATTAAGTTAACAAGCCTTCAGCCTTGCCACCAGGTTCTGTAATCCTCTTAGATCTTTGGTCTAAGCAGGACAGGCATAGTCAATAAGCAGATGAATAGATAATCTTTCAAAAGACATACAGGTCTTCCAGAAATAAGTCTTGGGATCTACGCTGGTTTTTGAAAGTTGAGAAATGCCAATTTGAGCTGCTATCACAGAATTGCCAGGGTTGGAAGGGACCTCAAGGATCATGAATCTAAGGTGTGCTACCACTCTAAATAAATACAAGAGGAAAAGATTGAGAGGACTATTGATGCCCTGTCCCTGGAGGTCTTCAAGGCCAGGTTGGATGGAGCCCTGGGCAGCCTGGTCTAGCATTAAATGAGGAGGTTGGAGGCCCTGCATGTGGCAGGGGGGTTGGAGTTTCATGGTCCTTGAAGTTCCTTCCAACCCTGGCCATTCTGTGATTCTGTGATTGCTTATTTGTTGGAGGAGGAAGGTAAAAAAATTTTCCTGTGCTTTCACTTATGTTTACAGCACAAAGCAGTTATTGCATTGCAAGAGATTTTAAATATAAAATAGGGTAAATAAAAAGAAGATTGTTTAATT
Organism: Phasianus colchicus; assembly: GCF_987193195.1. NCBI lineage: Eukaryota > Metazoa > Chordata > Aves > Galliformes > Phasianidae > Phasianus > Phasianus colchicus. Next base: position 15,176,549 of record NC_143439.1, on the reverse strand, counting down.
GCCTTTGTCTGTATGCAAACGAAAAGCTTCTTTGTGGTTGTTTCATGAGCTATCTTGTAAATCTTTCAGGCAATCGGTAATCCACAAATCACAATTCTAGAAACACGAATGCAGATAATGTGGTATTTGCTACCACCACAATCTGCACATCTATTCAATTTTGGCTCTTCAAGGTATGTCAGACTTAAGCTGTGTCTATCTCCTGTGTCTATCTCCTGGAGGTAGGTTGTGGTGCCAGAGAAAGGGGCTGGGAGAAGCACGTGGGGGAAGAAGTCAGCCTAGCCGAAGGATGTATGCCTGACACATCCACACACACAGTGTGGAAGCAGGAGCAGGGGAAATACATGTGGGGTGCAGGCCAGGTCTGGGAGATGCCAAGGGTAACCCTGTGCTGGGAGAGCAGAAGAGCTAACTAAGCGCATGGAGGTGAAACGCAAAGGTGGTCACTCATTTTGTTGGAGGAATGGAAGAACACTTCAGGGTGGAGATATCTGATAAGAGAAATTTCAGTGCCGATGGGTGCTAAAGAGCAGAAAAGTTAAATAAAGTGGAGTGATTGTGAATTGGGATGAAGGAATATGAACTGCATCAGTGTGTTTAGAATTCAGCGATGGACACACTGGAGGAGAAATGGAGGGGGAGGAGATTGGATCAGACAGATGACACTTTACTCACTGTAATTGAACTTGAGACCTGGGGAAGAGGAAGTGCTCTAGAAACAAACTGTAGAGGTAGCTCTGATGTTTTAGGAAGGTTTGCAGAGCTTTGAAATAGAAAAGCTGCTGTAGAAAACCTGAGTAGACAATAGGTGAGAATGGGAATGACGTTGACTCATACGTCCTCTGTATTCCTTTGGTATGTATGTATTTTAACCTTAAAATACCATGCGTTGTTTATTTTGAAATAGTGTCATGTGCTGTGTGGCTTTAGAATATTTCAGTTCTAACACACACTGAAGGTGAAGGAACTTCATACCTGAATAGCAATTGATAGGACTGTGGGGATTATTTAATACAGGTGTCTAAAGCACTTTGAGTTTCTTCACAATATTCTGAAAATAGCAGCTTCATTACTAATAAACGGTTCTCACTGTTCTTGTTCTTGTAGAACTAATAAAGCCACAAATTTAAGTTCTTCATCTGTTGAACTCAGGAATATTGGAAAAGGTGTTGCTAATGCCTTAGGAATTAACAGGGTTGGCACAAGTTTTCTTGTTTGCTTGGAGAAAAGGAGTCAAAAGAAAGAAAAGAAGAGCGCGTTTCCAGCTTCTGATTTGGTTGCATTTTTTTTTTTCACCCTTTCCATTCCATGTTTCCATATCTTTTGTGTGGTCCTTCTTTAGTGGAGAAGGAGAGGGGTACAACAAACCTTTTGGCAGAATATGGTCTGTTGACTTGAAAGGGAGACCAAGCTCTGTACCAACCAGGGTTCGCATGGAAGCAGCACTGCAGCATTGTGATGCTGTGGGTTTGGGCCCAGGTGTCAAACACTGAAGCCCAAGCTGAATGCGTTGCTCTGTGAGTGAAGTAGCTGGTTGGTGCTGTGCTTGGGGAGGAGAAATCTTTTGTGGATTTCTTTCTTCAGCAAGTTAAGTTTATTAGAAGAAAGGCATCCAAAGTGGTTTTAGGTAAATACTCACTGTATTTTTATTTCAGTAGCTTCAAGACCTTGAGGAATATAAAGGCAGACTCGAACTTTGTTATTAAATTATACTTTGGAAAATGGAATGCAGAGGAGTCTTAATGGCTTCCATGAAAACAGATCTGGTAAAAATTAACAAATTCAGCAGATACCCTTCACTAAATGGACCCCGGTGTTGGTGTTCCTGCAGTAGCTGAAAGAACAGCATAAGGCACTGATCAGCACAGTAAATGTACAGCAGGGGAAACTACTGAGTCCTGATACAAGTGAGCATAGAGATAGCGGGCTGTTGTTGAGTAGTGCCTGAGGAGAACCACGTTTAGTTGGGGAAGGGGTAAGAAGGGAAAAAGGAAGTAGAGAGGCACACGAGCCAGAGAGCACGGGAGGTGCTGGTTAAGCCTGCAGTGGTAAGGTGTGTGAGCTGTTGGTTGTACTATTTACAGAGAATCGTGATTTTATGAGTGTTGGTAAACAGTGTTTTGAGTTCTCTGGTGGAGGTAGGATAGCAAGGACTGGCCGTTCAGATCTGCATGTAACCAATGCTTTGCATTTTAGCTCTGCTTTTTGTTTGCTTTGTGCGCTGTGTTTTCCAAAGGCACTGAAAAGGAACAGAAGTCCCGTGCTTTTTGTGTTGTCGTTCTGTCAGGATGCATTAAATCTACCTTAAGTGAATCACCTTAATCAGAGCAATTCAATCTTCAGTATTTAACTTCCTGTGCAGATGTATAGTGGAGATTGTAGTAGCCCTGTTATGTAGATTTATGGTGTCTCTTTCTGAAGTTGAAACTGCTCCACTGCGTGAAAATAAAGCATCCTTTGGAAAAGGGATTTGAACCCTACTGTCCCCATTTCCAAGTGAGTTCTTGGGCCACAGAGCCAGAGAACTGCTCTGCTATCTCTTTGAATGCTGCGATAGATGTGATGGGAAATTCTTGTCAGGAAGCGGTGGTTTGCTCATCAGATTGTCTGGGGAGAAAAGGGAGCTGTTGGTGAGGTCTCTGTGTCCTGGGTGAGCGCAGGAACCCTTTTTGTTATCAGGTGAAACAGAGCTTATTGCAGGTACTAATGGCAGTCTTTATGGAAACTGTATCTTTGTCGTTTTTTCTTAGCCTGCTCCTTTATGGCCGCAGTGATGTTTTTGCTGAAGTGAAATGATTTTATTTTCTCTAAAAAGAAAACAATTAACTGTGAGTAGAGTTTCTGATTTCGATTTTTAGCTGTCAGACATGAGATTCGTTAGCTGTGAGACTTCTTGTCTTCCTCTGTGATGTAAAGATGGGATTGTTTTTGGAGAAGATAGTTTGTTTCTGACTTCTGTGTTAAATGAGAAATTGATATCTCTTGAGATAAACTTTCATATGTTGGAGTATTATTATTTTGAAAAGAACTGATGTTTATGAAAGCATAAATTAAGATTTTTTTTCTCTGTTCACTCTTACAAATACAGTTTTAAAAGCATGCATAACTTTGAATATCCACTTCAGGTCACAGAATCACAGAACAGCTAGGGTTGGAAGGGACCTCAAGGATCATGAATCTCCAACCCCTCTGCCACATGCAGGGCCACCAACCTCCACATTTAACACCAGACCAGGCTGCCCAGGGCCCCATCCAACGTGGCCTTGAGCACCTCCAGGGATGGACGGGGCATCCACAGCCTCTCTGGGCAGCTGTTCCAGCACCTCACCAGTCTCATAGGAAAGAACTTCCCCCTGTCATCCAACCTAAATCTTCCCTCCCTCAACTTCAAACCTCGTCCTGGGATTGTATAACTTTCATTGAATTTGGGAGAGGTAGATAGCAAAAACAATAATTTCAGTGTAGCCTTTGTCATTCCCTTAATAACAACCTGCAGATTACATTGAGATGTGTGTGGATCTCAGTTTTTTGTACGGTGTTGCAAAGTACATCTAGCCCTTTGCTCTTACCAATGCAGTGTTCTTGTTCATGAGATCAGTGTGAGGTATGTTCTTTCGAAGCGGTAGAAAAAGGTAATTAAATTTTAGGGGCTTTAAGTTATTGCACAAAGCGTTTGAAAGCCTCACTAGTGAATTCGTATTTAAACTGAATTGCTGAGCAGTGTGATACCACAGTGTTCTTTTGTTTCCCTTTTAAAAAAAGCAAAATAGAACCGCAGTCTTCTACCTCCTGGGCAAGAGAGCAACGAGGGCCATACAAATGTAGTGTTATTGAGAATTACAAGTGAGTACTCGTCTTACAGCTCCAGGTGAAGTGTAACTGTTGTACTTTACTCATGCATGTGGGGGCATAATAGCGACTGTGATACGCTGTATGAAATGTTGGCACTGGAAAGCTGAACTGCTGTTGCGTGGAAATGATCCCTTTGTTCTCTTTTCACGTCCTTCATTTACCCTATGCAGCATTTTAAATAAAAACCAGAATGAGAATTTTCATGGGTTTATCTCATTATGTACATAGTTATGTCTCACTTGATTATTTCTTTAAATGTAAATCGTGTCGCTCGAGTTGATTTTCTTACTCTCTTTTGACTTCAGGGTGCTTCACTTTTGACTCTTCTCAAACTGGTTTGTCTTGGTGTCAGCTATTTCTTGTAGCTTTGCATTTAGAAGGATGCAGAATGTGTAGGGAGAAGGCTGTTGGGCTGGCTTTGCACTCCATGGTCTGAGTTCCTCAGGAATAATTAGTACAAGTGTTACTGATTGTTCCAGCCAGGCTGCATTAACACCAAGTTTCTAAGGAACAACCGCTCGCGTCTAGTTCTGTTTCATTAGTATTGGCAGTGGTAGAAGCAGAGGAGTGTGCTGCCAAGGTTATTAGCAGTGTATGACCCAGACTCTTCCTTTTTCTGGGGGTGTTTGGAAGATGTTAAAACAAACTGTTGGAGCCATCAGTACTCTGCTTTAGATACAACTTACGCCAAGGATGGCAGAATCAGGAGATTTTTCCATGAAAAGGAAGGCCTATTTTTGATGCAGGAACACCTAATGAGTTTAAGTATTGTCCAATTAAAAATGTCTCCAAATCAGCATGAGGGATGCTATACTGTCTTCATTTTTGAATGGCAAAATAAAGATTTGTTTGTTTTACGCTTGTGGGGAGGTTATTAAGTGACTCTGGAGGTGGTACACTAACATCCTGATATAAAACTCACAAAACAGATGTAAGGTAGTAAAAAGAGAAGCTTTGAATCAGCACAGAACAGCCCCAGTTCAGGATCCTGTGTAGGCAGGGTACTGTGCTGTCGGTCAGATACAACCAAACTCATTCACGGTGAGTTTTTGTTGGGCTTTTAGGGTTTTTTTGTTTGCCTTTTCTGCTCTAAAAAATATGTCAGTTATGTTAGAGGGCACAGTTTTAAGAAAACAAACAGTAAATAAATGCCTCACTGTGCTTAATGTGAATTTTCCAAATGAAAATCAGTCGGATTACTGCAAATAGAGAAGGAGAAGAGGTATCAGCATTTTGACTGAGCGAACGCAAATTGCCTCCAGTCACCTTACTATCTTCATTTACAAAGATAGTTTCTGTTTTATTGTTGTCACTTTCACGTTCAGTCAACAGTAGCTTTCAGTTTCGGTATTCAGAATTGACCTAAATTATTGCATTTAAGTATATATCCTGTATGGATTTTTTAAATGAATCTTATATAAAATAATGTGAGATTTAATAGTCTTCAACAAAGATGCTCCATGCTACTGCTGGTACTCAGCTTCCTTATGAAATGTGAGGGAGAAATCCCTTGAAAAATAAAATCTGTTGCACCAGAAGTTTTGAGAGCATAGGGAAAGTACCAGTAGAATGGAAAATACGAGGAAATTTATTTTGTCTGAAGGCACATTTTTCTGTTCATATTAACTCATGGTTCTAAAAATGGGGAGATAAGTGCACCGTTTCACTTGGGGTTACCTTTGTGCTGGAACTATTGTAATGGAATTGTATTGTAACTGGAATTATGATTTTTTTTTAAAGAAGTTAGGAAAAACCTTTAGGTGAAATAGAGACTACTATTCACCTCCTTTTCACAGAGGAAATAGTCCTTAGCTTTGAACAGCAAGTACCTTTTAATTGCTGATGCGCGTTTTGTGTTGGACAAACGGGGCAAAAGAATTTTCAGTATGAGGTGAAAAACTATGAGCCTGTTTTGAGATACTTTGTACAATATTTTTCCTGTCATAATTTTCCTGTTGTATCAGAAAGTAATATTTCTGACTTGGAAGATGACTATGAAATGAGCTATGAGCTGTTCCTGCCCTGTGGTTGTTCAGCGGTGCGGCAGTGATCAGCTGAGTATATTTTGCCTCCTTAATTTTAAATGGAATGGTCTCATTTATTAATTAAGGTGCATTTAAAGGAACCAAGAATGATAAATTGTAGACTTAAGTGGTATGAAAAGGAAAGAGCCAAGACTTCAGGTCTGTGTTATACCTTATGTATCCTGAAAATGTCTCTTAAAAATGTATAACCTTAGTATTAAGATTAGGAGAGCATTTAATTTAAATACATGGTGAGACAGTGTTTCCTGTTTTCTGTTAGTGAAGATACTGAAAAATTCTTTAAGTGTAGAAGTACTGCACACAGCTGTTTAAAAAGGTCACAAGAAGGGTATCAATTAAGAATTCCTATTTTTTGTTTTTAGTGTTTCACTTGGATATGTTATGGCAAACTCTTTAATTATAATAAAAGAGATTATGTGAGTATTGCTAGCTTTTAGGGAGGAGAAGGGCAACAAATATTCTAATAGTATTCAAATATTCTAACAAGTATTCTAATAGTTTAATATAAAAATATATCTATTACTTAACAATCACTGCTTTTTTCTGTTATTATTTTCCCGTTGAAGGATTTAACACGTTAGTCTGAGTCCTTGTTAAAATGATTGTATTATGATACAGAATTATTTTATGGAGTATATTATTTATGAATTGGATTGCTTTTTAGGTCCTGTTCCCAGCATGGGGAGATGAGGTCCATAATTCTAAGCAAGTAAATTTGAGTGGAAGAAGGTTAGATTGAATCCAGATCACAAGTCCTATAATCAAGATGCATTTAAAAAGCTGGGTGATGTACGTTTCTGCTTTGCTGAAATTTTTGAGTGGTTTATCTTACTGTCAACTGCAGTAACTATGGCAAGCTGTGAAAATAAGGTGGTATTTCCAGAGTCCTCATTGAAGCCCATTATTTCCTTTCAGACAAATAATAGGTTGTGTGAGAAAGCTGTTTTTGCTTCCATGTGCATGAATGTGCAAACACAGACCAAAATATTGGTCTGTGTGTTCAGCAGTGTGTTGCATGCAAGGTACGTTATCTCCTCCACATTTTTATTTCCTACTATATGGGCAGTTTTTCTTCCATGCTTGGGTTTTGTTGTTTTATGGAAGTTGTCCCTTTTGTTTTTTGTTGTTTTTTTTTCTCCTAGACTTCTTGCACTGCTTGAGATTAACAGTATAATCGTCATCTCCCATATTCTTTCTACTCTGGTGAGCTCAACTATTTGTATTGAAGAAGCACGGTAGGTTTTTGGAGCAAAACATGAAATAGCATGTCATGAAGTAAGATAGTTTGGCCTGTTTATCAGGAAAAAGAAAATTAAACTTTTGATTTCATAGTTAAGTAAAGAAAGAGAAATGTGAAGCAAAGTTGATCCCTGTTCATTGCTATGGACAGTTAGATATATCTGTTTTCAGCTAAAGCTATTGCTTCATTTGGGGCTTTTATTTCTCAATTTTCTTCCCTTTTACTAATTGACTCCTGATTTTGAAAAGAAAGACAAAGGAAACATTACTGTGGAGAGAAATGTGGAGAGCAAATGCATCTGAATTTGCTGAGAAAGAGATGACCTTGTATCACAACTTCAGAGTGAATCTGTTTCAATTCAGATTCATACCATCAAGGTTGTTCCCTAGCCCAGCTGTACGAAATATATGACGGTGTATGAATTAGAAAAAAAAACTGTTTTGCAAGAGGTAATATTCTAGATAAACTGCAAAGTCTTTGTATTTTTTGTAGTTTTTTGTAGTTTTTTCTTTGTGAGAGTTGTATGTGATGGAATGGAAAAATGGAAGCACTTAAAAAAGCTGGAAAAGTAGAGGATGAATTCAAAAACTTCATCTTTTGCCTTCAGAAATAAAGTGTGCTAATGAACAGTATCTTGCAGATAAAGCTAACAAAGATACTGTGAAGTTCCAGCTCTTAAGTTGAATATATGATGCTGGAAAAATCGCTTAGTCGGTATGTGAGCTGAATTGAGATCTTTGACAGGTTTATCTGAGGCAATTTCAGCTGTTATCACTCCTGCCTTCTGCTGAAGGTTGCTGACACAGTCAGTTGAGGCTAATCTGCAGGTTATGAGCTGGGCCTGCCAATGAGCTAGCATGCAGGTTTTTCCTGTTGTCCTTGCCAAAGGGACAATAACCCACTGCTGGAAAGTAGGGTAGAAAATAGAGGCAGTGACATCTTATTTGCAGTAGTGATGTCTTCTAGAGACATTGAATGCATCTTCAGTTCTTCCAGTGTAAAATGAGACAGCATGAAAAGGTGTCACATTCATGTTTTAAAAACTTTATTCACTGTTTGCCTTGTGCATCTGATTGCAGGCAGTGGAGGTGCAGAAATCATTTAGCCACTGGATTGTACGTCAGAGAAGTCGTGCCTTTCTTTATGCTGTTAAATCTCTCAGTTTTGGTAATCTGCAGAAATCCGTGATGTGTCATTTATTAAATACACGAAATGTGCATTCTTTTCTGCTAAATAATTAACCAATAAATACTTATTACCTACTGTTTTGTTTCTAGCACATTTCGATCTTTGTGGTTGTAATAGATAAGAAATCTCAAACATGGAAGTACTGCATATTGATGGTGTTTACTCTAGAATACCGTGTGGTGTTTTTCAGATGATACATCTTGCTCTTGAACTCTGTAACACGAGAAATTATGGTTGCAGATGTGTTCAGCAATTCTAAGTACATGCTTGTTGAAATGGAATTCATTGTACTGATGAAACAGAATGAATAGAAATTTCCCAATGGTGAGCAGGGTATTAAAAGAACACGTGCAACTCTCAGCAAAATTGGTTACAAAACCCCTGTGGATTATAGCAATATAAATCAGATTTTTTTTTAGCATAAATTAGATTAACTGTGTAATGTGCTGTGTTTGTGAGTGACTTTATTGATGCTTAAGTACTCTTTTATCCATTCAGTAAATGGGAACACGGTGTGTGTCTGTTGCTTTACTAATGGTTGCACTTCAGAAAATTGCAGTTGAACTAGCACAGAGTCTTGTCTTAAGCCTTTTTCACATGGGGTCCTTAATTGCTTTCATTATGCCTTCTTTTAATAGGGTTTTTAAAACTTTGGATGTATGTGTGTTTTGATCTTCTTAGTTTGTTAGAACCTTAATCTGTATGCAAGAGAGCTGGAGGAGGAGCAGCTCTGTGCCCTGCTGGGCCGCAGGGAGATGCAAGTGTGAGGCTGTTTGCTCCTCCTCTGAGCTTGATGACATTTTGAGGAGTATGTAGGAGGCTATTTAATTTTTTTCCCCTGGAGATAGTAGTTCATGTGCCTGCATAGCAGTGGGAAGCTGTGCCCTCTCCCCTGGCTGGCTGTTTGCCTTGCTGGTGTTGGTTGCCCTGTGGTAGAAGAGCAGAAGAACTGGCAGCACCTCGCTGTGTGTATGACTTGGTGCCTTGTTTTGCTCTTCCCGATGGTGGTTTTCATGGCACAGCATTTCAAGCTTTTGGAACTGTAGAGCTACAAATAGAAGGAAAAGGGGGGGAACAAAGACTTCATTTTCCTTGCTAGCACGTACCGCAGGCACAGGGAGAAATATCTGGTGAGCTAAAAGAAAAGGAGCAGAAACGTTTCTCCCTCCAGGGTTCCTGGTTCACAGTAGATAGTTGTAATTTTGTCTACCCAGCGTCTCCTCATCTACATCCTCCAGACAACACCCCTTGGTTTGTTCCTGCAGAGATTTGAATTGGGCCATTCTCATTGAACAGCTGTCAATGTGAACAGCGTTGCCTTGTTAATAGCAATGTTTTGTATCATTTTTGTAACAGTAAGTTATTCATAACTACTTGCACGTAATGCTTATTATTACCAAGGGTTATTCACCATGCTTATTTTACTCTGTGTATCGCTGCTTATATTTCTGAGAGTTAGGCTTGATTACCAAGGTATGTTTTCATATGTAGAAATTGTCAGGAGCATACTGTAGCTGACATGCTCCAACAGTCTTTGGATGCTTCCATTTTTTTATTGCTGATCTCTTCACTGCTCTTAGGCAAAGAGCTGTGGTCAGGGAAAATTGTTAGTCTTTAGTATTGCATAAATGTGAAAATGCCATTGTTGTATACTAGTTGAGGATATTGAATGGCTCTTTTGTTTTTTTCAGCTCTAAAGATGAAACAAACTTTTTCAGGTACTTTTTCAGAGACATTTTCAAAGAAATGTGGTCTACCTCTGGTCAGTCTGCTAATGCTGGCTCAGCCACGTGAGCGAGTAGGAGGTGGGAGGTCTGCCTTTGTCCTTTGGCTTCAGAAGGAACATTAGAACAGTACAAATATTTTGTGAAAAATGTGCAGGCAAGGGTTATGTCTCTACTAACTCAGATTCCTAAGGAAAGGTCTTCATTGTATGAAGGACGTGTGTGGATTGATCTGGGATGACAACACAACTCCTTTTCCATTATCAACTAATGTGTGATGAGATGATGTTGTCTACACTTAGTTTAATAAGTCACTAATTGCACATGCTTTTGGGTAAAGTTAGGGTTAAAACCTCTTTGCAATTACACTGTAATACAGCTTGAAAAATTGTCTGGGAGCGCTCTCTCAGGTCCTAATGATTTCCTTCTCTCTCTTTTTTTCTTTTTTTCTTTTTGCCTTCAACTGAGAGTATATATGTGCTCTTGTAAAGACTTGAACAAAAGTGGCAGGAAAAACTAAGGCAATAATGAGTTGCAATGTGCTACAAAGGGATGAATGACATTCCTAAGGGAAACAAAGTAGGAGGGCAAGGCAGAGGTCATTTAAACGCTGGACAGTAGCAGCTATTGTCTGCTGGGAAAACAGAGGGCCAACAAAAAGCATATTTCTTCTCAAGAGCCTATATTCCCTATAACAAACATTCAGGGAAAACAAAACAAACTCTAATCTTCAGCATTCTCAAACTGCTTCTTTCTAAGAGTGGAGGCTTTTTGCATAGCTGCAAAACTTACACCTATTCTGGAGGAAATTAGTTATTTTTTGACAGTGTACATTCATTTCTCTAATTAGGCTTTGAGGGATCGGAATGGTGAATCATGTGTTTTCTAAGCTGTGTGTTAAAGAAGTCCCTTTTTGGCTGTGTCCAAACTGCTTTGTGTTCAGATTGCATACTAAGTTTTTATTGCAGAAAGCTTCTATTCTGCTTTTATTATCAAGCAACCAGTGAAATAGTCTGTACAGAAATATGAGTACTAATGCTTTTTCCCCTTGTGATAAATGTCTAGTATGACTTTAGTAACCCTGGCTGACTTCTAGACTGATCTGATATTTGCCCACCAGTTTAGAGAAACAGAAAAATAGTTGATCCCTTCCCCGAAACCTGCTATAGTAGGGATGCTGACTACCACTGTGGTAACAGGCAGTTTTGAAGATGAGTCTGTAAGCATTGCCATGGGTGTAAAGGTGTGTTTTTAAATCATCACTTGTGAATTTAGAAAGCCTTTTACAAGCTGTCTTAATGTAGTCAGGAACTATTGCATTAAATATTTTTGAGATGCTGATTGTTTTTTCTTGGATTTCCTGACATAATTTGTCTCTTTTTTTGGTGTAACTGGAGTCTCGCTGTGCATCTGGAGGTAGCTGATTTCTAATTCATAGATCCTTTGAAATGCAAATATGCAAACAGTATATAGAAAATAGCTAGCTGATAGGCATTAACTTTTCCATTTTCAGTTCCCTGCCTCAAATACTGTAATCAGTGAGTCAGACTTCAGAATACTCTCAGAATAGGAGAGTATTTGGCACAATGAATTTAAGTGGCTCATTTGAAAGAGCTTTTTTTATAATATTAACTGAGTAGATTTCTTTTTTACTATTGAACATCAGGAAATACATTTGCAGAGTACAGTTTTTCAGTGGGCTTTGCTTTAAAAAAGAATGTGGAGGATGAAGGGAGAAATAGGGACATTCACTTTTCATTTAATCAAGTGTACCACAGTTAAAAATTTTTTATCATTTTGTACTTGATGTTTATAATTTGGATTACACTTGAGTCTGTACTAATGAAGTACACGTGACATTGGCCAATCAATTCAGTCTCAGTTATCCTCTCTCCATTTTGAGGAAGGTAAAAATGAGATTGTCCATGAGAGAAATGAAGAATCTTGGTAGGGCAAGGGAAAGGTACAGACTGACAGTAAACACATTTTAAATGGGTAGAAGTGAGTACTGCAGCCAGTTTCCTCTGGGCAATTCTAATATTTATATCAGATTATCTACAGCTAAGTAAAAGTACAGTTTAAATCAGGAGTGTATAAATGTCATAGGTCTTAAAGGGATGAATTCTGTGATGCACATCTATGGATATAAATGATGCTTTGTTATAAAAACTTGTGTTGGAGTTACTTTAATCATATGTATGTTTGTAAACCTTCCCTCCTCCAGGACTATTTAAGCTGTTATTTAGCTGGTCTGCTTAGCCAGCAGGGTCAGGAAAAGGCTGCAAACCAGAAATACATGGAAGGAGTTCCTTTCCTCCAAAGGCCAATACTTTTGCTTCTGTTATCAGAGAAGATTGAATCTAACAAGCCACAGACATGAGAGGTTGATAAAAACCATGCTGCTTAAAGTGAGACCCATCCAAATCCCATCTCAAGCATTCTAGATAAATGCTTCTCTCATATTTTTGCTTATGAAACTTTGGAAAGGGAAACTGTGCTTCCTCTTTACCTGCAGGTATAATATTTGGTCTGTTAGTATCCAACTGAGGGCTGCAGGTGTTTTTTTTTTTTTTAAAGCAGTGGTCCCATGATGTCTTGCATTTCTCCAGAATTTGTAGTCAAACAAATCAAAGTGCTACCAGGTCACATGGTATCAATTCAAAAGCACTCGGTAGTTTTCCATTTGGAAAAACGTGTGTGTCTTTGTGCAGCCATGTCTGCTACCTGTGCAGTGAGTGCTTCAGCAACTTGTAGAACACTTTCTGCATCCTGGGAAGGAGAGTTGGAAGAGAAAAGAACAGAAAGTCACCAAAAAGGAGTGAGGGCTTGTGTTGTTGGCTTTTTGCTTCCATGTGTGCAAAGAAAGTTATACCACTCCCTCATCTCATCAAAGCATTTATGAATTTTTATAAGTAACAAGATTTTGCTTAGCATAGTTCAAACCTTAGTAAGGTAAACTAAGGCTTAGTATTTGGGATTAGTCAAATGAATAGGACTTGGAGACTTAAAACAACCCATCCACTATAAGAAAAGGATATAACAGTCTGTTCTTTACAAGTTAAAACAGTGATCATGTAATTGAAGATTATAGTTCAGAGGGATAAGGTAAAGTTCTTCAGGCTCTCTTAGGTCAACATTTCTGACTGTGAGGACACGTGTCTTATATTACTGATTTTAACATAAACTGCAGTGGAGAGGAAGAGCCTGTAGAGGAGTTACCTTGTGCCCAAGTGTGAGTTCCACTAAAGAACTCTGAGGCTATTGTTGGAGGAGTTGCTTTCTTTTGAATGAAATACTTTTTATCTTCAGATCCCAGTGTAAATACCAGTAGGTAAAGAAGAGTCTCTGCACTACTTTTCCATCTCTCAAGGGAGGTTATGGCTTCTTACTTTTTTTGCTGTTGTCTAGAAGGCTGAAGCTAAGGCTGGCATCATATGGATTTTGCTATATTTTTAAAAATGCTTTTAGTTAAAAATAGGTTGGATAAGGAGAGCTACTGAGATCCTACAACAGTCTGACCCTTGTTGAGCTGGTGAGCAGGCTGACAGATCCAGCAACTTACCAGTCTGATTTATAAAATTTGTTAAATAAAAATTATTCAATAAATGATTTGTATTTCAGGCTTCCTCGGGCAAATGGGAGAAGTTGACATTAGATTCAAATCCTTATTTTTGTTGCAATGTGTCTTTTTTATAGCTTTCCTCTTAAATACAAAATGGTGTATTACCTTTCAGGAGAGATCTCTTAATAAGCATAGGGCAGTGAAGGTAAGAGAGACCTTCTCTCTAATTTGCCATACTTCATTTACCTGCCCTTTCGTTTCTTTACTCAGGTGTTGGATTAAGTTCAGTATTCAATAGGCTTTCTGATGAAATGCATTAAGATGCTGATTGGCCTAAAAGTTTCTCTGTTCCTAGTCCAGATTTTCTTGGCTCTATAATGGGTGCTTCATTGTTGAACCAAACAAAAATGAACATCTGATGCATCTGAAAGGGATGAATGTCCATCACTTCATCAGAGAAATTGCTGAACTCCCTGAGGAGTGGATTTGCTCAGGTAATTTGGGAGGGTATAAGCCTGAGCATGGGATACTTGCCTTCTCAGAGGCATCTTGTTCCAGGCTCACAGAAACCACTTTGAATCCTTTCCCACTCCACTTGATTTGATCTGATGGAAACAAGTGAACTTTCAAAGGCTTGCAGTTATTGTGGGCAGTAGTAAGTGTGCTACAGTAGGGATCAGCTAATGTTTGGAGAGAGAGTGATGCAGAACTGTGTTGTCTTTGCTTTAAGAATTTGTTTGGCAAATGCTGCAGGAAAAAATAAAGAGGCCTTGATCCACACTATTAAAATGTGGAGGGCTAAACTAACAGTTTTAGAAGCTTAATAGTATCTTTTTTATTATACTGCTTTTTTGGAAGCTTTATCAGAACAGGATGCCAAGAAAAGCTGTTCTCTCTTGAAGACATTGGAAAGAGCTGTTAATATTAAGATGATTAGAGGATGAAATTGAAGATAGGAGAGGTAGAAAACCCTGACCTTAGCCCGTAAAGACATTAACTGCTAGGGGATAATCAGGGTGAAGAAGAAAGTTTGGCCTATACTTGCATTCACTGTGATTTTACAGCCTCTGAAATGGAGTTACATATGAATAAATTTTTTTTTCTACTGCATGCCAAACAGCCATGGAAGCAGCATCTTTTTGTTTGTTTGTAGAGTTTTGAAACTCTTAGGGAAAAAATCAAATAGTTTGACGTTGATTACTGCGAGTGTGTAAAAATAAATGAAAGAAGAAATCAACATGTTGATAAACTGGCTGGTGGATGTGTGTTCTTTTTTGTTTTATACAGGCCAGCTGTATTCAAAGTTATTCTGAGTCATTTTTCTTTTGACTCTTTATTTTGTTGGTGTAATCTCAGAGGATTAAAGTTGGGAAAATGTAATAGTATTAAATATATTAGCATAACTGTATACAATATTCTGTATACAGAATATATTCTGTATACAATAAAACAAGGCTCAATAATTCAGCCTTCAATCCTTGTTTAACTAGGCTAACTTGGGTGTAAAAATTCCAAGAAGAAAAAAGCCCCAAAGTTTCAATAGGCTTTTTAGTAGAACCTTTGTTAATGCAATGTGAAGCATAAGAAAGCATCATTAAAATGATCTTTTAAGGTGAGATGTGATCATTGTCTGTGCTTACATAAAGCAGCTCAGTACATTCTGTGCTCCAAAGCACGAGCTGTATATTTTATGGAATATCTGGACTTTGTATTGTGGATGATGTGATGGAGGTTGCCTTCTTTGTATAGAAAATGGGTTGGGATCTTTTGTCTTTCTCCTTTTGATGCGAGACTTTCTTTAAAGTGGCATTTAAGTATATGTTTTATGTAAGATTCTAAATGCAGTTGTTTTTTTTCTGTGCTTCTTCTTGAAGTTCATTGGTATGATGAAAAATGATGTGTTAGATAAGGTCATTACAGTCTGTCTGGTATTTCTGAGACGTAAATCTGCTTCGCTGACCGCATGTTGATGTGATGGAAAGTAACAATTCAGAAGAAGCAGTCAATGATTTCCATGGAATGACTTTAGTACTGCTTTAGAAAGCATTACAAGCTGAAGTCAGTTTGATGTGTTCTGTGCCAGAAGGTGAGCTTTTACGTGGTGGGATAACAGGTTGTCCTCATCCATACTGAAAGCAGAATGAGTAACAAGTGACCTGTGGAGTTGCTGGGCCCCTTGGAACTGTGCAGGTCTCCCAGTCTGAGAGCTGTATCAGAAGCCCTCATTCAAAATGGTCACCGTGTTACACGCTGTGGGTTGAGATTTGCTCCATTTTTTTTGTGGCAAAGGAGTTGTACTGTAAGACAGGAGAAGCGCTGTTTATCTCATTCATGCAGTAGTGAAGCAGTTACTGCTTTGTAACAGTATGGCCTGAATTTTGGTGGTAGCCTTACGTGTTGGTGACTGCTCCTGTTCTCCTCCCAGCTCTAATACAGTCCCAGTATAATTCTTCTGGGAGCTTCCCTGAGTGAACCTGCTGTGTCCAGGAGCATGGGTCTGGTCCTTCTCTAAGAGAGATGAGGTGATCTGCATTCCTTCAGCTAGTGCTTTTGTCAGTCTCGAGGTGTGCTGTATTTCTCTCTTTGGTACCCTGCCTGAATGCTTTTGAGCAATTTTCCATTTACTTCCTGGTTTGCTTTTTGTTCAGTATGTTGACTGTTAGCTAATGACAAGCCACAGCAGTCACACTGCTGAAACTGAATAAAAGAAAGCACTGCTCTTATTCTTAAGCATCTATGTTATTTCTTCAATTTATACACACATGACTTTCTGGAAAGGCATTTAAACTTTCAGTCCGCTCTGGTTAAGAGATTTGCTCATACCAACACTGTGGTAAACTCTGATGCCTCCTCGTGTCCTGCGTTAGCTGCCACCGCAGTATTTTGGTTCTGCTGGCATTCCTTATTACTTGTCCCTTGCCAGCAAGTTGGAGAAGAGATACCTGTGACTGGTGCCCAGCCGTGCATGTTGGCACCACAGCCAGCAGCCGCGGGGAGCATGGCATGAGCACGGCGCTCGGCCCTTCTGCGTGCCTGCTTGCTTTAATGCAGCTCAGCAGAGAGGGGAGCAGAGCCGGCCAAGGCAGCAGGGATTCCTTTTCAAATGTAACCAAGCTAAAAATTGCTTTTGGCTCAACAGCAAGCATGGAACGTCTCAACCAAATTGGAATTTTTCATGAAGTCATGATCGGAGCGTGGAATTTTCATCCATGTTATTAAGCTTTATACTCTAGCTCATGCTTACAGCACATGTTAATAATAACAGTCATTGTTTACAACAAGTTCCCAAAGTATGTGTGGCTTTTATTATTATTGTCTTTAACGTTTTAAAAGAAAATGAAGAACATGCTTTTGAAACACATTCTGATTTGTCGTTACGACAACGCTGATTTGTAAAATATGGCTTCAGATATGTTTTTATGCCAACCTCTGTACGGGGATCCAAGACATGGAGTTTAAACAGAAGAGTTGTGTGCAGTTAATTTTGGGGTCAGTGTTACAGATGTGTATTGAATTGGTAAGGAATATTTTTTAATGACTTCTTGTAATTAAATAGCATTTCACACAAGCTTGCATCAGCTGCAAGGAGAATTGAGGAAACCAAACTGTTCTGTATGTTATGCATCTGGAAAGGCTTTTACTTGCAGCAAGCTAGCGGTCTATCTGCAGAGGCCATTTAAACCAGTGCTGTGTTTATGCTCACAGAACTGTTACGTGAACTCCTAGACATTTCACAGTGGTGTAAGGAGGACTGGAGGGCATCGTGTTGCTGAGCTTGTCAGTTCTTTGGTGAAACTAATGATCTACTGTTCATCTGAATTTTATACTAACTAGAAGCTGTTAGACATAAAAAAAAACTGCAGGGAAGTTGAATTTGAAGACTTGAATAATGGGACAATAGGCCTCATTTCTCTTATGCAGCGTATTAAAGTTGCAGTGTGTTTTGTCTGATGCATAGGTGATAAATGCCAATTGCAGAATGGTGTGTATGCAGCAGAGCAGCATAGCTGGAAGAAGCATGATGTGTCACACATTTTTTTCTGAAGGCTTCAATTCTGTTTGTGCTACAGGATGGTCATGCTGCTGCCTAAAAAGAAAATGCCTTCATATGTCTAAGGAAAGACTTTTCTTGGGGTTCTTGAGAAACTTGTAAATAAAAAATGAAGATGTGCTTTAGAAGTTATTCTAGTTTTATTCTGTACAGGCTTTCTTGCATGCAATTTTAGAAAATAAGGATTGCTGTGTTAGGACTGTTATCACAGAAGGCCATTCCTTTGGCCTTTCGTAATTATATAAAGACTGTTAAGGGATCCACAGAAAACTCATTTAAGACTATTAATAGGGAAGATTGGAGTTTTCCTGAACAGAGACAAAGCATGCTTTGAATACATTTGATACATTTGCTAGTGTGTGGTTTGTGTTGTGTGCTCCCAATCTCACGTAAGAGACATTAAAGACTCAGCCTCAGCCTCCATTACCTGCAGCTCAAACATTCAGAATAAAGTTGGAGGGGCCTCCAAACTCATGCCTAAAGAAAAGGCAAAAATCACATTTGGAGGTAACAGATTTTGAAACTTTTTTTTTTCCCAGAGCTAGGAAAATTTTATCTTTATTTGTGAATACATCAGTGTGTGTATTTAAATAACAGCCCACCGTTTTGAATGAAATATTAAAATCGAAAGAGTGAAAATCACAGAAACTGGAGTAATGTGCCAATTTTCTTATGCTTCTGTGATTCATTTGCAGTGTTTGGAGTTACTCACATGTTGCATCTGTGTAAATGCTGCAGAGCTTGTGCTGCTGTGACTTGATCCTTCTCTTTTCATGAAGAAAACTTACTTTGCAGTACAGCAGTGATAACAACAATGTTGATGTTAGTGGTCTGATGATCAGACCATTCTGACTTGACTAATCCTAACTTCCAAAATACCTTCTCGGGGTTTGTTACTAATATAGAGGACAGGGGAATTGCCTGCAGATAGCTGCAGACAACAGTTTGTTGGACTGTAAGCATTATTAAAGCATTTAGGAGTAGACTGTCTGTATTCTTACAGTCTGGCTCCTATCTCCTCCAGAATTCATAACTGATACATATATATATTATGAAATAGGATCAGCTTAACTTTGTATTTGAGAGAAGTTAATTAGTTGGGAAATTTGAGAACATCTTAAATAGTATTTGAAGAAAGAAGAGAGCAAAGAGAGATTACATGTAATTAGCTGTCAACTCTTTAAATTGTTAAAAAAAACAACTGTAATATAAAGGAAATTAAACTGAAATTTTTCAGGATAACAGTCTTATTCTGAAGACCTTACGCAGCTTGCATTAATTTTAGTTTCTTAATAATATTGGTAATTATTTTTCTTCACAGATTATAGTGAATTATATAAAATATGATTGAAATATAACTTCCTAGTCTGGGACCTCAGTCATTTTTGTCTGTCGTAATGAAGTTCAAGACAAGAGATGGTTGCTTATGAAGATAGTAAATTCTACACAGTATAAGCAATTCCTAATTTGTTAACTCAAAAGAGCTAGTTCCCCACAGCTGGAAAAAAATTGAAAGTAGAGCCAAACTAGTCTTCTGTAACAAGTGAGAGAAAGAGACTGTGATTAATATAGATTACAGCTTTATGTAATCAGAAGGGTGATGATGAAGAATGGGTTAGAGCTACCAAGAAATTGTGTGAGTACATGAAGGACTGCCTGAACTTTGTTTGTGATGTCCTAATGACCAGTTCTGTTAAAGTCAGCAAATTTTGGACGGACTGCTTCATGGCAGGCATCGGCATTTTGATCTGTAGCTGATCAGTTCAAATGCTAAACCTCAGCCTTGCTAGGAAGACAGAACTGAGTTGAATGATGAGAATGATTTGGGTGTCAACAGAACTTGTGAGGGAGAACAGTTAGGAGGAATGCAGGAGTTTATTGCATGCAAGTTGTTCCACTTGGAGCTAGTTGGGGGGGTTGAAGAATGGTTCTTTTGCAAGAATGTTTAATGTATGTGACAACTGTGTGTATGTTGGCTTCATATCATTGTTGTCATTCCATGTACAAGTGTTGCACCTACAAGACTGTATATTCAAGGTTTTTTGTTCACTACAGCATTTCTGTATCAACACCAATTCACACAAGTGTGCTGAGTGAAACAATTACCAAGTGTTAATTATTGTAGTTGTGATCCATAGGGTTTTTGTGTGTGTTTATGGGTTGTTGGCATGGTTGTTGTTGTTGTTGTTTTTTTTAAAAGAGTAGTTATCAATGTGATTCTGTCTCGATGAGGTAGAATCTCATGTAAGACATGAGAAAAGCCAGTTCTGGTAGTGGAGGGACTGCAAGCTGTTCTACAATGTGATCGAACCAGGGACAAGAATTCACTAACAGGTTGTGGAGTTTCAGTCAATTTGAGCAACCTGCTCGAGGAGTCTTTTTTCATTGGGCCATGCTGGAGTCGGGATCAGAGACCTCAAAGGCAACACTAACAGCATCTATTTTCCAAATGAAATACTAAACTGTTAGTAGCATAAGTAGTTGAGAGAGAGAGAGCCGTCAGCCTTTCATTATCTTATCTGATCCTTAACTCTTGGCTACAAAGCTGTGCTTTCCATTATAATGCATTACGATTGAGCCACATAATTAAAATACTTTTTATCTAAATGAGAGAGTTGTGCGTATTCTAAGTTGTTCTTTGGAATTTATTTGTGGGACATAATTATTCTGTGTTCCCTATTAAAGTAAATAGATGGTTATTAATTTTGCTTACTAAGGAGTCTCAAAGGCTGGAGGTGCTTAAGCAGTAGAACTTTGCAGGCTCCTTAAAGTTTTAGAAGTTAAAATTGCTCAAGAAGTGGCAGTACCCAAGTGCATGGTCTTAGCCCACTGGAAGAGCTTTCTGTTTCCTACAAAAGAGTTTATGATACCTCGTTGGTTCCTGTTACTATTTTATCTGAGCAGTTTTACTATCCTTAGAAGGCAGATTTGAGGGAAAAAAAAAGGTCTGGGTATCATGAAATAAACTTCTAGTAGGGTTAACCTGGTTGGAATAAGAAGTATTTTAATAATTTCAAAGAAAACCTGGAGATCATGGTGTGTATCACATCTGACAATCAGAGGACTGAAACCTCCTTTAGACTGAGAAAATTTTATCAACATTAGCAAGTCATTTATAGTGAGAGTGGGTCTATAGAGGAAAAACACTGAATGCTGAAGGCTTTGTGGCCATTGCCTGTATTTTTCCAGAGGCAATTCTCTTAGCAAACTCTGCTCTGTTTTCAGTGAATGAGTACTCATTATGTTAATTGTTTGAGCATGTTTTCCATTTTATTTTCATCAATAAGTAGTGCAGTTCTTGCACTTTAAGACTACTCCATAATGAAAAAAAGATAAGATTGTACTACTTATAAAGCTTTATCATGCACATAGCCACTTGATTAAAGTCATTTTATTTAGAGAGATTTTCATTTATGGTATGAATACAAATGAAAACCACTACTAGATCTGAGGCAGCTAATGGTATTATGTATGAATCTACCTTTGTTGGGGGAAGAAAAATTGTAATTTTCATTGAGCTGGAGAAGGGAATGATTGTGTTTATATCATAGGCAAATTGGAAAAGTTAACATTTTCAAGTATTTGAGGCTTAAAAAAACCCAAAACTTGTATAAACTTGTTTTTCATAGATATCAAGTCTGGTAAGTTGTGATATAAGTCCAAGGGTTATTTTGGACTTTATTTTACAAGAGGTTTTCAAGTTCTTGTAACTTTTGGAGAGACAAAGGACTTCTAGAGAAGCTTGACTGACCATAGGTTAGAGTTGGTGTTAGACTGCTGTTTGGAATAGTAAATATGTATATTTTGAAAAAGAGGGCTGCTTCTAAGGAGAGGCTTTCTGCACATAATACCTAGTGCACCATTTTGAGGCGGTATCTACCAAATACAGAAAGAGATGGGTGAAGATTTCCAGATGAAACAGTCTGTAAAAAGAGATGTGATATAAGCTGTGTTGAAACACCATAGTAATGATTGACTTGTTATTCTTGAATTTCCTTTGCTTTCTGTACTGAATGCAAATACAATTATTGAAAGACAATTCATGTAAATAGTTAAAATATTCCTAATGTCTGTGGGGTTGTGAAATTTGTCCTGTTTGTTGTTACCAAGAAATAATACAATGTCAACAATGCAAGTGCAGTAGAGGAGCAGAACTTGTGTAAGCAGACCTCCGTGGATGAAAAGTCTGGTAGTGTTTCTGTGGTAAAATACTGTGAGGTGAGCAGGTCATCCCTTCCGTGTAGGCCTAATTTCCTAGCATTTCGAACTCTTGTTCACCTGTAATGTTCAAAACTAAATCTAGCAAACCTCTTTTATATAAACAACTGCATTTGAGTGGCAAATCCTTTCATGTCTGTGCTGAAATACACAGTTCTGCTTCATGGACCCATTGTGTAACTGTCCTTGCCTTTGTCCATGGAGTGATGAGTAGTAATGAGAGATTTCGCTATTTGTGAACTGATTTGAGAATAATAGAATAAGCACCCCTGTGCAATTAAGGACATGCTAGAGCTTGGCTATTTGGAAAAAAAATCTGGCCAAATTCCACTGAAGTAGTATCTTATTTAGGTATTAGTTCCCTCCTGAAATCGGTGGCCGTTCTCAGTGGAATGAAGTGTTAATGAACATTCACAGCTGGATTTTCTGCCGTGCTTTCAGAGGTGGTCAGGTACTGCTGGAAGTGGGTTTGCAGGGTGGCACCAGGGCCCAGGAGAGCAGGAGATCTGGTCCAGGCTGAGGCACGGAGTGGGGTGGGCCTGGTGGGAGGTGGAAGGAACTCCCCACTGAGCACCATTTCACAATGGAGGGCGTGGGGAGGATGGGAACAGGGATGGGTGGAGCTTGAGGGATTTGGCAGCATGCATTTTGTAGGTATGGAAATGAGAAAGAGAAAGCCTGCAGACTTGCAGCTGGGGAGGCTGCAGAGGGCAGCAAGAAGGGCTTCCCCAAAAGTCCAGGAACAGCAAAAGGGGAGCATACCAATTCAGATTTGATAAACTCCAGACACATTGATTTGGTTTTGCATTCTACACCATTGCTTCCGTGCTAAAACTGTTCATTTGAACAGTGTGAAACATGAAGTGTGGTCCTGTGTTTCACGATACGTAATGGATTCAAATCTCTTCTAGTAGGACTACACCCAGCAGAAGGCACTTGATAGCCGGGCCGTTCATCTACCTTTTACAGTCTAGCTGAAGTGATTGTGAGGTGCAAGCTCTAGCTTGTCATTGCACAAAAGATAAATGTTAATGTAGCATTTTTCAGGCTCACTCAGCTCTTCTGTTATAATAAGGAACATTTATCATATGAAAACTGCGTAATTTGGCTAGGATTAGTTGCCTTTTCAAAAGACCAAGCAGCTGCTTCAAGGAGAAGGCAAGAAAAAATTGAAGGATACGTTAAAAAAAAATAGCAAATAGAGTTTGTCACTTACTCTGTGCACACAGCATACATACATTTGCATGTACGACAGAGAGGTCTAAAATTAGCACACATCTTTGCTTTTTTGCTGTAGGCACAGGGCTGTTGGAAGTCAGAGCATTGAAAGAAATTAAGCTGGTTCCAAAAGAACTTCAAGGAAGTGATAGAGTCTCAGGAGACATTGTGTTGCTTCCAAATCGAGCTGAGGGGAAGTCTCTCCTGGCAAAAGGTATCTATGTGACACCAGACAGCAACAGTGTGTGACAGAAATGTCGAGTTCATCCAGATGATTTGACAGGCAGCTGAACATTCACAACATTTACTGAAGTTGACAGGAAATAAACCTTAAAACACTTTCTCATCAGGTAGTAGGATGTCAGATGTTATCTTTTTTTAAAAATCCAATTCACGTAAGAAGGCTGTGTGTGATTACTTTGTTTTATTCAGTTTAGTTACAGAACAATTTTAATTTCAGTCCTTATGTTGTTTCGGCTTTAGCACCTGAACATGATGAAAAGCAAAATATGCTCAAATAAAGTGACAGCTTTGATAGAATTTCATAAAAAAGATGCAGCAACCTCCTCATTTGCTACTGTTTTTTCCCATAGCCCAATTTTAGGCTGCAAAGTATTTCAGAGATTAAAGGTATGTTTCTTTATGCTGAGCTCATCAAGAATGGACTTATAAAGTCACTCGCTAGTTCAGAGTCACTTGCTGGTTTTGCTTCTTCTGTATCATGTTCAGACTCCTCACCTTCAAAGCTCAGTAAGACTTTGCTCTTGGCAATCTAATTTCTCTCTTTTTTTTTATGAATGTCTTTACGTGTGGAATTCCCTCTGCTTTTCTTGGTGCTATAAGTAAACATACAGATCTTCATATCACAGCGAGCAAAGTTTGTTTATGCTTGTATTCAAAGTGTAAAACCTTTTAGAACCGTACAGAGCATTACTCTCATATTTTTACATTGTTGATGAACCCTTTGGGGCTTTTGATGCTTAAGCTGAAACACGCAGTTCCCTCAAGCAGGGACGGGGCCTCCTGTGTTTCAGCACTCTGTTGGTAAATCAAATGTTGCAATCTCTTCTGCGTTAAGTAGATTAACTTCTTTTTATGCGAGCAAATAATGTGTTTTGTAAAGTGGTGTTATAAAACTTGGATTTGTGAAAGAATTTTAAATGTGCTCCGGAAGCTGGCATTCTGAAGACGTTCAGTTTTTCATTTTAAAAGAAGTTTACAAAAACACAGGTATTGCACAGAAACTGACTGAACCAAAGTACCTTTGGGAAGCTTTGTAAATGTCCCTTTCTAACCTCCCATGCTATTAGTCTGATTGTTTTGGCCCTAAGGCAATATTTTTAAATTCCTTACATTCTCCTGTATTCCAGCTTTTAATTTCAACACCGTTGTGGGAGACAGTTTCTCATACTTCTAGTAAACAACCTTGTATTTATTTCTTGACATCAGACAAGAAAAAATATTTTCTTCTGTTTATGCTAAAAACAGTTAAGGCAAGGGAAGCAAAAAAATCTTTCACAAACCAACCCTGTTACTTTGAGTTTAGTTTACCCCAAAAGAAGATATGAAAATTGTTCAAGTAAGGAGAGGTGCAACCTTTCTACAAAGTGCAGGGTTTTTCTGATCTGTCTTGTGGAGTTATGCTGAAAGTTGCCAAGAGCAAGGCTAACTGGTACAGACCTTGCAAGAGTTGGGCAGTCAAAGGGCCCTAGCAGTGCATGCAACTCCAAACTGTTAAGTGACTGAAATCTGAAAGTTAACATCCTTTCCTTTGAGCAGTATTCTTGATACATCTAGTACTGGGATTAGTGTCAAGAATTGGGTTAGAACAGAAAGAAATTTCAGTGTTCTGTGGTACTTAGCAGAGAAGCTTTGAAGGTCTACTTTAACTTGATTGTTGAATTAAAAAATAGTAAAAATAGTATCTAGTTTCTTCATTAATCTAATATTTTTCCAGTTTGATTTGTTCAGCTTCTCCAAAAATATAAGAACTATGTTGATGTGATTGTACTTTTTATCCTGCATCCTATTTCTTTTCTAAAGTAAGTTTGCTTCAGAATTGTGATGTAGGGCACTGCTAATTTGCACAAAAGTGGTGGATTTCAGGGGTAACTTGGCTAGCTATTTGTTTAAAAAAGCTACTTTTACTAAAATAAAGAACTGTACTAAGTTGTGACTAACCGTCTTTAGATACGGCATTTCAAAACAATTGTAAATCTTCGTACTTTTTAAAATCAAATGTGTGGTTATTTTATAACTATATTGAGAAGAGTGAGAACTAGTACAGCTATCTCATAAACTAGTAGAAATGAATGTAGTTCCCAACACTAGCATTGCTTACTTCTCTAATCTAGTGAACTGTCATTAGAAAAAAAAAGTGAGCTGTCAGATACTTTTTCATGACGTTCAGCAATAGTAATTCACATCATGTGAATACCAAAGATTTGTTTTTATGGATACTGCAGCGTACTGACAGCCTGGTAGAACCTCCTGACATAGAAGTGTCTCATGTTTTTATCATTTATACTGCAGTTAGTGCAGAAGCTCTCTAACTAGAAGACATTTCATTTGCACTCAGAACCTCTGCAGTCTTCCAAAAAAGTTCTGGTAAAATTTATTTCACTATTAATTTAGTGTTGGATGCAGGTTAATAGTGCTTCACTGAGGCCTTTCTTTGAACAAATCTGACCTGGTTTGTGTCATTCCTTGAATAAGGAAAACAAAATAAATGAGCTTTTAAGATTCTTCTTGGACAGTGGAAACGTTTTGTGTTCTAGAACTCAAAAAGAAATGGGGAGATTTAGTTGAAAACGTTAAACCTCTAGGTTTGTTTTTTCTGTAAATCCAGCTGTTCAGATTGGATGATTTTGTGGTTAGGACTGAGCAGCTTCGTAAACAAGGCAGGAAAGGAAAATTGAAAGATCTCAGGCAAGATAAAGAAGGAACTAGAAAATTAAAAAGAACAATACTCTCACTGAAAAGTATTTTCTTTCAGTAGGAGTCAGAAGATGAAATCTTGGGTATACCTGCATCTGCTGGAAAATGTACATGCACAGAATTTGCTTGACCCAAATCTGCCTTCAGAACAAGCTGACTGTATGTTTACTGTAGCACGTTAACACCTTTCTTATTTTTATTGACAATACATGTAAGACTGAGTATGTCTTACAATACTGGTTCTCAAGGCAAAAAAAAAAAGTCACACCAATAAAACTACCTCTATAACACTAAAATTACTGTACTTTCTATTGCTGTGTAATTGGAGATTCTCAGTAATCGATTTCTCATCTTGTGTTGGATATTAATGCGACTTAGTTTGGTTTAGGAACTCAATGGAAAAGCAAGTAAAAAGATAGAGGAAGAAAATGTTTCTGCCTTTACCTGTAATAAAATCACAAATAACTGTTGATAATTAAAGATCCTCATATAATATGGACCAAAATGAGTGTTGCAATGGAAAGGCAGCAGTTACATAGGGAAGCTGGGCATAAAAACTGCTGCTGAGTTGTAAGTTTTATTTACCTCTTTTTTGGAGGTAGGTAGTGCTTTGGTTTTGCACCTAGACAGTTCCAGAAAGCTTTTTTGTCTGTTCAGTGCTCTGTAAAAAGAAGACAGCCTGCTCCCTTGAAGGCACGTGATGTCTGGGAATCTGGGATAGCTGAAAGCTCTGTAGATATTGTGGGTAAGTTCACCTGGTTCAGAGGAACTCCCAGGCCAAACTGCAGCCTGGCAGCAGGAGGAATCCATCATGGAAATGGATGAGTGGCAGTGCTGCAGCAGAGGCTGGTGAGGAGAACTGCCTGTGGAACGCACTTCTCGTGGGGCAGGAGTAGGAGGTCATTCTTGTGCTCCTTCAGCTTATGCTGGTTCTCCACGTGAAAGAAGTTACACAATGAACTCTGTTTTATGCCAGTGTAAGCATATTTACATTTGGGCTTCTGCCACAGAAACTTCTTTTTGAAAGGAAATCGGATCTCGTGTTTCTGTGGCATAAGTTTCTCTTGGCTTAAGCTCATGAAAAATACATACAGTTGCATACTGTCTGTTCAAAAGGTAAAAGCAAACTTAGAAATAAGGTGACTGAAGAGAAGTGTAAATCCAAAGGGAATTGCAAGAAAATTCTGTATGTTTCTAAGGCAAAGTATCTGGATGGGAAGAAATACGAGGAAGCTTAAGAAATCCTAGCTTCATACAAATAAATATATATGCACTACTTGATATTCTTGTTGAGCTGTTTGTTTTGATGTCACCATATTTCTTCTGTAAAGGAATCTCGCAAGTGAAAAACTGTGTGTATCTGTGTCTTAGCTAAAACTAAATTTAAACTGTTTATATGTAAGCATTTTTAATTCCACAAAGATGACTAAGGGCAAAATTCTAAGAAACCTGTTTTGCATGGTGTCTTTCTGAGCTTTAACTTTTAATTTCCTAAAATGTTTTCATCTGTACTTTGGTTGCTTTCTCAAAGAGCTCCGGGGTAAATGGCAGCTGTAAATCTCAGGGTAGCCTGCAAAGTTTTTCTTCCAAAGCCTTCCTTTCAAGTGTAGCCAAGCGAAAGGCAGGGAGGGAGCTGGAAAGTCTGGCTCAGCGTTATCGCTTCGGCCAGCTATACTGTGAGCAGGCCGAGAGGCGGAGGGGAGGCCGAGCAGCGAGGCACTGTGGCCGAGGGCTGTGTCCTGAGCACATGTGCCTGTGTGCAGCACAACCTTCCTGCTTCATCCTTTTCATCCTGCTTCATCTGTTGCAGAAGGCAGTTTCTGTCTTTGTTTTTCGGATTGCTTCAGCGTTCGTGTGTTTGAAGCTTCATTCATGCGGGGCTTTGTGATAAACTGTATAAACGCAACGTTGAGTTTACTTTGACGTAATCTGTTCCACTGGCACTCCTGTTCTGGTTTTGTTTGTGTATCCGAAAAGGGATTTTTTTTTTTCTAAGCAGTCTTAAAAGTTCTTTCTCAATACAGGGAGACAACTGACTTTATCACGGGACAACTCCGGTTGTTCTCCTCAGTGCAAGACAGAGACTGTCTTCTTGTAGCCACGACTGCTGGGTGCCTTCTTTCTGCCAAGTAGTTCTTGGGATCATAATCTGTGAAGTGCAGCAGGTTTTTTTTGTTAGCTTGTTTGCTTTACTGGGGAAGGAAACAGATGAGCAGACAGTGCTTCCTTTGTTATACAGCAGCATGCTGCTTCTGTGGCCATGAATTTCCCCTTCAACCATTTAGAGCACACAAATTCTCTAGTTGATATCTTTGTGTTTTTTCCCTCTCTGGGCTCATATAGAAGATGCTGTTACTGTTTATAATGTGCCTCAGTGCAGTTAAGTGTGATCATGGAAGCATATATTGCTTTCATCAGTCTGAAGATCTCCAGATCTTTTGTGAACAATTACATGAATAGTGATAATATAAAGGATTTAGTGCCCATTCTAGCTGCAATAGAATGAACTGTGGTTTGCCTTATTCCTATTTAAATCAAGCTCATCTGTGCATCTGTTTGCGTATATATATATATGATTACCCTTTGATTTTTATATAGAAAGAAAACCATTTAATAAGTTTACAAATAAATAATACCTTTAAAATAACATCATCACTGCAATTATAAAGTCGTGCACAGAATTTGAGAGAGTCCAAGGAAACTGGATTCCATTGAAAGATAAAATTTCAAGTGGTAAATATAAAATAAATTATCAACTACTCTGTCTAATTACACAGACTCTGAGTGATAATTCCTTCTGAGAATTTCCTTGCATTGTGTGCCTCTTGAGATAGATTGCAAACTGGAATTGCACATGCCCTGTGCTGGTAGAGGAGAGACATACCACGGTGTAGACCTTTCTGAGTAATATTGCCAGCACTGAATTTCATTACAATTTGTCTTTTCTGTTAGATCTTCGATACAACTCCATAAAGAAAAAAAAAATATTGTGCTGTAGTTGACCATAAATACTATCTTTTGCATGGAAAAGCTGTCTTGGTAATGCAAGTTACTGCTGCTTGCATTAGCAAAAGGTTGCACCCTCTTCTGAACATTCATAATTAGAGAAGAGAGTTTTGAAAGAAGTAGCTCTAATACTAGAGTTTCATGGTTTGCTCTGTAAGGAGGGATTACAGTAATGTTTTGTAATTTTCACCTGCGTTCAAGAGCAGCACTAGTTACCTACAATTTTCAGATATTATGGAGGAATTGGAAGAAAAGCCAAGGATAGCCACTTTAAACTGATCTTTTCAGTAGTTCTTTTCAGCTGTTTGAGAAATAAATAAAAGCGGTCGTTCAGGATGAAAGCTCTCATCTTTAATAAAGTGAGATTTGTTTTTCAGGCTGGAAAACACCTCCCTTATGTCCTCATCCTCATCATTAATAAGCAAGCCAGACAGGCAGAAAACATGCCTCAAAGGTCTCATAGCAGATTTGTTATTCTAATGCTGTATTTTCTTGCAGAATTTTTTTGTCATCTCTCTCAAGTGGTCAGAATAGTTTCCAAAAGTGCTCCTTCCCCTCCCCCACCCTTTTATTTTTATATTGAACTGATAAAAAAGAACTAGTGGTCTTCTATTATGTATAATTTTACTTTTCGATTTTCTATGTTTACTTTCATTCATTGTCCCCCGGAGAACGTAATATAAATTCTATTTAGTGATACTTAACTAATTCTACCGGTCTTTTCTTTTTCTTCTTCTCTAGGGTGTACCTCAGTTACCATGTGCCAAAGCATTGTACAACTATGAGGGAAAAGAACCTGGAGATCTTAAGTTCAGTAAAGGAGACATCATCATTTTGCGTCGACAGGTGGATGAAAATTGGTATCATGGAGAAGTCAATGGCATCCATGGCTTTTTTCCTACCAACTTCGTTCAGATTATTAAACCTTTACCTCAACCTCCGCCTCAGTGCAAAGCACTTTATGACTTTGAAGTAAAAGACAAGGAAGCAGATAAGGACTGTTTGCCATTTGCAAAGGTAAAATATGAATAAAATAAATATTCTCTTTGAATAATTTCATTCACTTCGAAAAAAAATGATAAAATGTATGTAGTCTTGTCTACATTTTTAATGGATCTATACAAATATGAAAAGGGCAGATAATTCTGTGGGTATTTTTTTTTTTCTTATGTAGATGAGTTTTGCCTTCCTTTTCTTCCTGAGTTGCATACAATTTCTCTAAGGCTTTATTTTTGTGGATGGAACTTTCCATAATTGCTGGAGTTGCATTCTTAATCTCCAAGAAATAACCTCTGTTATGAATTAAGTGTTCCATCTTCTAAAGAAACTCTTGATATTAATTTTCAGCTATAAGTTTTGTATGATTTTTAGGCTCTAGGTACTAAATACAAAGCAGGTCTGATCTTTGTCATTCTGTAATATCACTGATTGCCTTTTGGAAGATGTGACATTCTTAAATTGTTTTTGTTGTAATTGTCCATCTCTTTTAAGGCTACGTTTTAAGAGAAATCAGAGCTGTTCGGTTCTTTGTTTCTGATTCTTTATCAGGTTGCACAAAAATGTTTCAGGATCAAATGTGAGCTAATTGCATTTTCATCCTTGCCTACTGAAAATGGAAAGGATGGCTATAATTCTAAAAGCAAATGGTTTTATCTCTTTTTGTGAAATTAGCAAAAGTACATGTGGTCAGGCTGTGGTTTTTACTACGCAGAACTTAATGTTGAGGGTAATTGTCATTAGCTTGCATATTTTGGTTAAATTGTTGGCAAACTGCATTTTTTTGATCTATACTCATGCTTGAATTGGTATCTTATGTGTTTCCATGTGCTTTAACTTACGTACAAAATAAATACGAATCTCAGTATAGCAGTGTTTAATATGCATGTGATGCAGTTTTTGTATCGTGCTCAAGACAAACTAGACAACTGAGGTTGGCTGTGAACGGTTTATCTCCATCAAAATAGGAAAAGGAACACCTGGAACTGACTTCAGTCCCAAGAATGGCATGCTTGTATTACAGAATGCTTTCTGTGAGGTTCTTGCACATGTAGCACCTTCTCTGATTACCTGTGCTTTATGGAGGGAGATTTAATTAGAAGCTTAATTAGATTTAGATTTGGGAGGTGTAATCACTGCATGTTCCCACAGGATGATGTTCTGACTGTAATTCGCCGAGTGGATGAAAACTGGGCAGAAGGAATGCTGGCTGACAAGATAGGAATATTTCCAATCTCATACGTTGAGGTGAGTTGTCATTGACTTGAGTTGTCACTGACTGTGTTTGTGGTCAGCTTATTACCTGGAGGAATATCCCCAATTTAATGGTTGCCTATCTGCTTTATTCATTTATATAAATCAAACGTATTAAGTCTGTGATAATAATAAAAGCTAAGACTGACGACGTTTTGAAAGGTATTTTAATAGTGATTGCATTAAGAGAGTAATTTGCTAACTGACTCACAAAACATTGTCTTTATTTGTAGACACGTGGCATTGTGAGACAATCACTTCTCTCTCCAAGTGTAAAATAAATTATGCAAAACATTACAAAAAAAGAATGTCTGAGAAGGAGAAATGCTGAAACAAAATACTAGAAAAAGCCCTGTAGCTGTATTAGAGTGAATCCTAGCTAATATTATCGAAATTGCTAAACTTTCAACTGATGGAATTTCAACATATTTGCTTTAAAAGTAGATACAATCCTGAGTAGAATACAAATTAATTAGAACATCAAATTTGATACTTTGATATGGATTAACATTTACTAAACAGGCTCAGAATCTAAAAGCTATTTATATTATTGCAAGAAATCTTAAACAAACAAACAAAAAGGACTGGAAAATAAATCACTACTCAATCAAAATGTCAATAGAAAATAATGACAGCTCTTGTTTTCCCAAGTTAATGTGAACAACAGGAAAACATCTCTTCATTAATCCATCTCCTCTAGTTTTATTTATAAGCAGTCTTTCAGAAATACAGTGAAGTATTGTTATCCATATCTTGAATGCTCATTGTGTGTAGATCATTTTAAGCTGTTGCATCCATCAACCAATGCAACATTTTCAAAAATGGTAAAATAAGGTTTTATGTACCTGCTGTGTCAGGGTTGGTTGGTTGTTGTTTTTTTTAATAGCATCTTTTCCAGTACTGAACAAGAATGTTTCACATCATTTTTTAATGCGTCTGTGCACTTCAGACTGGATTTTTAGACTGGATTTCTAAACATTTTTTTAAACATCACACTACTAGACTCAACTTTCTGTCTATTTCTGTTAGATGATGTGATGTAATGGAAACACTTCTGTAGCAATACCGACTCAGAAGAATTCTTTTTGACTGTTTTGACTGACCAGAACAGAAAATCTATGCAGAAAGGAAATATTGTATATTATGCTTGAAACCAGAGATGGTTAGGTTTTAGTAGAAGATGATAGTCTAATTCACATTTTATTTGAATGTAGTAACCTCAGTGTTGTCATTCCAATAATAATTGCTAAGTGTCATAATTTTGATCAGTTTTCCCTACAGAAACTGCAATACAGAACTACAGAGTTAATTTCAGTAATTCATATAAACGCAGCTCTGCTTCTGACTGTCAGCTGTTCAAGTTTTCTAAAATAATTCTTCTGCTGGTTTGAACAGAATATATTCTGAAACCTTAATTACAAACCTGAATTTAGATTTCTAAGCTATTACCTGTCTTCAGGGGGATGTTTAGCAAGAGTAATAATGTCAATTAAGGACAATATTTGCCTCTAGTTGCACTTACACTTTGTTTGAAAATATAT
This sequence comes from Phasianus colchicus, assembly GCF_987193195.1. Classification (NCBI taxonomy): domain Eukaryota; kingdom Metazoa; phylum Chordata; class Aves; order Galliformes; family Phasianidae; genus Phasianus; species Phasianus colchicus. The sequence continues at coordinate 15,143,717 of NC_143439.1, read as the reverse complement.
TGGTGAAAGTGAAGTGCAGCCTAGGAATTTGTGTTTGGCTAATAATAGTGTTGGTGATGGGAGGAAAACAGCTTTTTCATGCACGATAATGGAGTAAAGTTTTGTAAGTAAAAATTCTGGATGAAAAATAATGAGGAAAAACTGAGAGAGCAGGTAGTGTTTTGACTTAATTTCAGAAAGAGATAATATTTGAATTCTGTCTATCTATATGTGAATGTAAAAGGCCAGAATAAATAAGTGCAGTAAAGCATAAGCAGAAGGCTGGCAGTAGGCATTTGTGGTGGTCTGCTTGATCGTTTCTCCAGACAGCTGCAAGGAGATGGAAGCCCAGAGCCCTGCAGGCCCACTGAGCTGCTTCAAAGCCAGCTGACTGTGCTGTTACCATCTGGGGAGATGTTCTATTTCCTGGGGTTTGGTGAAGGGGGGGAATTGTGTTTCAGGTGACCTGATAGAATGAAGATTTTATTAATTAAGTTTCAATTTAAATGTGTCTCCTCAGGAAAACCTGCAAAATACTGTGCAATACTGCTGTCCTCAGGTTGTTTCTTTGGAAAGGCCAGCCATCCATTCACAGCCATTGTTAGGTTGCACGTTACCGTCCTGTGCTTGTTTCTGTCTTTAAGAAAGCTCATTGCTCATGAGCTCATATTGCTCATATTTGAATCATTCCCATGAGCAGGCTTTAACTTTTCTCTAATATGTTGTTTGCTTTATAGAATAACTGGATTCTGTAGGCATTTTTAGTTTGAGGAGGTAAACAAACATAACTAAGTATAACTGTGGTGCCTCAGGATGCTTCTGGCAGTGAGGCATTTTTGTTTTTATTTTGTTTTTTACTTAGGAGAGATCCCTTAACTTTTCTGATTAGATAATTCCTATTTTAGAAATGTGTACTGCCTTTCTTTCTCTGATCTACATAATTTGTGAACAGATAATGAGTTAAATGAGTGATAGAGAATGGATTGGGTATGTTTGGTTGTGCCAGTGTTAGAAGACAAGGTGGAATGCACAACAGGTTCTTAGGTAGTGTGTGAAGAACTCAATTTTGAGTTGAATAGAAAATGACTACCAGTACAAAATATATGAAATTGTTAGTTTTGAAAACCCTGCTTATTCTTCCAGGTTGAACAGTAAGTAGCAGAAAAGTCTGTCTTTAGTCTTGTTTTGTATCCTTCAACCTCCTATTGGTGTTCTGTGTTTAAAATAATGGTTTTCACTAATCTACTGAAAGTGTATATACAATCTAAATTAAAAAATTAACCAAAAAATCTAAATGATGAATTTGTAAATTAGTTGTATGTATATGGCATTATATGTATGTATATGGCATAAAAATATTTTGTTTATATGATTCATGTCCAGTGGGAGGAAAACCTAGTGTTTACACTTCCCTTAGGAATGTTTATTACTGTGACATTGTTCTCTGCTATTCTGCCCTGTCTTCTCAGCTTCGTTTTAAAGAACCAATAATAGGGACTTGTAGGAATTATTTCTGTGCTGTCATCTTCATGTCATCTTCTTCAAATCCTCCTTTGTTTCCCTCTTCCTCTGTACTGTATTGTGGGTCCTTTTTCCTTAATAAGGCCTTTCAACAACTTAATTTTTCCTGCCTTTATGACCTAACAGGTTTCTGTGTCAGTTCCTCATTGTTCAGTAATTCCCATTTTGATCCTTGTTTATTTCTTCTGTCTGTAATTTCCTTCCAGATCTTGTCTTTGAAATACTATTTGAAAAAGTTCTGTTTATTTAACAAATCAGTGTGTGTATGGTGTGTGTGTATATATTTTACCACTTTATATTACCTACTTGTTGTCAGAGCTCAGAAAGCGTTCAGAATATAAGCTACTGATGTTTCTGTAAGACACGCTTCATTGGGTGTTGAAGTAAAATGATGAATAATGTGTAACTTGTGTAGCAAAGTTTTGATGGGACAAGATACTTCAGAACTCCATATGGGCATAGTTTGGTGTCTTAAGACTTGTAAGGAAATGATTACAATAAATAGAAAAAGATACGCTGAAAAACAAAGGTGGTGCTTCCACAGTTGCTAATTTCATTCTCTCATCGAGGTGTTCTTGAGATAAGGTTTTTTCCTTTCTTCATAATGGATTGAATTACCTGAGCAATGCTATTCGTATTTAATGGAATGTATTAATGTTAATTTATTTGTTCAAAAGATTGGTGCTTGTTTATATCAGCTTATGAATAAATGAGAGTTCTGATGCTATTATTTATAGTAGCTTTAAAATATTAATGAGATGAAATCAAGGTTTTGTGAGAAATTTAGGTATTTTTTTCCCCTTTCTGAGTAATCTATTGTAACAAGAAAGCATACAGGATTCCATACTTTGTTATCAGAGAGGAAGGATTTGTTTGCATTTTCTGTCATCTTGTTAGAACAAATCAGCAAATAGGGACTGTCTTTTGTGGGGGGGAGGGGGGAAAAACCCCATGAGATAAACTTAAAAAAGAAGTGATTTTAAGCTTTCACACAAATATGTTATCTCAGCTTTAGAGAATCCAGAGGCTACAGATTTTTTTTACAGCTGAGAAGATATTTCCACCAGGTTCTCAATTTGTGTTTCTTTTCCTCTTATCCTGTTCTGTTGCTACTTGTTGTCAGGCAGCGTAAGGATATTGCTGAATCTGTACTACTATGTAATTAAATTTGTGTTTAGGAAGCCTGTTTTTCACTATTGCTACTGTTAAATGTAAGTGCATAAGTAGAAAGGGATGCTAGGAGGAATGTCTTCAGGAACCTGCATGCAAAGGTTTGGGTTGATGTCATAAACAACAAAAAAGGCTTAAAATGAAACTAAGTTTTTAAATAATACAGATGTTTATATTATAAGGTCAGAGGAGGCTGTTGTGATTTAGTCTGACTTCCAGATTACACAAGGCATGAGTATTGCTGAATCAATCCAACTTTGGACCAGTTCATGTTTTCCTTTCTGCTGAAATGATACCTCCTGTTGGTAGCCCACAGCAGTCTGATTCTAACCATGCTAAGTTTGTAGTGAAAGCCTCATCAATCTGTGTCAACTAATTTGTTGGTCAGTATGGCACATTTTTGAGTTTTGAGTTGCATAGTTTTAATTTGACTATAACATGAATAGTAAAATTAATTAATTAGTAAAATACAAAAATAGAATTTGGTTGTCTGTAGGTGATCTTTATAAAGAAACAAATACTAATTTTTCATGTCTGAATGTTTTTTTTGTAGTTTAACACAGCAGCCAAGCAGCTGATAGAATTGGATAAGCCCTCAGGTTCTGCTGTAGACTCTGGAGAAGGTACCTCTGGGGCAGCCCTCAACAATTCAGTCCAAAAGCACAGTGATACTAAGAAAAACACCAAAAAACGACACTCTTTTACCTCCCTCACTATGTCCAACAAATCCTCACAGTCTTCTCAAAATCGCCACTCGATGGAAATTAGTCCTCCTGTCCTCATCAGCTCTAGCAACCCAACTGCAGCAGCACGCATAAGTGAGCTGACAGGACTTTCTTGTAGTGCCCCTTCTCAGGTAATTTACGTGAAATTAAGTATAAATGATGCTTTATTTTTTAAGTAACTAGAAAGGCTTCTTGCATTGTTTACTCCAAATTATTTCTTACACGCAGTTAATATTATGATGTCACAAAGCTCATCTTCAAAGTTTACGTTTTAAAGAAACATATTTAAATTGGTCCTTAAAAAATGATTGCAGATATTTTTGGTCTTGTGAGTTGTTTTTTTTTTACTGCTCTTAAATTTTAGAAGTGATGACTTAATTTCTTCATTTTCTTCTAAATTGAATATAATACTGGATATCAATAAAGCATATGCAAATAAAAGGTAAATTCAGTGTGAATGTTGCATATATTCCAGAAATGTACTACGTTAATCTGGTGATGAAAAGTAGTAGTAGTTATCTGGCATAATTTATTTGTTAATCTCATGCTTCTTCAAAGCCTTTACTTACAAGTGACAGCAGTTGGTGAGCAATTGTCTGCTTCACATAAAGAATGCATTTTGAGAGTGGAGATAGTAATGTTCAATATGTAGTTCAGTGCATCTCTAACATTTCAGAAGTATCAGAATTTTTTTTTAATGAGAAGCTTGATCCAGTACCTTTTTCGTGAGTATCTAACCCAAAAATATTTCTGTTGTAAAATTTTGGGTGGTAGAATGCTGATGGTTTTGACCACGAAGCTTACACCTGTGTAAAAAACTGTTCCCATAAAGCTAATCAGAACTGACTCTGTTGTTCTTTGCTTTTTTTTTTCCCAACAGGTTCATATTGGTACTACAGGGCTAATTGTGACTCCACCCCCTAGCAGCCCAGTCACAACAGGGCCTTCATTTACCTTCCCATCGGAAGTTACCTACCAAGCTGCTCTTGGTGTAAGTATTTTTAAGGAAACTCAGCCTTCTCATACATCTTTGGTCTGTACAGTCACTTTTCTTTCTGGAGTTCTGATACACTGATTTGAAATAGTGATCTTATGATGGTGACCTGTGTAATAGATGATAGTATCAACTACAGCAGAGACATTTTTTATAAAAATAATTCTCGCATCATGTGATCCCTATCAATTTCTCTAGTTTTCCTCAATCTGTTAGACTTCTTTGATCCCATTGTCCAGAAAGTACTTGCAAGCACTGGGCAGACAAATTTGTTGTTGATACTCATGTTAGGCAGAATACAATTCTAGTTAATGTATTTGCTGCGAGCATAAGATATTGATTTGATGTGTGAGCAAGATGCTTAGTTTTGGAGAGGATGGGTTAGAAAGGATTTAAAGCATAATTTCATATTTTCTATTAGAAGAGCTTTTTTTCTCTTAGTGGCACTTTTTCTTGTTATTAAAAATCAGTAGTTCTTAATTTGATACCAGTGTGGAAAAACATTCTGGTGTTGGTGCAAAGTCATTAAACTACCTTGGGTGCTTTAGTTGCATAAGCTTGTTCAAAAGCAATCTCACCATCAGTACCCATAGGAATTAAATTACAGTGCTAAATGCAGCGTGGAGTGAACCTTTGCCACATGATTGTCCTGTATCCTGCAGTGATGCTTTCTCTTTGTGATAACTAGGTTCCTGGTTATGTTTCCAATTAGGCATATAATTCCCATTGAGAATCTAAATTATTCTCCGCCACCCTCTTTAAAAGCCAATAACCTTCTGTACATAATGTTCCATTTCTTAACTTGTTTTCAGCATGGTTAGAATACAAGCTGACAGCTCAGGCTATGGTTAGATGGTTCTTTTCCTATAGGTGATATTAGATGATTTGTAGTCACAGAGTGAAGTTCATCTTTAGATTCTGCTTTTTCACTTGCTTCAGAAACGTATTTTAATTTTAGAACTATGCAGAACAGCTCTGATAGGAGAGAAAGTGATGATTTTTTCCCTTTACATATGTTTTCCCCTCTGGAAACACCCTCCCTAACGTTTTGAGCATTAACTTGAAGCTACAGAACAGTTGTGCTGTATGATACAATATTCCAGTGGTTGGCTTGAGTCTTTTTGCCTTTGTATTTTTTTTTTTTTTTTGAGTATAAGCTCTTCTAAAAGCTTCCCTCCTTAGCTTTTCTCTTCATTTATGAACACTATTCAAACAACTGGAGGGCTGAGATGGAGCAAGGAGCGTTTCACTTTTGCATGAATATGATTTGATTGGATACTGCACCTGTTGATTGTTTTGGTGTTTATGACAGTATTTAAGGTAATTGATTGTTCTTTGAGAGCAAGCCATTTGATACAACTTGTTTTGCTTCGTGCTGAGCTCAGATAAAGGAAGGAGGAAGAAATAAGAAAGCATGTGTGTAATTCACAGCGATGAACAGGAAGCTATATTCCTTTGCTGTAATTTAGGAAAGGGATGTACTTCGTGTGAAGGATGAGCCACTGAGCACTGTCACTATTGGGAAGTAGCAGGGGAGAACCTCAGATTTGTCCCAGAGAAATCTGGAAAGACTACTGCAAGAATGATGAGGCCTTTGTGCTTTAGATACAGGAGGCATTGTTCTTGCAGGCTCTCATCATGATGGCTGATTTCAGCCTCTTAGATGTTTGCTGGGAAAGCAACACGGCGAGCTACAAAGCAATCAAGGAGATTCCTGGAGTCCATTAACTATAACTTCCTGGTCTAGATACTGAACAGACCAACCAGAGATGAAGCATTAGTGGACAGTGGACCAGTTGCTCACCAATGCAGGAGAGATTCTTAAAGAGGTTAATATTGAAGGCAATTTGGGCTATAGTTGACCACACACAGAGTGAGTTTGTGATCTCAATGAATATGGGCCTGGCATAGAGCAGTCAGGATCTTGAACTGGCCTCAAGTTGCACCAGGGGAGGTTTAGGTTGGTTATAAGGAAGAACTTTACAGAAAGGGTTGTTAAGCACTGGAATAGGCTTAACAGGGAGATGGTTGAGTCACCATCCCTGGATGTGTTTAAAAACCATTTGGATGTGGTGCTCACACAAAGAATACAGGGATGCTGTCTAGATGTGCAGTGAAGACAGGCTGAGGGAACTGGGCTCCTTCAACCTGGAGAACAGAAGGCTCCAAGAAGACCTCACTGCAGCCTTCCCGTATTTGAAGGGAGATTATAAATAGGGGAGAGACCCAACTGTTTGCACGGTCTGACAGTGACAGGACAAGGGAAAGAAAGGGGGGAGATTTAGGTTAGGCAGGAATTCTTTACAGCCTGCTCTTAACTTCTGTAAGACAGATGTGGATTTTTTAGAGAAGATGTTTTACCTGTCTTGTTTAGGTAAAAAGTCACTCTTATTGAAATGACTTCCTAGCCTCCAAATCTGAGACTCTTGTATCTGCTTACAATTATAGGATGACACTTCAGTTTATTATGTGCTTTTTACAGTAGTTCAGAAGATGCCAATTGCATTCATTTTATTTTGTTCCCTTTTGGAGATGGTATTTGGTACCAGAAGTTGTGTGAGCTGTATGTTACAAATTTGTAGCCAATACTGACACAAATAACAATTGAGTGCTTGTGTTGAATGGCCACATATGCTGTCTGCTGCATGGATCTCATCAGCACATTTTTATTTGTATTAAGAAAGCCTGTGGTAATTGAAGTTTTATTTTACAGCTTTAAACTAGTTCTTTTGCCAGCAGCATGAAATCTCATTTTGAGGTTTGGTTCTTTGAAATTGAAGAAGCTATGAACTGAAACAAACTTCTCATAGCTGAGGCTTTTGACTGATGCTATCACTTAAAGTGTTCTCTGGAACTTCAAACTACAGCTTTGTCCTCGAAAGAGACATTAATTGGTCTTCTCTTCTTGGCTACTGGTGTTTTTAAACCTTGTAGACAATTAGTACATTTGAAGTTCTTTATAAGATATATATATATATATAGCAGATGTCAAGTTCAATAGTTGTTGGGTGGCACATGCAATTATGTAAGCCACATTTACTTGGGAGGGAGCTCTTGGATGTAGTTTATAAGGCAGTTATCTAATGGAGGAGATCCAGTTGCAATAGTCTTTGCCAAAAAAAAGGAAAAGTTAGGGGAAGTATGTGACTCAAGCTGTGACACAGAAGAAAGAGGTAAAATACACCACAGCTAAGTTCATTACATTCATAAGCAGCATAAGAAAAACAGACTAACAACAACAGATAGCTTACCATCCTTTCATTCTGTCTTCTATATTCTCTTGAGGTGTGGAGTGTGTTTTGGACTGCAGTTGCCCAGATACCCATACTCCTACCTATTCAAGTTAAATATGTTATATTTGAAATAGTGATATATGCAAAATAGATGGTCTATATTTGGATGATTTACATTAGTTTACATGCTGAAGGTTTCTAAAATTTAAAAAATCCCTGTTTCTGGTTCTGTTTGTTCTCTCACCCACCCACCCACACAAAAATTGCCCTTCTGTGCTAAAGTACATAAGATAGCTTGTGTCTCATCATTAACAGATCAGACTGTGAGAATTGTAGTATACCAATGACTTACAACTCTCTTTCATGTTGTTCCAGCTGATTCAGTAGTGTACATCAGGAGGAGGTTTAAACAAGAACTGAGTTTAAACCAACAAATATTCAAACTTATGCTGCTAAGGGGAAGCAGCTGAAAGAAATGATGAGGTTTTATCTGAGAGGCCTGCTCTTGATAATGCATAGTTCAGGAATTTTGTTAAACACGAGCCTTAATTTGTTAGCTCTGAGGGGTTTGTGTGAGTTGTATATTTTTTTCTATGCCTTGTGAGAATGAAGATAGTTAGTTAATATTTTTTCCACCATTTTGCCTTTTGTTCTGGTGAGCTGATTGCTGGTCTGCAGCTGACTAATACGGGAATGAAGCCTAAATATATTTAAAATTAGTAATATATGTGAGTTACTAGAACACGCTTAAAAGTACAGTTTGACATTTATAACATAATTATCAAATTGTATAGTGTTCCATCTTTGAATTAAGAAACAATCATCATGCTTCAGAGATGCATGGAAGATGCCATTTTATGCTGAAAGTACATTTGCTGTCTGAAGAGCCGTTGCAGCAAGTTTCTTTTTTTTTTTTTTTTTACCAACTCAACTGTCTGATATAAAAAATACTTAAAATTATTTTGAGAAGTATATTTTATTAAATCATATGGAGCTTGCATATATTCTTTCACAAAATGCTGACTATGGAGACCATCAAAACTAGCTTGTGCTAAAGGTGGGTATGTTTCTCAATAGCTACAAAAATAGCTAAATGTTGGAAAACTTACTGAAAGCTTGACTAGAGCATTTGGGCCCGTTTTATTAAGCTGTAGCAGTGCCAGCAGAGAAGCAGTTGTCTTCTAAAGCCTATCAGGTAGTCTGTTTAAATTCCTGAGTATTTGCCCAGTCTTTAGGGGTTTAATTGGGCTGTGGCTCACTGCACGTTTCATTACCATAGTAATAGACATGGGGAGGGAATGGAGCAAAATAAAATAGAGCTGGGAATGTGCCTTTATTGCTGCTAAAAATTCTATCTGTATTGTGATCTGATAAGTACAACACCCAGCATTTATAACTTTGGAGATGCAGGAAGTATGAAATAGCGATGCCTTGGTGTGTGGATAGGTGTAAAGATTTCACAGAATGGCTTCAAGGATCATGAATCTCCAACTCCCCTGCCACATGCAGGGCCACCAACCTCCACATTTAATACCAGACCAGGCTGCCCAGAGCTCAATCCAATCTGGCCTTGAACACCTCCAGGGACAGGGCATCACAACCTCTCTGGGCAGCTGTTCCAGCACCTCACCACTCTCTCTGTAAAAACTTGAATTTCAAGCTGATCATCTCCAATATGCATTTGCAGGTTCCACCATGTGTAACTGAATCTGCATTCCCCCAGAAAGATTAGAATTTATACTATTTAATACAGTTGCCTAAAAGTTAGTTGCTTATATTCAATTTGGATTCATACACGATGTTTGCTGAAGCTGACTGGGAGAGGAAATTCTGCTGTGAAGCAATGAAAGAGAAATGCAAGTATTTCAGAACAGAAGATATTTTAAAAATACTGAATTGGTAGGAGTCTAGAATGTGAAGTGTATCTACAGCTCTTATAAAAGTTGTTAGTATCAAAGCTCACAGTTATTTTTCACAGCTCCTTTGTTTTGGTTACAGTTGGTCTGGTTTAAAAAAAGAAAAATAATGCAGGATTAGAAAAATAAAGTATTTTGCAATTTATGTTTCTATTCATACCTAATTAAGCATAAGAAGTTTGACAGAAACTATGGTTGCTGTAAGAGACCATCAGCTTTCTCTAGGTTTTGTACCATTTGATCATGTAATACTTTACTGTGTCTTTACTTTCTGTACTAGTCTTACCTTGTCATCTTTTTATTAATGCTCACACAATGCAGTGAGGTACTAATCCCACAGTGTGGAAATACTTTGTCTGCACCTTTTTGTTTAGGAAAACAACAAGCTTTTAGAAGTAGGTTGGTTGAGGGGAATTAAAATTACTTTCAATGCATTTATATGCAGATGTACTGAGTGAGCCAGGCAGCGTTTCAGTACATTTTGTTAATTTCTATTTTTGTGGGGTTTTTTCTAGATCTCAGCACAAATTAGAGCATTAAAGATTGATTTAAGTCCGAGATCATGTATGAAATGAATTCTGTTTTACATTTTGAAATATGTGAGGTTTGTTTTTTATTTGTTTGTTGTAATACAAATAATTATTTTTGGAAGGAGGAAAGAAAAGTTCTGCTTTTCTGAGATAATTTTCCCAGGAGTGTCAGTACACAAGCTCCTAAAGAATTGTCTGAGGCTTTATAGAGCAGAAGGTAACAATTGCTCCATTGAGTCTCAAAAGGCATAGAATCCTGTAGGCAGAACCCCTGTTAATATCTGCCTGGAAAGGAACTTTGCCTTTTTACTGGAGTGTTTGTTAAAGATTACCAATCTCGATAATACTGAATTTCAAAAGCTAACCCTTTAAACTAGAAGAATAAGTGAAAGCAGTAACAATAGCTCAGTGGCTATGATCTCATGTTGTGCTTGCTTTTTGTTACCCATACATCAAAAGAAATTTTCCCCCAAAAGGGGTGGTTTGGGGTGCACTGCTCTTGAATGGTATATTATGTTTCAGCTTCAGGTTACAAAAACAGTAATGTTTTGAAGTACAGTCAGCAGTAGGATGCAAAATCAGCCCCCTGGAAGGCCTCTGAATTTCCATTGAGTCCTATCCTAAAAGATGTTATAATTAGAAACAATGCCATCAGTTTTTCCTCCAAGATTACTTGTCCTTTGCTTAATTAGCTGCCAAGACTTCAAGATTTAAACTTGAAAAAGCAAAACGCAAGCAATTCAAACTCTGTATTTCACCAGTAGGCAGTAGAATGTTGAACTTTGTTTGTTTGCTTCTTTAGCATATCGTACTTCTGTTTGATGAGTTGAATCAGCTGAAAAAAATATTGCTGTTTGTTTTTTGTTTTTCCCCTCAAAATATCAGAATATGAATCCCCCTCTTCCACCACCACCTCTGTCTGCTGCAGTTGTTGCATCAGCCTCTTCTGGACCTCAGCCTGCAGGTGTAATTCAGAGGTCTGCATCAGGATCTGCTGACCAAATGGCACATTTAAGACCACAGACTCGTCCAAGTGTGTAAGTAAAATTGAAACATTCTGCCAATCAGAAAAATGCAACGTGATCAGTAACTTCATTTTGTAATTAATTCGTGTCAGCTGGTTATGTTTGCTGAAATTCCCAAAAGCCACACGTACTACTTTAAACAAAAGCATAATGGTGGTATCCTCAGATGGCCTTAGTACTGAGTGTTATTCATGTCATAAGTAAATATCAGCTGATGCCGTTTGTTTAAAAAAAAAATACCTCACTTCAAAAATGTAAAGCATTTATCATGCAGAATATGAATGAATCCTGAAGTTAGTGATGAAGACTGTGTAGCTTACTTGTGGCAAACAGTGGAGTGAATTTATTCAAACTTTTCTGTTATGAGTGGAATGAAAAGACTGTTCTCATATGGAATAATTCATGCTAAGACATAGAAATACTGTTCCTCATTTAGTCTGTTATATTAGCAAGTTATTGTCAGTCTGCTTATGTAAGTTGCAATTGAAATTTGATTGAGGATTCTACAGTTCAGTTAATTACTGGGTGTCAGTTTGAAATGAAGGCAGAAAGCTGCTAGCTAGCATTATGTTTTCACGCTTCTACAAGCAAGTGTGCATGATCCTTCTGGTTGAAAATATTTTGTATACTAACATGTACTCGTGACAACATCTTTCTTGGAAACTTCACTGTATGCAGATGGGAGAATAAGAAAGGGGAGGAAAAAAAGAACAACATTAAGGAGTGGTTGAGCCATCTGATAGGACACATCTTAATTATGCAAGGACCTCTATTGTCCTGTCTTGGTTTTTATTGTTGTGCCAGGCTTCATTCCTCTCCAAAAGAGTACCCATCTTGTGTAGCAGGTGCATCTGGATTTGGGCCTTTCATTGGTGTCAAGCATTTTTAACACTGCTTCTTGTGGATCATTATTGCTTACTGCCGTTAATCAAGTTCCATCTCATTTATTCCCATCTTCCATCTTCAAAGGATTGCTTTATTTGGGGATACTAATGAAATTTGCAATGATTTAACTAAAAGGGAAGTTAATGAACACCAATTAAAGCACATCATTTGCTTTCCTGCAGAGGTTCATTACAGGGCTTGAGACACAGTTTTCCACAAATATCTTTCTTAAAAAAGAAGAAAAAAAAAAAGTAAAACGCTTCTCAACTCTCACTGTTATTTAAGTTGTGTTGTATTATGCAGTAATGCTACTTTGCAAGGAAAAAAAACTGTAATAACTGCTAGCTAACTTAACTATGAATGTCAAGTTCTTGTAAAACTTGGCATGTCATATATTAGAAGCAGGTGTAGTGAGAGAGGTGGGTTTTGGTGGGATCTGCAGCTGATCAACATTTATTTAATTAAGATCACTAAATTAAGAAAATGGAAGTAATGTGAAGTGCAATTAGGAGAATATTATTTAATGGTCATTGCTTCCAGTGATATTGTCAGACTTCTGCTTTAATATTGCAACCATGGGATGGATCAACTATCATGTAGCCTTTTCTACCACATCTTCTCATTTTTGACTCTGAACTCTCTCTGGTTCAGAAATGCAAGTGATATTTTTAATCGTTCTAGTTTTAACAACTACATCTACTTTGCTGTCTTTCAGATATATTGCCATATACCCTTATACTCCTCGAAAAGAGGATGAACTGGAATTGCGGAAGGGAGAAATGTTCTTAGTATTTGAACGCTGCCAAGATGGCTGGTTCAAGGGAACTTCCATGCATACAAGCAAGATTGGTGTTTTTCCTGGCAACTACGTGGCTCCAGCTACGAGGTATATTTTTAAATGAGTGTCTAAATAGTTTTTCTAGTTTCAGGTCCAAAATGATTGCATATTTAATCCTAACGCTAGGTACTGGAAGAGCTGCAGATGAGTGTCAGTATGCCTTGTATTTCAGTATTTTGTTATTAAATTTTGACAGGACAGTGACAAGTGCATCGCAAACGAAAGTTCCCATGTCTACTGCTGGTCAAACAGGACGAGTGGTAACTGTGGTCAGCCCTTCCACTGCTGGTGGGACATCTCAGAAGCTCCAGGGGAATGGTGTGGCAGTGAACTCTAGCACCGTACCCACAGCTGTGGTTTCTGCAGCACATATCCAAACTAGCCCACAAACCAAGGTCCTTATGCACGTGACAGGACAAATGACAGTCAACCAGGCTCGCAACGCAGTTAGAACAGGTAAAAGAAAACAATTGAACAAAAAGCTTTGTATGTGCAGTAGTATCTTTGTGGTAGACAAACTGTAGGTCTGTTTGAGCAGGTTGTCTGAGTCAGGATATGTATAAATATGTTGGGTTTCTTAAGCATTTTTTAAGTAGTCTTATAGAGCTGAATATTTTCTAGAATTCCAGTGTAACTCTCTGAATTTTTGAATCTTTTATTATTCTCTTCCAATCAATTGTATGCACATAAGTAGTACTTCTCCTGTTGGAAAATTACATATAGGTGCTTTAGTTGGAATTACTTTTCTTTTCCAATGGTACCTGGAAGAGTCATAGCTTATTTTTCATGTTAACAGTATACAGATAATTACATAACTTCAGATTACTGTACGTCAGCAGTACTTTTAAATTATCTCTGATTATCTTTGAAGGTGCTAGAATTTTTTTTTCTCAGGGCTCAGCATTGGTCTTTAGGCTTTCTAGTTTGTTGTCTGCAATTGACTGTAATGTCTTCCAGCTTTGACACTGAAACCCTTAGGACTGTACTGGCTTCAAGATGCACACCATCTATGTCATAAAATTTAATATTTCTGATAGGTATAACTCTGTCTTCTATGTATAGGACAGGTCACGTGATAGTGAAACATACCTTCTTATTATTTAAACCCCGATCTTAAAAGATTGATAATGCTGTTTTCAGGAGTTTTTGTGTTGTTCCACTGTAGATTTGCCAAGCTAGGAAAATAGCATGCAACTGGATCCTAATCTGTTTCAGTTGTTGGATTTTTTCTTTTCTTTTCTTTAGAAGAACAAGTCCAAAAACAACAATTAAAAACAAAACAAACAAAACCCCAAAACACAAAATCAACTTCCACTGAAAATTATCCTAGTGTTCCATCTTTCAGCCTTGTATTTAGGCTCTAAGGTCTCTTGGCTGAAAGAGTCATGAATGGAAATGTTTTTGGATTTGTTTTTTTTATTTACTAAATCCTAATTGCCAGAACAGAAGACAAAAGGAATTGCAAATGGTATAATCAGTTTAAGGATGATTGCTGCTTATGCTCTCAAAATCTATGGACTTGTGGAGCCCATCCTTCCTTCAGAGTCATGCAGCTCCCCAAACATCTTACATATGCTCAGATATCAGCACTGGGTCTGTTTCTGAAGGCAGGACCCATATATATGTCTTTAGATACTATATTTTCTTAATTGGCCCATCTTCCTACAGTCTGATCTTAGGCTGGAACAGATGCAATGATCCCTTGTTACAACTTCATTCTTTACTTTCATATTAAAAAAAAAAAAAGAGAACACCACCAGGTGCTATTGGCAGGCAGTAAGAGAAACTAAGCAAAACATACTTTCTTGCCTCTCAGGCACAGGTGGTTCCTACTTTAAATCCTTTCAAGCTCTCTAGAAGCTTGCAAGTGACTGTGCAAAAGAGAAAGCTCCTGTGAGCTCCAAAGGCTTTTCTGTTTCTGCATCTCGATGCTTCTGTCAAGATGAATACGCTCTTACAGTTTATTCAGCTGGAAAACATGACAGCACACTGCCCACCAACTTCTCAGGTCCCAAATGGAAAATGCAGAGCAGCAGGACTCTCTTCATTGGGAACTTAACACTGGATTGTGGTGTAAAAGTATACTGTTCAGTCACAACTATAGATCTGTTCCTTGTAAGGGCCTCTTTAACCAAAACTAAAGCAATAATGGCTGCTTTATATTCAAATGTTAGAGAGAACTATGTAGTCAGCATCTGAAATGTGATCATCTTGAACTTTTGCTGTCTGAGTATTACTCTCTTGATGAGGCTTCACAGGCTAACGCTGCAGTTTGTAGGGCTCTTCAGTTTCTGTTTAGCTTAGGACTTTGAGGATTGTTCTTCAAATTATCTTAGTGCCACTGAAGACAAGCAGTGTCTGAGGAGTTTGTATTCCTTCACCAAAAGGAACTGGGAAGGAAATGTATATTATACCTGTTTCATTAAGGATGAACTGTATGGAAATAGAGGTACTTCAGGTGCCTACCTGCAGTTTCTGTTACAGTTCAGAAAACAAAGCCAGAAAGCAATCCCATACTTTCACTTCATTGATTGTATGCAAGCATAGACATAACTTGCAAAACAGCAGGTACTTGCAAGAAAACTGGCTTTATCTTGCAAACAAGAGGTAGTTAATAATTGTTGGAATTCGTGTTGTTTTTTTGTTCTGTACTTTTTTTTAACAATCAAAAAGCTTGCCGCTTTTGGTTTTAGGCTAGCCTGTATTCTTATCATCTTCTTTTTGAAATGTTCATGATACTTAGAAAGATCTGATATGGTGGGAGACATCACATATCAAAAAGTATACGTAGCATTTAGTGCTGCTTTCTTTTTAAGAAAGAACTTGTGTTTCTTATCTCAGAGACTGTAATTGGATATAATACTTACTGTAGTATTGTTATATCAAACTTATGAACTGTGTCAGTCTTCTCTAATGCACTGTTGGTACAATCTACCAGGAGAATGAAGAGAGGAAAGCACTAGAGGCTTGATTCCAGGATATTACTTCTGTAACAAGCCTGAAACTCTTAATTTGTATCTGAAAAATCAAAATGAATTGATTTATTTGAGAAGTGCATGCACCATACCAGAGGGTTTACCCTTTCCTAGCTATTGAGTTTCAGCATATCTGAAGGAAAGACCCTGGTACAACAATGGAATGCTGCATTTAGCTGTGTATTGTTCAGGTGAGATGTCTGCACTTCATACCACCTGGTGGTACAGAGATGTCCAACCTGTTTATATGAGCTAAAGCACGTATTGTTGACAGTATTACTGTAACAAGCAATGTTGTTTCTTGGAAAGGATAAATTCATGTAGAGATCTGTGCTTTGCAGCTGGGCTGCAGCCCGGGTTAATATATTCATCCCTATGCTGCTCTCTAACTTTCAGTGTAATGTTGCTTTTATTTCACCAGGGGTATGAGTAAATCCATTTCTATATTTAAACATCCCAAGAGACAATAGCATATGTTTTCAGAAAAACCACTCATAGCAGTAATTGCCACTGTAGTTACTGTTTGAAAGACCCACTAAGTCTGTTGTGGCTTTTGTTTAGGGAAAACAATCCAATTATATTTTTAGCAGCTTCTGTAAAGGAGTGTTTCTTTCTGTATTGTTTTATGTGCACTGACAACTACATAGCATATAATAAGGAACAAACAAATTCCAGGCAGTATTTATCTAGCTCTTGTGAACATGCTTTTTGCAATTGAAGTACTTTGCTTAGCAGCTTGGACATCTCCACGATAGCTGCAGTGCTGTTAATCTTCCTGTGGCAGACTGATGTAAGTAGATTACTAGGCATATGCTGCTCCACTATTAGGTAGAGATATATTTGATGCTGTGTAAGATGTTATTATGGTAATATAAATGGAAGTGACATAGTAGGAAGAAAACTTTTTAAAATCAACTAGTTGCAAGATGGTGACAGTACCTCATTTTTTGCATGCTTTGTGCAAAGTTGAACTCTCTCATGTTATCCTTTTGTTCTAGTTGCTGTACACAATCAAGACCGGCCTACAGCAGCAGTCACACCCATACAAGCACAAAGTCAAACATGCCTTATTCCTGCAGCTGTGATCATTCCCCACCATTCTGTTGCCTCCCAGCAGCTCCAGTCCCAGCTTCCAAATACTGCTGCTTATGTCACAGCTGTGAATGTGAACCGTTCAGCCATCCCACTGGCATGTGCAGCAGCTTCTTTGAATTCTCCCAACGTTGCTGCTTCATCTTTGGAGGGAGATATAAGTGGGAGAACTGTGAACACTCACCCTGTAGCTCCTGCATCTCCAGAGAGCTCTTTAGCAGCTGGTGGTAGTGCTGCTGCCAGTAAAACAGACAAGGATGTCAAGGTGCGTAGAGAATCAAATCACTCTCTTGAATGCTCTGATTTTCTTCATGCACACTTCTTAGCAGTGCTTTTTTCCTACCTCTGCTGAAGAGCAGTGCTGTAAGGTTAGAAAGGCTTAACCTGAAACTCAGGCAGCCATTTTGTGACTACAGCTGCAGGCAAGCCCTTTCATGGCCATTCAAAAATAGGGATATATAAAATACAGAGCAGACATTGGAGAAGGGTTAAAATAGAGTAGCTGGTTCATGCTGTTATTTGGATGAAAAATGGTGAGTTGAGAAAGTTCAGAAGAGCTGACTGACTGTTGGGATTTTAAATAGTTTGTATTCTGGATCTGAAGCCAGGATGCTGGATACCTAAGAAAGTTGCATGGTTAGCAAACGTTATCTGTAAGTATCTCTAAACTTATGTATTAATGTGGTAATGGAGAGGAAAAAAAAAAGAGTAAACAAAAAAAAAGGTGATGAACTAACAGGACCACGAAGAGTTCAATCTAATGAAATAAAATTCATATTTAGTGTTAATCAATATTCCTTTAGGTTGGATAAATGAATGGAAAAAATAAGCCTTAGAAAATTTTTCTTCCTTGTTAAGCAGACACACAGATCATAGAAAATGTGTTACAAGCAGTGTTTGTTGCACAAAGAAAAAAAGAAAGCTGAAAAACCAGACATGTAACTGTCTTTTTGAAATGAAGGTCAGTCTAGCAATTCCATTTTTTTCCTTCCCATTTGAAGTACTTTACTCTGCGTCCAAATTCGTTTTTACTGTCCAACGGTGTCATTATGTTACATTGTTGGCAGAAACATTCCAACAAATTTCTAACCAGTTTTGTTTTACAGTTGTGGAGTATTTGAAACCTTTTTTCTGTTTTTTTTTTCCACAACTTCCTTTAGATCTCAAATGTTTTAGGCATTACGTTGATACTTTTCACCCACATACTCTTCTTAATGAAGTTTATGAAAGTTTTAATCATAGGCTGTAACAGTAATCTCACCCACTTTTTAATTATTTTTGTTGGTTATTGTTGAATGGAGAAACGTAGAACTTCATTTTTAAATGACTTTCAGTTGTAACCACTGAAAACAGACCAAGATGCCTGTAGGAAGGACTTTTAAAGAATAGATTTAGAGTTTAAGGTGAAAGATGCTGATGTATTTGGACTATGCTAATTCCTTGGAGTTTCTCTTTTTCTTTCCCATTTTGTAGACAGCAGCTTTTTGCTGAAATAGCTTGAAGTTATTGGAGACTTGGAAAAAAGACAGAGGATTTTTCATTCACAGTTCACCAATTCCACTGCATCCTAAGCTGTAATAAAAGTCTCACACTGCTGAGCTTTTCTCTTTCTGTGGTTAGCTTATAGCTTATTTTTGTCTTCAGGGCTTACAATCTGGCACTTCTCCTAAGCACTAAATTCACTTAGTCAGGGAGTTGGTGAGATGATCGCTGCCACACCCCTTAAAAAAAAAAAACACAACAAGAAACACAAAAGCAACTTAAATAATTCTCTTCAGGGTGAGTCCTAGTCTTCAGGGATTCCTGTCTGGGCAAGCAAGAAGAATGTTTACAATTCACCCTTCTAGCAGAGCAGCAAAACACAATGCATTCCCCTTGTGGCAAATTTTTGCTAAATCGTGAAGGCCTTCCCTTACTGAAGGAAAATAAATAAAATACACTTATCGAAACAGCAGCCTCCAGGGCAGACTTTTCTCCCTGCTTGGTCTGAGATAACATGGAAGTTTCCAGGAAGGAATTGAGAGTTAACTGTTTTACTTCTTGGATTCCCCTTTGTCAGTCTCTAATGACTCCCTCCTTTTTGTAGACAAATTTTTGGTCCACTGACGTTGGCTTTTAAGGTTAGCTTTAACTTACTTTAACTAAGCAAAAGGGCTGGTTTATGATCTGAATGAGTTAGCATCTTTCTCTTCACAGTTTTAGTAATTCTCTTTTATAATTTTCATAATGGTCTCTTGTAATGATTTCATCAAGCATTTCCTCATTACTAAGTCTCTTCTGGACAAGGTGGCATCTGTAAGTGTTTAACTCTTTGTAGAATACCTTTGTTCTGAAACGAGGCACTGCCCTTTGCTTACAGAAAGAAAAAAAGGGTTTGCTGAAACTGCTTTCTGGAGCATCCACTAAACGCAAGCCACGGTTGTCACCTCCAGCATCTCCAACTCTGGAGGTCGAGCAGGCAGCCACAGAGTTAGCCCTGCAAGGTGCAGTTGGGCCAGAACTTCCATCAGCAGGAGGTCATAGCAGAGCTGGAACCTGTCCCACTGACTGCGAGGTCTCTGGGCCAGCACAGGAGATGTTGCAGCGGAAAACGAGTTCCTTGGATTCTGCTATTCCCATAGCACCACCACCACGGCTGCCTTGCTCGTCCCTGGGTCCAGTCTTGAATGAGTCCAGGCCTCTTGTCTGTGAAAGGTAAGTTATCCTCAGCCTCAAAATGTAGGCAAACCAAAAAAAAAATTGCACTCTGTGATGTTCTCTGTGTATTAGAACTGCTAGCGGTTCTTCACAGTGCTGAGATCTTGTAAAAACTAAGTTTGCTCTTCTAACAATGCTTTATATACTTAACCAACTTTAATATTTATGCTTGTTTGCTTTCTGTTACTTTAAAATTTTGGTGTAAATACATGGTAAAATACAGTGATCTAGCCTTGGAATGAGGACTGAGGTCGAGAGAACAGGTCTCTTTTGCAAAACACTAACTACAGTTTTGCATACAGAATTATCAGGTCAGACCTTTAGGATTATTAGCAGTACTTAACTACCAACCCAAATCTATGCTGAATAAGTAATTTATCTCTGTGTCAGATTAATACATGATTTCTTAAACTGTTGCAGAGATGCTTTTCCTACATGAATTCCTTGTTACTATGCACTCCACATAGGAATTGTTAGGATAGCCTCTGCATCTTGACAAGTGAGACTCGAAAGTGCACAGCTGTCTGGTCTCTGAAGCAGCCAGGCAGTTACTTCAAGGTTCAATCACTTTCCTTTTGCATCCACCCAATATTTTCAGATTTCAAGGTCCTTGGTAGGTTGTAGAAAACTGCCTCTTCCTTCCCAGTCCCTAACTACTGTTTCTTTTTATTACCCTTGAAAGTAGACAAGCATTATGAAGACTACTGAAGGATTTTTTTTTTCATGTAGCTACATGCAGAAAAAAACAGAGTTCCAGTTTAACAGCTCTAAACTGAATT
The DNA here is from genome assembly GCF_987193195.1 of Phasianus colchicus. NCBI lineage: Eukaryota > Metazoa > Chordata > Aves > Galliformes > Phasianidae > Phasianus > Phasianus colchicus. The sequence goes on along the minus strand of NC_143439.1, from coordinate 15,123,358 downwards.
CTGCTGACTAGTGTAGAGCTTGTTCTAGTGCTAGTCATGCATGATGTGTGAGCATACCATTGTGCTTCTAGTCTTATTGATCTTAAGCTACATCCATGTATTAAGAGACAGACAGTATATACGTTTTTACTTTCTTTTATTTGACTTCTGTCATACCTACAACGTTATTTAAAAGTTTATTACTGTTTCCATGCAGTTTTCTTTGAGGAAATTTCTAACTCGTACTGAATTTCTGAAGTAGATTTACACTTGTAGATGGAAAATAAGAAAAGATTTTTCTTAAAAAATAATTTATTTTCACAAAATCATGAGTCAGTTTGGCATAATAGTATGTTCTTATGCTTTGAATGCAATAATAATATCAAATTAATTCTAGCATGATCAGTGATTATTTGTATAAAGCTAATTGCATCTTCACGAAAAATAGGTTTTTTACTTCCATGTTGGAGACTGATTTCTTGGAACTATTTGTTGAGAATGATGCTGTATACTTCTATTACTCTAATAATAACATATATGAAAAAAATCCTTTTAATATAACTGTATTCTTAATATTTAGGGAAGTGATAATCACTACCAGAGAAATGCTACCACAAATTCATTCTCTCTGCTACTTATGCAGAGTTATTATATTTTATGTCAGTGTATTTAAGCAGAATTTCATATGGATTCTCTTTGTGCTTTTCAGGGAAGGTTTAATACTTTTCTTGCTGATGTGCTCTTGTCACTTTTTCTTGTTGCTTAATAGGACTATGTACTTCTGTCTTCAGAGTATCTTGTGAACATGAATCAGTGTTATTAGTTCTAGGGAGGGATGCATAGAGAACGCGCTGTATCTTCTCGTAACATTTTGAGAGAGGGATGGAAAGTATTAATGAAAGAAACCTCAAGAAGAGCTGAAGAACAGAGAAATCCCATGCTAAGATTGTTCTGCTCTTACATATCATAATTCCAATCACAGGCTACAGTCTGTCTGTATAAAACCACAGCAGTACTCTACTCTGACTTTGGAGAATAATTATTAGCATTCAAGTTCTGTTTTCAAAGTCAGCTATAGGATTTAGGAGTTATGTTCTGCTGATGTTCTGCATGAATAAGAAGTAAAAGTGCCTGAATCAACTCTGAAAAGCACTTGAAAATATTTGTTTGATACAGAGTTTTCCCCAGAGTCTTGCCTTGCCTTTAAGACATGGGAACACATTCTTCATTGTAATCCCACTGTTTTTCCATTCAGTAGTATTGCCAAGTTCTCTTACAGTATATTTAATGTGTGTTCTGTAGAAAATTGAAAGTAAAATTCAAACCATTAAAGAGCTTGTTTACATTCATACAGAGTAAATGGATTAACAGATTTGAGAGCACACAGGCTGCTGGTGGCATGGATTTGCAGATAAATACTTCGATACAGAATCACAGAATGGCCAGGGTTGGAAGGGACCTCAAGGATCATGAATCTCCAACCCCCCTGCCAACACGCAGGGCCACCAACCTCCTCATTTAATGCTAGACCAGGCTGCCCAGGGCCCCATCCAATCTGGCCTTGAACACCTCCAGGGATGGGGCATCCACAACCTCTCTGGGCAGCCTGTTACCTGTAGCCATTTCTCCAAAGGAAAGGAAGATGGTGGCATTCCTTTCCATCTTGCTACTGCAGATCTTTGTAGCAAACCAGCAGTTTGCTTCCCATTACTCTTCTCCCATGAGCTAAATTGTGCCTGTTGGCATCCACTCTCCTTTATATCTTCATTGAGTCCTGATTTGAGAAGTGATTATGTCCCAGTACGATTTGCTATACATAGATCTCCCGAGAGACTATAACTATTTACACAGTGCTGCTACCCTTTTCTGAACACTTTTAAAGATGCAGACAGACTTCATTTTTTGTTACGATATGTTCTTAAGAAGAATGCAGTACTTTAATCTTTTGGTGTTTCAGTATTACAGAATTAACTGGTGTTATTAGGGGTGTATTGAGCTACAGTCAGTATTTTGTCTTCAACAGATTGTTAATTCATTGTTTTTCTCTTAAAAAACAACGACAACAAAAACCTTGATGAGTGCAGTGTTCTGATTTTAACCAGAAACTAGATTTTGTCCAACACATCCAGCAGCACTTCACTGAAGGCTCTCTAACCTTAGAAGCTTTTGAATTCTGTTGTTACTTATTGATCGTATTCAGTTTCAAGATGCAGAAATTACTGATTGTGTAGCTAGAGACTCAATTATGATAATTATCAGAAAACTTTCAAGAAGTTGACATAATTGTCTATAGAACTATAACATGTAAATTTTAGGGTTATGTGAACTCAAGCCATCATAGAAGAGACTAAATATAGAAGAGTATTAGAAGCCTGTACTAAATGCGAAATGTAGTTGTATTTGAAAAGTAGTGATTTTACTGTGAAAAACTGGAAAAATACATTTTTATCAGCTGAGTGCTAAAGGAAATTGTTGGGTTGAGTACTTCTAAAAATGTTTATTTTTAATGAAGTAGTACACAAATTGTGCAACTGTTTAATTAAGATGACACGCGTTCTTTTCTTGAAAAGCTCCAAGATAAACAAAAATAATTAAAACCAAAAGCAAACTAGTAGATGTTATTTGTTGCTTATTTTTGTTCTATGCACGCTTCCTTAAGAGCGTTCCCTGGGATAACATCATATTAAACATACAGTTATAAAATTATGCTCAATTTCTGTTCTGAATGCTTTGATTATAGATGAATTGTTCTACTGGAAGAGTCTCAAACCTATCTTCAAAAATGTGCTTACAATTTTCTCCTCTTACTTGCCTTTTTTGTTTATTTTTAAAGGAGTCATAGTTTAGAAAAAATCATGATATGAGATGCATGCTTTTAAATTATTATTATTTTCTGTCCAAGGTATACTTAACAGTTTTATACAGTTTCTTGTTAAGTTTGAACGTGCATAGGGAAATTTTAAAAGCATTCATTTAAAAAAAAAAAAAACTAAACTAAATTTTGTGGTTTTTTTTTTTCCCCTATCAAACAGGTACAGAGTTGTGGTATCCTATCCTCCTCAGAGTGAAGCAGAACTTGAACTTAAAGAAGGTGACATTGTGTTTGTACATAAAAAACGTGAGGATGGCTGGTTCAAAGGCACTCTGCAACGAAATGGAAAAACTGGCCTTTTCCCTGGCAGCTTTGTAGAGAACGTTTGAGAGAATTGATTCCAAAAGCTTCAAATCACACCGTACTGTAAAGTAGCACAAGTATTTTATCGGAAAAAGCACAGTCATGAAATGTTTTCAGATGACTGTAATGTAAACAAAAATATACATATTTTTACAGTGTCTATAGCACAATTACACCAGCAAGCAAAGAAGATGAAGGCATCTGCTGGTTTTATCACTTTTGATTCTTGAGTGTGATGTGTGCCTTGTACTGTCTGATTTATTATATAGAAGAACTTTTTTCCCCACGTATGTTACATAAATGAACAATTGTTTACAAGGCTGTAACTAATTTATTGTTTTTTTTTTTAACTTGAATTTTGTGTAATAGTTAAAAATCTTGTGACTATGATTTTAACAAATTATTAATTTATGAAAGAATAGCTAAGGGGAAGCTGGATTCTCTCCTTATGAGCAAGCAATTATATCTGATAAAGAGCCTGCCATTTATCCTCTGGACATTTTTCCCCTGCGGTGTTTAACAGTGGAGTAAGTCTCTTGTTTTATGAGTTAATATTGAATGGTGGTGATGTGGCGTCAAATAGAATTTGCCAAGTGGGGGAAAAATGTGTTTTGTTCTTTGAATGGAGGAAAAAAAAAAAGTCAGTGGTGTTCTTCAGTCTAGTTCTACTCCTTCATAAATCACACAAGTGGAGTAATGTTTCCAGGAGGCAAAGATGTATGTGAACAAAGGATTGAAATTCAACCATCCCAAGGTTAGAGTAATCTCAAGGTTAGGAAGGAAGATATTTAAGAGTGTCAATGACAATTTCCCTATACCTTCTGATTTTGTAATAACTGGGCTGTTTGAACAAAGCTTAGCTTTGTATATTTGGCCTTTTTTTTTTTTTTTTTTGGCATTTTGTGCTCAGGATCCAACAAAATTGGAGGGAATGTTAAAGTCTGGTACTTAGAAGAATAATGTCTTGAAAACACCTGTTTGATAAGACTGAATATAAAAATAAAATTATAAGTTGTACTTACTGTCTAAAAACGCCTAAGAAGTATAATTTGCTGTTTTCTTCTCAAACTGATCTGCATGGCCAAGAGGTGTTATACAATGTCTGAGCAATAGTGGTGGTAAGTGATACACTCGTGTTAATGTAAAGGCTGTATGAAACACTGTGAAAATTTTACTAACGTCTTAACCATTTCTACTTTGGTATGTTCTGACCTTTTCTTTGTCTTGCATGTGTTATTCAATTCTTGCAGTAAAATAGCTGTGCATGATTTGCATTTTCCTTTTTGATTACCTGTTACCGGGTTATTTTGTTCTGAAAGTTTCCCAAAAGCCACTTGACCAAAACTAGTGATCAGCTCACTTTCAACCAGAGAAGGTGTCCAGTGTTTGAATCATTAATAAAATATTTTTATTTCCTTGCAGCTGATGGATATAAAGAACAAAGCCTGCAAGAAAAATGCTAGTCTTTCAGGGTTCTGTTAGAGATTTGACACTTTCATTTTTTGATTGTTGAAGTTCAATTGTGATTTTTTGCAAGACACTGAGCACCATCATCTCCAGTAAAATTTGATGTAATTTGGCTGTTACTCGGCACTTTACAAAGGGAAGCCAGTAGTGTGATTCAGTATCACACAGTATATAGAAAGCAGTGAACAAATACACAGCAATGTGTGAAATCCTTATTTTATTTTTTTTTTGAAGTTATACATTGAAAAATATCAAATGTTAATGACAAGGATTCTTGGCCATTATCATGTAGTATCATTGTGATGGTCTTAAAAATAAGAAAAAATATATATCTATAGATATATGTAGTTGAACATGACAGCATTCCCAAATTAACTGTCTCTCTGAAACACTGTATAATTCAGTTTTTGTGCTTTTTAATATTTTTAAATAGTTTACTTGAATATTCATGTAATATATAAAGGTTTTGTGAAACAAATTTTTAGTTAGAAAGGAGCTGATATCAGCTTTTGTCAGCATAAATTGGCACTAGTGTGTCATAATATTCTTATTTTGAAAAATGTAGTGCATTTTATATTAAAGACTACTAAAGGTTATTTTTTTCTATTTCTGCTCTCCATATTTTAAACTAAGCGACTAAGTTACCTCTGTTAATAGATTTTCATGGTGTAAAGTCAGTAAAAAATCAGCTGTTAATCCAGTAGTTCTGTTAGATGGAATACGGTTTTGATTTTTTTAACAATAAATGTTTGTAGAAAGGGCTTATTACATAGCAGTGCAATGACAAAATGCAGTTATCCTGCCTTTTTTGTGATCTTTTAGGAGTTATTTTTTTGGTATTGGCTTGGGATTAATTCAGTGTCGAAACAGACAAAACCCTGTGCATTTGCTTTGTGTAATTCCATACAAAAGAATTTTGTAAGGTATTTTATATCTATGTTTGAAGTTCAGTGAATGTTAAGTGTTTGATTTACTATGTTAAACTTCCAATCGTAATAAATATTTTCTTAGCAAACGTCTAAATCAAAATGTGTATGCAAACACTGAACATCAATTGCTTGTACAGAATTTGACAATAAAATTACCAGACCTTAATTTTAGAATTTATAGGAGGATATTTCTGCTCATAGAGGAAGTCTTCAGATTCCATAATGTTGAAAGTTTGGAATGATGAATATTACGCAAAAATTCTAGAGTGAACTGATCTTTTCCATGTCCTTATTTCTGCAGGCAGCTTCAGAATATGTAGGTAACTGCCATCTCAGTCTGATCATGACTGACTCATTTGCTCTAGGTGTTGTTATATCAGGCACAGCGGAGTTAAGAAGAGCCTTCCCTAGAGCATGGAGCGTCTAATGTAGTGTGTGTATTGAAGGACAGTCCCCAGCTCTAAGGTTAAAGCAGCTACAGTGACTTTCTCCGAGGGCAGAAGTGTTGGGTGGTAAGAGGCTCCTTTCGCCTGAAGAAGTTTGCAGTCAAACAGTAAAGCCTAACTATAGACCTTCTTGATTCTGATGAGTTCACCTGTCTACATGTAGCTGATGGGGAAAAAGTACACGGGGTTTGGGAGGGGAGCCAAGAGGTGACAGCATTGCTAGAAATGGAGAATAGAGATCATTGAGCTTTTTTTTTCCTCCAGAATTGTGATCAGACATCAGTGTGTCCATAGGAGAAAAAAAAAAATCAAAAAAAACCCACACAAAATCATGGTAAGAAGTAAAACTGTTTCTTTGGATTTGAGGGATTTTATTGCTGTTTTGTTTTTGAGTTGTAATTATTGAGTAATTCTGACGTGTTCAACATCTGGATTGCCAGAGGTGCCTGAAATCCTATTCACCCTCATTCTGTTATCTCTGCCTTAAAATAGTGATGCCAATAGTTTTGCATAGGCTCAAGTACGTGGCTTCTGAGCATCCTTGCTTTTTTGATAGAGCTGGCAAAATGTTTTAACTGGATAGCTCTGTCCAGGAGCTTTAAGCAAGAGCGTTCAAAGGTGCATATTGACTTTAACGAAACAAAAGAATCCATTTGTCTATTTAAAAACCTTTATTTTTAAAAACTGTGACAGTATGTTCTCTCATACATATTTGTACATTAAATAGTGATGTTTTTATAGGATGTGCCAATGCACCCATCTTTTGGGGATTCTTACCATGGTTCTCAACGACGCGTACATCTCAAATCACTGTGAAGTGCTTTCTTCCTGCAGTGTGGTAGACAGTTAATGGTAAATCTTAAACCATCTGAAGCTTGGCTTGAGCAAAACTTGTTGTCTTTCTTTTGAATGATTTAATCATTTATCAGCTGGTGTACTCGAAATAGTTATATAAAAGAATAAGAGCTGAGAATGGTGATGGTGGAAGATGAGGAGCCAGACATTAAGTGTGAGGAAGGAGTTAGAAGACCTGTATGTGGCACCTGCATCTTACCTGACTTGTTTGTGGTATGACTTCTGTTATCAGAATCCAGCTTTGTGAAAGGAATTAAAAGGCACTTGAAAGTTTAAGAGTGAAAATGCATCCCTTGATCTTTACATAGTCTCTTAAGCTTGTGTTTGTTTGCCTGTGTCTAAAGCTACCACTATTCTGGCTGGCCTGAACTGCATAATTGTTCTCATGTCAAAACATGTCTGAAATCCCAAACTAGGTATCTGTATTCCTGAATTATATGAAAGGCATCTGATGGATGTGCTTTGAGAATATGTATTACACTGAGTACTGACTAAAGTTTAAAAAAAAATAATAATAATAAATCTGGCCACAAAAAAACAAAAGAGGAGTTACAGGTTGTTGTTAATCAACAGTGGTAGTGTTTGCTTATGATGCAGTCCCCAGATTTCAATTACTCACAGTTATAACTAGCTTGTAAAAATTCCTCTTAGCACATTTAAATGAACAGTACTCAGCTGCACCCTGCAAGCAACTCGAGTGCCTGTATTATGGTCCTGTTTATATGGCACACAGAACCCAAAGGCCTTCAAATGTTTGCATCTGGTAGTTAAAAGCGATTCAGGAGATGTACCCAAACTGTAGCTACATTTTAATTTCAGAGTACTGGGAACAGTGTGTACAGACCAAGAAGCAGAAACAAAAGAAAGAAAAAGAAAAGAAAAAAAGAGAAAAAAAAAACACTGTATTACAAAGGTGGAAGGAAGAATGTCAGGATTTTAATATATCTGTGCAGGTGTTTACTGTCCCTGCTGTCTTAAATGCAACCCCATTCCACAAATCAAGTGGACTTTGATTCCTCCTGCTTCAGGCCTCCTACCCCCACCTTCTACACACACTTCCCAGAAAGGAAGGCTGTATAAGCCTTTAAAACATCCAAATTCTTTGGCACTGGAATACATGGTTGTACCTCTTGAATTACCGCAAATCAGTGCTACTTCATTGATTTCATTAGATTTTGCTGGCATACACTGAATATACCCCCTGCTGTTAAATAGTCAAGGAAAATATCTTCCCTGAAGAAATGATTATATCTGAAAAGAAACTGAGCTTGTTGATTGTCATACTTGGAAAATAAGAGCTACTAGGGCTGTGTTATTCTTTTCTCAAAAACTGTCTGTCCCGCTAATAAGGGTAAGGCACTAGATCAAAGATGATGCCATCTAGCTGCTCTGTAAAGCATAGGAGATTGGTTACTTTTCAGTCAAATTATAAATTTTCAGATCCACAATTACAGAGTAGGATTTGGTTTGCAGACAGCTGCTAGCCCCAGAATCTTTTGTGGTTAGCTTGTGCTGTATTTTCTCATGGTATATCTGTGAATGCTTGGAAGAGAAAGATGAGTCAGCAACTGAATGACTTTAAAGTGGTCACTGACATTGTTTTCCACAGAAGGGATGTGACCTAGGTCAAATATCTTATTTCAGCTGGTTGAACTTCTCAATAAGCTGAAGAATGCTAGCTCTTAAAAGTTTACAGTTCAAAGAAGTTTTCCCCACTCTGGTAGTCAATCTCAGTGTGACTTCTGAATGCATGCAGATCAGGAAAATCTGCTGGTTTTCTGCTCCATTATAAAAGCTTTCATCTGTCCAACTTCTAAGTTAGTAGTACACAAATAACTATTGTCCTGCATATCACTGAAATTATTTGCATATACAATTTAGATCTGATATACGATTTTTTTTTTTTCCCTACATAATGAAATGTAATAATGGTCATCTGTGTGAAGGTCGAACTTTTCAGGCAGGATGAGAAAACATGGAAATAGATGAATGTTTTAAAACTCTTGGTAAAAATAATTTTAAAAGAGGGTCCTCACTATGCCTGTGCGTTCAAGTATTCTCACACCAAGGGCATATTCCTTAATGCTGAGTAGGTGCTCTTTGCCAAAGACTGCTAGGCATAACTCTTAGAAAGCTGGAGTGCTTCTTTTGAGAACGTGTCCAGTAAGCAAGAGGAGAGCAAGACTCATGTGGTGTCTGTTTTCTGTCTCTTACTGAGCCAGTTGTTTATGTCACAACCACGTTTCCATGTGGACGCCTGTTATGGCTTTGCTTAAGAAAATGCCAGAAAATACTGATTTCTACTGTTCAGATGCAGAATATTCCTTGATAAGGAAGTCAACGTTGACTTCGTATCAAATGCTAATAAGATTTGGCAATATCCAGAAAAAAACAATGTTGCTCTTGTAATTTGTTTTCTCTCATTTGATGTAGTATTAATGTATGTGTAAAATACTTGAACGGGACCTGGAGGGATCATTGAGTCCAAGAAAATTTAAATACTAAAATATAAATTTCTGTAGGTAGCATTCCTCAAATGTTCCTGCAGCACAGGATCCGGCTGGGCTTAAAGATCAGTTTTGAGTTTGGGAAAGTTGCTGCAGTTCTCTTGGCATGGCAAGATGGGCACGTCAGCAGTGTGTGAGTGGGGGATGAGTGGGAGGAGAACAGCCCTGAAATTAAAGAGATCAGTGAAACATTGTCTGGTTTAACCACAGCTGTTTCTTTTTTTGTCACTAAGCTATCTCTTCGTAAGTGATTCAAGTACTCCCACCACAGGGCAGTGTGGTTCCTTACTGGATATGACCATATGTATGGATGTCTGGGATATAAGGGCCACAACACAGCTTGATTACTGTCATATCTGTGAGGCTTCCTCTTAGTGAGGCCCCTGCCTTCATCCCCCAAGTGCTGGTACTGGCTAGGTTGAATTGGTGGTGGAGCTGCATAGCATCCTCGGATGGCTAAACCAAGCCATGAAAACTCTCTGCTTCCAGAGCAGTTGCATCTTTTCAGAGGTTGTGCTGGTGAAAAAAGATCAGTCTGTTGTGTCTGTCCTCACACCATAGTGTATTTATGTTGGCAAACATTTGTTGTGTACACTCAGCCAGAGCTCATTACTGATGAACGGGATGATGTGGGAATTTTTCCATCTGCTGTCTTCCTACTTTTGCTGATCTATGTAACAAGTTTGCTTTTAACTGTGAAGTATTGCACTCTCTTGGCTGATAGTAATAGAGCATGCTCACACAGCTGTGAGTTGATTACACTACAGCCCTGTTTTTGAGTAATAGCTAAATCCACCAGAACAAAGCTATCTTCTGCCAAGTACAAGAATTAATTTAGAGAAAAATTAGTGAACTTGTACTGAGTTTTTTGAACTTTAACATCAGGTAACACTGGCAGAAGCTGGATCCTCCTCCTAGCTGTGTGCAAGTTCTGAAGGTCAGTCTGCATTTTATCTGCATGTTTTTTTTGTTTTAAAATCAAAAGCAACGTTTTCAAGGAAATAGTTGAAAATTGAAGTAATTTTTGCAAGGGCAAATACTGGATTCTAGTTCACTTCTGGTTGATGTTTCTTCATAAAAAATTGCCAGTGTGTAGCCATTGTAAAATAAATAAATAACTAACAGTGTTCTTGCAACTAAAAGCTCTATTGATGAATTTACAATAGCTTATAGCTGGCTTATGCTATCTTTTGTGCTGTGTTTAGTAACACAGTATAATGTTTGGGGAACAGATATTGTATGCAGAAATAGTGATTCCAAATATGAAAGAGGTCCCTAAGGCACAAATGCAATTTCTTGCTTCTAACTTCAAATTACTTTTTTGTAATTAGAGCTGGTATGTCTAATGGCTAATTGCAAAGTAGCCTGATGTTGTGCCCCGCCACCTCTCTCACACGTGCTTTTTTTCTTAACTTCCTAGGTCTTTTTGTCATAAAAGATTAAGTGCTTTGGATTCATTGGAACAAAAAAGCAAACAAAAATATTAAGCACTTTATAGAACAGGAATGGATTTAGCATGATTTTTAGAAGTTAAATATATGTAGAGGTGTTTTGCTGAATCAATTTTTTTTTTCTGTTTGGACCATCCCAGAAATAGTGTTGTGTGTGAAGCATCTGATTCTAGGGAATAATTAAAAAAAAAAAAAAAAAAAATTAGCAACATTATGTACAAATGGATGTTATTTATACACCCGTGCAAAAATAAATATAATGGATATTTCAAACCTGTAATCGATTCCTTGGGAAAGTACAGCACTTTGGATAACTCAGGGAATTTTTTCTGTTTTCCTGTTTGAGATGTAATGGTCGTGGTTCACTGAATTGGCCCGGAATACTTTCTCCCTTCCTCCCACATTATGCATTAGTCACCATGACTGCGTTTGGTGTAATCCTTTGGTGTACACACTAAAGCTGCACTGATTCCATTGGCAATTTTGGGTACTTGTGAGCTCTGCTCAGAGACCTGAATGATGTATTGGACTGCACTTAAGCAAATAATCCCAGAGGCTTCTCCAGCTGGGTGTTTTCAGACCCAGAGATTTTTCCAACTGCATCTGCTATGTAACATTAAGTGTAGAGTGTCTCCACAGGAAGCAAGTTTGGAGCAAAGGCCTTCAGTGCTGTAATCAAGCGGCTCAGCACATGGATTGAGACTTGTTTCAAGAAAGCTTAGCAATGCTGATGATAAATTTGATCTGTTTATACATGTCCCATGTTAGTCATGTGAAGTCTTCTCTATCACTAGTGCTGGAAAACTGCTGAAGCATGTGATGAGAAGTCCTGTAGGCGCAGAGTTAGAAATTAAGAATGCAAACGCTTTCTTAGGGAGGAAAGACGATGAATTGCTAGATTTCAGCTAGACATTGGCTCAGGCATTTATAGTATAGGTGTACAGCTTTGGTTCTGGTGGCAGGAAGAATGCCTGTGGTACCTGAGGGAACTGCTTACTGTGGAGAATTTGAATATTGTGTATGCTGATTATTTGAACGTGTAGAAGTGGGAGAGGAAGGCCTTTTTCTAGAGTGAATGTGGGAAGCTCCTTAATTTCAGGTTAACCAAAATCTGGCTTATTTCATAACAGCTTTTAGCTTCTGTGTTTTAGGAGCAGTTTATGGCTTGTCACATTCAATATGTCCATTGGGCTGGATGTATGTGCTTTTCTTTAGTCCTTTTTTTTTTTTTTTTTTGGACTTTTTAGAAAGGAGATCATTGGGTTTGGGGAAAGGAAAGATTGAGACAAATGATTCCTCACCTTACAAGTGAGGGGGCACAGAGGGAAGAAGACCTAACAAAGAACTGGAATTGTGTCAGCGAGGGGGAGAGTAATTCTGGGTCTGCTGCTGGTACCGGTGCTTGGTATCAGCTGCAGGAAGGGTTGGAAATAATCTGACAAAATTGCTGTACCTAGAAATTGAATGACTGCACACCTTACTAACGAAAAGATTTATGCTTACATAATGCACTAAAGGTATGAAAATTACTGCAAACGTGTAGCCTGTATCTGCAAGAAAGAGCTGCCTTTCAAATGATGCTATAAAATGAAATTAGGACCTGTAGCATTGCAACACTTTGTTCTCAAAAGGAAGCTACATGGATGCATACTATGCCTTTAGTGTTTGTATGGCTCTAGTTATTTTACCTCAATGTTTCTGTGCTAATGTGAGTGCTTTTCTGAAAGAACTGAATTATGCTGTAGCAGAATAAATTGTAATAATTACAGGAAACAGGGCTATAGAGTAAAGCTGTGATCCATGCAGAGTTCTGCTTAGGTATTATTTTGTCTACTTGTTTATACTTTGTGTAATGCATATATCTGCTGGGGGAAAAAATATCTTATTTACAAAATGATTATATTTAGAGACATAGGAAGTACAAAAGTAATGTTGCAGTAAGAGAGCTTTAGTTAGATGGCTGAACTGGGCTTGGTGTTTTCTGTTTTTCAGTCCCATGAATGTAATATTCCCGAGTTTGGAAACAGTTGGGATGCAGATACTGTTAGGGAGAATAGTATCCTGTGTGTTTTTTATTTTTGACAGAAGAAATGATAAAATACACAGAAATGGTTAGTATCAGTGACAGTTGTGATTTCTCAGCTGGTGTAAAGATCTTCAAATTTATGCTGCTTTATGAATTTCCGCAGGTGGAATACCTAACTATGTCCTGCTCTCCCCAGCATATCCATTTCATCATAAAATGAATCTCTGCATGGCTGCCTTGCCCGGAGATGTTCATCAGGAACCCAGCAATGCTTTGTGTCTCTTTAACATAAATTTGCTAGCACAGACATCGCATGCTAATTCCACATACATGAGTTTTCTCATCCCTCAGGGAGCAGACTGTCTTATCAGAAACAGAATGACCTTCCTGTCAGCATAACAGATTTATTAACTTCCAAGAATCTTGTTTTGGAACCTCCTGCTGTGTTGTGAAGTTCCAGATGGCAAAGCACAAGAGCATGGAAGCAATTGCATTTGCCTGTGAGCTCCCCCCACAGCCATTAACTGACTTGTCTTTGTTATAATTTCTGAGTGTCCAGGTACAGAAGCTTTGCAGCAAAAGGCTTCCTTTTACAGCTGAATAATGGCGATCACTGCCTTATTTATTTCTCAGTCTGTCTTTTCTCCTCCAACTGCTTAACAAAATAGGCAGCTTAGGTTGGTTAGAGATACGAAGGATGTTGCAACTGGATGTAGCGCTGCAGCCAAAATGGGTTATAAAAACACTGTGCAGAGTTCTGCTGCTAAAAATAAGCATGCATTGAGTTGGGGAAAATGCAGAGAGGCTGTATAAGGTCAGTCATCACAACCTTACCCAGCTCTCAAAACAGGGAAAATCTACACACTGTGCCCACATGTTTTTCAAGAGTGGAGTCCTGCTGTGTATTGGGTGAAGCTTTTCTGATTTTTCCCTTCTTGGCCCATTTGGTTTTCTGCTGTGCTTCCCTGTACTCCCCAGGCTGTTTCTGGCAGATTCTCAGCTTGTTCTTTTTTCTTGCATCATTCTTATCAGGCATTGTACCAAAATGTCACAAATAGAATTGTCTAACGCATATTTAGCAGATCATTTATTTATACATATTTAACAGCAGTTCAATCTAGATGCACATTACCAGAAAAGCTTTTTATTTTTTTTTAAAGAACATGTTTCTTCCAGAAAATGGAAGTCTAGAAGTGTTTAGGATAAATCTTACTTCAAAAATCACAGAAAACACAAAGTTATTTTTTTGGAAATTCTTTTACTCTTCCCTAATGAATTTATTTTTGTTTCCTATAAAAAAAAAAAAAAATCAGTTACTTTCTTTATCAAAGATAAATGCCTTTTCATCTCTTAGGCTTAAGGCCTATATCTGGTGATGCAGGTTTTTTTCCAGTGCATTTCTATTCCTACAATAAATCCTAAAAGTGCTTCTTCAAAACACACAAACAAAAAAAAACCAACCCTGGACATTGAGATCTTTACCCAGGGCTGTGACAGTAAGGGAGCTGACAACCATTTGCCTCAATTAAAGATGGGAGAACACTCAGAGGGGGAAAAACATTAAGTGGTTTGTCAGGTCTTAAGGAAACAAAACTTGTAGCATGTCCTCTGGATTGTACCCCTCCCCTTAGCAACCTGAAGAGCTTTTGCTTCTCATTCCTCTGCTAGTTATTCTTCCTTCTTCATTTCACTTGGAAAATAAAATTGGACCGCAAGCTTTGGGAATCAGAGCTGCTATCCTGCTTTGTTCTCTAAAATAGTTTTTATATTCAGAGTTCTAAGAAATTGAAATATTAAAAAAAAAACAACAACAACAAAAAAAAAACAACAAAAAAACCAACCTATTTTCTTGTTTTCTTGCTTTTATCGTATTTGTAAGTGGTGATTATCATGTGATGTTAGCTTTCTTAAACCTTCATATTCCAATGGATTTAATGAGCGTATAGGAGCCAGATGGCATACCATATTTTTTTGAAAACATTTGAGAGCACATGACAGACAACTGATGTTGACAGGAGTACTTCAGTGAGGTGTCTGCAAAGCAAATGTATGACTTGTTGCTATTAGAGCAGAATAATTGTTTGTGAAAGGCATCCTCAAATTGAATAATGATTTGATAAAGTAAACAGGAATGACTTCTGCTATGTAAACATTGCACACTGGAGAAATGTTACCCGCTTGTATACAGAATGCCTAAAATAATTGTGATCTGAGTGGAAATGGATGATGCAGAGTTGTATGGTGCAGCGGTAGTCAATCCCGATTTAGGCAATTTTGCTTGAAAATCTTCAATCTGT
Source organism: Phasianus colchicus (assembly GCF_987193195.1). Taxonomy (NCBI): domain Eukaryota; kingdom Metazoa; phylum Chordata; class Aves; order Galliformes; family Phasianidae; genus Phasianus; species Phasianus colchicus. Next base: position 15,108,226 of record NC_143439.1, on the reverse strand, counting down.
AGGCAACATTATGGGGTAAAAAGAAAAAAAAAAGATTGTGGATGATAAAGATAACTGCTTCATTTTCCTGTAAAAAAGAAAAAGGGAAACGTTCTTTTTCCTTCTGCCTAGTAGGAAGAGGGAAGTAAAGACAGAAAAGCAATGGACTTTCACTGTTCCAGTTAAGGTCGGTTGGAGCTGTAGACACATCATAAAAAGTCTTGTTGCAGAGAGTAAGCCGGGAGGGGAAGCCAGCTATCTGGTTCTGGGAGATAGCAGGGTTCTCTCATAAATATCTGGTCATTGCTTATGCATCTTCTCTGACATAGCAGCTAAACTGAGACAGTTAGAGAAACACTAGCTTGATTTTTCTCAGAATACGCATTATTTCAGCTAAGTAATTATGTGAAAGGTAAACTTCTAAGTTTTCTTAAGAAAATAAACACAGACAAATGTACTCTTTTTCTTTTTTCCCCTTTTTTCCTGAAGATGCACGTTATTCATGATTTTTTTTTTTCTGTGTAATTTTCAGTGCTCTTCAGAACTCTTCTTTTTGCTAACATGTAGTTCTTTAAAAAAAAAAAAATTTACTCTGTTCATGCAGTGGTATTTCAATGTTGTGTCTGTTGAAAGAAATAGGATGGGCAGGGGGAAACATTTCCTGTGTTCAGTAATAAAGAAAATGATGTTGAGAAACTGGATGATGAGGAGAGTTGAGCTCTGGCAGAGAGCTTATCCACAAATCTTATCGCTGTAATTTGTGGAATACACTATATTCTGCATGCTCAGTATAATAAAACCAGTACAAAACCTTATGGAGAAAGTTTAGGCAAGCAAGGATAAAAACTAAAAAGTACTTAAAATACATAACTGAAATTGTTCTCTTCTGGAAAAATAATTCAGATTTCTGTAGCACCCTGCAGGTGCATCAACTTGCATCACGTTTTCACAGCCAGCAATAATCATAGTGTGGTAAAGACGTATCTTCTAGACTCATCTTCTAAGTTGCTTTTTTTTTTTTCCCTTTGCAGTTAATATTTTCTATAAAATGATTAACTTTACGTGTATGTAGTTCATAACATTTCCTTCTGGGATTTCATGACAGTAGTTTGTGCCATCTACAGGTTTCTGTAAGCCACACGTCGATTCTGTGGATGGGCAGGGGTGGTCACTGGAAGCTAGAAGAACATGTTGGACTTCTAGGAGAATTTTGTAATGAACTGTGCTCATGAAAATCCATACCTATGAGAAGTGATTAAAACTGTTGAAATAAGGTATGTGTTTTTTATATAAACAGCCGTCACTTCATCTGCTATGGTCTAAAGTGAGGAATAGATTAATTCTTGCTAAGGATGCTAATTGCTTATGTTTTGTTTTGTTTTTTTTTTTTTAAGGGAAAATACTCACTATAATAGATAAATTTAAAAATGGTGCCAGCAGTCACCTAAAAATAGCTCTTCTCATCTTTAATAACCTACTTTCTACCTCATTAAGCCAGCTGATTGGGTATTATTATGCTTTACTACTCTAACGCTCAATCATTGGAAGGAACTACAAAGGCAAAGGCTTCTGTATCTCTCACAAGGAGATGAAGTCTTCAGCTGCTTAGTGAAATGCATGATCAGGATGAAATGACAACAACGTATTTCTGTGAGGAGATGAGATATGAAACTAGATTTATTTAGGACAATCTGATAGAGAAAATTGAATGTTAGGAATTGAGTTCCTTGAAAGCTTTCCATGTATTACTATATGTGTTTCAAGCTGTAAAATGGGTAACAGCTGTAAAGAATATTGTCTTTGACATTTCCTGTAATGCTGGTGAAGATAAAGGAGGTGAGCAGTCTGTGAGATATGAGTGATTGTTGCTATCACTATCACAGTTGCTGTTTATTATGGACCATGTTCAACACTCACTGCTGGCAAATCATCAGCTGAAGTTCTGCCAGTGTAAGTCCTGGTTAGGATCACAGCTATTTGCAGTTATGGGGGAAATGGCTGCATAGTCCCCTGACTTGCTGCTTTCTGTCAGTAAGTAGATGTGCCACCTTAAACCAGGTATTCCTCTGCTCAATAGATCTGTGCCTCATTAGTGCTAATCTTGCAAAAGTTTTCATGATCCTACACTGAACAATCCTGAAAAATAGGTGACGCTATAAAAGAAGTAGCTTAATGCCATTATGCCTTCAGTTTCCAGCTTCAAACAGCCTGTGGTCTCTTCCTATTCATGCATGCTACAGATTTCTAAGTAGATAGTAGGAGAAATCATGAAAGTATTTCACTTACTGAGTTCAATCTAAACCATCAGTTAAATTTTTTCCATGTTTATTAACCTCTTCTTTTTGCTCCTTTCTCCTTGTTGTCATCTTCTAGCATCACAGTTTCTTCCCTTTTCCCAACAAATCAAACTTGAAGACACAGTAAATACAATGCACTAAATGGAAATATGAATAGATGCAGAAACGAATTTTGCTGCATTACAGGACCAGAGTGGGCAACAATGCCAAGTTATTCATACCCTGAGTGGAGATTTGATGCTTAAAGTTGTGATTAATGTGATATGCCAGGGTAGGAATAACTCAGCATCACAGCGTGATGAAAATGTTGGCTGTTCAGAACGTTTTGCTTTTAGTCCTAATGCTGACAGCAATTTTCTGTAAGCATATGAACTGAAACCCAGTTGTGTTTGCCGAGAAATACTTATCAAAAAGACTCGTTTCATCAGCAATTGGAATGATACCCAAAGAGGTTGTTGCAGGATATATTTTTGGCATGACTGCCATAGATGTTATCTTGCAGCAAATATAAATATGTAGCAAACGTGAGTAGGAATGAGGCAGAACGAGAAAGTTGAGACTATGAAGGAGAAGTGAAGGAGACTGATGTGCTCCCTGGCACTGCACTCCTCGTTGAGGAGATGATATATCGAGGGAGGCAAGACATTTCTGGAGGCACTGTGAGATGTCATCTCTGCAATGCTTCCTGAATACCTACTTTTAAGACCGGGTGTGGTAGGGGAGGATTGTTTTTATTTAATGTGTAACGTGCTGCATGACAGCCCTGGGAGGGGCAGAAGGGCGGGATGCAGCTCCTCCATGCCTGGGTGGAACTTCGGCACAGTCCTCACGCTCAGGTGTGAAATCAGCTTAGGTGTGAAATCATCGGGTTGCTGTGGGGAAACCTGTTTGGGCAGGAGAGCCTGAAAACAGCAGTGACTTGCCAGAGCCTCTCACAACTTTGTTCTGAGCGTGTTTTGCTTGAGATGTAAGGCTTCACAGAAGCACGGCAAATAAGGGGGAACGTATACTCGTGTGTATATTGAAAAAGTGCACCTAATTGTGCAAAACCATCCACTTTTGGATGGTCTGAAAATAAAAAAAAAAAAAAGCAAAGCAGTCTTCAATAGTAAAGATGACTTAGGAACAAAAGCACGGTAGTTTGGTCACCCAAACAGCTCAATGCTGAGGCTGGCAGAAACGCTGTGAGGAGCGTTTCTCTGCTACGTCATTTGATCTTTTCTGCAAAGCTCCTTTCGGGCTCTGCAGGGGTGTGGGAAGGGCAGCTGTACAAGCGATTATAACGTGAATATATAATAATTCATGAATATAAGCAGCGACCAGCGCTGACAGCAGCGCGCTCCCTCAGCCTTTAGCCTCTCACGCCGCCGCCCCCGCGGCGTGTGGGACGCTCTACGTCCCGGCGTCCCCCGCGGCTCCTGGGCGGGCTGCGCTCGAGCGTGGGCGCCATCTTGAGCCCGACCGCCGGAACCGTGGTGCGGAGCCCCGCCCCGCGAGGTGAGCGCGGAGCTGCGCGGGGTCACGGGGGCGTGAGGGGGGGGAGCGGGCGCTGGGGCGGGCTGCGTGCTGGCCTCGAGGAGAACCTGTTTCTCGGAGGAAGTTTGGTCTTTGGGGATCAAGTCGCAACTCCGAAGGATATGGTGTTGGTTTTTTTTGTGTGTGTGTGTGTCAAAACACGCCTCCTGTAAATAGTTGGTGAATGCACGAGGATGTGAAGCGTTCCTTCTGAAAGCCTTTTCTACGTCCTTCAGACGTCTTCAGAGACTGACCTGGACAAGGCTCTGAGTGATGAGACACAAACTGGTGTTGCTTTGGGCTGGGGAATGAGATGAGATGGCTTCCAGAGGTTCTTCTCCACCTGTGTTATTTCCAGTTTTCATGTGTATATAAGAGAGTAGGTAGAACATGGAGGAAAAGAGAACGTTGTTGCAACAAAAAGACAAGAACTTCCCAGAGTCTGTGTGGTTGATTCTGTGAAAGAATCGCTCAGGTTAGAAAAGACCTTATAAATCAACAAGTCCAACCACAACCTAACAATACTACCCTAACTTTAACAACCCTCTGCTAAATCATGTCCATGAGCATAATAGATCCCTCGTGGTGGAAAATGCAGACTGAGACGTCACTTGTAACAAAATATGTCAACAAAATACAGCTTGGCTGTGTCTCTGCTGAGTCAGTAAGAGCTACAGTTCTTGGGTGCAAAACCTCTCGATTAGTTTGTTGCAGACTAGTTACCTAATGTGAGTATTTGAAAGGTTAGCCTTCCTAGTGAGACCGTAGTACCTGTTTTTCTCACTAAGAAGTTGTCTTTGCACAGCACATCTTTTTGTATGTGTTCTTGAGATAGAAGCATCTATCTTCTTCCTGCTCCTAGGAATCCAACGTGCCAGCTGGGAAGCGGGCACATGGATTGATTTCAGGCACTTTTCTTGATCACTTTCTGGTCTGTAAACGGATGGGCTGCTCCTTCTGGCAGATTTCAGTCTTCTGTAACCAAAATCTGTCAGAGCACCCAGTCATTTTCTGGTCTTCTGTGACTAAAATCATGACGCAATTATAGGAATTGATTCTGTGTATGTGCATGTGCAGTTTTAGGTAAAACACATCAAAAAGGACATAATAGAACTAAATAAGGAAAAGGGTAGGGTGACAGGATTTCTACAGTCCTTGGTAAAATATGGGGTGGCTTCCACATGTTTGAGAGTCACTAAGTAGACCTGGAAGAAGATACAGGGGATATGGTAAAATCCTGAAGTGTAGTCTCTGAAGTTATGGGCAGAAAGGGGAAGACACAAGGAGCGTTCTCTAATCAGAAAGCAATTCAAACACAAAAGGAAGTACTTTTCCACAAATAATGAAACTCATTGCCTCAAGATATTATAAAGGCAAAGTATAATTGGGTTAAAAAGGATTTATTTAAATGTATGGAAAAGAAATTCATTACTATTCCTTGCATCCTTCCTTTGGCTCAAGAAGTCCCTAAGCAACTGATGATTGATTTGTAGAGATTACAAATTAAAATCTCATTCTGCAGGAGCATGTTTTAACAGACCTGCCTATACATCTAAGCTAGCTATTTCTGAGACATTTCAGATTTCAAACAGCATTTTCCATCTTCAAATGTAGAAAATCAAACAAACAAACTCTAAGGCTAGTGGTAAAACATAGTAGTATGTGATGAAACTTAGTTTTAACCAGCTGTAAATATGGTGTTATCAAGTCATGCTCCAGAAGTGTTTGCAGTTTGGGTGTCCAGCACAGATACATAGGATGGAGAGAGACCTCGAGGCTAAATTTAGTATTAGAATAGTGCAGAAACAATATAATTACATCTACTGTGTTGGTTTTGAATAAACAGCTGAGTGATACCTTATGGTTTTGAGATATGTAAAGCACATATTTCATCAAATTCTAGACTACATGCATAATTTTTTTTCAGACATAGTTAAAGTGATGTCTAATTTACTTCAGCTATTTATTTTTCCATGAATAAAATTAAAAAAAAAAAAATCACAACTCTTGTAATCTTGTATTACAAAATACTGCAGACAAGTAAGGATCGTGATATTGACAAGAACAGTGGTTGTTCTCTGCAATGTTGGGCCTGAAATTCATGCTTTATTTGAAATATGTGAATTATTTTTTAGGATGGGCAAGGTTTGTGCCATTTTTGGAGGATCCCGAGGAATAGGAAAAGCTGTTGCAGAATTATTGGCACGGAAAGGCTGCCACCTGGCAATTATTGGTAGAAATCTTGAAGTAGCCCAAAATACTGCGTGCGGTCTTGGTGGTATGTATACTGCTGGCTTGCAATGATTTCTTCACTGCCAAATGCCTTGTGAAAGTTGTAAGTCATTAAATGAAGCGTATTGTTTAAATAGATGAGGAAATTGGGAGCAGAGGGGAAGTTATTTCATTACACCTTTGTTTTCACAGTACTCTATGGGAGAAGTGAATATGTTGCAATTCATATCATGCAGGTAGAATAGATTCAAGGAGTTGTTCAAGGTTGCAGCAGGGAGTTGGTAGGAATTGAGTCATCCATGGCTCCTGACCAAGCTAAAACAGAGACCAGTCAGATCATGCTGAAGTTCTGACTTCAAAAGGCCAGAAGTATGATGAGAGTTGTCATGTAACGAATTAATACAGTTCTTGAATATTGTACTGATTTAATTCTCTGGAGATGAAATGGATTCCTCAAGTTATAACTAGTTCAACATCTCTATTTTTCAGTTGAGTCTATAAATTCTTGAGATTTATGAATTACAGACTTCTTTCTACTGTTATCATCATGTGCCTTTATTTCAATGCAGCTGGCCATTTGGCACTCAGCTGTGATATATCCAGAGAACAAGAAGTCCAACGTGCTTTTGAAGAGATACAGAGGAATTTAGGTCCTATAAACTACTTGGTTAATGCAGCTGGGATCAACAGGTAAGTTATTAGTTAGTGTAATGTTCTGCTCATTGATCATGTTTAACTAGGAGTAAATGTGATCATTGAGGTTGTGCAGTGAGCTCATGTGTGTTTTTTGGTCTGTTTGTCAGGGATGGCTTGTTACTGAGAACCAAGACTGAAGATATGGTATCCCAGATTCACACAAACCTTTTGGGAACAATGTTGACTTGCAAAGCTGCTGTAAAAAGTATGATTCATCATCAAGGAGGTGCTATTGTTAATATAGGTAAATTGCTTGTCTAATCCCATGGAATTATATGAAAGTACTTTTCTAGAATGGTCTGACATATGCAGTGTTGAAATGTTGCTTTTTGCTATTGACTGTTTTCTTTATATTTCTTTCTATGTTTAGCATTTCTTATTGAGTGCTCATTCCTTTATTGAATTTCAGCAACTTCTGAATGTTGCTTAGCGACTTTCAGTAGCTAAATCTACCAACTTCTGGTTATAAGAACTAAATTGGTGTGGTAGTTCCTTTTTTTTTCAGTGGTATTTTTCCATTTTACTTTCCTGATACATGTTCCTCAACATAGATATGCACTTATAAAAATCACAGATAATTGAGGGATTTGCTTAATGCAATAAATGTAATGTGCATTGAGTAATATACTTTTAACTCCTTTAATCTCATTTTCTATTAAACATTTAAAGCTGAGACAACAAAGCTATTAGCATCTAACCTCTTCCAATATTGCTTTATTTTAGGAAGTGTTGTAGGACTTAAAGGCAACTCTGGTCAAAGCACATACAGTGCTAGCAAAGCAGGAATAGTTGGATTTTCACGTTCTCTTGCTAAAGAAGTAGCAAGAAAGCAAATTCGAGTCAACGTGGTTGCTCCAGGTTAGTTTTTGGGAAGTTTGTATATCCCTGACTACTGCAATAAGTAAGTGGTCTTCAAGCCTGCTAGATATTTGGTGTACTCTGAATGTACTTAAAATAAATTACTATTTTTTTCTTCAACCTTTTTAAGTAAGTGTTTGGTTTTGGTTTCTTTCTGTTTTATTTTCTCCATAGTTTAAGATATTATATATTCTTTTACAAAACACTGTAGTTTTTCCATGGGAATGCTGAGAAATTCAGGAGCATGCATCTACCTGTTCTTCTATCCACACTTACATAAAAAATGGCTTTTTTTCTTCATTCCTCCTTCAAAACCTGCCATCCTTACAGATGGAATAATTAGAGATCACAGAATCACAGAATGGCCAGGGTTGGAAGGGACCTCAAGGATCATGAATCTCCAACCCCCCTGTCACATGCAGGGCCACCAACCTCCTCATTTAATGTTAGACCAGGCTGCCCAGGGCCCATCCAATCTAGCCTTGAACACTTCCAGGGACGGAGCATCCACAACCTCTCTGAGCAGCCTGGTCTAGAAATAGCTATATGCAGATAGCTTTGTGTAAAGAATAGTTTATTTGTTATTAAAGAAACATTAAAGACCACGAGAAGCTGTCTTGAAAACATCCCTTTCTTTCCTTTTAGTAAACAAAGATGGTCTGGAAAGAAGGTTTATAAGGATGGTTTCACAAGACAGTCTGTTCCAGGCAAACCACCACCCTTAAGAAAAAATCTCGTATGTCTTTTCTGACATTCTGTGCTCTGAGTTACCTGTGTGCTCTGCTGCTCGCCTTTTGCTGCTGTGTCTTCCCCAATTCAGCTCATGAACCAGGCAGGAAAAATACATTTCCTTGGTCAGTGAGTTGAATAGCTGATAGGGGAGATTTATACAGCAGAAAGTAAAGCTGAGACGACTTCTTAGTGGCAGATGGACAGTAGATCAGATCTTTCTGAAGCTGCAGCTTTTGTGAAGGGAAGTGCAACAGTGGGAAAATTAAATCTCAGAAAATTGAAGTTGTGAAGTGTTGTCCTTCAAAATTGTAAAGAAATATTACTCAGGTAAGAGTTATAATAGAAATTCTGAAAGTTCTGGAATAAGCTCTAAAATTCAGTGGAAGCACTTGCAAGCAGTGGGTGTTTCTTGTTAGGGATTTCACACTCATGGTTTTTTTATTGTATATGTTTTGATGGCATGTTGATTTTTTGTCTTTCAGAAAAGTCATAATATGTTTTTTGAGTGCAAAAGAGTTACCTTTTTTTAACACAGATCTCTATTACATCAGTGCCTCCAGAACTGTGTTGTTGGTTAGGTAAAAAATTTGTTCTTGGCTACAAAATGATGCAGACTGACTTCTAAGACTTTGGAGAATGGTTGCTGAGGATGGTCATGTTGGAGGTTTCAAGGGAAACTCCACTGGGAAAATTTAATTGGAAATTAGGTTACTCTTCATGTTTTTCCTTTCTTAGGCTTTATTCACACAGAGATGACTGCTCATTTGAAAGAAGACGAGCTGAAGAAAGCAATTCCCCTAGGAAGATTTGGAGACCCTCATGAAGTTGCACAAGCTGTTTTATTTCTTCTAGAGTCCCCATATGTTACAGGGAGTACTCTAATTGTAGATGGTGGCTTGCAGCTTTTGATTTAGATATTACCTTGAATAAATACCTGCTTAAATGTCAAGATGGTAATATATACATGCTAATTAAGGAGGGGGAAATTAGTCTAACATTCATGTATGTAATTGACTTGATATTCTTTAATCAGATGACTAATTTGTTGCAGTAAGGTCCAACAAGTTTGTTTAGCTACCTGAAAGAGTCCATTTGGTTGGTATGCAAACTCCATATTTAACAATTCTAAAAACCAAAAAGGTCTGCCTTTGGTATGGTGATAATTATAAATAACTTCCTGATGGATTTTTAAAGCACTGTTTTTATCAAGTCACGTTTTCCAGCTTGGAAACGGAGTAGAGATTTTAATCTGAATTATTGTGTTACACAAAGGTGAATAAAATGTTTATTTGCTGTCAGTTATGATTGCATCTAATTTTTCATGTATGTTGAAGATTGTGAACCATATGATTTTGTAATTCTTATCAGTCAGTCCCTACAAAGTGGCAAAGAGTTTCCTTTGTTTTTTTGTTTATAGCAGGAACTACGAAGGTAGAAGCTTCTTGGTCTCCAGCATTCCTGAATTGACTTTACAAGGTGTAATTATATGCAGTATATTTTTATGAAAACAAAAACTGTGCAGTTCCATCCTTAAATGTATGTACAGTGATTATTTAATTCATTAGCACTTGATTAGATTGAAGGACCATTTATTGGTCAGTAGAGTTGCTAATTCTGTAATTTTCTGAGTTCCAGCTGCACAGACACTGGTCACTGTTGAATGGTATGGTTGCAGGCCTTGCTGCATGGAAGTCTTTTCACAGATTCAGTGCATGCTGAGAAGACAAGTATTCCTTTTGAAGTGCAAAGTGCTGTTGTGTGTCTTCTTCAGCTCAGTCCAACTGTGTTATGTTGACGCTCTTTAATATGTATATATAGTCAATAAAATAGTCATTTATTTTACTCAGAGCAGCTTTTGAAGCAAGGTAATTATTCAACTGTAAATGATCTTGGATGTTCTTCTCTTACTGAAAAATTACCAAGAGGTTGACCTCAGGCTTTTCTATTGAGATCAAGTAATTTTTGGTATTTGATGTTTTTATCTTCTCTGAAGAAAACTGCAAATGTGGTTTAGGATTTTCTCTTAGCTCCAGTGTTCTTTGCATCATGATCCAGATGTTGATTCAGCTTTTGGAATTTCTTTCCATCTTGGCACAAACTGAAGTACAGAAAGAAGAGATCTCACTGATGATAACTTTGAGTCTTCAAAGTCTGAGATTTTCTTCTTTTGTGTGGCTGGAAAGTTTTGTCTTTGTGCCAGAAGGTAGTGCATTTTCAAGCTTCTCACAGGTATGTGCTAAGAAATAATAGAAGGAATGGTTGTGTTTTCAGGGAGTTTTGCAATTGTTTGTGTTGCTTTTGGAATGCAAAATATCAGTAAACGTTGACCTTTTTGCAGGCCTTATCTTACTGATACCTCTGATGAGAGGTGGTGTTACTTGCTGTGAAAAGCTGTGTTTTGTATGTGTCTGTTCCAAAAATCTAACTGCTAATTGTTTTTCTCTTTGATAGGAGAGACTGGCCAGAGAATAGTTGAATTTCTTCAGACAGCACTGAAGGTGAAGGGCAGCTGGTATTCCTATTTTTACTAGTCAAGCCATCAGTCATATGTTGGTAACTTGACTGCTGCCCATACCTGCCCTTCATTTTTTACCAGTGATGGATCTTGACTAGAAAACAAACATAAGAGACTTAAATTAATTTCCTGTTAGTGAGTTTTGGCCCTAATTATTATTACTATCTGTTGTTTTGTTTAATAAAGGAAATGTTAAATAAGTTAATAACAATAGCATTTTCAGTGTGTGATTAAAATCTGGATTAATAGCTCTAGAAGAATCTCAGTGTGCTGCTTAATAATTTTCTAAAAGCATCCCAATTGTTCTGTTGTTTTTAAATACAGTATTTGACTGAAGTGTTGGTAGCCTTTTTAAAATACGTTTTTTCTCTTCAAACCTGGAAATCAGAACTGAAGACCATATGAAAACAAGAATCCATTTCATAGTTTACTGTGTACGGCTACTCTGAAAAGCAGTACTTGTATTGGTCAGGCTAAGTTTCTGTCTGGCCTGGTGTGCTGTTTCAGACAGTGGAACTAGTGATTGTGTAGGGTAGGTAAGAACTGTCCATTGAATGTCTAGAATAGACATTCAAATTTCCCATTTTGGGCATCTAGCATTTATGCCAAATTGTATAAAAATATTTTGGCTTTTCTTTTGTGTGAGCAGTTCTTAAATAGGACAGTGTGCTTGACTGACTTAGCATGATTTCTCATTTGAATTTGGAAAACTTCAGCTTGCTCTCCTACTAGTAATACAAAGTTTCTCTGATTCCATTCCTAGTGGAATTGAATGATTTGTACTCTGATTCATGTGGAATTTTTTCACCTGCTATATTTCTTAAAACTCTTTATAATCTTTTCATGGAATCACTAAGGTTGGAAAAGATCTCTAACATCATCTAGTCCAACTGTCCACCTACCACCAAAATTGACCCCATTTATTACTTAAGTACCAGTATTCTGCTTCCTTGTTGGTTTAGAATGAACTCTTATAGAAATTCCCACTGTTCCAACAGTTTCTGCAGTATTCCTCCAGATTTCTTTTTTCAGGCATGTATTGAAACTTTGCCTCAGCATCTGATTTTTGAGAGTGTTTTAAAGCAGGCTGCTATCCAGAGCTCGCATTCAACTTATCCTGTGTTTTATTCCAGGTCTTTTCTTCTGTCCCAGTGACACCTTTGTGTCACTGATACCTGCATGGCCTGTCACCACCTCCCAGAATTTCTAAAGAGACCTCTGAGACATGTTTTGAGGGTGGCTGCTTTTGTAGCTGTCATTTAAGTTGCCATGAAGTCCTCTTTAACTGCAACCTCCTTTCTGACTCACCCATAATTCCTGCTCTGTGATTTTCCTTTGAGCTAGGTTACTGTTTCAGAAAGGATAGATATCCTTGCTGAAGGAGGGTTGTGCATTGCAGTATTTATTCCTTTATAAAACTGCTCTTCTATTGACTTTACACTTGATTAAGTTTACGTTTTGTGTGTGATTTGCATGTTCTCTCTTTTAGTTGAGCTCTGGAGGGCATTGCAGGCCTAGCATGTTAATTACTCTGTATTTCTTCTCTGCTTTAGGGAAGATAATGGACTAGTTGTGGTTTTTTTTTTTTTTTTCCCCTAGCTCAATCAGTGAATTCTTATTTCCACTTCTCTCTTCAGAAATGTGTTTGTAACTGTGTCTGTCTGTGTCTGGCGTTTCCTGATTTATAGGCATATATTGCAATGGATTATCATCAGCAAAAGCTTCTAACAGGACATGTAATGTTGGTGATGGTGGTTTTTTTTTTAGCTATTGCAGCTTGTAAATAGGAGATGTAGGGAGGAACAGCTTTTGCTGAGTATATTGTCCACGTATGACATCCCATGAAGATATCTCATTTCAGCCTCTTGAGGGCAGTCTATCCCAAGGTATTATTAGGTTGGAATTTGGTTAATGTATCTGTATAGTTCTAGGGAAGTATAGATACAAAGGCCTGCGTAGATACAAAGTTGATACTGGTGTCACTGTTACCAATTTTGCAAAATCCATGTCCTGAACTGTTCAGGGATGTAAGGCGTGATTTTGAAAAATAAATTTCAGTTTATTGAAATTGAATTATTTCAGCGTTGAGCACAGTGGAATTTGAATAAGAAGTGGATATCTAAATCCCCACTTTCTAAGTGTCTTGACTACATTATTATCCACAGTTAAAACACATTGCAGTGATCCTCTCTCGCTGTTGATCTGTTTTCCTCTTTTGATGTGTTGCATAGTTTGAGAGCTTGTATTGCATAAAACTGAGCGGGATTTTGCCTGTTGCAGTTATGTGGCTTTTTTCTTTCTTTCTTTTTTTTTTTTTTTAGGTATAATGCAGTTCATTTAAGTAAAGCTGATGAAAACAGAACTTTTCAATACCAGCTGCACCACAGATAATGAATCAGTGCTTGAAAAGATGGGGCAGATTAGTGGTGGATAGAAGTCTTTGGCTGTGCGTATTGCTTGAAGTCAGAACTCTGCTAAAGTCCCAGAGTATGTTGTATTTTCATCACATTATGCTCAGCTTCTGACTGTAGGTTTTATTGAAGGTTCCTTTTTGCTGTAAATGGTAACTGAATAACAGAGGTTACCTGTGCTTTGAGTGACATCTTTAGGTGAGCATGACCACATGTTCTAGATGATTAACATGCAGTGAGTTTTATTTGTAAGAAGTGTTTTATTCAGTAGTATTTAGCTGAAGCTGTCCAGGAAGAACTGTTTGCATTGCAGAAATAATAAGCTTAGTTTTCACCTTAAAAGGACGTTGCATTTGAGCTCCCCTTATCGCGTTATCTTTTGTAAGCAGGAGCTGCATTTCTGCTGTAGTAACTGCTGAGCAATGCTCTGCTATGTCAGCTTTCTCGACTAACAAATCGACCTTAACGCCACCTACAGGAGTTTGGTTCTGAATTCTGACTTGACATCATCTGAACTCTGAAGCAAGAGCCCTGGAAGTGCACTCATCAGTTTATTTTTTTTCATTTGTGGTTCTGCATTCTTGTTTCATCTTAGATTTGAATGCTGCTTGCCCTGCACAAAATTAGGTAACTGATGTGTTTGTCCTTGGAATTAGTGATGAGAAACACTGTAACAACACATCTCCATTCTTAGGATGCATAGGCTGACCTGAAATTCATTGTTACAGAATGAAGATAACTTCCTTTCCTTGTACCTGTTGTATTTTGCAAGCGTTTGATAAGTTCATAATTGCTTTATTCTTCTATTAGACTTCTTAACTATTTCTGAGGGAAACAACTAAAAGAACCTATTTAATACTAAAATATCATTTATAAATTTGAAATTTAGATTGTGAAATTACTTTTTTTTTTTTTTTTTTTTCCTAGTGGAAAGTGAATCTGAACCTATTCCTACTGCAGTTCTCTCTTGTCCAATATTTAAGGTTGGCTGGAATATTAAAAGTTATTATAGGACAAGGGTCCTATATATATTATAGGACAAAGGTCCTGAAAACATCCTCTGGATTGTATTTTGGCTCACTGGAAAGATGTTGCTGGTGAACCAGGGGGAACACTGAGGAAGAAACCAGGAACATAAGTGAAGTAACAGGACCAGAAAGGGTTAAGAACAAAAAGTGAGTTTGAGATGTTAGAGCTTGTGATCTGCTGAGACAGATGGATGCTGGCACGAGAACACCCCCCACAGAGTTCTAGGAAGCCAAATATCCCAGTGTTAGCACTGAAAGCCTTGGGGGGAGGTGAAACTGAAATATGTTAGTTAAGTGTTTAAATTGTCAGCAGCTGGGGACTTTGGACTCCTCAGACTTTTTTTTTTGTGTGTGTGTGCACAAACTGTAAGGAGTGGTCTCTACAGCTGGGGAAACCTTAGGCATACTTCAGTGTTTTCAGTGTGATAAAACCCCTTTGGGATGTTTGCTGAGACACAGCTGGGGAAACAGGGGGGCACAGTGAGAAAAAGACACTCATTAAATACTGTAATCAGTGTCCCTGTAGAAATTAGAGAACAGGGAGAAATGGCCTGTTAATGGCACTCTGAATTATAGCACCCTTTTGCAATTAATGTTACTCCTGAGAAGGGAAGGTAAGTGGGATGAAATGCAGTATGCAGATATGTTCTTTACCCTTAAAAACCACCCCGAATGGCAACAGGACTGTGAGCTGGGACCTCCCCAGGGCCCTATAATATTAGCCCTGGAAAAGGAACATGAAAGAGAAGGGTTTGACCAGCTCAAGTGATATTGCTCTGTGTGCAGTATAGGACAAAGGTGTACAAAATTAGAGAAAATGAGGATCCCTGAGGAATCGCCAGGACATTATAAACCTCCAGTGAGAGTTAAACAGAAGGATGAGGAGAGTGGCCAAGAGATGGGTACCCCTCCTGAAGTCCAATGTCTGCATGAACTAGGGGTCATTGAAAGATAACTCAGGCTCCATTGTGGGAAGCAGTGGGAGCAGAGGGGAACCCCCATTGTAACCAAAGTACCGTTTTCCTCCTTTGACCTGGAAACATGGAAAGGAGTGGCAAAAACATACCAAGATGATACCGTTAACGTAACCCACTGCTTTCAGTTTTTGATTAAGCAACATAATCCCAACTGGGCTGACATCCAATTGTTATTAGATGATATGGCAGAAACAGAGAAACAGTTAATTTTTCCAGCACAGGATTTGACCAGTGACAGTGAAGGAAAAAAGGGCAGGATATTAAGGGTCATTTTTCCCCTTGCAGGACCCACATTGGGATCTTAATCAAGCTGCTGGATGAGATCTTTTGGTAGCTTATAAGGAATAGATTGTGAAGGGAATGGAAAGGACCATGCTGAAAATGATCAACTGGTCAGCCCTGTATGCAATAAGATGAGGTCCACAGGAATCCCCATCTGAGTTTTTGGACAAATTGCGAGATACCATGAGAAGGCATTATCCTTCAGACCCAGAGTCAGAAATAGGGATACAACAACTAATTTCCTTGTTCATCAGCCAGGCTGCAAATGACATCTGATGAAAGCTGCAGAAATTGAAATTATTAGAGAGCAGGAATTTGAAAAATTTGCTAGATGAAGCGTGGAGGATGTATAGTAATAGGGAGGAGAAAGAAAGGAGAAAAGAGAAAAGGATGCTGGTGGTGGCTTTGCAAAAAACAAGGGAAATGAGGGCTTGGACAGAGGAGGCTTCTAGAGAAGGACCAGAGCGCCATCTATCGACAGCGAGGACACTGGAAGAACCAGGCAGGGAAGGAAGGGAGGACGGGCTCAACTGCAAGCCCCTGATAACGAGGAGTGATGCGGGCCTGGGGAGTCTACCCTCGCGGATCCACTGGTTAGAATAAGGCTAGGGGAAAAACAACTGGGCCTTTAAAACTGCAGATCCAAAGGCAGCAATATGGGCTCTTGCATTTGTTGGAAATGTAAATTTGAGAAGTGTGGCTTTTTACACAAAAGTTTATGTGTCTCTTGTTAAAACATTGCAAAGAATACCAATATCAGTAATTGTTGGGTATGTGGTCAAGTCAGCAATTTCAATTCTCCACTCCTTGGAGTCCCTGTGAATAACTGGATGGAGGTGAATCCATCTGAGATGCTCGATACCTTGTACCAGTGTAAAACAGGAAATTCCTCCCTAGAACTAATATCTTTTAGGATGATTTTGGTAAACTCTTCAACGCTGTAATACCTCAGGAACATGGTTAGGACAGCTTAACAAAACTGGACTGAGGTAACTGTGGTTGAAGGTAGAGTGGCCGAGGGAAATCAGCCAACAAATTATACAAAAGGAATGAAGATGGGCAGACTACCTGTACAGCAGGAGCACTACCCAGGTGACACAAGCAATAAACATGACTTACCAGATGGGTATTGATGGTTGTGTAAAGATTCAAGAGCCTGGAAACAGTGACCAATGCAATTGGACAGGGGATTGTGCTATGGGTTATCTGGCTCCTCCGTTACAAACGTTTCTTACCAACAGCATGACTGGCATTGCATGAGGTGTTTGGAGGAAGTTTTATAAATGTTCTGTCTCTAATTCCCTGATTAGATATAAGACTGATACCATAGTTCTGCTAGAGCTTTGATTACCTCCTTAGGTGTAGCACAGCTGGAATGGGCTAGAGTGAATATTTCAGCAGAAATTTAGGCAATAGCAAATTCAGCAGTTGGAGCTCTTTATCTCTTGAACCGGAAGGTAAACTCATTGAAAGGAGTGGTCTTTCAAAGTAGAATGGCTTTAGATACAATAATGGCTCATATAGGAGGCTAAAGCAGCTATTTCTAGCAGTAGTTGCACTGATTATCCTCATAGCAATAACCTGCATAGGTGTGCAGTGTTCTTCTGGTGTTGTTGAAAAAGCCTACATGATTATGCCACCTGGAAGAGACATCATATAAGCCACCAGGTGGAATCTGGACAGTACTTCAGAAAGGCATTAATGGACAACAGTGCTCCTTGATTAAAAGGCTGTCATGGTTTTATGATTTTTTGTTATCGGTATTCCACATCATAACATTATGTAGTGCACTGGGAGTTAAAGAGTTAATGTTCCAGTTCCGTGGATCATTGATAGTTCTGGGTATAGCTGTCTCAGAAGGGAAGAGGAACTGCATATCCTGTAGGATCTTGCGTTTCCATTTTCCCCTCAGAGAGAAAGATAAAACCTGTCTGCAGGTCATGAGATGCCCCTTTTCCTTTTCTGCTCATCTCAGTAGTGTGTGTTCTCCCTGCATGGCTCACCTTCAGCATTAGAGTAAGGCCTTTGGTTTTTGGACACACTCTCTCTCATTTTACTTATTAGTGATGTTTATTATGATTTATTAGTTTCAGTTGTAATTATATTTTATTATATTGTGCTATCTTGCATTCTGATATTATATTTAGTAAATTGGCTTTCCTCCTCAGGTCTTTGCTGCAGTGTTGTTTTTAGGCTCACCTCCCCGCCCTTTCCCTTTTCCCCCTTTTCCCAGGGCATGGATCTCCCTGCTCCATTAGTCATGGAAACAGGCTTTTTTTTTCCCTCCTCATGTTTAATAGGAAGAACTTCCCTTAGAATTCGATGTGACCAGAATGGAAACCAAATGGAAGAGTAGAGCTCATCTTCCTTGGAATTATTTTCCACCAGGTACTAACATGTCCAACGCGTTTGCAATTCACAGCTCAGGAGAACAGAGAAAATATGAAGCACTTCCTGTGTATTATCTCATGAAAACTTGTTACTAAACATAAAGTGACAGTTAGGTAAACTGCAGAGTGCCTGTAATATCTTTCAAGAAGGGATTCTTTTTTAGAGTGCTGCTTCATGAAAATCCTGACTTTTTCAGAGATTGATAGTAGATGTATTTAGGTGAAGAGATCGCTCCTTGCTGCTTTATTTGCTCTTGGTTTGTCTTCATGGTAGATGGACACTACCTATTCAGAAAATTCCATTTACTTATTTAAGTGATTAATCGTATTGGATGTTCTGTTTACTGTTTGGCAGCTGTTTAAGTGTTAATTAAAAACTCAGCCTCAGTCTTCTCTCGATTGTTTCTGTTTGGTAATGTAAATGATAAATTCTTAACAAGATCCAGTCCATAATGTTTAAAAGCAAATGAGATGCAATCTTAGGGGAAACAAGAATGCTTATTAGCTTCATAGTTTCATTCTCCTGTTCTGTCTTTCTGTTTTCTGTAAGGAGAGGATATCCCTGTGATATGACTTTTCAGCTGGTCAATAGTTGTAAACAGTATTTGGCTGGAGTGCAGGTATGTTTTAAAGCAGGGTATCCTTTTCATTCTTACTGTATTCTCAGTCAATGTAAATTGACAGTTTAGAGGTCATCTCTTTAACTTCACTTCATACTGTGTTACTTGTTAGTAGCTAAGGATTTTGCGTCTTTCCAGTACAAGATTTTCAGAAACAGTGTTTACATTCCCAGAAAGCATGGAAAAAAACATCAGCTAAACCTACTGAGAACATTGTAAGACAGTACTATGACACTTACATGGTTTTTTTTTTTATCTATTGTCATCACCTGGAATTTTTCCAATAATTGAGCCTGAAAGTACAAATGGGATAAGACTGGAAGCAACTTGAATCTGATATATGGAATTCTTACTCTAATTAGCGAAATGGATTGAAACTTCGTTTTTGATAGCGTTAAGTTTGGATGAAGCTGTATAAGAACAAATTATTTGGTGCAGAGTTCATAAATAAAAGCTTTTATTGACATCAAAAGCATTAATCAATCATAAAATCAACAGTAAAATATCTGGGCCAGTTACTTTCAAATTGTGAAGTGTGCAACTGCCAGTCTGTCAGTTCATCTGGGCCTGGAGCTTTTGATCTATGCAGCACAGTTGAACTGACTCCTTCAATGAAGGGAAAATTGTGCTTAAATTACAGTTGAGTTTCTATGAGAGCTCTAAGACTGATAAGACAAGTATCTGGCTTGGAATCTATTTCTTGCAGTTGCTGCATTTCTGCTGTATTTTCGCTATGTTTTGTTTCTCTTGATTGCTGAATGTGAACTTGCATGCCCACATCCTTTTTTGCAACCAGAAGTGAGAATGCCTCCTTCATAATTGTCATGGCTTTTTGTAATCCAGTCCTCACACTGCAAGATGCTGTGCAAGTACAACATTAGCCAGCCCCATTTCCTACACTTTTCACTTGCATGTTGCTGAAGGGGAACTTCTTTCTATTACTTTGGTTCTAATTCTGTGTGGAATTTCTAGCAATAATTGTGCACAGAGAGTAGTCCTAAAAAAGGTTTCATGCAATCCAGGCAAAGTTTCAGAGGAAAGTCATGTTTAGTAAGACCTGAATGCTGTTGCATGCCTACAAAAGCTTGGCTTTTTCATGTCACCTCTGGGATTCAGTGCAGACTAACAAATATTGTTTGCTTGCCACTTAACCCCAAAAGTATGCAAATGTGTTGTAGGTACCTACTTTCCTCCTTAACAGTAGGAGTATTTTAACACCACTGAGTACTGCTGGATTTTAAGATCTAATCTGTGAACTTTCACAGAATTTAGTTGTTCCTTTCTTGTCCTTTCTAAGGCGTTGTTTAGAAAATAGGAAGCTTTCCCACTGACCTGATCCTATGTCTGAATAGTGGATGAAAATCAAAATTCTTTGGTTTAGTTCAGAATGAGAAGTATTTGAATCAAGACATGGTTCTCAGTCTATTATTGCTAAGAGGGTTCCCTGCATCCTGTTGAAGTGTCATCATCACAGAGTGGAAATTGGTCATATTACGGGCAAGAAGGATTGTTCTGGGAGTCTGAGGGCGTATGGTTGAGTCAAGTGAAAGATTATGTTTGAGAAGTTACCCCTTAAGATGTAGTGTTGTCTCATCCATTGGTGGGGATTTTTCTTTTGAACTGTTTACAGTCCTGCAGTTTCCTGGAAGAAACTAGTGGTCATGTAATCTAACATCTTGCCCAAAGCAGGGCTGTCACTGAAGCTAGACCAGTTTGCACAGGGCTGAGTTTTGAATAACTCTGTAGATGAAGATTCTGCCAACAGGATGTGGATAGCTTTTTCAATACTCAGTTATATAATGACAACTTTTGCATGTTTTCCATTTTGCAACTTGTGCTCATTGCCTTTGATTTCCTGTGCATCTCCAAGAAGAGTTGTACTTTCTTCTCTATAACAAATGGTTATGTAACTGAAGATAAAAGCTCCCCTTCTTTTTATGCATTTTGTTAGTAAGCATCTTCCTCTGAGATAATACTGAGAAACAAAAGTGTAACTTGGGATGTAATCAAGAGGCAGTAATGTTCCCAAGCCTTTTGTAGTTAGATCATAAATGGTTTAAAAAATCTTATGTCTAGCTTTGGATGTTAAAATGTTTGGAACTTGATGATCCTTGAGGTCCCTTCCAACCAAAGCCATTCAATGATTCTTTGAATCCGCAGCTTCTCTGGGCAACCTGTTGCAATGCCTCACCACACCGAGTAAAGAATTTCCTCCTAATATCTAACTTACACATTCTCTCTTTTCATTTACAGCCATTTTCCTTTGTTCTGTCACCGTCTGCCTGTGTGGGGGAAAGAAGTCTGTCCCCTTCCTGTTTTTAAAGCTCCCATCAAGCAGTGGAAGGCTGCAATGAGAACTTCCTTGAGCCTTTCCTTCTCCAAGATGCACAAGCCCAGCTCTTTCAACCATTCTTCATAGGAGAGCATCTTTCTGGCCCTTCTCTAGATCATGAGACTTCAAGTTCTGATAAAACATTCCTGGTCAGAGTAGGCAAGCCATTTTATTACTATATAGACATGCATGGGTTTAAAAGGGTTAGCAAAGATCGGTGTAATCTGTTTAATTTATTCTGTATCTTTCTTGTGATATCTGAGAGCATCATTTACAATTAAAATCTGTTAAAAACATGTTGGATGACCCTACTGTACATCTTTTCTGGCCTCAGTCAATGAGGGTATTTACTCAGAATTGATTCTTATCTTACTGTATTTTTATTGTTATCTGTGTTTGTCAGTGCCTGTAGCTCATTCTTTCCCTGCCTTTTTCTTAAAACGCTTCAAGATATCCTTGGAATGAGAAACACTTCTAAGATGCAAGTCAAAGTCTGAAGCTCAGTGCTGTTGTTGAAGAGCACCAATGCTTAAGTTCTTTGTCTGCTACAGGCCTCTCTTGCTTCAGTTCTGAAAGCGTCAAAGGCAAGCCTGACAAGCAGCTGGACATAAGTGCTGTACCCTATAATCTGTTCAAAGCCTCTTCTGCTTCTTTGAAACCACAAATCTTTTTGGTTTGTTTGTTTGTTTTTAATTTTTGATGGATTATGTTTCTGGGAATTGCCAAATCTTTTTTTTTTTTTTTTTTCCCACTTGGTAGTATATAAGTTTTTCTTTTTGTGTGTGTGTGTTATTCACTGATTAAGAATGCTATTAGTTGAACTGTTCTGGAGAACAAATTACCCATGAAAATACTACACACTATAATGCTGTTGGTATATACAATATATGCTTTGCTTACCTTATGTGCTAATTATATATATATATTTTTTACATTATGGCTCCCTTAAGGCCAATGAAGTCACACAATTCAGAACTACTAGGACATCCTGAGCAGTCTGCAGGTTCTGAAGGAATAGTCCAGCTCCTGAAAGTCATTTTCATGGGGGACCTATCAGAAAACTCTGTGGGGAAAAATGCTGGCAGTTGCTAATGCCTGGGAAATGGGTTATTTAATACGTGGCAGAGTTAAAAGAGCCCATGGAGAGCATTTTGATAAGAGTAGGGAAGGAAACAGCCTGTAGGCAAGCTGAGGAACTGGAGGTAGGAAGTGTTCCCAGTTCTCAAAACATTTTGTCATATTTCTGACTGTAATTCTTTTCTCAGGAACTGTCATGGTTTTGTGATTTTTGGTTTTCGGTATTCCACATCATAACATCATGTAGGGCAGTGGGAGTTTAACTGTTAATGCTCAAGCTCTGGGTACCTGCCTGGAAGAGAAGAACTACGTTCCCCAGGGGACTTTGCGGTCACAGAGAGTCTCAAGATACAACTCCTGGCAAGGTCACCTGATGCGCTCTTCTTTGCCTGCTCTTCGTCGGCTCTCCTCCCTTTTCTCCCTGCTGCTCAACTGGACTGCGCATCTCGCCTCAGCGCTGTGGTGAGGCCTATCCACCTTTCGGCCGTTCTCTCTCTCATTATATTTGATGTATTAGCTTCAATTTTAATTATATTGTATTATAGTGTGTTATCTTGCATTCTGATAATATGTTTAGTAAATTAATTTGTTTCTCCTCAGATCGTTGCCGCTGTTTTTAATTATTTTGGGGTCCCCTGTTTCTGGAGGTGCAGATTTTGCAAAATCCCTCTGCCCCACTTGTCATGGAACCGAGCCGAACCAGCCCGTAAACCGTTGACAGGAACAGAGGTGGAGTGGTTGGAGAGTTGTTTGTCTGCAACTTGCCTGCTATCATCTAAAACAACTTGTATTTTTCTACTTGCACGTTCTTTTGGAGCAATTCCTTTGAAGTTATTATGTATTAAGCATTATATTAGTAATTGTAGTTAATTTTTAGTTTGTAATGCTTTGAAAGCTAAGTAAAATTGTCTCTAGGACATCACTGATGCTGCTTCTGCACTACATAACAGTACTTTGCTGATACAAAACATCTTACTAAAGTGAAATAATGCTTTCTTTGCAGTGTTTAGGATGCAGAACTTAATCAGCCTGTACTTCTAAACTTAATATTCAAAATAGGAACAAGTATTTTTTCTGGTTTGTTTTATTTTCTTGAGCAACAGCTTTTGTTTATGTATGACCAGTATTGTTCAGTGACTAACACTGTCCTGCGTGTTTTACAGCACTGTCACTGTGGTTAAGGAAACTGTTAAAAGCATGGCAAAGGATTGCTGCTTATGGCATACTACCGTGCAGCACTGATCAGTAACAATAACTCAGCTATTGAAGTATTGGCAAGTGTACCAATGGCTGTGGTAACCTAAGTGTAGTGTGAAAACTAGCAAAACGGTAGGAATCTTGAGAAAACAAATAATGTCTGCATCCTGATGAGAGTGCTGGTCAACTCAGGCTTAAAAGATGCTGGATACTTTTCTACTTTTCATCACCACAGCAGTGAAAACAATTGCTTTACTACTTACACGCATAGTAGTTTTGTATTACAGTTTCAATTAGTTTAGTTTTAATGACCTATTACATTTTACTAGCAGATACAATAAAAAGTAAAAAAAAAAAAGAAAAAAAAAAAAGAAACTTCAGGGTATGTTTTCAGAGGTTCATGTTCCTAAACTTGGGGAAATGATTTCCTGATCTTCTGTGCAGAAGCTCTTGCATAAGAGATAGTGGATTGAGTTTCCCCGAGTTCAATGCTAGGGTTAACTAAAAGCCCAGAGACAGAGGTCTGTCACTGCTTCTGAAACTGCTTTTCTATCTATTCTGTTTTCCCATTCACTATGTTCTGTTGTGAGAATGCTGATCCTGAAGGAGAATATGAGCTTGAAAGTGCTGTGATTTGAAATTATAGTTGATGTAAAGGATAGATTTCTGTTGCATACATAGTGTTTATTACTAATAGGCTTTGTTTGTTTGTTTTTTCCTACTCACAATGGTAAGATAATTCAGAAGAAACTTTTAATAAGCTCTTATATTTTACTCCAGTGCTGCTGTAGGACAGTAGAAATAAGCTGTTTTATGTAGTTCATACTATCTGTGGTATTAGATCTGCAGAATTTAATGAAATTCTAAATTCCAAGCTGTCTTGCTGTCAAGCTGCTTCTTCTTTTTTTCCCTACATCTTAGTAAATAGTTGAGCAGTTGAGTCCAAATGCAGAGTTGAATAGCTAAAACCTCTTATTTGGGAACTGAACAGACTGAATGACACAGGAAACAGAAGTCCTGAGCCCGATGAATGAAAAATACACCTGCAAGGAGAACTTGAGCTTGTTTCAGTAATTTTATCTCACGTGCATTTGTGATAGCATGTCTAACACCTGTGAATTTAAACATGAAGGTCAAGATTCTACTTAGCCCTTCTTGTCACGTCGTTGTTAGTGAACAATTTCCAGAGTTATCATCTGGAAACTTCAGGCTGCGCTCCCAAAGGCCTTGTTTTGAACGCTTTTTGCCACTAGGTGGAGGAAGACGGTTAGCAAAGCTGAGTCCTGGCACTAAGAGACCAGTTATCCGTAATCGGACTCGCTCCTTGTTCTCCCGAACGGCGTAGTGCCTAATTTGCCACAAATAACATTTAATATTGTTCTTTCACGCTGTCCAAGCCTTTCCTAAAGTGGACTTCGTTGCGAGCGATTACAGTGCGTTTATAATGATACTATTGAAATTGGATCGTTCACCTGTAGTTCTTGTACTGGTGGTTCCTTCATCCTGCTGTCAGTGTGCTTTGGTTTACTATCTTGTCTCTGAACAGTGCTTCAGCAAAAGCCCTAGGAAGTGCTTTAAGCCTAATTACAGAGCCCTTATTTACACTGCTTGTATAAACAGCTACACTGGTACACCCACAAATAGTCCCAGTGAGACCAATGCAACTGTTAACACGAGAAAGTAAATCACAATCATGTCTCTTTTCCCCTTACTTTTCTACCCGTTGAAATCAGGGAATACAGTTCTAGAAGCTAGTTGTATATTAGCATAATGCTGGGCACTGCTTTTTTTTCTTTCCTCGGGCTTAGAGCAAGGAAAAAGCTTTGGCTGCAGTGTCCATGGGAGGGTTTTAAGTGGTGATGCAGAAGGCTGATTGCATCTGCATTCACTATCCTATTCACTATTCAAAATGTGCTCATGATTTATTTTCAGACATGTTACGGAATACCACAAAGTACAGAAATATTCTCTGCCACTCACCTAGTGTATTCACAACTATAAATATATAATTGCACATTTGGTAAACAAAATCAAAATAAGTTGTGTTAAAATAGTACTGAATTATTGTGTCTTCACTGCTGCTTTAAAACCACCCTGGCTAGACCAATGTCTAATAGCTTTCATGGAATACACAACATAATCTTCAGGGAAAAAGGAGTTTTCTGATATAACCATTTCAAAATACAGAACTGCCCTCCGCAGAAAAACATTTTTATCCAATTTAATCTTATCTTTTATTTCACAACTCCTTCTTCAACTCCATTCATAGCAGGCAATGAAGTTTATTTTTTGGAAGCTGTCATAAAATTATTCACTCCTGTAATTCTAGGCAATGTAATTGGTTTACTTCCTTCTTAATTCTAACTTTGATTTTGTCAGCAAATGATACATTTTGGAAACTGGTGCTTTTTTCTCAGTGTCTTATAGTTTCTGCAAGTCCTGGGTATTATTTTTGATTGTGTAAGAGGGGCATTTCATAATATCAGAAGGAAAGAACACGTTGTCTTTTACCTGAATGAGGTTTTTGTGACAGCACAGAATCTTGAGGCTTGGCAAGAGGAGGAGTCTTTTGTAATCCCTGTGAAACAGCTGTATAGAAGCTGTTCTGCATGTTCTAAGAAGTATTTTTTGCAGCATGATTTCTCTCAGATCATGCTAGGAGTGGGACCATACCATTGCTGAGTAGAATTACCAAGCTTTACTGCCCTCTCTTCCCTTGCAGCAGAAAGCTTCCAGGGCTGTCACTGGAGGAGTGCAAAATAGGGCCAGTGTAGGGCGGCAATAGGGTAAAGTGTTTAAGTTCAGGAGGTGTAGCATTGTGTACTTATAGGCACTTCTGGCTCCTCTGTGTGAAAAGGAAGTGTTAGCATAGGAAAAGCTTTGCAGAAGGTTCTATGAAGCTAGTGAGTGAGTGTCACACTCAAAGGAGAGAAATGTAGTACTTTTCTTAACAAATGGCCAGAAATAGCACGTGAGAATTTTCTGTTGTTTCAGTGGGACATGAAAAGTGCACTGAATCTTTAAAATAAATAAGTAAATAAATCAAATTCAGGTTCCAGGAATTCTCTCAGCTGAAAATAATTGGGAGTAAGGAGCGTAGTAGAGCAAGCATATCCTTTTTTTACTTTCTATTCTCGCTCTTCCTCAGAATAGAAAGTCTGACATCTACTTATGGATAAAAACCACTGTGCTAGGTGGATCATTGGTCTGAAACACAGTAGCTGTTATCTCTGGGGAAAATAAAAAAAAGGCTGAAGGAGTTGTTATTTAATTCCCTGCAGTTGTTTCTCATTATTTACAAATTATACCAGAAGTGCACATTACAACCAAGGGACAAAGCCTCTGCTCTTGTTGATGTTCTCAGAAAACCTCCTGCTGAACCAAGTGAACAAGAAATGAAAAGAGCACTGAAGCAGTAGAGGTGGAATGTGGCTTGTGGTAGACTTACATCTATGGAACACCATGAAAGGATTTATGTTCATTCTTCTCCACGCCAAATGGTTTGTTTAATTTTTACATGTTTCTTGTCACAAGCTGCTTCAAGATGGAAAGTATTTAATTTGAATAGCTTTATAGCGTGTCACCTGATTCATTGCAGAATGTTCTGTGATGCAAACTTGTTTTTGTACGATTTCCAAACCACGAATCACTTATCTCATACCTTTACAGGTTTCATTTAATTCATCTTGCTATTATTCTTTCTTACGTGGCATTATTTTGTGAATTATCAAAAGGTGATCATGGATTTGTGTTAATGGTATTTGTTAATAGCATCTACCTGGAGATGTGGATATTTTGGTATGTCATATAGTGCATCAGTACTTCACCCTTTAGTTACTTATAACTCAGCTGTTAGTGAGGATGGTTTCTGTTTCAAGATGGAGAGCTCTTCTGCACCTGAGCTACTGAATTGCAGTTCCATCCATTTATTACATTTTTCATCTTTCTGTCATTCTGGATATTCTTCCCAGCTGCTGCAGTGAATGCAGATGTCTGGCTGGTAACAGGCTCATGCCCATCGTGCTGTTCATCATGTGAAAGGTGGACTAAATAACTGTACTTCATGTGATACATGTGCTGTTCAACGTGACACATGATCATATGGTCACACACCTGAAACTAAAATCTATTAAATATGAGTGCTGCTCTGAAAATAATGCCTCCTATTTTATTCTGTTGGGCCCATGATGCCAGTCCCCCAGAAACCCACCAACGAAATGCCTAACAAATAAATTTGCAAGCTGAATGAGTGAAATAAAAGGGACATGGACATCAGGCTGAAGAAGGAGAACACTGCAAGCATTTCCTTCTTTGGAGAAAGCTTTTTTATTTTGTGGTGGAGGTTCCTTTAGATAAGTCTGTTGCTGTGTTGTGTCTCTGTGTCGTCAAACTTAGTGAGATTTAGCCCTCAGGACTGAACAGAGTAAGATAATGAGAAGTGGAAACCCATTTCTTAAATTTTTGTACATGCTTAGTTGATTTTAATAGGGAAGGAAATAGACTGCTTTCCATCTCAGTTAATCTGTGGATTTGTTGCTTGGGTGAGGCTCTCCAGATTGATTAGCAGCTTTAGTAAATGAGACGGTAATCACATTCTGCATGTGTTGGTGTCACAGTGCCAAGACTTCTTTTTCAGCCTCACGAGTCCACTGTACCTGAAGTGCTTAGAATCACGGTAGGGTTGCTTTTAAGATGTGTAATTTGTCTTTTAAAATGGAGATGGTTGCACAGATTGTCCTGTTGACTATTTCTTCCAATGCGATGTTCACAGTAATGTAAAATACTGAATTCCTCTTTGTTTTATTCTTCTTTTTCATCTTCTTCATTTTTTAAAAATTGTCTTCCCACTCCATGGTTCTTGAATGCATTCTGAAAGACCTGTATGGTTTCCAACAATATCTATTTTTCTACTGAGATCATTTTTTTCCAGATCAGCAAGACTAGAGTAACACACTTAAGCTCCGTGTGACTTCTCACTCTTGTTTAGCTTGTGTATCAGCATTACTAGCTCAAAACATTGGTTTAATCATAACAATTGGGTATAGTCCAGAAAAGTTATCTACAGTGGTTTTTAAACTTCATAAAACCTGCACTGTATTATTTCTCATTGAATGATGAGTTTTTAAAGAAAAGGTAGTGCTAATTCAAAAATGTCGTGATTCTTTATTATATATACTGCTCTTGAAATTTGGCATTTACATGGACAAGTTAATAGCTAGCTTATTAGAACTCCTCCTAATGGTATGATTTTTGCCTACAGCTATATTGTAACCAATTCTGATCATAAGGCCTTCATTTTTTTTATTTATTTAATAAGTTCCAAGGATTATATAAAATGCATTTTTTCAGATTTTGATATGAAGGTAGGCCACATCTTTTGATTGATTGATTGATTGATTTTTGGCAGTTGTGGTCTTTTGTAACTTCTTTCTTAGTTATAATGTTCCTTAAAACACTTGAGAATGGAATACAGGGGCTGCTCCAGAAGTAATGCCTTCTATTTTATTATTCTGGCCCATGACATTAGAGGCAGATGTTGGTGGTATGGCAGTCAAGACTGACACTTCCCACCAATACTCCATTACATGTTGTTGCTGTGTGACAGCTGGCAGCAGAGGGGCAGTCTGACAAAGTGGCGTCTGACATGGAAGTACAGGTGAAGCAAAGGTGTGTACCTGAAGTCCTCCATGCAAGAAAAAATGGCACCCATTGACATTCATCAACACTTGCTGAATATTTATGGAGACCATGCAGTGAATGTGAGCACAGTGTTGTTGAGTGGTGTTTTTCAGCAGCGTTGGCAACAACAGTGGGTCACCTCCTTTGGTGCAGATTTTTAAGAGAGCAGTACGCAGACTCTTGTTCATTGCTGGTGAAAATGTAACGCTAGTGGTGGTGACTATGTTAAAAAACAGTATTTTGTAGCTGAGAATGTGCTTTACCAAATAGTGTTTTTGTTCTCTTTGTATCTGTTGTAGGTTCTGTGGAAATAAATAGGAGGCATTACTTTCAGAGTGACCTACGTAACTGTGGTCTGTTGTCTTTCAGCATCTAATCTAAGAGCATACTAATTGCAAGCTGTTCTGTAAAACCTAGTTTGCAGTGTATGGATATTCCACATTCACATGATGCACATCCACACGAGCCCTTCTATCTGCACTAGAGATCACTTGAAGATCTTATGCCTTGTTCTTATGCCTTGTTAGAACAGTGACAGTCCCAGAGCATGTAATTGCTGTTGCACTCTGAGCTGAGTATGTCATCTGTTTTGCACAAATGCAGACAACAGGAATATCTATGTTTATTTTTGATGAAAAGTTAACTTGTTCTTTCCTTGTGTATCGTCAGCTTTCAGCAAAGTCTACAATTTTGCTTTTGACATTTTAGGAGTACTTTGAAAGCAGAAGATAGTGCGAAGCTTTACTCTTTGTTTATACTCCATTAGCACTGATAATGATTATTTTAAAATCTAATGGTTAAAAGCTGGCAAAACCTGATGTGAGGTGTGGGTCCAGAAGGCTGGGTGTTGGGAAACATTACGCATTGGAAGAGCTGTATTGAATGAAGAAATAATCTGTTGGCATTCATTACCCATTCTTGTTTGACTAGATAAGTTGAGCTATAAATTGTAATGAGTGATTATACAGCCCCAGAATGCCTATTTGGAATTAAGTACTCTAAAGTGCAAGCATGTTGGAGAACATGACATAGAAAAGTCATACAGCAAGCAATACTATGGAAAAAAAATCAGATTTATTTGCAATTTCAGATGTCCTTTCCAACTATATTAAATCAGCACTGTTGCTCTCAGAAAACTTGTTGGAATTTCCTTACAAAATTATTTTCTCCTTGACTGGATATAAAGTATTTAAGCATTCATAGTCTGACTTATCAAATTTGTGTTCAATTCTGAGATTTGCTGAGCAGCATTTGTAAGATTGGCATTAGCAGGAAGTCCAGTGTAGTATTCCAGGTGTGGATGCTTCCTTTCTGGCAGAATTAGAGTCAATATCAGAGCTGTGCCATTTGGAACAAAATCTTACACCCTGCTGACCCCAAAAGAAACCCATGGCACAAAACACTTAGTTTGGTAGTGCCTAGTTTTTTATACTTTACTTTTTTTTGTGCTCTTTTTGTCCTCTGATGCTTATCCAAATCAAAATATAGCTTCTATCTGAACTGTGTATGCACAATAGTCTGGCTGATATGCTGGGTGCCTGCATCAGCTGACTGATTAGCTAGTGCTTATTAAGCAAAATACAAATGACTGGAGATTGTACCCCTCTTTACTTCAGATGAACAGTAACTGAACCTTCTGTCTACTTAGTCTTCTGTGTGAAAATGGTAAAAGTTTGTTAATGTGTTCATACTTTCCCTCCTGCTTAGATGAGATTTCTCTGTGGATTTGTGGCAGGATGAAGGGAAATGGTTTCAAACTAAAAGAAGGGAGATTTAGATTGGATACAAGGAAAAAGTTTTTTTTAGAATAATTACGGTGAGGCACTGGAACAGGTTGCCCAGAGAGGTGGTGGGTGCCTCATCCTTGTATGCACTCAAGGTCGGGCTGGATGGGGCTCTGAGCAACCTGACCTAGCTACAGGAGTCCCTGATCATTTCAGGGGGTTGGGAGGGACCTTAAAGGTCATCCAATCCAACTCAGAAATGATTCTGTGATTTAAAAGTAATCAGAACAGGGAGGATAGGAAAGTAGTGCAGCCACATACGCTTTACTTTCATGGAAAACCAGACAAAAGGTTGCGTAGCTGCCAGAAGATGGGGACATAAAAAAAAAAAATCCAGAATTAAGAAACTAGTTGATAGGAGTTTATCTAAACTATAGTTTGTTCTGAGTATGTAAAGTCATAGCTTATTCTTTTTTGGAAAAGACATAGCACTGATTATGAGGTTGTTGTTTGCTCAAACTTTAGCTGACTTTAAACCTATTTATAGGATTCTTTGCTAGTTATATACGGAGTGAGAAATTAATGAAAGGAATGCAAACATCTGGTTCTTCAAATTGTTTCCATGCCTAGTAATTAAATTCAGAGAAAACAAAAATGTTGGCTGATGAGGTTTTGATTTATGCTTTGTGTGTCTCTGCATAACTTAAATGTGGATTCTGTTTTCATTTGTAACTATTGTAAACTGTTTGCATGAAGATAAAAGCCCATTGTCTTGAAAATGTGTGACTGCATACTTATAAATGCTCTTCAATACTGATGGAAAACTGGAATAGGAAAGTCAAGTTACTGTCTGAAGAAGGTGCTACTTTTCTGTCTATCTACAGCATCACGAACACCTTTAGGAATACAACGTAAATAAAATTGGACTTTGCTGTTCTGAGATGCATGTAAATGTGTTTTGTCATCTATCACTTTCTGTCCCAATCAATAGTGCTTGTGTTGCTACAGGTATTTTAACGCCTAATCATGCTATAACCAAGGCTGAAGAGTAATTTTTTCTGGCATGACTTGATTTTGTATATTGACCTGCAATTAGATAAAGGGGTTGGACAACTTCAAAATTATCCTTTTATTTTTAATGAGTCTCTGACAAAGCTACAGAGGAAATGACTAGTGTCTCATAAAAGCAGGAGCACTTAACTGCAGGTGCTAGGCAGATGCACATGAAATCACATTGAACTTATTTTTAATCTGATGAAATCCTTTTGCTTGTGACATCGAAATTGAAATCTTGTGTGCTGTCTTAAATGATTTCAGTACTGGCGTTATTGTTCTTTGCCAAAAACTGAGAAATATAAACTTTGTTATAGAGCAGATATTCCGGTTTGGAAGAAAACTAGGCTGCTGTAGTGTATAGGACAAATCAACAAGTGAGTGGGTGAGCTAATTCTAACCTCACTGCACCTTAATTATGAAGATGAAACAAGTTGACTTGTTACAGGTTCTGGGAATGATGAGAAATGAAGGGTCTTGTTGAGATCAGTGCTTAGTAGAAGTACGACAGACTGTATGGAAATCTGAGATAAAAGCTGTAGAATGAGATAATTGATAGACTTTCTAATCTTATAAAGAATGGCAACTTACTGTTAAATCTCTCAGACGAATAAAAAATGCTGTATTTTTAAACATAAGTAGAACGCATGGAGGGGGCAAGTGATAATACTGCTGATGCATATAATGTGCAATAGCAGGAGAAACTTTGTAAGAAACTGAAATACTCCTGCATTTAAAAGTAAACAGACTGCTGGTCTGCAGAAAAGAACAACGTGCATACGATTGTAATTAGGCATGTAAAAGTTGCTGCCTTTTTTACGAGGTTGTTTTAGATTCCTGTCAATGTCACTTGTTAATGTTGGCTGGGTTTAAAAGATGTCATCTTGAAACTTTACCGATACCATTTTGATAGAGTGACTCAAGCAACACTCCAAAGAACAATCCTATTACCACGGTAGCGTTAAACATTTTTGTCCTAATTCAAAATTGCCATACACCCTGCATTATAATTAAAATTAATATATAGGAACTAATTTATACTGTTACAACAATGCTGAAATGAAATTCAGCTTATGTTTTCATATTCAGCTTATTTGTTAAAGCTGAAAGAACCACTAAGTACTTTGATAGGCCTGCACTCTTCTGTGCACATATAAATTTATAAAGGATGTAAGACTGGCATATAAAAGGAATGGGAATGTTTTGGATACTATCAATGCAGTATATTGCATTGCATTGCAAGATAATAGAGATCCATTTAATAGCATCTGTAAATGTTTTGATTTTTTTTTTTAATTTTTTGTGAAGGTGTGATCCTTAGTTCATTCAATCTTTCAATCACATGCACCAGTACAGGATAGGGGATGACCTGGTGGAGATGAGCTCTGGAGAGAAGGACTTGGGGGGTTCCTGATGGACGACAGGTTGGCCATCAGTCAGCAGTGTGCCCTTGTGCCAATGGTGATCCCCCACTGTACTCTACCCTGGTGAGACCACATTTAGAATACTGTGTTCAGTTCTGGGCTCCTCAGTTCAAAAACAACAGTGATCTCCTAGAAGGAGTCCAGCAGAGGGCCACAAAGATGATTAAGGGCCTGGAGCATCTCCCATAAGAGGAAAGGCTGGGTGACCTGGGTCTGTTCAGCCTGGGGAGGAGAGGACTGAAGGGCAGAACTGATAAATGTTTATGAATATCTAAAGGGAGGAGGGAGGCAAACGGACGAGGCCAGGCTCTTCTTGGTGGTATGTAGTGATAGGAAAAGGACTAATGGCCTAAAACTTGAACATAGGAAGTTCTGTACTAAGATGCAGAAGAACATATTCACAATATGGTTGATGGAGCACTGGAACAGTTGCCCAGAGAAGTTGTGGAGTCTTCTTGTATGGAGATATTCAAGACCCATTCAGATGCCTACCTGTGTGAACTATTGTAGGATACTTGCTTTATCAGAGGGGTTGAACTTGATGATCTCTTGAGGTTCCTTCCAACCCCTGCAATTCTGTGAATCTGTGAAGTAGAGCTGTGATGCCATTTGCTGTTTGGTTTTCCATTACCCACATGTATTAAACCAGCTAAAATGACTTAGATACTTTTTTCATTTAAGGAATTATTATTAAGTTATCACAATTGTTTTAACAACAACCATGAGGAAACATCTTGTGCACAGCAATTGATCCAGTCTCAAATGTGAGAGGGGCAGTGTAGGAATGGCACTGGTTTGGAAGACATTGAGCTGTGTGTTCTATTCAGCAGGAATTATCCCTCAATATACTGCACTTTGATTCTTAAAGAAAAACTTTACTTCTCTTTTAATATGCTACTGATATTGCAATCTGTAAAATAAGGCTATTAAAAACAATGAAGTAATCGAAATCACTATCCATATTTCAATACAGACTTTAATAATTCCAAAGGCAGCATTTAGTCATTCTTTGTCAATCAGTAGTCTTTTACATTGCTTAAATAAATGTTGGAACTTTTACTGGGGAATGGGTGGAGTAATCCCTAAGTAGTTGTGAAATAGTAGAGAAATTTGCTGATGCTTGTCTAAGTAATGCAGCTAGTGAAAATATTTGGAGAAATATTTGAAAATGTTTTGTTTAAAAATACTATGGCAATTTGACATTACAAATGAGGATAAAATTTCAAAGATTTTTAAATGCCCTGCAGATGGATTGATCTCCTTTATGCAGTGGATATAAGCTGAAGTAATTGCAGTGATACATTTATTTTTGAAGTTATTTGCCACCTGAGAAAAATGAATATCAAGTTATCCACAGATATAGGTTTGGAACAATTTGTGAGCACTTTAGGCTGTACTTGAGGAGGCTGAACTGAACCAGGACTCTGATTTGTGAGTGTGAAAGGTTTCTTTTTGTCAATAAAGTGAGACTTTAAGGGTATTGAAAGCTGGAAATAAGTTTTTCGTACTTGGTCATCACAAAAGTTGCTAACTAATCTTGTAGAAAAAAAAATAAGCTGCTTTTTACATTTACAGCTTGTTTTACTGTAGCCACTGTGGACCTCTTGGATCCAGTTTCTGACTTTGCAGATTTTCACAAGTAGTGTATTTCAGAGTGATTCTTAAAAATGATTTTGTGGAGCTGTTAAAGTTGGATTCTTTCCAATGGCAAAAATGACATTTTTTTCCTAAATTTCTTCAGAATGATGGAGAGGCTGCATAGGTTCCCCACTGCAAGTATTTTGCATGAAGAAGTATGCTGGTAAATAAGATGATGATGTTTATGAACTATTTATTCTAAACGAACTATGGCTCTGTGATCTGATTAGTCCTGGTAATGGGTTAACTTGCCTTTGATGGTGTGGATTTTATACGATTTGTGGGTTCCAGAATGTTTCATCCTTCTGTAAATGGATCCTTCAAGATGAAACTCAAAATTGATTCGTAAAGTGTAAGGCATTATCCCCTTTAGTTGTGACAGCCTTATGGAGACAATATTTCTATATATTTCTTAGTTAATCCTGTTTTGAATGAGTCTTATAGATGGCTGAAAATAATTGTTAGTAATAGGCTTCTTGCAATTAAAAGCCAAAAATCTCCCCGTAACAGTAATGAGCATTACTGATTACCCTTTCTGAACAATCTGATATTGATATCCTTATATCCTGTAATTAATGATTGAAGATAATTTGTTTTGCTCTATACAGGAGCACTTTTTCACCTTGTAAACTTATATTTCTTGGTGCAGCAGAGAATGTCCCCCAGGTGATAGAGATACTGCAATGCATAGGTCAGTTTTCCCTGAGTGACAAAAAATGAAAGTGTTGAGACAGGTTACATGATCTACAGGTACTGCAGTTTGTGTCAAGCCTTGCCTTGTACACCCATCTTCAAGTCAGATCTACGACTGAATGTACCTTGAAGTCTTTTAGAAAGACTCTATGAAATTCCTTATAGTGCCATTTATTAAATTTAAGTTTAGGAACTTTAATTGAGAAAGTGCTTTCTTAGCAGAGTGTTATTAACAAGAGGGATTCTGGATTAATTTAGCAGCCAGGTTTGTTCTTTCAGCCATAAGCTGTGCTGTCAGGGAAACTTAATTACACTTTAAGTGGGATGCAAATGAGTTGTGACACTACATCATTTCACATGAAAGCTTCATTACTTACATTAAGTGCACAATGCTCTCTCCCAAGCATTGGACTCATTACAGTTTTTCTGTTTCTTTAACATGGCTACATCTGAGCTGGGCTTTTACTTTTAATATGTCTTTTCTCACTGCATGTCCTTTCTTTAATCATTTAAGCTTTAAGCTGGTGAGTTTATTAAATGAGTTGAGCCTGAGTTGCACAGATGATACTAAAATAAAATCAGATTTTATAGGTTTCCCAGATTATCATTTTGAATTCATTTTCCCTCTTGTGAATTTTCACATGCAGAGCTTTTCTATTTGATATGAGTATATATACTTTGATATGAGACATTTCCCTTAGAGAGAGAGAAATGTGCAGTGCTACTCTTTCTTTTTTTTTTTTACAGAAAAATTATTCTTGATTTATCATGTTTGCTGAGTCATGGTAAAAATAATGGCTCCTTTATAATGGAATGTAAAATATTGAGGATGACTCAACGTTAAGGAATTTTGATTTATTCCTGGTCACTCCCTCAAATGGGAAAATAACTTCTGATGAGTCTTATACTCCCTAGACTAACTACACAAGCCTTTGTTGGGTTTTTGTCAAAGAAAAAAAAAAAGCACTGGTGAAATAGTTCAAAGGAATTAGTTGGAAAGCTTTTGAAAGTACAAGCAATTGAAAGTACTGTGGAAAAAGTTGCCCATTCTTAGGAATTCCTGCATGTGTGTTTAATCAGAAAATAATTCTTTGGACTTGTTTTTATTACCAATAAACTGGTTTTGTTTGCAAGTTCACACTATATGGGATTCTAGTTAAACTATATTGCTGCTTAGGTGAGGTCTTGAAGGCAAGTCTCTCAGTGTTTATCCTCACTGGCAATTTAATAATTTGTTAACATGGTAGGACACATTCCGTTTCACCAAATCCAGTGCTCTTGGAAATTGCCAACAGGACACCCTTGAAAATATCTGGCAACCCAAGGTCAGCATTTATTGCACCTCTTTTGTGCAAAGAGCAGCTTTATTGCCAATTCTCTTGTGCTCTTCAGGAACGTGCTGTAACCCTACAGCTACAGAGGTTGAAACAGTGATTCTTTGCCGCTGCCTCCTTGGTCAGTTCTCAGGTGTGGAGTTTGTGCTCCTGAATTCAGTGGGGTCACTTTGGAAAGGAGTGTGACTGTCCCTTGAAATCAACAGGCCTTCCCTAAGTAAAAATGGTATCTGAAAGAACCGCTGAAAAATTTATTAGGTTAGCAGCCTTCCATCAGTCCTAATATTATGCATCTCTGAAGTACTTATATTGATGGCTCATTAACTACAAAACCACAATTTTAAGCATGATATCCAAGTTCCTAAGCTGTGTTTGTGGTGCTGCTGTCTACCTATGCAACAAAATAACTTCTTTTTCTGAGAGGCTGTCTGGTTATTATCAAGCTATTTCATATATTGGCCTCTTACTAGATTAGAACACCTGAAAGTTGATGTCGTGAACTTCCCACTGTTTGAAGCAATATGTGAGGTAGTTATGTGAAACCTCTCAGAAGGGTTACAAAAAATGAATGTGTGACACAGCTTTTAAGTATAAATGTGTTTATAACAATTTGCTAGACTGGTTTATACATTGTCATGGTTTTATGATGTTTGATTATCAGTATTCCACATCATAACATCATGTAGTGCACTGGGAGTTAAAGAGTTAATGCTCCAGTTCTATGGATCGTCAATAGTTCCAGGTATAGCTGTCTCAGAAGGGAAGAGGAACTGCATATCCTGTAGGATCTTGCGTTTCCATTTTCCCCTCAGAGAGAAAGATAAAACCTGTCTGCAGGTCATGAGATGCCCCTTTTCCCTTTCTGCTCATCTCAGCAGCATGTGTTCTCCCTGGATGGCTCAGCTTCAGCAGTAAAGCCTTTGATTTTTGGACACACTCTCTCTCATTTTATTTATCAGTTTCAATTCTAATTGTATTGTATTGTATTGTGATATCTTGCAATCCAATATTATATTTAGTAAATTGGCTTTCCTCCTCAGGTCGTTGCTGCTGTTTTGTTTTTAGGCCCATCTCCCCACCCTTTCCCCTTTGTGTGGGTCTGTGGGTCCCCCCACCACATTAGTCATGGAGCAGGGCTGAACCAACCAGTAAACCATTGACATACATGAATATCACTGTAGCAGTAACTAAATCCACAATGAATAAAGGTTTTGCTTAAAATAAGTCTTCAGAAAATGAGAACAAATCTTTTTGATTAGATTATTCCTTCCTAAAAAAAAGGTCAATTTATATATTAAAGAAATGACTTGTCATATGCAGATTTGAAAAAATAGCTTTTTTTACAAGTGGATGCGTTTCTCAAAAATGCTTGAAAGCTTATTTGAGTGAAATGAAACTTCAGCTTCCTTCAGTAGGATCCTTTAAGAATGGAAATATTCTAAAATATCTAAATAAACCTTTAGAAGCTCCATTGGGCACTAACTTTTTTAGGTATAACTTATATAATTATACTTTGTAAAGTGAATTATCCTTGATATTTATTTAATTGTTGGTAATATCTATCTCTTCTAATAGAAAGTCTATGTATTTTTCACCCCTATCTCCAGCTTTAATGCTACTTCTTGGATGCCATAGGTGTAAGAAGCAATGGGCAGGAAGCCTGCTCTAGAGTGGAGGAGAAAGTAATGACTTTGAAAATGTGTGTTTCAGTTTCTGGATGAAACCTGACCTTAATGGCTGGTACACAGGAGGCTGTGCTGCAAGAGGGTGTGGACAAAGTTTATTTCTTCTCTTTGTAGTAAGAGAGAAGTTAAGAAAAGAACAGAGATGTAAGGAATAATACTAAATAATTAAAAGACTTTTTGGAACATAATTACTTCTTTTCTTCCCATTTTGGTCTCTACAAGGTTTATTTGCAATATATATATATATTTTTTTCCCCAGATTTATCCTCTAATAAGTGTAGATCAAAGAAATGAGACCATGCTGTGTATTAAGGAAATGGAAAGAAAATTGGAATTGTTACAGAAGATCTTACAGGATAAAGAGAGAAGTGGTGTGATTGAATGAGTGCAGGCAAATACACCAACTAGACGTAGTGAAAGAGATACTACATTAATGTAGCAATTGTATTTAGGATTGCTCTTTTAAACAGCTTGCAATGATCAACATTACTTAAATATGTCTCTTCTGAAGGGGCAATTGTGCTGGTAGTCAGTTAGAATTAGAATTGTAAAAAGTAGAATTGTAAAAGTAGAATTAAAGAAAGGAGGAGATTGTTAAATGCTACAGAAGTGACTCCAGGTTTCTGCTGGAAGCTTGAGCATTTTAACCCTACTGTTACAACAGAATTTTAAGATTTCTACGTCAGCTTAGTACTTGCTGATTTACTGAGAGGCTGGGCTCAGGCCAAACTTATTTATTTCATTTATGCCTACATAAATGCTAATAGGAAGATATTCTCTACATACTCTAAATAATATTTGAGGGAAAAGGTCTTGCACTTTCATTTTTTCCACCTGTTAGCAGTGAAACTTCCAATGAAGGTAGTTCAGTTTTTGAATTTTTTTTGCAATAAGCATTGGTTTGTTACTTAACTATCAGATAATTAATTTTAGCTGAAGTAGAAAAAAAAGCCTTAACAGTATCAGAACAGAATGACTCTGGGCAGTGCAGCTTGTCCAGTGTGTTAACCATACTTGGATTTCAAATACCTTTGCTCTTTCACTAACTATTCCTTTTCAAATCATTGATTTTTTTCTGGAATGCTTGAAAGGAGAATTCCAAAGAAATTTTGGGGAAAAAAAAACCAAACAACTTTGATTCTTTCAAAAATGGAAAATGGTTCAAGGTGATCTTGAAACTGAACTAGCTTGGCAGTATTTTTATATAATATCTAAAGTTGGTTATTTGTATTCACCTAGCTAGTGACCCAGAGGCCATCTGAAATGGCCCAGTGTTATGGTTATGCTAAGTTATGCTAAGCTGTATGCTAACAAAAATTTTGATAGAGGAGTATTCCTTTCTCATTATATCCTGTGTAATATTTAGAGACGCAGAGCACTGGTAAAACATCTGTTATGAAAAGGGCCAACTTCAAGATTTTGCAATCAGCCTTCACACGTTGTAGTAAAGCAACTGTAAAAAGATCTGGGGAAAAAAATGGACTACTGTAGTAGGTTGTTAGCAATTAAATATTTCTAGTACTACTGTTCAAATAGAATTTCAAATAGAATTAGAAATTTGGTACAGTTACAGAAAAGTTTAGTAATTAAAACAGCTTGGAGGAATAGAAAATATTCCAAAAAAAATCACTTGTCAGTGTAGGTGATAGAATATGGCATCATTTTCAATCAGCTAAAGCAAAGATGATACAGGATTGTTTACTCAAACAGGATGAACTTGCCAGAATATTCAGCACTAGCTTCTAT
This sequence comes from Phasianus colchicus, assembly GCF_987193195.1. Classification (NCBI taxonomy): domain Eukaryota; kingdom Metazoa; phylum Chordata; class Aves; order Galliformes; family Phasianidae; genus Phasianus; species Phasianus colchicus. Next base: position 15,068,112 of record NC_143439.1, on the reverse strand, counting down.
GATTCCAGTGGCCAGAACACCTGGGGGTAAAGGAGTTGTGTGATCTTCAGTGCACTCTTTCACATAGTAGATTTTGTCTCTTCCCCATTCCTGCTCCATTCTGTGCGTGTCTCTTTTACTGGAAGAGGTGAGTTGAGAAAAATGAGAAATAGGGCAACACTTAGGTTTTTGACTCTGCTGTATTGGCTTTATATTGGAGCATGGGGAGTGGATGGGAGCTGTGAAGAACAAACCAAATATTGCAAGGAAAAAGCTATTAAATATTTCCAAGCTTCTTCCATCACCTCCTGAGGCAGAAAATTCATGAACTCTCCATTGAACTTGTACTGCACTTTTGTAAATATAGTATTTTTCCTGGATTTTTATAAGTTCTGAAAATGGTGTCATGGTATTTAGTAGCAGTAGCAACAACAACATCTGTGCAACATTTGAAAGACAATGGTTATAGCTGGTACTAATGGAAGAAAATATTTACATTTGAAAAGGAGCACGAGTGTTTGTACACCTGATAGTCTGTAACCAGAAACAATATTTTAAAGTAGCCTCTATAAGCATTTTTTTCTGCCATAAAATTGTGCAGAAGGCAGTGATCATTATGGATTAAAAGTAAATTGCAGGAGAACAGTTGAGACTAGATGTTACCATTATATTGGGTGGCATTTTGTGCTATATTAATTTAAATGAGGCTGTCTTGGGATGCTTATCTCAATGTGTTTTGGCATGTGAAGGGGGTTGCACTATACCCACACGTGGCTGCTGTTTTCCTTTTTTACTTTTGTGATTTGCCCTGACTGGGACATCTTTTATTCTTTGGTGTTGTGGATTTTCTGCCTTTCTTCAGGGAATCTGACCCCTTTGCTGTTATTGGGTGAAAATTATAATGACACCTTTTTGGTTCCTGCAATCTCACGTGGGGTTTTATAAAGCAAGGTTATGGGAGTATTAAGTTCTCCAGGATTGTTTCCACTCAACTTCATGTTGACATGGAACAGGCTGTCTGGTTTAAAGGTGTCAGAAATTGTGATTCGGTATCCACATTGATGATCTGAACTCTTCTGTTCCTTGTATATTATCTGTTACAGCAATGGTATAAACTATAGCACAACTGCTGCTGCACTTCAGGATTTAAAAAAAATTAAGACAAAGCTTAGTTGGAAAAAAAGTCGTGTTGACAATACTATGTGGCCAATGGAGTGTATAAGCGATGTTATGGACACGTATGTCTGAAAGCTTGAGAGGTCCTTGTTACCCTTTAATCAAGATGACAAAACCAGCTTGATATAGTTAGCATTTCATTTTTTGTTACCCTTGGGGACACGGAATACACATCTCATGGTGTGTTCACTTTGAGTAGTTCACCGCATCAGTGTTGTGGGGCCTTTGCTAATATTATTCCCCTCGTGGATATGGAAGTGGAAGCATAAGAAAGCATTTAAATCAATGAAGCTAACAAATAAACAGTATGTGGCTGATGCATGGCCTGTCAGTTAGAAAATACCACGTGTAAGGTCATATTGATGTCTTCTGGTGTAGAACTGCACTGATTATTGACAGCAGAAGTCTGTGTGTGATGAACATCTAATTGGGATTATGTTTACATGGGACTGTAGCTGGTTACAAACGGTGAGAAAAATATGATCCAGCCTCCCATTATGAAAAATTTTATCTACTGTATTTTAACCACAATGGAGTTGATAATGTGCTCTAGAAAGATGATATAAAACTTAATTTCAGAAATATAGGCAATATGGGCATTTTATTTGCCAATTCCCTACGGAAAGGTGATGTAAATTATAGAAAATTATCTAGGGAATTTTCAGCTTTGTCTCTAATTTGGCCAGTTTAATCTCTTTTCATCTTAATTTTAGGTTTCCCCTGATTATTTTTGGTGCATAAATATTAACATTTACATAAACTTGTAGAGAGAAAACAGCAGAACAAAGAAAAATGATCAAGAAAACTTTCTTACTACCTGAACAGGGTTTATTACAGCATGCCTTTTTGATGGTATTTTCAGGAAATTTGTCCAAGGTCCCAGAGTAGCTGACTATTTCTGTTGAGGCTACTGTGGAAGTATGTTCCTGGCAGCTGAGTCTTTACTGAGAGCTTTTTATTTATGGTAAAATTTATTGATCTGTTCTGAAATACTGACACATTCTATACTGTTTTCTGAATTTTGGGTCGAATCTTGTCGATCTATCTAAATGCATTGCACTAAAGCTAATGAAGCTTCTTTAATTTCATACATGAAAAAATTCATAAGGATTCATATAGGAATAAATTACTTCTACTGTGTACAAATAAATATCTACTTCAAACTCTGTTCAGGTTGAAAAGCAAGTGAATTCCCTCTAAAATAGAGGAGAAGTAATCATACCTTTTGGGTTCCAAAAGTTGAGTTCAATATTATTGTAAACACAGTCAACACCTATCTTATTCTATGCATTTTTGTAGCTCTGGTGTGCTTGTAATAATCTTACTGCAGGAAATCAATGAAAGTCATATTGCTCTGCTATCCACTTTTTCTAGCAAGATTATAACCAAGTGCTTTAGAAGAACTCAGTGTGTACGTGCTTCATCCTGTCCAGCCTTAGTTAAGATGAAACATTCAGTGTAAGAGATTGGATTGATGTACATCTTAAAGCCAAACACATTTATAACATTAATATTCTTCCAGCTATTTATTTAGTAAAGATAGAGTCAGACAGCTTATCCTATATATGTGAATATCTTGAATTTTTTGGGGCAAGTTACTTCATCTTTAATGTGGAAAGATGTTGTTATGTTTGCTTCTCACTTGCAAGTTCTTTGTCTCAAAAAAATTGCAAGGGGAATAGTATTCATGCAGAAGCATTTGCTGGACATGATAAACCTTGCATACTGTCTGAAATTGCACATCTTGTTTGCACTTCACTAAACTTATTTTGTGGCTTCTGTGTATATGCGCAGTACTTATTCTGATCTTAATGGGGAAAGAATGTAGCAGTGCCTAATGCAGCAGTGCAGACCACTTCTACCATAGATGTAGTATCTTCATTTGTCTGCTATCAGGGACTGAAAAATCTGTAGTGTACATTCATGACAAAGGAACTAGGCTGCATACTGTACTGCAAGATGGGAAGCCTTGCAATAAAAATGAAATTCTAGCAGGGTAAGAACTAGTTTTCATTGAATCCTTTTTTTATTAAAAGCTAATTCCAGTTGCATCTCTTTCCTTCGTTGCTGTAAATTATGACTTCAAGATCAATTGTTTTTAGAGATTAAAAAAAAAAAAGTGCATAGTATGTCTACAACCAGGCTGTACCTTCAGTATTTTTTTTCAGCAAGCACCAAATTTTTAAAAAGTGTGGTAATGAGGTATATCAGGATTTGTTAAGTGCTGTATCATAGATAGTTAGGAAACTGACTTGGCCCAGCCCAAAATCATTAGCTAATGAAGGCTGCAGTGTTGTATGAATGACTGAAAAACTGGTTAGGCAAGCAAGGGACAGTTGAAACTGAGTGTAGAAAAGGCAAGTGATGTGCTCAGAAGTGATTTTATGTATAGATGGAAATGCAGTGAATTCTTACCAGTGTGTTGTTAACGTAGGTGTAGTTTGCTATTGTGACCAAGTGAAGATGGGCAATGTGCAGTCAGGAGAGTAAAGGAGCAGAGTACAATGCAGAATTCTTAAAACATCAGGAAATATCCAAAGGAAGGTGGAAGAAAAGATTAGAAGAATGGAAAGATTTGCATAGGGAAAAAAATTACTGTTGTTGATATCGATACTGTTGTTGACTTATATTAAGTAGGTATTACTAACTATATGGTATCTTAAAAAATATTGAGCACATTGGGTTTTAGTCTTAATTTTATGGCAGGATTTTCTCTAGTCTGATGTGCACAACTACGCACTGTGAGATTTAACACTTCATGTTTTTTTTTTTTTAAATGAATTCCTTAATGATATTTGTTATTCCATCTACTTTAACTTGATTCTGTCATGAATTAAAGAGGACAAAGGTTGCCATTTCTACTCATTCCAGAGGATTTTGAACCTTTGCTTCAGTTGCATGCATTACCTGCCTCTAAGGGGTCCACAATCTGCCTTGAGTTCCCTACATAGTTAAATCTCAAACCTGTGCAATAGTTCCTTTTAAGAACAGTTTACTCTGTTTTCCTCAAATGATGCAGAATAACAATCACAAAAGAATCCACTGGAATAAATGTATGCCATAAATATCTTTTTAAAGCCTTGCCTCTGTAATTTAGCATTATGCTAATTAGGCTATTATTTTAAAGCACCACTTTACTTTCCTAACAAGTAGCCTGCAGCTTCTGCATCTGTAAGCCATCTTGACACCCATGCTGCCAATGTTGTTTGCAAACAGACTTCTGGTGAATTTATTAATGAAGCTAAAGCCATGCTCACCATCTGAAATATTGTACCTCAGAGCAAAGTAACTTTTTGTGGGTTACAGGTTTTTTTTTAAGCTTTTCGTTATAACCACAGAATCCTGGAGGTGGCAGCAAAGTACACACAAGGAAAGTAAAACGGAGTAAAATGAACATTAATGCATAAACTAGCAAGAGATTAATGATGCTATGCAGTACTGATGACTGACTGAATGCATCAGCCTTTTCTAGCTTGAAATGACAGTGTAGGTAAATAGAGGGGTAATGTGTTTGTCTGTTGTTTTTTAATTATACTGGGTTTGATCTCAATGCACTGAATTCCTTGGCAGCAGATGGGGGTTTTCTTTCCTTTTTCTCTCCCAGTATTATATGAAAAAGAAACAAACAGAAATAGCCCTTTTTTTCTTTTTTTTTCTCTTTTAACGTTGTACCCCTATGTAACAAAGTTCAAAACCTGTCTTTGCTCATCTCCCTGTATTTTCAGATAGCTTTTCATCATTTGGGAACAAGCACTTTTCAATCCCACTTGGTTTTCATGTCTTCAGCATTCTTAATGATATGATTAACTGGCAAGGTGATTCATACTTTAATAACTGATTACAAAGGACACCATATTAGACATCCTAAGAGCCCTCTTCACTCCAAAGTATACATACAATAATGACCCAGCAGACATGAGTTATAGCTGCTGTACCTTGAATAGCAAGAACAATGAGCGCTGGCAGAAACATTATTAAAATGAAAGGGAGAAAACTCCTGGCTGCCAAATTGCAACTGTTGGTTTCAATGTTGAACTTGTTTGTCAAAATACTGTTGGGTAGAATCAATAAAATGCTGCAGTCAGAATGTGCTGCAGGTTAGCAGTCTAATGCAGGAAAGTTCACTTCAGATCGATCTAAATGGGGATGTTTTTGTAAAGAATATAATGTAACCTTTTGGAAATGTATAGCTGGCTTTGTTGATTAAAAGAGAAGGCCTTGAGCATGGAGCCATTTATTTGCAGACACTCTGTGTAGGCGGTAATGGAACAATTTCTCCATTCCCACTTACCTGTATGCTTAAATCCCAGCTTGTGTGAAGGCTTCAGGGAATCAAGGAAGATTTCACGTTCAAGGGAAACTTCATGTTTAGCCTCTCTGAAACAAAATGCAGCCTAAGATTTTGCATGAAGTGTTTACTGGGAGAAGGGATAAATCTGGCTGGAAAGTGAAAATAACAAGCTTGAAGATCTTGCTTCCATCCTCTGGCTTTAGTAGTGGGAGTGGTGGGCAGCCATACCATTCAGCTACATGAAAGTAGTGCTAATGGGGCCAGCACAGGTGTGGGGTCTGCTCCTGCCAGACGTGATGTCTGCAGGAGCTGGACATAAGTTTCAATGCAAGCTTGAAATGCACGTCATTTTAATATGCACACACATTCCTAGCACTGATTTGAGGGCATAGAAAGCAGAAGGCTTGACATCTTTCTGATGTTAGTAGGAATGTGTAAGACTGAGGGTTTGTAGGAGATATTGCTTGGCAGTGTTGCTTTCTGACTGAGTTAAAGAACGTGCTGTACAGCTCAGCCATTTCTCTTCTGTCTGAGCTTCTGTTTGGCAGGGATATTGATGATGTGGTAATCGATGGCCAACTGTGGGCCTTGTGGTGGTGACGAGAGGCTTTGCAGAAGGATCCAGCTAGATTGGAGCAACGGGTGGTCAGCAAAGGGATGAAGGTCAGTAAAGGAAAATGCCAGGATCTGCACTGGGATGGAGCAATACTGGACACTGAATATTGTGTGCAGTTCTGGGCTTCACTATATAAAAGGTGCATTAAAGTGCTTGAACACATCCAGAAGAAGGTAACAGAGCTAGTAACAGGGCTGGAGGGCATGTCCTGCAAGGAGAGGCTGAGGACAGTGCCTGTCAGTGTTCAAGGGCATAGGGTAGTGCCCTTGGTAATCTGTTCTAACTTTTGGTTAGCCCTGAAGTGGTCAGGCAGTGGAAGTTCCTTTCCAGACTCTGTTACTCCTCCATTTGAGTTTTTGCATGCTTTATCTGAGCACTTTTTATCCATGTCTTTTTGCCAAATAAATGTATCAATGAATATTATCAGGACTGTTTCTAATGTAGTTACAGCAGCATAATTATCGTGGTGTAACAGGTACTTTTGTTATGGCTAATGAGCAAGAGCAGTAAGGAACCTGTACATTTTAAGCCATTAAATAATAATAAAATAAAATAGCTTTCTTTAGGAGATGGTCATTGTTATTGTTCAGGCAGTGAAGAGCTGAAAAGCTTCCACTGGCACATTCGTTTGACCAGGTATTTGTTCCTAGGACAGGAGTGAGCTACAACATTCTGATAACTCTTAAGTCTATAGAGGAGTGTCTTTGTTGTTCACTTTCCTTCACAAAGTAAAATGTTAATCTGTGTAAGAAACGTTACATGGATTTATTCTGAGATAGGTATTTCAACAAGATCATTCACTTCAGGGAGGCCTGACAATCTTGTGAACTCCATTTTTAATTAATAAACATTTAGTTTAGCTTATGTGAAGCTTAACCTGGACTTGTGTACTCTGTCAGTTTTGCAGCACTTCTACTTAAACTGCTTCAAAATAGAATTCAGTTTAATGCTAGGCAATATTTTGCTAAGTAAATGGCCATAAATAACAGTATTTTGATCCCAAGTTTTATATTCCAACAGATTTCTAGTTGAGTTTAAATGTTTATTTTAGGAAGACATCTACACTTTTCCATCTTTTAAAATGTTTATCAAATCAACTGCATGTTGTCCCAAGAGCTAACAATGATTACTGTTGAAGGGGGGAAAAAATAAAAAGAAAAAAGGCATTTTTAATAGCATTTTTCAACTTTGTCTTCAATCCCTGAATTTGTGCATTAGTCTGTTAGATTGAGTTGAGGCTGTTGTGGCTCTAGCTACAGTACAAAGTATTTGATCTGAATACTGACAGTCTGCCTTGCAGCATGCTAATTCTTTGGTCGAATTTTAAAAACATGTTTTGTGTCCCACAAAAATAAAAATAAGATTATCCACTGCTAATCATGCAGTCTCCGATTTTTTTTTCTGCTCTAATGCATTTTGCTCTCATCCTTTTGAACCCAGTTGTTGTCTTTTCCCTTAAGAGCTCGGATATTTAGTTTGATAACTTTGCATGTGTCTTCCCAAGCGCAGCAATGGGCTCTCTGTGCACTGAAGTTTGTGTCTGTATTGTTCTGAAGATGTCTTTGAACTAATGGTTTTCATATGCAGATGGCCAAAATCATGCGTGTGCATTGTGGCTGTAGATCTGTAGATTAGTAATTCATTAAGTGCCAGGAACATATCTGTCTTTTATCTTTGAATTCAAGACTGATATCTGTATCTCTTTTTGCTCTGCTTTGGGCCTTCTTTCTGCACTGAGCTGCTCGTACTCCTAAATATGAATAAGTGCAGGGTTTCTCTCCTCTCCTCTCCTCTCCTCTCCTCTCCTCTCCTCTCCTCTCCTCTCCTCTCCTCTCCTCTCCTCTCCTCTCCTCTCCTCTCCTCTCCTCTCCTCTCCTCTCCTCTCCTCTCCTCTCCTCTCCTCTCCTCTCCTCTCCTCTCCTCTCCTCTCCTCTCCTCTCCTCTCCTCTCCTCTCCTCTCCTCTTTTTTTTCATTCTAAAGATCAATCTAAAGATTCCCTTTTCTATTTCTTCTGCATCTGTTTTTCTCACTAGGAGTGATGAATCAGACGTGACAGCAGGAATGATTGTTAGAGGTTAGCAGGACGGTTAGAGTTAATACAATGAGCTGAGATAATGTCAAGCTGTACCAGTTATGGTCTTCCTAACAGACTGTTTTGTATGGGTAACTATTTCACTTGTGAATGACGATTTAGTGAAGCTAGAAGAAAGCAGTAAGTTGAGAAGCAAATAGAATGACCTGTCAATTAAACAGGTAGAATGGCAGACCACTGATACAGGCTGAAATGAGGACTGCAAATTCTTTGCAACTCATTTGCAGCTTTCAGAAACTTCGAAGCATTAATTTTCTGAACCTCAATCCTCTGACAGGTAGGGCCGTCTTAAAGAAAATAAACTTACTAATTTAATGAAAATATTTTTAATAATAGATACCACAATAGCAGTGGGCAATAACACAATCTTCACACCATTTTTTACAAGTTGATCTCACTGCCGTCTTTTTATAGCATTATGATGATAATACTGTTGTGACGTTCCTTGGGTAATGAATGAATTGTTGCTGTTGTACTCTTGTTTAAATCCATGTACTTTTTTTTTTTTTTTTTTTTTGTAAGTCATGCAGTTGACTTTCCCACACTTTTATTAAATCCCTACTGATTGTTGCTGTCAACAATTTCTGTGACTGGGAAGAATCTGAAGAAATCTGTATCATCAAGAAGGCAAAAAAAAGAGGTACGCTTTAAGAAGGAAGGCTTGTATTAGGAGTGTAATCATTACCACTCAACAAGTTCATAGCTTGCAGCTTATTAAGTCCCCAGCCACCCAGAGAGGTGGCTGATGTTAGAGCCCTGTGATGATAGAGTCTGTTACTTAGCCAGGATTAAACCTGTCTCATGGATTGCTAATCTATTTCACAATCTAGATTCTGATGACATTGGTGAATTAAACATGAAGAACTTGTGTGCCATCGGTATCAATGGTTAATAAATCTGGTCTGTAGCTTGCTGCTGTAACATCAGATTTCAACCACGTTCTTGGTGGACCACAGCTTGACTCTGCTGTTCCTGTTTCCATTACTCCTTGTCTACAGTTTTCTATTTTTGTATGGCATCTTCAGTACTGAAGATATCCTACCCTGTCTAAAAACAGCAGCAAAAAAATAATTGCAATGGATCTCAGCTGTACAGAGCATTGAACTTATGACTTTCTGCAGTTTTTGAGTTAAAAGACTTCTTTCTTATCTTTAGTGGATACCATGCATGAATTCAGGGTACCTGAGAGATTTCTTAAACCTCTAGAACTCTGCCAGTATTTATGTAAAGGTAAGGACTGTCTTTAAGAGAGACAATTTCTGCAGTAGTGACTATGGACTGTGAAATGAATTGAATGTGACTTCTACCTTTCTCCATGGATGGTCACATTTCTTTGAACTTCCTTTTTTTTTTTTTTTTTTTTTTGAGTTCTTACAGATCCCATTTAGTGCAAGATTTAACACATATTTGTAATGCATTTCTTGTCTATCCTTTAAAAGAAGGAAGGAGAAAATGTGTCTCAGATGTAAAGTCATGACACGTAATGTATTAATAAAAGGAAATCAGAAATAAATTTTCACCACATTAGGAAATTGGGTGGGGTGTTATTGCAAGTAGCTATTGATGCTTTGACTGTGTGAATTTATGTTTGTATATAGGTGGAATTAATGGTGGATTTCAACTTGAGATGAACCCATGAACCCATTGAGGTAAATTGCATTTCTAGTTTTGAAGTGGATTGTTTTTGTTTGTTTGTTTGTTTGTTTGCTTGCTGTTTTTAAACTATTCTAAATCAAAATAAAGTTGCTATAAAGTTGCTTCATTTCCCATGAACAATAAATCTCAGAGATATCCAGGCTGGAATGTGAGATACAACCAGTGAAGTTGCTTTAAGTTTCATGTTCATCTGCATAGAGTAAAACCTTATGACATTGTTTCCTGCTGATATAAATAGAGGTTGTCACTTCAGTGGAATTTCTCTACTTGATGCTAACATAATCAAATATTTCTATTCAACTTTAAATATGTTTCACTGACATGGAAAAACATTTGGTGCAATTTTACTTCAGAGAAAGAAAATACTTTGAGAACAAAGTCAAACACTTACAATGCTTTTCCTATCACTCCCTTCTCATATAAATAAACGATCAATCTCTCCTCAAGTACAAGTGCCTAAGGGCTTTTATAAGATCATTCTGTAGCTGTTGCTTTTCCTTTTATATCAGTAGGTGTACCAGGCTGTTCTCGAAGACATGCTGACATTACTTCAAAAATCAGAAATAACACAACTGTTAGTGCATGAAGCAAAAGTGATAGTATCCTAGAATCAGTAATCAAGGCAGAAGGATAAATATTACTATAAAGTGTTTGTGAGCTCTAATAATATTTGAAAATGAAATGAACCTAACCAGTGTGCTGATATGAGATTTAGAAGAGTTCCAGACATACTGTGTGGTCTCCAGTTGTTTCTCCAGGTTATTTAAGAGTCTCTCTCTTGTTTGATAAAGCACAAGTGTTGAGGCTGTCATCCAAGGCAATTACATATTTATCTTTTATGGTACCATAGACCTCACATAACCAGTGTTACCTTATGTATGCATATATGGGAAATAATGTTTTCCAGTGATGACCCATAGAGACTCTTCAGCTGTTTTTGCCCTTTCACCATCACTGTTGCTTTTGTCATCATCTTGTCATCATATTGAAAACATGGGATTCACTTTCTATCTTAATTTCTTAGCTGTGAAGTTTGCTTCACCACTAGTATTATTGCTATGGATTTTCAGCTGATGCATCATAGTACTAAGGAGTCTATAGTAATACTGACAATGTGAGACACCCTAGGGAAGGTAAGATCACTAAGAAACTGAGGTGGTTGCAGCAATGGTACTTGTCTCTGTTGGTCTGTACCATCTTTCAGCAACACTGACGTGCTAAAAACGTCTCTGTCATAGTCTGGAACATCATCTAGAGATTTTCTTCAATGAAATTTACTTAAAGGTTTTATCTTCCAGTCTTCATGACAGCAACTATCAATCAAAGTCACTTCCTCTTGATTATCTGTGTACCCTTTGAATAGACTAGAGAAATCTTTAATTACTATTAAACACTTGCCAAGAGTGGACATAAGGGGAAAAAAATCTGTCAATCAATGGGCAAGTTTGGTGTAGGCAGTGAATTATAATGAGAGGACATTTGAGAGAAGCAAATAAAATAAATGAATTGGAAAAGCAGAAGTAATTCACAGGAGGAAGCGTTTGACTGAAGAGTAAAAACTTAATTTTTTTGTTCCTTTCCATCTTGTGATCTAGTGTCCCAGCCTGTAAATTACACTGTTTGCATCTGAGGAAGGGAGGTTACAAAGAGAGGATGTTTTGGTTTACTTTACTTTGGGGCTTTTTGGTTACAAACAAATGGATATGGCTTTTTATCTTTGATTTTCATTACTGCTCTTTCCTCCTTTTTCTTCTTAGATTGAAGCATGTTAGGCTGGATTGTTTTGGTAATAAGCCTAAGTTGGTTGCATTTCTTCCTTCTTTTTTTTTTCTTTCTTTCTTTTTTTTTTTTAATAACTTATTTATTTATTCTAAAAAAACTACAGAGATGATCAGAAAATACCTGAAGCCTGGTATTTGAGATTCTCATTTAGACCGTAGTTTATTCTCCAGGGAATGTATCAATTCAGTGAGTTGTATTTCACATACAGAAATTAGATTTTTGAACTTTATTTCTTCTTTGTGTTTCCCATGTCTTTAAATGTGTTTTTTATCTCAGATTGCATCAGTAGATGCCCAAAAGGAATGGAAAAATAAAAACTAAATGAGGTTGTAGGGAAAAAGCAAAATGCAGAGTAAGATATTAATTGATCACCTGATTCCTAGAGTGCTGCTGATGTACCATCACTTAGAAGTTATAAATAGAAGGTTACTACTGTGTGCTACAAGGAGCTAAGTTATGCAACTTGGCCAGAAAGGTAGCAAATGTAATGAGAGCCAACTTGAAAGCTTTTTGAGACTTTGCTCCTTTGCAATTTGGAGTGGAAGCAAATTCTTAGTTGTAAAGGAGCTCCATAAACATAACTCACTGAAATGAGAGGGTGATAAAAGAACTTTTCATTCTTTTTTTCCCCCCCTAGGATAAATTACACTGAAATCTACAGAAATGTTCTTTTCTAGTTTGAGAGTAAGTGGGCTTCTATAATAAACATTTCTGTAACATACAGCTATTTTAGCCCAGACAGCTCAATTAGGGTTGTGCAGTAAAATGCAACTTCTGTGCACTTTGTGAGCACTTAATGTGACTGAAAGCCTGTTAGCAAGAAATCTCATAGAAAATAGGTCCTGTCGAGTGTTTAAGGAAATTGAATTGGCATATATTTAACTCACAGGTCTGAAAAGCAAGAGATTTCTGGCTGCTGAGTAATTTAATTATATTGTCATATTTGACTTTTCCTGTTTGAGCCTCCTTTATTCATTATTTTTAATACATTGAGAGCTGTGCAAAGTGGGATGGAAGCTACTCATGCAAGATGATAAAAGTGGAAAATATAAAATTAAGCCTGACAGCATTTTTCTCATTTCATAGTTATCCATAAAAATCCAGCCTTCTCATGTGAGCAATGGGCTAATATTTGTGAGCCATGTGTTCATTGGAAAATATAGTTTTTTTTCTACTTTACTCTTTAAGGGAGTCTCTGATAACAGAGAAAACAATATTCAGTTTGTATAGTTTATATAGTTGCTATCTAAACAATAATTTTATTATCTTTAACATACCTTTAACTAATGATAACGTTCTTTATTCTATTAAACTTTTGCTGGTGTCCTACAGTTACAGTCCAAGAATCCCTGGCTGGTTATAGCCCACTATGGTAATGAATGTCATTTCTGGTTTGCTCTTGCTGAGTTGTGTGCCACCTTGGACATACTGCTCCCAAAGAGGAGTTACTCATCCAGTGTGAGATATCTATAAAAAGCAAGAATCTCATTTATTGAGCACTTATCAGAGAGGTGTCAGTGATTTAGCTGCATCAAAACATTTGTTTTGGGATGGGAAGAATAGCCATCTGGAGGTACCTGCTTTTATCTAATGATGCTAAGTAGAGCCTACAGGGCTTGCTTAACCTATCAGTGTAACAGATAGACTATATATATGTGTGTATATATATATATATATATATATATATATATATATATAAAATATACTCAAAGAAAGACATATCAAAGCTCTCTGGTTACTAATTCTCAAGACAAACTAGGGGGTTGGCCCTTTATTTGTGGAGTAAGTATTTCTAAAGCGTCAGATTGAATCTTAAAAAAAATAATTATGCTGCCAATTCTCAGAGAAGGTCACGAAGTAATTGTTGCATGAAGAAGGCAGTCATAAATCTGTACTGGATGCGTGTCTGTTAGATGGGATACAGCAAATGAGGTGACTTGCTATCTTGAGAATTCCATCTTGTTTCACTAAATACACGTTTAATTTTGAAGAAAGGCGTGGGCAGGCAGCTGCTGTTTCTACTTTAGGCAAGATTTATTCTGAATGTTTTGAATGATCAAAATTGAAATGACATTTTTGGGCATCCTTATCACCATTTATAACTGATGATTTACTCTCAGGAGTCTCTACAGTTAGATAAGGTATCTGTTATTTGTCTCCTACTCAGGACAGATTTTACACCAGTGACAATAAACAATGAGAGGACTCAATTTTGTTATGGATCAAATAACCATCTGCAGGCAGCCAGTGTTACTTTTGTAATTGCCATTGTAGCATAAACACTTAAGAAACTGTATACAATGTGAGATGGATGCTCAGCAAGTACTGATGATAGTTCATGCTGGTATAGCTTAAGGATGCCAGATTCATCTTGTCACAGTGAGAAATTGCTATTTGCTTAAGGGCGGAAAGCAGACAGAAAAAAACAAAGTTTGGGATGCTATTTTGGAACAGTAACACTTGCAAATGTATGTGCAAGTTTACTTTTTCTGATGCACAAATAATAGAAAGACAGGGAACGTTTTGGCAAATATTATTTTTTAAAAGGAACACGAAGTGATTATGAAAGCTCTTCTAATTTTCCTCTTTTATTTCTCAGCAGGGAAATCATCAACACTTCTGTGTAAAAGTAAATATTGAAATGCTGCAATTTTCTTTAGAAGAGCCAGTCAAATATTTACTGCTGTATATAGCGTCCTGTTTTCCATTACTTGCCAGAGTATCTTGTTTATTGAATGCTTCAATTGTACATCGAGGAAGGTGGTTTTGTGTTATGGTAAGTAGTTTAAACATTGTGTTTTTGAAAGTAGTTGAAGGCTAATAGAAATGGATTTTAAAATGGATCAAATAAGCCGGTCTGCTGCCTGCTAGTGCCTCTGTGACTCACAAATGCTGCTGTTGTGCTAATGAAGCTTCGCTGACTTAAAATAATGACTGTATTTCTTAACAAGAGATTAGGCACATCACCACTTTTTCTTCTCAGTGAGTTCACTTTACTGTAAACATCAGGTGACAGTGTAACCTGTGACGATTTCATTACAGTTAACTACATTTGATCTCGTTCAGCATGTTCCTGAAAAAAAGCTTGGGCAGGGCATCACTATTTTTATTTGCAAGTCCTATATGTTGTGAATAAGATGTATTACTGTTGGACAATTAAATCCAGATGTAGGTGTTAAAGTGGGGTTAGCAATGAATGCATAATATGAGAACTGTTATGAGAAGCCCTACAGGGGATATGTGAGCTCTAAATGAGGTTAGTCTGGACACTTGCTGTCTGCTGTACTGTCTATAGCTCAATTACACAGAAGAGATATTGTTCAAAGGGGTAGGATCCTTATTTTTAGTCCCTTCATTCTAACCAGTATTTGATTTGAGAAGAGAAGCATGTGTACCAAGTTACTTTCATCTAGTGTAACAGTGCAGTTGAAAACAGCTTGGACCTTTCAACCACTCAGCTTTTAGTGCCATACTGATATACGCCTAAAATAAGAACTTTGTTGCCTCAGGCTGCCTCAGCAGCCACTGAAAGGAGATGAGCACACTCCAAAATTCAGTCATGCTGTTGAAGATCTGAACTGCTTTCTGAAAGTGTTCTTCTTTAATGATTATAGAGGGCGTGTAAGGTAATTACACACCTACCCCTGGTACCTCAGTTAAATGTGCTGATTCTGAACCTCGACTCAGTAAAGCTGATGCTGAATGATAGTCTCTCATCTAAATGCAATCTGAAAATCAATGAAAATCCACAGTATTTACCAGAAATTGATGGAGAAGCTGGGAGATTTTTGTGGAGTAATTTTGAGATGTGGTTTAATTCTGCAGAAAATCAAGTAAGGATTGTATACCAGTGTAGTGAAAATTCTGTGCCGTGAAGAACATTTCCAAGAAACCATTATGCATCTTGTAGCTGAGTGTGTGTACGTGTCTACCTCTGAGAGTAAAATGCTGATATGGGTAAGTTTGAAATGAATTGTCTAGGGAAACTAATAGTAAGATGGAAGATTGAGTGCCTAGCTGTTTGACATCAACAGAGACTATGGATTCTGTGATGGCCAAGACATCACAACACAGCTATAAACTCAACAGCAAGTGTTCAAGAAGTGTTTAGATGTTGCACTGAGGGAAATGGTTTAGTGGGGAAACATTGGTGGTAGGTGTACGGTTGGACTGGATGATACTGGAGGTGTTTTCCAACCCTGGGGATTCTATAATTCTAACTAAAAACATATTAAGTGGTACTGAGGAAGATATTAAAGAAATTGGCTTCAAGGTCTCTGACTGTGAATGGGGATTGGGCCTCTTTTATTTCTACTGCTTTTAAATTTTTAATTCATGTACAATGCACTGAAAGGTGAAGAACTTCCTAATTTATTTTATACGACTCAAAGAGTGGTGGGCTAGGACCATTCTATTAGAGGAAAGAAATGGTGAAATATCATTTCCCCAGAGTGGAAACAAATAGAAATCTGGAAGTAGAAAGATATGGAATTATTTGAGGAAAACACAAAGTACTGAGGCTTGGATAACTCTTAGAAAGCACAAGATGTCTGCCGAAGGTATTGTTGGATCCATTATTAGAGGAGTGAGAACAATGTTCTGTATGGTACAGATGTCCCTTATCAGTGCTTACAGTGTATTTCTCAAGGTATAAATTTTTAACGGAAGCTCAAGCTGCAATAAATCTTAAAATGTAAGCAACAAGATTTGTGACTCCCTAACAACATTCCCTGTTGGCCCTGCAGATTTCTTGGCAGGAAGCTGATGGAGAATTAAAGCTGCTTTAAAAATAGCACTGACTGCCCTCGCTTGCTCTCCTCCGTGGGAGAACTCTGCCAGTGGTGGCTAAGGGATGAGGGAGAGCAGTAAGAGACTGACATACTTCTGTGCCAAACCCTTTGTGCCACTAGGGCAGAGGTTCCTGTTCATAATTTAAGGCCCTGCTAAAAGGGCTGGTAGAGCGTGAACTCATCTGTAGTTTCAACAAAGCCTGGTAAAATCATGTTTGCATATAACCGATTTCTCCGATGTTTTTCAAAAGTACCTTTTCAGGTGAAGACATTCCTTTTATGGAAACAAACAGAACATCCACTGAGAGAGAGTTTTCTGTAAATATGTGCTAAGATGATGCCACATTATAAACAATTATACTGGATAATTGATAGTTTTATACATAGCCAATGCTCTGACAGAGCTATACGAAAATTGAACAAAGCCTGTCAGGAATTAAATAGAAGCAACTGTTTCATCACAGTAGAAGATTGAACAAGATAGGTTCAGCTCCTAAGGGTAACCTAAGATTTGAGTTGTGGAAGTATGATTGATAGAACTGATTTTGATTTCAAATAAATAGCTTGATCTTTTAGAAGACTGCATATAGAGATGAATTCTCAATCTAAACATTTGGCTAAAACAGTCCACCTCAGAAGTGAGGCGGGTGTGAGCACACCAAAAACTTGGTTTTGAAAGCAAACTGCTTTGTTTAAATTAAGGATTTGTTATTCAATATAATATACATATTTTACAAATGTTGGAAATTCCTACTACTTTAATACTTTGGTAGCTTTCTAAATTGATGTTAAGGAGAGATCTTCATAAGAGGCAAAACAGCTAGAATTCAGTTGTAAAAATGCCTCTTGTGTCAGTCATCCCAGGACTTGTTCCATTTGTCTTGAGGAGGACTAACTAGCCCATCAGTTTCAAGGGATTTAGAATGACAGAACCCAAATAGAATGGACCCAAAGCTGGTCCAACAAAGCAGATTGCTCCAGTCGGAACTGCATATGCGTATATACTTAAAGGATACAAACCATTTAGAAATACTAGGGCAAGAAACAAATAATTCTTTAATGTGACCTGAACTCAAGATACCTTTTCTTCTTCCTGGCGTTGTTGAAATAAGAAACTCTGACCTCCAGGAAACCTGATTCTTTACCCTTCTTAAAGGATGCCATCACGTTTGCAGTGGAAATCAAAGTCTGCTGCTCAGCAGGTGTGGAAAATTTGTATTTGTTTACTTTGATTCTCTGCTTCTGGTGGTAGAGGAAAAAATCAGTCAATACCTAAATCCAAACATGGAAATTTTAATGATTTTTAAAGTCTGAATGTGAGTTAACTTCACAGTCTTCAGAAAGAATCTACAGATAGTCTGCCTACAAAAGTAAGCTGGGAAATACTTAAAACTGTGTGTAATAGTGTAATCTTGTTAGAATAATGATTTGTGATGCAGATTCTTGCCCTACATGACTGTTAACTTTTCAGTAAATACTTAAAAATCTATGATCAAAACCTGTTACTGATCTTAGAAAATCAAGTTGCATCCTCTGGGATTTTTTTTTTTTTTTGTCTTCTGTAAAAGATAAGTATTAGGAAAATATCCTTTTGTAATTGAGCTAACTGGAGTTCTGTGGTTGGAAAACACAAGACAGGCTTGTGTGAGCCAATGGGAAAACTAGATGCAATAAGTAGGTGCAGCAGGCTTTGGATTTGTTCCTCCAAGTGCAAAACACAGCTTTTAGTTGTCAGTAAATGGAAATAGAACTTGCAATAGGGAGTTAAAATCATCAGCTAATTCGCAGGTTGCTTTAAGACCAATTTTAAGGGTAAATAGGATCCACAGACTCAGAGATGTCTCCAGAATAGTGAACAATTTATTCTGAGCTCTGATTTTCCGGAGAAAAGGATACAGCAAATAGGTTCTTTATGGTAATATATTTTATGTTTTCTATGGTATATGAAACACGAGCTACTTTATTATTTTGAATTATTGAACATCATTTAAATTCATATGGAAACAAAGATTCTTTCCCAGAGCGTTTATTTATTTTCTGAACTGGCTGAACAGTTTCTCTTGACATGTATCAAGCTGATTGAAAAAGAACATTGAAAATAAAACCTCTGTGATTTCATATACTGGGATTAGAGGCAGAACAAATAATGCAGTGCAATGTAATCAAAATTAGAAGGGATTTTCACCTGAGACTAGGCCAGCAGATGGCAAATACAGTTCAACGTAGAGAAATGTAAGATGATTAAAGTTGAAGATAGGAACTAATCTGGGGGATACCTGCTAAGTGGAGCAATCATCCAGCACAGTGATCAAGAAAAAGATTTGGGGATTAATCTGGAAGAAATTGTTGAAACCACGATTCTGCTGAACAGTTTCAGTAAAATAGGCAAATTTCATGTTAGGTTGTATGAGCAAAGGTATAAGCTTAAGGAAGGGGATGGCAGACACTGCTGAAGCTACTGAAATGCATAGGATCATAGAATGTTTGAGGTGGGAAGGGACTGTTTGGGACCATCTAGTCCAAATCCTCTACTTCAAACAGGATCACTTGGGGCACATTGGTCCGGGATCACAACCAGGAGGGTTTTGAATATCTTCAGAGAGGGAGACTCCACAACAACCTCTCTGGGCAGCCCTTGTTCAGTCACCCTCACAGGGAAAAGGTTTTTTCTCATGTGCAGACAGAACTTCCTGTACTCCAGTTTGAACCTTTTGCCTCTTGTTCTGTTGCCAGGCACCACAGAAAACAGGTTGGCCCCACTCTGTTGATATCCTCTCTTAAGATATTTGTAAACATTAATAAGATCCCCTCTCATTCTTCTCCAGGCTAAACAAGCCCAACTCTCTCAGACTTTCCTTATAAAAGAGTTGCTTCATCTCCTTAACCATCCCTATACACCTTTGCTGGACTTGCTTTAGGATCTCCATGTCTTTCTTGTACCGTGGAGCCCAGAACTGGACACAGTGTTCCAGATGTGGCCTCACCACGACAGAGAAGAGGTGAAAACCTCCCCTTTTTTTTGCTGGCAGTGCTCTTCCTAATGTACTCCAGAATACCATTGGCCATGTCAGCCATGAAGGCACACTTCTGGCTCAGGATCAGCACAGTGCAATGTTTATTAAAATGAGAGCAAGCCACCCTAGTCTCCTTTGATTACTGTCTTTTAAATTTGTTTTCTCATCCAAATTTGGGGGATGTTCTTGCAGTGATATGAGCCGTCAGAAAAAACATTGTGTTTGCTGACATTTTCCATTCATCACTCTGTGAATAAGGACTTCAATTATGTGACTGTTTCTTTGAATTTTGGGGGGCACTGGATCCAAAGTTAAATGTAGTCTGAAAGAATATTTGCCACGAGTAGATCAGTTAATTGATCATAGCTGATTGTTTGTGCCAGTTGCTGGGGTAAATTTGAAGGAGGCTAGAAGATTACTCATGTGCATGTTTTAAGGCATCTCTGGAAGTCTGATCATATATGAATTTTTACTTGAGATTTTCCTTGCATGTAATTTCATAAATGTTATAAGGACTGTTCTTGAACTTTTGCTGAGGCAACATGAGAGGATTTTTCAATGTCTCTGCTAAATACCTGTAAGAAAACACTCTGCAGCATCAGGGACTGGAGGAATTTACAATTTTTAATTTGAGAGCCTCTCAGCAAAAGATTCCATAATTTCTTAAAAATGTTGCACCTTATTTTACCTAACTACTCAAATAGCTATTTATATTCCCACGGGTGTATTTAAGAAAGCTTTAAAGCTTATCAGAAAATAAGGATGATGGCTGGCAGGATACGTGTAAAAATTTGTTCTGTCTGAAATAGTTCTACACTCTTAGGTTCTCTCATGAGAGGTGGTTGGTACCAAGGTTATGGTTTTGTACTGTATTAAGCAACTTGTTAGACTTTGCCTGACCCTCAGTTGTCTCATATTTACTGTTGGAAATGCTTAATAGTTGTATTTTACTAGGTTCTTTGTTGCTAGAATTTTATTTTTTAATGGCACACAGCACTCTCTGAGACCGAGAAGTATAGCCAACTCTTTCCAGGCTTAAATTACTCAATAATGAAAGTACAAAACTGATGCAGCTCTGCTGAAGGGCAGTGCAGGACACATATATGAGAGATAAATTGATGGATCCAGTTTCACAAATACTGTGATAGCTGTGATTTTTGTACTGGAGGCAAGTGGAAGCAACTAGACCTGAGGCTGAGGGTTACTGAGTTAGCAACTTGAGGTAGTGAATAGAGTTGTAATTTTTGAGGTCTTGCAGGGAGTACTGTTATATCTTTGGTTGGGATGTATTCAGCAACTTTAAAGAAAGCAAAAGAAAGACCCCTTAGCACATCAGTCTCAGAAGTACTTCACGAGAAAGGCCACTTTTCCAGGGGTCTTTTGTATACAGTGGGGACTGTGTTCTTCCATTCTCAGTTCAGTAATTAATGTATTTTCTTCCTTGTATTCCTGCATACTTCAGAGATGGCAGAGCACTGCAGAAAGCTTCGATTTTATTAATAAAACTATGTATCATGTATGTATATTAGTAAAACTGGCCGTGGTATTTTTAAAGGTAAAGCTTATTATTGCTTTCATTGGATCTTGTAAGCTAGCACAGAATAAAGCTAAAGCCTCTTTTCACTTAATATATGGGGAGTGTGTTACTTCATCCTTGCTTGTTAGTCATCATATTGTCCTTGCCAAACATTAGATGGCCTGAATGACTGAAGTATTATTTCACAGGAGGATTTAAGTGAATTTCCAACTAAACAGATCTGCTCAGTCCCATCCTCAGTCTCCATATTACGGCTCATGAGAGTATGGTTTTAGTTTTGTCTTGGAGCAATGATGGGATGAAGGAAGGCTTCAGAATGAAATTACACTGGTTCCTGTTGCCAGTTATGACTCAAGAATGGTGACATTCACTATTTTCTGCAGTAGTCCTTTAAACAGTAGTAGGCTTTAAAGATTTGCTCACTTAATGCAAAGCTGCTGGCTGCGTGGACAGCTTCCTTGCAGCTCCCTCAGGAGGTCTATGAAGCTACACAGTCCTCTATCCTTGTCTTCTGAGCACTGGAGAGTCTGCATTCTAATAACTGCAGAGAGGATGGAAAGTGTGTTTCTTCTCTTCCATAAATGTGTAATAGATAAGACTCACAGAACAGTGAAACTCATTGGCCAGGTTGTTAGTTCAAGTTCTTTTTTTGATACTGAGAGATTTAATAAATCTATGCATGATATGTGTTGTACTTTCATTTCTTCTGTTGTTTCAGGCTAGCAGCTCTAACTAAATTAGATGTCAAGTACCTGCTGTTTTCTCCTCATCTTTATTACAACATTATTTGACATTGAGACATCTCTCTAAAAGTATTCAGAAATGAATTATTATCATAATTAGCTTGTCAAAGATAGTGACAGTCTTATGGAAAAGGGAAGTAAGTCAAACAGAACAAATCAAGTTGGCAAGGAAAACAAGAAAAATACCAAATATCTCCCTGAAGTTCCAAAGCACAGTGGTTTGGCTGCTCCCTGGCAGGGGAAGCTCAGCAGGACCTTACATTCCAGTTTCATTTAATCACTGCCACTGCTGTCACTCCACAGAACAGAAACCACTTTCAAACCAATTGCAAAGCATTACAAATAGATTGCTACCACACAGGGATCTGTACAAATGTCACCAGAGAATATTCTGAGAGGGAAATGAATTACTCATGTTTTAATTTGAAGCCTTCCCCTCTTATGGGCGACTTTGCATTACTGCCACAGTCACACAGGCAGCACAGTGCTTCCCCATGACTTCGCAGCAGCACCTGTTTCCATAGTAGTCATTAGCAAATGCAAAATTCAGCAGGGGAAGCAGTAAGATGTTTTTTAACTTTGCAGCATATGGCTTCCATCTGTGATGGAGATGAGAATGGGTGGCTCATCAGAATCTTTGAATAAGCATTCTGACACCTGTTTTTTTTTTTTTTTTTAAATTACCATTGCAGTGGTAGGCTTATGGTGAAGACCATCATGTTATATGTGACCAAATCCAAGATCTCCAGTCTGAAAACTGTCACTCTACACCAAGCAAGTTGTCACATAGCTCAGAGCCAGCAACTTTCTATCTGGGCTAATTGTAAGGTTAAAGTGTATTCACATTAAAAGCTGATATTCACACTAAACACATTATTTTTTCTGAGTATTACTGCAGCTACTGCTATTGCATGGAACGTTACAAGTTGCTTTAATATGCTTTACCACGAGGTTTATCATCATGAGTATGCAGTGGAGTTGCTTCTCTCCTCAGTATTGTACATACTTACATACATACATACATATATATATTTTCCACAGTCTCCGGGATAATTTTCTTGTTGTAGACTTTAGAAGTGAAAAGTGACAGATCTTAAGCTGCTACTGATACATTGTGGTCTGTTAAGAACTTCTCTATCCTTACGTTTTCTCAAATTGAATTCAACACTTCAGAGGGATTGGAAATAAGGAAGAAAGAAGAGAGAAACTCAAACCCTCAGATTTTCAAGATTTCTGCTTGTATTATAACAGTGTTATTATGCACTGGTAGAAAGCTCTTGATTTCAGTGGTTTCACTGTTGCACAGCTGGAATAAGCAGAGACTTTCTGTGTTACAGATAGATAAGCTATTACTGCTCTGTGCAGCTCTCACCATACGTTCTTTGCTGGATCCTGGGGAAAATGAGCCATCAGTCAATGATCCACGCATTAGAAGAAGTTTTCTCTAGAATTATTGGTGTACAAAAGTACAAATTTGGGTAACCCTTTTTTTCAAACTGATATACAAGGTAACTTGTATAAATTTTGCTGAGAGAACTGGTGGATTCCTCTCAATTAGTCAAGAAATACAAAAGAAGCCATTGATATCTTCTATCTGGCCAAGCGATAACCACGTGCTCCCAGCTGGAATTGTTGCTTAGGATTATTATTGTGCTGGAAGCAGATATGAGACTTCTAGGAAACACCATTTTTCTGTGTCTTAAATAATGAAAAAAAATATTTTTAAAATTGTATAGCTCAGTATTTGATTGATTGAACGTTCAATTGGATGAAGCATTACAGGGCCAGAATTTGTTAATCAAATTTATAGAATGGAAACCTTTACTTTTCAAAACCGGTGAGTAGTGGTTGGTGTGAAGCACGAGCAATAACTTGGATAGAAATAATTCTTGTCAATCATAAGGAAAAATGGGAGAACAGCCAGCAAGAGAGCACCGACTGCTGTACATTTTATGTGGAAGAATTTTTGTAAGTCTGAAAACCAAGGAAATTTGAATTGTAAAAGGAAAACTTCAAGTGAGGCAGTTTAGCCTAAGTACAAATTTACTCCCAAGTTTTATGTTTTGGGGCATGCAGTCCAATATCAAGTATGGTTAATATTTCCTTCAAACCTCCAAAAATAACACATTGCTAAAGGCAATTCTTGTATTCTAGGCAAATAGTAACAGACTGATGCAGTCAAGTGATTGGTAACATCAAGAATTGTCCTTCGTAGTCAAAAGAGGAAAAAAGGGTAATGGTGCTACCTTAAATTCTTGATTATTGAGGAATTTGAAACTGCTGGAGAAAAAAAAAAATTGCTGGAAAGGGGATGAGATACTGAAGACTGGTCTGGTGATGTGATACCTATTTTGTTAAAAATAATTGCTAAGATGGGACTCCAGTTTTATATAGCTTCCTTCTTCTCAACACAAAGCTTCTGTATATAAGCTGTTAGTATCAGGCTGAAGTAGGACAATTAATAATGTGTATTTATTCTGGAGTATTGGCACCAGCATCATTGGTCAAGTTATCCTTGAAGCAAATGTTGATGCAAATTTTGTGTTGTGGGGGGCATGTAATGTGTGCTGCTGTTTCCTTGTTTGAAGTAAGGCAGTGAACTAGGTGTACTTATGATTTTGGATGGGAAAAGAAATCCTCCATTAAATCACTTTGATTATTGTGTACTAACAAGCAAACCTTAAACATGCACCTTTCTTAAGGTTATGCCGATTATGAAAATCCGATGAGTTCTGATGAAAGACAAAGAAGACCATTAGCTTGTCCCTCTCATTTGTCAGGGTTTAAGGCCAGATCTTGGCAACAGGCAGAATAATTCAGAACCAGTTGGAAAAATGTTGAAGAAAAAAGCATGTTTGAAAATGTTTTCCACAAGATTTATACCAGTGCAACTCCATTAAAACAGAATCAGGAGATACATAAATCGTCAATTCAGGGATCACGTGATGAATTTGTGCAAGCACACAGACAATGAGAGATGAAGTACGATGACTGCTATGAAAGAAATGCCTCGTATTTTATTATGCTGGCCCACAGTGTCAGAGGCAGATGCTGGTGGTACGGCAGTAGGGACTGAACCTTCTTTCCAATATTCCATTCCATTTTGCTGCTGCGTGACGGATAACAGCAGAGGGGCAGTCTGATAAAATGGCATCTAACACAGAAGTGCAGATAAAGCAAAAGTGTGTCACTGAATTCCTCCATGCAGAAAAAAATGGCACCCGCTGACATTCACTGATGTTTGCTGAATGTTTATGGAGACCAAGCAGTGGATGTGAGCACAGTGAAGCAGCAAGTGGTGCATTTCAGTGGTGGCCACAGTGAGTCAGGCTCTTGTTCATTGCTGGCAAGAATGCACAGCTAATCATGGTGCCTATGCTGAAAAAATAGTGTTTTGTAGCTGAGAATGTCCTCTACCAAACAGTGCTATTGTTCTCTGATTACCTGTTGTAGCTTCCATGGAAATAAATAGGAAGCTTTACTTTTGGAACAACCTGCATACATGGTAAGTGTGCTGATATCTAATCTTACACACTTTGAAAACAGGTGTTTGATTTTTTTGTATTGTATTGTATTATATTGTATTGTATTGCAGTAGTTCTTGGAGGTGAAGACCACAGTAAACAAAAAGTGAAAAGGCAAGCTGTTATGTGTCAATATTTATTGTAGTCCGCTGGGTACCAAACTGCATCTGACAGGTTTAGCATTTCTAGGGCTGTCCATTTAACTCACTGTAAGCTAGTACCAAATGTCAGCAGCCTTTCCTAGTAGTTATTTAGAGTCACAGATTGATAGAATGGTTTGGGTTTGAATAGACTTTTAAAGATCATCTACTCCTGCCTCCCTGTCATTGCAGGGACCTGTTTTGCTAGATAAGTTGCTGAAGCTCATCCAGCTACCTTTGAACACTTTCTATTCAGATGCACCATCCTGCATGTAATTGCCCTCAGTCAAAGCACGACATCTGTTTCAGGTTCTAAGTGCTGCTAATTGGGTTTTGTTCTGTTCTACAGACGACCACTGACATCAGCAAGACCCTTCCTGCTGACTTTGCTGAAATCTGAATCATGCCATTAATGGATAATGTAATGTTGTGAGAGAAACTTCAGTATATCAGGAAAGGACTGCTTAAACATTTGAAAACTCATAAACAAACCCAATTCAGTAGTGAAACATTTTGTACAGTGCAAATCAAAACTTGGAGATATTACAGAACAGCTCTGTAGGAATGGAATGTTGTTTCTGCATTAGATGTTGAAACGGGGGAATCGATCTGAAGAAGTAGGTTACAAAGTATTTGTATTTTGTAACTTGTCCTTAGAAATAGCTGATGTGAAAAAGTAGAAATACCATGTATGTTAGTAGTATATTTTAGAAATATAGTTGCTGGATTACGTGATTAATTCTCACTTGCAAAACTGCAATAGCTTTTAAATGTTGTGAATAGTATGTGTATAGTATTATGGACCAGAAAGCATGTTGTAAGGCTATTCTTTTTGGATAAGAGACCCACAGAAAAAGAAAAAACACACAACAAGAATCAAAGAAGCCAGGGCCTCCACACAAGGAGCCTACTCAATGGCTGAGTACTTCAGGTTCACAAATCTTCCTGATGCTTAACTAAACATACGGAACTGAAGGCGAAATGGCTGGGGAGACATTGTACTCCATACAAGGAGTAGGGCAAAATGTACCATCTGTAACACCCAGAAATATGCAAGTAAATGGAGAGCCGTGCATTTTGGGACACGTGCAAGCAGCAGAAACAGCGATGATAGAACACGAGTGTGAGTACACAGATCTTAGAGTTGGTACTTTTTGCACTGCAGTCTGGTTGGCTGAAGGGGTAGAAGTTGTAAGTATTGTTTCTGGTAGTAATTGCATGGTAGACAGTTCAGCTGGAAGTCTTTTTGCCCTGAGGTGAGCGCTCAGAATAAATGTTCCCTGCTTTGAGTCCCCTTTACTGCTCCAAACTGTGTGCTAACTATTGTATTGAAAGCTGAAAGGAGAATAGATTGACTACTTTTCTCCTTGTTCTTGTCCATATTTTACTCTCAAATTGCTATAATTTTTTGCCTTTCTGCTAAAATGAATCTTACAGTACTCTTGAAGCTTTGGAAAAGGGTGTAGATTTCTTTAGGGGGCCTTTGTGGGAAAAATGCTTTCCTCTATTTAGGTGCTGAATTATTTTTCAGTGATCTTATTTTTTGAAATAAAAGATGTGTGTAGTATACATATAATTTTGCCTTGAAAAGTTATTTTGTCAGTTTTTGCTGCAATCCATTCTGAGGTTTCATATACAGAGTTCTTCTGTTTATTTATTTTTATTTATTGTTAACAGATATTTCCTTTGTACACTGTTAGATTTCCCCCAGAAATTAATTGACATCTCAGGACAAAGTCAAAAGGACATTACTGTGCATGATCCTGCACGTGTACAGCTCTCATTTAAATTAATGAAACAGATGCAAATCCATGATTCTAAATTGAGAACGAAGACCAAACCTAATTTTATTCATTTACTTATTTATTTTTTAAATTACATAGGAAATGGCAAACATACAGATTTCTGTTGCTTTGCAAGCATCGGAACAAATAGAAATCTTATAACAGTGGTTATATATACATATATATATACATATAACATATATATACATATATACATATATAAATATATATAACGTGCTTATCTGAAACCTTTCCCTAAAAACAAAGATATGGATTCACCTTGCATTTTATCCATTATGCATGTAGCATAATGAATGTATGGTACAGCTCTAAAAAAAAAAAAAATTGCTATGTATGAAATTACAGGGTACAGCATAAATGGCTTAAATGTACAATTACTGCCTGCTGTATTTAGAGCAAATAAGAAGACTGCTTGCCCTTTTTGATGCTATCTGGAAATATAAACACTGGAGAGACCTGTTGCTTAGTTATTTACAGGCTGATCAGGCTTCATATTATCCCCAAGCATGTGTACACAGACATACAGAAAACTACACCTGTGCCTTACACTCCCCAATTTCTTTGCCAAAGAGTTTATCATTGCTCTAGTAATGAGCAGTTCAAGATGAAGATTCAATTTTTTCCCTGTTCTTTGCTTAGAAAATGCAGTGATTTTTGCATTTAATAGTGTGTATTTCAAGATCAGAATGTGTACATTAAATTTTTTTCATTAAGCTCTGTTAACGTGAAGAAACATTACAAGAAATCCTTTTGAGTGATCGCTTGCTTCCAATGGAATAACTATTCCCATACGTAGAGTTTGCCTCCACATGGATTTGGTGTACAGCTGCCAAGAAATTGCTTTTAAAATGTCATTCCTTTACATGACTGCGTTTCAATCTGGTGTTCTACTAGGGGCTAATGGTAGCCAGCCACAATCAGCCACAAGGGGCAACCAGCAGCCACCATGCTGACCCAGGGGCCAATGCGTAGGATGAAGGCAAGTGAAGAGAGAGATTTCCTTGGGTCCTGGAGGGCTGGCTGGAGGTATGCAGTGACACTAGGAACTCCAGATGGCAGAGCCAGGGAGGGAATGTGGAAAGGAATTACAGAATCACAGAATGGCCAGGGTTGGAAGGAACCGCAAGGATCATGAATCTCCAAACCCCTCAGACACAACCAGGGCCACCAACCTCCACGTTTAATATTAGACCAGCCTGCCCAGGGCCCCATCCAAGCTGGCCTTGAACACCTCTAGGGATGCACAGGGCATCCACAACCTCTCTAGGCAGCTGTTCCAGCACCTCACCTCTCTCATAGTAAAGAACTTCCCCCTGACATCCAACCTAAATCTTCCCTTCCTCAACTTCAAACCATTTCCCTAGGACCTACTCATCAGCCCCGTGTTCAGATGTTGGAGGGGCAGAGCAGGCCCTGTGCTATTTAAAAGCCTCCCAGTGTAATTTTGATTTGAATAACGCTCACCTTCCATGTTCAGAGTTCTTGGCACATCTAGTCTCAGAGGAATGCTAGTCTAAGTCATAGGGTTTCCCTTCAGCAGAACCTGTCTGTCTCTAACAAGGCTGTTTCCTACCACCCTCAGGTATGCATTTGGGAACTAATGTGTAAATTAAAAATGGTGGGGAATGACCACAGCTGGTATGGAAAGAGGGAATGCTCGTGGAGGAAATAACACTGCCCTGGATGCTTTTTTTTTTTTTTCCCCAACTGTGTTGCTGGCACTGCAGCTGGATCACTGTGGTGCCCTGCCTGCCTGCATCCCTTCAGGTCTTCAGGTCAGAGCTTAGGTATGTCCTAAGGTGAGGACAGGGAGTGAAGAGTGGACACAGACAGGTTTTGTCCTGGGGTACAGCTCGAATGGAGCTTTAGTATATACTCTTTATGGATGCAGCATCTATATGCTCCTATATTTATGTTTATTTATTTAATTTTTTTTTTCCCAAAGCTCTGTTCCCAAGAGCTGGGCTTCTGTTTAATCTTAGTAACCACACTTGGGCTGAAGAATGATTGTCTGTGTGCACTGGGGAAATGCTGTCTTTTCTGTGATTCTTTTATAAGACTTGAAAGAACTGCAGAGATGGGAGAAATGCTGAAATAAAGGAGCTGGGCTTCACCCTTTTAAAGTTTGTACAATGCCAGTCTTTCATAATATCCAGTCTCATAGGGAAGCTGGGCATCTCATAGAGATAAATGTAGTTCCCACTGCTACTGAAATCCATTTTACACCACGTTGCATGAAAATGGGGTCATACTGCATTGCAAGTAATAAACTAGGATGTTATTTTGAGAGAATTCTCCCTGTCTCTCTCCTAGGGTTCCTTCTACACAGTGATATGTGGCATTTATATGTCTGTATAACTACTTTATCTTCTTTATCTTACTGAGTTACAAATAATCTCATAGTTCTTCAAATTCTTCCTTCTTTCCTTCTCTTTCCTTCTTTTCTTTCTCACCCTTTGAGTTCTACAGATTATTTTTTAAACTTCATAATTTTAATTCCGATGACTTGATTCACCTAAATTTAAACAGATTTTTTCTTTTTTTCCCCATAATAATTTCCATTTCTATGGGAACTGTTGAGTCACAGCCTGAACCACTGATTGATCACCTGAGGACAGGACTGAATCAGCCCTGGGAACACAGATGAAGGCTGTAGACCCCATTTAAGGGCTGACTGCCACTAGGAAGGATCTCTTACTGGAGATTCCTCTTCTGTGAAGTCTTTTCTGTGAACCTAGATCTTTGGATACAGGTGAGCATTCTTTCCTTGTTTGTTTCTTTTCCCATTTCCACCACGATGATCTTTCCAGCTGTAACGCTGACTGTAACACTGTTTATACTTCTTCATCACAATTCCTAATGTCTGCGTTGAATGGCAAGCATATACTTCTTGGAACAGAATTAGAGGTTATCCTTTAACATAAAATGCCTATTAGTCAAAGGCAATTACATTTAATACTTTTTGGGGCTAAGTTACAGCAGGCCCTTGATGCTTAAATGCTGTTAATGTGTTTCAGAAATGTAGTGGCACACGTTTGCGAAGTGCTTCCTTGTT
Source organism: Phasianus colchicus (assembly GCF_987193195.1). NCBI lineage: Eukaryota > Metazoa > Chordata > Aves > Galliformes > Phasianidae > Phasianus > Phasianus colchicus. The sequence goes on along the minus strand of NC_143439.1, from coordinate 15,037,911 downwards.
TTTATTTTTACTAGGTGTAATTCAGTTTTTGAAAAGTCCTTGAGTGTTGGCTGACATCTGGTTTAGGCTCTTTTCCGTAAGTGAGAATTCTTCTTGTTACTGCTATAGCAGTAAGTGTGATTGAATGAAAAGGTAATGACTTATCTCTTTTTATATTACATGCGGATGCTTAGAAGCAATCCTCAATACTATTTAAAACTATATAATAATATGTGTTTATCATCAAGCGTTTACAAGGGCTCAATAAGGAGGCAAGTTTTCTCTTTATTTTAGCATCTGTGGAAAGAACAAAAGAGAGAAGGGAAAACAGGATTTTCTGTAAAAAGGATTCAAGAAGGCAAAATTCAGAGCTTGGTGTTTGGATCCATATTCCAGGCCAGCCTCAAAATCAGGTGAGGAAGCCATGCCCGCGTTTGATTTCTTTATGACATCATTTGCTATTCACAGATTCCCACAATGTTTTCTGTTTGTTTGAAGTAGCACAAGAGTAGTTCAAAGTCTTTTAATGTAATCCAACAAACGTGTCCTTGAACAACAACAACAAAAAATTGCAAGTACAGTCTGTGGCTGATTCCATCATAATTTTCTCTTTTTATTTTTCTGCTACAGATTGGACATTTAAAGGTGGCTTTCCTCTATTACGTGTTCTCCTGTCACACATCCTATCAGCTTACACTAGAAAGTGTCCCTTCTGGTAGTCTCCAAGCACAAGGTCTGTTCACACAGAAGTTCTGGAACACGTGCAGTGTTGGTTGCGTCACTGATTACATGGGAACTTGACAAATTATAATAATTACGTTCCTGTTCATGAAGTTTCTGCTTTACAGGGAACTGGAGACGGTGATACTCATTTGCAATTACCTTTGTGAACTGCTGTAATTACGCACTTGGAAAATGACAGCATTTTACTTTTCCTCATTGTTCAAAGAACAGATGACTGTGGGCAAGAAGTACCTTGCAAAGGCTCTGAATTACACTTAAGTATTTGCTGTTCAATGATACTTAATCCTGTGTTATTACTTTTACTATTTTTAAGTATTTAGTCGAGGGTTTTTTTTGTCTTTTTTTTTCTTTTTTCTTAAGCCACTGGAGTGTCTGATTGTTCTGGCTTCCAATTCCAGTTAATGTACTGACTGCTGAGTTACCAAAGATATTGTGTATGTACACATGCCATATAAACCCATCTCTGCCTACATTAACACCATACCATGTATGTGGAGACAAAGTGGATTTATGTGAATCTTTATCTTATCACCACTTCAATTTCAATCTTTCTCTCCAGGATTTACAGTGGCATTTCAGGGGTTACCATTAACAGAAATAAAATGCCCAACAAAACTCCAGAGGAAAACGCATTCTCCTATAAACCTGTGTAACTTTCAGTTTGTAAAGTCAGTGCACAACTATAGGGAGTGCGAGTGGAGAATGCAGATTAATATGTATAATTTGCTATTAAAGCAGTTTTTCTTTTTTCTGAAGTTTTAAAGAGCTGTTTGTTCTGTTTCTCAAGTTTTCTTCACAAAATTAGTTTTTTTTAGTACATGGCTGTAAACATTCTCTCCCAAAAGAAAGAGTTTACAGGAAGAGCTTGGAAAGTTTAGGTTTCCACATACAGTCATTTGAAGTGATATCACTCAGACAAAAATTGCAGCTCAGGCCACTACACCATGCTGAAGGGCTTTGGCTTAGAAAACATCACTGTTCTTTTTTTTCCTGTGATATTTGTAAATATATTTTGATTTATTTTTGGTCAAAAAAACGTTCTGAAAATAAGTTTAGTTGTTAACCTGGATGCCTTTCCCACCATTTGTGGTAATATTTTGTTTATTCATAAACTTATATTTAAAGATGTCTCCAGCATTGCAGCCTTTTGCATACTATAATACTGTACAATAGTCTAATAGTGTATATACTCCTCTTGATGTAGGGTATAATTTCAGTGTACCTTTTCCTAGTTTATCCCTAACTGAACTTAATTTGCAGCCCTGTGACTTGTGTAACATGGATCACCATCTCTCACCAAAGTGTGATGTTGGCTGCAGCTCTGCTTGTGCTGAGAGAGGCTGCATGCAGTACACAAGGGACAGGTCCAGAGCTGCCATCCATTTGGCTTAGAATTATGAGCCTGGAGACATAAATCTTGATGTCTTTGATGATATCTCAGATATAAATATTCAAAAATTGGGGATGATATTGAGTTTTATGAAGATTTTGAAGTGAAGATGAAAGGTAAGCATCTGAAGACCACTTCAGCTGCTGAGTAGAAATAAGAAAGATGAATATAATGGCATTTCTATTTGGATGCAGCACAAGACATTAACAGTAGAGTGTTTCCAGTAGCATAATGAGCTGTGAGAATTTTGGAGGGTGGAAATTCATATTATAAAGTCTGGAATAAATGTGCATGTTGGAAATACTGAACATTTCTCCCTTTCCTTTTACATAACATTTGTTTGTGAACTTCGGTCAGGGTTCTGGGCTTCATTTTCCACCATACACTTGACAAAATTTGGGCTTATTGAATCCCAAGCCTCTGCAGCATCTATCAGAGATGTAAATGAGCAGTGGCAGTGCCACGTACTCTGGATTGCACTGATGATTGCGTTGCCATGGTGATAACAGAGCATACAGGTTCCTGAGGTGGCATCAGTAATGTGGCAGTTTGAAACTTAATCAATGTTCTGCTACTTCTCTGTATTTCAATATCACTTCAGGAAAATTGAATTCTAGGCAGTTGTCAGTCTGGTTTATTTCCTGTGGATTTCTTCTACAAAATTTCCCTCTTTATTTTATACTCTGATCATAATACAGTAATTGAAATCTGTGTTGGTCTGTCATACTAATTAGATGACTGCCTTGAAGAAGGCAGCCTCTGCCTGTTGTGTTCAGCAGCAAACCCATGTGAAATATTTTGGGCCAAATACTTCAGTAACAATTTTTGTGCCAAAAAGATACTCTTTTTTCAGAAAATTCCTCTTGGGTAGGTTTGTTAATTTTGATAAACTTTAAGCACCGTGTAGGACTAGAAGATGATTTTGCCTATTGGTGGTTAAAGCTGTCAACAATAGGCGAAAGGATGTTGTCTCCTAGATCTTAAAAAAAAATATGTTGAGTAAAAAGGTGTCTTGCCCTTATGAAACATTAATATATTTACAGCAGCACTTCAGTGTGTCTCAACTTTGAGAGAAATTTGACTTTTAAAATAATCTCAACAGATGACTATTGATGATAAGGGTTATATTGATAGTATAATTAAAGGCCAGACAGGGATCTACATAGTTTTAGAGATGAATTTTGGTAAGTTTAAAAAGAATGGCAAATTCTTCCCATGTGAACAGTCTTGGTTCGTATTTGTTCAAAGGTAGGATAAAAACCTCTATGTTTATTACATTTCAGTACTAAAAATTGTAATTTTTCTTTTTTACAGCATCACATTAATGACATTTATCATGCAGAGGTGCATAAAAGTGAATTTATGTCTAAAGGTCATAAACCAAATAAGCTGTTCTCTGAAGGTCTGTGACATAAGAGCGTATTGTAAATGTATAATGCAAGTGTTCTGAAACTGAATGTAGGCCTGTCATCTTTTTCAGGGTCTTTTCTTATGCCACAATTATTCCGAAACAGCCTTTATTGGTTTATGAGGAGCAGCAGACTGTGGAGGTGAATACGTTTTGTTAGGCCATCTAGGGTCACTTCTAGAATGGCATGTCAGAAGACAGTAAAGCTGAAATGAAGCTATACCCAAATATGTCAGTTCAGAACACTATCTATCTCTCTTTCTGTATTTAAGCAGTACCATTTATATGCAACCAGTTCCAGTTTTATAGTAGCAATAGTTTAAGAGTTTCTAGCTCTTTTTATTTCATTCAGATGATTTAGTCCTTCATTTGTTAGAAGCGAACCATCTTTCTGACAAAAAATAGAAAACCAACTAAAAGCTATTATAGACAGGCTTCAGACTAGAAATTGGGGCACTGGGGAGGGATCTGTCTCTTCTGGGTTATTCTAAGAGTTGTCACCTGTACTGGAAGCTGACCTCTGAAGCCCTTGCTCATGGTCTCCCCTTTGAGCATCTGGAACATACTTGTTCTTTGCACCTGCATGGCTGACAGAGCCATGGTTCACAGAGATTACAGGAGACAGAATTTTTATTTTACATATACTTGCCTGCTTTATATTAAATTACTAAGCTAAAACTAATTCACGTTGATTGTTTCTTTTTCTTTAAAAGTTGAAAACGTATGTTTTTAGAAAGGCAGAGATGAAGACCTTTAAAAACTTATGTGACTGCAAGGTTAACCTGTTCTTGAACTTTTTTTGGGCATAGTAAGTCTTACTGACTCAATTAATGTATTAAAAGTGTAATATCTATTTCTTACCAACTATTTAGTGCATAAGATTTCATAATGTTTTAGCCTTGGTTCTTTAGTTTTTCCACTCAAAGAAATATCTTTCTCAAGTTCCACTGCAGGGCTACGTTAACTTGTAGTTGGAATCATCTGCAGTGCACGGTGCCCTCCAAACTCTTAACTCATAGACTAGCTATATCTTGTAAGAGATACTGAGCAAATACCTTCCTTTTAACCTCCTGCTGAGCTGGAGGGATGTCTGTAAGAAACCTTTATCACAAAAGCAAAGATTTAGAGGGCAGAACACAACCTGATGGGAATACAGGACAAAAATCACTCTGAGGCAAACCTGCAGGTGCAGTCGTCCCTGAAGTCTGATTTCGGTCATCCAAAATAGCTCTTATGAAGCTACAAGTAACTGACTGGTTTGGGGCCAGACCTTCCCAGCTGAGAGATGAGGAGCTGTTACCTTCCCTTTGCTGTCCTGTTTTCATGCATTGCTACTGGCAAAAATCTGCAGGGCAGTAATGAGTCTTGGATCTAAAGAGTATGAACAAGCCATGAGTACAGTTGGACCCCTGTGAGTTACAGTAACTGTTGTTCAACTCCTTCAGGCCTCTGAAAGCCAAGCAACCATATGCTCTGCCCACTCAGATAAGCCTACAGTAGTTTTCAGAAAGTTTCTCAGGGAAATGCAATTAGTAACAAGATTTAATAAAAGCAAAATAACCGAATATGAGGAGCAGAGTCACTATTCTTTTGTTCTTCCTATCTAATGCGAGATAATAGTGAGAAGGCAATTACATTACAACTAAATGAATTAAACAAAGCTCCAAAACATAAATTAGAATTTAACTGTGCCATTAAAAACTAATTTAATTTGCAAGCCATCATTACTAGATAATAAAGACCTACTGCAAAATGTACAACAATCTCTTGTGAACACAAGAAAAAAAGCTGGCAATAAATCTTGTTGAGCAGATGAGTTTCTGTTACATTAGTAGAGGGGAAAAAAATGCTGAATGGATGTTTTAGTGCATAATGAGAACTGGGAAGTAATGGAACAATTGGGCAGCTTAATTTTGGCCATAAGTGGTTTTATAGTTAAGGAGTGACCCGGGGGAACATTAGGAGGAAATGTAAACACTGTTGATTTCTTTTATTTTTTTTTTTTTTGTTTGAAGTTTTTTGGAATCAAAATAGCTTATGAATTTACAGTGCTGTTAGTTTGCTAGTGTATACTGAATGTTATGCTAAGTTTCAGAATAGGCAGTGAGTTGAAGGCCCTACCCAATTTCTTATATGGAGTTGTATGGTGTGGAAATACTTAGCATAAATGTGTATGAAAATATACTCATTTTCCTCAGTAAAGAATATTCTTCAGGCTGATAAATTTCTGTCTTGCCTCAGATTCATTTAGTTTCCACAGTTCTCCTTTAACTTAATTTGCCTTAGTTTCAATGCATGCTAGCTGGGGTAGAACCTGCATCCAACTTTGCTGCTACGAGCAAACTTTTGTCTAGTTTCTGTGTTTTCCCTTTTCTTTTGGTTTCCTCCGTAGACTTCTACTGGTCCATTTGCAGTCCATGTCAGAAATCATCCAAATCTCTTGTTTCTTGTTGCATTTAACAGTTGCTGCAGGCAGCACGTATCTTGGTGGTGCAGTTATTTTTTGCAGTTCTTTTGGTACTGTATCACCAGCAAATATGCCAAGAGCCAAGTCCTGCAGGAACTTCCTAAAACTAATTTTGTTGCAGCACTTTTATCATTAGGCAGTGCCAGCAGATGGCAGTCCAGTACTTCTAGTCTACTAGTGCTCCGGTTTTAAAATTAATGCAATTAATACTGCAACTCAGAGAAACGCTTTTAGCTTGATTATTCTGATGATTTTGCTCTCCTTTCTTTACCGAGAGAAGTTTTGCCCTTTGCCTTTTCTTCTGTGCAATACCACCGTCCAAACTTTATCCCTGATACATGGTTATGCAGGATGAGTGTAGGTCTATGGAAGTTGCTGTGTAGTTTGTCCCCGTGGCATTGGCAGAACTATATAATTTATATGCTTCATATTTTAAGACTCCTTCCATCTGAGTAGTTTTAATCAGCCTACCTGCAATTCTCCTGGTGGTATCGTAAGGTCAGACATTCCCTTGTCTCAGTGGCTGTGTTGTGTTGATGTATGAAGGTAAAACAGCTGCCATGCTTGGTCACGGAGGCATGAGGAATGTGATTTGCAATTTAGGTCCCACTCTTGCAAATGCTTACGCACACGCACAACTGTAGGCATGTGAATTGTTTTCTAGCAGTTAGAGCTACTTGGGGATTTAGTTACCTGTATTCTTATGCGTGATTGCAGGACTGGGGCATTGCTTGTAAATCAACATGTAGAACTGGTCTGGATACTTCAATCACATTGGATATGGGAAAAATTTATTCATGATAGTTGGTGTTATTTTACAGAAAAATATCTTTTCTTTCTCATTGCAGCCAGCATAATTAGAGTTGTCATAAAGATGATTCTTATCTCTAAGCTTACTGTTCATTTTATTTTTGCTCTTGTTTATTATTTATGTGTTCCCATAAAAGCTTCTCATGCTACTTCTGTTGGTGCATACATAATACTCACCTTAAGAACATCTTCTAATACAGCAGTATAGACCTTGTCTTGTTAGGGATATGACTTTTCCTGACAAGAGAACGTTTGGGAACTCTGGGGATGCTGAAAGCTATGGCTGAGCAGAATAATTATCCAGAATCTCTTGGGCTGTCATCTTCACCAGCTTTTCCCAGGGCAGACTTGTGCAGAACAGTGGAAAGAAATAAAGATTTGACAAAGGTTTTCAAAAGGAACTTGAAATCCATCAACACACATGATTGCATTTGGGGAAAAAAATAAAAAAATATAAAAAAAAATACCTTTAACCTTTGTCTAATATCACTTCCCGTTCTCTCTGACTGTGACATCACAAAGTTGGTGAAAGGCACTTATACACTTTGAGGGTAAATTAATGTACACAAGTATGCTACTCATGAAATGAGATGGCTAACCTCAGTGACTTACTTACAATCTGATCCCAAGGCCAAGGTTTTATAGCTCATATGGCTTTTCTTCTCTCCAGACTGCTTTAACTTTGAACCTTCAGATAGCATTAATCTACCAGCACTGGGTTTGCTTGAAGTTAAAAAAAAAAAAAAAAAAACAACCAAAACCAAACAAACAAAAAAACCAACTGAATACGGGCTAAGAGAAAGAGATTGAGAGGTTATAATATCTCCACAGGATGAATCTTAGAGTAGGCTTAATAACACTAGTAAAGTGCTGTTATAAAAAGTCTGGGAGTGGGTGAGAATATGTATAAATGTACTGTTCTGTACTGTTCCTTCACTCTTGCTGTGACACCAGTCCTACCTGAAACAGCACTAGGGTCGGCTGCCCCTGAATTAAACAACATCTAACCCTGTAATTAGTGGTGCAGAAACCAGCTGAGCTTCAGAGAGCATAAAATGTTGGCTTAATTTGAACTCAGGATTAAGGTGTGGTGTAACACATTCTCACTGATAAGTTCCCTTTACTGGCACAATTCCACCAAAAAAATAGTACTGCTTGTGTGACTGTGAGTACTACTGCAGAATTAAACTGTTCTAAGGGATTGGGTAGTTTATATAATGTGCAACTATAACACAGAGTGATTAAAAAACAGGTAATCGCCCATAATGCTAATGGGCCTGTTGCCACAGAAAAGAAATGTCAATTAAAATTCTTATGAATTATTTACACATTTGTGTCACCCCTATAATTTGATTCTAAATTGAGTGTTAGCTTTAGGTCAGAGTTTTATGCAGGGATCTGTAACCCTTCAGAGCTGCACATGCACTCGTTGGCTACAGGCATATTTGCAAGTGTGCTGGAGTTCTTTCTTTTAGCTGCCAGTCTATTAAAAAAAGGATCAGGTTCCCTTCTTGAAGCCCTGCTGCAATTTTGCCTCCTACAGGAATATACTTTACATAGTTCTAAAAGCTATCTTCTCCCAGGGATCCTTTATCAGATAGATATGAAGAAATGACCAGCTGTCAAACTAACAACTTCTTATTTTACTTTGATTTCAGGTGATTAGTATTCAGCCTCTAGCAATAGTGTAATTAGTCAGAAAATATTTAAAAAAAAAATAAAATAGACATTCTGTGTGCTTATTTGTGTAGTGCCTTCCTTTACCTTTATGTTTTGTTCGAAACAAATATGAGATGTAATTATTTTAGTAATCTGTAAGGTGAGAGATTTCACAAAGGTCTGAAGTGCCTACCTGCTTTCTAAAAGGTGTTTCTTGCCACATTTATGACTATTGGCCCACAGTAGTATAGGAGTGTAATACATATTACAATTTCTAATGCTGTGACAATTGATCAGATGAGAGGCTGGGGTATTCTGTATGTGCTAGGAACATGCAGAAGGTGCATATAGTTAAAAAAAAAAAAAAGTGGTAACATAATAATGGTATTGAAAATCACATTTGACTGGATGATGGTTTTTCTTCTGTTGGCTGCTATGACTTTTCTATGCCAAAAAAAACCCCATTTATAATTTGAAGATACATAAACAATGCTTTTCTTGTTAGATATTAATGGACAATTGGGTGATTACTGTGAGGACAAGCAGATCAGTACTTGATTTGATTCTGTGTCCTGCCTGCAAGAGAATGTAGTCTGTCCTCTCATACTGTGTGCCCTTGTGGCCAAGAAGACCACAGTTATCTTGGGTACGTTAAAAAGAGTGTGGCCTTCCCCTCTAGTCTGTCCTGGTGAGGTCACATCTGGAATACTGTGTCCAGTTCTGGGCTCCTCAATTCAAAAAAGACAGGGATATCCTAGAAAGAATTCAGCAGGGCCGCAAAAATGATAAAGGGCCTGAAGCACCCCTCTTATGATGAAAGACTGAAAGAAGGGATTTCTCAAAGCTTATAAATATCTAAAGGGCTGGTGTCAAGTAGGGCCAAACTCTTTTCAGCGATGCCCAGCAACAGGACAAGGGGCAAAAGGCACAAGAACAGGAATGCAGGAAACTCATATGGACTCGAGGAAAAACTTTTTTACTATGATATGATTTTCTCTCTCTATTGTCACATCTGTTCATAGTTTCTCTTATTACCTTTATTTTTTTAGTAGCAATGATTCAAATTTAACAGATTCAGTTGCAAATGTAGCACTTACCAATTAACAGGCTTTTGTTCTACTATCGTGGCTGGTCACGTTCCACTGGTTGGAGTGGCCAGGTTCATGTCCAGGTGATACTGGACAACAGGACTGTGGGCTGTAGGATCAGTCTGACTGTAATGGCTTGGAAAAAGACATGAACTACTGATATTGCTTAGATATTAAATAGAAAGATCTCAGACTGTCCCATTGCTTCAGATGGACTTAGCACGGTTGGAGGTAAAACAGAGCTCTTGTTTGCATGCAAATTATGTGCATTTGACCTCATCATAACCAAATGAAGGACAAAATGTTGTTCCTTTGTCCAGAATCTAACCAGAGCAGACCTAAGCTTTCATTAGATCTTTCTTCCCTAGATGTTTCTCTGTTTGGAGCAATACTGGACTCTGTTATTTGTTCCTTATTAGAAAAAGTTTTTGCTGCTCATTTGTTGAGCTTGCAGGATCTGGTCTTGTGTCCTTCCTCTTCCAGTGACAAAGACATGTATGAGGGAGAAAAAGCATTTATATTTTGTGGATATCTTGTGAGTGAAGTGGAGAACTGGTTTGTTGACCATGGAAGTGTGGACTCTCTTGGTCTTGGGGAATTCGGTTGGTTACAGTTGGTTTTCCTTTTTTCCATTACTGATTTTAATGGAAGAGTTCATATCCACCTGTAGCATGGGAGAGGTGAATTCAAATCTCCCCTCTCTGTCAAGCCTGCAGTGGGATCCAGGTTTGAATTGCACAGTGCAGGTAAATATTCTACCTGGGGAGATATGGTGAAGCGAAGAGACTTTTAAACTCTCACTACTTTTCTTTCACTTAGTGATGCTTCTTAATACTTCCTATCCTATCCTTAGAACAGGTTTTTATCCAGAGCCAGAGAACAGTTAAGCAGAAGCCAGAAGCCAATCTATTGGCACCTGGATGATGCTACTGAAAATAATGGCTTCTTATGGTTATTGGCATGTTGCTGAAGGTTTGGAATTTGTGGCCTTACCAATGATTTGGGAACCCTCAGTAGTACTTAAGTTAATGGGATAAGCCTGGCAGCTCTGATATTCTACATCTTGTCTCAAATGTCAGGGTATTTTGTGTTCCCATGCAGCCCCTCCCTCCTTCTTTTTTCCTTTAACAGTATTCTTAGATGTTTCACAGTAGTATGCTGGGATTTTTACTTCTGTAAAGCCCCTAAGAGCAATGTGGCTAATCTTCCTCACTGCTTTCCAAATGTATGCTCTGTTTCTGACTTCATAAGTACATGTTTTGTCTTAGCCTATTTGTATTTCTCCTTGTCTTCTTCTTCACATCCTACTTCTTATTTCATTTTCTTAACAAGAGTGATATTCATATTATAAATGTCACTTTCATAATACCTAATCTAAACCAGTATCAGAATGATCTCTTTTAATTTTGTGTTTTTTTTTTTTTTTTTTTTTAATTCAAAAAGAAGTAAATTGACCAAAAGTTGAAGATGTAGTCTCTTTAACTGTCTTCTGGTTAGTGACTTTTTTTTTTTTCCCCCCCACACCATACAGCAGCAACTGGTGGGTGGTGGGGGAAAGGGGAAGCCTGCAGAATGAACTTTTCTAGAGAAACCTGTGTTTACTGCATGCCATTTCCTCCTCCATTGAAATGTTAAAATGCAAACCTTTTCAGCAGTTGCCCCTGTCCATTGAAGATAGCGCTCTCTTTTCTTGCCATTTTGTCTAAAGATTCATTATCTTACCTTTTTTTCAAATTGAATTGCATAAGGCACTTATCTGCCCATGATTCCAGTCTAGTCCAAGTTGTGAATTTTATTGCTTTTCTATTGTACGTTTGTTGATTCACCCATTTTGTATCATCAGCACATTTCATCACTTTACTGCATTTCCCTCCTTTCAGGTTTGTAAAGTAAACAAAATCAATACAAACGTCAGGATATTCCGCAAGTCAACTCCCTTCATTCAGAACTGCTTCTCGTCGTTAAGTACCTTCAGGCTCTGGTGTGTGAGATAGTTTGTTACCCATTCAAGCAGCTCACCTCCTATAGCTCACACGTAAAGTGAGTATGAGACAGTTTGCAAGGCGCCTTACAGAGTTCCTCATTAGAAGTGGAACACTGGTTCCAGTCTGGTTTGAAACAATCTGAACCACAAAGTTGTGTAACCTCTTTAAAAAGTGAACAAAATTAGGGAGGAGGAGGTTATGTACAAACAGCAGAAGAGCTCTGAAACATTCAAATCTGCTGCCTGTTTGCTCATTTCTTTTCTGCGTTGTAAAGCTCTTCTGTGGATCATAATATCACAGGACAGCTTTTTAGCTGGTGAAAATTGGTGAAGCTTGACTGGTCTCAGTGGTGTTACAGTGATTTATGCCTGACTAGCACCTGGATCAGGCTGCTTAAGTGATGAATGACATTAATGCCTTGCCATGATGATATTTACTATCCCTGAATACATTTTTTGTGACTTTGATATCAGATATCATGATTACATGCACACATGATCTTCCATCATGATGAGCCTCAATATATCCCAAACGGAGAGGATGAGTCCCTGACATTTGTGCTAGAAGGGTAACTTGTCAGCTAATAAGTTACAGGCTGTTCTAATGTTGGCTGCTGAAACAAACCAGACAACATTAAACTTTTGCTTTTGCTTTCTTCAGAGCAGACCTAGGCTATTCTCCAAAATGTTTACAATCAATATAAAAATAAACATGTCTTACAATACAAAGCCGTAAACTGCCATTTACTCTGCATCAGTCCCAGCTGTAATATGCTTTAGGTGGCATTTAAGGAGGTGCTTATGCAGCAACAGACATCTGGAATGATATTCATCAGTCAATGTACCTGTGAGGAAAGAGCTCGTGAGAAGAGGAGGGAATGAAAATATTCTAGGGGATTTCATTTCGAACAAGGTCTGGACAGTGACATGACAGTTACCTTTGAAGTGGACACTAGGTTTCATTGTGCAAGTCATTTCACCAAAAATGTAGCTAGGAACTGTCTACCCTTAGAAATACAGAGTCTCGATAAGCAAGAGAAAGACTGGAAAGGGATGGAAGCATCAAGATGCGAAGTAAATTGATTACAGTTATACTGCAAGTAAGTACCTTCAAAGGAGTTTTATTTATATCCCTTGAAAAATAATACATTGTAAGCGAGCCTTCAAAAAAAGCTGAGAGATTCACATCTTCATGAGGCCCATGCTATTATCTCCAGTGGCATGTACAAATAAAACAGAATTTCTTCAGTGCCCTTTGACTCCACAATAAATTCCAGACAGAAAAGAGATGCTATCCTTTCATTTCTACAATATGAATGTTATCTTTGCTTCCTATTTCAAGTTCATGTACTTGTGCCTGACGCTAACAGTACTGTCTGTTGGCAACAGTGCCTACAACAACTTCTTAAAATATAGTGGACGAAGGGCTGGTCTGCATGCTGCAAGTATTATAAACTGTATTTATTTGCCTTAAAAAAAAAAAAAAAAAAAAGAAAGAAAGAAAAAAAGTCTATAGTTCTACTTCACCAGAAAAGCACTACTGTATCTACAACTGTCTGGATTTTGACAGTTATCTAATTCAGCTTTAATGCTCAAGTGTTGCAAGGTGAGCTCTCCTTCTTTGTCATTGTTTCAGGACTGTTTTCAAGGTCTTTTGGCAGGGTAAGAAGCAGGGTAACAGCACAGAGCACAGTCTACCATGTTCGAATCTTTATCCTTTCACAATAACTATTGTTATGTCTACTGTTCTCTTCCCTGAATTGCACAGCTTAATTGTGTTTGTCAGCAAAAAGGACAAATTGGGTTTTAAAGGTGCACTGGGGCTTTCCCTCCTGACAAATCTGTTGGTTGTAATGAATGGAAGAATTGCCTTCTGCATTTTACAAGGCGTTTGGACTAGAAGATCTATCTAGTCAGTCACCCACTTCATTCTTCTGTATTCAGTGTTTCCTAATACCCCATTAAGGTGGTCACTGCTGTGTCCTCATAAACCCATCACTCAAAATTACTATGTTCTTCCATCCAGGAACTTGCCAGTGTTGCCAGTAATAGGAATGAGAAGACAGCCAGTCACCTCTGTGAGACCAGTTCTTGGCTTAGTGAACCTTACGGTTTGTGTAATAGGTTCTGTGGGCTTGATTCTTCATTGCTTTCACCTTGAGTAGCCACCCATGCCCATATAAAATGAGTGTTCAGAACGGTCTCATTTAGTATCCAGACAGGGCAAATGTCAAGGAGTGCAGAGTAGTATGGAATTAAAAGTCTCTGATTTCAGTATTATTTCAAATTCAGAATGCTTTTTGTAGGTTTAATTTCCTGTTTTGAGGTCCTATTCTTAGTCAGGAATGAAGAGCGTGAATAATTCAGGCACTGCCTTTCATAATTTTATAATGCAGCATGTTTTACATATTCCTAGTTACAATATAATCACTGTCATCTTTTTCTGTGCAGTATTATTTCATTACTTCTGCCACAGTGGGCAAATACCTTGCACTATCATAGAGCACCGCAGTAGCTAGCTAAGAAGGTAGTCATAAAATACTGTCTTTTCAGATCTCAAGATACTCAAGCCTGATAGGATTACACTAAGGAAGTAAATGAATGTTGTGCTGCAGTGAAAAAACAATATAGAAAACACCCAGAGAGCATTTAGTAGTTGCTGCTGGATTCACACCAACTAACAATCCTCAAATGGGTTTTGGCATTGAAATTTTCAGTGAGTCAATAGACAGGGAACCTGTGGACTACTGTCATCTGTTGCAAGTCCCACAATACATGTTATTTAGCATGTAGGTAACGGTGGTGGTGACCAAGAGGACCACAATTCAGAGTGAGTGTTTTTGTGAGACAGCAGTAACGAACTCTCTCATTTAAGGTACATTAATGACACGTTTTCAATGTGTGCTGACTGTACCCTGAGCTAGAAATTAATTTGTTTTGTTCCAAATGCAGTTAGCTGTACGCCCATGTGACAGCTGTCTTGAGAATGTAAGCGGGTTAGGTGCTGGTGGTGAGGAACACTGCTCTGGCTTTCATAGCAGCTGACCCAACGTGTTTGCTAAATGGAGCTCAGTTGCTTTTTGGACAGAATAAATGAAATGGGCCAGATTAAAGTAGACTGCTCATGGCTTGAGTGGGTGCCTCCTGCTCCCTGTCCGATTTGGTCTCCATGAGCCTGCTGCATATCGAATGCTCAGAAAAGACAATTTTATATATTTGAAAGAAATAAAAAATCACAGCCTGAAATAGCACATGGGTTGTTTGAACTGACAAGCAATATCATAAAGGCTGCTGCTGGGAGCGGAGTATATCTGTCAAAATGTAAATTGTTTGTGACTGAAGCTCCCTCTGCAAAGATACAGCACCTACCTCTTCAAAGACCTTCTGAGAAACAAAACCGTACACGTATCATACCTCATTGTGGAAAAGCCTATGAGTGGACCTTTAAAGCTTCTCCCAGGGTTTCTTTAGAATTCATGGCACATTATATATTCCAGGACATATTATTTTTTAGTGCAAATTGTAACAAAGTTGATTTAAAACATATACAGATGCAGTGAACCTGAACTAAGCCTCCACTTTCCCCATAAACAGCAGCAGAATGGAAATATTTTGACTAACAACCTGATCCTCCCTTCACAAAACTATCACAGTTTCTCTC
Organism: Phasianus colchicus; assembly: GCF_987193195.1. Classification (NCBI taxonomy): domain Eukaryota; kingdom Metazoa; phylum Chordata; class Aves; order Galliformes; family Phasianidae; genus Phasianus; species Phasianus colchicus. The sequence continues at coordinate 15,022,721 of NC_143439.1, read as the reverse complement.
TAGATGGCAGTGAAGTTCTTTCAATGACAGAGCTGCTTCCTTCCCCCACCTTCTTTCCATTTCTTCTGGACACTCATTTTCAGCCATACTGCGCTATGATTTAACAAGGCTTTGATGCTGTAAGATGTTGGCGGGCACAAATCAGATTTTTTTTTTTTTTTTTCCCTAAAAGGATAATATACTGCTTTTTCAAAGTCAATTAACACTTAGGGCAAATGAAATGGGGAGAGCTAAAGGTCAATTACTAAAGGATGGCCACAAAAACCTTTCTGGTTTATACAGCGTTCATCCAGGGATTGCAGATCACTGGGAAAAGAAAGGAAATAGTAATTAGCTCATTTCATTTCTTGATGGTTACCAATAAGATGCTTTAATACAGTTTATCTGTTTTATTTTCAATCAAGTGTGACTGGTGCTAATAGTTGTTTTGACCAGCCTAAGTCTGTGCTCTTTCAAGACACTATGCAGTCATCGCAGTCACTGGGAAACTGTTGTGGCAATTAATGCACCAGAGAGATATTAGCATTAAAATTTCAGGTCGGGAATGCTCTCAATGAGCTTTATGTAAAAGAAATATTGTAGCTGTGCTGTCCAGCCATTAAACAAACAAGAGAGACTAAGAACAAGTGCCATTCTTACTGTCATTCATCATCCAGGTTAAAACAAGCAGGTAAGCCGATGCTTAGCCTTTGGAGGAGTGTGGTGTTGACTCACTGGCTTATCTACTGCTGGCTTTTTATGTCATGACTGTGGTGCTGGTCTGCAGGTGACCTGGTACGGTTATAAAGATTTAATCAGTCACAGCTCCAGTGCCATCATGTTCCTCATGTCAGTCACTGACATCAGTGCGATGCACTGAAGTACAAGCGATATCTGAATTCTTTTGAGATGTGTGCCTTGTTTGGAAAAGGCAGATTCATGTCAAGAGAGCATAAAGCTCGAAGGTAGCTCTAATAAAACTATTAGAAAGACAAAATTCAAGGACCATCTATAACAAAATGGAGTAGCAGATTACTGTCTGGTAAGTTTAATGGTGAGCAGACGTGAAAATGGCCAGACTTGACTTGAATCTGTGCTTTCCGCTTGCCTTTTGTAAGTCGAACAGCTTTCCAGGCAAGACTCACACTTAAGATTGCAGTCACAGTTCATTTCTATCTTTTTAAAAATAACTCTGCTGAGTTTAATAACCTTTTCCTTTTTGAATAAGGAGTTTCTGTTTGCAGTCACATGAAAAGAAAAAAAGGGCAGTGCTACAGGCAGCAGGAGATTATTTCATGCCTACCTACTCAAAGAGGGTTTTACAAGAGCACAAGGGCCAGGGAAAGCACATAATGAGCAAACTCTTGTGAGGTAAATTATTATTTGGGATTTTGAATGGGTCCTTAACGTGTGGGGGAAACTGTACCGCCAACTAGCTGTGTGTGGCACTTGACTTTCAGCTAAGTAGTGACTTATCAGATAGCTGTCATCCCTTGCCTCATTTCACTGTCTGTGACAGCAGGGAAAGGAGGAAAAAAAGTGCTGGGCATAGAAGTCATGCTCCGTTATATGCTGCTGTATTAGAGAGACAAAGCTTTTTCTAGCCATAGGTGTGTGTGTAGTGCACTAATTGTCTGCCCCCACCTATGCACAGCCAGCAATCTGTCCTTTTGGCTTGAAAAGCACAGTAGTTAGGCTCAGGAGCAATATGCACCCAGGCACAGTGCTTATTTTGTTTCCTTGAGTTACAAAGTGAGCGAGGATCAGTTGTGAAGCTACAGGGCATATCCTGCTTTTGGAGGATATATGTAGGCTTTTGCAATAGCAACAACCATAGTGTGGTGACACTTAAGGTAACTAGAAAGCTCAGATGCTGTGGGTGTATTTGCATTGCACAATTTGCTCAAAAACGAACCTCTTCTCTTAAAAACATGGTAACTGTGTCAGCATAGAGTTTTCTGCAGACTGATCCTTGCTGAAGGGTCTCTCAGGTACTCATCCAGGGACCTGTAGCATATAGCACTACATTGGTAGTGTGTCTGTGGTAGCAAAGCTCTTGCCCAACATTTTGGACAGATTTTAGAGCACATGCAGAGCTCTGTAATGTGTAGGGTTGTGCTCTGCTTGCCTTTTACTCTGATGTTCATGTTTCTCTGCCTGTATCCACTTATTTTCCCACAGATTTTGTTGAATTACAAAGCAAGCATTCAGAATATTTGGAATGTCCAGAACGACTTAGCATGTTCAGTGAACACGTCCACATCAGCCGTGCTGTGTGTACAGCTGATCTTACTGTGTTGTGTAGCTTATTGCAAGGGTCAGCCTCTGTTCACATGTGGCATGTGCATTTCTTTGTATACAATAAACAACTGCTCTACTAAGGCTATTTCATGTTTGTTGCTGTAATGACACTAAAAGAATTTTGGGGATCACTCCTTAGAATGAGAGCTATTTTGCTATGGTATCTGCTTTATTAGCCACATATTGGAGAGCAAGATGTTCCAGCAGACTACATGTCTGTAGTAACACATCCTGGGAGAAACATTCCCACACAATCAGCATAGTAGATTTTCTCCCCTCCCTGCCTTTTTTGGACATTTATTTTGTTCTCTTTTGAATGTGATCTTTGCTATTCTACTTAAAATAAAATACAATAGAGGAAATTTAGATGTGATGTTTTTCTTCACAGCATTGAATTGATAAGCTGGTGAGAACAGCTGTTCTGTGTTTCAGCAAAATATGCAGAAATGCGCAACAGTAAAAAAAAAAAAAAGGAAAAAAAAAAGAATAAAAAAAAATGGAGTGATCAAAAACAGTCCCTAAAGCTTTGTTTGTGTATACTGTCTTTGCATCTGAGCCAGCATCCATAGAAATCAATGATACCTTCTTTTCTTTGTTGTTGATAGAAGCAGCTTCAAGCAGAATTGCCAAAGTATGTTAGATTAGTTTCCCAGTGTGTTATGTTTTAGGGAACCTACTCTCCCACCACTTTATATACTGTGCACTCCACTGTTTTACAATGGAGTAAGCACGTGAGAAAAGTATATATTGCAAGATTTTCAATTGTTAGTTTTTAATGTATGAGTTCAGCAAATATTTTAAAAATATACTTTCACTACATCTTTATCTAAATGTTACAAAGAAAAAATATAGATTAATTATAGTTCTTTTCTGCAATAGTAAGATTCTTTAAAAAATATGAAATCTTTTTTCATGAGCTGATGTCATGGTTCGTTTGAAGCAATCTAATTCTCCTGAATATAAAACAGGACAGCATGTGCCCACTGCCATATGAGATTCCTCGTGGTCCTACTTGTGAACCACTCAGATCAGTCAGAAGCTTTAAAAAGCACGCATTTTGTTCTGAAAACCAAATGATCAGGTAGCTGGAGAGAAGTCATTTATGAGAAAAGATTAAAGTCTCCCAGTAATCATTCAGTAATGCATTTGCACTCTTCACTGCTTTGATTGCTGTTGGTAGTACTGTCAGAGACACTAACATATGTTTGCTGTGGATATTCCCAGTATTCCAGCATTTCTTGTGGATTGTAAGGAGAGTAACAAAAGTGAATTTAAAACAAGTAAATTGACATTTAATGGCTCTTGTTAGAGAGGTGTTGGTGAGACAAGGCTTACTAATTCATCTGTTCTTCTGGGTGGTAGATACTGTTTTTATTTTCATTCATGCTATAAAATAAATTTAACTTTTCTTTCTTGACTTTCTTGGAATCTGTTCACTTATGCCTCTTGCTTAGTAAAAATAGGGTTTGTCTTACTGGAAATGATTTTCTGAGTCTTTTGTTAGGCACCAGGCTGATGTGACAAGGTCAATAGGAATTAAAAAAATGCAGAGAATTAGTATCTCTTTCATTCATCCTTTGTATAGGTAAGGGAATAGCTCAATTTTGAAGTAGCTTCTGGAATGAAAAATAGCAAACCTATGGCACTGAGCATTGATATCATCTCTCTGTCAACTTGGAGCTAGGAGGAAGTCTTAGGGTGTTACACATCACATGGAAACATAATATGTTAAGGACTGAACAAGACTCAGAATATTCACTTGCTTTCCCAGTGTCTCTTTCTTTTTCACACTCTGAAGTTGTAGGTGTACCTATAGGATGGTGAGGTAACACATCTTTGAGGGAGTAGTCAGAGAACGTAGAAGACCAATGATGGCAGGAGCATTTGTGAAGCATCAGTGTTAGAAAGCTTATGACAATCTCCATTGCTTGGACAGATCTACAAGAAAGCAGAAAACTTTCAACATTTCTTCTTTTCAATCTCTTTTGTATTCTAACCTGAAAAGGAAGAGACTGTGATAGAGATCTTCACCAATGAGGAATTTAGCTGAAATATTTTGTCAGTCTCATTTGATGCAACTGCCAACAGATTGTGATTATCTGTACAACATTTGAATGCTAGAGGGGCACTAAAGATCCTTATACACTATTAAATACTTTTTGAATAAATATAAGCTTCTTTGGTTCGAGCTGTTCCCAAGAATATTTTCTCACCTATGTAGAAACAGAGTCTTGATATATCATGTATTTGTCCTGTGTATGGAAAATGTTGAGTCAGGGCCTGAACCACTGATTGATCACCTGAGACAGGGCTGAGTCAGCCCTGGGAGCACAGGTGAAGGCTGTAAACCCCATTTAAGGGCTGACTGCCACTAGGAAGGATCTCTTTCTGGAGATCCCTCCTCTGTGGAGTCTTTCTTGTGAACCTAGATCTTTGGATACAGGTGAGCATTCCTTCTCTGCTTGTTTCTTTCTTCCATTTTCACCGTGATCATCTTTCCAGCTGTAACACCAACTGTAACAGTCCTGTAACCAAGAAATTCCTAAAATACTGTTGGAATTCAGAGCAGTTATTTAATTGATCACAAAATTGGGTTTGCTACGAGTCAACGTTTTGACATAGTGCTAATTTCATGTTCCTCAGAAGTGAAATAAAACCCCACCTCATTCTGTTTCCCAGTGTCAGACTCAGAACAGTAGTTGCTGTTAATTTTGCTATTGGAAAGAATGTACTTTAAAAAAACCTTATTTTCCTGCTCCCTCCTGAGAGGAGTCATACTACACTTTAACTTTCTCTTATTTTCAGCAAGGCTTCAATTCAAATGCTAATTAAGCAGCATATATTGATTGATGCTGAATTTGTCTTATGCAATTCCTGGGGTATGTATATCACATCCCATATGAAAAGAATTTTAAGTGAGGGTAATAATCGTATCTTTCTTGTTAAGAAGATACACACAGATTTTCTGGGGAAGTGATATTATGTTCTTGCACTGATGAAGCAGTGATCAGTGGCCTTATTTCTTGAAACACTTGAAAAAATCTGTGAGATAACTCATTTGTGTTACTCTTGAGTTTCATACTTTATCATGAGGTTCTAAACCTGCTTTATTTTAAGGGAGGAGTTTGTTTCTTTTTCTTATTTGTGTACTATAGGGATGACATGCAAAGGAATGTAGAGTGTGTCAGAATGCTTTCAGATTCATCATTTCAATAATTCCTTCTGCAACAATGGTTTAATTAGAGGCGTATTCTTTTAGTAAGGGCTTTTGTATACTTTTAATGAAATTGAAGAGCATGAAATGTGGTTTCCCTGATTTTAAATGAAGCCACTTTTAGAGAAATAAAATGAGAAATGAAGAAATTGTTGAAGTCACAGTGCATGAAATTAAGAGAACCCTGACTATATTGGCAACAATTTTTTTCTTTAGTATTTTGATGACCATAGAGCTAAATAGTTGTGGGCTAATTGCTAAGAGATTTTCTTGTTTTGGTTCATAGGCCTTTGACAGTTATATTGGCTTACATTCATTTGAGCAATTCATGATCCCCATCCTGCAGTTTCCTTGAGGCTGGTGGAACCTTGTTCTGTGGTAGAGCTTCACGGAGTCTTCACAGAAGACACACAGCTTTCTGTGTATGGAAAATACTTTTGCAGGCAGATACATTAAAATCAATAAGAGTTTGCATGAACCCTTGTCTTTTCTTGCCTATAAAGAGCTGCAGAATTAGAGCTATTAGTGGGATTTTGTAAGTTCAATGTGGTTGCAAGTTCCTAGTCGTCTATGAAAAATCTTGTGCACTGAGGCTTGTGAGTAAAGCTTTTCTAAGGGCAAAAATCATCCTGCCAGTCGCTCAACCCACCTCCGCAGTAGAATGAAGAGAAAGAAGGATGAGAAAGATATGGGTTGAGATAAAGACAGGGAATTTGCTTGACAATGTGGGTTATGGGAAAAACATACTCATTTAGAGGAAAATTAGTGTATTGCAAATTAAAATAAATTACGGTAGCAAAATACAAACTCTAAAACAATGTTCTCCTTACTTTCCCCCCCAACTCAACTTCATTTCTTTACTCCCAATCCCTCTATTTAGCACTGAGCAGCTCAGGTGAATGAGAGGATACCATCAGTACACAGTAGTTTCTCTGCAGCTTCTTCCCTCTCACATCTCTTCCCTGCTCTATCATCGTCCTCTCCATGGGCTACAAGACAATCTCTGTTTCAGTGCCTGGTACAGCACCTCCCACTCCTTCCTCACTGACCTTACAGTTTCCAATGCAGTTTCTCACTCTTTATTCCTTACTTTCCCAGCCTTCTTTTTACTTTTTCCTAAACACTCATGGGTGTCAGCAGCTTGGGCAATGGGCTCAGCTGTGTCCTACAGTGGTTCTAATGGAGCTAACTGTACCCAACACAGCTTAACTCCTTGTCTCTTCTCCCTTAGGCCACACCTGCAGCCATTCACTGCCTCCCCCCCCTGTGACAAATGTGCTGATCATAGTACTTGAGCAATGGTTTTAGGGATGCTCTACTTTCAGAGAAAAATCATTAGATCACTAACATATTTAGACTGTATATTAGCCCCTGTTTCCAAATTGTTCCTTAAACAAGAATCAATCCCTTAACAATTACTGCAGGTCTGTTGGGGTTAAATTTTCAATTAATTTTCTTTAGAGAAGTCCCTTTTGAGTAAGTTACTTGAATATAAGGAATGTAAAGAACATGACTGTAATTTTGAGTAATAGATCTATCCACTGACTTAAAAATATTAGATTTACCTGTGTGTGCCCAGCTGAACTATTGTCTTTTCCAGTAGTCCCTGACCTGCTTTGTAACCTGGAAATGTCCCATGGGAAGGATGTTTGAAAATGGGCTCTTTGTAAGTGTTCCCTCTTGAAGAAATTCTGCTCATTCCGAAGCAAGTTGATATTTCTGTTTAAAAGCAAGATCCATTTCAATGATAAAGAATTCCTTTATTTTTGTTCTAGAGCAGACTTGACCAATAATGTTCTCTGTGACGCTGCTTTTTCCTGAAAAGTACAACTTCACTTAAATCAAAGTTTCACAGAAACTTGCCATTTTGAATAATGAAAAGTTCTAACAGCAAACACTCAATTATACGTTTATTTAGATGTTTGGTAATAGAAATCAGTGCAGCATGTGTTAGAAAATGCTTAATACCACCTGGGTAGGAGCATGCAGGACTGTGGTCAGCTGGTGTGCTGCAGGCAGTATTGCACTTTATCTACTTCTTATCTGCTCTCTTTTCTGCCAATCAGTCATGACACAATCCACAAGCCAGAGAATACCTTCAATATCATCTTCCTGACTTTTCCAGAGTTTCTGGGTTTGTTGTATGAGCTTGTATTTCATTTGGATTCAGTGTAAGAAAGCTTGCCATCTCCAAATGCTCAGAAGCCTGGCCTATGTTGTTTTAGGGGGGAAATGAAAAAAGATAAGTGTTTCTTGATGAGGTTAGAGTGGGAATCTGTGAGTTACGTTAATAATTTAGCAGAGAAGAGTATTATTTGGGTATGTTGTCTGTGTGCAGAGACTAAAAGGCAAATCACTAACCCCTGTCAAAAACCCTGTTTTTTTTTTCCTGGTCTTGGAAATTAACGATCAGTTCATGTAACTGAGAAATGATGGGGAATCAGAAGTACTGTTGCATGAGAATGGAAGTAATTGTTTGCAGTTTTCATGAGAAGATTGCCAGTTTGCAGGATTTGGACTGCATGCAAACTGTTTTTTTCCACTCTAATTGAAGATGTGTTATCTGTGGGAAGAGTTGACTTGACATTGACAAACTTGAGTGGAATACACAGCCAAGAAAATGGGCTCAGGTTGGCCTTGAAAGTGATTAACTAGCTCATACTGTGATATTCCTATTATTCCTAGGAATTCCACAGGTTGCTAAATGTACTTTTGTCTGTACAGATGCCAGTTACACAGTGGCAGTTGTAAGAGGTGTTGAAGCAGAAATGCAGAAAGACTTTGATTTCTAAAAGAAAAATCTTTTATTTTGGAGACTAAAGCAAGTACAAAGGGTAATTTTTAAATGACAGTGTCTGAAATTTTTCTTGATTAAAATTTATCCTAGAGCAGACGCAAATGTTCCATAGATACTATTATTTAAAACTTGATACTCATTAGACTAGGAAGCCTGTATGCATATAGGAGAATTTCATCCTGTATGGATGCAACTGAGGAATCTCTTATATCAATTCTTAAGGTGAGGCAAAATTTGCTTGCTTTTTATCTTTAGCTAATGGTGAAGGGTACTCTATTGCAACTATGCTTTGGTACATATGTTGCTGCTAGGTGAACATTAGATTAATGTATTTGCCATAGATGCTTAATAAAAATAATGTGAAATTATGTAGTGTTGCTAGCTTTCATCAAAATGATGCGAAAAGCACAACTAGATTACAGTAACTATTATTTTTCTTTTAGCACTTTTTTTTTTTTGGTGGGTATAGAGATTTACAGCAGGGCTGCTGCATACAGAACATGAAGAATAGAGCAAACACGTTAGAAGCCATTAATACTCTCTTCTAAAGAGCTGACTCAGTTCTCCTCTGTTTGTTTGAGAAAGGCAGGAGATCAGCTGGGATTTATGACCTCACCTATATTTTCAAGTGGCATTTTTTGAGAAGTGAATGAGATGTTGTTAGAGACCATAAAACAATACAGATTTCTAAGGACTTCTAGAGTACACTGTGCAATGTTTCCTCACCATAATCTTGAGATGTACATTGCCTTTTTAATCGTCTTGTCTTGTCCGCTTTTAAAAAGGGACAGAAACTGATGCATATACAGCAGGTTCATAAGGAATAATAACATCTGACTGTTTGCTCATCACAAGCGTTTCAGTCCAATTGTACTTATGAATGAATGAGCTTCATTCATGCCTCCTCTTAAATAAATTTGCATGTATGAATTGTGTCAGGATTAAGGCAGGAGCGGACTTATTCTCTGGATCACTGTTAAAGTGCCTGGTACACCACCAAGGACTTCAGTGACTAAGCTGTCAATGGATGTTATCATTAAATCCTGGAGACTAAAAAGCTTCAGAGAAGATTGTTTCAGTTTTCTAAGATTAGATTTGTCTTCTTTACCTGAACTGGCTTGCACCATACTCTTTGTTATCCCCCGGTTTCTTAGTTTGCTCAGAGTAAGATTATCTGAAGTGTGAGTAGCCCTAAGCATATGATATTATTATTGTAGTCTGAACTTGACCCTTGATGCCTGCCCAAAATGCTGCTGCTTTTTTCTTTTTTGTCCAGCTTAGGAAAGAAAAAAGTGCAAATTTCTAGTGCAAAGAACCTTACTTTGTTGGTCTTATGAACATATTTTTGTGTTCATTAAGCTGAAGTAAAAAGAGAAGTCACTGCAATAATATTGTGTATTTCAGAAGACTATTAAAAATATTGAATAGCCTTGCAATGTATATGTCAGTGTATTACATAGATTCATATTGCAATATCTTAGCAGAAGTAGAGATGCTCTCCTCTGAATTGAAAGGTTGCTAGGAGAGACAGCTGCTGGCTGCATGAAGAACTTTATTTTATAAAGTAAGAATGCAGCAGCAAATGGTATTCCACCCTCTCACTGAGGAACCATGCATGTAATTGGGCTGCTTACTGTAAAATAAAAAAAACTGATTTTCTGTGACTATATACGTTTAACAAGGAAAATTTAACATTTTCATTGTATTAATCTAGATGGTGTTTATTTAAGTGGGGAATAGTTTTAAGTAATAGATAATTAACTCTTTCTTTATTTTCCTTTCCTATTCTTTCTTTTTCCTCAAGTAATATTAATCCATTCAGAAAATGGCAGTGGTATTTTCAAAGAAAAAATAACCTAAAAAATGAAGGAAACATAATTTGGAGCTACAGTTCTGTTGCACACAGGATCTGAACTTGTCAGTGTTTGCAAGTGGGGATGACTGACTTGTAAAGAACAAGAACCATGTGTTTACTCTTCATTGCTCCTACCCAGAGATACAGCCTTGAATTTGATCTCCCGTAAATCTGTGTGCAGCCTGGGTAGGATGTTTAAAGCCCTTCTCATTTGCCTTCATCTGCTGTGCTGGTTTAAGGTCAATCTTTACTAGATTTAGTTGAAGAAGAAGCCTCTGAGAGCGGTTGGTAAGCCTGGCTACTTTGTACAATAACAAACAAAAATAATAATAAAAAAAACTAAAAAAAACTGAAACAAACCAAAAACTAAAAACTCAAACTCTCAAAATGAAGTAAATCTGTTTATTGTAAGTAAGATTTCATAAAATAATTTCTATTGACATCCTTCACACGTGAGAATGATAGGACTTACTGTTCAATTGACAAGGTTTTTGTGCAGCTATAGATTTACTATGTGGCATACTCATCAAATATGAGTGACTTCTACCAAGTAAATAATAATTGTAACAGCTTTCTAGGCTACGGCCCTATGGTGTAAAATCATTACTTCCTCTAGACTATCATGTTAATATGACCCTTTCCAAGAAAGGACAGCTCAAGAAGTCCCTGTAACACCTTTGGATGAAATAGACTCTGAAAACAAAGCAGGACAAAATTGTTATGAGAAGAGGAAGAAAGAAGCCCATCTGTCACCAGATAGGATTTGCTTTACTTACATCTGAGAGAAAACTGGCTTTTTGGAGGTAAGAATTAATCATATGCTACTTCTTTCCCATTCCATTTGAAACAGTAGAACAGCCCTTTCATTTCTGACTGCGGCAGACCTTCAGTTAGGTATACACTTCTTCAGCTTCTTTGAAAAATAGCTTGTTTAACTAAGAGGTTTGTCTGGATGTTATTTTTCAAAAGTGACAGTAGGTTCTTAGAAGCTTTTTGCTCAGAATTGTTTGGGACTTGTTGACGTTAAAAAAAATGAAGCTGAAAAGTATCAGTCATTTTTTCATCATTCTTAGGCTGTTTGTAGTAGTGCATAGGAGGATCTTTATATGTATACCACGTTAGACATTAGCTGATGCCTAATACAGCAAGTTATAAAGCCAGTCTATACCATCTTACCCTAGCTTGTAGATTCAGCAAATTAGTTATAATGCATGTCACGTGCACATTGAACCTTTAAGTGAAAGTGAATTTCAGATTCAGAAAAAAAAAAATAGCCAAAAGAACAGGCTAGTAATTAGAACCTAACTTTCCTTGCATTGACAGCAGTTGAGTCATTTATTAAGTCAATGTACCACAGTAACAGAGCAACATCACACTTGATTGAAATCTTGGCCAAGTCTGACAGATGTTTTCAACTCATTGTCAATCTCAAGTATGTTTTAATGAGTTTCAAGTGGCTGGAGCTCCCCTCTGCAGATGCCACTGTTACTGAGACCGTGAAAGGAATCTTTAGGGCAATGACAGCACGGAAAATTCCTTTGAGTAAATGGTGTATCAGAAGAAATCCTGACTAGCAACGCAAGTGCAGTTCCTGAGAATGATCTTTACATTTTGAATGTGATGATTTGGTGCAAATTGTTTGAGTTTAGGTGAATATCCCAAGTAAAGGTGAAATTTTGGAGGGGAGCGTTCTTTAAGGATTTTTTTTATAATTCCTATTTCCAAGTAACTGCTGATTAATACTATTTCTGCTTATGCTTTTAGGTCTGGCTGGGAGTCTGAAGAACAAAAGCACATCAGAATAAAACCCACAACAAATATTTAATTCAATATTTTATACTGGGATGAGCAGAAAGGATGGTGACTGTTAAATTTGAAAACTTCAGACTGGATCAAGTGCAAAGATGCTGATTGAAGCATTGACTGAAAGCTTTGCCTGTTTTGATGACTCTGAATAAAGTCTCTGAGTAACAAAACCCTATATTTCACATTGTTTTTGCTGGTATTAAAACAATCTAAAGCAGTTTTTCAGACTCAATATGTGTAGACTGATAATATATAGGAATTCATAAGGAAATTGTGCATATAGAAAGATTGGAAATTAGATTATGGGTCCCAAAATACTGCGAAGAGTACTCAAACTTATCAAGTGATTAACTTTAAATCCTCAAGTAACTAGAATTTGTAAGTGCAGAAAAATCTAATTTATGATATTATGATATTTATTATTCTACACAGGTTATTTAACATACATATTCTGTTGAAATACCTATGAAAGTAAGAGCTTCTTTATAATGAAAAGATTTATTTGGCATAAGTAAGTGGCAAAAGGTTCACATTTTATATAGTTTTTGCACTGGCATCTGAATTTCATTTATGGAAGAAATGTGCTGAAAGTATTGTTTCTGAATCATGAATCTAGAATTCCATCTACAGCAGGGTCTAATGACTGCATCTGTTCAGAAGAATTCCTTAATCTCTAAGAGCTGCATGGAAAACAACAAGCAAAACTGATTTTGTGCTAACTGCAGCTCATTTCTATTCTTTCAGAAAGATGGAATTATGTACTCCAATCCAGTGTCACTGGAACTTATACCTTTATCTCACCGAGGTACGTTAAAATTGAGCCTTAAAGCAGCCTGTACAAGAATTCTCTGATATTTGTATAAACAAGTGAGATATCACAATTTGTGAAAGCTGTTTTTCAAACTGGCAGCTCCTGGGATCTGGCCGTTTTGTTGTTGCTTATGTTAAGCTTGTTGAAAGTTGCCTTTGAATTCTCTTTTTCTTCCAACTTTACTGTTATCATATGGTCTACCCTATGCATGGATGGGGAACGTGAGAATGAATAGTTTATGACCAGAGGTACTACTGAAATCTGGGATAATTCCTTTCAGCCATCTGCAATGGAGTACAGAAATGAATGCTTATGTGGTTGCAAGTTTGGGGATAAGAAGACAAAGTAGTCTGAAATAGGGTTGTTTGGAGCAATTTTCTGCGTGTAATTGTCTAACATTATGTATGAAATGAGGCAAGTATGTATGTGCCTGTTCCACTTTCCAGGCTGTGGCTATCAGGCCAGACTTCAGAACTGGAAAATGTTCTGGCCGTGCACCAAACCAAAGATACGCTGACATTTTGTTGTAATTAGTAATGCCACTCTTTATTAATCACAACCTGTTAAAATCAAATATGCAGGTTATCACCTACTTAAACTTCATTCCAAAGAAGAAAGAACAATACTTTAAATCTGTTCCAGTTTGTATAGTAAGAAGCATTATTAACTTGCATTTTTACCACTTTAATTCATTGACAGGGTATTCCTGTTCTTTCACTGTGAAAGTAGATCTCTGAGAAACTCAGCATTAGAAATTTGGATTCATGTTTTCACTGGAATAAATCATACTTTGGGTTTCAGCTTGTGAGGACAATCAGGCGTTTGCTTGAGAAGGCTCTGGTGACTCTCAAACACGTATGTTGATTAGTACTGGTGTATCACCAGCTGGAAGTACTTAAGCTGGAGGGCGCTTTAGATTCTTCCCCTTTCCATCTGTAATTGGCAAGTGTATTTTCTGCCTACAATCAATTGCTTTTATATTCTGAGTAATATCCCTAAGTAAGAACAAATATTACAGCAGCTACAGAAGCTATTGATTGTAGGCAGAAAATGCCCTTTCTAAATGCCACTTGAGATGACTGATGTATGAAGAAAATCTGTGACATCATTAATGTGGCCAATAAACTTGTCACTTGGCAAACCAAGGAATGAACACAAGTAAATGTGATTCTCTATGAATCATGGCATACAGACAAGAGAAGGATCAGATGAGAGCGTCATGTGAAAAGACCAATCTATTGAGCTAGTAAGCTTAAAAAAAAAAAAAAAGCAGACAACAAAATCCAGCAGATGTACTGCATAGAAGGCATCAGAGGTCCTGTGTGTGGTTTTTTTTTTTTTTTTTTTCGGTTAGAAAGAAACTGAAACAGCAAATACAACTTTCAGTATCCTGGAGGCCAACAAATGGCTATCAGTTTTCTTGCAGCTCTTGGACAAATGTATGTTATGGCACAGTTCTAGATGCACAGGAGGTGTATTTTCAGTCCTTAAAGTATTCCCCTAGATGGCTGTCCTCATGCAGAAATATAAAGATTATAGGATTTAGATGGATGTTTTTGTTGAGTATGTATTTAAGTTATGATGTTGCATTCTTGACAAACTTTCTGAACGCTGTAATCTGTATCTTCAATGATCTTTGCTAATAATTGATCATTTTCACCACCAAGTTCTGTTCTGTGAAAGATGGGGAGATGAGAATTTGGGAGAAATTATTTTCAGGTTTTTTTTTTTGGTTCTAAAACATGAGCTTGAGGAAAATGTTACTTCCTAAACTGAGGTATCAGGCTAGGGATATTAACTTCTGCAATGACAGATCCATTCTTACAAATTACAGAAATCTCAGATGAAACTTTGTGATGGGAGGGAAAGCTGAAATTAGTCAGAGCTGCAAGTTCTTGAGAACAGCAAAGCTCAAGACCTAGATTTTAAATCGTCTTACTTATCTGGAAGTCTGCTTACCAGTAAGTACACAGAAATGGTGGATTAGCATCCCCCATGTCAGCAGTTGACTGTCTGCATTTTGAAGTGTTTGGCACATATGCTGTATCCTCTGTTCCACTCCTTATTTCTACAGTATTTTAGGATCATAACAAAAGACTCCCCTTGTACCCTATTCTCTGTTTAATAGTTGCTACTCCTTGAATTAGGAAGATGCAAAAGAACTGTCTTCCTTCCCTTCAGTTGAAACTACTCTCAGTGAAAATTTTATGAGCGATAAATAGGAAAAGAAATACACTGGTAATATTCAACGTGAGTCAACCTCTGTCTGCTCAGAAGAGTGAAAGAATGAATTGTGAATTGTTGCTCTGTCATATTAACAAATCTCCCTGAGGTGAGTTGCTGGCGAAGTTATGTTTCCTTCATTATCTGTGTTCTAGTTACTTATGCATTTTAATAAGATGGTTTTCAGTATCACAAGGTGAATGGTTCTTCCTGATGCTTTTTGTACATCTGCCTTCCAAGCTAATGTCATTAATCTTAAAACAACATCAACAAAAACAATAAAACCAACAAAAAGCAGTCCATGAATAAATGGCATAGTATTGTGTGTACTTCTTAACCAGACTGAAGTAAATTCACTGAGAAAGTCAATTCATTTTTAAATTCTTTGTAAGGTCACTGGGATTTCCAAGTTTTATACATACACTGGACATCTATCTGCACTGCTGCTGTCAGAGAGCACTAGTCTTTATTGCAATAGTATTACATCTTAACAAACTACCTACAAAAGTTAAGGAAGTAGGCCAGCCATTCTATCCTGAACCAGCTTGAAATGCTCCCTGTGCAAAGCCTTTTTGGGTGGAAGAGCTAACTGGAAGCTGAAGGAGCTGCCTGTACCTCCCCAAGAACGTGTAGCTATTGTCACAAAGCTGTGGATTAGTGCAGTTGCCCTGTTGATGCATTCCTTCTAATATGTAGTGCCCTGGTGGCTGAACATAGTATTGTTTTGAATGGGAATCACTGTGGTCTCTTTTCTAGTTGACTGTATCTTTTGTCGTTTTAAATTTTCGAATTTTCTGTTGCTTTGATATATCAGCTTCCAGCATTATCAGCACTCTTGTTCTCAATGTTCTGTTAAATTAAATGTCAAGAGGTGATGACTCATGCCTCACTGGTACCATCTTTCACTTTATCATACGAAATATACGTTTTTGACTACACCATTCTTTTCTGTAGTACTTTGATATGTAGTGACACTGCTTAAGATTTCAAAGAGTTCAAGGCTATGTGCCCAATCCTTCTCTACTTCTCTGAAAAGAAACCACCCAGAACAAACACCGCTTAAACTCTTGCCCTGTAAGCTGAAGCCTGTTGCCAGATGTCTAGTTTTACACCACAGATGCAAACTTCACAAAAAATTCTGACTGTATCTGTGTTAGTATCATCTCTTTGAATGGCAAATGTGGAATTTCTACTTGGCGTAGTTTGCACTAGGGTGTTGGCATAGGAAATATGGTGAACCCAGGAGCAGTGAAGTGTCATTTTGTGATCCATAAATTCCGGTAGGACTCTTGTTAGATTGAGTAACCAGGTAGAGTTAGCAGAATCAGGTGGCTGCTTTGCCCACTTCTAATCAGACTCAGCATGCCTGCTGTTGTGCTAAGCAAACATCTTGCCCTCTAATCAGCTGACCATTTCAGGTTTAGTTTTATTCTAGTTCTTAATCTGAGGCTACGTTTAAGAAGTCATGAATTACTGTAGATAAGGATGGGTTTAGGTGTCTCACTAAAACTTCTTTCCATTTTCCCATAGGTGGCTGTACTAAACCAAGATGAATGTGTTTAACCTTAGTTTAAAAGCTTGGCTAGTTTGGAATTAAGAAATTCTAACTTAGGAATCAAAGTCCCCAGACAGCAAATAGTCTCAAAATGTCGAGTGGTAAGAACGTAAGTAAAATATCTTGCCTTAATTCTTTGGCTCTAAGTAATAGTTTATTTGGAATGAAGTTGGAGTAAGTAACTCAGTAAGGTAAGAACCTGCTCATGACATTTTTTGCACCACAACCTGTGTTTGAAGTAGACGTTTGATGAGATTAGAATATGTGACCATCTTGCATGTGTAGATATTAAAGCTAAGAATTAATGATGCTTCATAACCTCAGTGGAGAGGAGCTTCAGTGTGCTGTACTGAAAAGCCTTCATTTGATAGTTGAAAATGGAACAGCTGAAGAAAGATCTTTTTTTAAAAAAAAAAATACTACAGGCTTTATCTTGCAGGCTTTTATGAAAAGGTGACATGAAAGACAGCAGATGGATTTATCTTTTCACTTAGAAGCAAAACTATGAATGAGCTTCACATAAACAGATCTCTCAGCCAAATATAGCTTGACAGTAATTCTATAAGATTCATCAAGTCAAGGAAGGTGATTATATGTGACGCCACGAAATAATGTGAAAGTAGGGTATCTCATATGATTTCAATATTTCAAACCTGAGTTCATAAAATACAACTTTTTGATGAAAATGCTGTCCTGTGCTGCAACAATTCTCATCTTCATGTATTCTTTAGAATGATGAATAGATCTTATTTTATAACTTTCAAATTCTAATCTCCAGTAATCTTAAGCATTATGGAAACACTTCCTAGACTGCAGTAGTACAATGACTTTTGACTACTGTAAAATCGTGAAAGTGAGTTTTTAAGCATTTAAAACAGTTTTCCTGAAGATCAGTCTAACAGGTATGTTTTACATATCTTACTTAGGCTGTCAATATAATAGTGGCTTCAGCTACGAAAAACCCAGGCAAAACACACAGTCAAAAAATATATCATGATGATGAACTGAAGTCTTGCTTCCTTCTTTTTGTAATATCCAAAGGTGAGTCTGTGCTGCCACGGAATAAACTGAGATATTTCCTTAATTTATTCTAGTGTAATGTATATTTATAAATGGCAAATTTTGTAACAATTACTTCTGTAAAGCGTACTTAAAGTGTACATATTATATCACCTACTAAATCATGGATAACCAACCTTTTGGTTTGCTTGGGCCATAATGAGTGAAAAGGAATAGTCATATTCATGTCAACTGAAAAAGGAGTTGTGAATATGCAAAAAAAAAAAAAAAAAAAAAAAAATTGAGGACATTTTTTGAAAATCTTGAATCCTGTCAACATTTCCTTTATCAAAACTGAAAGCGAGGCTGTTCACAGGACTGTGTTTTGCCAACACATCAAAGTTCCTGTAGTTATTATTTGTATAACTGGAGTTTGTCATAATTTAAATTTAATTTTAAATGCCGTTATGGCTTGAAACCAGCACAGATAAGTTGATTTTTCACTTTGAAGGTGCATATGCAATTCCTTTAAATGAGTGGTTAAATCCACTGAAAATGCAAAATCTGTGAGCCATTTTTCATCTTCAGGTTCTGGTAAAGATTTTCCTTTGGGTTCCATAAATGACTTGATTTCAATTCACAAATCATAAAATCTTATTAGCATTTTACACCAACTTAGCCACCTTCCTTTAGAAAAATAAATGATGACCCCATAAACAACACGGTTCAATCCATTGGACTTTATGAAATTTGTAGTTTGATGATTTGCATGACATTATCTGCTTTAAAGCTTTCTCCCATAAATTTTCTTGATGTACAATGCAGTGGTATTTCGTTGAACATGAGTTGCTGGTAGCAATTCTATCAATAAGTTTCTCTTTTTCACTCACCATTGCTGAGGCACAATCAGTAGCTATACCAGATATGTTGACAAGATATTAAAAAAATTGCTTTAACATAACATTTACTGTCTTATACAAATCAAGAGATTCGGTTGTATCTTTCAATAGCACCAAGGAAGCACTAATTTCTTTAGTGATGTTATATTTGTTATCAATACCTTTAATGAAAATGGCAAGTTGAGCTGTATCTGTGGCATCTGTACTTTCACCTGTTTCCCAAGCATAAAATCTGAAATAAGCAGCTTTATTCTCCAAATTTATTTTGTTAGATTTTCCTGTTTCTTGAGTTTGCCCAGCTACAGTCTGGTAAAACAAATTGATTTTAGAAAAGTCTTCATTTTTATCAGGGCACATTATATCTGTCATGCTTTCCATACACTGCTTAATAAATTCACCATCGGGAAATGGCTTTGATTCTTTTAGCAATCACATAACAGAGTCTGTTTGAGTTTTAACTTTTTGGAAATATTTTGTTGAGATGACAGATTTGTTTTCAGTTTTGCTATTTTGTTTTTAAGGAGCATTCCTTGATATGCATCGAATTTGGCAATGTTTCTGCAGATAATGTCTTTTCCAATTGTGATCTTTGAAAACCAACACTGTTTCCTTACAAATTAAGCGCATGTTATTTGTGTTGACAAAAAATTATTCATCTGCCCATTTTTCTTTGAACACTCTTCCTTAATCCACAATTTTTTTGGGTTCTGTTTTCTTCTGAGATGCCATGATGTAGATTGAAATGTTAGTATTGGCGGTCACTGCGTCTTTTCTCACCAAGTGGCCACATGTACATGATGGGTGCGAGAAGCAGCCAGCACAGTCGTGCCCTTCGTGTCCTTTGGCTTCAGCCCAGATGGTGTCAATCATATATTGGTGATTTGATTGTTCCTGTGCAATGGGTGTGCACCAGGAGAGAGCCACTACCACAGTGGTGCAGAGCAGGGGATGGCTGCAGTATGAGTTGTCCAGGGATGCATGTGGCCCAAGGGCTGTAGTCTAGATAGGTATGCACAAAATCATATAGGCTCCTAACTTTCATGATTAGGTTAGAATCAGATGTCTAAAATGCCTCTGTAGGTTTGGATTTGCAGGTTTCACTGCTTATAGAATTATAGTATTGATACTCTCTATTTTCTGTCTTAATAAGTGCCTCTTAGTATTTAGACGCTCTATAGTACGGTTTCTCAAGATCACATGTATACCTAAATGGTCTTCAATCTACTGGAAGTCAGCTAGCTGAATGTCATCTGATTACATCAAATTTTACTTTTTTTTCTCATTAAAGAGTTAAAAACATGTATTGAATATAATAAAGATGCATGCAAGTGTTCTGTTTGTTTTGTTGAATTGGATAATTATATATTTTTTTTCTTGAACTGGTCAAAGCATAGAGGTTTTTCCTTTTTAAAAAAATCTTTACATGGTTTCTGTACTATTTGATTCAGCTGTCATATGTCTTTTAAATGATTAATTGGTAACCCAAAGCACAGCACCAGAAGCGAATATCCTTGTTGATGAGTCTGGAAGATCATGTCTGAACACACAGAGTTGGTGAGTTGTTCTGCAAAATTTCATTTTCACAAACAGATGGCATGTAGAAATGGCTTGTGCACAAGAGTAGTGGGCAAGCCAAAGAAAGAGCTGGCACTATAGCTTACAGGAATTAAACTAACTGTTTGGGTTCACAGATACAGCAATCTCATATGTTTGCCCAGCTACAAGAGCTCTACCAGACCTGCGATAAATTGGGTTTTGCTGGTATTCTATTGCCAAATAGTGGTTGTCCAACTTCAGGCTAAAGACTGAATTAACAAGAAAGAAAAGGATACCAAAGTTTTCTGCCAAGTTCTATGTAATTACACTGATGTCAAGCAGAATAATCCGTTCCCTAGTTGCACTGAAGAATAAAAATCCACAAGTTCTATAATGACTATGAAATTTGTGAGCAAACGAGTAAGATTAGTGATGTTGGCAGTGTTTAATGGAACAACAATCTTTCTTAGTGAACTCTTTTCACTGCAGAGGAGGTTAGGTGTATTTTTTAAGGATGGATTTAAAGCAAATTTCTCTGAGCAGGTTTCCAAATCGGGCTCTTAGGGAGATGGTATTTTTTGAAGAGGATATCTCAGGTTAAATGTCTGGCTGCATTGTTAGGCTCTTAATTAGAGTTCTCTTCTATATGGGCTCTAGGGTGATGGTAGGAGTAACTCTGCGGGGAGCTCTGTGTAAAGCTAGCTGTAAGTACCTCAATTTTTAGGCTTCGCTTCTGTGAAAGAAGACCTGAGTAATATGGAATAGATTAAATCTGGTGAGCTCTGTTGAGAAGGCTTCTAGGGACCTTTTAAAAAGTGTTATAAAATGCTGGTGAAGAGCACGAGTAAACAAAATGTGAGAAAAAATATAGATTTCTTTGAACTCTTCTGTATCAATTTACTGTTTGCCAACTGGATTGTTTTAATGGCTTTATTTCGGAGTTATTCCTAAGGTAATAGCAAAACAGTTGCAGGATGCCTCCTTACTTTACCAGGAGGGTCTGTACTAGTGTTTCTGCTGTTGGGTTCAATTAAAAAAAGTGTTCAGAATGTAACAATGCTCCAGGCATTGTGTGCTTATGGGTCAGGCATGAGAGCTGCCTTCATACTTTTGAGATGCTATTTCCTTAGAAGAGTGAGTCTTCCCTTGTCTGCGTTGGCTGGGCTCTAGAAACCCTTAAGGAAGATATGCTGAAGTCCTCAGGTATGTGTATTAAACATGTTCATTCAAGAGCTGCTCTCAGGTCTCCTCGGAGCCTTCTCTTCTCCATGCTGAACAGCCCCAGCTTTCTCAGCCTGTCCTCCCTGTGGAGCTGTTTCCTCCCTTGGATAATTTTTGTGTATCTCTGGAAACGCTCCAACTTTATGTCTTTAACAATAAAATTTTAATGTAGAACTTTGGTTAACTTTCTTTCCTTAATGTTTGGAGAATTTCAGTTGTTGTAATGCAGCAGACAGTTATCTATAAGTTTGCTAGTAATAAGTATTAATTGTTATTCCAGGTAAAACAGTAACAGTCCATGTTACTTCACAGAGCAAATCCTCTTTCCTGCTTCTCCTTTCTCTAAGGAGATTTTAGTGGTGGTGGCTGTAAGGTTTCCCTTACAATAGGTTTCCCACATAATAGAACAACATCAGTTTTATAGAAATAATAAAATTACCCGCAGAACAAGAGTCTAATCTCTTTGGTAGAGTATGTAAAGTGGTCTTATTTAGGTAAAACTCACTGAAGAAGTTTGTTATGGAGTTAATTAGGATTTTAGCTTCCTGCTATTTATCTTTATACTCTCTCAGGTATGCAGGCTCTCTGCCTCTTCTTGTTTCAGGAAAGCCACCTATTACCTATGCAGATCTGAAGTGAAATCAAGAGCTAGTCATTTTACTGTGTAGAGAAATCAAGTAAGTGAAAACTTTTGGGCAAGGGAATTATTCTATAATACAAAACTTTTAGCTAAGTCACTAACATTTTCAATGTTTGCACTGGAGAGTGAGCTGATCCTGTGAACTTAGATATATATTTCTAATTGCTTCAGGATATCACTTCTGTGTTGTTTTAAGATGGTACAGAAGATTGATTCAAAGCATAATGCTAACAGCTAATGAAGTCTTGAGTGAAGATAAGGACTTTCAGTATTTCCCAAGATTGGGAAATACTTTAAGCATGAACTCAAATTTATCAAGTATACTCAGTAGAGCGATTTTTGTTGCACTGTATCTATAGTACAACTTTAAAAAGTACCGCTACACATTAAAAAAAATACCTTCAAAAGAACTTGCAAACACGGAGGAAAAGGTTTGCCACTTTCAGAATATTTGAGACCAAAGTGAGCAACAAATGATCTCTGGTAGAGAGTAATTAATGATGTAATGTGCTGAAATGAATACATATGACAGGCTGCAAATGCATTCACAATACTTTTGCGGATGATTCTTACTTGGATCAATGCATTAACTATGCTTCTTTTCTTTTTTTTAATGCCACATAAACAATTGACTTAGTTCTCAAGAGCATAAGGATTCTTATGAATCTCATTTCATAAGAAATAATAATTTTCTGGAAATAAAAGATGGTGATCGTTAATTAAGTCTTTTAAGACTTCTTGAATTCCAAATCATACATGCAGTAAATGAGTGTTGGTAGTAGGCAGTGAGTTCTTGGTATCTGAATCTGTTATAGAGGAATTATATTGCCCTAGATGTTTGCTGGATTATAAATGACACGTTTACTTCAATACTACCTCAGAGTATTTTGTGACTGAAAAGATAAACAATTTTGTCAATAGTAAATTGTCCTGTACTTTATTGATCTCTTAATAACTTACAACTGTAAAACAGGCAATAAACCGCAGCAATAACTTGTTTCCCCTAAGCAATACAGAGACCAGATTTTGAAGAGTAGTGATTCTTTTGTATCAGGGAGTGGATTATCTTCATTTATTTTATTTCTTAAATTCTCATGCAGCTCTCCAGTTGCTATAGAAGAATAGGCTCCCATTTATCCATCGCCTGCAGTGCTCTGTTAATAGAGAAGTCAGAAAGTATGCTTGCCATTGGTTTATTATGTTGCGTGAAAGTAGCTGGTGACAGCATGCACAGCTGCTGCTGAAAATGACATTTCTGACAGTTTGTGATAGCTTGAGTACCTGACTACTTAAACAGTATTGAAAGACTTTGTGAATTGCAGTGTGTGTGTATATATATATATATATATATATATATATATATATATATATATCCAATATATATGACCATACCTTAAAAATTGTAATTCCAGTTCATTTATATTTGTTGAACTCAAAGCATTTATTAAAACATACAGAAAGGATGCTGAAAACAGAGAGGTCTCCCTTCCAGCTCCTTATGGTTCTGCTGATTGCTAATTGAACTTCAAAACTTCACACTATTTGCTTGAGAGAAATGGTCTGCTACGTTGTTCTATAGAATTTTCATAAAGTTACCTTTCTTTATTGCTATTTTTTCCACTTCAAACCTGCACGTTGAAGTCTTAATTGAATTCCAAGTGTGATAAAAGGACATATACTGAGCAGGGTGGAATGAGAAATGTCACTCAGTTTCTGTGTGAATGCCATGTATTCAAGTAAATCACCTTGATTTTTGCCTAGCTGAGTGTGTGGTGTTAAATTAAAAAAAAAGAAAATTTTAATTAAAGCTTGTGAAGAATATTCAGAGCTAGTTACTTGTATTAGAACACATCAGTTACACCTACTGTGAATCTGGTTAGCAGATGTGTTTCTCTAAGATAATTCTCTGCTTTCTTTTGACTTACTATAAACATATCCAGAAAATGGTCTATTCTGATGTGTTAAGATTGCTTTGGAAAAGACAGGAGCCTATTTAATCAGCATAAAAGAAACAGAATGCTGTAGAAAATATAACACAAGATAGTAGCTTCAAAGTATCTAGTTTTGTTCCTTTAGCATCTCGCTTGAAGTATAACACAGCTTAAAAAAAAAAAATAAAAATCAATCAACTTATGTCTCTGGGGAAATCGATGTGTGGAAAGTAGATGACAATGAAATGTGTAAACTGACAGATATTTTTACTCAGCAGAGGGTTTTAGAGCGAGAAGGCACAAGAACTTAAAAAGAAGCCAGCATGTCTCCTTCCCCACGTGATGTTATGAAGAAAAGTAGGATAATTTTCAAGTGTCCTACAGTGCTAACTGTATGATACATCATAACAGATTGAGATGACAATTTACATTCAGCAGAGCCACTGTATGACAACGCTGCATGTAATTCTCTGCCTATTCTAGGAGCAGGTAGTGCAAAAATGAGATGGCTAGGTGTCTAAATCACATAAATGACTGTTTTGCCTGTCACTGTTATAGATAAAAGCCAATAACAACAAATAAAATAAATTACCTGAAATTGAATTTTAAATCAAATAACTTACTATTTCTGTATTTCTACCGATGGCATTTATTAAGAAAGCTTCAGTAACAACATGTGGCAACTTACTGAAGCATGCTTTCACAGCAGTACAGTGGAGAATGTCTTGCATTAGTTCCATTACTGCTCCCAGAATTTCAGGCATTATTCTGTACCCATTAGTTTGGCAATTTCACCCCATAGCGCCTCAAGCATTTGAGGAACAGAAGGATGTCTGGTAACCATAACCTGAGAAATGAGAACTAACAAAACCAAGCGTCCAGCTGCAAGACAGCTTTCTCTAAATAAAATGGCTATTGTGTGTGGCTGCTCAAGCACAGGAATCTGTCCCTTGAATAGGATTGATTTGAGTGGATTCTTTTTTTAATAGGGTGTGTGCTACACAGAGAAATTAAATTTTAATTCCATTTCAGAGACTTGGTATGCTGGTTTACAGGTAGGAATTAAATAAAAGGCTTTAAAAAGTTCTGAACTCTAAAAGAAGTGGAAGAGTCAGAGAAAAAAAAGTGAAGTGATTGATTTTCTATGTTTGATATATCCACCTGACTTGTTTCACTTAGAAGCAAAAATTAACATAAAAAAAACCTTAGGAACGTGCAAATCAACATCTGGAACTGCAAAGCAGCTCAGCAGATGTTAGCTGTAAGCACTTGTTCAATCCCATTGAACTCTATTAAGTTAGTGATAGACTTAAGCAAAAGCCTTTTAGTGTCCTTTATGACAAAGGCCAAAACTATCTGCCATTTCTTTGTTCCTTTTAGGATCCGCTTTTCCTAAAATAATAAAGTAAGGATGAAAGTTTTGATCTGTTTGATCTTCTATTACTGTTGCTTTCAGTAGTGCCTTAAGACTTTACAGCTTGCAAAGATAATTATTTGGGTATTTTTGAATCTTTTATATCTCTATATGAATTTATGAAGCTCTCATAGAAAAGCATTTTGCTAAATTCAAATTATTGACATTTATATTTGAAAGGAAACCCGTTCTGGAAAAGCTTCATCACTCAGTCTTTTGTCTGCATATGGCATCATGCCTCCATGCAAGGGAAAGATTTGTTACTGAGTTATACGTGGAGGGCTGTGTGTATAAATTCAAATGAATTTACTTATTCAGGCAATGGCTGTGTTTTTGTAGCTGTGCCTTGAATTTTTCAGGCTAGTGTCTGATAGTTTGTTCTGAACATGATTTTAGCTTAACTAAAACTGTGATTAAAGCCCATTTCAGTTTTTCCAAGCTGGTTGCTTGGCAAAGCATCAGTATAATATCAGCAGCTATTGCATATAAAGTAGCCTGTTTTAAGTCAGTGCTGTACAGTGAGTCTTATTCAGCATTGGCTTAGCAATAATTTACTCATTGGAAGTGCACCCAGATTTATGCTGGCTCATTATTCTAAGAGAGAATTGCAGGGAGGGCTTTGTAGCATGTAACCATGGAAGCACAGCTAGTGAATGGCATCCCACTGGACTGAACCATCCAGACATTTTTTTTCCCCTAGGAGAAATTCACTAAATGTGGTTGATTTTTAAAGTCCAGCTGTTGCATTTAAGGAAATTGTGTGCATCTCAACAGCATTCAGATTCCATGTAATTGATCTGTTCAGTTTGAGAAAGAATCTCGTCCTTATATGCAGTCCCCTAAATTAAACTGTGTTCTTTGTGGGAAAAGATATGGAGGGATATGTTTGGAGAGCAATAGCCCGTGGTCTATATTTTATTGAAATGTGACTAAGAGCAGAGGGATAAAAGACTTGAGCTACTATATGACTGTTGTTATCAGTGTAATTGAAACATGCTTAAGTTTAAAAGTGTGACTGCCATATAAAATGAGAAACCTGTGAAGGATTAGGTTTTTATATACATTAATTTCTAATTACCAGTATGATTAGGTAATAAACAATGGTTTTGTATTAAATGACAATATAATTATTTTAGTAATTTTAAATAATATGTTCATTGAAAAACATTAAGAACAGTATTGCCATGGTTTTAGTCGTCATTTTCAAGTCATGATACTGTCAGAGAGAATTTAAGACAGAACTCTATTTTAAAGATTTTATTATTATTGTCTTAATTATTTTGATATGGGTTAAAATTTCATCAATAACTGCATAATGGTAATTGTTTAGTGTATCTCTGTGGTGATGGGTGATGTCTGCTTGTTACTTTGCAAGCAGTTTGCTGGGCCATTTTGTATATTGCTCCCTCTATTGAAACATTTTCTGTCTATGGCTAATTGTCCTTGTCTTATGATAACAGAACTGACAAATAAACAATGATGATGCAATGGTACTTAATGACACTGCAATGGTCTGAAGCCATTGTAAGTGTGCACCCCAATTAGATGCTTATAGGAAGATAGGGATGCCTAGATACAGTGCACTGAAGTCTTGGGAGTAATAGAAGTACATGTTTAATCATAGATTTCTCATCAGTTTTTCCTTAATTACGTGATTTGATGACATGAAGCCTATCCTGGCCTTCTGTCTTTTGCAATGTGTGTCATTTTCTGGTGATCCCCTAATAAAAGGGACTTGCAAGGGGCTAGCTCTGATTATTTTTTTTTCTGTGTTGATGCCCTCTGAGCTAAGGGAGAAACATGAAGCTGTTCATTGTTATTTTATTCACTAAGGGAAAATGTTTCTACAGTGTTTATAATGATACCATTTATTTTGCAAGGCGATATGTTTCCACACAGTTTTGAATGACAGTGGTAGTTCTAATAATAATGTTCTTTACTAAGTGATATAGGAAGTAAGATAGTCAGCCCAGAAAAATGCTAGCAGTAGTTTCCTTTTAAAACAGAACAGAACAACCACCCCCCAGGCCCCAAACACCAAACCATGTGAATAAAACTAGCAAAAGAACAACAAAAAAGCTGTAGAAAAATTATTTGACTCTTCTATTCTATTCGCCAGCCTTTCACCAGAACAATGACAAAAACGCCAGATACCTTTTATTTTCCAACAGATTTATTCAGGTTAAATTTTGCTAAGTGGTAACCACAGTGCATTGGGCAAAGCTGAAAGCCATGAAAACTTGCAATACAACTTACATCTCACTAGGAAGAATTGTCAGGAGATCCTAAAAATATATTTTTGTTTTTCCTGTTGCCAGTGCGACTGTCAACTGAAAATTCAGATGTGGCAAAGGACTCTGAATGTCAACTAGCAGGATGCATGTTTTCTGACAATCTCTAGGTAAGTCGTGGGTCATAGCATGAGAGTTTGTGCACACACTCATTTCAGATGCCTTTCCCTCAGTTGGTCTGGTATACGAGAGAGCTTAGTACTGCTTGACTTTTCTGATGATGCTGTGGGATCTTACTGTTTCAGAACACCGCTTGTGAAGCAGGTTTTATACTGGAGCTGTGTGCTAGCTTCTCTAATGCTGATGAAAGCAGTGACAGCAAAGAAGTGAAAGTAACGTGTCTTCTGTCTTCTGCATTTGCTCTCTCTCTGCAAAGTTAACCATGGTTTCAACTTGTTAGCAGTGTTCCCTGGTACTTGCTGTCACTATAGAGACCTTTCTGCTGCAGACTGGAAGTGGTGCACGCTATGCTGGCTGTGGCCTTTTGCAGTGGGTTGCGTGTGCACACAATTACAGTGGCTCACAAATGAGGGCAGTGCTGCTGGAGTATTTCATTTTTGCTATTAAATGTATCCAGTGCACACCCCTACTTCTACCACAGGTATAGCATGCAGGATTTGGTGCTGTAGCTATGTTGTCCTTGTGAGCATTAGCAGCAGATTGAAATATTCAGTTACTGTAAAAAGTAGAGTTTGGATGTGAGAAATACTCAGTGTGATCATAAAATTTGTTAGTCAGACTTATTAACAGAACAGGCCTTATGAAGTTGTTTATAAGTAGGTATTGTGAAGAATGTCACTATAAGCACTGATCTCTTGCTGTAGCCTTTTATGCAGTCAGCTAAACCTGTTGATAAAGCAAGCTGTCAAAATTATGCAAGGACAAGAAAAAGAGGTATTAGATAGCATTTATGCATCCAGTTAAATAAAATAATGGTATATCCTTTAGTATGTGGGAAGTTGGAGAAAGAGAAAGCTTTAAAAGAGCTAAGTGAGGACTCAGTGAACAATAAAAAAAGCCTGATGTTAAAACAATGCCCCTGTTTTATCAGAAAGTTTGTTAATATTTATTTCTGAATGCTTTGACTTGGAAGGACATTCATTAGAGGACAAGGTAGGAGGGCAAAGGAATGAGATAAAGATGGTAGTTTTGAAAATGTTGCAAATATTTGTCTGCCATTTTAGACACAGGGAGATACAAGAAGTAGAAATGTGCAAATCTTGGGCATTTATAGAAATGAAGAAAATGTGAGTAAGAGGAAAAGCTTATAGTTGTTTTCTGTACTGATTTTCATATATCATCAGCAGCTAACAAATCATTTAAATAGATCCATGGAATGCTGCAGTCAATTATTCAGCAACAACTTGCACATATTTTTTTCAGTCTTTCTGGAAATGCAGCACCAGTTGAGTAGTTACACTGAAGGAAAAAAAAAAGTATCTATACTACTGATAGTTAGAACATTAGCTTCAGGGAATCATTAAAGCATACTGCTGGTATACAAACTGGCACTGTTTAGTTTTAATGCTTTGGTCTTTGCCTAATTTGTAATTACAGTGCTTAATCAAGGCTTGAATTCATATTCTTACCAAGATATTTAATTTCTTTTTTTTTTTTTTTTGTAGCCTTTCATACCTTCTTTAAGATTCAAGTGATTTCTGTTTTTATGTGATTGCTCAAAGGGCAATAACTGTGTTTTTTCTCAAACTAATGGAAACTGTGCTAAAGCTTGAGACCAGCTAGATTTCATTAGGTATGGTGAAATGAGAAGCTGAGGAGGCCAAGTTCTTGCCTTAATGTGAGCTTCCACTCTCCTCGGTATGGCGATAGAAATATATAATTTAAAAGGAAGATTGTATTACTGCTCGGTGCAATGACTCAAAGTGCACAGTTTTTCAAGCAAGAACATTGTATTTTAGGGGTTGGAAGATACTCTCCCGTACCAGATGAGATCACTGACACATTTGGCCTATTTTCATTTGGCAGTGATCGTTGTATTTTTGAAGAAGGGTAACTCCAATTCAGTGTAACCTGACACAAGCTGTAATGCTGTTCATGGTTTGATGGGTTGGATCAGGTGATGCGCAGATAATTATCTGATTATTTTTATATTACCTATTATGCAAATGAGCTTTGCCCTCCTTTTTGTAACAATCAGTTTTAAAGCCTGACTTAGTAGCCGGTCTTGGAAAAGCAAGAAGTAATTTTCTGATTTCTCTGGAATAACTGCACAGTAAATCTTCAGCAACAGAAATCTGCATGAAAGACTGAGACAAGCCCCATTCCCTAATAGGAATTTAATGGCAAAGCTCCAGTGTGCTTCCTGGGGCGCAACGTTACTTGAGATAGTTTCAAAATTCATCCATTGAGATCTAGTGCGGAAATGCAAAACTTTGATTTATAGCATTATTTTCTCTTTGTTTGAGGCATGGTTGTGCTCTGCCATTTTGAAATCTTCAGTACATATTGAGAAAGGACAGGATTTTTGTGTTTTTTTTTTTTGTGTGGCAAAGTTGGCTATTTGTGTAGTTTGAATGTTGTTACCCCAGGAGCAGTATCTGATCCTGCAGTTAAGTGGTGCAGAGTGATTTATATTCAAGCTCTTCGGGACTGGTGGTGAACTGGATCCATCAACAAGTTTTGTTGGTCTGTTCTGGTATAAGACATGACAAAATAATATTTTGGTGTCTTTTTATTGCTTCCTGTATATGAAGCAATATGTTACAGATTACCAGAGTAGTGCTGTGTAACATGAATGTTCAAGGGGAAGCGCAATACCAGCTGGCATTGTTTTAGAGGCCTGTGTAGCATATTAAGGCTAATGAAATTTTACCTGTGCTGAGTTACAGGAGCCATTCCTAGTGGAATTGCACCACATAGTCAAGTGTGGTGTGTGTGTTGATGTGCTGTAATTTTTTTCTGCTTGCTTGTTTTGGAGGTTTGGGAGGTGGGCTTTACAAGGAGTGAGATATTGATGTTTTTTTGTTTTAATTTAGAGAAGTAGTTCACACCACCTCAGGGAGCCCAAGTCTAAAGTAATTAATACACATCACACAGACTGTCAGGGGATCTAAATCCAAGCACTAACCATGTAGCTATCTTAACTCTGTTTATAGATGTCCAAAGTCATCTAAGCAAGTACAGTCTTGCAGGTAGGTTTTAAAGCAAGTCTATCAACCTTAGTGACCTATTTGTGGGAACAGGATAGATAACAACTTTTGAGTGCTCTGAAAATTGAGATGTTTTTTGCGTTTTATCTGTTTATCTGAATAACATTAAGTTGTTCATTTGAAATCATTCTGGATGACTGAAACAGGTGATTACACAAACGTGAAGGCTGGTGAATGTCTTTGACAAACGCTAATAGAGATGAAGTCTTCTGTAGATCCTAGTTTGCATTCAAAGCCCTAGATGACTACCTTCACTTTCTTGAACGTTATGTCAGTTTACCTACACCATCTCTACCTTCAGTGTCCGTTACCACTGTGTTTGTGCTGTGGGGTGTTGCATATGGTGGCTGGTTCCCTGTGTGCTGTGTTTTCAGCCTGCTACTTTCACTGGCCAGTTGGCTGCTGTCTATGGAAAGAGGCACCCTTAGTAGAGGTAATAACGGTATGTCAATCTCATTGTACAAGTAGATTCTGAACTTGTTGACAATCAGGATGGGCACGGTACTTTTGCTAGCATAAAAATTTGCTTGCAAGAGAAAATAGATCTCTTTCCGCAAAAAATTTTCTACCACTGATTTTTTATGATCTTTTCTGTCCCAACAGTCCAAGTCAACTTTCTTTTTTTTTTTGGTCTTTTTTTTTTTTTCTGAAAGAAGCCACACTTTGTTTACTCCAAGGGCTGAACTTGACTATTCACATTTAGAGGAATAAAAACAGAAGGTGCATCCCTTGGAGTTTTATATAGTAATCTCATTAGGGAGACTCAATTACTGGGACTAGATCTCTTTTCTCCTGTTTGACTTCATGTTTCATGGCATTTTCTCTGTACAGTAGCTGAGAACTTAAATCCCTTGATAGAGAAGCTGAAGAGCTACGTGTTTGTGGAGAAAAATCCTGTGTTTCTGCAGCTGGTTATTACTCCAGTTTTCTTAGCATAACCGGCACCTTGACCAGGCACTACACATAGGCAAGATTCTGGGAATAGGGATCAACTAAGATGCAATTTTGTTAGTGCATCTGCTGCATGAATGTCCAACCTTTTGGCTTGCCTGGGCCGCACTGAGTGAACAGGAGCTGTCCTGGGCTGCATGTAAATTAAGTAGGTCACTCCAAAAGCAATGTCTCCTATCTGTTTCCATGGAAACTACAACAGATAGAAAGAGAACAATAATGCTATTTGATGGAGCAAACTCCCAGCTACAAAACAGCATTTTTCAACACAGTCACCACTATTAGCTATGCATTTTCACCAGTGATGAGCATGCCATGCTCATAAAAATCTGCACCAGTGGAGGTAACCCACTGTTGCTGTCACTGGTGCATGACGTTATCAAAGGACCATAGAATGGCTTAGTTTGGAAGTGATCTTAAAGATCATCTTGTTCCAACTCCCTTGCCATAGGCATTATGCATGAAAGGAGCTTGCAAACCCAACAATTACCTAGCATCAGATCCTTACTAGGATTCTTTGCAGTTCACGTATTTCAGACTATGTCCACATAGCTGAGAATTACAGTGTGTGTTTTTACTTTTCTGTTTCTGGGAGCATTAGATAAAGTGCATTAATGTTGTTTACAGTGAGTTCAGAATAGCAGTAGCAGTAGTTATGGTCAGACTTTGGATTGAACACCAGTGTATTAGCTGCTGACTTCAGGTCTAAGTTGTGTACATACCTTTGTTTGTTTGTTTTGTGACATATTTGTTAGCTGTCAGGGGAGTTGTAATTCTGTAGTTCCTTCCAAGGCAAATGTTAATCATGAAAATAAAATTGCAGTGTCACTGGGGTAACAAATCTTTAGACTGATACTTTAGAAAAACTTTGCAAATAATACTCTTTCCACAAATAATTCCAGTCTTGACACAAGACAGTCAAATTACAGTTCACAATCAGAGAAGGAAAGGATGAAATATAGTTCTGTTGTGGTTGGTAGTGAAACTTCCCTGGACAAGAGTATAGGCAGACTTATTTTTGCCCTACAAATACAGATTTACAGGGAGTCTTCCTTTTCTTGACTGTTCCATGCAGAACAACAGAAAAAAAACAAACAAGGAAGCATTCACAGCTGAGAAATGTTACATTTGCTGAAGATCTGAAGCCTAATGCCTATGGCTAGCTTTTGGTTGCATCAGGTTGACAGAAATCATCCAAAATGTTGGCAGTTACAAGCTGCATTGGCTTTTCAAAACTTTTATTGGGAAACATTGATTGAAAGATTAGATAAAAAGAATGAAGGAAGGGGAAGAGAAAAAGTTTATCAGGTGTTCTGTGGATTCTGCTTATCAGGTCCAATGCAATCATCTATCTGTGTCCTTCTTTTCCTATCTCCTGTCATCTGAGTTCTTATTCATCCATTTGCTCTACACTTCTAAGCTACGTGCTTTTGAACTGTATTATCTCTTTTCTGCACCTGTACCATGTCTAGTAGAGTGGGAATCAGGCCTATAGATGTTACTGGAACAAAAACAGATAATGAGAATGAAGGAGAAAATTTTTTTTTTGATTATTATTAAAGTAGTATTTTTCAGTTGATGTGTGAAAGTGTACAGCCTCTCTGTTTCCATTAAATGATCAGTAAATTATGTTAAAATAAAATGAAGGAGGGGTGGAGGGAACCTATGCATTGTGGTAATCCACAAAAAAAATTGGAGTGTCCAAAATTCCATAAGCATAAGGAATGAAAGGTCAGGAGGAGCAGACAAACACCATTAAATTACAGAACTTGTTTTTAAACTTCATTTATTTCCATCACCCTTTCCAAAATACCTTATGCTATCTAAAATACATAGTCTTTCAGTTTAGGTAACATGTAAAATTATGAGAGTTTATTGTAATTTCTAATAATTTGCAGCTCATCTATCTGTAGTATAATTAAAAATGGAATTTGAACTCTGTTTCTTATGCTCTTCCTAAAGACATGAATTTGGAGCAAAATTTGCATAATAACATTTGCTTTTGTCGATGTTCCAAGCAGGAATATAATTAAAAAGGTGAAAGGCTTAAGAGATGATGGTTCATAATGTACTTATTAAAACTCTGATTAGAATAAAATGTCTAAGGAAAAAGGATTAAGCTTCTTTTGTGTTTCATTTTTGATTTTTCTCATTATGTGTATGGTGAGCAGATAACTCAGTAGTGCTTTAAGAGAAAAAGCATCCTAAGCTACTGCTGCTTGGGCAAACCTATTCAACTGGAGTTTTTAACAGCTGCTCCCAAGCTTCATTAAGGCTCATTATGAGTTGTCATGTAGTGGAGAACTTATATTTTCAGATGATCTGTGCACAGCAGTGAAGATAAAAGTCTATCTTAAGGCTGTACTAAAAAGAACAGAAGATGGTACATATTAAAAATAGATTACTGAAATTCCCTAATTAGCTAGTGTAGACCTTAAAAGCAAAGCACAATCAGAGCTTTAAGGGAAGATGGCAAAAAATGACTCATTTGTGGTTGGACTCTTTAACTCAAGCATGATGTACTCATTAATAAGGATTATTTGCCAGTTATCCTTCCATAACGTATGTGTATATGTATACATGTTCATGAGTTTTTTGTTTCCCCCCAAAACTTAATGCCCAGGTGGTCTGTTGAAGAATCATCTTCAAAACTGGTTTCCATGAAAACAGACATAGAGATTGTAATTCCAGTCTAATTTTTCCTTGAAACTCTCAAAATATTAGTTTCTATAACTAAAAAAATCCAAATACTTAAGGTGGAGTAGAGCTTCAGATGTGAACAACTCCAATTTCTATGGAGGGCAGTGTAGGGAGAACAGTAATAATTGAGATCTGTTTTGCAGCAGTGTAAGATAGCGTGTTCTGATGTCGTTAGAAAAAGATCTAGGCAATAAACTGCTTTGCATGAAGACTATTGTTTTTACAGGGACACATGATGTACAAAAGAAAAATGAATATTCTGGATAAAATTCATCTGCTGCTGATGGTTTGCGTCATAAGTGCTATTTAGCTTCAGACTAAAAATAAACATTTCCAGACCTGCTCTTATTGTTCTGCCTTCATCTTCATAAAAAGAACAGTTCCCCACATTTTGCAGATGTTTTTATTTGGTGTTTGCAGGTATTTTCCTGCCTCAACTTGTCTGTACTTCTGAATTTGCTTTTTGTGTGGATTCCAGTACATCTGCCCCTCCAGCCCTCTTAATTAGTAATGAATTTCCAAAAGCAAAACTGGAAGGATTTAGGCATTTGTCAAACAACATTTAAATGTCCTTTATGTACTTCTGTGCTATCAAGTACAAAATTAGAGATGGGACATTTCAATAAGGTGCAATGTATTGTAGCAAAAATTAAATATAAACTTTGAAACTGGAAATGGGGTGGTGGATATTAGTGTGGCAACATCCATGTGCTATCTGAATGTCATACTGTATATATTTAGCAGAGGGGAGAGGGGAAGACACACCTGCCTGCCCTCCCTTTCAAACTCCCTGGTTTGTCTATTTAATTTGCTGCAAAACTGGAGGAAGCTCTAGAAAAGGTGGCTGGTTTAACTCACTGGTGAGTTTATACTTTGCAAATAGTGATGTGCATTAAGGTTCTGGTTTATTATCCATTGACTTGCATTTAAGTTTGTGATAAACTGAATGATAGTTGCTCAAGTTGATATTTCACAGACAATGTACAAGCCAAAGTATTGCTGGCAGATGCCTGGAAAATTGGGATAAGAAATTATTCAGGTGTAAGCACTCTTAATTTGTAACATATTGTGCAACAAGTAATTTCGTGGACTTTGTTTTATGATCATTTTGTAAAACTGGCATGCAATCTGGTCTAACAGGTTGCTGTCACTAAGGAGAGATCATCTAATAGCAATAGTGATGTCTTTTAGGCCAAGACCTTGAAGTGTTGGCAGAGCAACATACAGTCCTTGCACATTACTGTCTTACAACACTCCAAATTAATGGAGTTGTTGTCAGCATTAAAATTCCTGCATAAAAATTCCTCCCAGATTAAAATGTTCTGTGATGCAAGTAGGGAAAAAAAACAAACCCAAAGTGCTGTTTAACTTCTGTGCAACTAGGGTTTGATCAAACTTTACTTCTTTTTGGAAGTGTGTGGTGGAAGGCATGAGAAAGATGTCTGAAGCAGGTGGATATTGTGAAGTGGCAGCCTTTCATCTGTGGAAGGAAGGCTTACAAATGCTCAGACATCAAGCTCTCCCAGGACAGGAGAAATGTGAATGTGCTCTGTGCAGCGTGCCTGGAAATGCAGTTTCTAACAAAAAGGTCTGAAGGAGCATGGTGAAAATGTCCAGCAGGAAGCTGTGAAGGGCACAGAAAAGAAAGATACCCACAAGGCCACAGAAGAGCATTGTATAAACGCCATCAAGAGACCTTGTATGAAAGATTAGATGAGATGTAGAAAGCTAGAAGGGAGAGAACGTGCAGGAGAAAGACAAAACGAACATTTTGTTCTTCTTGGAAATGTGTTCAGACAGCAGTTGCTTCATTTATAAAGAATCTTCTCCAGGCAGTTAATTAGCTTTGTCAGTCAGCTGTCGTAAACCAGATTATTGAACTGTTTCATATTTGAAATTCTTTAAACTAACATCTTGACATTGCCAGTAGGTGTGTTAATAATCTGAAGACATGAGAAGAATTTATTAGCTTTGGTGTGTCTGTCTGTGTTATGTAGTAGAGAGTTAACTTCATATTATCCAAACACAGCGTGAGCTTTCTCATGAAAGGTTCTAATTGCATTTTGAAAATGCTATTAGTTTACTTTGAAGTGGCAAATAGCAATATTGTTACGTGGGAGGCTCTGTGTACATAATAACAAATCCTAATGGAGCAAATGGCAGCTTTGCCAGTGCTGCAAGTGCTAAAGAGAAGAGTGAAAGAAGGAAGAGTTTGTGGTGTTATTCCCAGCTAGCAGCTTCCAGCATTCCCTGCAATGATTTGATTGCAAACTTGAGCTGTTTTGATGGCTGTCTAAATGCTGAGTTGGGCTGAGAGTGTGCTGTAAATGGTCATATGCATCTATCTGCTCGGTGTAAACATTTTAGTAAAAGTAAACACTTTTAGTAAAATGGAAGTCTTTATTCAAAATAGAGCTACCAATTCTAGCAACACCTGTTACATAGGAATATCCAAAGGTGTGTGTATATATTTGTAGCACTGTTTACTGCTTAATTTGAAGGGCTTTCTTCCCCCATCTGACAGATCAGCCAGAAAACGATAGTTTATTTTCACTATATTCATTGTCATCGTAAATGTTTGCTAATAAATACTATCACATGTCTCAGGAAGTGTGCATGCTCTCCAAAATAGAGTTTGTTAATTTTATCATTATTTAGATGCTGGTGTTCTATCCTGTCTCCATTTTTGGCTACTGACGTTGTTCTCAACCAGCTGCTCTGTTTCCCACGGTTACGTCCAACAGCTTTGAGCTACAGCCTGCTTGCTGGATTGGTCCTTGTTTTATTTATTTTCTTTAACTTCCATTTGCTGCATTTTGTTTTCTTATTTCTTTCTATTGGTATATTTAATATTTTGTTCTTGTCTCATTTATTCTTAGATCTGAACTGATTCCTCTGTTCTACTGACTTGGTTCAGTAGAAGAGCCATCACATAGCCATCACATAACCCTTGTGGTCCACGGCAACACAGAGGTGCAAAATGAAGGGAAATTTTGCTCAGATCCTGCAGCTGTAGGAGCATGCCTAGATTGACTGCATTATTCAGGAAATGTAATTTCTATCTATTCTATAGTGTTTCAAGTAATTTTTCTGATGTCCTTTAACTTGGCCAAATTTTCCTAGGGATGCTGTTTAAGACATTCTGATCCAAGCACAGGATCATTAAGGCCTTTTGAAACCATCCGTTTACTTTAGACTTGGAGCAAAATATTTTTCTTTGATTTCTCTTTCAGAAATGGATGAAGTTTTTCTGATTTTTTTATTAAGCCTGAGGCAAGTATGCAAGATAGCCAGAATTCTAACATTTGCAAGTATTATTTAGTAAAATAAACTGATGGACAGTTTTGATAAGTAGCTTTAGAGCTCACTTTTTCTTTCTTTATGTGACACTCAGTAGTCTGAGATATGTCTCATCAGTAGTGCAGCTGATGGAATACTGGCACATGAATACCAGAGATGCCTATCAGACTTTTTGGGACAAAACTGTATTCTCAATCTTGGCCAACTTCTGTTCTTCATAATTTGTAATGAGAGAACTGTCTTCAAGCACTAGGAAAGAAAAAAAGTATTTTGTATTTTTGAGACACAGATGTTCTCACTTCCTAACAGAATCATTGCTTGTATTTCCAGTGAAATATTTTGTCATACTCTAACCATGCTTATAGGCTATGAGTCATAAAGAATAACAAGAGTGTTAAAATATTATGAATTTTTCCTCTTATGGTCTCCAGTGTTATCTGGCAGATGGTAATACTGCTTGTAGATCATTCTTTACAGAGCAAGCAGTGCGCAGCTCTGCCAACATCATCATGCTTTACTTCACAATTCTCTCTGGCCAACTTGGTACATCCACTTTATAACTAATGGTCTCTGAGTCTTGGCTGTGCATCAAATAGTTTATACCTTCCTATCATCGATCTTACCTCTACTTATCTTGCATTAACAGCCTATTCCTATGAGGTAACAATTAAGTTCTCAGTTTCTCCTTTTAATCTTCTTCTGACAAGCCACTTATCTTTTTTTTTTTTTTTTTTTGAGAATTTTTGTAAAATTCATTGTCCTCCTCCCAAGTTGCTCCTAAGGCATATTTATCTTGTGACTTGCCTGTGCTAGGAGCATTTGCTTTTGAATTTGATTGAAGATCTATTTGGTTTATCATTTTTCTTGCAGTTTATTATTGCATCTTCCATTGTGCTCTTGCTAGCCGTCTGCCCTCTTCATTTTTCCATTCAGTGTGATATCCATCCATACTCTTTTCCAGTGCTTTCTCCTCCTTCCATTCAGTTTCATATACAAGTCTTTTGAACTGTAGTAAAACAGTCTGTATTTAATCATTCAATAGATTCCTCAAGTAAGTAGGTAGTCAAGACAGAAGATAAACTGCTAAGTTACTTCTAGTGTCTAGCAAGATTTGGATCACATCCTTCTTCTTAAAAACAATAACTGCAATAGTGTTTGAAATATGTGCATGGTAGATACACGCAAGTGGCTTGGAGAAATATATGAGTTAAATCAATGACATGTTCTACTGTAAAAATTATAATGGTGATTCACTTTAGTGTGATCGAACTTTACAGCTGCCATGATCTTCAGTCTTTAAACTAACATTAGAAGGTGTGCACACTGGAGAACATAAATCTTGAATTTTTCCTGTGGGTGGAAAAAGCAGCTCTGGTGAGTGAATCTTAGAAGTAAAACATGTAAAAATAGCTGCAAGAATTGAACATTTATAATTCAGGATTTCCTTGCAAAGTGGAAGGTTGCAATCACATTCTTAGGAAATAATTCATTGTCCAATGAACCATCATGCAAATTCTGTTAGAAATGTCAATGACTCCAGGATTTTACTTTATATTTTTGAAGAGATTTTCCATATCCTTTGTCACTTTGCATATCAGCCTGGATGATAAATGATGGCATTACTCTGCAGAAAAGGTACCCTTGAATTTCTTCCTCTGGCTAGAATTAAAAAAAAAAAAAAAAAAAGATTAAGATAAAAAGAATTTTTAGGCTTCACTTTGCAAAGCTGCCTGTGGGGTCGATTACCATAGTTTAATGTAAATCATTTTGAAAAGCTCAGTGTCTCTTTCTCTCCCTTCACTTTGTCCTTGGGACTGTAGAAATATTGATTGCTATTTTTGCCAAATTATTTGTAGTTGCACAAGGCCTCCCACTCTTATTTTGCAGACTGGCATGCTAGTGCCAATTCCTGTGGAAAGGAAAACTTTTCTCTTCGTAAAGTGGGTATATCCAAATAATCAGAGGGTTGCATAGCGTTGTAAATAAAATCAAGGTATTGTATTCATAGTTTGCTCACTACTCTGAAAACTTGAATGCTCCTATAGTACAAAACAAGCTGAGCTGTCTTTTCACTTGCAGGGTCTCATCACAGGATCTGTTATGAGAATGGAAAGAAGAATGGTTACCATCCACTAAGACAGAAAACATGAGGGATAACTTGTAATGGTCTACAAGTGTTTTTTCATTTTTTCCCCCTCCTTTTAACTTTTTTAAAGTTTACGGCAGAGAGAGTGTTAATTGCATAGAAAAATGAATAATTAACCATCACCAATAAGCACTATTCTAGCAATGCATTAATTAGTTGCACTTCAGTGCCTAAGGTTAATTCTTTATGTGAATTATTTTGGTTTGTATAAATTCTTGGTCTTCAA
This sequence comes from Phasianus colchicus, assembly GCF_987193195.1. Taxonomy (NCBI): domain Eukaryota; kingdom Metazoa; phylum Chordata; class Aves; order Galliformes; family Phasianidae; genus Phasianus; species Phasianus colchicus. Next base: position 14,982,756 of record NC_143439.1, on the reverse strand, counting down.
TGGATTTTTCTGCTAGCAAGAAATGCTTCAAAAAGACTGCTTGTATGGTATATGCCCACGTATAGTATACATTATGGTAATATGTAATACACATCAATTTTTAATCCATAAGCTTTGCCCATGTGTCTGAAAAACTCCTTATTAAGTAGTAAATCTTAATATCTGAAAGTTTCTCATGTGAGAAAATTTCATGCCATCAGTAGGAGCCAAATAATCTTAACCTGAATCAAAGCAAATTAAATGATTTGAAATGAATGGTGTTCCACGGATTTTATCTTTCAGGACCCACTAAGCTTCCATAGTTTGATGTGTCATTTGTAAATTAATTAGTAACTTGTAGGTTTACCATTATATGTTTACTGCTATATGCTAAAACAAATACTTATTTGTTTAGGAAATTGAATTTACTGAGAAAGCTGTGCAATTATAAACCTTCTCTTAAAGCTGTTTTTAAGTTTTCCTACATTGCTTTTTTGAGTAACTTCATCTTGGAATAAACTTTATTTTATTTTATTTTTGTTCAGAAACAACTCTGAGTCTTTCCTTTTTTTTCCCCTTGTGATACATTAGGTGAAGGACCTAACTTTGGCTTTATGCCTTCATACTGCAAGCAGTTCTCAGATCATAAGGGTTGGTTGTCTAATTCTAGTGAGTCATGTTATCAAAATAATGCAGTGTGCCAGTTAGACTTGGTCTTAGAAACATAAATTCTGTTTCATAGTTTTTGTGAAAACGTGGATGAGGAATGGATTTGAAAGCAAATATTTTCTTTAGCTGTCTTAGGTACTGTAACATTAAGCAGCCTGAGAAATATTTGCTATTGGTGTTCGTTGAAGGTTGTTTCTGTTATGAAGAGAATTTAATGAAATGATTGGTGCATTTTAGTGTTCTTTAACCAAATAATGTAAGCATGTCATAATTTTAATTGAACTTGCAACCATCATCTGTTTTTTAAAAAGCTCCCACTTCCCTCACAGGAGTCTCTCTTGGCTTTCTCACAGCTACGTTTCAAGTGCTACTCTGGGGGCATTTGTGTGGTGGAGGCCTTTCCAGCTCCTTTCAACTAATTGGCACAAGATGATTTCCTTCCAACTCAAGCCACTGTAGGATTCTAATTACTTTGGAAGTACAGAGATGGAATTCGGGTAGTACATTAGCTATGTACATCAGTGTTTGAGGCCCATGTCTGCTTGTAAATCAGAAGTGTGCTCACCAAGTGTCACTCTAAATCTAACAATGTAATACAAATACAAACAAATTAAATCTTTTGAGTCGCACTGAACTAGGATGTAGCTAATCTGTAATTTTCCCCAATATTTTGGTTGTAAACACAAATGAGCAAGCCATGCTGAAGAAGTTCATTGAGGAAGGTCAGAAAAATCAGTGCTGCTGGAGATCAAAGTGCATTCTCTGACTCAGCATGGAATTTAAGATTGTAATTTATCCTTCTGAGGACAGAAACAGCTGATATAGGCAAGCAATGATTTTTGTTCTTCTTTTGATATTCTGTTACATGTGCTGTTCAGTGGTGAGGTAAACCCATATACTTGAAGTTGTATGTATCCCTGAAATAGACAGGGACTGTAGGAACTAAAAATACATTTTTGGAGCATGGTGGCAGTTTGCTACAGATCTGGTGAGATTTTGGGGCACCAGATACCGAAAAGCATTTGCACTGCCTTAAGAAAGAAGTGTAAAGTAAGTTCTAAATCACAGAATGGCTTGGGCTGGAAGGGACCTCAAATATTATCTAATTCCATCCTCCCGCAAGCTCCCTCGGTGACCCATGGCCTCTTTCAACCTAGACTGAACACATGGTTGGGGCAACCACAGCCTCTCTGAGCAGCCTGGGCTAGCACCTCGGCTTCCTCTCAGTGAAAAATTTCCTTGATGTCTAATCTGAATCTCCCCTCTTTTAGTTTAAAACTGTTCCCCCTTGTCCTATCACTACCTACCTGTCTAAAAAGTTCATTTCCCTCCTATTTATAAGCTCCCATTAAGTGCTGGAAGGCCATAACGTGGTCTCCCTGTAGCCTTCTCTTCTCCAGACTGAACAAGCTCAGTTCCATCATCCTGTCTTTTTAAGAAAGGATGTATCGACTATAAAATACATATAACATTTGTATAAACATATAAATTGTTATTACAGATATAACTTCAAATCCTTTTCAGAAAAGCCCATTCATATGCATACGTATTTTATATGTTAAAAAAATCAAAATCTATATAAAGAATTGGCATGCTGAGGGAGGGTGGTATATCTTCACAGAGAGAATGGTGGAGAAATTCTTCACACAGATTCTGCCCTGTATGGGATGAAAAAGTAGCAAGTGTCACAATGAACAGGGAGACTGTAATGTTGGAGAAAAATTTGAACTAAATTATTGGTCATGTTGGCATTTGATACACACACAAAAAAATGTTGAAATAGCTTCTCTAAGGACAGAAAGCAAAAGGATAAAAGTTACTGTTCTTAGCGGGTATAAATGGCAGGTCATTTACAAAACATACAGATTAATATTATGTGTTTCTTATTAATTTCAGGTTTAAACGACCTAGAAAACTGCAAAGTTGGGAAGTGGTTAACTCTTCAATAGAGCTGAGAAGGAGAAGTCTAACTGATCTCTAGTACAAATATGTTTAGACTACTTAAAATATGTTTTTAGAGAGAGGAATTTAGGAGATCTTGTAAAGTGAAGAATACGGAAGAGTAAGTGAGGTTTACCACCAGCATTCTGTCAAAGAAAGGTTTGTTTTTGGGCTGTGACACTGCAGCAAACACAGTCTGCAGGGGTGCAAAAATCCTGTCAGAGCTGTGCTGGAGCCAATCCATCAGAGCCCTAACCAGGTCTCTGTTCTGAGTGGTCTGTGCCAGAGGCTCTGATCCATACAGACTTCAATAAAGGCACTACATGTCTCCCTCAGGTCAGCACTCTCCTTTTCAGTAAATGTTTTCCCTCTATGGATTTTATGACTGGTTTTATTGATTAGGTGGAAAATCGTACCTGGCAAGCTGGGCATAGAAGTAGGTCTGGAGAGGCTTGGCACGGCTGCCTGGCTCAGATGGGGATTCTTTTTCCTTTCAAGACTTTGGCAAATCACTTGGTCTGTGTCAGTTTCCCAGGTGCAATCTGCAGAGAAGATTGTAAACCTTGAAATCAGCCTAAATCTGGAGCTGCTTCTCTACGTGGAATAATATCAACGACCTCTCATCCCACTGTTCACTTTCAAGGCAGTGGAAGTAAGTAGGTAACAACGCTAAGACTTTGTTGGTGGATCTCCTATGTCTTCTATTGTTGGCTTCTCTTCTGTTGTTATAAACAGAAAATTTATCTCCCTATCTTGGCATGTACTCATTCTCATTCTCAAACAGCTATATCTAATCGAAGTTTTGTACATTAAAATATTTGCTTTTTTTTTTTTTTTTTTTTTTTGAGCTTCAGGATACAGCTGGTAAATACCTGTTTCAGTGAAAATTTACAACACTGGTACCAATGCACCCTTCTTTCAAGATGAATGTAAATCACCTAGTATTTGTTGCCCAATTTGAACAGTACATGCCCAATTAGTTTCTCTGTGGAACAACCCATCGTTCTAATATATTCCTGCAAGCCTTTTACTGAGTGCTCTCAAAGTCCAAAATGTTGAAATTAACGTATCTCTGTGGACAGTTCTTTAATAGTAATAAATGTATGGCAGCAGGAGACTGTGCTTTGCATTTAGTTGGTGCTATTGGTAGAAACATTGAATGAATGCTGTTAATCAACCCACTGTAACATGAAGAAGGTTTGGAGTATGAGGACCTAATGAGCTAGACAAGGATTTTTAGTGTCTATTTCTTTCTGATTCAGTATGAAAGAAGTTCTTTTCCTTCAGAAAAAAGAAAAGAGATCATAGGAAATGTCAAGAAGATACATAATTTACAAACTTCATTTCTCCATTCGCTTCTCTTTTATTTCTCCTTGCAATTATTTTAGTACCAGGAAAATAATCAGTAAAGGATAGCAAGTTATTATCAAAAGATGAAAACTCAGTGCGTCATTCTCTTGTACTGTTAAATTTGACAGTAAATCAACATGTAATGATTCTGAAGAATGTCCCTTTTCTCTTGCGCTCACGTAGATGCTAACTGTATCTTCTGTGTACTGCAGAAAACAAATGATTGAAATGTGTTACTGAAGCCAATAGTCAAGGCAGTGATGTCTGTATCTCTGTAGGTAGGCTTTGTTCATGCATAGCCAAACCCCCATACTGCAGGCAAAGTCTGTCACTTAAAATCAGCCAACTGAGAGGCAAAGATAACTTAAAATTATCTTAAGAGACTTGAATTTTCTTTCATATGGTTTTTGTAACTGTGCATTAAACTACAGACAAATTTTTTGAACTCATTTCAATTCTGATTTGGCAAATGCTGTATGGTAGTAGTCTGGAGTAAATTGTCTCAGGATGACATAGGATTGAATGGCTCTGGTTGTCACAGAAATAAGGGCTGCAGATTGCTGTAAATTGGCAAGGCAGATCATACAGGTTTGGGACTCATTTCCCAGCTTTTTCTCAGTTGGCAGTGCTCTGTTTACTTTAGAGCTGCACTCATAAACCAGTTGGGGAGCTGGCTTTGAGGTGCAGTCATGCCCTTCATATCTGCCCATGCAGATCACTCATCGTGTCACTGATCATGCACAGCAGCTTTTAAGTCGCTGCTTATCTTTGTGCATGTGAGAAAATGCACTGGCTCTATCTTAAGTGTCAAGATAATGTGTGCTTAGAGTGGAGATGGAAGTGCTGTCATCCCATCAGGGTGGTCAGATTATCAAATGGATCCATGCTTTATATTCTGTTTGCATGCTGACTCCATGCTTACTACAGAAATCAAGGTTTTCAACACAATAGCTTTATGTGAGGTTTCAAAATGGGATCAAGTAAACGTAGCAATTGATTAAAAATGACTTTATAGCACTGGATGTGCAACTATTCATTTCTCTGAGTTTTCTCCAAGCATATTTTGAATAGATATCTTCAATTTCCTTTCTGAACAGATTCACATTTCAGCCAAAAAAGGGGAACTGCCTTCACCTAGTGAAGACTTCAAAATGTATTTCAGAATGTCTTTTGGCAGTCTTACTTAACCTAGGAGCAATGTTAGTATCTTTTTAATTGCATATTCTTGTATGCACTTTCTATTTTTTTTTTTTTTTAATAATGAGGATCCCTGCCATTATTCAAGCAACAAAATGTGCCCATTTAGTCATGCTGTTTTATTTCTCTCCCCGGATTGCTATTTTAAAGGTGGAATGCTTGCTCTACTGAGAGTTCAACCTAAGTTAAGTGGATGTTAAGGCACTTAACCTTCCTTTTCTTCCTTCAAAATTTGATTTATCAAAAGTGTATTTTTTTTGAAGTTAGTTATTTATTTTCCTTGGAGAGAAGTCTTAAGGGACTTGCCTGCATACCTTAACAGGTAATACAAAAAAAATCAACTGCAGTTTTGCTTTTCTTCGTGACCTTACGCTCTTCTTACTTCCATTCTTTTAAATATTACGATTAGGTTAAAAAGGACATTCTAATTTTATAGCTTTATAATTGCTACTAGACCTAAATGAGGACCAAGAAGAGTTCACCTCATGGATGTTCTTGATGCAAAGTCCCTGAACTGCTGTGGAAAATTTTTTGACTATTAAGCTCTTGGCAAATCCAGTATTACTGGTACTGAACAAAACCCTGAGGTAATTTGGTATTAATGAAATTGAAGAAGCACCTCGTGGCTCTTGCTTTAATCACTAGAATGTGTAACAAAATGAGATGCATTGGATTTGAGATCAACTGCAAGGAAAAAAACATTTTTTGCGTAGGAAGAACTGACCATAACACGTATTGGAATTGTATTGTAAAATGTAACCATAATGCATATTAATCAAGATTTATAGAAATCAGATGCACAAGAAATCTTCACACATCTGATTATTTTCTTTGTACAAATGTGATAATTTTTTTTTTTTTTTTTTTTTTTTACTTCGAGAGACCATGAGATGTCTTTTCTGGGGAGGTGAGGGGAAGGGGAGTTGGGTGGGGAGAAAGTGAAATCCTTTCAAATTTTCATAGTACATTGCTAATGAAGATATCTGTGCCGTGTATGTGGCTAAATGATACTGTATTCTAGCTTCTGTTCTGCAGCAAGTGTGACAAGAGTACATCCTATTTCCAGTATGTGAAAACAAACCTTAAAGATCAGCATGTACAAGGTGCTCAGCTGTTTGTTTCTCTCAAAAACTGAGTAACTGTGCATATATGCCCTGATTTCATCTCACTGAGGAGAAAAATGCCAAGGCTGGTTGCTTTGTTTAAGCCCTAACAATGCAACCAACCTCTGTCTGTCTTTTTTTAATCCAGCTATGAAATTCACTCTGATGTTTTTTCAGATGATTTATAAGACGATTTCAAATTTTGTATGTATAAAGATAAGGCACCTGAGCTGAGATTTTAAAGAAACCTTCAGCAACTACAGACCTGGAAATACCTTTAAAAAAAGGCAAAAAAAAAAAAAAAAAAAAAAAAGGTAAATCAGCCAGCCTGAACTTATGTAATTACATGCAGTTAAGGGTTGAGGAATTTAAAAAAAAAACAAAGCAGGCTGAGATTCTTTCTAATCTATTTAAAAAAAAAAAAAAAACAACAAACAACAAAACCAACACTATGTTAACAACATTGCATTTAGATTATTTTGTGTAATAGTTATTTCCATGAAATTAGTGTATAAGTAAGCAAAATGCATTAATTCTTGCCATACTTGAGATGAGTACTACTGACACTTAATACTTCTAAGTAGAACACCGTCAGAAGTTTTTCATGGGAATATTAAGTTAAAATCCAGGGAAGAATTGAGTTCAGGATGCAGGAGGAAAATATGAGTTGTTAACATCAGTTTAGACAACTCATATTGCAGAACAAAACCATTTCATGTTGTCCAGCTAAATTGAAGATGAAGAGGTTGAGAGGTTGAGACTGGTCTCATTTCGGTTAAAAGTAGTTTAGAAGTAAAATAGAAATATTTGTTGCATATGGTGACTCGTTCATGAGCAGTGAAAACCACTCTGGAAGGGAAGGAAATTCATCAGCAGTTGTTGTAGTGCACAGAGCTGATCCTTGAGGTGGTGCCAACATGCACTGCTGCTCCCAGTATCATCTCCTGGCCCTTCAGTCCCACTGTGCAGGGAAACGGCCCAACTGGCATCTGTGCTGAGATGTCCTAGGGATGCAGACACCTCTTGGTTGTTTGCACATATCTAATGTTATTGAATGTATTGAATGTTGAGAGTAGGACGTGTTTTGCTAGATATTGGGTGATGATGTAGGGCTGTGTGTGTGCTGCTTTTGCTTTGAAAGGTGTTTTACGAACATGTTGAAATCAAACTGTTCTGAAGTGAGGCTGCTGTTAAGCACTTACCTGCTTTTATGAACCAAAACCTAGAGGCAACTCTTCATTCTAGCTGGTGTGTACTTAATATTAAAATAGTCTTCCTAGCTGGTTGAAAAGTTGGGTGTAGTCTCCAATCGGCATGGCTTTGTGAATAAAATCACTGATTTTATTCTGTTCTCTTCTTGGCAAGGAGTCAAAGACATGTGTCAGCATTTTTCACATGACTTAAGTAAAGGTAAGCAAGAAAGTGAGCAGATCTGAAATGTAAGCCTCCAATTGCAAATGCTGCATGTGAAAACAAGGCTGTGTTGTTTACTCAAAGGATTTTCTCCTTGCCAAAAGACTTGTGCTTACAAGACTAGATGTCCCAGCAGCATATGATTAGAATTTGTGATGGCATTTCGATGTCCCTTCTAGAGCTAAAACTTCTAAAGCTGCTTCTGGCTTCTGTGTCATAAAATTTAAATGAGAACGTCTAATTCTTTCAGAGTGCCAAAAATATTTTGTAAACAATGTTATTTTCAGTGCAGAGCCTGGGCTTCTGGGATAATGAGATGGCTTAACAATAGACAGTATGCTGGCTGTAAGCCAACCTATTAAGAGGTTATAACAAAAATATAACAAATGTGAACTTCTTCCTATATATACGTTAAATAAATGTTGTGAGACAAAGTGATACAGAGCAGCTACCAAAAGTGTATGCTGTGATGTGTAGAATTGTCCATACGATGTTGATGGGAAACTGTTCAAATACATACAAGACTTTGGTCTCAAGTCCGTCAAGTTGATTCCATTGACAGTAAAATTCAATTTTTAATTTGAAAAAAATCCAAAAGCTTTTTGCTGTTTCGTTTTTTTTTCCTAGCAAATCAAATTCTCTCTCTCTTTTTTTCTTTTTTTTTTCTTTTTAACTCCACTTACAGATACAGAAAGATCTCTTAACAAAGATTTGCTGGTGCATTTCAATTGCTATTTTGATATCCTTAGAGAGGAAATCTCAGGATATCCTATTAGGATAGTAATCAGGAATTTAATTCATCTAAATCTAAATCATGATTTTTTTTAATGTAGTTGTAGGTAGCTTGAGAACAGCTAGGATAAGGGCCCAATTTATATATTAATATATATATATATAAGTTGGGCCCTTATAAGTTAATATATATATTCATTTTTAATTTTTTTTTTCTGTTTAAGAATGGAATGTGACTATTTTCTTAACATTTACATTTACAGTAATTAGAATACATATTCCTGATTTTGTTCCTGATCTCATCTGGTTAATAAAAAGTCTTTACTTCCAGTTGAAAAGGGGTGGAAAAAAGAATTTCTTTGAGAACTTGGAGGGAAATGTTGTATAGTGCTTTTTTCTGTTTTTGTTTTGATGTTATAGATTCTTTTGTACAAATGTCAGAGAAGACTTAAGTAAGTGCAAGTTGTGACTCCGTGGTATATCAAAACCCTATTACATATGCTTATTTTCAAGAAAAGTAGTTTATAACTGAAGTACAGATTTATTTCTCTGCTTTTAAATATATCTAAAGTTCTTGAAAATTCATGTGTTCGATTTCTTGTTTCATGGGCTTGAAACAGTGCATCTGCTCAGCTGTTTTTCTAACTTACGGTCAAAACAGATGAAGACAGCAGCTTGTGATTCTCACTGAAAAGAAGTAGATTAAAAGTTACTTCTAAATTTATGCAATAATATGAACAGTAAAGAAGAAATGCAATCAGCTAACCATTAAAATAGGGGCAAGTGTCTCACGAAAAGGAATAATTAAAATGTATGTTGGGTAATATATTACTTCATCTATAAAACACAAAGAAGGACTTGCAAGTTGCTTTGTGAATATTTACCTGGCATTTTAGCATACAGTAGGAAGAAATTAATAGAATTTTGATTTTCAAAATATCTCAGACTATTAGGTATGTTTCAGAGAATTGCAAATAAGATAATGCTGTGCTGTATTTAAAAGGGGTAAATTCAATGACCAGGATAATTATAGAATTGTCAGACCTATATTAAATCCAGTAAAGATAATGGAAAGCCCAATACAAGATTCATTTGACACAATTAGAAGAAATTGTAAGATAATTAATGCCCATTGATATACATTTATAGATGATAGATTTTTCTTAAACTAACTTTATTTCTTCCGATGAGATAACACATTTGGTTTGCAACTGTAGCATTATTGATGCAGTGGAAGTATTCATAGCATCTGACTTGCTAATATCTGGCTTTTCAGCTAAGAAAGCAAGCAAATATACTGCCATCTAGGACATATTAAGTGTATGGGAAGGACTTAAATTCTAAATTAGGAATCATCTTAGATTGTGTTTTAGTGAGGTTTCTTGAAGCCCAGCTTTCTGCAATTTCACACTTTCTCAATTGCTGAGCTATCTGACCTTGCTTACCCTCCTTGATCCCAATCTGTGGACTTGCTGTTTTCATCTTGGATGACCTGCCTTGCCACCATGAGCTTGTCTTATGATAGAGACTCTTGGCTGAACCTCACTACTGCCTCAGCCAGGCCCATGCTGGGGCTGTGGGACAGGGCCCTGGCTAGTGAGACCCTGCCCTGCTGGCTGTGGCATCGTGCCTGGCCACCCATCCCTTACGGAGCAGCAGGCCATCATCAGTGCCTCAACTCAGGTCTGGCTCCTGCAGTTGTTGAGAATAGCCTTGCTGCCATGTGAGAAATACTGTTCATTTGGAATATCTCTCATGTACCCAAAGGGCAGGTGCTGAATTCCCTCTGCCTTTTCCTTATGTTTTTATTTGCGTTTTAAACAAGCTGGTTGGTTCTTGGTGTTTTATGGCATGCCTGGAGATGCAATTTTTAGGTATTCAAGGCATTTAAAAGTCAAATAGTGTTCTTTTTCTATGCAGTTTATATGAAGTTCATCACAGGCTGAGCAGCCTGTCCTCTCTGGGAAGTAGAGATAATTCCCAGTTTTAAAGGAAGACAGCAAACTAGAGGGATAATGATAAGGTTTTTTCCCAGTTCAACTGGGGAAAAAATGAATAATTTGATAATGCATCACAGTGAGATGTTGAGTTGGAGCACGCACTGTTGAAGAGAAAGCAGGATGGATACAAGCTTAATTGTCTGAATAGGTGTAAATGAAATCATTTCTTTGGTAAAAGTGCAATCTAGTTTCCCTTGTTTTAATAACATTCAACTTAATTGCTCTGATTTCTAGATTCCATTTTGTAAGAAAATGCTTTCTGTACAATGATAGTCTTCTACCTTACTGGTATTAAAAATACCCACTATTATCCTTGGGAAAAAAATGGACATATTAAGAAGAATGTGCTCGTGGAAGTATTCTCCATCATGAAATAGATTTTTTCCTTTACAAGCAGTGTGCACTGTTGAAATATTTATATAGTAAATCAAATGATCTCCGTAGGAAGATAAAATGTAGTGCAAACTTAATACTAGTAGAAGGGGTAGGTCTCTAATCACTAAATCCAGTATTTAAAATAAGTATGAAAAAAATGCTTGGGAAGGCAATAAACAAGAATATTCATTATGTTTGAGCTTCTTAATTGAAACTCAAGTGTTTGAGTTTGTCATCTTCAAATACTGACTTAAAAAAGAGATGAGAAAGAAGAAAAGCAAACAAAAATGAAACAAAAGGATTATTTGAAAACACTGCTTGAAAACAGAAGCAACTTTCTTCCTTAAATTCAGAGTCTGGACAAGGCTGACCTTGTTATCCAGAAAGTGGTTTCTATTTGTCATTAATCCTGACTGATTATAAAAATTTACTTTGACCACTTATTTATTCTGCTGCTGTCATTTAGGTCATAACCTTGTAGCAATGAATTTCAGACTAATTGCCTTATGTTAGGAAGAGAGAATGATTAATGGGAGTTCCTTTGAATTTTTTCCTTTTTTCTCTTATAAGCGGTCTTGCTTTGCAAGAAAAGTTGAATAGAAATTAATAAATTATATTTTCTGTGCACTTGATTATATTTCTTTGAGAATGTCTTCCTTGACCTATCATTTGGGTGTGGAGCACTTTCGATCACATCTATCACCTGTCTCTGAATTCATCAAGTATCATCTGTGCTTATGAAATCAATCTTCATGCTAACACAGTATACCACTTGAGTGTAATGTTGATTTATATGATGACTTTATAGCTTTTCACCTCATCTTCTACTTTTTTAAATGTAAAATAGCAATGTATAACCCTTTTTGGCTGTTACAGTGTATTGAACAGTATTAACATAGACTCAAAATTCATTAATTTGGGATTCATTTTTAGAGCTCAGTATGTCTTTAATATGTTAGTGATTCATGTGTAAATGTTAATAAACTAACATATCTGCTTCACTGCAATTTGTTTTAATTCTTCAGCTATTCTCTCAATACCAACTTTGGTATCTGGAAGATGCATGTATCTCATGCAAACTTTATTTCATGCAGTAAACAGTTTTATGGATGGGATTTTCTTCTAGTGCAGTCCAGTGTCCTTTGAGAAATCCTACAGAGCAAAAATTTTGGACCCTAGCTGTTTAGTGTATGTATTACTTGAAGTTGCCTTTGTGCAGAAATAAAGCTCCAACTCGCTATCTGGGACGATGACATGCAGGTTCTTTTTTCCATCTTGGCTGACACCAGGGAAGCTATTTCTGATTTTGATTAGCTACCTACCACGACTTTAAGGCTGGTTGCTTTAGAATGACCTCTACTTAAATTGTGAAGAAACTGAGTTGATTTTCAGCTGCCCCATGCTGACTGCCACTCTGGACTCTGCATTTCTCATGGATGGCAGTGCGGTGCAGCCTGTAGTGAAGGGGCAGGACCTTCCTGTTACTTGTGGGTTTGAATTTGCTTTATGTTATCTTTCTGTTTTGTCCAGGTGAATCTGAGGCATCTGTGGGTCTCTAATGGGGTTAATAGAAAGGGTGAGCTTGGTCACCTGTGTCTTGGTAAGCCTGAGGGAGATGTAAGATATGGAGATAGAATTTGGATTTTGCTATTCCTTTTTCATCTGGGAATAGCTCTGTAGTTTCTGCTGAGGAAAAGTTCCTCTAGATCAGCTGCTGTATTCTTGAAGAAGAGCAGGCCTGATACTGTGTCACAGTTCAGATTGTTTTTCTTTGAAGACTTATTAGAAGGAAGAGGATTTATTTGTGATCTGATGCTTTGATTTTCTTTGTCCTGTAGGCAATCTTGAGTGGGTGGGTTTGTTTGCATTCAGCTGGAGGGTGGGACTGACGAAACCAACTAATCAAAAAACAAACATCTGTACAGTGGGCTAGGAGGAGGTTGCATACCAAAATTTCAATTACAGTCCCATATTGTTCAGTCTGTAGTTAAAGCCTGGGAAGAAGAATACTTTAATAAATCCACAAAAATTTGTATCTTTTTCCTGCCTGGAAAAACATAGGAAGCACCTGAGCTCATGCAACTACTTCATTTTCCCCTGCTAAAATTCCAAGCGCCATTAAGAGACTAGTTCAGAAAAGATAATCATCTTTAGTTACAATGAGCAAGAGAGATACATTTAACTCTCTCTTAAAGGGATTAATTCTGCCTCAGGGATGTTTTTGAGCATGGGAGTTCCTACAGTGTTATGTAGTTGTTGAAGGCTGTCTGTTAGGTTCTCGCTGTGTCCTTCCTCAGAGAAATTAGCTACATCTGTTATAACCATAACTTCTGCATGGAAATTCTTCTAGTGATGAAATCTATTGTCTGAACCTGCTTATCCTTCTCAGGATTGCCACTCTCAGTAAAATATTTTTCCGTGGTATGTCTTCAGGATTGTAAAGTGACATAATATACTATGATACTGTAACTTACAATTGTGAACAAAATGTGATTTTTGTTTTGTGTCCATTTGGTTTAAATGTAATTAAATGTCATTACAATAAAAAATTTGTGTTGTATATTCTTTAACGAAAGTTACTATTTACTGAGCTGTTATCATAGTGATAGTACAGGGATTAAACTGAGTAAACTAAAGTTGACTTAGTGCCTCAGTTAAAACATCTGTGATACTTGTGTAATGTGGGTAGAATTTGAACAAGTTGAAGTGTATATTCAGACCAGAATTAGTTTTTCAAAGTAAAGAATGCTCTAACCCAAGAGGCTGGTTGTGACTAGTTGGGAAGACATGTGCGGACTCCATATCAAGTTATGCTATAGGAATTCTAAATAACGTATTCATTGCAAAATTCAAATGTTATGCTCCAGATGTATTCTTGTCCTTATGGAATAGATGTCTAATGGTAGCTGTCTTTTATAGTTTGTAACATACTTTAGATTTTAGCTTATTTTAGGGAATGTGCCCCGCAATTGTAAATGCTAGACTTGGTTGTGCATCCTGTTTCACATGAGAGCAATATTTTTCATAGTTCTTCATCAGTGTAGATGATTAGGTCAAAAATTACTCTTGTTTTCTTGCTTGGAAGTGCACAGTGCTAGCAAATCAGATTGCTGGCTATGGAAACACCTTTTGTTGTTTTCCCTTATAACTACAAGTGAAACTAAATGGCAATAACGAAAATTTATTTTCCTCTATTGGAATTTGTTCTACCATACGGAATACCTTATTTTTGAAATGTCACCTGTAGTCATCCCAGATGTATTCCCCCAGCAAAATACAGATATATTAATATAAAGGCAAATTTAGAGTGAAAATATGTGTTCTTTAAATGGTCTTTATCTGTTGAATTCAGGGAAGGTAGAAGGAATGTAGCTTCAAATAAAAATAAAAAATATATAATCTATATAATATATTAAAAATACATTAATATGTGTATAAAAAGTGTCTGATGACTGCAGTGAAATCTTTTTAAACATGAGGAACTGAAATGATCTCCGTACTGATTAAACAGTGAAAAGGGAAAGCACTGATCTCTTGAGACTTCAACAAGCTTGGGCTAACTTTTGAAGTAGATATAGAAAATAGGTCTTACCCTTCTTTGACTTTGAACTGTGCTGAAAATGTTACGAGAATAACTTTGGATCAAAGGGCTCAGTAGAAAACTAGAAATTTTGAGGGATTAATGGCTGGATTGAGGAATTGCTTGTGTTCACTATTTGGATTTTATTTTTTTCTTCTAATATGGTAGTATAACTGTAGAGATGTGAGTACTGTATTTAAAACATACAAAACTAAAGAGAGTTGAAAGATGGGTTGAGTGAGACACTTTGTGGCATTTTTGAAATGGATTGTTCATATCAGCTTATCAGTGGTGGTGTCTTCATCTAAAATATAAACTGTACAAATAAGCACCTTCTTGTCAGCTTACTTTTTACAGATAATTCATATATTTTCTACCCTTACACTTTGCATTTGATAAACTATTTGATGATTTCATGTTGTAATTGTTATGTAAATCTATGTTGTTTAGGAGTTAGGCACCAAATATATTTGTATCTTAATAGCATACTCAGTTTTATAGTGTGAGAGTATTTAGACTTGTTTACATCTGTAGAAAGATCCATATTGTAGGAAAGAGATTTGGCTTTTCCTCTTTTAGTGTGTATCCCTGTGTCTATTCCTGCTATTCTGATCTCAGAGTTCTAAATGAAAGCTGTAAACTAATTGGAAAACCTTTTAATTAGAGCTCATTAGTGCATGCTATTTCAGCTTTTGACTGATAGGTTTATGTATTCTTTCACTGGTAGTACCAAGAGCTGTGTAATTAAGAATAGCTTGCATGTGAATGACATAGAAATTTCATACTATTCAACTGGGAATAAGCTTAAATGTTTGTAATGTTTTAGTACATTTGCAAACAAAAAATAAATTTGAGAGCCTTTCATCTGAATTAGGTAAATGGATATGTATACATTCTGGAATTAGGTGTAGTGGTTTGCACTATCCATCTTTTAAAATATCTATCTTATAAGTATCTTATAAGTATTTTATAAGTATCTATTTTCATAAAATCAAGATATTTTATTTTACTACATTTTGTCTACTTTTTGAGCCCAGTGTATTGCATCAGGATCTGGTGTCCTGGGAATAGAAAAAATAAGTTGTAAGAAGTTACCTGCACCAGCCAAAATAACTGTCTTGTCTAATAAGAGCAGTAATAAAGTAGATGATGAAGTAATCTTTGAAAATGAAGGTCAGAATGAAAAATGAAACTAAAAGACAGAGCCTAAGTCTTATAATGCATTTAGATAAGTCCAGTACAAGACTTATGTAACTAAATAAGCAGGATGAAAAAATCGGAAGGAAGTTAGATTTTTTCTTGCAATTTTCGTAAGAGCCTGTTGTATATTTGTCTTCAGATGCAGGGAATGGCTATGCTTGTGCTGAAATAAACTTCGTTGTTGTTGTTGTATTTTCAATAGAAAGAATTTCCTAATCTTCAGAGGAGAGCCATCTATCCCTAGGCAAATGATGTCAGTGATTATTATTTTTTTTAAAAGAAAAGTTGATCAGTTGTGGATGTAGACAATGTTTCTAGTGCACGTATTAAGAATATCTGATGAATTTAACTTGCATGAAGGCTAGAAAATTAGCAAGCTGGGATTTTATCTTTTGTAATTTACCTGAATGGGCTGCATGCAAGTGAATGCAGACGTAGGCAGGTGGACAGATAAAGTGAAGATCAGTACATTAGGTCTCCTTATTGGAAAGTTCATTCTTGAAAGCAGTCAAGTCTGCTCTCTTGACTGTGAGGGAGATTTATTTCCTAAATTAGCCATACAGTACACATTACTGAATATGTCAGGTTTGTGTAAAGGAGTTTCTTTCCTTCAGTGTGTGTGAGGATGTGTGTGTTTGTTTTCATGTGTTTCTTTTTGTTCCCCAAATATTCATGGGGTGTAGGGATTGAATGCAGATAATCCTGCAGTTCATATCTCAAATGAGACCTAGAGAAAACAGAAAAGTAGTTTAAGAAATTCACAT
This sequence comes from Phasianus colchicus, assembly GCF_987193195.1. NCBI lineage: Eukaryota > Metazoa > Chordata > Aves > Galliformes > Phasianidae > Phasianus > Phasianus colchicus. The sequence goes on along the minus strand of NC_143439.1, from coordinate 14,966,453 downwards.
AGAAATCTGGAAATGAACTTAAAAAAAAAAAAAAAAAAAGAGCTTATATATGTATCAGTATTTATCACTTCTGTGAGATCATGCTTCACAAAGTCACTCATGGCTTTTTAAAAAAACAAAAAACCAGGATGCTGTCTGATTCCATGACTGAATTTACTTGGATTCTGCAGCTGCTCAGCACTTGGTCAGCTTTTGCCCTTATGGGAAGAGTAGAGTTGTTGTTGTGGGTTTACTCATTGGGATGCCATGAAAGCAATTCTTGCCACTATTTTCTTAAGCTGTTTGGTTCTTGCTTTGTTAAAATGCATGTATTTTCCAGTCTGGCTGCATCAGAGGTGCTGAGTAACTGCATTAACCTTGGTGAGCTTTGGCAATGGGAGGGAAAATAAAAGTCAATAAATGTCTTCCACAGCTCTGATGAACTCCAAAGGGCATCAAGAGTGGTGGTTATGAGCTGTGGGAGATAATTTAGTCAACTATATCTTTCTCTTCAAATTGCCTACTGCCACTTTAACATCACCTAAGTATATTTTAAATCAACTGTCTTTGAATGGTACATGCTGTTTGGGTTGGCATGTATTTCTGTTGTTGACAGATTCAACAATGTGTGTTTCCCACTGTTATCTCTATATATAGAGAACTTAAAATCACTCTTCATTTTCCTCTACAGGAAAAAAACTACTGACTGTCCAAACACTGCCTGATTCTAGAAAAGTAGGATTTGTTTGACCATCTGGGCTATTCAATTTCCTGCAACCTCAGGTTACTTCTTAACTTGCTAACTGAGAGGTAAGCCTTTAAAGCTACGTAACGTGAGTCTGTTAGAGATAAGCATATAGGTGTTTTAATATTTACTTGAACTACACAGTGTTGGTGAGATTCTGGGGTGAAAAGATGCATTTGTCCCTACTGTTAGGTGTGGTGTCTAAATATCTGGCACTTGATACCTGCTTGCCTTACACTCTGCCCTCTTCAGAGAGACTGAAAGAGACCCTCTCCAGAGTATTCCTCAGAGACCACTGAGCTTGTGTAGTGCTGGCCAGGAACAGTGTAACTACCTGTTCAGCACTAAGCCAGAGCATCAGCCCTGCTGAAATTTGTGGTCTATTAGCTCAGGCTCAGGGACAGGCATATAATGTTCAGGACACTTAGGAGTGACCTGATAACCACTGCTGCAGAGCAACTTAAGAATTAAGGTTTTTAGATGATATAACTGAATGATGAAAAAATCCTTGTGTGAGAGTTGAATTCAGTCTAAACAAAGTTGTTGTGATCTGGTCTTGCCACTTATAGCATTTTCCTTTCCTCTCCCCTTCTATTTTTATGGCTGTACACGTAGCAGTTCTTGAAGGATAGCTAGCAGGTTCATAATGTTGCTATGTATAAACAACGTCAGAGTCTGATGAATGAAATAAAATGATCTTGAAGTTAAATATTTAATTCATGGGAATATTCTACTGGACATTCTGAAATATTCTAAATACTGCAAGTAGCCAATGCTTTCCACAACATTTTTGAGACTATCATTTATTTTTCCTAGTTTTGATCAACTGATGAGAGCAGGACCTTAACCCAAAGGCTACACTATCACAGCTCCCTTTAATTTCAGTGGAATTGAGTTCTTATCTGTCCAAGGACCCTTTGATTTGCTAGTCTCTGATTATTTTTGTTTTTTATGATTATTACTATTTTCTGGATAGTGGAGCTATTTGTGTGGCTCTGTAAAGGAACTGTATTTGATTTTCATCTTTGACAGCAGTGGAGATTTTACTTCCCAGAGACTACATAGCGTGTATCTAACAGGAACGGAGGAAAGAAATTTAATCTATTTGAAGTTCAGTTTATTGGTGTTATTAGCCATCAATCTTAATAATATCTTAACCCCATTTTTTTTGGTGAAAATTTAATAATATTAATATTTTACAGTCTCTTGGAAGTGTTGCAAAACCAATTACAGAAATGTCAGAATTTCCATAGGAAGATAACCTTCCTCTTAACAGTATCGGGGGAAAAAACCAAACTGATAGTGATTAAAGTGTCAGGATATAATTGCATTTTCTTCCAAATAAACTATCAACTCCCAGTAAATAATTAAAACAAACCACGTTCCTCAGGATGCAACAGTTCAGTAGCTGTGATTAAAAAGTGCTAGGAGACATTATTAGTTTTTTTAATGATAAATTTTCTCTTATTTTCAGATTGTCCGATTTTATTACCTTACTGCTCTTTGGGGTATATATATGTACATATTTTTCAGTTTCCTGGGAAAGCATAACTCATTTCACAGGTTGTAATGAGTTATATGCTCCATAATGATTTCACAGGTGACCTCTGAATGATCGCAATACTAGAGAAACATGTGAATCTAGACTTAGGAATGATAATTAAATTTGTCAAAGTTTTGGCAATGTCCCAGGAGCCATAATATGGCTACCTGATGCTCTGACATGTATATTAAAGAGCCTATTTCTCCATTTTTCTTCAAATTGTCTTTGACTAACTCTTTACTAGATGACTTAGTAGGATGTCCAGTATTAACAAACAACATAAAACCCCAGAAGACCCGGAGAGCAAATATAGGCATAATATTGAATGGTTTTCTATTTACTGATGATGAAGCAAAAAATAAGTAACAGATGGTATATGTTAGTCCCACAAAATACCCCTGTATTCTCTGTCTGGTTGCATTTTTCTTAAACTTCAAGCTTTTTTTTATTAGACACAATAAGTAATGGATATCACAGTGTCATTCTTATGCTCGCTCTCAGGGAAGTAATCACTTTTTCATAAAGCAGTGTTCAGTGTGATTAATTTCTTTTTTTCGGGACAGAACTTGTTTTTACTCATCTGGACTGCTTGCACAGTTTTCCCTCTAAATGATAGAAGCTGCTGAAAACATACTTATCTTTTCCTTTATAAATTGAAGCTCAAACATGAATCTTAGATTTACATTTTGCCTCATTAAGTCCCTTCAACTGATTAAATCTTTTGAGTAGGCACAAATTAAATGAAAAATGAGTAAAATGTTTAAAACACATGGTTAGCAACAATTGTCAATTAGTTGGTCTCTGTCAAATCCATTTTAAACATTGTACGTGTTCTGACCAGTGAATAGGGATCTAGTAAGTCTGGTTAAGTCAGAAATGTACTATTAATGCTTTTTTTGAAATCCAGTGTCTAAATATTTAAAAGTAACATCAAAATAAATGTTAGGCTGTATTGTACTGCCCAGTATTATAGAACTCTGGCCACTTGAAGGAATGTAGTCTTAGATACTGGGATACTTCTTAAGATTTGAGAAACGTAGGTGCCTTTGCAATTGGACAGCAGTTGGGGAATACTGATCAATATCAGTTTTGGATATAAGCCTCATAAGTCACATAATTATGTACATATTCCTTTGAAATTAAAGATGATCCAGTTGGAAGAATGAGTTGCAGATTCGTATCAAGCATTATAGTTGGAATGAAAATAGGCTGAAAATATATTAGCAGAATTATATTAGCAGAATGTGGAGAGAATTTCAAATCATTATACTGTTATTCTTAACCACATCTCTTTCTTTGGAAGACCAATTTAGTTTACTGAACATAGATCTATTTGTAAAGGAATAGTGAAATGGGAATTTCCCAGAAAAAAGAAAAACAATGTTTAGATATCCAGAATTATAAGTGTGTAAGAATTGGGCCTATCTTTCTGTTTTCCTTTTTTTTTTTTTTTTGGCAAGGTATAAATATGTAATTGATAGGTCCTAAGCCTGGGGTGAAGTGGTCCTGTGTAAATGAAACAGTCATTTTTAAATCTAGCAAATGAGACCAGCATGTTCAAAAGCCTTCCTCTAAGTGAAAGCTGCTGCCTTCCATTTCCAAACCTAAACTGAGTGCGCTTGCATACTTGAGTTAGTGCTTGATCATTGCATGCGTACCTCTTTCCATACTGGTGTGATAAATCAGTTGTTTGCTTTGCAAACTCTTTTAATTTCATTTACGTTTCGGAACGTGAAGTTGGATGCAAGCGATCAGTGAAGAGCACATGACAGAGATGACTCTTCTATTTCTATATCCCAATTTGAATGTAGCAGCACAATAACATCTGCTCTTCTGAGTTCCTTTGAGTACAAAGCTTTGCTGAGCATTAATAATTTACTAAAAATAGAAAAAAAATCATGCTAATAGCTATGATCAACAGCTAATGCAGTCCTGAACGACCACAGTGAACAACTGAAAAGAAACTATTAAATGAGGTCTAAGAGAGGTGCAGCCAAGCTCCACCCCTTCTGGTCACACAGCTGAATTGCCTTCACCTGTGCTCCCAGGGCTGACTCAGTCCTTTCCCAGGTGCTCAATCAGTGGTTCAGGCTGTGACACAGGTCAACTAATGAAGTCTAATTCCTACAGGGGAAAAGATGACATTTCAGAACTGAAATTTTCTGCAGAAGGCTTAGCCTTAGATACATATTTGGACTTTAGGGAAAATGGCTAGGAGCTGAAAGAAACTCTTACATTAATACAAACATTTTGCTAGTGTTGATAACAAACAAAACTAATTATCACTAGACTGGCATACTTGTCCAGTTGCCCCAAAATGTGTACTTTACAGTCCTCTTACTAAATGCATATCTTTCTTGTCTTTCCTCCTCCAATAATGCATCTGCTCCTGGCAGCAGTTTTCTTCTGCTTACTGTTTCTCCATTTTTTATTTCTCCTACTGAACTATATTATCCTTGTTTCCTCTCTTCCTTTCTTTATCTTCTCTTTTTCATGGTAGAAGCTTCTCCATGTAGTCTGGACCTTCTAATCAAGATACATCTGTTTGGTAATCAGGACAAGTACTAACACTTATTAATATATGCTAGCTCTGTCTACAAGGCTTGGTGTTAGCTGTAGTTTTTGTTCTCTGGAATTCAAAAGGATTCAAGTTGGGAATTTGTGGGAACATTTAGTCCCTTCCCAGCTTCAGAGCATCAATGTGATTATTCAGGGACTTCCTCCTGAAACTGTACTATGTTAATGCTTGTCTTTATGGTGTTCTCCAAGTCTTCAGAAAGTGACGCATTCTTGGAAGTTTTGAATGGATTAAGCAGAAATGGATGAGAGGAATGAATATTTTCAAGTCCTACAGTTCACAGAATTTCAGAGATACTGAACAAGCTTAGCAGTAAGGAATGCATAGAGGGAAGAGGTAATGGGCTATTTTTTTTCCCTCCATTTATTTACAGACAGTTCTGCATCAAAATTTTAATTTGTCTGAGATTTGAGCGAAGTGTACTGTTGCTTAACATGTAGAAAACAGAGAACTGAGTTATCTGGGATTTTTCTGTTGCTTGAACAAGGCCTGTTGATAGCAAGTCTGAAATAAGCTTGTGAATGAAATGAAAGAGAAGATTAAACTTTTTCTACCTCTGGACCAGAAAGAGCAGAACAGTTGCCCACTGGAAGCTTTGTGTTTCAAATGGGAATGAAAGCCAGAGATATTGCAATGAATTTGTCTGTCCTTGTAGAGGTAGTGCACTCAGGCCAACAACATCAGCACATAACAAGATGGCTGATGGGATAACTGTGGTTCCCTTTCCTTGAGTACATGTAGGATGAAGCCACCTACCACTACAGAACCTTCAATATGAGGCCCAAACATAACTGGCAGAAATATAGTGTTTATATGTATATATATTAAATTTTTAATCTTCTCAACAAGTAAAAAAGATCAGATATCAAACTTGTGAAGTAAAAAAAATGATGCTCTTTTTTACTTGTACGTCTATATTTTTGTGATACAAATAATTGGTAGTAGAAATCTTCTGGGTCTCTTGTTTACTGTTTTATAAAGTAGTATGCCAATACCTGTGTGGTTGATCTCAGGTTCTGGAAGGTGTCTTGGTTTTGATGGTGTTTCCACATGCAGAACACAATCACTTCATCGGTGACAACTGCGTGGTAAAACAAAATTTGTGTGCTGTCAAACTGTGTGGTCTTAAATCCTGTGCCCTTTGGGAGCTTGGATATTTGAATTAAATTTTTCTTCCTGAGTAGTCTTTTAATCTATTAACATTTTGTTTGGAAGGGCATAGCATTATCCCCACCCACTATAGAAGCTGGCAGTTAGGCTATTCAGAAAGATAGTTATGCTTCCTGTATGAGAGTTACAGGTTTCTTCATCCAGGGTTAGCTCAGAGGATCGCTGCAGCAGGAGTCACAGGCTCAGACAGTGAGCAAGCAGAAAGGAGTGAGGCATCTGGAAAAAAAAAACCCAAAACAACAAATAGGCTGAGTATCTAATTTGTTCTTGTTTTCGCAGATTAAGTGATGTAGGCATAAAAAACAGAATTTTCAGTTTGCAGCACCTACATTTGTCCTAACAGGCCCTGTGCATAAATAGATTCAGCAAAGTGTTTAATGTAAGAGCTTTTCTATGCTTGGATTGGGCAAGCACATGTTTCTCAGCTGTGAGTGCAAACACAGTCCATTATTTTCTAAACGGGCTTGAAATTCATGAATACAGCAAACACCCAAGATGAAGTGGATTATCTCTTTCATTTTCTATGCCCGCTTTTCACCTTAGCAATCTTCTTTCCCTCTAACTTATTTTTATTATCTTTATGTAATTTCCACACTTATACAAAGGCTTCACTGTATATAGCTTTCTTGTTATGCCCTAATGTTCAGAGGTTTGTGAAACTGTTTCAGAAGATGTGAGTATACAGGATCTTTGAAGTCTTGCACAGAATGAAAGGAGTTGCAGTGCTATTACCAATGCTGATATTCTGATGAAGTCTTCTGATCCAAACAGGCTATTCTGCAGTCTATGAATCTGAGATGTGAATTTATATTTCTAAACGTTTATCCCTTCCTAAACCTATGTGACTGCACAAAAAGTTTTAAAATAGCTTTCTTTGTGTCTATGTGCTTTGTTTTGTCTGGTGCCAGATGAAGGACACTTTCTAAACTAGCATATATTGTAGCATCATGTGTCCGATCTGTATGGATTACCACAGCCTCTTAATCTGACTGTACATAACTACCTTAAAAGCTGTATGATAAAAAGCTGAAGTATAATATTTAGAGCACTTTCCAGGCAAATGTGTGATGTATATCTTAAGGTGCTAAACCACAGCTGCAATGACAATTCACAAATAATAATAATAATAATAATAAAAGATTAATTGCTCAAAGACAACTTATCCAATCTCAAAAATTTGCTGTCAAGCCATCAAATCATGCAGAATTATATTCATCATGTATTTCTTTTCACCTAGGTCATTTTCAGAGCTCGTTTCTAATTCCTTCCCACATGTTTTTATCATTTTAGCAGAACACCCTACCTGCAATTTTATCTATGCTATTTCTCCTTTTTCCTTTTTTCTTCTTTCCTACCCTCCATCTCACAGTTATCACACCTGTCAGCATGTAATTTTACTGGCTGAATGGATTTGTTTAAGTTCAGAATTTCAGTTGACTCCCATTGAAATCACCTTTATCTTGACATCCTAAATGCAGGTGCTGAGGCAAAGTTCAGTCTGCTAACCACAGCTTTCAGTGGTGGCAAATGGAGAATTCACCATTGGTATGGTGATGCATGTGGCTCAGGTGAGGCCGATCTTGTGACTGGGAATAATTTGAAGCAAATCATCAGATTTCAGTTTTATTCTTAATTCGTGTTTGTTTTGCAGTTCCCAGTGCAGTTTGGCAAACCAGCACTAGGTCAGGCCTCCCAGGGCAGCATCAGTACAATGATCTGCACAGCTCTACTAATTCCTCATAACCATGAGGTGTTTGATGTAGGTTGCTCTGAAAGTAATGCCTCCTATTTATTTCCGTGGAAACTACAAAGAGTATAGTAACACTATTTGATAGAGCAAATTCTCAGCTACAGAACTTTATTTTTCAACAGTCAGCAGCATTAGCTGTTTATATTCATTGGCCATGAACAAGACTCTGCATGCTGTGCTTGTAAAAATCTGAAGCAGTGGAGGTGTCCCACAGTCACCACTGCTGAAACACAGCATCCACTGCCTCACCGTCCTCACATCTGCTGTTTGATCTCCATGAACTTTCAGCAAGTGTCGACGAATGTCAGAGGGTGCTATTGTTTCCACATGGAGGAATTCAATGACAGACCTTTGCTTCATCCGTGTTTCCATATCAGATGCCTTTTTGTCAGACAGCCCCTCTGCCGCTGTTTGGCACGTGGCAACAAAATATAAGGGGATACTGGCAGGAAGGTTCAATGTCTACTGCCATATCACCAACTTCTACCTCTGATGTTGTGGGCCAACGTGATCAAACAGAAAGAATTATTTTTGGAGCAGAGCTTGTATGTTAAATGTAGCCCTTCAGCCGTGGGTGTCACACTCTACTACTGCAGGCATAGTCTGTCACTTAAGATCAGCCAACTGAGAGGCAAAGATAACTTAAAATTATTCATATCTTGTATTCTGCCTTAGCAGTTCTGTCTGAGAACCTGCATCTCAAGAAAGAACTTTATTCTTGATCTAATTATTCTCATTTTGTAACTGCCTGTTGCATTTTTTTCAATCTCCAGGCTATACTTATGCAGGCAGGTTTGCACAGATCTATTTCCTCCAAAAAAAAAAAAAAAAAAAAAAAAAGGGGAAAAACTTGTGAGGCAAGTTTTGGTTCAGCGGTTCTATACTTGTGGTACTGGGGCAGGGTGCTCTGCTTTGGAGCTCCAAAATTTGTAGTGATATGGTTTTTGGACCAGGTGAGCCTTAGACTGCAGTGCCCCAGACACCTGTACAGGTTTCACTTGCACCAGTCAGGCAATAAATGCTTGTTCACCAGGAGCCAAAAACATTAACTGAGGAATGTTATATCTTGTACTGCACCTTATTTTTTGCACTATTTTAGCAAAGAAAAAGTGTCTGAGTGCTGGAATTGGACTGGAGAACTCTGGTGATGCCAAATGAACTGTGGAAAATTGCTATGCCGGTTTTTCATTTTTTTTTTCACTGACCAGAGATATAAAAAGTGTTTGAACAATCGTAAAGTGATCCTCATGCACACTGCTCTCTAATGCTTCCTGGATGGAAAGCTTGGGTAGTGTTGAAGTTAACAGTAATCTTGTTGCCAGTGGTTTTTGGCTGCCAGCACCAGCTCAGGTTCTCTAAATAGACACAACCAATTAGTGGTGTTTCCCATCCTGCTTATGGATGTAAGTGATTTCCAACAGAGAACAACTCGGAGAGGTTTCTGCAGGATGAACCAATTACCAACATCCCATCGGCAAGGCTGGTAGCAGTGCTCGAGCTGTGCAAAGCTGGAAGCCGTTCTCACTGCATGCCTCTGTTTCACGGGTTTGTATGCATTTCAGTGACACCAGAAACCGTATCTAGGAAAATAATGCTGTGATGGTGATTTAAAATGCTGTTTCAGCAATGCGTTATCATCTTTTGTTACAGTGATCAGAGCACAATTGTAGGTCAAGTAAGCAGGGTCTGTATCCAGCATATATGTGTGTACTTTTTATCTCCATCGTGTCTGCCTTGTTAAGTTTAGCCTGCTGATAAACGTGCTTTATGGAGACAGTCCTGTAATGCAGAATTATTGTTTACTTGTCTTCATAATCCTCCCCAAGTGGCTACATCTTGTTTGCTTGCACGGTCTTCTGAACCGCTTGCTTTAGTTCAGAGTAACTTACTACAAATTATTCATTATTTACTCTTAAATCAGTTATTTATTTACTGCCTTCTTTGCAGTAAAATGGATCTTAGAAGGTAAAAGGACCAGGGCTGTAATAATGACTTGTTTTCAAATAAATCTGTGTAAAGTCTATCAAAAAATTGTTACAGTTCAAGAGGGCTGGGACCCAGTGAGTGGCTCTTGTAGGCCACAGCATCATTAGATTTAGAAACAAATAAGAGTTCTCTGAAATATGCAGCAATAAAAAGTAGATGTTGAATTGAAACTTTCAGCTACTGCTGCTCAAATTAAGTGCTTCCCCCCACCCCTTGGTATTGTAATACAACTTTTTTTTTCTATTAACATATGAAATACATTTTTTTCTGAATTACAGTCAGGCACAAATCTTGCTGCTTCTAATTGTAATCTCGCCAGGTTGTCCAAATAAATAACTTCAATAAGTCATGTAAAAACCTGATCAGCTGAAAGTATGTTCACTCCCTTGGTTCATTCTTTGTTTTATATTGTCAAGCTAATCACTTGGAGAGCTCCTTTCAATGCATTAGCTACTGTCTAGCATAGCACTTACTTGAAGCACATCGAGGTTAGAGATGCTCACGCTGCTTCATTAAATCACCATGGTCAAAATTTTAATGGAAAGTAAAAGGAATATTTGTATCTTCAGGGACTATTGTTGCCTTTAACCATTTTGAATGATTAAAATATATAAGTTAGTATTGCTTAGTTCATTTTAATACGTTCAGTGGTCTGGAAGCAATGTTTTTTATTTATTTTTAGTTCGTGCTCATATGTATATAGAATACATACTGAACTTACACAGTAGTTTTTGGCAGTTTGAACATAATTGTTAATTAACTTCTCTGCTTAAGTTCCTACAAGCAAAATTGTAGTTGATGAGAGGTAATGCTAAAAACAATAAATCCTGAGGCTATTTCATAAGCATAGTCATTTAACTTAGATTCTCCATCAATGGAGAAAAATCAATTCCTAAAGGCCATATTATTGTGAATTTCAATAGCATGTTCTGTATTTAGAAATACTACAGGATTCGTATGTACATGACAGCATGTAGGAAGGAAAGAATTGAAAATTGTATGGGAAGCCCTGATGCACATGGATCTTTACAAAAACAGAGGTGTCGACAGACCTAGCCCTGCAGATATAAAACAGGGTCTGGTATTGTGCCAATACTCTGCATTAATCTTTTAGTATTTTGCAGAAATAACTGAAATGCCTCACTTTCAAAATCTGTATTGTTAATATTGAACATTGAGCAGAGGACTGAGTTTCACAGTGTGGTGTGTCTTATTAGAGTTAATTATAGGGGATTGCAATAGCAGTATTGAACATATTTCCCCGAAAGGATAAGAACAGTACTTACCTGTTGTAGAGTTTAATTGAATGCTTAATTTATTCTTCAGAAAGATGTCTGTTCTCTCTAGAGAAAACATTGGTTGAAGTTTAAAGAGTGCTTGTTCTCTGATCTCAGAGAACAAATAGCCCACGTGGTGGTCTCTCAGACATGAGCAGCTGTTCTGCCTTCTGAAGTCTGAACCACACTGCTTTTCTTGGGGAGAAAAGGAAAAAAAAAAGGGGGATCCTGGCCATTTTGCTGTATTGATGCTTGGGAATCTCATTCTGAGAGGAGAAGTTTCTGTATTTAGGAAAAGAGAAGGGAAAACTGTACATAGTGATTGCTGCATGCCTAGTAGCTTTGACAGCATGGGATTTTGCAAACAAAAATGTAAAGAATTTGAAAACCAGCTCTGGGGAATGTGGTTTTGACCAGACAGTACTGTATTACCTCCAAACTGACAATGATCTCAGGCATGCCTGCTTAAATTCATTGAGCAGAATGGCATGTGGAACGAACATGGAGTTTTCTCAGAAATCCCTGAATGGTTGGGAATTCTAAATTTCTGCTGCATCCTCTAACCAACCTTGCGGAAACAGAGGATGCCTGAGATTTTTCTTAATTTTAGAGCTGGCATAGATATTATTCTTTTCACTTTCTTTCCAGCAGTTTTTATTGAGCTAAGAAGGAACTGTGCAGCTCAAAATCCAAACAGAATATGAATCTGAGATCTAAACCTTCATTTGATGGGATCTAAGGAAGATGATTCTTCTTTCAGGGGAAAACTGTTAGTTATTTGAGATAAGGTGGAATATTTGTGTTCCAAGTAAATAATACTTCTCCCTCTGCATAATAATATATAACATAGAATAATATGCTATTGATGAATGCATTAGGAAGCAGGCTGAAGATGCATATGTTAGCAATACAGCACAGTTTGAAAAAGCATTGCCATCCCTCACTGTTTCTGGACACACAAGACTGGTTTGGAGGGTTTGCAGTAAAATGTAAAACCTCACATACCTTTCACTGTCCTTCAGCTGCTGCTGTTCTTTGCAAACTCGTTTGTGTGAGCTGCATTACACAGGGGACAAAAAGCTTATCACTGCAATAAATTACTTTTTGCTGATGGACTGCTGAGGAGGTCTTTTCGCCTGGGGACACTGTTTCATTCATCAATTGGCTGAGTTCCTAAATTCTGCATGTACCACTGGAGCTTGATTTATGGGGGTAGATTATTGGTACTGCATTGCGAGATGGCTACCACAGCACTGAAATGTGAAGGCCCACTGCAACTTGAGGAGGCTGATGAGGCTGCAGAAGGCTTGTTGCTTCCTTCTGAGGAAGACCTGTTGTCTGCCCCAGGGCTGCTGAAAGTTGACAATGTGAAGCAAGGTAGAGGAGCATGGAACAGTGAAGGTGCTTTTCCCAACATACGGATGGGAAATGTTTAATAACTCAGTGTATAGAGGTATAACGATCACCACAATATTTGTCTACCATTGTCAGGTGGGTAGTTACAAGTATGCAGTAGGTAATATTAGATACAATTAGATATGTTTTATTTAAAAGAAATGCACCCTACTTGAGAGGCTTGCAGTTTTCTTTGTTAAGCTAACTCAAAGTGGTGATACAAAAACATTACTGGGTTTTCTAAGAGCAGTACAAGTGGGTTCCTGCTGCTCATCCCACTGATGCACTTGTGGACCAGCAGCCTTTAAGAAGCCTTTGTGATCAGAGAGGGCAGCTCTTGGGGCTGAGGCTTCTGCTGGAGGCTTTGCTTGTCTATTGAGTTGATCATAGCTGTTGCCTGCCAATGGTCATTCATGGCAGCAAGGAACATCTGAGTAGAAATAGAAAATGTCAAAACCTTTATGCAAGACGGAGGCATGAAATCTAATACTTAAAAACCCTGAATGGTGACTGTTGTACTTGCTGAGCAAAAGCTTTCCCGTATCCTTTCCTCTTTTGTGTTTTCAGTGTTTGTTTTCAGATGATAATAGATAACTAACTTCTTCAATCAAAAAAAAAAAAAAAAAAAAAAAAGAGAAAAAAGGAAGTTTTATATAATTCCCATCATAAGACTGCTTTGGAATACATAAGAGGCTTTGTATTATTGTCTGATTCCTCCTGGTCTTTCTGCTGTGTGACAGTCACACATGCAAAACATAGTTTTCTAAGCACCATTGAAATCTATTGATTTTTATTTTAGACTATTCTTGCATAGGTAGAAGTAATAGACAGGAGCTGAGAATGAGGTCCCTGACACAGCCCAGTAACTGCAGAGCACTGCTTATTTCTCTTGGTTGCTGGGGGTCCATAGGGAGCATTCCTTTCCCCACTTTCTTCGAAGCAATTGAGTTGTCTGCAGGGTTTTTTGAGTGCCTTTAGGGGAGCAGTCTGCAGGACCAGAATATTCTTCTTCTGTGATTTTGTTGTAGGCAAAGGCATGCAGCCTTCTTGCAAGGAAACTTCCTGTAGAGTTTAATTTACTTAACAAAGAATCTGACCACCTTCTGTCTTAGACAGCAACAGGAACTAAACTTCTGTCATTACAAATGTTTGTTAATGTCTCTATAAGTGCCACATCTCGTTGTTGCAATATTTTTGTGCTTATTGCTGAAAGAATTCCACAAACAAAATCCAAAGAAGCAATTCTATACGTCAGAGTATTTAAATTGGTTGTTATTAACAAATGAATTCAATTTTTATATTTAGACATTAAAAATAAATAGCCTGACATAAAAAGTAACTTGAAAGTTCCACTAAGAATTCTTAGTTATGTGGGGACTGGAAATGAAGCTCTTCAATTGCACATTTTAAAAAGCATCTCTTCAGAGGCAAAGTTCAGGACTTAACCAAATTCACCTAGTGTTACCTTAATTAATACTTTTTTAATAATTTTCAAACATGAAATTCAATTATAATCATTTGTAACAGCTTTAATATGTAGGAGAAAATGTACCTTAATAAATATGTTAATAATAGAAAACTCAGTGACAGAAGTTTCTGTAACTGAAGTGACTATGCTATGCAGCAAAGATATAAGGGCTTAGAAAAATTCATCTCTTTGATTTGTCAAAAGGAAAAGTTCTCTGTATACCGAGCACTAAGCAATTTGAAAAGTCTGATCTTGTCTTTCATTGATAGAGAGTGCAGAGTTGAGTGAAAGAGGTAGAACTGTTTGTGGAGACGAACTCATCTAAATTTAATTCCTTTCTGTTTGTAAAATATTGCAAGATCTTGCTCAAGGGGTGCTTTTTTGGAGTTAAGTTGGTAAAGAAAATTAATGCATTTGAAGAACATGAAAACTTAATCTCATTTATTACTTCTAATTTTTCTCCAAGTGAATTCTTCTCTGGGCGGAGGAATTAGAATGAAATGGAAATTTAAGCAGATTCATTTGGCCACGTATGGCTTATATTTTTACTTGTGATAGCAGCAATTAAAAAATGTTCTTTAACTTGCACCTGCCCCCATTGAACTTAAGGTTGTCTTTCAGAGATGATGAGGGAGCTGAAAACAATCCAGTGCTGTGTGTAATACTCTGGGATCTAAGGTTTAGAAGTAATGATTTTCTATCAAAAAAGCATCACACTGAGTTTCTGTGTCTTTATTGCCAAAGTCTTGCTTGAATATCTTGGTAGTGCATATGGCTAGTTCTTACTTATGAACATTTATAACTCTTTTCTAGATGACTTTGTTTATCTGTTTCTGTCATTACAGGCATGACATAATGTCAGTCAGATTTTGTAGCCCTTGGCCACTTGCATGTGGCTGCTGCTCTCCTCTGCTTGCCAAATGCTTTGTCATGCTGCTGCAGCAGGGTGAAGAAGAATCTGGGGCAGATGCGTCTTGACCTGTATCTTGAAGTGAAGATGGCACCTTAAATATAAAGCGATCCTTTGGCCTTCTTGCTTCAGTTGCAGGAAGTGTTAGGCTTGCAGGCTCTCACATTGGTTGGGAAATTCAGCCACTCGTATATCTGATGGGAAAAGAACATGGCAAGCTGCAAACAATTCAGGAGATTCCTGGAGTCCATTGGCAATAACTTTCTGTTCAGGTATTGGACAGACCCACCAGAGGTGAAGCATTGCTCGACCTGCTGCTCACCAATGCAGAAGAGATTGTTAAAGAGGTTAAGATTGGAGACAGCCTGGGCTGCAGCAACCATGCTCTGGTCAAATTCATGATCTCAAGGAATGTGGGCCTGGAAAAGAGTGGAGTCAGAACCTTGAACTTTGGAAGAGTGAATTTTAGGCTGTTAAAGCAATTGTTGGAAGAGATCCCCTGGGAAAACATCCTTAGGGACAAAGGAACAGAGCAGAGCTGGCAGCACTTTAGATGCCTTTACTGAGATCACAACAGCACTCTATCCCCCCTAGCATAAGAAATTAGGCAGATGAGGCAGGAAACCAGCCTGGCTGAGCGAGGATCTGCTGAGCAGGCTGAGGTGAAAAAAAGAAAAGTATAAACAGTGGAAGTGGGGATGGGTGGCTTGGGAAGAATATAGGGATACTGTCTGGATGTGAAGAGATGGTGTCAGGAAAGCCATGGTGCAGATGGAATTGAACTTGCTAAGGGAGGTGAAAAACAAGAAGAAATTCTGTAGATACATTGGGCAGACTAGACAGGCAAAGAAGAGTGGATCCCCTCTGATAAGTGAAAAGGGAGACCTGGCCTCTTCAGATGTGGAGAAGGCTGAGATACTTAACAAGTTTTTGACTTAGTTTTCATGGCCAGTTAGGCTTCTCATGCTTGTGTCCCTGGGTCTCCTCTGAAGAAAGGTTGAGGGAGCTGAGCTTATTTAGCTTGGAGAAGAGAAGGCTGTAGAGAGACCTCATTAAGGCCTTCTAGTTCCTGAAGGTAGCATATAAATAGCAGAAGGGGGACTAACGTTTTACATGGTCTTTACATGGTCTGATAGTGATCATGGGGGAATGGCTTTAAACCAAAAGAGGGAAGATTTAGGTTAGATATTAGGCAGAAATTTTTCACTCAGAGGGTGATGAGGCACTGGAACATGTTACCCAGATGCCCTGTCTCTGGGGGCATTCAAGGCCAGGTTGAATGGGACCCTGGGCAGCCTGATCTAGTGGTTGGCAACCCTGCCCATGGCAATGGGTTAGATGATCTTTAAGGTCTCTTTCAGCCTAAGCCATTCTAGAATTCTATGATTCTATACGTAACATTTGATGAAAAATGTCACAACTTCCCTAAACTAAGGAGTAGATAATGGAGTTTTCAATACATGCATTTTTCTTGGCTTCTACACAGTATATGCCTGTATAGAATAGCTCATGCTCCTGGTTTTTCATGCAGTATGTATTCACCTAGGAGCTATAGCTGGACATATATTTCTTATAAATGAAATACTGTGTGATAATTTATGACATAAAGAAGTAAAATGAATGCTTATTGCATTTATTTGTTTTTTCATTCCAGTACTATTCTATTCATATTTCTGTTAGTTACCAATCAACATACATGTTAATTACTCCCTCTTAATACTTCTCTTTTGTATTTATAATTGTTTCATTGGAAACGGCAAGAAGAACTTTAAAGATTTCGCTTTCTTGTCATCTCTTATACATTTTTTGCTTTTTCCTATCAAGGGAAGAAACAAAAGAAAGTTTACTTGAATACAGCTTAAAATGAGTTCACTCTCAGCTTATCTGATTTGATCAATGGTGACTTAATGCCAGACTTGCGGTGTTTCAGGTACTTTAATTGATTTTTTCACTTATTGTGGGTCTGAAGGGAATGGTTTCATTGCTTAACCAGTAGATTTCCTTAGGATTCTCATTTGTTTAGTCAAAAGAACCCTATGACAGATTTAAGGTAGTAGTTGGGCATTTTTTTGTCAACTGAATGCATGTTCTGCTGCTGTTCGCTGGGATAATACAATATAAAGAGAGCTATGGCTCTGGGGACCTGAAGTGAAGTATATTTGGCTGTATGCTATAAATATGCGCTACAACTGAGCACAAACTAGTTCTTTTATGATTCATAAATGCTTTATAATCCATTTACTTATTTATTTATTTTGGTTGCTCTCTGAGTCTATAAGCAGAAGTGGCTGGTGACTGTGGTTAAGCATCTACAGAGATGCTTGCTGTCATGGAACTCTAGGCTGAGGAGCCTCTGCTGCTGGTGTATGGAGTTTGAAAACCTTTTAGCTTCATATCTCACTCTCAGCCCTTCTCCTTGCTGACTGCTCTGTAAGAGGCTCCTGGGGAAGATCTTTAGTATGACACAAATAAGAGTTTCTGCCTTCAGCTCCCCTTTCCCCCTCAACCCCAGAAAAAAACAACCCTGACTCCTAAAACAATTGAATGAAGAAATTTGTCATGCTCAGCACTGTGCGGACATAGACAGAAAATATTCCCAAATAATTTACCATCTCTGCGCAAGATGTATGTGGAAATGAAGGGCACATTTCATTGTTCATTGCTGTTCACTGTGTAGCTTTTTTAAAGGTATGTGATTTCTGTGCTGGCCATCAGTGCTCATATAAAAGGTTATTCAGGAAATAATTAGCTGTGAATGTGTTTGCTCCTGTGCAGAGGCCATCTATTGAAATTGTATACAAATTATCAAACTTACTAATTAGCATAGATAGTAATGACATCTCTGCTTTTTCTTCTCCTATTGTTGACCCTGGAAGAATCTCTTTGTTTGCTTGGGTATTTTCACCTAGTTTTTTCTAAATTCCTAATTGCAATTAGTATTTTTGTAGTTGCTTTCCTAGAGTGCTTTGTGTGCCATAAATCATCTATTTTTATCCTGCCTAGCCATCAAAAATGTTGATCCATGGGGTCAAATTGTACATTTTTTCTTCCTTTAACACTCTTTGTATTTATTTATTTTTCATTTACTATTTAATCCATCCTAATATACTTATCCTTCACGTCAGAGCAGTGAACTTTTGATTTCTTTAATATGTCTCTTCCTTCAGGCTTTTCTTTTGTATTATTTTCTCGTCAGAATATCTGTTTTCTATGATTTCTGCTCTGGGTCTTAACACTTAAATGTTCAATGGATGGGTTGGTCTAAAGTTAGTGTGTGTTGCAAGTAAAGATAAAATCTGATCTGGCAACTGCATAGTAAATCTCAGGACATGTCTGAGCACATGTTCTTCCACTGTGAAGACTATTATTTAAATAACAAATACATTAGTTCACTCCAAATTAGAGGATGGGAATACTGAAATGACTGAAGAAAGTTAATGCAATGCAAATTAGTACACGTATATCATTAATTTGACATCTCTCTACAGTACAGTAGTCCAAGTAAGTTGTTTTCCAGTAAATAAGAATGTCTTCTCTGATTAAAGGGTAGTAATTGGCTTTTGTATGTTAATGGTGTGGCCCAGAGCAATTTTATAATAACCTTTTAAATGCTTGTAAAAAAAAAAACAACAACCCAAACAGCAAACAAACAATAAAACCAACCCCAGAACATAATTAATAAAACAAACCCCCAAAGCCCATCAAACAAAATGCATACACAGCCACCCCAACACTCTATTACTTTCAAGAAATGCAGTTACTTAAGTTACTTAAGTTGCTCTTAATTCATCTTAGTGAGCTGTCAATAAATTTCACTCTATCAGATGCGGAATTGAATTAGCTAGGGTTGTGATTTACATGATTTCTGCTTGCTTACGTTATTTACAATTTCTAGTAAATGTTGCCCGTGCAAAATAAACGTGCTTAATTTGTAGACAGTGGTGAGAAATTGTTTTTCATTTTGGTGTTAATAAATGTCACCAAAATGCTGTCTGTTTTAAGGCTGAAAATATACAGTTCTCTTGCCAGAGCCTGAAAATGTGTTATAATGCTTAGATAACAGATTCCATATTATCAAAGACACAGTATAAAGCTGGAGTGATTTATTCCAAAAGGAAATGAAGATGCTGCCTTGCCAAAAATGATGTTCATGTTGAACCTAGAACTGGTAAAGGTTAATCTGTCTTTCCCTCCCAACTTTTACCAAGATAACATAAGCACCAGGTGCTTTAACTGCAGTTTTGTTTTATGTCAGATTATTTTCAGTCTTGATACTGGATGCTGGCTGATTCTGGCTGTCCCATGGTGAGATGTGCTACTCTGTGCAGTGCTGGTTGTGTCTGTATCCTCAGGCATGTTTTCTAGACCCAAATCAGCAGGTCCAGCACAGCCTCGCACTTGCAAAGGCTTCAGCAGGTCACCTGCTCCTGACACATTTTTCTGCCATGTCTAAGTGTTTTTGTGCCATCCTTCCTTGCCTGAGTTAGATGTGGTGATGCTCACCTTAGACACAGACTGATTCTTCAGTGGATTGTGCACAATGTGACCTGTGCAAAGCCTGATAATGATGAAAGGCAGGTGAATGTAACTACAGAAGTCTTTGCAAGTTTGACTTCCAGCTGGGGTTTGCCCACTCTGATATACAGGTATGCTATTCCCTGTAAGAAGTCCAAGAGGTGGAACACCTTCTCTAGGAGGAGAGGATGAGAGAGCTAGAATGGTTCAGCCTGGAGCACAGAAGTCTCTGGGGAGACCTGAATGCAATATTTTAGTATATAAAGGGAGAGGGGGCTGTAAGGAAGAAGGGGACAGACTCCTTAGCAGGTTTTATTGTGATAGGACAAGGAAAAATGGTTTCAAACTAAAAAAAAAGTCCATTATATGAGGAAGCAGTGTATGCTTAGAGTATAGAAGAGTACCTACTGCTGGGTAAGGATTTGAGGAGTCCACTTCTGTCAAGTCTCTGAAATCTGTGGAAGATATGGCTTGTGTATTGAATAGGAAGTTAAAAGTTGAAGGTGAAAATAAAATATTTAGCTTACAGATAAATATGAATAAAACTGTCTAAATATAATAGTTTTAGGAAATAAAATTGATATGACTACAAAGAAAAAGATTTTGCAAGCACTTTAGAAAATTATAAAAGAAAATACCACAAAGGACTTGAGGATTTTTTTCAAGAGGATGTTAAATATTGAAGGAAAACTTGCACATTTCTAGAGTGGAAAACTATTGCATCATGAAGGACATGGTTCTCTATCTTTATCATCTTCCTTATTCCAAGTTCAGGTAAACATGGAAATACAACTTTAAAACTGCAACTTTTAAATTGGAAAAAGTCCTTGAGAGAGAAGGTAAGAGAGGGGAAAAAAAAGTAAATAAGGAAGAGAGCTTTCTGATCTTACTGAGGGAGAACATATGGTACCAGTGTTTCAGGACTTGTCATAAGGAAGAAAGACGTAAAAAAGATTACAGTCTGTCTTGAAATGAAAAATATTGAGATCTTTTTTTCTTCTTTTGAACACATTGAGATCAGCAGTACATCATAAAGAAGAAAAAAGGAAGGATTAAATCCTTGAAACTGAATTTAGTGGAAGAGAACCTGAAAAATTCAGTTTTCCTTCAACACAGATAGTGAGACTATACCAAAGTATGGATTGCCAGCCTGCTAAACCCAAAAGAAAATGATTCCAAAGAAAAGATAGGGAAAAAAGTTAAGAAAAGAAAGAGGTTAAAGTTTCTATAAGATGACCTGTGTTATTCTATATACATGCAAGGCAGAAAATATGCAAGGAAGAAAAAGTGAATTATAAAGGGAGAAAGATAATATTTTCCATGAAGTTGGAAGGAAGGACACATTCTGAACAAACAGAAAGGAGTAAACAGAATGTAAGCAAAGGAAAAATGTGAGGACAGGGTTATAGAAATAGATTTTAAGAAAAAATGATATAGAATTATTTGAAAGATGATGATTATTTCCTTAAATGTAACAGATGATTTTGCACATTTTTATTATGAATTATGCGCTGGAAAAGTAATAACCCTCCCCCCCAGCAATTATCTACTATCTAAAATATATTTGCCTTCATTTAGAAATGTAGAAAAGTAATCTGTAGATGTTTGTGAAAGGATCTTAAATAAGATAGCAAACATAGATATCCATTTCTATACTGCACTATGTAAAAGAAAAAAAATTAAAACTACTGCACTGATAGATTTAGTTGCAATCATTCAAGTAGGAAGCCTTTTCTGGAATGAAGTAAGGATTTTGTAATATACAAAAAGGAGAGAGCTCAACAAAATGCTTATAGCATAGATCTATTTCATTAATAAATGCTGGTGGTGAGATTTTTGTCAGTATGTTGGCAGGTATATTAGGAAGTGCTTTAGTTAGATATATGCACTTAGATCAATTGGGAATTTTTATAGGCAGTCTATTTGCAAATACTATTGTGAGAGCCCTGGACCTGCTGTGTAAAAAGCTTAAAACATGGTTATTTTGTCTTTTCTTGATGCAGAACCTCATTATTCAGAATGCTTGAAAATAAGAAAAGGAATACATTTTCAGTAATTTGTTTTTTCTTCAACTTGTCTTTTCTTCTGCATCTGGAGAAGATGCAAGTCTGCTTGTTTCTAGCTATGGTTTCTTGCTTATAATTTTTATACTTTTATTAGATGATTGTCTGTTTTTTCCCCCAATTTTTTTAGCAACTGAGATAATTTTTCCTTTGTATGTGTTCTTACTCATTATTATTACACGAGTTCCACAAGCTAATTTTAATATGCTTTAATAATATTTATGGTCCAGTAGACCATATCTCATCTTTGTATTTTCATTTTAGGTTTACAGATTTTTTTAAATCAGTGTGTCCTCAAAGTTGAAAGAGTTGGAATCTCTAGCCCCACCTTACGCTTGAAAGGTATGTACAGAAGTTTTCATACACTTTCACAAGCAGCAGACGGCAATGAGCTGCACTCATTTGGTGCATCTGGGGTTCCCTGCTTGCATACAACACTGTGAGCTCGTATACAAAAATTATGAGTTCTCTTCAAAATAGCAAGACAATAAACCACAGAAAGTTGGCATCCTTTGAGTGAAGACGGATCCTGTAGAGAAATTAAAATGTAAAGCACCACTAAAGAATATTTTCAGTTGGAGAAAGGATGAGCTGAGGCAGATGTCAAGATAAATGTATTTTACACCTCAAAAGCTGTCACAGCAGAAGTGCTAGCCTGTGGTTTGGTGATGGAATATGAAGATAGCAGATGGTGTCAGAACACAGATATCTGACAGAACAGAACTGAAGAAGCAGAAAGCTTCAAGTAACTAACAGTTTTGAGCGTGTAGGCTTTAGAAATGAACCAAGGAAAGGCAAAATCAATATGCCACTGTTGTAGACAGTCAGTAAAAAAATGTACAGTGAGTTTAACATCATCCTAACAGATCAGTCAGCAAACACCCGGGTTAGCATACTACTTGCAAGCCTAAGGAAAGGACTAGTTGAAAGCCTGTATAGAAATGAATTTCAGTAGATCTTGTGCTTTTGAGTGTAGGTGCCTCTGCAACAAGTATGTTAAAGTGAAAATCAGGTTAGAATTCAAAGGTTCTTGTATCGTTTCCAGCTCATTTCTTTCTGCAGATAAAATGCTTCTTCCATTAAAAAAAAAAAAAAAAAAAAGATTCTTTGCATTGCTATGGGCCTCTGAAATGCATAGAGATAAATATATGAGACCATATATATACAGACCAGTAATAAGATCCTCTCCTAACTTCCCCAAGTTAAAGACCTAGCTTTAGAGTCCTTTTTTTTTTTTTTTTTTTTTTTAATTATTATTTTCTTAAATGGGAAGTTCATTCTGATAACTTCCTGAGGATGAGCTACTAAGACTGTTGTTGGATATGATGAGTCATTAGGTCTCTCAGATAACACCTTACAAAGCCAATTTGAATAAACATTTTAATTTTTATTGTAACTTTTTTATTGCAATCATCAGATTACAATTGGGCAATGCATGCTGTGTAAGAGACCCTACAACCTTTGTACATTGCTGTTTAATGCATCTCTTCGATGCCATATGTTTGTGGGACTTCCAGTTGAAAAGCCATGTGAAGTTTTCAGAAAAGCTGATGTAAGAAAATCTTACATATTCTTTATGAATGAAATATGTTTCCAAAACCCACAAAAAATGAGTTTTCTCTGTGGTTAGTGCAAGATAAAACTTAGGAAATGTTGCTACTACTCAAGATGCTGTTCTCAGCTCAGCATTCCCCCAGAAGAAGAAACATTTTCCACTCACATTCTGTTTGTTCCCATGGGAATATTTAATCTGCAGCTTGTGTTAAGATCTGTTATGTAAGGTGTCCCATGATATTCATAATTTATTTTTCCCCTCATAGTTTATATCAGTTTTTTGCCCTTCAACAGGCCTTTCTGAGGAAATTTTGCATCCAACAAGACAATAAAGCCAACAATAATGTAATTCATTTAACCTTTTAAACATGTATTCATCAATGTAAATCTTAAATGCAAAAGCATTGATTTAGTATCCTGATGTTACAGATTATGATTCTTTATTATTTTAATAAGACTTTTGACAACTAGTATGCTATAAATGCCATCAAATTAAATGGATTGTACTAATAAATAGGACAATTTTATCTCAAAATCTTGCATCTAAGTTTGCTTCATTTTTTTATCTTCTATTTTGATTATGTATAGCCAGGTAACACTACTGTAAAATTTCTTCACCATTGTGTACACTTCTTAAAATATTAAAAAAATGACATTTGTACTTCCCTATAATAACAGGTTTTTTTTTTTTGCTAATCCTGCAGGCCTGAAGTTTTGGATAGTACTATTAACTCTTGGAGTGAATGCAAGGACAGTTTTAATTTTGGGATATTAGTCTGTCATGGATGAATCTTTGGATTTATTTCCCTTCCACACTAAGTGTGGCTTGCACTTTGCAAAGAGCAAGCATCATCTTGGAGCAGAAATACAGACCAGTGGTGGAAATGCCCACAAGCTAAAAATTCTAGCCCAAACTCCTGTTAAAATAATAAAAATAATTATAGTAAGGTAATTTTTGTAATTCAAATCTAATTAGGAACCACAAAAAAAAAAAAAAAAAAAATTGTCCATGAATGTCAGCACCCTGCTTTATCTGGGTCTCAGACCAGCACTCAGACCTCTGAATGTGCTTTGATTGATGGAAAGCTCTCCTTTGGGACTGCCATCTCTGCTGCCACTTTGTGCATTGAGCCATAAGGTGTGTAGCAAAATTGCATTGGCACAATTCCTGAGAAGATGATATCCCAGACTTCAAAGAGGGCAGCTGGAAGTTTTGCCAACTCTTCTGTTCTCTCTAGGGTTTATATGAGTTTTCCAACTGCTTTTTTTCTGAAAGCTTCAGCTGTTGTGTTTATTTGCTTATTTAGGAATATTTTGTCCTTTAAAAAGGCATAGGCTTTCCTATTTATGAAAAAACTGATGATGTAAACACATGGAAAATGCACTTTCAGAAGACAGTAATTAATTGCTATGCTAGTGTTTTGACTTGAGGAATCTGACATGACTTTTAAGTACTTTTGCAGGAAATAGTCAGTGTCTCTTGAGGGGAAAGGAACAAGGAAGAGGGAGAAAGTGGCTGAACAGAACTTTCTTGCTTCTGATTCGTCACTGCTGTCTTTCACAGCAACTATGATATACCTCCAATTTATACCCAGCAGCTAAAAGTAATCAGGCTGTAGCCAACTCACCATTGTCATCTCTACCTACTACTTGTGAGTGTGGGTAGAGGTAGTGACAAATCCGAACTACAAGATTCAATTTCTAAAGAAATATTAGCTGAGAAATTCATTGCTAGGTTGCTGAAGAGAAAGAGTTGATGCTGAACCCAAGAAGTGTGGAGCTAAGATATGTAAGGACAAGACAGGCTGCCTGGAATATCTTAGTGGCAGGAAAGGGTCCAGCCATGACATGAGGTCCAGTCAGAAAAGATTAATATGTTGGATACTCTTTCTTATGAAGCAGATTAGTTTGATTATTTGTGTATTATGGCACTTTTTAAAATGCCACCATCGTATTTCTATATTTATGATTTAGAGTTCAAAGGTAAGAAATTCAAGTAGGCAGAAAACTGCTAGGATTTTTAAAAATAGTTTGTGTGAGTTTTCTGCTAAATTTGGATCTAGGACTCTATCAAAGAGATAAATGCTATGTTTGTATAAAGCACTCCTACATTGCACATCTGCTGTGATGATGAGTGCTACAGGAAGAAGAAATTAAGTAACTAGAATGCTGTTGTGTATATACATTTCTGTTTTTATTTTGATTCCACTTAAACACACTGTAAGAATTTTATCATAGGAGTACAAAAATTCTTAGGTACATTTTGTAATTTCTGACACACTTATTTCTAGTCTTCTGCTCATAAAAGTGTTGCATCTTCCAGAATTTGTGCTTCACTGATGTCTTTAGAGCCAGTGTAGAAAAAAGTGCTGCCCATGCATATAATCTACATTGGATGAAAATCCACTTTTGTGATTTTTATATGTCCAAGCACAACTTTTTAAGCAATTTTCAAATTTCCTTTTCAAAAAGAGTTATTTCTAACTAATGCTGCTGATGTGATTATTCAACAGCTTTAAAATGCCAGAGTCCAAAACAGTGCTTTGTTAAATATTTACTGTATGTATTCAGAGTGATTCAGTGATCTCACACTGCCAGAATAACTCTCTGCGTAAGGCTGAGAGAAATAGAAAATACTCCATTTATTTGTAGAAAACTTGTCATCCAGGTTGGCAGAGTTAATCACCAAGAGAGACTGATAAGTAAAGGCTTGGAATATGAACATGGAAAAGACTACACGGTTCTACAGAAGTTCTTGAAATAAGAAAGTGAGTACATTCCACTGTATTTGTACAGTATTGTATTGTAGTTATTAACATTAAAAAGATGGTGAAGGATTTAATGACCTATTGCTAAGATGTAGAAAGTTGCAGTTTTCAGAAGTTTCAGAGAAGTATAGAGTGATCTGCATACTTGAAATAGTAGACAGCAATACAGTACTGTTAACATAAGGAAAACTTCACCTACTGATCTATGCAGATGCTACTCAGTGAAAATGTTGGTGAAATGACTTGAAGGCAGTATGAATTCAGCACAGGGGCTTCAGCAGTCTGGAGAAATGGTCCAATAGGAACATTGTGAGGTTCAGCAAAGGGAAATGCAGAGTCCTAAAGCAGGGGAAGAATGACCTTTGCAGCAGTGGCTGACTGGAATGCAGTTTTCAAGAAAAGGTCCTGGGCTTCCACATGTTTGAAAAATTGAACGTTGGCCAGCAATGTGTACTTGCAACAAAGAAAAGC
Organism: Phasianus colchicus; assembly: GCF_987193195.1. Taxonomy (NCBI): domain Eukaryota; kingdom Metazoa; phylum Chordata; class Aves; order Galliformes; family Phasianidae; genus Phasianus; species Phasianus colchicus. Next base: position 14,940,281 of record NC_143439.1, on the reverse strand, counting down.
AGCAGTCTCTTGGACTGCATTAGGAAGAGCATTGCTGTCAGGCTGAGGGAGACGATCCTTCTCCTTTATTCAGCACAAGTGAGACACATTTTGAGTGCTGGCACCAGTGCTGGGCCTCCCCAGTGCCAGAGAGATGAAGACATAATGGAGAAAGTCCAGTGAAGGGCAGTGAAGATGTTCAGAGGATTGGAGCACTGGGCATTTGAATAGAGGCTGAGAATTTGGACTACTAGCCTGGGGAAGAGAATCTCATCAAGATTACTCCATCAGTGGGAGTAATGCAGATGGAGTGAGATTTGTGTCAATGTATCCAGTGATGTTAGAAGGGGCAGTGGGTGCAGAATGAAGAACAGAAAATTTTGTTTGACCTTTTTTTGCTGAAAAGTGGTCAAGCAATGGAGCAAGTTTCACAGCAGTTCTGTGGGATGTCAATCTTTGGAGATACTCAAACTTGACTGAGTATGATCCTGAGCAACCTTGCTGTAGCTGACCCTGTTTGAGCAGGCAATGAACTAGGTCATTTTTTCAACCCCAACCACATTGTGATTCTGTGAGTTCCAACCTGTAATGCTAATGGGTTAATATGCATTGTTTTAATTAGTGTTGCTCTATATTGGGTGATAATTTGAGTATAGTTTTTGACAGAAAGACTTCAAAATCATGTTATATACCTAACATGACATAGAATAGTTTCCATCAAACATTGGATTGTTTGAGCAGATTCTTGCATGTAAATCTACATGGGATTGTTTTTAGTTAAGTTGCAGTTCAAAAAGCATATTTTATCTTTGATATATAGAAAGCTGTTCATTTTTCCTTGCACGTTTTCATTCTTCTTCATGTGGGAAAGTACTGTCAGAGGTCTTTAGTTTAGCAAGCCAGGTCAGATTACTGCTGGTAACGAAGCAGATTTGTAAAGCAGGCCCACTTGGAACATCTGGTTAGAGGAATGGAATAATTTCTGCTGCTTTTCCAGCTTTATTATACTATTACTTTTCCTTCTGAGTTTTCTTGTTAAAGTAAAAAATGTATTTCTTCCTTTTGTGGGCAGACTGATTGAAATGTACTGTTACTGTTTGACTATTGCCACTACTGGACTCATGAATTTTTAAGAAGTAAAACATAAGGGCACAAATAATACAGAGTCAAAAGTTGGTTTGTATATCAGAGTATTCACAGATAACATTTCCCCTATTTGCTCAGTCCTCATCCAGCTTTTCTCCCCACTGCATTGCTATTATCATTTCAAAGGAGAAAAGAACAGAGAGAATTTACAATATGCATTTCTTTTTCACTTTCTCTGTAATAAAATGCAAACAACTTTATTTTCCACAGGGCTATTGCTGGTTTGCTTTTAATCAAACAAATATCATACCCATTAATTATTGTTTGATTTAATTATTAATTGAATGATTGAGAAACAGTTTTTGGTGGTTCACAAAGATGCCTCTTGAGCTGCCCAACAAAGTTATAAATAAAGAAGGATGTGAGAAAGTGGTACTTCAAAAGTTCCATGTTAACGTTAATATGAAAGAACTCTCTATGAGTTATTTGCATTAACTAAAGATGACCTGAGATCAAAGTCAGAGCCCATTGGAGTTTGAGCTTCCAAGGTAGCCTAGTTCTGAAATGTCCACTGAAATCTTCCAGAAATGAAATATAAACTACTGTAATGGGCTATCAAAACTGTCAAGCTGGCTCAGCAGAATGAGTGATGTGTTTAAGTCTGATCGTTATTCGAAAGCTCCATGAAAGTAGAATAGATGCATCCAAATGGCCACAAGCAACTTCTGTATCCAATTATCAAAAACAAGCTTAACAAAAACTGTCAAGTGCTGAATTGTGTTTTTCTATCACACTGTAATTTGATAAAATGATTACCCTTAAGGAGGACTTTGTAGATTAATAAATAGCAATACAAAGCAGTAATTAATATCAAAAGTAAGTAATTCCAGTTTTAGCTCTCCTGCAAAAAATTTAAATGTTACTTTTGTCAACAATTCTCCAACAATGTTGTAAAGTGTGCTGGCACAAAAGGTGAAGGTTTAACATTAAGCAAAGCTTGATAGACTGTAAGTACTCACAAAGCTGCTCTTGTAGAAAATCACTGAATATGTAAAATTAATTAGTATAATTTTGATCAGCGATTCTCTCTCAGTAATAGTTTAACTGGAATTAATAATCAGCTGCTTTTTGTATCTTTTAATATATGCTTCTGACTTTGTGCATTAAAAATACAACTGAAAGTTTTGTTAGGGAGCCTTGCTGCAAGCTCTCATCTCTTTAAAATAAAGGCAAGACAAGCTTATGGAGAAGAAATATAATTAAAGTCATGGAAGAAATTGAAGAGAGTGGGTGAAATGAGGACAGCAAAGATTTATCTTTTCTCTCCCATTTAAAATCCAAAGCACTGGGGAGAGTGAAACCAGAGAGCAACGCAAACCACTTTTTAGCTCATAGCAAGTTACCTCTAAAGTGCTCAGCTAAAATTTCTGTTTTCTAGGCCTTTTGGAGATCCGCTGGGACTACTTCTCTGTGTTCCCCAGTTTTAGCACAGAGTAGATTAAACACAGAGATATGAAGCTAAGAAAACACAGTAAATGTTATTTTCAGTATTTGATGTAGGTACTGTGGTCTTATATTTCCAGGTCCACTAATAAGTTTCACAGTAACTTGCTGTTTTTCTTGTTGTACTTTATTGTAAATTTGTAGTATCAAATGCTTTCATTCCGAGGAAAAACATGAGATTTTTATCATTTATGAAGGAAAAAGATGTAAGTTAGAAGGGAAAATGTATATATCCTCTAAAAAAATAACAGATTGAGTGAAAAAAAATCTGAAATACATTGGCTTAAGATGATCTTATGAAGTATTACATACTGGGAGTTAAATTCCTGTTGTTTAATGTTTAGATAGGTTCAAGAACAGAAATTCAAGATCCAAGGAGTGCTTGTGAAGCATTCTGACAGACACGATGTTTGTTACTGAGACCAATTCAAAAAGGAAGATTTTGTGTTTTGATGACACAGTAAAAAGCATTTAAAGAAAGATTTTACAATAAGTCTGAAGTGAAAGATGCTTTCCTGTTTTATTTCATTTCCAACTGAAGTTGGATCTTTTAGAAGATAGCCAGGAGCTGGACTGAACAGTCCCTATGGGTCCCTTTCAGCTCAGGATATTCTATGATTCTATTTGCCATACTGAATGTCTCACATTTACTACTGGTAATAATTTTGCACTGCTATTTCAGTGGCTTTCAGTAGATGGCAATTCATGTTTTACAGTGCAATGTACTTTACATGGATAAATCACACCTTCAGACTTTGGCTTTTTAGTCATGGATTAAGCTAGGGTAAAGGATGGTTAACCTTCTCAAAAATTGATAGTTTGCTTTGTTATTAAGATCAATCCTTATTTTACTTACTAAAACAAGCAGAACTGTGGTGTATGAATTCAGAAATTCAGAATTGTGAATTTTTCCTATGGAAAAGCTGCCATCAGGAGAAGGGTTTTTTTTTTTTTAAGAGATCACATAAAGCAAAATGATATTAAAACTGTTACTGCTTTGTTGCAGCAAGGAAATATGAACAGAAAACATTTTGACAAGAAAAAAAAAAAGATATAACAAAAAGCCAACTACTGGAAGTAACTTTTTATGTGACAACTGATCTGACTGAAATAGAAGAAACAAAGTGAAGGGAATGGAATTTATTAAATGATTATACTCTACATGAAAGATCTGGAAGAAATATAGTAAAAACTACAATAAATCTTGAAACTGAAGCCTATTCACATTTTCACAAGTGTCTGTATTGCAAAAAAAAAAAAAAAAAAAAAAAAAAAAAAAAAAAAAAAAAACAGTTTCATAGTATCTATTTTTATTTATTTATTTATTTTTGCTTTGGAATGAAAACAGAATTAAAAATGTTTCCAGTCATCTTTATTTCATCCATGAATTAAGAATATTTTAATACAATATAGCGTTTAAGCTTGGATCTTAAGTTTAAGCCTGATTGGTGTTTTATCTGCAAACTTTCAAAATGACTTAAAATGTTATAGTAATAATTTCTTCTTTTATCTTATATGTATAAAACAGGTATATATTATGCATAGGAAAAACATATGTTTTTCTAGCAGAAAAAGGAAGGTATATTGCAGGACTTAAGAACTTGCAGTGTTTTCATTGTTGGATATCTAGAGCATCACTCTTGACATCATTAGATCGATAAATGACTTCAGTGTTGTCTATCCGCCTCTTGAAACAGGTAGGCTAAATGCCAAAGCTTGGAGGTAAATTGTCATTGCTGAGAAAAGGTGGTCTTGGGAGGATGGCAGGGCATGGTCCTTGCAGGCTGCATCAGAGGAAGATGGGAAAGCAGTGCATAATGCATTTATAGCTGCTTATTTTTTCAATATCTTGTTCCTTAATGAATTTCTTCAAGGCATGATTTTGGCTGGCTTGACATAAGCCTGAGAGTCAAGTTTCTTCCCTTAATTTGATCTGATCAGTTGTTGTATGGAAGCATGTTTTACCATGTTCCATGTAATTGCCCTTGGACAACAAATACGTGTCCTAAAAAGTTCAAATGCTTTGAACAATATGTAAAGCATCTCCAAAAAGAGCAGATAGTTTTGTTAAGTGTTCAACTCCTGCAGTTCCTGCTTTTTAACTTAAACTTCAAAGTAATGAAGGTTGAGATGGCACTTCCACTGTCTCAGGTTTAGTTGTATGATCATAAATAGTAGGTGAAAGTCAGACATGCAGTAATAATTTCTGTCAAAGAGTTCACAAAAACAGAAGATGGATGCTTTGAACTTAATGCCCTGAGTCATCGTTATGACTTATTATACTCAATATACTCTTTGCTTTAATTAAAATAAAATCTTCACCAGGGTTTTTAGATATTTCCTGACAAATTCTTTTCTTTGTTTTCTTGTATTGCACTACTTTCCTCTTTTCTTACATTTTGAATGGAAACTTCTTAAAATAGAAGCTTCTTTTTCTAATTGTAATTGCACAACATAAAGGGCAGAATGGAGAATCCTGTTACTTGATTAGACCTTCAATGTTCAAGTAAATAATGACAACAGTAATAACAATTTATGCCCTACAGTGTTTTAACTTGCCACAAGAGACCCACAGCTGAAAACAGCAAAGGTGAAATATCTCCTTCAAATGGACCAGTGATGCTGAACATATTTGGAGTGGGGGATGTGTGTGGGAAAGGTAAGAAAAAAATTGCCAGCAGTGTTGACAGGAAAACTCATATGAACTTTAGCAAAGATTATTCTGCAAATGCCATTCTAAACAGACATACCTCTATGAACAGTAGCCTGACATTTATAACTGTACTAAATAATGCAACAAAAGACTTTTCAAGGTTCATGTGAACCTTTCCACATGCATACTTTGCAGTTTCTTCAATTATTTACTATGTTTAGAAGCATCTCAGTAAATCAGGTTTTTTGAGACACAAAGCAAATATTAACTGCTGAGTTACATGAGCATTTTGAGTTTGTGTTGGAGGAACGATATAAATTCTGTGTGATTTGTGGGTTTTACAAAACAGTGAAGCAAACTACTTTTCCAGTTCTACCAGTAGAAACCAAATAACTTGATCTATTTTTTGTGAGTTTTAAGTATCTGGAACATCACAGTAATACTGCATTAGCAAGAGAAATGAGTAGCTGATTCTATACTGTTGTGTACTAGTGGCTGTGTATTTCTTAAAATCAGAATAAAATTTCCTGCTTGTTATGAGCAGAGTGGAGAAACCTGAATGAAAGTTTATTGCACTTAATTGCTGTTTTTTACTGATAGTGTTATAACTGAGAAATTTGTTACATTCTGTTCATATATAAGAGGCCATCACTACCATGCTTTAGTCTGACCAAAGTTAATGAGGTATCTACAGTGAACTCTTTCATGAAGAGTAATTTTAATGTATTAATATCACTTTGTGTGAGAGCATGTATATATTTAGGAAATACATGAATATGGGCTACAGGGATTTTGTTGATATGTAATCTATTCAGCTATGGTTAGTGATATTGCAGATATTCTATGAATTGCTAAAAGTTGGTAAAAAAGGAAAAAAGTTAGAAATGTTTTCTGGAGAAATTACAGTAAAAGTACTTTATCTCTCTGTTTTTGAGAACATAATTGGAAACTATGAAGAATACAAACCCCTTTCACTCGTGAGCTTAATAAAAGAGCAAGAATATAAATATGCCAATGAACTATAGATTCAGCATTTGTTGAAGTAAGTCCTTCTCAAGGTAAATTAGTGCAAGGTAAATTTTCCATTGCCATGACTAGTGTGCTGACAGCAACACCAACTCAGCTAATCTAAATGGTTCTAAATGTGTATAGTTCTGTGCTGTTCAGGCTCCTGTGTGCATTGGTCTGCAGCTTGCTAATGAAGGAAATCCTGCTTTCTTTAGTAGTGGGTGGGCAGTGAGAAGCAATGTTCTGTTCTTTCCAGAAAGCCTTCACCTGTCCAATGTCAAAGTAATTGTTTGAACCATACTAGGATATTCCCACATTACATGTCTACTTAAGAATATTTTGGGTCATAAGTGGGGTTTCTGAAACTGCTTAAGATTTTGATTTTAGAAGCTTTTTTCTTTAAGCTCCTAAAACTCTTCAGGCTTTCGGAAAACTTTGTTGCCTGGAAAAGTTTTGTTGAAGATTTTAGTAACTTGCTGTAGCATTGCTTCTAAATGAAGTAGATCTTGGTTGTTCCTTTAGAACCTGACATGATCTCAGCTGTCTTAATAGGTGCATTTGTTCTGTGCATCATGGTATCTACTACCTTCAATCACTTCTCTCTTCTGTTTGCTAATTTGGGAAGTAGCAATGCAGCTTTTCTATGGTGTAGCAGGTCTGCTAATGTCACAAGGATTTACTAATTTAAAGAATTATTCTAAGGTGTAGAAAATATTGATAACTGTAAAAAAATTAGAAAAAAAAATTATTTCCTTTTTGGAAAGAGACAAGAACCTTTTGTAGAAGTTATGACAGAAGTCCTGTTTTTTTTTTTTTTTTTTTTGTCTTCTTTTCATTAATTAAGGAAATCTAGAGATTGTCTTTTGAGAATTATTACCTTGAAGGCCATTGTTAGGAAGATTTGTTGGTTCTTGCATAATGAAGTCCTCAATATATCTAATAGAAAGATGTGCTCCTTTTCTATTGAATTTCAAATGGACCATAAAAATATTTCAGAAAACAGAACTATTATCTTTAGTATGTTTTTTAGAAAGGTTTTGAAAGCTCTACAAGAGTCAGAAAGTCACTGAGGATCTGCTCATTTGGGTGATCCAAATACAAGTTTGGAAAAGAACCAGTGTATAAGCTCAAGCAGATCAAGCAACTCTCTCTTGGCCTCAGACAACAGGACAGGCTGCAGTCCATGTTTTCAGAACTTGTGAATTTCTCTTGAATGGCTCATAAATAGTGTTTTGTTTCATGGTAACTTTTAAAAAGAAATTGATTTTCTACTTGGATTTTTATCAATATCAAAGGGAACAATTTTCTAAATATTCAGTGGCTTGCCCTTCCCCCTGACTCTCTCTGTGGTAGAATACATCAGAGCAAAACCCATAAACCATCCTTTCTAAAATATAATGGAGTGTGACTGCTAATAATCATATATCTCAAATACTGAAACGGTTCTTTATAATTCTTTGAAAATCTCTCAGTATCCCTGGGGAAGATGTAATCTGTATCAGAAAATCCAGTAATATTTACCTCAGATCCTTGTTGTCTTTATAGATAGTCTTTATAATGTAAGTATTAAATATGTGCAGACACGGCTTAGTGTCAAGGATTAAAATTTAGTTGTACAAACAGATTCTTTCTCATATTTCAGGGATTTGTAGGACAAGATTCTTTTGCTTACAGATTTGCTCTCTACACGAACTGTTCTAGAAATTCAACAAAATTAATTTATAACCAAGTATATGAAGTAATTTATTTAAATCTAAAGCATAGAGTGGTCAAAGCTAATGGAACTGACCACTGAATCTAGGTCCCTATCTGTAAAACAAAGTGTCTGTACGAGTAAAACAAGAGAATGTAATGTTGAGTTTGGGGAGAATATTTAAGACCCCCAAAACTATTTTATTGTGGTATGCCATCTTGGATCAATAAAAGAAATACTAATCTTTTGCTAGCATTTCGTGTTAAAAAGTTGTCTGAACATCCTTTTCTGCAGTGAGGAAGGAGTGCAAAGTAATTTTGCTGATAATGGGTGCACATTAAGTAAGATAAAAAAAAAAAAAAAGCAAAACAAAATGCCTTCTTTATTTCCTTAACCAGTCTGATATTTCAAAATGTTGAACGTGGTATTTCTGTCTTAGCTAGTGAACATGAGATTTCCTAAAATGAAAGTTAAGTGGTTAAAATGAACTGAAAACATTCAGTTTACTACAAGTGAGGTAGGCCAGCATAGTGACCTCCTGAGCGTTTGTTGTTTTTTTTTTTTTTAAGGAATTAATTTTCTTAAGGATTACTTCAGATTGCTGAAGGCTGTGTCACATTCTTTATGTATATGTCTGATAGCTGCACTCAGTCTAAATAGGCAAAGAAAAAATAAATAGTAACATGACTATCAGTTTGTGAAATGTCAGTTTTAATTTCTTGATTGGCTCACCAATCTCTCCTCTTTCAAGAAAGGACAGGAAGGGAAAAGCAACAGTTATTTTTGACATGCCCTTAGGTAATTATATTCTTCTTCATCAGACAAGAATGTGTATGCTTGACTGAACAATCCAGAAATTAAAAGCTGCTGCACTTATTTGAAAGGCATGTTTTCTTTTGAGGTTTGTGCCACCATTTAGAATAATCTTTGTCTCATTTTAGCTATGATCCTCTCTTGGGGAATCGAGTAGGATTGCTTCTTATAGCATTACTGATGAAGATATAGCTGATCAAAAGTGTAGTAGTGTATTTTAACTTCCAATTAAATTTTAGTATAGAAGACAGGAGTAGCACGTGTCACAGCATCATGCTGGGCTGGTTTGCCTGTTAGAGCTTACTAGGCCAAGTGACAGTTTCACCCACAGACAAAGGATGATGGGGTTGGGACTGGTCTCTGCAGTCTAATATCCTCTTGTGTGTGTGCCCTGGGGAGCTGCCAGACATCAGATGGAGGCAGGGTCACAGGGACAGGTAGCTTCAGTCACATCTCCATAGGAAGAGTATGACAAGTCCACTCAAGAAGAAGAGGAAGAGGAGGTAGGACTCCAGCTTTTCCTTTCCTCTTCTGGACTTCATGTTATCATCAAGTTTGGATGCCTTGATGTTTGCCAGCTCCTGAATCACCAGCAAAAACTGTCCTTTACAGACTGCAGAGGATGTAATTAACTGGTTCTAAAGCATTGCTTTTTTCTGGGAGGTGAATGAGGATCAAATTTGTCAAACAGATATCGGACATGAGACTCAAATTTAGGAATGTAAATCAAAATGGCTTTTATTTTCTCAATGAGGCTGGGCTCACACCTTCTGCTGCAGCTGTGGGTGCCCCCCTTACCAAGAAGTGGAGCCACTGTTATTAAAGTGCTAAACGTGCACTGCAGCAGTTAATCTTACAGACCAAAATGTGAAAAAATACTGGCTCTCTAAACAGTAATCTTTCTGTTCCTCATTCTGTGTTCACACAGCTCTTTTAATTAATCAATTAAAAAAAGAAATACTGATAATCAATTTCTCCATCTCAGACATGTGGTATTCATGCTTGTTGTCTGGCTCATGTATTTCCTCTTCAGAATATTGACAAAATTCACATTAGATAATATTTCTGAGGAGTTTTTGCATTCTCAACTTGACAGAGAGGGTTAAGTTTTGTGCTTTCTTGTTGGAAGTTTTTGTTGTTTTCTTTTTTTTTTTTTTTTTTTTCGCTTAAGTAAAATTAATTTGATCTTTGTAGCTCACTAGCTTTCTAATCTCCAAAGCTATATTATCACCAGCTTAAAATAAACTACATGCTGATTGATAGAGTGGCAGGGAAAAATTTTTCTCATCTGACTGGAAATGCATCGTTTGCCAGAAGTGAGCTTTATTTTTATTTATTTTTTATTTTTATTTTTGCCAGCCATTTCTTTCACTAACATTTTATTCCACTCGAATCGCTCAAATGTTAAGAGATTTGTTTTTGTACAGCTATGCGAGGTAATAGCTTACTACTGCTTTTCCTGTGTTAAAATGCTGCATGCGCAGAAGTGCTTGAACTGAATGTTTATGAATATATGTTCAACACCATGTATTTGATAACAAATTGCAAGTCAAACCCAGATATATGCAGAATAAAGCCTTCTGCCTGTTGCTAGTTCACGGTGTTATCGTTTATCTGCCTCACCACGTAGCATGCTTTGCAAATAAGATATTTCTGCAGCAGTCTACAGGCAGATCTTTACAGCTGGCTTTCCGTTGTGTTCTGATTCAGATCCGAGCTTTTAATGCAGCTCATTTTCTAGAATGTCCTTTATCACGAGGAGAAAGGGAGAGATGACTGCTTTGCATTTTTTAGATGAAATATGTTGTGGACTTTTACCGAGACTAAAGTCTCTTGATAACTGCCAAGCTTACGTAAAGCAGGAGGGAGGGAGGAGAAAGCTTGATATTAAATACAGTAGATAAAACTACACATAACCTTTGAAAAGGAAGAACTGTGTAACACCTAAAATATTATATTTAAACAGATTACCTTTTATATTTGATGTTAGTGAAATGAACCAATTTTTGAATTTAAGCCTGATGAGATATATGACTTCACAACAGGAGTGAGAAATATTTTCATTACATCCAGGTAGAAAATTGATTTTTACTTAATGTGAAAGGTGATGTGTAGTATTTCTTTAAATCTGTAGTAGGAAACAGAATGCATCTCCTCATGCTGTACAAAAATCAATTTACCAAAGCAGAAGTGTATTCTAGACTGTGAAACAGAGTGGAAACAAAGCAGTTCTGGAGATAGCACTTTGTACTGACTGCAGTAAGTTTAATTCTAAATTTGTAGAGGAAAGTCTTTGTTCCACCTCGATTTTAAGCATTAAAATAAAATAAAATAAATTTAAAAAAAAAAGTGGAAAATGTACAGCAAAAAATAATAGGAAAAGAAAAATAATTATATTTTGAATTAGAAATAAAAAGGATGAGAAAAGAAAATGCTGAGGAAAAAGAGGAAAAAAAGAGGAAAATGGATATGTCTGTACCCTACTATGCACTCTAAAATCTGTATAGAATCTACTGAATAAAGAAGAAAGTTGCTGGAAGAGATACTGGCACGCTGACATTCATTCCTCTGCATGTACTAAGAATTCATTCTGCGTTGTGTACTAAGAACTGCTCCAGCTCCCATCAGAATTTTTGCTTCCTTACACGTGGCTCTTCATATTCAGGAAAGCCATCAGATCAACCCTAATCATATCATAGGATATGATATCACTGCTCATCATACAAATTGACTTCATGTAAGTTTTGTTGGAGTAATTTGGGTGGTTTTCTGTCTGTGTGTATAGACAGCTTCCCAGGTTACAATCTGTGCTGGTTCAGTGAAAGCCAAAGTATGCCTTTCTGACAGCTCAGTCAGGTGAACTGCTACATCTCTGAGGTAGAAGAAAAAATGTTTTGAGAGAGATTGAAAAATGTTGCATTTAATCTTTTCAACAAGAAGCCATCAATCCATTGCCTTTGGGGAGACACTGAGAAAACTTCAGAGTAACAGAAGATGATTTACATTTCATAGCTTAAATACAAGAGCAGAGAAAATAGGCCATTATAGCGATGAAACTACCTTCATTGTTACCTGATCTACAAAAACAATATCTTCTAAGAGGATTGAAGGCTGATAAGTAATCTGTAGCTACATCATTCAGCTACTCTTTTTTACAAATGAAAGCCTTCACATAAAATTTAAACCTATCTTTTCACCATGACTATTTAGATATTACAAAAAAAAAACCTAATTCATAGCAGTGGGGTTACAGAATGAAATATCTTTTTGGTCAGTGCTTTGCTGGTTACAGTTATCAGGTCTCACTGCAACAAGATTTCTTATCTTATATCTTATCTTAGAGTTTTTACACTGAGAAGCAGGTTGTATGTGGATATTATTTTTATACATGTATGGATGTGCAAAAACACAATCACTAGGCTGAACAAGTTACTGCCACTGGAATATCAAAAGATCAGGAGTTTCACTGTACTGGTATGAGATATCTGTTTTGCTTAAACTTTACCCTTTTAATATTGTATTCCATTTTTTTTTCCCTGCCTGTTTCATTGACTGCACTTATTTTAAACCTGTATAAAATCTGAATTTATGTATTGATTTCTAATTTAAGTTCTCTTGCTGAAAGTGAAGCCCATACAAACCTATAGAGGACTTAAATTCATATGATATAACAATGGCAGAATTGTAGAAAAATATGACTACCTGATGCTGTGTTTTTTTTTAATTACTATTAAAAAGGTAATAGAACTTGCTGAAATGAACATTTCAATTGTTATTGAACAAATCTATTCTTTATCTGTAGTATTTTTCTTAAGACAATAGTAATTTCATGGACACAGCTGTTGGTAACATTAAAAGGGTAAATTAGGTGGGTATATAACAGTATTGTGTCTGTAAACTTGTTTCTGCACTTGTGCTTCCATTAATGAGAATTGTCTACTAGTGTCACTTAGGGTAGATGCATCTTTATGGATCATTCCTCTCTCTTCTGGCCAGGGAATCACACAGTGCATTGTTTCCCAGCATCACTGTCAGACTTGAAGGATCTCCTTCCCTGAGAATATATCTACCTCGCAGTGTGGGTGCTGTCACTTCTGCCCGTGCAGACTTTGAAACGAGAAGACTGAGGTTTGCATGTGGGAAAATTTTGGCTAGGTTGATTATGTTCCAGTTCAGGTTGGGAATCTCTGTGCTTGATAGCACTGAAGCAGGATGTATTCAGTACTGTGAGAACATGGCAATGGTGCAAAGTCCAGTCTGGAGTGAGTTTTTTCAGTTCATCCAGGCACAAGTATTTTTACAATTTTTTTGCTAATATTTTATAAATGTGATGACATATATGCAGTCTTACACTTGACTCTGACTAGAACTGAGAAGGCTCATTTGCTCATGCTTTATGTTCTTCCTTGTCTTTCAAAATTACTGTTAACTTGTGATTAACATTGTTTTCTGCGTTATATAGTTGCTGTTTAGACTGGAAGAACCAACACAAATGATGTCTCTTAAATTGTAATTTACAGTGTGCTAGGAAAAGCTTTTAAAAACTTCTGTCTGATGTTGACTTGCATCTTCATCTCTGAAATATTTCAGATTATCCATCCTCCTGTGTGTCCTTATTTCAGAAAAGCTCTATTTTTTTTAACATCACTCTTCCCTTTGAAATGTAGTCTTTGAATACCAATGAACAAAATAATGTTTTTGATTGACAGCTGTAATTTAAAAAAAAAAAACACCTCTCTTTCAGGGAATTGTTTGTAATGGCTTGGAATATTTGCTTTCTTATGATTCAGCACCATTTCCCACAAGTGATACAATATTTCTTAAGAGGTTTACCTTGTCAAACATTGTTAAAATATAAATAAAATAAACAAAATGGATTTGAAGCTACTGGGTACCAGTAATGGCTTGTTGTCTTAGATGTGAAACAAATATGAATTTTTCCTAAACTTTACCTAAACTGTAGATTTTTCTCAGGCTACACAAAATGACTGTTATATTCCTGTGCTGTTCACTACAGCTTCGTCTGGCTTTAAGTTTTGGAGTCAAGGGGCAGCAAGTGATACCTATGGATTTCATGTTAAGAAGTTGTTCATAAATTATGGATGAAGTGGGACAGTTATTAGTATTTAAAGACAATTCTTGAAGATGAATATTAATAGGTGTAAAAACCTGAAGGAATTCCAAACAAAACCTTTTTGAAATAGGCCAACTAAACAAAGTTTGCATGATTCAATAAATAATGCTACTGATACTGAAATGGTGGATTAATGATGTATACACAGATATGGGCCATATCCTGATATCCTGCCTGTTATTTATACAGAGAAATGGATCCTCATAGCACAACTCCTTGACTGTTCAGTGAGTCTTCAGAGTTCATTTTCCAAGTAGTGATTTCTACGCAAGCAACTTGAGTGAAACCTTTGCACCATTAACTTAGATTGTTTGCTTTAATCTTGGTCTGAGGCAGATCTATGTAAGAGAGAGAGATGCCCTTGAACAGGGATGGCCTAGAAATAACCAAAACCAGGTAAGCATGGATTGTTGGCAACTCAGTTGTTAGAGCTGTTATGTCCAGTAGAAGAGATCAGTGTAATGTCCACTCTCAAAAGATTGTGTAAACTTGTTTACATTTTACAGATGATAATTTTTTTTCAAGTTTTAAAACATTTTTAAAATTTTTCATTTCTAAGGAATAGCAAAATGTAAATATTGCCAATGGAATTAATATGCAAACTCTTAAATAAGGTCAGTGCAAAGTGAGAGAGAATACAGAAGTAATTAATGGACTTGAGAAATGCAAGTATAGTTGGGCCTGCTAATCATTTCTCCTACTCTTGCTATTCTTTCCCTTCTGAGGTTGTGCCATCCTGCCTGTCCAAGCTTTGTCTAGATATTTTGACCTTCTCCTTGGTTTGCGTGCATGTTCTGCAAAATATGAAACTGTTCTCATTTTACACAGAGTATTAGTGTGAAGACTTCTCTTATGCTCTTTTTTTAGGGCTATTTGATTGTACTGCCCTTCTAGAAGATGTGCTAGAGATCTATGTGCTACTGGGTAAGGATTTTGTGAATTTTTGATGAAATTCCTGAGTCAACCCATTATTTCTAAACCTTAGAGAAAGAAGTGTAACATTGTTTTAGAATAATTCTGGTTTTGTGAGTTCTCAAAGATTATTTGTTTCAGATAATTTATTCCTACTTACACAAGCTAATTCTTTTTATTTTTGGTGAATTGAGCACAGTATGCTAGAGATCTGATATGCAGAGACTGAAACAGTAATTACAGAGTCACTGTGCGGAGCCTTGTGATATGATGCCCTTACTGTGAAGCATTCTGTTTTGTCAATAAGCTTACATCAATACTTGGCAGGTCATTTCTGCAATTTTAATATTTCAGAATATAAACTAGACAAAGTCAGTAATACCAAATAGGAGCTGCTTTGCATCTGAAATTGACAAATCCTATTTTGAAAGCATGCATGAACATGAGGATCAAACCTAGATTTTAACATTTACATTTTTTTTGCAATTGGAAAGTGTCTGATCCACTTCTAATTTACCTGTTGTTAATTTCCTGAATCTTTCCTAATCCCTTGCAGCTGAGATGTCCTCATCATTGGAGAAGCAATTAACAAAATCCCTGACTTGAGTCTATGAAGCATCTGTTAAGGAAGTATAAAAGGTTAACTTAAATCCCAGCACACAGTTGTCAGACTAGAACAAATCAGCATGGAGAATTACCTGGAGGCACCACAAGGTTAAGGTGGAGCATATGTGTGGTAAAAAGGTTGTTTATGACTAGCAGAATTAATTTTCCAGGATGAGAAGGTCAGACATGCAGAAATGAAGGCTGTCTGTGATGAGCAGAGGCTGTTTTAGGCTCTGGATTTCACCTGGCAAACACCAAGGTATATTTCATTGGTGTATCCAAACTCAAAACACTTAAGGTTGTGATTTCAAAAGTGCCAATAAATGTCTTCTTTGTACCAGGTTCAGTGGATTAATCATAGTGATTCTAAAGACAGTTATTTCTTGTTTCCTTACCTAACAGTATAAACTCTTTTAACCCTTCAAAATGGAGTATTTCTGTCTGTGTCGTGTAAATGCAGGATGTTTTTGTATCAACATGACATGCACTTACTGTCTAATTCAAGCATCCAAATATAGTAGGCTCTATAGTATTTGTTGTAACTGAAAGTGTATTTGTTAAATTAATCGAGTATATAAATGTATGATAATTGTAAAAAGCTGGAAATGTTCAGATTGGATATTCATATGATATAAATTAGCATTATTCTTCTATTGCTACTATTGATTAAGGTAGATATATACTACCACTTACTCACTCCCAGCTTTTCTATGGTAAAGCTTGATTCCAAGACACTTGGTTGATATCCAAAGGATGTGTACTAGTGTGTAATTTTGTCTAAACTGTGCTCTACATTTGTAATATGTTGTACTTAACATTGGCATATATATTTTTTTAAAGAGTAAGCACTCACGCATTAGCTTATATGTTCTAGCAGAGTTGAAGCTGGCACAACGAAAAAGTGAACTTCCTGGAAATAATTCAGAAAAAAAAGCTACTAAAGAGACTGGAGATTGATGGGAACAATTAATGGAAAAGGAATAAATGGTCTGGTTGTACCCTTCTCATGCAGGCAAAATTGAACAGAAGATTATTTATTTGATTTTGGAGGAGTGAGGGACAACAGCCAAGAAAGGAGATGCAGCAGTCAGGGAAAAAGTTACTGAAGGGATATGATAAATGTCTCATATGCTTGAATACAGAAA
This sequence comes from Phasianus colchicus, assembly GCF_987193195.1. Taxonomy (NCBI): domain Eukaryota; kingdom Metazoa; phylum Chordata; class Aves; order Galliformes; family Phasianidae; genus Phasianus; species Phasianus colchicus. Next base: position 14,923,749 of record NC_143439.1, on the reverse strand, counting down.
AAATTTAAAATGTGGTTCAGAGCAACGTAATTAAAGTAAAAGGTTAAATTCACTACAGAAAAACTAAGTATAAAAATTAGATGAATAGAAAAAAAAAAAAAGAGAGAGAAAAAATTTCCATGACAATAAAATTAATTAGAATGTGGAATGGAATGGCAGCCCTAAAAAAGCTACAGAGAATCCATTGCTCGATAATTAAAAGTGTAACTGTACCAATTATTAAACAATGTGAAGCAGAGGAAAGGCAAGCATTTGAAAGAATGGAGTAATGAACCATGGATGTTCTTATCTCTGATCTATGTGTGCACGTATGATTAAGGTGACACTTGAAAAAGATATGTCATGCTCATGGAGTTGTTGCCTGGAAAATGATACGTTTGACTTCAAAACTTAAGTTGAAACTTAAGACTTTATTCTCATCCTAATTCTGCTACTTCTTTTTTTGTTTGTTTGTTTGTTTGCTTTTGTTCACATTTAAGGTGCTTAATGCAATTCGAGACAGATTTTCAGTGTACTTTTCAGTAAGAATGTATGTTCCATTTGGGAACACTTCTACAAACTCATGGTCCCAGACACTTACAGTCTTTCCTTGCTAAGTACTAGGGTACCAACAGTGAAGTACTCAAACCTGTTTTGTACAAAATTAATTTTGTTGAGTGCAAATCCTATGGCTTAAATTTGGAAGTTGATTTTGGTTGGGAACCTACTGACATTACGGTTCCTGTGCAAGCAGAGAATGTTTCAAGTGTTCTTGCTGTTTATATGCCTTTTTGACAAGCATCCCTAACGACATGACAAATGCATGTCTCATTCCTCAAGCAGTTACCTTTGATGTACAGACGAAGTAAACTAACAAATATACTTTATCATCTTTCACAGTTGGTTCAAAATCCCTTGCCATCACTCTTGTACACTTAGCAAAGGCTGAGGACTTAACCTGTACTGAAAAAATGTACCAAGCCACTGGAAACAGCATGTTTATTTATTACCATACTACGTGGCCTAGTGAACTTTTAGATCAAGATTACTTTCTCTTCCCTACTAAGAATTACAAGTGATCCAAACTTGAAATATTTCAAGTGAGAAGTTTGGATATTATTTTTCCTGTGGTGTGGTTTTTCCCTTTGTTTTAATGTATCATTGATTTCATTTTTACCATTCACCCCAAACCATTACAAAAAGTATACTTTATGACTTGGTTATGAAAGACGAGATGTTTACTTTCATTACTCTACATTGTATTTAGTTCATTATATAAACCTTTGACAACTGCTAGGACTTCTTGGACATTACCCTTCCTTTTATGTACTGCATTAGAAAGCTCTGCTGCAGAGTGCAAATTCCCCTTTTGGGACTACTAAAGGAATGTTAGCACCAACAATGAAGTAACTGGTTATTAGATTTGCATATCAACTGATGTGTTTGGGGGATTTATTATTTTGTTACTTCCTCCTCCTTCTTCCTGAAGGTTAACGCTCTGGTTAGAAAACCTTGTTTACTACTGATAATATGTCCCATGATTGATTGAGTCACCTTATCAACATTTGATTTGCTTTTTCTTTAGGGAATAGCTGCCTTTTAGAAATAAGTTATGGGGAAATATCAGAAGAAATAAAGCAAAACTCTATGTTTAACTTCCTGTTTGAGACTGGTTAAAAATGCCCTATTTGTGTTTTGTCTTTATTGCTTCTATGAGTAACAATATTATTTTTGTGAGTATCTCTAGTGCAGATTTTCAGCCAGTAACTTGTCTATTGCTATTTGAACTCTCACATTTTCTTGTCTTAATGTCAAAAGTTGGCCACTTCCATAAATTTGTCACATGCTAGACAAGAAATTATATTTTGGAATCAAGACTTAGTTTTGATGTTTAAAAACAGCTTGCTTTAAAGCTTGTTTGCCCTAGCCTATGAAGAACTCAGTTTTAATGCTGTCATTTTGGGGGAGTTGTATTTCATTTCATTTCACTTTGCACCTTCTACAGATCTATCTTTTCTTCACATGAACTCAGTGTGTACTGTGTATGCTACTTTAGTTACATCATCTTTTACAATGGTTTTAGAAACAGCTGTTAAATTTGTAGAAGTTTACCTATGCCCTTTGAAGGAGGGAAAAGTCTCCAATAATCAACCTCCCTTTGCATTACAATAAGTAACTAGAAATATTGTCATTTCCCAAGTAGGAGAGAAGACAAAAAAAATACTGAAAAAGAAATTTAATCAACAGCTTTGAAAGATAACTGGACTGTGTCTAAACAACCTAGCTGAAAATTCATGCTTTGATATCGTTTTTTCAAAATCTTATCTAATCAGTGTTGATTATTCTTATCCATACAAAAATAAACAAACTAATATATTTCTTATTTTCTGAGGTTCTATGTTAAGCTTGCTCTTTTCAGTTGAATCTTGATATGTATGTTTTTATGATTATTATCATGTGCATACTTTATTATTCATAACAAATCGCTGAGTGGTAAGCACCTACAAAGAACAGCTGTACCTCCTTTTTAGAATACTGGTCTCATACCTACTATTTCAAGTGATGTCAGGACGTATAGCTTAGTAGTTGATTATATTTTTGTTTACTCTCTCTGCCATGCTAAGAACATCTGTTATAAATAGTTTGACAAAGAAAATGTCAAGAAGTGAAATACTGTGAGAATTAAAATTGACACTGTCTTTCATCAATGTTGAGACTGTCAGAACTTGTACAAGGCAGACCTAACTATCCACAGCAGGCAATCTGGTGCCAGCTTGCTGTTAAATAACCAACATTTAACAAGGAATAGTGTGTAAATGTACCGTGTGGTTTAAAACACTGTGTTAAGCATCATTAAAACTGAGTCCCCTTAGAGCCTTATTAAAAAAAAAAAAGTCCTTTCTCTCTCTGTAATAAAACATTTTCTCTCTGACTGTTTCAATTAAGTCTCTAACAATACAAACAAAATGCCTCCTAATTCAGTACCACACTGGAGAACTACTGTTACTGTCAAGTTACAAAAGCAGGTGGAAAAAAAATAACTATCTTTATAGAACAGTGTATAATCAGTAAATGAGAAACACCAGGTGGCCATGTTTCCTTGGTTTTCTCAAGTCCACCAGCCCTGTTAAGATTTGTATTGGTAAATATTTCAGTGTCTACGTTTTACTTGACCATCTGTGGTTAAACTGTAATCCCCCTAACTCATGGGCATCAAGGTTTTAGGATTTGCAGGAACCAATATGCTGAGCAAATCCCTGCCTAAGCTGATTGATTAACGTTCAATTGCAAACTGATGGTGTGGGGTAGTTTTTTATTTGGAGGGAAGGTGTGAATAAAAGCATATATGTTTGGACAGAGCGCTACCATTTTGTTTGGGAAGAAATATGTCATTCCTAACATTGTTTAGTGCTTCATAAAAGTAAATATATTTTTAATATAATCTTATAGCACATTATCTGTGCCCATGTGAAGTCCCACAGACTTCCTTATGGTTGGTGAAGCTTACAGCACCGGAGCCTTCATAACTGGATATAGTGGCCAAAATGAATATGCCCAGGGATTAATTATAAGACAAAAGGGAAATTGCAACTGCATGCTAAAAACTTAGAAGCACTAAGACACAACTCCTTCAGACGCTTCAAATACTAATGAAAGAAACCTAGAAATGGTCAGTAAATATTAGGTATTACATGTAAAACATCTGTAGACGTGATTTGATGTGCCTGCAAAACGAACATACTGGACATAAGCAAAGAAGTGTTTTCTTATAGTAGAAATGAAAAATAAAAGTTTTGAATGAGATTAAACTGCCAACTATAAATGCTTGCAGAATGGAGCGGAAGGTTGTAATGTTATGTTCAAATTATGGTTGGTTTTGATTTATTTTGAATTACATACATTGCAAATGAATTTTCTTTTCTAAGCAGGCAAGCATGGTAACTACTGATTTTTTGGCTTTTAAAACAGAATACCCCAAAAGATAGCTTTGTATATGAACTCCTAAGGATCCATCCAAGATGTTTCTGTGAGATCCAGCCCAGCTGTTATAATAATAATCAATGATGAGACTCTTGAAGAAGATTAAATGTGAATGACTTGTAAAAGAATTTGGTATTACTGACCAGCAATGGTGATGATCATTGAACTGACTAAGCCCTGCTTTTTGACATTAGGGGTTTCTGCATTCCCTGTGGGTGACATGATACTTCTAAAGGATCTGCCTACTGAGTCATTGGTGCCTCTTTCATTTGCTGGATCCTCCATAAAGTGTCTCCTAAGATAATACCTTTTCTGTTTTGATCAGGAGACATACAGCTTAATGTAATCAGCATTTTAAGTCTTGCTATGCCACATTTGCAGACTTTTTACATTCTGGGAGAAAGAACATGTAAAAATTTTTAATATATAATGGCAGATCTTCTCAAAGTAAGGTGTTAAAAGCTCCAAAAAATGGTATTTGATTCAGCATAGATTTTTGTGTATGTGATGTTTTGCATTTTTACAGTATAACAGTATTCAATGACACCAAGTTAAAACAGTTTGGTGATGTTGTGAATTGGTGATTGTATTATGTGTACATTTTGATGACTATTTGTCTTCGTTATGAAAATAAAGATGCTTAGATTACTTTTTAGAATTTTTAAGTGCACATCATTTTCATCTTAGGCAGTGTAGCGTAAGTTTAATTATTGCTTTGCTGAAGTCTTTGCTTGTGTCTCTTAAAATGCAAATAATATTATGGAGAGAATGAATGGCATCATATACCCACAACAGATTTCATTGCGGACTATAGCAAGTGTTTTAGATCATGTTATTAAAAGCTGAAAATGTATTGATTTCTTGTGGTCTCAGTAGGGCAATACATTTTCTCCTGTTCTAAGTAAAAATAAACCAATACATGAGTGCATTAATGGTGCTATTACTGAGTAGTAGCAGTATGTTTCTTAATGTCTCAGGCCTCAATCATGCAATCACTTACTCACATGTTTTACTATAGGCAGTTTCACAGACCCATTATACTCAATTGGATTATTTGTCTCAGAAATGAATTCAGACTACATTCAAGTCACACATTCACTTCTAAGTGAATGTGAATTTGCTGTGCATTATGTAAGCCTAAGCTGGAGAAAGATATTTTGAGCCATTGAGAGTAGTGCAATTTACTATACAGTTCCATATTTCCAGTGAACTTTTGACTGTATTCATTATTAAGATGATTTATATTTTATCTTTTGCAGCAAGATGAGTAACATATTCCAGTGCTGCCAGGTCACAGCATAGGTAAGAGTTGGTAGTTTCTTCTAGTAGTCAGCTGTAGCCACATATTTCACTCCTTTTAGTCCTCGTTCCCTCCATATGTGACCTTGTCTAGTTTTCCTTGTGAAAAGGATGATGTATCCTTTGGGTTTTTATAATGGGCCAGATAGCATTTCTTTGGCACTAAGGATAAGTCATGAAACATCTCCAAGAGACACCGAAGACAATTGAGATGATTATTTTTATGTGTTTATTTAAATGTCATTTGAAATCTTTCAGTACATGTGGAAAGAAAATGCATACAGAAATAATCTATTTTCAGTTCTAAGACATTTTAGTAAGCTATAGAAAAATGACCTGATTCTTGTCACTGACAGGTATCAGAACACGATATGGTTTAGATAATAAGAGTTATGTAAGAAGGCTGTAGCTTTTTTTTAATACCTTTGTACCCAACTTGGATGTATGCACCAGAGGGATTGCAGTGCAGATGTTGTAATGGTTTTTGATTTATTAGGAAGTTTTGGTCAGTGTGAAGGCCAGACCCAAATCTACATCCATATTTCTTTCTGGAGAACTTGTCTAGAAGCCCCAAGATCAGGAGGTAGAGATCAGAGATAGGAAGAATGACTAGCTGCATAAGATATATTCCTTCCTACTTCAGGTCATGACCAGATAGTCTATTGACTTACAAGTGTTTCTGTTTGACTCTAACCTACCAGACTTATTGGAACTCTCCCACTGTGCAAGAATTGGAACCTAAATCCCATACCATAGCTCTGGATGCCAGGTGGCATTTTGCCAATGTTATTACATGAGGAAAAAAAATAAATCACCTTTAGATTCCAGAGTTGTCAGAAAAAGCTGTGCCTCTCAGCATGAGAGTCAGCTGGTGAGACAGATTTGTACTCCCTACTCTGAAGTCTTGAACATAATAAATATGTGTTGTGTGCTCAGGCTGTGGAAAGGAGATGACCTTCTCCATTCAGATGTAGGAGGAAAAGGCATGGAGGGGAAAGAAGGGAAAGAGTTTGTCATACTGAGCATTCCCTTATCCTCACTAAGAGATCTTTGTGGCTCTGCTGTTGCCTCTGTAGTTCCAAACCATCACGTTTGCATCACAGCTAGTGAACTAACCACAGAGGAAATTCATACATATATATGAATACATACTCATTTCAGGTAGACTTGTATCTGAAAAGATGACATAAGAGCAAATGTGCTTTTGAGACTCAAACACTCTCAGCTCTGCTTTTGATTGTCTGCATGATCCACAAAAAATAAGACACAGCTTAATTTTTTGCAGATAGAATAGTGATAAACTAAAATAGTATCAGTTCTGGCTATCCACATGATCTTACTGAGCCTCCTCCATCCATAAGTAGAGGTATAATAGGTGTAAAAATCATCTGGTCTGTTAAAGGGACATCTTTGGTTGAATTTTTGCATTTCTGTGTTCATTAATTGTTCTAAGCTTTGCCATACATGTCATTAACAACCAGCAGAAGATTTCACCTGTTATTTTTCTAATCCTGATGAGCAGTGATAGACAAGTAGGAGTGTGCATATGTCTCACATTATTCCAGTTCTCTTGCCTGCAGGAAGTACAGTATAAGCTATGAACAATGAGTCAATGCAGAAGTGACATTCAGGGCCTATATTTACTGATGTTTCTTTTCAGGTATTAAAAAAGATCTTACAGGAAATGTGTTTTTAAGGGATTCTTTCAGTGTTAATAATAATAAAATGGTATATTTTACTTAATAAATCTAAGGCCCCAGTTCCTCAAACTGATCTGTGTATTTGGACTTTTATGTCCTGTTAAGGTTAATAGCAGCTATGCTCAGATTTCAGGTTCTGTGTATATAATTTTGGAAGAAAGTACATAATTTAAATCAGTAATAATCAGTAAATAATTTAAATCAGTAATACAGAGTAGCTCATATTTCAGCATTAGACATGGTATGAGAAATAAAAATGATTTCTGAATAAACGTATGAAAAAATGTGATCATAAACAATGTGGAAAGACTTCCAAAACTCTCAGAACCTTGGATTTCCAATAAGTTTTTTAGTTGCTTAATAGATTACTTCTATTGGTAATGTGCACAGTGGGTCTCCTAAGAATGTAGAGCAAAGTAACAAACAGGCTGACGAAATGATATATAGGTGCTTGAGTGACAGCATACTAACGGACTGTAGGGAAATAAATAATACTAGATAATTAGCAGATTGATTTAATTACCAGGTTTGTAGAAGAGCTGCAGAGATATCTTAAATATTCCACTTGCATAGCCTCTATCTTACACGTGTAACAATATTAATCAGGGAGAGGTTATTGTGAATGTTAAATGGTGACAGCTCCAGCTCAAGACTCTCAGTAGGACACACAAATCCTTCTCTCCAGATGCTTATTTATTGATTGACTGAGGACATTTCAGAAGTGCTCCTCCTCTGCTGCATCTGCCAGATGTTCAACAAAAAACTACATCTTGACAGAAAATTTCTTACGAGCTCCTTACCAACACAGTAGTTGTTCATATCCAGTGCAAGACAATTCCCTTAATTGAATTATTTTGTGTATAAATATATGTTATTTTCATGGAAGCAACGCTCATTTTGTTAGCTCATCTTATGTGTATCTATTTAAGTGCAGTAGTGCAGGTATGGAACATGTTTGTGAAGGGAATGCCTCAGTTGTGCTATGGCTTGTGTTATGCCTCAGGGTGTGAGAACTGGCATTCTTTTAGATAAATCTCACCTGAAAGGCATTTCAACAATAGATCAGTTAAAGAGGACATTTAAAAAAAATGTCTCTGAAGACAAGAAAAATAACTGATAACTTTATAAACGAAATATTTAAGGAAAGACCAAATTTCTGTCAGAAAAACCATCCAAGTAAGGGGAAAGCTGAAACCATGAGCTGTGTAACATTTAAAGTGGGGGGCTTTTGTTTGTTTCTTTGTTTTGGCTTTAAAAAACAAAACACTTTTATTAATATTTCAGGAACATGAACTCAATTGGGAGTAGAAATAGAACCTTTGTATCTTTGTAGGATGAGAGACATTATTAACCACACTCATTCACATGTCAGAAGGACTTGTCACTAAACTGTCACGAGGAGTATAATCTTTTAGGAATGAAAGGTTACATAGCTTAAGTACTGGAATAGCTGAGTCACCTGAATGCCTTTTGAAATCTATTTTTAGAATGTAATATTTTAGTACAGGCTAATGTAACACTAAATCTTAGGCAGGAAATACAAAAGCTGACCAATAAGGTAGTATCTTCCAGAATTGCTGATTGGAACAAATTTTGACCAAATGTGATGAATACAAGTGAAGCATTCTTCTCTTCCCTGGAGAGAGAAAATTATGGTCTTTTTTGTTTAAAAAAATACCACAAACAGCAGACATTTTCTTTTACAGCAATTAGTGATGATGCAGGGAGTGAACTGCTAAGTATTCATGACTAATCTGGATAGACAGGGCTGTCCCTTGCTAATCACAATGAATATTGGCCTGTCCATAAAGAGCAAGGAGTGATAATATCAAAGAGAACAGTCAGCTATTACCAGGGCAAACTTTTGGTCATGAGCTTCTGCAGATGATAATGTGAAAAGACAGAGATGAAATTAAAAGCAGCGTTAACTACCCAGGAGGCAGAAAAACTCCAGTTATTTGTGTATATTGAACTGCATCGAGACGATCTTTTCCAGTTTTATTACATGCATTTTGAATGTACAAAATACTTGAAGTATCTTTATATTGTGGCAAGGTATCAAGTATTAGGCTCCAGCAACACACAGAATCATTAAACTCTGTGTAGATTTTTGTATTACTGGATAGTCATTGCTTTTGGTATAGAAAGAGGACTTTTTTTTTTTTTTTTTTTTTTTTTTTCAGAGCTGTGAGTTGGGAATGGTTATGCTTTTGGGCGCAGGATGGGTGTGAAATAATAATAAAAGTAATAAATTCCTAGAAGTAATTGTGATAACAACTCCTTTTCTTAGAGATATTATGAATATGCATGTATTTGTCTATAAATAAAGGTGCTTACCTGTGTCCATTATGTAGGCTAAGTGGGGCTACTCCCCCTGCATCCAGTGTATGTGCACAGCACTGAATAAACATACATGCTTTATAACTACTTCATGGTTATAGAATTTGATTCTGCAAGTCAAGTGAAATCTCTTACCCTTCTGCTCCTCTCAGCAGAATTTATCAAACATGCCATGTAGATGGGTGTCCACTGATAAGGGTTAATGTGTCTGTTATCTCTACCCTGTCTCCTTTTCAGAGACTCACTACTGTGAGTGCCCACACCAAGTAAGAAGAGCAGTGGCTCTCTACATCACCCTGTCAAAATCTGCAGAAGTGTTGCTAATTTGCTAATCATATTTTTATAAGGGTTTTACAAACTCTTCATTTCTGTGTCACACAAACCCATTCTGAAACTGTGGCAACTGTTGAGCATTTATCAATGTTTACAGGCTGTGGACATCATAAGACTAACAAAAACATCTTGATCTTTGCACAGATTTTCGGGGATCTGTTCTGGCTTAGGGAAGTAATTGGCTGTTTTCTCTGAGGGGAGGTTTCTGCAGGTATGAATTCTTGGAACATATCTACATTTACGGTTCCTATGGTGACAGATTCTCACGTAGACGGACTTGCCTTGGAAAAAAGAGGTAACTTAGGGCTTCTTGCCACAGTAGAAAACTACCAGTCTGACCTGTGCACTGAGCATTGCCTCCTGTGCTGAGCTTTGCACTACTAGCACAGCCACTGCTAGCAGAACCTCAGCTGGCTTGTGAATAGCTGGTTTAAGCATGTTTGTCAGGTGACTGCAGGGTGAATGAATCTTAAAGAGCAGCCTGTCTCCTAGCAGCAAATAGGTGATGAAAGAGTCCAAGGAGGAGCTATCAGTAGGTGGCTGCATGTTAAGTTATATATATTATAAGATATTGGTTTCTGTTAATGAGTAAAATCTTCCATAAACATTAGATCACCAGATTTAGGAGCAGGAGGAGTAAAAAGTTTCGTTTCAAGCTCCTTAAAATGTCCCATTTAAGGGTCAGGTAGAGGGATGGAAGAAGTTTGTGCAGTATGGAGGTGTGGGAAGAAAGGAGGACCTGATGAGAGAGAGGGCTGAAACATTACTCTGCTGCTTCTGAGAGTCTTCTTTCACTGAAATGTTTCTAGTAGCTCATCTATTGTAAACATCTTATTTCCATGTTCACTTCTCGTGTTCAAGGCAAATATATTTGCATGTGTTTGGCTCTCTCATAAGCTTAGGAAAGTGGTAAAATTTTCAAATGTTAACCAGTGACTGCAAAATCACAGCTGAAAGTTTACTTCTTACTCAGAATTTTTCTGTGGTGAATAAACTTCAGTAACCTCAGTCCTTCGTGTCCTTTATAATTTTATTCATTTTAAATACCCAAGCACTTTCATCTGTTGTAAATCACAAAGGTCATTATTTTTTAACAATGTAGCATTTCCTTCTCTAAATACTGACTTCTGCTACTGTGAGAAATTTCCCCAAGTGCCTAAACTAGATCATATTTGGCTTTCTTATTAGTGTGAATATGCGAAAATTTTGGGGGCGGGAGGCTGGTGGAATTGTTGAGGATTTGCAATGAATGATTCAAGTCACACAGATTGAGTGCTGTCAGGCTGCACATCCACATCCTTTATAGACCTCTAATAAAAACATGTTTCCGTTTTGTTATTGATTGTTAGTGGTGACTTGGACATCCAAACCCTCTTTCCTAGTCATCTTGTCCATGAAACAAAAGGAGTCTGAATTATACTGGAATTTTACTTCTGTTTGCTTTTGTCTCTGTCCCCAGCAATGGTAAGAGGCACAATAGGAGGAACTGGGGCTTTTCTCAGTTTTTGTGAAGATAAGCCAGTTCGTTTCCAAAGCTGGATATTTTCTGAAAAAACAGGTACTTCTGTTCTTTTAAGGAATGTGTAAAACTGCTTGAAGCTGTACTGTCAATATAGTTCGTGGGTCTATAGCGAGGCCTTTTGTCTTTTAAACACGCATACAAAATGTAGTGCTTAAATCTGGCCTCTCATGGGACCTTTTGCATTAACTTACCTCCATTAGATTGTGGTTAGCCTTGGGCCACTCTTAGTTTCCGATTTTTCATCTTTTTTTTTCTTGTTAAAGCAGAATAATAAATGTCTTCAAACTCTCTGCTCTCGGCCTCTATTAGTGCTGGAAAGAGTTATTATGCTAAAGGCTGTGACACTGTAATAATGAGGGGAAAATAGAAAGAAAATAGGTGAGAATCCAGGCTGCCAGACTCCAAAAGCACTCTCCTTTTATTCTGAAAATGCTACAGTAAATATCTGTGGGCTCTAGCAGGACATTTAGATAAGCAGGAACACAAAATCTGGCCCACACATGAAGGGCACTGTCCTTGTCTTTTTTCTTTTTATTTTTTTTTTGTAATCTGTCTTTCTCTGAAGCCATAAATTCATGTGACTTTTTTGTGAACACTACAATAATAATGTGAGCAGACAACCCATTTTTGGGCACGTTTTTGGAGAACAGTTGTTTTCTTAAATGAAGTTCATTAAAAGTGAGTGGCTTGCCAGGAGTTGTCTTGCTCTGGCAATCTCAAGCCATACACATGGAAAGCCAGGAGCACATCTGTAACATCTTTGACCCTTACCAGTTACTAAACCAGTGTAGCTTCTTCAGGCTATCTTACCCTTTCATTTTGATTTAAGCCTGTAATGTCACTGACATATGTCTACATATCATCTTGTATAAAGGAAAATATTTTAGAAGAAAAGATGTTAAGGGACTGTGTTCATGTTTCACTATAATGTTTATTTCTATCTAGCTTATGCATTTCATTTGAACAATAATGATAATCTTGGATTGGTCCTCAGATGCTTTACCTCTCCTCAGCACACGACTACTTCCACCCCCCTGAAAAAAAACACCCCAAAGCCTTTTTTATTTAATTGTTCTGAAAGTGATGGAAAGTCAATACTTCACAAACCAAACATCCAAAAGCATAGACTAGGGATGGGAAATGAGCCTGAATTAGCGTTCGACGGAGACTAACAGGTTGCCGCATATTGCTCCTTTTTTGTCGTATCCTTGGTGAAAAAGCTACTGTCTCCTGCTAGGTGGAAGTGTATCCACATAAATTCTAGCTTGCTTACATGAGAGGTTCCAGCAGAACAGCTCATCCTTTAATCAAACTGCCAATTGCAGGGGTTGCATATGAATGGAAAAAAACTGTTATCTCATTGTGGGGGAATAGATGAAGAAGTTCCCATGAGAGGAGCAGCTGTGCACCTACAAGTCTTAGGTAGATAAGAGACTAAAACCTGCATTTAGGTTGATGATGAGGAGGGTTAATCAAACTTCTCAGTAGTTTTTGTTCCTTTCACTTGCCTTTAAAACATGGTAACTCTGCTTAGGCATCTACAGGGAGGGAGGTGGCCTCAGAAGGAGATGTAACTGGGACAAGCAATGACAGACCTGGAAAATGAAAGTCTGCCAGCATGCAGTCAGCATGATATGCTGGAGAGTAGTGAGGAATGAGTGAACAAGTGCCATTTCTGTCCCACTTTCCTTCCACCCCTCCTTGTCAGGCTGTAAGGACATAAAGATGGGACAGCCTCAGAAAGGGAAAATGTTCATGTTTGTGTAATTGCAAATTTCTAAGCCAGCTGAAGTAGAATAGAATAGATGCAAGAGATTTCTGAAGACTACTGTTTTAAATCATGGACTGCCATACATGCTCATTTTGGACCTAAGTTTTTACTATCATAATTAAAACCAAAATAATATACATTAAAATACATCCCTGTTGATATAATTATATGACAGAGATGACTTTATATCTGTTTTAACACGGTAGCCATCACTTCATCTCAGATGCAGTGTGCAGAAGAGCTGAATATAAATAGTGCTGCATCCAGCCCATATTTTACAAAAGAAAGCATTCCAAAACATCCATGCATGATTCCAGTTTTTTTTGCTAGACAGCTGGCACCGATCAGAGTGGCAATTTGTTACTCATTAGTAAAGTCATCTTGCTCTTGGCTGTACTATAAACAGAGCTTATTTGACTCTCCTTCAGAAATAACAGTTATTGCTAGCCCCCTTTGTTGATAAAACAATGCATGGTGATAATAGCCACATAATGGTTGAAGAAGCACTTTGTGTCACTTTTGATCCCTCGTCCTAATTGTGGCTTTAAGAAGAAAAAAGAATAATACTGATGTTGAATAGAAATTAGGGATGAGAAGTGAATTAACTTTAAGTAAATTTTATGCGGGTCTGAAATTATTTTTCAAGCACTTTAGCTCTTGTATAAGCAAAATACAATCAAGATGAATATGAGTAAAAAAAAATGTCTTCTTTTGTCTTTTCGGAAAGATTAAATAGGAAATCTTGACCTGGGAAAAATGACTAATGGTCCACCTGAGAACTTTTTGCAATCACCCTTTACAGCAGTGGACAGAACTTCTTGTCATTTCCTAGGGCTAGCTTGCTGCATAAGACTTTTTATTTTTATTTTTTTTTTCTGAGCAGGGCCTGAATAGAAACTGATTGAAGTCAGATTTTTTGTTGTTGAGATCTTTTCTTCCTCCATGGATACTGCATTTGGGATTTTTGAAAGAGTGTTTCAGCTTCCTTTACTTCAGATCTTAGGAAACACTGAAGTAGTCTAGACATGGCTGACATGACTGCGTACGAGGTAAAAACAGACTAAACTATTCTGCATGGGTGGTAGGTCTACAAAGAATTTTGGAGCCAAAGAAGGAAGATAGAAATGATTGGTGAAGTGTGGGGTTTGCAGTACTAGATTACTTGTGGCATTGAAAATGGCAGTATATTTCCTGGGTGAGCAGACAAGAAAGTTGTATACTGTCTGTTTTTCCGAACTCCTCAGTTATTTTCCTGATGTATAAACTGTAGCCTCTTTCTGATTTTATGGAAGAAGCAAGGCCAGAGTCTGATTAAAAATCTGTAGTTCCTGGGTAGTAAGGACTTACTCTCAGGTTTTATTTACAAATTTCCTTCATCATACAATTTTTAAAAGCAAGTTCTACACAGCAGTGAGCTTTTGCGAGTCAAGATCTCACTTCTGCCATTATGGTTGAGGTGCACCATAATTTATATCTGAATCCCCTTCTAAATGTGTATTTTGTGTTTGTTTCTTTTATTTTACTTTTTTTTTTTTTTTACAGCATCTCTCATGTATTACCATTTTGCCAGTTGATATGTTTCCTCTCTCGGCAAAGGATTATTCAAGCACCAATCAGAGAGGTGCTAGATCCTGGTATGGTTGCTCTTTTTAATCTGACCTTGGAAACGGGATATGCCAAAGCCAGCAAAGCCTTGTTATAAAATACCCACCACAAAATCCAAACATAAATCAGTCTTTGTATAAGAGTATATGCCCCAGTTCCTTAAAACGATTGCAAAATCCTTTCTCCTTTTTACTAAAATGCAGGCAGAACTTAAGTTAAATTAGTTTGTAAATTGTTTTGTGTTTCTCTAAACACATTTACTTATGGGGCACATTTTTTTCTTGCCTGAATTCTCTCTTGCAGTGGTAGAAAGAGATGCTACCTAAGGGAAGCATGTGAGCCTACTTTCTGCAGATCAGTCCTCAGCAGTTGGAGTTATATCAGGGACATCAGAGGCTACATCCCTACCTGTTAGAATTCATTTTTATCCTTTTAGTGCTGTGAGTCTTGATCTTTGCACCTGCTGTCTATGAACATCTCATTCCTTTGTGAACTTTCTGATGGTGTCTTCCTCCAGCCTTCTTCCTCCAGCAGCAAGTCCTAGAACTTTAATATCCACTGTGTAAAGATGTACTTTCTTGGTGGTTTTCTTTTTTTCCATAAAATTAATTCCCTTTGTGTTTCACCATGTGCCCCCTACTTGTGGTGTGTTAGAAGGTGAGAAGATAAAGTTCTTCATGTTGTTTGCATGATCTCAGAAATCTTTATTCTCTTTCCCTTAGACTTTCTTCTCTCCTCTCTTTTTATTCTGGCTTCTTAGGGCAGCTGCTCCAAGCCTTTAAACATTACAGTTGCCTCCATTATACTTTTTCCAGCTTCATTACATGCTGGAATGACCTTGGCCATCATTGCACACAGTATTGAAGATGTGGGAATATATGAACCCTTTTGTATTGTTCTTAGCAATGTTCCTAGGGCCAAATAACCTGTGCTCCTTTTTCTTTTTTCTTTCTTTTTGTTCTTTTTTGGCATTTTTGGCTGTTAAAGTGAATTGGGCCAGCTTGACCAGAAAGAACAATTTGACAAGAATGGCTCCATAATCTTCTCAGAGTGTTGATTTTTATTCTGAAGTAATCATCATGTAAGTATGGCTTATACTATTTTTTGTAAATAACTGTTCTGGATTGGAAGTTAGATTTCAAACATTTTTGTCTGCTTACTTATGATTGCAATGTCCTGCTGGCATTCCATGCCATTGGCAGGCTGACCAGCTGAAAGAGCTTAGTTGCACTGTTAGTATCCTTTCACTGGTTGTTAATTAATTTGAACTGATTGCTTACTTAATGTTGAATTTATTGACTGTAGTTGAAAGAAATGGTCCTAAAAGTGATCCTTGGGGATCCTTAACCCTAATTGTCCATCGTGAAAAATGACCACTTAGACCCATCCTTTGCTATTTGACCTTTATTTTAGTTCATAATATAAGATTATCTCCAATTCAGTGGCAGTTACTTCAATAGACTTTATTACTGTTAATCTCTACAGTGCTCTCAGGTGAATTCTATTGGACCCTCCTGACATCTGATCATTCCATCTGGTTTATTACCTTACCTTCTCCAAGCTGATATAGTTCCTCTGAGCTTTCTACTATGGGAAATTATCTAATTGCAAGAATCTCTCCTACAGTTTTGCTGTAGATCACCAAAACAGTAAGTGAGCAACTGTCTTAGTAATCTCAGGTGCTTCTTTCACGCTTTTATTGTCAAAATGTCCCTCTCAGTTCCTTGTTGACTTCTTCCTTTGATGCAGTCTCAGACTTTTTGCTCTGAAAATTCTTTGCAAGCTGCTCTTCAAATCTCTTTTTAGTTCTCTTACTTCCCAGTCTGTTTTATAGGCTTTCATGTTGAGCAGGCTTTCAATTCCATACGTGATAACACTTGCTCTATGATGGTCTCTATAGCATTGTTTACTACTGAGGTTTACTTGAGTTTTAGTCCTTATTATTTAGTTTAAATTTATTCCATTTATCAAAAAAGAAAAAAATATTTAAGAATGCTCTGTAACCTATGTAACAGATCTTGATTTGTTACATAACTTTGATCTTTTCATTTAATATGCGTTTTTCTTGATCGGTTTTCATCCATCTACAAATTAGCTTGTCACCTGCTGCTCAGTTTGGATCTGAACAGATGATCTTCCTTTATTTCAGAGCACAACTAGTTGCACTAGTATGATGTATTTCTCATGAGCTAACCTCAGAGACTAGTGCAGTGACACCCTGAAACTGTGCAGTGACTTCCAAAATCTTATTGTGTTGAATGTTTTACGTATGTGATTTACATGAGTCCTGCCCATTTGTAGAATCAAACTGGAGATTTGGGTTGTCATTTATGGAAAAAAAAAAATATCTTGAAATGTGTTTTATAATTCCTGCATGAGGTGCCTGTAGGTTCATTTAATCACTGCAGAAGCAAAAAAGTTGAAATAGATTGCTTTTAGTTCAAATGCCAGGTATTTTTTGTTGATAAGGTTGTTGATAAGGTTTAAGCTTGTTCCCTCTTTCCCCTGTTTCACTGAGTCTATGTATTTCATTCATTGCAATTTTCTTCCATGCACAAAATCCTAGACTTACTAAAGTTGATGAAAATTTTGCTGTTAAGTGGTGAATTTAGCCTGTTGCCTTCCTGTAACTTTTTGCAGAATGATGCAGTTGTTTTTTTTCTTAGTTCACTTTCATATCACATCTGACAAGCATTCCTCTCTATGTGTGACTATCCTACTAAGGAACTTTGGCCTTGCTCTTTGATAATAAGTTTGTGCGTTCCTCTTTGTTGAGCATATACACAATGATAGTTGTATATTTCTAAAACTAGGGATCCTTACTGTAGAGTAAATGCCAGCTTTCACACCATCTGAAGTCCGTAATTTTTCTATTTACTTTGTTTCTATTCTTTTTGCAGAGAAGCTTTTTTCCCAAATGCTAACTAAAATACCAATTGTTCCTGAATTGGAATGAGATTGCTTGTTGGAAAGCATAGCAGAAAATTGTCATTGCTCTTAGGACATATTTATTTATGGTAGCAACTTCTGTCATTGTGGTGCTCTCACTTTGTTGTGTCCCAGCAGCTTAGGTTTTTTATTGATCCCTCTGAATAGACAGACAGAAAATATATTTAAATACCAGTGCATAAAATTAGCAGGTGTAGAAAACAATCCACTGGAGAGGCATTGGGTTATGTATTTTCCTTAGCTCTACCTCTTTTTTCTGCACTTCCATGCAAGAGCAGTGAAATGTATTCACAAGGCATTTGTATGCAGTGAGAATTTTAATTTACTCTGGAGGAAGAACTAGTTCATAACTCAATAGAACTGACTGGGCCCATAAGTTATTTAGTTCTGCTCCTTGTGATAAAATCTGGACACGAAGCCATTTATTATGTTTTGTCTACCCTCTCAGCCCTGTAAGCTGACTCAGAGCTAAACAATTAAAGTGGCAAATTGATTTGTTTACAATGCAAATCTGAGCTAGATTGGAAATAATGCAAAAGGCATAACCAATTACATGTTCCATAGTGTAGTTTAGCCTGAAATGAAATAGATTTAGTTGATCTGTGCTTAGGGATTCTGTACATTTACTGATTCACAACTGCCTTGTGGTTCTCAGTGGCTGTAAAGGATCTAATGCTGCTGCCCTCAGACAGCTCAGGCACATGCTGTGAGAAAAGAGGCTTGCTTCACATTTGGTTTTATCATGATGTGTAATAATAATAATAATAATAAAAGGCTTTTCCATGTATAGTTCTGGAGGGAAAAAAAAAAACAACCAAAAACAACAAAAGAAAGAAGAAAAAAAAAAAAAGAAGACCCAATGACTGGAAAACCTCTACGTGTTTATGCCTAAATTGGGAATTTGATTTACTTGGAGAGAAATGTGATGAAAAATGGGATAGAAGCATTTAAGATGGAGATAATGCCTACCAAATACATTATTGTGAAACATTAAAGGAAGAATTTAATTTTCATTTCTACAGTCTTCGTGCAAAGTTTGTACAGAAATTTTACCAGAACAAAGTGATAAACTGTCATTCACTAATTCATTTTGCCCTGCTTTCAGTCTAAGCTTCAGGAATACAGAGAGATAATGGTCCTCAGTTGCATCAGAGGAGACTCAGGTTGGATATACAAGAAAAAAATCTCTTAGAGTGATGAGGCATTAGAACAGGCTACCCATGAGTTCATTGTCCCTGGAAGTTTTCAAGAAATGTGTAGGTATGTCATTTAGGGGGTTAGTGGGAATAATGGTCTGCAGTTGGACTAGGTGATCTTAGTGGTCCTTTCCAACCTTAATGATTCTGTGATGTGGTAAATGCTGTACTTCAGCTCACGGCAGGGGATGCATCATAGGTTTTTCCCTACAAGATAGTCCTGGAAACCTTCAGGTAAAGCTGATAGTCTCATGTAAATTCATTTTCCAAATTGTCATCGTGTAGAATAAATGTGCAATATAAAAGACAGTAATTTGCTAGCTGTTTTTATGAAGGATAATTGTTTTCATTTGTATGAGGCTGCATTTACTTTTCATACTGATCAGTTATCATGTATTTAGTACTGAATACAGTGCAGAGCAGTGGTAAGCAAGGTCCTTTTCCTTCTGAAGATATTTGTCTGTGTAATGCGAGTGTCACCTTTCTGAAAGGTTATAATCATGGTTGGAAGCAACACTTTGTTGACTTTCCAGAAACAATGGTTGCAATTCTAGGGACCCAGCTTCAGTAAGTAAACTTTTGAAGAAGCAAATGCAAAGATGGAAGTGATCTTCCAGTGGGAATTGAGCGCTAGAGGAAATAATGAACTGATGCGTAAGTTTGTATGTTTGATACATGAAACTAATTCAAAATTTAGCTACCAGTATAAAATACTTTAAGTATTTGCTCCTGTATCACTGTTCCCATTTGGGTCACCTCTTAAGAATATTTTTTAAAAACGTAATAAACTATCAGAAGTAATGAATTATATAAAATGAAATACTTAGTACATCCCAAAGGACTCTAAAATATTTGAATAGTATCACTTTTTGTGGAAGTGAATAAACTTAAAAACAATTGTCCACTTTTTTTTATTTGACATATCTTTTTACAGTCTTTCTGTATTTCCTATGCTTGTAATGGTACTGGCATATGCTAGAAATTTCTTTTTTTGAATCAACTTCAAAGTAAAGTGTCAAGAATGTAGATCAAAACCATTACAAAACCACGTACATACGTAGATATACCTATATATTTGTGTATTTTAATCAAGAGTTCAAAGAAAGATTAGAAACAGCATCCTCCTTATTTCATTACTGAGAAAGCAAACATTTTAAATCAGTGTTCAAGTGTCATGATGATAAGGATAGTTGACTAAGAACTGACAGATGCTTTGCATCGTTGAAATAATAACCCCACTCCCTAGAAGGCTGAAAATACTAAAATAACTCTAATTGGAAATGCTCTAAATATGGAATTATTACTAAGTCTGTTGACTGGAAGAATTGCCATTGCATCTGAAATTATATTTCCTGCATTGGTATTTTTTCTTATCCTGTGTAAAAACTGTGATGTTGAAAATAAAATAGATCACACAGAAGGGCTTCATTTCCATGAAGTTTTCCAGAGCATGCACGTTATAGACTTGTTTTTCTAAATGGGATTTTTGCAGTATTTTTCCATTATGAAGAGAGGATATGTGAAAATTGGTAGGTACTAGAGTCTACTGGTCATTCATGCCATGCCTGCTGTGGAGGTATTTACAAACTTGTGTTGTGGGTGTCTGAATATGATATACCAGAAAGCTTCCAATGTTTCCATGTATAATCAGTTCATATCACTGATTTGCTTTCAATATTTGCACAGGAGTTCATATTCGTGTTGCTGTTTGTATTTCTTTCTAAGTTTATGTACCTAATTCATTATGGACAGTTTAAAAAAAAAAAAAAATGCATGGAAGTTCAGGCTTGAATGATAAATCTCAACCACTTTCTCTGAAGTTTCTATCCGGACTAGCAGGATACAAATAAAAACTATGCTTATTCAGATAAATGGCTGTAAATTAGAAAATCGACTTGTTCTGAGATTTTTGTTTTCTAATTTTTACAAAATATGTTATTATAACAGTCTCTAAATTTTATTGATAGCTTAATTAGCAAAAGCGGTTAATAATAGCATACATTTGTATTGCTTACTCTTCTATTAATGACTTTCACAATATTAATTCTTGCAATTTTTGTTGGTTTCTAACACAATGTTTGTTTATATATACTTCATTGCTTGCCCTACTTAATGTAATAGTGTATCTAATCTAAGTCTGAATTTCAACATAATTGGAATAGGAATAGTTTTCATCATACTCTTCATTTACAATGAAGAAATATTTCCTGTTTGTCTTCATGTGAAATGATCAAGAGTTTGGGGAATCTTGACTAGACAAACTCTGAAATTGTTTTGCAGGTATTATTAAAAAAAAAAATAAAAATCACTCCGATATAAATGTCTGTCAATGTATGTTTGATTTACAACAACCACCCCAAAAACATTCTCAGCAGCAAAGGTGACCATTAAAGTGATCGTTGCATGCTAATGCTTAGCTGTTAACATGAAAATAACTGTCAACTGAGCTTAAGAAAATCAAATTTGCCAGGTTTGGGTTCTGGGAGCTGGAGCAACAGAAAATTATTGAAGATGGTCACAGGTATCTTGACATCTTAATGCTAAGTAGTGGCGGAATAGAGAAGAGCATCTCCCTGCTCTGCTTCCTTGCTATCAAACATGCTGTTATGTTATATGACAAAGGATGCTTTTAGTTGGCAATGATTCAAGAGAGCAAAACTTTCTGCATAATATACACAGAAGAGAGATGAAAGTAAATCCCAAGCTTGTTAGTATGGAGCATGAGAATAAGACAGTAGTGAATTTTAGACTGCTTGATAAGCTAGTTACTTGATCCTTCTTCCAATTGTTTGTTAACATGTGTATTGATCAAATGGATCATTTTGTGAACTGTACTGTGATCTTTCTTTTTGTCTTGTTGTGTCAGGGAGGAATCTAATGAGTGCTGATACTGTTGCAAATTAAGCTGTTGGGAAGAAGAGGGGACTGAAGGGTATAGGAGCAGCCTGTATTCTCAGAGGTCACTTGCACAATCAGAGAATCACAGGGGTTGGAAGTGATCTCAAGAAATCACAGAGTTCTACTCACATGGTGAAGCAGGTACCCTACAGTAGGTTGTACAGGTAGGTGTCCAGATGGCCCCTGAATATCTTCACAGAAAGAGATTCCTTCCTGTCTTTGAAATTCAGATGAAAATATTTGGTCAGGCAGTAAGATAATATTAAATATCAAAAAATAAAAGCAAAATGGATGCTGCCCATGAATCTAACAGTATGGGTAGGTGCATGAGGCTGCAAATAGGAGTAGACAAGTGCAAGAGCAGTTGTCTTGACAAACCCAAGTTTTAAGGAGTGAGGCAGCCAATACACAGAGACTACAAGTCCAAATATTAATCTTCACCATGTGTCAGAATGATGTGAAGGAAAGATGTCAGTAAAATAGCCAACTTTTTTTGAACTTTGGTTTCATTTTGGAGGTTGGGCACAGTGCTGCTTGCCAATCATGGCCCTTGATAATGGTTCATATTTGTAGACCAACCTCAGTGTCTCATGAAGCATTCTTGATGTATTTTGACTTTGTCATCTGATGTTTTCTAACTGAGTACTATAACAAATTTTTTTGTGGGGCTCAGAATAGATGTCTTTGGTCATCTCAGAAGCTGAATAACATGCCAGTAAGCTGGATTCCTCTTTAAAATATCACTTTCTGGTGGGGAAAACAACAACAACAACAAAACAAAAATACTTATTTCAAAAGGAAATGGTGTCACATATCTGCCAGACACATCAGACATATAAGCCTAGTGATACAACGTGTAGTGTGGGGGGAAAATATTCTGAAGGGTCCATCATTCATGAAATGAACCCTTTTCCATTCCAAATACTTCATGTGTACATTATTATATGCTAAATTTCTTTACCAGAAGCTGAGGATCTGAATTGAACCTTGTCATTTAGTGGCTACTGCTTTTTACAATCAGTGTATTTGTTTGGTCATCAAAAATATTTGGTTTTATTATTCTGTGATATGAAATCTTATCTATGTTTCATTATCCACTGGGTATGTACATTCAGGGTTGTTTGTAAGTTCTAGTTTTTCTAATTCTGTATTTCCTTAGCTGAGTAGCATTTAGAAAAATTTGTTAATAATTACACTATAATAAGTAACCTGTCAGACTCTACCTCACAAAAGTTCATTAAATTCTTTGCATTCAGCATGGTTTGGGTTTCAATGATTTCCAAAAAAAACTCAAATGTACAAAATGCTGTTTCCCACAGTCTTTCTCTGCTGGTGCTGCTTTGGCATCTTAAATTTCCTTGATGTGACAAGTTTCTTTTTTAGTGTGTCAGTAGAGTCTAGTTACTTTTCTCTCTGTCCCTACTTCCAGTGGAAAAGCTCATATATAATATTTAAAAAGCAAGTACTGAATCCAGTTACAGTGAAATTGACTTTTTTTGTAATAGCTTTTTCTGTTTAAGAAAAGAAGAGTTGGCATGAAATGCTCTTGTTTATGCTCTTATGTGGAAATAAAAACATTCTGAGAGCAATTTAACTAAATAATTTTAATATATTTGTGACAGGACCCCTGGCAGCCAGAGCTTTGAGTTATACCTACTTCTTCCCTTCCTATATCATGGGCAACTAAAGAAGGTAATAAAGCTCTTAAGCTGAAAGCCATGTTTTAGTAGAATATAAGGTAGAGTAATTAACTCTTTAAACAGATTAATCTTGGAGCAATGGGGAAGAGGATTTAGGTGTAAAATATGTTTATAAGTAGCTTTCTTCCTGTATGCTGGTTCTTTTTCTTCAAAGTTTCTTCAGATTCAGATGGCTTTCTGCATCCAGTATTTTCTCTCTGCTTTGCCCTTCTGTTGTCATAATTGGTGAATCACGCATTTAAAGTGTAAATGCCCATCTAGAAGACTCTGTAGATATTTATAACCTGTTAGTGTGGTGGCAGAATGGCCAAGGTCTCTTGGCTTTGTTCAAGCTTTACACTGATGTACAAGAATGGTTCTATGCTTTGGCACAGACTTCCCAGAGAGGTGTTGCCAGGAAGTCCCAGTTATGCTTGCCACTGAAAGATTTCTTCCTTTATATCAAAAGTTAGCATCCTGGGCACAATGCCACCCACCTTGTCCTATCTGGCAGCTGCTCTTATTGATAGCTGCAAAAGAATGATAGAGGACTTCAAGGGGAATGCAGATGCCCTGCCCACCGCTAGCTTTGATGTGCATCCCTCCCCTCTTTGCTGCCACTTTACAGCTCTAGCCTGGCAGTGAAGGTTATGTCTCACTGGTAGCTATTGTCAGAAGAGGGAAACTGGGATCTTTGATGTTAGTAATTTGGTTTTATTTTGCATTTCCTTCGTTATATAATGTATGCTTGAACTTGGTCTCTCAGTAAATGCTTGCAGATAACCATCTTCTTTATTTAAAGGAAGTTTGAAAGGTTCTGTAGACAGCTGAAGATGCTCTCAGAAGGGTGCCAGTTTTAAAGCATTTAGTATTAGAAGGCTGTAAAGGTTTTGTACTATAACAGCCACAAGAAACTCATTAGGAGAGAAACACCCTGAGCTGTAGAGTCACAGAGGCTATGGGTGAACTTGAAAGATGTCTGTAGGCATTACTCTTTCCACTGTGCTTTCCAAGAGAGTAAAACAAGCCCCTTTTTATACAGAGATTGGAGGAAACAAACACAATTTATGAAAAGCTAAAATACACGAGGTTAAAATTCCAAACACTTACTAGAAAGAGAACCCTTGTAATGTAGAATTTATTTCAAAATTGCATATTTCTGTCTTTTATTCACTCTTTATAAGATTCCATGCTTGAACTCTCCTTTGATCTTTTCTCCCCTATATGTTTTTTTTTCCCTGTGTATAAAATACTGTGAAATCCTTATTTGAAGTCCATACACTAATGTTTTTTGCAGCTTCAAACCCTATCTAGAAAAGTATCAGAGTGGTAAGTGATCAAACTTATTTCTAAATATGTATATATTTTTAACTAATTAGCAAGCTGTCAGTTTGTAAACCACCGATATTCTGTCTGATTGTGTGATTGTATTGTCCTCAAACTTTTTCCATTTTGTGTTTCATACTTGCTTTATACATATTACACTTGGGACTTCTGCCATTGCTAGTAAGAGACCATGTACTTTGTACTGAGCTGACAAATGTTGAAAGTCAGGACATGCTTGGGCCTTTCCTGTCCTGAGCAACTTTTAACTTATTTTAAGAATTGCCCACATAAGCAAGTAGCTATTGCATCAACATTGTGCTGGTGGCATCATGGATGGGAAAAGCCTGGTAGCCCTGGATAGGCCATACCAAATAGCAAGTAGCTCATTAAGATTTAATGATCTTCCTATACACAGATTTTATTATATTTGGCTCTAGTTTTGAAAACATTTTGAATATTAAATACTCCAGAAAGTTAATAGGCTATAAAGACAGAATTTGTTCTTTTTTTTTTTTTTTTTTTTTTCATTTTTAAGAAGAATTTTTAAAAGAGTTCAGAGAAGAATAAGACAAAAAGGCAAGAGACTCACCAGCATGGTCTATCTAGATATTTGTCCCTGATGCGTGTAAGAAATAGCATTCTCACTTTCAAATGCTGAAGCTTTCATAGAACATTGATCAACTCAGTGTTTTCTTGTGTTCACATAGATTTATTAGTTAAATTCCATTCTTAGCACTCATTTCTGAACCTACTGTAAGTTGTGATGTATCCTACTCACTGGATAGTTTTACGTATTAATGGTTGAGTCCCCAATATAATGGAGTATGAACCGAATCCTTATATTATAATGTAGAACCCTATTATGAAGGGAGAGAGTGGAGCTTGACAAATGCTCTGTTTGAAGAGTATGGATATGGTGCTAGAGGCAAGGGAGGAAAAATAGCAGTAATCAAACAGTGGTTGTAAGTACATTTCTAATTGAAATGCAATACTCTTAAATCTCACATTTACAATTCTTAGGGTTTAGAGCTGTCACCAGCACAAGGTTTGGAACAAGCCCTGTGAGAGCATAATTTCCTCTGGATTGATGGAAAGGAGACCAAGTTAAAAACTAAACATATAGCAGAAAGTAGAAATGGATCACTTCCTCTGCCATTTCTCTAGATGTTTAACTTAGGCCTGTTAAAGACTACTGCAGTTAATTCTTGCTCCCAAATGAGGTGCATTTAAGTTAAGTCCAGTTGAAGTACAAGACCTGAAACACTAAGCTTCAGCTTCTCTTCTAGCTTGGTTTCTTTTGGAAAGTATCAGCTCAGACCATTAGACATTTTGTATTGCCTGTTGTATGCAAATAGCCTTGGGGTCTTTTGCCAGTTGCCGATTGCTTTTAATATATCTATTTAATTCAAATGAATAAACTTTTATACATGTTGTCACTGCACAGAAAGCTGCATTTTTTATTTTTACTTTTTTTTTTTTTTTTTTTTTTTTTTTGCTGTAGGGAAAAGAACATTTGTCAGTTAGGCCTAATATTAAATGTACTGAAAACAATAAACATTAATTTAACCACTATCCTCTTTAGCTGAGTACAGTAGTATAAGTTCAGTTAATGTAGTAGAAGCTGGCAGTTAATTACTGTCCTTTATTTCATGATAGCTATGAGAGAGCTAAGTGCTTTTTCATCTAAAATGAAGACTGCAAGTTAGAAATCCAGATGTTCTGTACGAAGAACGTTTGTCTGACTACTGATATGTGAAGGACTGTGTTTGTGTGGTTGAAATATCTCACGTAGAGAACAGTAAGGCAACTTGTAAATAGAGAAGGGATGTCTTGTAATCTACTCAGTTCGCTTCATCTATCCTTCTTCAAAGAAGCATTTGATACGTTCTTCTAAAGAAGTTTTTATGTACCAGAACTCTCATTCAAGTGTTAGTCTCTGCTTCTGATTGATACAAAATTCAGAATCTTGTGATTTTATATTTGAATCCATAGGAGAATGTATTTACATGGGATTAAATTGAAGAGGTGAATTGCTTGCTCTTCTCAGTATTTTTCTCTATGACAATTACTGTCGGATCTTAGGAAGTCTTGTCATCAGACTGCTATAACTCTACATACAACTCTCCAGTTTTCTGGAGCTTTGCCAGTGTGACAAAAGTCACTGACAGCCTAGAAAGATGCGTGGCTGGTTCTCCTAAAGCTCTACTGTTATCTGGTCTGCCAGTTTCTAAAAGGTCAGACTTCAGAACGTGCTGGCTAACACCTTCCTGAGTCAATACATGAGAGAAAAGTATTTCCTCACTTCCTAAGACAGATCACTCTTCTTGGAATTACAAAGCAGAAATATTTATTGAACACATTTCTGTTATGAATTACAATTAAACATAATATTACTAGCATATTTAAACAGTTTGCTATTGTCATCTGGGTTCACTTTACACACAAACACTTAAACTTTTTTATTTGTATCAATGTGATTGCATTTTGAATTGGAAATAACCTGTAAGTACTTCTGAAACATGCCTTCCAAACATGAAGTGTTGCTTGTACACTATGTTTTATGGAGGTGTGAAGAAAGGAACTTTTTTAACATTTAGAACTAGGGTTTTAAAAGAGGGCAAAGTGGTATGGCATGCAAAACAGATGTTTGAAAGCAGGAGAGGCAGAGGGTAAGCATGTTTGATGTTCATATTTTTTGTGTCGTGTTTCTTGGCATGATTTGGAATGCAGTATAAATCAAAGCTCTTTGTGTTTGTTTTTTTTTTTCTTTTTCTATAAAAAATAAGGAGCAAACACTTTATTTTCAAGGTATATATTTATTGGGTGATCATTTTTTAGCTTTTCACTGAACTTATCCACACACTATCATTTTTTTTTTTAAATTCCTGGGCAAAAATGGATCTGGTCAATACATGTGCTTTCAGGTTTGTTAGTATGAGAGATGCCCTTGAAACAAGGGGCGATATATATGTCTTGGTTGCAGAATGTTTAATGCTCTCTGAATACGGAAAGTCATGCCCAGTGTGCAACGTGCATGAGATGGTTACTAAAAAGTATTATTGCAAATTTTAAACATTTAGCCTCCTTACAGGCTTTAGGAGTATCTTTATGTAATTTGAAATGGTTAAAATTGAGTTTCTGAGTGCATCTGCAATAATTTAATTCATCATTTCAGCATGGGATTACTTTCTAAGCACTTGAGCACAAACTTAAAATTAGATATTTGATGGATCAAGATAATTAGGGAAGAATAAGACAATTTCCCACTAATTAGTGTTGAAATAATTACAAATATGTGAAATACACACACATATGTTTATATTCTATTTATATAAATATTACTGAACTAGAAAGTTTGTTTAGAAAGTGTTCTAAAACTAGAAATACATTTCTTTAGTCACTCAATATGAAATGTTTTCATCGTAACAAGGATATCAGAATGTATTCTGTGCTGTGTACTTTTGACAGTCCAGCATCCTTCTTTTCTACAGAGCTTTATTTTTTCCTAGATCTTCAAAAAGAAAAGCCACCCTTCAATAAGAAACATTTGTTTGTGCTAATGAATTCTTAATAAAAAATATGCAGGTATCCTGATCTTACAAACAAAATGTTATTTGATTTACTCAGTGACTATATAAAACAGCCAATGTCCTTTGATTTTTCCTGTCTCCTCATGAAGTGTCTTGTCACCCACTGCAGCCTTCAGAAATATTTTGCACTGACCACTGGTGTTATAAGACATTGAGGATGACAGCTGCACTCCTACGTCCTGTCACTTGTTCCTTCAGTTCACTGCCAAAGGCGTTTCATGCTGCAGAATGTGTGAGTCTGAAAGCTGAGTTGCATTTTTATCTGTGAACATCTTAAAAGTTATTTGACTCTCTTTTTGGATTGTTTATTCTGAATATGCAGATCCAGGTGAGAAGGGGACACCATAAAACTTTTACTCGGTTTGAAAAGTTTCATAACATCTTTGGAGAAATGTTCCTTACGGCTTAGCTTTGCAATGTTTTTTCATATTTATAAATTTAAGCACAGGAGATGATTAAGTGATGTCTTCAAAAGCACGAGCACAAGCCCCTTGGGGCTGTTAGATTCCTATATGCTTTCCAAACTTCTATTTTCTGCTGTTGGTGGCTTTGAAACCTTGAGACTTTCAAATTAGTTTTTAATGAGCTATAGGTACTAGAAGACCAAACTCTTAATTCAGAGGCTCTCACAGGACACTGTACTGAATGACATGACCTTCTGCACTGCAGAAGCAACAATTCTGACACCATGGAATTTGCTATGCTTTTTTCTTTTTTTTTTTTCTTCAAGTATATGGAGTTTGTTTAAAAACTAAATAACTGAAAAAGGTTTTCACAAGTGAGTTAAAGAAGCATGTGTCCACCATCATTAACTGTTTCATTCCCTAATTCAGTCATGCTTTGTGTAAAAGTGAATTTGCATATATTCATTTATTGCAAATAAAACCAGTGGAAAAACAAATCCAGCTAGCCTTCTGAACTGGACATTTTTTCACGCTTATGCTCTTGTTGAACTTTAAAAAAGCCAAAACAGCAAAACCAACAAAATACACTCACACTCACACACACAAAATGACCATGTGGGCAGTGATTATTAGAGGTTTTTTTTTTTTTTTAAATAGCTTCTCCATAGGTATCCTCCACAGTCCTACAGGTATCCCAATTACTGTGTTATTTTCAGTGTGACTGATGCAGATCAAAGGCCAGATCTTAGCCCTTCAGGCTGCGTGCAACAGATGCTGTTACAGTGTTAAAGCAATAATTTATCACTGTTGTGTGCTCTTTGTTGTAGAAACAAAGTGATTTCAGTTCAGAACTGTGTTAATTGATTGTTTGCATTCTTTGCATGCTTCTTAGCCATTTCAGCTTATCATATTAAGAGCAGAGCCCTAAGCACAATGAACAGCTAAACTTAAGATTATTCTTCGTAGGGAATACATAAATAGCATTGTCTTGGCTTCCACCACTGTAAGAGCTATTACTATATACTGTTTAAAAAACAACAGCTACAAAACAAAACAAAAAACAAAATGACAAGAGTAACCCAAACCAAAATAGAAAAAATCCCTTCATCATCTCTTGTGAGGTTCAAATTTGAGCTCTTCAAGAGAAGAGATACTCTGCATATACTGTTCTCGTGTTTCTCAGCCATAATTTCAATAAAATAAATGATTCCAGTCTCCCTATTAGGATCATATGCTGGCCTTTCTGGGTAATGGGTACCTTATTCTGGGGGGGAAAAAAAAAAAGCAGCCAGTTTTGATTTTGCTAGGTTAACTGAGAGACATTTTTTGCATGCAGAAATTTTTTGTAGGGAATTAAGAAATGGGGAGGTAAGGATGGCCTTCAGCTACTTGTTGAGTAACAGTGAGGAGATTCTGAACTTGATATATTTGCTTTCATGAGAGTATTTTTCATCAGTTTAGAGGACATCTTGAGAATCCACTGACCCATGTCACTGTAAGGTAGAACTGATATGAGGGCTAGATTCAGTTTCGAAGTGCAATTACATGTAGTTATTTTAATAACTAAGGCATTAAGGCCAAGGCCAAAATATATTTTGATGCCAGGATGAGATAAAAGTTTTTGTGAATATACGGATGAATCAGTGATGCTGTTGTTTTAGTCTGTATGATGTGTCCTTAACATGAACTCCTACTTTTCAGATAATAATATTGTGATTGCCAGTGATTGGTATTATATGGAGGTTACTCTGAGAGTAACTCCTATTTATTTCAATGGAAACTACAAAAGATACAAAGAAAACAAGAATACTATTTAAGAAATCAAATTTTCAGCTACAAAACAGTATTTTGCAGTGTAGTCACCACCATTAGCTATGCATTTTTGCTGGTGACGAGCAAGAGCCTGCCTGCCATGTAAAAAAAGCTGCATGGCCATATGGAACGTGGCTTGTCTTTCATATTGTAGTTACCACTGCTAAAACATACCACTCACTGTGCTCGCATCCACTGTTTGGTCTCCATCAATATTGAGCAGGAGCTGATAGATGCCACTGTTCTGCATGGTGGAATTTAATGACACACCTTTGCTTCATACACACTTCTATGTCAGGTGCCATTTTGTCAGACTGCCACTGTGCTGTCACCTGTCTCAAGGCAACAAAACGTAATAGATATTGGCAGGAAGATTCAACATCTACTTCCATACCATCAGCATCTGCTTCTGATATCATGGACCAACATAAGAAAACAAGAGGCATTACTTTAGGAGCAGCCCCCGTAAAATGTGCAGTGAGATAAATGCTGTTATTATGGAAATCCTATTAGCGAGTCCCTGTGTACTGTGCCTGTAGCACAGATTTATTAACATACCCTTCTGTAGTTCCTTTCATGAAGACTGTTTTACCTCCTATGAAATATTGTTCAATAATGCCATTAATAAACGTATCTAATTGCAGCATATAACTGAAAGCCTGGATAGCTTGAAATGGATTTGAAGAGAAGTGGGATTATTGCAGTGGGATGTATTGAACAACATATATTGTACGTCCCTAATTTTTCATACTATTGTATGTCAGGAGAAAAAACGTTTAGAATATAGTCAGGCACTTAATGAAAAGAGCAAGCCTTTTTATAAGGAGTTGTCAGTAGATGGCAATGTGACTATTTTATACAGACTTTTTATTTCATATGAAGCTTAAGACTTGTCATCGTCTTCATTTGCTGCTTAAATTACTATATATATATATATATATATATATATATTAAAGCTCAGGATCCTTTAAAACTATACTTTAAATAATTGATAGTTACAAATGGAAACCGTGGCCTAAAATCTCCAAATGTGATCGAAGTTGATTGAATTTTCTAATGGTCAGGGTTGAATAAAAATCATGCCACATAATGTGCTATCAGTAAACAGATTACTGCTCTAATGCCTCACGTTGCTATAGACTCAGTAAACCCATGTTTTATTGATAGTCAGACACTTTAGCCATAACTCATCCAAAAGTATGGTGCTTATAATGAGCACCAGAAGGAATAACAAAAATAAACATGTTCTTGTGCTGTCAACAGTACAGTGTAAGGATTACTGGTGTTTCTTCTTTCTTCTCTTCCCTCTTCGTAGTGACTCCAGCTAGGGAGAAATAAAGGTTTGGGACATGAAGTTCATCAAATGGCATTACATTAGATATTACTGTCGTATAAAACATGAGTGACTACAATAAAAATGTATGTGTTTAGTTGTTAGTTGCTGCTGTTGCTGTTAATATTTTATGCCACAGCACTGCAGAGAAACATAACGTGTTAGATGCGTGGCAAATGACTTGGAAAAAATGTAGTAATAGTCTTCTTCGGGATCTGTTGATTTTTAACAGTGACATGGATTGAAAAGCCCAAGTTGCCATTGTTTTTTTATGTTCTGAAGTGACAGACCCATGCTTGTTTTTATAAAATAAATATAATAAAATGTTTCAGAAGCTCAAAAACTTACAAATCTGTTTACAAACTTTGCCTCTGGTCACTGCCTCCAGTAGGACTCAATTTAGGAACAATCCATTTCATTACCACGTCCCTGTTTAAAAATCATACTGCGATGGGGGGACACCTATCCCTGTTCATAGCACTCTTATCCCTGAGTCAAAAGGCTGTTTGTTGCATTTAATCAGCCTGTAATGGGTCTCCACCACTATGTCTGTATTCACAAGCTTTTGTTGGAGGTTTAGGACGATGCAGCACTAGCTGTGCCTACTATGCCTTTCACATTCAGTAGATTTCTGTAAAGGCTCCGGGGAATGCTGAGGTCCCTCAGGAAGATACAAACCTAGCTACTCACCTCTTCCTTTTCTGTTAGGTCATTCATACATAAAAGAAAAACCTCTATTTTTACAGTACTGTCCTAGAGCTGCCCTAAATATTGTTCACGCTCTCTCATAGCTTGCATGGCTGCTGGCGAGTGAAGATGCTGATTCTGAGGTCACCATACCATGCCAGGCCTGCTATGGGAAGAGGACGAGGCTTAAGGAGCTCCTCGCTTGGCTCCTGGAACTCTGGAAGCAGGCTGGCTGTTCCACAGGGAAGTTTGCCCGGAACAAGTTGCTGCAGGGAGCAGCTACCGAGCATGAAGTGTTTTGGGGCATTGAAGCAATTACGACAGCTGCTCACAACTGGAAGTTGAATTATTCTTCAATCTCTTAAAGGAGTAAATCCTTTCATTGTAGCTTGAACACTAAACCGTTGTTTTTGGCTCCTTGCTTCTATTAGCTGGCTTTACTAGCTTGCTTGTGGGGGAGGAGAAGTTGCTTACATTTGTCAGGTATTTCTTAGTTGTTCACAGTGAATGTATCTTCTTTTCCTAAATGCAGCAGGAGTGAATAATAACAGGTAGTTTTCTCCCAACTTGTAGTTTCTATTCAATCCTGCACCCAAGGAAGTCTATTTCTGTTCTCAAGGCCAGGCCTGCAGCTGTTTTTCTGGCTTCCTGGTGGTTTTCTGCCTACGTGTACCACCACATCTACTTTCTGTCAATACAGGACCCTACATTTTCAATCAATCCCCTGGGCCTTCCCGCATGGTTTTCTGTTGTTTCAGCTGCTTTACTCTATTAAAGATCTTAATTCCTCTGAACAAAGGGCTGCTGGCATGCACAAAGTCTGATTTCCCATGGATCAGAGGCACACTTGCTGGCAGCCATTAACACCTTCCAGCACAATGTTCTTCAGCAGCCTGAGGCTTGAAAACCCACTGCTTGGATTTAAAATCCTTCCATGGTGAATGCATCTGCCAGGATGCCTGCCTGGCCTCTCTCTGCTAGCTGCCTGTGGAAGGGGCATCCTTAAAGGACCTCTGAGAGGTTAAAGGGTTTGATCAGGACTTCTGTTTCATGCTGCCTATTAGGTAAATAACATTCCTAAATGATTACATTTGATCCTTAGTTTGCCCAAATGCCCATAGTGTACTTTTCTGTAAATAGATTTGAAAATAGAAAATCACAGTCTTTTAACCCCAAAACCCCACCAGTGTCCTGAAGTCCGTGCCTGAAGAGCAATTATCTGCCTAAGTCACTTAGAACAGGATATTCTGTCTACCAAATGATATATTTCTGACTATTCTTAAATGTAGATTTTGGAAAGAGCCATAGATGACCAATCTTCACAGGGTAAACAATGATTAAATAACAGGAAATATTCCAGTGTTTTGCCAGTGTTTTTATACATGTCTATGGAAAGAAAATGCCTGCTTCCCTCTGTGCTTAACAAAAAGAATGTTAAAATAAAACATTTTGTTATTCCACATTGTATTTCATAATATCTGATTATGCCAGCTATTTTTTTTTTTTTTTTACTATGAATATCCATACTGTAATATTAAAAATAAAAAAAGGACCCAATGACCCTTCTCCTTACCAGGCTCCTGGGAGCAATCCTTAAGAAATTCATGAGAAGGGTGACGTTTAGCAGAATTATATATAATTTGGACTTCCTGAATGGTTGAACACGAACTCCTCCTATATTATTAGGAGCTGAAAACTGTGTCTTATGTCATCCCACTACTAATTTTTCCTAGCTGTGTAATAGGATTTTCGATTTAACTTATATGCTTAATGTCATGAAGCATTAATTATTATCCATTCTTTGGAAAAGAAAGATATTTTAAATATATATATACACAGTGTTAAAAGAAAAACTCTTACCTAGAACTTCCACTGATCTTCTGCCAGAGTTTGGTAAAACATATTTTTGTTCTTATTCTTACAGAAGTTCTGTCAATACATTTAGGCTGAGAATGGCTGTTTCCACGATCAGTCACCTTCTTAGGCTCAATATACTACAACCATGGCCGTGGTATGCTCACCAAAATTCAAAAGTGGGAAATGTCTTAATGTAGCTCTTTGCCTATTGGTTTTGAACTAATAAATATTGACTCTCACTCTTCTGGGGGAAGATTGCCCCGCATTATTAACTCCTTACTTTAGGAGTATTCTTTTCTCAGTAAGGAAAACTTAAAATATTAAAACAAACTACAAAGAAATCCCCCTGGAAACTCATTTTGGATATTCAAAATCATACAGTTGTCTCATTATAAAGTATCATTTATGCTGACAAAATAGCTCCTGTGCTTTATGTGTGTTGTGTAGAGGTTATAAAAATTGGATGCCTTTGACATATCTAATTCAATATTCTCATTAATTCCTTTCACTGAATGTTTTAATGCCAATCATGCAGAACTTATTAAAATATGTCTAGTTCTTCTTAATTATCATAAAATTGTATTACAATAAAAGCAAAATGCTTGCTTAAAAAATTCAAACAACATAAGTGAACTCATAGTTATACAAATAAACATTGCAATAATTTTATGCAGAAAAATGTGAGAATAACAAAAAATCTTTCATTAGGTAATCACACTTCTCTGCTTTCGTATTTCACCTGGAGATTAAAGATGGGCTTTTTCCAGAAGATGTCGAATTTTTATTTTTCATGGGAAGAAATCAAATGCTTCCCATTAATTTCAATATGCATTTTAGTTATCTGAAGTGGAGGGGTTTTTGTTGCTTTTAAACTAGAGATTTCAGTATTATCCAGTGTTTGAAGTTAGGGAGCGAGAGAGATGCAAGTGGAAGGGGGGAAATATACTCCAAAACCATATGCAAATATTAATGCATTTTCTTTGATCTTGTATGAAAAATATTGTAGACTTCTAAGGGCTAGAAATGTCACAGATAAAATCAGCATCCTTTATAATGGTGAACATGGCTTTCATCACTTTCTTGACTTACCAGTATTCTGACTTAAGGTCTTCCAGTTCTGAGACTTGATTTCATAATTTACACATTTAGTTCAACAGGCGTTAGATCTTGCCACTTCTTCAGTTTCTTTTTAGTCTTTAGATCCATCATTTAATGGGTGGAGAACAGAGAGACAGCATCTAAAGGTGTGTTTAGAAGAGGAATGGGAAAGCTTCACTTTTTATTATCAACTTGCCTCCTGCCAAGAGATATTTCTGTAAATCAGACCAAAGAGTAAATAGATCATGTAGACCTCTTGTTATTGCTGTAGTCTTAGAGGAGTCTGGAATACTTTCCATACAGGTATATTTCAAAGGATGAAATTTGGATGTACTCCTAAGCGGCAACTCTCAAACTGCAATCTGAGGATTGCTGTCTCTTCCCACTGGGATCCTCTTGATATTTTTCTGGCTCCCCTTTTATCCTGCTTTTTAAAGTATTACATGTAGCTGACAGATTCTCCCCATTCTACTCTCCCAAGAAGTAATACTTGCAGATGTTTTATGCCAAGGAGTGGGAATGGAATGTGAGTCAGTGAATTAAAAAAAACAAACAAACTTATCATAAAGTGTTACTGTCTCTCAAAGGAAGTGGTCTAAGATTTTAAGAAAAAATTCCTTAATTGGGATTCTCCAACATGTGAAAATTATAATATATGCAGAAAAAAGGCTTAATTTCAACAGAAATACCCTGCTGGATCACATAACTTCAAGATTCCATACTGAAAATATGACTGATATCCTGCTGATTTTTCATTCTACCTTGTTCTTAGTTCACTGGTTAATCAGTAGCTGATCTCTCAGAGTCTTGAGCACTGATTTCTGCTCCTTGGATTACTAACATCTAACCATGGGTGTTTTTCAGCCCCGTTCCCTCTTTTGAGAATTCTGAAGTATGTCAGAACCAGACTACTCTCTCTACCCCAAAACGAACAACCCAAACTCCACTATCCCTGAAGTACTATTTCTGTGCTATTGAATCAGCATTCAATTCTTTCCACGTTGGTGATAAATACTTTGGCTTCACCAAGGGCAAACTTTATCTCACAGACTTGGTTGCCTTTTATGATGGAGTTACAGCATCAGTGAATAAAGGAAAAGTAACTGATGTCATCTACCTGTATTTGTGCAAAATATTTGACACTGGCACGATATCTGGGTTGCCAAACTAGATTAAAAATTGATTTGAAGAATGGACCATTCACTGGATAAGGGATTGGCTGGAGGGTTGCACTCAGGGTTGCAGTCAATGGCTCAATGTTCAAATGGAGACCAGTGATAAGTGATATTCCTTCGGGATCCATGCTGGGACTGGTAGGAGACAAGGACAGTGGGACTGAGTGCACCTTCAGCAAGTTTGTAGATGACACCAAACTGAGTGCTGCAGCTGGCATGCTACAAGGAAGGGATGCCATCTAAAAAGACCTGGTCAGGCTTGAGAGGTGGGCCCATGCTAACCTCATGAAGTTGAACAAGGCCAAGTGCAAGGTCTTGCATTTGGGTCAGGGCAATCCCAAGCACAGATAAAGGCTGAGTGGAGAAGGGCTTGAGTGTGACCCTGAGGAAAAGGATTTGGGGGTGTCAGTTGAAAGACTCAACATGAGCCAGCAATGTGTGCTTGCAGCCCAGAAGGCTAGCTGTATCCTGGCTTGCATCAAGAGAAGCATGAGCAGCAGTTTGAGGGAGGTGATTCTGCCCCTCTACTGTGCTCTCACGAGACCTCACCTGGAGTGTTGAGCCCAGTTCTCGGGACCCCAAAACAAGGAGACAAAGCTCTTCAGCCTGGAGAAGGCTCCAGAAGGACCTTATATCAGCCTGCCAGTTCCTGAAAGGGGCCTACAGGAAATCTGGAGAGTGACTTTTTAGAAGGGCAGGTAGCAACAGGATGAGGGGAAATGGATTTAAATTGGAAAAGGGTAGACTAAGACTGGATATTAGGATGGAATTCTCTACTGTGAAGGTGGTGAAACATTGGAACAGATTGCCCAGAGAGGCTGTGGGTGCCTTCTCCCTGGAGGCATTCAAGGCCAGGCTGGACAGGGCTTTAAGCAACCTGATCCAGTGGGAGGTGACCTTGCGTATAGCAGAGGGTTTGGATCTAGATGATTTTAAAGGTTCCTTCCAACCCAAACCATTCTACGATTCATGTCTTCACACTTAAATAAACCTGAACCAGAATGCATGCGAGTGTGAGAGAATAGGCATGCATGTACTGTGCAATGTGTTAGTGACTTGGTCACATGTCAGAGATACAAAATTCTTAACTTCAAATTCTGCTTGTGCTTAATGCAGGGTTGGAGTAGTATAGGAACTGTTGATTTTGACCAGAACTTTCACCTCGTCTCATTTATCAGCGATGCTTTTGTAGGTCAAGTGATATTTTTCTGCAATTACTGTGGTTTTTCAAAATTGTGATTTCTAGGATAAAATCTATCATTAAAAAATTCTCAGTGTTATAAAATATTACAAGTATGTGAGCGCTGTCAGGGAGCAGCAGAACAACCCTGATGGAAGCTGAGTTGCAGTGCCTCCCATGAAAGCATGGTAATGACAACAGGTCACTTGGCATTCTAATGGGGCTGATGGCCAGGACAGGTTTCCCAGACGCTCAGGGGCCACCTATTGTGGTAAGGTGATGTGTTGGGTCTCATCACAGTGAAAAGTGCAGCCAGGTTTGTGAGCAGACAGGTGTGAGCACAGGTGCTGTGCTGGGAAAAGAACTGGGTTCCCTTGCAGAAGATGAAATGAACTTTTGGAGTGTAGATATGGGAGAGGATTGAGGGGCATCCTGGGTTGGATTGTTAGGGCCTATTTGTACCCTGAAGACCTTGACAACAGGGGGAAAAACACAGTTTTAAATAATCTTCCTGATGTGCCTGATTTGTCCATTTCTGTCAGAAATCTGCAGCTTTGCTCACAGTAAAGCAAGAAAAAATGCTTTTAAAAAAGTGTGTTATGTGAACCAGTTATCTAAAGCAATGTTATCATCTAAGATGTCTCTCCTAAACGAGGCTGACGGGGTTTGTGGGAAGCAGCAAGCAGAATGTGGTGGATGCATGACTGCCTGTACAAGAGTCTGTGTGATATTCATCACAAATTTATTCAGTGTGTGAGCTGGTCTTCTTCTGTGCTACTGATGCATACTTTCTTTTACAGGCTTTTTTTTTGTGCTCAAGTACATGCCATTGCTCTTCAAAAGTCCGTGAGCATCACAGCAACCTACTTTCAGTTCAGCTCATATGTAACCTGATGTAGGAGAGGGCATGAATTTTAATAGCAAGTAATTGGGATGATAAGGAGGACAACAAAGGTGGTAGCACAAATGCAGTAGCAATACTAAGCAATAAAGTTTCTGTTACAAAATTTGTTATGTTGTTCTCAGCAACAGCTGTAAATTTATCAGTCTTAAAATTCAAAGAAGAAAAAATCTAGCTTTTGCTGTGTTTGGTTCCCAACTGCTACAACAGAGCAAACAGGGAAACATCAGTACCATTCTGTCTGGAATAGACAAAAATATAGGAGAGGCCTGCTATAAAGCTTTCTGTATTAGTTTTCCTGTCAAAACACTTTATATCAGTTGGGCAGAGCTGAGAAAAAAAAACAAAAATTGGTGTTCTCATGAAGATCTTTCTATGATGTGTTACATAGATAAATGATCTGATGACTTATTTGTAGCACATTTTAAAGGAATATGTGTATTTTCTCTATGGAAGAGCTGTGTTGTAGCATCCCTATAAAAGGGAATACCATGCTGCGTGTAGTTGAAAAGAAGCCTTGATGCCCAAACTCAAAGGGTTTAATCTCTTTAATCTCCTAGTAACACTGATTTAAAGAGGTAAAAAATGATTAGTGGCCACATATTTGTGGGGATTTTGTTTTTCAAGAAGGCAGTTTATCTTCCAGAATTCCCTGGAAAGGGTTCTCTTTTCTGATTCTACATTACCTCAGTTAAGACTATAGGAATCCTTTTTGTGAAGATGGTGTAGGACTTTGGCAGGTATGTGGCAGTTTTCAACCTGAAAGTACACTTTGGAAATATATGTATTTAAATAAGGCTATTATGTTTAAAAACTTAATGGAGGCCATGGCTGGATCTGTTTCTAATTGCAAATTATTTATTCAAAAAAATAAAATTGAGTGGTATTAATAAATCCCCTTACTATTGCACTTCAGAACAGAACATGCAAGAATAAACAGTTGCAAAATAGAAAAATTCTACTGTCACTTCTTTTTAGACTACTGCAGTCAGTTGACCTTCTATCTTACCATACTCCCCTGAAGTCTAGCCGTTTGCTTTTTCTGAACAAATGGAGGTGTATGGGAACTGTTGAGTCAATCTTGCTTTAGTGTGATCACCTGAGGAAAGGACTGAGTCAGCCCTGGGAGCACAGGTGAAGGCTTTAGACCCCATTTAAAGGCTGACTGCCACTAGGAAGGATCTCTTTCTGGAGATCCCTCCTCTGTGGAGTCTTTCCTGTGAACCTAGACCTTTGGATACAGGTGAGCATTCCTTCCCAGTTTGCTTCTTTTCCTATTTCCATCATGATAATCTTTCCAGCTGTAACAGGAGGCCCTTCAATGAGGAGAAAACTATAACAAATCACCAGTAATTATGTTCCTTGGAGGTTTTTTATTACGAGCATTTTAGGGTAAATTCGAATGAACAATTCTTACATCCTTTGACTTTAGAACTTTTCATTGCTACTCTGTGTTTATTTTATTTCTTATCTAAGTCTGTGTGCTGCTTTAACAGGTGACTGGGTGAATTGCAGAGAATTGCAAAGGTATGGTTTGTTTTGTTTTGTTTTTGTTTTTTTTTTAATATGAAAATAATAACTATGAGTTGTTCAGTTCATTTATTTGAAACTCACTTTTCCTTTCTCAAAATGGTCCTTTCAAACATCAGGCATGCATTCTGTCTTCCAAGCCTAGTTGCATTAAACTTGACATTTGAGTTGCTGGTTCATTACAAGTTCTGATTCCTACTCCAAAGTAATATATAACACTGACGGCTGCACTTTCCTACTAAGATATGTGCTTGAGATCTGAATTTGTGCATGTGTACTTGGGTTTTTGAATTTTTAAAACATGATATCTCTCAGATATGTGAGAGAGCAATCCTGCTCATGTTTCTGTGGGTACTGGTTGATGTTTATGTAAAGAACAGGTGGAGTTTCAGATTTAATTTTAATGGCTGAAGCAAGAATAATCTTTTCTAATGATTAATGGTTTTATTTTTCCTTTGCTCGTGGAGTGAGCAAAAAGACAGGGCTACTGGTGGTGCTGTTGATCTGAGTTTTGTGTTCTCAGGACACTCATGTAGTTACGTGAATAAATTTTAACCTGTTGGCATTGTAGTTTGGCTAGTTTTATTTTTATTTTTAAGAGAAGTTCTGGATTGTAGTTGAAGAATTGTTTCTTCAAGGAGAAGAACACATCTTGAGTTTAGTTGCTTCTTTTTTAATTGATGATGTGCTAAGAGCTGCTTATCTTGATTGCCCACGTGCATGAAAATGAGAAGTGGTGGTGGCCAAATCCTGTTTACCGTGTTGTTAATGGCACTGAAAGCAAAAAGCAGAATTTAGCCCATTGTTTTTTCACTAGTATTTGTGAGATTCTTGAATATATATCATGAAACAAAACCAGTCTCATCGTTCCTCAGGACAGATTTGTCTGAGAAAGCCCTAGATGTGTGCTAGATGTGTTAATGGCACTAAGAAAAATACCTCCACACCACCCTTGGCATTTTCATCTGAAAGACATTGTAAAATATTCATTAGCAATATGATTTTTTTTTTTTAATGGAATAGAGTGTGTATTCAGTATTAGTCATCAATTTCAAATGCCTTGTGCAACCCACACAGAAAAAAGACACACTGCTCAGTTATTTCAGCTCTGAATTGCATTGTGCTAAGAGTTTAAATCATACCCTTTTGTCACTTTAATGCAAAGTGGATTTTTTTGTATTAAAGAATGTAGACCGAGATGTGATTTAGGATGAGTCTTGTCAAGATGTAGCTCCATATTAAATTCTTGGAGAACCAGACTGAAGACCAATGTTAATGTGAAAAATGTCTAGAGTAGGAAGCTTTATGTCAGCGAGGAAGACTTCATGGGTTCTTGCAGCCTCCAGAAGTGCACTTGACAGTAACTCCTTAGCTGGGGGAGAA
This sequence comes from Phasianus colchicus, assembly GCF_987193195.1. Classification (NCBI taxonomy): domain Eukaryota; kingdom Metazoa; phylum Chordata; class Aves; order Galliformes; family Phasianidae; genus Phasianus; species Phasianus colchicus. Next base: position 14,882,221 of record NC_143439.1, on the reverse strand, counting down.
CTGACAAGTTGTAACCACATAAAAACACCTTTCTGCTTAATACTGTGGTATACAGAGATTCTAATTTTCTGAAGAAAGTCACAAAAATAGAGATTTTTAGCCTGGAGGAATAGGATAGAATTTGTCTTACTATCAAAGGAATCCTCTTCTAAGAGGAGAAGCCATCGGAAAGTATAGCAGTTTGAATATAAAGCGGTACAAACCCTCAAACTCTAAGCATAAAGGAGTGTCAAATAGCTGATAGTTTTTCTTTCGTTTCCCCAGTTTTGATAGAAGGATCCTTCAGCTGATCAAATGTAAAGAGATGACAAGAAGTAATTTATACGGGATCATATTCACTATGTAAATGATTGCAGTGAGAAAAAAATGAAAGCTCACTTCTCCCGTGTACTTGCAAATACAGCAGTTGCTCATCGCATAATACTTATGGATGGATTCTCAGATTCTGACAGCGCATTAGGTTCTGAGGTAAAAGCACAGGGGAAAGGAATGAAAGAAATAGCATGACTCTAAGATGTTGGTGCAGCCAAAGTATAACTGATTTGTCACTAGAGATAAAACAGTGTAATTCAAATATAAGAACGCTCCACCAAGAGGAAAAGAGTGAGGATTTTTCCTTTTCTTTCTTTCGACTCGATTTAAATTAATAATGTGAGGTTAGCTGTGTTGGGTGTGCTGGGCACCTTCTGTGATTAAAATTCACTGGGGTTGAGGCTGCTCTACTGGATTAGCTCTGAACCTCGAGGTTTCATGCTGCTGCTTTGTAAAAGGCGAACCAGCATGAATTCATTGTGGAAGTGGCCCAAAATATTCTGTTGAAAGTATTTTCTTTATTAAAATTATTTTCTGTGTGCTCTTCATAGACAGTTCTGACTTCTAGCAAAAAGTGATACATGAAAACAGAAACTTTCAGCTTTCAGCAAAAAGCTAGAAACCTTTGATTTGAAAATGCTGCTGTGCTGGCTCACAAGTGTTGTGCTCTACTAACGTGTCTGGTTCTCAGAAGCAAATGTAATTGAATTCTAGCTCTCATGAGGCTGAATTTATAACCTGTCTGGGGGATTGTTAATTCTGCTATTTCAGTACGTTGAAACATACTGAAATTTTGTGGGACAGACAGGGAGTAAGACTCATATTTTGGCATCTTTTAATTATAGTACAGTAATTTATGGGCACACATATGCATACACAGTATAATCAACTCTTATTTTAGAATGTACAGAGACCTGAATCTTTTCACTTGAATTATACTTAACTGTCTTCTTCCTCTCATACTGGTAGATCAGCCCTTGATGTATAAGGGACAGGTTGTCATCAGATGAACTCCTTTTCATCATCACAAATAACTGTAGACATGAAATATTACTCAATTTTCTTGAGCTAGGAAGGGAGCTTTATTTTAAGGGAAGGCTTAAAAAAAATTGTTTCAACATTTCAATCTTGTGTCAGATTGCACGTTGCTCTTACATGTCTCAACTCCAGTGCTTTTGGGTAACCTACTAGTAGGTGGAAATTTAGCATACACACTGCTTCTGAAAATTTATTTTTAGATAGAATGTATTTGGTATCTCATTACAAGGTACCAAAGCGTTACGAGACCTCATGGCTGTGCCTAAACTGCTAACAGGGAACACCTGGGATTCTATAGGAGTACAGGTTGGTTACGAACAGTGGAATAGAGAATCTAAGATTAATTGCAGTGAATGTGTGTTTATTCTCAGATCTACTCCTTCATGTAAACATAGCACATCTGTAGTAGAGCTGAGCTAACATGTATGTTTTGGTGAGGATTTCTGGCATTATTATACTTTACAGGCCATAAGTGTGACTCAGTTTCTCAGGCAACAAAGGAATAACAAAGATAGGATAAATTTATAGTCAGCTACTTTGGTATTTCTCTTATTCTCTGCTTAAATTGTGTATCCCATTCCCTCATTGCTGAAATTTTGTTGCAGAGAATAAGACAAATGTATAAGTATGATTCTTGACTTAATATTTGCTAAGATTCCTCTGACTTAAACTAGCAGAGTGAAGGCTTTATTCTTTGAATGTAGGCACCCACCTGAACTATCCAAATGTCTCATCCTGAAATAGGATGAGTGCATTAATTAATGCATTAACATGCTTGGCCACTTCTTATTTTATGTTGTCACGTTAATATTTTGTCCAGATCTTTAAAGAAGTACAAATATGCAAATCTAACAGAGCTCATAATGAAGATTTGTTGCTTGTTTGTTACTTGAAACAACGCAGGTATGTTACAGCAATGCTAATTTGTACTACGGAAAAAGAAGTTCAAAAAAAAGGTTTTTATCATGCAATTTTTTCTTAGACTAATTTATTTTTTGTGTTACTGGTTATTTTTGCAAGAAGAAATGCAGCAATCATCTTCATAGCAGAACAGCAACAAAGTTCTGCCAGGATGGGTTCCCATAGGTGCGCTCTGAGTGGCTGATGGCAGAAAGAAACACTCTGCAAGTTTCATGTGAGCAGTATGAAAGAATAATTAATTTGACTAATGAAGGCCTCTTTCCTAGTTGTGAATAATCCATGTGAAAATTCTGTTTGCATTTTTTTAATTGGTATTTGAAAATGTCCCTAAACTTTTTCATGAAGGAATTCCAGTTGTTCAGCTTGTAAACTGCTTACTATTAGCATTCCCTGGAAGCACCCAGTGTTCAAGTGTCCCTGGTTGTTTGGTCATGGTATTTTGTCTTATGCACTTTCTGATTACCTAGGTTGGGGATTTCCGAATTTGAGACAATGGATCTTGTTAATGGCAGTGACTGTAATAAGGCATAGTTCTGGCAGTTAAAATATCTTGATTGATATTATGAAAATCACTGAATCCTATTTTTAGTATTATCCCAAGTATGTTGTTTTTAAAATTGGAATGAGTTACCTTTTTCTAATGCATTAGAAGGAGAAGTTAAGATGTATTAGAAGCACTGCAGAACCTGGAATTCTACTTAGTGCTTTTTCTCATTGTGGCTATTGCAGTAGCAGAGTGTCTTTGTATTGCAGAATGCTAGCTTGTATATTCAGTTGAAGCGCATTTATAATATTTTCTTATGAAAAAAATACAAAGCACTATTGAACATTACAGTTTGCCTTTAGCTATTCGGGCTTTGTTGTATTTTCATTGGTTTTAAAAACAACAAAACATAGATAACCAACAACAAACGAAGCATCCCGTGGCTGTGTTTTTTGCTGGGTAGTGTGCTTATTCAAGTCCAGGCACACTGTTCCTAGGTGGCCTCAGTTCCTCCTTTGGAAAAAAGCTATTCTGTTTCATTGATGGCTCTGTTAGCTCACATGACTGAAATACATTTATTTTCTTTTGATTTTAGCTTCTTGCTGCTCCGTAACAGTGGAGTCTATCACAGTGGATGTGTCTATTTTAAAGAACTATTCCTGCCACGCACTCACACCAACAGCCTTTTATAAGGAAGATTCTGAATTCTCGTCTGTTTGCTTTTCTTTGTGCAATGAGAGCATGAGAGAGATGTGAACAAGCAGAATATTGTGAGATGGTCTTTAGGTGGTTTCTACCTATGCCTTGAGTGCTGTTAGGCACAGAGTAAAGGCAAAGCAATCCTGCAGACTTTAAAAAACAGAACAAAAATACTGCAGATTTGAAGGGGCGGTGGAGAAGGTTGGGGATGTTATTGGAAACGCTTCTGGTATAATGAGGGTTTTTTGGTGAGTGACTTTTCTATTGTCTGACGCCAACACAACAATGCACTGGCTACTTTGGCTGATATTTGAATCATGATTAGTACTCTAGCTTTTTCTTTTTTTGGCAGAAAGCTAATCCCACTACTCTGCTGTCGAAGCTTTGGAGGACCATTTTGATTTTACAAAAAGAAAACCTAGTTCATTAACTTGGCACTACTGAAATGCTTTATAGAGGGAGAAAATGCTTGTGGATGTGCTTAGGCAGGTTAGACTTCACTCTTTAACCTACTGGAAGACACTGCTGTTTCTAGAGTGAAGTTTGTTCCCCTTTGGTTGTTAAGAAAATACAGCATGTCACTGCATGTTTACATGGTGTTTATTATTTGGGACCAGCAAAGTATGTCAGGCATTGGCTGCGGTCAGTTTTTCTAAGTAGCATGTAGTGATGTCAAGACACTTCTTGGGACATATGTCTATGCTGGAGACTTTTTCCTGCATTAAATGAGAGGATTTAATTATTCATGCTGCATTCCTACCAGCCAAGATGGTCCAGTTGTGCTGGGTATTATAATGCACCTGGGAGAAGACTTTTCTTTTGAGGTGGCTTGTTTTCCTTCTGAGAATGATTTTTGTGATTGAATATTGCTAATTTTTGTCCCATGGTGTATGAATATGTCTAAAATCTGTCTTATCATACTCCTTCTCTAAGTATCATGCTTATGTCATAGCCTTGGATTGATCCCATATGTGCGCAAGCACAGGGGTTGTGTTCCCAGCCCTATGTTGCACTGAAGTAAATGTCAGGAGAAAGGACGGTGACGCAGATGATTCAGCTTTGCTTCTCTCTGTGTACCTCCCAAAAAAACAGGGTGGAGCTCTCTCTTACTCTAGACAGGGGGATGAAGAGGAAAAAAAAAAAAAAGAACAGTGAAACTTGATGAAACTTTCACTGGTTTCGTGATTCACACAGACTAAAACAGCTCAGGGAATCTCAGAAATAGCTCTAAAGTACTTGTGTAGGTGGTTTTAAATCACAGGAGAGAGAAGCTCTAATACATGATGGGCTTCTAGTCACAGTATGATAAATAATTACTGTGATCTTCCATAAATTCTAAGGCAGGGGGAAGGAAGCTTGGCAACTATCAATATACTTCTCTTCTGCATGAAACACCTTTCTTCTGGAATATTTTGCATGCTCTCACAAACCAGTATTTGTTAAGTCCTGTTGGTTGTACCAGCAAAGTGGCAAGCAGCATATAAGAGACTCAATTCTGAGGGCTGTATAAATTAGCTGAACATAACTTCAGATCATGGTGTTTGTGTTTTTTTTTTTTTTTTTTTTTTTTTTTTTTTGGTGAGAGCAAATGAATACAATTTAAACCAGTGCTATTAGTGCTTCATCTAGCTGAGATTACCTTTTCTTAATACAATTTAAAAGTGTTGGAGTTTGTGTGACTGCTAAGACCATAAACTAGTCTTCTCTGCTTAGGAGCAGACTGATTTTTCAACAAACATAAAAACCCCACTTTAAAGTGTTTTCTTCTGAATCTGAACCATACAAAGAAACATAGAAAAGTATGCCATTAGTTTGACTTAGTTCCAGGCAGAAATACGGATTTTAAAACACTTATGTATTTATAGGCAAGCTTTACGTGCCAAGCAGGTAACACAGAATGATTTACAGGCAATTAGAGCTTGTGCCACTGAAATGACTTAAGGGCTCAAGTCCTGCTTCACATATGCTTTTGTCTCCTGTATCTGGAATGATGACCCTCAGAAGGAAGTTAAAACCCTTGCTAAGATCATGGCTAGCACTTCATAGTGCTGCAGATTTCCTAATTGCTCCGGTAGGTTTTTTGTGATCTTAACCTCCTGAGCATGTCATTGTGAATCCACAGACATGCTGTTACATCAGCTGAAATGTTCTTCCAAGCCTTCAGACCACTTACTGATGCAAATCTATTGCAGTTACATCGTGTCAAGATGTTGGCAAATAATGTCACTGGGAATCTATGGAGTGCATATCACAGTACAGTAGTGAAATGATGTCAATAGAGCAACTTCAAAACCAGAGCCATTTGATTATCAAGGTGATTATCAAAGATGCATTGAAAGCACTTGTAACTTGGTCCATGTTACCAGATAACCTGTCTTCTGATGAATGGCTTAATCTTCCAAATGTTAGCCTTTAAAAATAGAGTAAATGCACCCATTTGACTGAAATGTCACATCTACCATGTCTTTAGCGACCAAGGAACAATATGATGCTCTCTAATTGGCAAAGAGGCTAATTAAAATTATCTGCTAGGAATTGTTTAATTTTATTTTGAATGATTGTGATTGCCATGTGAAGGGAGGAAAATATGATTCAGCCACTCTCTGCTGCCCAATTAGTGCTCTGTTCTTCAATTGGCAGAAGGTAAAGCCTCGGGGGTTTTGGGAGCAAATTTACCAGGACAATTCTATTTTGTGTTAAGCATCTTGGACTAGGCAGAGGCAGCAACTGTGGAAGCTGGAAAATGGCAGCTGGAAAGAAGTTTGGAAAGTGAAAGCTAGAAACCTAAAGGCTGAGTGTGCATGAGGTTTCCAATTAGGATTTAATTCTTAGTATGATTACTACAGTACAGGCCAGGGAAGCGACGTTCCTTGTCAGAAAGTCTTCTGTGGAAGGGAAGAATGTAGAAAGAAAAGGAGGAGAGGTTGTTTTACCTGGTTAGATCTAGATGTAAGTTCAACTGAAACTTGTATAAAGACATGTGCATCTGCCCATCTAAAAGAACTGAGTAGAGCACTAGAGGTGATAACTGACATGCATAATTTTGAGTTTGTGTATACCAAATGCATGTAGTCGTTATTATCTAGAAACTAAGATAGTGAAATTTTTCAAAAAAGTCAGATTTTTTTCTTATTTGAAAGAAAATGAAGAAAAATAGTAAGAAAAATAAGGAAATCAGTCTGTTTGACAGTGTAATTACGCACTGAAGAATAGTAAATAATAGTTTTGCATTTGTGTGATTCTTAAAGAATCATGAATATAATTTCTTGCTTATTGTAATGATCAAGCTAAGAGTTGAGCAAGCAATACAATAAATAAATAAACATGGTCATTCATCTGTGATTATTAATTAGTAGATGAATTATCATTGCTCAGGCACAAACTTGTGTTAAGTCTTTTCCAGAAAATTGTAAGAGACTCAGTTTTCCTAATGCAATCTTCCTGGTGAGTTAACTCCAAATTATAACTTGATTTTCAGTGTACAATTTCAGTGTTCACAGAAACAGAAGGTCAAAGTTGTAAAGTTAATAATCTGGAATAAATTGCAGCGAAGCTAAATCTTGACTTCATTAGTAAATACATTATATGAAATAATAGTGTATTTCATTGGAAAAAAAAAATCTAACAAATTGTTTGCATAACTTCTGTAATAATCTTTCCTCCTTCCTCTAAGCAGTAACAATTAATCTTCTCCTCCTTTTTTTCTCTTCTCCTCCTTTTTTTCTCTTCTCCTCCTTTTTTTCTCTTCTCCTCCTTTTTTTCTCTTCTCCTCCTTTTTTTCTCTTCTCCTCCTTTTTTTCCCTTCTCCTCCTTTTTTTCCCTTCTCCTCCTTTTTTTCCCTTCTCCTCCTTTTTTTCCCTTCTCCTCCTTTTTTTCCCTTCTCCTCCTTTTTTTCCCTTCTCCTCCTTTTTTTCCCTTCTCCTCCTTTTTTTCCCTTCTCCTCCTTTTTTTCCCTTCTCCTCCTTTTTTTCCCTTCTCCTCCTTTTTTTCCCTTCTCCTCCTTTTTTTCCCTTCTCCTCCTTTTTTTCCCTTCTCCTCCTTTTTTTCCCTTCTCCTCCTTTTTTTCCCTTCTCCTCCTTTTTTTCCCTTCTCCTCCTTTTTTTCCCTTCTCCTCCTTTTTTTCCCTTCTCCTCCTTTTTTTCCCTTCTCCTCCTTTTTTTCCCTTCTCCTCCTTTTTTTCCCTTCTCCTCCTTTTTTTCCCTTCTCCTCCTTTTTTTCCCTTCTCCTCCTTTTTTTCCCTTCTCCTCCTTTTTTTCCCTTCTCCTCCTTTTTTTCCCTTCTCCTCCTTTTTTTCCCTTCTCCTCCTTTTTTTCCCTTCTCCTCCTTTTTTTCCCTTCTCCTCCTTTTTTTCCCTTCTCCTCCTTTTTTTCCCTTCTCCTCCTTTTTTTCCCTTCTCCTCCTTTTTCTCCCTTCTCCTCCTTTTTCTCCCTTCTCCTCCTTTTTCTCCCTTCTCCTCCTTTTTCTCCCTTCTCCTCCTTTTTCTCCCTTCTCCTCCTTTTTCTCCCTTCTCCTCCTTTTTCTCCCTTCTCCTCCTTTTTCTCCCTTCTCCTCCTTTTTCTCCCTTCTCCTCCTTTTTCTCCCTTCTCCTCCTTTTTCTCCCTTCTCCTCCTTTTTCTCCCTTCTCCTCCTTTTTCTCCCTTCTCCTCCTTTTTCTCCCTTCTCCTCCTTTTTCTCCCTTCTCCTCCTTTTTCTCCCTTCTCCTCCTTTTTCTCCCTTCTCCTCCTTTTTCTCCCTTCTCCTCCTTTTTCTCCCTTCTCCTCCTTTTTCTCCCTTCTCCTCCTTTTTCTCCCTTCTCCTCCTTTTTCTCCCTTCTCCTCCTTTTTCTCCCTTCTCCTCCTTTTTCTCCCTTCTCCTCCTTTTTCTCCCTTCTCCTCCTTTTTCTCCCTTCTCCTCCTTTTTCTCCCTTCTCCTCCTTTTTCTCCCTTCTCCTCCTTTTTCTCCCTTCTCCTCCTTTTTCTCCCTTCTCCTCCTTTTTCTCCCTTCTCCTCCTTTTTCTCCCTTCTCCTCCTTTTTCTCCCTTCTCCTCCTTTTTCTCCCTTCTCCTCCTTTTTCTCCCTTCTCCTCCTTTTTCTCCCTTCTCCTCCTTTTTCTCCCTTCTCCTCCTTTTTCTCCCTTCTCCTCCTTTTTCTCCCTTCTCCTCCTTTTTCTCCCTTCTCCTCCTTTTTCTCCCTTCTCCTCCTTTTTCTCCCTTCTCCTCCTTTTTCTCCCTTCTCCTCCTTTTTCTCCCTTCTCCTCCTTTTTCTCCCTTCTCCTCCTTTTTCTCCCTTCTCCTCCTTTTTCTCCCTTCTCCTCCTTTTTCTCCCTTCTCCTCCTTTTTCTCCCTTCTCCTCCTTTTTCTCCCTTCTCCTCCTTTTTCTCCCTTCTCCTCCTTTTTCTCCCTTCTCCTCCTTTTTCTCCCTTCTCCTCCTTTTTCTCCCTTCTCCTCCTTTTTCTCCCTTCTCCTCCTTTTTCTCCCTTCTCCTCCTTTTTCTCCCTTCTCCTCCTTTTTCTCCCTTCTCCTCCTTTTTCTCCCTTCTCCTCCTTTTTCTCCCTTCTCCTCCTTTTTCTCCCTTCTCCTCCTTTTTCTCCCTTCTCCTCCTTTTTCTCCCTTCTCCTCCTTTTTCTCCCTTCTCCTCCTTTTTCTCCCTTCTCCTCCTTTTTCTCCCTTCTCCTCCTTTTTCTCCCTTCTCCTCCTTTTTCTCCCTTCTCCTCCTTTTTCTCCCTTCTCCTCCTTTTTCTCCCTTCTCCTCCTTTTTCTCCCTTCTCCTCCTTTTTCTCCCTTCTCCTCCTTTTTCTCCCTTCTCCTCCTTTTTCTCCCTTCTCCTCCTTTTTCTCCCTTCTCCTCCTTTTTCTCCCTTCTCCTCCTTTTTCTCCCTTCTCCTCCTTTTTCTCCCTTCTCCTCCTTTTTCTCCCTTCTCCTCCTTTTTCTCCCTTCTCCTCCTTTTTCTCCCTTCTCCTCCTTTTTCTCCCTTCTCCTCCTTTTTCTCCCTTCTCCTCCTTTTTCTCCCTTCTCCTCCTTTTTCTCCCTTCTCCTCCTTTTTCTCCCTTCTCCTCCTTTTTCTCCCTTCTCCTCCTTTTTCTCCCTTCTCCTCCTTTTTCTCCCTTCTCCTCCTTTTTCTCCCTTCTCCTCCTTTTTCTCCCTTCTCCTCCTTTTTCTCCCTTCTCCTCCTTTTTCTCCCTTCTCCTCCTTTTTCTCCCTTCTCCTCCTTTTTCTCCCTTCTCCTCCTTTTTCTCCCTTCTCCTCCTTTTTCTCCCTTCTCCTCCTTTTTCTCCCTTCTCCTCCTTTTTCTCCCTTCTCCTCCTTTTTCTCCCTTCTCCTCCTTTTTCTCCCTTCTCCTCCTTTTTCTCCCTTCTCCTCCTTTTTCTCCCTTCTCCTCCTTTTTCTCCCTTCTCCTCCTTTTTCTCCCTTCTCCTCCTTTTTCTCCCTTCTCCTCCTTTTTCTCCCTTCTCCTCCTTTTTCTCCCTTCTCCTCCTTTTTCTCCCTTCTCCTCCTTTTCCTCTCTTCCTTTTTTTTTTAACTTAGTGCAAAAAGAATTTGAAATATCATCATGGGGATGATGATTTTCAGATGTGAAGACTAAGTGTTTAAGCCATGTAGCCATCCTCCTGTGAAACACAATGTTATCAGGTATTATGGAGTCTTAAAAAATTATAGTTCATCTCACAATGCACCACTGAAATAAATATTGAAACTACTTTAAGATAAGATATATTTCTTGAATGTGCTCAGACATGACAGATAATCCAAAAGTTCCTCCTAGTACTTTTGCTTAACTTGAAACATGAAGATTATTCTAATGGCTCCTGAATGTTCAGTGATGATTTGGCAAAATATTTTTTTCTGTGTAATTTTACAACGTTCTGAGTGTGTAATGAAGCCAAACCAGAGATCAGCTTTTTCTCTTCATGTGCATGGCTTTTCTTTATATAGAAATGAGAAATTACAGGCCATGCAGGAGACATTATTTCCTTCTAGGGGCTGTCAGACCTGGAAACCTTGAATTTAGAGTTAGCATCCCAATAAAGAAATGTGCTCACCTGAGCCTGTGAGGACTGGATATGTTTTCTCCTTCTGTTTGCAATGCGATGAACTAAGTCAGGTGTCTCTGAAGCTTTCATGCATTGGTTGTAACAACCTGTGACTATACTAGTTGGAGAAGAGGAAAAAACAGATTTTACAAGATGCTTTAATGGTGCAGAGTGGGGAGGTACATGCTCTGACAGACAGCGTCTTACATCTCAGTTCTTTCTAGACTGCTCCTTGGGGTTGATAGCCTCCAGGTAATTTGGGAGTAGTGGCTTACAGGACATTGCTGAATGGGCTGTGAATGGGTTTTTGGTGGAGAGCTCAAAATAGGTGCTAGGTCTCTAGAGCTGCTAATTTTTCCACCCTTGAAGGTCATGGTTAGCATACTTCTAAAATGGAGCAGCCCGACATCTCTAATGAGTTTCTTTCAAGTTAGTTCTTGTAGGAAAACTTCCAAGTAATTTTCAGAAAATGAATAGACTTTCTAGATTCAGGAGGGCCTTAAAAAAAAAAAAAAGTCATATTTGGTTGTCTTTTAGTTTATTCACTGAAAATATATTAACACAAACAAAATGTTGCAAGCAAACCTTTTAAGAGATTATTTGCATTTTGCCTGAAAGAAAATAAATCAACAATTGGCTGTTGCAGACATTAAAAGTACAACTTGAATTGTGACACTGCTGTGAAATTAAATATAAATGCTTAAGAGATCCAAAGAACATGAAAGCTTTCAAGAAGGTATAATTTTCTTTCTTGATTTCTGGAAAGAGAATACATAAATAATAAGCAATTGGGAGGTAGTCCAACTCCTTAGGAAAATTATTTCCTTGCTTTAGCTTCTGTCTGCCCAATATTTACATTCAGAATAACGCAGATAAAAAGTTGTGTGAAAGGTTATGTCTTAGAAGGCTTTGAGAATTAAGAAATGTGAGGTTGATAATAAACTTTTTTTTTTTTTTTTTGGAGTATGGTTTAATGGACAAGATAAATAACCACTTTTAAACAAAGTTAAACTCTGTTACTTCCAGTGAGATATTTGAGCACTGGCACAAAATTCTGACTTAGGGTCACTGATAGTGTGCTCTTTTGGTTGTTTTCAAAAGCAGTATAATACAGGAACTTCAACCAAGAATTTTTGGTTATTTGTTTTTTTTTCAGTCTTGGATATTAAGTTGAAAAGATGTTTTTTCTTCCAGTATTTGGGGAAAAAAAACAAAACAAAAACCAGCATCCAAACTACAAAACAGAATGCACTACTTTTTTTTTTTTATTCTGCCTGCAATTATCGAATTAGATTTAAGGTCCTATCTCAACATCTGCTGCAGGTGGGGAAAACCATTGATCTAAAAACATTTGTGGTTTTTAAAATATGAAAGAGCAAGGGGAAAGCTGTAGAGCTGACAGACTATCAAAAAGGAATTCAAACTTCTTCTTTTATGTAATATTTATTAATTAACTTATAAATGTCATCAACTGTAACTTTTGTTATCATCATTGAGGATTTGGATTCTGGAATTTCCTAAGCGTTTTTCAGAGGCGTGATCTACCCTAGTTTATGCCACTTTTTTTTTTTTTATAGCTTTGATATGAATGAAACAACTATTTTCTGGTGTATTTTGCTGACAACTTTCTTCTGAAATGTATTTCAAGACATTTAAAGGCATTGAGAAAATCAAAGACAAAGTAGATGGAGAGAGGAAAAGCTAGAGAAATGAGGTTTACTAGCAAATACCTGTCAATATTGGAAATTATTATAGATCCATTTGGAATATCATTTGAAATATAACTTGGCATGTTTTTGTATGTATTTGATTAGTCACCCAGAAAATAAAACAGAAAATAGGCAACAGGACCTCAGAAAGTAAGATAAATAAACATGCTATTAATTTCACTAAAAAATTACAATAAAAAAATACCAATGATTAACTAAGTGCTTAAAATCCATTGAGCACAACACCAAAGATTGTATTACATTTACATAATCAACTATTCACTTAATCCCATAAAGGAATCACTGAGTATGAGTAATGATTAGTGTATAAACTAGTGTGAAGTCTTCTATCGTAAAAAGCTTTAGCAAAGCCCTTGACACTGTCTCCCACTGTATTCTCCTGGAGAAACTGGCAGCTCATGGGTTGGACAGGTACAGTCATTGCTGACTAAAGAACTGGCTGGATGGCTGGGACCAGAGAGTGGTGGTGAATGGAGTTAAATCCAGATGGTGGTGATGTTCCCCCAGTGACTTTTGGCCAAGAAAGCAAATCTTTTTGGTTTTGTCCTAAGTTATTGTAAAAGGAATTTATTTTGATTTTATTTTGTAGATTCTTCCTCTTTTGACATAATATGCCAAAGGTTTGCTCTTGCAGCATGATGCAGGTGTTGTCATTTGTGGCCAGAATATATTTCAATGTTATATGTCATTAATCATCCTTCTATGTACAACAGAGGCCGAAATGCATGACTTGCTTATCCTGTGCACTGTAAACACTGTATGCAAGTCCGTGAGTTAGCATTTTAACTTTAGCAGTGGAAACAATATGATTCTATCAGAATGACTTGAAGCCTGAGCAGTTTAGTCTAGAACAGTGGAGCTAATTAGCCAGGGATAGTTTTGTATTAATAATGCCTTAATACTGCCTTCAATCAGCGTTGCCCATGCCACTCAGGTAACCATGTAGTTCAGTGCATGCTGGCTTTGTGTTAAACACAACCAGCTGTTATGTCCCCTGCTTACTTGCTGCAGTAAACAAACAAACAACCTATACAGAAGATCACATCTGAAGAAGATGTATGGCTGTTTAGGTGGAAGATCTGATATATGATGTAGCCATTTTTTGGAAGTGTTAAATCTAAGCAAACAAAAAATCATGCAAAAAATGACTGAAAAAGCACCGAGACCGAAGTGAGAATGCCAGTTGCTCATACTATTGCATTCCAAGTAACAAAATTAAAAGTGAAATTGCTCTCAAAGAAGAGAATTTACAATGATAATGCAATTGTACGTAGATCATAGTCTATCTTTCCCAAATTCTCAGCCTGATTGAAAAAGTTACTTCTAAAATCCTCAAGATGAAACTCATTTAGAGTATAATTCTGTATAGTTTCTGTTCTTGTGCAGCTCATTTTGTCCAGGTTTGTGCTACAGCTCTCAGCAATAGAATACATTATCCATTGTACTGATTCATTTTATCATTGTTTGTCTTTCTGGAGTTGAAATGTTTCTCTCTGGTAAATTCAGTTTGATATTTGGTTAGGCCATTCTTTTAATGTAGATATGCACTGAAGATGATTTTACTTCCTACTCTGTGAAATTTTGCTCAGCTTGAATATAGACAGTTCTGAGAAAAATCTAAATCACCTGAAGACAATGGCAGCCAATGTGCCTTCCAAATGATGATTGATATCCTGAGAATAATTACATCCTCTGTAGTGGTTTTTCCTTAGTGAGCATTTCTTAACTTCCACTTTTCAGAATGGACATTAGACAGGGACAATGGTTATATAGCTGCTAATGCTGAATCCCAGACTCTCATATCTAGTGAGCTATGGCAAAATTTGTAATTGGAATGGGCTCGAACAGCAAGAGGAAGATGGAAAAAACACTACTTATCTGAGGCACCAAGCAAAGCTATGAAATGCAAAGCGGATAATGGCAGTTTCACTATGAATAAAATATTCATGTTGCTAACTTACATAAAACAAAAGATGGAGTGTTTTCTGCAGGGAAATTACTTTATCTGATGAGCTCCATTTATGCATGATAGAGTTTTAAATTTTTGAAAACCCCTTTGGTTATTTTTTTTTCTTTTTTAAATTCTAGCAGTTTTAATTTTAGGCTTATAAACAGATAGATGTAAAATTTCTTGCTGAAAGGGCCTTATTCTTTTTAAAGCCATATTTATTACATTCAGCTAAAACAGAATTGCTTCTGTCAATGCCAGTGAATACAAAATCAATATTTAAGTGTGCAGTCTCATAGACTTCATGTTACGAAGTGGATATTTCAGTTTTAAAATGCCCTGTAATAAAATGTGTCTTCATTTACTCCCAGCACATTTTTAATATTCTTCACATTGTGACCTCTGCTCCGAAGATTCTAATTTTGCTCCAGGTGACTGGAAAGCAAGCGGCTGCAAGTGGAGCTGTAGTGATGTTCCTCTGTCCTGCCGTAGGGATATGGGTGTTGCCCAGGTTTATAGTTTTGTGGTAGTCTGATTGTGTAGCCCAGGCAAAAACTTTGCACTTGCTGGTTGGCAAGTCTTCTGTTATCTTTAAATTTTCCAGTCCCCACTGGTAGAGAAAAGTAGTAAATTGAATAAGCTTCACAGTCTATGGTTTTTTTCCTTTCTCTCTTTTATTTTTTCTCTTCCACTTGAGCTGGACTTCATAGAATCATAGAACGCCCTGTGTTGAACCACAATGATCATCTCATTTCAACCCCCCTGCTATGTGCAGGGAAATTCATGCATAACTCTCCAAGAAATTCAACTTTTAGCTAAATATATCACTGGATTATGTGGTCTGGTAGGCCTTCCTCTGTGCTTATTATGAAGGATTGAAATATCTGTGTTCCTTGTTTCAAAGGCAAACTCTGGAGATACTGGTGTAGATACTTCTTGTACAGTGTGGAGGTTTGATGTGGAGCTGAAGTTGATATAAGAAAAGTAGGTCTGCTGAGGAAATGGAGATATTTGGTCCCAACCTTCCCTGAGACATTCATATTTCTGTGTTGTTTTTGCATTGTTATAAGCAGGTTTTTAAAGGTCTTGTCATCACTGATCGTACTGAATTTTGGCCAGGATATCAAACTCAAAACCCTCCAAATGATTGCTTCTGACAAACTTTATGCATTATAGTACTACAGGTAGTATTTCATTTCAGCAGCTAATGCTGATTTGTAAGCATATGTTCAGTGTACCAGAGGGGGAATAAATACCACAAATATTCTGTTGAAGTCCATGAGAAGTATATTCTTAGAAGGTATTTTATGCTGCCAGTGCATAATAGAACATAAGAAACAAAAGTAAATTGAATCTATTTAAGATGATTACCATGACCTGGTTTTTGGTTTGTTGGCTATAAGCTACACAGTGGTTTTAGTAGGTATATTTTATTCAGATAGCAAAAGATGAAAGTTTGTCACATAAAGAAAAACTTTGTAAATAACCAATAAGTGTAAATCATTTTTTTAAAATGTTTTAATTACATAGATTACAAAAATTTGATTGTACACAAAGGATGTACGTTGTAGAAGGAACATGCATGCTATGTTATAAATAGGTGCTTAAACACATCACGCTGGGAGATGCATTCTTGTTTTGTTAGTATTTAAAACAAATACTGCAGTTTAGTGACTGTTCTGTGTTTGCTGGATCAGGTCTGCTAACAGCATCTTTGCCCTCAAATCTTCAAAGCGACGACTAAATGCTGTCAGTTAAGAAGAGAACTCCACCTTTGCTATAAGAGCATCCTATTAAGAGAAGATAGTGGTGACAGAAGCACAGCTCTTGAGAGATTCAAGGAGAAGAGCTAAGAAATAGGATAGGTTTCTGTTGTGTATCAACAAATGATAAGAAACTGGTTGCTTCCACTACTGTTGTCTCCTTATCTTAAAGACTGTAATAGAATACAGTTTTACCATAGAGCTTTTCTAATGCAGTTATTACCATAATACCAGGAAAACAGGTAGGTGCTAGTGTCAATGTTTCTGGGAGATAAACAGTGACTGCCTGTTCATTCTGGGGTTGCAGAGAAGGAAGATGCTTACTGGCAGTGAAGCATGGCCATTGGAGCTACTTACAAAATAAAGTGCCATAGCTGTGAGAATGAACCAACTGTTATGTCTCATTGCAGGCTGTGTTGTGTGATATATGCTGCTGTGGTTACATAAGCTCATGAATGAGGGGAAATAGTTCATCTTGGCCACTGTCTAACCACTGAATCATCCTTCCCCTCAATTTTGAGCTCAGTTTTTTATTTGGTTGCAGTTTGAGCTGTAGCTAAATTCAGTTCTTCCCTAGACATATAAATATACTTCCTTCTTAATAGCTAAACTGTCCTTTCTTTTCTCACAGCGCTTGGAGAAAAGGTTTTTAGTAATGAATAACAACTGTAGGCAGTTCTCATGTTGTCTTTGTCCTCTGAAAAGAACTTTGCAAAGAAGATGAGTATAATTAGGGATGGTCAGGAAATTTCAGATGGGATAAAGATCTGTTGGAGAGCACTGATTCAATAGGACCAACTAGTTTGGCTCTGTTTTTTGTCATCTAATGAGTTTTGATAGCAGCAGAAGACATTTATTATTCTGAAATACGCAATACTAGTTCTATAAATGAGTTTGTTCTTCAGGGAAATATTTTTGTCAATGTACGTGATGGCTGAGAGAAGCCCTTAACATAGGTTAAGTCTTGTGCTTGAGGATTGTTTGACAGCTGCATGAAGAATTTGTATTTAATATGTATTTTTGTATGTTTTATGTAATGCTTGCATGTAACGGTTAACCAGAGTGACAAAAACTGCAAGCAGGTGTGCTGATTCCCTTGGCTCTGTTTTGCAGACTTTAAATCTATTGTATCTAGAACTATCAATGTTGCTATCAAGTGGTGGTATAGAAAGTGGCATTTAGTAGGTAACATGTTTCCCTCTGAGCGCATAGATTATGTGGTGAATTTAATAGGAGAACTTGTCATGAGAGCTCTTATTTTAGAAATGAAATAATATTAACTTTGATATGAGCAAAACAGAATATTTGATTTGATCTCAGTATAGTGATGATAATTACATTTAGCTCTTCTGCTGTCATTTTCAGATGAGAAAATATCTTAGGATAAATGAAAATCTGTACAATTCCATGGAAGGCATCCATTGGGATGTAACAGCAATGCATACAAACCTAATAAAGTCTTCATTAGAAATACAGAAGAAATATTTACCTGAATTATGATTCCAAAATAGGAGGTGCTTAAGGTTTAAAAAAAAAAAAAAAAAAAAAGGTAAAAAATAAAAACAGCTAATACTTGATTTCTCCTAGGCTGTTACTCAGAAATTTCATGTGAACAGTAACATCTATAACTTGGATGTAAATTCATATTGCACATTTGCCAAGGGGTCAGCTTTTCTGCTATCTTAGATCTCTTGAAAGCAGAAAGAGATGGTTGAAAAACAGTGATTCTTTGGTTTGATATTGGCTTCAGCTTTTGCCATAATGGAGGGCATTTTGACAATTTTCGTTGTTATACAGTGCAGTATTGCACTGTCTAGGAATTATTCTGAATTATTATTTTGGTGGTATTTATAACATGGTTTGATTCATTACTGAGGTCTTTATGAGTGAAGTATGATAATGTGCAAAGAATTTTTTTAAAAAAACTTCTTTTTCTGAGACATATAAGAATAGATCCACAGAATATTTTTATCATTAGCATAAAGATATTGCCACTTTCCAGAGTGAAAGGCATTTTGTTTAGCCTTGAGGCAGTTCAATCTTTACACAGAGGCACAAGAAATACAGCTCCTGGCAGTTTTTATCATTATTAATAAATGAATAAGCACACTTTCTGGAAAAAAAAACATACACCCACATTTCTTCAGAAGGACAACTTGCACAGTTCTTAATAATTCTATGTGAGTAAAATTGAAGCCTCCGGAAATGTATTGTTGCAAGTCTTCTTTTATACAATTGCTTTTGATAAAAGAAAAGCAGACTGAGATTGTGATGAATGATGGATGAAACTTTAGACATAATTAAAAAGAAAAAAACCTGTTAAATTCTCAAGTTCTTTCAACGAAGGGAATAAAAAATGCTGTACAATTACAATATCAGAGAGTCATAGCTCAGATTGGAAAAGACCGTACAGATCATGGAGTCCAACCACAACCTAACCATCCTACCCTAACTCTAACAACCCTCTGCTAAATCCTGTCCCTGAGCACCACATCCAAACAGTTTTTAAACACATCCAGGGATGGTGACTCAGCCACCTCCCTGGGGAGCCTATTCCAGTGCTTAACAACCCTTTCTGCAAAGAAGTGTTTCCTGATATCCAACCTAAACCTCCCTTGGAATAACTTGAGGCCATTTCATCTTGTCCTGTCAGCTGTCACCAGTGAGAAGAGACCAACCCCACTGTCACTTTAAGCACCTTTCAGGTACTGGAAGAGAGCAATGAAGTCGCCCCTCAGCCTCCTTTTCCCTAGACTAAACAGCCCCAGTTCCTTCAGTCTCTCCTCGTAGGCCATATTCTCCAAGCCCTTCCCCAGCCTTGTTGCCCTTCTTTGGAACTGCTCCATCACCTCCATGTCCCTTCTGTACTGAGGTGCCCAAACCTGATTTGATAGATAAAATTCTATTAGATCTTATTGAAAGCAGGGAAATTAGGCATGTATATGAGTGGAGATTTGCAAATCTGAAATAGTTAAAAATGTGTGGATATTTGTTTATTTATTTATTTATTTTACAATTTTAATTTGGGAGATGAGCAGATAATGAATTGTGCTGGAGAACACAGCTTGGGCTTTTCTGGGAAGAAAAACAGCAATTGTATAGGAATAATGTGAGAACTAGGTGGGAATTGCAACAGAACAATTATAGGGAAATCTCTTTGCTGCTATTAAGCATATAAGTATCAACACACAGATTTTTGTCAGGTAGCTGAAGAGCAGAAGAAAGAAGATTCAGTATTGGAGCTAGCTGAGATTAGCATCAGATATTTTTCGCTAGTTCTGAAACAAATTGAAAAGCAAGGTAATTGTTTAGAACATATCTTGGCTGTTAAATGACTTTTATACCTTTTGAGCATATTAGCTGAGAAGTTTTGTAGTAATAATTGCATCTTTTTTGAGTTTCTTAATACTTCAGAAGTTAATATTCTCTTTGTGTTTTACATTTTAGACCTAAGTCTTTATTCAAGTTCAAGCAGTGGAGATCAAAGAGAATGACCTATCTGAGGAATACTTCACGTCACATAGCTATGTTTTCTTGCCTTTAAGAAGCTGCTTGCATCTCTAGCGCTAATGAGAAGCTAAACACAATGGGCTTCATCACTTTTGAAATTGAATTTATAGGAAGTTCAGATAGTGCTTCAAGATCTCAAAACTAAGAATGATTAGGTTCAGAGTGGCGGTGTCAAGAGGTGCGTCAGTCATAATAAGCTTTCTTGCACTTTCATAATCAACAGAGATGACCAACCTGCTAGTGCTGACAAGCCTTTTTGAAAAACTGGATGTGCAGAAGAAAGTACTTCAGAAGGTCCTGCTAATGAAAACTGCTATTGCCTGCAGAATGTAGCTCATAGTCTTGCTGCAACTTGTTTTCATTTTCCTGTTCTTCAATACATTTTGATGCTATTTTTTTTTCATATTAGCATATGGCAAGACTACCACCAATATTCTTTCTTAAGAGCCCGAATGATACAGGAATATCTAATAGAAGATGATAGTGACTTTTGGTACTGATTCATATTAATTTATCAGAAAATACAAGTTTGAAGAGTATTCCCTTGCTTTTATTGTGACAGAGTTTGACAGAGAGGAAAAAAAAGTATTTAGGGAACCAAGAAGACTGTCAGGCACGGACAGGGTGCTGATTTCAAAAGCGTGTAATGTCAGGCAAAAAGATCTGTGTTATGTGATGGCTAAAAATAAGCCATATGGTGAAAGGCTAACTTGCTATTTCAGTCTAGCTGAGTATAGGAAAATTGCTTACATCTCACATAAATCACATTGTTTTTCCAGTTAGTGTACAATCTCACACCACTTGCATATTAAGTAACATTCACAGTAAGTGCATAAAGTCTGAAGCCTTCAAAATCCAATACCAGGCGGTATGATGCTGAAGTTGTGCCCAAAAAACTGAACCCTGCTTCCGATCATCCAAGAGCTTGCAGGCACTTAAAGCAGTTGTCGCGTTCGCGCCTAATAGCCTGCTTCTGTGCTCATTGGGTGCAATATAGATTATATGAGTTCAATGAAGGGTTCTTTATGTGGGTTATCTCATTTTCTCTTTTGTCTGGATTTATTGTGTCTGGCAGTGATGTGCATAAGCCCAAGCTGTAAAAGATGACTGCCGTACTTCTTAGATATATGTCTCTCCCTCTCTGGTTCTTGGAACAGCTCCAGCATGGCCAAGGAGATCAGAACTGCTGTGTTCTTCTGGGTGCAGTGTTCGAGCTGTAGTTCCTTCTATGGTTTAGGAAGATGAGAAGGTGACACAAAAATGTAGAAAGTAATGAGTTCACTGAGCTGATCCCAGGCTATCATTGAAGTGGTGCCTGTTTTGCCATCCACAACCATGGGCAGTTTACATTTTAATCTACACCTTAATTTTTCAATAATTCTGAATTTGTCATCAAAACTTGATTCTGGGCTGGACATGGAAAACTAGTGGCCTGCTAACAGATGCATATATTTATATCTCTTCCTCTTTGTTTTATTCCTTTTTTTTCCTTTTGTTTTTTTTTTTGTTTGTTTGTTTTGATTTAGAGTAGATGTAAATTTGGTTTTTGGAAGATTATCTTAAGGTAATAGAAACAAAATTTGAAAGCATTACCACAGATGCATTGCTTCAAAAAAATTGCAGAAGAAGAAGAAAACAGTGCAGTGTAGGCTTTACAGCAGTTTTCAGTCTCATGTTCATAAGTAATTGTTATGTTTACTCTATTGTACTACAAGGCAAATTCTAGCTGAATAAAGATGGATGTAATATTCTACACCTTCCTAATTTTGCTCTGCAAGTAGACATTAAATTCTTCAGAATCAAAGAACAATATTGAATATTTACATTTTATAGATAATACACAAACTAACTAGCAGATTTAAAAGGAGGAATCTATTATGACGTTCTACGTTATTTGACTTTCGTCATAGTCCCATCTCACCATAATTGCTTTCTGTTGCTATTTAAACAATTGTTTCTGTTGCAAATTTATACCTCATGGTGTGAATTTGTGATGTTCAAAACCAACTCTATGAAATGCAGAGGATTAGATACATTCCTAAGAATATGTGCCAGTATTTCTTCTCACCATCAAAAATGTCTGCTTTTCTGAACTTATTTAACTGTCTGTCTCTGGCCATTAAGTTTTACAATAAATGCCTGGTAGAAACAAGTGCCTTCTATAAGGCTATCAGGAATCTTCATTTGCACGTTATGGAGTTATACCATAGACCTTCTGTAAGAAGTGTTTATGGACAAAGATTATGCATCAATGAAAGCAGATCTTTCTGAAAGCTGTTCTTCTGGTTCCTCTCTACATCTTAACTCAGATTTTCAACACTCTTTCTGAATGGTGGGTTTTTGAACTCAGCCCAGTATTTGTTGCTGTCACTGGTATTGCAGCATGTGTACTAGCTGCAGAGACAATGCTGTCTCTTTTGTTCCACATAGTCCCTTATGCATTCAGTGAATGTCTTGGCTATGGTATTGTGTTGGGGCAGAATGTCTCTTATTTCATTTTTTTTTTTTTTGTTGGAATAACTACTTTACGGTTTCAATATACATGATAATGCCAGCTCTTCCTTTTGAAATAATTTCTATATGATAGCTGTTTGTGTTCTCTTCACAATGAAGTGATACAGAAGTATAATCAATATGACGTAGTCATTTTTTTTAATCTACTTCTGTTAAGCTACTTGGCTAAAAACTTGAGTTTTTCCTCAGTGATAAAAGAAAAAGAAAGCAAGGAGTATTGGAGATGCACAGTAGACAGTGTTTTTCTCAGTAAACAAGAAAGTATATATTCTGTATGCACTCTATGTGGTAAAGAAATTGTAAATGCATGATTTTTTTTGTCATGAACGTCCCATGCATAAACTATTATTACATACCAATGAATATGATCTTAAGTTCCATATGTGTATTCATGCAAAATACAACACAGATTCCTGGGATGTCATTCTATAGGAATGCAATCTGGGCTGGAGGGGTTGTTATGGAGTTGTCTTTCGTTTGATTTCGTTTATTTGGGAAAATACAAGTAATGAAGCTATTTGTAGATATTGTGAAATACAGGACAATAGAAAAGTATAGCTGAAATTATATCACTTACTGAAACTTAAACCAATGAATCTGAAAATCAACGGTCCCAGAACTTTTTTCTCAGTGGCTGTTTAATTTTTCTTTCCTAAAACTGAAGAAGAATGGCCACAACAGATATCACTGTTCAAACAGCAGTCATGCTTATATTCTTGGATATGCATTTAAAATAGTATTATCACAGTGAATACTATGTATGTACTATGTATAGCTAGTCACTATACATAAACTCCTCAAGAAAAAGTGCTATAATTATTTTTGTCTAAGTGCTGTTTAAAGAAAAAATAAGAAATGAAACGGGCATAATTTGCTGCCAATAAAGGTAGAGGTTATGGCTTTTATTTTGTACATTACTAGAGAGTGAATGAAGCTTGCTGGAGAAATCCCTTCAAATATGGATGGTAGAATAAGGTTAATAACTTAAATTCAGTTACAGTACTGAAGGATTGTCCTCTTCTTTTCTCTTATCTTCCATTCCTTTAAACTGTTCTGTATTTAATTTTGAATTCATTTACTGTAGTTGCCACTGCAGCTTGCAGTTTGCTAGCTTCCAACTGTGCTGAATCTGCACCAGCTTCTTGTTTATCACTGACAGGAGCTCCTGCTTCTGGAAGGAACAACACAGCAGAATGCAGAAAGTGTTCTGTTCCTGCAGCCCAGTGTGTGCTTTGTGGACAGTTTGTCACCATGTTTAATAGCTTAATATATAAGATCATCCATGTTGTATGCTAAAACAAGAATTTTTGATGGTTTCATATTAAAAAAAACTGAGCTGTTTACAGTGAAGAGGTAATTACATCTCCTACAGATAATATGTATCTCCCTACTAGATTGGCAAGTACTCTCTATCATGTAAACAAACAGACTCTTGCTGCGTGAGATATTACATACACTGAAATGTGCTGGAGAAAAATTAGAGGTAACCTTAAGAAGCTGTTGACATCCTGCAAGTGAATTTAGATATGAGTTTACATTTCTAAAGAAAAAGATGAAAAGTGTTTAAGGGAGAGGCAGATTACAAAGCTGTAGGTAGTTTAGGGCTTATGACAGCAGTTAGTAGAAGAAGTAGGAAGAAGAGAGAAGATGAGTTTAATAAGTGAAAAGTGAGGATAAGCTGTGGAAGACGAGAAATGAAAATTTAAGTACAGCAAAGGGAAAACTATGCAAGTCGTGTAAAAGGAAAGAACTGGAGAGATCTGGTCATGAGTGCTACTTGGACACTTTATATAGTAGACAGTCCATAAACAGCAAGCTTACTCTGTTCTCCATGTTAGTTCAATTACACCTACGTGCTAAAAGACTTGATAATCTTCTCTTTAGTAACTCTTTTATCAGCCTTCTCTCATGGCAGTCAAATTGAGGTAGTACTTAATGCACCTACATACTGATTCCATTAGAAAGGGTCTATTACAGATCTGCCTTTCTTTGTGGCTGCTTTCATGTACGTTGTTTTAAAGTTAACTGCAAGAGTGGGACCAGTGTGGGAGATTGTCCAAAAATAGCTTCAGTGGAAACGTTGAACTCAATCTGCTTATTTCATGGGGAAAAAAAAAGAAAGCTTTACTTCAGTATAATTAAAAATTGAGTACTTATCACTGTGTTATGCAAGTATCTGCAAGTAGTGGATGCCTCTCTCACTCTGGAGCTTATTTTTGGGAAACATGCATATCCTTCTTCGTAGCTGGGGAAAACCAAAGCAAAAGAATTTCAGGCTACATATTCAGAACTACTTCTGTCACAAGACATTCCAGCCTACTTCTAATATTTCACAGCAAATGTTCAGGTACTGACTTAAAATGAAGTTGGCACCATGAGATTGTTAGTGTGGGTATAGATTCTCTTGAAATTTTCTACTGGATGTCTAACTTAGATTGGTTTTGCATGGAACTGCAGGTGGTTATCTGAAGGAGACCCAAGAACTGTGAAAGCAGTGAAAAATGAATGTTGTAGATAATATTTTATAAGATCAACCAATAAGCAGTCTTTTCTCCTCTTTTGTCTCTCCTTGTTAGTTTTAAGGACCTGTTCAATAATTAGTATGTTTAGGGTAGACGTTCTTTTCTTCACAAAATATTACTTTTTACTTCTTTTAGTTAAGTATTTTCTTGTTACAAATTGTGCTTTTGTGCTTTGTTTTCTCTGTAAAAGTCAGTTTACATATCTGCAATTTCTCTCCAAACTATTGTTTTGAGTAAACCAGGATGCCAGTTATTTATTCAGTATAGTGTCTTTTTAGTCTGCAGTCCAATTAGTACTTTGATCCTTTTTTTTTTTTAAAAAAAAAAAACCTACATAATTCCTTCCATTAATTATACTCTCAGTCTTGTTGGAAGAGAATTGGATAGGTATTTCATTTCCAGAAATACAGCTCTGATTTATGTCTCTTCAGAATAACTAAGATATGGGGTGAGTTACTAATAGGAGAAACTCAGTGTTGCAAGTTATCACATAGAGCCACTCATGTAAGTATTCATAAGTAGTTTTTGGCTGTTTTTTTTTTTTTTTTCAGTTGGGTGGTAAAAGATCTGTGCTTTCTTATTTTATTCCTAAGAACTTTCTCATTGATACAGCATAAGGAGGGGAAAAAAAAACAAACAAAAAAACAAAAAAAAACCCAAGAAAGGATACTGTTTCTGAGTTTTCAAAATACAGATTTTTACATGCAAAGGTTAAAATCCACTGATTTCCCTTCCAATTCAGCTTCTCATATAGTATGTAAGGAGTATCTATGTACATAAGAATTTACTAGCTGTCAATTGGTGTTTCAGAGCTCTGGCTTCATACCTTTTGACGTCTGTCTTGTTGCCAGAAACATCATCAGGTGCCTCTCATAATATATGAAGAAAAAAAAAATATATATATTTTTATATATAAATATAAATATATATATATACATACATACATGCATACACTGATCTTCTTACACTGTTTTCTTGTCACATTAATGTGTAGGAGATTTAAAGAAATACTTCTGCACTGTGAATGTATGAATTTAATCTTTGTGCCTTAGCTCTTACCATTTCCCTTCAAAG
This sequence comes from Phasianus colchicus, assembly GCF_987193195.1. Lineage (NCBI taxonomy): Eukaryota > Metazoa > Chordata > Aves > Galliformes > Phasianidae > Phasianus > Phasianus colchicus. Next base: position 14,856,698 of record NC_143439.1, on the reverse strand, counting down.
TAACAAATTAATTACTACTAGTGAAATCTGTTGCAATTTCACTTCATGCTTTTGATGGTGGAACCAGAGTTAACTGCTCAGCAAATAAATCTTGCGCAGCACTCTGTTGCAGTTTAACAAAATTTATGCTATTGGTTGAGGGAACTGCTGGAAATCTTGTACTCAGGGCTCTCCAAAATGTAATTGAGAGTGTCAGGAGAAATCATTACAAAATGCACGATTGCCCAGATTTATCTGTTATACCAGACAGCTTTAAAGCATGCAATATGTACAAAAGGTGGAGTACTGGAGAGCTCAGGTACAGTAGCACAGCTATGGAACATGGCCAAGTGAGTCATACATTTATTCTAGCAACATAGATTTTAAATATAAAGGAATGATTACTGGTGTCAGGTACTTTTTATGTCTCACATTAATTTTGAGGAGAGGATAAAATCCAAGAACTCCTCGGTGCATTTGGTTCAAAGATAGATGCAGGGAACTCAATAAAATAAGCAGGCAAAATGCACAGTTCCTTACCTTGAATTTTAAAAGGAGCTGTTTTGTTTCTTAATGATGAAAAACTTGAATTCTCGTGACAAATTTTAAGGCCATGTATATCCAATATTCTGATCAATAACTTTTAAAAAATGTTATTGATAACTGCGTTTATTCTGCAGTTTTTCTGTGCTGTTGTCAAGCTCCATAGAGTAATCTTGTGATTTGAGTGATTATTATAATTGCTCTTTGCAGTTTACTTATTAAACAGAAAACCATGCATCTTTTATACTTTTTAGAAATAAGTCTGCTGCTTTCAAAGTGCAATAAAGAGAAATGACTGGCTAGTAAAGAAAAGCTATATGGAGCTAAAAAGTATTGCAATGTTCTGTATCTGTGCAGAAGACACTAACAGTATGCAGAACCTAATAAAACTACATGTATTGAGCCTGAAACCGTAAAGCATCTATGTCAGTTTGAAAACTTACATATAAATAGAAAATAAAGGGCTTGTATTTTTTTTTGTATCCATATCTGATTCAATTTACCTTTGATATAATATCACTCCCATGTTGCTAAAATGATCAGGAAATATTTTACACGCTGCATTATTTATACGAAAGGTGTAAATGAGATTTTAGTCTTTGGTGATTTCTGCTTAAATTCAAATAAACATCTGCTGAGAGGTTTGGAGAAACAAACAGGAAATGGAACTAGGTGTTCAGCCAGGTTGAAAAAGTAAAGAACTGACTCTTATGCAGAGAGCAGAAAGTGTACAAAAAGATGCAATCAAATTAATGTGTGAACAGAATATTGTAGCTGCAAAAATGAGAGAAAATGGGTTGGGAAATTGCAGAAATTGAAACTTCCCTCCACCCCTTGCCCCTGCATTTATTCTCTGTTTCACTTATCAAATATTTCTCGAGAAAACTACTCTATGTTACTGGACAGAACAGAGATGAAAACTAATTTTTTAAAAATGAATATTCTTCATCTAGTGAGGAACTCCTGCTTATCACAGTAATGTATCTTGCCATAAGTACCAATAAGGAGCAGAGGATTTTGGATTCTTTTTCTTAATTAAACCTTGCTACTTGGTATAGTATTATGGGTCAAAAAAAGCACTATGAGAGAAATACTATGAAGATTATTGAGCAGAACTTACTTTACCACTTTCTTCTGGTGTAAAAACCAACTTAATGAAGAACGGCATTAAACAGTTGATAGAGGAAAGCTGTGTAAAAGTGGATAACTTATTCTGCTGTCATAGGTGACAGAGCTGGCCCTTCTGCCAGTAATGTTATCATATATACAATATCAACATAGACAGTCTGTTAGAAGTCCACCTGTAAATACTTGTGCTGATGTTTAATGCTGGTCCTTCTGTTTTGTTGCTTGATTCTGGTCATCTTCAGGATAATCATTTCAGTTAGTGTCAGCACAAAGAGACACTGGAAAGCTATCATTCTGAGGGATGTTCACTGCTGGAGGAATATGACATTTCTGGGAGGCTGTCAGGGCTTTCACGAATTGTTAAGATTATTTAGGTGGCTATGCTGCAGATAAGTGTACATTAACTTGAAATATGGGAAATATCTATAATAAAGAATTCCAGTTTATTTGATCAGGGAGAGAACGTAGATAAAGAAAACCCCTGGGTGTTTTAAAAATGTTCCTTAGTGCTTTTTATACTCCTCAAGATGCAGTGAAGGTCAATGCAGTAGGAAATGTCTCCATTGATTTAGATAAACGGTACCTCTTTGCAATGCATTCCATTTTCTCTTTTATCCACTTGAAGAGCTACCATAAGACTTTACCTTAGGCTGTCAGGCGATGTGCAAATTTTTCATAACCCCTGGTGAGGTTATTAGGTTGGCATATCTCTTGCCCTTAAGGGCAAGCACTTCCACTGGGGAGCTTTTTTATTTGTTGTCATTATGGTGGTCTTTGCATTATAAGTATTTATTTCTGCTAGTCACTGATTTATATTGTATTCTATTAACCTATAAACCAGAATACTATTTAAATGAATTCGGTTTTAATTTAAAAATGAAAAGAAAAATCTTTTTTCTTTCATATTTTATTTCTATATTGCCATTTTTATTCTGTAACCATTTCTGACTAATACTGCGGGCTTTATAATGTATGGCAGAACATGGAGACCAAATAATTAGGCAATATACATACATAGCAGATTTAATGATATCTACCAACACCAAAATGCATTTTAAGAAGACCCAATGGTGAAATCATAGGAGTTTCATTTGAAACTTGCATCAGTTGAATGACCATTTTCAATCCAAATACTGTAATTATTGCTGCGTGAAGCAATCCTGTTTAATAATAAGTTAAAATACACATTTGCAGTTATCACAAGTTCTCAAAGGTAAAGACATGCAAATATAGTACTATTCCTGCCATTTTCTTTTACAAGAGTAGTGCAGAAGTGTTTTCTCAACTTCCTCAGTAGAGCAACTAGCTGTTGGAGTGGAGACTGCTAGAGCTTTTATATATACTTGCAGAGAACTTTGTGATAGGTAAAAGCAGGGTTGTCAAGTCTCATGCTGTCAGTCTAATAGTTCTGTGTTAGCCACCTTCTTTCTAGCTGTGGAGTCATCTTACTGATTTGTAGCTGTTTCTGTGCTGCTTTGTGCAGACAGAACAAACGAGAGGGAAGCTGTGGTACTGCATGCCATCGAGTGTTTGGCCTCCTGAGGGGATTGTATCCTATAAGGATAATCAGATAGAAGTTTACTGACACACAGAACCTGTTGCAGCTGGCTATCTGTAAATCCATCTGTCAGTTTGAGAATGAGGGGATGTGGAAACAGGAATATTTGAAAGAGGCAGATCAGTGCAGTTTCAAGCTTGAGCCTGATACTTTACAAGATTGACAATATATGTTGCCAGTGATTGGTTCTTAATGTCTGTCAGCAATTATCCTTATGTATTCAAAGCAATCAGTCCTTAAAAAACATCTAAAACTGATGCAGTTCTCATTAGCCCTGATGGCTTTGGTACTTGGGAACTCTTACTTGTTAATCCAAATAGGCAGAACAAAAACCTGAATTTGTTCCTCTTGCAACTGAACTGGATGAAGTGCTTGATGATGTAATAGTGTATTGGATATGGAGGGCTTGGTGTTGAGGGTTTTTTTTTATTTTTATTTTTTAATTCTTGCTGTTACTATAGTGGGACAATGTTTTACTGGTTGAGATGCCTTCTATGGGGTGGAAAACAATATTGTGTGGCTCTACTTGAGAAGTAATGTTGAGAGCCCAGAGGAGTTAAAACAATTGAAGCTTCAAAATGTCTGAAAACCTGCAGTCATTATTTGTATTCTTTATGTTTTCTTTTGACGATCAGTGAGAACACCCAAGAGAAATCACAGCTTCTGTAGACTCTGGAAATGGAATGACTATCCTTTGTCAGTTTCTAGTGGACTCTCATAGGCTGCATATGTCAAACCCCTTTCCCAGGGTTATTCCTATCAAAGTGCACTTCAGTTATGATGTTGTATGTTCCCCATAGCAAAGATTTTGTAAACTCAAGTTCATGAATAAAACATATAAAATAAATAAAGATCTTATCTTTAGGCTGTTTATTCAGAATACTTCTAATGGTAATAGAGATTTTGGTCCTCTCAGATCATATTGTATTGCATTTTAACTTTAGATTAATCTACACATCACGCGGAAAGTAAAGCTATATGAATTAACAACCAATCCATGCTACTAAATTGAAATTTGATACTGATTCTTAAAGACAATCAATTTAATACTGTCCCAAACCATCTGTACTGGAGAAAATCCTAAACAAAAATCAGGTGGAATGTCATTTTGAATAGGCAGAAATTCTAATGCACTTCCACTGTTTCTGAGAAGAACGGGTCTGGAGATCCTTGCCTTGCTTGTATGGCGTGGTTGATCTTCTGGTTCAAACTGTGGTGTGGATATATCTTAAAAATGTCCTTGAAAACACTTGTTCACAAATGTACGTTCTGCCAAGAAGCACTGATATAAATAAGGTGTTATTATGAAGAGAGGGATATTTCTCTCTGGTAACACAGGTCTTATAAAAATCTGGTGAAGAGACATGATTGGATTTTCTTGAGTTGAATATCTGATTGCGACTTTATATGTTCCAGTTGAAAATTCACAGGTTGGGTGTTTATGGTGATTGAAAAATGGTTCACAGATATGCCATGAAATCGATGACTTGGGTACTCTTGTAACCTATTCTCAAATTCCTTTATCAAAATGGGAAGCAAGGCTGCATATTTTTCACTGTTCATAGGACTGTGTTTAGTCAGTGTATTGGAATGCAAACATTTATTTGCAATAAATTGAGCTTGCACTGCACTCTGCCCTCCTTGTGCCCTGTTTTCAGCCCATGCAGTGCAATTTGAGCACTGATGTTATGTTGTTGCTGAGCAATGTGTTCATTTTTGGGGCCAGGCCAGATTGCTGGATAGGGCAGAGCTTGTCACTGTGATGGCATGCAGGAAGGAGTGGCTGCAGGACAGCCTGGTCCAGGCTGCATTCAGCCTGTGGGTCAGAAGTTGGATATGCCTGGTCTATACAGTCATTAGATTCACTAAGTATATTTTCTTACATGGGTGATGCATATTGCTTTATTTCACGTTTATTCATTCATTCTGGCTGGCTTTTGTTCCTTGTTGACTACTTAGTGTTTATAAAATACCAAATTATTGATGTTCAAAGTGATACCAAAAATTCAGTTGACAAAATATGTATTTTCCCTGCAAAGCATGAATGGTGAGAATAGATTTGTGACTTGTCTCAGGCTGCTTTTGATACTGCATTAGTCACATTTTTGTCTTCATTTTTAGAGAAGTGAGGAGTCATTTTTAAGTCGTTAAAAGAATCTGAGAAATTGCACGAACTTTTCAAACAGATGAAATTAGTGCCTACTCTGAAAATGTGCCTTTAAATAATGTAATGAGATTCCACTGGCCATTTGTGCCCTTTGTGAGTTTCCTTTAAAAACATAGCAGGTTACAGCCTATTTGTAAACGCATTAACTGCATTTCCTTCTGTCTTCAAAGGTTACAGATTTGGAAAAGAAGATGAAAGCTATTGTAAGAGAGTGTTTTGAGACTTTCAGTTCCGTCTTTGTCCTTGTTTTTTACACTCCACAGGCAGCACAGTGGTAGAATGCGCAGTGGGATACCTGCTTTAAAGGACTCATTTTCCCTTTAAAAGCTATGCTGCTGACAGTGCATTTTTAAAAAGGTCTTTAAAAACTTGAACTAGCGAAAAGGTCTATATACTAAATACAAAGACTTTGATGGTTTTTGTTTTCTTTCCCTCTGAAATTTTCAATGAGGTTGAAAGGTCCTGTGAATTGAATGACCTATCCAGCAATTGCTTTTGTCAATATGTTATAAGGATTTGAAAGAGTCTTGCTCCCAGTAGATCATGAGGTGGTCATTTAGTTTGACTGCATTTTTACATATGTCTGAGATATAACTTTAAAAAAAAAAAAAAAAAAAAGAGCAGAGTAACTACAGACAAAATTCTTCCTTTCTTTTCCTCCTTCCTATGGAGTTATTATTGAGAATGCAGCTGTTAATACTGTGATATAATTATAGGAAGCAAGAGTAAAACAAATGTACATGGGGGGGAAAAAACCTATGGAGTTTGGAATGATTGTTTTTTTGCCATTTTTTTTCTTCTTACTAAATGACCAGTACTTAAACTTAAATGAATTTTGGTGGTTCAGATGTTTTCTTAATCAAAACTATCTAAGATCTATAGTAATAGTAATTCTATTTATTCTAGATTTTCTATTGAATTGTTGTCCAATGCATTTTTAACATACAAATTTGCAATAGGAAATGTTTGTTTCCCTTTCAATTAGTTCTTATCTGCTGTTACTCCTTTCATTAACTTGAGGTGCTACTTGGAATAAAATTAATAATCATAAAAATACCCTAATAAAGAATGCTGTTCAACTTGTTTATGTTCTTCACAGCTAATCTCTGTGAGGTTCATATCAAAGTAGTGCAGGCTATTATCTTAGAAAAAGATTGATATATTAAATATATTGGTTTCCTAGGTATATTTGGCTTACTAATAGGCTACGGTGTTATGCAAGTTTGAGATCTGAATTTAGAAGGGTAAGGAGGTCCTGTCCCCTACTGAAGTCTCTGAGAACTGAACCACTGACACAGCTCTTTTCTAAAACTATTTGTGGTAACTGTAGAGCTGGTATTTGCTCTTATGCCTTTTCCTTTTTTGCCTTTTTCCTCATAGATGCCAGATGAGGTTTATAGTCATGGCTTTCTCCTTCACGTGTGAAAAGCTACATGAAGGATTGATGTAGATTTTGTTTGGCAGCATAGTTAGGATTGCATTCATATCATCCATGTGAGGTGTTAATCTTGTATTCTCGTAGGCTCTTGTATTCTTTAGGCTCTCCTTGTAGATTCCACACTCACAGTGTGATACGAGCCCAGCATACGTACTCCACATTTGATAACCAGATGAAAGCCTCTGTTATAACCACGAAGCCCTCTGCTATTTTGCCAAGAGCTCTAAGTCTGTAGGTGGCATACACTTGTTTAAATATAGTCCTTCATACTACAGCAAGGAATTCTCAGTTCCTACAAACCTTTTTGTATTTAATGGCTAGGTTTTCTACTAAATGATGACTAGATTTTCTCATGCAAGCTGACTAACATGTAGAGACTATACTGGGCAGCTTTCTTTGTGTGTGTGTGTGTGTGTGTGTGTGTGTGTGTATGTATAAGGCTAGATTTGCATTTATGAAAAAATCATGCAAGCTTTTGGAACTATCATTAAATATGTATTTTTTTTATGTGCATTAAGAACTGAAATATAGGTGAAGTAATTAAGTATATAGATTTTTAGTTTAAAACAGCATGCAAAACAATAAGAGTTGCAAATATTCATTACAGTACATGATTTTATTGTCAGTATTACACAGATGATAAGTTAGTATCTGGGTTAGTCATTTTGATGTTCTGTGGAGTATATATCTTCAGAGTTATAAATTCCCTGTACCTTCTATCACAATTATTTTTCACCTTGAACAACATGCTCTGGAAAGAAGAGATCCATGTACAACTACTGCCACTTAAGAAATACTTCATAAAAGCTAAAGAATGCTTAAAAGCACCATCTTCTCAATTTTTACAATATTTAAAGCAGAAAATCATTCTGTTTAGAATAGAAAATGATACCATTATGGAATAGTTTATTTCACTCCAGGCAAAAATAATCATTGCAAATCAATTTTTAATAATTTCCTTGGATTTTTAAAAAGTCAAAGTGAATAGAACAGCAGATAAAGTATTAAATAAAGGATTTCTTTTTTATGCTTGCTCTTGGAAATATTATTAATATATAAGTAAAACCAAACATATTTGACCATCCAGCCTGGAATTTGTTGGGTATAGTTATCACTGGGTTTATCCTATATTTGTTTCATTGACTTTATTTGCCAGCTGACCACAGTTTCTGTGAAGGAATTCACTAAAATTTGTCTGTTGAACAGTGTATGCACACTAGCTTTAACTTCTTAATTTCACATGCTCTCTAGACATTCACACTGTGTCATACAACATCAGCCAGCTCATTTCATTTCTGTTTCCTTAACTGATTTTAAATAGGCAAACGCGTTTTAGCTACAGATGGGTTGCAAATAAGGAAGCATGTATAATTTTTGGACAAATTGTTATTGACTCAAAGTAACAAATGACTTAATTATCAATGTTGTCTTAGGTCTTACACTCTCATTTGGAGAGGCATGAATAAGATGCCTGTACTTAGCCCTAATACAGAATTGCTAAATAAATGACTGCAGATAATTCATGTGCTACTTCATCTGGCCTTTGACCAGCAGTATGGTAAAAAGTGCTCTGAAAGAGGTCTATCAGTAAGGAAAAAAAAAAAACCACCCGAATTTTACCCTTAGAAAATCATCTCTCTCTGCTCCTCCTCTCAAAATCCTTGGGTTGAACTTTTGATGTTTGATACATCTAGTAAAATAATGGCCTTCTGTAAGTTTCTCATCCAGGTCATGCTTTAGATTTCAGCCTCTGTGTTCAAGACTGTTCAAATCTGGTATGGGCTTAAAGACATCTCATCTGTTTGCGACATCTGATATTGCTCTGATGCTGTTTATAGCTGTGAACATATAATACCAGGATCATCTGACTGGCTGAAAGAGCTGGGGCTGTTTAACCTGAAGAAGAGAAGGTTATGAGGTGACCTGATAGCAGGCTTTCAATAGCTAGAGGGGAGCTACAGGAAAGAAGGGGGCAGACCCTTTAAGCAGGGTCTGTATTGATAAAACGAGGGGAAATGGCTTCAAACTTTAAGAGGATAGATTAAGGTTAGATGTAAGGAAAAGGATTTTACAATGGGGATGGTGAGGCACTGGAACAGATTGCCTAGAGATGTGGTTGATGCCCCAGCCCTGGAGGCTTTCAAAGTGAGGCTGCATCAGACCCTGGACATCCTGATTTAGCTGTGGATGTCCCTGTTCATTGCAGGGAAGTTGGACTAGATGGTCTTTAAATGTCCTTTCTAACTCCAAGGATTCTATGATTAGATGTCAAATGCTCCTGACCACTTGGATTTTCATTTTGATTGTGGAAAGAAAAACAAAATGAAAGCACCAAGAAAAAAGTAGGGAAGGTTGAGATGGGAGTGGTGGCAGATGGTGGTGAGTGAGGGGAATTACAGCACAACGGAGACTGAAAATAGGCTGCCAGTTTCATTAGCTATCTTCTGAACTATTGACTCACGCTTTTGTAACCAGGTCTCTAAGGTGACATGCTAATAATTATTTTGATTCACTGTTTGTTTTTTTTTTTTTGAAAACTCCAGAGGTTAAAGCTATTGATGATGGAATCTCTTCTAATCTTTAAACTACTATTTGAATTAAATTCTAGAGTTGATAGGTTGAAGCTGACACAGGTTTGTATCTTCATGTTCTCCAAGCTACCAACTCAAAGCACAATAAAGCCTTCCTTCAGTAAGCGCTTATAATCACAGAGGAGTTAAACCTACAATGACTGTGCTTTCTATTACTAACCTCCAATTTCTCCCTTTCCTTGTGTACTTTTGTTTTAAAAAGTGAAGACTTTGGGAATTCTCTATTATTTTTTAAAATTAAATGCATGTTAGAAGGAATTACCCTCCTCCAGCCCAGAAGCCCAATGCCAGAAATAGGTGGTCTCAACACTCAGTGTTGTCAATCCACTTCTTGGATGCTTTTTGTTGGGGAAGGATGGTACAAAGGCTTACCCCAGACGCATTGCTGCAGGCACAGGCAGATGCTTTGAGTGAACATGTGGCTTCCAGAAGAGCGTGTATTGAACTCACTGGCTGTAGCTGGCTTCCTGTGATTCTCTATCTTTTCTGTTTTGAGTTTCCAGCACACTTTGCTGGTGCTGGTTAGGTATCTCAAGAGTTGTGAAGTGCTCGTGACCCTTTGCAAGCTCTAGTATGTCTAGTTACAGTATTATCTACTTGAGGGGAATTTAGGATGTGAATTTAAATTGCGCATGTGGCAACATATTGGACTTAGTGTTGACTTCTGCTAAGGAACTTGGGCAAAGTATTCCTTAATTAAAATGAAGCAAGTGTTGTCCCCAGGCAAGAAGTCCAACCGTGCTTTTCTCTCATAAACACACACTTAGATTTGATACTGTCTTGAAATCAGAAAGGATTGAACGTTAGAGTGTTTTCTGATCTCACTTCTATGTAAGGAAAATCACAGATTCTGCTGCTAACAGTTTTTGCCTAAAACATTCAATGAAGAGTTTTTCTGAGATATCTTTAAGATATTGTTATGCAATAATGGATTTTCATGAATACTGTATGAAATAACAAGATGTGGGTATGATGTGTGAGTTACTGCTGCCAGTACACAGTACAGTGCCATTTTAGATGGGGAAGGTAAGAAAACATCAGGCAAAGATACACAGTGAGAGGTGGAGGCTGTTTTGTTTGCATAAATATATATTTTTTTTCAATAAACAGAGCTTTTCAAGAATATTTTGGTCAAAATCCCAATTTGGAGAATTTTGTTTAATTCATCATCAGCTAAGTGATTCATAGTATCACAAAGTCCATACTAAAAAGAAAAGCCTAGTAACTGGAGAGAGAATTCTTTGTACAGGTTCTGTGTGGATTATGCATAAAGCTGTCAATTTATTTGTTAGTGTAGGTAGACAGATAACTTCTCTTCTGTAAAGATAGTATGAATGAGAGTATGAATTTTCTTGTTCATTCAGCAAAGATAGTTTGTTTTTCAGAAGTATTTCATTTTACTTTGACATTCTTTTAATTTGCCAAAGTTAAAATGGCAGGAAAAAGCCAACCTAATGTCAGATATCTATTTTTACTACTTTCCAATATAGAAAATCTTATAATATTCTATATGTCAATACTACTGTATATTCTGTAACTTTTCTACTAGTTAAATGGCTAAGCTTGTGACTTGTCGTTTTATAAATCCAGGCTGTTACCAAAAAATAATGGTATTCAGTAGTATTCCAGTGATTTATCTTGCTTACATTAGGATACCTGGCTACATTATTTGTAAGTGGTAGAGACTAGGATTCAAATGGTATTGGTAGCATCTGTTCTGGGAAAAGGATGTGGGTTGTGTGTTTTTTTTTTTTTTTTTTTTTTTAGGATTGTTCTACTTACTATAATTCTGGGAAGGCTTTGACAGTTTTAGAGCAAGCTGGACTTCTTGTGATAAATCATTGTGACAAAAAAAAAGAAAATAATGGATCCAAATTTGACCGTCACTCTGAACATCAACAATAAAAATAGAGTAAGCTTTTCTAATATAATCTTCAGTCTAAGTTCAGTTGCATCAGGAGTGCCTATAACAAAAGCTTTATTTGTTCAAACTTGCATGATTAAGATTTCAACAAGGACATCTAATGAAGATAGTTTCTTCTAATATTCTTGCAACTATAATAATGCCAAAGAAGTTTCAAATTTGGGAACTTTTCAGCTGACAATATAAACCCGTTCATAAAGCTAGTCTTGCTCCAAACAATGCTAATGAGTCTTCTAAATATCTCTATATTGCAGTACATTATCATGGCTCATTACATGCTATGAATGGCATAGAGCAGTTGCTATATATACTTTTTGAATAATACTAATTTTCAGAGACTAACATTCTCATGCCATTTTCCCCCTGGTAAAAGCTATATTTGCATTAGATTTTATCATCTGCTACTTCAATTATTTGCTCTGACATATATTCTACATTCTTTTTACTGTCACATTGTTTGCCTCACTGGACTCCCTTGAAATATTGTGTCAGCATGATATTCGGATATATTTGGTAAAATATCATTACAAAAATATCTGCTTGTATACTACTGAGAATAAACAAAGTTCTACTCTGACATTTGATTTATGAAGTTCTATAGATAATCTTAAAAAGATAGCATGTGCCTGATCTTTCAGGTGGTGTCATAGAATTCAGTTCCCACATGATAGATGTAGTTTTTTTCCTCATAATGAACTCAAAAGTATATAATCATGTGATTTCAGTGAATTTTAAAGGTCTGATATATCTATTCCAAAGTCTATAGCCACTGAAACATCTGAATGACATAAGTAGTGATTTGGAATGAAAATATGAAATAAGGAGAAAACAGATAGGAAGTCTTGGCTTGAATATTCGTATATGTTGTTTTTTACTGTCTTAATTTTCCTGATGAATGCTAGTTCATTCTTCTCCTTTTTTCTTTTTCTTAAGTCTAATCTTCTGAATCATTCTAACACTTTCATCTTGGTTGATTCTTTATCATAGAACCTCAGTAAGTATTCATCTAATCATTGATTTGATCTCATGTATTATGTTGACCCATACTTGACATTCTTGCTTGCATGCCATATCTCCTCAATAGATGTTTTCATTCTTACTTTTCCTCTTAGAAGGCAAACTTACAGGACATTCTCCTACCATCCTCCATGGAAGTGCTACAGAAAACATTCTAGCAGTTATTTCACAACCCCGTAGGTGTCTGAAGGGACCTCTGGAGACCATCTAATCCAACCTCATTGCTAAAGCAGATACTCTGGATTTTGAAGTCAGGCCTATTTTTAGAGTGATACTGCTGAACAGCTTTGGTTTGAGAAGAGATTACCTGGAGGTTTTCTTCTTTGGTGCATGCTCTTTTATGGTTTCTTTGCATCTGCTTGGATGATAATTAAATCTATCTGTACAAAAGGGAGTGATACTTCACTAGCATCACGCCTGATTTAAGTATTTATTTTTCTCATTTTCAGAGAGGGAAATTAGAAAACAAAAAGAATAAAAACAAGCAAAAATTGGAAGATAATGAACACTTAGTATTGAGAGTTACTATTAGCATGCATCAATTTCCCAGCACTGCAGTGCGTATCTTTTAATGTTTGGGCTTTCCTCATCTATGAGGAAAGCTTTTAATCATCATCTTTCCTCATCTATGAAAGCTTTTAATTCTTTCTGAACCAAAGACACTTTATAGTTACTCAGTAAGCAGTGCGTCAGGTCGTCAAGTGAATTCACCTGATCAGACGTTGAGGAATCTTTCACTGGTCTCTGGAGAACTATTGCTTTAGCTGCTTTTGCTTCCAAGCTTTGTCATTGTGCTGGGCAAGTCTTTTGGGGAGAAATAAGCAATCAAAAGTGTTACTTAAAGTCTTATAAAAACAACACAGTGTGATACTTGCCTCTTTTCTGAGTGTTTTATGTGAAAGACAAAACTTTCTATTAATTTGAAGCATCTGGATGGCTCTAAACTCCTTATATTGTATAGCCAAAGTGAAAGACAACAATTCTGGTTTTGTTTGGTTATTGTTTCATTATTATTTTTTAAAATTTGCTTTGGTTTGGGTTGTCTTTTTTTTTTTTGCAGTCATAGCTGCAACTTTTAAATAGCAAAGCCTAAAGATATGGGCTTATTTGCCTATGTAAGAACAAACAAAAATTGGTCAAAAGGGAGAATTTAAAATGCATACCACTTTATCCAGAATCTGCTTATTATTGGATTATCATCACAATCATCATCATTACAATAGCTATATCTTTATGGTAAAGAGATCATAAAGTTAGCTGATGTTTAATTATCTCAAGGAGAACATACTTTTATTTTGTATATGACTCAGAGGATTTCTGTCTTTGCTGCCTTAGATTCATAGAAGTTGCAATACTTTTCCTTAAGTCTTAAATATGTAGAGTCTAGTCTCTACCCATTTGCAGATCTGAAATACATTTTAATGTGTTAATTACAGAACAGAACCCACCTTTTTTCCATATATGACTTTACATTATGAATTATGTATGTCAGTCTCCAAGATTTCAGAGCCACTAATGTATCGTTAAGAGAATATTTTTCAAACTTGTCCCAGAAGAGGTAAATTTTAAGACAAAGTATTGAATATTCACTATTTTTTAAATATTCCTTGAAATGTCAAAAGATGATGATATTTTCTAAGAAAAAAAAGGTGCCTTCAAGCAGGGTGGTTACCTCATATTTTTCTCTGAAGAGTCATCAGGTTGATATTTACATAAAAAAGTGACAGCTTCATTTTTTTGCCTCTGAATTTCTTGAAAAGTGAAAAAAGATTAAAATCTCTGATGACATTTAATACCAACGTCAATTTTATTTGAAAACAAAAGCATGATATATCTTTCTTTTGAAACCAGTGTTAACATTATCTTCCTTACCAAATATTTTTCTTTTCAACTTGTAAAGCTATCATCACTGTCTTCATTTTTTTCCATCTCTTTCTAGCTTTAAAATCTTCATGTTTTTATTTCTTTCCAGAGACAATAATTTGACCAACTTTCTATCTTGTTTCTTCTATGATCCATATGTAGGATAAAATTCATTTTATCCTGACAGATATCAACTGCATTTATAATCACGAGAAACTCAGCTACTTCTCAAAACATAAAAGGCCAAAGGGTAGGCAGATTATTTATAAAAATATTTCAACTTGAATATGTTCACATACTTACTATGTGGAAAGTGAATTGTGTTATTTCTTTGGAGAATAGAATTTGAATTTGTATGGAGACTTTATTAATAATTAAAGGATTTTCTATCTCAATCTCTAGAGCTTTTGCCATCCAGTTAAATATTGTGGTTCTTTCTGCAATGATTATATTACATTAGTTAAATCTGCTGGATAGTGAGTCCTCAAATAGGTAGGCAAAGTTAGCTGTGTGGCAAAAAGAAAAATAGCTAAACGCAGGCTAGCATAAGCATGCATGTCATGATTATATACAAATTGCAAATCAATTAAGGAATAATTTTAAAAGTAAAACTGAGTAACATAAAAGCAACACAAAAATGGGGGGAAAAGGACAATATTAATGATATATTCTTCAGCTATTATTTGCTTCTTCTGTGTGTTTGGAGTAATACTGTCTTGTGACTTTTAAGTCTGTGCTTGTTTCATTTAGAATAAGTGATGGAGTTAGTCTAGGAATTAAATCTAGTTGCGGCTGAAAGCTGAAGATTTCACTCATTCTTTGTTTTGTTTGGCTTGCTTTGGAGATTAGGAGCCATGTCTCAGCTTTGCTGAGATCTGGGGAACTAAGCTTATTTTCCCCAGCTTTTGGGATGTGGACTGTATGTAGATCTATTCATGATGAGAAAGAAGGGAGTTAAGACAACCCTATCTGGATGTGTGAAGGTCCATCTGCTTGACAGAGGAGACCAAACTGTTGGAGAAAGTTGTATCCGCAGCAAAGTCATTGCATTAGCACTGCTTATATTGATTAGGGATTTGACATGCTGAGGCTATTAATAAAAGGTGTGACTTCCTAGATATGAACTGGAGTGTAGAATAAAAGGAATGAAGTAAACAAATATTTGACAGTGAGCAGTTCAGTGGATAGAAAAATGTTGAGAAGAGCTTAAATATCAGACTAAATAATACTAGAGCAATAGACATAGCATGCTCTGGTGTGCAAGACCCTCACGTGTGACTTAAAATAAATTTTGAGGTTGTAAACTGACAAGGGTGAGAAAATGGAAACAACTCCATAGCTTATAAATCAAAATATACTCCAGATTAAACAGGCTTGCAACATCAGAATGCACCAAGTGATTAAAATAATTAAAAGAAAGCAATTGAGATATAAAGACGGAGATGAATGCACTTACTGAGAGCAGTGTAGCATTCATTCTCCTAGTGAAAGATGCATAGCTGCTTTTGTCCTCGGAGATAAGAACATAGTGCCAAACCTCCAGTGAGAGCTGCCTAGCAACTAACTCATCCAGTGAGGGCAATGCAGAAGTTAATCTCTTTAGTAAGCAAATGTAGCTATTAATTTAATTAGCAAAGGCAGTGTACCATGCATCAATATGGCAAAGCAGTAAATTTTTTAAGGAAGATTTTGAAATTCTAACCTTGAATGGGCACACTGGGGAGTGGCTTCCCTATTGCAGCGGGACAGTCTAAATCTTATTAAAAGTGAACTTCAGAATACTGTGCCCCAAAATGGGATTCTATGAGAGCCAGTAATGAGAGAGGAATCAGTTTTTATAACAGCAACAATAAGCATGAATTTCATTTTACTTTAGGCTGAGAGATGGGACTCGAATATGAGGTCCCACAAGTCCTTCTATGAATTTCTAACCACTTTCTCTCTTTGACTTGCGTTCTACCTATGAAAGAGGTGGTGATGGCTCCTGAGAATATCTGTAGATGTAACCACAGTGAAATGGTGAGCATCTATCAGAAGTTCTGTGGTTCTCTTTGTACTAGTCAGACATGCTACCAGCTCAAGGGAAAGTATAAGATGTTCTTAGGAAATCCACTTACTTGAGATTTTGTCATTGAAATGCAGCCTTTTCCTCCTAAATCCAAGGAGATGACTTTTGGTAAAGATATAATTAATATTGAGATTTTCATAAATGATATAACATATTTGTACTTTTCACTCTTTGAAAATTATACTGTTGAAAATTGTATAATGCAACCCTAATTTGCATTATTTGAATTAGAACTTAGAGATTTGAGCACTTTTGCAAATTGCTTGAAGATATATTTCTTCCACAGTATCATGAGAGACTTGACACCTGCTGCAAAACTGTGTATGCTAAAATCAAAAATAACCACTGCTCATAAACAGTTCTATACGTTTCCCTGCCATTTTTGGAGACAATGAGAAGGTGATTTCTCAGATGGTTGCTGTGAAATCTCTCCAGTTGTCACTATGATTGGTTGACACAAATTAGAAATTACAGCTTTCGTGCAAATGGGTTTGGAACCTGAGCATATTGTGTTGTATCCAGGTACATAATTTATTTCTTCTAGAGAAATATGGAAATATCCTTTAGCAGTGCATGAAAAAAAAGGGAAAAAAAAAAAGTAATTCTTTCAAGACAAAACAATTGAAAGTCCAATGACAGAAACTCTAATAGAAGATGTTTTCCTAGTGGAAAAATGAAATAATTTCACGGTTTCTGTATATAAGTAAAGTCTGTCTTCTACTTTTCTCTACCCAGAACAAAAAGATTATCCACTGGAGGATTTCAGAGAACACTTGAAACTGTAAATTTGTCGTGCTAAGGTACTTGTGATTTGAATTTGACTAGAAACAGTGTTAAATGCTATTAGTATGATAGGATTAAAGGAAGAGAATTAGACAGTGTTACCTGTGCACACCGCGTGCACATACATATGAAGTTATGAGACAGTAAGTACGCATCTTCTAGCATTATAAGGCAGTTGTGCTTTTATTAGTTAATGGCATTATCTAAATTGGCAGTTAATGATTACTGGTGGAACAACTAATGTGCTTGGCTCTATGTCAGTAGTAGCTAATCATCATCAAAACAGTACAGGATATCTCTGAGACTAAAATGAAATTTGTGCGAAGAGATCTTTAGTTTAGATGCTATCTAGATGCCTGTTAGTGTCATTCCTCTTGTATATTGAATCTTCTAAATGTTGTAGAAAAGGAGCTCACTGATGGCTACGCTAGTGGTGAGAGCAGATCTTTTTATTCCTCTCTTCCCCCAACTACTGTACTTGCAGTGTGAATTATTAGACTAAGTTTGCTGTGAATTCTTCCTGGTGAGAGTGAGAAAACATGAGCTTTACAGAACAGGTGAATTCAAATGGCATCTTGAATGAACAAAGGATCGTATTTCACTGTTCCATCTATATTTTAGCTGGTGAAGTTTCAGTGGAAGCTGGTAGCATGAAGCACTATTATGGATGTTAATATTTTATTTCTGACAAATACATTTTAAAATTATTACAATACTTTTATACATACATTAATCCAACTGGAGAGATGCGTTATGTTTTGGGATGGATTCAACATTTATGAGATGTAAGGATCTTTTTAATATTTGAGTGCTGAGCAGGCTGCCAAATGCTCTGAATACTCTTTCTGGCTTTAGTGAAGCCGAAGTAAGGTGGTCTCATTTCAAGTGCCAACATCTAATGCTGTGTATTTTTAGCTGTTTAGGAAAAATATCTTCTGTGTGGTCTCCCTGCCCTTCCCAAAATTTCACAGCTGCAAGCATTGTATTGAGAGGATTCATTTGAAGATTGGTGCATCAAAACAGTTTACCTTCCTGGTGGACAGCTTAGGTCTGAGAATGAACTGTCCTTCTGTAATAACTGCAATATTGAAATAATCATTAATGTTGTAATAAGGAATAAATTAGTTTACTTAATGTAAATTTCTCAGTTGTCAATCTTCATACTTGAGTATGAAAAAATGTTAAAAACTCATACATCCCCATTTTTCTGAGGGGACATAAGTGAAGCTTCCTTCTGTTAAAGCTATAAACTTAAAAATTCTGCAGTGTTTTTGAAGACTTGTGACGCCTAAAAGGTACATACAAATCATCCCCTTTTATTCTTCCCTGACCCCTTCCTTTTATCCCACTAAAATCTTCTTTGTTTTAATGTCTCATGATAAGTACTTCTTGCTCCATGAGTTTGTACCTGTGAGAAGGCTGCTGCTAGCACAGCTACTTCACTGTAACTTCATAATTTTTTATTTTTTACACTGGGTTTTTATATTCAATCAGGCTTTTTGTTTTGTTTTCTTTCCTTTTTTTTTTTTTTTTTTTGAGACTATAGCTATACTGTTGTGTGGTATCTTGTGTTGCTGCTTGAATTTGTGTTTCCAACATCTTTGTAATCTTGACGCTGCCTTTAAAATTTATACAGAATCACAGAATCATACACATATCACATACATGGATTGATTGTGGAATCTCCCATTTCTAACTTGATCATATCTGATATCATTGGAGCAGTTTAGGAGTTTGTTACTATTTCCATTACAATTGCAAGTTCCTAGTAATGTATTTGCTCATGGGTGAAGCATGTCATAAAGGACATCAAGGGAGCTGTTTTGATTTTTAGTTTAGAAACACAAACCCAAGCATTTTTCACCTGAAGGAAGGTAAGAAAAGGAAGTTTTTAGCTTTCAACCATTTTTATACAAGTCCAAAGCTTATAAATCTCTCTTTCACAGTGTTGAACAGATCAGGCAGTGGGGAGAATGTAAGGAAAGAGTGACAGCGAAAGAGTATAGAGCAACAACTTCATGAAGATTTTCAGTAAGACTCCTGGGAAATGGGTAGAAATCTTTATTGCCAGACAACAAATCTCCACAGGAGATTTTTAGACAATATCTATGCAATCATACAGGGAGTGAGTATGCAGTTCCCTCATTACTGAAAGATAGTTATCAGTGCATGTATAAAAACACAAGTGCACCATGTTATTTATTCACAGTTTTAAAATGCTTTTGCAAATGTGCCTCTTGCTGATGCTTAGCTTGATTAAGAACTGCAGGATGCCAGAAGAAATGTGTCTGCTATAACAGCTGCAATTTCAGGAATTTATTAATCAATCCAGATTGCCTTTGCTTTGCCTTTGTATCACCAACATCCACCATTTCCTGACAAGTCTCAGGCTACTTGGTGTCAACTCCTTCCATTGCTAGATCTTGAAGTCTTGTATTGACAGTAATTCACTGCTTACCCACATGAATAGCTTTTTCACATGAGTAGCTCTCTTGATGTCTGAAGAATTACCCAGGGCAGAAAAAGCATGCTTACCCAAAAATGTTTGCAAAACAGTCTTATCACTCTTGTTTTATGACTACTAAGAAAAAAATGTTTGTATTTAATTGGGGAAAAAAATAGAAAATCCAAAACCAGCTGTGTAACCACATAATACATAACATTTGAATCTGAAACTCAAATGAACCCTTGTCCACCAGCCTCTGGAAATAGGAGTAATTATTCTTAACACCACAAAAATGCATTTTACTAAAATAAATTGTTAGAACCTCAAACTAAGCCTAGCCCTTAAGTTACTGCTGTAAAAATCCTCTGAAGGATCATCTTCGGTAATGACAGGAAGAAGAGACACGTGTTACTATTGATTTCTGACCTTGAGATTTACCTCATCATATTTGCAGACCAACTGGGAGAAGTCAGTGTTACAAAATGATATTAGAGCTGCTGTAGAGCATTTATATATTGATATAATTTCTGCCATCAACTTCACAATAAAAAGGTTTAACCTACTGCTTTAAAGAATGATCATCAAATTATCTCTCATATCCTTGAAAGAAGTTATTTTATTATTGCAAATAATGTATTCAATTTTTAAGGTACGCTGAGGTGGAAAAGTCAAACTTCATAAGAGTGAGAGATTAAATGTGAAATTGCCCTAACTATATTGTCTGAAGGATAAGATTTAAGAGTTTGAGGATATTTAATGCAGCTGTAATACTCAAGGCCCTATAAAACCTCAGAGGTCATTTGAACATGGAAGATCTTACCTAATGAACTGCAAGATTATGCTGCCTGGCTTTCTTTCTGAACTGAATGTTCCATGTGTGTGTTTGTGTGTTTGTCTATGTTAACGAAACAAGGCTGATTGTGAGGAGCAAGTTTATTAAAAGAGTCATAAAATCACTTCAATTTTTTTCTTGTATTTCTCATTGACAGTCAGTTCACAGCTGCATGTAACATTTAGCACTTGTCCTACACAGCTGCTTATCTCAGGATTAGAAATTTTGGTGTTTTCAGTCTTCAGTTTGGGCCTATTAAACTTTAAAATTGAAATTTTAAAATGGTGAATTTTAAAGACCTATCAAGATGATGCACTACTACATCCAGCTGGCAGAAAAAAATAAAAGTGGTTTGTATTAAATTTTCTACTTTTTTTTCCTCAAGCCAAGCATGTTTTTTGATGTTGGGAGGAATGTTCTATTTCGTACAGTGAACGATCCCATTTGCTTAATTTAAAGTCTTCCCATGCCAGCTATCTGTGACCTGTATCTGGCTTTGCCTGTTCTGTCAGCACAGCAAACTGGTACCACAGAGGTGGGAAGGGGCTGCTCACATCCTCATGGTGTCTGCAGGCAGTCCCTGCAGCTCATGAGGAGTGATCTGATCTGCCACTGATGCCAAACAACAAATACTTTTCTGCCATGGTGTTGCCTCTTGCTGCAAGCTGATTGTTTACATGAAGTCTCTTGAAACTTCAGAAAAGTGTCATCCTTGATCAATGCTTAGTTAAATAGGAATTAGATCTTTTGCTTTTATCTGTACTAAAATTACCTTTGTTATCTTCTGTGAGGGATGTTGCCAGCTCTGAGAAATTGACTTAAGACTCATATAAAGAAAGGAATTGGGGCCTGATCAGTGAAACACCTGAGTTAAAACTACAGTGAGCAATGTGAATTATTTTGACAGGTTGTAAATATTAAAATTGATATGAGCTCAGACATATATATAGTTAACTGGAGCAAAAGAGTCAATGTAGAAACAGATTATAAATTGAGTTGAAAGTAGATGATGTTAGCAAGTTTACTGTTCTAAAACTTATCAGATGTACCTATCGCTGATCTAGAAGCAAAGACTGCTGTGTTACTAAATGGCACAATAGTTATTACAAATGAGGAGAGGGAAGGAAGGAAGCATGCCAAGCAGGATGAACAGTATTTGGTATAAAATAGCTCAGTAAACTTTTTGATTAAAACAGCAATATTTGGGATTAAAAAAAAAAATGGGAATAATGATACAAAGAACTCCAAGTCAATTGCAATGATCTCTGTCTTTATAACTGATGAGAATTTCTAACATCGCTTCTGCAGTATGAAGTATTAAGGAAGAGCTGAATTCCCCATCCATTTTGATTAATCTCTCAGAGAAAACTGATTTCTCAGAGCTAGAATAAATGCTTACACATCATTTTTCTCACTAACGAAAGTGAAAATTCTCTAAAGCTAGTTTATGACTAGTTTGGAAATAATATTTCTAGAATTTAATGAGTGGTGCATTGTGTGGGGAAGAATCTGTCCCGCATCCAATTCAATGAAGTATTTTATTAATGGCTTCTGTGTTGCACTGAAATCATTCTTCTTCCTATGCATGAAATCTGGTATGACTGCAATTGCTTCTGAGGTCTACCAGTCTTTGATTCTTATTACTGACTCAACAGTTTTTCATTTGTTTGATTTTCCTTATGGAATTGTGTCCCATTGATGAATGTTGTGCTTAGATAGGAATAAGCAGGCAACAATTCCTCAGAACATAGAGTTCACAGTGAATTACAGACTAATTTTGCATTACCAAAACTATGTTTTGGTAGAAGAAAACATACTTAAATGTACAAAACAAAATATCCAGAATAATTTATTTTACTCACTGCTGGAAAAATCATCATCTATGTGTTCTGTCCACTTCTAAGCATTTATGCACACTTCTAAACACAAATCTAATCTTTCTACTGGTAAAAACAACTATGTAACAGTGTAGATTGTCCAGTGAGATGGAATCACTGCCTGAATCTGGAAATTTTAAAATAGCTTTTGTACAAGCATCTGTCTAAAACATGCAAGGAAATTTGTCTCCCCTCAGGAGACTCTGTGACTCCTGTAGCTTTTTCCACGTGTGTTCTATGGGATTTCTATGAAGTTAGATTCTTTTCAACAAAATCCAAAGGCTTTCTGCTGAATTTTAGCTTCCAGAACTCCTTTCTAGACCTTTTCTTACTCCCTCTAGTAAATGTCATGCTTTTGTTCTAATGCCACTAGTAATTATTGTTGTTTCTATTATTCTGATAGTATTGAAAAAAATATTCTGAACTACATATTTGCTTTTCTATTCACAGCTCCCAAGTAGGATTTACCACTATGGGACTTGTTTGACTCTTAGTGTAGTTTATGTGCTCTGATGTAATAATCTCAATCTATTGTAGAAAGTAATCAGATACCTTCTGAGTTATTCTTGCAAATATCAAATACTTGTCTGGTCTGCCTTTTCATTTTGCAGTGAGGTGATGATTGTGGCAGGTCTGTTCCTGGTTAGCAAAAAATAAAGATTGCTTTATATAAGGTCATATTTGTATGTATTTGCTAGAGTTTTCATAGGGGAATACTTGTAATGTTCTGAGTAACCTCACTGGAAAGATTTCTCATGAGGGGAGATACTCTCTAGTCTCCATCAGACAAAGAATCATTGGCAGTATTTCTTATGTTGACGTGTTTTTTGACGAGGGCAAGTAGGAGGGGCAATTTACAGTATCTGCCTCTTCCCTTGCTACACATATAGATGATATTCACCTTCCGGAGTATGAAGGCAATAAAGAAATTTCCTATGTTGGCTAGAAGAGAAGGGTGATAGTTAACTGAGTGAGTCAGCTGATGCTAAGCTATAGAGAGGAGGAATAGCTCTTGAAGGGACAGTTTGCAGAAGAACAGGTTTAACTGAGAGGAAGGAAAGAAAATGCTTTTGATGATTTAATGAGATGAAATGGTTTATTGTTTTGAAACTGAACTACTATAGACTGCTATGACTTAACTGCATTAACACTTTTTAAAGAATGGACATGTTAGTCTGTTACAGTAGTGATACTTATATTTATTTCAGATGACTGGCAGCACTTTAAAATATACAGTATTTAATATTTTTTAATTGGGATAAAATTGGTTTAGTCCATTAAAAATTTAGAAGTGCTATATATAACATAATCTGCTCCTGCCGTTATTTAATTTGTCAGTATTCTCTACCATGATTAATGCTGTAAATGTTGATAGGCCTACACAGAGAAACTAAAATACTAAAATTGGTCCTTTAGCAGGCAGTATACTTTATTGTTTTGATCTTTGCATTGAATTATTAGCAGTAGCTCAACAAAAAGCAAAATCAGAATGATTGTCCATAATTTAAGTCTTTTAGATACCTGAAATATTTTTGAGATGGTTTACTTGCTGTTAATCAACTGGAAAATAAGGAGATCCAAGTAGTCAATAGCTGTTTATTCTAGGCTCCATAATGCTAACACTCCAGATATTTTTAAAAGACTTCATCATAAGTAGTATTTTATTACTGAGCAGTAGATCAGTGACTGAATGCTGAATAGTGCAGTTTTAGTTCAGACCTTATGAGAAATCTGATTTAAAAATAAATAAAAATCATAGATTCATTAAGGTTGGAAAAGACCTCTAAGATCATCTGGTCCAACTGTTCACCTACCATTAACATTTCCCCACTGAACTATGTCCCTGAGCTCCACACCTACTATTTCTTGAACACTTCAGCTCAATTTTCCGGGTTCATGGATGACAGAATTTATTTTCTTCTATCATGAATGGTTTTCTTAAAGATCAGCTGAATTGTGATGAATAGTGAATTTGTTGTGGCTGAACTTTCAGTGTTGAATGTAAGCTTTAAGAATAAATAAATCAATATCTTGTACAAGGATCAGCAATGCTGAGTAGTTCTCTACTTTGGCCTTTTAATGTTATTCTGATAACAATCACAGTGTACAACTTAGTACCCATCATGTCACTTGTGATAGTTCAAGGTACAGCATTATACAAGATGCATAATAATTGTCATGATAACATCAAATTATCTGTAAGCTAGATTTGATGTACTCTTGTACAAAAATGAACTCTTACTTCAGGTCCAAAGTATAAATTCTGCTTAAAAATAAAGAAAAAAAGGCACTTTAACACATTAAAACAAAAACAAAACCTTATTTTGATATTATTTGGATGTAATTAAATCCTGGATGTAAATGACACATACCTAGCTAATTGTAACAAGATATAGAATTATATTTTAGTCAGTGTCAAAGCCTACATATCTCTGCAAAGACCATCTATAGCTAGTAATACTGTGCACATAAAGTTTTAGCTATCTAAGTTGATTCATTATTTGATTATGGAGTTTAGATTTGTTGATGCAATGTGTTTTATAGTGGCTCACAGGTTTACCAGCTAGTAATATGGAACATCAAAGCCCTTCAAGATTGTGCTAAATTAACTAAAGTAAATTATACTCTTTATTTATTAAATACGTTTCTTATTTGCTCGTATGTTCTAAAGACAAAACAGAATCTTTAAAATTAGATGGGTTAATTCTGTTAGTGTTTTTTTAATTTAACCTGAAAATAAAATGTCAGTAAGCATGTCTCTAAAATGACTTTTGGTCCACTTGTATAGGCCCCATTTACACGTAAATTATTTAATTGAAACATGCTTATAATATGATATTTCAACTGTATAATTAATTTAAAAATTACTAAATTTGTCATCTAAAGAGATTCAACAAAAGAAATAAGGTTTCTTCTTTAAATTAGCACTTCAGCATCACAGAATGTAATCTCAGCTTTTTATTCATAATCTGCAATTTATGAGAGTCTCCTTTTTTAATAAATATTGTAAGTAACAAATCCTAAAAATAAATCCTAGTGGAAGTAGAAAACAAATTTATTGTGTATGAATATCAGTAAACACTTCTATAGTTAGCTTTTGCTTGCTCTATTTAATTTACATGAATTGAATTTTAGAGAATAAGATGTGGTTAATTTGTGCTGCTCTCTGTTTGTTTAAAGTTGTCGGTTGTGATTTGCTTCCTTGGATGACAGAATGTCATCTGCTTTGCTGTTCTTGGAACCCCTTTGTCACCTTCATTATCATCATGCTTGACCTTATGGCTTCTTGATCTCATTTCTTACCATAACCATACTCTTTTCCAGTAATGTGTGCTTTATATATAGTTCAGTTTTAATTGTCATAGAATCATTGACTCATAGAATGGCATGGGCTGGGAGGGACCTCAAGGATCATCAAGTTCCAACCCCCATGCCCCAGGCAGGGTTGCCAGACACTAGATCAAGTGTTAAATTACTGATCAGACTAGATCAGACTGCTGAGGGCCCCATCAAACCTGACCATATGGCTGATGACTTGAAAGGTGAAGTTGCAAACGGGGAAACAAATGAAGTTTTTTGGAAGGCAGAAAGGCCAGATGTGTATGTAATACTGTAAGGAGAGAGGAAGGGGTTTGATCAACTGGAGTTGTAGGCTACTGCTCATCATTATAAGAGCGTAAGGTGGAGTTTGGTTTGGACTACTAGCGTTGTATCGATTGGTTCTTCTCCTTTTCCACATAAATGAAACATTATACTGGGTGAAAATCAGGAGAAATGATATATAGATATGCACACAGATATATAAAATGGGTATGTATGGCCATTGCAGATTTTGTGTCTTTGTAATATGTGAGAAGAACATCTGTTCAAAATGGAACGGGAGAAACTGTGGTGTGTATCACAATATTTAAGTATAGCAGTTGGCAATGCTTTCCTCTATAAATATGCCATCTTTGGAGTGGTGCATTGTAACTAGAAGTGCTGCCTTCAGCACTATTTGAGACAGCCACATTTCACTCACTGTCATGAAATCATTATTTCTGATTGCTGCTTTAGGAAGTGGTCATAAAATTTCTCTTTGGAGAAAAATGTAATCCAGCAATGCATAACCTGATCTGTTTGGGATGCAGCACAAGCAACAAGGCACTTTCTGCATACATTCCTGTATTTCTGGATGCCTGACCTCAGGTATATTTGAGGTCTTGGCAATGAAGTTGCTGTGCTTGTGGAAGTGTTCATATTTCCAATGAATTCCTTGTTGGGTTTGCTTTCATGTATTGAAACCATACTCATTTGTTACTGAAAGCAATGAGATTATTTCTAGATACTTCACTGGCCATCAGATCAGAGACTTGCTCTCTACTCTAAATACTACAAAACTATGTTTGTTTAGTTGAGTTGGAGGGGAGTTAAATCCATTCTTTTTATCCTTTGTTTTGCTGAAAAACTCTTGCATGTGTCTCAAATTTCTCATTTTGCCAACCAGTTTCACTGAAATCACTGACAGATTTTCAACTTTTATACAGAAGACCAGCAAAAGATATCTAAACTGCTATTACTAATCAGATTAAAAGCTTTCACAGATTTTACTTTGCTAAGATAGTTCTGTTCCCACAGAACAGTTCAGAATCTCCTGAAAAGGAATAAGAGTTCTCCTTATTGTTCTATTTGAAGAACATTTTTTTTATTGTTCTATTTGAAGAAGAACGTATTTTTTATTGTTCTATTTGAAGAACAAAAAGAATCAGTTTTACCGAACATTTTCAGAAGATACTTGTCAGTGTGATAGTAAGAAGATGGGATTTTAAAAAATTATTTGATTTAGAAGTACAAATTCTCTCAGACCTTGAAGGGAATTTTATACCTAAAATTTGTAGGTAATTTTAAAACCAAGAGCTGCTTTTTAATAAAAAGCAATTTTCTAACCAACTCTTGGTACAAGTAGGTTGTGGTCTCATGCTTCTGCATGTTGAGTTTTATATTTCTAGAACCTGAATGAGATTATATTAGAACTGTTATGCATGGAATTACTCTAGGTAAGTAAATTCAACAGTTTTGTGCTTAATTTTGGAAACTTTTTCCTACTCTCAAAGTAACAGGATTCAAAGCTTGAGTTTGGAAATAATTTCTTTTTTACATCTGAGTAGAAAATTTGCATAGAGTGATGTTTTGCTAAAGCTTCAAGCGATTCTGAAGCAAAATTTTCATGAATTTCAGTGACTTGAGAGTGAGAAATTGATGACAGTTGTCAGAAGTTGTCTGTTCATTTGCTGATTTATAGAAGATGATTAGATCAAATTCTTATCATGATATAGAAATGCGTATTCGTATGTATTTCAAAATTAATATGAATCTACGTTTTAACATGGAGTCACACAAGTATTTTGATTTTCTGACCTCTTTCATAATTTTGGATTAATATGCATATCTTTGTACTTACCTGGAAAATACCTTATGGAAAGAAATGCTTTTATTTCCGTGTAAAAGCATTGACTGCTAAGTCTGTTGAACTATATATCTTTGCATAATTGTATAGATGGTATATATACTTCTAATTTTTCACTTTAAAACCGTGGTTTTCAAAATGTGTGAACATCTTCCTCACTGAATCATGTGAAGCAAAGATTTAATTTTCAACTCATTTATAGTTTGGCAACTCTGCCATCATAGCAGTGTGGCTGGAACTAGATGATCATTAAGGTTCTTTCCAACCCAAGCCATTCTGTGAGTCTATAATTGTTTCAGTGCACTTACCTTTATTTCATTTAATTTATTAAGATTTTTCATAAAAGATAAAATCTAAAAACTTCCTATGAATTGTTTGGCAGAGATTTCTTATTGGTTGTAGGAATTTCCATCTATTTGGAAACAGAAAATTATAATTATGGTAAAATACTGTGCATGAAATTAGGAAAAAACAAACAAATAGGAAAAAAAAAAATTGTAACCTCTTTCATATCCAAACTTCACATGCACTTATGCATAAGTATTTTTATTAAATGGGTTTGTCACTTCAATTTTTTCATTCCAACCACTTAGTGGATTACATGAGATTACATAAAACCAAATCTTATCAGAAGATTCTTTATACACTCTCATTTCTTTCACTGGAGTGACATGTAAGCAGAAGTGCCAGCCTATCCAGGAGCTGATTCTAAGATGAGTGAGTTAAATGTAGGCTAGGGACTAATTCTTATAAACATTTTATAATAATAACCATGACAGCACTGAACTACAAATATATATAAGTGATCTATATCTAGTAAATAGGAATCTGTTTCAAATTATGTATTTAAATGACTTGGCTGCATTTTCTGTCTTGAAGGAAGTCACTGTGTTCTTAAGATGACTTTGATTGCTGACTTCAAAAATCAGATTGAAGTATTTCATGTAAATTAATATATCTTTATAATTAGATGAAGTTATTTGGATAGTTTTTTGATTGCATTGCAAGATATTTTTCCCTGAAGCTGAATTCAGTTTGTAGCATTTTGTTTGATTATTCCACTTCAAGTTCTTTTCACCTTACTATATATTCTGCTACATGAAAGTTTAAATAAACAATTTCCATAAGCAGAGATCACAAATAGTTGTACTCTTTTTAGTAACAAAATATCATAGAAATTTCAGTATTCAGTTTATAATAGTAATCAGCATACACACCGCCATGGAGGAGTCCTTTCACGGGCAACAGCACCACAGTCTGATGGAATTATGGCCACTTGCTTCCTCTGTGCCACTTGCATTTACCAAACCATTAACACCTGCTGAACCTTCTCCCCAACAGTCATCAATCATAAGCAATCAGCCAGGTACTTGATAATTAACAGAGAGGGAGGAAAACACTTCAAAATTCTAAAAATATGTATTTACCGTGATTTAATGCATAAGTGCAAATAACAACAGGAGAAAAATTAAATAACAACTTCAGCGCTTCTACACCTGTAAAATAAAGCCATCAAAGTGGAACTCACTAGTATGCTTAGCATAGCACCCTTTCACACAATTGTGTCCTTTACTTTAATTGCAACTCAGGGATTGATTGTGACATGGAAGAAGAGTTAAAATTATGAGTAGTCACAGACATGAAGAGAAGGAAATGAAAAAGATGTTAGAGTTCTTCTTTGGAACCTGCCATTGTACTGCTTTTCTGTGCTCCTAGCAGTAGCAACACCCTCTTAAATGAAGTATACATTCCTGAAGTCCTAAGTTTGCATGATTCTTTACTGTCTAGAGATGTACTTGTTTAAATGCATGCACTGAAAATTTAAGAAACGCATTTGTAATGATCTTCATTTTGAAGGGCCTTTGTAATTAACCTGAAGGCTTCATCAAATGTCCCTCCTAACTTTTAAGCTTACTTGAAGCAGTTTTGAAAAAATAGTCTGAGTTAATATAATTCTATTTCGAATTGACAGAGCATCTTTATGGAGAGCATATTTAAAATACAGATAGCTTGGTTATTTAAAAAAAAAAAAAGGAAGAAATAAAATTGGGATATACTGTAGATATGACAAACTACAGAAAATATACTGTAAGCAAACTTGCTTTCTATACTCATAGAGCGTACCTTGGTCGCTTCAAGATAAGACCTGTATTTTGCTTTCCTTTAATCTGGCTTATTTTTGGCAATGCAAAAGACCTTTAAGAAAGAGATAAATAGTTAAAAACTTCTCTAGTAGGTTTAGAGATGATGTTCAGGCATTCATTTGGTTATTTATTCCTTAGTGAGGTGCAGTGAACTGAAATACATGCCTCCCAGAGTGCACCATGAAGAACAGTAACAAGGAAGGTTGTACTACCAAGTAACAAGATCTGTTTATGCTTATAAGTATATAGATGTTTATAGGTATCTGTGTCAAATATTAATTTTAAATATCAGAAATATAGAATGATAATATCTCTCATGTGACATTAACCACCTGAAACTTGTTTTAAAAATCCATTTTAACTTTCAGTTGCAAGTTGCAAAGTAGATGCAAGATACAACCCTTCCTTACTGTTGTTCTCCCACACTTCTTTTTCCTCCCCCCTCTCTTACCATTTCAGCATGCATATTGCAGATGAAAACATCAGAGTAGGAGCCTGGAAAATATACTGATCCACTACCTATGCATATTTCATGAATTTGCCTAATTTCCTGCAGTTATGACTTAATTAGGTAATCATTCTACCCTATGTCACTGAATCTGATTTCTTAGTTATTCCTCTTGTGACCAGTGAATCTTCTTTCCATTACTATGTGAATATAACAAAATCAATGAAATGGTAAAAAAAAATGATGCCTATGGTATCCCCACCATTTGGTTTCAGATGGGAGAGACCTTTCTTTTTACATGTCAGCCTTATGCTACTCTATTGTTTCTGAGACCAAATCTTGACAATCTCATTTTCTTATCCATCTAATGGTGCTGAGGGAGCTGGCGGGGGATTTCCAAGCTGCTTTCCATTATGTGTCAGTGTTCCTAGTCAACCAGACAGATCCCAGAGGATTGGAGGCTTGCCAAAGTGACTCACATCTACAAGAAGGGCTGTAAGGACAGTGTGGGGAACTAAGGTCTGTCAGCCTGAAATTAGTACCAGGGAAGGTTATGGATCTGATAATCTTGAGTGAGGTCATTTGGCGTGTATAGGACAACCAGGGGATCAGGCCTAGCCAGCACGGGTTCATGAAAGGTCCTGCTTGACCAACCTGATCTCTTTCTATGATCAAGTGACCTGCCTAGTAGATGAGGGGAAGGCTGACATAGTCTACCTAGACTTCAGAAAAGTCTTTGACACCGTCTCCCACAGTATTCTCCTGGAGAAAGTAGCAGCCCATGGCTTGGACAGGTACAGTTATTGCTGGGTAAAGAACTGGCTGGATGGCATGGCCCAGAGAGTGATGGTGAATGGAATTAAATCGAGCTGGTAATGGGTTATGAGTGATGTTCCCCAAGGGTTGGTACTGGGGTCTGTTCTGTTTAATATCTTCACTGATGATCTGGATGAGGGCATTGAGTGCACCCTCAGTAAATTTGCAGATGACACCAGGTTGGGAGGAAGTATTGATCTGCCTGGGGGTTGGAAGGCCCTACAGAGGATCTGGGTAGCTGGGCTGAAGCCAATGAAGTTCAACAAAAGCAAATGCCAGGTCCTGCACTTTGGCCACAAGAACCCCAGGCAACATTATAGGCTTGGGGCAGAGTAGCTGGAAGATTTGTGTGGAAGAAACAGACTTGGGGGTATTGGTTGACACTTGGCTAAACATGAGCCAGCAGTGTGCCCAGGTGGCCGAGAAGGTCAATGGCATCCTGGCTTGTATCAGAAATGGTGTTGCCAGCAGGAGCAGGGAGGTGATTGCTCTCCCATACTCAGCTTTGGTGAGGCTGATGTGAGGAATCAAACTCTATAACCACAAAGTAGTCATAAAGCAGGTATGTGTGTAACCTGGACCATGTTGGAGGAGGATTGGCTGGCACTGGATGCCATCTTATCGGCTACATCTCCATCCACCAATCCACTGCTTCTTCATTAATTTGTGCTTTACTGTCCTAGCCTGCTGCCTTGCATTCCAGAGATAGCTAACAACATCATTTAGAGACACAGGAGACCCACTGTCTGTAGTAAGTCTGTAGAAAAGCATCTGTTACAAGCAGGTGAAAACCTGACTTAGCAAGGCCAGATCTGTAGATGCCAGTTCAGCATCCCATGAAGGCATATAACTTTTAACTTATTTTCCTCATTTCAACTTCACCTTGAGTAGTGTGTTCAGTTTTGGGATCCTCACTAGAAGAAAGGCATTGAAGCCCTCAAGCATGTTCAGAGAAGGGCATTGGAACTGGTGAAAGGATCTGGAGCACAAGTCTTATGAGGGAACTGCGATTGTTCAGTCTGGAGAAGAGGAGGCTCAGGGGAGACATTATTGCTCTCTAGAACTCCCTGAAAGGAGGTAGTGGCAAGGTGGAGGTCAGCCTCTTCTTCTGAGTAAGTAACAATAGGACTAATGATAGACCTCAAGTTGCACCATGGGAGGTTCAGGTTGCATGTTAGGTAAACATCTCCAAAAGAGTGGTCAGGCATTAGAATGGGCTGCCCAGGGAGGTGGTTGAGTAACAGTCCTGGAAGTGTTCAAGAAACAGATGTTGTTCCCCACTAAACAGATGGTTTAGTGGGGGAATATTTCTGGTAGGTAATTGGTTGGACTAGACACTCTGGGAGGTCTTTTTCAACTTTGGTGACTCTATGATTCTCCTCTTTCACTGTATTAATTTAGCTTTGATTTCCAAATATATTCTGAAGCCTAGCATGACCAAACTCTGTTACTGCTGAACTTTCCTTTGGTTGTACAGCTCTTGACAGTAGTCAGAGATACTAAATCCATAGGTTTCATGATAAACTTAGCAGGTCTGTGAAGAAATTTTCCACTGATAACGGATGGAAAAATGGGGTACAGATTATTCCTAAATGAAAGTCATGTGAAAAAAGTACAATTTTTAGGGCTCACCTCTCCCTTTATTAAGAACTGAAGGTCCTGTGATGACGCAGATCATGAAAATTCTGTAAGGATTTGCATTTATGTTCTTGTACTAACAACTTATGCTTGATTTGTTTCCTGAGCATCTTATTTTGTAGAAAGAGAATGTGTGATAAAAAAAAAAAAGTGCTACAGGAAGGCTGTTGTGACATAGTTTACTTGTTAATTTCCTGGACTGTCAGAAATAGCTTCTTAGAGATATAGCATCTTATCTTGCAGTTAACTATTTTGGGGAAAAAAGACACACCACGTAATTATTGTTTAAATTTTCCTAGCAACTCTATAATGGGTTATTCTCTCAATTTTTGTGTAGACAGATTGCAAAAGAAAGACTTCCACAGTATTCAAAATATTTTCAGAGGACTTGAAAGAAAATTTAGCAGTATTGTGAACATTTATTTTTTCTAAATTTAAATAGAACAGAACTTCAAAGAACTTCTAATTTCAGCTCATATTTTGGTACTTTTTCAGATAACAGCTAGTATCCATGAATGGCCAAAGGTGTCAAAACTATTTGTGTGATTTCAAATGGGTAACTTTAATTAGAAACAATCTCTTAAAGGTCACTGTCTTTTATTCTGGGGTCTAGCTGTGTGGCATATGCAGTGCAATGATTTCTCTCTAAATATCAAGGGGAAAAGCACAGAGTCATATACTGCTTTCTTGATTCACAAGTGTAGTTCTATTGACTTCTGCAGAAGTGTTTGTATGAATCAGGCAAACGGACTTTGCCTCTCGCTTCTGTATCTTTCTCTCTCAGCCTCTTTTCCTCTCTGCTTTGCAGAACTGCCCTGTTTACAAATGTGAAATAACAATGAGCAGTGGCATGGCAATAATTTAATGTTGGAATCAACCCAGTGAAGTAAAGTTATAGTTTGAATGACTAAACTATTTTGATGGTATTAATTAGAGCAATTATTTTTTCATTCTACAGTTAAAAATTTAATCAAGATTTAGTGGGGAAGAATTTAATTAAAAGAAAAATCTTGGTATAGTGAATGTAATTTGGTGCAGTTGGAAGGTAGTTTTGATAGAGAATTTTTTTTAAGTGGGTGCCTAGATGGGAAATGAAGGGCTGCGTTCCCATGTTTCTTCCAAATCCAGTAATACATCAGTTGTGAATGGCACAACTGAAGGGATCTTACCTGATGTTATTGGATCAGAAAGAGCATAACCTCAGGTCGTTATTGTTCCATATTGCTCTTTTCAATCAAAGCACATACCTTTTCAAGTCCTGAGGAAATTCTGCAACTTCTCTGGAAAAAATGGAAGATCCAAAAGTATGCACCCAAAGGTATGTCTCAAAGCTGTTTAAAATGGCAAATTCTCAGTTATTTTCAGCCTGCCAACATGCAAAACCATAACTTCAGCTCCCTCCTCTCATTTTTCATTTTCTTTTTCAGTTCTCTCCACAGATACTAGTGTTGTATGTTGGCTTCCATTTGGATCTGATTTTTTTTCAGCCTTTCACTCAATGAATCAATAAAGCAATTGTATTGCTCTGAAATACTGATGCTGAGCTCTCTGTGGCAGTGACTTGAGACACCAACAGCTCTATTTAGCTTATGGTAAATATTTCAGTAAGAAAAAAAAAGTAAAACCCCTTGTCTTGCCACTTAATAAACAGTTACAGCAAAATCAGCTGTGTGAAATATATTTTAAATCCTCTTTATTTCTCTTAAATATTTTCATTTTTGGCATTACATTACTCCCTAGTTATTTAAAGCTTCTTTGGATTTCAAACCCCTCTCTTAAATATTAGGAAATCCTGATGCAGAATTAAACAATACTGTATAAATTGCTTTGGTTTTCATTTTTCATGCTAATGCAGAGTTGGAAGTGGTCAGTGGTGCCTTCCAATCCCCTAAGTAGGTCCCCTAAGTAGGGCTGTATAAAGTTCTAGGGGGGATCACTAAATACTGATGAGGAAAAACACAGAGCCTTAACAAATTGGTTGTTTATGTGTCTTAAAGTATCCTAATTGAAGGTCTCATGAAAATGTAGTACGGTCTTTCCAAAGGATATTTTGATGGTAACTGACTTTAGTTGTTTACTGACAGTTTTGAGAAATGCTGGTCATTGTTGGGTCATCTGAGAAATGGAAATTCATACTCATTTCTATATATCTTCATTTGAATATGACAGAATACTGAATATGACAAAATACTTTGAAAAAGGAAGTTTGGAAAAATGGGCTGATATGACATGGAGATTTTAAAATGATGGAATTTGAGATGGAAGTAACTGTGGGAAACCACTGTGCACAGCTGACATTTGAAACAGAAAACTTCACAAACATGATTTTTTATTCTAATATAAGTGGTTTTTTTTATCCACGTGCTCACTGTCTGGAAGGTCTGTCAAAGGCCTTACAGAAGTCCAGGTAGATGATATCTGTTACTCTTCCCTTGTTAACTGATGCAGTCACTCCATATAGAAGGCCACCCATCTGATTGCGTATTGGCACATATTTTTTTGAGTTTTGGAGAAACAATGGCCTTTCCTTCTAGTAGACATATATGAGTGAGAGCATTACTCCAACTTCTTTGATACTATGCTTTGATTTTTAGCTTCTGTCAGATATTCAGTTGAGATTAGCAACTGTCTCAGATACTTTCAAACACAGTGGTAGATATGAAAATATTATATGAAATAACAAATAACAAATTCCTACAAATTTTCTGTAGAAAATACTGAAACACAGCTGAGGCTTTCTTGATATTTTTTATTCTTCTCTAGATACCTACAGATTAACTTGGATGCTTGTGATTTTATGTCACTAACATGATTTTTTTTTGTGTGTATTTCTGGAAAATTAAATTCACCAAAAGGCAATATAGGATTTATTGGAATTACAATGTGGATTCAAATGAGTTGTGCACTTGAGGTAAACATATGTTATGGTGCTCCCAGATGCATTTTTTTGGAAAACTTTGAGATTTAAACAATGCTGATGTCATCAATGGTATTATGTCAGTTTATTGTTACTTTGGGGTCAAGATTACTGGAAACATAAGTACACTAAAAACAAGTAGATCAATTTTCAGTTTATAAATACAGTTATTTTGGGAAGTATGTCTAATCAGGAATTTTCCCAATGTGAGAACAGTAAGCAATTGGTTGAATAGTGAAGGGTGATGCTTTGTGCTGCCACTGTCCTCAGGTGTATGTTGTTACTTAAAATGTTATAGAGACAAAAAAAAAAGATACAGCTTTCATCTTGCATTGAATAAGTCAAAAATGATAATTCTGAACGGACAGATCTAGGCTTGCAGTGTACCTGTAGCTTTTCTGATTTCTCAAATAATAAGATGCAATTTCAATCATTTCAGCAAGTGAGTTGTGACAGATGTACAAAGTTCTTTTGAAAGAGATGAGGTTTTTTTTTTTTAAACAGTAATATTAAGCAGCAGGTTTATAATGGTATCTGACTACTTGATAGGAGATGCTGTAATGGTGTTGTGTTTGCCTGACTGAGCTAATGCTATTTGTACAAGTGCAAAATCAAGGTTTCCTATTTATTTGGTTTTGTGGTTTAACCTGACAGGCAGCACCATACATTTGTTTGCTCACTCTCCCCACTTCCCATGGGATGGGAAACAGAATGGATGGAGAAAAAGAAACAAAGTAGTACTTGTGGATTGAGATAAATCTATTTACTAAGATAGAGAAAAGGAAAAAGATAACAATTATGAGAAATACGTATATATAAATAAAATAATGTACATAACAAGTGATGCCCAAGCAATTACCACCTGCTGAACGATGTCCAGGTAGTTCCCTGTGTAGTGGAACAGAGTGAGATGAACTTCCACCTTCTTCAAAGTTCTCCTTCCATACGATACCATATGGTATGAAATATCACTTTGTTCAGTTTAAGTCAGGGATCCTGATTCTGTCCCCTCCTAACCCTTTGTAGTATGAGCTGAGAAATTGGAATGATCATGGCTCTGAACAGTGTTATCAACATTGTTTTTTCCTAGAACAAAACATAGCATCATATCAGACACTGCAAAAAACAATTTTGTCCCAGCTGAAACCGAGACAATATCCGCCTCTTATTCCATGTCATTTACATCATGCTCAGGTCTCACAATTTCTACACATCCCAACTAATTACCATCACCTATCTTGCTTTTTGATGTGCGTACATACACACATTTTATTCCTATAGTCTATGAGCCAATCATAAATTTTCCATGGTATTCATTTAATTCATAACTTTGGGCTCCATCTGTCATAACAGCTCTTCAGTGAGGAGGAATGATTCACAGTGTTGGGTTACTACCAGGAGAAAGTAGTTCTGATCCTTCAGAGTTCATTCTTCTTTAACCTGTGCAGTTCCAACTGTACTACTGTTAAAAAGACATATAATGACCATCATAATGATTATATGCAGTATTATGTAGTAATTTTAATGTAATAAAATTTAAATGACTGGCTTTCCTCACCCAGCATCAAGTGGCTTTGAGGTACACAATGGACATCCCCATCCTTCTGAGTTACTCACCATGTGCGAGCAGGTTGTTGAGTGAAAGCAATCCCACAAAAAAAGGCTTGCTTTTACCCAAAGCAGGACAAATCCAGATTGTCTTGCCCAGCATGAGCTTTATGCACGCTGCTGGGACTTTATCCCTTCCTACAATATGCAGGAGGTCTAACTGACCACCACCAACTCAAATGGCAGATGACCAAGTGTTGACTAACCAGGTGGCTTTTGCAAAAATGTGTCCCAGTGTTTGAATGTCCCAACACCTATTGCTCTCAATGTAGTCTTTAACTGTTCATTGTACCATTCAGTTTTTCCAGAGGCTGATGCATGACAGCAGATGTAATATATCCACTCAATGCCATGCTCTTTGGCCTAGGTGTTTATGAGGTTGTTTTGGAGGTGAGTCCTTTTTGTCTGAATTAGCTCTTTTGGGGGTGCCATGTTAACACAGTACTTGCTTTTCAAGACTCAGGATACCATTTTGAGTGGTGACGTGGGGCGTGGAAATATTTTTCCAAGCACATGGTGGCTGCTTTCACTATTTTGTTCACATTATGTTGTGTCGAGGGACATGGTTTAGTGAGAACTATTGGTGATAAGTGGATGATTGGACTGGATGATCTTGTAGGTCTTTTTCAACCTTGGTGTTTTTATGATTCTGTGATTTTAAGTATATGGCAACTTTGTGGGAGTGTGATATAATTCACCCCATATTCATATTTCAGCCATTATCCATACCAAGGAGGTTTTACCTGCTTGCCGTGTTTAATTGCAGCACAGGTTTCACATTCATGGATAACTGGTGCAATAGCGTCATAGTCAGGTCCACCCCTTGATTTTGAGCTCATATATATGTTGTATCTCTTCCTTGAAGAGTCCTGAAGTGTCACAGGCCCAGTGAGCTAGAAATAATTAACTCTTAGGTTGCCAGTTCAGATCCAGCCGACCCACATAAATCCTAGCAGCCTGATCCATCTGCTGATTGTTTTGGTGATTTTCAGTGGCACGACTTTTGGATATGTGAGCCATCTACATGATGTACATTTACAATAATGTTCTCTACCCAGGTGGCAATATCTTTTCACAGTGCAGCAGCCCAGATAGGTTTGCCTCTCTTCTGGAGCTGTTCCAAAATCTTTACCATCAGGTGGGTCTATAATCAATTCTAAGATTCCTGGACAATTGGGATTTCCAGTTTGAGCCCCTTGGGTGATCAGTGTGACCCAGTTAATCCAGATAACAACAATTGCATGATGTGTGGAGGAAACTCTCCCTTTGAACATCCAGCCCTGCACAGGCAGTTGCGGTGCCAGAAGGAGCTGTGCTTCACTACCAACCACTTCTGAAGCAGCTCAGACCCTTTCATATGCTGCCAATATTTCTTTTTCAGTTGGAATATAGTGGGCCTCGAATCCTCTGTATCCTCAACTCCAAAACATTTGAGTCTCCCCTGGGGCTTTCTGCCAGAGGCTCCAAGTGGGACCATTCTCTCCAGCTTTCACATCTTTTCACTTTCTTGTCCTTTCTGGACTGGACCAAGAAGTATCTCCTGTTTAATCTGTTCAAAGGCTTATTGTTGCTTAGGGCCCTATGTGAAATCATTTTCTGGGTCACCTGATAGAGCAGGTTTGCAATCAGACTGTAATCCAGAATTTCAGAAACTGACAAAACCTAAGAAAGCTTCCTTTTACTTAGTTGGTGGAAACATAACAGTTATTTTATTGATCACATCCATGGGCATCTGACAATGTCGATCTTGCCATTTGATTCCTAAGTACTGGATCTCTTGTGCAGGTCCCTTTATCTTACTTTGCTTCATGGCAAAAACAGCTTTTAGAAGGATTTGGATTATTTACTTCACTTTCTCAAAAACTTCTCCTGTGTTTCCCTACTTGATGTTGTTGTTAATGTACTGCAGGTGTTTAGGAGCTTCCCCCTGATCTAGTGCAGTTTAGATCAGCTCATGAAAAATAGTAAAGCTGTATTTCCACCCCTGGGCAGTCAATTCCATGTGTACTGGATGCCCCTCCAAGTAAAAGCAAACTGTGTCCTATACTCTGCTGCCAGAAACACTAAGGCACTATGGACACGATATTGCCTGAATTTCCTAACCTTTATGTTGGAATTGGATTTTTGCTTATTTTTAAAGTAAGCAAGGTGAATATTTCTATATAGTACCCACATTCAAGAAGTACTAAATGCAA
This sequence comes from Phasianus colchicus, assembly GCF_987193195.1. Classification (NCBI taxonomy): domain Eukaryota; kingdom Metazoa; phylum Chordata; class Aves; order Galliformes; family Phasianidae; genus Phasianus; species Phasianus colchicus. Next base: position 14,817,272 of record NC_143439.1, on the reverse strand, counting down.
ATGAAAGAAACTGTAAAGAGTTGAGTGTCCTGGGAGGAAGCAGAGGAGTAAACTCCTCTCCTTGTCAGCAGAATGAGGCATATGTTGTCATCAGTGGTTTAAAAAAAGAAAAAAAAAAAAGTGATTGTACAGCTGTACCCCATCCAGTCAAACTGTTCACATTTACTATGAATGGATAAATTGTACATGACACCAACCTAAATCCAGAATTCCAGTGATACGAATATGAATTTACTCAATGCTTGTAAACATCGTGATAGAACATTACTGCCATGCAACTGAAAAACACTTTAAAGATGCACTTGACAGTCTAATGCAAGTTAGACTTGAGTATGTTATACCCTAACACACAGCTGTAGTATCTGATTTGGCTATGATTGGGCATCTGACATTGAATGTAAAACACTGGTGAATTTTCAGTACTTTTTCACAGGAAAAGGGTATGAAGGAAAAACACCATATGAATGTTTTAAATTTTCAAGCCACTGGACCTGTTTGCGTGCTATTCAGTTAGTGGTGTCTCTTTCCAATGTATGTTATAATTTTTCCAAATTACTTTAAATTCCAATACTTTACTCTGATTCTACTGATGTAAGCCCAGGAACACAACAATTCCTTTAATACAGAATGGATGATAATAGTATCATGTACCGTGAACTTATTTTCATTTTGCATGTTGCAGTGTCTGAGATGTAAGAACATCAAAGTATATGCTAAAAGCTCTACATTAAAACCATGTGCTTGTTATTATAATTCAGTTTATAGTTAGAAGCTGTATTTTTTTTATTAAAGCATTTAATTTTTCATATGATACTTTAAAAGACATTTTTAGATTAAAAGCGGGTCATATGTAAGAGATATTGATTAGGATTTCATCAAAACCCTATTCATTGTTTGTACAGTTTACTTCAGTTAGTGCAAAGGCAGTCACTGTCATTTATGGTGAGTGAATAGTAAATTTAAGTTTAGGTTTCTCATCCATTATGATGTTGCAAAGTTTCCATAACAGAACTAGAGATATCCATTCATTTAAAAAAAAAAATATCCATTTGTAGTGTTAAAAATAAATATCAAATATATAAAGATAATTAAATGTCCACTTCTACATTTGATTTGGGTTCTTTTTTAAGGGTTTTATTAGTACATATTTTGCAGGATGCAAGTCCAGAGGCACAAGCTCTGATAAACTTACTGTTGAGGTGGGGTGTAGCAGAAGAACTGGGAATATTTTCTTCAAATGTGACTTAGGCTATGCTATTGTGATCAAACAGTTGTCTTGGTTTTCAAATGCACAGCTGCTTCTCACCTTGTTTCTCTGAAAGTCAACTTTAAAGTTTGCTTTGTCATAGAATCACATTGTTCACTTGTCTAGATTTTCAAGGCTAAGTGCTGGAAAACTGCAGTCTAACTTTTCCACCTTGGATCAGAATGCTGTACTCACTGTGGTAAATGGTGGTGGCTTAAGTACTCGAGAGACCAGCAGAATTAGAATATTTTGTGAATAAGGTGTCAGTCAGTACAAGGAAATGCTCAATGCATATAAAATCAGACTTTTGAAGGATTCTTTTATTTTTAAAATGTATGAAAAATGAGATCCTCCATTATTGCTCTTGTGGTAGACACACCTGCTTTCTGTACATCATACACTTGCTTGCATTCAACCTTATTGGGGTGAATGCTGGCTTTGATCACTTCATGCAATGCAAATTAAATTTAGGAAGGAAAAGCACTCAGGTAATGCAGCAGGACTTTAATCAATGTGCAGATCATGCCTAGAATTCATGAAAGTGTTGGAAAGGTGACCTCTCATGTGCTGTTCTATTTCTTATGCTCATCCACAGTGCAGGAGGCAAGAAGAGGGGCATGACAGTGTGCTCTGAATGTATTTATTTGATATTCAGTCTTCTAGAGACCGTAACCAGCTGATGCACGTTAGTGTCCTTCAGTTTCATCTAAATAATGTCATGACTCAGAATGGTGCAGAATCAGGGAATGGCCATGGTGCTTTGACTTTCTGCTTAGCATTTACTCTGCCATGATAAGCTCTGTGGAGCTGAAACCCTCAGTCTTTATTTTTTTCCCCTTGAAAACGGAAGGAGTTTTTAAGAGGGACAGAAGGGGTGACAGGTGCCCATCTTGCAGAATTTTTGGGTTATGTTGAAAACAGAATTTACAGAAACTGTCACAAGTGCTTATATGCATATATGCATAATATTTATGCAATATTTTCACTATATTTGGCATACCTCTGAGCTTTCTAGGGCTTGTATGCTCTTTTTATAAAGATTCATTCCTGTTTGTATAAAATCCTTCACTGAATATGCTGTTTTGACCTTGCCACTGACCGGAATTTTAATCCAAAATAAGCATGGACCATTACAGCTCTTATTACCAGTCCTGACACTTAGATAATCTTGTATCTCTCAATGTAGGTCAAAAATGAGAATGTTTTTGATTTTGGTGGATTTGATATTACATTAATTTAAAGGGCCTGATACATCCCTGCAAATTGTATCATACTGTATTGCTTTCTTTTGGAACAGATACCTGTTTTATTTTCATAGAGGATACCTCATCTAAACTTAATGCACTTGAGACAAGCAAGTCAGACATGTTTGAGACTATGATGGCTGCTAGCATCTCTATCTACTAGTCTAGAAGAACCATAAATTAATTTGCTATTATTAATCCTATCTTCAGAGATTAAACATTATTCCAATCTCATAAAATAAAAAACATTTGAAGTTTGTTGCACCAGTTTTACTTACAACTTTGTGGATATATTGTACAATATGATGCATATAACACACAGCAGCCTAGTTTGTTCATCTTGCATCTGATTTAATTTAAAAGTATCACTGTCATGTTAGAAAAGATAGCTTAGAGAAAAGAAGTTACATACCGTTGACCATAGACCCAGATAATGCAGCTCAGAGCTTTGTTTTGTCTCCAACTCTCTCTTCCCTTCCTCTCTAAAAGTCCAAATAGCACCAAATCCTAAGTTCTCTTCTGCGCTATCTCTTCTGTGCTGAATTCAGCTTCCAGCTTATCTGCTGAGGCTGTCTTCTTACTAGTCATCTTTTGTAGGATTTACTTTCATTTTAAACCAAGGACATTTATTTTCATATCATTTCACCTGCCATGTCTGCGTCCTCTTCTAAACTGCTCATTTCTTCTCTTCCTCATCTGTACAGCTGGGGAATGAGGAGTGCTTCTTTTTGTCTTCATCTTCCTCATCACAGCATGCTTGAGACCTCCTGGTAATCACTGCTTCTTAGGTCGTGTTCTGTTACCTGCAGTGTTTGAAATGTCTTTCCCTATCATTCATGAAAACTTTGTCTTAAAAGTGCTCTTGATGAGCACACGGATATGCTCTGATATATTAAGAGAATTGTGCATCTGTTTTTAGTACTTTTGTTTTTGTCTTTTTTTTCCCCTGTAATATAAAAAGATATCCCCTGCTTTTTTTTTTTTTTTCCTTTTTTATCTTTTAGTTGGTAGTCTGACAGTGATAGATTGTTCAACAGTGTGTTCAACAGTGGTTTTAAGCACTGTGAGTATAGTCTGTTCTTTTCCATGTCTTGGACTTATATATTCACCTTTGATCCCCATTACAAAGTTATATATTTGCCTAAGGAATGTTTGACATTTAATATAGTCTGTCTCTATTTTGGGATCTTGGAGTTTGCTTTTATAAGAAGAAAGCAGCAGCAATTTTATTTGCTATTGAAAAGCACGTGGATGGAAAATTTGGCTACTGTAATGTACAACTTGCATTTATCATAGTTACAGAGCCTTGGATAGTAAGGTGCAGTACAAATGCTTTACTGACCTCTCTTTTGGATACACACTTCGAAGACTGACAAGCAGCAAAGCCATGAATGAGTTACGTAGGTCATGAAAGTGACTGAGTTTGTAACAATACAGTCATGCTTTTGGTGTGTGCCAAAAATATGAGAAAATAATCTTATTAACAATGGATTTAGGGATTTTTTTTTTCTTGCTATTTTATTATCTAGGCACTTGCACAGACAGGTTTCCTTAGTAACATGAATATACTTGTTCCAGTCTCAAAGGATGAAAACAAATTTAATTTGCTGAACTCAAGAGACCCTTTTAAATATTCTAAGAAAACTTTTTTATTATTTTTATTATTTTTATTTTATGAACTAGAGTATAACAGTTAATAGGATCTGATATCTTGGGGCTGTGTTGGACATTGATGTTTTGTGCCCCACTGAGTGTCCCTAAAGCCCATACTGCTCTCTCGAATGAATAAACCAACTCCTGCTTTACAAGCATTGTACTGCATGTTCATGCTTTGCCCAGGAACGTTATTTCATCTGACTGTTGTGCTTGTCATTTTGGAAAGTAAGGATGCTTTGTAGTTTTTGTTTCAGATTTAAGAAAAAAAAAAAAAAGAAAGAAAGATAACGTGGATTAGAAAGTCTGAGCTCCAGCAGAGACTTGACTGTGGGCTATGAGAGCTTGGCTGTCACTCCAGGTTAGCATTTAGCAAAGTCTGACCTGCAGTTTTGCAACCATCCTGGAACTGAGCTTGGGATGAGCCCAGCAGCTGCTGACTATTTCAGAGAGCAGTCTGATTTTCCTGAGATTCTTCATCTTGAAACCTTTTTCATCCTTGTTTTTTTTTTTTAGCAAAGAGCTGGTTTTCTTACATTTGAAGATGTACTGCCTACAGCAGAATGATCATATCACACGCATGGAGAAGAATAATCCAGTTTGTTTTTCAGAATGGAATTTCAGCTTTGAGGAAGATTTAGTCTTGCCATTCAGAGTTTTTGAAGTGCTTGCCTTTTGAATATCTTCATGTATCAGTCTAAGATTTCACTGGGCAACATTTGCCCGTTCTGATTAAGTACCTACTAGAAATAAACATATGGTAATGGCTTAGTGAAATCAGCATTTCCCTTCTGCACTCAGTGCCAGTGAGTGAATAGTACATGTCAAAGTTTAGTTTTCTTACTCATGTCCAATATATGCATGTGTGCTTGGGATTGGTACTGTGCTACTGAGAAAGGAAAATACAGCTGCAGGCTTTTGAAGCTGGAAAACTAAGCCTATAGAAGAAAATTTACGCGAATCACTTAAATACTCAGAGATGACCACCTGGAATTTCCTTCTTTTTGAACATCTTTTAGGAGGTGAATAATTGGTGGAGAGTAGTACCTACAAATGTGATTGCTCTTCTCATATAGGAGAAAAATAATGTTGCTAAATTCTGTAAAAGCAGGGTTGAACTCCTAAATTAATTTTTTTTCACTGAATCATGTGGTGGTTCAGTTAAAAAGCTATGGATAAAGTGGAGGAACTTTTTCTGATTTCCAAGGCACCGATAAAACAGCAGGTGCTTGATTTCATACTTGATCCTGCATTTTCTCTACTTTTTCAGTGCAGGAAAGAAAGTAAAAATCTCACTTGAAAATACCTCATTTATTAGACATTAGTTTTTTGTTAAAAATCCAGCCATCATCTTGCCTTCTAACCTGTTGTGGTTATTGGCAATAGAAAATAGCATATGTGAAAAGCCTGAATTAGCTCAGGACCAGCTATAAATATTGTGAACATGAAGGTGGGTTAAAGTTATCAACATCTCCTTTCCTGCCTTGGCACAAAACCTCTCTCCCTGCACACAAAATATTAAGCTTGGCCACCAGGCAGGATTTCAAAGTCTCTAAGCTTTAATTTGTTACTGCGAAATTGTATGCATTTAAATTATCTATGGGACACTAGGGTTGAAAGCTTTTTTGTTACCTACGTGTTATGAATATGAAAAACCCCTATTATTCTATCAAGAAAGTAACAATTTAAATTACTCTACACACAGTATAATGCTCTCCTGAATTGTTTCTAATGAAGGTTGGGTTTATGAGATAATATGCTATTATTGAATGGTTGCTAGCTGCTTTATAAGCTTTATACATTTGGCAGTTCAAGAGGAAGCAATTCATTTACACAAAAATTTATTTCCTACAAGCAAAGCAGATCATTCCCACGGCCATCTACAGAAGTGTTTTGGTGGATTGATAACATTTCAGTAGTCATCTTTTTTGAAACATTCATGTTCTTAAGCTCTGAATACAAGGTGTAACAGCAAGCGTGTTATAGATAGAATGGGACTTTCATATCTTAAAACCAGTCCTGCTGTTTTCAGGACGTGATAGGCTAGTTTTGAGGACAAATAGGGCAAGATGGAGAGGTGATATCTTGGTTGAAATCCAATTTGTAGTACAGTACATGGCAGTACATGAACAGAGGGGAAGTCTCTAATGCCCCCTGCACAATGAACGCTATTTTGCTTGACAAGATGCAGCATTTAGCTTATTGGGAATTCACTAAGTCAAGGTAAATTACATTTCAGCAAGATAAATTAACCTCAGAGTATTTCACGCTACTGAGACTTGGAAGCTCAAGTTGGATCATTTAAAGTTAGTTTTGGTATCATCTGTAAACTGCTCTGCCTTCTCTGGCAAAAATATCTGCTGAAAATATGTACGAGCTTATTTTGTAAGGTTATTTTTGGCCACTGCATGACATACTGCCCTTTACACAAGGCTTACCAAAGATCTGAGGCTCAATCTTGTAACCGAGGCTCTTCAGATGAAAGCTAATGAAAAATCTTTTGGATTTCATTATAGCCAAAGTTTTTTGGTGTGTTTATTTTTTGATACTGACGTTTTGGTGCTTTTAAGCATATCTGCACTCAAAAGTTAAAGCAGGTAGCAGTATGATGTGACACATGCAGTAGCATCCTAAATTAGTAGATTAGAATATCTGTATTCACAGTAACATGGAAAAGATCATCTGAGTCGATTGTACCTTTAGAAATGGCTTTGAAATGCACGTATTATAATATATGAACCTTACCTCCGTAGGAACACAATCCAAAAAAAGCAGAAAAACAGAATATCAAGTTTTGAAATGCCAGAATGCAGAATGATATCTGTAGAAACTTTATATAGCTTTTTTGACTGTACAGTTGGAAAGGTTTTAGTTACCAGATCTTGTGCAGGTTTTTACCTCCTGCAGGATCCCTGTCTTTTGTATTATATATGTATATAAGTATATGGATAGGTATATTCATGTATATTTATATATACATAGTATAAAAGCATAGTGAATATACGTATTTGGCTTATATGCATTTACACATGGATGTGTTTATCATGGGGTTAATAATTCAACTTTTTTTTTTTACACTGGATCTTATGGTACATGGCCCTATGCCTTATTTACTTTGCCAATTGAACCACAAAGGCTACAACATTCCTAATTTCCTTATGTTCTCCTTTGTTATATTCTTTAGTGGTAGTAGTAAACTGCTTCACAAACCCTAAGGAATTTATCTTCACAGGGATCTTAAGTGTTTCCTTATTGCCTATTTCTTACCCATTTTTACTGCAGAACAGAAGCACAGATTTAAAATAGAGAGTATTCACTAATTTGTGTGTGAACTTGGTCTAGTTTTCCACTGGTCTTGGTACCAGCTCAATTCCTAATGATTTGAATGCATCAGTCAGCGTTTCTGATTTTAGAAACCCTTAAGCTGGAAGTCACTGCACTCTGGCATTTTTTCTTTTCCTCTCCATATATTTGCTCTATTTTTATACCCTGACTGAAACCATCAGCTGTTGATCAGTACTGGTACAAGGGTAGAAGGATTGGTTTTGGTACTACTATTCCTATTTTCTGTAGGACAATAAAACAAAAAGAATGCCATGATTCATTCATGGCATTTTTTTTTCCCTGATTGGAAAGTAACCACAGATTGTCTGGTTGTGTGTTCACTGCTCAACATCAAGTCAGCACTAAATCATTCTGTTTCTTTAGCGGCAAAATCACTTGCTTCATTACCATGCAATTAAATGAAAATAAAAATAATAATAAAAAAGAAAACTAATGTATAAAGTCAGGCAGGTGCCAACTTGTGGCTTTTAGGTCTTAAAAGTACTCAGGCTCTAGGCAAGATCATATTAGTATAGGTAAGTCTTGTGCAGAATGAGCATTAGATTTGTGCTGTTTGGGGCTCCCACATACAGCATTTATTAGCTTCATTGACCTTCATTAGCCTTATTTCCTATTTTGTAGAAGTCTGTGTGAGCCAACCCCCTGCATGTACAGAGACTGTTCCCAAGGAGTGCAATGATCAGGATGTGCAAATAGGGCAGCGTGTGGCAGTTTGTGGCAGTTGGTGCAGACAGGGTGAGCATGGAGGGCATTAAGCAGGCTATTCTTCTCATCTCTGGCTGCGAGGGTGCAGTACTCTATTGAAACTAACATGGTGACCACCTGCCACAACAGCTGGGCTGAAGCAGCAACCCAGATAAAAGAACCACAACATTTCTGGGCTGATGTGTCCATCCAGATGGACCTCCAGAGGAGTGAAAGAGCTGCCCAGACCTCCATTTGTGGGCAGAGGCACTTCGACAAGGCTACTGGCAATGTTATCTTCTTTGAGGAGTCCTCATTGGACTGGCCGAAATGCCTCTACAACAATGCATGCAGCCTAGGTAATAAGCAGGAAGAGTTGGAAGCCATGGTGCAGTTAGTAAACTATGACCTAATTATGATGACAGAAGTGATGATCCACATGACTGGAGCATGACGATCATGTCAACAAGCTTTTCAGATGAGAGAGGGGAGGGAGATTTGCCCTCTATGTTGAGGCAGACAGAATGCGAACAGCTGCCTCTGAGAAACAAGCACAATCAGGTTGAGAGCCTGTAGGTGAAAATTAGGCACCTGACCAATAAAGTACATATGGTGGTCGGGGTCTACTACGGGCCACCTTCAGGGGAGATTCAGGTTGGGTGTTTTATAATAAATACTTCTCTGAGACAGCGGCCAGGCGCTGGAATGGGCTGCCCAGGAAGGTGGTGTTGTCAAACCTGGAGGTGTATGAGAAATGTTTAGATGTTGTACTGAGGGATGTGGTTTTGTGGGAACTATTGGTGATAGGTGGACAGTTGGACTGGATGATCTTAGAGGTCTTTTCCAATCTTGATGATTCTGTGATTCTATGAATTGCGGGGTGGGGGGAAGGCTGGTGACGCGCAAGGATGATCAAAGGGTTGATCACCTCTTCTACAAAGAAAGGTTGAGGGAATTGGTCGTATTTACCATGGAGAAGAGAATGCTCCTAAGAGAACTTGTTGCAGCCTTCCAGTACAGCTTACAAGCAGGAGGGGGACTGATGTTTTGCAGTCTGATAATGATAAGACAAGAGGGAATGTCTGTAAAGTAAAAGAGGGGAGATTTTGGTTAGATGTTAGGCAGATTTTTTTTCAACATCTTTTTTTTTTACCAACATTCTATGAATCAATTTGTATATGTAGATATTAATACTGCTCTATTATACGCTTCTTCAGATATTAAACATTTCTTGGTTTCTTACAGTTAAACAGATTTATAACATATGCCTTTCCCATGGAAAAGCGAGTCTCTGGAGTATCGTGTAAAGTAATGTTTATTTTTCCCAGTTTCAGATCCAATGCTAGTTAAATGCAGAATAGAGGTTACCTTATTATTATTATTTTTTTCCTGGAAATTACAACTGGCCTTGCCTTGCCATCAGGGGAGAATTCTTATGTGGAAAATTGTAGCTACATTGAATTGAGCAGTGCTATAATCTGACTTGAGGATTATCCATTTGACTATTGAATTCAAAGTGTTCCTATTGTTTGTGAAATAAGAGGCAGCTAGTCATCTACGTTTATTGGTGCTGACATTTTACAGCCTGTTATTTTTATTTTAAAATAAAAAACGAAACAAAGCAAACCATCCACAGGGAATACAGTTTTTTTTTTTTTTTTTGGTTGTTCTTTAAACTTATGGTATTTTATTGTTAGATGCTATAATTAAATGTTATGTGATGATCTTTCAGTACAAAATGCTTTCATGCACTCACTTGCCAGTAGGAAAAAATGATAGATTCAAGACTACTTTGATCTTTATCCTCCCTACTGAATAGTTTTGTTTGATTTTGATGTCCTGCTGTTTATTTGCTAGCTCACATGGTCTAGTATGATAAAAGATAAAATCAGAAGTTCTAAATCACCTACCAGCTTTTGCTGAAGCATTTATCAGTGTTTCTTACTCTTTTTCTCAGTTGACATGTTCTGCTCAATATCACCAGTCCTCTCTTTTGGCACTGAACTGGGTACTTCTACTTCAGAAATAGTGTGTTGTATTTATATTTGTGCAAGGTTCTTACTATTTGATGCCTGACATTAAAACATAACATCTCTGGATTAGCTAGTGCTATTACTTCTGTCACACAAAGGTACTGCCTGCTCCCTTCTGTAATCGGCTATTTCATGACTGACTGTTTGAAGAAGTAGTCCATGGTGGAAATTCCTTATTAGCCTCAAATGATAAGTTTGTAGATTTAATGGCAAATAAAGTTAAGGCATCTGCAAGGATTTAACTCTGTGGTTATACATACAATCTGAACTCTTGTTGGTTACTGAAGTACTAGTCTCAAGGTGAGCATAATTCAACTGAGAGCAAGGCCTTATTTAGATGCTATCTCTTTTCTGCATTCTTACTCTAGAGCACTGAGTTTCCCACATATTTTTTTCTCTCTTTCTCTCTCTTTCTATATTATATATATAGATATATTTGAATGACAAAATGCTTAGCTGCTGCCTAACATGCAGGAAGTATGTTATGACAGTATTTCAGTCACATAAAATGTTCCCTGACACTAGGTAAGAAGTTACTGTGAAAGAAGAGGATTTATTCCATCACATGCCCCTTTAGTGTTGTATTCTCTACCTTGATCAGTTAACATCATCTCATTCTGGGTTTTAACTGAATTTAGGGAGAACTTTAGTCGGCATTATTTGTTATTATTCAACTTTATGCTTCATGCATTAATCAGAATCTTGGGTTTTATGATGTTCTTTCTTTTATTAAAATGATAATTTTGGAGTATACAAAAATGGAAAACAAATTAAGATGTATTGAAAACCTTGGAGTTGGATGAGACTTATTTGGCAATATAAACACATGTTCAAAATATCTTGTTTCCTTTCACTTCATACTTCATGTGAGTGATTACCTTAACTCAGCCTTTCCAGTGAGTTGACTGTCAAGGCAAAACCAACAAAGAGCATCTCATGTACTCAAGGCAGAAGTCCATACCTGTATTTGCAGTATTGCTTTTGAAACTATATTTTCATCCTGGCAGGTGAAAGCAGACAAGAAAACAGAACAGTAGTGCTGTATTGACAAATATCTAGCATAGCACTGGTGGTACATTTCTAATAAGGTGAGGTAATACATGTTTTCAAATGGTTTGGAATAACTGCCCTGCTGCAACCTATCGCTGTTTCATGTTCTGCTACCTCTAAGAAATAAATACAAACATCATTCACCACTCTATATCCCAACTGTAAGCCAGGATCCGATTTATAAGAACAGAATAAATATAACCTTAAACTTCTCTACAGAGATACTATTGTTAATTAAATGAAAGGCCTTCCCATATATAGTGCTAGCAGTTCTAGCCCTGCATCCTTTCTGCAAACAGCATACGGCATTGATGGATAAACTCAATTAAAGCTTGAGCATTAGGGAAATAATGTGGTGAGCTGAAATGATCTTTACCAATCCACCTTTAAAAACTGCAGTAAATATTTCAAAATGAAATGTTCGTAAATTATGCTGAGGATACTTATTAGTGAGTTTGGATGGAAATTCAATTCAACTATTCTAAGTTAGTTTGATTTTTGGTTAGACAAGGGTATTTACTTTCTCTCCAATTATGTTACAGTATTTTACAGATGGATTAAAAACTGAATGTTTTTAAAAAGAGCAAAAAAAGAAAACATTTCTGCTTTTTCCATGGATAAAAAAGAAGTGGTACCCCCCCTGCTATTTGATATTTTCTTGCAGTTTGTCTTTTTCAAGGCAACCAATATTTTTGCACAGCATGGCTAGTATCTAAATATATATATACTTAATTGTTATTACAGTGCTAACTCTGAAAAACATCAGAAATTAAGAGAAAAATAATATATATGTATATGCATACATATATGTACACAGCCCTGGTAAGCTGAATTACTTCCTCCCAGAAAGTTCAGTCTGTGTTTGGGAACTGACCTATTGATTGACACACACACAAAAGCAATAAATTGATTCAGGAAAAAAAGGAAAAAGGGAAAAAGTGGAACTGTTTTGTTAAAAATTCCTGCATTCATTGTGAATGAGAAGTCGTTGCCCTTGTCATATCTGACTGTACAGAGGGCACTGACTTTCACTGTCTCTCTTTCACTAACTTAGCTTCATAGGAGTGCTTAAAAACTGGTTTAACCTCTGAGGCAAGGTTTTTATCTGCATACAGGAAGTTGTCAAACAAAAGATTCATCATAAAGGATTTTTGCATTCCATCAGTCTCCTGAAACTAGACCTGCTTTTCTGGATTGTTCTCAAGCCGTTCCAAATTGTGATGCTGGTAATTGGACAATCAAGGAATTATAGATGAAGTGTTAAGCCATCTATAAAGGACAGTTCTTTTTCTCCTCTGGTCAAGTGCCTTTTACTTGAGTCCTGATTTTTACTTTATATAGATTTGGATTTTAATATGGTTTACAAGGAAAATCTATGTGTCAAAGATTTAACCTTTAGGTGATTTTCTCATACTTAAACGTTCAAAACAGAATTTTGCTGAAAATTCCATCCTTAACACTTTTTATTATGTGGTGTTCATGAACAGAAATACTGATTTTTGTCAGTGAAATATTTCAAAAGACATTTAGATCATCATTTAGATTTATCTTATTAGGCTTCACACTGGCTTTATTTTGGACTTGTGTATATTTCATAGATTCAGATGTCTTCAAAATGTTATTCAGATTCAAGATACGATTTCCTGCTTGATTTTGCCAGGGTGAAATTGAAAAAATGCACACTTTGGTAAGAAGCTGCATTCATAGATGACTATTTACCTCATACTGGAAGTAATTCAGGTTTCGTAAGATAGAAACCTGCTAATTTAAGGAAGGGGAAAAACCTTTAATAGTACATTGAAAGCAGATTTATTGAAAAACAAATCCTCGGTCAATGCTTTTCTAGACTTTCAAAAAAGCAGTTTTAATGTGAACACACATTTTCTCCTGTCTATATTTATTAAAGTCGTGCTAAAATGATAATGGAAAAGATGTCTGTATATGTGATGAGGTAATATATTTAAATCACTCTTCTCAGAAGATTAGTGACATGCAGTATTTTAAATCTTCTAATCTCACTGATGGGTGCATAAGGAAGACTTGCACATCTAATGGCTTTTGTTTAATTAATATGCAGTTATCTTTGTGTTTGGGAGGATTGTCTAGTGGCTAAGGTACTTGACGTAGACTCAGAAAAGTAAAATAAAAGAAAAATAAAATGCAGAGCTCATCATTTGTGCCATAGTCTGGGTCATCTCCATTTCCCTGTGCCCCAGTTCTCCATCTGTAATGTAAAGATATTTCCCTCCGAGAGCTTTACAAGTCTAAAGAAGTGTTCGTAGTTGTGACAGATGCAAGAACTGTGGTAAAGTGGCTGGCTTCTGTCTCCATAGAGAGACATTAAAGTCAGGCAGTTTGGGAGAATATCTGCCAGAGAACATTAGCCCTATCTCTTACAGGAGGAACTGATGCACCTAACCATCACACAATGAACTGGCGACCTTTACAGGAACATCTGCTTCAAGTACAGAAGGGGCAATTTATAACAGTCTTTGTGTAACCAAATTATCCTTGTCAGATGGTATGGTTGTGTGAGACTCGATTAAGTGAATGTTGGACAGTATCGTTGGTACCAACTTTAAAGGCACGACTAGCCTTTTCTAATCTGTCTATTGAATAGACAGAACTAGGCCATAGTCAGGTAAGAAATATTTCTTACTTATTCTTATTCTATATACTTTATTTTAAAGGAAGAATGAGAATGATTTTTCAGTCACACAAACACAGACCGTGAATATACCTGAGAGCATGAAATAAATGCCTCTGCCAGGTACTTGGCCCCTGCTCAGCAGCTGCTGAGCCTTACTATTTTGCATGTGGGAATGCTTCTCAGCCAGGTGTACTGATGGAATTTCACTGCAAATGACCTGGCTGGAGGCCCATTTTGGACAAAGATGCACAGGTAGGATTTTAAGCAAGGTGCTCTCAGCTTTCATCAAAGTAGATTTTTATTACTGATACCTGAAATAGAATATCTTACACAGGAATATTTAGTTATATCCAAATCCCTCAATGGAAATTAAGGTTGCAACCATTCATAGGGCAAGGCACTGTACACGATTGTCCAGTTATTTACAAAAACAACTGTGTTCTCCTTTTCATGAAAATCAGGACTATACAGTGAACTACCGAAGAGATATTGCTGATGGTGAACAGTTAGCCATGTGTTTTTCTTGGGAATATGAATACTAAAAAACAAGTTCTCAAGTCACAAATTATGCCAGACTCCTTCAGAAGCACAGTTTGTGAGGTGGATGGAAATGTATCTGACATTTCAGTTCTAAAAGACTAGCCTTATTTTTGTGAACTGTTTCTGCCTGGAAAAAAAAAATAAAGTGACAAAACTGGTCACACAATTAGAGTTGAGCATTGGACAAACCACCATCACTCTATCAAATGGTGAGGGAACCTCTGATGTGTTTGCATGCCAATGTAGCATCTGCTGATAATAGGTTGATGAATCAGATGGGGTTACAATGTTTGGATTCATGATAACAGTTTGAGCATTTTGTCAAGACTACAGATAATGCTTTTTCCCTCAGTGCTAAAGATCTCTTATCCTTTCAGAAAGAAAAACCAACCTTGAGAGGTGCACCAAAGTTGGAGTAATCTCACCTTTTATCAGACATCTGCAGTATCATGGCCGTGCCTACTGTGGTCCTGGAGACACTTGATGTGGTCAATAGAGAAACATGGTTCAGAAGATAAGTGGTACATTTCTACGTTATGAGGTTATAAATTATTCTGTGGAAACACATACTTCTCCAGTAGCTATAAAGTAGTAATAATTGGCTTAGAGAAGCGTATTTACAGTGAATGGAGTTAAATTCCATCTCTGCTGTATTTACTGAGGCTCTACAGAGAGACAAGCACCCTTTTGAACCGTTAGAACATCACAGAGTCCAGCACTTAGCAATTAGTTATTCTGAACGTATTAAACAGTAACTACTCATAATCTTATGTTTCTATAAACCCTTAAGAAGGGCTGGAAAAATATTGCAGATTGGATTGTAAATTGCTTGCAGATAATATAAAAAGTTTTGATTCTTCAATGAACTTATAATATGTTGGATTATTAATGTGGTGATTTCTCACAGTGTATTCATATAGGTGGCAATAATACCTTGAATATAAAATCAAGTTTCTTCAAGATGCAGCAAAGCACGCAAGTACTTGGCTAGCTTTAAGCATTCCAGTAGATACATTTATGTCACAGATGCCTCAAATGCAGGTGTTTTAAGTACTTCCAATGAGCTAAGGCCTGCATGTGTTCATATCAGAGCTTCACAATTTGGGTGTGAGCAACAAATGAGCCAAGCAAATGTAGACAGCCCTGCAGCCACAAAACATGAAAGTCAAATTTTGGCCTGGAGAAAATTCTAAAACAATTGAAGAAGTGAAACATTAATATTGATATTTTTCATAGTCATTGTGCATAAAGAAGATTATGTAATGAATAAAAGATAAATGCTTTCAGTAAAAAAAAAAAAAAAGATTTACATGAAATTGGAAACGTATTAACGTATGAGATTTATCAGTTCATATACTCTGTGCCAAATGTGCTTGAAGCATGATTGTCTAAAAGACTTAAAAATACATGATCACTCCAAAGAAAAAGCATTTATAATTTAAATTAACATAATCAGTGCTAGTCCCTGTAAGTAGTCAATTTTGCAGTTAAGTAATTTTAATTATTAAGTAGCGCTAAGCTTACATCACAGAGGTTTCTATAAAAACAATAGCTACAAATAAGATTATATGGCATACTAGAGTTAAGAAAGATTGTGTCATTCACTGGTTGGGTTTCTTTAGGCCTAACAGTCTTCAAAGAAAACAGGTCAGCCTTTTTTTTTTAAATAAGTGACCATCTTTATCATTAGCTTTCTGATTTGTAGTCTGTCATTTCAAAGATTTACTCTGGACATTTTACTTGAATATCATAAAGACTTGAACCAATAATAAAATGAAATGAGCAAGTGAGGATTTTAAATGAGCAAGAAATAAGACTTCATAGCAGACAGTGTAATAGCTCCACTGAAATCAATAGGCATTCTCACATGGAATAACTACTGAAATAAGACTCTTCATAACCCAATAATAATTTATTTGGCTAGTGATTCAAATGAGCACCTGTAAACTACTATTCTGAAAGAACAAAGGCTTTTTTTCCCCCCAAAAAACATAGAACACTGCTAGTTCTGTATTTCATGGCTTATTCAAAAGAAGGTTTTAAGTAAATTTTAATGGAACCTGTGAAGGATTTTTCAGTGTGTGGCTTATGTATCACTGTAAGTGCTGGATTTTTCAGCAGCAGCTTGCTAACTGTTTTTTTTTCCTCACTCTAATCTATGGAATACTTGGAATAATATATGCAAAAATCTATGAAGTGTCAGGAAAGAGCCAATATACTTCTCCGGTATGCGTGTACTGAATATAGCAGGTAAAACCATTCACTGTATATAACTGCCAAGGGGTTTTGTCATTTTTTCTACCTGTGAATTATCCACAACCTGATAATGATTTTTTAAGTGAACGCTTGTATGTTATGTGGTTCATCAAATAATCTTACAATCAAATTAAGCTTGTAGAATTTTGCATGTATTCACGTGAATACAATTTGCAGAAAGCGAGAGTCATGTTTGTTACAGAGTTCTCACGAAATCCTATGTATACTGTTATTTCTTTACCTAATGTCTGCAAAGAAGACCACAGAACTAATTCAGTCTTCATAAACAGGATACGTGTTAGGTTAGGTGGAAAAGAAACAAAAAAATGTAAGCGTGTTAAAACCTTTACAGTCTCTTGTCTTTTATATTAAAAGAGCACCATATACAACAGAATATTTACCAGTACTAGAAATTAAAGATTGATGAGCAGCATTCACAGTGCCTAACTCCTATAACCAAAATCTTTAGTATCCTTCTTTTTTGAGTATTGGAAAGGTGCTTGTAAGGCAAAACGGTCAGTCACATTTAACTAGTTTATTCTTATATTTAGTATTGCCATTCTAAAACTTCCTCTGAGAAGTCCTTTACCTAAATATAGAATTCAAATATATAAAACAGCTTCAAAAGCCTGGAATTGTCTCTCTCTTTTTATGGTCTTAGTGTTCAAATGTTGTCACATTTTGAACTGTCATCTTCAGTTCTCTCTCTCTCTCTCTATATATATGTATATTTTTTGCTAGATTTCTTAAAGAAATGATGTTTTAAGACCTCTCTTTCAGTGCATCAGTCTCTCTAATAACTTTTGAACTCAGCAGGCAATTTCATTCAGATTAGAGAGAACTGTCAAAGTCTCAGCTCTTTTTTTTCCAGGGTTGGTAAAAAGAATGCAAAGAGAAGAAATTTTAGCATCTTTAGCAAAGGAAAGGCTGTAGTAGAATATGTTGTATCTCATGTGTGGCAGCAGTCAGCATGCTATGTTATGTGTGGTTTTGTGTGTAACAATTGTAAGAATAAGCATTTATTGGATTTTGAGAAGAACCTGAGAGTATTGAGCTTTATAAGACTCAGTCTTATTAATTTCTTCAACAGAGGTTTTATTTTGTTTTGCTTTTAAATGAAAGTCAATAGTCTCTAAGGTCCATTTCAATACAGAAACAAGGAAAAATCTTATTCCATTGTGCTTTTCGTGATAGAAAACTAATTCCTACTAATATTGCTCTTATCCCAACTGTAACTTCAAGCAAGATGAGCGAGATAAATATGTTGACTTGTGTAATGTGATTCAAGAGGCCAAAAGCAGTGCAGGAGATTTGGGATATAGCACCTAGATATCTAGATATATTCTCCCTTCTGATACTCACCTTTACTCCTCACATAATGGGATATTTCCAGGGGAACCTATACCTTCTCACTGTAACAGAAAATAACTGATGAGGTTCAGAAAATGACTTTCTATTTAAGAATCTGTCACAGCAAACAGATTTTTAAAAATCATATATTTAAGATTGGATAATAATCATTTGAATAATATGAATCTCATGCAGAGATAGATCAGTGAAGAGTGAAGGCCAGGCAATGAAATTCAGTTTGTGCATTTGTGAAACACACACTTCTGACTTCCCTTCCCTTACCTCTTCATTTGAATTCTGAAAGCTTAGATTTGTCTGAAAGTGTCAATCTGCTTTTCACTGTGAGGGAGGACTGTTTGTTCCCAAAGAACAATTGTATCACTCCAATTTATAGAAGGGAGAGGAGATTCTTTTAATATATGTATACCCAATGACGAGATTAAAACACAATGAGTCAAATGTTTGCCCAGTCAGTGTATTACAAATCCCAGTCATTTAGGGAGATGGGGAAGGGAAGGCAGGCAATAGAAAAGATAGGAAATAAAAGCAATGAGTCTTTGTAGGAAGAAAGAGAGGTAAAGGAAGGATAGGAAGACCCAGGGAATTACAGGCTGGTGAGCCTCACCTCTGTGCCTGGGAAGATCACGGAGCTGAACCTCCTAGAAGCTTTGTTAAGGCACGTCAGAGGCAGAGGTGATTCGGGGCAGCCAGCGTGGCTCTACCGAGGGCAGATTTTGCCTGACCAATCTGGTGGCCTTTTACGATGGTGTGATGGCATCAGTGGACAGGGGAAGGGTGATGGATGTCATCGTCCCAGACATCTGCAAAGCCTTTGATGTGGTCCCTCACCACATCCTTCTCTCTAAATTGGAGAGGCATGGATTTGAAGAATGGACTGTTCAATGGATTAGGAACTGGCTGGCTGGACACATCCAAAGCATTGTGATCAATGGTTCTGTGTCAGGATGGAGCCTGGTCACAAACAGTGTCCCTAAGGAGTCGATCTAGGGACAGGTGCTCTTCAACATCTTCATCAATGGCACAGATGATGGCATCGAGTGCACCCTCAGCAAATCTGGATGACACCAAGCTGAGTGGTGTAGTCAATACACTGGAGGGAAGGGAGCCATCGAGAAGGACCTGGACAGGCTGGAGAAGTGGGCCCATGAAAACCTAATGAGGTTTAGTAAGGCCAAGTGCTGAACTTGGGTCAGGGCAATGCCAGGTATTTATAAAAACTGGGGGAAGATCTCTGCAGGTCTGCTCACAAGGAGAAGAACTTGGGGGTCCTGATGGACGGGAAGCTGGACATGAGCCAGCAGTATGCACTTGCAGCCTGGAAGGCCAACTGAATTCTGGGCTGCATTAAAAAAG
The DNA here is from genome assembly GCF_987193195.1 of Phasianus colchicus. Lineage (NCBI taxonomy): Eukaryota > Metazoa > Chordata > Aves > Galliformes > Phasianidae > Phasianus > Phasianus colchicus. The sequence goes on along the minus strand of NC_143439.1, from coordinate 14,797,847 downwards.
GGGTGGCCAGCAGGGAGAGGGAGGTGATTGTCCCCCTCTACTCGGCTCTTGTGAGCCCCATCTGCAGCATTGTGTCCACGCCTGGGGCCCCCAGCACAGGAAGGTCGTGGAGCTCTTGGAACTGGTCCAGAGGAGGGCACTAAGATGATCAGAGGGCTGGAGCACCTCTCCTGTGAGGAAAGATTAAGGGAACTGGGCTTGTTTAGCTTGGAGAAGAGAAGGATCCAGGGAGACCTCATTGTGGCCTTCCAGTACTTAAAGGGAGTGTATAAACAGGAGGGGGAACGGCTCCTGTTGGAAAATGATAGGCCAAGACGGAATGGTTTTAAATGAAGACAGGGGAGGTTTAGGTTAGATATTAGGAGGAAGTTTTTCACTCAGAGGGAGGTGATGCACTGGAACAGGTTGCCCACAGAGGCTGTGGATGCCCCATCCCCTGGAGGCATTCAAGGCCAGGCTGGATGTGGCTCTGGGCAGCCTGGTCTGCTGGTTGGTGACCCTGCACATAGCTGGGGGGGTGATATTAGATGATCAGTATGGTCCTTTTCAACCCAGGCCATTCTGTGATTTTATGACATGAAATAGGATACCATGAAAGTCCTATATAATGCACTGTTCATTGATCCATGCTAGCAATAGTAGCTGGTACAGATTCAATTTCATTTTCTTCGTATGAAGAGAACATAATACATAAGGAAAATTTATGAAAAAAATGAGAACTATTTTGAAAACATTTAAAAATTTACAATGGCTTTTAGACGTAGGAATTAAAATAGGGAATATAGAGAAACAGTAGCTACTCAAAAATACCTTTAAAAAGAACCCCACAAACTAATAGTAGGCTTTTGTGAGCATTTTATTTCTAGAAGGTTAATTTTTAGGACCACCGCCTATTATAAAATGACATTTACAATCCTTATTGTTGTGTTACATATAAGGTGATGGCACATCTTTAAACTCTAGGCACCAGGAAAATAATATTAAATCATAGAGTCATTAAGGTTGGAAAATACCTCCAAGATCATCTAGTCCAACCATCAGCCCATTTCTACCATGTCCACTAAATCACATCCCTCAGTGCCACGTCTATCCTTTTCTTGAAAACTTCCAGGGATGCTTTCAGCCAGTTCCAATACCTTATGACCCTTTCAGAGAAGAGTGTTTTCCTCATATCCAATCTGAACCTCCCCTGGTGCAACTTAAGAACATTGCTTCTTGACCTATCCCTGAGTTATTTTGAAGAAGGTGACACCCACCTTGCTACAATCTCCTTTCTCCTTTCAGACTGTTTTAGAAAGTGATAAAGTCTCTCCTGAGCCTCCTTTGAGGTGTGTAAAAATGTAAAGCAAATTGCATGGAATATGATCTTGATCAGCATCTTGGAAGGCCACACTTTTTCAAGTGTTTATGGAGTTTGAAGTTTTATAGTTTACATAGACCTTGCGATGCAAGGAAGAGGGTGAACTTTTCAGTTTAATCATATTGTGGATCTCTCCCTCGGTGTTTCTCTCTCAGCATTTTGTTACTTTATCATTTACTAGCTTAGAGAATACATACTTTTACTACTGTAGGATGAATGAAAATTTTTCTGGTTCTTCTCTTGAGCGCCTGGGATTAAAAAATCCATACCTTCTTCAGAGCAAAATATCTGCTTTAGGATAGCTCAGCAATCCTTGACCTTTCCTTACCTTTCTTGTTGTGTTAAACCAGCTTTCTCAATTTTACCACCGTTTTAGCCATCTTAGAGTAATCTGCTTCTGACAACTTGTTTACTTGCTGTGACTACTTCCAATGTGGGTAGTTCTGATACAGAATACAAATATCTGGAAGGTTCTTACTGCAAACAGATCCCTAGGTAACTAACCTATGATCCTGAGTGTTGTATGTGGAGAGCCAAACAATGAGTAGTGCAAACTGCTTAACTACTCAGAAGAAAATACATATATTATGTGCCTGAAATCGTACCCTTTTACTCTTCACCATGCTATTGGAGAAGGTCCAAAGGCGGGCCACAGAGATGATTAGAAGGCTGGAGCATTTCGCCTACAAGGACAGGCTGAGATTGTTGGGGCTTTTCAGCCTGGAGAAGAGAAGGGTCTGGGGGGACCTTATGGCAGCCTTGAAATACTTGAAGAGGGCCTACAGGAAAGATGGAGAGGAACTTTTTATAAGGGCATATAGTGACAGATGAGAAGAAATAGTTTTAAACTGGAAAAGGGTAGATTTAGACTGGATATTAGGAAGGAATTCTCTACTGTTAAGGTGGTAACACATTGGAACAGGCTGCCCAGAGAGGCTGTGGGTGCTTATTCCCTGGAAGCATTCAAGGCCAGGTTGGATGGGGCTTTAAGCAGCCTGATCTAGAGAGAGGTGTCTCTGCCTCTAGCAGAGGGGTTGGATCCTTCCAACCCAAATGATTCTTTGATTCAGACCTGTAAGTAGGTAGGTGCAATCTCTGTTTGCAGCAGCTCCACTAAAAAAATATAACCCAGTGGTAAGTGCTTCTAATCAACTTCTTTAAGTGACCATGTGTCTGTTTATTTCTAAAAGCAGAGCTGGGCAGGGATGCTAGTCACTGAGTGAATGTTTTTCTTCATACATAGTCTTTTTAGCACCAGGAAAGTGATATGAATCAAAAAGTAATCTAAGTGGGGCTGCCATCTCCATAGTTAAGAGAAAGTGGAGGACAATTGAGACCATGACTCATATAGCTTGTTTGAAGAAAGAGGAATGTTATTATATAGTGCTTACAGCAGTATTTGTGTAACTCACATTAGGCATCCAGCATCTACAAGATGTAAACACACATCTTGTACAGGAGTACAACACACACATCTTCAGGAGTAAGTCTGAATTACTGAATGCAAGGCTACTAAATGCTATTTTCACTCTTTATTTACATTTTACATCACTTGACGTTAGCACTTCTCTTTAGGCATTTAGCTAGCAAAGTTCTTCTGCTAGGCTTCTCCTGTTGTCAGCAGAAACACAGTATCTTCATGAATGCAGTTCAGTCTATCTGGTGCTTTGAATTGCACTTTTCATTGAATACTAGTGGAACATTGCTATGTAGTTTGTTGGCCAAAGTAGGTACCTACAGTATGCCTCAGCAAGTATCCATTATAGTGTATTTTGACTATATAGTGAAAGACTGTGTTGGATTTAGTCAATTTGTAGGCACAGACGGAGATACACACTGCATACTGCTTTGTCACTTCCTTCTAAGTGAGGGAATTCTGTGCATACAAAGTATATATCAGATTAGAAAACAGTATGAATTTGGAAAAGAACAAATATATCCAGACTTCAGGTGCCTTCAAATTAGGCAGGTGCTGTGCTACAACTTTCAGACTGCAGCTTTGGATTTCTTATTTCCATCATAATTTTCAAGTGGGTTATGCTCTGGGTTACTGGAACTAGATTCTTTGATGGTTCAGGCTTACAATCTATATTTTAATGTCAAAATGGTTAGACCCAAGTTAATCTAAACCAGTATCTTTTTATTTCCTGATACTGTTTCATGGCTTCTGTTAGATATGTACTTCATCATGGCTCTCGATGATGCCCTGGGAAGTTAAAAGCCAAAGTTCATATGGGTGTAATGTGCTGTTTAATATATTTCATCTTCTGCGTATGAAGCAAACCAGACTTTCCAAACAAGGAAAGGAGAGGAAAAGGAGAAGATATTAATTTGAATCTTACCAAGAAATTCAGGTGAATAAGTGTGTTAGTCAGAAAAGGGCAAAATTAATGGGGAAAGACATTGGATATTCAAGCTTCTTAGAGAACATTTAAGCAGTAGAAATAATAATAATAAAAAAAAAAATTATAAGAAGCGATTGAGAATGTCTTTAAAATATTAATTGGGTACTAAATGTGAATGGCACATACACAATACTTCCTATCAATAGCAGTAGCCTGAAATGACCATTTCAATCTCTGGAAGCCTTTAGAGTGTTCTTCCTTTTTGTCCCTTCTTTCATTTGATGTGCTTTGACAGAAGAACAAATGCCTGTGGCTACTTGTGGTGTGGCTGTAGAATCCCCATCAGACTCTGATCTATTTTTTAAGAAACAGTATTAGTTCTTCTGAATGGCATCCTGCTGGCGTTTACTCAAACCTCTTGGCTTGCTGGTGCTTACTCTGTCAATCTGGAGCTCTCCTGTAGGTCAGGTGGAGATTCAGATTGGTAACAGCTGTGCTTTTACATCATTTTCATTCACCTGCAGATCTTAGTATCATACACTTGCTTGAATTGAGCAATGGAGCCTGGTTGCAGTGTTGCTCAGCAGGTTGTCTCTCGTGGCACTGAATTCATATTTCAAGAAAGGTCAGGAGATTGAGCTTGTAGGTAACATGATATTGTATGTTGATTTCACTAATGACTGCCTGCATCTGATTATTGGCTACTTCAGGCTGAGTGCTCCGTTGTCCATGCTTTGCTCTGTGGTATAGATCCATCAGGTAAAGTAGCACTGTTTTGCTCTCACATAATATTCTGAGTGTATAAGGCATAGGACAAACTGTGCTTAAAATAAAGTTGCAAAAATAAGGAGCAGAGAGTGTGGACACACAGTAGAGAAGAAATAGAGTAAAGCATCTGCTGCTTTTCTGTGTGCAGGAAGTCCTGCTCCAATTGTTTGGGACTACAGAAGGCATAGCTGTCAGATCAAGGAGTTAGAAAGCAGGACATTTCTTTTCTGAAGATATGGTTTAATTTGAGAGAAGGTATATAAGTACTGTTTGTGGTGAAAACTGAACACTGATTTTAATACACTTTGCAGTATATAGGTCAAATCCTTAAATCATTCTTCTTGCAGGACTTGCTTGCATCTTGTACAGAGAATTGTGTTTACAGAAAATTTAGTAAAAACTAGCTGAAGGAAAATAAATACTATTTGAATGGAATGTAATACACACACCTCAAACCAAGATGTTTGGGAGATTTTTGCAAATTATGAAGCATTCAGAGAAGAATATATATATGTATATATATATATATTTGCAAAATCTGCAGAACTCAATTGACAGTAAGTGGAAAGGAACTTGTAAAATAGTCTTTTTCACAACACAAAAGGATTACATTGTCAGTGTTATTCCCACAGGAGATATGTTTACTTGTGCAGTAAGTCTACTAAAGTTGCAAAAGTTCATATGGCAGTGTAGCTTATTCTGTTGATGACAGACAGGATATATAATTATAATAAATGAAGAACAGTTATGATAAAATATCAGATGCAGGCTGTGAGTATTGAATTTATGCTTATATTTTTGTAGACTTTTTTTTTTTATTTTTAAATTATCATCTTAATCATAAAGCTACAGTGTTCATCTTTTACTTTTGTGACTGACGCTAGGGAGCTTTCAAAATTATAGATGTGGAATGGAAAGCTTAGTAAGAAGACTGATTACTACTACCAAGATGCAACATAACAGCAAGAACAACCTTAAAGTTGTCTTGTAAATGTATGGTCCATAGGAAAAAATGAAATAAAAGACCCAGGCAAAATACCTATAAATAGGGTTGCCACTGTTAAGAGTCTTACTAGAAAATGGTATCTGCCTCTGGAGAAATGTGAGAGGTTACACAAGGAAAAAAGTGTGTGTGTTTATATGTGTATTTAATATAGTTGGTCTTGGCATTGTCAACTGAGAAACAGCAGTGAAATAAGGAAGAGGAAATTGGTTTATCTGTAACTTGATTGCAAGCATTAACCCAAATCACAGTTCAGAAGTCATGCCACTTTTCTAGTTTTAAGATGAAATTGAGTTATAGAGAAGACAAATACTTACCTAAGGCTAGTGAACATAGCATTACATACATTCCATGCCTGGTTGGAGAAATCTATCCATGCTGCTTGATTTTGTGTTTTAGAAGAGGTTTTGCATGGAGTGAAAGAATTTTCACCACGGGAAGGACTGTCATTTGAAGAAGGTATCTGATAAGTGTTTTTCAAAAAAAATGGAAGACTAATTGTGCTGTAGCCTTGTTTTGGAGTGACAGAGAGTAGGTGATCAGATCTGGGAGGGAGAAATCAGTCATACTTTAACTTTTCTAAACTTTTCCCTAGAGCTGGGCATCATCTGCTGCAGTTGTAGCTTTTACATAGTGAAGTGGTAAGCTGCTTCATCTAAAATATAACTGCTTTTTCAATAGAGGTCAAACCAAAACCAAAATCTCTTGAGTAATTAGAAGAAAAATGTTATTTTATTCAGTGAGGATTTGGCATAAAAGTTCAGTTATAGTGCATGTGGCAACACATCTGAACATTTGTTGTGCAAAAAGCACTTGGCCCACTCACCAACCTTTTTGAAATACTGTAAGATAGTGAAGTTAGCACACTTAAATGCAAAAATTATTTAGTGTAGGGGAGTGAGGAAAGAGAATGATAAAGCTACTGCTAAAGGCTGGCCTGAGCATCTTATGCTTAGTAGTGGTGCTCTCTCAGTAGGGTTCCACTGCCTGCATGCAGGCCTGCAGCTCCTCTCCTCGGCTTATTGCTGCTTCTGGCCATGCTTTACAACCAGCAATTTATGGATTAACTCCAACTGCAATAAACTCTTTCAGACAATTTGACGTTAACTTGATGTCAGTAGCTTTAGAAAGCAATTAGTCATTGGCACTAGTGAGTCTCTCTGTGAACTTGAAAGGGCCACAGAAAGGGACATCTGCTTGCAGGGTGGGAAGGCAGGGACATGTTGAATGGACAGCCCCAGCCCCTGTCCTCAGGATGTCACCTGTCCTAGGTGGTGGCCACAGGCAGTGATCACTGGATTGGAGACCATTTGGGGTGGAAGCATGCAGGCCAGTTCTGTGGCTGTGTAGGGCTTGTCTGTGGCTGATCTCATGATGAGCACTCCTGCAGGGGGGATCAGGCTGAGCTAAAATGGCACTTGGATGTAGAGAGGAGATGCCATGTGAGGTTAAGCAGGGCCCTGGGGACCTTGATGGCAATAGGGGTGCAGATTCCTCTGCTTTAGTCTTTATAGGCTGTGGCGGACCACAAAGCAGTACAGATGGGGGCTGGCAACTGTGTGGGATGGCATAAGAGCAAGGAGGCAGAAAATTGAGTTCCAAGCCCGGGAACTGTGTTTGCTGCTCTGTAGCCCCATGCTCTGTGGAGGCCCACTCCCCTCCACTCTTATTGACAAGAAACCGTTCTCTATATTCATAAGAACATAATTACTTCCTAACACTAAATATCAATGTTGGTGTGAGTTCCATGCTGGCTTGCAGTTCTGCTTTCTGTAACAGTATCTCAATTATTTACTGACCAGGATAGATCAAGTGTGGTGTAGATGGGCTTAAAATGAAATGTAGCTCCTTTCCTCCTCTGCTTATAAGTGCAGAAGTTTACCATTAATGCCATTAATTTAGACTTACTATGAAACACCTACTAAAGCAATTTTTCAATACTTCCCCCCTAACACACACATACTTCCACTGCCCTTGCTAAACTTTGTGATGCTCTCTAATTTAGCAGGATAAGAAAAAAATCATCAATAATGTGTTTAACAACAAAAAAAGTTGTTTGACACTGGAATAATATTTTCTGAAGAGACGTGTGTCTACAAGTTGAGGATTAGTTATTTAAGCTGTCTTAACACAATTTAAATTGCAAATGTAAACTATCAGAAGGAAACACCCGTAAGCGTTAAATCAGGCAACTGCTGATTTTCAACCAAATCAATAATTTGTAACAGGACCGTAATTTGTACCATCCAATCAAACAAATAAGGACTATTTTCTTATTACCATAAAAGCAATAAAAAGACTTGCATGGCATTCTTTCCCTATTTTGTCTTTCATTCTGCACCATAAAGATAACAAAGTATGGTATACTCTTAGAACATGTTGTTTTACTCTCTGTTTTTCATCGCTATAGTCTGGAGTATATTGTTTTTTAATTTGCTGATGGAAACCATCAATTAGAATTAGCTTGAGGGCTGTGGGAGGATAACAGCAATAGATGTGAAGGGAACAGAATAGTACCTAGCATAAATTAATGATGAATCGCTGTGCATCTCATTGACTTGGTGGCAGGGCTTATTCTATGTGTAAATAAAGTACTGTTGCAACAAAAACTGGGAGAGTAGGAGGGATTGGTTAGTGAAATGTCTAATTATAGTCACTCATCTTAGAATGAAGAACTCTACATCTCTGATAAAAACATGATGAAAGAAAAAATGTTTTTCCAAATGTTAACATCTTATAGATGGTCTGCAGCCTTTGCAAGAATATTCTGATGCCATGTCACTTACTGAGTCTATTTGTGGCTAAAAAACTTCCCTTAAAAAAAAAAAAAGAAAACTTGGACAAAAATTATCCATTCTATAACTTTTAAAGATGCTTTCCGTTTTGAAATTCTATAATGGTTGCACTTGCAACCATTCCAGGTGAGAGAAAATAAATCTGTCTCACTAAGCATCCACATAAATTTGCTGTGTCAGAATTTCAGTCAACCTGGTTTTCTTTTCCTCAGTTCAAGAGAGAATTGGAGTACGTTCAGTTATATCAAGCAATGATGATCAAGGTAAAGAAGGAGCTAATCTTTGAGCTACTTTCATGGTCAGAGTGAAAACTTGTGGCTTATCAAAGCCTGAAAATATCCACATGCCCAAATAGGTGGCTGTTCAAAGGCTTTTAAAAAAAATTATTTTAAATCATGTAATTAAGTCAGCCAGAGTGAATTAAAACATTCAGATCAACATAGAGCGCTTTCTGCCATCCATTCTACAATAGGTATGTAATTTCTAATTAATGTTTAAAACGCAGTTCACTTGTACTTGCTATTTAATTTATACTTATAAGCAGAGCATATAATCTAATAGTAATATGAATGATTTCTCCATGAAAGAATCTGCCTCTTGGAAACTACAGGAGAAAGGAAATACAAACATAAAGGTTTCTTTGTTCTTTTTTTAATACAAAGAAATATTTCTGTTCCACCTTTAGCTAAATTAAAGTTTTATAGGGAATGAAAGCAGCGGAATAATTTAGGCAGTAATGTTTTTTTTTTAAATCAAAACTTGCAAAACATGAAGTCTGAAATATGTGGGAATTTCATGCAGGGTGACAATTTCTGAGCCTTACCTTTGAAATCGGAGTATATAACAGTAATACCAAAACCCTGATTCAATGATGAAGAAAATGATCTCCTCATGATTGACAATAATTTAATCAAGACTGTAAAAATTTAGGTTTGACTTAACCTAAAGAGATCAGCACTTTGTAAAGACAGCTGACAACTTCCTTATCTAGAATTATGTTCATTTATTCATTTGTGTATGGAACATTAATAATAATAATAAAAACCTGGCCTATCTGGATGCATATATATGGAAATATCCCATCTGGTAATATCCCATCTGGTTATTTAGGGGGAATGAAATGTGGGTTTGTATCCCTTAAAAATTAAATCAGCATTTAACGTGTTTTCCCCTAGCAGAAGAAATAACTGGCAAGACTGACTTAGTGGTTTGAAGGATCTTGAAGAACTGCATGGATTTTTATTACTTCTTCAAGTATTTTGGGATTTATAGTTTTATCACATACATATCTGAATGAAGAGTTCTGTTGTTACTGGATTTTTTTGGTGTTAGAAAGGGATATGCTTATTTTGTGTTTCTTTTGTGCTGACTCCTGAAAATAAGGGGAACAGTAAGGCTTGTTTAAAAAAAAAAAAAAAAAAAAAAAAAAAAAAGAGCTGTAAGCATTTTTTACTTTATTCTTCTTGTGGCTACTCTGAATATCTTTCCTGTTTTGTCACTTTAGAGTGTCTGATTGATCTAGGAATCAATCATATGGCCAGCCTTTTAGAAAAGGTATTAAGGTCTTTGTTCTTAATGACACATATATAGGGTCCTCAGTAATGTATAGCCTTGGGAAGGTATCATAAAAATGTAGGAACTAAAATTTTAGCAGTAAGATTGAGCCTTGCAATTTTTGAGCCTTTTTTCTTTCTCTCTTGTAAGTCTAATTAGAGGGGGGAAAAAGGCTGTAAATGTCGAGTTTTAAACTTTTAAAAACTGAAATATGAAAGGGAATCTATTTTGATAACAGGCTGTGTAGAAGAAAGAGAATAAATAATAAGAGTAGTGCTTCAAGTGGCAGACTTGGGTTCAGTGTCTTTCAAGGAATGACAAGCAGCACTGACTTCTTGTTATTTATTGACAGAGAAGGCTAGTGACCATCAGTCATGCCATTTCACAAATTTAAGTCATCTTGGTTTAATCATTAATAAAGCAGGACTACCAGTGAAAGATGATGGCTTCAGTTTTGAGCTTGGACACGTTAATTGAGAAAATGGGAAAATGATAGGAAAAAAGTACCAAAATATTATCTTCATTGAATATATGTACAGACATTTGCCTACAGATAGAGTACTTCACAAGAAGTACTGGAAAAATATAACCAATCCCATGCAAGCACATACCTGTCACTAAAGACTGATACAGTTTGTTCCCTTGTGAGTTTTGAGAAATGCTTTCATGCATGAAAATCTTAAGTGTGCAGGCAAATCCTGCTAGTGGAAACAGAATAAGAAAGTGCAACAAATACAGAGGAAGTACATAATCTTTCCTTGTTTAGCTGTGTAAGCTTGACTTCTGAGATGCCACGTATGGTGCCATTATAATCTGGAATTGTGTGTTCATACATGTTTCTTTGAAATTTGATCAAAAACCATTCTTTGACCAATAGGAATTTGTCTTGTTCATTTATGTCACATTTTCTAGTTGAGATACTGTTAAGAGGAAGCATGCTGCCACGTCTAGTGGACAAAATCTATTGATTGTGCTCTCATCCAGGCACTGCTGTATGTTTTTGAGTGCCACCTGCTGGCTTTTTATCTCTTAACCATTTACAGATCTGCAAACATTTTTCTGAAGGTGTACGGTTGTGTCAGGTGCCAGTTCCTGAGTATAGCCTTAGAGAATACAATTCTCTCATGCCTGTCAGCTGTCCTAGGGCAATGAAGACTGAAAGACAGCAACTGAATATGCATTTCAAGCCTTTCCTGGTATCCATATTTCACTGAAAAAAAACTCTGGGTATTGCTGTTTATGTATACTCTTCTATTGTCTTGTTAGAAAGGTGCACTAGAGGGAAAAAAAAAAAAAAAAAGGAAAAGCAGGAAAAAAAAAAAAAAAGGATCATGACAAATACACAATGGAGTGCATTATTCCTTATAGGAAAAGTTTATATCGAAAGCGTGCTCCCAGCATTGATGTGAGAGCATACTCTTGGCAAACTATCTGCTTCGTGTCTAGGTGACACTAAGTAATGTAAGCAGAAGAAACTATGTTCATATTATTGCTTCCCTAAAGAGCACTGCCTTTAGAAATCTATGCACCATTTCTGTATGGCATGCATGTTCTGTTTAAAAGAAGAGAGAATAGACAAGTCATAAAAATGTATTTTGTGGAAATCTAGGACTGCAATACCTACTTGGCCATAACTGCCGTCATAACAATATGACTGTGATGTTGATAAAGCTAAATGAGAGCAGGAATATCCTTTGTAATGGTCTGTTTTGCATACACAGTGTCTTCTGCTGTGGATGGAAAGCGCAACGATGAGAAGTACTTGTTTATTCTCTTGATTCCTGCGGAGAGCAGTCAGGAATAAAGTGACTGGTAACTCACATCCATGCAACTCCCACTGGGTTTCTATTTACAAACTGCTGGAAGACAAGCTGTCTCTCCTGATGGCATTCTCTGAGGAGGCCTTGGTGTTGTCTATGACATTCATTACACATGTGACTGCACAGCACCTGTCACTCACTCTCACCCAGAGGCACCCATCGGTGCCTGGGATATTGGTTAAGTTAGATGAACAAATTTAAAAATACAAAATGTTGAAATTGAGTGAGCTAAGAAAGTTATGGTAACGTAGACAAGAATGTACTAATAATTGTAATTTTGTGGTTCTCATTTGGATGTCCATTCCCCTCCAATCCCGGTGGTCTGCTATCTGGATTCTTGCCATCTGTCTGTCATAAACCATCATGCAAAAAGAGATAATGGTTGTAGCTTCTTTGGCTTCCATCTCGTGCAGAAATTGGAGAGACTTTTGGAATGAGGAAGGACTGGTAGCAGGATGGGTAGTGTTTGGAGAGCAAGAGGACCATGGCGAGGTAAATTTGTATCAGCTTTAACAGTGGTGGAATAGCAGTCTCTAGTGAGTTACACATTAGATTTTGTTCTGAGAGGAAAGAAGAATGAGTTTAAAAACAGGTTTAAAATCTTTCTGGATACTTGGGTGCAAGTCAGGTGCAGAATGACTATTATTTTACTGTAGGTAAGTAGGCTGTAGTAAAAACCATTAGTAAGTCCTTTTTTTGCTTGAAGCTTTATAAGGATAAAAAACTGGATCAGTTAGGATTCAGAAGGTAAATAATGTGAAGAATACTGAAGTGCTTAAGAATGCCTTGAAGATGATTAGAAAGACACTGTCTCTCAATGCCAAAAGGAGACAAGGTGGAGGGGTGGGAACAGGTGAAAAGAAATGGGGAAAAAAATCTTGTCTTGAGCAAAATGTTTCAGGGTCAGTTCATTGGTATTTTTTAATGAAAATTTTCCAACAGCTAAAATCTAGCCTGGCTTACAGAGAAAGTGAAACACATATAATGAAACAAATGGGGAAAAAAAAAAGCTGATAGCAATGAATAAATGAATATAAATGAGAATTTAGGAATTGAAAATGTTTGTAAAGGAATCAGAAGGTCATGGGGAGAAAACTGTGGCCATTGGAATTAAGAACTTCAAAAAGTTTTTTGAGGAGAAAAAGTTCTAGTAATGATATTCATTTGTTAATAGGTGGAAAAGATGGAAAAGTGTGTAACAATGCAGGAAAAATAGAGGTATTTGATAAACATTTCTGTTACATATTTAGCCAACTACTAGTCTGAATTCTATGCTAAGAAAGCTTAGCTGTCATGACTAATTTCCAAGTTAAATGATATTCAGTGATCCAGGTGGATTTTGAGAGACATAAAAGGAGTACCGCTGGTGCAATTGCTGATTAAGCAGAAATAGGTGGATGTTAACAGTAGCAAAGGAGTTGTAAGATGGGCAATAATTAGAGACGAGACAAGAAACAAATAAATAGACTAAATGAAGATTCTGAATTTCCAAGGATTCATCGTGGAACTGCATTATGATTTTTGTTTGTGCCTGTACACTTTTCTCCTTAAGCTACCAAATCGCTGCCGTCCTTTCAGACTCTAGGATTCCTCAGTAGTCCTCTCTCTGGGAAGCAAATTCTTTTGCCTTCCCTAAGTTCTCTAATACCAGTATTATTCTCTCCTTTTAGCTCCTTTTATTGCATGAGTGGCAGTTGTTTTCCATTCATTTCTCTATTATCATCTCACCTTCCTCCTTCCGCAGGTGGGACATGTTACGGGTCAATGTGTAAAAATAAAAGTTGGAACTGTGAGAAAGTATAAACAATATGCTGCTGAAGTTGAAATACGTTACTTCAAAAATTAATGAAGATAATTAATATGGGCTGCTAAACCTTGATATTTTCAAAATATTTCTATGTGATAAGTGCCTACACATTATAGAAAAACTATGAGGAGCTCAGTGGACTATTATCACTTCTTTTCAATAAAACTGGAACTGGAAAATTCCAGAAGATGAGAATTAATCTGTTGTTGAGCCAATATTTTGAAAGGGTGAAAGAGGTTACTATGGTAATTACAGGCTTGTCACTTTGACATCCATCTTGGCTAAAATAATAGCATGGCTGATATAGGACTTGATTATGAGTAATAAAATAAGGGTAATGATAATAGTAAGACTTACAGAATAGATATTGTAAAACTGACATGACACCCTTTAGATGAGATTACAGTTTGAGTTGATGGATGTAAGAGAGCTATTGATGTAGGGAGGTTTTTTATGGGAAAGGGGGAACTGGGGGTGGCCAAGAATTTTTATTACACCCTTAGAACAATGTGAAGTCATGATAGTACGTGCTGTTTGAATGAAGAGTGACTGCATAAGTGATGAGTAATCATCAAGCAGGCACGGGTCTGGTGGTCTTGATCAGGGATGGTGGTACAGTGTTGAAGATCTTCTCGGTGGCCTGGAATAAACATCATCATTAGCTGTTAGTGTGCAGTTGGTGTAAATACTGACAGAGGTGAATGTAAAGAGCACAGGTCACAGATAATCAGAGGAACAGAGATTATTTGTAAACAGGGTAAAATTGAGACAACTGCATTTGAATATGAAGCCAAGACATAGTAAGAACCTACAGCATAAAAGACTTTGTGAGCTCTGAAGGGAAGTGGAGCACCAATTTTTTTTTTTATTTCATCATGTGTCTATAGGTTTTTTTAATTTTTGGCATACTAATTTCCAATAACCAGAAAGGTTCCTTACAATCTGGTGTTACATTATAATCATTGAGGTTGTTGTTTCTATTCTTTTAGCTCTAATAGTCAAGCTTTGCTGGGCTAATTGTGCTTTTTCTTGATAGAACATGTCTCAAGACTACTATAAATGACAGTGGAATATGGTGATGCACTTGTTTGTTTATCAAGTTTTCAAGATCATTTAATGATATTTTGCAGTCATTGAATAGATGTAGGTTGATCTACAGTTCCATCAATCTTTGTGATAATTCTGTTAAGTAGCATCAAGCTCATCTGGTTAATTTACAAATACTACTTTGTAAAGAAATTAATTTAAATTTACAACTAATACTTCTGCAGCATTAATATTCTAGATAATTTGATGCAACCTGATCTATTTTTCTCTCTCGTTTTGTTCATCTAAAGTGGAAAAGTTCCTCCTTTGTGAAGTGTTTTGAGATCTTCTGATGAAATAGAAATACTTTACCTGATGTTAATGAAATAATAATATTTTACGTGATACAGTACTATCACTCTTTAATGATATGTGTTATGTCTTCAGTGACATTTTTTTTCTTTGCAGTAATAGTGCTTCTTCTTAGATTAGGTAGAGTTAGGAGTGAAGGGAGTGTAAATAAACACTTCTGATGGCTGAGAGCTCCAGCAATTGCATCAAACATCTTTTGATTAGTTCAGTAGTTTTGTGCATGGGTATTACTCCACAGTGTAATTGCATTCTTCTCAGTGAAACTCAATTCTGTTCCTTATTTTAATAACCAAAGCAGGTAAAAAATTAATAAAACTAGCACTATCTTACTGAACCTTCATTACTCATCTGCCTTTTCTAATATTTAATGGATACACCATATGTCTGTATTATACTCATTCCATCAAAGGATTTAAGGAAAGTAGTCAAACTTTATACATTTCAATTTGTATGTGACTGTTTTGGTCTTTCCTCTTTTTAACAATATTTTCTTGCAATCTTCCCTTGCCTATGAACATCTAAAAATTTTTCTGTGATATAGAATTATTTCCTATTGTTTTTTATTGTTGTGCTGTTGTTCAGTTTAGAGGTAATACAATTTAGATTGGCACATCTCTTTCTTTTCTCTTCTACTCGTTAGCAGGGAGTCTTTAATCTCTTCTTTCTTGGCTTTTCCTAATAATCACAATATCTCACTTTCCCAGTGGGATTCAGTCTAAGACTGAGTAGAAAATTAGACTCACATCAGGCAGGCTGAGCTTATAATAATGTTGAAGAAGTAATATAACATAAAAAATGAAATATTTATGTTCTACATATGGTTTTAATTATTGTAGCTTTTAGAGTATAATTCCAAAAAAGTAAAAATAAAAAAAAATAAAAAAGATCACTAATGAATTGAACTGAGGTGGAAAAATCTCCTTTATCTTTTAAAATAAAATCATTCTAGTCCAAACATACTTTTAAGAATCTACAATGTTTAAAATGTAATAGTAACTGTTTATTGAATAAGAATTTGAATCCCTCTTATTAATATATAGTTGTTTCTTTTTCCTATGACTCCTTTTATTTGTATGTAGATCACGTTGGCAAAAAATAAAAAAAAAATTGAAGCTTGCTGAGTATTGTACTTACTTATTTGATCACTAAGCTGATCATCAAAGATGTAAAACAAAACCAGATAGTAATCTGTTTTTATGATTTATTTTTACTCACATTATCTTGATTTTGTTGGTTAGTGAATATGATTACAAACCTGCAGTTACATATGAAACATTTTCTTTGAAGTATGATCAAATGTATTTCTTTGTATCTATTTTCTAGAATATTATCTTAATTTATCTCCAGATCAAATAAAACTTTGAAACTAAAGCATATTTTTAACCAAATATCTGTGTGATGTACTCATGTTGAATAATGGAAGTATTTACAGAGATTTGTCCTTTAATTGAATAAGATTATAATATGAACATCAACAACAAAAATTTAACTCAATTAGAAGATGATCAAAAAGCATGGATTATTTTAAGTTGTTTTATGTTTATCTGTAAAATATTTAATTTTTCCCTCTACTGCAGATTTTGTCAGCTTGCTTTTTTTTTTTTTCTATAACATCTTTTGACAATAAAATGTCAAAATAAGATAATTAATAGTATTTTCCAGGCAGCTCATGAATACTGGCTAAAGTGAGCAGCATGGACTTGCAGGGCACTGCCTTATGCATCCAATTGAAAAGACCCTACAGCTTGTGCTAAGGAAATCTGTGTTTGGATGCATTCAGATATAGCCTTTCATTTCTTGATTATTTTGTGATCAGAAATAGATGTCCTAACAGGATGAGATCCATATTAAATATTTGAAGTTTTAAAACTTACAAAGGTAACTCATTTGAAAAGATAATGTTTTAAAATGGAGGAGTTTGTTGCACTAGTTTTCTGCTAATATATATTTGCAAAATTAAGCATTGGGAAAATCACAGAACTTGGTGATTTCTGGTCTTTGAAATAGATAACTCTTGGCAAACTCATTTTGATAAAAGGTTGTCTTAAAAAAACAACAGTGCTGTTCTTCTGGTTTCCTCAGCTAGACAGAAGCTGTGTAATTTCTGCCTTTACTTGCTGGTGAATTTTTTGAACACTTCTCATTTTTATTCTCTTTTGAGGGCAGGCGTGAAGCAAGCTGATTGTTTACCTACTTCTCTCCTAATCTCTTCTCAGTAGCTTTTAAACCAACTGTTCAGCTTCATCTGGATTTGAAGGAAGGTAATAGCTTTGAAGTTACAAGTAGTTTTATGAAAACCCAAAGCTGGACAGAGGAGTAAAAGCTTAAAGCGTTTGCACCTCCTGAGCTCTTAGGGAATAGTGTAACTCAACTGTTATGTATTTTGTTTGGTTGCTGACAGCTGGCTGATCAGCATGTTGACATCTTTCCAGTCACTTCATTTTCCTATCTGTTGGGTAGTGAAAACTCACAGAGATTCTTAGAAGATAAGATGAGATGTAGGGTAAGGGAAGTTGTGTGGTAAGGGAAGAGATGAATCAGGAAATGAACTTAAGAATGAGTATAAGGATAGGAGGCAGTGAAATTGTAAGAGGTGGGAAAAAAACCAACACCATACAAATCCGTGTGTAAGAAAATCTGCTTATTTTATCTTTCCAAGCTCAGAATAAGTTCTCTGTGAAGATAATTCCTTGAGCAGGACATGATATGTAAAGGAGGAATATGGTTCAAAACTTTGTCATTTTAAAGGCAGTAGATATAAAATTTAGTGAAATTGTCTTCAAGAGAGAGTATTTTGAAGTGACTGATGGATTTTGGGGACAGGAATGGTGAGAAGGTATGCACCAAATACAATAATTCACTCTGAACTTTGTTGATGCATAATTCAGGCCTCTCTTTTAAAACTCATTCTTGTTAATGGAGATCTTCACATCTTTCTGCTGCAGGGTTTGTGATACTTTTCTATAAATCATTTCTTCTCTATTTTTGAAAAGAAAGTAGGGATATTTCTACATAAAATATTAAGGAAAAATAAATGTTGTATTTATCATTTATTGAAATCTGGTATGATAACTGAGTATATATTTTTTTCCTCAGTGATGACATAACGTCTCCTTGGTGCCTGAGGTTAGAAGATATCTGTCCTTGGAAGACTGTTTCATGAACAAATGCCAGGAGAATACTGTGTAAGTGAAAGGACCTGTTTTTTATAACTAAACTGACATCTAAATTTTTCAAAATTTGATGTTAATTTCCATGTTCGTCTTTCAGTGCTAAATCAGTTATACAGTTCTGATTTTACTGAAGTTAGTAGCATCTTTTATAAAGCAATCTTTAGATCATGTCTCTGGTATAAAAAGCATTCTGATGTATCATCATTTTCCTAATAAAACTGATTAAATTACGTACTCATAAATAACTGGAGTTCAAAAATTCGGAATGGTTATATCTAGGAATGGAAAGGAGAAGTAGGGGTTTTCAATGAAAAATCAGCAGCATTTCAGAAGTCAAAATTATACGAGTTTGCATGATACAATATGGATCCAGAATTTGGGTCACTCAAACATTCTAGCGTAACATTGTGTAAAGAGGTGATGTAAGTTTTTTCTCTACTAAAACTGACACTACCAGTGTAATACTCTAATATTTGAAAATTTCTGCATTCCAAGTCTATTTTACATAAAAAAGTGGTAAGAATTACTGTGGTAAAGTTAACTGAACTGTCTATGAGAAATAGCAAGCATGATATTGGTGACCGCAGTTGATACAGCAGGAAGAAATTCTGCAACTCATACATATGGAGGCAAACAAAGAACTATATCAGATTGGAAGTGAACTGGGGCAGATTAATTAGGTCCCTCTGCAGCCAGTCAGGGACTTTTGAGCTCTCTGGTGTGCTTTCACACTGTGTTCCTTCTGAGTCTGGAGTCTGCAGATGCGCTAAGCAGTGGCCCAACTCTGCTCCCACTGCATTACGTGATGAAATTTCCAGTTGAAGCAAAGTTATACTAATAGTGAACACATAAAAAAAAATAAAATCCATTCTAAGTGTACATCAGTGGTTATTCTGGAATGTGAATAATGAAAAATATTTTCTGCTAAGGTATAAAACATATTTCTCAAGACATTTCAAGTTGTTACTCTTCACCAGTTCAGCATATAAATACACTGATTTTAATACAAAAGCCTCTTCAAGTACTTTAGATTCAACACAGTAAAATGGGATATATATTTTTCTGCCTGCATATGCAAGTAAAAGTGCAGGCACATCATAGATAAAAAATAAAATATTAATTATTTTTAAACACATGCAATTTTCCACCTGAGAACGGGAAGACAGATAAATGCTAGTCATGTAGCTTGATGTAGCACTCCAGTGCAACACTTACAGAAGAGGTATAAAAGCCTGATTAGAATATTTATAACTGGTAGCTTGTAATCAATCTAGACAAAGGAATGTGTCTCTAGATTTTTGTAATGTATGGCATACATTTGTGGTACTATGCAAATGGCTATTACTTAAAATATATTCCTTAAAATATGGTGATGCTTGTTAATTTACAATATATGGCATAGTTGTGAATTAATTATTCTACCTTAAACTCCTTCCCCCACTCTCACTGGCTGCATAACTGATCCCATGACTATCTATTATTAAAGATGTAAGAGAGGAACATTTTAATTTTCTTAGAAAACCACAGCTGTCTCAGTAGAAATATATCCTTGTATTTATTTTCTGAATTTAACCTAGAGTTTGAAGAATGTTTATTCCTTATGCCATTGCATAGAATAATGCAATAATAATGATGTTGTACCTGGAATTGGAACAGAACTCTTTTAATAAATTTGCTTGAATGGTAATATGTTGTCATTTAATTTCAAGTAAATGTACGTGGTAGCTGTTCAATTCAGTCCCAGTTTGTTAAAGATTGTTCTACAGATTCAAAGTCTAGTGCAATGATGTCCAACCTTTTGGCTTTCCTAGGCCACACTGAGTGAAGAGGAGTTGTCCTGGGCCACATATAAAATAGATATTTTTAAAAAAGATATTATTTCTAAATATATTTTTTATTAAACATGAAAAAGAGAGTGACAAAAACATTACTGAGTTGGACCTATATGGCTTTTTCTTCTTGATTAAAGTCTGCTTTTTTCAAGGGATAAAGTAAAGCACAGGACAGTTTTCAAGTCATTCAGACTTTGTATTGTGTTTAATCATAAAGCCCTCCACGTATTCATGAGAAATGAGGCTCTCATTTCTTGCAGGGAATGCAGTAGAAGCTAGGCTTTCTTTACAGAGGTTACTAGTTTTTAAAAATATAGCGTGGTACCTTCCAGTCACAAAGGAATGATTTTCTTTTGTGTTGACAAGCACTCAGCTAGGGAACAATTCAGCAAGAAAAAATTAGACATGATTATGACTGTGGGCCAGAATGTTTGGCACCAGGAGAACATCATGCTTCTATCAGTTAGATGGTAGATCACTCTAGCCATAGTAAGATCTTCTTCCTTTTTCCTTCTTCATTGTTCAAAGTTGTGTCTTCTAAACTTGTATTCTTTATCAGGACGTCCACAAGAATTAGTGCTTCTGACTAGATAATTTACCACCTTGGAAAATACTTGCTTGGAATTCCATGTGTTGGGTTAATTTTAGGGCAGTGGTTCACTGAATAAGGTCAGGTAGAGAGGCTGCCATAAAAGGCTGTGCTGCGTGCATATTCTCTCCTTAAAACTCATCTTTCTAGCCATCTGTCCCAGAGTTTACTCCCCCAAATATGGGGAAGTTGTCACTGAAGGGGACGTGCTGGCAGATGAAAAAGAAGGAAGGAATTCTGTGTCTCGCCTTCTTGGTAAATGTCCTGTAGGATTGTAAATTTTAGGTTTGAGGCTTCTCTTTGAAAGTGTGCTGTAGGTATCTTTTGAAAATCAAGACTGACAACTGTAAGATTTTTTTGGGGGTAGAAAAATGCAAAGAAAGAGTATTCAGGCTATATGAATCATCTGTTTTCTGGCTGATTTTCAGAATGGACAGAACATTCACATTGGATCAAGAGAGATTACCCAATTCATTCACATGAAGTTGTATGGAAATGATATTTCAGAGGGTACTGTTGGAGTTTTGGGTGGCATAATTGTTATTTCTCAGTTAATTTTTCAGTGAAGGAGTTCTCTGTTCTTATTCTGAAGCAAATAGCAAGAAGAGCACTGTAATTTTTAGGTTGAGTATACTTAGACTGAGCAATTGGTAGAAATTATTAAAAAAAAAACTACAAAAAAGTCGTCTTAGCTTTAAGTGTGTACAGTTTTATTTTACAGGAAAATATGCACTACTTACATGCATTGGAAATATACATTTTTTTGTATGGTTATTATAAATAGCTAAAGAGTGGATAGAAAACATACCACCTTTAACAGAAAGAACTGTAAATGTTCTATTTCTCCTTGTTTTCTAGGTATATGGCATGTAATATTCATGTCTCATCCGAGTTGCGTGTTTACTTCTCTAAAGCAGAAAATGATCCAAAATGAGAGACTGAAAAAAGAGACTAATACCCAGAAGAATGACTTTGGATATGGAAGAGTCATGTCACTTATTCAGACTTGTAAAACCTCGAGAGCTGACAGTGAGCAAGAACTATCCTGGTTTTCTAAAGAATGCTCCAGACTGTACGCATGAAAGGTAATTGCTGAATCAAGGAAACTATAACTTTGTTAAACTAGTCCTCATAGCTTGCGCAAACTTTAGGGAGTAACACAAACCATAGCAACGTGAGGTCTTTGAAGACAAGTAAAGATAAGTAGAGCCATAGTTTGCAACTCATCGGGGGGTCCTGTGAAGATAAGGAGGTACAGTTGCTGCTGTGACACAATGCAACCCCCTAAAGATTTCACAATGGCCTTCATCCAGTGACCATCAGATTGGCCCAGAGGCCCTTCCCACATTCTAGTATGCATGCTCAGGAGAGGGGGAGACATCCAATGCATATGTAACCATTTTCTTGGAAATATGATGAATATGTATATGCTATGCCTATAAATGTGTAGTTGCCACTTTCCTTGGTGTGCGACTGAGGAGGAGCTACGCCCCTGCACCCGGCTCCATAATAAATATACCTGCTTTACAACCTTACATGGGTTATAGTGTTTGATTCTGCATAACATTGGTATCCAGCTTTCCTGCCAAGCAGTGAACGCTTCTGCTTGCAGGACCATAGAGCCACGCAGTTATCTTGTTCTTCATCCTAGTGTTGGAGTTCTTATAAACAAACATTCACTAGACAATAAACAGATTATTCTCATAAATTAGGATAATTTCTTGGGGATGGATGGATTTTGGACAGTACCTGGGCAGAAATATATCTTTCTTGCTGATCTTTTTTTTTTTGCCTTTTGTTATGAGCACAAGTTACACTGTGGATCTGGGGAGTTCTGAAGAAAAAGTTTGGGGATGAGTGGTTTTGGTGTTTGTGAATGTAGAAGGGGAAAAAAATCTCCTTTTCCATTGTTGTTTATTTTGTTTTTAATTAAATGAGCTATACAATAATTGGAGGATGATCAGAAAAGGCTGTTGATTTTTTTTTTTTTTAAATTAGGATTTTGGTGTAAGGTTCTGGTAAGTACTTCTGCATTCAAAGGCAGCATATCTGAGAGGCTGATGGAGACTGCATTATTTGTGGCCACTGCTAACTTCTCAAAAGACAGAACTCAAAATGGTGGGCAAATCTGCAGCAGCTCATTCATGTTTTTAAATCTGCTTTGTGAAATGTATTCTTGTGAAGAAAAAAAGGAATGTTAATATAGTAAAATATAATGGTGGTAAGCTTTTTTTTTTTGGTTATCATTCAATTCTTTGCATAGATATAAGAAGCTATATTAAGAAAAATATATGTGACATACAGTTCGTAGAAAAAAATTAAAGAAGTGAGTACAAATCATTATTCTGGGATGTTAAAGTAGGATATGAAATAGTAGGTGGCAAAAGGAACAGCGATGATCAATTCATTTTGCCACTGAAGCGAACAAAATAGCAAAGAGACAGCAGGGCCACTGAAAGGATAGAACTTTGACATAACAGAGGGCCAAAATGAATTCTTCACCCTAATGATTATGGACTGCGGAGATGGTAGTATTCCAGGAACAGAGAGTGATTTTCTTCACGTTTTTTTTTTCTTCTTTCGTAGCACATGAAACATTAAAAGTCTTTATCACTGTATGAAAGCAGATGATAATAAGGCAATTAGAACGATCAAAAGCTGACAAAGAAGCAGGCTTAGAAGAATCACAGATCAGAATTCAAAAGTTATTAGCAATAGAAAATGGAAGGTCTTCTGCCAAGAGGGCTAATAGATGTAATCAGTAGAAGGGGAGAGAAAGGTGTTTTTGTAGAGTAGTGGGAGCTAAGAGAATGTGCTGAATTTCCTTGTGAAGACATACATAAAAAATTATTGGCCAAATTTCAGGATTTTCATGCATAAAACTTGATATGTAGTGAGATATCTCTTGTCATTAATTTATAAAGAGGACACCAAGACTGATAAATGTGTTTAGTTCAAACATTACTAAATTAGTGGACAACAGTGAAAGAGCTACATGGAAGAGTTTATTGAGGTATTAGGAAAACATTTGATATTTAGACAAATTAACAAAGTCATGTGGCATCATATCAGTCAAACCTGTCAAAACAGAAAGAAGAATAGCATGGACAGAACAAGCATTCATTAACGAAGAGCAGCGCGATATAGAAGATGTTAACGATTTGTGTAAGCTCTTTACACTTATATTCATGTGATCATCAGTAACAGCCTATCTCAGATTTTAAAAAACAAGCATTTCCTTACATGTCATTACATGTCATTTGCAATATGATTCTTCTGTGTGCTAGTGATGCATATACTTGCTGATTTTTCCTACATCTTGCAGCTTCTCATAAACCTCTTAGAAAGTGCTGATTGTGGTGAATGGGAGAAGCAGTAAACAAAGTATCTAATGGAATCTAGAACAGTTTAGGAATAACTAAAAAGCTAAGCAGGTATAGATTGAATTGCCTTGCTTATTCCAGCTTTCTCTTTTTATACGCTGCTGCCTCAATATGAATCTTGTGCTGCTGGTACAATCTTAATACTTCATTAAAGCATTTCCAGTTTGTTGAAAACTATGCAGAATGGCATCATATACAAAAAGTATTATCTTCTTGTTGGAGAGAAGTGAAGGTAGCATTACTGTGATTCGTTTATAGTCTGGGTAATATGTGGAGATGATCATGAATACATTTGTAGCTGAATATGCCACAATCTGCAAAGACCTCCTTGAAGAATAGTGTTACGAGCATAGTACAGTACATTACAGCTCTGCTGCTACACTTAGGACTCAGTTGACACTTCCATTATCCTCTCATGATTTATTGCTACTGTTCATATTACAGAAGAATCTGGAAGTCCCAGCTGAGATCATGTCTGCATTGTGCTGCAGAGCTTTTACTCAGAGTGGGTAAGATATGAAAATTGGGAGGGGAAACAAAAAGAGGAAATGAATTGCCCAATTCACTTAGGAGGTGAGAGATGAGAGGAGTCCAGTCTGAAAGCTGAATAATCACAGAAGCAGAGACTTGAAGTTGCAAGAATTTGCTTTCAGCTCTCAGTTGGCTTGTAAGCTCAGCTCTCTGGTAGTATGATCACATAGGTTTCAGCTGAGGACAATTCCACTAGCAAACAAAATGAGTTTCCATCTACCTACTATAAATGGATATATTCACACTGGCAGCACCCAGTTAAGAACCTATATTTCCCGATTCTCAATCTAGCTAACACCTCAGTCTATTATGTCCCCATTCAGATGGATATTGTTGTTAGTTTCTTCCAACTAGATAGTTTCCTAAAAAGTTGGTCTTCTTAATTTAAAATATTTATGTAGATCATGTTGTTATTTCCTAATAAATATTGCTCATCTGATCTATTTATGTCAATCACTGTATACAATTGGATTGGATTGGATTGCAGTGAGAAAATGTAAACACACTGCTCAGTAAAAGAAAATTTTCCACAAATACAGTGCTGATATTTTTCTTTGGCTGTTAGAAAAACATGTTATCTAATGCTATCTAGTTTAGTTTTTATATTAATCAAAGGTATATTTGTAAGTATCTATTTTGATTTATATACCTAGAGAAGGCCTTTATCGTTATATGAATTAGTAATGCATAAAAATGTTCTATAGCCTTTTCAGAGATGCAGTGGACAATCATACTTAGAGCTCATGATGAATGCAAATATTCATTTGCTAATATGGAGTACTTTGTGTTATCTGATTATGGTGCATATATTGTGTGCAGATTGATTCCCGTTAATCATCTTTGATCATTCTCCTAAATCCATGATGGTCCACTGTTAGCTTTCACTCTCCATTGGATTTTGTACTGGCTAGAAGGGATTATTAAAGGGCGAGAAAGTCTTGCTGATTACTCTTTGGTTCTCCAGTTGGAAAATCAGTTGATGAATGGGGATTGGGAATCCCAGGTTGGTGTGATATTGTTGCAGGTCCACTTTTGTAGTAGTGATAGGCACCTGCTGTTCTTTTACTCTTAGCAATCCCACTACAGAATGTTGTCTCTGAGAGACCAGGCAAGGTAGACAGTAGCTTAACATCCTCTATTTCTAAGGCAGCTATACTAAAAGCCCACCAATACCCCTTTGGGTCCTTGAGGTACCCTTTTCTGAGGTAATCTATACCAGGATGCATGGAACCTCGGGGCCAGTCACAGTAGGGTGCTCTTGCCACGCATTTCTGGCTAGGCTCACTTTGGCGTCAGTACAGTTAACTCTTGGGATGCCCCTTGTCACTCCAGAAATAGAAATACCCCTTTATAATGTGATGACAATGGAGTACATCATGCACCAGTGTCCACTACACCCTCATATTTCTGTGGTTCTGATGTGCCAAGCCATTGAATTCATACAGTGTGATAAACTTGATTGCCCTTTTTTTCCACCTGACAGGAGGCAGTGTCTCTCTGGCTCTGGTTATTGTATTCATTACTTATCACTTGTATGTGAGAACCAGAAGACTCATTGTCAACCTTAGAGATAAGATTGGACCATTTTCTCTGGAGAACTGCTCTCTGGAAACTGGAGGCATCATTTTCCTGGAAGGATCCTCTCTTGTGACTGTTTTCCCTTATAACTCATCTACACATGCCTGTAGGGTCGAGGCAAGTTTTCTATCCCACTCCATGGTCATGCAGGTAAAACCACAGGATGGTACATGGTGTGTACCCACTATATCCTCTCTCTCAAGCAGAAAGATGCTTACTTCTAATAGGTAAGATACTGATTTGTGTAGGTGGGGAGCAAGGTATATCGTCTTTGAATTGCTGGAACTCCTGGGACGGTCTGTCAGCAGCAGAGATACAGGCCTGTAAGGCAGAAGGGAGACTATCTTCTTGTTGCTGAAGAAAGATAGTCAAAAAGACCACTGGTCTTTTGTCGTCCACCCAGCCAGGATGCTGGCATATGATGCATTCTGTACAACTCATATTATGTCATCTGGGTCTTGGGAATTGATATTATTGTTCATCTCTACCTCTACCATAGTGATTTCCCTCATGTGCTGGATACCTTTGTCTGTGGTGGTCCTTTTGCCTGAGTTGTATATCAGATCTTCCTTGAAAAGATATCTTTCCCTCATGGCTGACAGGAGTTCCTGCCATAGAGTGATTGTGTCCTTTTCTAATTGCTCTGTCAATGCCACTTTCCCTAGAAAAAGATCCCAGCTGTTTGGCTTAGTTGCCTGTTAAGGCTACTGTCCAGGCTACTGGCCCCACTGTCCCAGCACTGAAGCAGACAAATGACAAAGTGCTCTTCTGGACAATGGCCATAATATTTTCACAAATCCTATAGCTCATTAAATGTTAGGAATTGCATATATTTGCAATCTATGCAAATCTGATCCATCTTCTTCTCCAAGCTTATAGGCTTCTCTCTTTCTTTCTGACTTTTGTAGACATTTTTGCATCTTCTGTATAGGGGCAACCGATTCTGGCATTGGTCGGTTCTCTGGTTGAACTGTGGGCTTATCACAGGGCTGATTGTGAGGGTCGTGGCACCTTTCAGAATGTTTAGAGTAACTACAGGGTTTTTCAGAAATGTCAGAGCAACCACAGGACCCATCACAGGGACTGGAGCTGCTGCAGAGCTTTGTGCAAGCTTTGTGCGACAGACACAGGATCTGTCGCAAGGGCTGGAGCTGCTGCAGGACCCATTGCAGAAGTCAAAACAACCACAGGGTCATTGCAAGGACAGTACCTTGGGATATGGCTCCTCCCATGGGAGGAATTCTTTTCTTTTTCTCCTTGCAATACTTGGTGCAGCCAGACAACCTGTGTAATGAGTTAGAGCAACTGTAGGGCTGGCTTGTTGCAGGAATTGGAGCTGCTGCAGGGTCTGCCACAGGAATTGGAAGGTCCGTTGCATTGTCATCAGATCCAGAGGTATTGTCTTCCCCTTGAGGATGATGAATAGTGTTGAATCATGTTCAGTAGACATAAGTCAGGCCCCAGCACACTGCAGTGATTTGTGCCTCTCTAGAACTGCCAGCGCAATAGCAGACCTTTTCCAAATCATGTACTAGTTCTTCTGGATTCTGCAGCTGTTCAGTGGTGAAATTCCAAACCACTGGATGTGCCCGACACTCTAGGCACCTGCTTATATGATCCCACGTCCTCTACCACTCATAACTATCCTGCCTTGTGACAGTATACCTAAGTGTTTAAGCATAATATGGAACACATTCATGACACATAGCAATAGGAGCACACTGGTTTGAGCATCCCAAGGATATTCAATGTTCTTGAGCTGTTTTAACTAGTCTAGGGAAATACGTAAATGTGAAAGAGAAAGGGAGGCTGAGGAACTGATGGAAATGCCCTTCACTGAGAACGACTTTGGCTCTGTACAACACTGCTTAACGGCATCTGTAAAAATCATTGTGTTATTTACATTATTTTTCTCCTAGAACCAAAACATAGCATCATACCACACACTGAAGAGAATAATTCAGTTCCAGCAGTAACTAAGACACCTAGTACACTATAATCCTGTCTTCTCCTACTTAGCTTCATTTTTGTGTCCTATTGGCTTTAAACCTAATAAATTACCTTAAGGCTGTTTAAATTTCAGTAATCTATTGAATAGCAGTTTGAACAACATTTTATTCCTACTGTGATCAGAGTGATGTAAATAAGTCCCAAATACATCATGATATTTTTGCTTTTGTTTAGTGGCACAAGTTAAATTCGTTGTGCTATATTAAGAAATAGTTTCTGTGTACCCCTTCAGTCTTTGATATTGCCAAAAAGAACATGAAAATAATAGAGTGCTCTGGATTTTTTTTCAAACTATCATGTTTTAGGATGCAAAGTTAATGTGGAAATCATTAAGAAAAAAAAGGAAACTAGTTAAGGCCAGTCTTAATTTCAGCAAAAAGTTGGTGATCTTAATTCTAATGCTGCTACATAAATGCATGCAAGTGAAGAAATAAAGAAAAGAGGCAACAGAAAAGCACTGAGCATAAGCATCAGTTATTTCATCCCTCTCAGGAGATGACCATCTGAAAACAGTTGCAGAGGTTAATGTGGTGGCAAGGGTGGCTCCAATTTTCAAACTGAGAAGCATTAATACACATTCTGAAAGGACAGTATTTAATTAGCATGTGGAAAGGGACAGAAATTAATGTGTTTTCAATAAATGATTGTCACCACTTAGTAACACTGATATTAAATGTGCACTAATTATATTAGATGCAGAGAATTGTGGTTTTACTTTTTCATATTGCTATGCGCATGCAGTATTATAAGAAAAGATTTTGTCCCATCCAAAAGAAGACAAAGAACCAGGATGCAAAACCAATTCACTATTTATATAATTCAGTGAGACAAGGCATCAAATTCACTTTGTCAGCTGCTTCCCACTAAGAGCTTACATGCTCTTACCATATCCTAAGCACAGATTGATTCTGATCTCCTCTCACTTCCTATGTTCTTTAGACTTGTGTGAGACCAGAAAAGGCCATGCTGTTGATGCAGATATGTAATGCAACTATTTATGCACAAGCTACTTCCCTTCACACTGTTATACAGAGATCATATTTCTGTCATCTGATGCAGCTATGTTTATAATAAATAGTTATTTTTTAAACTGTACTAATGAAGTAACTGGTCTGATAGTAAATACCATATCTCTATGAGGACCTTTATAAGCTGTACTAGCAGAGAGACTATTTTGATGGTAAATAATGTATCTCTATGGAACAATCTCTTGTGTGAAGAAGGTCACAAGCTAAGGTAGAAGTCAGAGCTATAATGTCCACTCCTGTATATGATATAGAAATATCACATTAATTAATTACAAATCAAGACAAAACACTAGGAACAAAGATAATAATAAAGATAGAATTTAGAAGTCCAAACTCTTACTGAACTTTCTGAGTGCAGATTTGGGACAGTTTTTCTTCTACCACTTCTTAAATGTAATCTAATTTATTTTAAGGTGTATTTGTTTTCATGATTTTGCAAGGCAAATACTTATGTGTGTACATGGAGAGAAAGGAGGAACACTGCCCCCAAATTTAGATGAGGCATTTAGTAACACTGAACTTTCTTTCCTGAGATCTAGTTCTGGTTTAGAATTGCAATGAGTTTTGCTTAAAAGTACCTTGGCAGTGATGGTAATATCCGTGATTTATCAGTTCATGCATTTGAACATCCTTTATTATCCCATTTTTGAAAAATGCTGCAATTTAGATCTTCATAAAATGAATAAATAAATTAATCCTTAACTGTGCTTACTCTAATGTTAAATTAAAGAAGTGAGGTACAAGAGCTAGTGTGGGTTCCTGGTTGAGGTCCATGATGTGGGATGAAGGGCTCATCCTGGCAGAGTGCTATATGTTACTCTTGCTACCTGTTCCACGTGTTACTGCCAGCAGAACCAGTCTCATTTCCACGTGTATCTTTAGAGTTGGGCCTTGTCCATGTGTTCTATAATATATCTATCCTTTTCTGCCCCATTGAATTCTTCTGGCTGACATAAGAATCTTTAATGTTCTGTTATCCCACTGCAGAAGCTTCCCCAAAGAGTGATGCTACAGAAATAACATGAAGTTTTCTCGGTTTTGTTTAGCTCAGTAACTAAGTCAAAGAGCATTTTAATGCAAAGGCTGAAATAGATATATATTTTTTTCAATATAAGGCTTTTCATGTAAGGTGTAAAATGGCAGATTCATGTTTCAGTGTTTTTGTCTCACAACAATAGATTTCTTGTCACCGTCTTATAATTGTTATTTTTGCTTTATGCTGTGTATTACAGCTTTAGCACAACACTTGGAGCTCTCACAAAGCATCTGCTTTTGGTAATCTGAGAATGTGGCTGAACATACTTAAGCTTTATTCATACATATGGATTGTTGTTAAAGAAAGGGGTCAACCTATCTAAAGAAAATTCTGACAAGCTTTCTTGATATTCATCTGATTCTTTCAAAGATAATAGAACAGTTTTAAGGTTGAGGAATGAGACATAAAGAGCTTATCCTAGTCTTTGGTACTCTGTAGGTCTGTGTTTTTCCAAAAGGTATTCATACTTTGTAACCCATGCAAAGTTCGTAGAGTTATGTTGATGCAATGAAAATGGCAATTGAGTCATCCTTGGGGATTTTATGGGCCATCATAAAAGAATAAAACAACATGCATGTCTCCTGAGCGAATTAAGAAAACCTTATTCAACAGCATAGCATGGATTCTGAAATGTTTAGCTTTGTTTCATAAGGTGAGAAAGATATTTTAAGAGCATATGACTCCCTTCTTTTTCGTAAATACTGTAGTATTTTTATTTTTTAAATCTGAGAGATATTTCACTTTGCAACTTATTAAGCTTCCTCTTCACTGGGTAGATCTTTAGTAATTCATGTGGCAGTCATGGCTTCCCTTCATTTAGTGCAGCATTCAGCAGCTATAGCTCTGCAATGACTAAGGAGACTGTGAACTGCAAAGCCTTAGCAGAATGTCTAACTAATGGATCATGTTCAGCTTCATAAAGCTGTGGGAGAAAGCAATTCAGAAATGAACTGGCTCACTCAATATCAAATCTGAAATTATTTACCTCAGGCAGAAACATATGACCGTTCTGTGTCTAACCAGCATACTTGCACCAACGCTTATCCAAAGAAGAAGCAAATAAACTGTTACAGAAGAACATAGCTGTACGTCATAAAAGCAAGTCTGTTTATTGACTATATATAACAATCAGACTTTGTTAAATTCTAGTCTGTATTCATTCACTGAATTGGAGGATTTGACTGATGACTGAAGATCACTTAGTTTCAGCAGTAATGCTCCATAGATTACTTTTGTAAAACAAACACAAGTAATCTGAAGGCATAATTAGTATATAAAATCCTTGTGTGTGGATTTGTAATACTCATATAACTTTGTCTCACTTCTAAGGTTTTACTTGGCTCAACAGTATCCTATTTCTCTAAACTACTGTGTTTCAGTTTGAGTTTTCATCCCTATGTGTTTCAGCTTCTTTCTATTTTCTTTGTGATTGGAAAAATTCCAGGGCAGGGACTTTCTCCACCTAGAGTAGGCTCCATACTTGTCAGGTATAGTCACAGAACCAAAGAATACATCCAGAGTTGAAAAGGTCCCACAAGGATCATTGAGCCAAACCCTGGCTCTGTACAATTCCAACAAAAATTCAAGCCCCATTTCTGAGAGTGTTGTCCAAATGCTTCTTGAACTTCTGCAGGCTTGGTACCATGACCACTGCCCTAAACAGCTTGTTCCAGGGCGCTCTGGTGAAGAGCCTTTCTCTAACATCCAACGTGACCCTTCCCTGATACAGCTTGGTGCTGTTCTCTCAAGTCCTGTTGTTGTCAACCATGAGCAGAGATCACTGCTATCCCTCTGCTCCCCCCCTGAGGAGCTTTAGGCTGCCATGAGGTCTCCCCTCAGTTTCTTCTTTAGGCTGCTCAAGCCAATTGAAGTGCTCAAAAAAAGCAGTACTAAGAAGTACAAGGAATTGCTTTGCACTATCAACTGGAAAACACAAAGATCATTTAACTGGTAAAATCAATTGGTACCTTTCACTGGTACCTGATTTCATTCTGCCTGGAGAAAAGAGGGGAAAAAAAAACAACAGCAAAAAGCCTCGAAGCATATTTCCTTAAACTGTAATTATTTTGGCTTAGCTACCTTTACTTAAAGACATTGCTTTGGAAAATCTATTTTTATTTCGTCTGAGCTGAAGCAAGCAGACACCTTTTTAGCCTGGAGACCCAGTTTTTGCTAATACACTCAGTGTAACCTTCTTGATGAGGTGTAGCCATCAAAACAAACAAACTTGGATGGGTATAAGCATGTTAACAGACTGACCTTCCAGGAAAGTAGGAGTCCTGGGAACGGATGTCCTGCACTCACCTACATCTGCACCAAAAGGATGTAAAGCTGCTATCTACCCAAAATGAACTTTGTTACTTGGACAGCTGTCTTTACTTTGCTCATGAAGTTGCCATGTTATCATTTGGATACCCTATGATTCATCACCAGGAAGCTGGGTAGTCCTTCACTCAGTCTCTGCCATAAAGTGGCACTGGAGCTCTGAAAGGTTCCAACTGTGCATGAAAGCAAGAGGTTTACTCTGTTGGCCTGTATATCATTGTACCTGCTATACTTTAATGAGTCTCACTCATCAAGCAAATTCTCTAGTTCACTGCAAACAGTGTAAGTCTTGGCTTTATGTTGCAACACACTAGCATTTTGCTTATTCTTACTTGCTAATTATATGATGTACCAGTCACATTTGCAGCACCTGACATTTTGGCTTATGGTCTTTATTTTTTCAGTGTTAAAAATTTAGTGTTTAGCTCAGTAAACAGAGTGCAACCTCCAGACACAGCAACAATAAAAATGAATATATATATTATTTCAGTTAAAAGCTGTTCATCTGCCAAAAGAATCTTTGGGATTTTCTTTTTTTTTTTTTTTTTTTTTTTTCTGGCGTGGGGGTGGTTCATTGATTCTAGCGTTCACTGTTGTTTCTTTAAAAAAGAGATAATGAAAAAGGGATAATTTATTTTTCCTTTCATAGGCTTAGTTGAATATTGTAAAATTGAAGTTCGGTTCAAATACTGTTGAATGTTTTTTTATATAAAGGATATCGAGAGAGTCAGTTTGGAGCGAAAGATATTAAGAAGAGTAAGCATACAGTGCATTGAAACTAAAAACAGATAGATCTTTCAATATTACTTATTTACAGTAGTAATGAAATATGCTTTTGGATTACCAGTGCTCATGTAGTTGTGTTGTTGTAAAACAGGCCTTTACAGTTCTGCTTCACTCCTGAGAAAACCTTTCATTAATACAGGAACACATCACAATTGTCTTTGGCCAAGTACTGTGCAAGTACAGTATGGCAAACTGAGGACCAAATACAACACAGCCACTGCTGTAGAAATTGTGGAAAGGAAGATTAGTCTTGCTAAAACTTGTTTCTGTCCTTCTTTTGGTGTGTATTTGTCTTGTCAGATTATTTTTTTGTGAAGAAGAGATGAAAACGTATAATTAGTTAGTCTCACTTTCTTGCCTGAAGGGCTTTTGTAGAGATGCCTCAAATATCTACAATTCCTGATGGAAATAACTCCATTAGTATGAATTTAAACACAATGGATGTGAGAAATTGGTGAAGTACGATTTTCTTTTGTCAGTGTTACATAAGATACCGTATAAAACTTCTCACTTGGGCTTGTTGCTGGAAGGAAGATGTTTTAAGGATTTCCATTGGGAAGCAAATATTGCATTTCTATTTAAAAAAAAAAGAAAGCTGTTTTTTATAAGCTCTGTTGCTGCTGCTCTCTAATGGAGAAAAACTTCTGAATATATTTTAAGTAAAAGCCCTACAGAAAGTAAGTTGATTCACAGATTAAAAAAAATAAAATTAATGAAACAAAATTGAATAGAATTTTTAAAAGCATTAATTTTTCAGAACTATTATTGCGATAAATGACAAGTGAAGGGAGGCATTTCTTGTGAGAATGTTTTTTCAAGAATTGTTGTACTATATTTATGCCTTTTAAAAGAAACAACTTTCTTCTAGGGTCCAAACATATGAACACTTTGGTGCCATGACCAGATTATGTCTCTAAAAAGACACAGAATAGAGACACACAAATTTAGTAGCTGTCTTGTATTGTACTTGAAATATGGAGTACTGCAGGGCCTGAAGGCAGAGAAGCAATAGTGTAAGGATATCTGTTTTTTTTTTCTTTTTTTTCCCAGTTATTAAACAAGTGAATATCACTTCTTCTGTGGTTGTAGCAGGTCTTATCCATTGCTGACTGAAAAAAAAAAAAAATAAAAGGAAAGAAATCCACTCTTTAGACAGTGCATTTAAGCTCTCTTGTTTGCTTTCAACTTATTTTGATGGTAATATAGGAAGGGCATATGTTTCTCTGAGCTTGTACTTCCAACTTCAGTCTTCTGAGACATCTTTTGACACACACACTGAATTGGAGATTCTTTTCCCCACAGGGTGCTTGCAGATGACATGCAACTCTGTGATTTTCACAGCAGCAGCTCCAACTGGTCTGTGGCTTTAAGTTATCAAACAACTATAGATATGAGGATGGAGATTCTCTTGCCTGTGTATCTATAATGCTCTTTGCATATAAAATTAAGGAGAAGAGCAGAGAAAACACGCAGTTACCTGCTGTCATATCTTAAATCCTAGATAAAATATTGTTCAAGTTTGCTGTAATTTACAGATGGAATGGCTGACATTCATTTACCCTGATGTTCTGTCTTCTCCCTTTCAGCATTAGGTAAGTTTCTTTCTTTGCATTCTGAGATATTAATTCTTTTTTTTTTTTTTTTTTTTTTCCCCTGCTACTTCTGACAATTTATTTCGTGAGCAATTGGTAGTGAAGATGTCATACTAAGGAAAGGAGTTCGCTGTTCTCAACATGTTAATTGATTTGCAAATTCAGCTGTCAAAAAAAGACCCTGAGAGGAACACGCAGTAAAACTTGGTTCTCAATTAAGCTCATGTCTGCACAGCAGTGCCCTGGGCTGCTATGCAAGGCTTCTTTGCATCCAGCTTCTCGCTGATCAGGCACGTCACAGAGGTAATGCCTTTGGCTCCCAGGGGAAGGGAAGAAGTCAACCACAACGTACCTTCCTTGGATGAGTCAGTAAGTGTATCATTAGCTGAAATGGCTGCAGGTCTTCTCTTCCTCGGCCAGGATTCAAAAGTGTGACACTGGAAATCTGAGTACGAGAGAGAAAAGGAGAGACTTCTGCATAGGCTCTCCCACGCTGTTCATCACAGTATTCTTTTGGTTTTATTGTATAATGAAGAGAGAGAGGAAAAAAAAAAAAAAAAAAAAACCTCGACCAGAGTTAAAAATAATCTAAAATTTGTATACATTAATAATTAAATTACACCATATTCTTTTGTGCGTGCTTTGGTCAACAGTGCTCAACCTTTTTGTGTGACAGCACGAAGGATTTCTCACGGTTAGTGGCAGCTCCTGGTGGGAAAAGACATCTTGACAGTAGGTGGCAGTGCAGCCCTTTCTTTCCAGCGTTGGATCCAGCAGCATAAATCCAGCCTTTACAGAGCACAGCCTTTTCCAGATGCAGGCCTCAGGGCTGTATTCAGTCCTGCAATTCACTTCTCATTGCTGGGATGTCTCATTAGGAGATTAACTGTTTGAAATGCAGTGCTAATGTGAAAGTTTTAATTGGGAAATCCTGTGCATGTTAAATTAATCTTAAGTACTTTTATCTAGAATGCCTGCTTCCTTTCCGTGGTGCTCTGTATTTTAAATCACCTCACGTTCTTTCACATCACATTAAAAAAACAACAACAACAACAAAAAAACTTGCAATAGGCCAACAGCGCCTTTTCCATTATATTTTGTTGAAGGTGATTTGCAAAGCTGGTTTCTGAAGCCTCCCAGATGCTGAAGTAGAGAGGTTCCTGTGTGCGATGTAAGTTGAGTGGTACCAGGGCTATGGTATATTGGTAAACAGATTATATCTGTAGAGAGATTGCAGGGCAAAGGTTTCATCCTAACCACAGCTTATGTTTCATGGATAAGTGTGTTATTCATTGGGAAATTCTGAGAACAACTGGGATTTGCAGTTTGAAAGAAAAGCAGATAGTAACGCAGCTAAACATTTAGGCTGAGATTTTCAAACTGGCCCCGGGGATTTTAGAGACTGGAATCTCAATCTGCCTGTAAAATCCTCAGCCCTCAGGACTATTTTCTTCTCTTTATAGTGCTCGTACTGTTTTTAATTTGATCACATCATACACACAAAAGCATGGGTATCTGGTAGAGTGGGGCAGGAGAGGGATAAATTGATGTTAGATCTGCCAACATAAAAACTGTTTTCTGATTCTTACCTTATATGTGCAGTTCTGATTTTGTCTACATACTCTTCTAGCTGCTGTTGCTTTTAAAGTCTTGATATTTCTCAGGGGCACTGTGAACTCTATTTGGCTGCCTTTTAGTCACTTTACCCAGGTTTTTTTTTTTCTCTCTCTCTTTTTTTTTTTTTTTTTTCCTGGAGAGAGCTTGGGGTACAACAGTGTTGCGAGTATCTTTTCCATATTTCCCAGTATGGCTAAAATCAAACATAGGAATCCTTGCACTTGCATTGCCCAATACAGAAACACTTGAAAAACTGTGACTGTATAGACAGTGCAAACTGTATAGACAACCAGCCATACATTTAACATGAATATTTTACAGTTTGGGATTAATTGGGTTTATTATTTGGATAATTTTTTTTTTCTTTTTTTTTTTTTTCCTCTGGTAAGATGTGGCAAAAAAAAAAAAAAAAAGCCAAATGGTAAAGAACAGTCCCAGAGCAATGGGCCGTGAGAAGATAAAGCTGACACATCAAGTTTTGTCTTTATGTTTGTAAGCCGTATAACTTCCGCAGATACTGAAATATCATTAAAGGGATTCAAAGAGATGGCTTTGCAAGAATGGATATAATTATTTACATTTTCATAGAATCATAGGACTGTTTTATTTGGAAGGGACCTTTAGAGGCCATCTAGTCCAACTCCCCTGCAATAATCAGGGATGCCTACAGCTAGATTAGCTTGCTCAGAGCCCTGTCCAGCCTGACCAGGATTGTCACAAGGGATGGGGCATTTACCAGGGCAACCTGTTCCAGTGCTTTAAATCCCTTTCTGTAAAGAACTTATTTTCTGATATCCAGTATAAATCTCCCCTCGTTTAGTATGTGCTACTGAATATTCTCTTTAACTAATATATAAATAATGTAGCATAGAAATTGCTGTGGTCTTTTTCAGGAATTAATTAAACAACAGTAATGCATTTTGGGATAGGTGCTTCAGCCATGAAAGCTAAACTTTACATTAATCTCTTGTGTGGAATGCTTTCAGGGTAAAGAATATGAAGCCCACCCTTTAGCAGAGAGTTGGAGCAAATCTGTCAGAGCTGAGGTTTTCATGGTACTTAAGCACTTAATACTTAAAATTCAGATGCTCATGTTTGTTGTTTACATGATTTCAAGGATTCTGATAAAGTGGTCCATCTGATCTAGCTTCAGAAAACCCAGGGAAATAAGTTAAAGGGTATGATTCATGTCTTGCATTTGTACAAAGAATAGGAGATACATAAATATGATTCCAAAATATATAGTTTACAAATCATTGGCATTATCTTTCAATGTTATTTATCTTTTCATAAATGTAAATCAAAAACCGTCATTTATAATTGAAGGTGGTCTAATTTCATTTGCCAAGAACGCAAGATTAGCATATATGCCTAAACAATTAAATAAAATATTAGTGAGACATTTGCCTCCAGTAAGGGAGAAAATGCTTGAAGTTTTACCATAAATTTGCATCATATAAGTCTGAATAAATTTATATATGTTATATGTGTACGTGTACAAGTGCATGTATGTGTGGAGGAAGCAGGATATGAAGGTGAAGTAATTTTAAAAGGATATTAAGTGTGATATTTGAAGAAAATAAGTGTGAAAATACTAATCCCTGGCAAAAATAAATATGTCCAGACATATATATATGTCGGACAGCTTTTTCAAAATTAAGTGGCTTGGAGATCTTTATAGTTGAATGCTGTCTTTAGATAAGGGAAAAGGTTCAAAAGTTTGAAAGGAAGCTAGTAAATGACTAATTGCCTTGCATATAGGAAAGGACAAACAATGGGAAAGAATTATCTGCTGTCTTACTGATACTCAAAAAGATGCCAGTAGCTTCACAGAAAACCTGCAGTACTGACAACTGATCGTCTTTTTGTGAGTATCCACAGTTGACGGTGAGTTAATAAACCAGATATTAGAAACAAAATGATATTTTTCACTGGTGACTCTAGAAGAACCTGTATAGAAAGGTTTAGAAAGATTGAAAACTAATATATTAGAATTGGTAGCATCTGTTAATGCGCAACTCATATTTTATATGTAGGGGAAAATGGGTTTTAATTCATATTCTGAGCCAGGTTTTTATGGTTTTTTGTGTTACTATCAAAGAAGATGTACCAATTTAGCTTACCCAAGATAGCCTCTTTCTTTGCATATGCTTTAATCTAACATTCTTAAGCAGTGCCAAACTCTGAAAACACAAGTCTACCTTGTTTGAACTTGACGAGTGCAGCATGTTCTGTAGCAATGAGTTTCTTAACAAAGTCATAGCTCTGTAATGGGAAGAACATTTACAGTGATCACAGTACAGGTCACCCACCAAAAACGCTTTACTGAACTGTCAGTGGATACTTATTGTATTGCTGTTGCCCACACAATAGACCTGCAGAACATGACACAGATGCAACTTAAATGCCACGTGAGCATGCTATGGGGTTGTTTATTTTTTCTCACCTCTGCTCAGTGCATGAACAGAAACAGATGATATCTTTGTGCACTGTAATATGGAAATATCCATAGCAAAATATGTTACTTGATGATGGCTTTTGTGCTGTAGACCCCAGAAACTGAACTGCTAGCAGTCATCTTATTTCTCATAACACACGCAACATAAGTAATTCAGCATCCTTAGATATATAGTTTTAGCTACTGTTAATCTGCACTGAGCAGTTACTCTAAGAATAAAAGTCTCTATATTATGTTGTTATTACCAGTTCCTTCACCCATGCAGTCCCCTTGCTTGTTTCATTTACAGAACATTAATAACTAGTCACAATAAAGTATTATTTAATTTCATTCGTGAGCTGGTTGAACGGTCGCTGTGTATTGACACTTTTAGTCCACTTAATTAAACCCAAAAGTACAAAGCAAAAGCAATTAATTACAGCAATCAATATATAATAAATGTGAAGTACTGAGCACAAAATCATGATTCCGAGGGGCATTGTAGCAAAACAAATTTTTGTAAAAAGACCAAATCTGGGCCATACACTGTTTCTTGGTGGGCATAATTTTCTGAGAACTTAATAGCACAAAGGAGAGAGGATTTCCTATCTGGAACTAATCTTAGATCTTCTTCATCTGAAACGGTTCATAAAACATACATGAATTTCACAATGATAAGTAGTCATTTAAGTAAATATATTATACGTACAGCAGGCAAGAAATTGTGTAAGTCTATCGATACCTACTGAACTCAACACACTATGCAAACAGCATATTCTGCTTGTGAAGTAGCTTGAAAGAAAGCATTCCTTAAAGATTGGATAAATTGCATAAAGTGGTTAAAGTCTTTTGATATTTTTCACATTCAAATGTTAAACTTGGCTCTTATCCATATGTTTTTTCAGGAATATCAGAATGAAAAAGTAGTTTAGCTACTCAGTTTAATGTGCTAGGCAATTTGTGAAACTTACTCTCCTAAAACACACTTCTCTGGACATCAAGTTGGATTTTCAATTGTCTCTATACACTTTGTATAATATTAAATGGTTATTTTGGCAATAGTTCCTATTGAATGTTTAAATAAGATGGTCCTTCTTTCACTGTTAGTTTGTCATGAATCAAATTAATCACACTCCAACAACTTTTAAAAAACTATCCCTCAAGAGTTTTCAATCTATTAAATATTTTTCTATTATAAGGACTCAGAATTGTTCATTGCAGAGAATAAAGTACCACTTTTGCATACATTACACAAACATTTCATGCTTCATGATTCCACAGTAAATTTTCTTGCTGATTACTCGTAATCTAAGAATCTCCTGCTGTTTTATGGAGAGTCTTATTAATTTCATTCAAGTAGCAAAATTAACACCTGTAGAGAGCCCTTCATGATTTTTAAACTTTTATCATATTTCTAATAACCTACTCCATTCATTGTATAATAGCTGGTTTATTTTACCTCTGAATCTATTTATTGATTCTCAAGGTTTTTAAGAAGAAACCCTTCCAACCCTCCTTTTTTTTTTTTTTTTTTTTTTCCTTTTTCTTTTAAATTATTATATCAGCAGGGCTGGTTATTGATGATAGATTATTTTGAGTTGAGTTCTTTCACAGTTGGAAGGAGAGCTGAGACATTTGTATGGAACCCCCATGTCTGCTCGTGTCAGTAGAAATTAAATGAAGTATTCACTTATTACTGTATGGGTAGAGATTTTTTTATTGGAAAGCCAGATTTCTGAATGGTGGATTCAGATGCAGAAATAACATAAATGGATTGTAGATTGTTAAAGGTTAATAATGAGGCTTAGGAGGGAGAACTTCAAGATACTGACAAAATTGTCCTTCTAGCTGAGGCAAAGAGGAATATAAGCCATGTCTCAAAGTCTTTTATGGTGAGAATGGATTATAAAAATGTTTGACAGGCTTCTGACATTTATCTACACGTATATTTTATTTTATTTTTTTGTATGGCTGATTCTCAGTAATGCAAATAATCAGCAAACCTGTATATACATAACATTAGATGAGATAATTTAAGGTAAGTCCTAATGTTATGAAGAGGATAGTAAGACTATTATACATAATTGATCATAGGTTTTTTTGTTGTTGTCGTTGGAACATATTGTGTTACTTGTTAGATTGCTTCAAAACTAATGCCTCCTATTTATTTCCATGGAAACTACAACAGATACAAAAGGCACAATAGCACTAGTTGATAAAGCAAATTGTCAGCTACAAAATACTATTTTTAAACGTGCTAGCAACACATATTCACCAGTGATGAACAAGAGCCTGCATACTGTGCTTGTCAAAATTCATACCAGTAGAGTCGCTGAAACGACCTATCATCTCACTATGCTAACATCCACTCTTTGGTCTCCAGGAATGTTCAGAAAGAACTGATGAATGTCAGTGGATGCCATTTCATCCACATGGAGGAACGATGACACATCTTTGCTTCATAAACCTGTCCATGTCAGATGCCATTGTGACAGAATGCCCCCTCTGCTGCCATCTGTCGCATGGCAATGACATGTAATGGAATATTGATTAGAAGGTTCAAGCTCTACTGCCATACCACCAACATCTGACATTGGGGGCCAATGTAATATAAAAGGAAACATTACTTTTAGATTAACCCTAGTATTTTAAGAAACTTCTTTTTCTTTTTTTTCTTCTCTTTTAATGATATTCTGTGTTGTTTCACTTGCACAGCCTGAAAGGAAAAAGCTATATTTGGTTATCCCATCTGGGAGGTTAACCAGTGGCATCTGCAGCAGCAGGGTCAGACTACATGCTCTGAAGTAGGGTAAAGTGAAGATGGGATTTGTGTCTGAACCACAGGGACACTTGGTTGGATAGCTGTGCAGGCTGGCACAGAAATTCAGTGCTGTAAAAGCAACAGGGATCCTTGTAGTAAGCATGACAGTGATTGGTATAATTTTGACATTTATATAATTTACTTGACTTTTAAACGATTCCTTTCTGAGCGCATACCACAGAAAGAAGTGTTTCTAAGACTTGTGGTTTTGATTTTTTAAAATATTTATCTATCAGATAAAATAGGTTGAGATTGTCTTTACCCACCTGAGTGGTGCACCTAAATCTAAAAGCTG
The DNA here is from genome assembly GCF_987193195.1 of Phasianus colchicus. NCBI lineage: Eukaryota > Metazoa > Chordata > Aves > Galliformes > Phasianidae > Phasianus > Phasianus colchicus. Next base: position 14,755,964 of record NC_143439.1, on the reverse strand, counting down.
TTTCCAAAATCACAGAATCACAGAATCACAGAATGGCCAGGGTTGGAAGGGACCTCAAGGATCATGAATCTCCAACCCCCCTGCCACACGCAGGGCCACCAACCATTCCACTTAATGCTAGACCAGACTGCCCAGGGCCCCATCCAATCTGGCCTTGAACACCTCCAGGGACGGGGCATCCACAACGTCCCTGGGCAGCCTGTTCCAGCACCTCACCACTCTCTCTGTAAAGAACTTCCCCCTGACGTCCAACCTAAATCTCCCTTCCCTCAACTTAAAACTATTTCCCCTTGTCCTGCTGTCACTCACCCTTTCAAAGAGTTGATTCCCCTCCTCTTTGTAGGCTCCCTTTAGGTACTGAAAGGCTGCAATGAGGTCACCCCGCAGCCTTCTTTTCTCCAGGCTGAACAAGCCCAGCTCTTTCAGCCTGTCCTCATAGGGGAGGTGCTCCAGTCCCCTGATCATCTTCGTGGCCCTCCTCTGCACCCTCTCCAACAGCTCCCTGTCTTTCTTGTACTGGGGGCTCCAGACCTGGACGCAGTATTCCAGATGGGGCCTCACAAGAGCAGAGTAATCCTCAATTTGTTTAATGCCTAAGTAAGCTGCATGTGTTAAATTATGTGGTAAATACTGCAAAAGATTCAAGCAATGCTGTTTCTCTCAAGTAAGAGAACTGTTGTTTTTTTTTTTCCTGAAATGTTAAAACATTTTTTATTTTCCTCCACATTTCTGAATATAAAATTCAATCTCACTATATGAGCCCAGAGTATTTTGGTTTTAGATCACGAGCTTTCCGATGTTCTCAAACACAAATGGATTTAAGACCATGTATGGCAGCCTACCTTTGTCTTCCCTGCAACTCTCATAGGTCTGTAGGTAGGTCAGAGCCCAGTAGAAATAATTTGAAAGCTTTATTGTGATGCCTTGATTCTATGGTGTCTTGGGATGCTCTTAATTGCTTTTGATGATAATTGTTGGCCTGTATACCCTGATAATTATGGTGAAAATAATCATTTAGCAGAGTTTAGACTTTGCAGATAATTAATACTCTTTTCTGTTAATATTGGAGTAATTGCTGCTTCAGTTTCAAATCAATCTGTAAAGCATAATGAGCTATAGGTTTTTGTAACTGCCTGCAAAAAAGCCAAGTTGGGAACAATTTGTATGGTTGAACTTTTTATCTGTTAATATCATCACCTAAATTAACAAGAAAATACATTGATTAACGTGATTACTTTATTGTAGAAGGTAACACTGTTCAAAGAAGCAGGCCTTTTAAACTTAGGAAGGAGAAATGTATTCCACATATTTCCAAAATCTTTTCTATTTCTAATGTGACTGTATATGTTTGCTTTATGCACAAAGTACCACTGTTGTCTTCTGTAAAGGTAAGCAGATTAAGTTTGGTGTTTTTACACGGGCATTCTGATTTTATAAAGATACTTATTTTTTAATGGAATATTTAATTTCATTGCTAAAATAGAATCATAGAAGGTTTGGGTTGGAAAGGACTTTAAGATCATCTAGTTCTAACCCCCCTGGTGTAGTCAGGGACGCCTCCCACTAGTCCAGGTTGCTCACAGCAAAAAAAAGAAAAAAAAAGAGCACATCTTTAACAACTGCCCCAAATCCTGTTCCATTGGACTAGCTATCTTCTAGAGCATTTGCTAGCACGTAGAAAGAATGAGACAAATTCATCACTGTCTGAGTGCTATATCACAGAACTCAAATATTGGTTTCTTTGGCCACTGGCTTTCAGTTATGCCTCTGCCTCACTTGCTATTTTTGAATTCTCATGAATCTCACAGGTGTATACTCTTTTCCCGTTGTTCAGTATATTGATGCCATCATACACTTGCTGGTCATCTTTGTCAAGGTTATAGGAGCATCTCTTCAAAGGAGATGACATTTTGTAAGCGTATCTTTGTATGCCCTTGTTGTGTTTTTGAGAAAGCAGGCAGAATTCACCCTCTCACTATGGCCCATTAGATTCTCTGAATATTTAGGTTGTGTCTTCCAATGGACTTGACCTGACAGCTGGCTTGAAGAGACCTTCCTTGCAGGGGATGCTAGGTGAAAATATCTTGTCCTAAAGTTCCTCTAGGATTTGTTTTCATGGAATGCTGTTGAAGCTCTGTGGTGGTGTATGGAACAGATACTCACATAATTCTGCAAAACACAATTGATAACAACTTCCTTGTCAACAAAAAGATAGTATCTAAACTCTTTAAAATGCATTTGAGGAATTATCCATCTCTTTACTTTCCTCTGCATCTGGCTCTGTTTTCCTTGAAAAGTAACAGAGCAGCCAGTACTTGTGTTACTTTTGCCAGTTAAATGCATAGACTATTATCAAATTACTTTCTATTCCCTATTATATACATGTACTATAGTGTGCAGTTATCAATCAACATCTTTTTAGCTTTAAAAGTTTCAAATTGTCCTTAGCATAATGCAGGGAATACATAGAAAATAAATTTTGGAACATCAGTTTATTTGAATTAGTCTTCTAAGTATGCAGACAGTTTTATATTCAATTAATTAAAAAAAAAAAAAATTAAACTGCAAGCATTTATGTTGTGTTTGTCTCCAACTGTTATTTAAACTTCCAGCACATTTTCAAGTGTTTGTAGGAAGTATAGCCCTCACAAGAAAATTCTGAGTTCTTAAATGGAGTTAAATGGAGTCTAGAGCTATGGCCTGTGTGCAATTCTAAATGTGGAATCATTTCAGTGTGTAGCATGAAATAAAGGCTACACATATTGATGAACTGTTGTATTCTTATAGTATTGATTTCCATAGCCAAAAAAAGTATTTTTTTTTTTAATCGTATATTCTGTTGAAATGTTAATGCAGAATCTTTTGGAAAACATTTGCTTAAGTATTAAGAACAGTAGATATTATACTTTTTGTCTCATTGAAAGAATGAGACTCCTCTTACTGAAGGGCTAAGTACAAGTGTTCCTGTATTCAACTTTTGAGGAAACCATTTCCAAAGTCAATTAATCCTAAAATCATGAAACATTAGGGATGCTAGTAAACCGAGGTTTTATTTTGTTTGTAACATTGTAAAAGCTGTGTGTATCATCTTTAGAACTATATCAACCTAAATGTCTTCTTGTGTAATAAGGAGCTATATAGTGTCATTTAGACAGCATCTACAACTGGTGGTAAGAAGCAGGTAGCCTGGGAGTTGATTTAAACTCTAAAACAGAAAAACTTATTAAAAACATTATTGACAGTTTTTGCCTTTCTGAAGATCATTGAAAATTACCAAATTATACCAAATTACCAAATTACCAAAATTTCTAAAAACAAGCAAACAAAAAACCCAGCAGACTTTAAGGCAATTAATGAAATACACTATCAACTATCAAATTGCACTATCAGTTATCAAATTGCAAATTCTGGCTTAAATTCTTTAAGGACAAAATGGAGGACTAAATCTCACTATGAAATCTCTTTTGATCACGTAGTGAAATTAAAAAAAATCATTCCAGTTTGATGGCAAAACACCTTTGATGGTGAATGAAGATTGCAGAATGACACCTACAAATTTAAGTCACAAAAGCTGAGTGTACAAATATTAACCTCTGTTCTCCTTTCCTCAGTTTTACTGCATAGCATACACGTATTTTCATACTCAGTTGTAGACAACCCAAGGCTTTGAAGGAGAAATTAAATGCTCTTCTTCCTGAACTGATTTTGTTCTTTTACGTTTTGGAAGTTAAGGTTTAGAAAGATTAACAATGCTTGATTCAAGATATATTAAGGTATTACAGTACGAATTTAAATGACAGCAGTTACATAATTCCTACCATATGAATAATTTTTGCTTGAGAATTAACTTATTAATTACAGCAGTTAAGTGTAATTATTCTGCCTCTTAAGGTGTACCTTATTATTGCTTTTTAACAATAAGACGAAATCTGCCAAAGGTAATTATCATAACAATAATTCGTTGCATGCTTTTGATCTTGTTAGGAATACAATATAATCTTCATTAAATGATCTTTTCCATGTTAATCAGTCATTCACAGAAAAGTCTTTCATGTTTCTTACTCCTTTGAGAAGTGGATTGAAGCTTGGTAATTGGAGAGGCAGTGAACAACAGTACAGAATTCGTTGTTCTGTTTGAGAGACTGGTTTTGACTGAGTATAGGAATGCTCGCAAAAATTGAATTAAATTTCTTCACAGTAAAAAAATGTTGCAAATTTAAATAATTCACTCAAAAACTCCTACATTTCACTCACCCCCAAACCTCTCATAACTAAAAATTCCTTACTGAACTGTTATGTGGGAAGATACTACCAAACAAGCAAACTTCAGCTTTTTCTTTTGTGTGTTCTTTTTTTTTTTTTTATGCGTTGGATTTATACACTTTCTTGGGCATGATTTCAATACACTGTTGTATGGGAACTGTTGAGTCAGGGCCTGAACCACTGATTGATCACCTGAGGACAGGACTGAGTCAGCCCTGGGAGCACAGGTGAAGGCTGTAAACCCCACTTAAGGGCTGACTGCCACTAGGAAGGATCTCTTTCTGGAGATCTCGCCTTGGTGGAGTCTTTCCTGTGAGCCTAGATCTTTGGATACAGGTGAGCATTCCTTCCCAGTTGTATCTTTTCCCATTTCCACCACAATAATCTTTCCAGCTGTAACACCAACTGTAACAGCTGGCAACCTCCTATCTATTTAAAAGATGTGGAACTTTTGTTAAAGTACATGTAGCAAATATTTTTTTCACTGCTGATGTAACATTTAATCTGATTTTATTTTCTTTATAACAAGAATAACATTGATATTTCCTCCCTTACAAACACCTGCTCTTCCTTTATATCAGGTATTCAGGTGAGATAAAAATGAACAAAGACTCTGAGAAGAGATGCTGTAAATCAGATAGGGGTAGGTATCACAGTACCCTTAAGGATAAGTTTATTTAAGTTAGTTTTTGTTAATTGGTTACCTCCTCAGAGAAGTTTCTCAACACATGTAAGATTCACAGTGAAGAAAGATGGAAACTTGATCTTCTAATGTATATTTATGGAGTAAAACAATAAATGCTATTGCTGAGCTTGTAAATATTTTTTCAGTTGTTTACAAAAATACTGTATCTATAGTATGATACGTGGTCTCCCTTGCTTACACTCAAAATTATTAATCTCTTTTGGGTTGTGTAATTAGTAGCACACATGTTTAGCACTTTATAAACTATATTTGGCTGTTAGCATTTGACATCCATAATCATTGCTTGAATGTATAAAAAATGCTTTTTTTTTCCTTTTCCCTAAAAAGCAGATCCCATGGGATTTCTGAAATGAGGGGTTAGATCTATAGTAATTCCTGCATGTTAAAAAATGAAGATAAAAAATAATGTGGCATGTTAGAAGAAGGAGAATGCTTCAAAGCTCCCTGCTTCCTGTAGTGTAGTAAACGTTAGGTATATTTTCAGAAGCAGTGAATATCTGCTGAGTATGTAATAAAGAATGGTGACATTCAGTATATCTTTTTGACATTGTAGTATTTCTATGCATGCTTTAAAGAAAATATTTGAAAGGGCCACATTTTTTGCTGAAATTTAGTCGAGCAGACTTCAGAGACTTAACACAGGATTCAAATGCTCATATTGCTTAAAAATTGTAACGATGTTTATTTTGATTCTAGGAGACTAATATTTAAAGCAATTCCTGCATGTGTTCTTCTCCAAATATATATGACTTGCTCACTAGAATATGATTATTATACTTCTAGTTCAAGGTGTAATATATTATTTCTATATGTTTCTGATAGGTTTTTTTCTGTTCTTGTTTTATTTTTTTGTTTTTATTTGTTTGTTTTGAATGTATAGGTTTTCAGTGGTTCGTTATGTGAATAAATCATTTAGAAGCACCTTCTGTAAATGAACTTCAAATGTTAAATATCTGAAGTGTTGTCGACTGTGCTTCTGAAAAAATTACAAGAAATTTATCATTTTGTTTTTATGATACATACATAAGAGAAATAATTATCTGTAATCAAAAGAGTTTTTAAAATTACTGGAAATTCTTCAAAATTTCTTTTTCCTTATCAAAAGCAATGCCACAGAAATATGAGTGTCACTTCAGTATATTACTGTCTTTCTGATTTCTGTTTCACCAGGCTATCTGTAATCCTATGGACAGTAATGTCAGCTTAATTTCTTCACTTTTTGATAAATGTATGTATGAGGACGGCTCCAAAAGTATTATATTATCCCACAATGTCAGAGGCAGGTCTTGTTGGTATGGCAGTAGAGCTTGAACCTTCCCACCAACGTTCCTTTATGTTTTGTTGCCATGTGACAGATGGCAGCAGAGGGGCAGTCTGACAAAATGGCACCTGACATGGAAGTGTGTATGAAGCAAAGGTGTGTCATGAAATTTCTCCATGTGGGAAAGATGGCACCCACAGATATTCATCAACACTTGCTGAATGCTTCTGGAGACCAAAGAGTGAATGTGAGCACAGTGAGGCAGCGGGTGGTGTGTTTCAGCAGTGGTGATTGGATTACCATTGGATTACCTCCACTGGGGCCAATTTCGCTGAGCAGTGTGCAGGCTTGTGTTCATCCCTGGTGAAAATGCATGCAATTACAATGGTGGTAACTATATTGAAAAAAATATTGCTCTGTAGCTGACAATTTGATTTATCAAATAGTGCCCTTGTGCTCTTTATATCTATTGTAGTTTCTGTGGAAATAAATAGGAGGCGTTACTTTTGATGCAATCTCAGTGTATGGCCAGATTGAGTGACAAGATGAATGATGTTTTTTTTTATTTTTTTTTAATTGGGCCATGATTGTATCACTGTGCTGTAGAATGGTCGATGTTCTATTGAAACAAAATCCTGAAAAGCCGTTTAGTCTCCAATAATTTTTTTTTATTGCAGGATTCTGGTTTTACAGACAAGTTCTGTTCTTTCTCAGTGGGTGTTATTATTCTTCAGAGCTCCCATAATTTCATACAGTAATGTGTGCAAGACCCAAAAAAGGAAGCAAATGGCATCGACAGTAAAATGAAACTTGCATGTAGGAAAAAAAAAAACCCACGTAATTCAGCACATAAATGAATCTTGTCAGTTTCAATCCCAGAGCCTACACATGAAGTTTTCTGTGGCTTAGTTTTTAATATTATTTAATTCAGTGGTAATTAACATGTCAGTTTCTGTGAAATTATGTAGCTTACAGACTCCATAGTTTACAATATTGCCTACCCTCTTCAGAAGGATTCCCAAAATCAGATCGCTTCTCTTTTTGGAAATAATAATGTTTTAGGAAAGCCAATATAAGTCTTTGAGCTCAAACATAAACACTGTATATTACCTCCCTTTGCACTCCCCTGTTTTGAAATCTTTCACTCAGTCCCTCTGTTGGGTGACGCTAGACTGTGGGGTGGTATTTGACTCATGTCTCCAACTGCCCTGCTTAGCAGTCCAGCCTAGAGCATCCGATGCCCTTTTCAGTAAGAGAGGGATACGGTGATGCATGCCCTTATCTCAACAGATAATCGGATGTTGTAGGATGCATTGATTCCTCAGTTCAGACTTCAAGATGAAAAATTGTTTTCAATACTGTTCAGCAGTAACTGTACCTTCAACACAAGTGCAATATTAAAAAGCTAAATAAACTCTTTTTCATGTTTTCTTTTTAAGGAAAAGTAATCAAGAGCTTAACAATCTATCTGCTTTTGAAGGTAAAAGATATGCTGCCAAGGCAGTGAAGTTATTTCTGTGTGGAAGTGCAAATCTGAATACCTTTATTCAAAGCTATATTATGCCAGTGATTCAGTCATGTCTTCCCTTTCTAACTGATGGCACGTAAAGGCATAAAATCAGAAAAATAATATGAAATAACAACAACAACAAAAAAGAAACAAACTGAAACTTCATTTATCATTTGTTTGGGTGAGTCTGGGCTTTCATGCCTTCGTTATAAGGGTGTTCGAGCAAATAGCAGAGATAGTAGGAAGGAAGATCAGAACTGTGATCTTGAAAGCAGTGTTACACTTCTGCGTTTTCTTGCATTTTTAAGAGAAGACATTAAATAGCTCTCTTGGCTGAGGAAAAGGTGACTGGCTGCCAATCACTTTAAGATATTCCATGTACATTTTCATATTGTTATGAGGACTCCCTGAGAAAGATAAAATATATCCTGAACAGTTCTAGGAACTGTAATCGTATTCAGTGGCAGGGGATTGTCAGCAAATTCAGGGGGAGGAATGGAAGAAAGTTCGAAAGAGAAAGATGAAGAATTAGAACATGATTAGCATGCCACACTTGAAGAGTTTAGTGTCTCCTAATAGTAATATCTGAGAAAATTCTTCATTGTTACCATAGCAAGGATTAACATAGCTCTGTTGCTCTACATGGTAAGTAATGTGCCAGGAATTGAGTTGAAATGCCATTACATTTTTGGATTAAAAGAGAATCAATACTATTCAACACAAATATATCAAAAATGACAGAGCTCTGTGGAATAAGTGAACAAAGAATCCTTGTTTGAACTTAAGATGGGCAGCCACTTCTAGAAATAATGAGATGTGATAATGCTGCATTGATAGCATTTGAGAGATGTTTCTCAAATGAGAAAAAGTCATTGCTGAATTAAAGAAGAAATTATGAAGAACATTAGTGTGTACGTGCAGGATGATCAACAGAATACAAAATATGCTTGTCTCATCCTTACATTTCTTGTTCTTAAATATCCAACTTTTTCTTTAATAGATGCTGATATCTGAGAGTCTGACATCATCTCTGAAATATTTAGTTTATGTAGGACATACTAAAGCAAGATAAAATGCAGGATTTTTTGTTTACTCTGGTGACTATTTTACAAATCCTTGAAAGAGCTGTCTTGTTGTTATGTGGAATGAGGAAATGTTTGAAATCCAGGAAGTTAATGGGACAGCACCATTATTTCTACCCACTATTATTTCTGAATATCTAACACATTGCTGTTTTTTCACTTACCTCCATAGCTTGCTTGTCCCTATAAACAGAATATTGGCATTTCAATGACTAACTTGATAATAAAGATACTCAGTAATAAGAAATATTAGTAGTTTTAAAATATAAATAATTACAAATGGAAAAAGCTAAGCCTTATTAGAGCCTCCAGTTCTTCATTTAGAGGTGGGAAAAACAGTTAAAAGTGTTATTAAGTTCTGTAAGGATGTGTTGATGAAGGAAGGAAAAAACATTCCTTAAAGATTAGGTTAACTATTTCAATTATGCTTTAACTTCAATATTCAACATACTCTAAATAATGTGAATGAACTATGCCTTGGGCATAATGTCACTCACAAACCTACATAAAATTCACATTCCTGTTGCTAATGAGGTGCCGTGGTTTTATTATCTTTGTAGTACTGTAGTTCAGTAGTTTTGTTTTTTTTTTAAGGGAAACCTCATAAACCTGTTGTAACAACTTGGCACTTAATTAGGTTTGGCTGCTCTGATGAGGTTGCAGCAGTAATTATATCTACATATCCTTTTACATAAGAAATATTTACTTATTAGCCATTGCCAGCTACTTTGGCCTTCTGAGAATACAGAGCCAGCTTCTGATTCTAGCAGCTATTTCAAATATCTAATTACCTAATGTATATTTAATTCAAACATAAATGTGGACATTGGTAACCATCCTTAGACTTTTTGAGAAAATACTTCTGAAATAATTGAGTGGTCTCACCAGTTTTAGATGTCTGTCACTGCTATTGTACAAGTGTATCGTTGATTTATCATTCTAAACGTAGTTTGTGTTTGTCTATAACTGTACCTTGTCCAGTGGTAGATGACAGAAATTACACAGGTTTTGCCATCAGTACTAAACACTCAGCATTATGTTAAGTACTGTGCTCAAATAGAGCAGAACTGTTCCCATAGAGTAAAGATCATAACAGTACACATTTTTAAACTGTGCAGTCAGAATTGATTAAATACACAGTGATACTAGATACTCCCTACCAATCAGTCAATATTTTTAATACCGTTAATTGCTTATGTATTTGTTGCTTGTTATTTTTACTCGCTGTATAGTGACTTTAGAATTGCAGAAATGCTTTTTCTGGGTCAATGGATTTTTGCTTTTAATAATAAAACCATTGTTAAATCTATGATATGGTACTCGCAAATTGCCGTGATCAGAAAATTAAATCTGTACACTTAAATATGTAGTATATATCTTGCCTATTCTTCATATGTTAAAACAGCTTACTTGGCAAAGTAGAACAATGTTAGGAAGGGGAAAAAATGAATTCTTAATGTAAATTGTGGCAATTCTGTATTTTGGTGAATTCTGAGCACGCTGACGCACCACATGCATATCTGCCTCATATACAAATTAATTTAGAAGAGCCAATTGACATGGTCGCATCATTCCTAATTGGCATTGACAAATACTCAGAAGTCAGTTTAAGTCTGCTCACCAAACACTTGCTATGTGTTGCCAGAGTACGCTTGGTTACTTGTAGAAATGTATTAAGTCAAACACAATATCTGAATGACTCAAATTTAGGGAAATTTTAATCATAGAATTGCTCAGGTTGGGAAAGACCTTAAAGATCATGGAGTCCAACCACAACCTAACCATCCTACCCTAACTCTAACAACCCTCTGCTAAATCATGTCCCTGAGCACCACATCTGGTTTTTAAACACATCCAGGGATGGTGATTCAACACCTCCCTGGGGAGCCTATTCCAGTGCTTAGCAACCCTTTTTGTTAATAAAAGCTCCTGAGAAGCCTTTATAATTTGTATTTCAAAAAAGCAACTTTATCATTTTTCCAGTTTGTTCAGTGTGTTTATCATGCAAGTAAACTGCAAATAGTGTAAACGCTCAAATGTAAGTTGTAATCAGTACTGTAACCATATTTATGCTTGCATATTTCACTATGTTTGATAGCAAATACGAAGAGCCTGAAAGGACGTTTCTGGGACTTGATCCTCTATGTTTGTAACTTTCTGCACTGATAGGAAGCAAACCTGGACTTGGAATAGAATATGTGGTGTGCACCAAGTGTAGTGTTTTAGGAGAGCTAGCACTCAACCATCTTGATTTATGTAGTATCAGCTATTAGAAAAATTTGTGACACTGAGCTAAGCATTAATTGCAGTTTAATTGAGTTGATTTACTGATATGAGGCAGAAATAGAGTGTCCTTTAGCACAAGTATCTTGCAATTCCAGATGTGTTGCAAAGAAAAAATGACTTTCACTTTTTAGGAAAATAGTGATAGATACTGTAATAGACAAAAGCACCATCTCTAATATAGATTCTAATTTAGAGCTCCCATAATTCAGTAGATAAGGTCTTGATACAACCACTGGGATCTAGCAACTTCTGAGCAGCAGTAAGCAGCAAAGGAGAAAGCCGTAATGCAAACTTAATTTCTTATGAATTTCTTTGCATTAGGGGGTTTATTCATTGAACCTGTCTGGCTTATGAGACAGCAAGTGACTCAAGATCCTTTAGAAATTCTGGGGTCTGAGCAGTTCTCCAACCAAAATAATGAACTAAAAAGAATTTTCCATGAAATATGGACTGTAGGTTATTTTATTAGATAAAATTAATGGTTAATTAAAAATATTAAATAATATGTTTCTTTCTGATTATCGAGAATATCTTCAGAAAATGAAAACACAAGATTTGAATTGTTCTTTTTAAATTCTATTGGCAATATGTTAACCTGAAGTCCTCTTTGTTTTTCAGCTCTATTTGTTTTCCAACGAATGCTTTTCTTATGAAAAAGAAAACTCTTGTCATCTATGACAGTAGAGAAGAGCCTTTGTGCAGCTATTTTGACTATCCACACAGTGAAAAGGTAGTCATGCTTTCTTTCATAATATTCCTCAAATATTTGTGAAACTGGGAATAAGAATTTTGTTTAGCTTTATTTTGGAGACAACATTCGAAAGAGGCTATACATTCTTGTGTCTTTCAAATGTGTTTGAAAACCCAGATTGACTTCTAAACTGTTTAGAAAACATTAAATATAAATTCAGCAAAACAACTGGTGTTGAACAGATTATGAACCAAAAAAATCCTTTGGTGTTGATAATTTAGGGCACATAGGAGCACTTAATTAAGGTTGTGTGAAGAGAGGGTGAGCAAGTTGGATTAAACCAGATGAACTTACTAAGATTTGCTGATGCAAAAAAACACAGATCCTTTTTTAAGCATACTGCTGCAAATGTGTTTAATACAAAATTCATCAGCACATAAATCTAGGTAAGCTAGTGTTTTGTTCTTCAGTTTCCAAATCCTTTGTTAATATTTGTATCTTTCATCCACGTGACTTCTATGGTCAGGACACATTATCTGATGACTATTTATGGTTTAAAATCTGTAAGGAATTGGCAGGAGATGTTTTACACTGGCAGAAAAATGGTCATTGAAATTAAAGACTTTGTGAAAACTTGTCACTTAAAAAATCAATAGGAAAAGATTAGTTTTTGAGAGTAAAAATGTGGAGTTTTTTTTTATCCTCCTAGGCAATTCTTTACTTCGAAAGAAAGGCTGAGTATACTGTCATTCACAGGGAATCTTTTTTTCACTGTTGCAGCATCCTGTAGTGGACAAGAATTTTATTAGTTTGAAGAAGATCTTGGATTTATAGATGTGCCATTGAATGATTTTAATAATTCCTGACTTAAAACACCTTCAGGAGGTTGGCTGGTGCAGAAGCCCTAGGTAGGTCATCAGAGAACTGGATATAGACTAGATGGGGTCAGACAAGATCTCTGGGGAGCAGGAGGGGGTTGGAGGAGAGTTGTCTGTGCGCAGCCAGAACAGACCTTGTCCTGACATGTTTGTAGAGGCTGTGGGTAAACTGTGCTGGCTGGGGCACCAGAACGGCCTGGAGAAGGGAATACTTCAGTGCAGAAATCAAGTGTAGCCCTAGCAGGTGGAACAAAGGGCTTACTAGAAAAGTTGGCAGTCTGTAAAATGTCTTCTGCTTCTGTGCATCACGGAGTTGCTGGGCCATATCTCTGCTGTGTTTTCTATTTTCTGTTCACAATTCTATTTACAAATATTTGTATATCTTAGTTATCTTCCTATCTTCAGTATAATTTTGAAAGGGAATGTATGAGATAACAGGATATGGCTGGGAAGCTGAAGACACAGGGAGCTCCAGTGTCCTCTTGCCTGTGTGCTCCATCCTCCCTCGTGAAAAAGGACATCCATTGTGAAGGATAGGTGACAGTTATATTTGCTGTTACAGATAGCTAGATAGAACTAAAAATAAAGGATGATAAACAGTTTCAGGATTGTGTGAAATTACTTCATGCTCTCCCAGGCTGACAAATACTGAAGAGAAATAGGTAACATCCTCTTCAGCTGCAGGAGTCATGAAGGTCTAAGGGACAGAGCTAGAGCAGCCCTAATGGGCAGTGTTTCCAGTACCATATATTTCCTGGCAAGAATAGCACTGGCTCAGATATGTGAATGGTGATATATCTTAGTTAAACTGTTTGTGATTTGAATGAAAATACTGGTTTTCTTAAATTGATGTTATGTTTCTTTAAGGAATGATTTGGTCAGTTAGTTCACAAGTAGCTTGAGCCTAGTTCTCAACACAGTGATTATATTTTAATTATAACAAGCAATAGATACACAGTTTTGCCTGAGGTTAACTCCAAACACTGGATTTTAGGAAACATCAACATCTTTTAGACTCCTGCAGATGCACACGTGTATATTCATCATCTGACTGTATGACTATTCTGTGGCAAAGAAAGTTCACCCAACTAAGCAGAGTAGTTTCCTATTTTGATTTCACAGTAATTTCACTGTACAGGCCAAAATTTAAATAAATGGATGTGAGCCAGATGGGTAGCCAGGTGTAGAATCCACTAAATGAGAATGAAGCTGCTTGATTTAAAGTAAGAGGAGCAAAAGGCAAAAATAAAGAACAAAGTTTGAAGGCACAGTAGAACAGTTTCTAGTTACTCCTTCACTCTTTTTCCTTTAGGATAGCTGAAGCAATTGAGTTTCATCGTTCCCTGAGTATCTCATGAATATTTCAGTTCCAAATGGTTGAATGTTGTTTTTATTAGTCCATTTAGATTGCAGCACAAATATATTTCCCTGTGTGTGGCTGAGATTTGGAATTAGGGAATATTTGTGGCATGAGGCAATAAACAAAAAGAAATGCATAATGTACAGTTGAATACAGTTGTAACAATTGAGTGCTCTTTAAAGTTCACACACACAGAGCTTCACAGATCTGGGACCTGACCTACCATATCTTTTATTTTATATATTAATATTCATTTCTTGCCAATAGTGCTTTCTACTTCCCTCACCCTGGAAAGTCACCAGACTGTGAGAAAGACAATTCTTATACTTGATTTCTTTTTATTTTTCCAGTGTAGTTTTCTGGTTTTCTTTCTTCAGCTGTCCTCAATGTACAAGTGGACATCTTTGAAAAGAGCCACCAGCAAAAATAATTTGTAAAGAATACTCGGGCATGTGTTTCATTACTTTTTAATGAATATAAATAATTAATCATATAAAAAGTTGGGTTAGTTCTGAGTGGATGAACAGGTACACAGATTAAATACCTGTCTAAAAGAGGTTAGAATGTAGACAGTTAACATACCAGCTTAAAAAAAAAAAAAAAAAAAGGAGAGATCTGTTATCTATTTGATACAGAGTGGTCAGTTTGTCTGCGCACAGTGGTATTTTGTTGTTATTACTATTTATCCTTCCTTATTTGTCGAGTTGGTGAACTTTGGTTCTCTTGCAGCTAAGCATTTTTCCTTTTGGCTGGATTTTGTTGAAGTGCGTGTAAATGCATAGGCAAATATCAGAGTATGGTTTCAATGAAAACTTATTTTAAAATGTTTTGCATTGATAATGAGAGACAGGGTACAAGGAATAAAATCCCTTGCATGAGGCAGCCTGCAAGAATTTAGCACAGAGCAGATTATGTTAGGTACTGGCATTCAGTTCTAAATAATCATTCTACAGAAATGAGGAGTAGATTCCTGATGAGTAAAATTAGAAATGTAGATGACAGGTAACGATATGACACAGAGACCAGAAATTGATAGAATTTGTTCCAACATCTGTGTTGATTCTTGAATTTCTTCTGCATCAATAGAACATAAGAGGTCTGCTCTGAAAGTAATGCCTCCTATTTTATTACATAAGTCCATGACGTTAAAGGCAGATGTTGGTATGGCAGTAGAAGTTCAACCTTCCCACCAATATTCTATCACATCCTGCTGCTGTGTGACAGATGGCAGCAGAGGGGCAGTCTGACAAAATGGCATCTGACATGGAAGTGCATATGAAGCAGTGGTGTGTCACTGAATTCCTCCACATGGAAAAAATGGCATCTGTTGTCATTCATTGACACTTACTGAACGTTTCTGGAGACCAAAGAGTGGATGTGAGCACAGTGAAGCAGTGGGTGGTGTGTTTCAGCAGTGGCAACAGCAGTGTGCAAGACATTTATGTTCCAGATACGCAGATTTTTATGAGTTCAGTATGCAGATTCTTGTTCCTTACTAACAAAAATGTATAAGATAATGGTGGTAACTGCTGAAAAATGGTGTTCTGTAGCTGAGAACTGTCCCTGTTGAACAGTTATTCCTGTGTTCTTTGTTGTAGTTTCCTTTGAAATAAATTGGAGGCATTACTTTCAGTGACCTATGTACACTGTTGATGGACTGCCTTGTTTTCCATGTTTACCTTGATACTCTTTGGGGTTTATATCTGATTCCAGGAAATTAGAGCATCTTTCTCTGGGACTAGAATAAGACATTTTGTGAGTCCCTCCTTAGATTTATTGCTGGAATTCTCCTTTGGTAAACGTCTTCACCCATCTTTGTAGTCTTTCTTTCAATACAATGCACTTGATCCTAGGAACACATCGTATTTACCCAACAAGTAGCATCGATTGGAAATATCAGAACTAAAATTCAAACAGTCTCTGTCTAATAAATCAATGTGCAGGTTTAAATATGTACATTTATAAAATAACTCTTTAGGAAGAGGGCCTTAAGCTATAGCTGTTAAAAAGAACATAAATGGAATATTGTTGCTGGGAATCAAATCAAACGTCTCTGAAGGGTGTCCAGCCATGTGCTTTGGAAAGAATGCTATTCTTTCCTCATTTCCTTTGCTGGCACAAGTGGCAGTCTGCTGATTTTTCAGATAATTAAGGATTGCATGATGAAGGCAACAGGCATATTATTTGATAAAAGGGCTGAGATGAAGGTGCCAGCTAAGTCTGGAAGATCCTGTAATTTGATGTGACTGCTGTCAGGAACACAGACTTGCTGAAATTAGATCTACTGGCTTCACCAGAGTAGCTGGTGAAGTGAAAAATGTACATGCAGAGCTTAGATGGGTTTCCTGAAGTCAGTGATTGTAAATTTTCATACATCACTCTGGGGCTAAGAAATACAGTATTAACCTTCTGTGTACCAAGGCTGATGATTTGCATTTGATGAAATTCTAAAGAGCTTCTGGCTTTAGCTATTTCAGATCCTGACTGCAAAAGCAAAAACAAAACCTTGCACCTTTCAAAAAAGCTTAGTTCTTTGCATTCTTTATTGATCTTTCATCACCGTAAGCAGAGAACACCTAACTGATAGCTAAGGAGAGATCAAAAGAATATGACTGCACAGATTATTTGCAATCACTTGAAATGTTTTATGCACCTGATTATTCTCAGAGGAGAAATAGAGAGGATTGATGATGTTATATGTTATCTAATAATTGTTTGTGAGAAAGAACACCTGTCCGGTGCCTGCCTCATTCTCACCTTCTCTTATTTACACTCAAAACCAGTGGGGTGACAGCCTTCAGGCCTGTCTGACCCAGTCCCTGCTTTTGATTGTGCAAGTCCAAGACAGATAAAATGAGGACGCACTTCTTGCATTTCTTCGTGTCCTTTGATTTCAGGCTAGTAGGAGATAAACCCCTAGGACAGGCACAGTAGGTTAAGGTGTAAGATATTTGCTGGGAATGCAGCTTAAGATAGCAATATGTTTTACTGGTGCTGACTTTGCTCTGTAGGAATCTTTAGACTGGTGGCTGAACTCGGATGTGTCCAAGGGACCAAAACCGCTGCAGAATGGTTACTATAGCATATGACTGCTTCATCTTTGGCCTGGTTTTAGCCTACTGCTTTTGACTCTAACACTTTTAAGAGTTAAAAGGTCCCTTCTAACTTCATCAGCGTTCTGCTCTGTGGCAGCTAGTTTCTTGGTTCAAAAGTTCATTGGCATCATATTTAAAGAGTAGACTTCCTGAATGAATGGTTGCAAGCAACAAGCTGGAGCTTGCTCTAAGAAAAGCAAATGTTTCAGCGTTCTAACAGGGCAACCATTCTAAATGAGTTCTGTTTTTCATGTACACCAGATTAAAATTGCATATATGGATAATCTAATTTTGTATAATAAATTGCATATGTGGATACCTAATGGACTTTTTAAGGCCATTTGCAGTGACTTTTATGCATGGATTTCTAAAGATGTATATAAGGTTCTTCAATGAAATGTAGTGAGATACCATACTTTCTGCATTAGCATACAGTAGATAGTATTTTGTTCTGAGTTTTTTATGCTTGAAATTTTGCTATTTCATGGATAAGGAAACATACTCCCATAAGTAAACCAGTATCTATTTTGTCTTCCAGAGCTCTTGAGAGTTTTTTTACCTTCTTTGTGTTTTGCAATAAATTCCAGTTTTAATTGTTTTTAGAAGAAGCTTTGAACATGGTTTGAATTTTGTCATCGAAGTGTGAAGTAGAATCCTGCCGTCTCTCCAAATCTTATTATGCCATATGATCTACTAGTGCAATATTTAATTTTAGTGTGTTCCCCATAAAAGACTTGGGTAGTTTATAAGCAAATTTAAACAAGGACTGAGGTATACGTTTGAAGTTGCATTCCAATGCCAAGAAAGTGTTTTTTTGTCTGATTAGGATACTAAAGATATAAAATATCCCTTATTACTAGCACTGTGGATCATACTTCAGACCACAGCAGGAGAGGTGGTGCTGTTAAATAATGACAAAAAACCTCCATGGAGCTGCTGTCATTTTTCTGAGCAAGGGAACATTGTCATGTGCTTTACAGCTGGCTATCCTGCATAAGTAAAGCAATGATGCATCAACAAGCAATGATGGAAAGCAGAAGCTGAGGCACATTACTGCTCCTTGGTCTGAGGAAGAGTGCAGGTGGAAGTCACTATTTTCCTTCTTGCCTGTTTCTGGCTTCCTGCGAATATGTGACGTCCCTTTTTCGCAGTGACTGATATACTCAAAAGTTTGTTGAATCTTGGGTGTTTCTTTAATACTTTGTGTGGCTCATTCCTTCAGCCGGGGAGGAAGGGTTTTGTCAGCGTGCAAAGGATACAGCTGTTCCATGAAGATACGAGGGGATGGCATAAAAATTTTCAAAACCACACTAGAGAAGTGTAGTAAGCTACCCATAAGCTGCCTTATTGCTGATCCTCTGGTCAACATGTAGCAGTATACTTAATGAAGGTGATATAACGCCATAATTTTTACCAGAGGTAACTGGAAGGATACCACAGTTTTCTAACTATAGTAATTTTACTAATGTTAGATATGTTAATACACAGAGAAATATTCTAAAACACAAGCAATGACAAAGAGGATCAATAGAAATACAATAATGCATAATTCAAATCAGTTAAACCATTTGTTTTAGGAAGCTCCGTTTTCACCCTGAAATTGATTTGCAAGTAATGTGCTGAAGTTTAAACTGGTATGCTGGCATATGCCTGTGTAAAATCAAAACTAAGGTCCTTAAATATTTTTAATATGTAGAAATATATCTGATTCACTCACAGCTGGAACTTGATTTGACAGAGAAGTCTTATTTGCAGTTGTATAGATTGCCTATCTACAATTGAAGGTTAGTAATGATAAAAATAATTACTGTTCAGTATCACTGTTTCTTCTGTAAATTACATTCTCTATGAAAATAGGCCATTACAACATACTTTTTTTGTCTTTTTCTATTTTTTTTTCTTTTAAAACAATTTATTTAAATCATTTTATACTTAGACTACTTTCCTTTTAAACATACGTTTATCATAATGTATGTATCTCTCCACATTTTTAGGCATATGGTGGTATGAAATACGTTTAGTTTGCTACACTGTACACTGCTAACATAATTTCCATTGCAACAAGTGCCACATATCTTGTTTGAGGTTATAAAAACGTTTTAGACATAAAATCCCTCTTCCATCAGGCTTCTAAATATAGGAAAACATAATGTCAGGTGGATATGACTGGAATCTTGTCATTTTATTCAACAAGTTTTGGGGTGTTAGGGGTGATGCAGGTTCCCAAATGGCTGTGCAATACAGAGCTCATGGGAGATACACCTCTAGCTTTATGTGGGACACCCCCATTCTATGGTTATGTCCATTCATAAATCCTGAGAGAATGATAATCTGGTCTAGACCACACTTTTCTACAGCCTTTACTGTAAAACAAAAATTATTCTTGATGATATACAGATAGCTAATAGAGAAAAAAAAAAAAAAAAAAAAAAAGAGGACAAAGAAATCAAAACAGAAACCTAATAGCCATAGAAAACCTGGAAAAAATATTTTCTAAGCATTCTTATTAGGTAAATAGTCTATTAACCCTGAAGATCGAGCTTCATAGTTCATTAAATTATGTATTTTTTTTTAAATTGCTCTTGTTAGGTATTCCATTGAGGCACATGAATTCAAACATGGCCTCAGGCATAAGAAGATTTGAAATGCGTGTCCATTAAACTCACAAACAGCTTGCCAGATGGAGCAAATGGAAACAACCCTCTTCCTGACAACTGTAAATGTTGCACAAAGATTAAAATAATGAGACTGAGCTGCTGCACTGGCTGTAGCAGAGTTCTGAGTTCCTATTTTTCCATTCCTCTCTTCGTGATATCATATGCCTCTTTAGCACTGTCTGAAGATCTTTGCAGTGAAAAGAAATTAAAAGTGGGTAACCTGAGTTATGATGTTTAAATAGCGAGTCAGTAGTAAATAACAGAAATTAAGATATTTTAGTTACTTTGCCATATTATTGCTTCTGCTTTTGTAGCTATTTAGTATATGCAAAAATAAGAAAAAAAAAGTTATGCTGGAAAGCATATCTTGGTGCAGTATTATCCAAGAAAAAATGTTGAAATCACATTTAAAACAGAAAAGTACATTTTATTTAAAAATGTAATTCATTCTTAGAAGTGAAATACAGTTTTTTCTTCTTATTGTTTTCTATTTCATTATTATTAGTGACCTAAGAGTAGAGGTAGCTGATTTATTTTCCTTGGAATTATCCAAGAAATGGTAGTTCTGTCTAAAAATTGGACATTACGGAGGAAATGTATGCATCTTTAATGGAATCATTGTAGCATAATGTTTATATGAGGAATATAAGAAACAAGCCAATGTCTTCTCATGTAAAACCATTATTTTTAATATTACTGAATTATTTGGTTCTCTGAAGCAGTAGGATTTAAATTGTTCTTACTTAAAGCGTAGCCATAAATGGCTTGCTTTCTTCTGATTTGTTTTAAGATTGACTATTTTTTCTTCTTGTTACGTATGATAAGTAAATTAACATGCTAACAAGGAAAGTTATAATCCCAATTGTTTGCTTTTTATAGACAAACTACATGATACTTGAGCAGATGGTAAAAATTTTTATCTATATATTTTTTATTACAAATTATATACATGAATTTCATTGTTGTACTTAGAGAATAGGTAGCAGTGCAGTATGGAATTGAGATCTGTGTTTAAAATACAGGCTACTGACAGTGGCGTAAATCATAATAACTTCATTAAGTCTATGTAGTTAAATTAGTATATAGTCAATGAAATTGAAATCAAAATTAGGTCCAGCCTAGACATTACTTATTTAAATCCAGTCATCATTATTTTTAATTTCTTATCTAGACTATCTGAAGTCAGTTACGTGACTGCTTATTCAAAGTAATGACTGGGGTTTTCTGGACACTGATATAATAAAACTGGTAATTGAATACACCAAAAATATGAACAGTTACAAATGTTGTGCATTAGGACCTACAGTGAAGAATTGAATCAAGCCTTCCACTAATAGTGGAATAATTTTTATAAAGTAATGCTTTTATAAATGGACTTAAATTCTCTCTGCAGAGGTCTTGCATAGTGTGTGGCTGTTCCATATGTTGTAATAGAACTGCAGTTTAAACTGCAGTTGGTGTACTGAAGCTTCAGTATAGATGAAGTCCTTTGTTTCATACTAGATATGATATGGATACCTGTACTGCTAGGTGCAGTATACAATATCTCAAGTGGTCCCATGCAGGAAAAAATGTAGTGCTTCTTGTCTAGATTCCCAAATTCGGATTTATAATGAGTAGTTTAACAATGGTATTTTTGAGTGCATTTAAGTTGCATTTTTGAGTCTGGTTTGGTGATTCTGGAGGAGAGTGCCTATTACATTTAATTTAAAAGTAAAGACCGGAACTAGTAGCTGTTACACTCTTTGCATTGATAACTCCTCTCTTATTTATGCAGGCTGCATCTGCTGTCACTCAGGTAATGTACTTGGCTCCGAATACAGAAGCTCAGTTAACTGAGCCAGAACTTTAATCACTGAACCCTTAACAATGAGGCTCAGAAAGCAGTAATTTTAAAATCAGATATACATTTAAATATAGTGGGCTAATTTCTTTGCTATGCCGTGTGAGGTCTAATATATTTTTATTCATAGCCTTTCAGACCTGCAACATCTCTCCCCTGCTTAGCACCCCTTCACGTTAGACTTGCTCCCTGAGGCAAGCTTCCATCAGCTTCCCAACATTCTGTGATGACTTAGAGTATCCTTCAAGATACTTCTGAGAGTGACTAGGATTTCTTACAACAGTTTTGAGAGAAAAATACTGTTCTTACTGGTTGTCCTGCACGTTTTCTAATTCTTTGTGTTCATTATTGCTATTATTTACTTCCTTGTGAATTATGTATCACCTTGTTACTTTTTGAAGAGAGAGAGGTATCTGATCATCGTAATCATTTCTTTGTTATATACTGAAGACCCTTTCTCAAGTCATCCCCAGACAGAATACCATACATAAAAGACTGAGATTTTACTATATCTGCAATGGAGCTTTTACTGATGCTCTATGTAGTATCTGTAACAAATAAACTATTGAAATGAAGAATGGGATCAGGATCAGTTATTCTTTTGGCAGTACATTTAGATTTCAGAACTGTGGCAGTCAGCATCCATAAATCGTTTAAGAACTGCTCAGCAAGCAAAAGTGAAATTAGCTCAAGTATGTTTTAACACATTAAAGAGGGGAGATAGAAATGCCACTTTAGGCATAGGAATCTAATGCATTCAAAATTTTCTTGGTCTGAATGACTTTGTTAAAAGTGATGACCCAGAGGGATCCCTGATCTCTTCTCCAAGTTACTGTGAGTGCCTCTGATAACAACTCCATGTCATACTTGCTAATATAAAAAAGCTGGTTTTGCTTCTATTTCTTTAATACTAATTTCTAAAAGTATCCTTATTTATTAATTTGTCCTGGACAATTTGTTCTAGGTTTTCCTGTTTCTTTAGCAGGGCAGTGGGTGTAGATGACACCAAGCTGAATTGTGCAGTTGACACAACAGAAAGGACACCATCTAGAGGGACCTGGAGAGGATCAGAAAGTGGGCACATGAGAGCCTAATGAGGTTGCACAAGACCAAGTGCAAGGTGTTGCACTTGACTTGAGACAATTCCAGATATGAGTAAAGACTGGGAGAAGAACTCCTTGAAAACAGCCCTGTGGAGGACTTGGGATTTCTGGTGAAAGCTGGACATGAACCAGCAGTGTGCTCTTGAAGCCTGGAAGGCTAACACTATACTGGGCTGCATCAAAAGAGGGGTGGCCAGCAGAGAGAGGGAGGTGATTATCCCTCTCTCCTTGGTTCTTGTGAGGCCCCATCTGGAGTACTGTGTTCAAATCTGGCTCCAGTATAGAAGGGATGTAGAACTGTCAAAGTGGGTCCAGAGGAGGGCCATGAAGATGATCAAAAGGCTGGAGTACCTCTCCTATGAAGAAAGGTTGAGGGAGTTGGGCTTGTTTAGCTTGGAGAAGAGAAGACTCCACAAAGAGTTCATTGCAGCCTTCAGGTGATTGAAGGGAGCTAACAAGCAGGAGGGAGACCAACTTTTTACTCAGTCTGAAAGGGATATGATAAGGGGGAATGGCTTTAATCTAAAAGAAGATAAATTTAGGTTAGATGATATATAGACTTTTTTTTACTCAGAAGGTGGTGAGGCACTGGTGCAGGTTGCCCAGAGACATGGATGCCCCATTCCTGGAGGCATTCAAGGCCAGATTGGATGTGGTAACCTTGCTCATAGCAGGGGGTTGAAGCTTAATGATCTTAAAGGTCCCCTTCAACCTAAGCCATTCTAGGATTCTATGATATGATTCTGTCACCTCCAGAGGTCATAGAATCATAAAATCATAGTATAGCCTGGGTTGAAAAGGACCATAATGATCATCTAATTTCAGTGCAGATGGGGCATCCACAACCTCCTTGGGCAACCTGTTCCGGTGTGACACCACCCTCTGAGTGAAAAACTTTCTCCTACTATCTAACCTAAACCTCCCCATCACAGCTTAAAACCATTCCCCCTTGTCCTATCACTATGCACCCTCATAAATAGCTGTTCCCCCTCCTGTTTATACACTCCCTTCAAGTACGGAAAGGCCACAATAAGGTCTCCCCGGAGCCTTCTCTTCTCTAAGTTAAACAAGCCCAGTTCCCTCAACTTTTCCCCATAGGAGAGGTGCTCCAGCCCTCTGATCATCTTAGTGGCCCTCCTCTGGACCCATTCCAAGAGCTCCACGACCTTCCTGTGCTGGGCACTCCAGGCCTGGACACAGTACTCCAGATGGGGCTCACAAGAGCCGAGTAGAGGGGGACAATCACCTCCCTCTCCCTGCTGGCCACCCCTTTTTAATGCAGCCCAGAACTCAGTTGGCCTTCTGGATTGCAAGTGCACACTTCTGGCTCATGTCCAGCTTCTCGTCCATCAGGACCCCCAAGTTCTTCTCCTTGTGAGCAGACCTGCAGAGATCTTCCCCCAGTTTTTATAAATACCTGGCATTGCCCTGACCCAAGTTCAGCACTTGGCCTTACTGAACCTCATTAGGTTTTCATGGGCCCACTTCTCCAGCCTTTCCAGGTCCTTCTCGATGGCTCCCTTCCCTCCAGTGTATTGACTACACCACTCAGCTTGGTGTCATCCAGACTTGCTGAGGGTGCACCATCATCTGTGCCATTGATGAAGATGTTGAAGAGCACCTGTCCCTAGACCATCTCCTTAGGGACACTGCTTGTGACCAGACTCCACCCTGACACAGAAGTGTTAATCACAGTGCTTTCGCTGTGTCCAGCTAACCAGTTCTTAATCCACTGAACTGTCCATTCTTCAAATCCATGCCTCTCCAATTTAGAGAGAAGGATGTGGTGAGGGACCATGTCAGAGGTCTTGTAGAAGTCCAGGAAGATGACATCCATTGCCTTTCCCAGTCCACAGAATCCGTCACTTCATCGTAGAAGGCCACCAGATTGGTCAGGCAAGATCTGCCCATGGTGAAGCCATGCTGGCTGTCTCGAATCACCTCTTTATCTCATACGTGCCTTAACATAGCTTCCAGGAGGTTCTGCTCCGTTATCTTCCCAGGTACAGGCCCTTTCCAACCTTAGCCATTCTGTAATTAAACGTATACTTATTGATTAGAAGTTCTTTTTCAAAAAGCACAATCATAGACACAAGTATTAATTTGTATCTGTCAATACTGTGTGGAAACGTCTTTGCTCTAATGCTTACCAAGAAGGGTTCTGTAATTTTCAGTAGATTTATCCAGTATGATTTTCAGTGAACCTCTTATCTCCCATGGTTCGAATTTTTAGTGGAAACTAGTGTTAGCCTGTTTCTTCCACAAAACAGCATCTATGGATTTCCACTATTTCTGTCAAAGCCTTTATTATATAACGAGAATTTTTCTTTTCTATGTGTATCACAATATTTTGATTATATTCATGACTATTGGTAACTGGCTTTCTTGTTTGGAAAAAGATGTATTTTATTTATTTTTTTATTTTATTATTTCACAATGAGTACTTTTTCACCAATCTTTATGTATCAGAAGACTTTTACAAGTAACGGTAAGTCACCCAAGCATGCAGGTGGAGGGAAGGAAATGAAAAGCTTTTATTTTCAGTAATTCTTGTATTCTCCATTTGACCCCAAATCTACTGAGATCCAAAATGCTACTGAATCTGATGTATCCTACTCATTCTGTTTCCCTATACTTTATTCAATAGTGTCAACTTTCTGTTTGTGTCAGGGACAAGACCAATGAAAACAATTACACTATTGGATGACGAGAATTAAGTTATGTAAGTAAAACCAGTGTTGTCTAGTTAGGATGTTTATTTTTAAGCTTCTTCTTGAGATAGAGAGTTTTTACAGAAAATAGGCTGCACTGTAGGTGTGAGGTCAATCTGAGTTGCAATTAAACAGCAGAACAAAAAATCAACTTCAGCACTGAAAATTTATGATCATGCCTTCAGGCATTTGTGTTTTGGGCTTGAGGTTATCTAGAAATGCTGGAAAGTACTGTATTAATACTACTTATAAAAATGATGTTAGTGATCTAATTTTCCTAAATGCCTATTGAAAGTTAAATGAATGTCTTCACAAAACTATCCAGTTTTTCTTTTTGTTTTGCCTAGAAGCTCCTAATTTCTCTAAAAAACATTATATCACATTTTGGTTTTAATCCAACTTCGCTGGTATATTTCAGTTTTATTAAAACAGGAAAAAAATACACTTCTTTTCAAATTCGTAGGCTAATGAATGTTGTGTTATTTATAATTTCCAAACTATAACCTGAATAAGTATCTGCTTTAAGAAACATTCTGAATAACGTGATGATAAAATTAAATGTTGTCAAACATTTTACTGTGTGTCACTTTCCAATTTATTAAAACTATAAAGTGTTGAGCCAAGATTGTATCATTACATGTTCTTGGAAACTTTTCATTCAGTGTGATTTCATTAGAACTGATAAATCAATGAAAGCAAATCAACAGCTTTTACTGATCTTATTTTGATCTGTTCAAGTCTGAAATGTAAACTGTATGGATCACAAAACCCATATTTGCTACACAGGGAAAATCAGTTAAAAAAAATAGAAAAGGAAAAGTAATGAACAATATCAAAAACTGTAAAATGTGTAGGTAACCTCCTAAGCTCAGATAATAAATATTCCTGACAAGTTCAGTATGACTTGTGAAGGTTAGCATAAAGCATTATGCTTGACTTGAACAGACAAGCAAGAAACCTTGCAAGCTGCCTTGTAAAATGAATAACATAATAAATTACAGAATAGCAAATGAATGGTTAATGACTAAGAAAATTTGACTGACAAACACATGGAGCATGAATAAAAGAGAAATGAATCCCAAAAACCATTGTATTAAGGTAGGTAAAAGAACAAGAACAGTGACTCTTTCACCGTTAGGCTTCCCTGCAAACTACTTGCCTTCAAGAAGCTCCTTTGAAATGCTGACTTTTCTGCTACCGTTTTGTTTTCAATTCAGCTCACTGGAGAGGTGTTGATCAGGCTTTCTGAGTACATCCTCGATATTCATTGATAAACCCATAAGAATAGAGAAAAAGCGGGGATGAAATCCCAGCTCCACTGAACAATTTCAGCAGTACCCAGATTTTTTCTCTGTGATGTGCAGCTGTGCAAGCAAATTTACATTTTGATTTCAGAATTGTAAATGTGAATGGCAATGCTATGAATGCAAGAAGGGTCTTGTATGTACTGATTTGTAGGTTCAGGCAGATGGAGCTCTATTTAAGAAAAAGTTTTTAAAAGGCCACTTTAGAACTCAGCATATCCAATATAGTATTTAATTCTATTTCCTTTAAGTTTGAAGAACAGTTTCAGCACTTTATCCCTTTAAATTTTATCTGTAGATAAATGCAAATGATGTCTTTCACAGGACAAATTAAAGCAACCTGTCTTCAGCGTGGCAGGTCTGCAGTTGGTAGAAAAAGGATAAAAAAAACTTTTTACTTATTTGACTCCCAGTTCCTTATCCCTAGGGAAGCAGCCAGCCCTCAATGTGCCTTGACCTCAGTGCTTTTCAGCACTGTCCTGCGTGGTGAGTTTGCCCTGTCGTGGGCCCAGCAGCTGCTTTTCCTTAGATTTCCTCTAACTGAAGTCATCTAACAAGTTTAGAAGACTGACATACAGCTACCAGATTCATAAGCTTGAAAAAAAGGGAAATAGCTCTCATGAAAGTGAGGATGAAAACTGGAACAGTGTGTCATAGTGAACTTATTGTAAACACAGTAATAGATCCCTTGCAGAATAGAGAAAAACAAAATATATGGCATTTTCTTAAGTTAATTTGATACTTAGACTGTATTACTATAATAGTACAGACATAAAAAGCATGAACTTCAGCAGAGCCATGATTTCACTCCACATTTTTACATTTCGGAGAAACTATACACCACTGACTGACATCAGTAAGAAGGATTTTACATGGCCTGTTTCTGTGCTCCCAGGTACATCTTATTTCTACTACAATATTTATTAGTTACATAAGTTATCTGGAGACCTTCAAGCTAATCAAGATTATGTTACAGAGATAAAGTAAATTGTAGTTTCCACTCCAGTGAATTTATAAACAAAATGTTGTGACAGAGTGACTGAGTAGGCAGAAGATGAGTTTATAAGAAATAATGGAGTGGTTTAGTTTTGATGGTAGCTTTACATATGTTTCTTATCACCTGGAAAATCTTAAAGATTATTTGCCAGACAAAGAATTTCAACTTAATTTGTAGGAGTATAATGGTATTGTTCTGACAACTTTAATAAAGATTTCCCTTATATAGGAGGAATGGACTAGGAGAAAATATGCAGGTGTTAATAAGATAAACCTTCCTTAGGCGAGTTGGCGTTACAGAAAATGTTGAAAAGTAAAAAAAAATAAAACTGCTAATTAATTTATGTGATGGTTTTATGAGCAAAGAAGGTGAAGGGCATTGGGTGTAACAAGACAAAGCTGGCGTTGCTTTGGTGGCACAGTGAAAATCCCCTGCCTCCTCCCCTGGCTTTGTGAATCAACAATATTAGTACCCAGAGCTGTATCACACCAGCACATTAGTTTAACACATGCACACAGAGAGAAAAAGAATGTTTTATTTAAAAAGTTACAAGACTGTAAAATTCCAGAATATACAGCTTCACTCATTCTAGTACTTTCTGCTATTTGTGATGTAATTGCATAGTCATAGGTTACAAATATATATAAAAAAATTGGACAGTGTTACAAAGCAAGAAGATTTGTTGTCATGTTAACTGTCATGATTCCATTAAAATCAGTGTAAGTACCCTTACTGATTTATTTTAGCCAAATTGTTCTAAGCAGGCTTCTTGCACAGTTGTAGAGAATGATGTAGATAGTAATTGGTAAATTGCAATCTTGATTTTTGTAAGAATGTTCAGGCATGTATGGATGTACTTTGAATTATTTTTCACCCAAAAGAAAATTTGTTTTGCAGAACATGCAGAGAAACATAACAGATCCAGGATCATTGCACACCAAAGAGAGCTCAAAAGCTCTCATTTTTTATCATCTTGATATTTTCTGGTTTACTGTGTTCAAGCTTACTCTCACTTGATTCTGCAGCATCAGTTATCTCAGTATGTGGAAAGGGGGTAGAAAACACACGTGCTGCTCTGTAGAAATTTACTTTACAAGAATATATTAAATATAATAATTTAAATAGGACTGCTGAGTCTGCAACCGCAGTGTCATGAATGGCAAATCAAAGGGCAGTCCTCTTTCTTTCCTCTTTGGAGTGAAGACCTCCTGCAGACAGGTTGCTGTATTGATCAGGTGCAGAGGCCTTAACTGAGGATGACAATGCTAGAGCAATCCTCTCTCTGTTCTTTGTAGGGGCTGTGAGTGTCTTTTATCCCCTCTTGTTACATCCTTGCATCTTTAATATATATGGGTTGTTATACATGTGTTGGCCTCACGTTCTTTGTTCTCTTTATTATGCCCTAATAACATTTCTATCCAGATTTCAAGGCTGCGTTTCCTTATTAATCCATAATTGACCATTTCTCATTTATGCTTATTCCCCTGGGGCTTCTGCAGTCATCCTATACTTGTGCTTCCAAGGGCCCATACCACAAAAATGATTAACAGTGATTTCCTTTAGGGGATTTACTATCCTTTCACTAATGGTAGAATCTCAGCATATTACCACAGGAAATAATACCTACTGCCTAAGGAGAATAAAAATATGAGATAAAGCCTTATGCTAGATTTTGGATACCCAGCTGTAGCTAGTGGACCATTCAAAAGATCTATACAGAACTTTGAAACACATTACTACTCCTGTATGATCATCTTGTAAAACAGAAACACACCCTAATGCACAAGGTCAGCTTATGCACAGTTATCCTAGATAGATTTATCTTGGTTTATAGATGTGAAAGAGTTACTATGTCTCAATTGAGCTATGCAGTAAAATTAAAATTATACCTTCAAATAGCCGTTTACTGGGAAGTCTTCTAAAGATTTTTTTCCTTGTTTCAAATGGACCAGATTGGTACTATGTCAACATGTTGTAGGCAAAATGATTCCCTGTTTTATAAGTACTGATTGGTATATTTATCTGAATTTTTATTTTTTATTTTTTATTTTTATTTTTATTTTTTTGTAGTGGTTGATCAATGAAGAAGAATGTTATTTTATGTGAATATACTCCAACCAAACGGTCAGGTTAAAATTTACAATTGACTGGAGCTGCTATTAATGATTGTTCCACACGTGATTTGTTGACTTTGTATGTGACCCTTAATACACGTGATGCATTTTGCATTCTTGTATCTTTAAGTCTAAACATACAAGTACATAACTTAATAGCAGAAACTTTGTCAGGGTACATTTTTCTCGGTTAAACCACTGAAGTTTAAGAGTGATTTGTCACAATGTATTCTGATGCCTAATAAATGCACACCGGAGAGGTCTATATTATTGATAATATTTCTGATTGAGAGAACATTCAAAATTTTAGTTGTGAGGTATGTACTTTAAGGCTTAACCAATATGTATCAATGAAACAGGTAGTGGAATCAAAATAGGACTGAAGTCTTACTTTTAGCATACATCTTTTAAATGTGAGTAGGTTTTAAAAATTAATTGAAGTACTTATCCAGGTATCACAAATATATATACTGTCCCTGTTAGGAGTCAGACAAGCAAGTGCTTTTTGCTGAACAAAAGTTTAGACAACTCTGTAAATTATTACTAAATAATTAGTAATGCTTGTTTACCATTATAAGAAGGTTACAAAAGGGAACAATAAACCCGAAGATGAAGTCCCTAAGCATTTCATTATTTTTAGACATATCTGATGTAGAACAACAATGAACAACAACAGGAAAAAAAAAATAACAGCAAGTCCAAGCAATTCTAACACCATGACTCAATACTGCCAAAATACAAAGAGCATATGATATGAGGTGTATGAGAGAGCAAATAAACAAAATGCACACAGTTAAAAAGAGTGAAGATTTCAAAAGACCAAAGGAAATAAATGAATCCTGAATATTTATTGTGTAATCAGTAGGTAGTAGCAGTGTCTGATCAGAGTATATTTCCAGATATAAGCTTTGGAAGTGGCTGATTTGGGTTATGAAAAACGTGATCTTCAGTTAATCAGTTGTGTCTTAAACTGTGATTCAGTCCTTTCCTAATTGCCAAGATATAAACACAGCAGTGTAAATAAATACTTTAATGTCATTTTTATCTGCAAATGGTTTAGTTCAGAGATCAATTATAGTTGTGCTTGATGTCTTGAGAAATGTCCTTATGTTCTATAAGCTACAGATATAATTCTGGCAACTCTAGAATTTGTAACACTTCAAAAAGATCCTTGGTTGACTTAGCAAGTATCAGCACAACTGTATTCTGTAACAGATACAGTGATATAATGGGAAGGGTAGAAAGATTTTATAGAAGATATAATAGAAAATTTCTGAACAACTTAGAAGGCTTCTGTTTCTGTTGTGGTAAGAAAAAAACCCTTTAAGACGTGTATAGGAACTGATGAGCCCCAGTCTGAACCACTAATTGATCACTTGAGGCAAGCACTGAGTCAGCCCTGGGAGCACAGGTGAAGGCAATTCAGCTGTGTGACCAGAAGTCACAGGTGGAGCCTGGCTGCAGCAGTCCTAGACCCCATTTAAGGGCTGACTGCCACTGAGGAAGAGTTTCTTTCTAGAGATCCCTCCTTTTGGAGTTTTCTACTGTGAGCCTAGGGCATGGGTGAGCATTTCATTTTTGATCGTCTCTTTCCATCATGACAATCTTAATAACTATAAACCTATAAAATACCATCCTAACCATGCTATTCTTATAACTGTACTTTTGTTAGCTGTATAGACACAGCTGTTCATATTATTCTTTTGTTCTTGTGTCTAAGTCACTAGCAAATTGTTAATGATAGATGACAACATTTTACTTCTAGGTGTAAATTTTTAATTGATGATAATCTAGGATATGGTTTAAGTTTTCATGATTGGTATGGCAGTGGTAAAATATGTCATTTCTAGGGAAATAGAGGTGATGAAGTAAAACATCTTTAAAAAATAGTGATCAGTGTGTATTTAAGACTCATGAGCTATATGTTCTTTATTCCATACGTATTAGGTACGATATTTTTAGACCAATGAATGTTACTTTGTTTTGGGTAGTGTATGGGCGTAACTTGACGTCATAGCATTATTGCTGTAGTACAGAGAAGTTAATGAAGGAAAATGAAGGAAAAACTAAATGATCTGTTGAATAATGTTGCAGGGACTTTGGCTACTTAGAGGGTGTGTGTACGTATGTATATATGTATTTTTTTTTTAAGGGTCTTATGTATACTAGTATAGAACTGGATAGTCCATAAATACAATCTACAAAATATTTTATTTTTCTTGCTTACTTTGGAATCAATGAATTAGAAATGTATTTCCAAAGGTGGTGTAGAGAAAGAAAGCAGTTTAATAGCACCACTTGGAAGAAAGCAACTTATTCATTGCCAGCTTATTGAGTTTCTAAATTTTTAATCTATGAATTGTGTTCAACACCAAATGTAACTTTAAATTTACCTCTTCTAGGAAACAACACTTTCTGATTGAATGAATTTCTGTAACTGTGCTCTATGATCTCAGTATTTTCAGTTGCAAATGCTGTTCTCATGTATAATTGAAAGATATATTTCTCGATGTAGTAAAAATAAGAAAAAAGAAAGGAAAAAGAAGTTGCAGTAATTCCCTTAAACTTCACAATAATCTGTCAATTAAGCAAGATGAGCAACCTTATTGTTCTTTCTGTACTGTAACATTGCCACTGAAATCCACATCAGTCATTGATTGTGTTATACAACATGAAATCCTCTGGATTTCATTTATACGTATTGTTCTCTTATTTTGTTTTCAGGCATATTTTTGTCCATGTCAACTCCATAAACCTATAATTAATTCCCTACATATGGTTTATTCAGAGCTTTCTAGTCTTAATGAAATTGATATATATTCTACAGTATAATAAAGCAATATAGAAATTTATTTTAAATCGGTATTGCCTTAAGCCAATTTAATTGACCCAGTAATAACATTTAAACCGACCCAGGTAATCTGATCTACATGCAATAACACTGTGCTCTTTGCAACAGAAATATCACTACGTTTTATGTAGTAGTAGCAAAGATTATTACATTAGGAAACTGACTGTTAAGTAGAGCCCATCTGCATGGCTCTGGAAATAGATTTTATTGGTCATAATAAAAATTACATGTGTAATGTGTGATAGCTGCATAAGGCAAAAATTACCATTACATTTTTCCAGTGCTATATACTAGTTTCATCAGTATGAAGAGCATCCTTTCATCAATGTCATGGTTATGCATGACATGGTCAATAAAATTCCTAATTCCTAGAGAGAAACTGTTCCTGTCAGAGATGTTTTGTGTGGTTCACAATGTTTCTTATTACTCAAGTAAAAAGAATTAGCCTCTGAGCTGCTTAGTTAGCAGTGTTTTAACATCTAGAATCTCAGAGTCCTTAGAATCCTTTGGCTGACAGATAATAGAATTGTAGAATGATTTGGGTTTTAAAAACCTCAAAGATAACTACTTCCTACTCCCTAGATATCCTTTATGGATTATAATGCATTATAACCCTGATGATTTTTAAAATTAAATAACTAAAAAAATATAAATATACAAATGCTCTGTGTAAAATATGAATTACTTTAATATATCAATATATCCTGCATATGCTATATGATAGGTTAAACTGCAAATAGTTCTGGCTAAAAGCTATTCCAACCATCCTACTCCTTTCTTTGCTCTGAAAAACTCATTGCTCAGAAAACCAAAATTAGCCCCCCCCCCTTTTTTTTTTTTTTAGTGTAAAAACGTATAGCTTTTACTTTGTATACTTCAGTGTTTTCCATCTCTGTATGTGACCATTCATTTGAATGTTTTCATTATTCTACTGTAGCTGGTATGCATGTTATACCTTACCCAAATCTATTTTGTCAAGAATTGTAACTCTTCCTTTTTCACCATTTTAATCATTTCTTCCATGTAAATTCCTTCCTGAAATCTCCCCCCTCACTAATCCAAGATCAGACAAGTGAAGACAGTGTTATGTCACTTGGTTCCCTGTTGATATGGTATACTCAAAATCTTAATTACTTTTGATTCATATTTCTGGAGAGAGCTTTATAGCATTTCACTGTTTATAGGCTGTTTAAATTCTCACAGGACCTTTTCTAGTACCTTTTGTTAATCTTTCTTCAAACTCCTTTTAGCTGTGAAAATACTTAATTCAGATTTTGACTGTGAGATGCACAACAAATTCGGTTGACTATCCACTGAAACACACTGGACAAAGAGAAGCCAAACAAGGCAAAGAAGGCTTTGTTTCAACGTGGTTAGCCAGTAATTGTTTTCCATGGAGTTCTGAAGTTACAGTTGCAATGACATCCTGTGTCTTGCTTTTTTTGATGCTAGAAGTGTACTGTTAATCTGGGGTTTCATGAACTAGTAATGTTCAGCAACTCAGAACTGGATGTGAAGCTGTGTCTGACAGCTGCAGGGTTCAGTTAAGACACAATTGCCCTTCAGCTGTTGAAGGGGAGAACTAAAACAAGGTGGGAAGAATAAAGAATGACAAATTCTGTAAAGTGCTCTTGGGTGCATCTGATGTGCCAAAGAGAGTCCCTTAACTGCTGTTTTAAATGGGCTTCCTGTCTTGCCCAAGCAGTGGCACTAACAGTACTTCCTGAAGGCTTGCCTTTCTTTGAATCCCCAGGTGGGCCAATACCATGCAGTTCTGTAGTGCCTCTTAAAAATTTCTATTTATGTGCTACATACCGTGCCATATTAAGCAGAAACTATGATAGCTGGTAGATAAAATGGGAATTCATGATGTGTAGGTTTTAGGAAGATTGAGAAGGCCAGTGGTTCATGCATGTGATCAAATCTCTATCTGTACTAGAAAAGCATTGTTTTGGATCATCATTTTTTCAGACGATGATTGCTACAAGTAGCTTCCTTTTGATGAGGATTGCTATTCATCAAAATAAAGATATCTGGAAGTGTGAGATTCAGAAAGATCCATTTTCTTCCTGTGATCAAAAATATCCATTCCTCTTTGAAGGTTTCAGCTGTGCAGTCACTAATTGCTGTACCACGCCAGTTCCTGTATTCTGACCTGAATTGAGGTGATTTTCCTTCCTTCATTGATTAGTAGTTTTCTGATGGGTGAGAATGAGAAAACCTTAGCTTTGAAAGCAGGAGAATCCGTCTAATTCTTTCTCTCAATCTTACTCTGTGACTTCAAGCAAATTCTGTAACTTCTCAGTAGCACATCTGTGAAATCAGGTAAACTGAATAGCTGATGACCTGATAGGAGTGTTCTGAGAATTTGATAATGTTTTCACAGTGCTCTAAAATTGACTCAATTCAGATTGTATTTGCAGATAAAACTGTAAATTTTTTCCACAACTACAGCTCAAAAAGAGTTTTAATCAGCATTTTTACTTGAATACTAGGAGCCTCTGAGCGCTCATGTGGTAAAACAAAATTTCCCTTAAAAATATTCTTCAAGTTTTATGTGTACTTAATTCCACTTGATTTAGGAAAGCATGTGGATTATAAGACTGCTGACACTATACTTGGATTGCTGAAAATTCATGATGGAATTCTAATAATAAAGCTAGGAAACTTGGAGCAGAATTAGAGAAAACTCAAGATTCTCTTGCTTCCCACAGGGATTCAATCACACAGTATGAGGGGGGAAAAAAAACAACCGAACTTTTGATAGTCATGCTTCTTTTACCCATCTTTCTTGGTAAATGTACATTTTTTTATTTTTCTTCCCCTGGGTGCCTTAATTCAACCATTTGTTACTTTGTACTGTGTTGATTTTGCATTGTGGATTTAAATCCTTCAGATATCGGATGGTAGGTAATCCAGAAAGATATGTTTAAGTTGTCCCAAAAACAAAGGACGAATTAGCAAATCCTGTACTAAAAGCAGGTATTAAACTATTTTACAAAAAGACCTAATTCTTGCCTGTGACTCTATTCAAAGAGGGTATCATTTTAAAATATCCAGAAGCCAAATGCTGTGGATGTGAAGTATGTATTTCCTCTAAAATCATGGTAAGCTCTTCTTTACATGAATACTGCCAAGTTGTAACAAAGATACCTCTCAATGATAGTGAAAATGCAATTTGCAAATTAACATTAATTTATATGTAGCAGTATTTCCACTGAATTGAAATTGTTTTAACACAATTAAAACTGTGAAGAAACCCCTTGAAATCAGACGGATTACAGACAGGAAGATTGCCTGCAACTATTTGTAACTTCTGCAAAACTGACCTCATTTTTTTCCTCTAGTATTAAAAAAAATAAATGAGTAGTAAAGTTTTGTAGTTACAAGTACTAACATAATTGGATTTTTTCCCTCCCATGTACTACAACTGAAAATAATTTTAGCAAGAACAAAAAGCCAGCAAGCAATAATATGTAAACATTTTTTATTCAAACTGTAGACTTTATCTATGTAAAACATGAAATGAATCAATTCTCTGTATATACTTGTTGAGTAGAAGCTTTCAAAGCGTGCAGTTTTATTCATTCAGAATACTTAGTGCTTAACATCTTTCATTTTGCAGTGGTAAAAGACATCTCTTAATTGCATTTATTTTCTACTTTATATGATTCCTTGTCGTAACAGTAGAATGGAAAGGGGTTTAAATTTCAATATACTATGCTTAATTATGAAAAAACAAAACAAAAAAGCACTAATGCCCTAATGCAAACAAACAGCCTCCACCCTAAATTTCAAGAAGGTTGAATTATTGCAAATGCCTATGCCAATATTTCCCATGTATCCTTAAAATTTCTTTGCATAATCATCTGTTCTGAGTTAGAAATTACCCAACGAGGACCAGAATCACCAGCAAGTGATTAAAAGGAATAACTGAACAAAGCAAATAACAAATTATGAGGAGAGAAAACTTTCAATTCCCATGAAATGCCTTTGCAAGAGACAAAAGTTCTTGAACTTGTGCCCTACTATGTGACTATTTTATAGGGAAAATCATGTCTTGTTGTATGTCAACTAGAATTTTTGCTGTATTGCTCTACTTGATTGTCCTCTCAGCCTGACAGAGGAGGAACATCACCTTAATGCCCAACAGATGTTAACCTGCTTGGGAGGGGAGTTCCTGGCGACATTGGATGTAGAGCAGGATGCCTCTCTGCTGCTCCTGAACGTGGGATCTGATGATTAGAGATCTTAGCATTAGCCAAAAAAAAAAAAAAAAAAAAAAAAAAAAAAAAAAAAAAAAAAAAAACACAGAAATCTTGATGCTTCTCAGAGACTCTTCCATGCTAAGGATTACTTTTTGGCTTTTGGTCACTTTTGTACTCAACACTCACTGATATTCTCTGTCTCAAGGGAGAGATATCTTCTCACTCTAGAAGGCTAGCTAAACTTTCTGCTGATTTCAGGAATAATATTTTGTCCTGAATAATTTGGAATATGAATTTTTCCAGGAAATTAACTATGGAAATATGAATTATGAGAATAATATTTAGCTTAACAGAGTTCTTTCTTTGTCATTACAGTTGTTAAATGTTTTGTAGGCACTTTTGACACATACATAGTCTCCACTCATTTTTCGCCTTCCATAACAGAAATTTTTTTGATACAATAAGAAGGATAATTTTGCTAAGTACTGATGAGTTCTTATGAGGTAAGATGTTACTACTACATTTAAGTGATTATGTTTTTCATTTTGGCAACTCAAATCTGTTTTTATTAAATGCTATTCAGTTTAGATGGATCACTTAAAAGCAACTGTCATGGTTTTGGTTTTTGCTTATTTGATTTTCAATATTCCACATCAAAACATCATGTACTGGAAGTGTTAATACTCTAATTCTACGTACCTATCCCTATACATTGCGGAAGTCACGGGATCTGACCCTTCCGGGGGGCGCGGTCTCTTACTGCCTGGCAGTGGGTGCTGGAGGGTGCTTTCCTAGCTGTTCCAAGCTTTTTCAGGTTTGACTCGGTCTCGGGAACTCTCTCTCATATCTTATTTGATTTATTAGTCTCAATTTCAATTAGATTGTATTATATTGTATTATTTTGCATTCCGATATCATAGTTAGTAAAATAAGTTTACCTCCATAGATTGTTGCCGCTGTTTTTTTCCTTTTCCCCCTACCTTCCCATTTTGTGGGCCCAGGCGGGGGGTGGGGAGGGCAGGGGCCTACTGCCCCCTGTCACGGGCATAAACTGATCTAGTTAATTCCGTGACAGCAACGTAAGTACTAACGCCATTGCTTGGAGTCAGGAGATGCTAACGTTGTTGTCTGCAGGTAGTCAAAGAAGAGTGCTTTAAAAATGACTTCCCAAGCATGACTTGATGTAGATCCAGAAAATTTGCGGTTTTGTTTTTGTTTTGCCTTATCATTTTTGCCTCCATACTTGAGAAACAAGTTTCAGCAGATTCTTCAAATACTGAAGAAGGTCTATCATATTTTTACAGGTATTTTTCATTTGTTAGCTATCATCTCAGTTTAGTTTTAATTAACTTGTCTGATAAAACTATACATTCTTCATTAATGTTGTGCTATGGTTATACGTAGAAGGTTGAACTAAAGGAAAGGGAATGTGTCTGATGTAATCTTAATGATTTCTACTTTAAAAATATAACAGGTAAAAATATTTCAAGTCATTGTAATTTCAGCCAATTTTAAGGATTTTAATTTGTAGAATACATTAATTTTATAATTTTATCAGAAAATAGAATTGTGTAAAACATTCATGAGAAACAAGTGTATTAGATTTATCCTTTAAGAGCAATGTATAGAATTGTATAGATTCTATACAATGTATAGAATAATACATATTTTATTAACATCTTTCCTATTCCTCTGTTTTCTAAGAACTCTCTACGGTCTGCTAGCTATTTAGAAACTTTTCAGGAGTTATTTTACTGCTCTTCAAGAAGTTACTCGTCTCCTTGCTTCTCACGTTTTTCATTCTTTTGTTCTTACTTATTATCATTGATGAGCTTGTTGCCTGACTGACAGATTAGTTGCTATCACAACTCTTCTGTAGTTTGTTCTTTTTGGAGTACATGCCTCTTAGCATGCAAAAGAATTAAAGAGGATTTCTTAATTGAAGTAGAAAATTTCAACAACACCATTCATTTGCACAAGATCCTGTTGAGAAGCCACAAGTGACTCAGAACAAGATGAATACATATAATACTTGTCTTAACTTTAGGGTTTTGGGAGCATCTTGTGTCTTGAACTGAAGTTTGCTTGCATGTTATGTATTTTGGTGTTGAGCTTAATTAGGATCTTTACTGCTTTGGGAAACACAAGATAAACTTGTTCACTACCTATGGGACCTTTAGATCATTTATTTAGCCAAGCCTGTCTTCAAAACCCAAATACTGCTCTGGGTAACCTGCCTTTCTATATTGCGTCTTACACTTTCAACAGTAGCATTCAGCTGTGCTGGTTTAGCATAGATAAGGCAGAGCTTGTAGGGAGGGCTGTTTGCATTTCACTCTGCCAAGCGATACAGCTGAGTAGAAGGCAGTGCTACAGAGGCTTATAATCCTTTTCAGTTACAGAAGAACAAAGAATGGTAAAGCATGGCAAAAAATGCTCTGAGCTTCTCTTTTCTGGAGTATGATGGTGAGGGAAGTCTTATATTTCTTTTTGTCAAATGGGATGGTATGAAGGCTAAACAGATGGGGGAATATTGAATGAACTGGCTTTTCCCAGAGAATTTGCCTGAGAAGACTGACCCTATATGTAGTTTTGGAAAAGAAGGATGTTCTCACACATGTTAAAATATATATATATATATATATATATATTAGCACAGAGGGTTTGCAATAATTTCCTGTTAAACATTTCAGAACATTAACAACTCAGACTGGTAGATCTAATTTGTCAAGTAGCCTGAACTCAACTTCTCTTGAAACTTCTCTTCCTAAAAGTCCTATGACTCTTTACACAACAATCCTCTGTGCTTACATTAGTCTCCTTTCAGTGATGGTCAGTAGTTATTTTCTCTATGACTTATGTTAATCTCCTCACCTGGGCACATAGCATTTTTTTTTCCTCCAACATAGCTTTATAAAATTTATTTTTTTCTTCTAAAAATACAGCCAAAGAAACTTGTGAATCACCTGCATTGCTATAATGCCTGAAATATAATGTATATGTATGCCTTAGGGTTGTTCAGCTTAGAGGTTTCCAGGAACACCTTATTAAAGCCTTTCCATGTGTAAACAGCCTCCAAGGAAGGTGTGAAAAGATTGTTTACCAGGGTGTATAGCGATAGCACAAGAAGTAGTGGTTTTTAAACTATAAAGGGGAATATTTAG
This sequence comes from Phasianus colchicus, assembly GCF_987193195.1. NCBI lineage: Eukaryota > Metazoa > Chordata > Aves > Galliformes > Phasianidae > Phasianus > Phasianus colchicus. Next base: position 14,715,880 of record NC_143439.1, on the reverse strand, counting down.
ATTAGATATTAGGAGGAAATCTTTCACTCAGTGTGGTGAGGCACTGGCACAGGCTGCCCAGAGCTGGGGCAGATTCCCCATCTCTGGAGATACTGAAGATTGAATGGGGCCCTGGGCAACTAGGTGGAAAGTGTCCATCCCCATGGCAGGGGGATTGGAACTAGGTGACCTTTAAGTTTTCTTCCAGCCCAGACCACTCTCTCATTCTGTGAGAAAATACACAGCATTTTTTCCTATTTTCTCACTGACCTGGATATATTGTAAAATTGGTTAGGTAATTATGAAATGTGTGATTCCTCAAACCTTTTCACTGCTGTATGGATTTGGGATTTTGACAGTATGCTATCAGAAACCCCTTTTGAACTGCAAAGGGTTATTTGTGAAGCCTGGATGATGAAACACTTTATCAAAGCATGTGAAGTGACAAAAGTAAGAGGACTTAAAATTTTACTTCTCCCCATAGTGAGAAAGCAAACTGCCAAGAGGAATAAAAACAAACGTGACTACCTGCAGTATATTGTGTACGAGAATAATATAAAAGGTCTGATATTTTGATAGGCCTTTCTTGTGATGTGTGCTTTGATCTCCAATAACAGATCAATCTACTAAAAGTAGAAGATATCCTAATTTTAAATATCTGAATATTCATGTGACATGCATTTAAGAATCATTCAGCTCCAAAGGCTTTGCTATGTGTCTCTGTAAATGCTAGCTAATACTTTGCATTTCTTTGAGTATGTTTCTGAATAAAGCAGATAATGCCCACTTCCAGCTTCCTGTTTTTTTTTTTTTCATAGCGGGAGCTGTAGAAAAGTAAATAAAAACCCAAAGCAAAACAAACAAAAGAATAAAGAACAACTGAACAAAAAAAAATATCTATAGCTATCTAGAAGGCCTGAAGCTACTGCATAAAGTTGAAGGATACTTTGCTAGGATTAGTCCTCTAAAAGAATAAAGATTTTTGCTAGTTTTTCTTTTTTCTTTTTATAATTGAATCTTAGTTGTTTTCATGCAAATACTTTTATCATGTTTTCCAAATTTTCTGTGAAGCTATTTCAAACAAGGTCATTGTATCTAGTGGTTTGGGTCTGCTGCAGGCCACCTGATCAGGAGGAGCCTGTTGACAAGGCTTTCTTGCTTCAGCTACAGGAGGTGTTGTGCTTGCGGGCTCTTGTCCTGGTGGGAGTTTCAACCGCCGGGATATCTGCTGGAATATCTGCTGTTAATGAGGGTGGATAGTGATAGGACAAGGAGGAATGGTTTTAAACTGTGATGGGGAGGTTTGGGTTAGGTACTAAGACAAAGTTTTTTACACAAAGGGTGGTGTCATACAGGAACAGGTTGCCCAAGGAGGTTGTGGATGCCCCATCCCTGGAGGCATTCAAGGGCAGGCTGGACGTGGCTCTGGGCAGCCTGGTCTGGTCGTTGGTGACCCTGCACATAGCAGGGGGGTTTAAACTAGATGATCATTGTGGTCCTTTTCAACTCAGGCTATTCTATGATCCTATCAAAGGCAAATTCTTATGATTTGAACTCAGTGAAACTAATACTGCAGAGTTAAGATAAAGGTGGGGAGACTGTCTCAGAACATAGGCTATAGATGCAAATCAGTGTTAACTGGACTTTGTAAAGCTTTCATAATTTCATTGAGTTTAAGGCCAGAAAAGAGTATTTCATCTGTTCTCACCTTTTTGTATCACAGGTGACAATGATTCACAGTATATGAAGCCAAAAAATCCTAATTAGACTAAAACACTAAATCCTCCGGACACTAAATGGAGAACACAATGATTTTGGTACCATCAAGACATTTATATTGGCAGAAAGTTAGTTAGATGAGAGATACTTAGATGATTGCAACTTCTTTTCGTACAGCAAGTTTAGCCAAAGTGGCAGTAAGTAACCTTATGAAAAAACCAAATTAGGTACCTTCATTAATATTTTCACAGCCTTATGGAAGTATGAACGTAGAAATTGTACTCGCTAAACACAATTGTCTTTCAAAACTCCATGTTATATTATTTTTTGTCTTTTTCTCCTTATACACAGGAAAAAAGACTTTTCCATTTTTCACTTGTGCAAAATATTTATTTATGAAAAATTCTGAATAGTCTTCCGCTGCCTTCTGTATACTCTCTCATTTCTGAAGTATTATGTTCAATCTGTATTTTTCAGGCTACTGTTGTATTAAAACCATTTCACGAGGTGATTGGTTGCTACAGAATTATGATTGTTTCTTTTTTTTCTTCTCTGAATTTGCTTACTGATGTTTTTTGATCCTTTCTTTTGCAACTCTGCTTCTTGCTAGCTTTATATGATTCGTCAAGTTCTTGACTTGAAAGACGTAGTCAATAGTTGGTCTTCACTTTCTCTTTTCCTTCCTTTTATAGACCTTAAATTCCGTTCAGTCTCATGATTAATTAATTCATGTTGAATTTAGCCTCTAATATTTTACTATATACCAAATCCACTATTTTATACTAGATGTGCATCAGGATGATCTATTTCTAATGCCATAGGGTGATTCCGTTCATAAGGAATTTCGTAAGGTGAATATATTAAGATGATGTTGACAGGATAAGGCTGTCTTCTAAATATTTTTTAATATTCCAAGGTTTTTCAAGAGAATAACATTAATGATTTATTAAATTACTTCATTTAAGAATCTTGGCTAAAACTTTTTCAATTCATTTGAAGGTAGTCACTTATTGACAGCTACTAGATTATCCTTCCCTTTTCTTCAGAATCACCTGGATGGAGATTCACTTTCTGTCATTCTAGTTGTAGAGTAGAAGTATATGTTGAGCATATTCTTTCTTCAAACATTCTAGCAGCTGCGTCAGTTGATCTATAGAAACCTGAGAAATTTCTTCTTTTTTTGTTGCTACAAAACTGCTGTTCACTGAAAAGATTTAGAGCAGTTTCTAAAAATAAGACCCTTTCAGTTAAGTTCTAATATTCAGGCATATGAATTCCCATCACCTTTCAAAATGTGGGGTAGGAGGCAGACTGACTCAAATATTTAATCACAGGGACAGGGGAGATGATTTTAATTAGAGTAGAAACAGATACATTCCTTTATTCTCATATAACATCTGAAACTATATTTTCTCTAATATGCCACAACTTTTCTGTGGTGCAGGTGACCTGCTGTTTGAGACCTATTTGTTGAAAACTTACTGTCAAGAACAGACTAAATTGTAGGTAAAGACACAGAAGCAACTATTTTTTTTTCTTGTAGAAATGCTATAGATATATGCTACTTCTCTTTATTCTCCTAGAACATACACACAAATATTTGAACCCCTGATATAATTTCACTACATTCTACTGTAAGAAAAAAGAAAAACCCTTCATCCACCCCCAAGATTCCTTAATTGGCCTAGGAATCCTGGATGAAGTGATTGATATTGCACAGCTGTTTGTAGCAATGCATGGCAAATATGTTTACAATTGACAGAGACAGATGACACCATAATTGACAGCTTACTTTTCTTCTATATATGTTTTTTAAGCTAGGAGATCAATTGCACATCTCCAAAGTTTGGAAAGGAAAAATAGACCTGTTTCTACTTCCAATTATTTTTATTCTCCATGGCATGCTGAAACCTGTCACAGCTAAGACTAGATTGTCCAGTTTTAATTTGGTTCACACTCTTTCATGGAAATAACTTCTATTACACTTTGTCAAAATAAATGACGCTATTAAGGTGGTTGCAGGCATGTATCTCAACTTACTGCAAGCCTGGAAATCTCAGTGTAGAGAAATACTCAAGTGCCTATTTACCTCAAATTAAAAAGACGAATGGATTATATAAAAGAGAAGAAGCTTTTTTGGCCAAACAAATGTCTTCCTTTCATAGAATTCTTTCTAAAAATGATAGCGCTTCTGGCAATTCCAGAATGAAAAGTAGCAGTCGCCTCCAGGAATGCAATTACTGCTCTTCTGGGCAACAGCCTTGATCACTGGATGGCAGTCTGTCTGTAACTGGATATGGAAGTGCTGATCTTAATTATGTGTGGGGCATGTGTTTACAGGATACTGGAGTGCGAGTGTGCGTGAACTCAGGAAGATATGAAACCTTTTCTTGAAGAAGCAATCACTATGGTTTCCGTTGTTTGTTCTAGTATTCTCTAAAACATCTTCACTTTACTCTTTCCTTGTGAACAGACAATTATATATACTCTGATAATGTACCTCTTTTTCTTAATTATCTTATTGTAACTAACATGTATGATCCTGGTTCATCACCAACCAGCAAATGAAACTGAAAAGCAGAGTTGATGATTTTGCCTTTCCAGAGAAAAAAGTAAAAATCTCTTATTTTCCTCCCTAGATGACATTTTTGTACTTTTGCAAAGGAAATAAACCCCGGAGGGAGAATCTGTGGTGAGGGTAAGTTGTTTTGGAGATGTAAATGGTGACTATGTCATTCAGCTTCAAAGGAACATGTGTGTATGAGCCTAAAAGGTTAACTGTGGATGGAGGATGCAAAGAAGTTGTGTGCTGAAGTCTACAGGGTCCAGACAGAAATTGACAGAAATACAGAAGAGGGAAGGTGATTGATGTGAAAAGCTGAGAGGAGCAGAGAAGAAAGCGAAGGAAAGCTTGCAGGAATTGGTAAGAAGATAGAAGTGGATTCTATAGAAAGAAATGACGAGATAAGCACTACAGAAGAATAAGTTTGAAGAGAAATTGAAAGATTTGAAGATAGAGTGAAACAGAAATAAGAATGCAAAAAAATCAATAAAAGGGGAAACAAGTGAAAAATGCAAAGAGAAATTACAGGAAGTGAGAAAATGGCTGCTTAATGAAAGCTGGAGGCAAATGTTTCTCTGTTTTAGCATGTTAACAAGGAACAGAGTAGTAAAATGGAGATAAGAAGGCATCTTATAGCTTGTCTGATGCAGGAAAGAGCCCAAGGCTTAAAATGGGAAGGAAATTATTTAGCAAAAAAAATTAATTTTCAGAAAGGGGTAAGTTATGTTTTGTATTATGAATGAATTCAAATGTCAGGAAAGAAAGAATTTTTTTTTTTTTTTTTTATATAGAAGACACTACAAACTACTGCTCTCTTCGATTTTTTTTTTTTTTCTGCAGAATCATTTTTTTTCTGTGAAGTGTAGCTGGAAAGCTGAGACATCGGAATGGCTGCAGTAGTTATGAATGACTGATGAAGGGTGGAATAGAAGGGAGATTCTTTTTTTTTTTTTTAATGCTTTTAATATAATTCATTATTCTTCCCCAAGTTTGTCCTGGCAGTTTTCCAGGTGTAGGTTATAAAGATAAAGATACCCTTGCAGTCACAGGACTCAGTTAAAGGCTGTGAGGTCTTACACATCTGAATTAGTGATAGAGGCCTCCTATTCATGTGAATGTACACTTCTCCTTCCTAGGTCATTGTGTAAGGTGTGTAGCGTAGCGCTATGGAATGCAAATTTCTTTCAAACTAGGATTTCTCTAGCTGACTGCTGGGACAGTCATAAATGTGCATCTGTAAAAATGTGAAAATCTGCAGGTCTTTAAGGTATTTGGAAAGAAAATAATAGAAAAGGCTAAAGGATGGATATAGAATCGCCTTGACCTCTGGGGAGAAGAGGGAGGGGTACTTCATTTTGAAAAACACTCTTGCAGACTATCAGTCTTTTGCGTATTCAATGCCAGCAGAAACCAAATTCAAATCTGGTGTAGTCCAAAGAATTTTATTTTCAGAGTTGCTCCTTTCAACAGCTGTGTTTTTGATCCCGAAGCACAGAATGCATCAATTTAACTGAAGCAGCTACTGTCCTTTGCTTTAGCCTCACCAGATTTTTTATGCTCAATAATTTCCTTATACGTTTTAGCAAGTCAAATGTATGCTCTCTTTCTATGCCCATTCCCCATTTGTTTATTTTCAATGGAAGCAGATGCACATTAGAACCACAGTTTTGTGTAATATGCTAGTACATGCCAAATTACAGTGATATCCCCAATGCTTTGTACAACACTCCAGCAGTGCAAAAATGGTTGATTGCTACCTGTTGTCTTACCAAACGCTGGAGTAATTATTACATTGCTGCATATTGCTACCTTGAAACTGTTTGGAACATATTTTACATGTGAGCATTTTTTACCTAATAGCAAACTAAGCTAGAGAGCTGTAAACTGCAGACCTGAATCAACAGTGTAACTAGCAACAAAGTGCAAAACATAAATAGAAGGAAATGCATGCCATACACTGACAAATGGCAATGAATATGATGAACAAAAAGAAAAAGAATAAATTAGCACTTCTCTTTCTCTGCCTCAGTGTCCCAGAAAACTGTATATAGATGATAGCATTACATAGTACTGATTTGTTGCAGCTGCTACTCTTTCTTTTCTGTCAGAAAAGCTAGTCCAATTTTATGCCCTATTTTCGTTTCTCTTTTGTACAGATGCAAAACCAAACATTATATTTTTTATTAACATTTCCACTGAATGTCCACACTCCTGAAAATATTATTGTAATTCTAAATTTATAATTTATCTTTTAAATAAGAGAAGCAAGGTTCGATGGCAATGCAAAATTGCCTTTCCTTATTAAGCTATTCAGTTGTCAGTCTGGTTCTTATCACTAGATCTGCAGTCATCACAGATCTAGGTTGATATGTAAAAGGATGTTAGAAATGTGAATGTGGTGAGAGAGTTTTCTTCATTTTTAGAGTTGAAGCGCATCTAAATACTTCTCCGTTTCAGACTTCTTTCTAAAGCAGTGATCTTTTGCAGAAATTCCTTGGAGCTTAGGAGATTTTGATTTAACTGGATCAGAGGGCACTCATAACTACTGAGTGTTCTCTGTGTTTAAAAAACAAAAACAAAAAAACTGTTTGAAACCTTAATAAAAAAAAAGAATAATGTAGGGGCTTTTCAACTTTTCTCTCTTAGGCCCATAAACAAGAACAGAATGAGATTTTTCCTGCAGGAATGCTGTGTTTCAGATCCACTGGAGTAATGTTAAACTGGACTTAGTTTAACAGCTTGAATTACCTTTTATTTGGTCTAAGTCTGAGATTAGTTGTTTGACATAGTCAGATGAAAAGAGCATATGCAGGTGTTCAGGCAGTACTGGATCTCATGGAAAACTGTCAGAATTAATCCATTATTTGCGTGGAGATTCCCTTTCCTGAACCACAGTACTGAGGTGCTCCCCCCTCTGCCTTGCTGCTAACAGCCAACTTTGCTGGGGGGATGGAGGATGGGGGGGGAAATGTTGGTGGAATCTACTTTTACAGAGATTTCAGTGTTACCTTCTTCTGTAAGCCCAGGCAGCTTTTGCTCTCTGTTTTGACGTTGCATATCACTATTGTTTCTCATTACTGCATTCTATGGATCTGCTTTGTTGCTTTCTAGCTCAATCCAAATGGTCATAAACAAATAATGCAGGTTAAGGAAAACAGATATAAATGTTTGTTTTTCATGTGGGAGAATAGACAAATCAGTTATTAGTACTTATCCAGGTTTAAATGCAAGGAGTGTGAGCAGACTCTGTTTAATCTCTGTGTTTAACTCAAAAATGAGTATGACATAGACTATTCTATTTCCTGCTCACAGAAGAGAATCTTAGGAATGTACTAGTTTTTGCATAGTACTATATCTTAAGGGTTTTCTTCATGATTTCATTCAGATTTAATTTTTTTCATTTTTTTTCCCTTTGTCCTCCCCCACTACTGTATTTCTGAACTATGCAGCAAAGGAACTTGAAATCTGCACGTAAGTGAACAGGGAAGTAAAAGTCAATATAAAGGAATAATAGAGTCTTGGCAGCACTTGCCATGGGAAGCATGTGGAAAACAGAGTGGGAAAGATTATGAGAGGCCACGGTGGATATACTGACTTTAAGTTGTTTCAGATGTAAAGAATGCACACTCAGACAGTTAGAAATAATTCCTATCTTGTGCGTTGCTGAAGTTTTAAGCAGTTATTTCTTGGTGTGAAATTTTGGCTTATACGTATTCTATTTTTTTCTGTTAACATTGGTAGTTATTATTTCAGTGTAATAAAAATATTCATCTTCTAAATTGTTAATCTTTAGTCATTTGCACATTCCTCTATAAAAACATAATTTGAATAGTTACCACGTAGCTAAAAAGATGATCAGATCCATCCATACTTTGTCATCTTCAAGCCTGCCTATACAATTAAGAAAATGACATTTGTGTGTGTGTGCAAATCAAAATATCAAGTACTACAATACGGCAGGGGAAAACAACAATCATCTTTAGATGTTTTAAAGCATTGTTAATGAATTTCAGTAATGGTATAGCTAGAATTGCTCTGTAGATTAAACAGGGATATAACAATTGTCTTTGTCTGTTCTCTCTTCTCAAAACTGGAAGCAGATTATTAGTTAGCAGTTTTTGTATATTTAAATCAACAAAGCAATCGTGTGTGATATCTTCATTTACTCTTCATGGTGTTTTTTTCAAGTGCAAAATAATATAAATACATGGAAAGAAATCCAGCAGCTAGAATGAGGAGAGTATCAAGGAGGAGAGGTGCTCATTCCTGAAAACACTTTTTGAACTTAGTCTCTTTTGCTGAGAATTGTGCTGAAGTATTTTGAGTGGTTATGGAAAAATTATTTCCCATACTTCTATATCAGTTAGAATCCTGGTGTCAGATGATTTGTTTAAATGCTGCTTACTGCATTGTAAAGCACTCTCATTCCCTAGAGTGTTTGGGAAACAGAATCTGTGCGATGCCACCAAAAGCATGAGAAACTTGAAAAATAGTCCCCCACCTTTATGTAAGCAACCATGGAATGTTTGACTCATGTCTGTCTCACAGTAGAATTTTGTCAATCCCGCTTTATTTCTATTCTTAAAACACAAAGTTGGTTTTAACATGATTCCTGAATTACTTGATCTTCACCAGACTATGATGGTAAAGTCTATATTAGATCAGTCTTTTGATTAGTTGTGTCGTAATGTGGGTGCCAAGTTTGTGGGAACGTGCATGAGCACTGTTAGGGTGGTAATGACGAAACAGATATTTATGGTAACTGCTGTGAAAACTGCAGTTTCCCAGCAAAAGAAAGTGATTCTACATGGGATTGTTACCTCATGATCAGCACGCAGCGGGATAGTAACAGTGATGGGAAATGGGACACAAAAAAAGACTGCCAATGTGGAAATCCCCTTCTGCACTGAATTAGCCTGAAGTGTAATATTTTTTTCTACTTACAGTCATCCCTGTGGTCTGCACTAATGACATTATCTCCCAGGAGATCATTATCTGATGATTGCATCCCATCATGGATTGTTCTCAGTGACCTGAGTGCTGCTGGAAAATATTATTTTTGTAACACCTGCTACATCCCCATCTCCTGTTGGACATTTGTTTCCCCCTTTGGCTTGATGCTCTGCTACATTTTCCACAGTCTGTTCTCTTGTGTTACAAAGACAGTTTAGTTTCCTGGGTTATAGCTGCCTGGGGCTACTGCTTCTATCAATACTGTCTCATCTTTTCTCTATCAGTGTTATCTGATGTGGTCTTAGATCCTGCTAGCATATAAATTACATTGTTGATTCTTGATGGTTTCCAGCACTTTGAATTGAGTTATAGCTTTTACAGACATGTGATCCCGCTCTGAGAGGGCTCTGACAACTTGTCATTCCCAGGGTCTATGACTGTCTTTTCTTATATTAATTCATGTTATGAAGCCCATTCTTCTGGCATTAAGTGAGAGTATGAGCTACTGTATACATCCTCTACTGGTACTTCTTGGTTACATCTGTCAGTATTTTGCCAAAGGGCCTTACTCTTAGGCACTTCTCCTTCCCACCTAAGTTTTATCATTTTTGCTTTTTCCCTTGTGGTTTTGTGACATTGCTATGGGAACTGCCTATTCAAATTTTACTCAGTTCTGCAAGTTGTTTTGTTTGTTTCAAAATATAGCTGAAATGAAAATTACAGTTATTAAAAAACAATTTAAAAATCGATATGTTTGTACATATGCCGTGTACTTCTAACAAAATCACAGGGCTGCATTTGCATGCGGCTTATATTAAGCTTTCAATGCCTCCTGGAGGCTTTCTCAGAACTTTATTAAAATCATGCACGTCATTTTTTTCATAATTGGAAAGATATTAAATTATTTAAATTGCATTAAGTAAGGTAATATATGATTTATTCTGTGGCTTCACTCTTTTTTCAATTTTCTTTATCAATATTCTTGAAGGATTAGTCTTTCTTATCCACTAAGGTGAGTTACTTTTCTAACATTTTGTATTAAAAGTGTGGAAAATGATAGAGCTAGATGCTATTCTTCTTGTCCAAAAAGCTACATGAAGAAGGCCCTATTTTAAAAGTCTTTCAGGCTTCTGAAATGTAAGAAGAAACAGAATTTTAAAAAGAGAAAACATCTAAAGGCTAATTTTTGTCTGTCTGAGTCTTAAAGCAAAAAGCAGCCTTAAGAAAGGCATCTTAGATGAACAGTGCACCTTAAATTGCAAATTGAGAACTTGTGTTACAAAGCCATTTCCTTTTCAGAAGTGTATGCAGAAATTACTGTGAACCTTTACGTAGGTTTCTCTTTTTCATGGCTTTTTGAAGTTCCCCTTTATAACTGGCTGCTCTGCATCCTGATTGAGGATCAGCACATTTATATCCAAAGGAAATCACATCATGGCTAAAAGTAAATGACATTGCCTCAGAAGACTACTACTTCTTACAGAAATCACTTTTTCCAATCTCCTTTTGATCTTAAAAAAAAAAAAAAAAAAAAAAAAAAGCCCCAAACTTTAAACCAGAAAAAAACCTTTACACTTTCAACATTATGATGTGGTCTATAAAAATAGCCCTTTGTAATAAGTTAATTACCTTTCCAGTTCATGTATTCATTTAAAACTGAATACGTGGAATCAGATTTTTACAGTATCTTGAGCATGGATAGGTTAATTTTTGCTTCTGAACATTTTAAACAGAATTAATGTTTTCCAGTGACCCTGGAATGGAGAGGTATGAACTACTTGACCCAGCTATAGAGAGCAATGACAGAGCTGTAGCTCTGCCTGAATCTGACTGAGAAACCAGAGGTTTGGTACTCAAAAATTAATTTGCTGGCAAGCTGCAGTTAACAGCTGGGGAAAAAAGGATTTAGTTTGGGTCATTTATCTTCTTTTGTCTTTTTCTATTCTTTTTTTTCTCAGCAAATAGGCTGTATGTGCTGTAAATTGAAATTCTGGCCTGCTAAGATTGGTCAGGCAATATATGCAATGAAGATTATGTATATTTTCTTCTAGATGATCTAATTGGCATAAACCATAATTGATGCTAATCCTTGGAAGTGTCCAGTTTTCATGCATAAAATTTTTTCAACAGCTATTTACTGCTGCAACATTGTAATTAGGATCAGGTAGTTGAAATCTTAATTTTGTCCCTAGAATTTTCAGCAAGGTAGATAAATATGAGATGACTTCTGTGCTTCTCATTTCTAAGAAAATGTGAAATCCATCTTTTATGCCACAAATGCTTTTGAGCACTAATCTCACCAGAGTTTTAAATGAAATGACACAGGAAGAGAAATGCTACTTTGAGGAGACTGTTAGATACTTTGGTGATGAGTGTCCCTCTAAAAACAAAGATAAATTGTTGGTCAGCTGAAGCTGTCAGAAGTTATTTTAAGCAGGTTTCTCACTTGAGGCTGTAGTTCTGTTATTGGTACAGTTCAGTTGAAGTAGAACAAGGGGGAAACAAAACCACAAAATGAACATTTTCTTTCAAGATGAACAAGTGTTCATCTGCTTCTGGCAGACAGTGCCCCAGGTTGATTTGTTACCTTCAGCAGTTATCTTTGAAAACTGTGTTTTATATTCAGAAACAAGTACTTATCCTGAGATGAGTGCTTACCATTTGTATGGTGGGAAGCTTCAGTTTCATCAAGATCAGTTATTTGTGGGCAGAAGTCTGTCCTTTCATGAATAAGAGATACCTTTAATTTTTTTTTTTTTTTTTTCCAGATGGAGTAGTTTAGTGTTTCTTTTGTTTGTTTCTTTTTTCCTGTTTCTTTTTTCAATGTCAAGAGTTTTAGGAACTGTTAATTATTATTCTTCATCAGATCTGTTTCATTCTGTCTTTCTAGAATTAATGAAATGAAAGCTGAGAAATAAGGATGTATTTTCTTATCTAAGACTTAGTTTTGAAAACTAATATTGTGTTGTTTCTCACTTGTTGCTTAACTCCTCAAGTTAAATTCCATCTGATTTGGCAAAATTCTTTGACACTAAAATGCACACTATTCATCGCCTCCTCATTTAAATACTTTCTGTGCTTCTTGTTTTCACTGTATATAGCGGATATTGAAATACTGCACTGCTAAAAAATAAAAATACCATAGTATTATTTTATACATCCTGTAAAATTTTGTTTGAAAAAGGCAGACAAACACAAGGCTTTTTCCTTGTCATTTTATGAGCAGCCTTCTCATTGTTAGTAGTCTTAGAATGTGCATATTAGACATCATAATGACATAAATTAGCATATTTATGGAAGCCAATGTGTCTCTTCAGGATTATTGATGATTGTGAATTTCTGGATTTTCATATATTGCACTTCTGTAACTGTTTTTGATAACTGGTAAATTTGAAGTTTTAGTGATATATTTAAAATAAGTAAAATAAAATGGTAGAACAAGACATTAATAGGTGCTGCTCAAGAGAGCTATACATGAGAATGTAAATAACTACCCTGCAAATTGGAACATCGATGGTATTGCAGTATAAAAGAGAATACCCAATAACACATTATGAAGTAAAGCAGGCAGCTTTCCCTCATAACCTTTGCTCAATGTTTTTAACATTGAAGGAGGCTGAAAAATATCAGCTCATTAGCCAGAACCAGATGTTTTCTGCTCCAAATCACCATTATTAAGTGGTAGGTTTTGGCTGGCTCAATGTATATATACGCAGATGTGACCTGCAGAATACTTGGACAAACAATACAATGTTCTATACAATGCTCTTTTCTTAGTAGCATTTTTGACTTTCTTTTCACTGAAAAATGATGGAATATTGGCTGGAGAAATTCTCATTTTTCATTGAAAATAATCAATTTCTTGTTAAAATGGATATGTATTATATGGAAATAGAGTACAGTATCTAATAGGATAAGACAGTGCTTTAGTATCAGCTTCTTTACAACTGTCAACACTACTTTACTGGAGTTAAATACTTTGAAATGTTAACGTAGGTAAATTCTGAGTTAATTTACAGCTGAAATTTGGCCTTCATTTGCTGTGGTCTAAATCTTACCTCTCTGAGGCCAGATCTTTAGAAGAATTTGATTTCAGCACTGAGTCACTTTAATTTAATCTCAGCCATCTTTCTATGGTGTTTGGATATTTAATTGTTGTTTTCATGGTTTATAGAACATATAGGACAGTACAGTAAGAAACTTGCCAGAGAAGCAGTTAAAGAAGATTTATTAAGTACTACAAAGACTATAGAGAAAACTACTTTTAAGTCCCGCAAAGATACAAATAGCTTATGCAACTGTGTCTTTGTAGTATTAAAGAATTTTATGCAATCTGGACAAATGACTTTAATGTTAAATTCACTACAGTAGGTCTACTTAAGATAGTATATCATGAAGAAGATTGTCTGCAGCAGAGAAATGTAACAAACTTTTTTAACGCAATAGGAAAAAAAAAGTTCTGTTGCTCTTGTTGCTCTTGTCAGCTGCCACTAGTTCACGATTTGGTCCCGGAGTGTGAGAAGTTGTGGAGATTCCCCCAGGTTAGCAAATATTAGTCAGATTTGCAAAGGCTGTCAAAATTCATAAGGGGGGCCCTGACTTTTGACCTGCTGCCAGAGGAGTATTACATAAGCTAAAGCTGACTTCTCTTTCAAATCAGTCCTGTTTTTCCAAAGATGTTGTTTGGAATTGAAGTCCCCAGTTTGTGGAACTCTTCCCAGTCTGCTCCTTGATTTTCAACAACAATGCAACATCGTTTGGTATGACTACAGCTCTTTGCTGTGACACTGCTACAGCTTTTTCTGCCATGCTCTGGAAGCTTTTCCACTTGCTCTTGGACTCCACAGGTAGAAACAAACTTTCTGTTCATCTGGAGGGCTCTCTCATCCCTGTGAGAGGCATATGGTATAGAACTGAAAACAAACATACTATCAGCATCAACATAGCAGCTTTTGGTTTTCTCTAGTGATGTCGTGAGTGTTATATTTATTTCTTGTGGCCTTAGCTCATTTTGTGATTTGGAAACTAGATTTGCAGGTGATGACTGCATACAGAACAATATTGATATGAAGAAGGAAAGAAGGACACTGAATCCTGGATTTTTTTTTTTTTTTTTTTTTAAACAATTGAATATTCTATTTTTAGAGAACCATATTTATGAGACTCAAATTAGGCATTCTTCTTTAGAGTATAGCCACAATATTTGATAACTAATACTGTATTGTCTCACATTTTGATTTATTACAAAAGAGAAGAAATGTCTACCAAGAAATATTTAACCATACTTTTCTTGAATGATTTGAAACGGGAAAGAATTTAGCTTCCAAACCAAAGTCTTAGATTTTAAACAAAGAAAAACATTTAAAATACGATATACACATTTAATTATTTAAAATGTTATTTGCCCATCTTTTTCAAATTAGTTTTAGAATCATTTCTATTCTAGATGTACATTTATTAATGCAAATATTAGAGCAAGAGTAATTTCTTGAAGCCTGTTTATTTTTTAATAAATCATTAGTCCTCTGGAATTTAAAAACTTAATCTTCTATGGAATATTGTAGATAGAGTTACCGCCTGAATTTACATGCTAATGGTTTTAAAGGAAGAAACTAGAATTAACATATAATGCTTAATTAAGAGAAAAAAATGATGATAATCCCCAAACTTGGAAGTAAAGCACAAACCATTTCTGGTGCATAATGGAGGTTTTAATAATATGCTTTCAATGTAGCAATTCTTAAATAATGGACCTGGCACTGACAAAAAAGAGAAAAAAATTCCCACTGAAAACTACTGAAAGAAATTAATCCTTTTCTGTTATAGTTTTTGAAAGTTCATTCCTTATGGTATTTTCTGTGTGTTTACTTCATTGAGTAAAGTTTTATTGTTAAGTATCTCATTAGGGAGTATTTAATTCTGCAAGGCACCCGCCATTCTATTGTCTT
Organism: Phasianus colchicus; assembly: GCF_987193195.1. Lineage (NCBI taxonomy): Eukaryota > Metazoa > Chordata > Aves > Galliformes > Phasianidae > Phasianus > Phasianus colchicus. The sequence goes on along the minus strand of NC_143439.1, from coordinate 14,700,718 downwards.
TAAAAAGGACAAATTTAATCCTCTGGAATCAAGGAGGATTTGGGCACTTGGTTCATTGGAGGCTGACTTGTGACTTGCTCTGCTTCTTATTTTCAGATTTAAAAGGCCTAAAGAGAGCAAGCTGGATCCTATGAAGTACTGATTATTCTTTGTTATTGTTACTGCTTGATTTCTCAGCAATATCTGATAATTTTTTTTAAGTAGATATGTTTCACAAAAGGACACATTCCCAACTCTGTAAAAATAAATAAATAAATCGGATAAGGAAATAAAGAAATGGAAAATGTTCTGCCCACATCTCTTTTTCACTTTTTGAACTAAGCTTTTCAGAAAAAAAAGCCTGACTACTGAGTTTTCCTGAGGAATGCTCAAAAATGTACACAAGCGCATTGATGTCAAGATTAAGTAAGAAAAACTTATAAAAACTAAACTGTCAGACTCTGCATGTTCAGAACCAATATCAGGTACTAGAAAACAGTACAAAAGAAAGCAAAGCAATAGCTGACTCAGTGTGTACATTCAACTTTTGCTCCATAATTTGTATAATTGAGATTGAAGATAATTCCACGTGTAGAGGTGTTTTGATGAATTGCAGCTCTGTGATGGTCATCAGTACTCAATACTATAAAATATATTTTCATGCTTATCTACGTATGGTCCACTGCTATGATGTTTGTGCGTAGATCTTTTCTACTTGCTGAGAGTAAAATCTATCCTCAGAGGACACCACTTTATAAACTCTGTGTTGAAAAATGTAAGTAGGTTGCCAGCAGAGGGATTAGAACACGCTACTTGCATGTTCTGTCCTGGAAGGTAAAAGTTGAAGCCATTCTTTACCATTGAACTACACAATGAAATAAGAGAAGAACTCAACTTTCTGAAATATGCAAATGGAAGGTTTTGTGTATTTTTTTTTAATTAAAACACAAATGCCACTGGTAGTTGAGCAGCTACAAAACATGATGCTTTCTTTCTTTGTTTTGAAAGTAATGTTTTTATCACTACCCACAAACTGTTGTCCTGTCTGTCCTGTCCACACAGTTGCTTTCCAACCATAGTGCTGGTGAAAGATTTTCCTCTGAGGCTTACCTATCCCTTGTGGTTATGAGTTTCTACCTATGTTAACTTCTTTCTTGTATTTTTCTTATGAAGACTGTGAACTTGAACTGAAACTTTTGTGCCAGACTGCCTTGAAATTCACAAACCTTTAACTGGAGCATTAGAAATAATTCTAATGCTCATAGTATTCATTTAATATTTAGAATATTGTTTTTTCATGGGGTTAAATTCAAAGGGATTTTGATGGCCTTCAGTTGCTATCAGGTTAACTATCTAAATATTGCCTGAAATGCGTAATGGTAATAAGGCACATTTGAAAATGTGTCTGTAGCATTTTCAGTATAGTAGACATTGTCAAGAAAATCCTTTCCTGCGCTTCACCTGGAACTTCAATTTAACTATATTTTAGTACCTATAGTTTTAGAAATGTAAGATTAAATGTGCAATTAAATATACAGTTTATAAGAATAAGCAGATCAGAATGATTGAAGTTGCAACAGCTGAACAGTTAATGAGACCATCCCCTTGGTTCTTTTGTTAATATGTGGGATATACTAAAAGTATGTCTAAGTGCAAATTAAGATTTTCTTTTGACAGAAGTCCTGTGCAGCTACTTTCCATTCAGATTCCCTATCAACATGGGAAGTTCCCATTCAGAGTATGAATACTGGTTTTGCATTGAAGTGCTGATTAAACTTCAAAAAGTAATAATATAGCTGTGACCCTTTAAAGGCTAAGTTTTCTCTATGAATAATAGCATTTACAGCATACCAACAGTGATGAAAAGTATGAAGCTTATGAATCCTTGGGGTTCAGGACACATACCGAGTACTGATTTTGATCAAGAATAAATTTAAACTGAAGCTGTAGCATTGAGTTGCAAGCAATTTGCTGGATAAGAGGTTTATGCCTTCTGCTGCATGAACTCAAAGTAGTTATTAGTGGAAATTAGATGGAAGATTACGTAGTTATTGCTAGATGGTATATGTGCCTTTATAGTAAAAAAGAATGTAAGGAAAGGAAAAAGGAAAAAAAAAAAAAAAAAACCACCAAGGTATTTCTGTATTGAACTAATCTTAACAACCAAGACTGTTAATAAGGTTACGCAAGAGAATGTAATAACTGTTGTTTGTCTTCACCAAGTCATTAAAAGCCAGGACTATCAGAAGTCCTAAAAGGCTCAGCTCAGTTTTAAGATCTGTTTCTTCTACACAGTGCTTGATGTGCTCTACTCCTAAATTGCAGATGCTGTATTTTCCTGCATCGGTCATGCAATCTGATGAAATGCTGATGTCTGCAGCTAAGACGGTCACTATAATCTTTCCAAATGTAGTCCAAAGAATACATTTCTTTTGCCACTTTCTAGAATGTAGAGAAAATCATTGACCCAACCTGACAGTACCACTTCTCAGGTCTGTCTAGCCCCATTGGTCTTAATTGGGTTTTGTCTGAGATAACAGTTATCAAGGGGACAAAGTGACCATTCATTGCTATCCTGGTTGTTTCTGGCACTGGGAATGGCCTGACATCCCTTGGTAATCACTGCATAACAGGCAGCAGTCCTTTGTGTTCACTGGGCTGGTGAAAAATCTTCTGCAGCTTTCTAGGTTTAGCAGGTTATTGTGACGACGGAAAAAAATTGACAAGGAAAACGTATGCAGATAAACCTAAGTGAACCCATTACCTAGAAGGAAGAATGCCCTACCAGGGGCATCATGTTCTCCCAGGATGATTTGTCACCTTCCCCAGTGCTTGTTGAGAAGGTCTGAAATATCAGTCCTAGGATTTAGAGGAGCATTGGAAAGGGAATATGTTAAGTGCATGGCAATTTCAACTATATAGCTTTCTTAAATTGATTAGTTAATGTGGATTTTTAGCCTTCATGTGCATGTTTTCCCTTTTTTTTCGTAATGAGATTATGAGCATAGCCATAATCAACAGTGAAAAACAGGTATTTTTTTGGAGGCTTATTCTGGAGATTCACCTCGTTCAGAAGATAAGTTATGCATGAACACGTGCTCTTGGCTGGAAAGGGAATTGCCTAATTGGTTGATCCCACGTGGACATTTAATGGGTATGACTATAGTGGAATTTGGCAGGTGGGCCAAAGCTTTCTCTGCCTTTGCTGACTGGTCTGGATACAAGCAGTGTCCCTAGGCATTCCAGAAGGAACAAGGCAAATTTGGAGCCACGTTCAGAAGACTACGTCTCATATTTTTCTATCTCAACATCAAGACATACGAGATAATTTATTTATTTATTTATTCATTTATTTTAGGAAACAAAAGGAGAAATCTGTTTCTTTTAAACATTTCAAATATGAGGGAAGCAAGACAACCACCTATTAAATTTCTTCACTGGTTAATACTGCTTGTATTACCTTCTTTTCTGATTTGCATTTGTTGAGCTTTGACTTCGAGCCAAATCATAATGCTGTATCTTAGCCTGCTATGTGGAAAAGCCCTCTGGTGTATGATATCCTCTTTCCATGTCTGTGCTTACAGATCCCTTAAGCTTGACTTTGATGAGTTAAATAGATTGAACTTTTTAAATCTTTCTGTAAGGCAGATTTTCCAGCCTTTAACTCATTCTTGCAGCTTGTGACTCCTCTCTCAAATTTTGCAACATCATTTTCAATATTTGGAGGATAGATTTCATCGTATTATTTCAGTAAACATCTTGAATGATAACAGCATTCTGTTTTTTTCCGTATGTCCACCTGTTGTCACCTGTGAAGATCACGTTAACTCTTAGAGCTACACAAGCTTCTAAGGAATCAGTTTCAAATGGGTATTTAGAAAGATTACTATTCTTTTTTTTCCTTCCTTCCTTTTTCTTTTTCTCCAGAATTTTTCCTAGTACAATACTGTAATCACGACCTCTGATCTTTCTTTTAGGGATGTTGTGTGAAATTCAGATGAAATTTGAGTGTGTGGTGCTTAAGTACCCCAGTAAGATGGGAGTTCACTGCCTTACTGAACCACATAATGGAGATAATTTCAATTTTTTTTTAAAGTATCATTTAAGATGACACCTTTAATCTGAAAAAAATTAGCAGTGGTTCATACATTTCAAAGGTGATTGGCAGAGAGGCCAGATATGTCTGGCAGAAAAGAGAGTGCTGTTTGGATGTAACCATTATGCAGTACCTGATCACTGTTTGCTGTAAAAATCTTCACAGCCTATTTCAAGATTTATGACCACATCTTTTAAATAGAATGAGAACCTTGCTCATATCCATACACCTTACAGTATTTGTAAACAAGCGTTTCATCACAGCTTTTAATTTGAAATAAATTTCTTGCATATTCAAACTCATTTGGAATGATTGCAAGTTCAATTTGCATAAACTTCTGCAGTCCCACATATCTTAGTGGTTTGCCTTATAGTAGCCAGTATTTCTATGGATAGAAGAACATATATCCTCAGTCCCCAGGCAAATTGCTTCCAGTTCCATAGAACTTAAATAATTGAGCATATCTATTTAGTTGCTTTTGTTTTCTATGAATGTGGCAAGAATACATCTTCTAATACACGTTGCAGTTAGATTTTTCCCATTTTCCCATGAAATAACTCAGTAATAGCTACTTGGAATTGACAAATCTGAATTGTACTAAGTGTTAATAATTAAGTTAAGTATGATATAATTGCCTCATGGTTTTTAAAATGTGTGTATAAATTTGTGTTACAAGGCATAAGAATTTTAATGGTTTTGTTTTTTCTTAACTTTATAAAGGATAGCTTAATGAAAGAGCTTCTTTATTAAAAGGATGCTTCAATTAGCCTGAGCGGATTCCAGCAAGCTTGCTTAGGTAGAGGATGATTTAACTTTAGCTGCAGTCAAACTTCTGCTAAAGTTGATGGATGAATTAAGGATGTCTGAGTCAACAGCAATTCTTTTAAGGTCAGATGGGTCCAGAGGGCTTGGTCCATGAGGCAGAAAACCAAATAGCTCCAGATCAAATAACTTAAAAGCTCCACTGGGTAAGACGCAGACATAATAGCTCAGGTTCAAGGAACTTATGTACTAACAGAGATTATGAAGGAGTAGCTCAAATATTTTCTTTGAACTTTTTTTTTTCTAATGTAGAAGAGAAATGGAAAGTGAGCATTTAACTGTAAAAAGCATTTTCTGTCTGAAATATGATCAAATCCTCAGAAGTCTAGCTCTCTGAAAAGTAGCATTGTTTCTCTAATACTGAGAGCTCTTAATCAGTTTAAAAATCACAGTATAGCTATAGATATGCCATAAGTAATCACACTCAGAAGTATTCTAATGCTTGCTTTATTTTTCTGCATTTTGATATACTAGCCCCCTGAAAATATCTGTATGTGAGAAAACAGCTCTATGATATTTAATTCAAAATATATATCATTCAAATTAGGTTTAAATATTGACCAGGAAATGTTAAGTTCTCTACAGTTTTGTCACTTTACTCATTTAAAATTAAATTTTCCAAATGACAGATGGATCTGTCAGAATGCTATAATTTCTTTTCAAATATGCTTTTCTTTATTTTTCCCAGAAACAAAATAAAATTAAAATATCTGGATCATTTTTCCATTTAAAAACTTCAGAAAGCTTTTTAGATCTTAAGGCAAAGATCAGAAATAATGTTAAGATTTGTCAAAATTTCATCAACTGATTAGAGGATTTGTGAAGTCTGTCTGAACAAGAACATTATGCAGACCCAAAGATTCTGTTTTCACTAAGGATGTTCAGTACTCTGTTCTTTGTAGTACAAAGAATCCAAGAAATCCTTGCCCCTCATGTTTCTTCCTAGTCCATTTTTTCACTGGGCAAGGATTGCAGTACTGGCTTCTCTGAAGTGAGAGCATTATTTGGATTTACTAGATAATATTTGTGAGGTGGAACATCTCAGGAAGGAGATGTATTTTAGAATAATTCATAGTTTTTTTGGTTAGTGAATCCATGAGGGTTATGAGAAGATTAGGATACAGTTGTTATTATCTAAGTTAAGCATCAGAACCCTGGAACTAGATTTTACCTTTACAAGGTAAGGCATTAATTACTGGCCTTGTTCCAATAAAGTGAGAAAAAATTATGGGATTAGTTGTTTGGATTTTCAAACTTTGAACCAGTGCAGGATAATCTCATTTCAAATTACTTTAAAGATGACGTCTTGTAAAGTTCTGATGAAGTGGTTGCAACAGAAAATCTGTCCATTCATTCCTTTTGTGCTAATTGCTAAAATGCAGCATCTTTTTATCATCTCTTCCTGTTTTTTTCAGACACAATTGATCTAGACCTGAAGCAAATGAGTCATGAGATAGAAAAAAGATATAGTTTTATCTCCTATTTATGTTTCCTTCTCTATCCACATTTTTTTTTTTAGCCTTAACGTCATTTTCATTCTCTTCCTACTTGCGTGGCTAAATCTAGCACATTCTGATGGAGCTCAAGAACCCTGGGTTATTTTTCTTTGTTTTGCTTCTTCACAAATGGTTTTGCTATTAAATATAGGTTGTTATGTGATATGTCATTCTCTCCTGTGCAGTTATCAGTCATAGTCAAGCTAGGAGGTCTGCACCAGAAATAATGCCTCATATTATATTATGTTGGTTCACAGTCTCAGAGGTGATTGTTGGTGCTATGGTAGTAGAGCTTCCCACCAATATTCTGTTACATTTTTTTTTGCTGTGCAGCAGATGACAGCAGAAGGGCAGTCTGACAGAATGGCATTTGACATGGAAGTATATATGAAGAAAAGGTGTGTTGTTGAATTCCTCCATGAGGAAAAAATTGCAGCCATTGACATTCATCAAAGCTTGCTGAATGCTTCTGGAGATAAAAGAGTGGATGTGACCACAGTAAAGCGGTGGGTGGTGCTTTTCAGCAGTGGTGACAGTAGGTCACCGTATCATCTTTGGTGACTGCACCAAGAACTCCAGGCATTTTTAAATGAATTTATTGGCATTCTTTTCCCTAGGTAAAAAAATACTCTGTCACAGCTCAGAAGTTACAGAGACATTGCTCTGCTTGCCTGCTTGATTTTTTTCCCCATTTATAAGTAGATTTAGAACCTTTCAAAAAGGTTCGTTTAGAAGGGAGATCGACTCTAACCTACAGGATGAACTAAACAGATTGGAGATGCGAAGCTTTGGCGAGAGGCTTAAATAAATTAAATTAACTGTGCATCTATCGTTTGTTTTTCATTATTCCAAGGTAAGACAGCATTCTGGATGTGTTTTAAAAGGAAAAGCAGTCAAATCCCGCTTATCCAAACATCCAGTTAGGGTCACGTTTTCTGATTAACTTCTAGCATCTACTGCTTGTGTATTTGCTATTACTCATACTTAATGATAACCCAAAATATTTGTGTGAATAGGTCTCATAAATGACATCTTAAAAATAAAAGGATGCTTTGGGTCTTATTTTGAGCATTTGTCTTTGCAGAGAAGATTTTTTTAGGACATGATTTTGAGAGGATATCTTCCAAAGGGTAGGATTTCACCTGATATGGCTTCTAACATCTAATTTCTCATTCTCATCTACCATCTCTCTCTGATAATTCTTTTCCTTCAGAGAAGGAGATAACATATCTGTGTGTCTGGAGATACTGGTACATATCTGACCTTTATGTCTTCTGATAAATGTTTAGAATTTAAATTGCTTGGGCTGGTGGAATGTTTTCCCCTTTCCTCATGAGAGCAGGTTTTCTCTGTTTGTCAGACCTATTATAAGTAATGTATGGTCATATCCTAGCAGAAAAGCTAATTCTGCTTTATTTGAACCATCACTTAAAACATCATGCCCAGTGCCAACTAATTTCCAAAGCTCAACTTGTTACATAACAGTAATAAATAACATCCTGCTCAATACAACATAGGATAAATCTACCCAAACAAAACGGAACTCACTGGTGATGCTTTCCAGAAAAAAAAAAAAAAAAAAAAGGCAAATGAACCTCCTGTATCCAAATTTTATTGTATTATAGCTATTTTGTGGGGGAAGAACAGAAGGTAAACACATATTAGAGAGGGCTCAGAATACAAAGTTTCCCTATAGCAAGATGCTCATAATCTCTAGTAAAAGAATGCTCATATATTAGATATTTACACTTCATCTTACTCCTGTGTTTCTTAACTTCATGTCTCTTTCTCCCATAATGCCTCTTGGAATAGTATGCACCTAATATTTGAATAAAATTGACTTTAAATGATACTTGTGAACATGTGTATGTATCTATAAATAAATAGATATATAGATATATACAAATGAAAAAAAAAAAATTAGCTTTCTGGGTTTTTTTTAGTAGTTTTCAATTGCTATGCTGAGAAATTATCCTCATGAGGACTGTCTCCTTTCATGCATTGTGTCAGGTTGAGCAGGCCATCAACTTTCAATAGAAGAAATAACTCTGTAAGTGAAGAAAAAGTGTGTATAATAATTTTTTTCTGAAGAGAATGAGAAAATGGAATTTACTATACTGGATCTTATCGTTCATAGTTAGAGTCCTGTGGCTTGTTCTGACAGAGGCAATAGTGTAGACTGAAAAGATGTGAACAGCATAGCAACATGCGCCAGTATGTGAATATGCATCCATATACGTATAAAATACAGCAAAAGGAATTTTTTTTTCCTTTTTCTCTGTAGTAATATAAGTAATGCTAAAATAGTGTGTGTGTGTATATTTATATATGTATATTTTTGTAGGCCATGAAAAGGTATCAATCAAAATGCTTTTTTTCTTTCAATTTTTTTTTACTGGAAGATTAGGTGCTATAAATATGTTCAAGCTATCAACTGTTCCTAGTATTGTCTGGACTCTTAAATTAATGCATTAGCTTTATTTATAAAGAAAATCATTAACTGATTTGTCTTCGCTAGTCAGAACAAGACTTTTTTTTTCTACCATCCAGAAAAAAATTTAGTGAAGAAGTTATATTTTGTAATCAAGTGATTTATGAAAAAGATATGCTTTGGCTGTTTGCCTTAGGATAAGAACATTGGAACGTGTTTATTCAATGATGCATTTAGAGTTTTGTGATCAGATCTTGAAATGTTTGAGGAAGTTGATGGAGTGTAGGTTTCTTAAATTATTTAAATTAAGGCTAATGCCTTACACTGTGCTAAATGCTAAATTTATGCTGTATGTAAGGAATTATCCTAGAGAGGAAATGGGAAGTTACTGCTAGTAATATCTATGAAATTTTCTTAATTCAGTAATCAGACTGAACTGAGTAATCAGATGTGCAAACCATGACAGAGAATCAATCAAAAATGTCAAAGAATATACCAGAAAAAGGAATCACCAACTTAGTATGTATTATTCTGTCCTAATCGCTCGCAAAAAAAAGATTGTCTCGGATGCGATGAAGAATGTCACTGAATGCAGTCTCATGAGCTTCAGTTGATCTTTGAAGGTATAAAATGTCTTGTCTGCGTAACTCTATTCTTTTATCGCATACAACTTTAGATCAATCAAGTATTTTCCGTATTTTAGGACTGACTTCTGGGAGCACATGAGTTTAAAATAGAGGTAAATGCTCTACTTTTCTAATGAACAAAAATTTGTGAGAGTGGGTAATATATGGTATTACTTTTAGTTTGTGCTTTACTTTTCTCTCATGCTTTTCTGCATATTCTCACTATGAAATGGCTGTTGAAAATATATTTATTTTGCTTTATCAAACATTACAATGTTACTTTTTTAAAAAGGAAGCACCCTATATCTAAGAATAGACTAAGAAGGTTTTCATATCTCAGTTACCACATGGAAAAGAATCCAGGTTGCTGTGTGAAAACCCAGTGTGTGTTTTTGCAGAAATGATTTTATTTGCACGTGAAAGCAATTCCTTTAAAAGACATTCTTCTATGTTCTCTTTAGTGTGGTAGTAAAAGGACACACTGCTGTCCAAATTTGAGCCATTGCATTAAAAATGTGAATTGATTTCATTACATTTGTTCTTTCCTTTTATTTTTTTTGTTATTTCTCCCTCCTCCTCTTCCCCCTTCCCTCACTCATACTCAAATCCTAATCACCAAGCAGATGAGCAGATCAGAAATAAACTTAAAGAGCTAACATGTGATATGCTGTTAAGATCTTGGAAAAATGCCAAGAATTCCAAATTATTAGTAAGTAAATAAATGAAAAACAGGGGTTTGCCCAGACATTATATTTCAAGTAGAAGCAGTTAAGTGAAAGAAGTCTGGTAGAATGAAATGTTTCAATGTGTTGAGGTTATTCTGTCTTTCCCTGTGGCTGTTCTTCTTCACAAGTAAAATAACAGATGTTTAAACACTGACAAATGTTATCCTGTGTTTTTAGTCTGTTGCCTGGGGTGAATACAAGTGTATCACTAACTTTCCCAGAAAGGCCTAGAAGGGCTAGTTGGAGAACGAAGTTAGGATGAATGGTCAGCCCCACCACAAAGTACTCCTGTGAATCAGCAAAGAATTGCTAATATTCCTGCAGAAAATAAGTTTATCTCATAATTTCAGACTGTTTGTCTAGTCACACAGAATTGCATGGGTTGGAAAAGAACCTCAAAAGATCGAGTTCAACCCCCCTGCTAAAGCAGGTGCCCTTCGATAGATCTCATAGGTAGACATCCTGATGGGTCTTGAATATCTCCGTAGAAAGAGACTGCACAGCCTCTCTAGGCAACCTGTTCCAGTGCTCCATCACCCTTATCATAAAGAAGTTCTGCTTGTTAGTACAGAACTTCCTATGTTAAAGTTTTAGGCCATTCCTCCTTGTTCTATTACTGCATACTAATGAGAAGTGCCTGGACTCACCCATCTGCCTTCCTCTTCCCTTTAGATATTTATAAAGTTTAAACAGTCATCTAACAAGACTTAAGCTGGATCTCCCTCTCTCCCTTTTTTTCTTTTTTTTCCCCAATTGTGTTACTGGAATTCTTTTAGGATTAATTACTGGTGGTTCTCTACAAGACAAATAAAAAATGAAATAATTTAGTAGCATCCTTGAAGAAAAACAATTATGATATTGTTTGCATGGATACATAAACGAATATAAAGTATCGCTGTAAAATTGAGTATTTCAAAAATGCCAAAAGAAGGGTTCTTTTTTCTTTTGCAAAAATGATTTGATTGTAATTTAGCAGCAAATTTGGCTCCTAAAAACAATAAGTGAATAATCCTTGATGGTTTTCTTTCGATGGGAATATGCCCAGCTATGCATGAAATCTTAAAATTATGGCAAGTTTTTACCTGCAGATGGAGATATCTCAAAATTGTAAGTAACTTATGAATGTTTCAGATTTCAGTGGAGTATGTAGAAAACAAGAGGATATATAACTGAATGAACATCTTGTGCAGCAGACTCTTAATTCGGGTTCCTTGTAAGAGAGGCCTTAAATGGCCACTCAAAATATAGGAGGTAAGTGGATTTGTAATATAAGAACTACCACACATAAAATAATGTAATTGAAAAATTAACCAGCCCTGGGAATTTCTATTTTATATCACTTATTCTGAAAAGAATAATTTCCTTTTGCGTTCTAAGCAGAAAGCTTTCCTGATGTCATGTGTTGAAGTCATGAAAACTGCTTTTAAAATTTTACTTGTACTTGCTAGTAATCAACATGATGCTCTATAATGATGCACTCTTTATTCTAAGTACCAGTTAGGTGGCTAGTTTGCTTTCATAAAACAGCGTGCTGTTCTTTAAAAGGTTTATCAGTGGATGGCTACTTTAACTCTGAAGTGTTTAGTAGTACTGACACTGATGTTGGATAATGCAAGACTAGGCAATACTGTCACCATGCAGCTATAACATACTTTGTGAGTAGGAAATATACCAACAACTTTGCTTGATGAATTTGAGACGACAAGGAATTTCTGATCGTACACTGAGATAGGAGGCGTACTGATACATAGACATTAAACTGATTTTAAAAGGAGCAAGTCCTTCATTGTATTGTTTACCATCTGAACTATAATTCCTGCTTATTTTATGTGTTTTAGATGCTGGATTTCACCTGAATCCAGTCAATCTTCATAATCTATAACTTGGAGTTACAGCTAATCTGGCAGCCTCATGGTGAATTATCCAACTCAGATTTGATGCTGGAATCATACTTAGCCTTTTTACTAGCCTTATAACATAAGAAACATGTAAAGTATTACACTGATTTATTTGTACTGATGTATGAACTTCCTTAAACTTTTGGATAGGACAGGTATGACAAGACAGAGTAAAAAAAAAAAAAAAAAAAAAGCCAGGATGGTAGATAAGATGGACAACACATCTGATTTAGTGCAGTAATTCCTATGTCACAATAGTTATTTCCTGGGGGAAATAACAGTTATAATACAATCCAGTACAATTACTGGTAGGAGACAATTCAAGAACTGGAATTTCAGAATTTTGTTTAAAGTGAATAGCATGTGTTAAAAGCCATATTGATTATTTTAATCCAGTTCTCCCGTGGCAGTATTGTCAAGAATACTTGAATTCTTTTTTTTTCTATAGTTTGCCTGGCAGGAGAGGAACAAATTCATTGATCTGCTATTAACTAAATATACTGCAGAATACTTTGTACTAACCATTTGAATAGGAAATGGAAGAATGCTTTAAAATAACATTTTCTACCGTGCTTCATGATATCACCATAGTAACTAAGAGTTCAGTCTGAATGCTGTGCTTTTGTGCTTATACTTTCACGTAGAAGAGAGACATTAACTACTGGTCTTCCAGTAAGAAAACTGATCGTTAATTTTTCACTTTGTAAAGTCACATTAACCACAGCATACTTTCAAAATGATATGAATCAAAAAAAGGAAGTAGCAATTTTAAATTAAAGAAAATCATAATACAATACACCATAAAAATGATTTATTTATATCCATGTTTTCAAAAAGAGTAATATGAGATAGCATTTAAAAGTCCAGCAAACAAGAAAAAAAAAGAGGCTATATAGCTTACAGGCTTTGATGAGGATGCTGAAGCACACATTTATGTCCTTTCGAATGCAGCTCTGATTCATGGTAAAAGATCATGATTTGATTGTGCTGGTAAGACACGCTTTTGATCTTCAAGAAGCTGTAGATATTTATGTACCATGATACTTATTTTGAGGTGGCAATGAATCGGTTGCTTTAATGATTGTGACAGGAAGTCCTTAGCCATAATGATAACAAAATATGCAACTGGGAGACCTCAAACAAGTCTTTCTTTGGTGGCCCAACATGGAGATGTATGCATGTTGTGGTTTCAGTGTTATATCTGGCAATAAAGGATTCAGCGTCCTGTCAACTAATTTCAATAAGTGCTAGGTTGTAATCCCTATTGAATGTGTAAAATGCAAACTATTTGCAATTATGATTCCCAAAGTCATAGTGGCATAAGTAATTAATGTTAACGATAAAACTGATGGCAATTGTAAATTGTAACAATCCCTGTAAATTGAATTAGGATAGTATTTTTCCCTATACTATACAGGTCCTGAGTACTGCAGTACGAGAGAACAAAGGCTTTTTGACGTATTTCTCTGCTTCTGAATAAAATATAATCCAAAAGGCTCATGGAGTCTTGTTTGTGCCTCAGATATGGAACTCAGCTTCACTGGATTTGTGATAGACATATATATATCACTTTAGGAATCTGTCTTTAATAGTACAACAACCCACCATAGAATAGTAACAAAAACCATATATCATTGCAATAAAAGATGATAATATTCATTTTTGTTCAAGTTTTTTTCTGGATATTAGAGAGGTGAGTTAACTATAAATGCTTGTTTCCACCCAGATTTCACACTGGAAATAAGAAAAGACATTTGCCTTCCAGGTACTTACCAATTCCATTAGACATGATGGATTTCTTGTATTATAGAGATTCTTAGAAGATGACAAATGCTGATCACCTCCTTTCTGTAATGTAGCAATAGTTCATGTCTTTGAACTAGTTTTATTGTCAAAGTGAATAATATTTTAATATGTTTAGAGATGGCCTCATTCTTCTTGATGGAAAAATGAAATGACTTCTGACATTAGGGCGTTTTGTTATCTGTTACTTGAATAGCATTGGTATCAAATAATTTTGATGGTTTGTTTCAGGTGTGATTTTTGGAAATAAAAGGTGAGTAAAAAACAAGCCCTTGTTGTATTAGCATTTGGGCCCTTCTTTGTAAATAATGATTGTGGGTTAGAGCAAAAGCAATTGGCTTTCCATACAATGACTGTTAAGCTAAATCAAATATCTGTATGAAGATGTTCTTTAGAATTGTTTTTCAGCAAATCCTTTATCATCAGAACATTTACTTCTTTGACATACAAAAATGTCTTTGACTTCTAAGCCCTGCTGGAAAACAATTGTATTTAAAGGAAATTCCTGAGTCAGGGTAAGTTTCTGCCTACTTCAAAGGTAAGTTGCATATAGTTTGTTTTATATTCTATGAAAGTTACTGGTAAGTTTGTGGAAGCTTTTAACTAATGTAAATCAGCTTAATATTTAATAATTAACAATTTTTCAGCAATTGTTCTTCCTGTCTTAACATTCATTGTTATTACTGGTGGTAGCCAGTCTAGCACTCTTAGGAAAGTTATCACAGTCTTTGCAGTCTGTTTTTCTTCATCATGACATTTAAGATTAAAAAAAATCGAAGGCATCCTCAGTATCAGAGCATTTCATTAATTACAGGCTTAAATGCCAATAAATACTTTACATTTCTTACTCTCATTTACAGCACAGCAAAACTGTTTACAGCACTTTTGTTAGTTTTTTTCTTTATCTTATGTGCTGATGAGAATACTCATTGTATTGTACACTACTTGTAATGCTTATATGTATGCAAAATATAACTTCTTTCACCAAAAAATCTAAAATAAAAGTATGTGTAAATTTTAGATATTTATTTACAAAGCTGTTATTCTAGACCCTGAAGGAAAATGACCTCGGACTCCACCTGTTTTTATTTTTTTAACTGTACAGATAAAGCCAGACAGAGTTCTGCTGAAGTAGAAGCGCTTGTAGGCAAATTTCTGCTTTTCCTTTGCAAAGGGAAGGTATCAGGTGGTATTAAATAGGAGATAATCAAGAATGTAATTTTCATCAAGGCGAATGTCATTTTCCTGAAGATTTTATTAGAGGTCCTGTGGTGTTAGTTGTTGAGAGAGGTACTTCTGATTTTTTTTTTTTTTTTTTTTTTTTTTTGCTTTTTTTTTTGTTTCTTTTTGTGAAAGTGTCTCTGTATTCCCAGGCTTCAGACTCAACACTACTCTTAATGTAAGAGAGAGTCTATTTGAACAGATAACAAGATATGTGCTGTAAAAATTTGCTATGAAGAGCTACACAGCATTGCTTCTAACCAACAACTTGTTGGTTAGAGAGAGTTGTTCAGCTCTCTGGGTATGCTGACTGAGAAAGCAATAGATTGTGAGTGGCATAGGCTAAGATACTGCCTAAGACTTTAAATTTCAAACTCCCTCAGAAATAAATTAAAAAAATATCATAGAAAGCCTGAAGAATCCATTGTCTTTATGGCTTTTTTTTTATTGTAGCAGTTCATGTTAATATACGTATCGCTTAAAGTGTTGGCAGCTGAAATGATGCAAAAGAAAGAAACTGACTGCAGAGTGAGAGACCCTCAGTAAATTATCTTGCTGTCAAAAATAAATTGAGAACATGATTGCATAGAATAATACTGAATGATAGAGACTTAGAGCCCTAGAGGATCTTTATTGCGGTGGCACCGTATCACTTGATTAAGGGTTTGGTCTGTAAGCAGACTCAGTCATGCTGATTCCTCATGCAAGAAAGTGCCAAACTCATCCATGCAAGACACACATTCAGCTGAAAAGCAGTGTAACCAGTCACTAAGAAATGGTAAGGGCAGGGATATGTCTTCCTCTCTCTGAGGCTTAGGCATTTTATACAGTGCTTCCTGGAGATTCCTTCCCTTAATTATGCTTTTCAGCTCTGAGCCTGCTATTTTTTTTTAAAAAAAAAAGAACATGTACATTTTTACTGTATGTCAAGAAGGCAAGGCAGGCAGGCAATGGCTCTCTGATCTCTCTTTTTTTTTTCTATCTAAAAAGTTTAGGTATCATATTATGTGAAGTACCAAAAACAATCCTGAAAGTCTTGTGAAATACTTAGTTTATACATGTCTGTAATAGAAGTTGCATAATTTTTGGAGGGCATTTTGTTTATTTGTTTGTTTCAGTGTAGTTTGTTTTTCTTAAGTCAGTTGTATCAGTTGATCAGTGTTTAGACAGATCTTTGAAAACTTTGTTTCGAAGGCACATCAGAAGTATCAGTTTAATAACATATTTTAACATAACATATGATATATGATAACATATATCAGAGACTTGTCTGTTCAATGTAGGAAAGTAATAAATAACCTGAATTTGTGTAAGCAGCAGGTGCAGCAGACACATCAATGAAAGTAATTTTAAAATATATACTCAGTGCTGTAGCAAAGAAAAAGTGTTGAGCTGGCAAAAATAGTGAAAGATGAAAAAATTTGAGATCTGTATTTTTATAAAGAGAAGGAATAATAGACAAAAAACATAGCACCAGAATATCAGTATGGAGAACCTGCTTTTCTTCAGCTGAGACAATGTTGTCAAGTCTGACAGTTGTCAAGACTGTGAAAATTTTCTATTCAGTTATCCTCATGTTAATCTTATGTTATTATATTGAAAAAGTATTGAGAAGGACACATCAATTTGGAAACAAAGTACTCATGAAGGAACTCCTACAAAGGATTTTTCTGTGAGTCTTATTTACCCATATAATTTGCAAAAGATGGAATCAGAATTAAAAATAAAAATTAAAAGAACAAGAAGAAACAGATAATGTATATCTGTGTAAGGTAAAAAAAAAAAAAAAAAAAAAAAAAGGAAACAACTAAAAATCAAACTTATTTGAATCATACTTGTTTGATACTGCATGAAATAATATATCTTATTTCTGCAGGTCTAAATAGTTGGGATGACACACTGCTCTGTTGAAATGGTGGTGAGAATTTGTGGAAGTAGAGATGCACGTTTGTTTCTATACAGCCAGGCTTGAGAGGTAACTGCTTTTGCAATTATTCCTGGGATATCTCTGCGTAGCATTCAACTGGTGCTGTATGAATCTGAATCTATAGACTGAAGCTTGACTAAGCCTCTGATGCCATTAAGCTGGTGGCATCAGATGATTTAATTCACCAGTGTGTATCATCCACATCAGCTTGTGCAAAAGAAACCCATAGTAAAAGGTAGTCATCCAATGAGCCACGCTTCTTTAGTAATGAGTGCAAAAATTACATATTGTGCCCATAATTTAAGAAAAAGAGCAATTCAAGTAATGCTTCTGTAATGTCCCAAATGGTCATCAATACGTCACTTTCTGTGTAATATGTGTAAGTTTTCCTTTGCAGTGGAAAGAGAAAAGTCTTGAAAGTGTTAAGATTGTAGTTTACGTGCACGACGGTGCATACAGAAAACCTCCTTGGAATCTAAATTTTCAAAAACAGTTATATAGAAGTTCTTATTTAGATTGGAAAAATATTTCTAATAGTTTGGGGAAAAGTAAGGCTAGAAGGCTAAAGACAGCATGCTGGAAGGAAAGATGGAAGATATTTCTGCATGGCAATTGCTGGGAGGAAAAACATGTCTGCTCATAAAGGAGATAGAACAGCCTCTCAGATGGTGATTGCAAATGGAAGAGAAGAAAATAAAAGGAGTTGAATTTAAATTGTTGACTATAAAATAATTGATTAACAGAAAGTTAGCTTTTAAGATACAGATGGTCAAATACTTTCTTATTTGTACATTTATATTTTTGGGGAATGTTTTAACAAGTTTGCTTCTATAACAGCACTCTATAAAAGGGAACAACGATTAGAGTGTTAGAAGTAGTAAAGATGTTGGTAATTTAATACTGACAGTCATCATATTTGTATTTTTCTAGAACCTCTGAGCTGCAATCAAAGAAACAGGTCCCACTCTATCAAGGTTTTTTTTTACAAGCAAATAAATAATATAGAAGCAGAAGAGCGTTCCAGAGAATTTATGATGTTATTGTGAGTAAGGGGATAAACTGGAAGAGGACATGAGGAGATAGGGAGAGTGAGGTAAGAAAAAATTCACAATTTAATATACCATTTCTTTTTAATATTCTTCGTTTTACCCATTCTTACCTACAAAATCCAAACATTACTGTTGACTTCAGTGTTTTCTGGCTGCACTGTCCTTGCAGATCCCATTCATTCCTGTAGGGCTGGTGAGTGTGCACTTAGTATGAATAATGGAATACTAAATTCAAGTGGTTAGCTAAAATGATAAATATTGTTCAAAAATAAAAATGCGGGGTTGTTGTAGGTTTTCATTCTCCATCGTTTTTATACTTCTGTTCTGCTCTCCTTTTTCTTTACTGCTGGTATGCTTTTTCCCCAGTCCTTTTTCTTCTTAGCTTTCTAAATGCAGATATGATGATTGTTGGATAAAGCTAAAGAAAAAAGTATTTTTCTTAACATGTTGACTGTACATTGATCAAGTAATACTCCCAGATTTTTGGGTCATTTCCTAAGATGTCAGCCATATATGAAGAGGTAGATAATAGTCAGCACCCAATGGAGCTGTCACTGGGCTCTGGGTTTGCAGGTATGTGTATAGTATGGAAAAACAATCTCATTTTTAGGTTGATTTGAATATAATTTATCCTTTTATTTGTGAAAGGGTTGAGATTTATAGATGCAAATCTACCATCAGCTGTATTGGTATATCTGAATTCATGTACAAATCTAGAATTAGGTCACCTGACTTGCCTGTGATTACTTCTTATGACCCACAACCTTTTCATCATATCTGCAGATCTAACAGAATCTTGAATGGAGTTATATATTAAATTTCAATCTATTCTTATGATACAAGACATCACATTTTCTAGTATTTTGCCCTTCCAATGTGCAGGGCTACTATTTTGCTTACAGTATTTTCTTTCCCTTCATTTTCAGCAAAAAATGTAATTTCTGTAAACCAAACAATTAAATATGTGCATAATTGTTTGTACCTTCAGATATTTATGGATAATTGGTATTACATTCTATGAGACTACATATGATCTTTTGTACTTGTCTTATTTATTTTTCGATGTGTCAGAGAAAAAAAAACAACTCTAGTTTGCTATCTTTCAACCCGCCAAAACAATATAATTAATTGTTTATATTTGAATTTTGTCACTCTGAATTTCACTCAGTTCCTGTACACATTCTTGTTACATACATTTCTTTTCAGAGCTGGACTTGCCCTCTATGTTGATTTAGTATTAATTGCATATTCAAATTACATTTTTTATTTAACTAAAAGACTTTGTAATGGAATTTACAGTTGTCGTTGGGGTGCAGAATTAAGCAAAATATTTGATTTTATTTTTGATTTTGATGGGAATAGATACGGTAATTTAAAATATTACCATCTTCCTACTACTTTAAGATACAAATGTTGCCAACTAGTATTTTTTTTCTCCTATCTCTTACTACATTTTCCAATTCTCATGACTTTTCACAATGATTCTCTCATCGTATCCAACATTACATTGAAGGAATACTCACTTTAAAAGTCAATAGAACAGTGGTTGCTTTAATATGCAACAGAGAAAATGAGATGTCATTTAATTAGTTTAAAAAGAAGTAAAGCTGAAAAGTGCTCCAAAACCAGATAGGTAACACATACATTTAAAAATCATTTTAAATTTGTCAAAAAGGCAATCAGGTCTGGTAGGATGTTGATACAGTTCAATTCCACTCAGAATCTGAGTTGTTATAATCTGTGCACGTTAAAGCCTGTGAACGGCAAGCCTGTGTATCAAAGAGGCCTACGAACGAGGTATTACAATAATCCAGACTTGATGTTATGAAAAACATGAATCAAGAGCTCAGCACCCTGTGGAGACAGTAAGCTTTAATCTCTACCCACTACTAAATTCCTGAGATGGTATTAGGTGCCAATGACTCTTAAAGTCTTATCATGTGTACTGAGCTGAAAACAGCAACTTTCCTGTTGACATTATTTAAACCATGTAAGATTCTACTTACTCTACTTCAATTAAATGATCGTTAAAGCTTTACTTTTATATTGATCAGGATTTCTCAAGCTGTCATTCACAGCTCCTCATGTTTCCAGCACTGAGATCAATAT
Organism: Phasianus colchicus; assembly: GCF_987193195.1. Classification (NCBI taxonomy): domain Eukaryota; kingdom Metazoa; phylum Chordata; class Aves; order Galliformes; family Phasianidae; genus Phasianus; species Phasianus colchicus. The sequence continues at coordinate 14,680,536 of NC_143439.1, read as the reverse complement.
GATTAGTTATATTCCTTACCTTTAAAATAAGGTATTTTAAAATAGAATTGGCCATAGTGCTTTAAAAATTATTTTATTCAAAACAGGGTAAAAGGCCATTTAGGGAATTTTAATGCTCTTTGTGTTAAGATTAAAGGTCCTAGTACTTTAATTCCTTCTGTGACGCAATCTCAAGATCACAGACAGGGTAATGCAGTTAGATCAGTATTACAGAGAACGTAGCTATTGACCTTCAAAGGATCCGTATTGCTGAAATCGTGTCACCTGTGAAAATCTTAATCATTGTGATTTTTCAGTTGGATTACCAATAGTATTGAACGGGAGAACAAATAAACAAACAAAAAGCCCTAGAACATTTTCTGTTATCTGAGCCATGCAGTGTTTATAAGAGACATGCACTTTGATGTTGCCTAGTTCCAGACATTGAAATTTAACTTACTCTGAGTATCAGCTAAAAGTTAATTCACATTTAATTTAATGGGGAATTTCATGGAAAACGTGACAGAGACAAGATGTACGAAAACCTATAAATTAAGAAAGAACAAAAGAAAACAACCATAGGTACAGATATTCCTATTGCTTGTGCAAGAAGCTCCACATATTCTGGTCTACAATTAAGGATTTCCTTATATTTCTTAATATTGATAGTGTACAGTTATCTTCAGCAAAGTGAAAATTAATTTTCTGTGATATTTGATTGGCTTGTCAGAGTGAGAGAAAAGAGCACACAGATGTTCTTTTATGTAGTCATATTAAGTAAGCAATTTTAAGTTGGAAAACAGTGGGAAGTATTTTGCTTGTTTATTTTTAATACTGGGAGCAGATGGCTATTTTCACAGCATGTCAGGATATTTTTTTGGTTTAACTTTTATTTTAAATGGTGAAAAGAATTCGGAGGTCACCACGCTGTTTATTTTGCAACAGTTTTGAAAAAGACCATGCTTTGATTAAAATGATATGTTGTAATCTTTTTCGATGAATATTATTCTGTCTTCAAAAAGTACTGAAGCTCCTTCATCAGCTCTGAAGTGAACTGTAAGAAATACAGTTACTAGTATTGTGCTGTTCACCCCAAAATATATATGTTATAACTTTGGAAACTCATGCTAGATAAGACAATGAGGTTGTCTTACAAGACAGATTATTCATAAGTTGAACTGAATTATATTTTCCTTTTATATTTTTTGTTCCTCAAAAATACAGTTTGAGAATAGCTGAGAAGGCAGTGCTGTTAAAATGCTGAGAAATGTTGCAATAAAAGTAAAGGAAATCAAAGAGTACATTTCACAAATCTGCCATATGGAGAAAATGATGTTTACATCCTTTTCCTCACTGTCTCACAGGTTAGGGTAGTTTCCCATGAAATAGAAGACTAGGTTTCAGATCTCTTTTCAGCAGTTTTTAGCCCTTGTATGTTTCCCACCAAACAAATGTCCTATTAAGGTGCCCAAGCTGTAGTCATCTTCATTTTTGGGATCTGGTACCATTACTGTTTAAGCAGCTTATACAAGATAACATCAATTAATCAATGCATTTGTGAATGATCCTATCTAGTATAAAGCATAGCTAGAAAGCCCATCCTCTGTCACTGTGGTAGGTCAACTCTCACATTGCAGTGATATGAATTTATGTGATATGAATTTAAGACTTAGATTAAAAATATATAGAGAAAAAAAGCGCTCTGTTCCATCTCCTTTTAATAACTTCATTTACTGATTATTTTTTCTGTGCTTCTTTGTTTTTTTTTTTCCTTTTCTTTTTGCTTAAAGACTAAATGTTCCATGTCAGGACAAGTGAAGTTAGACCCACAAATATTCCTGGTAGCTTTAATTAAGAAATTACATAAGCTCCTGGTAGGAGGAAAGGACTCTGCACTCTCAATAGCTATTTTGGGATTTCACAATGACCCAAATCCCAGTCCTACACCTTTTTAGAAGTGCCAACATAAATAAATTTTGGTGAGCTAGGGAACACTGCAACTGTTTCCATATCAGGGAGGGGAAATGCCAACCAAGGCTTTCCTTTAAGTTGCAAAGTAAGGTACGGTTTCCATTCAGAGGTGGCTAGAAAGATGCCATTATCATCCTTTATTCAGTGCATACTTACAGTATAAAATTGAGATTGTTTAAACTCTGGAAGTGAAATGAAACCTCTGTGCAGCTGCAGTTGTGGTTTTTGTTTTTTTTTTTTCAAGGGGAAAATAAATTTGGCTAAACTATAACCAAAATTGGCAACAATGGCAAACGCTACTCTGTGAGTTGTCTGTAAAGACAATTCAGGGGTATGGGAACAGTTTTCTGGTGCTGAATGTACATTCAGGTAGACCTGAATGTATGTGTCTGAACCAGTAACAGAAACCAAAACCAAACCAGAACCAATACGAAACCTGCCCAAAACCTAAAAACCTAAAATTACTAAAATTATTAGATACTTCTTGATTGTTTTTTTTTTTTTTCTGCTGAACACAGCATTGTGCTTAATAGATTCATTTCATAACAGCAATGTGAATCAGAATGGAAACCAAACAAGCTTCATCTGTCTGCAGTGCTGTTGTGCACAAGTAAAGATTTTTCAATTGTATATTGACATTAAGCCAAGTAGGAACTGCAGAGACATCCTTTGCTTTAAAAAGAGAGCACGCATCTGTTTTCTAGCTCCTGATATTTGGAAGTGTAAGGAGGTGTTACAAAATCTGGCATTCTTACAGTATACACAAAATAGTTGCCATAATATATATAAAATTAAAACAAAACAAGAACCGCTTTTAAGCAAATGAACTTTCTCACCTACTTTTCAGAGAGCTTCTTTAAATTAAAATAATTTTTTTACTGTATTTTTCTTTTAAAAACAAAATCTACAGGAGCCTCTAATTATAATATCAGTAAGTGATGGTGTTTTTCATCCCTTATTCCCAGTGTGACTTTAAATAACAAGAGCCCAGAGTAGCGTGATAACCAGGAATAGTCTTTCTGTTGGCAGATCTGGAAGGGTGTTAAGCCCTGTAAGGGCTGATATCTGCTCACAGTTCTAGAGCTTGATCTAGTCCACATGTATCTCTCTCACTCTACAAAAAGCTGAGAGACTGAAAGCCTGCATCTTTCTCTGAGAATATCTCGATACACTTCCAATGTTATGCACTAGTGGAAATAGCTGTCAAATACATGCATAGCTCTGCTATGTCAAGAACTGTGTCACTAGGATTTAATTGTCTTCTAGGATCTAGGCTGTGCAAAGATGGTTTCAGTTTATAGCGGAGCTGAAGGGCATTAATATCCATTGTCAGCTATGTGAGCTACTAACTGTCTGTGGTGAAAAAATGAAACTGGTAATATCCATTTACTGCAAGAAATGATTGGGTTAGTGCTGTAACAGCTTTTGTTTGTTTTCTTTTGTTTCAAATGCATGTTGAATGAAAAAAAGAGAGCATGAAATCCTCCTGAATATTAAGTGCTGGGTATTTCTAATGTTTGCCACTACACTCAAGCAATCCATCAGCTCTGCCTCAGCCTCACCCATGTTCCCTGTGTGCAGGAGTTGCCCCTCTGCCTTTTCTCCAGAGAAAGGTCCTCCAGAACCCACATCCAGGCATTAGCACTGGAATTCTTGGAAAAAGAGAGATGCAATAGGGCAGCTGACTTCCCAGGACCCACAGGACAGTTAGTTTCATTTCCCCCTCTTCACTGAGATTTTGGAAAGAAAGCTCATTTCTCTTGGAGAACAATCTCTACATCTCCACGATAATAAGCATCCTTTTTTTTTTTTTTTTTTTTTTTTGATGTCCAGAGTACAGTCAAACAATAGTTTTGATATTCAGCAATACTCTACTTTCATTTTTGCCATCTTCCAATTAGAAGCACTGTGGTCAGAATTCAAACAATATATTTAAATACTGTTCAACTCAGCAAGAGTTACTGGTGCTGTAATGCTTCAGTTGCATGAAGTTTAATTATACTCATGGAGAATTTGTCTTTGAGATTAAATACTGGCTTCCAAAAAAAGTAAAAGCAAAACATATGGACATGTGTACATTGTGGCGGCCGGCTTTGCTGCATAGCTGTCATATAAATAAGTACATAAGCAATTCATTGAGTTAGGAAGGGCTATCCTTAAATGTGGAAAATGATTGTTAAGTTGCTATAATGTGCATTTATTCTTAACTGCCCTCTGTTCTAGGTTTCATTATGCTGTCTGTTAGAAATGACAGCCTGACGGCTCTGTTGTCTCTCTGGGTCAGTTTTATTTTGGTTATTGAATACTCAAACCTCATTAACTTGCAGCTAGTTCTCCAGAACTGCATGGGTTGCTGTCTGCGAATACAAACATTTAGTAACAAGACCTTTCACATGAATTTTATCATTCTGATGAGTCTTAGAGGATGAAAAAGTGTTTTGGTGTGGGAACAAACACCTTTTGGTCTGAGTGATACAGCGCATACCTAATACGTGTGCAAAAGTCATGTGAGTGATTTTTGACATATAACACAGATTTTGCTCCACTAAAGGAACTAAATAGCATTTCAAATTGTCTCCAAAATTTTGACCTGCAGCTAGTCTACTTTTTGTTGCTTTACTTCAGGGCAGCTGGATTATTAGAACACTAATCACCTCTAGTGATATTTAACAGTTCCTCGTGTATGTATCAGTAAGGATAATCTATCTCGGCAATAAATGTTCTGCACACCTCATTCCAGAGCATAACGTGCCCAAATTGCTCAAGGGAATCCTTCTGTACTCTTTTGCAATGACTCCTGATAGTCAGCTTGGAGTTGAGTCTCTTTTTGAAAAGCAGTTTGCTTGTTATTTTGCACTATTTTCAGTTTACCAGTGGTGCATACACTTTTACAAGTGAGGCATACAGGCTCTTATTCATTGCTGGTGAAAATGCATAGCTAATCGTGGTGACATTGAAAAATAGAGTTTTGTAGCTGAGAATTTACTCTGTCAAACAGTGTTATTGTGCTCTTTGTATCTGCTGTAGTTTCTGTAGGTATAAATAGGAGGTGTGACTTTCAGAGCGACCAATGTATGTATACCAAGGACACTAGCAGTTCATAGAATATTGAATAAATATTCCTTTGTTCTTTTTAAAGAAATGCTACTGATGTCACTATTTATACACTGAACACTTCGTATTTGTTCCACTGTCTTAGACCTTTATAACGGTGTTTTGATCGGATGTGATCTGAGTATTTAAAAGAGAACTCTGTGATTTATATGCAAAAGATTTTTTTTTTAAGTTTTGTGCTTCCTTTACCCTCTTGCTATTTCTAAGTGGGCTGAGCCAGTGCTCTGTTTCATAGCATAAGGTTGTTTTCTCTTTCGGGTTGTTCACTAAAAATGTATCCAAAACTGGTAAAGGTTGAATCTGATAGTGCCTTGTTTTCATAGCTGCATGAATAGAAAGAAATGAATAATCTCCAGTAAGAGCTCTGGAGGTGAGAACTCCCAGGCCATTTAGTGAGCCTTTCTTTCAACTTATCCAGACTGCAGAACACAGAATTATTTTGTGGGATTAGGTTTTTTTTTTGTTGTTGTTGTTTTTTTTTTCCTGCATGCACACAGCTACCTCTCCTGCTATCTATTGGAGCAATGATTCAGAAGAAAGACTTGCAGACACCTTCCTGTTGAATAATGCTCATCATTAATGAGACTTCAAAACAAAATGTTTGAGTTTTGGAGACAGAATATACACTAAATTTATCTTAAAATATGACTGTCAGTCTGAATCTAATGATGGTATGCAAAATCACCGGATGCATTTTTTTTTTTTTTTTTACTCCCATCATTCTTTGTGGTGAAAGCAGAGCCATTTATTGAATTAGGATGTGCCAGCACTAGGAAATTTATTCCATCATATCTAACATATAACGGAATTGATAGAAAGTCTTTAAACTCGTAAACTTACCTTTTGGCCAATTACTTTAACAAGTATGATCTCTGTCACAAAAACTACAAAAAAAAAAAAAAAAAAATACTGATAATATTACTTTGCTTAGGAAGGAACTGTGTGTGTGTGTGTGTGTGTATGGAGAAAAATGTGTGCCCTTGTCTTCAATTTCTTTCCATGTCAGGACTGAAGCATCTTGGCAGACAGTAAAAGAAAGCTTCAGCATTTTACTGCTGGACTGTACGTGCCAATGACTGTGCACAGAGCATCAGCCTTCAAGGCTACAAACCCAGTGCTTCCTCTGTTTTAAAGGGAACATCCACCTATTCACATTTTGTTTCCAAGGTAATAGATATAAAAATAGGATCAAGGCTTTCAGCTAAACAAATCAAGGTATCAGTATGTAATCCTACATAAGTGGCTCTGGTAACAAACAGTAAATCTTCTAGTGACGTTCAAGAGATTTCTGCTGGCGGTAATCCTGTTCAAGTTTCTGCCTTGGGTTCTACAGGTTAAAATGATCCAATTCACTGCAGATGCAGCACTGAAGCAGAAATTACAGTGCTGACTGCTGAGGGTACTTGCTGCACGTGCAACTGTACAAGTGTCTGTTTTGTATTAAATTTTGACTCTGTATGAAATGGGATATTTCTAAATCAGAAGTCTTTACCTATGGCTTAGGTAAAATTATGGCCATTAGGTAAAATTAGGGCCAAGTTGCATAAACACATAGTCTGGTCAGATCTCTCCAGATTAGACTGTCTGGTTACGCTGTAATTGCTTCAAGTTGTAAGAGCTACTTCTTTATTTGTATTAGTCATAGGCTCCTTAAATAGTACTGCTGTTATGTAAAAATATCTTTGTCATTTTAGGACAATTAGATAGAAATGTAACATTACAAGTGAAGTACAAAAGTGTTCTTAATGCCATTAAGCAGACAAAGGAACTGTAGAAAAGACTTGTTGAAAACATTCTTTCTGAATATGACACCCATATATTGGCAATTTAGGGTCAGATTTTTCAGATGAGGTGAACATTGAATAATAAGTACCTTCAATTTAACTGAGACTATCCAGTAAAGCTATGTTTTTTTAAATACACCTAATTTCTTCAGAAACATATGCATTTCTAGAGTACTTTTTGTGATATTTAAGAATGGATGGCAGCTTTCTGATAAAAGCATACGTCTATTAGTAGGATGCTAATTAGGTACACAAATATATCTTGTATCCATTTTATTCACGTCTTACATAATTGGATAAAATTTGAAAAATATATGTTGTAAAAGACATAGGCATAGTAGGACAGAAAGATGTATGATAAATACGTGTATATAGAACCTTACCTGACATAAAGAAATAAATGGTATATGTAGTTTAGGCACTTGAGTAGGAACTGTATAGATGAAGATGAAAGATAGGGAAATTAAAAAGTAAAAAACACTGAAAATTGGTATAAACCTTCTAGGCAAGATTTAGAAAGAAGAAGAAGATAAGAAAAGCCTATAAAAAGGATAGATCATTAATCACTGGAAATTCAATTAGTTAATATTGACTGGGCTGGCAATTATGGAATTGATAAGAAAGGGTACCTCTTCCTGGAGGTAATACTGTACTCTTTTCTGATATATTTTGTGAACTATCCAGTAAAAGTATTGGCTATTTTCTACTGCCTCCTAATATTGCTGGGAAATAGGACAAGGATGATAAATAAGACGAAAGTTGAGAGTCATCTAAAGCCCAGTGTTCACAATGTCATCAGAACTCAAATGCCCTTGAGGTTATAAATGTGAAAGGCAATATCTCAAAACCACTGGACTTTAAAATATAAATAAATAAAACTAGAGAGAGTGAGTGAATGTGGAATGAGTTGAAAAAAAAAGTTGATTAAAATCAATTTCAGTTTCAGGAATTTAGTATGAAAGATCAGTTAGATAGCACAGAGGCAGCCCTGTGAGCTGGCCCTCAAGAGACCTTGTTTCATGAGAAGCTGCTTGAATTTTTTTCTCCTGAATGGTGGATACCGGCTGTATTTTAAAAATAATCTGTGTTGTCTCCTGGGAAATTTATCAGCCATACAATTCTTTCTCATGAAAAGCCTTGTCTGTTGCTTCAGAACACCCTGTTTACTTACACTGATGCCTGAAAATGAGATGTTTCAATAACAGTTCAGAGTGAGCAGATTACAGTGAAGAATTTTACTTTTAGACAAGGTGCAAAAAAACCAAACCAAACCAAAACAAACAAACAAAAAAAAACAAACCAAGAATTTTTTGAAAACACTAATGACTTTGAAAACGTCCTTTTAGAATAAGACTAATTTCATGGTCACAAGAACAGTACTACAACCCATCTTGTGTTACCAGAAATGAAAAGGTTGAGAAAAGTAAGCTGAGAATATCACTGAAGGCAAGATAGATTTCTATCAAAAAGGTATCATCTCACTATTTTATAGGAGAAGAGAGAATATTTTTTTAGGGTTTAGCTAAATAGATAGATAGGGTTGCCATGTTTTCTATCACTTATTATATTTGATGATTCTATGGTTGACCTTCAACTGGTCCCGATAACAGGTATGGCTTAGGAATATGTATCTGTCAGACTGTAGATAGTAGTCAAAATTCTCTTTTTTTTTCTTTCAGAAAGAAACTGTAATGTGCAATCACATTAGGTCTGCCAGTCTTTTAAAACAACAATTCCCAGTATTACAATCTGTGTATAACCAATAGATGGTTGGATAAATTTCTTTCATCAAACTTTCAAAAATTGGGTTACATTTTCCTAATATGGACGAAGAAATTGAACTCTAAAGCTTCATGTACTGGGTGAGTACTTGGATCACTGGTTATTGAACAGGAGTAGCAAGGATTCATTTTCAAAGATTCTGTGAAAGAAGCTTAATTTTTCGTACAAAATATATGAAATGAAAATTAAAGCAATATGTACATTTATATATTTTTTTCTCATTTATACTTAATGTTTAAGAAATATTAATTATATAGAGTATCATTAATATTAGTTGCTCCCATTTTTCCTACCTCCTCCCACTCCCCTTCAATTTTTTTAATAAATTATTCTTTTTCTTCTTGCTTTTTTTTTTTTTTTTTTTGTTGTTGTTTTGTTTTTACTCAAGTGTTAAAGGGAAATATCCATTATTTCTGTATACTTAGGAATGATTTAAAAAAATGAGTTGTCAAAAATTGAGATGACTGCTACTGTAGACACCATGGGATAGAATGAAAGTATAACACTGTTTTCAGTCATGGCTTTAAATTCCAAGTATTTGAAACACATTTTTCAGAGGTAAGACAACTGTTTTGGTAAGCTATATGGTTTCCCATGCTACTAAAACTTATCCTTGATGGTAGAAGTAGTTTGATTGTTTCTTTAATACACTAAAAGCTTCTTGCTGTGAGTCTCTTTTGTATTTCATAACAACTAGAACTGGAACTCTGGCCTTCTAATTGACTGTGATTTTGCATATTTCATCAACTTCACATTCTGTGCTTGACAGGACTTTAACACACACATTTGCCAAGAAGTTTGTTTTTACAATGTACTTTACATAAGTTTGCCTGATAACTAAATGAAAAATTATTGAGGAAGAACAATTCAGATAGATATAAGGCTCAGGGAGCAAATAACTAATCACATGTCCTTAGGGTAGACTAAATATTAAAGAGACATCAATTTTAATTAGACATTGTCAAAGCATCCAAGATACTTTTAATGGCACTTAAAAACTTTTTAGGCTTCTTGTCTAAAGACTGATACCCTTAAACTCTTCTTCCGGATCTTGTAACATAAAATCTCAAAATCTCTTTTGCATTTCTATAATTGGTTTGGGTAACGAATTACTCAGAATTACTATAAAATTCCATGTTTTTTTTTTTTTTTTTTTTTTTCCTTCTGGAAAGATGGCTTGCCTTTTTCTTAAAATATGTTTCAACAGTTTAATTCAGTTACAAAATGCTGTAAGAGCCATGATACAGGCAGTTCCACCCTGCAAATTTTGACTTATATCAGCTTTTGAAATTACAACAGCTGTTGAAAGAGTAGTATATATAGAAGCTTAGTGGTGGTACATGCAAATATTTATTTATGAAATCATGTATAGTAACAGTAAAATGAGTAGAATAGCGAGTGGAATTGTTACAGCAAGAAAAGACAATCAGCTAGGAAGTACTTAAGTATTTAACTGAAGTTTTGAAGAGACTGCTGTATGCAAAGTAAAGGATTCCTATAGGAGTATAAACATGAGCACAAAGGGACTTATTCCTCAGAGCTTTAGAACCATTTGCTATACCACTGCGTTTACACAAAGGCTTTCTCTGGGAGAATTTACAGTCAGTCAAGCTGTTGTTTTTCTTCTGAGCTATTGCTCTGAACAAATTAAATTATGAAAATAAGATAAATACATTGGATCTGTCATTTAGGGGAACCAGATGCCTGGTAATAGCTAGAGGTATGCTCAGTTGATGATGGTTTGGCTGGAAACTTATGCCTCTCTTCATTGATCTGTAGTGAGACCACAGATATGGGAGGAGTAGCATTAGATTAGTCTGTCTGTTGCTCTAAGGTAGACACAATTTGGGATAGATAAAACCATCTCAGAAAGAGAAAGGCTTCATCAAAATTCTTCTGTATGTACTTTAAAGTGTCACTGTCCTATTCGTGTAGTGCTATTTTACCAAACTAAATTCAAAAATATATATGATTATATGTCTCTGTATGACTGTAAGGGAACTAGGGTACTGTTTCTATTGAGTTTTGCAAGTTGTACTGAATACTGCAAATTTCTGATGTAATTCACATCTGGCTTAAAATGAGGCAGCTCTCTGTCTGTGTGAGGAATATGGTCATTTCAGTGCTTGAACTTCTGGCAGGACAGGCAGAAATATAATTAGAAAAGGAAAACAGTAGAAGTAGAAAGGAACAGAAATTTAAGAACTTATCAAATGTCAAAACTCTACTAAACTCTTAGTTTAGCATAAGACCTCCTTTGTCAATACCAGCAGTGTCTATTGAACACTGTATTTGTTATTGAGCTAAGGTGCATGGTTCAAGGTTCTCGTGATGATCTGGTCAAGATAATACAAGTGGCTGTGCTGGAAATAGCATAGCTAAATCAGCTTTGTAGCTAGGCTGGTGATGTATTCTTCCCAATCTTACTGCTGAAGAATTTGATGAAACAAAAATTAAATAGTTTAAAAAAAAAAAAAAAAGTCTACAAAATAAAAGGATAGACAGAAAGAAGAAAGAAAAATAAGTTTAATGGTTATATGAGAAATATCTTGGTGATTTTGGCTTTGGATAGTTGTGTTACAACTTTATAACCACTTATCACATCAGATTAATTTTACAAATTAACTGTACCTGCGCTGCTACAGCGTATGGTTTATTTCAATTATGTAAATGTGATTTCCATTACTATTCCATTATTATACTGTCCTGTTTATGATTTTGTGGTAACAAATACAGGGCAAATTTTTCATTGATATCACACTTAAAGTCACTCACTCTGCTCCACACCATTTTATAGACTCTGTTAGGTGTACCTATTTAGAACTTCTACTGAGAGTGAGTTTATTTCCACAAAAATAATGAATGTATAGAAATGATGAATTGGTGGCATCTAGATGCTATGGTGATAGACTTAATAAAAGTTTATATGATTATAATGATGAGCTCTGGTGTATGAGATGGTAATATTATTATTTCCCTCTATATGATATGGAAAATTAACAATTTGCCTTGAATAAATGGACTCCGTTAGATTTCAAGTACTAACTCCTCAGTAAGACCTTACTTTTTCTCCTACATTGCTTAATCACTATTAAAAGCCTGTGCTATTTTCTTAAGACAGGGAATGCCTACACAGGTGAATGCAATACCATGCATCTATACTAGCAGTATTTACTCAAAAGAATAAAAAACAAAATGACATATTTTCTTTCTAAGTAAGATGGGATTATATGACTACTAATCTGTTTCCAGTCCCTGAACTATCTAGCATTGTATAGCATTGTGCTATGTACACTGATTGTGATTTCTAAGAGGGAAGAGTGAAAAAGAGTAGGATTTAATATCTTTTGTTTTAGACCAACTGACTGTGGTCATGAAACACAGTCAAGAGTTGTAGCTGTTGTAATATCAGCAAGGGCTCTGAATTTATCAAAGTTCTGAGTTGTCTAGTGGCTGATTCTAACACTTTCTGTATTTTACCCAATTTATGTCAATATTACTTATTCTTTTGCATTCCTCAGTATTTACTGAGGATTTCTCATCCTGACTTTTGTTGTGGAATTGTTTATTCCAGGGGCACAAAAAAGTTAAATTTAACAACTTAAAATAATTAGACAGATAAACACCACTTACGAGTGCTTATTGTGAAGAGATATTATGGCTTTTCAAAAAAAATGTCCATAAAGACAGCCAGAAATTTATTTTTAACTATGGACAACACATGATAGTCATTTTAAGAACCAAATTTGGGAAAGTATTTGCTGGCACTGGAGGAATGGCAGTCATCTTTATAGCAGGCAATTAATGTGTGATTCTGGAATCCTCTGTGGGTTTATGTGATAAAACGCTGTGAGGCTGATTGCACTGCTTTCCCCCCACAGAAATGTAGCTTCTCTTTGATTCTGAGGAAATTCCTAACTCTCTTCTTGATTATAAGGTCCTGCACAAATCCTCAAGAGAGGTAAGCAGAGGTCCCTGTAGGTTAGGTCTGTCATAATTTTCTTAGAACAGCTCTATTATGGATAATTCCCTGGAAGTCAGCTGTAAAGCTCAGCAGGTTCCCTCCTGATATCCTTCACATTTGGATAATTAACTGAGCTGTTTGAACAACAGAAACTTTATAATGTTCAGCAGTGGGAGTCTTGCAGCTGATCAGCTTTACCTTCATCAGCACTTGTCATTTTAACACTCGAAGGGTAATGTTTCAGGATGAATATAATCTTCAAGCAGGAGAAGATTTAAAATATACAGGAAAATAAAGGCCTCAATAAATTTATTATGCAGACTGTAATACTCCTTGCGCTGTGTTGCTCATGTACACTGTATTACTATCTAAGAGGGATTTAGTCAACCTTGTATCTGTATAAAATAGGCTTTGCTTGATTGTAAGGAAAAAACAAGTAATGAATCCTCATGGAAACCAATCCTCGACGTCCTGAGAAATAGGATGCATAAAACCTTCGTGCTGATCACAGCAGTCTTTTCTAGACAAAACTTAATTTGTTAAGAAATGGTGAAGTGAAATATGCTCTGGCTTCTTATTCTTTTGCTCAGTTCATGTGAGAGTTAAAAATGATTCAAGGACTAAACCCTTTCAGTGGAGCTTAAAGGAGCAATGTGGTCAGCATCTACTGAAACAGTGATGGCTTCGTGCAGGACCACCTGAAAATTAGATCCAGTGTCTGAGATGGTTGTCCAGATGCTTCTTGAACTCTGGCGTGATTGATGCTGTGACTGCTTCCCTGGGGAGCTTGTTTCAGTGCCTGACAGCCTTCTGGGTGAAAAGTATTTTTCTGATATCAAACCTTGGCTCTCCCCTGACTCAGCTCCATGCTGTTCCCTCGAGTCCTATCACTGTCACCAGAGAACTGAAATCAGTGCTGCCACGGTGTTCCCCTCGTGAGGACCTGTAGGTCACGATGTAGTCTTATTCCTTTCCCTACAAGATCTCACTCCCCTCATTTCCATTCAGTAATTAGTCTCCTTTATTTACAGTCTGACAGATGTTTGGTACTCAGATCATTTTCTAACAGAATGCTTTATAACTGGGTTTTTTATTATTATTTTTTTTTATTATTATTATTTCATAGTTGTTTCTCCCTGAAAATCAGCAAAACTTGAAGGACTTCTTGGGAACAATCTGCTCTTTACTTAAAAAAAGAAGTCCGTCCTTCCTAAGCAGTTAATGCATTTCTGCAAAATAAGAATATAGCAAGCTGTTTTATGTACTCTTTTAGCACTTTTCTATGTAGGTCATTCCAAAAGTAATGCCTCCTATTTACTTCCATGGAAACTACAAAAAGCACAATAACACTGTTTGATCGAGCAAATTCAAAAAAACTATTTTGCATCATAATCACAACGATTAACTACTTTGCATGGATGAGATCATTCAGATGCTCTTCGTTTCATGATGTCACAGCTGTGCATGGCCTTCTGGAATGTGTTTTGCCTTTCAAATTGCTGTCACCACTGCTGAAACTCACTATCCACTGTCTCACTGTGCTCACTTCCACTCTTTGGTCTCCGGAAACATTCAGCAAGTGCCAATGAATGTCAATAGATGCATTTTTTTCTGCATGGAGGAATTCAATGACATACTTTGCTTCACACCTGCATTTTCGTGTGAGGTTCCATTTTGTCAGACTGCCCCTCTGCTGCCATCTGTCCTATGCCAACAACATGTAACAGAATATTGGTGAGAAGGTTTGATCTCTACTGCCATACCACCAGCTTCCACCTCTGAATTTGTGAACCAATATAATAAAACAGGAGGCATTACTTTTGGAGCAACCTTCCTACTAGAAAGGCAATAGTCATTGTTTCCCATAATCTGACACCATGATGTTTCCCCTAGGCAAATACGCAAAATTGTTTAAGTGAGTTTAATGAGTTCAAAAACTCAATAGGTTTAAAGAGCAGAGAATTATACTTGAGAGGCTACAGAATTTAGCAAATAAGGAATATTAATGTGTTGATCAAATAAAATCCAATGATTACAGTGAAACTTGTCCTCATATTTTTGTACTGAATTTGGTTCATAAAAATTACTTAAGCCTCCCTCATACTTCCAATTGTTTATCTCTATGCTCTACTAGTGAAAGAAATATTCTCATTACAGAGATTTAAGACTACTTGACATTTATTTATTACCCAACAGCCATGAAAGACTGTTTGAAATTAAGAGGGGTTTGTAAATCATAATGCATTATTTAATGTCCTGAAAAATAGTTGCAGTAGATAATTATTAATTATTTTGAGATATTGTTGCAATGCCTAAATGTAACTGGAATAAGAAATGTGTTTTAAAATGCAGCAAAAAGCAACATATGCACAATGGTTAGAAATACCATATTTCTCGAAGCAGTTTAACTTAATTTTAATGAACTACAAAGCAAAATCTTGAAAGGTTTATTCATTATTCTTAAGTTTCTGGATGCACGAAGACCTAAAGAACATAAATATAACCTGACAGAATACTGTAAGTAAGAGAAAAAAAGGTTAATTTTCTCTGTGCCAAGATCTCTTACTATAGCCCAGTTTTCTACTGATGAACATGTAAGCAGATGCATTGTTTCCCATAAGATTCATACTGATGAGATTAAGATGCGCTGTTCTCAGGTCAGGTCAATGTTTGCCTTCTGAAGAGAACCATTCAGCATTTATTTATTTATTTATTTATTTTTCTCACTTAGATAATAGCAAGTGCAGTAAATATTGTGTTATATGGAAACGATTGATAGCTGTCTGTTATAAGCCTTTCTTCCTATTCTTTCTTGCTTTCTATTAGGTAAGTGGAATGCTTTTTACGTTAAAAAGGTTGCAGTTTCCTTAGGTCTTTACACTCCTCTGAGATGTAAACCTGTTCTTTAACGATACAGGCAGCGTTGAGGCTTGTTAGCATAGCCTCCCAAGATAATATATCTTTGTCCTAATAAAGTGGAAGAATCTATAGTATAATAACTCACTCTGCAACAAGGTTAACTTAAATTTTTTATTAAGACAGAGGCCATTAAGCTGTAGCTGCAGTTAGATAAAGAAAAATTCAGAGTTAACCATATCAGGATTTTCTCTGACACCTTTCCCATATTTTTTCCCATACGCTTTACATATTTTTTAGTAATACTTAGGAAGTATTTCTCTCAAGTGTCAATGTGATTGCTTTCTTAAAACTGCTTTGTGCTAGAATTGCCTCTGCAATGTATGACTCTACAAATGAAAACTTAATATACTGAGCAGCTTTAATCACCTACTATAGCTCAGATAAGCCAATATTAAAACACATTTATGCATGAACAACTAATAACTAATAATTGAAAGAAATTACATGCAACCCTAGAAACCATTTCTTAATTGTAACTCATTAAAATAAATTATGGTATATTATACCAATTACAATGCTGAAAATAGAATTTAGCAGCAGTTGTTCTGTCACTTTACCCTTCATTTTAGCTTTTTATGGCAGATATGTTTTGAAAATAATTTGTCCTAATCAGATGGTGTTATATATTACCAGCTAGTAGCTACACCTACATGCAAAATTATCCTTGGAGAGGCATTGGGTTAAGCATTAAAACTTACACTCATTAGGGCTAATTAAATGTTATTGGCCTGAACATGAAGAGTTGTTGCAGTGGTTCAAACAACATACGAATCTATAGATTCATATAATTGCATTGCTGTCTACTGCTATATTTATTGTAGGCTGTAACGTATTATTCTAGAGAGTAAATGTTAAAAAAAAATAATCACTGAAACTAGATGTAAGCTAAATAGTAAATGCTTTATTACTATCACTGTCAGGCTTCCCTCATTCAGTGATGAACTTTTTAGTGATGCCTTAATAAGTATAAAACTGCAGTGAACTTTCCATATACTGTGTAATCGTTCAAGTGGTCTGTGTGAATGTTACCTTTTCTATAAGGTCAACTTTTGGGAACCTCAGTACTGTTTCTGAGCATCAACTGATTGCTTCACTTGAATTCAGGGACACCCAGGACTAAACAGCAGAGAACAGAAAGGAAAGCAAGCCAAGCCAAATCAGGAGCAGTTTAAGCATCTCCCATTCCCAAAATTTATGGGTGCTCGAGACATTCAGGATATAACTTAATGAAAACAGATAGTCATTTGCTTGAATTCACTAATCATAATGACTACAATGTAAAATCTTGCAATCCAGTTACGATGTATCACCACAGTGGTAGTTTGTTTTACTATTTATTTCACAGAATCACCAAGGTTGGAAAAAACCTTCAAGATCATCCAGTCCAACCATCCACCTATCACCAACAGTACTCACTAAACCATGTCCCTCAACACAAAATCCAAACGTTCCTTGAACACCTCCAGGGTCAGTGACTCCACCACTTCCCTGGGCAGCCCATTCCATTCAATTTTTGTTTTACCTGTGTTCGGTACAGATTACTGCCACTGAAACGTGAAAGACTGGGAGGAGGAGGAGACCAGAAGAAATACTGAAAAGAAAAAGAAGGAATGAAAGAAAGTCAAGAGAGAGGTACATTAAAAAGCTGAGGTAAACAAAAGGTTTGTTTACCTTGTATCAGTGTTTTGATGTAGACGTGAATTATTAACACAACCCTTTTTCTTCTCCTCTCAAAATATCCTCAAACTTTCTGCTAAATGAACACATTCAACCACAGAGATAATAGAAAATATCATAATAATTAATGTTACTTTTCAGCTACATCATCTCTGAGCTGTATGTTATGTTCTTTAATTACAATATTTTTTGCTAATTTTTGTTACAGGTTCAGTATCTCACCTAATGCATTGAATAGAATAATGATCAGAATACAGTTAGTATTCAATAACTTTATTCAGAATAATGAAGGAGGTGATTCTGCCCCTTTACCCTGTTCTCACGAGATCCCACCTGAACTATTGCAGCCTGTTGTGGAGTCCCCAGCACAAGGACATGGAACTGTTGGAGCAAGTCCAGAGGAGGGCCATGAAGATGATCAGAGGGCTGGAGCATCTTTGTTGTGGGGACAGGCTGAGAGACCTTGGGCTCTTCAGCCTGGAGAAGAGAAGGCTCCAGAGGACATGATAGGTACCTGGCAGTATCTGAAGGGGGCCTACAGGAAAGCTGGGGAGGGACTTTTTATAAGGGCATGTAGGGACTGGATGAGGGGAAGTGGCTTTAAACAGGAAGAGGGTAGATTTAAACTACATATTAGGAAGGAATTCTTTACTCTGAGGGTGCTAAGACACTGGAACAGGTTGCTCAGAGAGGTTGTCAATACCTCCACCCCAGCAGCATTCAAGGCCAGGCTAGATGGGGCTGTGAGGAACCTGGTCTAGTGCAAGTTGTCCCTGCCTATAGCAGGGGAGTTGGAAATAGGTGATCTTAAAAATGACCCTTCCAAACCAAACCATTCTATGATTCTATGAAAATGCAATATTTTGTGTGACCAACACAATACAAATAACCAGTATTAATTCCACACTTGATCATAGTCCAGTGAGTAAGGGGAAAACAAGTGCTTAGCACATAAACCTTTCCCAGCCATAAATGGTGCCCTTCACTTCATCATGTGGTACATGCATAAAGGGTGACTTTGACTCCATAGTCCCTCAGTGGTTGGTTTTGCCACTTGCCCAAGCAGTCAGATGCCAGTTACTGTAAACGAGACTTCTACTGAAAGGGACTCCTCTTTTTTTTTTTTTTTTTTTTTTTCTATTATTTGTCTCTCTCTCTTTTTTTTTTTTTTTTTTTGTTAGATCTGAGGTGACTGGCTGCTGAGCATGGCTTATGCCTTTTTAGCAAAGTCAGTGTTTTAGGTCCTTAACCAAGTATTTTGAATACAAATGCTTTTGACTTACAGCTACTGGTCTTCAGTCCTTTAGAAAAGCCAGACCACAAATCTCTCAAGTTCAAAGTGGCCCCTAGAGGAAAACTGTGATTTAAATTCATTCTCTGAACCTCAGAATTTCAGTATGAAGAGAGGGCATTTTAGACACAGATACAATAATCAATTTTTTCAATATGGTGCTTAGCTGATGCTTAACCAGAAGTTAATCCTTTCGTTTTCATGTCAACTATGTCCAGTGTGCCAATTCAATACTGAAATCCTTTAGCTCATCACACTCATATGTGCTGTTACTTCATGTGTTCCATTCAGGTCAGAGACTGAATATAAAGAACTGTTATTCATTTCATTTGCAATTTGTTATTCAGTGCCACGAGGAATGCAAGTGTGATGATAATTTAATGGGTAAAGAGTTATTTACATTTCTAGTATTGTTAAAAGAATGTGTAATATTAATTGACATATTCAAGTATAAATAGAAGCAGGATTTTAGATCAAGAGACAGAATAACATGTGTTTCAAAACTACTTGGTACTCATTCCCCAGTTGTACTGCAGAAATGAGATTGAACGGATATCTGCAAACTTATCTTCAACTCTATTTTTATATAGCCTGTATGGTATGAAATCAACCACTCAAAGTATTAGTTTTAAAGCTAGAATTTGCTTTGTAACTATTAAGCTGCAAGTAGCATATTCTGTAGCTGTTAAATGCAAGCTTTGATAGACAATGGTTCTTGTATTTGCAGCCCTTGTGATTTTTTATTGCTGATAGAGAAATGTCCCATTTCCATTAGAAAATTCCATTGTTTTAGACAGATAACCAGAAGAAGTAAAATAGGTTGGTGATATTATACTAGTGCTATTCTTTCGTATCCTTTATCATTGGAGCTGGCAGAGATTGTGATTTTACTTGTGCCATCATCAGACCTTTCCCCTTCATTAGCAGTGACTCTAGTTGTTCGAAATATACTGAGTTCATGCTGTTGGTGTCTCGGTAGGTAAGTTCTGCAGTCTCCTACAGAACAAGGCTATAGCTTACTTTAGTCTTTTGCTGAACATTCTTTTAATACAGGAGCTTTAATATATCTTTCTGTTCCCATTTAGAAGAGACGATTTCTGAAAGAATTGCCCCCTCTTTTTTTGTTAGATGATGTTTCAAGTAAGAGGTAAGCATAAGAAGAGAAAGTCAAACTACTTTCTAATCTTTCTGCAATAGACTTTTAATAGCTTTTATCATTTTGTTCTGGAAAACAAATGTTAATATTAGAGTAACCTGAATTTAACCTCACAACACTGTCCATGGGACAAATATATCATTATTTCCATTTACCAGTGGTAGCCTGAAGTGCAGATAGATTTTAGTGGCTGGCCCAAGGTCATGCAGAAATGCTGTAGTAGAAGTTTAATTAGAGGCAAGATCTTCTCTGTGCTAGTCTAATACTTATTAGCTATGCTTTCTATGTCATTAATGGTAATGGGAGGCATTTATACTTACATAGGAGAACACTAGCCTGAAGAAATTTTTTTTCCAGGCACAACAGAATAGAATCTTGTGCATTCTGTGAGAATTCCTCTTAGCCTTAGCACACTTGTCTGGGTTTAACCTTGGTAATAGAAAAATCAAAGAGGTTGCAAAGCAAAATTCTGCTCTATGCAGTGCCTGGGCAATCAGCATTGTGAGGTTCCAGTCTCTGTCACTTCAGTGTTCTGGGCTGAATTTCTTCTTCTTAAAAGCAGAGCTTTACTGGCTGCCAACTGGCCTTCCAAGACCACGTTAGACACAAAAAGTCAGTCTGGTTACCTGTGGTCTATGCGTCTAAAATAAAAGACCAAGCTACAATTAACAAAATTTGTATGTAAATTTCCAGGGCTTATGCTTTTGGCATTTGATTTATCCATAAAAATCAACATTTCGTATGCTTAACATATAGATAGATGTAGAGAAGATGTCACAAAAAAAAAAACAAAAACAAACAAACAAAAAAAACCAAAACAAAACAAAAAAAGAACCAACCAAAAAAAAAAACAAAACAGGACTTCAATTAAAATTTTATAAGAGAATAAAAATCAATCTTAGATGGGCAAAAGATTCCTTTGAAGATTTACTAGGTTACTTAAAAAATATATATCTGTGAAGTCTCTGTACATCAGAGGGATCTCTTTGTATTGCAAAATCTTGCCACTTACATGGAAATGAGGTCTTTTATTCCAGTGCAGTGAGTGATGCAGTTTCACTCACTGACACTGTTGGTTAAAACATCTCTATAAGTTCTTTGTGAGATATAAGGCAGTATAAGGGTGTTTTTTTGTTCTTGCATTTTTTCTTTCTTTTTTTTTTTCCCCCTGTTGTTCCACTGGCATAGTACTGAAGTTAATTCTATCACTATGCTAAAATGTCTCATTCCACATAATTTAGTAATGGTAGCAAAGAGGAGACCAAGCTCTATGTATAAGCCATATGTTATGCACTAAATATGGAGTGTTATAATCTAGTTGCTAATAAAACTCCACAGGAAATCTGATGGATCACTTTTTTTTCTTTTTCTTTTTTTTTTTTTAAACCTTACTGAGTCCAGAGATGGGAATGAGATAGTTCTTTCATATCGTAATACCACCCAATAGATGGCAGTATAATCTCTATAATAAAATAGCTTTGTGGAGGGTGCAGAGACAATTGGGGTGAATTTCAGCTTCTGGCTGCCAATTGACAAAAGAAATGTGGGACTTTTTGTTTTAAAAAGTGTTGTTATAGGAAAACATAGCAGTGTGCATCATTTTCTGATGGGACTTTTGTCACTTCCACTTAATGTAATCACAATTTTGTTTCTTGAGAGTGTTGCTATTCTCACTAATCAGGATTAATAAGTACAGCTTGAATGGTTCCAAATGATCATTGCTTCTTGACTATGAAGGATTTTGTTTCTGTTTATTGAACAAAAGCTTAGAAAGAGGAAATCTCAGTTCTATTAGAGTTAGAAATATGTATGCAGATAATGTCCATTCATGTATACACACATGCAGCCAAATTTGTGTGCAGCCTTCAAGAAAGGCAATTCTGTAATACTTTTGAAAAAATCCCCCTTTTCTCAGTTTATAAAGATTATTAGTTCCATAGATACTTAATTTTATTTTATGTAAATATAGATGTCTCTAATTTTGGATTCAAAAAATAGTTGAATATGATTAACAGAACTACCCCACCACACAGAGACAGACCAGAGTAGTGTTTTTTTTCTCAGTAATAACCAGTCTACATAACACAGACTGTCACTGAATTAGTCCTGTCACATCCACGCTTCTAGATATAAATATCACACTTCAAATAAATCTCTCTGTTTCTATATATGTTTCTATTGCTAAAATAGATCAACAGTTTTTAAAGATAGCAGAAAAATTTAACTTTAATTTGAACACTATATTACCCTGAAAACTTTATTTTCAGCATATCTGTAACATTTTGTGTCCTTTCCCCTCTGAAATACTGTGACATTCAACAGGCCATTTCATGTTGAGCAGGGAAACCCCAGTGCACCCATGATTGCATGCCGTTGTTAATTATTATAAGTAGTGCTTGATTATGGAATAATTAAAACCAGGAAGTTCATTCTGCAATACTATTCTTATTTGAGGGAGGAATTTTCTCAGATATTCTCTTTGTAATGATTACTGAAAAATCTCCTAAATCAAGGAGCAATTGAACAAAGTGTTTTGTTTTTTTCTAAATGTTCCTTAAAGAATCAATGACCTGTAGTTCAAATTGATGCTTGATACGTACTTAGTCATGTAAGGAACCATAGTGTAATAATTTAGCAACTTGTAAACTAATACATTCTTTAAAATATAGTATAACACATAAAGTGGTCCATCAGAGGCAAAATGAAAGTAAGATATTCCTGAAATTTTGCAAATATATGGCAAGGGACCTGCCATACATTCAGCTCCAACCACCATCTTCTAGGAAAGCTCTAATAAAAATACTATCAAGCAATGAAAATTATGGAGCATCAAAAGTACTTTAGTTTAGGAGGAAACTGGTATTCTTTCACTGAAGGTGAGGGAGGACATAAGCAGGAGCATCAGAGACTATTTGTAAACATGCTTGTTTAGTTGTATTAATTTTGGTTTTGAGAGGCTATTCTGCACCTCTATCACTGTGGTTTTATACAAGAACAGTGGAAGACAGAATGTGAATAAATCCTTCAGCAAAAGAGGAAAAGAAGGGGAAGGAGAAAAGGAACAATATTGAAGGGACAACTCCAGCTCCCCAAAAGGTCCCTGAATCAAGACAGTACAGAAGGTTGGAAAGAAAGCCCACATTTGTTTTCAGCTTAAGAACTGTATCTTCAGTGATGAGTCTCCCAGGAAATAAAAGACATGATGTAGAACTCTATTTGTGCAAAAAGAAAGTGAGGGTAATTGCTTTGGTTGGCATCGATCCCACCAAATTTTAAGTACTTAATTGAAGATCCTAATTAAGAGTGTAGTTGTCCTAGGTTTTTGTATAATCAATAAAGCAAAGCTTCTAGAGGGCAATTCAAGTCTTGCATTAACTCAGTCACTGTAGGAGAAGCTGTCTTTATCCCTTGAGTCTTAATCAGCTTTTACCTAACAAATATTTGCCATTTCTTCTTTCATGCCAATACTGGACTTTGATCTTTCCTTATCTGCCTTTTTTTTACTACTTTGTAGATTGGCCTGCTCTTTTTTGGGGGGTGAATATATAGAAATGAAAAAAAGAAAAAAAAGACTAAGAACATGCTTCCCAAGGAGAATAAAAGAATCAAAACAACAGCACAGGTCCCTTAATGCATCCAAAGAGGTGCCATAGTTTCTTGAAGACCTTTAAACTGATGCATGAAACTCAGACTTGACCTGAACTGACCTGAGACTTGAACTGAACTCTCTCAGGGTATTTTGTCCTCAAAACCATTTGTAGTTCCCCTTGTTTTGTTTTACAGATACATTGTCATCTTGAGTTATACATGAACAGTGATCTTTTTCCTGTTCCCTAACATATCACTATGAAAAATAACCTGTGATTAAATAATTTCCTATTTTTAGCAATTACTTTAAATATTTCTAGTGTTTTCTGTTTCAAATTCCCTAAATCTAGAGAGTCTCAGACCTGAGGACAGGAACTGCAAACACTGGATGAGATACCAACATCCATCTTGGCTCTCCATTCAAATGGTGAGATCAAGAATTTTTTGCCGTCTGCATTTAGCTCAGAAAAGGAACTTTAGGTTCGATAGGAAGTTTTTGAATTATTTGGACCAGGCTTGTCTTTTACTCTAAGGTCTAGCTCAGTTCGCTCAAAGTGGCAAAGGCATTCTTTTCCCTCTTAACAAACGATGCAGAATATTATTTTTAGTTGCCTAAAGGGCTGTCTGTCTGACTCACAAACCAACCCTTGTAATCAGTTTCAGAACTTAATAACATTGTTCAAGTGAACAGGGATACAAACTGCAAGATTAAAGAGAGTCAAATGCACATAACAGCTCACTTCAACTTTGCAATCAGACAGGTAATTATTATTTCTCAGGATGCCATAGTCCAGCAATTATAAAATTTAAATATTAATTTTAGAAGTCTTAATTATAGCAACCAGAATAATTCTGTTCAAAATAGTCCCCAGAATAACTTAGCAAGAAGCTAATAGCAATTTACCTGATTGAGGAACTGGCAGAGACTTAATTAGAAATGGAAATTGCAGTTTGCCTCTATTTGCATTGTAAATAGAAGAAGAATCTGATCTTTTGGGGGAAGTTTTTACTTGTTTTTCATTACTGAAATAATAGGTTATCAACAAATTCACAAAAAATAAGATTCAATTGATGAACATATACATATGATTTGCCTTGATTTATACCTGGTCTACGTTTATGTTATTATCTGTAAATACGAAGTAAATAGATTAAGATAGGTAAACAAATAATTTCACAACATCCATTTTCTGATATGTGTAAATAACAAAGTGTGCTAATTTGCTTATGAGTAGCAATCTGACATGAAACATGTCCTTCTCTGGAAAATAAATATTATGTAGTTTATTTCTTTTTGCCTCAAACTGTGATTGTCTCATTGTAATGAGACGTCACACTTCATTTCTGTGACTAATACATCCTGTGAGATGTCATGTCCTCACACTGCTGTAAGGATCTGTCTGTACCAATAAACCAACTGAGAAACCAACTGAAACATACTGCTAGTAAACACAGTGGTGTTACCTGCTGCACTAATCCAGGCAGCCATGCTACTGTAAACACCTAACAGGTAAGGTTGATCAATTAATACTGTAGAATTTAGAGACTGCAGCTGTGTTTGTGTGCCAAGCTCCATAAAACCTGCTGCGGAGTCTTCATAGCATAAACAGACAAGTAAACAAACAAGAATGTTTAGTCTCCATTTTACAGCATCATATAAAATTGAAATCATTTACACAGCACGGAAGAATGTTACTTGAATCTTCTTTTGGCTATATTGTTTCAGTTATGCGTAAGGATTGTTGTACTACTTCAAATTAGTGTTAATTTACCTTTTGATGGATACATAAAATATGCTTTATAATTAAAAGAAATGTTTACTATGCAGCAGAGAGGATGCTAAGAATCCTATACTGTTAGAATTGACGTCAGCAGTTCTTGAAGATGTGTTTTAGTTTTCCTTAAATACTTAAAGAAAAATGATTTTATTATTCTTAGAGATTTTTGGAATTTAAAAATTCAATACAGCAGGTTTGGGAGTAGAAAAAGAAGATCAAACAGACTAAACACTTTATAGCTTGATAATTTTATCACTGGAATTCAAATATTTGTTCAAGGAAGTAATTACTAAATAGAAGGTAGAATAAGACTTGAACAGCAGGTTTCAGACTGTTGGAACATAGAAAATTTAAGATTCAATCCACAAAATTAAATCAGCTTCTCTGTGTGCTTACAACAGACAACTGGGCTTTCTTCATTGCTTTTGTTCATCATGACCAGAAATTTTATTTTGGGCATGAGATATTTGGAGGACTGAATTGCTTAATGAATGAACAATTCCTGATGAAAACTTATTACTGGAAAATTTCTGACAGAGCATTACTTCAGAACCATGAAATACTAGGCTACAACCCAGCAACCTTGAGAGCATTCTCAACTCCTCCTTTCAAAAAAACATTGGTGTATTTTTGTTACGTTTTTTGTTACAGCTGAATTAATCAGAAAAGGTACAATGGTAATAGTTGCAGTAAGTTGCATCTGAATTAATATTTTCTCTGAGATATATGTCCTGAACTTGGAAAGCAACTGTGGCCTCTTTTTTTTTTAATAGAAAATACTGTGTGGAGTACAATTCAAAAATTCAAAAATAAATGATCTCATTACTTGTATTTAACATGAAGCGTGGTATCTATAAATAGAAGGAGCCTTTTATGCTTTTATGGTTTTGGAAATATCTTCTCATGGTCTTTGATAAATACTTTTTCTCCAAGTAGAACCCAAGTGATGGTATTAAGAGCCATCAAAAAAGGCATACTTTACATTGTAGACCCTTGATCAGAAAATTGCATCAGAACTGAGGAAGCTGCAAGTCACCGAGGTTGGTTTATGTGTTCTCACTTATGGTGGTATCCTGTTTTACACAGATGTTGAATCACCTCAGGTATGGAAATAGATTAAATATTCTGTCAAAAAAAAAAAAAAAAAAAAAAAAAAGAAAAGAAGGAATAGTCACCAAAACCCAAATCGCTTTCTCTGATAGTGCCTGAATGTACCATCTGTTTCCATTGCATTACAAATTGATGCAGAAAATTGATATGCAGTACTATTTCTGGGTAGCTTCTCATTTGCATTTGCTTTTGTTGAAAATGGACGTAGCTGAAAACCATCACACTGAAATCTGCCAGACTTTGGAAGGAAGTATTCAAACCAGCCTGGGGTCTTCCAGTCCAATGCTGGATCCACATCTAAATGTTGCAGCTGTCCACATATGTATAGTGTGCTGAAACACAAGTTTGGATGTAGACATCACACAGATTGACAGATGTTCAGGATTCTGAGCCAAGTATCCACTATTATTTATGAATGTAAGAATTGAATAATTATAATGACATAAGGCCTAGTAGCTAACTATGTTAAATAACCATCTAATCAATTAACTCAGGCAGCCAGTATCTAATAGCAGCAGTATGGTTACTTGCACTCAATACCAAGAACATAAACTCACTTTTCTTTGATCTAATATGTGCAGAACAATGAAATCACTATATTACAGTTTGCCATGGCCATGACTGTGATTAATCTCAATGTAAATCACCATCCCAAAATACCATTTCGTCCTGTGACTGGAGAGAATAGAGTTATAGCTTTCTAACTCCATGTAATTGTCCAAATCACTCCTAGTCAGAAATAAAGCAGCCAAAATGCTCCTCAAGCTAAACTGGTGACATATTTTCTCTGTTGGATACTATACTGGGTGACAGCAAATATAAATGATACTCCTCCCTGACATCCTCTTCTTTCCCCACATGATCTGTACTAGAGAGGCTTTAGGAGACAACAGATGCAGAAACTGGTTCCAAAAGCTGCAAGTCTGTAGTGGGTATGTCTGAACAGAGCTCAGATGTATTTGTGAAACATGTATTTACATGGGTTTTCTTCACAGTAGAATGAGCTCTCAATATCTACTCTATTCCAAAAAGCGGTATTTTTCTCTTCTGTCCTCTAATAATTCTGAAATAAAATTTTCCTTAGTTCTCTTCTTTTGTTACTATATTTATTTTAAGTGCTTCCGGAAAGAAGAATTCATACAAGTTTGACTTTTTTCAAAGAAATGTCATGCTCTGCTATATGAACTGACTCTCAAGTATGGTTTCCAGAATGTGTGAACACAAAACTTGCTGTGCATTCATATTTCTGTTTAGAATAATTTGATCAGAAATATGAATGCAGACAATGCAGAACTGCTTTTGGAGCTGAGGGATTCAAAGAAAAAGTCGTCAGCACAATTACTGAGAGCCATGGCAAAAATATCCACATTTCTGAAGTTCAGGCAAGTCCTGGTTACTTCTTTATATTTATTGTTAAAGAACTGTAACAATTTTCCTTATGCAAATCTCAACCTGTATTGGTAGGTAATCAAGCTGCTGCTTTTTTATAGTTTTGAGGATATAGTCATGAAGTTCTGTATTAATTACATAGTATTATTTATCCTTGTGTTGTTATTTGGCACACAGAAAATTCTAGAGAAGGAAGAATTCCAGAACAGAAAATGTACTGAGAAATGGCAGAATTAAGTCTACTATACAATTACTCTAGGAAATCTAAGCACAGATGATAGAGTGAATCTGGAAACAGATACAGTGACTGCAAGATCATTTTTTTATTATTTGTTGTAGGTATTCAATTTAACTCTACTTTTTAGCAAATGAAATCTAAATGGCACGTCTTGTATAAAATGTCGTCATTTTGTTCTGACTGTGTAAAAGAGATTGGAGACTTTTTAAAGATAGCTTGACATGAATACTGCTGTTAGGAAAAAGCCAAAGATACCATGGTATAATGAACACAAATTATTGTAGATAAATTGGTAGTATATTTTAGCTGCAGGATTGTGACAATATGAGCGACCTCAGCTGTTTGGCCTATGGCTGTAATCCTAAATGGTGTTGAATCTCCTGTTGATTTTAATGGTTCTGAGTTACTGAGATACTATCAGTTTTCACACCACATTGAACTTGCTACAGGTATGCTTTCTGAAATTTATGTTTTATAATCTTCTTTCTGGACAGCATAGCGTATAACAGCATCAATGTCAGTATGTTTGCAGTCTATGAGATATATTGGGAATTGTGCAATTCTATTTCAATCAAATCTGTGGGGACACAGATGCTGTCTGCTGCTGAAAAGAATTTGGTGATATTTCTGCCTGCTTGTAAAACTGTGTTTGTAATCACAGGTTGGGGACTTCCTTATGTTGTTATCGTGGCTTGATTTCACTTACTTGTATCTCTTGAAGCATTTGCAGTGGCATATCTGAAAGATGTGAATTTTGGAGAAATAACTTAATTTACAATGAATCTCCTCCATACACACAGTACTGCTTCATTTTGTAGTCACAGTAGGCAGAAGTGGCATAAACCAATCTCAGCAGACCTTCTTCTCTGTAGATTTTGCACTTCTCCCATATGAATGTTGTACTTCAGTGTTATTAGCTAGATTAACTACTACCTGATAGCTCTTGGTTACCAAAGATCTAACATACTGTTGGTAACCTTTCAGGAAACAAAAAAGACACAGATTATTTGCACTTTTTATTAGCATATATATGTATTATATGAGTATTTTCAAATGCTGGTCAGTAAGATAACAGGGAGAAAGGATAAAATTTGAAACTAGGTAATTTAATTTACTTTTACATGCACCTGTCTGGGAATTTTCAAGGCTATTTAGCAGATTACAAGTTTTCTGAGAATGAATGCTTTTTCATTTCCTGTCCCTCTATTTTCAAAATGTTATTCAGCAGAACCCATGAAATTTTCCTTTGTAGGCTACAACACTGAACCAAACAAACAAAAAAATGGTACCTTATTTTACCTTGTAGAGCCAACTGATATTTTTTTTTTCCTAAGTTATTGAGGATGAAGAGATGAAGGATCAGACCTATGGAAACATTTTAATGAGAAGGGTGAATACCTGAAAAATGGATGAATGCCTGTTGAAGGCTTTCTTCAAGGAGTATGTATTTTTTATAAATATTCCTGATTGATTTCTTATTCAATTAAATTTTTGATGGAACTGTTGAATATACTTTTGAAAGGACTGAATGTCAGAAGATCTTTTTTCCCTGTTAGCACTTTCTAAAGAGCACTGGGAATGATTACATGTTCAAATGTATAAAAATGTAGGCCTGTTTAAATTCATCTGATGAGCACAAACAAGTTTCCATCCCTCTTTTCACAAAGATCCAAATAACTAATAAGTGAAATGTTGTTAAGAACTCATTTTGTGATAGAGAAATGAAATAAAGCAGAGAATAAATTACTTGTCCAAGGTCACAGAAATAGTAATTGAGAGAAATGTCAATGAAATCAAGGTGTAGCAGCTTCTTTTTAACATAAATGTTATCCTGTAATTTATAGGCTTGATCTGATACTATCCTGAGATCATGCAACTTTGAGTCAAGAAAAAATCCAGCTTTAGATTTGCTGCTACAAAATTTGTAGCTATATTATGTGAGGGACTCAGAATGTATAGCTAGTTAGAGATTTTTTGCCCTGCAAGAATCTCTAAAGATAAAACAACTCTAAATCAGTGTTAAAGTAACATTAAAGTGGTATTGATCCTTTTGAACAATGAAAGTGTATATATTTGTGGTTATCTTATCCATCAATAAGATATATGGACAAAAGAAGCTTACAATCCTTATGGTTGTTGACAATGGTAGTGAGAAAGCATTGGCAAAACAGAGGCTTTTATTGATCATTTATAAGCTAATATCTTTCAGCTAGGGAACTGTGCCAGTCACTCACTGCCAAGGTATAGATGTAGAAGGTGGAAATTTTGCTGTCAGCTGATGAGGAACTGCTAATATATTCCTCCCTCTTGTATCTGAGGTTCCCCAACTTTTGGAGTTCTCAGCAGCTGGGAATAGCTGCTGAGTTTAGAAAATTCAAAATAATTGCTTTTTTTCTCTTCAGCAGGTGTTGCGTATTTTTCAGTTGGGCCTCCCAAAGAGTTAGAGAAATAAGATCTGAAGTAGATGTGTCTCAGGCTGAAATAATCTCTGCAACAGCTTTAACTGTTTTTCCATCTCTTAAAGGTGTTTAGATGTACACTCTATCCCTCAAGACCAATGTGATCAATCTCTGGACAGCCAAAAGCGTATCGGTTAGCACTCCATCTAATGACAGCATCAGAGGTAAGTAATGCCACAGGAATTGACTACTGCTCAACCTCTGCAAAACAATCCTTTAAAAATGGAAAGATATTTGGGGGTAGTTTGGGGAAAATCTTTGAGTACAGCCACACTTTGTCTTCATTAATAGTGAAAAAACATTCAGTCTTGCAGGTTTGAAAAAGTTATAGCTTTTATGGGCATTGAGAGTTGGCATAAACTTGAAATCTATTTATGCTTAGAAATTAAGAAGCATCCTATCTTCTGAATGGTCCTCTTTGCCTATTTTTGAGGAGATATGATTATGTTTTCCTGTTGTTTTTTTGTTTGTTTGTTTGTTTGTTTCTACTACTGTAGTAAACAACACAGAAACTACTAAACCAACGTGTTGTGCATGATTATACATGGCAAGGAAATAACTACGCATCAACTCTGTGAAAAGATAAAAAGTAAATAGCCTCTGAAACCAAAAAAGCAGAGAAATTATTTTCTTGCTAACCTTTAAAGGCTATAACAATGTTAAATGTTGCATCCAATACTATGCGGAAAACAGCAGGACAGCTTTATCTTCATAATTTTTTCTTGGGCAAACTACCAGAAAAGTATTTCTGGCTTCCAAAAAACTATCTAGATAGCTTGTGAAAAAACTGACAAACATGTAATTGTCAATGACTATAGAAGTGAAATTGTTATCAATCACTACTTTTGTGATGTCTTTTCTAATGTACAAGCTTTGGGAAATAACTGAACTTTATCACCTTGTAAGGATACTTGAAAAATCTGTTTATATTCCAGGCACATTAATGCTTATAGTGAGTTTCTAATTTGAACTGTGGGAAGCAGGATGACAGATAGCTGAGCTTTCACTCTTTCCTCAAACATTACAACTGGAGACACTATTGGAAAGAAAAAACTCACTAAACTCATTCTGGTGTTGAATGGCATACACAGAGATTTAGTAGGGAAAGTGTTAGTGATCTTGTACAGTCCAAATAACAATCCCAGCTTTATCGTAGGAACCTAAAATCTATTGCTTTTAAGTTCATTTGTTCTTGATTCCTAACTGACTGTTATTTTTTATATGCAGTCACTATGCTAGTCAACTGAACCACACTGCAAGGGTCAAATTAATATTTTATTTTTATATGTGCAACATAACTTATCTCAAGTAATTTCATCTAGTGATTCTTTACTTTGTTTAAATGCTTATGATAATTTTTCAATGTTTGGTTTGGCAACATTTACCATTTAACTCCAAACCTGTCAGACTGTCTCTCTTAGGGATGATCCTGAAAATAATTAAAAACAGGCAATTCAGTTCATCCTGAGTTGTCCAATTAACTGTGCTGGGAATATACCTAGTAACAAGCTCTATGAAATTTATAAGGATAGGACTAAATTTTGAGCATATTAGACCAAAATAGTAGTGAAATACTGTACAAATGCAGAATTCTACTATTTGCACACTATCATTACATAAGTATGCTTTCATATGTCAAATGCATTATACATTTCTGAGAGAGCACACGCTTTTGAAAAGTGGTTTCTAGAATGTAGGAAAGGGGTTCATTCATCTAGCTTCCTAGATCTTTGCACAGCTTTTATTTTCATAACCCTTGCCATCATCTTTAGTTATGCATATTTGCCAATATTTCAACTCTCAAATCTTTTCTATGCTTTATAGAATGCATTAATACACACTTCTGTTTGTAAATAATTCCATATTTTACTTTGTTCACAAGGTATTTACTGAACTCTGATTCAGACATCAAACCAAGTAACTCTCCTGTTTTGACTCCTGTGTCTACTCATAGGTATGAATACCCTTTTCCCACTTAGTCATTATTTGAAATAGATGGAACATTCCTCCTGTGTTCCTTTCTGTCATTAATATCAAAAGTAAAAAGACGCAGGTCCTGCCTAATTATTTTTAATAGCTTCAAAAAGATCTATTAGCTGTCCACTGTCTTTGTCCAAATCTCGTCAGTTGTCTATGGGAGTACAGCTTTGTATAAAATCTGTTGATTTATTCTAGGCAAACATTATGCCCGTAGCATCTGCGCTATTTTGAGCACTTTGATGCAGTAGTAAAAATGGTTTCTAAGTTAATGTCCACAGCTGGTTCAAAACTAAACAAATGTTTCAAATTCATAACTGCAAAGCTGTTCCTGAGGACAGGTGTCAAATTTTGAATAGCTGGGCTCCACAGTGGGCTACTAATCATCAGTCATAAGCCTTCTAGCATCTTCCAGTTAATTGTACAAACATTCACAGTCTCAGATGTTTTAATTATTTGAGACGGATCAATTATGCATCTAAGAATTCCTCCAGGGCATGCATGGGAGGTTGTGGCGACTTATTATTATTTGTAGGAAGGTTGTCAGCCAATATGAAAATTGAAGCAGTGCAGCTTGAATTAGCAACCACCCACTATCCAAATCTGTGAACACAGGAACCAAACAACTCACAGAAAAATAGCCTGGAAATTAGTTGTCTAAACTCTTTCAAGGAAAGCTAACACACAGCAAATGCGTTTAGATGATGAGACTTTGCTGGTGAACAATTCCTAATTCTAATAGAGCGATGTTGGTAACAAGTATTATTTGTGCAAAACAGAGAGGTAGCTTTATTGACTGTCATGAAAGTGCATGGGAAGTTGATACATAAGGCCTTGATTCTCGTCTGTCCTCATTTGGATTTTTCTGCATAACTAAACTGTGATTGAAATTAACCTGATTTACAGTTTTCTTCTGCGTAGCTCTGGGCTTTTCTTCATGTAATGAGTGTTTCTTGGCTTCTTGAATTATAGCACTGCACGCATTTCCACAGACCTCCATTGTGTAAAATGGGAGTTCTGTGCTTCTGTCATGCATCTGAAAGGATGGCTTCTGTGGTTTTGCCTGTGAAATTGTAAAACCACACTGAAGATGGCTCTGTGAGTATATAGAACAAATTAATTTTGGAAATCATTATGTATTATCTGTCTTGTCAATTATGTGCTCCTGATCTTTGAAAGGAGATGAAAACATATCTTTTCCTGTATTATTGATAGAGCTGACTGATTCTTTTCTTCTATTCTGGCTCTGCTTGTAAATATTCTTACCATATTTTCTTCCTTTGTCATTTCCATACTTTTTTTTTTTTTTTTTTTTTTAGTAAAATAAAAATCATCCCCAGCTATCCACACCTTGTGAACATTTACAGAAGCTATCCACACCTTGTGAACATTTACAGAGCAACAGTTTACTCTGCTGAAATGTTCTTACTATTTGATGTTCAAGATTCATATATTATTTTTCACTTGTTTTAGCAATCACTGTGATTTATGTTTTCCCTCTGATATCCAAATGCTTATTTTAGAAACAGATTTTATTTTGAATGTTGTTCAGTGCTTAAGCTTATGGGAACATATATCAGGAATATTTTGCACAGTCCATTTTTCTTGGGAAATGTAGATGATTTGCTACCCTTCAGTGACTAACAATTTAATTCAGTGATAGAATTTTGAGGTGCCTAAAGTCCCTACCATGAATAAGAGCCCCAAACTGCTTCAGCTTTAACTTTATGAAGCACAGTGTTGCAGCATCCATTCTTGTAAGTCATTCTGGGAGATACTTTGGAATTTGCACAGCTTCCAAATGCAGAGCCAACCAGTTCCAGAGGGAATACAAGGAGGGAGTAATCTCTAAGAGAAAGCTGAGGGAAGGTTCAGAGGGTACAAAGGTACTATCCAAGAGAAAAGTCTTTGAGGACTAAGTGCGAAAGACACCCAGTGATAATTTTCAAATACGCAGATGATGTTTCAAGATCAAAGGGATGTCCAGTGATGGCTTTAAATTACACTAAAGGAGATTAGTTTAGATAAAGAAAACCTTCCTAATGTAAAGAGAATTAAATAATGGAGCAAGGACTGTAGGTCACTCAGAAAGTAATGCCTCCTATTTATTTATGTGTGTAGCAATTGGACAGATCAACATGATGGGAAAGGCATTACAATAAAGGTGTGACTGCAGAAGGACTGGCACAATAGAAAGGTGCTATAAAGGAAGGGAAGAAGGTTGTTCACCCATATCTAGGTTCACAGGGGAAAACTTCACCAAAGAGTAATCTCCAGAAAGAGATCCTTCCCCAGGGGCAGTCCGCCCTTAAATGAGGTCTAAGAGAAGTGGAGCATGGCTCCACCAGCCAGCAATTGCCTTCACCTGTGCTCCCAGGGTTGACCTGGTCCTTTCCTCAGGTGCTCAACCAGTGGTTCAAGCCATGACTCAACAGTTCCCACACACCATGGAAACTACAGCAGATACAAACAGCACAATAGCACTAAGAGCAACTTCTTAACTACTATGCACTATTTTATAACACAGTCACCGCCATTAGCTAAGTATTTTCACTGTGATGAACAAGAGCCCTGCATGCCATAAAAATATTCACCGGAGGAGTAAACCCACTGTTCACAGTTGCTATGACAGCATCACTGCCAATACAGTCCAATTTTCACTGTTCTCACATCCTCTGTTTGGCCTCCCTGAATATTCAGCAATCATCAATGATTGTCAGTGTCCAGAATTTTGACTACATGGAGGAATTCAGTGACACAGCTTTGTTTCATATGCACTTCTATGCAATTCTGTCAGACAGCCCCTCTGCTGCCATTTGTTGCACAGAAACAAAACATAATGGAATGCTGGTGGGAAGGTTCATCCTCTTCTGCCATACCACCAACATCTACATCTGACGCTGTGGGCCAATGGAATAAAATGGGAGGCATTACTTTCAATGTTGCCCTTGGATGTGTAGAGAGACTGGAGGATCTTCCTCACAGGAGGCATTTCAGGACAGATTTT
Source organism: Phasianus colchicus (assembly GCF_987193195.1). Taxonomy (NCBI): domain Eukaryota; kingdom Metazoa; phylum Chordata; class Aves; order Galliformes; family Phasianidae; genus Phasianus; species Phasianus colchicus. The sequence continues at coordinate 14,645,353 of NC_143439.1, read as the reverse complement.
GTTACACATAATCAGACTTCATTTGTATATAGTTGTGAATACCATAGGTTATGAAGTGGTTCCATATAAGCAGATAATTAGATCAGATGCAAATCTTGCTCAAATACTGAAGCTGGCATGGGGTACATCAGATTGAGTTGAATGAGCAGATGGCTTTTGCACTGCCCTTTTACAGCTGCTCACTGAATATTTCAGTTTGAGTTGCTTCTGACTAGTAAAGGCAATCAATCAAAGATGTAAATACAAAGTCAAAAAGGGCAAAGAAATTTTTGAATACCATTTTTTTTTCAATTTCTGTAATTATGATTTGATAAGTACATAAATGTGTGTGCAAAGTGCTCATTTAGCGTTAGCCTCAGCTCATCTATTATGAATCCAGAAAAAGGATCAGCAGCTTATGTTCAATAGGTGAAGGAAAAACTCATACAGCATAGATGATGAAGTGATATGTGTTTTAACCAATGTGACAGTTGCTTATCATTGTCAAACACTGTGTACTTTGGTGATTTCACATTTTGAGAGACTTTTTGCAGTGCATAGCTTAACAGGTCTCTCTACATCTCAACTTATTTTTTACATTGTGCAAATCAAATTTAAATTCACAAAATTATTAATGACTAATAAAGGGCTACTGAGAGATGGTAGTGTCCTAGGTGGTTGCAGATTGTCCCAGTGTCACTGTCTTTTTCTCTGCTCCAATGCTTTGAAAGAGGCAGAAGTCAACTTTAATTTGTTCACTTTAATTAAATTCCACCTGAATAAATATGTGTTACACTAAGTTGAAGGATGTGCTATAGTTTCCTTTACAGTGTATGCAGCTGAGATACAATCTGATAGTGTGCAGCCTTAGGTTCTAAGTTACTCTGTTCAACAAAGATAAGTACCGTATAAATACATAGCTAATAACTTAGATGGACCTGTAAGGTACATTTTATAAAACAAGTAAAGCAAACTTGCATGCAAAAGAATATTTTTGAATATGCTGTCATTATTCTTAGAATAATGAAAGTCATCAGTAGATCAGAAGTTCATTACACCTCCAAGACACAGTCCCATTAAAATTAGCAGGGTGTTTGTTTAGTCTGATATTGTTCTGTTGTCTACCATTACATTAATGAAATGGGTAGTAAGGGATTCAGATAGTAGGATACTTTCTGCTCAACAGTCTTGCCTTTAGTAGAATAACATTTACAAATGGTATTTTTGGATTTGATCCGGGATGTAAGGAATTCAGGCAAATGCCAGGTCACTGTCATTCTCTTTCTCAATAAGCACAAAACAGACAAAAAATACTTCCCATCTCCCAAACCTGGGCCTCAGCTGCCTTAGTTGCTGGGAGACAAAAAACAAAAACAACCAACCAAACAAAAAAAACATGGAGGATTTTTTAACTTGGCCAAGGATTACGTTAGTACATCCTTGAATCATGTATAACCTTAGCCTAAAATTCTTATGTCTCCACTCTTTTAACTGTGTTCTGTCTAGTAACAACCTTCCCAGAGAAAGCAAACCAAAGTAGGAATAAATTCCTTACAAGGTCTTTTCTGGCTTTGCTTGGTGACTCTATTTCTTTTGCAGTGATCAGTGTAGTAGCATACATTGGGTTGTCACTGGGTAGAGCTGCACATATCTCTTGGAAGGAGTCCATGACGTGCCCCCACATACCATGAGTATGTTGTTGGATAGAGCACAGGGAAGCACAGTGAGGAGCACAGTATGGCCAGCCTGGCAGGATGGTTCAGACTTGTCTCAGAAGTTCAGGGATATTGCAGCAGAGTCATGACCAGCCAAAGATGTTTACGCCTGATGTAAGTATATATCTCATTTCCTATAGATATCAAAGTGAAAAGCATAAAAATATTTAAATGCTCTAATTAAGAGTGTAATTTCCTAGCAATGCTTAAACAACTACTTTTCTTTCTTCTTTGTAGTCAGTTGATAATTGTGACATTTTTCTTGGCTTTAACTGTGTGTCCCTGAAGGCAAATTAAAGACCCCCTGTGATTAAAACAGTGGAAATCATGTTGAAATGACATTAACAGAGATTCTTATTAAAAGTTGGCCCCTGCTGCTTGTGGTTTCAAGACACAATACTTCTTTAGCAAATTTTAAAATACAATTACATGATGCCAGACAACTAAAAACTATGCTATAGCACAAATGTTAAGTGAGAATTAGAGAAGTAATTATGGACTGTCATAATACCTGGAAGAAGTGCTAGTAGATTGTTTAATATTACATTTAACAGATCACTGGTTTTGTTGCTGATGTAAAGCAGATCTCTTGGCATACTATGATTGTATGCAAAAGAATAGTGTGTGCTACTATACTGTTTTAAACTTTGCAAGACATTTATGTAGTGTTACAAAAATACACAGCATTTATGTAATATTACCAAAATGCTGGTGGAAATATAATGCAATGTCCTTTGTACTCCTCTGCCAGAACAGTATTTTTAAATAAGTACTTAACGTGACATGTGTCAGAAGAAAGTGAAAATGCTATTTTCCCAAAGCCAGTTAACGCTTTCTCTTGAATCAGCAGCTTGTGCTTGTCTTGTAACTTACACAACAATTCTGTTTTTACCTCTACAGCTTATTATCCTTTCCCTTTCAGGCAATTGCGAAAGCCAGAAAATGGCCTTTGTGATGATGCCACTGAGATTTAGAACATTAAAGCAATCTCATTATCAGTTTGCATCCCCAGTTGGAAATCGGAGATTGTTCAGCACATCAAACAGTTGAGTTGGGGCATGTAATGTGCAGCCCAAGGGCCAAGTGAGACCTGCTGAGTCATATAATGTGGGCTCCAGCTGCCCTCCTCCTGTAGCCGAAGGATGAGGACAAAGCAGCAGAACTGATTGATGCTGCTAATGAACTTGAACGACAATGAATTATTTCCCATCTGCATAATGTGGAAGGTGAAAGTACAACCAAATAAGGTTCTGTGCTCTCATAATAAATATCCGTGGTTTATATAAGTGGCTCTTTGTAAGTAGCCTGTGTACTTTTGGGTTTGCTGAAGGTAAGCCAATGCTGAAATTAGTGCATGGGGCTAGAGGCTACTGTATCAAGTGTGAGTTGCTCTTAGCTTAATAGCAACAGAAGAGGACCACTAGGAACTTGCTTAGTACAAATTCTGTGGTAAACTCTTTGTTACATGAGCAGAAAGGGAAGGAAAGAACAATTCCTGCTTCAAAAAGTTGCTTCTTACTCCCTCAAACCTTGGATCTTAGCCACTTGGTCCAAGTAAAATCCCCACTGCATCAGTGAGATGAAGGCCTCTTCCTGATGGATCTTCAGTTTGTTGCATAGGCTAAATTTTATGCTGTGAAAAGAATTTCAATTATTTTATAATTGTTTCTGAGTTGCTGGGAAATAAGCTCTGAATCTATCATTATTTCATCCAGCTGTGTAAATGAAATATGTAATTGATATAAATAATGTTTTTGTCTTACACAGTTTCAACAAAGATCTATGAGAGTTTAAAATTCAGAGGGCTCTTCTGTGGCAAAGTTCTAATAATGCATTCATTAGCAGGAAATTACATTACAGTGTTTGTGGGGTTTACTTCAGTGAAATTAGAAATTCTTTGTTGGTAATTTCGTCTTGATGTTACTTCTCTCTATTTGGTTTCTCCAAAATGATGCTTTTCTAAAAATCAGCACTAATACAGTAGCTAACCTTTCTTAATGATATTTAAGAAAATGCTGAGATACAGCCAAATAATTAATCTTTGAAACCTTGTATTTTATCCAAAGTTTCTAAAGCTCTCCACAACTTCAAGCACATTCTTTTTTTTTTTTTTTCCACAGATCTCATCTTTACATTGGCAACAGAGATCTTGAAATTATAAGAGGTTTAACTGAGTGACATATGTATAAAGTGAAGATCCTTTTTTACCTGAAAAGAAGGCACATATAGGTACTGCCCAAGCATTTGCATGAACCTCACAACGTGGGTGGGATTATGTGAACATGCTCTCCTGAAAAGTGCACAAACCTTTACCCAAAGTAGCACTCAGATTTTGTTTGAGGATTGTGGAGAGCTATTTGATGTTGTTTTGGTTCCTTTGTTTGTTTGTCTTTATAAAAATGGCAAAAATGTTCCTGATAAAATCTGAGGTTGTACCACCCTGAAAATTCTGGAAGAAGGGGTCTGTGTTGTTCTGTGGACTACTGGGGAGTCACAGATGAGAGCTGCCAGAAGGTCAGCTCCTCCCATAATATGAACTGCATGAGAAGCTAAGGAAGCGTGAACCTTGACTAGCAGAATCGTTTCAAAAGATGAGACCAGAAAGCATCTTTCTGTGTCCTGGTAGATTTTATTTCCGTAAATCATTGTTTCATTGTCTCCTAAAAGTACAATTGTCCTGAAAATGTTCACATCTTGTAACTATTAATTCACTTTAAGTTTTATTTTATTTTGTTATTTATGATGTTTGGGAGTTTTATTTTGCACTTGTTGTTGACAATCATGAGGGATAAATAACTTAAATTTCCTAAACATTAAAGCTGAAATTTTCTTCCGATCTCTTGACTCCAGGAGCTCAGGTCAACTCTGGCAGATGCTTAATAATTTAGTCCTAATAATTGCTATGATTTTCTCTGTTACAGTACCTTCAGTGAGAATGAAAATACGAATTACTAGCTGTGAATGAGTATAGATCCAGTGTTGTCCTAAATCCCTTTTGAGCTGCTCATAAAAATAGACCTTAATACTATATGAATAAATCAGTTGGGGATTTCTTTCCTCTGGATAAATTGTAGTGCTGGAGAAGAATGTCATCTATAAACCTAATAGGGGCAACAATGTTTTGTACCACCCCATTAGCAGTTATATTTGTTGATACATTTAAATGACTACAATCTGCTATGAAATTAACTTTAAAGTGAAGATAACTTCTGAGATCAGTGTATGATTTATGTGTTGTCTGGTTTCACTCTGGATAATACTTCTGATGTACTTCGAAAACTGCAAACAGTAAAGCTAAACAAACTTCAATTCCTAGAGATGTATTCTAGTCATGATCAGAAATGTTATAACCTACAGAACAAAGACTAAATGAATCAGAGAATGATATTGTTCTTGAAAATATTCATATAACTTTTTTTAGTTAAAAATCCTGAGAATAAACTACAGTACCTCAGAGTTTTTGTCTGAGTATGCACTTTGCAGTATGAAGACTGGTTGGATGGCCAGCTTGCTGCCATCAGTAATTTGTGTTGTATTTTGCCTCAGAATCCTAAAACAGGTGTGAATTACATTGTTCTGAGTAACGTTTTGGGGCAGAAAACACTGGCAAAGCATAAAAGAATTCAACAAGCTACATATCAGCTCATCAACAGCACAATACAACAAAACAGAGAGATGTTTTATTAACTTTTCAAGTGGCTTGTTCCACTGTTCTGAGAAGGTGTTCTTTGTTTAAACTTCATTGAGGCAGGAGCAGTCTCCAGAAGCAACAGCCACCAAATACAAGAGAATCCATTTTTGTTGTTTTTAGCAGTAAAGGATGTCATAGAATGAAGGTAAGCATTATGAATGGCACAGCCTAAAAGCCCCTCAAATTAAAAAAAAGAAAGGATGCAAACCTCTTATAGATGAACGTGCCAGGAAAATAACACTGTGAAAGTAATATCTTTCTCTGAACAAAGAGAGCTCTTTGAAAGTAAAAATAAAGAGATATAGCAAAGCAATAAATACAATGAAGACATCAAAAGAACTCACCAAAAGTGATTATATCAACTCAAAAATATTGAATATTCTAAGGTGCAAAACAGATCAAAGGCTTCTTAAAGATATCAAAGGGGAAGCCTATGAGGATACTAAGAAGCAAAAATAAATTAATGAAAACTTGTATACCACCATTTACAGTGGAAAATGGAATACAGTAATCTAGGATCAGCCAAACCGTTTGGTACCGATAATCCCTTCATCTTTTATGAGCTGAAATTAAAATGCAATATACATAAACCCTGAAAATTCGATTGAGTTTGTGGTCGCAGTTTGTAAAAGCCTAACCTGCAAATTAATTAAACTTCTTTGAATGTCAGAATAAAAGTAATAGAGAACAGGAAATCAATGACAGGATATCTAAACGTCAGGGAAATCTCTGACTCGGATTTAGAAGAATTGGATGAAGAACTTCACTGGAGTAGTTATCCTGATGCCAGTTAGTAGGCAAAAAGATAGATATTCTAGTTTTTAAATTAGAGTCTGTGTGACCATAAGTAATCTAGAATGTGCTTCCACATCTTTTTGGTATTCACAAACTGAGAGTACAACATTTGAGGGTCTCATAGACACAAACTATTCCTTTGAACTTGGGTCATGACAAAATCCCACTTAATGTTTCTCACTGAGACAGTTCATATGGATTCTGGGTTTTTCTTTCCTTCAGGGCATTCTGTCTCTTTTGCTTTTCTGAGTATGTGGATACCCAGTACGTGATAAAACTGAGGCCTCTGCAAGGTTAATTCAGCAATCAATGTTACTCATCAAATCAATTGCCTGGGGGGGACAAGGAGGAGGAAGTTCACTTCGCACTGTTTCAAAGGTACTAACGGTTTGTACAGGTTTTATAGACCAAAGAACTGCTGAAGAGAATTACCTGAGAGCCATTCTTAGAGGCTGAGGCAGCCTGTAATGCTCTATCTGATAATAACCAGATTATAGCTCCACAATTCCAACAAAGAAACATAAGTGATATGAAAGTATAGCGAGTATCAATTTGCCCATTATCTCTAATGAAATTAAATAATGCATATGGGACCGCACATTTGAAGAATAAATTCATATTAAAATTCTTAACAGCGTAAAGATTAAGGCAATATGATTTTTTAAAGCTTTCATCCAGGGAAAAATAGCTTACTGCTTGCTTTAAGTAAGATTAGCCACAAAAATCCTATAGCACATTTAGAACAAAGTCTGAGTGGCAACAAGCAAATATTTTAATGTGGAAAGATTTTTGTTGGTTTTAATTAAGCAATGATGCTTTCATTGAATGCCTTAAATCTTTAATTATTGCCCCAAAGCACTGAGCACAACATGCCTTATTTACTGAGTTGCTGTGAAATACAGTTCAATATTTTCCTATAAATACTTCATATAAAACCAACACAATGCTCTCACTGGAAACAACTGCAATTATCAGTACTGTAGGTTTTTCCTGAGGTACTTCAGGGCCTGATGTGAGCAGCACGGAAAGCATTTTAAAGGATGCAGTGACTTCCTTGGGTTCAGAGTGTTAGCACTTGTAATAGTTACATGTTTTCCTGTGATTAATACTGACTTAAATCTGTCACCTGTGAGAGGCTTTGAATGTATAGCTATATATTTGGATTCCAGGAGCTTTCTGGACCTCTTGTGGTCTTTCCAGCAGATATATAAGTTCCTTATAGAGAGAGTGGTGAGGTGCTGGAACAACTGCCTAGAGAGGTTGTGGATGCCCCATCCCTAGAGGTGTTCAAGGACAGATTGGATGGGGCCCTGGGCAGCCTGGTCTAGTACTAAATGGGGAGGTTGGTGGCCCTGCATGTGACAGGGGGTTGGAGATTCGTGATCCTTGAGGTCCCTTCCAACCCTGGCCATTCTGTGATTCTGTGATTTTGTGTGGGCTCATCTTGAGGCAGATAGCCATCTCAGAAGGTACTGCACATGGCTTCTTACCCAAGCACCCAGGAACTCCATGCTGGCAGAAGAAGAAGGATAAAAAGGGGACCAACAACTATGAGGAGAGATCTCTGACATGAGAAGCCTCATGACCTGCCTCTCTCCCTCCTGGTCTTGCTCTGCACTCTACCTGCTTGCTGTCCAGCTGCTGCTCTCCCCCTGCACTTTTGCCTCGGACCACCAGAACGGCGTCCAATGGGATGCTGCTGGGCCTTGGTGGTGACTATCCCTGCTTTAAGTAATTCTTGCTTCTTTCCTATTGTCTGCTTTCCCTTCCCCATCACCCTAATTCATAATAGTGTCTGTCCTTCCCCCTCCATCTCCCTGATTAAGATTTGTAGTAAACTGGTCAGACCAACATTTGAACCGTTGTTTCTTAATCTCACATCAGGTATACATATATTAAAAGAACCTCTCTCCCGCTGATAAATTGGAGCAAGACACATGGTTGAGATTCCCATAGGAGTTCAGCACTCTTGCATTCCACAACAATGTTGATTTTCAGCCCAGATCAGTATTGTCATGGGTCTCAGAGAGCCAGTACTATGCTACTAATAAATATATGTTTATGAATAGCTACAGAGATAGAAAGAAAAGATGAGGCAGGCAAGAATGCAGACTTTTATCTGGAGGTTTCATCTTAATCGTAGAATTAAAGCCTGTAGCTGAAATATATGAAGCAACTCTCCCTAAATTCAATTGTCTTGTGGGCTACTCAGTAAGGCATATGGAAGAGGAAGGAAGCAGGTGTAGCATCACTACTTGCATGTAGGTACCTCATCAGTGTGCACATATGTGGAGGCTCATTATTCCAAGCTTCCCTGAGCTGATGGGAAATAAATCACGTACTCAGGCTGTCTTAACAGTATGTACCATTTTTCTGATGTAGATTGTTAGCTGGATGAGTAGACTTCTGTCCAATGAATGTTTTTTGCCTCCCTGAAATAGGACAGTTTGTGACAGGTTTACCAAAGGAAATGGATGAGATTAGAACAAATCTACATAAGATGATGAGAACAGTAAGACATAATTTTTTTTTAGAATGGCACCTGATGTAATCTCATTGTCATACAGGCCATTTCTGAAATTTCACCAGGTAAATTCCTGCAGATGTATCTCAACAACAGTGAAGGAAATCTCTAGCTCAGTTATGTTTTTAGAGACCAGACCTGAAGAGATAAAAGGCCAGAGCAGCTGGAAGCAGAGCACGAACTTTTGGCATTGATGAGGATTAATGCTTGGATGGCTGAGGGCAGCCTATGGTTCTGCACAGTATCCACAGTCTGCAGCCTGGACTCCTTCTCCAAGAGCTACTTCCCCAACTCATCTGAGTGTGAGAATGTGCCTCTGTCATTACTTTTCTGTGGTATACCCCTTCTGATAAAATCTAGATTCCCTGGCTGTAGGAAGGGGAATTTATTCTGTTAATCACAGGTTAAATTCAAAGGTTCCTATTTCTGCTGGCATAAGTTAAGATGATAGATCCATTGTGCAGAAAATTTGCCAAGTGGGAAGTTGTAACAGGAAAAAACAGCTGCTGTTTTTCCTATTAAAAGCATGGGCCTAATATGGAGCCCAACTGTGGTCTTGTTTTCCTTTCCAGGCAGAAAGCCCAAGAGTGTGTGAAAGCATCAGTACTGGCTGATTGTGACACAGAACTTACTTCCAAGAAAATCTTGGAGGTTTATTTATTTCTCAAAGATGTATCTCATAGAACATTTGGGTGGTCCATGTTTGCAATTTTACCTTCTAGATGATGTTTTCTTTCCACAAGAGCAAAGAGAAGGAATTTTATTCTGCAATTCAATGAGGTTTAGTATTTTTACTTAGATGTTACTTATTGGGTTTTCATGAAAGAAAGAAAAACATGGAAGAGGTAGGAAATTTACCTTATATGTATAGGGCTTGTTTATACAGTCCCTCACGACCAGAATCAGCAATGCATCTCATAAACCAAACATACCTAGCAAATAAATTTTGTGAAGAAAATCACCTTATCAAAAGCCTTAATAAAAAGAAAAAAAATCATTTAATATCCTTAGTGATCTTAAGACAGTGACTCATGCAGAACAATGACAAGAAAAATAGCTGTTTTGAGACATTAGAAGTTTTCTATATCATTTTGACAATAAAGCTTTCTGAACTCTCTGGCTCTGCTTTCCTCAGGACTTTCAACTTTTTACAAGATCAAGTCCAACCTAGAAGACATAATGCTACTACATGTTATATCTTGTTCATTTAAAGATAAAGAAATATAATCTTCTAGAAATCCTGATAACATTAACACAGAGGAAACTAAGATGCAAGTTTACCTTGGGATACTTGTGCCTTATGCTGCTAGAGATGTTTTTTTCCTTCCTTGGGGGAAATGTTACCACGTGCTGTGTGGGTAACTTGTCCCCAACCAATTTCCAGAACAGTATCTAACATCAACCTGTGAAAGTTTCCTTGCTTGAAATTAATTAGTAACGTTCACTACAGCAAAGGATATCTTGGGCCTGATTAGTTGTCCATTGAAATTAAATGGTAGTCTTCTATTCATTTCATTATACGTGACATTAAGATAGTATCCAGGAAGCGTATCGGTTTTGAATGCATTACTGTACTGAAAAAGTGTTTTTCTTAAGCTTTAATTACTTCTATTTCTTGAAGACATCCATCAGTCTGAAGCATTTATTTTATACTGATAAAGAAAAACATTATTTACTTTTAAAATGACTTATTCAGCTCTGTCATATGCATTTTGCTCCAACTACTTTAAGTGTTCTATTCAAGCTCTTCATTTTACCATTGTGTGTACGAATTTTTATGTGTTTTTATTTGAGAGAGACCAAAATGTACCATAGGTAGATAGTTGCTAGTGCCTATCTCTGCAATCTTAGACAAAGCCTAAGGTGTTGGTTTTTTTTCCTGAAAAAGTAAACATTGTTATTAATATGTAAATCCATTGTGCCAAGGGTGCAAAGCTATTGATTACATTTATATCTGAATTTTGGGGAGTGTTATAAAAACACATTAGGCATGTTAGTAATAAGAATATGATGATGCTTGTGATTTTTATTTGAAGCACTTAGAATTGCACTTAGAATTATTTGAAGCACTTTGATTTGTATTTACATTATCATTTGCTGGAAAATATTTGAGAATTCAGTAGTTAAATTTTATTCTTTTACAGAATAAAAGAATTACAAGAAAATAACCGCTTGGAAAAAATGTTGGACAGGAAGACCAGTCCAGTTTTTTTTTTTTTTTTGTCCAGTTTTACTCTTAGGCTTTTATATTATGTAGTCTTTATACAAAAATATAATTTTATTTATTTATTTGTTTGCTTTATTCCAGGATCAAACTGTACTGTTTCAAAATACAGTTCTATCTTTGATAAGTCTTGATGGAATTTTCTGGCTTAACTGAAAGTTGGGTAGTTTTGTTATGCTCCGATTTTATTTGGAGAAGAAGGTGTGAGAGAACACGCTCTGGTGGTAGTTTTAGCTTCATCTGAACTTTGAAAGTTTGACAGCTTTCAAGATGACTTGTAACCTTCTTGTAGAAACTTATTATCTCTAAAAAACATCAGAAAATTGTTTGGTTAGTTCCCTGCATTAACATCCCTGAGCATGTTTGTGTGAGTCACAGGTTGATGACCTACATCTATCTCGTAGTGAAACAGCTTCTGTTTTACAAAATCTATCATCACAGCTGGCCTGACACCATTTCTTGAAGTGTTATCTGTGACATGAAGGAGCAGACAAGGAACTGGTGTCCTCTTTTGTTCCTCTGAAATAATAGATAATATCTGAAATACAACCACAGAGCAGGATCTAAACACTTGCTTTATTGCCCCTGTGTGGCCTCAGATTTGAGACCTCTTTTATAATGCCCATCTGTTTGAGTACAAGAGGATAAAAAAAAACTATAGATCACTAAAATTTTCAGTAATGTTGCTGTTCTTCCATGGAGAGTTGTGACAACTGATGTCTTTTTTTTTTTTTGTCTTTGGGCCAAGCATTTGATGTCTTGATGAAATAGCACTGTGCAGAAATGTAAACAGCATGCTCACTCTTAGCACATCTGCCCTCTGTATTGGAAAATTATTGTTCATTTTGTATAGAAATTAATAGCTGCAGAACATAAGAACATGTTTGATTTGCTATTGTCTGTGCAAGGAGGTTTTCAATATCAACTTTTTTGGACATGAGATATTTGTGTTACTGGACACTTAACCTACAGAATCTTATTTTCAGGTGCTTCACATTTTGCTCAGATGTAATTACTTGACCTGAATTGGGAAAATTCTGAAAGTATTCATTCATTAGCATAGAAAAAATATTTACCAGATTGAATTTAAAATAATCAATTCTGATTGTTAAGTAAGTGACTGTTTTGGCAAAGAGGGTCTGCTGCATCATGGCTGTGCCCTTTGCCTTCTATTGAAAATTTGACCCCATTTATCCAGGTTCAGGCTGCTAAATGCAGATTTTAATTTTTTTTTTTTATCATGACTGATCCCTAAAGTGTTTTCTAGCCATTGTATGTCTCATTTCTTCTAGTGAAAATGTTGCTTGCTCCTGGCTGAAAGGGGAAAGGAGAGGAAAGCTGCTTGACACATGTGCCAAGGGAATAAGAACTAGATCTGCTTGGAAAATAGATGTGTGGAAGAACTAGAGATAAGAAACCACCGTAGAGGGTATTGTGGCAAGAATCTAGGAAACCAATAGAGTATCTGTATAACATTCTGAAGGGAGTTACAAGTATTTTGTTCCTGAATTCTGAGTTGGCCAGGCATTAAGTTAATTGCGTCAGTATGCCTCAGCTAATAAATCCTGCCACAAAATAAATGAGAATTAATTGGGTGCAGTATCTTAGATTAGATAAAGTAGACCTGGGACGTGGGGAACTTAGTTCATCAGAATAAGCTAAGATAACAGGGAGTAAAGTTTTAAGAGGTTCTGGAAAATAAAGTCAGAAAGGGATTGAAGACCATATATATGGTCAGAATTTACAAATGAAAATATTTTTTACATTTATCAGTGTCTCAGTACTTAAGTCTGTAGCATAACCTTTTTAGTTTAGTTTAGCACTGGGTATATGAATACATATGCATATGTACCCTTCAAAATCAAGTCAGCAGTAGCAAAGTTTCTGCAACTTTTAAAGAGAAAAGTGGATTTATATATTCACATAATTTAGGATTGCAACTATATGACAATGGATGTATAAAAAGTATATGAGAAACTGAAACACTGTGAAATCTGGCTTTATCATTATTTTGCTGTGGAACCATTTGGTTTTATTTCCTTCTTATGGCATGATATATTTAATTTCCAGGACTCTTCTGCCTACGTGTGGTGAGTTCTTTGTGAGGAAGACTGATACAGAATTTCACTGTATGGCTCCTAATTGAGTAACTTACTGTTACTCTTAAGTTATAGTACCATTCTACATAAATTGCTCTGAAAGTAATGCTTCCTATTTATTTCCTATTTATGGAAAGTACAACAGATACAAAGAACACAATAGCACTATTTGATAGAGCAAATTCCCAGCTACAAAACACTACTTTTCATCGTGGTCACTATTATTAGCTGATTTGTGCAGATGAACTGATTGAGATGCTCTCCATCTTATGGCCACTTCTCTGGTGATCTGGAACATAGCTTATCTTTCATGCTCCTGATACCATTGCTGAAATGCATCACCCGCTGTCTCGTGCTCACATCCACTGTTTGGTCTCCATGAATGTTCAGCAAGCATCAATAAATATCAGGGGTTTATTTTTCCAGCATGGAGGAATTCAGTTCACACCTTTGCTTCATACACATTTCCATGGCAGATGCAAATTTGTCAGAATGCCCCTCTGCTGTCATCAGTCATATGGCGACAAAATATAATGGAATATTGGCAGGAAGGTTCAACCTCTACTGCAATACTATCAACATCCATGTCTAATATTGTAGGCCCACGTAATAAAATGGGAGGCATTAATTTTGGATCAGCTCTAATAAATAAAAGAATACTATTGTCTTTTATGTAAAAAAACATAAACATTTGTGCTGGTGTGTAATTGAAAAGTATTATACAAATTAATTACTTGTAATATAATATTCGAAGATACACGGTATTTTTTCAGGAATTTTATTAATAATTTAGAAAAGGGACAAAATATTTCATGATAGTTTATGAATAAATCTCTATTTAGGTGTATTTGTGTATTTAGGAGTATTAGATGTATTTGTAAGATTTTAAATGCATTCTTGTAAAGATACTTAATATGGAGATGCACCTCACATATCTCTCAAGCCTAAATATTGATGGGTAGTTTTCTCATTTTTTTTAACATGAATATTCATAACCCACAAAAGATTATGACAGAAATATCATTCTACATGTAGTCATACAGCAGTTTTGCCAAAGTAAAGTCATAGAACTTTAACAGTAATAATAAACTTAACTGATATTTTTTCAAAATCAGGACTGTATACTTATACTTCTCTACTGTATATTTGAATCTTGTTTTCTAGGCACTATTACATATTTTATTTCAGTCTCCCACTGCAACCAAGTCATGAATACATTCCAGGACTTCAGTCAGTAACATGTCATAACAGCATAGCATGCTTATAAAAATTTACATCACATACTGATAACTGGTATTCACTAACCATTTGCAAATAGAATGACTTCTATTTCCATACAACACATAGCTAACATGAAAATTAGTGGTCATTTCTAAGATAAAGGTGCTATTGATTTTTATTTCTCAGTCTTTATCAGCTTAGGAGCCAACAGTCTGGGTGCTGGAACTTTGCCATAATCTCTGTGGGTCAATATAGTCAGAAATTAGACCTAAAAAATATTTGATGTAACTTTTACCTGTCAGGAATGTATCTGAATTTCCAAATTTTTCTTTCTTCTGTTTTCCTGATGGCATGCTTTCTATGAGGTCTGAATTTATTTTTCATGAGAGTTCTTTTTTTTTCTTTTCTTTTCTTTTTTTCCCAAAGAGAAATCCTTGCTTATTCTTCCGTGGGTCATAGCTGGGAATTTTTCCTCTTGTATTACATCAAGAAGCGTAGCTGCTCAAGAGGTTTATAAATTCTAGACCCTTTCACCAAATGCCTCCATGGTAGCATGGATGGCTGTGAGAAAAAGCCTGCTGGACTCAGAAATGTATTGATGTTAAAAGTTCTCTGATGATATCACTGCATGCTTATTCAGGAAATGAAAAACTTCATAGCTACAAAGATTTCTATTATAGTCATTTGATCCCAGAAAGATGCTGGTTCGTTTTTGTTTTGATCTGGTTTATTTCTTTGTTTTCCCCCCCTAGATTCTCTTTTGTTCTGTTGGTCTGTACCCAAAATATCGTTTCTAAGTCCAGGTTTGAGAGCTGTGTTCAAGGGTGAATCGTACCAAGGAACGTGAATCTCTAGCTATTGTAACAATGTTGATAGAAATGACTTTAACATTTCTCCCATTATAACTGACTCCCCGACATAGTACCACTCCATCTCTGTGAGACAGAGAACACATATACAAAATATAGTTTTCTTTCACAGGATTGTTCAGAGAACCAGCACATAAAAATTGAACGTGACTTTTCTGATGCCAGCATGAATACACAAGCTACAGCTAAAGTGGTGCTGAGAGGATTTTACCTAGTGGTGGGGCACCCAGTCATAGACACAAAAAGCTGTAGCTTTTATTATCACTCAATTGTTAATGTGGCCTTTAGGTGTTGCTAAAAAGTTATTCTTGAAAAGTTCAGATTTTGTAAGATTTCTGTTAGATGTATTGTCTTACTCAGAACTTCAATTGAAAATCATGGAAGGTCCTTTAGTTCATTAGCTGAAGACAGTTGTTGGTAACAGAGAGATTAATATATGCTTGATTCTAATTCTTGGATGCCACCACAACTGGAGTGGCATAAAAATGCATCATACATAAAATATAAATTAAAACAAGTGAATAATTATTAACTACATCACCCTAAAGGCAGGCAGCATTTTAATATTAGAGTCTAGTAACAGTGCATGAATTAAGACGGATTAATTTTTTCTGAGGCAGTTCAGAAGTATTTAGCCTTTATTCTGCCCTTATTTAAAATGCCTCATATAATACTTCTCAGTATTTTACATAATTTAAGGTTTTATAGCACATTTTGTTCTCTCCCTATGAGATTCTTCAACATGCTGAAACTCTAATGTTTGGAGAGATTATGATTTGTAGATCTAGGACAGGTCATTTGTTTTTTGGCTTTGCATCAGTAATCTGTAGTATCACTGACTGTTAAGGATCAGCTTCCTCAGCTAGGGAACTACTTTGTCTGTCGAAACAGAAACACACTTACATCTATATATGTAGATGTGTATACAGGTGAAGATATTCTGAAACTGCCTGAGCAGTAACCACAGTTATTTGATAGTTTAGCATCCAGGAGTCACAGAAAATGCTTATATTCTCTTCATTTAATTAGGCAGCAAAGGTGCAGCAGAAAGTGGTGTCTACTCCTTTGGCAGCAAATCAGAAAAAAAAGACTCTGATGTTGTTAGGAAATAGAAAATATGCATGAATGACATGCACTTTTTAGGACATGGGGAAATTGGTTTGGAGGCTGCTGACCAACACCAGCAAAGTGTTTAACAATATTTGAAGCTATTTAAATGGATTTAGCTGTAAAGCCAAAAATAAGTGTATCTGAGAGCTTTTCTAGATTGGGCTAGTATTTTTGCAGGAAGCTGCAATTATCAAAAAATGAGGTCCTTACTGGTCTATTTTAACGAATATATAGGTGTGATGACAAGCCTGTGTAGATGCAAAGAATTTGTTATTTAAGAAACAGAGAAATAGAAGGAGATATAGAGAAAATGAAGAAGAGGAGAAGTAAAATAGAACACTTAGTAATTATGGAAGTTTCAGAAGAGAGTAGAAATCATATTACCACGTTAGTGCCATTATTAAGCCTTTGATAAAACACTAGATGTGGGTATTACCACAAGATAGCCTGGATTAAAGCTATTAGCAGAGCACAGAAACACCACTTCCACCTCCTGACTGCATCTGTCAGTGTATCTTTTGATCCTGCTTTGTAACATGTCTCCTATTTCAGTTCTGGACTTCTGTGCCTTTCCTCCACAGAGCCTTCCAACTCTAACAGATTACTTCAAAATATGTAGTAGCTTTGTGATGTGAACAAACATCTACTGGGATCAGATTCTTTAAAGTATATATGAATAGTAAATTAGTTAGATGGAGCTCTTGTATGCCTGAAAAGTGTTTCAGTTCCCTCAGCATGTGAGCTTTATCTACATTAGAAAGCAAATCATAATCAAAGAGCCCTACACCGGCTTTATATTTTGACCTTGGGCAAGTCACTAAGGCCTTCTGTGACTCAGTTTGAAGCTCATATTCCAACATGTGCAAAATACTAATGTTTTGTGCATCAAGATGTACATTCATCAGTTCCTGAAGTTTTTTTTTTTCTTTTTTTCTGTGTAGAAATATGAATCTTAGAACTGCCTTTTATTTTTTTCCTAAAACCTTTTTATTATTTTTGGCTAGCACTGTACACAATATTTTTGCACGTGTTTCCAATCCCTATTCGCTACTTCAGTAAAAGAAATTCTTCTGTTTACAACATGGAGGTTCTGAGTTGTACCTCTCTACCTAAGGATGGCCCTCATTGGGTTTTAGTCCTGGCTATAACAGCTTCTGTGACCCCAGAGTTCACAGCCTGTCTCTGTTGTCTATGAATGCTTTTCTTTCTCCTGTGGGAAGAGCAGCATACTTTTTATTTTTTCTGGAAAAGACCAAAGAGACTTTGTTTTAAACCAACTTTCCCACCCTTAAAACTGTATCTGAGGTTTTTTTGAATAGTTCTGCACCCCATAGGTTGAGGTGATTAAAATACTGAACTCATTTGATGGTCCCATATCAGCAGACCTTCTACTCCTGAACACTGTAGAATTATTTAACTTTAGGAAGCACTTGTGCTGCTGTTATCTATCCTTATTCCTTTCTTTTCTTTCTTCCTTCCTTTCTACCTCCCATCCCCAGGTGTTTCTAATAGCAATTACTCTTTTTCAAAATCTGATTTCTAGGAATAGGAATGTGGAATAAAAGCATATCCTCTGCAAGATTTGCTTAGGTGGCTTCACCAGTTCCAGAGAAAAGACAATCTTCTATTGAATAGCATCTCAAACATTTGAAAATACCAAACCCAAGGAGATGTATCCAAAAGGAAATCAGGAATCCAATTTTCCTAAGATCTCCATCAGAAAGCAGCAGAGGAATGTGGCTCTCCATCTTCACAGGACATGGATAACAAGGTAAGTAGTTTGGACATGATAAAAGCATGAGTTGTTAAGCAACTCCTAAGGACAGTAGTGTAGATGATGCAAGACTATCCCTTTCTGATTTTTCCTACAGAGCACTAGTGGGAATATAAATGATTTCTCCCTTCCCAGAGAGCTGCTTGTTATGAATTCCAAAGCTCACAGAGATGGGTCTGAAGATCATGTTTCCTGCATTTAGAAAGGGAAGTTAACTGGTGTTTGAATCAGATTTCTTTTGGCTGTAGTTCTGGTCTGGTCTTAAAAAATAAATCAAAAAAGGACTGTTGTTGTAATGTATTAAATTATATGTAGGGTTAATCAGGAACAATTTTAGAAACTGATGGATCCTGTTCCTTCTTTGCCTACCCAGACTTCCTGGAATTTCTGATTTAGCATCTTGACATTTTCCCCTGTTTTTTAAGCCTTTCAAATATTCTTCTTCGGTTGGGTACAGTTTTTAAAATTTCTGATATGCTTGTCTCAGTTGTGTCAGTGCACAAAGGAAATAATCCTTGATCTTTCCAGAGAGCCTATCCCAGCTAAGAAGATAAGTTGTGTCTGGGATCAAGTGTTCAGACTACAACTGTCCAGACGAGCTGATTTGTGACATCATGCCTTCTCTCTGAAGCTTGTAACTTCAGTTATTTATCCCATTATTAGCCTCTCATAATTCCTCTGCCTCTCAACACTGCCTAATTGTACATTGGCTTTTCAGCCAGTACTTTTAGCTTTATTCTGACTGCAGGGGCATCGTCTAGTTTAATCAGTACAGTTTTTACATTTGCTTGTCTTTGGAACACAGTTTTTATAGAAATTAAAAAAAAAAAAATGGACAAAGAATAACTTATAAGACATCAGTGCTCTAAAACACTTGATGAACAGTAATATTTGTTTGCTTGAATTCAGAGATTATTTTGTTTCTTTTTCTTGTCTTTCACTAGGTAGTGTGTACAAATATTCTTCAAAAAATATGTATTGTCCTGTAAATAACACTGTTGTGCTTGTAGGGTAAATTTTCCTGGTTCTTTGTGTTTTGTTGAGGTAAATAGAGGACTTACACTTTTTTTACTTGATGGAAAATTCATTTTAATTATTCTAACTTAACTTGGATTGTCAGTTTAAATTCACCTGCTGAGTGCTATCAACTGGTGCTGGCATCTGTACTCATGCTTGAAGATGTCCATATTCATTACTGGATTTCTTTAGCTTAACAAAACTTAGAATTAAATGCAACCCACAAAGCAAGCATTTATGCATTTAGAGCTTTTGCTGCTGAAGGAAAGTATTGTTTCATGCATTAACAGTCCACTCTGATTATGGAACTCTGTCTCTTTCTGGTGGGAACCACTGTAAGAATAACATCATTACCATCTGTGTCCTCAGCAGAGACTTCATATCTGAACGTTTAGCATTTCAAGAATCCTACAGATGTTGCTATTGCATTATTCATTTAGTGAGAGACTGCCACAGCTGTGTACTTTCCTGTATACTCTTTCAAACAATCTGGCAGCAGGCTCTAATTTGAGCAGTGCAGGATATGTACCGCAGTTTCCACGGGTATTATTCTGATATATATGAATTGTGCCTGGTAAACTTACATCTCTGAAGAAGCAAAGCAAAATATTGTCACCGCACGTGGTCAATTTCAGAAGTCCAGTGATGATTTAATGGATTGAAACTGAACATGCTTCTTGTACACTTGAATGGTCTTGTGGTAGTAAAATCACCTACAAGAGCCCTTTCAAAGCTATCCATTAATTTGTCAATCAATAAATTGATAGGGTGAAAAAAGTGAATTAACAAAGAAAGCAAGAGAAATGGTGAAGGTAATGGAAGGAATGAAATGGGGGAAAAAAGAAGGGAAAAGATGGAAGAAATAAAAGGGAATGTGAAATACAGTGTGGAAAAACCTGAAAAGAGGGAAGCAAAACAGCAGAGACAAAATGAAAATGGGGAGAGAATAAAAATCAAAGGAAAATATTAAGCAAATAGTTGTTAAATTATGGAAAGAATAATGCAATTTGAATTAGCTACTATAAAGTTTATCAGATCTAAAACCAGTTTTAAACTGTTTTCTGTGAGTAAATGGTTAATATCTTGATTCTGCTGTGACTGCACATCAAAAAGTAGAGGATTGGAATCCAAATTGCCAAATGTCCTTTGAATAAGATTCTTCCCCAGGAATCTGCACAAATGGGTACAAAGCTGAGTTTATATCTACACATAGAAGCTGATATTGGAAGTTATTCAATTGCTTGAAAGCAATTTGTTTTCATAGCTTCTGACTGGGCAGCCAAATTGCAAGAAGATCCACAAAGCTCACTAAAAAGACTTTAAATCCACAGCAGTGTGTCTGAAAGTGAAAACTGACCTTACTTCAGTGATGTCTTAAGGAAAGTGGGCTGATACTTCCTGAATTTTAGGGAGCTTGTTCTCCTTTTTATTCACTAGTTAAATGTTAATCATAAAAACTTAACAAGTTCAAATGTGAACGTTGAGTGATTTCTTTGCATAATCTGTGCAAAGATCAAAGTCAGAATGTCCTCATTGTTCTGGGTCTCACTGAGAGGCAGCAATTGAAATCAGTGCTCAAAACATAATGAAAGCATAAGTCAGAATAATCACCTCTGTTGCTGACACCTAAATTAACTATCTCAATGTGGAAAATATTTATCTCATCTAACATGGCAAAGCAGCAGCTTTTGCTTGGCAAACACAGAATAGACAGATTGTAGTAACGTGAGTTTAGTGGGCAAGGGAATGCCCATAACTTTTTATTTCTGTGTCTGTCTCAAATTTTCCTTCATTTTATCTTCCCTGCAATGTGTAATCAGTGTGGGAGAGGAGAGCCATCTTCAGTTCAAATCAGTAATCAGCAGGTCTTAAGGCATATGGTCAACAATCTCTTTATCTCCCAAGAAGAACAGGAGGGCTTTTCTCCGCTCGTATAGTAGAAATCTCTTGCTCCTCCTTTGTTCTTATATTTCTCCTGTTCTTAGGGAAGCTGCCATAGGTTGTTTATTCCTGGATAAGAAGAAAAGGAATTTGTCACTGAGCATGACATATTCATAGTCACTTATTCTTGTTGGCTCTCCCATGGCATCTGGGTGCATAGACAATGTGAGTGGTGAGTCATGTTCTGTGCATGTTCACTCACTTGCAAGGGAATTCTACTTGCTTTCTCAGCCTTTGTCTGATGAGATGAAGACCCTGGGATCTTAATGTCACTGAATCCTCACTCTAGGACTCTGAAGAGAAAGCTCAATGTCATCATCCTACGCTACTGTGCAAATTTTATAATCTTCTTGGGCTAGATAGTACCTCGTGATAATTACAGAGGAGGACTGCACTATTTTAGATCTTCACCACTCCTTTTGGGTTGGTTTAATAAAGCTCTCACTTCCCAGATTCAATCTACTTGGCATAATTGTGCTTGTCTAGAGCAAAATTTCATGTATATTTGGACAGTTGTAAGAAAGCACCCGTTTGGTGCCCAGTAACCCCAGTAACAGCTATGCCAGTAGAGCTTAGTTCACATAAAGAACCAGAGAAACAATAGTTTGTCAACAGTGGCATAGAATAGTTTGATAACATCAGCAGTTTTCACTTTGTACTCTATG
The DNA here is from genome assembly GCF_987193195.1 of Phasianus colchicus. Classification (NCBI taxonomy): domain Eukaryota; kingdom Metazoa; phylum Chordata; class Aves; order Galliformes; family Phasianidae; genus Phasianus; species Phasianus colchicus. The sequence continues at coordinate 14,623,729 of NC_143439.1, read as the reverse complement.
TCCTCTTTGGATTAATCAGATGAAATACAAAAAGGTGACAAAATAATCTGTAGTATTCTGTATTACTGCACACAGACAAAAAAAAACAAACAACACAACACTTCAGTTATGTTTAGAGGAATGGGATTGCTGAAATAATAGAAAGCATGGAAAAAAGAAAAATCAAGTGTACATTCATTTTTGATATAAGAACATTCAAATTTAAATTGCAATTTAAAACATGTAAGAGGAACCGCACCTTACACAATAATGAAATAATATATGAAACTCATTGCCAGGAAATGTTACTTAAAGTATTCTTGGGAAGTATCATTATAATAATAATAGGAAAACTGACAGTAAAATGTATTACAAGGACTGCTCCAAAAGTAATACCTCCCACTTTATTATGTGATCCACATTGTCAGAGGAAGATGTTTGTGGTATGGCATTACAGGTTGATCCTTCCCATCAATATCCTGTTAGATTTTGTTGCTGTGCAATGGGTGGCAGCTGAGGGGCAGTCTGACAAAACAGTTTCTGACATAGAAGTGCAGATGAAACAAAGGTGTGTCATTGATTTCCTCCATGAGGAAAAAATGGCACCCACTGATATGCATCAACACTTGCTGAATGTATATGAACACAGTGAGGTGGTGAGTAGTGCCTTTCAGCAGTGGCAACAGTGATGTGAAAGAAAAGCCACGTTCTCCTCAGCCATGCAGATGTTTATGAGTGTGGCATGTAGGCATGTAGGCTCTTGTTCATTGTTGGCAAAAATGCTTAGCTAATGGTGGTAACCATGATGAAAAGTAGTGTGTTGTAGCAGAGAATTTGCTCTATCAAATAGTGTTATTGTGCTCTTTCTATCCATTGTAGTTTCCATGGAAATAAATTGGAAGCATTACTTTCAGAGCAAGCTACGTAGAATGGTACTATAACTGAATAGCAAAAATAAATCACTCAATTATGATCCAGGTAGGTCTTTCTTTGCTGAAATTCTGTATCAGTCTTCCTCACACAGAACCCACCACATGTATGCAGACGAGTCCTGGATATTATGTTTAATATGCTTTTCCATGAAAATTAATGAGACACTACTTTTGCAGCAACCAACATATTAGAAACATTATTTTAAGTTGATCACATTAAGGCATGCCCCTTCTAAGTATTAGATGCACAATTTTCCTATGGAACATCCAGTGCTGAACAAGAGACTGAAAGTAAGAATCATCTAATCCACAATGTACAATTGATTTCTCAAGTATAATCAGTCTAAAGAACTCCTTATAGGGGAAAAATGGGCTTCCTTAAAGGAATTCCTTCCTTTTTCAAGATAAAAAAAAAAAAAAAAGGCATTTAAAATTAATGTTTATAACTAAATGTTATAACTAAAGGTCTTCATCAAGTTTTTGTTGCTATTATTCCTGAGAACAAGACTGTATTTTTTCCCTATGAATGCTATGAAGTATTAGGGCACTGAACATACATATGGTGTTGTCATTCAGAAGGCATGCTCATTTCCCACCAGCATTATTATCGAACAGTACTTTATCCAACAGCACATTATCCATAAACCAATGTAAAATTGAAAATATAGAATTAGATAATGATGTTTAGCATGATTTTTTTGCATCTTTTCCTGCTGCCCTTCTAAAACAATTTTTTACTTCCTTTTTTATTTTTAATATTTCTGCTCTGATTTTTAATGTTTTCCTTTTATCCTTAGCTATCCATGATTCTTTGATGAAGTCTAATTTTACCAGCATTTTGTGCAGTAACTTTTGCTGAGTTTTATTAGTCAGAAGTGTACTTTGATCTTTTCTTTACATGTCCATACTTCTCAACATCAAACATCAAAAGTCCTGGAAGCCCTAGCAGTAAAAGAAAAAAAAAAAAAGAAAAAAATGTTTTAAGTGTCCATTGGAATTCAGGGAGCAAGTTCAGTTTTTACTTGTGACATTATGAGAAATCAAAAGTTTCAGAGCCTACAGACAGCTGAGGTAGAGGCCAGAATGTAATATGTATGATACTCATTATAGGGCACGGGAAAAATATCTTGCTCTGTAAGCAAGAACCCCTCAAACAACAGCAAAACAGAACTGCCAGACTGGGAGCTATGGGAAATCTGAGTGCAATCCTATAAAAACCCTAGAAGCACTTATTTCTCAGTAAGCAAATTACTAAGGATGCAGATCTGCAAATAGGTTTACAAACTCTATGTTCAGGTTATCCTTGTTTCTATGTGTTTTTTTATCTGTTTTCAAACTGTTACTGCTTTTTCAGAGCTCACATTGCATATGTATGAATTACGCTATCCAGAAACACGAGGAGTGCAACTATGAGGATAATGTAACATCATTAGTATGTAATAGGATAAAATGGCCCCTATCTAATTTCTCTTAAAAACCGAAACCTTTCCTACTTGTTTTGAAAAGATTATATTAAAAAATTAAATCTGTTCAGATCATCAGATTTTCTGATGCTATTTTTCCTCGAAGTTGTTTTACTCTCATAACAGAACATAATACTCTGGGTCTGATTCTCAGCTGAGTTAAATTGCTGTAGCTTCACTAGAAGCAACAAAATGGTGCCAATTAGAAAGATGCTCTGGAGGTACTTAGGGTTATTACAACTACAATAAAGGTGCATGTTCTCCCTATTATTTATACTGCAGTCACTCCCAGCTATGTGCTTATTACCAGGCCCCAATGTGCTAGAGCACCATAACTAGGAAAAGACATCTCTTCCAGTGTAATGAAAAGTGATATTTTCTTTTGTACATTGGTGACTAGGTAGCATGGGCATTGTGCTAGATTTTCTGTAAATAGTTGTTTGCTTCTCTAAAATAATTAATCTTGGTCTTGTTTCTGCCTCACTGAGGTGTGCTCTGTGCAGAAGTTCTTTGTGTGAATTCTGTAGGAAAACACTTCAAAAGCAGTTTAGAGGCAAGAGAAGGAGCTCTTCATTTCCACAGCTTGTTTAGAAAATGCCCAGCCTTATATTTAATAAATTCTTTCTTGCTTTGTGATTTTATAAGTAGAAGTTGGCTGACTACTTTAGTGAGGACTTGCAGTATATACTGTACATAATTTTCTTGGAAATAGTTTGAAAATAGACTAAAGGTTCTTCAGCTAATTAACACAAGTCTGTCCTTCTTCCTGGAGCTATCCAAGCAGGCCACAGAGAAATCTCCATGCAATAAGAAAAGTGGGGAGATAGAGAGATCATGCTATTGAAAGTAACTGCTTTGTTTTTGTCTTTAATTATATTTGAGACGGGCTGCATCTTCCATATGACTTCTTTCATTCTCTTGCCAAAAGGGGAGCAATAATACATTTCAGTTTTTACTTTTCAAAAAATACATGCCATTCTCCTTTTAAATGTCTGCAACATTCCAGACCTAGTTTTGTTTTCCCTTATGTGTAAGGATAGGTTGACAAATACTAAATAATATTTACTGTGCTCTTGATTATTTTCTTTTTAAAAAATACAATTCCATGCGATTCTGTCAAATTACGTACATCATTTTTCAGAATTATAAAGTAAGGAAAAATCATAAGAGTTGACAACATAGCACTGGTCTCCATGTAGATGACGATTGCTCCTACACTCTGTAGTAATGCTTGGAAATATTTAGGGCACTACATTTGCAGCATCTCTTAGGTTTTCTACATGCTTTACATGGCCTTCACTTGTGAAAAACAGTCCTGCTTTGAAGTGTCAGAGATTTTCTTTTTCATAACGATTGTTTTAAAAATTGTTGTGTCTTGTTAGCTGCAGTGATAACAAAGCCAAAAAAAAAAAAAAAAAACCCACAACAAAAAAACCCAACAAAAAAATACAGCCAGTAACAGGGTGAGTGGCGGCCCTTACCTAGCAGAAAATGTAGTCAGAATAGCAGAGGTGTTAGAATATACCATTGTGGAATACATGACAAGAAGATATGTAGAGATATGCAGAGGAATATTTATGCAGTCTTTTCTCACTCAAACTATGAATGATATCATTCTCAGATGCAGACTGTGACATGCAGCTTGCTTATAAGTTTACTTTGGACAGCATAAAATGTCTCACTGAATTCACCATTTTCTCTTCATAATATTTGGATACTCTCCTAATGTAGGACTTAAAGATCTTGCCTTCATAAACACTAAATTTCCTCAGGATTTTTGTTTTTAAAGAAAAAAGAAAAAATTACATTAATGAAATATTCAATCCCAAATCTCCTTGTTGCAGTTTGAGATTATTAAAACCAAGTAATTTATTACAAAGATAGTAAAGATTTTAATTATAAATTAACATTAAATGGAATGTTAAAGTTTGAGTAGGTTATATCCTTTGAACTTAATGGCTCAAATCCCAGGCTGCTGGTAAAGAGCATACAAGGCATCTTGGGTGAAGGGTATTCATGGATGTCTTGTAGCATTTATTAACAAGCTGCTCCTCCCATTAATAAATCCAGGGTACTGTATGTCTCTGTTAAACCCTCAAAATGAACCATTTCTTTTAGCGTTTTGCAACAGTAGCTTTCATTCTGGGATTTAAAAAACAACGGATACGTTCAGAGGGCTGGAAATCTTTTCTTATTTTAGCATTGTCTTTAGACTGCTTCACTGAAGTCAGAGATTTGAACCCAGTTCTTCCCTGAACCAAGCACTTAGCATTAAGCTGTCTGAAACCTGATTGGATTTTGTAACTCTATCATGGAAATCTGTTGCCTATCTTGACTCCCATGTTTTTGATGATGCTTTTCACAACCACCCATACACTTGAGCTAAGTGGAGAATGAAGTTCAAACTTCTTTCTCTGTGAGTAATGTATGTACCCTCTGAAAGAAGTTCTGTAGTCCTAATTCTAGTCAGAAGTCAGAATAGATACAACTACTGAAGCCTCAAACTACACTTTTCTAGGAATATCGAATGGCACTGTTTTGGTAGTGGTACTGGCCCATCATCTCTGCTTAATCCTCACAGATTCTTGATCCCAGAGAAGACTCCAATGTAGATCTAAACTCTGAGGAGTTTGCATCAAAAAAGGCTGACCCATGCTTGGTATGGTCTTGGCATATGAAATTTCCCTGTTTGAAAAGGGAGACCTGTCCATAGTACTTCAACATGAAATCAAAACGAACAGTTTACTCTCTCAAGGATGTTTAACACACTTCTGATGTGCCAGTATGAATCTATTCATGAAGTACTTTCTGGTTATACTCATTTTGCCCCTCAGTATGAGGAAATTTGCAATAAGGGTTTTAATTATTTATGACTGCCAAAAATGTAACTCACCAAAATTGAAAATACATGTGTTTCCTGTAGCTCATGTGCTAGGAAAGTCTTTTGTTGGCACTACGTGGTTGACTAGAAGAGAAAATAGGATGCAGAATTTCTTCTGACAATTAGAAAAATGAGATTCTGTTGCATTTAGAAATTGAGATTGTTCTAAAGAAGTCACTCCATAGAGCAGACACAATGCACCTTTGTGCCTCTAGTTGAGAATTCACAGCACTGAAGTAGGCTACATCACTATATGTGCTATCCTTACAATGATGCAAATATGTACTTCCACTGGAAATGCAGTGTTGTGTGTAAGCTGTTTGACTTTCCAAAGTTCAGAGCTATATCTTCTAGTTTTCACTAGAAGTGTAGCACTTGGGAGAGTCCAGTAATACTTCCATTTAAACTGGAATTGTTTTTCCTATTAATATTACAGAGTAAAATCCTGAACACTGAATCAGCGTTGTGAAACACTGAACTGTTGCTATTTTGTTTCAGAAGGTAATTTATATGGTGTTACACTTCAGTCTATTATGCTCAGAATATGAATTTTTACAGTCTATTGCTAATATATTTTAGTCTTATATTTTTCTCAGTGACGGGTGAAGTTCTAACATTTCAGAGATCTGCTTTTTTTGCAGTACAGGATAAATACACTTTGAATTATCATTGTGGCTATTTCCAACCTGCAGAAATTCTTTAACCTTCACACAGATGCATGCTCTGTGTATGGTATAGCTTCCTCAACACAAAAGCCACAAGTGTTTCAACAGACATCTTTATGAAGGCTCCCTGGAGACTTGCTTTGGTGCTTGCTCTCAGGATCTTTACAGCACCTATCTCTATGGATAACAGCTTCTTGGGTCAGGAAGAGAGCAGCAATGGCTCTTCATATTTTTAGTAGGAAAATCTTGATGTGAGGATGCTTCAGCATATAAATCTTTGTTCAGTGAAGCCTTAATGTCCTGAATTGGGCATAAAGACTTCGGGAAGTAACTCTGTATGCATGGAGGCAGTGAAGCCTGACCAGTGCCTGAAGATTTAGGGGCTGAAGTGAAACCTCTGGGGATATGTTAGACCTCTGAACAACCAAGTATTTCCATTACTCAGATCATGGCTAATCAAGGTATGATTACCTTGAAATATGCAAATTGTTCAGCCAAAAGGTCAAAACTTGATAGAGTCCCAAAAAGGAGGTTAGCATCAGGTACATAGATTCAAATTCTTGTCTGAATCCCAACGTCAACAACAAATTTTAAGGAGCCAAATTTCATGTTCTCTCTTCTCAAACACAATCAAGTGTGTATCAAGCATTGCATCAGCTTGATATTGATTTTTCTCTTTTAATCTGCTTAGCTGATGAAATTAGGGCTGTGTTACTTATGTAGAACAAATGACAAACAGTAGCCTGCTGAAGGTTGGCTGCACCTTTTCCATGGATAGATGAAGAGACAGATTTTTGTTATACTGGAATGGCACCAAAATAAAACCAGTATTTTATTTACTAATAGAATAAGTAGTGCTGCAGGCATCACTGAATGTTTTACGAGGAAACTGAATCTGGAGGTTATGTGAATTCTAATGTTATGCATAGACTGAAGGTCATAAACTGCTAAATGTTTTTTTTTTTCCTGTTAGTTATCTAGTTGCATTATGCAGATTCTAACAAAAATTTGAATACCCTTACAGGCAAGCGTTACATGTGCTGTCAACTCCTAGATATTTTCTTTTAAATTTTGTTTTCTTTTGGTTGGTGTAAGGGTGAGTTGGAGAATTTCTTCTGTTCAGTAACATTGTCTTCCAAACCTAATCTCAGGATACTAAATGGCTGTTTTCACTCATTCTAATATTCTCAGTATACTAAACAGTTACTGATGCTTTCTAGAAACACTACGTGCATCTCAGAGATATTTTGGATCATAAAGTAAATTGCTCTGTAAAGGTACAGTGTTATTTGCAGCTTCTCTAATTCAGTTTTAAAATTATTCTGAAATTTCTCTAAAGGCTCACATCAGTGCTACCCAGATCAATAAAAACTTTCTGACTGAGACGAGTGGATATAGACTATTAAATATACATTGACTGTACCAAATTAAAATTACTGTAGTGTCCCATTATTGTTATTTATTGATGAGCCTATCAAATATGTTTTTCTTGCTTTGTTTCCCACTTCTCTCAACCGGCATGTGTTTTAAACCAAAGAATCTCAGGTACAGTAAATATCAAATGTAAATATATATTTCTGTTATTACATTGTGTATTCTGCTTTCTATGTAAAAAAAAAAATATGAATTTTGCATATGCCCAGAGTAGAATATTTTATTGCTAATGAAAATAGACGGTTGTAAATATTGTGTCCTTTGAATCACTAGTAAGTTTGGTTTTAGTGCTTGTCAGGCAATCTTGTTAAAAGACTAAAGCCAAATTGTCCTTTTTGTGCTAGGCTTGTTTTCTATAAATTGCCAGAAAACAATTTATTCAGCCTGTCTTTTTTCCAGTAATTGATTATGCGGATATTATTTATCATACTGCTGCAAGCACATCTTTGCATAAATTGGATGTGCTTTATCATTCTGTGCTACATTGTATTTACAAATGCTCTGTTTTCTGCTCATCATTGACGACTTTATTCCATGGTAAACTTGTCTTCATTAGAAGGGCTTAAGCCTTAGCGTTCATTTATCAGCAAGGGAATTTGGAGAAAAGCCCCACCATGTTTTCTATCTTCAGCAAATTCTTTTCCTCAATAAATCTGCTTTCAAATCCAATAGCTGTTTTTCTGAATATGAAAATTCAATAAATAGGAAGAATGATTTTCCTCTTAGCATCACCACCTTGTAGGTATTTCTTTTAACTGGTATTAAAGTATACAAGTTATTTTAGTTTTACAGTTTAAATAAAAAAGCCAATACAGTAGCAAACTGCAGCATATATGGGAATTAATCTTGAGTCTTAATGATTGTGTTCATCAGTTATCTCTGTTAAAAGAGAAATAAGTTCTCAGATTAGGAATTTATTTGGTTAAAGGAAGAACTGAATGGATATCTACACTGTTGATTGTCTTTCTCCTAGTCATGAATATGGACTGTAAATGATGTTTCAGAATTTAACTGAGTCCAGAGAATACATTCATTTTCAGCCATGGAAAAAACATTCTCCTTTACAGCCTTTTTCTTCATAGCTAAGATAGTAGTATTTTGTCATTGCTTTACTGAGGTGTAATTACAGTAATTCATCTGCAGTCAAAAACTTCCAGGTTTGAAAATCTCATTTGTGTTTGCATGGGCATAAATACTATGTTAAAATGTAAAACCTGACATTAGTGTAAGGACTCAGCTTCCTGTTGAGTGCTAAGTATTTCCTACTTTCACTGAAATTAGCTGCATGTGAAAGTGTTCCTGAACTCACAAATTCAAGATCCAAAATATTAAATCGTAGTCCTCTAATTCTTCTTTCTGCATGATACTGGAAAACGCAGCTGCAATCTCTTTTGATTGAAAGAAGGAATGTGCAGTGCCAGCACAATCCTACTTCTTTACCCAGTATCAAGTCTGAGGGGAAGTAATGAGAGAATTGATGTGTTCTATGTTAAGTATTACAGCTATTTTTGGCTGTATGACACCTCCTGTATGAAAGCAGTGAGGGTGAAATGGATCTCCCTAGCCTGATCATTGAAGCCTGATGTGCACACATGTGTGTGTATGTATGAGATAAGGATATCTTGATTTCAGAAGTGCATCCTCAGATGGTAATAGAATGCCCAACCAGCATCCCATTCCATTGTAGCAAGCAGTTGTATAGCTCTCTCTCACTGAATAAGGCTTGAGCAGTTATGTCTTCTCTGACATTTTGAACATGCAAATGAGACACCACTTGGTTAGCTGGTTTGAGAAGCTGTCTTAATTCACCATGTGCATTGTATGTGAAACTATTTTAAAATTCTTTTTTACAGACCTCTCCAATCACCTTGTCAGTCTTGCTCATGTATGTATACATTTGGCTGTTAACTGGCATTTATTTGCAGTGGGCCTTGGAGAATCTATGATCATCTTGAACTTCTCATTATGAAGAGAACATACTCCAAGACATAAACGATGAGATATTTATAAGTCACCTTTAAAATAACAATCACAGTTGCAGAATGAATATAGTTTATACAGATTTGTATAAGTATAGATATTTGTGATATACATAGGAAATATCTGTATATATATCTATTGTACTTTCTTTGGTTTCTTCCATGTTCAATAGGATGTTTACAGATAGGATGCTTCTCTTTATATAGGATGTTTACACATGCTTCTCTTTATATGAATGACATTTTCTTTTTTTTTGTTGTGTGCTCAGTTGCTCTTGTTGCAGGGCTCTGATGATGTTTCTATTAATTTCCCATTCCATATCAAGATATACTTCTTCTCATATGAATACAGAACCTGAGCTATTAAACTCTGGTTTCTACAGGCACTGATTTCTTGTTTGAATGTTCGCAGAAATTAAAAGGGGCCCAAGCAGCTCTGAAATGAATTAAGATTGGAATTTCAGCAGGCATTCACTGTTTTTTTTCTTTCAAGGTTTTCAGTTCTTCCAATGGTAAATGACTCACCTAACTCACAATTTGTAAAGTACTGTCTGGATTTTATTGCTAACTGTAAGTCACTGTACAGATTCATCATCCATACAACAAAAAAAGAAGTCCCCAAGCATACCTCATCTATTTGCATTCCCTTCCTCAGTGCTTGCTTTATTTCCAAAACTAGAACAAATAAATAGAGACTGCTCAGTAATAATCACCTGAGGCCCTTTCAGCCTTAGCCAGGTGGCAGAAGACGTTCCACACCCTTATCTTATGAGATTTTCTTTTGCACCAATATGCTCATTCTTTTTGCATCATCTCAAATGCCATTATCAGTCCAGTCACTCCCTGCATGCTATATTGGCTTTAGCTCGCAATGGCACGCTGTTACTTTGCAAGCCATTTGTGCCATTTTACCATGTGTTCATAAATGTAACCTAGACATTTGAAAAAAAAATGAGATCACTAAGAAGAATCAATGACTGAGAGTCGAGCCTTTCAGAATGTGAAACTCCAAGAACTATTGTTGAGTAAAAATGTGGTAATGCAGGAATCTGCTGGGAAATAGTGATAATTGGACTTAAGCTTGCCTAGATTCATTGACATATCGCTAATTACAATGATTCTGAATTGCAAGAGTTTTTGCATGTTGTTTTAAAGATAACTAGTATGTAATTATAATATCATTTGTGTTCATCGTACCACACTAGAAGTAAATGAAGTTAAGTTTGAATAATTTCTGGATAATATCCAACTATAGAAAAAAGTATATCCATGTTTACATGTTTGTTTATAATTATGAAAGGCCTGAGGTGTGCAGAATACTCAATATGAAATGTAAGTTTTTTTTTTCTTGGGTGCATGTGAATCTTTTGAATATTTATAAATTAAAGCAAAAGGAATGTTTAAACTCAATTTGCATACTTCTGCCAGCCCTTCCTTCTCAACAAGAGGCAGTGTTTGGAAGAGCCAGATCCAGTGTCCAGAAATGTACTTTCGCTAAGTAGAGGAGTTAAGACATTCAAACTACATAAAATGGTTGGAAAAGATTTTACAGGTTGCAGCCGAATCTTCTACTCCCAAAGGCAGCTGAGACTGATTTCCTTCTGAGCATTATTTCTCCAACCTAAGAGGGAGAGGGGGAGTTTCAGAGAGGGCATTCATATCTATATGAAGTATTTACTGTTCTTTCATTCCTATCGTCTCTGCTTCTGGATAGTCTTTTGTATTTTTTGCTGACCCCACAGCAATCTGGAATTTAGAATTGGTGAAAAGATGATCATAAGCCTCTCCAGGAGGTTTATGGATTGAAAACGACTGGGAAACTTGTATTTTCCTAAATGCTTACTTTCTTCTTGGGAAGAAGTAACTTGTTGCAGTATTTTGGAAACAGTTGATGGATCATGCAAGTGGCTCTAGAGCAGTGCTACGTTGTTGGTCAGTTAGACATCAGCATACAGCCTGCACAAATCAAATTATCTTGCAGTTTTATGTGCCTTTGTACCAGCTGAGCAAATATTAGACAGATTGAACTTGTGGTCTAATTTTTTCCAACAAACTATTTTCATTGAGCCGGAAGGTCAGTGCTGAACAGGCTTATGACAGTGTGCTATGAGTGTGCTGTAAATAAAAGCCAATAGCTTTTGAGATAGATAAACTGGAGTGGACGGTTTTGTGATAATCTGCTGCCAGTACAACGTGTAAAATCTGACACCACTGTACTTAGCAGCAGCAGTTTAATTGTCTCTGTAAAAGGGGAAAAATCCACAGACAAAAAAAAACCTCTCTACTCTTAAATAAAGCCTCTGGATATGGAAATCTAAGGAAATATTAATGTTAGGTATAAAAATTATGCCTGAATAAAAGATTAAGATAATGAGAAAAATAAGCTGAAAGATCTTGCTAACTAGCCAAAAAGAATCGTAGAATCATAAAATGACCTGGGTTGAAAAGGACCGCAATGCTCATCTAGTTTCAACCCCCCTGCCAAGGGCAGGGTCACCAACCACCAGACCAGGCTGCACAGAGCCACATCCAGCCTGGACTTGAATGGTAATACGTGGCTTTTACTGCCATAAACCATTTAAGTCATACTTTCAGGGCCCAACTCTGTTGAAGACATTAAGGAAACTCTCACAGACTAAATCAACTCTTTCATATCAGTTTGCAACCTAGAAGTCCTCCTGCCTTTTTTTTTTCTTTACCCATTCAGCTGATTTTCACATCCTTTTAAGAAATACCTTCAGCAATTTTATCAGTAGAGAAAATGGAAACTATGCTACTCACATGCGCCTCCCACAGTGGAGGTGGAAGGGGGAAGACTCTGGGACTGATACAACTTAATGCAGCTTTTGAGTTTCCTGATTGAACTATTCTGTCAATAAGATGGTTCAGGGACCTGAGAACTGCCAAACAGTCTGGCTTTGACATTCCTACCATCTCCCTGCTCAGGGAAAGGGAAAGTTTAGAGGACAATTCAAAAGATCAGTTGATATGTAATTACATTGCAGTGCTGATTGTATAACAAGGCCTCCTAGTCATTGGGTTCATTTTATAGTTGTAATTATTTTGTTCATAGTATTGCCTATACTACTGCATATGAAACACAGCATATGCCTGAGATGGTGGCTTAGCAGGATCTGAGTTACCAGTATGTTCACTGCCACTAAATTTAACCTCTGTTGAAAATCTTGTCAAAACATAGCACCTGGATTAAACGTTTTGAAAATGAGACTAGAATCACATAAGAGTTGTTGGCCTATTGATTTAAACAGGAGATCAGTCAGGTGCTGTGGTGGCAGATTAAGGACGTTTTGACAAAGCAAGAAGAAAAGTAGATGAGGAAAATAATAAAATGTAGAAAATATGCTGTAAAGCAGAAGTCCTCCTGTTGTCCTGTGTTAATAATAGCATTGAGTCCACAGGTAAATTTTCACACAGTCTTCCTGGCAAACATGGAACCCATAATGGATAGATGCTCAAAGCATAGGTTTCAAAATATAGCAGGAAACATGTACATCATTCTGGAGTGTCTGGCCCTCCCTGCACCATTCCAGAGTGTCTGACGTGTTTTGGAACTCGATGGAGTCAGGTACAAGACAAAAGGCTACAGTTTTCCATCAACAATAGACCAACATCATGCAACAAGGAGTCCTCACAAGGGACTGTGTGGAAGAGACTGAATCTCTGGTGAACACTATCCTGCAGTTACAGTTTTAATGAAAATTGAAAGCTTAAGTGCCACCATTTTCAGTATCACTTTTCCCTAGAATGATTTATTGACCACTTATACATGATACATTCTCCTGTCATGAATAACACACTATATATTTATTTTCCTGAATAATGGCTCCCATTTTAATTGATAGCTTCAGACAGAGAAGTAGATTTATTTGTACAATGAGTAAAACTGCTCTCAAAATACAGCCTGTATAAATTATTTTAGTATGTATTTCAGTTTTTCTTTTGCAATCCAGTATGATCCTAATCTTAACAGAAATCAATCAAATAAGATCTAATACATTACTAAGCAGCAGCCTCTATAAAGTACACTGAGACACTTTTCTATAATGTTTTTAAAATTTGTGTTAAATGGTGTTGCCAGGAGCTTTCACTGAACCAAGAAGCTTTTGACTTGGCTGATATATCTGTCTATAAGATGTCTGTTTTATTCTCTGTTAGCTTATTTGTCTTTTACTGACACCATACCTGTATAACCTGTATAAATACAACACTTTGCTATTACTCTACTCCTTTTTTTTTTCTTCTTTTCTATGTGTTTTTTTTTTTTTTTTTTTTTTTTTTTTTAAGATAAAAATTTAAAATTCAACTATGTTAATAATCCAGACTCCTGTAATGCTTGAGCTTGTATGGGCAGATTATGTACTTTGTATTCATTCCTGAGTGTGACACCAAACAGTGTCAAGCCTATGAAGGATTCTCTTAGTGAAGAAGGTGATCACAGTTCAGAACTGAAAACCCCATTACTTGCAAATGATCTCATTCTGATATTAATACTCAAGCCAGTACGTGATATGTGGTCACAAATAATCCACAGCTGTATGCTGCTGAACTACAGATTTGTTAAAGGAATAAACCAGCATACATTTCTGTGTATAACAACCTAAAGCTTGCTGTGAATCATTTCTAAATTGAATTAAAATGTTACAGAGTATGCACTAGCTGGCTTCATTAAAAACAAATGAAGAAACAACAACAACAACAAAAAAATAGAAACCCAAACAAACAGAAATTCCTGAACAAATTGCATTGGAATGCATTGACCTATTTACATTTGTAATATATTCACCTAACAGTAATTTTAGAGAACTACTATTTATTCTTCGATATTGGAAATGATACAGTTTTCTTTTTCTCCTTAACAAGGATTTCCTTGTTATAGCCTGGCTAGATTTTTGCAGGGCATTACTCCAAAACCTATGTAAATATTCCTGTATAAGGGATCTTACATCCCTTATATAGAAAATTCCAGAATAATGCACCAATATCAAATTGTTATATCTGAATGTTTTTCAGTATGCTAAGAGACTCGTGATGTGGACATGGTCAGACATAATGAGTAAAGGACAGAGGAGTTTGTGAATGCACTCTAAGTGAAATGAGCCAAATGTGAGTTCCTAAGAATGAACTTCAAAGGTAAGTTTTGGCAGAGATTGGCAGAATGTACATAAGAGGAAAATATTCTTGTATCTTGAGTAAGATACTTCACCATCTACTATGTCAGTTATTTAAATTCTGAATAACAACACTATTTAGTGCCAGGTTATATTTTACTTTTATATTCATAAACACTCTGAGTCTTTTAGTTGAAAGACACTGCTGTGGAATAGGATATTAGCTATGGAATGTATCAAGATGTTTTAATCACAAGAGGTACTGCTTACAAATCTGGCATTCATGCCAGGTGTGTTGTATGACAATTTAGCATTTACTCTACATACAGTGCTGTCTTTGCTTTCATATATTTTTTCATATCTATTTTCTTTGCTAAAGCTACATTATTTGAAAGAAAATGGAAATACCAAATGCTATATGAATTTGAACAAATATTATCTATGTTTGCCTTAACATGCCATTTCTTTTCTTACTATAAAACAAATAAGCCATTTTCTTAAGAAAACAGAGACTTGATTGCTACAAACTGTAGCTTGCTATTTTGCTATTTAAGCTATGAAGTCAAGATATGTTTTAATAAAATACAGCAGTTAATTAAATTCAGCTGTTTAGCAAAAGCAAAGACTGAGGAAAGTTGATCAAAAGACACCACTCACTGCAGGGAGGTAAGTAAAGCAATAAAAGAACAGACAGAATGCTACATAGTTCTTTCTGTTAGGTAGCAGGAAAGTCATTTGCATTATTCATTTCACCCTCAGAAAAACAAACACAACAAAAACAACAAAACCACCAAACTCCCCCAAACCAACGCATGAATAGATTGAAAGGACTACATGGAATCTAGCAAGCATAAAGTAAGGGAAGCAAAGAAAGTAAAATCAAATATAACAACACTGCCTAAGCAAGTAAAAGAAATATAAAAGTATTCTAGAAATATCTAGAGAGAATAGAAAGAGACTGTTGGACAGTAGCAAAGGGGATCGTATAAGAGAAGACTTCAGGATGGATGAAAAGTGTTGAAAAGCTACTTTTTCTTAGATTTCAATATAAAGGAAGACGATGAAAGTGAAGAATATTTTGTAGGAAGACAGAAAACTATTAGAAGCATGGGTCAGAATTTAGCTTAACTTACACAAAAGGACCCTATTCTCTGCCTTCTTTTTCACATAAAATGATCCTTATATTGCAAGTAGGCCCCTGGCTACTTAACAAAATGGAAAAAAGGAAGTGCCAGATAGTATAAGGATGACACATGGAGTTATAAAGTGTAATGCAAGTACATTACTCTGAGAGCATTATACAGAATAACTCCCTAAAATATTATTCTATGGAAATCTGAGTAATGTTAACTGAAATGAGTATCCATGCAAACTGAATTAAGCTTTTCCTTAGTTCATGTCCATTCTACTTGAAATAGAAGACATCTCTTTTAGTGCATGATGTTTGTTGTAATGCATTATAAGACCCTAGCACCATGAAAAAACATAGACTATTCTGAGTTCTTTTCAGTATGTCAACACTCCATCTCAGCAGATGATAAAGTCTTGAAATTTAAGCATTATGATTGATTTTTAAAGGAAACAGACTAAGAAATTAGCACTAATGAATAAATGAGGGAATGTGTGTTGTAGGAACATCAAGCACAAGGCTTCCAGGAAGGAGGCTGCAATTAGATACTGTCAGAATAAAAAGAAATCTAGTATGATCTGTGTGCTGAAGGCTTACAAGAGTTTGGTGGGTAAACTATGGCAGCAAATGGAACTCCTCCAGCTGGCTGGAGAAGTTTTGTATTAGACCTTAAGTGGATCAGGATTTTGTATATAGTTAGGTAAACAAGTGGGGACTCTGCTAGACTCTGGTAGAACCAGAAATTTACTTGCTGTTTTTTTCACTTCTTATGAAATCTCTGAAGATAGGCAACAAAAAACACTAAAAGGATTAAAATATTTACATATGTGAAAAATCTGAAATATCTAGATGCATGAAGTTTAAAAAGGACAAGGCTTAAGAGATACAGTCTACTCAGTAAATTCCTTCCAGGAACAAATATATCTTCCTATAGTTTCTCTGGAAATAATTTCCCTTCAAGTTATTTAAACACACTGCAGATATAAGGGAAATAATGTGGCATGCACTGTAATGCATGCCACTGCCTTTTTTTTTTTTTTTTTTCAGAAAATTTCTCCCCTTATTTATCGTAATCTATTTCTCAGTTGGGTTTTTTGTTTTTTTTTTTTTTTTCCTTTGTGTGTGTGTGTGTGTGTTGTGTTTTGTTTTTTTTTTTTCTTTTTTTTTTTTTTTCAACTCAGAATGTTGCAATCTAGTTTGACCTGAGAGATGTATTTGCAAGTTACAAGGATTAATTTCTTTAAACTCTGGGTTCCAGTATTCATGCGGTACAGAAGGAAAAGAAGAATTTAGAGACAGAAAAATTGAACTGGAGAATAACAATGAATCTTTTCTCATTCTTGTATCTGGCCTTAGTAAAGAGTAAGGCTGAAGTCTTGGTCCCTGTGAAGAGCATGACAGAAGTCCCATTGAATTTAGTAGTGTCTATTTAGATTATTGAATTTTTCATTAACATTTATCATTTTCCCCCTCAGCGGTTCAACAATGGCAAAATAGTCTGGGTAATTCATTGCACATACAAAATATGCATATAGAGCTCTTGGGAGAACAAGCTCTTGCATAACATAAAAGCCACATAATTCATTTATATAATGCAATAAGGATGGGCAGCATATGTGCATATATACATAGTCACATACACCCTAATGTGTATGTAAACCAAAAGGATGTTCATGAGGAAGAAAGAGCCTAGAGCTAGAAATTTAACATCTTATATGTAGATTCATTATTTACATGGCATATGTATATATCTGAAAGGTTCAGTATATTTATTCATCATAAAATATGCCTTTTTTCCCCTCTATTTATTTTCCTTCATATTTTGGTTAAGACAGTGGGTTGTCTAAATAACTGAAAGTTATATTGAACACAAATAAAAATTACATTCATCTGTTCATCTCAGCAACACGTCTATTTATGTCTACCTATACATATACAGGTACATACAAATATACATATGAAATACATGCACAGACTGAAGAATTTAGCCATCTATACATTTTGTGATTGTTTTGTATTATCTTCATTAATTCACATGGAAAGAGGCACTACATTATACGTTAGTGAAGTTTCAATCTATCAGTCTATCAGCAAAAATGTGTTTACGTTTTTTGGGGGTGGGAGGAATAACCAGCTAAACTAGCTAGAGCTCTTTGGAAAGCCAGTAGATCCCACTTTCAAAGTGGAAGTCCATTGTATTTTTCCCTACTTTGTTTTCTCTCAAGTGAGCATGAAGTTGTGAATACACTCAAATGTTCTATTATGCCTGCAAAGCCTTCTGTCTGTTCAGTCTACATAGGTATAAAAATATCCACCTAATTGCAAAACCAAATATATTTTCTTTGACTTTGATTTTATTGACTGCAGTCAATGAATTCCTGATATTGACAGTCAAATCTCTGTTGATGACATAGTTAAGTTTCATAACAAAATTATAGCAAATCTAAGAGGAATAAAAAAAAAATAAAAATAGTTCCTTCTGTTTCTTTTATTACATTCATAATATCGAGCGAAACAAGTGTTTTAACATTTATTAATTATAACTCAGTCATACATAGGAAAGGCCTTAGACGTTCTTTAGAATAACAATTGAAAATTACTGTCAAATGTCTGTCACTGATTTAACCTTGATGCAAGTTCCACAAATAGCAGATGTTTAAATTTCTGTGGCCATGAGCAGTTGCTAGGGACTTTTATAGATATTATGAATCATTCTGAGCAATTCTCAGATTTTCAAAGCTATTTGTTAAGCAATTTGTTAATTTCTGTCTGGCACATTTTTCCTTAGGAAAAGTCACGTTGGCCCATGGGAGCAAGCTATTCCATTTGTACTTGCCTTGATTCTTCAGCAGCTTTTGACCAACATGCTGAATTCTTCATGAATTTTCTCTCTTGCAAAGATAAAGCAAGCCACAAATAGTTTTCTTAGAAATAAGCAGTGGAAAGCTGCCTTAGGACCCACCTGTGGGCATGTTTTAGAGCTTCCATGTTTCAGGAAAGTCTGACTCAGTCAAGGAGGGTACTAGTGAGTAGTGTATCATAGCGTCATGGTTTTATGATGTTTGGTTATCAGTATTCCACATCATTACATCATGTAGTGCACTGGCAGTTAGAGTTAATGCTTCAGTTCCAGGTACCTGTCCCAGAAGAGAACTACGTAACCTAGAGGACTTTGCATTCAGAGAGGAGATAAAACACCTGGCAACATCACAAGACCTCGCTCTCTTCCCTTCTGCTCACCCTCACTGCACATCTCACTTCAGCATTGGAGTTAAGACCTTCGTTTTTTCATTATATTTGATTTATTATCTTCATTTCTAATTATATTGTAGTATATTGTTGTATGGGAACTGTCATGGCCTGAATCACTGATTGATCACCTGAGGTGAGGACCAAGTCAGCCCTGGGAGTACAGGTGAAGGCAATTCAGCTGTGTGACCGGAAGGGGTGGAACCCTGCTGCACCTCTCCTATACCCCATTTAAGGGCTGAATGCCCTGATGCCACTGGTCTCTTGGTCTCTTTCTGGAGATCCCTCCTTTTGGGGTTTTCTGCTGTGAGCCTAGAACATGGGTGAGTTTTGTTTTTGATTGTCTCTTTCTATCATGATAATCTTTTTAACTATATGCCTGTAAATTATCATCCTTACCACGCTGCTCTTTAAGTATACATTTGTTAATTGTACAATTGTATTATAGTGTGTTATCTTGCATTCCAATATCTTATTTAGCAGAATAGTTTGTTTCTCCTCAGATTGTTGCCACTGTTTTGTTTTTGGGCCCACCTCTCTGCTCTTTTCCCTGTTTCCCTTTTTCAGGGTGCAGCCCTATTGGTCCCTCTGCCCTGCTAGTTGTGAAACCGAGCTGAACCAGCTCGTAAACAGATGATGCAGAGACATCAGCATGAGACGTTAAGGATTATGAGGCTTCAGTAGGAGGTTAAGAACAAGAATACTTCTAATGCTCACATTAACTCTTCCAGTATTGACTCAAATATCTTCGCATCATGATGTACAATAGAAATTTGATGATAATGACTCTTGATCTAGTCTACTCTGCTTGAGGTATGTGTCTTAGAAACTATCCCCAGTATCTGGGCACTATTGTCTTTGGCTAGGGCTTGGGCAGTGAATGGTTGAATAAGGAGATTTAGTCCATTTTCCATATATATATGTTTTTCCAACTAATATTAGCTGGGCATGTGTACTCCAGACCTATTTTCAGACTGGACTGTAATACTTGGTCCTTCAGAGAAATATGGAAACGTGTCCTCAGTAGTGTGTTAAGAAAAGGTAGCCATATTCATAATTCAAACTTGAATAAAACTGCCTACAGAAGCTGAAACAAATTTTAAATCATATTTCTTAGCTCTGCTTTAATTCTGTCTTCCAATGAAACATGTCCCAGCAGCCCTAGATGAAGTAAAAGGTATTACTGCAAGATCAAATGATACAGACAAACACACCCTTATTTTTTCTTATCGTTAAGAACACAAGGTTACTCCCAGCCCCTTCTGGTTCTCCTGTTTCATCATCTTCCTCTCTTTCTTGCAAGAAATTAAAGCCTGTTTTCTTAATCCTTCACAGTGTTGAGCAGAGGTAAAGTAGAAAAGTATTACAGAAGAAAACAGCGAAGTTATTTTTTAATGTAGAATGCTGCTTCCACAAAAGTATCATCAAATTTATATGTTTCTACCAATAGTAAATTCCCTAGCACATATTTTGTTTTAGTTTTCATTGTATATTTTCTCATTCATAGATTTTAGCACTTCCCTAGATCTCAACAGTCATTTCCAGCACTGATGTCATGACTTTTCTTTTTTCTTTAATTTACAATATTGAATACAAAACATTTTTGCTGTTTCTGAACAGATGAGCTGGAAAATCAGTAGACATACCCTAAGCTCATATATGAGTCCCTGTTTTGTAGAACAGAGGACAACTGAGAAAGGTATAGACTGACTGACTTAACATAGAGGTTAAATGAAGTTAATCACAAATTTTTTAAACAAGCATGTGGAGGAAGAATTTTGTATATGTATTTAAAGGAAGTGAAGAACTTTGGTATTTCCATGAAGAAAAGAGAATGCAGGTGGATATACAGATGTCAATTTGTACATGGTAATTCTTTGGTTTCTCAGCCTGAAAGTGAGAAATAGCCCTCTCAGTAAGAATTATTTTGAAGGATTGTCCATAGTAAATACATCAGATTATTATTGAGGAAAGCTTCAGTTTTGTAAATGTTTTTTTTTTTTTTTTTTTTTTTTTAAACCAGAAAATAGATTAGTGGCCTCATTCATGAGGCTTTAGAATAAGAGGAATGTTTTAGGCACATTCATCTTATTCCTTTTTGAATGTAAATAGGTTTTTGTGTAAGTAATGTGGACTGTGGAGGGTCTGTTCTGATATTTCTTTACTGCATTAAATTTGACAAAAGGAGCATTGTTTTTGCACAATATTGGCATGAATGAAATGGCCCAAGTGTGCTGTAGGAAACTTACTGCAAAAAAAAACAAAACAAAACAAAAAAAACAAGTACCAGAGACTGTGGAATGGCAATCAAGGAGGCAGCAGAGATGAAGGTCAAATAACACCATCTCAGAATCACTGTGATGCTGTCTGCACAAGAAGCAGTGGCTGTTTGCCTATGTTCTCATGAACTTCTCTATTGGTTTTCTTCCAGAAGAAAAGTGATTGTGGAAGTTAATCACGCTTTTTTTTTTTTTTTTTTTTTTTTTTTTTTCTTTCCTCTGTATGTTTCCTTATCACTTTCCTCCACCACCTGATTGCTGCCTCTCATCCAGTGTGTGACATGGACATGGAGAAATAGCTGCCTTTCAATCTCACCTGGAGTCTGTGATGTTAATTCAATATGAAGATGCTGGCAGCGCTGGATTGGCTGCCTGGCAGAACTGAGCATAGCAACCCTCACAGTGTGCCTTCCCTCACCCAGCTGCAGCACCTCACAGCCCTCAAGCAGACTACTGGTTTTGGAGGAGTCCTTGTGCTGCCCTTTAATATCACCTTAAAATAAAGTTGTTGTTAGATTGCTAATCTTTAATCTTAATTCTGTATAGGATTTATACAGATGCATGATGTTAGTCTCTTCTCTTCTACCTAGAAGCGTGGATGCCAAGAATGCTTCAGAGTATAGAATTTAGTGTGGCTGCCATATTCAATCAGGAAGGTCTGAAGGGAGTGAACAGGCATGTGTGGATTGATTGCTCCTTAAGTTTTTTCAAGTAGCGTACACTGATAACTATTACTTAATCAGCAGTTAGTTAGAAAGTAATTATTAAGACTGACGTTCTTCAGTAGTATTCCTTCTTTAGTGACACTCTCTACTGAGCCCTGCAAGTGACACCACTGAAGCCAGTGCAGAGACTATATGTATGTAACTGTTCTGTTGAAAGATCAAAACTTATTTTGGAAAATAAATGGCCCGAATAAGCATTACACTCTTGAATTCCACTACCAAAAGTGAAACGCACCAGAATGCTGTTTATATTTCCTATATCTTCCTTTTCTTCTAAAAGGAAATTCTGTAGCAGCAGGTGACAGTTCTAGATGAAATTCTTGCTAAAAAGCATTATATTCCATCCTGAAATATGTCTTCATAGCTATTTAGAACTGTGAGGCTATATGAAAAGTAATCCTAGGGTGAACTTCAGTTGAATCCAACAAAGCTTTCTATAATATCTCCTCTTTCCCCAAAAGCAAGGACCTTACAAAGGTTGTACAATGCCTGATAAATAAAGTCTGTAAGGAACCATCAGTAGAATTCATTTATTTTGGAAGTTTGAAAAGGTATGAACAGTGCCATATTTTATTTATTGATTGCTAGCATTACTTCTAAGCAAATAACACAGCATGCATTGTAATTATATGTTTATATTTCTCTTCACAGAAAAGGTCAGTAGAGGTTTCAGGTTTGGGGATTAGCAAATCTGCCAATTGAGTTAAGCCAGCAGCTCCTGCCCTCTCTTTGTATCAGTGATAGTTTTGGGGTTCCTGCCCTCACTGGCTGTGTTTCCTGTCTTACTCTTTCACAGTTCGAGAAGCAGTGACTGTTCACAGCTCTACCAGTCTAAAGGTAGATGTCTGCTTTGGTAGGAAATGATATTCCTGAGAACATATGCCCTGTTACACTTCTTTTGTAGTTTAATGAACAGATCTTTCATTGTAAATGACAATGCCATTTTTGCATAGATTCTGCAAAGGTTTTATGTAGATCTGTATTGGATAAATGGAAAACACTCTCTGCACTCATTAAAAGCAGTACTGAGTATCTTTTCCTCTGGTGGAAAAAGAACAAAAAGGTAACATTATGAAAAAGAAGATGTCATGAAGAAAATGATATATAGGATACTTGATTGAATGTGTTATAGTAAATACTGATTACTCACAATGTACCATGGTGGATTTATGAGAAAGGAAAATAGTTGTATATGCAAAACTCCAAGTCAGCACAAAACTTTCTCTAAGATGATTGGGATCTTTGTTTCACTGTGATACCTTGCTGAAGTAAGAATGTTACTGAGCCAAGGAAACTTCTGCGATTACTTCAGAGGAAATTCTATCACAGATTTTCTAATGGTTCTGCTGCCTCTGAGATGCTATTTTTATGTTTTACTTAAAACCAAAATTGATGTCAAAGCATTATTTTCGCTGCAGAAATTTGGGAAGTGCCATCTGTGTAATCACAGATCATAACACTTCATCTTTGGGGAATACTTATTTGATTAAGATCAGCCCAGGGTTGGTATGAGACAGGTTTTAAATGGAGAGAGTAGAACTTGAGAAAGAAGTGATGAAACAAGTAGAGTTACTGCATCAAATGGACCCCAGGGTCTTTCACAGAGCAGTCAATGATAAGCCTAAAACATGGCATGTGACCCTAGCCCAGTTGAAAGCTCCTGCTATTGGGCATGTAGTTTAGGTGAGCAGTACATGTAGCTTTCGAGAGCTGCACTGTAGGGCGTGTGCAGAAAGAGCCTAATAGGGCAGTAGCTCCCTACTCTGCAAGAGCTCGTTAGAGCTGGCAGTGAACGGAACCAAACCTGTTGGGCCCTGAAAGCAGTGCTCAAACCCTACTGCATCTTCTTGTAAAGGCAGCGTGCTGTGAAAGTTGAGAATGCTTCACAGTAGTGGATACGTTGCCCAGGGTCTCTCAGCTTGTCTGTGTTCTGCTTCTTTCTGTTAAATCTACTCATTTTGTTCAGTTAAAAATTAATGCTCAGGTAAAATGTGTAATTTTATTGCTGGTAATAGAAATACAGGCAGAAGTACTAAAACTACTGTTTTCATGCAACACTTAATTATTACTTTGTTGCTTCTTTTCTTCCCTTTAGCTCTCATCTGTAAAACTGTCATAACAGCAGTAGTAAATAAAATTAAGGAAAAAATAGGGAAAAACATAAGCCAAACCCTTTCCACTGATAGAAATAGTCTTAGATACGGTCGAATATGCAAATGTGGTGTTTCATAGAAGGGGATGTTACTAAATGAATGCTTCAATAGCTGACCGAAGTGCATCCTGACTAAAAAGCTCTTTGAAGGTATCAGGGGCTAGATGGAAGCAGTTGTCCTCGAGATGGTTTAAATACCTCATACTGTGTTCATTAAGGACGTCAGTTATAGGGCTGTATGAGGATTCATGGGGTTCTCTGCTCAATTTGATCATCTTTAGATACTCAGAAGATCACAGGCCAGATTCATCAAAGCCAAGGATAAAAGAGATTTTCCTTTGTACAGAGTGGTTGTGGAGCCGTTTCAAATTAAACTATATTTTCTTCAATTTGATTTCATTTCATTAATATTTTTGCATTTCATAGTGACTAGATGGATGACTGCTAAAGCAGATGCAAATCTGAGTACTGTGGGCTTGTTTATAATTTTTAATTTTATACTGGAACTTTTGTGCAATTATCTGGTTGAAAATGCTGTTCATTTGTGGTAGTTTAATAATAATAGGTAATAATACAGATGTTTTTTCATATTTGATGTAACTTGCGTAAGATGATAGACTGCTGTTTGGACTTTTAAATTAGAAGGACAAGATAAATCTAATTAGAGGTGGTTTTAGGATCCTGTCATCTCAGTTTATGAGGATCTATGATTGCTTAGATGGAGGGCACTAAAAATGTGAAGGAAAGTCACGACTGTCAACATTTTAATAGGGACATGATACAAATAATGAGATTTGGAGTTAAGGCATACTTGAAAATGTCAGGACCCAATAAAACCTGGGAGTGTCTGCACTGAAAAACAATCACTTCTTTGGAACCTGTTATCTGGGTGACATCCAAAGTTTATTGTAAAAGATGGTTTACTTATAGGAGACACAACTTTGCAGTGAAAGTAAATTATAACTGTTGATTTTTTTTTTTTTTATTTGACATTGATAGCCTATTTTTATGTATGGAAGTATTACAGTGGTTTCCTTTGGGATTGCTGGTTCAGGTGTGTCCTGCCATTCTCTCCAGAGTATGCTTTGCTAGCTAAGCTATTTTTCTCTGTAATACTTTTTTCTTTGACAGTATGTGTTGTGATGCCCTAACAACAGTTCATTATTAGAAATATTGAACAATATGTCTGTTTATGGCAGAGACTGAGGCATAACAACTGAAATATGCCATATGTTTAGGAAGTGTGCTAGTTTTACCCACGTGATTGGAAATACCTAATGCTGAAAATTATACACAGTCTTCTTATCCTTCCTCTTCAAAAATACTCCCTTCTTGAAGAAATGTCAGAAATAAGGTAATTTTGATAATTTTTTTTTGAAGAGCCCTGGAGATGATATTAGGACTGAATCTTGAAAACTGGAGATTAAGTTAAACAATTCCTGTTGTAGGCACAGAAGATTAAAAAAATAAGCAAGAGAATAACAAAAGAATAACAAGGAAACAATTC
Organism: Phasianus colchicus; assembly: GCF_987193195.1. Classification (NCBI taxonomy): domain Eukaryota; kingdom Metazoa; phylum Chordata; class Aves; order Galliformes; family Phasianidae; genus Phasianus; species Phasianus colchicus. The sequence continues at coordinate 14,598,226 of NC_143439.1, read as the reverse complement.
AGAACTTCATACTGCTTCTTAACCACTGTATAATTTGGCATGTATTTATTAACTCCTAACTATTCCCAAATTTACTGGTGCTTAAATTACTGTCCAACGTGTCAGTAATTTTGATGCCACATTAAAACTCACCCTGAATGCTCAATTAGTAGACATCTAATCTAGAGACTTGTCTGAAAAGTGCAACGAGTATCAGGAAGAAGCAATTAATAGTAAAATGCTTTCAGACAAATTGTTTCTGTTGAAGATATTTTTGTATTACATGATGTGATCTTTGAGACAAATGCTCATCCACATGCATCACTGCTCCTGAACACCCACAAGTTATTCTGTTACAACTACCAGTTAAGGACACTTGTGCACAAAGGTGTCTCTAAGAATAAATGTCTTTTAGCATCTTAAAGAGGCAATGGCAGGCTTCCTGTCCATCAGAAGAAAACATACCTAATTGTTTGTCTAAATGAGACAGAACATTATTGTGGAAGAAAGATGGAAGAACAAGAGACAACTTTGCGTTGTCTCTCAGATATCTCAGCACTGTCACTTTCTCCTTCTTCCCAGAAGCAAGGCTCATTGCACAACAGGATCAGGAAATGTAAGTATGTGGTATTAGAGCCTTCATTCAGTGTTCACATGCTCATAAGAATATATGAAAGACCAAATTGGTAAAAAGAGAAGAGCCATCTACTCTGCTAGCCTTTCTCTGATGGAAATCACAGGCAAATGCCTAGGGAAGAGTACAGAACACATCACACTGAATTACTTCTGCATATTCTGTACGCGTAGGAACAGTAACTTCTAGGCTGCTTTGTTAATGTGGCAACAAAACCCTCCCAAGTGAGGTACCCCACTCTGGTAAATCAGTGAGTCTGTGGTGAGAATTGAAAGTATGAATAAGAGTGCTGGTTGAGAAGGTTGGACACAAGCAAGAGAGGGAGAAAAAGAGCCTCTGTAGGTGCAGTAATAGAGAATGAGGTCATCTAGAGCAATACCAGTCCCTAATGAAATGCTCTAATGAATGCTGTACTTTGTCTGCAGGGAGAAGCTGCTTTGAGCAAAAAGATTAAAAAACTATCCTTAAGGGGGGGGGGGGGGGGGGGGAGGGGGAAGAAAAGAAAGTTAATGTGCAATAATTGTAATCTCTCGGTTTTTGATTAACTAAAAAGAAGTAAACATGATGATTGCAACAAACATCCTATTTTCAAACTGCTCAGACAGATGATGATCTGAAATCAGGATCTTCACATAAGCATGCATTTTGAAGATTAGAAAAGCTGGAACAATTCAAAATACAAATTTTATAGAAAGTGTCTTCTATAATATAATGTCTTTAATAGAAAGTCTCTTTCCCCAGTCATGCTATTTTCCTCAGAGAATCCTTAGCTGACAATCTTGATACAGAATTGGTCTAGAAACAATAGGCTGTGTCATAAAACCTGGGTTTTAGTATCCCCGGATCATTAATTCTAGTCTATCTTGGGCATTTTCTTGCTTTTCTGTCTGTGAATCATACCTCCAGCATTAGTTTAACTGAAAGGTGTTTGGTTTAATGTGTGTATACAAGGCACACGGTTCACTGCACTCTTAAAGTTCATCATTTTACTACCAAATAAACTTTATTTTAATATTCAGCTTATTGCACTTAGTATCTAGCTTCTTGAATTAAGCGTTGGTTTTATGGCTGCAACCTTTTAAAGGAGTAAATGTGCACTCCTATTCCCTTCCTCACAATTTCTGTCATTTTTCTTTTTTGCATTAAGCAGAATTGCCTTCTATAAAGAGCTTTGCTAGCATAACTTCCTTGGTATCTGCAGTACTGCATAGCATGATAACTATTCATTTACGTAGATGAAATAAATTTTCCTTCTTTATTTGCTTTTGAAGCCAGTGGGAGCTATGTCCATATACCTGATGACATTATTTAGTTATAAGGCATTAAAGCTAAGAGTTGTGGGAAAAGCAACAAACGCACTATGAAATACTTAGTAAGACTTCTTAGAGAGTTCACAGCAGCCATTTTCAGCAATTGAGAGATACTGGAAAGATTATTCTTCAGTGGCACTGAAGAATGGTGATTAACAGCAGGAGGGGGGGAAAAAAAAAAAAGGAATAGGTGAAAAACAACTTTGTTCATCTTGACCTCTGTCTCACCAGGAATTCACATGTTTTCTTTGAATATCTATGTATCTATGTAGCTCATCCATGCCATTCACACCAAAACACAGTAGAAGGAGGAGTTTAATGGCAATACTAACCAGCAAGAACTTTCTGACTATGAGCTGAAGCTAATACAAAACACAAAGGTATTGCAGAGTCTTGGGGAAACGTATGCTGCTTTTACTGAGATCCATGGAAGTATCACAGTGAGGTAGATGACTTCTCAGATAGGTGAGGATGAAATAATAGGGACTGCTTATCTGGAAAGTTTAATTAAAATCCTCATTACACTGCTCCTAGATTGAAAGCATTTAGCTTAGACAAATGTTACAAACGGTATACTGGAGTCACAGTAGCTCAATCTGCCACTATATCAGATAATTCTCTCTGTTTTTTTTCTGCCAATTCTGTTGAGGAATAAATCCCAGGAGATGAAAAGAAGCGAGAAGGCACATCCTTAGCTTTTAATTTCTGAACTGGATAGGCAGGGCTGATTTTGAAAGAAGTACAGTGGTATTATACTCAATTGGATGCCACCAGATAGGTGGCGCCTCAGTCACTGGCAGTCTGCTGGCTGCAGCAGTACTTTGCCAAGAACCCACTGGGTCCATTCCTGATACCTCCTTCCCCACCTGCTAGAGACAAACCTGCTGTATGAAGAACATCTCCTTCCAAAGAAATAAAGAAAAGGCATCTTGAGTGATTGGGAGGCATCTGTTCTCGTGGTTTACCTTTGTTATTAATGGGTATTATGTAATAATATATAGTGTACCCTGTAGTGGTAGAAAACTCGTGACTAGTGAAAACAGGGTGTGTATTTATTTAATCTGTGGATGAGTTCTGTTTTTATTTTTCAGCTTAGATTTAATTTTATGTTTTAGAGGATGTGAATTTATGTTCTAATTCTATATGAATTGTCTCCTTCTTAGATAAGGAATATAGTAGCCCTCTTTGCCACGTGCTGCACAAAGTATGAGCAACGATAAATGCATTGAGTTGAAACAAAACAAAATGCAATGTTCTTTTGAGAAAAACAGCATCAGAGTTCCAGCTTCTCACTATAACTGAAATGTGGTGCAGTTTTCTGTTACACTTATACAGCCCAATAAATTTGGATCATAAAATGGTCTGAGTTGAAAAGGACCATAATGATCATTTAGTTTTAACCCCCCTGCTATTTACAGGGTTGCCAATCGCTAGACCAGGCCACCCAAAGCCACATCCAGCCTGGCCTTAAATGCATCCAGGGATAAAGCATCCACAACCTCTCTGGGCAACCTGTTCCATTGTGTCACCATCCTATGTGTGAAAGATGGTTATCATAGACACCATGTGAAATGTGAACCATGTTTTGAGTAAGTTTCTCTGCTCCCACATCACTCTTTGAGACATTCTACTCTCTTTTCTCATGCAGGCTGTAATAAAAAATGCTGACTCAAGGAATGTATTTGAAAGAGGATAGTCAGTAATGAAAAGGAGTACAGCAAGTTACAGATAGTAGAATAGCAGGAGCTACAGAACTGATTTTAATAGATGTTGTTTTTCAGGAACTCGGAGTCTGGACTTCTGTTATTCTTTTGTTTTGTTGTTCTTTCATTTTGTTTTTTCTCCAAGTAAACTGTGAAGGAAGCCTCTAAGGTATCAGTTGAATGGAAACTGCTAGCTATTTCTCTAGGAAAGGAAGATCTTGTAGAATCAGAATCCTTAGAGTTGGAAGAGACATCTAAAGCTCATCTAATCCAACTGGCCTGCAATGAACAGGGATATGCACAGCTAGATCAAGTTGTCCAGGGCCTGATGCACCTCACCTTGAAAGTCTCCAGGGACAGGGTATCCATCATGTCTCTGGTCAAACTGTTCCAGTGCCTCACCACCCTCATTGTAAAAGATGTTTTCATTATATCTGACCTGAATCTACTCTTTGAGCTTGAAACCATTTGCCCTCATCCTATCGCTGCAGACCCTGGAGTGGAGGCCACGTGGGGAACAGAAAAATCTACAAGAGAGACAGCAAATAGGCAAATTGACAAGGAATATTTTCTGCATGTTGCTACTTACAGAAAACTGTTTCAGAAAATGTAACATCTATCATTTTTTATGGTTCATCATTCTAAGAAGTTGAAGGATGAGTTTCAAATTGAAAAGGTAAATGTTATAGAGGAGTAGGCTAAACTCCTGTGAAGTACTACAAATCCTGGTTTGCTGCTAGTTTGTTGGCTGGCCTTGGTGTCTCAAGCTTTGTGATCTCTAGTTGAAATTTTTTTATGTAGTTGCATTACTTATATGTGCTCTGCCCTGAAGGGATCTCTTGTGGTTAATGAGGTGCAAACAGAAGATGAAGCCTGTGTTGGGGAGCTTATCAAATTTTTATTTTGCAGGCTGTTTCCTTGAGTTTTATAGGAGCTTAATTATCTTTATTACTTTAACCTTTATATCAAATTATGAGATAATATGTATGTACACAGGAATAAAAATGTATTGACAATATGATAAGCCTTGTTTCTGGAGGAAATAAAGACAGAGTTAGTTTCACCTGCTATGGATTTGCCAAAGACAATACAAATCCACCGACCACTTTTAATTTTCCATCAATTAGCATGTTTAAGAACTTTATTCTTGTTCTCATTATTCTTATTTTCGACTTATCCAGTTAATATGAAATCTGCATAATGACTTCTTTCTAATGTAATCATCATGTGCTTTCTTTTGTTGTTCGCTTACTTAAATTATTTATAGATCTATTCTTACTTGCCATCTGTTCTTTGTCAGCAGCCTGAAGGATTTAGGTTCTTGAACCATACTTGGTAGTTCAGGTAATTGCCATTCCTTTTGCTTATGTCATAGTGCTGCTTAAATAGTCTGGTCACTGCAAGGGACTCCTGTTATTGTCTGACAGGTGAATTATTTAGATCATCATGATTACGAAATCCTATTGTATAATGACATTACACATAGATTATATTTACTCTGACTGGTTTGTAATATGTGGAAAGGCAAAACAAATTGTCCTCCTTATGAGCCTATTTATTTTCCATCATAAAATATTGAAAAGCATCAATGATTCTGCCAAAAGCAACTCTTCTGTCCTAAAGGGTCCTCCTTGCATTTCTTGATAAGGCTGTGCACAGACCTGAATAAATTCAGTGGGTCAGTAGTGCAGTGGAAAAATGAACAATGATCCTTTTGAAAAGCATCTTGAAAGTGGTATTCTTCAAGAACAAAAGACACAAGGTATTTAACATCTCAATGATAAGGTGTGTGATCAGAGAAAATATGATTAGGTAAGCATGACTTGAGGAAATCACTTGAGGGGGAAAAAAAAGAAAAAACATCACAGTAAATAGATCTACTGAAACAAAACTATTGATATTTGCTGCATACACCTACAGCACTATGTCAATGAAATAATAACTTGGAAGGAGCTGTTTCCCATTTACAAGAAATACAGAGACAATGTTCTAAAGAGACGTATGTGTATAATAAAATATAATGTGTGATGGCATTTAATACAGCAAACAGAAAGGCTGGAAATAAATCCTGATACTTTTATTTAACTTTTCAGCATATATTTACAGACTTTGAATATTATCAAAATTGGATGTCAAATTGTATATATTTCTCTACAAGCCAGATGGACTAGTGAAAATATCTGGTCTGCTTTTTTCCCCAAGTGTTACTACAAACAGCATGAAATGATGTGTTTATGTCCCTTCACTGAGGTGCGTTGGGTTTCAGTGCTCTGATTGGGTGTTCTGAATCTATGGAAAGATATTCACTATAGCAATTGGAAGGCCCAGCAGATGCCCAAGAGCAGAGTTATTTCTGTTTTGCTTTTTATCAGCTCTGATAATGTGGCCTACCAGTTGAGACACTGCTGATATGGTTGCAACTCTTCTTCACGTCTCTGTTCACAAGGCAGGATCTGTGAATGAGATTCTGCATGTAGCTCTTAGTTTTATTATCTTGAGATTAAAACTCACATCTGTCACTTGCATATCAGGTAAGAAGTACTGAAATTTCCATGCCTGTGTCATAGATCAGGAGGGACAGGCTGCTATCTGCAAGGAAATCTGGAAGGCAGAGCTAGCTGTTGCATTGTTGGGGCCCATTCTGAGTTCTCAGCAAGACTGGTATTTTTACGTTATTATTATTTTTTTTGTTGTTTTATTATTTTATTATTTCTGACATTGGGAGTTTGCTCTCTCACCTGCAATAATCATCTTCTGATGCTGATTTCCCTTGTGCTGGACCAGTAACATACAAATTCAGAAGATCAAAACTTAGAAAGGAAAGCTTCTCGCTGCATTAATATGCTGTCAAGAACTTTATACGGGATAGCACCAAAAACAGAAAAAGAAAATAGAAGCACAGTTAAAAATATAATCAACTTTTCATAATTTTGTGGCTTTACTGCAGTCTCTTCAGTCCTGGAGAGCTGAACAGTCTGTTTTTTCTACTCCCAGAATAAGATCAGCATGTGTGAACCTTGCTCTAGTGTAGGAAACCACTGGACTTCCAGCAAAGCATGATACTGCTCTTGCTCAGTTGTGCAGGGAGTCACTGAGAAGGGAAAGCCTCACAGTCCTCCAAGGTGTTCCCACTATCTGCTGTAAGAGATTGGTCAGTCAACAAATTAAAAACAGCATGATACAACTTAAGAAAAACTCCATCAGTTTCTGGAGACATAAATCAAATATCTGGATACAGATATATCACAGTGACTCTCATTTTGAAGTCTGGGCCATTCTATGTCGCTGTCCCATTGAAATTAAGGGGAACAGCACAAGAGAAGGAAATTCCTCAAGTGATGCATACAGCTTTCTGTATGAAGGAGGCAAAGTTTAGCGCCTAAGGTGCCCTTCTCTAAAGGCACCAGGGCTAGCAGTATCCTATAACACTGAGATGATGGCTGGTTGAATACCTCTTGGTCATGCTTCAAAAGTGTAGTAGTATGATATGCCAGCATACGTGTGCATCTGAAAACATCATGGTGATCTAGGTGACCTCTTTTCCATCCCTAACTTCTTCAAATAAGATTATGCTCAGCTCACTTCTGAAGTCTAAAACTAACTTTTTTTTTTTTCTTTTTAACTTGTTTTGAGAATATAATTAATATTTTCTTTAAAGGATGGAGGCTATCTTCATTCTTCTTAACCTCTTCTTAACAGTAGACCAATTTTTTTGTTTGTTTGTTTCAAACTCCACAATAACAATTAATAACAGTTCTTGAGGCAGAAAACATGCATGGAAAATCTTTGAGATATATTTAGGAAGTTATTAGCATGGTAAAATGGGATTATCACTGAAATATTTTCAGTCATAGCTGTAATTAGTGCTATTGAATATATCCTGCTACTGTATCTGTCTTTGTATTTTTTCATACCCACAGGCTTATAAGACATAACAATTCTTTAGATATATAAATATGTAAATATAATGTAAATATACATTCTGCAGAAACTGCATTTTAAATATTACCTTCTCTTCTGTAGGTTAATATACTTCACTGCATGTCAAAATAACAGTTTTTATCACACTTTTTTTTGCAAGTGCACATTTTTTTAAAGGAAAAATAGGTGGAAATATTAATGCTAAGCAACCTCTCAAGAAATGTTGATCTGTTCTTGCCATTGACAAAGGAGAGGATTTAAGCTTCACCCTAAACTGACATATAATATTATATATATATAATGTTATTTACAATAACATTAAAGAGAAGTAGCAGAGAAACCTCTCTAATGCCTTTGGATGATACAGTATATATTTTAACAACAATAGTCTAGAACTGGGAAGTTTATTATTGGACATAAAGCTTTTGATTCCTCATTTTTCTAAGGCTGCTCTTAATGTATGTAAAATGTAACAAAAAAAAAAAAAAAAAAAGCCCTTCTGAAAAAATAGAAACATTGTTCAGGAAGCACCAAAAATATTTGCTAAATATATAACTAAATATTTCCATTTCCCATGTAAGTAAATTTTTCCATTTAAAAACAAATTATTCTTCTACCTCCAATAAATAATTAATGAGTTATTTGGACTCACAGAATTTTAGCTTTAGTCTATGCCTGGAAGGCTGTTTTTTCCTCTTTCTTAATAATGAAACTTTAAGTAGCTTTGAATAATAGAAATGAGAACAAATTAAGCCTGTGCTTATGTTTTCTAACGCAGAGCTGCAGTGTTATACGGATCAGCAGTGCCACTGAAATCAGCAGAAAATTTATGGAATTAGGAGTTGAAAATCCTTCCCTAATCAGAAATGGCAACAGATTTAGTCTTAGAGAAGAAATTAGTGACAGGTGTACTCATCTCACAGCATGTTTTTCAATCTCTTTATTCTTTCCTAGTGCACTTTTTTTTATTGTCATCCAGTCCAGAATGTTGCACTCTGATTCTGCTGTCACCTTTGACCTCATCTTACCAAGTTCAAATATGTATACAAAAAAACTTTCTGTTACTGAAGATGCCGCTTCACAACATTTATCATGTTCCTAAAAGCTGCTGAAATCTCACTCTATAAGATATGGATGTTTTTCACTATCATCCTCATCAGGAAGCACTATGTGATGTAGGGGTTAAACAGGCAGATTTCAGTCTTTCTGACGTGTAAAGAAGATATTCCTAGCTACTTATGGAGGTGCAACTCACTGGTCATTACTGAGATTTGTACATTCAATATCTTTATTGTAAGCTTAGAAAATACTTTTGAAAGTTAGTCTTATATAGCACAAGTAAATGCTGTATTTTAGCACAGGCAGTGCACTGAGACAAACAGCTGACTTTGGAGGCACCAGTTTGAAAGTACAGTATTGGCAGTTATAAAGATTTTGTTTTGACTTGTAAAGTGAGAAACTTGCTATGGATGTCGTTGGGAGAAGATATATATAGTACACCAACATGTCATTTATATACTGTGACATTTCTGTCCATAGCCACAAATTAAAAATGAGACTTCAGGAAAGAACATCCAAAATATTACATGAAGTAAAATATCTACAAAAGATTACAAGGAAAATATGACTTTATTAGAAAGATATGTGCTTTGATCAGTGTTAATGAACTGTACATGAAAGGTATGGGTTTCAAAGAAATGATGAAAACCACAGAGCTAGGGGAATGTAATAATGTCAGATTTTTGCCACACATGCTCCTTACTTACAAAATTATGACTTCTATGGTTGGAAACTGTTACTGTAAAATTATTATTTGTGAAGTGCTTTTAATTATTCCTATTAATGTTATTTTATTGTGGGCATATGCAAACAAACCGCTTCACTTCCCTGTTTTGTTAATCTATTGCCCCTTGAGCTCTGAAACCTGCAGCAAAGGATCCCCAGAGTGTCAAGTGTAATGAGTCTTTCCATAAACATGTACCAATTGATTAATCAGTTTTCTTAATAATCACTTGCTTTCCCTATGAGCACAGTGTTAAAAAACAAGCAGCCTGAGAACACTGGATTAAATTTGCCTCTCTGAGTGCACAAAAATTATGGTTCAAATCGCTGACAAAGCATTCATACTGGAAGAGGTGGATGATGGTTTTGCTTTGACTTTCCTTATGTGTTTTCAAGTAAATGACATGATTTAAATATCCTTACATCTCCTTCTGAAAGGAGACTGCGTGTGATAAAATTACTGTGCCTCAAAGGTCTATCTCCATTTTCAGTTTATGTATCATATGCACCAGTGAACATTTACATCCATTTTATTGAAAGTCCTTGACCCATTTCCTTCAGATTTGTTGACCTCTTGTCCTCTTGCATGAAGTTTCTCCAACGTAGCTCTCCTTGGATGTCCATGGATAGCCTTACTACTATTATGGACAATTCTGAAGGGTTAATGTGAGTCTCAGGTCTTTCCATCTTTGCCCTGATGGTCACTAACCAACTTACCCTTGTGCTGAAGCTAACTCCTTCTTTAGCCAGTACACCATGTTGCTGATCTCTAGCCTTGCCTCTACAGCTTCATTAAGCTCAATTGGGAACATTCTCAAGGGCTTAAGGCCTAATTCTGCCAACTGCAGTACCATCGGTTTGAGCAACATAAAAGCCTTCCTTGAAGTCTCTGTTAAGGAGTCTCTTAACTCCAACTCTTATAGCAAAGGCAACAAATGTCTTGAACAAAGAAATGCAAAGCTTAAGGAAAATAGCTATTGTCTCTACAGATAGAGATTGACAAATGAATCTGTGAAACATATTGTAGTTATCTTTCATTTGGCTTCAAGGTGAATTCTTCAGGTAATAAATTTTCTTGATTTTAGTCTGACGAGAGAGCTGATCTGATCTCACAGAACACTTCCAGTAAAAGGGAATATGCTATTGTCTCCTTCTACCTCCCCTGCTTTTGCATTTATCATTCTCTCTGCTTCCCTTAAACTGGCTGGATTGCACAGCTGAGCCTCTGAGTCAGCACACCAAACAATCCAGTATTGAACTGAATCATTTCCAAGAGAAACTGGTAAAAGAAAGTAAGATTTCAGTGTATCAGCATGAGAGACTTTCTTTCATTCTTCATACGGGCATCCAAGCATACACAATTTATTCTTTTAAATATGAACAAAATTTATATAGTACTAAAATGGTTCCTCTGTCCAATTAACTGTTTTTGACAATGTCTCAGGTTAAAGCTTCTCTGTTTCTTCCAGTAATAGTCTTGTGCACGCCTGTTTCACATTTCACAAACATTCATGCTCCTCTATGTTCTGGTGATGCCACAGCAGAAAAGATCTTAGTACATGAAATGGTCACAAAGTTCTGAATGCAGTCATATGCACTCCCTTTAAATCTGGAGTGAACAACTGATTTTTCTGCTAGGAATTAGATATAAACCATTCGGATGTGAATCGTCATTTGATGTAACTGTCTTTTGATTGCTGGGGTTTCAATGCTTTTTTTGTCTTCCTCTCCCAGTGGTTCAAAATAAGGATATTTCATTTTCTATTTTTATTTTTTATTAAATGAAACCAGTTTGTTAATTATAGCTGCAATTAGAAGAAAACGAACTTTTGAAAATGCCAGAACTAAGATTTTCTTTGCCTGCCTTTACTGACCTATGTGCATATTTTCACAGACTTGCTTTATTTTTTTCATAGCCCAACTTTTATTAGTCTCAGTTGAAGCTGGAAATATCCCACTTTTTTGCAATTCAAAACTTGGCTGTCAGAAGACACACAGTCAACAATGAGGAGCATCTTTCTTCTCAAAAGTCTCGTTTATGTGACTTGCTTTGAATCATATAGTAATCGTGGCAGAGATGATTATATAAAATGCATTTTCTAGGATAGCATTACCTTGCCTTAACTGTAGGAATAAAGCCCATTGGAAAACATTGCCTTTTCAGCCTCAATATAAAATTGAAATCATAAACTTGCATGATGAATTCCTAAGCAGCCCAGAACAAAAGATTTCAGCTACATCGGAAAGAAGAATTACTCTGAATTTATTATCCAAGTCGTCTGTAAAGTTAATGACCTTCTAAGAAACATTTTGATTTTGCCAAATAAACATTTTTTTTTGTGCAAAGCAATTCTACCCAACAATTTTGACTTCTTCTGCAAATTAATGTCCTTTTAGCTCCCTCCAATTCCTCACTGATTAAGATTATATCTTCCGATATCTGAAAAATTAAGGTGAAGATCATAAAGATTAAACGACTAAGTTGAGATTCACAAATATTTTCTTGGCACCAGCCATCTTGTTCATAGTCTGAAATCAAAATTCATTGACAGAAAAATTCAGGTTAAGATCATAGAATTAAAAACTTTATCATAAAGCCTGCTGATCTGAGCTCCAAACTAAAATTATGTAGACAGATTTATTGATGGTATTTCCCAAATATGAGCTGCAGTTTTTCAAAATTATCTTAATGTAGTTTTTCATTACTATGAAAAAGTAAAATAAATAGCCATCTGTTTAATGCTTCCTTCTCTATTTAAATTTTATGCTTAAAACATTGAAAATACGGGGTTACTTTCTCCCTTATCTTTGATTGTAAATTACGTATTAGTGAGCTATCATCAGTAATATGACAATGTGTATAATTTTGTAATACAAAGAAATGATAGGAACTTATAATGATGCTTTTAGTTTTGTACCATTGATCACAGGAAACAACCAACATTTATGGAACAAAATAAACTTGATAAGCTTTTGACAGCCTATAATGGCTTAAATATATTTTAGAAGTAATGTATGGCAATTTGATCATTTTTTTCTCATTGATATATTAATATAGCATCACAAACGTTCCCCCTGATACTCATTTGGATTTGATAATAAGCAGTGTGCTAGACAGTAAGAAATTTTGATTAGACATGATGTGTAGAGAACAGTTGACTGACTCAGACTCAGTGGCTAACACTTATCTTCAGCCACTGCTACAATACTCCACACTGGAAAATAAGGATAACATAGAGGACTGGAAGTAACTCTGTTGCCAGAAATATGTGTAAGAGCAGCTCCAAGGGCAAATTTAAGTTTAAATTTGAAACAAAATTCATTATTTAGGCAACAGTCCTACCAATTAGGAGATTTTCCTGAGTAATTTGTTTCTTGTTCAAGTAAATAGGTCAACTGCAGTTTTATCCCAGAACTTCATAGACCTGTTAAAGCATAATGCATACAATCTGGACCAGCTATGTTTTCAGCCTTGTTTATGACATCAAAAATATAGAGATACAGAAAAAATTAATCTGACTAGAAGTAGATGAGACTGAAGCTACCTTATTAAAAAAACAAAAAACAAACAAACAAAAAACAAACAAACAAAAAACCTATTAGTAAAGAGAGAATAATTAATAGGAAAGTACAGGATTGCTATTCTGGCTTATTTCTCCAGACTATGAGTTGGATAGCCCTAAAAAGTTTAATAGTGTTAGCTATATGTAAAGACTATGGCTGAATCAACTTACTTTGATGGGGCTTAAGTGTGTTCAGAAGATCTAAACTAGGCTTTCCTGAGTAAGCTCAGGGACTTAGAGCTTTTGCTACTTGAAAGCTCAGCTCCTAGCCTTTCATTGGCACCTTATTTCTGTTAGGAATCCAAGCACTTCAGTATAATTAATTGTGGAAATGAATGCTATGAATGTAGAGCTAGCATTACTGGAGCAATGACTGTATTTCAGGCACACCCCAGAAGTGACTATTCACCACTGCAAGAACAAAGAGAATGAGGTCAGCAAAAATCCCTCATTTCTAATTCAAATGAAAGCTAGCTATAAAGAACAATTTCAGACTTCTGTTTAATGCCTGCTTTTAAAATTGATCAAGAAGAGTTCTGTTAAAATATCATACTGTTATATAAGCAATATTAATAAGAAAAAAAATTATGAAGAGAAATAATCTTTTCTTAAATAGGTCCTGATATGAAGTACCAATACTACTAATGAAAAAGCTTAGTTCTCTTGATATTCAGTGCTACATTAAAATAATTTTTATTAACTAATTCAAGAAAGAAATATGTCAAATATGTCACCTTCCAAATTCTATCCCTAGATTTTATTATAGAAGTATCTGGTAATAGAAATTGCTTCTGGCCATACTTATCTGCATATAATGCATGAAATGTTTAAGATATGTAAAGGTCTGTATGGAGGACAGCTACTAGATCCACACCAAGAATATCATATCATTTTCTGCTTTGATTTAAAACTAAATCTAACAGATCTTCTATTTCTTTTGATTTTTAAATCAGGAACTCATAATGTATGGGAAAAATTTTCAGCAAAAGAAATTTTTATTGCTCCATTGACTTCAACAATTTATAAAATCTGCCAATCTGACCTGGTATCTTCAGTCCATCATTACAATCTCAGAAATTTGCCTCACAGATTTTTATGTCATCTTTGATTTCTTCTTAAAATTAGGTGCAAAATAAACAGTTTAAATTATTTGAAATTATTTATGTACCTGAAAATCCCAAATTTGTTGAGCTTCCAACACACATCACAATAGCATGCTAGTAATACAAATGTTTTTTTCCTATTACTAACTGCTTCTCAGTCCATAGACATTTTCTCCAGCCTTAGTCAGTGCCAGCACTCTCTTGGCCTAGGTAACAATCACATATTCTTGATTCAAAGAGCATATTGTTTAAAAAATGCAGTGGGTAAAATATTTTTTTGTATGAATTATAAATTACAGCATTAGCCATCTGCAGCTTGGTAGCAAAAAACTAGGAAACAAGTCCTGGCATAGACTTAATTATTTCCTATGTTAAACAGAAAATTTGGGATCTAGACAGGGTCAAGGCAGCATCAAAGAACAGATGTTGTCTGCTAGCTGGCTATGGATCTGATTCAGAAATATATTTAAACATACAGCTATGATTAAGGTCTTTGCTGCATAAGGATGGATGTAAAAATGTGCTTAGAGCTAAATGTTGGCTGAGACATCCTGCTAAATCGCATACCTAAGAGCAGAATCTTTTCCATGGTCATGTTCTTTACTCTAGTGACTGGTTCTGGGATATCTTCCATCAGAATGCAAAGCTCCATCGGATAGGAAGGAGTATTTATTTATTTTTTTGTTTTGCAATCCAGTGATTTCATTATTATATTTGTATAAGATAAACCAATTCTTATTCTGTCAGTAAACCAGGAAAGAATTCAGCTTAGATTCGCAAGGGATTTGTTTTTACTTTCAAACCATCTGAAGGTATGTGAAGGTGAACCACTGCTACTGCAGTAGTTTTCTTTGAAATTAATCTAAGTTTCATGAATTTAAACTATAAATATCAGTCAGTCTCTTCTGTTTTTCTCATCAGTTCTTGTTACTGACATACAGAAGAATCATATTTTAGAGGATAAATAACCAAGTTGCTGCTATATATTCCAGTAAAATTATATGTCATTCTCAACTACGTTTTTTGAGATACTTTCCTCACATATGTTTGCAGTAATAATTTTATACCATCCAGAGACAACAAAATAGTAGAATACATACAAAGCCATAGGAATGTTAAAAAGCACAAAACATTGATAAACATATGTTCTTCTGAGAGATATTTTTGGATCTGCTTAAGGGATATCATTATGAATCCCACCATTCAAAGTGGATTTCTGTATGAAACTGTGAAATGTTCTTACAGTAGCATTTTAGAGCATGTATTTGATGAGATAGTGCACATATCCATGCCTGAAGTTCAGCCTCTCCCCAAAAATCATGACTTGGTTAATAAAGGTCATTACATGTAATCTCTCTAAAGAGCTCACCTCTTTCCACAAACTTTTCTATTATTGTCAGTTCTAGCAACTGCTTGAAAACTCTCAGTTCTCCTCTCCTCTCCAAACCTGGAGCCTTTGAACATTTTAAGATGTCTGGTAGAAAAAAGTTAATTGTTAGAGCTAGACAGATAACTGGAGCTCATCAAGGGGATCCAGATGCTTCCTATACAAGGAGGAAAAAGGGGCTAGAGAGTAGTGAAGGGAAGAAGATGCCTTTATCTCAGGAGATGCAGCTGTCATGTAAACACGAAGTGTGTTATGCCATCTGCTTAATGCTTGAAGTTGCATTTGTATCACAGATTGGAAGAACTTTAATTTGAGGACTGTGTTTGCTCTCTAAAGAAAAAATAAAGAAGAGTGAGTAGTCCTGATTCTTCTAATCTGTGCTGCATATTGCACCATTTAATTTTTAAATTAGAAGGGAAGGGAAAAAAAAGCAAAAACATTCAAAAAGAGATATGATTTCTTTGTGAGATAAGGAAAATCAGGAGAGCAATATGGTAAAAATGAAAAAGAACCCTGGGGAAAAAATAGTAATCTTTATGCTCAACTGCATTTTCCAAATCTGTATGGAAAACCCTGGTGGTAAATTTGGAAAGCGAAAGGTGGTGTTGTGGGCTCTGCTTGATTCAAGAGCCCTTTTCTGACCCTACTGTGTTTGTTGTGTTTTGTTATTATTATTTTTTTTTTTTCATTTATTAGAAGCATTAGTGAATCATTTCTTTGGTAAATTAATTATGCATTCAAGTATGGTGGAAATTTAAAATTCATCAGCTATTCTAAAAAAGTTCTGTTTGTTTGTTTGCTTTGGTGGTTTGGTTGTGTTTTGATTTCTTTCCTTTGCATTAACAATATTTTCACAAGCAGTTATGAAGAGTAGTTTGTGGTCTGTAAAGCCCTACTAGCTCTGACTGTGTGCCAGCCTCCCTGAGTGGAAAAGCCTGGATAGGTGATTGCTCTTGTCAAATGCTGAAGAACAAAATATCTTTAAGGGCCACACTAGAGAGAATAATAAATCACCTCTGAAAAAAATATTAGAAGCAAATATGTATACCACTGTGCATTAAAGCACAGTTACACTTTAATGTTGAGTTGAAAACCAATGCTGAAAAATGCCCTCTCCTCATTTTGTATCTAGTATGTGAGAAAACCCTAGAATATTTATTTTCTGTAAGGTTTTACTTGAGAACAAATTTAAGAAAGTTTCCAAATGATGTGCTAAATCTTTATTGATACAGATTGTTTGGCATTGTCTCTGAACCTCACTGGAGACTGCTCCTAATCCTCACATTCAAGATACTGCTTATGACAGTCCTGAAATTTAAAGCTGGACAGTAATTTTCAAAAAGATAATACTCTGTCTTGTGCCATAGCAGAGAACTGAGCGAAGGTGGAGGGGAATGATATAACAGAGTTATACAGATATAGCAGGCAAAAGCTGTGGTGGAACAGGGACTGTCAGTAGCTAAAATATGACATTAATATGTTTCTTTATTGGAAAGGATGGTGGAGAGAGCCTTCATGCAGAACCATCAGGCATTTCTGCAGTATAAAAGTGCTTTTTTTTTTTTTTTTTCTGGAAAAGTGGCAGGAGAGAGCTAGGCACAAACTGAAAATGTGTGTTTATTGTAAACAACGTACAAACTTTCACAACATAAAGGGAAAAGCTATTCAAAAAAAGTCTGTTTAGAAAATTTCTAGCATTTGAGCAAACCAATACTAATCAGTGGATCTAGACTTTAAAATGAAATCTATGATGAAATGCGGTTGCGCAGCTCTAGACCAAGTTCTATCACATTCTTCTGCTCATCTTATTGGTCTGTTTAATACATTTTTTCTCTAATATGTCCTTACTTATAATTTTCTCAGTATGTGATACAAAGTGTTTCAGACTTTCTCAGTCTCCACTCATCGGTCGGTGCTGGGGCCTGTCCTTTTCAATATTTTTATTGATGACCTGGATGAGGGCATTGAGTGCACCCTCAGTAAGTTTGCAGATGACACCAAGTTGGCTGGAAGTGTCGATCTGCCTGGGGGTAGCGAGGCCCTACAGAGAGATCTGGACAGGCTGGAGAGCTGGGCTGAAGCCAATGGGATGAGGTTTAATAAGACCAAATGCCGGGTCCTACACTTTGGCCACAGCAACCCCAAGCAACGCTACAGGCTTGGGGTGGAATGGCTTGAAGACTGTGTAGAGGAAATGGACCTGGGGGTGTTGGTTGACGCTCGGCTAAACATGAGCCAGCAGTGTGCCCGGGTGGCCAAGAAGGCCAATGGCATTCTGGCTTGTATCAGAAGCAGTGTGACCAGCAGGAGTAGGGAAGTAATTGTTCCCCTGTACTCAGCTCTGGTGAGGCCGCACCTTGAGTATTGTGTCCAGTTCTGGGCCCCTCACTGCAAGAAAGACATTGAGGCCCTGGAGCGTGTTCAAAGAAGGGCAACAAAGCTGGTGAGGGGTCTGGAGCACAGGCCTTATGAGGAGCGGCTGAGGGAGCTGGGATTGTTCAGTCTGGAGAAGAGGAGGCTCAGGGGAGACCTTATTGCTCTCTATAACTACCTGAAGGGAGGTTGTAGCGAGCTGGGGGTCGGCCTCTTCTCTCGTGTAACTGGTGATAGGACTAGAGGGAATGGTTTCAAGCTTCGCCAGGGAAGATTCAGGCTGGATATTAGGAAATACTACTTCTCTGAAAGGGTGGTCAGGCACTGGAATGGGCTGCCCAGGGAGGTGGTGGAGTCACCGACCCTGGAGGTGTTCAAAGAACGTTTGGATGTTGTGTTGAGGGATATGGTTTAATGAGAACCATTGGTGACAGGTGGATGGTTGGACTGGATGATCTTATAGGTCGTTTCCAACCTTAGTGATTCTGTGATTCTGTGATTCTGTAAATTAGAGCCCCCATTCATACTAGTAGCACTCTTCAACACTGTAGTAGCATTTCTTCTATGCTGCACTTTGCATTTTTGAATCTGACCTGGCATTCTTCAGGCACCATTACCCTCTTTTACTTTGGCAATCTCCAGCTTTCTTCTCAATTGATAGTTTTGAATCATCAAGTCACATCATTGCCATTCTCCTATTGTTCGTGCTTGAGTAACCAACAAAAATTTTACTTCAGATTGGTTCACAAGTCTAAGCCTTGAGAACCTCACTGTTAACCTCATTTCAGCCCAACGCTTTGCCTTTAAGTACAATGCAGTCATTTTTTTTTTTTTTTCATATAACCTTCCTCTTTTAAATGTTCTTTCACCTTTTCTACCTCTCCAGATAGACTAAGATGTAAAAATTCTCACCTCCCATTGTCTTTATATCACAAGACTTAGGGAAGTACAGATACATCTAATGCACTAGCATTATTCTGAAACCAAACAAATTCTTTGTTTTCAGTATAAAAATTTCTGTTGAGACCAATGAGATGAACAGGGCCACATCTACAGAACACATGTGAAAATGACTATAGTAATCAGAGTAATCGAATCCAATGTTCTCTCAGTTCTGCTTTGTCTTCTCCTGATAATGTATTAAAATTATCTACTGTTACAGTTAGAGGTACCTGGACCTTACTGAAACCTTACTCTGCCCTGCACTTTAATTAATGTATTCATTTTATGGGTGGAGCTTAATTAATAAGTACTCCTGTCTGCCAAGTGTCCTAGTAAACACAGCCACCTCTTCAGAGTGAAACCAACTTCAGGTAGCCTTAAACAACAAAAGAAAAG
Source organism: Phasianus colchicus (assembly GCF_987193195.1). NCBI lineage: Eukaryota > Metazoa > Chordata > Aves > Galliformes > Phasianidae > Phasianus > Phasianus colchicus. The sequence goes on along the minus strand of NC_143439.1, from coordinate 14,579,133 downwards.
ATGGTTGTTGAGAGTAGAAAGTGCTTAAGATTGAAAATGATTAATATGCAGTCTCCTGTGTCTTCTTATTTTGTGGCTTCTTTCTTCTTGTCTGCGCACGTGCATTTAAATCTACTTTAAGAACTCTTTGTGTTTTTTTATTCTCAGTATAACTTTAGAGTCATTTGCATTCTTTGCTGTAGTTTATGTTCCTGTTGAAATCATGCTGTTCCATAACATGTGTTTGAAAGCAGCTGTTGTTGAAAAGAAAATACTCGTTTTTTGTTCTCAGTTATGGTCCGAATTTTGGTTTCTCTCACCTTAAGCGCTTGATTTTTCATAAGGCAGCCTAATGATTTTCCTTTGAAGTCTTGCGATCTGTTATTTTAATGTAACCAGATTTATATTTTATTACTGAACTGGGTTTGTTGGCAGATTTATTCAAATGTTCTCAGCATACCTTTGATGAGTTGAATGGGATAATAGAGTTTTGCAGCCTTCTTTGTAGAGGATAAAGGGCAGAGGCTCAGCTTCATTTTTATTCATAAGATTTCGGTTACAAGAATGAGGTTCTAATCCCACAACTGGAGTGATTGGAGGGAACTGATTTGCTTGTAGAATTTCTCACTGAAATGAGTGACCGGTTCACAGCAAGAGTTTCTTTCCTTTCCCTTTCCTTTCCCTTGCCAACTTCCGTTCTTCTTGCTGTAGGCAAACTCCTGATGTTTCTCTTATTACAGTAACAACTGATTTTGAGGTAAAAAAGGAGAAAATGAAAAAATAGAAATTTTTGAATGCTATGGAAAACTTGGGAAATGTGCTGAAACACGACCAAAAGACTCATTTGATTCAGGACTGCACATATAGAACTGGTGTCTTGAAGTTTTTCTCTAATGAAGATTAAATTGAATCTCAAAAGATGTAGTTGTGCATGAGTCTTACAGAGTGAGGCTGAATTATGCCTGGAGTAAAAACTGTCAACTGAAGTCTGAAAACATAAAAATTTAGTAGAATCAGAATTCAAATTGTATCTTAATATCTGGATTTCCACTGGATACTTGTAGACTTCAACTGCAATGAGAGCACAAAAGTTGTCTATTGATTCTGAGTGGAAAGAAATATATAATTTCATCATTTATGAATTAGTAATCGCATTGATTTACAGTCTGTGACCCAGGGAAAATGTTCTCACAGCTAGTGAACGTTTTTCAAGTTTTTTGAGATCTAAACCTGTGATCTACCCTGTTATCCATTTTCTAAATGCGGATTAAAGTGCTTTTTTTATAGTATTGCATCAAAGTTGCACTATTTTATTATTTTTTTATAGATTTTTTTTTTTTTTTTTTTTTTTTTTGTCCTTCTAACAGATATTTGTATCTGTATTGAGTTCCTATAGCAAGATTTGGGAATAGATTTTGCGGAGCAACAGGAGTGATATCTGTGAGATATTAGGGGATGCCTGTGATGATTACAATTGGTTTCAGCCCACTCCACGCTGGACATATTCCAGGACCTAGATGATTTCATTAGCGGAGGTATTGGTGAAAAGAAATTTAAGAAAGGACAGAAAGAACTGGACAGGGAAGCAAAGAGAGTGGGAAGGAGTGGAGGGAATGTGAAGGTTGGAGTAGGAAGCGTTCCACAGTGGAGCAGGCAACCCATGCACGGCTAACTCACCTAAGAGGAGTTACTTCACCAAAGGGACTGTTGCTGGTGGATGAGTCCCCACTGAAGCAGGTACACCTTGAAAGGACAGCAGCCTATGGGAGACCCATGTTAGAGCAGAGGAAAACAGTGAGAGGGAAGGAACAGAGAAGAGAAACTACAATGTAATCCTTCACTTTGTACTCCTTCACAGAAGGATCTCAGAGTAACCTGCAGCGATAATAGTGAGGTCCTTAGTGAGAAGTTAAGCCAAGGAAACTGGGGAAACAAAAGTGTTTTCCCAAAGCATATTATTATTATTATTTATTATTATTACCTACTGCCCAAATCGGTAATTATTTATTTTAATTGATAGTCAATTAATTTTCCCAAGCCAAGTTTGTTTTTCTCATGACAGAATTGGTAGGTGATCTCCTTGTTCTTTTGTTGCCCAGAGATTTCTAGCTTCAGCTCCCAGTGAGGAGAGACACTGAGAGAATGGCTGGGTGGGAGAGTCTGTTAGCTGTGGCCAACTCACCGCAGTATCAGAAACCAATTTGCAGACACTCAGCCACTTAGTTTGAAAGAAATAGAGCAATCAAATGTAGATTTGATCTTTGCTCTAGTTGTGATTGAAGCCAGTTCATTTGTCAGTACTGCTGGACAAAACAGAACTGCACTTCTCGTTGTCCATGTCTGATGGAGTAAGAAATAGGTAGCAATCTCTTAGTTCTTCTAACTTAGTTTAGAATAATATTTTGAGTTTGACTGAAGTTGTACAAAAAATGCAGCCTAAAAATGAGAAATTATTTCCCATCACTGAGAGAATCAATTTGCATAAGGAAATACATCAAGAAGACAGTAAGTTTTCAGTAGCTGTGAATTATTCACTTCCAATTAACACAGAAATTATTTCAAGCTGAAGCCAGAGAGTATGACTTCCATAATAACTGATAAGTTTCTGTTGTGAATTGGTGGGTGGGAGTGTTAATATTAACGTCACAATCTATGTGACATCACATATACCATGTAGGCTTATCTTAACAATTCAGAAGATGATTGTACATTTGTTTCATGCAGCCTTTTTCTTTTTTTTTTTTTTTTTTTTTTAGTACTTATACAGTCTTTCTACCAATTGTGACTGTATTTTTATTACTTGTTAAAACATTACTTAGAAAAAGCTAACAAATGGTACATGAATTCAGATAAATTCAGCAGTGCGATCACTAATGATGGTGGACTGCAACTCCACCACCTCCTTGGGCAGGCCATTCCAGTGCCTGACCACTCCCTGAGAGAAAAAGTTTTTCCTCCTGTCTAACCTAAACCTCACCTGGTACAACTTGCGGCCATTTCCCTGGGTCCAGAATTGCACAATGAATACTTTTCCAAAATTTTATCAGAAGCAAACCTGATCAAAAATATGTCAGTGCTCTGCTCTTAACTTAGGAATGGCGTATGATGTTGTATCTCTATGCAATCGTATATTGTGAGTGTTAAAAAAAAAAAAAGTTGGCTCAGCCTTGCTTGATCCATTTCTATCATAGAATGGCTTGGATTGAAAATGACCATAAAGATCACCTCGTTCAAATGCCTCTGCCACGGGCAGGGCTGTCACCCACCCTTCAAATCTCTCTCTGTCCAATTTAGAGATAAAAATGTGATGCTGGAGCATATCAAAGGCCTTGCACAAGTCCAGGTAGATTACATCAGTTGCTTTTCCTTTGTCTACTGTAGCTTTCGCTCTATTGTAGAAGGCTACCAGTTTTGTCAGGTACAATATGCCCTTAGTGAAGCCACACTGGCTGTTGTGGGTCACTTCTTCATCTCTTGTGTGCCTTAGCATAACTTCCAGAAGGATCTGCTCCATGATCTTCCCTGGCACAGAAGTGAGGCTCACTAGCCTATAGTTCCCTGGATCTTCCTTTTTCCTTTTCTTAAAAATGGGCATACAATATTCTTCTGGTCACTGCGGACTTGTCTGACAGCCATGACTTATCAAAAATGATGGAGAGTGGCATGGCAATCGCATCAGGCAGTCCCTCTTGGACCCTGGGATGCACTTTGTCAGGCCCCTTAGACTTGTACACATTCAATCTCATCAGGTGGTCTCAGACTTGCTCTTCTCTTACAGTGGGAGGGATTTTGCTCCCCCAGCCCCTGCCCAAAGGTCTTGGAACAGGAGAGATATGGTAAGCCTGAGTGCCAGCAAAGATTGAGGTGAAGAACTCACTGAACACCTCAGCCTCTCTTATGTCTATGGTTGTCTTTTCTCCCTTCTCACTTATCAGAGGGAGTACACTTTCCTTGGCCTTTCTCTTCTACCTGTAGACTTCCCTTCCTGTTATTTTTTAAATCTCCTGCCAAGTTCAGTTTCATCTGTGTGCTGGTGTACTCATCTCAGCATGCCTGGAAAACATCCCTGTATTTTTCCCAGGTTACATGTCCCTGTTTCCATTGCCTTTACGTTTTTCTTCTTTTCCCCTGTTTGTTTGTTTGTTTTCTTTTCCCCAGCAGATCATTGCTTTGTCATGAACCAGTTTCCTGCCTTCTCTGCTCATTTTCTAATGCTGGGGGCTGCAGAACTCTTGTGCGCTCAGAAGGGCATCCTTAAAGAGCTCCTTTTATGCTCCTTTCTAACTCAGCATTTGAGAATATATTTTTTTTTCCTTTTCTTCTGTACATGGAGTGCTGTATTCTATTTTCTGTACTAATTTCATAAGTAACCTCCTCTTCTTGAGTTAACTGAAAGTTGTGAAGCATATCAAATGTTGCAGAAATAGTACCTGTTAAAATAGTGCTACTTGGCTGGCTTTATTCCCTCCTGCTGGTAATTTTTAAAATTTTTTTTTTAATATTTTCTTGTGTGCGTGTATGTGTGGGAAAAAATGAACCAAGGAGAGTGTTACATCTTTTTACTTTCTGTGGACTTCATAATGATATAGGTTTGAATACTGGAATTCATTTTCTACTTCAGGGCTTTTTGTTGTTGTTTATTGTATTCATGATATACTGTTCAGATATAATTGCTCAGAGTTAAGCACCTTAAAGAGAACCTGTTTCATTCACTGTCAAGTCCTGACAGAGGAGTGTGTTGTTACCTGATCCCTCTGTGGAGACAGCCTTCCAGCATACTTTGCATTTTACAGGGACTCCGTGCGTACTTCAGTGCCTCTTTAGGATTAAAGACATTTCAAAGCATAAGAATTGTTCTCCAAAGGTGAATACTCTTGCCACTTGGCTGAAATTCCTCAAAGTTACTAGCAAAGTGGATGAGGTATTCTCCTAGACAGAGCAAATTTAGATCTGACTCCCTTCAGTTTGAGAGAGAAACTGGTTAATACAGTGATTCATTATTTGGAAGGCCAAGTTCAAAGCACTCACTTCAGTTTCCCTATCTTTTGCAAAACTGGAGGACAGACACAGAGGATTTGCTCCTGAAACAAAGAGAGTGAGAGTACATTTTTTTGAGCACACCACTGAAACAGCTTTATTTCCTTTTTTTTTCTTTTTTTCTTTTTTTCTCAGCAGATTTAATTTTTAACTCCCATCATTCTTGAGTTGGCCACTTGCCCATTCATGAAGTTATCTGGGGCCTGTTGAGAGGCCTAACCAGGTAGAATATACTCGTGGAATCACAATTACAGTGGTCTGAGGAGGAAGAAAAACAGTGGTGATCCAGTGGCTATTTTGCACTGCACAGAGAACCTAAGCACTTAAATAGAAGGTTACCAAATCAAAAAATTTAAGAGCTCAGACATCCTATGGAAGTGCTTGGGAGAGTAAGGAGTTGGAACTTCTCCATGGTGATTAATCCCTTAGCTGCTAGACTTTAGATTTTCTTTTTGACTACATTTTGTTTCTTTCTTCTTGCAAATGATCATTTCTACTCAAATTCTTCTCATCCTACAAGCTAAAATTTCACTTTGTTCCTGTAAGGCAATAAACACTGCCTGAAAAATGTGGTAGTTGCTTAGCAGAGAACTCTTATAGGGTGATGATAGCATGGTGATGTTGCTAAATACTTATCTGAGCACACAGTAATTCATAGTTTCATGGGAGAAGGTCAGTTCAACTCCAAGCAAATCCATCTGAAAGGGAAAAAAGCTGAGTCTTGTGATCCCTGAAGAGTCTTGAAAGTGAATTCACCTTTCTGAATACTCCTGAAATTATCAACTGTTTGTGCAGGTGGGCCTTCTTAATGGCATTAATCTTCTGTGGGGTAAATAAAACTAAGACTTCTCCAAGCAGAGAATGTATGGTGGTGATAATGACTTGGACTGTCAAAAAAGGATTTTTCCTATCTATTTTTTTAGAAAAATAAGTGAAAAATAAGGGTTAACTTCCCTCTGAGTTGGAGGGAAAAAAAAAAACTGCCATTGCAAACTTACATCTGGAAAATAGATTTGTTGGAAACCAGTTAGTTCCTAAGGATATGACAATTAAATTTCTCTTAAGAGGTAGATAATTGCCCTGTCATGGAATCAAGCAAATTCTTCCTGCAGCTTTTCTAAGTAAAACCCAGATTTGACCTCCCATGTCACCATAAATAATTGAGAAGAGGGTTCAGTGAGTCAGACAATGACTTTATGAACGTGCTTTTCTGTTTGATCGTCTTATTTTATCAGACTACCATAAAAAACAAAACAATAAAAAAGCCTGTCAGCCTGACTGTCTCCACAGCCTTCTGATTTATCATAAAAAAATTAAAAAAAAAAAAAAAAAAAGTGAGAAAGGAAATCCTTTCTTCTATTCACTGATGGAGAAATGCTCTTATACAGCCTGGGCCTCCAGCTAAGGAGACAGGAAAGAGAGTTTATACTTCTGTTTATAAGGAAAGATATGTTATAAGGACTGATGTGTTAGAAGCTCTCTTCTGCATGTGAGTACCTAGGAAATATGTTATTACTCAATGAAGGGTTTTTTGGGGGGTAGTTTAGACTTATAGATGCAAACTGTACTTCCCGCTCAGCCATTCTGGATATTAATGGCAGAAAACCTAGTAATGATGGGCTCCCCAGGGCAGTAGTTGCAGCCCCAGGCTGATGGAGTTCAAGAAGCATTTGACCAATGCTCTCAGACATAGCATTTTAATTTTGGGTGGTCTCATGTGGAGCTAGGAACTGTAAGTCCCTTCCATGTCAAGATGCTTTATGATTCTATAAACAAAAATAAATGGACATTTCCTTGAGTTTGTATTTGTATTTTTTTTTTAATAAAATTTTCCTCAAATCTCAGTAATATACAATTTAGACATCCCTCTGGAAAAAAAAATGTATGTTTTGCTTATCATGAGGAGTGACACATTAATCGCCTGCAGACATCTTCTTGAACTAATGAGTAAAATAACCTAATAACTAATTGAAACTCTGTTGAAGTAAAGTCATTAGGAAAGTAGTATCATATCTAAGTAAATTAACTCCATTTTCTATCCTGAATTATCTAGCTGTTGTGCTTTGATCACAGCTGAACTGGATCATTAACTAATTAAAAGTGAAGCCCATTAATAATTGCAAACTCTTGTATAAAGATACTTCTCTTTCACAAAGTGTTTCAGGAGGAGCTTAGCTCTTTGAAAATTTTCTTCTGCAAATGTTTAAGAATATAGGAATGACAAGGAATGACACCCTGGCAAGGAACATAACATTTAGACTAGAACTAGTAAGAGAATTGTCCAGCAAACCAAATTTTTACTGAAATAGCTTTTATTTTTTGTGTAAATGCTTGCAAGACCTTAACTCTTTCAATAAATTTATTTAGGATTATTGTAATTTTTCATGGTTTTCTAATCAGTTCTCATTTTTGTTTTCCAGGGGAATGTAGGCTTTTAAAGCTATTGCTTTTTAAAGCCTTCACAAAAGAAGGCTAGCGAGAGTCAGCTAAAGCTTGCCTGCTATAGTTAATGCTGTTCAGTTGAGCCAACGGGAAGGATCACTGAGACTCTCAAATCCATGTCATAGAACTGTTAATCTTGGATATCAATAATTAGTCGTATTTCACAGCCATTCTGTAGGGATCTTGAAGTCTCTGCATTTCCCAATCACCTGATGCAGAATTAAGAGTTCTTATCTTAGAGCTTTTACTTCTATGTTTAAGACTTACAGACTGAAAAGGAGCTAAGGACCTATAGTTCTTGCAAAGGAGAAAGAAAAACTTTATAAGTAATTGAGAAATTCCTTGAATTTCAAGCCTCTTATGAAGAAAAATATTTCTGTTATCATTTTTTCAAGATTTCACATGGAAAAGATGTTACATTCATTTTCTACAAGATGAAGGGATGAACTAGAATATCAGTGTTTTTGGTTTTTTTTTTTCTGAGAGCTCGCCCCAGTCAGTTTTCACCTATCTTGTTGTTGCTCTCCTGTAGCTGGAGCTTGTCCTGATGCTGTGTGGTTAAAGGTGAAAGCATCAACTACATTTCTGAGCAACCACTGGGAGATAGCATTCATTCTGCTTCTCAGGCCTCTGTCTGAATCAAAACAAAACAAACAAAACCAACCCAGCACAACCAGCATGTTAGGTTAAATGGAAAAAATAAACAGGAAAAAAAAAAAAAGATTTTTTTGCCTTTACATTAGATAGACCTCAAGTTACACTTACTAAGACACAAACATGTCTTAGATGATCTGGAAGATTGCAAAAGCATTAAACAAATGCTTCTTTTGCTTAAGTTTTATGAATTTGCAACATTTCATTTTCTCCTCTTTCTTGATAGTATGGTTTCTGTGTTAAACGAAAGAATTATTACTATTCTAGTTTTGTCTCTGGGAAGAATGGTTACTATCTATTCCTGCCCTAACTCTGAAGTAAGCACTTTCGTGATCAATAGTGAGCTTGTGTTATATATGGTGATCAATCTCTTTCCAAATTCAGTGATGGAGATTTCTCAGATTTGGAAAAAGATGTTCTGATCCTGTAGCATTAAAACTAATGTTGAAATTCTGAGCTATATGAAACAAGATATTACTAAATCTAAGTTGCTGAAGGATAAAACATGAATCTTCATGTAAAATGAAAGCACCCGTTATGAGTTAATCAATGCAGTGTGGGACATACATAACTTCTAGTCTTCGATTAAGTCATAGATGGAGTGATATGTAAGGTTTTTGCTTCCCCAAAGTAGATTTACATTTCATTGTCAACTTTGTTTATTTGGTAGGTGTCAGTGGTTTATGGGCTGGTTTGGCCTGGTTCCATGACTAGTGGGGGAGAGAAAGGCAAACAGAGGACCCTGAATAATTAAAAACAGTGGCAACTATCTGGGGAGAAACAAACTAATTTATTACATATGGTATTGAAATGCAAGATAACACACTATATCACAATATAATTAGAAACTGAAGTTAATAAATCAAATATAATGAGGGAGAGTGTCCGAAAGGTAGAAAGGCGTCATCATAATGCTAAGGTGAGATGTGCACTTGGGTCGAGCAGCAGAGAGGAGAGCCAAAGAAAAGAGAAGCTCTTTGTGACCTTGCTGTGATTTACATCTCCTCTCTGAATGCATCGTCCTCTGGGGAACGTAGTTCTTCTTCTCTTCCGGGCAGGTGCCCAGAACTGGAGCATTAACTCTTTAACTCCCACTGCACTAGATGATATGATGTGGAATACCAATAATCAAAAATCATAAAACAGTGGCAGTAGGTCAACAAATATGGGTCTGATTCCATTATGTTTGCTGTCAAAATGCCAGAAACACATAATTTCACAGTGCAGTATGGGAAAAATTAAAGGAAGCTCTTCAAATAAACTCTTGTTTTGTGAAGTTCCTTCTTTATGAAGAATTTTATCCTTATGTTTTGTTTCTTCTTTTGATTTTCTCTGAACAGTTTCATACTGCAGAAGATGTTACTTTAAAAAAAAAGGAAAAAAAATGGAATATATATATCTGACATATTCATTTTAAATAGAGCTGTTATGATGTAGATAGGCAGTTAGGTTTTAACATATGGGAGAAGTAACCCAATCTTAGCAGAAAAAAATATGTAACTTAATGAGATAACGCTTGTGTACAGGCAGTAAAACTTCTTTAGTATAAAATGCTTTACAAGAACAAACTACAACTTAAGCTGACATAGATTTCTTCCATAACTCCAAAATAATTTCCCAAAGCAGCAATTTATGATGCTTGTTTAAAATGCAGCATGAATGATTATGAGGTGACAAAGACTAACGAGACTTCATTGTTACTCAGTTGGGACTTATAAGATTGTGCATTATGCGAAATACTATTTAAAGGAAATGCTATTCAAGAAAATTGGAAAAAATCAACATAGTAAAGCTCATTAATTCTAAATCTGAATTAGGTATTAATTCACAGGGTTCTGCTTTCAAAGTTGTAAGAACACAATGCTATTATCTTGTTAATAAAACTGTTGGAATGATAAAATGTAAAGTTGAATTTATTTCGGCAAGAAGTAATTATTTTTTACTTCCAGTTACTGCTGAGAGTAGCATTGTTTCCACAGTAGAAAACCTTATTACAGTTGTATACGATTATTCTGTACCCATAATTTTTTTCTTTAAAATATTCAATGATTCCAAAAGCCCAGAATATTATTTTTTTTCCATACACATGCACTTCAGTTATGAATTTTGTTATTTTTCATCAATTTCTGGATTGTAATTTTACTAATGCTATATAGCAACTCAAAATGTGACCATTTTAGAAGTCTTTTTAGAGTGTTTCCCATGGATTTATTATTTTATATCAATCTTTACTCTTTATAACAAATTTCTTTGCAACCTCACACTGCAATCTCTTCCTTCCTCCTTTCCTCCCTTGTATTTTTTTGTCTTGGCAGATGTCTTTCTCCCTGGTTCCCAGGTGAGGTCTGCCAGCTGCAGTGGCATCTTCCCGGCCATCCAGGGATTGATTCCCTGAGGACAGTTTGGAGGGGCTGAGGAGGACTACCCTGTGCCCCTGATGGCTGGACCAGTGCCCATACAGTAGGCAATGTTCACTGTCCATTTAGCAGCTATCGCACATAAAGCCAGGGGAAAACTATGCTGGCTCTGAGATGTGATCCTGTTGGGTCTGCACAAAGTCTATGCCCTTTTATTAGCAATGTCAAAACTGTGCTTACCGGGCTACATTTGAGTGAGGTGCTTGGAACAATTTCTTGAGATGTGAGATCTCACTGGAGACTCTAGCTCTCAATTTTGTTCCATGTTATAAGTGCTCTGCATTCTCAGTATTCTTTATGAATGTGTACTGTTCATTCTATTTTAATGGGGAATGAGTTACACTGTTTGTTTTTTGTTTTTAATTGTATATTAAGAATGGCAATTTTTTCTTGGCTGATGTTAATATTTTGCATATGCACTGTCCCAGTTACAGGGTTGAGATTAAAACCCCTTCAAAATCACAGCTCCAAAAATGGCATTGGCATTGACTATTGGAATTGGAAGGAAAAATACGTATATAGTAGAGCACTTTTCCTAAGTATCACTTTGAACAAAAATACTAGTGGAAAGGAAAAAGGAAACTTCAGAATGTTCAATTTTTTTACGTTCAGGCCAAACTGTGTAGCTCTGAGTACTTATCCTAAGGACTGTTCATTTAAATAATTCATTTGTTGCCTGTTTTTATTATGAAATGACTGTGCTGAAAAGACGTGTTTCAGTTGTACCTTGTGGATTCATTATAGTGGATATTTTGAATAATGAAAACTCTTTTTAAGTTTGAAAGACCACTTTACCAGAGTTCTTTGCAAAACTGTTTTTGGCGTCATGCAGTGCTAATTGTATATTTAACTGGAAAATATATACTGTACATTTCTCAGAGAACAAATTATTCTAGAATATAATTTGAAGAAAAAAAGTATAAATACAGATATAAGAAGTAGTTTTCAAAGCTTTGGGATGCCTGAACAGCTCTTAAGTTATACTTGGAATTTTCTGCTTGAACAATTTGCAATCGCTTTCAGTGCACTTACATATGACATGCATTTGTCATATTAGGCAATTTTAGATTCAAAGAGTACTGTCAGTGGCTTATGAACTGGTTTGGCCTGGTTCCATGACTAGTGGGGCAGGGGGATCTGCAGATCCGCGCCTCTGGAAAGGGAAACAGGGACCCCGAATTATTTAAAACAGTGGCGACGATCTGGGGAGAAACAATCTAACTTATTAAATATGGTATTGGAATGCAAGATAACATACTATAATACAATATAATTAGAATTGAAGCTAATAAATCAAATATAATGAGAGAGACTGTCCAAAAGGTGGAAAGGCCTCACTGTAATGCTGAGGTGAGATGTGCTGCTTGACCAGGGAGGAGAGTCAAGGAAAAGAGAAGGTCTTGTGACCTTGCCATGGGTTACATCTCCTCTCTGAATGCATAGAGAAAAATGTAGTTCTTCTCCTCTGGACAGGTGCCCAGAACTGGAGCATAAACTCTTTAACTCCCAGTGCACTACGTGATATTATGATGTGGAATACCGATAACCAAAAATCATAAAACCATGACAATTGAGAAAAAAATAAAAATAAAGGATGTGTTCTGTATTAAGAAATACATTGCACTAGTTAGATATAAATGTTGTCTGCAAGCAGAGTTATTTAACTCCAACACGCATAGGCACTGCTAACAGTGCTCAGGTGTACTGTGTTCTGGTTAGGTAAATTTCAGAATTGTTACATATTCTGTTACTACAAAAAACAATATATAAGAGCTAGTAACAGGACAAAATCTAGGGATGTAAACAAGCATGTAAGTAAATCAACTCCTACACTTACTTAATAGCACTTGATACAGAACTTATCACCAATTTAAGCAATTAAGATTTAAAAAAAACCAAACCATTCTTTGCTTCTGTGGCCAATTAAAAGTGCCATCAGTCGCTTACAAGAATACTTCCACTCTTGCAAGAAAAGCTTTCACACAGGAATCAGCCCTGCCAAAGATCTTGCTATGCTCTGTTATGGATCTCTTGTTCCTTCAATCCTTTAACAAAAACAGAAGTTGATTTGTTTCCATTAGGTATCAGGATTTTTTTTCTATTTAATTTTTAAGTCTGCGGTAGTCACAATTCTCTTTTGTTCCTGAATGAAGCACAGCCAGAGGCCAGGAAATGTTTTTGACAAAGACACCCTTGGATCTCTATAGGTAGCTGTGGAACAGCACAGTCTAATGCCTGAACTGCTCTGCTCTGCTCTTGTGGGATAAAAAAGCTTGTTGAGGAAAAACCCCAGTTTCCTGACTTAGATGAGTTTGTATTACTTGGTTAGTAACAGACTTGAGATCTATCTTTCACAACTGATGCCAACACCTACAGGAAGACCCATATCTCTGCTTCATCTACATGGTGAAACAACCGGAGGTTACTGATTTGCTCATCAGTACTGTGGATACGGAGGTCCTAGTTGTGCATCTGTAACAAATTCTCTTGCCTCATCCCTTAGTTATTTCTAGACTCTCTTAATGGTCTTTGACTGTGGAATGAAGTTAGACATGACTTTCTTGGCATGCAAGAATTGTGGAAATATTCAACCATCTGTTATCCTCATCTAATTCTTCTGTGGGATGCTACAGTGGCTTAACTGAATGCTCGATCCCTTTATTGAGCAGGAAGTGAATTTTGATGAAAGAAGAGCATTTGTCTAATGTCACTTTTGTTTTTATGACTTTAGCTTGCACATACAAGACATCTGTCCTTTCAGATCACTTGTCTAAAAATGGTACAGGTCTCATGTCAGTCACTTTTTTGCCTGAGTTTCACAGGATTCAGAAGTAGCCTCCATTCAGCAGAGGAGAAAAGAGTTCATGATTACTTATGTGGTAAATTTTAAAGACTGCTTTTGAAGAAGCCACAGCAGAATAAAAAACAAATATCCCAAGACAGAAAACAAGCAGTAACTGTACTTGTTAAAATAACTGTGGAAATAAAAGCAGCCAAAAAACAAATCTTGTAAACAACAGCTCAACTATTAGAGGATAGAACTAAAAAAGATTTACCCAGATGTTGCCATAAATGGTAATGCAGCTGTCAGGCATCTAGTGAAGAGTGGAAATTCGTGTATTTATATGCAGGACCGCTTGGAGTATTTATACAGAGTAAAGCTGAAACAAAGGAACAAGAAAGGCGCTAAATGAAGTAGTTGGCTATCAGCAGTAGCCATTCAGCACCATCAAGGATGCTAGAAAAAGTATTCTTCAGATATCCATGTAGGTCTTAAATGGTCACTGTTAACTCTGAACGCTAAAAAGAAAGGTATTTAAAAGGTTCAGAATTAGGGTGGAAACTAAATGTTTAGTACTCTAAGTTTTGTGAGGAAGGCAGATCTTGGTGAAAAAAAAGCAGCTAAGTTGGATATTCTGTGCATATACTATCATTTATTAATAATACATATTTGTGTAAGTATATCATTTTATTTAAGTTGTCATGTAGGTTTCTGAAACATTTCACTGATTGAATTCAGTGTTTTGAGTACAATACTAAGCATAAAGAATATAATTAGAAACACTTTGTATTTTGGGAAAAAAAAAAACAAAAAACAAAACAAAAGAGACTGATTTTATGATGATTTTTTGTTGTCTGTTGATCGAAAGGAGATACTAAGAGAAGGTTTGTGTTACTTAAGTAACCTTTAGTTATTCTAATGTATTTTACACATTGTAGCAAGTTAATTCCTATAGGCTAAAGAACACTATCATACATGTCATAATTTCAAATGCTTTAGAGACATAATAATGTTTAGTAATTGTAGAAAAAGAGTATTTTATATCTGATGGATATTAAACACTAGTTTTATGAAACCACAATCACAGTTGTTTGGCATATTAGCAACACTTCATTTTAATCATTTTAATGACACCAATTGTAATAAACTCATCTGGGATTCATGTAGAACTAACATTTATTTCTATAAAGCATTTCACAGTAGTAGAACATTAGCTCAGTTACAAATGTTGGATTGCTGCCAGAATATATATATATATTTTCTCCTCGGTTTCCTCACTATTGATTTTGTATACTTGTCATCTTGCTTCATTACCAATAAGAATATTACATCTAAGGATGGAATCTTAGCTAGTATAAGAGTTGTACGTACAGATTTTGTTGTTGTTGCTACATTTTAGTAAATCACAGGTTTTTGATCCTGGGGTCTTTTATGACTGAGCCAATTTACTTTGTCCACTTTTGTAGATATGCAAATGGCCTGTCTTTCCAAATATGAGTCAGGAAAAGAAAAAAAGGTAAATGTTTAGCTTCAAGTGGATCTGCTCCTGGTTACTCTTGACCTTACTGAAAACAACTAATGTAAATGGACCTACAGCTGTTTGTTACACTGTCACACTCCAATCACCATTTGTGAATGTAAATTTATCAAACAGTTGTTTAGACCTTATTTTTCCTTTACTTTTTCCTTAGAAAAGTATTAGTACTTCCTAATTCTAATTCATTAGAATTTCATTATGAAAATTGGAATAGTCAATTTTCAAAATCTAGGGAATAAGTGTTTATGTTTTCTCATATTGTAAGGATTCACAAGTTAAACACAAGATGTCTATGACTGGTTAATCTCTTGAAAATTGCTTTCAGGGGACCCAAAATACTTTTGAGAATCTCTTCAGCAGTTGTTATCAATGCAGAATTCAGAGAACATCTGGATTAAAAAATGGGTGTCATTTAAAACAATACTAGTTTTCATGTGTAAATAATCAACTCTCTTCTGTAGGGAGAGTATTCATTGTTCTTACAGAGGATGTTAAAATGAATGTTTTTGCTCAATTAAAGCAGTTATTTACAGGTACATTTTAAAAATATTTCTCTTATGCCTGAGACACGAAATGAAATACAGTTTTGTGAACAGATAATTTCTGTAATCTGTATTGTATAGTCCTGAAAGTTAAAAAAGGAAAACGAAAGCATCGATTATCTCCATCAGTCATGCGATAAACCACACACGTTTTGAGATTTGCTAAGAAAATACCGGTGAAATTAAAAGATAACTCTGTAAAAATTTCTGAAATGAGCAAAAAGTGCTTGAGCACAATAGGGCTAAATTTTTGTATCCATCAACATCAGAATTTAGCTGGTCTGAACCAAGAAATAATCGTATCGTACTTACGATTCTTGTGCAAAACTATGATACTTTAATAGTACCAATGCCATGATAAGGTTATTTATGACACCATACAGATCTCTGGTGAGCTGTTGTGTTAAGTTGCAAAGCTTTTTTATTCATTCAGAGATGCTTTATCTAGCAAACATTGTCACTAGAACTAATGAGATATATTTAATTGTGGATTCACAGTTACCATCTGAATACAACCCACTTTGATGGTTCATCTGCCACCGTCTACAAAAATGTTGGACACTCTTCCTTAAGTAAGTTCATCCAAAATACTTCACAGCATACTTGAACTAACAAGTTGGGATAGACTTTCTAGATGAACCTGAAGCAACCTCATTTTACAGTTTGAAGTTCTGGAGCTTCCTCCAAACCAAAGAGGAGAAAGTTTAACTTACTCTTGGGTATTGGCTAACTACCTCTCATAACAATTAGTTTCAGCTGCAGTGTTTAATTAAATAACAACACTTAGCAGTCTATACTGCTTTGTTGTTATTGGTTTTTTTTTTCCTTTAAGCTGAAAATCAGAGATTCACACAGGTGGGTGAATCCAAAGTTTGGGGAAGGAAAAAAAATATATGCAATTCTGTTTTTCTGTAGCTACCAAAAAAAAAATAAATAAATAAAAATTGTTTTTTCCTTAAATAGTTTTGCCCTGTTCTTCAGAAAATGGATGCGGAAAGGATAATAATGCCCTTACTACTTATGTAATACAGTCATTACAAAAATTATAACATGGCCAGCAAAAAATGGGATTTTCTGCTACTTAGGATAAGTTTGATTGAATAGAAAAGAATCATACATGAAGATCAAAAATAATAAGGGTTCATTGCCTCGAGTTAAACTTAGAAAATGGAAAATCAACTTTGAAAACAGAAGGCTTTTGATAGTAATATCATATCCATCTCTTTGCTACAGAAGTGACGTTTATACTGTGGGAGCTTTTCTTTTGTTCCCTTTTACTGCTGTTACGTATTTGCATATTTGCTATTCTTCAGCTTGGAAAAAGCATTTTGAAGTATTATACTTTGCCTGGCCCAGTTTAGCTTTCATTGTTTAGTCTGAAAGGTAGGTTTTGATTCATCAGAGCACGTGAACTAGATCTCTCTTAAAGGATGCTCTTGAAGGATGGCGGAGTTCACCAAATGCTCTCCAGTTCATTGCAGGAGCATGAAGGTCCAAACCCTTTGCCCCTTTAGTCAGCCTTGAACCAAATATTCATTTGTGCTGCTCAGTGCACAACGCTTGCATTTGTGTGATCTAAAGTGAAACTCCGAAACTTTCAAAGCAAGGATGGCAATGTAGTGTGCTCAGCACCAACTACTTTGATCTACTTTGATCTACTGATCTGCTGTTCTGCTGAATTGCTAATGTCAGCACAGCCTTTGTTAATAAAAAGGTTGAAAGTAAAATGATAAAAGTGATTAGTGCTGCTGGAGTGAAAGGCTTGTGAGGCCTTTTATTAAGGCTGAATAACATGACCCCACTGAGTACTAACAGAGGGCAGAGTGTACTCATAACCAAGACAAACAATGCAAAAGGGGGAAGAAAACATCTTGGTGAGTAAAAAGAATGGGCAAGAAAGAAAAGGCTATTTATTATAGCTATAAATGTAACAAATCTCCTTGGCATTGGATTTTACTAGTATGTGTTATAAATTCTGAGAGGAATATCTACTGGTAAGCATTACAGTTTGGTTTAGACCCTAATAAATATTAAGCAAGGTTTTGATTGCCATATATCTGCATAGTCTGACCGTTACATAGTTAGTTTAGTTAAAAATGTTTGGCCTTAACTGAATTGATGCATAGGTAAGACTTGACGTAACTTCACAGTTGTTAGTTAGACTTCTTAAATCTGACTGCAGTTCTTAGCCCTTTAATAACAAGTTCTGGGAAAAATTAAAATCTTTCAGAGGTTTAAGCTCCTTTGCCATAAAGATGACAACGTAAAAAGCAATTAGAGGGCTGTCAAATGAATATATGTCTTCTAAAGCTTTGATGCACTTACTTAGAAGAACTAATTACAAAGAAAACCCCGGTGCCGAGTGTAATGATTACTAATATGCAAATCACGGAGAAATTCAGGCAGACAAAGGTCTACAGAGACCAGAAGTCGGTCAGATGACTTGTAAATGTAAGTAAGTCCATCCATGATGGTTTAATAAGGTATGTGACTGTATTTTCCTGTATTTAATCTAAATAGCGGTCATTACAAAAAGGGCAAGGGGAAAACACTAATGTTCATTACATGATTATGAAGGCTACTTATTTGCTTCAGACAGGCTGCACTCCACAGTGTGAAAGAGCCACTTACTTACTGGAAGGATGCCATTTCTACCTGCGGCTTACAGAAATATTTCAGCCTGTTTAAAATTTGTGATCTAACTATACTTGCAATAAATTGAAAGTTGCAAAGAAATTCTGTATGTCAAATAATATGACAACCTTTTCTATTTTTTACTGTGAATTGGTACCATTAAACATACCACTGCACAGTGTTATAATATATGCAAACATTTAGTGCAAAGGCAGAACCCAAACGCAATTCCATTTCTTCTGTTAAATGTATAAATGCAGAATATGATGTATTTCTGTTGTTCACATTACAGTTCAGTCTCAGTTTGGGATGAAGGTTCAGGGGAACTAACTTGCTGAGATTTGATATGGAGGGTTTCACTGAGAAGAACTATTTTGAGTTAGCTAGCGCAGAATCAGATGTAATTCTCAGTGAATTAACCCTAAAAAATGGAAATTTTTTGTGAGACAATTGATGCTGCTCTGCTCTTGGGATAACGCGCCTGCCTTCAAGCTCGGGAATCTCTATCGAAATCAAGAAATACTACCATGGAGAAATTCAGCTGCAATGATACAAACACCAGAAACGCACTCTGCCGTTTCATTTGGTGAGTAAAGCAAGTGTGATGCTTCGTAGTTTTGAAGTAGAGAAGTTATGAAAATATTTGTTATTAAGTCTTGCGTTTGAATTTTTTACAGAGTGTTGCAAAAGGGGGTATTTTTCCCCCCTTTCCTGTCCCCTGAGATAAATAAGATAGGGTCAGCAGCAAGGGAGTAAGTATGAATAACTGTAAGTCCCAAGCACAGAAATAGCTGGAGCCTTCTTTTTTTTTTCCCATGGAAGGCAAGGATTTATTTTTTTTTTTTCAGTTATATTGAAGACAGACAGGTCACCACTTTACCACAAAAACTTTAGCTACATCTAGCTGTTCCACTTCAGTACAGATATTCTTAGGCATACTAGTTCCTACCTGAAGTGCAGAGGATTTCTGCCTTTGGTAGAAACAAAAAGCCATAACAAGCCAATAATTCTTCTATAAAAGGATGTACTGTCATTCACTTCCCACCATATGGAAGAAAACTTTGTTACCAGTACTTTGGGGGACATACACTGAAATGAGAAGGACAGAGTAATACCTACAAGTTTTCCTCTACAGTTTCACTTCAGCACGAAGATGAAGAAAAATGTCTCCCTTAAAAGGGAGATCTAACTTTTTACCATTTAAATTTGGAAATAGTTAAGTCTTTGTCTGTTCATTAATTCAATTCAGGTTATTTTGTGAGAGGCACGGTCTTAAATACTATGACTAAAACCTTATCCATGCAAAAAGATGTCCTTTTAAAAAGTGTCCTTTTTGTGATCCATATGCATTTACATTTAATTAAAAAGAAGAAAATGAGTTTTTTTTGTTAATGTACATTTAAAATAATTGATCATTTATAGTAATTAGCTCAAGCATGAAAATAGTTCTTTTTATAAATGCAGTTTTGCCTGGAATAATTTATTAAAGAGCGATTGAGCAGAGAAATTTGAAACTTTAAAGCGATACAGTCATTCTTAGAAGATGGGAGATGAGTCAAACTGTTTGGGGGAATTTCACAGGAGTTGGGCAGCAATTTCTGATGAACTTTAAATAGTCATTAAACTTGACCTGAGAGTTATTTAACTGGAGACTGCTTTCGTTAGGAGCTCTGCCTGTTGTTCTGGAACAGGGATGACTGGAATAGGGCACTTCCAGGAATCTGACTGCCACTGTTCTAAATACTTACCGTATCCTGGATATTTGCTTAAACATGATATTCACTACAACATTGCACCTGGAAAATTTCTGCTGTGATGAAATGAGCGATATTTTTGGTATTGGAATTTTTGATATTGATAATTTTGTGTCCTGGCTTTCTCACAAAAAGTTCGGCCAGAAATTCTGAGCATGGAGGAATTCCCTGAGGGAAGATACCTCTTCGGAAACAACCCCCACCCCCCAGGTCCTTCTTGCTGTGAACCTTCCTGACTTTCTCCCATCCTGCAGTGATTGAACAAGTTCCTGAGATCAGCGGATGTACTACGAACCTTGCTGGACCCATGGTGGTGACTCTCTCTCTTGCTTTCTACAAAGGCTACTTGCTTTTATTTCCTATCTCTTTTCTGTCTTCCTTTCCACATCTTCCTCAGCAACTAGGATTTGTAATAAACTCGTCAGGCTAACGTTTGACCCTTTGTGTCTTAATTTTGCTGTTGGTGTACATATACCAAAAGAACTTCCTGTTCCTTCTATAAATCAGAGTGAGACATCTGTTTCTAACTTGTATATATGCTTGTTTGTATATGCACCTCCAAACAAATATAAAGGTTTTGATATGTTATTAAGGATAACAGAAAATGTTGATATTAATGTACGTATTATTTTAGCTCAAATGCTATTATTAGAACTCAAGCTTGGTCTCGTATTCAGTCAGCAGTGGATGCATTTGATTGTAAATGGTTATACAAAAAGATGACCCACACATCCATTATGTAACATATATGACTCTTAGAGAACATATCAAATATTCAGGTTTTTTTTTTTTTTTTCTGATCTGGAAGTACAAATGTGGATTACGAGTAAGGCATGACTTTGTTTCCAGATCTGGAAATGTTCATGTTTCCTGCTGTGTTTCCTTTGTTGTGGAATATTGAGTGTGTGTGGCCATTGCCTCCTGGAATAATAACAACACTTAATATTGTAAGAAATGTGTTTGCTTAGATGTAAATAAAAATCAATCAGTAGTACAAAGGTAGCTTTTCTTTTTTAAAAAAATAATGTCATGAAAGACTAGAAATTGACTAAAATGTAACTATGAATCATTTTGTGCTATAATAAATAAAACGCTAATCTTGAAAATTTGATTTTGTAGAGCCAGTAGTCAAGGAGCAGCCTAATGTGATTACCTGGTGAAACGCTTCGTGCAAAATGGATGTTTGGAGTATTGAATTGCAAGAAAATGTAAAAATATGCTGTAGTTAAAATTAGGATATTAAAACACAAGGGAAAGTATATTGAGTGAACAAAGTATATTTCTGTCACAGTAAACACTGTTAAAATTAAACTGCAAGGGAAAGGCAAATTATTTTTATCAAATATGAAGTTAAACAATATAATATTTAATATACTAATGTTTAAAAGAGGTAATACAGCAAAGTTAAACTACTACAAATATTTCTCTGGACTTAGACTTTATTGCATCTTTCGTGTCAATGCTATTCTGTGGAAACGAGGAAAAGGCAAAAGAATAGATATTTAGCAGATACAAAAGAAGTAAAATAAAGTCCAGCTCTAATTCTAGTGGTTATGATACTGGTCTCCTTTAAATCCTCACTTGAATTAAACAGTGCTCAACTAGGAGAAATGATTCATTTAGTAAGTGTTTGCTAACAGTAAACAGATTTGTATCACCTCACTGTCATCCATTCTTGGAACCACCAGTAGAGGAATTGCTACAGCTGACTTTGGCTTTTGACTGACTTACTTGAAGGTCAGATATTTTCTTTCAAAAGGTTATCTACGCAGTAGGACACAAGCAGGAGTTTTACTGTAGTGATTGTATTCAATGTGACTGAATCTTGCTGAACAAGTCTGGTGTTGTCTGGCATTTGGAGAAGCTGGTCTTGTCTTGAATAGGAATTATCAGATATTGAAAGAAACATGGTGGTGATGAACATACACAATACAAATCTATAAGGGTATCTTATACAAAGTTGTGATTTAGCAGAAATACCTTGCTTTTTTTCAAATTTCTTTGCTTTGCTGTTTGAGCAGCTAATAAACTTCTACTATAATTAGTGATAGCACCTTCTAAATGTAGAACCTTCAAAACATGTAAACTTTATTAGAATGAATGGAACACTGAATTGACAAGGCAGAAATACCACTGTTCTTACTTTAGCAGTCACTTGTAAGGGAGTAACATGTTGCAATTCATTTGAATTTAGTTGTACAGTGTTTAGCATTATTGTAAAAGATAAAAAGAAAAGAGAGCTGTGTCATGTAGAGATGCACTTTTTTGAGTAAACAGATTAATTCACTTTCCCTTTAGAAATAGGCTCTAGGTTTTGATATATTTACTATTTTTTGTGGTCTTTGTAGCCACACTCTCCTATGTAATTCACACTGTGATTGGAACTCAAATATCTCCTTCGTACAAGTAAAACTGTAGTGTGGAAGTTCAGTGTTTAATTTTTCAGCATTTTTCTCTATACTGGCTGTTAATAATTTTTACCTGAATCCTCTGCTTATTAGTTCATTAATAGCAAAGTAAGGCAACACATGGTTTCAATCATAATATATATGCCAGGGTAAGTTTAGGTTGGATATCAGAAAAATCTCTTTACAGAAAGAGTGGTTAAGCTCCAGAATAGGATCCCCATGGGGGTAGTTGAGTCACCATCCCTGAATATGTTTAAAAACCATTTGGATGTGGTGCTCAGGAACATGATTTAGCAGTGGGTTGTGAGAATTAGAGTAGTATGGTTAGGTTGTGGTTGGACTTGATGACCTTTAAAGTCTTTTCCAATCTGAGCAATTCTATGATTCTATGATATCATGGACCTAGAAATATGTTTTTATTTCTGATGTAGCTTCTGTTTAAAATGTTAAAAAAGCTTCTGTTAAAATGTCTTTGGTTGAGAAGGTAGGGGTGTTGTTTGCTTTTTTCCCCTCTTTCTGTAAACTGTGATTATATTCAGCAGCATTAGTGCTTAATTGGTGCAAGAGCCAAAACACAGATCATAAGCGCTTCCAAAGGTGTCAGGTTGATTCTTACCAGTGGATGTCTCACTGTTTGGTTTTTATTGCTTGTTTGTTTGGTTTTTTTTGTTAGTTTGGGATTGTTGTTGTTGTTGTTTTCCCAAAATTTACCTTTTTTTTTTCCAGTTTCTTGAATGTGAGATAAATGCAATGTTTTTTTTTTTTTTTTTCTGTAGGTATACATTTTACAGGTGGGCAGAATATGTAGAAATTCAGATAAAATTAGTCTTAAATACTTTATAAATTTGCTTATAGTTAAATCATTAGGATTTTTCTTATAAAATATGCTTAGTATTGCATTTATATTTTATATATTGCCACCAGAGAGACAGACCAGAATTCCAGGACTCCTGTAGGTTGTTAGAAATAAACCACAAACCTTCACCTTAGAATGATGTTGTCCTTATCACAAGCATGTTATAAAGATCAACTTAGTGCAAACAGTGAAATACTGTCATAGGACTGCAGGTATTTAGAGAAGGGAAGAATATCTATTGCTGTAGATTTGAGACAGTTTTTACTCACATTCAAAAATCTCACAGAATGTACACATGGAAATATGGAATAATTATTTTTAAATGCATTTAACTGTTTCTTCACAATTTCTGAACATAAGCTACATCAATTTTACTGCAGAAGAACTCTAATTTAGATTTTTTGTTTATGTATGCTAACATTGTGAATGCATTAGGATGCAATTTATAAGCGAGTGAAAAAAAACAGTTTTCAGAATGGATTAATCTACTACAGACTGAACAAATACTCAGAAATAATAAAAATGATCAACATGTTGGTATTGCATGCAACCTCCCACAATCTTATTTTGCATAAAAAGGGCAGGGAAGGGGAAAATGTCCATACATCATGTATTTAATTGGCAGATTCTGGTTATTAGAGTAGAAGGTTATTTTCATTCTTAATGTACCTAATATGAATTTAGTATTTGAGAAAGGTTGGTAGGTGAAAGATTAGATTTAAGGTTGACTTGTGAAAGGTTTAGCACTTCTGGATTGACAGCTTTGGGAGTCTGACGATCATTAGAGAAAGAACCAAAAAGCAGAGACAGTTCCTCTGCCATCTTCTTACATTGCCCACGATGCTTTTATCTAGAATTCGTGTGTATCTCTAAGGTGCATGCCTTCAAATCCTGACTTTTTTTGCTAAATTTATTCACAAGTAAGCTGATTGCAATGATAGTAATGATTCTGTTCTAAATCTCAACCTTCTGAAAATTGGCATGAGAGGCCATGTGAGGCATCATAATTCAGCCAGTACTTTTTCTGAGACATCTGGTGAGGTGAGGGCTGGAAGCATTAAATCTTTACTAAACTGGTTATTCTTCTCTGAAGTGGCAAAACTTGCTAGAGATGTGATGGGAAGCATCCCAGTTCAACCTTCAGTAAAGTTCATTCAAAAATAGTAAGAACAGACACATTGCAATTGAAATGTTAGGTATCCAGCCCATCACCTCTTTATATGATTTATGTGAATTGCTTGAGAATACCTGAGGAAGCAAAAAAACAAACAAAAAAAAAAGAGACACAAAAAACTGGAAGGTAATTGATCAAGTCTGTACCTCTTATTCACAAGTATGTTTCCTATAGAGTGTTCCTTTTCACAATAAATGAATAAATAAATCTTACAACACTAATATATGATATATATCTTAATAATATGACCTTTCAGTAGTACTTCTTGTGGCTTATATTCATGCTATCTGCAACTATAATATAGTCGCTAAAGCCTGTGCTATTTATTTCTCAATCAGATCTCCAGAAATGAATCAGCTTAAACTTCAATGCCATTAAAATACCATCATATGGTGAGAAAGTCCTGTAGCTTGGAGTTAGAGTAAAAAATCTGAGTACTGTAAGCATAGTTCCTTTAGGAACTTTAGTAGCTTGAGAAACATTTAACAAGGGCATAGTATAAAGTCCTTGTGCATAAACATTTTGGAAGTGAATTGTAGCACATAAAGAATTGGCTGCAGTACCAGCATGCTGAAGACTAATGAGGGGATTGTTTAGGAGTGTTCCATGCCGTGTTTTGGTAGTTCTGCTAGTAATGAAAGTTTTAAAAATGACCTATAAGGTCTCTTGGTCCCACTACCTTTGATTCACTGAATTTGACTCATTTGTTTAGGAATTCCCAAATGTTATTCAAGTAATGTACATTAACAGGATATTGACTTCACTTGAGGCAAACATCAATGTTTATTGAAAGGAGAAATAAATATTGACTGAAGTAAAGTCAAAGTCAATATTTACCTCAGAGAACTATAAACCTTAATGTTCACTGTAATGCAAAGTAAATATACAGTGTTCACCATTTACATCTTGATCATTGTGTGGATATATGTACAGTGCTGCTGTTGCTATTTACAAGTAAAATGTTACTGTCTTGATAAAGATGTAAAAAGAATTTTCAAAGATGTAGATTGTTCACTGATGGCAACATAGCTATGAAAATATGATTTGATAATTTTACTATTACATTCCATTATTTAATATTATCACGGCCTTTGGTTAAAAATATTTAATTTGAATTCAAAGATAGTGAGAATTTTGCTGTGATAAATTCTTATTCCCAAGAGAGTAATGTTTGTTATGTACTTCCTGCAAAAATGAACTTATACAAATAAAAAAATGGTCATTGATTTGTAAGCCAGCTTAAATCTAAACATGGACTTGGTAAACATGATTTATGTGCTTTTAAAGTATTGTGCCTGAAAGAAAGCTTTTATTAAAATGTATGTATTCATAAGAGTGTGATCTATGAGCTTGATCAAAGTAATTATTTGTTAGGAAAAAGGGTTTCAGGCAAGTTTATTGCTGTATTCTGGTTAGTTACTAAATGAAATGGAGCTAAGAGTTCACTGAGATCCAGGTTGAGCAGTTGACAGGACAGGGATCTCTATCTGGCAGTAAAAACAGCAAATGATATAAGTGAAGATTATATTCCTCCAACCCATCTTTGTGAAGATACTAACAGATTTGATCTATTAATGAAGACTGGTTTGAAACTCCTGGCATTTACATATTGATGGTATAAGATTATGTTATATCAGTTGTTTTGGGAGTCAATTATGAATGACTTTTGTCATAAATAAATGGGCAGTGGACAGTAACGGTAAAGGTACGAATTGTTGATGAGGAAGATGGGTCATGGCTTATGCTCCATTAAACTCTGATGAGTATATGTATTGATTCTAAGAACTGCTGTATCTGAGGATAGTAATTACTACTACCTGTAGTATTTTAAGAAAATAAAAATCCATTAAACTGGTAAAGGCTTAACTGAAGTGTTAGTTTTGTTTTAACATTAAAAAGTTTTCTTTATATGGCTGCTTTCTAAGCCAAACAGTATAAAATATCCAGGATTTTCCTCCTCGTAGTGGTGGATTTAAAACTTAATTTTTTACCATTTGGTTTATTTTA
This sequence comes from Phasianus colchicus, assembly GCF_987193195.1. Lineage (NCBI taxonomy): Eukaryota > Metazoa > Chordata > Aves > Galliformes > Phasianidae > Phasianus > Phasianus colchicus. The sequence goes on along the minus strand of NC_143439.1, from coordinate 14,552,910 downwards.
CTAATTGTCTTCATTTTTTCTTTGCATGATACTTGCTGTGGAAAGCAAGCATAATTTTAGATCCTTAGCTGTGGTTAAAGATCTTCACGCTCACTAAGCTGACTAAAGCACAGAAAGGTCACTCTGAGTTAAATCATCTGTTTTGATTAAAGTGACAGAAACGTACTGCCTGTTTGACACTATCCGCTTTGTCCAGAAAGGGAATGTTTTCTGCACCGCTTGTGCTCTCTCTTCTTTTTGCTTCAGGCTGGTAATCCACAGCACTGAGTGCAACATACAGAGTCTGTATGCAGAATTTTTAGATGTCTTTTAGTGGAACAGATAACTTCTGGCCTGGTTTGTAAGAAGTCATGTTCTGACTCAACAGGTGAACTTCACATTTTGACACATGCACTCTTTTTTCATGTGCATAACCCTCTGATAGCTCTACTTTTCAGGGAACTGGTACTTGAAAATGAAGTGGTGAGATGTTTCACACAGAATTAGATGCAGGAGGAAACAAACTCATTGGGACATCCAATATGAAGGAGGCACTGGAAGGAGTTTACTGAATTCTCTCTGCATATGTCATAGAACCAATGTTTCTGCTGAAAGATAAGGCTCTTTTCAGATTTGTTGCAGAACGTATATCCAAAATGATGTAATAGTTAAATTTTTCAATTCTAGTTTTAAAACTGATGGAACAAAAAATGTAACACCCCGTTTTATAAAACTCAGATTGGTGATGTGACTTCTTCATAGAGAATGCTGTCATTGAATCTCCTGCCAGGAAAATGCTGAAGCAAGCTCTCTTAGTTTCAAAGGAGGCACTGCTGCCTTTGAAATAATCTTGTTGGTACTATGTGATGGAATACTAAATAGAAGACAGTTTCAGATCTTTTGACAACGTTCTATTATAATGACTTTATGCCTATTATATCAAATGATTGATGTAGATGTAATCATTGTGGTTGACGGATGTTAGTGTAGCAGGGTGACATTTGATTTGCGTTCTGTTTGAATTCTGATTAGCTTAAAGAATAAATCTGTGCAGTGTGGTTAGAAAAAGAGTTTACTTGTACCTTTGTGAATAAGCCGGTGCCTGACTGGCATTTATTTATTTTTTATCAGTGCAGAAGGGTCAGCAATTCTTATTATTCAGACTTTAAAGTGAATTTTAATGTTTCTGAAAGGAACTAGATTGACAGCCAGTGGAAGTGAAGTCCTTCTTCCATCTGCAATAGAAGGTAAGAAGGGTGATCCTGTCCTTTCTAGAGTCTCTTTATTGTTATTCATGATAGAATAATGTTAATGGTATCAGATCTGATGAAGACTTCATTTTGACCATGTGTCTTTGTGTCATAACCTGCTGTGTGAAGCCATGCAGGAGTTTGAAGTAAAGTAGAACTGTGCAGTCTGTTTGTATGGGCAAAAACAAGGAGTTGCTGATAGAGTGGCTGCTTGTAGAGGTGGCAGAGATGAAAAACATGTGGAATTTCTGTTACTTTCTTCTTCCTTTCTGTACCTTCTTTCATCTCAAAGCTATTATAGAACAAGAGTGGTGAATGATTTATTACTGGGAAGGTCAAGAAAAATATTTTCTCTTATATATATAAATAATTCCTGCTATTTTGTTTCTTAACTCTTATTATTATTATTATGGCCTATTTCTTGTTTTCACTTAAGTTCAACTGAATCTCTTGGTGAGACTTGAAGAGCTGATGTAGTCATTCCAGCTCCTAACTGCTTAAGTCTATATGTACTTGTGTACTGAGTCTAACTGAAATGGAATTCTTTATTTCATAGCAACATCTATTTTGCTAAATTTAATCTTTGTGTCCAAACGTGTTGATAACACACCAGTGTTTTGGCTGCTGCTGAGAAGTAGTCCTCAGCATCAAGGCTTCCTAATTAGTTTTTTTGTTCTGCCCACCTCTTTCAGCACGTAAAATGGGGATGGGCAAGAAGCTAAGAGGGGCCATAACCATGGGCAGCTGACCCAGTCTGACTTAATGGATGCTCTATGCCATATAACATCATGGTCGACAATAAAAATGGAGGCAGGGTTTTTTTAGGAAGCTGACCGTTGCTCAGAAACTGTCACAAGCCATTGGAATATGATAGAAAGCTGTGAATGATTGCCTTTACATCACTTTTTTCTTCTTCTTTGCTTATTAAACTACGTTTATCGCAACCCATGCATTTTCTTGGTTTTGCTCTTCCTATTTATTTTTTTCTCTGTCCTGCTGGGGGGTGGGAGAGAGCGAGCAAGTGAGCATATGTGCAGTGCTTAGCTGCTGCCTGCAGTCAACCCATAAAATGTGATTATTTTATAAAACTGAAATTGGAATGCTAGTCTTAGATATATTTTGGACAAGTGAGTCAGACTCCAGCTGCTGCCTGATTGCAGTATTAGGACAAGACCTGTAAGCTTAGTCCTTCATGAAAAAACAACCTTAGGTATGCGGGTAAGAAGGGAGTTAAGGAATTCTACAGGAAGTTATCTAATCTGGACAATAATTGATCCATGACTGAGAAGCACAGAAGCATGAACCTGCTGCTCGGTGTGAAGATAGCTGTGAAGTTCCAAGTAGCTAGCACAGATGACAGTAAATGACAGGTGTGAGATTTACAAGCTTTCCTGTCATTTCTTGTCCCAAGGCACTAGCAGATAATGTACGTAAGCAAATTTGTCATAAATGGTGAACTATCATAATCAAAATAAGCAGGTACAAAGGGAGAGATTTCAGGCACACTTCCAGTGCTAGTTTTCCTAATGATGTCGAGCCCAAGCCTTAAGTGTGCCTGTCTTTATTTTGGAGGATATCAGGAAATACAAGTTGTTTTCTGTCCTGCTTTCTCAACTTCTCATCCAACAAAAAAAGTAAATGATTGGAAATGAGAAGTTCTCATGATATATTCTTTTCATTTAAAGTAGAAATGGTAATCTTGGCAATTCAGATTTTGCAGATTTACCTAAGTGTCATCTGGTATTGTCATCTGGGTCACTCATTTTGTTACTGTGTGTTCATATTTATACTGTTAAATCTAGTGATGGTTGAAACTCTTGTGGAAGTTCAATTTTCATAGATTTTGGCTGTAATATATTGCTACTCTATCTTTTATTTGCTATCCTTTACTGGCAATCTTGTAAATCTTTCACAAGAGATTTCTCTTTTCTTATGCAATGAGAGTGACCAAGCACTCACAAGTGATTTTTTTTTTTAACTGCTAATGTTTCTTTTTGAGAGGTCACATGGAATGGAAATAAATGAAATAATAATAGAAGAATCTGCTTTGCTGCTACGAATTCCTATTAAAGTTAAAAAAAAAAAAAAAAAGACTGGCACTGGTAAAAGTTTGCTTTGCGTTTAATGTTCTGGTTCTTGATGTCACTGATGTCTATTTGAAGATACATCAGAAGTGAGTTGTTAGTTAAAAAATGCGGAAATGTATTTTTCTAAGATGGTTCAGGGAATAAATTCTCCTCATTTTGTTTTTTTCCCTTTCTTATTTAACCCTGTGTTAATTCAGATGACTGTCCTAATGTTGATCGTTCAACCTGGCTTTTTATAAGGGTAATGTGTATTTTATGTTTTGTTTGAAAGTGTGCATAGTCTTGTGGCAGAAACAGGAAATCAATTTTTTTTTCTTTTTTTTTTTGAGAACAGAGCATGTTCCATTGGAGGAAAACATCTTACTTCATTATGCATCCACAAAAGCAACTACTGAGTCCACTAAGTTAACACCTATAGTGAGCTCTTAGGGTAGGATCAAGGCTAGCCTGTTTTATAGAACACAAGGCAGGGACATCTAGTTTGTCCCCATTATTCCATAGTCTGTAAAATTTCACTCCATGTAGCCTCACTTAGAGACCAGTGACTTGTCTCTTTAAAGCATATTTTCAAAAAGGCCCTCAGATTTAACTTTAAATTACTTAGAGAAGAACAATGGTTTCAGTACTGCCAGTGGTTAATCACCATCACTGTTAAATATTTATGACTTGTACTTAATTTGAATTTGTCTGCATTTAATGTCAAGCCCTTTCTTAATGTTTTGCTTTTCTCTTCCAGATTTGAAGAGCACTTGTGGATGTGCTTGCACACTGGAATAGAGTTACTGCTCAGTTTTCTTTTTGAGGAGATTAAGCTATTTCAGTTTCTTACTGCAAGATGTTCTGTCCAATCACTGAGCAATTTTTGAGGCTTCTTTATTCTTGGTGTTTTTTGTTGTTGTTGTTGTTGTTGTTTGTTTTTTGTTTTTTGTTTTCTTTGTGTGTGTGTGTGTTTTATTTGTTTTAAATACACCTTCAATTTTACAACTTTCTTTTGAAACAGTGAACATCAGAAGGGGATCTAGTATTACAGTATTTATTACAGTGATAGTGCATTTAGAGATATAACTACCTTTCTACTTCTTTGCTTTTATATGAGCATTTTTTAAAGTATAGGCTGTAGTCTTTTTTTTTTCTCTAAATCTATGAAGTTAACTGTATTAAAATGTGCTCGATTTAGAACATCTGCTTTACCCCGTGTACTATGAAACACAGTACTTAAAGCAAGTTATTTATAGTTTATTATTATATGCTTTCAAGGTGAGAAGATTCAGTAAGTGAACTTGGAAAACATTCATGTGAATTAATGAGCTTCAGAACTTTTTTTTAAGTATTGCTATCATAAGGGATGTAATATTTTGAATATGGTTATATAAATAGATAATAGTAGTTTGTATGGTGTCCAAACATAACTTGCTCTTTGCAAAGACGTTTTGAATGAACTTTTCATATTTGATTTGCAGTGTTAGTATGAATTAAATCCATAAATAAAGCAGTTGAAAAAGATAATTGGTGTTGTAGAAATATCTTCTGACCTAAGCAGCAGTTTGATTTTGGAATTCTTCATATCCCATGTTCTCTTAGCTCTTATGTTTAAACTTATGAATTTGTAGCCTGCTGCTGATTTTTTTACATTTCCAAAACTTAGTTTTGTGAATAATTCAAGAAAATAAAATTTTTGAGTTAAAAGGGTGTTTGATTTTCAGGTTCATATGAAAATTCTGTGTGTTTTTCTCTCCTGAAGGTTCAAATATTCTGAAATATTTCAAGTGGTAGAGAACATTGCAACAATATTTAAGACAACTTAATGTTGAAATTACTTTACTGTTGTTCAGTTCCCTGAGAAGATTAAATGAAGCTTTTGAGTTGATCAACTACCAATTTTAGTAATTAATTATTTACATAACATAATCCAGTGTTGCCTAACCTGTTTGCTTATCTCTTTGTATCTGTCTGATGTCTGATGACTGAAAAAAATATACACCGTTCAATGTACATTAAAATTAAAATATGATTTGAAGAATGCATTCATCCTATGACAAAACCTGAATTCAACTTGTAACAAAACTTGACCTTACTATTTGATGGAGCCTGATTCCTAATTATCTTGTTACTGAAATAGTTCAAATTACCAGAGGTTCTCAGTTGAGTGTTATGGCATGTCATCATTCTGGTGATATGATATATGTAGAGGTATGCAGGAAAGGGAGAACAAAGTTTTAAAAAAATAAAAATCAATCCTTCTAAAAATGACAGAAGGTCTGGAGTCAGCTAAACAAAGGAATTGATGTTGTCTGTCCTACGTATGGATGGAATAAAATGCATTAGTTTGATTCTTTGCCGTTATTTTAAGCAGAACCATTGACAGATCGTAATTGAAAGAGATCACACTACTGGTATTCCCAGAAGTTTTTCTGTCTTGGTCCAGATCCATGCCAATTGTAACTCATTTCAAAAGTGTTTCTGTATCGAACTACTATATAAATCTTTATCTGTTCCTAGTACATTGAGAGGAAAAGGAGAGCTCCAGTGGGATGTAGTTCCCTCTGCTTTTGCAGATCTTGTGGAGAGTCATCTTTTCTGTGAAAGGTAGTAAGTAAGAACAAGTTTAACTAATAATGGAGAAAGTGAGAAAATCTGGAAATGTCAGTAGACATGCTCAGACTGAAATAAAAATTGTACCTTTGTTTAGTGACAGCGTCTCGGGAGAAACCTAAAGGATTGAGTAGCCGAGAGATTGTTCTTTTCAGTTCAAATATGATACTGACAAAGCAGTGCTGTGACATGTGCTCCGCAGTTTGAAAAGAAAGCATCGGTACTTTAAATTGAAAGACTCATGGAGAGATCATGGGAACTTGATAACAGCGTGGTAGGACATGGCAGGCAAACCTCCACTCCCACTCACTAACCCCTAAAAGAAAATCCAGTGGCCAGTGTGATTAAGACCAATTAAGTCTCCATGAAGGAAAATAACCCATCCACACTTTTTCGGTGCAAGAAAAAAATTAATTGGATTTAAACTCTTGCTTTTAAGGTAAGATGTTATTAAAATGATTCAACTATATGATTAATTTATTATAATTTATTTTTGCCTGACACAGGAAGTGGGAAAAATGCATTTAGTAACCTTCCTGAGTAGTCTTGCCAATAGTAGAATAGGTGGTATGAATCATTTGGATTAAAACTCCTGTGAAAGCTTGCGGGTGTAAATAAATGTCTTTATGTATTTACATATGGATAGGCAACTTATGGCAATATTTGGGTGGTAAATTCACAAAGGTTTATGCAAAGTGCCAGTTTTCCACTGAAACTACTTTGAACTAAAAACCTTGTGAAATAAGGATTGGTGCTTGATTTAAATCCTGTCTCACCCTGTTCATTCACTCTTTCACTTTGTTTCTGCTGGAAAGAGATCTGAATTTTTGAAGTTCAGGAAGAGTTACCATCTCTGTCGAAAAGCAAAGGAAGAGAAAATAACTTTTTGAACTGGGGGATCATGTATTCCGGCCTCGCGTCCTGTCATGTAGTTTAGATGTAAACTTTAGGCCTAATTTAGCCCTAATATGTGTATATTTATTAAGTACTATTGAGATTCTACTTCTGATGGTTTCATCACCATTGGCAACTAAAAATGATGATTAACACTATACAAAAACTTGAAGAAAAAAAAACAACAACCTGAATCAACATTACACATAGGACATATGGATAAAAAAGAAATTTAAACTGAAAGCCTAGACCAAATGAGAAAGATTATTAATGGTAGAAATTGTTTTAAAGTGTTGCCAAAAAAGCATTGAGATGTAGTATTTTCACAATGGGGAAAAATTATTCTGTGTTTCATTGTTTTGATGATGCTCAGAGCATGCACCATTACTTCTTGCAATCTGATAGTCAGCTGGAGCCACTGCAGAGTATATGGAAGTCATGAGAAATATGCTAGAAATTTGACCTTCTCAGGGGGATTTTCCTTTTACCTCCAACTGCTGGGCCCTCCTGTTTGAAAAATTAGTCTTTTAAATGCTGAGTAATGCAGATAATTTAGGAAGTACAGCATGGCTGCCAATAGGCAGACTAATGGGAGGAAAACGAGGCAGCAGGGAAATGAGTAACCCTAAGTGCATAACCCTAATATAAAGGAAGAGAATCCGAATAAAGAAGGGGTTGGTATAACAAGGAAAAGAAAGAATCAAATGGGGGAAAGAAGAAAATAAAATGCAGTGTATCAGAAATAGAATCCGTGAGTAAGGAACATTTTCAAAGCTCTGTGGCCTCCCTTAATCCTCCACATATATTGCTTTGAAAATATGCCCATTTGATCTGTTCTCTTAAAAGGTTTTTTGGAAATAAAGCATCATTTGACCTCCTTAAAAAAGGACCATGCTGATATTGCTAACAGTGACCAGCATTTCATCTTCCATGGGTTGAAACTGATGTCTTGGCCTTCTCAACTCTTTATTTAGGTGATTTCTATTTGTTTTGTACTTCACTGTTGCTTTTGTTACCAGTATTTACTTAGTTTTTTCTCCTTTTGTGGTCTTTTTTTTTTTTCTTCTTTAATTGCAGGCTAATCTTAAAATAAATAAATTATTAATACCACTTCCTAGAATGTGATGTAATATAGAAAGTAATAGTTTATTTTTACCATGTGTTACTGTATTGATATCCTTCAGTTCTGACCTACAGGAAAGTTGACCAGCTCTTTTTCTCTGAGATGAATTTCCTTGAAGAAATGTTGCTATCTTTTTCCAAACACTTTCGTGGTATCCATTCATGTTTTTAAAAAGAAAAGTCTAAGAATAGAAAGCTCATTGAAGAAAATATGTAAATGGAATTAAAAAGTCAGTACAAAAGCAAAGAGATCAAAGTGATTAAACTGATTCAAGCAAATATTTCCATACTGTTGATAACATAGAATTTAATATCTGTGATGTGTTTAAAAATAGTAAGATTGCTTTATATGTTGCTTTATATATACATACTAATATATATACTTAAAACAGTGAATTTGGAATTACCTTTGGCAGTAAACTTAGAACACCCTGTTTTGCATATTTTGGGTGCAGTAACTTCTAGACATTGGAGTTGATGGCAGTTTTGCATGAGTAAAAATTGGTAGTCTGGTCCCCCGTGATTCATTGATAAGGGTATTACTTCTGACATTAGATTCAGCTAAGGGTAACAGACAATAGCGTGGCTGATTACTGAAGTAGATGTAAATTCTTTCACATTTCTATGCATTAAAAAGGCTTAGAATTCCTGAATTTTAATATGAAATACAATGAAGTGTATCAAATAAGATTCTCCTATCTTGCTTTGTAATAATAAATTGCCGTGTGCACTTTCAAAGGGTGAAAAATAGCTTTAAAGAACCCTTGCCTCCCAAGGTTGAGAAAATATCTTATTTTACCAATATATCATTAAGCACTCTTACATTTTGTGTTGTGATCGTGTGCACCTTTTTCTTCTTTAAGTGATTATATCCAGACTTGTATGATCTTATTAAAAACAGCTGGCACAAAAGTAGCTGACAGGGTCTCCATCAGTGAAATAATTGGCATACCTATATATGACATTGGCTATTGGTTGTATTAAAAAAGAAGTAGAAACAAATACATTTAGTGTCCTTCAGTCTTTCAGAACATGGAATGCTTTGGGTTAGGATTTGAGTTCAAGGAACGGAGCCTTCACATGCAGGCTTGAAATAACTAACAATCATCACCTGTTGAAAGATGTGTTTTGCTAAAATCTCCCTACACATTTTAGAATCTGTGTAGGAAGAAGAGAGTAGGTGCTGGTTGAGGCTAAGAAAAGAGTAGATGCAGCCACATTTGTTTCTCATCTCAAGGGCAGTGGGGCCAGCCCTTTGTACCTCCAGAAACACAAGGGGAATCTTCAGAGTTACTATTTTCCTTTTAGTTTAATGGTGGCTGTGACAGCCATATACCTTCGTCAGATCATGCTGCACTTCAGCAACGGTGAGTCTCTGTGAAGGAGGATTGGCACCCACTAAAAAGCATTAGTCTCCACTCTATCCAGCATTATTCTTGCAGTGTATGTCATAAAGGAGAAAACAAAATGAAGATATAATAGAATAATGCTTTTTTAAAGTAGAGTTTGATATTCAAAGTCTGTCTTGAATGACATAAAGGGTTCTTGATCACATACCGACAACTTACATTATTGAAAAGCAAAACCTTTTAGGTTGAAAATATTTTCTGATGTCATCTTTAGCAAAGGCTTTTTAGTCACTTGCAAATAACAGATGATACCTATATTGTCTCCTAAAATAAGGTATTAATAATACATTGGTAATAGAAAAAAAAAAATTGGTACATTGATCATGGAGTTCCCAGAACGTCTGGGATCTCTGCTGCCAGCTGCTGTTTTTGTTCCCTAAAAGCGTCTGTGTTCTGTTGATTTAAAAAACAAACCAAAACCAAACCAAAACCAAGACACAAGGGTTTGCTATGTAAGTAATGACAGATATAACACCTCTGTGTTTTTTTTTTTAACAGCTACTAATTTAAAATAACTTACTGTATTTTTATCCATCAGATGATCTTTTTACCATGAAGTGTATGACAGGCAGTGTCAGACATTCATTGAAGTTCAGAGAATTCAGAAGTAATGACTGATATTCAAACACTGCATAGTTATTGTAGAAGGCTTGTATTAGTCTGGAGCTCTCTAGACATATAATTTTCTTGTTAAGCATTAATGACCCATTGAGATAACTTATGCTCATGCCTCCCTTTTATTAAATGCTTGTTCTCGTGTGAATATATTTGTTTAGCTGATTGTAGTGGTTATTCATTGATTCTACAATGACTTTTTTTTTTGTGTGTGTATTCAGTGCTAGATGTATTTTGACATGATCAAATGTATAAGAAAATTATTGCCTGACTGTATGCATGTAAATGTACCAAAGCTGCGTGATCTTCATTCTAGCATTAAATGTTGTGAAACTTTCAGCATTGATACATTGTACAAATGATTCCATCCAAATAACATAGCCGTTAGGTACTTATCAGCAAAGGTAAAGGAGAGTTGTTTTCCTGAGTGATCTATAGAGGCAGGAAAGTTGTTTTTAACAGAGCATTAGCTTTCCTAAGCACTCAAGTAACATCGAAAGTATATTTATATTGCCAATAGATGGCAGCATCGCTCTTCAGGAGAGTACTGTAAGGTGCTTAACGATTAATGTTGATGTAAATTACTTCAGCAGAAAGTTATTATCTCAGTAAATGTTGCTCTGCTGCATTTTTTTTTTCTTTCCAAGTTCTCTACCTATTTTTGTTCTAAAATAGAAGGAAGAGTCTTGGAATGGAACAAAAGTTAAGGCTGTATTTTATGACTTAATATATACCGCAACAAGAAAAGGTTTGAAAGAAAAATGTGTTTAGTATATACATGGATGTATTTTTCAACCCCAATACATTAATTTGAGCTAAAACTCTTAATTATGTCTTTTTTTTTTTTTTTTAAATTCAGAAAACTTACATTTCGTAGAGCATTAAGATCAAATATTAAGAATAGGACACTGCTTCTGAAGGTAACAGAATCTGAGTAAAGCAGAACTGAAAATAAAGCTGAATGAATATTCTGTAAAACCTTAAGATTGTTGTTTGAATAGAACCATATTTTAAAAGACAGATTTTTATAAAGCGTACCTTAAGAAACTTATTTTCTTACTCTATTGTTAGTCTCTTGAGTTCAGTCCCAGAAATCAGGATCTGATAGTATATGATCCTATTCGGACTTGTTGAAGAATAGATTAGTTTGAAATTATAGTATTCAGCCATCCACGAATAAACTATTAAATGTATACGTGCTCAACACTGATTGACTTTGGCAAGGGGTGGGGAGTAGCAGGGCAGTGGAGCACAGGAACAAAAATACAAAGCTTTTTATAGTACCATTTGTGAGCTTAAGCTTTTCAGTCAACTCTATCCATGAGAAGGCACAAGTGAGAGAGAATTCTTGAAGGGAAAGAGAAGACATCCATGAAGGGCATTTGAGGTTGGCAGCAGCTGGAAGCTCTCTGCTGAAATGCAGACAAGAAGGCAATCAGATCAGGGTAAGCACAGCTCATAGCATACAAGTTCTTCCATTCTCAATTTTCAGTCCTTTAGGGTATAGAGTAGCATATCCTTTCTTCTCAAAACAGTGTTCTACCTTCTGGCTTAGTTTGCTATGCACCAATTTCCATCTTACATATCATCCTTGTTTTCTGAGTCTGTTTTTGTAAAACATTAGTAAATGTCTTTTAGTTTCACAAGGGCCATGGTCCCCATCTCCTACTATTTGAGTTATCTTGTGAGGCATAGTAGAGCCTAGTAGATTTGTCAGCCTTTCCATTCAGGGAGGAGAGGCCTGCATACTCTGTCCCTTTCCTGTTGGCTTTGATAAGAAATTTATCTTGTGTCCTGACAGCAAAGAAATTTTTCTTGTTGCAAACTTTGTTGAAATCATTTCATCTAAGAAAGGGTTAACTTGACTGACTTCTTGAGGTTTATCAAATTACATGTTTTATTCCTTTATCAAAATTATTTATTTTAAAATATTAAATTTTCATATTAAAGTATTCTATTTCTGCAGTAACTGTGGGAAGCTTTAGAGCCAGTGCCCATATAATGTTTTATACTTCTGGTATAGAAGACTCCTATTTTAATATAATTGATATTTCTGAAAGAAGAATTAAACCAGTAAGAAGATGAAATTTTTAAATTTCACTAGTCCTTATGGTATATCTCTTATTTGTGCATGAATTTATGTGGTCATCTGTTGTTTGTTTTCTTTCATCCCAAGGGTCAAGTGTGCAATATCATTTTAGTGAGTTGTTTTAGTTTTAAAAGTATGTACTAGAGACAGCAACATCAAGAAGATGTGTCTTGCACTTGAAACAGAGATTGATGATGTTTCTGGTCATGTCCACTTGTGATTGCTTGAATATGTTAAAAATTACTGGAAAATATTGTTCCTTGTAGTTTTTCAGAAATGACTGAATCACAATAATACAATTACCCATCAATATATTGGTAGAGGCCCTACTAAAAGAGCTCAGCTTTCTGATGAATTACTTCAGTTCAGGACTCCTTTCAGACAAGATACAACTTCTGTCTTGTAGGTGATAATATCTGCAGAAACTGAACGATGAGAATGAGTGTACCAGGTATCATCTGACACTGGCCCAGTTTGTACCAGTTCCTTATGAATCTTCATATCAAGGCAAGGAAGATATTTAAGTCTTGGAATCACTTGGTAACACATCCAGAATTTGACTTATTCTCTCCTCAACTAATAACTGAAAGCAAGTAGGGTTGATACATACTCTAAAAGGGGGGCTATTTCTCATTGTTAATTACAAGGAAAACAGTTCTAACTTATATTACATTCTGCTCCTAGGTGGCTAAATAGGTAGCTGAGGTAGACTATAGTATTTCTTCTTACATAGGCAATAGAGACTCATTAGCAAAATAATTTCTGATTTCCATTGTTTGAGGTTGACAAATGTGGTCCTATGAAAGCCAGCCTTGCACTGAGTCTCTTCATTCATTAATTTATTTCATTTGCTTTTTCTTTCTGCCACTTGTATTTAAATATCTTTTCATCCCTTTAAGATGGGTTTATCTAACATAGAATATTCATATTTTATTTCTGTAGATCTTTTGTTTGTTGAAATGCTTTTCCTCAAAATGTATGGGATTTATGTATGTAGTATGTATGTATGTATTTAATTATTGGTGTTTGAAATGGTGAATCATATCAGAATCATTGTTCTGTTTTGTTTCATGTATTTTATGAAAAGGTGCCTGCCTGTTTGCTCTCTGTGTTGCCTACTCTGTAATGTTCTTGACAGCTTGATGAAATGTTGGTGTCTTAGTGCATTTTAATTTGGTGGTCCAGGCTGATGAAAATCTTAGGGAAATATTTGAAAATTAGTTTTATTTTCAGAGTTGTGATACAATTACAAGACTAGGATTTTTCACCCTTCTCAACAAGATATCTGTGTTGATGATGATCTGTAAATTACTATAAAACTGTCTGGAAGCATTTTCTTTGGTTCTGATTTTTATTTTTTATTTCTTTTAATGCTGAGGTTAAGAAAAAAAAAAATAATAGTCGTACATGTCCTTGCTGTGTCGGTTTGGGATATAAAGTTTTTTTTCTGGGAAGTAACACAGAAGAGGATATTGGTAATAAAGGCAAGTGGATATGTTACTGATCAAGTTGTATACTGTTTGACAGAAATTTTTTTAACAAATCAGTGTTGATGGTTGTTGGTGTTGTCTCCTGAAATTTTCTTTATCTTTTATTTAGTTTGGAGTTCTGAGAAGTATTTGTGGGTTTAATCAATTTTAGCTTTTAATATGTAAATACATTCTATGAGTAGTGATAGATTGCTAAGAAAAGATGAATGGAAGAATGGATGTTTTATTTTAATATATGTCCTGGGAAAACTGTTCTTTGTTTTCAGATTATAACCCTGCTTTTCTTAGTACAATCTATTTAGAGGACCAGATTTCTTAAATAATTTTTATTTATTTATTTATTTATCGTAAGAATAGCCAGTATAGGCAATACTTCTCCAGTCCTCTATATCTACTGAGTGTCTTCCCAAAAGTGCTGATAAAGACTGTTGTTCCAAACGAAAACAAATCAGAAGGAAATCTGTTCTGTCAGTTTACATTGAATTAATGTCAGGAATTACAAGTGCCTCTGTATTTATTTCCAACCATCTAGTTATCATTGTAATTTTTGCATCTGGAAGTCCCTGAAGAATCAGTCATGTCCATGAAACACAATAGATGGCCTCCTAAGCTAATCTATCTGATTTTTTCCCTTTCTGAATGTAACATAAAATGTAGATTTAGGAATGTGAAAAATTCTCCAGCTGTTCCTGTCTGCCTTCACTCACAGCTTTGTAACTCGATTTGCGATAGATAATAATCACAGGCAGTAAGAAGAGTGATGGAACTGAAGGAATATAATCACTAACATTATACACCATGATAAAATTACTTATAATATGTTGAGGAGAACCTTCGTAATGATGTCATGTTAGCCTGAAAAATCCCTTTAGTGGATCATAAGTGATGTTATTCTAGTGTTATTTAACCAGTTCTATTAGGGCATGCAGGAACTGTATGCACTTCAAAATACATTTACATACTATTAATGTCTTTTTAATCTCAGCTGTCTTACACTGTATTTTTCAAAATACTTCAAACAAACTAAAAACAAAATTAAACTTCAAACTAGAAAATGAATGCCTTGAATTATGTCTTCGAAGGCATAAATATTATTTTCCCCCACCTTTCCAGAAACAGCTTCAAAACAACTTAAATCTACTTAGCTATAGTGTATCTTAGATAAAACTTTCATTCATGAATAAATAGCTGGAACAAAGCATTTGAAAAATAGTAAAATTCTATGTTAATTTTTCTAGTATGTTCTGTTCTCCTTTGTGTTACAATATCATTTCTGGGGAATGATCATGTATGTTTTCTTTCTTTGTATAAAAGCTAAGTTTCTTTTTAAGTGCCTAAAAAGGATTTATGCATTTAAATTCCTTAGGTACTTCTGAAAATCTTGACCTTCAGAATCTCATATTAGATATCCAATTTTGAAAGTTTTTACTCTAACAATCAATATAAAATATACATTTTGTATATTTTATGTACATGTACATGTAATCATCTGCTATCAAAGATATCAAAGTCAGTTTGTTCTATCAGTTGTTACCAAATCCAATCTAGAATGTAGCCACTAAAAAGGTCAATAGAACTTAAACCTACTAGAGGTGACCAAGCATGATGTGTGAACACAAACTAGCAGTTCTGCTGCAGTTTGGGTTACTGGGATGATGATTCTGCTACCTCGATCATTGTACAGTTCTGATCTTGAAAATTGCTCTGGCAAAACCACATCTAAAACTGGGTGAATCATAGAATTATAGAATGTCCTGGGTTGAAAAGGGTCATAATGATAATTTAGTTTCAACCCCCCTGTCACAGTCAGGATTGCCAACCAGCAGACCAGGCTGCCCAGAGCCACATTCAACCTGGCGTTGGATGCCTCCAGGGATGGGGCATCCACAGCCTCCTTGGGCAACCTGTTCCAGTGCATCGCCACCCTCTGTGTGAGAAACTTCTTACTGTAATAGTGTTATCAAGGCCTATAACAACCACAGTGATGATGACATGCAGCATTGTGTAGCAACTAATGTCAATATGTATTCTTGTTTATTCTCACCCAATATCAAGTCTCTTTGAGGTATAAAACAAACATCCTCATCCTTTTGCTTTACCCACCACATGCCCCCAGGTCCTTTAGCAAAGGCAATCCCACAAATAGGTTTGCCTTTATCTGAGGCAGGAATGACCCAGACTCTCTTGCTCAGCATGTTCTTTATGTGCACCACTGGGACTTTATCCCCCTTCTGTGGTATGCAGAAGATTTCATTAGACAGGGCCAGCCCCACTGGCAGATCCCTGAGTGTTACTAACACAGTGGCTTTTGTGAAATGTGTGTCCCAATGTTTGAACAGCCTAGAACCAATTGCTCTCAAGGTAGTCTTTAATAGGCCAATGTATCACTTGATTTTTCCACATGTTGTGTATGATAGGAGGTGTGATATACCTATTCCATGCCGTGTTCTTTGGTCCAGATGATTACAAGATTTTTTCAGAAATGAGTCCCAGAGTATGACTCAGTTCTTCCTAGGGTGTCATGGCACAAAGCCTTCTTTTCATGGCCCAGGATAGTTCTTTGAGCAGTAGCGTGGTGCGCAGGATTTTTTTTCCAGCCATCCAATTGTTGCTTCCTAATTTTGTCACACATCTCATAGCTCACTCGATGTTAGGAGTTGGACATTTTCTTTCTCTTTCTTCTCTTTCCATTTTAGTAATGGCTCCACCTTTGTCTTAAGAACTTCTCTCCTTATTGAATGTTCTGGCTTTCATAGACATTTTTTTTCTTGCTTATTGGAGACAACAGTTACCGGCACTGGTTGGTTCTGTGGTGGGACTTATATGGATTGGAGTGACCACAATTCTAGTTCTGAAGGTCATGGCAACTGCAGGGCCCATTAGAAGGGTTACAGTACCCACAGATCCATTTGGATTGGATTGCATCCAATCCAAAGACTGGAGCAACTGCAGGGCTTGTTGCAGGACTGGAGCAGCTGCAGGATCTGTTGCAAAGGTTGGAGCAGCAGCACAGGAGGTGGAGTGACCACAGAGCTGCATAGGCTACAGCCTGGCTGTTCTTAGTCATTGAATCATCCTGCTTTGTTTTCAATTTTTTTGAACTGTGATTGAATTCACTTGTAGCTATTAATAGATAATATAAATGAATTAGAAGCTGCAGAAGTCTAGACATCAGTAGTAAGCGCTTGTTTCTGTTGCCTAATGTACTCGTTATTTTTTAAAAGAAGAAAAAAAAGTTAGCTTGCCAAATATATAAAAAAGAAATCAAGTTCCAAACTAGGTCCCTTCTGAGAATATCGACTCATACTTACTTCTGATTTATCTCATCTATTTATGGAACAGATATATTTTCTAAATTAAGCTTATTAAGCATTCTTTGAATGTTGTTATACTTGGCACATATCCCCTCAAACATTTCTTAATAACTGCTTGTTGAAAGTCAGAAAGAACTTTCTCTTACATCCTCCTGCCCATACATACAATCAAAGTTGAGGGAAGGGAGAATAAATTTTCAGTTCTTTGTATGTCTGTAGTAGGACGTGTTGGGGGATTGGGTAGGCAAAATCCTTGCTATTATCTTCCTGTTTACTTTGTGAAACAATAATGAATCATTAAATTAGAGCTACTGATGGATTTTAATTCCAGATGGGGATTATTTCATTCATTTAATCTGATGTCATGCATATCAGAGATCAGGGATCTTGCCCAGGGATCTCTGTATTGGGATTTTTTGGGAAATCTTGCTAATTGCTAATTCACATCTTCATTGGCATTGAGGCTTTTCCTTTACTTCAGCACACAGGAATGTGGGTTTTCTTTTTGTTTTTTGTTTGATTTTTAATATTAGATTTACTATTTCTTCATCACATGAACGAGAGAAATGCGGTGGTGTTTTTTTTTCTATTCATATGGAAATTATTATCAGGAAATGACCAACACCGCATGTTTGTAAAAGATGAAAAATTCCTTGCAGTTATGAAATAATCACATATGAATTAAGTTTCTGTTGTGATTCTGGATTCATTCATTATCTATTTCCATTTGCTTTAGTATTTTTAATCCTTTTAAGCTCTTGGCCTTAGTTATACCTTGTGAAAGAGATTTCCGAGAGCTAATTAGGCTCATATTGATAAGCGCTTTGTTTTACTATTATTCTCTGCAAGTTTCATTGGATGTACTCTTCTGGAGTTCTGAAGTTTTGCATTAAAATACTAAAGCTAAAAAAAAAAAAAATATACAGCAGTTTGCAAATTTGTGAACTTTTAGTTTTCTTCTTCTGTAAGACCACTTAGATCCCATCTCTTAAAATGCAGTTACTCTGCCTGATTATTCTCAATGTTTCTTATCATTTAGGAATCTTTTCTACTTTTGATATGATCAAGTCTGGTTATCTTATCCATCCTACATATTTTCAAGCAGAAAAATCCATGACAGTTCTTGAAGCAGTGCCTTTTGAAAAGTTCCATTCAGTGTTCTGAAATACAGTTTTCTTTTCTGAGTAGTGTGGGGAACTGCAGAAAAGTCATCATTCATTCTTTTGTGGTGATCACTGAATCTCAGTCCTGACTTATTTAGGCAGAGTTTTAAAAAAAAATTCAAATCATTTCAAATAATTCACTTCAGCACATAAGTTAAGTTTCAGTAACATATTTTAAATGTATCCTTTTTACTTAGAATTTCTAAACCACCATTCCATAAATTTTAAAATAATTTTCTTCTCTGGCAACTTGTTGTAATAAAAGTAAAGGCAGTACATTTTGCAGTATGATCATAAATGGTGTATGTCTGTTTGTGAAGAAAATGGAGTGTTGTCAAGTAATCTTGAACACAATAAATGAAGTGTATACATGTGATTTCATTTTTACAGTACCAGATGTTGTGTGTTAAACGAGTTATCAAATTGGGAAAACAGTAATTTTTAGTATTCATCATTATTTAATTCAAAGAGGATTTGTTCTTCTTTTCTTAGTTTTTTACATATGCAATTCTAGCAGGTGAGATATCAACTCTTAAAAAATATATATACATATTTTTTACAAACCTGTAGTCAAATTCAAATCAGAGATGGTTAGTTATATACATAGTTAATTTCTGTTTTCCAGCCTTCTGTCCTTTGTTTAACATGCATGTCTTTAAGTTAGAATCACCTAAAATCTTAGATGGTTTTTATTCCCCATCAAAATTGTGATAATCTTTAATATTATTGAAAAATGCTTGGCATATTTAAGTGCACAGAAAACTAACCAGTCCAAAATAGGATATTATTCTGCCAAGGAACTGCCATTATATTCTAGTATGTAAAGTCTACTACTTTTCATTCATTTGCAATTTTCTTTCCTCTTGTTCATTTTCTGCTTTTATTAGTAGGGTACTATTTTTCTGAAGACATTTACAATGATCGTTATTCACTGTTCATGGCAAACCTTCAATTAACAGGCTTTAATGCAGCACGTATCATTATCCCATTATCAAGTCAGACTTTTCTTCATTCGCTTTTCAAGATACTTATTTATTGTTGAGAAGAGTTCCCTCTCAATTACTGTTTTTAAGGTGTCTTTTCAGTGTCTATACTTATACAATAACATCCTGAACAGCGACTGTCATATTTCAGAGGTACACATGGTTCCGTTAAATCAAGCCGTAAACATAAATGTATTTTAACCAAGAAAATAACTCAAGCCAACTTAAAACCTGTCTCCTTATTTTTTAATGAAATTTTCATGGAAAGTAATCTCTCAAAGACAGAAAATCACAGCAAAATAACTAGGTGCTGAATGTGTGGTAGAGCTACATTATAAGAAAATAGGTTTGTTTTCCTTTCAAAGTATTAAGCTCTTGAATTTAGTAGTAAAATAATTTTACTTAAAAGTGACACAACAGAGAATCCTGTAATCTAATTTGCTATCTCTTCCAAGAAGAAAGCTCATACTGTGAAGTGGGGGTTATGAAGTTAGCTTATCACAGATCAGTCAGTTTTCAGCACTGCTAATTAGCAATTCATGATGTTTACCAGTCATCAGAAATCAGCTTAATACAATATTATTTCTGGTTCTTTAATATCATTCTATTTGTCTATTTTGTTTTCAGCTCACTTATCTTTGTGATGGAAGTGTTTGCTAAATCCGCTGTCTTGAGCACATTCACCGTTTCTTTTCCCCCACCGAAAACTCATGGTGTTGCTCAAAAAGTCCAAATAATGCATTATAGAAGATTATTTCCAAGGAGAAAGACACTTGGCAAAGATTACAAAAGTATTAATTCCAATATGCCTTAGTGCTTTAATTGTGTGTTTCTATATAATCTTAATATATTCAGCCAGTAAATCTTCTCTCAAAATGGTGTTAGTTTTTTTTTTCTTCTCTATTTTTCCTGTAGGATTCTTTTCCAGTTGGTAAATTGGTGCCAGTGAAAACATTACCTGAGTTCAAAGGGGAGGAAGTGTTTGGGATAAATATATAAATACATTGAAAGTAAACCTGCATTATAAATACATTTGATTAAGGTTAAGAGAAATAGCAGTGAAAACTTAGCAGAATGCCATGCTTTAAATTATCAAAAATACCTTCTTTAAATTTTTGCATCTACCTAAAAAGACATAACTTGATTCAAATTGCAGAGTCCTGAAAGTTCCTCAGATTTTAGGGCATAATTAATGACAAAGTTTTTGGTAAAAAACAAAGAAGGCTTTAAAAAGTGGTTAAAAACAACAGTGATTGCCCTAAGTGGTAATTTCAGTAAATGCCAGCAGAGACATCTCTACAAAGTGAAGTACTTATGTATTATTTTTACTGTGGGCTAATGGGCACTTTCTTCCTCACTAATTGGTTTCTCTCAATTAAAACAATTATGGAATCAAATATATAAATATTAAAATAGCATTTAAGTTTATATTTTATTATACACAAGTCAAGAAATACGTAGTTAATTTCTCCCTCTATAACAGTATGTTCATCCCCCTAAGTGTACGTACTACAGTGAAGGACTTCATTTTCTTTTTTTACAGCTATACTACATGAATGCATAAATATTAAAAACAAAACAGAAGTTACATTTAAAAGAGTAATTAGAGAGTAACCCTACTAGTTGCTTTAACTTAAAAACCGGAATACAGCACTATGTATAACCACAAATTTTAGCTATTAAACAGCTAATAGAGTATGAGCATTTCTGTATCAAAGGTTGTATTGGAGGGAGTAGTCCTTCTCAACTTGTGCTGGAAATAGTGCACAGTAATGGATGTCTCAAGATAATTTTCTGTAGTTTCATGGGTCAGGGTCCATGAATCAGCGGTCTTGATGCAAATTACAGGGGAGTTATATCATATTGATACATAAAAATGGCAGATAATACAGTATGAATAATTACAGTCTATTAGTATTATGCTTGTATGATAAATAAGTAGGTAACTTTAAATGAAGTCATAAGTCAAAGTGAAGCTATGTAAAATTCTTGTGAGATGGGAATTTGTTATTTCTAGTAATTGATGTGCATTGATGGATAATTTCTAAAATGACATTAAAAATTAAGAATGTGACAATGATTAGTATTTAATGAAAATGATGATACACGTTTGCATCTAGTACAATGCTTTCTAAAGGAGAAATTCTTCAATGATAGTCAATTTTCGTTGTATTGACTTCACCAGATTTATCAGTTATGGAGTAGTTTAGAGATGGGGATGTGCTGAAATTTTCCATTTAATCTGCATCAATACTTAATATTTTGTGTAGGTTATTACAAGAGTGTCTGTGCTCACCCTGAAATCAATGGAAGAACTGCCATAGATTTCACTAGTAAATAACTAACTCTTCTGTGAATGGAACCCATATTCAAGGGATGCATTGTACAAATCCAAGGCAGCTCTGAATTGCCTGAACTGTATGAACACTTGGGATAAAACTAGCTGAAAGTTCTTGGACGAAGAAGCACTGTTTTTGTAGCCTTGAAATTCAGTTCAGTAGTTCAGATAACACTTTAGAATACTCCAAATCTCTGCTCAAATGCTTCTTCTGAACTGAAGAGATTTAGGATCTGGGAAGGTTTCTCATGCTAATGATACTGAAGAGAGCAGAGTAAATAAATTGCACACTGTCAAGTCACATGTCATTTAAAAGCCAAAAGCAGCTTTCAGTTTTGAAATTGGGAGTCTAAATTCTGATCATTTAATATAGTATAGTAGGATTAAGAATGAAAGCACGATGTGGTACACAATGAATTTTACATTATTTATGCTGAAAAAATCTGAGATATATATTGGTCTTAATAAAATAAAAGTTATGTATGAAGCCTACAGGCTTTTTTCCCCTTTTAATGTTCTTACCCTTCAAATACTTCCCTTTACTTAAAATAAAATTAAAAAAAAAAAAAAAATTAAAAAGAAGGAAAAGGGAAGGGAAGGGAAGGGAAGGGAAGGGAAGGGAAGGGAAGGGAAGGGAAGGGAAGGGAAGGGAAGGGAAGGGAAGGGAAGGGAAGGGAAGGGAAGGGAAGGGAAGGGAAGGGAAGGGAAGGGAGGAGAGGGGGAAACCACTCAAATATATAAATACAAACATCTACAGTGAGATTGAGCATGAGAAGCTTCAGCCTTAATTGTTATCTTCTGACAAAGTTGTAGCAAGAAAGGAAGCACTACCTCAGCCCTAATGTGAATGTTGCCCCTGCTGTTACATTATAATCACCAGTTTTTATACTTACCTTGGTACAGTAGAGCAGTTTCAAAACTAAAACACTGCAGGCTTAAAATTTCCAAATGAAGCAGAGGGTTAGAGGGTTTTTTCCCATCTGGCTTGCAGAATCCAGAGAAAAATTCAGCTTTTGAGTCCAAGTGCATGGATTTGTATTTTATGTGTGTGTACATGCTAATTTTATGTATACATATACATTTGACAAGTTGAAATCATTAACTTCTCTTATTTGATGGAATGCCTTGGAACTGAATTCACTTAACTGTGAATGGAAAGATAACTTTGACTTTAAAACTTTTCTTCAACCTTTTTAGTCTGTCAAATGGCCAGATAGATGTTCAATTACATAATAATACCTATCTCAGGGTAGGCTTATTTCACGCATTTTAAAAAAGTTTGTTCAATTCTTCTGTGTCCTACTTTAAATACTTCCATTCAATTGTAAATGTATGATACCAGGTTAGAGTTAAACAAAATTACTAGCTTTCAATTTAGAGGTGAACTACAGTGAAAATAGAACACTGTGGCAGTATAAGATGTTGCCCCTGAGACTAAGTCTTGAATAGCTTGGTATGTCCATGCATCTCTAAATTTAAAATGAGTTAATTTAATGCGTGCTTAGGGATTTAGTCCTTGCCCTCTGGTCTCTGCTGTAATGTGTGTCTGTGTGCAGAGGGGAATGAGGTTAGAAAAGGTAGAACAAGAGCCTGCCAGGAAGCTCTCCTGAATGCAGGAGCTGAGGGCTGCAGGGCAGCAGTTGATGCATCTTTAGTTAGTCAGCTGCTAGGGTACAAAGCATGCATGTGCTTTATTTCTGCAAAATGGTTACTTTCAGGGAAGTATAATGTTGCCTTTATCTGCAGCAGAGGGGGAGGTATAATTTATGTAGGCTAAATAGGTGCTTGACAATCTGTCATTGCTTCACTTCATTGACACCATTTATCTCGGGAAGATGGGATAATCAGCTCTGTCCACAGCACTGAATGAGAACAGTTCTATACTTGGTCAAGAAGTGCTATATTTTTTCAGTGCAAGCATAGAAAGACAGGTGATTAATAATGACCCTTGACAATATTTAGGACAATAGAAGTGTTTGCCTTCTTTTTATGTTGTTTTTTTTTTTGTTTGTTTGTTTGCTTGTTTGTTTTTTGTAGTTTATTTCTCGAAAGAGATGTGTCAAAATACATGTGAAGTTTTTATGTAGTTGTTCCCTTGAACTTCTTTATGCAGAAAGCCTTCCAAATGTTGGAGCTTTTAAATACAAATGATCTGTCAATATTAGGGACTTGGTGCTCCCTGCAGGGAAGCTGCATGAAGGCTTCAGGGAGGGGTGATGCACCAGCGTAATCTTTTGTCATTTGTTAGTTGAGCAGCCCTACAAAATCATAAGCCAATTTATGTATTAAGACAGCAAATGTCTGCCTACCTATCATATATATTTTTGGAGACCTATGTTTAAAAACTTTTACAAAGTTGTTCTGAATTAGCAGCTGAGGATTCCTATCATAAATCTGTATTCTATCCTTTTTTATGATGTATTGTCATACCTGGACAGATGAAACCCAGGCACAATGATTAGTCATTGATAACAAATGTTGAGATTCAGCTACTCCCTAGCTTGGTTAATGAGATGGGAGTAAAATACAGAAACTCCCCAGGCTGTCAAAATGAACTGCTTAAGAGGCAAATATGTATCTGACTGTATGGGAACTGTTGAGTCACAGCCTGAAACACTGATTGACCATCTGAGTTAAGGACTGAGTCAGCCATGGGAGCACAGGTGAAGGCAATTCAGCTGTGTGACCGGAAAGGATGGAGCCTGGCTATAACCTCTCCTAGACCCCATCCTCTCCTTCTCAAATCTGAATTCTGCTTCTGCCTTAAAAGCTGGAGAACGTGCTATTTCTTATTACTCTGCACTTCTGTATTATGCCTATAAGTAGCAATTATGGTATTGAAGAACTAAGTGATCATTTTTCTGTTGTCTGGTCTCTCCCAGGATCTGAATGTACTAGTGAAATTATATACTGTGTTGTTGAGACAACATAAAAACTGATGGTAAATTATTAAGCCCTGTACATGTCACTAGTACTGCATTTCCATTTTAAATGAAGTATTTCCATACTCATAGAAATTAGAATAAGAAAATATGTATTACGTCATTCAGTTCAACCTCATCCAGTCCACAACTGCCATGGTATATTTAGAATATATGTTTCCCATTGCTTTCTTTTAGTCTAGCGAAGAGGCTTTCAGCATTTATCTTGGGAAACAAATCCAGAGCGCAATGGGTCCCCCTATCACAACATTTTTATTTTGTGCATCAGCCAAAATTTCTCTTTGACTTCCCATCCCTCGTTTTTTCTTTCTTATTTAAAAGCTTCATTTAAGAAGCATTTTTAACGTCCTCATAAAGTCATTAAGTAGTGTAGTATTACACTTTGCTTTTTAAAATTAAGTTTTGAATTTGTTATTAATGAGATGGTGAACCAATGGCCACACTTGAAAAATGGATAAAGATTGATCAGGAGTTTGAAATGCAGCCTACTTAGCATGTAACTTAAGGTTACATATCTTGCTATCTCAATCTGAACTTTTATGTTTTTGTTTGTATTTCTTTTTAATGTAGTCTTTCTAAAGTTGCTTTCTTTTTACAGTTTTTGTGCAAATAAGCCACTAGTGAAAATTATTGATAGGTTTCTAATTACTAGAATAATTTTCCCCTTACGTTTGACATATTTAATACATATAGTCTTAAATCTGTGTCAATAGAAAATTTATAATTTACATAATTAGTAAATTCTCAGTTCTGTATTCAGATGTACTTATCTTTATGTAGCCCAAAACAATCTATGCAATGTACTAAAAACTCTGTCTTTTGGACATGCTACTGGGATTGTGAAGAAAGTGAAGTCATTTAATTGTACCCCATAAATTGCACTTATTGGAGATGTGCATAGCCATGAATTTTAGACATGAGATACCGGTCCAGTAAATAACTGTTCCTTGCAGAAATACTTCAGGTGGTCATAGGAAGGGCTTTGAAGTACACATTTTAAATACTCTCTGTATTTTACTGTACATTCAATTACAACAGTAAACACATTCTTTCTGCAGCAGGACTCTTTCTGGGAGCAAATGCACCTGCTTTTGTAAGTTCTACTTTATTTAATTCCTGACCACGGGATTCTATAAAGATAATGCTTGTGAAAGGATTATGCTGCCAAGAAATTAAAGGCTTTTCTGGAATAATACAAAATAACATTTTACTTTTCTCAAAATATTAGGGCGTATCTATATTGAAAGATGAACAAACGCTGTCCAATGTATGCTGCTTTTTTCTTCTGTAGGTTTTCCCAGATTTCAAATTTGAATCCTTGTTCCTAAAAATTTCAAAGCAGGCATGTAAAATTCATAATGATTTTGTTCCCTAGTGCTCTGTTTTAGGGCCAGTTCTCTTCAATGTTTTCATAAATAATTTGGGTTGGTCTTTTATTTTTTTTCTCCAGTTAAAGTTAACTGGAAGAAGGCCTTGTATTTAAATCAGAAAATTCAGACCTCTCCTGAGGAGAGAGGATGAATAGCTCACAGCTGCCTTAAACCTTCCTGAGATATGCATAAATTACAGCTAGAAGGTGTTTTGAGCAAGTTTGCTGACGATCCTAAATTGACAGAAATTGTTGACTCTGCCAAGAGTGGAGACGCCTTGCGGGGAGATCTAGATGAATCAGAGAGCTATCCAATCACCAACTGTTTGAAGTTTAATAAGAGAAAGTACTGGGTTCTCTGTCTGGGAAGGCGCAACCCTGACTATGCATACAGACTGCGAGATGATATGCTGGAGAGCAGCCCTGCTGAAAGGAATGTGGGGGACTCAGCCAACAGGAAGTTGAACATGAATATCAGCAATGTGCCCAGGCAGCCAGGAAGGTCAACCATATCCTGGGATGCATCAAGCGTGACATTGCTAGCTGAAGGAAGTGATTGTCCTTCTCTATGCTGCACTGGTATTGCTTCATCTCAAGGATCATGTGCAGTTTTGGGTGCCACAGAATGAAAAGGACATACAGCTATTAGGGAGTGTCCAAAGGAGGTCTGCAAGGATGGTGAAGGGTCTGGAAGGGAAGACATATGAGGAGCAGCTGAAGTTCCTTGGTTTGCTCAGACCTGGGCAAAGGGGAATAAGGGGTGGCCTCATGTCAGCCTACAGCTCCTCACAGGGAGCAGAAGGGCAGCAGTGAGCTCTGCTCTTTGGTGACAGTAGCAGGGCCTGAGTGAACATAAGGAGCTGTGTCAGGGGAGGGTCGGGTTGGACATTGGGAGAAGGTTCTTTACCAGTGTATGATCGGGCACTGGAACAGGCTTCCCAGGGGAGCAGTCTTTGCATCAAGAGGGTTCAAGAACCATCTAGACAATTCTCTCAGTAATGTGGTCTGATTTTTGGGTGGTCCTGTGTGGAGCCAAGAGTTGGACTCTATGATCCTTGTGGGTCCCTTTGAACTCAGGATATACCGTGAGTCTGTAATTCCATTCACAGGTCAAAACCCATGTCAGTTAAGTTGTTCTGTTGCAGAAAAGGGAGTGAGGTAATGGATGAAGAAAAATAAATAAGGAACTGTTCCATGTATCTTTGGAAACCAGTTATTTTCCTGGGCTTTTCCCTTCTTTTAAAGCATGTTAGACTGTATAGATGCTGCTCCACAGGGCAACAGGCACTGAACATTGGTATGCTTTGCATGCACTAGAATTGTCTCAAAAATGCATACTCAAATTCTAGACTGACTTTGAAACTCCTGAAAGAAGTTCTGATGTAACATATGAGGATAAAAGACTACCTTGTTAGTGCTAGATTTGTATTGAGAGACAAAAGAAGCTGTCTTATAATGAATTATCATACATAACTATTTTGCTGAAAAAAATGATTAAAACAGAATGATCGTGAGGAATCATTAGAGTCTTTGTTCCTCTTTTCCATGTCCTATATATTGCTCTTCTGCTTAAAATTCTTTATGCAACAATATAGACTTGATTACAACAGAGTAGATTATGATTTTCTGTTTGAAAGGATATTTATGTTCATTATGCAGAGATCTTTGTGTGCTTCTGATTGTCTCCAGTGGTTAGGCATTTGAACCTCCTGGATAGCTGCTAGTATAATCCACCTCTAATAAAAATGTAGTTTATGCATATCTCAGGAAGGTTTAAGGCAGCTGTGAGCTATTCATCCTCTCTCCTCAGGAGAGGTCTGAATTTTCTGATTTAAATACAATGCCTTCTTCCAGTTAACTTTAACTGGAGAAAACAATAAAAGACCAACCCAGCACACACGTGTGTGCATAAGAACTCACACACAGCACATGTGCAAGATGTTCAATTAACTGTAGACCTGTGGCAGGACAATCCCTTTTTGTTTAGTACAGTAATCCAGTTCCCTTTATATTGAGTGGATGTTCAAAATAGGAGGTTTTATTATTATTATTATTATTATTGTTATTATTATTATTATTATTATTATTATTATTATGTGTGTGTGTGTGTGTGTGAAGTCTGTGGGATGTAGCCAAACTTTTTATTTAACTTCTGTTCCAAAATTACACCGAGTGTTTTGCAATGTTTCTGGTTAATGCTCTGTTTATGTGTTTTAATACATGTATAAATCTACTGGCTTAACTGTTTGTTCCCTTTAATGGAACTACATTTAGAAAGAAGGAAGTCAGGGGTACATGTAGGTAGGGTTCAGGTAGCTGTTAAGTTCATGGCTCAAATGCAGCCTCAGGGTTTAGAAACTTAGGCATGACAGACTGGTGGAAGATGGGAACATTTAGCAAGGAGCGTGGATTATGCTCTTTCTTAACACTGGACTCTGTTGCTAGAGCCAAGATGACTTTAGTGGTTGGAGTCTACAGAATCATTTCATTTCTTTCTATTTCTGCTCTTAGTCTTTCTTCCCCCAAGACTGCAAAAAGAAGTGGTAGTTGTGCTTATTTCCTATTGTACAAACTGACATCAAGCTCAACAACTTGTATTGTGTATCCTGATGAAACAAGCATCAGATAAAATGGACTTTAAGGCCAACAGAGCCATGATTTTATGTTGAAACCAAGAGTATAACCAAAAACCTTTGCTGCCATTGGCAGTACCTTGAGCTATTCAATGTCTTTAAATCTAAGCAGGATAATCTGATATGTTTCAGGATTTGTCTTGCCTAAATGCCAGACTGATTGAAAATTCATACTGAGGAGCTGTGAGGAAGGAAAAATAAACTGGGGACAGAAGTGTGTTATTCATCTAGTTGTGTAAATTTTAAGGGAGAGAAGGAATGAGCCAGGATGAGAGGAGGGAATGAGAATAGAAAAGCTTTAGCTCCTTAAAGTACTGGCCCTGGAAATAATACTGCTGTCTAAGAAAGTCAGGTAAGAAAAGCACTAAAACAATGATTCCAGTGAATAGGAAAACCCAGCATCTAAATGCTAGGATTGCTGCCTGAAGTTAAGTTCTGAGGGTTCTCTAGTTGCTGCTGTAAATCCAGTAAGACTTAAATGGGTGTAAGTACTCTGTGTACAAGCTTCAATAATACTTTTACAGCTATGCACAAAGGGATACAAATCATTTTGCCAATATAGATTTTTTCCAACCAAGAGTCTACAGTTTCCCACCTCAAATGTGTGAATCAGCCAGTACCTTGCACAGAGATCTGTCTTTCACCTCTATGCTTTTTCAGTTCATCTTTTCAAAGAGAATTGTGAAATCTCTCAGAACTTGTCACATAATTTTTCACTTAGAAAGAAGAAAACCACTCTTGCCTGCAGGTATACAGAGTATGCTAAAAAGATCAGATTTTTAGACTTTCTGCATAATTTAGAATCTAGGTAGAACAAAGGTCAAAATTTTTTGAGTACAAACTAGAAAATGAGAATTTAAAACTGAGGTAGTATATATATTTCCATGGTCTAAATGACTCCTTGATAAACTAACTGCCTTACTTTGATGGCTTTTATAGAGAAAAAAGAGTTTATAAGAGATAAGTCTTGCAAAGTAGGAGATAATACTATAGATATGTCTCTGTATTTTCTAGTAGACAGAAGTTGTGTGTGAGAGAGATATCTGTGTATACCACATACATCCCAGATATTTACTTAGCAGCCACATGATGCTAGACTCATAAGAGCTCAGCTTGTAAAGGGAAACCACCGTATAAATTGAAAAGAAAAGAAAAAAAAAAAAAGCAGTGTTCTGCTACCATTTTGCCCATAAGGAATGGAAAGAATGATTAGGCAATCTGCTTACTACAGAGTTCTTTATGAAAAATGGAAAATGCATGCCACCAGTTTTCACAGACTTTACCTGAAAACCAGTGAAGAGAAAAAAGGCAATATTTTAGAAAGCATATTTAGATAAACCCAAGCATATTGCAGGAGAGAAGACCACTACAAAGAAAACATACTGATGTTTCTGTGCTACTCCCTCACCTCCTGTATGAATTTGTCAACATCAGCCTTAGGACCCTGGAGGGCATCACAGGGGTGAGGCAGAGAAACCCTACAGAAAGCAAGGTAGGTACAAGTAAGATTTTCTTTGCAAATATTTTAAATGAACTACTCTTGAGACTTTTCTGTATCTAGCATTCCAAGTGAAATAATAACAACTCTTACCTGTATTTAACTAGATTATTTTGTAGTATTAACTAGATTACTTTATAGTAATAAGGCATTAGATTCATATGTTCTCCTTTGATATTATCAACTTTCTGAGTGCAAAAATATATGCTCTTGCTGGGAAATGCAAGAAACTGTGTACATCACAGAAATCATAAGTGATTTTGCCTTGTGCCAGTTCCTTTGAGCTTTGCAGTACAAAATAATACAGTATACATAGTAAAATAATACAGTTTCATTAAGCCAAATTATTTGTGACAAAATGAGAAAAAGAAGCATGAAAAATCTAAGTAGATGGCAAAACATTTTATCTTTAATAATAAAGATAACGTTTTTTAATTACTTCCTTCTAGCAGCTTTTAATAAATCCATTGTAAGATTATTGGATCACACAAGATAGAACCTTGAGAGCTTTGCTTTTCAGATGCAGAGTGAAATACAACAAAGAATGAAGAAAGCTGATCCAAAGCTAGAGCTACTTTCATAACAGTAATTAACATTAATCTGAGGTCTGCATGAACCTGAACAGAAATTGTTACTGAATTCAGGGTCCACGAATTGATGTAGTTACCTTTTGAAAGTTTAAAAAGATTTTCTAGAAAAAATACAGTTTCAGTGCTTCTACACGCTGTAGAGTTATGGAGAAAAATACCTTATTTCCTAAAACTTGGGCCCATTTTATTAAGTGCCAGGTGATTCTTGTATTATGAGAGTAGATTTGCTATCCCCTCTGTACATCTTTTAAGTGTTTTCTGCAATCATTCTTTTGCTGAATCTAAAGCCTTCTTGGCTGTAAACAGTTCATAGATCACAACCCGTTTCTCATACCTCTTTCTCTGAGTACGTGGAAAGAAATGACTCTTTGAGATGATGGCAATAGTAATGGTGAGAAGTTCTCTTAATAGCTACTCTAATTAGGGTATGAAATTAATTAGGCTGCAAAGGGATTTCTTTGGGTCAGAAAAAGAACAGTAATAAAGTGAAATAAGGAGCAATACTGGTGACAGTAATAAAAAGGTTTATGTTGTTGTTATTTTCAGGGCTTTTAAGTTTAACTTCCTAATGAATTATAATTTATTTTTAAAAGTTCTGTTAATGACGTTATTCTTTATAAAGCTATGCTTTACAGTATAATCTTACAACATACAACAGTTTTGCTCAGAAAGTAACCACCAAATGACCTTTATGTTTACTGTTAATTTTGTATTAAATGTGCTTATGTTATGGGTCAGTCCTGATTTTTCTGATTGACATTGAAAAGACAAAACAAATCTGTTATTCATCTCTGTATATGACAACAGTAGTGATTGCTAAATTAAAATTTGTGATATCCAATGACTCAATGCAGAAAGTCCAACAAGTCTTTCCTGATGCAGTTGTACGGATTTTAAGTTTTGTGTTAATAGAATTTACAAGATTTGCAGGCACTACTTCAATTCTTGCTGAAATTTTTCCTTATCCCTACATGCTCTATTCTTTCTTTTGACTAAAACTCACGCAGCGTAGAGTGTAAATGGTATTGCATCATCTTTTAGAAGTTTGAAAGATATTCCATAGTGTTGATGGAAATTTCCTCAGCAGTATGTCTACTAACACTATTAGATTCTCTGACAGAGTGATACTACTTGAATAATGTCTCTGCTTTTCTTACTGCTTTGATTGTACAGCATTTTAGTAGTATAGAACTTATCTGACTTTTTCTTTAGCTTTTTAGATGTTTATATGTGGAAATTTAGCTTGTGATTTATTTGTAACTGTCACAGAGATGCTAGGGGAAAGGAATTTGCTAAAAAAATTCAGCTCTTGAGTGCTAGAGAGCCTAGGGGCTTTCTTAGTCACCTCCTTAGGTCATGATCAGATGAACGTACTCAGAAAAAATATTGCCATAGCGTTGTGGAATTAATTGCATACAAGGCTGCAATTTTGTTTAATCTAGAATCATGCATAGTCTCAAATTTTGGAAGCCTATCATTTATATTATTAAATCAACAATAACATATCTTTTTTTTTTCTTCCTCTTCAACTGGAAATTAATATGATATATAAAATTATCTTTTCAT
The DNA here is from genome assembly GCF_987193195.1 of Phasianus colchicus. Taxonomy (NCBI): domain Eukaryota; kingdom Metazoa; phylum Chordata; class Aves; order Galliformes; family Phasianidae; genus Phasianus; species Phasianus colchicus. The sequence continues at coordinate 14,520,987 of NC_143439.1, read as the reverse complement.
ATCTAAAGGGGAGCTGTAAGAAAGAAGGGAACAGACTCTTTATCAGGGTTTGTTGTGATAGGATAAAGGGAAATGGTTTCAAACTAAAAAAAGGCAGTTATAGATTGGATATGAGGAAGAACTTTTTTACAGTAAGGGTAGTGAAGCAGTCAAACAGCTTGTCCAAGGAGGTGGTGGATGTCCCATACTTGGATACAAAGTCAGGCTGGACCAGATTCTGAACAACCTGATCTAGCTGTGGATGTCTCTATTCACTGTAGGGGAGTTGGTCAAGGTGACCTAAGAATCCCTTCCAACTCACATAGTTCTATGGCTGAAAATTTGGTTCCATAATTATATTGTTGGTACTCTGATTAAATAAATCTCCCACATTCTTAGAGATCATTATTCTTTGTAGCAGCCCTTGCTCTGGAATACCACTGAAATCTGTGGCAGTTCTGCATACACAAAATCTACAGGACCTGTATCTTCAGTAAAAGTGACAAGATAGTATTTGCTAACCAAGGACTCCCTAGAAGGCTTCAGGAAAGCAAATACGTTAGGACTGATTTTGCTATAAAGAGCACAGTGACAAAAAAGATGAATGCTTCTTAAGGATCTTCCCTTGCTTGAAAGAAACATAAGGAAATAAAACAAGGTAATAGAGTTTGAAGTTAATGGAAAATGTGAACACGTTTTTGTTGTTTAAAAACAAAACAAAACCATTACAAAGTTTTCCACTTAAAGACCAATAATAGAGTTGAACACACAGGATTTTGTATATGTGTGTCTTTATTGCATTTATCAACAGAAAATCTGTCTGTTGGCAACACTGGTGATGTGAGTGATTTTGCAAGAGAGTATAGTAATTTGGAATGTGAGGACACCAGTTAGTTAAAAGCAGAGAAAAGTGGTATTCCGAGGCAAGATGAAAACATCACTGAAAATGAAAGTCCAGTTTTCCCACAGGTGCTTGTAATGAAGCCTTTTCTGTGAAAACATTATTTTAAAAATATTTTTCTGTTGAATGACATTTGTTAAGGATTCAACAATAAATAAGCTCAATTCCACTATCAAAATGTATCCAATTCAGTTGGATCATAGTTTCCCTTCAATTTAAAGGGTTTGGCTGTTGAACCAATGAGAAAACCTTCAAATCTTGGCTGTGCGTTCCTATGTGTTAAAATGTCTGTGTGTTTCCTGGAACACTTCATGTTGCATTTGAACTTTATATTTTGCTAATTATTTTTAAAGCAATTAAAATGGCTTTTTAAGATAAAAGCTCAAAAAATCACATTTTGATGTCTAGAAGAGCTGGTCATTGATGTCTGAAAGTACTGTGTCAGGAACTCTTAATGAAAATCATGTGATAACTGGGAGAATGACTCCAAGCTTTGAACATACAAAACAAATAATTGGAAATTATAGTACTTGTAAATATATGCAAAGTGTGTTTTGATAATGGTGGTATGTATGCTTAACCACATCTGATACATGAAAATCAAAATGTTCCTATCCTTTTCTGAAGGATGATAAAATATATTCAGGTGAAATGCATTTTCACTCTATCACACAAACAACATTTAGCCTTGTGTGACTCGAATATTCACACTTCTGCCAAATCCAATGTACATCTTCCAGAGGTAACCTACAGACAAATTATTTTACTTCTGCTGGATGTACTTGGAAAGGTTGCAGGAGAGAGTGTAAGATATGTAATATATGTAAGAGAACATATGTTACTGTTCAGTAAGCCATGCAGCAGATATCAGAAACTAATGAGGCAAAGAAAGCAAAGGCAAGCAATGCTATCAGTAGCAACTAAATTTAGGAAGAGCTTGAGTGTACTGGGAGACAGGAAAGTAAGTGTTCTCTCCCTGTAGTGTGTGACAGACCTGAAAGTGTGGAGATGTGAATAGGTGTGTTAATGTTGTTATGGATTCAGGTAGCATTGAAGTTCAAAACAGAGCTCTAAGTTCCTAGTGGTATATAACGAGATTTAAAAAAGTAAATGAAGAAATTTTACGCAAATGGATCTATAAATAGCATGGTTTCATAAAGCAAATTTCCTGGGTGTAATAAATAGCCTAACATTTCCCAAAAGCATCAATGTGTTCATCACAGACTGGATGTTGTTTTCATTCTGAAGTTATAAGCAGTTTTAAAGAGCTGTCTTCTCTGTCTACCAACAGAAATATTTTTGGACATATGTATATCTTTGTAGAATCATTTGATTAATTCAAGAAAACGTTTACCAAGCTTTTTTTGCCTTTAAGTACTAGTTAGGTCCCAGAGCTATGTGGCTGTTGACAAAATTCCAACTAAGCTTCATTACTGTGTAATAAAACAGCTCAGCTTAAAATCGTTCACTTTATTGAATTTTCTGGCAAGGGATCTGGCTGTGTTCACTTCATAGGGTGTAACTTTCTCACTTTCAGAATCCAACCTGCTGTTGTAACTAGTGAATTGGGTTGGTCCTAAAGTAATGCCTCCTATTTATTTCCATGGAAAGTACAATAAGTAAAAAGAGCACAAAAACACATTTTGATAGAGCAAATTCTTAGCCAGAAAACAATATTTTTGAACAGTTTCCACCACCATTAGTATAAACAATTTAACCTGTGGTAAACAAGAGGCTGAATGCCACACACTCAAAAGTCTTCATGATTGTTCAGAACATGAGTTACTTTTTATGCTGCAGTTACCTCTGTTGAAACACATCACCCAGGATCTCACTGGGCTAACATCCATTGTTTGGTCTCCATAAACATTCAGCAAGCATCAGTGAATGTCAATGGGTGCAATTCTTTCTGCATGGATGAATTCAATTCTACATCTTAGTTTCACCCTCACTTTCATGTCAGACATGATTTTCTCAGACTGTCCCTCTGCTGCCATCTGTCACATGGCAACAACATAGAATCATAGAACCATATAATGGCCTAGGTTGAAAAGGACCATAACAATCCTCTAGTTTCAATCCCCCTGCTGTGTGCAGGGTCACCAACCACCAGACCAGGCTTCCCAGAGCCTCATCCAGCCTGGCTTTGAATACCTCCAGGGATGGGGCATCCACAACCCCCCAATGGGCAATTGCGTCACCACTCCCTGTGTGAAAAACTTCCTCCTAATATCTCACCTAAACCTCCCCTTTCATAGTTTAAAACCATTTCCCCTTGTCCTGTCACTATCCACCCTCATAAACAGCCATTCCCCCTCCTGTTTATATGCTCCCTTCAAGTACTGGAAGGCTACAATGAGGTCTCCCTGGTGTCTTCTATTTTCCAAGCTAAACAAGCCCAATTCCCTCAGTCTTTCTTCGTAGGAAAGGTGCTCCAGCACTCTGATCATCTTAGTGGCCTCCTCTGAACCTGCTCCAAGAGCTCTACATGTATCTTTAGAGAAGAATGTCTTAAGGGACCATGTAATGGTATATTGGCAGGAAAGTTCAACCTCTTCTGCAATACCACCAGCATCTGCCTTTGATGCTGTGGGCCAACAAAATAATTAGGAGACATTACTTTCAGAGCAGATCTTGTACTTTCAGATGCATCTCTGTAAAAATGTGAAAAATATGAGTCTTTGTCAAAAGAAAAAGATTTCAGATTATACTTCTAAAAAAAATATGGGGAAACTTAAATGTTTAAATGTTTTATTTTTCTTATAAGTGGCATTTGATAAAAGCAAGGTTAACTATGTGGTCATCCCATTGCCATTCCACCCTCTTCTCTGTTTTTTCATGGTTAGAAATCTTTGAACATTTGCTGTTTATAATATATGCATAGAGGAGGAAACATTCAATTTCCCACTAACAGATGCTATTTTTTTATTCTTATATATTACTTCTATACTTTTACTCAGTCTGGTTATCTCATTCACCATGTCTTGTCTGAGAATTAAAAGGGGTGCAAATTGTTCTTATGTCGTGCCCAAATTATCTGAGGCGTACGTAATGTCTAAGCCAAGGCTATGAGTTAGCATGAATGAAATGCATTAGTGAATTTTCTCCTAGTTGGTTGATTGTTTCTCTCTTCACAAAGGAGTTTTGTTTTAATTTGTTGAAGGTAAGGGAAGAGGGAAACAAGAACCAAACTTGCTGTGAGTTACAGATGAGCTCCTGCTGTGCTCTGGCCCCATGATGTTCAATACTACCTTGGACATACACAAACAGGGAAAAGAAAAACACTGAGCCATACAAGAACTTAACTTGTATGCAGTGAAATCGAACTATATAGATAATTGATTTTCTCAGAAAAGTTTTATTTTGATTATCTAGAACTTTTGTATGCTTAATATTATTTTGGATTTTGTATTTGGAGATTATTTTTCATAAAATTGAAGAAATAAAATCTTATTAGACTATGTATTTTAAACAAGCAGTAGTTTGAAATTATCATGCAACATTAATGGATTCTCGTTCATTAAAGGCGGCTTGTGATTTTTGGCACTTAGATATTCTTTACATTTGCATGCCATTTCAAGCCTTAAGAATTGTGCAGTAAATGTGACTAAGTAGTTTCCATTGATATTATCTATTTATAACCCATAATATAAGCTACGAATATTGATTTTTAAAGATAGCAGTTTTTGAAGTAAACTGTTGATAATTTGAATTAGCATGGCTCCAACTGGATATTGTCTAGAGGTCTGATGCAAACCTTTGCTGCAAAGGAGTAGAATAAATCTGTATCAAGATAAAATCAAGATCTCTTGATGCAAATATGTAATAAATAAGTTTCTTAAATGGGAAAAGCCAAGGAAGGTACAAGCAAGATGCAAAACGGATAATGAGATTAAATATCTGTTGACAAAAAATGTTTTATTTCATTGGTTTCAATAAAAATGGAATTATGGAAGTAAAATTAACGTATAAATACTTTTATGCATGTTCAATAATTTGTTATAGCTGTTTTAGAAATAGCTTTTCACCTGGAAAGCTAGACCTTGGAGCAACTCTTACGTGAGACTCCACACTGCATTTTCTCCAGCAGTGAATAAGAGTCTGCATGTTGTGTTCATAAAAATCTACACAGTAGAGGCAAGTCATCACGGTCAGCACAGCTGAAACGTGTCCCATGTCCTCACTGTACTAACATACTCTGTTTGGTTCAGCAAGCATCAGTGAATGTAAACAGGTGCCAACTTTTCCACATGGAGGAATTAAATTCCACACCTTTGCTTCACCTGCACTTCCATGTCAGATGCCATTTTGTCAGAGTGCCCTTCTGCTGACATCTGTCTCATGGCAACAAAATGTTTTGGAACATTGGTGGGAAGGTTCAATTTCTCTACCATATCGCCAGCATATGACTATGACTTCATGAGCAAAGTTATAAAATAGGAGACATTAATTTTGGAGAAGTCCTCATATATACTCACAGTGTGAGTGGTTTTTAGCTGTGTTGTCTGATGATCAAGTGTGCACTGTCTGACCTTGCAATGACTTGTGAAACTGCCTCAAGAGAATAGGAAAAAATATACAAAACTATTTTGTAGGCTTCTTATCTATATTCTCCCTGAATAATACTTAAAATAAAATTTGTCTGAAATTCAAAAAGAACAATAGCTACTATGATGAAACTGGCTGTGCTTTTTTATAACTTTTTTATTTTTATTTTTATCTTTTAAGGCTGCTCTGTTCCCTGCAGTGTATCTGTGAAGTGCAGAAAGAGTTCACAACAGATGATTATACTAAGGTACCAGAGCTAGTGAAGTGTGAGGTAATCTTTTGAGTTGAGAATTAGTGTCTAAGGCAACCAAGTGAGAAACCAAAGGGGAGTTATTTCTTCAGTCAAGTTTAACATCTAAGATGCACCTGAAAATGTAGCTCCTTATTAGTGATCAAGTCAATACTTTTGACCATCTGCTTACATTCTAATAATGTTGGTTGGTTTTGTTTGTTTGTTTGTTTGCTTTGAGGAAAGGACATCTTTTTGATAGGAGACAGCAACTTTGCTACAAAATCTGATATTGGTTTTGAAGTCCAAATTTCTAATTCAATAGAATTTGCTAATACAGACAATATAGAATCACAGAATAACAGAATGGCCAGGGTTGGAAGGGACCTCAAGGGTCATGAATCTCCAACGCCCCTGCCACATGCAGGGCCACCAACCTCCACATTTAATACTAGACCAGGCTGCCCAGGGACCTATCCAATCTGGCCTTAAGCACCACCAGTGATGGGGCATCCACAGCCTCTCTGGGCAGCCTGTTCCACCACCTTACCACTTTCTCTGTAAAGAATTTCCCCCTGACATCCAACCAAGAGCTTCCCTCCTTCAACTTCAAACTATTTCCCCTTGTCCTGCAGTTATCTACCCTTTCAATGAGTTGACTCTCCTCCTGTTTGTAGGCTCCCTTTAGGTACTGAAAGGGTGCAATGAGGTCACCCCACAGCCTTCTTTTCTCCAGGCTGAACAAGCCCAGCTCCCTCAGCTTGTCCTCATAGGGAAGGTACTCCAGCCCCCTGATCATCTTGGTGGCTCTCCTCTGGACCCTCTCCAACAGCTCCCTGTCTTTTTTGTAGTGGGGGCTCCAGACCTGGACACAGTACTCCAGATGGGGCCTCACGAGAGCAGAGTACAGGGGGACAAACACCTCCCTGTTTCTGCTGGGCCACCCTTCTTTTGATGGAGCCCAGGATACCATTTGCTTTCTGAGCTGCATATATATATAGCCTTTATATAGATAGATATATAATATAGCCTTTACAATGTTGTTTTCTATACTCTCCAAATATCCTTATGCTATGCACTCATTCCCATATTTTCCTTGTAAAAGCATCCAGATAAAAAGAAGAGGGAATTGTGGAATTTACAGTGGTTTCATTTGTTTTTTGTTTTTTTTTTTGTTTTTTTTTTTTTCAATTCCTGGATTAAATTTCTTTTTTTTTTTTTTTTTTTTTTTTTGTGTGTGGGTTTTTTGTTTGTTTGTTTTTTTCTTTTTTTGATAGCTATGATTGGATATGATGCCTTTAGCATAGTATAATGGAAATCTGTGAAATCCAGGGCTGTTGATGGCTCTTAAATTATCCAGAGCCTATTAATTTTATCATAAGCATGTGATGGTACAAACATACTTTGGTTCACTGGGAACTATGAAAACCTATTATTTAATACTTAGGGTAGTATTCATATCTAAATCATGCCCATTGATTATATTTTTATAAAATAGGAAGAAATCTCAGAATGAGTTGCTTTGTTTCTCTCTTGTTTCATTGATATGAGACTGAAAAGTTGACAGTAGGGAAGGATAGAGGATGAATTAGAATCATAGAATCATTTGAGTTGGAAGGGCCCTCTAAGGCTTGTCCAGACTGACTGCCCTGCAATGATCAGAGACATCTACAGTTAGATCAGGTTGCTCAGAGCCTTACCCAGCCTCACCTTGAATATCTCCAAGGAGGGGGCATCAACCACTTCTCTGGGCAACCTCTTCCTGTGTCTCACTACCTTTATCATAAAAAAATTCTTCCTTATATCCAATTTAAATCTCTTCTCTCTTAATTTCAAACTGTCTGCCCTTGTCCTCTTGAACAAGTGGAAAAGGCTTTGAAAAACTGAAGAAGAAAGAAAGAAAGAAAGAAAGAAAGAAAGAAAGAAAGAAAGAAAGAAAGAAAGAAAGAAAGAAAGAAAGAAAGAAAGAAAGAAAGAATTATAGAGAAAGCAGAACTGATGTTTCTGCACAAAGAAATGCTCAAAATTCTATCTGAATATGATGAGCTTAAATATAAATCATTGAGTTTCTAACACTAACAGATTTTCAAGAAATTATTACTTTTGCTCATGATATTCCTGTCACCTGTATTTGCCAAAACATTAGAAAAACAAACAAAACATTGGTAATAAAAGTTTCTCTACCTACTTTTAAGGGTTGCCAAAGCCTTTCTGTTAAAATATTGAATTATTTCTTGTATTCTTTAACCTTTTTTTCCTTAACCCTTTTTCAAACTCTTTTCTTGACATTTTCACAACAAGAATTGACATTGTACTCTCAGATTTTGATGTATCAGGCCATGGGTGTTTAGAATTATTAGGTACTAATATAACATCTGGTATTACAAACAGTCCTTGAATAAAATGCATAAGCCTATGTTGTAGGTATAACTGATCCACTAATTGCACATTAGTTTTTAGTTTTTCTGTGCACAATATTGCTGTGTGTTGGCTCTTAAATTATCCAGTTATGAAAAGTCTTTGACTTTTGAAGGGCTGTAAACAGGGTAAGTATTAATTTAAGAAACCTATTGAAAATTAAAAGCCAGCTGTATGTAGTGATTAACTATTTAAAAAATGCGTGATTGATGCATGCTATCAGCAAATGTCCCAGCTAATCTTTAATTTAGATGAAGTAGCTGAGTTTTATTAGTGATTAAAAATATGTATGTTTGTGTATTCTCAATGCTATTTCAGAGAAAAGTCTCTAATATCAGGTTATTTTACTATGCTTTCACCCATAAGCCAATTCCTCTGATATTTGAGATGCACCCATGACGACTTCATGATGGATGTAAAATCATGGTATGGTTGATGTTGGAAGACAACTCTGGAGGACATCTGCTCAAGCAGGGCCACCTATCTCAAGCTGCCCAGGGTCATGTCCAGGCAGCTTTTGAAAATCTCTTGGGAAGGAGACTATACAGCCTGTTCCAGTGTTCTGGCACCCATACAGTAGAGTTTCCTGATTGGACACCACTGGAAAATGCCTGACTCCGTTATATTTAATCCCTCGCTTCAGGTATTTGAACACACTAATAAGTTGTGCATTTGGTGATGTATTACATGTGCTATTTGTGTTTTTCATCGGTATGACTGGTGAGAAAGACATGCATATGAGAATGCATAATTCTACTCTTGATTCCTCTTTTTTTTTTCTTCTCTTTGACTGAATTGGAGCATAAAAGTAATCATTTGAAAGCAGAACTGTAATATAACCACATTACATCATAATATAATGTACTGAAATTAATTTTAGAAAAATGAGTTTAACTCATCATATTCATAGTATAAGTGCTACTATTTTAAAAGAACTTTGATAAAATAATTGATGATGTCTTAAGCATTCCTTTGTTTCAATTAAACAAACATGAGCATTTTCACATAGCTGAGAGTTTGATCTTTAGCCACAGTGTTTCCTGAAATATCTTACTCCAGGAAGGTGGGTTTTTTTTTGATTTTGCTTTCTGAAGTTATTTCCATATATTGAACTTTAAGAGCTCTGAAAAGGTAATGGTGCTTAATCTCTGGGACTACTGTATGCTTGATAGGCCTTACATAACTGATATCCGGCACGGGCAGATGAGCAGGGTGGCACTAGGGTTCTGAAAAAGTGGAGAGGCACTTGGAAATAAAGTATTAATTAAATATTATTACGGTAGAAGCAGGCATTCCTTAAATACTTACTGCAGTATCCAATTTTAGATTTGGAACACATAGTGCATGCTTTCTTCTCTTTTTTCTAAAAATAGTATAACTACTAACAGGATTAGTATCCTAACTATATCCTCTTCTGCTACATGTGAGTACATTCACTGCTTTAGTATCTAGGAACAGATGACGAATAGTGTGAAGGGAAGCCAGGTTTGCTGGGCTGGGTTTGTCTCAGGGCTAAACACCTACCTGGGCTCTTTCCCTCTCCTTAGCAGGACAGGAAGAGAAAACAAGATGGAAAAGCTGGTGGGAGATGGCCTGGCAGTGTCAAAGGAAAAAAAATTTGGACTTTGGGAAAATTAATTTCATTTATTGTGAGTACCCAAGGACCCGGTAATGCTTTTTTACATTATGGAGTAGAAATTGGATATATGTACTTGCTGGTTTGCTGAAACTTAAATAAATTCACATGGTGAGAAGAGACAGTGATCTTTTTATGGTTACACAAAGATTTATCTCAATCATGTTTATTTACAGCAACAGATTTCGCAGTGCTTTACCCAAATTATAGAGGGTGATATCACATAGTTTTGCTGCCTCATCTGAAATGAAGTAATTCTCATCATAAAAACATTTCATGAGCTTATTTTTCTTGAAATATATTGTTCTTTTATGATCTCATGTTTATTATGTAATCAGTACTAGCTTCTGAAAATATATCTATTGCACTGTCCTGCTTGTGACTGAGGCCTCTCTATGTACGTCAGTCTTTGGTGTGTTACTTTTCTGTTTCTCTCTTTGTTTAACTTCTCTGTGCAATAACATAAAGAGCTTGAGACGAAGCTAATAAAATATAATCTAATTGTTATTTTGTCTTGTTGGCACCATAGAAAGAAGGGAAAACAGGGTTGCTATAGGGAAATCTTACAGCTGTAATTTTTCCATGCAACACTGAGTGGTTTTATTTTGTGACAAGAGAGCAATAAAATTTTCCACTGAGGAGGCCAAAACCCAGTTGTAAAATCTACCTTTGTGCAATTTCCTTGTTGGTATTTTCTGTCTGGCTCTAAAGTGGAATAAACCCTATTGCCTGCTGCATAAGCCTACTGAGCACATGAGAAAAAATCCTCTGTTTGAAAGTTTTTGAGCCAAAAAATTGACATCAACACCCAGTCTCACAGACATTTCCTGATACTGGAAGGCCTCTCCTATAAGCAAATGCAGTCATAACCTAATCTAGTGGCTGGCAGCTGACATTACGTTTGTGTAGGTTGCTTTGAAAGTAATGACTCCTATTTATTTCTATGGAAAATACAACAGATAAAGCCAGCACAATAACACTATTAGAGGGAGAAAATTCTCAGCTATAAAATGTTTTTCAACAGTCACCATCAGGAGACATGCATTTTTGCCAGGGATAAACAAGAGCCTGCATGCTGCACTCTATCTGCACCAGTGGAGGTGACTGATGGCACTGCTGAAATGCACCACCAACCTCCTCACTGTGCTCGCATCCAGTGTTTGATCTCCATAAACATTCAGCAAGCATTGATGAATGTCAACGAGTGCCACTTTTACCAGACTATGTAGTGTATTTACGCGTTTTTCTCACTTTGAAACTAATGGGAATTATGTAACTGTCCTCCTCTCAAAATCTGATCTAAACATTTTGTCAAAATCTCAAGAAACTGCTTGTTTTTCCCCTTTCTCCTGTGTGGCTTGAGGGTAGCTTCGCTGAGGTGAAGAGTTAAGATATTTGAAGTTGTATATGGAGGAGCAAATTTGTCTTGAAAAATCATAATATTTGCAATTTAAAGGCAAATACTATTCTATTTGTTTTTATAGTTCCCACCATAAGCACAACTAAGTGTCTCACAAACTATAAGAAGATTATTGCTCAGACTTCTCTTTGTTATGGACAGAAATTGGATTTCAAAATCATAAGCAGGAAGTATGTAGGAAGTATGTTCACATGTATTCACCTCTTCAGTTCTTATGGTTCCTGCAAAGCCCTTGGTACTAACTGCTCTTTGAGAAGTTATTTCTTTGTCAAACACAATAAATTGTAAGAAGAACAAACGTCTGTAAAATTAATTAAACAATTTATTGGGGAAAGAATATAGTATATTACATTTACCATATTGCCATATTACATTTGAAAGTCTTTTTGTGTGTGTGTGTCTGATTCTATACGATAGTAGTACATAAGGTGGCATATGTCTGTAAGAGTACCCTTTCTTTGGTGTATCTGTGATGATAAAAATAATACCCCAACATTTCTTTGTATATCTTTTATCATTTTTCCACTGGTATATTTATAAGTATAATAGGAAATCTTTGGAATTTAGTATTTAGAAACTGAATTGAATAAAGAAGCAATTCTATAAAAAAATAATTCAGACCAGTACTGCATCTAAAACTCACTTCCCCTGCACTTTTCTTACACATGGTTGTGTGAATAATTGGTATTTTCTTCTGGGTTACTCCACAATTTTTAAAAAAATTTTAGATTATCATCTTTAGTAATTGTGTTACTTGTGCCCCAAATGACATTGATGGTTCGAGCTTTAGGTCATTGCAGCCTGCCTTTAAAATATTAATTTTATTCTTGTTCTACAATGTTTAAAACACTGTTATACCACAAAGATAACTGAGCTGTTCTGTTTTTTGACTAGTCACTTTATTTTTATAAAGTTTTTATTCTACATCTTTTCATGAATTGTCTTGTCTAGGTGGCCAATTATTGTCATTAATTTTAGTTAGATAACTTCTGAATTAGTATCTTTGTACCACTTCACTTTATCTGTGAAATTTAAATGTCTGATGCTTTTATCTTCTGTCACTTTTTTCATGCACCTTTAATCACCTTACCAATGTTCAACAAAATTTCCTTTAAAATTGCTTTTTTGCATTTGAGATACTTAGTGAAAATTGACCGGTTTTTATGTTTGGACAAGAAAACCTGAAATACCAAGTGACTCTTCTACAAACATTGCATGTCAATTTTATGTTGCCTCTTCTTTTGTGCGGTAGCACAAATTCAAAGTGATTTCTCAAATTGCCCTCATCCGTATGAACAGCTGATTTTTCAATCCTTATCCAGTGAGGAGTGTTGTCTTCTCACACAAGAAAAAGTGATTCACAAGGAGATTGGCTAAACTGTTGAGATAAGGAGTTTAAGAAACTGATAATATTTATGGCAAAAAGAATCTCAGCTCAACTTCACTTCTCATATTATAGATGTTGCTTAGTAAAATCTTTTAGCGTACATTTCTACCTTTAGTTTCTTATTAGACTGCAGGATTTTTGAGTCTGCAACTTGGGCTTTTGGGCATAACAGATGCAAAATGGGGAGCTTTATCCTCGCTAAATCTTTTTTATTTTTTGGTATTTCTTTCAGTCAGGCTTTCTGTGAGTTTCCTTTTTCCATACCTGTTTGCACAAAAAATTTTGCAAGTACTGCCTTCACAGTCTTGTGTTTGACTTCTAGAATCCAGAAGTGGAGCACAATTATAAAGTGGCCAAATAATTAAGTTCATATCCAGGAAAGAAAGGAATACCTCAAAGACAACGTTTTCCTGTCCTGTTTCCCCATGGAAATAGACAGCCTTGTATTATTTATTTGCAGTCAGCTTAGTAATTAAATTTCTTTGATAGACTTTTTTGTGTATTATGGGAAACATTTCTTTCCAGAAGTATCTCACTCCAAGCATTGGAGGGAGGGGAGATTCTCTGATTTATATATATATACCTGATGGCAAGACTGGGACACAACAGGTCAACTGTTTGCCTGATCAGTTTATTACAAATCTTAGTTGCATGGGGAGATGGTGAAGGGAAGACAGGAGATACAAAAGAGATAGGAAATAAAAAATAACAAGCCACTGTAGAAAGCATAAGGACACTGAGGTTCCAGCATTTCTCCTAGTTTTTCTTCAATTTGAGGAACTCACTTAATAACAGCAGCGGATGGGAGAAAGCCAGGAAGCTTCACAACAAGCAGGCCCCAGGGGGCTCTTTCTTAAGTGATTTTTTTCTCAGTGAATTCTATTGCAAGTGGTTTATTTTCTCAGGGAGTTCCTCTCCTGAGCACTTAGTTTAGTGGGAACCTTTTATCCTCTGCTTCTCAGTTTCTTTTTTTCTTCTTTTCTCTCTGTTAGCGTGACATATCTGACCCAACACATTAGCCAGTAGGGAATGGTGTCTTCATTGCCATGCACAAGTGTATAGGAACTGTTGAGTCACAGCCTGACCAACTGATTGATCACCTGAGGCAAGGACTGAGTCAGCCCTGAGAGCACAGGTGAAGGAGATTCAGCTGTGTGACTGGAAGGGGTGGAGCCTGACTGCACTTCTCCTAGACTCTATGTAAGGGCTGACTGCCACTGGGGAAGGGTCTCCTTCTGGAGATTTCTTCTCTGTGGAGTTTTTCCTGTAAATCCAGATCTTTGGATACAGGTGAGTATTCCTTCTTTGTTTCTTTTCCTGTCTTCACCATGATAATCTTTCCAGCTGTAATGCTAACTGTAACAATAAACATAATCACTTTTTGCAGTGGTCAGCTCCTTCAAGCTGCTCCCCTGAAAAAGACTGCTTGTCCCTGCTTTTGCTTATTTTTATGTTCGTATACAGAAGTATTGTACACAGTGACACCCACCACTCGTTTCATAGATAGTTTGCGGTTGTCAGAGTCTTGTCACCAAAAAGACTTTGTGAAGCAAGCTTTGAGCCAAGAAAAAGAAGGGGGGGGGGGGGGGAAATGACAAGGGGCTCAGAAAACTGTATTTCACAAGAAATAAGTGAGCTGATGTACTTAAGCCTATTAAAAGCAAGTGCAATTTCACTTAATAAACATTCAAGTAGTGCCTTGAAAGTGCCACTGTATTTTACAGTGTAGTGCAACTCCTGCTCAGAGAGCAAATGAATTATGAAATAAGTTTGGTGGTAACTGGTTCCTGAGAGGTATATGTTTAATGACATTTTCTGTCATGCAGTTTGCCAGCTTGTAGGCTAGCTGGTCGGTAAGCAGACCTTTCCCGCTTTATTATAAGAGAAGTACCTGTGTGAAGATGATGGAAGTGGAAGGACCCTGTCAGATTCCTTATAATTTGGGGAGAAGATAAAACTAGGAGTTCTGATGTATCTGAGTTGTACCTCAGCATCTTTAACTGAAAATATATTCCAAATAAGCTGTAAGATCTTACACTGGAGAAGTTGGTACTGTACTGCAGGTGCTTATTCAGAACAAACAAAATTATAGCAGTAGTATTTCTATGTGAAGAGAATAACCTTAGAAAATGTAACCACAGCCACAACTCACTTGCTTTTGCTTTTCGTACTCGGGGAAAGGAAAGTTGGAGATACTGTTGTTGAATCACTGTAAGTCTCACTGTGAAGAACTTAAATGCTGTACTGATGAGTGCTCTGGAAAACTTGAGAGAACTTAAATTTTCTTGTTTTTTTTTTTTTTTTTTTTTTTTCCCTTCAGTCTCTGCTTTCTTGTCTTCACAAAGTGGAACAAAATAAGAATTACAAACCATGCATCATGATTTTGTTTGTGTTTTCTAAGGTAAGGCGGTGCTGAAAGAGGCAGTATCAAACTGAAAGCATCCCATTTCTTTTCTCTGTGTAGGTTAACTTATTCATTGTTTGTAAGAACTCTGTTCGCTATGTATCCCTAACAAAATGTTATTTACATCTGAATGTTATTAAGAGAATAATAAAGCAAGTATCTAGAGTGTATGAGGCAGGAAGGCGTGAAATAATGAATAAATTGGATTTTACCTATTTTTAACTAGTAATAAATTGAGATTTCTTTCTCTTAGTATAGTGTGTAGAGATGCAGGATCTGGCCCTTGTTCAGGAAAGAAACTTAGGAAATCTTAATGTGTCACGGTATTTCTTTTTCTACTTCATATAATGTTTCTAAAGTGTTTGAATTACTTATTTTTATATCAGTGAAATTATGCTCTAGGTGGTAAAGCAATCAGATGTTGAAGTGCAATCTTGAGTACATGCATACTGGCCTTGCAGGGGTAGGTGGAAGCTTCGTATACAAATACAGTAAATGTATTTAGTTCACAGTATGTAAATGGACTGCTGAGAAGATTTTTGTGTTGCACCCTGGTGCCCTTTAATGTATGCATACTGCGATGCTCATTTGTGCCATAGTCCTGTTGTATCTCAGAGGATTTTTCAGTGGCCTTCATCTGAAGATAAAGAAAAGCAGAATATGCAAAATAAATGTGATGGGAGGTTTTAGAAATGTTATTAAGTAATCAGTATTTCACCTGCTGTACTAAGTGGATGCTGCTATTAGTAAGCACTAGAGGATAGATTTTCAGTGAATAAAGACTCAGAATAGCAGAAAGCTTTGATAATAATGTGAATTGCATGTTTAATTCTCTGCATGCCTTACTGAGAATTAGCTAGTAGCTGTATGGGACTTGAGATCAGCTAAAGCTGTCTTCAGCTCAAAGTTTTCATTTCCCAATGTTGCAAATACTTTTTTATTTGGCTTGTAAATCCACAAACACTCTGCTCTGTTATTATACATGCAAATTGACTCTAACTGGATCATTTTGCGTCAGCCTGAGCTGATGAGAAAAGCCTCACGCTAACCATATGCTATACTATCTTTGCAAAGGGAGCAATGGGATATTTTGTATCTTCTCACAGCTATCATAAGGTCCATAGGCAGGTTTTTTTTTGTTTGTTTTTTTGTTTTTTTGTTTTTTTTCCCTAAACTGTTTTAAGGCACCGGAGGAGATCTGGCTTTATAATTCCTATTTCTGAAGATGATTTGCTTCTAGTCTAAAAACAGAGGAAAAGATTTTACAGTGGGAAGCAATCCATGTATCTGCAAAGGGCTAAAAACAACCTCAATAGTTGAGAATTCATCATAAAACTATTTTTTCCAGATTTCATGAAAATTAAACATTGGAATTTATTTCACTTATAATTGTAATTGTAATTCCTCAGTTTAAATGGAGAAGCTTATCTATCTGTTTTTTTTTTTCTTTCAACATTTATGTTGAAGGTCTGTGTACGTATCTTCAATAGTCTTTACTGACTATTGTTTACTTAGTCAGTATTTCCTGTGGTTTCCTCTGATAAAATTTTGACAAAGTTATACCCATTCAAAAGTAGCCCATGCAGGTTTTCTTGGTATATTTTTCTATCACACAGTTTTCTTGATTTTTCTGGTACTTAATAGAATCATACTATTATTAGGCAATTAGAGATTTACTTCCTTTCTTTGTTTAAAAAATTAATATGTGACTTACCTTCTTTTTTTGCGAAAACAAGGAAAAAGTTGCCACGCATTATCTCTTAAGAATTTTAAGATCTGAGTACATCAAAATCAGTTATCCATTAGGGAAATAAAATTCGAACAAAACTTCTAATTTTTTTTCCAAGGAAGTGGGCTGGGGCTCATAACACTAGGCTGTCCGCATTACAGATAAATTAAATAACTGTAATTGTGGTTGTTTTACTCATGATTGTTGTTGCTGATGCATTTACTATTTACTAGTTTCTTGATATTCAATCAAAATAGAAATAATTATTTTCTGAAAACCAGTCAAAATATTTGTGTTTATTTAAATGATAACAATAAAATCCAGATGCCTTGAACTCCATTAAACAAAGGCTTAAATGAATTTGATATTTTTAAAATGAAATAATTTTTCTTAAAATTTCCTTGTCAGCTCTAATAATGAAAAAATAGGCTTTCATTTTTCTTTCAGTTTATTCCATTCAGTAACAAAAGCAGAAGGAAAAAGTGAAGATTTCAACTATTGGAGTAAATGTTTGCATGAGGTATTTTTTCTACCTTGAAGCAGCTCTCTGTATTAAAGTCCCAGGGGGATGAAACTCAGTGAAAAAAAAAAGTCACTTGGGAAACATAATTTGCATTTTCAATATAATGCTTAATAAGCGTTTTCAGGTAATGAGCACACTTCAGATATTCTGTAGCAGTTTGAGAGTTGTTAATGGTGGTGTCATTCCCAGAATAATTCTAAATGTTTAGATCCCTGTGGTGAGTCTAATCACTGAAATTATACATTCTCCATAGTTTATTTGTTGTCCCCAAAACATATTTTTCAGCTTTCAGACAAACTCTTAAATACTGTTAATCAGCTTGGAAGAGGTTAGTTTTCTTAATTTAATTAAGATTTTATTATGGAATATAGGATTAATTTAATTCATAATTTAAGCTAGTTAAATAACCTTGTGGACTTGAATAACGAATTACACTGAGTATCTACTGCTAAAATAAATAACATAAGCCTCTATGTAAAGACTTCTAATCCCTGTAATTAAGGTTCTTAAATATTTTTTACTTTTGTGTTAAAAGAAGACTAGTTCACATGACGTTTACTTAAACATTCTGTAGTACAGCACCTTCTAGAAAAAATGTTGTTAGACATCAAGTGTGAATGTTTTCGATCCACTGACTATTGTTCTGCTTGTGAAAAAATTATAAAGCAGTGTTATCTACTGCACTGTGAACATGAGTTTACAACTTCTAATACTAGACTCCATAGAGACTAATTCTAAAGTAGCTCTAGAAAGTTAGTTATTTTTCTGAAAATTGAACATTGGAAGCAAAACTAATAAAAGAATAACAAACTTCTGATCCCTTCATTGTGTTACAATGTTCAGAAATACTAAGTCAAATATACTTTTATAATTGAGGGTCTGATACCCAAGAATAGTTTGATATCAGTACTATGTTGTGAGAAATGCTGGATCTGATTTTTAAGGAAGAGATTTAGAACAATATTTGAACACGTGCATAATTTTGAATGTGTGAATACTTATAAACCTCAGCTGTTAATGTCTTGTTCACACTTGTGAATGCCACTCGTAAATTTACATGTACTCGTAAATTTACAGTACCTACTTGGATATGAGGTCTATAGGACTAATTTCTTAACAATGAAAACTAAAATTATTTTGAGATTAAATTTGAACTTTCAGTGCCTACATTTATTTTTGATAAATAAATTGCTTAAGATTAAACCAGAACTCTTTGTTCCGGATGATGGCAAAATATGACTTGCGAATCACAGTGCATTGGATACTTCTCTGTTTAGTTTTGCCATTTTAAATAATGTTATGTAAGTTTGGAAAGGCCCCTTCTTTAATGTGTGGTGTTGTCACTGTTTCACAAGTGAGAATGGGATGATAGTACACATGTTCCCATAGTTGCTGTCTTCTAACCTACAAAACACTTTGTCTACTCTTTTTCAGTTCTGTAATGCTAATGGCTCTTTCATCTGATTTGTTTGCACTGATTTATGTTATAGTAACAAAAATGTGGTTTGGAAGTTGTCTGTGGAGTGCTGACAGTTGAACCTGTATTAACAGGTAGGGTCGCTTAATGTGAGAGAGCCTAAAAATAGATAGGAAGAAAAGCACTGCAGTTGCTGATAAAAGGAGGCAATTTCTATCATTGTATGCGTATCACTTCTTGCACCTTTCCTAGTGTTTTAAACTCTGTGTAGTCTTTTCTGATATATGCTTCATAGTCTGTTGCTGTAGCTGTTTATAATTCCAGATTACCTTTGGAGAAATCCTGTATTGACCTTGAGCTGACGAAGATATTCTCATTAGTACAAAGAGCATGTTCCTTGCTCTGTTTTCTGTGTAATGATAGTGTGAAATGTGAAAACCCTTGGGATGTTGAGTGGACAAGGCTGTATACTTCTGCAGTTTACCTTTCTCATCATGAAGTTGATCAGTGAGCTGTAA
Organism: Phasianus colchicus; assembly: GCF_987193195.1. Lineage (NCBI taxonomy): Eukaryota > Metazoa > Chordata > Aves > Galliformes > Phasianidae > Phasianus > Phasianus colchicus. The sequence continues at coordinate 14,501,878 of NC_143439.1, read as the reverse complement.
CGGAGAGAGAGAAAGGACAGGAGCATGAGAGAGAAAATCAACTTACAGAGAGCAGTGTCGATACACATTGATTTAACACAACAATAAGAGCTTTTAAGAGACGCTATACAACAAAACAATAGATTTTCCATTTTATTACAATATGAAGAGGAAAAAGAACCTATAAAAAATAGTTGTATAAATTAAATTAGATAGCCAAGAGAGAAAAGTATATTTAACAAGGAGAAAAATACTGCTTTGTTTTTGAAGGAATCAGAAGTAAATATAGGGAAATTAGTTCTATTCTCCAGCCTCACTAGCTTTCACAGAAAATACATTATACAAAGATAAAAAACTGAATATATGTTTTATATAAACATGTGACTTTTCCAAAGATGAGGAAATTACATGTACATGAGGTTAGATAGTGCTTTTTTCTTTTTTCCTTAATCCTTGAGGGTGCTGGGAATTATTCAGTTGGAATGTCTGCAACTGTTGTGGGTGAAATATTAATTTCACCTATCTTAATTAGAAAAGTAGTTTGAGAGTTCTATGCTGTATTGCTTTTTTGGTTAACATATTTTGGGAAATATCTTTCTTATTCCTTTGTTGAGCCTTGTTTTCTTACAGACAAAGGCCTTTTTCACCTGGAGTTTCCACTTCAGTTTCACTTAATCAGCTAGCTATTGAAAGCATTAGTGCCCAGAGAATCCTATCATAAAGTCATCCGCACAATTAATCTGCCTAGATTCTGATACTGACTCAGTTCCCTCTGGCACATCTTTGGCATTGCTGCCTATTTGCCAGCACTTATTCTTTGTCTGGAAGGTACTGATGGTTTAAACATCTGTAGCTGTGTAGTAGAAGGACATTCATGAGAACGCACAGATGTGAGTCTTGCAGAATACAGCCTGCAAATCCTTTTTGCTGCTCAAGTCTTGCAAGATTTGTTTTGCTGTAAAATGCTTATGCAGTAGTTATGCTGGGTGAGGGAACTAAATTATGGAAGCGTTGATACTGCTATAGGGAACCTAATAAGACTCTGCTAGCACTAACAACACTGCAGTATTAGTTCAGCCACTAGTTGTGCTATATTTAAAATGCCCAGTTCAGAAAGTCACCAGTGTAATGCAAGGACTGTCTTTAGGATGCTTTGGATTCAGCTCTTAATGTGTAAAATACATTGGCATTAAAGGCTTCAGGTTTAAAAACAGTGAGACTGGTTCGGGTGTTCAGGTGACAGGGTGAGGGGAAAAGGCCTCAAGTTGCACAAGAGTAAGTTTAGGTTGGATGTCAGGAAACACTTCTTTGCAGAAAGGGTTGCTAAGCACTGGAATAGGCTCCCCAGGAAGGTGGTTGAGTCACCATCCCTGGATGTATTTAAAAGCCGTTTGGATGTGGTGCTCAGAGACATGATTTAGCACAGGGTTCTTAGAGTTAGGGTAGGATGGTTAGCTTGTGGTTGGACTTGATCTTTAAGGTCTTTTCCAACCTGAATGATTCTATGATTCTAAGAGTTCTATGAAAAAATTCCTAGCAAAGACACAGAAAAATTTTAATATGTCAACAAAGATCCCAGACTTTACCACAAACACACTTATTCTCTCTGTAGACTTTCATTTATCTTGTTTATGCTTACTGTACACCAGCAAGGGTTGAAAATGCATTCTTAAAGCCAGACTCTGCTCATGCGTTCTCATTTTAATACTATTTCTGGAAATTGCAAACCTAATGCATTAGTGGCCAGATAATGTTATAGACAGATGAGCTTACCATGTAGATTTTTCAAGTATCTTTATAAATTTGTTAAATTGTTTAGTTAGAGTATTATAACCCACAAAAGAGCTTATACAATGTGAAGTCTGTTTCTCGAAGTGCTAGCTAGAAAATGTGAATTTACTTGTGTTAAGCAAGTTATCCAGGCAAAATTTTAATATTCATTAAAACTGATGAACATGGAAACAGATCTAATTACATGAACTTAAGTTTATTAATGACATTAATAATAATACAGAGAAGGCAAATTTGGCAGCAGCACCTGTGTGTCAACTGCTTTGCCATTTTGATACAGTGCATGCTTAATTGAAGTGTCAATGTCACTTAATGCCTTAAAAAATCTGTCTTCACTCCAGTTAATGACAGTCAAAAAGGTAATTAAAATGGACTCAGCTTCTTTATATCTTTGAGCTTTGTTATATTTTAATAATTTCATTTCTTCTTTCCCTGAAATTATTTGTATCTGCTTAAGTAATTTTAGTATAAAGGAAAGAACAGAAATAGGCCAATACATATTTAATTCTGACCTATAGCCTCCTTCATGGATTTTAAATCTCTTATGCTTTCAAATTAATGGTAATTTATCTGAATAAAGAATCGTATTATATATGCCAGCAGTGCAGTTGTGACTAATCAAAGGATAATATTAATTCTACAAAACTGAGGTTTCCGATTGTGCACCTTCATTTATATGAAAATGTTTGTATTCAGACACTTGCACAGGCCTCTGCTAACATAGTGTATGTAATTGGATGTAACCTGAAATCAGCAGGGGGTTCAGTGCTTACCATCCCCCTCCTAACAAACCTTTTTTTTTCCAATTTAAAATGATTCAGTGGAATATTTCTGTTGAATGAAGTAGAATAAACAAACAATAAGCAGATTCAAGGATAAATTTGGTTGATAAGTTTTGATGATAAACCAACCTTTTGTGACACCTTAGTTAAAACAGAATAGCAATTGTAAAACTATTAAAAAAAATAAATCAAGTTTCTCAAATGGTTAGAATGAAAACATCTACAGATGTCCCTTCTTAGAATATTTATTCACAGTTGGAACATCCTACATAGTTTCACCATTTTTTTTTCTACAGTTAAGGCATTGGCTGAACTATAAGGACCATTATATTTCCTTTCATTTTCTATAGTTTCTCATTTTATCATGCTTCAAACTGAGATTTGAATTCTCTGAAGCAAAGGCAACTTCTTGTTCTTGTGGAGTCTGAGTACAGTTATTGATGGTAAAATATTACCAACAAATCACTGAAATACTATCCTGCTGGAATTAAATTAGCTTTGTGACTGAGCTAAACTCATTTAGTATAAAAGTTCTGTTGCAGACTAATAGCATATTCCTCTCACCCAGTCATTCAGTCCAGAGCTGCTCCAAGATAGTTACTTGTTAATATAGGAAACTATTTTTGGACTTAAGATTTTTCTTAAGCAGATAGGTAGTCTATGGATGGCTGCAGAATTCAGTCTGAAACTTGAAACATATAGAAATTCTGCTAAAATGAAGAGCTAAGTACAGTGATGGCTTTGCATTGGTTGAGAATCTTATTTCATTCTGAAATTCAGAAACATAATGCTGTCACAACAAGATTGTAAATTTGAAATAACCGTGTTTTGTTCTTCTAACTGCTGTTCAGTTAGTATTTGATTAATCTGTTATATTGCACTAGAAAATTAATATGATTTCCAGTGCAATGTTTTATGCATTTTATTCTTCTAAATGCATACTATGGTATAAATATGTATTTCATTCATTGAAACAAGTATGGAGATAAATGTTGAACAACAATACAAATTATTTAATTTGATCTGGAATGCTACTCCACTGTGATTAAAATACTGCAACTTTACTAATGATCTTAAGGAGTTGAAAGCTGCTCTTCCTGTGAAACAAAGTAATTGCAAAGCCCATTCTTGATTTATTTTTTTCATCCTTCAAATGATGACAAAATTTTCTATATGTATCAGTGACCAACAATGGAAGTAGTTGATGCTAATATTTCCAATGATAAGAAATATAAAACCTATTTCATTTTGATTTACTTAAGGATGCGACCATACATTTTTGAGCTTTACAAGTAATATTTTCTAAAAATAAACAACAAAACTAAGTAAAAGATGGTAAACAAGAAGACTAATTCAAGTGTTTCAGTGAGGTTTCTTATGAGCCCTGTGTAACATACTTCTTTAGAACCAAATCCAGTCCAGAGAGACCAGATCATCAAGTACTCATGTGCTGGGAAAAATGAAGGGGTGGAGACAACTTTAGGCTTGTACATCTTTGCTAGGAGAATAACTCAGTGTATTCTTTAGTTTGGTCCTGTACATTCCTAGTGGGTAAGAATGCACTGTTAAGAGACCGGAGTATTTATTACTGAGGACTAACATCCTGATTGTTTTTTTTTTCAATGTTCTCCAATTTTGTTGACTTAGTGTATTGATCACTTGATGACATGAGCTAATGAAGGTGTCAGGCATTTGTGTGAAGTTGAAACCTTGGTATTTCCTTGATGTTTGTAAACAAAATGTGTATTTATATTCAAGAAATCCTCCTTTGTTATTGCCTAGAGTTGGAAAACTGGTTCATTTGGAAATCGCTGATAGAACTGTGGAAAAACAAATGCTGTGATTAGCATCCACGTTCTCCCCAGCATCGTCAAGAATTTGGCATTTTGGTGCAAGAAAAATAAAACATTCTTAATGTTATATTTTTCAGTTCAGTGTTTAAATATGAGATTCTTTTCTGTAAGTGACAAAATTTCATTTCATATTTTATAGAAATAGCATTTTTAATCCTCCTTAAAACTAATTCAATCCTCGTAGAAGATTTTTGCTTCTATACAACCTCCAGTAAGCATTAGAAAAATTTTCCTGTAAATAATTCTTTTTGTTCAGAAATTTGTTTTGATTATTTTTTTTTTTACCATTTTTCACGTTTTATTCTCAGTGACTGAGCGTTAGGGATAGTGGTGTGTAGCATCAAGTGAACTGTTGGGTTAAATGCTAAAATTTTGAATTAGCTACAAATTACCTAAATATTTAATATTGGTTATCATATTTAAGCGGTGTTTAAGCGCATAAGGTAGATTAAGACCAGAATGCTGAAGCAGAGGGGATGCTCAGCTCTGGTGATTAATAATAGCTTTACATTTTACTTATTATCCTGATATTAGTTGAAATAGAGGAGATAAGATGGTGTCATATTAATGACCTCCGTTATATTTTCTTTCAGCATGGATGATGAAAGTACAAAGTACATAAACAGTCCTTTAATTTTTGTAGTGTATAGAATACATAGAATGTTTATGTTGTGAATACTAGAAAACTTCTGTTTTTGTGGATAATGGGTTGAAATGATTAAAGCTGGGAAATTGAGGCAAAGAGCTGAAGTGTTTTGACAAAAGTTTGTTCTGCTTCTCTGATGAAAGAGAACGTGTTTGGTCTCTCTTCACTTTTTGACATTACTAAGACAGGGAATTAAGTTCCTCTCTTTCAATTCTGGCTGATTAGAATGGATTTACACCAGAGGTTATAGAGGAAAACTTTTAACTGCGCCTGGCAGTATCTCAAGTCTTCCTTATAATAATTCAATGTCTCAGGAGGGTGAATTCTAGTAAGTAGAAGTGACTTGTCAAAGGCTTTGAGAAGTACTGGACGAGGCAGTGATGGAATCTGGATCTCCTGGTTCCTAGTTACAATATCTCATTTGAATGTGTGTATATAAAACGAAATCCTTGTAGTGCATGTGGTGCATTTAACCTTTGTACATCTACAAAATGATCCTTCATATATCTTCTTTTATAATAGCAAAAAGTTCCAAATACTAATAAGAGTTTTGAGTTTACATTTCATCTGGATATAGGTAACTATCTTATAAATATTAGAGTACTGCCCGTCTTCTATGTGCTGTGGACCTCTGCAATATGCAGATGGGCAAATTAGGGAACACAGCTGAAGATGTGGTAAAAGTTCTCAAAAAATGAGTACAACAAAGCTGAGGAACATCTAACACTGTGCTGAGCCATGATGACAGAACTTTGCTTCCTTTCTGAAGAAGATTAGAAGAGAAAAATGTGTGTTTTAAGACTAGGTAGATACGTAAAAAGTAACGAGTAAGGAGATCCCTAGCAGGCAGGCTAAGCCCAGTCATTAGTCTGAAGATATTACAGAGGCACTGTTGATGAGACTTTTGAGCTGTATGTTCTGGAAGAATTTGAAGTATAAAATGGAAGTCATTTGTATCCCTTGTGAGAATGCAACCCCTTCTGCGGCTTTCAGGTGATCATTTTTTATTTTTTCTTACTACTCTTTGCTTTCCACTTAATAATTTTCTATTAACTTAAGTTTTTCAGCCTTGCATACGTATTTGTAAATCAGCAAAAGGCATGCAGGTTCAAGCTTCCTTGAACCTTTATGTGAACAGATCAGTATTCTGACAGATTATTTCTAAGGATGCTGTCTATAAAATATGAATATCTAAGGTCTGTACTAGAGGGGGAAAGAAAGGTTTGAAACTGTCGATTTTCCAGATGCCGGAAGAGGGAAATCTATTGATACCTGTTTAATTCACTCTCTGATCTGTGTTAATGGTGGTCCTGTGTCCCTACTTTAATTCTTCCATAGTATAGGGAAAAAAAAAAAAAGCATAGTACTTTGGGGAATAAAGCAGTACATAAAAACATGAGGAAATCAGAGCCCATCTACTGATTTAGTTTGGCTCAAGAAGAAGAGGAATCATTTTTTCCACTTGGGAAAGTCAGAATCAGCCTTGTTCATGTTGCAGGGGTACTCCTTAGGTGAAAACCTGTCACTTACTAAAAATTGCAATGAGAATTGAGATGAACACCGTTCACTTCTCCATAGGTGCCCAACAATTCTGCATCCTGTTTACTAATACTAGATTTGCAGTGCGTGAATTAGGTGAATCTGCTCTAATTTAGTCTCTAAGCTCTTTGGAGCATGGCTGTGACACTTGGATTCCAGCACAATGGGATTTTGAGCTTTTTTTAGTCCAGGCACAATTGTAAATAGAAATGTTAACCAAAAGCTGTATATTTTCCTAAGCTGATTACTGCCACTGGAACTTTATGCCGATGAGACAGAGGTCGATGTAAACAGTGATCTCCAATTGGAAAGGTGAAATACTTTTCTGTAACTTTAACTATTCTTTTGTATTTTCCTGAGACAGATTGCTAAGAACTGTTCAGATTATCACTTTTTTACATGCATGAGGAATACTTGTCCTGCAAACCAGGCAGCGTGACACAACATTCCCCTGACAAACTTAACAGTGTGTGCTTTGCCTGAGATGTGTTGATATGAATCTAAATTTCAGTTAGCAAATGTTTATGTGCTTGGGCCGACATTAGCTTCTGAACTCATCACACTCCAGAAAAAGGAAAGGAAGAGCAAATTCAGCAGCTGTTTAACAAATCTAGAGGGCAATAAATAAAGTACAAGCCACAGTGGTTTTTGTTGTTGTTTTCCAGAAACTTGAGAATATTCCTATTTTTTTGTTTGTTTTTGAGAACCCTGCCTGTTTGGTGATTTAAAAAAAAAAAAAAAGCATTACAGACAAAATAAATAGCAAAATATTATCCAGATCCATAGGAGAGGTAAAATCTCTTCTTTATTAACTTTTTGCTCACTTGAGACCAGCAGGATTTGACTTGCAATATCATTTACTCAATAGATTGTATGTTTCATGAAAAGATGTGCAGCTGTGTATGACACATGAAAGGATAATAGTACGTACGCAGTATTTAGCAGCAGAAAACCAAAATGCACATTTCCTTGATAATATTAATGGAGCTCTTTTCTCTTAACAAAGCATCAGGGAGCATATATTCACAATGCGTGTTACAGAAGCTTACATTTCCTATTAATTATTTTGTAACTGAGTTTCTTTCAACATGAGACATAAAAGTGAAGGGCTTTTTGTTTTTGTATTAATTGGTGTCTTTGTGATAAAGCACTTTTTGCTCCTGTGACTGATAAAATAATCAGCTCCTGGGTGTGTATACAGCTATTCCCTTAGGGTTCCCTTCAAAGACTACAAATGAGGCAGATTTTCATATGCATGAAGAATTGGTTTAGTACTCTGACACGTTGTTTGATAAACACTTCTGAGACATACCTTAGAATATGCTATGTACAAACCAAATAGTATATTCTTTTAAATTAGAATTACTTTGTAAATTAAAAAAAAATCATCAGCTCCTCACTACAGAAGATCATTGCAACCTTAGTTTTAGAGCTTTGGCACATTGATATATTCTGATTACTTCTGGTATGCGTTGATGTGATATAAAATTTCTTTTAGTCTCAAGATACATAGATTGTAGATCACATTTCTGTACCATTTCTTGAGTGTGCATTGATATTGGAAAGGAGCCAAATCTGGCATCACTATCCAAAGATCTGTATGACACATAGTGTCAAATAGTGTCAGGAATTGCTTTGAAAATGAGTATTCATGGTTATATTCAAATAGTGTATTTATGACTTTGATAATTGGCTTGAACTTGGTACACAGAATACCGTTAATAAAAAAAAAAATAGATATTCAGTACATTACCTGGATGTCATTTGGACTTGGATCAAAACTTGTACAGCTGCTCTTAATCATATTTTACAGAATGTTGATAGATGTTAGCACGGTATCATGTAGTATTTGTAGTTAGCTCTGAAACAAAAATTACATGGGGTTATGTTAATCAAAAAACAGATTAACTCAGCCATAGTGTACCTTTATAGCATTTGCAGGACTCTTAGAAAAATCACTGGTGTATTTGAAGTTGGGGGGGGGGGGGGGGTGAAGTAATGAACAATTTACCTTTATAAATCAGATTTCATTATGAAACTAATGCAGAGTGCATGAAGTGGGAAGGAGTGGAAAAGGTCAGAAAGAAGAGCTGCCTTACAGGATGGACTTTTTATCAGCTAAATAGTGACATTAATTAACTGGGTTTGAAATGCATTTTCTTAAAACATATAATCCTCTTTAAGGAGGGGAGACAACAGCAAATGATCAGGCTGTTCCTGAGCACACTTGAGAATACTTGTTTTTTTTTTTTTAAAAAAAAAAAACACTTTACTAGTGTAGGTGACACACTGTTGCTGTTATCACTGCTTAAGTGCACCACCCACAGCCTCACTATGCTCACATTCACTGTTGGGTTTCTACAAACATTTACTAATTGTTAATGGATGTCAACGGGTGCAATTTTTTTCTGTAGGGAGAAATTCATTTCCACACCTTTGCTTCGTGTTCACTTCCGTGTCAGGCGCCATTTTGTTAGACTGCCCCTCTGTTACCATCTGTCACATGGTAACAAAATGGAACAAAATACTGAAAAGAAGATTCAGCCTCTACTGCTATACCACCAACGTATCCTTGCGATGTTGTGGGCTAGCATAATAAAATAGGAGTCATTGCTTTTGAGGCAGCACTCAGAAAATATGTAATATAGTTAATGTTTATGTAGTAAGAAAAATTATTTTAGTTCTTAGGGTAGATAAAACACAAAAACATTAAAAAATGCAATAAAATTGCAAGTTTAGTGGGATATGTGATGTTTTTGTGAAGCTAATGCATCACCCTGGTTTGATGGCTGTGATTGCAATTCTTAGTGAGTTTTCAAGGTGTTCACTAAAGATTTCTGATGAAATTTTAGTCATTTTGTACTTTATCCTTTAAAATAGTAGTTTGAAAATGTACATATTGCCAAAAAGCAATGACACAAACAAGGTGTGAATGTGAACTGAGAGCTACTTCTCTCTGGCAAAAGAGGTCTTAAGTCTGATAAAGAGATGTGATCAAATGTTTAATTGCAACTCTTCACCTTTCATTTGATAATTCACAAGTGATGTATTTACGCTGACTGAAAATGGAGTTGCAAATTAAAAAAAAAAAAAAAAAATAGTTCTTTCAGCAGTCTTGAAACCTATTTTATCATAATGGAAAGCATGGCTGCATATTTCTTGATGTTCACAGGACTATGTTTAGCCAAAGTATCAAAATCTGTAAAATTATTTGTCATAATTTGAGTTAGCACTTTGCTGTTCCCTGTGCCCTGGTTTCAGCCCAGACAGTGGTAACAGTGCACTGATATTTGGTTGGTGCTGAGGGGCTGGGCTGTTGAGCAGGGCAGAGCTGCTGCCATGATGGTGTGGAGCAAGGGGTGAGACTCATTGTGAGCAATGCCAGGCCACAGGTTGGACATGCCTAATGTAGAGGGATGGTATATCAATTAAATGTACTTTATTAAAGGCTGTCTCCAACACTGGTTTTTACCCTTTTGTCTTTCTCATAGGAGTCCTTTAATTTTGTGGACTTTGGGGCAGTGTTTGTAACTGATGTATTTTCTCAATGGAACTTGATGTCTTTTTTTGAAGATGTGACCTAAGTAACTTGCTTGCTATATACTGATTGACATTTTGTGTGGAAATTTTTGAGATCATGGTCTTGCTTCATTAGGCTTTTGTCATTTTCTTGTCTTCTCCTGCCAGGTATTGTATTGTCACTAAGGATGAGTTTGATACCTGCCACTTCTGTTAGTGTTGTATATGCCGTTGTCTGAAACACTTTCAGTGCCAAAGGAAGCTACCCCTAATGAGGAGACTTTCAAATAATACTGAAATCACCTTCTGTTTTGCCAGTATTTATGGGTTTGTGAGTACGCTATGTTCCCTGGTGTCTGAGAGCCCATAGATGATGGAATCTGAGGCTTGGAGGTATTCATGTTACCAGTATTGCTTCTTTCTTTGAACCTAGGGTTCTGTAAATATGTGAAGTGCTTGGGTATTTTCTTTTACGGTCTAATTGCTGAGCTAATTCATCCTGGTAATCCTTCTATCTTTTTAACACGACTGAACTATGCCATACTGTGGAGCTCTTTGTTTGCCTTAGATCATCTTAATCTTGAAAGCATGATTCTCCAGTACATCTCAATCTAATGGTATTTGCACTCTATGTAATATCTCAGAAGACACATTTTGCATTTAAATGTGTCAAAGCACACTATGCTTGTCTCTTCCTCCTTAGTTTTCTGTACTGTGATGCATCCTATGATAAATTCCACTGATACTAGGATTTCTTATCACTTTAGAAATAAGTTCATTCTTGATTTTTTTTTTTTTAAAGAATTTAACTTAGAAAAAGATAAGTATCTATTTGACATCTTAAACTTTGTACCAGAATTTTACATCAATTTCTTCTTTCTGTTGACTGAAGGGTGAGGACATCCAGTTCAATCTGCATACCAGCTTTTACTGTTTTGTGTTATACAGCAGTTTGAGGTTATATAGTAGCATATCAACACTGCCCTTGAGGTTAGACAGACAAATTTGTAACAAGAGGCCTGACAGTAACAGTGAGGGCCCATTTTGCCTCATTTACAGGTTCTTGACAAAGCTGTCAGGATAGGTCAGGTCCCAAGGTGGGCCAGTGGGAAACCCAGCTTCTGGGTACAATGTGAGCCACTAATGACTACGTATTGATTGTCAGTGGGGTTTCTTTGTGAATTATTTCATGTTTTGCAGGGAGTAAACTTCAAAGTCTGCACAAAAGAAATTTCCTTGACATTTGAGGAATTTTTTGTGGCAAAACAAAATCTCTAAAAATAGCTTTTCATCTTTTCAGCTGGAGTTATTTTCCCTCTGCTTTCTTCATGTGAGAATTCTTTCAATAAATGTTCAGTGATTAAGTTTCCTGCCCAACATTGTCTGTGTATTATATATATATATATGTATACATATATGTATTTGTGTGTGTGTATGTATATATATATATATATATATATGTATATACATATATGTATGTATATATATAAAAGATTTAAACTAAAAAGCACTTTAAGTCAAAATTAAGGTTTTTTAGAAGTTTTGTCTTGGTTGAAATTACTTAAGCTATCTTGCGTAGTTCCTAACCATTGCAGTATGTACAAGATGAAAACATCTTGCTGCTATGTAATGAATAATTAGGCATAAGAGAAAGGGATTTGGAATAAAAGGTGTTTTTTCCTCTTTCCTGATATTTGATTGACATCATGATTTACAAACTTTCGTATTCAAAATCTTATTCTGAAATATATTACAACTGCATTCAACTCAGGAATCCTTTGCCTAGTGATTGAGTGGAGTTTGTCTGGAGGAACAGTAATATATGGTACAAGCTACTAGTAATCTTTACTTTTTTGTGAGGGCAGGTGCTGATGAACACAGCTAAAAAGAATGGTTTACTGGCAATGCTGAATGGAACAGGTCCAGTGCACCTGGCACTTGTTCTAAATCATTGGTGAATTACTTTGTTTCCCTTTACCAACAAATGTTGTCTTCCAGTTTTTATGATCCTGTCTGCAGTAGGGTTGATTACATTAGAGCACTGGAGAGGCAAAAACAGTTATGTTTTTATAATAGTTTTGTTCTGAAATGTGAGTTTCTGACAAAATATACATTTTAAATTTGATTGATATCTCCACACTATTCCTCTGTCATGATTTTATGATTTTTGGTTATCAGTCTTCCACAATATAACATCATGTACTGCACTGGGAGGTTAAAGAGTTAATGCTCCAGGTCCAGGTACCTGTTCCGGAAGAGAACTATTACTTTCCCCAGAGGACTGTTCTCTGTTCTGTTATCATTTCCACTCAGAGGGAACAGATAAAGGCATAGGTAAGTCACCTGATGTCCCTTTTTGATTGTCAGGTTCTCCTCCCTTCTGCTCAACCCATCTGTATGTCTCGCCTCAGTATTAGAGTAAGGCTTTCAGTCTTTGGACATTCTCATATTTGACTTATTAGCTCTATTCTAATTATGTTGTACTATGTTGTATTATAGCGCATTATCTTACATTCTGATATCTCATTTAGTAAATTAGTTTGTTTCTCCTCAGATTGTTGCCGCTGTTAATTTTTGGGGTGCCCATCCCTCTACCCTTTTTCCTTTATCCCTTTCTGGGGTTCAGATCTGTGGGTTCTTTCACCCCGCTAGTCATGGAACCTGGTCAAATCAGCCTGTAAACTGTAGACAACATCTAGATCTCATGAAGATGAAAATAGGCACAAGTGTTTGCTGTTTAATATAAGCAACTTGAATAAGATTGGAGTCAATGAGAGAACACTGTAACGGTGCTTGGACTCTGTTGAATTTTGCAAAATACTGTTTGCAAGACATTACTCGTGATACTGCTTGATGATCTGAGACTTAATGCAGTTCATCTAGCAAAAATCACAGCGTTCTTTCTCTTCTAAGGGATCTGAAACTGTGCTACAGGGTAGTATAAAACTGGAGAAATGTATCTTCTATCCTGTGAGAGGATCATCTTCCACCTTGTCTTCACCTGAGTTCGTTCTTCTACACTACTGCTTTTTATTTAGGAGGTAGCTCTACTGAAAATATGTAGTCACCAAGAAACTTCCCTAACTTCCTTCAGCTGCTGCCTCAAGACTAACTTTTCAAGATGTTTCTAGTGACTTCAAACCTGATAATGGGTTGGCAAATGGAAAAGAATAATCTCTGTTTTTGGCACTTGAATTTTCTGTTTTGCCAGAGTCATATTCCTTGTTCTTTGCCTCTCATTCGGTGTTTTCAGTTAAAAAAACAATAAAGCAAAATCTTTGGGAGAGATCTTTCAGTATCTCACATTCAATCTTTTCCATTGAGAAAGGAATCTACCTGGTTATGATCACTGGATGTTTTTTATAAATAATATAAACAGTAGGAAGATGATGATAAAAGTCCTCAGAGTGTATAAGAAGAGCAGAGCATCTGTTAGAGAGCGCTAGTAGAGGAATTATTCCAGTTCTCTCTATAAGGACAATATAGCACTGCTCTCCTCAGGGCAAAGTTCTGCCTAAAAAGATTTCTTGAACACAGAAGCATGCTGTTCATTTTTCAGGAATTGCTGTTAATTTTACTTGCTGGTAGTCCTTTTTATAGCAATTACGATTCCCATAGCAGACTTCTGTATATCACTTTTATCTACTCTTGATGCTGAAGCTTTGACTGTGGGTGCCAATAACATACGTACAAAGTCTGGTATGAGTTTCCTCCCTCTCAGAACTTCCTTGTCATTCTTGGTAGTTGCAGATATTGAAGTTTCTTGTATATTCTCTTTTATTCTATCACTTTCTCTCTAGTTTCCTCTCATGTTCCTGCTGCTCACTCCTCCCTTTAATTTTGCACTCTTTGGCTCTCCTCTTTTCCTGTCTACTCTGCTCGTTTCATACTTGAAGATACAAGCATTGCTCTCTGGAAACAGTATTTTCCTTTAGCTACACCTCCAACATCTCATGTTTCTCCCTTTTACAGCTAAGCTTGCTGAATTTACACATTTTTGCTCTGAAGCACCTTTCCTCAGTTGGTATTCTTGTTTTCCTCTGTTCAGTGATTTCATTTCCTGAGTTTAATCCTTGCTAAAGTCTTCAGTAGTTTTCTACGCAAATGTCATCTTCCTCAATCAGTCATTTTCAGTACAATTGTTGTTTCTTTATTTCAAAATCTTTTATTCCCTTGTTCTATTACACATGCAGTTTTGATGTCTTCCGCAGAATCTAAGGAAATTCTTTGTAATGTCCCTTCCAATTTTATGTGGAGCTCTCATTAGTGAAATTTTCTTCCTCTCATCCTTGTTAGGATATTTACAAACACAAGTAAAGGGAGCGCCATATTGCTGCCACACAAACTGTTTGTCTATCCCTGACATGCCTAGCTGAAGCTCAGTGTTTCAGGGAGGGATTTTACTTTTTCATAAAATGTCTTTACTGTTTTTGGCAGTAATCGTTGGGACATCAGCAGTGCTTCCATGAACCTGACTTCCTTTTTGACTGAGGCCTGACTCAGAAGCTTTTAGTTTTCCAAACTCTGTTGCAGGCACTTTCCATGTAATGCATAAAATTAATGTAATGCTTATTAATGTTTCTCCTGAGTTTCAGAAAGCCCTCTGTAACAGCCTTTAAAGCAAAACCTGTTGTAGTCCTTCCTATTCTACCTCTAGTTCCCTGTTTCTGTTGACAAATCAGCTTGTTAATCTATGAACGTGGGTGAGTTTTTTCATCATTTGCTCACATCTGTCTTTAAGTTTTCTTTATTGGAACCATAAGACTTTTACTTAAAGATGGCTTTTTATGCTGAGATTTGTGTAGCACCTGAAAATGTGACATCACTGTTAGCATTTGAAGTTTTTCATTGCCAGGAGTTCCCTGGCATAGCACCTGTACAGCCATATTTTTAAGGTGTACATTGACATTAAGGACACTAGGCTAACTGCACGTAGACAAACTCTTTATATTTTTTGCATTTTTTCCTCTCAAAATTTGAACCATTCTCTGGTAGATGTAAAGAAGAGAATGACTGTGTCTTTCTTGGATGGCTTATAATCCATGCTGTTCCATGTTGAATAAAGCATTTTTCAATATAGACTGTAGTCCTACTTGAAAAACTTTGAGCTTTTTGCATTCCTGGGGTCTATGCCTTTCATTTCTGATATATATGATATTAGTTACCGTAATATTTTTAAGGTGACAATGCAGTTTTTTAAAATGACTTTGGATGGTTCATACAATGGTCAATACTAAAATTTGTATAACCCATTTTTAATCAGAATAGTTTTTTTACTATTGTTTTTGTAACAACAACACAATTGTTAATTGATGTGGGCAATTCCTACTAATCATTTATTTTTATACTTAGAATTGCTTGCAGTGTCAATAATCCTTTTCTCTCACTCTGATCTCTCTGTTTCAGAAGAAAAGCCTTTCTAAAAATGTATTTTACCTACTGTTTTCATTAAGCAGATAACATTTAAACATCCTACATCATTTTAACACCTGCACTCTTTATACAACAGTATTGTAAAGAGCATAAAAATAAGTAAAATGTGTTGAAACATTCTTCATTTCTTTATTTTTGTTTATACTTTTGTATTTCCTACACATTGTGCTGTTAGCGATACTTATAAAATGTTACAAATTTCATCTCTGCAATAGATATGCTGTGACTGGGTAACGTGCCTTTTGGCAGAGGGACAAGGCTTATCTTGATTTGCTTATCTTTGATAAAATGCACTACTCACCAACCCAAAAATGTTGATGCAAGCATTAAAAATGCATGTGGGTAAGGCTGAGGTGCAGTTCAATGTTGTTCTTAAATGCCATATGTTCCTGAGGTTAATCTTCACTGTGTTTTGTTACCTGGCTTGTTGGACTTGTTCATAACTTACTTCTGATGCTTGATCACACTTTATACATTGTGAAAAGGAATAAGAGTTGTTTTATATTACTTTCTTTGATACTTTTAAATTTACTTCCCATATCTTACCGTATCTGTTCTCAGCTTATGTAAGTGAAAAGGCCATAAGTTTCAACTTGTCTGTTTGAATACTGCCAATATGTTTAAAAGAAGAAAAAAAAAAAAAAACTGCTTTTAAATAGAGCATAACATCAAGCCTGTTATGGCAGCTGAAAAGAAAATTTACAGAGGAAGTACACTGATGGGTTTTATTGGTGGTTGTTTTTGGTCAGTCATAAACAACTGGAAAGCTATTTGGATGATGGAAGTTCTTTATGTTTCAAAAAAGGGTCTTAAGAACTGTCAAAGAATGACACGTTACATTAATCTCTAAATAGTTCTTTATGTTTAACTGTCTTATCTAGCTAATATGTCAGACTTCTTGCTTAAGGTTAGGAGAGAAGGAGAGAATATTACTTGTGTTCAGAAGGCACTCTCTAATCTTATTCAAGCCTTAGCGTAATCTGTGGATTCTGCTGTTTTCTGGTAGATACACTCACACATACCAGCCTGGTATGTGTGAATTAAACAATTTGAATGTTGAATGCTCACAGTCACTTGATTTTTAAGGTCGTTGTTGCATACAGTTGCCTTGAAATAACTGATAGTGGTTACTTGTTCATTTGTTGTATTTGGTTTTCTTTTTCCCACAAAAGAAAGATCATGTGAGAGAATTTTATTGGGAAAGTAGGAAATTATTTAAATTATCTGGTGATTATTAATAAACATGTATAATGCCTGATGACTGAAAGTGTTTGATCCTTAGCTGAACTGCAGTCAGCTTGAATCCCTCAAGTAGTTATTATGAGTAACATAGAGAGAAAGAGAAGGAAAACAAGGAAGGTGTTATTGGCAATCATTATGCCTATAAATGAAATAAGTGGCTTAACAGGTTGGTATTAAAATGTTTAGTTCTGTTTCTGAGTAACTGAAGATTCAACTTGTTTCCTTTTTAGAGCACAGCATATCTGCAGTAAATTAAGATGCAGCCCTGATACCAGGGCACTGACTCTTGACTTCACTCTGTGTAGTTAAAGTAGCTAAGGAATTATCCTGGTGGGAGGAAAGGAGAGGCCTTCATTTCCCTGATTATGAAGATCTTGTGTTCTTGACCACATAGAGAGGAAGAAGAAAATGCGGCTTCTCTACTCTTTATGAATAGAATTGGAGTCAGAGGGGGTTTGCAGCAAGTCTTTATCATGTATAAAATTGGGGAGCTTAGCTCCCGTTTCCGCAGTGCCTACTCAGGGCACTGCAGTCAGTCCTCAGCATGGTGTAGGGAAGGGTGAGTTTCACCTTGATGGCTTTAAGATTAGCATCTGGTGTCTATGATTACATTTGCAATTCAAGTTAATCTATTTTCTGCATTTTAACTTTTATTCAACTGAATTTAGTGCTTGTGAAAAATGTTGGATTGTTATTTCTGGAGACTGATATATTTCATTTATCCTTGTAGCAGGTACACTTTAAGTAGAGGCAATGTAATCCTCCCCAAACCATCATTACCCCTTCCAAAGTTCCTGAAGCAGAGGAAACAACTTGAGGTAGTGGAAATAATGTTCAGTTTTCATGTAGCTTTGGTAGTATTAGTGAGTAGCTGCGTTTGGATGAACTTAAGAAAAATCAGGATCTATTTACTTTATATGGTATCAGGGAATAAATGATGGTAAACATTACTTGATAGAATGAATATTGATTTCAAGTGTTCTACATTGAAGTTGTAGTAATACTAATAGGTGGAATACATATTAATGTGTCTAAACATTACTTTGTGAATGGAAGAAAAGTAGCATATCTCATGGTAGTGGAAAATAATATATATCAGCTGGAAGGTTTCTTACAGATTTTCACAGACAAATAACCCTAGCATGTAATACAGCGTTGTTGCTGTCCTCTGCTGACATCAATTAACTGGAAGTAATTGATCTGTATAGATAAAAATTAGAATAGTAAATCAATTGTCAGAACTGTGTAAGTATCATTATACTTGTAAAGTTTGTACATATAAAAACAATGCTTATTTGTAATAGAGGAATAAGATGATACAGTGACACTGCCTAAGGGATTTTATATGTATATATAGTACTGAAGTACAGGGATGATGAGTGTTGTGGAACTTCAGGTAAGCAACTGCTAGCTTGAAGTTTGAATTTTTATTCTCGTTAGAATCTGTGTCAAAATAGAGACAGGCATTGAGTGCAACGTTTAATTTTTGTGCAGGAAGTCTCTGAAAACCCCAGTCTGAAATACACGTTGCTGTGTACTTTAAGTCATTCTGACTGATAGAGATTTAGATAAATGTCTCTGTGAAATCAAGAGAGTATTTTCTCTTCAGGTTTCTAGGGTGAAGTGTGGTACAAAGGAAGGTTCGTTGGGCTAAAGAGAGAATGAAGGTGTGCACCTTTAATTTAAGGATTGCTGGTGAAAACAATCTTGGTTATTTCTTTTTAATTAAAGCAAGGTATTTTACAAAGTACTCTAAGTCTTGGAGTACGTCTAAGGTCAGAATTATGTTCACTCTATGCTTGTTAGGAAATAATGGAACACTTCCTAGAGCTGTAGTACGGCATTTCTTTATCTCACCATATACACACTTGACGTTAACATATACACTGCAAAAAAAGCACTTTTCCATGTAGTTTTATATGTGCATGTTATCTTATGAAGAGAGAGGATTAATTCTAAGTGTCTTGCATGTTTGGTGTGTTAACTGATCTGTTAAATAGAATGCCATATTCTTCAGACATATTTATTGAATCAGGATACTGCTGTACTTTAATTGTACAAGATTCAAAGGGGGACTTCTCTGGGAGGTAAGCACAAGGCAATTGTTAAGTTCCTTGCCTGTTTCATGGCACTGGACCATTTTTCTCTTCTCAAGAGGAATTTTGGGAATCTTAAGGAACCTGAGTTTTGAAAGCTGATAGTTTATGAAGTTTAGAACTTTCTAAGTTAATGAAATTCTGTGGAGATCATAATTTTAAATTTGTGAGCCATCTGTAAATCTTACTTTCAGACTCAGTGTATGGATTTAAAATTTAAAGTGCTTGTCTTATTCAAATGAATGTTAACTGTGCTAGAACCTTGAAGATAAGTGTGAAATATAATATAAGCTAGGAATAGGAAAGCTGAGTTTCTTCTATATCTGATGTTCCTGAGACTAGTGCTAGACTACAGAACCTGTTTTTAGCCCAGAATTTTAAAATACTTATGGAAAACCTCAGGGAAAAAAACTGCAAGAATGAATCTTTTTGTAAAGAAAAGGTATGATGTACTAAGAGGACTTAGAATCCAAGCTGATGAAATGAAGATAAACAGATTATTTGAGTACTGCTTACAAGTATGTTTATGGGGATGAGGCATCTGACAGCAAGTAATTCTTTAGGGTACGTGAAACTTTGGTTATATATATTTAGATATATTTGTCTCAAGTTGAATTGGGACAAATTCAAATTACAATTAAAAACATGTATTTGCTTTAAAGTACTTAGTGTTGGAAAGCTTTTTCAGGATGGGGTAAGGACTGTAAATTTGTTTATTCGATGTCTGTCAATTTAAGACTGGATGTCTCTCCCAAGGCAAGTTGAATATCAAACAAAGATTTATGCACTACATAAAGGTTAGCATAGGCTCTTTGGCTTATATTGTGTAGGAAGTAGTCCTAAATTTAGCAAATTGCAAGTTATTGCAGCCCAAATTATTGGTAAACTACAGCTTGGCGGCACTTTACACTTAGAGGCATAAAAGATGATGCTGGAAAATGTTAATTCCCTTTGTTCCATTATCACCATGCTAGGACTGTGTAAACAACTTTCCTGTGGTGCATGTGAAACACTAATTGTTCTGACACAGGAACCCAATTTTCCCTTGTTTTTAACTATCCATTGTGGCAATTTTTACTCATGGTAGATAGAAGTCCTCGAACTGCTAAAATGAGTAGGGAGCCATTAATGGTTATGCACAGCAGGAAAAAATCATTCAGTGATCCCTGGCTTTGCATTATGTACAGTACTAAGTCAGAGAGAAAACAAATAAACACAAAAGCCTTCTTCCAGCCAACTCTCTGAGCACTGACACTATTTCAGCTAAACTATCCAGGAAACTATGGCAGTTGAGACAGTCTTTTCCAGGTCCCACAAATCCGCAGAGTGTTTAAAGGGCACAAATGTGGCATGTAAAAGCACTCGTGGCATTTAAAAGATGTTTCCTGATATTACTTCGATCAAAAAGTTATTTATCAAATTTTTATTTCTACCAACACTGCTATTGCATAAATACGTGAGAACAAAGAACGCTATTAAATGATTTCTATAACTCCTCCTTTGCTTTATCTGAGCGTGAAATGCTGTTAATGATTTTAAAATCATCCAGATTTCATGGTTTATGAGTGGTATACAAGCAATGAAGACTGCACCTCAAAAATTGTGTTTGGTTTGAAACCTCTTGCTACAAAAAGGTGAAGCTGAGAAATCTGAGAGAATAACTTTACATGCCAATGAGTTATGTCAAGCAGGTTTTCCCTTTGTTACATCACTGGGTGCATGGGAATTGCTCTGTCAGACGTGCACCAAGGAAAGCAGTGACTAAACATTTATAGGCATAGTGTATACATATTCATCACGTTGCCAAGAAATTAATTGCATTGGATGTCCCACTGTTCTAAGTATGTGCCCTAGAATGTGGGGAGGGTCTTTGGGCCCATCTAGTTGTCACTGGATGAAGGCTACTAGTCATCCTTGTGAGGTTGCATTGTGTCACAGCAGCAACTCTGCCTCCCTATCTTCACAGAACCCTCCAGTGTATTTTAAACAGCAACCCTACCCTCCACTGTGTTGTCAACTCTGTCTCCTTATCTACATGGGAACCCCATCCCCCTCCACGGGTTGGAGAAGAGAAGGCTGAGGGGGAGATCTCATTGCCCTCTAGAACAATGTGAAGAAGCTTCCGCAAGGAGTGTCAGTCTCTTTTCCCAGGTGTTAATTTATAGGACACAAGGAAGCAGTCCTGAGCTTTCTATGAAGGTTTGGATTGGACCACAGGAAGAAAGTGTTCACAGGAAATGTGGTCAAGCATTAGAACATGCTGGCCTGGTGAAGTGGTGGAATCCCTGTTCCTGGAGGTGTAAGAGATGTGTGGATGTGGCAGTAGGGGTCTTGGTTTAGTGAAGGGACTCAGTAGGTCAGGTTGATTATTGGCATTGATGATATTAAAGATCTTTTTCAACCTAGATGATTCTAAGATTCTATAAGGGAATAATTTGATAGATTTGGGCACTTAATCGTGCATATTTTCATCTAAGTTAATAAAACATTGAACCTTATTAGAACATCCTAATCCATGGAAGCAAGTTTAGTCCATCTTGCTTATATGACTACACTTAAGAGCTGTCAGCAGTAAAGAATGCTGGGTGTTGTATTGCACCCAGCAAATCATTTTTTTCCTCTGTTCTAGTGAATACTGTATGACCAGGTTCCTCTTTGAAAACAGGACTTTATTCCTAACGGCAGGAAAATGAATTCTGTTATATCCAAGCAACCCATAAATACCCATGAACAGTAACTGCTAATGTCAACCCCCAGACAGAAAATTGCTGAGTTGTGTTATGAGACTAATAGACACATTCAGCTGACATCAGGATTGCTTAGAGAACAAATGCCAGAATGAATAAATTTGCATTGATTACAATTAGTGTCAAACTGTATCCTAAGAACTGTAATCTTAATTATAAAGCCAGTTTAGGAAATACTTAAGCACATGCTTAAGATCTGCATTGATTTAGAGCCTCTTTACTAAAATGCATACAGAGGGCTAGGAGCCTCACTGGTATATTCTGCAAAGCACATAATTGCTGGACTCAGATCCTGATTTCTTTTGGTGTTAGAAGAGTAACTGTAATTCACTGTACAATTATTCAGTTAAGGGCTGCAATTCCAGCTGGCTGTATCTGTACACCTAAAACATGAATGTCAGCAATAGGAATTAAATTTTCTTAAAATATATAGATACATAGGTGTATATATACATATACACATATATGAAGATTTAAATGTATATAGTTTTCTTCAGCAGAGGGCAAGAACTTAATATAAGTCAGGGAAAATACCCAGCAGGTCTTCCTTTTTCAGTTTGTATTATTTTTCTCATTGCCATCAGGATTTCAGTATGAATAATAATAGGCAGTAGTAGTGCACGTGCAGTGCTGAAATCTTGATTTGGTGGGCAGTGGTGGTTTTATGTTGTTTTTTATAAGTTCAGATACTTCTACTATCTTTGTGGGTTTTTTCAATCTTGCACCTTTGTCTTTTCTATATCCTTATTTCCCATTTCTAACGTGGATGATAAGAATCCTGAATTTGTGTATATAAATGTTGAAGGCACTCTCCAAACAGTCTGAGGTTGTATGGATGCTTGTTACAAAGAAGCAAATGGACATTGTCCAAACAAACACTGATCATCATCTTAATGGTCAATCTATATTGAATTATTTCACTTGATCTTTCAAAGTAAAATGTCAGTTAAAATGTATACAGTTCCTTTATTTACATCTCTAAGATTGGATTTTAAAGGCATTTTCATGTTATTTTCTGCATATAACTGAAAAGCCTCTGAATGAAGTTAAGATTTGAGTCCCTTCCAATGTTTTTAGTTTTCTACTGATGCCTTGTAGTTTTTGTTACTTTTTCTTTGGGTTTCTTTAACATTCTGTGGTATGATAGTTTTCCTGATAACAATTTTTCATCCTCAGCAATCGACTTCTTTGATGACCCTGGCCCCTTGTGAATATGGAATTAATGAGCACATTTACTTTCATTCATACCTCTGCTGTCAGCACATTTTTGCCATCTCTCTGAAGCTAATCTGTCTTTTTTGCAGTTTTTTTTCACGTACTTGGGAAGAAATCTTATCTCAGCTTCTTGTAGAGTTTATGTCCATTTTCCGTATTTTACTTATCATTCTTTTCCTCATTTCGAGTTCTACCTGTATCATATTATATCTGATATATGCTGTCGTCTTATTCTTGATTACATTATGCAGGTTTGATTTCATTCAGGCTCAGATCCTCTTTCCTTTCTCACAAATTCAACCAAACGAAATGTGGAAAGAATGAAGATGCTATACAGAAATGTGTATGAACAAACATTTCTTCTGCTTTCACAAATTTCTCACCTAGACTACAGTAGCTAAAAATCAATTAGTGATATAAACGAAACTTTTTCTTTCATAATTATGTTTCACTTACTAAACTGTTGGTACGTGGCATGCAAATGATCATTTTGTTATTTAACGTACAAAAAACAACGAAAAATTGCTTCAGTTGGTATAATCAATCAGTTGCTTTATTGTTGTGCCATTGTAATATCACTTTCTGAACTATAATTGTATACGTGTATTGATCCAAGTTTGATCATCATGTCTTTGCAAGACACTGAAGTTGACAGGTACTTTTTGAGGTAAGATGACATTAAGAAGTAGAGTTTTTTGGATATAGGAAGGGAGTGAAAGAATTTCACTGCTCTGAGCAGAGGTTTAGCTTGTCTATGAATATCCTATTGTATCTTGTATGATTTGATTATTCTGCAGATGAACAACACAGCATTCTATTGCTGATCAGAACAAAAGTGGGGTTTGTTCAGTGTAGCTGTATGTGCAATCAGTAACATTTTGTCTGCAAGTGGATCTTTACCTCCAAAAATAGCAATATACAGCACTTAGAGGAATACATGAAGATTTTGCTTCTTTTACTTAGTGTCTGCGTTTCAGCTGCATCTTTGATGCCTGGATTTCTCTGAGAATCTGGAAGGCGGTGCTCTTGTCTGTAAAGCAAACTGATGCTGCTTTAACAGTGACATGTTCAGGCTGCACAGAAGAAAAAGGAAAAACAAACAAAAAACCCAAATCCATGAGACTCCCCCCATACCAGTACTTTTTCTAGTCAGTAGCTTGCTGGTGATACTTGCAGGCCCTAGCACTGTGATCTAATCAAGAAAGGTCAAATTCCAAAATCTTATCAGCATTAGCAGAGTCAGTATAACTAAAGATAAACGTAATGAGTAAAGCATACTTGATTTTAATGACTGATATTTACATGCTTAAAGTTGGGGGGAAAAATACAGGAGTAAAATTTGTTGATCTGCTAGTTTTGAACCCTAAATTATTCACTTTTTTTCTTGAGTACACTGCATTATATCGCTTAGAAATTAACATCATTCTAGTTCTTTTATCAAAATCTGAGTGCAGACAAATGACCTGGCATAGGACAAATTAGATAATTCCGTTTGTCTGATACTGGAAAGCTTTTAAAAGAGAAAGGAAAATTGTCTTTGAGATCTAGACAGCAGTTGTACTATTTTTGCATCGAATATCCATTCAATAAATTTCAATTATAATGTTAGCAAATAATGTTAGCAATGATAATGCTAGCTGAGGCCATGTTAATAGTATACAGATGGTTTGGTTGTTGAGTGATGAATGTTTATTACTAGCTATCTTTTTCTAGAGTTTCTTCACTTCTATACTTTTTGTGCCAGTTGAAACTTAAAACTCCAAAAGTGTCAGCCTAGAGTATGTAGTCATCACTTCTACCTTAGCATTTTTGCAGAAGAAAACTGTTTAAACAAGTTGATTGTTCAGATACTGCAAGTTTCTACATAATATTGATGATGATTAAATATTCATGTCTTTACTAGAACAATAAAAACATTGGGATATTCAGATAGTGAAGCAAAAGAAATTCAGCAGGCAAGATTTCTATTTTGTCTCCCTTCCAAAATATGGGACGTAGTGATTTGCTTATCTACCTTCTAAACTGAAAATCAGTTTAGAGAGAAATATGAGATAAAAAAAATCCTGTTACTGGATCATCAGTGTACTCAGATTTGGGTATTCCAAATTGAGTCTTCAGTTTGCCTTTGACAGAGAAACTTGTTTGAGAGAAAAAATATTCAAAAACAATAAAGGATGGATCGCTAACTTCAGTTAATATCAGCATCTACATCCCGGCTACTAAAACTGCATTTGTTTTCCATTTGCAATACTGTGGCTTAAGGACGTAAAGACTTATATTTTAAAGGAGGGTTAAGCTGGATAATACTGGAAGTCAAGCATTAAATATTTCTTATGCCATATTTCTTTTTAAAAAGAAATATTAAATAGTAACTATGTGAGTCCCAAAAAGCCGAAAGATTTCTCCTTAATAGATCTGAAGCAAAGTGACTGTACTTATTTGGACTAGTATCAGCACTTCATTTTTTTTTTTTCCAGCGTATGTATACTGAAGGGTAAGGGGACATAGGGAAATATCTTTACCTTTTTAATTTTAATGGTGCGTTTCTAGAACTTAGACACATTCTACATGACTATGAACTGGATAAATGGAAACTGAGATTCAGACTTAGGGTCCCAGTACACGTTGTCAGCATCAAAGAAAAATGGACAGAGAGAGTAAGTGTAAATGTGCCCAAAATTATTAAAAAAAAAAAAAAAAAGTGTAGGGCAGAAATAAAGCTACACTGAAGGGCAGATACTGAAAATCTGATGGGCAAGATAGAAAAAAATCACCATTTGTTATGGAAATCTCTGCCAATATTCGGAAAGGAATAAACTGTCTTCTGTCTTAATACTGTGTGAGCCAAGAAAACTTCCTACTCTACTAAGCAGTATACTCCAAATTATGTTATGCTCTACTGGCATTCCCTTTAGGTTATATCAACTTCAGATAAATACAGAGCACTATGGGATTTATATGAAAATTTTATCTTACAGGGATTTTTTTTATGCTGATGACAGCTTATCTGAAAAGCATTCTCTTGCAAACAGTAAACCCTAATCTGAACAGTAAGTGCTGCTCTTCATCTCTGGTTGCAAACTACTTGTTTACAAGGAATGAACCCAGAGAATACACACAGCAAGAATGCTAGTTCCTTGTGAAATTTTCTATCTAATATATTCTTTGAAATACAGACTTTATGCTGATGTCCTGGTGTTTAGGAAGCCTTTCTAGTGTTTGAGTGCTTGAGTAGATGAGTGAACTCTGAGGTGGACTGAGAACTGGCTGAGCTCAGGATTGTGATGATTGACACAGAGACCAGTTGGATACCTGTAGTTAGTAGTGATCCTCAGGAGTGGGTACTCTGGTCTTGTTCAGTATCTCTGGATGGAGGGACAGATAACTCAGCAAGCTAGCTGATGGTTTGAAGCTGGGAGGAGTGGCTGATGCTTCAGAAGTCTGTGCTGTCAGTTAGTGAGGCCTGGACAAGCTGGAGAGGAACCTTATGAGGTTCGACATGGGTAAGTATAGAGTCCTACTTCTGAGGAGGAATAGCTGCACTCATCACTACAGGTTTGGGGTTGACCTGCTGTATAGAGTCTCCTGGTGACCAGCAGGTTGGCAGTGAGCCAGCAGTGTGCCCTTGTGGCCAAGAAGGCCAATAGGAACCTGAGGTGTATTAAAAAGTGCGTGACCAGCAGGACAAGGGAGGTGATCTCTCTTTTCCACTCTGCCTTAATGAGGCTATATCTGGAGTACTGTGTCCATTTCTGGGCTCCTCAGTTCAAGGCAGGGATCTCCTAGATAGAATCCAGTGGATGTCTGCAGATGATTAAGGGCCTGGAACATCTGCCTTCTGAGGAAAGGCTGAGAGACCTGGGACTGTTCAGCCTGGAGAGAAAAAGAATGTCTGGAGAGGAGAAGACTGTGAGAAGGCTTTATCAATGCTTATAAATAACTAAAAGGGAATGTCAAAAGAATGGGGTCAGCCTCTTTTCAAGGGTGCCCAGAACCAAGACAAAAGGGGTAGTGGGCACAAAAAGGAACACAGGAAGTTCCATACAAATATGAGGAAAAACTTCTTTCCTTTGAGGGTGACAGAACGGGAACAGACTACCCAGAGGGGCTGTGGGGTCTCTATCTCTGGACATAATTAAAACCTTCCTGTGTGGCTTGCTCTAGGGAACCTGCTTTTCAGGGAGGTTGGACTAGTAGATCTAGAGAGATCCCTCCCAACCTCTTCAATTATGTGATTGTGTGAATTCTTACCTTGAACTTAAGCCATAATTTCATTGAGATCTCTTGATTGAAACTGAACTCTGTAAGACTGACAAGACTGTGACCTGTATATAGAAGCAAGTATTTTGCTAAGTCTGTTATTCTCATAGCCTGCTGTCTGAGCACTTATTTTAACATTCATCTCTAAAACGCAGCCTAGTAGAAAAAGAAAATGGCATCTGAACCTG
The DNA here is from genome assembly GCF_987193195.1 of Phasianus colchicus. Classification (NCBI taxonomy): domain Eukaryota; kingdom Metazoa; phylum Chordata; class Aves; order Galliformes; family Phasianidae; genus Phasianus; species Phasianus colchicus. Next base: position 14,474,588 of record NC_143439.1, on the reverse strand, counting down.
TATTTTCTTCTGAATATTTTCACAATTTTCATAGTTATGACATGAGGATTTGGACTCCAAGATAAGGGTGTTGGCATGTTGTTGAACAAACAAGTCCTTTTTTCTGCTTCTCCTATTGTGCCAGACCATTCCTGTTGGTTCAGGAACTGCTGAATCATGGCCTGAACCTCTGATTGATCACCTGAGGTGAGAAATGAGTCAGCCCTGGAAGCACAGGTGAAGGCAATTCACTTGTGCTGCTGGAAGGGGTGGAGCTTGACTCCACCTCTCCTAGACCCATTTAAGAGCTGACTACCAATGGGGAAGGATCTCTTTCTGGAGATCCATCCTTTGGAGTTCTCTAACAAGCCCATGACAAGGGTAAGAACTCTCTTTTTTTTTTTTTTTTTTTTTGGTTGTAATAACCTGCTTGGCCAAACTTCTTGTATATTTCATAATTATAATGTCTGTATATTCATTGATTATACAGTTTCCTTTATTTTCAGGCAGCAGAAGTGCAATTAACAAAAGCATAATGTAAATATACAATTTAGTTGATATGGAAATAATTTTCAGCTCAACGCAATTGAAATATAAATTTTGATCTGCTACAATACACAGGACAATTTCCTCAGATTATTGTGAGGGGGGAAAAAAATGTTTTGGACAAGTATATATCCTTACTGGGATAGAGTAAGATGATCAAGTGAAATTTATAGAGGAGATTTTTGCTGAACTTGATGAAAAGGTTATATTATCCAAATTTTCATTATTAATGTATGTACTTAGTGAACAACATTTGTGTTCCTGCTGTCCTTAATCTTATTCCTTAAAGAATAGTAGGTCTACAAGGATGAAAGTTGGCAGCGAGACAGTTAATTACAACATGTATCATCTCTGGGGAGAGTAGTATAATCTGTTTACTAGGTAAAAGAAGTCTACTTATGAATTTGTGGCATTTGGAATTTTGCTTCTACCTTGTATCTCAGTTGAGATCCTTTAGCTTGATGAAACTGCAGGTGCGTTTCTTCCATTTTCCTAGTTTCTGGCAGTGGGATTGTTAATGGTGTTCAAGGCTTTCCTTGGGGGGGGAGGAAGGAAAAAAAAAGTTTTTTTATATTTTTAGAAATTCACAATAAAGATATATTCAGTATTCCTAGAACCTTCCTGAGATGATTCTGTGATGCTTCTTTTTGAAGCACAGCAAGTTGACTGTTAATTGAACTTAATGCTGATTCAAGAACTGAAATGAATAAATCTTGCACACCTTCGAGATATGTGTCTATTCCACTTCAAAAACAACAATATTAGCTGTTAGTGTTCTTGAAAACACGCGTAGACAAGAATTAAGATCCTAAGCAATGAATTGTTTGCCCAGTGGAACTCCTAGAATTAAATGTGTGTAAGAGAGAATGTTGGGCATTGTAATACTTATTTGCTTGGTTTTTGTCCACTGTGGTAAAAGAATGTTTCTTTAAATATTTTTGTCAGCATATTCTGATATATAAAATATAAAAATAACAGAAATTTACATATTATCTTTATCTCTTCCGATAGCATCCTGCTCAAGTTCTTAAATGAGCTACCTTTAAGAATTGAGCTCTAAAGGCCAGGTTAGATCTTCCTCCTTTCAATTTTATTCCTCTTTTTCTTTCCATTAATGCTTCCCCCAGATAGATTAAGTAGAGGTCGTTGGGTGAACATTCATTTTTTACTGTAGCAAATCTTCATATTTGAAGGTCGTTACCATCTTGTCCTACAGAATTGCTTCCTAGATATATCTAGAAGATTTTCTAATAATTTTTTTAGCAAGTTAATACTTTGAATACACAGAACATTTCCAGAAATGCAGTGCATTATTTTGCATGAATTTTTGATGTATATCATACTGCATTCCACTCAATTTTCCATTTTCTTTGTGTGAAACCAATAACTAATTATAAACAGTTAGTGTATCTAGTATATATGATGCATTTTCTTTCCTGACTGGATGTGTGACAGTAGCCAGCCATGCTGGTGACAAAGTTACAGTTCTGTGTCATCCATCTCCCATGACATTCTTTTTATGGATGGTAGCGGTTATCCCTTTGTCTTTACCTTAAGTACCCAATAAGATATTGCTTTAACAATGAGTGGCAGTCCATGTAGAAAGCTGAAAATCTTAATCCTTGTTGAAATGATCTTTTAGTTGAGATGATTTGCTGTCTTGGAGTATAATGTATAAAATGACTCAAGTCAAGTAATTGTTCTAACCTGGATGAGGAAAAAAAAAAGAGCAGGGGTTTTATGTTACAGAAGAGAGGAATAAAAGTAAGATTTTCCCACTTCCGAGATTCATGCTGTTGGGAGGATTAGAAGCTAAAGTTTTCCCTTTTGTCAGGCTCTGTTCTGTGCTGCTGTTGTATATTTCTTACATCAATGCAGTGAAAATTCTGCACCCCGTCATTAATTTACCCCAATGTAAATTTCCCTGAAAACTTTGCATGCCTGTGAGAGCTCTGGTAACTAGTTGTGACATTTAAAGTTGATTTTTGAGGTTTATACTGGTTTCCCAAGTCTCAAAGTCTACAATGCCCAGTGAGCTTTTTTCGTTTTCCCTCACCTTTGTCATGTTTCTTGACTTTTAGAGAGTTTTAAAGGTCACTGTCATCTCAGATGGTATACATTTTCCTTTTCTGCAGAATATGCTTGTCAAAAATACTTTCTTAAACACAGCAATCAGTTTCCTTAGGAACCCATACGTTTCAATTTGTCCTAAGAATACTGAAAAGGAATCTAGAATATAGTTTTTTCCTCTCAAGGTTCTTTCTTGTCTACATCAATTGCTACCACTTTTCACAGAATCTGTATTGCAGAAGAGAACACTACTTAGAAAATAAATCAAGCATTTGGCAAAGAAATATGTGAAATCCTCTCTAGAAATCAAAATAAAGTAGATTTTGTCATTTACATGCTATATTTGATTCAGTTCATAATTATCCTAACAAATTGCCTTTTTAATTTTAGTATTAGTGACTTAAAGTTTAGACATTTGAATGATCTGTGCAGTTGTGGATGTATTTTTGGAAAACGCTGCTTTTTTTGATGGGAAGGATTAATGTGATTTGTGAGGAATATTGGTTTGTAACTGAGCTACTGCCTAAAGGAAAATTGATCACAGGAGATATTCACATGCTCTTGTGTACATGTATCAACATTCTCCAGTAAGGAGAAATGTAAGCAAGGTTACTCCAGAGAAGGATATACAGCAGTGCATCTGTTGCAGAAACACTGTAGCCAGGGCTGTTGCTACCTGTATCCTTTGGCTCAACAGGGAGATCCTGTAAGGTGCTTTAGTCAATGAGTTGTGTATTGCAATAGAGATATAGATATGTAAGGCTTGGTACAATCAGGAGTGAACAGGTACAATTTTTTATATAATTACTACATACACTATATTACAATAACGGAAGAGGAAGAGTAATGTGAATAATGCTTTTAGTGAGAGGACAAAAAGGAAATTTAAGATGCGGTTGAAGTTTGTGCTCTTTTTTTTTTCCTTTATAAAACAAAACTAAAAAAACTCCTCTTGTGCTGTTGTTGTCATTGGGTTTATCTTATAAGAGTAGAAATCAGGGTTTTGATCCGTAAAAATCTGCTTGTTTGTTTTTTAAATGAGTTTAACATGTCAGAGAACACTGTTTACCAATTTGAAGTAACAATCATTATGCTCAATATTTTTAACCCTATTACACAGCAGCATTTCTCATACAGGGACAGTAACTTCCCTGAGGAGGATCTCATCTCTAGCAAGTGAAATAAAAGCAAACTCAGGGAATGTTAACAGTATGTCTCCTTTGTTGATTTTCTTGAGACTTGGTGCAATCATAACCTTGTAGGGAGGATTCATTCATGAAAAGGAAATAGGGATTCTGAGAAGTTCAGACGCTCATAATTTCACGTGTCTGGAAGACTTGGTCTTGATTTTTTTCCTTACTTTATATCCCTAAGGATATACCTTACTCCCTGTCTAGGATTTCTGTTCTTTCTATGTTACTTTTCAGTGTTACTTCTCAGTGTTTACTGTGCTTGAAGCATTCGTAGTGTTCTGATTAATCATTCCATGTCCTTCAGCACTTTTGCTATGATGGAAGTTTTCTCAGGGAGCTACAGGAGGAGTTTGATAGACACTTGAAAAAATCTTAAAGAGCAGATTCATCAGCTCCCTGGTTTCTGGTTTATTTAGAGAGCACAGAAATATGTGCACTACCTTATTATTCACAACAAATATGTATCAGGAATATGTGTAAAGTGCACTGAGGTGCTCTTGGAGAGATTCTTACCAAAGTGACAGCTAAAGTTAAACATTAATACCAAAATTATACTACAGTCTCTTAAGTGTTCAGGTAACGCACAGGAGTGGATGCAGGCAAATAACACATTCAATACAGAGGATATTAAGAAAACTGTTAATGCAATGTCATAGCATTAAGCAAATATAATATCAGACTCTCCCACTGTCAACTAAGTTATCTAGAGGTTTGCACATCAGTACGTGTCTGAAAAAGTAATCATGCTTGCTAAAATATGAGAATTTCCTCCTTTTTTTGTTCTTTGTGTTGATTTTTTCCCAAGTTAAAATTTATCAAAAGTGTATTTTTGTGTTATAATGACTGCTGTGCAACTTAGTGTACAGCACTTAGTAAGGCACCCGCTGTGAATGAGTTTTCAATACTAGAGCAGCATGTTGCTATATACTAATGTATATTGCCATCTCTTTTTCTTTTTTTGGCACATGAGAATAGGCAAATGAGATGTAGGTATGACCTCTGATTAATGTTACTCAGTTCTTCAAATATATTACTAAAAGCCTGGGTGAAGTTACATTTACATGTAAATTATTGCCTCAGTTTCAAGCATATGTAACATAGATTTCAAGTATTCAAGGGAGTATGGATGATTTCTGTTGAATTAGTCAGTATGTAACACTGCGGGTAGATAACACTACAGGATAAATTGTTGATGGAACACAAGCTGTTTTTCATATAAGGAATAAAGTTTATTTTCCTCAACTCAAGAAATTGTCTATTCTGACCACTAGCTAAGACTTAGATGAAAATTCTATTCTTAATTTTCTGAATTATGCATTTCCTGGTCTTGATTTTGTTTGTCTCAAGTGCAGTAGAGAAACAGTTCATAACAAATCTAGTTCTAATCTAGAAATTATGTGGAAAGCTGTGGTTTTCATGGGTGCACATCCAGGCTTGTCAGATTATTTCTTCCGTTTTGTAGGAGCCTGTAATTACTTTCCCACTTAGCTTGAATGGAGAAATCTCTCAGATGTTACTGAGCTTCACTGATCTTACCCATGCTATAAAAAGAAATCAGGTTTTATTCCCATTTTTACCTATACATAGAATTATTCAATATAAAGATTGAGATATTATCAAATTTCTGGATTTGCTTTTAATTCATGTCAGCTGTCAAAACAAAGCTTTTGCAATACTGTACCCTGTAGTATGCTTTGTCTTGAAATTTGAAATGGGTTGCAAAAAGGTATTTTACAGATCTGAAGCTATGTAGCACTCTGTGTGTGTATCCTTTCCTATATACTTCTGGTAAAGTAGCTATTTTGGCCTGAAAAAATAATCTGTATTCTGTCAAGTATCTTACCAAAAAGTTCAAACTCAATGCAATTTTATGTCATTTGCATGAAACCTTTCGGAGATCTTTCCCTTCATCTTCCAGTCAAGCTCTACAGCTGCAAAATAGTACAAAAGCTATTCCATTTTTCCTCCATTGGAAAAATTGGAGGAAAAATAAGATATGATTTTAGTTATTGAGACTATAGATTATTACCTATTTTTCTTCTTCTCTGAAATGGAGCTACTGAAATAGTCTTAAATCTTAGACAGTCTTTCAGAAATACCCTCTTAATCAACAAAAGACATCTCAGGGAAGATTACAGGCAATCAGGAGAATAGGTTTTATGAATAGTTCTTGTAAGTAAATACATATGTATGTTTATATATTTGCATATAAGAGAGCTGTTCTGAAAGTGTTGCCTCCTGTTTTATTAAGTTGACCTGTGATGTCAGAGGCAGGTCTTGGCAATAGATGTTGAACCTTCTCTCCAACCTTCTCTCCAATATTCTTGTACTTTTTGTTGACTGATGACAGCGGAGGGGAAGTCTGACAAAATGGCAGCTGACATGGAAGTGCAAAGGTGTGGAATTGAATTCCTGCATGCAGGAGAAAAAAAAATAGAACTCACTGGCAATTATCAACACTTGCTGAATGTTTCTAAAGCCCAAACAGTGAACGTGAGCCCAGTGTGGTGGTGGGTGGTGCATATCAGCACTGGTGACAGTGACAATGGGTCGCCTTTACTGGCGTGGATGTTTATGGCATGGCATCCAGGCTCTTGTTCATCACTGGTGAAAAATACATACTGATGCTGCTGACTATGTTGAAAAATGGTGTACTGTACCTGACTACTTGCACTATCAAATAGTGTTATTGTATTCTTTCTATCACTTGTAGTTTCCATGGAAATAAATAGGGGACATGACTTTCAGAGTAGCATGAGTATATGCACATACATACATTCTGTCTGTACTGTATTTCAATTAAATTCCAGAGAGAGTGTAAGGCAATAAAAAAGACAGAATGTAGTGATCATACATTTAGAAAAGGATTGTGAAAATAAAAATCTGAACAAAATAAGAAATGCCTTTTACAATTTTACCCTTTACTAACAAGTACAGTCAGTTATGATATTTCCTAAGAAACTAAATATAAGAATAGCTTAATGCTTTAACTCTTTCTTGAAGAAATACGTCTGTATAGCTTTTGGAAAGGTATTTAGATATAATGATCAACTATTCAATTGCATATATGTTAATTTCTATTGAGCATCAAAGTGCTCTGCCAATGCTTCCTGTATAGCTAGCAGTTATCCTGAACTGCTAACAGTCTAACACCTGCTAGGTATTAGGTTAGATGTAGTTCATATTATTTCCCTCCATAGTTGAGGATGAAGAAGATTCACGCACAAAAATAAGGTGAACAGTTTTTGTAATGCATAGATTGCATTGCAATTCAAAAATGATATTGATTGACAGTGATGAGATCTGTAGGTAGTTCTCCATTGACTCAAATGATTCATCTTGCTTACTGAGCAACTGTTCACGTTGTGAGCTGAAAATTCTCAACTTCTGCTTCTAAAGGAATCCTGAATCCCCTATTGCTCAAGTTAAGTAGCTATATTTTTTTTTATGCTTGATTTAGTGTGTTAGATTTTGAGGGCAATAAAGGACTTGTGACCTTTTGTGTTCTAGCCACAATAAAAAAGTTACATTAGTATAGATGTGTGTTGCGAAGTGACTGAGGTTTAGTTAGAGGACTTGTGATTATATTATAGAAGCATAATTACTTGAACTAGCCTATCTGATCATGCTGATGACTTTGTACTTTGATATTATGGATGCTAATATCCTCTAGCTCTCTGTGGAAGTGACCTAAAATTACTATGCATTTTTATTGCTATAACTTCATCGTGCAATTATACTCCCTATAGAAATTACAACTGTCAACCTCAAAGGAACAACTCGGGAAAGAGTGTTTCTTCCTACAGCTAGCCTTGTGTTTTAATGCCAAGGAGATGTGAAGAAGCGTAGCTGTCATTGCTTTTGGACTGAATTACAAAATTCTTGATACAATTCATCCATCCTACATGCAACAGAGGATAAGAGAAAGTGGAAAGGAAAATAGAAAAACAAAACAAAAAAACCCTATATATTAATCTCTGCATGGAAAATGTGATGTTTCTATTTTATTTTCAAAGCATTATCACAGTCACAGGCTATGCTATTTGAATTGAGATAAAATAAAAAAAAATACAGAGCCTATTAATATAGCTTCAATGGATTTTTCATTTTCATATCCAATCTCTGTAGCAGAGACCAAAGTTTTTATCAAAAATTTTTATACAAGCAGATTAATCCTACACTTTAATTCCAGTATACGTAACCTGCACACAGGTTTTAAAATCTCATTTTTTGCTCTGGACAAAACAATGCCCACTACCTAATAGTAAATGTCTACTTATTCAGTAAAAAGTTATCTGTTCTTTCTCACTTAACTCGGTGCTGAACTTCTGTCCTCACTACAGAAGCAGATGTACTGTTAACATGTAAATATTCTTTCAGGTTATCAATGGAGTTAATGTAAGTGTGCTCCAGCACACTGACTAATCTCTCTGAGTAACGAAAGCCCCAGTGCTGTTTGTCAGAACTGCAGGAGGATATTTTAAAAGGCTGCAAGAGAGGCTGGTGGCACTGTACCAAACTGTCAGCTGACTTAGGGATCTACTTAGCAGGTGGTGGATCAGAAGAATTATTTATGCAATTGATGTACAGATGCTTAATAACAATGCAAATAACAGCACTGCATACCTGGGGGGAGGGAAAAAAAGAAAACAAAAAAAACAACCTTGTGCTACAGCTGACAATTTATCCCTTGATTTATTGGGCTATTTAATTTTTCTCACAGTTCCTCCTATGTTTTGGTGAAAAGTATATGGTTTTTGCTCTGAAAAATATAATTGTATTGCTCAATATTTTTTTCCCAGTTTCAGGTATCATTTAAGTTGTACAGACTATGAGTATGAGGGAGTCTGTATACTATGTATATGAGAGTAGGGTGTTTTCCTCTGTCATGTTGGCAGTACTCACTCAGCTCTGTTGAAGACAAGGGTACGAGAACAGAATCAGAGTTGTAGGGGCTGGAAGGACCTCCAGAGATCAGCAAATCCCAACCCCTTCCCCCTGCAAAGCAAGCTTCCTACAGGAGGTTGCACAGGTAGTTATCCAGGCTGGTCTTGAATATCTCCAGAGAAGGAGAATCCACAACCTCCCTGGGCAGCCTGTTCCAGCGCTCCGTCACTCTCACTGTGAAAAAGCCTTGTGCATATTTGTGCAGTACACAGCTGTCTGTCTTCTAGATAGGTTCTGTGCACAGATGAATCTGTTGTTCCATTTGATCATTATATTTTTTTCAGTCTTCTAATGACACAAATATATTTATGACATTTTGCAATACTACAAACATGAAGTTCACGGGTCTTCTTTTGTTCTGTGGAATTGAGTTTTACCTCCAAAATCTCTCTTCTCTTATGGCTGGCTATTTTTTCTCAAGATTTTCCAGTATTAAAGGCAAAAAGTAAGGAACATGAAGGCTAGATGTGAAGAAGAGCTGTGATAAGAGGAATGGAAAGAGGAGGAGTTTCATTGAATTTAAATAGTTTCAGTTCTGAGTGTGTTGCAGGATATGGCAGCTTTTTTTTTTTTAAATTGCAGATTAGTACCTGTATATTACTGTACTTGTAAATGTTTTTTATGAAAAAAAGAAGCAGCATTTCCAACTATGTTGACCTGAGAGTAGCTCCTGGCTATTCTTAAGTACAAATATATATTCATAAAGAAAATACTTCCATTTCCTGAGTTACTTTTTATATAGCCAAGAAGTAGAACTCAGTGAGAAATTTTAATACTCTCTTAAACTTGTTTTATAGTAACATGCAATATTTAAAAATGATATTTTAATATTAATATATTGATATTAGAAAGTATTTCCAACAGTAGTTACACTACATTTATTTTCTGCTGACATAATATAAAACTTTAAATATGAAGGTAAAAATAGTTGAAACTAAAATTTTTGAATTGTCCTGAATAGAAATACTGAACAGAGATAAAGTCTGGAACAATTACTGCATTTTGAAGATAAATACGGTAAATAGAGGTTTTAGCTTTATTATCATGTTATTAAATATTTCATCATATCTTTCTGTCAGGAGAACATTGAAGAATGGGGGAGAGGTGATTTTTCTACTCCATATATCAGGAAACATTTAGATACTGTACTAAGGGATGTGGTTTAATGGGAGCTATTGGTGATAGGCAGATGGTTGAACTGGATGATCTTGCAGGTCTTTTCCAACCTTGGTGATTCTAAGGTTTTATGATTCTATGTCAGTTATGCACATATGCTTTTTAATTCTTTTTTGTTCTTAGATGGCAGAAATTGCCCCTCTCAGAAAATACTCTGTAGATTAACATTCCTTTGGAGGTATTTGGGGAAAAAAGCTTTGAAACATTTGCCAAAGTAGAACTATCAGGGACACCAGATTTGCAAGTAAGGTATATTCATGGCCATTTTGCAAGGATGTCTGTTTAATTTAAAAAGTGAAAATAAAAACACAAACTTCTCAATGCAGAGTGAAATTCTGATATAGTTTTCTGGAGAAAAAAAGTTTTAATTGCTATCCAGTCTCTTTTAGTGTAATAGGTCTATTAAAACAGTGAATGCGATTGAGTAACTTCTTGCTGCTGTCTGTAGATCTATTCAAAATGTAGTCCTCAAGGGTTCTCTAGCACTTCCTAAAATAATTTTTGTGTGACATTTTACCTTTTAAATGTTATCTCTTTTTTTAAAAAAAGAGAATTCCTGAGTCTTCATAAGATCAGCAATAGAGTTCTGAGAAGGAACATTTGAGATCCACATGTACCATCTGCCGGTGTGACTGAATGTACGTAACACTTGGGAAATGCTGTGAGACAGTCTTTCTTTCAGTAGCAGTCACTTAGAGATTGGTGCCTTAAGGCTATCATTGCTTATTTAATTCTGCTCAGACTTCTGTGGTCTGGAAATTAAGGTAGAATTCTTGTAAAGGACAGATTTCACTGAGACTGCTGCTGTTTTTACTTCTCTAGAAAAATGAGACTCTTCATAATAGTGTGGTAATACACTAAGTGATGCTGTCCTGTTTTGTTACAGACATTAAAATATGACAAATAGCCTTTTAAATTCTTGATTTTTTTCAAATAATCTTTATGTAATGCAATTAAATGAGTTCTGAATGAAATGATAGTAATACTAAACTGAAGGGCTTCAAATGTCGCTGAAACTCTTCCACATTGCATTACCCTGTACATACTGTTTGCTTTTATTACAAAGTCACAATAAGCAAGGAGAGTAGATAAACTTATCAAGTAAATCATTCCTACAAATTATTGACAGTGACATTTGTGATCATATTTTGGTCCTTTTTCTCATCAGTTCTGTTTAAATATGCAGGGAGAGATACGTTGTTGAAGACACACACAAAAACCAAACAAAAAGCCTGCCACACACATAAATAAAACTGTGTTAATTTTTCCTGTATCGAAGGAATTAATATGAAATGCCTATAGAAAGGGTCGTACACTTGTGTGAATGGTTTCTCCTGTCTTCCAGAATGTTTTCCTGCTCATCTAGAGCTGAGAGGAGATTTGTATGATTGTGTACACGTGAACTTAAATGTGTGTGTATACATATATGAAAACAGCAGCATGAGAACAGCAAGATTAGTAGACCAAAGCCTAACTGAAGAACGATGTAATATTGTTTTGTATTCCCTATGTGTCTAAACTGGGAAGTGTTCAGCATTTCCTTAAGTTGGTAAACATTCACTTGTGCTAATGGACCACAAAAAAACTGCTTTATTTTTAATTCATTTCTAAGCAATTGTGTATGAAAAAAAGAATTTGAAAGCATCTTAACCAGATTCTGACGTGGTTTCCATTACACCATATAGATGAAGCCTCCTCAAAAAAAAAAAAAAAAAAAACAATATTAAAAACAGCAAGGATGGTGTCAGAGATGTGATATAGTTCATGTGCAAGGAAAGACTGAACAGATTGTTTGGAAAATGTTGTCTAACAAGCAGTGTTACAGCTGTATTTTAGGTAAAAATATGGTAATAATTAATAATACACAGTTCGGCTTTTTTTAGCATTTTAAAGGATAACTGTTTTACCTGGTGAAATAATACACTGTACCAGTCAATGATAAAGGAAAAAATGATAGTGTACTCCTGTATTCAAAACTGCTGCTGCAAGCAGCTAATGTGTAGACCCACCCTAGAAAGCTCAAAAAATAGAAGCTTAGTACTCCAAACCACTTCTACTTCAAGGAATATTTATCAAAATTCTATCTGATGAAATAACAGAATAAAGTTGCTGGAAAGGCATTCTGAATACAAATCACTGTTTGTTCTGGGGACTTTCTCACTCTTCTGTTTAATTCTGCAACAACAATCTGCCTGTGCTTCATGTCCTCACTAATGTCTGGTTCACAGACTTTTTTCCATTGGTAACTTCTGCTGTGGCAGAAGTTTAAAGATGGGAAGAACTCTATATGTGCATGCTTTACCAAGTAATGAATGGTCTTTTTTGCCTTAAATTTCAACTGCAAATCTCACTGGCTTTGTGTAGTTTACATGGGTGAGACTTGAAAGCATGGTTTGGAACTTAATTGGACTGTGTGCTCAGGAATGCGTTTCCTGTAATGCACTTAACATGCTTCAAATCCAGTTTCACAGAGATGCCTTTGGGACTTTATGAAGAATAACAGGGAGGTCTGAAAGTAAATTTGTTAATGTCTGTGTGCAACTGAGTTGGAATTAAAGAGCAAATCAATTTATATGTGCTTGCTATTGTAAAGAATAGTGTTTTCAGTTTTAAATACTTTGATATGCACGCTTACCAGTGCAGTAGAACTCAACTTTGATTGTATTTTTATTCAAAGCAATTAGAGTTTCAAAGTGTTTGTGATTCAACATAATAAAATAGGGACATTTATAAAGCTCTACCTGATTATTTGTAAGCTTTTTTCATTGTTGAAGCCAAGCTTTCCTGATGATTTCATGTATAAACATCAGGGGTTTTTTTGTTTGTTTTAAATTGTCTCTGTTACACAAGAAAATACCATATTTTATTTTAAAAGAACTTATCAGTGAGCTGAACTACTTGGTATGAAATACAGCAGTCCCATGATAATTATTTAACATCTCCATTGTACTATCGATTAGGAGTTAAATAGGTCAGGCCTTAGTGTACTGTGGAAGCATATAAAATGTGACATTGCTTGCTTCCAAGATTTTATAGTCTGGAAGGCAACACCTACTAAGTGGATAAAGGAGATGAGGAATGAGAGGAGACGGGGTGGAGAGAACCCTGAACCCTCAAGGCTGTGTGATGTTCATATCTTTTTAAATGAAGTTATCAAAGCATACCAAGAATAATGTTTCACCTATGTGGTCTAAGGGTTATTGCATGCTTACTATGGAAAATAGGTGCTAGATAAATATAAACAGAAAGTAATGTGCTGGCCAGTGGAGATGTCATAATGATGTAGTCAGACCTGATTTAGTTAATCCTGACGCCAAGGCTGATAAATATAAGAAAGGGAAATTTGTATTAAATAGTGGTCATTACAGAAGCATTAATTTCAGAGCAGTGGAACTGGCTGTAGGCTACCCAACCCCTTTATGTTTTATCTGAAAACAAAACAGGAACTTCCCTACGAATATTATTGTCTGAAGTCCAGATGTGGTTACACTCCTTTGTCAGCTACTTAACAGGTTCTACTGCCTGTTTTTTCCTCTTGACAGTTTTTCTGAGACCCTGCAAAGGGTGAAAGAAAATTGTAGATTTAGACAAAAAAGAAGAAAAAAACTTGAAATATTTACTGTCAGAAAATGCCCATCACAGAAAATTGATAGGAAAGTTCTGGAATGCTTTATCTTGAGAAAGAGGATTTTGTTGGATGAAGATGAAGGGTTTTATTTTGGCTTCTTGCTGTGTTTCTGTCATGGCTTTGTGATTTTTGGTTTTCGGTATTCCACATCATAAAATCATGTAGTGCACTGGGAGTTCAAGTGTTAAAGCTCCAATTCCAGATATCTGTTCCTGTGCATCACGGAAGTCATGGGATCTGGCCCTTCCTGGTTGGGCAGTCACTTACAACCTTGCAGTGGGTGTTCAAGCGTGCTTTCCTAGCTCTGTACCAAGATTTTCAGGTTTGACTTGGTCTCAGGAACTCTTTTTTATTTTGAGTTATTAGTCTCAATTAGATTGTATTATCTAATTATATTATAATTATAGTGTGTTATCTTGCATTCCGATATCATAGTAAAATAAGTTTTCCTCTATAGATCGTTGCTGCTATTTTTTTCTTCCTTGAGCCCAGCTCCCATCTCCCTATCCCTTTTCCTTCCCATTTTGTAGGGCTAGGGGAGGCCCTGGGGCCTGTCATGGGCATAGATAGATCTAGTTAACTCTGTGACTGTTTCTTTCATGAGTAAGGGAATTTCCAAGCCATATGAATTCTACTGCTTAAAAAAAAATACTCAGGTTTGATAATCTCTAGGAATAGAGGTGTATAGAATGTAATTAGGAAAAAAAAAAAAAAAAAAAGCAGAACTTATTTTTTCTATTCTTTAGAATAGAATCATAGAATTTCTCAGGAAGAGACTACCTCTGTACCAGTGGTAGTTTCCCTGGAAGTAAATAGGATTTATTACTTTTGGAGTGCCCTGACCTTCGTACTTAGACAGTTTTCAAGGTAAGACAAAACCAGTGTTAGGATTCAGACAAGGTGTTTCCAATATACAGAAGAAAATAATGAATGCTCCTTACAAAACACTTAAATAACCTTAGCTTCTTTATTATAAACAAATCTGATCAAATGTTAAAAGAAAAATGAATTCTAAGATATTTCAGAGCATTTCTTATGAGTAGACTAGAACAAGTTAACTCAGTTCTTCAGAGGCTGAGATGGTAATTGATTGTTATAAATGCCAGGCAGTCAAAACCTGGAAGCAAAAAAAAAATATCGAATGTTTAAAAGAGACAGGAAGGAAATGAGCCATAGCTTGAGGATATGTAGCAGTAAGGCTGGTTCTGTCCCAGGTGCTTGGGAGATGGTGATGGGAGACAGCTGCATTCTCCAGCACAGCTCTCATTTTTAACGAATGCTTCCCTGAAACAAGTAAGGCATAAGCTGGACTTATGCTTTTCAATTGTCTCAGAAATTAAGTCCTGGAATAATCAATGAATTAGGACCAAAATACTCATTACAAAATGGTAAGTAGCTCGTTACAATATGAGAGTCCATAAGTTTATGATGTGATTGCTTATGACGTGGACAACTGACTGAGGTTCCTTTCTCATGCTTCTATGAAGGAGAGGCTGAAGGCAATTTCAAGCCTGTGTTTGTTTTTACCCTATACAACAGTTTCATTACATTTAGCTAGTGTGTTACAGCCAATGTAACAAGAGATGAATAGGAAAGGATTGAGTTGCAAAACAGGAGTGTAACTACAGTTGGCAGAAACAATGCTTTCATTATTCATATAATTTCCACATCTTTGAAGAAGAAAAATAATTCTTATGCTTAAGAAAATAGGTAACATAGTAGAACGGTAAGAAAAACCTGAATGAGATAAAAGAGGAGAGTTCAAAGTATTGTCAGGATGTCCCTGGAAATAAGAGACCTCTGAGAAGGGCTAGAGTCAATGAGAGCAAGTAGCCAACTATTAGCTAGAAAGTATGATTGAGAAAAGAATTTTGCCCAGCTCTGCTCTTTAATGTTGGCTGATGTAAGACAACTTCCTGTGTTAATTGATGCAGTACATAAAATCTTGTTGGCTGCAGTTGGTCACTATTTCAACTTAAACAGCATAAACTGTTACCTATTATTTTCTGTATCGCAATCAAGTACTAATATATATATATATATATATATATATCATCAGATGCTTTTACTTAACTTTTTAGTGAACCTTTGTTTCCCTTTCTATAACTCCCTTCTAAATGTCTCCACTGGAGAAATCTATATACTTTCCCTATAGCTATCTTTTGGCAATTAGTCACTTGAAGAGTTTGTTCTGATTTTTTTGTTTCAACAGTTTTTGCCATTAAAGTGACCCTTGTTAGTTCATCCTTTTCACTTACAGTATGTATTTTCTTGCTTTAAAATACACTTCAGAAATTTCTCTGTGAGGTTTCATGCAGCTTTTGTACAACATAATCTTAAACTAATTTTTACAACTTGTTAGTTCATTAAATGTACATCTTCAACCCTGACAGTCATGAGCAGAACATTCAGAATGAGTGTATAAGAGTTCTATATCACAAGCATATCAATCATGTTGCTTTAAACTTTGATTCAGATAGTAGAATATGGAAATGAGTTTCTGAAGAGGCACTGGTGTGAAAGTCTTGTGTTATCAGTATTATTACTATGCTTTTATAGAAGCTAAATAGATGCATGCAGATACATTAACAAATCTTCATCTGTTTTTTAATGTTCTTCCATTTTCTGATGAAATTTCCAAAATGCCAACTTCCTACTGTAAAATACTGCAAATTTATGGGATTCTGTATTATGATTCATAACGAGTAACATTTTTCTTTCTGTGTAGAGTCCCTTGCATTTGAAGAGAGGTAGATATTTAAGAGAAAAAAAATCATCATCTTAAGGGGAAAAAAAATGTTTGGTGTAAAATCAGCATAAAGAATTAAGTAAAATAATTATGTAAACTAATCTATTTTTTTTAAGTTAAAAAAAAAAAACACAGTTCTTATACTTCAGTATCATTGCCACTTTTTTCATCATGAAGGCTGAAATTTTGCTTTTTTTCTAACTCAGTATTTTTTAGTATTTTAAAAATATGACCCATGTTATGGTATTCCTAAATCTAATACATTATTTTCCACGATGAATAATATATCCTTATATGTATGTATATCTGCAGATAATATTTTTCTAAAGTAATGCCTGAAGTCAGGTTAACCAGAAATTTGAATTGTTGTATTGAACTTGCTAATCATAAGGATTTTCTTTTATGTCCTTAACAACTTTCAAATAGCTCAGGCACTCAACTTCTTCTCAGAAATTAGTCTCTGAAAAAGAAGGCAGTATTATTTAGTTAATGTAGATAGATGAAATATTTTCTATATATGTAAGTTGCTCCATAAGTAATGCCTCCTATTGTTTTCCCTGAAAACTACATCAGATAGGTGAAAAGTAACAGTATTTAGTAGAAAAAAAATCAGCTACAAAACACTATTTTTCAGTACAACAGTTATCAAAACTTGCTATGCGTTTTTTTGCCAGCTATGAGCAAGAGCCTGCATGCCATTCTTATAAAAATCTGTACCAGTGTAGGTGACCCACTGCCACTGTTGCCACTGCTGAAATGCGCCACCCGCTGCCTCGGTGTCTTCACATCCACTACTTGGTTTCCATAAATGTTCAGCAAGTGTTCATGAATTTCAGTAGGTGCCATTTCTTTCTGCGTGAAGAAATTAGTGACACTCCTTTGCTTCACCTACACTTGAATGTCATATCCCATTTTGTCAGAGTGCCCCTCTGCTGCCATCTATTGCATGGCAGCAAAATGTAATGGAATATTGTCAGGAAGGTTCAACCTCTACTGTCACTCTGCCAACATCTGCTTCTGATCTGATGGACCAACAGAAAAAATAGGAGGCATTTCTTTAAGGAAAACCCTAATAAATTAAGGCAAGCTTGTAGAGAGGCAAAAATTCATCTGTAGGTGCAAATATTTGTTAAGGTGTTCCCTAGAGGCAGTTATTGAAATTGAGGAGACAGTCATAACTTCATAGTTATAACATACTTCACAGACAATTCATTAACTCAAAATAAGATATGTTGATCCCATTATTCACTCTAATTGATTTTCTGAGCTATAAAAAGGGTTTGAATTAAGGAGTTGTTATAATATATTCAAAGTAATGTATTTACAATGGAATTCCTAGGTTGCAGCCTGAACCAATAAATGGTGAGTCCTTGGAGGCAGGTAGAGCCTAGATCCACTCTTCCTCTCTTCCCACCTCAGTGGTGCTTCCAGGAGAGTGTATGCAGTTGGAGTCTGTGCAGGTTTTCCCCCCCCACATCCTCTTTCCAGTGTGCCAGAGTTTGAACTGTGGAAGGCTGCACACTTTTTTTTTTCAACTGTGTAAGCTCACTTTTTTTTTCCAGGCTGTTGCTGGGAGGGGTGAATTGAGTCCTCTGTCTTTGATATCTTGTTCTCTGGCACCTGTGTCTCAAAGGCTCTGTCATCACCTTTGCTTGTCTTACAGTATTCTAATTGCAAAGAACAATTGAAATAGTTTCTTTGTTAACATTTGATCTAAGTCAGTCTATTTACATGTATATGATTTCAAACATTCATAATATTACCAATACATATCTATCCTACTTAGAATAACATAAATTCAGATCATGCACTATAATTTTTTGTTCTTAGACCAGGTGAATGCAATTCAATAATTTACAGTTTTTAAAGTGCCAAGAGTAGGCAAGAACTTGATAGTTTCTTGAAAAGAAGTTACTCATTTTTTTCACTGGAATTTGTATTTATTTGGTAAAAATAAGTCAGTCCTAACTGCTTTTAATTGAATTATTCTCACCTTCTCCTGTTTCTTTTTCCTTCTGTTACTAAATAATGACTTAGAAATGCTAGGTGAAAAAAGCAGCGAGGCTTAATTCACGCATGAAAATATATGTACCAGAGGAGAAGTTCTGTTTTGTTAACATAGTCTGCACTGCTTTGAGAAGCTTAGGAATAAATATGCAGCAATTAATTTGAAGAAAAAACAAGGTTGGAAGTATTCATAGTCCAGTGTGATTGGAGGGCTGTTCTATTTCCAGTGACAGTGTCTGCTGGGATGATCATAATTCCATCTGCGGTATCACCAAAGACTTTAAATCTTCACGTTCAAGGTTCTTACAGATGTCTTTACCTCATTACGTGGCTACTGGGGGAATGTCTCATCTGCTGTACTTGCAACCGGGTATGCCTTTAACAAGCAATCTGGCATTAGCCTTCTGTTTCTACCACTGGAAAGAACAGATTTGTTATATATCATTGATACTGTTAATTACACTGATGTGCTAGGCATCATTAAAGCTCAGAGTGCTGAAAGGCAGCATATCAGGAGGATTTATTTTTACTTAAGTGAAGTACTTTATTCCTTATCTTCCACATATCATAGCATAGCTTCCTCGAGGATGTGTTCCATGAACTTCCCAACAGAGGTGTGAGGCTGATAGGCTTGTCCTTTCTACCCTTCTTTAAAACTGGGTGCAACATTGCCTTTTTTTTTTTTGTAGCACCCTGTCCCTCTAGCCTTGTTATGTTATCCTACACCTTATCTTGGGCAGGCTCAGTATTACAACCCTTCCCTTCCAAATCCAGTTAAAATCCCTGCCAACGTGCTCTGCTAGCTTTTCCCAAGGGCCCTCTATGATAGAGGTGAAACCCATATAAAACTTGTTGAAAAACCCTCAATTATGGTGGTGGAAGGTACCTCAAAGGCAAGTGTTTATAGATTGGATCCTTCCATTTCTTTCATTGTTCTTACCCACTACGTGAAATAGAGAAGTTGGCCTGTGCTCTTGATTCTTTCAGCAGACATTTCAAGACTGTGAAGTCCCTTTTGATGGCCTTTGAACCACACAGTTGCCTCAATCCTCATTTCTGCCCCTCCCCCCCTTCAATTAATAGCAATAATGGGTGAGGATATGTTGAAGGGAGTCTGCCTGACATATTGGTTGTTCAGTTCCCCCCCTTCTCCAATTTCCTTTGCCTTCTATAGTCAGAAATGTCTTGGAAGAAAGAGACTAGAGCTCCCCTCAACTTCAGAATGTTTTAAAAACCCTGACTTTAATGAGAAACCTCATTCAGAATCTAAGGTGCGTTTGTAAGAGATCTCTCTTACAGAGGCAGAATGTGAGAGTTGATAATAGATATCATACACTTCATAGATGGAGATGGTTTTATAGCTCTGCTATGCCTCGGCAGTCTTCTGGATTAGAACATGTGACGTTTCTTGGTAATGAAGTAGGAAACTATGGGGAGAACAGTTCAGGAAACCTAAAGAAAAAAGTGTATAAAGGTGTCTAGGAGCTAATGTGAGCATTTCATTTTATATATCTCATATGTTACAAAATGCACTTAGTGTACATTTATATGATTAACTTTTTTGATAGGTTGATTTGGAGAAAAAAGTGGATTTTATTTTAAGATCACTATTTTCTTTTCCTTTCAGATATTACTGGTGTAATTTATACATAAAACTATCCCAACCACATTGATGGTGTTTAAATTTGTTGAAGTGCACAAGGTAGAAGTCTATCCTGTAACCAAGTCTGTATTTTGAGAAGGAGATTTCTGCCTCCGGTGCGTATTAATTATATTAGTTGGACTGTTATAGGGGAAAAAAAAAAAAAAAGAACAGCATGAATCCAATTAACAGGCAAAGAAAGATATTCAGGGTGAAAACTTACCAGAGTTTCATGAGAATAAAAACAGGCTGTAAATACAGTGGACAAAAGAAACTGCAGAAAGTACAACCAGATGTAGTTCTATTTTAAATTCAAAAGTTTACATTAACAATCTGGAGAATACAGTGTTTCATAGAATATGCTCAGTAGGAAAGGGCCTGCAGGAACCACTGAGTTCAACTCCTGGCTCTATAGAGCACCATGTGAAATTCAATCCTGCGACTGAAGAGCATTGTCCAAATGCTGCTTGAACTCTGGCAGCTCTATGGTTCTAACTGCTGCCCTGGGGAGCCTATTCCAGTGCCCAACCACTGCTCATGAGGGATCTCTTCCTAACACTCACCTGACCCTCTGCTGATGCAGCTCCATGCCATTCCCTCAGGATTTGTTGATGATTTCACAGAGCAGAGCTCAGTGCTGCCCTTCTGCTCCCCTTGTGATGAGCTGTAGGCTGCCCCATCCCTAGAGGCGTTCATGGCCAGGTTGGATGGGGCCCTGGGCAGCCTGGTCTGGTATTAAATGTGGAGGTTGGTGGCCTTGCATGTGGCAGGGGAGTTGGAGATTAGTGATCCTTGAGGTCCCTTCCAACCCAGGCCATTCTGTGATGAGGCAGGCCTCCTCTGCTCTGGGCTGAAAAAATCCAGTGACCTCAGCTGCTCCTTCTCCATCTCGTCCCCTGGATTTCACGATCTTTGTAGACCTCCTTTGGACACTCCAATAATTTCACGTCCTTACATTGTGGCACGCATAACTGCACACAGTGCTTAAGGTGAGGCTACACAAGCACAGAGTGGGACAACTCCTTCCCTCAACCTGCACCTGATTTGGACCATGCTATGGTTGCCCCTTCTGACTTCCAGGGGATCCTGTTGACTCATATTCAACTTGCCACTAACCAGAACTGCAGTTCCTTTCCTGTAGACCTGTTGAACTTTTTTTAAGAAATGTTCCTTTAGACCTAACAGTAACTTGTTCTTGTGCACTTAGTAAAATGAGATACTAGCATATGGATTTGCTGTGTCATTTTCTACTCTGATCAGCCTCCTTGACTAGTAAACATGATCATAGTAAGTTCTATGTAAAAAAAATTGTTACCAACTAGGTCCTTCGCTCTAAAGAAGCATTCTCTTAACAGGATAACTTTCTTATGGTTTTGTTTGGCTTTTTTCTTTTTTAATTAAGAAGGTGTTGAGATGTGTGTGGGTAGGCTGTGTGTGTATTCTGTTACAACAGCATTTGTGTGCAAACGCCTGCTATATTTCTCTTAGAGAAAATTGTCATAAGAAATAAAACATTTGAAATCTATATAAAAAATTAAAAAGTTATAACGTTATTTGTAAATATATATACTTATATAAAATAGAGAAATTTATATAGTAGAGAACAAATTACAGGTACTGCTGTTTTTTCCCTCCTCTTTTGAATGAATTAGACATAGTTCTGATGTTTAGTAAGTGCATGTAGTATTATACAGGAAGAAATTTCTATTAATGTATATTTATCTCAATCTGAAGATTGCTATTTCTTATCACATGCATAAGCGTAACAATGTTTTACTTAAAATCTGAAGTTTTCTGTTTCTTCAAGAAGCTGTAATTCTATTAATACTTTATAATGGAATATTGTCACATAGAAAACATTTAAGAATGCAAGCCAATGCCAGCCAGGACTTCCTGATATTTACATGGTATTCACATTTGATACATAGTTTGATTGGTAGCTTTTCTTTGAGTAGCTGTAAAATAAATAGCTTATATATGCATTGCCTTCGGAGATTGTCCAGACACAGATATTATACAGAGCAACCAAAAGCCTAGACTCTTTCTTTCTTCATTAACTTACTTAAGCCCAGATCACATAACTTATTTATTGATTCAACCTTAGTTTGTAAGGAAGATCTTTAAGATCTTTAGGAGTTAAAGACTCTTAAGATCTCTAGATCTCCTGCAACCATATTATGCATGAAGAGGAAAAAAGAAATTTTGGCTGAACTTTCCCAAAGTCAGTTAGGGCCTTGAAACGTAAATTAATTCAGGGTAGCATTCATGCAAGGATGAGTTTAATGTTTTAAAGAAAAATTCTTGTTTTAAATTAATTAAATTAATTGCAAGTTTTTATTTCCTTTAACGCCTGTTGCTTTTTAGATCTTGAAGGTAGAATATATAGACTTATTTGCAGAATTCTAGACAAACACTTAGTCAATATTTATCGGTTACTTCTAATCTATAACCACATATTTGTAAACTATCTTAATCATTGAAAGCAGTGCTTCATTATCAAAAAAGTTGGTTTTGAATGAGAATCAAGCAGTCTGTTTTAAATATCTTTTTTTTTTTTTGCCAGGTTTCTGGAAATAATTTCACTGGTATGTAAATTATATATATATCCCTAAACTTCTTTACTGCCCAAAAATCTAAATCTCCAAACCTAAGTATGGAACTTTAAAATAAATAAATAAATAATCTTTCTGGTTTTCAAAGTAATATTTTCATATTTATTCATTTTATTCTTCTCACTTTTGAATTAGATATACAGATTCAATCTTTTCATGCCTGTATCCGAAACCATGCAGTAAAGCAACTTCTATCATAAGGAATTTTCCTTTCAAAAAATATGAATTAATTCAAATCTGAATAAATTTATAGAAACCCTACAGGGATATGTACAAGTCATAAATGATCACACCAGTTCCTCCTGTTCTTAAAGTCTATGAATCTTGAAATCTGAAAACCTAGCTTAAAAATAAGGAAGTCTCACAAATAATCCTCAATAAAACTCCCAAGTATAACTACACTGATATAAAATTGAGCTATATAACCCTAGTGGCAGATTTCTGAGAAGAGTTGTACATGACTGCTAGTTAGGCAGGTATTTCTAGTTGAGTGCTACGATAAGAGATTCACTGTGCTACTAGTTGCAGTTGAATTCATTTTGTGTTGGTTTTTTTTTGTTTTTGTTTAAAATAAAAGCTTTCTGTATGCAGTTATACAACTTTTTGAGCCTTTTCCTCTGTTATGCTGTCACGGCTTTGTGATTTTTGGTTATTGGTATCTCACATCATAACATCATGTATTGCACTGGGAGTTTAAAGAGTTAATGCTCCAATTCTGGGTACCTGTCCCAGTAGAGAAGAACTACATCTGCCAGAGGACTGTTTGCTGTTGTGTTGCCATTTTCCACTCAGAGGGAAAGATAAAAAACAGTTCATAGATCACCAGACCTCCCTTTTTTTGACCTTCCAGCTTGTCTCTGCTCCCAGCTGTATCACCTCAGCTTACTTAGAGCAAGGCCTTCGGTTTTCGGACATTCTCAATTAATTTATTATCTTCAATTCCAACTGTATCGTATTATACAGTATTATAGTGTGTTATCTTGCATTCTGATATCTTACTTAGTAGTTTGTTTCTCCCCAGATTGTTTGTTGTTAGGCTTATTTCCCTACCCTTTTCCCTTTCCCATGGTGTGGGTCCATGGGTCCCCCCATCCTGCTAGTCGTGAAACTGGGCCAAACCAGCCCATACACTGTTGACAACTGCTAAAAAATTTTGGTCTCTGTAGGAGTCATGGTTAGATATAATAGTGTTTCTGTTTTTTGAAGAAAAATGTGTTTTTTCTAACAGTTGTTTTGTTTCCTTTCTTTGCCTGTTACTTCGAATGATAGTTAAAACTGCTCTGAGATTGTGTTAATTAGGAGAATGTTGGTTATAGGCAGAAGATATCTGAAGTAGAGATACACTTGCCAGATCTAACATAACTGAAATGATAGATAATGCTATTTCATATATTGGAAGATACTACATATTCAATGATATTTTGGACATATGGGAAAAGTGAGCCAGATTGAAGATAGACGTATTGAACTATTGACATAATTATATCCTGTTGTATTACGCTGTTCAGAGAAACTGGGCTGACGTTGTAGATCCATGGCTTTACAGAACTCATATATTTCTCTTCTTTAATTTCAAGTTGCTACTTTTTATCATAACTACATGCCAAATAGGAAGAGAAACAATCTTAGTAAGAAAGATGACTGTCTCTTGTTCATCACATGTTGAGGAGAGTTTTGTAATGGTGTTTTAGAAACCACTATTCATCCTCTTTATTTTGTTTATTTGACTTAAGATTTAGGTGATCCATCTGCGTTACTGAGATTTCTGTAATCTGAACTGCATTTTTTATAATGTTTAGACTACTGTGTTGCCTTTCATCATGCTGTACTTCTGTTGTGTTCTCTGGCCGGTTTATTCGTAACATACCACTATAGAGCTTTCATTCCACTTGTACTGAAAAATATCACAAGAAAAAAAAAGAAAAAACTCTCAAGCGGTGTTTAGATCTGAGACCAAGGACAAGCTCTCTAATGAATGACAGATGAAAGACATGATCTGTATAAAAGTCTGTTACTGTCTTTGACTGGGATGTCCAATTGTGAGACAAAATCTTTCCAAGGAATTAGCAATACCCTACCTGCAGGACTGCATTTAAACTGCTTCACCCCACAGTGATCAAATGATTGCTGATGGAGAATTATTAATGGGATCATTGCCACAGATTCATTTCAGTTAACCTTTAGTTTGAAGATACAAAAGGGAAAACACTTCACCATAAGGACAGTCACAGGCTGATGGTTCTTTTTAAAAGCAGGTTAATCATACTGCCACATCTTAAAAACAGAGCTCAAGGGGAAAATATTTCTGCTTTGAGGAAATACAATCCATTCTTTCAGCCAATTTTCTATAGGGAAAAAAAATGAGATGAGTAATAAAACCTGGGTGTTTATGATAATCAAAATTCAACTACCATTTCAAAAAATGGTTTGAAACCAGTGGAAATTTATGTAAAAAGATTATCATATGCTGATTATAAAAATATAATTTAATTATGCATTTGATTTATATGGTCATTATGAAAATACGCTAACGTGACATTGTATTCATAATGGGATGTATATCTTACTTGGAAAATTAAAAGCTACTTTGAAAAAACTAAAAGACTTTTAAGTATGAAAATATAGTCCGTGTTTATGTGCTAGCAGCATTTCTACATATATGAAATAGGGAATGGGTGACTGCATGTCTATTCTTCCGATCTTGATATCATGCAAGACTAAAGAGTAAATTTTAATGGAAAGAATAATTAAGAAGAAAGATGAGATAACATTATGTGGGCTTGACAGAATGCATCTAATGTATTGAAAAAATAAAAGGTGGCATTGATATAACTCTGAGTTATTAATGGTATTCGGCCATAGAAAAGCCAAATGCAGACTTTGGAAATCTTGTTTCCCATGTTGAGGGCTGTGTTCATGTTAAATTCACAACTTGGCCTCTGTTACCATAATGAGAATATTTTCATTTGCAATTTGGAAGGGGATACTTAGCATAGGCCCACATATGCCTAAAAAATAAATGGCAAAAATACATGCATACACAAAAATCAGTTACCTTGATGACTTATTTCTTCCAGTAAGAGAGAATATGATAAAAAACTATTTGCTTGAGGTAATTGCCAGTTATAAAACACAGCCTGAAGATTATACAAGGTCTAAGGAGATATGCAAAGTACCTTAAATTGAGTAGAAGAAAACTTAGATGAAATGTCAGGAATCAATTCTTAATCAAGTTTCAATTTTTTTTTCCTAGTGGATCGCAACTATAGCTTTCCCTTTGGTATTTCTGAACAAAGCACTCACATATTTGCTGTAGAGAGCAATTTTATATTTTCAGGGTCATGTACAATGTGATCTAATAAGCTTTTTCTCATCACTGATTTCTTATTGTGGTATATCAATCTGGTGATTTGGAAAATTGAAAATAGAATTGCAAACAAGATAAATACTTGCGTTGAATTTGATTCATATTTTTGCTATTACTGCTCATGATATATGTTTAATTATGTTCTTGTGCATCTGCTGAGAATTATACTTCTCTTTCAAGTATATCAATAAGGTGTTGACCTGTATCAATCACAGAATATTCAGACAGTTGTTTAAGGTAGAAGGAGATGAAATACCTTAAGGAAAGAAGCCTCTCACCATGTCAAGAAATAAATATTTGTATCTCTGTATTGTATGATAGCTGCTCTGAAAGTTATGCCTTCTATGTCATTGTTTGCCCATGATATCAGAGAAGAATGCTGGTAATATTGTGGAATATACCCAATAATATTTCCTTCCATTTTTTTGCCATGTGACAAATGGCAACAGAAGGGCAGTTTGACAAGACGAAGTCTGACATGGAAGTGCATATGAAGAAAAAATGTCATTAAATTCTTAGATACAGAAAAAATGTCAGCCATTGGCATTAATCAGTGGCTACTAAAAAGATTTCTGAATGTTTGTACAGGGAGGCAGCGGATGGTGTGTTGGTAACGATGATGTGAAATATAAGCCATGTTCTGACTACCCATGCCCAGCTGTACACCACAAAATGAAGAGTGTTTCATTCAGTCATCTGTGTGAATCATCAGATTACAACCTGGGAACAGTGTACAGAGCTTAATAGAAGCTTCAGTGCACTGGAAGTGACAGTGGCAATGTTGGAAATTGCAATGTTTTTTGCCAGGTGGGTCTCAGAAATTTTCACACAAGAAATGAAGGAACACTATATGTAAGTCTGAAGAACACCTATTCAATGGATACAAGCTGAAGTTCCTGCTTTGTACCATTAATAGTGATGTAGCACTCCTTCACCAATCAAAACGAAAGTCACAACAGTAGTCCATTGTGTAGCAGCATGTGAATTCCCATCAGAGAAAATGTCAAGACACAGCCCTCAGTAGGTGAAGTGATGTGTGCTGTCTTTTGACATGGGAGCAGAGTGATTGTTCTAGATTTCCCGTAACACCAACAAATCATCAGCTACATCATGACATCGACTAAGCTGAATGCTCAAAATCTGTGTCCATTTCTATTCAAATTATCTGAAGCAAAGTCGACCTTCACAACACTTTTCCTATCAGGTATGGGAGTAGGTTCTATAGAGAGACTATTTTGAATCTCCACATGGTTCCTGTGGTTTTTTTTTTAAATGGCCAGCGGTTACAGAGTTTACATGAAAGAAATCACACACAGCAGTTGGTTAAAAATGTAAAATGCTTTAGTTATTATCTGTTCTGAAGTGTCTTAAAAAGTCTTAATTTCAAGAAGGAGGCTGCTTAATGCTTTTTAACATTCAAGACTATTGAAGGATGCTCAAATTAGCAACCCATAAAGCAAAATAGTTCTAATCAGTTGTCATTTTGGAAAATCCTTTTGTATGTGTTATTTTAGGATCTCGGCAATAAAGAATGCATTTAAATGTGATCAGCTTTTAGGGGCAGGCAGAGTAATTGTTTTCATGCAGAAACTGTGAAAATATCTAGAGAATATAGATGGCACTATATGCTCAGAAACAGAAAATTGAGTATATGTGTATTTTATCTAGGATGAGAACAGAAAACAACTTCAGGTTGTTTTTTTTTTTTTTCAGAGCTGAAAAAAAATGAGGCTCAGGATGAATGCACCAGCAGTATCAAGAGCAATGGTTAGAGAAATAAGCACCTCAATCAGCTTGTTTGTGACAGTTTTAAAAATGCATTTTTCCTCAGAAGTAAAAAAAAAAAAAAAAAAAAAAAAAAGTGCTGTGCTTTCTATCACAGGAAGATTTCTTACTTTTGTTCAAAAGTCTTACTTTTCTTGTTTTCACTTGTCTATGTGACTCAATCCAGTTCTATGCTTGTGTTTCTGTCACTTATACTCTCATGAAATACTTCTGAAATATAGACTTTTGGCTTCTTTTGTGCTGACCACTTTTCCTCAAGCATTTTACTCAAGTGTCTTGCTTGGCTAACCAATTCATGGCTTCCATTAGAAGTTAAAAAAATTAATAATAATAATAATAAACGGGGGGGGGGGGAGGGCTGTTGAGAAAAGCATATAATAATCCAGGTGTTGTAAAAAAAAAAAAAAAACATTCCCTGCTAAGCATTAGTCAATTCTGATTACTTCTTCAAAGAGGTTATGTGTTATAGACAAACCCTAATATCAGAGGACCAACAGACTTTGGGAAACAATCTCTTTTGTTCTAGTATAAAGCAGCATAAACTATCCAGTGGATTAGAGCAGGTCATGCGCCCTACCTGTATTCAGAATTGTCGTGATTCTTAATGTTAGTTCTTCCTTTTTGTCCTCCCATGCCTTCTGAAGATGGAATACTTTTACTTTATCGCAAGTCCTCCTGGGTATATGTCAGCTCTCTAATTCATGTCTTGTCTCATATGTCAATTTTTATTAAGCTCATTTTTCTAAGCTCTTAGCTATGTTCTTTGTAGGAGCATTTTATGTATTTACAGGAGGTGTGGGATAGGCAGACACAATGAGAATGTTCTAATAAATCTAGTTCTTTTTTCTTTTTACCTTTTTAAAATACTAGCTTTTTCATTTTGAACTGCAGAAAATTATCCCAGTTAGAGAAAATAATTAGAATGCAACTATTCTGTCAATAGCTTCAGTGACTGAAGTTCAGACTGAAGTACTAATGGTTCTTAATTGTCTTGGTTAGTATCTGAAGACAGCTCTTCTTTGTCTCTCTAGTCAAAGTCCACCTCAGAATACAAAAGGTATTTTAATATGTGAAAGCCAAATATGTGTCTGAAAGATCTGTCTTTGGGGTAGTTGATAGTTTGGAACGCGAAGTAATTTAAATCCTGATAATGTGATGGAGGTAGCTACTGAGCTACCAGTTTTAACTGCAGCATATTTTATCCTTGTTTACAGCTCTCAGAAAAATAACTGAAGTTCGGTAGATGCGATTGGTTAAGGCTTGCTAGCCCGCCCATATTATGGAATCTATGCAAATTCTCTGGTGGCTTAGGCTTGAAGTCCTTGTTATAAATTTCTCAAGCTCTTCAGTTCTACAAAGAAAATAAGATTGTATAGACATGCATAGCTCAATTTCTTGGTATTCTCTTACTTGCATTAAATATGTTAAAAATTCCATTATTGCCATTTTTGGTGGTCAACTTAAGCCACCCACCCCTTTTGAATCTATTATATAGATAGAGGAAAAAAGCTTACGTATTGTATTCTTGTTAAGCTTGCCAACAGTGGTTAATACTGACTCTTAAATTGTTTTATATTGCCACTACACCTACTGATTCAACATGATAAAACTTTCATTAGTGTGTTTGTTGCTATCTGTCATGGATGTGAAGAAAACCATGAAAAAGATCCAGTTTTAAGAGTCGTGGTGTCTTCCTGTATTTGCAAACAAAAGAAAATAAGTTGTCAAGTATTCTCTTACATTTGGATAATTTGACTCAGATTTCCAGTTAGGTTTTCATGAATTCCATGAGTGCTGATGGAGGTCAGTGTCATGTTTTAATTATGTGGCAGAAAACACTGTTTATAAATTAAAAACCAATCATCTTCCCCCTTCCCTGAAGTATTAGAATTTCCCTGTTTTATGTGAAATTGAATAGTCAACGCAATGTCGTGTTTAATTTTGATAGGAGGGTTAATTTTCCTTTGTGCTATTTCTTACATTTTCAAATGCCAGTAAAATGTGAAAATCCACTTTAGAAATTGTCAGATAGGGTAGATTATGGATTAAAGATAATTAGCAAGTGGGAAGGCATGGGAAGAAATTTTTAATTCTAGTATGTGTACTTTCACTTTTATAAGCTTGATAGTGAATAAACATGTATACTTTTTGTTGTTTTGCATTAGTTTGTTGTCATACTGAGAGATTTGGTGTAATGGTGAAATTACTGCTAATGGAAGTCAAAACTGTCAAGAGTAAGTAGAAAACTTTAACTAGATTGTATAGATTTTGAGGGCTGTGCTACTTTTTTGGGAGCATTGAGAGAAGCTTTATTCTACTGTATTGAAGTTGATAGAGATCTTACAAGTACCTTCAGAAAGGTCTTCAATAAAGTCCCTGGATAAAAAAATATTTAAGAACAACCAACAGTTGACTGAGGTTCATTGCAGGACAACTAAAAAGTTAATGCGTTAACTGATTAGGTCACTTAATGTATATGTCCATTGTAAAAGAGAATAATAATATTATTTTCTTGCCACAGTCTAAAAGCATTATCTGTATATATATTGTGAGCGTTTTGATGAAAACATAAACATACAAACGCTAGTTCCTAGTAACTAGGAAGGGTGTATTAACTATGTAAAATCATGGTCATTATTGCATATGTCAAATCAAGTATTAGCTACTTAATTTTCCTGACTTGCTTCGAAAATCAGCTAGTAATTCTTTTTCCTGTGTAATATATACCAATAATTAGTGTTTGTACGCAGCACAGTTGAAGTAGTTTTATGAGTTGGACACAGATTATTTCAGTGGCTGTTTCTTCATCTAACATTGTCTTGAGCATGGCAGAGATGTCATCTGTTAAATAGGTTAATTATTCTACATTGTTTTCTACTGGGATAATTAAAACTTATCTACAGTTTGAACCACTGTAAGAATCTAAGTAAATACCAGTATTGGAATTAGCATTCAATCTGGAGACTTAAAAGTCCTTTTCAGAACTTCTTTTTTATATTTTACATTTTGGAATTCAGTCTTCAATTTAATGGGGAAAAAAAGTGCAAACCTATCAGCTGCAATGGATGCTTTATTTCTATTGGAAAATCAGGGAGCAAGGCAAATATCATTATCACAACTCTGGACTTTTCAAGAGAGCTGTTTTTGACCTATTCAGGGATGTGGTTGGTGGGAGAGAAGAGACATTCAGGACATTTAACTGGTTTTCTACTACAAGAATGGTCCATCTTTGGGGATTCGTAACTTGAATGGGAAGGGCCTTGTGCAACCTTTGCCAGTTCACCCTTGTTTTAACAGGAATATTAATCTATGTGACCTCCTTAGGTTCCTTTCAACCTCAACTAGTCTAAGATTTGCACGTCATCCTTAATACAGTTTCATTTCATTGCAGCTGATATTTCCAATGTCCATGGTACAATAGAATTTACTTAATTTGGTAAAATAGAATTTAATTTTGCATATGAGTCAAGTGCTATAGTGTATGTGGACAGTTGTATGTTAGTGAGCTTTAATGAAGCAGACAACTTAGTTTATTTTCTGAAGACTTTCCTTAATTTACATGTGATCTTTCTAGATATGTAGAATGTTCAGAAGCTGAACATTATATGACTTCTTTCTGGAATAACACTGTACTGAAAACTTACACTACGTCAACTAGTAGCCTTGGAAAACTTATAGAAAACTTTTCAAAAGAGATAGCATAGATGCTATTGGTATTAGTGGGAGTTTAGTATGTTTATCACGAGGAGGAAAAGTCTTTTCTCAATATATGTAGGTAGTTTATAAAAATAACAAAAAATCCTTGCAGATAAATTAAAAGAAGTACAGGCAGCATAGTGAAGTGGTTTTTAGTTGTACATAAATATTTTTTTCTTTTTCTCCAGGTACCATAGAGAAAAATTCAATTGCATTTTTTATAACAGACTTGCAGTGGTGGAAGACCTCAGGTCTTCCATTGATGATGTGTTTTTCTAGACCAAATAAACAAATCTTTCAGTAATTCTTCATGTCAGTAAAAAAAAAACTTACAGCTTTTGTTAGTTTTATTGTGTTTCTGAAGATGTTTTCCAGTTTGTTGATTTCTTTTCTGGAAAAAAAAAAAAAAAAAAAAAAAAAAAGGCCTAGCTTAAGCCCAGTATTCTAAGTAGGATTTAAAAATTCTGAGTGGATAAACACACTACTGGTGATATTCCTATTTAAACATGTTATTATGACACTTAATTCCAGCAGGAATATGTTTATTGCTCATTCATAATCCATTTATTTTCCATCTGTAAAATGCAGACTGTTCTGGTATTCCTGATTTTATTTTTGTGCACTTGAATTTTTCTCAACTCACTAGTTTTTCTTTTGGGCTATGATCAATCCAAATGGGAAAACTGAACAGAAAGATCATTAAACTGTAGTTAAAAGCAACATACATGCATAAAAAGTACCTAATGAATGTTCTTTAAAGATATTCAAGAAAAAAGGGACTTTTTCATAAAAATAAATTAGTGTAAACTTGGTTATTTTCTTCAGAAAAATCAATATTCACAATGGGAAGAACAGTATTTTTGAGCTGTAGAAGAATGACTCTGAGTGTCTAGAGTAACATTTGAAACAATATATACAATATATTTTAAGCTGAACAATGAGGAAAATAATGATTAATGTTATGACTTGATTTGAGGCTTATTCTAAACGTTATTTGAAAAAATTAAATAATATCAATTAAAAAAAAACATTGAAACCTGGGAGTTTAAAAAATGACAACTAAATTATGTTAATGGCCCTGCTCAGACTTATTCAGAAATCCTAGGTATTGAATAACAGATGTCAGCTGGGAATTAATGATCGGTACAAGACCTTTCTGTTGCTTTCAACAGAAGTCATGTCAGTCAAGCAGGACTGGAAGATTTATTACAGGTATTAGTCAATGATAAGTTTAAAATCATTGCTGAGTTATAATTTGTCAAATAAAGTACTCTCCTTTTATAGACTTATAGCCTTGTGTTTGGGAGAGCATGTACAATTAACAGTCAGCAAATTTTGTTATATTATTTTTGCTGAGTTAGGTAAGGACTGTATGTTTTGGAAATTCTGTCTTTGGGGAATTCTAAAATATTCTATTCACCTTGCTAGTTTCTGTACTCTTCTCATTAATTTTTTTTTTCCCTGTGAGGTTGAGTCCTTGGCTGACTATGATAGAACTGCCCAGTTTGTGTATATGAATGCATGAGTCAAGGTGTGGGGAATGTGAGGTTTTGTATTTTTATGTCTATTTTAGCTGCATGGTTTTTCTTGTGTCATTGAATTCAAATTCAAACTGGAATATTTATGCGTACCCAGGTTACCTGTGAAACACAGCACTGTCTAAACAACAGACACTGCTATGTTTTACTGATATATTTAAGATTGTTTTAAGTAAAAGTATTTAAAATCAAAATGAGGTTGGTTCTTCCAAGCCTCAAAGAGGACCTCAAAAATCATCTAGTTCCAGTGCCTGCCCTGGACAGGGCTGCCATTCACTAGATCAAGCTCCACACAACCCTGTATAGCCTGGACTTGAACACCTCCAGGCAAGAGGCACAGCTTCTCTGGGCAACCTGTGACAGTGCCTCTCTACCCTCTAAGTAAAGTTTCTTCCTAACATCTAACCTAAATCACCTCTTGTAGCTTAAAGCCATTTCCTATTTTCTTATCACTCCTACCATTGTATAAAGTTGATTTATCTCTACTTTAAATACTGGAAGACCATGACTCTTATCTTTTCCAGACTGATCAAGCCTAGCTCTGTCAGCCTTCATAGGAGAGGTGCTTCAGCCCTCTGATTGTACTTGTGAACGTCCTCTGGACTCTCTCAGTAAGCTCGACATTTTTTCTGAGTTGTGGATGTAGTACTCCAGATGGAGTTTCATGAGGTCAGAGTAGAGAGGGACAATCACCTCCCAGTAAATGGTACTATAATGAGTTTATTAAGAAATCTGAGCAGCAAGTTGGATTAATTTTAAACAATGATAGGAATGTTATATAATTTGGTCTGTGGGGAATGAGTAGAATTTTTATGTTATTCATAATAATGTTAATAGAAGCACATTCTTTTTGTTATGTAGGTATTACATATATATTACATGTTGTGTGTATACTAAATATTATCATAAGATCGTAGAATACCCTGAGTTGGAGAAAACCTACAGGGGTCATTGAATTCAAATAAATTCTCTTGTTATTAAACTTTAGTACAGTTCATTTGATATTATAATTACTCTTGAAGTCTGGGTTTTTAGATTAAAGAGCATTCATGCTACCACTCATTTTGATTAGTGGGGGAGAGGTGATCATGATATTGAAGTTGATGCTTTATAGTAAAGAGTTTTAATTGCTTGTTTAGTTTTCTCCGAAGTACAATGCATAGTTAAGGATATTATTCCTTATAGCAGTAATACCATGTTTTAAGATACTTCTTACAGAAAGTTTCCACCCTATAAATATCCAAAACAAGACAAGGCAGGACACTGATGCACATGCAAAGAGTTTCACAGCAGGCAGTGAAATGTAGCACTCAAGTACCTTCCTGCTAGACTGTTAACTGCAAATGTTTATACAAAGTTATGATATTATACTAAATATATAATGCTATTTTAGAAAGAAAAGATTATTTGAAAACAGTCTGCTGACTAAAACACAGACATGAATCTGTTCCTGACTACATGTAGATCTTATATGCTTCCATGATACTATATTTGCTTCTGTAATACTACACTTAGAATCCTCAGCTTTTAAAAAAGTCATACAACTTTTGATGCTTGAGCTACATTTATTTCTGGAGGTGTAAAAAGACTCTCACTTACCTATATTATTGTATCCTTGTCACACATGGCGTAATATAAATAATTTAAAATAATTTTAAAATGTTGTGACATACATGGAAGGAGGACTCTCAGAGAACTCGGACATAGCATGCTTATAGTCCTTATGGCTTATTTTGTGAAGCCCTTATTCATCTACAGAAGTTCCAAATATTTGAGAGAAAGAGATTAAGAAGTGAGTTTTTAAAATCTTTGCAAAGAAGTTTAGACCTGTGAAAAGATCTATCCTCAGGAGCAGTCTTAGGTAAACTGAAATCTAATAATCTATTTGCTACTTGAACTATTATTTTACATTTCTTCCCATTCAGTTTTTATCACGTACCACCTTCTATTTGTTTGGAGCTCTAACACATCCTAAAAAAGAATGAAATTTTGAAGTGACAAAAATGTTTCCACTACCTCTGAGAGGAAGAAAAACATCAAAAAAGGGAAGCCTAGCTTTGAAATCAATTGCCAAGCACTAGTGCAGTTACTGTCAGATCAATTCATAAACATAAATGAAGTTAGTATGAAAGTAAGATACATGTATCTCTAAAGCCGCCAGTTATTTCCAAACTTATTCTTAAATCTAGAGGCAGTTAAGTATAATTTGTATTTTTCAGCAGGGGAACGTGAGTTCTGTTATAATTTCTGAATACTTAGTGTTTTTAACAACTACCAGATGAATGTGGAAAGGGAATGGCTATGAGATA
This sequence comes from Phasianus colchicus, assembly GCF_987193195.1. Taxonomy (NCBI): domain Eukaryota; kingdom Metazoa; phylum Chordata; class Aves; order Galliformes; family Phasianidae; genus Phasianus; species Phasianus colchicus. The sequence goes on along the minus strand of NC_143439.1, from coordinate 14,439,344 downwards.
TGACTTTGTGTCTGTTCTCTGTTTTTCAGACAAAGCATTTTATTGGCCTACTGACTAAATGTTATGTTATGCTGTGTTTGTGTTTCACAATCACTATTAGATACAACCAGTACGAGTTAAGAACAAACTTTCTTTCAGACCAATAAGCATATTTATTTGATGACATCTATTTCTCTTCTGAAACCAGGGTAAGTTGACAAGAGACAAAATGAAAGCATTTACATATATAAGCAAAGGTTAGGTTTACAATAGTTAAAAAAAAAAAACAAAACAAAACAAAAAAGCAAATACAATCACTCAAAATGTAAAAGAAAGCCAAACTCATAGTTAAAACTTAGAGTTTTAATTTAAGGAGAAGAATTACTTTATTTGGGAAAACCAACTTAAGATTCATGGATATAATTTATTTTTGGCAGAAAAAGATAACATATTACTGGCATTTACAGAAAAGGAAAAGTATAAGAGAAGTTTTTTGTTTGTTTGTTTTTTGGATGGATGGCTTTATTTTAGTTTTTCCTTTGAGATCATTTTTTGTTTAACATGTTTCCAGGACCTGAAAAACCTCCATGTTTTTCAGTCAGTCCTGAAAAACTTAGTGAAGGACAACTGTTTCCTTCCTTCTACATTTTTTCCCCTCGAAAAATTACCAGAAGAGTTGCTTGACATTGTTTCAGTTTCTCCCTAGGGACAGTCATGGATATAGCTGGTTTCTCAGAAGAATTCCTTATTAGCTTTCAGAACTAAGCTTCATCACTTGGTTGCGTTTTAAAGATCACAGCCAACCACAGATTTAAGGAAGTGTTACTAAACAATTTACTGGATTCTCTGACTTGGAAGAAAGCCAATGTATAAATTAGGGAAAGCACAATATCAGTTTGCAGACAGCAGCGAAGGAAGAAACTTTGGAACTGTCTCATTGGAGGGGGCCTACGTGTATTATCAATGGCTTGAAGTTCAGAAGAAGCAAGATATCAATTGGTTGAGAAGAGAACAGTTATCAGGTGATTGTTGGAAGTGAGAATGATAACATTTGTTCCCTGATTGTTTGGCTTTTTGTTTTGGTTACTTCAAAGGGATTAAGGCGTTATCCTCCAAGAAGGCAACAAGGCTGACTGCCCAGCTGAAGTAGATGGTGCATGTCAGCAGTGACAATGGTGACATGATAGATGAGAGACGTTCTGGATGACCATGCTGATTTTTATGAGTGTGGCATGCAGGCTCTTGGTCATCTCTGATAAAGATAGCATAGCTAACAGTGATGACCATTTTGAAAAATAGTGTAGCTGAGAATCTGCTCTTTCAAACTGTGTTATTGCGCTCTTTGTTTCTGTTGTAGTTTCCATGGAAATAAATAGAAGGCATTATTTTTCAGTGGCCTATATATATTGTACTTACTGGAAGAGCACTACAAAGTATATAAAGTTATCAAACAACCTCATCACTGCTGTTATTGTTGGATTACAGCAGCAATGAAGATAGGCTGACATCACAGAAAGTTTCTGTCACTTGGTTCAGGAAAAAAATGCATATTAACTGCGTAAAATTTGGAAAGATGGTGGTAATGTGTTAGAATGTTTGAAATTAGATGAAATTTTTGTAAGATATATATGTAAGTTCCAACTATTTTAACATAAATAATTCATTTAAAATATTTTTTAAATCAGTGTTTTACTGGTGATGCTCTGAGGGTGGAAGTGATGTAAGTTAACAAGTTTGTCATCAATGAGATAAGACATCTCAAATTGTAGGCCATCAGTACAAGGCTTTATGAACTTTAGTGTCTGAAGTGTTTGAAGGGGGTGATTTTGGGTCTGTATCTCCAGAAGCTATACCTATGGCATTTGGACATGAAAGGGACAATCAATTCCTAAGAATATTTGCTCAGTAAAAATTTTTCCTCATTTTATTTATAAAAAAAAATCTGCTTTTTTTTTTTTTTTTAAGCTGCTGCTTAAATAAGCCTTTAATCCTTTAATTTCTGAAAACATTGGTTCAATTAGTCAGTCAAAAGTTATTGTCAAATAGACCATTTCTAATTGGTAGGAAAAATGATGTGGGAAGGTTGCAAAAAAGGAAGTACACAAATACATAGCAGAACTAGCAAAAATGGTAAGTGGATTTCAACTACTTCTACCTACACATCGCAAATGCCTGTCAAATGAGCACGTTTAATGCCGAGACTGAGTAATTTGAAATGTGTAGCTTACCTGCTTAGATACTTCTCTACATTTGAAATGATGATTAGACTCTGTTTTTCTTGTCTTTTTGTGTCTATTTTGATATACTGACTCACTAGTAAATTCAAAAATATTTATTTACGAGGAAAACTAATCAGATTTTCTCTTCAGACGTTATAAGGAAATAATCAAGATTTACAAAAGAGAATAATCAGTGGAGAACCTACGAGGCTTTGGCAGAAACTACATAATACATAAGCATGGTATAATTTACTACATAAACATGAAATTACATATTGGTATCTTGTTGGAATTGACCAACTTTCTAAATTCAGCTAAATATGTCATACTATGCAATCTCACATCAACATAATATGAAAGTAACTTTCAGCATCCTTGATTCAAAGGACAGGAAAGGAAAAAAAAAAAAAAAAAAACAATATGTCCCTGAGCTGTGGTAAATGATAATTGGATGGATAAATAAAGAAAAATGCAGGTGCTTTCTTTACAGCTATGATGATTAAGGATTGATGACCTTTTTCAGCTCTACTTGAAGAGTAAATATTTCAAATGCTAATAACTTTATGTAAATGGAGACTAGTGATTTATGAGAACTGATGATTTTGTGCACAATGCTGCAGAACATCTAGGGCTAGTTTAGTTTTCATACCTTCTGCCTGAACACAGTATATGATGTTAGGCAGTTTGTGCCTAATTGGCTCCTAGTTTTGATGGTTTTATGAGTTGCTCTTACTACTTACTTGTAGCATTAGTTCTTCAGCTTCTCCCACTGTATTTCATGTTGGCGATTAAGTAAAACCACACAAAGGTGGGTGCTCAGCATAAGGAAATGGTTATTCTCCAGAATGTATCTGAATAACTCTGTTGATCTTAACCTAGAAGGAGATTGACTGAGGCAAGTCACAATTTACATTGTTGTGCTGTGATGGATTTAAGCTGAAGTGATAATACTAATAGATGACACTGCAGTCTGTATGAAGCCTAAGACAGTACCTGATCCAATGTGTTTTGAAAGTAGTGCAGCTTCAATGATCCACTTAATGATCTCTATGGGAGATCCTCCTCCTCTGCATATCTTTTTATTACACTTCACTTAAAAATTGAGTATACTATTAACAAAATGCAAAGACAGGTTATGCATAACCAGTGCAATGTTTCCTATCAGCTGCTTCACAGAGGTGTTCAGAAGCTGATAGTATAAAATTGATGGCAAAAGCCAGCTTTTTGCTTCCTTCTACTTTGCCTCCAGCTGTGTCAGAGCTAATTTGAGTGAAACACCTAATTATCTATTAGCCAAGGTTGTAAAATAAAATCAGTCACAGCCCTCTATGAAAAATGGCTAACAACTTTCTGCTCATTAAAAATCAAAGCATATACTTACTCTTATATGATACAAAATGACCAGAATAAAATCCGCTTAAATTTATGAAGTATATTAAAAACAACAACAAAAAACAACAACAACAACAACAAAAAAACAAGAATAACAACAAAACAACAACAACAAAACCCACAAACCACAATTAAAACTGAAGCATCTGGAATGAAATAATCATTTTCCTTTTAAACTGTGCTTTATAAAATACTATTAGCTTAGAAAAGATCTCACACTACCTCAATAACATTAATTTTGTAAAGAAATAAAGAATAGTAAAGAAATAGTTTCTGATTACCCATCAAGTAGTTCATTAAAGTGTGTCTTGATCTTCAATGGCAGAACAAAATACTATTCTCAAAAGCAAACATGGTTTAGATTACTATTTGTGAGATACATATTTCGTCAGTGTTGGTAAACTTTAAAACTGAATGTGAACTTCCAGGTTTAAGAAAGGATTCTATGAATTCATGCAAAACAGATTCTAAGGGAGAACGAGTGGAGATAAATTCTCTAACACATCATTAATCCAATACCTGTGGACACTGGGGAAGTATCAAGGAAATGAACCACAGGAAGTTACTAAGATGATATTCCTAAACAGATTCTTCTATTTCCACTAACAGCAATATGAGATTGATGGGCCCGCATAGTGGAGTTTTTCATATATTCTTTTTTGTAATGCTGTTCTTCAATTAGAAATGATAGAGCTTCTAATTTCATACATGTTTCTTTAGTGGCTATTTTTTTTTTTTAAGTGTAATGAAGCCTTCATAATAGGTCACACTAAAAAGAAAAACAAATATGTAGAAGGCACATAAAGACATAATTGTCACAAATATTTTTTTCATGTGTATCACTAACAATGTGTTTCTTGTGTTCTGAAATCTCAATTATACTTTAGAATATCTCAATAGCAAGTTTTGAAATCTTAATATGTCACTTATTTCAGAGCCTGGAGGTTTTTTTGAAATGACTTAGTATTCCTTGATGTTTGGTGGCATCATTTAGTGAGAGCTTTTATCAGGGTCACTTATTACTATGAGCCTAGTCAAGCAGAGAAGGAACCCACTGAGTGAATGACAGGAACATTACCTTAGAAAAGCTTAGAAAGATTTGTTTGGTGTAGCTTGACTGTCTGACCAACAGCTGACAAATGCTGATGTGTACAACCTGCTCACTGAACCCAAATTATGTCTGGTTTGTTTAACTTATTCCTACTTTCTGCTTTGAAATAACAATAACCTGCTCTGTAGTATAGTCCAAATTATGGTAAAATGACTCAACCAAAAAAATAGAATTGCGATGCTTGTGCTTCTTTCTCCAAATTATGTAATTATTCTGAAAAAAAAATATTGTGAAAAATCTGAAAACGTCCATAAATCTGTGTTGTCCTGAGGGTAAGTGTGCATTTAACATGTTTTGGCTGAAGTAATGTTGCAGGTTAGTACTGGAAATGACATTGAAAGCACTACTGAAAAAGCAAGACCCTCATCATTGGATAAAGAAAAGTATTTTGAACTAAAAGACTTACCGCCCAAGATAAGCAAGCTATGCCTGCGTGCTTTTGAGTGAGGAAACTTTTCATTACTTCTTTCATGCTCACTAATGCAGTCTTCTTTCTCTCTCTTTCTCTCTAAGATGCATCTTTATTTTCCCTTTTGATACAAAATCTGTTTTTCTCAAATTAATTTACTGTCACTGTATTACATTGACTTTCTTGGGGACTTTTATCTCATGTAAACAGTATTCATTTATCTCTTATAACAAGAGATCATGCTTTTGCCAATGTATTAGTACAGCCCAGCAACAACTAAAATTACATTTTTGCTGACTGCATTCAAAGAGACAGCACATTCGTTTCACCTCTTTTAATCATTTGTGCAAAGTATGCTCCAGCTGGTTGTAATTGGTCTGGAATGCAGTTTGGCTGGCAAATTCCTTCCTGTTCATTGGATAATTTCAAAACAGAGGTGAGTAGTGAGGGGCAAAATCTTTCAACTGCACGTACTCTAGAATAAATCTTGGAAAATTTCCCATCACTCCTGCTAGTGAAAGCTGATAGTCTAAAAATGAAAATCTGGCTTTTTACAATCCTGGGAACTCGGATCACAGGGCTTAACTTTGTTTTTAAAAAGGAAGACCTCAGTGAGCACATGGCACAAATTGTGTGGTATGTTGTTAGTCTTCAGCTGATCTGTAGCTGCAGAAATACATGCAAAGAAGTCTGACGTGTCTAGCTTTCAAGTGAGTACAACATTTCCCAGAATTTTGTTCTTATTTCTGAGGCGTATTCCAAGGTGATCCATATAGAGGGATGTCATAGAAAACAAAGATAATTAATAACAGCTGAAATACATACTGATGTTTCTGAAAAAAAGAAATTAGCATTCTACTTAACCAATTTGCTTTGTTATTGTAATGCTTTAATAGGATTGAAAGTACTACAATAATAGCAGGGTGGCAAAGTCTTTGGCTGCAGCAAACAAGAACAAGCCCAAGTGCAGCAGCGTGTGTGCAGAAATGAAGGAAAAGAGCTGCTTCCCTTCAGAAGGCTGCAGGTAGGCAAGGATACCCAGTAAGAGATGCCCTCACCACCACTCTTAAATGAGATGTCACGTGGGGTGGATCTTGGCTTCACTCCTTCCAGTCACTCAGGTGCATGCCTTGGGTTGGCCCTGCCTTCCTACTAGGTGTGTTGTATCATTGTATCAGGCTATGACTTACCACTACAGTTATTCAAAAAGATGAATGCTGATAAAATATGCAGTTTTAATGTGTGTTCAAAGTCTGAATTTTCACATAGAAATTTAATGTTTACTTTTAAGCTGTTTTTAGAGTTGAGAAGCTTAGTTACATGTTTGTTAGGTACCTTTGTGTATGTATATTAAAAAAAAAAAAAAAATCACATAAATATGCAACATTTATTGTGCCAAAGAACCAGGAAAATTTAATGCTTTTTCCCCCCAACTGTTGAGTTCATTATATCCTTGTTTTTAGCCTATGTTTTTAGAACAAGGATGTTTAAAAACACACTTGTATAACAGCCATTCTGAAATTCTTTCCTATCAGGTGTCAGTAGAACTCTAAAAATACACAGTTTTCTCATTAGAAAAAGCTTTTCTATCACAATTTTTCCCATTTGAATGCACTATTTTGCAAGTCACTGGAAACCTGCCTTTTACCTTTGTACCAAATTAAGTCATGTTGTTTGCCTTGACAGTTGCATAAATAGCTACTTAAAATGCTGGAGAAAGGCGTACTGGGTCTTAGTACTTCATGGATGGCTTTTGGGGCAGACAAATTTCAAGAACTTTAAGTGACTGAATAACTAGAATAACTGATTTAAATACCATGACTATATAAAGGAAGCCAACAAAACTACTGTACCTTAAATTATAACTATGTATAAAATCTCCTGTGGTGGAAAAAATAAAAAGAAATCACGAAACTTCGTTTTCTAAGCTGAAATGCACTTTTAGGAAACTATCATGGGCTACCTCAGTAATAATTGCCAATTATCTTTACACTGGTGACATTTAACTGTACAAAAACAAAACAAAACAAAAAACTTTGGGAAAATAATTTTTTTACTTATTTTCCTCTAAAGTGGACAACTATATCTGAAAAGATATTTACCATCTATCATCTGATGAGGCTTTCAAAGGAGCCAATTACATATTTCCTTCTGTCAGTATTGCAGCATTATAGGCTTTTCTGAAGCATTTTTTTTAGCTAACTTGTAAAAATTGTCTTAGGCATTGGTTTTAGGGAGGAAGCATTTATAGCGTAACTGTGATTTTGATGGTTATTTCTACTCATAGATTCAATCAGAAGGAATACGTGAAATAAAGCTTCAGGTAAATAGACTCTAAAGAAGATTAGTGTAGTGAGAAGTTCATTTGGCAGGGACACCTTGATGCAAAGTATCTCAGTAATCAGTATATCTCTGACAAATTAAGTGTAGGAAACATCTCATGTAAGAAATAAGATATAAAATTAAGTTCTGTTGGTGACTGTTGGGAGGTCAAGCTGTATGCAAGTCAAGTGATATCCATTGGTAGATATATTTACATGAGTTTTAGTCATTACTAAAAAAAAACCTGTTCTTTTGTGCAGAATTTTTGTTGAATGACCTCACTATTGATATCTGAGCACTTTGCACTGAATGACAACACAAACATCACGTTTTATATGCTGTTTTTCTGACAATTGATGCATCCTTCTTCTCTCCCGCTCCTTCTGTCTCTGACTCTCTCCAATTTGGGAATACAATTGCTTGCTGGTTTGGCTTTTCTTAATTTCAGCACTGGATAGAAATTCAGATCTAAAGTAGTATAGAGAAGTTTTCTGCCTTTGAATTACAAATGAACATTCTTAAATGAAAATAAATTTTATCATCTGTTTTTCTTGAAAACAAACAAACAAAAACCCCATATCACACTCACATCCATGTGTGTCTGTGTAGTGTTATGCTGGCAGTCAAAGTTACGTTTTCTCAGATATGTGAATATAAAAAAAGTTTACAGTTCTGTTTTAAATTGTATTTAACTAATCTGCCATGAAGAATCCAACATTGTTTAGTCCGTCTAGGTGAGGCTTTGTCAGCATAAACTCTTTTGAAGCCATGCTCCAAAAGTACTGTTAGCAGCTAGAGAAAATGTGAGATGGTGAGAAGGCAAAAATCAGAGAGCTATGAAAAATTACTTATGAACTCAAATCAAGCAGACAACTCTTTCTTTGCTGATACCATTCAAACGTGAAGCAAGAAAGAATATTTGCTATTCAAGTGGAAGAGCTCCTGCAGCACAAGGTAGGACTGATAAAGTTTAGCACATTCATCATGAAGTTAAGGTCAGTGAATTAGTTATCTCATGCTTTATGGATCAGTTTGAGAGGATATTCAAAGCATATGGATTTTGTAATATATTCATTTTTAAACATTAAAGAACGAACATTTAAATAAAAGTTGGGGAGGGTAAAGCTGTATGATTATTATTAGTTATTATTATTGTTTTGATTAAGTTAATCTTTTTGTTTGTCCTTAATTTTTTTAAAGGAGAGATTCTGTTAAGTACCCTTTTCAGAATGTCAGTGTCACATAGCATTCAGAGAACAGGACAGAAATGAAAAACCTAGCTTTACTGATAGCTTACCCTGTTAGCAAGGCTTTGCAGTTCCTATTTCTATACTTAAAGGTACCCATCTGTAAATCTGTCATAATCTACTTTTCGCAGGAAAGTTGTGAAGAGCAGATTCATAGAAGTGCTTTTACACCTTCTGATGAGCTCTGTATTTGAGCATATTATCTTGCATCTTTGCCATTTGTTAAAAATTTACCGTTTGGTTAGTTGTATTTCTTTGATAATACATTTAAGTAAGCAAATATTTCACATGCAGGTCATTGCAGGAAAGTTGCTGCTTACAGTTTCTTCCTTAGAGGAATATAGGAATATATAATGGTTTCCCTGTATAGGTCACACAGCTGTGCTGTGATACTTTCTTACTGCTTACAAATCATTTCTGAACAATGTTAGGCTCTCTGGATAAGGATTCATTTGAGTGTACGTAGATGTACTGACATCTGTTTCTGGGCTCCTAATGTTTTATCTACACTGAATGGAGAGAAAAATGCATTTTTAGGACTCAATTTATCTGAGATATATACCTTAAAGTGAAAAGATTTCTCCCCAGAAGTGTCTATCTCTATTCACTACCAAAGGAGTTGTGGTTCAAGTATAGGCTGTATTGTGCCTGCCTAAGGTTAAGTAAGGCTAATCCTATCCCAAACACATGGGAAGCTGACATAACAGCTCTTGTGAGAAGTTTTATCGTAGTGGTTTCAGGTAAGAAGTTTTTGCACCAGCATTCAGAATACCTGTGGCAAACCTGGCAGACTTTCAAGCAACACTGTGGCTATTAGAGGACAAACACATCTTACTAACAAAGATATTCATGCACAGACTTTTAGAATATGAGATTTTAGTTTTGCAATTTTTGTTATTCCTTCGATAGAACACTGGCTATGTTCTTACTGTTTGTATTTATTGCAATAGCACCTAGGGGTCAGCAGTGCAGAGCCTGCTGTGCCCACAACTGTGCAAATGATAAAATACAGAGAATCCCTGTCCCAGTAATCATTGTCTGTTATTTATGGAGAAAAAGTTGCGATAAGGGAAAGCAGTCAAGTGTAGAGGGAATTTGAGAGGAAAAAAAAAAAAAATAAGAGGTGATTTGAGAGAGATCAGCATGTACACACTCAGAATAAGATTGTTAAGTTCTCTACAATTTGTTTACTATTATGTGTTTGGACTTTCATTCTTCACATTTGGTTTATTTGTTTATATATTTGTTTTGGAATTAAACGAATCAATCCATTTCTTATCTCCATCTTTCAGAGGGATGGGTTGTATTACTCCCTCTTTTTAAAAATTTGTTATAGTAAAGTGATGCTTGTTGTTCTTACTGAGTCCTATGGGAGTGTGGATGTCTTAGCCTATAACTGAAATTGTAAAAGTAGCAGTTTTGCTCCCCATGTCTCTTTTGAGGCACAGCAGATTGCACAACTGTGTTTTTATATTTGTTTTGAAACTTATCTGAAATAAAGCAAAGAGATGGACAGGCACACAGCTAAATAGTTGACAAACAGGTGATGTCACTTATAGAGATTTTGATAACAGCTTGAAGTAAATTTTTAGGCAGGATTATGGGACAGTCAGTGTGAAAAGCAACTAAAAGTTGGACGTTGTGGTGCTTGAAACCTTTCATCTCTTCTAATGGCATTTTAGTAGCGCGCAAATAGAATGAACTCTTAAACAAAACAAAAAAACCTGAGTGTGTTATATAAGCAGTGAGGTTTAGGGAAATAAGTTTATCAAGACTTCCCATGCATTAATCTGTAATATAGACAGATTTATAAGAAAAAATCTGGGACAAAATGATAGTGTGATTGACATATGTGATGTCAATATGCATAATAATGCTTGCATTAATTAGAATCAATTGCACACATTATATACACAAAATATGCACATAGAATTTGAGTATGTGTTTATGCCATAGAAGTTAAAAAATCAGGATCTGTTACGTTCTGTATTCCTTGAATTTCTTCAGATACAAGGCAAAGTTACAGGAGTTTTGTTTGACTACTGGAAGTTACTGGTACATACTCATTTCTGATACTTAATATCAAGTTCTTGTTTTCATGATTCAGGGAATGCAAAGCAGAGAGGAAGGATAAGTAAGAGCATGGCTTAAAGTCGTTCACAAATATGCCATTTCCTTTATTTACTGCTGAAGCTTATAGGAAAAAAGTATGAGTAGAAAGATTAAATATATGAAGTATTATGTTTTGATGTTCTTTGTGGAGGAGAAAAGGTAATTTCTCACTTCCAGTTTTGTGGAAGTTTTTAAAAAAATTAAAAAAGAAAAGAAAAGAAAAGAAAAAGAATGACTTCAAGAATAATTAATTTGGTTCAAAGCTCCAGTCAGGCACTAAGTGAACTGTCATTACCTATGCAATGATCAGACATCTTTTATCTTTTTCAGAATAAAATAATAAATCTTTCCGATATTATGAAAAAGTAAATTAAAAATACCCATAGATAATGAGATGCTAGGATTGTTTTTTGTTTTATCTACTTTATCAAATAAGAAACTGTTTTTAAGGACCAAAGCAATTGCTTTACTGTCATTGCTGAAAACACCATTAATTTTGTTTTCAATTAACAACTCTGTATTAACAAATCAAAAGCATAGCCATCAAACCTCCCTTCCAATAACTCCAAGGTACAAGTAGTTAAAGGTAAATTTGAAAACTGTCCTTCAGTGAAGCATGTGATTTATCCCTCTGAACGATTGCCAAGTCTGTTTACAAATTATGATCTTCGCACTATTTTCAGCTGTGCAGAAGAGCTACTCTCTTGTTTAATTCTAATAAATCCCAACTAACTTCTACTTGAGGAATGTCATTGCATTCAGGAAGTGATTATGTATTCTGCAGGACAGGCTAAAAAGTTACACTCACACGGTATACCAAAATACCAGAGGCAAGGGCTGGATAAAAAGATCCAAGAACACTCTCTGCAAAAAAAGCAACACACCAACCATCCAAAAAAAAAAAAAAAAAAAGCCGAAAACAAAAGAACAACTCAAAAATAAATATCCACAATTTGCCTGCCAAGAAACTGAAGGGAAAGAGATGCTCTATTATTTAGTGATCAGGACACTTGGTTATTCTTTGGTTATTTTTTCTGCTGTGGCAGCGCTTGTTTTCACAGAAAAAAAAAAAAAAAAAAAAAGAAATAAGTTTTGGAGTTGTTCTTCCAAAGGCTGATGAAATTATCTTTACAAACAAAGTGGTGGGAGTTCTCTGTGCATCAAAGAACATGCCCCTACTTCAATGCGCTAAACAGTGGTTAGGGTATTTTGAAGACACCAAATATGGACTCAAATGATTTCAGTGTCTCACTTCATAGTCAGCTGACTGAAAGAAGAGTCTCATTACGTGGTTATTAATTGTCCATTAAGGTTCCATTTGCTCTTCTCTCCTAATTACTTCATGTTGTCTCAACTCAACAAACAACCCTCATTTGGTTATAGTCATTTGCAAACTGTTGAGAGATCTTCCTTTCCAATCTATATTATTTAATAGAGTATACAATACATTTTACAGAAGCAGAAAACCGATCAGTTACTGTAGGTTTATAAAGAGCTCTGTATCATTTTATCTTCCACAAAAAGAGCTTGCCCGCTGTCAGTCAATAAATAGGCTTTAACAATGACATAACCACAGGGTGTCTCCAGTATGCATTCCTTAGATAAAGTACTCATTATGTTAATGTAAGATCACTGAGTTTACCCTGCATTTTATTTATATAATGAGTTCCTTTTTATAAAATAAAGCTTATGAAAGAAGAAATTGTTGGTTCATAGGGAGGAGATGGATGAACATAATAAGGATTCTGTTTGAAGGATTTATGATGTATGTTTAGCATTGCAGACAACATAGTATATCACTGCCACAGACAATGTGAAAGATACATTATTTGCCATTTGTTGTTGTTTTTTTTAACCAACCTAAGTTCTTTTCAGATATCATTTTAGAGATTTATAAATCAGTTCCATTTCAAGTTATTAAAAAGTCTATTGCGCATTATAATGCAGCTCCAAAACATGGCAAATTATTTCACTTCTATTGTTGTTGCAGCCATTAATATTTCCTCAATATTTCATGATATTTAACCTAGATAGAAGAAGCACCAATGCCAGAACTGTGAAAACAATGCTGTGAGAGCAAACAGATAAAGCATTTGTGAGAAATCCAATAGATTTATCTCAGACATCTGTGTAAGTTGAAGTTTTATTCTCTGGTTGCGTGCTGCTGTTAATCAGAAAATACTGAAATAAATTATTCATTGAGAAAGAGCTTAAAGGAGCAGGCTTAGTATTGTATTACATAAGCTTTATCCATAATGTTAAGTAATATATGCTGAAGGAATGCATACAGTTAGATTTTTTTCTGGTGGAGCTTCACAAGAGCATCTAGGGTTAAGTTAGTTCAAACCACTGTTAACACATAGATAGGTGTGTTAGAGAACATTAAATACTATAAGGGCATTGCTCAGCATGATCAGATCCAAACAATTGATTACGGCTTTGTAAAAATCTAAAGGGTAGGAACATAATTAAAAACTCAAAAAAAGGAAAATTATTCTATTTGAATGAAAATTCAAAACTTAATTTTTTCAGTTTCCATGGCCTCCAGTAGCTAAACGTGGTACTTCAAAATGCTGCTTCCATCCAGGGTAAATATACCCATCACAAGAAATATTTATATCTTGGAAATTAATTTCAAAAACTGATCAGGAGCATTTTGTTTTGTTGTAATATGGCTGTGTTTTTCAGATATCTCTGATGGCTGTAATATCAGCAGTAGTCTCAGTCATCAAGAATGAAAGCAGGTTGCAGTAGGAAACTGATATGACTGAAAACTGATGAATAAAAATGTAGCTCTCAGAAGAGAGTAGAGAGTATCATCACTACAAGTTTGCATTTTCTTAAGTAATAATTTGCTTGATTTTTATCATTTCACACAGGGTCTATTCTACTCAGGTCCGTGTGTATAGATGGATGGATGGGACAATTTCTATTCTATATAAACAAGCTGAAAAACAGTTGAAGATATTGAACTAGTTCTGCCTTGTTTTCTTTAAAATATTACTTTTTGAAATGGCTTTTTCTGCATTTTTACCCCCATCCTTTTGATTGTTTTACCCTCTGACTACTGTTCTATCTCAAGATAGAAAGATTTCAAGATTCTCCTTTTGGGACATAGAAATCCCACCTTGGCTGTGTTGTGTGATGGCTTTACATATTAAATTACTGAAATTTGCCTGAAGAAATGCAACAGAATTGGTTAGTGACTAAATTTTTAGTAGTGTGAAGTCTATTTTCTTAGCCCTGAAGTATTATGAATTAGTGCAGGTTGAGAGGGAAAAAAAGATGCATTTTTTGCTTGCTTTTTTTATTATACATAGACCTCAGTATGTTAGCATTTAAATTAAGGGCATTAACAAACGAAAATTAATGACATTACTATTCTGTATGTGACCCCAGTGACACTGAATGGTGAGCTGATTTATGTATTTTGTTTCGTTATGTACTATAATATATTTATGAATAATTAACTAATAAGAAGATGGGTGTATTCTTTTAACATTTTTATAAAGAAACGGAAGGAACTGCAATGTAAATTGCATTCACAGTTATATAGTCTATATGAACTATTCATAAATGTATATAAAAAATATAAGTATATTTAGAAAACTGTGTCTTAGCCGCGAAACTCTAAATTCTGATGGGAAACTGTTAATGAAAAACATACTTAACGATTTCTTGATCTGCTTTTGAATACATCTCCTTTCCTTAGTCTATCTGGGTAGGGGAAAAACAAACAAACAAAAAAAACTGTGACATTTTAGTAGCTGATATTTTAAATTCAACTATATTCCATCTTCCTTTTCACTGGTGACAGATTTCATAGATTTCAAATGCAAAGAACTCTGCATGTGATCAAGATCAGGAAACCTGGATCTAAAGGGTCTCTGATCAGAAAACACTGTGGCAGGAACCAAGTGAACCCTGGTAAGATAATTCTGCTTATTACTATGGGAAAGATCATAAGAGGTAGAAGGGTTGTCTTGGATGGAACATGCAAATTTTGTTAGTGTTGTTTCTCCTATTTAAAGCTCACTCAAATTATGAAATTATAGTGCTTGTATGCAATAATGAAGATAACTTTTCAACAATAATGGCAAAGCACAAAAAGGTAAACTGGTAGTCAATCTTCAAATGTGAAAAAAATGTTTTCTTCATTTACATTTCAGTTTCAAGAAATAGGCGTGGATGTTATGATAAGTGCTATGTGAATTTTTGCAATATGATCTTCATCAATAGCTTCCTTTTTATAAGAACAGTGCCCTGTGAGGCCAAAAATTCCTCTTTATCATGGTGGCTGAAGGAGAAATACCTCCGGGAAAAGGGAAATAATAAGAACTGAAATAGCTGTAAGTTCCATTAACTCTAGCTTTCACAAAGCACAAGAGATACGCTCTCAAACAAATCATTATTTATAATTTTGAAAATAATGCCTGAAGTCAAATTCAGATTAAAATCAATATGATGGCACACCAGCAGTCTTTTGGAGTAAGTGTGAAAAGTTGAAACATTTCCTGATTGTTTCAATATTACACTGAAGTTGTGCTAAGAACCAATCAGAAATATACCCATTAGGCATACCAGTGTTAGGTGATCAACATTCTTTTACTAGTTAAGTATTTGCCTTAATGTGGCTTAATAATTCACTGATCTCTCGTGGTTCTGTTGAAATTTTTTTCCTTAGAATTACATTGTGAAAGTTTTGGCTATTTTTGGTTTAAATAATTCAGCTTAATATTAAATGCAGTATTTAAAATATACGAAGAAGAAAGCAGACATTAAACATTCTTCAAGATATGTCTGAGATTGACAGCATTTACTATGTTTGTGTTTTACAAATGGACTCCTACTTAGAAAAAAGAAGTTAATGTCTCCAGTCACCCAGAAAATGTGCCACATAACATTAGCGTTAGAATTTAGAATCTCTGCACTCTGCTTTATTTTGGGGAGAGTAACTGAAGTGTTGTTTTTTGGTTTTTTGTTTTTGTTTTTTTTTTTTTTAATATGGAAAATACCCTACCTCTTACTTTACAACATTTTAATTTAATTTACAACAATTTAATTTAATTTAATAAATTATAATTGTTCAAGATGTTACTTAGTAGATTGCTGATTTTAATTCCATTAATTCCATTTCTCATTCTGTATTTTTTACTGTTATCTATTTCTCTCTTTTTCTTTTTCCTTTTCCTTTTTTCTTTATTTTCTTTTTAGGTTCTTCTTCACTATTTAATCACCTAGAAAACCATACATGGATATCTTCCAGCCATTACAACATGTTCTTCTCTCTTTGTTTAAGAGATTAAAAGATGATGCATAGTTTGCTTTTCCTCATAGCTCCCTCTAAGCAATTTGTATTCTTTCTGATAGTAGACAGGTTTCTAGGTCCCCTTCTAAATGTAAATATTGAAAATTTTCCTCCTTCCTACCTTCTGTCTCTGTACACAGAACACTTCACCTGATAGTCTAGAAGAATTAAAATCTTTACTAATCATAGGAAAGGAAGTGATGGAATACTGGTATTATTTGTATTTTATAAACTATCCTGTAAGATTTTTATGATCTAACATCTTATATGGAGTTCAGCTATCTTTTTTTTAATCAGAGATGGAGCTCTTGGCAACAGATAATAGACACCTATACACAATGAACTGTTGTTCTGAGTATTTATGCTTAAAGTGTATGGTTCCTCTCCTTATATGAAAAGATAATCTATTGTATGAACGGTCATCAATCAAACTAGACTTGCTACTGCATAGACTGTTCTATTTTACCTTAGAGACAAGTTTATCTTAGTACAGAAACACAGTCATAGGAAAGCCCTCTTGATACCTAGCTATTGAGTTCATGTTTTCACAGCATTGCTAACAGTTTTTTGCTTTCTTTCATCATTTTGAAATTCCTTCTACTTCATCTTCCTTATATGACCTGGACATACTGCAGCTGATAAGATGTAATGTTTTCTTAGCAGCTGCAGGAAAGCCTTCAGGAGAAGCTAGCAGGGGAAATAGTATTTTCACTTAACTTGATTATTTCTATGGGACTGTATGAAATTTTTAGCCATGTATAGGCAAGGATATTAGACGAAAAGCACATTATTTGTACCTTGTCCTTTGAAGCTGTGGGGAAGCTTATAAAATAATTGCAATTTTTTTTTCCAGTTTAGGGGTGGGGGATTGTGAACAACTTAAAAGTGATAGCAAAATTTTTGTTAGAATTAGGAATTATATTTCTACTGTGGAATTTTCCTATAAATTCTATTCTCCCAAGTTCTAGAACAGTACTAATGTGGAAAATAATATTCAAATACAAGCCACCTAAAATAATTGAAATATTTCAATACATGAGTTTAATCTCCTGCTTTCCAGGTTTGGCCAATGTTAATAATAGAAAAGCAACATAGATGCTGAAATTGTCTATGATTACTACTAACCTGCAGTAGTGCTTTTGTGGCAAGATTGTATTTATGATATGAGCTACCTCTCCATCAGAAAAGTAAGAATTTCAGTGGGAGAGCCTTGAATTGTCATTAGTTTATAAACTCTAAATTTCATTTCCAGTCTCAGTACATTGATATCACCACCTCTCACACCTTCCACACGCACTCGGTTAAATCAAAACCTACACGTATTATATGTTATACATGCTTGTGCCACACGGTAAGATGTAGTGATTACCAATAACAATAATTTAACCTATCTATTGTCTTCTCAAAAGAAAACACAACTCTCTAAAAGAAAAACTGTGGATGAAGAAAGTGTGTTCAGCGAAAAATGAATAGTTGAGTAATTTTTTTGTCAACACAAATAATATGGCACTATGCTTAATTTGTAAGGAAATTTTGTGACTTTCCAAAGTTTACAATTTGGTAAGATATAGTATGCAAAAATGTACTGCCACATTTGATGTATAAAAAGAAATGTTCCATAAAGGCAAAATATCATATTGAAAAAAATTTTGGCATCTCAACCAAATTTTTTTTCAAAAGAAATGCTGATTATGGGTCATTGTTTCTTTTTCTGTAGGAAGGTATTTCAGTCAGCATAAAATGTTAAAAGATTCGATTTACAAAAAGAAATAAAGTCTTTTATGGACTGAAAAGGAAAATTTGTGCCAGAGCATAGAGATTAAACATGGTTTGCAGATTTAGCATTTTTGGTGAATTTGACCACTCATTTAAATGAGTTAAGCGTTCACCCTTTAGGTGAAAGTCAACTTATCTGTGCTGCTTCAGGTCATAACAGCATTCAAAATGAAATGTAAATTATGGTAAGCTCAAGTGATGAGAAACAATTTTATGCATTTTGATACATTGGCTAAATACAATCACATGAACAGTGGAAAATATTCAGCTTTACTTTCCATTTTGATAAAGGAATTTGATAATAAATTTCAAGGTTGCTGAAAAAAAACATTTTTTGTATAATTGTGACTCTATTTTCAGTCAACATAAATCCATTACAAATTTCAGATTCTCAGATGGAATGTATAGTGTTGTAATCAGGTATTCAGCTCAGAGTTTTTATCATGTCTCTTTACTAGACTTTTATAATACCTATTTTACCAGAAAGATATGCCCCGTGCTTCACAATCACTCCTTTTTCATGTCTTTGCTTTTTGGCAGTACTCACATTTGGAAGCAACTGTTCTCAAAGATGAAGTACAGGATGAGCAAAATTTCATCAGAAATATCTGATGAACACCTCAGTTAGAATTACAACCACTTCCATCAAATCAGACTAATGCATTAGTTTCACAAAAATAAGGTCAAATATCCAACTAATGTTATGTTTATTGCAAATGCTTATCTATAGGAATAAGGAAGGTTTTGCTCACAGGATAGCTGTTGTATACATGTGTATACAGAAGATCTAGACTGCAGCATATGTCGTCAGTGGGAAAGAGCATATCTTTGATTTTAGATTAAACTCATATTGATTTGAAACCATCAATATGATTTTTGCTAATTTATGGATGCGCATTGAACAAACTCATGTCTCTGATTCATTTAGCCTTCTATAGATTTTTGTAAAAGAATTCATCAAATACAGCATGTTATCTGAATGCTTTCAAAATGTAATGGTAGGAATAGTATGTTTTAAAAAGTGAGAGTGGGAAATAAAGTTCTCTAAAGCTAATAAATGCCAAAATTTAAATTCAGTGCAACTTGAATGTTAGCACTTTATCCTGTTTTCAGGAACAATTTCATTTGAGACTTTGTGACTGAGTCACGTAGTCCTGGTAACATAGATTCCTAACTGTCTAAGCTCTTCTGTGTGTTTGATGGTTGTGGTGGAGGCTTTTAAGTGTATTTTATGTGTTTTCTTTCAAGTTATAATCACAGACTTTTTTTTCAGAAAAGTATCTTCTGCATTTTCTTAATAAGTATTTATTCAATTCTTCTTGCTTTACAAAGTCACTACTGCTGGACAAAAATAGCAATCTGTTTTACATTTTAAATCATAAAATATTTCATGAAGCTTATACAGAAAATGGAGAACCAACTGCATGATTCCTTCTTTTTCCTGAAATTTCAATGCTTGATTTTCAAATGTAGTACTCTTTTAATGCAGATTTCTATTTTCAGAAATCTAATACTCCATTCAAGATGTTTGGGGAAAAAAAAAAAAGTAATTAGTGCAAGTTTAGTACCTTACATTGTGAAATAAGATATTTTCTCTCTCTAGTCCGTATAAGCACTTGATCACTTCTTCTCAGGATTTTTGATTCTCTGTTGCCTTTCCCTTTCCTCTTTCATGATGAGGAAAGACATAGGGAAACAGCAATGCAGTGGCATTTTCTTCAACTGGTCTCAAATTCTCCAGATTGCTTCCTATATCCCATGTAATGAATTGCTCAGTAAAATTCTGGAATTGCCTACTTGTCTCATTTTTTTTGTGTGTGTGTTATCAGCAAGAGGTTCTGATTAGATAAAGAAAACTGGAAAAGGGGATGACATATATAATGGTGAAAAAAGATCAGATTCAAGCCATATGTTTAGTATGTGCAAATATATTTTGTGCAAGTTGGAATGTACCAGGAATTTATCATACAGAACTTATCTATACAGATGTAGACAGAAGCTGGTTTGATAATCAAAGCATTTCAGTAATAAAAATTGCTCATTTATTTCAGAAATGAAATAGTGCTGAATGTGTGGCCTTTTTATCTTTTTTTTTTTTTTTTACACATAAATGTTCTCATTCTCATTCTCTTTTCCCAACAGGTTGTACAGGATTTTGTTTTTCTTTTTATCAGTGAAGACGGAGTTCAAAATGCTATTGAATCTGTATAGCAGCGCATCAGGCTTGGCTGAAGCAGGTGACTACAAAAGACATTAGGCAAAAGAGACACGAGCCTGAAATATTAAATGAAGTGTGCCGCTCTAATTTCCTTCTAAAAAGATATGTTTTTGAGGTTAAGATAATCTGTGTTGCATACGATAGTATAACACATGCCATTCCGTTTAATAATCTATAATTAGTAAGAAAATGTTTTTCACCTAACACCTGCAGCCTTTTTAGTAAATGAATCAACAACATAAACAACTCAGAGATAATGATTTTTCACTATGTACCTATTCCTTTTGTTCTTCCTCTTTTAGATCCATGTAGATTCGTGCTGTGGTTCTGCCCTACTTTAACAGTCAGCTGGTTGATTTTTTTTCCTCTACGTCTTTGATTGTACCACCATAAAAATGAAAAGAGCTTCATCAGATTTTAGTTTTGGTCTAGGGACTTTTCCTAGCTCTCAAGCCTGAATGAATATTAAAGCAACTCAAAATGCAACAATTGTTATTCTGAGGATAAAATAAAAAGAAATATTCTACTGAACATCACAGTAGACTGATGAAAAGGTAATGGCACTTCTGCAGAATAGAATAAAATCAAATCCTAATTGTTTTGGTCAATTTGACTTGCCAGCATCTCCTGCTTTAATGTCTGCATAAATTAGAAACCTTTTCTCTGTTCAAATTCCTGTGGGGTTGCTGTCTTTGGCTTCTGTCTACTTAATTCAGTTCAGCTAGTGAATGCTTTTGGATAATGTCATGATATTTCCATTAAAGAATTCAAAGTTGGTGAGAAGAAAGGTGTCAAATTGTTATTATTCAATAGCGATAGTTTCAGTGATAAGTCTTTGATTTGGCAGATTCCTTCAGCACTGTAAAGAATGTTAGTGAAAAAACTGAGGTACATGATCCAAGGACAAAGCTATTTGCCCAGTGTACCGGCAGGCAGGGTAAACTGCAATTCTGGCTACAACAAATGAAGCTTCCAGTACCAGTGGCTGGCTAACAAGAAGGGTGTGTCAGCAATTGCATTGGCTTTTGGAAAGAAGGAGAAAAGGAATTAATAATGTTCATTGTTCCTTTCTGGAAGAAAGTAAGTTTGGTCATGGGATAAAAACTGTTTCATGAAGTTGTGGTCTAAATCTGCTCTTGGCTCAATATGTCCTGGTCTTCCTTATTTTCTACTCATAAATCTAGTGAATAAATGCGTTCTCTCCAGTAGGGCTGCTAAGTGTTCAGTCTAGACCCCACGTTACTAAGTCTAATTCTCTCGCTAGAGAACTGCCATTTCATGTTTTTCTTTATTAAGCAGAAGATATGTTAGCACAAGGAAAGTTGCTATTTCCAAAACAACTGAAAATTACCATTATTTTTGAACAGTGGAATATCGTGAAAATACAAAAGATTAAATCCCTCTAACAGTTGTAGAGCACTGTAGTACAGACTAAAAAAAAATAATGCAATAATTTTGGGTACTGTTTCATAAATTGGTTTGTTCTGTCT
Source organism: Phasianus colchicus (assembly GCF_987193195.1). Classification (NCBI taxonomy): domain Eukaryota; kingdom Metazoa; phylum Chordata; class Aves; order Galliformes; family Phasianidae; genus Phasianus; species Phasianus colchicus. Next base: position 14,417,761 of record NC_143439.1, on the reverse strand, counting down.
ATGATGTGCAAGGATTTGAGTATCATTTTACAAAACATGTATATAAAAGTATTTTTAATTACCTTTTTTACAATGCCAGTTGAAAACATGTAGACATCTCACAGTGCCTACAAATCCTGCTTTCTGTTAGTGTATTTGAATGACCTTGAGGTGCTCCCACCCTGACTCCATGAGGGGCCTTGCTGGGCTGTATCCATTTCTGGGGAAATAGAGGAATATGGACAAGTAAGAAAAAAACAACTAAACAACAAAAATATATTTTTCTTGAATGATAATTTTAGATTATAGCTAGCAGAATCAAGGGCACATAGGCATGGCACATGATGATTATGATTTATGGAAGCATTATAAAGGAGGAAAATCAATATATATTCTAAAATTTCTGTTTGCTCAGATTAGTCTAAACCTCCTCCTTCAGTTCATGATGACAGAGGAAGGCTACATTGATAAGAATGCTTTCTTTATTCCTCTCAAAAGAATCTCAATAACTGTTAATGTACAAATCCAGTTTTAGAAGAGGAATATTTTCTAACCTTAGATTTTAATAAAAAAAAAAAAACAGCAGGTATGACCTGTAATAAATATCTTACATTTAGGTTCAAGAGTGATATTTGATATGCAACTGCTACTGATAAACACTGGGACAATGCAGTATATGAAGATTCTATTACAAGCATACGAAATCAAAATATTAATCTGTCTTCCCTTCAGTTCTTTCAGTCCTCTTTGCTATGCCTGTATCAATGTGATGTCTTCAGTCAAAGATCTATCGTGTTATTAATTTATACTTTATTGCATTTTGTATCCAACCAAATGTAGACATTAAATAATACAACATGGCTTTTTTGTGTAATGAATGCTGTACTTCGATTTGAAATGTTCTTTTCATTGTAATTGTCTGAAAATAGTTGAAAATGTTTTTCTATTATTAATATAATTAATATTAAACATAACATTTATAGACATTTTAAAACAGAAAAATCCAATGGGAAGATAGATGCAGTCATAGAGTAAAATTTATGTCTTATTCTGCTTTGACTAGTAAACACCATAAAAACAACAATCAGTATTCAGGACTGTGCTGGTAAAGACACAAATAAGACTATAGAGACTAAAGTGTTTTCTGTCTAGAAATGGTAAAGGCAATAAATACTTTTTCTTAAGTGTCTGTAGTTCTTGCTGGTATTTTGCCATTTTAAATTCTGTCTTTGAAGGTGTTTTCTTCTCCTCTAAACCCCATTAGTTAGTTACAATGCTTAATATTTGAACATCCCTCCACAGTATTTAAAATTAACTCCTACTCCTCAGAATGATTGTAGGTATAATTGTAGACTGCAGAACTGTAATTACTGCACTGTAGAATATTAATAAAAATGTGTACTAACTTAGGAACTTTTTGTTGCCACTGAAAATACAATTTCTATATGTTTGCATATATTAATTAAAATTAAAATGTAGATATTTAACATTTCTACTTAAGGTACATATAAATGACATTACAATTTGCCTTACAGTAAAGAAGAAAGTAAATGAAAAATTCTATGTGTTAAGATACTGAGAAATTCTCACTGGAAATAAATACAATGTAAGCATTAGTCATTCCATCATACTTCTGTAAAAAAGAGAATTAGCCACCTGTTTTTTGTTGTTTGTTTGTTTGTTTTTCAAATGCTATCTTCCTGTAACCAGTCTCTGACAGAATGAATAGAAATCAAAGGTCTGCACTGCCAGTCCACTCTTAGAACAGCATAATGCTTAGATTGGGAGTTTGATTTTGTTCCTAAGAGTTATTTAGATCCTGACTCTTAAAATTAAATTTAACCTTTTGTTTAATATAATTATTCCTTAGGAGCTCATTTGTATCTTTAAAATTAAAAGTGTATGATAAACAGCGATAAACAATGTTAATATCAAGGTGAGAAGAAAGGACTACTTATGGCATAATATAACTCCAGACAAACACTGGAGCTATTAAAAGGAGTCTAGAAGCAAAAGAAGTATAGAAGACTCTCATATTTTCCAATATATGTGCATCTCAAATGACAGCAGTCAGGAATCCATGAAGAACTTGCAAACTATCTGTTTTAGATAGTCATCTCCCTAATGAATAATTGCATTTCTTTCTTAAGTGTAATTTTTTAGTTCTTCTGTTTGTCATAGTTTTCCTTTAAAAATGTATGTATTTATGAATTTTAATGTTTCCTTCTCTTTTCAGTTTTTTTTAAACCAACTATAGAAAATAGTTAAAGACCAAATGATGTCGTCATTAATGTAGTATTAAAATATTGTAAACTGTCCAGCACTGATTATGCAACACAAATGCATGGAGATATTTGTGTCAAGTTGATCGTAATTAATTGCTCAAACTTTGAGAAACTGAGAGACTAGGATTAGAAGGAGGAACACAGCATCATTTTGTTATCTGAAGTTCCTAGGTAGTGGACACTACTCAACATTTTTTGCAATTATTTTACAGTAATTTACATTCATTTCTAGCTTTTTTTTTCTCAAGTCTAAAACGATCATTAAAGATTACAGTTTTCTGAGTTATGACCCTTTCTCTTTTAAGAGTAGTAGAACTGTTTTTTGTGGTTTTGTTTGTTGAAGTTAGTAATTGATGCCAGATAATTGAAAACTAATGTGTAAGAACAATTTTTCCCTTTTTTTTGCCTTTTTCATTTTTCCTGTTGCTAAGAGTTACATATATGACTAACTGATGCATCATTAATATTTTTCACATTATTTATTTTTGTTTTGATGCATATAATGTTTAAGACTGCATAAACAAATCTTCTAGACTATGGAAGAAGTGTCAATTCTTCTTTGACTCTTTAAGTATCTTCATATCTCCTTATATTTATAATTCTTAAAGAGTATAAGCATTATGAGAGAGGAAAAAACTATTTTCAGCTGTAACATAGAAAAAAATCCAACCTGTAGGCACATGCTTCAAAATTTTCAGGTATTTGAGACTGACAAAACATTTTTTTTCATTTCTGAATACTTCTGGAAATGAGTGCTAAAAAACCTAAGATTTACATTTCTAGCACTTTGAACTATCTCATTTCTGAGAGTTTACTTGGAATATGAGTGAAGATAAGTATGCTTAACTACAATGTGTTCTGCTGTTGAACTTTTTTTTTCTTCCTTTTTTTCCTTTTAGAAAATAGTATTGCTGATTTAATGCCCTGACCCATTTATTGCTGTACATTGGTAGTGTCTTTTTTGATACAAAAGGCAATGTGAATACAAATTTGCTTTTGAATTGAACTACCAACTCTGATAAAATTAAGGCTTCACAAAAAAAAGAAAAAAGAAAAAAAAAAAAAAAGAAGAAGAAATCCTACACACAGAAAAACAAGAACAACTATAGCATGCAGAACATTCTCTGTGAAAACTGGTAAGGATATTGACAGCAGTTTTTGAAAAGAGTTGTTATTTTCCAAAACCTTTTAATGTACAGTGTTATGTCATTGTCTGCATGTATGTGCAAAGTAAGTGAAGTCAAGGAACAAAACCAGAGGGAATTAATAGTGTTTCCTCCCTAAAGATAAGGTACCAACAATGATGACTTCATCTGCTCTTCTTTATTAATGATATATCAGTATTGCTGATCTGAGAGGAATCTGAATGTAGCAACAATGCTGAAGTTGGTTCTTTTTGTTTCTGTTTTGTGTCTACCGAAAGGAAACATAACTTTTCAGATGCTTTCAGGAGGAAAACAAAAGCAGATATCTGAGTCACTAGTCACCTTGTACAATTTTACTTAGAAGTGTTACATTACTGGGCAAGATGTCCTTCAGGAGAAAAATTATGTTGAAAATGGTGAGCTAAACTAGCACATAGGTTAAAAATCATTTTACTGCTTCCAAAGAAGCAGAAAATGTGGCCAGAGTTCTGGCCAACATTAACTTTACAAATAAAGCAAGTACAAAAGTTTGTGCATGAGCTATTGTAGAATATACTGTATTACAACAGTTGCTTTTGTGACCCTAATCATTGTGCTGCTAGGTATAAAAGGCATAATGTATGCATATGCACAGAATATTCTCTTATGCTGTAAGCATGTGCTTCTGATGATGGTATTTACATTTGGTATATCTGGTATTTTCTTATCTGTTTTCCTTCATTACAAGTATGGAGCAAAGTAGGGTATAATGTTTTGCTATCCTTTTGAAAATGCTGTGGATCACTAACAGAAAAGTCTTACAGAAAGTCTGGTATGAGCTTTGAAAAATGCAATTAGGCAGGATGGATGAAAGTGTTTTCAAACTTAGCTAAACCAACTCTCCTAGCATGATGCTGAGCTCATATTGAGCAGCCAACAGCATGGAGCAGTCATGAGTGGAAGACCTTTCTGTGATGGTGCCTGGGAGCCTCTCATCGCATATTGTGATGGGGAGAGCTGGGGCTGCTGCACTGTCTCTGCAACTCTTTGCTGCTCCAGCACACACTGTTGAAAGGTTTGTTCCTTTGGCTCTTGGACTGATCTGCTGCATAAATATTTGCATGAAACAACTGAAACTAGGTGCTTACAGTGCACTGTTCTATTTACATGCCCATTTATTCAATCCACTCAAGATTTGTCCTTTCCTTTGAATTTGTCTTTTGTTCTAGAAATTCTTCTTTGTGACTAAGCATACTGCTCTCTCCAAAGAAGTGTTACCTATCATGCACCCAAACAACGATATTCTAGTTGCTGACACTGGACACGTATATAAGGGCTAATGCCTACATACAGCTTAACCCAATAACATCAAAACACGTGAGAAAGATATTGAATGTCTCCAATACTTAGCGGATCTGTATAAGTTTAAGATAATCCTCAATTTCTTTGTTCGTTTCTTACTGCATTGACAAAACACAAAACGTGCTATCTTTATTAAAAATAAATATACAGTAAGTTAATTACAATTCAAATACCTCTCCCTATTAAAATAAGCTAGCTAACAACAAAAAAAAAAAGAAAAATAAAGCATATTTCTTATAGCCTGTGATTGTTTCAAAATTTATTTTGCTTTTCTCCTCCCAGTCCCTTTTGTTCTCTCCTTCAGAGTTTTCCTAATGGCATGATACATAGCAGCAGATAAATGTAGGCAAAAAATTATTCTAGTGTTTCTTCTCCAGTATCTATGAAACCTCCTTTTCTTTTTTTTTTTTTTCCCCCAAGATAATTTGGCATTTACAAAGAAAAATAATTAGGCTGTATAGCTAAAGGGATTACATAACTTAGCAGTGAGGCTCTAAAAGGGTATTTACGGACAAAGAACAATGTGATGTAATTTAAAGCTGTTAGTGCTCTGAGAAGCCTTGCAGGTTTGTTTTGATAGGCATATAGAACTTACAATTTAAAAATATGCTCAGATGAATCTGATTTTATCATGATCAATATATCCGTGAAAGCAGATCAGGCTTCAGGTCTTTTGTCATCTTGTCTGCTTAGTGTATAATATGTACAATGGAATTGAAAGTAGGGCTAAGCTGCATCTCTAATAAAAGCAGCTCTGCTTTTTCAGACAAGTTTGTATTGTAAAGTGGTTACACTTGCATAAGCAGAAGACGGTGCACAACAACAGAAGCTTTAAATAATGGAGGGAATAAAACATACTGAGCTATGTACTATTAGAGTAAAATTGGATCAGATAGCTTATTCACACTGCTGTCTATCTATGTTGAGAAATGTAATGAAAAAAATAAAATCTGTTCAAGTTAAACTGTGTCAAACCTCAATTACATGGGAAAGGCTCAGCCACTAAAGGTGATATGTGTAATATGTAGAATCAAATCCAGAGTAGGCTGTTATCTGATGCTAGAAGCCAAGAACCCCTGTGGAAATTATATGGATAGAATGAAAGTTAAGCAAGCAATTTCTTCTAGGCAGATAAAATGAGGGGTAAAGCAGAACTAATTAATTTGACTTTCATAGTCAAATTCAAAGTCTACTTGGCTCTGTATATAAAGCCATGTTAGTTTCTGGACCCTACGTTATTCATTTTCAAAACTGCATTGATCATTAATGCTGGTTACAAAACGTTACGTCTCAGAAGTAATACAGACTTAAAATGTAATAATCATTATAAGTGTTGTATTTATGAGGCTTTTTGGTTTGCTTTTACAAAGTGCCCAGGAGATACACGAGCAAGTAGATATCTCCAATTTATACACTGTGAGTGAAAATCATAGAATGGTGATATTCTATCTATGCTTGATTTGCAGCTGAATGTGGCATAAGAGAGAAGAAGAGGAAGGGCTTCTGTCTTGATGTGAAGCTTCTGAAATCTTGTACATGTTGAGGAGTTTGTTTGCAGAGAAGGATGTTACTTTTAAACACTTTTTTCCTTGTAGGTAAATGTGACCTCATGAGAATCAGAGATGTGTAAGGGTGATAAAAAGAGGTTATATCTCAGAGCTGGTGAGTGAGATATCAAATTTAGACCAGGTGCTATGTGTCTTATTTTAAGTAGGAGAATGAGCAAAAGCAGGTGAAACTCTTATTGTAAGAAGCAATGAAAATGCTGTAGTGTTTCTTTATCAGAAGTTAAAAGGATTGGAAGACACAAGGGCAAAGTAAAACTAAGATACAAACTGTGTAAGGCAGTAGAAAGTTGTGGATATCAGAAAACATGCAGATAAATTGCTGTGAGAGATGCTTGTTGCAGCATACGAAAACAACTTAGGGATCAGATGCCAACATTATCCTGAGTTAAAAAATCTCAGATGTATTTGGCTTCATTAGCATTGAATGAGCATTGTAAGGACGAAATTCTAAGCAATAGCATCAGATATGGATGAGGAATACAGAGAGAGGTGACCAACTTCCAGTTCTAATGGGGAAGATTAAAGTACTTCAAGATTTCATTGAAACTTGAGTATTGATCGGCTCTAGTAGCTGGAACTGCTGGTTGATAACCATTCAGATGAAAGTAGTGTAATAGTGCCCAATAATTTTTAATGACACGGAAAGAAGTTCCTGAGAGAAGCCTTATCTGAAGATGAGAAAAAAATCAATAGAGCAGCTTGATGAGATTCGTTTGGGGGACATGAGTGCAGGGCTAGTTGTATTTTAAATGTCATAAATATGATAGCAACTCCCCAGAGATTAAATTTATGTCTCTATTAGTAATTTATAGAGATGTAATTTATTACTTTATTTTGCTTAAAGAAAATTATTTTTTAATATAAATAAATACATCTGAAGAATACATATGTTTTTGTTTTTATTTCAGGATTAGGCCTTGTCTAAATATCACATATCTTTTGTACAGACTGCAAAAATTATATCTGGATGTTCATACTAATGAGCAGACATTTGTGAAGGCACACAAGTAGATCTTTCACATGTGAGTAAACCTATTAACAACCGGGTATAGTTGATGGACAGCTGAAAATTGGCATTTTTCAGTGGCACTTAAGGCAGAACTTTTGCAACCTTTTGGAATCTTTGATCTTTTGCTGTTTGTTATCTAATATCAAGCAAATGGTCAAATATACTTTCTTGTTTAAACCTCTGTGTAGATTCTGATCTTTTTTATCTGACCATCTTTATTCAAAGGGAATCACTACAGATCTTTTTTTCAGAATTGGTACTCCAGCTGTTACACTGTTAGATCAGAAATACGTTCATTTCATTCTTGATGTTAATTAGCTGCTTGGCAAATTCTAAAATGTCTAAGTATGCAAATGTTGCTAGTTGCCTATTTACCTCAGATCATATTCTTAAAAACGTAGTACTTTTTTTTTTTCTCTGGAGTATATGATCTGGTTTGATATAATCACGCTTTTGCAGTTTAAAAAGGTTTGAAATATTTTGCTCAAGTAGTCCCTGTTCATAACAACAAAACAGATGGTAGACTATAGAATATCTTAGGAGTTTCACCTGCACACTACTTCAGAGGATGAATTATTAAAAAAAGTACTTCACTAAGTAATCAAATAAAACTATGCTTACTGCTGACTCTTTATTAAAATGATGTATCTTAATTATACCTCAGTAATGTTACAATTTTTTATCTGACACAGTTTTTAAAAGTTAATTGCACTTTATTAGTTTCTTAGGATAATATTGAATATAAAATTAATCATGTTGATTGACTGTTATTACAAGTATATTGAAACTGAACTGGAGACCTTTTCTACCTAACATGATAAATATTACACCAATCAGATGTATGGATTGCTGAATTTTAAAGAGGAAATTCATTTGTCTTTTCAATTTCATGGAACCAATTAAAGCTTAAGCCAAATTCAACTACTATGCAGTTGAAGATCTGACAATGCCTAACCATGGAAAATTGCTATCTTGAAGTTGTAAAGTTTTAAAAAATTCCTATGGGCCAACATGAATCTGAATGGGTCTATTTCTATAATCATATATAATCATGTTTATATATGCCAAGCTTCTAGCGAATGATCTGTATGACTTTCGTTTTGTTTCAGTCTGAAGAACTCTTTCAATCTATTGTAATTAAGTTATAATGTAAATCTACAGCACTCAGTGTATCACCATGATTTGAAAAATAAAATGAAATAAAATAATTTGTGCTTGTCAGTTTTGCTTAAATTCACTTTTGGTGTTTAATAAATAATGCTTTTGAAAAGATTCTGCTCTTGCTATAGGCTTTGCATCTTTTCTGTTTGTGTAGATGATCCCTTCTTCATCTGAAGAAGCCTCTTATAAAACTATTAAGGCAGAGTTTCTCTGTTTTGATTGGTCCAAGTCCTATGAATTATACTTAGCTGGAAGCAGAAACAAGTTCAGCTAACTCCTCTTCTCTGAAATGCTGTGTGCTATTATAGCCATCAGATCTCAGTGAGACTTTCTTCATCCAAAGAAGGACGAGGACGTTGAATTGACTCAGACAGTAATGATCTGTCTCCTCTCAAACTGGTTGAAAAAAGAACAGAACAGGATAGAAACTCCTATGTCAGTCAGTATATTTATTTTTACTTTGTGTCTGTTACAACATGTATAGCAAATAAAAAATAAAATCACATAATTTTACTGTTCTTTGTAGCCTGGTGCTGATCAAAATGTGATGAACCTACTTATAGAAGCAATTTTGTGGTCTTCTATTTCCATGACACCTCATGATTTTGAAGCTAAAATTGATTTCACCAACACAGAGTCACGATGACAACTTTAAAGTCTTTTTGCTAGAGTTGTGGATTAATTCTAGAAGTTTTTGCCATTTGAGTTGTCAATAGTAATAGTGTAATGCTCTTTACATTTCTTTACTTTTCTCTTCAAATATTACTATGTGTTAGTAAAACACTTCTTTTTTTTTTTTTTTTTTTTTTTTTTTACTGAAATACGTCAAGTAATTGCAGTAGTTTACATTCCATTGCTGTATCTTAATGGTGATAGTTCAGAACAAGTACAAACTTCTGTTTGTCTTTTCTAAAGTTTAGCACATTTGTGTAATGAAAATCATAGAATGTTTACAAAAGCATGCCACATTGTGTTTTTGAATGCCTTTGATTTCAGCTCCTTTTCTAGATGTCACGTAGACTATATTTGTGTCTGACCAGTCCGTAAAGTGTAAGAATACATTTTTACTATTAGACATACAGTACATTCTGAATGCATTTGCACAATATGGAATGTCAGGTGTTCCATTGTATGAAGCTTGTAGAATTTTTTCCATATGGCATATGATAAAAAGCTGTTGCAACCAAGGGCTGATAAACTTATTGCTTTTATTCCAGATGGCCTAATTTGAGCATGTGCATTAATATTAAAAATTGAAGTGTTTTCTTTGAGAGTCAACTGAGCAGCATCCTGGGAGCTAGGAATATCTCCTCTGGGCTGATTTTCTTACCGCGGTTCTTTTCTTTCTGCCTAAATTCCATTCATTTCTTTTTATTCTTTTTTCACTGCTTCCCTCCAGTGTTTAGCTCTAATCTGGAGAACTGTTTGTGATCAAATACTAGAATTTACATACAGTTTACATAGAGATTTCAAGTAAAGTTGAATTTTAGATAAGTTTAGCCCACTTTATTTCTAGCCTAAAGGAAACATGAAGGCTGAATAAATATTTAAGTGAATTCAACTTCAGTCAGTAGAAAACAGATGTAAATTACTAAGACAAATTGCTTTTGTATTAAACTTCTCTTGCACAAAAATCTTTTGAGTAACTCATTAAGAATACCTTACAGGTAAATTTACTGATAAAACCAATATCCTTTATAGAGAATCTGAAGTAATAAGCACTCAAGAAGTTTCTGTTTTCCCTGGTAAAAGTTTCATTCTGATTCTCAGTCAGAGCTTGCATCTCTGTCTATTTGGATGAATCTTTGTGCTTATTTATTCTACTAAAAGAAAAACGATGCTGATTGAACTGCTGCGTGTACTATAGAAGCATCTGAGGATGTTGTCTGTCTCTTTCTAATGCCTTTAAACTTGTTTTTCTCTCTTTAACAAAGAACAGGATGCCAAAGAGATATTGAAATAAATGCCCACAATAAAGGGAAATTATCTGGATAACTTTTAGCAGAAATTGCTGTCAGTAGGCTGTTCTTATGAATATCATCCTTCATCTTTTCTTCAGATGAAGTATTTTAACACTGTTTCTTAGGACTTTAAGAAGCAAACATACCGGCTTCTTTCTGCACATGCTTTTCTGAACATCCCACTGTTTTGCCCTGCAGCCTTTTTGAGAAGAGTTGTTCTATTTGTGCTCCCAACTGAAATTAATAATAGGCATAATTTGAATACCTATAAGAAATTATTCTTTTGCACACCCTGCTTTGAAAATAATTCTTATTTGTTATTGTAAATTGTTTCCATGGAGGGGATAGTATGCATTTATGAAAGTTAATTTCAATAATTAACAAAACTTTCTTCTACTGTATACAAAATTTTCCTGAGCTGCTCTTCACACAGTTGAGCAAAGTTTAGAGGAGACTAATGTCAGCTGAGAATCTTATGACAAAATATCTCCGCATATTTAAAAGTATGTACTTGTAGAATGGGAATTTCAACAAACAAGGGAAAGTCAGTAAAATTTTGCTCACTTGGTTTGTTCCTCTTTGAATCTTAACACTGGTTTGTGAAGTCTTGCTGAAGACTTACTGCGTATTAAACAAGCCTGTAGAAACTTGCAATTTCTCTGAGAAATTATTTTAATGACCACTGCTAGTTCCTTTTGCACAATTATGTGTCTGTCCCAAAAGAGGTACAAAATTATTTTCTGGACTTTTAGATTCTTCCAGAATATCTTCCAGCACAATCAGTTCAGCCCTCATTTACAGGAAAATGGTGTCTTATGTTTATGCTGTTATTTATAGGCAATTACTTGGATACAATGTTTCTGCATCCGTGAAGACAATGATAACATTTATTGAAGAGTTCATGCAAATTATAACTAATAACTGAAGATCCTGCGAGTGGAAAGGACTCTCTGCTTACCATTGGTCCTATAGAGAAGCCATGCATCAAAGATAATGGGGAGGATAAATCTCTGCTGCTCTGAGCTCCAACTCACATAGCAGCTTTTAACAGGAAACAAGCTGACCTAATTTATGTCATGGTTAAATGTACACAAATGAAAATATAAGGTCAAAATTATGCAAAACTAACAAACCAGAAAGTTCCAGAAAAGCAATGTTGGAAAAATGTACTATCTTATTTCCAGCAGCTCTAAACTACCAGAAGCTTAGAGACAAATAGTTTTGTGCTCTCATTTCAATGGAAAAGTAAATGCTCCTCCAACCTCCTGCTCCAGGGAAGAAAGGAAGGAAAAAGAAACCTGGAGTTGCTAGTTTTTAATAAAATTATTATCCATTCAACTTTTTATTGGAAACATTAAACTTGACTGTTTTTCTGTATTTGGTGCAAAGATAAAGTTTTATGTCTAGAGAAAGAAGGGCATTCTAATTGTGTTAGAATTAATTAGAATTAATTCCTGCTTATTAGTTTTCTATTAGTTTTACATAATTCTCTACTTAGCAATTATCTTCACCAAAGCTGTCAACATTAACCCCTGAATGTGTCAGAAGAGATACAGATAAATTGAAGGCAAATAAGGAGAGCACATTTCTAATAATCTGTTGAATGCTTTAGAATATACTTGTGCCGTGAATGTACAAGGCTGACAAGTAGAAAGCATGTGAAAAGTAACTGTTTATGTGAAAATAGTGTAGGCGGTATAGTACTGGTGACTTGTAGCAACATATTGAGATATAGTGAAGTGATTATTAAAATGCCATCATAAACCTAAAAGACATCTGATTTAAATTTCAGATGCTTCATTTTTTTTTAACTCTCTTGAGAAGAGATGAAGCAAAGCTTGTGTTTATTTGACTACACAGCATAAGAAAGAAATTATATTGAGAGGAATGATATTTGCAATCTTGATGTTTGATATTGATCAAAAAGCCTTAGAAGCAACTGGTTTGACATTTTTATTTCTTTTCAGAGTGTATCATGCATCTCTCTCTAAATTGCTTGTAATATAATCAGAAAGCAGTGACCCACAGCCTACACAAATATCATAAATAATAGATTTCAACTTACTGAATGTTGCACTAAAGACGAGCTGGAGTGATAATATATGGATTATCTTATTCTGTCTTCTCCATTATCTTGTCTGTAGATGTGGCAAGATACTACAGTTCTTCACAGCTTCAAAGCACTGCATGTATAGTAGAGATACAGATGTCCTCAGTTTCCAATATTCACCTCATTCACCAAAACAGTAAGTGTACTTCACACATATATATATATTTTATATTTAAATAATCACAGAGCAAAAAAATTATCAACCAGTTTGGAATATGATCTGTGAAAATTGAGAAGTTTCCTATCACTTCAACGTTTCTCACTGTTAGCATTTTCATTCAGTGGAAAGTTGTCTTATTAATGAAAGTCATTAGAATAATTCCATATACAGTAAAAATCTACTTTCTTGCATTTATTTTTCTCTTTGATTGTCATTTTATCTATATGATTTCTACAAGGCTAACACATGTGTGAGAGTGACAGTGAAATTGAATAAGGTAGAAAAATCAAAATCTAGATAAAACTGTTACTAACTTCACTAGCATCATATCATAAAAACACTACTTCAGAATAAGAAAACACTGAAAAGTATTACTATTCTTCCAAGTAAAAAATGAATCTTTTGTGTTTTTTTAGATGTATTGTATCCCCCTCTGCAGCATATATGGAAAGATACAACATATGGTACTTTTACCATAGTTCTTCACAGAGTGCTTTCCCTACAGAAAAATGTCATTCCTGATAACTACAATTATTTTAAAAGTTAAGATGCACTTACGTAGCTTTGAAGTGGTAAAAGAAATATATATTTTTCATTCTTCACCAAAACATTAATAAAACTTTCAAAGATATACAGAACAGTAATTAATTATGATGCCTCTGGGTTTTTAAAATACAGCAATTTTCTAATTACTGAGGCTCCAAAGTCATATATTCTGTTTTGCTCTCAGATAGAAGAACGTAACTTTGCTAAGGTTAGGAGAGGTAATAGATAACTTTGGGAGAGGGAAAATATATCCTGAAGACTTTCACATCACATACATAGCAGATAATAACATGTCATGGAATCAAAAATACATACATTTTTATGGTAAGTGTTGGAAAGAAATATTACATGCTCTCTGTCTAGATTTTGGAAAAATCTCTGATGAATACTTTTTGAGGATGGAAAAAGAAAAGGGTAAAGAGGGTTGTTGAAATGTGACTACCCATCCAAAATTCATTAAAAGTATTTCTCCGAAACAGTACTGAGTACAAACTGTATGTTAATCTAGTCATATATTGTACAATTGTTTGAACTCTGTTGGCTCTGTTTATTGTAAATAACTTTTTTTTCCTCTTTCTGACTCCCTAAAGCCTTATCTCAAACCATGATCCAAGAAGATAAGTAGAGCTTTTCAAAATTTGACATTAAGCTTTTCAACATCTGCTCATTGCTAAAAAATAAAAAAGTGTATGTCTCATACAGAGTTTCTTTTTACAAGGCATGAATAACATAAACACCATAGAGTAGGAGCCCAAAGTAGACAATAGAAAGGTTAAAAGCAGTAAAAATCTTCATCATCTTCCAGAAGACATTGAGAAACGGTAGGAAATATTATGCCTCCTATAGAAGCTTGCTGGTAATTTCAGTATTTGCGATGTGATTCTTAATTTTGGAAGTCATGCTTGATTTGATTCACTGCTTTATTTCAGGTGAGGAACAGCAATTTATGAAGTTCTGTAAACTGCAAAAGTGAGCAAGGTGTGTTCAACAAAATAAGTTCATTTATTGTTCATTAACAGAGTTGAGCTGCTCCAACATTTAAAACTGTCTTCATATATCTTTCTTTGATTCTTTCAAAAGTAACTTTTGGTTAAAGTGTAGTATATCAGTACATTAGTCCAAGTAAAATTCCACAGAACAGAGATAACATCCAATTTCTTGTTTGCCTGAATATAATTTTTGTTAACATTGGAACAAAAAGCATAAGAAACAGCACATCTTTTGTAAATCTTAAAAAGCTACTGTGAAACTCTAAATGTTAGGAACCAAGTTTTGAGGTATGCTTTTCCACTAAGGTAGAAAATTACTCTAGGGAAAAAGGTACCCAACCTGTTTCTGCTCCATTGCAACAGTTTTACAAATGATACTTTGCCTTAAACTTGCATTGGAAAAAAATGGAATGTTGTTGACAATCTGACAAAATATGAATTCTGATAGAGCATGCTAATTACATGTCAATTTAGTTACATACATATATGTTTAAGAGGAGCCTGATATCTCTGTAAATGATTGTCCTTATACATTTCTACTTCTTGCCTGTCTCTGACTGCTTTGTATATCATTGAAGGAGCACAAGTTGCTCTTTAGAGTATTAAAAATAAGTGAAAAATACATTTTCCCCCCTTCCACAGTTTCCTGGTTTACCAATCCTGTTCTTGCTACAGTCTCTGTCACAGAAACTAGAATGGAATTTTAATGCCAATGCAGACCGTGAAATGGCGATCGAGTGTGTGACTAAGTTGTTGGAATGTGATGTATTAGGTCCATAGTGCATTTGTGGATTCTCCAAGCCATATCAGAAAAGAAGAATAACAAGTGAACTAGCAGCACTGCACAAGGTACAACATGACATTTGACTGTTGGTTGTGGGTAGCTAAGAAATTCATTTTTGGGGGTAGGAAAATTTTCTTGAACACTTCCTTTTCTGTATTACAAGTTACATTGCACAAACTAAGATATTTATTAACAGATCACCTGTATAAAGGTAGTAATAACCACGCTACTAGAATCATAACATAAAATAGTTACATGTCCTATGCTGCTCTATTTTCAGTTGTAGTCATAAATTGGTTTGGTCCATGAAATGAATAAACTAATATATTCATATCATCCCCTAATCCTTTTGCAACATCTGACTCATTTTATTTTATATTTTAACTCTTGGTGTGTGTATGCTGTGATATAATTAACTATTATGGCTAACCAAATACTTAAGGTCAGTTATTCAGTTATAAGTATATAATCACAATAATTGGGCTTACTCAAGCTACTTCAATTTTACTATGCAGTAATTTAGATATGAATTTGACTGTTATGTGAAATACTGGTTCATACTCGGTGGCTGGCACTCACTGATTTTTCTGAAAATATCATTTTTTTTCCACATGCCATAGGTAATTGCTTCATCTAGTTTAATGTATTTAAAAGATTGAAATTATTCTGTTAGTATTCTTTGCCTTGCTGTTGCCTGTGTTACATTTAACTAATGCTGTTCCTTCAGTTTATGATGTGACATTGTCTCAGAGTGTTTCATATAATGTTGCCTTGTCTCAGCCATTCTGAATTGTCTTATGTTGTCAGCAGTTATTCTTCAGATTTTCTGTCTTTGAAATCTTATTCATGCCTTTGTGAGGTGTACTTTATTAACTGTCCATTCTGAAACACATCAAAAGAATAACATACTAAAATCTTAACTTCTGAGAACAAACTTCACTTTGCCTGCCCTGGCCCAGTTCTCCATATTTTGGATGTTTAAAAAGATTACTGCTAAAGCACTAATGATATTATTAGTACGATATTATCCATCTCATCCATGTAGCTGTCACAAGAACAATGATCGCAGCAAATGTTCTGTTCTTCTGCACTGGTAAAGGAGAGGAAAAGGCATACAATTAGAGGAATCCTGAGAGATGAGTTATCTACAGATGAACCTCTGTGATTTCTCCCATTCTGTTCTCAAATGAAGATTAAAAAATGAATGACATTTTTACAATGTAATTTAGCAATTCAGTGAAGGTGGTTTGACAGCCATCTCGATGAAAGAGCAGCTGGTGGGAGAATACTCCAGGTGGATTCTTTCCCTCCAGTAGATTCTTTCAGTCCAGTGCATAGTGATGCAGAAGGGAAATTCACAGCATAAAATTCTTACTAGAAACAAGTATTTACTTCTTTTCTTTTTTTTTTTTTTTTTTTTTTTTTTTTTTAGATGAAAACAGTACTTCATTATTATCAAAGAGATTTGAATATTATATAAAAGATGTCAGTTATTAGTTATTTTAAAGGACATTCAGGCAAAAGATTGGTATTGTTTTTTTTCCTTAACAATTTTTAGTACTATTTAAAGAGAGGTGATGTACTCAAACGTGGAAACTTAGGCTTCTATTTAGTTTCTGTTTTGTGCCCTTCTCCCACCACAACCTCAAATGATGCTTTAAATTAAGAAATGGAGAACTGAAAAGATTTTTTAATGTCTCTGAGGATACAGCAGTAGCCTTGAGAAGGAAGTAAACCAGTGGGTGAACCAGAGTTACCCTCTCTAACAGGTGAGTATCAAGACAGGGACCAAAAGAAATGTTCTGGATGTCCAAGAGAAGAGATGATGCTAGTTACTGTGCTGATCAAGGGACATCTATTTTGTCAGACCTTTTCAAAACAGCTGAGGGGCATAGCAAAACAAGGATCTAGCTATATAGGCATGGGAATTGGCTGCTTTTAAACAGCTGTGATTGTAGTTTAATTTCCAAATACATACAACACTCTCAATTTCGATTCCATGTACTTCTGTAAGATTACTCAACCAAATCTGGCAATCTTAGCAATTAAAATGCAAGACATATTTTTGTTTAAGGCTTTAGTAGTCTGTTTCAGAACTGTACATAGCACTAAGAGCAAATCTCTTTGTCACAATAAAGAAACAGTTCTATGCAAACAGCCACAAACCATAAAACTTTAGCAAGTTATATTAATGAGATGTAGCATGAAAGAACAATCAAATTATTCTTCTCTTAAAATGGAAATATATGGAAATTACATGCAATGATGAGTTAAAATAGAAATGATTCAGAATCTATTGCTCTAAATTAAATGAGTTTGATGAAACAGATTTACTCTATGCCTAAACCATTTTATGAGTGGATGGGTGGAAAAAAAAAAAAAAAATGTGTATACATTCTGGATCACTTAAATGTGAATGAAAAACATTGTATCTGAACAAAGGGAGAAAAAAAATAGAATCTTTTATTGCAATGTAGCAGTAAGTCGATAAACACTCAGTTGTCTTGAATGTTGATACACAGTTTCCCATGGTACCAAAAGGTTACACTGGGCATATGTTTAGCTTAAACCACTTCTGCTGATGATTTGGATTGGACATATGATATCATTTCTGTTCAGTGTACAAATATTTGACACTTTTAAAGCCAGTGTTTAAAAAGAAGTACCCTGTGGCATGAATATATAAAACTGTTTCAGGAACAAAATAGCTATCAGATAACTGAACGTTATAGTGAATGTGTTTTCACCACCTTCCATGTGTCTTAGTTTGGAGTAATGTGTTACAGCTGGTGAGGAAAAAAAAATAAAGGTCTTTCAGTTTTTAACTAGCTATTAAAAGGGACCTTTTGGTAGTGGGTTCATGGTGGTTGTTTATTTATTTATTTGGCATGCAGCTTAAAGATTTCCTTTACTTTTGTCCTTGAATTGCTGGTGAATTTTCTGCCTTGTTATAACCTTGTTGTACAAAGTGCTTTTTACAGTGCTCAAAATGGGTTGGCCTTTTCACCTGTGTGCCATGCCACTTTCTGAGGAGGAGAGTAACATTTAATTCTTAATGCCTCTGAAATTCAGTTGGAGCCATTGCTTTTTGCAGTGTTCCTGCAAGCATGGAGGACTGCTGTGTAACCATGAATGCTGTGCAGCTGCAGGTCACTACCAATCAGAACTGTACTTCTGCTATTTGAATGCTAAAGTGATGTTCTTTTCAGCCTATTTAGATACAGTTCTACATGTTATATGACACTCACATCTTGTTTTAAGCAAATGACATGATCTATGATGCCATGGTATGGTTAAGACATGCAAATATTGACTTTTTAATTAAGATCACTTTCTCGATGATAAAATATTTGTGTTTGATTCTCCATTTCATCTTCATGTAGTAGGTCTTGTTTAGGCAAAGCTGTACATCTCTATTATTTCAATATTGTTTGATGAATCAGTCCCTCCAACCTGGTAATTAATTTATATGGCATTCTCTGAACCTTGAACTCATTGAAATATATCATCTTTCTCCTGCTGTGCAGCACAGAAATGCGGAGTTTTGACAATGCTACTTGAACAGAAACTATTAATCATCTGAAGTCTGTCTATTTGTAACCGTATCTAAGAGTAACCGCACTGGATCCAGTGGTGTAAAGTAGATGTTAGAAACAGAAGGCTCAAGCTCAACTGAAATTTAAAGTATTTTATTAAAAACAAAACAAAACAAAAAAGTCAGTCAGTCAAGTTTTCTAAGTAAATGACCCTTGAAAATGTGAGGCTCTACTGACTGATGTCAGTTTTATCTAAAAACTGTAGTAATCTAAAGAATACCTTCCTTCCTCCCTCCCTTCCTTCCTCCCTCCCTCCCTCCCTCCCACACTGCAGTGAATTACGTTGAGTACAAGGGCAATCTTTGCATTGGTGTAAACTATGTAAATAGTCAGAGAGATTCATTATCATTCTGTTAAGCTTTTCCATCTGTATACGTATCTTGTTACAAATGAGACAAGAAATAACTAAAGCTACTTTTTTTGCACTGAGCTTACCTGACACTTTTGCCGTGACATTTTGCCAGTCATACTTTGAGACTGTTTTCCAGCTGTTTCATACTTTTGTTTCTTTGCACTTGAGGAGAGGGAAATCACACTGTCAGACTTACCAGCTGTTCTTGGTATTATCTTGACTGGTTTTAATGCTCAGGAGGGAATATTTTTCCTTCATGAATTATGAAACTCTAATACAGTTCAGTGTATTGTTGTGAGGTTTTATGAAATCTATCAGGTGACCGTTCTGTTCTTGTCTCAGAGATTTGGTTATCTTTCTAAGAACTAGTAAGTGTCTAAATGTGTCTAGACTTAAAACGACAGAGCCTTATGCTTGGGATAATCTTTACAAATGTTTCATGATCTCTCACGATCCATAAACTTACATCCTTTAAAATAATGCTTTCGTATGAATGATCTCTGTACAGGTTTCCCTTTGTTGCACTTTGAAAGTCAGTTTTCATTTCATATGCATGTGAATATCTACCTGCACAGATGAGTGTGTGAATAACAAAGCAATAGGAAGAATTAAATAACATTTATCATGTACTTTCAATTGATTTCCTTCCAATTTGCCCATTAATCTATTTCAAGAGATGCCTCAGAGACTTTTTAAAACTACGTATTAATGTAAAGATTTCTTATGGATGTGAGGCACAGCATAACATTTACATTCAAACAGCTGGCAGAGGTCAAGGAAAAAATGGTAGTGAAGTGTGTTGTATCTTGATTTTCCATAGAGATATTTTCAGGCATTGAGAACGTGCCTGTGCATTTATGCAGTTAATAATAATAATAATAATAATAATAATAATAATAATAATAACCAATGTGAACTTTTCTGGGATCAGAAGAAGATCCAACTTTAAACATTTAGCACTAGAGCACAAACCCAGAGCAACAACAAAACCCGAGGAATTCTGTAGGAGCTGGTTACAGCAGTTGCCTTGAGGAGCGTGTTATAAATGGCTTAATTACATTGCCCTCTGCCGGAGCTACAGGAGATCGCAGATTGATGCTTAACACGCAGACGCAAAACTGGCAGGAGAGCCACGAGATAGATACCGATATGTTGCTTCACACTGCTTAGCAGAATCACAGAATCGAATGTTTCTGAATTTGGAATCCAAAGAGGGGCTTGGGTTTTCTGCTGACTTACTGAAGGGATATTCATTTCTTTAGAGAAGAATCTGTGTATGCATGAGAGACATCCAAAGTTAAACTTGTCAAGAAGATGAACTTTATACCCTTGAACTTACAGGAAAATTAAAAAAGAATTATTTCTGAGTTACATAGGCAGATGAGTTCAGAGCCAATGAGAGAAATGTTGTGTGAAATTGAGAAGAAAAGTCTCTTTGGGTCCTGTGCCGCAGATTTTTATTATTATTGTTATTATTATTATGTTTGCATTGAAAAAGAATACATAGTTTTTTCCCACTGAAATGTTTTTAACATTACTATTTTTTTTATAATTCAGCATTTGACTTAGACTATTTTCTGCATCAAAGCTTTAGGTCATTCAATGCATACTTCGTTACTGACATCAGTGGAAGAAATTAATCTGTGCATATGTATTCTTATATTAAAATGAGAAAAGGATTTAAATGTTTGGCTGATCTTGAATCCACAGTGAAAACTTCAGTGTTTTTTCAGCCCTAGGGGCCTATGTTCTACTGCTATTATGCTGACTAGATGACTCTGAAGGCACAGACATCAACTGACAGGGAGCTCTGGGACCAAGGAAACGACGTGGAAGTAGCAGTGCCTGAATCAGTCTCAGGCAGGACTCAGTGGCACAGTGAAGCAAAAATGCTCTGTGAAATCAGTCAGTGAACTAACAAATAGTTTCCATTGCCATGAGGCTGGTTATTCCTGTTGTCACAGCTTTGGTTGAATGACTTTAACTTTTGCATTAAAATATAAAAATAAGTCAGAAATGTACCAAGATGAGAACTTTACTGATGTAGTTACATGGACAGATTAACCCAATGCACTGGTTAAAGAAACATTTGCATGAAGTTTTGAAAGGATTTCATTACTGTATAGTTGAATTCACCAATTTTACATGCTGGAATAATCCCTTAAAAGAAAACCATCTTTCCATATTAAGACTTGGAGAACGTGTGATTTATTCATGGCAGCAAGTTGAAGATCTGACTCATTTTGTGTAAAAGATTAAAGATTAGGTCAGGGCTCCTGGTCCTGTAAGATGCACTGGCAGTAGTTTCATTCCACCACTAAATTCACAGTTTTTTGTATTCTTGTTTAACTGTAGCAAGGTCATCTATGCTTTCAAAAGTATAAGAAAATAATATTGAAAGGACAGTTTTTAAGAACCAAGCTGATCAATTTTTTTTTTTTTTTTTAATTATTTGTTGGATTTCTCACAAATGAGCCATTAGAACATCTCTAAGTAAACAAATATGTTTAGGTATTCTTCCTTCAAAGACTATTTAGCAGTCCTATGCTACCATTCGTGGTTTGTTGCTACATTCTTGCTGAAACCAGGAATTTACAAGCTTCATTTTTCTTGTCTTGGCTTGAAGTGTTGAACTCTGCTTTTTGTGACTTTGAATGGACGAGGCAAAACTTAGGAGGACTCACCTGTATTTTTAAGGAAACTATACTGATATTGATTTTATCTTAGTATTTTAAAAAAGCATATTTTGATTGCTGAAGTAGCTGTGATATCACTGTCAATGTGTAAGCATGTAGTATCTATTTATGCAGTATGTTGAAATTGAAGATAAATTTTGAAAGCTTTTCAAATAGCTTTGTTGCTAGGATGATGTAAAAAGGCACATTTACAGAATTTACTGTAGTGAATTGTTCATAGAAACAGAAAGGTTTCCTGCAAAATTATGTTTTGAGTCAAAAATACAAAACTATTGAGATATCCCTTGCTAAGTAGCTAGAGGTTTTCATAAGTGTCTTGTATTTTAAAATGGAGGCAGTACAGAAACAGGATATATTCTGTCTCTGTTTCTTGAGTAAGCAATGAGACTTTACTGAAGATAAACTGGTATGTAAAAGAATACTGACCTCAACAGACTAACAGGTACTTTAATTTCAGCTCCTAACTTTTTAACATTAGATGCTCCTTTTGACATTGAGAGAGAACGAAGAAAATAAAAGGAAGTATTTAGGAGATATAGTCTATCTATTTGATGATACACAATAAAATTGTATTCCTTCTTTCTTTTCTTGACATTGGTGTGGTTAGAGTAAAACCCTGAAAATCTTGCTTTCACTGAAGAAGTAACTTTCTGCTGGAGACTGATAAAATAAATATAAAGCATATTTAATAAAGTACAAGTCTTCATTTTTGTAATTAGTCTTTATTTTGAAAAATGATAAGTAGTCCACTTCACCTGTGTTCCATTTAGTCTTATAATGATAAATGCATACAGTATGCATTTAATTCTGCCTTTAAAAATAAAGATCACAGAATTAAAATGTCCTGAGTAAAGCACTCCATAGCATATCTATGCAGAATTGGAGAAACCTCCAGTGATTTTCAGCATCAAAGTTTGCCCTTTCTTCTTATATCTTAGCAGCCTTTACATTAAATTCCTATTTTACACATTTTTGTAATATTTTTACTTGAATGGTTAAATACTGAGAACTAAGTTGACAAAGGAGTAGATTTTGTGAAGTGTGTGTTTTTTTTTTTTAAGTTGTTTTTCAGAAAAAATCTGCTACCTCTGTTTTCAGAAAAATAACAAAATCATGTACCAAAGAGAGCACACATTCAATAGTATTTTTAAATTGTGTAATACTAAATAAGCAGCAAAAGACATGTCCATAACCAAGAATAGAAACAGAGTGACTAATCTTCACAGTGCCTTGTAGGACATTGAATTTTGCTAAAAATAGACAAAAAATGATAGAATTATTGTAATTTAAGATGCTGAAGTGAATAGACTACATGAAAGATAATTAGTGATTGTTTTAGATATGGAGCTAGGTAGATGAGATGGAGGTGTGCATTTGTCAGCATTATTGTTCTTGGGTTTTGATTGTTCAAGATATTTTGAGTGGCTCTTTTAGAAGTGATACACAAATTTTTCAATAGATGTTGTCAAGACACAACTCAGAGAAAAAAAAAAAAATGTTTTTCTCGTATACCTGAAAATAACCTCCCTTCCTTGAAATCCTACGTGCTCTGTTCCCCAGCTTCTGTGTATCTGATCTTAACTCTGAACTCCTTGAAGTCAGTAATAATCTTTCCATACAGCTGGAAATATTTGGCTGACAATTTGTTTCCAGGGTATAATTCTTACCCATTTATTTTT
Organism: Phasianus colchicus; assembly: GCF_987193195.1. NCBI lineage: Eukaryota > Metazoa > Chordata > Aves > Galliformes > Phasianidae > Phasianus > Phasianus colchicus. Next base: position 14,394,400 of record NC_143439.1, on the reverse strand, counting down.
TGAGGGGAATAAGTAACATGGTTATTTATAATATATATAATATATATGTGGGAAATGTGATTATTTATGAATTGTATGAATTTATTTAAAGATATTTTGGTAACATTTTCTTCCAAGAAGTGGTTCCTGATTTTTGCCAGCATACAAAAGGGGGAGAAGTGAACTGAGAAAAAAAAATACAAAATTTCATAAAGAGAGAAAGGGAAAATGCTGAGAAGCCCTGGACCAGTATTCAATTTGCCAAATGAAATGCACAACAGACTACAATACAGTATAAATCACAAATATGTATAATTTCCTACTGTCATTTATCCCCATTGGGCTTTGATTATTTTTAATGTTAAAATTTATAGATTAATAATTTAATTTGTACACTGATGAACTGAAAAAAAATTTCTGAATAAAACTGAATTTTAACTATTCCTGATTTTCCCAGTTTTAGTGCATCTCTGCTGGACACCATGTTGTAGGTAAAAGATAATCATTTGTTTTAGACTACTGATGTACATGCATGACTTTAAATCTGTTTATTTACTTGTGTTCATTTATGGAATGTGATTGGATGATCTGATTTAAAAGTGAATAGAGCTGCTTGTCAAATAATGCAAGAGATTCTTTGCAGAATCACGCTAAATTCTGAATGGCTCTCTGTGTAATGTTAAACATCCCTTATTCTTTTTTCCTTCTGAATCCTCAGTTTCATATGCTTTCATTGATTTATTTTTCTCCTTCCTCATCATTAAGTAACAAATGCTAAACTGTTTAAAGATGTTATTACTGAGCTTTCTGCTTTCTTCATGAATGAAGGTCTTATTTTGTCAAGCAGCATAAGAATTCAAAAATAAACATCTATTTCCACTTTTTTTTTTTTTTTTTTTTTTTCTGTTATGTGATATTCTTTTCTGTTGTTCCAGGTGACTCAGCACGTGTCATTCTCATGGTACTAGAAGCACAATTTATAACTCAAAAATGGGCTCTGAATTTGTGCAGCAGGCAGAAATCGTGGCCCAAAAAGGCATCAAATCTCTTTCAAAATGTTAAAATAGATGTTCCATGAAGAATTTATTTTGCATTGTACCATAGCAAATAAAATGAATATAATGGAAAGAGACTTCATTAGGCATGCTCAGAAAGGCATACTCATCTCTAATAACAGCCTCACAAGGCACAGCTTGAAGCATATTTTTTTCCCATTGAGACTGCATTTATATTACACATTTTATATATTCTTTTCAATATGTTACAAAGTTGATTTTCTCCATCAGATGATCACAAATGATGACTGGAATCCTTTGGTATTTATGGATATAAATTAATATTAATAAAAGTAATAAATGCTGAACTGTCCCCAAGTTCCTGGGTGTGCTACAGGTAATAAACGAAGTATCCTAAGAACACAACAGATGGGCTTTAGTAACTGGAAGTCAGATATTTCACACACAGTATGTGAATTAGTTTTGTGTCTGTGATGTCAGCTAAAAATCAGAGCTCACTGGTGATTCTTGAGGGTCTCCTTTATGCAGTTTTGAGGAAAACTGTACGATAAGTTGCTAAACTTTACATGGATACCAGACAATTAATATATTGAAGGCTCGTTTCTTGTTTCCTCCTGTATATATATTACAGAATGACTGTACATAGTGATGTTAAGACATTTTAAAATTGGGACTGATTCTTCACTGACTTTCGTTTAGAAAGTTTTGAAATTAAGCTACCATATTCCTTGTTATTTCTTTTGGAATATAATTTTAATTTATTGCTAGCCTTCTCTGAGGTATTTTCAACAAAGAAAAGGATCTCTTAATTTGAATGTGTCAGACAATAACCAGTTCTGTAAAGGCTTAGGAAGAATGCAAAATTTTCACCATGTTTCCATGCAGATCAGCTGTAGCTGCTGCCTTTTTTCTTATCTTAATATTAGGGCTTCTGCCTGTTAAGGAGACACCTGGGTACTGATTGCTGCAAAAGCCTTGAAGTGATGATCCTCTTCCCATTGGAGAGCTGCACAGGGACATATGTCCTACAGCATCTGAGTGTGTGGATAGCTCCTACATTTCCCGGGCACCATATTTTAATAGTTATTCAAGCGCAATATGAATTTCCAACTCCCTCTATAAAAGTCATGATGTAATTGAAAGTTATGTTGATAAAAGATGATATTATGGCCTGTGACAGATCAATATGAGGAACCAAAAGCTTCATTTAGTGTCTGGATTTTAGCAGAAACTCTTGAGAAGATAATGGATTATGTTACTAAAAGTAAACATGCTTTACATTGAATTATATATCTTCTACGAGTGTGCTGGATTTTGCAGTTGAACTCCACATGGTCTGAAAAAATGACCTTTGTTTGAGATCTCTATCGTTCACAAGAAAACTAACAACAATATATGTTACTGAATAAATAACTTTTCTATGAAGGGTAAAGTCAATTCTCCACTTTATTTTCTGAGGAAAAGTGAGATTGACAGTTTTACCCTGGGTACAATATCCAGAGCAAGAAGTCAACATAAAGTAGATTTTTGGAGAGATTCCTGTTCTGACACTTTCAAGCTTTGTATTGAAAAATGGAGTACACAGATATAGTTACATATGAAACAGCCAGGTTCCTTAGTTGTGCTAAAGAGGAAAAAACCCTATTATTAGTGTTAATTTTTCATTCTGTAAAATAAGAAATTCTTAATACTGAATATTTTTATAAAGAATTATATCTTTTAAAATAAAAACCCAACAACTTATTATAAACTGATTCCAGCCAATTTAGAACAAATATTACAGTAATGTGTACCCATGAGATTTTCAGACTGAGGAGTACTTCAGGGTCAAAATCTAGGTTGTCATTTTCCAATGGAGATGCATTATCTTTACTGGTATTTTTTTCATTTGTTTGTTCACTTTAAATCATGCCTCTTTAATTTTAAATGCTCAAATATACATTTAACCTCTGAGTATTCTTTTATTTCTGGATCTTAAGCACCTTGTTTGATCTTAGTCTTCTCATTTCTTTTTGTTGTTTTTGGACCTACATTTTCTATTTTGAGTGATTTTGGCACCCAAGTTAAAACATTGGATATGCACTGCTAGGATGAGAAAATGGATGTAAGTTGCTAAAAGAAGATGTCTTCTTACTCATGTAAATCTGCTGAGCTGAGCAATAGTGTGCTTTCTTCCGAGATTTTCCATTTGGTAGCACAGTTGATTTTCAGCCATTCCAATTTTTCACGCAGTATGAGTTCAGTTCCAAGCTCATACATCACTGACCACATGCTAAAAATGGAATTCCATTTACATTTAATATATCTTAATTCCATATCTTCTTTCTAGAAGTCTTGTTAGGCTCACATCCTCCTCTTCCTGGCATTCCTCCTCCTTTATTTTCTTGGGTTGTGATTTAAGAGCACGAACGTAATTCATTATGGAATGCTTTGTCTGTTTCTCTCCCCTCAGCACGTGAATACTTAGTGAGCTGCTGACGAGACCTAATAGGCTCTCTCAGTGTATAGACAAAATAGTTTAGAGAAAGGTAGGTTTGTAAAATTAATGGAAGTTTGGTACTTCAGCATCATGTATCATCTGAGTGTTCCCAAAATAACACAAAAAATACAAGAACTGTAATGTCATCTATTCTGTCTTTGTTTTAGTGGTGATTTTAATACTGTCAAAGAGGGTTATACGTCTTTACCTGATGCTTGCATTGTGACATAAAAGAAAGTGTGGAAAAATATGGCTAAATATTGCATAGGTTTTGAAAATGTGCTTGTGAGAATATTGACAAGCTTTTAACAGATTCACTCTCATTTTTCCTTCCTAATTTCTACAATCCATATCAACGTGGGTTATTGGAGTTTTGTCTTCTGAAGCCTTTCTGGGCCTTAGCTGTTCGGTAGCCCAATCACAGATATCACATTTTAAAATAAGGTAGGCATGTGGCATATTCTAGTGAGCTGTCTCTTAAAGTTTATTTTACCTACAAGGTTATATTTGTTCTCTGCAGTGAATAATTTGCTTTTATGCTTAAAAGAGCTAAGGATCAATCAAATTTTTGATGTGATTGGTAACAGACATTCTGACAAGTTCAGTTTTGGGTGTACTGTATGCTTTGAGGCACAGGCAATTTAAACTGCAAGAGACATTTTAGACCTGCTTTTGCTTAACTGTGAAAATGAACACCACTATGTGTTCCTAGCTCTATTTGTTTAATAGTTTTGGAAATTGAGACAGTTAAAGCACCAGCTACGTAGGATGAAGTGAAGTTAGATGCCGATTCCTGTTCACTTGATCAAATTTAATGCCAGGCTGTGCAGGATACTGCAGCTGTAATGCTTAATAATGTAGCAAAATTTGAAAAACTAGCCAATTGCTTTCTGTTCATTGATGCATATTTTTGAGCTCCTGTATTCCTTGCATCATAATATGTATTATTTAACAACAAAAGAGAATAATTTTTTCTAAAGAATGAAGGTATGAATTCAGTAAAGTAGGACTGTGTTGTGAAGATACTCACACAACTTATATCAGTGTACTTTCTGTTGTTGCTGTTTTGTTTTTGTTTTTGACAAATTTTGTCTTGACAAATTTACAAAAGCCCATTTCTGATCTTATGAACTTAGGAATCTGTATGACCACTTGAGCCTAGTTCAGTTCAGATTGAAAATAGACTAAATTTCTTGTGCTGCAAGTTCTGAAACTGCTTCACCTTTTAAAGCCACAGACCAGTTGCAGCTGTTTGGAGAAGTTTTGAGCAAGTGAAAGATTTGGTTGAACTATGGACTAAGGAGGATGTCAGAATTCATGTGATATCAAAGATGGAAGAATAGCCAAGGACTTTTTAATTTGTTTTTCTGTTTTTGTTTGTTTTTCATGCTGCGAACCAGAAAATTGCAGTTGCTGTCATTGGATGCTGCCCGGTTCCAAATTAAAAGCAAGAACTGAGAGGCTCCTGTGTTCCCTATTTACAATGAGAAAAGATAGAAGCACTTGAAAATGAGATACAAAAGTCAGTGAGAGCCTTGTTTTTCTGATCTCAAGGCTTTTCAATTGTAAATGTTTTCAAAGAGGTGGGATATGTTGCTTAGATTAATGTTAGATCAATGTATACTTTGGAGGCTTGTCACATGATGAAGAAATACATTCACTGCTACCTGGATACAAATTGTTCTATTTCAAACAGGCATGGGACTGTTAACTACCTGCTGATCCTTTTTGAATAACGCTTGCTCCTTTTTAAATAAACAGAAGTGTTTTCCAAAAATAATAGCCATAAATGTTTGTCAAAAGTCATAATATATTTTCCTGGCTAAGCAAGCACAATAATTTGTTTCTCAGTGTCACGGTTTTATGATTTTTGGTTATTGGTATTCCACATCATAACATCATGTAGTACACTGGGAGTTAAGGTGTTAATGCTCCAGTTCTGGGCACCTGTCCAGAAGAGAAGAACTACATACCCCAGGGGGCTTTGCGGTCAGAGAGGAGATATAACCCCTGGCAAGGTCACCTTATGCGCTCTTCTTTATCGTCTCTTCTTCATCTCCCTGCTGCTCAACCGGACTGCACATCTCACCTCAGTGTTATGGTGAGACCTATCCATGTTTTGGACACTCTCTCTCATTATATTTGATTTATTAGCTTCAATTCTAATTATATTGTATTACAGTGTGTTATCTTGCATTCCGATACTATATTTAGTAAATTAGTTTGTTTCTCCTCAGATTGTTGCTGCTGTTTTTAATTATTTTGGGGTCTCCTGTTTCCCTTTTCTGGAGGTACAGATTTTGCAAAATCCTTCTGCCCTGCCTAATCACGGAACCGGGCCAAACCAGCCCGTAAACTGTTGACACTCAGGGAAGAGTATGTCCCAAGACTTTAAATCAGAAAATGCACAGAAGTTTATTAATCTAAACATGTCTAACTAAAGCATGAATTGGAATGTATAGTTATATGTGAAATTAATTTACTAAAGGCATGTTTTTTCAACAGAATATTCTATTGCAATGATTATTCATACTGACTTACAAATGTAGGAGACCTAAGTTCTCCTGGGAGGAGGCAAGATCACAGCCAGGAGAATCATTCCTTCCTGTGAGTACTGGAAGGTGGATTTCAGCTTTTATTTTATTTTATTTTATTTTATTTTATTTTATTTTATTTTATTTTATTTTATTTTATTTTATTTTATTTTTTTCATGTTCCGTGAAAATTCTACTATTTTATTACATAAAATTACACCGTGTGATTTCACAAGAAAACATTTACTTTGTGACATCATCTTTCTCTGTGCATTATGTATTACCTGAAAGGAAATAACCTTTTCTGCTCAGAACAAGTACTCCTATGTATATTACAAAGAAATAAGTTCCAAAGATCAAATGTATCATTGTCCTCTTTTTTTTTTTTTTTTTTCTTGCTCAGTCTTGTTCTACAATGCACAAGGGCTGATCCAGAAGTAATGCCTCCTACTTTATTACATTGGCCCATCATTTCAGAGGCAGAGGTTGAACCTTCCTGCTGACATTCCATTACCTGTTGTTGCTGTGTGATAGATAGCAGTAAGTAAAGGGGCATGCTAACAAAATGCCTTCTGACATGGAAGTGTGTATGAAGCAAAAGTGTGCCATTAAATTATTCCAATTATTCCACGTGGAAAAAAAAAATGCAACTTACTGACAGTCATCTATGCTTGCTGAATGTTTGTGGAGACCAGACAGGGCATCTGAGCGCAGTGAGGCAATGGGTGGTGTGCTTAAGCAGTGGCAACAGCAACAGTGAGTACCTCTACTGGTGCAGAATTTTACAAGCAAAGCATGCAGACTCCTGCTTACTACTGGTGAAAATGTATAGCTAATGGTGGAGAATAAGCTGAAAAGTATTGTTTTTAGCTGAAAATTTGCTCAATAATACAGTGTTGTCGTCATCTTTGTTGTGCATGGAAATAAATTGGAAACCTTGGAGTGACCTATGTATTTGTCTGCATTGAAAGTACATATAATTTAATTTGGAATATGTATTTGGAGAGTAACGTATGGTAGAATTTGTGATAACTGGAAATCTCCATTGTTGATTGTATGGAAACTGTTGAGTCGCAGCCTGAACCTCTGATTGATCACCTGAGGCAAGCACTGAGTCAGCTGTAAGAGCACAGGTGAAGGCAATTCAGCTGTGTGACTGGAAGGGGTGGAGCCTGGCTGCACCTCTCCTAGAACTTTAAGGTTTGACTGCCATTGAGGAAGGGTCTCTTTCTGGAGATTCCTCTTCTCTAGAGTCTTTTTTGTGAACCATTGGACGCAGGTGAGCATTCCTTTCCTGTTTGTTTCTTTTCTCATTTTTGCCACGTTGATCTTCCCTTGACTGTAACAGTGATGTTCACTTATTCGTTATCTAGAGAGGGCTGAAGCTGAGTTAAGCATGTAAGAAGCAACTCAGGTTATGAAGTATGCAGTCCAGTGAAGCTTTGCGGAATTTTAATAGTTAATGTGCATACAGTAGTTCATCCTGGAGAAGAAATGGATCAGCAAAACACAGATCTCTGTTACCAAAATATGCGAAGCAAAGTAGTCAAAATATGCATCCTGTTTATTAATATATGCAAATACATCCTCCATATACATAACTATTTGACTAGAAAAATATGTACATAAATCAATGAAAAATCAGCAGGCTGTGCAACTTCACATATGCTTTATGTAACTTGATTACAAAAGTAAACAAAATATTAAATGGCAAAATATATTGTTTAGATAAATCTAAATAAAATCTAAATACAATCTAAATTTAAGAGCATAAAAATGATTGGAGATTGCTGTGGGAACCCAAAGTCTTGTATATAGGTGTTATTAGGAGCACTGTTCCACTTCCTTCCTATGTAGGATCATCAGAACCTGAGTTTGACAGATTTGATGAAGGTAAAGTAACTTGTATCTTTATTTAGTATTGGAATGATTGCTTGCCTTGCTTTCCTATTCATTTTTGTTCTTCTGTTTTCTCAATGTTGCATGTGAATAGGCTTAGAAGAACAGCTTAAGGTCTTAGGAAATTTTTAAAGAAACTTAAACTGCTGCTTGGTCACAATAGCGAAACTGCTGTGCCCTTGGTTTGAGGAGGAATAGCAGTGTCTTCTGTTTTCCAGTCAGCTGGATTCACTCCTAATGATTTTCAGTGCTCTTTTGTTTCCTGTTCTAGTTTGCAGGCTAGATTTTTCTTCCTTAGAAGTGAAGGAAGCTATATAATAGCAGCAAACGTACTTTTGGCATGGCTTTCCTTTCCCTTCAGAAGGATCATTTGCTGGTGACCAGCCCGTTTGAAGGATTTTCTTGAGGAAAAGACAACTTTACTAAGATCTGCACACCTCAGATTTTCTTGCTGCTGTTTCATCTGGCTTTTTTTCTGAAAATAATACAAAAATCCTATGGCTTGCATTAGACTTTTTTCCTAGTGATATGAATTTATATCCGTGTCTTTTGAGAGCTTTTTTTTGACACCATTGCCCTCCTCTGGATGGCAGGATTGTTACTCTCCTATCTTTGCAGACTACTCCTCTTCTGTTAGTAATCATGAAGAGTTTCAAATGTAACTTTTTTTTCTGTAAAATGTGCAGTATCATATCTCAGAAATGAAGTTACATTCAGTAATCCCATTGACTCCATGCCAACGTGGATTTTTTATTATATACTTTTCTCAGATGCTGGACTGTGAAGTTTGCATATAGGGCACTTTGTGCTACAAGACATCCATTCAGAAAAGATGTTATGGGAAGGCAAGACAGAACTGTTGGCTATTCAAAACACTTGTTTTTCTGTATAAAGAGTTAATTGCTCTCAAATGTGTAAAACGTTTTGAGTTCCTTTTATGAAATGTCGAAGTGTGGGAGAAGTGATCAGTGACCTTTTGGATTAATATCCTGTTAGTGTAGGGTTACAAGACTTTATCTCTTATAGTATTGATACTGTACCTGTTAGAAGATCTTAGGGAAGACTCTAAAGGCAAGGCAAGCAAGTACAGATACTTAAAGATATTCCTTCTTTTCCAGGTATATTGAGTCAGAAGGGATGCCATTCTGTGAAATGCCATTTTCTAAATAACTGTTCATTATTTTGTCTAATAGCTTTTTGCATCTCTGTACGCTTCTAACACTAAGTTGTACTGAATTGAGTTCCACAGTGTAATGCATGCTGCCTGATGATATAGCTCATCTTTTTTGTTTTGAGCCTGCCGCCCTGTGTTAATTTATTTCATGCTTCCTATCTTTTTTTTCTAGTAGAAAAGACAATGAGGAAACTTTCTTTTCTCTTTTTTTCGTATCTATTTTTTCCTCTCTAAGTTATAGTTATTTCTCATGTGGCAAACATTCAAAATCTTTTTATGTCCTTCACTGTTGTCAGTTCTTGTGCTTACTGCTAATTTTGATCTATCCCTTCTTGAATTGTTGAGTGGAAGTAAGATACTTAAGTGGGCTCCTGGCAGTGGGGATCACATCAAAGGCTTTCATTGATAATCCCCCTCAGAACTGTCTGCTACTGTCACTTTCAGAAGGGAGAAGATAAGTTCGTCATATTTTTGTATCTTCTATTCCTCCTCACAGTTGCTTATACCAATATGTAGGAGTTGGCTTTGAAATATTTTACAGAATTGTAGGGTCTGGAAGGGACATCTAGAGATCACTTAATCCAACCACACTGCCAAATCAGACCCCCTAGATCAGATTGCAAAATTAGGTATCCAGACAGGTCTCTCATCTCTGCAGAAGAACTCCCTGTGCAGCTTGTTCCAGTGCTCTGTCACCCTTACTTGGTTCTTAAGCAGAACTTCATTGTATGCTTCAGTTTGTGGTTATTTCCCCTTTCCTTATAGCAATGTACCACTGAAAAGAGTCTGGCCTCGTTCCTTTGCCTCCCGCACCTTAGATATTTATAAACATTGAACAGATCCCCTCTGTCTTACTTCCTCTAGGCTGAACAGATCCAGGTCGCTCAGCATTTCCTCATAAGAGAGGTGCTCCATGCCCTTTATCATCTTTGTGACCCTCCATTAGACTCTTTCCAGGAGATTCATGTCTTTTTTTGTACTGGTGAGCCCAGAACTGGATACAGTACTCCAGGTGAGGCCTGACTGGGCAGAACAGAGGGGAAGGATTGCCTTCCTTGACCTGCTGACCGCACTCCTGTTAATGCACCCCCGGATGCCATTGGTCTTTTTGGCTCCCAGGGCACACTGCTGGCTTGTGGCCAACTTGTTGTCCACCAGGGCACCTAGGTCCCCCTCCGACTTCCATTAGATCACCCCTCAACCTGTACTGGTGCATGCAGTTATTCCCCCCTAGGTGAAAAACTCTACACTTGCAATTTTAGCCTTGAGTCCTGTCAGAATGAATTCTGAATTCTTTTTAGCCTTCCTCGCTGTCTTCCCTGCAATAGTTAGGAAACCCTTCCGGGGATAGGAGGTACTGTTTCTAAGGTCTCTGAGCAGGGCAGACTCGATGTTGCTACTTTTATGGTATTTCTTTAGTATAAGATGATATGGCTTCACTGATAGGTTTTGGGATGTTTTTGTCCCCAAATGTAGCTTTGTTTACTCTCAAGGCTCTTATGACAGACCCTGAAAATGTAGAAATGAATGGAATGGGATAGTTCAGTTGAAAGTGCTTGACAAAGACCATCAAATCCAACTGCCCGACAACTTCAGGGCTAACAAAAAAAAAAAAAATCAAGTATGTTATTAAGTAATATGAAATTAAATAAAAGTAATGACAAAGGATAAGCTGGTTGATCTGATTAGGATGGCTCTTTAGCATAAGTCATCAGTCAGCTAATCAGCATTGTGAGACATCTGGACAAATATTTTAACATACTGACAGAGGAAGAGGAGGAAGATAATGGATGAGGTAATGTAAGAATGTGGATGCTGAAGAGTGAAATGGTAGAGCAGTAGAGTACTGAGGATAAGGATGTATAGGTAAAGTAAGAAGAACATGAGACGCAGGGCACAGCAGGAGAGAAGGGAAGGACAAAACATTAGCCATCAGTGCTTTGTTGGAAGATGAGAATGATAGGTAGGCAGTGTCATTTAATTCTCTACATGAATAAATACTGAAGTTAAATTGAGTCTAGGGTCAAATTTCTAATTGTAGGAAAAAGTACCTCCTGAAAATTCAGAAGATGGTTGGCTCTAGACTACTTGTTATCAGTGGACAGCTGCAGCTGGTGTGAATATATACCTTGTTCCTTTGGAGAATGAGGTATATATGAATGGCAGGACTTGTCAGTCCACTGTTGGCTGTAATGATTAGCTCTGTAGCTCTGTATTGGTGTCTTGGAGAGCATGGTTTCCATGTGTGGGCTCTTAAGGCTGCCTGCGTGGATTATAGTTCTTGAAACTGCTTCCATAGAGAGCCAAACTTGAAATGTAGGGCTGTATCTATTCTGTATCTTCACACAGAACAGCATTTTATGGCCCTAAATTATTAGTGTGGTATGCTAAAAATATAAAATTCATTTTCAGTGTTTGGAATTACACCAGTATAAATATAAAACAGAATATCCCTTGAGCTGTGCAGTTTGTAATTGAGTTTTCTTCTTTTTTTAATCTCGAACATATAGCTTATGAATTAGTGGGGCAGCAGAGTGAAGCCGAGTGTAAAATACTGCAATAAAATTGAACACTTTGTATCTTTCTCTCTTGCAGTTATGATCATTACAGAAAATAGTTATTAAATCTCAAAAGATTACTATAATTGAATTGCTCGTGTAATGATAACTTACTGTTTGAGTCCCACAGATAGGGGGAAGGAAAAAAAAGATCTCTCTGTAATACTATGTTTTTTCATTCAGAAAAAGATGTAACGTTGAATTTTCACATGAACAAACATTTAATCTCTGTTATGTTCAAAACAAGTACCTACAGATGTCTTCTAGGCAATTGATTTTTATTTTTTTTTATGTATATAGGGTCAATGTTATTTCAGTGCTGTTAAAGACGTTGCCATTACCTTGATGATGTGCCCAGTTGTTTAAAAAGCAGGAATAAAAATAAGCCACATGCTTGACATTTGTCAGGTAACTGGAGAAACAGATAGTATTACAATATTGCTCTTTTCTGTCTTATTTATCAATCTGTCATAACTCTTTTGTCAACAAAGTGTGGCTCTTGCTTTCCTAGCTTGTCAGGCATGCTTAGGGGTAAAGATATTTTTCTTCTCTTTGGCATCAGAGATTGACAAGACAGGTATCCTAGAGCTTATAACTACTGCTTGGCTATCGTTACCCCTAGCTGCTTATGCATACTTCCTTGAAGTATCATCACTGCTGCTGCGACATTTTAGATGCTGCCGTAAAGCCTTAACTGACTTCCTCAGGCAGCAAATTTCTGGCAAGCTAGCAGTGAAGTGATGCTCTCAGTACCTGTGCTAGACCTGTGTTTTGTACACTGAGTATATCACTCTCTAGTACAATCCATTTATCACCCAGTGATGAGTGCCAGGAGCCTGTCTCCTACTTAAGCTTGTATTTCTAGTCATCAACTATGGTTCCCTAGTGTTACGTGTAGCTCTACTGCTCTCAGTTCCCCCTAACATACCTCTCATCTCATCTGGTGACGTTGTGGGAAATTCATTTTTGGATAAATTTTGCATCTGATTTTGTGCATTTTAAAATGTCTTCCATCTACTTATTGAAACAGCAGTAGATGGAAAAAAAATAGGAGTAGATTAATAATAGCCCATATGACATAAGTAATCAGATGCTTACTTAATGAACCGTTGTAATTATGCTCCGTAGACACATTATTGGCATATAAACTGGGCACAACAAGGGTTTTAATGAGATTTGATAGGCTACTTAAATCACTTTCTTGATAGGATTATCCAAATGTGTTCAAGCTGAAAAATTGAGAAAATGAATAAAAAAGAGAAATTGCAATATCTGTTGTAGCAAATAGCTAGAAGTTGTAAAACAAAAATATAAGCCACGTGGCTTAGCAAGACAGTTCTCTGTAATGAGGGTAACATTCTCTTTGTATTTCCTCTAATGAATGAGGTCCACAATGAACAGTTTAGTACACACAGAATTTGGGGTATCTTTGTGGATTAGTCAGTCCTTAGTAAGAAGACATTTCTTTTAAATGTTGTTCTAACAAATGATATCTCTAATGAGAGAAAATGTGGTATCGGGCTTTTCTCCCCTTAAGGAGGAGGCCTTTTTTTTTTTTTTAATATTTTTCACTAGAAGAAAAAATCTCAATTTTTGAGTCCGTTTAATAAATATTTTTTTAGTGTTCAAATCTAATTTCTTCTTTTGCGGTATGTCTGACAGTTATTTCTCAACCCGCATCAGTAACTGGTCTCACCATCACAACTGCACTGTTACTGGGTTCAAGTGTTTGTTTTCATTTTCTATATCTGTCTGAAATCCAAAATAAGTCATCTGCCTATCCTCATTTCTGTAACTCACAGTCACAACTTGTTTCATTTTATAACACTTCTCTGCTTTAAGTCTTTTACTGGAGGAAGTTCCAAGTATTGAGCATTTTAAAGTTAGTGTTGCTAAGCTGAATTCTAGGTTTTAGAAGATACAGTGGAATAAAGTGTCAAGCTGAACTTCCTTGCTTTTCTGGACAACAAAGCTTCCCATTGCTTACATTTTTGTGGATAGTATAAATTGTATTTCTGCATGATTGCCAGGAGACAAAAGATAAAATTGATAGCTTTTTCGCTTAATAAGAATGGAGACAAAATCATCAAAGCCTTTCTATTTTCTTTTTCTATTTTGGAAGTCTGCATTAAACCCTCCTTCCCCCCCCCTCCATACTCAAACACACACACACAAAAAAACAGCTAATAAAACAACCTAGTATTTCTGTCAGCATGTTCACTCAACGTAGAGGAAATTACATGTTTTCAGTCTGTCTAATTTGGGTATTCATGAGATTCCTGGCAAAGTTATCTAAATTTGCTCAAGCCAAAAAAATCCCACATTAAAAAAGTTATTGTAAAACTTATGGCAAAAAAGAACCAGAATTGATTTAAAAAAACAAAAACAAACAAACAAAAAACCAATCACATGGTATGAGAGGATGTGGCTTCTCAGAACAGTTGGTTTTATTTTTTTACTGAGCAAAACATCCTCAGTAAGAGAATAGTTGTTTACTTTGAAATAAGTAATCTAGTTTTAGTCTTCATTGGAAGTGGCGGTGGAAACACAGTTACAGGCTATGCAGTGGTCTCCTGGTTCTTTCTTTTGTAGTGGTTTCTTTGTTTTATTACAGTTCAAGAATGCAGTAAATTTCCTCTACCAAATACTAATTATTTCATTTCTGCTTGCTTTTAAGCATCTAGAAATTGCTCTCTAAATAAGACTAGCATTTATCATTTCTCCAACTTTTTGGTTTGGTTATTTTGAGTCATAAGAGATATCAGTTACTCAGTCACTTTCTCCTGCTTTTGTCCTGTGGTTACTTTTGTTTGGTGTTTTATTCACCACCTCCTAATGTTTTGTAGAGCAACAATGTTTCACTGTTGTGTAATTGAAAAGCTTTTATTACATGAGCTTAAACTGGTAAAATTGAAATAGATGAATTGAGATGTCTTTTCATTGCATAAATATAACGCAAGAATTAATGCTGACAGTCATCAGATAGGAATTATGTCTGAAATCATAATTTAAAATGTCCTGTTCCTGAGAAATACTTGAACTATTGCTCATTCCTTGTCTCTTGCTCATGCAAATTTTTCTATGAAAAAGTACTTGACTGTACTTCTAGATCTTTAGTAGGGCTTATCTCATGGGATGCTGTGGCAAGGTACTGTGTCTTCCCAGTGCCTAGCACAGGAGTGTAGCAGTATATGCAAAGCCAGCAGTTAAGAGTATGAAGAGTCTGAGATGGCTGGGAGCAGACATTCTCAGTCTTCCAGCTGCAGGTGACCAATTCCAGAGATCACTCCCTCCCTATCTCCCTGCCAGAGAACATGACTTCTTCAGTAGGTAGGTAGGAGTGCTCTCTGGGAAGTTTATTGAAGACTTGCCAGTTAAACTGTTTCATTCATCAGCTTCTTTTGATAAAGAGCTGAAGGAACAGCCTCTGCTTGCTGAGTGTATGCCTGGGTGTCCATCTTATAAACTGCAGCTGAGTTTGTGTCCCAGAAGATAATCCGTATATACATATTCATGAGAAGAAGGTGAACCCATATATCTTTTTAATAATCAAAATCTGAGCTACAAACTTGCTCATACCTGTAGTTTAAAAGAAGTATAGAAGAGAAAAATAATCATATTTTTATGTAAAACTTACATTAATCTTGTTGTTACTTATGTTGATAGTCTGAATCTCTTGATATAATGTAGAATTTAGGAACCTATTTTTTTTTAAAAAAAAAAACAGCATTGAAAGTATCAACTTCTTTTTTATGAGTGCACTACAAGATGTACTCATCTACAAGATAACATTTGCCTCTTTGATATTTTATCTAAGGAACCTGTGAGCCTGTGTTCATTTGTTTTTCAGTTTTGAAATATTTCCATACTTCAGGCATACTTACAATCTTCAAGCAAAGTACATATCTGTAAAGATTTTTTTCTTCTGCAGTGTAATGTATGAAGAGCTAAGCAGATGAAACGCACATTCTCTATTTCTCCTGCCATTCACAATAAAGTATATAAGAACTTAAATTTGAAATGAATGAAAATTTTTTTTCTGTAAGTTTTTTCTGAAATTTGCACATAATGATAGGAAAGTTTAAGGACTACATAACTTTTTAAATGTAAATCTAGAGGTAAAATGTCTGCTCTTGCCTTTATTCAGTTTCTAAATAACTAATTTCATACAGCATTGTTAAACAAAATGTCACAGAAAATCTGTATACTTGGGACCCTCTGTAGTGTGTTCTACTAGAAATATTCTTTAGTGTTTGTGCTGTGATCAAGTGTGAAAGACAGGAGATCGTATTTCTAGTGACTTTTTATTTTCAGAGTAAAATACAATGTAGAGATTGTATGAAACTACAAGGAACAAAACAATCCGAACTTTAAAGAGATTAAACAAAGCAACATGATATATCTCTGCATATGTAGAAATGTTTGACATCATAGTTTGTAAGAGAAAACTCGTTTGGATTTTTATGTATAAAAAAGAAATATAGGATTGGAGTAAGTGATGTTTCGGTTTGAAAGTATTCACTCTGTTAAAAATTCATTCTAATCTATCAAAGCTTTTGTGGAGTCCAACTGAATAAAAGGGAGTCAGTCTTCTTACTTAAAATTAAATACTTCACCTGCTCTGTGGATGGAGTTCTTAGTTTTTAGCTTAATCAGTGTCCCATTGAGCTCCCTTAGAAATTTCCTTCTTCACCTGCTTCTTATAATTAGACAAGAAGTTTAATGTCTCTTAATGGAATATCTAGCATGGCCTCCCGCTGCAGGCAAATTGACCATTCATCTTCTGCTTTTTTGGTAATTCTTGTTTCACTTGTACCCATTTCCAGCTCATTCCTTCTAAATATATTACTTAATTAGTATTTATAACAATGGCTTATTGTAAGATGGGGGTTCAAAGATTTGAGAGTAGTTTAGCGAAATATTTCAGCTGCTGAACAGACATTATAGCTCTCTAGAGGGGAGCTGGAGACTTTATATGATTCGCTTAAAATGGACCAAAGGTGAGAGTAAGGTGACCCTTAACAGGGTTATTGGAAAGATTGTACTGAAGAGAGCATACCCAGGAAATAGGATTGTCTACAGGATAACAAGATTATCCCTTGCTAAATTCACACTGTAAAGAAACAGGTGTAAAATGCAGTAGAGGAAATGAATGAGACTGTTAGGGATTTGAAACAGATCTTTGATTACTGCAGTGCTACCTTTTAAGAAAGATGGGATTTGGGAAAGTTGAAGACTACAGGGTCAGAAAAGTTCTAAAGTGTCAAATTAGGTTAATATGTAAAATGGTTTTGCTATATGCCAAGTAAGATGCAGTTTAATATTAACTCTTATCCAGTAATATTTATTTTGAGCGCTTTCAGAAATTCTTTAACTACTGCAATCACATGGGCTAATGTCTTTCTGGCACCATTTGATTTTGATTCTATGAGGCCACATCAGGGTCATTTATAACAACAGGTATAAATTCCTATAAATCTTTTACCTGTTCTTCTGTTACTTATATCAATGCATAAAAGCAAGTAAATTTGTCCATGTCATCAAATGTAGGCATGCCTGATTTCTCCCAGATTAGCCTTCCAAATTAAGCTTTTTACTTAAATAGATGATGCACTCTATAATGAGCTCAGTATTTCTGATGAATATTTTTTACAGTGGTTGTAGCTTTAGAATTGACATTCCCAAACAAAAGCTTTTGTGATGCCATTTTGTTATGCTTCACATTGATAAGATTTCAGGTCTATGTGTGGTATCCCAGGTGAACTGCCATTGATTAGCAATCAAAGACAGGATATTAATGTTTTTTGATATTGGAGATGTCTTCGTTCTCTTCAGCATTTACTCTGGCACAGTATGAGTTCTTAGTGGCTTTTCTCAGTTTTCTTCTCCTTATGCCCCAGGAGGTGCACATTTAGGGCACAGAGTATAAATAATGCCTTATGTGCTCTCTTACATGTTTAGAAATGGGGTGACATTTGTCTGTGTACTTCCTTCAGTCCATCAGTATGAACACCAGCCTCAGTTTAGTGCTGCTTCCTGAAAACATTTATCTCTTTTGAATACTGTCATCCTCACCAGTAAGGTGTCCTCTTGAGCTGTAATGTTACTGACAGTGGCAAGCTAGTCAAGTACATATTTTCCTGGTTGATTTGTCATACTCCAGCACTGAACAGTTTAGTCTTATAAAAGTAACCAAGACATCTGCAGTCACATTCTAGAGAATTCAGATAATGTTGTCCTCTTATTAATTGCATATAAGGTCTAAGCAAAGAATTGCAAAGAGGTCATTATTTCCTCAGACATACAGATCTGAGGGCAAATTTAAAGAAATTATTCATATCCAGCAATCATATATACCATTGTTACTCCCTGGGACAAAAGTTAGACCTGGAGGATTAATCTGTGTATCAGGGTGAGTGGATGGTAAGGGAAGCAGAATAACACAAAGTTGGTCAAGACTAAATCAAGACAGAGCTTAAGTTACTGACAGGTAAATAAGGAAAGTAGAGCAGAGACTGTTGAAAAGTGCTGCTGGGAAGTGAAGGAAGGGTCATTTAAACGAACCAGGGAAGAATCAGAAACAGAATAGTAACAATGATGTCTGGCAGGTATATATCATAAAATTTAACTGTGCCTCCATTCTTCCTTTCCATTCTTCACATGTCCTATCCTGGCTAACATTTTTTTTCTTTGTTCAAGTGAGTCAAACAAGTTTTAAAACTAATTCTAGCTTAGAGGCTTTGGCAGGCCTTGTCTTTCTCATTGGTTTACAAGAGGAGGAAACATGTCTGAAAGTTCTAAAAGCATTTGGAAATGTGGGGGAAAGAAATCTTCCCTACCTGATCACTGGCTGGAGATCTTGTAAAATAACAAGATGTATGGTGGTGTTTTGAGTTTCCTTCTCAGACTGATCGTGATTTTGAATCATAGAAACAATAAGGTTGAAAGGTGTTCCTCAGGAGTCGGTGCTGGGTCCAGTCTTGTTCAACATCTTCATCAATGATCTTGATGAGGGGATAGTGGCCACCCTCAGCAAGTTTGCTGATGATATGAAGTTAGGAGGATTGGCTGACATGCCTGAAGGCTGTGCTGCCATTCAGTGAGATCTGGGTAGTGAAGAAAGGCTGAGTGAACTGGGTCTGTTTAGCTTTGAGAAAAGAAGACAGAGAGGGGACCTGATCCAGGCCTATAAATATCTAAGGAGTGGAGGACAGAGTGGTGTTCAGCAGCATATGGAGACAGGACAAGGGGAAACGGCTAGAAACTGGAGCATAGGAAGTTCTGCACAGATGTGCGCAAGAACTTCTTTATGGTGAGGGTGATGGAGCACTGGAACAGGCTGCCCAGGGAGGTTGTGGAGTCTCCTTCTCTGGAGATATTCAAGACCTGCCTGGACACCTACTTGTGCGACCTGGTGTAGGGAACCTGCTTTGGCAGGGGGGTTGGACTCGATCTCTGGAGATCCCTTCCAACCCCTATGATTCTGTAATTCTGTGAAAAAGACCTGTAAGATTATCTAGTCTAACCATCAACCCATCACCACCTTGTCACTCAGTCTCACACCCACAGGTTTCTTGAACCCCTCCAGAGATAGTGACTCCACCTTTCTGGGAAGCCTGTTCCAATGCTTAGCCACTCTTTCAGAGAAGATTTTTTTTTTACCACAACATCCTTTCCAGCAGTTTTAGACTAAGAAATCCCAGTTCTTTTAGCCTCTCCTCATAAGACTTGTGCTTCAGAACTTTCACCAGCTTTGTTGCCCTTCCCTGGATAGTCTAGGTAAAGTAGCAAGTTGCTGTTTCCTCCTGAACTGCCTCCCGTTCCTGTCTTACAGCTCAGGAGGCTGAAGATAACTGTTCTGACTATTAAACACAAAAGTAAAGTAGACAAGGAGTACCTCAGTCTCTTCCTCATTCTTGGTGGCAATGTTCCTTTCCACATCCAATAAAGGATGGAAATTCTCCTTGGTCTTCCTTTTGTTTATGCTGTTGCAGAGCTGGCATGAGCCTATGAAGATAACACACGTTGCCTTTGGGATTGGACTATCCAGATGAGAACGTAACAAAAGAGTTTCACAGTTCTGTTCTTTTCTATCTTCTGAGCTTCAGAATTATATCCAGATACAGGGAAAGAGAAGATTCTGTCCAAACAGTAAAATGTTCCTGGGCTCTTCAGTCCAGATGTAGATCATGTGGCTATGGAACTGGCATGATCAGCCGCGTTCTTGATGCTTTCCAAACCATGCTGAGTTCCTATTACTTCTGTGTCAAGCAGTAGGTCCTTTTCATACCTTTTGAATACCTCAGGAGCATCTGCTACTTTTTTTGGCCATATTTTCTTATAATTATTTCTCAAACATAGAATGGCCTGGACTGAAAAGGATCACAATGATCATTTAGTTTCATCTCCCCTGCTACGTGCAGCATTGCCAGCCACCAAACCAGGCTGCCCAGAGCCTCATCCAGCCTGGACTTGAATGCCTCCAGGGATGGGGCATCTGCAACCTCCTTGGGCAACCTGTTCCAGTGTGTCACCACCCTCTGGGTGAAAAACTTCCTCCTAATATCTCACCTAAACCTCACCTGCATTGGTTTAAAACCATTCCCCCTTGTTCAGTCACTATTGACCCTCATAAACAGATGTATCCTCTCCTGTTTGTATGTTCCTTTCAAGTATTGGAAGGCCACAATGTGGTATCCCCAAAGCCTTCTCTTCTCCAAAGAGATTAGAAGGTAAGACACTTGCTTGTGAATTAATCTTGTTGTTTTGGTTAGGGATCACTTTTCTAATTGTCCTTTTCCTTCGGTCCAATTTTTGAAGGAGAGGATAACTTACTGTAGAACCTACCCAAACATTGGAAAATCTCAATGAACCCTGAGCAGAGAATCTTTTACGTCACTTACCAATATCATCATTAGATGCAGTATCATTAATCTCTTTACACGTGAAAGAACACAGAAAAGGACAGAACATAAGAACGCTGTCTTAGAACTCTTCTATAATTACCTGAATGAAATAGAGAGGACTTGTCACTTCCCTGTTATGATATAGTTCCCATTTGGATTGTAAAAAATTTTTTACAATTAACTAATTTATGGATCAGTTCATCCACAGTAGTTGTGAGTTGTGCACACCTTCATTATAATCAGTACAACTTACATGCGTGGAAGATCTGACCTCATGTCAATAGGATATGAAAAAGAATATCTTATTCTCCTTATACTCACTGTCAATCAACAAAAATGACACTTCTATTTATTTCTATGTGACACAGTCTCCTTAACATAGCAAATATTTACAGAATTACTTTATTTGCTTGAACTGGATTACAGATGACTAACCAACATCATCTAGTAAAGGAATGGGTCCTTACTTTATAACATTTACTGATCGAATAGGTTTCTTCCTGATGCACTATCCAAATTCAACAGTCTGATTCTTATGTCCTGGTACTTATGTACAGTCCTTGGGAAGTCTCTTCAAAAATCCCTGTAGTAGTTTCTTGCTAAGAAAATATTTCAGAATATTTCTGGGATATCAACAGTCATGAAAAATAGCTTACCATAAGCAAAGTTTGTGTCCTACTGAATGTTAACAGGCATTACTACTTTTCTTAGTGCTTGAATTTATGTACTGAGTACCAAATATACCAAGTTGTTCTCACTGAAATATGAGATCCTCTGTTGCGACCACAATAATGGAGGCTATTCTTAAATCTGAAAGACTTAAAATCTTGATATATACATCCTTCCAGAATTTTGTTTTATAAGACATATATAATTCAAAGGCACTGGAAACTACAGTGGCAAATTATAAGAGTTATTAAAAATTCTATTTCAAGTTAATATCAAGTCATCAAAAAAAGGAATACTCCTGACCCTTTTACCAAAGTGTAAATTAGCAGCCTAATGGTAATCGTCAGATGTGCAAAAGAAATATAAGCTCCTTTTGATGAAAATAATATAAGAATGTTCTTCCCTACTGTGAATCATCCTAACATGTGAAATAGAGTTTTGATACAATGATCTCTGCAAAGGGCGTAGCAAACTGGAAAATATGGGAACAAAAGATTAAGACAATTTTGTGCATCTCTTGCCAATAATTTATTCTCATTTTATTTATTACATAAAACCTGAATATCTCAAATCACCTCTGTATCTTGCTTGAAAAGCGAATAACTCATCCTACCTGCCACTAGAATATTTTCCAGACAAAAACACTATCTATGGAGGTAAATGAAAGCTAAACATTCTTGATTGTATTTTAGAAAACATCTTGAATATATTATCATGTACAAATAATATCTGATTTTACTGCAGCATGAATATTTGTGTTTAAGAAAAAAAAAAGATATACAAAACAGGATTGTTACAAAACAGTAGAGATTTGTTTGTTTGTTTGTTTTTCCTTCCATAATCACGTATTGTTACAAAAGCTTTTAAGAAATGGAATTGTATGTTGACATAAGGAAAGCAGATTTTTTTCTTCTGCCCACCCACCTGTGTTATTTGTTAAGAGCACCCATGGCAAATGCTGTGTAGCCTGTAATTCCTCTGTGGTAGGAAACCTCTTCCTCTATCATAAAAACTTTATAACATTACATTAATCACTTTTGTCTTTTGATGGAAAGTTGAGTATTCTTTGTCATATGGGTTAATTGCATACTTCTTAGGCATGTAGGTAGTTTTCTTATATAAAACAGATGGCTGTGTCTTCCCCACAATTTTTTTTTTTTTAACTTGTTTTCATTCTCTTTTGGCAGGTACAGCTCATGTAGAGACATTATGCATACAGGCATCAATCCAACAAACATCTGAGAATGTGCTTAACATTAAATAAATAACTAGTGTCATTGAACTGTAGTGTCCTACTCTTTAGCTCAGGTGTTGTGATGAATCAGAGCTGTATAATCTAGCCCAATTCTAGTGACGTAAATAACATTCACTGCATAAGCCTTGGACTAAATCCAAAGGTCTAAGCTGCTTGCTGGCTTAACCAGATGATAGAAAATAGTTTTATTTTCACATTCAATGCTTTTTTAAGCTATCCACGTTGTATTGTAAAATGCTATAACATACTATATTAATTGCAGTACCTTCTGAATTTTTAACAACTGAAGTAATTAATAAATTTTATAGTTTTATTCGTATGTTGTCACAGGTTGAATCCAAATATGTTAGAAGAAATGTTGCTAAATAATGTATGGATTCACTTTGTTTTTATCTTGACAGTTCAAAAAGAGAAATGAGCATGCCATTCATGACAATTCATTGAATTACCTCTGCAGTATCTTTAGCTTAAAACTTTATTCTAATGAGTATAAATCTCTCCACCCCACAGATCTCCTGAAGTCCAGGAGACTCTGCTTCTAACTGAAATTATTTATGATATTACAGCTAAGATGAATACCTTATGTTGTAGGGGTAATGTGAGCTATCAAAATGAAGAGTTTATAGCAATTAAGAGAATGTGTTGATTGTCAGTGAAAGCTATATAACTCTTCTTATTTTCCATATTCTGCAACATATTCCATACAACAGCATATTTTGGGGTAGGGCTGTAATTAGACTTAAGGTTGTGGTACACAATAAAAATGAAGAATTTAAAGCTAAAAATGAGAAACAAGTTGGCTGACTGTTTCAACATAGGATCCACCACAAGATCTTGTCATTGGCAAATGGAAGTATTTTAATGCAGAAAGCTGAACTGATATTTCTCCTCATCATCTGATATTATTGCACCCTTTGTACACTTCAAAGTACTCTGATAGTACAACATTCACTATGAGAATTAGGTATTAAACTCAACTCCAAGTAATTCTAAAGTTTAAGAACAACCTTAAAGTGCTACTGAACTGTATAGATTGTCAGTCTCCTTTGTAATGGGAAGTAAATATTTTATTATTATTCAAATTAATTTGTAGATCTCTCTTAGCTTACGTCGCTAACACTTTCATGATGCTTAAACTGGTCGTGCACAGATATTTCAAGGGATAGTTAACAAGTACTGGAAGGAAAAGAGCACTGTGGGTGCTAACATCTTTATTTTCTGTGCATTAATAGGCTGAAATAGGTGGTTTTCTTATGATTAAGTAAATTGTGGTGTTAAAAATAAATTTTCACTTGTAGAAATAGCAGTCACATTTCCCAAATATCTCTATAATTTAATTTGACAATAAAAATAACTGTGTAGCTATGATACAATTTATGTTGCCCATCTAAGAAGGCTAAGCCACAAGAAAATTCTATGAGAATGTGCAGATAAGCAAAGAAAGCCTCAAAAGAAATACAGATGCAATTTAGTCTTAGATCTTAAGGAAATTAGTTCTAAAACAGGCATATTAGTACGCACCTGTCTGTCACTTGTAATATTGTAGTCATTCTCCTTTCTCTCTAAGAACAGTTCCTTTCACGGAATTGCTTCTTCAGTCTTCATTAGCAGTCTTATTTTCCTTGTTATTTAATGCAACTTTTCTTCGGACTTACAGATCACTTGTGTTAAAGAACACTTCTAACATACAAAAATGTGAATTTTTATCATGTAGAGTGAGAGCATTTTGGTCACAGGTTTTGAGAGAACAACATCACCTCTGCTGCAGTACAAGATGGGAGGGCAAAGTCCAGAAAGAAGCATCCTGCTCTAAAACCTCTCCTACATCAGTTCATTGGGCATTATGATAATTAGATCATCTGTCTAAATAGTGTCCATATGGTGTATTTTCTGTAAATGTTTCCTTTATTTGAACAAAGTGTATTAATCTATTTGCAGATCCACACTGAAATTAACCTTGGAGATGGGTAATTAGAATCTGAGCTGAGTAGCAGAGCAGGCTTTTATTAGTTGGGGTAAGGGTAATGGAAATATTAGATATTCTCTCTGATTCTAAAGTCTAGAAGTTAAAGACAAATGGCTGAACCTGATAAAGTAATCCTGTTCTTGGATTTGGTCTGTTTTAGTTCCCCATAGTAAAACAAAAGAAAATGAAGTTGATTTGGACTATGACCTTTTATTAGACCTACAGAGTTTTCTTTCTGAAAAAAACAGTTGTGGTTGATTAGCAGTTAAGAAAAGCTATAATTTCAGCTTGAATGAATAGTAGAATTACTTCATTTTTCATATTCTTTTTATAAATGTTCTTCTTAATGATTTTTTATGGCTTTGAGAATGAACAAAATATTTTGAACATAAAAATAATTAGAGGTAAAGTAAGAGCTTTCTGATTTTTCCTATGTGTCCATCACTTTTCTGATTTTTTTTTTTTTTTTTCCATGGCATGGATAGCACATTTGGGAATGAGTTTGTAGTAACATTTTTCAACAGGCACAAATGAATTATAAACTTTCAGATAATGAGCTAGATTTTTAGAACGTTAAAAAATGTGTCAGAATTTTCTGCAGCTACATGCATCCTTGAGCACTTTGTTGAATTACAGCCTTTGTTATGTAATGACTGTGTTTGCAGCATCAGACTTGCACAAATAATTGTGCAGTTAATACTCCAGCTGGTTCAATCAACCTCAGATAGTGTGGTAGTGGATGCAACAGAACAGCTTCAGAGAGGAGAATGGTTTCTGAATGCAGAGCAACAGTAAAGAACCTTGAGATTGCCAAAGCCAGTGCTGACCTCAAAGCAAAGAAATGGCAAATCAAGATGACTTCTTCACTCTATGCAGTGTGCAACTGAAACTGGAAATTTTAGAACAGTGTTCCCGTTGAACTTCTCTTATTGATAAGGAAAATTGGGTAGCTGGATATTTCTCAGATAGGATAATTCTTGAAGTACTGATATGCTTCACTATGGCATGTTTCATGGGGAAGGTTCACTAGTAACAAGAGGTGTATATATGATTGATCTGATGCTATGTTTTGAGAGTTCCCAATTGTGTTAGAACCTCCCTTCAGGAGGGCCTGGTGTAAGGTGCCCAAATCAGCTCAGAAGGACCAATGTCAGAAAATCCTTACATGTTTGCAGGTAGAGTTTTTACTTTAGTTGCTGGACTATGTTCTTATTTCTTTATGTATTTCACTGATTCTTATGTTTTCCTTATCTGAGGTAAGCATGTTTATGATGATTTCAGATCATTATTATACTTGACTGTATTAACATCTTTCCTGCATGGTTTTGCGTTTAAGAAATGAAAATTTAAAACAATTTACTTTTTTAAAAGAGGTTTAGATCTATAGTCTGGTTCTTTCCAGGTCTTGTTAAAACTTCCATTCAAGCTTGTCTATCATTTCTCAAAATACCTTTTTTGAATAACTTAAATTCTTTTTTATTTTTTTTACTGCAGTCTGCTGGGTAATTGTATTGTCTGCTCAATAGGCAACTGATTACATTTCCTTTACCTCTTGCTTATGATAATGATTTCTTCAAGAGAATAAAAAAACTATATGATGTAAATTCTTTTGTCAGCCTAGGAAAGGTCAAAGTAAAATTCATTCACAAGTATGGTTTATACCTGGGTCTAAATCTACCACTTGAACAGTTCTGTGATATGCTGTTAAAATGTAGGCAGCAGAAAAATATGGATATCAGGAATAACTGCAGATGTAGTCTGAGGAAAATGTACTTTCTTCAAGAGTATTTCAATGTGAAGAGATCTAATTTGGGCCACTCTGGGAAACCCTCTGATACAAAATGAGCATTTTAAAGTATCTTCTATCTTCTGTTTCTCCCAGGTGCTTGAGACAGGCACAGATGAGAGGAAAAAATAATTTGTAATATATATATAGTTTTTATTTTTGACAATACTGGTGCAGGTTGTTCCACTCCTCTGTCAACTTCTAAAGTAGAACGTGTGTCCAGCTTCTGCATTATCTTCTGCAGTTTTACAGGAGGCATAAATAGGTGGCTAAATAGCTGAGAAAATCTGTTATGAATTCTCTTACACATGAAGATGTTCCTCAACATTCCATCTTTGTTTTGATCCTCTGCTTTTCTATTAAGTATAGAATTATGAAACCAAACACGTAGGTTTTATTTTTTCCACCCAAGAGTACTTCTCAGTATCCAGAGCTACTTGTTTAGCTACAAGTTTATTTTCATCTTCCTGAAAATGAACTGGCACTTCTGCTTTGCCTAAACAGTGGTGTAGTTGTCTTCTTTTTATACCGTGGAGTGCTGGTTTCCTGATCTTTCCTTCCCATGGATGGAGAAAACAGGAAGTTCTCTTGCAGTGAGGAATCAACATAGTTGCCAAATACTGAATTTCTCAGTTACTGTCTACTATTTTTTTCTGCCACTACTTTGGTTTATGCTCCAGGGTCCAAGTGACTGGGAGATTCAAATATACATTTACATCCAGACGAGTAGCTAAATTATTCTCTGGTGTAATTATACCATTTGTTTCTATGAAGAAGATCTTTTAATTTATGGACACATTTTTCTTGTGTTTTATTAAACTGGCCTTTGCAAATCCTTAGAAAGAAGCAGTTCAATGAACCTTTGGAGCTTTGTGTTTCTTTTCTTTTTTTTTTCTTTATTTTTCTCCATATGTACCAGAAGTTGTCTGCATTTCTTAATGGCACATGCCATTTTCTTTAGGATTTTCTAACTCTAAAAGTATCTATATGAAAGTACAGTTAGTTTGGATCAGATGATACTATAGTAAAGTCAATTTATTTTTTCAGGTATTAATAGTGAATCTTTCAGATATTTTCTTCTAGATACCAATGAGTCTGGTTTCTTTCCAGGAGTTAATTCTCCCCACATTTAAGCACTTGTTAGTGAATGTGAGAAATTGAGTGATTTCACGTTTAAATGATATGTATTCATATGAACTTTTAAAATCCATGTTATTGCATCACTTAAAGAGACGTTTTAAAGTTTACATCTGTGTTAATAAGATGAAAAAGAAAAGGAATTTAGAGCATCAGAATGGCATAGTGTCAGAAAGAAGTCTTTCTTTGACCTCTTTGGCCGGTATCCATTTCAAGTACAGCAGCAAACGTTTGAAGTTTCTTCATGTACTGCTTACAAAGCTGGGACTTCTAGTTCTACACTTACTTTTACTGAGATTACCTTTTAAATGCATTTCATCTATGGTTCAGAAATCATTCATATCTAGGAAATCTTCTTGAGGTATCAGTCTCGTTTAGTATCTATATGCTTTTTGACTTTGTGCTGCCTCTTTGTAATGAGCAGTTGTTTTCAACTTGATTCCCTTCATTCTTTGCTATGCTGCTTTTCCAGTCAACTGTGATTTTAGTAGCTGTGAAAGCCTTGTATCCAGTTCCTTTGCAATTTTCTTTTCTATAATAAGACTAAGTAAAATGTTACTGATGATTGGTACAAGAGGTCAGAAGCTACTTCTGCGTATCATGGTGGGCCTTAAACTCCCTATGAGTATTAAATAATGCCAGGAATACTTTTGATAAAAAAGCTGTGAAGATTTAAAGTAAGGGTAGTTCCTACTTTTATGCCTGAGACAGAATGGAAGAGTGGCGGAGATATTCCAGATGGACAAAAATAAAATTAAATAGCTCAACTCTGAAGAGTGGAGATACAGGGAAATAAATGGAAAGAATAGAATGGTGAAGAGCTGGGAGAAAATTACCCATTTTGCATATAAATGATGTAATTACCCCCTCAGCTTCTCAGGCAGAAGTTGACATTCCTAATTAAAATAATTTTATGATCTTCTGGGGACAGATATACAAAAGCATAAAGAGACAGAAAAAAATAACAAATACAAAGCTAACCAACATTAGCAGCCATTTTTACAAAATAATTTTTCAACAGGACTGATGCACATGCAGTCTCAGCTTTATAACAAATTATCAGGCTTGTATTTTATTTCAAATGATTCACAGGGTGTGATATAAAAGGCAGAAATTGAATAAAGCCTTTTTAGGGAAGAGAATGATGAAACCACAATAAAAAGACAGGGAATTGAAAGCCTACTGGACTGAATTTCATTGTTTTCTTCTGATTAATACTGGAAATTGAAAGCCACTGTGTTTAACCTGTGCTGATGCTACAGTTGCTGTAATTAAGCATGAGAATATGGTCTTACAACTTGTGCATGCTGATTGTTTTATACAAAGCACCTGGCAAATTTGTCAGTACATACACTATTAAATTTGCAACAGAGGAGTCCAGCCGCCAAAGGCTACCATTGTCACTTGTTTAATTGGCATTCTGTCCACCACATTTTCCCACTTCCCAAGCAAAAAAGCAGCTAAGGAGTCTTTTCTGGACTCCAAGGTAGTGAGGGTATGTGTTGTTTTAATCATGCAAGAAGCTAGATAAAATCCAGTTAAGTGTAACAAATCTGGAAAATTCCATTATCATATGCCTCATAATTCATACCATCTAACTGACTGATTTAATGTTGCTAAGAGACTTGATAGGTCAACTTGTTAGTATTACATACTGCACAGTAGTGATTGAGGAATAGATTGTTACCTCTCATCCCTTAGTTAACTTGTGACTACTGAAATATCACCCTGGTGGAAAAAGATATTTTGTGTATATGTAATTTTTGTTTCCCAATTTGTTTCCCAAGGTTGGTTTTTCTTTCTTTCTTTCTTTCTTTTTTTTTTTTTTTTTTGTGTGTGTGTGTTTTCACAGTAAGGTGATGAGCTAGAAGCCAAGATAATAACATTATCCTTAGGCACAAATGCAGAAAATCAGGCTAGAAATTTCACAAGTTCTGATGTTCTTGTCCTATAATCACTATGTCTAGTAGTGATTAAGCTTTGAATAATTTATAAAAAATTAAAATCTTTCTTGAGATATTTTCATATCTGCTCCTGACTGATTAATTAACAAAGGCAAACAAAGCATTTTAAGCTTCAGAAAATCTTTGGTTTTGGTTCTGCTCATAGGAGACGCACAGTTTCAAGACCATTAGTTCAAAGCTGATTCATCTTGCCCCAAATTAATGTGATGCATTCCTAGACCACATAATTTGAAATAACTATTGTGGTTTATGACCTAATTGAGTATTATCTAATACAACATGTGCATTGATCTTCAACTTTATTTACATGGGTAGGAAGAAGAAATATTGCAGTTATTTTATCTGACAAATATCTTTCAAGTGTTGTAAAGAATCACAAAATCATAGAAGAATATAGGTTAAGAAAGACCCATAAGATCAAGTCCAATCATTGCCTAAGTCCAAGTCCACTTCCAAGTGGATCACTGAACAATATTCCAATGTGCCACATCTCTATGTCTCTTAAAGACTTCCAGGGGTGGTGATTCCTTTACCACCCTGGACAGCCCATTCCAATGTTTAACGTCACTTTCAGTGAGGAAATTCTTCCTGATATCTAATCTGAACTGCCCCTGCTGCACTTGAGGCCACTTCCTCATGTGTTATAGTTTCTCACCTGAGAAAAGATGCCAGTACCTATCTCACTGCAACCTCCTTTCAGATAGTTGTAGAGAAAATCTTTCTGTCTTCAAATCCTGTTCTTTTGTCTCTGTTTCTTTTGAAAAAGATAAGAGAGACTTAATGAAATGACAGGACCTGCTTAAAATGACTCTTGGCCAGACAACAGAGAATTTCTCAGCAGGACTTTCACCCATGAATGCCCATGCTCTCCTGTCTCCCTGCACTTCTGCTGTGCTGGTGAGCAGGAAGGCTGTGCTAGGATCATGACTAATAGAGATGCAAATCAGCATAGTAAAAGGCTGCCCCACAGTGGGAAAAAGTGGCTGTGAACAGAAAGAGTTTGAGATTGCAGGAACTTCCATTACTGCTCAGAAACCTGAGCTTCTTTTCTGTGTAGAGGCACCTTCTAAATTTGCAGTCACTGAGGTTGTGGATGCAAATTATCTGCCAGAGAGAGGTCTATGAACTTTCCTGAATGACTTACTCTTCTGCACAACTGAAGTTCTCCTGTGCAGAACTCTAAAGAATCTCAGTAAAGGCAGCAAGCAGTTGAAACAATATAGCATGTTTATGGCCAAATAACGGGCTCTGTTTTTTAATGTGAATAATAATGAGATTATTGTAATTCAAATCTTCGTGCTAGAGAAATAGAAAATTAGATGCAACAGCATAAAATATGCTACAGAAACTAACTTTAGCACCAGTATAGCATGTAAGAAAGGAAGTAGAAAAGGGCTTCTCTCATGTAAAGTGTGATCCGTAAGACCAGAGCAGACTGGAGAGTTAGGCAGAGAGGAAACTGATGAAGTTCAACAAGAGCGACTGTAATAGAGTATAGCACCTGGGGAGGAATAACTGTATACTCCAGTACAGGTTAGGGGCTGACCTGCAGGAGAGGAGCTCTGCAGAGAGGGGCCTAATTACCCCGGTGGGCAGCAGATTGGCTGAGCCAGCAGTGTACCCCTGTAGCCAAGAAGGCCAGTGCTCCCCCTCTATTCTGCACTGGTGAGGCTACATTAAGAATACTGTGTCCAGATCTGGGGTCCCCAATTTAAAAAAGACAGGTATCGTCTGGAAAGAGTCCAGCAGAGACGAAGATCATAAAGGTTCTTGAGCACCTCTCGTATGAGGAAAGGCTGAGAGAACTGGGACTCTTCATCTGAGAAAAGAGAAAGCTGAGAGGGGATCTAATCACTCTTCACAAATAGTGCAGAAGTCAAGTTGATCAGTCTATTTAGCGTGTGTAGCAATAGAACAAAGGGCAATACGCAGAAACAGAAATACAGTGAGTTCCATACTAACACCATGAAGAACTTTACTGTCAGAATAATGGAGCACTGGAGCAGGCTGCCCAGAGAAGTCGTGGAGTCTCCTTCTCTGGAAATATCCAACACCTGCCTGGATGCCTACCTACCTGTGTGACCTGTTGAAGGGAACGTGCTTGGTTGCACTCAGTGACTTCTAGAGGTCCCTTCTGATCCCTAAAATTCTGTGATCCTGAAAACACTTTTAAGACAGGATTGATCCTTGTAAAAATGCTAAGGCCCTGTACGATGTATGGAACAATTCATTTTTTATTTGAGTTCTCGTGTCAGTGAGCAAAGGGTGTTCCTCTGAGCTCTTTTCACTCAGAGAATCGGGATTTATTTGCAGAATATTTGACTTGAAAACAAATATATGGCTTTCTTGCTTCTTCTTTTGTGAAGATGTACGTATATCCTGCCAAATGTGATACACAGTCTGTACTGGATAGACTTTTTATTTATTTCTAGATTTTAAAGTGTGTATAAATTAATCTGTCTTTATCTCTCTTGTTTCTCAAGAGATGTACGTAGACATCAACATACCAGTATTTATCTTTCTGGTTAGTGCCACTCTGTGGGTAATACATCACTAGAGTAGGTGTGCTAGTTATGATGTATGACACTAAGAAATCATAAAAGCATTGCTACTACTGTGATGTATTATTCAAAACATAGGATTAAACAGAAAGATCAATATGATATGGGCACTTAATTTCTAAGGTGTGTTAGAAAGGTTTAGATTAAAGAATATGGGCTTCAGAAGGTTTTCTTAAGATGTTCAGTACATAACAGAAACAAATAAGAATAACTATTGTTTGATATGTCTGTCTGTCTGTAGGGGGGAAAAAAAGAAAAAAGAAAAAAGAAATATATATATACACACACATACACACAGCATTCTATGGCCAGTGAAACTTTCCAGGCCTCTTCCAATCTGTTTTAAGTTCTTTCTCTCCTTACCTGTAGTACAACTTCCTACTATGTTGATCTAGAATGTCTTCCATTAAATCCTTCCTCTGTCTCCACACCAGCCAGTCCCCTTAGCTGCCTCTCAAATCTCCTAGCTATTACCTGACAGCTCACGCTGGGGCCATCTCTAAGTGATGTGAGGATAACTGGCCACCTCAGCCCTGCTGATCGGCTGCCTAGCGTGCTGAGCAGAGCAGATAATGGTGCATTTATTTTCCTGCTTTTTGCACAGTGAGAGTACTTCTTTGAGTCTGTCTTGTCTACTTGGCTGCTGATTACTGCTAAACTGATTGAAATTTAGTTCCTATTGAAGGACTACATCTTCATCGAATTTAGTTGGAATTATCCCACAGTTTCATAAGTTGATAGGGAGGTAATGGAGTAGGAGGTTAAAAAAAAGATGTCTGAAACCAGATATCCATCTTTTCTTTGTGGCTGACCTAAATCCTTTTGAACATTTATTGTTTTCATTCCCATTGTTTGTTTCCATGGATTTGCAATGAAATATATTTGAAGTTAGATTCATTCACTTTTTCTATTCCAGTCATGCTAACCATAATGTGTTTATTAATTATATTATAGGCAGACATCAAATAAGTTCTTTCATTTGTTCTTGATAAGTTTTATTTTATTTCATTTTCTGTAATTTCTGTAAGTCCCTCCAAAGTCCTTAAATAGTATTTTCCTTCTTTTGCAAAGACAAGTATAATGGAAAAATAGGCTGTCAGGTCTTAAAAAACTCTGAAAAGAACCAGGCAAACAGAGCAAAAATTCTTTAAGAAAAAATTCTGTTATCACAAAATATGCTTAAAACTGCAACAGTTGGCAGTTCTGGGCTTTTTCATATATCACTCAGTGAAAAACAGCCCAGTAGTAAATTGGGAAAATTTTCTTAGGTTCTGAAGACCTTACTCTCCTAGACATCTTAACTGAATGGAAACTGGATATGAGTATTAAATCTTTGCTCACTGCAGGTTTGGTTTTGTTCTGTTTTGCTTTGTTTTTGGTTTTGTTTTTTTTTGTTTGTTTGTTTGTTTTTGTTTTTTACAGCTACAAACAATTTTTACTTTGTTCTGTTCTCTTGTTGTTGCGGTGCAGCTACCTCACTTGATTTCTCAGGTTTAACACATCATTTTTTAATCTCTTTACCCATACTTTTTCAACTGTCCAACCAAAACTTTCTATTTGTAGTTTTAAGACATTAATTTTTTTCTAACTTTTTTGGATGTAACATGCAACCTCCTATTCTTGCCCTGATATTATTTCCTTGAATCCTTGAAGATAGTTTATGCAGTTTTATATCCCCTTAATCTTTTTATCTTTAAGCTGTGTAAATTAAGTTCCCTACTTGCTCTTCTTCTGTCATATCCTCTAATCTTTGTATCATTTCAGTTGAGTTGTCCAAACTAACACAAAAGCAGCATATATGTTTCCTGGGGCACAGAAAGTAAAATAATTTAATGTTGAAGAGGCCATGGCCTGCCACAACATGCTTTTGTGAGCATACCTATTGTGGACACCCATAGCCAGGAAGAATTGCAATTCTTCTTACACAGCATGGGTGTTTTATTTCTTATATATTTTTATTAGGTTTTGGTAGTATTCACCGAATGCTAAGCATTTGTATGTATTAGATGCTGTATTTGCCATCCCAAACTTCTTAAAATGGAAAATTTTGATTATGTTTGAGAGCATCCTCGGAGGAACCCCTGGAAAGGGAGATACATCCTAAAATCTCTGTCCTATTTCAGTTCCCTTAGAATCAGTGTTTGTGACATACAGTGTTATGTGATAAATGTGTTTTACGTTTTTAATATATTTTGTCCTAAGAATAATGTTTCAATAAGAGGATTTCTAGGACAGTGAGAGAGGAGTGAGATAATTCAGACTGAGCAACATCCAAAACTACCACTGTTTATGGAGGTCATGGCAATTTACAGCTCTTATCTCCTGATAATACACTGACAAGTTCATTCACAACAGTCAGATGTACTTTAAAAAATATAGATTATCCATAATTTTATCCAAGTCAGAGCAAGATAATAGCATCAGTCCCCTAGACAGTGATTTACAAGAACTGTCTTCTCTCAGAGGCAAGGTAGTAAATCTGCCAAAATTATTTTTGTCTTTCTTCAAGTTTGAGTTTAGACAGAAATCCATGCGTGGTCAAAGTACTAGTGATGCTAAGCAGAAATGTTAGTGAAGCTGAAGAGACACATAGACATATCTCTCTTCCAACATCCTTTTCTGTCTTGATGTTGTTATTTTACGCAAATTTGTAAGATGGGCGACGTGATGTCTTTGCTCGTGTTTATCCTCTGTGATGTCATAGGAATTTGGTGCTTATAAATGCAGAATTTTTTCAATAAATGTTTACATGGAACAGAAAAGTCAGTTGAATATGGAACAGAATCCTATATTACCATAATATAAAAGAGAATGTCTTAAGATAGTAGAAGATAATATGTAAGGACTAATTACATTATTAAACACATATAATTGTAGATAAAAATATGAAATACCGATGTCTTTGCATATCTACAATTTCATTTCTTGATTTTATGTGTAGATACAGAAATACATATTTGTTTGTGTACTTTACCTCTAGATCCTTAATGGGCTACTACTTGGAAGCCCTTTGAAGGACTTGTGCAGAGGTAAAATGGAATGTAGTCCCTTCTTAAGTACTATAAAATTTCCCTCAATATTCACCTGTCATTTACTTAGTGAAGTCAACTAGGAGTTAAAAAACAGTGAAGATCTTTTAGTAAAGAAACACATTTTTCAGTGCCATTTAAAGAATAATTTCTCTGTAATAACATGGATCCGTCCCTCTATTTTGGTTGTCATGTCCTTTTTCTACAGTTACAAGGAAGTGTCTCTTAGCTGTAATGGAACAGCTGAATTTGCTTCAAGTATAACTTGCATTATGGATCCATGTAGATTTTAATTTGATGCATACTAGGTATTATTATGGTAATTTACAGTGACTAAGTTACTTACGGTAATCTTAGAAGCATTCCAAATCATAGCCTTTTATGTTAAATATAAATATGTATTATGTCTAGAAACGTTGAAAGTAGTGAAAGCTCGATGTTGCAATTATTGGGAGAACTACATAAGCAGATACAAAGAAAGATCAATGCAGTTCAACTGGCAATCCATAGAAAATATAATTTAATATCCTTTCTTAAAGCTGTGTTGAAGGTAAAAAGCTAGATGGGAGCAATTAGCTTTTAAAGATTTATAATGGTCTTAAAAGGTTCCATACAGTGAGCAAAGAAAAGAGGAGAGATGTTGGCCTGGAATTCAGAGAACGACCATGCGGGTCGTTCCCACTTGGGCATAGGAAGCTTTCCTCTGGGGTGTTTATCTACAAACTATTTACAAAATAAACGGAGATTTAATCAAAGAGTTAGAATCATACAGAAGTTATGGAAGGTAGGCAGTTAAATTCTGTGATTTTCTTTTTAGAAAAACTATCAGTATGCTGAAACATATTTAGAAAGGCTTACAGGTTTCTTTTTATAATTTTTTCATTAGCACCTACTGCTGTCAAATTAAACTCAATGTAAAATAAATTAGCACAGTATATACATTGTTAAATTTGGAAAAAACAGCAGTGTGCGTGAATATGTAAAGAGAATTCTAAAACTGAAATCAATATATCTCAAATCAATCTAACAGAGCAAAACTTAACACATAATATTATTTGATAAAGGGAATATAAACATTAGGGATTGATATTAGACTTTTTTGAAGATTTTTAATGTAATTAAACACTATCCTTGCACCTAAATAATGTTATTATCTGAGATAATGAGACAAAAGGATATTTGGTGGACTTTTATTTATCATGCATCTGTACTCTCCAGACAAACTCCTGAAGAATTACAGAAACAATGCCAACTCTCTTGCCTTGTTCGTAATTAAAAAGAAAGCTAGAATTGTCTGCAGAAATGGTTGACTGGCTTCTGCTACCCCATATTTGTTACTGATTGAGCATAGCTGTAGCCTTTGGGGAAATCCTGCCTCTTTCTACCATGATTCCTGCACCAGCAGAAGCTCTGTCCCTGGTAGAAATTCTAAATTATTGCTAGAGTTTGCAGCTCATGTGGCTGGAAAAAGAAGTTGCATTCTGATATAAAGTTTTGTTAGTTCTTTTTTTCTTTTTCCTCAATTAATGTCCAGATAAATAAAATATAGTATTAATTTTGTCTAGTAAAACTTATTTGTAATAGACTAACCTGGAACAAAAATGTGGCATATTGTTAATCCTTCACATAATTAAAAAAGGCAATTCACCAAATGCTAGCATAAATCAATACAGTACTTAGGAAAGCAACTTTATAAAAGCAAAACTTCTCACGGGTTTGTAAATGTCTGTTTGCTAGTGCCAAGTAAATATTATTTTTGTTATTAGTAGGTGACTAAGAGGAAGGCTGACCATGCCTCCAGTTGCAAGGAAGATATAAAAGGGAAGGATTTTTTTTTTTTGTAGGAAATACAACTGTCTTGTTAATGCTTTTTTTTTTTTTTTTTTTTTTTTTAGTTGGACTATTAGGCTGTTTAAATGTTGTTAGACTAAAAAAAATAATCTTAGCTCCTTTTCTATGGATTTTTATTTTTATTGTATAAAGGAAAGAGTTGGAGGTATCTTCATCACAAAATTTGTAGAATGACAGATGCTCAGCAGAGACAGAAAGATCCAAACTTCCCTAAGTGGAATGAATGTCTGTGGACCAGGGCCTGGAAAGCAAGGTCAGTATTACAGTCAGCACTGTGTAGTGACTCTTCATTCCTGTCTGCACTCAGGTTGATTGGTGCCTCTCAAATGTAGGTACTTCTCCCAGGCAGTGATTTTTTCAGCCAAGTCTGAAAGGGCACAGTCTCCTAAAACATGATTCATGTCAAGTTTAGACATTAATGTTCTGTAGAGCAGTACAAAGGAATAAAGCAAACAAAACATTCACAGAGAAGATGTGGATTCCTAAAGCTGTGCTTCTTGTAGAGTTAACAGTCTTTCCAAGTCTGGTAATTTTCAAGGTGAAGTGGGAGCCATCGTGTGACCACACTGAGGTCAGCCATTGATGAAGACTGTGATTTACACCCGGCACCACGGGGTGCTTCCTAAGGACTCAGCTGCAGCCAGGAATGACTCTCAGCATTGTACAGACTACTGCAATGGGCTTATAGGGTGGCTGGGTAATATGGTATGAAATATTGAGGAAGGGTCAGGGTGTAGGGCTTGGGAGCTGGAGCACTCAAACTTCCTCCTCACTCTAAGGGAAAAGCGCGGTAGGAGAAGGTTTCAAATCCATTTAGAGAGAAGAGACTTTGAACCCATTTCTTTCCACTTTAAGAACACTCGCTACTGAAAAAGAACAATTTTTATTTGTTTTGTATTTTATTATTACTTCTATTCCATTTTGGAAAGAGGAAAAAAAATGATAGTAAGCCTTTTACAGAGAATGTGAAAGTTCTTGTTTCAGCCAGATGCTGTTTGTTATTCAGTGAGCAGTCTGGCTGCAATACACAAAGGTCCTTTTCCATCCCTCACAAATATTTTCTGCTAACATTATATGAAAGACTTTATTTTGATAAGTGTTACTTTTCTGCTAGGTCTGATGGGTGGCAAGAATAATGTTTTCAAATTTAAAAGGAATGGTAGTAAAATTCTGGTGGGATCTCCTCACCTAGAAATACTGAAAAGAATAACATTAAACTTTGTAGTGCTCAGGGTTGAGCCTGCATTAGCATTTTACCTCAAAACAGGCATAAAGTTTTGAAACAAGTTTCTCTTCTGCTTACTGCACTGTGGTTTGCTTTGAAGAATGAGCTTGGCGTGCTTGCTTTATTTTCTTTCTGAATGAAAGTGATCTCAAAGCTGTGCTCACAGCATGCACATGCCTCCCTGAAAATTTTATGAATGACAAGTCCACAGAACTAAAGTTCTGCTTGTCCACAGTAAAATCCCTGAAGCATAAGAGTATCACATAAGCAAAACTACTTCACTCTCCAATTCTGCCATGCAATTTATTAAAGTAAATGCAGTTCTACAAGCATGAATTTGGCTAAAACATTTTGCTATAATTGAAAGAAAAACCACAGAAAACAATATGCAAAAAGACATAAATGCTTAATTCCTGAAATAAAGCTAATAAACAGGTTTGTGTTTGTGTTTTTTTTTTTTTTTTTTAGGCAAATAGTGGAACAGCTGGTCTTTCTCTTCTTATATAGTAAGGTTCAATCATAGCAAAACATGAGTTTTTTGCAACCTATCACGCTGAGTACCAAAGTCCAGTTTAAGGTGCCTGATTTTGTGAGACAGGTTACCTTTACTCCTTCTGTTCTGCCTATACAGTCACTCTGTTCCTCATTCTGCTGGAATCTCTAGGTAAATACTTTGTTGAAGTGGTTCCAGCTCTTCCATATGCACTAATGTTTAACTGTTCTTTTATAAAATGGCTTTTGGAGTTCTCATTCTTCGTAGTTGATCTTGAAACAGTTGTACAGCGTATTGTAGACAGAACAATGAACTTTATTGCTATAAATAATTTTTGCACCTCAGTACTAGAACCAGACTATGTTTGGGATTATTTTATCTGTGCAAGTTCTTTCCTTGTCTTATGGCTTTTTCCCTCTAAAAAGGCTGAACAAGGCCATTTTGATTCTTCTCTGAGATCGACAATGTTCTTGCATTACGTTCAGCTCATTAAGAGCCACCTGTGAACATAATAATAAGCGATAGATTATAATGGGAAATGTGAATGGCATTTCCACGGATTCCGCTGCATTATCATTTGTCCTGTTAATGAGTAAGGCTTGGTATATTTAAAAGCTTGAGACCCTTTACAGACTTTTGGAGGCATTCTTGTTACATAAATGATTTTGGGAGCAAGGCTGAGATCCTTCTAAGAAGGCAAAGGAATCTTTGCTGTATTTCACTGGTGATTCAATCAGCCTTTGGGTGACCAGCTTGGGATATTGGGCAACCTGCTCGTATAAATACCTCAAAGAGATTATCTGAGTTCTGCAATAGGAATTTCAGTTATTGCCTTTTAAATGACAATTTCTCCTAGTTTGTCTAGGCTTTGGTGTCCCAACTGTAAACATCCCTCTAATTTCTAATTCTCTACATTTAATGTGAATGACTCTAAGGAGCTTTACCTGCACTATCATTTTTAGCATTGAAGCACTGATTTCGCTCTCATTGCCTTTTGAGTTTAGCTATTTATTATCAGACTGAGGGGCTGTCAGTGTCTTTTATGTTGAGCAATATAATTCAAATCTGGAAAACAGCAGAATGTGATATAAAGCACCTTGAAGAAACCTATTACATGACTTTAGGTGGAGTTTGGAATTTGACAACTATATGGATTTGTTCCAAACAATTAAATGAGTCTCTCTTCAGAGCATATGGTGCAGAGAACATGCCATGTTTGAGAAATATGGTTGGCTTCTAATCTTGATTTTTAATTTTGCAACAGAACAATAATTTGGCACAGCATTTTTTTTTCCTGTTAAGTACAAATGTGTTTTCTTCTTAGAAAAATCTTCTTAGGAAAATCCAGTCTTTCTTTATACATCTCATAGATATCACTTTTTTCTCAGTTGTTTTGAACTATAATTTGAATTTCAAGTGGTTGCTTTTGTTTCCAAATGGCATTAAAAGGTGTGGTGGAAATTAAGAACCCAAGGACTCAAGATTTATCAACTAGTTTGTATAAAAGCTCTGTCTTATTACCACTAAAAAAGACGATGCTGGAGAGAAGGGATTCATTGTTTGCCCTACCAGTAATTTAGCTATGCATTCTGTTTCCCTGCCTGAGTTTCATGCTGCTTGTTAAAATCATACCAACCCACAGCCTAGGTTGTAGAGAGGTAGGACAGTTTCTGAGCTGGACAGAAAGCAGTAGTCTAGCTATGTTCAGGCTTCTGAAACATCTCAAGTGAGATTCTGGATCCAGTCATTATCAGGGGAGACCTGCCATCAATTTCAGTGGAGTGTGCTAAACAGAAAGCAGTGTCGTTATGTTTGATAAATAGTCAGTCAGAGAAGATGCTCTATATATGACTTTATTCTCTTCCTGTCTTACTGCCCCTTTTGGGGAGCCAGTTGTGGTTAGGTGAGAAGCAGAATGTTCCAGCCTACTCAGTGCAAAGTCTGCATGCAGAGTCTGGCCAGGCTGCTCAGCTCTGCTGGGCGCTGCGCCACAGCATCATTGAGCCAGGGCTTTTCTCCGAGGAACTAAGGAGATTACACTTTTAAGGGGAAATTTAAGAGGATTGCAGATTTAAGAGATGGCCAAAGGGGCGCATTTATAGCTTTTTAATTAAAAGATATTTTGGCTTGAAGGCCAGGAGGATTAAGGAATCGGTAAAACCAAGTTAAATGTCAAACGTGGGGTTAAACCACAAATTAGGCATATTTCTAATGGGTCTTTAGCTACTAACTTTTTTTTCCCCAGCTTAAACAATCTGTAAAGCTTATTAAGGTCATTTCCTATCAATCTTCTTTTACCATTCCTCTTCTGCCTCCCATATTTATGGCATTACAAATACTTTTAAATCCAATACAAGAACCTGAATGGCTGGTAGAATAAAAAGCAAGACCTTCAGCAGGCTATGTCTTGCTCACATTTTTGAAGAAAAAGCTCATTTTTTATTAGAGTGATAACTGACTTGATGTTTTCTAAGAACATTTACATTTGAATATTTTATAGACCCATTATTTCTTTATTCCATTCATGTCTACTTACTTATTTTAAATGTTCTGCAGTATATAAAAGTCAAAGGGAGAAGCAAAGTATCGATCAGATTATAAAAGAGAAATTCTCACAGGCCTAATGCAAAAAAACTTGTTCCTAATTTTCTCCATAAACTTCTTGTCATTATACTACTGAGTCATGTAACGTTGTTTTGTTGAAGTCAAAGTGAAGGTGTTAAGTCAAAAGAAGTAATTTTAAGTTTTTAATTATTCTACAAGTTATGCCCTACAGCACATTTTCTAAAAATTGTACCTTTTGTTCATCACTAAACTGCATGAATTACTTATAAGTCTGGCAGATCAATATCTCAGAATGTCTTACAAATAATAATTTAATTCAGCTGGGATTTCTTTTTCGTTGTTGCATTTCATTCAGCAACTTTTTATTCTTGCAGTGTTAATAGCTGAAGTCTGCTTGTAAAAAGAAAGGTCTCTTACCAAATGGATCTGTGAATTCAAGGGCAAAGCCAATAGTGTTCTGCTGTTATTACCACACAAATTCTTCCTAACACATCAGCCTGAACTGTCTTGAGTTGTATCGTGGTGTTTAATGAGTCACTGGAAATGCCACCTAACTTCTCATCGCTTGAATCGGTCATCAGCTGCATGACTATCAAATCTGTAGTATGTATCTGTATTAACAATTTTCACACAGGAGCCACACACAGAAGAGCTTCCCCAGATGCTCTTAGAATATGTAATACATGTGTATGTTAATGTTATTTGCAGAACATATAATTAGATTTTAACATAAATTGCCGAGCGAGGTTGTGAAGGCCCCCTCCCTGGAAGTATTCAAAGTCAGGATGGGGCTTTGAGCAACCTGGTCTAATGGGAGGTGCCTTTGCCTATATCAGTGGGGTTGGAACTAGATGATCTGAAAAGTCCCTTCCAACCCAAACCATTCTATGATTCTGTGAATATCTAATACCTCTTCATTTGCTATCTTACTTATTATAATCTAATTTTGTCCTTGGTGTGAACACCACTGAAAAGCTTATGAAAAATCATTTAAAATAATATTTAACACCTGAAATTTCTTGACACTTTCAAAATGTGGAGTATCTGAGTATTACTGAAAACTGATATTTTACAGCTAGAATTAGCAAAATTTTACAAGAAAAGTGTTCTATGTAAGGCAGATGTCAGTATCTGCTTGTGATTTCAGTAAACTGTATTATATTGTATTATGGTAAGTTTGTTAGGCTACATGCAGTCAGAAGCATCTGTAAAATCAGCTGCTTTGAATATCCTTTGAAAGCATCAGCACAAGGTTAAAAGCAAAAACACCTAGGGAAAAAGAAAAGATGTAAAATATTGGTTTGGTGGTCACAAATTCCATTTTTTTCTGAAGTCCAAGCACAAGATAGTATTGCATGCTTTCTTACCTTTCTACCAAGAGGTTTCTGTTAGGACACTGCTGTACCTTTAGCACTCTGCTGTCTGCTTGCTTATTGTTCGATCCAGTGCTTACATCAACCCTCTGGGAACTGCTGTTAATCTGTGCAACCCCTGTTTGCTGTGTGACAGAGGGTAAGCCACTCAGAGGTGGACATAGTTCTGTATGCTCATTTGTGACGTTGTTCATATATACAGAGCAATTCTGGGATCTAACCTGCTGTAAAAGAAAACAGCTTTTGACCCAATCTCTCCACATGCTTCAACTTGTGAAATTCTGTTATCAATTCTAAAGCAAAATTAAAAAAAAAAAAAAATGGCATAAGACCCCTTTATGTGTGCAGTTCTTTGATCTTATCGAGTGAAAAACTCCTGAACTCACTCACTCACTATCCATTAATTTTCTGCTCTCTCTGATGATTTGACTAGATGGTGCAGTCTGCATACGGGATGAGGCAACCCTGGATATACAAACAAAGATTCTCGTTGAGGGTAAGTTGAATCTGAGGCAGCAGTGTGCCCTGGTAGCCAGAAGGATCAACCTGAGTTGCACCAAGCCCAGCACTGCCAGCCCAGCAATGGAAGGGACTGTCCTGCTGTGCTCTGTGCTATATGGCCTCACCTTGAGCATCAGGTGCAGGCTGGAATGCCACAATATAAGAACATAAAATTATTAAGTTTCCAAAGGAGACCTACAAAGTTGGTGAAATCTAGGGGGCAAGATGTATGAGAAGAAGCTGAGGTAACTGTGTTTGTTCAGCCCAGGGAAGAGCAGACTGAAGGGAGGTTTCATGGTGGAGCAGAGGAGCAGCTCTCTGGGGACAGTGACAGAACCTGAAGGAATGGCATGGAGCCGTGTCAAGAGAAAGTCAGATTAGGTGTTAGGAAAAGGTTCTTCACCAGAGGGTGGTCAGGCACTGGGTAGGCTTTCTGGAGCCATGGTCACAGCACCAAACTGCTGGAGTTCAAGAAGTGCTTGAACAATGCTCTCAGACATAAAGTTTGAATTTTGAGTGGTCCTGAATTGAGGAAGTGACTTAGATTTGGTGATTTTTGCAGATCCCTTCCAACCCAAGATATTCTATTACTCTATTCAGTCAGGCTTGTTGTGTTTTGCTTTCTATTTTTGCACTGTGTTAGCTCAGATTTCTTTTTACTGCTAACAACCAAAGGCATTTCAGATGCAGGTACTCCTGCTATTATAATATTGGTACTTTTTGTATATTGAGTAAGGATAGATTAGAACTAAAATGGCATTAAAGTGTTGAAGAGCTGATATTCTGCTGTTAATCATAGAAACCACAACATCTGTCTCGTAGGAGGGAACCCTGACTGCTGGAGCTTGGTAGCCCAGAAGGCCAGGCTGCCAGCTCTGGGGCTGTCTGTCCTGTGCAACATCTGGAGCACAGACTTCCAGCTCCTTGTTTTGTGAATATGAATACTCTTAGGCTATTGTCTAAATTGTGAACTGGCACTTTCTTTTTTTTCCAAAAGAATCTCATTACAAACCACTGGTCCAGTAGTTAGTTTCCCACAGTGTTTTTCTTCTTAAGAGGAGCAATAAGAAGAGAGTTCCTTGTGTGCCAAGCAGTTTGCTTTGCTCTCCAATCTAGCAATTTAGGAAATTGCACTGAGTTGTCTTTGCAGTTATGCAGTATAAGTCACTAATGTAACTGGGAGTTATGTTGGTGCATATGTTGGTACACAGCTGTGTGGTGTGAAATTGAGCTTCTCATATTTTCACTTAATCAAAATGTTAAGTGTGCACTTTCTTCCTGTAGATTTTTTTCTATTAGCTTCTCCTATGATTTTCAAGGAATCTTCACTGCCAATATGTGGGAAGAAAAAATTACATTGATTCCTGATTATAATTTTTCTCTTTACATTTCCTTGTATTTTGTGTCTATATATCTGACATAATACATATATGTCATAGCACCCTCTTCCTTTATTTAATAATTTTGTCCCGTATTGATAGCTATTACTTCTGTGTGGATGTGCAAAACACTGGTTTTGGTTACAGTATAACAATTTAATACCAAGAACATCAGCCCATAAAACAGTCAGGTAGAGCAACCTAAACC
This sequence comes from Phasianus colchicus, assembly GCF_987193195.1. Taxonomy (NCBI): domain Eukaryota; kingdom Metazoa; phylum Chordata; class Aves; order Galliformes; family Phasianidae; genus Phasianus; species Phasianus colchicus. Next base: position 14,349,893 of record NC_143439.1, on the reverse strand, counting down.
ACATAAAAACACCTGATTAACATTTTTTACAGCACTCTCTTCTGAAATGAACAGACTGCACTAGTTTTTAACATCTGGTCCCCAACAATTCTTGTAAGAGTGATAACTTTTTTTCTTTGCAAATGCTGGACATTTTTTCATCAGCTTTTTCATTCAGGCACAGCTGTTGCTGCAGAACAGCATGTATTCGTGTCTGAAATGTAGCTGATGCTCAGTTCTGTTTATTTCTACATGACATCACTTTGCATTGGGTACAATTCAAAAAGACAAATGTCTTTCCTGTATTTTAAAAGAAGTATTTCATCATCACATTGAAAACAGTCTTTTTCCATACTTATGTAATACCTACAAAAATATACGTCAGTGCTATGCATCTTTAACATAAATATGGAGCAATTTCTTTTCTCAAAGGGAAGGACAAGAGAGTGCACAACTTGTGTAGGCACTTCTAGTTTTGGTCAGTATGATGTTGCCTTTTAAACCAAGCCTTCTGCTACTAGAGGTAGCTGCATTCAGCTATGTTGGTCAAAAGCATGACCTGTAACAATTTTTAAAAATTATTTTTTAAAAAATACCTTAAATGTCTTGTACTTTTACAGAATGGGCTATACTTTATAAAGTAAAGTACTTTCTGCTAGCAATGAGATTCTTTGTGTATTGAATATATTCTACAAAATCTTGATTCAAAAAATGTATTTTTTCCAATACAGTGGCTGTCAATACCTGTCACTGATTAACATTGACTCTAGAACAAGGTTTCAGTGATTCTTTAATAGATAATAACATCTTTAGAAGGGGGTGAATGGCTTTTCTGTTTGTGAAAGTAACTTCTTTTTATTTTTAAACTGGTACAATGGAGGATGCTATACTTTTGAGTCCTGCATGTCTGTTACCTTTCTCATATTTCAAATGATCATCTATGGCAAGTTGAGCCTTGGCACATCGAGTTTCTGAGGAATAGATAAATAAGAGGTGTGTTTTTGTACTTCCAATTTGGCTTTATGCAAACTCAGCAATATCTTAAACAATGCAATGAATTTGCAATGCGTGAATAAGTAGGCTGGTTCATTTTTCTCACATACAGAAAACTGCAATTTTGGTGGCAGGTTCTATTATACCATTTTCTTTTCAGCGTAGAGCAATATATTTATGTATCCTTTTACTTCTTCCTGTTTTTCACAGGCTGCCTTTGAGTAAAACGTTTTACGTTCAGGATGGACAAAACGTATATGCATAGAGAAGGGAAATTTGTAAGAGGGCCCTTTTCTTCCAGTTGTCATTTCTGCCCTGCTTTTTTCAAGTTTTCAAGTTCAAATTGGAAGATTTTATTTTGTAAATGCTTTATTTTAGTAGTAAAGATCATCTAAGAACATGTTCTGTATTTGAAAGCAAAGGTACATGGCAACAGTAAGCAATATATTTTTAAGTTTTAAATTGGAGTATCATACTTTTCTGTAAATGGGAACATATTTATTTAATATGAGAAAGAATGTTAGAATATCTATTATTTTCCTCATTCTCTGTGAGAAATGAGAAGCCTCTTGTATCAGCCTTCACTTTCCAAACCAACAAGAATATACTAAGCAAATAAATGAACAAACAATCAAGTAAGATATTTAAACTAAATGCTGCATTTTGATAGCTTCTTCTTGCAACAGTCAGAGCATGGAAGTAATCAACAGGTTGTTGACCAGACATTAGATGACTCTGTAAAATAATGTCTATTTAGTGGACACAGAAATATTAAGGTCCTTGACATTTTTGCCTCAGACATCAGAATGACTGTCTTAGTGGAATCACTTTTTATTTCAGACACAATCTGAAAATGTTAAAATATTGGCTTTTTTGTCTCATTTTTAAGATGTAGTCTTTTAGCCAAAACAGACTAAATCCTGTCTCCCATATGACTTTCCACAGACCTGTGTGTAGATATCTAAATTCTCTTAATGTCCCATTAATAGAGGGGAAGGAGGTTGGTGAGAATCCTTCTTTGTTTTTTGGCTCAAAGCTTGCTTCCTGAGGTATTTCTTGTGATAAGACTCTGATTGATTTGTTGAGGAGGTAAGTGATGGGTGCTACCATGTGACAGTCGAGATCACTTTGTGGACATTTGAAAGCCCATTCCTCCAGAGCTTTTTGCCTCTGGAATAGAGTGCTCAGTTTACTGGCGGAAGATCTGGCCTGTGACTAAATAGCTCCAGCTTGGTATGGGAAAACTGAGGAATGATACCATCGTGTCCTGTGAAAAACATGCAAATGGGCATCTCTGCTCCCTCTTATCTGCTGGCAAGGCCCGGAAGATAGGAATAAAGGAGTTTCTGCTGAGATCCCAGAGCCAGAATCTGCCAGTCCAAGGAGAGCTGAATCAACAACTTTGGATGTGAGCTATTACTCCAAAGACAGCTGACTAGATCACTTTGGAACCATTCAAAAGGGGCCATCATCACCATGGTCACCATTGTTTCTGTTGTCATTGTCAACAGAACAACAATGCCCGACGACCCACACTACTGAAGATGAGTGACTGAACTATGAACCACGCTGGATCCATGGTGGTGACTATCTCCCTCTTGCTTCCTATAAAGACTCCTTGCTGCTTCTTTCTTACCTTTTCTATCACCCTCCTTCCCTTACCCATTACTCTAATTCATAATAGTCCATCCTCCCCTTCCCCATCTCCCTAAGATCTGTACTATACTCGTTGGACCAACGTTTGAACCATAGTTTCTTTATCTCACGCCGGGTATACATATATTAAAAGAACCTCCTCTTCCTCCCATAAATTGGAGCGAGACAGTTGGAACCTTTAAAAGAAACCTTTCCAGTACTTGTATTCCAATGGGCTTACCCAGTGTTATATGGGATTTTTGTCCTCTCTTTTTATAGTGTAATTAAAAGTTAATCAAGTTGTGACAAACAAATTTAATTGTTCTGCCAGCTTACAATCTCAATGTATTCATGTCCAACCTACTGCATTTTTTCAGCAGAAGACTGATGAAACTGCAGAACTTGCCACAAATATTTATAATTATTATAGAAAACTAGCTATCGTTAAAAGTTTCACAGAAAAAGAAATAAAAATATCTACATGCAAAATAATAGTTACCTTAGTTGGTATTCTTCTACTGGGAAAGTTTTTAATGAGGCACAAGTTCTGCTCTGGAAGTAATGCCTCCTATTTTATTATACTGGCCCATGACATCAGAGGCAGATGTTGGTGGTAGGGCAGCAGAGGTTGAACCTTCCCACCAATACTGTTACATTTTGTTGTTTTGTGATATAGCAGCAGAGGGGTAGTCTTAAAAAAATAGTATCTGACATGGAAGTGCATAGGAAGCAAAGAGGGGTATCATTGGATTCTTTCATGTGGGAAAAACATGAAAAAATACTTACTGGCATTCACTGATGCTTCCTAAAAATTTCTAGAGACAAAACAGTGGATGGGAGCACAGTGAGGCAGTGGGGGGTATATTTCAGCAGTGGCAATAGCAACAGTGGCTCACCTCCACATGTGCAGATTTTTACAAGTGTGGCATGCAGGCTTTTGTTTACTGCTGGTGAAAATTCACAGCTACTGGTGGTAACTTAGTTGAGAAATAGTGGTTTGTAGCTGAGAACTTGCTTTTTCGAGTAGCCTTATTGTGCTCTTTGCAGCTGTTGTAATTTTCATGAAAATAAACGGGAGGCATTAATTTTGGAGCAACATATCAAGTTATGTGTATGTGGGGAAAGAAAGTGACGCTGACCACAGATAAAATGCTTCAAAATAATATCTGATAGGGTTTATAGTGTTTATTGGTTTTTGGTTTTCTTTTGTATATAAGTATTATTCTGTTCTATTTTTCTGGCAATTCAATTTAATTATCTTTCATAGATTCCCAAGATGCACTACACCCCATTTATTTCTTATACTTCTGACTATGATTAATGAATGGCCACAGTCTGAACATCTCATTTTTAATGATCATGATAAACTGTAACCCATCATGGCAATTTAATATGCTTATAATGCAAGATCTAAGTTAAAAAACTGAAATTGTATCATAATTAAGAAGCACATCTTAACTGTGAAGCACAAAAACGGTTTGCAATTAAAAAGCTTGCAGCTCCTACATTTGCTAAAAGGATTACAGCACATCATCCTGGATATTCTTTTTGTTGTTGTGGAAATATAGATCATGATCTTTTCCATATTGTGTCTCATACTGCAGGAATGCCTTTTTGCACTTCAGATTCTTTGACTGTGGTTCTTTCCCAAACCTAATTTATGATTGATGGAGATAAGGAGAACTTATGAAACAGAGGAGACAAAAGAGCCTGTAAGGTAGAAAGAAGAAATTTAAGGTTCTTCATGTAACCTCTACATTGTGACGTATGTTTTTGTGAGAATATTGTAGCATCATGTCCCAGCTGTGTATCATCACACTGAGAACTGGTAACAGGTATCACTCCTTTTTTTTTTTTTTTTTTTTTTTTTCCCTCTCAGTGCCTTTATATTGAGACATAGGAAATCTGTGGGGCATGTGGGTTAGAGAGGAGCTGCAGCACATTTTAACACAATCTCTTACAGGGTTGACTAAGATATCTAGCATCACTCATGAAGAAGTCCAAGTTGGACATTTTGGATGTCACATTCTGTATGAAACACCGTTTTCAAGCTTAGTTTCTTACTACAGTGATGCCTTCATGCATGCTAACGTTTTTTGTCATCTATTTGGTGACAGTGGAGGCTGAGGACACGGTGCCATCAGTCCCAGTTCAGTATCACTTATAGCTATTCAGGAAGTAGAATAAATGTTTAGCAGTGCTCTTTTAGTTTATCACTTGATTTTGATTTTTAAGACCATGCCAAAGAGGCACAGCAGTAAAGACAGCAATTTATCTTTTCACTTTTTTTAATTTATTTTTAATTACTGCTACAACATTAATAGTTTCTCTAAATGCTGTTGTCAAATCAAGTGAGCAAAAATTATCACTTAACAAATGTTATTTTGGAATGGACAGTGACTTTATATAAAATAACTTCACATGCTATCTCAAGAGAAGCACGATTAGCAATCTTAAGAATTGTCTTTTGCTATCACTCCTCTTGCCTGGGCCAAGAGAAAAAAAATTTAAAACCACTCCACCACAGAATATTGTAGAATTGGATTCTATGAAATATTGCTGTGAAGAAGCTGTAGACATAGAAGAATTAGACTTCTGCTTTTAATCCCAAAACAGAGCTTTATCAAGACAAGATTGTCTTGATTTAGTAGATTCACTACACTTAATGTCTACGGAGATGAAAGGAATTGCAAAAAGCCTCTAAAAAACTCTCACTAAAATTGAAACTTGACAGATATCTTTAAAGGGGCTCAATTCAATCAAGAAACATGATTTAGAGACGAATATAATAAATGTAAAAAAAGAATGGCTATGTCAATGGAGATAGCAACATCATCTTATGCATTCAGAAGCAGAAAGTGCAATAGTCATTCCAGATACAGAAAGTTTTTTTAAGACTGGGTCTTAAAGGTAGGGTCATTTTAAAATACTCAATTTAAGTGCCATCAATGTTGTCTTAATGTTTTATAATCATAATATTGAATTTGCACTTCTCTGAGAACTTTAATTACAAACCTAAACTATACTAATATATATTAGGTACCTCCTAACTGAAGCTACATCATATGTGTGATGTAGCACTACTAATTGGTATAATTAAATTCTAATATGCATCAGTAAACTATTAAAAAGAGAGTTAAGAACAGAAGAAGTCAGTTGGCAAAACTTCTCATATCTAAAGTAGTTTTACAATGAGAAAGAATGAGAATGCTGGCTGTATTTCTTGTCTGTAATTTTAATTACTATATGCAAAATGAACTGCAGTTTCATTGACCAAAATTCACTTATCTCATTCACAAGACTCATAAGCATATTCACTACTAATGCGTTTAAAGCTCCTGTTATTTCTTGAATTTTCCTTAAGTATGCTAAAAATATGTGAGACGAATCTTAAACTGTAAAAGATTTGTCCACCTAAATTTGGCTTTAAACCAACTGACGATTTACTATCCCGAAGCATATCTTTTTTTTCTGGAGTGACTGAAATGGTTCTTTTCATAGCAATTTGCCTTATTTCTGAAGCATGTCACCTTTAATTACTACCGTTTTAAAAATCAGAATGTCCAGTAATTAGAGACACATATAAGAATCTTCATAAGCCTTAAATCTGAAGATCCTGTATACATCTCAACAATTGACCAGGGTTAGCTTCCTGATTTTACAGGCAGGAAATATCTCTGTTCAGAGAAGCTTTTCTGCTTCTTTCTGTGGTAAGGCTGGGAGTTCAGTTGAGTGCTAGGGCACCAATATCAATGCCAGCAACCCTTCTACCTCCAACTACTGAAGAATTCAGGCTACTCTAGAAGCAGTTATCGATTGGCACTCGCCAAAAAGGCATATCTGTTTGAATCCCTCTACATGTAGTTAATAAGCATCTAATTTTTTAAACAAAAACACCATATCAATGCGCATAAAAGAAATATAGGTAGTAATCATTAGCTTTATGTCAGTTACATTAAATCTGCTATTTAGTCTAGTTCTTCACACAGTAAACACTGGTAATTAAGAGACATTCTGTCCTTTGCTTTTTGGCTGAACTTCCTGTCAGGAGGCAGTCATTTGGTCTTTAGTCTATTCTCTCATTCTTCAGATAAGCGGCATACTTTTCTTCATATGGTTGTTTGACGTTCAGTGTCAGGTATATATATATATATATATATTTCTTTTTTGAAGCAGTTACACCTTTTTCCTTTATAAATAAGAGGAAATGGTAGTATATTTTTGTGACTTAGCCACGATTTTTGAAAATAAACATATATTTGTAATATCACTCTTTGGCATTTATTGTAATAAGAATATATCAGAAATTTACACCAAATAGGTATTTCTTTTCAACTGATCCTTGAATGTCATAGTTCTAACTATAACTTCACAGAGTAATTTTCATACTGTGAATTAGTCTTTTAGAGATTGTCTTGAAGATTTAGGAAACTTCACTGATTTTATCTCAGTATGCAGTATGATTTCCCACAAAATTTTATACATAGCTGACAACTCAAAAATTATCCAGGAGGGCCTTAAAATATCTAAGTTGAACTTGCACAGCAACTAGAGGGATATGGGATTCCAGCTTTGAAGTAGAAACAATAATGGGTTAGCTTTCAGGATTTTAAATGAAGCAGCAGAAAGGCCCAATCAATTAATTTGTTTAACCTGGAAAAACAGTGATGATTCAGGGAATACTGTCATTTTAGGAAAATGTGGGGAAAAACCTCTCAATTGTCTAACAGAACGTTGTGAGGATTCCTCAGAGAAGATAACATTGCCCAGCTGAAATCTTGAAACCATTCAGAGATATCTGGGTGTCTGTATACCAATGCAAACAGCATGGGAAATAAGCAGGAAGAACTAGAGATCTGTGTGCAGTTACAGGGTCATGATCTCACTGTGACTGCAGAGACATGGTGGGACAGGTCATATGGCTGGAATGCTGTCATGGACAGCTATGTACTTTTTAGGAAAGACAGGCTGATGAGATGAGGTGATGAAGTTGGTTTTTATGTGACAGAGCAACTAGAATGCATCAAGCTCTACTTGGGGGTGAACAGTGAACAAGTGGAGAGCTTGTGGGTAAGAATTAAGAAGCAGGCTAATACAGATGATGCTGTTGTGGGTGTGTACTACAGGCCATCTGATCAGGAGGATGAATTTGATGAGGCCTTCTACGAGCAGCTGGAAGTAGCCTCAGGATCCTGGCCACTGGTTCTTATGGGGGATTAGAATCATCCTGATATTTGTTGGATAAGCAACATGGCCAGGAACACACAGGTGGTGGAAGAGCTCATGAGGAGGGATGTGTGTCTTGTCCTAGTTTTTGCTAACAAGGATGGAGAGGTTGGGGGATACAGTGTTTGTGAGATGGTGGAGTTCAAGATCTCAAGTGGAAGAAGCAATGCAATAAGTTGGACTGTTACCCTGATCTTTGGGATAGCCAGCTTGGACCTCTTCAAAGACCTACTTAGAGGTATCTCATGGGCTAAGGCACTAAAAGATAAGGCAACTCATGAGAGCTCGTTGATACTTAAACGCCACTTCAGAGTTCAAGATTGGTGCATCCCTAATAGTAAGAAATCAGGAAAAGGGGACAGGAGGCCAGTGAGAATGAGCAAGATTGAAAAAACTGGGGAAAAAAAAAACAAAAAAAAAGAAACATGGAATCAAAATTGGTGTCCACAAAACAGCAATGGGGTCTTAATAAAAAACAAAATACTACAGTAATGACGTATTCAGTAACCTAAATTCCAGAAACTGGAAAAAAAAAAGTGTCTTTTGAAAATTAGGAAATCTACATTATAATTTTGCTGATGTTTTTTCAGTGGCCTACAAAATCTGTAATGCATACTTTAACTACATTTGACAGTCATAAAACCTTTTTTTTTTTTTTTTTTTGTCTCTCTCTTCATCAAGATTGCTTTTGCAGAATTGTTATTGATACTTAAATGAAAATGTAAATTGAAAATCCCAGTTGAGATTCTAGGTCTAAATTAAATGCAAGCTGCAAAAAAAATAGATGTAAATTTGGTATGATTAATGAACAAGAGGCTCTAACTCATTTTCCTCTTTCATTTGCTGGTTTCTGTAGCTAATAATATCAGACCACTAAGTGAAGTCTTTGTGCTTTTTGACTTTTTTTTTTTTTTTTTGGAAGTACTCTATTATTTTAAATATTTTGAATACTCTAGGTGAGAATCTTTAGTAGAATTGCAGTGTTACAACCAGATGTATTTAACCTCTGTTGCAATTATAACAGTTCCTGTTTCAGCTCAGTAGCTGTCTACTTGTGTTTGCTAGCCTTTTCTCCTCTTTTTACATTTGATCCCTGAAAAACAGGATGGTTCAAGAATTTCTGTGAGCCAGGCATTCTGATCTATCATGTGTAGCTTTTGTAGATAACCAGAAATTCTATAAACTTGTTGACTGCAGAAGGAAGTAAGAAGTCAAAAACTAAATGACCTGCAAACTAACAGTCTCTGTATGCTTGGTCATAAGTTTAGTTGATTCAGATTTATCTTAGTAAAGTAAAATATATTTTGCACGATGACTGTATGTTTTGATTTGGCTACATTTTCTTACTTTCAGAGTTGCAACCATCCTCCACTGAACACTGATCACAAGAAATGATTTTCAAAGAGCTGGACCAGCTGTTTCAAACCTTTTCAGGTTTCAGGGATCATTTCTTGGATACCAATGGTCAGCACAAAAAGAAAAAGTAAAGAAATTGTCTGTGTAGATGAACAGCAGAATTGAATTGGTGCCTCACAGCTATTGCAGTAACTTGTGTGTTGATGTGGTTGAGTATATGAAAGACAGTTGCAGGAGAGTCAGGATGATTCTTTTCTGAGAGCAACTGAAGATGTTCTGGGTGAAAAATATTTTACAGTTCACTAAAGTCTGCCAGAAAAAATGGAGGGAGAGAGATGGCAGGTAGAGACTCTCCAGTATGATTGCATATGACAGAATGCAAACTCATGCCCACACTGATGGGAAAGAGGAGACATCTAGAGATGTGAAGAAGTTTGTGCAGAGTTCAAAATACTTTTGAACATTAGTAAAGTGGGATAGAAATATTATTTTACAAGGAAATCCTGTCTATCACATTCCGAGCTTTTTGTGTTTTAAAACCCATGTTGATCTGGTTTCTTGCATCTTTCTCTAATTTGAAAATGACAACAAACTTGTTTAAGAGTTTTGAAGCCTTTTGGCACATCTCTTTCCAAAAGATGTTTTGCTTCAAAGCTTCTGGCAACTCAATTCCAACAGAGTAAATTTGAGAATTAACAGATCAGTGATAGCTCTCAAAAAGAGTCATTGATTATCAAATATGCCTTGCCTGGGGTCTTCTTTATCAAAAGAAATTCAAAAGGTTCTCATAATCATGTGAATGTGAGCTGTAAAGTGCTGTAAGCCTACTAGGTTATTGAAAACAGTTCAAACAGATAATTAAGCAAAGTAACCAAGAAATAAATTGAACATCAGGTAAAACAATCCCTCTCTTCTTGTGGGACTCCTTGTTTGGCTTTAAATTCTGAATGCTGAATTTAGGTGTTTGATAGCTGAGTACATTTAATATATGTCCTGTTAGGAGCTAAGAATCTGCCCACCCCATTTTATTTCAAATTAATGGGACAAAGCATTCACTGACTTCCTTGGAGCTTTCAAATGATGCAGTAAGGAAAAGATCTTTATGTTCAAGAAGATGGATGGATCACACCACTTTCAAATATTCATGACTGAGCTATGTCTGGTTAATTTCAAAGGAGTAAAAATAAGTGGTTTTATTCATTTTTTCATAATTCCACATTATAATCTCATTATGTGGAAGCCAATTGCTTTTACATCTTTTTAATTTTTTCTTTTTTTAAAAGATATTTTATTGCAGGAGGAGTTCTAAGGCCTTTGCAAGTGTCTGTGCTGCTGTTAAATTTAATGGGCTCCAGCTGTGCAGGGGTGCTGTCAAGAAAAAAAGAACAAACTCATGAAGAATAAACAGGGAAACAGGGTAATTTTTATGGGTTATTTGTTTATTGGGAGGATGTTTCACTGAAGTGATAGAGATGTGTCTTTATGTTGTTTTTAAGAAGCACTAAAAACATACATAATTACATATGCATGCAGTATATTGTTAAACTGCAACTATAAAGTGATACAAAAGAGTATCTACAGTGGAGTGGCTGTTACTGTTAAATATCCCTTCAGACGATGTTTGTCTTAAAGGGAATTCAGAATCATGTTTTCCTTAGTGTTGGCAAACTTGCATTCACAAGTTGGCTTCAAACAGAAGGTTGTTCAGCTCCTATGCATGGAGCTATGTGCAATTCCTCTCACATCCCTGGCACTACTGCTGCTTGTTCGCTTTTGTTTTGAACAGAGCTACATCGTTGGTTACACCATATCAGAAACACTGGCTACCTAAACAGCAAACTATCTTCTGTCTCCTGTTGTTCCTCATGCCTCCACATGTCCGTCTGCAGTGTATGTTAGGACTGTGAAAAGTTATTCGGTTACTTTTTTTTTTTTTTCTCCATTTTCTGCTTCTTTTATAATTATCTGTCACTCTGTTGTGTGATACTCTCCACTCTATGTTCATGGAGTATTAGACAAGTGAGCACACTAAACTTATGTTTAAATAATGTTGGTTTTTTTTTCTTTTTCTTTTTTTCTTTTTTTTTTTTTCCTGGGAATTATTAAAATCTAGTGCATTAACCCAAGTACCATGACTTTCTTTGAAACTGTTATCTTTTGTATATAATGATACGACTTTGAATTCACTTTTTAAGAAATACTCAACACGAATACAAAAATGCTCATCTTCAAACATCATCAAAAATATCTATTATTTTCAGTATGTTTGCTGTCTTCCAGATATGCTTTCTGGTTATTTTTAATGCTTAATCCATCATTTTGTGACCTTCACCATGGGAAAGGTAAATGTAAATCTTTCTAATAGCAATGAAACAAAATGAAAAAGAAAACGGTTTTGTTTTGAGGAAAGCACTCAAAATTAAGGCAGGGAGTGCAAAGGGAATGCTCTCCTTTACAGTAATTATTCATTTTATATGCTTATGAATACAATGCTCTGAAAGTAATGCCTCCTATTTATGTCCATGGAAATTACATCAAATACAAAGAGCACAATAACACTGTTTGATAAAGCAAATTCTCAGCTGCAAAACACTTTTTTTTTTTTTTTTTTTTTTTTCTCTGCATAGTCATCACTATTTGCAATGCATTTTCACCAGCAGTGAACAAGAGCCTGCATACCACGCTCTTAAAAATCTGGACCAGTGAGGTTGAACCACTGTCTTTGTTGCCACTGCTGAAATGCATCACCAGCCACCTCATCATGCTCACACCCGCTGCTTGGTGTCTAGAAACATTCAGCAAGCTATGAATGACAAGGGGTGAAAATTTTTCCAAATGGGGGAATTCAGTGATGCACCTTTGCTTCATACACAGTTCCATGCCAGGTGCCATTCAGCCTCTACTGCCATATCAACATCTGCTTCTGATGTCATGGTCCAACATAGTAAAATAGGAAGCATTTCTTTCAGAGTATTCCTTGTATTTAAGGATAGATTAGCAAGACAATATTCTGACTTCCTATTGTGACAAGAAACAGGTTGAAAATCTATATAAATTTTGTGATTTTTTTTTTCCTATCTGCCTAGCTAATACTTTTTCCTTTTTTTCTTTTCTTTTAGTTAAAATATTGCTGAGGTGCAAGCATTGAGCATCAAAGACCTGTGATCATTTTACTGATCTGTATCAACAATCTCTATGCAACAAGACAATACTACATTTTTTTTATGTTCATCATTCGCCTCTATACTGCTTTCAGTAATTGCAATTCTTGCCTGTTTATTGGTCACTCTTGCTTCCCTTCTAAGGTGAGAAACAACAGATGTCTTATGCTGCCTCTGAACAAGGAAGCCTGTTTCATCAACCCTGTTGTCATGGATAATATGTGTGGAATTGAGTTTCGATGACTAGGACTCCTTGAGGATTATGAGAAGATAATTTGTTGTCTACATCTCTCAGTCAGAGCAGACTGTTCAACCTTTACAAGCAGAGTTTTGGGATTCTTATCAGTGTCTAAAAACACTTGATACGAGAGAGCAAAGATGATGTATCCAGGCTTTTTTCAGTGATGCTCAGTGACAGAGCAAGAGGCAATGGACACCAGCTGGAACATACAAGGTCCTCCCTAGTCATCTGGAAGCACTTTCATGCTTTGTATGAACTCTGGCACAAGTTGTTCGAAGGTTGTGGAATCTCCTTGAAGATCAAAAGCTACTCAGGACACCCATAGCAAGTTTTCCTGCTTGAATAGTGGTTGGACAAGTTGACCCTAAGAGGCCACTCCCACCTTAACTCTTTCCAGATTTCCAGCCACTGTGGATCCAGTGTATCAGACTATCCAGTATCAGGCTCGATGTGGCTCTGGGAGGCCTGGTCAGGTAGATGATGACCCTCGTGGCAGGGGGGTGATCATTATGGTCCTTTTCAACCCAGGCCATTCTATGATTCACTCTGCCCCAAGCCTCTAGTGTTACCTGGGGTTGTTGAGACCAAAGTGCCAGTCCGGGCACTTGGTCTTGTTGAACTTTGTCCCACTGGGCTCAGTTCAGGCAGATCAACATGTTCTCCCAACTCGGTGCCATTTGCAAACTAACTGAGGACGATTTTTGGTATATTTAGTTTAACTTAATATGGTAGTCACATCACTCCTCACATCGTCCAAATCACTGTACATCATACTTCTTTTTACTTTAGGGAGTATTCTTCACACGTGTTGAGCTGGTGCAAGACACAAGGTGAAATTCATTCTAGAGACTAAATTCAAAATCATGTATTTGGAGGTACTTTGAAACAAATAAATAGAGGAAAGAGAAAGGAAAAAGAAAAAAAAAAAAAGAAAAAAAAAAGAAAAAAACCCTCTTCTTATCCCTTTCCTATGTCCTACCAAAGACGGGTTACAAACCCACACTTGCAGAATATCAAATAGTGTACATTTAGGCAATTAAAAAATAAAGTACTGGCAAAGGCTCAAATCAAAAGTACATTTATTTAATCTTGTCAGCATTCATTTACAATCCAACTTTTAAAGAAGACAAGATTAAAATTATTCTCACCCACTGCACACAACATCAGATAGAAGAATATTTTCAATAATAGTATTTCATTTCGAGTTTCACCAGTCCGTTTAGTCTTGATATTACAAGCCTATTAGCGTTCTATTCTTGTGCTGAGTGTTGATAGATTCTGACAGCTGTCACTAAGAAACTGAAAGACACGATATTTTCAAGTTGAATATGAATTTTATGAAGTAAAGGTGAAATTTACTTCACCCACATAACTCATAGGAATCAAACTATACATGGATGAAGTACGTTTGGCATGAATAGATGTTCTTGCCTCTGCATTTGGTCTACTGCATATTATGTCACAGTCACTTCATTCTTCTAGAGAAAAAAGCCCAAATCTTTGCCATTACTTGAATGTTCAGGTGGAAACTGTATGAGACTTGAATAACCCTCAGCAGTCCTGGTCTCATCATCACTTCTCATAGTAGAGAATTCATCTGGAAAGTACTTTCATAATGCTCAAGGGACCTGACAGCAACAGAAACTAATTCCCAACAACTTATTTAAGTATTTTATGTAGCGTGAAGGTCTCCTTTGGACTTTCTGTTATCCTTATTACCACCCTCGTGGACTACATAACAAAAAGAAACCCAGTTGTTGTCTCTCATATATGTTCTGGAGACAGCATGCTTCTATTATTAACCTATAATTAATTCACTTTAATTCATCTTTGTATAAAAATTTTATTTTTTTCTCTGTATATATATATATACATATATATATTTAAGTTACCTTTATTTGATACTAAAGATGATTTAAAAACTTGTGGGGGTTTCTGTAATTATGGTTTTGGATTAGGGATCAGAATTTTTGGCTTTATTTTTATTTCTTATTATCTAAACACCATACTAGAAGATACGTTGTCTCTAGCAATGAAGTGTTTGGCATTATTGATTATCTACTGTGTAGCATTTGAATTCATTTTTAGCAGTTAACAGGGCATTTTTGTATGCTTGTATTGAATTAAAGGAGTTCTCAGATCTTACAAAATAAGTGTCCCAGAGTAACAGAGGGCCAAAAATCAGAGAAATAAGCTGTAGTTCATAGGCATGACTATTCACATTGTTCACAGTCTGGTAGGAATTAATAATTTGCAGTGACTTTGCAAAGATGGCACACAAACTGTTGAAAAAATGAGACTGGAGAACTTTTTTTTTTTTTTTTTTTTTTTTCTTCCTTAAAGCTGGTTCATTTATGAATTCACCAATTATAAACTGACTCATTAAGTTATATGTTTCAATGACACTTTAAAAAAAATATTTTACTGTGGAATCTCAAGCATGTTTTATTTCAGTTCTATTTTTTTCCTGTTTCTGTTTGGCTACAAAGTATAGAATGCCAACAATGCAGTCAAGTACTTAATAGCATGACATTTCAGAAAGTAAAAAGAGTTTCTTTGTATTCTCTGTGTAAATACATTGTCAAAAAGGATTTCTACCTCGTGCCTTAGTTAAATTCTGCTTGTTTGATGCCTTTCAAGGCAACGGTTCAGCTCCTACAGGGCTACTTTTAAAAGGCTGTCATTATTTAGAATGGATCATTTAATTAACCTACCACAGGGTTTGTAACTAAAATTAATCACTGCAGGTATATTGTTTGTGTGAGTCACAATTACTAGGTAAATATGTTACTGCCAAATAGAGTTGCTGAAATCCAACTGTACATAGCCGCTTAGAATTTAGGGACAAGCTTTGTTTACTCTTAATTACACTTAATACCATTTACTTCAGCTAGCCCGTAGTCTGTGTTGCTACTAATTGATTTATATAGTTAGCAAAATACCTTTTTTAATACCAGCGTGTGACACTATCTAAGATGAAACTGCCTGTCCTATGACTGGAGGGAATAATTAGAGAGAAAATATATCAATTAAAATGAGCTTTATTAAACTATATTTGTATCATGGATGCTGCTACCAAATCCTCCAAAGAACTGATTGGTATTCTTGGCCTTGGGGCACTTTCTTAATAAAAAAAAATAATACAACAACTTCAGTGACATTATGTAGCAATTGAATCATCATGTAAACAAAGAATGTTGATTCTTCATGTTGTGCTCTAAGCTCGGATATTTGGAGGACAGATTTAATACAAAAATGTACTTATTTGATAAGGTAAAATAAGATTCTTTGTTATGCTGTCATAGAAAAAGAAAAAATATATATATATACAAAACTGACATAATGTCAGGCATATAAAAAAGATATTAATATGCAAACTTGATCTTTAGTAGAACAGAACTCAGTTATTGTTTAACAGTATCTTGAGATTCTCTAAGACAATTTAGTTTTAAGGGTGCTAATTTAAATATAACAAATAATACAACCTCAAGATGGAAAGCCTGGTAGAGTATAAATTCATACCACCTAGGCATTTATTTTCAAAATATGTGAAATATGACTGACCTGCCAGAAGTTTTGCTCATTCTGTTCTTTAATTGGATTTCCTACAGCAACCTCACCCCATGTCCTCTCTGCAGCAGTTTTGATTTCTTAATGCCGTCCTTGCAAATCCATGCTTCTTCTGTTGGGTACTCATTTTGGAGACACATTGGACTTGCACTGATGTGGTTGCTGAGCAGCTCTCTGTCATATCTGATGAGTCGTGGCTGTCAGGAAAAGTCTCTGGTGACTGGAAAAAGGAAAATATCACTCCCATTTATACTAAAGGGAGGAAGGAGGACCCAGGATACTACAGACCAGTGATCCCCTCCTCTGTGCCTGGGGTGATCATAGAACAGGTCCTCCTGGAAGACATGTGAGGGTGCATGAAGGATGAGCAGGTGATCCAAGACAGTCAGCATGGCTTCACAAAGGGAAGTTCATGTCTGACTAATCTAGTGGCCTGCTATGACAGAGTGACACCACTGGTGGACAAAGGGAGGGAAACTCATGTCACCCACCTGGACTTCTGCAAGGTCTTCGACACGGTCCCCACCACATCCTCATCTCTAAATTGGAGAGGTATAGATTTGAACAGTGGACTTTTCAAATCTGTAGGTGGATAAGAAATTGGTTGGAAGGTTGCAGCCAGAGGGTTGTTGTCAATGGCTGTATGTCTGAGTGGAGGATGGTGATGAGAAGTGTCTACCAGCGGTCCTTCTTGGGATCAATACTCCTTAACACCTCTATCAGTGGCATAGATTATGGGATCAAATACGTTCTTAGCACATTTGCTGATGATACCAAGTAAATGGTGCAGTTGATGTGGCAGAAAGAAGGGATGCCATCCTGAGGAACTTTGATAAACTCAAAAGGTGGGCCCTTGTGAATGTAATGAGATTAACCAAAATGATGTGCGAGGTTTTGCGTTTGGGCCAGAGTAATCCCAGGTATGTATACAGATTGGGTCAACTCCAGGGACACTGCATTAATTTGAGTAAGACTAATACAAGCAGGCTAGTAAGAGATGCTATATGTCTTATATCAGTGGCAATTATAGTGCAGGTATTTAGGGAATTAAGGTTACAAACCTGAAGGTCTTAATGTATATGGAGTTATATTAAGAAGCACTTTACGTTCTTGAGTACTGTGAAACAAAGAATTAACAAGGTACAATCCAGTCTTCAATGCAAATTTATTTGAAAGGTGACATTCACCTGTGGTTATAGCACATGCACTTAGCCAGTGATGATGTTTAGTTCCATATGTTACATCTTCTCTTGAGTGTGAAGCCCTTAGACTTTTGGTTAATAAATGTCTGCATGCTGTAGTGAAAAATGATTATATATGTCACCAAAAACTTGGAATTAATATAACTGTGTGAACCTTGGTAAAAATGATATGTAGTTATCAAAAACAGATCCCAGATGTTACACAATGTATGGTTAATGGGAAGAATCAATTTTTTTCAGTAATAACTGATAAGTGTTTGCTTTTCCTTTCCAGTTTTAACAATTTATCATTTGGCATACTATTCTGAATTCTGAACAGTGCCCAAGAAAAAAAAAAAAAAAATGTTCTAGATCTTATTAGTGTTGACACTAGCCAAGTGCCTGTAATTACAGTTAGAGGTAAAAAGGGTGATTTGTTCGTGAAGGTTTCTAATAAATCAAATGGGTTCATCCCAGTGCATGAAATTCTGAATAGCTTTCCTGATAGGCCTGTTTAAACAACTGACACTTTGTTTTTCTGTGATATATTCACTAAATTGTTTATCTTTTTCACCACAATAGATATGTAATGTAAGTCTGTAAAATTCTGTATTTGCAATGCATAGCATTTTGAATAGAGAATTAGTTTTTTTATGCAGACTAAAAGTTAAGAAATTTTGTGGTGATGTTTTCTGAAACTGCAGCTCAGTTTGCATTATGAAAGATGTATCAAGCTTCTGACTAGTGATTTGCCACAAAATAGTGGTATGCTTAGATGGAAAGTGACGTACGAGAAGAAAATGCATGTACTTAGAAGAAATACAGAAATTATTTGTTAAAATGCCATTGACTTTTAGCTGTTATCAATTGAAAATGCAGTATCTGGCTAAGACAAAAAAATGAGTTAATAATGACAACTTTTATTTTTATTCTTTTTATTCTCTGCACTATTTATAGAGAAAGTATCTGTTGTTTTACATTATTACATTTATGGATGTTATAACATTAACGTAGTTTCCTGTAGTGCTTTTTATCTCAGGGAAACTAGAAGTCCTTCATAATTATGTATTATGTTTACTTAGTCAAACAAACATTTTACAGTGGATTTTAAGGCTTTTGTTTGTTTGTTTGTTTGCAAATAGACACTGGCTACATTGGAAAATGTTACCTAAAACAACTATTAAATTTAAACGTGAATTTTAAAGACTGCACAAAATACCTCTCACTTGGCTCAGGTATTTTGCTGGAATCGTGACAGTTTTTAAAAGTCTGTTTTATTAATAGTTCATATAACATTTTTGTGTACTTAGAAGCCTGTATATATCTGTGCTGGATGCAGTGAAAGTCTATGCGTCACTGCTGACAGCACTAACCTGACCAAGAAAGTACTGGAGAACTTGTTTGGCAATGCTGGAATGCATGGTAGAGCAATTCATTCTGCAGCTGCAACTAGGTCACAGTGGGTGAAAGTGAGGTTAGGAAGTCAAACCTTAATGTGTGTGGTGTGGTGGGGGACTTTTAGTGTATTTGTTTGTTTGGCTGGTTGGTTTTTAATCATGGAAATAATACCCTGTTAGTGCAAACCCCAACGTGCAGTGTAGTAGCATTTATCCAAATGGTCCAATTTTAAGCCTGGAAATCCTGTTGGGTAAAATATTATCTGTTAAAAACAATTAGTAATGAAATAGGTTCTAAAAAAAATAATATAAATTCAGATCACTTAGAAAAAGATGAAAAGAGTAAGAAAGAGACATTCAAATTTCAAGCATAATTTAGATGTATTGATCTTATATATTCCTGCTTCTTACAAATCTCAATTTTAATTTCATCTCACCTGAAACAAAATTTTAGCTGATGAAATAAAGGAAGTCCCAGAAATGCAGTACTATTTAGAATTTAACATTTCACAACTGTTACTGATTTCAGGTCAGAAAAGAAAAAGTTTTGAGTATAGATCATTCTGCTTTGTTTTATTAGCTGTCTCAGTTTTTCCTGGCTCAGTTTTTCCTGGCTCAGTTTTCTAAGTTGTGAATCCCAATTCACTGTTTATGAATATGTAGGTCACTCTGAAAGTACTGCCTGCTATTTATTTCCATGGAAGTTACAACAGATACAAACAGCACAATAACACTATTTGATAGAGCAAATTTTCAGTTCAAATTCTTAGTAACTTCTATTTTTCAGTAGCATAATAAAATAGGAGGCATTACTTTTGGAGTAGCCCTCATATAAATGCTGCTAACTTTAAATTTTCAGATAAATTATTCAGTATGGTGATTTGTTATATTTTTTAGTAGATATTTTAGTATTTGGAAATCCTTACTTTAGAATTTATCTTATTTAAATTAGAATTATCCAAATCTAGTCATACAGTTTAGATCAAACTGAAATCTGGTGAATTTACAGAATGGATATCTTCCTAACTTAAGGGCTAACACAATTTTCGGATCTCAGATCATTCTTAAAGGTTTCTGGAACCTCTTCAGCCTGCTCTTTTTTTTAATTATTTTTTGGGTTTTTTTGCTCTTCTTGAAGATCAGAGAACAGAAATTTACACAACAATTTTCTCATCTATGCTGTACAGAGATGTAGCAGTGTCTTCTTACAGAACAATGTTTTGCTTCTATACCTGAAAAATGTTAGGGTCACAAGGTCATACTGGAAATTCACAGCAGCTCTTTATAAAGAATTGCTTTATTCCAGAATACCTGCTTTGATGTGTCAAGACTTACATGAATATCCTGGCTTGATTAAAATTAAATGAATGCTCATATTTTTCACCAAAGCATGGAATAGAGTTAGAAGCACAATATAAAATTCTCCATTATCCTTCTGTACAAACTAAGGCTGAGCTTTATGCAACAAGTGAGAGAACTGTGCTTTCAAGGCCATCAAATAGAAATAGATTAGTAAGGGATCATGGAAATAAAGAAAATTCAAGTTTGTATCTCAAATATGTGTTTACCTCTTTTTTTTTTTGTTGTTCCTTTTTTTTTTTTTTTCCTTTTTTTTTTTTTTTTTTCTTTTTCTATTTCTATCTATGCTTTTTTCCTAGATCCAATTAGATCTAATAGCTGGTGATGAATATAGTGACATTATTTCCTCGGCATCTCTATAGAAATAAAATGGATCAAGAAAGACTTTTCTATGAGAAGAAAAAGGTGTGTTAGTTTTTCATTTAGATCACAAACAAAATGCATTCAGTTCAGCTTATTGCTGTAGGAGCCAAATGATTTTTCAGGCACAATCCACTTACTGTTACAGTAACGATTACTGCAATTTACAGAAAAAAAAATTAAACAGATTGTAATATATGAAAGCACAGTTTGCCATTGGAAAATAACATGTATTCCTGAGTCAGCTATCCGTGGAACCAGAAGTGGCTGTGGGAGGTACAGGAGTCGTAGAAAGAAATTTATATCTTGTGGTCTGTAGCACAGACTGCTGACATTAGAGTAATAGTGTTGAGATGACATCCACATTTAAACTTGCTTCTATGGAAGCAGAAAACCTAAAACTCCTTAATTAAGACTGAGCTACACACATTTTGCAAGCAGTTCAATGCAATTGTTTAGTTAGCATTTTGTTATCTGTGATCAGAAGTGGAGCTCTACTGCCTGGAAGCCACTGATCCATAGCCAGACTATAAAAGAGCTAAGGACTACACACTGCTGTTACTGGTGTTGTGACCAAAGTTATCAGCCTCATTATGTACGCAGGTGCAGGCTAGCCTGGAAGCTGTGCTGGAGCTTGGCCATAAACTTCTTTCAGTTTCCTTTTCACACCCTGAGATCTGCTGTATGTGGTTTGTGGCTCCCGATTATATGAAGCTCCTGATAGGAGAAAAGTTGATCAGCCTGTTATATTCAGAACAAAGGAAGAACGTGTTCTGTTTTGCTTGCTTTAATTTCTTGACATTTGTGAAATTGCATTTTTTCCAGTCATTTTCCATAACTGTACAATGTTATTTGTGCAAATGTGCTGTCTTCTAGCATTTAATAGATTATATTATGTTAGGATAAGTAATTTCAATATTTAAAAGTGTGTTTACAACTTGATGTAGGATATATATATTTTTTTTAATTAAAGAAAAAAGATGAAAAGTGCAAAGTAGAAGTAAAATAAGCGTCATGCCAAATTTAAAAAATTATTTGAAGTTTTTTGGGGAAAATTTTAGTCAACTGACCATAGTTTACATTGTTAGAAATTTCATATTCTACCAAATAGTACGACACAAATAAGCAGTATATTTTTGACATTTTTCAGGTAAGTAGAATTTGAGAAATTCAGAGAGTAACTGACTTACTAACAGACAGAAAAATAACTACAATATTCTCCCAAAAAGCGTGCTTTGCAAAAAAATTTCTCTTGGTTTTCCTTTCTTTCCTTGCTATTAATTCCTTCTTCTTGAAATCTGTAGCTCAGCAACCCAAAGTACACTCTTTTGAATGTGTATAAACTGCAGTTTAGGAGTATTTATGTAGTCAAATTGTATTTTTTTTTATTGTTTAAAGAATTAAGTATCTGATCAATATGGCTATTGTTCTCTAGTTTTTCTGCTTACCTACTGGAATTACAATGTCACACAATCCCCATCATAAAGAATACAACAGTAAAAAAGGCAAATATGATTGAAGATGCTCTACTGACTTGGTAAAAAACTGACTTACATTTTACACCTAAGTATGAAATATCCATCAAGGGTTCTATTTGATTTTGTTTTCATCAAGAATGCTATTTGTTTGTGCTAGTTTTCTTATAGATTATGCTCTGTTGCCATGGAATTCAGAAAAAAAATTGACAGAGAATTCTTCTGACATCAGTTTCCGAATGATCTATTGTCTTTAACAGTAAAGGTAACTGGAAAAGGATTATCTATACTAGCATTTTCTCACATGCAGGAATTAGTTCAGGTTGAAGAAGCCTGTATATTCACAGTTCTCAGAGGGCCATTCTGATTATCTAAAGTGACTCCTCACTGTAGGCCAACAATTCTTTCATCGCATCAGTAACAAGTGACTGAGCTATGACATTATTCCAAGTACTTACTAAACATGTGAGAGGGGAAAAAAAAAGAAAGAATCTGTTGTATTTTTTTTTTTTTTTCAAATAACTGAAATACTTATTAGTAAATCCTGTCTTTTACAGGAATACTTACAGTGCCATGTCCTCATAGGTATGGTCATTCCACATTTCAGAAGTTCTATAGCAACAGCATGAATGTATCTTAACATCACAGGACTTGCCCCCGAAAGAGTGGTTGATGTAAGTAATTTTTTTTTTTTCCATTAGTTTGTACCTTGGAAATAAAAAAGGTCCAAAAGATGCAGTTGAAGCTTTGTTAGGGTTTTCTGTCAGTTTGGTAAGAAATGGCTAATTTTTGATGGTCTGACAGAATGCCATACAAGATTGCACAAAGTGACTGTAAGGTCAAATATGGAGGTACAGAGCAATCTGTAAAGAGAAGGGTAAAAAAAAAGAAAAAATGCTTTCAATACTGACAGAAGAAGTGTCCAAATAAAAGATGATGATAAAGGTCATAAATCAGACATCACAGTTGCCCCTAAGTCATCAGCTGTCAAATAAATTTTTCTTTGCCAGAAACATTCTCTGCATTTGTCAGTGCCCTGCATGCACAGGCCAAGTAGATCTCAGGGAAAGGAGCAACCAGAAGCCTGAGAGGCTCCAAGCAGAAACTGTGAGAAACAAGGCACAAATTTGCCTGTGGAACTTACCAAGAATAGTATCTTAAGGCCATCCATTTAGGACTGGTTACAATTTTCCTAACGTAAATTGTTTTCTGTTTTTATATAATAATTTGATAGACTGATTTGCTAAGGATTTCCTGAACTGAATGGAATTTTCAGTGACTTTAAAAGCAGTTGAGCAACAGTCAAAGATTTGCTGTTGCTGTCACTAATAAAAGACAAGATAAAGAGAATTAGTTGGGATATATCATTTCTTTTTTTCAAGGAAATATTAACAAATCCTTCAAATGAACATTTCTCCGGCTGTGATAAAACAACCTTTGAGATTCTTCAGGTTGGGGTCTAGAGAGATGGTTGGAAGCAGCTATCTTTAATTTGTCTTTCCTGTGTGGGAATGCACCTTTACTTTGCTTATAGCTTATGAAGTAGCAGAAAAAAAATGGCACAGAGAAGACTGAACTGACCTGAATTGCACTACGGGTGACGCAGAAAAATTACAGCGTTTTGTTTGTTTGTTTGTTTTTGATCAACTGAGAATCACAGAACAGCTTCTGGGAGCAGCAGATCTGCTGTGAAAAACTTGAAGGCGTTACATTACCATCTCTAGAATCATCTTGCATCTGTTAGTAGCTCTCCTGAAATACGCTGCACGTTACTGCTTTTATGACATGCTGCTTCTGGTTCTATACTCCTGTTAATCTTTTCCTTCAGAGTTCTTAAAGCATATATGAGGGTGCTGAGCCAGAGGCTGCAGTTTCCTGACTGTCACCTGAGCAAACTTCACAGATCGTGCAACTGAAGATCTGAGAGAAGATTCAAGGGACTACTGACATCCTTTCAATTTTCCTCAGTCTCAACAGGGTTTTCTACTCTTGCTTCTTAAGTTCAACAGAGTAAGGAAAGAATGGGAAGCACACTGTGCAGCTGAAATCAGAAGATGTGGAAGGAAGGAGAGGAAAATCGAAGGAAGCACACTTCAGAGACATATGGTACAACGCAAGATTGAAATATAAAGCCAAATGTTTAAATCATATGTAACTGGTGAACTACTCCTGCCCTGTTGTGTCTTTCTCCTGTAGCAGTTATGTTCTTTTACTCGTAATGCCTTTGAAGCACTGACTGTCATCCAGCTGACCAAGTCTACTGCACTAACTCTGCTGACTGCAACTACAACTCAAGTTTCACAAGAGTACTGTGGAACTGGAACCAAGAACCTAGCCTTTATTACACTAAGGCAATTTATAAACTGGAATCAAATGTAGTGCAGTACACAACAGGAATAGATTCATTTTACTTATCTTCTTTTTCCTCACTATTTTGCTTCTTTCCTGATACAAAATTTACTACTGGAAATCCACAGTGCAAAATTTTTCCATTTTAAGATTTCTAGAGTAACATTTGTAATGTAATTTAAAGACAGGGACCTATTTTACATCTGCTGAAATCCTATTGGCTTCTTTTTATTCATATACATTTTCCTCATTCATTTTGGGAAATCATTTTTCACCACTGTGAATGTACACAGTTTCACTGCAATTAAACATCAAGGAGTTATCAATAATTTGCATAAAATATAATACGCTTTTGAATCAAAGCTATTGACGTATTTGTAAAGATTATTATTCCTTCAGTGACTTTGGACTAGGCTTTTTGTTGATAACTAGAGGTAAGCCCATTTCTGACTTTTCCTGTTATTTAATTGCAGTAACAAACAAAATCCTCACACTGCATAGAGGCCTCCCATTTTAACAGGATGGAAGAGTGTGCAGGATGTACTAATATAACTTACTAGTCTTTGAATCCAGCAATCATTTATACATTATTCTGTAAGTTTTTGCAAAAACTGTATTTGATTTATATACATCTTGAAACGTACACTCCTTTATGAGATTTTTCTGGTTGTAAATTCCATATTCCTCTCATTGTGTTTTCATTTTTAATTTACTACAATCCCCCAAAGGCTTTCCTTTAACTAGTTTGCTTGTTGTAAATTCAGCAGTGATATTCTTTAAACAAACAGAGGCACAGAACATAATTTCCTGGTAACACTGTTTAGAAAATGGATCAGAATAAAGACCCAAGGCTATTCTGATGATGAATTAATTATAAGATTCCAGGAAAAACAATATATTGACATTTTACAAGTTTGGGAATGCAACCTTGTATAACGTTAAACACTAATAAAGGGTTTTTTCTGCTTACAGTATGAATAAAGATTTAGCTCTCTAAAAATCAGAAATATTTCAGCATAATGTAAATAGCAACTTCTTATACTTCTCCATTTAAATTACGGAAATCTATATTTTGTAAACAGAAGAAAGTACCTTAAACTACTGAGTCCATGCTAAGATATTTTGACTGGCCTTTTCTCTCATGGAACTTTTGCCTTAATAGTAAAAATTTTTCAATCTTTTATCATTAGATTTATCAAGAAAAAAAAACAACTTACATTAATATATGTTCTTTCTTTTGCTTTTTCAGTATCAGATTGTTCCATTTCTGACTTTCATAGTGATGATTTTTGAAGTTATCTATAATATTCATATACTTAGATGTCCTTTGCTGAGCAAGTTACAAATATTTAAAACTCTCACAAGACCTATAAAATCAAGGTATTTTATTCTCATTTTCTTTGCGAGAACAGAGACAAATGTACCCAAACCCAGACTACCAAAAGGGGTGCAATTCTCGTTGAAATTAGTAGGAATTAGATTTCTAATATGTCTTTCAATATTTTATTGAATGAAATAAAGCTGCTGATGGTTTTTGGTAGCAAGGACAAACAATGTAAATAAGAACTGCATGTATTAGAAGTAAAGCCCTGTAGCAATTTTATAATTTTTACTAGGTGTTTAAGTTCTTTTGAGATATATATAGATTTTTTTTTTTTTTCACCCACAGTAGAACCTAATTAGTATTAAGAATCTTTTATTACAATTGTATGTCTCTTATTAAATTTATATTTTTCTTTTCCCATAGGGGTTGAATCCAAGCATTCCTTTACTATTACAAGCATTTGTTGCAATTGGAAGTGAGTAAACTGACTACCCTTCTTGTTTACTTACCTTCTCCTGACTTCTTCACACAGTTTTCAAAATCTTATCCATTTTCATAATTTTTATTGTTTAATGTTCCTCACTACTCCTCCTCATCAAGATCAATAATGTTCTTAGTGAGAACTCTGTTTCTTAATGAGCTCAACTAGCAGGAAAGTTTTGGTCCTCTTTTCATTTTAATTGTGTCAATATTTATATATTTTTTATCAAGCTAGAGTGCACATATACATACATATATACACCCTGTCTCTTTAATGTTTTATGGCTTTTTAATGGTCTACCTTTTTCCTTCCACATTATTATCTGATGTTACGCAGTACTGGCTTTGATCTTGGAGAAAACAGAGTATTTTGGTTAAATGACTGCCTCCAGTCTGAATTTTTGGTTGTGGCTCCAGCTTGTTTTATGCAGATTGGTACCATCCTGGGCAATACTGTAATTGCAGATTAGGTTTTCTAAAATACCTACCAACAACCAACAGTTTATATTCCATGTTTAAGGTCAGCCTGAATGCTGAAAATGAACTCTCAGTGCAAAAGTAAAGTTGTTAGAGTAATTTTAAAAAATAGCTAAGCATTTTACTTTTGGAAAATCATTACTATTAAAAAATATAAATATTTCTGTGAATTAGTAACAATATTGTACTATCGTCATACAGCTATTAGTTCAAGCAAAAGACTGAAAGAAAAGAAACAGCTTTATGGGTCTGGGCAGTGCATTTATTTTTCAGTCTGGGCTCTCAGCATGCTCCATTTACACAAGAGAAAACCCTTCAATTATAAGATTCTTAATTTACCCAGGAAATTTCATAAGGAAAATGATTAATTACTTTAAGCAATCAGTTTTACAGATAATCACAGTTCTTTATTTAAACTGAAAAAGCAAAAGGGGATCTCATGAATAAAACATAGAGGGGAAAAAAAAGAAAAAAATAGCTTTCAATTCAATAAGTATGAACTCAGCATTGAAGTATTTCTTCAAATAGGCAAATCTTGTTAAAATTATGCTCCTCTTCTTATTAGCTATTAACTATAGAATTATTCTGTATTAATACAGTTGGAACATGGGCTTCAAGTGTAATAAAAAAATCAAGTTTCTGTTAAAATGGTTCATTGCTACATATTCTTTAATATTTTTTTTAATGGGTCCAATCGATCCTAATAACCATAACCAATAACCAAAAACTGAAAATAGAAGAAAACCGGTACTGAGAAGCAGAAGAGAGGTCTTGTAGTTATGTATACTTGATTTGTATGTGGTGACTTCCTTTTCATACAGGTATCTCGTCCAAAAAGGATGAGAAAGTCTTTGTCTTCCTGGGCAAAACATGACATGGGAGGTGTATGCTTGCATCTTCTGAAACTCATAGAATTTTCTCTCTCTCAAATCAGTGCTGTCTTTGGACTCTGCATGCTAATCCAGGATTATACAAGCAGAAGAGGAGTTCCAGGAGTGGCTTTTATTATTAGCTGGCTATTGCTCAGGTAATTCAAGAACAACTGGGTAGAAACACAATCATAGATATCAAAGTAATTTCTGCATGAAAACCCAAGGCACTTATGATAACGCATCATGAACAGACATGCATCAGAAATGCTATTTGCAACTCAAATGCCTAAATTGTTTGGTAGGTCTTCAGCACTGGTAGTCTCAGTAACATTGGAATGGACTATTCCAGACATTGGAAGAAAATAGAGAAGGAAAGCTTTCCCAAACTTCAGCAATCAAATTCCTGTGGTATCCGCCATGTTGTCTGATGTTGCTGAGTAATTTATCTGCTGCAAGATATATTTGTTTTTACTACTAATGGACGAGGAATTGTTGTGACCTGAGACAGAGCAGGCCAATGTTTTCTTGAGCACTGAAGTTTACACTGCAGTTATTGGGGCAGAGTACAAGAAACATCATCTGATAGATTGATAACTGTTTGCACTGATTGACATGAAAAAAAACCCACATAATTTCAAATGTACATAAAGGTGTAGTAACTGCAGAAATTTACTATATTAGGAGAAATAGAATTCATAACCACCCAGATCGTGTTTACATGCATTGACTTAAACACACGGGGCTTTTCTTATCTGGGTAAATGACAGAGAGTTAGGCATCTATTTGCATTGGTAGATGATATTGCCATTCTGCTACACTTCTACTGGTAAAACTTTCTGAATAATTTTTTTCAAGCAGTCAGGTTTCAGCTGAGAGGCATCTAACCCATGGCATTAACATTTGTCATTCTATAGGTCTGACGGTCAGGATTTTTTCTTTTTTCTTTTTTTCTTAAATTTTCATTTGTAGTACAATTGTATAACTTGATAGGAATTCTTTCTGGTGACTGTGGACATGTAAGATTTTTTTTTTTTTTCTTTTAGTAAGAATTATTTTAACTTCTCTTAGAAACAAGAGTTCATATATAAAATATTTCTTGGTAGAAAATCTGTCTCCCCTAAAGAATATTTTTGATTTCTGTTTTTGTATTGATTCAGTCCCTAAGGATAACACATCTATTTGGATCTGTGGCTTGAGTGGGTTTGTAGGCTCAACTTAAAGGTCAGATTTGAGTGATGGGGTGTGACAATGAAGAGGGTGGTAAAAACTTATCTGAAAGCTACTACACATTTGCAACGATGACTGCCTAAGCCCCTAAAAGAGGAAGAACTCCTTCTGTATTCTCCTCTTCCTTCAAAAAAACAAATGAACAAAACAAAAAATACTACCAAAACAAAAAGAACAAAAAAAAAAAAAAAAAAAAAACACACTCCATGTCTGTATCCATGAATTATATGAATTATGCACAATCTTGAATCAAACCATTACTCTTTTCATTTGGGTGTATATGTTAATGAAGAGTGTTACTGATTTGTCAGCTGCTTGCAAAGTCACCACAGCTATCAGTCTTTATTTTCTTCCCTGTTTCTAGCTCACAGCATACATTCAGTGCTCCCCATTCTTTCTATCCTAGTTATGTATGCTAGAGAAGAATGAAATGCGTGGTTGGTTAATCCCCTTACTCCTAAGGGAAAGCAGAATACTTCTTCACAAGAAAGTAGCCTACAAGCACATTTTTGATGAGAGCATTTTTAGTCCTTACTTTTCTCGTACCCTCAGTTTGCCTGTGACCTTGAGTCAAATAATCTTTTCATTTATTTCCAACATGAGTCCCTGTCTGTCACAGTGCTGCAGAGCTGCACACAAAGCTCCTTCCAGTTGTCTAAATAGGGTCTTTCCTGCCTTTCCTGATGAGACAATGTGTATCAGACATGCAGAGCAATATCTACCATGTGTCCTCCTCAATGTTCCCATGTTCTCTTAAGGTGTTGTAGTGTTGACCTAAGACTTGGTTCACTAAAGCCCAATCCACTGTATTTTGAGCTGTCTGAGCTGTGCTGATGCCTTTGTGCTCCATCTAGTATATATGCTCTGTGTGCTTGCACTACTGTCACTGCCTTAAGCATTGCTTTATATAGATCAAGCATTTTGCAAGTACCAGTTCTATCTAGAGAGATGCTTGCAAAGCAATGGGTTATATATATATATATTGCAAAATGTAGGTTTAATTTAGGATGAATGGCTGATTTATGTGATATTTTTTCAATGGGAAGATCTCTATGTGATCTCTCTTTGATATCCTTGTTTTAATACTTTTTTGTTGTTGCTCTAAATCTTTGTTTTATATTTAATTTGAAACAAACAAACAAAACACAGCAATGACTTCTAATGATTTGATCTAGATTTTTATCACCTGGGTCTGGGTGATGCTGCTAAAAACAAAATGAGATGCCAGACAGCATAGACTTTAAATTTCTGTTTTCTTTTTCACTAACAAGTACCTGCTGTTGATGCAAAAAAGATAAGAAGAGAAAGATCTAAAGGCTTTTATAATAACATTTTAATTTAAAGAGCCTGCAAACTGAGCATAACCTGAAAGTACGGTCTGAGACAGTTTTGTATGTTTTATTATTAACCAAGCGTCTGCTTCTTGTGGAGAAATGGGGTCCAGGAAACATTTCTGTAGCAATCATCTTTTTAAACAATCATAGAATCACCAAGGCTGGAAAAGACCTCTATGATCATCCAGTCCAACCATCCACCTTTCACCAATATTTCCCATTAAACCATGTCAACTCAGTGCAACATCTAATTTTTCTTGAGCACATCCAGGGACAGTGATTCAATCAGGTGCAATTCATTCCAGCACCTAACCATGCTTTCAGAGTAGAAATGTTTCCCAATGTCCAACCTAAATCTTCCCTGATACAACATGAAGAAATTCCCTGTTATTCTATCACTAGTTATATGGGAAAAGAGGCCAAATGCTACCTTGCCTCCTTTCAGGTAGTTGTAGAGAGGGATAAGGTCACACCTGAGCCTCCTGTTCTCCAGACTAAATAATCTCAGTTCCCTCAGCCACTCCTCATCAGGCCCCTCACCAGATTCATTGTCCTCTTCTGGACATGTTCCAGGGCCTTGATGTCTTTCTTGCAGTGAGGGGCCCAAAATAATACAGTACTCGAGGTGCAGCCTCACCAGGGCTGAGACAGAGGGATGATCACTTCCCTGCTCCTGCTGACAATGCCATTTTTTATATGAGCCAGGATGCGATTGGTCTTCTTGGCTACCTGGGCACACTGCTGGCTCATGTTCAGCCAAGCATCGACCAATACCCCCAGGTCTATTTCCTCTACACAGTGTTTCAGCCTCTCTGCCCCAAGGCTGTAGTATTGCCTAGTATTGTTGTGGCCAAAGACCTGGCACTTGGTCTCCTTGAACTTCATTCCATTGGCCTCAGCCCATTGATTCAATCTGTTCAGATCCCTATGTAGGACCTTCCTACCCCAAAGCAGATTAACACTTACTCCTAACAAAACAAAACATGTTTTATACTGACATAGCCATTTGAGGAAAGATGCAGCACAAAGCACCTTAGACAATTATTATTTCAAAAATTTTAGAAACTATTGAACTTCACTTGGTGCAAATCACAAAGAAATTACTGGAATATATGGAACTGCATGGAGACTCCTTATGTTCAATACTTTTTTTTTTCTCTTATGCCTATACCACAGGATATGGAAGGTTTTTTGTTTGTTTGTTTGTTTGTTTGTTTTACTGCTGAATAAATTTACTCTGGAAAAAATAAGCTTAGGTAGATGTTCCATGATTCCTTGAAATAAAAGTAAACAAAATAGCCTTATTTTTATTTGTTAATCTGGTTCCTCCCAAGTCTTTTACCTGTTAGCTTTGAGTTGCTAAACTTACAAAAGACTTTCAGAAAAAAAACTAACCCAAGTGAGGAAGTTGTAGGAATACATGCTCCAGGCTAAGAAATCAGAGAAAGTATATTTAGCACTGTGATATTTTTACTAGAAGTAGTTAAGTTCTCAATTCCAATGCCATTTTGTATATGTATATGTATATGTATACAATAATGTGTCTCTAACATTAAATATTTCACTAACAGCAAAATCACAATTGTGTTTTATGTATAATCAAAGTTTCCAGAAAGTTTTTAACTTCAGTTTATTGTTTGCTGAAGCTTGCACGAGGTGCACTGTTCTAGCCTCCAAATGCAACAGGGACACTAATGGACAGGCTGTAGTCGAAGGCAGTGGTGACCATATTTATCTTATTATGATGCACAAAGATGAAATAAATGTGGAAATAAGCTGTTATGAAAAGGAGACATGAGAAGATTATGTATCAGAAAAGTGAAAAGTCAGTAATGGCTTTTGTTAGGATGCTGTGACAACTGGCTAAATGTTGTGAAATGTGGGCAGACAAAGGAGATAAAACTGGGGATTCATTGGTAATTGGTACTGCTGATAAGGAGCTGTCATTAAGGTCCAGAGTAAGATCTGATAGCAGAGGAAGCTATTCATCTAACTCAACACATTCAGTTCATTAGCAAACAAACGCTGATCCAGGGAACTGCTAAAAGGGTGGACATGTTTGCACATAGTGGGGAAAAAAAAAGAAAAGAATGCATTGCATAAAGATAATGGAGGTAACAGTGATGTGTGTGTAGCATAAACAAGCAAGCATGCATTCATCCACAAAGTAGAATGGCGAAAAATTCCAGCATATACCAGAATGTGCAGAAAGCAAGGAGATGTTTGTTAGCATAAAAACAAAGGGAAAAATATGAGAACTATAAAATGATAAATTATATATAAAATTTTGCATGCTGGGCTACATAACGCCAACATAAAAATCATGATGCTCTAGCCTCAATTTGACTTCAGTGGAGCTATGACAGCTTTCAGAGTCCTTAGTCTGAAATTTTATACAGTAGTCTGAAACCTACTCCAGAATTTCCAAATAGTTTTATAAGTATTCAGAATATTCAGAGTTACTGCTCTTATTCTGATGTCCCCCATACATTTACACATTTCATAGAGCTATAAAATTAATGCTAGATGAAGGTTTTTCACTGCCTCCCCACTTATGCTTCACCTCTGCTCTAGAAATATTTCAGAGAAGAGTGATCAGGAGTTACGCAAAAGTACAAATATTTTTATAAATTGATATGTATTTCTGAATCTTTGTGTGTGTTAACACAAGGAAGGCACAATTTAGTCATTAAGTTTAGTTTCTGTAAATTTCCTATATTCATTTACTGAGACTGTATATTATTTGGCTGGCCAAATTGATAAGAGCTAGATTCTTGATAATTGTGAAATTATCAGAATTTGCTACATAGATGTACAAACTACAAATAACAGGATCTAATCCCATTTCTTGTTTTTAAGCAGTATCCTGGTTTGCATCAAGTGCTTGAAATAACAGGTAATACAATCTGTTAAATGTTAGCTAACGTAGAGTTTTGTACCTTATAATGAACGCTAAGGGATTTAAATTAGTCACACCACTCTAGATTAAGGTGAGGACCTGTAAGAGTGTTCCGGATTTGTGTATCCGAAGGAAAATTCATGACAACTTGAAGTAACTATGAGTTTCCTAAAGGACAGCTTGCTATCTTTTTATGTGTTCATTCAATTAAATTTAAAAACTAGAAAACAAAAATGCCCTCCAGTGCTCTGAGACCCTGCAACAGAGATTTGAAAAAGAATAAATGTGAGTTATACAATTATCACTGCTGCATCGGTAGCAGATGGTTAGGTATTGTCTTGTTTGATTTTTGAAGCTTCCTAACAAAAATATATCTATTTCTATACTGATCATTGGCCTTATTCACCTTTTTATTGTTTACACTTAAAATGCTATTTTGAAGTGGGAAAAAAAAAAAAAATCACTTTTAAAGAATCGGAACCCTTGTCATTGTTCTTCACTGCACTCTGGATGTTATCCACAGTGTAAATGTTATAAAGGGAATAATGATACAATTTATATTCCTTCTGGATCCAAATTAGCAGGTTCTTTGAGGTAAAATGTGGATGAATTTCCCGTAACCAGACTGAAGTCACAAACAAGATAGATAAAAAGTGCCTGCGGTTATCTTCAAATGAAGTTACATTGCAATTGTGTCCAATATTCTTTATTACAAGGTGAAGACACTCAGAGCAAATAGAAAGTGATGGTTTTTTTCATTCTCTATAGCCTTTGTTATCATTTTGCCTTGTAATCTTATGTATACATATGAAACAGAAAAAAACCCAACCTTTTGAAAATGGTATTTTAAACTATTTATAACCTTTATTTCCTTAGAAAGCTACCTAGCATTTGAAATTTGAAGGGTCTAGGGTTATTTTGTTGTTGTTTTTTGTTGTTGTTGTTGTTCGATTATTTGTTTATTTTACTAGCTAGAAGTACATGCTATCATCTAACTGCAGCTATCATCTAACTGCATCAAGCTTCTTACAATGTTTGTGGTTACCAACAAATTACATGGCCAGGGCCAGCACGCCATCCACCATGCTCCCCTTGTACATAGTTCACTCTTTTTTACTCTGTGTTTTGCCCTTGGAGAAAGCTATGGCTATTCTCACTTCCCAGTGCAACCATCTGAGAAGCCCGGGTCTGATTACATTTCACTCTTTCTCTAATAATTTTTTTATAAGGAAGAATAATATCCCATAGGACCCTGCTTTCTTTTCATGGTCCCCAATATATTGCACATCATTCATCTCATACAGACTATGTCGGTAATTACCTTCTTGATTGCACCATACAAGTTCCCAATATCCAGGTCAACAACTCATACTATGTGCTCAGTTTCCTTTCTGTAATGGCAATAGGGTTTTTTTTGTTGGTTTTTGTTGTTGTTGTTTGGTTGGTTTGGTTTGTTTTTTTTTTACTTGAGATTGTAGAGTACGTCTTATACACTGGTCCTTAATCTGGATTTGAAAATGCTCCTGTTCATAACAGTACAGACTGCTGTGAAGTAATTCAGGTATGGGAGTGTATTTCATGTTTGACTTCTGCTATATTACCTTGCTGTTTGGGCATATACTACTACATATGTCGAAACATAATTATATTGTTAAGATTGAAATTATCAAGAGAAATTAATGTTAAAATGCTGTCAGAGTGAAGTACTTTGGCTACTACTTATCTATTCATTATTTTAAAGTTTATCCTAATAGAAACTCTACTGCACAAATCATGGATATGTATATATTAAATATATATCTTTAATGAAAAACGTGGATAGTTCTTTTTCTAGATGTGTTATCTTCCATACCAGATTGTTTTGTTTCCAATATATTTCAATATATACTATAAGCTTACCTTTACTCATAAACAAAAGTTTAAAGCAAATTCTAGTGATTTTATTACACAGAATTACTTGAAATGAATGTTATATGCTTACCAAATACAACATTAAAATAAGCTGAACATGAAATATATTGCAAATGCCAATATTTTCACCAGAAACTAACAGACACATAAATTACAATCAGGTTAGATGTGAGTGTATTATTTTTACTGTGATATCCTGGCAAAATGATTTGAAAAAAATACCTTGTAGTCTTCAGTATGCTTGCTATTCTTACTATAGCATAGAAAGTAGGAGTGATGAAAATGATATCAAATCTGACACATTCAAGTACAGCTGGACATGAGATAGGCAATAGAATCAATTGAATCAATAACAAGTGCATTTAAAAGTCTATTTTGACAGGAACATAAGAAAACTGAGAAGCTCGATTATGAAATTAAATAGCATTTAAAAATATGGCTTTTCTAGGCTTCATTATTTGTTTAAAAAACAACAACAACAACAAAAATACGTCTTCACAATGTGTTTTATCTACTCATTTTTGCAGATGTGCATTGGTACTATTTAAATGTATGTTATTACTAAAAAAACTCCATCTTAATGAAATTTATATATACTTTCAAAACAGAGAATTTGTGTTAAAAGGAATCAGAGATCATGCTGAGATGTTGGAGTGATTGGCAGCAACATGAACCATAGAATATAGGTAAGTTAGCCATTCTTTCTCCTCCCCTAGCCTGTAATAATCTTGCAAACTGTTTTGTCATTTCATTCCATTCTGTTATTTACAAGCATACTGTGTGAAAAAGCCATTCCAAAATGAAAGGAGAAATGTAGGCTGTGAAATGTGTACATAGCATTACAGTATTTTTCTTAGCTGGTTCATCAGGCAACAGAAAAACAGCCTTGAACACTCTTGTCAAAAAGGAATAGGTTTAAAAACACATTGGCTTTGATCTCACCGTGGCATAATATCCTAAATTATGTTTCATTGCTTAGATATTGCTTTCAGTATTAGTTTTTTTTTTTTTTTCCAGAAAAGGATTCAAGAATGTCTTCACACTTTCCTATATTATGGTGACTACATGCTTTCTAAATATTTATTACTCCAATTGTTCATATGTTCTGCAAAGTTTCTATTTAAGGTTTACCACATCTGATCAACTTTTTCATTTCACTTTCTTTTAGATTTGGTATATTTGAATGCAGAGGAAAATTACTACTGAAGATTAACTAATTAACTAAAAATAATAGTTCTTACTGAGTTTACTATACTCCAATCAATAAACCTGTTTATAGTCCTTCAAAAAAGCCTGATGTCTTTG
Organism: Phasianus colchicus; assembly: GCF_987193195.1. Classification (NCBI taxonomy): domain Eukaryota; kingdom Metazoa; phylum Chordata; class Aves; order Galliformes; family Phasianidae; genus Phasianus; species Phasianus colchicus. Next base: position 14,313,782 of record NC_143439.1, on the reverse strand, counting down.
TAAAATACGCATATTTAAGGAAAGTTGAAATGAACAGAATTCTTCATAATAATTCCTCTTTGAAGTGTGATCTTGTTAATTTTTGTGTACAGTCCAGCTGACAATATCTTGCCTTGTAAAACAAAGGGCAAGTGCATAGTTTTTGAAATAATTCTTGCCTTCCTGGTGAAATTAATTTGATTTTGATTGAAGAAAAGTTTGAGAACTTTGTTACTCCACATGACTGTACGCTTTATCTGGCACAACCAGGCAGAATAGTCAAGAAAGGGAACTCAGAGCTGAGCTGCTCACCACTGCTAATAAAACATACAGTAAGGTTAAGTTAAAGGAATACGATGGTCTACTGTTTTAGATTCAGGTGAAAAATAAACAAGCAAAACTTCCATAGCAGTTAGTATACTCATTTTGTTGTTGTTGTTGTTTTAGTTTTTTTTCACATACTCTCAAGATAGATTTAATTGTAACAGAAGTTCCAAATACAATGTTAACAGGCAGTCTTTCCCTAAAGGCTGTGACACAGAATATGTCTGTTATTATTAAGATCTAGCTGTAACCCATGCATCTGTTAATCTTCTTGTATGTGCCATAACAGGTTATTTGTAACTGAAGGCTGAGTCAAAGAAATAATTTCTTTCTTATAATAACCTTCCATGAATACAGTCTATCTTTGATTTTTAAAGATAAGAGGCTCTATACATTTATGTGACCTTTCATTTAGAGAAACAGTCTAGCTTTTTTGCTGGCTTTTTGTATTTCTGATTCCTAAGAGAATATACTCTAAATGAAGCAGTGTGCTTTACGCTTCTAAGATGCATCCTTTAAAATTCATTTCAGTGAGTTTTAATGAAATGCATTGCAGGCATCTGAAGAGGGGAAAAACAAGTCATGAGCAACAAACCACAATCTTTCAACATATTTTGCATCCCATTCAGGCAGATGTTTGGCCTCAAGACATGTAAAGTGAATGGATTTGATTCTCTGTTGGTCTCCCTGCAATTTGAACTGGATAGATGAAAGAAGCTTAGCAGGAAATTAGTAAAATGAAGGGACTAGATAAGCAAAAGAAAAATGCTGGAGAATATTGTAATATGTAAATCTGAGACTAGTTATGTTTTCTATCAATTATTGTATAAATTCTACTAAAATGTAGACATAGTAATAAATAACTTTTCTACAAGGATGTGATAACTCTATTAAGAGAGATTAATACTTCTAATGATGGATGAGATTTATTTCATTTGTTTAAAATTGTAAGACTAGATTCTTATCGTCTAATCTTTGATGAGACTGAGTGAATAAGAGCAGAAAGTTGTTTTTCTGGTCTTATTCACTCAGACTCATCAAAGATGTGTTGTAGTGTACTGGATACATTGTTTGATTGCAAAGTGTATATTATTGCCTTAACAGAGAACAATTTTACTAAAAGTCAGTTGAATCTGGCAGTTGGTTGGCAGGCCCAGGGCAAAATCTGAAGTACCTTAATTAATTCCCCCAACTCAATTATTGCAGTCCCTTAAAACTGCACTGTCTACTGTGTCAGTACAGATGGCAAGATAGTAAAATACCTCAGAATAATAACCCCAAAATACCACATAAGATGTTGAGGAAATTAGCTAAGAAAGGTAGATGCAGGCATATGCCCGACCACTGGGCACTCTGTAAACCTGAGAAGTGCAACCCTATGGTCAGTCAGCAACTAACTCCACCCATGTGAGAACAAGGGCTGTGTACATACTACACATTCTATGACTGTGTAGTGACAGAATGACTAAACTGGCCTCATCCTAACTAGAAAAACACCACAGGAAGGAAAAATTTCATTTTAAGTATTATTGGAAAATATTTTGATCACCGGCTCAAGACAAAGGAGATCTGACTTTATCTATACAGGAGATAAAGACCAAATTATTTCTTTTCTTCCATCTTGCAAATACAAAGTACTAAAATGGAAGACTATTTTAAATTCTCAGAATATTGTTTATACAATTATCTGGGTAAAATTTATTTCTGTAATAACAGTAATGGAGGTTTCTGAAAAAAAAAAAAAAATAAAAGCACTATAGAAGGTGAGAGAAGAATTGCCCTTTTTTTGGCTCAACAGCCAAGAATGGTACTCCAACCATAATCATTGCTGGTAGAGCCCATCCGTTAAGTAACAAAGTAAATCAGATGCTGCAAGTTTCCAGTGATCTCAGGAAAGGAAAGCACTGAGAAAAGGTGAATAGTGGCAAGAAGGTCACTTCAATGGCCTAACAGAGCTGTTTCTCAGTGTAACCTGCTCCTGTGTTAGTCCCTTCCCATTCAGCACTATGAATAAAATGTAAAATGGACCCAATCTTTATGCCCCTGGCTGTCTAAGTTTAGACTTCCAAAGCTTCACGGGTAATGTGCTCCAACTGATACTGCTCGGGCCTGGTTCTTGAAAGATTTTGGTGTCTGAGATCTTCTGAATGCTTGTTTTTCCAGATATGCATTACCTTAGGACACCAACTAGGAGCTTTAGATCTTCAGTTCATTTATTTCAAAAGAAATTAAAAGGAAGGAAGGAAGGAAGGAGGGAAGGAAGGGAAGGAAGGGAAGGAAGGGAGGAAGGAAGGAAGGAAGGAAGGAAGGAAGGAAGGAAGGAAGGAGTAGAAATTATGTCTTGAGCACAGATATATTACTTCACAAACACGCATGAGATCTTTGAAGGAACAGTTTCATTTCTCTTACTAATCCAGGCTCTGCTATTTTCAGAGTGATTCTCTCCTGTGTCTACTAGGAGTATTTTTGTGTGATTTTATGTGAGTGATGATTGAAGATATACTCTCGTTTGGCATTTCAGTTTTTCTCTGTTGGTTTTGTTGTTTCAGTAGTGTCCTCTGTAAAATATTCATGTTCCATTAGTCGTTACTTGAGGTGCATCAGTGGTTTAAATGGTCTCAATAGCTTCTCAGTTGCAGATGTTCAATGACGTGACTTGTACATTCCCCAGATTTAGCCATTGCCGGTCCTGGAAATCATAGAAATCTCTGACAGCTGCTTGGGAATTCTCAAGAGCATCCATGGTAAAGGGGAAGTTATGCTATACTTAGATATGATGTAGATATATCCTATTCTGTCACACCAATATTTTGTAGAAATGTGACCACTTCATGCAGCTGCCGGTATGCCCAAGATTTTATTTCAGGCAAGGGCATGTGGACAATTGTTGTTCAGAAGATATGCTACTGTCCTTTCCACTGCTGTCTTGCCTCGTGTACTTTTTTCTAGCTTTGATGTGGCTCAAACTATTTTGGTACATGTTAAGACAATGTCTTAATGTCCTGAGTTCTTTCTAATGTAAAACTGCATACTGGAGCCAGTAATCAGACATAAGAATTTAGGCATTTTACAGAGCTTCATGTACAAGGCTACTGATTGCTATCTAGTTTTATTGGGACACCACTTATACCCAGCACACATATCCAATGTCAAAATCACACAGGGTTTTACAATGTCAAGATTTTATTAGCAGACATTGTAAGCTTTTCCTGGCATTTGCTCTAGTCTGTTAATTGTGATGAAGAGTTGCAATCCAAAATAGCTTCATTATTAATATTAAAAATAAAAAAAATAAAAAGAATCCTGCTTGATCAAGTCACCCTAAAGAACCAAGCAGAACATTTCAGTGTAGAACAATATTGAACTGAACTAATAAATATGTAACTCCTCTAATGCAGTGCATATTTGAACTTCAAGACATCTTGGAGTTACTTTTAGAATTAGATTCCTTACCTTAATGCCTACCAACATTTCAAAAGCTACATTACTGCCTTTTGTATGAAAAATACTAACGAGAAAAAATGTGATGCAAATGTGGTCTCCCCAATGGAGAAAAAAGTAATAATACAGTAGAGTCCTTTTCTATTGAATAGTCTGACACAGTAAATGTTTTTAAACCCCTGGATAGCTTTATTTAACTTTTTTTTTGTTTGTTTTTGTTTTTCAGCACGCACACACAAAAAAAGGAATTCATATTGCCTATTGTGAACAATAGTTTTACAAATCCTATTTTAAAGGATGTATCATTCTAAGCATTTATAACCTTGTAATTCTCTTTACAGAATAAGACCATAATTCACAACTGCATGAAGCAAAACATAAAAGAGTAAATATATATGTATATATGTTATTTGTACAGTGAAACATGCAACATTAGTATTCACTGAAACCATTTTTTTCTGTGTCTTCATTTCTCCATCATAAGCTATGTTGACACTTGGCAGACCTGGAGTAGGTTCTCTGAAAATGATGACCAGAAAGGAATGTGGCTATATCTGTAAGTTACTTTGGATGTAAACTTAGCTTTACTAACCTGTTGCTGAGGAAAGCTACTGTGCAAAGAAATTTGGAATGAACTGATTTGACTGTCATTTTGTTCAAATCTTGAAAATATATTCAGCTTTGTTACAGAAATTGCAGAACTGCTAATTCCTTCAGTCGATTCCATTGAATTATTGGAACAAGTTATTTTCTGTGGATACTTAAGGAAACTTGTCTGTTTAGTTTCAGCCTAGCTGAAAGGATCACAAATGTCAGAGATCAGTTCTGCTCCTGCCCGGCACATTTATATTTATCTATGTTTACAGCCCACAACACAGAGTAAAGTTGTCAAATATTTGGCAGAATACTGACTTTATTTACCTTCATTTTACTTTGTGGTGTAAAAAATTGAGACCTTATTTAGTTCACTAAACATGTATTGGTTCCATACTGCTTGCGTATCTTGAGCTTATTGGCATCAAATGCTGCAGTATTATTGAGGGAGTGTCAAAATGCCACACTACCACTTTCTATCTTCAGGGAATTGTGTCTAGTGAGACATTAATAATTCAGTAAATGCACTATATAAGCACACAGTAACAAATATAATTTGAAATCAGATTTTTCAGGGAGTAGACATTCAGTTATTAGCCACATGTTAACCACTGTAAAAGTTTGTAGTTCAGCATACCTATCATTCACCCTTCTGCCTACAAAGAGTAATTTGCAGCTATTTCTTAGGATTATGTACACAGCATGCATTTAGAAAATTGCTAATGGATGAGGTTCAAGCTCTTAGAGTTTAACACTGAGCTTATTTCTTCAGCATTTATGAGAAGTTTTAAAACTATCTAAACCTAGATGATCCAGAGCAGCTGCTTTTATGTATCTCACAATAATAAATGTTTGAGATTATATAGGATTACAGGAAAAAACTTAAGTAAATTAAAAGGGAAATTAGATTGTATCCACTATATTGAAGTGTATAATCCTGGATTAGCTCTATTTGTTACCAGTCTCTGTTCATATTACTTGACATTTTGTTGGTGAATGATTTTTTAGAGTTTTACATCACTCAAAAAAACCACTTCTTGATGAGATATATAAGGATATTGTAGAAAAAAACATGATTATTTAAAACATATTCAGTAAACAATTGATTTCCAAATTTTTTTCATAGAAATGAAAAACTTTTTGTTAAAAAATAAGTAATTTAAAATAAAAATATATTGCAGTAAGTTGGGAAAGATCAAATACATATAATTGCATTTCAAATAAGAATAAAATTTGTGTACTTTAACCTAGAAATGACAAATATTTGCTCATATAAAATATATTAAGATTATTTAAAATGTGCATATATGAAGTCTCTTCCCTTCATAAACGTTTGTTGGGCATTAGCAGGATGAGTAAAAACAGATGGAAAAATTGAGTGGTGCTGCTCCACTGACAATACTACTTTCCTTTCTCTTTTCTAGATACATGCACTTTGTTCCTCTGTATCAATTTCAACTTTTCTAGAAGGTGCCCATGGAGTAAAAAAAGATAAATCTCATATTTGTCCTAGAAACTCAAATTAAAATTCAAGATCAGTTGTCATAATGCATCTCCCAAACCCAAATGTGTAAAGTTCTTTGAGAAAGAGAAGAGCATTCAGGGAAAATGCTGTATATACTCTGCTACAGCAAATTGTTAGGTATGGCTGTGGTTGATGCTATGCTGTAAATAAAACTATCTGAACTATCTGAAGCATCCAAGGTATGCAGGTAAGTGACTTGATGCTATAACTTATTTTGAACACATTTTGGAAGTTCTTTCTCTTGCTAGGAAATCTCTAAAGAAAGGTTTGAACACAGCTAGTTCTGTACCTTTTTTTTTTCTTCATTTTTCTTCTTTTTCTTTTTCTTTTTTTTTTTCCTTTTTTAATTATTATTATTAGAAATGGTTGCAAACAGGAGCTATGAGCATTTTTTGACTGCAGAACTTGAATGTCCAGCCTGATACATTCACTATCTTGACTTGAGTTCACGCATTGCACAAATAACAGCAGACTCTTAGCAACTTCTGAGAAGCCTTTGAGACCATAAGGATTAGCATATTTTTCAAGGCTGATTATCACATTTTGATGATCTTCAAAAAAAATTCCCTGCTCTGGAGCAAGACTTATGTAGAGTGATGGCTTCATCAGCTAGTAGTTTTTGCATGTGTAAAAAAGAATGAATCTTGAAAAAAGATTGTGGGACAATGCTTATTGTGGGACTCCATAGCCATAATGTCTTCAAGTATAAATGTTCATGAGAAACAGTTTTAACTGTTAAATCCCCCAAATACTTTATTGCTTTGAAACATATGTAGAAAATGCATGTGCCAATGGCTCGCTGTGTATCTGTTCCATTTTTTTTAGTAGTTGTGATTTTATAATACACTTTACATCAGTGCACTTCGGTATTCTGAATCATATTGTCATGCTCCCTCAGTCCAAGTAGTTCTACTTGAAACTGTAAAGACTATCAGCTTATGTCTTCCTCATGCATAAGATTGATCAAAGTAAGCCATTAATCAAATAGATATGAAAATTAGAAATAATAATATGAGGTGTTAGATAACACAATCTGCATGCAATAGCAGCTTGATCTCTCAGGAAATTAAAATAATTTAACAGAAAGGCCATATTTAACAGACTGCATGATGGAATTAAGAATGAAAATCTAGCCTATTAATCATGCAAGAAATTGCAATTAAATTATATTTGTTAATTTCATAGTGAAGAGTTTTTAATTAAATCATTAACCATTTGCTTGAGTCTTCAATTCTATGCAATTATAATTCAGATATGAATGAAATGACATTTCTTAGGGGTGAAAAAAACATTTTCCATACAGTTTATTTCATTTCTTATAAAACTTTCTTTGGGGAAAAAAAAAAAAAAAGTAACAGATCTCAAGCTCTCTTTCAGCTTGTCTTCTCCTGGTTCCTTTTGTTCTCTGAATCTAATTTTGCCAAAATAACATGGTATAATAGTATGTTAGAAAATTCATACCTTAAATTTTTTTCTTTTTGTGTGTGTGTGTAAGCAAGATGAAAGTATTGAATTGTCTGTGTATATCCGGAAATAGCTTTTTAACGTGAATGGAGGACAGTTAGAATACTGCGTTTCCTATGGCAAGTAGCTGTTTGGAGCACTTTTTGAAGCTTCAAGCTTACTTTAAACTTTGCCAACCTCAACATTGTGAACAAATGTAAACTGGAAACTAATGCAAATTATATCACAGCTTTGAATATGAAATGAAAGAAAAATTGAAGAATAAACATTTGATCTTAATATTTCAGTTGAGACATTCAAAGTCACCATTGCTAACAAGTAAATAATTCTCAGCCTTTTTGAAGAGCCCATCCCTTCTAATTGGAGATAGGATGAGACAGATGAGACTAGAGAGATGTACTTTTTTGATGAAAGATTAAATTATTCTATGATCGCTAAAGAACGTGAAGTAAGATTAGCTCAGTTATTTTTTCATATACACACAAAGTTGAATTCATGCTAGAACCTCCTCTTTAAGAAATTCATACAGAAATTCTATTTGTCCACTTGTCTTCACAAAATTTATAGAACTAAACCTTTCTGATACCTCAGTTCCACAGATGCTTTTGTTTGATTGAAATTAGACACTACTTTCAAAACTTTTTTTCATTCAGATTAGAGACCTGAAAAACAGATAGCTACATAAGACAAATACATACACGCACACAGAGAGAAAAACAAACAACAACAACAACAAAAAAAAAAAAAAAAAAACAAAGAGAGAGAATATGAAAATATGCACTTCTCGTTTACTCAGGAAACAAATCTTAAAAATCTATGTATGCTTCTCCAAAAGTAATAGCTCCTATTTTTCTTCCATGGAAACTACAACAGATACAAAGACCAAAATAAAACTATATAATAAAGCAAATTTGCAGCTACAAAACATTATTTTTTAACATAGTCACCACTGTTAGCTATGAATTTTCATGAGTAATGAGCAAGAGCAAGCCGTGCTTATAAAAATCTGCTGAGGTGAACCAATGTTTCACAGCTACTATGATGGCATCATTGCTAGGAAAATATTGCCAGCACAGTCTATCTTTCATTGCACACTGTGCTCACATCCATTGTTGGTCTCCATCAGTGTTGAGCAAGCACTGATGAATGTCAACAGGTGCCTTTTTTTCTGCATGGAGGAATTCAGCGACACACTTATGCTTCATCCACACTTCCATCTCAGACCCCATTTTGTCAAACTGCCCCTCTGCTGCCATCTGTCACACAGCAACAGCACATAGTGGGATAGCAGCAGTAAGGCTTAAGCTATGCTCTCATATCCCCATCATCCATTTCTTGCACCTTGGGCCAACATAATAAGATAGGAAGTATTACTTATGGAACAACCTATTCTTTGCACCAGTGTTCCACATAAGTTTCGCTGATTTTTGGTTGCTTATAAATGAGAAGTAAAATCTAGAAATTCACAAAACAAGTAAAAGAGTCTAATGTCAAGGTGTTAAACCAAACCAAAACACAAATATTGTCCTTGCTTGCTTAGGAAAAGTTTTTCCAGTAAATACAGGGAAATAGTCACATTAAAGTCCTAGGGGAAACAAAACAAACAAACAAAAAAAACCCTGATATTTCTTATTATCTGTATTTAATTCAGGCCAAAAGCATGAGATGGCAGAGTTTAAAAGAGATTGGAGTATTTGTCAAAACAAAAGCTGGTAGAAGATGCATTTCTTTCATAAATGCAGCCTAAAGACATAAATAAATGTCCTTCCTCTCATTATGAATGCTCCCTAGTCATAACAGAAAGAGTAAGATAACTAAAAGATTTGTCTTTTTTTAACTTAAACTTATTGACTAGATAAGGTACTCATTAGTAGTGTGAATTTAGTCTTACCTAATTGTAACTGCCTTTGAGGTTATGAACCTTGTCTAAGTATGGTTATATCATGAATAAGTATGAATTTACTAAGATTATGTACCGTGTCTAGATAATAACTCAAGATGGATTTGTCTCTAGACAGTGATCTAACTTATTAGACATTTTAGTTTGAAATAAACTGTTGCTTTAAGGTGCTTCTGTCTCTCTCCTTTGACTAAGAGGGAATTCTAATAATAAAAAGAAGTAGCTTAATTTTTCAGATAGCAAAAATTAGATGAGCTGATTCAAATTCCCCTTGAATTTGAAAATTCACAAATGTTTTTCAAGACCAGAGTTGGAATTAAATTCTGTATTAATTTCAGTTTTACTTTGCATTAATTTACATTGATTTATCTCCGCTTTTATCTGGATTAACTTCAGTTGTACTTTAAAAGTATGCATGTTCTCCACATATTAATGGAATTTAAAAGATTGATCCCAGCAATTAGCAATACCAAGGTAATACTTAGGAAACTGGATCATAATATAGAGTAAAAATTGCAGTCTTAGATAGATGTGATAACTGCATGGCTGTGTTATCAAGGTTTGCCTATCTGCCTTCCAGAAAATTCCCAAACTTTTAAATTTTTCATTAATTATAGGTCCAATAATACTTGAATACATGTATATATTTTTTTTCCAACCTGTTTATCAGGTTGTAAAAAAACATGTTGATCTTTTTCATTTGCTTGTTTCTTACGAAAAATAGTACTTAGGAAATCTCATATCTCTCATTTCATAATTAGAATATAGAACTAAGATATAAAATGAGTTTTATACATAGACAATTTCTATATTCTAAATTTCCGTCTTCTAAGATTATCCAATGACTTTTGATTTGGAACAATTGTTTATTATGAAGTAATTTCTTGCTTTAGTACTGGAATGTAAAGACTATGTTTCAAAATATTCTCAAATATCTTCTATCTGGTTTCTACTGAGGGTGCATTCCCAGCTTTCTCAGCATACCATTTACACATTTTTGTTCTTTTAATAGGAGTGTGTGATTGTGCAGTGTCCTTTATCCCAATGGATTTTATTTCTTCCATTTTGTTTGTTTTTCTTATCTGATAACAGAGTATATTAAGCATATCTGTCCTTGTTTTACAACTATTTATTATTTGTAGGAGATAGGAAATAGAAATATGAAATTAATTTTCATTTTGAATTATACTCACCCTGAGAAAAAGTTGCTAATGATTGCATATTTTTTTCTGCTTCAGAGAAAGAAATGAGATTATATCATATTACGTTGATTAGGAATTCACAGCTAATATGAAAACTTTCCTTATTAGAAAAAGAAAAACAAAACAAGGCAACAAAAAAGCCAACATTTTGATTTCCTGCACAGAATGAGTTAGGATCTCTCTGTCTCTCTGAAGGCAAGTACAGTCAGATTTTCAATCATTGTTAGTATGCATGAAAAATAAAGTGTGCCATGAACTATATGAAATAACTCAGAAAATGTTTTGCTGTATTGGATTAAATTTCTTCCACTGTATTTGTATGTGTGTGGAATTTTTTGACATCAAAGTTAAAGAAGTGAAGGTAGGGTAATATTAAGAGACTTTTGATCAAATTAGAAAGTGTCATTTATTTGTGTCCGGTTTTTTTCAGAAAAATTAATACCAGATATGTTTCTGTTGTTACAGAATTTGGGAAGGTTATTTTTCAGAGACAAAATTAAGCCTAATGATATCTATGCTAAAGGTATTTAGGCTGCTTGAACTTTTCAGTCCTCCTCAACAAGATTGCTTCTGAGTTGTAGGGAATTAATTATAAAAAAAAGTAATTATAAAAAACTGTTAATGAGATTTATATGGTTGTTTAAGTTCTCAGGTTTTCTTCAGTTTGGGTTATTTATTTACTTAAGTGCTTATTTATTGAATTCCATTGCTGCTATTCTAGCATTCTCTTAAAGTTTGAGATCCTAATGCTAAATTGGCTATCTTCATAATATCATTTTCTTTTCTGCATAAGAAAATGCAAACAATTCCTCAATTCCATCCTTTCGTAGCCTTTAAAGCATGACACACTTCCCATAATGAAGCTGTGGACAGTAAGAAGAAACTAAACTCTAAAATATGTTGTATAGGAAAACATGCTCCCACATTACTTTCTGGAAAAACAAAAGCATTTTTAATTTCTCTCTATCATGATGTTTTGATATCCATATTGAATGCAAATGTAGGAATGGAATCAAATGAATACATTTCTAGCTTAAGAATTCACAACAGTAAACTTTTTTAAATGGAAGCTTATTGTGCTCAACTGAGGTGTCAGTCCTTTTCCAATTAAGTCTTTTTGTCTACAATATTCTACACTTTGTCTACAATTTGTCTACAATTGTCTACACTTAATAAATAAATAAATCACATAAGTACAGATTGGTGGAAGAAGAAAAAAAAAATAAAGATACTGATGAGACTGTAAATGATGAGCACTAGATTTTCCCTAAGAAAATGAAAAGAGAAACATGGCTTAGTCCTGCAAATTTAAATAATAATCTAATACTTCTAGGAGCAGAAATAGTAGAGAAAAATACCACAGTATTTGATAATTTATTAACAATCAGTTGATCCAGTTGGAAAATACCTGAGGATTGTTTTATCATTCAAGTACAATGAGAACTAATAATAGAAATGTACTACTTGAATTAAGAAATATAAAAATATATCACATTTTAGCAAGGACAACAGATATTTTCTGGGGAATTACATATTTGTATACTTATAATAGAGTTTATTTCAACCAGTTCTGTGCTTTGTGAATTGTGCTTCAATCCATGACAGCAAGTGAGGAACCAGAGAACAGCTCTCAGCAGCAACCAATTGATTAACCATTAATGATACGAGTTTTTACTCACAGCAGAAGAAAGGCAGATGACAAGGGACTGAGAACTGTCCTGAGGATGAGCATGAGCAAGAGACCAGCAGACAGATGACTAAGGGCTGAGACTGCCAGAAAAGATAGAAGAAAATCTGCTTTCCATAGCTTTGCATGTGTCTCACTTACTTGGTAGTCCAGGAGAAGCTCTAGTAAGAATCAGTAGGAAACATAGATTTATAAAATGGTGTTGGGTATCAAGTCAACCAAGTCAAAAAAGCACAAAACAGCGCAATTTCTGGCACATTACAGGAGCAGTTACACAGAAAGCAATGTGATGGCAGTGTAACACTGAGCAATCAAAAAATGAAAAATCTTGAACTCGATTGCGGAGTGTGACTGGTGGTCAGAATGTTTAAGGACATGCTTAGAAGATAAGTCTCAAGGGATCCATATTAATCTAACTGTAGTCCTAGATGTTTTCCTGGAAGTAGTCTTTATCACCAATTCTATTTGAATTGTGGGCTTTTTATTTAATTGTAGAAATAAAGATTAAGGTGTGAAAAAACAGACAGATGTTATTGATGTTCTGAAAAAAAAAAAAAAAAACAAACCAATATCTATAGTATATATCTCTCCCTCTCTCTATATAACCCACTTATCTATAAATAAGCTTAAGAGATTTATAGGAATAGACAAATGCTATTTCTTCAAGCTAACAAAATATAAAACCAGTAATGGGTACTTTGTCATCTCAACCATTATTAGACATCATTTAATACAAGTGGAATTAAATGCAATCAAGTTTAAAACATTTTTTCCTAGCAGAGCCAGAGAATACATAAGATAATTTTATTGTAATTCAGTACAGTTAGATTATTTCAAATCTCTACAGCTGATTGCTGTTTTTGTTGTTGTTGTTGTTCATTTGGTTGTTTTGTGTTTGCATTTTTTAAACATTAAAACTCTTAAAAGTTTTGATAAAAGCTGCAGAAAGTTATTCTTCAAGAAACTTTCACTCCTGTTGATAGAGGTCTATTACTGTCATTAGTCAAGTCCCAAAAGAAAAAAGGAGGGGAGAAGACAGAGTAGAGAAAAGCTAATGCATATCAAGATTATGATGGGTGACAGTCACTTATAAGCTGTTCTGGAATTCAGACTGCAGAGTGATTTTCTAGCCTCTTGATTCTTCCTCATACATCAGCTCTTCAGGTTAGAAGCTGAATACAGTAGAAGAGCACAGCAGGAGAACAAAGAATTATGCCAAGGAACATAACAAGACGGTAAACAGGTTTTCTTACTAGGGAGGTGGTCTTAGTCACTTTGTCCTGGAAATTTCTCTGCTGAGATCTAAGGAGGATGTTCCTGCTGAGTAGTTGCATCAATCCACTTCCCAAAATTTTAAGCATTTTTGAATGGAATTACTAACATTACCTTACTAAACATCAGTTACAGAACACTTGAGGTAAAAATAAAACATGCTGCTGCACATGCTCTTCTCTTCACTTTTTTCAAGTGGTGGAAAGGTGAAAAGTTTCTACTGTCTGGGGGAATTGCTGGGAAGCTATTGCTGATATCCAAAAGAGGTCTGAAGCATGAAAGCAGTGGATTTTATTTTGAAAGAATAAAGAGCTTTAGAAAATGAAAGATGTTTGTATTATTCTCTCAATTGAGAATATTAAGGTTTTATCCAAAATACAGACTGTTTAGTCTTTGCCTTCTTATTCTCTTAGCAAGGAAACAGTCCTAAAACTCATTGATTTTGAAACTAGGAACACAAAATTATGTACCATTCTGTCATCAAATAATCCTAATTTCAGCATCACTACTTCGTTTAATTTCTGTATTCTTCTTGTCTATATCATTAAATGTTTCTGTATGTTGAAGACTCAGTTTCAATGTTCAGTTTGCTTAAATTCTCTTTTTCTGAGTTTTCCAGACAGTTAAAGATACCAGAGGCAGGTAATAATTTTTATATGTTGAAAAAGTGTAAGTATGGATCTCTCAAGAAAAGGCTGCACTGACAACTAACGTGACCTTGTTATGCTCCCTCTCTTGTCACCTTTGGCTAGAAATTAAATTGCTAACGATCTTTCTAAGGCATAAGAGAAGGATGGGTAGGCTCTAAGTCTCTCACTCAATTCATTATCTGATTTTTATGAAAAACTGGGAAAACTAGAAAATTGTTACTTAGTGAGGAGAAATAATAACAAGGTAAAGGCAGCTAATGAATGGAAAGTATCTCTTAATTAGAGTCTTTAAATGAAAGATACTTAGTGTAGATAAACTATTAATGCTGGCAGATGATCTGGGGAGACTAGATGAAATTTTTTGAAAGCTGGCTAAGCTGGAGATGCTCAGTGTCTATACTATAGACTAATGGGATTCACCTCATGTTTTCACTTGCATTAATATATTAATCATTATTCAAGATCTGAAATTAATTATTTTCAACCTTTAAGCAAATGGGATGCATATGGCTTGTGAAGGAACAAAAAGTAAGTAGAAAAAATAAGTCTTTCCTTTAGCTATACTTATTTTTCACAGACTCTCAATTATTGCAAAGAAGTTAACTTTTTAGTCAGTAGTGAAACAGTTACTAAGCTTAAGCTTAAAGTACCTGGGAAACAAGATTCATTTCAGGGTGAATGACTGATTATTTATGTTTCTTTATAATCTTCAATTACTATGGAAGTAATTTTGCATAATAAAAGAACTAAAATAAATTAATTTATACCACCGATCCTTAATGAAATGACTGAAACATGGTTCTGAATGTAGTTTCAGAATTAGTGTAAGAACACAACAAGAGCAAAACTATGTTTACAAATCATCCATTTTTATTGTCAAAGTAGTGACATTATCTCTTTAATTTAGTCTCTGTGTAAATGATCAAAAATGTAACTATTAAGCAAAAGATGTTCTTGGCCCTTTTGGATGGAAATTAGACTTTCTCTAACATTGTTTTTCTTCATGTAGCTCCAGGGAGAGCACAAATCTGAAGCCATAGGCTACAGTCTTGCTAGATTTCCTAAACCAGAATAAGTTTAGAAGATATCTCATTTGGAAAACTCAGCATTAATTGCATTGTGCACTTTTGATGCAGCCTTCTTAATAACTTAACAGTAAAAGTAACGGTTAATATTACTTCATATATATGTTGGTGTTCATTAATGGAATAACTTCGTTCAATTCTGTAGTGTAGTTTTCCCTCTCAGAAAATGCATTGTTTCATTAGGTTTAGAGGAGAGGGTTAGCTCATGTCTAGATACAGTGGATTGGAATGCAAAATGTAAAAGCAGGTGATTAAGAAAGGCAGACAAATTTTTCCACTTTTTCTTGTTCATTCATTCAGAAAACCCCTCACTTCATACATTTTCACCCTCTTTCCTGCAAGGCAGTTCAGAGAATGTTTGAAGTCGATCAGTCTGAATCTATCATCTCCTTCTGAAAACAGAAAATTTTCTCTTTTTAGGCAAATTTATCAGAGACTGCTTTTTGGCATCTGAGAGATGGGATATACAATGAAGTAAAGTGTAATGAGGTAACTTTACAAGTTTTTAACTTAACAAGCAGGATCTGCAATACTGTTGTTAACTCACAGGTGATAACCAGTGAAAATCAATGCTGAAATTAACTGGCTCACAGCATAAATGTAAGTGCTAGTTCTCAGAGATTACTAGTAGATAGTGCATGCTTTCAGTACCTCCATGAAAACTAAGTCTGTATCCTTTCCTTCCATGTGGTAGGAGAATAAAGTAATCCATATGTAGACAACTCCTTATTGTTTATCTGAAGGAAACCTGATATGAGTGTCATTAGTACAACATCAAACACCGGAAAGAAATTCTATGGCCTGGGAAAAAAAAATTGAGGTTGAGTGTAATAATTTCTACCCCACAATGATGAATTGCTGTAAGACATTTTATTTTAATATGAAAATCTCTAGCATTAAGGGCAATACAATTTTGTCTAGGGCTCAGACAAGGTGAAATTTAGTTTGATCTCAAGCAAGGACCTGAGAAGTCTGCATAGGAGTCTTTTAATCGGCTTAAGATAATTTGGAATCCATGAGGACATGACATGACTTGACATGAGACATTCAGAGGTGAATGAGAACAGACTTCCAAGTAACCTGGAAAACAATTACATTTTTTGTGCTGAACTCAAAAAGAAAAGCCCACCCTACTGTCTGTGACAGTTGAAGTGAGCTAATATGTAATAGCAATGTAATATCTTCGCACAAAGCCTGAATGCAATAACAGCAGTCTTAATGAGAAGATATGAGAAGGGAAAAGGCAATTTTGAATCCCTTATCTTTCTGAATTGTGCTATTGCAGAATGAATTTTGAAAGAGGGACTCTTGCTTGTAACCATTTTTTTATTTTTTATTTTTTCCTGTTGGGAGTAGCTTTACAGTTCAATGTATTCTAAGATAGTCAAATTGAGGTGCATTATAGCTTTTGTCCACAGGGAGGACTGTGTTCAGTTTTAGTTCTTTAGATGAGATTAATTCATTATTGAAAAGAAAAATTGTATTAATTGCATCTCATAGTATTTCAGCACACTGATACTTCACACGAATTATTTTGGTTTGTTAGGTCAAATAAATAATGTGGTTTCAGAATTGTTATTTCAAAGGTGCATTTAAAAGTTTTGATCTCCATCTGCTATCAGTGCTGATTAGTTTTATAGATTAAAAAAAAAATGACAATTTGACATATTTTGTGTTTTGTGATTTATTTTTACTTGTGTGATCCATTAGTTACCTCATTTTTACTATTTGAATAGGAATTTAAAATGACGAGATCATTTATCTGTGTTGGAGTTATGCCTTTCATTTTTGAAGCAGTTGTAAGAACATTTTAGCTTTTTAAATGAGAGTATTTGTGCTGGAATATCATGGAGCTGGACCTACAAAACGTATTATTTTTTATAACCAGTTGCTTGTTATTTCTGTCCTCAGTAAATGGGCTTATAATAATTACTGAAAGACAAGCAGTGGATTTTTATCCCTATCTTTGTGAGCTGAATAGCTTTTCGGTAGAATGCTGTTGAGAAACTTAAAAATTACATTCAGAAATCTATGAAAAGATTTTTCCATCCCAATTCTCTTTGCTCAGTCTTCACTACTAGTGGCATATTGATTTTTAAGCATACATTATAAACAGGAATGTAGTCAAAAGCTTTCATTTTTGCTACAGATTTTGTTACATGCTTTGTTGTTTGATTTTTCTGAAATCTCATTTTAACTAAATGGTAGAACAATGATTCAAGTTAAAGACAAATTACTTTGCAATGAGAGAGAATGAAAACATCCTGAATTACTCTGCATCTGTTGATGCTGCCATTGGAAAGAAAAAGTAGATGAAAAGGTGTTGATTAGAATTTTTCACTATGTCTGATATCACTGTAGTTCATCCATAGGTTTCAGGAGAAGAACAGCTGAAGCAAGCAAGTAAGGTTTATAAACTTCACGTGCTCTCAGTGTACCTTTGCTTAAGGATTTAAATCTAAGATAGCTGTGCAATTGTTATCAGGTATGAATTTTCCCATTCCTGTTTCAGTAGCTTACGTTTCACTTTCAACTACTAACATGTTAAGTGTTGTAGGAAAGTATGTATTCCTTCAAAAATACCAACGTCTTTTTGTTTGGCAAAATACATAACACAGAGACAAAGCAGTAATTTATTTACAAAGATAACAAGCTCACTGAAGTATGTTTCTTTTTACATTCTGAAGAATGTAGAAATCTTCTGTGTTTTGTTTTGTTTTGTTTTAATGTGAAAATAGAGCAGGAGCAAAGCAGTAAATCTGAATTCTCTTGCAGACAAATACATAAATGGATAAAATGTCTCTCAGTTAAACGATGCTCTGTAACTATGCCAATTTCCCGTCATATATAAAAAAAGCAAAAACATTTGTCATGAGTGAATTTTTATAAGAAAAAACAACTGAAGCCTGGTTTCTCTCTTGAAAACTAAATAAAATCCAAATAACCTTAAAGCATATCTAAATTATTAAAACCTGATCCATGGTCAGTCCCATAAAAAACAGAAGGCTTTGTTTCAAACTCTATATCCAAATTCTCAGTATTAGTTTTATCACAGCCTTGTTGTGTTGAGCCATTTCCATATTTTTATTTTCCAAGGTTGTAGATAGGTAGGATCACAATTAATTTCTGGTTTGTATTTGGTGTGTGAATAACCACTGAGGCTAAGCTTTTCTCAATTTCTCAATAAAGAGCAGAGTTAAGAAGTCCAAGTGCAGACTTTCATTTTATTTTAATCTCTGAGTAGGAAAAGCACCAGACACATCTTCCCTATTATTTTTCTAGGTTAAGATGTTTAAGCTCTCGATAAATCCCCAAGATTAATAAGTGAAAGAAAGAATATAAAATGTTTCATTGCACTTTCCGAAGCTAGCCTTCTGCATTTTATGAAAATGTTTTAAAGCATACTTTTACTGCTAAACATGCACTATAGTGTCGCAATTTTACTTAGAAATCTGACAGTGGATATTCAATAAAAATCAATTGATTTATCAATATATCAATATATTATTTGGATTTTTTTTTATTTTTTTTATTTTTTTTTAGTCTGGTCAGTGACATAAAAGGAATGACTTACTTAAAATTACTTTGGAGAATAGTTTCAAAATTTCCTTTTCATTTGCTTCATTTGGCTCTTTCATAAACATCGTGAATGTTGGATCTAGCTGGATGATTGCAGAAAAGAAGTTGTGTTGTTGTTGTTTTTTTAAATAACTAAGCTAGTACACTTACTTATCTACGAGAACATGGTGCAGCCATGGATCTTCCCTTTCCTTTTAGAAACAGAAAAATCTTTTGTGATAACTTGCTGCACAATTATGGAGAGATAACTTTGTCCTGATATCCTGAATCAGGTAAGGTTTGATGTTTATATGTAGAAGGCCGTGCACAGCAGGTTAACTGGGGTACTACTGCAATGGAAACAACCATTCTGCCTCACTATATTGTTATACACTTCTACTAGCACGGACAGACCATAATCACAAAACAAACAGAAGATTACAAACCTCATCTTGAGGCCTGTTCATTAAGGCATGTTGATGTAGGTATTGCTAACTGGCATCAGACAGTCCTCTTGAAGTTCTGGTTTCTTTTTTGTTTCCTTCTTTGTACCTGAAGCATTTTGCTCATTAATTAGTAGGTAGATTCCTACCTGCTACATCTTATCAAGAGAGTAAATGGCTCTGCCTTGTGTTGTTTATACGTTGTGTTAATTAGTTAAAGATGTTATAACCTTCACTATTGGATTATAGGGCAATCTGTGACAGAGTGGCTGTATTAAAATTGAAGAGCCATTTCTATTTTTATCTTACCTCATTTACCTTGTGTCTGATGTTAAATCAAGTAAGTGAAACTGGTAATGTCCTTGTGATAAGAGGGCATGGTTAGCATTCTTAAACATGTTGTTTTCTGAAGAGGTGTGTGTTATTTTGTGGAGGGCAGTTTGTTCTCCAGCTCTACAGCAAATTAACAAAATGTTGGAAGGATAATCTTTTTTGACATTCCTTCTTCCCTCCCACGCCACTTAACTTTCTTTCTAGTTAAAATGCATTGTATATCATATAAATAAGAATAGCTTATGTATTTATGCTCTCTGGTATATCAAGATGGACAAGTTTTACTGGTCGTCACAGTCTGTCTCAGCTGAGCCTTTAGTAGAGGCAAAAAGCATTGTTCTAATCTAATTATAAAACAACAAAATGTTTTTGACCTATCTGGTAACCCACTCATTTACATATTATTCCAACAAAGAAGTTTTGTGCTATTATTATTATCCTGAAAACTTTGCTAAAATGAAAGTAGGTTAATTCTACTGCTCTCTTCCCTTCCACCAGTCTAGTCACTTTATTACTGAAGACAGGCTGCTCAAGAATGACTGATTTCTCCAAAGCTGCACTGGCAGTCCTGAAGTTCAGAAGCAAAACTGTGATGAAGCACTTCATTTCTCAGTGTTAAAATTTCCCAGCCAAACAAAATGATGAATTATTATTTAATTTCTACAAAGTAGGAAGAGATTCAACTCTTTCCTGACCCTAGGTAGTACAGATTGTTATTAGGACATTTCCATGAAAGAAGAAAAGGCTACTTTGAAAAAAACGAAGCACTGTCATATTTATTCTGAGTGTTGTATAAACTGTAATATTTGGGGGTCCTCCCTCCCTAAAGTGTGTGGCCTCAGATAGATTATATCTGCAAAAGCAGATATTGCCATAGATTTTGAAGTTTAGAAATAGTTGGAATTCAAGTTTTAAGTTTCCTTGCTAATTGTTCTTCTGTGTTTCCTTGCATATCTGTGCACTTGGCAGCTTGCTCTCCCAGTGTGACCTGTGGCTGCGATTCCACTCTGAGTTCTAGATGCTTGAAATATATCTGTTGCAATAGCCAGTGTTTTATATCTAAGTCATACCATGGAAATAGGCCTATGTTCTCAATAAATACTTGAAATGATTTTTTTTTAACATTCATTATAGGCTTTCTATATAGCTTAAATAAAAACCTGAAGGCATTTAAAAAAAAAAAAGAATGAGTTCTAAGTTTTCATGACAATCCTGTGAAACTATTGGTGCCAAGATCTATTAATTTTTGTGCTTAAACCCATACATAACTAGGAAAATGCAATCCAGCACAAGACTACAGTCTGATAAATGATGCTTTACAGTGAATTTGCTTGTATAGCCTTAAAAATTACTAATGCATTCATTCAGATCTTCAGGTTTGTGAAGCTTGTATGAGGGCTGTTTCAGAAACAATACTTCCTGCTTTGTTATGCTTTCCCACAATATCAGAGGCAAATTTCTGTGGTATGACAGTAGAGGCAGAATCTTCCTTTAGATATTCCATTACATTTTGTTGCTGTGAGACAGATGGCAGCGGAGGGGCAGCCTGACAAAATGATGTCTGAGACAGAAATGTGTATGAAGCAAAGGTCTGTCATTGAATTTCTCCATGAGGAATTCTTCCACTGATATTCATCAAAATCTGTTCAATGTTTATGGTCACCAAATACTGGATGTGAGCACAGTGAGGTGGTGGACACTGTGTGTTTCAGCAGAGACAGAGAGAGTAGGTCACCTCCACTGGTGCAGGTTATTACAACTGCAGCATCAGTGGTGAAAATGCATACTTAATGGTGGTGATTATCTTGAAAAATAGTGTCTTGTAGCTGAGAAGCTGCACTCTCAAATAGTGTTATCATGACCTTAGTATCTGTTGTAGTTTCCATGGAAAAAAATATATATTACTTTCAGAGCAACCTACATGTAAAAGATCTGAACCTCTCATTGTTACAGAAGAGAATGATGGAATATCAGTTGCATGTTTGTGTGTGTGTGTGTGCCAGAAACACAGTGCATGCAATAGAAGGATGAAAAATATATTTGTATCTTAGACGCAGTGCTTTGAAATCATGGATGAAATTGTAGTGACTGTCTGTTTCATCTTCAAGAATTTTTTTAAAGTTTTTCTCAAGTGGGCTCTCAACTTTCTGGTTAAAACACAGAAAAACAATTACAGTAAAAATGTGATATATATGGAAGCAAGGTCATTTTAAGTTAAATTTCCTAATTCCTTCTATACTCATAAACTACACCAATAGTTGTTAATGTTAAAATACGAAATAGCATGCACAAAACAATTCACTTAAGCTCTTGGAGTTAAAAATGTGCAGATAACCAGTACTAGCCATTCTTTTAGGGGAGGAATAATAAGTAGGCTGAGGTCTGTATGGTAAATCTTATCCTGAAAATACTGAGATGGATGAGCCATAAGCTTCTGAAAACGAGATTTCTAATGGAAACACCAAATCAACTTTTACTATAGTGTCAGGAATATGACATTATAATAGAGTGCACTGATGTATCTCTGTTTGCCTTTTGCAATCATAATGAAACTGACTTGAGCATAGAATGTGCCAGGGTATTGCATCCACATCTTCTGTTTTACAGTATAATATAACAATATTCACACACTTAGTGCTAGGTGCTATGCATCTGCACTAGGATGGAAAAAGACCAAGAGTAATTTTATTTATTTTTTAATTAATTTAATTAATTTATTTTTTGTGGCTAGGAAATCAACTCTGGAAGCTGCTGTTCAGAATCTGTCATGGGATTGTCATCAGCATAGGAATGAGTCTGAAGTCATCAGAGCTTCTTATAGCAAATACTAATGACAACACCTGGACTTCTGCAAGTCCTTTGACATGGTTCCCCACGACATCCTTATCTCTAAATTGGAGAGATATAGATTTAAAGGGTGGACTACATGGTAGATAAGGAATTGGTTAGAAGGTTTCAGCCAGAGAGTCATGGTCAATGGCCCTATGGCCAGGTGGAGGCCAGAAATGAGCAGTGTTCCCCAGGGATTTTTCTCGGGATCAGTGCTCTTTAACAATGACACAGAAGACGGAATTGAATTAACCCTCAGCAACTTGGTGATGACACCAAACTGAGTGGCGCAGTTGATGTGGCAGAAGGAAGGATGCCATCCACAGGGGCCTTGATAAACTTGAAAAGTGGGCCCATGTGAATCTAAAGAGATTCAACAAAGGAAAGTGCAAGGTTTTGTGCTTGGGTCTGAGTATATCCTAAGTATGTATACAGGAGGTTCTGGGAGAACTCCTTGAGAGTAGACCTGCTGAGATACACCTAGGGATCTCCTGGTAGATGAAAGACTTAATGTGAGCCAACTGTGTGTGCTTGCAGCCTGGAAGGCCAACGGTATCCTGAGCTGCATCAGAAGATAGGTGGTGGGATATTGAGGTCTCTTCCAACACAAGCCATTCTATGACTTTACCTGCAGAAAGAGGAACAGCCCTCTCACTGCCAACACTCTCAACAGTTATTGTGTAGGGGAGAAGATGCCATATGCTGGGAAGTTCTCTGAGTGAGAAAAAGAACAGGAGTTGCTCTACAGACACTTTTCCTGGCAAAAAGGAGTAAATTTGCCAAGAGGTATTCACAGCAGTGTATTTGTCTCCTCAGGACCTACTTGCTGGTGTATTTGCAGAAGGCAGATGAGTTAAGAGACCAAGAGCTGCTGCAAGATTTCCACTTTGAGGGTGACTATGTGAAACTGTTCTATTTTTTGTGGGGAAAAAAATAAGTCAGTTCTGCTTATATGGCTTGAGCAGCCATCTGATGCAATTTCCTCCTCTTTCTTCTAACCTATATCTTAAACCACAGTCATGGTAATTTTTCTTCTGGCACAGTCCAACTCCATTTGATTGAATCTCCCCTCCATTAATTTCCTAAAGATAAAAAGATCCTCATGACAGTGAGCTGGAACACCCATTCATGGCATATGTTCAACTCACAGCTGTCAACTTGCTTTGTCCAGGCAAAGCAGACCTTCCTCTAACTGGTTTATCAAACAGACAGGAAAATGTGTAGGTCCCAAGTCAAGTTGTACCTATATATTTTTAAAAAGCTTAAAAGAGGCTTAATGGGGGGAATAATTTGTATCTAGAATCCTAAATATAATAGAAACCACATTTTTAACAAAAGATGTGATTTTAGTCACATTTGTTTTATTTATGAGTCATTCACGTTAACAGAATCCAATTACTGATTATTAGACTCAGTAATTTTTTCCTGCTGTCATTTCCATACTTACTCTGGCTGTTTTTTTCCTATGAATTTTAACAAAATATAAATTTTCATTTTCTGTAACCAATTTCTGGGTTTGTTTTATTATAGAGAAATGAAGGAATTCTAATACATATCTGAAATGAAACTTTTATATATAAAACTGATAACAATAAGTGGAGTAAACAGCTAATAACATCTGCAGTTATGGATCACAAAATCATAAAATCACAGTATCATAGAAAGGCTTAAGTTGGAATAGACTTTGAAGATTTTTTTTAGTTCAAATCCCCTTGCTGTGGAGGATATCTGAGAAATTTAGAAATAACTAATTAATCTCTTAAAATGAAAAATTATAAACTCTGCATTGCATCTGTTTAGCAAATGAAGGAATC
This sequence comes from Phasianus colchicus, assembly GCF_987193195.1. Taxonomy (NCBI): domain Eukaryota; kingdom Metazoa; phylum Chordata; class Aves; order Galliformes; family Phasianidae; genus Phasianus; species Phasianus colchicus. Next base: position 14,289,682 of record NC_143439.1, on the reverse strand, counting down.
TACTCCAAGTAATACAGTGAGAGTTAATTCTACTCAGACAGTCTTTTGCATCAAGCTGATCCATTCTGATTAACATAGGCACTCATACTCAATAGAGTGTCAGTGCGAATCCTAATTCTTAGAGTTAATACTACAAAGAAAGAAAAAGAAAAGAAAGCTTGGATAATGTCTCATCTCTTTAGGGACTGGGAACCCTAATGTATGCAGCACCAAAGATGCCTCTGTTTACAGCAAACGTGGGTACCATCATGGAAAGATTGTGTATTTTAATCATTCCTGCTCTTACAGTATTTTCTTAAAACAACAACAACAACAACAACAACAAAAAACAATTGTATTCATGATTTCTGCTACCAGATAACAGAGATCATGTGAGCCAGGCAGTGGTTTGGGAGCTGCCTACAGGCTCCTCTCGTATATCTCCTGGCTTTGGCTGCCCCACAGCCCAGGGATGCATACAGCACAGCTCCACAAAGACCTGCAACTCATGGTAGCTGCTCTGTGGGTCACTGATTCCTCACTGTGCTGTGGTCTTCTGTTCAGCATCATTACAAATGAGAAAATAGTTTTACATCAAATAAGCTGACTGAGTTAGATCATAAGAAGGAAAGATGTGCTAGCCTGTTTATCTTTTTGACAAAAACAACCAAACAAAAAAAAATTCCTTTTGTCCTTTTTTTCATGTATTGAAAGAGTTTACTTTTCAAATAATTTAATTGTATATGCCTAAACATAAAAATGCTACTAGTGAACAAAATGTCAGAAGAAATATTTTCCCCATACACACACAAATTCAGAACCGTTTCTTGAATTCAAAGCCACGTGAGAACCAATAAAAGATATCTGGAAGGCAGCAAATGCAATTATTTCTTAACATCCCTTCCTCTGGCTCCAAATGTCAAAGATACATAGAGACAAATGTTTAAATTAACTGAGAAATATTTTCACTTGTTCTGAAATATTAACTTTTAGACCTTTACTCATTCTCTTATTATATTATTATTTTATTTGTTTGGAAGATCTGGAAAAGACATTTTTACAATCAAAACTTTCAGATCTTAAGTAATATATTCTAAGCAGGGGCTGTCACTATGTATTAGCCTGACTATGACAATGTTATTCAACTAGTGATCTGAAGCATGATATTATTCAACTGCTTTCCTATTAGTGAATTTAATTGTGCTCAAAGTCATGAGGCAGTTGGGTAATTCAGACACTTTGATAATGCTGTAAAATAATTTATACTTTATTCTGTTTTTATGAGATCACTTGTCTTTTATAGCTGATAAAAACATGTGATTTCTTTTTTTGCAGGAACTTTTGATATTATAAACAGAACAAATATATATTTTCAAGATTGAGAGGTAACATTTTTATAATTTCTTGAAGAGGAAAAATATGCAAATTATGTACAAATTAACAAAACTATATATTCTGCTACAACGATAGCTTTATCCATAACATTAACACAATTTCACTCTTTCATGAAAATTGAGTAAAACACTGTGAAGACATAATTTCATAGAATCATCTCAAAGCCCAACTAATTTCAATACCCTACCATTTCCTTTGCTTTTTCGTGTTGCTGCTGCTGCTGCTTCTGGATGGGTTGTAATTTTGGAAAAACCCTGGAATAGGTGTCAGACCTATCCATGAAGTTGTATCTGCTTTGTTATGGTTTCACGCTTAATGTATTTTATTTCTCTACTTCTGTGAATCTACATGGAAGCTTGAGTAGATCATAACAAGAACATCCAACAAAGGACTTCCTATTCAGTTTCTATATACAGTTACAAACATTGACTCTGCTTCTTTCCACTATTTAGCTCCATGTTATCAACAGCAGGTATTTGTTTCCTGGGGGTAATTATCCACAAATCTGCCAAAACGGTGAAAAGTGAGAATGTTCTGACACCTCAAGGTAAACCTGGAATCTATTTATTTATTTATTTAACTATTTATTTATTTATTTTTAAAACCTGTGAGCCCTTAATCTAGTGCACCAGTACTGGTAGAAATGTGGATGTAGGGAAAGCTTACGAATTAACAACAGAATAGTCAATTAGCTCTTGGAACGGAGTTAATCATTAAGCTATTGGCCAATGTTCTGGGTATGGTTTAGCATTATAAAATCTGAGAAACAGGTAATGCTTTTACATGTCACTAATCTCAACTCAAGGAATTGTATTAGGGTCCTCTGTAATGCTTCTGTGCAAATGGTTTTACATTACTGCATGAAAGTTTTGTGTGTTCCTTCTTGGCTCAGCTGTAGTTTGTATGAGGAGGAATTCCTGAGCTGCTATCCCTTTGTCCTGGATGTAGAAGACCTAATGGAGCATGTGACTTTTGTTCCCACCACTTTCAGAATTTCTCAGAAGGTCATAAATAATGACCTTGCTTGTGAGAAAACTAAGACGAAGGAACAGTGTACAGTTCTTTAGCCTCTACATCTCCTATCTTGTTAAAGTTTTAATGGTAATTCTTCACAAGTTAGGTTTAACGTGAGTCACAATAACTGTGCTCTTCATTTGATTTCTGTAGCGCATAATAATTAGGTTTATAATAACTTCTGTGACCTGTGATTATAACTGACAAACATAGATGACTTACTTCCATTCCATTCTCAATCCTATCATGTCTTGTTAAATTTGACATGCCTGCTCTTGCTAAAATAATGGAATTTCCACTTTTACTAGTAGAATGAACTTTTGAAAGTGTTTAATCATAGATGTTGTGCTCTGGAGGACCTTCAGAACTCAACTAATTTGAAAAGTTGATATTCTGAAGGTAAAATAGCAACTTAGTTATTAAAGGAAATTATCTCTACAGAAGGAGAAAAAGCTTTAAGTCTTTTCCTTCAGAATCTCAAGTGGTTAATGCATGATACTGCATGAATCAGAAGGATTCATTTGATTCCCAAGCTGACCTCCTCCAGAAAATTTAATTTCTCCATCTCAATCATATTATTTTTCTCTAATACAAAAAAGCACCAACCTGAATCTTATTCTGCCCCTTTTAAAATTAGTCACCCTTTTGTTACATTAATCTTTTAAAGTAAATGGAAGGATTAGTGTTTGAACACAATACAAAGCAAAGTCTGAATACAAAATAATTGTGGACACTGTCTGTGTTTTAGTATTTATTATACTGGGCTACAGATAAGTTTTTTACTTCATTTAATCTCTGATTTTGGTTTGGATCCCAAGGGTCAAGAATTAAAACAAGTATTCTGTTTATAGACTTAAAAGAGATCGGAGTTATGTTGTAATTACATCTCAGAATAGCAGATAAGATTTTATGCCTAACAAGTCTGATAGTGAATAGGATGCATATGGCTAATTCACTAATGATAATTCTAAAATATAAATGTCTACTTTAAGTGAAGACTGAGACAACTGAGGCTCTCATTCCTTCCAAAAAAGTAGTGGTTACCTTACATAAATCTCTCCAGAGGCAAACTGGAGCCAACACCAGAATCTTTTCTTTGATTTAGTCAGTTTTTAAGAAAATGGATCTAAACTGGAAAGCTAAAAACTAAGAAATATTTTGGAAGTTGTAAATGATACATTATGTCTTAGCACACCTTTGCAAATTCCAAATGATGGCCTTTATAATATAATGCTTAAAAAGAAGGAATTTTAAGAAGTAGGCACTATATGTTTTTGTTTTTCACCTCTTCTTTTGCAATTTTTAATACTGTTTGATACGAAATTACAGATTGTAAGATTTTTTCTATTTATATATTTGGGCTCAACTGTAAATGAAACTATTTATATGGTTTCTATCTGGTATATCAGTCCTTTACAATAGTCTATTTGATTTCATACTATTTTCCTCTTTCTTGTGTTAGGGAAGTGAGTACTTATTTCACCAGTTCCATTTTCACTATGATTTTAATAGATACTAAATATAGTGGCCTTATTAGAATTTTGAAAGTCTGCTCTTTTTGCTCAAGTGTGTTGTTATTTACAAGCTTGCAGAGCTTTCTGTAAATAAGTGGAAAAAAACATTTTCATCACAAACTGAATGAAATTCTGTTGAACTTCCCACAAATATGGTGAGCAGATCTTTTAAGGACATTAGCAGATCTTTGATCTGACGAAGAAAAATCACATAAAAAACTTTTGATTTCTTTCAATTTGTCTTCTGTATTTAGTCTATCAGGCTAAGTAGTGTTGTATTTTGTCTGTTAAAGAGCTACATTTCTGTTCCCTCCAATGTTGGAAAAAGCCTCTTCATTCAAATATGTCAGTTCACACTAGATTGTGCATTTAAACTAACAGCTACATCTGCTGGCATATCAGTTGTCACAATGCACACTACTTTAGTGATCAAAAAAAAAAAAAAAAAAAAAGAGGATTGTAGGAAAAATAGTCAGAAAGGTCAGGATATAATCACATGAGAAAAATTTCAATGTGAATTAATGAAATGATAGTGAATTGTGAGCTTACTCACAAAAGGTGTGTATTTTATAGTAAATTAGAAAAAAACAAAAAATGTATTCATTTGTCATCATTTGGTAGATCTATTTCCAAAGAATGAGTATTGTTAGCATAAATGATAATTTACAGGTGTACAGAAATTATAAACACTTCAACATTTTAATGAACTGCACTTGAAGTTGTTTGACTCTAAGACAGTTGAATATTATTCTTACTGATATATGCAACTTGAAGACAAGAAAGATATTAAAGAATGGCAATAGAATTGAACATTTCAGTTGGAAGGGATCTACAAAACTCATCTAGTTCAACTGCCTGACCACTTCAAGGCCAACCAAAAAATTAAAGCATATCAAGTTTGAAAGGCATTACCCAAATGCCTATTGAACACTGACAGGCAGGGACACTAAGCACCTCTCTAGGAAGCTTGTTCTAGTGTTTGACCATCCTCAGAGTAAATAATTTTTTCCTAGTATCCAGTCTGAAACTCCCATAGTGCAGTTTTGTTCTGTTCCCATGCATTCTCTCATCAGTTACCGGGGAGCTCTGTTCCTCTCTCTCTCCATTTCCCCATCTCAGGAAGTTGTAGAGATCATCTCTTAGCTCCCTGTTTTCTGGTGCCAGGAAACCTGCTGAGGATGAATTCCACTAGTGCATCTAGATCACTGATTAAAATGTTGATCAATGACAGCCCTAGTACTGAGTCATGGGGGACACCACTACTAACAGTCCACATGCCAGACATTGTCCCATTCACTGCAGCACATTGAGCTCTGCTGCTAAGCAAGATCATCACCCACAGTTGTGTGATAGAAGGATACCGTGAGGGATTGTAGGAGAGGCCATAAGAAAGCTAAAATGCAATCATAGAAGAAGATCAAATTAACTAAGGCAGGGCATTCTCTTCATGAACCCAGGTTGACTATGCTTGATTATATTGTTCTTTAACAGATTTCCAGTGGCACCCAGGATAATCTCCATTTGATTTCCAGGTACTGAGGTTAGACTGTCTTCACTGAAATGTAAAAAGTATGGTTCCTGCCAGTTCTATCAGTGAAGATGTCTGCATACGGCCTGCTGAAAAATCTTCTTTAAATATTAGAAAACACTTTAACAGAAGAAAGTAAGAAAGAAATTATGAGAACATTTTGAAGGCAATGTGAGACATTGAGTATTTCAGTCAGCAGACTACTAAGACATAAGTTAAACAGTAGAAATAGTAGATTCAAAAGTGACATAGATTACTCATTATTAAAAATTAACAAATAATACTATTTTCATTCATTTGCCCAATAGCATTCTGGAACAAGTACTAATAATACATCTTTCTTTTATCTAATTAGATTTGTGAAGTTGCTAGGCTGCCTTCTCGGAGCTCTTCAAAGGGCAATGTAAATTTAGGAAATCTATGAACATTTATTTCAGTCAAATATGCTTGAATTCATACATGATATTCTGAGCTATATTATGACTTGAAAAGCTGCTAGTACTCAGATAAATGATATCTTTTTATATAATGATGCACACTAGAGTCTTTCTAAGATAGATGGTGTATGAAATGGTCACTTTTGTGTATTGTTCCAAGCCCAGCACAATCTGTAAAACATTATTTATAAAAGGCTGTCCCTGAGTTACATCTAACTTGTTTATGTAAACAAATCACCATTACAAGCATGGTGAAGACAATCAACCATCATGACTATAGCCTCTCAGGGATAAGGGTGAGATCTGTGATCTTAATCACCTTGGTTGCTCTGTGTCCTCTGGCTAATTGTATTATGCTAGTTTCATCTCAGCCTACTAGTTTATTTCACAACTGCAGAAGGCAGTGGTGGGATAACTATTGTTTTCTTCCAGACTCGAGGGAAATAATAAATAGATAATTGTAGTCAAAGCCTTTCAGAAAATAAGTTTGTTTTTGATAGTAAAGTGAGGACATAGAATGGCAAGTGGCTGGGATGGTGGCATTCATTTCTAGAGGTGAGGAGTGGAAGTGTAAATGTCAGTGTGGGTGATATTTCTTTGTGCTGATGTTCGAAGCATGTAAAGTCTCCCAGTAAAAAAGGCATCACAAAAATATTCATCTTTGCCAAGACCTTTCACAATGAGGGAATGAAAGAAAGATCAGAAGCATTGGTCTCTCCAAAGAGATTACTTATTCCTTCATCAGAGGAATTCCTCTTCTGCCTCCCAAACTCTGTCAGTGCTGCACAATACGTACAGTTAGCAAGACATGCCTACCAACCCCCTTGCTCTGAATTACACACTTGCATATAAACTACTATCAAAAGTAATAGCTTGTAACTGCAAGTGTTCCCCCACCACAGCCAGAAGGGTTTTGGTAATGAAGCATTTTCTTCTACAGGTGTTTAATGGATACGTTGTGATGAAAGACAGGCAAACTAAAATATGGATTTTGTCTTAGTTTTCTGGAAAAAAAGTAGTTTGGAGGACTTGATTCTGCAGCTTTTTCTTATTTTCCTCCACATGAAGTAACATATGTCAACTTTTCTCAGTATCAGTTATCTCTCCAATTCAGTTGGGAGTGATCAAGAGACTTTTCTGAGGACTTCTCTTCCTGGATCCTTTTAGGAAAGGCAATTTGTTAACTTCATAGGTCTACATTTCAAGAACTCACAGGAATACTCCAAAGAAGTCTAGGATCTGTGTAAACAAGCTCCACTGATTATATTTGTTCCTTCATTTTACCATTGCTAAAGATGTTTTATCAGCATGATAACTTATAGAATAGTATGGTCAATTGATAAAAATCTGCTTTACATGAAATACTAAGGAATTAGCATATAAATAGCTTTTTATATTTAAATGCCCTGTGGGTGAATGTAATCCAATATCTCCCAGAAATCAAAATTCTGAACTGTCTCATTTAAAGTTTTCCTGCTAAAAATAAGGTGAAGGTGGACAGCTTTTGATTAGCACGACATTCCTTTCTGGAGAGTGCTTACAAAACCAACAAATCACAATTCAATTAAACTGTGCCCTGTATAGTACTCTCCCTGTATTCTTTGCAGTTTCTTTTTCCGGCATTCACACTTACCCTATTTTTTTCTTGATTCATTTGGCAAGACTTTGCATGTAAAGTCCCATGAGAGAGACAAATGAGAAGCATTTTAAAAACTTGATTGCAGATCTTGCCGCTTAAGATACAGGCATTATCCCATGCCTGCCATTATGTCAGCTGGCTCTTTAACAATGACATAAAGAAGTAACAATTAGTCTGTATTTACATTTCTCTAGTGGCATTGTTTGCTCCCCTATAATTAAAGAATCTGCCAGCTTTTCAATTATAAACTCCTATTTTTAGGGCAGTTAGAAGTTAACACGTGAACTCGCATGAGGGCCTTTCAAGCAGTGAAGCCCCATCCACTGTGAGCATGGCTATGGAGATGACAACCTGATTAACTCCAGGAGGCTGCTGCCTGACCAGCCAAGCGCTTGGGAAGCTGTGATAGCTCCGGACCCTGATTTTAACCAAAGTGAGTTGCGCTTCTGCACATACTACAACCCTTTCACCTCTAGTGGCCACTCTTAGGTACAGCAGATAGGGTAGCATTGCATGTGCACTCTCAAGGTATATACACCTTCTTACTGCTCACAGTCTTCTCCAGCTTATACCCTTCCACCTTGAGCTGCAAACTATTCAATTTAAATTTGCAAGGCACATGAATGTGCACGTATACTTTCCTTGAATTAAGTATGCTATAACACATTCTTCTCAAAGAATGACCTTTGCAGCAGCTGTTTCTTTCCTATCCAGAAGAAGCCACAGCCTATAGATATGACTGAGTGAAGCCCCACTGCATGCTCTACAGGACTTTTCTTGGTTATATCTTGAAGATCTTTGATTTCCCAGTCATCTGACCAAAACTAGTTATCATGGCAGGCTCTGGGGTATCTTTCAGAGCTAACATGGAGTTACTCATAGACTGTATTAAAATTTATTTTAATCATTAATATTGGTTTTCAGAAAAAAAATAATATTTCTGAAATGTTGTAGGAAATAAATATTAATTAACATTTTTGAACGGTATGCTGGAAGATGTATCTATATGCTGACTCTCTAATGACAGGTAAAAGAGAAAGGTGGTATAACAATTCATATGAAATACTTCATAGCAAATACATAGAATATGCAGGGTTTGTTTTTTCAGCATCACAGAATAATTTGACAAAAGTATCCATGACAAAACTAATCTCTCCAGGGCAATTACTTTAATGGAACATGACCATTATGTACAAATTTTAAAACTAAATGAAATCATATCATTTGAATTAATGTCCTGAAAATGTTTAGGTGTCACAAAGTAAATCTAAGTGAAAAACCAGCAACCAAGGAGAGGTCCTAGGAAGTTTCCATCAAGATATTTTCTAAACTGAATCACATTCAGCATCTTGGTTGATTATCTGGAGGATATATGCTTTTCAGTGAGCAGGTGAGAAATGTATTTCCTAAATACTGTTAACACATGGGAGTGCAAGGAGCTTGTCTCCCAGGAACTCTCATTCTGAGTCATTCTCAAGGTTGTGCTGAAGTCCAGATATAGTGCTAGTGCTCACTGGAAAATAAATCAGAAGAGAACCAGTGATGGAATTCAGTCCTTCTTCTGCCAAAAGTATTTGAAATGACCTTAGTTGGGTGAAATGGAAGATGATGTAGGAGTGGATAGTGAGGTCTTGTCACCATCTGTGGTGGGATTCTGGTTCCTGTGGACAGGCAAAAGCAAGCAGAACTGGGTAGACACATCTCCCTCAGTATGTCTTTTTCTGTGGAAGGAATGATTGCAGAAAGAGAGAAAAAAAGTGAAGTAAATTTGTAAATTAATGGATTGCATACAATTTCTCTTTGTTTGGCTTCATTAGGCCGTTAGATACTGGGTCTGTGATGCACCCTGCATGAATTTCTTTAAATGGTTGCAAAGCATGACATACATCTCTAATCTCTGAGTCTATATTAATGCTTTTTTCACTAGGTATGTGCTGTGTGTACTGGGAGCACTCAAGCTTTGATTAAACTAAATTCAATCCCCGAGACTTTCTAATGAACTGTAAAAACTCACTCTAATTTACATTCAAACATCACTATGCTCTCCATACTGTAATTACATTAGTAATGATCTATCTGAAGGCTTCTTAAGTTTTATAGGACTTTTACTTGTAATTATAAAAATATGGAAAAGAGATAAGGGAGAGAAAAATGGGAATAAGAAAGGATGGAAATTAAAAAAAAAAAAAAGACATCTAGGAGAGAACAGAAGAGAATCTGAAAGGACAGCAAGAGCAGAGGGAGCTGCAGTAGCATTGCAATGTAATAAAATTCTAAAGCCTTGTCAAAACCACTTTCTTGCATAGGTAAATTAAAATATCAGAAAAAAAGCCAAAAAAATCATATTGTTTTATGAAAGTAACAACATTTCCATTTCAAATTCAGGTCATGAGGGAATAAATGTAGAGTGTTTTGTTTTCTTTTCTTTTCCACCCTGTTCTGTGAGCTTTATGAATGCTACCTTTTAGAATCTACAAGGATTTCAGTTTTAGCTGGATATAAAATTACCTCAATTTTAAGTCAAGCTCCTGGGATAGGTTTAAAATGCTAATCTGTTGTGGATTTTTTTCCTTACAGCTTTTGATGAACAATTTCTCATGCTCATTTCAATGAGAAGCAATGTCAAAGTGTTCAAAAAACAAGCGTTTCACTTCTAAACATATCCCTGGAGATATCACTGATATTTGAGCAATTTTTATTTTTGTAACTCTTTGTGGTTTTTAAATCAAAAATTGTATACAAATAGTAATAGCTATTATGGTATCTTGGCAGGTTAATATAGTATGTCACATCATATTTGTGTCATGTGGTACGACATAAATACACACAGAATTTCACTGTTATTTATTTATTTATTTTTTCTAGTGCTGTATGATGTTCATTGCACAGCAGAAACAGGGGTTAAATATTAACAAAATTGCCAGAATAGTAGCCTTTTCCAGATCGTTGTCAAGTAATAGGATAAAAATTCCATACACTGCATTAATTTTTATTTTTTCCCTTCTCCTCCAGAATGTTCTCTCTCCTTTCTTTATGTTTATTTAAACTTTATTTTGAAATAGATTTTCTTATTCTGTAGTTTTATCCAACTCAAGACTTTTCTGGAGTAGCTGTCTAAAAAAGCATTTTTCTGAATTAACATTTGGGGGTTGTTCTCCTGTAAACCCTTTGGAAGTGTGACATGAATACTGTCATAACAAACAGACAAACTAATTCTTTGAAAAGAAAAAAATATATCTTACTTTGATTTTTTTTCTTTTTTTTTTTCTTTTTTTTTTTTTCTGAGGGATTAAACAAATCATTCACAGATATTATTATTCTCTGAGTGGTTTGCCCTGTTAATTCCTATTACCATTTACCAGGAAACAAAGCAGCTCTTGAGGATCAACAGATCCTACTTCTTCAAATTCTTCATTGCATTTTCATTTTCTTAAACCTTGTAAGAGAAAAGGGTTTTTATTTTTATGACAGTAAGATCGGATAAGGAAAAACATTCAAAGTCTCAGCAGGGGTTTAAGGAGAAGTTGTCACAGACAAAGGAACTGACAAAGAAAATGAACATAGCTACAGAATTTTTGATGAATGAGAAGATGAACATACAAAATGGGAAGACAATGTAAATAATTAACAGTAATAACTTGTGTGTAAATAACATGTGGCTGAAATATAAAACAGGCTTGTACCTTCAGGCACTTACAATCTGTAAGGCAAAGGGCTGCAAATATTGGTAAATAAAAAGTTCAGAGAGAATGATTATCACCACATGATGTCTAGTTAGAAGCTGGCTTATTGAAAATACCATTATGTTTTCAGCTGCATTAAAAAAAAAAAAAATGAAAACTGAATAAACTGAGTACAAACGCTCAGTAAAAGATATGAGGGAGAGCACAATGTTAAAAGACCAGTCATAAACGTTTGCAGAAAAAAGGGAGTTGTTGATAGCTAAGGAAGGTAGTACCAGCACTGGGAGGTGGTTTGAGGAAAGACTGCCTGAGGAAACTATTTCATTTAGGATTTTTTTTTTTTTTTTTTTTATTTTATTATTTTTTTTTTGATTGTGGAAAGAGGAAATGAAATGCAGGAAAACTGAAAGCGCATTTTCAGAGAAAATTACTTGTTTGCTGTTCTGGTTAGAGAAGAAACCAGAGCAAGAGCTCACTGAAGGGCTGATGCAGCAATAGGACTGGAAGATTGTGCTTTGCTGCAAACAAATGGATGATCTTGAGTTAAAGAACAGATATCTGAAATAAGAGGTAGCAAAGGGTGAACAAGATTACCATTAATATCAGTAAGGAATGATTCTGGAAGCAGTGGCATTTATTCAGGTCTCTGTTACCTACATCTCTATTTACATCCAGTGTATCTTCTCTGAAAAGAATGAAAGTGCATGGGTAGAAGTGTCATTTTATAAAGGACTTCTATAAAAATCCTAATTTAGTTTTCTTTATGCTATAAGAAACTGAAGAATGCTATAATCTGAATAAAGAACTGGGAGGAATTAGTACCCCTTGTCATGAGGAGGTTGTTAGAAGCTAAGGAAGAAAAATGTTAAATTAATGTTGCACAGAGGTAAAATATTATTAATAATAATAATTTCAAAAAAATCCAGATTATGTTGCCTCTATGAATAATTAAGTGAAAAATGAAGAATGATAAGATTCTTCTGCTTTGAGTACACATTTCTGTTTCATATACAGTTTAAAAAGATGAAATTATTTTTAAGTATAAATAATAACAATTCCTAGTTGTTTTTCAATGACACTTTAACTTATTGTTGGGAATTTACCCGTCGAAGTCCTGAGAAGACTGCAGCAATAGATGCCTTTTCTTCAAATCTAATGAAGTCATTTACAGCAGTCTCTGCAATTGGCTTTGTTTCTTTACAGCACAACAGTATCCTTTTTATAGCTCTTACTATACATCATAACTCTGTAATGTCATGTGGAAGGATAAATGGCAACATGCACTTTCATTGAGGCCAAAATAAATAGTACTTACTGGCAGATGCATTTAGTGCATCCTTATTCTTATTTCTTTGGGAATAAGGAAAGATGAAACTCCTTGTCTAAACAATTAATAAATTATTTAAGAGAAGAGTAGCAAGAACATTATCCTAAAATCCACATACTAATAGAAATCAAATTTTTGTACAAATACAAATTAGTTTCAGAGACACCCATATTTCATGAACAAATATCAGTATAAAAAAACTACTGATATGTAGTTATTTGTGGTTTGAATAATAAGAGCAGAAAAATAATTTGAATTGGCAGCAATAACTTCTACCTTCAGCATGGGTGGATTTGGTAAAACATCAAAGTCCAGACTTATGATTGTCGGGAGATCGTAGAAGCATTGCTTAAGACACCAAGAACAGACTTAAAACAAGGCCTTAATTAAAGGATTTTTAAAAATAAAGCTCTTAATAGGTGAAATTGGGAGAAAAATAGATGTTCTATTGAAGTAAGTATGGGCCAAAGGCAAGTTGAGAAAAATACCCTGTTCTTCAGGTATTTGGAAGATTTTCCAATCTTTATCTACAGTAGTGGATACCACTCAAAAAGCTTATGACAGTAATGCTTTTGAAACTCCTGATTTTGTTCTTCACACTATAGAGAGCTAAGGGATGATATACTTCACATAAGAAGATAAATTCAATGCTTGAATTCAATCATTCAAGACTGAAGATAATGACTTTTTGTGGTCCTGTGGTCCAAAGTGCATGACTGAAATATGGGAACAAACAACAGAGGGAGAAAGACTACTGAAAAAAAAAAAAAAAAAAAAATCTAGATAAAGACCCTGCAAAAGTAGTTTGATTTTGAACCAAAAAATCACCCCAAAATCACCCTAGAGCTGGGTGATTTTGAGATTTAAGAGAAGAATATGTAATGGATTTTATGAAAGGTAGATTCCAGATCTCGAGTGTGATAGACATGACTGAGGATCCTCAGTGCTCTGTGTGCAGAAGACATTGCAAAACTGTATATTGGACTTGAAAATGAAGTTCTTAATAAGAAACTCAAACTGCATAGCAAAGGCAAAAATTGTATTTGCAAGAACTGTGATGGACTGTTTGTTGTAAAACATATGCTAGTATTGGTAGATGGAGTAAAATAGCACCTCAGCTCAGAGGAATTCTGCTCAGGAAGGATGGATGATTCTGCAATGCAGAGTATGTTTTTAAAGTATGTGGGACATAAACGTTCTAAAAAGGTTTGAAATGCATTGTTGTGTTAGAAGCTGTAGCATTACTAGCAAAAGAATAGTCAGAAATGCTAGGAGATAAATCAGTATGGCGATCTTCTGCCTACCAAACAAAAATATTAGTAGATGAAAGATAAGTATTCAGTTAAAAATTGTTTCAGCTTTAATAATACAAGTAAACATAGAAAAATAGTTCTTCTGGCTAGCTTTTTCATGATATTTCCCTTGTAGGTTATTCTATCCTAATGTTCTTCTTACACATGATTTTTTCAAAACAAGAGAAGTGACACTGCCATTATTTTTTAGAAAGGCAACCACTTAGAGGAAAAAAAAAAAAAAAAAAAAAAAAGCTTCAAAGAATACAACCTTAGGCTGCCTTAGATGGCAAAGACATATATGTAAACAATGTTAAACACAGAACTTTTCAGGTTTTCTACACTTTTAAACACTAAATCTTCTGAAACAACTATTTCCAGAATTCTTCTGAATAGAAGAGGCAGAGGTTTAGACTACTCATGAACAAGCTTTGTCCACTGGGATGCTTTAACAGAACAAAGTCCATGTGAGATTTTGGAGGGCATGGGCCACCCCAACCTGGATAATCACAAATTCGTTCTCGACAACAGCTTTCAAGATGCTTGCTCTAGTCAGTGTGGGCCTGTGCACATTACAATAGCCTACTCTAGCTATGCTTGTGTTAAGTACTTATGTGTTAGTTGAAATTTTTCAAAGTTAGTGCTTTTTCCCAAGCAGTGCTCTAAGCATGACTGTGAGTTAATTTAGTATCTTAAGTCATTAGCATAATAATGCTATATTATAAACGATAATATAATTTTTCATTTTAAATTCTAAATATTTTTTTACCTTTTTCTTCCTGTTTAATGGAGGGTTCCTGTGTGTTTAAAACTGTGTTTTGTAATGCTCAGTAATGAGAAACCTCTGGCAGACTCCTACCCTTTATTGTGAAAATAAGCTTACAAAAATCTTTGTTTCTTTTTAACGCTTAGGCAAGTATCTTTGCCAAGGCATGAAATGGAGTCAGGAAGACTTATTTCCCAGTAAGCTACAATACCATTGAGACTGACATTGTGTTTTAACTGCATATCTCAGGGCTGCTGGTGGGACAAATGGATCATGATGTGGTTTTTATGCTTTCTTTGTTGGTTTATGGATTTGTTCTTGAGCAAGGCAGCCCACATTCTAAGTCAAATTATCAGTCCAACTGAGAGCACCAAATATTTCTGAGAGACCAGGTTTGAATAAGATTCTAATATAATCTAGGTATAATAGCCCAGTCAGAACATATATTGCAAGCATCTTGCCTGTGAGATTTGATTTATAGATTCAAGCTAAAGAAAATTCTGCACATAATAAACTTTATATGTAATAAATAGTGTAATATTTGTGTAAATGAGTTTTTGCTAGCTACATTTTTACATCTCCATCTGTAGGTATTATGTGAATTCTTTGCCCTGTCTTAAAACTAATTAAAAAACCCTGCTGAAGTGGAGGAAGGTGTAGTTTAAACCAGAAAGACATTCTATCTTTATCTATACATCAATGACTGAATAGCAATCAGAAAGACATTGCATCTTTGGAGCTTATATATTACTATTGTATCTGTGTGACTAATTTGATATGACACACTCCTCATAAAAAGATTTGTCATTCTGTCAATTGCATTTCAGTTGCATTAAGTGATAATGCTGGTAAACTCTCTATTAATTGTTGGAAAGAGCATATGATAGTGTGTCTGAATTCTGGAAATACTGGCTAAACATTTTTTCATATCTTTACAGTGAGTTAAATGGACTGATAAGTATCTCTGATTTCAAAATTTCAGTTTCAGAAAGATTAAAAACATAGAGCTGTTCCATAAATTTTCAAGTATAATATAAGCTGGGTGCAAGATGACTTTTTGAAATGAAGACTTCAAACTGGGAAAACAATAATTTTAGTTACTGCATTTTGTAAATAGGCCATGCAAAAGACAAGCAAGTAGGAGACTGCTAGTTTAGTTGAAGCATATTTCAGATATTTTTTAACCAACCTTTTTCCTCTGAAAAAGTTCAAGGTAAAAATGATCTTTAAAGTAAACCTTATTCACATCATGCATTTCTACATAATTCAAATTTGAAACACTAACTATAATGAAGTGGCTGTTTTTTACTGTAATTGCTAATTCCAAATTATTCCATAACATTTAACTTTGGGTTGACCAAATAACTGAAAGTTAGCTTCACTAACTGTCTGAAAACAGGTTTTGCAGTATGGAGATTATGGCTGGAAAGATCTAAAATCTTTCATGGAGAAAAAGATACAGGAATGTACTGTTCCTTCATGATGCTTTTGCCAAAGAATTCTCTAGAACTTTTATACCAATTGCACAATATCAATACAAAAAAATATTCAAGTGAAAAAAATTGTTACATTGAATATAGGTATATTATTAGAGTATAATCAGGCAATAGGAGGAAATGATAGTACCCTCACAAGCTAACATACCTAGTGTCTAAAAAAATCCCTGAGGAACTGATTCAACAATATTTTTTCAAATAGTGTAAGATACTGCTGTCAGTTGATCTCATCAGAGCCAGATCAGTGATTAAAACTGCACTTAGATATGAAGGTTTCCTGCTGGCGGTATATTTTGTAGGAAAATTATTGTCTTTAGGAGCCATACTTGATGTGAATGCAATTGAAATTACAGCATAGTAAATGAAGCCCATGGCCCCAAGTAGGCAGAAATTAAGTAGGGAAAAGGAAGACAGGATACAAAATAGAGGCTTGGCTAGAAAGGGAGGTAAAATGCCCCTGTGACTTTGAAAGATAAGGGATCTACTCAGAATGTTAAAGAGTGTTCTAAATCCGCACACTTCAGAAAACTAGTAAAGGAGAATCTCCTTCTTCATGTCTGTGAATAACAGAAAGACCTATCTTGATGTATCAATCTGAGATTGATCAGGGACCTGTTTTTTAAACATTCATCTGTATACACCTTGCAATGATTTTGTTTATTCGACTCTGCAAAATTCAGGTGCCTTGGAAGGATAGAAAAGAAAAACAGACAAAGTCATTATTGGCAACGACAACTTACACAATTTACTACCAACAAAGCTTTGCTTTCTTAAAAACAAAACAAAACAAAACAAAACAGCTTATGAGCTTGAAAAATCTATGCATCATTTTATAACGTGGAATATGCCCACATTCAAAATAGTTTGTTCATAGTGAAAACAGCTGGATTATTTTGGGGAAAAAAGAAAAAAAGAGGCACCTTTCATGAAGTAGAGGAGAATATTTACCCTCTTGCTCAATTTCCATTCAACCATAGGGTTTTTACCATAGACACGCTCATGGTAGGAAGAGACCTTGATTGTGATACTATACTGCTTTGATATAACACAAGAGCTAGGAAGGTTTCTGCATTGTAAAATTTTAATGGCTTTTTACTGTCTGTCTTTTGCTCTCTCTTCCTTCTCTAGAAATTTTAACTATATTCCCTGATTTTACAGTGTTTTTGTATCTGACTTGAGATATTCAAGATTTCTTCTTGTGCTCACTTACTAATTGCAGTAACCATAAAAATCTCTTACTAACTGCAAATTAGCTATCATTGTACTCAGTTGTTAGAAATTACTGAAGCATTACTCAATTTATGAGATCTGCAAGGATATAAACTTAAATACTTTAAAGAAGTCGTAACCAGTCCAGTAGCATTCATCATAACATGTGCTCATGAGATGGCTTATTACACCACCTGTTACATTTATTCTCTTCCTATAAATCTACGTAACTAATTATTGTATCTTTAAACTGTGACATATACCATTTCATAGCAGCCCATTTACACACTTCCAAAAGCATAAATGCTGTAGATCTGGATTTATGATTTATAACTACATTCATAGCAATGATGGGATAATGACTCAATTTAAAGTCACCTATTGAAACAAAAACTGACATGTTTCATATGGCAAAATTTTGTCTTGACAACACAAGCTGCCTGGCAAAATGATGAATTGTTACTCTGTAAGAAGCAGAATTATAACCTAGAGTTCACTGCCCACAGTTTAATTAGGCAGTCAGAGATCCATCAGTGAACTTGGACTCTGATTCTGTGGAAAGAAATATATGTCAGATAATATATCAGGTCACTGGTGGGTGGGTGTTTGGGTTTATTTTTTTTAACCTACTCTATAGGTAAAAGACTGATTCATAAAATTTGGATGGATTTAGTACAATGCATCGAAGAGAAATAGATAAAAAGATTAGTAGAAATATTCCTATCTGCCTTAATGACTACACAAAAAAGACAAAAACTTCCCTGTTATAAGAATTTGCATTAGGGGGACAAAACTGCTTGAAATAGTAGAAGAAATAGTAGAAGAATAGTAGAAGAAATAGTAAATTAGCAAACACATCATATATTGAAATGGAGTCTGGATTGCTGAGTTGTTACATGATTTGTTTTAATAATGCAGAGATGTTATACAGTTGGGTTAGCTCAGCTCCTCTTAGCGGGAACAGTGTGTGCAATGCATTCTTCAGATAGTACAGTTCAAAGGCCAGTGCCAGATGAAATCAGAGTATTTACATTCTTTTACAAAAGATTTAAAGGAAATCTTAAGATTTCATGAGTTGGAAATTCAATAGACTTCTTACCTCTACTTATCTCTACTTAGAAACTTCTGTTCTGGGAATTCATGGCATGAAATTTGGTGCCTGTTCTAGGTTACTGTAGTGTTCCTCAACTCTCTTTATCAGATAGTTTACAGTTGTTTCTGATCTCTATTGTCCTTTTGAAAGTAGTCTACTCACCAAGTTCCTCCATGCTCAGCTGGTAGGACAGACAACTCATTTGGCTCCTTCTAGGGAATGATTTACTTCTTCTAGATACTTAGTGATGTTGCATCTTTGTTACAAATAAAATGATGCATCTCTCTGCCAATCCTTCTGACTATTTCAGTTTCATGTTGTTCATCTGAAGACTGTTCTGGTGCCTTATTTTTTGGTGACAAAAATCATGGAGGGAAGGCAGTGGTATGACAGTTTATGAGCAGAAGACCATGGATGGCAAGTCTGGCTCAGCTCCAGTGCAGCTAGCTGCTTGATGTAGCACACTATAGTGATCTGATTTGATGGCAATCTTTGTTAAATAGAAGATTTTCTTGCTTGCCATTTTGAGTAGAGCTGGCTAAAATTTTCTCAGATTGAGTATTTTTCAGTTAGAAACTGCTGAACCATTTAAAGTGATATGTTATGTGGAAACATAGCAATTTCAAAAGAATTTAATCAAAAAATAAGAATGTTCCATTTTAACTTTTCAGAGTGGAGCAGTAGAATTTTCAGTTTTAGAAAACACTTTCTTTGCAATTTTATTAACTCTGTATGAAATACTAGGGCTGAGGTTCCTTGGCTTGAAGGTAAAAAAACCTGTAACTGCCATGTAGTGTTTTGTTTGCTAGCAATGAGTTTTTTGCATATTTGAATATTTTATTTCATAAAAAAATATATGCTTTTTTTTCCCATTTAAAAATTTCACAATTACTCTTCAAACAGAAAATAAGTTTCAATTTTTATTTTTTTTTTTTTAATTCTTAGCTCTGTAATTAACTTGAAAATACTGTTTAAATAGATTTTTGCCTTTATTATTTACATATTTTATGTTTCTCAGTGTGTTCAATGAATGAGTTTAGTTCAAGGGATGCTTTCATGACTCATTTTGTATACTTTCCCCTTTGTTCGTGAACTACAAAATGTTTTTTGATTAATCTCCAAAGTTCAGCATCTTAAACATAAGAGACTCACAGTAGTTTCACTCCAGAAGTTTAAGGTTTATTTTCATTTCCATGAGGCAGGGTCTCTCCTCATGAGAACCCTCCTGCTGAAGCCCCATTGTACTTTAACTGTAATCCTGTTGGTGAAATGCTTTTAGAGGTGATACACTTAGTGTGGCTGCATGTTAAAAGTACTTATCCCACAAATAGAAAAATTAGGAGTATATCTAAAGAAAACAGAAGGGAATGTTCAGCTTTTTGAGCACAGACAACGGGCTCAATTATGATGCTACAGCAGAAGTCATTGCAAAGTCAGCATTTGCTACACTACTGTGTTCCAAACAGTAAAATAGCTGACTACATGGTAAACAGTACATATAAACTGTAGGACAGTCTTTCCATTGTATGAAGATCTGGAAGGGCAACAATAGTTATTTCTTCTCTCTTGGATGAGGAAAAAGATGTAATATAAGCTACAGAGTCTTCTTACTTCCCTCCCTTGGACTAACATATTGCTCCAAGGACATTAGAGAGATGGGCTCCATGAGCCATTATATCAATTGCCAGGCATGCTGTGGAGGAATTGAATGCATCATTTGCTTACTTCTGGCACTTATTTGGATGTCTGGAGAGGAACTGTACCATTCTTAGTTTTCTCAGGGAAACTATAGTTCTGTTACTCTTTTAGTAGTACTCTTGACTTCAATGTTATGAAAACTAATAATTAAGAGACTCTCAAAATTATGCCATGTCAAATGCAGTCATTTCTATTAATCTAAGAATTTTCAAAGATGGTTCTGGTTTTGGTTATAACGACAAGATTTTTTCCATCTGTTTTTACTTCCAGCCAAGTATAGCTGGCAACAGGAAACATCCTTATTAACCACAATTTCCAATGAAGGATTTTCATTGATCTGTGAGGTAATTTTAACTTTGATTGACAGAGAATGGCATATTTAATCTATTCCCCAAGCATCTCTACATAATCTGTATAATCATTTGTCATACTTTCTTTTATTGAATACACTAATAATAAGAATAGAATAGATACATTTAGCTTAAGATTTCTTTTCAAAAATGATAGTTCTTAGCCTTTCTGCTCTCTTTAAAATGTCCTGCCATTTCCTGATTCTTTTTAAACAAATCACCGCACTATATTGTGCCATTGCTTTTTGTTCATGTCTGAAAAAATTACTTGATGGACTTTCAATTTTCCTGGTACTTCTTAAAGGAAATACACTAAAATTGTCTTTAAAATAAAGGAAATGTTTAAAATGTTATTGTTCTTTCTTTTTGCAAATAATAAGAGAGAAAAAAAGTTAGCTGAAAGCATCACTACGCCAGTGTAGTCATGCTTAAATAATACTAAGTGTTGGATGAGACTCTACAAGATAACTGTGCAATTTTAAACTACGATAATGTGGTCTATGGTTTTGTATGTGTTTACAAGAACAGGTTCTAAAACTAAGGTGCTAGACCCTCAGTGATGATTGCACTTTAATTCCTATTAAGAAATGTGAATTTTCAATTTTTTTGTGTGTTTGTCTTCATAATTATTAGTAGAATATTTATAAAATAAGCTTTTGTTGCTGTTGTTTATGATAATTTGGCTGCATGATGCTTAGTCATGCAATCTACTCATGTAAGTCATATCATTTGCTCTGAGTTTGTATCAAATAAGAGACAATGCAGGTGTTGTTTGTTTGTTTTTTAAACAGTTTGAACCTAAGAAAAAATCCCAATATCAAATCATTAAACTGATTGCAAAGTTAACATCTTCTAAAGTGATATTTATTATCATATCCTTTAATCACTCTCAAATATATTTTGCCACTATCTTTTGTTGCATGATTATAACCCACACAATGAAACTCAATTAGGAAATTAGTGAGGCCACTCCCCTTCAATTTGATCTGCAGTGTGTCAAATTTATAGTGAATATTGTTTCACAGGCAAGTGGTGGATTAAAGTCCTTGGAAATGCAACTCAGCTAATGATGCTCAATTCAATGAGGGAGTTATAAGACACATTTTTAATTAATTTATTAAATGTACTAATATAGTGAAGTCCTAGATGTTAAAAAGTGAAATATGTTTAAATAATTATGTTTATTTTTATATATTTTGCTTTGCTTCAGTGTGAACTGACAACATAGCATGTCATTCATTATTATGGATATTGTTCTTTCAGTGTGCACTTGCAGCCCAGAAGGCCAATGGAATTCTGGTTTCCATTAGAAGATGGGTGCCCAGCAGGGTGAGGGAGGTGATTGTTCCTCTCTGTTTTGCCCTCATGAGGCCCCATCTAGAGTACAGCATCCAGGTTTGGGGCCTGTAGTATAGGAGGCTTGTTCAGCCTGGAAAAGAGAAGACTGCAGGGAGACCTCATTGCAGCCTTCCAGTATTTAAAGGGAGTTTATAAACATGACGGAAATCAACTTTTTACATGGGTAAATAGTGATATGACAAAAGGGAAGGCTTTTAAGCTAAAGAAAGGAAGATTTAAATTAGGTGTCAAGGCAAAGATTTTTACTGAGAGAGTGGTGAGGCACTGGAACAGCTGCCCAGAGAGGTTGTGGATGCCCCATCCCTGGAGGTGTTCAAGATCAGGATGCATGTGGCCCTGGACAATTTGTCCAGTACTTGATCTAGGGTCTGGCAAGCCTGCCTGTGTCAGAGGGGGCAGAAAGTGATGACTTTTGAGGTCCCTTGCAACCCAAGACACTCTATGATTCTACGGAATTAATTACTGGAGTTGGAGTACAAGCCAGATATTCATGGATAAAAGCAAATCCTTTATTATAATTAATATTTAGAAATGCTGACCTCAAAATATATTTTACAGTGATATTAGGAAGGAATAATTTACATAAAATTGACTAACAATAACATTGCATAAACTTATTTTAAGTACCGGGGCATATTTTTGAATAGAGATGACTAACAATGAATATAAATTGCTATATCAAGAGTAAAAAGTTTTCCTCACATCAAGTCATTTCTCATTTATTTGATAGGCAGCCTCATGTCAAAAAGTAACATCAAATACATACAATAATTAAGGTCTTTACTGTGGCTGTGCAATCTTTTCTTTGACAGGGATTTATTGAATAATATTAATATTCATCTTGTGTTGAATCATCATTGTAGTTTGAATGGTCCTGCCAGGCTAGAAGGTCCTCCACATGGCCTTCTTGATGTGCTGGAGATACCTCTGTAAAGTAGTAAGATGTAAATCAGTCAGGGAAGTAGAAGATACTTATCTATCTGAAATACAGGCAGATCTGATTAGGTTTTGCTTATTTTCCCTGCTCTGGACATCTCTTTACCAATAGAATGAACTTCTTCAGGTTGTGCTATATTTCTTCCTGCTTTTTGATCAAATATAGGAGAAAAAGGATTCTTCATAACTGATACTGAAAGGTAAGAAATGGCATTACATACCACATTTTGTACACACATGCATATGAAGAGATTTTGATGGTTCAGCTGAAGTTCAGCTGAATGAATCAATTACATGCAGAAATTCTTTGTGTTAGCTTATTGTCCATGACACAGGTCGATGAACTTCAGGACAATTATCCATTTCCTTATCTATATTTTATACATCCTTACCGTAAAGCACTAAGAAAATAATTTGGTTATACTGGAAGCAGGGAATGAGGGTGGGAAGAGGTTTGTGTGGGGTACCTTCCTCACAGCAGCCTTCATGATGAGGTTTGGTTAGAAAGCATGCAAGGAGGGTCTTTTCCTTCGTTAAAATGAAAAGGGAAAAAAATCTACGAATGAAAGGTGACTGGATACTTTGACAGTAAGGAAGTTCTAATCACTTTAGGTTGGGCCAGTTCTCCCTTTCTTATGACTATAATTGAGGAGCTACTGAAGTCTGAATTACATTAAAATTTGAGTACTCTTGCTGCATATGATGTGGAGTAAATAATATGCTAGTCAGTGATTTTTACAGACATTGTTTTCTCATTTATTTGTAGTATTTGTTCAGGCTTTTGGACTGATTCTTTACGACGCTTTTGATACTTCTTCATAGAGTTTCTCCTGGAGAACAAAATCTTCAAAGTCTGCGCAATCTCATTACTTTGAGGTGAAAATATTACTGTCATAGCATGTCAGGGTGAATCAGGACCTGTACAGAAAGAACTGGACAGCTGAATCAGGTAAACTTGTTATGAATTAAACAGTCTTCAGTTGCCATATAATTGTTGTTTTTAGGAGATGACTTTCCTCACCAATAGTTCTGAATTTGTTTCTAAACTGGTATGAATGGTATTGTTTTGGAAATCCAGCTAATAGTAAACATCTATTCAGGCCACAGTGCATTTTCCAGAACTTTACTGTGCTTTCAAGACTCCTCAGTTGGTTGAACTTATGCCATAAATTAGTAACTGGAGGCATTCATGCTTGTACCACAGTCACTGTGAATAATTGGTAGTACTTAAAAGTTTTGATGATTTATTATCTGGGCGGGCAATATAGAATACCATATTATTTTTTTTTAGGCAAAAATTTATTTAAAGACTGAAATTCATCTGGATATTCAAAATGATAAATTCAGTGCAGAAATATCCTCACAGAGCATTATTTGTCTTTCTCTTTGTCAAGTATGCTATCGTATTGTAAAAGCATTGTCTTTCCAGTAGCAGAAGTCACTGAGTAAACACTATGATAATAATATAATCTTATACTAACTTCCCTTGTATACTAACTTCAGAGTGCAATTAGATATTTGGAGGGGTTAAGGTTCAAACAGGCTATGGTGCTCTCTAGCTGACTTTTCAAAATCAGTATGCCATTTGATGTGCATTATTTTTTCTTATTGTTTCCCTTATCTGAAAAAATGTATGTTCAGATACGATTGCTCTGCAATTACTCTTCAAGGAAGAAAGATTGCTTCCACTCTTAATGCAATAATCACCAACTCTTTGGAACCCACAAAAACTGCTGTTATTAATCTTTGTCTTTCTCGTTAGCAGTTTAAACACTAACTTGACCTGTTAAACAGAGCTGACTGTTCAATAATACCCAATAAAAATGATGTTATTTTGGGAAACTAAAGTACTGCTTAGTGATGTTAGGATTTGCCTGAGCAGTATCTCTCACAACTTCAGTCTAATCCCACTGCAGTAGCTAGCTATAGGAATGGTCTCCCTATATGTTTTTTTTAATACATGCCTTGCACATAAATGTTTCTGGAGATGAATCAGAGTAATTTTCTG
Source organism: Phasianus colchicus (assembly GCF_987193195.1). Lineage (NCBI taxonomy): Eukaryota > Metazoa > Chordata > Aves > Galliformes > Phasianidae > Phasianus > Phasianus colchicus. The sequence continues at coordinate 14,264,959 of NC_143439.1, read as the reverse complement.
GGCATTGTTTTCTTGAGTGTGACATTCTGATGTTACACAGAAAAGTTGAGCTTATTTCATCTAAATATTCCTTCCTATATCTAAAAAAGCCTGTTTTGACTCACAGATATCCTGAGATGAAATGAATTTAAATTTTCTACTGATTTATTTTTTATTCACCAACTTGTCCAGAATTCTACAAGCAACAGTTAAAGACATTATCAAAACTACCACAATGTAAAAATACTTTAGTTGAAGCCCAAACATTATTTATACAATTATGTAAATTTCTTTACCTGATGAAAAAACTAATGATATTAACTTTAAAATAGAAAGTTTCTCGGTTAAAAAATGATAAAAGGAAGAATTGCTCTTCTCTGTCTGTGCTTCTACTTGAAAATTGTTATAGCAATCAGTTTCCCATATCTACCAGCCATCATGATTCTGACATGTTCTGAAGACAAAATATTTTTACATTACATTTTATTATTTCACAACTGTAGTACAAAATGAAGCTTGAAAAATGCCCTCCTAATGCTGTTTGATTTCATGTATTTAATTCATATTTCTTTATTTATGATACTTTCGTAGTTCAATTTTTTTTTTAATTTTTATTTGTTATTTTTTAATTCTACCACTTTCCAAAGCAAGCAAACCAATAGTGAGAAGGAGAGCTTTGTGTTTTCAGCTCTGATTTCTCAGAGAAGCAGAAACTAACTAACTAAGTAAATAAAGAAATAAAAGGCAGTTTCCATAATCAGGATAGTGTTTGCTTTGATGAAGAAACAGAGTTGACTTAGAAGCGATTAAAACAGATTTTGAAAGCAAACAAACTAAAGAAAAGCTAAATGTGTTCTCACTAGGTAGACTAGGTTCACTTTGTAAAAATACTTTTTAGCACAAGGAAAGTGCAGAGAAACTGTGTTTTAACTAAAGCCTTGCCACTTACCTAGGAAAAAGTATCTTTTTCATGAAAGATGATTTCATGATCTGAAGATACATCCACGTTAAAAGTAATCTAGATCAACAATATAGATGTTTTGCTTCTGTTTACAGTCTTGATGCTTGGCTTAATCAATTGACAAAAGATCAGCCTTAATAAGCAACTTTTTGACAGGAAACCACAGCAATTTACTGAGTGCAAGTCAAGATTATGTTTATAGAAAAACACAGAACAATAAGAACTGTTTTAAAAGGGAATTTAAGAACCTCCACCACAACCAGTAATTTAGAACTGAACAGTATGAAAGTTTCACCCTGTGTCCCAGTTCTCATGAATTGTTTTAATAAATGTTTTTAGGAATCAGTAGCTACTTTTATAATAGCACATGACTAAAAGATAAAAAAATTATTTGCTTTGAATCTTTTTTTTACAAAGATTTTACCAAGGAACTTCAAGGTTGAGTATGCCTCTATAATAGCCATGATTAGAGTGCAGACACATATTTGACGATGAAGTTGCTAGGAGTAGGTGCTGAGATCGATGTTGATTGGCACTCTATATATGTCACAGGTGAATAGGCAGAAAGAGAGTTTAGGTAGGATCAGGGATTATCTGTAATAGCGATTAAATCTGTCAGTCTTGTCACAGAACTATTTCTCTCAGCTGTTGTTCCTCAGAAACCTGAAAGAGACAATGTGTGCAGCTCTGACAGTACCAGATAATTCATTCTCAATACTTCAATGGAAATTAAAGAAAAAAATAAAGAATTTCATAATGCATATGAAATATACATGCTAGTGCAGAGCTGTAAAAATACAGTACTCAAAAGGAAAAGAATGAGTTCAACGAAAATGTTTATTGAAGTAAATTTACTTAGTGAATATCAGAAAGAGCTTGCTTATGTTTATGAACTGAACAAAGGATCTCAATTTGAGCAGATCAAAGCTAATCAGATCAATGAGGCAGTCTGAGAATTGCTTATTGAGCTGAATCAGCTGCTCAAGTGAGCTTCTGTGTGGTATAGAATAAGAGCTACATGCTTCAGTAGAAGTCTCTCCAAAATCTCATGTAGTCAGCTTACTTCAAGAGAAGAGTCTGTATCTACAATCCGAAGACAGGGAAAGGAATTAGCTTAGTTGTTGGTAACAAATAGACTGTACCATTCGTATGGTCATCTAGAACAGATACTGGGTCATATTTTGGCATTGCAACTGGAAAATAACCTTTATCTAATCAATAATTGGTGTTTCAATATTTGACAAGGAACATAAGGCTCCTATATGTGGTTAAGTTGAACGAAGCCTTTATTAGAAAAACATCTGATATACTATTTCTTATTAATATAAAATAACTCTCATTATACGATAGTGACAATTATTCTTGTCTATTAGTGACTACTTTAAGTATGTGTCATATGTAAGAAACTTTCTGAAGATTGTCCTCACGAGAGAATGTTGCTATCTACATTTTGTTGTTTACCAAAAAGATTATATGATAAGCCCTTGTCACGGGCATAAACTGATCTAGTTAATTCCGTGACAGACCAAAACCATGACAGCCCTTTAGGTCAAAATCTGCAGACTGTGAACATTCTGGTTATATGTAGCAAGTATATAATTCAAAGAAAAAAAAAACAAAAACGATAATTTGTTTTGGTGTTAACCTACTTCTTAACTTCTTAGATGAATCTGAAGGGTTATGGATGATAAATAATTCCTGCTACATAAAGGTGTCACGTTGTTGTTATTGGGGAAGATAAAAAGTGCATGGTTTGTACGTAGATACGCACACAAAGATGGAAATGCATGTTATATGCATATTTTGAAGGAAGAGTAGTTGCTGGAAGGAGGATTCTGATGTTTGGTATGTATGCCTACAAAATCAGGAGAGAAAAACAGACAGAAAACAGATAACTGCATTGCTTATACCAAATTAACATAGCCGTGTTCTTTAATAGGCATATGGTTAAAATCATATTATCTATATAAACTGTTCACTGTTTTGCAGCAGGTGCAACAACTTATGGTTTAGTCTGACAAAAACGCACAAAGTTATTTCCAAGGCAAACATGATAGCAACAAACTATTGTATTCCTGTCCAGGTAGGATGTGGTGCTTCACGGAGGTCTGGTATCCCAATACTTATGCCCCTTCAGAAGTAACCTGGTAGACAGATGAGGAAACTGAGCTCTTTATTATCCTGTTGAAATATACATAGTCAAACGTAAAGCAGTGGGTCTTAAGAAATGAGATGTAAAGCAGTGAATACTGAGACTGTGCAGATAATTGCTGCTGTCATCTGAATTACCAGTTATACTCAGAGCTTTTAAGATTTTCATCCAGCACTTTAAATAGATCTTCCCTGCAAATGGGTGTCAAATGATGCTTAAGATACTGGAGCAACTTTGAGATTATCTCTCAGGTGGTGCTTTTTTTTTTTTTTTGCCTCAGTCAGGGTGAATTTGCCCATAAGAGCTAAGTAAAGGCTTAAGACTGAGTGACAACATGAATAGTAATACTTTTTGCAGACAACCGTTCCCTGTCAAGCACATTTGTTATCTATGTCAAGGTAATCTCTCATAAAATGCTCAAACTGTTTGGATGCCTCATTAAGACACCAACTATACACAAGGCACATTCTTCACCACATCGTTTTCCACTGGGAACCTGATGAGGTTTAACAAGAGCAAGTGTAGAGTCTTACACCTGGGGAGGAATAACCACATGCTTCAGTGCAGATTAGGGGATAACCTGCTGGAGAGGAACTCTGCAGAGAAGGACATGCAGGTTCTGGTGGACAACAGGTTGGCTATGAGCCAGAAGTGTGCCCTTGTGGGCAAGAAGGTCAATAGTATCCTGGGGTGCATTTTACCCAGCAGGTAAAGGGAGGTGATCCTCCCTCTCTACTCTGCTCTAGTGAGGCCACATTTAGAATATGGTGTCCAGTTATAGGCTCCCCAGTTTGAAAAAGACAGAGATCTCTTAGGAGTCCAGAGAAGGGCCATGATAATGATATTTAAGGGCCTGGAGCATCTCCCATATGAGGGAAGGCTGAGTAATTTTGGTCTATTCAGCCTGGAGAAAAGAAGACTGAGACTGTGGTTTATAGAATCTAACAGGAGGTGAGAGGCAAAAGGATGAGGCCAGGCTCTTCTTGGTAGTGCACAGCAATGGGACAAGAAATAATGGCCTAAAACTTGAACATAGGAAGTTCTGTGCTGCCTGTGTGACCTATTGCAGGGTACCTACAATTCTGTGATTCTGTGATTTCACTACACTCTGGACTTCTCTGTAGCTTGCTTCCCAGAGTTCTCTATATTTTCTTTAAGAGTATCCAGGAGAGTTGTGTCCATAATATTTATCAAAGTAAATCCATTATCAGGTACATGGATATAATCTTTTTCCCAAATTAATTATCTATGTTATATGCAGAATATTGTATTTAAATATATTAACGTTATATTGAAAATATTTTTATCCAGTGGCTCTTTTCATAATTATTGACTGAAAAAGGAAGAAAAAGAATACCCAATGAAACATGGTTAAAGATGCATGTGTATGTTCCAATTAAGATCTGTCAGGATATAATAACTGCTTATTAGCCAGTATGTGGATAAGGATCATGGATTTGCTCCAGTAAAATAGTGCTGGAAGATATAATATTCTATTTATTAACTTTTTTTCAAGATTTGCACAAGTAGGCATTTCCTATAGAATAGAAGGGAACAATTTGATTTCTGTAACTCTCGATTGGAACATGGCACTGACAGAAGGTGGGTGGGGAATAGACTTTACAGTTATTATGGATTTCAGAACTTCAGTTCCAGGACAGCTATTTAAAAAAATCCTGAAATTCCATGTGAAAGCTACCTTGGAAGGAGGACAACTCAATAGAACTCTGAGACTCTGTAGAACTTCCACTCCCAAGCGTAGTGTGCACATTTATAAAATTTCCTAATGAGTTATTAGATTAAAATTGATGTGGGAAATACAGTTCTTCAAATATTAAAACCTTTTTTTTTTTTTTTTTTTTTGCCTGAATTAACACAAATTGCAGAGCAAAAAGAATGAGGGAAGTTACTGTATTTCTACAAAGATATAGCACTTGGAAAGATTAATTACCTGAGAGAAATATTTCTAGGATTGTGTGCATGAATCATTCAAAATAAGCATTTCCTCCTTTAGGATCTTAAAAAAATGAAAATCCAGTTACAGGTGCAAACTCTGTTCCTCTCAGAAATTTCTGTACAAAACCTTGTAACTTTTTTCACTGAGTTGGATAGCTTTAAACCTATTTCTTTGACTGAACAAAATCCTACCAAAAAAAAAAAAAAAAAAAAAATCAGTCTGTTTCTGCATGTTCAAAGGAGCCTTTGCTAAGAGAGAATGTCATAAATGAGTCTTGTCTTAGAAGCTCTGAATATGATTTAAGCCTCTCTTTAGGCTGTATTTTTCACTAATGGAATTTCATATTAAGTTGGGTTAACTGGGATGGATCACACTTGACAATGTTCACCCTGCCAGTTCTGCTTGGTTATGAAATTTGGTTTGCTATGTGAAAGCAGTATTCTGTCATAAAATTATTACATTATTATGACTTTTTTTGTGAAATCATAAACTACTAGCAAAAATGTCAGGGACTTTGCAGAATGAAGAAATATATTTCATTTACAAAATCATTTTAAAAGACAGTGCTTTAATATTTAATGAACATTTTTTTTTTAAACAAGGAAACAACGTAGCTACATTCTTTGGGGTATATACTTACATTTACTTAGCCAAACTCTATCCCAAGGAAGAAAGAAATCATTCTATTTGGTGGAAAAAAAAAATCTAGTAGCTTACACATGATTGGTTCATTCAACACAGGTTAACCTTTTTTAGCAAGATGTATTATTTTTCAGATACCGAGAGTATTGTATTTATGTCATAAGCCACGTTACTTTACCAATTACCTTATAGAGTAGTGGAATATATTTCCCTAAGGTGTTGAAGAAAAGCTTCTCAGCAAGGCATCCACAGGGAAAAAAAACATATTTAGTACTATGGCCATAGTGGAGTCAACGGGTATGATACTGCAGTGTGAACTGCAATTCATTCGTTTCCTTAAGCCTCTAAAGCAGGCAGATCTTCAGTACCCATCTTCAGAGCTAAGTCAGTTTCATCTGAAATGCTAACTAACATCTAGTTCCGAAGTTTTAAATGCAAAGCCATGATGTTTATGGCCCTAATTCTTGAGACTGCTGCAGAGGCTGCATTTCCCTGGGTACTTTCAGTAGCAGAGGGCTGCTTTGTGGCTCTGGTGCTCTTTTCCCACAGAGTTGTAGAGAAGGAAGGAAGGTACACTTGTTATAAATAAACCAAATAATATTAACATAAAGATGCCTTTTAAAATCATCTCAGATACTGCAGAGTGTTTCCTGAGACCCTGAAAACACAGCAGTAGCTCCGTACAAATTTATGGATTTTTGAAGGAAAACTTGTAGATTGAGAAAGAGATGAAGTAACTTCAAAAACTTAATGTGCTGAGGGTTGACATCTTTACTTGTTCTGCTTTGTTCTTGCACTGTTACCATTAGTGGTGGTTATTGCTATTAGCAATTGGAATCCCTTTACAGAAAAACAAAAAAATCTGCTCAGTGTTCTACTTCCTTTCTCAGGCACACTGTTGCTCTAGCGGGTCAAGTTCAGCAAATGGTATTCCATACCTTTTCACTGTTTAGTGTAGAATCATCTCTCTTTTGCAGGCTTTTCTGTTTACTGCAGTGTCATCACTGGTGTCTGCAGAGCTTTTGGGCTAGCACAAATTTCAGATTACAGTGCAGTACCTGGCATTCAGTGCGTGGCATTCTTGGGAAGCAACATCTCAAACTGGTTTTTGCTGTTTAGCTAATATTTGGATAGAAGATTGTCCTTGAAGAAGCATGGCTATTTGCATCAATACACACTCATGTCCAGGTGAATGATTTTTCCCTCACATCCTAACATTTGTGACAGAAGGCTTGCTTGACCATCTTGTATATATTGGTTTATTTGGAAATCAATGAGAGTTTTAGTAAGCAAGGAGAGAAAATATTTTTAAAATACTTTTTTAAAGGACATTAGAGGGGAAAGACAGAAAGAGTAAGGGCTGTTCTTCCAGAGGCACAGCAGAGGCTGGAGGGGCTTCCTGTGGGGAAGAGCTGCAAGGGGGCCTCAGCCCACCTCATCTGCTGGCTGGCCCCAGGGGACAATGGAGTATGCAGCTAGCACTGGCAATGCTGGGGTGACAGAAGATGGATAATGAATACAGGAATTCCTGATGATCTTACAGATGGACCAGAGGTATCTTTATGGAGATATCAGCTGAATGAGACACGTGGGGATAATCTAACCATGTTTATTGCTTCTTCCGCTTAGAATCACAGAATTACAGAATCACCAAGTTTGGAAAAGACCTCCAAGATCATCCAATCCAACTGTCCACCTACCACCAGTATTTCCCCACTAAACCACGTCCCTTAGTACAACATCTAAACATTTCTCGAACACCTCCAGGGACAGTGAGTCCACCACCTCCCTGGGCAGCCTGCTCCAGCACCTGACCATTCTCTCAGAGAAGAAATATTTCCTAAAGTCCAACATGAATTTCCCCTCACACAACTTGAGGCAACTCGTACCTACTCTGACAGAATGATCTAGAGTTAGGAAAATCCAGATCTTTGTCTTGTCAAAAAAAGAAATTGACAAGAGTGTTACTTTCCATCTGTATCAGCATAAATCATAACTAATCCTATTAAAAGTATTCAGTTACCACAATGTATTTATTTAATAATTAAGCCCAATATTATTAGTGGCCTTATAGAGCAACTGAAAAAAACAAATAACTGTTCTAGATATTCCCTGACAGTAAGGGCACATGTATGAACCAAGTACACTTTATGCAATAAAATGCTGTAAAAATTTCACTTTCGTTTTACTGGGCTATTAAGTCCTCCATTTCCATTTTCTGTGGATGGATGGATGAATGGATAGCTTGCACTCTAGCATGTTGACATGCAAAAGTACTACACATCACAAATGTGAGGGATTTTTGTATGAGGACTTGTAGTGACAGGATGAGGAAATGGTTTTGAACCAGAAGAGGGTAGACTTAGACTAGACAGTGGGAAGAAATTCTTTACTTCGAGGGTCATAAAACTCTGGAACAGGTTGACCAGTGAGGTTGTGGATGCCCCCTCTCTGGGAGCAAGGCAGGCTGGATGGGGCTATGAGCAACCAAGTCTTGTGGAAGGTTACAGCCCCTACAGCAGGAGGGTTGGAACTAGATGATTTTAAAGGTCCCTTCCAACCCAAACCATTCTAAGACTCTATGAAATGTGCAGATACACCTGCACAGCTCTCTAAACACTTCAAGCAAACTATGAGCCAGCATCGATCCAGAACCCATGTAAGTGTGGCAGCATACTCCTGATTCACAGTAAATATAATCTGTGTTTACTAACCAAAAGATAGGGGCCTGCTGGTCTTTTTTTTTAAAGATAATTTATTCCGTTTTTTCTTTTCAAGGAATGTGTTGTTATACTTGAGAAAAAGAACCACCGGTTATTTTTCATAAGTCACATTACAAAGGCAGATCCTAACAGTGACTCTCTTGCTGCTTTCATTAAGCAAAGACAAATATAAGTACGAACACTGCCATGCTGGGACTCAGCAGCAGCACTCTGGAAAACATACAAATCCTATTTTAATCTCTGCTGTTCTAGTGTCATTTAGTTCATTTAATCAAATAGTAGAACTCTGGATACATAGCCCTACTCACAGCTATTATATTTGGCAAAATGCTACTACAGTCTGTTCAGAATTTTTTAAGCAGTTAAGCACACAAAGGGTATGTGAGAGGGCGTATACTAAAATGACTGCATAGATTAGAAAAGAATGTATCTCTACAAATTTTGAAATGCTTGTTAAACTTTTTATTTCTGTATTAATTAAAGACTTCCAGTGCCAGTTGTGCACCATTTTTAGATTAAAGTGCTCCTGTGATTGGAACCCCTCCATGAACAAATAAGTAGATGTAATGCTCACATGCAAGTTTATATTTATACACTATTTGTATATATAAAGATATATATAATAACTTCTGATCATTCTTTTCCTAATAATCTGCCATCAAATACTAATCTATTGGAAAGCATTTTTATAGGATATTTCTGCTCATAAGTCGCCTTCTCATGTTATATATACAAAGTAGTCTGAGTTTCTTTATAAAGGTATAAAGCTGGGAATATTTTTGCTAAGAATTTTGCTTCAGATATTTTAGAAGTACATTGCACATTAAACATTTTTGAAATGTACATAATTTGTTTGTATATCATACTGATCATACTGATAAGGAACTTTCCTTTTCCCTCTTTTTTTTTTTTTTTTCCTGCAGAATACAGAAGAATAAAGTGAGTGTATTACAATAACAAGCTGCTATATTATACACAAACACTGTAGGTTTCTTTCCAGACACATTCATGCCAGTACAATAGCAATGGATCTGGTTTATGTTTAGCAAACACACTAAGACATCTAGTCTTTTCTGCAATATATGTGATTTGTGTTTCATATTCAAAAGAACAGAAAAATGTTCAGTTGGTGAGCAGAGGCTCATGGTGCATTACATTTCATATGTAATGAAAAAGGGTGATCAAAAGGTGTTTTTATTCAAATAAAGTGGCGTTATTTATGAATACTAGACTTCTCATCTGTTTTTTTTGTTGTTGTTTTTGGCTTTTGTTTTGTTTGTTTGTTTTTTGTTTGTTTGTTTGTTTGTTTGTTTTTGTTTTTGTTTTGTTTTTCCCAAAGGTATCTCAGCTGGAAGATAAAGAAATGGGCTCATTCTGAGAAGCTAGTGCAGATAACAAAAATTGTATTAGCTATAAATATGCTGTGTACTTTGGTCTGGTCCTGTCATTAATTTTCAGCAATGGTGTCACAACGATTCTGAAGGCATGTTATCTTCCTTGCAATTAGTATTTCCTGAATGCTTTTTGAATTGATAAAAAATAGAACTAATAACATCTCCCTTCACTCACATAATACCTTGCATATACATTATCACCCTGGGGAACTGTAGTTTCATTGGTTACAACATTGTTTGCAATTCAAAAACTGCATTAAGGAGGTCTCTGCCAAAATGACATGAGTATGATCTGAACAGCACTGCATCACCTTCTAAGCAGCAGCAGATGCTTTATGTGGTTACCTTAAATACAGTGACACAGAGATTATCTAGGCATTTTTTCACTTCCCCACTGAAATTCATCTCCACATTTAATGCCTGAGAACTGAGGCTTTTGCCTTTTCCACAGTAGTTTTCTGCGTGTTCAAAATGCTGTAATGTTGCAGAGCCAGCATCAGTAGACATGTAAGTCTAAGGCCATCCACTCTCAAATTCTTCCTTCAGCACTTACAAACATACTGACATAGAAAAACAGTATTTTCCTGCTTTTATAACAGAAGCCTTCTCAGTATGAACATACTACTGCCATGAAATAGCATTTCCTGTTTCAAGTTTGGGTTTTTCTTCAGCTTCTTTTATTTCCACTCAGAACGCTGCATTTTCAAACATATTCAGAGTTGCTTGGGGTGCATTGAATTTCTCTTAACTACACTGTAAGAATAGAAAATTTGCTGTAATATGACTACAGTATTGTATATAGCAACACTTCCATCATTTGATTGTATCATTCCTTCAGCAGAGAACCAAATAGAAGGCCTTACATCATCATTTTTTGGATGTTATTACACTTTGAAAGCACAAAGACAACTGCCTGATGCTCTGTTCACCTTAAAGCACTGGAGAAAACTGCATTCACAAATGTAACATTGTATCATTATTTTATAAATTCAGTAGATATAAGAGAAAATAGAGAAACTGAATTTACATAGCTACTGGAAAATTTTTGCTTTGTACTACAGTTGAACACCAAATCTTTGAATATTAATCAAAACCTGGAAATAAAATCTTGACAAATTCACCACAGCCAGAGACCACTAATTTTACCAGGAAATTTAACTGAACTTTTTGCCTTGGGAGAAAAAGAAATTTATGCAGAAGGAAAAATACACATGTGTGTATCAAAATAGTCCAGACAAATTCTTGGAGATAGCATTTTCACATGATTTCAACACACAGCTTCTCTCCAATACCATATGAAATGATTATTTCTCTAACTCCATTTCTTCCTTCTTCAGACCTGTTCTATTCATGAAACATAATAAATTGGTAAATGGAAGAAAAGAAATAAGTAAATAACACGCCTGCTCACTATTATCTCCTATTACCTCCAATAAAATATTTTATTACGACAATGGAAGAAAGCACGGTAGCTTGTGTTGTTTCCCTTTTGATTTTGATTTAATTAAATGCAAATAACTGCCTATTAAGGAATGGTGTTAGCAGCCTTTTTGAAAATAAGTACGGGCTGTTAATAAAATCTGATTCCACATTTTAAAACAAAAGGAGCATCATATTGTTCTTATTTAATGCTTCCAGAAAATTCCTAACTAAAACTATGGGGGAATAAAATCCTTTTCACATTTTTCATTTGACTCACAGTTTTGATTATCTGGTATTGACCTAAATTAACTTAAACACAAAACATATTTGAGAAAAATTTGTGGAGCCTTGCTTTTCTGCAGTGAGTTTTAATAACAATCTATAGATCTTATTTTGTGCTTCTAATTACAGTGTGTATGTCATGCAGCTCACGTAGATGAGGTCTTAGTTTTATGCATCCTAACTCCCTGTTTTTCACTTCTTCCACACTGTTCATTTTCTCCTCTGAACTTAGATTTTCCCTTACAAATCAGTATATAAAATCTCCATTACGTCGATGCAGTTATCTTAATGGATAGAAAAATTACTGAAGCATAAAGGTGGACCCTGCAGAGACTGCAGTGATTTGGGACTCCTTCAGCTTTTTTGCAGCTACACATGCACACTGTCTTGTCCCTGCTGTGACAGTCTGCTTCCACATGGTAAAATCACGATTCATGCTGCTAAGAACAGTTAGGAAAGCAAGCTACTGAAGCTACTCCACAGGAGAACCAGCAAGGATATTTTCACAGAAACTAGCCACTCAGAACTGCTAATTTCATTTTGCAGTTTGTGGTCTTCTTAAATGGTCAAGAGAAAAGCTGAAATAAATAAAGACATAGTAAAAATGCTACGCTGTGCTGTACCTTCTCTATCCTGTGGCAGACAAAATTAGGCAGCACCAGCATCCCCCAGTCCCTCCTCTTTCATGTCCAATACTCCTTTTTGTCATTGATTCCATACAAAACACATTTTCTGAACTAGTTTTTTTACACTGAATATGAGATGTCATTACATAATTTGTCAAAGAAAGAACAAAACTGTGACAGGTGAGGCTTTTAGCAATTTGCAGAGACAGTAGGAGCATGTTTTGTTAAAATATTTGGTACTGAGGAAGGCATACGTTTTCACTTTTCTTTTTCCATAACAGCAGAAAGTCAGGGGACCGATTTTGGAAGATGAATTTTAACAATTAGCCATCCACCACATCCCAAGTCCTGCCTCATTGTCATGAAGCTAACTGGTCTCAAGGTCTTGCCGAAGTGGTCACAGCTCACTTCATATTTCTCAGTAGGCATTAAAACAAAGCTGCTTACAACAGTTTGATAGAAGCGATTTTCTTTTAATTTTATTGTATGAGAAATATGTGGCTTTATTATTTTCATGAATACCTCTTGCCTAGAGGAAATACAACTATCAATCAAATCTAGAAAAAATGGAATTATTTATCATGGATAAAACATCTAACAAAACCTAAAGAAAGTGAAAGACAAAAAAGTATCAGCATGACCATTAAATACAGGTATTTTTTCTTAAGAAAAGAGAGGCATATGACAAATTACGTGAAGGAGCACATGGAGAAGTATGTGGTCCTTTGACTTCCAAGTTCTTAAAAAATGCAGTCTTGAGTTAATGTAAGATCTTCGTTATTCTGCTAATATTGTCTCATTTCTTGAAAGAAAGCTTTTCTTCAGAAGAGTGAGATTAAGGATGCAACCAAAAAACAATGAAAAAAAAAGACTACGTATTTTTATAATGTACTGCCAATGATTGATTTTCATTTTTAGAATACTCGTAACATTATGAATTACTGGACTACGCAGTACAGACTCCTAGTAAGGCAGACACTGAGTCCTATTTGAAAACTGAAAATAGAATCTGAAGCCTGATCAATGCCCAAAAACAATAATATAGATATTGCTACTTGTGATAGAACAAGACTTCATTCAACAATCCAAACTGTGTGCCACTCCTTTCTGTTCAGAACAAGCATTATCCATGCAATACTGTTTGTTGTACAGGTATATTTTATTCTTAGCATTAGACTTATTTGAAGAATCAAATGTATGCAAATGTCCTCAGTAGTGGAGCAGTAGTGGAAATGCTATGTCACAGCTTGAGCCAGTCATTGAACACCTGGTAGGAAGGCAGGGTTAACCCAGGGGAGCTCAGGTGCACCATAATGGAAAGGGATTATCTTTAACCTGCACAATCATTGTTTCATGCTGTGAAAGGGTGCGGTGTAGTAGAAATGCTAAGTCATATCTAGAACATGGTAGCACCTGGTAGGAAGGTAGGGCCAAGCCAGGGGAGCACAGGTGCAAGCAACACACCTGAATGACTGGAAGCCAGGACCCCACCCTCCCAGACATCATTTAAGGGTTGGTAGTGGAGTTGAGAGCTTTTCATCTGTACATCTCTGTCTAACCTGTGGTCCTCATGGGCCTTTTGAAGGTAAGCAGTTTCTTTCTCTGATTTCTGTGCCTACTGCTATCACATTTACAGAAATCCTCATGCGCTGTAGCTTAAGACTTTGCTGCTCTGCTATCTTGTTTTGCTTTCTATTACATTATAAAAGATAATGGACTAGATGATCTTAGTGGTCTTCTTCATCCTTAATGATTCTTTGATTCTATGACCAGTAACTAGATTGACCACTGGCCCTGGAAGCACAAGAGGAAATACCTGGTAGAAAAAAAAATGATCAGAATGTAAGAAACAAATTTCTTCCTCTAATATGAGAAATATGAATGTCTTCTTGTTCTTATTTTCCTTTAGGTCCATTAGGTCTAATTTTTTCCTCAGTATAATGGTTGTAATAATTATTCTGTAATACACAATATCTGGGTGGGGGGTGGGGAAGAAAGCAGCAAATAGAAAAGAAACAAGCAGCTCTGGCATAATCTTCTTATGTTAAGAATGTTTGGTGCTCTATCTGAAAGTTGTGAATAAAAACTTTTGCATGAGAAATAACGTATTTCAGTAAACAGCATTGCAGAAACTACAATAAAATTGTAGAGCAGCTGTGCATGGCAAAAAGCCACTTACAACTAGCTGACATAGCCACCTGATTTTCAAATTAAATGATGACTTATCTAGAAGGTCATTAGAAGGTGCAAAAAAGAGAACCTTACGAAGCTTACTGTGTAGACAAATAGAAGTTAGAATAGAAAATCATGTGTGTTTTTAGATGGAGATCTGTATTCGATAGAAAAAAAAAAAAGAGTAGTTTTCTTCTGTAGTTACATTGACTTATTTCAGAAGACTAGATTTAATGAAGACAATGGTCCTCCTTCTTGTAGCTAACCTGTCTCAAGTGATTCCAAACCTAACTGATATTCATACAAGATGGGATTTGCAAGGACAGTTAGGCCAAGCTAAAATTTCAACTTAATTCTTTCACTTGCTCACACTAACATCCCTTTTACTGCCTATAGAATTATCACAATTGCAGCAGCAGCACAGCCAGGTCATGCACACTTCTGAAAACCTTTCCATTCTTGTTTTCCTTCCATCCTTTTACCTTAATTTTCTGTGTTCCCTTAATTTAAATTTCATCTTACAACATTTCTGCAGTGTCTGTGGCATTAATAAAATTACTTTCAGTTAGAACAAAACTCCAAGAAGCCACACCACAGAAACAAAGGTTCCTTCCCATTTCACTTGTAGGGGAAAATTTTATTTAAAAAAAAAAAAATCATTTTTCTGTGTATTGATGCAAGTCATTATTTGTTCTGTTTACAAATGAAATCAAATATCGCTGAGAAGTTAGAAAAATCCATCTTCAAATGTATCTATTAAAGCTATAAATTACTAAGACATGTTTGAAAGTGAAGTGCTGCACCCTAAAGGTTATTTATCTACAGGAGAGAGGAAAGCATGCTGTGTGTTTATGCTAGACTGGTGAATGAAGGCTGCACAGATGATAAATCCTTAGTTCCAGATACAAAGTACTCAAAGCTGTAGTCCTCAAAAACAAGAAGAGTTTACAAAAGGCTAATCTAACTGGGAGTAGACCCAGTAGGAATGTGTTAATCTGCAGATGTGGACTCAGATAGAATGAAATAAGGAGAAATCAGTAAAGAAAACAAGCCACTTATAATACACTGTGGGGAGGAAAAAAAAGTCACTAAAACAATAACTTTCGGAAACCTTGTATCCACAGAAAACTTCTGGACCTAATGCAATTCAAATCTGTCAGAAAATATTGATGAAAAAGTGCTTTTACAATTGTAAATAAAATGTGAATATGGAACCTCATCCTAAATTCAATTTTTCCAGGAAGGAAATAAGGCTTGCTTTTTTTTTTTTTCCTTCCACACTATGTTATTTAGTTAGCTGATTTAATTAGGCTGTTGTTGGTAAACAAAATTACTTCATAATGAAGTCCCCATAATAATCACTGATAAATGTACAAAGACTGTTGCTGTGCTTAGATGTTCCACTTGTAATAGCTTATTAAAGACACCTGTAAGAGTCTAGTATGATAAAAACCATCTTCCCAGAAGAGAAATATGATCAAAGCAATTGCCAGATGGCATAAGGCCAGCCTTTCATGTACTACACAAGGGATTCTTTCAGCTTTGTCTTGAAAGACCCTCTGATGCTCCATTCCATATTGTACTCCAACTCTGCACAGCGAACGGTTAATAGAGTGTGCCTTTAGAATATGGGCACAACATAGATTAACAAAATAAAAATAAATTTTCATTAAAAAGTGTTCTCTTTTTAACATATTAAAGTAATAACAGAACTTATGCCTTGCCTTGACACTAGTACACTCAAGCAGCTACTCAACACAGTGAATGATAAGCCTCAGAGAAAACTTCCAATCAGACATATTAAATCAAACATCTAACACAGGCTGGTAAGTACATGCACTATAATACATTCACTATCAATCTATATAACTAAATGCTCATTTCTGAGTGGGCAGCATGAAGATGGATTATTTTTAGACAAATACTGCTGATGAGAATAACTTTGTATTTGAATATTAATTCAGTTTCCACAGTACAGCTTTCAGAAAGGACTGGATAATTCAAGCAGCACTAAGGGTCAAACTAAGTAAAGTAGAAGGATGGCTCAGAATATGAGAATGAGGACTTAAGTAAACTTAACTAGTAGAATTTTTCTGTGTGATTCAAGAAATAACTTAGCATTTTGGTCTAAACACGCTTGAAATAAGATGCCAGAATTGCATAAAAACTGTAGAAAGGCAGTCAGTTCTCAAGTGTCTGCAAGTAAGCTCAGTTAACCTTTAAGCTTATGGTCGAACAACTCAGGAGCTGGTGAGTTTTCAGCATGAAGGAAAAAAAATAAAGCAAGAATAGGAATCAAGTTAGAAAATATCTTCTGTGGGCTGAAGCAATAGGAAGTATGTTTACCTGCCAGCACTCAGTACAGACTCAGTACAAGACACTGAAGTGGGTTGCTGTACAAGTAAAGCTACAAACACTATTAATGAGAAAACTTTCACTTCCTTGCTAGCATACTTCAGTTTATTTAAACACTGTTGATAGGTAAGGTTAAAAATGATCTCAATACAGAAATACAAAAGTGTTCAATATTGTCAGTACTCTAGACTACAGTTAGCAGCATTTGAACTGCTCACGCAGAATGTTCTAGTGCCATTTTTAGAGGGCTAGTTTAGTTTGCACTGAAAAAGAAGGACAGTATGAGAAAAAACCAGTTCTTTTAAATCCATGTATGTTGTCAGACAGCACAGTTATAAAATTTTCTTCAGGTACATTCAGGGAAGTGAGATGCATACAGCTACAAGGGCTGATCTTGTGATTAAAATAAATGTGAATGAGACTTAAGTAGCATCCATCGGAACATATAAGAAGAAATTCCTGGTTTGATAAAAAATAGAATCAATATCATAGAACACATCTCCCGTTACCAATACAAGATTGAGTGCAGCCTAGCAGAAGAAGAGCTGGGGGTACTGGTGGATGGAAAGCTGGGCATGAGCCAGCAATGTGTCCTCACAGCCTAGATAAAGTCAACTTTATCCTTGGCTGCATCGAAAGAAGTGTGGACAGCAGGTCAAGGGAGGTGATCCTGCCCCTCTACTCTGCACTGGTGGGGCCTCAGTACAGGAGAGACATAGATCTGCTGAAGAGCATCCAGAGAAGGGCCACAAAAGTGATCCAGAGGATGGAACACCTCTCCTACAAGGACAAGCTGAGAGAGCTGGAGTTTTTCAGTTTGGTGAAAAGAAGGCATCAATGTGACCTGATAGCTGCTTTTCAGTATTTAAAGGGGAGCTACAGGGAAGAAAGGGACAGACTCTTTAGCAGGGTCTGTGGGGAGATAATTTCAAGTTCAAAGAGGGTAGATTTAGGTTAGATATGAGGAAAAAGTCTTTTACAATGAGGGTGGTGAGACACTGGAACAGGTTGCCTATTGGTGTGGTGGATTCCCCCTCCTTGAAGACTTTCAAAGTGAGGCTGGATCAGGTGCTGGGCAACCTGATTTAGCTGTGGTTTCCTTGCTGATTCCAGTGGAGTTGGACTAGATGGCCTTCAGTTGTCCCTTCCAACTCTAAGGATTCTATGATTCTAGGTATACATTTAGGATATGAGAAGACCATCAATTTTAGTCCATTCCCTGCCTATGACAAGTCCTTTATAATGTGATCCTTTCCATAAGACAATTAAACACCTTCCTAAGAGTGATTGTGCTTTTGTTTCAATAAAGAAGCCATTCCAGAACCTCACAGTTCTAACAATTAGGAACTTTCTTTCAATTTCCAGCTTGAATTTATTCAAAAACTGCTTACAGCCATTCCTTGTGAACCATTATTGTCCTTTATTTTAAGTAGCTCTTTTTCCATCCCTAGTGTTTACCTTCCTCATGAATTCAACTTCATTCAATTACATTTCTTAGGACTAATTATTTTAAAATGAGAGAACGCACTTTATAAAACCATCACGGCATATTCCACAAGGAGAAAAATTAACTTCTTTTAGCAATATTCACAGAAGTTGAAAAGTGCGCAGTAAGGGAGTTATGAGTGCATGGAAAACTCATGTTACACCAAGACATGAGAAATAAACCTAATATGAAGATATTAAAGGAGATAAGAAGTTTAGAAGCATGCTGGAATCAAAACTAGTTCTTATGAAACAAAATGTTTGTTCTTCAACACTTTTACAGGCAAGCAATACTTTTCCAGGGAGGCTTTTATTTAAGAATTATTTTAGTGTCTGTTTCTTTTGCCATTCTGCAAAGTTAGGGGAAAAAAATTACAGAGCAGTAAAATAAAATACCACAGGGTCCATGAAAAGAAAATGCAGTACTCTGTATGCCTTTAGAAGGTTAAAGAGGCTTTCTAATTTCTACTGGAAAAACTTTTAATGTTATTTTGGTTCCTCTTGATAGTTCCTATAATGGTCAAGACAAAGTAAAACCAAATGACAAAACTTCTTTTTATAAAATAACTTATTTTGGGAAACAGTTTGTTAGATTCCTGTTAAGTAAGTCATCTGATCACTACTCTATGGAAAGAAATAATTTATGACAGTATTTATGACAGAATCACATACTCATTAATTTCAGAAAAAATTATGTTAATAAACTAAGTCTTTCATATACAATAAAATTTATGTTAAGTTATTGATTTAAAGAAATTCAACTTATTTTTATCATCTGAGTTTTCAGTTTGTTCCTGCTTAATGTAGTGTGAAGACAAGAATTCCAACACAATTCTCATACTAATAATTCTAAGAAAATAAATACCTACTTCTAATTGGAAGCCATCAACTTGTTAAGAAGCAGGAAGTATTACTAACTCAGGAAATCAAGCAGATGTATTTCAGGAAAAATAAGTCAGAATTCTAATTTACTGTACACAGCGAAGGAGTTATCTATTCCTTATTTATGAGGAGTACACAAGGCAGCAGACTTATAATAAGTAATCCTACCATTTCCGTGAAGTGAAATCCAGCTTTCTCCCAACTTTCTATCTGTTTAGTGAGCTATACTGATAACTGTCTTTCATCTGAAGTATGAGCTCTTTCAGTAAGTACAAGATTCTGCATTAAAGAATCAAACTACAGACCGGACCGCTTCTCTACTTCACTGGAATCTTTACAGCAAATCAGAATTTTGATATTTTGCTGATTTCAGATCTTCAAAGAGTTATTGAGACTACATAGTAGTATGCTAAAATTTAGCAAGCCTGAATAATCAGAGATCTAGAAGCCTAAACAAGTTACAGACTCATGAGAATTGCCTAGGCAGAAGACTTTTTTTTTTTTTGTACTTTTGTTGTGGTCCTCCCCTCCTCTTTATTTGATTCTTCTAATCAGTATGTAGAACCAAGATTCAAATCCCATTATTATAGATCTGTGGATCTTATTAGATAGAGCTGTACTGTAGTAAAATGCCCATTTGGCATACTTCAAATGACAATCATGTCTTCTCAGATTTTCACAGAACATCATTGCTAACAACAAACTTTCAAGAGAGAAACAGGTTCTAGCTTTAGAACCAACACACAAGGTTTGGAGAGGGTGAAAAGCAAGCATCAAAACTTGGATTACATTTATTATTTTCATATCTCATTAAACATTTGCTAGCAAATGAATGTTTCACACTAGACTAGAACCAAACCTAAAGTGCAGGTAGCACTGATACAGATAAGCAAACAATAAATGTGATATTTCTTCCAGAAAAATCATTGCAATAGTCAAAACACTGTCATACATCACTATGACAGAAAATTTCTTCAGTCAAACCAGAAAAATCAGTGTTTCTAAATATTAGTTATAAAACCCTTTCACTCGTAATGTGATGGAGTGCTGATTGCTGATTTTTATTCTGTGAATTTTCTAGTATAAATTCAATAATTATTGCTAGAAAAAAGAAAACTAAGAAATTCTCTTTCCTGCTGGAATGTGAAGCTTTAGTAGCCCATGATTTCCAATGAGCATTCTTAACTGTTCTTAGTACTACAACAAACAGGAAAAGCAGGATAATTAAAAATAAAACAAACATAATACAGACTGTGTTTTTAATAAGTCTTCAAGGCCAGTCAAAAGTTACTAATTCTTGGTAGGCACAATCAGGTTGACATTGCTCAACTTTCTGCCTATGCTGCAGTATTATGAAAATGTTTCACAAAATTATTATGAAAAGGTTAACTACTCTTCCATCTGCATTACTGCAGAAATCCTGTGTAGTTTGGATCCATATAGGGTCCATGTTGAAACTCATTCCGTTGAACTTGGATATCTGATTCTTTCTGTGACAATGTGCTTTTACATTAAAAGAAAACATCTATTTGCAGAATTTTTATCAGAAACTAGAGCAGACAAAGAAAAAGAACCGATGATTCTTGATTTTGGCCATAATCATTCCTTCAGCCACTCATTTTTCTTAACAAAGCAAGCAAAACTCTACTGCTTTACTTTGTTTTAGTATATCATTGTAAAGACACCACTTAAACTAACTAGTTTAACAACACTGAATTCATATAATTGTTTAACGCTTTTGAAAATAACATAAATCACCAGCAAACAGCCATTTCATGTTATAAAAGACCAATAATGAATATCAAAACTTGATCATGCTAAATAAAAGAAAGAAACAAAAAGATCCAAAGAAAATATAACCTCCTACTATCCTACTACTTGAAAGAAAAATAAATGAACTTTTACCTCTCCTGGATGAGAAGGCTGTTCTTGTATCTGAAAAAAATTATTTGCTTTGTACAACTACATTTTTAATACTTCTGTGTAATTTTTTTTTCCCTAACTGTAAGAAAAAAAGAATGGGGAAAGAAAAGTGAGTAAAGCATTGGTAATTTGTTTAGGTGGTGATGCAGGCTGTTCTCCGATCAAATTTTGTTTCCCAAAGGAAGATATCAGTTTTAAATTACACAGCAAGCAGGCAAGAGAAAGGAAGCCAACAATCAAAACCTTCCCAGGAGGGGTAAGAATAAGGCTAGAGCTCCAGAGATCCTATTTAATAAATAAACACCTTCATTTCTGTAAGTTAATTTCACCACAGGAAATAAGTTTAGTTTTAATTATATTGCCTTATGTCATGTTTTATAAAAGGTACACGAGGCTCATTGACTCTCTCTTATTAAAGCCTTCACATGCTGCAAAGATGTTACATGTAGATTAAGTCTCGGTAGAGGCTTAGTAGAGTGCACAGTGATGTAAATGCAATATTTTCATCATTATCCTACATCCATGACAAATGCTGAGATTAAAAAGATGTTGCTGCAGTTTATTTTTTTTTCCAAACAACAAAAGACACAAATTAAATTAAAAGCGAAGTTATTAAAAATTCATTTCCAAAAAAAATATTTTAAAAAATCAGAGCAATTTTGCTATCTAACTTTGACCACATCATGTTGAATGATACTTTCAGAGCTGTGGAACATTGGCATAGCTTTCTTTGACCTTCTGGCAGCATTCTCTATCATAAGACAGCAGGTCAACTATGGGAATCTCTGGGAATTCTGTCTCACAAGGCAAAAACTAAACATTAATAGAATTATCTTTCTTTTCTCTGGGCAGAGTTATGATGCACATTAATCATCACTTCTCTCCTTGTTGCCCCCAGTTGCAATAGCTTTCACTTAAGACAGCAACCAACAGGTTGCTTGTTCTTCCACCTGCTGAGGAAAAAAGAAAAATTACCTACAATGATGCTGAATTCTTGGAGATTGCTCTAAATTGCTATGACTTTTCAATATCTAGAGTCATAAACCCATGCAATGTTTTCTGCAGTTTTCAAAGAACAAGAACAAATCCTAGGAACTGCCATGGAAGAGAGAAGTCTATTTATATGCCAGACTGCTACTTGTGCAGAAAAGGCATGGTAGAACTCTTGCAGCATTGACAACTTTAAATGAGACATAAAATTCTGAAAAATGTAATTCTTACTGTCCATAGAATTTGCTGTTAAACAGTTTGAAGATACAAAGGAAAAGCCAGTTAGATGAATAGGGGATGTATGTAAACCCACAGAACTAACAAATCCTGGGCAGTGCAGCTGGGCTTGGACTAGGCGCTGAGAGTAAGTTCAGAAAATATTTATACATATTTTTAATATTGAAATTAATTTCCATTGAGACATGAGCTAAGGTGAGCTGTACAAAATTCATCTCATTTCCATTTATATTCCATTCCATATTTAATGCATGTTACAAGAGAGATACTACACTATGCTTCCTTACTTTGATCACTTTCCTGTCCTATTGTAGTTCAACAATGCATGCAAGTGTACTGCTCTTATTAGAGGCATGGTTTAGAGAAGCCTGGGGAGTTGAACAGCATTTCTATTTCAGCTGCTGAAGCATCCAGTAACTTTGGATGTCACTTAAACTTTCAGACAGAATACTTTCAGGCATTCTTATTGGGATCAATAAATAGCTGTATGCCATAACTACCATTGCTAATTTGGGGCAAGCGCTCCAAAGTGCATATAAAGAAGAATGTATTCAAATGCGGCATACATGAAAAGTTTATTTAAATATTTTAGTGCACTTCCAGTATAGTTCTTTACATTTTGAAGAAACGTTGATTATTTTCTTCTTAATATGGATCTTATTGGCATCACCAGGTTATCCAACAAGGTCTGTTTTTGTTCTGCATGAATATACAATATTAAAGACTGATGAAGTCTTAGACTGTCATGTAGATTAGCTAAACTTCTGTTCACAAAACTTCTAAAATATGTTGCTTTCTTAACCTGTAACCTAGCTCTTAATCATCTGTTTGGATCATATTCTAGTAGTATTTATTGCCTACTTATCACAGAGATACAGTTTGGGAAGGACGTTTCATTAGGTATCAAGATCTTGCACGCTGCTGTTGCCTAGTATTCTGTAGCTAGCATATCAAAGTTTCCATTTTTGTGAAACAGATGTAGGTTGTCCTATAAATTTAGTTAGATCTGCCAAGTATCACAGGTCATGAAGTATTTTCACCTTTTGAAAGTTTCTTTTTTTTTGTGTGTGTCTTTTTTTTTTTTTTCATAAAGCATTTTGCTACTAGGTTCCACTCTACTGATTAACGACAAATGTCCCCCTCCCTCCATCAGCTTTCCCTTGTTTTATAATTTATGAATTTCAAGAGGAATCTAGTCCATGCAAAAAGTAAAATGTTCAGCAAGCATCTCCCACTGTACAGTGCGATTGCTATACCCTTCATTACAGCTTTCTGCTTATGCACATCTAAAATCATAGGTAAAAAAAAGTACAGAAGAACACACATGCTGGTAGTCAGCTACATAACGTATTATCTAAATGTTAGCATTCTCCACTATGCCTCTGCTCTGTAGCTCTGTAAATTAAGAACTAATACAAGATGATGATACTGGAGACCATGACGTGGGAATTAATTTTTAATTCTTTTTTTGCCTTGCACTTTGTATATTCAATGAATATACAGATATTACAATTAGGAAATATACAAGAAAGGCTAAACAGGTTATCACGCTGAAGAAGAATGGATGGAAAGCTTACCCTTGACCTGACCTAAAATATTGGTAACTTATAGTAACAACAGAAAATGACGTGTTGTTACTGTAAGACAAAACTGGATCTTTCTCAAAATGCCTTGATTCTTCCTCTCAAAAGCCGCAGTTCTGAAACACTTCTCTCTCCTAAGCAAACAGCTACAAAGCATGAAAATAATGCCAAATATTCACTAGATCAGGTAGAATGAAAATAACAAAAGCAGATGCAGTCCATCATTGTTACTTTACTATTCTGTAAAAGCAAAATTCTAGATACCTCATTAAATTACACCCATGGTTTCACATGCAGAAAATTGGTGAGGAATAAACAATAAATGTAAAGTCATTTGATTCTAGAAATATTAATTTCAACTTGGCTTGCAGCATGTGCATTGCTAAGAAGCATCCGAATATATATCAAGTATGAGAAGCCAAATAATTATTGATATTTACCACCTCTCCATTACTGTTTTATGATGATCCCACTAGTCAAGTTCTGAGAGAAATGAAGGGCAAGTTTTTCTAAAATTTATGATTGCTATTTTAGCCAACTTATGTTCCTAACAGAAATCTACAGTACAATTCTTCTGCCTCACTTTGCATAATGGAAACTTCCACTGCAAAAACACAATCTACCTCTCACACATAGGAATACCACCCTTACGTTGGAATATTTCAACTTGCAAAATATCAGTGATGTGTGACAACCGGTGATCTGATTCACAGAGCTCATTTAAAGCAGTTCTGTATTGTAAAAATATTAGCTCTTCAAATAATTGGAACCTAAAATAAGAGTAAGAGTATTGTCCTTTCTCACTAATAATAATTATAATAATCATAATAACACATTAACAGAAAATAGGCCAATAACAAATGGCTGGCCATTTTTGGTATTTGATTCCTTTAAAAAATATACTTTCATGTCTATTGAAGATGATCATAATTAGTGTTTTAATGAGAAGCCTGAAGAAGAGCAGACATCAAATCTGCCATTCTTAGGACTGCTGTGAAATCACTGAAAGTTGTTTTCAAGGCAGTACAGGAAGAATAATGTGTAAACTCTGAAAAGCTGCTCACAAATATATGAAGGCATTGTTTTTATGCAAATCATATCATGCATGGCACAAAAACAGATGATTATTTTAAATATTTGAGAACGTTTAACCCAATTGTTCCTGAAACACTACATGATAACTATTTCCAGAGATTATAGACTTAATAAAAGAGCACTATGACCCCAAACCACCAGCAATTGGATTGAGTCTGAAATGCAATGGCAAGGGTCAGCATTAAGGTAAATCTATTTTTGTATATGTTGCAACATAAAGCTATCAAACGAATTCTGTCAATTTGCAGGCAGTGAGAGACGCCAAGTTATCTGACAGATTAGCATGGGAAATAAGTGAAACTGTCACACAGAAATGACTGCTAGCAGAATCAAATTTAGATTTAAAATGCATCCTGGAAATATCTCTTAGAAAAGCTTCAACAACAAAGAATTCACTGACTTCCCAAAGGGCAAGAGGTTGTGTATTACACCAAATCAATCAGCTATGCTCCTCCACTGAAATACAAGAGAAGAAGAGCTATAAGTGACTGAAATAAAAAGAATTTATTAAATGAAAGAGTGAGACCCTATAACTAAAGTCATGGGTTGCAGCATTTAAAGACAGAACAAGCATTATTCCAATGGATGCAAGAAGAGATCCAGAGTGATCCATTGCTTTTGGAAGATCAGAGCATTCCTGTATGCTGAAGAAACCACATGTGATGTCCTTGTTTCCATATCACTGGAAATGTTCTAGTAACTCTAACAAACCACTACTGAATCCAATAATATGCACAAATGGAACATATCCACTACTGTTCCTTTTTTTGCTAGACGTAATCATTTGTTTTATATAAAGGTTACTATATTTAAGCAGATAGGTAACATACAACTGCAAGCTTCTAAAATCTAGAAAAACTGGAGAATGAATCCTCCTCAAGTATTCTTTCAACAGATTCCTCTTTCTAAATTCATTTATTCTACATCTTTTCCCTCCCCCAGGAACACTGGATGGAAACTTTCAGGACTTTCTTCTGCACAAAACACTAGGCTGCTCTAGGCTGTTCAGAAGAATTAGAAGGATTATTATAAAAAAAAATGCAATTGGATAGCTAACCCTATATTTATTTATTTTATTCAAAATGAAAGGTTTTCATCTGTCAGTGAAGTTCAGTCAAACTCATCTCAATGACCAGCCAAAGCCCACAGGATTTCAGCATAACACAAATATCAGTGCTACCAGACAACCACCTTGGAAGCCTGCAGTATAAACAGACATTCATTCTCTATTCTAAAAATGTGCTGGTTGGTATTGTAAAGTCATAAAACTGTTTTAAAGAAGCATCTTAGGATTCCTTCAGTGGCAAGACATAACCAGCTGCAGTCAATCTGCTATATAATATTTTTTAATTTGTTGAGTATAGACGAAGAAGTATGGTGTAGTGGGGAAAAAAAAAAAAAAGAAGAAATGATAAGAGCATGCTATCCAACAGGACTTAGTGATCTAACAGCCTTTATATCATTATAGTGTGCTAGCCTAGGTTGTTCAAACTCTCAGATTGCCTCCCTGCTGTTCTAGATACTTAAGTAGCAGAATGCAGTCTTTCTTCCCAGCATTCAAGGATATTTGGTCTGATTTTACTTCCAATGCTAAAGGCAAAATAGAAAGACATAATTTAACTGAGAGTATAAACAAACAGAAGAACTGCTATTCTCAAGATATTTCTAACTGTACTTCAGTGATTTTTTCATCATTTTAAAGCATGATAAAGTTATTTTTTCTATTCTTCAAATGTGGAAATATCAAAAGTAGCATTTTGAAAAACTTGAAAAAGTTGCATGTGTGCATAAGTCCTCAGTATTTAAGTGAGATTTCTCTATCTTCACATATATATATTTTTTAAAAATTAAAATAATGACCCCATGTAATTCCACTGAGGCCTGAGTAGAAAGTACTCGTCAGTTCCTAATATTTACAAACATGTCTTCCCTACAGACAAACTTAATGTCAACAACCAAGTTCTCTGAGTTAGGAATACTAAATGTAAAATTGCAAGCTCAGAATTAAAATAGTAGGTTATGTGCTATTAATGGACAATTTGTTTATTATATATTTACTTTTTCTAAATATCACTGCTGACTCGGCTATTCAAAAATTGATGAAATTATTGAGTGCCTACTGTTAGTGAAATATAGAAGACGACAGATAACAGCTCTCCAGGGTACAACGTATTTTTGAGAATGGATTTAAAAACATACGCCAAAAGTTAAAGAGGAATAAATTTTAACTTTGAGTTTCATCACCAATGCATCTCATTTACCTCATTATAATAAAAAAAAAAAAATCAATAAAAAGTCTAATTTGATTAAACATTTTAAAGACTGAACTTCCAACAACTTCTTTGTGACATATAAAGTGCATTTACACTCAGAAAATCACATCTCACAAAGACCAATGTGAGAAATGATATCTGCAATAATCTTCCTCTATTAGACTTGCTTGATATGAGCCAATTAGCTTTATAATGCAGAAGACATATGGGCATGCAACCAAAGATAATAAAGGAATTCTTGAGCTTTCAAGAGAGACAAAAAAGTTGCATCTTACAGATTCTGGACTATGTATTTATGAAATAAACAGGGCAGTAAACTGTTGCTAAACATTCCTGAGAAGCAGCATTCATTGTCTTTTTTCCATTCCCTTTAATTTCCTGATAATTGTACATCAGTGACTCACAAAGTGACAAAGTGTCACAAACGTTTTCCGCTTAGAGAGCAGAACAGAAAGATTGTACCTAAAAAACTAAATGTAGTTTTTCAAAGTTCTCTTGTCTAGACCTTACGAGAAGAACAAATAATATCACTACTAAAGCTTCACTCCTAGTTCCTAGCAAGTTCAACCACATTTCCTCCAAAGCAGAAAACTGCAGAGGGCAGAAAAGAAATCCATCTAATTCTTTATACATTGATATTATGTCAAGGCAGAATAATTCTTTATGGATACAGTTTAACACCATATCCTTAATTAGGAAAAGCTATTGGGTTTTGAAATCTTTTGCATAAAAATTGGCTTCAATATGTCAATGCGTACAGCTAAACCGCTCAAATCCTTCCCATCCTTCAACCTACTGTCAGTTTTCAAAATGTCACAGCTCTAAAATTCTTTATAAGTTTTTCCTGCAGAATTTCCATAGGGAATATTGAAGTAACAGTAGTAGCAAGAATGTGGGTCATCTGAACACGTGACTACTTAAGTACAAGGCAGCTTCAACTAAGAAAACTCTGCAGCAGCAGAAAGTCCTCATGAAGAACACCCAGTCCAACAAAAATTTCATGAGAAGATTGTCAATTCTAGTAAAGTATATTCTTCTGAGTAGTAAAGTATAATAGCGAAATTATGAAATTTAGAGTAATCTTATTTGGTTGAGTAAGTGCCAAATGCTCTCAGACCATAGTCAGAGAATGGTTTGCTTATTCAGCAGCATCAAAACAAAACTATCAAGTTACTATCACACACTGAATTTCAAGGGGAGATGAAAGGAGGAATTGAGAACCTCTATTCTAAACACCGTATTTATATTGGGATCATTTTTGTCTCTATTTTCCCTCCAAATAGGTCAGAGTTTCATGTAACAGAAGTATTTTCTAGAACCATCCTTGTCATCTATGCTTGTTTTTTGTGTGTTTGTGGGATGTTGGTTTTTTTTTTCCTCCAACAACCACCATGCTTTCTGAAACTGTCTAAAATTTTGTAATGCTGTCACATCATCCCATGTTTTGTTGAGCCATCTAATTTAAAATAAATAAATAAATCAACTCCGTTATATCCTTCATTGAAGTTCATCCATTGCTATAGAAATAGTTGTATATCATTTCATTGAATTGCTTGAAATGACTAATTGTGGAATAGTGGATGTAAGAGTTCATGTGTTGGTTAAAATTCATAGTCTTTGCTAGAGTCAATATGAGATACAAATAGTCAAATGTTAAAGGATGGTACTAAATAAACGAATATCAATGATTTAAACATGCTTCATCTAACAGTACCGCTGAATTGTGTATTTTATTGAACTGCTCTTGAAGTGAGAAGACTGAAATGCATGACTTATTCCATTGCAGAACTCTGGATGATTTATCATTCCAGTAATTTGTTTTAAGTTAGAACTACTGGATCAATAGAAACTTAATAAATAGTCTTATGTTGAGAAAAAGGATATATTAGGTCTAAGTAATCAAAATTAGGATGTCTAAATTTTCTTTTAGTACTTTATAGAAATTAAGACTGAGTTGATATATTGCAACTAAATTTTTTCCACCATTTTCTTTAGGAGAAAACATATGTGATTTATTTTTTTAGATATATAGATACAGATGAAGGTAAACAAAACTTACAAACAGGCACACACCCCTATGAAGGAATTCCCATTTGCTTGTAAATTACTTTTGTCTTTCAGAATTATAAAAATTCATCATTAACTTGCTATAAGAAGCTGTCATGTTTTTATGATTTTTGCTTATTGGTATTCTACATCATAAAATCATGTAGTATACTGGGAGTTAAAGAGTTAATGCTCCAGTTCCATGGATTGTGGATACTTCTGGGTACCTGCTTCTCAGAAGAGAAGAACTACATACTATCTGCCCCAGAGGGCTTTGTGCTGATCTGTTTCTGTTTTCCATTCAGAGGGAAAGATAAAACCGTTCCCTTCACTATACCTCCTGTACTGCTTTCTCTTGCAACAGAGTATAAATTACTGAGCACAGGTTTTTGCTGGTAGTGTTTCATCATTCAAACTAGCCACACCAAAAAAATTAAGAACATTTCTTTATTTGTTTCATTCAGGTACTGCTTAGAATGAGATAGTTAATGGCTCATATTTGAGCCAAACTCAAAGAAAAATCTCCCATTGATTTCAACAAGCAATGAATTGGGCCCAAAGGGCTCACATGGGATTTATTCCTGGACTTCTAGTAAGCCTCTGCACATCTCTGATCTTAACCTACCTTGAATTTATGAATGAATAAGGCCAAGGATATATATTTTAATGCCTATTTCAATTTTAAAACATAGTGGAAAAACTGCATTTGTTTTTTGATCGATCATTTGGTCATTCCTCTGAATGAATTTATCAGTTTATATAATGCCCTTTGTAGTCCATTTGTATTTTTTCACATTAGTAAAACCTGTAGACAATAGGGAATATTACATGCTGATTAAAGGATACACATTCATTGTCATGCAAGTGACGATGACTTCAAATGTTAACATTAGGGAAACTGACAAAAATAGAAGGGCATAATTCAGGAAACAATTACCCATCCCAGATGAGGGAGTTCTACAGATTTAATTAAAAAATGTACAGAATGTGTTACTGTCAATTAAAGCACACCCCATGGAATTCATTAAAGCCTTCTCCCTTGTGCAGGTGACAAACATTCCATTATGCACAGGAGAAATAAAGCAGAACACAAAGGGGCAATGGTAAGTTAAAAAGAGACTGACCTTTTCATAGCATGAAATTGTATTATTCAAAAATCAAGGAATTTGGACAAAAAGTATGAAACGAGAGAAAAAGAAATGCCAAAGAAGGGGTCTCATTTCTTTACAGAGCAGTTAGGACAGAGAATTTACAATTGTAATTAAGTTATTATTCAATGACAAAAAAAAAGCAATTACTAAAGAAACCTCACTGACACCTGATCTAAAAATATATATACCTTGGTTAGAAAGCACTTGAAATAAGCAACGAGAGAACTCCTCTTTACACTGCTTTATCCAAACTGAAATGAACCAAATTATCTGTCACCTCATTTGTCTCTTTTTTGTTCTTCTCTATATTCTTTTCGTATTGGACTAAAGTACCTTTCACAACTCCCATAAGTAGCTGCAGACAGGCATTTACATAGTCTGGAAGTACTTTCCATATTTCCTTACCACTCCCTGCCTACTTATAGTGTCATTTACTGTATTGTTTTGAAGTATAAGAGGAAAAGGAGATAAAATTGAATGATGTAGGTTCCAGTTGTGTAGTCTTAAAAAGCAGTTGTGACTTCATTACAAACAGCTGCCCAGAGAGATTACAGAGTTTCATTCTCTGGGGATATTCTAAACCCACCTACATGCCTGCCAGTGCAACCTCCTGTATGGAACCCGCTTCAGCAGGGAGTTGGACACGATGATTCCCCAGAGGTTCCTTCCAACATTTATGATTCTGCAATTCATTAATCTTTCCAAGCTCCCCAGTTCTGTGAAAGAAACCAACTTTGCAATGGAGTCTTAGTATACAGCTTAAGTATATCTTAGGTAAATTTCAAGTAAGCAGCCAAGTCCAATGAAGAGTATTTTATTAATACTAAGATGAGATCTTTCACTCCTTCCAATATATTCTCACAGTATCTGTAAATCTGACAAACATAACCATACCAGCAGCTTCCAGGTCAAAAAGTGATGTGCATACATGTATATGAGCATGACTCTGAGGTGATACTGTATAAAACAGAAGCAGTTCTCAAATGAAAGCCAAGACCAGGAAACTCAAGTGCTTACATTTATAAGCTTACCTTTTGAAGTATAATTATTACTGTGTCTTACAAAATTTAAAATTGGTACTAATTATTTTTAGTAACTTGCTTGTTTTGACTTAAAGCTGTAAAAGATTAGTTTGGCACTTTTCTTCCTTTTGCATTTCACTTCTGTCTCCCAAAGTTATTTTAAGACTTTTGGTACCCTCCTTAGACAAGTGCTAATACAAAAATCTCTCTTTTGTATGGAGTTGAATGCAATCTGCCCAATTTTAGTTACAAACTCCAAAATACAGCTATGCAAGGGAAATGAAAACAGTTTTCCTAACTGTTATGAGGAGACACATGAGCTAAATTCCAGTTATAGGGTCAGTGTAATTAAACATGGTATTGAACATGAGTGCTAAGATACCATGAATAAATTCTCCTTTAATATACCTTCAAAATCATCAGATGCAAATCAAAACAAATTGAGGAAGTGATGGTAGTGTATTACTTAGATGCACTCGGATTCCAAGGCTAACCAACAATAGTCACTTTTACAAAAACTATTTCTAATGCTTCAAGCTTAACACGGTCAAGTATAAAACTTGGCGCTGCATATACCAGAGCCGCTATTTTGACCATACTTCAGGCCAAGATCTGGCACATCATGCCTCCTGTCATCAGCACTATTATTTCTGTAGCAACAACACACTGGCCTTACATCCACCTCTTGCTAGAAGTACGATAGATGACATCTGTAAAGGTAATCTTCAGCATGCTCGTGACATTCAGATTGCACAGAGGAAAACAGTTGGCATGAACAAGAAATGAAGCGGTACTCTGGTTTCTCCTTTATTGACATCAAGTCAGCCACCTCAACAGCCAGATTAGCTCCGCACTTTTAAGGAATAAGCAGACTGGCATCTAAATCTCTCTTCTATATCGATTATTATGAGTATACGGACCTAGGTATGGTCCTCTCTATACATTTTTTGCCCTAAATCTAAGAACAGCTCCAATTTACCAAGACCATCATAGCAAGATGAAAGCTAGTTATTACACAGGTCCCAACAAAAGCTGAGGTTAAATTACTTAAATAGCCTTCGTAATTAAGCACTTAATTAAAATGAATATTTGAGCACTCACTGCTTGAAAGTGGGAGATATGTTTTTTCATTGTTTCACAGTTCTCCAGTACCAAAAAATTGGCAGAAGTTTTCTGGGTTCAATCTTGTAGCGAATACCGTATTTCAGCAAACATTCAAGATACAGTAAGTAGTTTAGAATAGCAGCAGTCAGATTCCTGGAACTCCCCTATTCCAGTCAGCTGTGTTCTGGGACAACACACAGCACTCCTAACAAAAGCAGTCTCTGAATAAGAAATGCTCAGGTCAAGTTTAACGTGTATTTAAAGTTCATTGGAAACTGCTGTCCAACTCCTGTGGAATTCCCCAAAATGGCTTCACTCAATTCCCTGCTTCTAAGATCGACTGTATCATTTTAAAGTTTCAAGTTTATGTCTGCTCAATCGCCATTTCATCGATTATTCCAGGCAAAAATTGCATTTTAAAAAAAAAATTATTTTCTTGCTTAAGCTCATTACTACAAATGATCAATTCTTTTATGTGGATGTGAACAGAAAAAACCTTCATAAGTTGTCTCATTTGTTTATTTTTAATCAAATTTAAATGTGTATGGATTACAAAAAGGATGCTTTTAAAAACACTAATTAGGGACACAGAATCATACCCTATAAATGCATCTGCTGCTTCTTACAAAGTGGAATCAGCCTCTCGCTGCTGTTCAAATAGAAACAGATAAGAAATTTTCTCCTTTTTCCTAAAAGTAGTAATGACTAAGCAACAACAACAAAAAAAAATCACTCAAAAAAATTGAGCAGGTTACAGAAGGCCTGAGCAGCTCATTCTGTTTTATTTACTACAGCTTTTGGTGGCTTTACATCACCTGGTCATTTGTTGGCATAAAGAGGTTTGAGAGGAATCCACCAGCATCTTCTCTGGGACTCTCAGTCAGATTCTGTAGTCCAGGACTAATTTCCTTTGGGCAGATGATTTCGCAGACAGTAGGTTCTAATAGCAAGGGATATTTGTAAATTATTTATTTACAAGCCAAGTAGTTGCACACACAAGTAACCAATAGGTGGAGTTTACAAATACATTAACTAGATAGCTTTGGGAGAAAAGCAATAGGCGAATGTTTTCACAAGCTGTTCCCAAAACTATTTTCATACAGGAAGACAAGTTTGTCCTCTTAAAGAACCTGCTTGGAGGAATCCCTCAGGTTAAAATATTTTAAGGGTCCTGTGAGTCTGTGGATAAATTTGAAGGGGAGAAGAAAGAGATAGGATGAGGAGGACTAAGGCCCACTTAGTATCACCTTTGGTGAGGGAGTTGAGGATAACAGAAATTGACCAACTTGCAAACAGCAGAAAGAAGACTAGGGAATGTGTGGGCCTACTGCTTTATGAGGCAGCTGTTCTCTATCACATTCTTTATGATCTTTCCTGTAGGAAAGGCACCCAAGGAATGGAGGATAGCCCAATCACTGCAATCATCAAGAAGGGCAATAAGGGTAACCAGCACAATAATAGTTCTGTCAGCCTCACCTCTGTACCTGGAAAGGTGATAGAACAACTTGTTTTAGATATCATCTCCAAGGAACTTGAAGCCAAGAAATTCCTAAGGAGTAGTGAAGAGTAGTCAGTGTGGAGTCACCAAGGGGAAATCATGCTGGACCAATGCTGGTAGCTTTGTGTTGTCATGCCTGTCTGGTTAGATGAGAGAAAGGAGGTGGATGATGCATACCTGACTTCAGCAAAGTGTTTGATGTCATTTCACACAACATCCTTGTAACAAAGCTTAGGAAGTGTGAGGACAGCAAGGAGGATTGAGGAAGGGCAGACTCAGTGTCATGATTGGTAGTTTGATCTAGTTGGAAGCTGTAACTAGTGGTGTTTCCTGGTGTGGGTACTGTGTTCAATATTTTTATTCAGTAGCCTGGATGAAGGGATAGAGTCCACCCTTGTCAAATAAGCCAATTACATGAAGCTGGGAGGAACTGCTGACACTGGAAGGCTCTGCTGACATTCAGTGAGACCTGGTCTGCCAGCCTCTTGCAATCTCATTTATTCCAGTGCTTTGAGCCTCTTTCGCATAGGGCTGAATAACTGTTTAGTGTATTGTTTGTTTTAAGACTTACAATTAGCAAGAGTCATGTTCTCACACGGAATTTATTTTTCAGATTGGCTTGCCTGACAAGAGTTTTCCTGACATACTCAAACAGATAATCCTTTAACTAGACCACAAGTGAGAACATCTAGTTTTCATAATCCAGGCATTCTCTTAAGTGGCTAGATATCACTGAGCAGCAATAAACACATAGGAATAGTTAAAAGAAAGATAGCAATTATTGAATCAGAATGTATTAGACAGTTGAAGTTAATGGACACATCCCCCTAATATAGTAACATAACAAGATCAGTTTTTAATTGGTAATACATTCATAGCTAATGAGTAAAGATTTTCTCCCACTCAAAGTTGAATTTTTTAACCACTATAGTTGAAGGCATTTTACTACTCCAATTCTCTGCACCGTAACATCATTAAAAGCAGAATACCTAGTAATAGCCAGAATGGCTGAGTGAGAACTACACTTCGCAGTATAAAGCCTAAGTCCACCAAAAAAAAAAAAAAACCCTTTCCACTACACAGTAATGTACTTCCTGAGCAAACACAGACAGAAGAGAGCTTCCAATGTATCAGTCTCTATAACATCTTTCCTTATAAAGAGAAGTATAAACTCTTTACAGTCTCCCTAGCCAGAGGTCCGGCTGTATAAGTGTGTCCCACCATCACTGAACAGAAGCAAGTAAATCCTCTCTTTAAATTTTTATGGTAAATCAGAAATAAGTTCATTCATGTAGGCTTGGCAACAATTGGACTGTGAGCAGTTTCACAAATCTGACTTCCGTTCCTTCATTGTTTATATTGAGCACTGATCCCTAATCACACTTGAGTAAGCTCTAACCTTCTTTAATTTCTATACTCATGTGTGGTAATTACGTACATAGTAATCTCACTTTCACATCAAGTTGTGTTACCAAGCTGGTAAGATAAATCCTTCCCCACAGACCTACACAACAAGCATTAACTACGGAGATTTTATTTTTTTACTTAAAAAAATAAAAATAGATCATACAAGGACAATACTAGGTCTTTTAAATGTCTTCACCTGATTTAGCAGTTCTCAGCAGTACATAGGTTCTTAAGTACTTGACACTATAAAAACCAGTGGTAGAAATAGGAAAAGTAAAGAAAGAGAAAGGTTTCAGTTATGGTCTTGCAAATCTTATTGCTTACAGTGCAAGTGTAAGCTACTTAGACTGCCTACAAAAACCAGTCTTGAAGAAGTCAGACAGAACTGCTTCCAGGAGAAAAGTGGAATTACTTATCCTTCTAAACACATTTTCCAAGAGACAAGATCCCACAGATGTCACGAGCCTAGTAAGTGCATGCAAGAACGGGTCAAACAAATTCCAAGGAAGAAAGATGAGTTCCTTACTCAGTTCCCAAACTCCCCTCTTCTCAATTATTTATTTATTGTGAGTTAGAAGGTCAAATCTTCTCAGAAAAGCTGCAGGAAGAATTTCTTTGATTTCAAGACAGAGCAATTATCTATCTCTTAAGAGAAACACAGATACAATTCTACAGTTTTTTTCCCCTCCAAATTAGAGTATTTCCACTTAATTTTCTAAAGAAAAAAAAAAAAAACACAAAACAAGAAAACCCACACACCACTCCAGGAAGAATTCCTCTTTGTGGCCCAAATCATTAACAACCCCATATATTCCGTGCTTGGAGAACTCCGTTTTATTTAGCCCATAGAAACCATTAAGAAGGCAGACACAGTTGAGAATTTCAGGAGTTCTCAGACAGGTGAATTCACCTTCAAGATTTTTCAGGGATTACAGAACTGAACATTTTTCTCTTTCAGATGGATTTGTTTAGAGGTGAACTGACCTTCTCCCATGAAACTGCAAAGAACTGTATGCTCAGATAGCATGATGTGCTACTAAACGCTTATCATCACCCTATAAAAGTTCTTTACTCTGTGAAGCAATTACCACATTCTCCAGGCAGCATTTATTGCCTTACAAGAAAAAAAGTGAAATTTTAGCTTGTAAGATGAAAAGAATTTGAGTAGAAATCATCATTTGAAAGAAGAAAAAAATTAAAATGCAACCAAAAAGAAAAACTAATGTCTAGCAGCTAAGGGATTAACCACACAGGATTAACCAGAAGTTCTGACTCCTTACTCTCCCAAGCACTTCTGTAAGGACTTTCAGCTTTTAGATTTTTAGATTCAGCAACCCTCTATTAAAGCACTTAGTATCTCTCTAGGGTACAAAACAGAAGGGGGACTGACTGACTTTTTACATGATCTGTGAAATCCTATAACAGGATGGAAAGTTCCACAAAAATAACAGGACAACAAAGTCTTTGGCTACAGCCAAAGCCTGAGCCTTTTTTTTTTCCCCATTCACAGTACATGATTGTGTAGAGATGCAACATCATAAGCCATTCCTAAGATAAGTGCTGGTTTTTTTTTAAATCAGGTTTGTTTTTGAAAAAAATTTATTCAGTTTTGAGTGAAAAGCATTAGTTGTATAAGTGATGCATCAGTATCTCCAGCAATTTTCAAGTCCCTAGCAAGGCTAAGTGTTTGAGTTAGTCAATGATTGCAATGCTGAATTTACAACGTACAATTTATTAATTTTTTCTAACTAATGTTCTAGCAAGTAGTAAAATACAGACAGTAAACTTGCCTTGAAATACAGTGATACAACTGATAGAAGGACTATATAAGTACTCAAAAAAAAAGCTGCACAACACAAACTTACAAAATAAATCACCTTCTGTATTGTGAAGGTAAGCCTAGATATATAAGCCTACGTAATACCACATAGGTTGAATCACAACAGGAACTTATCGGTTATCATGGAATTCATATTATCTGGCTTCACCTTGAAATAATTTCTATGCTAATTGGAAGTGAAAAATTATTCACAGCTACTGAAAGCTTACTGTCGTCTTGATGTATTCCCTCATGCAAATTGATGAAGTGGTGGGAAATAGTTCCTCATTTCTAGGCTGTATTTTTTGTATGACTTCAGTCAAACTCAAAATATTATTCTAAATTAAGTTAGAAGAATTAAGAGGCTGCTACCTATTTCTCACTCCAGCAGAGATGGATGACGAGAAGTGCAGTTCTGTTTTGTCCAGCAGTACCTAAAAGTGAACCGGCTTCAATCACAACTAGAGCAAAGATCAAAGCTACATTTGATTGCTCTATTTCTTTCAAATTAAGTGGTTGAGTGTCTGCGAACAGTTTCTGATACTGCGGTGAGTTGGTTGCAGCTAACAGATGCCCCCACCCAGCCGTTCTCTCAGTCTCTCTCCTCACTGGGAACCGAAGCTAGAAATCTCTGGGCAACAAAAGAACAAGGAGATCACCTACCAATTCTGCCATGAGAAAAATAGACTTGGCTTGGGAAAATTAATTGACTGTCAATTAAAATAAATAATTACTAATTTGAGTAGTAGGAAATAATAATAAAAAATAATAATATGCTTTGGGAAAACACTTTTCTTTCCCCAGTTTCCCAGCCTTAACTTCTCACTAAGGACCTAACTGTTATCGCTGCAGGTTACTGAGACCCTTCTGCAAAGGAGTACACAGTGAAGGATTATACTATGGTTGCTGTTCTTTCTCTCTCACTGTTTTCCTCTGCACCAATGTGGGTACCCCATAGGCTGCTGTCCCTTCAGGGTGTACTTTCAGTGGGGGTTCATCCACAGCACTGGTCCCTTTAGTGAAATAACTCCTCTTAGGTGAGTTAGCCATGCATGGGAAGCCTGCTCCAGTGTGGAACACCTCCTACTCCAACCTTCACATTCCCCCTACTCCTTCCCACGCTCTTTGCTTCCCTGTCCAGTTCTTTCTGTCCTTTCCTAAATTCCTTTTCACCAACAGCTTTGCTAATGAAATCATCTAGGTCCTGGGATAGGTCCAGCACAGAGTGGGCTGAAACCAATTGTAATTAAGGCAAGCATCCCCTATGCTATCTCATAGACATCACTCCTGCTGCTTTCCTTCCAAAATGTTGCCATGGAAACTCAATACAAATACCAATATCTATTAATAGGAAAAAAGTAAAAAAAAAAAAAAAGCATTCTTAGCAGAATTTTCTAAAACAAATAATGAAATTAATAAAATAGCACAACTTCGATGCAATACTAGAAAAAAAATGCAGTTTAATATGTGTTTAGAAAAGGAATAACAGGGTAGATCATAGGTTTAGATCTCAAAAACCTTCAAAAATGATCACTAGCTGTGAGAACATTTTCCCTGGATTGCAGACTGAAAATCAATGCAATTTCTAATTCATGAATGATTATTATATATTTCTTTCCACTCAGCATCAATACACAATGTTCATAAACTGATTGCAGTTGAAGTCTACAGGCATCCAGTGGAAATCCTGATATTGAGATACAATTTGAATTCTGGTTCTACTAAACTTTTACATTTTCGGTCTTCAGTTGACAATTTTTACTCCAAACAGAATTTAGCTGCACACTGTAAGACCTGTGCATGATTACTTCTTTTGACATTGTTTAATTTTTGTTATAGAAAAACTTCAAGATTCAGATTCTATACATACAGGCCTGAATCAAACAATTCTTGGTCACATTTCAGCATGTTTCCCAAGTTTTCCAGAATACTCAAAAATTTCTATTATCTCATTTTCTCCTTTTTACCTCAAAGTCAACAGTTACTGTATTAAGAGAATCATCAGGTGTTTGCCTACAGCATCAAAAGAATGAAAGTTGGGAAGCTATCAGAAAGAAAACTAACAAATAAATAAAAAGTTAAAAAAGATTTTTAAAAAGGGAGGAAAAACAAAAAAAAAAAAAACCTCTTACTTTGAACTTATTTCAGTGAGAAACTCTCCAAGCAAATTGGCTCCCTCCACTCACTCCAGTTATGGGATTAGAACCTCATTTCTTGTATTCCTAAGATTTTGGTTACAAGTGACACTGAGCCTCTGCCCTTTATCCCGTTCATCAAAGATATGCTGAGAATATTTGACTAAATCTGCCAACAACCCAATTCTGTAATAAAATATAAATCCGGTTACATTAAAATAACAGATCATGAGCCTTCAAAGGAAAATCATTAGGATGCCTTATGAAAAATCAAGTGCTTAATGTGAGAGAGACCAAAATTCTGACCACAACTGAGAACAAACCAGGATTTGTCACTGCATGATTGTGATGTGATATTCCTTCTCTCAAGGTTTTTTCATGTTAGCTGGCAGACAAATTTGTTTAAGACAATGTACTGATCTCAGTTTTAGTGCAAGAAAAATACATATATATTTTCCAGCTGATCGATAATACAAAGTTCTGCTCTGTCCCAATATATTCAGGCATGAAAAAACAAGTGAAATTACTGCCTATTAGAAACATAGCCAAGTGCTGAGCTTCCTCCCATAGATTTCAAAATAAAAAGGCTTCACAAAAATAACTCAGGGATTTTTCATCTGCTTGCTGTTACTGAATAGAGAGCCCTCCGTCTCCCTAAGCTTACATCTGTCAGCTATGTCTGATTATTATTTAGTGGTAACCTTTGTTATCTTCATCCTGACTGAGGTACAAATGTCTGTTCATTTCAGGTAATTGAGAGATAAAGAATGGTTTTTGTTGGGTTAGTCATGCTATATTTATGTTATGCATCATGATT
Source organism: Phasianus colchicus (assembly GCF_987193195.1). Classification (NCBI taxonomy): domain Eukaryota; kingdom Metazoa; phylum Chordata; class Aves; order Galliformes; family Phasianidae; genus Phasianus; species Phasianus colchicus. The sequence goes on along the minus strand of NC_143439.1, from coordinate 14,224,827 downwards.
TTTCTTCCTTTCTCAGATTTCCAAATCTGCATCCTTCATACAAAGGAAGGACTGGGGAGTCAGTTCTTCCACTTAATGAAAGGTTGTAGCCACATAGCTGCTACAAATGGTTCTCAACAACTTTCAGGGTGCAAATAGGGGTGGCTTTTTGTATAGATCCCCCATATTTTGTGCTCCTTTATCACTGACTTTGATGTAAGAAGTTTTGATAAACTCTACTGTTTACATTACTGTTAATTTCCCATGCTAGTTTGTTAAAAGGAAAGAAAATAAAGCAAAACAAAAAACCTCATCACAGATCCAACATGGGAATTGTAAGAAAATCTACAACACAAACTCAAACCCAAATTTCCACAGAGAATTTGACTTAAGAAAACAGAGCAATAAGAGTTTTATTTGTGAGAAATGTGTTACTCTTCTAGGATTCCATTTACATGTTCTTTACTTTGGTTTACTCATTTCTTGACAACTGAGAAGTTTCCTTATGAAGTATTAACATGATTACTGTCTCTCCTTTTTAAAATAGCATTTTTTTTAATAATGTACTATGTGAAACAGGCTTTTAATAATAAATTGAAAAGCCTTGGAAAAGAATTTCATGAAAATCGGGGCTGTCAAGTAGTATTGTCAATCTCTGATTGACTTGTGTCACGTCTCTTTAGTTGCATGTTTTTTGAAGGGCTCCTTACAGATGTCTAAAAGTCACTTCAGATTTTGGTTTCAGTTTATTCTTAAAGAATAATCACATGTACTAGCTAAATATTTTTAGTACTAAAAGCTATTCTAAAAATGTAATTTGTGTAAAAATATCTCCAATATCTTGTATACAAACAACAGCATTATCTATTCTGGTCTAATGTAAATAATTTCCATAATGATTTTCAGCTTCCAATAGAATAAAGTTATTTTCCAGTTAAATGTAGCATGAGAAACATGTTTTTTTTCCACACAATGCATACTGAGGTTGAAAAAAAAATTATTTATTTTATAAAATCCAAATGAAAAAAAATGCCACCAAAGGAAACAAGCCCACCTAAGTGACTTAAACGTTTAGTTCCAATTGTGTTTATGAACAGACACTCCAGAGATTTGTTTTTCTTTGAAACAAATGGATGAAAAGGTATACATCGCTGCCTTAATTACACTATTTCATAATCTTCTTTGGCTCCTATCAGGTTTTCACATAGGCTATGCCTGTGAAGACAAGGTGCGTTTTCATTTTGAAAGCATGGATTGAAACTAGTAATGCACAAAACAGGAAAATTCAAAGTAGAGGGCTACAGGAGACAGTTTTCTATGGTAAAAATGACCCTGTGTTAATCAGTGCAGTTGGCTCTGGCACAACAGAGTTTAGTCTGATTTTGACCATATTTGGTCAAAGCTGTTCCTGCTGAGAAACAATTCTACATGCATCCCTTATAAATTCTGGTACCTTTTATTTAAAGCAGCATAAGGTATCTTCTACCTCCTATAAACCCTAAGGCATACAGCCTCAGTATGTAAATAATAGCTCATCATCACCTAGCTAAGAGGTATAATCACTTGGAATTTAATTCATGCTTTTAGAATATGTTAATATTTTTTAATATATATTTTTTCTGTTCATATGCCAATAAAAGCCTAAAAGTAATGGGGAGGACTGAAATTGATTTTTATTTATCTCAGATTCATCTCTTAAATTGAGTGGTGCAGTAAGACATTGCCTAACTAATGATGTTTAAGTATATGAACCTTCAGCTTTTTCATGGTATTCTTTAGGAGCTGAGTATGTATATTTAGCAACAGAAAGGTAAGTAATTTAAACAGTTTTAAGATACAAAATAGAATGTTCTTAGAACAGGAGAAAGAGTAGTATCTACTATCACTATTTTAATGACAAGCTAACATGAAGTAGCTACAGCAAATCATGATGTCTCCTTAAAAATACACTCTTCTTCATTTACTTGTTTCCAAAATTTCCCAACAAACTATTTCCCAAAGATAACTGTGTTTCCTACCTGCATTCTCTACGTACAAATTTGCTGTTCGCTGTGTGGTTTTAGTTTATTTGGTGTTTTAACTCAAAAAGATTCTACCGGATCATGAGCAAGTTCTGCAGTCTTCAAGTTCATGAGTAAACAAACTCATTTTCCTTTTTATTATTATTAAAAAAAAAGACAAAACACAAAAAACAACTTACGTTAGGTTTATATCAAACTCCTAGGTGTGTTTGTTTCTAACTTTTAACAGCTATAAAATTGTATACACAGGACTCAAGGACTAATCTAGATAAACACCTGAGTCCTTCTCATGATTCTTAAGTGTCAAAAATCCCTTTAATGCACTTCTCTTTTCATTTAACATCTGCGTTGTTTCTGCTTTTGACCACTTTTACATCTGCTTCTCCATCTGCCTGTTCTCTTACTGCACCAAAAGCCTGGTTTGCTAACTTTAAATGCCATAAAGAGATTTAACAAAATGAAAATCAAGGTCTAGATGCTGTTTGCTGTTGTAGCTCTACAAACGTGATTATTTCTGATTTTACTAAAGGCCACATGCTTTAAATTAACCCACTGGTATCAGACTTAGAACTTGCCTAGACTCCTCTTGGCCTGAGTTCATTTTCATCTGTCTGTCCGAAAACAGAAGTTACCTAACTCATCTATGCTTATCTCTGTGAATACCAAGTGTGGTAAAAAGACCTAGGAAACCTCTGATGTCCCTGTATAACACACACACAAAAAGCTAGTGTTAAATACTCAGATTCACATAAAAGTTACATTTCCTTTAGTCTGTGACTTTAAGTGTAACATCGTTGTTACTCATTCTTGCAATAAAATAGCAATGAGAGATATGACTGAGTTACCTAACCATAACATGTCTAGCAGCATTTGAGATAACTTGCCATCTCTGGGTTACTCACGGTAGAATAATGACATTGACCTCAAAGAAGATTCACACACTGTCAGAACTTGATGGGGAAGCCAGGTGGGATACACGAGGTTGTTTATAATGGAATTAGGAGCAAGTATCTTGGGAACTGCCTTGAAATCTTCATGACAGACCTGAGGCTTTCTATTTTGCCAGGTCACTGGAAGAGTTCCAGGCAACTACAAAATCACTGGCAACAAGTTCCTCATTTTTTTTTTTTTATTTTTTTATTTTGTTCATTTTTTTTTGTTTGTTTTTATTTTGTTCAAAATGAGAAACTATGGAAGTTAATAGCTATGCAAAAATTTCTAAGAAACCCGATTTTAAACAAGTCTGCTTTCACAGTAAAAAGCACAAATTAGGCTAGACAGTCTCAGTGGTGTTTAAGTTAAGTAAGGAAGAGCTTGTAGTCTTTAAAGAGCATTGCCAGATCACAGAATAATTCCAATCTCAATGAAAAGGCATGGAATATATGTTTCTAAAATTAATAATAATAATATATACTTGAAACACAGAATCTGTGTAAAAATTTTAAGTATTTCTAAATTTTTTATAGTTTGGTAGACCTCTCACTGATTTCAGTTTTACTTACATAATTTAAAACTAGATTTAAATTTCCTGATGCAGGTGTGTATTTTTGAGGAAAGCTAAGCTCTGCAAGCACCTGCCTATATTTAGGAAGGGGAAAAAGATAGATCTGAATTGTTTTTTCTGAGTCTACTACAACTACAGATAGTTGTAAAATTGAAGAAATTCATATCATCTGTTCTGCAGATCACAGAAAAATGGCAGGGAAATTATTAACATTGGTATTTCAGTCTTCATGCAAATTATGCACGTCTACAATGTTTCCTTATCTCCCACTGTTTTGGCTATCAAAGCACTATGGGACTACTTTATCCTGAACTAATGGCATAATTCTATTTGTTTTAACATTAAGCACTAACTATGCTTCAACTGGGGAAGTGTTATCCTAGATCATAAATGTTGACAGGTTTTGCATTGATGCAGTATGTCTATTTCAGCTTGTGATACTCTGTTTCATATTCTTCCCTCACTGAATCCAGCCCTCACTGATTACAGCCAGCATCCTCAAACTGCTTAGTGAGCAGAGCAATGAATGTGCACAGGAGAGGTGTCCCTCAGTAGCTCCAGCTCCTTCCAACCTGCAGCTGATCAGCCTAAAGGCATAATAACCACATCTTCAGGCTTTATTCCTGTCTGCACACAAACAACAGGCTCTGGTTCACAGGGCTTCTAGCAACTAAGATCCAACAGATTTTCTACAGTACATGCCATGGTAGTAGCAGAAATGCTGTGCATGTATCTTTTGTAAGAGTTGTCTATTCAAAGCCCTTTGGCAATTAGCAACTACCACTATTCCTTTGTCAGGAATTCTACTACACTGACATTCAGCACTGGCCTTCAGACATGTGCACAAAAGGTTCTGAGCAGAGTTGGTTCTTTCAAAGAGTGAAACACCTTTTGTTTTGTTTTGTTCTGAAAAAGAATTGGTATCCCTTTCTTCCTGTTCTAATGCCTTCCATTCCCTAAAGAAAATTGTGCAGCAATTTAAGAGCTAGTTCATCGTTACAGAGATTGAAAGGAGTGATATGTTCCAGAGAGATGGCTGGTGTCACTCCATATGGATTCATCAGAGAAAAATACAACAAAGAACAACAGCTTCATTTGCTGGATGCTTTTTTTTTTTTTCCTTGGAATATCTGCATTTCTGTTTCTCTTTATACATATGTATTTTTAGTTTGTTTTTATTTACTAAGCTAATTCAGAAAGCTTTGAAAGAAGTTTAAGTGGCTCAGAAATTAAATCATTTTCAAGATGAGAAAAACTAAGAAGAATTTTTTCCTGTATTGCCCTCCAGCAAAAATAAAATAACTAGGAAGCCTCAAGAGTAATGTATCCTCAAGAGAGAAGGGTATCTTATCCTTTGAGAATATTTTCCAGAAGTCAACAATAAAACACATGTTAGGCTTCAATATTATATGAGGTCACCAAGAACTACAGGAAATGCCATCTTGGTCTTCTGCTGTTCTACTCATTGCTGAGTGAAGCATATTTGTACTGAATTGCATCTTCAGTTTACGCTTTTTCTGATACAGATGTTGTTTTCCCTGTGAATCTTAAAACACCGTTTAAAATTCTACAGTTGTTCTAATCTGTTTTTAGCCCTATAATTAATACTCAGGCATTTTGTGATTTTTTTAGAATGTAGATTTCTATGTAATGGAAAAAAAGTAATCCAAACACAATTCTTGCCAAAACTGTTGAATATTACATGAGCAAAAATGCTTCCATGGACAACTTGAAATAGTTTGCAATCTATGGTTCAAGTAGTTAATTATTTTAATGATCTATTTTATTCATTTATTTATTCAATTATATTTTATATTATTTATTTTATATTATTATTTTATATTATTTATTCAATTATAACTCGAGTAGATTGCAATATGGAAGATAGTAAATGTGTTTGTTAAGTAAAAAAAAAATGCATGTCTATATATTTCTGATTTTAAACTGGTAATGTTACAACAGGAGCAAACAGATGATAAAAAGATGAACTGAACAGTATTTTGTTGTTTAAAGCAAACCCAGTTCAGAAAGAGATGCAGGAAGTTCATACAGGGAAGATAACTGCCCAGAAAAAAACAGAAAGGAGAGACTGGTACACCCCATGAATTTCAGGACTCTCTACTATCAAATAAACATGATACTTTGTGTTTCTAAATATTTCTTCCTGTGTATTCTAAATATTTGTTCCTAGGATGCAAAATGTCTCTTAAAAATACGTGATAAATTCCTGCAGTTTACTATGTAATTTTACAATAATTTATCATATATAATTTATATATTTTATATATATATTATAATTTAAATTTAGTTCATTATTAAAATAAGAAAAAAAATTAAAAGTCAGACAACCTTATCTTTATGATAAAACTCCAGCGTTGACTAACAAAAAAGGGAGCATTTGTTCTAGATTCCCTTTGTTAAACTGTGTTCTCTCAGAAATTAAGATCGTGCATAAACATTTCATTTCACAAATTTATAAAACTGCAAATCATAAAAACAATAATTTTTGCGAGGCCTTTGAAATGTTGCAGTTAAGACTCATACTTGTTGCTGTGATTCCTAATAACAGAAGAGAAAGATCACAGTAATTGCTGCTGATGTCAGGAGATGCTGGGAACCTAGTGTCCATGGAACATCTGGAATTTACCTGTGCTTTTTATCACGAAATGCTGGCAAGTAATGTCATGCAGCTACTCAAACTTCTTTTTACTATGTTGCTGTAGCAAAATAGCACAAGAATTTGTTTAAGATGGTTCAATTTAAGTGTACGTGATTGCAAAGCATAGCCAGTGAAGAATTTATAATATTTCAGCTGTCCCTCAGCCAATCTGCTAACCTAAGATTTTCTGTTTTCGACAAGAAGAAATGCTAGTTCCCCAATTCCCTGCTTCTTCCAGATGTGTTGTCAATTACTGTCAGTAACACAAAAGGTACTTTCAAAATTCAAATTCCATCACATCACCATTTTGCTTGTGGAATTACTTTATATTAAATATGTTTTCCTTTACAACTGGAATTTGAAATGGCCCTCAGATTTATGAGGCAACAGGTGGTGAGGCAACAACTTTTTATTCATTCTTTCCTGAATTCATAGTTGGTACTAACTTCAAATAAATAAATAATAAAATTATATTATTTCATACTGATAATTTGCTTTTAACAAAACACAGCTGACATACATTGGCCATTGCTAGCATCACATTATACCCATGACAGGGGAAGGAAATGACTTAGCATGTCAGAGTTAGTGATGCATTAGACTTAGATATATGCTGTAAGTTGTCAGAGCACTAGTAAAACAGTAATGGCAATTTTCCAGTACTAAATGAAGTTGTTTCTAAGCATTTAATCTGCTTGTTCACTTTTGCATAAATTCAGAGAGAACTCCAATTTTGTTTTTAATCTACCTGAAGTGGTTTACCAAAATATATATCTGTATGTAGTCTTGTGAACAGCTAATGCTGGGGACCAGGACTTTGTGACATATGCAAAGTTGCTGGTGTTTTTTTTTTTTTTTTTTTGTGTGTGTGTGTGTGTGTGTATAAAAAAATGAAAATTATATAAAGGGATATTATATAATTTAATAATATTAAGATGTTATAATAATGAAATAAGCAAGAGAGTTAGGCACAGCAAGACAAAGAGAATAAATAGGAGACTTACCCGTGACGTGGGCTCACTCAGGAAACTCCAGTAGAGTGGATCTTCCAAAGAGAGAGAGATCCTTCCCCACTGGTAGTCAGCTCTTTAATGGGTCTAGGAGAGGTGGAGCCAGGCTCCACCCCTTCCTGCAGCACAGGTGAATTGCTTTCACCTGTGCTCCCAGGGCTGACTCATTGCTCGCCTCAGGTGACTAATCAGAGGTTCAGGCCGTGACTCAGCAGTTCCCATACAGTTTGTTTTGTTTTTTTTTTCTTAAGCATCTACGTACAATAAATAATGACTGAAACATCCTATACTAACATGTAATACAGATAAGTTAGTCATCTGAGTACAGAAATTAAATGCGAAACAGATGCATTTACATTTTAAAGTGCTGCCAGGATGGGACCAATACAATACAAGGACACTATAGGGACAGCTGGTATACATACTGAGTTGCAGCTGCAAGTGTGATTGTACCTTTCTGAAAGCAATACAGGATTGCCATAAATTCTTTGCTAATAAGTTTCTCTGAGGCATCAAAAGGACTCTGGTAATGACTGGATTTTTGATTTACTTACTGACAGGGTGTAACGTCAAACATATACTGGAAGCAAGATTTATAGTGAATAGTCACTCTTAAAAACATATCTTTTGTCATTGTCTTGGTCACCAAGTTATCATATTTCTTCTGTATCATTTATTTTTAGGAAAAATAGTACTGTAATAATTGTATTTGTTGATCGAAGATAGGCCCAGACAGTAATTCCTTTGAAAAAGAACATTGAGCAGATAAGGAAAAAATGATAAAATTGTTTACATATTACTTTTATTTTTTTTTTTACAAGATTTTATAACACTAAGCAATGCAGACTTGTTTATCTAATTTTAGCACTTCTTGCACTGCTTAAATATCTTACTGCATGGGACACATCATATTTAACGTTTATTTAATCTGTCATTAGATTAAATTAGATTAGATTAAATCTAATCTTCCTCAAAAAACATAATGCTTCTCGTATTCTTCCTCCTTATTTACATATGTTTGCTTGGATTTTGTTTGCTTGCATATGCAAACCCTTCTTCTGTTTTTCATGTTAGCTTAAATACTTGTCTGTGGAATCTTTTCTTTTTTCTTCTAAATGGTTTTGCTTGTGGAACTTTTGCATGTCAGTCATTGCAAAAAAGAACCAATGAAATTTCATCATCTGAAATAAAAGATTCTGAGACTCTCAAAGGACTAACTTAATGCTATAATATTTCATCAGGAAAATCGTAACCAAAATAGATTAATTTTAAAAGTGCACCGAAGGGAATTTGCAAAGTATATAGATCAATAGGAAATAAGGTTTGTTTATTCCCCTGTGGGTGCTGCTTCATTTGCAATGTTGTTATCATAGATGGTTTATTGCTCGTGTGAACAGAAAATGAAAGGAACGGAAATTTTACAAAGAGAAGGATCTGAATTAAGGATGAACAATACAATGGTTCACTGTCAAAATGTGAGAGTTAGGGGTACATTTGTAACAAGCTGCCAAACCTGTAGATTTCTGAGGTCTCAGGGGGATAATATTTGCTCCGTACTTTTGATAATGTAGATTTTCTCTCTTTCATTACAAAAATAATAATCCTAGAAGCTCATCCAAAGTACAACTCATTGCAAAGAAGATGAGTGTCCATTTCTGACTTTTGCAAGTGTTGTGTTTGCTTGGTCTACAATTTTGCATGTGAACTTCATTTTCTCAAACCCACTTAAACATCACTCCTCCTAAATTCTCCCTAGAAGAAGGTATAGAAGCATAGCATTTCTTTTGTGGCAGATTTTTTATTTAATTTGACTTAGTAGAACATATTGTACATTTGGGTGACTCCAGAAAGTATATAAAAAACCCTAAGTTTTTAGCCAAACACAAGACAGTAAACTGATAAAGTGAACTTTATCAGTATTTGTATACAGCAATTGAAACAAAATGTATATCTTTACAAGAACGGGAATTTATGAGAGCTACAATGAAGAGATTTGGTAATGTGACCTTTTAATAAGATGTAGCCACTATGATCACACTGAAAAGGAGAAGGTGACACACCCTAGTCACAGCCTACTGCTACGACAATATCAGTCCATGAAATGCTGTTAAAGACAGAAAAAAAGACAACAAAGAGAGGTAGTTAAATATTTACTATCTGAACCTTGTAAAGGACTCAGTCATACAACAGCTTCCAATGCCCTGGATGTCTTGCTTTAGGAAGAGTTTGGTTCCTTGGAACTGGATCATAATTCTTCCTTGAAAAAGGCAATGTTTAAGGGTCAAGAGACTAAGAGAGAGGCACAGAACTGCATTTATCTGGACTGTTGAAAGATTAATGAAGAGCAAGAAGAAAAAAGAAAGCCATCTAATATACCATATGGCCAAAAAAAAAAAAAAAAAAAAGGCTAAGGCTGAAAAGTCTCAACTCTGCATAAAGAAGAGATGGACAAAAACACTTAGCAGAAAGTCTTAACTGTTAAATTATTTCTGAATCTGATTACAGACACTTGTTCAACACTACTGTGGAAAAGCAAGATTAGACAACCATAAACATTCAGTAACCATCATTTTGTTTTAAACATTATCTTAATTAGGATTGTCAAACATGAGAAGAAATAATCTAATTAGCAACATTCTGTACATTTGTTTTTTTACATTAGAAATTTTTGTGTACGTATGGAGGTCCAGTCCTCAAGATGCTGAGCATCTTTTATTTGAATGAAGACTAAAATACAAGAAATACTAAGCATTCAGAATTACATGCTTAGATAAATAGACAGGCAGGCAGACAAGCAGATAACGCATGTGAAAGATATAAGATGGCATATAGGCATGTTGGTACAAATTCAATAACTGCAGTTCCCATATATTTCTTGTCAGATGCAAAGGGACTTCCAATATTTGTGCCCAGATTTTCAAAAGTAATGACATAATATATCAAGATCTGTTTGTGGATGTACTAAGAATGCCATATAGCACTTCAAACATTTACCAATTATGTGAACATACATAACCCAGGGAGTTTTCCAAGCATATCTGCCAAACTTGTATATCAGTTGTACAATCTGTTATAGTTAATACAGATTCGCACTCAATTACCTTGCCTTCTAGAATGAACTGAAACAACTTTTCTTTTCTTTTCTTTTCTTTTCTTTTCTTTTCTTTTCTTTTCTTTTCTTTTCTTTTCTTTTCTTTTCTTTTCTTTTCTTTTCTTTTCTTTTCTTTTCTTTTCTTTTTCTAGGCACTAACAAAGTGATTATGTCTGCAATAGAAAGATAATGCACACAAGCCCTCTAGCAGTAGCTGTTCTTCTTTGGATGGAGTAGGAACATACTGTTTAGATTACACAAAATAAGGTATGAAAGGTACTTTGTCCAAATTTGCATGTACACTTAGCATTTAAATCTAGGTAATAAAACTGAACACAAGTTGGTGTGTCATCTTGCATAGAACGGTGAAGGACTAAACTTTCTTAAAATAAATCTTTTTGTTATTTGAAAATATGAACTTTTTTTGGTGTAGTTATGGAACTCTAATATTGTTAAAATGTTGTACAGAAAAATTTCATTACATTCTGAGTGAATAACTTTGTCTTATTTGAAGGGCCTATGACATATTGTCGTAAACATTAAAATACTAAACTGCAATGGGATTCATTATGGATGACAGATTTTCTTTTTTTTAAAAAAGCAACACCACAGGCTTCATTAATGTAGAAAAAAATCATTGTCTGTTCTCAAAGAAGTCTGTATGGCTGTCCAATGGCATTGCTGGAAGAAAGAGAGTTGAATGCAGAGCTCTACTTTTTCTCGTCAGGTTTTGTCAAGCACTTGGGAGTTTTTGATCATTACCTTTTTGGTCCCTCTGCAGCAGCTCATGCTTCCTATTCACAAATGAGAATTCATATTGGGAGTAATATGGAATAATAACCTAGAATTCTAGATGAAAATTGTCAGCAAATAAAACCTTCTTCTGACTTTTTTTTTTAACACTGCTGCATTAAATGAAGTTGCCACATGTGATTTATAAAAAATACGCAAACATCATATAACTAAGACTTTTTTTTTTTTTCTTTTTTCTTTTTTTGGGGGGCATAAAATGAGTCCAGTTGTGGATTGTTTGTTGTTTGGTAGGTCTGGCGTTTTTTATGCCTGTGGTGTGTGTTGTTTTGTTGTTTTTTTTTTTTTTTAGTGCATGTGTCTGCTTCAATACTGCATTAGTCCAGAGGTTTTTCTAGTTTTAACACTATTTATTACCATGAAAGCAAAAAATGTATATGTAAAATACATTTTTACGTTGAGCAGGCAGAAAATTTGATAAAGTTTAAATTAAAAAAAATGTAACAAATGCGTTGATTTTACATTTTGCTAGCCACATCTTTATTCTGCTCACTAAGCAATTTTCTATTTGATTAGTTTCAAGTAAATTGTTTCAAGTTAATTTATAGATGGGTATATTTCAGATAGAAATATTATTGCTCAAACAGTACAATTATGTGAAAAGGATGCATAAGAATGCAGTCAAGCTCACTAAACAATTTCAGCAAGTTTTGGATTTTGTATGTCTATACTTGCGTGTGTGTGTCTGTGATTTATGTGTCTGCATATTAAAGATTATTATCCAGACTGGCAAGAAAAGACAGCAAAATTTTCAAGGTATCTATTCCAGCTATGAAATAAGAGGGGAAAAATAAGTATTAATTTTCTATGCCATAGACTGATTTTTTTTTTCAAATATGCTAAAATCTACCTCTTAAGCATGCATTTTAATATAATATTTATTATATTTATTTATATATTTATATAGTGCCAAATGGGTTGTGGCACTTTAAATCCAGGTGTAACATTTTTCAGATATTTTCTTTCATCTTATTGTGTTTGCAATCTGCATTAATACCTGCAAACAGTACCTCGCAATACTGTACTTGGACTAGAGACGTAACACTGAAATATTCAGGGATTTAACAAGGCCATCTCTTGAAGAAGGGCATGGAATGCTCTTCTAAAGCAATTGCTTTTTTGATTTTGAAATAATTTATTGATTGGGCTTTTTATACACATAATTCTATTTATATTAGCTTTCTTCAGTCATAATGCTCTTTAAACATCATACCTCATCTTCAGAGTAAGTTAACAGACTTTTGAAGACTAACCGTTTGACTTCTTAGTCGGGGGATCTATACTACTATAATCAATTACATCAAGTAAATGATAATTTTCTTTTTAGATTTCAGTTTTGTTTGAAAAAAAGAAGCCAGATTTTCAATGCTTTCTGATTTATTATTTTTTTTTTCCCACCTCAGATCAAGGACAAAATGGCTTAACTTCTGTTATGACGGCATCTTTTCTAAATGTGCTGACTCTGTCTCTGCTTTCCTTTTCTCCAAGGAAGTGAGAAATTTGAATGAGCAGAATTTTAACATTATTTTTTTACCAGACTTGTCTGTGAGGTAGAGAAAAAAATAAAAACGATCTGAGGAATGATAATCACTAATTAATGATAGTAAACCGGATCATGAAAATTTAAGAACAGTTCCTTTAGTTCAGACAGAACCATTTTGCCAGTATCTGGTATCAAAACACAGTTAAAAGTGGAAGATTTAAAAAGTAAAATTTGTATGAAATTGTCCCACAAATACTGTACCAGAGTTCTGCAATTCAGGGGAACATTTTAGTTCAAACCTTCCAGGTTCTCTTGGGTCCTTGTAATCTCTCAGTATCCACCTCATCTTGCTTCAAAGGCCTCCACAGCATACATAACTTGTTATTTACATCATTACTTACATCTAGCATTGAGGAAAACACCTTCAGAATTCAATTCCCTCCAAAAGAGGATATTTGCAATTGGCAAATATCCCTTGAGGCGTATTATTGTGAAAAAGGCATGTAGTGAGGAAATATAAAGAGCATGGATTTCTTGCGCGATGTTAGCAATTCTGTGGAACAGTAGTTGGTCTGTTGCTATGTCTAAGTGTTATTTATTGCATTTCACCATGGTGACTGTGAGTGTCCCAGACTGGTTTGGTGTGCCTTGAGTGTTAAGGAACTCTATTTGAGAGAAGGGAAAGCGGACTGCTGTGCTTTCAGTTGTATGGGCATACAGTATGGACATAGCATTCACAAAAGGAATAGACATCCTTATCTGTCTACAGCTCCAGAGACTGGTGAACACAGAAGTTACTGACCTTCAGATTTGAGAAAATTGCTTATTAAGCCACTATACAAAGGATATATTAACAGGAAAAACAAATAAACTATTTGCTTGACCGTGCTTACCCTTTATCATCTTATTTGTTTCTGAAGTGCTTTCAGATTCAGGTCATTTCATCTAAAATGTACTAAATTCACATAACAGTGAAGAGAGGTTATCTCTGATACATGGGTATGTTTGTAAGAGTGCTCCTATGGCCAGATCACTGTTCTGAAGCAGCTGAGACTTCTTGTAAGGAAATAGAGAGAAACTCATTTTATTTTAAAACAAACAAAACCAACCAAACAAACAAACAAAACAGCTGTATTCCTAGTCAGTCCAACACAGTTTGGTCAACTGTCTATCTACCTCTTATGTGTTATGATGCTTTTAAATGTTATACAGCTCAATCTTGCACAAAGACAGAAATAACGCTTCTTTGCATTGCTGCATTTTTTCCCTGTTTGCTCTCTAAATAAAAGTAATCTCAGGAATCAACAGTGAATGTGGCATCATTCAGGTTAAATAACAAGTTTTTTAAAACTTCTATGTAAATTACCATGAGAAACAAGCAATATCTATACCACTCCTGTAATGCATATGTGTAATAGTCAAGTAATTTTGTAGAATTTGCAGTTCTATCAGTGCTGTCCGGTTGTAGAGTAAATTACCACAAAACTCAATACTTGATGTAATTTTATCTTTACAAAGCATTACCAGTGACAAAATCGTAAAAGGAACAGAAAATGACACAAAACCATTTTACTTTCTGCCAAAAATATAATGAGATCTGCAAATGGCAACAAAATTAATTCATTTTTTGACAAATCTAAGATTTTAATCTTACAGAAGGATCTTCTTAGAGCCATATATAAATACTATCAAAATGCTGTTGAAAGGAACAGATGGCATTTTTTTTCCAGAGGGTTATCTGCATGGGGATGAAGTGCAGTGTTATTAATGGCCATAAAATCATTTGCAAATATTTTAAAAACAAGTATTAGCATATCTCAAGCTTGGCAAATGTCCTCCTTTGCAGGAAATTGGATTCCGGAAATATTTTCTCCTTGTTACTCTATGTAACAATGAACTTAATGAATTGAATGCTTGCTCAATTCAATTGAATGTTGAGGTACTGTCAAATTGATGAAAAGTCAGGAAACATAGAACATTAATAAGATTTTAAGGGCATTATAACTTTCTAAATCATTTTTAACGTGCACAGCATGCAGTGCGCATCCTGCATTGGCACATTTAATAGAGACATATTTATACAATCTCATTGATGGAATAAATAACGGATAATAAACACTAATAACGAGAAGGGATAAAATTATCTAAGCATTATGCTAACATTCGTATATTTCATCATTTTTTGTCACTATCCATTTCATAGGGATGAGATACTCATTGTATTGGTGGACGCTATTCAAGGTGCCATGCAATTCTCAGCAAGTATGTTTAATATTGCTAGCATCAAGAAATAGAAATTTGTACAACCTGTGTCCAGCCTCCCTTTGCTAAAGGTAGACACATACTATTTTTCCATTGCAATGTTACTCCTGATATTCCAGAGGAAGAGAAGCAGAATTAGTCCCTGAGATGATATTCTCACAGTTCTTAGAGCAAAAAGCATACATATAAATAAGCTTTCTATTTCCAAAATATATCAAAATCTGATTTTTCAATTTGTATGAGGCTATCTTCAACCTACAGTTATTATTTTTTTTTTTTTAATAAGTATTCATCTGTGATATTTTTCACAATCGATGACAAATAGATATCCAAAGGCAGGTAGATCTGTCTATGTCCTGGTCAAAACTGTCCAAATAAGTTGCTAATAGGTATCTTTGTTTTGTTGTTCTTCTTAACTTTAGCAGTAAACTTCTAAACCTTCTGGAGGATTGATGGAATTAATGAAGTATCTAAAACTGGAACTTTATTCCTCCTTTTCTGGCTAATTAACTGTTTTTTCCTAACTCTTAATAATTGTAACTAGCAGTTTGTCATTTAAAGCTCTTCTTCCCTGGTATATTATGGTTCTCCCTACTTTACATTTAAAACATAAAAGTTATTTCTAGGTAAAGTCACTAATTTTTATATTTTTGTTTTCAATCTACCATAGGAAACCAGTCAGTCAGTTAGAAATCCAAATAATGAAAACAGGCAGAGCAATTACCGTCTTCTGGGTCAATTTAGGCATTTAATGGCTGTGTTGTCTTTGACTTCTGGGTTCTAAGGGTCCCAAGGGAGACAAGAACAAAGCAATATATACCAGAAAAACTGCCCAAACCCTGTATCAGGGTACTACAGACTTACTTTTTCTTTGTTTGTTTCCTTCTAAACACTTTAAACATGAGCTGCTTGAAACCACAGTGACCTTTTGTAAGTAACATAGAAAAACTGTTAAATGAACATGTACTGTAAACTATTTAAGAAACTGTATTAATTTTGACGCTTCTAAATGTTAAGTACTCACTCTGGGGCATTTTGTGAGGTTTTCACTATGCTGAGTTTCAGAAGGGGAAAATATATACATACTACATAAACATACATAGAGATATGCACTAGAGAAAATGCAGCGTGGTAAATTCATCTTTCATTATGCTCTGAAGAGAACAGACAAAGTATGACATAAAGATTGTCTAAAAAATTTAGCAATGACTTCCAACTGTCTCCATGAACAATATAATTATCTTCCTGTCTATTACAAGTGCAGCCTAAGAAATTAGATAGTCCTGATAATGCTTACTCAATCAAAGGGAATCCAGTAAGTATTTGAATGCATGTGCACAAATGTCCCAAAATCCAAAAATAACTTTTCTGACAGGAAACTAATTCACCAAAATAGCATCAGTTACAAGAATAGCACAATGAACTCACCTCGGAATATATTCAAATATTTGATCATTTTCATAGTGTAATTGTAATTAGATGTTGCATCACTTCTGTTTCTGTCTTGCCCTGTCCTTTGGCTCCCACTTGTAAAGCCTTGCACACTCTAACACCACTGTCCAAAGACTTTTGCACTCTGGTATGCACATTTAGCACTTCATATGATGAGTTTTACATCAGTGAAGTTACATGCATTAATTGCACCTCAGTAATCTACAATACACGGCAACGTGAATTGAAAATGCATAAGCTAGATTTTGTCCTTACCTCCAGTATTTACCAAAACAGCTCCTACCTATTTATGTGACACTGTTCAGAAAAAAAAATAAAAGAAAAGAAACACCACCACACCCTGTTAATTATTAAAGGAATGTTTCTAACTTTCAATTGATAAGAGTTTTAAATCTAATTCAAATGTATTCAATGCATGCCCCAGTTTATAATACTTGAGGAAATGAAATATCATAGGAAAAAGATTAATGAAATAAAGCAGCAAGAAGCAAGGCTGTGAACAGAATCTCAATATTAAAGGTGGAAGCTTGTGGTTAAAGGACAGGAAGAAACAACAAGAGGCTTGACCAAGAATAGTCACTAAAAAAACCCTCTGTCTGAAGGTTCATATTTTTCTGTTTGTATGTAGCCAGCAACATTGCAGATGTTTGCTTGAAAACACAGATGAACAATTCCCCCTTTCTTCTAGTGTTAATCATCCTCACAAGCTATGCTATTGTCACAGACATCTGAGAAAAGGACCAACACAGGGCAAGTCCTATGGCCAATTTGTCTGAGATTTGACTCCTAAAACATAGCAAACAAAGAACTGTATAAAGAGTGAGATACAAGCATTTCACTTATTAAACCCTGATCAAACTTCCTGGTTTCAGGTGCTTTCCTTGACTTATTAACAAGATTGGATATCATACCTTTATACAAAATAATGAAGCCACAGGATTAACTCATTGATTTCTACCTTACTCAGTGTGCTGGCCATGTGATGCTGCCATTTAAGAATCCTAGTCAGATAGGCAAAGGCAGACTGAGATGATTAGCCTGCAAGCAAATCCCTCCTGTGATATTTGGGCTCCCCCAGTAAGATCTTTTAACTGGTTGCCTGTCTGACAACACCAAGGACAGATATTTCTGCAAGAACAAATTGAATAGGTAATGAAAAATTCCTGGACACTACTTGCTTGACATTATACTTAGCAAGGACGTGTTTGTTTCTCAGTCCCAGTGTATATACCTGAACATGTACTTTCTCCAACACTGCATTCATGTGAAGTAAATTGAATTAGAATACATGGACTACAGGCTTGGGCATATTCTCAAAACGCAAGTTTTGGGGACTACTGTAAGTAACTCTTAACATACTGACAAGAATATTACAGAATAATCTTACAAAAAGTAACAGTCTGATCTAATTATAGTTTTTCCATTCTTGTCTCATGATATACTTCCTCCTTTATTTTATCATTTTAATTCAATGTAATTGCTGGATTCTCAGGCTAAATTATGTAGTTTTATTAGATGCAATAGTTATTGGGTTTTTTTTTTTTTTTTTTTTTTTTTTTTTTTTTTTTTTTTTGTGCTCAAATGACTTTTCAAGTCCTACTGGTCTGACACTGTCATAGAGGAAATTACATGGAACCATTGTTTCCACGGATTTTGAGGACTGGTATTTAAAATACACTCTTTTCAAATGCACATCTGATTAAAATTAAAACAAAGAATTATGAAAAACGAAAATATTCAAACAAAAAATAAAGTAACAATTGTTACTACTGTACATAATTATAATTCTGTGAATTAGGCTCTATGAGAACATAGTTAATCACTACCTATGTGGGATAAAATTTGTTGACCTTTCAGTAGATTCTGTGTGGTGGCACCTATTCCAAGGCAGTTTTATTTAAATGCAAACTGTAGAAATGTCTTGAGTTAATTATAACCTTGAATCAGGGCCAGTTCTAAATATATCTGATTAAAGATATATACAGAGTATAGGGTAGCAGTCTAAGAGCTGAAAATGGCTGGGGTTCCTCTGCTGTTAGTGGCAGAGCTTGGGAAAGGCAAATTTGCTGCTGCTGGAGCAAAAACCGTTGCATACTAATCCCTTCAGAGGGCAAATATAAATGATGGTTTCTTCCTTAGAAGCAGCTTTTGCCACTCCCAGTGTGCTGTATCCCACCAAGCTATAATTTAGTAAAATCTGTAATCTGCTGCAGCTCTGTTTTTTTTTGTTTTTGTTTTTTACCTCCTTGTACCCATCTATGTTGAAATAGATGACACCTTCTTCTGAACAAAACTTAATTTAGCCTACCCTTTAATTAGATGTTTCTGAATAACAAGCGGTTAAGAAAATGGTGTCAACTGTGTTAGAACAAAATGCAAAGACTATGTGTTAACTAGTGAGACATTACATAGCTAGTTCTGTCACACTCCTTGACATCAAATAAATTTCAGTCACTTCCTGGCAGACTACAGACTTGTAGAAAGGTTGTCTGCGCACTTTTGTACCAGCTACACCCAAAACTGAAGTTGTCAGGAGGAGGCTGTATGGCTGGCACTTCAGGAAAAAGGGCAGGGGATAAAAGCTGTGAAATTGGCACATTAGCTTAATGTTTCTACTAAAGTGATTTGCAGTGAAATAGTTTACACCCTTGGCAGTTCTCTGTTTCTGCTTCCATTGCCTCAGGATGCAAATACCAGCTTAGGCGCATCAGCCGAAGATGAGACGTTCCTGATGTAGGTGAAACAGAAGAGGAATTTGCATTTGATCAGGGTGTGGGATGAGTAATTTGATGGTGAAAGTCAATATTCCTGATCAGAGGGATGAGAAAAGCAAAATAAAGTGTTAGGGTTTCCTCTTTTTTGCTTTTCCGGATTTTTAAGTACTACTCCTGATCTTCTTTCACTTGTCAACAAGAGTTGTCCACAAGAAAAATTACAGTTACCATGTCTCAGAACCTGAGACCATTTTGACCTAATTGGCAAGGGGGGAGAGTCAGCAGGCAAAACTGATTGCACATTTGGCTGAGCTTCCTTGCACTTCTTTCTGAAGAATTCAGCTTGGATACTCACAGAAACAAGAAATATGGCTTTCATTTACTACAGTAATACTTCCATAGTACTTGAAAATATAGACTCTTATATATGATTAGCTCAATATTAATCATTAGAAGAGAATAAGGAAGCAGTTTTCTTCTAATTATTGAAATATTACATACAATTCAGTCACAGTAATCATTTTATGCTGTACAAATAAGTTTTATTTACCAGACAATATGTAGACCATCTCAGCTCCAAAACAAGAAGCCTGCTGTGGTGATAAAATGATCAGTATTTAAAATTTCTTTCAAATACACAAGGTTTTGACAGAAAATTAATGTACCATCAGGAAAATAGCTGCACATTTTTTCCTCTTTTTCTTCATAGAAAATAGTTGCATTGTTTTACCACTATTTCACCCAGCTTTCAATTTTCACTCATATCTTAGTAAAAACTATCTCACCAAAGAAAAAATAGTAAAAAAAGTAAATGAAAAAAATAAAATTCCCCCAGTACCAGCCTCATTGCTGATCTTTTATATGAGTTTGATCTGCCTGCTTTCTGCTGAGAATAAAGCAAAACTCCAAGTGACGAGTTCAGTAATCTAATTTTGCCTGAAGCAATCAGATAAACAGAATGCCAAAAGCAAGGTGAATATTCTACAAAGATAATAGGTAGAAGATATAAGTTAGTCAGTCAGTGCTGGAACCAGCTCAGCCAGGGACTTATTCAAGGAGCCTTTAAATCTCTTGCTTGCTCTCTCCAGCTCTTGAAATTTCAAAGATGATACTAAATACAGATATATAATTTTTTCTGTTATTAATTTTTCAATCCAGTCTGGAACAGCCGTTGTAATTAAATTTTCTGTGAAAAGTCACAACTATATCTCCAAATACAATGCAAGTTGAATAAGCATTGGGAATTAGAATCTGTATATAACAAATTCTTTCTTTTTTGGTGATAAACTTCAAAGGGCTGTAAATGAAAGATGTACCTATTTACATAGACTGTGAATGTGTAAAATATATCCACATTTAAAATATAACAGGAATTATCAGAAAGCTGATTTCTATTTTTAGCAGTACTCTTTATGCATTTCTTTTTTCCATAAATGTATCCAAAGTAAGTGGGATGAGAGAGGGAATAGCATATTTCAGTAGTTTTAAACAACATTATGTAAAGAAAGTAAAAGAATAATCAAAATGCTTTATTGTTCAGCAATGAGTAGTTGCCATTTCAAACAAACAATAAGTATGCCTAACTGCAAGAAAACAGAAGTCTAGATCTCATTTCTTAAAACCAGGAACATACATGACACCAACTGATGTGAGTGACAACAAATGCACAAGAATTCTGTCAGTCTACCCTACCTTACCTTGCTCAGGATCCAGTGTTTACACAGCCATTCAGCTAGGGTCAGTGAAGGTGGAAATATCTACAAGTATTTACATCTCATTCATTGCCACCTTGTGAATTTTTCTTTGGAGATTCCTTTAAGTTGCATCCCACATTACTGTCTTATACCAAAGACAATTTGTAAATGAGTCCGGAGTCTGTCGGTTTCTGGCTGATACTATCAGGTATGCACCTATAGAAATGCTTTTAGAGGCAATGAAGTGCTCGGGAAAAGTAGAACTCAGTCATTTGAATCATAAGTTGTCCTGTGAGGACTTCATATTCCCTTTCACTAAATACACCTAAGGATTCCAAAAGTGGATCCCTTATCCCTGTCCTATCAAGATTATAAGAATTTCTTCTCTTATTCAGTGATTTCTAATGGCTTATGAAATATTTGTCTTCAGTAACTGAAGATGTTACTGATGAGCTGTGAACACCTGTGCTAAATAGTTTTGGAAAGCTGATAGTGAGATATATCTAATTATCAGTTACACCATTTGTCATTTGATGGTCTCATGATATTCTGTGGTGACAATGTGGAACTCATCCCCTCATATGGCTCCCACTGTGCAATTCTAATAATAAAATAAATCTAGAGGTATTTTGAGATTAAGACACTGCTTTTTCATACTGTTTCAGCACAAAATTTCTTTGCTATTTCAGTAATAACCAGTATTGTTATTTAATGAGAAATGGCTTTTTAACGATCTAAAGCTACATGCTTATGCACAGCGTTCTTTAAAGTTAATACGATTATTGTTTTAGGCTATGATACAATTCATTAATTACAGTGATTCCCCCTACTTCTTGAAAGCACAAATGAAATACGCTCTACCATCTGTAAATAGATATTATTTGCTGTAGAAAGCATCTGAAACTACTTTGAGTGCTTAAGATGAAATTAAATCTGAGTAAATTCAGCTCTGATTATTGGTGGATATAGCAGGTTGAATTTGGTAGTGTCTGTTCCCCTCTCTCCACCACCCATTAAAAATAAGCTGTGCAGTAATCAATTTGTTCTTTGAAAGAAGGATCACTAACAGTATTCCAATAGGTCATCAACAATCTGTTAGTAAAGAAGTTCAGCACAGGGAACTAAAACCGGAGATGACATGAGAACAGCTGTGGGTCCTGAGAAGTGAATGGCACACACAGACTGTCCTGAGCACAGACAACTTGGTTCCTGTATTTGTAATCAGATGGAATGTATAATCCTGGTGTACATTCTATCAAAATAAAAGAAAAACAGTAACAGCACAAGCGTGCAGATGCTTGGCACAGGTATAGGATGAAAGCATGATTAACGGAGGGTAACATGAAAGGTGAACATGTTTTTAATTTAAGAAATTTAAACATGATGCTGCAAAACAACCAACAGTTATTTGAGAAGTATGTTTTGTACTCTGTTCACTAATTTGCCAGTGTTTTATGGAGTGACTCAATAAATCACCTGAATGTTATCTAAATCTTTTTCTCCTTTGTTGCACACTTAAACTTTTCTGATACTTCTATTTTTATGCTTTTTATTTTGAGTGGTCATTGCACAAATTCTGATCTCACCTCTGTCATCTGCATTACTGAAACAGTAAAGTCATGGGAGGCAAAGGTAAATTCTGAGAGCTGTCAAAGGGAGATCGTTGCCACAGAAACTACTCCTTGCACTCTAAAGGTTCAGTGAGTTTCATTTCATTTCTTACGGTCTGAAAAAGATGGAACTCCTCTCCTGAAAAATGAAAAACCTTAAGCAATTGGAAAGTTACAAAGAAGAAAGCAACCTACACATCTTCCCCCCCTTTTCATTAGAAACAGGACCATCTAATCCCATGGGGTAGTGATACTGGTGATGTGGGATGTTTCCATTTTAACTGCACTGCATCAGGTGCCCCTGTTTTGCAAGTGTGTCATTGGGCAACTTTTCCTCAGGTTTAATTTGGAAGTTGAATTCTATTTTTTCCTCTAGTCTCAGTAACAGAGACGAACAATCCAGTTATTACCAAATCATTGTATCACAACTCTCTCCAGAACACACCACACTACAGCTGCAGCATTTGGTACCTTTAAAAACCTGATTGTTTTGTAATAACTTGTTTAAAACAAGCTTAGAATACCTCAAAGGAAATATCAGAGAGAAGGATACTTACTGCAGTCAAGGAAGACAAATGATGAACAAAAGGCTTCTCTGAAATACAATGGAAATGACTCTTCTTGTGTAAGCAGTATGGATAATTTGAAGGCTATAAAATGTTCTCTTTCTCAAATATGAAAATATTCAACCTCATACAGACTTGCACTGCTGCTAACAGAAGCAGGACTGTGATGCATAAGAGAAAAAACTGAACAGGATATATACAGACAAAAAGATTAAATAAGGAGAAAATGATTTATTTTCACTGCGTTACATATTCAGTATTCTTAAATGGAACTCATTTCATCTGAGTATTCCACAACCCTTTGCAGAAGTTCAGTGCTATAAAAATCTCCTGCACAATCATAAAATATTCAAGTTAGACATATACTAGAGAAAATAGCCAACAAAGACATTAAATGTTGCAAAGGCCTAAAAATATTCTTCTTCTTACTGCACAGTTCTGCTTTCCACCTGTTGTTTCTTCTGATGACTAATTTCACTGTAATCACTAAGGATATCCACAGCCTTTGAAGGAAGATGACTTTTTGATGAGGAAGGAAAAATGCTAAGTGCTAAAAAGTCAGGTATTTTTAATGCATGAAAAGTAACCCAATACTAATTTGTTTTCTGTTGTCATGCAACAATTTAAAGTTGTTGATTTAGAATTATTTCATTAAAGAGGACATATTTTAATCTTCCTGAAATAAGAACTGCTCATTGAACATATAGGAGTTGTCTGAGCTTAGAGTTTGTTGAGCTCCCGAAATGACAGCCTATAATTAGAATTAGTATCAGGCAATAAGTGCTAATGGCTTTCAGAATTTCCATGCTTCTTAGCTGCCCTGAGTGACCACGAAGTGTAGACTCTGAACTGGAGAAGGAAAGCACTCTCTTCAGTTTACAGCTCAAGGGTTCTTCCCTGTTGCATCTTAACTACTTAAGCAGTTTAAAGCAAGATCTATGCTCTTTATTATGTCTGAAATGGAGTGGTAACTGTGATACCTAGGCCTGTTTATCAGTCTGGATAACTGGGAAATTAAGGACCATGGGTTGCATATTTCTTTCCTAGTTAGGTACGCAGGCCAAGAAAATAATTTAAGGCTTTCTACATATAATTCCAGCTAGCATCTTTTCCACTCCCTCACTGTACACTGCTGGCTTTAAAAGGAAGAAGGATTTGAGCTTCATCACTGAGGGAAAATATCAATGTTTTACACACTAAGTAATTTATTAAAAAAAAAGGATTTTGTTTATTTTTACTTTTGAGAGAATCATAGAATGATTCAGGTTGGAAGGGACCTTTAAGATCTTCTAGTTCCAACCCCTCTTCTATTGGCATTAATTCTTTCAGTGTATAGAACGTTTAAAGAGCTGATTAGTTTACATCCTGCACACCTCAAAAAATAAAAGACTCCTTTTGATTAGAGTGCGCTAGAAAGACAGAGCTCCTGTTGTTCACTGTTGTTGACATTCTAGCTTATCAACTTTTTAAGCAAGGTTTTTTCTCAAAATAATAAATTGAGAAGTGGGTTTTTAGACCTCTATTCCACTGCTGAATTTAATGTGCTTTCTAATTAAACAGAAATGAAATATTTTGAAAAATATCAAACCCAGCAGTGGGAATAAAATCGTTATAAAACACAAAATGGTATAAATACCTGCTTTAGATACATCACATTACAAGATCAGACATAATAGCAGGACATTAGGTGACCATAAATAGAAAGCAGAAACCCATTACAAGAAAATTAACATACTTTTTACTCCATCAGCTTTTGTTCAGTATATTTGATTGAAACTTGCCTGGATACACATTTTATTATTCATTAATTATGAAGTGGTAATATTTTCAAAATAAACATTTTTTTTTTTTGTTAAGCCTTAAGTTGTGTCAAAACCTGGAACAATTCTTCCTTCTAGCTCCTTTGAGTTTTTCCACACAAAAAAAAAAAAAAAAAAAAAAAAAAAAAAAAAAAAACCACCTAACACTACACTTATCTGCACATTCTAGGATAATCAAAGAACCTCTCTTTGTTATAACCAACCTCCCTACCTTCTTGTCCCCTTCAGAGGGTATAAGAAATGAAGAACAGGACACTTAACATTCTGGTTAATTCTGTCACTTCAATGTCAAAATGTACTAGTAAAGAGATTATTTACACTGACCCTTAGGAAACCCTCTTAAATAAAGTGACTTCTGCAAGGAAGGGAAGATGACCATAGCATGAATACTACTCAAAGAGCCTCATTTTCATCTCAGTAGATATCAGGCCATACCTATTCTGTTTCTGCAGTACTGAACATGTATTTAAAAACCTGTGAATACACTGAACAGCATATTTAATTCAGCCATTGATTGAATAAGTCATAAATAGTACTTACTTACTGTAACACTGTAATATGATAGAAAATACCATGATAGTAAAGGGGTGGTAACACGTTTGGTAGACACAGAAATGACAGAAAAGAGCTGCTTACCTTTGCAAGACCACAAGTAGGCAGGGATCCACAGCAAGAAACACCTCCACTGCCAACCTTTAAATGAAGTCCAGGAAAAGGTGAATCCTGGCTCCACTCCTTCTGGTCACTCACAAGTATTGCATGTGCCTGACCCCCAACCAGGGGTTGGCCCTGCCTTCCCACCTTCCCTTCAATCACTAGTTCAGGCCATGACTTAGCATTTCTGCTATGACTGACAAGGTCAAAATATTTTTTTAAAAGAAGTTTAGATTTGTTAGGCTAACAAGGACAAGGTAGCTCCTATAATACAATGTACACCCTTGAAATTCTAAATTGTATAACGAAGGACAAACTTTGGCATCTGCGTAATCAGAATATTCCCAGAGACAGCACATTAATTTAATTGGTCTTTCAGCATCATTATATAGTTCACTTAGGGAAAAAGAAGAAATGTAATAATAATTTCTTAAATTATTTTTTAGCTCTAGTTTCTGTCAGTTGTCTATTCATTCTCCTCCTCGGTAAGTGCTTTCATGTTTATGTTGCTATTTGTTATCCTGCATGTCTGTACATGAGGATTAGATTAGAAATGCATAATGTCTATGTTTTTTGTTCATATTTGAAACAGTCTATATGTGTCATTCACTTCTTAGGACCCACAGCTGTTCTTGTACCAGCTTGGGTTAATTCCCACCTATGAACTTCTCTGCTAACAGACTGGTGATGACCTAATGGACTTCTGCTACTGATTCTTCTTCCAAAGGACAAATTGATTGCTGCACAGTACTGATTTTCTAGCAAGAAGAAAAACACATTATCCAAATTCATTTGTTTTTAATAAGATAGGAATATGAGCTGACCTGTTTCTGATTTAATTTTCTCTTATTTATTTAGAGTCTTCTTCATTGTATCCACCAGCAGGAAGCACAAAAATTGGAACATTTCATGCATTAATTTTAGGTTCTACCAAACATACATTCTTTGTACTTGATGTTATGAACCCACATCTTTCTCTGATACTTACCTATACTTTGTATGCATTTGCATGTTTTGTATACCTGTTGATTTGCCAAACTGTTTCAAATGATAGCAGTAGAAAATGCAACATTTAACATCTGACAATATGAATCTATTTCAAATGCCTTCTATATTGCCAAATAAGTACAAATATAGTAAACCCCAAAGAAGCAGGAATAAATGGAATTCCAGGGTTTTAATTTTAGCATTAATAATAATTCTGTGTTTGAAGGTGAAATTAAATGGAACAGATTAGTAGTGTTCTTTCAAACACATCAAAGTCCTTGAAAAAAGTGGAAAAGTACAATTGTTCCCACTTCATAAACAAGGAAACTATGGTATGCACAGGGCATTGCTGTGCATTTTGTAGGGGTGGCATTAAACTTGCTACTTTGAGTATCTGAGAAACGTTAATGCCTTCAGTCTGGAGGAGCAAAGTCTGATAGATCAAAGTGCACCAAGTCAGGTGCGGCAAGAAGAAAGGGGATGGAACTCAGTGGTAAACTGTGACTTCCAAAATGGGATCATCACAAAGAACTGAGGTGAGAAGAGTCACAAACAAAGGATGATAATGGATGACACGGATGCATATTTCATCTGGGTTCTTGTGCAATCCAGAAACGCAGTTTTCTTTCTCTGTCTGCTTCCAATCACAAACAGTGATTGGAACAGAATACTGGTCTGGATGAACCCTTGGGCAGAATGAGTATGGTAATTTTTTACAGATAAGAAGTTGTGCGGTCCTGCAATATAACTATTAAGTTCTAAGTAACTTATTACTAGCAATTAAAATTAAATTCTATACATGTTGACAAATCACAGTGTGTACTGAAATAAAACTATTCAACAGAAGCAACACAAATTAATATAACTAAGTTTCCACAATCGTGCATTTTAAATACTGAATTATTGTTAAAACTGATTGCTAAGGTTTAATAAAAATACTGGAGATAAGAACAGCTGCTTGGTAATTATTCAAAAATGCATATGCTCTAAATGAATCGTTCATATTGGTTTATTAAACATGGAAGGTTTGTTCAAGCATTTAATTGGCTTTAAAGGAGACAGCTATGAGCAAATTCATTAGATATTAGTTAATTACTAAACAAAGTAATTGGCACTTAATAACTATTTTGATTGATAACTTTGTTGGTCAGGTGAAATTCATTATTTCCACAGGAAGACTTAGTCATATTTTATAAATATTTCACATAGGCCTATGGCTGAATTTTCGAATACAGCTGTTTCTGTAAGAAGGTGCAGTGATCCATCACATGTGAACATGAATTACAGGGGCAGGAGGAGATTTAACATATGTAGTGACATGATGTTGTGCAAGAGCAAAAGTGTGCATCTCTAAAAAGAGAGTATGACCACAGCCTTTGTTTTGGGGACTGCAGCCCAGCAATTAGGCAGTTGAGACAAAGGACAGCAGAGCTGATTATTTGCCACTTTTACTTGCAAGCAAGGGTTTCGACTCTGTGATGCTGAGAAATGCAGTTATTTCTTCTTCTCTTCCAGAACACCTTCCAGTTTAGGAGTTGAATGTGACTCTCAAAAGAGAAAGTTGCTATCAACTGGAATGGCAGATATCTCAGGATTTTCTTAAGCTAAAGACAGTGCTGATCTTCCTTACACAGCCTTGCCTTCCTGCGTATTTTTCAGGCCATCCACAGGAGCATTGACTGTGGAAGTAAGCACTAACACATGATGTGAGGGATTCTGAAAAGTAAGCTCTAGGTCAGGTTGCAGCTATCTGCAGACATTCTGCTTGTTTTATGTTTTATTTCCTTTCTTTCAGTGGACTTCAGTCTGAATAATCCACAAAGTTTTCCTTTTCCCCATAATTATTACTTTTTTTTTTTTTTTTTTTTTTTTTTAATGTAACCCTCTATTTTTCAAATTGCAATGTCAATTTGAGGTAATTTTAAAAGCAACCTCCAAAGTAGCATACAAACATCTGCTTCAGAAGCATCATATTCAAAAATGGAAAAAATCTGTTGTATAGGAATTGTACCTTGACTGGTGCAGACACTGCAAATATTTTGATCTGAAAGAAGAACTCTTCCTAATCTTGTCTGAGTTCGTTCTTGCATATGAAGAAAAAAAATCATTTGTTCATTAGACCATCTATTCTGCTGCAGATTTCACACTGAAAGAAATATATAAACTACAGTAACATCTGTTAATATTGATATAATTAATTGAAAAATGTATAGCTCAGAACACATTTAAACCTTTCTGACTCTGATACTGGTGTCATTCCCAGAACTATCTCCCCAGTTAGGTGGCTAGAATCCATCCTCTTCCTGATTTTTTTGTATCAAATAACATTTCAAAATAGAACAGAAACTAAAACATTGCTGGGAGATTATTAGAGCTCTTTTGTGATTACAGTCATTTGGCTTAGTGCCATGTAACACCACCTGAGGTGTAGTATAATTGCCCAAAACTGCAATGCCTGTCATGTTTTATTTGTTAAGGGTCTATCAACACTACCACTACGAATTTTAATTAACTATGATAGAAAAGTGACAGTCATGTTAATATGACATGAAGACATGTATGCACCTATGTATGCATATGGTGAGTGGAGTGTATGCAAATTTATTTGTTGTTTATTTCTGTATGTAACATACCTTTTGTTCCGTAGTACTCAGAACAAATAGTACACCTAATACTTTACATAAAAATATAGTTAAATAAGTATAGATACAATGAGATTTGCAAATATGCATACATATATAAACATATGGTGTTAATTTCATAAATATGTACCTTATATTTACACATATATAGCAAACTTTTTGAACATGTGTAGAATATGCTGTAAATTAACATGTTAAGTGCTCATGAAATGTAGTCTTTAGCTATTTAAATTAATTTTAATTAAAATGCACAGAATTGAACTTTTAGAATTTTTTAACAGCTAGTATAACTAGATAATTTAGAAATTGAATATAAAGTACTATATATATAATATCAATACATTACTTAACCACTGATATTTGAAGAAATAAAGCATATTTGTGTATCTGTTCCTTTTCAGTGGCATATTCTGCTTCTTAGTAACAGATCCACAAGAGAGGAATAGCAGATAAACTGCAGACAAAATAAAGATGGAACACAGAATGACAGGGCATTAAAGAATAGAGAGCACAAGAAAGAAGGATTGTTTTTGAGTTAAGAGGGACTGCAATTCTGAGGCTCAAAAAACACTTGAACACCTTTCATGAAGTAGGGAGCAAACTTTCCTGCTTCACAAGAGTTTATATGAGGATACATTAATTAATATTAATGAATTTTTACTTGAAAACTGTGATAATTAGCATGCTTAGAGAATAAGGAGCATACAATTAGCCAGATAATTTAGAACACTGGACTCATTTTCTATTATGTAGAAGTCAACACAACATCTCCTTTGTGTTCTTTGAGAATTGAAAAAAATCCACAATCATAAAAAAGCCAGCTGATGTTAAATCCAAAAGCTAAGTTACTTCATAGTAAAGATATATAGAAAGACTTACCAGGACGTTTCTCTACATGATTCAGATGTTAGCAAATAGGCCTTGCACTCAGGGGGGACCAATTTGTATATATAGTGTCATGATTGCCATTCCACTTAGACTATCTACCTCATTTCAGCAAGATAAACAGTTTGTAAACCTCATTTGTCCAGACAGACCAGCCACAATACTGAGTCACTGACATTCTCATAGATGGAAAACAAAATAAAACAGCTCCCTACACTTCCTCCCACATAACTATGACAGCATTAATCAAAGCCTGTGCTACAGGGGTTTTGTTGCATGTACTTATCTCCTCACCTAGAATCCAGACTTTGGCTGTATCAGGTACTCGGCAGCAAGAGAATTAAAGTGACCCATCAATGCAGTGAGGAACAGAAAGAGCATTGGTTTTCCATCTATCATTTAAAAGTGTACATTTATGGACTGCAATTTTCAGATCAGTGTTTTGTATTGTAGGAGTGTATTAGTAGGTATGCCTTTTCTTGGCAAACAGACCTTGTTCATGTTGCCCTTTAAAGCCTGTATTACTGAATGAAGAATGAATAAATGGATCTAAATCTAGTCTATTAAATAAACCTCAGTCAATGATAAATAGTTACAAGTTGCTGAATTTGTTTACATGAATTTATCCTAGATGAGCCTCTGATCCTAATTAATGAAGTTGCTATGGTAGAACAGGTTTGACGTAAAACAAATTCAAATTCATTGACAAAAAGATACAGCCTGTTCTGCAAGACATTGGATATCCAAAATCTTCATTTGGAGATGGCTAATCTATTTTTGTTATACTTCTAATCCTTGGCATAACATGCATATTGCAGCAGACTAGAAAAGTAAGACTAGTTCCATCTTTTACATACATAGGTAGCTTGCCCCGATTGTGTCTCACTTCAAAAACATTCCTCTTAATGCCATACCAGTACTATACCATAACTAGAGGCTGGATATCCCAGCTGTAAGAGAATGACTTCAACTATAGGGAATGATCTGTCCCTCTTGGATGGGTGCAGCACTCTGCTCTGCAAATGTAAAAAGTGTGATGTTGAGTGTGCAACAGGTGGCTGAAGAACAGAAGAATTAGTGGCCTGCAAATTACACTGACACAGGCAAATTTGGATAACGGATTTGGGTTGGTGCTACATATTAAATGGGTTCTTCTTTTTCACTTGTTTACTTTCACAAAGAAGATCAACAAACCCAATAGGAAGCTGTGCATTCATGACCAAAGAGAAATATATATATGAAGGTGGATTGCTATTTATCATGAAGATATATTTTATTTTTACTAAGCAGAACCATCAAAAACAAACTTTTCATCTGTTGCTTCAATGCTTTTTACAATTTACTGAGTAGGTTATTTGTGCTGCCTGAGGAATGTCAAGCTGAAACACGACAGAAAACTGATCCCCTATTTATCTGAATGAACCTTTAAAGTCTGCGACTACACTGAGGATTCTTGACATCGGCAATGCTGAATATTTTCATTCTGTTTACAGCCTGAATTGTAATGGGCAGGATCAGTGTTAACAGCTATTAGCATGGGAAAAAGGAAAGAGCTGAATCAAAGAGCAGATGGTGGCTGATGAAAGAGCTGCAGGTAATAAAAAGACATATACAGAAAAAGACATTGTTTTCCAGGAAGCGCTATTACTCAAATTTACAAACATTATTCATACCAGCTAGTTATATTGTTCAGTTTTGAGAACAGCTGAATATCCTTCACACTATAAACTTGGTTAAAAATTTCTGAATCATGCAGGCTGTGACCAGCTTTATAGACAATTTGACATTTGCACCCTTTACTATGGCGGAAGAAATGTCCCTAGCCAACCAAATACCCCTCCCCTCTGCTAAGAAAAAACCCAAACCCTTTTCAGCTGCTACACAAGTCATTCACAAATGACACTTTGTGGGACTATGTAACCTCTTTTAGTCCAAGTCAATGAAAAACAGGTGTATGAGACAGTAGCAAATGATATCCAAACATATTTCTCATTGTCAGGGCACACCTTAAAGCCTTAAAGTGGACTTATGCCAGGTGGGGAGCTGGCAACCTCATACTTGTATGTATGTTTTCTGTCCTCCCTTTGCCCTGTGTAAGAGGCAAAGGGACACCAGGGAACATGCACTGTTCATCCCTTGAAACACCCGCTGAGCCTCCACTGCCTTGACAGCTGGGATTTTATTTTTAAGAGTCTTTAAAAGGCCTTTAAAATTACCACATGTGCCAAATGAAGCTTTATTTCATTGCTACTGTCCTTTTAATGGTGGCTATTCAGTATGGTACAAAACAGGTTTATTTTGACCTTCTTACATAATAGGATAAAATACTTCAGTAAAAAAAAGTACGTGACAAACAAAGGCCTACACTCTGTGTGGCACACTAAGCATACCTTAAACAGCAACAGCCCCTACCTTATTGTGATGTATGGGAACCAAATTAACTTCAGTCTGGTTTAGAAAGGTTCAGAAAGTTCAGGTGGCAGCTGTCTCCTCCAGTAAATATCCCCACAACAATAAAGGTATTCTAGCATTTTCACTTAATTTTCTGCCCAGTTTCACGTTAGCCACAGAGAACTGGAAGCTGATGGAGCAGATTTTGAGGCATCACTTGTGTATGGCTTTCCTGGCAAAGATTTCCTCACACTCATCTCAGTTCTTCTTGAAAAGAAACAAATTCAGATATCATGACTAACTCATTCAGTTAGGATGGGAAAACAAAGAGGTTTTTTTGTTTGTTTTTGTTGTTTTTTCTCAACATGAATAAGAGTTCCAGGCTCAACTACATGAAGGAACTGTTCTGTCTTATAGACAAATGGGTAGTTATAATAGAACCATTACAAATAAGCTGTAGTAGCTTTTACTGAAAATGCAAAGTTGCAAAACATATAAATCTTTTCTCAGATACACTGTGCTTTATAAATTAATAATATAGCTCATAAATTCAGTATACATTTGTGTGTGTGTGTGTGTGTTGTAATTGAAGTATACATCTGGCAAATGGCAAACTGAACAATGAATAAAAAGGTATTGTGGTATCATATTTGAAAGCGTTTTGTCATGCATGGTACCACTCAACTCTGAGTATATCACAGATAATGCAGAGAACGCCAGCTAAGTGCTATTCAGACAAGAAGGTAGATGGAGTCTCTGCATTTTTATATCAACTCTATACTGACAAATACCCCAGTTTTACCATATTATAGTGCATCTTAAGTAAAGGTTCTTGGCATAAAAACATTTCTTCAAGCAGAAGTGATCTCCATTTTCAAAACAAGTGCCTCCACGTCTCAGTTAAGGGCTGCCAACCAGATTCTATAATCTTGACACACTTAAACTAATTTTTCAATTATAAATCTCCAAATGCTGGCCTTTGCCATCCATAGCCACTTTGAGTGATGCACTACATTTTGAGTGGATCAACTCAGACAAGACACATACAAAGGGTGAACTCTTCATTGCAAGGATTTCAGCAGCTAGCCCTAAGCGAGCAGAAAATATCCCACTTTAGCACTTCTTCACACTTTTTCCGGTTCACTAAAACTTTCCATTTTTCTTTTTACAGAAGAAGAAAATACAGAAAGTGGATTTTTCTTAAGTAGATCAGTTTCATGGATGTTCTTTTCACCTAAATCAAGCCTTAAATTTTTAAAGGTACACAGGCTGGATATATCTAGACGTAAAACACAATGAATGTTTGAAGCAGAGAATATGAATAAAGGAATAAGAATGGTTATGAATATAGAAGTCTGAAAGGCAAAGAATGGTTTTCATTCACTGTGATCAACCAAGCACAAAGCCTGATTCAGTATGAATGGGTGTGAGTGAAGCGGTATAAATGGAAGTCAATACAACTATCAACAAAAGATTAGGAATGTGCAAGGCAGAGTGTGACAGGATATTTATAAGCATGTCAGATTACAGATTACAATGAGTAAGGAACTTTAAATTTTCTAATAAAAAAAGCAAACATATTCCGCTTCCTCAGAATATAAATTTACATTTTACAAACAAGCTCAAGTCAGGAGTATGCAGAAAAAATGAAAAATATATCTTTAACTATGCATCTCTCGGTCCAATCTCTATTTGTTTCACACACTGTGAATGTTAGGGAGATTTTCGTAGAACCTAGTTTAAAAATACCAATGATAGAATGCAAAAACTCTGATTTGTGAAATAACAAGTAAATCACATGGATATAAATTAATTTTTATTTATTTATTTTAAAGAACAGTAAAAATCAGGCTAAACAGGCACACTAAGGAAAGGGATAGCTGCAGGTGGATTTCTTTGTTCAGGAGTTTAATATTAATTTTCATCAAGAAGTTTTATCATTCCTGTTTTTACTTGGACAGAATGAGACATCTTAAGTATACAGCTCCTTAGGAAAGTGCTTCCCTATAAAATTGGAATTATTTGGGGTTGTCTTTGACAAAGAAACATAAAACTGAAGCTTTGTTATTACACTAAAGGGATCCTTGTATGGAAAAAACACACGTATCTTCTTGAAATTTTGAGTATTTGTCAAATATAAGGAGATTATATTTAAATGTAACTCAGTATTTAGGATACTGCTTCTGATCTTATACATGCATTCTTGTACAAGAATGGAATTCTTTGTACTTTCAGGGACTGATTAGGCCAGGTTGTTTTTTCACTCCTGGGTTTTTGCAAATATGCAATAGGTGAAACTATGCAGAATTAGTAGTAGAAAAGGTACCTTATCACTACTGGTGCCAGGAAATCAAGTTTCTTCAATCTGAGTAATATCCCTAACAAATTCACTATTTTATAATGCCAGGCACACATTAAGACACTTCATTTATTTTTAATTGTTACCTAACTATATAACAAGGAACATATCTAAAAAGGCAAAAAACCTTGTATTGCAATTCACAGCTACGTGTCTGACCTTATGCATACAATTGCACATGATGGACATAAAGTTACCACATGATAACCACATAATTAATATGCAGCACTTTGAAGTGTTAATTTGACTGTGCTACAATTCTTGTTTCCATCCATAAACTCAATAAAATAACACTCGGGTTTATTTCTGTCTTCTCTATCACAAGTACCTGAAACTTTAGACAGAAATTTCTACTGGAAGGAGAAACTGGATTTAATGAAAACATTAATTATTTTAATCACATGTTGATTATTATGAATTACAGGACTTTCTATTCATGTTTGGAAACCGTGTGAAAAAGATAGGCTTGCCACTCTTTCCTCTAAAAACATGGTTATGAAATGTTCCTATGTAATTCTTTTCTGAAGAACAGCCTATCTTATTCACAAAGACAGAAAACCTTGAAAACTAAATTAAGATTTAGATTTTTTTAACTTGTGGTCAATTTACGATACGATGCCAGCTGAATTTCTATTTGATATTCACATTACACTCAAGGTGCAAAGAAATAGAAGTCACAACATCAATAACACAAAGCTAATGTATATGTCAACTTCAATATTATACCTTTACTACTGCAATTCTTGGTTCAATAAAAATCTCTGTGTGTAACCGTGATATGAGCCTTAATACCAGTGCTAACTTTTCACAGAATATCTGAAGACTGGTTGCTCATTTATCTACATCATCTAGATGTCCACTGTACTGTGAATTGAAATTAAGTCATCTGAGGCAATAAGATGTTGCTCTAGAGCTGTCATTCTTCATTGTAAGTTATATTTCCATTGTTTGTGTCTCAGATCTCCAAACTGACATGAAGACCTTCTAGACATGGAAGAGGAGTTTCACCCATGACTTTGGCCTATATTCTTCTGTGATCTTTAAAACCTACATATAGCTATGCTTGCAGTAAAAAAGAACATAGGAGCACAAGAAGAAATACAACCTGGTAGCATAGTACCAACTCTGGGATAGCAGCACAACTACAAGTATTAATGATTTTTATTTTCCTTCCTACAGATGTAGAAATACTCGTTTCTCATTTATTTGTTTTGTAAAACATAAATCCTTATTCAAAGAGCTGATAGCTCAACGAAGATTTTTGCACAGTACATATTTTAGTAATTTGAAAGAGAAATAGATGGTGGTGGATCACAAGTTTATTGCCATCTCTGTCCATCTATCTATACAGAGAATCATATAGAAAAAAATTCCATTTCTTA
The DNA here is from genome assembly GCF_987193195.1 of Phasianus colchicus. Classification (NCBI taxonomy): domain Eukaryota; kingdom Metazoa; phylum Chordata; class Aves; order Galliformes; family Phasianidae; genus Phasianus; species Phasianus colchicus. Next base: position 14,188,852 of record NC_143439.1, on the reverse strand, counting down.
TTGCATATTAAGTTTGCTAACAAGCTAGCGTTGAAATTTCAATTAACAATTGAAAATAAGTTCTCTGTTTCCTTGTTCTTTGATTGTCTGTGGTTATTCTCTTTTCCCAGTAGGGACAGACAATAGTGGCCATCGTGACTTCTCTTTTATAGTGAATGCTCTGATGTACTGAAAAGAAAACAATTAGAGGGAAGTGCTCAATATACTCTGCTCTTAAAATTATTTGATGCTCTCTTTTATTAATCTCTATGGGTGCATAGATGTTTCTAACAAAACATTAGGCATGACAAATAGATTCTTTAATAAAGCTGATTATTTTAATAGTGGGTGTCAATCACAATGGGATTATTTAACTCCAACAAATAATTTTCTTTCAAAAATGTTTGTCTTGCTGAGGTTCACTTAGAAAAATTGAGAAAGTCTTTCAACTGAAATTAGTATATGAATTCAATTATGATCTAAGTAGGCTCCTGCATTTTCAAACATGATATTCTTATTCCTTAGATAATTCTAATTAAAAAGGACAAAAAGTAAAATTCAGGTAGACGCTGTGGCTTTAAAAGCAATATTCTCCCAACTTGGATACACATGTTGGCTTACAGATTTAGTTATTACTTTCAAGGGTAGGAGGCTGAGGAGCAAGGAATATCGCTTAGAGTAATTTCAGGTAGACTGAAGATATTTGCAGTGAATCATTAGAGGAATTATATCATAAAATAATTTTAATTGGATGCCTCTTTCTGACAAAGCCAATGATTTTTGTGATTCCTAGAAATATTCATTTTTTAACTGTCTGCTAACAATTTTGATACAATTAAGAGGTCTTTGAATAAAACTAAGTCTGTATTTTGAAAAAAAAAAAAAAAAACATAGAAAGTGCCAAAGTACAATATTACAAGTGGGTCATCTGCTTTCTGTACTCATTTTTGCAGTCAGATTTGCACAGTATATTTTTGGAATTAATTTGCTGATTTCTAGCTGTAAAATACATTATAGTATGTGAGTGTGTGTATCTGTGTGTAAAACAAACACTATCAATAACAGGCTTGCTATTTCTTATGTTATGTAGGCAAAACTGTAATTTGTGTCCTTCCCTTTTGACACTGTAATACTTTCACAGCAATGTCACATGCAGTTTAATTCTTATTCTCCCCTGTATTTTTGATTTAATTGCTATAATCAGCACAAATACATCCTCATTTGCATGCATTTCCCTCTGTGCAAGCATATGCATACAGATCTACAGAAAAATGCATTTCAAATCACCAGAGTGAAGTATCTAATAGTAAGTGACACAACTGAAGGGAAAAAAAAAAAAAGCCAGAATCTCTCTATGCCAACACAAACATAAAGCAGAATGGAAAACATTACATAGCAGCATTTTGTATTTTCCCGAACAAAATAAGTGTGGAACTTCCAGATGTGTGAAAGGTTTTTGAGTTTTATTACTGGTTTCTCAATAGCATTCAAGAAGGAAATAGTTAAGACCATTCACAGCTGTAATGTTCCTTATAATGTTCCTTATTCCTTATCATTTCTGCTCAACCCTGAGGTAAAAACGTAAACTCATTCTGTGGGTGGGAGGTTGCCTCAATTCAGAAAGTATCTATCATCTATCATATGTTATCTTTATTAGATTGCATGTTAATAAGAAACATACTATTTTATAATCAATTTTATAATAAATTAATATGGGCGTATTTTCATTGATATTTCCATTACAGTGCAGGAATTCTCTATGATCATTTCAATATAGTGTCTGCTTTCAAACAGACTTTACAACAAATGGTTAATCTTTGACATATGGAGATGCAATTCCTATTGCTATGATAGCTTAGTTTTACGATTAGTTTTGTAAGTTTATCTACATCAAAATCAAGTCTGATATTTCATACCACTGTACAAATACCTTCTTTTTGTGATTCAAAAATCATTGCTTATTTTAAATAGGTTTTCCTCATGTTGACTCACACAACTTCAGCTTCTACTGCTTAACTGTAATTTTTATCTACACAGAAAGTGCATTAAATACTCTATATATCAATCCATATGTTAATTAAGCGATCGCTTCCCTAATTCAGTGATTTTCCAAGTCACCAGTTCCTAATGTGAGCTTGTACTAGCACAAGGAAATTCTGACTGTGGGGGAAGCTGAAAATCTGTTCTGGAAACAATCATGGAGTTCTATTACCACCAATTCACATTTCTGCATATCTCTGTGGCACAAATGGGCAACAAAAAGAACTTGTTTTATGTCCTAGCACTCAAAAAATTCTATTCTGTTTTTCTCCAAATTTGTAATTAGAAGTACCATGAATACAACTTGGACAACTGTCTGTATAAACATGAAATAAAAGTCTTAAGTTGCTGATACTGAACATTTGTTATTATCACTTTCATAAATCTTGTTATGCTTATCTTCCTTTTTGCAGGTAGTCGTGTCTCTCTAATTTGCTCATACTTTTTATACAAATGTTTTAATTTTTCATGATCATTCAAATAGCAATTTTCAAAGGTGTTTCAAACTTTACCATTCAGAAATGCCTCAGTAGTGTTTGAGAACCATAGTGTGATTTTTTGTCTTTCATCATATTGAAACATGGAACATATTTCAGTCAATAAATGATTTAAATTCTACAGAAAGTAACAAGTATTTAAATTTCTGGACTTTGGATCACGTTTAAGTGTGTATATTAGCTCTATATTTTAAACTAGCAAGTATGAAAAAAACAATAATTAATTTCTACTTTACAGACGTCACTTTCATTTCATTCTTGCCATATTTGCATCGAAAAGGAGTTTAAAAAAAAAAAAGTCATCTTATAAACACACTTGTTTGCATATAAACACTTGTGTTTGTATGTTAGTATATCCATACTTACATGAATAATTCTTACCTAAACCCTCATCCTATCATACCTATCCACAATAAGCAGCTTCAACATAGTAAAGGGAAAAGCAAAGAAAGTCTGGTGCAAACATAGTTGTGTAAAATTGCTGGATTTAACTATCATGTTTGTGAATACATTATTTCACTTATTGCCCAGTAGTAACCCAAAAGCAGATAAATCTTTTCTAAGTATACCTGGCTGACAATATAGCTGCAGAAATGTCTTCTTCTAGATTGCAATATAACATTGAAAGAGAAATGAAAAAAAAAAAAAAAGAAGAAGAAAAAAAAAGAAAAAAAAAGAAAAAAAAAAGGGTTTCTTTTAAAATTTTAAAAACAACTATCAGGTACTGAATTACTCACTGAACTGCTTTCCCTTAATTTGTCTTGAGATTACAGTCACGGTTTTCAGAACCATACAGTTCCACATTATGCTTCAAACTATCGTTATTATGATTAAGGAAAATTTCACTACTTTCTTGTAAATGTATTATATTCTTGGACTCAGTCCTTAACTGTGGAACTTAGCCCCACTTTGAGGTCCTGTAAAACCTGGATCATGGAGTGACCCATTCACATAGTTGGGATACATGCTGTTGGGATAAATTCAGAGGCTTCAGCTGTGATTTGCTTTTAGGTAGGCATACACAGGGTAGGAAAAAAAAAAAAATGTGAATACTTCTTTTATATACGTACAGTCCCCATCACATAATTATAAATAACTGGCATTTATAAAACATTTGCTGGAATCACTTCAAATAATATGATATAGAAAACAGATTCAATTTGTTATTCGCAGACAAAATTTAATTGCAAAAGCTATAAAATGTCACCTAATTTAAACAGAAAACTTTAAAGCATTTGTTGAGCACAAACTGATAAGCAAGCACCAGAGAAAATAATATGTTTTAGATGTGTAGTAAAATATATATTATAACTAGCAGGCATCACCAGGTGGCACTGCTAGAAACAATTGATTTATCTTAGCAATTGGTAAGAAATGAGTGACAGGATGTGTGCAAAGGAAAGAAGAAACTTAGGGATGATGTATGCAGTTGCATATTAGCATTACTTCTTCTTCTGACACCCTGTTCTGTTAATAAAAGTAGTCTTAGCAAGTTTGGGGTCATGGTGATAGGAAAAGAAAGCTCAGTTCTGTGCATATAAACAACCCAGTTCTTGGTAGATGTCATCATCACAGTATTATGTCAACACTTTCATGACAACAGTTTCACCATAGGATGAATCACAGAGTGTGGGAACAATTTAACAAAACCCAGAGTGCCATATCTTGAAATGATAGGTAGAAATGATAAATTCACAACCTCCCTTCAGAAACAATGCTTTGAATCAGGATTCTTTTCCCCTTGCAATGACCATTTATTTCTTAATACAGGTCACAGCTTCTTTCAATCTAACTTATGAATACTGTGTTTCTTAAATGGTCTTCTAATGACGACCTTTGAGGAATTCATAGAGATTTCAGCTGAGGAAGAATTCAACGGGTTTTACTTATGTTTTTTTACTTGTTGTTTGGTTGGGGGTTTTTTTTGGTTGGTTGGTTGGCTGGCTTTGGAGGGGGCGGGTAGGGCTTCTTTGTTTTTTTTACAAATCTACAACTAGAAATTGTCCTGGGGTTTCAGCAAGTGTGTCATTGACCTGATAATAGGAAATATTCTAATAAATACTTAAACATTTAATACCTATTTATCTTAAATTAATTAATCATACTGCCATAGAAAATCCAGTCTGACTTGTTAGTAGAGAAGAATGTCCTAACTACATCTAAAAACCCATGTCCCTTTAAGGACATGATGCAGTACTGGAATACCGGGAGAAACCAACAGCAAGAAACTCAACACAATTTTACAGGGTTATTAGACACAAATATGTTTACATTCATTAATGGGTGTTGCCTACTTATAACAATCTTGTCAATGGCAAATAAAGGAAATTTCAGTGCTGTGTATCATTACTAGATGTTGATTTTTCTCTACCAAAGTAGTAATCCAAAGTAAGTTAATTTTCAGAAGGCGCTTATGTGCGCTATAAGCATTAGAGGTATGGTTATCCTTAGGGGCGTAGCGTGTAGGTGAAGGAAGATTAGCTTTTTATACTGATATGGTCTCTCTAGATGTACTTAGGTATAATCCCCAATAAAGGTGCTGTGCGTCTCCTTAGTCTGATAGCAGCTAAGAGACTGCCTAGCTGGAGTTTCCATAGGAGTCATCATTATTACCCTAAAATAGAGTTATAGTTCAGACTTTATATTAGTGATACTGATGTCAATGCTCCTGAGAAAAAGAAGGTAACAGAAGGAAACCAGCTAGACAGAGAGGAGGTCTGCTAAGGTTTTTCTAGGACAGCAAATGTATGAATGTGAGCAAAAACCACATGGAAGAGAGGAAGATGATGCAAGACAACCAGTATGGCCTCACCAAGGGCAAGTCCTGTCTGACCAAGTGGCCTTCTATGATTGCATAACAGCATCAATAGACAAAGAAAGAGCCACCGAAATCATCTATCTGTACTTTGATGTGGTCTTCCATAACCTCCTTCTCTCCAAATTGGAGGGATATGGATTTGATGGGTGGACTATTCAATGAACAAGTGATTTCCCTCAGGGTTCAGTAACAGGACTCTTTAATATCTCAATCAGCGATATTGACAATGGGATTGAGTGCACCCTCAGCAAATTTTCTGATGACACCATGCTATGTGAGGGGACAAGATGTCATCCAGAGAGACCCAGACATGCTTGAGCAGTAAGCCCAGGAGAACCTCATGAGGTTCAACAAAGCCAAGGGCAAAGAATTGCACCTGTGTTGCAGCAACCCCACTATCAGTACAAGCTGAGGCCACAGCCCTGCCAAAAAGCACTTAGAAGGTATTGATGGATAGGAAGCTGGACATGAGCCAGCAATGTGCCCTTGAAGCCCAGAAAGTCAATCATATCCTGGGCTGCACCAAAAGAAGCATGGTCTGCTTTCAAAGGAGGTGATCCTGCCTCTACTCTGTACGGGTGAGACCTCCCCAGTAGCACTGAGTCCAGATGTGGAGTACTCAGAACAGAAGAGATATTGACCTGATGGAGCATGTCCAGAGCTGAGGGCCACAAAAATGATCCAAGGGGTGGAACACCTCCTCTGTGAGAACAGGCTGAGAGAGCTAGGACAATTTGGCCTGGAGAAGTGAAGGCTCTGGGGAAACCTGATAACAGCCTTTCAGTACCTAAAGGAAGGCTATAAAAAGAACAGGACAGATTTTTTTAGCAAAGTCTATTGTGAAAGGACAAGGAGAAATGATTTTAAACTTAAAGAGGGGAGATTTAGACTGGATATAAGAAAAAAGGTTTTTACAATAAGGGTAGTGAAGCACTAGAGCAGGTTGCCCAGAGAGGTAGCGGGTACTCTGACCCTGGAAACATTAAAGCCCAGGCTGGGCCAAGCTCTGAGTAACTTATCTAATTGTAGATGTCCCTTTTCACTGCAAGGGAATTGGACTACATGACCTTTAAAAGGTTCCTTCCAACTTCTAGGTTACTATGATTCTCTGTGGAAAGCAAGACAGGAAAAGTACAGAGCAGCAGGAGTGCTAAGTCATCTCCTCTTCTGCATCCCAAATGCAGGGATAGAACAAGGGAGAACGGCTTTAAACTAAAAGAGGGTAGATTTAGGCCAGATGTTAGCAAGAAATTTTTTACTCAGAAGGTGGTAAAGCATCAAAACAGGTTGCACAGGGAGGCTGCAGATGCTCCATCACTGGAGGCATTCAAGACCAGGTTGGATGTGATCCTCAGAAGTTTGACCTAGTGGATGGCAACCCCGTCCATGGTAGGGACTTGGAATTAGATGATCTTTAATTCCTCTCTAACCTAAGCCGTTCTATGATTCTATGCCCACGTTGAACATCTTGGTAACAAACTGAAAGAAGAAGTAGATAATCATCTTAGAATAGCCACTGCACTGAAGTCAGTAACTAGATAAGGAGATTCTGGGGTTTAGAACACATTGTCAAAGGAACAAACTGAAAAATCTCCTATGCCAGAGGATACTCTAACAATGTGTCAGAAATACTGTGATCTGTGAAAACAAACAAACAAACCTGTGTTTGAATTATATCAGTTCTGTTCTCACCAGAACCAAGAAGAGGAGCAGATGGGAAAGCATGTAATAGAACTGAAGCAAAAAGCCCAAAATTCTGAGTCAGAAAACACTGAGAATGACATGATTAGGGATAAAACTGTGTTCGGTGTCACTGATAAATGACTTGCGTAAACGTATCAGAGGAAGGCTGATCTGGGCGTGCAGAAAGAGAGAATCTGCAGAGTTGAAGTGCCACACAGAGAGCAGGTCTGCTAACATTTTAAGTTTGCACAACCTCCAATGGCATGCAAAAACATGTGGGGAGGACCTAACGATCCTTGAGTCGCAGCAAAAAAAAAACCTGCACACTTCTCACATGGATAGAAACATTACTCCAAGTTTGTGCAAATTTTCTGTCACAAATGCAGCATGTGTAACCACTGTTCTTGCTTTTCAAAACAAGAAACAGACCCTAGGGAAAGAGTCACAAATCCCTAGCTGAACTCAGATGTGACTAATCTTGTAGACGTAGTATCATAAAATAGAACAAACCCTACAGCAAATGCAGAAAGTGCTCCAAGAAGTGTACACAAAGGGTTCAAGATAAGCACAGGAGTTGAGGTTCATCTTTTAAAATAGTCACCGTTTCCTAGTCTGGATAAAGAAACTGAACTATCTGAGTTGTAATGGAGTCACAGAGAAAACTCTGAAGTCAAGTTAACAAGGGAAATGGATGAAGAAAAAAGCAATTTTTGACCCATTGCTGTGGAAGGTTTTGAGGCAAAGCAGACAAGAAATATCACAGAATACTCACCACAAACACCCAGAAGTCTTCAAAGTTAGCAGAATACCGTAAAGAGGATCACATATATATCTGCATTCATCAACCATTCCTGTCATGCCCAGCTGTAAAATTTATTTTTGCAGTGACAGAGATCTTCAAAGCAACAGCTAAGGGAACAAGGGAATATATACACAAATATTCAGTCTGTGTACTAACAGCATCACATCAGATAAAAAAAAAATGGTGGATTTTGGATGTACCTGAATTCTAGTGGTTTCAAGACGACTAAGCTGTGATAGAAAATTATAAAAGCCAACTGGCCAGCTAAGAGTAATCCTGGTAGGAAGGATGGATACTGTCAAGTCAGATTAGATGTAGAATGATATTAACTGTGCACTTTCAGTACACCCAGGGGCAGAAACAAGTTTCACTGCTTACCTTTTGGAATAAGGTCAGTGAGTAAAGTGTTTCAACAAAAGAACAAAGACTGCTTGGAAACCTTACGGGCATCCAAAAAACAACTGACGACATAAGTAATAGCGGCATCAATTCTGATGAAACACATCAGTGCTGAAGAAAGTGATGACAGGAGCTCACACAGAAAATATAGAGTTCAGAGCACATAAGATCCCATCCATTATAAAATAAATTGATTACATTGGACAAACAATTTCATAAGAAAAACAAAATCAGAGGACAGCAAAGCTTTAGCCATATCATACATGAAATCTTCAGAGGACAAAACAGAAAATAAAACATTAAATAAGGCCTTTGTTGGATACCTCACACTATAGAAGTATTTCTGGATGATTTCTCCTTGCAGATGATAGACTTCTGATTGCTCCCCTGCACTGGATGGTTATGGATTTAGGGAACTAGATGCTGCAAAAAATAATGCCAGCTTTCTCTACCATCCCATGTCAAACTGCAACTCTCCAGCAAGAAGGACATCATTCATACAGGTGTATAGTGTACGATTTGTACACTAAAAAAAATTTGTATGTCTCACTGAGAAAGTTACCCTGCAGTGTAACATAGAAGCAAATGGTGAGCACAAAGCCCGACCTTCAATAGCAATTTATTAAACACCCAGAAAGAGGTTTATCTTTTAATGGTGGCATAACACAAGCTGTCCACTGAAACTTCTTGAAGGAAGACAGAAATGACTTTCAGACAGAAAGATCACAATTTAACAAAATTGTTCCTGGGGCACTTTCAAGCCTTCCCCAGAGTTGGGATGTTGCAGTTAGCTACGTGAGGAGTTAGGTCTTTCCAGCTTGCTCTTCCTCCTCTTAAAGTTCTCCTATGATTTTTTTTTTTTGTCTGCTGAGGTTTTGACTGTTGAAGTCCGCCTTCTTGAGATGCATTAGAGAATTAAATACAGAAACAGATGAGCCCAATGTTAAGGATTAATCAGCAAGCTGCCGGGATTGCTGCAGGCGTCTGCTCACGCTGCAGGCTGCATGGAGAGATGCCGTTTGAGAGGCAGTTTAGTTACAGGCTTTTGAGGGAAGAAAGGACAATATCGTGTTGTGACTGAGTACTTTGCAAAATTAGCCACCTATTGTCACAAATGTGGTGATGGATCTTTTCAAAAGAAGCAAAACGTGCCTCTGACTTGTTCAGGGATGCCTTTTAGAGCTTTTGCTTTTCTTCCTAGTTACTAGTAAAATGGAAGGGTTTAAACTCTGTATTCTTGCCTGTCCTGATGAAAAGACCACGAAGCAGTTAAGAGTAAACGCCTGACATCTCAGAAACTTTTAGCAGCTTCCTGCGCCTTGAGTCGCTCACCAAAGGAAGCTGCCTGGAGAAATGACAAAGTCGTTGTGCGGCAGTTCAGGCAGAAGAGAGACACGAGTCCCAGCTTCTGAGGCAGATGTCACAAACATTTAAACAGCTGTCAGAACCAGCTCAGGCTGTCATCAGGCTTGACCTTAAACCCAGTTAGTTTTTAAATGTTAGGAGAGGGAAAAAAGAAAAAAAAAAAAAAAAAAAGAGGGGGGGAGGGGGAGGGAATTCAACACAGTGAAGTTACACAGCTGCTTGAAATATTAAATGAAAGGACTGAACATCTGTTCACTTGCTTTTCAAACTTTAATGGTTTGGAGAGATATTCTGTTGTCTTAGATCTTTAAGAACATCTGAGACCCATGCAGCTTCAGCACCTGTGAAAAATCCCCTCTCAAAACACACATACACTTCAAAGCTTATTACTCCTGTTCTTTGCCAAACATATGTTGCCAAACATCACAACAAATTATTAATAATACGAAGGTCTTATTTGACTTTTGTGAAGCAAATTTCCTGAACAAGCACCAAAATACCACTTAAGCATTAATAACCTTGTAATGCACAAAGAAATAGCTGGAGAACCATTTAGTAGGAAATAAGCTTAAGTTAGATTGATCCATTTCTTGTTTGTATTTGTTTGGGGAGTTTTTAGATACTCCTTCCTTTTCATTTGAAATTTTAAACTAATTTCAGTTTCCCAGAATCAGGCACAGTATGTAATGAACTTGCAAGCTTCCTGACACAGGATACTATTGACATTGTTAAGGGAATTATGGGTGGGTACAGTATAAGGCATATACTAGGCATTTATATGAAAAAGAACAGCTTCTACAGTAAAACTATATGGTTTATATTTATATTGGTCTTGTGTTCCAGGACATAGGATGTAAAATAGAGAGCAGAGAAATCTGTAGTGTAAACATAATTGTAATTTTAGTACTAGATGTTTGCAATGTGCTGCTGGGACCAAATATATAGCACAAAGCTATACTTTGCATATTCTTCCAATAACAGACTTCAAGAGAAGGCAGAAAGTGAAGAGAAAAAAACTGGTCAGCAAGATTTCTGTTTATATTTCTCTTTTCATTTCTAATGGGTTTCCACTGGAGGCATTTATTATCACTCCACAAGGTTTCCTTTGGCTAGCACAAGTTATAGACTCAACTCTGAAATTTCAGCATACAATATAAGATTACAAACTCAAATTCACTCACTTTTCCACATCTGGAATATTAACATTCATTTAAGGAAGATGTAAATTTAGGCGATATTTCTTTACCTTTGTAACTTTAAGAAGAGAAAGCATAAGGCCTTAGAGATATGATGGCTATATATGATGCCATGTTACTTTTTCTGCCATTCATGCACTGCAATGAATTCTTAATGTTTTGTAAGTTGATGGTTCAAATGAAAAAAAATTATACCACTAAAAGTAAACAGGTAAAATTAATGACGCCAATGATAAAAACAGCATTAATAATACAAATCCCATATAAGTCTCTTCAAATTTTATGAAAGATAGAACATAATTTACAAAATAAAAAAAAAAATCTAAATTACCAATAAATCTTCATTAAAGTTTAAAACAAAGAAATCTATATAAAGGAGTGGAGGATTAAAAAACTATGGCATTGGATAAAGAGTAATTAATCAGACCAAGAGGGAGATATTTTCAAAACAATCACAAACTGCAAAGAAAGTTCAGCATTTGGGGGTAACGTACTGGTAGGGAAGGAAAAACGATACAGACAAAAAGCATTGTAGACAATGTGACATGTTACTTAGAATTCATTGCTTTCCACTGTATAAATAACCAAGAATTCATTTCTTCAGAGGAAACATCATTATTAGATGTAATTTTATGAAATGAAAGCTAAATAACACATAGAAGGGAAATTTTGCTACCTAGCATCATTTCTGAGTTGTAATGCCACTTGTTCTCCTATCCTGTTGTACATACACTTACCATTTACAGGATACCCATATAGAATTTTTCTTTTTTTCTTTCTTTTTTTTTTTTTTTTTAAAGCTGCCCTTTCCTACATGAAACTCAAAAAAAAAAAAAAAAAATCAGAAAGCATGGCTTAATAATAAAGTGTTAGATACACAGTGTGAAAATAATCCAACAAAGATCAGAAGAAAATTTAGGAAACCATACTGTTTGAAAGTAAACCATTGTTGTCTGAAAGCCGAGGCTTAGATGCAGTACATTTCAGATATTAGAAATATTTTGTCCTCATACATGTACCCAGCTATAAGACTACAGATAGCATGCCCTGATTACAAATATAGTCTATATAATGGTCATTTATTGAGCTGTGGAGTTTTAGATGCCATTCCACATTTAACAGCTGTGATGGAAGACCTCTGTGATATTCATTCCAACACTGACACCCTCAAGTCATATTTCTTCTCTTGTCAGAAAGTATTTATTTTTATCAGCAGCTTGTCATTCAAGTGTATTACAAAAAAAAAAATTTGAGAAATGGGCAGCTGTGGAGCCTCTATGTCAACCGTGAAGATAATGCCTCTCAATTTAATGCCGCTATTTGGTTATTATACATTCATAAATAATCAAATATCAGTTCAAAGTCTCCAGACATCAGAACTGAGAGAGGGAACTGAAAGCATAGGTGGTATTGAATTTTTCACTTACTCTCACAAAACAAGTCATCCTGTTAATAACCTGGCTCTCATCCCAGCCAGACATAACACATTTTGAAGTTGTCTTTCTCCCTGGCAGTGTCAGAATTGGCAGCTATATTCACACTAGAAAGTTTTCAAGTGGTCAGACAGGTCTCCTTTGTTTTCTTGTCCCCACTCCACAGACCTTTGCAGTGCTGGTGAATAGAAGAGAACAAAAGCAACTGGCATATCTGCAGATGCACATTAGCTTGGTATCACATGAATATGAACTCAGAAAGAAAGATGCTGAAAACAGACAGTCTTATTGGTATGGGAGATCTCTAAGTCCAAATCCTAAAATTATAAAGCTAATGCTATTTTAAATTTGTTCCTCTTCTGATTAGTATAAACACTGAGGTAGAAAAAGCTAGATTCTACTGACTCTTTCTAAGACATGGAAAAGAGCATTTACCATCCATCATTTATTAAGAAACAAAAGCAATAAGATAAATAATTAAAATTAAAAGTAAAAATAGGAAAACCAGCGAAGGTCTTCTCCAAAATGATACTCAACAATGACTCAGCACCTACATAACAAGTTATTCACAGACTTACCCTCTAATGTACAAGTTATACTTCATTATGTTTGTCAAATAAAATTTCCATGCTTTAAAATGATAATTTTGCATCACTGGGGGCAGGAGAGAATTCAGGACAGACAGTTCTGAGATTAAGACACAGTACCTACTTACAGGAAGGGCCTTATCAAAAAAGGAATACACCCCGTACAAGTAAAACATATACAGTAATTACATAATATCAGCAAGCACATCCCAAAATGTTGTATACAGATTTATTACACACTGTAAACCCTGTTCCACACCATGAAAAATATGTATTTAATTTTATCTGCTTCAGTATACTTTCTATATAATGTAGCTTTGCTTTGCACATTGAGTAAATGAACCCTCTTCATGCTTTTCTTCATAAAACGTTTGACAATAGTCCTGGATATTTAAGAGGTGTTTGAATTGATAGCTCTAAGTCAAAATATGAAGATTTTAAGCCTTCTAATGAACTGCTACTCAGCTCTGCAAGGCAAAGTTGGAAAATGCCATACCTTTCTGACAGTGATGTTGCATAGGAGATAGAGAGTTTCAGCTTCAGCTGTTCCTGAGACTCTCCCACTGGCCTGCTTGGGAACCTGCAAACCAGGCACTGCTCTACCTCAAACCAAGGGCTGAGAAAGCAGTTTCATGTTTTTAAAAATACCCGAAATGCTTTGCTCCTCCCAGATCTCTCTTTTTTTCTCTCTCTCTTTGATAGGCAACTTGTATTTAAAGTGGAAAATGCAAAAGCTTCACAGTTGATAAATTGTGGTCAGCCCCACTTGAAAATCATCCCTGGATTGTCTGTTATCTGGCATCCTCAAAATATGCTCTGCTATCATTTTCTTTCCATAGACAATCCTAAGCCATCCCAGAATATGCTGACATATAGCAAGACACCATTATTTTTTTAGCACAGCTCTCTAACAGTACAGTACAATAGGCATTTACAGTGCTGTAAAATTCATCTAATGTATTTAGTAAATTTATTTCTAGAAAGGTTATACGATGTACTGCTTTTATCATTACAGGTGAAACATGGCTTCTATGCATTTGACATTGCAGAGTGTTTTTCGTAGATCTTAAAAGGTCTTTTTGTCATACAATTATCTAAAATTCGTTCCCTTTGGAGACTGGAAAATGAGCAGCTTCTTTCTTCACACGTACCAATTTGCCTGCATAGAGTATCAATCCTCAGGAGACTTTTCTTGTTCTACATCCCACTAGAAGGGCTCATATATGTTCTGTTTTTCATGCATATAAAAATATATGTTTGTGTCAGTATGATCTTTTCCTACCTTGAAATGAGGAGGGTTTCAAGTTAGTTTATTTTAATTTAGTCTGGGATGTAAACTTTTGTGCATGCTTTTGGATATCTGCTGTTTCCCAATACATCACAATGCTACAAGGGTTTCAAAGGCCCTATTCATGTTTTACTTCTGTCTTTATGGAAATGTCAGGGACAGGTAACATCTTGCACTGCAGTCAGAGCATGTATTTACACATGAGATTTTGTATTCATGTTTGAATAACGTAGCACACATGGCTATTTTGAGAAAAAAGCTTTGATCACTATTGTTGCTAACAATATTAATACTAATGTGCAGTATTCTTAACAAAGCATATCATGGGGCGCTTTGCAATTCAAATACAATTAAAAAGCAACATCAAATAAGCGTTTGATTTTTATTTAAAATAAGAGTGATGCAGCTCCCTAAATACACACCAAATTAAGGATATTAGAAAACAGTCTCCTAGGGCTTCATTTCCTCTCTGCATGAGCTGGGGTCTCTGCAGTTTCCTTCTGAACTGTGCACCTTAGATGGAGCTCAGCTCACAAGCCCTGTGCCTCATGCCACTTGACTGCCACCCAATCATCTTCCCAAAGCTCAGATGCTTCCTTCCATTCCTGCTTCTTATCAGCAATCTAGATTCCCAAGGTCCATTAGTACCACACTGAAGAAAATAGCTATTGGCAATGTGATTTCCCCAGCGGGACAGGCTTTATCTGGTGACAGAGGATGTGTGCAGATGTGACTGCAGATCACAGAGCATCTTCAAATGTCTCAGTGCTACTGCTGGAGAAAACATGACCATAACCTGAATGTCACGATTCAGTCACAGCATGAAAAGGTGTTAGAGGACAAACAAAAGCTATCAGTTGCTTACAAACTGAGCAAATGTATACAGAAAACTCACTGCAAGGAAAGCACTGAAGCACATTTCTTCCGAGTATCACTCTAATTTAAAATCTTATATAAGTTTGTCAATGTTACAAATATTTTTCTTGCTTCCTTAATTCATATAAGCCTTGAGAAATACACTTTCCTTGAGCTTATTATTTGACGCTGCTTTTCCAGAGGATAAGTCTGAAGTTTCTGTTCTTCAGATATCTGTTTTATTTCTTAAAATCAACACTGTTCTTTCAGAGTGAAATGAAGGCTTCAGAATGCAATCTATTTCAGACAAAAAAAAAAAAAAAAAATTACAGTAGGCTGCATTTTTTCATCCTGGTTGATAAATTACACATTATGTTACGCTGTAGCTCCTCCCGGTAGTACTCCAAATATTTTATATTGGTTTTGCATATCACCTTCTCTTGGGAAGAATGCTTTTTTTTCCTTCGAGTTTAGTCACTGCCTCCAGCAGAAGTTATGCAACATTAGAATACCAGAAAAGAGGAAAAAAAAAAATCTAACAAAATTCTTGCATGCCAGGAGAAATGAACATTATAAACTTAACCACGATCCTGAATCTGCCTGGCAGTCTCTTACAAAGCTTTTCACTAATTCTGCTCCAGGCACTTGTGTCGAACCACTGCTTGCTGCCAGTAGGCAGGAAGAATCATGCCTGAAGCAGCAGCACCTCTTCTCCAGAGAGGAGATGGTGTTTTGGAAACCACTGCAAGTACTTTCATGGGTCATGGTTGGTCTCACCTGGGCACAGGCCCATGGCAGGGAAGATGGAGTCACAGCTCTGAGGAAACCACACTCACAGCTTCATTGGCAGAGGCAAGGCAGAGGCATTAGGTGTCTGTTACAGAGCACATCCATGCTGTTTTGGCAAAAAAAAAAAAAAAAAGGCATTATATGCCTTTGAACATATGTCACATATCACAAGTGATGTTTCTGGGATCTCTGTGTCAAAATAGCAGCAATATTTTTTCAGTTTTAATTTGATGATGTGCTTTTAGATTCACTTCAAATTCTATATTGGCTCATTTATGATTTAGCTCATATTAAACTTTGTGCTGGTTCAGGTACAGAGTGAAAAGTAGTGTGATAGGTGTAGCACTCAAGGAAGCCATATGTCCTTCTCTACCCACAGTACATAAAAATAGGCAGTAATATGCAAAGGAAGGTTTGCAAAGGAAGGTTTGGCACAGTTAAATTCCATTATCCCATATTCTATCTGAAATAGGACTTATGCTTCCAAATGCAGAGAATTAAGTCTGATGGAAAGGAATAGGCTTCATTAGTGAGTCACAGAACTAAAAGGGAAATATTCACACTTCTTCAACACCTGAAAACTATTCTTCTAGATTTGTTGCTCTGCTCTAATTTATCCACAGTTAAATATGTATGTTGTGATTCTGGAATGATCTAGCTCTTAGCTACTTCTGTAGAAAAGACTATTATTTGATAAACTATTAGGACTTGGGATAACAAAGAAGGGATCCCATGCTGTTTATATTCACAGTAGGAAATGTAATGTCCAGTAATCAAACAGAAGGGTAAAATGTGCTGTAGTTCCAGCCAGTGCCCAATGCAGAAAACATGCCCAGACCTCAGAGCTGGGTAAAAAAAATCAATGTTTTGTGAGTGGGTGCTGGATGCATTTTGTATAAGGGCACTCAAATGCTGAAGATATTTCTGACAGTGGCATGCTTACAGCATTATCCATGTGAGGAGCAGTATGAGGGGCTGGACAGGGTGGGCTAGAATAACATACAGGATCCGTACCAGTTTAATGCAAATTCTACATAAGCCAGAAGTGAAGCATATTCATGTTACGGCAGCAACTCTGACGTTTTTCTTCATACTCAACATCATTTTTCAAATGAGTTCAATGCCTAGAAATGTTCATGAGTTTTCAGAATAGCATAGAGCAATTCAGATGATCTATGTGCACGGTATTTGAGATCCAGCAATGTTGTACTCTAGTCCTATTAATGTATTATTTGTTAAAGGAAATTGTGCCTTTTTTAGAAGAACATTAAAAATAGTTGCTACTTAAGATATGCAAAAAATTTATTGTAAAACAATATGTATGACTTGTTGCAGTGGCATGTTTTGTGTATGTGGCAGGTAAATTTATTAGCTGAAGCAAATGAAAACCCAAATCAGAACCTCTGACGAGCTGGTATTCACTCAGAAAAATCTTAATAGGTTTGGCAGGCGATTCAAAAATATTTTATCAGTAGCTTAAAGCTGCTACATTTATCAGAATAGCAACTGAAAGCCTATGAGTAAAAGTAATTCTTAACACATATAAAATATAGCTGGCATGACTTCTGTTTTTACAGATTTGTTCAGGAAAAAAAAAAAAAAAGTAATGTCAAGTAAGTACACTTACTGACGCTCTTCTGATCCATGTCTAATTAGTCTTTGCTGGGAAAATGGTGGATTAATCCTCGTCTAATACCTTGACAAAATTAAAATAGACTAGCAGATTAGTAAACTTTTTAAGGGGGACGTTGCTTCTGGTTGCTACTCTTAGTTAATATGGTGGTGGACCAACAGAAAATTTACAGCAACAGAAAAATTGGAGACTACAGAATTCTATTTTTGAACTTGTCATGCTCATTAGTGTTACACCTTTTAATCCAGCTTTTCTTTACTGATATAACCTTATGGGTCAAATTGTGCCTCTGCTTCCATTGCCTTCAATAAACCTTCCAGATTAAGTAACATTATCACTAGACAACAATGAATTTGTATTAGATAATCTTACTAGACCTTCTATTTCCTTCTTTCTCTCTATCAGAACCAGTTAAAAAAAAAAAAAAAAATTGCTTTTGAATGGGTCAACAGGAACTTATCCGCCACTGTTTTTATGAATACTGCTTTTCTTAACCTAGTAAGTCATCAACACAAACATTTTTTTTTCTTAATTTTATTTTAAAACAAAGAAAGAACCTGATAATGGATCAGTTTATTTTCTTTATAGGAGACAGTTCCTCGACGAACCCTTTTATACAACATAATAGATGTGCAGACTCTAAGAAGTATATATAAAATTAAATGAAGTTGAAGAAGGGAGGAGATATTTATTAGTACAGCCAAGAATACTCCATTAAAATGTCATGGATATACCTTGGATGGAAAGAAGAATCCCAAAGATGCCTATGAAAAGGACAACTGGGGATAGTTTTTCTATTGGCTAGAACCAGAGAGAAGTTAAAGCATGAATATTTTACCCTTTTAGATAAATATCATGTTGTCAATAAGATTGGATTTATATGGAATGTATTTCATGTTTAGGCTTATTGAAAAAGCATAATCATGTGACCTCCCAAATGTGTCCCTGGCCTCAGGTTCTGGTTTCACAACAGACCTATTCTAGGACAAGTCTCATTATTTGTCTCTTTTCTTTATTTACAGTATCAACAATGAAAACAACACTTTCAAAGTTTGCCTCATGGGAAAACACTTGAACCCAAGAATTTTTCCCAGAAACTCTGAAACAAGCACAAAATATGAAAATCTTTCAGTCAGAAAATGACAAAAAAATGACTGCCTGTTTAAATTCTATTTTTCCTACTCTATTTTTGCCAGAAGTATTCCTGTAGATTAAACACTTATAATTATGCGTATCTCACTGCAGATACATCATGTTTCTGCTGTGATGCATTCAGTAAACTGTGATCCTGTAGGTTGCACTTGATTTGACACTTCCACATGTGATTTATGTGACCACTGGAATAGTCTTCACTCTTTTTTAATAATTTTGAGGAAAATGATATTTCTGACCACTTAAAAAAAAATCATATTAACTTTGAGCTTCAAGATTATTTTTAAAATAATTTGTAAGCAATAGAAAGTGTAACTTTACATTTTCATTCAGTTTGAAAATAAATATTGAAAAAGAATTTTCCATAGTGGAATATTTGTTCCTCAAATACTCATTTTTTATGGCTTTACATGTTGGGGAACTACTTTCCTGTTTGTTCATAAACTTCATACAATATAGCATAGAAACTACCCAGTCATCTCCTAGATATTTTTCTGAAATCGTTTCTGGTTTTCATTAACTCTATTCACAAAATAAGTACCAAAAAGGACTAATGGTGTAATGATTCCTACAGAAACTATTACAAACCCCTTCCTCCATTATCAAAAGAAAACAAAATTCTGCTACTTTTTCTGAAGACTGAGTTAACACCTTAATACAGCGCTTTCTTCCCACTCTCACCCACTCTCACTATTATTTCAAACAGCTGAGCAGTAGGAAAAAAAGATGCCTCTGTTTATAAGTAAGGCCTTATTCATTTCACAGTGTTTCCTTCCTTTATTATGTGATTTTTTTATTTATTTTTTTTTCCCATTATAACAAGCATGGGTTGACACTTGCCTATAAGATTTTTTCAGAATCCTTTTTATTTGGATCTTTAGTAAGCTGCATGTCTGGGCAATGCAGCAAAAAAAAAAAAAACCAAAACAAAACAAAACAAAAAAAGCAACAGAAATAAGAATTTGTAATTACATCTCCAGGGGATATCACATTTGAAGGCTTACAGATGCACATAATACCAGTTGCTGATTGGGGCAGTATTAAGCCGTATTATATCAAAATTGTTTCTACCTGAAATTACACCGGTATGCTGTAAAGAAGTGGTGGAGTGCAGAGAGGCAAATCTGGCACGTTTTGGGCCATCAGTTGAACAAAATGTTCATGTACTAATGTTAACTTCAAAAAACATCTCTGGAGAGTCAAGATAACTTGATTAAGATCAAAAAAAGATAGGAAATTCTGCCTGTCAGTACTGTGAGCTTCAGAATGACTACCAGTGTATACTTGAACTGTTATTTACTGGCTTGATCTTGATGCACAGTCTCAAAAGTCTTCAGAAGACACATTTATGTGGTACAATCACCACATCCTTATTAAATCACTGGTGAGAGCCTATTTCAATTTCTTTTTCACCTTCAGCTGCTTGACCACAGACCATGCAGACATGATTTAGAAATCCAACGGCTACTCCTTATATCACCAGGGTCAGACTAGTCCCTGGCTAGCATAAATAATAGAGACTTCATAAACAGTCTAAATTTTGCTCATTAACACATTGAACTATCGCTGCTGTATTTCATATTTGAATATATATATACAAAAATGTTAAAATACAAATTCAGTTTATTTTTCTTTACTTCATGAAGAAATGTTTTCACTCTTCCAAATTCACTTTATTCATTGAAGGAGATGAAAACTTGTAATAAAAAAATGCCCCCCCGACCCCCACCAAATGAAAATAAAGCATTTGCTTCTAGCAGTAAAAGATGATGTTTGATGCTCCAGAGAGCCTTCAACATTCATTACAGAGTCAACCAGAGCTTCATTAAATATCAGTCTAGCATGTGTATATGTGGTACCGAGTGCCAGCCTCTGGAGCTCCCTCAGGCGATGTTCTATAGGCTTCTTTCATCTGTCATTTTGCTTTGACTCAAGGCGATTATCACTTTTATCATTGACAATAGAAAACTCATTCCTGTGTGCATTTCATTTTCATGATTCCTTGCCCCTTGAGGTTGACTGACACACACAGATCCTTTTTCATCTTTTAAAGCATTGTAATTAATCATTTTAAATTCTCGCCTTGGAGTGTTCTTTTATTAGCATTGTTGAATGAAATCAAATTAAAACTGTGCATTGCTACTGAGAAAACTTGCTGGGCTATCCTGGCATAGTAGCAAAAGACTACATCTTATCCATTCTACACTGCTTTCACTTTACTTCTCTGAATATTCTCTCTCCAGATTTTCATTAACATGAGCAGGGTATGAATACTGGCCAGGGTGTGCAAAATGGGTACCAGGCACATAAAGCAAAAACTAATAACCTTTTTTTTTTTTTTTTTTCTCTGTGGGAGCATCATGTGAGGTTTTTGAAAATTAAAGCGTAGAAAGTTTTTAACAACCTTTAAAATGAGGAAGAAAGATCTTAAATCGACAGTGTTGGACTGAGACTGAGGATACCTGGGTTACTGTCTGTACTGAGTGCTTCACAAGCTAACTCAAGCAAATGACAAGCTCTCTTACCAGTTTCCACCAGCAAAATTAAGATATGAGTGCTCCTTTCTTTCTCTTTACTTTCTTTGTTTCGGTTGTGAGCTCTTTTGCACAGGAACACCCTCTTCTAATTGTCAAGAACTGTGCCTACCACAATCTAACTTAAGCACTAATGTCATGCACATAATAATCGCATGCCACTGCTGAAATAGTTACTGCATGTGCATTAAATTATCTGAGAGAGACAGCACTGATAGGAGTCTGGAGAACTGTTATTCCTGCCAGAGTGAGGCTGTTCCCATCTTCCTGCACTAAAGGACAAAGAACAAAATGCCATAGAAACCTCCACTGTTGAAGCAGTGACGTTGTCTCACAAAAATCTGGGGGCAGAAGCAATGAGGATGTAATAGCAGCACTATTTGTTTTCTCTTTCTGTAATTTGTGTTTCCCACAGACGTTTAGAGACTAGTTAGATAAAACAGAATACAGAAAAATAATATTGGACTTCAGTAATATTTGACATTCTGCTAAAATTTATGGAAAACATGGAATTGAAAACCTATAATGTTTTGCTACATTTCTTTTAAACTGTGTCTGCTTCAGATCACGCTAGTTCATTCTGATGCTTGATTAATATATATATATTACATATATATATACATAAGACATAAATCTCAGCCATTTTTCTAAGAGAAATCTGCAATTCAATGGCAGAGAAGGGATGTTTTAGGACTAAGTCTATGTTCTTTTCTTCGCTTTGTAATTTCTTAGGTGATGCTGAGATGCTAAAGTTACTAATATAAAGTAGCCTATGTTGCAAGTTTGCGAATCTCCAGATTCTACATCTTTCTTATAAAACATTTACTTTGCTTATCTCTATATCAAGATCTGCAGTTAACTCCTGAGAACACAAATTACTGTTCCTTTTTTTTAGATGCTGATGTAAGGAATCCTCCCTTGAGGGAACTTCATGGCATCTCTTACCTGCACAACAGTGATGAATGATGGGTAGAATTCCTGAGGCTCTGTTTCCATATCATTTGTAAACAAACTGCTTCTTTGATGTAATGGTTTTTATGATAAGTGAATGCCCTGCTATGGTTAAAGCAATAAATAAATTTTGCTGTGTTTTCCTTCAAATGATATAGAATCATAGAATATCCCAAGCTGGAAGGAATCATCGAGTCCAACTTCTGGCTCCACAGAGGACCACTCAAATATCAGAGCATATATCTGATATCATCGTCCAGATGCTTCTTGAACTCTAGAAGCTTAGGGCTAGGACCATTGCCCTGGAGAGCTTGTACCAGTACTCTCTCTGATGCACAACTTTTTCCTGATGTCCAACCTGACACTTTCATCAGGACTGTTCTCCATCTCATACTGCAGCCTGTTTTGCACTTGGGCTGGAGGAATCCCAGGCACCCATACAGACTGGAAGGAGCGGTCCTTGAGAGCAGTCCTGTGGAGAAGGACCTGGGGGTCTTGATAGATGGAAAAACTTAACATGAGCCAGCAGTGTGCCCTTGTGACTCGGAAGGCAAATGGTATCCTGGGCACCATCAGAAGAGGGGTGGCCAGCAGGAACAGGGAGGTGATTGTCGCCCTCTACTCTGCTCTTGTGAGGCCCCATCTGGAATACTGCATCCGAATGTGGAGCCCCCAGTACAAAAAAGATAGGGAGCTGTTGGAGAGGGTCCAGAGGAGGGCCACGAAGATGATCAGGGGACTGGAGCACCTCCCCTATGAAGACAGGCTGAGGCAGCTGGGCTTGTTCAGCCTGGAGAAAAGAAGGCTGCGGGGTGACCTCATTGCAGCATTTCAATACCTAAAGGGAGCCTACAGAGGGGAGGGGAATCAACTCTTTGAAAAGGTTGATAACTGCAGGACGAGGGGAAATGTTTTTAAGTTGAGGGAGGGGAGATTTAGGTTGGATGTCAGGGGGAAATTCTTTACAGAGAGAGTGGTGAGGTGCTGGAACAGCTGCCCAGAGAGGTTGTGGACACCTTGTCCCTGGAGGTGTTCAAGGCCAGATTGGATGGGGCCCTGGGCAGCCTGGTATAGCATTAAATAGAGTGGTTGGTGGACCTGCATGTGGCAGAGGGTTGGAGATTCATGATCCTTGAGGTCCCTTCCAACCCTGGCCATTCTGTGATTTAGCCAGGGTTGCCCTTTCCCAGGTGCAGAATCCAGCACTTGCTCTTGTTCAATGTCATACAGTTGGTAAATGCCCAGATAAATACTATATGCAAGACTAAAATACATTTACTGTTAGTAACTGAATTCCTGTGTCAGAATGTACGGTGTTATGCGTAATAGAAATATATCACCCTGTCCTCCATTTACTTTTGTTTAAAAAGCAAAACCTTCTACCCTAAAAGATCTAGTGATAATCAACCTGATATCTACTCACACGTAAAACAGAAAACTGTTTTAATGTCTTTACCCAGATGACTGAAAGTAAACGTTGAACCTACCTGAAGACAGATTTGGAATTTTTATTCCAATTTGTTCCTGACTGTACTCGGAATAAAATTGTTCTGAATTATGATGTCATCCATTTTCCAGCATCTCATGTGCTCCAGACCCAGAGACTTTATTAAAACTTAACATAAAAATCCCTGGGCCATAACTGAAAAAGCAAAGTTCACTATTTACAGCATATTTGATATAATCTGTGATATATATTTGATATATATATATTTGATATAATCTGTGACGGAGCACTGGAACAGGCTGCCCAGGGAGGTTGTGGAGTCTCCTTCTCTGGAGATATTCAAGACCCGCCTGGACACCTACCTGTGTGACCTGGTGTAGGGATCCTGCTTTGGCAGGGGGGTTGGACTCGATGATCTCTGGAGGTCCCTTCCAACCCCTACGATTCTGTGATTCTGTGTGATTCTGTAAATACAGATGTATTTTATTGTAGACTGCTTGAAAAAGAATACTTAAATTGCATTCAGTTGGGCTGCAGAGATTTGAGTTCTTAAGCTTCTATTTTAGAGAAGTGGACAGTAGAAGCTGAAATGAAACATTTACTAAAATTTAAAATTTCATTTGCCATTTATAAAATTACTTATTTGAAAGAAATAAACATTACAGTTTTAAAGCTTTGTGTTTAACCCAAACACTGAAATCAAATAAGATTGCTTTCTAATATGAAAGAACGTGTAAGTTTAGCACCTAGTTTCTCCAGGACTACCAAGGAATACTGAATGAATGAGATAGCAAAGGATTTTTACTTTATATAATTTTCAAAGAGGTTTAGATAAATTTTATTCACGAAAAATCTCACTTCTAAAGAATTGTGAAGCCAGATGGTGCCCCATGAAGTTGCCTTGGAGCAAAGTATTTCTCTTGTAATTAAAAAAAATGCCCAAACTTTGTAGTTACATATGGAATTCTTTTTGCTTTAAGGATAGCATTTGGCAAACACAGAGTTCCACATCTATTTAGTGATCTCTACCGCCACAATTATTTTTATGAGTCATCAGAAGAACTAGAATCCAGTAAGGAAAGAGACAAAGAAAAATCATCTATTATATATGAAAAAGATCCTGTTAATTAAATTGTCTACTAAAAACAGATTAATTTTAAAGTCTAGATGACATAGCCCATTTAGTGAATAGCCATTTCAGTGGCTGTGTGCAATGCTTTTGGATGGAATGAATATAAATATATAATGCTACTAGTAACAACATTTATTGATATGTGTAATATCTACTAAACATAAGAACTGACATTCAGTGTGTCATTCAATTTGTTTATGATACATACAGATCAATTGAGCTGTGCATGTAGGGATAAACTAATTCACTGGGGACTTCATGACAGTGGTATTTCTGTGGAAATACATGCATCTTAGAGAAGAGACAAAGGGAACTTATGATGACTTGTAATCTTGGCCTTGTGCACTGAAAACATGTCCTTTTGTTTTTAAATAGGTCAGTGCTGACAGACTTATGCTGTAATTATTCTTGATTAAATCCATGTAGTAGCAAGAAAATATGAAATAACAACTGTTTTGAAACTAGTTAGTATATGACATAAGTAATCAAGAACACAGAACACTAAATGTCTTGTGGATGGTCAGGTTATGATTCAGCCTGGCTGAATGTCACTGAATTTTTTGAATATTTAAACATTCTCACTGCAGAGTTTCATTTTGTTTTGTTTAAATTTTTTAAGTTAGGTTTGTTATTAACTAAGAACTAACTGTTCTACCTCATGCCAGCACTCAAAATACATTCTACATCTCAAAATTTTCAATGATTTTGAATTATTTTCTTCTTAACAGTCTTCCAGGAGTTTTTAGTTCTGTTAACATATTTCTTGTCTGCCACTAACTAGCTAATATTCTACATCTTTGAAAAGAGAAAGGATCTATTCATCATCCAGCAGGATGAGGGAAGTGATTGTTTCCCTTGTATGCAGCGTTGGAAAGGCTGCACCTCAAATATTGTTAATGTTTGGGCCCCTTGCTGCAAGAAAGATACTGAGTTTCTCAAGCTGGGCAGTGAAGAGCAACGAAGCTGAAGAAGGAATTAAAAATAACACTTATGAATATCAACTGATATTGTATAATGTGCAGAAGAGGAGGCTGACAGGAAACTCAATTGTAGAGACATTGCTCTCTACAACTATCTGAGCAGAAGTTGCAGTGAGGAGGGTGTTGATATCTCAAGGTGACAATTAGTAGGGCGAAAGGAAATAATCTCAAATTGTGCCAGGGTAGGTTTAGATTGGAAATTAGGAAGAATTTCTCAATAGAGAGGGTTGTCAAGCATTGCAGGATGTTCCTCAGAGAGGTGGTGGAGTCCATGTCCCTGGAATATTTAAGGGATGCATAAGCATGGCACTAAGGAACATTGTTTAGTGCTGGGACTTGGCAGGTCAGGTTGATGTTTGAAACTGATAATCTTGAATGTGTTTTCCTATCTAGATGATTCTATGTTTCTATTTTTTTTTTTCTTGAATGCAGTATTATTAAAGATGCATAAAGTTGTGCACTTTCCTGCAAAAGTCTGAACAAGTCCTTTCATGTCATGAAGGGAAAAAGGATCTTTTGCAACATCGATTGAACAAGTATCCCATAAAACAGACTTAAGATGTACAGAGATGTAGACAAAATTTGAATTAAAAAGATCCACACACCAAAAGCAGAATCATGCTTTTAAACACTCACTTTTAATTTTGTCATTGGCAGGCATACTTTTGCTGCCAAAAGTTATATTCAAAACACGACTTCTCTGTTAGCTTTGGCTTAGAAGAAACACTCTATAGGCCTGTTTTGTCTAACTATTATGGACTGACTTGGAGTTAAGTTCATTTAATTTGCAGTCCAAAGAGCAGACAGTTATTGGATTTATTATCCATTATTTACAATGGAAATGAGCTCATCACTATTCCATTTCACATTTCATATTAATCAATTCATTTTTCTAGCTTGCAATCAGTTTATTAGTTTCAATAAGTGCTTCATGAATTGTTAATGATAACATAAAACAACAAAAATCCAGAATCTGGTTAAAAATAACACCTTTTGAAAACCATGGCCTGCTGCCACTATTGTATGTGGTTGGTGTGAAGTGGGACATGCTTTACTTTCAGCACAACTATCGGTGAGGGTCAGCTTGACACCCTGGATTTAAGCTTCAGGATATGACCACAATAAATATCATATGAGAAAACATGCATCATGTTTTGCAAAGTTCCAGTGCTACCATTTTCTAGATGTGAGTAACAAAGCCTACATTTTCTTAGCTCCATTTACTAGAGATACCAAAGAGAGCTGTCAGTACTCTTATCTGAATCAAGGCCTTACACTGAAAAGAATAATGCATCAATTGTATGTAGACACAGAATGACATGAAAATGTATTTGAAATAGCGTCAGAATAAAAAGCATCTATATGAACGTGGATTTAACTTATAAAATATTTCAATTGTTATATACTTTAATTAAATAGTCTAAAAATATTAAGTAATTTTATATAATCAGATGATATTAACCTCTTCAAAGTTTCCATTGGCATTGTAACATAAATATTGTATGGTAATCAAAATATCTTTTTTAAAATAAGTTCAGGAATCGTCCTCCATAGAGCAGATCAAATGATAATATCATTGAATTTCTGTTTAATTTGTTCTAAAATCCCAACACCTCTGTGGATTTTGATGTCTATTTAGATAAATAATTGACACTTTAAAGAAAATGATCTCTACATTGAGAGCTTTTGTTAGCACAGATATGCAAACAATTTGTCACAGTGACCAAGAAAAAAAAGATTGAAATCTAACTCAAAAAATCTTCCAAACTCTGTATCTCTGCAGAAAAGGTGTTGTTTCCAAGCAATCACATTGGCAACAGGCTCCAAAAACAAATACATGAACGCCACAAACTTGAGAGAAGTTGCCAAGAAAGTTGGAAATTAATCAAATGATACATTTTATCTATATTTTGCTATTTCTATTGTCAAACAAAAGAAAAAAAAAAGAAAAAGAAAAAGAAAAAAAAAGAGTACTCTATTAATGAAGTCCACTAGGGTACTCCAAGCTTGTTTTCCTCATGGTTAATAAATCATTGACAAAAAGATGAACTCAGCCATAATATTGGTTAGTTATACTGACTAACATCCAGGCAAATAGCAACAAGCAGAAACATTATTAATGTGCACACAGCAAGATAAAATGACCATAAATTCGGTTTGACAGACAATAAATCTCACTTATTCTCTCTCTCTCAATCAGTGGGAGGTTCTTTTAGTTAAATAAAAAAGAAAAAGAAAAGAAAATATTTATAAGCCAGCTATAGAGATTTGTTTTGTGTTCCCTTATAAAGATTTTCTCCTTTGCCTTTTTCCAGATTTTTCCAGTCAGAGTCCATTTATTTATTTATGTTTCTTTTATATGCCATGAGCACCACGTGACTGAGATGAACACAACACCTTCTCAAAGGAAGAAGCAAAAAAATATACAACTGGCTGTACTGTGGGGAGAGTTTCATTCCAGCCCTGCAGATCTGGCAGTTATCATGAATTCTACCAATTATAAGGCCCAAGCCAGCTTTATTTTGAAGACAAACAGAACTTACAAGCTGTAAAGGAAATGTATTTTTTCCTAGTGAGGGCATTATACCAAGTGAATCACTGTAGGATGCCATCCACCATCACTCATGACTGAGACACGTGGCAATAACATTGATAGCAAAGGTGTAAAGTTGTACCTCCTGCTCCTGTGTGAGCCCTCATCGTTGTTTGCACCTCACAGTCATACCTTCCTCTGCTTCTGTCTAAGTGAGGCAGTGCCCTCGGATGTTGGATAGAACAGAAACAAACAGTCAAAAAAGTAATTATTTTTAGGCTCCTGAATTCAGATTACATTTCAGAGCTGACAGGTGGAAATTAGAAATGGTAATTTTAAAGGGCATAAACAAATAACTTGTATTAGCAAGAAAGAGGAGCGGCTCAGCTTCTTCCTGTCTGTCACTTGAAAAGAAGGGGATAGCGTGTTTCTGCACAGCAGCCAGAACTAACCTGCGCTTTTCCAATTAACAAGATTCCATTAGGGGTTCAGTCTCTCCTCATGAGAAATTCTGAACTTGGTTTCACAGATGCAAATCATATTTACCCCTTATCTGAATGAATTTAAGATTTGCAGTAGTATAATTAAAGAAATTGCATCTACTGTTATTATTCTAATTTACCTTACATAGTGCTAGTTATAAAGAATACATCATGTAATGGGTGCATTTCACAGTATTCAGTTAGCAAAATTCTAGTATTTAAAATGCAACAAAAGTAATCTTTCGCGTAAAAGGAGTTTTAAATGTTTTCCTTGTAACAAGCCTCTGCACAAAGAGAATATAGCCTTTATATCATAGTGCTTTACTTTCCTTTTTTTGCTTCCTAACAGCATCCTTAGAGCTTGCTGCTGCCACTGCTGCTCATGCCTGAGGGAGGGCTGGATCAGGCTCTCCAAATTGGCAGCACCACTCCCAGTCCCTTGCCCTGATCAGTCTCCCTTTTCTAGTGACACCAAGAGCAACAAGCTCACCTGTCCCATGTCCTGTCTTTCCAGGAAGATCTTGCCTCCAGGCCAAACCTAGCAGCAAGACATTGACCTAAAAGATGCTGCTCACCACTAAGCTACTCTACAGTTCCTTCACAGTCACTTGACCTCAGAGCAGAAATTTTGGCCCTTCATTTCCATAAGAATATAAAATGGAAATAAATCCTTAAAGAGGCCATGCTTCATCAGATCTTCCTCAGGTGTTTTTTTTTTCTGTTGAGATGTCACTGTGGCTATTTTACAACAAACTGCAGATGATTAAGCTTAGATTGATAGGGATGGGTAGTCAACTATTTCTTGATTATTATTAAATAATCTTCAAAAAGATAGAATATTGCAACTACATTAATAGTATTTAAATTTGTATTAGTCTGGAAAATAAAAGCAATATGGAAAACCACACTGAACATCTAACTTCTCACATGTAAAATATTTCTTCTCTGGCCAGTCTGAATCAGCAGCACAAATGATCTTTCCATGCTAAATTCTAGTCACTGAGCACAAAAATTATATGGCACAAAAACTGTGTTTACAGTGATTATCAGACACATAGCTGAGGCCAAATGAAACCAGTTGGAAGCTGCTCACAAAATTTGGCAGTTAAAATACATACTTAAGGCCTTATGGCTGCATTTATTACCATATGTTGAGAGCTGTCCCTCTCTATTTATCTGCAGCTATTGTATGTTTGGAACTGTCCACCCCTATTTATTTGCAATCCCCTAATTAGGCATAATGGCTCAAATACTAAAAGATATTAACATATTGCTGCAGATTGAAGGGAGAACAACAACAGATATAATTAGAGGTTGAGAGGAGACTGAACTATGTCATAAGATCAAGTCTAATTTAGTCACACAATGACAAAGAGGGTGATTAGCACCTACAGTCCTGATTCTGGAAAGATGCATTTTCTATGCCAAGGTCTATTTCAGCCTATATTCTAAATTTGCACTCAGAAGTAACCATACACTGAAACAGCAGTTAGATACATGGAACACTTTTGTAGCTGGAATCTCTAATTCTTTTCTAAGTGTTCCTGACTGGGCTGTCAATCAGGACAATATACTGAACTCTGAAATTGCCAAGCATCAGTTCTGAAAAGTCATTGTTATGAAAAGAGATTGCCACCACCATTTGGAGACTAAAAGGGCTTTTGGAGACTAAAAGAGAGACTTTCAAGGGCTATAAGAAAAATGGGAGAAGTTAGTTTCACCATGATGACTGGTTCTGCTGTGCACAAAACACTGTGGTGCTACTGTTAGTTTGATGGAGAAATATGTCTCAACAGAATGAATGCAGAGACAGAACATAAATGGCATCTCCATCTTACCCAGGTTTGACTAGTGGACTTTAGTGTGACTCTGATTCTAGCTATTGCTGCCTCCTGGGTGTGTTATTCCTCTCTGATTGTTCATCTTTCATTCACTTCTTTACCAGACTTCCAGACTTCCAACTAGTGTGTGAATGGGTTTAACCAGTGAAGACAAACCTACCTTTTAGCAGCACTGCCTTGAACCTGCAGCCTGGAAGTAGTGCTTTAAACAAAATAAAGCTGCTAGAAGTTTACTGACTTTGCAAGTGACACAATGTTGTGCCTGCAACTACCCAGTGGTAAGGCTGCAGGGGAAGGAAATTCATGAGCTGCAAGCTAGCACACATTTTCATGTTTTTTTTTTTTGTTTTTTTTTTTTTTTCCCTATTATACAATTATTATTATTTTTTAAATAGGATCAAAAGCAGCAGTGAAAAACAGCTATTAAATATTATTTAATTACATGTAAGTTGTGCAATTGTTTTCTAGCTTTTTAAAAAACTGTTTATTAATAGATTAGAATGCTTCTTGTGCTGATTATTACCAGGAGAGAAAGTGGTAATAGACAGCTCTACTGAACTAAATCACTGATATTACAAATAAAATGTTTTTTTTCTACAGATAGCTTGCTGGCCAATTGGACACCAAGGTCAAAACAAAGAAGGACTCAGATCCCAAACACTCCCTCCCTCATTTAACTTCATGGGCCCTTAGCTACTCCCACATATTTTAGCTTCCATAGAAGCTTTCCTTTTCACCAATACTGAGAAACTCAACATTTCAAATTTTTAATTGGACTTTGCAAAGTAAGTCCCTAACAGATGCCACAGGAAAGATGGGAGCATGTCTAATGAAAATCAAGATATGCCACATAAATTGGGAGTAGGAACACCTCCCTTTTAATGATAAGACAAAGAGAAAGTTTGTAGTCCTTCATGTGTATTCATGAAACAACCATTTATCAATATCTAGTATTTTCGACGTTTGAACTTTGCTACATCTGTGTGTCAGGAAGATAGCAAGCTTTTCCCCACACATACACTCGTATATTGCCCACAAGTTCTTTTTCTTTCTTCCATTATGCAGTAACAGGTCACCTCATGTTATGCCCACTAAATACAAACTCTGTTTGGCATGGCTCAAGGGAAAATACTTCAACATTTGCAGCATAATGAATTAGAGATCGGCAGGTAAGCCTGTCATTTTTTGAAGTTCCTAGGCTAACTTCTATCTCTCTGTCTTTTATTCCCAAATAAAAGCCTTTTCTAAACCTTTTCAAAGACATATCATCACAAGTCCTCCTGCTAGAAGCACTCATTTACTCATCTCTGATCAGGAGGTTTGTGAAGTGAGTGTCTCCCATACAGCCTCTGGCAAGGATTAAGAAGAAATCAAATCTGAGATTTGTTGTTAATTATGAATGTCTAAAAGAAAGTGTGGAAATTGCAAAGAAGGAAAGAGAGAGTTCTACAGCTTTTAAATAGGGCTGTTACAACTGCAAGACTAGACGCTCACAGTCAGGCATCCTGTAAAGCAATTCACAGAAAATTCTCCTATGAGGCAATACATTTTATACCTTACATTTTCACTTTCTTGAAGATGTGAGCAGAGGAAATGGTTTATTGATGCATCTCAGGAGAAAACCTTTAAAGGAAATGTTAAAATTTATCACCAAACAGTAGTACTGCATTATAACATAAAATATTCCATTTGGGTCGGTTATTTCATTGTCCTCTTAGAAAAATAAAGATTCTCTCACTGCACTGAATGAATGTAAAGATTCCAGAGTCATCCATGAATGATGTTAACTGTGAGCTATATTATTCTTCTATAGTATTGAAATGTAAATTATGAAGGAACTCCATCAAGTTAGCAAGGCATTGCTGATTTGGCTATTGCACTGGGACTGAATAGATAGGTATACTGAATATGCATAACCATGCAGAAAAAAAGCCAAGTTCAACTACATCGGCAGATATGTTTAGCACATTTTGACTGGCACATGGACTAAAGGAAACTTGGTTGTTGTACTTTTGGCTGGACTAAATTCATTATTCTGTGAATGCTCAAAAGTTTTCTTGGTGGTGTAAAATCATGTTCAAGGCAGTAGCTTTGGACCAGTCTCCTGAATTTTTTGGGGTAGGTGATGTGACAAGTGGGAAATGGAGACAAGTGTTAAACAATGTTAACCATTTGCTGCTATGACATATAGAAACACCATGCACCAATAACACAGCTGAAAGCAATGCTGAAATTGTGCTATCTGGAAGCAGTACTATGGCTGGCCCTTTGACATCTTGTAATAGGAAATTTATGACAAAGAGAATCCAGAAATATAAATCAATTTCTAAACTGGCATTTAAAAAACCTTACACTTTATTCCAGTTGAAGAAATAGTTTATTCTTCAAAATCCAGAAAATTACATGATTTCAGGCAACCCTGGATTTATTTTTCCCAAATCCTTCCACAATAACATGTATCATAATTAAGTTTTTGTATGCAGCAACCCTGCAGGACATTTGTTGTTGAAACAATTATGTAATTACTCACATTTTTTTCATTTACAAAATAAGCTTATTTATCCTGTTACTCTAGATGCATATGATCATGATAATTGTTCTGCCCTGAGATCTTGATACTTTACAAGGCAGATTCTCAAAGTCTAATTTAAATATATCAAGAGTGTTGTCTCCTATATATTAAATTTACACTTGACACTGACTTTAAAGTTAGCCTACTTGGCAGCTTTTTCTAATATAGTTTCATGTTTCTCACCTACAGAGGATGTACTCTTTCCAGAGTACATCTATCTAAAGGTCTGCAAGAAAACCTGGATTTCTTTTCAAAGCAGAAGCCAGGAACTTATTTGTTTCTTGACTCTATCTAACACTGCAGGCCTCAATTTGAGGCTTGAAATACATTAATTTACAAATAAACAAATAGAATTATAGAACCGAAACAATGAATATACGCTACTCTGCATCTCTTCTTGGAATACTAAAGATAGCCCAGGGTAATGAATTTATCGAGTATGTATATATTCAGATTAGCAGTGCAATGAAAATTGGCACAAAGCTACCTCTCAAGTATATGAATCAAAGCTAAGATAGCAGAGCATATGGGTGACAGCAACTGTTTTACGGATTGTGTATGTAGATAGCATATTTCTATAGGAAATGTAAGAAATGTATGCATTGTTGTGACAGTTTAACATTTAAAGTAAGTGTATAGTAATGATATAAATTAAACCGTGATTTCACAGTGATTGCAGTTTGTAAAATGTGTGTGAGACTTGAATGGTTTGTTAGTACCGTTTGTGATCGATACACTGGAAATCCCTTAAAGTGAATGAAATTAAAACTAAGCTTTCATAGTTCAAATATCACCTACCAGAAAGGGTTAGCAATCGTGATCAATTTTCAATATGTTGCAGATAAAGAGAGATTGCAGTGCCTATGGAAATAATTATTTTTGTCATGAATACTCCTTAAAATAAATACAGTAATGATTGTTGTTTCTGAGAAGTGGCTGAGATGCTACACCACTTCACTGCTCTTTTTACTATGCAGTAAAAAATACATATAGTTTAAATTTCCAACCTTTAGATTTACAACTTACTCCCCCTGCTCGTTTAACATCTTTTCCAACTATTGCATACACAGGATATAACAGTTAAAATAAACATTCTTATTATTGCTACATCTACTAACATTCACCCTTGTCATATTTTGCACACTACATTAAGCAAAAAACATAACTGGCAGTTAATACCGAGCCTGCTTTCTATTACAGAGAATCTTTGCTGTGTAGAGGCAGAGAAGCAAAAAAAATGGACAGAGGTTGGAAAGGAAAACAAACAACCCCCTTGTCCCCGTCCCCCCCCCCCCCCCCCTCCAAACAAAACAGAGTAATTGTGTTGTACTCTGTTAGGAGTGGTGATGAAGTTTTCAGAACAACATGTACTCCTTATAAAAGATGCATTAAATCATAGAATTGTTTGAGTTGGAAGGAACCCTTAAAGGTCATTTAGTCCAAATCCCCTTCAATGAACAGGGACATCTACAGTGATCTTCTAATAGAACTTCTACAGTGATCTTTGCTAGATTCAGTAGTGTGCAGATCTTAATATTAATTTTATTAACATTAATTGCTTAACCTGAAGAAACAATGATAATTTTAGAAAAAACACCAGATTTAAGATCTGCACACTACAGTCATGGAAAAAAACTCCAGTAGACATTCCAAACTACTTATATAAATATTTTCTACTAGACAAGCATGTTTACTTTCAGAAATATGACTGCTTTAATGTAACATTATGGCAAAACAAAAGAAAAATAACAACCCAAATACAAAATGTTGCTTACAAACAAGCATCTAATCATAGGAATAGAACATAGTTTAGAAATGTCATGTGCTAATCTGTACAGTAGCTTTATATGTGCTGGGGGCACAGTGGAGCATAATAAGGTATGAGGTGCACCTCCCAAGTACACCTTTTAGCCATCCACAATATTTTTATTTTGTTCTTTATTTTTCTTCCCTTTTTATTTAAAAAAAAAAAAAAGAAAGAAAGAAAGAAAAAAGAATGTATTGAGCAACTATGTCATGCTGACAGCACAGGTGCTAAAGGCTCAATTGAACTGCTGTGTTCCTAGAATATCCCAGGGATTAAGCACTTGAATGGGAGGTCCTCTGTGCTTGAGATAGGCAATGCAAGCAATGGGCCATACACCAAACATGCTCTGAAAGATTGCTGCCATTTCTGTAAAACATTACTTTTCCCTTTTTCTTTTCCTTTTTCCCCTCCCTTCTATCCCTTTAGCTAAACCACACAAATCTACAAATATTTGAAAAATATTTCTGAAAGAATGACTCTTTTAAATTGGTGTCAGTCTGGCAAGTTACTGCATGAAATGATACCAAAGGTTTCTGTAGCAATGTGAGTTAGCAGAGTGATTTAAAATCCAGTTCAATGCTTTTGAAAAGACAGGAGTAAACTGGTATATCCTTTTGTGCAAACTTTTGTGCTTTATATATGTTGACATGTCCTATCCATATTCCATAGGGAAAAAAAAAGAATATGAAAAACTAAGAATCGTGATTGCCTTCAAAGTGCACAAGAGATAACAAATCACATCAATGGCCCTTATCTCTGCAGACTATTGAAATCTCCAGGAACGCAA
The DNA here is from genome assembly GCF_987193195.1 of Phasianus colchicus. Taxonomy (NCBI): domain Eukaryota; kingdom Metazoa; phylum Chordata; class Aves; order Galliformes; family Phasianidae; genus Phasianus; species Phasianus colchicus. The sequence continues at coordinate 14,153,270 of NC_143439.1, read as the reverse complement.
AAAAAATCTTGGCTTCTCCTTGCATGAGAAACCTAATATGAATGTTATTCATATTCCCACAAAGGTGAACAATTATAATTCATTCTTTAGCCATATCTTTCTAGCTGATAAGGACGTGTCTGGGGTGTCAGAGAAACCTGTTTCTTTCTAGGTATAAAATGAAAGACTACCCTTCTCCGTTGTGGAAAATACCAGCAATACTATGGCATTAGTCTGTTGTCATTCCAGTTAAAAAATAAATATATTAAACAGGTAAATGTATAAACAAAATTTGTTTCTGGTCTCTGCTGTTTAAACACAATTTACTGCTAGGCAAAATATAAGCTTAATTTTCAATCTGGGGAGAGCAAGATAAAAAATAATATATATGGCTGGAAACACTGGATTGTATACACTTTAATCAACTTCACTGGAGAGATTTCTGAGCAAGAAAATATTGCACACCTATTCTGTGCAATTGTTTTGTTTTTGCTGGCACTGAAACTTATGTAGGAATTTTTTCTGTGATGGGGATTTTAAGAAAATATTGATTTAACTTTCTAGTGCTATTCCTATTAATTTCATGGAGCTTAAATTCTGCTTGGCTAAGTTTATTTTATTTATTTTCTCTTTTAAAATAAAATTTGTCTTTGGCCAAAACCCAAGCACAATTATAATGTTACAATACTAGAACTATTTTCTTTCTTAAATATTCTTTTTTCCCAACAACAATTAGTACAAAATACATCCCAATTATAACATTCTTAAAACATGTCAGTGACTGACTCATCTCAGCTCTGAATTAATATATTATATAATTCAATAAAGAAAGAAAATGAAAAAATCTTTTAGCATCCCCTGAATTCAATGTAGAGATAATATCACGTAGATCAGATGTTCACTGTTGCAATAGCATGATGTAGTTCAAAGAGCATCGCCTGTAGCCAAGACCAAAACATCTCTGGACTTCAGATATAAGTACCTAAAACTCTTCTCTACCACTAGCAGACATCTAGGCTGAAATGTAATATGCTAGCAGAGTATTATTTCCCTGTTCAATGACATCAAATAATTAGCTGAATATTTAAATAGTCGCTCTGCAGTATTTTTTTTCAAATGAAGTAGTACAAAAGGAATTGAATAGTTTAAACATCTAGAACTATTTGGCAAAACAAAAGAACAAAAAAATCCAACATACACTTATTTTATCCTCCTAATCAAATTTGCTAATGTAACAAAGCTTGTGTTCAATTCTAGAGAATGTATGTATAAAAACTCCACATTTCTGAGAAAAAGATGGTAATTAATGAGACAGATAGCTAGATGTTCTTAGCAGTTTTTTCAGCTATTTCCATTCTTTTTCTGTTCCACAGTCTTTGCCTCCATTGGGTTTTGAATAAGGATAATCAAATGGACAATCAGATCTCAGTTATATTGGATGAAATCCATAAATAACATTGAGACACATTAGTCTCTGGAAATTAATACTTGTCTGGGTCCTGTTACATAAAAATCTTCAGCACTATAAATTTATTATTTAGAAATGAATGTATTTTTTGTTCCCCCAAAAAAGTCTTTCAGAGTTCCAAACATCAAGAAGTATGGTTTCAATATTTAAAGACAAGAAATTCAATTGGACTGGGAACACGGAGTAGCTTTCTTAGATATTAATTTTCCTTTTGCTTGAAAAACATTCGAATCCAAAAATCTCCCTTTTTTGTCAAACTTGACTGAGTAGATTTTACACAGACTTAAGTAAGGGTACTATACAGGATTATGCTGAAGAGAGAAAAACTGCAAGGGGACATAAACTGTGGAAGTGTGGATGAGTTAAGAGTTATCCATTCTATCATCTTAGAGTTCCCCTCTTTTCTTTATTTTTCTTTTTTAAATATACATTTGTCTTTCAGTAAGAATATTCAGCCTTTAAGGTAAGAGTGGGTGATTATGTATGGGAGTGGCATACAGAGCGAAGAGCATGGAAAATAGGCAGTGTGGGAAGAAAGAGCAGATAGGAAAGGAAGCATGCACAAAATTAAGCTAAAGTACACAGAGTGAAAAAAATGAATCATAGGCTTAAAAAAAAAGATGCAAAAAATGAAAGATGGGAAATTCTTCTACAACTATTCATACATACCATATAAGGGTAATTCTCCAACACTTCTATGAAGGTAAGGACAGATTCCTTTTTCTGCTCTGCTAGAATAATAGGAATTTTCAATCTCAAAATTATTATTCCTTCACAAAAGAGAAATTAATTTCAAACAGAAAAAAAAAAAGATAATTTTGTTGACTTAATCTCATGAGAAACTATTAAATCCTAAGTCTCTACTCAGTTCAGTCACCTCTGCTATGATTAAGATAACCACTAAAAAGGCAAATAAAGTGAGACAATATTTGAAGAAAGTTATCAAGTAGATTCCTAGTGGAAAAAAAAAAAAAATCCGCCTATTCTTTCTTCTCTGCTCCAAGTAATCAGGCTGTGTAGCAACTTTCTGATATCTGGATCAGATCTCACATGCTAGGCTAATTCCACGTGATGACAGCCAATGGCTACATGCTGGTAAATGTTGACACAGTACAACTTAGAGAGAAATAACATGGAGTTCCTCATCAGTACCAAAGAAAGAGTTCTTATTTGAAGCCAGTCTCTGCTGTGGTGCCAGAAAACAAGCACCGAGCACTCTCAGCACATTTAACGCTAATTCTTTTTATGTGTCACATCACTAAATCAAAGTTGCTTACTGGTTGCCAAATGTTAGCTCATTAAACTGAAGGAATTAGTGAGTAGTCTCAGAAAAGAAAATAAGCTCAGAGAGAAGTATATGAATAAGATAGTATCTACTGTCTTTGTTAAATGGAGTGTGATATTGCTGCAGTACCTCTATTTGTTATGTCTTGGAGGAAGTTTTTAAATTTAGAATATTCAAGAAAGCCTAGGATGCTGTTTTCTTACCTACTGCTGATCCTTCTACAAGCAAAGGCTTGCAACGCTGACAGCAAGGTAACATTTTTTTCCTAGAGCCAAGAAGTGAAGACTGGCTCCCTAAGTATGCTAAGAAAAACTTGTATCTGCATGTGAAATTGATTTTTCAATAACTGACATGCCTACAGTAGCCTTTTAATGCACTGTGACCAGAAGACAAGCAATTTCAGGTGCAATACCTAATCAGCCAATAATTAATATAACCCTTTAGAGATTTCCAATTAACCTCACTTGCTGATTTAATACAGTAAAAATGATATGATTTGTTTGTTTTTGAAAACCACAAAAAACAGTCCCAATCTTGACCCAGATTTGAAGGTGCAGAACAAGGTGAGAGAAAGAGAAATAAATGATTCAGTGAAAAGGGACAACATATGTTTGTTTACTGCTTTTCTTTCATCTTTTTAAATGACATTTTGGAAACAAACAAACAAACAAACAAAAACTTTATTTGCTAATACCGCACCAAAAATACATATACAATAACATCCGTTTATTTTATTGAGTGAACAAGTAGTCACCATTAAGCAGATTTATGTTTTTGGGAATCTTTTTATTGTGCATCTCTGTGGAAATCTCTCTCTTCAAGATAAAGCAGCACTTCAACTACACAAGGAGAATATAAAGGAACTGCTCTATAGGAACCATTTGGCACATACTTTGCTTTTAGATTTGCACAAGAAAAGCCACAAGAGATGGCTATAACTTAAATCAGCGCTTGGCCTAACTATTTGTGTTCCAAAAACCACTGTGGTATGCTGCATTTGATGAGGAAATCCTACTTGGCATTTCAAACCTTGGGAAATAAATGTGGTGTATCATTTGAGTGGGTATCTGTTCCCCTGAACTTAGCTCAGGGACAAGACACCAGCATTGAGCTGGTGAGGCTTTAGGAAGCTGAGGGTGGAGGCTGCAGCAGGAAGTGTAGAGAACACAGGGAGCATGGGGATTCATCTTTGAAAGCCTGTTTACAGATCATGAGAGCAGTAAGAAAGTTAATTTGGCTTCAATGTGACTAATTTCCAGTGCAGCCAGAAGGAACTGAGTGTTCTTGGCTCCCATGTAATTGGCTTTATAATCAGTGGGTTTGGAATAAAATGATAATTGACCACATTTAATCACAACACTTTTTAAGAGAAAACACTCTTATTAGGCAAGGTCTTATCTTTAAAGTTTGCCTTCCAAATATCTTAGTGAAGACTAGACATAGTTTTTCTTGTTATACAAATGTCAACCTAAACAATTCTACAAAATATCTGACCCAAGGAGCAGAATTTTCAACCTAATCAGGCATAATGAGATGAGGATGCAAAAGGGAGAGAGAGCTCCATCAGCAGACAAAGGCAAATATCAGCATAGCTGTAACCTGACTCAGAGTGAAAATGAAATTATTTAGAACACTGACACTTACTAGACTAGAAATGCAACATGTAATCATCTCAGCGAATAATCTGCCACATCAGTCTATGGAGATCAGTTTCTGTTTAAGCATGTGAAAACTCCTCTCTAAATAGCACAGAATTGCAAAGGTTGGAAGGGACCTCAAGAGATCGAGTCCAACCCTTCTGCTAAAGTAGCTTCCCTACAATAGTTTGCACATGCAGCCATTTAGAAGGGTCTTGAATATCTTCATAGAAGTAGACTCCACCCTCTGAGCAACCTGCTTCATCACTTTTAATGTAAAGTTATTCCACATGTTTGTACGGAACTTCTATTGTTCAAGTTTTAGGCCGTTACTCCTTGTCCTATCATTATGCCACCAAGAAGAGTCTGGCTTCACCCATTTGCCTCCCACCTCTCTGCAGATATTTATAAACATTAATCAGATGTCTCAGTCATCTTCAGAACTACTTTACATCTGACTTTCCAACTGTTTAAATCTTTGTCTGTGCTTGTGGATTTCTGTCTGTTAAATAACCCCTGACAAATAACTTCTGTGAGCCCTTCATTTCTGAGAATTTATAAACGTTTAGATGAAATGAAAATGTATGCTTTTTGATAGGACATATTTATTATTTGAGCTTCTCTCCAATATATGCAGATTCTGAGAGTATTTTTCCCAAGGAAGTCGACATACTGTCAAGTTGTCTGAAGCTGTGTGTTGAGTAGACTTGGCTGAAGTTAAAGTAGAAGAATTTAAGGTTGAGACATACAAATTTCTCTTGGATCCAGTGGAAATGAACACTACCTGAGATATCACTTCCAACACGTCTTAATTGTTTGCTGTTATGTTGTTGAAAATGTTTTCAAGAAAGAAAAGATTTCAAAAGCATTTAAAAACTTATTCTGAAATATTTTTCAATTTATTTATTTATTTCTTTATTTATTTTTCAGGATGGAGAGGAAAAATTGCTCTTAATATTGTTTCTGATCATCGTGTCCTGCAGAGTAACAATCGCTTCTTCCCTCCCAAATGCAACTGCTCTGTGGCAGGACTTTTGCAAATGCTAAATTAATGTCCAGTTTTGATTCATTTTTATTAATTCAGAGTCAATTATTATACTGTATCCAAATACATATCAATGGTAACAGGTGGACTGATGTCTCAGCAGACTCATGTTTATACTGTAGGCTGAACATGGAAATAATATACTTCTAGAACTGACATCATATTTTATATATTTATTCTACACAAGGTAGAAATACTTGTCAAATGTAGTTAAAAAAAACAGATTACCTTTGCTTTAAAAATGCCCATACCACCTATTTATTTGCATTCAAGTAAATCAGTTTCATAGCAGAAATATTTGCTGAATTGTACAAATTTAATGTGGACAATTACTTTAAAATAAATAGTTAACCATCCAAAATAGATGGTTAAGCATGACAACATAAAGAAACTGATTCCAAGCTCAGTGTTCACCCAATCACAACCAGAATACTTGTACATGCAGTCCAAACACCTGGAACATAAATATGCTCAGTGAATGCCTTGCAAGTTTACTACTAATCAATGAATTTCTGCAATGCTTGAATTTTAAACTGAGAAAACCACAAACAGAGCATGAGTTACATGGAACACACACACTCACACACACAAAGACAATGCACATATAATAATGAATTTTCTCAGAAATAACAGTTTTCTGGTGTTCCTGTCAATCGGGTTTTAGATAATCTATTCTGGATACAAGAATTAACACTTTTCATTCTCCAGTGAGTTCCACAGTATTTAACATCACGTTCTAGATCAACTTGGTAGCACACAGTGATTTTGGACTTGCCAAGAAGAACAGCTGAGATACTGTCTTCAGTTTTTAATGGTAAGGCATTTTGGCAATTGGATGCAGGACACATGAAAGTGACCCGGTGTTATTGGCTGGTGATAGCTTCCTCTTCAGAGACTGATTCTTTTTCATTACATTTCTGGCTGAGTGCAGGTGTACAGAATAATAGCCCATGGCATCAAACAGGAAGATGAAACTCAATAAAAACTGGGGATGAGAAAGAAAATTCATTTTCGGTTTATGCTAGTTGTTGCTACCGTGAGCACAATGACATGCTTTTATCACATAAGAGCAGAGGAAGGCAACATGTAAACTTTGCTCCCTCTCTATGCAATGTGTGAAGTATGTTTTTATACATACAGAAACAAACTTCTTACTGCATATATATGTTTGTGTGAAGGAAGAACTGCTTTGGGTGGTGCAGCACACGCTGCTCATCTGCTTCATGTGAAGTGGAAAGATGAGCATTTGGAGTTCTTTAGACTCAATATTTGGTTACTGCATTCAACTCGATAAAATGCTTACCTCCATAAGGACCTATAGCTTCAATATAAAAAGGATAATAAGGTAATTCTGCACTAGAAAGCATTCCTTGATGTCTGAAAGGCAGAACTTCCACAGCACAGGTCACTGCAAAAGGACCCGAGCACCACCACGCTGCAACACAAGATCATCTGATCCCACCAAAGCTTACTTCTACATTTCCCTTCAGACTGCACTTTTATAAGAATTATGTATTACTCCATTATAAAAAATAAAATAAAATAAAAAGATTGTCTGACTGAAAAGCATACAGAGAACTTTCTTTTGTGCTACAGAATGTTGATAGTTTTGGCAGGACAGATTTTCTGTAGGTCTGAATGTAGATCTGAATTATATTTAAACACATTGACCTTCCTAGTCACAGACTGTATGATCTGTATCCATGTGGGAGGCAAGAAGAAAGATGATACTGCAAATTTAAAGGCTTCCGAGAATCTACCCTTTATTTCTCTCAGTTTCTATGGAAAAATAAAAATTATAAAAATAAAAATTCTCCCTACCTGAAATTCTACCCTCTTATTATCATGCCAATAAATAAATGCAATCTTTTAAAAAATCTGAGATAACATTTAATTTCCTCTCCTGAATGTAATTACACAGAATAAACATTTCTATGAGAAACTGTTACAAGATGTTTATTCCCTCTTATAATAGCATGTTGATGCATCCATGGTGTACCAATATCATATACTGTGCAACTTAATAGTAGAATCAATTCAAATTTATGTATTGCAATCTGAATTACTGCATTTCTAACTGCATACCAATTATTCTGCCAAGCATTTCAATAAGCAAATAAAGATTTGTGATTTTCCCACAAGAAAATAGAATTTGCTTTTAATTTTTTAATTATGATTTTTCTGCATGTTCCTTTTGCATATATTCGAGTGGCAAACAATCTTGTCAAAAACTCGTTACTTCTTGCAGAAAGGAATGATATCTAAAATGAGAATAAAGCACATCTAATACTGATGGAAGATATTTTTTTCTTTTTTTTTTTTTTAATTTTACTACATTTGATTACATTACATTTGATTTTTAATAACAAATAGAAATGCAAAATTATGAGAATTAGTAGAAATAGCAATGTTTCAGTTATATTACTGTTAATCTGAGTAACCATAATCGTTTTGTGTATATGTATTCTCAATAGAATCAAAAATCAGCTTCTTAATGCCACTACTGTAGGATGTAAGAAGTAGCAAGCCACTGAAACCACCTACAGCGATACAGAGATATAAATAAATAACATGTATTGTGAAAAGTACATTATCATTTGGCTTTAGTTTCATAAGCAATAAGCTGTGATAACCCAAAGCCATTGTGTGTCTATGTATGTAGACAGGAAGAGATGCACACACTAATACATTCTGTTCAATGTCTTTTTTGACAGTCTTTTAAACATATTTTCTTTTCCTACCTATAGCCTCATTTAGACACTTTTGACTGTGTAACCAAGCTGAATAATGACATGGAACTATCTGAACACACTGGGAGTACTATGCTTCATTTTGAGCCTCAATTTGCACCTGAATCATATCATTAAATTCTGCAATATCACATCGTGTACGAAACTGTCTATGTTTAATATTGTGAATGTCATTTAGAAATAACAGGTAAGCAAGGAGACTTCAATAAAAGATAAGAAAAGGAAAAACAATAAAGAAACTCACATTTTTTTCGTAGTAAAACCTAATTTCATATATTAAATGCAGAACATGTTATTATGTTGACACAAGGGTATTAAAAAAAAAAAAAAAAGGACAAATATCAATTCCTGTGGCAGATACTGATAATGGAAGCAGAACTACTGCCGGTAGCGTATCTGGATCACTTGGCCTCATCAAAGCCACAGAGGAGTTGAGGGGATAGATTTGAGTAGCAGAATTAAACACTAAGGACATGAGGACAAATAACCCCACAATGCACCAGAAGGACTTCTGTCCTGTCAAGGAGATCTCAAGAAGCTATAAGGGGGATTTCAGCACCTGGCTCTAAATACTACCCTACAAGGGTGCAGCTCTCACTGTGTGGTGGCTGCCAGCCACTATGGCCATGTCTCTGTTACCTTACAACGTCTACTGTGGTAGTAGACACCTATATCTTGACAGGCACACCTCCATGATAATAGCAGTGTCCCGTATCAAGCAATTCATGCATCTGCGTTTTTCCAATAATAACTTGGAAGTCAACATTAAAATGTTACTTATTAAGATCTGTAGATAAAATGCTGCTTGAGGGACTTCCTGCTAAAAGACTGGTAAGCACTGAAAAGGCAGGGAAAAATGCAAATTGGCCAGTCATTTATTTTAAGTAAAAAAAGAAAAAAAATGACAGCCATATGTATATACCAGGTAGGTGATTATTTTGGAAAGCGGTGAATAACAATATTGTGAGAATTATGGGAAATAACAGGCAGAAGGTATTGATTTAACAGCCACCAATATTATAAGCAAATCAAAAACTGGGATCTTTTTCACACATAGAAAGGCTGTTTTTTTCTTCTGCCTTCTAGCTGAGTTTGAAACACCCCTCTAGAGATGTTACTTCTCAATAGTTACTCTACAGCCACCTGTATCAAGGCAAATTTTATCTGTACATAACAAAAAGTGCCAGGAACTTTGAGTTGTCGCAAGTATTTTCATAATGATAAGACTGCTTCTCCTGTGCCAAGAAAAACTTGCTCTTTGCCCCCAGAATATTTAATAAGAAATGACACTGAAATAAGGTCAACTTAGGCTTGGGGCCAATTGCGAAGTAAAAAAGCCTTTGAATATGTTAAATTTTTATGTCAGGCTCCTTTCTCTGGAAAAGCCCAAGTTAAATCCCAAGATCCATACACATCAGCATTTGTAGGTTTCAAGATGAATATCAGCATATCACAGCTCAGGAATGCTTTTTACTACAGAGAAACTTCAGTTTGTATCTGAGTTGTTCATAAAGCTCGATGCAGATTCTCTCCTCATTTCCCTTCAACCACCTCCATGAATATGAAATAGGCTGTAGGATTAGAAAGTCATTTCATCAGAATCCTCGGGCTGGAACAGAAGCTCCACTTGTCTGTAAGGTATAAATTATAAGCACACTAATGAACTGGATTTGGAAAATATTTTGTTTATTAATAGAACCAAACACCGTTCATCTCTATTTCTATTGACATACTCTACAAAATAATATCGAATGTAAAATTTTGATTACTAACATATTTTCTGGATATAATTAACCACTTTCAGAAGTTAAGAAATGCACAAAACATAAGTAGAAGAATCTCAGGGAAATTTTATGACTTACCATTATTAATAATAATATTTTGACTTTTCTGACCTCACTGAATGAACTCTATGTCCAGCCATCTCTTCAGACTGCAAATAGGAATGATTTCCTTCTCTGCAAGGAGAATGGTCAGATCAGTACATCTAAAATGCAAACACATTTTTGGGGCCATGATTTGAATCATTTTCTCACTGTCAACTAAACAACACAAATACTCTTATTATGAAACAAATCCAGATAAAGCCTTATAGTACTGGTTCTACAGGCCACTCTCCAGTTGTGCTCCCCAGCTTTGCCACACCAGTGGCTGATGGAGCAGCAAATGTCTAAATTGCACAGGATAGGGGCAATTCTGTATTCTTCTCCATGGCTCATCCCTTCCTGCTCAATTACCCTCAACTCCTGCTGCCAAGAGCATGTGCTATAACTGTGTATGAAAGGTCTCCAGAGCAGATCATAGCCATGGTCTCTTACAGGCTATTAATGAGGGATATCATAAAATAAAACAAAGGAGAAGAGAATCAAATAATTCCTGATTCAGTGAGATAAAAATATACATATAAAAAGTAAAGAGAGAGAGAGAATAAAAATAAAGTTAAATACTCTTTATACATCTCTGAGTATATGCCAAGTGTGCATATATATGTTTGTATGTGTATGGATTTGCAGGAGACTATTCAAAATGAAATGACAAATCTATGATATCAAAGAGGAAGTTCAGATTTAAAAGGAAAAAAAAAACAACAACAACATAATAAACATAGTAAAGCTAACCTACTTCCTTGGGGAAACAATTGACAAACACAAGAACAGAATGCTCTACAATAAAATCTGACAAGGAATCCCCATACAGACGGAATCAGTTTGCTTGTCTCTCTTCTGCTTTAGATGCCTTGTTCTAGAAATCTGCAATGTCAGCTCACTGCAGTGATAACAAATAATTGCTAAAAGAAATCCCTGTATGACAAAATTAATCATTGATATAAATTCATTGACTAGACTGTCATTTTGTACCTTGATCTCTCATGTTTGGTATTTGCTATGGTATATTTTCAGCTTACACACTCAAACAGAATTTTGACCTGAGAGCCATCTCGGCCAAATCCTGTTCACTTCTGACAGCTCTTATGAGAACAAGTTAATAATTCACAGCAAAAGTTGGATCAGCCATTTCTTTGAATAAGTACAAGTGATGTTTAACAAGTCTTTGACAGCTGTGGGAAATGCTTAGCTTTCATAATAATTTTAAAGATTGAATATTATTTTTTAAGTATTCCTTTTCAGGAAGCCAGCCCAAGATTGCTTCCCTTCCTGTGTTCTCCTATAAGTGTGGTGGTATTTTTAAATCTAGCAAAAGGAGTTTCATGGGGAAGGCTTTTTATAACTGTTTTGATAAGTGTTTCACATTAATAAGAATACAGTATTTTAATCAAGGAGAGGAGGAGTAAGAGCTCTCAAAAGGCTACAGAAAATGTGGAATACCTTATCTTTCTCCAAAATATTTAGGAATTTTGATGCTATACTACTGTTATTATTTCCGCTTGGATGCTCTAATACATTTATGAGACTGTCAAGGAAGAGATGCATATCCATTCTTTCTGTTCACTGTAGTTCTGCAGCATAGGATAACCAGCAGCTCCATTCAACATATATATTTTGACCTGCATATATACACAGACCACTACTGTAGTACAACTTGAACATAAATGCTACAACATTTTGCAAAAGTAGTACCATGCATGTTTCTGCAAAAACATTTTCTGAAATATTTTTTGTACAGTTCTAATACCACGGCATTAGTTGTATCTCCCATAATTTTGCATTCAAAGTATAAGATAATCACAAAAGTAAGTGAGAAAAGTTTGTAGCCTTTTATAAACAAAATGAGGATGAGCAAATCAAATAATAAAAAAGAAATGAGTCCATAGCAATATACAGTATCTACCCTAGAAACTCTGGAAATAATATGAAAATGCTCTTGACACTTGCCATGCTTTTGTCTCATGCAACAGTCATTAAAACTCTACTCTGCATGCTTTTGCTACTGGGCACAGCAGGAATAATGCTACAGGACTGATGGAGCAAGATCATAAGCGCATGTAATATCTCTTCACCTGTTAATTTTATGATCATTTAATACAGCGGTTTCTCAAAGCTTTCTTCATTGTATAAAGTGAATTGGGCCCAATTAAAAGAGTGGACAGAAGGCACAATAACGTACATTCACAAAGTGCTTTCATAGTGTATGTATGATCTTTGTGGGAAATAGACTCATTTAAAGGTAGAAGCTATAAATACAAAGAAGTAACAAATTTCAATTTTCTTTTTAATTAATACATTTGAAAGATGTTTCAATTCTATTTCACCTATAGTTCTTAAAGATAGCCAATGGCAAACTACAGTCCGAAAGCATTCCCTGGTTTTAGGCAGTTCTCAAATCATGTCACTTGTTACCATTACACCTTGCTGGAAATACACAGAATTAGTGTCTGGGTTTTCCAATACTAACCTCTTCCTCCAAATAAAATAACTACTCTTCCAGCGAATAATTAGATTCTGACATTTTGAAACTCCAAGGAGCTCTACACGCAAGTTTCCTACTTCTTGAAAATGAAAGCTACAATCAGAGCACTTAAGCAACTTGAGTGCTATTGTCTTCTTTGGACATGAAGTCTAAAACATACTGCAGCAAGAGCCTGCTAATCTGCCTGCAAGTTCACATTAGCTTCTTACTGTTAGTTTCAATAAGTGAAAGTCACGGCACAGTCTCCATAAAAATCAGATTTATGCAAGTTTAATAAGCCTCATTGCAAGTTATTTCTCAGATTTTCATGCTCTGGTTGTCTTGGAAAGCTTGTAGAAAAGAAAACAAACATCTTCCAAAGCCCAGCATTCTTCCAGCAGCACAGAAAACAAAGGCAAAATAATAGTTTCTTCTACCGTGCTAAAGAGAGAATTCAGCTTTCTGCTCAGAGAGATGCTGTGAAAACTGATATGGTGGGAAACACTTCTTTGTCATATAAAAGCTTGATGTTGTATTAAGTGATAAACTTTTAATTAAACTGGACTTCCTGAGTGCTATATACTGTCTTGGTGTTATCCTGATGACAGCATCATCAATTGCAGAGCTGACAGCAAGTGGGCCTATAGCTCAGATCTGAAGGATTTTCCATTTCCCCACTATTCATTTTGCAATCAAAATATGAACTCAGTTATATTATGCCTAAACTTATCACTCCTTTCCTGAACGAGGCCATACAATTCATGCCAAAATTCAGTTAAGCTGTATAGCTAAATTTAGCACTCAGAGAGCATCCTAGTCAGAAAGGTAGAATCAGATTTTACATTTGTTTAATTTAATCAGCTTTCTACATCAGCTACTATTTAGTTAGTGAATTAAAACTGTCAATGTGCAAGTTATGACCAAGTGCCAAACGTTAATTATAGACCTGGCTAGAAAGTATTACTGATAAAGTACTGTAAAGATCAAGGCTAGACGGTAGAAAATCTGTAGCTTGATCTTGCTAGGGAAGCTGCACAGCTGTAAATACTGACATGCCTTAAGATTGGAAATGAGTGACAAGCATGGTGCAGGTCTGAACCTGTGAGGAAACAAATACCAGATAAGCAAACAGAAAATAGCTCTATGGAGCTCTTCAGACTGAGTTTTGCTACTCCATTCTTTGTGCTCCTAGTTATTCTTTTGTTCTGTTTCAGTATTTATTGAGTGATTATCCTGCAACATCTGAGTATCTCAACGATATGGGTAATGCTTAAAATATTTTGTCAGTGTGCTGTCTTTATCAATGTAACACTATAGAAAATTACATTAGATGTACTTAGGAGCCATAATAATACTCATTTAGTGTGCAATGTAAGTTGCTTTTCTTCTCAAAACCTACACACTTCTTTTGTTTCCTTTTGTTTGCTGTTTATTGCTATTTACTTCTTCTGGTTATATTTTGGATTACAATTCCTTTAAAGAACAGACATCAACACTGTCTGTATTTGTTTATACTCCAGTACAGCCAGCAGAACAAAATGAAAAACTATCTCCTATGAACACGAAAAATGAAAGAATTTTTATGCCCATTCTTTCTTTCTTCCAGAAGAAAGATTTGAATTCTTAAAGACACAATAAATAATTTTGGATTTTTTGTTTCCAGATGCTTATTTCACCTTACTTTCTCTGCCAGTCCAAAGCAGCTAGCTGACTGGACTTCACTCAGAAGCATTCAATTGAAGGTGCAAATAGCCCCTACTCCAGAAGGAATTCTGTAGATCTCTAGTTTGCTATGCAATAGCAGTCACCTCCAACAAAGTTTCACGATTACTTCCCTCACAGAAGCCACACAGAGACACACATATATAATAGAATCATAGAATTGCTCAGGTTGGAAAAGACCTTGAAGATCATTGAGTCCAACCACAACCTAACCACACTACCCTAACTCTAACAACCCTCTGCTAAATCATGTCCCTGAGCACCACATCCAAATGGTTTTTAGACACATCCAGGGATGGTAACTCAACCATCTCCCTGGGGCGTATATTATATCCAGTATTCTTTTCTAGTGCAACAAGTATCAAGAGATAACAATAGAAATGCTTGCACTTTCTTTTGTGTGTGTACAACTCTTTGATGGTTAAATAACTCAGAAAGATCAAAGTATGCACATTTCATTATTTTACATTTCTGAATTCATTTTATGCTATTCATTCCATCTTTACTACCTCTTTCCATGACTGACTGGTACACAAAAAATGTACTGCCTTCTATTTCACTCTTAATGCTTTAATGCCTCTGTGGCCTTATTCATTTTTCTACTTAAATAATATTTGTAAGACCCAAGTATGGTTGCCTATGTTAGAAAAATGGATATTGTCATACAAATTAGCACATGACTCACAGTAAGCAACGAGTCTATTGATCACACAGGTTGCCAGAGATTCTTAGATAATAAAGGGTTTAATTTGCTTCTCACTCCTTTGACTTTAGAGTACATAGTATAGTTATCATGACAGAAGCTGACTTTATAGAAAACGGTCAGAAAAAAAAGCCAAAAAAGTAATTATTCCAGTGCTACACAGAAAACATTCATAGAATAGTTTTGAGGTCTCTGATGTCCAGGCCAATATCTTATTCACAGATTCTTTTCTCATCGCTAGAAAGTGACTTGGGAAAGAAATATGCATTAAAAAAAAAACCTTTAAAAGTCTCTTGAAATGCAGATAACAAGTCAGAACCAACAAATACAACTTGTCGAAGGCTTTGCTGAAGTCTAGTTAGACTACACCAACAGCCTTTCCTCATCCACCAGGTGAGTCACTCGATCAAAGGAAATCAGGTTGGTCAACCAGGACCTGCCTTTCATGAACCCATGCTGGCTGAGCTTGATCCCCCAGGTGTCCTGCTCATACCACATGATCTCCATTAAGATGATCTGCTTCCTCACACCAAGGTCAGGCTGATGGGCCAGTAGTTCCCCAAATCCTCATTACAGTCTTTCTTATAGTTGGGATGTAGATGTAGATTGCTGAAACGTATAATGTTAAAATAAAACCATATTTTAATTGCATTGTCTTTAAGCAAGCAGCATCAGCCAGTAATCAAGTATTGCTACGTTTTTACTAGATTTGAAGTTCTTCTTAAATCTTACTTTGTCTTCTTATTTAAAAGAGAAATTATTTGATTATTTGTAATTTTTAATTGTTCACACATCACTCAATATGTGCACTCATTCTAGGACTTTTTTTTAATGGTAGTCCACGAGTACTCTTGTACTGGAATCATATCTATTACAGACATTTCTGTGCAGGTCTTCTGACTAGAGATAAGCAGACATTGTTATGGGATTTGCAAAATACAGAATATAGCCATGGATTAAATGATTGAAAATGCAAATTTAATTTAAGTAGTATATCATGATTATTTCCTTCTCTTTCTTTCAAGTTCTGGAGTGCAAGAAACAAGGATTATATTTTACTTTTCATAAAGTAATTTGATTTCATCTTACTCATATGCTTATGATATATTCCCATGATTTTTTCAAAGCTTGTATATAACAACCATCTATTATTTTCTATCAAAATAATGGAAAGTAGTTTCCAAATACGTTCAAGGTTTTAACTTTTACTGTACTCTTCTTGATTTCCAAACATAATTTTATTTCACAGTACATTAATTTCTATTACACATTTTTGTACTTTATCATTAACACCATTTCATTATTTCAATAAATGAAAGTAAATGTAGTGTTGTCTGTTTGGCTCCACGCTTCAGTAATCTCACCATGCTTCAGACAGCTGTAAGACAATCAAATAAATGAGTGTAACACACCATTGTTTTAATTATATTTATTAATTCAAGGGTGTTTAAATCATTGTGTTGTGTGGTGCTTTTTTTAAAAATTGAACAATAATGTATTTAAGTCTATAAATTGATTAATAGATTGCCATCTTTATCAAGCAATAAGCAAATATACAGCTGATTAAGTAATGTGTTTCTTGTACAAATTATCTTAATTTTACATGCCAAACACATCACATTTTCCATTTAACAAAAGAAGCCACTTGCCAAGAAATCTTTTTATCATTAGTTCTTCTCAAGTGTGATACAACGGTTAATGAAAGAGCTGGACACTTAAAAGAGGCAATACTGCAACACTGTGGTATGCAGCTGAGCATACCACATGGGTATCATGTTCTGTTACATGTGGTGCCCTTCAGAAGTTGTTCAGATTATACTACATCACACCAGTTAGCGAACAAACTCAATTTTCCTATTTTTTTTTTCCTGAATATATAATCTCTTAACACAATTTGAAATAATGAAAATTCTGTTTACAATGTATTAAAAAAAAAAAATGCTGACTTAAAGCCAGCTTGTAATTCTCTCACATATTTTAACTAATATCAGTATCTAAGAATAATTGCTTATCAGTGTAAGTGATATGAGAAACTTATCTCCATGCTACCAAAGTAGCTCATAACAAGAGCTCAAGGAAATTTGTTCTACTCTCAAGAAAGCAGAACATGCCATACTTCCAATTATGTATCAGAATTTCTTTCTGCTTTGCAAGTAATTTCTACTCTTTAGTGGTCTTGGCCCACTTACCTCTGTAGATAGTAAAATGTTTGCCACTACCACGTATCACCTACCTCTTCAGTTTGCTGACAAAGTCAACAAAGTCATTACAGAGGCCATTCAAAGACAGAGCAAGGCAGATGGTGCAATTCTCTTGATCAAGACAGCATTTAAACTCCAAATTACCAATTTTCAATTTTGTGGATTTTCAGGCAATGTTTTGGCCGTTTTGAGTAAACTGTGGTGGGACAGTGATTGAAACTTTAAGATTTTCTTCTCAAACAAACAAACAAACAAAAAAAAAGCACATCTATAGTCAACTGATGGTCAATTTGTCATCAAATCATTATGTCTACAACTGGCTATTTAATGCATTTCTTGTGTCAGCCAAATTCCCCATGCTTTCAACATGGTTTGCTGATCAACACTACAAAGTTTAGCATTCACTAAAATGTCTAGTATGTATTCCATAATGTAGTTCACACTGGTCAACAGAAAATCTATGAAGTTGACTCAAAATGTGTATGGTATACATATATGATGTACATTTTGGAGGAACGAATATACACACACACGCCTGTGTCTTATGTTATTTAGCTACAAAGCTGCTATAATGGTACAGCTCTGCATTGTTCCAAAGGAAATATATTGGAACTTTTTCTCTCAAGATCGTGTAAGAGTATTTCATTTTTGTTTTGAATGCCCTTCATGTTTGTCAGTCAGCAGCACGGTGCATAGCGAAAGCAATGGCTGGAAAGTATTTGGCTGATTCCTCTGGTATAGCTTAAAGGAGCTCAAAGACCATACTAATTTTTTTTTTTTTTTTTTTCCCAGAAACACAGAAATTTCTGAGAATTTTTTTTTTTTTTTTTTTTTTTTTAATTTAAAGATAATTCTGATAATTCCACTTGAACTTTGGACAGAAAAAGAGACAGGCAAAAATCTTTACATCTACTGTTGACAAAATAAAGACACCAGATACTGCAGAAAACTAAACAAAAATAAAACTTGTTGTTACTGACTGACATAAGTACACAGGAGGAAAAAGCAGAAAAGGACAATAGAGTTCTTTGCACTGCAAAAGAGAACACAGTGCCTGCATCCTAGAAAAAAAAAAAAAAAAGGCCCATTATGTGAAACACTTTTGAGGAAGAGCTCAAAGGTGGATTTGAAGTGTATCTTGGTCAAAAAATACAGCCATATATTGTATGTTAATCAGCAAAAACATAAGTTGCTCCAGATTGGCAGCTTATCATAGGATATTAATTTTTTGCCTAACAGAACTGCAGCAGATACTTTTCTGCAGAAAGTAAAAACTGAAGAAATGATATCTTAAATTTATCAAATAACGTACAGTAACCCCTTTTAGTCAATTTTTAAAATTTTGAAGAGGTTAAGAGCAGGTTAAGCAGCCTAGTCTGTATGTCCTGGTTAAGTTAATGATCTCAAGGAATATGGGTTTGGCAAAGAGCAGTCAGGATCTTGAATTTTGGGAGAGCAAACATCCAGATGTTTAAAGAGTTACTGAATAAGATCCCCTGGTAAATCCACCTTAGGGACAACTGGAACAGAACAGAACTGGCAGCTCTTTAAGGATACCTTTCAGAGTGCACAACAGCTCTCCATCCCACAGCAACAAGTGGAGGCAGGAAACCAGCATGGCTGAGCAAGGTCAAACTGAGGAAAAGGAAAGAAAAGCACAGGCAATGGAAACAGGGATGGGTGGTGGTCTGAGAAGAATATAGAGACATTGTCCAGACATGTGGAGATAGGATAAGGAAAGCCAAAACAGATGGAGCTGAACTTGGCGAGGGATGTGAAAAATAACAAGAAGGGTTTCTATAGGTACACTGGCCGAAGAGACAGGCAAAGGAGAGCATACTCACTCTGATAAATGAGAAAAGTGATCTGGCTTCAACAGTGATTGAAAAGTTTTTGCTTCAGTCTTCGCTGAACATCCTGGTGGGGTTTGGGAAAGTGAAATCCTCCTGCTGTAAGAGCACAGGAAGTCTGAGACCGCCTCATCACACTGAATGTGTACAATTCAATGGGGCCAGACAATATGTATCCCAGGGTCTTGAGGGAGCTGGCTGATGTGGTTGCTAAGCTACTCTCCATCCTATTTGAAAAGTTGTGGCTATAATTTTCTTCATTTACAAAAGATAATTCTTTGAGCAATTTCTTCTTGCAATGACAAAAGAAAAGCCAGGGAAAGAACAGTGGTCAATATTCAAAGTCTGTGAAGAGATTTTAAGAGAGCACAGGTATTTCTTTGAAAAATAATTCTTTCAAAACCTGAACTTTTTAAGACTTGAAAGAAGAGACTATATCTGTGTTATCATTGCTTCCGTAAGTCCTGCCCTATTTAAGAAGCTATACTTGTTGAAATTCAGAGAAAGGGGAAACTGTTTCACAAATCAATTCAAGACAAAGCTTAAAATAAATGGTTTCTGGATTTGACTCAGTAGTTCTCTTTGAAATCTTTACTTATCAGCTTTTTGAGCCAAATGATTCTGGTCTGAGAGCATGAAGCAACAGACAGGCAATTAATGAATGCAGTCACCTCAGCTTCTCTGTGTCTTAAGTCACTGCATTCCCACTGCCCCTTAGATGTTTCGTAATACCACATGAAAATGAAAGAATACTCACTAAAAACTGACTGTTCAATGCACACATCAAGGTTGGTTTTTTTTTTTTTCCCTCCCACTTTCTAGCTAAATTTCCACTGGACTTTTTGAACGGTTGTATCACGTAGAAACTGCTTCTTTTTCTACGATTAAGCTTTTAAGCTTTGATGTATTTAGCCTTTGAAATATCTTCATTGTGATTTTTTCTTGCTTTTTAAGTGAAAATATGTCATAGTAAAATCAATTTTTTTTCAGTGAAACAATTGAAAAATTATAATTTTATGCAAACAGTAAGTGAAATATGCTTACCACTGATTCAAGATATTGATCTTAAAATGTATGTATTTACTGAGTAACAAGCTCCTGGAAGATTCACAATTATTTTCTCCCATGATAACTCTTTTTAAGGAACAATGCACCATTACACCTGGGAAACAAAGGATGTAATAGAAAATCTTCTCAAAAAGTCAAATCTTGTGAAACAGTAAAATCAGCTGTATGCTGTATGTTTTCACTCATATTCAATATAGACGTACATAATGTCACAGTGGTTTGTAGTATCCTGAAATTCTTTTGTTTTTTCCATAGACATACAGCTAGGTCTTCCAGCAGCATTCCTTTATATTTGTTATAAAAGAGAATAAGTCATAATTATTCAAATATATCTTGCCCTTCACTCCAAAAATAATGTATGCAGGGGCCACGAACAGCCCTCATTATCACATTTTTACCCACTTTTGACACTAGGGAGGTCTTCACAGTTGTGGCAGGCCGATCCTGGCCAGTATCTTAGCACCCATCCAGCTGCTCATTCCCCTCCACTGAGGGAAGGAACAAGAAGAGCAAAAACAAGAAAACTAGTAAATTGAGGTAAGACAGCTTAATGAGCAAAGGTAAGAGGGGAAAAAAAGTGATGCAAAGGCAGCCAGTCAGACTGGGATACCCAGCCATCTCTGAGCAAAAGCCACCTCGGAAGATGAAGTCCTCCAGTTTTTACTGCTGACCATGGCATTATATGTTATGGGATATTCCTTTAGCCAGTCCAAGTCAGCTGTCTTGACTTTCTCCTTCCAACATCTAGTTCACTCCCAGCCTGCACACAAGAGAGGACTGAGTGACATAGATGGTAATCCTCAGTGCTCTGCAAGACCTGCTCAGCAGTAGACAAAACACCAGTATGCTACCAGCACCGTGTTACACAAATCCAAACCACAGCACTGATATGGACTTCCATGAAAAGAGTTAACTCCATTCCAGTCAGTCAGATTCAGGCCCACAATCACATCAAAAGAACTTGACTCGTAATATTTTCTATTTTCCTTGAAACTATTACACCTACTTTATGTTTTTCCTTGAATACCACAGAGTATTCTGATTTATATTTTTTTACTCCCACAGGCTCATTATAAAAAGGAGAATGTGAATTGTATTTATACATCAAAATAGCATGAAAGCAGCTCTTAAAAAGTTATGAACCAGTGTTCAATTTCTGACTATATGTTTTATACTGAACTCCTAAGTACAATTACTGGATTGCTCCCACCCAGCTCAGGAAAAAACAACAACAACAAAAAACAGCTTGAGAGCTCCTGAATATTGGTTTGCAATAGGAAGAGCTGTAGATCAAAACATGGCAGTAACAGTACATTTTTGCATTATATACTGTGACATATAGAATATTAAAATACTTTCTGCCTTTGAACCAGCTGAAGCTGGTATACTTTGTTTTTAATTAGACATACTATAGCATTCTGCTTCTGGTGGCTTTAAATCATCTTTACCATAACCTACTCCTGACTGTAAACTGAATACAAATATGTTCCCTGTTAGGCATTAAACCAGCACGGATTTTTCAAAACACTTTTCCAAAGAGAGATGCAAGGTCCATTATGTAAGGACAGACAGAGAAAGGTAAGAGCAAACCAGGACTTTTCATATTTCCAAGAAAGCTACAATTTGAATTCTGAAAACCAATATACACTCTAAAAGGGTGACAGCAGCCTGAGGGACTCCTCCATACCTGCGTGGTGGAAGCTGAGCTCTCAGGACATAGATTGTAGCCCAGCATGAGGGCAGAAAAGTGGGACCCAGTTTTCAGACCCCATCTGAGCTCCATAAATACCCCCTGCATCTTTATTTTGGGCACAAGAAATACTGCCAATATTTTTCTTTTACATTTATTTTGTTAAACTGAGTCGATAGTTTGAGAGACAGATGGTGTTTACCACTTTTTTTTTCCCTCAGAAATACCCATGTTCAAACTGCACTTTACTGAACCAGTTTTAAAGGCAGAGGAAAGTCATGTTTAGTCTCCCAGGTGATCACTACGATTATATAGGATCATTTAAATTAAATAGCTTGGCAACTGTAGGAAGAATCTACCTATTTTAGTCAATGAAAAACCTGCAGCAGCAGTAGTACCCTGTATTCCTGTCATGTCACATCTCTAGCAGAAAGAAAGGAAAATGACAAGAGGAAGCTAATGTGATCCCCCAGACTGCTCTGCTTATTTCTTCTGATTCTTCCTTTGAGATATCTTTGTTCTGACTGCTTCTTTTAGAGATTTTAATGTTCTTTCACCTTCTTTGAAACAAGAGTGAATTCAGCCCAACAATAAAACAAACACAGAAAAGAAAAGGTCGAATCACAAGGCACGTAAATTTAATTTAGATTTTAATTTAGATAAGATACTGATTATCTTCTGTTCATGATCCTCAATCTGGACCAAAATGCATGAATAATTATAGATATCCTAAACAAACAAATTCCACAGGTTTCCAGAGAGGGTTTACAAAGCATCTTGGTGTTGTTATCCTCTGTTTTGTGGCAATACTGTTAAAAACAATCCTGCTGACAAGGAAATGTACTATGAATGAACAGAAAAATCTCTGCTTCATCACACATAATAGGTGCCCTCCAGGCTCTCCTTATTAGAGAGGAAGCCATACAGCTTCCCCACAGTAAGAACAATGAAAATATAGAATACTCACCACATGAAAATATGAGGTACTTCCTGTATCTTGCATTTTCTAAATAGCTTATGAGACTTTTTTGTTTGAAGTGTGCTACCAGTTAGTCAAACTCTTGGAACAGTTTACAGATTCTAGTCATCAATTCTCACAGTTACCAAAATCCCAACTTATCTTCCATCTCCCAAGAAAATAGATAACTGCACTTTTGTACCCATGTAATAGGATGCTAAGATTTCCAAAGTCCCTGAAGCCTACAGAAAATGTAGCCAGTGGATAAAGCAAATGGATGAGGTATCCTCCTCCCTAGTTGTACCACTGTTCATTCAAGAGGTCACAGAAACAAATACACCACCCTCTCTTCCCTGAGACATGATAAGAAATGAAAGAAATTGCATCAATACATAAAGTTTAAGTACCAACTTTGACATCTATTCCCAATCTCACCTGCCTCAAACCCCAGAAAAGACCTTTCTAATCCCAGGAGGCTGATTATTATTTCAGTAACTTCCAGCAGCTATAAATTAATTACCCAATACCTTAGTTCTATCATGATAATTTCTCCTGCACAATCTGTGCCCTAACTGGCTGACTCAACATCTTCCTTCACTAGTTATATAGCCCCACAGTCCTTTTAAACCAGTCCATCTGCTGAAGAGATTCCAAGAAATTGTGATGGGAATAACTGGAAACAAGAAAACACTACGCTTAAGAAGTGTGCTTCAAAGAAGTATCATTGAATATAATTCACAGAGGTGAAAAAGATGGAATTTTAGCAGATACCTTTCTTAAATCTGAATTTATGATTTATAGAACATAAACAAAACTGAGCACAAAAAAGAACCTAAGTTGTTTATGTTAAGCAATTATGTAAGCCAAAGTAACTTGACATCTCAGGAATCTATTTATTTTTGGCAAGCGAGATACAGATGCTGTAGCTCAGACAATTCAAATCAACGTGTGAATCCATCTGTATTCACTAATCTGAACTGTTTCTACATTTAATTATAGGAAAATAAATTAGAATTTATTCTTAAAATATTGTATTTTTTAAAAAATGAGCAACAATAGCCTCTAAAGTTTTAGACTAGACATGTACGACGTGTACAACAATACAATGGCATTTAGCCATACAGTCTTATAATACTCGTATAATTTCTGGAAAATCAACAGAACAAAATGCAGAAAAGGCTTATGAATTTTCAAAATGTGAAGAAAGACTGAAAATAATTATTTTTATGATTAACTTTAAAAAAAAAAAGCACAAAGAGGGCATCAACTGAAATGACAACTGCTTATGCAGTACCTGAGGCACTGTCTGTTTATCATCTGATAGTTGATATTTCAAGTTCAGCAGTCAGTAGCTAGGAATTCCCTCCATTCTTTGGGGAAGTATACTTCTCACATTTACATTAACATGAAATCTTCTAAATGTTAATTAATATACACAGTTTCACTGTTATGAGCAGTGACTTATGTGAACAAGGTGGTGGGAAGTATGGAAAGGACAGGGGGTCTCTGTCTCTTCATTTGTTCTTCCTAAATATAGAGAAATATAGAGAAAGTACCACAAAAAAAATGACAAAAAAAAAAAAAGAGTATTTAGAAGATTAATTTTTGGAAACATTTTGGAACCACTGTACTGAAAATGATGAATTACTGCATCTCTCATTGCAAGCGCTGATAAAGAGCATTTTGTTTATTTGATCTAGAAATTCATAGAATGGCTTGGATTGGAAGGGACTTTAAGAATCATCAAATTCCAATGCCCCTGCCACAGGAAGGGCTGCCAGCCACTAGATCAGCTACTAGATCAGATGGGGCTCAGGGCCCCATCTAACCTTGCATTGAATGCCTCCAGGATTTTCAAGGATTTCTTCTCCCAGTCTGTACACATATCTGGGATTATCTTTACCCAAGTGCAAAACCTTGCACTTTGCTTTGTTGAACCTCAATTAGTTCACAAGGGCCCACCTTTCAAGTTTATCAGATTACTTCTGGATAGCATCCATTCCTTCTATTGCATCAACTACACTGTTCAGCTTGATGTCATCAGCAAACTTGCTGAGAGTGCACTCAATCCCATCCTCTATACCACTGATAAAGATGTTAAAGAGTACCCGTACCAAGATAGACTCCTGAGAGACACCGCTTGTCACCTGGACATAAAGTCATTGACCACAATTCTCTGGCTGCAAATCAATTCCTCACTCTGTGAACAGTCTACCCTTCAAAGCTATATCTCACCAATTTAGAGATAAGGATGTGATGGAGGACCATGTCAAATGCAAATTAGCATAAACAGTCACACAGAAAAAATAATAAAAACAGACAAAAACAACCAGAAAACCAACCAACCAACAAGAACAAAAAAAGCCTGTTCTGACAACACATGCTTGATTTTGGGTTTCTTTTCATATCTTACATAATTTGTAACACAAAAAAAAGTGCAGAAAATAAATGTCTCAGTTAAAATGAGATGAAGGTGTAATATATATACATTTTTGAAATATTATGGTATATATATGTTGAAATATTACAGGCATATAGTTGAAATATTGCTATTGTAGACAAGGTAGATAACAGGATGACAGGAAAGTTTCTGTTCCCTTATTTTGTCTTTCACTGTACTATATGTCTCACTGATGGCTGCTTTCTGGATTGACAGCTACAGAAGAAGATCTGTAAGTATATTTGGTATGAGTTCTTCAGAAAGTATAATCCTGAAAATGTGAATCTAAATATGAAATATTATGCAGATCACAATTTAATTATTTCCAATTGAAAGTGTAAATCTTACCTGGACATTTTCACAGAATCATAGGAGTTTGGAAGGGACCTCCAGAGATCATTGAGTCCAACCCCCCCTACCAAAGCAGATTCCCTACACCAGGTCACACAAGTAGATGTCCAGGAGGGTCTTGAATATCTCCAGAGAAGGAGACTCCACAACCTCCCTGGGCAGCCTGTTCCAGTGCTCCGTCACCCTCACTGTAAAGAAGTTCTTGCACACATTTGTGCGGAACTTCCTATGCTCCAGTTTCTGGCCGTTTCCCCTTGTCCTGTCTCCACACACCAAAGACATTTTTGTATGATCATCACTTCACAAATGATTGAATCCATGCAAAAACAATCATAGAATCATAGAATTGCTCAGGTTGGAAAAGACCTTAAAGATCATTAAGTCCAACCACAACCTAACCATACTACCCTAACTAACAACCCTCTGCTAAATCATGTCCCTGAGCACCACAACCAAATGGTTTTCAAACACATCCAGGGATGGTGACTCAACCACCTCCCTGGGGAGCCTATTCCAGTGCTTAACAGCCCCTTCTGTAAAGTTTTTCCTGATATGCAACCTAAACCTACCCTGGTGCAACTTGAGGCCGTTTCCACTCATCCCGTCACCAGTGAGAAGAGACCAAACCCCGCTCTATCTGCAATCATCTTTCAGGTATTTGAAGAGAGCAATAAGGTCTCCCCTCAGCCTCCTTTTCCCCAGACTAAACAGCCCCAGTTCCTTCAGTCTCTCCTCTTTGCCCTTCTTTGAACCTGCTCCAGCACCTTGATGTCCTTTTTGTATTGAGGTGCCCAAAACCAAACACAGTACTCGAGGTGGGGCCTTACCAGTGTTGAAGCATAATGCTGACATAAAAATTGGCAGCAGTGTTCCTCTTTATGTTGAAGGCATATTGTTCATTGTAAGGTGAATGCTGAGCAGTTTCAGTGAATATTGAACAGAGAGGGAATTGAGTACCTCATGGTATTAAGAATTAAGTACCATATCACAGTTCTCAATGGATCTAAGATGTAAAATTGAGATCGTGCCTTTCTGGGCCTGGATATGATCGTTTTTACCAGATTCCAGCATCTGCCTTGTATGCTTCATACTGTAACTATCACAGAGAAAGCCCAAACCACCACTTGGGTCAGGTCAGAAACTGCCTCAAAGGTGGTCAGCAGCTCAGAGTTGGTATTAAGTTTGATGATTTCAGGCTGCAGAACAATTCCCACTGAAGGAAGTAAAAAGGACAAGAGGGAGATGTACAAGACAGCTGATCTGCAGAGATCATATTGGAACAGTACAGAAATGAATGACTGGGAGGCTTGAAGTATCAAACTGAAATATTTGTTTCTGCATATATATCATCTTGTCTCTGACTTCTAGTGATGACATCTAAACCAAAGAGAAACTGCAGCCATCTGTAAACAGAGCAGGAAGAATCAGCAAGCACAAGTATCAAATTCAGCTACAGCTGCAACACTGCAGTAAGACTTCCCCAAGAGCTGGGTTTGGAGCCCCATTTTCACAAGGGCCTCAGATCACCACAGAAACTCACAGAGCCTTAGCTCCAGGAAGGAATTAAAAAAAAAAAAGAAAAAGAAAAAGAAAAAAAGAAAAAAAGAAATTACATTATGTTTCTGACTATCAAAAAGAGTCTGGGATTCTTGGTGGGAATCAGTCAAAATTCTTGTACTATGTTAAAAGAGTATTGAGCTTGCACCACTGTGCCAGCAGAGCAATTCAGTAAATTGACATGCACAGAAGAATGTCAGCATAAAAATCCAATTGTTACATACATGCCTATTTCAGACCCATAGTGCAACTCTGTGAAAGAAAAGTATTCCAGCACATAACTTCTCCTTCTGGAAATTCAGTGAAGGCATCTGCAGTCTCACTCATGGGATCTGCATTCCAGGGAAGCGTGGATATGCCACCACATTTGAAAATATCACTACTGAAACTGAACACTAGGTACAGTAACACTGCCCATGGTTCACCCATGTCCTCTTGTAAATAAAAACAAGTTTAAACAAATTTAGTTGTGTATCTCAGGTAAAATATTCCCACACTGCATAGAGAAAACATATTCATCAGAGTAACTCAGAAGAAAGGAAGATCTCAAGAACAAAATTTTCTTTGGAGAAGTTTTTGAATCCCTTCTCTGAGGCACTCATTAGCCTTAGGGATTTTCCCACCTTTTGATGATAATTATTAATGTTAGCATTAAAAAAAAATCCACCTTTCTCATCCGCTTTTATCTTCTGGAAATACTGCTTTGAGTTTACAAATCTTTGTTCCTCTTCTTAGGCAAAAGATTTAATCCCATATATGTTCAGAAAAGGTGACTGAAAGAACAAAAATGAAAGATCAGCAGTCCTATTCACTGTTCATTTTACACCACTCTCAGCTGAAGAAAGTTATTATCACCCTGGTAATATGTGAGATTAGTGTTAGGAAACATTTTAGGGTTGCAACCTCAATTCAGCTAGACAGAAGTTTTTCAAACAAAGAACGTCTTTTCAAAAAACTTGTAGGAAGCAAGTTCATTCCATGAAACGGAAATGAATCTTCACATTTCCATTAAGTTAGTGATAATATACATCACATTTCTATCAGAATTTAACTTTCTTTCGTAAGTAAGTAAATATCTTCTGCCTATGGGTTTTTCAAGAAGTAATGTTTGCTCATAAAGGGTAGGTGTTTACCTTATCCTACTTATGAAGTGAAGTAGAAAAAAATTGCCCTGAAGATGTCTCCGAAGCTCCTGATGATGTCTAGCCTGGGGTTTTGCAATCTGTTCTCCTGTTTAATATTTCAGTAAATATCACTTTGTTTCACCTAAAGCAAGACAAATTTCAGTCTCCACTGCAATTGATGGTTGCTAGGGGGCACGTGCAAAGCATCAGGTGTGAGAGAGTGCTAAATCACGAGCCTATGGAATTAATGGCAACATCTAACTTTTTAGCAGATGGAAAATGCTGCAACAAGGCTCTGTACACTGCCTCTTCTCTTAAAGATTCAGTCTGTTAATGCTACAGAAGTACTTCCAGATCAAGTATGCGTGTACAGCTACAACCGTGTCATCTTCATCATTAGTTTCCTCCTATTTCTGCCTAATGTTTCTTAATGCATTTCTACAGCTAACAGACCCCTTCTGACCATCTACACATTTCTGAAACAGAACACTAGAAAACACCATCATAAATATTACCCTAACTTAACACCACCAGAAGCTATGACAAATTACAAGAGCTTTATTGATTTAAATGCTAATCCACAAAAGTACAGGGTCTAGAACACTGACTTCCATGATGACCAAGAACTTATAATTTTTCCCTGGAGCATTCTTATTTCTTGGACCTGCTCTGTTGGAACTGATATTCTTAATTCTGATAAATGTCTTTGATATTTTTAGTTCCTGACTCATTTTAACATTTCCTACCATATGGATGCAAATGATAACTTAAGATTGATTTCTAGGAATACATATATGTAATATAAAATATTATATATGTGTAATATATGCATATTTTCTAAAACCTGTTCCACCAGTGAAATTTGATTGATGTATATTCTTGAAAGCAACACAAAACATGGTCAAGGAGATACTGCTGATCAGAAGTATCATATTTTATCCAAATCTTGAAGAAAACCTTGGAATCTGAATCTTTCTCCATAGAAATTTTAATTGAACATCCACTCTTTAATAATTAGCTTCTATATAGAAAAAATAATAATGAAGAAGACAGATTCAGATTATTCCCGGATGCTACACAAGACTTCTTTCCTCAGTCTAATGGCAGTCTTGGATTTTTAGTTTTGGCTGTTTCTACATTAAGTGCTTCAAAGTCAGTCAAGGCTTTTATTTTCACATAAAATAAACTTCTAGAAAAGCAGAAAATTCTTCTACTTGTTACATGGAAAATTCTGTTGTGGAGAGAAGGGAATTTACCTAAAAACAGAGCCAAGAACTTGCTGTTTGCTTAATTCACATTTTAACAACCTAATCAAAACACAATGAGCAGATATCAGTAGTCCAGTTACAGCACTGTTAATGCTTTATGTCCAAACTGATGAAGAAAATCTTCGTGTATAACAGAATTTAACTCATTATATTGTAAAACTTACCAGTACCTCCTACTGTTATCAGGTGCCAAGTTCACCTTCCACACACCCTCCTGGCACCAAGGTCGACTGTATCAACATCCCTGGAGGAGGACACAGGTGGAAGTTGTAGAAAACCACCCCCCATCACCAGAGCTTCTCTGGATAGGTGTGGTGTTATGGCAGGTTCTAGGATTTGCTTGGATTTGTCTTTCTTTCCTCCTCCCAGCCTGTTTCTACCTCCCTAGTGTTCAGGGGAGGTCTGCAAGCTGCACCAGCACAACTGGGGGGCTGCTGCTGGATGTCTGAAGGCAGGGCAGCGGGGGTAGGGTGTGTGTGTGCGTCTTCGTAAAAGTCTTCTTTGTTCACTTAATTGGTCTCCATCCCTATCGATTCGAGTTTTTCGGTTCCCTATTACTTTGCAAACCACTTCTTTTGTATCTACTCTTCAGTCTTCTCAAAGCCATCTGCTTACATCTTCAAGGGCTGCTGAAAACATTTAAGCCAAATTTTCACTGAACTCCAGAGCTCCTCAGGCAACTAGGTAATAACGACGGCTTTCTTTTACATGCCAGAGCGGTAGAAGGGAGGTGGGAAGACACGTTGATTCACAGGGGCTGTGTGGGCGAGCTGCTAAGGAGCTGTGTGGACAAGAGACACTGGAGCTATTTATTCCTGTGTCATGCTAAGTTCTCCTCATCTCCACTGTACTGCAAATGTATACGTTTACCCTGGGATGAATAAATTATCTGAGTCACAGTATATTACAATTGAAAGGGGAGTATCTAATTGCTGGAAAGCAGATGGCCTTACCCTTTTGAGTATGCCTGACAAGAACAAAAAAATTAATTGGCCTGCAGCCATATTCCCATAGGCTGCGATCCTGTCAGATTCCATCAGGCAGGGAAATTTGGATATGATGACTGGTCAGTAATAGAATTTTTCAAGGCCAAAAAAGAAAGCAGCTTGTCTGTAGGTTGTTAGTTTGTCTTAAAATCACATCAACACAGCGTCGAAGGAAGATAAAAAAGAATCTCACATTGCTATTGCCTTTGATAGTAATTGATCCAAATCTGAGATATCACTATCACTTCAACTCCCCTTCTTTCAATTAAAAAATTCACAACAAAAATGAATTATTGTTATAAATATTTCACTGGCAATATTAGAAACCAGCAGAGTCTGTTAATGAGAAACTGGGCTATCCTGGCTTTAGAAAAATAAAGTGTTAAAATATGCAAAACGTTCAAGTATGTTTCTAAGTGTTATACTGATGTATTAACTACTCTGAAAAAAAAAAAAAAAACAACATCTTCAAACAAATAGCTTCAGAATATGCTTGTCTCTTTATAGTTACGCTAAATCTTCCCAATGACATTGTATGGTATATCAAATGGTCAAATATTACAGAGGTGAATGATGGCAAATAAAATAATTGAATTTGTAATGTGGAACATAAATGGCTGAAAGTTATGACTACAAAAAAATTGTTGAAACAGAAAAAGCTGACACCAACTTTTTACAAGAAATTCATTTAGGAGAACAAGATGCTATCAGCATAGGAACACCTTGGATTGGAAGCAGTCAGCAAAAGAGCTTTGAACAAAACAAGACAGTTTTTGCAAGTGACTTAGTAATTTATATATCTGTCAGATGATTTTATGACTGTTAAACAGATAAAGGAAGAACAGTTCAGTTTTAGTTAGGATTCCAATAATCCAGAGAAAGCATCTTTCCCAGTACATGTTACTATTTAACAGCATGACAAGTCCTTCACTCCTTATAGATGACCTTCCTGGTCTGAATGTAGTTTGTAATAGTTCAAAACAATAGACTAAAATTGAAATATAGTTGGTTAAGTTTCTGGCAGAGTTCTTATCTTTAGGGAAAAATACAAACATATTTCTGACATGCATCCAACATTTTAGTTTGTTGAAACTAACCATTGAAAATGTATTAATTCCTATGTTTAAAAGCTAAATACCCTACTCAGCAAGCTCATTCAATTTGTGGGCTTTATCCTTTATTCTCTTCTTTGCATACCTCAAAGTTATCTCTACCTTTAGTGAAGATGTCCCTTTCCTCAATCTAGTTAGTATAGATGATGTCAACATAGCTGAATGTTCCACTAGTCGGTACACCATGTTGACTTCTCTCTCTGTCAGAGGTAACTCAGGGATACTATCAATTTGTCATATTAGTGCAGCATTAGAAGTTTATAGCCCTCCCAGGGCCTAATGAATGATTAAAGGTATGGGAGTGGGAGAGAAGCAAAAATCTTTGCCAGGGCTCTTAAAGCAAAGGAGTTGTTAATGCTTGTAACTCCTTGAAACTAACCTAACAGGAGAAAGTGGAAATAGCCCTGACATCCTTGTACATTCTTGGGAAACATACAGGAGTATACTGTAGCCTTCTCTGTCAAACACAGCTTATTTAAACAAGACCACTTATAAGAAGAAACACTCCTTCAGACTATTAGTCCTGCTGAAGTCAAATGCTCCCCATCTGGGAAAAAAAAAAATATTCTACATCATTAATAGCAGCACCAAATTATCTCCAGTGTAGTCTTTGCACTATTCCAGTCTTGATTAAGAGGTCTCCAGGGAGACATTCAGAAATTCCCTCAAGTCAAAGTGCAGAGAAGGCAGCTCTGAGGGAGTCACACCCAGCCCCAGCACCAAAACTTCCCTCTCACTGCAGTGAGGCAGTGCATCCAGCACACTTGTCCTGTGCTAGGTTGTTTTGGTGCCCTTTTTGGTAAAAAGCTGCCCCAACACAGCAAATGATTCATTTTTGTGGTGGTTTGGTATCCCTAGCTAACACAAATTGCAGAACCTATACAAGATAACGAGCACAAACACGAGGCCAAAGACAGGAGATAGAACAGGAGCAGCCAGGAGTTAGCACAGCTGGAGCCAGATTCTGAGGTTGTGCCAGAAAACTGCAGACAGAGAAAAGTAAGGGAAGGGAGGAATTTTCTTGTCCACTACCTGTTTGCCCACTGAATACTGTATTTTTCCCATCTGATTTTTCCTAAAGTATAATCACATACTATCACAAGGAAATAATGTAGTAAATCCACAGGATGAATAATGTTTTATACTATGGTGGGCATAATACCATGAATTTTTTTGAGGACTAAAGCCCAACAAATATGCGTAGATTTCCATTTAACAGTTTTAAAATGTCTTTTGTCATCAATCCATTAGAATTAATGCTTTTATATGCACCTTCCTGCTACATTTAATAGCTTTTTCCCCTTCCTGTTTAAAATATATAAGTATATACAGATAATAAAAAGAATAATATATTTCTAGAGTAAGCTGTCCTTTTCTTATTCTCTTCATTAGACGTCAGCTTAGCTAAATAACTTTGCACAGACCCTGCTAGGTTCTGCCATTAGCTGATAGTTTTTGCTAAATAACATGAGATTGTAGTATGTTGTCCTGATAATATGTCACGAGAGATGACATTAATGGGCTACAGTGCCCTTCAAATTCATTTTATAAATATTTATAACAGCAGTGAGGCAATTCTGCTGAGCATTGCCAATAAAATATTTCATTATTTCAGGATGTTAATGGTATCTTATTAACTGGCCAAGTAAGCAACTTCAGTTTTAAAAAATATCTATCAGGAGCACTTTCAGATTACATTATCTTTCTCTGAAGCATATAAAATAGCGATTGTGTTTTAAAGGGTAAAAGACCTGCCTCAGGCTTTTTAGGAACGGTATCTCCAGCTCCAGCAAGCACTACACCCATATTTAAGCATCCTTAGGTTGCTGAATCAGCAGCTCAGAAAGTAAAAAATCCATCTTCCTTTCTTTCATAAACATATTTTCTTGGACCTCTTTTCCTCACATTGTATGTTGGGAGTGGTGCCTGGTACACCTGTAAGCAGTTGAATTAGGTGATCTTTGTTCCTCTACAAGTGGTGATCCCTTGCAAACTGAAAACCCAATGCAAAAACAGCAGTCATGCCCTTGAGAAATAGTGGTGAAATCTGGAGGAAGAGTCAGATTTGAAGAGGTATTTTTAGTTTTAAGCAAGGGCACTTCATGTCTCTTAGGTCAATGTGAAAGGAAAAGAAAATTAAGAGGATTCCAGGTACTGAATAGGAAGATGGCTATTTGATGTAGAGACACGGTACTAATTCTATCTTTTGAGTCAAATAGCTGAATTCCTCTCAAGTTCAAACTGAACAACTGTTTACATGCAAGAATGCAATGCCTGAACTCTAGAGAAGAAAACTCAAGTCGTAGATTTATCAACTTTGTAAATTCTGTGCAGAGAACATATATCACAGCCTTGCCCACAAGGAGATGTCACTGCACTCGAACATCTAGCAGTGTGAATACAAACATGCAGGTTATCAGTCTGCCACACCATAGCCTGACTTCAGGTTTCTGGTTCAACTAATCATGTACACTGACAGAGGCTCCTAATGAGCTGTTTATACTGAGCGCAAACAAATTATTTGGGAGGAAAATTGCAGTCTGTAAGTTCCAGCTGAGGTTCAGACAAATAAGCAATATTTCAGAAAAATCAAGCTTTACTTTGAGTAATGATTAGTTATGCTTACTAATATCATAGCTGCAAATCATCACATCATTTTAATCATCCACATTCATATAATAGCTGCTGCAGATTGAAAAGTTCTCTTTTGAGTCCTAAGAATAATAAGAGGGTAAATATAATAAAAATGTATTTATAAATACTCATTTCAATAAAAGTAATACATCCATTTCTGAGGCACTTCTAAAGTGTTTTATTCATTTCCTGTAAGTAATCATGTTAGCAAAATTTACTTTGTGATAAATTTGACAGGAAAAAAAAAAAAACACATATAACAAATGCTAGTTATAAAAGTAATCAATTTTTCAAGTCCATTGTGGATTTAAGAGTCATCCTATTTGGGGAAGGTAATAGTACTGTGCCTGTTTTCATGGAGTGAAAAATGTGAGAAACTGTTCCTGAGAAGCTAAAAATTGAAACATGCTCTTATTAGTTAATTAAATAATTTTTTTATTATTATTGTAAAGTAGCATTCTTAAAAAAATCCTTTTGTGTAAAATTATTAGCTGAAAATCATGTTGTCTTTAAGAAAAGATTCTCTAAATTTGCTGCCTATCCAGAGAGAGATCTCATCGGTGTCTATAAACACCTAAAGGGAGAATGCACACATGACAGAGATGGGTTCTTTTCAGTGCTGCAGAACAGGTGACAATGGGCGCAAATTGGGACACAGGAGATTCATCCTGAACATCAGGAAGCAATTCTATGTTGTGCAGGTGCTGGAACAGTGGCACAGAGAGATTGTCCAGAGAGGTTGTGGAGTCTCCTCCTTGGAGATCTGCATAAGTCTCTACATGGGCACAAGCATCCTGCTCTGGATGACTCTGCTTGAACAGGGGGTGGACATCCAGAAGTGCCTTCCAGCTTCAATCCTTCTGTGATTCATTATTAGTTATCTTAAAGCAACTCTGTTGTTTACGAATGCACTGGGATTAAGAGAAAAATAAAGCTGCATCTGCTTTTGATCTAATCACGCATTATGAATTTTTAAAGGGCTGTTCTTCCCATCCAAGAATTAGCATCACTACACATACTTCCATGCCAAAGCCAGGCTAATGTACTGACATTTGCTTGTCTAAGAATTGAGGAGACAATCTTTGCCAATTAGCACAGTCCTGCTCTTGGTTAAGTCCTTTCTGAATTAGGCACTTAAAAGGCTATTTGTCTTCTGTGAGTCACAGTTGCATCTCTAGTATGTTCCTGATTCAATATAACTTTCCACATTTATATATCACTTTGCCAATACAAGATTCATACTTAAATGGTAAAATAAATCTATGTGTAATAGCTTTGCAATTACAGGAGGGAGAAATGTTCTTCTAACGCTGAAGTATTATCTTCACAGTTTTCTATGCATTCGTAAACTCCATTCACTAATTAAATTCAGTACTTTCTAAACTGAGATGAACAGCTGTTTCACACATAATGTCCTTTTAGGAAAAGAATCTAAAGAATAACATACACAGTCATGACTACTGAGATAAGTTTAAATAGAAGACTGTAAATCTCTACACTTAACTGAACTTGTCCATGACATATACTTCCCAGGATTCAATCCATAAACAGTCTATTATAAATAATAGATGTTTTGTACTAGAGATTTCAGCATCAAAAATTCAAGCAGTAGACCAGGAATACATTATTGCCCTTACAGTTTTAATGAGCTCTTTCTATGGAACAAAATAGTGTTTTAAACCTGAACTTAAGTGTTTATTAACAAGGCTGGTATATCTTTCTTCAAAAGCAGAAGCATAAGACAACATGTCACTACCCGAAAAAAAAAAAAACTCAGTAGCAAATAAGAACTATATCTTCATTGCAAGCTTCAGTGGTGAGCCATGAAAATGAAAAGTTCAGTGAAATACATCCACGTCAAGCCCATACATTACCTTCGCAGGACAAAGCATGATGCAAAAATCCTGTACATCAGTTTATCATTCAGAGTAAAGGTTTTAACAGATGAACCCTGATCTAGTGCTATACTGTTCAAAAGCAGACTATCAACCTCGTTTCACTACAATTTCATTTAATCAGCGCTAGCCATGCCATTTAGTAAGTCTGAAAAATAGCATAAAAAGCCTTCCAATGATACAGCACTTTTAAACATACATTAATATATATAAAAAAATCTAACACATTTGTTTTTATACAAAGAAACAAAGCATACACAGAAAATATATTTCAACAAATGAATTAAAATTAACTTCTGGCTTACATCCTGACAGTTGTTTGAAATGTATTACCTAAAGCCATATGTAGACTATCCTAAGCTACCAGTGTTTGCTTTTATCCATGTTCATTTGGTACTTACAGGACCCAACACCTCAGAAAAACTCATCACACATTTGTGGTTATTTTTCACAAGTATCTTTTGGGAAAAAATGAGGCAAAAAGAACTTTCAATAATTATAAACTATGGAATAAGGGATAAATAAACA
The DNA here is from genome assembly GCF_987193195.1 of Phasianus colchicus. NCBI lineage: Eukaryota > Metazoa > Chordata > Aves > Galliformes > Phasianidae > Phasianus > Phasianus colchicus. Next base: position 14,116,672 of record NC_143439.1, on the reverse strand, counting down.
ATTAATATTACATCATGTATGTTTTATATATCTAGCTACTACATAAGCATACTGAAGAGGCTCAGATCTCTAAAATTAATTAGTTAATTGAAACATAAAGGAGTAGCTTTACAGATAAAATAGTACAACAATGGAAAAGCAGTAAAGTGCTTGTAACTATTTCACTGACTTCACAAAAAGTTACTTAAATTAATGAACAAAGTGCATAAGAAATTTCTTTACAATAAATTGGAGCATCAAAAAAGAATGAAATATTAGCATTATTTAAAAACAAACAATTCTTAAATTTTATAATTTGAAAACATTATATTCACTCAGGCATACCTTATAATAAAGAGCATCTTACCAGACTGAAATAATTAATCTCCTCTCACAGTAAACTCAACAACAAGAACTGCTCCTACCTTCATCAGGAACAAGCCTTGCACATGTAAAGAAACCCTTGCTAGACAGGGTAATCCAATCATCACACCTAAGGTAGTACTCCACACCCAAAGAGTCCATAAGAGCAAAGGAAGCCCAGCTAGCAGTAAGAAGATCCCAAGAAACTAGAGGTAGCTGATCCATATTACCACCAGCTGGACTGAATCATTTCCAGCTGGGATTGTTAAGGGGATCGTTTTGTAAGTCAATGGGAATGTCTGCAAAGTAACAACTTCTTAGATTTGATGTTTTTTTTATCTTAAGATAATGGAAGTAAGTACTTAATGCAATTTAGTTTCAAAAATCACTTAACCTCCCATTGAAATCCATGATAGTACGTTCTGCTTTGACATTTTATTTGAATTCTGGGAGTCAGACTACCCTTAAAAAAATCTGATATTAAATGTAGCTTTAAATATACACCATTCTACGTATTGGAAAACCACCCTTCCTCAGGATTCCTTACGTGAAGCAGACTTGCTTTTCCTTGAGAAACTCAACCACCTGGATTCCCCAGACAAGGTGAATGCAAAAGGCCTTCTCAGCTCAGTGCACCCTGAATTCATACTGAGATTCTCAATAGTACCCTGGATAGTGGCCACAGCAAGCAAGCAAGAGGAGGGAATAATGGTTCTGTGGCTGAGTTGTTTTGGAATAAAAATAAACAAGAGTAACTCTTAAGGTATGCATTTCTGTCCTTACAGATGAATGCATTACTTCAAAAGAAGACAGCTATTCTGGAGACAGAAACAATTTATCTCCATCTTATTTTGAAACAAGTTCCTTACTGCTCTGTCAGAAGGGGCATATAGGACCTGTAGCCTTATCAAGAAGATAAGACCAAGACTGGACACAGAACTATCTGCTGCCTCAGTCTCCTCTGTACTCAAAGGAAATTATTGCTTTTATCTATCAGATTGCTCTCCACACTGTATCTCTTTGACCTCCTTGTCAAGTAGTCAAAAGGAATTATCTTTTAGAATCAAATATAATTCCTTTTGTAAACTTACTAATTTTACTGAACTAGCTGTAATGCTTCATAATATCTAGCAGCTCAATTCAGATTCTCTTAACAAATAATGCTTAAGGTTATTTGGAACAAAGGTCTTGTTTCAAGTTCATTTTACTTTCTGTTAATCAAAACCATAAGTAGTGAGTTAAATTGCCTTTCAGTCTAGTCATGAATGGCTCACAATATATAAAATACCTAATCCTAAACTTCTTAACAAAACTACATATCCTCTCAACTTCTAGGATATGGCCTTAGCTATATGACTATGGATTTATTATACACTGAAACAGAATATGGCTAATTACGTGTTCTGGAGCCTTGAGTATTTGTTCTTAGATTACTTTGTGATCAGCTTGGTATTTTTGATGCAAATGAGTTTGCACCAACATTTACCCTTTCCAGCTTTAAACAAAACAACAGGACTCATGAGGACAGAAGCAAAAACTTTTGCAAATGTTAAAGGGATGAAGATTCTGGCAGAGATTTTTAACATGCTTGAGAAGAATATACCCCACTGGACAAGCATCTTTTGTTGCTGGAAAAAGATTTTATTATTATCATTATTATTGTTATTATTATTTCTATTTCTAAAATATTTCATAGATTGTGGGCACACCTTGTAAGGAAGAATTATGGGATATTCCAAAATAGAGTTTGCTATCTAATTAATAAGAGGTGAAGACATGCCAATGCTGATTATATTGTCTGAACCTTTTTACAGACAACTTCCTTCAAGTAGAGATTCCCTCCTTCACATGAAAGCAAAAATCAAATTCCTTTCATCTGTTGCTTTTTCATTTTGCATTAGTTTCCTCAAAACCCTTACCTATAGTCTATGTGATACACAATAATGAGTAGTATAGATGCTGGAGAAGTGGAAGTAATTCAGTGACAAACCATTTGAGACTGTAAAGAACATTACTTGAAAAGACAGAATTGCAATGTTGTACCTATTGATGGAACTGGCCTTTTTCCTCTTGGACTAAATTTCTGGATAGGAGAACTTTGAGTTCAAAGGGACATTTTGAAAAATAAATAAATAAATAAATAAATAGACCTATTATTTAGGGCTGGTTAAGAAAAAAACAATAAATAAATATGTGAAATTGCATGCACAATAAATTTCTAACTCACAGACATAATGACTACAGATGCCACCCCCCCCAAAAAATTTCAACTTCTGAAACAGCCAGGCTAAAATCCAGGTATCCAGCTCTGTTAGTCCAGCCCTGACAAAGTCCTGGCAAATTATGACTTAGGAGCGATGAAGCAAAAAGAAAGAATGTGGAACTGTGAGGGGAGCTACAAGAGAATCAAATATCTACATATGATGGAAAGAGTCAGTATGACAATCACAATAGCATGGCGAACTATAAAAATGAATTATGCTGACATCTGTACAAATTCTCCAATTCTTTGTAGATGTAAGTGGAAATTTCTTGAAAAACTAATGTGAAAGTACTAGAAATGAAAGGAGAGGTAAGCTGGATTTCTATTTTTTTTTAATCTAACATTATTAAAAATCTATTGAGTGGTTGATTGTTTTTCCACCTATTTAAAAAATACTGTAAACGCCATTGACAGACCAGAAAAAGATCAGTCAAAGCCAGAAAAAAAAAAAGGAAAATTATTTCTTAACTCTATCAAGTAGACACATAGGTTTACCTTTGCCAAGGTTTTGCAAATTGTGAAGTCTGAAAGCAGCTTTCTTTTTGACTGGGATGGCCAAGGGACTTTTGAATGCACTAGCCAGAAACTCAAAGGGACCCTTATGTTTGGTGTGAGTGAAATATAAAATGAATAATAAATATCTTAGCTGTTGCTAACTCATCCAAAAAAATGAGTTAAAGTTCTCCTTCTGAAACATTAGACGTTTTATATACAGTCTTTCAGGAAGCTGGAAAATGGATATGTTATTTGGGATCACAGATGAATGTCACATAAGCTATGACATCTCAAATTTTTTAATGGAACCGTCCAGTTCCATGTACAACAACTTAGCAGGAATGAAGAGGAAATGAACAGGACAGCTAAGCCTTTTCTTAGAGCCTGTACCCAAGGTGGTTGAGCATCTTCCATCAGGGGCCAGTTTCAGGTCCACTTCTGCCATTGCATCCCTGTCATCCTCCAAACTGTGCAATGAATCCAAATGAAACAATATTATACTCTTGACAAGAGATTTATATACTTTATGCACTTCAGCGGAGCTGTATTGCTTGTGCTGGTGCAGTGTACAGGAAGGTAATAAGAGGCAATATTTTAAGTGACAGTACAACATAGATAATAGAGAAAAAGGAGATAGTTACAGGAAGGGCAGAGCACATTTTCCTGTTAAGCTCTGATTTTAATTAATCTCCATGAAAAAGAAATATTAACTGTTAATTAAAGGTCAGTTGCAATATCAGAGTCCTTATATGTCTTCCATGGGAATTGCGTCTCTTGATTCTTCAAACGTGATTCAAGGACTTCTGTAAATCTTTTTTTTTCTTTTTTTTTTTTTTTTTTAGGAAGTGTCTTTTAAGCTGTTTTAGAATTGCTGAATCTATCTATTCTTGTATACTAGCAGAAGACACCACATTTTTCCTTCAGAACACAGTGCAGAACAGGTGTTCAGGAACTGGAGACGTGGATTAAGGGCTCAGTCATCTGCACACAACCAGGAGGTTCAGACTTCATTGCCTTTTAATTAGTGAGATCAAAGGTTTGTGAATAGATATTTCTGGGAATCAGGAAAAATGGCAAGAGCCCGTGGAATAAATCTGTTCCTCTATATTTTAAATAGTTTGAACATCTCATTTATTTCAGGAGCTGTGTCAAACTCTTACTGTCTTTCTTTTTAACTTACCATGTATTTACTTTCTTCAAATTTTATATGTAATATATATATGTATAATTAAATAGATATATATATTTATGGGGAAAAAAAGTAAATACATTTTGCACATAGAAGACATAATGTGGTCCTGCATCACAAATATGTATGCATGTAAGTCATATACACCATTGGACTGGGACTAGAGCTGGTTAAAGTATTTGAATGTATTTAAAATACCATTTAGGATGTAAAGAGGACTGGGAAATATAATTGCTGGAAAGCTGCTATTTCAAAGATAAAAAGTGGCTATTTCCTACTATTTTATCCAAACTTATACAATATAACAATTGGATGTTTACATTTCCTGATGATAGTATGATTAAGCATAGTGAAATTACAGTAAACTTTGAATCTCACTGCATTCCAAAAGGAATTCTGAGGATTTGCTGATTTTTTGTGCTTCAAAAGTCCTAAAAAGAGTAATTTCATATAACTAAATTGATCACTTCTTACGATTTCTGCAAAACAAGAATAAAGCACTGAAATCAGTAGTAAAAAAAAAGGCCACTGTGATAAAATAGAATGGTACAAAAAGGAAATTCTTGCTCTGATAAAGGAAACTCCTTTTTTATTCATCTTATCATTGACAACAATGTCATTCTTAATTCTGACATGATTGTCTTGCCTGTTGTAAAAACAATTCATCAATATGGGAAGAGACAGCTTGTGATCATACCAACTGTGCTGCAAAGTTAAAGTATTGAATTAATCCAACAAATTATCACAATTTCAGCAAGAACATTTGTGGAAAATAGTAATATATCAGGTAAAATTAACCGAAACTTTCTGGAGTACTGTGTTTAAGCACTCCACTGTCAGAAGTTACAAGAGTAAAGAGCTCAATTCACTTTTTGAGAATGTCATCATTCTTTAACGCTCAGACAAAATTCCCCTAATGAACAAAAGAGGAAGATGGTTTCACACCAAGTCTCTGGTGATAATTCAGATGAAACTACTGGTGCTGACTCTTCTGACTGGAGAAAATCAGTATCATTCCCAGAGGCCAAATCTGCCTAGAACTAGCACAGAGGGTTGGCACTTGGCACCTGTGCTTATTGTGAAGTGTCAGAATCATACAGCACATGCTGGTAGTGGCCATCTGTTACATACATTGATATCCCAGTGAAGGTCAGTGTGGGGAACAGCCCTGGTTTTCAGCCTTGTGATTTGAGTGACAGAACAAGACTCATCGTCCATGCCTCTCCAGAACGTGAGCAGTTTTTATGCTGTGAAATTGGATGTAACTTCTATTCTTCTCTTGTGTATTTGGAGACATTTTGGTATGTGCTGGTATATCTGCATCAAGAAAGAAAAATGGTATGTAAACTATGCACTGAGAATATAAATTATCCATTTATATTTAGTGCTTTGCTTGCTATCACTTGCAACTTTATGTGGAAAAAAATACACTCTGTCTTTTCACCATTTTTTCAATCATGGAGGAGTATTTTGGATGTTATAATCATTAGTCCATTTACCCTTTAGACCTCTTACTTATCTTCATGCTTTGCAGCATTGAATGCTGTGATCAAGAAGGAAAATTTTTACATTTGATTTCTGCTTTACAGCTTCTATCATTCTATTATCCCAGCCAAAATACTGATTGCTTTAATCTTTTTCTTAAAAAAACAAATAAACAAACAAAGAAATTGGGGATGTTTTCTTTCTTATTTAAAGAATTATTTTTACTTCATCCTATTTTGTATAGATTTGTATTTAAATTCATAAAGTATAAATAAATGAGTTAGAATAAAGTAGCAGCCAGCAATCTCTAATCCTAGATTTAGTACAGACTCTATGTATGACTCATTTTATTGTTTCTCCATCTGTGACTGGGTACTTAATGCTGGACGTTTGAAGTTTAATATCCTATAGTGAACAAAAGGGAACATAACAAATATATGGAGCCAAGAATCCCAATTTGTGCTTAAAGTAGCTAATTGTCTAAATAATCTAACTGGAATGAAAAGTCTCATTAATAGTAGACTTTAAATTATTATAAGAGAAAACATACTAGTACCTATCACTATTTCCATAGTCACTCCTCAAGTACCCTATTGACTCCAAGGTCAAAGCATCAGCCTTTCTCACGAATAGTGTGGGTTGGGAGGTTGCATTAAGCCATCATCCAAATAGTCTCTCTGGGCAGAAGCAGTATTGTGGCAGGTCCCCTCATCTTTTCTAGAATTTTCTTTCTTACATGTTTTCTCCTGCTGCTCTCTCCCTGGTGCTCCAGTGAGGTCTGCCAGCTGCACCATCTTCCTGGGCCCCAGGCACCCATCAAAATGTTGTTGGTTACACATATGTGCGTGACAAAAATAACATTTTCTTGATTAGAAATATAGTAAGCTGTCTTCAATCCATTGTTTTTTGTTTTATAACGTTTTCTCGATTAGAAATATAGTAAGCTGTCTTCAATACACTGTTTGTGTTTTAATATTCTGTATCTGTATCACCTAAAGGGAGCACTGCAGATATTTTCGGCCTTCACGTTTGAATAAGAAGTCAGATGTATTGCCAGGCATATGTATGCGGATTATGGATACAAAAGAAAATACCCATTGTATAAAGAACATATGCTGAGCACTGGAGCAGAGAAAATTGCAGCTGTATCTATCAAATGAAATAAATAAAGTAACCATACACCTCAAGGAAACTTGTAGGTGTTTGAGACCTTGTGATAAAGCTACTACATAAAGGCACGTCTGTACTCATATCTACAATTAAAGATAAAAGAAAATTTTCAGTTTTGAATCTAAGTCCTCTGACTATGTTTCCATCTCTTTCTTCATTCTCTTAATAATGATAACAGCTGTGTCTAGATTCAAGTTTGGTGATAACCATCTATAGACTTTATATCTGTAGATGTAGAAAGCAAAAAAAATCTTCTGGTTTGACTAGGGAGCTTAAGTCATGTCCTCTCTAGACCACAGAACCAAAATAGGTCTTTCCTTTCAGTAACAAAAATCATATCTTCTCTGATTGAGGACTTTTCTTGTGAGTTTTATTTTAAGAAAAAGAAAGAAAACACATCTTTCACTTTCCAAAACTTATAATGTAATGGTAACCCGGTGGCATATTGCCAAATAGTCATCTAAAGAGTTGCTACAGTATTAGCACTGGAATAAAACGAATTTCTAATAGATTCTTCAATTTAACAGGTCAGATTAATTTAGGAGGATATTTCATGGCTTCCAATATTCTTGTAGGAACTTTATACTTTCATTAATTGCTGTAAATACTTGTTCTTTAATAGGCTTTTTGCATTACCAAAAATATTCATTAACATTAATTTTCATAGCAAGTGAATTTCAGAAGTTATATTTCTGAGAAATGAAATTTTAAATTCCCATGTCATTTTGTTGCTGATGTTCTTGGGGGCATGGATCCAAGAGAGAAATCTTAAATTAATGATATATGTTTTACATTATCAATCTAAATGGAAAAAAAAAAAAAAAACATAAAACACACTGAATTTTAAGCACTTTGTACTCTTTAGTGTATAAAATGAGATTTTCTAGTGTACTAGAGTGGTTTTAGAAATGTTTCTAGATAATAACATTCCACTTTTCAATATTTACTTATTCATCAATAAATCACTGCTTCGTCCTTAGAGAACAAATGCAAGTTTGGGTTTATGCACAGCCTCTTTTCTAGAAATACAGAACATTCTTTTCTATTATAGAATCATTGAATCCTTAGAGTTGGAAAGGATCTCTGAAGGTCACGTAGCCCAACTCACCTGCAACGAATAGGGACACCACACCTACATCAGGTTGCCCAGCTTTCCAGGGACAGGGCATCAGCCACAACTCTAGGTAACCTGTTCCAGTGCCTCAACACCCTCACTGTGCAAGATTTTTCCTTATATCTAATCTTATGTTGTTATGCTATTTTCATTCTATTATGAACTAAGAATTTACTATTCCTAAAAAAGTAAAAGGAATAGCACTTGGTCTAATCAAAAGTTAATTTGGTTGATATCTTATCTTTGAGAGTTGATGACGATCTAGTTAAGAATATGAGGATAGAAGAGCTACCAAATCTTCACTAATCCCCTAAAATGTTGCAGTCCAGGGGACTCCCCTCAAACTTAAATGTATTTCTCTAGCATTATGAACTTCTGCTAGGTTTCTTCTTTCAAGAAATTGTCAGGTTGATTTCAAACCTATGTTAGCATTTAGCACTTAGAGCATTCTGAGCAAAAACTTTCACCGCTTAATTGCTCATTACATGAAGAATTAGATTCTTGTATTGAACATGTTTCTCTGCTAGTTTCTTTTGATGAATCCCAGTTGTACCTCCTAAAGCTATGCAAAATGTTCACATAAATTTAGATTTAACAAGCCATATTTCTCTCTGATATTTTAGTGAAGGTGGGTTACTGCTGCTTTCTCAACTAGAAAGTCACAGAAAAGTATCTGTCTCACTTAACAGAGGAATAATCTATATATATTAAAAGAAAGAAAAAATGATATCTCCAGATTTTCAAGTTCTGAAAGACTTTTACCAAAATAGTGAATATTACATGGATGCATATAAAATAAAAATAAAAGTCATCACAATTTGTTTATAACAACTTTACACAAATTTCTATTTAATAACATTCACCAGTTTGTTCTATGTGCCTCTGAGTCCTCAGGAAGATTCACGACATTTTCATTTCATAAGTAATAAGTTCTGCCTATAAAAATAATAATATACTTTGAAAAGTTACATGTTAAAAAAACCAAACCAAACCAAACCAAACCAAACCAACCAACCAAACAAACAAAAAAACACCTAGAAGAAAAATGGTGAAAAATTCCCCCTCAGAAACTATTTGTGCATTTTTATTTTGCTGCAAAGTTTTCTTAAAATTGTTTTTCTTAAACTGTTTTTCTTTAAAATATTTTGGATTAAATATCAAAATAAATGCCAGTGAAAAGCACCCTATTATAAGTAGTTATAAAATGACACATTCAACATGTCCTAATGTTTTATTCTCAAATATGATCATGACTTTCATAGCAATCATTGTTTGAGTAGTGATTCTGATACTCATTGTCTAAGCATACATATTTTCCATCTTGTTCTGACTCAGCAGAGCACATTAATTTGCATAGTCCTTCTAATGGAAAATGTCACTCCATTTAGATCAATTCAAGACTAATGACTTGCTCATTCAAAACCTGTTTTTTGTGGTGATTATTCTGGTGATTTTCTACCACATCACTACAACACAGCATTCACAGCATTCATCATTACCTTGTAACAGTAAGTACCTGGAATTACACTTTCAGCCAGATTTGCAACAAAATCGGACAGATTACTACAAATATGTTCATTACTTTCAGCTCTACCAGTTTGACGTCTTTCAGTTTTGTCTTTACAGGTGCTATAAAACATCAGTGTTACGGAAAGAAAAGCTTGAAATCTGTCACATCCCACACATGAAAGGAGGAAGGGGTGGGAAGATTTGCAAATCCCCCATTAGTTTAAGTTGAAATGAAATTCAAGGTTCATAAATAAGAGGGAAAAAGAGATCAAATTTAATAGGAGATTTCTATGAAATTGTTATCCTATTTTCATTGGCTCTCTCACAATTATATCTTCTTAAATGGTATAATTTTACGTGAAGTTCCAATAAGCTTTGAGTTATTTAAAACTTTTTTCTTAAAGAAGAAAAGAGGAAAAAGAAAAAAAAAGGAGAAATAAGGAAATTGAGGGATCACGAGGACAAAAACTGGGCTTGCTAATGTGGCTGCTTCGTGAAGGTGTGCAAGGGATGAAGTAGCAGCAAAAAGTGGGGGGCAGCAGCAGAAAAGAGAGTAGGCTGGTCTCCCTAGCCCCTGCTTAAAGTATCAAAGCAAAAGGGGAAAAAGACATTCCCTCTGCTAGCCACTATTTGGAAATATAGTTGACTCCAATTCCAGGGATGGCAGACACACTAAACAGCAGCTAAATGAAAGGAGGTAACACCAAGCCCCATCTCATAACTGACTGTTTCTTGAGCATTGTTCTGGACTCTTCCAGAGATGAACAAAATATCAGCCAAATTAATTTACTCTGGGGTCTTTGTCAGGGCTTTGCAAATTCTTTCACAGAACATTTTAGAACAGAACATTTGAAGTCAAATGTTGCCAATACATGAACATATGAATGTATGCAGATTCTTTTCCCTCTTCAGCTGTTTGTCTTCCCTATATATGTACAAGTACCATTTAAATAACAATGCCCTTTTGGTGTTTTTTTTTTTTTCCTTCTTTAATCTGCTTTCACTTTCTTCATATAGAAATAAGCTAACACTGATAAACAATTAACTTCTACCTTTTTCTGAGTTGTCTACTCAGACACAATGCTTTCAAGCAAGCATATGAATTGTATTGGCCCTTTATTTCATTTAAAAAGAAATAAATTAATTAATAATTTCCTCGTGTATTGTCCTTTTTTTCACTACAGTTTCAAATTTTGGTGAAACAGACATCAGGCAATGGGAGGGTACTAAATTGGATACATCTGCCTAAAGTATTTAAGGGTCTCTTTAAAGTTACGGACATGTCTAAGGAATTTCACGAGTCATGATTTAATGGTAGTTTCTCTTAATTACAATGAAGTCAGTAAGAACACAATAATAGTAACTGCTAATATCGACTGTTCCACTTCCTTTTTTTCATTTTTTAACTTTTTTCTTTTAAAGAATGTCCTGCCATATAGTGAGTTCCTCTTATTCTGTCCAAGCATGCAGACTTAAACTTGCATACATACAAATAATTACAAATTCATGCTACCCTTCTGCCTAGTTAGTCAGAAATCTGAGGGCAAAATGCTACTGCTGATATGGCTTTAAACTCACTTGATCTGAATTTTGACTACTTTTAATCCTATTACTTCAAGTGATTATTAATTAGCATTGTAAGTAGCAAAAATCTTTGTATAAATAAATAAAATACAGCTGTGTGACCATCTGAAACACATCAGCTCCCCTAAATTATATCCTCTGGTATTATGTATGCTATTAACTTTGATTTTTTGTTGTTAAACAATCATCATAATTCATTTTGTGCAACCAACTATACTGCCAATCAACGTGAGCCAAGTTCTTTTCACATAAAGGAGTTGTGGTGATGCTTTCTTCAAGTATTATTTATTATTTACATAATAATTGTCAATCCAGGAACTATAATCAATGTTGTACATAAATATATGAACAAAGCTCTGTACCAAACAGCTTGCATTATGAATAGAAAAACAGTTATCACTTTCTTCAACAGATTAGACTGCAGTTGCAGTAGTGTAAACCAAATCAACCAAGGACTGAGATTTGAATCTTGCTCAATATGTTAGCATTATCCATGTAATTAACAACTGACCTTTTCTTTCCAGTGCCAGTCTGAGAAATTTTTCATCCACTTCTGACTTAGTGTCATCTCAAACCAGTGTTGGTCTCTGTGACCCAGGTGGAGCAGCTAACCTAAAGATCTGTATCTCCTTGGGAACTGGAAGGAAAGAAGTGTACAGTAGTAATCACATTTTCCTTTGCACATTGTATTGTTGCTTGTTTGCTTGGAGTTTTTTGTGCAAATTCAACAGATTTTACAAATGCTAATATCTTAACACAACCAATCTAAACTTCACAAGCGCTGCAGTCAGCTTCTTTTTAACTCTGCTACCATTTAAATTGCTGGGGACATTTCCTACTTGCAAAATCAGAGGCAAATGCCATCAGATTGCTTTGTGAATGCATGTTGACCTTCCTTTTGAAGACTGATAATGGATATGTTTTTATCATCAGATTACAGAGCAAGTAATAAAAATGCTGAAGAAATGATAAGAAAAAGACAGTTTCTCATATGCGTAAATACTTACGTTTATGAACATGTACAGTATTATCATTTTTCTTACTGTGTTTTTCTAATACTAATTCCATACTAGAAATAACAAAATATAGTTGTGAGAATGTAATGAAAGACTTTCTCATTTTTCTTACAGTCTGTGGTTAACATATTCAAGTTTGGGTTTCCTAAGACCTGACAGGCTTCAAGCACTTTGTTTCCTGAATTTTATTATTCTCTTTCTAGCATAAACATAGAGGGTGACAAACAAGGTGTGCATATAGGCAATCAAAGAAAAATCCATACTTTTTAATGACTGCAAAGTGGACTTGTATGAGTGTTTACTATATTAACTATCAACACTGGGGATGATATATTCAGAACTAAACAATTAGTAGAAGTTTGTTTGAAAATATTGTATAAATCATTATGCAAAATAACTGGATTTTTCCTTTGTAAATAACTTGAAATTTACATTTCAGTCACCATCTTTGGTGAATAATTACCTGAAAGATAATTCAGATTTATTATTATATATTATATTGTAAATTTTTTTGTTTGTTTAAATTGTAGTTACTTTTTTCACATTATGTATGGCAGAATGAGGAAAGACAGGATCATGAGCAGGATGAGAAAGGTAAATCTTTTATGGTACAGCACTGCATGAAAATGTCACTGTATGTTTTTGTTTTCTAAGTAGAAAATGACTATGTAAAAGGAAATTCAAATAAGAGCAATGTTTTTATTCTTCTTTGGTGGCATAAAAAAAACATAAATACATAGCAGAAAAAAACCCTGTGCTTCCTATGGATGGCCCCATGTATTTTCTTCAGCATATGTTGCTACTGCATATTTTCCTCCTGCATGCAAAATGTGTGGCTGTGCCATATAAGTGTACTGCCAAAATGCGTATCCATAGTGTCCAAGCTTCACTATGGAGCCCATGCTGAATGAGCAAATTCTCCATATATTGTGAGCTCTGCATGCAGGTAGAAGGCAAAACTGCTTGTAAACCCTTCACTGAGTAGAATACATAGGCACCTTCCTAAAATGGATGATCTTATAAAATTTCTTAGTAAGTTAATTTATTTCAGTAAAGCAAGGATATCGTGAGGAAATGACTACCTGTTATATTTTTCTCATTCTCTTTAAAATATGACTTCAAAGCTACAGCACTACTAAGTTGTCTTATTACTATTGATTTTTAATGTGATTTGGGTAATAGTATAAATCTAAAAATTATATACGCAACCACCTTTACATGCAAGTCATTAGAAGGGAATTTAAGTGGATCACATTTTCGATTAGGGCTGAAATTTATTAAGCTTATGTGATCAGTTCTACAAATGTCTCTGTGGATTTAAGCTAGCAAAAAAGGAGTAACCAGACACTTAAATCTCAGAATCTGAATTGGAGCATTCATAAAGGACAGATATCGCTGACTGTTATTAATTAAGAACCCTGAATTTTTGGAGTGGTTCCAGTTTTGAAGTCATTCTCCTGAGGAGCACTAATGAGGTCTCGATTATCCTGCTGTGGGGCAAGTGTGAGTAATGGAGTCATACGGTCTGCAGCTTCATGCAGCATGTTGGGCGTAGGCTCTACCCGTGAATTGCTTAATGAACTGTTTGACCTTGGCTAAATCTTTTTATGCTGCGAAAGACAGACAGGAAGGTTCAGGTAAAAAGTTTCCATCCCATCAGCATTACAAACAATTTAAAGGATAGCAAAATAAAAAGAAAAACAGAACTAAATTAAAAAGATAGAGATTGATATGAATGAGCAGGTAGAATATACATCTTGAGATTTGTTTGCATAGTGATAATCCTCCAATCTTACCTAAATCACAGTCACTGTTGAGATGTATTGCTACTGAGTCCTGCTCCCTAAATGGTCAATCATTTTTTCATTTTTATCTTAAAATTTATACAAGCACCATTAACTTCTCCAAATCTGTAATTTAATTCACTTAGCTGTAAAACAAGTGATTTTTAGTAATGATCCACAGAGCCTGTTCATTGTCATGAATCTGTACCTCGTTCTGAACAGGTATTCAAGCTCTGAGTTTTCTCATATGCACACTATATCCTTTTCTAGCCCACTCTGAAGTGTTATGCTTGTTTAGAGAAGACTACTTCAAGAAAATGATCACATTTTCAGGGAATTCAAGATAGAAGTCTGAAAAGACAATAGGCCAAACAGAAACTGTATTATATTATCTGCTTCACTATGTAATCACATGCATTTCACTATCAAATATTTGCACTTTTTCCCAAAGTAAAGATGCTCAGAAATTAAATATTTTATTCAGTGTGCATATACACATCTCCCAATTATCTTAGTTTACTTAGTAAATTTAGGCAACTCTCAGGCTGGAATACTGTTTGAGCTTTCTATAAGACCGTATTAAGATAGAGAAATGCCAATGTATCCTACTGAATTTTTGAAATGCCAATTGTATCCTATTATAACAGAATTTCAAGAAATGATGATCAATCATGTGGATTTTGTTAAGAAACCATACTTCTGCAGTTGCAAAATATGGTCTTTAAAATGTTTTCTCCTGCATATTTCTTACTGAGTCCAATGCTAGTAGTGAATGTAACAATCTGTTTCTTACAAGTCATTATTCTTCAAAAGCATTTCATGTGGTATAGGAATACTTGAAAATAGTCAAGATTGATAAGCAAAGACTTGTGAAACACCTATTTTCACATTTTAAATAGCCTGGTACAAAAGCCAATATTCACAATAATATTTCTGATGCTTTTTATTATTTCATGAGTAAAAATGGATCCACTGTAAAGTGTTAATATGATAAAAATAATGAATTAGTCAAAAGTTATTAATGGCAAAATAATTTTACAAACAATGTATGATAGGAAACTATTTTATTAACCATTTGCTCTGAGTGATTAATGACACTGGGAACAGTGGACATCTTGAAATACCAGGGCCAATTTATCTGAGCTTCTTATTTTTCCTAACCTGATGCACAGCCTTATGTTGCTGCCTCTCCTACTTCAATGACCAGTGTTTTGAAAAGCTTCAGAGGGAATCTCAGGCAAACCAGTCCAAAAAGCTAATCTGTTGATAGGTTCCAGATATAGATACTGACTTATTATTTTTTAAATCATTGGCAGGTCAAGAGAGAAACTGCTTTTTAGTGGAGGAAATACTGACAGTCCTGATCCCACTGTACTGGTATTTTGTGCTGGTATATTGTGATATGTCTAGAGCACAGCAACTGATTTCATAACCCAGAGAGAAGGAAGGCATACAGAGTTGTCAATTATAGCTAATGTTTCAATTATCATCATTTTGATAGAAAGCCATAGAGGTTATGCCATTCTTAAAGATATCCAATATTCTAAGCACTTTTATACCTCTTAAAATCCACATCTTGCTGTACTCTGATGATGAGGATAATGAATAGTTTCAAACTATGTCAAAACAACTGCACTTTCAGTCTTTACATGGAAAGAGCAGGAAAAAAATCAATTTTAATTTTCTAAATGATGGAATCAAAAAAGACTGTTAAGCAAGAGTAATTTCTTTTTATCTGTACAGTCTTCAGGAGTGTGCTTTTATAAAAGATAAGAAGCTAAGGAAGTTTTTCCTATGTATTCATTATAAAACTTGAGCTAGAAATGCAGGCAATTCCACCACTGGTTGCTTCTTTTTCACCTTTCCTGCCCTGATATCTGCATCTGACTTGCAAGTTTTGTCAGCAAAATCAGGCTAGGTCAAATTGTGGGAAATGTATTCTTGGCAGAAGGGCTCAGCAGTACTCAGCAAGAAAGTGAGAGACTATAGGAAGAGAGGGAGAGTGGGAATAGGAGATGCATACAGAAGTCTGTGATATATTTTAAGCACTATATTATTAAATAAAATCATCTCAGTCATTAGATGGTTACATTTCTTTCCCCAAGTACAACAGAAATTAATGAGATTTCCAAGCACATTTTTTCACTATCAAATCAATTGTTGTTTTGTTGTTGTTTTCTAAAAAAATGGTTACAATATTTTATTTGACTTGATTAGACTTAGACTGAGTGCTTATTCCAAATAATACTCAGTCCCATATGTACACAGCCTTTAAATCCCCCATGCTAGAACTTCAAAACCAGGTTAGCAGAATGAATGTTTTCCTGTGATCGAGAGGAAAGATTACCCATTTCTTGAACAGAAGTGCCCAGCACAGGGAATATGACCATGGAGTCCTTATAAAAAGAAAGTTGACCCAGAAGTAGTGACTTTTGGGTCTGTTTTCCTGCTTCTTCAGGGAAAAAAAATAATTAGTAATTTTAATCAGGAAGAAAAATAAGCAAAAAGCAACAACAACAAAAAAAAGCAACACCCACCAATGCTTTGTGATATAGATTTCACTCTTATCTGTATGTGGAAAAAGCAACTCTACAGTTAGAGCAGGACATGCTTATCTGCAGCCTTAGTTCACTACCCTATTATCTCTAGATAGAGATAAAATTTCTACCTTTCCTACTATTTTATTGTTTAGGCATGAGTTATTTTGTTGTTCAGCATACTGGATTTTTGGATCATGCTTCTAAGACTCCTCCAGTGTGAAGAGTCTTGGGCCCGTAACTCTGGATTAGGGATTCTAATTCTAATGGGCTGACACAATGGCTTTCTTATGGGCAACTGGGTTCTATCCAGCTGTATTATATAGTGCAAAGCTGACTGTATCCAGGGAATGGATTTTCAACTGATCGGAAAGGTTGAGTCCTAAGAGAAAACTCACACATTTTCAGGGTCAAAACAAAATGGTAGGTCAGGTATTTGCTTTTAAACTCCAAGATACTGGCAAGAAAGTACCTCTATAGCTGGCTTGGTTAGTCAGCCAAGATTCATTAAGCATTTCATTCTAACTAGTATTTCAGTGTTCAAAGAATACAACTGTCAATGGATATCAAGAGCCATTACATCAGCCAGCCCCAAATCTGTGAAATCAGACCATGGAAGCAGAAGGAGGTCAATTTCTTCATCCTTGGCATCTTACCAGTACTTTTCCAAGCTACTTATCTTCCATTTTGCCTATGAGGAGTGTCCTTGCCACTTGCTTTTAGGCTATGTTGTTGCTTGCACCTCGTCAGTGTACTGAGTAGGGGCACTGGTGGATGCTTTCTAGGCTGGGCTTAGCTCAGTGTTTCCCTTAGTGTGCTGGAGGGGAACAGAATTTTTTCGTGGAAAATCATCTGAAGATTCTTCTCAAATAAACATGATTGGAAATTCCACATTTTAACTGTTGAGTGGTGATTAGAGGGGGTAAAAAGAGATTATTAGTAAAAGAGTGAAATCTAAGAAAGGTACTTGTGCTTACTCTTTAACTTGCTACTTTTACTCAGCTAAATTCTCAGTTATTTCAGGTGCTGAAGCTGTGTAAAATGGGCTTCATAAACAAAGCTGAAGCTCCTGCTTGATTTGATTACTAGGCATACTCTCTTAGTGGTTTGACGAGTAGATGCTGTTCAGTACAGTCATTAAGATACAGACTTAATTTAAATTGTAAATATTATTTGACAATTGTGTTGGTTAATTCCTAGTAGAGTAATATAATTTGTAGCCATTTAGCCTCACCTACACTATTGTATATTTTGCACTAGCACTAATAATGCTCATGACAGTAAGAGGGTTTCACCATAATTTTAAGTAAATAATATAAGAAAAGGCTTTAAAAGGTAGATAGGTGAGATGATTTATTTAAGAGATCCTTGTTTTTCATCAAGGAAGCTCTGGCCTGAAGACAAGATGTCTTAAAGGTACAAGACAGAAGCCTTGACTTCTCTTTCACATTCTCCATTCAAAGATGCTAACTCTCTCATGCTTAGCAACACTCTGAGAATGAAAACATCACCATGTCCTGAATTTAGTATTAACACTAGAGAATAGCAGCCTGTCTTTTTTATAAGGGAACAGTAAAGAAGTCTACAAACAATTCATTGTTCAATGCAATGTTAATTTCTTATTTAAAACAAAGTGCAAAGGTGATGACTAATTAGATCTCGACATCTATTTAAAATCAGTTCAAAGCACCATATATGTACTACTAAAAGTTTAATAATCATTTTATATATTCTCACTCGTTAACAAAAATAGTTGTGCCTTCTTCAGAATAGTTGCAGGACATATATATCGAAGCTGGGAAGGGTAAACTAGAATTTATTTAGGTTTTGACTGAACACAGAATTTGCTTATGCATCTGTATGCATCTTGCTCTGTTTGTACTACTGCACTTTAAAGGTCTAATACTCTACAGATTCATCCCTTGGTATTCACATGACAAAGTGCAGTTTCTATTTGCACCTGAATAAATGTGAGATGGAGAGCTGATTATTTCTGACAGTCAGTAAAGTGAGAAGCAAACATACTGACAGAAATCCACGTGCAGCACTAAGAATTGAAAAGGAGCAAAAAGTAACCTGCCTGACTCCATTATAAAAGGATAGCCAGTCAAGTTGCTTTAACCATGTGATAAGCAAAGGGTATTAAATTAAAATATTATCAAACAGACATATAATCAAATATTTCAAACAAATGCTCATAACAAATAAAAATTACCTTGCTAACCTACACTTTAAAAGTGTACATTCTACTGTTCCATGAAGTTACAGTGAAAGATACCACTTAATACAGGATATCCATTTCATTCTAATGATGTTATTTTAAAGCAATAAAAATAAAAGTATATTTCTACTTCTGCACACATATTCCTCTGTTTATGGTAGCTTGTTTAAAAGGATATATAAATGTAAACTTTAGTCTCTTATCAGTTGCATATTTTGCATTTATGGGAAATGCTTCTTCTCAATACAGTATTACCAGCCATGGCAATTTTGAAACACTAAGAAAATGTAGCTAAAAACCAGAACCTTTACTTGGACATAGAAAAAAAAAATAACCAAAAATACATAAATGAAAAAAAAAAAAAATTGAAATCCATGCGGTGTTTGTTTCTATCTCTGATAACTTATAATGCATTTTAACCACAGGAATCACCCCATCATGTATTAATTATGGTCTGCAGATAAAATCATAATCATTATGTAATGAAAAATGTGAGTAAATTGCTTTTAATATCATGTGGAGCAGAAATTCAGCAAAAGCCATTCAATTTTTATATTGGCATTTCTAGATATCAGATTTTCTCCTACGTAACTGTGGACTTTATTTGGCATTTCTTTTTCCTTCATGACAAATAGGGATTTACAGAAAGGTCTCTCAAAATAGTCATATATTACTCTTGTGCCTATTAGTGAATGCTATGCTGGCTCTCCACAGAGAGAGTGGAGAGCCAGCTGCCTCCATTGCCCTTTCTCATGTAATTTCTCCTGGAATTTCTATTTGTTCTCAATTTCTCTACTTGAGTGGTTAACACCACTTAATAAGCAGGGCTCAGGTTAGCATTTCTAGAGGCTTTCCTAAATAAAACTCCCTTTCTTCAGAGAGTATGCAAAGTGACATTGAGTGCAGTTCTTAAGGTGAATATATTCTAAGTATTCATTGATAGCATCTCTGCTTAGAATTTTGCCTTGATTTTCCAGATTTAAGTAGCACTGAAATTCCCTGATTGGAAAGGACTCAGTGCATTTACCAAAATACTGGAAATATAATTTTGATAATAGTGAACATCTCCCAGCAGATGCAGGACAAATATTGATCATTATCACCATTAAGTGACACCTTTTCTGAATTGTATTTTGATTACCACCAGAAATGACATGATGCGGAGCTGACAGCACAAAAGAGATCATGTAGGGAAGCTATATCTAGCAGAGAGGAGACATTTGAAAGTGAGGCAAGGAGGATCACCTATTGGTCTGTACAATCTTGGAACAGTTGTACAATGCAGTAATTTTGCCTGAAGTATAGGTTATTCTATATGCAGATACTCTTTTTGAGATGAATGTGTGGTGACGGATAAGATAAGAGGACAAGAATAGTGGAATGACTTGCAGATTTAGATAAATTAAATAGATTTAGATAAATCAGGGCATCCTGCATTCCAGTCCTTCTCTCCAGTGGAAGAAAATAAGTATTTGCTGTGGCAATCCATTAATGCTGCCATGTCTCAAATGATTCATGGAATGCTACCTTAGACATTACATGTGGATGTAAGTTGATCACAGAACATCAGATTATATATTTTTATAAAGCAATGATCTCCTATATTACACACTTTGCCTTCTTTAAGATGGCTAGAAGATGATATTTTTGTTGCACATCTTGGTATACTCGCATACATGTGTGCATAGGTATGCTGTACAACATAAATAGGAAAACCAGGCTTTCTTCAACAAGCACAAGAGCAACATCAAGGATTTGCATAATAAGTAAAATTTAAAATAAGCCAGCAAATCCTGGACAATAAATATTTACCAGTATTACATGCCTAAATAACTCCTCTCCTCTGTAGCTGCCTAGTTCCCTCTCATACAGTTGTTTCATTAAAGAAGATATTAAATAAAACTATTCATTTTCTAAAAATAGTTTGAAGTGATGCTGCATTAGACAAAAATAGGGCTAGACTTCCAGCCAAAATTAAGTTCCTCTGCCATCACTCATGTGTTATGTGAAAGTCTCCTACCTGGCAGAAAAATTGCTAAAGTTGTTTTTTGGCTCTGTTGGAATCCAAGGGGGGGAATTGCCATTAACTTCTTTTGGGCAAGCATGCCCTTTAAATGATTTTAAAGATCTCCTGTCATGCAGAAAGCCCATAGTGACATGACACAGCATTATCCAGTATATCCCACATCTTCACTGCTCTATTCAGAAATACCAGGACAGAATGTACTTGGAAAAGTGTGGCAGTGAAAAATGTACAGAAAAAGATCTGAATCAAAGCACAGGAAACAAACCAACTATCTGAAGAATTCCTTTTTCCTCATAAATTTTCAGAATAAAATTAAGTATGAAACACTTGCCTTGCTACACTGCAGATACTTTGATAAAATATTGTTTTAAGAGATACTAACCACATGACTACAGTCATTATCACCTAAATTGATTCAGAAGAGATTTAATTAATTTAATGCATCTGGCAGTAATTATTATTCTGCATTTATTATGTTGGAATTTTATTAGCTTAATGGTTTTATCCATTTATCAGATAGCCACTGAAGAAAATTTCAGTTACACAAAGAATCTGAATAAATCATCAATGATTTTTTTTTTACTTTCCAGTTTTATTAAAATTTCTACTTTGGCTCTTACCAATCATGACAAATTTCTGCTGATTCACTGAGAAAATTTATTCACTAATGTTAATAAGAAGATTCCACTGCATGGAACTGTAAATTGTTTAGAATATCTTTATGTAACAACTGTTTCATTGTTCAGATGTGATTCTGAAGCATTTCTTTCTAGCAATTTATTTATTTTTTAAATAAACAAGTCATTTTAACATTTAGCTTTAGAGTTATCACTCATGCCGCTAATAAATATTTTTATTTGCATTTCTCATTCTGCTAAAGCACTTATGCATGTCTTGCCTTGTTCTACATACTAGAGTGGAAAGCTCTGCAATCTCAATAATTGACGGGCTCTGGCATTTATAAATTTGTTTGACATCCAATCAAAATTAAACTACATAAACATTCTCTTTTAAAGAGAATGTATGCAGTAGAAAGTTGTATGTTAAAAAATAATAATAGTAAAAATGTACAAATGATATTTAAAGCAAAATGTTGATTTATAACTTATTTCAGTAGTAGTACTCATACTATAAAGGATTTAGATGTATTTTGATCTGTGGTTATGAAAACAGTCACTTAGTCCTGATAGAAACATTCAATCTTATTCTGCAAGTAAAAAAAAAATATTCATTTTTAGGCTGAAATGAGTCAGCAGTTTGACAATACATCAGTCTCAGTCTATTTCATCTAATTTTAAAATCCAGAATACTCTGTTTTGAGATAACATGCTATGGCATTAGCCTGTGCAAAATTTGACTAATGTTGGAATCAATCTAATACAAAATGAAGCTTTTTTTTTTTTAACAAACATTTCTTTTTAAATTTCTTTTCTTATTGTCAAGTGAAATATTCTGAATGCAGTAATGTACTATGGTGTGATAACTGATTTAAATGGGTAAATTGTGTTACTAAGGAGAAAAATCTGTAGATTAATCTGGACAGCATTATAAACTGAAAATTAGTCGATAATACCAATCAGTCATTTATGTCTTAAGCTAGAAGTTATATAAAATAATAGTCAAAGTCTTAATTTAGACTTTCCTTTCGGACCCTGCTGCATGCAGATCTGTCTGACAACAGCAGCTGGGAGACAATAGGTTCCATCAGCATACCGCTATCACTGAACTGGATGTTAGATTAATTCAGTTGAACTGCATTGCATGGGAAGAGTTACTCAGCCAAAATATTGCCAAACTTACTGCTGTGCCCTAGACTCTATATGTCAATGAGTTTGGTAAAAAGTCTTTTCTATCTTGTGCAGAATCAACAAATATTTCTCAAGTGCAACATGTTGATGCCTAAGAACTAGGAAGTCTACCTGCTTTTGATGTTATGAGAGGAGGCATTGCTGACTACAATCTCTCTGCTTAGTTGTTTTGCACTTGCTGCCTACAGAAAGGCAGTGTGCCTTTCTGCAGATTAACCTTGCCAGTTCACCACCAGCCAAGTTCTACCAATGTAGCACAAAAAGGAAATGTTTTCAGAGCTAAAGAGCTCCACTGCATTTTGCATCAAGTGTAACACACTCTATTTTGAATAAAAATTACCTTAAACTTACTGTCCAAAATTTATTATTTAGCTTAATATGAGCTTTTATAAAATGATTTGTTGAAGTATTTATTTCTCTTAAGTATGGTCTGTGTTCTAAAAGTTTATTTAAAGAATAATATGATTCTTCTAGAGTGATTTTTATTTAGAAAAAAATTTAAAGCACTAGTAACTCCTAGAGACTGGTTTTAAAGATAATTATAATGGAGAAACAGATTCATTTTTTATGCAGATGAACTCTGCAGCAATGTCATCCTTTGCAGTTTACAATTGTTGAAAGCTAAGATTAATTAATTAGAAATATTAAAGTTAGGATTAACTTTTGGACTTGATCCACAAATCACTGGCAAGCTGGTGGTTCTGGCATGTAAACAATTTGGATTTTAAAACTAAAATCACTTTCTAAAAACCAAACCACTTGGAAGGTAAAATGAATAATATTACAAAACTTTTACAGTAAAAAATCTTTTAGGTTGTTTCCATTTAAAAGTTTTTATAATACATTATATTTATTACAATTTTGATGGGATTTTTTCTTGGTTTTTTTTGGCTGTTTTTTGGAGCTACTGTTTTCATTGCCTTCCATTCTACCAGCAAGAATCCTTTTAACTCTTAGTTTCATGGTTAGATGTTGAAGAGAAATAATAACGTTGCAGTAATGTAAATATTCAATAGAACAACTGGAAATTGATTCGAAAGTATTGTAATGGAAGAATTCAGGTAGAAATAGGCAAATCTTGTATAATGGAAACCCATAAATGACATGACAAACACTATGCATATTCTCCTATCTCCATTTTTAACTCTGTAGAGTTAGGAAAAACTTTTTTCTGCAAGAATGCAAATGTGGAATCAAGTCCCACCCTGGGATTAAACTGCTATATCACATTTGTGGCCAAGGAAAAGAAAGAAAATAAGAAATTTCAGGGGGGGGAAAAAAAAAAAAAAAGAAAAAAGAAATGAAAAAAGAAAAAAAGGTAAAGGGAAAAATTTGATTATGGCAGAGGTGAACCAACTGGATGGCAAGCTTACTAAGATAAATAAATGTAAAAATGAATGGAAAACCTGAACTAAACTTAATTACTTATTCTGAATACAGTGGATAATAGAAGTGGATGACAACTGGAAGGCAACAGGAATAATTAAAGTACCCATAAGGGTAGAAGGAAGATATCACAAAAAAGATAAGGAAATTTTATTTTTCAAATTTTGTTCCTGTGAAAACTTACAGGCAAAAAGAAAAGCAACTTGTACCTGGCAATGATTTTCGGAAGGTTAGCAGAGTTACTCTGAACTCTTGCCTTTTAGATTAGATTAATATTAAATAAAGCTTAACTCAGTCTTCTCACTTTCACCCTGATAAATCACCTTGCAGTTTTTACGGAAAAATCAAAACTTGCACTCATGGCAGTTAATGTTCTTTATCATTCAAATGAAAATAATTTTAGAAAGCTGAAATTCATAAAGCATTTGCTATTTCTTCCATTCTCAGCTTCATCAGGCAATCAGAAAATAGCCAACAGATGGAGATAACTAAAAGATGAGTCATCAAAGACAATTCATAAATGAGGTGAATTTACATTTTCACAGATGTATGCATAGTGACAATTGAGATACATTATTCTATTTGTTAAATATCAATTATTTTGTGTTTATTTCCTCATTTCCAAACTAAGGATGCTTGAGAAAAAAAAAAAAATTACCAAGGCCTTTTAGAATCATGATGATGGTATTACCATCCTATTAAAAATATTCTATCAAAGCTGACCTCTCAGAAGCCTCAGCAGAATATCCCACCTTCTAAGAAAATTTCAGTTAACAGATTAACACATTATGGCAACATTTGCCATTTAACAATAAAGAAAAAAAAATCATATATTTAAATTTAATGATGTTGACAGAAAGAAAAATATGCATTCAGACCAAAACTTGACTTTGCTCTAAATCTGAGTAACCTAAAATTCCAAAACTACTACAGAACTGCTTGGTTGATATCAGGAATGGGATAGTCAGATTCTGCCCCTATATCTTCCTCAGTTCTGTTAACTTGAGTTGAGCTGTGTTTAAGTAGGTTAATAACATGAAGTCAGAATCTGATCTTGGTAGTTACTCCAGATTGAATCTACAGTACAAATTTCAGCTAAATTATACATTTTAGTTGTAACCTATTAAAAATCACATAAAATTAAAAGTTATACAAATTAAAACCTATAATAGGCTAGTTGTTTTGGGTTTTTTTTTGTTTGTTTGTTTGCTTGTTTGTTTTTTCCCAACAGCAGACAAACATTAACCATTCCACAAGCCTACTAAAAAAAATGCAGACTCCCATAAACTGGAAATAGCTGACCTCCTGCCTCATAATGACTAAGCAGTTATATACCCCTACACCAAATGCTGGTGGACTGGGTTGCCACTCTTATTTAAAATTTATTCAATTATCCTAATCAGTCTTTTTTTCTCCTCCAAAATGCAGTACTTTCAGAAGAGGGGTTTGAGGAGTGCCACACATGTAACAGAAAGCAGAACATGCTTCTCTGTGAGCAGGTCTTGGAAAAAAAGGGATTTGTGACTCAAAGAAACAGGTTTGATACTTTGCTATATTTCCAGTATGGATCTTGCATCTCCTGCAGTGACTCAAAAAAGCATGGTTATAGCATCCCTTGCACACCACCCCGTCCACATCTCCTCTCTCCTTCACTGATGTATCTATGTAGGAGCATAAACAGAGTGAGCTTGCCTGGAATCAAGGACTGTGTTGTTACTTACTGACTTCAAAAGGATTAGGACATCAAAATAATATTGGGATTTCAGTTTGTCAGGCTTTACTGTAACTACATTACGTAAAAGATCTCCAGCTGCTGGCTAATTCTGCATATTTATCCCTAACTTTCCCCCAGACTCTTTCTCTGTTTTAGCCCACATTCACTAAAACAAAACTAATCTTTTCTCTCCTTTTTTATTTTTTGCATGATATTCCAGTTGGAAATATTTGGCTTGTATCCTCTGGCAAGGAGATTTGCTGATTTTATGAAATATTAACCATCACCTTAGATAAATATGTTCATTTTGCTAAGTTCTCTCTGCAAAAGACTTAAAATAGAGACATTTATGGTCTGTCCTAAATCATTTTCAGCATGTTAATATGTTGCTTACTCTTTTGGAGCGGTCTTCTGGAAATTATTATTAACAGTGTATTTGTTTGCTTTTTATATTCATTGATGCTTAGATCCCAAAGTTGGTAAAAATCCCAGGGAACCAGTCACTCATTCATTCTTGTAAATACATATGCATGAATTATAATCGTACACTAACTCATAGCGCAAGGAACTGCCAACAGTAAAAAATACATTCACTATCTAAACAAAAGGAAGAATTCAATTATGCTAGAGAGAAAGAGGCCTTGTTTGTGTATCCCCTCCACGCTGGGGATTTTTACACACGGCATCTAAACATAACTGTATCTACCAGCACTTACTTCTAAACACAGAGATTTTTTTAAGATGCTGGTCTTGAAAGATACTTAAAACTGTCTGAACTATTCTGTTATGGCATTTTCTAACCAGGGGAAAGAAAAATGTTTTTCTCACTATCCCTCACTACATTTTTCCTAAGGGGCAGAAAAAAGAAATTGAAATGACAGCAAGTGGGAGTGTTCCAGTCCCTTTGTCAGTGACTCTGAAAAGACAAGAACAACTTTGAGTTCTCTTTGGTACGGTATGTTCTAGCTAATGTGATTTTTTTTTTTTTTTTCCCCTTCCAGCTTCAGTTAAAACATGAGTAGGCATGTATTTCTACATGTAATAAAATATGACTAAACCTCACAGTTCATGTCATTAACTTTGTTTTGTCATGTACTCAATGAATACTCAAGGACATCAGTAATATTTGGATTTTTTTTTTTTTTAAACCTAGAAATATTAGTGGAGCAGCATCTCAAGCTCCATGTCCTCCAGAGGAATCCTGGGGGGACAGAATGCTGCGCCTAAATGCCTCCAGTTTTTGGATTAAGCACTCAACTAATATAATGGAGTGAAAATATGGGTGCAGTGATTAACATAAATATGCAGTCATAACCCAAGGCTGCTTCTTCACATGCAGCTTACATTATATCTAGACTTGCTCTGACTGATAAATTTTAGTCTCATAGGCATTCTCTGTTACACTTCTTACTCAACAATAAGGTTAAGAGGGCTAGTAGGACTGAGAAATGACTGCTGTCATCCAGCTTGGGTGCAGAATCAGTTTTTAAATGAAGAATTACTATATGAATTACCACTTTTAGAGCAGCATTTAACTTTCAGATTTCCTTAGACTAAATTTCCCATCAGCAACCATCCTATAAAGAGTATCTTTTGCACTCACAAATGTAACATTTGACAGAAGTCAATGAATCTTGCCAAGGCATATCCGTAGGACGATTTAAAATTTCGAATAAATCATCATCTATCAATTATTTCCAGACAGGTAGCAAGAAAAAATGGCAAATGGATTTTTTTTTTCCTGATAACATTTCAAAACTTCTGATGGTTTATCAGTTACTCGAGTCTTTTTCAATAATATTAGCTTTTGAGTTTTTCTGAAGGGTTCCTTTACAATGGTACTTAAATCCACACCAGATTATTAACTACTATAAACTTTGTCTTCAGGAATTCACTTCCTGATTATCAAAAACTGGTACAACTCATAGATATCAAAACTCTCAGCATTCTTTTCACTAGTCTATCTTCCATTAGTGTTTCATCACGTTCTACAGTCCATCTTAAACTATTAGGCCTGCACATTACTTGTTGAGGATATTTAGTGAAGAAGTAAATAGTAAGATTTACAGGCAGAATTGTTTTGTTCTATTTGGACAAGAAGCTATAGATAAATTTCCCCATAATTAAATTTCATAACCTACAGATAAAGAAAGCCAGCATGTTATACAGCTATTTTCAGTCTCATATGAGTAAAAATAGCATAAATGTGAAGCAAAGATTAAATGTGTTTACTATTTCTGATGCCTTGTTACATAATTTATTAGTCTGATGCTGCTCATTACTCCGTCATTTTTTCTCTGTGAAGTCTCTTACAATATCAAATGAAGAAAAATTGTATTTAAATTCATAATTTCAGACTAAAGCATCAATATTCAAATCAAATATGGTGCTATTGTGGGGCTTAAATTGGAAAAAAAGCCTTTTATACTGAACACAATACAGAAGTGATAGGCATTTCTGTTATCTCATTCATTAGTCATTCTGGACAGTTCAGACAAGCTGTTACCTACAATAATAGAGAGCATTTTACTTTTTAAAGATTAATTTAAACTTCACACAGAGCTGCAGCAAACTATTTATGTATTGATTGATTGATCCTGACAAAATAGATATATGCTTTTTTTTTTTTTTTTTTTTCCTAAAAGAATAAGTAATATTCATATAGCTGTAACCAGGAAGCTGACATAAGACAAGGTAAGTAACATATTCATGCTCTGCAGGAGCATGACCAGCTAGGTCGAAATGTGCACTTTTCTAATAAATTTGTAATAATACATTTCAGAAGTTTATAAAGCAGTCAGGAAAGAGGAGAACTCGTATTTTACTTCCTTTTTCATTTTCAGCTCCTATCTTCATCTCTTCTCTGCATAAATCCCCTTGTGAATTTAAACTTACCAGCTATTTATTCATTCAGAGATGTCTTTCAATTTCCTTCATTGATAGTATCACTGTATAGAGTCAAGCACAGGTATTCTATCAATCCTACATATCATTTTGCAAGCCCTCAGTAGTCACATCCAAACTTCCACAATTGCACAGTGGAAAGTAGCATCATAAAAAAAAAAAAAAAAAAAAAAAAAAAAAGAGAGTTTAAATAATTCTCAGCTTGCTTACCACCACCTCTGATTTACCAATAGATCCTTTACTTCCCTTTCCCAAAACAATAACAACAAAAAATTCCATCAAAAACGGCTGCAGAAGGCTAAGTATGAAAACTGTATTGTTTCAGATATACATAAAAAGCAATTTTGCGGTCCCCAAAAAAAGTGTGAGGATTCTAAATATTCACATTCATCTCAATTATTATAGCATTACTCAAGTCTTAGCACCAACTTCCTATTTGCAAACCAGCACACAACTCACTTGGAATTATACACACTAAAGAAATTAAAAGAGGATGTTGCTGAAAATCAAAGCCTTCATATTTGTTTGGGTTCATGTGCAGCCAAAAAGAGGAAGATGAAACCATACCCAGCCCTTTGTTTGCAATGGTTATTGCAAGACTGCTTAACATCCTTGATGCCAGTTTGGATAGCTCAGCAGCAAGAGAGAATTGCTGCAAGCAATGGTGGTGGTGGGGAAGGGACACAGATCTCTTTTCCAAGCAAACTTGTCTGCTTCAGTGCTTGCCTGCTTCTTGGGAATTTACTTTCCTACATGGATGACCATTTATTTTCCA
The DNA here is from genome assembly GCF_987193195.1 of Phasianus colchicus. Classification (NCBI taxonomy): domain Eukaryota; kingdom Metazoa; phylum Chordata; class Aves; order Galliformes; family Phasianidae; genus Phasianus; species Phasianus colchicus. The sequence continues at coordinate 14,087,350 of NC_143439.1, read as the reverse complement.
TAAGAATTCTTACTTTATCTGCTTCTGCTGCCTCTGACTGCTAGTACAGAACTGACCCAGACTGAAAATGGACTCCAATTTGTGATCCTAGATCACAGATTTGTAGCTGGGTGCTCATTTGTGCCCCCTTTTCAGTTTAGCTGTTCCTGACCTCCGGTACTTTCCTCTGATGCCAGTAAGATTTAACCTGACCTCAGGCTTGCAAGCGTATGATTTTTCTTATAATAAAAATTGGTTAACTGCTTGGGTATTAAATCACAGCTGCTGTGTATTGATGTAATTCACTGGACAGAAGGACAAAGTTCTCAAGCAGCATTGGGTATTTTGTGGAACTGGTAGGAAATATGTAGTACATCCATGATGTATCTGGTATTTGTGTAAAGTAAAACCATACAGGTTAGTTTCCGCCAAGAACCACCTGAGGCAGATTTTAGTTATTTAGTATGTAGACTACGTATGACTTTTACAGTCATCCTCAGATCACGAGGTCACAGTGTGTCAAATGAAATCCTTGAAAGGATGGCATTCCTAGAGATCTAGGATGTTATATTCAACATATATACCTGTTTCCCGGGGTACCTGAAGCTTACTATCTTAATCTTCTCAATTTTCTGCATCATGTATTTTAAGTTTGAAGTTTACCCATATTCAGTGTTTTCCAAAGTTTTTCTGTGAAGGCATGAGCACACTGCTACCAATAAATATTTCTGGCATTTAGGTTTTATGAGTAGCATCTGTAATTATATTACTCTTACTGTAAATAACATAAGCAACGATGCTTTTATGATGGAAATGAATTCAGAAGTCTGAATATTTATGAATTAGTATCTTTCCTCTAAGAGAATATGACAGCATTGAAAACATGCAATTACCAGAAATACCTATAGTGATTAAAATTGTAATTAATGACAGCCACTCTAATTAGCATGAAACAAAGCAAATTACAGATAAAACTATATTTATTAAAAATAATTTTTAAAAAGTCAGGCACTATCTCATGCCTTCTACAGTTGAAGGATGTACTTACAGGCTGTTAGTCTGTTTGGCAACGACAGGTGGTGCAAAATACCAGCAGCAAATCCTTCACATAACAGCGTATGGCTTTTTCCATGATGGAAAAGAAAAAATGTTAAGACAGCATTAAAGCTAAAAATATAAATTAATTTCAAGCATAAAGGAAGTTGTTTTGCTTTCTTCAGAAGCATATTTGTGAGGATTATGGCCTAATTCTGCTGACGTTGGCATCTGGAAGCAGAATCAATGCCTTATTGTGCACTGATTCAGGAAGCTAATTTATAATGAAAATTACATGTTTTCATTTCAACTCATAGTTTTGAGTTGCTTACAGCTTCCTGAAAACAGAGACACATATATCACACATCTAGACATCTCTGGCAGGTGTCCTGTCATTGCTTAAAATATTCAGCAGTGCAACCAAGAAAGCTTTTCCTTAAAGGATGGAGACTCATTTATGCAGTAACTCAGTAAACCAAAATAATTGTTTTCAAATGTTCCTAAAGAAACGATGCAAAAGCTCTTATGCTTTTTAATTCATATGTTCAAAAATTGTGTTTGTCACTGTACATTCAAACTATTTTTCTGAGCCAATTTTCCTCAAGTTTATATGCAATGATTTCCAGGATGACAATAAAAGCTTCAGAAAAATGGTGAGACAGAAGAAACCTAGTTACAATGAAAACACCCATTCAATCTTCATTACAGATTTCCTTACAAAAAAGGAATTCCCATTTTTATTGTGGAGCTTCCTTTTTTAATTGTGTCACACCTCAAATGTGTAAGTAAACACTGAACACCAGTGTACTTTGGGGCATAAGTTAGTCTGACAAAGATTCAAATGAGTTCTGTGAGACCAGCAAATAAGAATCAGCTGTCCCACACCAGAATCCACAGAGTTAAATACCTGTTCCCTGTTGTAATGAGATTCAGGAACCTCAGAGCAGAGTTTAGGAAAAGCAACATGCTAAGTGGAGCTATCACAAGTCAAGAAAAAAGATGTGAAGTGTGAGTCTTGCAATACTATTTTATCTACAAACCAGACCTGGATTCAAGATAGAAATTACGTACTTTAATGACCTCATGTTTTCTGCTTAATTGAGTGCCCAAATTGGCAAGAGGCTGGTTCAGAGGTTGAAATGAACTGACATAATCACCATCCTCTGAAGTTCCACATTTGTATTTGTGAGCTTTATCAGGAGTGAAACTAACCTGGAAAAAGCATCATCCTTCTTTATACTTTATATACTTTATGCTTTATAATCTATAAATCTAGAACATTCAAAGAGAACTTTAAACATTAATTTTTATCTTTCCTGAGCATTTTCCATAACAACTTTAAACAATATTCAAATAAACACACAATCTTTAGGATGTAGTGCATAGCAAAGCCAGGAACTACAAGCACCTGGGGCACATAGCAGCCTATTAGATATGTCAGACACCATGAAATACACGAAGTGCATGGAAAAAAAAAAAACAACAAAAAACAACCAACAAAACACAAAGCCATATTACAAACACAAAGGCAGAAAAAAATCTGCAACTCCTTATGACCATCTGTCATGTCCATCATTCATGTCCATATGTAAACATAACATACAGATACAATGATTCAAAATTTGCTCATATAGCTTTGCTGTCTTCATCTAGCAATTTACTCCCTGCCCAGAAAACATAAAATCAAATTATGTCTTGTAGTGGGTGCTAAAAGCTAGACTTAAGATTTCAATTCATATAATAGTACTTAAAATAAATTTCAGTGGAAAATAATTTTGATAACAGAAATTACTGGCTAAAAATGTGTTCTTCTTGTGTTGCCTCTTTTTCAAACTAGTATTAAATCACAAGTGGATAATATATTTCCTACAAGCAAGTTAAAAAGTTATGAAATATTTTCAGATAACTGTAACAGAAGGCATTTTGGGGATTATGATTCAAGGAATTCATTAAGTACGTGAAACTTTTTGATAGTCAGTCTCTGAAATACCTTGGTAATTTACTTAAGTCTGGACTTTTGTTTATATAGAAATTTAATTTGTTTCTTCTTGAAAGACATTTTTCTTTATAAACTGGGATAAAATGAATGTTATATTTCATTTTTGCTAGCTTTTCAATATGATTGATGCAGACCTTTAATGCGTTAATTTTACAACATGAATTCATATTCAAATAGATAGTCTTGTTAAGAAAGATGAACAGCAAAAAAAATGCAAGAGTGAGGATCTGAGCTACTCCCTTTTTCCCCCTCTCATCATAAAACTCTCCACAGAAATAATTAGCACATTTAGTTTCTGAATGTCTAGTTTAAGGAGGTAGCTACAAGGTAAATTTCAAATAGAACTGAAGAAAGTAGTGAAAAAAATCCAACAGCTATATTAAAAATCATGTAATATCAATGACAAATTTTCTTTCCCTTTTAAGAAGTTATTGCTGGTTTACCTTGTGTATTCATGATATTGTAAAACCCAGTAAACCTACTTTATCTACTCTGCTGTAGAAGTTGGAACGTATTACATGGACCTCAACCTAGTATTGACATTTCTAATTTGCAGACATGAGGCATATATCATCCTTACAAATTCAAACAAAGGAGCAGTTGGGCAGGACCTTACATATCAAACAAGTGAACTTAAAAGAGTACTTAAACTTCAGGAAATATAACATGGATTAAACTGTGTTGACCCATTTCCTGCTGTCCCTCCACCTCAGCTTGTGTTCTCAACCCAAAGGCTATCAGCCCAGTGTGGAACATATGTGATATAGGTGTAGGAAAATGCTGTTGTGGGGAGGAACAGAGCCCCGAAATATTGAACCAGCAGCTTGGAGGAGCTTGGCAACATTTGCAAGCTAACAATTGCTGTGCAATTTGTACCCATCACTACTATCCACATCCTGCCTTGTCATTGTACCAGCAGACAGGAGAGCTGGGCAGCACGCTGTGAAGAGCCCCAGCTCTGTAAAACATGGTTTCTGTGGAGCCCCATAGACATCTGCACAGCAAGCAATGCATTCTTAGCACACTAGCTGGACTCCTGGTGGGCCTGTGATATGCGACTGAAGAAACACATTCTGTGGGCACAGGTCCAACTAAATTCAGTTGTGCTGTGCTTTAATGCTGAGGATCTGAACTGCTAGGCAGCAAAAGCCTGGCCAGTGGGCTAGATGAAACATGTTTGTCCCTAATGAGCACTACACTGAAACATCCTATTTCTGGATCTACTGCTAACTTTTTTATAATGCTTTTAGTAAAATAATGTAACATTACTACATGTAACCTCAGTTAAAGTCAAGCTACAGTCTTGATGGCTATTAAACACTGATATAGCAGCTGCTAGAGCTTTGCATAAACAATATGAAAGGCACTACATTTTTCCAGGGATCCCCTAAAAAAATGTTCTGCTGGAGTCATTAGGGAACAGGATGCTCTCAAGAAGTGACTTTGTTCAGAGTCCTAGATAGATAAATCAAGAGTTTTCTCGTGTTTCTATCCCTATCCACATTACTTTTGTGCCAGGCATTGCATTATTCCAACTAATAGCACAAAAAGCTATCTGGCCAAAAGTAGAAAATGGTTCCCATATGAAGATACAGCAGCAGGACCCCTGAAGTCTTTAGTTAAAAATACCATTTAAGAGAGGAAGCACTTATGAGCATTCTAGGACCAATACAACTGAACTGAGCATAGTAGGACTACTAGAATCATTAAAGAATCAGGTCTTAATAGGACACTGAAAATCCACTTCTGTGATTTTTCAGCTTGAACATACGGCTTGTTATTTAAAGCTGAAAAGCAATGTGCAGAAGGATAAATGAATCTGAATTTCTCTTTCAGCTAAAACCTTCAGCTTTAAAGCAACTGCTTTTTTTTTTTTTTTTTTTCTAACTTTTATTCCTTCTCTCCTGACTCTTTACCTTCCTGCCCCATATTCCCACATAAATTTACTCATTCAGAAACATTCAATGCATCTTCCTCCTTGCCACTTTCCTTCCTTGAAAATTGACTCTTAGCAAGAAGGGTGGAGCAATCATCCAAGCAAACTACAGCACATCAAAAAGGTCAAAGCACTACAGCAAAATAACATAAATCACAAAATATAATGGGCATTAAAATTCTGACACTTCACTGTCATGACCGAAATTGTAACTAGAGTGGGAAATTATATGGAATTAGCTTTGTATTGATACGCTCTGAAGACTGCAATTTCATGGTGCCTGGATGTCATTTTCAGAACCTCCTGCCTTTTTACAGGCCTGCAGGCATGCATGCAGTAACCATCTAGCACACTTTAAATAGAAGAGGAAAGGAAAGATATATAAATGTTTTACTTGTAATAAGAAGTCATGTCAGTACTCAAAATTATGGTAAACTTTTGTTACCATTTCTACTGAAGTCAGATATCTTCACAGCATATCTGATTTCATGGGATAGGTGCTATTAAATTTCTCAGTGGAGTATATTAAGAAAAAAATCTGAGTGTTTTGAGTTTGTTTGCTTCGCATTGCTTCCATTCTTTTTAGCCCCAAAGAGCAAGTAGGTCAGAATAGAGTTCATCCAACTCATAAAATCCAAAGGCAGAAGGAGAAGGGCAATATCTATCCCTAAATCCTTCAACTGACAGTGTGAGAGCTGAAGTGTTAAATGACCAGCAGTAAGTTTCTTTTTCTTTTTCTTTTTCTTTTTTTTTTTTTTTTTAAGGTGATTTCACTTTTGTGGATCATTTGATTTAATGGAAGAACACAAGGAGGATTACTCTGATGACATCTTGATTTAGGTGATCTTATTATACATTCAGTTTATGAGTTCCAGTTTGTTTGCTTTTTTCCTATACTTTGTTTTATGACCGTCTTTCACTGACTTTTCCTCACTCTCACTGTGTTAAAGAGGCAAGGGACAGACATCAACATGACCATCCCCAAATAAATGAATGGATCGTTAAAAATTCCCAGCACTTCTGCACACCTTCACTTGGAAAGAACAAAAGGATGGAGGTGAGTCTGAAATGAAATCCATTTTCTCTAACCTCTCAGAAAGCAACTGGGACTTGAAGGAGTGGTGTTTCTCGAGAAGTGTAACAAAAGGAGTTAGAGTTGGGTCTTAAAAATCACAAAGCCTGGGAAACTTACAAACATAAAGGAAGCTGGAGTAGGAGCAAGGAACAGAAAGGATAATATATCAGCTTAGTCTTACCACTATGCTCTCACAACTGCGCTGCTGCCACACAGGAGCTGGCTCACATACAAGCAGCTGGGAGCAGAGGTGGAGGAGGTTATGTACCTCTTCACTAGTAGACGCAATCTCAGTTACTGTTACAACAATAAAGCTACCGTAATGGAAGAGAGAAGGCAGGTTTTCAGTGCAAAAAGCACATGGAGAGGAAGGTAAGTGAACCAGAGATGGAAGGAGAAATAACTTTATAGTTGTTTTGTTGTAGTGGTGTAGAGGAGACTTTAGGTATCTGTGCTGCAGAGATATGAGATACAGCACTATTGCTTCATTGTAGGCAAAATCGTTGGATCCTCAGCTACTTTAGAGAATATGGGAAGTGAACATAGCAACAGTTTCAGTTTAGTGCGAATGCTGAGCGTTGTGAGAGAAGATCCCTGCAGTGCATAATATTGTTTGTACTGAAATTGGACGCAGTTTCAATTTACAAAAAAATATTTAAATACTGAATGGTAGAGTTTAGCTCATCTAGACTATTGAAACTACAAAGGAAATAATTTTCACTTAAGCAAAAACAAATGTAAGTCAAAACTGATTTTGAGCACAGACATTTCCGTCTTATAGCTGAAGGTTTTTCAAGAAAGAGATGTGTTTTCCCACATCAAGATTTCATTTCCTTTGGTAATTCCTGAGTGCCAGCTATGAAGGACTAAATCTCCTATGGGGAAATTAGGCAAGACAGTATTAAGAAGACTCAACACAGTCACAGCCACAGTAGACATAGATCTGGAAAGGCAAGGTGTATTGCCAAGCTGGCTTTGCCTCAGCTAAAAGCTACAGTTTCTGAGGTGCAGGTATCTGGTCACAATCTAGCTCACGAAGAAATACATGAATTACTGGCCAGAGATTTCCATTGTTTCATATGGTGGTTGGAAACTACTTAAAGAATTAATAAAAGTAAGGTGTTACAGGAATGTCAAAACAGAGGTAAGATCTGGTTTTTTGTTGTTGTTGTATTTTTTTTTTTTTTCCTGTTTTTGGTGTACATCTCTACTACTCTTTATCCATACATGTAATGGAAAGTCATGTTAAACTATATAATTTCCCCCATTTACAATGTTTGAACCGAATGCATGCTACTCCTTTCATTTGCTATTATGATTCTTTTATTCTAAAGGAGTTTTCACAAGTGAACCAACTACAAAATGTAACGCTGCTCAATAGAGTCTATAGGTTACTTATTAAAGCCACATAAAAGTGGTAAACCACAACCATAAAAAGATGAAGCAAAGCATGTCTTTGCAATCCACTGTCCCAAAGGTATGATTATCTCCTGATAACCATATCTCCCTCTTCTGCCTTATTGCTAATTAAATTAATTAATTAAGGAAGTCTTTCCCCAAGTGGACTTGATTTGATATGCTGAATATAATTAGCAGCTCTTGGAAATGGAGATGAGATGATTTCTCCTTTTTTTTTTTTTTTTTTTTTTTTTTTTTTTTTTCCTGTTTTTTTTCTTTTTTCCTTTTTTTTTTTTTTTTTTTTTTTCTGGAACAGAGAGAACTCACAAACTCTGCAGAGAACATGAACACTCAGAGTTGTTTTGCACAGCAGCTGCACACATACATGGTTATAAAATACACCTCTGTCCCCTCAGTGATATCTGTTCATCTCTAATAGGAAGTGGGTGTGTATATATCTGGAAAAGGTAGAATTTGATTTGATCAAGTGTCAAAGCATCATGGCCAAGGAGAGCCAAACCATTTTTGCTTGAAAGCTAGTAGTATTTATAGTAAAAGCATTTATCTTTTTCCCTTTGCCAAACATGTTGGATTCAGGCTTATTTAAGGAGGCTCCAATTTGCTACCTTAATGTGACTGAGACTATCAGTTTAAAAAATTGAAAAATATTAATGTTGGCTTCAATGAATAACACTGTATTACTTCTCTTCTTTGACTGGATTACTTCTGTTTTAAAAACACAAACTGAAGATCTAATGATTCTTTGTGTGAGATGCAATAAAATAATATATTGTTCTAATTCTACAGCTTGCCCACTGGATATTTCAGCACAGTATTTAATTTTAATACAATTACATCAAGATTCATTGGTTTTTCAAGTAAAAAAATATTTCAAATGTGTTTATTAAATAAAATATTATGAATTATTGACTTTCTGTATTTTATCTACTAAAAATATTATGGATAATATTGAATAGGCAAGAAAAACAAATTACATTAAAATTTCTGAACTGCTTTAAAAATCCATGCAAAGCTCTTGTATTAGAAGATAGGGAATCATTTTTTTAATTATTATTATTTTTTCCCCCCTCAAGTATACCAGAGGTTTAACAAGTTAAATGCTGAAATGTAATATAATGAAAAGTTAGCTGCTACAACTGCAGGAAGGAAAGGGGAAGCATGATCCATATGTTATAACATCACTGGCTAGCAGTATTTATTCACAGATTTAAAAAGAAATAAAAATAAGCGGGTCAATATGATTAAAGACAAAGACAATTATAGTGATCATGGCACATATGTAAGGTGACTCAAATAATCTTATGAATTTAAATGACTAACAAAGAAATTCTTCTTTAAAGTAAATGCAACCGCTATAGGGATGATACTGTAGAGTTGGAGATCTGTACAGGGATTAAACAGAGGAGAATTGCTCAGAGTTAAGTGACCTGGCAAATTTTGCAAAAATAACCTTTTGTATAAATGATAAGCGAGGAAATTGAAGAAATATGTCTCATTACTTCTAAAGACGTAACAGATGATGGATCCATCTGTTACTATCACAGAAAAAAAAAAATAAAAATACAGATGTTATCTAATAATAACTTGAATAGTTTTGAATTGGTTATTGTATCACCGCAATAACCTATCACTCTTCGTAAAACAGTTGTTATTTTACAGACACAGATGCATACATCTTGCACAGGGTATGTAAGGGTAGGTGATGACCAAGTAGCTGGTATATGTTTTCAGTTGCTCCATGTGCTAAAATTGCTTTGTCATCTATCTGTGACCTCTTCTTCTGCCTGCTAACAGGTTCCTCCGATTTATTTTAGGATGCATAACGTCCTAATACCTGCCAGCAGCTGTCAGTTTTTAAAACTTCAAGTGCTGGAGGACTGTTTCTTCTTTTATTCAAATGTGTTTTGTTTTGTTTCCAGAACTACCAATGCCCTAAAGTTCAGGATGGGGAATTCTCGGTGCTGAAGCACAGTCAGATTATCCATGCCTAAAAATGGAACGTAAAAAGCCAAACATTTTAAAGGAACTATCAAGATGAAAAGAGTTTTTTTTAATGCTGTTTTAAAACAGCAATTTCACGCTTTTGATAGGCTGTTGAATGCCCAAAGATATAAAATCCTCCACTCCACAACATAAATGTAGTGCCAATTATGGCTGGAAAAAAAAAAAAAAAAAAAAAAAGACACTGAAGTTGCAAAAAAATATAACAATAAATAAATAAAACAGTCCTCTCTTGTATTTGGATGAAGCTTTTCCCTTTGAACTTTGTCATGAAAAAATAAAACCACGGGAAGATATCCCTCCAAAGTGATCTTGGGCTGACAGCTCTGGCTTCAATGCCTGCTCTGTTTCATTGGTGTGCACACCTGTGCTGTGGTCTCTAAACAAAACACCCCACAAACAGGCTGGATCATAACAACCTAAGGCCTTCCTCAACATCCTGTCTGGCAGCAAAGAAGTGAAATCTTTATTGATGTTTCTTACTATTATTATAAAATGTTTAGCATGGTCACATTAGCATTTCCATCTGTATTTCGTAAATCAGAGAGACTCTGAACTGTTCTGAAGCTATTCTGTAGATGAAAAGAAATGAAAATGATCAACGCTCATTGTTCTAGTAACTGGGTTTCTCTGCAAAAATCTGACTTTTTGTTTAAATATTAGGGGAGTGAGAAGGGAAAACAATTCTGCATAAGAACCCTAGGGGAAAAAAGGGCACATGCACATGAGAGTATTTGAAATATCACTGTGCTGCACATTAGAAAACTTCCCAGAAAAAAAGAAAAACAATGTCCTTCAGGAATTTTCCTCTTACACTACAGATTAATATAATACGGAAATGGGAAAATAAAAGTAACTCCTAACACACAGTATGTTATGTGGGGAGGAATATAATGCTGCCTTGAAAGTATTTTTCCTCCTGAAATGGTCCAGACGACTGTAACTAAGATACATTGCTGTGCATCTGCTGTGACTGGAAAACCATCTCTTTGGGCTGTCGTTTATGGAGCTCATTAAATAATCACAACAGTAATTAAAAATGTGCTGGAATAAAAAGCAAAGACTATCCCAATTAAAAAAAAAAAAAAATCCTAACAAAGTTTCTTCTGAGAATTTTTGGTACAGATGCTATCACCCAAATCAGCCTTCTCCATACTCGGGACCACCCTTTCTCCCATAACCTCTCTCCTCTCACCCACTGCACCTGCAGGGAGCTGGGGCTGTATCCTCCAGAGATGTACTGCTCTGTGATACAGGACCTGAGGCATCTGCCCCCAGACAGTACAGCAGGGCAAGACAGCAGCCCCAAGTGCAACGCAGAAACCATGCATAGAGTTAATCTCTGTCCAGACTGAAGATCAGGGTTTCAAAGCGACTCAAGAAAGGCAGCCAGTAAATAGCTTAGATATTTCTCAAGCTCAGAAACACAAGGGATTTCATTCATTTATTTGCTAGTCTATTAAACATTAGGGAGAGGAGCTGGAGGAGTCAGCATTTCAGCTACAGGATTTGCTAATCTCACTTTGAAATCAGCAGTTTGGGTCTGACTGTGGTCAATCTGATCACAACTTATCAGTATCTGCTGGCTGACCAGAAACCTATGCAGAAGTTTGTGGTCTCAGTGCAGTAAACTGACACAAAAATAATTTCTCAGTCCAAACAAAGGCAGCAAGAACTTAATTGATAAGAATCAGAAACTAAAATACTGTCTACCAGGTCTCAGAAATTCTCTCAGATGCTATTGAAACCTTCCTGCAATATCCAGAGAAAAGAGTTGATATTTTATACCATTTCCATTTCCTGTCCTCAACAGCTTGCATGATGACTCCCATCAAACATTCCCATTTTAGCACCTCCTGTAGACATGAAATTCAGTCAAAACATCTGAACAGTCAGCACTCAAGGGATCAAAATAATTATAGAATCATCAAATGGCTTGAAGGGAAGAAAGAAGAAAGAAAAAGGGGCCTTAAAGATCATCTAGTTCCAATTCCTTTGCCATGAGAAATGGCAAGATATGAAATAATTAAAATATCATGGTTTTTGTCTGTAATAAGTAGCCTCAGAAAACACTAATGTTCAGCAGTAGTAAGACTATGCATATCTACTCTGAGTTTTCTCACATCTTAGTAATAATAATTTTATTTTTAAATTACATGTACATAGGAATTATATATATATATGTATATATCGGTGTGTGTGTACTTAGCAAAAAAAAAAAAAAAAAAAAGGCAAAAACCAATTATTGTTCATTTTCAAGTTCAATGGCCATCCAGCACCAGTAGTAATTTTATATGCCATATTTTGCCATACATGCGATACACTTGTTAGAACTCAGTCCTATGAAAAGCCAACATGCTGGCATTCAGTTAGCATCCCTGACTTTCCATACATTCAAGACGAGTCAAAAATGGTGCATTAATACAATGACAATAACATTGTCTGTGCCTTCTTGTAGCCCTGTATTTTTCTCTGACTCTTAGTTTCTAATAACAACAAATCTGTTGATCCCAAATTGATCCCTGCAAAGACAAATCACCCAAGTGGAACCATGTTGAAATCATAAAAATCACCTTTTGAAGATGTGTATTACTGGGTCTCCATTGAGCTGAAACCATAAGGAGACACAGATTAGATCCATTATAGAATCATGAATTAATTAACTAGGTAGGTTTAAAGTCAGTGAAACTACAAATTTTTCCTTTGATCGGGCAGCTGGAATATATATATGGTGTTAAATATCTAAGAATAAGAGTGCTTGTATAAGCACTGACAGTGATACAGTGAAAATTATTAGATAAATGATATGTTTTTTCTAGTGTTACAAAAGAAAGAGCAAGGAAATAAATATAGTGGTGCTCTATTCTCTTTTTCTTATGGTTACATTTTAGAACTCAACCTGTATAAATAGGTAGAAATAAACGAGTTAACTATTATTCATATTTCCTTACAGTGTCCTCTCTAGAATTATTTTCCTTATGATTCAGTGGTAAAAGACTTCTCCTTTCAACAAGACGAGTGTTACATTTCTCAGAAAAATAAAATGACATCTGAGGAGGCTCCTATGTACAGGAAGAAATATTTATGCTTTTTTCCTGATGCCAAATGTAAAGGATATCCAAAACTTGAACCTGTAGTATGGTATATTAGGAAAACAGGTGAAAAAAAAAAAAAAAAGGAAGATCGTGGTAGAGGACAAAAAGAGTTGGTGAGGGGAGAAAAGTGAATGCTATGGAATCTTTAGAAACTGCTTATGCATAGCTCTATAAACATGTATATTTTACCTTCATTATAACTGGGTCACAAAGCATGTGAACTGCAAACAAACCTGAAAAAGCAGTTAGAATTTTACATCTTTTTCTTCAGTTTCATTATGGCTACGGAGATTTTTATAAAAATCCAACAAATCTCTATGACACCTTGATTATTCCTCATGAATAAAATGATTCTAACTCTCCAGATTTGTTATAATAGTAGCCTTTAGAAGAACTAATAACTTCATACAGTTGATACCTTTTGTGTTCTTTCAGATAATTCAGAGGAAAAAAAAAGACCAGCTTACCTATCAGATATTTCTAAGGATTCTCCCTCAGATTTGTCCTTGCATGCCAAGAGGTTAGGTTCACATAATGAACAAAACAAAAAGAACATAAAATAAACATAAATAAATAAAACCAAAATAAAATATAAATTGTTCATATTCTCATTACGCATTTCTTTAGTTTTTAACTCACCAGCCAAAGCTAAGTATCTCTGGCTAAGGAAAAGTTTTCCCTTCTATTTTAAGAGGCAATAATATCCCTGTAAACAGAAATCCTAACTCCACATCTGAACTATGGAAAATAACAAAAATTAAGATTGAAAACGTTCTAGATTTTAAGAATCTATATTGTCAAAAGTAAACATATCTTCAGATATTAAGGCAGTGTTACATTATTTCTATTATAATTAAAAAATTAGCAATATCAATCTTATTCTATAATTATGGAAACTCTGTGATAAAAGATATGTTTATCTAGCATATATGTGTGCTAGATAATTAATTTCGTGATTGAAGTGTGGAACTACTGCATTTCAGTAACTACCAAAAGATCTTGTTTCTCTTTCCAGTGGGCAGATGACTTAGAAGATGTCACCCACAGCTGGAAATTTGCAACTTTTGTATGATGGTGGAAAATGGTAAATCCTTCTGATAGCAGCAAGATTTCTGTCGGTGTCATGGAGTATTACTGATTGTTGTCCAGTACATTGCAGGACAAAACACTTGGTAATAACTCACCAAGGCCATTATCCAATAATGTCAATGGAAAGAGTCGTGCTGATTTCCGACAGTGCTGAGCTGAATCCACCAAGCATTAGATTTCAGAACTCCTGCTTTTAAGAAACAGCCAAATTATCAGCCAGTGTAAATCAACTTGTCTTCAGCGAAGTCTAGAAGTTACATTGATTTAAAAGGAGTCAGTGACATTTATATTGTGTCCTTCAAGGCATTCTGTGGGGAATTAAATTCAATAATAACTTTCAGCCTTTTGCTCAGCACACCAGATGACAGGCGAGACACCACAAATTCTTCTTTTTGTCCAGCCATTTATGATAAGCATAAGTAAAATTACATCAAGCTGCTCTCTGAACTTCCACCTCTTCAGCACAGTTTTTTTCCTGCATTTCATTATGTCAAATTTTGGAGCAGCATTACTCCATATCGGAGTCCATGGAAGAGCAAGAAGAAAGTATTCCTCATGTCTGGGCTGGTGAAAGAGGCCACTTGGTCCAAACTAACATCTTCTGCAACAGCACACTTCTCCACTCTGGAACTTTTTCCCTACAGCTGTGTCAGATGAGAAATGTTTTACTAGTGGGGAATGAAGTTAATTTACCAGCTCTGTGCACTTAGATACTTGGGAATCAGCTGGACTTCAGGCTTTGTGAGTTGCCTGATCCAAGTGTTCATTTGAGGCAGAAAAACATTTTTGGGTATTCAAGCCAGTTCACATCAAACGGATGAACAAAGCATTATCTCCAAATTGTTGCAATATTTTCATACTAGAATCACCTATAGCTAACTGCCATAATAGATTACAATTTATCTAGCAAATCAAGTAACATTTTTGCACTCATCTTTTTCTACCATGAAAACGTTGGAACCTGTACAAAACAGCATTGTGTTCCAAATAAAGAATATTTTCCAAAAGTAACAAATCATAAGAAGCACTATATAAAAGCAGTAAACAAAATAATAACAATAAAAGAAGCACATGCTTACTTTTACCTAGAAACTATGACCTCTGGTCCTCACGTGGAACTTTTATCACCCTGTGTATGCAGCCCCTCCACCAATTTCTGATGATCTGTGAGCTTTTTTTTGGCTAACTGTGGACACAAAGGGCTTATAAGACTTTCTGCTTTGTCTTTCCCAAAGTAATATTTTAAAATTTACGCTGCTGAAAGCTTATATTCACTACATTCTTTCCTTCATTAATCAAATGGATGATGTTCTTGCTGCATGCTTAGAGCATTTGAAATCAGCCCAGCTCATGCCATTCAGTCTTCAGGAAATAGCATTTAGACTTAGAGAAATATTTTCTCATTGATCCATATTTCATTCAAGAGTGATAATCACACAGACATAAAATTTCAAATTAAATTGTTTAATAATGCTTATATCATGAGTATCATTGTGTAGGACAAGGCTTTTGCAATTCTGCATGGAGCTATTATTTAGAGATAAAAGCCATTTAAAATAATTTAAATGTAGAGCCTGAGAGCAAAAATAGGCTAAGTCTGAATATTAATTTTACACTACTGGCTTCCCATTGTCATGTGGACATACTTTGCTATCACTGCTTTACCACACCAAACACCTGCTTTTATTAAATCTAATTCATATCCTGTTCTAAAGAAAAAAATGAATTGAAACAGTCCTTCTTTCTCTTTTTGCCTCTTATCCTCAGTGGCTGCATACAACCATTGTTCTACATTCAGATAAACAAAGGAAGTCTATTTATCTTGATCCATTGCATACTGTTCATTTAGACTCATATGACAGTCAAACATAAGAAATTACTTATTAAAAACATCCATAATAATTTGTGGAGAAATTCACAGTTACTATTTGCTAGAACTATTTATTTGGCATAGTTTATTTTTACCATATGTATTTACAAACACATATGTGTATATGCATGTATACACACACAGTAAGAGGAAACAAGCAAGCACGTATCCATTGGCATCCCCTTTACCTTTACTTTCATTTGATGTTTCTGCACCAGTTTATGTTCAATTTTAAACAGGTATTATCAACAACATTATAAACAGAATACTAAAGAGGAACATTATGTAAAAACAATGAGCATTATTTTTTATAACTGAATTAAGATGATATGGCACCTTTAGCTGGCCTGCAATTGTTTAAAATGTAGTCTAAGTACACAATTATTATCACTTGAAAGTTGTTTGAGTCCCCCCACTATGCCAGTAAATGATTCTGAGATCACCATCCAGAAACAGAGTTCAGAAAGAATGTCTGCACCACACCTACAGTTTTTCCTGATGGCTTCATTGAATAGCCAAAATAAATTCCCTTCTTATCCCAGGAGCAGTTTTCTAGATGAATGCTGACGTATGGCGTGTGAATGAATACTAAATAAATACGTAACAGGTTTCTGAAAAACGATAAAAAATAATTATGCTTCTTCCTTGCATTCCTCTTGTTCTGAAAATAAAATAAAAAATAAAAAATAAAAAATAAAGTTATTTGGTGTCAAAAGCTGTCAATTCATTTCCTGTAACATTATATTTGTAATTTCAGAGCCACGCTACATTGAACCAAATGCTCAAAAAGGCAACTTCACAGAATATATCTCTATGTCTGACACATCTGTTTTTACCAAACTTCATTAGTTTTGCCAAGCACAAATCATACATGCACTCTACTTCATGCCATTTGTTTTTTTTTTTTGCTGCAGATGACAGCATCTATCTGCATTGGAGCACAACTAGATCTGCTGGAGGTACTCAACACATTATTACAGAACTCAACATGCACGAGCTGCTCTTCATCCTTTCCTGTCCTCCACTCTCACAAAGCCTCTCCAAAACTGAATATAACGAGCATACGACACCACACTACCATAGAGTAGCAACTGGTTCAGGTATAAATGTTGCATCTGATACTTCAATTTGATCTTAAGGTCCCTCCCAGTCTGATAGATATCTGGTAATAAAACCCCCAAATGGCAAGCTATGCTCCTCCTCTGATTCACGTTACATTTTGTGCATTATGGACACAGCCTATGAATCCACTGAGTGGTAAAAAAAACTCTGTAGGAAAACTGTATTTATGAAAACACTGAAATGAACATCTGTCTGGTTTTGTGTTACAAAGTAATCAGTCACCTAACTCTTTTCCAAATTTCACAAAGAAAAAGATCTAATTCTGTAACATAAAATTAGCTGCTTTGTATTTTCCACTGCTAGATAACAAAGTCAAAACACAAAAAGTGAATTCTTGTTTTGGATGCATATTTATTTGAATGGCTTTTCTCTCATTGTCTTTTAACTGTGCTGCACCGGGTTTTCCCTGAAACAAAGATATCTTTCACACAACCCTGAAAAATAATCAGTAAAAGCACAGGTGGGATGCAGACAAACAAAATCATGCACAGATGTAGTCTTTTATCGTTCTGCATAACTACTTCTTCAAACTTTATATCTAACTATGAAAAAGATTGTGTTTTCCAAATCTGTTATACCTGCTTTTATTTGTTACCATTAAAGTTATAACATATTCATGTGTCATTTTACTCTGAGAAATGCTATTTAAGAAAGCATGTTCATGAATATCTGAGCAGATGGCATGTGTTGCAGTAGATTAGTATTGAACGTAAAAATAGTAGCACCACCTATTGGCAAAATGCATAAACTGATCCATCAAAATTCATACTAGCATTCGTGTTACTGGATCCTAAGGTTGTACCTTTATGTTTTTAATTTATTTTTCATTTTGCTTGTATTCAAAATGTGTATACTTCTTAATGTGGGCTTTTGATTTCTCTTTATGAGAAACACATCTAAAATCAACTGGAAAAGGATGGAGATTTTAAATTGGAAACCCAAACATAAAGCAGAATTTCCTAATACCAGGGTCAAATTTGTTTTGTATAGATTTTAAATATCTGAAAACTTCTAAGCTGTGGATTTTTCCTATTAAAAAAAAAAAAAATTCTGGTCCAGACATTTTAGCTTCAGATTCTTCTGAGAATCTTGAAAAATCCCTTTGATTTAATTGAGCTATATGAATGGGGGCCAAAAATATATGTGGAGAGGAATCATAGAATCGTAGAATCTTCTGAGTTAGAAGGGACCTATAAGGATCAAGACCAACTCCTGGTTCCACACAGGATCACCCAAAAATCAGACCATATGACTAGGAGTGTTGTCCCCATGCTTCTAGAACTCCAGCAGCCTGAGGGCTGTGACCACTGCCCTGGGGAGCCTATTGCAGTGCCTGACCACCCTCTGGTGAAGAACCTTTTCCTGATACCCAGCCTGAAGTATTCTGGCACTGAGGTGAGAAAACAAGACTTTCAGATACTTGTGTATATTGACATATACACATTTACACATATATATGTGATTTTTGAACTGTCCCCGGCTCATAGTTACTATGATTCTGCTTAATTTAACACAGATCGCTGCAGGAAAGTGGAAGAACAGGAAAGAAAGCTTTATTTTAGTTGAATATGAGAGGCTAGGAGTTGGATGTGCAATGTCAATTTTTACGCACAATGCATTTAAACAAACTTTACAAAACTAACATTTCCATATAGAGTCTATTATTAATCTGTAATTTATTTTACTGTGCAACTATTTTGTTTTGATTACTTATTTTTGGTTGCTCAGAACAGTCCTAGCTTAAGTGTAACTTTGTAGGATAACTACTCTCAGAATACTTTATAAATAGTATTATTTAATATTATTTTTATTACTTATTCTCTGTAGGATTGATTCTTAGGGTTTTTACTATATTCCCTTTTCCAATTGACATTATTTTACTCTTTCATAATTAATCGTATTAATTAGGATAACTGGTTTCATTCATGTATTACTATTGATACTGCTACTTTCTTCAGACTTCTTTTTCTCCTTCCCTGATACTCCTGTTCATTTTTCCATCAGATTATCAGAGAAGGAAAATGATGCTAATCATGGCTGGTCAGATTCCAGCAGTAAAACTCTCTCTGCATGATGAGTTTGAAAACTGACTTTCAGTTCTGCATTCCTAATTGTTTCACTGTTTTCTTCTTCAGTGTTCAAAATATCTGGGGGGGAAAAATAAAAGAAGAAAAAAAGAACAGGCAATTTTCTCCAAAGAGCAAAGCTTCCTTGTTGTCGGGAGCATATCCATTTTTATTTTGTTTCAAAGTAATTCAATGCTTTTGAAGTCTGCAAACCATTACAAACAGAATGTGTTTATAACATGCTAAACTCTATTCTACCACTCAGACTTGTGGAACCAGGATGGCCAGCTGGAAAAGGGACACTTTTCCAGTGCACAGACCCCTGCATCTTGATACTCATGACTTACTGGCCTCATTTTGATGCAAAGTGCTTCTCCCGTCAACCCAAGTATCTCCAATCTTTGCCCATAATGATTTTACAAGAAACATCATCATCAAGAGTAATAACTTGTTGGTCTCTTCTGTGATGTCCCTTATCTAATCTAAACTGGACAAAGCACAGAGACTAAGTTCCATTTACCACCTTGTTACGTCTAAGATTTAAGTTTTTGTGTGTGTGCTTTTTGTTGTTGTTGTTGGTTTTGTTTTGTTTATTTTGTAGTACACATTTCCTCGTGCTATTTCTATATGATTATTTTATTATTATTCAACTGAAGGAATAATTCAATTTATTTTTTAATCTACAAGGACATGGTGGCCAAAGTAATTTATGTAGACTTCCTTGGCTTCATTACACTGTTTCAGCAATACAAGCAGAGCCAGGCACAACTGCAGCTGCAGGCTTGTAAATACTTGCCTAGAAAAACAGTCCTACTACAGCTAATGAATCTTGGTGAAACTGACACCTCTTTCCTAGTTAAAGCTACAAATGTGCTACTTTTGTTAGACTAAGTGAAAAGCAGCCAAACAGACTGACAACACTGCATCATTTCTGAGGGGCCCCTGAAGATATATCACATGTGATATATCAGCTTGGATTGAGAACTGTGTTGTTCTGTCATGTTATATATGTGTTTGATGCTATTTCACCATAGCTATCTCTATGTAATGTGAAAACAGTACATTGGAAATCTGTTAAGGATTTAGAGCTTTCTGAGGGGCAGGCAATACACTGATGTCTTGTGGCAGAGAGCTGCAGTTATGTGGCTGCCACCACATCATAGGACATGGTGGAAACAGGGGCTTTGGGCAGGTACTAACTGTGGGGAATGGCAGAAGCCCTGACAGACCTCTTTCATCAGCATATCCAGACTTCCTTGAAGCTACCCTGAATTGAGTGAAGGGTATTATGGCTGCAAAAGCACAACATAAAAAGATGAATGTCTTGCTCAAGTTCACAGAAATGACTTGGTGTAAGAGCCAAGAGCAGAATCAAGAAATCTTGACTCCTAATCATTTGTTTTAATCACTAACCACAGTAAGTCATGTACATGTGATTATTATGTCTACCTCCACAGCTCCTGAGCGCTTGCTGTCTCCAAAATATATTACAGACCTTAATTCCTCCGGCAATTACGTCAGCTTTAAATGTGTCACAACTGTCGTCATTGGAATTACTCTTAACTTGCCCCTTTTGTAACCAGAAAGGAAAACTAAGATTTATATCACTTATAGGGAGCTATATATTTTTGGAACTACAAGTTTATTTACCTTCTGACTTATAAACAAAAGCAGATTGTGGATCCAGAAGAATTATAGTAGGGAAGAAATGGTTTGTCAGAAGACAGAAAATTGTGCAGGACATGATGTCTCATAGATTACTCTTGTATGAGTTCCAAGTAGCTATACATTTTTTTAATTGTTACTAAGTCATTCAGAATAAGAAAGCCAAACTTAAAAAATTCATCACATTGCATAGGGAAAAAGGGGAAAGTATTACATATGCATGTAGCTGGTATGCACTTCTAACCATACAGTTATACACTGCATTATGTTAATTCCTAAAATTCAAATGTGTGATTATTGTGTGATTATTAGAGTCCATACTGTAGTGGATGAAATAGTCTAAAAATGTGAAAGTACCCATGTCCCAGTAGATTACACCTCCTGTACTCATATCTGGTTATTGAAAACAATGAAAATCTTCATTAAAAAAAAAAAAAGAAAGAAAGAAAGAAAAAAAGATGATGTGCATTCTGAAATACAGAGCAAGAAGACCTTAGCCTGTGAAAATTAATAACTATTGTGTTTAAATGGTAGCTAAAGAGATAAATTGCCATAATCACCCTACCTGTATCATTTTATTGTTTCATTTGGCATCCATAGGAACTGCTTAATAATTCTTTTCTAACAACATTGACTTTTAATTGCATTTTTTCACTATTCCATCAACTTAAAGACAATGTAATTTTCTTCCTTCTACATGGTATTATTCATATATGTCATTTCCCAGTAGTAATAATTTCTAAAACTGCTTACAAGAAAATGCAAACTACCTTTAGAAAAGCACTTACTGCACACACAAAGAACAAAAGTTACTAGACTAAATATGTTCATGTGAAAACCACCACTGTGACCAAGTGAGAAATGAAACAGAAAATAACATACAAGAGAGAAATCTAACACATTTCTCCTCATGACAAATAACATTTTGAGGAAAGATAGCATTTTAAAACACTAGGAAGCCTGCTTTGTTTGAGGAAGACTCTAACTTTGATAGACAGGAGAGACACATTTTGCTCATTTAAATTGTTCAAAAAAAAAAAAAAGTAATTTAAGCAATTAATAAGGAGTTTTGACCCACATTAGATTAAAGAATTTTCTATCCTTGACGCAGCAAGTAAAGGATTCATACAGAAAGAGAATAAGATCCAGCATAACACAACTTCCTCAGATTTCCTGCACACTGCTAAAAAGAAATGCAGAGGAGAAGACACCTCCCCACATGTTCTGACACTCACTAAGGGCTGCATCCTGGAGGGCAGATAGGCAGCAGCACTCTCCATGGTTGGTCCTCCATGCCTCTGATGCTACCCTGAGGCAGAGTTTACTTGTGTGGCCTTTCAACCTGCAAGTCCCTCTCTAGGATTTCCTGAGATGATAGTTATGTTCAAGCTACTGTTTGGACAATGGATACTCCTTCATAAATTTACTTCAAAGAAACCTTTCTGGCCTCCACAGTACCCAGCAACAAGGAATCCTGCAATTTAAGCCATGTGTTCTCTGAAGATCTCTAATTCCCCAGGCAACATCAATGGCTGAATGTCTGACAAACAGGCCATCAGCTTTGTTCCAACACCACAAATGCTGGCAGCTCACCCCAGAGGTGGCACCTGCCTTTTCAGCAAAAAAAAAAAAAAAAAAAAAGTGATCTTCACAGAATTACAGGGACCCAAGTTAGCTCTAAAGTGAGACAGCGTGAGATCCAGACCTCCTACAGAGATGAATCTGCTGCTCGATGTGTCAGGGATGCTTTGGAAAATGCTCATGAATTGTAAACACTTATTATAAATGTTGTGCCACTTCTCTCAGCATCGTATTGATGTGCATGATGAAGAAAATGAATATCATCCAAACATTTTAAAAGAAGGCTGCTAAATTATTTTTGATTGGCTATAATGATTTTGCTTAGTAGTTCATGGAGTATCAAATTAGATTTCTCTTTGTTTCACATTATTAAACATGAAAAATAAAGATTTAAAAAACTAAATTCCTATGATAAAATAGATTGGATGGCTGAGAAGATGATGTAAAACACAGGTTTTTAGGAAGGGTTCTTTTTCTTCCTTCAAGTCAATTGTATTCAATTAAAATCTAAATAATCAAAGTTCTGTTTCAAAATAACTTGATTTTTAGTCAAAGGAAAATTTTAGGAGTGCCATTGTTTCGAATAAAATTCTGTCCCAGTGCCTGAGCTCTCTGCTCAAAGTAGTCTGGATTTTTGTGTTCTATGCTTTAGGTTTTTTCCGGACATTCTCTCTTCCTTCATTTTCATCTCCCCCACTCTGTCTCTTACATTTCATTGTAGAGGACGCCCTGTGTTCTACTCTCTTTTTTTTTTTTTTTTCCTTTTTTTTTTCCAGGAATTCTGCACAAATTGATACAACTGGAAGCCATTACACATATATTCCCCTTAATTGACAATCATACAGAGCTCACAGGAAAGTAATATCCCGTTTTCTCTCGTCTAGTTAAGGCCTTTGCTTCCGAACTTGAAAAGCAGCTCCACGAGGCAGGCAAGGTCAAGAACGAAAGTGATATAATTATCCCATAATACTTCAAATACCAAATGCAATCAGGCTCAGTATATATAATGTAGAAATGACCAAAGGACTTTGCCAGTATGAGATTTTGTATGGTATATGTCTACAAAAGACTATGGTTAGTATTAATTTATTTGGGACAAAAAAAAAAGAATCACAAAATATATCCAAAGCTTTCTTACATAAGCTTCCATACTGTGAACATCTAGTACATAACTACTTCTTCTTTTGGCTGGGTATGAAATATTACATGGCTTATAGATGTCGTTGCATTTATTTTAACTAGCCATGCCAACTTTTCATGTTGAGACTTTCTAGTAATTAAGGAATTTTCAAGGTAGGGGGTGAAATGAAACAGGTTCAATGAAAGCAGTGCAGATACTCATTTGGAAAATGAGATCACGGTGGCCATTCCAAAATTTGCATAATATAGATAATACTAAACAAGTTTATTTACTTTAGATCTGTCACAAATCTGAAGATTTAAAGAAAATTTAGACAATGCATTCAGAGTGATAAAGCCTGGTACCAGGAACATCTGCTGCTGTTTCAGATATCAACAACTTGAAACTTTTTTAAAATATCTGTTCAGATATAGTGAGCTAGCTTCTGTAAAGTACCTATCTACAGTGAACACCTAGACAGCACCTGCATGCAAACAGTGACAAATGTCTGTCATTATAAAGAATACTTCAGTGCAGATTTATGGGAGTAAGCAAGGAGACAATGCAAGCGGCGGAAATAGAGTTGGTTGAGGAGAACCAGAGATACATGCCTAAGAACCCATGCGGGGCTCATAGCTATAAAGATTGTTCATTACAGTTCCAACTTTCCAAGCCAGAGAAACTTCAGGTTTAAAATATGGTAAAAGTTACAGCTCTTCAGGAGAGAAGTCGGGGAAGAAGCTCAGTGTCACTCTCCAAGAAAAAAAATAAAAAGAAAACATTGCCACATATTTAAAAAATAAATTACATTTAAAATAGCTCATTTCTCTCTGGATTCAGTTATGGACATTTAGGGATTTCTTTTTCTCAAGCTGTGTTCCATCATCACCAGTCCAAGAAAACATTCACATCAATGAACCTACTAAAAGAAAATAAGAGTGCTCATAGGGGAGAGCACCTATATATTTATTACTCATCTGTACTTTATCTTGTTTACTCAGACATATTTTCCACTAAATATCAAGTCTCTGCTTCTTAAAGGAATATAATTTAATCTAAAAAACAAATTATAATATGATATCAAGGCAACACTTAAAGCCAAGCTGGAGATACAAAATAGACAACCCGAAACAAAATAGGATTCACCAAGCAGCATGAAGTTCACAACTTGTTCACAGCCATATCTTCAATCTGCCACTTCATGTATCACAACTCCCACCATTTTCTATTTTGAGAACTGAGGTGGAATTAAATGAACACACAGATCATGAATCAGTTTTTTGCATATGCATGCGTTTCACCTGCAGTACCTCATACTCTGTTGTATACTTTCACATCAGTAGATGATGATGGTGTTTCTTTATTCCTCTGCCTCCTTTACACGTTCTTTACATTAAAATCTGAACATAAAACAACATAAAAGACATAAAAGTAATAAAGATACTTTCTTTAGTGAGAATGAAGATCTAAGAGGAATATAATGTACCGTCTGTATTGCCAGTTAGCAAGGATGTCTAAGTCTGACTGTTAAGAGTTTGCATGCTTTAGAATCATAGAATCACTCAGGTTGGAAAAGACCTTAAAGATCATCAAGTCCAACCATGACCTAACTATACTGCCCTAACAACCCTCCATTAATCATGTTCCTGAGCACCACATCCAAATGGATTTTAAACACATTCAGGGATGGTGACTCAGCCACCTCCCTGGGGAACCTATTCCAGTGCTTAACAACCCTTTCTGTAAAGTTTTTCCTGATATCCAACCTAAACTTACCCTGGTGCAACTTGAGGCCATTTCCCTTTGTTCTGTCACCAGTGAGAAGAGACCAACCCCACTCTTGCTGTAAGCACCTTTCAGATATTGGAAAAGAGCAATAATGTCTCCTCTCAGCCTCCTTTTCGCCAGTCTAAACAGCCCCAGTTCCTTCAGTCTCTCCTCATAGACCATACTCTCCAAGACCTTCACCAGCCTTGTTGCCCTCCTTTGGACCTGCTCCAGCACCTTCATGTCCTTTCTGTACCAAGGTGCCCAATACTGAACACAGTACTCGAGGTGAGGCCTCACCAGTGCTGACTACAGGGGCAGGCTCTAGTCCTGCTCACCACTCCACTCCCAATACAAGCCAAGATGCCATTGGACTTCTTGGCCACCAGGACACACTGCTGGCTGACTGTCCATCAGTACACCAAGGTCTCTTTCCATCAGGCAGCTTTCCAGGCTCCCCTCTGGCAGATCAACATTCCCTGACAACTTAGTGTCATCTGCAAACTTACTGAGGGTGCACTCAACCCCTCATCAAGGTCATTAATAAACATGTTAAATAGAAGCAGCCCCAATACTGAGCCCTGGGGGACACCACTCGTGACTGGCCACCAACTGGATTTACCTCCATTGACCACAACTCTTGGAGCCCGGCCATCCAAACCAGTGTTTCACCCAGAGGAGCATATGCCCATCCAAACCACAAGCAGCCAACTTCTCCATGAGAATGTTGTGAGAGATAGTGTCAAAGGACTTAAGTCCAGGTAGACCACAATGACAGCTTTACCCTCATCCACTAAGCAGGTCACCTTATCATAGAATGAAATCAGGTTTGTCAGACAGGATCTACCATTTGTAAACCCATGCTGACTGGGCCTGATCCCCTGGTTGACCTTTAATTGGTCCATTATGGCTCCCAAGATTATCCGTTCCATAACCTTTCCAGGAACCAAAGTGAGACTGTTAGGTCTTTAGCTACTAGGATCATCTTTCCAGCCCTTTTTGAAGATTGGAAATTTTAAATCATAATAGCTTAAAATATTATCATTTTAAATGATAATAGCTCTTTTCTATGGCTTAAACAGTAGTAATTTGTGTGAACCGTATTTGTTTAGCTGTGTAAAATGAAAATGCACTAATTAGATATATTTGAAATCAGTAGAACTGCACTATGAGAAAAAATACCCATTGCTCTGAGTTGCTTCAGCTGTGCTTGAAACCAGTTCAGAGACTTAAAAATGTATGAGAATAAAAAATCCCAAACACTTGCAGTGTGCTACTTATCACACACCGTGACAGTGATAAATTCCCCCAGTGATTCTCAGGTGCCCTGTTGTTACCTTTAACTGCCTTCTAGCTTGTCAATCTTCTGTTTCCAGATGGTATCGGTCATTCGCAGAAGCAAAACCTTGCTTAGAGGGACTTACACTTTGTTCTCATAATAGGTGTTTTATCTTCCACTGGATTATTTGCCCACTGTTCTTGCAGAATTTCACAAAAGAAGCATCTCTGATTATCTGACAATTTATCTTTTGTACGAATCTTGTTGGAGATTGAGTTACTAGAAGGAGGTGGCTCTTTCAGAATGAAATCTCTCCCTTAGGCTTTCAGTGCAGGATAATAAGACTTCAGTTTCTGCGCTACAAGGCACCAAAAAGTAAGTGTACATTCAAAGCATTCAGTGAGGACCACTGAACATCCATTTGAGGACATCCATTTGAGGTATCTGATCCTATAGGTTACCCATCCAAAAAGAAAATTATATACACAAAAAACTGTACAGAATCTCAAATATATAGTATATTTGTCTACAGTTATCATATATTGTGGTGAGTTTTGGGGAGCATTATTTTAACTGAAAACTAAAACTATTGTAATTTATCCTTGACTGGCTGCATTCCATATTCATTACAAAGAATCCATTACCATGTTTGAAGTCCCCACTAATTCCTCTTCTGCTGCTGGCATGTGGTTATTTCTATCTTGAAGATATATCAGAGCTATGTATATAGGTAAAAGCATATTAACATATCAAGAAGTGCCAGCATTCTATCAACTTCATTTTCTTTGATGGATTTCACAATGTCCTGACATCTCATCTGCAAATACTTTTGAAAGCAATACAATAGAAAAGAAATGGTCTTTTTTACTCAGAATGGAAGATGTCAGATAATTTTTGCATAAATACTGTGCTGCATCATAACGTAACATACATTCTTCCTTTAAAAAGTCAAACTTTTTCTATAGTTTGAAATCATAATCATTGGGAGACACCCTGATAGCAAAATTATACTTGCTTCATGGACCACAATGAGCCATGGAGAAGCACCACCCACAGTCAGTCTATGCTGAATGGAGAGATTTCTCTGTATTTAATTGTAACTGAATGAACAGAATTCCTGGACAAAAATAGGAAAGAGAAAAAAAGAGATACTATTTTCTGTTAGAAAAAAAAAAAAAAAAGGCATTTATTAATTCCTAGAATGCATCCTATGACCTATGGTTTCCTCAGATTGATTTGTTAATTTTATTTAATTGCTTAAAGCAGGGACAAATAGATTGATAGGTGAAAAATGGAATAACTTTGCAGCTGCTCATCTGCAACCAGAGGAAGAATCTCAGTTTTAAGAATAGAACAAAGAACGAGAGCACTGCTGCTGATGGGGCAGTGCAAAAGAGCATCAAAGTACATTTTTTTTAAAAAAAACAACGGATTTTACAATCCACTGTGTGTTGCATAAGGTCTCTATCCTCAGGCCTTACCATAAAGGTACTAATCAACAATTGTACAACTATTTTGAGAAATTATGTAGGATTTCAGAGCTTGATAGAGTGAGGAAACAGTATATCCAGAAAACACATTACTGTTTTTCTGCTGGTCAGAATCAATTATTTTACTAGATCTGAATGAATTGCAAGCATTAAACAAAATATAATTCGCATCTCTTCTAGTCAGCACTCTTCAGCAGAAATATTTTAAAAAAGTAGAATAACAATGAGGATACTATAAAGGCTACTAACTGCAATATCTTCTACAGGTCAAATCAAGCTGTCTGATATGCTTCAGATGATTTGTGGTGGTCTTTTTAGGTCTAATAACTAAAAGCTGCTGCACTCGCTCTTGATCTCTGTGAACTCAAGACTAACTTGAGATGCTGGCTAAAACATAAGGGGCAGCAGCTTTGTCACAGCAGCTTTGAGACATTCTAATTTCCAGTCTCATGCTTAGCAGGAAGTTCGGTTATCAAGTTTGTTCCTTTATCTGCAGAAGCAGACCTATCCCTCCAAACAGATCTGTTTAAGATCCACAAGAACAAGATCCTTCATTCTTAATGCCTATTTTTCACTTTCTGAAAATGGAAAACACTTTTATATTATTTTCATAGAAAAAAAAAACCAAAAACATATATAAGAGGAAGATAACAGGGAAGATAGTGATAAAATAACCATTAACACCGATAGCATATCAGGAATTATCAATGGAATGTTGCATTCAACTGCCATTCTTTTCTTTTATATGAAAAAAAAAAAAAAACACCTATGTTAAAAAATTATTTTGGAAGGAAAAATTGCACCCTTCCAACAGAAGAAATATATCATAGTCACAATAAGTAATGAGGTTACTTATAATAATTTAATCTGAAGATGACAAAATATTATGAAAATATTAATAAGTTTATTAATTAAAGACACAATTTCCTATGAAGTATACTAATGTTTTTATCCAATAAAAGAGATACCTGAAAAAACAGTAAAGAAAAATTACAGGAAAACACATATTTTTCAGATTATGAATAAAATCCAAGTGGAAAAAGGCTGTAATCATGCAATATTTCTGGAATCCTAAAATTCCTTTACTAGGTAGTCTTAAGTTTTACTAGCCATTGGTGTCAAGTTTTCTTACAAGCAACAGAATAAATGGAAAACAAAATTGATATGAATAAATGGATACTAACCATGATTCCAAAGGCAACTTAGAAAATGAAAACAAGATTTTCTCTGCGAATGTCAGCATTCATACCTAGTGTATATATTTAAATACTAGGTTTCATCAAAGCAACTTCCAGAGCCAGAGAAAACTCGTCAGGTTTGAAGTTATAGATAACTTTGTATGCCTTTACACCACTATTAGGATTTCAAGAAGAAATTTTTAGTAATAATACAGAAATATATCTCTGCCATAGCTTCAAATATGTTAATTTTTCAATCACACTCTGCCATTATCTTTAAATTTAGTGGGTTTTTTTCCCTTGCCTTGTTTTGTTTTGTTTTTTTAACATTTCACTTACTTCATGAAACTCTTAGGAGGGGGTTCAGAATTAATTTGTTGCTGTGTAACAGCTGGTTTAGATTTTGTCAGGCTTCCCGTTACATTTTAGTGTGTTTTTGGATTACGTTGTCTTGTGCTTAATGTGTGTAATCCATGTCTGCATTAAAAGGATACTTGACCGCATTTGGTGTAAATAGCAGTGCCATCTAGCTGCATGAGGACCAGCAATAAATCAGCTTACAATTAGTGTGCTTCATTTTATCCAGGAGACTAATACTAATCCATAGTGCTAAGGATCACGATAGCAATGCCTTTAATTAAATATAACATCATGGTTATACTAAATGTAGTCCTTGAATTCCGACACAGTTAGTTTAATTGAAAGATGCACAATCCCACCAGTCTTGGAATTAGTATTGTTGCAAGCAATAATAGAGTGGAAATGCATTAAAAAAAAAGCCTAAACTGGGACAAATTAGGAGCTGATATCTACATTGCAACGTCTTTAATCCTCTCCAGATGGTTACTGATACATTAGCAGCAAGTATAAAAATAAAATAAAATTAAAAAAATAGTTCTTATTATTTTTATCACTAGTCCTGTTTTTCATCAGAAAAGCAGTTATGAGAAGATACATTCTTGAGAGTCCTGTGCCTAAACACCCCCTCTGTCCTCCCAGCACAAAAGATAGGAATTGTGCAATAAACAAGGGTAGTGTTAGCTATCTTGGTGTTTCTAGTACTCCTGGAAATTAAGCCATCCACAGATTTGCCCTGATGCTATTCTGAGTGCTGGAGCTGAGACAAAAAAGCACGCTCAGCCAGACCACTTCTCCTCCCTTCTTGCTCGTTGTGTGATGAGCTCCAGCCCAACATGACCACATGTCAACAGATATAGATGGGCCTTTTGCCTCTTATGGATATGTATCTGGAATTCAAGATAAATACCATGCATTTATACTCCTATGCACCCTTCTCTGTTGCTAGTTTACAAATAGTTCCTTACTGACTACTGCTATTCAAAAGCAGTGTTTATCAAGGTGCTTTGAATAAAATACTTCAGTCTCACCGAAGTGCCACTTTTTACTAAGCATATTTTAGATATTTTCTGACCCTTTCTGCTCTAGAAAGCTACCTTGTACCACTATGCCAAATTAATTTGAGTATTACTTCAATTTACTATTAAGAGAAGAACTGCAAAGGAATTACACAGGTACTGCTGTAGCCAGCACTGTGCAGAAGGCACAAGTCACCTCCACTGAGAAATAAGAATTTTGCAAATGCAGTCAAGTTCTGAATTTTAATTTACATATCCACAGCACAGGAAAGAGTGATATATTCTCTTGGGTACTTGTGAAAGCATCAGCCAGAGATGCAGGAAGACACCCAGTGCATGGTCCTGCTGGGCTTTAGGTGGGCCACATCTGCATCCATTCCCCCAACTCAGACCACATTCAGACACGTATACCTTACCCAAAGCCCTGCTAACATCACCCACCAGCATCAAACACTGCAACTTATCAAACTCTAACTATTGTAAAGATGAAAACTGTGCTTCAGACCATGGTTAATAGGCTCTTTCTATTATTTAAAACCAGCCACTTACAAGTTTAGCATTCTTCCAGAAGTTTATTGTGATTATTGTAAAAACTGGTTTTTCAACTAGTGGTAAAATCACATAACAGTAAACAATATTTGGCTGTTACTTTACATAATGTCAAAATATCTAACATTAGGTGTCATTTATTATTATATTATTTCTGCTTTGTTTCAGATGCTTATATTTGTAAGTATGTTATTTATTATTTTTAATATGAATCTCTGACATTTCAGTGGAACATGCTGACAGGCTACTCCTGTCTCTGGAAAATTAAATAGTACACAAATCAAGCAAGTTTTGCAGGAATATCATTTTATAAGTGCAAGCAATTTATATAAATGTCAAAATATCTCATTTCATCATACTGGGAGCCAAATGTTTTCCATTTTAATTTTCTTTTTAAATGTATATTTTCAAGTTTTAAAAAAGTGTTATGTATGTTTTCTGGTACAAGATGTCAGGCGTTAAGTCAACGATAACTTACTATTTTGCCTTATAAGAATTATACAATGTTTGATTCTGCTTCCTTCCAGAACAAAAACAAATTCCAAGAGTCTTTCATGCCTTCATAGCAATGATCACTGTATTTGTTTTAAAATTAGACAGCATTAAATGGGAGATATCTGAGGGGAGACAGGCTGGGAAGGAGTCGTTGAGTGTTACAAACAGTAGGATAATCTTTAACACATGGCAGATTCCCATGCTGGTTTTACGGCTAATACTCATGAGCATCTTACAGATAAAATACAAAGCAGTCTGTGGTGTTGTTAGACCTTAATACTTTTAAAGACACATTGAGTGTTAATGGGGTCCTCTGGATTTAAGGCTTTATTGTTTATTACACCCAGACTGCCTGGGTTTTCTCTAATGACCTTCTCCTGCAAGTCACTTAATTCCTGACTCGCTACTGAAGTCAGACATCTTCGGATTATCCCCATCCCCACCTGCATAGGCTCAGCTCAGCGACACAGCATGGTTCACTTCACTCCCTAAAATATGCTTTGGGCTCCCAAAACATTTACACGTGCATCATATCAATTCTGGTTCTTACAAAAGGCCACACTATGAAAAAAAAATATATAGAAAAAAAAATCTCTCTCTTGTCCTGTCTTTGTAGATGCCTGTGCATGCTTTGGAGATACTCAGCTGCTATGCCTGTTTAATGGCCACTCCCTCCTCACCTCTTGCACAACTCAACAACCTAACCTGGTAACAGCACATGCCATATAACTATAAATGTTATAACTACAATGTACAAATTAATTACTCTGCAGAAGATTAAGGGGAGACACAAAAGCAACATGCAAACATAAGACCAAACAGCTCATCCAAGTTCCCAAGTTTGGTTACATATCCCACTTCAGTACTGATGCAAAACGTGACTGCTCTCAGCGATACCAGATTTTAGTCCTCATTTCCATACAAATGCAATCCAGGCAGAGCCAGTGTTGGGAGATGTGTTGTGTTAAAGATCACAGAATCACAGAATCATAGGGGTTGGAAGGGACCTCCAGAGATCATCAAGTCCAACCCCCCTGCCAAAGCAGGATCCCTACACCATGTTGCACAAGTAGGTGTCCAGGCGGGTCTTGAATATCTCCAGAGAAGGAGACTCCACAACCTTTCTGGGCAGCCTGTTCCAGTGCTCTGTCACCCTCACCGTAAAGAGGTTTTTGCGCACATTTGTGCGGAACATTTATGCAGTTTCCAGATCCTGGGAATTGTTCCTGGTCTAAGGTTCAGAGTCTTCTGTCATTTAAATCAGCAACAAGAATCCCACTGCTTTTTGAGGCATGTGCCTGGGCTGCAATAGCACCACAAGGAAGAAATTAATTACAACTGCACACTCAAGTGTTAATAGCCACTGCAAAATGAAATTCATAACCATGAATTTCTAATTATTTCTATTTCTAATTGACTTGTCTTGGTCATGCCAGAAAAATTCTCTCTCTTCTATCTTGCCCTGTTCTGCTGTTCTGCCTCCCATACCTCTGTTAGGATTTTCTCCCAGCTGCTGCATTTTAAGATTTTGAGACAGCGATTTCAAAGAAACTCAAGGGCTTTTCCTGGCTGTTCAAATCTCATCGCAATTCAAAGATAAGCACCTAACTCCTTTAGAACACTTGAAAATCATAAAACTCTCATAAGCATGGACTGTTTTTTACTGCATGCTTTCTTGATCTGAGAAACAACATATGGTATCCAAAAGTGCTATGGTTACTTTTGTTTGTTTGTAATATAAATACATAGCTATTGCTCGCTAATCACACAGGTATCAAAGAGTGTTCATCTCAGAGCTGTGAAGGACGAGATAGGGAAGATCCTGGGGTTACAGCATGAGCTTCTGGAGAACTTGGTTTAATTTCCTGCTGTGCAGACAGCTATGTATCATATCAAAACGAGTCAGGCTCAGATCTTTGAAGGTACTTCAGTACATAATTCATCACTGAAACAGTAGGATTCATATGTCTAAATACCTTGGGAAATTTGGTCCATATTAGGTTCAGGTTCCTAAACAAATTAAGGTCCCTATGAAGAAGTTTAGACAGATTGGGGTAACTAACTTCAGGAGACATTTAAGTTGGTATCTGTGGATACCCATCTACTTTTCTTAGAATTATTCTCTTGAGCAGTATATGTTTGCTTCTGTCTGTGTTAGAAGTGCTTCAGTGTCATAAACAAAAGAAAACTTTTGTGCTTATTTTCTAAAATGAAAAATATTTCTGCTATCTCTACTAAGTTGCATAATGGGGAGTAGAGAATTATATCAGAAACAGCAGTCACGTTCACATGAAAATATATCCCAAGGAAAAAGCTGTAGAAATGCCCTACTTTTTCAATGGTAACTCACATACTGAATCACTAAGCCAGCATCCCCAGTATGCATTCAATGGTTTCTTCAACCTGAAATAGTTCAAATCAACCTCCCAGGAGATTGCTATAGATACCTGCTGTATATGAATGACATGGCACAGGGCATTTTTCTAAATTATAACATATTAAAAAAAAACATACATACTATGCCACAAAGGTAAAAAAAATCTGTCCTGCATTGATTCAAGCATGTGACACAAGAGACATAATCCTGCTTAATCTTGGCACTGAAGACTATTAATGTATTTTATATCCAATAAATAATTAATAAAGTTTTTTAGTAGTTCTTTATGCTTTGGTTTCTTGCAAAGGAGCAACTTCTCTTAACTTTATTTCCTGACAAAATAATTTATAAACTATTGATAGATGCTGATCAGTAGATTTTCCTCTACTAGATATCTCTCATTCTTCTCCCTTCTGAGGCTATGAGTCAGATTTGCCTCTGCAAAAGATTAATAAACAATTATGAACAAACACTCCTAAAATTTAGCCTTATTTTTCCTGGAATTTTACTCCTGATGCCCTAATAAGACATGATGTATGCCCACGTTACACATGACGAAGTGCATAGTGATATGTTTCCATTAGGGTCATATAGTACTATTACTTCTAAAATCCAGTCCAGGTTAAAAAAATAACTAGCATGTGTTAATCAAATCTATAGAACTTTTTGTTTACTTGTTTGAACTGTTGATACTTTTTAACCTATATTAAACATCTGTGGTGCCTAAAGTTATTCTCAATTGAAACATTCCTGATAAGTACAGAAAACGGGTATGCAATTTGCTTAAATCCTCCAGCCAACTAACAATTTCTCTCAAGAAATAATTACAACAAATAAGGACAGAAGATGTTCTTTACTCATTACTTATTTAATTCATTCGGAAGCTTATATTGCAC
The DNA here is from genome assembly GCF_987193195.1 of Phasianus colchicus. Classification (NCBI taxonomy): domain Eukaryota; kingdom Metazoa; phylum Chordata; class Aves; order Galliformes; family Phasianidae; genus Phasianus; species Phasianus colchicus. The sequence goes on along the minus strand of NC_143439.1, from coordinate 14,052,891 downwards.
TAGTTCCCAATTCTCTCTTTATCCTGAATCATTTCACATTTTTCCTTAGTATTTTCATTTTAAGTAGAGAAACCTCCCATTTCAAGTCAACCTCTTTGTTCTGTAAGCTTTGATAAATGAGAACATTAGATACACCCAACAGCCTAATGAAATTCCACACCTTGGTGTGGATGCTATCAAATGTGCTACAGACTGTTTATTTCCCAGAGTGTGATTACTTGGAGAAAAATCTCATTTTTGATAATGATGCTAAACAATGCATAGCTTCATTGATATTTAATAGATAGCATACTTAAAACAACACTGTTGGAGTATATCTTTTGTACCCAACAGCTGTTCAGTTTAAAAAGACAGAAGTACAATACTGTATTGTATACTTGAATTACACATTTAGTTTAAGGGATAAGAATCCCAGTAGCAGATGGTATTCCAGGCTGTCTAACATAGCAGGGGAAAGAAAAAAAATATAACACAGGCCAATAGTCTGCCTTGATATTATAAATCAACAGACTGGTTACTGATGAACACATGAAGATTAATTCATCAAAATCTGTGGATTATTTTTGACAAATGAAAGTAGAAAACATTTCATTGTGTGGGTTATGTCATGAAAAACTGTGCCTGAGACACTGAAAGATGTAAACACAGAAGACCTTGCTTACTGTAGTTTCTCTAATGCCTCTCATAAAGCGTGATTAGTGATCTTCCACTGATTTAGGAACAAAACCTGGGGACAGTTTCTTTACTTTCAGGAAAGTCCAGGCGTTGCAAGGCAACACAGCATGGGAATCACGATTCACAGGCTCATCACCTCATAGGCAAACCAAACTACATAGCTAGCAACAGTGCAGTAACAAAGCAGATCAGGGAACTGTGAATGCTGAAATATCTGATGTAATCGTATTTTCTTTCAGGAGAGTGCCCCTCCCAGCCTGACTTCAACCATATGACAGCCTCAGACTAGCTAACAGCTTTAAATCCCTAGTAGACAGATAAAGATACATGGTATGAGAAATCTTCTTTAGACCTCAAAGGATTAAAACAGCTTCTTCAACTGAAACAATAGAATCCAAGAATTCATCAATAATTCAGGATCAGTATGGTCCTGTTTAGCTTTTCATTTACCAAGTTATCCTAAACTGGCTCTGTGCAACCATTGCTGTCTTAATTACAGCAACTGTGACAAAACTACATCTATAACTCACAACGTATACTTATGATATAATTATAAAATTATTGTAAGTTATAGAGAAGCATGGAGAAATATCTACTTCAAATAAACTATGAAAGAAAAATAAAATATATATGTATATATGCTGAAAACTAGTTCTTAGGATTTTGAAATCCAGCATGATTATAGGATGATTTTCAAGTACTTAATATTTACAGTTCATATTATTTATATCTGTGCTACAACAAATTTGTTGCACTGAGTTTCCATATTACTTTAAATAACATTCTTTAAGGAAAAAGAGTAAGTAAATAGAACAGTCTTGTTTGATTTAGTCTGTAAGCTAGGTCTAATTTTTTTTTTTTTACTAGAGAAGAAGAAGAAAAAAACAGAGAAATAGGGAACAGAAGGCAGAATTCACTTTACAAAGCAATACACCTGTATTCCCTGGTCTGCCCTCTGGAAAACAGCTGCTTTGAATATGTTTATCAAGGGAATAATGATCCAATGAGGAATTATTTATGGATTATGAACTGCAGAGCAACATCAAGACTTAAATTATATTTTAACATTTTCAAGTGTTTCATTGATGCATTTTTGTTTAGAGAAAGCAGATTTATCTGATTTTTTTTTTCTAGATTTATACTCTATGAATAAATAAATAGAACAAATAAAATAACTTTTATACACAAGAGAGAAAAGTTTTGAAAGATTATGGAAGTTGTAACTTCACATCTGTTAAGCCCCATCCAGAAAAACACTGCTGTGTAATTTTTGAGTGCGTGATCAAGCTCCCCCACCTCATCAATGAGACAAGTTAAACGGTGTTACACTGTTATTTTATTTCTGGATGCTATTTTAGCTAATTCCTCACTTGAAGTCAGACCTTTGTAATCACAACAAAAATCTCAATTGATGATGTACAGTAGCTGAAGGTAGGTATCATTACATGTCTGAGAGGCAACAGAGTTGGGTGCCACAAGCTAACCACACCATGGCCTGGCAATGAGGGGAAGGGGAATAGAAGGGAATTTTCCTTTTGATAGTGTATGTATAGGTTCACTTCATTTAAATTTCAATTTACAAAAAAGTAATTATACTTATTTATAATTTATTTTTTTATTTTTTTTTTTTTTACTGCTAATGGCCCACACATTTACCCTTGCTATTAATACTGTACATTATTTGTATTACACGTAGACATTCAGTAGAGATCTGTTTTGTTAGCAGCCTACATTAATGCTCAGTATTCTTAACCTGTAGTGCTCAGCCCAATATTATTGATCTCAATATAACTTTCAATAATTATTCAAAGACGTTTCCTCTGAAGTCTGAACTTGACACTTTTTGGCTACCTCTGTTTTGACAACCTCTCTCTCTGAATGGCTATCACTCACAATGAAGAAATCCTGAAACAAATGAGATGAGTAAATACAACAGCTTATCAGTTGGGAAGAAAAATGTGCCTGCTGTTCTGCAGTTTGTGATTTTTAAAAGCCAGCTAATCTCTGGTCTGTTGCAGCTCTGAAACCTGATATTCCTAACACCTCTTTCAGATACTATCATTGAAAATTTAAAAGAAAAACTATATTTTTTTACTTAATTTGTGATATGTACAAAAAAAACCAACAACTGAACAACAATGTACAGAGCACTTAACATCTGTCTTTCTGTTTCCTAAGAGCAAGCCTTCTGCAGAAAATGTAAAAATTCCTTCCGACTACTGAACACTTTTGAACATTTTAACAACGCATGTGTGGTGCACAGATGTGGCAGGTCCACTGGGGAGAGCAACCCCCACTCCAAAGGGGAAAAAAATGTGATGCAGTGAAAACTGTTTGAATGAGGACCCCTCTGTTTTAAAAGAGAAATAGCTGCTGGAAAAGTAGGCAAGATAGTTCTTCATGGATACAGAGAAATCACTCTCTAACCAGACACGGGCACACACTGAAGCTATTTTAAGAGGAATCAAGATTGAAAGCATCTGTTTGGAGCTTAATGTTAATAAGCATAAAGAAATCTTGTGAATATATCCAAATCACTTGTCCTCAAGCCCACAAAGTTCAGTGACAGAGTTACGTGAAAAAATTATAGTACGACTATACACAACTAATCCTGCTCAACTTCAACTTTGATTCAAGTAGTATTAAAAAAGCTGAATAAATAAATTGATTTTACTGAACTGTACAAATTTCCTTCTCCTTTTCTATATTAATGTATAACGTATTAAAGTTATGAAGCAATCTCAACTGCTCTAGAGTACCAAAATACATCAACCTTAAAAAATTATGCTTTGATTAAACATTGTAGAGTGTTAGATGAGAATATATACTGACAAAATTATTTTACATATTAATGATGTCATTTTTATAACACCTAGCATTTATACTTTAAGTAATACATAGCATTTAGAGTACTAGAATATTAATTAAATAGTTGTTTTTCTAGGAAATCTGTTATACAGTGGGAAACTAAAGAAAAAGCAATCCATTTCATTTACTTTAAAAGTGATCCTAAATATATATATATATATATATATATAAATCTTTAAGAAGAAAACTTTGATGAAGAGACTGGTGAAATTTGACACAACATTGTCTAGCTACTAACAGTAAATGTACTAAGACAATAAATCAGGTGCAAATACTTAATAATAATAATATTAGAACAACTTATCTACAGAGGCAGTTAATTCTCTTTTAAAAAGATTAGTCTTTAAAAATACGAGATATCTTATTAAACAACATGCTTTGAATTTAAATTTTTTCTACCAGTGTCAAAATGCTTGTATCCTGAAGCTTGAGTGGCAAATTAAAGTTTATATTTGCAATATTTTTACAACCTGTTTGTTGCTATAAAGACTTTTTTTTATATAATTAATCAGTTGAATTATCCCCAGGGATCTTTTTTTTCTATTTCCAGAAAGAAATATTTTGTTGCTCAGAAGTAGTGAAAACATTTCATCATGGTTTTCTGGTGTGACTGATCGTCTTTGTTGAATATTGTTGAAGGCTTTTTGTTTGAGTGGTGCCTTGAGCTCTTTATTAACTTTCATGAGATCCATAATATTGCTTTAATTCTCCACTAGAAACAGGTGTTTCCTCTTTAGCAAACCATTAGCTCCATGTTTTTAAACAATGCAAATCTGGTTTTGATTTCAGATTTCAAATAAAACTTTTAATAATTCAAAATTAAACCTTAGATCCTAAGATGTCTAACGGAAGTATGGGACTAAAGGCTTCATTCATTCAACAGGCTTGTAAGGACATTCCTAAGCCAGTGAGCTTTCTCAAAGTAATTTGCGTATATTTAGATGTTATAACTGTCATCCTCTGAAAATGAGATTATAAAGAGGGTGGTTTGTTTTGCTTTTTGTTTTTGTTTGTTTTTTTTTGTTTTTTTTGTTTTTGTTTGTTTGTTTTGTTTTGTTTTTTTGGTTGTGCATTCACAAATCTTTGTGCACTAACTGAAAGGAAAATGGGAAAGAGAGGTAACTCTGGTTTCATCGATCAGTCTGAAAACATGAGAAAATTTTCCTTTGCTCCATGGCTCCTCTTTGAAACTACTCACAGGCTAATCCTTACCTAGAGAATATGGAATTAAAAAAAGAAAAAGAAAAATAAGATAAAGAAGAGAGAAGAGAAGGAGCTGCTATAACTGTGCGGTGTCAAATTCAGCACTGAGTAGTTAGCATGGATTCTAATACTGCTCTGAGGGGTAGCCTTACCCTGCTTTGGTAACTCAGAGAACATGGGGCTAGCAATCAAATCTGTGAAGAGTGGGATTTAGCAAAGACACAAATTCTGTAGCTAAGAAACACTGAATAGGCATTAGCAAAACTCAACTGAGAAAGAAAAAGCAAAATATTCATTGGGGAGATAGCATCTGTCATCTATATATGAATATTAATATGAATGTTATAGGTGTATGTAGAAAGATTCATTGTGCCTGTGTGTGTACAGAGTGAAAAGTGCTCACATGTATGTAAAGGCTACCAAAAAAAATGAAAAGGAAGCATCAGCTTCATAAAAATATAGTAGCATAAGTCATGTGAGAATGATTACTGTCATAAGTACTGCATATATTACTTTTTATTGGATTGCAAATAGCACGATTGATAAAGAAATTTCAGTTATCTGCTTCTATTGCTAAGCATTTTGGATCAGCCTTTATTTTCTACAAGTCGTCAATAAATCCAAGAATGATTTGGTCACTGTAGCTTCTTTATTGATATTTATTGTAGCACTGACTGACTTAATTCCTTAAGAGAAATGGTTCTCTACTACATGAGAAGAAAGAAAAAAAGGAACATGTCTTCAGTCAGTCTTCAACATCTATTGCTTTGTAAAACAATTAAAAGAAAGGCTAAGAAGGTAAGAATAGAATTCTAAGCATTCAATTAATACAAATGACACTTTAAAATCTGAACAGGTTTAAACAAACAGATTATTCCCAGAAGAGAAGACACTCTCTCATTCAACACTGATATTAGATAACAGCCTAATACCATTCCTTCCACCTGCTAATCTGTCCATTTAAGATTGCTTGTTATAAACATGTACTGCTTTCTATATAATAAATGAACTAAATTACCAAATGCAGTGGTAAGAATAGCCATCAGTTAAGGTTTTGGTTCTGATGTTCAATAACTGATCCTGGCAACAATGGCATTCATTAGCTGAGTTTTCCATCATGTTTCATCAAAGATGGAAAATACGATAAAATAATTATTAAGTTGCTATATAAGTGATGTTTATTTGAGTTCTTAAGCATACAAATAGAAAGAACATAAACAGGTTTTCACTAAAACTGCTCTGGCAGGAAGCTGTGGGGAAATCTAATTATGCACATAACTGGCTCTGTGTACAAACAAATGTTATCTAATACCTTTATTGATTACATTCTTTAACAAAATAATTTTATTTAGCTTTATACAAATTATTAATCTGCTTATCTATTTATAAAACAACAAGTAAAAGTCTGAAGCATGCTGAAAATTCCAATAGACTTTTTTCCAGGCAGATTTGGCAAAGAAATCATATTTCATGTATTTTCTACTTAAGTAAATAAACATCAAAATTTGTACTCTGAAATTTTTCATTTTCTCCTCTTTAAACAAGAATTATTTTTCTTTTGTTGTAAAAGGAACATGAAAAAGGAAAAAGAGAGTTTGTTGAAGTTGGGACAAATACTATTGTATTAAAGTAGGATATTTAAAATCTCCTTTCCCACATTTTCTTTCTAGAGACTCATTTTTACACTTCTAGTAACGTATTTTCTGACTGCTCTAAGAGTGACTCTTGAACCTGAAACAGAACATGGTACTTTGCTAAACTTCTCCAAACTAGGCGTAAAAAAAAATAAAAATAAAAATAAAAATAAAAAAAATAAAAAAAATCTGGGACTAACTAGTTCCATGAATTCAGGCATCAAAGTTCCAAATTTGCAATCTGAAACTCTCTGCTCACACCTGTTTCACTCTACAGTCATTTCTGAGGTCTCCTGGACCCCTTACTCTGGCCACTGAACATAGGCAGAGACACATCAACCTTGGAAGATCTAAGCCAGCAGCATTTCCTAGAGTGGCCACAACATGCTCCTCATCCTTCTCCCCCCCAAAAAACAACACACCACACACTACTCTAGAACACATTTGAGTAGGGATGGTTTCTGCTTTCTAATGTAGGAGAACACTCCCACACCACAATAGGGCTCATCCCTCTGGCCTGAGGTGTTCCTCCCACTTATCCCATTTGCCAAAAATAATCTTCTACAACACAGCAGATGTCAAGCCTCCTCAAGAAATTCACACCTGAGAGTGAGTGGGAAGAGTGAGCCTTTTACCCACATTTCCAAAATGTTTCCTTTGACACTCTTTTCTGGAAACAGCCCAGGATCTAGGTGGCCCCTTCATAATCATGATAGTATAATTCCAAATATTACTTTTTTTTTTTTGTGATCCAGATAATTTTTAGGTTATATTTTAACCACTGAACAAGCATAGAAAAGAGGAACTTCTCCTTTCCCTAAAACAAAAGTTGCATTTAGCTTCTTTTTAAATTTTGTATGATAGCCAACTCTGGAAATAACTGATAACTGAATCAGGACTGCTTTAACTAACCTTATCAGGCTTAACCAGAAGCTGTGTGAACAGATACTGATCTGCATTAAGAAGGAGCCACTTTGTCATGCACATAAACAGAAATGAATGGACTTTGGCAGGGAAAATATCCCCCATGAAGACCTTCATGGTCACTGTTTTGAACATAAACATTTGCATCCTGACCTTTGCTTTGAAATAAGTCTTACCTTAGCTGTAAATGAGGCTATTAAGCTCTTTGGATCACATAACACAGATGTGGACTTTCAGCACCAATCCAACACCAACTTTTATTAATCTTCCTGTTTGCAGGGTTTTTTTTTTTTTTTAAATCTTTTCTAACAAACAAAACAGAAGTACTTCAGAGATGGAAAGGAAGTTTAGGGATTATTAGCTAAATTATAATTTGATACTATTACTGGATTTATTGCAAATTAATGAGATCTTCACATTGAGTTTAACTGGTGTAAGCCAAGATTAGAGAGACTTCCAGACCACAGAAAGTGGCCATAAGAAAGATCAACTATGCAGTCAAAGAAACAAAGCTTTATAGAGAGTACAAACTAAAATATTTTTTAAACACATCTTGACCTTTTAATACTTTTTCCATTGTTTGATTTTTTTTCTATTTTTACCTGTAAAAGAAGACACAAGTAACAACAAAAAAATATTACTTAAATTACTTATGATGTCAAAGAATAAAAATAATTTAGTAGCTTAAGAATGATCACCTACATGCCTGATCAAGCTATTCAAAAGTTATTAATGTCTCTGTTGCAACATAATGTAATTACCTCCTTCTCCCTTGTTCTGCAACTCCTTATTTCAGCCAATTCTATTTGACTGCTTCTTGTTGCTGTTTAGATGGATAGTTCAAGGCAGACAATATACAAGGACACAAGACAGATTTGTTCATGATGCATGGCAAAGTTAACCTTCTGTGTTTGGCACCATAACAGACTTGTTTAAAAGCCAGATTGTGGACAGTGCTGTCTCTGTGAAGTTCACATGAAAAACAGTAGTTTGCCTATCATAAAATGAATTTCATTAACTATTTAAACAGAATCTGTTCAACATAACTGTTTCTGTTTGCAATAGAATCTACTCCACTAAAAAGTGTTTCTGTTCTTAACAAAACTTGAACCTGAAATAAAAATAGTTTCACTTCCATGAGGAAACAGTCCCCAAATACATGCTCATTTTCTACATATAAAACTTATCTTTTTGAATTTTAATTCTATGTCAACACCTATATCCCTAAGTATGCAGCACTGATATCATTTTAATAAAAGTAAATGTTCCCTGCTGCGATCTTATGGAAATCAATGGAAATCAATCTACATAAGGGACAGATTTGGCCTTTTATGCCTTATCAAGCCAATGAGGTAGACAAATTCTTCCACACCTAAAGGAGATTAACATCCATTTAAGAGCTCAATAATTAGGAAAGTGAGTCATAATTTGTCTTATTATAGCTGGCACCATGAATCCTTTTGCATCAGCTACATTTAGGCAAATCTCATAGTGACAATTGTTTGCATTGTGCACTCATTTCTCCATTCGTATTGTAGGCATTGCAAAACATGATTTTTGGATGATAGTTAAATGGAGTATCCTTGCATGTCTCATATCTCTGTTTTTTTTTTTTTTTTGTGAACCCAAAGCATTTGCAGGTTCAGAAGGAGAGTTAAATCACATTACTTTGTTTTACAGAATATTTCTATGTAATACTGGAAAGCTGGTGATAACCTGAAGTGTTTCTTAGACTAACTTAAATAAAATGAATACTTCTTGAATAACATTTAGCAAAATTATGCAAATGTGCACATACTAGTCATGAAAGTGAGAGAATCCTGAATGTGAAAGATTTCACAGATATATAAAAACCCTAGTCTGAAAGGATTCATAAAAACCAAAGAGAAAGAAGCTTAAGATCAAGCCAGCATCATAAACATTGTTATGAGGTAATTCTACAAAGACTTTTTTGAAACAAGGAGGGCAATTTTAAATTGAATTTTAAAAAATGGATAACAAGTTTTAGGTTATTAAAATGACCACACATGAGGTAAGCTGACTACCTCATATGTCTAAATGAAGTATTACAGAGAAACTCAGAGTAAAAACATTTGGATAGATCATGAAAATGGGAATTACATTAGTTGAGAAGAAAAATGACTGATTCTTTAATATAGATATAAAAAAAATAATAGTCAGACTGGCAATGTTAAATGGCTGACAGATGCAAGCATACCATTATTCATACCTCAAAATCTTAGTGAACTATTAGGTAGACAATAGGCCTTACTAGTTTCAGTAGAATTAATAAAATCCTATTCTATTAGCACATTGTCAAGAAGTGTCAATCATCAAAAGTCCTTGTTTTATTTTTAAAAGGAACTAAAACTAATAAGCATAATTCTGCTCTAATGTATTTCTCCTATGCTTTCTAATGCACACTTGATAAAACTAAGACAGTTATAATTTATAAGAATGCTATATTCCAGATATTTTATTCAAGAATGTTAAGCAATATGAAAAATACACAATTTTAATACATCCTTTAAGATGCAACTTTACCTGACAGTTTCTACCTTTCAAAAGCTTCAGCTCTATTGCATTGCAAACTGTTAAAATTAACCTTATAGCTACCTTCTACCAAGTTGAATAACGTGAACAAACACTGTTTCAACTTTGTTTGTTTGCACTCTAAATCAGACTTTCATTTTCTAGCTGAGATTAAAAAAGATGAGTAGTACTTATAAGTACTTCTTATTGGAAGAAAAGGTTTTCTTCCAATTTCCAGTGCTGCTGAGCAGACGATGTCAGTGATGATGCTGGTGAGCAGCCTCACTGAAAGAGATCTGGGAGTCCTGGTTGACAACAATCTGACCATGAGTCAACTGTGCTCAGGCAGCCAGGAAGGCCAAACGTACCCTGGGGTGCATCAAGCACAGCATCACTGGGAGATCAAGGGAAGTGATCTCCCTGCTCAGCACTGCACTGGTGCTGTCTCACCTAGAGTACTGTGTGCAGTTTTGGATGCCACTACACAAAAATGACAAAACTATTAGAGAGCTGGAAAGATAGTAAAGGTTCTAGAGGAGAAGATATGTGAGGGGAAGCCAAGGTCACCGTTTTGCTTAGTTCAGAGAAGAGGAGGCAGCGGAGAGATCTCATTATGGCCTACAGCTTTCTTGCAAGGGGGAGCAGAAGAGCAGGTGCTGATCTACTCTTTCTGGTGACAGCAACAAGACAAAAGGGAACAACATTAAGCTGTGACAGGGAAGGTTCAGGATGGATATCAGGAAAATGTTCTTCACCTTGTAGTGTCTGGTTATCACCGGGGAACGGTCATGGCACCAAGCTTGATGAATGTCAATTTGTGTCTGGACAGCGATCTCAGAAATGCAGTCTGAGTTTTGGGTGGCCCTGCATGGAGCCAGGAGTTGGAATCGATGATAAGTTATGGGACCCTTCTAACTTGAGTTATTCTGAGATTCTTTGTTTCCTTTTTGGTTTTACATACTACATTGATAATGATGTTCAGTTCAAAACTTTCTTTGATATATCAATTTGATATATCAACAACCCATCCTAGGAAAGAAATGTCCTAGGTCATGGATTTGAAAAAGAAAAAACAAAAACCAACAAAAACCAACAACAAATAAACAAACAAACAAACAAAAAAACCACTTTAGTCTAGTAGAAGAACTATGAAATAGAATCTATCACTTTTTTAGGGTCATCCAAGAATAATTAAATACTGTAGTTATATTCCAACTGCAATGTCACAGTACAATTAACCTCGTCAAAGATAGCTCCATAGCATTTAAGATATCTGAAGCAAAACACGCTCCAAGTATTGCAGGAATAGTTTTACATAGATTGATAGGGTTCCCATAGAAATAAAACTAATAAATAAAACAATGAACAGATAATGAACACTGAGTAATGCTAAGGGTTAGGCACTGAGAACCAGAAATGCCCGTTACCTTTATAAAAATGTGAGTTATTTATTAAATAATATAACTTCTGATTTTACAATTTGAGCCTTCTACACTGACTGCAGAACTCAGAGCACTTAAGCATACTAGCACTGTCATGATCTAGCAATGTTATCTGGATATGGAGACCCTGAGATCACTGGTTGCTATCTCTGAAAACATAACAGTGTATAGTTAGGCCCTAGTGAGTTTAATAACCTTTCTGTATGTTTAGTTTGTTTTTATTTTTTTGTTTTTAGTTTTCTTAAAGAAAGCAAGAAGCAATGCAACAGCTGTTATTATCACATATGCTGTAGTGCTGAATCCTTCATAGTCTTCTCATGAAATACTTTTAGTCTGTCTGCTCACTGAAGTGCCATAGGCTGCATTTTTAGAAAGTACCAAGAAAACTCCATTTCAGAAAAGAAAATGTCTGCTTTTGTAATTCAGTCCTGCCAGAACACTATAAGATTTACTTTGTTGTTTTTAGAGAGAGAAAAGTGAAAAATTACTGAGAAGCGTTTAAAAACAATAGCTGTAAGTATTTAAGTGCTCTAAAGACACCTATTTTGAGAGCCAAATTAAGATGGTACTGAAAATATTTGTCAAGATAGTTAGTGAGGAGTTAAATATACAACAGAAAAAGAGTAATATTCAGAGTCAGAACATGAAACAGCTACTCAAGACTGCTCCAGGTGGAAATGGAAAATATGAGCAGAGATTTGAAGTTGCTGTCTCATTCAGCTTTCACTTTTCTCTGGATGTCTTTTTGCAGCAATATTTTTAAATTGCTGTATGTCTTTAATCTTGATAAATTAGGAAGGATTGTTAAAGCAAATACGAAAGGGAGAAATGTAGAAAATAGAACAAAATGAACTACTGTCAAACAGGAAACTGACATCAGAATCGTACTACAGCATTGGTTTCAAGAATCTCAGTTTTTATAATTGTTCATGTATGTGAACTCACAGATAAAACAGAAAATGTAGCTGCACAGAAGTTTACGCATTCATTTTTTTTTTCAATAATTTTTTTTTAAATTTTCAACTTGAAAAATATCAGAATTACGTCAAATTGGAAAAAAATACAAATAAAGTTGTTTTATCCAAGTCTGAATAATTCTGTCCATTAAATAACCATACAAGTCATTTGTTTATTCCTAGCTTTGCAGATGTTAAAACCACAGAGCAAGGTGAAAGGCTGCATCAGGCAGAATATACAGTCCACATGAAATGGAAATGTTCTAAATACTATCACCAGAGATCTTGTATTACATCTGTCTCACTACACTATCAAGAAGTTCTGTCTACAAACACATATGCTTACAAACAAACACATACACTTACAAAGCTTTGTATCTGGGGAATACTGACTTAACTGATGGAACTGTAAATAAAAGTACTGAAGACGTTTTGGACCTCATTTACTCATAGGTCTTTCTCTGCTAGCTGTTTGAAACTGTTTTCCTTGTGTTTGTTTTTCTTTTATAAGTACATCAGTAGTAACAGCTTTAAAAAGTGCTTTTAAAGTATCAGACAGTAAAATAGCTCTCTTGACAGCACTGCCTCCCAGAACTGTATGATTTGTTTGTTGTTATATTTCACCATCAGTTTGGAAAGTAATGACTGTCTCTCTACCTTTCAGAAATGCATTTCCTATGAATGAGGGTTCTCCTTCACATTTTAAAAGGCATGATAATAATAAAGTAACAAAACTACAGAGGAAAATTTAGCTGCAGGTGCACTTAAAAAAAGAAAACAAGAAAAAAAAAAAACAACAACAGTATTTCCTGACTTTATACATCACAAGTAATCACTGGGCTAGATAACACTTTATTCATCAAGCACAGTTCCACTCCTTACTACCTTTGTCAAATGAACCTTTTATGATCACAGGGGAAACTTCAGGACAGCACATACTGAGCCTGGATGAATCAGCACTAATTAGACTAATCACAAATTTTCTCATGACATTAGGTTTTACCCTTTTTTGTGCACTGGTCCTCAGATGTATTCACCTTTAATTATGCAGGCATGGCGGACTTCAACTCAAGATTACTTTGAATTTGAGCCAGAGCTACTAGTCAGACATAACAAGTGTTTTGCTTACATCTTTTTCTCTGAGCAAGTAACTTTAAGAACGCTCCAACATTACTCACTATTGAACATTACTAGAAATATTACGTTTTCAGAGTATGTTCTCCTACACAGAAAACATGTAGGTTGCTCCAAAGTAATGCCTCCTATTTATTTCCATGGAAGCTACAACAGATTCAAAGATACAATGAGCACAACACCACCATTTGATAGAGCAAATCCTCAGCTACAAAATGCTACTTTCCAACAGAGCCATAACAATTAGTTGATTCACTTGAAGATCTGATTGAGATGCATTTCATTTCATGAAGTGACAGCTGTGCATGGCCATCCAGAACATGGTTTGTCTTTCACATCACTGTCACTACTTCTAGTGCCTACTTCCACCTCACTGTGCTTACATCCATTGTTTGGTCTCCAGAAATGTCAGAAATGTTCAGCAAGCATTGATGAATGTCAATGGGTGCCATTTTTTCTGCATGGAGGAATTCAATTACACACTTTTGCCTCGTACCCAATTCACTGTCAGGTGCCATTGCGTCAGATTGCCCCTCTGCTGCCATCTGTTGCACAGCAAGAAAAATGTAATGGGATATTGGCAGAAATGTATTACCGTACCTTCAACATCTACCTCTGACCTTGTGGGTCAATGTAATAAAATAGGTGGCATAACTTTTGGAGCAATCCTCATCTATTTTTTTCATTACTCTAAGTTGCCAAATATTGGAAATGCCATGAAAAATGATTAGTTCCTTACTGGACATACAAGAAAACAGTAAGTATTTCCCCCAAAAAAGTAGTCTCTGATATATGGGTAACACAGTTCAAATCTTACTGACAAGTAAAACCAATAGAGCAGACAGCTCAGCCTCAATATCTTGCCCTTTCTCATGCACACATTACAATTCCAGTTACTGGATCTGCCTCAGGGTATGTTTTCACTTCTGGGCTGTGTATTTAAAAGTAAATAAATAAATACATCATGATTTTGTATTAAAAAGACCAACTAAACACATATTGTGCATCTTATGGCACAATAGACAACCACATTAATCTATTCAGAGTCCATGCTGGAGATGAAAGGCTTTTGTTTTCTTGTTTTCTATGTATCATACAAGCAGCATTTCAAGAATACTGCACTGTTTTGCTTCCTGTACTATAATTCATGAAACAAAAGATGAAAGGTTTGAATTTCAGATAACATTAATGGCTTTTTTTTTTTTCTTTACATTATTGCTGACATCAAGCATATTAACATAATCAAATTACAAAAAAAAAAAGTATTATTACTGAAGTGGAATCAAGAAAAAAAATAGTATCTCATTTTTTCTTGCTATTGGACTATATGATAAGTGTAAGATGTAAGATTTTTAATCTCCTGGATGTCAGCCTATAAATAACAAGAACAAATGGGGGCAGGGACAGAATAACAGGCGTGAAGGAGAGCACGAAGGTGGGCCTGGATACGGGGACTCTGGATGGATGACTAACTTGGGCTTTATTGAAAGAGTTCAAGGCAAGGCTAGAAAAATAAGCAAAGGCAGATTAAAGTTGTGAAGAATCTGCAGATGAACCAAACAAAATGCTCAAATCAGAGCATTCACAGCAAGATAACTAATGCATTTCAGCAGCATCACACAATTCCATGCAGGTAGACCTTCACAGGGAACATCTCATCCTATCTCCTCTTTGCTTGGAGGTGAAGGTTCTCAAGGGGAGTAGAGATCAAGGGGAGATGGTACACTGGGTTTGAGTCTGCTCCATAAAAATCACAGTGGTGAGAGCAACCTATGGTGCAAGTGATTGCTTTCATGCAAGACTTCCCCTGTAAAACCAGCGATCATGGCCTTTATGCTGCCCCAAGCACTCTCCTTTGGTGAATAGGAGTTTCCCTTGTAGTACTCCCACATATAAGCAATCTTTTGAGAAAATAAACTGTTTATATACTTCACCATGAGGAAGATCTTCCACCGAGGCAAACATGGCTCTCTGCGTAGAAAACAAATTAAAAAATCATTCCTCTACACTCCAGTCTTATGTTTCTTATAAAGCATCAGAGAACAGATCAGTGCTCAGGGATGGGTACTAACCCATGTCAGCAGTGCATCCTTGCTGCTTTAGAATTATTTTGACAGGAATACGATGCAACTTCATTTTAAATTTCAAGCTGTTTTTCCAGACTTTTGGAAAATGGGTCTTTCAGCATAAATAGTTTATGTTTTAAATATAAGATATCAGAACAAATTGTATAAACTGAAATTAAAAAAGTTGTTTTCTACTTCCATTGCCATAACTACTTTTTATCATAATAAACAGCTTGCTATGTAGTTTCCAATACATATATATTTACTGAGTTATCAACTCAATATAGTTTTATAACAGGCTTTAATTTCCACCGGTTCAGTGCTAAAGCCTTGCTATACAGAAATAGAGACATGAAGAGTTATAATCTTTTCTACAATACAGTAACTTACATAGGTCAAAGAAGCCTTAAGCTGCTTACAGGACACCAGTTATAAAGATCAGAACAAAGACTTCATCTGTAAGACTATTTGTTTCAATCAAATCAATGACCCAGCTGCGAACTCTGCACACCAGCTTATCTTATGAGCTGAGTTTAAGGGCAAGGGAATCTTCAGAGAGGACTGCCAAATTTAAACACCAGTACTCATTGGCTCCCTCAAAGTGTCAACTAGTCACATCTGGGAAACTCTACCTGTCCTCAACAAACGGACTACTTGCTTGAAAGTGCCATTCTAATGTTTAGTTATAGGAACATAAACTGACTGCACTTTTTGTCAAGCTAGGAAGTGTGGTCAACTTTTAGTTCCAAGAGTGAATAATACAGTATTTTCCTCTGTCCTTAATGGATACTATTATGGCAATAAACTTGTCATTTTAGGGATATCTACAAAATAGTTTGCAGGGTTAAAGTGACATTCTTTGAGTAAGAAGACACATCAGTGTGTCACAGCATAGAGAAGTGCTTCTTCTCTTTTATCACTTTTGCCATGGAAACTCCATTCACAACTTCCTGCATATCAATATCCAAATATTAATATTTCAGATTTTTCTTCCACAATTTTCAGAATTTTGTCTTTTAATTTCAAAGCTCAGTTATTTCAATTACTAATGCACCACACTGCTAAAGTACAATAGTTTTTCCAGTATTTGTGAATGAAACTTCTTTCTGTATGTTGTCTCTGTCATGATTCTTACCACTGGGTATTTCACAGCAAAATCACAGCTGAGATGATTTGGCTACCTATGCTCTTCAGATCTGTTAGGCTCATGTGTGACATTAAGCTGATTCTGACCTTTATAATACTGCTTGACCTCAGTTTTCAGTTTTGTGTAGGAGAGAAGTGCCAAGGGAAGTATAAGAAACTCGGAAAATACTCTACAAAAACACAATATCTTAAATGAGCAATTTTTTGTGTTTCTGCTGCAGAAATAAAAAATAGCACTGAGAAAGCAAAACACTCCTCTACTTCTGCAAGTCTCAAATGACACACAGGTTTTCGTTTTCTGTCTTGTTTACCCAAAACATTCAGTGCTTTTGGAAGGGATATATAAGTTAAATGAATTCTGCTGTTATGCCAAAAAAGAGAAATGTAATATCATATGCAAATGAGAAAGTGGACTTGTATTTGAAATCTGAGTCCCCAAGAGATGAGAAAGAGATGAGGAGCCCCTCAGTTATGGCAGCAAAAGCTTGCCTCAACTTACAATTACTTTTGATCCAGAATTATTTCTAGCATGCTTATTCATACAAGGCCTATTCTTACATTTCAAAAACACAACACTGACATTTTTCCTTCACTGTTTTCTCCTACAGCAGCCAAGAAATTCCAAGGGTTCATATGGGTCACACCAATCACACCATGAAAAATTAATGTCAGATCCTGGTTTTCATGAAAGATGCTTGAACAATAAACTGAATCTAAACAGTCAAGTGAACTTTAATGTGGAAGATGTACCCACCTCCTGTAGGAACCGCAAGGCTTAGACTATGAGCTGTTTGCATTAATGAAAATCATTGTAACGTAACAAAAATAAGGTGAACTAACAAGTCTCTTAGAAATATATAATTAATTGTAGCCTTAATGGAGAAGAGGAGGCCTGTTTATTGAAATTATTTTAAATTATTTGAAAGTTGGGAGGGAAAAGTGAGATGAGACATCAGAGATTTGTAAAGAACAAATTATATTAAAATTGCTTCATTCCCTTCAGCAACAGGGTAACCACTTACATGGCTGGGGAGAAGAAATAAGCATCACATATCTCTCCTTTAAAACATGACATTATTTCACATGACAGTCTTTTAAGGTAGGGAAACACAGTCTAGATTAAATTGCTATAAACTGGGTGCAACAGTGGTTGGATAGTACCTCCCAAAAGACTTGTCAACTGATCTCTGTCAAAATGGAAGCAAATATTAAATGACTCCCCAAAGAGCTTTGTCTTTTATATAGTTCTATTCAAACTTAAATTAATAAAATAAAAGAGAGAGTAGGCTTTCATGTAAAATTAAAGAAAACACAAAGATAGAATGGGCTATAATGAAAGTCAGGAATAAAAATCTTAGAGAGATCAACAAAATAGATAAATGCTCTGGGAGCAAATCAGAAGGGACAGGTACATGTTATCACACTTAGGAGTGATCAGCTGCAGATGTACTGATCACAGAACCACCAAGTAGATAGCTCTCCATCAGGAAAGGTTCTTGAAGTAAGGGAGTATTACATGCAACAACAAAAATCGACAATGTCATCCGTTTGTGAGACAAGGGGAAATCATCAATTCTGTGTAAATATAAGTCCATCCTGAAGAATACATAGAACAATCCTCCTTGATCCACTAAGTGCTGACAAAGGTTCAGCAAGTTCTATGCCTGGCTTGCAGCAATTTGTTTTGATAACAAGACAGAACACAAAGGCAAATACCAGGAGAGCACAAAGGAGCATCAAAGGTGTCAAGAGGGTGACATGCAAGGAATCTGACATTATCAGGGTTTGTTCCTATAAAGAAAAGTGGAAGCAGGTATGTGAGGACCTTTGCTAAAATAAAGGAAAGGTCATTTCTCCATGCAGTAACAGATATGAACAAAGTTCATTGCTGCAGAAAAAGATTTTAGATGATTGGAATAAAATGCTTTTTAAATGGTTAGAATACTGAGAGATCATTCTCATATTTAATTTTAAACTTTTTAGTAAGTTGGTTAAATCACTAGGAAAAAAAACACTAAGTATTCCACTTTGAGCAAAAGAAGTTGATGTCCTTCTCAATGAGATGTTTCTCAATAAGACTGTGTGTAGGCACATATTGACTAAGTTTTGTCCATATCAACATGTATTCTTCATTATTAAAAAAAAAATCCTTTTTAAACCATCAGTTGAACACCTGATATAGCAGTATGGAACAGCACACTGAGCATTTAAAAACTTTCACGTTACTAGTTAATATGACACTCACCAATAATTTGCAGCCAAAGACAACTAATTCTCATTATCAAAGCTTCTTACAATACAGATACTGAAGGATATGAAAAATCTTTGTATATATGTATGTATTTATGCAAAACTGCATTCATTATTCCTTTCATTTATTTGATAATTGCTAAAACATTCTGGTAAAAAGGGCACCAAGAGTAGGCACAGTAGTTTAGCTGGAACTGTATAAATAGGTGTATTGTAAATATTTAAAATTCTATGACTAAGCCTCACATTAATCCTTATTAACAGACTTTGTGTGTGCAGACAAGAATATTACCCATGCTTCTGTCCTGTGAGTAATGTTGATAAGTCTAACCTCTGAAATAAACTGTGTAATCTTTTACTGTTTGCTTCTGTGGTGTGGGTCATTGGGTTACAGGCTTGAAGCTGAAGTGCTATTTTATCTATAAATACTGCGTATATACTTTCCATAGCTTCTGTAAAGTGAAGGATATAAGGTGTTAGTAGTAAATATCTCAGGAGGATGGGAGGGGAAGATCCCACAGTCATTTCCATAGAGATGTATAAATGTGATTTCCTACATTTTTTCTTTTTAATGCAGATTTATCTAATATTTTAAGGATCTTAAGTTTTCTCCTGCTCAAGCATGACAGATGCAGCTGTTTTTAAAACTCCTACATTTTATATAAGAGTTTTCCTGAAGGAATTCTGAATTTTATGGCTTAGATAATGGAATTATAGATGCCTTCTTTAATTTTGTCTATATATAAGTGTTGATGTTTCTTCCTCTGTAAAACTTTTTCCTTGTGATAAAGACAAATATGACTGATAGCTGAGTTTCTTTTAAGTAAATATCCCTCTCATACTCATATGAGCTCTGTCCAGATATTGAAAAGCAGTGTTGCACATTCTTGCATTACTGCTGAGAAATCAAAGTAGTTTTTCATCTTTTTTTCCCCATTCTGCCAAGTGCTAAAAAAAAAAAAAAAGCTAAAAAAAAAAAAAACAACCAACAACAATCAAACAAACAAACACAAACCCAACCACAGAGAAACAGGCAAACATATGCTTAAGAAATAGATACTACAAAAGTGAGTCAGCACTGGCACAGTATGAGCTGATAACGCATAATTCCCATTTTTAGTACATATAAGCCCTATTTAGTGAGTTGACTAACTTAAGATAACAGATATCCCGTTAGTGAAACTCCTCCAAAGTAGATTTATTAAAACAGAATGCAGAGAGCTATATCATCTTTCAGCACAGTTTAACTCATAACTGAGCAAGTGATTATAAACACTTTTGGGATTGCCAGGGCCACAGTGAGTGAAGAGGAATTGTCTTGGGCTGTGTTGCTCCAAAAGTAATGCCTCCTGTTTATTTCTATGGAAACTACAACAGATACAACGAGCACAGTAACTCTATTTGATAAAGGAAATTCACAGTTACAAAACATTATGTTTCAACATAGTTACCACTATTTAAGTATTTAAGACATGATCAGATTTTTGAGTTGAATGTCTAGCTGCACCTACATGCACTTCATTTGAAAATCTGTAGATTGTATATTTATGCTGACTGAAAATGGAGTTGCAAAAATAATAAAAGATTTCTTTTTTTTGCAATCTTGAAATCTGATCTCAAATTCCTTTAGCTAAACTGAAAGCACAGCTGCATATTTTTTTTTGCTGTTCATAGAAGCATGTCTAGTATCAAAATAAATGAACTTATTTGCCATAACTTGAGTTAGCACGGCATTGTTCCCTTTCCTTTTCCTGGTTTCTACCCAGATAAGTTAGTAGCACATCAATGCTTGGTCACTGTTGAGTGATAGTTGTACACCATCTGCCACCGTGATGGTGCAGGGTAGGGAGCAGGTCACATTGCAAGATGTGTTGGACATGCCCGCTATATCATGATCTCCTCATCTTGGTAAATAAGATGTTCTTTTGTTTATCCAGCTTCCCTATCTCCTCTGTATAGCATTCATGCTCATAATAAAGGCATCTGACAAACACATGCCCTTTGTGCACTACATATTACGCACAGTCCTCTTCAGACTCCTTCACTACATGGGTCTCAGAATTGTTTTATAGCTCAAGTGCCTGGAGACATTTTTCCTGTATGAATCCTAGAGTTTGCCTGCCAAAATGACAGATTCCCAGTTATTTTTAAACAATTTTATGCTAACATCTAAAATATGCTATCATGAACTCTATAAAAATAGGGCATTTTCTGTTCTTAGCCATGCAATGTATTTGCAGTACTTATTGGTGCAACCTGATTGGCATCACACAGTGTTCCTAATACCAGAATAAATGTCTAATTTAAATCACAGCAAAGTCAATGGGCATCTGTTATCTTCAGTGAACCTTAGATCCACCAGAAATCAGACAACTGAATGATATTAATTTGTGCAAACAGAAAAAACGAGGGTAAGAAGGGGAGAAAGTATGAAGGACACAATCAAGATAAGGAGGGATAACTAATTTACTACAAATGATAAAAGAATGTAAGACAGTATGATATGAAAAAGAGTTACAGGTAATAAACATGTGGGAGAGAGGATTTCCAACAGTGTTGCTCACTGCACTATTAGATATGAAAGAGAGCCTTCTCCCCTATCACTGCCATTCTACATCTTTTACCTGAAATTGGAAATCACATAGAGCACTAGAGACTTCTGGGAACTGTAGTCTGTCTCTTCTCAGCCTATCTCCGTGGAGAGCAGGAACTCAAGTAAGAATAGGCAGTGCCACCAGGACCCAGGAATTCCAATAGTAGAAAAGGCTTGAAGCAGACCCAGGAAAGTGCAGCTCCCCAGCACTATGTTCCAGCACTAATCAGCTCACTGCTTGATGTCCTGATATGGAATACTGATAAAACCAGGACTGTCATCTATACTGAGAGCAAGATTAGTGAGGGAACAAGGGAAATGAAGAGAAGGAAAAAAATTCAAGAAGTCTGCATATTGAAAAAAGTTATTCAAGAGAATGCCATATAAAATTATTCCTTTTGCTTTGTTTCTCACAGAAGAGTTTTATCATCAGGAATCATATGTATAACTGTTCCAGTAAACAGAAAAAGAAAGAGACTTTCTGAAACAATATGTATCAACAGTAGGTGAGAGCTTCCTGCTGCAAGCAATCCTGCATGCTGGTCTATATATCATATCTCATCCTGGCAACAGTGAGAAACAGATATCACAAATTTGCTTGCTTAAATAGAGTTGGTATAGCTCAGTTGCATTTATGTTCAAAAAACTACAGGTTTATACTGTTTAAGTAAAAATCTTAAGGTTGAAAACATTATCACAAGGAGATGATAATTATTATAACAAATGATGATAATGATTTGATGATAATCAAGCAACGAACAAATCATGAGAGAAATGAGGAAGAAAACATAGCTGTGGTACTTATGTAAAGTTTTGTCCTTGGAAGGACAAGATCTTCACATTTTAAATGGTCCCTTTTAGATACATTTAGAACAGCTAATAAAATCATCAGTCAAACATGAATTTCTAATATCCTGGCACAAAGAGCAAATACACAGAGCACAACAGGTAGGAGTAACAAAGATGCCTTGCTTGTCAGTGGAATCAGTACTGACATTATCTGTCTAGGTCTGCTACATTTGATTTCGTAAGATTCCTCTAAATTGAAAAAGCAAAGAAACATGAGAATAAGATTACAAGTCATATTTTGATAGCAAAAACCTCCAGTAAATCAGAGTTATTTATTCCTTCTATTCAAAGAGGAAGTTAAAAATGGACTTAATCTCTATACACTTGTCTGTGGAATATTAATTTGAAAACAGAGGGATGTCTCTGAGATTCACACACCAGAAATCAGTCATGATAAATTCAGAGGTGATGGTAATTTGTTAGGTAGAAGTTATTCTAGGCAGTCAGTTGGTAAAATGCACTTTTCTAAGTGAGGCTAATTAACAACAGAATCTGCAACTCATGCAGTTTATTAGGAGTAAAGAAATGTATGTTAAATATAGTTCACTGCTGGTCTAAACTCATTGTCTAATCAAAGGCTTACCGCAGCTACAGCAGTACTAGTACTTATTGTCTAAATTATTATTCATAAAAGCTTCATTAATTGTACATTTAAAATTATTATCCATGCATCCTGGGTACTCTATTCCACTGCTGTTGTATTCTCCACTCCCATTCTCCTCTGAGTCCTAAAGTCAGCAGATAGTTATCTGCAAGAAGAGGTAGGGGAGCTGGAATCAAAGTCAGGATCATCCTGCCTTCTTCACTAGGAGTACGATGCCGATGGTACGTTTTTACCTCTCTCCCACTCAAGACATTGATTTTATTTATTTCCAATATATACTATACCTTAATTTTCACCAGTTCACAGCCCCACATTAAATCATAGCATACTATGGTATACACAGTAAGCGTTTGCATTTTCTTGACATTTGCTCTTCCTTTTGTTTTGCCTCAGAATTGTTTTATCAGATTTTCAAGGCTGCCTACATTTGCAACATTAGCAATATGCTTATAACACTTATAATCTCCGCCATCATCCCCAGGCTGTATACTCAAGGCCTTTGCTGCCATCCTTCTCCTCTCCACTTTATTATCGTGGAGTTAGAGATAGCTCATTCTACACAGAATAACAGATCATTATTAATGCTACTTATAGAGATGCATCAAATTTAGTGTTAACACTAGACCATCAGAGAGCTAACAAACTAGAACAAGTTAGGTAATATTCACTTCTTGTTAGGTAAATGAGCTAAACCGGAAAGCCCAAAGAAAAATAACTAAAGCAAGCCTGGCAGGATGGAGTTAATGCAAAGTCTTTATCTTATGAAAAGCTCAAATTATATAGAATCTTGTTTAAATGAGAATTCGTTCAGGAAGGAAAAGGCCACTGCTATGTAGGTGGTATATTTAGATAACTGTAATGGTCCCTTTCTGAAAATTTAGGATGTCCTGATTTGAAGGACTAATTCCTTCTTACATTTCGTGCTTGCATGCAAAACACAAAGCTGATAGATAAGAAATAGACTTGTTTCTTTTGTAATATCTTGTTTTGGATTATAGGCACTGCTTGAGATATCACAAGAATCACTAAGTGTAGCAGAAGTATAATTGTGTCAAAGACAAACTTTGCGTGCACAGTTCCAGCTTTGTGAAGGGAAAAAGAACAAGTTTTTAAATATTGTACCATAGCTGCCTTTGTAAGCACAAAAGTAACTTCCTATTTTTTTTTTCTTTTTTTCTTTTTTTTTTTTTTTCCCAGTGGCCAATGATCTTGAAAGACCTGGAACAAAAGGGGATATGACTTTCAGATCATCAGATCACACCTAAAGTTCAAACCAAGTTCAGCCAGATGGAAAAAGTAGTTTTTGGGTCAAGTAACTTTTAGCAGAAAGATAACTTTTCTTGCATGTATGGTTCTTTTTACTACATTTTATTTCTGTACTTATTCTACATCTGTTCTCCTCTGCACTGACTGGTATTTTGCAGCCTGCCCTTTAGCCAATAGGTGATACATTCAAGGGCTTCATAAAACAGTTCTGGAACAGGTGGCCTTGCAGAACTAATTCAGCAGCAGGGACAGAGTCTCCCTTTCAGATGTGTTTATCTCAAGTTTGCTGACGGACGGCCAGCCCAAACTCTGCTAAACATAGCTATGCTCTGTGCTACATTAGGTCTTGTCACAGACCAGAAAAGTTTAGTTTTCCCTATTAGCAGGAGACACGAGGCTTGCTTAAAGTTAGTGTTATGCATTGAATGAGCAAAACCACACATTACAACGCTATAACACAATAGTTTAATTGGTGTAAAGCCATCTGCTTTTGTGTTTTGAACTAAAAGGGTATTTTACTGATGCATTTTCACAATATTTGAGACAATAATTGAAGCTACATATTTAATTAGCAAACTTAGGAATCAAATTTGAAAGTGTCTACTACAAAGTAGCTAGAATTCTACATTTTATGGGGACAATTTTCTTCTTTCCTAGGCTCACCAGTTCACTGCTGAAGCAAATCATATACTGAAATAAATTTATTGAAATGCTGTGTTAAAGAGAGTGATTTTTTTGGTAGTATTATCACATCTGTGCTATACATTAATTACCGGTAAACCAACAGCTGTCAATACATCATGAAAAGTTCATCAAGACTTTTTAATAAAAAAGTAAACTAATTCAATGATATTTCATTAACAAACACATCATGCTATTCACACTACTCCAAAAGCATTTTTTGCACCACATCTTATTAATATTCCATCAATTATTAGAATTACTTCAGCATCCCAGAATGGAAAAATTTCTCAGATATCCTTATCTCATGCAGTTTCCTGCATAGCAGAAGTTTTCCCACCAGGAGTTCTCTTTAGTATCTCTCATGTCAGGATTCTTTCTTTCCCTTCCGTGACATGTCTCAGCCATGTCAAATACTGTTACTTCAGGGCCCTCTTAGCTGCAGAGGTATCAAGAATGGTGTCTTCATCCTATGACTACTAAAGTTACCAGCCTCTCAGTGTGTCAAACAAGTTTATTATTTTACCTTTCACTTATTTTCAGAGCGCTTGCTAAAAATCTTACCTTGGTTTGCCAGCTGCTCCTGCTGTTACATATATTAGCCCTAATAAAATCCATTAGTTATGCACAGCGCTTTCTTCATTAATGAAATATAATGGCATTAATGTTTCTGGTCTAATGTGTGGCCAAGCAATTGCCAGGATTCTATTCAGACTGCTATAAAATTGAATGTACGCAACATGAAAAGAATTAACAAGTTATGAATACCTAGTAATTGTAAAATTATATTAAAAAAATAATTGCACTCACAAATATTTTTTAGTAAATTTAACCATTGATGCATATTCCATGTTATTTCTCCGTAAAATACTGTGGATAAAAACTTTGTTAAAATATTTCAGCTTCTGTTAATACAGTGATATAAGGGGAAATCTTCCTTGGATTTGCTTGAATCGGATGCACTCAATAATATAAATATAGAAATAAATATTGTGGCAGGCTGAAAAAATAAACAAGGCTTAACTCTTCCTGTACTTTGCCTGGGGAAGGGAATTTATACTACGGCACAAAAAACTTGGAACATTTTTATCAAGTAACTGAGTGAATAACTCTTATTCACTGATGTTTTTGCTCTTGTACAGAGATATAATGCACGCATGCGCACACAAAACATTAGGCACTGAAATACTGAACCAACAATTCCATGAAGATAAAAAATTGCTGACACACTAGAGCCTGGTATTTCCCTTTCTTCAAATCCCACCTAACCACAAGGTCATATACATATTTGAAAGATTTTCCATGTCCAGAGTTGCTTATTGCAAGAAGTCACAGAAGAAAAACTCAATTACTGTATTTGAAATACTCCTCATTTAGTGCTTGTAATTTCTCTTTCCTCCTCCAAGAACCCTGATTGTTTGAAAAAAATAAAAATAAGAGGAGGCAGAGAGTACCTGTCGTTTCACAGAAGAAATAAGCAACAGTTAAGAGATTGCAAGTGAACCTCCAGTCATGGAAGAAATAAAGGTGACTACCACACAAGTACAGTGGTGACAAGGAAGAAGGATTAGGTTTATCAGAAGATTTACTGAACACTTTGATACATATAACAGCATTGGAGGCAAATTACTAAGAACATACCTTCATGTAACACAAAAAACATTTAATTGTATCATCTCCTTCACTCTCCATTTCATAGTAAAGAAAAATATACTTTCAAAGAGTCATCTGCTGAAATTCATAAAGATATGCAGCCTTCAGAGGCTGTGTGGTACATTTTCACATTCTGAAGACCTCTGATAAGTAGAGATGATGATGTTGTTCAAAACTGATCACAGAAGGCTCAAAAAACCACATGAATATCTGTTTGCAAAACATGCTTTTAGCTTTCACCATAATAAAAAAATACTACGTGAGCAACTATTCATAACCCTCATGCACCTTTTCTAATAACCAACACAGTGTGAAAGTATACACTTCCTTCAGATGCTATTTTCCTTTGGAACACAGATTGAAATCACGTAGAAGATTTACATAACTTCCTAAACGTTTTAATTATTCTCCTAAACTACTTCCTAAAACAGTGCAAGCTATAAACAGAAGTAACTCCCATTTTGAGCTTTTTTTTTTTTTTTAACTGCATCTGTATGTTTTAGATAAATCTTATTCTTCTCTTACCCACTCCAAAATATCTTGTGCTTTACTATTAACTTCTCAGAATGATTCAATTTTCCCTTTTTCTTACTCATAACATGAAACTCCAACCAAACATTAAGCTCAACATTGCCAGTGCTCGAGATGAAAGTGATAGTCCTGACTCAGGTTTCATAGTGTACCCCTGCATGTGCCCAGGGAGCATAAATCATGCAAATAAATAAGTTGGGCACCTCTGAGGAGAGAGCTTGTTGCCAAGGCTTTCACTACTGATATTAGGAAGTTCTTACCTCTTACTGGTATCAAAGATTGATCCAGACTTCCTTTTATATACAAGATATGCTCACAGAAATGCTGTAGTTTTTATCACACTAACTCTTCAGTGTCATAGAATACTAACATTTCTACAGAAGTGATTATGGTTTTGGCTTAGTGGAAACCTAGGTGCAATGCTGATTCCAGTTCCACTTAACAGTGTTTGACAGCAACTAAGCCCAAGGATGAATCAAGGTTGACATATTTAGAACAAAATAGTGGGGCACTTGACTAAGCCAATAAATGGTTCCAGCTGGAACTTGTCCTGTAGCTGGTGATAAGGACACTGGGGTAGTTTCTGTGGCAGATATTATCATCTAAAGATACTTTGCATTTTATAGAAATTGAAGACATTTCATCATTTATTTTTATAAGTTTTTTTTTTTTTTTTAATTTGCATAATTTTTGTTGTATTCCTGCTTTAGGAAAGACCTGGTTGTATTTATTACTATTTTCAGCCTCAGCAAAGACCTGCTTGTTACTTTCGAGCATAAAACACAAAATAAACTAGGATATGGAGTTCATCTGAAAGAACTTGTAGAATGTATTTAGGACAGATGGATGAAAAAGAAAATATTGGTCACTCAGTCAAAACAAAGTAATGAGAGTAGCTCTGTAGTCACTAGAAAAAAGACATGCATAGCAACCTAATAAGAAAGGCCACATAACAGAGAAAGCACAGCAATTTTCAATCTTAATTTTTTTTTTTTCCCTGCATCTGTCATGGAGGCATGCACTTTCTGTTTGAAAGACAAAAAAAAAAGCTGTGTTGCAGTGAATGCAGGGTTGTTTTTTTCTACTAGTGGTAAATATGAAGTTCATTTATCTACATAAATTTTTGCAGAAGACTGAACACAGCTTTTGTACACATTCATCCTGCTGGAGTTATAAACAGCCTTTTAACACTTAACCACACGCTGAATGCTATCTTTTTGAAATTAATAAGAAAAACGTGTAATAAATAGAACCTGTAAATATTTAATATGGGTTCTAGCATATATCATTCTGCTTGTATTCTTCCTTCTGACTATCTTTAACCCTACCACCGGTAGCACAGTGCAATAGAATTAATATTTAGAACCCACATTCTGTTTCCATAAATGTACTTTAATTATTCTCCTATAGTGTATACACGAATATAATTTAAGGCCTTCTAACTCTTTTGTTGCAACCAGAATGGTAAAAACAGAATAGCAATAGATAGTTGCAACCAGAAGACCAGACAGAGGAGGCGGAGAGTAAAAAAACTTTTTGTACAACAGCTATAACCATAAGCATCTCATCACTACCAAATGTTGATAAAACATCATTCCTTTTTGTTCTCTCTTTAGGTTTAACAGTGTATTAGCCTTTGAAAAACAGACACACTAGATATTTTGAGTTTGCTGGCTTGATTTCCTCGTCTACATCTTGTGCTGCTTAATATAATGTATAAGATACAGTATAAAGTCTGAAATACAATGATATTTTGTAGAACATAAAAAATATCATTCTCTGTTTTCAGTGTCTTCATGTACTGATTATGAAATCTGTATTCAGACAGGCAGTGTTTAGCACAAACATTTTCTTTCACCTAATTCATACTAATCTGCATTCCACATGCAGTCTCACTGCATATACCACCTAGATTTCTTATTTTTCCTCTGGTCCCCACAAGAGATTATTATTAATATTACTTTTATTCTTGTCACTATTTTGTCCCTTCCCCCCCCCACTCCAAATGAAATAGAGTGAACAGAAAAAAATTGCATTTTCTAGATTTTGGTCTGCAATGAAGAATAATGCCACTTATCTAACACCATGCACTTCATATTAGTACCAGTTTTTAGCCAGATTATCGTCAGTGTTATTTGGCCTTCCTCCATCTTCCTGCCTCCCTGCCCTGTTTCCTCCCAATAAATTTAACATTTTCATAGCTTTGACTTAAGCAACATCCACTGTTCTCCCTGCCAGTGATGACATCATAGAAGGCTATCAGATTCGTCAAACGTGATTTCCTGTGGTGAATCTATGCTGACTACTTCTGGTAACCCTCTTCTCTTACAATTACTTGGAGTGGTTATACAGAACAAGTTGTTCCATCACCTTAACAGTGACGGAGGTGACGGACCTGTAGCTTTCCAGATTCTCCTTCTTGGCCTTTCTAAAGGCTGGAGTGACATTGGCTATCCTTCAGTCTCCAGGCACCTCTCCCACTAGCCAAGACCTTTCAAAGGTGATAGAGAGTTATTCAGCAATTACCTCTGCCAGCTCTCTTAGCACACGTGGATACATCCCATCAGTGCCCTTGGATTTATGTGCACCAATTTCAGCTAGACATTCTCTGATCCTCCTCGACCAACAGAAAGTTCCTTTCCCCAGACTCACTCTCCCTTATTTCCAGGGCCTGGGATTTCTAAGGTCTAGTCTTAGCATTAAAGTCTGAAGCACCTGTATAATAATGCCATTTAACCTAGTTCTGGGTCTCATCACCCATGAGACAATAAGCTTTGCTACTAAGTATGTTTATGTGCAAACTCTTGAAAAAAATGAATCCTCACTGAAAATACAGTTTCTAGGAGTAGTCTGTAAAGACATGTTGTTCTAAGCCTCTGTGCTCCAGCAATTTTGGACTATTGGTGCACTGACAGAAAGGAGTCAAAGGAGATACTTACAAGTACCTCTCTGTCAGAGCTTTTAAAACCACCGACCTTTATCTCATTACCAATTGTTATCGATTCAAATGAAAGAACTGTGCATAAGGAACCCATTAGGAATGGATTCTTTCTTTTTCTTTCTTTCTTTTTTTTTTTTAAATTCTTTATTTTGTTACCTTGTTTTCACTTCTACTGGGATCACCCACAATTACAATAGAGACTGTATATTGGTTGCATTTTTGTAAAATTTTCCACCAGGAAAAACAGGTAAGATGCCAGATCATTTTCTATTAACACATGATTATTTCCAAGAGCACAGTCTTTGCTCCAACTAGCTGAACCCTTCACTACTTCACGTAAGAAATAAGAAAAGCTTCTGAAAGAAAAATATTCAGCCAATGTGTTTTATAGTAAAAATGCTAAAAATGCAATGTGTTTTATAGTAAAATGCTAAAAACTGTCTTTTCCAGTTTGAAAGGCTTCATGTATGGCTATCATGTTACCAAGCTATGGCCTAGAACTTGCTGAGCACATGCAATACAGAGCAGATTCAGAGATACCTACAGTTGTGGGGAGTTCAGCTGATGGAGAAGTCCTAAGAAAGTTGTCTTGTAGAAGTCAAACTTTGATAGTAAGATTTTGTTTGGGCTTGACCTCTTAAAGGATTTCACTGATTTTCTATGAGACCATATAAAATATTTTTGATATACACTTACCTACACAGAACTATGTACTCACAATTGCAAATTTAAGAGTCTCATCTTCAAATAAGTCTAACTTTTCTTACAGAACTAAAAATACTATATCCATTAAATAAGCGTTGAGCATCACAATATGTTTCTACAATTATATTGAAATGTGCTATACAGTGCATAATAATTTGAAGACTGAAAGTGTAAATACATTTAAACGTGGCATATAAATTTCTGCTAAAGGATACTTTTCAAATAGGATCTCCTGCTGAAAGAGTTCATTGTATCTAAAAAGTAGAAGCCTGTCAATAATACTCATGTGTCCTATAAAATGTTTTCATTCCTTTCATGGTATGTTATGCTTCATCAGTTTCCTTAATCCTAGCTGCAGTTCACGTTGCCATGCTGAAACAGCTCACTGAGCAGTAATTTATCTCTTGACTGTGGCATAACAACCACAAATACAGGTTATTCTGGGAGCGAGGATTTGCATTGCATAAACTGTATTTTTAAAATCATTTTCAAATGAGATTAATTCATGATAGGGAAATTATTCCGCTATTTTTGGATCTGGTTTCCAAGACACTTGAGGCTGAGTCTTGAGTGTTTTGTTGGGTATCGGGCAGAATCTTCATTTGAGGATTAGGGATTTCTGTAAAAACGAAATGATACCGCAAGAGAAATGAGAAGATGTTTCCCCCATTTACTTTAATACCTATTTAAAATTGGCATTGGAAAGATAATGACAGATTGCATTTTAGCTGAATTTTTCAGCTGTGCACTAGATGACTTGTATTTCTTTTCAATTAGGCTGACTGCTTTAGCGTGGTAGGAGATTACTTCTCCCGCATGCTGAAAAGATATTAACAATTAAAATGGAGGGGGGAGCAAGAAGCAGAGGATTATTGCAGTTTTCTTCGCCAAATGACAAAGGTTTCTCTGTGTAAGTACCTTGTTTTAATGTTTGCTGTTAAGTGAGGATGGCACGCATTGAATAGATACAATTATTACAAGAAAGAATTATATATATCTACACATATTTTAAACCAAATGTAAATATTTACTTAACAGCAGTATTTAAATATGTTAGCCTCATACATCAGAACAGAGTGAAGCTTTTTTCAGGTGTAACACTGTGTGAAATGTGCTTCTCAAGTTATCAAGGCCACAGAAAATGCTTTTGTTATTTCCTCCGACTCATTCCTCCAAGAGAGGAAGAAAACCAAGGGATGTGGGAGTCCCTCCCCACTGGTGTAATGGAGGCCGTGGGTGCAATGGGAAGGAACAGGATGCCACCTGCATCTTTCTTGGAGCAAATTTCACCAGATTTCTCATCACCAGGTTACAGCATTAATAGAATAGTCCTGGTGGCTTTCTTATAAATTACTATTGATTTCATCAACAGGAATAAAACTCAGTAACAATAGCAAAACCCCACTTCATGTAGCCTGCAATTAACATAACTCTCTTCTTTAAACCACCTGCCTGAGAGGGCAAGCAAATATACTGCAGAGATCAGTGGGATCCAGCAACTTTTTTGTTCTCTCAAAACAACTCCTTGCTTTTGTTACTAAAATGTGTTTGGATTTAGGTTACAGAGGCATTCTGTATAGTCAGGGCCTTTTAAGAATCTTAAAGACATTTCACAGATATTTCATCTACTGTTTTCTTCCTCATTTTTCTATACATCTTCAAAGTAATCCAAATCAATGTTCACTTATTAAATATCTCAGCAACTAGGTGCTGCAGCAATAATAATTCCATTTGCATCACAACAGGCAGTAGCACAGTTGGCTCCAAATAATGTCCACTTTCATCCTACTCCACTCACCCAAGCCCAATTCTAAAGATTTATGTCAAATCCTGTCTGGATTATGTCTATGAGTTGTTGCTGTTGTTGTTGTTTTTTTTTTTTTTCTTAAATAATAATGGAGAGATGTGGAAAGGTACCTATGCACAATGTATAACTAAGCATGAAGTCAAGAAAGCTCATTTTATGAAACTACCAAGTCCCATATATAACCATTTTTTTCGACTCTATCAGAACAACTTAAATCTTGATGAAATCCATAGACATGGACTTTATCTTCCAAATCTAACCCAGCCCAGTTCTATTAACTTGCTACCATACAATTATTCAGAATCCTCTGAATTATTTTCTATTAAAAAAAAAAAATTCACACCTTTTTTTTGATTAATGCATATTTGAAAACATTTCTAAGACCCAGATCTTCAATTTCAGTAAAACTGTGTCATGCAATTGATCTTAGATACACCAATTAACAGTGTTTGAAAATGTAATCCTAGGCTGAATTAAGTCTTGTAACAGCTGTGGCAAATTTTTCATTCATGCAATCTAGGATAGACAAGTATAATTAGATCCAAGATCTAAGTACCAAAGACCAAAAGACAGTACAAAAAAAGACATTATTTCTCCCTGTCTAGTACCTTCAAGAATATTCAGGAACAAACGTATTATGTTCTAAAGCCATTTTTCTTCTGAGAAGGAAATTACGCTGGTAATAAAGATGATTGTAAAATTGAAGTATGTTGATACCTATGCATATGCACACCTATTTCCATATCATCATGCATCCGTAGCCTGTTCTTCATTCTTTTTAGACTAGTATCAACCAACTTCAGAACAGGTACTCCTGATTTGTGTTGGAGCAAACACTGATCAGAACAGCATCTGTCCTCATCTTTCACACAAAAAGGTTCTGAATCAAAATCCTCACATCAGGTGAAGATCTCACTCTTCATTTGCAGTTGTCTAAGTCAATTTGAGCAGCTTCTACTTTATGTGGGTTTTTATTTCACAAAACACAACTTAATTTTTGGAGGCTAGAGAGAAGGGATACACAAAACACAGAGATGGAACTACTCTGAGACAAAGCTACTAGATTCTCATTCAAAGACAAAACAGAACAGAGCATTCTCTGAAGCTGCTTGGAACTATATTTATGAAATAGATGTAAATAGATGTAGAAACGAGCTGCCCTGAGCAGAGGTTATTACAGCAATTAGCATTAACAATCTGAACATATACCTACCGTGATAAAAGCTGCAGTTTAAAAAGCAAAGCGAGGGTTAACATGATCAAATCAGGTTTCACTGTTTGCCAGATTTGTCACTGAATTTGATGCTTTGAATCTGCTAATGGTAATTCAAAACTATTAACTACTGTCCACAACACTCTTATGTTAGTACATATATACAATACTTCCATTAACTGTAAGCCTCTTGGCCACAAAACACTTTGTCCTTCTCCCAGCTCTTTGTCAATGTGCATGAACTTCGGCGCCCAGAGATCAGCATTTTTGGTGAGTCCATTATTTTTCTCTGCTGAGATGTTGCAAAACATTGAACTAAGAGTGCCAGCTTCAGTTGTTTTTCATATATTGCAGCCAAGCAGAGAGCTCTACAAATCTCTAGAACAGTAAATGTTGTCTATCCTCATTGGCTAGATGTTTTAATTCATTTTCTAGTTTGTTTTGATATTTTTCTAACAGTTAAGACTGTGAAAAAAGTCATACATTTACGCAGATCAAATTTAACCCATATTATTTAAAAAAATAATAGAAAATGAATAATCCCTTATGCATAACATAGGAATGAACTTGAGCTCAGTTCTATTTAAGGGATAAAAAACTGCCATGGTGTAAATTCAGGAAATATATTAGGATTTTAAGTGTCAGGTTCCAATGGATAGGCAATATTTCTGCTGTGCTAGGCCACTGGGCTACAACAAGAATTCCAGCTAACTAGCCTGGTTGTTAAACTTGAAATCAACCTTGTGTCACTCCTACAAATAATTCAAGACCAACAACAAGAGAATAAAAATTATACACGTATACATGTCTCTGTGTCTGATTATATATTTACTTCACAAAGAACAAATCTCTGATTGCTCAGATCCTGAGTATCTTTATTTCTTCGATTAAAAATGTATTTAGACTGGAATTACAAGCAGCATCCTCTCCATTTATGCACAGGTACTCATGGAAAGAGTGGGTTTAATCTCCTTGCTCTATTCCTAGGAAGGAGACATTAGATCTAGACCACCCCTTAGTTTGCATTTACATCCTTTGCTTTATATTAGTGACAAAAGAGGAGTGGGGAAGGGATGGGGGGACAGGGAGGGCAGCACAGGGAGAAAAGGGAGAAGGAGGGAGGGAGAGGAGGAGACAGGGAGAGATGTGTTTCATCATGACATAAGAGCTGAGATTTTAGTTATTATCCAGTACACTATTACAAACATTAAACATTTTCTGAAAACTGAGTCGTCATCAAATAACTATAAAAAGCATTTGTTGATCTGTAAGAGATTTAAGACAACAATAAGTAGCTGAAGTAAGTAACTTCCTGTAATCCTGAACAAGTTATATGCATACAAACTCAGGGAGGCAGTAATTAAGGTTGGGAGAAACTTCTGGAGGTCATCTGGCCCAGTGCTTTGCTCAGCTCTCCTAACTAACTAGTATCTGAAATAACTGTGAAACAAATGAAAAAGGAGGAAAAATCTTCCATGTGGAAAGTCCCAGGGATGGTATGAAATTAAAAAATATAAATAAGGATTTCCCTGAATTGTGTCTAGTATCTTTGCTGCTCTCCATTTGGAAATTACAGCCTTTCAAAATTATTTGTGAAAGACAACTGGTAGAAAACACTGCATTTTTGCAATGTCTAAGAGAGTTGCCTTGTTACAATGTGATGTCCTCATCACTTTCTTAGGAATTTCCAGCCCCCAGTTCTTGCAGTTAATTTGTTGCAATGGTCACTAAAACCATAAATCAGAATTTCTGCAGATAAAATAACTTTAAGATGTTCCCCAGAAAAATAAAGAATCATTTAGCTCAAAATCTGTTTGTTTGCTTGAGTGTGGATGCCTTTATAGGATTGGTTGGTTTTGTATGGAATTTGTCTGGGCCATCAGTTATTAATGACAAGGAGCTTCAACAATTACCTCCTAATTATCATCCAGCAGCCTCCAGCTCTAGAGTTTTGGTAACAAAGTACTCATGCAATTTACTTTACATATCTGTAACTGAGGATCTGACATGCAATGATTATTCACATTTATGCTTAAATATGGGGGGGAGGATGAAGAAAAATATACAACAATAGTAAAAATATACTGAGGAATTGAAGTTACTCAAACATCAAGTGATACTCTCAGCAAATAATAGTACTTTGCAGACTTTACAGAAGCCTTGGTAATTCCTTATATTTCCAAACTTTATGACTTTATGAAATTATTTAGCAGTATCACAGCTCTTACTGCTTTACTTTCTGACACTTAATGTTTGTAATAGCACTTATTTTCAGTGAAAAATAATAATAATTTAAAAAAATAAAAATCAGAAAGTCACAAGAACAAGACAAGAGCACTTTCTTGATAAGTGGTTCCAGTAATAAAACATTAAAGCCACAGTTTCCAGTTTTCACCCACAGATCTAACAGCACAACCTTGGCCAGTACTAATTGCCGATTGCTAGAAATACTGCTGCAGGTGGCACACACCTGGTTTTCTCATCTCTGCCAAAGTCAATACTGCAGTGGCTGTGAAAAACAATTCTCTGCATTCATTTCTGTGTAGACCAAAATGTCCTTATACCTTACCGAAAATAAGTCATGGAGGCATTTGATAAATCTTTGCATACAATCAGTGTTTGCTATCCTCAGAGCAAATCAGAGCTTCAGAATTGGATTATATGCTTATGTTTATATAAGTATACACAAACTTATCAAGACAAATCAAAGTAGTTCAAAAGTGTGACAGTCACCACTAAAGACTGGTCTTATTGCAAGATCCAAGAAAAAGAAACTGTAATAGCAATGCAAACCTACTCAAAATACTGAAAAAAACGCATTAATACAACTTTTACTGCAGAAATCTAACTATGTTGTGTTGTTCATCTATTTCTGTAGAACAAGTTGGAAATGTGTAGTCTGGTTTTATTAGCATCCCTTATCATGACATCATGTGGCAAACTGCTGGGTGCTGAAGTACAGTGCACTGTGGTGCTGTACTCGCTCATCCTGCACTTCTAGCAATCTCAAGTAAATTCTGGCTTTCCAAGAATAAGATGCACTGAGAAAAGACAGATATACTTCAGTTCCCAGGAGCCTCCTGGGAACACTCTCTACACAATCTCCAATTCTGGGTGACAGGGGTGAACTGACATCTTTGTTTCAGGTCAGTGCATTTTTAGTACAGTCAGAAAATACTTTTCTCCCATTTGTTTGATTTATTACCCATAACTCCTTTTTTACATTATGATCTTATACTCTTTTACCATTTCTAGTAGATTTGTTCTCTCTCCTTTTCTTAATTGGACTGTTTTTGTTTTTCTTCCCCTCAAAAAGGGAATGGGAGGGTGAAAGGGGCCCCGGAGGGCTTCTCCCCTTTCTTCCCCCATCATATACAAAACCACAACACTGCTATATACAGGTCACAGAAAGCATGACTGTAGTACTGCCAGTTAGTTCTGAAGTGCTGTGGGCTCATGCTGAAGTCCTTATGACATCATTTTGTTGAGATGCCTTGGTTGCACTGAACACCAAACACCATCATGTAGGCCTGAGGCCAAGTGCAGCCCATGCAGTCAATAATTTTTTTGGTAGGGATGTGAATATTAGGCCCTCATTCAGCATAAACTGCATGTTAAATCAGATAGGAATAGAATTATTTTTTTTAATAATAAAACCAAAGCAGTCTTGCAAAACTTTTATCTTGATCCAATCTTATTTTCCATTTATGCTAACAATATGGAACAGGTAGCTTGGAGCTCTTTATCTTTTTCACTGATTGTACCATTTTGTATTCTGTAAGTACTTCATTGTGCTCAGTTATAAATGAGCTGTAACAGAATTTTAATAAAATTCAGGAAACACTGTCTGATTCATGTTTGCTATTAAACACAAGTAAAATGAAATTTATTATTTCAGTTGGGATAGTACATTTAATACTGATAATGATAGATTGCCTAAGATATTAACTTCTAATCAGATGTTACTGAAAAGTGTTACAGCTTACAAACATTTAAGTATTTTGTTAGGTTGTGCTCTGTTTCTTTACTGTACAACAGAAAATAAAATCAAATAACTACATTTTTTTTGTACTGTAGAGTTGTGTTAAGTTCATTCAAGCAAGAAAATGCAAGTTAAAGAAATTTGTTATTTCCTATCAAAGAGTATGTCAGTGTGACATGTTGAGTAGCTTCTGCATGATACTGAAAAGATCTCATATTTACAAGCTGTTTTTGTTGCAGAAATTTCCTTGTTTCCTTTGTCTCTTACACAGACTATTGAATTAGACATCCATGTACAGAAGATATCTGGATATATTGGGCAGGTGTTCATTTACACATCACTACTCATTATATATGTTGTGTGTCTATATTTTCCGTACTTGTTGAGCTTTGATAATTGTATAATTCATACTTAATTTATTATCTTATACTGACAGTACAGGTAGACTTTTTAAAATGAAATTGTTACTTGAATTAATAGTCACATTTTTTAATCCTTTTCTCTGAATATTGGCTAAAGTACTGAAACTTTACTCCTGATTTATGAACATACTCTCCTTGCATACATTATACATTCTATTTGCAGATCAGTTATTTGACAAGAACTGAGAGGAAGCCATTTCCTCTTTCTTTGCCCAGCTGTTGTAGGCATTGAGAATAAAGGAACACTATAAACCATTTTACCTTCCTGCAAATCCACAGAAAATAGATACTGGTCTTTTGTATAAACCCCAGTCCCTCAGTCCTGTATCTAAGTGATATTTTTACAATGAAGTTCAAGCGTATCAAGTAAAATTTAAAAAATGCAGTGGCTTTTTCAGCACCAAAATGTAAACATATTTTTGTTTCCCTACAATTCCATGCATAACTAAAAAGAGGCATTCAAAGCATGAAAAAAAAAAAAATCACTTGGGTAAAACTGCCAGGACATTTGGAAATCTGCTTTAAAGCAAATAAAACAAATTTCGTTAGTGACAGTTCATAGTGTTCTGATAGCTACAATAAGACAGTATTTTAAATTTGCCCTTGAGAATCCCAAGAATTTGTGAAGTCTCTGTGCTCAAATGTTTGGTTTTTTTTTTTTCAAATGTCTTAGTTGACTGTTCTTAAAGTAAAGTTTTATTTTAAATAGTCACATTTTAAAATGTCTTTTTTTTGAGTGTGGAGAAGCATCTCAAGCAATTACTCAGTGAGGAAGCTGAAGCATTTTCTTTACTAACACTAGTTAAAGACAGACTTTTTGATGCTGTTATTGCTAGGGGTGAAGGATGCATGCTGGCAGCATCATGTATGCCATTAACTGTTAAAGTTTTGTTTTGTTGTTGTTTACTTTGTATTTGATTTTTTTCCTGGAATTTTTGGAGAAACAAAATCTAATATCAATCAACATGAAATAGTCTGCCACGTAAAGACAGAACCAGAAGTATGATTACTTTGCTTATAACCCTTGAAATAAGATAGCTATAA
This sequence comes from Phasianus colchicus, assembly GCF_987193195.1. NCBI lineage: Eukaryota > Metazoa > Chordata > Aves > Galliformes > Phasianidae > Phasianus > Phasianus colchicus. The sequence continues at coordinate 14,013,770 of NC_143439.1, read as the reverse complement.
AAAAAGTGCTTAGATTTTTAACTGTCTCTATAAGCACTTATAAATTACTCTCCTGTATTAGTATCCAGTCCTGTGGAATAAAATCTGGCACTATACTAATGTTGACAGTGATGGTTACATTGATTCCACACCATTCTACGCTAGGAAGCAATAACACTTCATATTGTACAAGTTCATTTAAAGATGTTTAAGGAAACTTAAAATATCATCTCTCCACGTGATGTGATGCAAAAGCAAGGAAATTCATGCAATAGGTTTAGATACTAATGGAAGTGCTGAGCCCTGTCCTCTCCAGAAAGTAAGGTAAAGTCCAGGCACTGAGAAATTAAAGAACTAGTCAAGATATTATTGCCTTAGCCCACACTATTCCTGTGCTTTTCCAGTGTGTTGCTTCACAGCCAAAGAGTATTACCAACATATTTGCTTTGCTGGAGCTATACTTTATAATAACCAAATACATTAAAGAACATTGATTCATAAATTAGGTTGATGGTATTATTTAATCTTTCAGATCAGAACTGATCCTTCCCAGAGAAAAACCAGTCCAAGATCAAATTAACAAAGACTACAAAACACATTATCCCATTTAAATGTCATTACAGCTCTCAATGTACAATTTGGTGGAACTCAAATATAAGTATTTCAAGGTGTCACCTTGTACATCCGTGAGAGACTCAGGTTTACTTGGTTACAGAAGGAGCTGGAGAAATAAAGCAACCTTTTAGTTTCATTTGGATTTAAACCCTGGGCAACATTTTTGAGGGAAAAATAAACAGACATCTTGCTCTTACAAGTCACTATCTCCTGTAAAAACTAGGGGAACAGAGGAAGTTAGTAACTGCATTGTTGGCTGTTCCCATTTCTGTGACAAGGCCACAGAAATAAATGTTACTTGTCTCAGTGGTTTAATTACTCTCTTTGGAGACAAGGTGTCTAAGAATTCAAGGAACTTCAACTTTTTATGTCTTTCTCCTTTTTCTATTTCTTTTCTTCAGCATAGAACCTCCTCAAACAACTGTTCAATTAACACAGTCCCTCTGCTAGCAAGCACTCAGTGAAGAAAACAAACACAAGTACACTCAGTGCCATCCAGCAACAGGCTCTGGCACTGCAACAAGGAGAGAACACCCTCACCAACGAGGAATTAATGGGAAGTATTGCACGGCCAAACCTATGGGCTTCCTGTTGTCCACAGCGAAGAGGCTGCCACACTGTCAAAAGCCACATTGACTTTGAATGCTCTGTGAAATCAAGGCTGTGGATTAACCCACTTTCTCATGAGATAACATGCCTCTCTCCAGTTGAAGCCTCTTTTTTTTCCCTGGTGTCAATAAGAGCATGGGCTAATTAAGTTATTTTTACTGCTGTTGAATTTCAGTATATATACATATAAGCCCTGTTTGGCTGAAACGACAGTAGTAAAAAAAAAATGTCCTGATAAAAAAATATAAAAGGAAAATTATGGATGTGGTTCAATGTACCTTTCTCTGAGAATACTCTTACTTCCTGAAGCTGAGCACAGGTTAACATGACTGCTTTCAAAACTGAATAATATTACTTTTATTATCTCCCCACTTTCTTGCTGAAAATCATGAGAAATCACTGTACAGTTATTCAAGGAATAATATCTTTTTTTAAAAAATGAATTTGATTGTTTTTAGAATGCTTAGTTAAAATCATTCATGTAAATTATCAACTTGATATTGGTTTAAAACAGGTTTTGTTGAATGTGTTTTAATAGAAAATAATCAGTGCAGTATATACAGTACATTTCCATTAGAGTGCTGCTGCATAAAAATATTTTATAGTATATCATAAACAGTTTTGTGTTTACAATACATTTCTATTAAAGAGATCTGTTATAGAAGCTGTTTTCAAAATCAAACAGTAAACAGTTTTCAGTATGGAATGTGTTTCCATTAACAGCTTCTGCATAATGAAAGCATATTTAAAAAAAAAGAAGGCATAAAAGGTGCATTAGCGTGGAAAATTCCAGCAAAAAAATTATAATCTATTTTTGACAACATTTACTTACTGCATTCCTGGCAGAAGCACATGCTACAGTAGTAGTAGGTGAATTGCTGGTTTAGAAAAGCAAAATATTATTCATAATTGCTGTAAAAACATTCTTCTTTCAGAAGACTTCCCAGTGGTGCAGATGCTGGATTAGAGTATGTTGTGCACCACAGCAGTACCCAGAGGCTCAAACCAGGAAAGGGCAAGGTAGTACATCAATACAAATAAGAAAACTTCTTTCCCAAAGGTTTGACCACTTTAAATAAAAGAAAAAGGAGGGAAGGGAGGTGGGAAACAATGAAAGAGAGAGGAAATAGAGTCTCTAAGGTGATATGTCTTATTTAAAATCATAGCACATCCTCAGATATCCACAGTCCTATGCAAGGCCTGTATAGCTCTATAAGATATTCAGTACAGGGAGATTTTGATTAACTAGTTTTCTTATTCTGCATGAGACATTTGAGATGGCAACTGTTGCATTCTCTGCTTGTTCTTCACTAGTACTGGCAATGGTTGTATTGTAAGCCTCTGCATTTAAGGGACCCGATCAAAAAGATTCCACTCAGCCAGTGGGAATTGCCTTCAAATGGACTTCAAGTTCATTTAGGTGCACACAAACCATCTAAACCCAATTGTTTTTACACATATCTAATCTCATTAAAACTGCAATTATTTTTTTAACTTGTAAACAAATGCTAGGCTTTAGGACATTTTTATTGTAGGTTCTTATTCACAAGACTTACCAGAGCAGTTTTTCTGAAACACTCATGATTTTAAAACAAATATATTGCTAGATGTAGCTATTGTGTGTTTTTATAAGGGTTCTCTCATCCCAATAGAAAAAAGCATAAGGCAAAAAAGATGTATTGTAACACCATAAGACGCAGGAATTGATTCAGAGCTCATTTACAGTTTTATAAATTAAAAAAAAATACCATTTAAGTCACTTCTCTAAAATGAGTATGATAAGCCATAAGGAATTAATGTAAAGAATTAATACTTATATCAAGAATGTGATAAATATTTTCCAATTTGCATTTTGTTACTGCATTATAATATTTACACTCTAAGGAGTGTATATTGCATGTTATATTAATACCTTTAAATCAACTTAACGTTTAGTGCAACTCCATTAATGTAATATTATGGTTAAGGAATTTAAATACATAAATGCCAAGAAATTCTAAAGCTGTTTCCCACAACAGCCATAACTCAGTCACAAATAAATCTTAATATAACAGGAGTATTTAAAATATGAAAATTAATTCATTAAAGTAGACTTTTTGGAAGATACAATATCTCTTCACAGTTTGTTTCAATTACTTATAAGCATTTTGCTCTCAGTAGCCAGTCAGAACCAAGCAATCTCAAACGAGTCCTGCTTCAGAGGTCTCATATGACTTCTACAGCAGTGCATCATCATCTGCTCAGTAGAACCACTCTGACTGCTCATCTGTAAACGAAAACAAGGTTTTTCTAGGTAGCGCCAAGGCTGCAATGAGAACTATGCAATCACTTTCAAGTAATACCCACCCCTCACTAAAAGCTGCCCCCTCCTTTATTCTTCCCCAGTCATTCCCTCAAACTACCAAGGAGACAGTCCTGAGCAGCTGGGTACCAGGTTACATCAGTAGTTCTGCCACTTCCAACACCACTGTTAGAGCTGATCAGGTTGAAGCAAACAACATTTTAATTGCTCTGAGGAACGGATGTAGGACAAACAATAAATAACACTGAAGTCTACAGCTTGTTCAACCACTTCCTTTGGCTATCACACCCTATTCACCAACTGTTTTTACCTAGCATTTGTTTAGCTAGAACAGGCATCATTTTTTGCTGTGGTGCCCTCTCTTTCTATTTGGCAAGTAGGACTAAGAACTCTATTCTCTTGCTCAGGGATCAAGCAAAATTAGCCATAATTATCAAGAGAATGATAAAGTGAAATCCACCAACCCTAAAGACCCATTCCTCCTATGTTGCAAAATACTTTTTTCTTTAGAACTCAATTTACAGACAATATTGAAAGTCTTACCACACAGTGCTACATAGAGAAAGATAATTTCATCAACATATTACAGAGCAACATTGGGCCTGTGCCTGTCAACATTTATTAAAATTAAAGAAAGTTTCCTAATTCTGTAAGCTTAGGCACCTACTCTTCTCAGTTTAATATGTGGTCACTATCCCAAATAATTAAGGTCATAAAAATTAATGGAGCACATCCCCAGAAATAAGGACCAAACATAGAATTAGAATCATAGAATTACTCAGGTTGGAAAAGACCTTAAAGATCATCAAGTCCAACCATGACCTAACCAGACTACCCTAACTAACAACCCTCCGCTAAATCATGTCCCTGAGCACCACATCCAAATGGCTTTTGAACACATCCAGGGATGGTGATTCAACCACTTCCCTGGGGAAACTCAGGGAGGGTAGATTTAGGTTAGATATAAGGAAAAAAAATCTGCTACAGTGAACGTGGTGAGGCACTGGAACAGGCTGCCTGCTGTTGTGGTGGATGCCCCATGCCTGGAGACTTTCAAGGCAAGGCCAATAATACAGCTCTGCATGACACAAGAACTAAGGCACTGCAAGGTCTTACCACCCTTGCCAATGAATTGGCAGAGAATTCAGGAATAAATGCTTCTATCTCTGGATGGCTAGAGTCTTGGTTTGGTAAACAGAAAGGAATGATTGTGTTTATATTTACTTCTTTGGTTGTAGTAGCAGGAGCCCTGATGGCCATCACTTGCTGTGTGAGGGGACTGGGACAGCAATTGATCGAGACAGCACTATTGAAGCAAACACCAGTGGAGCTAACACTCCTATTCGGATAAAATGATGGTTTTAGAGGAGATGGGGAATGAAGAAAGGGAAGAAGAGGAAGATGTCTATGAAACTGTACCATAGAAAAGAATTGCAGAAATCAACCATGCATAAAGAAGAAAAGAGGGACAAACTGGGGGAATTGTGGGAATGGAATGTTGTTTCTGCATTAGATATTGAAAAGGGGGAACTGAGCTGAAGAAGTAGAGCACAATGTGTTTGTATTTTGTAACTTGTCCTGAGAAATAGCTGATATGTAAAAGTAGAAACACCCGATATTTCAGAAGCATATTTTAGAAACACAGTTGCTGAATTATGTGATTATTGCAGTTTTGCAACCAAGAATTAGTTTTTAAATGCTGTGAATAGAATGGCTATAGTATTGTGGACTAGAAAGCGCATTGTAAGGCTGTTCAGTTTGGACAAGAGACCCTCAGCAAAAGAAAAACTGACTTAACAACCACCAAGGCAGCCAGGGCCTCCACACAAGGCCGGATTGTCTCACTCTGTGGGCAGGCTGGGATGCAGCAGGCGGGCATTAGGATACTCCCCTCTGTCCTTCTTCCATACTTATCCCTATCCGAGAACGAGATGTCCAGAAATAATGGGACTTATACATCAACTAAGGAAGGCTAAGTGGCCACTCCTCCCACTTTGCAGTACATGAGCATGTAGAAACTTTTAACTGATAAATGATACTCTCATGAAAAATGATTTAAAAGGAGTTGTGAGGAAAGAAAGACTTTAAGAGACCTATAAATATGACTTATGTGGAAGTTCACACCATACATATCAAACTCTGGCTGTTGCTTTTGAGTGCTCAGGGGAAGCCTTTAGAGAAGGTTACAAGAGCTTTAGTATTTCCGAATTGGTAAGGAAAATGATTCCCAGTTATTAAAGACTTCTTCCAGCTTTAAGTACGCATCTGACAGCAGTGTAAAGAGAAAGCAGAACAGTAGGAACTTGTTATAATGAAATGTTTGATAGGTTCACTGGAGCTATGTGAGAGGAAAAAAGTCCAAAAGAAAGTGAAACTTCTTATTAAGAACTGGCTAAAAATATAAGCTATAGGACACAGTAATCTATAGCAGAATTCTGTGGCAATAAATAAATAAAACTACCAATTTAGCAGCAAATTGTATACTGTGAAGTAAAGATAAAGAAGGGCCAGTTAAATAACTGTTATTTAATTAGGTTTATACTTGTAAACAGCCACGAATAAATTATTATAGTAGATACCGTATGCTTGCTAAACAGGAAAAGCAACCTACACATCTAAAATCCTATGATATATTATAATTTGTTACTGATATTGACTCCATGGGATTGCAAGTATGGCAAGATAATTAACAGATAGTTGGTATTTCTTTTACAGGAAGTTATCTCCTTCAACTAAATCTCCAGAAAAACTTCATGGCTCTATACTATCTAATTAACACGTGCATTTAAGATTCCTTTTTTTTTTTTTTAATAACATGCATCATCAGTAGTACGCCTCTTTCTTAAATCATATTAAAAAAATATAATAAACACCCCAATTTAGTTTTTGTCAGGCTTTGTATGTTTGAAATAACTTGGGAGTGCACTTAATACACCCACTGAGCAACTCAAAAGCTAATGTTTTACAAAGTTAGATGTTCAACCTATTAACAGAAAGTGTCATCTTGAATTAAAAAGAAGCCAATAATGTATACTTATTCATAATACTTCTAGGACAAAATTATCTGCATCCAAATTAATGGTGAAAAAAATCAAAGTCACAAATTTAGAAGCAATTCTCAGAGAAAGTGATCTTCCATTCATTTTTAACAATAAAATTTCTACCACTGTTGTTCTGTACACTTCCACTACACAGAGTCCATCTCTATTCATACAGAAACAGTTTGTCACTCTTATCATAGACATTGGTGTGTATATAGACAGATAGACGTACATTCAAGTGTACCTCTGAAAAATTAAAAGCCAAATAAAAACTGAGACAGTAGCCAGAAATTAACCAGGGTAAGTAGTATGACTGCTGCAATTCTTTCTAGGCCTATCTTAAGAAGAGTACCTCCTCCTGAAATGGCTTCAGATTTCTCTTGCATAAGTTTATACAAGAAAACTATTGCTAAAAAGAAAGGTTGTTTATAATTGTAACCCCAGGGTCTTCACTGTATCCATGCTTAGATTCAAGAGTAAATCTAAGAGAGAATATAAATTTGTAGTATGACCACGTTTCTGACTCTAAATTTTGTGAGCAATATCCCTCAAGTGGAATAAATGAACACATAACCAGCTTTAACATTCCTACAAGGACTCAGATTTGGGATTGTTCTCTAGGCCAGTCACACTGAAAGCCAATTGATAGTGGATACATTAATGATCTCCTGAAAATACCCTTGTTCATTAGGAACACTGCTGCTTCATGCAGTTATTTACAATACTTTCAGAAGGCACTTCTTTACCTTGGAAAGATCCAGGATGAGAGGGAATTCCTTTTGAGAGAGTCAGGAATTAATTAGAGTTACTTTATGAATAGAAATGTTATAAAACAAAACTCAGCAGGACTGAAGTTTAATGCCCCAGAAGTGAAAAGCACATGCTTGAGCTATTATGGGAAGATTTGTTGGCATAATTTCTAGGTAGAACCTCAGCCATTATAAGGGTTCTATTTATCATTATCATTTTAGAAACATAAGTGCTTATATTAATGTTTGAATGCACAAATAAGTAAATGATATTATGCTCTTTTTAGACTTACTTGTCATAAATCAATTATTGAAATATTTAGATGAAACATAAAATGTTGATTTACTCTTTTTTCATCATATGAATGTATGCAAATTAATTTTTTCATCTTTTTATATACCATTTTACACATTATTGTATTACTTTGCATTTTTAGGGCTTTATCTTGTTCCATCTGCAGATTCGGTAGTATACTACAATTCTTACTCTATTTAAAGAATGATAGACATATGGTAGCTGTTTTTTTCTTTTGATGTATGTGATCGTGTCTACTAAAATTACCTACTTTAAAAAACCACAAAATTAATCATGAACATTTTAACACAAAAAGTAATTTCCAGACTCCTGACAATAATCCATTTCTTTATTTTTACTGACATAAAAAAACCACATTAGTTCTCTGATATGCAAGAACCACTTTAGAAATAACAACACTTATTAATTTTTAAAGTTAAATAACATAATGTATTGGTGGTCACCTTTTTGGGAGAAGTCAACAGAACAAAACCTGCCTGAACTGGGAATGACACTAATGAGTCTCAGCAGCATGTGTCAATGGAGAATCCCCATCCTACTAAAGCACTTGAACTAGGGCTATGAATGGCAATTTCTTATTTATTTTTAAATAAATAAAGCAATAAATCAATCAATGGCCATCCAGCCACTTTACAACCTTGCAACTGCCTCATGCTTGAGGGATTCTGCTTATGCAGACTGTGAGAACTTTGTACAAAAATAATCATCATCTAGTTTTCCTACGAAAAGGAAGCAGCTTGTCATCTTGATAAAATCCCTTACCATCTTGATAAAAACCCCAGCCACATACAGTCATTTGCATCTGCAGGGAGCAAGAAAAAGCAGAGCTGGTACAGAAGGGGGAGTACAATCAACCTCAACTAGTGTACCACCCCAACAGCCAATGCCTTCTGGAGGCTGCTCCATTCTGCTCTGTAGGAGGGACAGTGCTTCCTGTATGGCTCTATGTCTGTTGTCTAATCACTAGACCACTTACTATTATCATGCATGTAAAATAATGATGATTAAACTGGTTTTGTAGAAACTGGAGGTTTGTATCATTAATGAACACTTCTATACTTTTTTTTGTCTGAAAAAAAGAGAACATAGTCAATAGACGGTCAGATTATGACTCCACAATCACAACAGTGCTTTTGACCATAGAAAAGATTACAAGCTAATGGATTAATTAGTATATGCTCACAAAGCAAAAGGTCCTATGACATTTTTCCTTATTTTCTTGAAATAACAGAGTTAGTTGCTTATAGCCTGTTCAGCATTTGTAATCCACAAATCCTTGTTATGCTTAAGTACTCGGAATATAAATCCAAACTATGCTGATGAGGGCTGACCACTGAGATACCTGCAAAAACTGTCAGATGTGTATGTACTACCAGACTCCTACTACTGCTTACCTAAGTTTGCAGGTCTGACAGCCTTATGCCAAAGCTTCCCACACATGAAGAAACTCCTGTTATAAATAATGCCTTTGCTCCTTGAGAGATACAGAAGGATATTCTGAATAAAGATGTCTGTGAAATCAGCTACAGGAGGACAAGTCCCCCCCATCTCATAGGCTGTAATTCCTGCTGCCTGTCAAAGCACTTGTTATCTAGTATTCTTGGTTTTGACACACTTGGTAGATAGATATTATAGAAAAATGAACATCTTAAGGCTTATGACCATGCCATTCTAGGAACCAAAGTGCAAATTCAGTTCCCAAAATGGTAGGAAGGAGAAAGCCTCCCCCCTTCCAACCTCCAATCAACATGTACATGATCACTAATACTGAAGCGATGCTACAGTTGCCAAGTTGAAATAAATTTTCTTTCTTCTCTGTATGGTCCTATTAACAGTAATGTAGTTTGTAGCAAATGATCTTACTGTCACTCCAGAGAATACGTGTTTTATTGATGAAAAGAATAAGTCATTAGCAGTAATGTCAGTGAAGGTGCATATGTTGGTAGCAGCAGAATGGAAAACACAAATAGAATGTTAAATGTAACAACCAGAAGGAATGCAAAATTAGTCAAGAGCAGAGTTGAAATAAATTTTAAAAGAAAAAAAAGTAAAATTCAGACAATCCAAATATTTACAAGGGGTCCAACCTTGCTAGCTACAGTCAGCTCCCTATTACATGACATGGTAAGGAACTGAAATACTTCGGGTATTGAAAAAAACAAAATTATAGACATGCTGTGACCATATTGCAGGGATCTAAACAGCTCTGTGGAGTCAGCTCAAATCAAGCAAGGCTCATAAGGCACCGTTCAGCTCTGTCCCCAGCTGACCTGCAGAGCCACTCAAATGCCGCTGCTCCCTCCTGCAGGCTTTTACTGCAGAGGTCCTGAGTGAGCTCTCTGAACTGCTGTGGCTCAGTGCCTGAGCTGATGAACTCTCCCTGGAACCAGGTGCTGGGATGCTCAAAGCAACAAAACCAGCTCGGTGAGCCCCATGTCACCATCTGTGGGGTCAGCAGCAGCTGCCCCTGACCCTGCAGCCAGCTGGGGTTAACTGCCTTTAGAGAGTGCACTGCCTTTATGCTGAAGTGCATACTTTAGCCAGTGTGCACCAGTGACAGAGGGAGGCAGAGGACAGATTGGCTCCAAAGTGAAATATTGCTATGTAGGCAGATCATGAGAAAGTTACTGGTAGAATTTCTTTTGCATTCACTGATATTTAAGGATAAGTGTAACTTGAGGCATGTAGCTAATCTCCCGTGTTTAAATTTTTAAATGCTTAAATTAACATCTCTGGGCACACACTAAACCCTACAGGGTTTAGAATTCACTTTGCTAAAAACAAAAATACAAAAAAAAAAAACAATGAAAATCTGTTATGCATATTTAAAAAATGAAGCTCATCAAATCAGCAAATGAAGGGAGACATGCAAACACATTCTGAAAACTTCCAGGTATCCCTTTTGACCACTGAACATAGTTTAGAAGACAAACTTTCATTGGAACTTAACACCATTGTCCAAATTAAAGTAAGAGCAAAACCTGACCTGAGACTAGAGATCTCAGTGGACTGCTCTGCTGGTGAGCAATGGTTGGAGCTAATTAATGTGTACTGAATCCTCTGCAGCTGCCTTCTGGTCAGGAGAGGCTGAGCGAGCTGGAAGCTGTGCCTGAACTCAGACAAGACTTCACACTTTATGGCTGCGTCTACCAGAGAAGAAGTCATTAACAGAAATTAGAGCTGGTCAGGAATTTTCCACTGAAATATATTTTGCAGTAGGAAAGAAAAAATACAAAACAACACAACAGTTGCTGTTAGATCTATTGCCTTTTTTCCTGACCCAAAGGAAAAGCCAGCCTTTTCATCTTCACAATCTCTTTGGTCTGGCAGGACATGATATTAACTGATGTTCACACCAGTGTATTAGGGGTAGAACTGAAGAACACATTTTAAAGCCTGCCATTTCATAAACTAATCCATGTTCGTCATATATTCTTCTAAAGCTATAAAGCATGTTTTATAGTGTATTTTATACTATTTATTAGAATATAATTCACTTCTGTGTATATTATATCTACATTAATAACATCAGGGTTGCAGTGATCTTATAAATATCTTTATATTACATGAGGTCAGAGAACTCCAGCCTCATAGCTGGTTTAGAAAAACATCCCCATCTCCCAGTATAAGCATATTCCAAATCAATTCCAAACATCACAACAAACAGAATAACTACAAACAAACAAAATCAAACAAACCACTGCAGTGCCATCATTCTGCTCTGTGCTGTTGCACTCACTCCCAACCCAGATGCACACTGACCACCTCACAGCCCTATGTCAAAACGTGCATTCTGGGCAATTCCATTAGACCTATCTTGACAGTAGGAATGAAGCCTATATACAAACTAGATGCAAGAGGTGCTGCATAGCCACCACCTCTGGGATTCAATTCCTTTTCTAGATGCACAGCTAAAAAATCCTAACTAGCTGATTGATCTCATGCCTTCCAATAGTCTATTTTTAACTCATATTCGCCTCCAGAAAGGATTTGTTTTGTTAGTTGGTTATGGGTTTGCTTGTTTTTTCCTTCTAGAAAATTCTACATTTTGGTGTTGGAATGATGTTTGCTTCCTTCACCGTTATTTCATGAACTAGCAAATTACTTCAAGTTGTTTTCCCATGTCCCGAAAAAAAAAAAAACCACCTTTCCACTTTTATTGCACTCTGTACCCCACAACCTTGTTGATCCAACTTTCCCTTTAAAGAAATTACCTATGTGAGTCCACACAGGTTTCATCTATAGAGATGCAGTATAGAAAACCAGGGAAGTAGAAAGATTCCATCAGATTTATGAACTATAGCACAGTAGACTAGATCTTTACCACAGAAAGCACAATTTTATATTTAATTCAGAAAACATTTCACTAAGCTATAACTATTTTTTCCCCCCCCATGTGCTTTTACATGAGAAATTTCAAGATCAGATCATTAGTCAGATATGGGGGAAAAACGTTAGAATGCCAGTTTCTCACTTAATGGAAATCCTAAATTTCTCTCTGCTCTCATCAAGATCATTTAGTACATAATACAGAAGTCTCAGGTCTTTAAAGCAAACAGTTCTTGCTTGAGGAAAATATTTGGGAATGATTAAGCAATACAACAGACATTCAACCAGACTGAATAACTGTGTTCCTATTATTTAATGCTCATATTTAGCAAGTTTCAGGATTTAGTTTGGTTCCATTTTGAACACACGTAAGTTCCACTGCATGAACATTGGTTCCTTTCTGCATTCACTCAAGATTTTCAGAAACAAAGATTGTACTACTTTTTAGTTACTACGTAAAATTGCAGAAATCAGAAACCAGTAATCCAGACAAATTAGGCAGCACAGATTTAATGAGAAGCTACCTGTGGTTAGGCATAAACTAACAACTACAATTATTTTTTAATTACTTACCACGTCTAGCACTGTAGATCTAAAGATCTTTGAGTGCTGTTAATTCCCCTAGAGCATTAGAGACCCAGGAAAACCTTTGCTAAATAACTGAGATTCAACAAACAAACACACATTATAGCAGTTTTCAGTCTTATCTCAGAAAATATTTTCAGAGCTCTAAGATTCTGGAAACGATTTTAATGCCTTTCTGTCTTCTGAATGCCTCCATGTTTTTGTAGCATACTGGTCAGTGCATGCACGTAGCAGCTGACACTGAACTCACAATCAGATTTACTACTGAACTAACACTGAAGGAGAGATAGCTTCGGGCACCTGAGTCAGAGAGAGGCATGCTACCTCCACCTAAATTCAGTACCTGTAGGTGTCTAGACTAAGCAACTGAAGTGCCTACAGCACATGTGTAATCAAGCCAGTTATTATTAAAGACAACTCACAAGTGTTTCTGTTTAGATTTAATAAACAAGGAAGAGGGGGTAGGGGTGGCCATTACATGGGGAGAGTTAAGCTCAGGAACATTTTGAGAAGGAAAACAACACAAATTTGAAGTCCTTCACTTGGAAACTGAGGGAGGCAGTTTTGTTCAGGTGCCAAAGTCATGGTCAGAGCGTACACCTGTTTGTATTGGATCAAGCCACGTGGCAGATGCTGGGATTATAGCATCCACTCAACTGATGTTGAATTAGTAATGAGACTAAAATTTAGCAGAAAAATGATGCCTATTAATGTCAGAACATGTTGATCTTTAAGGACACTGAATATAAACCAAGGCTGTTCATGAAATATGCAGGTAACAGTCCTGTCTCATAAGCCTTCACAAAACACTGGAAAAAAAAAGATGATGTAGGTATCTAGGGCTGGACTGGCTAAGAGTAGGAGGGCTGGTGAGATAGCAGCATCAGTAAGCTCTTTCCCTGGCTAGAGGGGTGAATGGAATATTGATAATTGTAACTAATGGCATGAGGTTTGCTCATGAGAAACTGCAGTAAAAAGATGTTGTGGATTTTGTTTGCATGGTTGCTTTTTTTGTTGTTATTGTTGCTTTGTTTTTGGTGGGTTGATTATTTTTTCGGGTGTATAAAGGGGGAGCTAGGAAGGAAGGGGTACATAATCCTGTCTGTTAATAACCTCTGTTGGAAGAGACCTAAAAGGATCAATGAGCCCACATCCTGGCTCCAAACAAGACCATATAGTATTCAAACCAGATACCTTTAAGAGTTGTCCAAACTCTTTCAGAACTCCAGCAAGCTTAATTTTTTTGTGATTGAAGTGGAGAAAAATAAGTTTCTTGAAAATCAGGGTTAAAGCTGGACACAATAGATATGAGACAGGAAGCATGATACGAGACAATTGCTGCTGCCAGCATTACCTACTTGCTACAAGAAGATATTAGTACATTCCTCGCACATGTGTAATTGCTTATAAAAGGCATATATACAAATTTCAAGATACCCAAATATACCTGGATGCTTAAATCCTTAAGGATGAATATAGGCACTAAATATAAGATGGATAGGACTAGATTTTATGATTCAAATCACACTGTCCTTTTCTCCTACATGTGATGATACAAACTTGAAAGATTGCCTACAATATAAACCTATATAATATGTATAAAGTGTAATTCTATATGTATGAAGTGGACATTTCTAATATGAAATTTTTCTAATATGAAATTTGTTACAAAAAAGAATATTTTGATATTTCATCAGTATATATTCAAAAGCGTACTCATGAGTGATATCTGAAATGAATGTGTACTGAACATCTGCACTACAAAAATAGTAAGAGATAATGTGAGGGATTTTGTGATTAAAGGAGACCCTGACCATGTTTGTTAGGATTATACTCTAGCCAGCACCACTCATTCCCTGAGAGAGCTCATCTCTTCCACTCTGCCTGTAGAGCTATTATGAGCAAATACCTGGAAATCAGTACTTTAATGTTCTATGCAATGTAAGACCACAAGCATTTCAGCTTATAGCTGTCAGTAAATATAGAATACAGCTCTGTGTTTACAGGTCTAAATCCGATTGTCTCCATAGGCTATACCAACTGCACTCCTCTATATACCAGTAGTAGTAAGAAGGTTGTTCATTCCCCCCCCCCCCCCCCCCCCCCATCTCTAGCTTTCAACTTATTCATTTGTTTTGCTTTGTTCCCCCCCACCCCCCCCATTTCATTATTTTGTTGATACAAGACTACACAGACTACACTATATTTCAGTATATATTTCTTCATACTTAATATTAACTCTGGTAGTTTTCCTAATGAAAAAAGTCCATAAACCTTCAGTGACCATATGCTATTGCATATGTTCAGTGCAAACTGCAGATGTAACACTTGTAGAATGTCATCCTTTAACTGAACTGGATGTTAATCCGCGAATTGAACAAGTGAAGAACCTCTCAAACTGTCATGCCTGCAAGCAACAGAACAAATGCTCTGTCATGTATGCCCTTATGAAAGTTCACCAGCATCCCAGTGGCAATATCTGAGGTAGATTCTTTCTTAAATCCAGATATTTTGACTTTTAGAACAAAAGCTAGAAATTCCAGATATGTCAAAATTATTCTACCATAGTGATAATTTTGATTGAATGAGCAGAATTTACTACCAAACACTACTTGAAAGTCTCATTATGAAAAATAAATTTAAAACAGAGAAGTCTTCCAACAATTTTAATCCAGTGTCTCTTACATACATGATAACATTTCTGGTTGTAGAAAGCAGTCCAGATCAGGCTATAGCCTTCTTCACAATGTATTTATCAAGAATCATGATATTCCTGTTAATGTCTTTATACTAAAATAGGTACGAGACTACAAATCTAGTAATCTAGAATAAAAGTGCTCTTTTCATTCTTCTTAGTTTCCAAAACATTTTTAAAATAATTTTGAAACATCTTTTGAGAAAAAAAGAATGTAGTGAAACTTCAAAAAAAAAGTCATGAAAGGAGAGATCTGGTACAACTAGAGCAAAAACAATCCTTCTACTGAAATGCTCGTGGAAGATTCAAGGCAGAACCCATATTCAACTAACAAGCAAGCAAGAAGCCATGAAAGCAATTGAAACAGTGTTTTACTGAAGGTATATTTGTCCATCTCCTTTGACACTCTTAGGGTTTCCCTTAAGTTTGAATTCTAGAAATGCATCTAGAAATACAGTAAAGGTACCACTCAGAGTAGTACAAAATGATGATGGAGCCTGAAACAACAGATTTCAGAAGATGAACACTTTACCTCAATACCACCTTGTGATATTGTTAATTGCCAGCATTTTCCATTATATTTAAGTGCACAAAGACTATCTCCTCCCACTTAATTCCTAAGCAGGTATTTAACTCCTTCCCTCTCTTTACATTTAATTAGCTTTGACTTTAACACTAAAGCCACACTGATTACTATCATATGTCCCAGGCAAATAGAAGCTCTTAGGTACTATGTGATATGGATTTTAAGAAGAAAACAAAACAAACAAAACAACCCAAAACATAGCCCACACTTGCACTGAAACATGGGACAAGTTATAAGGAGGTATCTCAACAACAGTGTGTTATGATCCGTGAAGCTTATTTATCTTGGTCTTAAATGGGTATAACTCAGCAGAATCTGAATGCTTGAAAGCACTTAACAGTCTTGCAATATGTGGTGTGCTAATTTACAGTTTAAAAGTTTTGTTAAAATGACAGATATTTTTAGGTGTCCATTATAAAAATACTAGCTCAGCAAAGATCAGGGTTGATAGCATGTATTTTGCTTAATCATTCCACAGTTCTTCCCACTTACCATAAGTGACGACTAGCTTTGTCTTTTTCTACATGATGCAATAGCATTCCGAGCAATTTTTACTGCCACTTACCACCTCCCAACTAGTTTTGCACAGATTAATTCTTCCTCAGTGAAACATGTGTGTTTGGGGGAGGGGAAGCATGTATGAGATCTATAATCCTATGTCTTTATACTTGCACAAAGCTTGGTATAATGTTAATCCTTGAGTTTTTTTAAATACTAATAACCTTTAAGTACTGCCATGGATTCAATTTTAGACTCCTTTTGGAATATGTTTTGCAGTGTAATCAAAATAAGTTATTTTAGAGTTAACAATTACATTCAAAGATTGTTTTGTTTGTTGAATGAAAATTACGCAGTTTCTATTTGAAATCCTACATTTATACTTTCAGTAAATACAGTTCTTTTAAATGCATTTTTTCCATTTTCCTTAGCTGTATTAAGAAATCAGTGATAAATTCACATGAAACAGAAAACATACGTTGAAATAAAACCCTGAAATAATTTAAGACACATATTATTATTAGTACAAATAATTTGACAAATGCTTCAGCCATTATTCCGCTCGTGGGTATTAGATAAAGATCAGATGTTTATCTATTGAAAATAATTATTTGAGAGAAATAAGTGAGAACTACAACAGTTTGTACTAGTTGGTGAACTGACTTAGGTCCTCAGTAATGTTTGATCATAAAACTTACTTTTATGTATTGCGTGGCTGATTATCTACACTACAAAATTTCATTATGTTTCCTTGAGTTGTCTCTTTAATTAAAAAAAACATTGAAACATAAGAATAAACAGTTATATTATCCAACATTAATGAACTGGTCCTCTGGAGAGATTTTTTGAGAATAAGAAATTATTTTTAAACTTATCTTTTGTGCAATAAAAAAAACACAGACTAGCTAGTTAGTGTTTTTGTTTTGTGGGTATTTTTTTAAATTATCCATAAGTTTTCCATGACATTTGTCATTTATACAGATAATGTAAATGTAAAATTTAATATTTTTGTACAATGTTATATCTGCATATCACTTTAAAGCACTGCCTCAGAATGAAATAAATCAGCATGTTTAGAGGAGCTGAGTGAAGCTTGTGCAACCACAGGCAAATGCAAGTACCCAGCAAAAGATGCACAACTGCAGGTTAAGCACGATATAACTACCATAACATGCTCCTGCACATAGCATCCCAGCTCACAGTACCCTGCATTATCTTACATAATGAGATTGTTTACCCCAGAACCTATTATTGTCATAAAGTCTGCTCTAGAGTTTGTCATTACTTTAAATCACTTCTGGAATATTTGGTCTAATTATAAGTTAGAAGGGCAAAGAACAAAGGAAATTGAAACACACAGCTAGATTTAAGACAGATTAACCTAAAATACATAGTGCCAAGTTTAAAAGCCTACCAGACATTATTCAAATGTCTACCCTGATAACTATTTAATTTTAGCAAAGACAGTGCAAATCCATTAATATCATAGTTACATAACCATTCCACACCCACTGCATCTCTAGAAGCCCCAGTTCTTCCCTAACTGTGCTTTTTTTCCCCACAACAGAATCTAACAGAAAATATTTTCAAAGCTCATCTGCACTATAGCCAAGGACTGACACTAAATCACTTAGAGGAGGAATATTTGAGCAATCCTTCTATGGTTATAAAATAGCTATGGACAGGCAATACTTAGTGTCCTCACACTTCCAAGTATGGCTGTAAGCACGTCTCCCACAAAAGGACTTTTGCAGGAATGCAGTGATAAAACACATTCATTATCAAGTGTTTAAAGAAAATATAATCAAACTGTAGAGATTATTCCCCCATGACCGCATCATTATCTTTTTTTCCCCTCAAAATCATGTTTTGGAAGCATCCCAAAGATCTTTTTCTCTTCACTGGAGAAACCTTCCATTATTTCATTCTACATTTTTCACAGTTATTTTTTTCTCCCCACCCCCTGCCTCCATCTACTTTAAAGTTACACCTTTGAGAATTCATATTGTGGTTTTGATATATTTGGCTTAGTCTTCTAAGTTATATTGAATTTAATCATGGGGTCACTTGGGCCAAGTAGCTCTGCTGTTTCTAATCTACTAACTGCACATTTCTGCTGAAATTGGAGGGGACAAGTCCTATTAGGATTTTGACACCATAGGTCAAGAAGTCTTTATTTCTTCTATAATTTTATTTTTCATTGAGCCATGTTTTCAGTTTTCCCAGTTCATACTGGGAAATTGAAATCACCCATCACTATAGCCTGATTGTTTTCTTATTTTCCTCATGTTGTTCTGAGGGCAGTTGCTCTCTTTCCTCTCCTGCCTCCTTGTTCCAGAAGTAATCTGTGTCCTTTTACCTTATCAGGTCTACAGCTAGGATGTATGTACATGTAACACAAATTGTTACTTTAGAAGAAAATACAGCTTTGAAAGTAGTAAAGCAATTCAGCAGATTTCTCAAATATTCCTCACCTAACTCTACATTTAATAAGTTTTAACCTCCTTTCCAAACTCTTCAAGGACATAAAGAAGGACCAGTTAGAAGGAGAGAAGTGAGAGAAAATGGGGGGCCCCTCCTTTTTTTTGAAAGCTGTACTGCTATGCTGAATTTGAGTAATTAGATCTCACTGACACTGAATGAACAAGCCTTCTTCTTGCATCTGTATCTGCTAGTTCTTTCAAACCCCTGCTTGTGTAGCCCCACAGGGAGTTGCACCATGAAGCATAGCCAAGCAAGGAAGGAGAAGTGATCCCAAACTGTGATAAGAGACTTGTAGACAGTATATTGTTTATGCAGTATGTTGCAGAGGGGTGTCAGCTATTATGTCCACGTTTGTCTTACACAGAGTTCTGTGAGCCCATGCTCACCTGTTTATTTACACACACCTACTGCATGTGTATATAAACAGTAATGCTCTCTAGTGTGAACATAAACATGATTTATTTACTGTTACAATTTAAGATGTAGAAACTGCAAAATGATCAAATAAAACATTACATTTGACTTCATTCAACAATAGAAAGGAAAACCAAGAGCAGAGGGTGAAGCTGTATTTGATCAGACCTTGTTTTGTCCTTATCTTGTTTTGCTGTGCCTGGAGATATTGCAAGTTCACTTACAGCCTCACATACAGTTTTGCTGCTACTCTGATTAAATGCTATATGATATCCAGTCTTTGTGGCTAAATGCCCATATGGTTCTATATTCACTTCCCAAGAAGTGAATCTCTTCAAAGCAGAGAAAGGAAAATATTTTTACTATAGAACATAATATTAAGTGAATAACAGGATATCACTATTATAAGTAAAGCTATATTTTATATATCACTATTATAAATAAAGTAGTATCATCTCTCCTTACAAGTGCACTAATCAGTGTAAGGAAACATTTGTCTTCCGGCAAAAGAAACAGCTTCTGACAGAGATGGCTAAATAATAAACATCTTTGTATATCAGTTGATTAAAAAAAAAAAAAAGACAGCAAACAAGCACACAAATCAAGAGGCACTGGCCATGTTGGGCAATGAAGTTCTTCTATATGTAGTTCCTTCCTTTTTTTAGCTTGTACTGGTGCTACATACTTCAATTCTTCAGAATGAGTTCAAAAGCATTATCACCCCTTTTAGCCATAGAACAACAATTATTTAATGACTACACCCTTAGACATTTCCCATACTATTATGTGCTAGTAGGGATATCAGAAGTGGTAATTCTTATTTCGGAGGGGTATAACAATACTAAAAATGACAAAAAAAAAATTTAAATCTTCCAGAGAAAAGAATATGAAGATGGTTACTGCTAACTGAAGAAACGATCAGAGAAACAATATTGAAACACCTATATCTTCTCATTTTCAGACCATGCTTCCATTTGTCAGTCTAAAAATTGAGAATATCCATTAAAAAGCATTACAATTCCTTCCTTCCGTATGCATAGGAAAAGTATCATCCTCACTTCTCTTATACAGAAGCAGTGTTTACAACAACCTAGCCTTGAGCTTAAAAATAAAATAAAAAAATAAAAAACACTAAATAAAAAAATAAAAAACATTTTTGGCTTCATAACACAAGTCATACATCACTTAAAAAGAAAATATATCAGTGTATATCATACAAAAGTTCAAGTTCAAAACAGCAATTTCTAGTTTTAATCATTAAACCCATCTGCTAAAGCAAATCAGTAGAAAGTTAGAGGTGTCAACAAACCCACACACACAAAAGAAAGACATCCACTGTCTGAAATAATATTTTTATTGCCTGCCTTAAAAAACATAATATAAATATTTTTGATATTTTACAATATTTTAGCATTAGAGCTGATGGATTATATCTATATAAATAAGTATTCTAAAATATACAATAAATATCTGTAGTTATCTTGATTTTTTGTTAAAACAAGTTAAAAAGGGAAAAAGATAAGCTTGGCAGGACTGTGTAAGATTAGACACTAAAACTCTCTTCCCACTGTCATATTTAGTTTTCTGAACAAATTTAACTAATTTGCTCAGACACACTACTTTCCAGTAAAGATAATGAAAAAACTTGAAACTGCACTCATTATTGCAAATATTCTATCCTCTAAATGCAATGACCAAAAAAAAAAAAAAAAAAAAAGGAACAAAAACATAGTTGCTCTATTGCACACTTCCAGCTTGATCAAGCTATTATTTCAGGCCACAGCTTAAACTAGAACTGCTCATATTCTTCTAAATTAATATTTTAAGTGATACTATGTAACTGGTATTGCCACAAACAAAACAAACAAGAAATCTGTAAGCTTAAAATCTGAATCCTGTAGCCAAAACCAAATAAAATAAGAAACAGTACAATGAGATAGAATTTGTTCACATGAATTTGACCCCTGGAAGACACAACAAAACCAGATACATCATTTATCACAGATTATATTTTTTTTCCAACTTTCTTTTCACTCTGTTCCAAGCATAAAACAAGTTAGAAAGACTATTAGTATTGATTTGAACGCGTACCTTACTTCACATTACAAACCTCTGAAAATTCAGTTAGGGACTAGGTGCTCAGCAAACTGAAACTGTCCTACCACACACCACTACTACAAGAGTCACCTTTCTGCTTTCTTTTATCAGTATACCTCATCACAAATAAAGCAACAGAAACCAGCTTGTTGTTGACTATACCACCAGTCAAAGAAGAACATAGAATTTCAGATGTTTTTTTCTTGTGTCTTTTTTCATCTTTTTATGTACACACACACACTTCTTCCCATTAAGTCTGCATAACTTCTGCATCCCACACAGAACAGCCACTACTCGGAAGGGACCTATAACAACTGGGTGGGCTGGGCTTTTTACAGCCCAGGTATTTTAAATCACCCCCTGTTTCCTGAAGCGCCATCTACAAGGACTGGAATTAATAATTCTTTCTCTGGTTACTGTGTAGTAGAAACCCAAACCCACCACTCCTTCTGAAAAACTGAAGAGATAGTGATTAAACAAAAGACTATACCTAATGCCTTAGGGTTTTAATGTTTAAATGGACAGGCAAGTATAGCAATCGATACCCAAAAACAGCGGGCTAGAAATTCAGCTGTGATGCTTCCACTCAACAATACAGTAATTTTCATTTTCTGGGAGAAACTAGTCTTCCAGTGTGGCTACTACACAATAAATCTTAGATATGTGTTTTCTACCAATAGATAGACTGATCTCCTGCTGCTTTTCAACACAATAATTTTGTTAATAGTGATTTTTTATTTTTTATTTTTTCCAAATAGAAAACAAGTGTATAGCTTGTGAAATGGTTTAGATAAACAGTCTAGAGACACCTAGCAGGTAAACCATTCAGTCAGAACAGGGCTTTTTGCCATGAACATCACATTTCTGAAGTTGCATGGATTATTTACATTACAGCTGGAAAGATCATTATGGTGAAAATAAAAAAAAAGAAACAAACAGGAAAGGAATGCTCACCTGTATCTAAAGATCTAAGTTCACAGGAAAAACTCCAGAGAGGAGGGATCTCCAGAAAGAAAACCTTCCCTAGTGGCAGTCAGCCTTTAAATGGGATCTAGGAGAGCAGCCAGGCTCCACCGCCTTCACCTGTGCTCCCATGGCTGACTCAGTTTATGCCTCAGGTGATCAATCAGTGGTTCAGATTGTGACTCAACTGTTCGCATACAATTTGTAAAGTAATAGCTTCTCCTTCATCCTCATTCATCCTGTAATTCTTAATATGTGATGAGAAGTTGACAAGCCTAAATCATAAGTAACATAATGTTTGCCTTGATGCAATCAATGTTAGAAAAATATATTTCAAGCATCTAACTAGAAGTTGTCATTTTCCAGTTTTACTTTCTAATTGTAACTCAGTGTAAACTGAATACAGATTGCTTACACAGAATGCTTAGCAACAGTGCTGCAATTATCTTTGTCAAACTTTTGGCAAGTTTAGATATTTTATCTCAGAATTATGAGTGGTAAACGCAAGTCCTGCAGAATAGTTGTTGTATGTATATTGACATAGATTTTTGCTTTATAAGTCCAAAAGGTACGTCAAGGATTTCAAAAGTATAGTGCAATTTGGTATTGTAAAAGCTCTATGCTATCCTCTACTGTCATTAGAAAAATATCAATTCAATTTAAGTAGCAAAATGTGTTTAAACAGGTGTAATCCATTCTGGATGCCAGAGTGTAGACCATACATTCCATGCTGTTGCTAAACATGGCTAGCACCTGAACACTAATAAGGTGCTAATTAAGAACTGCCATTTTAAGTCTATCATGCTTTTACATCTGAACTTACCATATGCTCCAGATCAGATTTCCTACTGTGGAAAAATTGAGATGGCTCAAGCTGTTGATATGTAATAAACCATTGCCATTCAGTATCTTCTCTTAAAAGTGCCTTCCCTTCTGTAACTGTACGTGTAGGCATTTGATAAGATTACCATATGTTTCTGTATCTATCTTGGGTATGTTACATCTGCACAAGAAAAAGTCTCTGGAAAATTATGGTGCAGTGCTAGAGAACCATCCATGATTAATGCCATGAATTGTGGACCAGTCAGCTCGTTGGAGTACGAGTATTTATGTTCTTCCTAGTAAAACCTACTAATGACAGAGATCAAATCGGTGATGTAGAATTAATAAAATAAATTAAAATAAAAAAGAGTTGGTCCCAGGCTAAGCCTGAAAAAAATAGCAGAAATAACTCTCCTCCATCGGCACTGTCCCTTATCTAGATGCTGTGGTTTGATACGACAGCAATGGTAAGAAATACAAATTTGATTCTAATTGTATAGAGAAGAGATGCACAAAACTGTAAAATATTCAGTGAAAGCATCAGTCAGAAATCACTTCTGTTTTTGACGTCCATTTTCTTAACATCCTTCTGAAGCAATGGATATAAAAGTTACATTTTATTTGAGATGTACTACATACTGAAAATATTAAGTCTTCTTCTAGACTTTGCTGATCTTTGGAATGAAGGCAAATCGTATAAAAATGATATGTAATGTAAACCAAACTAAGTTTCATCTCAGGAAGAAAATGTGAAATTTCATTCAGTGATTGTTCCTCAAAACAAGTAAAACTTTAACTTGTATCCATGTCTTTTCATATTCATATGAATATTTTTACCATTAGCTTTCTAATTACTAATATAAATAAAAGCTCAACTACATGGTACAACAGTAGCTTCTTGATAATCATATATAATATCATTATTGATATTCCAGGAGTCGAACAGCATTTGTACCTTGTTTCCCAGAGGTGACCAAGCAACTGCATTCCTGATAAAAGTACCTATTTTTTAATAATAGATATTTGCAAGGATGTTGTCTGTTGCAACATGATTAAAAAAAATTTAAAATTATATTTCAGTATCAATTTCTTACCATGTCCAGACAACAAAGACAGAAAGTAAGCCAGCCTGGCAATGTGCTTGTCACTTTTTAGTCCTACATTTTTACATAGCATACATAAGCCAAAAGCAGTCTTTCATGTTTCAGTACACTGGCAGTTTTCAAAGTATGCTCTTCAGAACACATGTATGGTATACAGAGCTGAAAATGAGAGGACAATTTTAATTTACAAACAAAACAAAAAACATAGAGTTCAGTTAAATAGACAATTCTGTGACAGACAATAGCTTGCTAAAACTAAGCCATTATACTATATCAAAGCCTAGAGTTGTTGAAAACTGAATTTAATTCAGATGTTTGCAACACAATAAAATGCATATGATGAATAACATCAACAGGAATGCATATTGTATGGGCAATTGAGAGCTGACTTTATCTGGATTTGTTAATTCACTCTGAACATTCAGTGTTCAGCATACATTAGGATTTTTCTTTTCTCATGCATTGATGTGACCTACTGACAACGTTACATTGGGTCACAAAAATACAGTCTTGCTCCTGCAACTCTTAGTCATACGAATTGTCCTTGGGCACAAATGTAAGTAGATCCATTAGGAGAAAGAAAA
Organism: Phasianus colchicus; assembly: GCF_987193195.1. Taxonomy (NCBI): domain Eukaryota; kingdom Metazoa; phylum Chordata; class Aves; order Galliformes; family Phasianidae; genus Phasianus; species Phasianus colchicus. The sequence goes on along the minus strand of NC_143439.1, from coordinate 13,988,999 downwards.
AGAAAAAAAGATTTACATGGGTAAGGAGCACGCAGTCAGTCCCCTAGGGAACATTTAAGGTCTTCTTAGAGCTGTATGAAATTCAGCTTGCTCTTATTTGTCAACAGCTTCATGTACAGTATCTAGACAAGAATTCTGTCTGCCAAATTTGGAAAAAAAAACAGATCAGATCTGCTTGTTTATCTACTAGGAATTTGAAACCCGCAATTTGAAAAAGGTAGTACTAGCCACAGATATTCACAGGCTTCATTCCAGTAGAGGTAAAGCTGCTAGAGCACTACAGGACAGCTGCAAGACCAACTTAACTGTTTATGCAACACTGTCATCCTTAACTGATTGCTCCTCTAGCTGTGGGTGGGAGCATCAGTTTGCTATCAAGCCTGTAGGTGGAAGAGCATGTAATTGCACAGCCCCCAAAGCAGTCTGGCTGAAAGATAGTGACTTAGAAAATCATAATATCCCTCCCAGTCTCTCCATTGTACCAGACAGAAATAAACTGACAAATATCTGCACCTGGGGTGATGTATGAGCCAAGAAACATCAATGTCATTATGCCATCAGGTATATTAGTGAATTATGCTTCTGCTCATTCTTCATCTTCATCCATCTCTTAACACTTGTCTGCACAAAATGGATTCTTATTTGGTCCCCAGAGCTCTCTCATCCCCATGTACAGAAAGAGTGATAACTCCTGAGCTTAAAAGAATAGAGTGGCTTACTCCTCTCTATAACTTTAACCCAGGATGCAGAAAGGGTCTTACATCTAGCAAGGCACAGCCAACTGTTAATGAAGAACAATGGGCATTTCTATGCAACCATTCCAAAGCACCTCATATTTTCCCACCTTCTTACCCAAAAATAGTTTTCACAAAAGATAAAATCTTGAAAAATTCAGTATTGTTACAGACAAGAATCCTTGCTAATGGAGACCAAAAAGATGTCCAAGCAAGCAGCATTTAAAATAACCCATGGCATAGAAGAAAAGTGGAATCTCAAAATCATAGAATCAGAGAATCATTAAGGCTAGAGAAGAAAAGACTATCATCTAGTCCAACTGTTGACACATCACCATCACCCCCACTATACCAGGTATCTCAGTGCCTTATCTACCCTTCTCTTGAACACCTCCTGGGATGATGCCTCCATCACTTCTTTGAACAACCTGTTGCAATGCCTCATCATTGTTTCAGATAATATATTTTTCCTAATATCCAACCTGAATCTCTCCTGGTGCAACTTGAGGCCATTTCCTCTTGTACCCAAGAGAAGAGGCTGAACCACACCTCCCCCAACCTCCTTTCAGGTCATTTCAGGACACACTCCAGGTCCTCAAATTCTTTCTTGTAATAAGAGGCACAAATTGAACAGAGTATTCACCAGGGCCATGGACAGAGGGCGATCACCTCCCTTTTCCTGTTGGTTACACTACTTCTGATACAAGCCAGGATGCTGCTGGTCTTCTTGGCCACCTGGGTGCACTGCTAGCTCATGTTCAGCTGGGCTGTCAACTAATATACTCAGGTTCTTCTCCTCTCTGCAGCCTTCCAGCCACTCTGCCAAAAGCCTGTAGCGTTGCCTAGGGTTGTTGTGGCCAAAGTGCAGGACAAGGCACTTGGTCTTGTAGAAACTCATACAACTGTCTTCAGCACATCAACCCAGCTTGTCTAGATCCCTCTGCAGGGCCTTCATACCCTCAAGAAAATCACCTCTCCCAGCTTGATGTCATCTGCAAATTTACTCAGGGTGCACTCAATACTCTCACTCAGCTCATCAGCAAAGATACTAAACAGGACAAGTCCTAGTATCACTCCCTCAGGAATACCAGTCACCAGCTGGATTTAACTCCATTCACCACCAATCTCTGGGCTCAGCCCTCCAGCCAATTTTTGCCCAAAGAGTATACTTGAAGCTACGTTTGATTGTAACTGGAAATGTCATGGGTGTGTAAGTCCAATTTTCAGATTAGGCAGAGGATGCTATATTTTCAATGCTAAAATATATGATAGAATTGTTTGTAAATGAATAAACATAAACAATATCAATAACAATCCTGATCATGATCTGCATTCTTGATTCACCAAGGAAATAAAGAGAAGCCATCCCTCCCACAGACAATATTAAGCACCTCTAAACCCCTTACAGATCTCAGGTATTATGTTGCAGGCAGCTAGCATAGTACAAAAAAAAAAATCACAAAAAATCCAAGATAGCTACACTGATCTCTTAAGTGCTTCCTTCCTCTATGATAAAACAGACCTGAAATGCTTATCTTCAGTCAGTGTACCCCTCTCAGGACTGCGCTGCGGGCTGTTGCTGGCCAACAATCCCAAATCCAGAGCCATGAAAGGAATATGACCACACAAGAATGCTGCTGTCCCTAGGAGCCCCACGGCGGACACCCACTGATCCGTGCCCATGTCGCTCGCACCCAGAAAAGCAGCCTCCTCTCAGCTCACAGAAATATCTCTCAGCAGCTGACAAATTTGTGCTAGCAGACCAAAATAACTCTGCAGGAAAAGTTTACGAGCACTTGCTAGTTGCTCTTTCCAAAATTATCCAGAGTATACACCTTTCACATATCCTTGGGCCCATCCATAACTGAAGTTTTCCGAAACACTGCAGTGTGGAGAAGAGATTAAATTTAACTCTGTTAGAAAAATGCCTGGAGCTGGCATAAGAAAGGATTGGTGATTTTATGCATAAGACATGGGGCAAGGTCTGAGAAGGACAGAGTCTCTCGACGAGAGAGAGTTCAAACTTTGCACCCCAATTTAACACCTTTGTAAAATAGATCCATCGGGTCTGTTTTTTGCTCTCCCTGTTAATATCACAGATTCCTCAGCAATGTACAGCAGCTAAAAGGACTCAGACTACAGTTTATTTGACAAAACTAGATATTTATTATACTGCATGAAGGTGAAACTATAATTTTCTTCTGTGTACATAGGATCACAAGAGCACCTCCTGATTTCGGTCTGACCATTTACTTCCTATGAAACAGAATCACTTTGACTCATCTGAGTATGAACATTCCTGTTTGGATGAAATTTGATCTTATACAATACTTGTGTGTGTGTGTATATATATATATATATATATTTTTTTTTTTTTTTAAGAAAAATAAGACTTCATGGTCTTCCAATGCCCAAGGAAATAAGACATTCAGAAAAATAGTATTTTGGATAACAGAATAACTTTCAGAGATAACTGAATATTTTAGGGGCATGAGAAAAATGGAAAAACCATGAATGCTATATGACGTTTGAGATGAAATTTGGATAGCATGTTGAGGGACTAGAGAACTAGAAGAGTAATATAAAATAAGCTATGCTTTGAAATCTCATAGACTGATGCACAAAATATTTCCTCTCCTTATTGGGTTAAAATTTATCCACTGTCTAAATTAAACCTGGGCATATTCGAACACTTGGTCAAACTCATACATTCATGCTCAACTACCTAAGTATTTCAAGCAGCATAAAGACATCTGAGAGGGTGTACAGAGAAGGAAGGGGAAGGCAAGGGAGGACTGAGGGATGCCCATGCACAGCCAAGTCTGACCTTTCACTCTTTTTGCCGGAAAAGCTTTCTCATCTCTTGTTACCACTCTACATTTCTGCTCTAGTGAGGAGAGGAATTGTTTTCTGCAGTTAACCAGTTATTTGTGGAATGCCACTTTCTTCCTAATTCACAGCAGTTTCTCAAAGGATACCTGGCTAACTTGCTTATTCTTGTTCATATAATTTTATTTTTATAGCCCACTGAAATAAATATAAACAGATGACTACAACCTTTCATGTCAATTTAGAGACCGAATTAAAAGAAAAGAAAAAGATAAGGAGTAACAACTTGTTACGGAGCTCAGGAACAAACCTGTTTTCTGTCTCCTCTGAAGTTCTTAACAACTAAGTAGAGGATGTCAGCTAGTTTGCAGGTATGATTCTCATAGGACATTTAATGTAGCTCAGGAAAACTTAGATTTACATAAACATCTCCAGTACCTGCCCCTTTTTTGCCCTCCAGAAGCACAGTAGATGTGATTTTAATTTTAGTTTTGTCTCTGTGAAATTGTAAAATGACTATAGTTTGAAAAGAGGCTTTATACTTTGTACCAAGGATTTTGTTAGATGTGGTGTTTTTTCAATATAGACATAACTACAAAACTCTTGCAGTCATTAGTAAACACTTCCCCACGTAGGTCCATTCATTCCCCATTCTCCAGGTAGACACATTTATAAAATAAATTGCTATTCAGACAATGTAATAAGGTAGCACTAATGACAACTGTTCCCTGCAGATAAATAAAGCCTGAAGGCTAAGAAACCTGGTGGAAGCATTGCTCACTTGAATAAAGTACAGACTTTGTATTTAAAGCGTGAACATGTTGTTTGTTTATTCAAGTAGCATTTAATCCAACAATGACAACAATAAAACATTTTAATGTTATTTTTCCCTCACTTCAGATACACAGTCTGAAAAAAGAAAGATGATTTATTGCCTTAGCAGTCACCTCCATCTTCCTTTCTTTGTGATGTCTGGTTAGCATCCATGGATCACTGCTATCTAAGAGCTTCAACTGAGTAATCCTTCATTCATTATCAGCTTACAGGAAAACAGTTTCTTTACCTGTTGCTTTTTTTTCAAACAGTCAACAAAATTGTCATGGGATTTTGGAGAATAACGACTTAGCACCAACTAAGTATGTTCCATGTTAAAATACAATCAGCCATTCATATCACTGTCCCAGATTCAATTTTGAAAAATAACTGAAACTTTGCATGCCACAGAATCAACAAGAAAATGGTAATAGCTCAGTCATTAAAAAATCATTTGGTATTCATTGCAACAACATTAATCATAATGTATTCATTTGGCATTCATGTGGCTGTCACATGTAAAAGTTCAATTATAATGCACACTAGCTAATGAACATATAAAGTGTTACTGAATCAACATTACTGTGCAACATTTTCTCTCTTGAATTATTCATATGCTTCAGGTTTAAAAATCTATCCCCAACAAGCTGTTAAAAAGCAATGATGTATTATAAAAGACACATTTTGAAAGCCTTGCTTTTGAAATCTGTTCAACTATCTGTCTAAACAAGTGCCCATGTAGCCTCTATCACTGTAGTATCTGAGTAGCTGGAGAGTTGCCCATGGCTTTCACACATACCTAAAACCATACTGTTAAAATGTGGTCCCATTATTTTCAACATGGGTAGTACAGCACTACATATGAGTCCAGATGGAGTAAGGTAATTAACTTCCCATCATTTCAATGGAAACTTCTAAGTGCTTTGGAGTGCTTAGAAGCTGAGTTCTGGTCTTGAGTGCAGGGAGTGCCTCCTTGTGATCACAGCAGAATAAATAGACTGTTATGAAGGCAAATCATCCACAACTGGTAAGGACCTTGTCCTGCTGTGAGATAACCTCCACCTTTAAAATAAATAACCTAGAAAAGTCTTGGACACTAGGAGTTACATGAGAGCAGAAGGCTAAGAGAGATGAGAAATTAATCTGCAAACATATAACCTTTTTAAACTATCATCTTCCTACCTATCTTAAGGGCTGTACAGCACCATCTCCCATCACCACAGGAAAGACAACAACTCAAAAAAAAAAAAAAATTAATTGAGCTCTTGAAACCCCACAGCAAGTGGTGAATCAGAATAATTTAAAAAATATTGAACAAACATGGCAGAAGGTGTCAAGGAGTGGTTTGTTTACACAAGGCTGATGGGAGCTTGATCTACAGCTGCCTGTGCTCAGGAGCAGAGCTGACATCCACGTGGTGCCAGGTGTCAGTGGTGTTCCAGTGAGCTAGAACTCAAGTAGCCAACTCAAAATGTAGGTGAGGTTGAGAGTTCAATGCACGATTTATTTCAAGGTATCTTTCTAGCTTGGAAGAAACCTAGGCTTACCAGAAATCACTGCTGTTTTGGCGATTTGATAAAGACAAACTGAAGAAAAAATAAAAGCATCTTTGAAAGAAAAGCAAAACTGAAGTCCCTATGTGCTTTCCAGCTATCATTTAAAATATCACTGCTTTCTAGTCACCTGCCTCTTTTCATGAACTCTGCATGCATTGCCTTTTACGTGATCTCTAACTTATAATCTTCCACATTGTTTTCATTTGTCAAGGTACATTCAATTACCCTCATTATTTTAACATGCATCCTACACATCTACTTCCTACAGTGTGCCTGTCTCATTTTTAAGGCCTATATTTTGAAAGGAAGAAAACTGATTTACAGTCATCATTTTTGCATGGGGGGATGACAAGGAGAGTAGACTTAGAGAATAATTCCTGCTATAGGTAAATTTCCCACTCTGTTATTCACAGCGAACTTTTAATGCTGATGTACAAAAATGCCTGTTTCAGAATCTCTGTAGAAATCCTGAGAAGTCATCAGATTCTTTCTATCAAGCATTTAAAAATATTTTTGTATTCACTTTTTTTATATCAGAGTCGCTTTTTCTCCATCACAGGTAGCATGATCTCAGCTGTGTTTGCTTTGAAACTTATTTGGGCCTAGTAACTATCTAACTAGCATAAAGGAAATGGGAAATCTCTATCTGGCAGATATAAAAGTCTTGCTTTCTTGGAGGTAACACAAGTATTTATATGCAATTCCAGAAAATAGCAGTAGTAGACAGAAAGTTAGAGGGCTAAGACTTTTTGCTCTTAAAATGACAGTCTCACATCAAATGAAAGTCAAAAATACATCTGTGATATCTTATTTCAATCTCTTGTACACAAAGTACATCAACTGCAATTTTAAAATAAGGATAGAATACAAAAAAAATGCCAATATAAGAGGCTGCTTTGAGAATATTTAAGAGATATTTGTAGCCTGTTTAAAAAAAAAAAAAAAAGTCACTGAATCTTCCCTGCAAAATTATCAGCACTTAAGATCCGAGAACTCTCTAAATTCCTGCCTGTCAGGAGAGGGAATACAGCTGGAGAGAACTGGAGCTGCCAAAGCAGATATACCACTACTTTTTCTATCTATCAGCAAAAACAATAGCTGTTTGCATGTACCAATAGAAATACCGATTCCTAATTAGTTATAACAGGTGGATATTACCCATAATGTGAAAATATATGATGGGCTTTAAATAAAAGAGTCCTTATCATGTCAACTACCTTTTTTTTTCCTTTTTCTAAATGTATTGCTTTCTTGGAGAATATTCACCCTATCACATCAGTAATTCTCTTGCCAGGTTCTATCTGTTAATAGTCCATAATTCAACACTGAGAGAATTGCTCAGCTTTGCAAATTCTCTACTCAGCAGAAATGCATTTGGTTTTGTTTTTTTCCAAAAATTAGAAAAGTGTTGAAATGTACTGAACTAGAATGCAAATACAGCTGTTAGCATTTTAAAATGTTTTCCTTTATTTACATCACAGGAAAAGTGTCCATATAACCAAATGCTACTCTCAAGTCTGCAGTCACACCTGTGATCTACGTGCCTATTCTATTACTTACAGATTGTTATTTGCTCTAAATGCAACTCTATTTTATTATGATGTTATCAATTACTGCATTTTATTCCTTCAATGCTTTTAGTTTGGGATAAATTACTCATTTGGCAAGCATTAAAACAAGGAAGATAAAGCTGGATCATAATATTTTATTCTAGTGGTTCATACAAGAAAAGCATATGAAGAATGTGATATAAGCCTCACCATAGCAGGGTTTTAGGCTTTACTGACAGCCTGAAAACATTATCTTATAAATTCTTTGCATAGAATTCCCTAATCAGGGAGTTTGAGCATCTTATGTATTTTTAAATAAAATATGCGTATTACCAATTGAAAATAATGAATGTTATGATTGGGAGAAGTGTATCACTTATATGTATTCAATCCTTCAGCCAAACTTTTTGTTAAAGAAGATTCATTTTAGGCTAAATATGAAAGGAGTTAAGTTTCTTTTAGGTAGAATCCTCAATTTTGTGCCTTCTAATAGCAATAAAAATTACATAAGTTCAAACAGAATGGAAATGTAAAGTTGAGTTGAGATCACATCCTCCATTTAAGGATGTTCAGCTTTACTGTCAGGGCCTTAAAACGTTATGTCCAATCTCACCATTTCTTTAAATTGTATTATATTATAGAGTCCAGGTATACAAAGAGTGAAAGGCATAGCATCTGGCTCAGATCTCATCTAGGCTCTCATCCGAATCTCTGGTGGATCCAAGCAGTGTGAAATGCCAAAACTCTCTGTAGAATAGCCCAGTCTAACCCAGCTTGCGCCTCCTGAAATCATATCATGCATGTAAAACCAACCCTTTTTAATAACAAATATCATTCTCATGTCTGCCCATTGCTGATATCACTACAAGATCTCCCAGTAGAAGGGCAATCAGATGTTGAGACTGCGTGCACGTACCCAGGGAGTCCATCCCTTGGCAAATGAAAACAGTCTGAGGCCTTCACTAAGTGGCAGCACAAGCTCAGCTTTTCTCCTTTTTGTACTGTTGCACTCTCCCAAAACTGGTGATTGATCTTCAGTCACCATTCATTTAGTTTGGATTTTAGGAGAGAATTTCATCTGCCAAGTATTGATTTGTGCAATATAGACATGTACATTCAAACTAGCTGGCTGGATTCCCTTTAAAGTCATTGGAAATAAGTAAGTTTAATTCATCTAACACTAAATTAGGACATCTAAATCACTGCTGCCAAACCATCAGACAGCTCATAAGACAGTGAGGCAAAGAACCTATTTAATTTTCTAATAAGCTCTGCTTTGTACCTGTTCTCTACACAAATTGCCACCTTTTCCCTGTAACATTATTCTCTGTTCACTAATACATTAGACCATTATGTCTTTATTCTCTGCCCATTATAGGAATCTGTCAATAACAATGAGATTCTTTGCGATGATATTAGTAAAGAACAAAGACTGCCAAAGTCCACTCTCATTTTCAGTAATGATCCTTGCCTTTTTAGATATCCCATTTTTCATTTATTCCTTATGTAACGATGAGCAACACGTTTCATAACTTCTCATGCAATATAGCTTTCATCTATATTTTATTCATTTAAACTCCTCTCATCTACAGGAAATATGCTACATTCATACAATACATTTTAAGGTCTATTGTTTCTGCATTGAGAATCAAGACAAATGACTAGAAAAGGCAGTTATACTTGGAGAACTTGCCTCCATAGACTGGGCTTATACCCAGAGACATCTGGATTCTTCTGTCAGCTCTCTAAATGTTTTTGATCTTCTATAACACAGGGATAATTGTGCTTCTTTCCTTATTTAGGCGAGGACAACGACCTTTTACTAATTATTAAATAATTTGAAATGCACTGCATCAGTCAACTGAAAAAATAAGCATAAAAATCCACCTGTCTGGTTCCACTGAGAGGGTGAAATTGTACTTTGAAAGGCAGTAATATTGCAAAATGCAAAACGTTTAAAATGTTTGTTTACCTTACACAGAAGAAAGTACAAATGCCAGCCAAATTCTACCCCACTGTCTTCGCCCCAAGAAGCATCACTCTAAATCACCAACATTAACTGATGTGGAATAATTCTTTAATGATGAAAGTGTCCAGGACTGACAGGAAGAGCCTCCAAACAGGTGCTGCTGAGCATTAGCTCACTACTAAAATAGGTGAAAGTATAGCAGAACTCTGTGTCAGGCTGCAGCCTTAAAGGATATAAAGCCTAAAGTCATTTTTTTAACCCATTTATTCACAGCTGTCCACTATGAAATGAACTAATCAAGACTGGATGAGGGCAATATCATGCCATGAAAGAATCATTCAATTCAACTAAAATAATCTTTTGGACTTTTTCTCTATATGTTATATGGCACGGTTTTCATAGATTTCTGCTTTCATTCTGTGTCTGCTGGGGGAATGTGAGTACCTATAGAATTCTTCAAAACATCACAGATGTCACTGGATAAAATTCAAGCAAATATTAATATTTAATATGCAATCTACAAAATATCAATTTTAATTACTACATTTGACATATTAAAAATCAATACTTAAGTAGTGAAAGATTCTGCTGTTTCGGCTGCACTCCACATGGATGATCATTTCTAAATTAAGAGATGCAAATTTAATCAATAGATTTAAAACTTTACATCACTTGAGGCACTCGAATTGCTTCTAATCAGCCTAGTAAAGTGAAAGCATCATTTAATTGTTGTTTTTTCCTTCTCTTTGAAAGACAAACCTACCTTCAGGCTGGATTTTGCTCAGAATAAGCCATATTATCTGCAGCTTTTGCTATTCTTTGTTATTCTTACCAATTAAAAGTGTATTTAAAATGTCAAGAAAACAAACAGTTTTAAATCTCAGAGATCATTTCATCATTCAGCATCTGGAAAATCAACATCTTAACTTTTTGAGTTTTGAAAAATAAACTTGGTATAATATTATTTTTGCTTTATAATACCTCAGACAAAAAGAAAAAGTAATTTGTTATCAATATGAAATTTGCTTTTACATAGTTTAATGTTTGCACTTTTCTGAATTATCAAAAAAGAAATCTTATTTTGTGTATATTCTCTTACTACTACGAACCACAAGTTATTGAAAGTTAGATTTCCTTTGTTTTTCTCATTTTTAATTTTCCAAAATAGATGCTAAAAATACTGTCCCAGACATACATCAAAATGTCTTCAACATACCTTGAAATACAGCTTATGTTCAACTTTAGTTCTGAAATATATTTTATGTCCTCAGAATATGCATAAACAACTTGTTAAATTTCTTTCTGCATAAAGGGCAAGAAAGGCTAAAGATTTAAAGTTTTTTTTTTCATGAAAATCACACCACTACCATCTGTTTGACAGTTCCTTACATCTGGAATTAGTAGAATTTTGCTGGTAGTATCGTAGAAGAGGTGGAACCTTCCTGACAATATCTTGTTACATGTTGTTGTCATGTGACAGATGTAGCAGAGGGACATCCTGACAAAATGGCAGCTGACATGGAAGTGCAGATGAAGCAAAGGTGTCACATTGAATTTCTTCATGTGGAAAAAATTGGAACCACTGACATTCACTGACCCTTGCTGAATGTTTATGGTGTTCAAACAGTGGATATGAACATAATAAAGTGGTGGGTAGTGAGTTTCAGCAGTGGCGAGAGCGATGTGAGAGACAAACCACATTCCAGGCGGCCATGCACAGCTGTCACACCAACAAATGAAGAGCATTTGATCAACTCATCTTTGGGAATCAGTGAATTATGACCAGTGAGCTGTGTATGGAGATTTATATTGGCTTCAGTGTATTGGAAACAACGGAATATTGGAATATCACAGCTTATGTCAGGTGTTTCTCATAAATGCTCACATAGGAAGAGAAAGAACACTACATGCAAGTTTATCAGTGAGCAAACATGAGACCAAATGTGGACTTCATGGGAAACGTTTTCCTAGCAATTGCGCCATCATAGCATTTGTGAAACAGTGGGTCAGCTCCAGTGGTGCAGAATTTTACAAGTGCAGCATACAGGCTCTTGTTCATCACTGGCAAAAATGCATGGCAAATAGTTGTGACTATGTTGAAAAATAGTACATTGTAGATGAGAATTTGTTCTATTAAGTAGTGTTCTTGTGTTATGAGTATCTGTTGTAGTTTCCATGGAAATAAATGAGAGGCATTACTTTTGGAGCAACCTACATATTATATATGCAGTTGAAATTACATTGAAAACATTTTACATCAATATATACTGAAGACTTTTTTTTCAAGTTAAATATTTTAATAGCATTTATTGGGCCTATATTTCTGTTAAAAGGGCCAAATATAATGGAGGTATGCATGCTGATTTTATTCTTGTATTCTCCTCTCTGAACCTCTTTTTGGATAGTAGAGTATGAAAAGCACCATCCATTCAAACAGAGCAAGGTTACTGCTTTATAAAACTCAATATACTATTATCTAGCTATTTGTCATGCAAAGGTGTTGTGATTATGTAAAGAAATTGTTTGGTAATATCTTTAAATGTTTATTCATCCATTTTTCTTGTAAGACACCACAGTTATTTAAATAATTACAAATTAAAGTTACTAGTATTATGTCCTCATTAAAAAGTATGCTTCTGAGTCATAAGCAACAGAACATTTATGCTTTTGCGTTGATCTAAATTAAATCAGTAATCTTTCCACGAATTTCAGGGACAAAAATAACGTGACACACACTTTAAAATAAGCCTGGGCATCACAACCAAGTCTGTATATTCTGTGATACATGAGTCACCCTCACAGGAGTTTCTGGGGCAAAATATTTTTGGGCACCGGAAGGAAGCAGAAATGATATTTCTTCTTTAAGTGGGCACAGACTGTTGCACGGTTTCATCATTGTGAGTACTGCAGCTTTCTAGAATTGAGCCAACAACAGGCACAGATCTCTAACACTGTAGACTGCAAGAAGCAAATGGCATTAGCTATGAGGACATACTTACGAGCATATACAGTATTATTCATGGTTATTTTTTTCTATATATACAAGACTGATAAGGGTTCCAACTGTATTTTAATGAACCACCCCTTGCTGTATAATATTCTGCCCCAGCTGAGCACCTAGAAATCTCAAGGCTATTGAAATCTTGGCAGAACCACTCGTAGGTGTACTGGAATCTGGCAAATGTATTTCCCCAAGCACAGGCCTTTTGGATGCCAGATGCTAGATGAAAAAAAATCTATGCAAACAGATTTCAGTTTTATGTTGCAAGAAACTGAATCCCCAGATCCCCATGTAGTGAAGGTTGCTACCGTTACTAGCAAACAGCATTTAAAGAAAAGGGTGGGGGGGGCAACTAGAAAATGTGCAAAAGCTGTTTTCATACACAGCAAACTTGGTCAGATCCTTTCTATGCTACCAAATGGAACCACATCTTGTACCATCCTTAATATCCTTTGTGAGGATGGACAATAAACTGTCCATGTGCTGCCTTTCCTTCTGCCTACAGGCATTACACTGTGTGTCTGTAAAAACAGCTCTTGCCATCCACACTCAAAGGGAAGAAAATTCAAACAAAACTGAAAAAGCAAGTACAGAAAGGTCTGAATTTTCAATTTGATTTAACTACTTTCTGTCAAGATGATGTTCTTCACCTATGACAGTCAAATGTTCTTGGAAACCCTAAGCCACAGCCCAGCTGTTGCAGCAGAATATGACTTGTGGCAGTGATTTTTCAGTACTGATTAGAATTTTGCAGAGATTACTTTTAAGATTATGTCTTCCCATTGTTTTTAAGGTCTGAAATGGTCACCCAGCCTGTATGCCTATGAAGCATTTATTTGCTCTTTTTGTGACAGTGTTTCACAGGCATTCCGTTAGAACTGGAAAATTTTCAAATTGTCATTTAATTCAAAAGTATCATCATTCTTTCCAGAAAATGAATGTATTGCTGTGTAATAATCCATACTGCTTTTTGTTGTAATTTCTGACTCATATGCAAAAGTTGAAATTAGGCAGGATTGAATATCCAATTTGTTAATGGAAAGATCACTCAACACTATCTCTATAATCTTAACAATTGCATTCAGGAATCCATATATTACCCCTAACTGGCAACCTATGTGCTTTTCACTGATTTTGTAGAGACTAAAACGCCAATTATTTATTTATTTTACTAGATAATGTATGAGCAATCAGTTATCCTCTGACCTCGGATCCCTTAGGCCCTTCCCATCTGTCAGATTTCTCTGTAACTACACATGTTCCTTCACTGCATCGGTCTAATGCACTAGACATGTACATATCCTTTACAAACACAATACTGAAATAAAAACAAGAAAGGTGATGCATCCGAAAGCATTCACCCCAGTTTTCCATCTTCGACAATCCTTTATAGCTTCATATGGTCATATATATGTGTGAGAGCATCATATGTTCTTTCATATGTTCTTTCTTCTGTATAAATGAAAGCTTAAATTCTGCTCATTAAGGCAAAGAGATCTTTACAGTGAGACAGGACCTCCTGTGTCTGAGTGGTATACACATCACAAACATGATTTGTCAGGGTTTTTTGTGTTTTTTTTTCCATTCCTTAATTCATTGAATAGGTAATTTTAATGAAATAACTGAGTAATTGGACCACTTTAAAAGGTTAAATGGGGAGTTTCCTGGAAATGTTTTCTTTGTGTATTTACACAGGATTATCTGAAGCATGAATACAGTCCCTGGATGGTTAGTTCACATTGCAATGAATTTAATTCAGTCAGTCAGGTTCACAGATGACATACATATTTTGCACATATAGGGCCACTGAGGTCAACAAAGCAAAGTCAGTTTACACCTGTTAAGGATATAGCAACATGGACAGAAGATTTTTTTTTTTTTTGTCAAGCTGGCTTCTACTGTTTCATGGGTTAAGGTTGTTTTTATTATGATAGTAGGTCTTTCCACAACAAGGGTGCATAACATAGCAAAAAATTACCTTGTAGACATTTTTTTTATTTTTAATATGGTGAAAAGACACGAAAAAAGAAAAACTGACTAGTCAACTTCTTTCGTTGCATTTTCAAAGCAAACTCTCAATACTTAGAGACTTTTCTGACATTTTAGAATTTAGAAGTGAATGTTTGGGGAAGTTAATCTTTTTGAAAGAAAACAATCTAGAAACTATATATATGCAGTTGTAAACCTATTTGCATGAGAAGTTCTAGGAAGAGTGATGACCCAGGTTCAGTGTGAATGATCACAGCGAGTGTTTGTTCTTTCAGGACAACTTTTGTATCTTTCCTGAATTTCATTTCCACTCTAAGACTCAAGTGTTAAAAAAAAAAAAAAAGTTACAAATAGATTTTGAAAATGTTGTGGTTTTAAATTGGGGGGAAAAAACAAAAACAAAAACAAAAACCCCCACAAAAATAATAGCCTTATTGACTTGAGGAGGATCTTTAAATCAAACCAGATGCAGCAGTACTGCAACGGGTGGAAAGTACCAGAAAAGGAGACTTGCCATGACATTGTCTTAAGAAATAATAGATCTTCTTGCAGAGACAGTATTCCACTTAATAGACACACCTTTTAAGTTTACCAATAGGAAAGTTATGTATCAGTACAAGACACATGCACAAGTATCTGTTTTTCAGTATGTCATTTACATTGTAGATTGGGACATACCTACTCTGTTTTCATTCATTGCTGCAGGATGCAACTACATTTCCCCTGATATACTTGGATAATAAAACAGTTGGTGGTAATTATCTTAATGATTTCAGCATGAAGATTAGTAACCCTTGTAATTTCTATTCTTTCTAGTATAAATTAGTTTACAAGCACTCAAAATACCTGTTAAGCTGCCAGGGCTGTGTACAGATTTTCAGTATTCAAATTAACTTTTGACTTTTGAATAAGAATGCTTATATATAAAAATTGCAGCTTCTTTACTTTTTGAGTAAGAGGCAATAGTAATTGAAAGAGGAAATAGAAATTGAAATAGTAATTGTAAAAAATACACTTTTTCCAGAATGGCAAAAGGAATGAAAAACAAACAAACAAACAAAAAACAAACAAACAAAAAAACAACCATGAACTTCAAAGCAAAAAATCAGATACAAATGATCTGGTAAGAAAGTCAGTTTCCTTTGTTTCTAAAGTAATTTTATCCTTTACTATTATTATAATTACTGTAGAAATTACATTATGTGCATTTTACATATACTAAACATAATACAACAATGCTTAATGTAAAGTGTATTCATTAATGAGTCAGTGAAGATCCTTGATTTAACACCATTCGAAGGCACTCACTTAACCTGAAATTCATATTGCAGTCCCTGTATTCTGTGAATCAGATAAATTTTGCTGAAGTGAGAGGTTAAGTAACCCTATAACCACAAACACATTCTCTAGTGACACTAAGTCACTTACATAGTCCTAGCCTGTTTATTAAAAAAATCCATTAAGGAATGACTTTCACATGTATAAGGATCAAAATACAATATATGCACATTTACACAGAAAATATTGTCAAGCAATCAAACACTATTCAAAAAGGCTGGTAGACATATCCTGTTTCGTTAGTTCAAGTGTCTGTTTCTGTTGTGTGCATTCCAACTACACAGAAAATGAATAGCACGGGTCTGTATCTACGAACTTTTTCAAATAAAAAAAGATAGTTCTAATCCATGACTTTCCAGCACAAGTCAAGACACAGAGCATAGCTCAATGAATAAGAAGTCTCTAAATGGAGAGAAAAGTTTGGGTTAACATTCAGATTTTCAGCTACAATCAGATGTAAAACTTATAGCAGCCTATCTGTCTTACAAGTCTGCTTTGCCCATCCTTGCGTCCAATTGACATACTTGATTTGTCAGTAACTAAGTAACAGCTTGAAAGACATTCTTCTTTTCTTGTCAACATGAATCATTCTTGTAATATCTCCAAGATGAGATTATCAATGCATAAATACAATACATATGTCCATTTTTGTTTTCAGTCATATCAACATTCATTTAAGGTCTGTGAGTAATCACACACATTTATCTGCAAAATACTTTTTAGCAACATTGTTTTCATTCTTTTCATCTTGTGCTTTACCTAGTTTTTACTATTTTTGATTTGTCCATAATGTACGATTTATTCACTATTCATGACATAAAAACAAAATGGGGGAAACTCTCTTCTTATTTCTTTCTACATTCTCAGTAACTCTGTGCAGTTTTGACAACCATCTGCTGAGATCAGACTTCACTTCTTCCTCCTGTTCATCCCCGTCACATTCAAATATTGACAGAAACAGTTTCTTCTGGGAAAATAGGAAGTTAATAGATAAGTGGAAGCTCTATTCAGTTTATCATTAAAGTTTTGATGTACTCTTACAACCTGTGTTGTATTTATTTATCTGAACATTTGAAACTGTGAAAAATTAAAAGGTAAAGCTCCAGCCCAAACATTGGATTTCAGTGAGGTTCAAGCTACACCTAATATTCACACATTGATGTAGAGCTTTTGGAAATAGCAAGTAGCTTACCAGACAACAATCTCTAGGTGAAAAACATGGCAGGGGAAATCCAGTCTCTTCAGCAGTAATTAAAGGGATCAAATGACAGCATTGCCCACACCCAGATTTACAGTAATGGGCAGGCAAGGCAGACAGGCCATAAATAATTTTAGTATTTCCGAAACAAAGGCTGTGGGCAGATAGATAAGCCAGTGACTTGTCCCTGGGACTTACCTGAGGTTTAATGTCATGAAAGGACATGAAAACCATTTGACATGACATGAGAAATGAGAGCAACCCATGCTCTGTTGACTATTTTCTTCACCATGAGAGCAGGTGCCTTTCCAAGTGGTGTGTTTCCAGGACATCATCTCATATTTGCCCTATGTTCTTTGTCCTCAGCCTTGTAATCTTGCATTTGGCCTTTTTAAAACCTGAGCCTTTTCTTCCCCCCTCCCCCCCCCCAAAAGAAATGCCATAGAAACCAAATTAAACCAATCTATATATATATATAAGAGCTACCTTCATAATTATTTACTGTTCAATCAGCTGTGCTGCCATTTGTACATTTTCTCAGTAATAAGTCCATATATTTTCTTCCAGATTTTTGCTGATGTGTCTAATAGCACTAAAAGAGGTCAGTAAGAAATCCCATTAGAAACATCCACAGAGGATAATGATATAATATTATCTAATGTACATTTTGCCACCCACTACTTAAGAAACGTGACTGAGAACCTTAGTCTTTTAAGGTTGTTTCTATTAACCCTGTCTCCAGCTTGCAAGAGGTGTTGAATTTAAGAGAAAATACTCAGTTATGAGAATCTATTTAATAAATAGAGTAAACCTAAGAGATTTTGCAAAGTACTTTTATACTTAAAGACTGAAGTTTATCAGAGGAACTCACTGGAAAAAAAAAAAAAAAAAAAAAAAAAAAAAAAAAAGATTAAATTGATTTCCTCAAATCAGATAGGAATGATGTTAACAAAATTAACTTGAATCATAGCTTCATACTGGTTTCAGAGAATTGCAGATAGAATTAAATTAAATAGGCTTCTCTTGTAGTTTTGTTCCTGAGAAAAGGAGGCAGAAAAATAAAAACAGTACCAAAGACAAATTGGTTGTTGCTACAATATGAGATTTGATCAGAAAGCTCTATCAATTGTCTATGTATTTCCCATATGTACTTCATCCTTCTTATTGAAGAAGGTACCACTGAAAAATAGGCATAAACAGGAGGTGGACAGATTTTTAATAGCTGCTGAATGCTTCATTTTTACTGGACTTTCCACAGTAGAAGAGTAAACAAATATGAGTGCTTTTAATTGACTAAATAAAATCTTAATTTCTGGATTTTTTGAATAGTGCTATTTCATATTATTTTTAACTGGAATGTCAGTTACGTTAAAAACCTTTCAGAAATGCTGCATTAATAAGTTCACAGTATAAATAATGTTAAGGCCAAATATTGTTATTTGATCACTTCTTCAAACATCAATATATATATTATATTACCACTCTAAGAAAAAGAACAGTGGTATAAAGTTTAGAAAAAAAAAAAAAAAAGAAAACCTTTCAAGTTCTCCCATGCAACATAAGTAACGTGTCTTTAGGTAAATATTAATAATTCTTAAGGTTTCCTCTGAAGACTGATTGAGTCTCTGAAATATCAGTGGTTAAGAGCACAGATAAAGGTATATAATAAAATGCTTAATCACTGTTTTGAGTACAAAGCTCGAGACAACTTTTATTGTGGAAATGTTCTTGCCTTTCCATTAAGTTTTCCCTCTTCTGAGCAGAAGGGGATAGGGAGGAGGAATTATTATTACTGATTTAATTAAGCTACTAAGATTAGTGGTCCAGTCCAATGGGAAATGACAACTTTGAGACTGTGAATTGGATGTAATCATCTCACCTCATTATTATTTTTGTCATGAAAATAAATCAATTTTATATATTTTCTATTTTCATTGCCATATTTGTCAAAAGAGGGAACTATCAAAATTCTAATAGTATCTGATGTGCTTTGGTAATTATGGCACTATGCTCATACTTTGACATTTTCAATCCTGCATATGATTTGCTGGCCATTCCACTCCTCCTTGTCAGGTTAATAAAGGTTATAAACATGGAATCAGCTAGTTGATCTTCTACAAAATGTAATTGCCCTATTTCATCCCTTTTCCGGTTTTCAACTGTAGTTTGAAATGGGGGAACCAAACAAAAAATTAAGCTGAGCTGTACTGACATAAGTGCACTTTTACTTATCAGACTTTCTTCTAGTGCACTGAAGTGCATATAATGAATGTGAAATTATATCTCTGAATATCAAGTTAACATTCAAAGCCAAAGATTAAGCCTTTTTTTTTTTTTTTTTTTTTCATGGAAGCAGACAGAATGAATGTGCTAATGAAATCTAACTACAATTACACGTGTTACAATCAAATATATTTTTGTGTTTACACATATTAATGTTGTTTCAGTTGATTAGAGAGAATATCTTGGATTGTAAAATTCTATCAAAAGCAAAACATGAAATCAGAGTTCAAAAATGGAAAGTTATATGCCACTGTAACACTATGCTCCAATGTTCTCTCCCTGGGCAAAATAACAAAATAGTAACATCAATTTAAAAAAAAAAATAAATAAATAAAAAAAAATCCCAAATGTCTCAGAGCATAAAGCAAAGCAAAGAATTCCAGCAACTTACGTACACTTGGAAGAAACAACTTGTGTCTGTTGTCAAGAGAACTGTACTTTCTTTAGCCTTAGCTGGACATGTCTGTAGTGCTGTATTACTTACACAACTGACATATCTGCTATGTTTCTTTTGTATGATTGCAATTACACTGATTCAGACATTTTTACCTCTGTATTTATATAATTCATAGGCAAATCTGAAAGTCAAAATGGTTTAAAGGCATCTGTAGTGCCTATGGTGCCTTTGTGACTGCCTCCTTCTTCCAGAGCTGTGGATTTAGGATGAACATGAAGCTGATGCTGAAAACTGTCAACTGGCATCCAGTCACGTTTCTATACCAGCTGAAAGCCTTGGTTCAAGTTTTCAAAGCAGTTAAGGGATCAAGCTCAAGCTACATCAGAGAATGCATTTTGATCTATAAATCACAGAAACAGTGATATTTTTCAGGGAACACTAAAAGTGAAGATCACAAAAGCCAGAACAAAGCATGCAAGAGCCAGGGAGAATGCATTTTCTTTCTAAAGAGAGACAGCTCTGAAGGAATCTTCTGTCTTTCAGGGGACACCAGATAGAGCAGGTCTGATTGCCTTTCAGAAGCATTATATGGCCCCATTTTAAATGATGATGTATTTTTGATCTCTAGCTCAATAATCCTCCCAGAAGACCTCACCAACTGCACTTAAGCTACAAATAAAAATCCCCAGTCCTAGTAAAGTTTTGGCTTCAGAAAGTCAAAAACATCAAAGTTTTCAAAAATTCTATGACTTATTATAATGTTATGGAGGTATATGAGGCCAGGTGCTCCTTATCTACCACTGTCTTCTCGATTAACACCAGTGAGCAAAATTTTTTTCCTGGAGCTTTAGAATAAAATGGGCAGTCTTCAAGATCAGAAAATAAGAAGAGACTAGGTAAAAATTATTTTCTCAAATGGAAGGAATGGACAATATTCATTAACTGCAGGAAGACTCAGACAACTGGATCTGGATGCTATTTGCAAAAACCACTTGGCACTTAAATTAAAGCACTGCTACAGAATTTGAGATTCTGCAAGCAACTTTCATAAATGGTCCATAAGAATTTGACTAAGAATTAGTGCAGATTCTTACCATCGTACTGGTTTAATTAGTTTAATCCACATAAAATCCACCCTTTGCAGTTTCTCAATGATATTCATATACTTTTGCTTTCTGTTTAAGGATTAAACCCCTTCCATACCCCAGAATTAATGTAGATTCTCATTAGTCTAGAGCTTTCCAACACACATTTTCAAATTACAAAATCTACATCTTTGAGGAAATGCCTATAGTGAAAGAGCAAATTATAGTGGAAAAAGTAAGGGTTATACGAGTAGTATTAGATAAAATGGATGTTTTAGTGGCTGCAAGTAATCAAGTTCAATTTCTATAGAAAGGGCTCCAAGTGGCTAGAAAATCTGATAGTAGAAAGAAAAAATATGTCAAATTATTTTTAGTAGATATATTAATCATTTAGAGATTTTAAATCAAATTTAAAAGTCTCTAGAGAAAAAAAATAGTTTCACTGAAATTTAAAGCAATATTGCCAGTGACCTTAATAAAGTCAGTGGGTGTCTAACATGATTCTGTATTGTTGGGCTTACTATTATTTTGTCTAGACAAAAGGCGAGATCATATCTGTAAGTCACATAGCAGTTTTGTATCTGTTAGGGAACAAGAGTACTAAGTAAAAGTATTAGAGCTAGATTGCAGCAAAGATTTGGTTTCTTCTGAGGGCATGTGAACTATGCAAGAAAGATATGCATCTCTCACCTTGTAGAAGAGGTTTCCTGTGACTCCATTAATAGAAATAATTCTCATAAGAAATGCTTTAGTTAATTCTAACAAACACCTACATTTCATTTTAAGCAATTGGGAAATTCAGAATTTGTAAGCTAGACAGTGCTCTTTCTGTAAGCATTCTAAACAACCAGAAATTCATTAGTAACTTCCTTTCTCTCTGGGGCCCAAAAGCTCTGAGGCAGATACTAAATGCTCCCATTTTTAAGCATTCAAAACATAGTCACAATGTGTTCCATATTTACTAATTCACTTAAGTTTGATGGTCACTGGAAAGCAGATGTTAGGGCTTCCTTGTAATGTAAACATCTGTGTTAGCTATGAATAAGTAGAGCTATAATAACAGTAATACCAAATGATCATAAAGAAATGAATAATAATAATTAATAATAATAATAACCTTCAAAGAATGTAGGAAAAATTAACCTGCTTGACATAACATATTTTTGCAGAGGTGATCTGAATGCTAATTCTTTCCAGGAGATCTGAGGAAGCCTCAGGCTATATTTCCAGACGGTATATTCCAAAAGAAGAATTGCAGTTACATAAATATGTGTAGATTATTAGTGGTTGCCAAATACATGCATTTGATATTTTTATGATCCAACTGTTCTCCATTAAGCCAGCAGACAGTGATATTTTTGTTCTGCAGAGAAAACCGTAACAGACCAAATAAAACGCTTTATACAGTAAAGCTGTTCTGCCCTTAAGGTACAGAGATTTTCCATATTGTTTTCATTTGAAAGTTTATTCGGATTATGAACCGCCTGCTGACATTGATACCTCTACTCTCCCTCTCCCTTTCCAAGTCTTAAATCAAACAGTTGGGTCAGCACTTGTACTTTTACTTTGATTATGTGAAGTCCCTGTGGAAAGGTACAGTGCAGTCTAAAACATTTCTATTTTATGGTCTGCTGTGAGCTTACATATTTGAATGCTTAATTTACAGACGTGCTCAGGGAAGTGTTGATGCAAAGAAACCAGCTATTCATACATAACCCAGATCAAAGTAGTACTTCTCCGAAACATGTACCCTATAGTGCCAGCTAAATAATTTATACAAAATCATCCCCAAAACATCTGTAAGTAATTTGAATTAAAATTTAAAAGTCATGGCTGACTTCTGCATTGCTTAGCCTTTCTGCATCTTCTGCAGTTTGATTTTTGTGACCAAATGACTCCACACCCTACTGAGAATATCTGAACTCACATGCTTGGAGCCCTGTAAGAGAAGGCACACATAGGCAAGATGGAGAGAAGTCCTGGCTGTGCTTTTAGCTGACCAGAAGCCACATACAGCATCAAACTGAAGCCTGTGTGCCTTGCCTCTTAGCTGCTTTACTGGATTGCTTTAAGGAAGAACAAACAGTGTGGATGAATTATTTAAAGTAAATATTACTGCCAGACACTTTTTAATGCTGAAAGATGTTCTGAGTTATGGTATTGATGAAGTTAATATTCATATAGTGTTAAAAGATGTGCTCAGCATTTTAGGATTGCTAAGCAAGCCAGATTAAGAAATTACTAGCAAAAATGAAAAGATTTTAGTGAGACTGCTGTTATCAGTAATCCCAGTAATGACTAGGGGAGTGAAAGACTTATTCACTGGGAGTCAGGACTGTAAGTTACTGCAGGTCAGAGTACAGTCCACCAAGCACAAAGAAGGGTCAAGTAGGAAATCACACCAGATTCCGTAGAAATTTTGAACAAGTTTTGCAATGTCAAGATGTTTTTCAACAAGCTCTTTGATGGACAGATAAAATAGTTGAAATTTGCTATAGATTTAAAAGTTCTAATAACTGCAATATGTCAGATGGATTCTCACATTTGCCGTGAAGTAGATTTCAGTTACGTGGCTTTTCTGAAAATAAGGAAGAGGAAAATAAAAGCAGAGTTAGAGCTGATGTATCAGTTATGGACCAGAGCATACCTTAAGCTAATATTGATTTAAATGATTAATTTTCTGGATATTCTATTTTACTTTCCTTTTACAAACAAAATGACTCCATATTAGTCTGGATATATGTCTTTAACTCATACTTTTAACTCTCTATATTTCAATTTTTGATTGAAGCTGAAAAGTAAAAATACAAGACACTATTAAAAAAAAAAAAAAAAAAAAAGAAGAAGAAACTATCTTGAATGCTCTTTTCCTCATGAACTCCCACTGACTTCAGTGAAATTATTATTACTATTGATTACTAGAAATTGCTATTGCCATCTTCTGGTGCAATTGAAAATTGGAAGTTGTTCTCATTAAAACATCTGTTGAGATTGCTGATGCTATCTAACAATAAGAATGGCACTGTCTCTTTGGCATCTTGCATGAAGTGTATAACTGCGATGTTTTTCCTATGTAGGTTGCTCTGAAAGTAATGCCTCTTATTTATTTATTTCCATGGAAATTACAACAGATACAAAGAACAAAATACACTATTTGATAGAGAAATTTCTCAGCTAAAAAACACTGTTTTTCAACACAGTCATTATCATTAGCTATGCACTTTCATCAGCTTCTAGAACTAGAGTCTGCATGCCGCAATTGTAAAAATCTGCACCAGCAGAAGTGACCTTTTCATAATGTTTCACCACCTACCACCTCACTGTGCTCACATCCACTATTTGGTCTCCAGAAACATTCAGCAAGCATTGATGAATATCAATGACTGCCTTTATTTCCATGCAGAGGAATTCAGTGACATACCTTCACATGCACTTCTGCGTCAGGCACCATTTTGTCAGACCACCCTTTGCTGCCATCTGTCACACAGAAACAACTTGTAATGGAATACTGGTGGGAGGGTCCAGCCTACACTGCCATACCACCAATATCTGTTTGCTATCGTGGACCAACATAATAAAATAGGAGGCATTACTTTCAGAGCAGCCCTCTTGTAAGTGTATTTCTATTTATAAAACTTAGTACGAACAGAATGCAAAATAGGTGTTAGAAAGAGCAAAACAGTGATAGCAGATTGAGTATGCTAAACTTCAGTGCTATTAAAAAAAAAATCATTTGCAATAATTTCATAGTTTGATGTACTGTTTCTGTCTATGGATCAAAGAATAATCAAAGTTTCTGTTTAGAGCAGTATTGAGAAAAGGTGCCATCCATCTTGTCTTGATTTTCAAGGTCTTGAAATCTCTACCAAAACAAAGTAGCTTGCACCTGAGATGAATAACCGTCAAATGTTTGATGCCAAAAGCAAATGTTCATTGGTTATTCTTCATGATAGAAAGGTAACAGGGAGACTTTTCAGGCACATTCAAAATACCCTTGCTTAACTTTTACCTTAATTTTGAAAAGAAATAGGCCAGCACACTTAAGAACATTCCTATTGTCAAAATAGCTCATTGGTTAATAAAATTCATCAGATCATGAGTTAAATCTTTTTCATATATAAAGGCTTCTTGAACTGCAACACATATTCCAGGGTAAGAGATATTGACACATTTTTAACTTTTCATAAATACTGCAACACTTTATTGCTGTAAAGTAAAATGAACAACTTTCAGCCTTGAAATAGGTCAATGAATATCTAGTCAGTGAGGATCCAGTCATCAGGGAATTTTGCATTATTTGGTGGCTGTATATTACTATGTACAAGCACAACTTTCATGCACCAGTAGCTTTGTGAAATGTTATGGCCTGCACCACATACCCAAGGTGTTTTCAGGTTTTCAAATCTATGCATCTGTAAACTAATTATAAAGAAGGGAATGAAATGTGCTTGCTTACCTGCTCAGGTTCAGTAAACTGATTTCAGAGTTTTCAGAGACTTAACTTCAGGACAAAAATTAAACACAAAACTTGTCCAAGAACCCACTGGGAGATTTTCCATTAAGTGTATTATATATGCTCCTTTGTTAATAGGTGGTGCTACTTAAAGTCAATTCTTAACTTCCTGGAAATGATTCAGCAAGAAAAGAAGTTTCTGCTGGTTCTGAGATTCAATCCTTAGTACCCTTGAAGAAGTGTGGGGAAATAAAGGGTAAATGAGTAGAACATCACAGTGGCTGATGAATATCTTTTTTTTTCCAGGCCTATTACCAAACTAGAAGTCAATACACAAAAAATGGAGTCATTATTGTGCTAATCTAACTATAGTACATAGTTCCTCAATGTTACAGATATTCTAATGACACAGAATAAAGACGCAGGCTTTACAAAAAGTTTCTCACTAGGAGGACATCATGCAAGGAGGTTTCCAGCTCCAATTTGTTTGAAAGAGACCTGCTCAGCCCAGATTGTTCAGTTCTCCTCAGGGATATTACTGTGAGCTGTGACTAGGAACACTTAATCCTATTGGCAAAACTAAAGAAGTGATCAAAGGGATCGATTGAGCTTGTCTAAAAGCCTTCCAAGTCCTCATCACCCCAAAGAAGTGCTGCACTCCCTTCCTACTTCAACTTGTGCACTCTGAAAAGCAGAGGAGCCAATTTGTATGGCAGAAATCACGCACCTCAAGGAGCTTCAGCCTTTGTATGAGGAGAGGAAGCAGTAAATTTCTAGAGAAGAAAGCTGAAGTAGGTCTATGCAGAATTATTGGCTCTATGGCAAGAGTCTTGCAACCTGGATTCAATTAACTATGACAGACAGATAGATCTTTTTGCCATCCATAAATTATGTGTTATCATGCAGCCACTTAACTGACACTCTTGTGTTTTAATCAAGTTCCATTAGAACCGAAGAACAGAGCAAGTTTTTGCTCACTTTCCTTTCTTGAACAGTTTATAGCACTGCTTCCAAATTTTACCTTTTGTCTGACCATATGTTTTCTACTCCATTTTGTCAAACTAACAGTTAAGACTGACTCTTGCTTATAATTCATGATCCTAATAAAGAAAATATAAACAAGTTATTTTTATAAGGGTCTTTAAAAATTTTTCACATTTATTTTTTGTTTGGGGAATCAATTATATTTTCTGAAGTGGGAAAAAAAAGCCATTTTTAAGTTTCTCATGCATTAGAATTTTTCTTAACTCACGTACATTTGCTGGAGCAGATGCTGTACAACTTCTCCTTATCATAAACAAAGGATCTCTCAAATGCCTTCTTAGATATCTTTCCTGATTTCAGCATATCTGCCCTCTGCATTGACATTCCTAATGACACAACAGTTTGAAGAGCAACCATCCACCATGCAACAGGGGGCATCCTGAGTACCTAAGTTAAAAAAAAAAAATAATAAAAATAATAATAATAAAATCATTTTTTATTATTTTAAAATCAAATCAATTACTTAAAAAAAATTTTTAATCCAAGTCAACCATTACTATTTCCTATCACACTTGCCAAAGATATATCAAGCAAAAATTTTAAATTCTCATGGATGCCAAATATTTTGGCAGCTAGCCACCAATTTCCTTATTTTTTCATAGCAGTCAGGGTTTTCTGAAGCTAATCTATTAAATACATAATTACTTTCAAATAGCAGTAAGCCATGACTTGAACCATTTGAAGGAACATAATTGAAGACAGCAATGAAAGGAATCTCCAAAAGTCCCCAGTGAAGCAACAGTTTCCACAGGTGGAGCAATACTCCACAAAGCTGGATGCTTTATAAATTCAGAACGAAAAGGTGGTTCCCATCCATGGCTCAGATCTTTAAAAGTATTCGATTTTCTGTACTGTGGCTGTTTCTCTTCCTACGAAAGACTGAAAAAGAAATCAGCTATCTTGACATATTGTCTCACCATGTTTTTTTCAATAGAAATGTATGTTTCCCAGTTGACATAGTTCATGATTTCAGTACAGACACTGCATTTTATGAGAATATCATAGAGTATCATTTTTTTTCCTGCTTCTCAGATTGCCCATATATAGAAAAGAATAAAAATTGAGATCTGTGGCTAGAAACTGTTCCTTGTGAGTGGTTGTTATCTAGGAGCAACAGTCGGAAATGTTTAAAATAACAAAAGAGCACTTCTGATGAGAATTTTTTGTTACTTTATTCTCTATTGTGCAACAAGGTATGGCAGTAATAATGGGAAGGCTTGTTTGTTTGTTTTTTTTTTCCCTGCACTTAGTACACTTACCACCCCTTTATCTCACCTCACTTTTCACTGCCATTTTTATTTAATATTTAAGAGCATTTTTCTTATATTTTATTTGCACTTTGTATTTCTTCCATTTTTATGACCTCTTCTTTAGCCTAGGCTAAAATTATTTATAAAACACTCTAAATAAAAACTGTAAGCATAGTAGCAAAAATTGTCTTTATTATTAACATGCAGCATGCTATAATGAAGCATGCTATAAGTGAATTTGCTGGCATCCCACCCATCTGTCAAGGTCTGATCTAAAAGTAATTTGCTTCTGTCCCTCCTTGACAAACTCTTTTACTAGAAAAGTTGGACAAAAAAAACAATTTTTGTGGGTAGGTCCCTAAACTCTGTGAAGTAGATGAACATTTTCTCCACGTCCCTTAGAAAACTCAGTTGTCCCATCCATTTGTGGAATCAGTGACTTAAAGGAAGATGAAGAAAGACTTTATCAAAGCTTTAGTCACTAGAATCCAGTTAGAACTTGGCATTCCATTTTATTTCACTGAGCTTTTTTGTTAAGGCAGAGAAAACTAAGGTGAGCAGAAGGAGAGCTAAGAAGTTAACTTCTAGCTGTTTTCCTGTTAAGATAGAGCCAATGCAGCTTTCTGATAGCTTTATGAAGAAAGGATGCACAGGGAATGAGACAGAAAAACAGAAAAAACATAATAGACTAATGGGAATTTAGTAGAAATTTGCTAGTATGCACCACTTCCTCTCCATCTTGCCTTCTATTGGCTACAAGTGTTTGTTTCCTGGCTTTTCTACTCAGAATAGTTGCTTGAGAACCCAATAAGTGGAGGATAAAAACAATCATAGTATTGTTTGTATTTAAACAAAATCAGATTATCACATGGAAAAGGAAAAAAAAAGGAGGCATTTGCGATCTGAAGGATAAGAAATAAATTACATATGTGCTATTTTTGCTGCATGTTCCTCCACTCATTCTTTCTGTGACTACGTTGTAGCAGATTCTCAAGCTACTAAATATTTTTAGACAGCAGCTACCTCTTAAACTGGCCATTTAAAGCCTTTGTAACAGTGCTCAAAATTCCTCGAAAGTGAGTTTGATGAAGACATGAAAATGTTCTAATAAATGGGCTTGTTGTAGAGTTCACAAATGGAATACAGAATATTTTATCATTCGTATTGTTGCAAGTATTATTTTTACATAAAAGTAATAAATTAAATCAAATCCTTTGAAATTACTCACATTACAGAACAATTACTAGCCAAGTATTACATAAGTATAGTCTCCGTGGTCTTTACCTTATATAACAGATTTACCATAAGAAATCTGAATGAAGATTAGTTTGGAGAGATGTGAATGGTTGCCATTCATTCAAAGATTGTTCTTTCACTGTAAAAAAATTTTTTTTAGTTCTTTTGACTTTCTTTTTTAATAATCTTGTAACTTTCATCAAAAGTAATATTGCATTCAAACAAATTCTTAGCAAATAAATGATAAATATTTTCTGTAGCATTATATTTCTAATAGGCAGATACATTTTTGTCAAAGGAAATATGACTTATAGGAAGTCAGCTACATTTAAAACAATCCCAGTTGCTGTCTTGCACATAGAAGCCTTGATGGTTTAATTGGTAGGGAGCAGAGGGGTTTTTTGTTTATGAACAAATGTAATAGGAACCTGGAAAGAAGAACTACTTGTGTTTTGATGGTAATACTCAAATTTGGAATGTTACCCAGCTTGTGGGGCTGGAAAATTATATTGTTATGTAAAATAAACTCATAAACAGACTTGAAACCCTTTTATAAGTTGGCTTTCCACAACAGAAAAAACATGCTCTTGTACAGGAAAACAAAATGAAAATTTCCTAGCCACGTTGCCACTGATAATGCTCTCCCGTAAAAAAATGAAATAAAATTATTAGGCAGCGTTTATTCGGTAAGCTGAAACTTGTAAATAAAAAACATTGACAGTTTCCCTTTAGAAGCAAATATTGACAGCTAATAAGTAGTTAACATCATACAAAGGAGAATTGAAGCAGCAGTAATCAGATGAAATTGCACTAAGAAAAAAATAAACCACAAGAAGGGACAGCAAACACACAAAATTAATGTTCACTCTAATAAATTACAAACACACTACAAAACTGAGAGCAAAAGAGCTTGTTTCATTATAAAGCAAGCACCAATGTCCCAAGACTGATGGTATCAAGAGTATCTTTAGAGAAATGGGATTTGTGTGTTCTTCCTAGTAAATCTGTCATTATTTTTGGTCCAAATTCTCGTCTTGTCAGCCCATTTTCACAACCATATGCTTTTTAAGAGTTAGAGGTATTTTTCATGGAAAAAAATATATATTTCTCACAATATGAAATGATTCCCCAATCAAGGAATTTGTATGTTTAAGGTTGTGCTGCCATTCCTTTACACTGCAACTTCAGAAATAGGGATGATCTCTTTCCTGGCTGCAGAGAAGAAGAAAAGATCATAGCAGAATGTCAAGGAAAAGCTCTGAACATTTTCTTCCCATCACAGTTTCTTCATCTGCTAATTTTTCTTGTCTGTCTATACTCACTGAACTTATCACAGATTTATGCTCTCCTCAGCTGGTTGCCCAAACAGCCAATTAACACTAAGAGTTCACTGATGTTCTCCACAGAAATTGTTTTGCATTTTCTGCAAATAATATAAGCTCTGTTTTACCCTTCCCTCCATTCCTCCATCTGAACTCACTCCTTCTCATAGTTTCCATTCTAAAAGCACACTGAGTTACCTTTGT
Organism: Phasianus colchicus; assembly: GCF_987193195.1. Taxonomy (NCBI): domain Eukaryota; kingdom Metazoa; phylum Chordata; class Aves; order Galliformes; family Phasianidae; genus Phasianus; species Phasianus colchicus. The sequence goes on along the minus strand of NC_143439.1, from coordinate 13,958,748 downwards.
GTTTCCATCACGTGCACTGTATTAACCAAATCGACAAATGGATTTTTTTGGCCAAAAATGTTTTTTTCTTCTTGACTGTTCAGAAGGACTGTTTGATTTGGGATTATCTTATTTTCCTTCTCTTAATGAGAAATCCAAAAGATCAATTAGGGCAAAATTTTCTGCTGTAATGTGGGACCTCTGCTGACACAAATTCTATGGCAAGACTAGATCCTCAATACGCTAAAACTAATAGTCAGAAAGGAAAGCCTTTCATTTTTCAGTCTTACTGTCATGCAAAGGAAGTAGAGCAATAAGGGACAATGTAAGTGAAATATAAATATATGAGAGTGAAGTTACCCTTTGTCAGGGGATTAAAACTCTACAAATTATCTGCTTTTTGCTAGATGTGGCATTAGATAAAGTCCTGACTTGGTTTTTGTTTATCCTCATCTGCCTCAAATGAGAAGATGTTACAGGTAGAACCATAGAAACTTTTTTTTTTTTTTTTCCAAACATAAACTGAATTTTCCTTGTACTACTCCTGTAGAAAAAATAAATCTGGGTAGTGAACTGAGTAAATTGGTTTCTTTCCCATCTAATGCATAATATTCTCTGAGGTACATGAAAATCTCCACTGACTGTGATTATTGTCGAAGGATAAAACCACAACAATCAGATCCCAGGCTCTGTAGCCTATCATTATCTTCTACCTCTATAGTGTTTTAAATATAACACCCCTAAAGCACAATTGGAAGTCAAGTTTAATTATTCTTCTCAAAAAAGGAACCATTGGTTTGCTCCAACTTGTTTAACACACAACAAAGAGCAAACCCAAGGCCATCTTCTCCGGGTTACTACAGAATGATAACAAACGTTTATATTGGATCATCAGCCTACCTAACTTTATCTTGTAGACATGAAGCTAAATGAAATGTTTATATTTGTGGATAGCACACTTTGAACAATGAAAATACCAGATGATCATTCACCAAAGTGATATTACATTAAAACTTTATAGTTACAAGCAAACTCATGCTGACAAGCACAGTCTAATAACATTCTGCCATTCATCATAATTAGGAGCTTGTGATATATACAATGTTCTCCTCTTTGTATAGATATCCCCTTTAAAATTACTTGTTTTCCTTTTAAGATTTAGTTTCCTTTAGAGACCATTAGTCATTGTGTTCAGAAAAACAAAGTTGGGAACATAAACAGCAAAACATATTAACTCTTCAGTTCGCAGTGGATCATACTAACAGAGCACATCAAAGAAAATACAACAATTAAAGTTACACATTCTCCAGAGAAAAGGAAGACTTTTAATTTTCTGTGTTATGAAGAGCTGATATTGTCTTCTTTGTAAAGAAATCAAGTAATTTGATAAATAATAACTATAAGAGAGACTGCACCTTATAAGGAGGCATTGGACATTTAGACCTGCATTCTCTCACTGACTCACCTTGTATACATTCCTTGGAACAACCAGGATCTGTAATCTATGGGTTTGGGGGAGGCTAATAAGCCCAACTTGGAAAGCGTATCAGTAGCAACTTTTAGAATGGCATTAGGTAGTACTGTCAGTCATATGTGTTTGTGAAGGCAATTATGTTGACGATAACAGGCTGGATGTGGCTCTGGGCAGTCTGGTCTAGTGGTTGGCAATCCTGTCTACAGCAAGGGTGTTGAAACTAGGTTATATTTAAGGTCCTTTTCAACTCAGGCCATTCTATGATTCTATGAGTCTAATAATACAAAGACATTCTCAATTTGTCGTGAAGAAAGGAAGGAAAGGAAGGAAAAGAAAGAAAGGAAGGAAAGGAAGGAAGAAAAGGGAAAAGAAAAAGAAAAAAAAGAAAAAAAAGAAAAACATAGCAGCAATAGAAAAATATTATCTATATTCAATCTACGAAAGCTGAAGAATCTGGCTTGTGAGGGAGACACAAATCCCTAGTCTGTTGGGATCCAATCTTTGTAGACTCAATTTTCATGCTGGATTAACTGCTACTGATGACTTCAAAAGGACCAAGTTTTCACCTCAAGTGTTCAAAGCAATTCTGAAAAGAAAAAAGCCCACACAAGTCTTACCAACCTGTTTTTGATGTGGAAAAAGCTGCAGAGGATGACTGGGACTCACTCAGCATCTCTGAGCATCCCTGATCCTCTAATCTTCACTGTTCAAAAAAAAAAAAAAAAAAAGAAAAGGACTTTGAAATGCATTTTGTGGTGTATAATTATTTTACAGTGCAGATGATTATGCAATGTGATATAACATTTTATATAATTAAAAGTTCCTTGACAAGGAAAATAAAATCTGTAGGGTAAAGTTCTATTTACAGTATCATAGAGATTTGAAAAGATACATCTGATATGTATTCCATGTATTATTCAAGTGTATGCAGTTTTGGGGATAACTTAGCTACATGTTAAGCCAATACATTATGGCTTTATTCTCAAATATCTCAGTCTTCAGCTCTCACATACTTCAAGATTTCTGTATTTCAATTTCCTTGTCATGTTTAAAGTAATATATCAAGTTGAGTTGTATACTGAAGTCCAAACATGGAACAGGTACGTCTTTTTGTTTTGACTAGGAAACATTAGTCAGCTTTTGCTACAGAGCCTAAATTTTTTTCAAAATATAATGCTTGTTGCAGGGGAGCAAATTAGAACAGCAACAACAACAGAAGTCATATTTCCTATCTTTCAGCAAAGTGGAGGTGGTAATGAGTCTTCAAATGGCAAGATGATAATTGCCATGTAATGTATAATACCTTTGCTTGGAGGTGCTTTTTGTTTTCTTTTCTACCACCTTTTCTGAAAGGCAGCAGTAAATTAGGTATTATACAAAATTTGAATGAGCAGAGTGTAGTACTGCCTGAACTCAACACTAAGCCAGGCAATGGAAAGTTCATTTTATGTCAGAATCACAGTGCTGAAGATTCCAGCCAGAAATCAAATGGATACCTGGGGATGAAAGGTGATGATAATGTCGAAGATTAAATGAAGAAATGCTTCAGAATATAATTCCACATTTTCTAATGAAATGACAAAGTTGTTTCCACTTTGGAAAGTGCTTTTGACAAGGCTCTGCATTTGAGGTTAATGCCTGTGTCTAAAGGGCAGGAGTAACAGAATAAGAGAAAATTTGCTTCAGAAAATTACAAGCAAAATGAGGAAAAACAATTGAGTGGTTTTAAGTGCTTCATAGAACAGTAAATAATAATGAATCAAACCCAAATATTTTTCATTTAAATGCTAATCTCATCTCTGTGTTCAAGAAATAATGAAACTTAATTGGAGCATCATTACATACTTAGACCAAGCTCAATAACCAATAGCTACAAGCAGGATATGTATCATTATATAACCAAAACATTTCACAGCTATGTAATTGTGTAGCATTTTGCTTTGTATTAAACTATATTCCATAGTTACTCCCATTACTGGTTTACTTTATTCTGTTACCCTAGAGGGAAGCTGAACTGTCAGGAATGTAACTAGCAAAACTTCCTCCTTCCAAGAGTACTTCTGATACCATGTGATGTGGTACAGTAAAACATGCAGATCATAGAATCATAGAATTACTCAGGTTGGAAGGGACCTCAAGGATCATCAAGTCCAACTGCAGCCTAACCATAGTACCCTAACTCTAACAACCCTCTGCTAAATCATATCTCCAAGCACCACATCCAAACGGCTCTTAAACACATCCGGGGACAGTGATTCAACCACCTCCCTGGGGAGCCTATTCCAATGTTTAACCACCCTTTCTGTAAAGAAGTGTTTCCTAATGTCCAACCTAAACTTACTTTGGCGCAACTTGAGGCCATTTCCCCTCATCTTGTCACCTATCACCAGTGAGAAGAGACCTACCCCGCTCTCACTGTAAGCACCTTTCAGGTACTGGAAGAGAGTAATAAGGTCTCCCCTCAGCTGCCTCTTCCCCAGACTAAACAGCCCCAGCTCCCTCAGCCTCTCCTCATAGGGCTGATTTTCCAAGCCCTTCACTAGCCTCGCTGCCCTTCTCTGGACCTGCTCCAACACCTCCACGTCCTTTTTGTACTGAGGTGCCCAAAACTGAACACAGTACTCAAGGTGAGGCCTCACCAATGCTGAGTACAGGGGCAGGATGACTTCCCTAGTCCTGCTCACCACACCATTCCTGATACAAGCTGGGATGCCATTGGCCTTCTTGGCCACCAGGGCACACTGCTGGCTCATGTTCAGCCGACTGTCCATCAGAACACCAAGGTCCCTTTCCATCAGGCAGCTTTACAGCCACACCTCCCCAAGCCTGTAGAGTTTCCTGGGGTTGTTGTGACCAAAAAATGCAGGACCCGACATTTGGCCCTATTGAAATTCATGCCGTTAACCTTGGCCCAATGATCCAGTCTGTCCAGGTCCCTCTGCAATGCCCCTTTGCAGTGCCCTTCTCCCTTCTGGCAGATCAACACTACCTCCCAGCTTGGTGTCGTCTGCAAACTTACTGAGGGTGCACTCAATCCCCTCATCAAGATCATCAGTGAAGATGTTAAACAGAAGCAGCCCCAGTACTGAGCCTTGGGGGACACTGCTCGTGATTGGACACCAACTAGATTCAACTCCATTGACCACGACTCTTTGGGCCCAGCCATCCAGCCAGTGCTTCACCCAGCGGAGTGTACACCCATCCAGACCATGGGCAGCCAGCTTCTCCACGAGAATGTTATGGGGGACAGTGTGAAAGGCCTTACTGAAATCCAGGTAGACCATATTGACAGCCTGACCCTCATCCACTAAGCGGGTCACCTTGTCATAGAATGAAATCAGGTTTGTTAGACAGGATCTACCATTCGTAAACCCATGCTGACTGGGCCTGATCCCCTGGTTGACCTTTAATTGGTCCATGATGGTTCTCAAGATTATTCGTTCCATGACCTTCCTGGGCACTGAGGTGAGACTGACAGGTCTGTAGCTACCAGGATCATCTTTCCAGCCCTTTTTGAAGATGGGCGAAACATTTGCCAGTTTCCAATCCACCGGGACATCCCCAGGTTGGCAATCACATCCGCCAACTCTCTCAGCACTCCAGGGTGCAATCCATCTGGTCCCATGGACTTGTAAGCATCCAGTTTTCACAGCAGGTCCAAAACTATCTTGTCACGGATCATGAAGGGCTTATTCTGTTCCCCATCCCTATCTACCAGCACAGGGGCTGTGTTCCCAGTGAGTAACAAGTCTTACTATTAAAGACTGAGGCAAAGAAGGCATTAAGTACCTCAGCCTTGTCCCTCTCCTTGGTGACCAGGTTGCCCTTGGCATCCAACAAGGGATGGAGATTCTCCCTAGCCTTCCTTTTGCTATTAATGTGTTTATAAAAGCATTTACTGTTTTCCTTTACCTCAGTGGCCAAGCTCAGTTCTAACTGTGCTTTGGCTTTTCTAATTTTCTCCCTGCACAGCTTCACTACATACCTGTAATCTTCATAAGTAGCTTGCCCACTCTTCCAGAGACCATAAACTCCTTTTTTTATCCAAACCCAACCACGTCCTCTCTCGATTAGATCCTCTAGCATCCTACATGGATATTCATGTTTAACTTCACCAAAATGATGGTGCGTCTGGAAAATACATCTCCATTCAGAACTTAAAATAAGTTGTTTTGTGATGACATCTGTCTTAATATCATTTCTCAATGCTTTCCCAAACTTCTGCACGCAAGTTTATTGGCATCCATAATTACCTTAAACACTGGTAGCTACAGGCAGAGAAATATGCCTCCCATACTGGTCAACAGTGTGGAAATACGCTGTGAAAAGCTGCCTTTTATTTGACTTCTGATCATCTCTAAGAGAGCAGAAGCATTTGAGGGCTAGCAGATGTAGGAAAGAGAAAAGCAGAAAGTAAGAAACAGAGTTTGGATGCCAGCATATTTTCATAAATGTGAACTAAAATATTAGCAAAATTGTTGCTATGCTAAATCAATTTTCCACGTACTTATTATTAACTCTTTTCATGCCAGTACAAAACTTTCTGGGCATATACCCTACAGATGAAGCAATTTTTCTCCTTTGGGGTTTACAGAACATCCCCTTTATCCACAGGCCCTGACAAAACTAAATAAATAGACTCACTGCTCCCTTGTAAAGCATGTTATCCCTTAGTAAATTACCAATAGCAATACTTGCTTTCTCTTACACTAAGTCTGAGTCCATTCACAGAAGTAAATGCAAGGACTTCTTGTTCTCTTTGTGCTGGTGGCTGGAGCACCATCAGGACTAGGGGGGCCATCAATTTGCCCCAGGATCTTATGGGCACAGCAATGAGGTAGCACTGCTCTTTGCTAGCCCACAGCAGGTGAGAGGGAAGAGACTGCAAAGAAACAAAAGGACTGCACAAGGGAAAAGGTTGCTTATTACATGCCTTCTTCCTTTTGGACATAATTACCTGAGCCTAGGCACTGGTAAAGAGGAAAGTTTAGGTTTTGTGTGTCTTTTCTCTGACCTAGTACAGAAGCTCTTTGTATTATGTCATTACAGAAGCATGATGCTATACCACAAAACACTAAGTTGTCAGTTTAAACTACAAACTTGAAATATGTTTCACACATACCACATTTTAACTGTTCTCATATAGAATTATTTTAATCAAACACACTAAGGTACCATCAAATAAAATCTACCTGGCAAGATAGCATTCAAAGATGGTTGATAAGAAGGTACTAATCGGAAATTAAAACTACATCCTAAACAAATCTAATGGTGGTTCCAAATACATTGTACTGCCTTTTAGTGAATCTTTCATGTGGATATAGGAACACTTAGAATAAGAGCATCACATTTCCAGTATGTAAGAAATAGAGTCCTAAATTCTTGCAGCGTCTTCTCACTGTGATGCCTCAGTGTATGGTTTGCATGAGAAAGAGCTCATTATGCCCCACATGATCCCAAATGCCCAGCAGAGATAACAGTCTAAATCATTTGTTCTCTTTACAATAATTTATTCATAGGTAGGAATATGAAAATGTGCCCTTTATGAAGTTTATCTGTATCTTTAGCAAACACAACTTAAATTAATTCTTCATCTTCAGGACTGGGAAAGTTTGACTAAGGCATTAGGGATTTTTTATTAACCTCCATTAATTCAGTAGTCCTACCACTTTGATAACCAATAAAAATGGATGGCTAAGGAGTTTTCTCTTATTAAAAGGTGTGAGTGAGTGCAATTAAACATGCCCTACATATCTGAAGATATATTACATATTTTAATATAACTCCAGGTTTAACAAGGAAGCACGTGAAGTTTATTAGTCTGTTGACTCGTGATCATATATCATACATCATTTCTGTGGTAGGAGGAACACATAATGGTTGTTCTTAATTTCCCTTGCAGTTTTGAGTTTATTTCTGGCATTTCTACAGAATCCTTATATATCCCTCTGCAATTTAATTTTAATTAGAGCAGTAAATAGGATGACGAAAGCCTCTCTTTTTCTAATACCTCATAACATTCAATGTATTGACTAGAAGATCTACAGTTTTTATTACTATATTATTATGAATCTTAGTACCAGATGGAAGAAATATTTTATGTATTACAAATATCTGTAAAAACATTGTACTTCTGCATATTTTCATTTAAGACAACTCTGATATGCCTTTAATTTAACTATTAATTTAACTATATTTAAGTCCTAACTGCTTAAAATCCTAGTAGTTGCTTTGTTTCAGAATGAGAATTCTAACCCAAGCTTTTACTAGTTTCAAAGTTCACATGCTTTCAGGACCACTGGCATATGAGAAATGAATTACAGATGGCCTACAGTCTGACCATACGCATTTTTACAAGTGAGAAGTAAAACATTAAAGAACTGAGAAGAAAATGCCAAATCAAACTATTTAGCGTAACACATGGGAAAAATAATAATAATAAAATCAATAAAAGGAAAAAAGAAAAGCATGAAAATACATCAGATAATGTATAGAAAGTGGTACAGTATGCTACTAATAATATGTCATTGAAGAAAGCATGCACACAGTGTTATAACATTTAAAAGCTACGTCAAGATAAGCCTGCTTTATGTGTCACTTAGAATGAATAGACTATATTAATATACAGTCCATATTTAAAATTACTTCTAAAATAAAATTAATAATGCTTTTCCTCCTTGTTAAAACCAAACTCCTTTATCTGCAAAAAAAAAAAACAAACAAAAAACCAGAGAACTGAGCCAGTTAAAAAATAAAGCTCCTTAGCTTAGATAAAAATTCAATGAGGAAAAGTCATCTCTCATGGTAAAATACTGAAAATGAATTATTTTTGTTGCATTTTCTCCTTGCTAGAATGCTAATTATAAAAGTATAATTTAATTTCGGGAAGAGATTTGTCAAACTTCAAAGACTAAAATGAGTCATTCAAATAGAAAGGATCCCAAATGCTTGGTACTACATCTAAAGCTTAGACCCTTCTTCTGCAGACATCCAGTTTAGGGTAACATCTTACTAACATCTTACTGCGTGCATGTGTCTTAGTGCATATGTTTTAACAGACCATTTAGATGGCATTTATTTATATCATTAAATAAGTGTTATAGCAATCGTTAGGTGTTAGCTTAATCACTGGTAGTGTTGAACGTAATATTTAGGTGTTCAGCATTTTCTGATAATTTTCTGCTGGCATTCTCTGTATGAGCTGCCTTAGGTTCACTGCTCCCACTGAAGGATACAGATGGGCCAGGAACCTTAGCATTTACTGGTGGGCAATGCATTCCTACTCGTGGACATATTTTATTGCTTGCAAGTCAAAGCCTGTGAGGACTCAGAGTCATGTAGAAGGAAATAGCCTTCTTGCTTTACAACAGGAAAAAGGACTATTGTATCTTTACTGCTTATTTTCCAAATTGAACATTAATACCATTTACCATTGAGTTTTTTCCTGAGCCATTTCACCCCCCTTTTCTTTGTTGATATTTTCTTTTTTATACTGAAAAAAGAATAAAAACAAAACACTTCAAACCTCCTAAGAAAAACTATTCATAAGAAAATCATACATTATTTCAATAGGATTTCCCTAAAGAAGTTGTAATTTTTTTCCTCAGACATATAAAATAGATGGCAAGTTATAAAATAACATAATCACTTCCACCAAGTAGAATACAGAACTAGATCTATGAGATGATTTCTGATTTACTGAGAAGCACTGAGATATTACAGTGATCAGAGAACTGAGACTAATGTGCAAGTAAAATATACTACAGCTAATGGTAGGTATGGCACCTATCACAGCTAGTATTCATGGCCCACTGGGAAAGTGATAACAGCCTAATTATATTTTTATATTCCTATCCATACATTTCACCAGAAGGCTGTGGAATTGCTAGATTTTAACTTTGATTGCAAGTAACTCCTTGTACCCTGCATGTTTTCATTACCTCCCGGCCATTAATAATTTCTGAAGTCAGAGTACTGCTGTTGTATAAACTGACATCATGTTTATAGCTACCTCTAATTCTGTGACGACTGGAAGGTCAAAAAACTTGTTTAAAGTCATTACATTTTGGACTCCCTGTTTAATCTTGGTGCTACACCAATCAATTTTTAATCACATATTTTCATCTTTTCAAGAAACACAAATTTTCAGAAACTCATTAGATTTTTTCTTAAGTGGTAAAGAACTCAAACACATTGATTACTGAGTAAGTTACAACTCAAATGTATCTCAATAAGTCTACTGTTCTCTAGTTTTTACTGACAGTATGAGGAACAGCTTGAAACTAAAGATTGTGAAAAGAAATATTATTTTTGTTTTTGATGGAACGAGTGACAGGCCTGATCCTTTGCATTTGACAGTTTATATCCCCCTAGCCTGAGCTGAAAATCTGGTTAGGATTGAACAGATTTATCTGGATTCCATAAACTTGTTTTTACCTTGGTGATACCGGTCTGCGTTAATAAGTTGTGTTTCTCTTTCCAAGCAGACAGCAAGCCTGGCTGACATCTTTGCTCTCACAACTGGCTGCAAGGAAATCTCTAGATTTTATAGCACAAATCTATTTGCACCAGCGGATGGAACAAAAACATACCAAGAAGCAAAAGAACATTTCTCCTCAAGGCAGTGTTTCCTTACCATGAGTAGTGCAGGGCCACATTGGAGGGTTCTGCCCATGTTGGCAGGTTCAGCCCAAATATAACAATATTTCCTACCTTGCAACCAATGGGCAGTACTGTGACTCACCAGGACACTGCCATAAGTATTAGCAAATCTTCCCAGATAGGCTCTTCCTGGCAGCAGGGAGTAGAACAGGGCCAGAGTAGACAACTTGTTCCAAGATCTTTGCCAACTATTAAAGCTCTCAAGCCTTTACAGTGAAATCTTGCTGCCGTTTGTGCATGTAGTTGCACACACAGTTAATTATCCATTTTAAGTTTAAGAAACAGCTAGGTAACAGGATTTGATGTTTTCCTTAATTTTGCTCCATTTAAATGAAATAGCGGGGATTTTAGAATATACATTTTTTTCTTTTTACAAAAAAGACAGCCATAGAGTCACTAAGTCACTCTGGATGCCATCTATCCTAAAGGAACATGAAAGATGATGTGTGCTCAAAATATTTTTAGTCTCTTTTGTTGCCAAATTAAGAAAAAAAAGTAGGGTTTTTCAAAAAGAAAATGAAACACAGCCCCTACAGATGAGCAAGTATTCGTAGACATCCAAATTTAGATATAGAAATCAGGTAAATCAAGTCCCAAAATTACATTTTGGATTGTATCAGAAAGTAAAGGCAAAAATTAGTAAATACCATTGCCTAAAGTTTGTAGAATTTGTGGATAACTGCACCTAATTATTGGTGTATAGCATTTTTTTATATTAAAATATTAGAAATTAAAAACATGCAGCGCATGACTTGTTTTCTTTGAACTTCAATTGTGTTGTTCTTAACTATTGCATATTTATAATTAAACTAGCATTTATTAAAGCCATCTTGAAGAAGACCTCTGAATATAAAATTAAGAACGAAGCTCTCAGAGCTCTTAGGTAACTTTGAAAACTGTTCCTACGCATATTCAACCTTTCATTTTTTTTTACTGCCAATGCAAGTATAGAGCTGTTAAAAGTATGGAAAAGAAAAACCCAAATCACACTGTTGTAATAAACATCACAACACACTGTTTTGAGAGAACAGTGAAATGCAAAGTACCAAAATGTTATTACTCAGTTTAGGACTTTATTTTGTCATTTTTATGACTTGTACTCTTGTTTAAAGTTCCATGTAATCTTAAATAACTCTGAACTACCAGAGTCTCAACTTGAAGTCTCATTTTAGGAGATTGCCAGCACTGCAGTGCTCCCTAGAGTTAACCTGATGAGCTGGTTCAGATTAGGCCCAAAGCTTGATCATGGCCCAGGGAAATTCCAGGGAAAACTATGAATCAGTCAGCTTTTCTGCCCAATTTAAAGAGAAGTATCCAAGCAGAGGAACAATTCCCTATTGCTCACAAGTTTTGGTGCAGGTAAATCATGTTTGATTATTATTTGTATAGTTTTAGTATAAAAGTCTACTGAGAAAACTTTGGTAAACTCTCCACACAGCTTATTTTTTATTGATATCTTTATGGCTCTTTGATGTTTATCCCTTTCTGTTTAGAAGCCAAGAGATTGACATTTGCCTTTCTTATCTAAAGTTATTTCAGTTTGCAGGTCACTTCTGGAGGCAAATGTTGTCAAGTGATTCAATTCCTGCACATGTAGTATTCCATATCATTCATGACTGATGGTAGAGGGTACTACTAGATTCCCGGGATAGGTTCTTCCTTTTTTCATCATTATACCATTATTCTAGGTGTTAAGACAAATTGGAGAAACTTCAGTTTTGGCAGGAAAAGCACTATTTTTACTTATTTTTAGTATTTATATTATTTAATAGTATTTAATAGCCTACATCTTAAACTTTTTCACTGATTTAACACAAAAAAATATTTATCCATCCTTTTTTTAAAAAAAGTAATTAAAATTAATATTAATATATGGATGATGGCTCACAAATACAGTGTATCAATGTTACAATAGGATTTTAGGAAAACAACATATTATGAAACCTTATAGCTAATATGGACATTGCTTTGCAGCAATTATTTTCTTCAAGTTGTAGCACAGCCTTTTTTGTACATCAGTGTAATGCAAGGAGTACATTACATTGTATGAACGTCGGAAGTAGAGGAAATACAATTTCATGGTTTGCAAAGAGGCCTAATAGCATTCCATTTGGAAAGATAATACAAATTGGTTTTAAACCTCTTAAATATCTTTGAAAGTCTCACCTTTAATAAACAATATTTCTGGAGAATTTGCAATTTAAATTTTTAAACTGACTTCATGATTTCTTTCACTTATAAAATATTACTTCTTCCTTTAAAAAGAAAACATTTATAAGTTGCCTAACTGGTTTCTGGGAGAGAAGAAAGGAAGAAGGGGAACAAAAAGAGAAGAAACAAATCACTGTATTTTGAATCATCTTGTCTTGAGTAAATTTTTATTCCAGAATATCTTCAAATACCTCCACAGCCTCTACCTTCTCAAGTAAAACTGACCTTCCTTGATAATGAACTCTGATAATACACTCTAGTTCTTAACACACCTTTGTTCATTTGTTAAACTTGCCCTTCTGCCCTTTAGATTAACTAGCAAAGATCATAAGTCACATTCATTCTTTAAAGTGTGTTTTTTTTTTGTCTTCAAAGCTTCTTTTTTTAATATCATTTATCATCTGTCATTGCAGACACTGAGAGTGAACAGGCAGCAGACTGCCTACAAGTATCTGAGGTTGTTTACTGCTACTGTTTTAAGACTCTGTTCAAAGTGCTTAAACACCTGTTTAAATCCCATTAAAGTCAAGTGTTTACTTCATTTTAACCAGGACCTGATTGAAGTAGTGTTTTTAGAATCTAAAAAAAAAGAAAAAAAAAAAGATATGTTTTGTCAGAGCATCGGAGCAGGGCAAGAGTTGCCTGCCTACTGGACACTGGGGAGAGACAGACCCAAGCCATGAGATTCATGTTTCAACTCAGAGCTGATGAGATTGACATTGCTCTTTCTTCCACAACAACGTCAAGCATTGTAACTGTAGAAATACCTCAGCCTATTAAAGCTTATATTTGAAAAGCATAATAAGATTCATTAGGTAAGTCAACAACTGCAGCATCACAGAAAGATCAGCAGGTACCAGGTCTTATTTATTGAAGCATTGAAGGAGAACCTTTCTGTTATAATGTTGAACTTCGCATTCAAAGTAAGAAAAATACTTTAACTTCTTTATCATACTCCTTATATTTGAGGTATAAATTTCAGAGATATAGGCAGGCACCAGGCTGATACCACAGTTCTCAGCAGGTTGTTAGTAAATTGTAACAGTAAAGGCCATGTGCACTTACGTAGTGTAATTATGTCAGTTATACTATTTGCTTATAAAACTTCCATTATCAAGTGTGCAACAATTGACTTAGCAACTCTGAACTCTGGAAGGCTTCCAGGAACTCCTAGTTGCCCTACTAAATGCACACCTTTAATCTACTTGGTAGATAGCTTTTTAAATGCTCCAGAAAGTGAAATGTTGCTTAATTTGGTTGGCTAGGTATATCACAGGGTATTTTGTACCCTCAGTGCCATCAACCACAGAGGTGTTTCAAGTACATATAACTAATTAGTAGTTTACAAAAGACAATTAGGTATAATAAAAGACTTCACTTGCTCCAAGATCCAAATTAAGCATGAAAAGGGCACTAGAACAGTAAGAACAAACTAAAAACAATAATAATAATAATAATTACAGATAATTTTTAGCAGCTGTTAAGGTCTAGGTTGTTTGTTTGCTTATTTTATTCCCGAATGTTGATGTTTGCCCTTTTCATTCACAAGATACTATGTTTCTCTGTAGAAGAAATGGCTCAAAAAGACATTACTGTGCCTAAACATGATAATGATCAAATGTTTTTCAACAAACTCTTGCAAGACAAGAAGTAACATAATAGAAGAATGTGAAAGCTGAGGAAATATTTATTAGAAAATATAAATCTTCCAAACCACCTCCATTGACAAATTTGTTCTATCATTAGTTTGTTGAGTTAAAAAGTTTCTGGATACCACCAGAGAATGAGCATTAAACTAATGCCATCCATGAACAGAACTTAAATCTCATTTCCACAGCATAGATAAACTACAGTATATATAATGTAAAATTTTCTGCCAGTACTGATTCTGGATTCTAGACAGTAACTTCAAACTTCTTTCATTTGCTTAAATTCTTAGATATTACATGGCTATTCTGAACACTTCCGTCCATTCATTTCCCCTGCTCATTCACCAAACAAATAACCTTACACAAACTCACTTCTGAAGCTTAAGCTTTTAAAAAAGTCTGCAAAGAGACGAAAGTAGTTCACTTTACTTGTGATAGGATGGTATTATCTTTGATGCCTCAGAATGTCCCTCCTGTGAGACCACTGCTAATGAATATCTAGAGATGGTCTCAGTAACCATTAATTTATTAAAAGTTGGAGCATTTCAAAACATTTACAATACTGCTGTTCGCATTAGAAAAGCTTTATTCAAGGGCAGCTAACTGTAAAATACCAATATAACTTCTTCAGTAAGTCATTCTGGCAACATTTTAAGTTATAATTAACAATTTTACCTCAAATATAGTCATGGGATTCTACAGTTTCAAAAAACTGTTTATTTTTATGCAACAGATTTTCATTCTCATATATCTGTGGGTATGAGAATACCAGAAAGCATTTCAATATCAGTATTAATGGAAGAGATTAATCACAGAATGGCCAAGGTTGGAAGGGACCTCAAGGATCATGAACCTCCAACCCCAATGCCACACGCAGGGTCACCAACTTCCCCATTTAATACTAGACCAAGCTGCCCAGGGCCCCAACCAATCTGGCCTTGAACGCCTCCAGGGACGGGGCATCCACAACCTCTCTGGGCAGCCTGTTCCAGCACCTCACCACCTCTCTGTAAAGAGTTTCCCCCTGACATCCAACCTAAATCTTCCCTCCTTCAACTTAAAACCATTTCCCCTCATCCTGCAGTTATCTACCCTTTCAAAGAGTTGACTCCCCTCCTGTTTGTAGGCTCCCTTTAGGTACTGAAAGGCTGCAATGAGGTCAACCTGCAGCTTTTTTTCCTGCAGGCTGAACAAGCCCAGCTCCCTCAGCCTGTCTTTGTAGGGGAGGTGCTCCAGTCCTTATTATTATTATAATTAATATAATAATATGTAAAGAAAACAACCTTCTTATTGAATACAAAATTTAAAAAAAGTTTAAAAATTTTAAAAAGGTCAATAGATGTGATCAATAATATGTTTTAGTATATTTTTTGCACTGGAAGATACTTAGTCCTCACTAATTACAATACATACAAATGTCACTAATATAAATAAGTGGACTGTGGCTTTTTTTAAAATATGAATAAATATTAGGAAAGCAAGCACAGTTTAAGAGGTTTCATACTGGTTTATGGTGGAATATTGCGCAATAAGATGTAGTCCTATTAGCTGAATTTAATTGATCAGAGTACTGGAAAAACAGGGTTTTTTTTAAAATACTTAACTGATTTTTCCATATTAAGAAAATGCAATAAATCCTATTAAGGCAGTTAAGAAAGAAGTGAAGCACAGCTATATATTAAAAAAATCACTTCTCTATACTTGACATGATAAATAAGTTTACAGTACAAAGAAAAAAAAAGTTTAACTTCTAATAAAGCATCCAAAATCTCAGATATTGTTTTTTAGAAAAACAAACTGCAATTTCTGGTAAGAAACATTGTTTTCCATAAGCAGGTCGTATATTAGAATTGAAAACTCTCTACATACTTTGCTGAGTTCTTCTGATAAAAGCTATTGCAAATAATTATAAACCCCTATTACATTAACAAATGTGATGTTAAGGGGAAAGAACAAAACAATACACACTCTTTCATTTTACACCACATTAACTAAGGGCTGCACATAACATAAATGAACAGTGCCGATGTATGTAGCAACAGAATAGATTTTGGGAATAAAACCAGTTCTCCAAGTTTGGAAGTGTACCTCTATCCAGCAAGTTTATTTAAAAATAGACCCCAATTGTTCCTATCAACACCTTCTTATGTAACTTGCACATGAATATAGGTAATTTGCAAAACACAAAGTGATCTTTTTTTTTTTCTAAATCTTGTTGAAGCTGGTGCTGATGCTGAAACTTTGGCAATCTCCTGACATTAAGTGAAACCATAAATAAGAACAAAGAAATGTAAATGGGCATGTTATTTTCCCTTCGTTTATTATAACATTTTAGAAGTGTTACAGAGGTTTTTTCACCTGCTTTGAAGTTTCAGCTTTTGTTCTGAAGGTGGTTCTCACACAGGGATTGTCCTCCCTTCTCCACTTCCCTTCTCACAAATCCACCTATGCTGTGTCAGCAGCACATGAGCAGTACACTTCTGAAGCTTCCTGTAATTAAGTTCACCTTGTTGTATTATAGGTAAACATGTTCAGACTTATTTTGTATACATTTGGGAAATAATAGCTTTTACAGTCAACAGTATGAAGCAACTTGTGCTACTAAAATAAACTGTGGTGAGGACTATGTCTTCCAGCACTTTTACAAGTAGCAAATTCCCTCAGTGCTTTGGTATTTTTATCAGAAAATAATGAACATTAATTTCCATTGTTCTGTACCAGCACTAACTTATGTTCACAATAATGTTTACATTTATACTGTATCGTCAGTGCACACCCAGAAGATGAGATTCAGATGAGAAAAATCAAGTACACAGTTTCACTTCAGACATCCTTGGGCAGCCTGCCTGGCTTCCAACTGCCTTTCTGCAAGAGCCCTTGGACCCCGTCAGATCCTCCTCTGTCACATTTCCCATCATCACGACAATATATGAGAGCAACTTAACGTGGCAATAGGCATGCATATTTTGCATCTGGTTCCTATGTACTCAGTATTACATAAACAATTACAGTATAATTTTCTGGTAGTCTTCCCTGTTGAAAAACACTAGTGCAAGATCTTTCCAGGGATAGAGAGCCTGATGTTTCACACCAAGACACAAGAACTAATTGACTAGGGAAAAGCTTATGCATGTATTTCAATTGTGTTGTTTTTCCTAATGAGACACTAATGCATAATTCATTGCCAAGAAATAACAGGCTGACTTTGCTTTTGCCGACTGGGACATGGAGTCCAGCAGCCAGACGCTCTGGTGCAGGCAATTTCATTCCCAGCACAGAAACAGCAAAAGACCACAACAAAACACAAATGCTCCTCATCCCCTGTTCATGTCAAACATAGTCCTCCAGGCTGTCAGGACTACTTTCATGCACTGAAATGTTTCTGTTTTGGTGGAGCCCATAGAGCCCAGTGCCATGCAGCTTCCCAGGCAAGTAACTCATGTCTAAGTGAGCACCAAACACGGCCAGGCTAGTAACTTGTCCTCTGTGATGCCCTCTTCCAGCCACTGACTCTCACTCCCAGTGAGATGTTACCCATACACTGCCCTTCCAACCCACAAAATCCCCAAAATCTGTATCTTCCACAGTGTAGGGTTTTGCCACAGCACAGGCCAGCTCTCTCCTTTCAGAAAAAGACAGGATTGCAGTGCTCATCGCAGTCGTGGGGCAGCTGGCCTTTGGGCACAAGACCCCAAGCACCCTTTTGCTACCCCCAGCCCACAGGTCTGCAGTAGCAGGCCTGACATCCAAGGAGACATCTCAGGGACAGAGAAGACCAGCTATCATGCTACCCATAGGGTGCAAAGAACCCTCTAAGGAGGCCAGCATCAGCCCTCGTAGCAGAGCAGTGCCATGCCCTGCCCTATCCCCAGTCAGCCTGGTGTTCCTGCCAGCAGCATTTCTATAACCCCTCCTCCTCTTCCCTCTCACCATGGTGAGAAATGAGTCTAGCAGCTTCCAGCAACATCCTGAGCAATTCCTCTTTGTTTTTGAGAGCAGGACCATTGCTCCACGTTGTGCTCCTGGCTACTAGCTAACTTCTGGCAACAAAACCATGACCAAAATCTTCTTTTTGCCCATTCATGAGCGTTTCTGAAGGCATGATCTCTGCCTCAGGGGAGGATTTTTTAAAAATAATAATAATAATAAGCCACAACTCAGATCCTTTGCACTTATCTTCCTGCCTCCACCTCCCCCCACTCCCTTCCATTATTCTATGACTACATTATGTTTGGCTAAATCGAGAGTTCTCAACATACTGCTATTATATCTCCCTGACTTCTTATTTTGTCCATGCAAGTGAGAATTACTGTGGTTTGCCACATCCTTAGACAACATGTTACAAGACCACATTTCTGCTGTATTAAAAGAACTATCCCACTACAGGCTGAACAGAGCCCCAACACATCTCTTTCTGGAAAACATTATTACCTCAGCTGTTTCCACTGATCATTAGGACTAGCTGAAACCATTACTGTAAATGGGCTCCCAACTACAAAGTTGCACATGGAATGGCTGCATTTCCTGCAGAAAAAATAATACGGTTAAAGTATTTCAGTCCATGGCTACTTTCTTGTTTTCTGAGATGTTTGAAAAAAGCTTTCATATTGCTGTGGAGATTCTTTTTAAAATGTCTGTGAAAGGAGCATTTTTATGTTCATTAAAGCTGGCCTTGAAACAGCAACTAATGGGAATGCTCAATATTAAGAATCTCCTCTGGGGGACAGATTTACACTCCAAGCAAACCACTTAGGCATTTAAAAGATTTTCAAAACCAGGGCACTGAAAGATGAGGTATCTCAGCATCTGTGACAATCTGAGTCTGATTTATAACAGAGACGTCGCTTAAAACCATGGTTGTTCTTAATGAAATAAAAATGGATGCTGTGTGATATTAAACTGACATTAAAGGAATTGCAATCACACAAAAGCACTGAAGAAGAGGAGGGAGAGAGTCACAAAGCAATTATGCACTAAGTGAGGAGGGCAATGGATTTAAAGGAAAAAAAAACTGGCAGGTTTAAATAAAAATGTACTGTGCAATGTTATTTCTGCTTGTTCTGCTACTTTGTTGGTCTTGTTCTGATGCATGTTTCTGTAGAAAAGGAATGCATTGAACCTTTTCGATCCATTCACTTTTAATAGTAAAAGTAATTTTCTCAGGTGGGCACTGAGCAGTTGCAATTACAGTTTATTTTACTGGAGAAATTCTTTTAAGACACTAATGGTAAGAGACATGGGGTAAGGAAAAACATCACAGCACGCCTCCCAGGCTTGATACCAGCAGCTTTGTGGAAGACTCAGAGACATTGAACAGTATTTTTGTGTTGAAATCTCAGGTTGTTTTGTTTCCAATGCGCTTTAGCAGAGGGTGATGAAAAATAATAAAAATATTCAAACTGTGCTCATACAGCCACTGCTATTCTCATTCACATGATCCATTTAAGCTCTAGCACAGTTGTCTTGGGGCTAGCAAAAATAAGAATTATCTGTGAAACACTCAAGCTTTCACAATTTCGCATTCATTCACATGCACTCTATGGTTATTTAAGAAAAACAACAGAAAACACAGCATACCCAGTAATTAGGTTGCTTCTAGTAGAAGGCCACTCTCCAGGTCCTGCTCTTTTGTTTGACTCAGAACTGCTTAAATGTTGTGTGGTACATGATAGATACAACTCTACACAGAGGAACTAGCAGCAAAAATTAACTTTTTTTTTTTCTTTTTTGGGGGGGAGGGGCAGCAGAAGAGAGGGGTTCTTGTGTTTTTTTGTTTGTTTAATAGATGGGGCTTCTTGGCCCACGGATTGTGACATCTCTTCGGAAAGTTTTGGGGAGGTGGCCTTGTTCTTTTAATTAACCAAATTATTTCAGTTAGAAAAATAAACATTAAGAACACCTGACAGATGATTTTTCACTACTGAAGCATGTCTTAAGAAGAAACAGTACATATTTAGAAGTGAATTTGATTTGCTACTTTTCTTTTTTATTAATTTCCTTACACAAGTCTATTAAAAAGGATACCAGAAGTAGCATCACAATATGATAAATGAATTCCATGGAAGACAGGATAAATTACCTTTTTTTCCTGTTTTTTTTTTTTTTTTTTCCTGTTGTTTGTTTTTGAAGAAACCTAAATGGAGAGTTTGATTTCTGATTCACAAGTAGTTCTTTTCATTATTATTTGGCTTTGATTCAGTTCCCGCCCAACCACACAAAGTATTAGGATGCATCTAAGTCTGTCTTAGCCTGTGCTGATTTTAGCTTCAAAACAAATAAATAGATAGTGGTAGCAATTGCCTGACAGTCAGGCAACAACTACCTTTGGTGTAGTGATAACGAGGAGTTATTCAGTGCAAATTGAACTGTTTACATCCCCAGAATAAAATGAGGTATGGAAGAGAGCATACATCCAGGATGGCACCAGAAGTCCAGGGGCACTGACAGAAATCACAGCTTTAATTCACAGGAATGCCTTTCATTGTTTAGGTAAAATCAAATTTAAACAGAAAAGAAGAAAACCTGAATCATTGGGGTCCAGTGACAAGAAACAGCATGTAGGCTGCATTAAGTAAACTTACTAAAGGGAGCCCAAGCAGACTCAAGGATAAGGAGTATGGAACTATCAACATCATAGCTATTTCAGCAAAGGGAAGGTGGAAACTCCCATCATTACAGCCATACTCAGTGTTGACTTTTGGATGCTCATCAAAAAACTTCTCCCTTTCTCCTTTAGGAAGCCTGAAACCAACAGTCTTCAGACCAAGGGAGGCAGAGCACACCACCAGCCAGAAAGGGAGTTTAGGAAGGAATTTCCTCCTCCCCCCCCCCCCCCCCCCCGAAAAAGATGCTCACTGTTGAAGCTCTTCCATAGTAATTTGCATTATGAAAGTTTAACTGAAATGATACTAAAGATTCAGATCATTTTATTGTTAAAGCACAAGTAACAATAATTTCCCATTTCTGCTTATGATTTTTGCTCTTACAAGATTAAATGTGATAATCATGATGTCTGTTTCCAAGCGGAAGAAGAAAAGTAATCTATAAAGAGCTCAGAACTAAGTATTTAAGATATGTTTTCACAACTGACAGGAAAAAAATAGAAAATTAAAAGGAATGACAATTACTTACTGCTCTTAAGCTAGAAAGGTATTTACCCTGTTAAAATCTGCAGAAATATTTTTGCTAGTTTCAGTTGCAAAGAGGTTATTTTTTCTTAAGCATTGTCATATAACCTAGAAGAGTTGAATGTGTAAAATCTTTTCAATGAGGAAATGATTCTTTTTTTATACAAAGTATTTTAACTGAATACAGCAAAAGTTTGATGAATTTCCAGACACGTAACACTAATTTACAGCAGTGCACTGTAATAATTAGTTGTGTGTGAACACATATAGATATTTGACCTATGCATCAGAGAGAAGTGTTGTAAGGACTTTTTTCTTTCTTTCTTTTTCTATTAGACTTGTGGAGTGCTAGCTGTGAGAAAGCTCTATAGATAATAAGCTTTTAGGCATACAAACCCATCTTTAGATCTAAAATGAAAGCAGTAAACTCAAGGTTGGGAATAATTATGTTAATTAGTTAGCCAATTTGAAAGAAAATGACGGTTGTTAGCAGCAGAGCAGAGGGTGATGTCAGCAAAGAGAAGCAGTAATAAGTTCAGTAAGTCTGGTGGGACCAAAAGGTCAGGCAGAGGTGCCATCTGGAGAAAACTACCAGACACCAGGAAGCCAGTATCTCAATGATTTTTAATGTCAAGTGCAGCTGTGAATGTTACATATGAATATCTTTATTTTTTGTGGTTATTCCTTAAGGATCTGGGCTGAGAGATCAGAAACACAGTTCTCCTTACTGAGATAGCCACTAGCATGAACTTCTATAAATAATTTATGAAGGTGAAATGTGTCCAGTTACCAGCAGAAGAGCACTATCTGATTTTGTCCAGTCTCCATAGAGGCTTTTGGTATAGAAAAATCACTTTTGATAGTTTCATTGTGAGGAACATAAAGTTCTCAGTCCTGTGCTAGATGTTTTGCAAATTTTCAGCTATCTCAGGCTGGTATCACTTGTCATGTTCCCTTCTGAAGGTGTGTTTAAACAAGGTTAGTGAGCCCCTTAGAGTCCAGGAGGAGGGGTACTGGTAAGAATGGGAATGTTTGCAACTGTTTGAGGGGATACAGTCTAGCAGAATGAGCAATGAATGGAGTTTTCTTGGTACATAACTCTCCCAGTTTAACAAATCAATTACCTCACTGGAAGAGAATTCTTGCTGCAGAGGGTGATGTGGATCTCATGTGTTTTCAGGAAAAAGTAGTCCTTTCTTTAATAACTAATTCAGTCCATGCCCATGATCCTTGGTATATTTCAAGTAACTGATTCTTTTGTTAAGTCAACTATGTATATTACTATGTCATGTAAGACCAGCATACGTAGCATGTTCTTTCCATGTAAGAAGACACCAGTAGCAGTGTGGAAATTCTCCAGAAAAAGTTGGAGGTGGTACAGTTACTGAATTGATGCACTTATGTGATTTTATTAGAATTAAAAATCAGGAACTTATTTCAGAACCTGACAATTTGTTAAGTGATTTTAAATTAAGAAGTCAAGAATAGAAGTCTGCCTTATTCTATTTTAAATATCATTAAAAAAAATGAGAAATAGTCTCAGGAGAGGAGAGTTTTACTTTGGAAATTATTGAAACATGCCTAGTCTAGAGAAACAGAAGTTTGTTTGCTTTCTGTTGCTGTTTTTAATTGGCAGATTCAAAGTTTGCACTTTTTCATTAGAATCTCCAGCAAAAGTTTTATCAAAAATTCTAACAGCCCTATCAGTGGCACAAATGCCATTATCATCATATTATAGTTAATTAGGAAAGATACAAGCATCATAAATGTCTCCAAGCAAGTTTCAAGGTAAAGTGACATTATTGGTAGAGTTACCTCAGTGGCAAATCTCCAGTCAGTCAGAGCTCACACACTGTGCAATCGTTTTTAGAAAAAAAAGAACTTCTAGTATTTTATTATAGTTGTCCATCATGTTTTTGCAAGAATTCACTAACTACTAACACTACAGAATTTTTTTTTTCTTTATGGTGGGGCAATACTATTTATTATGGTAATGGTAGCTCTGTTTAATAAATACTTTGCTTAAATATACAGCTCTGTAAGTACTACAAATACACATATGTTTCTTTAATCCTTACAGGGGTGTCTACTGAGGGCTCAAAATTACTTATCTACATTAGTTTAGAAGTAGGAATTCTACTGAAATGAGAAGACAACTGGATTACAGGTCTCTTTCCAAAAAAAGCCAAATATGTATATGTAGAAAAGTGCTAAAAGAAGCTCAACTTTCAATTAAAGTAAACAATATCAGTACATTTACCATATAAATATAGTGCTAAATCCATTCTTTGGTGAATGCTTACAGGCTGGAAAAGATCCATATCAAGTTAATGAACTCTAGTCTGCTGACTTACAGAAAAGAATATAAAATAGAAGAATCTACATATATTATTTCAAACTGCTTATTAGATAGATAGACTTATCTATAACATATATATATTAGGCACAAATTACATTAAAATGATGTTCATAAAATTGTATGGAAAAAGTTTCACAAGTTAGAAAACAGAAAAAAAAAAAGGCTGCTTGCATAACCTCAAATCACCTCTTCTGCTTAAGCAGTATTTTATGACCTCTAGTTAAATCATCTCATGACATACCAGATGTGTGAAGTCAACACAGACGAGTAATGTGAGGTAGCAAAGAGAAATGAAGCAAGTCTAGACTACTGACGCTTGCCCAAAAACTAGTACAAATATGATGCCATAATACAGTCCTGAAGCAAGCAGAAAATACCACTGCTTCATTAAATTGCAGACCTAGAAATCTGTAAGAGGAATTTGTGGTTTGTAATTCTACAATGCAGTTTAATGAGCATCAGTCTAACCTGCTTAATGTTATATATGATTCATCGCGAGAGTCTACGTTGAATAAAATCAAGAATTCTAGAACTGTAGTGATAAATCAGCAGTTAAATGGTAGGGGGCTTGCAAAAACTTGAAAGAGTTGATAAGTTCTTTTTGAAGAGCACGGCCACCAATTTGTGGAGATGGAAAGCTAATAGGACTGGGCAAAAGAGCTTGAAGTTCGGAAGAAAGAATAAGACGTTCAGCAAGGAGACAGGAAGAAACACAAAGAAAAGTGGCTAGTACACAAAAAATAATCAGCAAGAAAAATGCATCAATAGAAAGGAGAATAGAGGGCACCAAACTGGGATTTAGAAGGAAGGTAATTTAGGGTGTTACTGGAGAATGGCAGAGAAGATAAAAGCAAAACTAAAGGAAATGAAATAAAAGAAGTACACACAAGGCTGTAACATATCTCTCTTCCAATGAATTGAGATGCTCTGTTTGGGAAAGTAACACAAAACCCAGAAAATCTTACTGTGGGATAAAAATAAGTAATTGAAATGTCAGTAGAGAAAACCATGCTCTATGAGACAGATGAAGAGGAGTGACTGCTGTATGCGTATGCTCAGGAAGTATTCCCTACTCCAAGGTAACCATGGAGAAAAAAAAAAGTGTTTTGATTTTTTCAACTCTGGGTGAAAATAAAACCAGGCAGAAAAGGAAATGAAGTTTTCTACAAAGTTCACTGGCAAAACGTACATGAGGTGAAGTCTTGAAGCAGACAGCAAATAGTGAAATTAGTCAGAGAATCATTAGAAAACATACCAATTTTAACAGAGAAAATATTTTTGGAATAGAAATACACAGTGCAGAACCAATTATTCTCACATTCATTCAGCAGGTACATCTCCTAACATTACAGTTTGAATCCTAGAAAGGGATACACAAAGTAAAAGAAAACTAAAGAGGGACTGTACAATTAACAAATGTACATTTAGGAAAATGCATAGTTAGGATGGTATTTTACAGGTTTGTAGTTAGAAAAATTATTACAGTGGAAGGAGACAGTCAAAAATTAAATGCTCACCTGTGTCCTAGACTCACAGCAGCAAACTCTAAAAGAAGAGATCTCCAAAAAGGGACCCTTCCCCAGTGGCAGTCAGCCCTTAAATGGGGTCCAGGAGAGGTGCAGCTGGGCTCCACCTCTTCTGGTCACACAGCTGATTTGCCTTCACCTGTGCTCCCAGGGCTGACTCAGTACTTGCCTCAGGTGATCAATCAGTGGTACAGGCTCAACAGTTCCCATACAGGTAGCTAATCAGAAAAATTCCTCCTAAAATTAAAATTCCTTTTTAATGCTTTTATGCTGGTTCAGTAATAGATACTTCTCACTTGTGCCCAGGAGGATATGAGCCTAGTCATACTAGACAGCTAGAACAAAAAACAAAAAACAGAACAACAACAAAAAGTAAGTGTCCTCTTTTCACGTTGTTGCTCTTACCTCATTTTTGCTGAGCTATTGCCCCATCTACATTGAATGCCCTGTGGAAAACAATGCCACTCATCATAGAAGTAGTAACACTAACAGGAGTCCTAATTCTCTCCTGTCTTTGGGAGTTTCTTCTCAATAAAACAGATAAAAAGTAGTGTTTGACTAATTTATTAATTACTGTTAATCTGTAGACAACAAAACTGCATCAATTTAAAACTTGGAGGATCCAAATTTGTAATTATTAAAAAAAATAATAATAAAAAAAAAGGAAGAAGAAAAGAAAAAGAAATAAAGAACAAAGACCCAGAGCAGTGGAAATCTCTTGACCTGGAGGTGCATTGAATTCAAACAGGGCACCATCTCCAATTAAGTAATTCAGTTCTGTGCCTGGGATTTGAGCTACCACTCTGATTTCTTTGCAGTATGAGAAACATAGAAGCGTAGCTCTGAGGTCTGGATTCCTGGAGCCCAGAATATTGTTAGTTACAGCACTTCTTCAATACTGAAATTCTGACGTGTGATAATTCTATTCCAATGTCCCCAAGTATCTTCAGCTGTAAGTGATTTCAATAGGACAAGTGTGCACTGTACAAAAAAATTGGTATGTACAAGAAATTCTCAGGAAAATAACCAAAAACTAAAGTTCCTCAGAATAGTTTGTCATCAAATTATCCTGAGTATAACTACAGAGATTTCTTGAAGACCATTCTAAGAAGAACATATTTTAAGAAAAAGGAGAGCCTTTAGAGAATGACTGTATCAAAAATATCATACAGGAACACTGCTGAGATAGAACAGCAGATCAAATGATATTTACTGGTACACCAAAATGAAAGCCTTCTTCCAAGCAGGGAAAGCACTTTGACCAATGTGATACACTGCTTGTAAGCTTACTGTACAGTTCCAGGAAGATTTTTATTTCAAGAAAATGTATTGCACAAAAAGGAAATAAACATATCAAAGACTATTTTTGGAAGCACGTTATCTTAAAGGCTAAATTTTCGCATTGCTTCTGTAAGATATCACAGTTAATCAGATCAAAAAACAACTGTTTGATCTTTCCAAGTGCTAACAAGTATCTATGCTATTGCAGCTTTTTCATGTTTGAAGGAAAAAAAAAAAAAAGGAGTTATCCAGAAAGAAAGGTTTTTCATTAATATAATATGTGAATTCTGCTTCTTTTCTTCCACTCTTTCTGGCTAAGCTTTTGAAGATTTATATTGTTTAAAAGCTGAGGACCACACATACTCATCCTACAACATATTTCTAATGATGATTTAAACGCAGGACTACATAATTAATTACCCATGTCCATTAATGGCTCAGAAGACACTCTTCACAGAATTTACAATTTTAATATGTTCTGAAGTAGCAAGAAATTCTTCAGATTAGTTTGTACAACTCTGCCATCTGCAAGATCTGTAGGTGAAAGTCTAGTTTTATAAGCCACAAAAACACCTCCTCGTCTCTAAGAATCTATCTTTCCTAAATGGAAGATTATCCTGAAAGATCAAATCTTTGTTTGGTTCTCAAATCGAAATAACTTCTTCACACAGCTAGAATATTTCCAAACAATCATTTTCCAACATAAATTCATCTTTTTCCCTTGTAATACATATATTTATTCAAGTCTATTCAAGTCTGTAGAACTCTTTCATTCTGAGATTTCCTTGGCACTATTTGCATTGTGCTCACATTACTGTCTCCTCTGCAATCAGACATACTCTTCATTTTCATGTTAATGACATCAATTAATAATTTTGAATGACATTTCCTGTTTTTGTTGTTGCTGCCGTGACAGAATTTTCCTTTAAAATGCCTCTGCTCTGAGACCTGGTCACAGCTGTATGTGAACTCAGGAAAGGCTGTGCTCTCTTGCAATTCTCCCTTGTTGAGACCTCCTTGATTGCACATAGTAGGAGACAGTCGTGAGTCAATAGCCATCAATCAATTATTCTGTTCAACTTTTAAGGTCTGATTTCATAGTGGACAAGACACTAGTTCAAAGAGTTCACTTTTACTTCCAGATCAATGATGCTTAAGCGTATTAAATATTTTCAGAAGCACACAGCAGTCTGACATCCCATCAAACTGGGCATGAAAAATATTATTTTGTTACCCTTTGTATGTAATATGTCTGTAGAACAACTGACAGAATACATTTGGCTTGATGTATGACCCTCAGCAAACCCAGCTCATTAATAAAAGAAGATCAATAATGTTCTCACTGTTTGGGGGTCACATTCTGATAATGTTTCTGATAGCATAAGAAAAAGAAAATGGATGAGCTGCAGGTTGTTCCACTGGATACATGGCTCTATGTCAACTAGCATTTTGACCAAAATCCAAGCACTGGCAGACTGTATTTCATCTGCTCCTACTCTCCTACCAGTTATCTTTATTACTATCTATTTTCTTGCATATTTATTAGACCGAGTTTTCTCAAGAACAGACTGTAGTAAAGCAGAATATTTACCAAGTATACTTTGTTTTAAAATGCCTCCTACATGGAGAGTCATACACCAGAAGATAGAAAATTGTTGAAAATGACCTTACACAAATCATTATCAACTATTACTAAGTGTTCTGGAACAACAATGGCTATACCTTATCCTCCATAAATTCAGTTACATATCTGACTAGCTCTATTTTATTTATTTATTTATTTATTTTATTAGGTAAGAAACGTGTTGCACCTATAGAGGGACTCAATAATTATTTCTTCTCATCAGACCTGAAGTTCTGCAATTTAATACAAAATATCTTATTGAAATTTCACATGTAACAGCAGAGTTCCTGAGTTGTACAGCTGAGAAAAGAAGAAAAAAAAAAGAAAAATACTTTTTTTTTTTAATGGGAAAGTGTTGGTTTTTTGTTTGTTTGTTTCTGTTTCATTTTATTTGGGTTTTTTTGCACAGTACTTGCCTACTTAAAATGGGATGTATCTCATAGCTTGTGGAGTTCCAGTACAGAAGACAGAAGTGTGGAATTATAAAACTGGTAAGTTTCTCAGTTCCCAGCATATTGAATCATATCTTCTTAAGCTAATAGTAACTTATATCCTCTTATTCTATTCGTAAGTATATTCAAAGCTTGTATAAACAGTGAACTCAATTATACTTTCTTTTCACTGCTCCACAAGCAATGCCTCCGACATTATGATGCTGGCCTATGACATCAAGAGACAAATGTTGGTGGTATGGAAGTAGAAGTTAAATTTTCTGGCCAATATTCCATTATATTTTGTTGCCATGCAACAGAGGGGCAGTCTGACAAAATGGCATCTGATATGGAGGTGTGTATGAAGCAAAGGTGTGGAAGTGAATTCCTCCATGCTGAAAAAATGGCACTCATTGACATTCACCAACACTTGCTGAACACTTATGGAGATCAAACAGCAGATGACACAACAGTGAAGCAGTGGGTGATGTGTTTCAGCAGTAGTAATAGCAATGTGAAAGACAAGTCACGTTCTAGGCAGCCACGTGCTGTTGTCACACCATGAAATGAAAAGCATCTTGATCAGCTCATCCTCACAAATCAGCAGATTAGGACTAGGGAACTGTTTATTGAATATCAGCCTCAATGCAGCGGAAATGATAATGCTGCCAACACTGGAATATTGCAAAGTTTGCACCAGGTGAGTTCCACAAATGTTCATACAGGTACAGAAAGACTACCCTATGTATGTTTGTCAGGACCTACTGAACCAATACGAGACTGAAGGTGGCAGTTTTCTGGATCTCATAATTACCAGCAATGAGACATGGTGTCACCTCTACTAGCTGGAGTCAAAACAGTCCATGGAATGGCAATGTGAATTCCCCATCAAAAAAAAAAATAAAAAGTTCAAGACACAGCTCTCAGTGGGTTAAGTAATGTACGCTGTCTTTAGAGGTGGGAAAGTGATGATCCTTCTGGATTGCCTGGAATCTGGATAAACCATCAGCTCTGACTGCTACACTGCAATGCTGACTAAACTGCAGGCTCAACCTTCTGGAGCCAGGCCAGAGAAGATGACAACCTTTCTCTTGCCAGGTGATAGTCACCAAGTCCTAAACCTGTCTGAAAACCACATTGCCAGCCATGGCTGGACTGCCCTACACCATCAATTGTATAGTCTGGATTTCGCACCTTCTAACTTTCATCTGTTTGGGCTGATAAAAGATGCACTGTGTGAGCAACATTCTCCCATCATAGCAGCTGTGAAAAATGGGTCATGTCTGCAGATTTTTACAAGCAGGGCATGGAGGCTCTTGTTCATCGCTGGTGAAAATACATAGCTACTGGTAGTGACTATGTTGAAAAACACTGTTTCGCAGCTGAAAATTTTCTTTATCAAATAGAATTATTGCACTCTTTGTATCTGTTGTAGTTTCCTTGGAACTAAATAGAAAGCATGTCTTTTGGAGAAACCTATGTATTTTCAACAAGATTTCCTATCAGATTCTCATCTTTTGCATTTCCTTGATCTGCTGTGTTAGGGATATGAGGAATATTTTGGTCTACACTGCCTTCTTTTTATTAGCAAATGTACAAGAAACAAATATTCTAACCTTTTTGTTAGCTTTTATTTATATTTTTTTTACTTTTTCTACTCCTTTCTGGGCACTATTAAATTCTGACACTATTAATTAAATGCTACAGATATGTGTTAGCCTTAAGAAAATGTCCAAAGTCTGAATTTATGCTTTATATTTTCCAGTGGATAATACTAAGAACTATTTAATGCCTACCACAGACTGTAGCATAAGCTGACAATTATGAAAGCGTTAGCCCAACCCTGATTGTGTAGCTTCTATAAGCACAAGCTGCACTGCAGATTCAAGGAATATAATGAAATCCTAAACACTGAAAACACTGTGAAAGTTCCCTTTACAAGTTACATTCAAAGTCACCTTAAGGACATGATTATTTCAGCATCCATTTTGAAGCAAAAAGCTCATCAATTTTGCCAGAACTTCAGTCCTGATATCTCATTTGTTATTAGTGAAGGATGGCTTAAGTGTTTCCAAAAAGACACACACCATAAGACAGCATGTCAGATTCTAATGATTTCACTGCTTTTTATTGCTTGTAGGAAATAAAATCTCAAATTTAATAGTAAAGAAATAATTACTTGAAAAGCAAAAATAATGACTAAGGTAAACCTGAGCTCACTGGTAACTCTAGCCCTTCAAAACAGTGTGCTTAATTTCTGGAGAAAAGGCAACCAGTTCGCAAGTAAAAGGAGATTTTTGCTGTTCAGATAAATTTCATCCATACATGAACTCTTTAGTAATATGTATGTTTTTAAGGTGCACCTTTTCAATGATATCAACATTATAAGCTGTACAAATTAAGAAAAAAAAACAATTAGAATTATGGAATACTGCAAATTCTGAAATACTAGGGGTTTTTTTTGTTTGTTTGTTTGCTTGTTTTCAATAGCATTTCTTTCCAGCAAAATCTTAGCACTTGAATGATTCTCACTCTTTGTGCTTTTGATGGTTCAAGGATACAAAGAGAAATTTTAATGCAAAAAAAAAAATGTAGAAAAATAAGATATGAAGCTTTTCCTACTAACTTTCTTCATGTGTTAGCATTGTTTTTTTCAAGACTAGAGATATTATTTAATCCTAAATCTGTCAGTAGATTTCAACACATCAAATGGTATAACTTCAGAAATTCCTTCAGATAAGCAATGTAAATAACAGCTTAATAACACAGTAAAAAATCATAGATGGTGTATTATCATAGCAAGATCAAGACAGTGTAAGAAGATGAGCAGGATGTACCAGCAGATAGAGAAATGAGCTGTGAGCTTTTCATAAGCAACACTCAAAAAATGTTTCAATTTTAATTTGCCAATTTTAATTTGCCTAACACAGGGTTGGATAACTTCATACTAATAAGAGCTGTAATTCATTACCTTACATACCATAATGTATGACTATAAGTGATATCCATTATTTGATGCTTTTAAAGAAAAAAAAAAAAGCTATGTTAGTAGTAATAAGAAAAGGGCTTTCTTCTGGGATGAAATCTTTGTTCATCTTGCTGTTTCTACCTGGATATTTCATATCCATTGCTTCATTCAGGAAACCAGAAAAAATATTTTTTTTTTTAATCTCTGATTAGCAGAAGTTAGCTCAACACACACAGTTTTATTTATATTTTATATGATATATTTTCAGTTTTCCAAGGAAATAAGTACAACACTGAAAATACCCTAACAGTTTTTAGTGATATGTATCTGGCATAGAATTATAGGGAGACACAGGGGTCATATATAAAGAAGATAAGAAGATACAGCTGTATTAAGAAAAATGAAAAAATTTATCATGCCTACATAGGCACTGGATTGGAGACTCCTTTGTGAGCATCTCTGGTAAAGTGCTATTGTACAGAAAATCTCCCTCAATGGCACTATTAGTGTCTTATTCCACTAAAGAGGAGGAGGTAATGGCAGGTGTTGATAACTTCTATTGTTTATCTGCCTATTGTGACACAGTAATTATGGTTTGCTTTGGTGGGACTTCATAACAGACTTGCTTATAAATTGCTTTATTACAACATACTAATACAATGTATTACTACAAAGGTACTATCTCAGTGATAAGATTCAGAGTGCCTAAGTAAATGATAATTTCTTTGTGACAGAACCTCATCTACCCTAATCTAGAGGTCAGCTTTGCAAACCATAGCATGCCAAATGCTGTCATTAGCTGTAATAAGTACGAGCTGCAGATCATGCTGCACTCTCAAAGGAACTGCAAACACATTTATAGTCAGTTATGTTTCAGTCAAAGGAAGAGAAATGGTAACTATGCAATGAAAACACATGCAAGAGCCATGTCACTGCATATCACAAGGTTCAAATCATGCAGAATGCTAAATTAGAATTGTTAAATTGCTTCAAATTCTGCCATCCCCAAAATGGTTTAGAGCAGCCTTATCTGTTTAAGAAATGAATAGTTTGGGGATGTTCCTTGAGTTGCATGGACTCACAAGCCACCTTCAAACATTCAGCTTTGGCATATCAACAGACACTTTCAACTCAGGCCTAAAATAGAAATGCTGACGAGCCTTAAAATAATAATAATAATAATAATAATAATATTTACTTTTCCCTATAAAGTCTGTTAAAGCATGTATTTATTCTTTTTGAATAATTTAGGAGACTGAGTCACCAGGAGGAATTCTTTTGGAATCAGAAAAAATCACCTTGGGACAAGAACAGATGGAGACAATTGACCATGGAATGCCTCTAGCTTTTACAGCAGTGAAGTTCCTGGGGCAGGACTGAATAATATTCAGAGGGTCTTTGATCTGTTTATGAAAAGAACAGGGTAATATTGCTATCTAAGACAGCATAATAGAGAGCACAATGACCCACTGCCGTGCTGTACAGTTGCTGTTAAAATAAACCAAAGACATTATACAGATCACTCTTTTAGAAGTACCACAAACAAAATATCATGGAAAGTAAATTTTTAATCAGTTTACACAATAAAATATTGTGCAGAGGTGTAGTTTAAGTACCTCATATGTCAGGATAAGCTGGCACTTTCATTATGAAGCCTCCACGCTCAGCTATACAATGAAAGCCATCAGCACATTTTGTATCAGGCACATAATATTCCTCTTTTACTCCACTGCCTGAAACACTGGGCCTAGCTCTTTCTGGGATATTCAGGTATGGTACATTCTGCAGTTTGGTTTGGTTTATGTTCACATAATCAAATAACTGTCCTTCACATAAAACTTTGCCACTGATTACTCTCGTCATGAAAATGTACCTGCATGTGACAGGAAAACCTGAATTCAAAGACCTGATAGTCAGTAAGACTGCTTGATGTGGCTGCCATGTAAATGCCTCTCTTTATACTGGTTAAACTATTTCACTGCTAAGCAATAGTTGCAAGCAGCAGATCTCTTGGAAACTAGCTGCAACTGAAAGAAATGTTAATGTATTTAGCTAGGTCTTTTCACAGTACATTACTCACAAGTGTTGCAGAGGGTGTGATGCTTAAAACATAAGTATCTGTATATCAAGTGCTGACTAATCTTTAACACATTTTCAGCCCAAGGTATATAACAACAGTTAACTGGTATTGCAATCGTGTGCCCAAACACATCTTCATAAGTACATTTGTCAGCAGACCCAAAGAAACTAACATAGTGGCTAAAAACATTGATTCCCTTTCATTGGAAACGCTGCCTTCTGTTGAATTTTTTGCTATGCACTTTCTTCTTTTGATCATCAAACTCCAGGAAAAAAAAAAAAAAAAAAGAAAGAAAGAAAAAAAGAAAAAAGGAAATCCTAGCTTTTTGGACTGTAAATGTCTTTCACACTTCTCCAGTTGTCTAGAGCCACGTCATTTCTCAAGCGGATGCTAAATATCTACCTACATACAGAGTGCTCTTCATGTAAGATGAAAGGTTTCTTAAGGCCACCAAAGTGCAAGGTTCAGATATATTCTGATACCTTTGAGCATAGCAGAAGTTCAGCATGCTTAACCAAGGACTTTTTTGGGTAGCTAAAAATGGTGATCAGTATCACAGCACTAGTCACCAATGCCTGAAAAGTGCCTTTCTTATTCCTTCAGACAACTCATAGCTTCTTGTGAATGAAAATCTATGTCTTACAGAAAAGTAGACTTTTATTTAGATATTTTTTAAAATTTTACTCACAATATTTACATTTTTCTTTGGAAAAAAAAAAATCAAATAAAATCCTTTGAATTGATTTTTCTCATATTTTGGCCCCCCCATCTTCCATTTTCTAATGTTTTAAAGCAAACACATAGTGAAGAAAAGGTTCACTAAACCATTTCCTTGGTAACATAGTTCCTAATGAATCCTTTCATATAATCACGCATATCTCTATAAATATATTCTGAGCAATAAACTATGATTGAAATTAAGTAAAATACACTCTTAAGATTGATTTAATCTCTTTTTACCGAATAACTATTAAAATGAAAATTCTCTCACAGGATGCTCAAGTCAAAATGAGGAACCTGATAATAAACATTGGGTAATAAAAATAAATTAAAAATCAAATCTTTATGATATATTTTCCTATCCAAATGAAAGTCGCAAATTGAAAACAATAATGATACTCATCCACAGTTACAGTTCCAACAAAACATCTCAGAATTTGATTTACAATTAGTGGCATCTTGAAAATGAGCCATCATTTTGCATTTAAAACTGCTACCTCTCAATCCATCAAGTATTAAAATCTTGATGCTGATTAATGACATTCTGTCATTCTGTTTCTCTCAATGAGGCCTCGCAGCTACCAAAGCTGTATTATTAAGTATGCAACTAGCATGTTATTAGGTCGCATGCCTCCCTCATGGCTGGTTCAGATTTTACCACTGTGTTCATACGCAGTGAGTATTTGGCGGTTTGAT
The DNA here is from genome assembly GCF_987193195.1 of Phasianus colchicus. NCBI lineage: Eukaryota > Metazoa > Chordata > Aves > Galliformes > Phasianidae > Phasianus > Phasianus colchicus. The sequence continues at coordinate 13,923,962 of NC_143439.1, read as the reverse complement.
AAAAGTTTGTATCCTCACCAGGATATGAGTACAGGATGTACGCATCATTGGCTTTCAGTATTTTATTAGCACAAGTTCCAAGAACCTGGAGAAAGTGTGCTCAACGCAAACTCCCACTGTAAGGAGAAGCTTTCCAGGGGGGAAGCTTCAGTAACTGAGATATACCATTTGGTTTTCCAGTGGAAGCACCATTATAAAAAAAAAAAAAAAAAAAAGCTCAGGAATTAAGATCCATTGTGAAAGAGGAAGGCAGAAGGCTCAGTAGTATACAGGCTGGTCTAAGCATTTCAGCTTTACTTTTGCTGCTAAGAATTTGTGTTAGGTTCTGAGCTATGAGGTTTCACTATTCTAATTCTGATGGCAAAATATTTGTAAATTTGCACTGATGTTCAGTCTCACCTGCTGTTAGTATCATCCCTTTTCATGTACAAAGGAATGGAAGTAACAAATCCAATTGTACTTAACCTTTCACTTATTCTTTTGCAGAGACTCCATCTGGATTTGGAGAACAAACAGGAAAAAAAATAATAAATGAGAAAACGGAGAGGAGAGACTATGGAAGAACACAGAAATTGCACCTGTTAAATCAGATTATGAGTACGCTATTTTCAGAGAAACTATTTGATAGTAAATACTTTTTTTTTTTTTTTTTTGATGACTAAGAACACTTACAAGTTCTCCATTTCAAAGAAAACCTAGTATATTTAATAAACTTTTGATTTGCATGATGACTGAGACTGAAAACTTTCTTCTGTTAAAATCTTCAGGAATCTTTTCTTCATATGAACAACTATGTACTAACACTCCAATTTAAATATTAAAACAAAAATAAAGAAGGCATTTATAGATGCCATAGTCGCAGACTATTTCATGTATTTGTACCTTGATGTACAACAACCAGTTGTAAGCCTCTCCTTAGAAATATGCGTTATTTAAATTAGATAAAAGGAAGTTTTATGCAATATTATTTAGAAAATTACTGAGATTGAATATTTAGATGCTAAAATATTTTTTTTTAAATACAATAAAAAGATACAATGGAATAGCATTTTTACATATCCTTACATGCCAGTATTTGAAGTGGCTTTCCCAGACTATGAAAAAATAATTAAAATGTAAAATCAAATGTAGAAATCTTATTCAAGCTCTTACACTATCTGTAACAAAACAATTTTGTATGTTATATTGCCACCGAATCAATTAATACAAAATTTAAAGAAAAGGGGGTCAATTAATGGCTAATTTTATTGATTGATTGATTTGAATCTGCTCCTAATCCTCAAAGAATTTGGAGATCAACTTCAGCAGAAAGATAATGAGATCTTTAGTGCTTTGAAAATGGCTCTTGTAAAAACTTTTTCACAAGAATGATCCAGTTTTTAAAATGGTAATAGGGGAGAGCTAAGACTAAACAAGCAAAAAAACATCTTCAGAGTTTAAATCAGCTACACCCTTCTGTTTGAAGTGACAAGGCCTATCATTAAACAGAAAAATTGTGCTTCTCCAGCATAAGACACACCAACAATGCATTCTTACATTTTCTGTCTTACTGTTATTACTTTTTCACACGTAATTGGTTTCACATACATTTGAAGAATCTAAGCTGAAAGCCATTTTGTTTTCTCCTTAACACACCCAGTCCTGCACCACTGCAAAAGCTTTCTTAAAAGTTACTGATCTTATGAATATATTCTACATTCCCACCTACTGCCATGCTGCTCTGCCTCTGTAGCAAGTGCCCCTACATCTCTATCACATTAGGCATATTTCTATGTCTACATCAATTTCCTAACATCACAAAATCACAGAATCACCAACATTGGAAAAGATCTACGAGATCATCCAGTCCAACCATCCACCTATCACAAATAGTTCTGACTAAACCATATCCCTCAACACAGTGTTCAAGCATTCCTTGAACACCTCTAGAGTCGGTGTCTCCACCACCTCCCTGGGCATCCTTTTATATTTTTCTGGGTGTAAAATTGGTCTCCAAAATTGTCACACAGTCTCTCTCTCTCCTTTAATCTAGTGAACAATTATTAAACTTCTTGAAAGAAGCTAAAAGGATAATGACTCTTAATTACTGAAAGGAAACAGAATTTGTAACATGCACATGTATTTACAAAGAACACGTTAGTACTTGGCCTAATCTCTAAGAATGGTGGAGAAAGGGAAGGGATGAGAAGAAAAGCAGAGGAGACACCAGAAAGTGGAAAACAAAACAAACAAACAAACAAAAAAAAGAATGGGGAGAGAATTAGAAAGTAATTTCAATAATTTTCTCTGCTGCATGGAAGAAAAGGACCTGGGGGTGCGGGTCAGTGCTCAGCTGAACATGAGCCATCAGAATAGTTAGGTAGCCAAGAAGGCCAACGGCATCCTGGCCTGTATCAGAAATAATGCAACCTGCAGGAGCAGGGAGGTGATCATTGCCCTGTGCTCAACTTTAGCGAGGTCTCACCTCAAGTCCTGTGTTCAGCTTCGGGCTCCCCACTACAGGAAAGACCTCAGGACATGCTCCAGGGCCTTGATAAGAGTAACAAAGCTGTGTAACTTGTGATTAGACAAGAGGGAATGGACTCAAGTTGTGTCAGATATTAGGAAAATAGGATATTAGGAAAAATTTCTTCTCAGAAAGAATGCTGAGGCCTTAGAACAGGATGCCCAGGGTGGTGGTTCAGTCACTATCCCTTGGGGCATTTAAGGAAAGGGTAGATAGGGAAATGGTTCAGTGGGCAGTATTGGTGGTAGGTGGATGGTTGAACTAGATGATCTTAGAGGTTTCTTCCAACCTTCATGATTCTACATGGGTTGCTCCGAAAGTAATTCCTCCTATTTATTTCCATTTCTACAACAGCTACAAAGAGCAAATTGATAGAGCAAATTCTCAGTTAAAAAACACTATTTTTCAACGTAGTCACCATCATTAGCTACACACTTTCATGTCAGACATCATTTTGTCACAGTCCCCCTCTGCTGCCACCTGTCACACAGCAGCATAATGGAACATTAGTGAAAAGGTTCAGCCTCTGCAGCCACACCGCAAACATCCACTTCTGATATCATGGGCCAATACAATAAAGTAGGAGACATTACTTTCAGAGAAGTCCTTGTAGATAAAATTTTAAAGAAAACAAAGGAAACAAAAAGTCCTCCAAATAGAACAAATATGCAACTAGAGCACATTAGAATAGATTGTTGGGGCTCCTGACGAACACCTGAAAGACCACAGCATGGCTTGGAGGATGGTGTGTGGCATTAAGATGGAATCATGAAGAAGCACAAGCATCCAGATTCCACTGCAGCTACACATAAGATCTAATCAATCCTGATTAACTATTTTGCTTATTAATTTCCTTATTAATATTCAATAAGAAATAACAAAGTTGCCTTAATTCCTAGACTTTGATAATAAAGCTTTTTAATATAGCTTTTTTTTACCATCTGGGGAAGATTCCAATGAGCAAATGAACATAAAAGCGAACTCTGTTAGCTGAAGTGAGGGGTAAGTACCTGTGGTCCTCTCCTGGCATGCAGTTCCCCAAGAAACTACCCTTGCACAATAACAGAAAATTCTCCGGCAACAGGAGGTAGAACATCACCTCCATCTGCCAGACAATGCTAGAGTCTGGGGGAGAAGATGCACTGAAGAACTCCTCAGTTAGCCCTGGACAACAAACCTTTAAAAGTGGAGATGAAGAGAAATAAGAATAGAGCACTTTTTATGTCTTTTAAGCCAACATTTGAAGAGAAAAGCATTGTTGAATAGTCTCACTAAATGACAAAATCAGTACACAAACAAGGAAGAGAAGATAGGTTTGAATTCCCTGCATGTAAAGGGTGTAAATCTCAGGATTTCCACTTATCAGTGAATATTCCTTTATACCCACTTAATGAATAAATAGCCCAGAAGTCCAAATAGATACCACAAGTTATTCTTTCAGGAACAACATCCTATTTCTGTAGTATCACTGTTTTGAGAATTCTGAAGAAAGGTACACTTGTCTATACTCATTTCTGAAGGGATGATCTGACACTACATGGCAAACAGAGCAAAGAAGGAGATGTCAGTTGATTTAAAAACGTAAATGAGGGGGAAAAAAAAAAAAAAAAAAGCAGTAGAGGTGTCTTCATATAAAAAAAAACAGAAACAAACAAACAACAGCATACAGACAGTAAAGCTTATGAGAAAAAAAAAAACAAAAAAAACAACAACAAACGTTTATGTGAAGCATTATGACTTTTAAAATGTAAAACTGGCATTCCTTTCTCAAACACAATCTCTTCAAGTTGGAAACAGATTAACTAAAATGTACACTGAAGACATCAGGAACCAAAGTTGCCTAATTATGTTTCCTATCTGAAGATTAAAAAGTTCCTATGTGGTATTCATATATAAACTTAGGATATCTATCAAAAGCTTTATTAAAGTAGAAGATCAAAAATAAATTAAATGCCATTCAGTAATCAAGAAATCCATTTCTTTCTTTCTTTTTTTTTTTTAACCCATTTGTCAATGTGCAGTTTCATGTCATTTACTTTGTCTTTTCCTGTCCAGCACTTATTTTGCTTTGTTCCTCTTGGTAGCTGTTTAATTTCACTGAAAAGAAATTTTATTTCCTTCTAAAAACAAAGAAAAAGAGAAAAGAAATGGCAAGCAACTATTTGCCACTCATTACATTACCTTAACCCTCATCGTTCTTTTCCCTGTGTCAACCATTTGGCATCTAAATTACTTCTTCTGATACTCTTTCTTTACAAGTAATATTCCAAATCTGATGATCTTTTGAAAAAAACATTACCTCTCATAATGGCTTGTATGAATCCATTACTTTCCCTCTTCCAGTTATATTATCCCATCACAAGAAATACAGTGACTTTTGAACTTAAAAACTTTTTAAACTCTATAGGAGCTGATGAGCAGGGGATTTTTGCTTCGTCTTTCTCTGCACTGAATCAGAACAGATTTAGTATCAGCTTGACCTGAGGATTGAATTGAATCATTAGGCAGAATTGAACACTTGTAGAAAATATGTAAAATGGTGTAGTGATATATAACGTAATGGACTCCTTCAATAGCTCTTCTGCACAACTCTGAAGATGTTAAGGAGGTTATTTATTTTGCCTCAGACTTTCACTCTGTTTGTTCTTTATGAAAGCTTCTAGACAGAAATATACATATTCTATGGAGACCTTTTCTAAATAGAATTCTTTGTAGCATTGTCAGTAGTAGTTTTGCATACTTAGGAAACAAAAAGACTCATTTTAATTCTTTCTGAAATCCTTTGATTTTTTTTTGCCTCAATTAATATTTAGAATACTATGCCATCACCACAAATACATGTACTTTTATAGGTTTTTGAAATAGAGATTTAAAATATTACTACAGAAAAAAAGTAAATATGTTGCACTGTTAAAGAAACTAATTTACCTATCTAACCTTTGATTAATCATTTCATTAGTCTGTCATTCCTAGCAGGAGTTATTCTCTGGATATAGCATGTACAATTTAAGGAGTAAAAAAAACGACGAAGAAAACAAAAAAGGTGAAAGAATTTTTAAACAATTTTTACGTTTCCTAATGACCTGGCTTTGTGATGAACTTTCCACAGGTCAACTGATAGAAAAAATAGTTCTTTGATTATTCGGTGGTGGGATGTGAGTTATTTACTGGAGATTTGTTTTGTTTTGTTTTTTAAATTATTTTTAATTTCTGCTTGCAGTCATGTTGCAGAGTGACATATTTTTCCCAGCTTTCCAATCAATATCAGTTTTAGAGAAGGGGGGAAAAGAGATGCCTTATGCAACTACTTTTTTCACCAAAGTCAGTAGCTCCAATTTTTGATTACTTCAGCGACTCAGTAACACTTAGAGAGAGGGAACTACAACACATTTTGTGCTATGTTCTTTCTTTCCTCATTTTTTTTCTCTGAGGGAATATCTGGAATTCTTCAAGCTGTATTTTCCTCAGTCCAGGCTCTAAACCATAACCATACCTTCTTCAAAAAGCACCTTCTTTGACACAAGTTCTTTCCTAGAAATCTTTCCCATCTTTTTCTGTGCCAGATAACATTTCTGAGTACTGATTTGATGGAGAGTCAGCTACTCAAGAAGTTGTGTTTAGTTTTTTACAGGAGAGTGTCATTTTCTACCTGTTGCAACATTTGTCTTTTGCTGTGGGAAGGCTAGCCTTCAAATTTAGGCAGAACGTTGTAGTCTAGAGTAACAGAGCATGAAGAGAACATAATATTAACTTCCAAACTCCAAAGAACATACTTTCTAGAAGGATAATAATTTACCCAGATGTCAGCAGTAGTTCTAAACATATACGAAGATAGACAAGGAAGGCTTTGTACTTAGCTTTATTACATTAGTCTGTTGAAATTATTGATCCTTCTTTGAAGAAGGACTTCTGTTAAGCTCTGTTCCTAGGTAAGAGTTCAGTGTTCCTTTTGTTTGACATAAAATGCTTCTTCAGTGAACCTTGAGCAACCTAACTTGACAGCTGCATGGAAAAAGATTGTACAAAGCTGGTTTCTGTCCAATTTTGTCAATTAAACTGGAACATCAAGAATTGGATTACCTGTTTCTTGTTATGAGGATATGTCATTTTAACTATGTTAACTTTTATTTAACATTATTTTTACCCATGATTTTCTTCTCTTCTTCAATTCAGGTTGATGGAGGTGGACACTAAGTTTTTTTTCAACAGAAGTGGCTCATAGTTAAAATTTGGGGCTCTAATGAATTCTTGTAAAAGAATTCATTAACTTCCCATCCTCTGATATTAGTCAGAACAAACTGTGCAATTAATTCATTTTTTCGAGCTTTTTAGAAGTTAAATAGGAAGACTATTCAAGTTGCCTAGTGTTGTTTTTGCCTTGCATCCTGTTTCATCTCGTCTCCTCAGTGAAGAGATGGACTCTTCACCTTCATATCAGTAAGGTTCCCTTTTCCAACACAATCACTTTTTCCTCCACAACTCACATAGAAAGTTAGGCAAATATATCAATACAAGCAAAAATATCTGAAAGAAACTTTAAAAAGAATGCAAGACAAATAAATTCTGCATAATAAAGCAAGCCAAACAAATACTTAACAGATGCCAAGTATCTGGAATTGCGTACAAAACAGACATCTTACAAGTCACACTTTTATGTACCCTCTAAGAAGTTTATTTATGGATGATGGCATTTTTTACAAAGTCTTCTGGGTCATATTTCTAATGGCAAACACTTTTTTTTCCCCACATTTATTTGCACATTCTAAATCAAACCAATAGCTGAAGTTTGTGCAAGAGATCTTTTTCCAACTTTTTGCTATTGATTTCCAATCTTGATTTCCAACTGAGCTAAAATCAATATTATATCAACAACCTGCTTTTTTAAAGTAATTTTAAAATATAGTTTCAGCTGCTGACTTCAGATTGCCCTTATATTCTTTCTCTGTGCCCTCTTCCTTCCTTAAGTCTACTACATACACCATCTCAAAAACTGAAAATTAGTGATACATTACTGCTTAAATACATTGATAATAATACTGTTGAGATCTAGCAGTGACTACTATTGCTTTCTCACAGTCAAACAGGATTGGCATTCCTTCCTTGCCAATGCTCGCTCTCTCTTTGCAAATCTGTATTTCCAACTGTGAAATAACAAATAACCAATCTTCACCCTTTCTCTATCTCCTGAATTACCACAATTTTCATAAACAAAAATTAAATGTCTTAAGCATATCTGCAGGGTCTCATCTTATTAAGACTCCTTATTTTTTAAAATAAATAATTAATCATGGAGAGCTGTAATATCAAATTTAAGTATGGAGAGGAAAGTAATGGAGTAAGAAGCAAGAAAAGGAAACGAAAAGTCAATAATCTTCTGTCTTTTCAGGAAAAAATCAACTCTTCAACATGTACATTAAAACAAAACACTTCTGCCTAACATGAGAAGTACATTGATATCATTTTTTTTCCACATGCTTCTCTGTTTCTCATATAAAGCTCATATCTTTGAGCTGCTGCTCAAAGATGCCTTCTGAGATCGATGGAGAAACTGCAGCATATCACCTACAAAAGCTACTAAGGTGTTAGAATAAGACCATGCCTATGAAGTTACTAATACAGATCGTCTTTGCACCCATCTCCCCTAAGAGATATTGTTCTGTTATATCTTTGGAAAAATCAACTGTTTTATCTGTATATCCTGCATAAGTAGGTCTCAGATAATTTGAAGTTACATATGTGTCTATCCCCACAAAATGAATTGCAGAACCAAAAAGTGCATCAGTTAAAAATATGCTTTTCATCGTCTTTTCAATTGAAGTTTCTATATACATCTTTTAATAACCCCACATGAGCACTTAGCTCAGAAATCACTTCATTTGACATGTGAAAATCAGAGTGAGATACTGAATCCAAAGCCAAAGATGTACATGTACCTATCTTCAAAAAGTAGATCTTTTAGTACCAGCTTAGAAATGTGATAAGACTTGCTATACTTTAATTTTAAAAGTACCCAGTGACTTTTTTTTTCCTGTTTTCCAGGTGTAATGACAGCTAACTAGTATGCTGATTACTTGAGAAAACTGCTTTCATAAGATACTCAAATAATGAAAATCTTTAGCTAAAGGCTCACCTCGCATTCATAAAAGATGCTCACATATTTTTTTAGGATTTTGCTGCTACATATTATGTACATTTTTTTCAGCAAGTAAAACTGCCTACAAAGAAAGATCCCTGTAAATTTTCTTTTCCCTCATTTTAGCTGTTGCTTAAATGTATTTGAAGAATTGGTAGAAACTGCTGTCAGCAAGAGAAACCAGGGGATTGCATAAACAAACTTCAATTTCACTTCCATGAGTTGAAAATGAGAATAAAACCTATTTCTTTCAAATGAGCGATCGTTATTTCTGTGCTAGAGATGTGACCTCTGGCTGAGTCACCACAATGTGTCCTGTGATTTCCAAAAAGGAGTTAATCAGCTTTCAGCAGAACTAAGAGCATCGTATTGCAGCACCGACATTATCAGCCAGTGACAGCATGGTCTGGTGATGTAATCCTTCTAACTTTGTCTTACAGTACTGCACCCGAGCACCCCGCCTATATGGGTACCTGTAGGACTGGACCAAATGTATTTCCAACTCTGTCACTGCTTGCTGGTACATAAATGCCCGGCAGCCACTGTAGATCCAATGCAACTTAGTTTTGTAACTTTAATTATTGCTGAGAAGTATACTGGGAGAAAAAGATTTGAATGCAATAGTTATCACGTTAATTTCCACCTGAAATCAGTGCATTATCATATTTATGAATATTAAGCTATGTTATTTGATCATATTTTTAGTGGTGGTTTAGAAAAAAAAGTGTGTTATTTCTCCTTAGCACTTCATTTATTTTGCATCTTATTTCACACACAAAATTAGATTTTAAATTAAGTCTCAAGAAACATATTTGCTTCCTGACTAATAAGAAAAGAACAAGCATGCAAAAAAAAAAAAAAAAATCTGTTACAAAAAATCAAAAATACAGAATTGTGATTTAAGCAGCACTTGGGAAGGAAGATGCTGTTATTTTGATAACCACTGGGCGCCCATAATACTCTTAACAAAAATAATAAGGATTACAACAGTTTTCACTTTTTCTTCACACCACTTCAAAAATCTACAAATAAAAATGAGGATATTTGCTCTTAGGGAGCTGAAATTCAAGTAGACCAGAGGAGGCATCAGTGAAATGCTATTTTCATCATTACTCATACAGAAGCTACAATCTTAGTCTTTTTTGTTGTTGTTTTTGTTGTTGTTGGGGTTTTTTTTTTTTATTTGTTTCTTTTTTATTTTACATGGGAAATGCCTCCAGGCAGATAGTACAAAGAATTCTGAAACCAAAAGTACAATTAGGCCCAAGGCCAACAGCCTGAAGCGTGACTCAGTCAAGGGACATCGGATCACAGATCAATATCTCTGGTAAAGAGAACAAAAGCAGAACTAAGCAGGCTGCATTCAGGCAAAAAAAAGTAATGAGTAACAATATCTTCCTAGCCAGAGTTTGAAGAGCACAATAAATTGAAAAGCATGATTTGACAGTCATATATTGATGTTATTGCTATATTCTTCCGGGAAAAAAATCCTTTAAAAAATCAAGCTACAACCGTACTGTTTAATGCCTCTCTATTAACTGCAAACCTTAGTGATTTAATATCGTTTTATCTTCAGACCCTGTAACTACAGAACCATATACGTAACTTTCCCCATGTGAATCGTCTCAAAGATTTAAATTGGATTATATACAGAATGAATGTGTGGCCAAAATTGATCTGAAAGGAAGAAGTAAACTAACATGAATAAATAATGCGTAATGAAATGCTGCTTTTGAGGCAGCTATTTCTTCTACAGTTACTTGGCTTTCTGTTAGACAGACATGTTCAAATGCTCACAGTTGCACTCAGCTGGGATCTTTCCTTTTGGCACCACTACCCAAGGTGCCACCTCTGCAGGCAGATGCTGGGTGTCCCCTCGTGGACACAGCCATTGTGCACTAAGAACTCCTAGCTGTACTGTCAGTATGCACATCCCCTCATCAGCTCAGCAGCTGCAAGGGAGGTGGGCATGACAAGGAAGCAAACTTCACACAGAGTATTATCATGAAACAAGTGGTTAGAAACCACCTTTGTTTCTGAACTTGCCTTCAGCAGCTTTTAGAGTCTTCCTTTTTTTTCTGACAATTTTCTGGACTCCAGTTCACATGGGTGAAGATATAAATTCCCTTCTCAGTACTCACTCTAAATCTGATGGGAAAGCAAACATCTTTGCACAATGTTTTTTTCCTTATGTGTTCCCCCAGTTGCTTTTGCAACACAAGCAGCTTTGCTCAGCAGCAAAGCCTATTCAAGCTGTTCTTGTGATTGCCTGCGCTAACACGAGACACCCATTTAAGAAGATTACAAAATAATGATGAAATTGCAGTATTACAGCATTGTAAATCTCATTGGTGAGTACAGAGCGGAGCTCTCAGTGAAACAGATCAGTATTTCTAGTTTCTCTCTTTTCATAATTTGACTTCTCTGAATACAAAGAAACTTAAAAATGTAGTATTTTAAAGTTAATTAAATACTTTATGAGCTAGCTGTATATAGTGCTTATACGGTAGTTTAAAAATTTAGTTTTACTACAGTGTTAACAACTGAATAGCAAGTGATTAAAATGCTATTTATTATACCAGTAACTTCTTTTATAATCATACATAGTGGCACTATTAAATTACCTTGAGAAAGCTTGGTCACACCAGCTTGGGTATCAGTCACTTTTGTTCTGCACCAGGTGCTTGGATTGGAAGTGCTTAAAATTATGAAGTGTCACAATCTGTTGAAAGCCCCAGTGAGACAGCTAGTACTTTGAAAACATACATTGTTATCAAAAGCTCAACAAAACAAAGTCATGAACTTGGATTAACTACTATAACCAGACTGAGGAAGCTCCACAACCATGGGATTTACATGTGGGATTACTCTTATTTTAAACTGCTCAGCTGGAAGGCTCAGGTCTGCAGCCAAGAACATGCCTCTCCTAACACCTGAAGTTCACTGGGGCTGTAGCTCTCCTTCTTCCTGCAAACACAAAACTGAAGACTGCTGAAGTTACCTCAAACTCCAAGCTCATCACGAAAGCAAACCTGCTGCTCTTGCTGCAAGACACCTTGCTCCCTGCAGTTATTCTCAGCAAAAAAATGTCCCTTTTCTTCCCCCCTCTTCCACACCCTTGAGGAGTTTGTGGCTTGCTTCAACAGAAGACTGTTGTGGACTCTGCGCCAAAAGCATGTGAGCTTGCTGCCTGCATTACAATGTAGTAGATGAATAAAAAGAAGAATTCTCAGCTCAGATGTACTATTTATGTTTCCAGCATCTTAACCACGCTGCGAGGTACTGAGAAGATTCAGTGCTCTCACTTGCCCCAGACACCTTTTCTGAAGCAGTTTCTATCATCAACTGAGCAATTTATGCCCATATTCCAAGCGGTGCATCCATCCAGGCTCTCACTCAAAGTATTATAGAACACATTACCATACACATATATGGTTTTATGTACAAATATTATGTATGCTTTCATACATAGAGATGTTTTAGTTTAACATAATTTCTGAAAAGAACAAATCTGAGCAGGTAAAATCCTTCTCTTACTGGACTTAATGGTATGTAGGCTGGGACAAGCTGAGAAAGATTTCTGAACTTTTCTGACCATTAAACAAAGGTGAAAAGCTTTTGGAGCTGATGTTTCTCCCAAAACTAATGGGAAGAAAATAGCCATAAATGAGAGAAAGCAGTTCTCCACTACTCCTACCTCTGTGTTGGCCCTAGAAGCAAGGAATGTACCCACGGAGATGAATCTGTTCTGCAGTAAAACTGTATATATGACATACAGCTAGGGTGGAAAAAAAAGGGAAAAATATAGCTATCCTTTCTCATTTATCAGGAATACTTTAGCCATAGATAAAGCTCCATTTGAGTTATCTGTTCAGGTGAATTATCTTGGAAGGATCTTTATACTGCATAATTAGCTGTGAGCAGGTTTGCATCTCTCTTGTGAGCACAGCCAGCAGCAGCGCATTGTCTCTGCACTGCTGGCAGGCTGCTGCCTCAAGGCCCTCTGCTATGGGCCTGCAAAATATGCACTCGTTATTAACAGAGCATTGCCTCAATTTGATAAACGCTTCAGGAGGGTGATAGCAGAGTGAGAACAGCAGCCCTCTTACCCATTATCTAGCCATTTAGAAGTTTACCATATTATTATCCAAGAAGGTGAGTGGTTTTGGATGTGATCAGGTAGTTGCAGGAATTAACTGGAGAAGAAATTAACACAGTCACTTATTTTTACTGTAAGGCACAAATACTTCTATAATTCTTGGTCTGTTTCTCCTATTCTATTCAGCTGTTTTCAAGTAATTTAAGAAAACACATCCTTATAGATTAAAAATAGGCTTTTATAGCCAAATTTAAAAGCAGCTGAACTTCTTTGGGAAAGCTTTATGATCTGCAGATCAGTATACTTTAGTTACACGGAACATTTCATCCTCAGCGTGTTTTACATCTGAAAATCAAAGTTAAGCAAAACATAATTCTGCCTTCAGATTTCAAATGAGCTTTGTCAGACAACATATGTTCCTCAGAAGCGCACTTTGGAGACTCAGGCCTTGACAGACGGGATGCACTAACAGGATGAACAACCAAGTGATATGTTCCACCTCTGTTTTCAGTCATGCTATTATTTGCAGCATTTGTAACAGCAACAACAAAAATGATTATTCACAAAGCAACAGCTGTCCTTCTTCTAACTGCTGTTAAACCTTTTCTCTGTCATGATGTTTACAAAACATTTCACAGTGGTTAGGTAGATGATATTCTGAAATCATCACTTATTCCAAAGATGAGCACCATTTCATTCCTAAATAGAGTTTCTTCTCTGTTCAGGCTGTATTTGCCTTTGGGAACTGGGTCTGTGTTTTGCTGTATGTTCTAAATATTTAGGTAATAGAGACTCTAGATACTAGAAATATTTTTTAAATGTGTGAAATATCATGTTTATTGTTAGACTGAAGTGCAAGTTCTCAGTTATGAAGATCTGAGCAAATGATTCTAGCATTTCTACTAGGTGACAATATACACCTATAAATTAGGAGATTACATCTAATTGTCTTTCTTATGTAACTACGCTATGCTGAACAATCTTATGTGTAAGACCAGCTTTAAGCATCAAGCTGAAAGAATTCCAATGAACAGATCTGTCCAAGTATCCTAGGAATGCTAACTTTCAGCAGTTGAATTAAGAACATCAAGCATTTCCACCACACCCCTAGCAGTAATTTTTGGGATGCATCACAAGAGAATTTTGGGCAAACGAAGTCTTTAAGTATTTTGCTCAGTTCAACAACATCAAAGAAGCTAGGCATCACCGGCCACCTTAAAACTTCTTAAAACTACTACTGTTTCCATCACCAGTCATACAAAAACCCATTTGATTTCAAGAGTGGTATGTTCACAGCTTCGGGCTCAGAGGCAGCAAGATTCATCACCTTGTCTCCACCTAGTAGATCTATCTGATAGGTGTTCTGAAAATATCTTATCGTGCCAGATTTCTTAACACACAAACTGTGAGGAAATGCCAGGGGTGAAAAAAGCTGTCCTAAAATGCCAGGGGTTCAAAAACTCTTCTGAGTACTGGAGAATCAGGTTTGAAGCTTTGTTGAAAATTTGAAACTTCTCACTCATTGGAATGGGGATTGCTAATTCTGAAGCGAATAGCCCAATCCTTAAGCCATGGGCACGCTCCAACAAAACTCAGTTTCTCTAATTCTGAGTGTTAAAGGGACAAGAAAGGAGAGAAATAAAATGCAAATATGTCCTTCATCCACCTAAAAACAACCCAATGATCAGGTTTTTTATTCATATCAGTGAGGTGCTAAAAAGCTACATGGAATATTCTAAAGATAAAAATCTCCTCTGAATATGTATATAAGAGCTCGAATGACTTTTTTAAATTCTTCAATTTCAATAGTAACCCATGAAGTGCTGAATTGAAGTTGTTCAAATGGTAACTAATATTCAAATAACCCATCAAAACTGAATTTGCAACAGTGAGCATCATGAAAAGAATTTGGATAAAGGGGAACAGATGAAGAGAAACCGTAAAGAGAACTCAGAGGAGCTGTCAAGGTCCCCCAGGACAGTTTTAGACAGAACTAGGACACCATTCACAGGGAAACTTGTTGTTTATGGACACTGAACGCTCAGCCCCAGCTCCCTTCGAAGGAAGAAGCCAGAGAGGAACACGTCTGTTCAGCTGTGATTGGAATTGAATTTACATTTAATTTTCTTGTAATCTGATGTTTCCCTGTTTTAAAAGTAAAAGTCCAGATTCAGCCCATGCTTGACTTTTGAATACATGTCCAGGCGGAAGTGAATGATCTTGGGTAGTATTTTCTCTAGCAAATCCAACCAAAAGAGGGAGAGGGAGGCATTCACAGGACATTCCAATATATAGTTCAGAGACAAAAGCATTAGATAATTACACTCTATGTTAAATACTGACACAAAGTATGGAGTAAATGCCACGATAGGTAGAAAGATGCCATTGAGAGGCTTAAGCAATGTTTTGACAAAGTACATCCCTTCTGTGAAGAAACAAAGGCACACAGCAGCTTCACAGACTGAGCATTGTGTTTCAGAGCTTATCTCAGCATCCCGGCTACTGAACCTCAATCGTAAATTGCAGCACTGGCCTGATTCACTCATGTTTTTGGTGAGAGCTTTCTTTCCCTCTTCTATCGTCTCCAGTTCTCAAAATCTAAAGATTGGTGTAAATAATCTTATTCTAGCTTAGAAAGCGACTTTAGAAGAAGTAATGAAGATTGTAGTGCTGGAATGGGATTGTTCTATCTAGAGAAGGAAAGATTCTGAGAAGTCCTTATAGTGGCCTTCCAGTGTCTAATATAGGCTGACAATAAATCTGGAGAGGGACTCTTTATTCGGGCATGCTGTGATAGGACGAGGGGTAGTGGCTTTAAACTAAAAGAAAGGAGATTTAGATTAGACCTTAATAAGAAATTTTTCAGTCAGAGAATGGTGAGGCACTGGAACATATTGCCTAGAGAAACTGTACAAGCCCCATCACTGGAGTTCATAGTCAGATAGGATGGAAGTTTTCAGCAATCTGGTCTAGGGGAATGAATCCCTACCCCTGGTGGGAGGGCTGGAAATAGATGGTCTTTCAGGTCCCTTACAACCCAAACCATTCTATGATTCTATCTTTCTATGATATTCCTGTGAAGCAAAGAACTTTCAAATTCTGCAACAAATAAGATTGAACTTTTTTATAAATTCCAGCGAGACATCAGACCATGGATGCATGTGATTCTTTAAGCATCAAAAAGGAAAATAATCTAGCATGAAGTCCAAAAGACAATGTACTGTTAATAACCTCCAGCTGAGGTGAGTGCAGAAAAGCTGGATTCTGAGTTCTTACACCAGATTTTCCTAATTGTTATCTTTAGACAGCTTCCCACCTAGCCTGTCAGCACCTCTGCATCACTCTTAGTGCACGATGTGAGGTTATGCAGCAACTTGGCTGTCCAAATTTCAGAAAGTAATGCAGCAGCCCAGAGTTATGGGATGCAGCAGACATCATAGCTCTAGCTCTTTGCCAGTACTTAGTCACCGGTGTCTCCTATAGTGACAAAACAAACATTTTGAACCATCCACAGAGTATGCATTATTGTCTAAACAGTCAGTTTATCAAATGACTATATTTCAAGACTGTGGAGTCAATATACACTGGCTTTCTGACAGGGAGTGAGAATAGGAGGAGGAAATATTCCCCTTAATACTTACTAAGACTGTGGAGACATTATTATAAATACACATGGAAATACAGAACACCAGAAACTAGCAACCAATTAAAGCTCTTATATCTCTCTGTTTCTTATCTCTATCTCAAGTCTTATCTTATAAAACCTTTATAGAAAGGAAAGACCATTCTAAAGGCAATAAGTAGGGTTCAAGTTAGATAACTGATTATAAAGTCTCCAAAGGCACCTGGGGCTCTCAGAAGTAAGGATATAATTTGGAAGTTGATAATCTACCTCTGAGTGCTTTAGCCACAAAACTCTCCACACTGCTCTAGGTGATCTAGAGATACTGGAAGCAAGATAGTCACCTCAGTTCAGATCACCACAAAATTGCCTTTTTCCTTCCGGAGAAGGGAATCTGGCAGTGTCAACATATTGCATAATATAGAGCTAAACACATTTTCCATTTCACTAGTAGCCACAAAGCTATGCAGGTTAGTCTAGAGTTTTCAAGTGAATTTGATAGAATGAAATGACAGCGCAACTCCTATTTTCACCAAAAGAAAAAAAAAACGTAGTGATTTACTCCTTTGCTTATCATACTAGCTTTTAACAGAGGCTCACTGGCTAAATGCCAAATAGATACTTATAGCAATCACAGGCACAAAACATATTTGCATCTTATTTTTACATGTCTCTAAAATTACAATATAATAAAACAAGGCAGGATAATATGTCATATTACATCAATAATTTCCCTAAAACCAGAGCCAACAATACACTGCACATTACTGGCTTGCATAAACACTTCTTCTTCGGGTGGTTTAATGTCCCATTCAACAAGTCATCGCAAGCCATTATGGATTTGTGTATGTTTCAAGCAGTGGCTGTTAGGAAGCCCCACAGGTATACATGTAAATCACACAGCTGCAGCCTTCCTGGGAGAAACTACATAAGTCAGACCAAGACACTCCTTGTATTAAAAGGAAGGAAGAAGGAAAGCTAGGAACAACACTTTCGTAAAATAATCTTGTAGACTTAGTGCATTTTCTTTAACTAAGTAAAGTTAGCAGATCAGTTTCATTTAAGGAAAATGACTAGGAAAAGTGGTGCTTTCATTTATTCTTTTTTTTCCAATATGCAGCCCCAGGACAGGGTAAAGCTGCTTTATTCTAAACTATGCTTTAATTAAGATTAGACAAAATGGAAGAGTTATATGCATAAATATCAGTGTTAAAAATAGCAACACACCTGTCTGATACAAATTCCAATTAGAACTGGCTAAGTTTGAATATGAGAGCAGAATTTGGGTTAAAGCACAAGGGTTTTAAAAAAAACTAATGCAAATTTAGTCACTTCAAGAAACAAATTTCACCTGTTCTCACAAGCCTTCTGGCTTTCTGGATGAGAATCCAAACTTCACCAGTCTGAAAAGAAATGTGTTATGGAATCAAGATGAAAATGTTAATGCTAAGTCCAGACATTTAAAAGCTTAAAAACGGAAATGTTATTTGAAACTGGGCACAAAATTCTGGCAACTTTAGACTAGCTGTTAAGTCACAGGAATAAAGAAAATACAGATATGAGGTTCTCAAAATCTATTAAGAAAGCAAATGAGCCACAATGCCATTTTAAAAATAGGGTGTGTGTTTTAGGGAATTTGTATACAAAAAAACCTTTTACGCTGGCATTTATAAACTCCAAAAGGATTTTTCTGAAACAAATTTTCATAGAGTGATGACAAATCTCTACTGTTCTGTTGCCCCTCTCCCTGTAATGTTACCTTCTTCTGAGCTAAGCACCTAGAACTTGTCTTACTTTAGACATAACAAGCATTAAAATAAACCAGTCCTTCTATGTAGAGCCAAAACAGAGTTTCTCAGATTGAAACTGGCTCTCGCTGAAACTGCTGAATTCAGCTGCATTCATCTGCCTTTAATTAAGATTGCTTGCAAGCATAGGTATTCGCAAACTATCAAAATATGATCTGCTGAGGAAATCAAGTAAGCAGGGTTGGAGACTCCAATTGGAAATTATCTTGCTTGTTAGGAAGGTAGTCAGGAAGGCACATGTGGAAGAGAGCTCAGATGAAAGGAAAGGATGGCCAGAGCAGACAGATGGAGAAAAGCAGTACCCAAAGGAGTAGTGGGGGCGGTGAGAGCTGGAGCTGTGACCGAGTGCCTCATTTCCTTTGGTGCACATGGAGATGCTGCTTTTTGCTACTTTGAGAATGAACAGGAGAGGGTCAAAAGGTAACCTGGTGTCATGAAACAAGATACGGTACCTTCACTGCTGTCCACTCCCGGGGGCTAGGGGCTAATAGGCTGTCTGAAATCTGGGCACTTCAGGCTCTCTCATATCCACCTTAAGCATGTAAGTGCACTGAAAAAAATGCAAACACAATTTTAGTCATCTTCACACAGTGCACACACACATATATAAAAATACATATGCACAGCACAACATCTCTTTGGAAGCCACAAAAGTATATAAAGCATCCTTAACTGTGCTCCAGAGCTTTCTACAGTAGAATACAAATTTATACACATGCACTCAGAGAGCCTCACTGACCAAAAGAGAGGATGCTGGCATGACAGCAATCAACTTACACACAGCACACAGCCGGTCCTGCCGGGGGCAAGAGGGCAAAAAAAATAGAGTTCTTGCTCTAGAGCATTCATAACCAAAATATAGGATGTAAAGAGGCCAAGGGAACTGAAGCCTCACAAATACTGAAGAAAAGGAAACAGGTGTCGTCTCCCAGAACTTCTAATCTATAAAATGGAAACTTTTGATTGACATCAGACTGTGCGTCCCTGGAATGAAATACGGATCTATAGCTTTTATGAAAGTAAAGTATTTCAAAGAGGGCATGGAGGAGAAAAGAAAAGACATTTTAAATATAATCTCTCTTTCAGGAGGAATTTCTCAGTGTCAGTTCGTGACATTGCTGCAGCCTTTGATGCTACTTTGACAAATATTTTCTCTAAGGTGAACTACAAGTTGGTTTAGTTTAACTACTTTTTTTCCACTTTTAGCTTATGTAGGAACTGCATGCTCCCTCTAATCACTCAAGGATCAGATAATACAGACAACTTAATTTTATTAAACTGATACCTCTTCTTATTAAGGTTATCTAGATCATTAACTCATGACAAAATATTTTGTTCAAAGTAATTTTAATTTTGACACGCAACAAAGAGCAGAACTGAATAAGATGCACCACAAAGGTTAATTCATGTTGCATTTCTAAGCTTCCTTTAAAAAAAATAAAGCAGTTATTTGTTATTTTGACAAACTAATAAAAAATATACAGATATTCCTTCTTCTCTCTTCCAACTTTGGAACGGAATGCATAATTTTCAAGATGTTGTCTTAAAATTTTGTCTCAAGTTCTTGGCTTACAACTGAATGTGAAAAGCAAGCCATTTATCCCTTCCACATTGCTTTGCATTCTTGAAATAGTCATCTAACGTGAAAATAGTCAGAGCTGTAATAAGGAGAGCTGCCAAGATAACAGCAAGAATATCCACCCTTTAGTTTTATCTCAGCATTAGAACGTATAGTATACCATTTTAAAATATTTTGTTTTACACTGGATATTTAAAATCTGGATTGAGAAAAGTATAAAAGAGGTGATAGGAGCTGTGCTGCCTGAAAAGCCTCATGGCCCTCAGTTACAGTTCCTTTTTTTTTTTTCCCTTAACGCATTAGTTTAAGAGGAGAAATTATTTCTCTGTTCAGCCAACTCAGTCACTCAATTTTCACTTCATGCACAATTCTTATGGTCTGCCATCTCTATCTCCTCCAATTTTCTCCTTCCATTCAACTCCTGTCATTCCTTGAAGCATAATGTAATGTGTAATGGCAACTTACACAGTGGTATCAGAGAACACTATTTCTTTGCTCCTGAATAGTTCTCATATTTTTCTGTGCATAACCTGGGACTTTTTTGTAAAAGGATTGCAACTGTTCAAGGTTCCATTTGTGATATAAGATTTTCTTTTAAAATTGCCCTAAAAACCTACATGCATAATTGTACTTCCTACTATATTAGTACTTTCCAAGACACGGAAACGCATGCTTTCAGTTTAGTGGAAGACTTAACCTTCTTTCCCTAACAATATAAAACTACAGTTTCTGGTTCTTGCATTGCAAGATTTCATAGTGATATAGTTCTACCTACAAGAAAAGCTGTCAGTGGTCAAGGCCAAAATTTACTCATTTAGACTTCAACCACCATTTGATGTGTAAATTCACAGCCATAGTACATTTGAGGGCACCAGCAGAAAGATTCCGGGCTCAAGACAATTTTAGCATTCTTAGATAATAGATATAGAGCAGAAAAAAAATGTAAAATAGTACAAGGGACACATTTCTCTAAACCTACCTATCGAGCATATATTGATTTATCACAACATGGTATGAGTCCAGACTAGTATCTTTTCTCTTATGTTCAGTGAGAAAGGTAAGAGTATATAAGCACAGAAAAAAAAGGTCAAGAAGTAAAAGCAAACCATATGGTTTACAGAACTATGCAAGAAACTATTTGAGCCAGAAAAGCACTGCTTCACAAAAAGTCTTTTCTAATTAATTTGTGTGCCAAATCTCTGTTCTTAGCACACAGTATTGCAGGGAGGCATTTTCAGATCTAGATAGCTTTCTCAGACTTGCAATTTCTATATTCAAGCTGTTGGCCAATAATTCAGTATCCACCAATTCTCCAGTAGTGTAAAGAAAAGTAGAATGTAATGACGTTAACAGAGAAGTCTAAGGCAAACTCTACTTCTGTTTTCCCCACTGTAACATCCCAAAAGGTTGTTGAAAGAGATATGAAAGTAAATGACACAAAACCAGTTGCTCCAAGTTATTTTTTTTCAGTAGTGAGGTTTCATCTCATTCATCAAATACCATTACATAGCTTTGCATTTCACACATAGGCAGAAAATTCGATTGCACAGATGTCAGTGTGTATCAGACCAGGTGTTATTAACAAGACAGTAACTGATGATGACCAATGTTGGGATATTTAAATAACAAGAACCAATTAAGCAGCCATAATGATTAAGGATGATGAGGACAAAATTGATATTCCAGACCACTTGCATTCATTAGTGTGATAGAGCTTGAAATGAGTGGTCAGATTCTAGTTTTAGACTTTTTTCTGCGTAGAAGATGGATTAAGCTTTACACAGTTACAAATAACAGACTTTAAATAGTCTTTAGAGTAATGAGTAAGACCGGTGTATTTGTTTGATGAAATGGCATATTTTGATGCAATTATCAAAATGTCTTCTCTGTATAAAAGCTCATTAGCTACTTCTCTTGGGTAAAGAAACAGAGAGATATAGGGATCAACAGTGAAACTGGTAAATTTCAGACTTCTTTAGAGAAATATATATTCATCAAAAAACTCCTCAAATGAGAGATAATAAATTAAATTCAGTGCTATTATCAGTGGAAGAAGGGAAGGAAGGAGAAAGGAAGTTGAAAAGTTATGAAGAGTATTTTCAAAATAAAATCCTTGTCTATGTTTCAGATAAGAAAGAATTTCTTAACTAGCGTTAAGATGAAAGATGGGCAAAATTACATGGGAATAGGTCTGTGGGTCTCCAATTGGAATACATTTGTTCTTACCTCTCTAAAACCAAGAAATGTACTGTGCTGGGAAAGTACCGGTTATTCATCACAGATCTGTTGAAGTGAACAGCATTGTATTCACACAATAAATAGCATTGCAAAATGAAAGCCAATTCTTTTATTTCCTCAGTAGTTCAGCTAGGAGATGGGTTTTGTAGCAGAACTTATTTTGACTGCCTATTTCCACAAACTTAAAGAAGAAGCTCTTGATGGTAAATTTAAATATTTAAAGGAAATATATTTAAAGGAAGGGGAGAGGCAACACTCACCAGGAGAGTTTAGAACACAGCATTAAATGATACTATAATTCTAATATCTGGAAATACCCAGGGACCCGTTGATTATTTGCCATACACACTGTTAAGCACAGACTGGAAGTTGAATTGCATACCTGAGATGAGTGCTGCAGTCATAACAATACTGAGCACATCCAAGTTTGATTGGGTGAGTGTAGGGTATACAATTGCCACCAAGGTACAAAATCTAAACAGAATGCATAAGGTGCGTATAAGCACCCCTGAAGGACTGGTACAGCACAGTGATTAATGGAGCGGGGTTAAACTAGAAAGGATTAATTCAATGCCAAGTTTTGCAAGGAAATACCTTCAGACAAACATAGACCAGTGCCCAGCTTCTAACAGCTAACAACCAAGTGCAATTTTCAGATTCCAGGAAAATCCTGCTGTGGTGCCATATCTATTTCTATATCCTCCTCACATATCTCTGTTTAATAAATAGTGTTGTATGGCATGCTATACATTTTAATTTCTGTTACCATAGCGTAAGTACTGAGAAGGTCATTGGTGATTCAGATTTTAGAAGCTATCTGGAGATGTGTCTAGAGTTGCTGTTTCATACTTCTGTAAAGTTCCGACTGATTTTAATGAATATTTAAATGGTCATTTCTACTTATTGCTAAATCAATGACTTCTTACTCACAGTATTTGATACTTTCCTTATTCTCTGTCCCCATTTTACACCAAAGACTTGGTTTTATAAGGAAATCTCTAGGCTTTACTCTTGTCACTGGTATTGGACTCAGCTTGGTTTGAGCCAGTGAAAACCATCTACACACTAGTCCTGTATGCTATACAGCATGCTGCAATACAAAAATAAATGTAAAAATAAAAGTTTAAATTTAAGTGTACAGAGGCTGCTACATGAGAGTCATTTACACTGAAAAATCTTTTATCATGTGTTACTGAATTTAATAATTCTCTCATTTTCTCTTACTCATCCCTTCTTTAATTACTCATCCCTTTTCTAATTCTGAATGCCTTTTGAAAACTCCTGACCTCAAGTTACTGCCTGTGTTCATCTTGATTCATAAGCTTTACGTATCATATTCCCCAAACCTTGCCCTTTCTGTTCTGAGAAATATTTTATCGCTGTATTGATTAAAGTCAAATCCATAACACTTATGAAAGAGGGAGGATATTTAAAATATTTTGAAATGAGTGTGTGTTTGTTGTTTTTTTTTTTTTTTTTTTTAACTAAATAAGACTATTTACAATACTTTGATTCATGGTAACATGATTTTTCCATATGTTGCTTAAAAGCAATTTTACTGGTGACACCAGCATGCATATCAAAGCATAAGAACTGTTTACCCAATGTCCTGATGTAGTCAATTGCAAATAGCTACATGCTACTGAGTACATTGTATATCTGTGCTGAAACTGGGTTCCAATCCCTTTTAAAGCCATTATATTGGATGGTGAGAATGCATGATAAGCAGAACTGTATCAAATGCATTCCAGGCCTTCCTTATGCTGCTACATTTTTTTTTTTAATTTTTTTTTTTTTAAACTGAGCAGGATTTGAAAGGCAGATCTTAAATCTGTTTTGAAAAAATTATATTGAAGTTAATGCAGTCATAAGGAAAATGGTAATCAAAACATCACAGAATGCTGACAAAGTATTTTTTCATTATAATGGATAGCTAGAGAATTTTTCTGTAAAATACTCAAAGCTTTAGACAAAAGGACAAGAAGTTTTCACCTCAAGAAGATTAGTTAATGGCACATCAAGCTTTTATATATTGTGAAAGATAATAATTGCTACCAGAGAACAACTGCTGTTACCTATTGGTATAAAAAAAAAATGCTTGCCTGACATCTTTGAAAACTGAAGCTATCAGCTTATCCACCAGAAACTCACAACAGGGGCAAGAGCAATGTAAAAATTCAGATCTCTTCACATGACTAATTCTGAAGAAGTATTATCTTGTGCTTGCGTTCTAGAAATTTGTGGCATGCAGATTTTCTAAATCTAAAATACAAAATATTTCACTCACAGCTGTTCATGTTAAATATGTCTAACAATCAATTTGTTTAAGAATATGAAAACCATATAGATATGCCCAGTTCTGTGCACATAAGTAGCAATGCATAGTGACTAATGTCAGCTTCATTTGTTCTTTGAACAACTCATTGAATCTTTACATATTAATTTCTTCATTTACAATCACATTTTTGCAGTTATTGGCATACAGAAGTCTTTTCCTCCTTCAAGTGCATGAGTTCTTAAAAAATTTGACTGCATACAATATAGCCATTTGGGAGAAGTTGGGTAGAAGAGAAGGAAAGAGGGTTATGATGGCCCTCCTCCCTGAGGACTTTTCTAATTTTAATTTTTTATTATGCTTTTTTTTTTTTTCCCGAGCAACTTGAAGATTTTAGCAATTTTATTTTAATTTAAATCATATTAAATTTAATAAGATTTCACTAATGTTATAATTTAAATTTTAAATTACATTTTTATAAGAAGGGCAAGACAGTAAAAAGGGGCACTTAAACGTCAGTATGCAACTCCCTCTCTCCCCCTAGACTCAAGATTGTAAGTAGCTAGACTTTCAAGAGAGGATGAATACATTCAGAATTGCCCAGGAACACTCTGGAAATAAACAGTTGCTCAAGGACCTTCTGTGAAGCTACCAGCCCAGTCACAGCCAAGTCCTCCTCTTCCCAGTCACGTACTAATGGCCTCTGGACAGCAGCCTAGGGAAGTACAAAGGAGAGCCCACATCACTGCTTTAAGTATTTGTCTGAACATCAGTACTTTGACAGTCACTGGTGATAACACAGGAAACCACTACCTGCTGGCTCTCTTGCTGAAGCAGGCCCAACATTGCAGCCAAATAGCCAATACTGTCCAGATTCAAGAGGAGTATATTAAGTTGATGCATTAGCTTAGCTTCTTGAGTTGCTTTCCTCAGCCTGAATAAAGTATGGTTTGGGGACAGTAGATCACCTCTGAAATATCTCTTTTCGTATGAACTGTAAGGAGCCTAAGCTATTAAAAACTTCCTTTTAAAGTTGCAGTGACCCTTTGATACCAAAGTTTCATTGCATACAAGTGTACATCCTATCCTCTTCTCCCTGCCATCTTATTCCATCCCTTTCTCTTATGAAATCTCTTTTTCATCTCTTCTCAGTTCAGAGGTAGTCGACATCATAAAAGATAGATGTAGAAACCAGCAGATGAACACACTAACCTTTCATGCTGCTATCGAAGACCTTCTTCAAGGTTTTTTCTGCAGCCTATAGACTCCACCAATAGAGATCTGTGCTATCATCTATAAAGACAGAAAAAGAATCCTAAGCATCCAAACATCTACAGTATACAAATCTTGTTTTGTGGCTGAAAGGGACACAAAGGGACTTCCTCTAACTCCCCTGTACACATTCTCCACCTGAAGAATTGACAAGATACTGCAGAAACCATATCGAATTGCAGAGACAAACTTATTTTTAAATTTTATTGCGTCAGTGTCAAAGGCAAACTGGAAGTTCTCTAAAATGCAACGCTCCCCTTCTGACACTCCACATAGCTTCAAAGAAAATCATGTCTCAAACATGATTTAATGCATTTTACATTACTTTCACTGTCTTAGTGTCAAGCACTTGGGTCATTAAACTACTTCTGATATTTTTCCTGATCTACTTCACTTTGTAGCATTTCCTCAGCCATGCAGACTTCTGTGGCATCTAACTAAAACACTTTTTAAGTTGGTCAGTAGGACTTCATTCCAAAATCAGCAAAGATGCTGCAGGGTTTATTGCTTTTTATTTTACTCCTCTGTGTATGCATATCTGCATCATGTGCCATTGGATAAGATTTCATTGTGGACCTAAGCACTACCACTCTAAAAACGTTAATATGATAGTTTATGAAAGTAGTAAATTGTTCAGTTTCACAACTCTCAGAACTCAACTGGGGAGAAAATCATACGGAATTACAACTTGCAAGGTAACTGATGTGTTTCAGTTTCATTTCTGCAAAGAAAAAGGAGCAAAAGCCAATTGTGAAGTTCAAAGGACTGGCACTGGAGATGGAAACTGTTGAAAAATTCACCATAATTGCTTTCAAATCTACAAGAGGAGAGAATTCCTTTAGGAAAAAAAATATATATATACAGTTGAAGAGGAAAAATTTTAGAAATCTGCATCTTTGTTACAACAGTATAAAAAAAATCCATTCATGGTCACAATTACATACTATTAATTTAAATTAAATTTTCTACAATAAGTGGGGCTATATCCATCTGATATTGAGAATTTGCCAATAAGAGAACTCTGTATCTCCTATGGTTCGTATGGTTGAAGAAAAACAATGATACAAGCATCCTCATTATCTAGTGTTATGAAACTTCATTTCTGCATGAAAGACAACAGCTTAGATAGGTTTCATAAGTAATGTCCTTTTTTGTTTGTTTATCTATTAATTTTGCACAGGAATTTAATATTT
This sequence comes from Phasianus colchicus, assembly GCF_987193195.1. Taxonomy (NCBI): domain Eukaryota; kingdom Metazoa; phylum Chordata; class Aves; order Galliformes; family Phasianidae; genus Phasianus; species Phasianus colchicus. The sequence goes on along the minus strand of NC_143439.1, from coordinate 13,897,237 downwards.
TCTCACCGTTCCTCCTTAACAGTAAAAGTCTTTGCTGTAGTGATGAGTTTATCATGTTTTTCATGAAATTATCTAGGCTGGATATGATATTGCAAAGAACTTTCAGACTTATTTCATACAAAACCCAAACACTTTTTTTGCCTGCTTATGAAACCCAGGATGTGTCAAAGAAATACATGCCATTAAATGAGACTGTTCACTATCATTTTGTTTTATCTTAGTTTTGCTTAGGAATATCAGATGTGAAACATAAAGCTGAGCTTCATCTCTGTGCTGCAAACTCCCTCAGATTGAAGTGGGAAAGAAGCAGAAGTAGCAGCACATACAAGCATGTGTGTATGTCACATCTTTGAATCTCTGCTTTCTCCCTTCAGTTCAGCTACCCAAGTTATAGCAGAATATTTTTGTACAGCTAGTGCAACATTGAAAACTTTCTATCATTTACACATTTTGGCCACTTGTTTCTTTTTTTTTTTTTTAATTTTTCCTCTTATATGAAGACAGAACATCATCATATCATCATATCATTTTGGGCTTCTCAGCACTAAGGAAAAAAACAAACAAAAAAACCTAATGATTATCTCTGCTGGGAGACCAAGGAGATGGAAGGAACAGATGCAGCACCAAAATGTAGAATAGTTGCTTTAGAGCCATATCTTTTTGGCTTTGCTATGAAAAGAGCTCATACAAATGAAGTGATTAGCTCACACTACACAGGTCTTTTAAAAGGAAGAAACAAGCCACAACAACGACAATACAGAGCTGCTGTAGCAAAAGCTCATTTGAGGAGGGACTGCTTTTGGAGACTCATTCATGCATCAATCTTCTCTAAGTAGGAAAAGCAAAAAGCAACTGCTTTTTGTCCTTTCTCAGAGTCACACAAAAAACTAAACCAACTGGTTGCATTAAGATCTAAGCAAGTCAGCTACAGAACACCCACAGCTGCAGCAACAACACAGAAATGTGTTGCAAGTTGGTAACAACTGTGGGAAAATCCGTCTGGCAGAGGCTGAAATTTCATTCTCACATAGCAAAGCAAAAAAATCTAGTCAAATGTCACTTTGAAGTAAATCTAGAAGAAACTGTAAGAAGAAACTCTTACAAAATGCACATTCAGAACAGATGTTCAATCCAAAGCTCATATATCAGCATAGTAACAGGTCAATTTTTGTTTAGTTTTAAAGCATGTAGAATTTACTTTAATGTAATAGCGATGAGAGACCATCAGCTATAGAGCAGAAAAAGTCAAAATACTTCTTTTAAAATGCCAAACAAGTAGAAACTGTCTAAATTTTGTTTGGTCTCCACTGTGATCAAAACAGAACTATAAGTTCTTTGCAGTGCTAATCACCATGTGAAAATAAATGGTCTTTTATGGCTAGCTGGTATGCTTCTTTAGGACTTGATGCTCAACTATTTTTTATTTTTTCGTAAAAGAAGTACTATACTGCTTTTTAATATAGGAAGGGGCGGTGTTGTGCCAAATCTTTCTAGGACTCTCATTAGTACATTTTTTGGAAGGATCAATCTACTAAGAGTATTCTCTGACATTGGATTAATGTAGAGTTATATTTTCTAAAACTATGATTTGCATCAGAGGGAAGTGAGAACGTTACATCCAAGATTCCTATATTCCATTGTACATGAAGTATAAGAAGCCTGAAAAAAAACAACACATACGTCAACATATAGTTTGACAGCAAAATTTAATGTCACCTAATTTAAATATGGCTAAAGAAACTAAATAACTTTCAGATCTGGTCTGTCAAAAGCTTCTTCTGTGTGTGGTGGCTTGGGAGCTCTGATGCATAAGAGCACCCTCTGTGAATTCATGAGAAAAATTTTTCCAACCCCACCATCACCTCTCAGCAGAAGAGCAGGAACAAAAGAGACACAACCAACCAGAGGAAACCCCTAATTGGAACCACTTCCTTTGCTGTGGCTTATTGGTCATTTTCTACACTTAAGAGACACATGAAGGCAAGTAACAGAACACAAGGTGTTTAAGAAGTAAATTCCCCACAATTTGAACTAAATATACTCCTCACACCATGACTTGTACTCCATAACCACACTGTAATGAAATATTTTAAAGGATATGTTGCAAAATTATAGAATGCATTTTAATATGGGCTTTAACCATTTACAAAAGAAATGTAAACTATTCTGCATGTACAGAACAAGGAAAAGAGACTTGTTTTCATTTTAAACTTTGTTTCCCAATACAACAACATGCATCTCCATAATAGAAGCAGTTAATGGCACTATTAACTCAACCACCTAAAACCAGAATCTATATTAATTACATTCATTATACTTAATTGAGCATAATCATCTAACCTAACAATTCCTTGTACACTAATTAATAAAACAGCATGTCTTCTGGATCAGAAATGCATTAATTTATTTCTCTTGAAGGTAAGATATTTAGGGGGCAAATAAAATTTATAACTCTCATCATTAATATACTTGGACAGATACAAATTTTTTTTAATCACAGTGACTTTTCATGCCAACAGATCTCCTTCTTAAGTGAAGTTCAAATTTCATGCAAATTTTGCCTATCTGCTGTATTGATTTTTTTTCTCCCGTGTGACATTTGAAGAAAAAGATGTGAATCAGTAATATCATTTCCACAAAAACATTACAAAAATAATCACAAAAGTAGTCAAAAAAAAAGCCATCTGCATGATGAGCAGTTTTCAGCAACTCTACATGATATACTTGAAATTCACTACGTAAAATGTTATCTCCCTAAGCACGTGAAGAAGAAAGCCCTTATATGGCAGGTCAGAAGCCTGGAGGGATTCAATGTACCATACAAAAAAATAATATATGTGTGTATATACACACACACACACACACATACACACACACACATATATATATACACACACAACGAAAGCATGAACTACATTGTCTTCCAGCAGTGAACTTACGGTATCATATGAACTGACTATTTGGGCTGAATCTGCAGAGTAGTCACTATTTCCCCTTTGTTTCCAGTCACAAAATGTCCACAGGAAAAAAAAAATAAAATCCATAATGCTTAAATTTGTGCATACACTGAATAAAGCAATCTATACCTCTGCACCTGAAAATCCCCACTTGATTACTGTTCACTTTGAAAGAAATCCTAGCTATTAGTGCCTTGATCTTTGATAGCAAATTATCTTAGGCACCTGCAGGGTGTTTTCATTGGTAGTTTTTTGGGGGTTTTGCTTGTTTGACTGTTTTTCTTTGTTGTTTTGGTTTGTTGTTGTTGTTTTGTTTTTGTTTTTTACATATGCTGAGAAGTGCTGCCTTTTTCCAGATCTGTGCTGCCTGTCGTCTGTTGTTCTGTTTGGCATGAACCAAGCCTAATTCCTCTACTTTGTTCATGAGAGACATAATTTGATAGATATTTCACCCACAGTTTTCTCTCAGCAAAGACACAGCTGAACAAACCTGAGAACTGGTTTCATCCTGACATTGCAGAATCAAGATTATCTTCTGGTACAGGAAACTGAAATAAAGATGAACTTTAGATTGGGAAGTCAACCTGAAAACTGAACAGTGGATTTCTAATATAGAGTTAGTCACTAGACCTCTTATTAAAACTATTACAATGTCTAATAATTATTGAAGAAGCAATGGGCTAGAGGCAGAAAGCTCTAGACACTTTGTCATTTAGTAGCTATGCAGGTTTGCATGGAAAGAATGCATTCCATTTCACATTGAATAGTTTCAATAGTAATAATAAGCAATCTTTGAAGGAGGAAATGGAGGGAACTATACTTAATAATTAGAACACTTCCCTGGGAAGGGAGAGTAATATGCATTTGGCCCAATAAATCTTTGAAGCTGTTCCACAGTTCATAACAAAATTAAACTCAAGTGCTAGAAAATACCACAGACTACCTCAGCAAAATAGTTTAGAGCTCTCCTCTAAAGACATCAAGAGCAAAAAAAAACAAACAAAAAGCAAACTTCCCTCGTGAAGAAGCTTGACTTCATACCTTACATAAGTGAGCTATGTCTGGTGAATATGAAAGGGGAAGGGTGAGAGAATCTCTTGATCCCATGAAGAAACAGAAATAAGTTGGTTTGCTGAGCACAAAGTAAATGTGCATCCTCCATAAGAACATGGAAAGCGCATCTAAATTTCAGTTTTACCCATGCTAAAGATTCATTCCCACCCTCAGCATTTCTCCTGGGGAAGTTTGGCAATATGCTGCCTGTACAATGCACAACACCAGAGTATTGCAACCATACATCCAGCTTATCACATATACCATGTAAGAAGTCTAAATGCTCACTCACTTTCAAATCCTGCATTGGAAACTGATTGCCTAAACTGGTAGCTGATCAGAAAACCTTTCCATGACTACTACTGCCCTGTGAAATTGTACAGTTATTTTCTGAACTCGAACTGGATTGAGAGACTGTTTCTGCCTGTGATGATCAAATGCACCTTTCTTTGTGTAAGTATGCTCAGTATGACTCAAGTTCTCTTGATGCAAAGTTAGACAAGCTACACATGTGAAACAATAAGTCCACATGATTTCATAAAAACTGTAATAGTGCAAAGTGGGATTGGTCATGATAGAGGCAAGACAAAATTCCAGTGTTTCTGTTTCCCAGCTCTAAGTTAATTTAGCCAAATGATGCATCCTTTGAAGATCTTTTTCTTTCTTTGTTAATGTTACTGAGCAAACGTTCTGTTTTATTAACATCCGGGTAATTAGAATATTTGATATTTGCATCATTAGAAAGAAAAAAAATTCATCTGTTCCAACTTCCTTTAAGCTTCAACAACTCATTTTAACTGAACAAATAATAGATTTTGTAGTTCAGCCAATAGATTAATATGCCACATCCTCCTTGACAAAGGATGTTCTCTTGAAGCTCCCCTCATCCTGCCCCCTTTTCTCCCTCAAGCTGTTTCTTTAGCAGATTTTCCCACCTTTATTTTCCTTTTTGCACAAGTAATTGGTGGGAATCACTTCACCCAACTTCATCTGCACCATCCATGAGTCTTTGAATTGTCTGTGTACTAAATGCCTGCTCCTACATACAGTAGAAATGCATAAAGCAAGCCTTGATTCCTTCACCTACATGTACAGAGAGCAAGTGCCTGTGTATGGATAAACAGTGAAATTCACCACTTGTGACAGAAATCTACATAAACAAGATTTCAGTCCAAACACATGATCCTCTTTTCCCTCCTACTCCTTCTCAGCACAGTTTGAGTTTCTGATCAAGATAAAACTCAAATCTTGTACTGTTTGAGCCAAAAACCTGCAGAGACTGCATGTCAATTTTCAGTATATATTTGATCCAAATTATAGCCTATTCTGAACTGATTCTTATTCTAGATCTTAATATCATTTTCTTAGCCTGTAATTAGCAATATTTTTTCTAATGTCTTATTAACAACTAATGCTACAAACTAAGCTACTGTAGTTTCAATTAAATTACCTTCCTGATCCAGTAAATCAAGCCATGTAGAACAAACATTTGCTAGCTACAGACAAGTATTGAATTGAATGCAATTGTTAATTTCACAGACAAACAGATCAAGTTTGACCAGTCAGTTATTAAACAAGTGATTATAGTTATTAATGCATTAAGTAACTTTTTTTTTTTTTAAAAAGGAAAACAATGCTGCATAAGTAGCAAACATGAATCACTGATTCAGGAGCTCCTACTCTTTCCCAGGACGCTCTCCAAGTCCCACCCAGTGCTGTGTTTGTTCTGTCTTGCCACTGCAGCACAAGTTTCTGGGGGCAGACTCCTATCTTCTTAACATTAGTGACTATACAACATTGCACGACCTTCAGCCTTTCACAACGAATGTTAAGAATCTCTTCCTGCAAGTAGTTTCGATGTTATTAAAAACATTAAGTCTTGTTACCAAACTTCACTTGATGGATCAGCTGTCAGTAATGCAACATAATTTCTTTAGAGGATCTGGATAGGAATTCAACGCTGGAGATACAGTCATGCCCTGAGAAAAAAAAGTATACTTACATATGTGCCACACATCACCAAGCATTATTACCCAGCTCTGGTTTTGACATTAGCTTATTTTCTACCAAGTACTGTCTTTTGACATTGTTAGAGGGAAGAAAAAAATATTAATAGTTACTTATATATATATATATATATTAATTATTATTTATTTTTTCTTTAGAAATGTTTGTGAAAAATTAAAGTTACCAGGTAGATTTGTGGATGGCATGGGCTGTATCTGCCATGGAGAGGAACTGAAATGGGATATGCTGAAACTTGTTTAGCTAGTTACAAATGCAAATACAAGAATGGCTCTAGTATGTACTCTGAGTCCAAGGGAAAAGTTTAATTTGGAGCTGAGTGGAAAAACTAGTTTCCCAGCATTGCTACTTGGAGGAAAATTTAGAAGTGTAATCCAAAACTGTTTTGTTTCCTGCCCCTTTTTAAGTAAACAAAATACTCTCAAGGCCAACTCGTCTTTTAAAGAATGTTTTTAAATTAGGCATTTGCTATTAGTGTGTGGCATCATTAATTTTTCTGGAGTGCATTGTCAGCATGAGAGCAAGTATAAATGTGGAATTCGTGCTTGTGTGTAACATGGATTTGAGTTTGCCTTTAGCATTTCTCATTTCTGACAAGCAGAAAAGTAATTATCAAACTAGTTGATGCAGATGCTTGAGGCTATAGTAACTAGTTAACCCAATTTAAATTTTGCTATTTTTTTGCCAGTACATAGTTGGTTTATTTTTATGATTAAACTACTTGTTTTTTTTAGCTGTCAGCATGGAACTGTTATTTCAGAATTCCTTTTATGAAACAGAATGTCACCAAACAGAAAAAAAATCATTTAATGTTCCCATTTCTCTTCTCTGGAAGAATCACTACAAGCAGAAAAAATATTCTCAAATTGAGCTAAATTATGAAAAATAACTGGATAAAAAACACTTACCCTGAACCTATCACTAACAATTGCATTCTTTACTTCTTCATATCTCTTGTACCAAAGGAGAAGAGTCAGCCTTTGCCAGAATCTGCAAACAGGCAGCAACAGGAGTTCCTGCCCCAGCTGGTACTTTTTTTTTTCCCTCTAATTCAACCCCTTTCCCTGCTCTTTCACTCTTTTTCCTCTCTTGAAATCTCTTTATTTGGAAGGCATCTGTCATCTCTATCCAGCTGGAGAATTCTGCTATTCCATAGTTTTACAGTTTGTTGTCCTCCTCTGAGCCTATTACAGAGGTGCTGCTGCCTCCTGGAAGGACAGAAACTAGCGTTACATATGAGATTCAACAAGATACAGGCAAAGCATGTATCAATGCATGTTGTCCTGTTTTGTTCACTGTTTCTTTCTTAACAACCCTTATCAGTCCATCTTCTATTGGGATTATTATTGAGCTGTGATTTTCACAGAAATTCACTTTTTGTGATAATGATACTTCAACCTCAGAAATGAAATAAGCACGCAGAGCAAGAAGTGCAGCAGGGCACAGAAGAGAAATCTTTAAAGACTTATTTTGTGAGCAATACCCCAGGGCTGGCTTCTCAGTTTATGAAACTACACATTAAGAATTCAAAATTTGTTTTCATTCTCTGAGCTAAAGCAGGACTTAAACTGTCAGCAAAAAGGAAGAGTAATGAAGCAAGTCAACAAAGAAAAATGAGAATACAACATCAAGAGTGACTAATGCAGTGCAGAATAGTTCAGAAACCACTGAAACCTACGGGCTCCTATGTCAGCCACATCCCAGGTGAGCGCTGCTCCCTCATCCCTGCAAATTGCATCCGCTACAGAAAATACCACACCTCTGTAATGCCTTGTGGGCTAACCCACCCTCACTTTGCCCATGTGCTGGGCTGGGTTTGAGCCAGCAGGGCTCCCAAAATTTGGCTAGCAATACTGAATTACTTCACTTGAGCTTTAAAAGCTTCCTCTCAGCAGCATTTATGATCTCAGCACAACACCATGCTAACTGCAGTGATATGGCTGCCTATTCATAGCTCCCCAGAGGGCAAGAAACATGCTGAAGTCTGCTGGCAGAAAGCTGCAAAGAAAGACCGTGAGGACATAGGTCTTTTTTAAATGAGAACTGTTTGTTGGTGGACTGAACAACTCCAGATTCTAGCCCCTGCTTGTTCCTTGCCTTTGGGCAACCAGATAGCATCTTTCCCAAATGAAATTAACTACAAGCAAAAGGAAGAGATAAAGAAGAGCAACACCTTTAAATGTAGGTTAGCTACCAAAGCACAGTCTGTGCCACAGCCTTGCTGATGCTTGAAGCACACTAGAGCAGCAGTACATCGAGCAGACCAAAATACTTGTTCTAAAACTTTTCTGAGCATTAACAGGACCTTATGCCCTTGAAAATCATAGAGAAAATATACATCTAGCATAAAGAAAGAGTGTTTATATTCATGGAGCCATACACGTTGCAGTTACTGTTGAACATCCAAATAAAATCAGAGGAAACACCACAAATTTGACATTCAACATGCTTTCAGTCCAAAAGGCAAATAATTTTCCACCAGTCCTTTCTGGGGGCACCAAGTGAATAAAAAGGATTACTTCTGAAGTCATGTACCTCAAAGCTTAAAAGGTGACACTGCTTGTTCTTTTTCTCTCTAAGCAAGATACCATAGAACATGGGACTGAGACTGCTCAGAGCCATGCCCCTTCTAATACAGTAGACATTGCCAAGTCTGGGGGATGATGTGTAAAGAGAGACTTCCTAAATTTGCTGAGCAACAAAGGAAATAAATAAAACCACTGGGAGGATGTCACACTGGAAGACTATTGGAACTTTTACTATAAATAAGGACAGGATATGTTTATGATCAGTTTGACTACATGCATCTAAATCTTACACATCCTTAGCTGACCATGAATAAATACCCTGTTTCAGTGTTATCTGTGTTATCAGTTTGTAAATTTTTGTAGCAATTGAGGCTGGTTTATAAATGCTTGTCAATCAATAAAGATCATTCCTTAACTTCTAGGTTTGCCTCAGCTATGGGCTTTTTCTAAACCACTGAAGCACTTCAACATTTCAAGTGTGCATCAATACAAGACTTCCCAAATTACCAGCTTAATTTAATTCACAATACGAGATAAGATAATCATCGGGTATTTAGAAGAGAAGCTGACAGCAATAAATGGGGGTGGGGCTCAAAAAGATTTGAACATGTTCAACCAATGAATCCTTCCTCAGCTGAATATTCAATCAAAACCTGCCTTTGTCAGAAAATAGCATGGGTGTACCCAGAGCCTGACAAAAACAATCATGTAAGACATAAGCATGATTTAATGCATTCATTTTTCTTGAATTTTCAAGGAAGGTGACAGACAAGATTGTTTCCTTCCCAGGTTGTCAGACTTCAAGATGAACAACACAGAAAGCTAAAAGCCACTATTTGAAAAGGAACTCGTATTGTTAACAGAATACAGTACAGGAACACACTTGGTCTTCACAAGCACTTAGCGAGGCAAAAATCTATACCCAATTAATGGAACTACCAAGATCATCTTCTTGTTAGGAAAGTGCAAAACATGAGGCAGTTGCGTGTTTCCTCATGCGAGGCAATTTAGCCCACATACTTTGTTATTGCTTTGTCACCAAACTGGCACAAAAACTTGCTACTTCCACTGTGACAAATGATCGAGCATAGATACTAATTCAGTTCCACATCACATTTGATAGGGTTGACAGTATCAGGAGGAGCAAATCTGTAACTGCTTATTTGGCCAGATTGTTATGAAATGATTTGGGCATTTGCTGCGCAGTAGGGGACAGCTTTTATCAGAAGGGAGCTCAGTGGACGGGAAAGCTCTGTTTTGAAACTGCAGATCTTGAGTTTCAATTCTGTTTTCTAGTACAGGTCATATTGAGACAGACCTCTCTTTGTAACTTGTTCCACACGGTTGGAACTGCTACTGCAAGTATATTTGCTCACATACATTATTAATATCAGCCTCATGTGTCATCCCCCTTCTAACCTTCAGTCCAGATATTTGAATTTCATTAGGTTATAACTAGAGTCAGTTGAAACTTAGTGCTGCAGACAGATAAATTGCAAGAACTCTTACCCTGTTATTAAAGATTTATTTTACAGTGTAACTTATAAAGTTTACAAACTTTGGGTTTTTAAACGGGGGAAAAGCAAAATGTTCATCTCCAGTAAGAGTACAATGCAGTGTTCCACAAATAGTATTTTTCTCTTATATTCCAAAAGAACGTCTTTTAAAAAGATACTCCTTCAGAAAGATGCAGTTACAGAGAGCTGTCTTCCCTAAAGCAGAGGTATTCCTTTGGGAAACACTCCAGCAGTCACAACAGCAAGAATTTGCAACCAAAGGGTTTTCAACCTGTGAAACAAAGGGAATAAGGGGCACATACAATGTCCAGCCTAAGAGATCACCTCTTGCACTTTCCCTCCTCTAAGAAACTTGAGAGACGCAAGATCAGAGTGATTCAACCATGTACAGTAGAACCATTTTTATATTGCAGAATAATGACTCACCCACAGCTCAAAAAAAGTCTCCTAAAACTAAGTTCAGCTTAAGGTTAGCATTCCAGGAATATATTTTTTACCCCCACAATAAAAAAAAAAAAGCTAATCTCAACCTTTTGAGTACAGGCACAGGTAAATACCATATTCACAGCCAACTCCATGTTCACAGGCAACTAAGATCCACACAAGGTATTTTTTTCAGTTGCAAACCTGTTCTGTTGATTTTATACTTTCACCCTCTAAAAGGTCCTTATTTGACAATAGTAAATTACATCATTAAGGTTTTTGATAAACATCCCTGGATATTAGGAAAAAAAACCAAGTGGTTAGTCCTGTTAATAATAAGCCCTCTTTATACTTGATTTTAATGACACAGTAATTCTACTGTACTTTTCTTAGTGACTGTTTGCTTTCTCTTTTATCATTCACATTCATGTACTCTCTGGTGCACTAGCTGTCCTTGACATTCCCTTATTAGGTTTACAAATAATCATTAATTTGTTTTCTGTTCTGCCTCCTGTTTCAGTGATATATAGGCATGTCATTATCTTTCTAAAGCATATTCATTTTTCTTCTTCAGAAAAGCTCGCTACTTTTCATGGAGGGTTCAAGGCAATTTGCATGGTACACAGTGTATATTGTTTAGTGCATATTCACCAAACTTATGCTGTCTATTGTTTAGATTTCATCGTTAATGGACTTCTGATCTGAAGTCTCTTTCACTGTTTGATTGCTCTCTCTTGGTCTGTGTGAAGTACACTTCATGTAATGAACAGAATATTAAACTTGGACTCAGTCTTGATTGCTATTCCTCATTTTGTTCCAGACACTGTCTCATAATTTTACATCTCTATCTTTTTCCCACCTAGGAACTGAGGTACTCACAAAATATGGCTTTGTGTGTGGGTTTTGTTGGTGGTGGTATTGTTATTGTTTTGTTTTTATGAGGGACAATCTTACTCTGGTTTTGTATAGCAGTTAGGGAACTAGTTGAGGCCTATAGGCACTCAAGGTCTACTTTTTTCTGTTTCCACTTTTTACCCTTGGCCTATTTCTATTAGTTTAGCTCAATTTTTGAGGTAAAATTCTTTGAAATCAAGAGGCTGCACCAAATCATGGTTTGAGCTCAGCAGTTACACCAGTGAATACTGTATTAGTTACACAGCAGTTTTATGAAAGCTTTGCTAGATACTAGTAAGTGCTAATACTAATACATCAGAAGTCCTTACCAAACTCATCTACATCTTACAGTCACCCTCAGACATGTGTTTCTCCAATTCCGTGCTAAGATGCATGGAAGCAGACACCTTATTTATTATCTTCTGACTCTAGCTGACTATTAAGTGACCTAAAACTTAAATCCCTAAATAAAAAACATGCTTTTCTTTGTATGTTTTGTTGTTGTTTGTTTGTTTTTCAGAGGTTTTGGTAACCTTGTTTATATACCCTTGTTCTTCAGTGCTTTAAAGATGCCCAGACTTCCTAGATGTATTAAAAATATAAATTTCTGAGAGTTAGCACATCAACAGATCAGTTCAAAAATTCACTCACTTCTAATACTTACATGCTTTGTTTCCAAGTTTAACAAAAACTTAATAGCCAGAAAAGAAAGATATGACAATATTCTCAAACTGCCAAGAATTTTTTGAAGTAATATGGGAAGAATGACAAAGTCATGAGCCTGTAGCCATTCCCAGCAGAGTTTGAAGATTTACTTGTTTTCAGCATCAGTTGTATTAGTAATTATAAGAGAACTGAAAATTCACTAATCGATTTGGGACTGGTAGAGCCCATTTCTTCTGTAAGAGGGATACCATGTGTTTTCCATGGCTGATAAAATTAAAATCTTATCATGTTGTTATATACTTACTCAACAGTTCAAAGCTTTTAAAAATAATTGAAGAGAAGACCCATGAAAAAGCATAACATTTTTAATAGAAAGTGGTGTAGGGGATAGCTTGTCCAAAGTCAGGTCCCACAAAAGCCTGTAAATGTCAGCCTCATGAAATAATCCTACTGAAGTCTGTACAATATGAGAGGCCATATTCTCCACAGATATTAGAAAAACTATCCTGGAGAACAAAGGACACTGACTAGAACTAAATAATTTAGGCTGAGCTCTAAGAAATGACAGTCCAGCAAGTTATTTAAAAAAAGACTATGGTGGGTAAACCTTTCCTGGCTTGGTGAACTCAGATGCAATCTCACTCCATTTCCACAGCAAGATGGGGAGAAAATATGATAGAAAAACTCATGGGTTGAGATAAGGACATGGAGATCACTCACCAAATTTCATCAGAAGCAAAATAAACTTGACCAGAAGATTAATTTATTGCCAATTAGAGTGGGTTAGTGAGAAACAAAAACCAAAACAAAGATACCTCCACACACCCTTTTCTTCCTGGGCTTACCTTCACTCCAAACATCCTTTTTCCCAAGCATCACAGGGAAGATGGTGAATAGGGGTTGAGGCCAGTTCTTAGCACTTCATCTTTCTGCTCATCCCTCCTCACAGCTTTCCCCTGTTCCAGAGCAGGGTCCCTCCCACGGGTTTTAGCCCTTCACAAACTGATCCAGTGCAGGTACTTTCTATAGGCTGCAGTTCTCCAAGAACTGCTTCAGCATGGATCTGCACACTTCAGGAGTGGACTGTTCCAGTATGAGTGCCTTACAGGCTGAGGTTTGTTCTAGTGTCTGGAGCTGGGTCCTCTTCTCACAGCAGCCCTATTGCTACCAACCTTGTCACATAAGCCTCCATACAATGGCACACCTTATAAAATGTTGGGTTATCCACTGGAATTGAACAAATAATTACTCAGTTCACCTTTTAGGATAGGTATGTTCACAATACGTGCTGTCACTACCCTGGAAACACCAATTGTTAGAGCAGCACTAAATCTTACTTTTTAAAGATGTTCCTACGATAAAGTAACAGATCAAGATCGAAGGCAAATTGAAGCCTCACTTAGTGACTTTAAAAGAAACAGCAGTCAGAGGACTTCAAGACATTTACGTTAAAGAAAAAACAACTGCAGCAAGATTAATCTGAGTTATCCTGGAGAATCATGTTTTACCTAATAGAAGAGTAGTAAAATCTGTTACATCATTTGTTGCATGAAATACAATGAACTAGTGATAAAAGAATGAGATCCCTTCTTCTTTAAGTAGAACTACATCATCGGTTATTTATTCAGGCAAAGAAATCATTAGACTAACTTAGAAATGAAAATAAAGTTACCAGTCCCATACTGATAATGTCCCAGGCATTTACCTGATCTTGGCTGAATACCTTATTTCTCACTATATTACATTGTGAAGAGTCAGTCTTTACTTTGTTCTAACACTTGTACATAAGTAAAGTAGGTATAAAATGTAATCGTGTCAAAAAATGATAGCATTTCCCACCCACTCTGCAAGAAGGATTATGGTCTGTCTAAGTCAGCCAGGGAATTTGGTCCAGAGCGTCTTGTGGCAGCTTTTTCCAACATAATCCAATTAAAGTGAACCTTGTGCTGTCTTCCATGCAATATTCTAGAAATGTGAAGTCAAATTTAGGGAGCTCAGAGCTAAATGAGATTTATTTTTAACATGTGTTTTAATTGCTAACACAGAGTTGAATAAACTAACTGCAACTTCCACATTTTCCTAGAAATAAATTGTTGAAAAATGTTACTGCAGTTCCTTGGAAGTCATGTCTTACACTGACAGATTTCTTTTCCCTCCTGTATATAATATTTGTACAAATGACAAGAACAAGTAGAAGCATGTAGGATATTCATAACATTTTACTAGGGAATTACATTTGCATGAGTTTTCCAGAATTTTCATAATAGACATCTGTATTTAGGAGTTCATAACTCCAGGATAAATTCCATACTTGACTGGAACCTGGAAAACAGATTCTCCACTCCGGGAGAATTTTTTTATTTTTTATTTTTTTTTATTCTTTAAGAAAAAAAAAAGCCATAATATTCAGAATGGATATGCATAGCTTATTACAGAACTGATATCAAAAATGAAGAAAGATGAAACTCTTTGTCTTAGTATATGCCAGTAGGAATCCTGTGAGCTTTAGAACATTACTTCTTTCTTACTTTATTTCTTATAGAATACTTCATTCTTCCTGAAAGAGGAAATTAACGTATGCTTTAAGAGAAGAATGGAAGGCTTTCCTCCTTTCCTTGAGTTAGCTAGGTCATAACATATCTACATGTGTTAATAACTGGGAATGAAGTCTGAAATGAATTGTATGCAAGTGAGAATCGAGAATTATGTAAGTGCATTTGATAAAAATTTGAAACGAGGTCCAAAAGATAGAATCAATCCATAGAAAATTCATAAGCAGAAAGAAGTCTCACTCATTAAATAGTTGGGTTTTTTCTATAAGTACCAGGAAAGTACCAGAAAAAAAATATGATTGTGCTATGTGTTAACATAATTAACACTTGTTAAGCAGGACTAATACAAAAAGGAAAAACAGAAATCAACATGTAACTTTCAGCTACTTTGAAATTTTGTTTTAGTTTTCTGATAAGATTTACTGTCAGAGTGCAGTGAGTGTCAAAAAACAAGTGACTAAGTTATCCCTCAGTGTTGCAACGGAATAAAAATCTGTTAACAGTCTGCACATCAGTATTATTTTGCAATGACCATTTTAAATCTCAAGGCTAAAGACACTCTCAAATGAAGTACATCAACTACCAAATAATTTAAAAGGTCATGAAGAAAGTTATGCTTGAGTAGTTTTATAACAAATAAGCAAACTAAACAAGCAATAGCTCACCCATTTCCCCTTTCTGCCTCACTTAGCACCATTCCTCCTTCCACGCAGTGGGGTTTGAAGCCTCAGATAATAAAAGCTGTCATGTGTTTATTAAGGTCACGAACATCCAACACCTGAATGATTTCGATATCCTTGGTACAACTCCTGAAATATAAGTCAGCCACATTTGTCTTTTTAACAGCATCAATATTACACACACATTTTATAACACATGTACAACTTGGACATTGGCAATATTTACACTCTTCCAAACCTTTTAGATAAAAGGTGGAAATCAAACCTCTTCCATGCTCATCTACCTGTTCCACCATCTTACTAAGTCCTCAAGCATTGTACCCTACATGATTTATGCATCAAGTCACTAAGTATAACCTATACACTTAGAAGCCTCTAACCTATGGCAGCTTTGTGAATCCAATTCAGACAGGCTTTTATACATGACAAACATTAATCAGCTTATAAATCTGGATGTAGAAGTTTATCTTATGAAGAACATAGTAATTTAATGCATGTTGTACACTGCAGTTGTAATTTGGGTAGTTCATCACTACCCATCATGCTGTACCAATAAACATGTTTAATTTCACTTAAAGCAATCAAGTGAACACCAAAGCCTTCCTCAGACACCATTTAACCCAGTAAGCCTTAGGCACCCCTGGATAAAGCAGTTTGAGAATAGGGCTAAATCCAAAGATAGCACTTTTAGAAGAGTTCATGTCTGTTCATGTCTCAATGACCAACCAACAAGCATATATTAACAAGTTTGTCATAGGTAATACTTGTAATTCATAGCAAGGCATGCTTCAAAAAAAGGACAGTGTATCTTGTGAAGTATATGTTACTGCTCTATAAATCTAAATGTGCAATACAAATACAGGCTCATTTACTCCTCCATTACTCCCTTTAATTTCCAGTACAATCACTGTAGCAAAACACGAATGCAAGACTGAATGACTTCACTTCAACCCAGGAAAGTCTCTCCTCCACAGCAATCAAACAGGCATCCTTCAGTCTCAGTAGAAGGTATAAGCAATGTTTAGTGCTCTGACCCTCATAGGTCACTTAATCTCATCTGTCCTCAATCAAAAACTACGCATGAGGAAGGTCAAAAAAACTATATATCCCACACAGTCTTAATCTGCAGTTTTTTGAGATTTCAACAGATCCTGTGGATTCAGATCATGAAAGAGAACTACACAGCATCCTTCCTATGCAGTAACAGAATTACTGAGGAAACCCTTATTTTCTTATTACAACAGCAATTTCAGACCATCATTCTCACATAGCAACATAAAACCATTGAAGCAGAACTCTCCATTCTCTGGCAGTAATAAAGAAAAGCACAGTTCACCTTCTGAATCAAAGTACCAATAGTCACTGGGCAGCAGCAGCAGAGAGAAAGCCTTCCTGCAGAGTCCTGAGTCATCGGACTCAACTTCTGCCACATTCTTACATTAGGCATTTGCCTGCTGAGCGCTTATTTGCCAACGCAGTAAGAGGTAAACATGTTAGCCACAGGAAGAAAAACAATAAAACAAACACAAGAACATGGGGAAAAAGTACAAAGTTGTGTAAATCTCAAAGTCAAGAACTAGAAATAGCTCTCACCCCAGCATAATACACGCGAGAGGTTCTGTAATGTGCTCCTTCCAGGGACTCCTCTGAGGATTCAGAAGTGCTTGCTTACAGCCATTACTTCAGGATTTATCTCTATTTTCACATACTGATTGACCTTGCAATTTTTGTTTACTTGTTTGTTGCTTTCTTACAACTAAGTATCAAGCGATAAAACCCTGAATTTATGAATTAGCTATTCAGATCACCAGCTAAATCAAACCACTGCATATCAGCTGAACTCAATTATTCCCTTTTAATCGACCAAAAAAGATCTAACCCCTTTAGAAATTAATATTTCTCTTTCATCTTCCTAGCAAGTCACAGAGTATAAACATCAATCAGTTCCAAAATGCCAATTAAAAATGAAGCTTTCCAGATGTTTTATTATTTCAATATGTGTAGGTGCCTGTAAGAATAACCAGCATTCCTATAAGAAACCACCTCCCCATTTCACTGCTAATGCAGCAGTCAGAACGGACCACCAGAAGATCAGCTTTTCCTAAGTCTGTTAATCAAGTAATATCAAAGCAGGAGTGTTATCAGTGGGAAAATTGAAAGATCACAGAAGAGGAAAAGCCAAGGAATGAGAATAAGTGGATAATTTTTAACTTGGGAGAAGTTTAATAAGAGAGGTACTGCAAAAACCTCTGTCCTGGTTTGTCAAACCTTTCTTCTTGATTTGTAGCCATTGTCTACACCTCTTCAACACTCTCAGGTGTGCCTACATGGTCTATGCAGTCACTCAAGAGCTTTGCTAGCAGAGGCTGTGGGCATGCTGGCATTATCTGACAGCCTACACATTTTAGAGTAAATTATATGTGCAATTATGTAATGGTCTGTTTTATAGCCCGTTATGGAATTTACAATATAGTCCCACAGAGAACCTACAGATGGGAAGAATAACGCACTTTCTTCTGTGAGAGAAATTAATTATACTATCAAACCTCCAAACTTTTGAACAGTGATTTAAAAGACAAGAGGGTGAATCAGAAAGAAGATAAAGAGAATTAACCAATTGCAAAAGTACGGCTGAGCAGTGACTTACTTAAATCATACACATTCAAAACAACCATCTTCAGAGATGAACATTTTCTTTGCTCACTAGCAAATAATAGGCCAGTTAACTATGACAATATCTACTGTTCCTTAAAAGGGAGCTTACAAAATATTCTGACAGCCTACAACTTAATTGAAACTTGTACAGTCAATGAAAAGTAGAGGGAGGAGATAGACACAATACCGAGGATGTAATTTTATTTGGTTTAATACAATCAACGTGAGCCATCATTCAAAACTCAGAAAAAGTCTTCATAAGAGATACTTAAGAACTCCCCCTCTTCCTCCCTTTTTAAAATTAGTACTATTCACAAAGCCACATTCTTAT
Source organism: Phasianus colchicus (assembly GCF_987193195.1). Taxonomy (NCBI): domain Eukaryota; kingdom Metazoa; phylum Chordata; class Aves; order Galliformes; family Phasianidae; genus Phasianus; species Phasianus colchicus. The sequence continues at coordinate 13,878,956 of NC_143439.1, read as the reverse complement.
CAGACACTAAAGTATGTTCATTCCTCTCTGGAAAAAAAAAAAAAGATTGCTATCTGCCAATTTGATGGAAAAAGAATAGAATATCAGCTTTATTCCCAGGAGGAGCTCATCTTTATTTAGTGGTTAAATTTATTTGAAAAAGAAGTGAACAAGCACACCCATGGCAAACCACTGGAGAGCGCAGATCCAAGCTCTAAATCCACTGTCAAAGATAGAAGCCTTTCAAATGCATGTGCCCTATATTGTGATATTTACAGAGATTTGCACTCTGTCATTGTGGCTTTTGTGTCAACTTCAGCTTTCATAAGCTCCGTATATTAATTCTGAATGATTATTGAAACAACTCCACCACAATTTAGAGCTTAGCAAGTCTGTTAAATACTTTCCAAATATGCATAACTAATCTATAATTTTATATTCCCTATTTGCGGCCTTGTCGTGAGGACGTGCAACTGCAGCGCAGAGAAATCACGATTCGGATGATCACATCTCCTCCTACATTTCTCCCATTATGTGAAGAATAGAAAACTGTTTCACCTGCAAAGCTGTCATGTAAACTGCAAACGGCTTTGTAAAATCTGTTACTTTTAAAAGCTCAGCTTTTCAAGGTACTTTACCTGCTAAAAAAGAGGTGGTTTTTTTTTGTTTTGTTTTTTAATTTTAAGCAAGTTTCCAGTCTTCTCTGTATGGAAACATACTCAATAACAGCAACTGTGCATTGAAAATAACAAAATTAGTCTTAATTCTTTTTTTTCCCAAAGACCATTTTCAAAGGCTCTTTACCATTTCTCATATAGCAGTTTCAACTCATTACATGCCTAATAAGGAAGGACTAGTCACATCTTTAATCAACTCCTGCACAACCTTCGGTGTTTTTAAAGAGATGTTCAGAGTCAACTCAAGGTCTTCTGTGAAAAAAACATCCATGATGTGACTCCCTAGTGAGCAAGCAGGGACAGGAAGATTTAGACCCAGAGAAGAGAATAACAGATCCACAGACTTCCATGGACTGCACTCATCGCTAATTAATTTAGATCACTTCATAGCTCTGAAGGACTGAAATTAGAGAAAATAATTTGAATGTTACTTCTGAAAAAGAGATGATCGCTGCTTCTACATTACAAGACATCAGAAAACATTAGTTACACATCTAATTGTCACCATGAAGCTATGAAATTAGAATTTTGAGCATTAAGATCTGTTTTGAAGGATTTTTTTTTTTTCAGAGGGAGGAAGATATTAACTCATTTCTTTCACTAAGCAACTACTGACTTTGAGTGTAGTACACAGAATTGCAGGAACATCAAAGAAAATTGAAGTTAGAAAGTAGGAGTTTTGCCAAGAGCTTTGTGCTACAGCATACAGTTTATTTAACATAAACTGATATATCTCCAAATAACATGACAGGTTTCCATATGATACTTTTGCAACATTTCCCCTGGCATACGTGACCCAGTAGATTTTTGCACTATAAATTAGGTTAGATGCTCTGGATCTCTCCAAACCTCTAGATCTGAGGGTTTGGTGGCTGTTCAGTTTGGAGAAGAGGCAGCTGAGAGACCTCATTACTCTGTACAGCTACCTGAAAGGAGGCTGCACAAGGAGGATGTCACTACCTTTTCACAGGTAAGACAAGGAAACAATATCAAGTTGTGCCAGGGAGGTTTTGGTTGGACACTGGGAAGAATTTTTTCACAGAAAGGATGACCAAGCACTGCAGCAGACTGCTCATGGAAGTGGTGAATTCTCCATCCCTGGAAGTGTTTAAGAGTTGAGTGGATATGGCATTAAGGGACACAGTTCAGTTATTGGAACTTGACAGGCCAGGTTGATGGCAGGACTTCAAAATCTTGAAGGTCTTTTCCAACCTAGATGATTCTATGAAATTACAAACTACCGTCCTGACAGAATCAGAGAGGGACACTGGGACATCTCATCCTTTCATCCCTCTTCTCCCAGATGAGCCAGATACAGTGCTTATGCTATAGATACTGTACTGAGTGCTGGCAGCTGCTAAGTCACACATGTGGAATTTGTTACAGGGCAGCCTATGTTTTACAGAGAAAGTCCAGGCAAGGATTTTGTTTAATCTTCCTCCTTCCACAACTTCTAAGCACTATCAGTCTGCCTATGTTATCTCTAATATCTCCTTTGCCTTAGCCCCTAAAAAGCTGTATTTCCATGTTATGTTTTGGCTTTATTAAGGCAGCGATTATAACGAATGAACATATCTTAGCAAGTTTGGGCATGTTTTCCAGTTAATAAGCTGGAAATACATTAAGGCAGAATTCATTATCACATCATTTTTGTGCTTCCTTTCTTTTAGGCTTCTAGTACAGTGTGCCAGTGAATCATGTACTCAGTACCTTGGCCTTAGTGTCATTCTAAGTCATTCTTCCTAATTAAAAATTGCTCAAAGAAGTTATAATAAGAACACTATCTGTAATGTTTTTTTTAAAATGTGTTTGCCAACAACTAAGCTACTTTTGTCTTTCATTGTTGCCCTACAGGCAAAAAAAAAAAGCAGATATTTTGTCTCATCTTAGGTACACAACAGACTAGACACCTAAAGAGAGATGAAAAAGTTTTAACAAAACCCACCAGCAGGTATCTGACCATAAATAACCTTCTTGCATTTCCAGCTGGGTATGCCCAAGATTTTGCCTCTCACATGAAGGAAACCTAGACATTTAGGGTGAAGAAATGCCTTAATCCTCTCAAGATGAAGATTATAGAATAACCTTTTCAGGACAGATAAAGAATATTTCCCTTTTAAAAGCCAATCAGAAGTTTTCTTCTACATATCACATAAGGCTAATCTTTGACTAAGGGACTCAAACTCTCAATTCTCCAGTGCATACCTTTAAACTAAGGACTTCAAACATTATGCCATCAACTAGTGAAAGAAAAAAGCAAATTCTATTGCTCAAAAATGCCCAACAAGGCTAGCTAGACCAGAAAGAATAGCTAAATGGATATAGTAGCTTAGCAATAGGAGAACTCAGACAATGTGTTGATACTGAATGTATTTACTGTATTAAACTGAATACAGACAGGCTGCTTGTATGGATGTCAAATACAGAGTTGTGGAACTCCTTAAATACATTGTTATTAACTGCTTACTGCATCACTGAAATCATTTCCACCTCGTAGTAAAATGGTGGTTAAGTGTTTCTGCTAGTTAGGCCATGGAAGCTTAAGACGCACAGAAGCTGAGTGAGCTTCAAAGCACTCAAGTCAAAAAAAGTGATCAAGATTGAACACATCAGGTTTATGGCATCTAAGTGGAGTGCTTTAAAAATGCAATTATTTCCCAATCAAAATCATCTTCATTTACACCTATTTTAGAAAAAAATGTTTTTGATTAGTCATTTTAACTCCACCCTAAGAAATACCATTGCTTAGTTCTTGAGAGGGCAGCTATTTACAAGATGCAAGGGATTTTGTTTATGTAAGACATACTTAAAATTTGTTTCTGAACATTCAGAACTGCTTTTTACATTCATTTGAAGTATTAAGCGCATCAAAAATATTACACATTTATGTATAAAAGCAAGCCTTAATAGAGAATGATTTCTCTAAAGAGAACTGTAGTAGAAGGCCATACACTCAAAAACAAAAATTACAAGTTGTATATTTATCCACTCCTTTCTGATGGCATTAATAATAGAGTATGGGTAAAGAGAAAGCTTTAATAAAGCACGTAAACAACTTTAAAATATTCAAAGCATATTTCTTCAATGAAAATTGAGTAGCTCTTTGATTCAGATACATGCATGTTCCACTAATCCTGTGAAGATTCTTTCTAAAGACTGTAAAATATATCCTAGAAGGAGGTGAATGATTTCAAAAACTGGTAAGCAATGATTACAGCATAACTTGACAGAAAATCTGAAGTCATCAGCCAGTTAGTTCTACTTATAAAGTAATGTCATGACATATTAGAGTAGGAAGGTTCATCACATTTTCATCACTTGAAGCCTTAATACAGAATCAGTAAGTACCTAGATGGGGAACAACAACAACAAAAAAAAATGCAGTAATTAATGTACTATAGTATGTGTGCATTGATTTTTACTTGGGATATATTTTAGTAGTAATAACGTCTGGCACCTGACTACAAATCAATAGGAGACACTACTCTGCTATTTTAGAAAGAAAATGAGGAAAGCAATCTTTTGTTTAACTGGTATCATTAGAGTTCCACATCCCAGTTTCGCTACTGTTTTGTTTGCTGTTATTTTAAGTAAGATTCTCAATCCAAACTAATTTTACCAAGTGAACACACAGTCTCTATACTATTGTTCTTTTCAGAATTACACTGTCAAATTTAGAGAAGCAAAACACCAACATCAGAGGAAAATGAGATCAAGTCTTCTCCATGCAAATATACTTAAAGATTAATATTCGCCATCATAGTTCAAATACCACAACATTATGCTTTGCTTTCTTTCATTGTTGAATCAATTCTAAGAGAAAACAAGAGATATTAGTTTAAATAGTTTCAGACCAATAGTAGGTCAAGGGAGGTGATTCTGCCCCTCTACTCTGCTCTCATGAGACCCCATCTGCAGTACTGCATCCAGATTTTGGGCCCCCAACAGAAGAAGAACATCAAGCTGTTGGAGTGGGTCCAGAGGAGGGCCACAAAAATGATCAGAGGACCGAAGCACCATCCCTGCAAGGACAGGCTGAGAGAGCTGGGGCTCTTCAGCTTGGAGAAGAGAAGGGGTCTTTATAGCAGCCTTCCAGTACCTGAAGGGGCCTATAGGAAAGCTGGGGAGGGACTTTTTATAAGAGCAGGTAGCAACAGGACAAGGGGAAATGGCTTTAAACTGAAAGAGGGCAGAATTTAGACTAGATATTAGGAAGAAATTCTTCACCATGAAGGTGATGAGACACTGGAACAGGTTGCCCAGAGAGGTTGTGGATGCCCTGTCTCTGGAAGAAGTCAGAGCCAGGCTGGATGGGCTTTGAGCAACCTGGTCTAGTGAGAGGTATGACAGTAGGTGAATAAAAGACTAGCAAAAGACTGGATGAGTTTCCAGAAAAGGTGTAATTGAATACTTGCTGGGATTGAACCTCACAGACAGATAAGCATTATACAGCCATCTACTCATTCTCTTGGCTCCAGTGGGATGGAAAAGAGAAAAAGGAGGGGGGGTGGAAAGAAAAGGTAGAAGTCATGGGTTGTGACAAAAACAGTAGATAGGAAAGAAAAGGGGGAAAGTTGATTAAAAAACACAATAAACAAGTGATGTACAGTGCTGTGGTACATGAGAGAACCAATGCCCAGCCAATCCCCAGTCGGCAGTCCTGCCAGCCAACTCCCCCATTTTTAACTGTTGTGGATAATGCCACATGAAATGGGATATCCCATTGGTCAGTTGGGGTCAGCTGTCCTGATTCTGCCCCTTCCCACCTTACCATGCACCCCTAGCTCATTGTTGGCAGAGCAGCACAAGAAGCTGAAAAGTCCTTGGCGCTGTGTAGAGATTGCTCAGCAACAACTAAAATGTCCAGAACTCAAAGGGCAGAGACAGAGACCGCCTTTTTACAGGGCTTAAATGTGATAGGACAAGGCAAAACAGCTTTAAATTAGAAGGGAGAATATTTAGATTAGGGGGAATTTTTTTCCACTCAGATGATGGTGAAGCACTGGAACAGATTGCCCAGAAAAGTAGTGAATGCCCAGTCCCTGGAAGTGTTGAAGTCCTGAAGCTGAATGGACCTTGGGCAGCCTGATCTGGAGCTTGGTTTAGTAGGTGGCAAGCCTGCCAATGGCAGGTCATTGGAATTAGCTGATCTTCGAGGTCCCATCCAACTCAAGATATTCTACAGTTTTATGAAATCACCTGAAGACCTTTTTCTATGGCAACACCAGGCCTTCTGCTAGACCTTTTTGTTAGTAGTATACAGACAGATAAACATGGCATAGATGACTTAAAATCCATTGTCATTACTGAACAACAATAAACAGAACTAGGCTGATGAAAGTTATGTATTTTCCATGAATTATTGTGTGTAATAAAAATTCAGTATTTTGAGAATTAAAAAATGATTATATGAGATTAAAAAATCTAAAAATTAACACAAAAGCCTTCAACAGAAAATACATATGCATGTAAATATTGTTGCTAATACACAAAATAAAAGCATTGTTCTAGCTGGTTTTCTTACATACCAAACGATTTGTGCTTAAACCTAATAGGACTGCAGGCCTGATTTCTCTCAGGATGTACTACAGACAACTCCTGGAGAGAAAAAAATTCTCTTGCAACCAGACTTTACATTTTTTTTCCTATAACACTGCCGATTTCAGCAATATTGAGCACTGTTTCCACAGAAAAGAGCAATTTAGATGTTTTACTGTATAACAACTCAATTAAGTACAAGAAGATAAACATAAGTATGTTAAATCAGAGAAATAATCCTAGGAAATACTCAAAGTGAAATCCTAATTTAATAGTGAAGATTGAAAGCTTTCAGCAACTTTCAGCACTTGACTTGCTATTTTTAAGCAGGAAAATATGTGATTGAGTACAGCACCATTTGCTTTTTTTAAAATTGATTGCTCTGTCTTTTCCCTGGTAATAAATATACTATCCTAACTCATTTACATAAAATTCTGGAACCAAGACAGCATATAAAGCTCAGATGCAGAGCAGCAAATCTGTGTTTGAATGACCTTTATGTCTAATGTGCCCACAAAAACCTACTAACAAATGAAAGCTTTTTCAGGGCTGTCAGGTTTCACTGACAAGTTTAGAAAGGATAAATCAAGACACAGCAGAAAGAAGTGGTATATTGATAGGAAGATATGAAACAAAAAGAGCACTCTTTGGAAGACAGGTTAGGTAGAATAACCAGAATCCAGCTCTACGCCAGCTCTGATCTGCTTGGTTTTATTCAAGTAGCTGAGATGCTAATCATTTACATTTCAAAGAAAAATTGAAACTTGCTGATCTTCCACAGAGTGTGGGTGAGACCGCCTAATTCTGCATGACCTGTATCCATGGAAGCAGAGGAAGCACCTTCAAAGCCCACCCACTTCAGCAGCATTTGTGCAACTTGAGCATTGTCTTTCTCACTGGAAGCAATCACATTTATCAACATAAAATGAACTGAAACATAACAGAAAACTGCTTCAATACCTCAAGGTCATTGTACACCACTTTCTAGCAATATCAATACATCTAAGGGAACTGAGTCTTGTAAGAGTTATACAAACAACGGCAGGTTGTTCAGCTGCATACAAAGAAATGTAGAGGAAAGTGAAGTGATTCAGCTAGCATATATCTTTAATTCACTGATTTTCTGCAAGGAGTATTAATGGAAGCAAACCAACAAACTCTTGAGGTTTGTCTATTCTTTTCAATTTAGATCCATCTAAAGCAGATATCAGCATACCCTCTAACTTCACTTACCAACGAATTTCACAGAGGAAAAACTGAGTGCCCAACTCCCAAGTTTAACCAAGTTTTTCTCATCACCTCTGACTTTAAGCATTACTTAAGGAAAAAAGAAAACAGCTTGTCATATGGGCCCACACTGTCTTTTAGTTTTTCCTTCTACACCTGTAAAAACTGAATTCAGTCATGCTTTTTGTTGATCTTTAAATTATCCAGCTTAGCACACATTTAAGAAAAAGGTTTGCTTTGGTTTGGCTTCCTGGTAGGTTTTTTTTTCCCCATTGCTTACTGCACTGAAGCAGATATATGAAATTAGATATCAGATGCTTTATAGGAGCAAGCAACTACGTCTGAGCCACTCTCTCATGCTACCTCTACATGGTGATAAAGGAGGACGCTCTTGTTTTCTTTTGCTCTAAACATAGAAAATTGAGATCCACATATATAGCCAGATAACTTCCCTTATACACTTACAAATTACATATAAATTGATATAAACAGATAAATAGACAGAAGAGCACAACCTGTACTTTATCCTTAGCAACTTAATAGCTTCCAGAGAGTGGCTATGAGCTTTTTCCTGCCATTGACAGCATAAGACCAGATGCCTGAAACTTCAGAGTCCTATTAAAGTAAATTGGGCACAACAGATGTACCTCTCCACTGCAATTTTAAGTTACAGTCCTAAAATAGAGAGCAAGTGGGGTGCCTTTTCTTCCCCAGTTCAAGAAGCCTGAGCCAAAAATAGCTTTAGTGGATTCCAAGACCACTCAGTAGATTAAGCAATTATTTGCATTTATCCTATCTGCCTTTCTCCAAGTTCACTGTCTCTACAAGCTCTGTCTGAAGAAACTTCTTTAAAATTATTTTTTATTTAAACAGTCAAAGTTTCTTTTTGCTGTTGTCACTTGTTTTTGTGTTTTTGTTTTTTTTTTGTTTTTTTTTGTTTTTTTTAAAGGGGAATTCCTAAACACTGTTTTGACCCTGTTGAAGCAAAAGATAGAACATTTCTTTCCTCTCCTTTACAACACCTTTTCTTTCACAAGAGTATCCTTTTTGGTTCCCAAAGTACCATTCATATTCTGAAAATGACCTTTTCTTTCAACAGGTCTATGGGCTCTACTACTTTCAGAAACCAACATATTCTTCCTGACTCAGTAGGAACTATTTTAATATTCTCTTCAGACTCTCTTCATTGCCATATTAATAAACGCATTCAGGTTTACAGTGAAGAGAGATTTTACCAGACAAATGGCACCAAGGTTACAAGCTCAAGCCTGTGACCTTCCGAAAGCTTGTTTTTCAGAGCTGCCTGATGGGGTGAACAGTGCACTGATGTTATTCATTGAAACAGGAACTCCAAATATTATCCTCTTCTAAACAATGTCATTTTACCTTGACAACATATCATCACTGGCTTTCTTCTGCTCATCTCCTAGGTCAGGAAGGGAAGGTGAACAATTTATCATTCATGAATCCCCAATTTTAATGCAGATATTAACTGATATTCAATTTCCATTGAAAATATATTTTGAATATTATATCCACCTACATATGCAGCAGTATTAAGGCTCAAAGGCTAAATATATCTGTCAGATATCAGATCTGAACTGGGATGTAGGTATAGCATTTTCAGCTACAGTATGAAGCATTTGTGAATTATACTTAGCAAATTCTTTTTTTTTTTTTTTTTTACCCCTAAAGCCTTTAAGCCATTTAACCATTAGAAAGTAAACACTTTAACAGGATTTCCAGTTTTGTGATTCATTTGACTACAACTTGCAAGAATTTATTTAAATAAAAAAACGTTAGGTCACGCAGGTTCAGTTACTCTGAATACTGAAAACCTGTAATGATTTGCACACTTTCTTTTCAGAAGGATTTACAATTTGGATTATAACCTAGCTATACAAAAAGGTGTCATTCCATGTGCTAATCTCCTTCTTTGGTTCACAGATTTCATTTCCAAGATAATTTGTGTATGTCAGAAAGGGCCTGCTGTCATTTTTTCAAACACTGAGAAAGCTGATGCTACCACTTCAGATGTATACACGTTCCTTGTTTGGGTACTGCTGCCATCCAAACATAGAAGTTGCCTAGTAAAGCTTCAGGTATTACAGTTTTCTGCCTGAAAAGCAGACATATTCAGCCCTTACAACTTATATCCTGTAAGGGCACCTTTGATTTGCCAGGAAAGATTCAGAAATTTAGTTTGCTTCAGCAAAGAGAATTACAGGGTACATCCCCAAGCAAATTAATAGCACACCAAGACTAGGAAAATAAGTTCAGTGTCTTTGGATCTGAATAGGATACTCACAGTTGGCCTAGATTCTTCAGTTAACACTTTCTTTGAAGGCATACTTCTAATTAACCATGGTAGGAAAAAGTGGACATGCCAGATTTGGGAAGTGAGCCTTGTGTTCCTTTACCCACTGCATGTTACAGAAAAGAATCAAGTGTGGCTTTAAAACATTCTTTTTAGAGAACTCCTCTCCAGACCACTAAAGGAAGTGGAAATTGGGATACAGAGTGGATTCTCCATCTACATATGTGAAGTTATATCTCCATCTACATAAGTGACCCAGCTCTCCATAGTCCTCCACTAAATCCACCAAATATCACTAAGTAAAGTTGCCAAGTTTATCCTACAACAAAGGGGACCACAAAATAACAGAATTCATTTACTTTGACTTTCTCTAGAAAAGTGAAGATTTTTACAATATAGCCCCACATAATTTAGATCTGCGTTTGTATAACTCCTTGTAGACAGCTGTGTTTTCTATTATTCTATTACTCAGGTGACTACAAACATTCTAAAAGATGCTCTACAATACAATTTACCTATGCTAATAGTATATTTCTCAAAAAAAAAAAGAATTTTTTTCTTACATTTATAGTGTTAGTAATCTTTCGTTGTAGACTTTTAAAATAACTAGCTACTTCCTAACAATATCTAGTTCATACTTTTTATAGGGGTACCAGTTGAGTTATTTCTTCAAAGCAGTGAAATTTAGTAGAGTTCTGTTGACACATTCTTCTAAAACTTCTTCTATCAGTATGTATTGCCCCTACATATGTATTGCCTTAAACCTGATGAAATTAGGCAGTGTCTCTCCTTGTAGTAATGTAGCTGACACTGAGCAATGGGAATACATTCTATCTCAGACATTCCAACAATGCAGAGAGACTCTAAAGTTCAAGAGGTACAAAAAGCATTTATACTCTGATGTTCCCCAAGCAAACAGGGCTGGGCAGCTCCACTTAAGATCTGAACCTTCCCCATCCAAAGAGCATGTGCTTTAAGTCAATCATTTTAAGACAATCTGGTAATAAAACACTTCTCTATCAAAGAAGGTCATTCAAAATGGCACTATTTAGAACCTTAAGTCTAAGAACAACGGTTTGTAAAACAATCCTTCAACTTTAAAATGAAATTTAAAGTATTTAGTATCATTCTAAGCAAGCAATTCTTGCCAACTGGCTCTCAGATCAGAATGCTGTGCAGTACACTTGACAGAAAAACTTGCGTAGCAACAAGAAGCCAGCCCAAGATTTAGCACTGGAAGCAATTCAAACACTGCCAAAAAGAACTGCACGTTTTCACAGAGCTTTTAGGATTCTCATTCATGCATACCTAGAATCTCACAATTAAGGTCAGGCACCCTACTGTTTCATGTGCTCCTCATATTTAGATTTGAGATGTACTTAGGCTATCTTTAACAAGAAAAAAAAAAGTATTTTTTAAAAGTAGAAAGATAGCTAAAAGTAAAGGAAGGAATCACACCCAAGAGCTCAAGGACAATAAGAGTAGTATGGCTATCATGCTTCTACAAAGCTCCACTAACCTGAGCAATTGGGATGCTTTTACATATCCAAGTAACTATTCCATGCATAATTCAAAGGCTAGCTGCACTGCACTTACTCCACTTCCCTTTCCCCACTTGGCCTTCTCCTCCCCCAGATGTGAACTAAAAATACAGGCTAATCATATTGTTTTGAAACCAGTTGGATTACCACAATTAGTCATTCAGATATATATTGTTTTGCAGTGCCTGTATTAGGCAAATGCAATGATCCAGCTTTGAAGTATTCATATGAATGCAAATGTCTTAGCCGAAACATACTATAAATTGAAAAGTAAAATATAAACATTATTTCAGTGATTACAAAAACACAACACAAAGGTGAGGCATTAAACATGAGAAACAGAGCCGGAAACCAAATTAACTAAAGGGGTTAACTACACCCCTGGAATGAAACTGTATTCATCGTCGCAAACGCAAAGCAGACTCTGACAAGTCTAATTAATGAATAGAATTCTTGTGTCTTCTACAATAGACCTTTAAACTGCTCCTGCTCAGCAGGCTTAAAATGATTTCACTGGGGGGGTACAGGGGCTATTGAGCTGGAATAGCAGCTGTTACACTCAGCTTGTCTCACATCATACCAGAATCCCAGTGACTTTTGTACTGCATCACAGTACCCATATGTTAGCACCCCTCTCATCTTTGAAAGTGAATTTAATCATAATATTCAAATGAAAATCCATTAAACAGTTCACATCTCTATGCATGCCATCTACAAAACTTTCACATACTAACATGGGTTTCAGGGTCTACTCTTCCCTCCCTGATCTTGCCCATGCACATGTCAATGAAGAAAAGCATTTGCATGTTCACAAATCCCCATAACTATAAAATTGAGGTCCATAAGGAAGAGTTTCATACTTAAGTTTCCATATGCCTATCAAAAATTTTCTGAACCCTGCAAAGACTGCTAAAGTGAGACATGCTCAAGTTTATTAAAGCATCTGTGTGTTCCAGCATGGAGTTCAGGAATCTTGAATGCAACATTATTCAGCCAATTTAACAAGATTAGCTAGCCTGCATTTTCCACTTTCTGTCATTTCTTCTTCTATAACAAGCTAGCTTGTAGCTAAGGAAAGCCAAGCTCTTTTAAAGCTTTATTCTTTCACGGCCAGTAAAGTACAGCATTTACAATTGGGAGCTATCACGTCAGAAACACAATAGTTTCTCACGGGTCATTCAAAGTGTGCTACACAAACCAAAAACAGGAAAATAAAAAGGAGACCAGAAAGAAAGGAGACTAATTAATAGTTCTAAATTTTAGTTAAACTCTGTTCAACCTTCTGCTTCTCAGATCCAGCTAGACAGCTAATAAGCCTTGTGGAATTCTGGCTCTTAATTAACACACAATTATTTCTCCAGAAGGATTAGAAGTTTCACCAAATGTTCAAGAAGTCAGCTTCCACAGCTCAAATTAGATTACTGCCTACGTTTGGGAGCAAAGGTTACTGCTCCATATTCTATTTGTAACAGGCTTGTTAAAAAAAAAAAAAAGTGATCACATCTTTAAAGCAGATAAAGGATGCCCACATTTTCACTGCACAAGGCTTCTCTGTGCAAGCACCTAAATTCCCAAGCAGTAATTCAGTCATTTGACAAGAGCAATAAACGTATACCTGGAATGCTTACATTAAACTGTTTTAAAGCAAGAGAACACGATGAGCAACCACTTTTCTTAAGGCTAATCCAACATCTTTACATGCCAAGGGTTGTGACTCCGTTCCCAAGCAAGGAGCTAAGCAAAGGAACACCAGCTGCACCAGCAGCTAACACCACCGACTTCATGTGAATGATGAATCGTAATGTTTCTTACGAGCCTTATAAATGGTCTTACTGCTTTGTTGGTGATTAGCCATTCCTTGGCTTTTGGCTAAATGCATACAGGGTGATTTAAAGTGCTGTGTCAGTTTTGTGAGCCTTTCATTCAGAAGAAGGCACAAGTTTTATATCACAACACTGAAGCACTTGCCTGTACTGCAACAGTCAATACTTACTATTTTTTCTTACTTTTGGATTACATTTGTCTTCTCTATTCTGCATTCCCTCTTCTTTAATGTTTCTATGTAATTTATTCCTGCACACCAGCTGCCCAAAAGCAGGCCTTATCCAATCTACTTTCAACGCTGCCTGACTTCATTACACCTTGTGCATTTGGTGGGACATTCTGCCTTTACCTTGCAACTTTTTGGTAACTGGATGTGCACATGCACAATCATTATTGCTCACATAGACAACATGTAACAGTTTTACAGAACTATCTGTGCTATTAGTGTTACAAAATACTCAGATATAGGTTTCAGTTAGACAATTTTAACATGCAGCAATCTCGGTTCAAGGCAATGCAGCATTAATTATATACTGCTTATCACACTTAATTCACAGGTGTCAGGTTGCTTTAATTCTTTGTCATTTCCCATATCTGTAAGTTTTTCCAAACAGCTCACACTGAAAAGTCTTCAGTACACATTTTGTAAGCTGTTAGGTAATGAGTAAAAATGTTTGAGATAATAAAAATTTCTGAAGTACTAAGACATGCCTTATTTGTTTGCCTGCCCATTTTTCCTCTACAGCATAGGTATGGCATTCAGGTAACTTTGAAGTCCTGAACCTTGCTAAGTTTGCCTAGAAAAAAAACCCAGATCCACCCTGAGCTCTCTCCGCACATATACACAGCTTTTAGACATATGGTTTGATTTTTAGGTAAAGAGCAAACAGGAATTGGACTCAGTGATCCTTGTGTGCCTCTTCCAACAAGAGATATTCTGTCATTCAGAGATGAGAATGCTCTCTGAAAGATGTAGCATACATTGACCAACTATTTACCAGTAACATTCTGAGGGCCCCAACAAGTACTGTAATCACAGATGCTTACTTTTGAGGACTGTCATCAACTTGCATTTCTGACTAGCACCATATTTTTTCACATCCTTGTCTCCTGCTGGTTGGCCAGACTCATAAGACCACAAGTTGGAACTAAATGATTTTAAAAAGGTCCTTTTCAGCCTAAATGATTCTATAATCAAAGGAAAAGGTTCCATTCATGTAATATAACAAATCTACATGCATGTATTCATAACAAGATTTCTAGATGTATCCTTTCCAAAAGATAATGCCAGAAAAAGGTTGTTTCCATGCACAGGAAAGTCAAATATAAAACACCCCTTTATGTGAAAGGGCTTTAGATAAGGAGAAACTCTCGCAGTATACATGAAAATTATCACATTCAGTGGTTCCAAAGTTTAATGGAAACATTAAAACAAAACTGTGCATAATAGATAACCTCTGTCTAGGCCCACATTTAAGTATTTCAGTTGTGGAAGCTCTATTAGAACTCCAGAGGAATAAACAGATAGCTAAAACATTGCTTACTTTGAAAATTGACATTCAAGTAGCTAAGTTATGTACATAAAACAACCTTGTAAAACAAGGACTTGCTCCAAGCAAAGCCCAATATATTTACTCCACTAAGCATCTACACAAAAATAATTGCCTATGAAAAACAAAAGTACACATACAACCAGTACATCATCTAAATCTGCCATAAAACACAGTGTAGGTGATATCTACAAAGCTCATCCCTCGCTCCCTTTTCCTTCTTTCTCCTAAGACATCTAGCTACTGAGGCAGAGCCTGCTGGCCTGTATTCCAGCCATTATGAGTATACTTTCAACCTGCTGTGAACTCATAAAATCATAGTTTGGGAGCCCCAGTCTCCTGGAAAGGCATCCAACCAGGTTTTCTAGCCGTTCAGTGCCTGGAGGGGCTGTGCAGTACTGTAAAGGCTTCTCTACTGAAAGAGTCAGCCCAGCTCCTGAGCCACAAATGCAAGACAGATGCATGGGTCACCCTTGGAAAAGCTTATCCAACATCTCCCTAGAGTGCCCTGCCTCTCTACCAACCAACCATAGAAACCACACTAACATGAAACACTATTCCATCTTCTCAGATGATGCCTACCAAAACAAAGTCTTCTCAGCTATCTTATCAAGAATGGCTCTCAGAAGCTCTTTAAATCCTAGCTGTGTTTCATGCATGTTGACCAACAAATAATTGCTTAGTACTTTCCAGTTGCATATATCCCATTTTCAGAGTATCATACCTGGCTATGGGCACACAAACAAGCGTAGGGGTACACATAACAACTGAATTTGGTTTATCAGGAACATGGACATGGTAGCTTTGGCCGTCATATAGAACAGGAATAACTACTGTGAACAGATCGCTGCTCCAGATATACTTTTTTAAAAATATATTTGCAGGCAAAGCAAGTCCAACTTCCGGTTCTTTATTTTCAAGCATTGACTATTACCTTAATTTAATTATATATGCTGTTAATAAAAACTTATTAAATGTTTACAGTACTTTATGGGTGCCTTCCTATTAACACTTCTTAGTCTTTCCATAGGTATGATTTATAGCCTTATTCTGCAACTACCCATCTGAGGTATTTTGAATTCACTAAGACAATCTGCATGAGCAAATGTTACTCATGTACATTAGTGGTTTTCAAGTCAGGTAATTAGCTTACAGATGTTTGCAAGCTTTCCTTATTTTTTTTATAGCATGGTCAAACACATTACTAATATCCAGTACTGAGCCTAATAAGAATTTCATTACCTTCTGGGGTTAATAATGAACACAGCAGGGACAAAAATCAGTATCACTGTATTAGCTATCATTAAATAGGGTATCTAAGCTCTAAACATCAGCATCATAGTGAGCAAAAAACTAAGTGTATACAGAAAGAAAAAATTGTTTGCCTACTAATCTCATTCAAATTCTAACTTCAACATTAAGCCCCAGATTTTAAAATTAGTAACACATAAATGTACAGTGCATGGTGAATTAAACTGAATGCTAGTTTCATTTAAGTGCAAAAACTTACTGAGAATCATAAAAACCAGAAGTACATTTAATTGCATCCAAAATTTCAAACAAGTATTTTGGATTTTTTTTTCCCCATTAATGAAAAAAAAAAAAAAAAAAAAAAAAGAAGTCTAAATACACTGATTTTAAATATGGACTCTCTGGCCAAGTTCACCATAAAAATTAATATTTCAAATTAGAAACAGAATCCATACTACATGTTATGTTAGCAAAATTAAATCTTACTGCACTCCTTTATTCACAGTATACATCCATATCCATGTAACTAAAATACTTATCAAACCCAAGACACATAATATGTCTAGTTTAACACAAGTTGATGGTAGAGAGTTTAGAGTGGGCTTCCAGCTAGCTAACCTTGGTTTAACAAGTAGGCTTGTTATAGTCTACCAAGCTGCCAGAGACAAACCTGAACCACTAGACCTACAAATGGTAAATTCTGGAAGAACCAAGTTCTGGGAGAAAAAAAAAAGAAAAAAAAAAAATCAGAAGATGCCTTTTTAATTAGAACAGAGTCACATGGAAACAAACAAAGAGGACATACAAGTGAGTGAAAAAGACAAAGAGATGAAAGAAAAGCGTTTGCTGTACTCACCTCCCCATGTAGAGTCAGGACATAGATGAGAACATGAACCCTCAGAATGCACAGAATAGATAACACAGACAATACTTATGTTTCTATATTGCTCCTCCATTAAAATGTAGCAGTAGAAAGAGAGACATTTCCAATCAGTCTCAAAACACACAGTTCTAGTTTGAGAAAGTTTACATACAGCTGACCCTTGCCTTAGGAAGGCCCATTACTGCTACAATAGACTCTACTCCTAGTAACCCACAGCTATCCCAGTTTTAAAATAGTCCTGCTGTTCCTAATGTGAACCATATACCAATGTCACAATTAGTTACAGCTGGCATTAATTAGCAGTTTGAGATACAAGATAGCCTGAGTGCTTGGAAAGCAGCCTACTGAGGTAGACTCTTCAGAAGAAACTAAAGTCAGAGAGTAAAGTGTTATACTGAGCTTTTACTTGTTGATTTGTAATCTACTTTTTGGAGGTTAGCTCAACAGGTAAAATAAAGCACTAAGATAAACTTTCTAGGATTAGATACCATCCTTGAATACTAAATATTTTTTTAAATGCACAAGTAAAATGAAATAGTTTTTAGTATCACAATTCATCTTCCCACATAAATGAGAACAAAATTACTTTTAAACAGCTCACAAGCAAATTTTTTCCTCCTTCAGAAGCAAATGGGGCTGAAGGCTTTTTGAACTACTAAAAGGATTGATAGCGAACACCTGCAAGCATCTGTAGCCACATGCATTTCCCATTTACATTTTTACTTTATCCTTCCAAGTAGAACCTCCTTTTTGCTGGAATGCCTACAGGGAATCATCATGGTGAAGTTTATTCAGGGGGACGGTGGGTCCTGAGGTGAACAGCGTCTTCCAGGTCTTGCATCATCATCATCACCCTCTGCTGCACTGCTCATGGTGTAACCCTGCCAACTAACCTTTCTTTGCCTGTTTCCAACCAGCACAAGCATCACGTGGAAATGCAGTTTTCACTATTCAAGGGACTGAATTCCACACTGTACCCCAGAGGGGTTGGCTCACCTGACTGACCCAGCACAATTCCCTCTCTAGAGTCAAGCTGCACTTTGGGTAAGTGTAGTCAAATCTAGGAGATCATCACTTTATTTCTGTACATCCCCTCAATTAATCTGTTCATAGACCATCAGCAATAATTTTCCAGGAATTACCAATTAAGTCATACAGTTAAAATTGTTGTCCTAAAACCTCCTATTTTCAACAGAGAACTCTGACAGGAATTTTGTCATTACAGAGCATTTACCCTTCAGCACCATTACAGTCAGAATAAGGATTATGGTTTTCCTTGGTCATTCACAGGACTCTAAATGTCACTGTAGGATTACAACTTCATATTCTGCTTATTTGCTAAAACCTCCCCTTCAAATTTTCTGTGATTTTTATGAACATACATTTCCTTATTTTCTAATGATATTTTCTGCAATTGCTCCTTTTTTCTCTTATTACCGCTGAAACTATTTACTCTTCAAACTATTTACTCTTCCTCTTTCTTTTTTGCAAAAACCTTAAATTCCTTCTCTTCCCAAAATGTTTAAGGGCTTTTACTTCTGGCTTTTATCAGATAGGCTAAACTTCATGTTTTCTTTTTCCTTTATCCTAATCAAACTTCTGGTCCACACATAAATGATATCCTATTACCTCTGTGGCAGCCTTTGCTTTTGGCTAATCTACTCATTATCCTATACACTTTGTACTAAATGAAGCTATCTTTAAAGATGAGCAACTTTACTCTTCCAGCACTTAATCAGTGAATACCATGCAGAGATGTAATGTACTTTCATACAGACTTTAGTGCATCAACCCAGGATTGTACAGTTTGTACTACCTATGAGCTAGAAGACTACTAAAGACTATTTCACCACAATAGAACATAAATATTCAGATCACAAAACAAATAAGTAAATTCAGAAAGTTAAAAGTGGCAGAAAGTTAATCCTGATATCAAACCAGCCAGATAAACTGCATATTTGCTATACAACCACCATTAGGCAAGCCCTGCATTTTTCCAGATGTTTATTACAGGATATGCCTGGACAGATCTTTCATAAAATCCCTTTGACACAAAGACATTGAATTTTAAATACCTTAATACAAAAGCAGACCTTTTAAAGGGGATTCACTTAAACTTTTATTATGCAAAAACAGCTGGAAAGGGAATAGAATGAAAATGAAGTAAAACAATACTTACAGAAAATCTGTTAGTAAATGTCTTTCTTCTTCTCCATTAGACACAAACTCAAACTCCAAACTCCATATGCAGTCAGCACCACAAACACAATAGTCCTTTTAAGCCCAGTATTTTCTAGAAGATTAAGTGCCTGATCAAAAGAATACTGAAATTGCTGGAAATCTTGCTGTTTGCTTGAACAACTCTGGATCTGGTCCATACTTATTTTGTTAAGAATAAGTACTTGTGGCAACTCAGCTTAAAGCTATAAGAAAACAACTCTGGTTATAACCTCCATAAAAAGATAATAAAAAAGGAATGCATGCTTTCTTTTTACTTACTTTGCTTTCCATAATTAGTAAAATGAAAACTTCCAGCACTTTGTTCCAATCTCTAATCAAATTCATTTAGTCTGAGGAAGAGAAAGGAAAATAGAAGGCACAGAAGTTTGGTTCCCTGTTCCAAGATGTATCATTACTTGCAGTGAAACTAATTATTATTTTATTCCTCAGTTTGATTTCAACCCAAAATGTATTTGTCAAAAAATAGAGAAGACAGCATGACATACTTTTTCTTTTTAGAAAAGGCTCTCCATGTTTCTGGTTCTAGGATTCCAGCGTGTCCTAACTGCCTATGGGCTTTTCCTCAGAATTTCACGTGTTCATTAAATGCAAAGTCTGAGTTCTGCAACTAACAGTTTTATTTCCACTTGCATGTATGTGTGTGTATGCATGTATAGACTTTAGAGAGCCAAGTTAAAAATTGGATATAGCGTCAAATTATAAACACAAAAAATATGATTCCAAAACATTTTAGCTAAAACATATGTTGGTTGGATACAGAACATTCCCAATTTCAGGCAAAACTTCTTCTGTTTGCAGAGGGTGCCAGAGAAAATAACTTTATATTGTTCCTGTAGGAGAAAAACAAACAAATACACACAATGCCACAGCCAAAGAATTGCTGTCCACTGGCTGACAAACACAGATTTGAAGGACAAACGAAGCAGTGTCTTATCTTACTCCAAATAAAAATCAGTGCAAAAAACCTCCAGCTATTTAAATGGCAAAAGAACAGATGCATAAGTTATGATGCTCTTATTGCTGGAAAGGTTAAACCATTTTGTAAATCTTTTTCTACCACTCTCACAAACTGAGAGCTGTTATTGCCTAACGTCACATTTGGTGACCAGATGGTACCGAGGAAACCTCCGTTCTAATTCAGAGGGATTTTAATACTTCTGCTGGGATTATTAGATCATTAATATGTGATTAGCATCTTCTATACATGAGTGGATAGATCATATATGTGATATCTGATCATCCAGCAAGAACAAGCTGGATCAAATTCAGGTTAATCGTATAATCACAGTTGTAGCATATTAGACAAATCAAGCGATACAGAACATCAGCTGACTTCTTCCAAGTTAAGACAGATATTATAAATGATCTAGCATAGAGTGGACAACCAGTAAACCTTGCCACTGCAAAATTAGCCTATCTAAATATTTTGAAGGCCTTTGAATGAGCCAAACACTTTTATATCAGGCCATAACTCTTTTGATGCAGCACAGGAACCTCTAACATTGCCCTTTTCAAACTGCCAAACCACACTGAGTTCCTACAAAAAGTTCTCAGACTTCTGCGTTTAGAACATCCAAAGCAGACATTTGTACTTGTGCTTCATTTCAGTAGGCAGACTTCTGGAAAACCCTTCTCACATTAGGCTCACACATGACAGTAAAGTGCAGTTCCTGTATAGAACCGTTTTTACTCACTGATCTAATGAAGTGTTTCACAGAGGAGAAATAATATTATACCCATCATGTCATTTATATAGAGAGAGGATTCAGACAGACATAGATAGATATAAAAAGACTGAGGCACAGAGTATTAAAGCAGTTCTTCCACATCACCACCACTACCAAAGCAACAGTACAAGCTGCAATCTTTGGTAATACATCAAATGTCTGTGTTTGCCTTTTCCTGAAAACATATAAGATCTGGAAGCTGCTTTATTACAGCAGTCACTTCTAGAAATATTCAGAACCAAATTCTTATACAGAAAGGTCATTTTGGCAGGAGGAAAAAAATGTGGTTACTTGTTTTTTTTCCTAGCCAAATGTTTTGTGATATTTCAGATTAGAATACCAATCAGATATTATCCTTCATGCTCCTCCAGAGACCACAACACAAAGTGGTTAAGAATATGTACCACCTATTGAAATTTAGAAGAGGAGCATTAATATTTAGAAATTTATGTACACAATTCTGTAGATAAAGGCTTTTGATAATGTGAAAATCTTCCAAATTCTGCCCTGTAAGCCTACAGTTACACTGCAAAATCAATGTATACAACTATTATTTGGCTTTTCTATCTTCGGCTGCAATAAGAGCAGCATTTCTGAAGCTATTTATTGGCACTTTGGTAATATCATAAAGGTTACTTCTTCCTTCCTAATTATGTTATGTTCCTTTCTGTGCTAAGCAAAACATGGCAAAGGGTCAAAAGTGTGTATCCCCCCCCTCCCCTCCTCCTTCCTCCCCCCTGGGAAACTGAGCGTTACAGTTTCTGTTCACCTTCAGATTCTTCTTAGAAACTACGGTCAGACTAAAACTGTGGGACACCAGTGCTCCCTGGGTCCCTACTGCCAGACATTACAGCTCCAGGGGAGAGCTGCAGACAACCTTCTAATCCCTTATTACAGATGAGACTTTCCCAATTAAAGCCTCTGATAGAACACAACTAGTAATGGTGATAAATCATTACAAAAATATTCCCACTCTGCACTTGACCCCACTGTTTGCAGGAAACAATTCACTTTTACTGTGTCCTGCAGTAACGGGAATCTGTGATAATCAATGAAAGCCTGCAAACTCCTGAATGCTCTTCAAAGCTAAGAAAATCCGGGCTTTCCTACAACATGTCCAAGAACTTCCCACTCTACACTAAATCACATTTACATGCTTCATTCTTCCCATTTCACTCTTCCCTCTATTTGAGTCTTTCCTGTCTCAGCCCCTTTTCCCTTCTTTTTCTGCATACCCTTTTGCTTTCATGCCCAGCTTGTGCAGAGCTATCACAGTGCCTGAGTTACATTTTCCTCCACCAAACTGTCTCCTGCTCTGTGTTCGGGGGACAAAGAATCCTGTCGCAACTGTACAGCAGTGCAAATTACTATGCAACAGTGCGCTGCATCGCTGCTTTTATGGGCAGAGCTCTTTGCATGGCATTACGCCGATTGCTTACAATCCAGCTGCTGCCTCCCCCAGCTGCAAAATGTGCAGGATCATCCCCTGGAAGCAACAGCTGCTGGGAGAGATGCTGGTGACACACTGGTATTTGGTAGCAGTATCCAAGCTCGGACAGTACTGAGCTTTGCCTGTGTGGAACTCCAAGAGGTTGCCCTTGACTCAAGGCAGGGTCCTCTGCTCCTGCTGAACTCCATGACAGCTGCGCTCCCCTCTCCTACGCACACGCATCTTGCAGCATCTTTCCAAGCTCAACATCAAGGTCTGTGTAATTACATATAAGCATATGTACAGGATTGTATATGCATGTGGTACTTCAAAAAGATTTGCATAGTAAAGCCTGCAAAACAAGAAAACGCCAGAATTAAAGGAAGCAGGTGTGATTCAGCAGCTTGCTTGTGGGCATATTATGAGACAGTCACATGTGGCTGCAAGCTGCTTTGGTGCTAATCATGCCAGCCCCCCGCACCCCATAAAGCTGCAATCACCCCCTCAACTCACCCCAGTGCTTTGTTAGCATTTGTGTCAAAATACATGTGGTGATAGTGCTGCAGCCCCTCCCAAAAGTGGGGAGCTGGGGCACACTTTGCATACATTAACACACAACAGCATAGGGCATGCAAGACATTTAATTGTAAGATCATCTTTTCCTACTTGGTGCTGCGTGCCTTGTGCCATGCTACTGTACCCAGAGAGGCTGAAGTCCTGCAGGCACCAGCCAGCTCAGATCCAACACCCGCAGCACTGCTCGTCGTGCTCACTGATCCAACAGAAGCTGTCCTGAAAAAGACCCTATCCCAGAACAGACCTCTGGTACTGTCTGAGTGCCTCACTCCAGTGAACAAATTGCAGGACCGCTGGGCAGCGGGGAGAGATCTTTTAATAGCAGACAGCCACAAAGCATAGGCACACGAGGAGCAGCAACACGAGCAATTTGAAAATCAAGCATTTATTATGCGTCTTTCATACTTAGGGAATAACATTTCCCCAGCGCTGCTGAGCGAGGCACAGCACTCGATGCCCCTCGCTGCGAGGTTCTGCTGAGCAGGGCACAGCCCTGGGGTGCCCAGGGATTGCTGCTGGCACAGCCGTGGTCATGCTTTGATTTCTTAATTGAAAAGCTGAGGCTGTAGCAACACCAGGCCCCAACACCCGCAACAGCAGACTGCAGACCGTTGAGATCTATAGCATGGGCTACTCCTACTTCACCTAATTAAGCGATAGCTAGCAGTTCTGAGCTCTTCTGAGAAGCTTTAAAGCCTGTTGATAAAAGGGGGAAAGGGAACGCTAGCAGTTTTAGTTAGATTGCAATAGCTCAGGATGATAAAAAGCCTGGTAGGGTATTTACCTACGTTATTATGGTCTAGTTGCTTTTGTTTTCACGTCTAATTTGTTTGTTTGTTTGTTTGTATTTAATTTTTCTCTTGCTACTTCTGTTGCGTTGATATGTTTTTAGTTATTTTTCTGTGCCTTAGCTCTCTTGACTTTCCTTTCCTTCCACTCTACATGTTTTTCTCTGTATGTGCCATTTTTTTTCCCTACTTTCTCCTGTTCCCTGCCACCAATGGAAGTAGTAAATGTGTGGATAAGTGTACACATGCTTTGAATCTATATCCAGCTCTGCACAACCCCAGAAATAATTACTTTGAGAAAAATGGTGTTCATCCTCCACAGCAATTGTGTGGAACTTATGAACTCACACAGCTGTTGTCATGCAGGCTGCCCTCTAAGCAGGAGTTGTGAGAGAATCTGTCTAGCATAGATTCTTCAAGGACCAGCTTATAAACTTCAGAGTGTGTAAACTGAAGCATTTTAAGGACTTCCCACTCTTATGCATCTTCCTGACGATGGCAAAAACCACTTGAGGACTCCATCTGCTAAGATTCGCTCTTCCAAAAAGAAGAGTGAATGGCAAAAGTTTTGAATCGAGCACTAGTTTTTTTTTCTTACATAGGCAAATAACATATCTTCCCTGGTTATTCTTATACATTTCTGACCAGCTGGAACTTCCTCAAGGTTGAAACATTGAAACGGGGTCCCTTCCATAGCACTATGGGAAGGCCAACCCTGCCCACCTGCAACTTAAAGATGAAAGGCAAGCAGCTGAGCGTATGGTCTAATGGGAAGATTCATATAGAAAAAATGCAGGCTTACCCACTGGTAGTGCATGTAGCTTCACATAGAATAGTTATAAAAATACAGATGTGCACTCTATTCTTGAGTGATTAAATAACTTTAACATCGCTTTCCCCATCTTACTTCTTTCCCTTCCTAGTCAGTATTATTATTACCTGTTGTGTAGCTGGCAAGGTTACTCAGGAAAGAATTATGCTGATGGCTATACATGCAGAAAACTGAGGCCTACGAATGTAAATGCTCCTGGGGAACCTGCTTCTTTGTATTTATTCTGTCAAGCATCATAGGTACAATATTATAAGGATAAGAATAAAATTTCTATGTTCTTAAATACTGCTTTCAAGCTGAACCTCAAAACAAGCCATACTTTAGTTCAAGGCTTGAACTTTCTTTTGAAAAGAAAATCAACAGAACAAGTTTCTTTATCATGAGTAGCTATATTTACCTACAACTTCAAGTGTATAATAAGAAGCTTAACAGTATCCCAAGCTACCGGAGCTTTTCACTGTACTTTTGTCCTCGTTTGCACCAGTAATCATTCAAGCTTAGCAGAATTTGTTAAATTCAAATACACGTCAACTGGATTCCCATAAACTTAAAAAAAAATAAATAAAATGAGTGCGGCTGATTGAGCCATAGCAGAGAGACAGGGATGTATACAGAAAATAGTGGCTTGATGATGCCTGCCTTGATAAAGGGGATAATGTTTTGATTCTCAGCTGATGCGATACCTGGTTTCTACCCATGGACTAAACTATATTTCTGAAAATTCTAGTTAAATGTTAGATAATTTGCCTTATTGAAGAATGTTGTAAGAAACATCTTTATCAGGTAAGTTAGATGCAGGGACATCGTCTCCCTCCTGCAAGTAAATAGATGAATTAAAAGGAGTATGTGCTTTAAACTGATTGCCTTCTGTAATGTTATTTCCATGGGTTTAGAGTGAACCTGTAATGCTACCATAAAAATAAATTCAATATAGTCAGATTTCCCATCATGTAGAGAACAGATAAAAAATAACACAACATGAGGCAAGCTTATAGGAATTGGACCCCATGTATCTTAGTTAGCATAAGCCAGTCATGCAGAAGTGAGTGCTCTGAAGTGACCAGGACTTCAGGTGCTCTGATATGGTTGCTCTAATAATGCCTGGTGACAGGAAAATGTTGAGAGTTTAACTATAGAATATCAGAGGGTTTTTTTGTTTTGTTTTGTTTTGTTTTTGTTTTTGTAGTTATCTCAACACAGGTTTAAATCAGCTAAGACCACGAGTCATTAAAGCAGGCTGGCATTATTTCTAATAGACATTATAATGAAACTGTTTGAAAGCTGGAGAAAGTGAGATAGGAGAAATGGACTATACCCACTTACTGCATCATGCTGAGCAGCCTCTTGCTGCTTGAGCTGTCACCTTGAAATCTGTACGAATGCTTAGGGACAAAGAAAAGGAGGCAGAAGCTGGCCTTAAATCCCTAAAGGATGCACCCAGTGCAACTCCATTCCGGACAGCAGTGTATCCACTATAATCCTTACAAAAACTCCCAGCACCTTCTGGAGATCAGATCTGATCACTGGCACAGTACAGAGTGTGTAATGGAGTATACTTTTTCTTCATTTATTAAAACAGCTGTCTAAGGTCATAAATACAACAAGTTGTTTTTATCACCGGGAGTCCTCCCATAAGCATAAGGATGATGATTAACATCGTAGCTCCAATTCTGCTTACATCTACAAGCTTGCAGCAGATGCTTGGCTCTGGTGTTGTTTAAAAGCCATCAGAGAATGTCTCGATTGCTGGTGACCTCTGTGAGAACTTTGGTGGCTGTGTATTGATCTGACCCAAGGAGAGCTCCTCAGGCAAACATGAAGGCAGGCTTTTTTATTGATTAGCCAAATGGGGTAGCCTTCCTGTTTTGTCTCCTCATTGGCAATTAAGAAAGAAATCCATTGAGGGAGTGGTGGCAGTGAACCTTTCCCTCTGACACAAATAACCTTAATCAGGCCTCTTAGTTAATTTCTGAAATTGTGCAGTATCGACCTCTGTTTGAAGCAGAATTTTCATCCTATGGCCCTTTCAGTAACACATACACATCTTCCAGTTAGCAGAGCAGGCTTTTTCAAATGGTGACATCTTTTAGATCTTATTTACAGTCCTAATCACATCATTGATTCCAGTAATCTTTCTGGCACTAAGAGCTGTTATTAATTCTCTCAAAGGGGTCCTGGGTGGGGTTTGTATATATTTTTTAAAACCCAGATAATTCAAATTCCACCAAGCAACAGCAATCTAAGATTAGGGGTAGAAGAGAGAAGAGGGGGGAAAATCCACTATTCTCAGTGTTTTTAACACACAGACAGTAAAGAGGCCACAATGTTTCTCAGACAAAGGCCAATACCTGAAATTCGTTTTGGTAACTGAAATAAACAGTTGGGAGCAGCATTCTACTCCCCAAACCATGTTAGGAAAGCATTTGCTGAATCCAAAATACAGCACTTGGGTATTTCTGACCTATGTGACTCTTTCTGTTTTAAAACAACTGAAATACTGCAATTGGGTAATGAAAAATAATCGGTTAACCCCCAAATGAGCACAAAAATCCTCTACCTCATCTTCCCCAACTCTGTTTTAAACCAATTCAAACAAGTGCAGGTCTTGTTTGTCCTTAGTGTCGAGATTTTAGCCTAGGGACCACTGAAATAATTGGGAATATTCATTGCTCGTGTCGCTATGACTTCATCAATCACTGCCCTGTGTTGAAGGGCAAGAGAATGCGGCTACGAGGCTGGAAGCCTTGGGCTTGGGGCACTGTAATGAAGCTGAATCTGGGGCTCAGCCACCCCGTGAGTGACAGCTATTCTCACCCCTTGTACACATGCACTCATCTTTTCATGCTGCTTTACTCCCAGTGTGCATGAGTTAAATGAGAAGTTTCTTCTCTTTAAGAAATTCAGTGCAAGGAGATGCTAGCAAAGTCCTGGTTGAGCAAGAGCATTATTTATTTTATGTTCTCCTCACGAGAAAAATGCCCCCCCTGGCAGCCACAGCAGTTGGAGTGCCAAGGAGGCACCTGAGGATGCTGGCAGAGAGCAGGGCTTCCCAAGGTGCTACTATCCCTGCCTGCACCACAGGTATACAAACCTGATGCCATCTATTTACATCTCTGGACCGCAGCATGGGGTGAAGCGTGGCGATACGAGAGATATCTCTTCATTTGGTAAAGTAACTGCCAAATTAAGCGATGACAGATAGAAAAGCTGAAAGCCGCGGTGCCAGAGGTCCGGTGGCAGCCGTCTGTGTTAGCGATGGGTAAACACACAAACCTCGGCCGGTGCCTGCAGCAGATACGCACCCAGTTTAAAGATAGCCCTCTGAATTTTCATTTAATCAATACCCCCTATCGAAGAGAGCGGCGTAGAGCATTAGAACTAAAGCAGTGTTATTAGAAAATGATATACTGCACATTAGGATGTATAATTCACGTCGCCTTCATTTGCTCAGACCGTCGCGAAAATCCATAAATCATTTTCTCGTTCATGTTATCGCCCAAATGCAATTTGTCATTCCGCATTAGAGGGCTGCCTCAGATCAACGGCGCTTTTAATTCACCGCTCGGGGTTTAACACGGCGCAGCCCGACGAGCCACCAGCGGAGCGCACCCACAAAATGGAGGCGCCCGGGGAGCGGGCGGGGGTCTGAGCGCCGAGCCGCGGCCCCGCCCGGAGCCCCGCGGCAGCGCCCACTGGGGGCGGCGGGACCGGGACGGCTCGCACCGCGCATAGAGGCATAGATATGCATCTATCCGCGTTCCCGTGCGGGTTCTGCCCCGAGCATCGTGCCCTGCCGGCCGCCCTCACCTCGGCCGCCCCGCCGCTCCTCGGTCCCGATTTCCTCGACGGCCGCTGCCGGTCGAGTCCCGCCGCCCCCGCCCCACGCGTAGGTGACGCCCGGCCGCAGGGTGCCGGGGGCTCCGAGCCGCTCCCCCGTCTGCGGCTGCTGAGCGGCGGCCCCGCACCGCCCGCCCGCAGTCGCCGGCTTTTCCCGAGGAAAACCAATGTACGGCAAACGCCGGCCGGGGCTGCGGGGGCAGCGCGGCGCTCGGGGGCGCACCGCACCGACGGTTCCCCGCTCCCGGCCGCTGCCTTTCCGCACCCGCTTCACGCGGCCCCTTCATCACCGCGGGCCTGGAGTAGCGGCCGGCGCGGGGCCGCGCCTGACTGTCGGTAGAGCGACGTGCATCCCCCGCCCGCAGCGGGCAGGGAGGGGACGGGGCGAAGCGCCGCGGGGAACGAGAGGCCGAGCCCTCCGCTTCCCCCCGCGGGGCCGGCGGGCGGGGCTGGGAGGCGCAGTGCGGCGCTGCCGCCGCTGGGGGGCGCCCGACGCCCGCGATTGCGGCCGGGCCGGCGGCGGCGCGGGGGCGGCCGCTGGCCGCTGGGAGGGCTCCGCCAACGGCCGTCGCGCAGGACGCGGAGCCCTCCGCCCCCAACGCGCTGAGCCCCGCGGGAACCCGGAGGCCGTGAGCGGCTGTCATCGCCCCGCGCGTCCCGCTGCCAACCGCCGCGTCCTCGCGCCGGGCGTGACGCCGGGGTCGCGCAGCTGCCGGCGGCTGCTCTGACCGCGGCTCGCCTCCACGCGGCCCCATCGCTCCCCAGGGCGGCGGGGATGCGTCTGCTGTGCGGGGAGCGACGCGTTGCTGCGCGACCGCAACGGAAAGTGCGGAGAACAGCAGAGTGTGCGCGGAGAGCGCTCGCTGCCCGGCTGGGTCGGGGTCACCGCTCTGCGGTGCAGAAGCCGTTCCCACCTGCTGCGTGATGTCCTTTAGAAACAATAAAATAACATTTTTTGGGGGGGAGAGGGGGGGAAGTTATATTTAATCTTCTGTTCTCTTTTGTTATTTTGTAACGTTACAAGAGGTAACTTGAGCTGTACAAAACGCACGGTCCGGACCGTAACGGAACCCGTCAGGGCCGCCAGCACCGCCCCGCTCTGCCTCCTGCCCTCTGCCCGAACCCGGGCAGCCTCCGGTGGAAGGAGTGAGTTTATTTGGCGCTGTCTGGGTGCCAGGAGGAGGGCTGTGAGCCTTGGAGCACAGAACCGGAGCGTTCCCGTCCCGAGCCCTCGGCGGAATCCACGCAGCGGCACCGGGGAACGCCGAGGACAGCGCTGCCTGGGATGGAGCCCCTCGCTGGGAAACGAGCACATCGCAGCTCTCGGTTCGCCGCTTCTCGCTGCCCTACCGCGCACACGCAGAGCGAGGCGCTGCCCTTTCCCTGTGAGGCACGGGGCTCCTTTCCATCCCACCCGCACCCGTTTCTGTTCCGCGAGGGGAAATTCCAAAGATAAAGCGGGGGAAAAAGGCACGGAGCCGTGGCACCAGGGGTTGGACGGAGCTGGAAACACAGCGCGGATGGAAGGAAAGTCGCGCTTTTTCCACTGTCACACAAACTAATTAACTAAGGCAGCCCAAGGGGAGGGGAGGAGGGAGGAATTTTCTCAAGTTTCCCTTTGTTTACGGTTTTTCTAACAACGCTGCCGCGCTCGGTCTGGGAAAGGAAAGTTGGTGGCTGGTGGAAACTCCCTCTCTAAGGAGATGGCTGTTTACCATTAGCCGTGTGTGCGCGCTGATGACGAGCAGTGATTTCCCTTACTGCGCCAGGGGAATAGCTGCCTAGTTAGATAGATAGATGGATGGATAGATAGATAGATAGATAGATAGCTGCCTGCTTGCCTGCTCGTCCGTCCGCCCGCGCTGCCCGCCCTGTCTCCACTGCCTGCCTGCCTGCCTACGCTGCCCGCTTTGCCTGCGCTGCTTCGCCTGCCTGCCTGCCCGCCTCTGATGCAGCCAACCTGACGTGCAGCGCGGCCAATAGGGTGCCGCCCCCGGGGGCGTTGCTACCAGCCGATTGGTTGGCAGGAGCCGAGCGCTGCGCAAAAACAGCAAAGCCGAGCGCTCTGGGCTCAGAAACTGCCGGCAGAGATCAGAGGAGCGGAGCCGGGCTGGAGCCGGGACGGGAGGAGAGCGGCGGCGGCGGCGGCGGCAGCAGCAGCAGCAGCAGCAGCAGCAGCAGCAGCAGCAAGCAAAGAGAGGGGGTTAGGCGCAAAAGCAGCAAGAGAGGAGAGGAGAAAAAAAAAAAAAAAAAGCAAAACTGATCGGCACGTCCATAAAGCGCAGAGTGATGATGATGAACGTAATAATAGCAATAAAAGAAGAAAATGAAAGACTGTTGACAGAAGAGAGAAAAATCTAAGATCTTGAAATAAAAAGAGGAAATCCCAGAGAAATCAGGGAATGAAAGTTTGGGTAGAGAAGCTGCTCTCTGCCGTTTTTGATATCAAACGTTTTTGCGGGTTATAATTTTTTTTTTTTTTTTTTTTTTTTTTTTTTTTAATTTCGTGATTTTCTGCCTTTTTCTCGCCTCCGAAGAGGGCATGTCCACCGGCTCCGCCAGCAGCTTCTCCCCCTCCGGCTCCCACCAGGAAGACAAACCGAGGACAATCCTGAAATACAAAAATTTCTTCCCTGGGATTTGCTGCTGCTGCCGCTGTTGCTGCCGCGGTGCAGTGCCAAGACTCTCGGAATAAATAAAAGCGGGCTACTGTGTGTCTGTAGATGCGGGCAGCTAATAGCTATTATTAGTTGGCCATTGATTTCGAAGATCACAGATGAAGTGGGGACGCCTTTCTTCTTCATTTGGTCAGCGTGTGAAACAATAATACTCGTAACAAATAGGGGGGAGATGGGGGTGAAAAAAATCTTGACATGATTCAGAAGAAATAATACCTAGCGCACTCCCCCCTAAGCCGGAGCCCCCCTTCCTTCCCCCTCCCCGCTCCCTCTCTCGCCACACGCTCGCAGGCGCGGACACACACACACACACAGAGTCGCGCACACACATCCACACACAGGCGCACGCACTGTGCTGTGTGCTTTCGGAGGAGGAGGTGGTGGAGGCTTTTGGAAAAGGAGGAAGAGGTGGCGTTGGGGAGGGGGGGATCTCTTTCCCCGTTGGAGATGATCGTGCTATTCCTCTTTGCCTCGCTCTGGATGCTGGAGGGGGCCCTCGGCCAGCTCCATTACACGGTGCAGGAAGAACAGGAGCATGGCACGTTCGTGGGGAATATCGCCGAAGACCTGGGCTTGGACATTACAAAACTTTCGGCTCGCCGCTTCCAGACGGCGTCCAACTCCCGCAGCCCTTACCTGGAGCTCAACCTGGAAACCGGGGTGCTCTACGTGAACGAGAAGATCGACCGCGAGCAGATCTGCAAGCAGAGCCCCTCCTGCTTGCTGCACCTGGAGGTCTTCCTGGAGAACCCCCTTGAGCTGTTCCGGGTGGAGATCGAGGTGCTGGACATCAACGACAACCCACCCTCCTTTCCCGAGCCCGACCTCACCGTGGAGATCTCGGAGAGCGCCACGCCGGGCACCCGCTTCCCCCTGGAGAGCGCCTTCGACCCCGACGTGGGCACCAACTCTCTGCGCACCTACGAGATCACTCCCAACAGCTACTTCTCACTCGACGTGCAGACGCAGGGCGACGGCAACCGCTTCGCCGAGCTGGTGCTGGACAAGCCGCTGGACCGCGAGCAGCAGGCGGTGCACCGCTACGTGCTGACCGCTGTGGACGGCGGGCAGCCCCAGCAGCGCACCGGTACCGCCCTGCTCACCATCAGGGTGCTGGACTCCAACGACAACGTCCCCGCCTTCGAGCAGCCCGTCTATACCGTGTCGCTGCCGGAGGACTCGCCGCCGGGCACGTTGGTGCTGCAGCTCAACGCCAGCGACCCCGACGAGGGGCAGAACGGCGAGGTCATCTACTCCTTCAGCAGCCACATATCGGCCCGCGCACGGGAGCTCTTCGGCATCGCGCCGCGCACTGGGCGCCTGGAGGTAAGCGGCGAGCTGGACTACGAGGAGAGCAGCGTGTACCAGGTGTACGTGCAAGCGAAGGACCTGGGGCCCAACGCCGTACCGGCGCACTGTAAGGTGCTGGTGCGGGTGCTGGACGCCAACGACAACGCGCCCGAGATCAGCTTCTCCACCGTGAAGGAGGCGGTGAGCGAAGCGGCGGCGCCGGGCACCGTGGTGGCCCTCTTCAGCGTCTCGGACCGCGACTCGGAGGAGAACGGGCAGGTGCAGTGCGAGCTGCTGCAGGGCGACGCGCCCTTCCGCCTCAAGAGCTCGTTCAAAAACTACTACACCATCGTCACCGAGGGGCCGCTGGACCGCGAGCAGCCGGGAGGCGACGCCTACACGCTGACGGTGGTGGCTCGGGACCGCGGCGAACCGCCGCTCAGCACCAGCAAGTCCATCCAGGTGCGGGTGAGCGACGTGAACGACAACGCTCCGCGCTTCAGCCAGCCCGTCTACCAGGTGTACGTGAGCGAGAACAACGTGCCCGGCGCCTACATCTACGCCGTCAGCGCCACCGACCGGGACCAGGGCGCCAACGCCCAGCTCGCCTACTCCATCCTTGAGAGCCAGATCCAGGGCATGTCCGTCTTCACCTACGTCTCCATCAACTCCGAGAACGGCTTCCTCTACGCGCTCCGCTCCTTCGACTACGAGCAGCTCAAGGAGTTCAGCTTCCAAGTGGAGGCTCGCGACGCCGGCGAGGAGCCGCAGCCGCTGGCCGGCAACGCCACCGTCAATATCATCGTCGTGGACCAAAACGACAACGCTCCCGCCATCGTCAGTCCGCTGCCCGGCCGCAACGGCACCCCGGCGCGGGAGGTGCTGCCGCGCGGCGCCGAGCCGGGCTACCTGGTCAGCCGCGTGGCGGCGGTGGACGCCGACGACGGCGACAACGCCCGCCTCACCTACAGCATCGTGCGGGGCAACGAGGCCAGCCTCTTCCGCATGGACTGGCGAACGGGCGAGCTGCGTACGGCGCGCAGGGTGCCGGCCAAGCGCGACCCTCAGCGGCCCTACGAGCTGGTGGTCGAGGTGCGCGACCACGGGCAGCCGCCGCTCTCCTCCACCGCCGCCATTCAGGTGGTGCTGGTGGACGGCGCGGCCGAGCGGCCTGGCGGCGGCGGCGGCGGAGGAGCGCTGGGTGCGGGGGTGGGCGCGGGGGGCGGCGGAGGTGGCGGAGAGCATCGGCCCAGCCGCTCCGGGGGGGACACCTCGCTCGACCTCACCCTCATCCTCATCATCGCCCTGGGCTCCGTCTCGTTCATCTTCCTGCTGGCCATGATCGTGCTGGCCGTGCGCTGCCAGAAGGAGAAGAAGCTCAACATCTACACCTGCCTGGCCAGCGACTGCTGCCTGGGCTGCTGCTGCTGCTGCCCCTGCTGCAGCCGCCAAGCGCGGGCCCGCAAGAAGAAACTCAGCAAGTCGGACATCATGCTGGTGCAGAGCTCCAACGCGCCCAGCAACCCGGCGCAGGTGCCGGTGGAGGAGTCGGGCAGCTTCGGCTCCCACCACCACAACCAGAACTACTGCTACCAGGTCTGCCTCACTCCCGAGTCCGCCAAGACCGACCTGATGTTCCTCAAACCCTGCAGCCCCTCCCGCAGCACCGACGCCGAACACAACCCTTGCGGGGCCATCGTGACCGGCTACGCCGACCAGCAGCCCGACATCATCTCCAACGGCAGCATCCTGTCCAGCGAGGTAAGGCCGGGCCGCGCGCCAAGCCCTTGGTGGCCTTTGGGGGACCCTCGGGCACCGGCCGCACCGCTACCCCGCGCCGCTGCGCTCCCGCGTCGGCCAACGAAGCCGCTGCCCGGCGGGGAAGGCGCTTCGCCCGCCTCCCCGTTCTGATTCACCTGCCGGCTGCAGGAGTGGGAGGGGTGAGGGCTGGGAGCCCCCGCACCGAAGGGCGGCTCGGTCGGGCCGGCCCCCGCCCCTTTAGAGCAGCGCTGGGGCTCTCCGAGCCATTGGCTGCAAGCGCTTCTGAGTTTCTTAAAACTGCGCTTTCCTCCCACGCCTCCTCCCCCAGCACTCCCCCCTGGAACCTTAGCATGTGCGAGAAAGGCTATGGGGGAACCCCCTTCTGGGAGTGTGAAAATCTCTGCAGTTAGCAGGAGCTTTAATTAATGTGTGAATTAGGGCCTATTAATTGACTCTTCTTTCCTCTCTTGCTTTGTAACTCAAAGCCTTGTTTGCAAAGAAAAGCATCTTGAAAGACTTGCCATGAAATTATACTCAGAGATTTACAGTTTCCTCTCGTTAAACACGTTGTCTATGTTGTGTTGCCCAGTGTGTAGAGAATTTCTGTCCCAGCATATGGCTGTCATAATGCTCTCCTGTTAATCATTTTCTCTGTGTTAGCTCCTACATGCTATTGGTGGCTCTCTGCTTGTGTGCTGCGGGAAACAAAACTCTCTTAATGTGGATACTGAAACCTGAACTCTGTCCAGGCTGGCTGACGCGGTTTGCATGATATTTTCTAAAGCTGGACTAAGTTCTGCAGTGCAGTGTCTCGTATTGGCTTTTAACATTGACTTTCCCTCAAAATGTCTGTAAAGCTCTTCCTTCTGTTGCTGTTCTGAGGAGTCAAGGCCGTCTTGATGTATTTTCTTCCTTAGTGTGCAATAACGATATTGTCTCTCCCTATTTTTATACACTGGAATTGAAAATGGGCTGAAAATCAGATTACAATAAGTTTTGTCTCAGAGCAAGTGATACACAACTCTAGAAATAGTTTGGCTGATTTTTGTGGGAGTCCTTGTGATGCTTGACAGCATGCACTGTGAGAAAACGTGTCAGAATCTCATCCCAAAGAACTTGGGGGGAAAAAAATCCCTCACACTTTCCCATGTGTGTGAAGAAGAGTATTTGGCTGTTTTTATTTCTTCATACATCCCAGAAATAGATTGTGTAGGCCTACTTGCAGCTAAACATTACCATTTACAGTGAATATGAAGAGCTGCTCTTGTGCGTTTTCTGATGTTGGTTACAGAAATACCAAGTGTTCAAATATTTCTCAATATATTTTTTTCTCCTAGACGAAACATCAGCGTGCTGAGCTCAGTTATCTAGTTGACAGACCCCGACGGGTAAACAGGTATGAGCTCCTTAGTCATGTTTTCATAATGCATGCTTTAGCAAGTGTGAATGTGATGCAGAAATGTGTTCACTGCAGATGTAAAACAGTAGCAAAGCAGTGGGAAAATGGATGTATGTAGACATATGAAATAAAACGCTGTCAAGTAAATGAGTACGAATTACTGCTTTTTTGAATTGGTTTCAAAGTCATCTGAAAAGAAAACAAAATCTCATGTTTTATTAGTCTAAAACATCCTTTAAATACTTGTGAATCCTTCCATAGAGTCTTCCTTATAACATTGGCCTCTCTAAGTCAAAGTTTTGCCATCCAGCTTACATCAGTGATGCCCAATTTATACCAATTACATGAAAAACAGAGTGGCAATGCCTGCTTGGGCTAGGCTACCCATGTCTGAAAAAGAAGTTTTGTTCACGGTGGACAGAGCTGTGCTGCTCTGCAGTGGTACAAGGCAGGGGTGAGTGACTGCAGCACCTTGTTTGGCCATGTGATGGCAGAAGAATGTTTTACGAGTTCCTCTTTAATGTTTATTCTAATGTAAAGATGTTTCTGTGTCTAGTTCTGCATTCCAGGAAGCAGACATAGTAAGCTCTAAGGACAGTGGTCATGGAGACAGTGAGCAAGGAGACAGTGATCATGATGCCACTAATCGAGGTCAATCCTCTGGTAAGTCTGATAAGAAAGTGGAAATAGTCGATCTGTAAGTAGGGAGACTGGAAGGAAGAGTAACCTGTAGGAATGTAAAACATGAGTGGCACAAAATCATGTGAGCATATTGCATGGAAGGCTGGGTTGAGGTCAGCTTGCCATTATGGTGATCTAAACAAGGAGACAATTTTGAACACTGTGTATTCAAGGGGCAGAACTTAATTCTTTTGATCTTGGGGGTTTGGGGTGTGTTATTCTATGTCACTGGCTGTAGCAAAACTTCCTGCCTGTAAAAACAAAGTTCTTGTACATTTTATTATGGGTTGTTTTTTGTTTTTTGGGTTTTTTTCCCCTCAACTGTAGATTTCAATGCACTAGGCAACTCTGTTTAGTAGGCACTTCAGCTGGCATGGCAGCGTGAAGTGCAAGGGGAGTTCCCAGGGGAAAGAATGAACCAGCTGACTGAATGACAGCCAGACTCTGAGGATTTTTGCTCAGAGAAACTGGAGACACATTGGGTGTTCTGAATGTGTAATACCTTAGCATTTTTAGAGGACTGTTTTTTAATTCAAATTAATGAACCGTATAATATAAGTGATCTCCATGCTAATAAGGCCAGAGTATTCTTAAATACATTTCTTTCAATCCATACAAAGGAAATAAATGCTTTAAGAGATAATAATACAGCTGTGATTTGAACCATTTAGAAACTGTGTGTATTGCAGTGTTATTCCCGCGTGTATAGCTTGCTGTCTTTGCTCTCTTACTGTCAGATTTCCTTTGAAAGGGAAGTTTTTTGTTCAGAGCCTATGTACTGGAATTCATTCTTGCCCCCACACTGCATTTTGGCTACAAATGCTTTTCCTTTCCTCCCTACTGCAGCTTCCAAAGGTCTGGTATGTGTTGATTCAGTGATTCAATACAGTGATTCTTTCCCCTTATTTCTTCTATTCTCTGTCATGTGTCAGGATTTGCTACCAATATGTCATACAAAATACTGCCTGAGTTTCTCCAGTTTTCCTGTTTTTATTTATCTTTTTTGTTGGTGGTGGTGTTTTGTTTTTTCCTGACCCCTGTCTTAAAGATTTCAGGGCAAGGAACTCAGTGCTGTCATAGCAGTGCAGCATCTCCTGCATGTTAGTATCCTCTATTTTCCTTCTGCTATAGTCACTGTTCCCTTAATGATGGGAAACCCAGGAACCAGGGGGAAGAGGAGGCTGCTACAGGGCCCCTTTATATTGCTGCAAGTCATTAATATGCAGACCTAATGAGACTGAGAAGAGCCAAGAGTCTCCGGAGCTCCCTGCTTCTTGCAGGGCTTCATGCTAAATGAACAGAGTGCCTATTTTGTGTCTGGGAACCTGACAACAAACCATGTCTTGCCAGAAGTTTACATCTGAACACAGAGCCTCTTTCATTTTTGGCCTATATATGGCGTATGATTTATTGTTGTCTTAAAAAGCCATGCATTTAGCCTTCCCCACCCATTCTTTTGCACTGTTTCTGATACAGCAACCAGCTACTCCATGATAAAAAACTCCCTCTCCTCCTGCCCTCCCTGCATTCCATTTCTTTTTTCTTTTACGCATTTTACTGCAGCAGTCATCTCAATGAAATTTTCAATCAGTTTAGTCCCTCAACATAATGAACCATAATAACCAAACAGGAGAGAAAAGTACAAACATCTGCAGAAGGGATTGGATTTGACTGATGGTGGGAATATAATCATACAGTTGCACATCAACTGAAAGCTATTTTCTTTTAGTTCCATCCAGTACTGTTATTGTTGTGCCTCTGCTCTTTATTCTTTCTTCCAATTTTACAAGTAGTCTGTCTCAGATATGAACACTGCAACTATTGTCAGACTTGACATTTATTTCCTAAATGGCCAAATTCCTTATTTTTATTACTCCCATTTTACTAAATAGGGAGGAAAAAAAACTATATTTGCAAAATAACTTTAAATCATTTAAGATTATGGTGTGATTTATGAACTGTAACTTAAACGGTGAATACATATGAAGCAATGAAAGCTGACAGTCTTAGGCTGCTCACAATTAATAGTTTTAACTGAAACCTCAAATGTACAGAATTTCCAATTTAATATATTGGTGCTGTGCTTTTGGAGTAATTAGCATGAGGAATTTATAGAGTGCTGGTTCCAAGTAAATATTTAAATACAACCATCTGAAGAAACTGCTCTTATTTTCTATCAGCGTGTGATATAGTTTTTCTGTAAGTTTTGAGCTAAACTGTGCTGTCATGATTCAAAGAATGTGCCCTTTGACGTATGTGATGGCAAGATATTTTGATATCAAGACTTCAGTCTTGCTATTAGCTTTTAGTGATTAATGTTATTTAAAAAAAAAAAGCATACATCTTGTTTGATCTTGAATGTCTAGAGAAAATGTCTGAGGGAATCCCTTCTCAGTTTTTCAGTCATTGCTGTATAATCAATTCTATCTAAATTATTAAAAGAAAACACAGTTGTTGATAATTTTTTAAGTCACTAATACCATACAGAATAATGTTTGTTCTCAAAAGCGGTGTATATTCTTATCTGAAAATGTTTAGTTGGCAAGACCCATCAAACAATATAACTTCCTACCAATTTTTATTCAGCAATGTTTTAATCTCAAAACAAACTTTTCATCTCCTGTGCACTACTTCTGTTATTGTTACCAACGGACAGTCCTGTGGCATACACGTAGCTATTCCATAGTAGTCATTGCTAGGCAAGCTGACTGTCAAAAGCATGATGAATTATTAGCTGGAAAGGTAAACATGCAGGATGGAAATCTATCACAGTGTCATAGATGACTCTTACAAAATTATTGACAGAAATTCTGCACTAAGCTGATCTCTGTGTCATAAAATGCCCTATTATGTTTTGAAATAAGATTCTAGGTCACCTTTTGGCAGAGGATGTTTTCTTGATAGTGATTTAATCATGATTTAAAATGTTCTGAATGCTTGTAAGGGATTCATACTGTTCCCATCAAGGTAGCACTTGAATGCATTAATACTATCTACATTCTCAGCTACCTTCATATCCATGAACTAGGACAGGACTGTCGTCTGTGTTTAGCAGAGAATGCCATGTAATGGGATATTAAAAAATGGTCAAGAACCTCATTTTTCTGGTTTGAATAATCATTTCATTTAGGTAGGGTAAGAATCTGAGCTTGCTGGGGGGAAAAAAAATGGCTTTCCTAGGGTCATGCAACAAGTTTTGGCTACTGGAGTAAAGGTTTCTCTAACTCCAAATGAGTGTGCTAATTACTTGTGCTCTTCTTTTCTACCTGAAAATTGTTGAGACAAAAGCAGTTATTTTGTTGTGGAACAAATGCAACTAATGCAACACTGCTACCTATTATTAACACACAGTATTTCAATCGTGTTCTGTAGGAGTCATTTCTAAGCTTGAGGTTAGTTTATTTCCCATGGTTGATTAAATTCTTGGCCTCCCATGTGAAATTGCCGACTTGGGTGCCAATTAGTACTCTCTGTGTGTATGTTTAAATTGTGTGATTAGACACCTGTCCTGTAAGATCTGGACTTTTGCCATCAATTTATTTCGTTTGGTTGGTCAGTAGCTACTCAGCTTTCTCACATCAGACACACTGAGTTCTTTACAGTATTACCTTCATTTCCTTATTTTCACTGAATAGGCATGATCTCTGAGGTATACTTCAGGAAGGAATATCCAAGATGAGAAGCTAAGTATAGATTCTGTACGTTATGTATTAGGAAATGCATCAACTTTTTTTTTTTTTTTTTTTTTAACCATCTACTCAGTAGATAGTACTGCTCTGGGCAGTATGCATTGGTGATTGCCTGAGATCTGAAATCAGATCTCTGTTATTGAACTTTATGAAGAGAATTTTTAGGGGTCTAATGCAAGGACACAGAGTGAAACTTTAGCTCACACCTTTTCTGTCTAGACTTAGTAAACCTCGAGAGGGTTAGTAGGCATTACTGCTAGGATGTAGAATAGCTATGGTATTTCATTTTTCATGGAAACAAGAACTTGAGAAGTCTAAATGAGAATTTTGGTAGTAAAAGGACAGAAAAAAACAGCATTCCTTCGAAGTCTGTTCAGAGTGACAGGTAAATCCTGTTTTGAAGATCACTTGGGCTAACAGTCTGTCTTGGATAAAGTGAGAGTTAAACATTAAACATTAAGATGGCTTAGAAAAGTACTTTGACTTGAACTGAGGTGAGGGTTTTTGTTTTGTTTTGTTTTGTTTCTTTTTTTTCTTCTGCTTTCTTCGTGTTTCATGCTTAGTAATGTTCACATCTCAATGGTTCAGACAGGGCTTTGAAGTTGAGATTTAGAAGAGCTGAATATCGAAGATCTTTAAGTCTTTTTTTCATGTTCTCATGCAGATGAAGTCATCTTTATCCAAGGCAGCACACCAATTACTTATCAAGTAAGAATGATAATAACTGTGTTTCATGAAGTCAGCTTCTTCAGTGGAGAGAGTCTTCCACAAAGAAGGTTAAAATAATTATCCTTATTTACAGACATGAAAACATGACTCACAGATAAATTACTAACTTGCTCAGGGATAATCCAACCAAACAGGCATCTGATCTGCTAATGGAGTTTCAAAAAGAAGAGTTTCCCTATATCACACCTACCTCCCAAATAATGTTTAAAAAACTGAAGAAGCAACAAATGTATTTAGTTTTGCAGAAAAGACAAATTTATGAGGGGCGGAAAAAAAAGACAAACTTTGTGAAAAGTCTCTCAATAACAAAACTACAAAAACAGTTTGTCAACATTTAATTTACATTTTTTCTTTTTTTTTTTCTTTTGAATTTATCAGTTACTCAGTAATGTATATTTGAATGTGTTCACTCATTACTCTAAAGGCTCGGTATATGGCTTTTCTCCTTTATTTAAATTAAGAAAAAATAAATTATTTAAAAATGGTTGTAGGCTTACTTTTCACTTTGATCTTAAATCATCTTTCAAATCAATTAGAATTCATGCACAGAATTTTTGCTTTTCTTCTTTAGAAATATGAAAAGGAAGCAAATTGGGAATATGCTTTAGAAAAGCAACGCTGCCAAGTATCGGATTCAAAGCACCTGAGCTCAGGAAATTCAGATGCAGATATAAATCTTAGTATTTAACTCCTTTCTTTCTTTTTAGTTTTCCTTGAGGGAAGGGCAGAGGCTTGTTTGGCTTCAAAATCTGCAAAGTTATGTTATGCAGAAGCTCGTATTGCCCGCTGCCTATCTAGATAAATATTCACCTTTGCCACGAGCTTTTATGTGTATATATGCTGTATTTGGAATAGCTCAAAGCTTATCAGTTCTCAGCTCTTCAGTACTCTATACTATCTATTTTTATCTTCAAAGGACATTTAAAATTCATAATGCAGAGTCACCTTTAAAATCTCAGTTTATCTGCATGCAACGTCTAATGTAACTAAGTGAAAAATATAAAGCATTTTTCTTTAATGTGGATTTTAAAATAGTTCAATGCATACTATGTATATGTAAGCAGATTTATGAGAAAGATGAGATGGAAGTATTACACTGCTAAACATTCCTTTTTGTTATGAATCAAAAATATGATTCTTGGTTTATAAGGGAGTTCTGTGCTGTATGTCTTATTAATTTACCACTTTATATTCTTCCTTCTATAAATTTAGCAAGCGGCTTTTCCTCCCCTCTCATCATCCACCCTATTAGAAATGTTTTTTAATTAAAAAAAAAAATAAATTCTATACTGTGACCCACAGGAAGAAGGTGGAGGAAGAATAACCTATATCCTAGTTCAGTGAAAATAAACGTAGGTGCCCAGGGATTTCAGAATCAGCCTGATATTTTGAATTTATTTTCATTCAAAATATTAAAACTAACTGCTTAGTTCTGCACCCATTAACCTCTTAGGGAATGTTGTGACTGATTCAAGGAAGAGCAATATTCAACCCAGTCATCCTTGAACATTTGTTATCAAATTTTTACTTTCTAGGTATGTATTAGTGGATATTGAAATCTGGGGGCTGAGGGGGGTGGGGGGGGGAGATTATACGTATATTTTCTTTTAAAAGTTCTCATTTGCTTTAGCAGAGGGAAACTTTGAGCTTACATTTTTATATCCCCTACATTCATTACATTGTTTATTCAAAATCCTGATTTATGGAGGTTATAACATCTCTTTTATAAGCTGTTATGTAATACTATGCTGTGCACTGTCATAGACAAGCAGTGTTCAAAAGCAAACTAAAAAGTAACATTTGGGTAGAGGATTTTTGCCATTTAGCAACTGACGTGAAAACAAAATAGTGAAAAGAAGGCTAATTTTCCAGGAGAAGTAAAACCTCAAGAAGAGGAAAAAAAAGTGTCTATCCTTGAATATCTATCTATCTTGAAGGCAATATTATCATAATATCTCCCTCCCCACTGACATAAGCAAGTAATTTAACATTCATTCTTTCTTTTTTTCTGTATTTCCCCTGCTCTTTCAGAATGGGTATGGTCAGTGATGTATTGTTAGCAAAATGTAATTGTAATCAATTCTCTTTTAGATCCAGGGCTATTTCTAGTGCATGTGGAACTGCTAGATAGCCTGAAAAAAAGAGAAGACTCATTTTAGTGTTGTCGCTAAAATGTTCTGAACAGCAAAAATGTTTGCTGTTTTTTAAAGTATGTCTTTTCTTGCATGAGAAAGATTTTTTATCAAATACTTCTGTTCATAAGATACATGTGAACACATACACACTTTTAGAGATATGGTTATTTAAACATTTCTCCCCAGGAAGTGTGCATCTTTTCAGTCTTTGATAGCTACTACCATTACAGAATGTAGAACGATACAGTTTCTACATCTTGTATAATGATCTTCATCTGATTGTTTAATCATACCTGCAGTTCAAGTTTACATTCTTCAGCAGTTCACTGATCAGTAATTTATTTCTGCTTGCCAATTATCAATGCAAGTTGCTAATCAAAACAGGACCTGACATTGTATTTCACTTAATTTAAAATTAATAAGTTGATGCACTGAGATTAATCTGAAGTAAAAAGCTTTTTTTCCCCTTCTTTCTTTTTTCTTTAGTCTGTCTAGAAGACAGATTTTATTTCTCAAGCGCTTGTTGGTGGCTGAAAAGGGGTCTTGCTTGCTGAAGAGTTTGTTTCCTTTACTGCAAGATAACACAATAATATTATGAATAGAAAACAAATCAACAGTTTAAAACAGTGATAGCATTCTTAATACCCTAATCCTCACAAGGGAGATCAAACTAATCAAGTTCTTTGTGGTGTATGCTGGTGAACGACCTACAGTGCACAAATCTTATTAAAGCTTTTCTATTTTTTTTCTATTTCTCGTGCAAGTTGAGTCTTTTTTTTTTTTGTAATTCTAATGAAATGCTTGTAAATGCAATACTTATAACAGATTTAGTTCAGTCTTGACATATTCCCATTCTAAGACATATCTTTCTAAGTTCAAGAAAGAGACATTTCTTCACTGTTTTGCTTTTCTGTGTGATGTTGAACAATGACTTGGACACCTTAATATTTGTTTTACTTTATGCCTATGATTTCCTACACTATTCCTTTCAAAACAAGTACAATCCAACAGCTTAGTGAATCACTGTCAGGAAATATTCTTTTGGACTGCTCGTCTTACGGTAGTCAATGGAAGCATTTGCTTGTCATATGAAATTTTAATGGCATTAAAGCATTTATAAGCAAACAGTTTTATGTTGGCAGGGATAGGTGTTTGCTGAAGGGAAGCACTAACTGTCTGTTCTGTCAGTAGTATCCATGGCTGTGTTGCACTGCACTACAGCTACCTTCAGACTGCTAATTAAGGTACTGCTAATTTAACATAGGATTCCATCCCTTTACTTGAATGACAAGATAGTAAGAACTGTTGCTGTAGCAGTGAAAACTCATAGTGATTGATTTAGTAAGCCATCTCGACT
Source organism: Phasianus colchicus (assembly GCF_987193195.1). Lineage (NCBI taxonomy): Eukaryota > Metazoa > Chordata > Aves > Galliformes > Phasianidae > Phasianus > Phasianus colchicus. The sequence continues at coordinate 13,835,020 of NC_143439.1, read as the reverse complement.
GCTTACAGGCTGGACTCCAACTCTCTAAGATCTGCTTTTAATAACAATAGGCTCTATCTGTATGCATATATTTACAGATAATTAATTTATAAGACTAATACTTCATTTTCATAATTGAGATCTGTGATTACTCAATCAGGTCATATAATTTCTTTGGTCAGGGATAGGTTTATGTACACAAACAATTCCTTCAATTGCTCTTAAATGCTTGTTGTTAAACAAGTATTTATGACGGGTGAAGCACAGATATTGTCTGCAAGTAGAACTGATCTTCAACGAAATGAGTTCTAAACAGAAAGATCTACAAGTTATTTTGTGAGATAGATCCTTTCTTCTCGTGACACATATGTGTATGTGTGACATTCTAGCATTTATTTATGCTTATTAAAAAGTGTTAAATGCTGAAGACTGGACGTTCAAGTTTCTTTTTATTTCATTTTTTGAGATGAAGGTAGTAGAAGAAGTTCTAATAAGATCTCTTTTTCTCTCAGCGTAATTTGTTTTTTTAATCTGTCAGCTGTCAATTCATGATGCTGAGGCTTATATCTGTAGTTTCATTTTCTCTCATGCTTTCAGGCATGGATCTCTTCTCCAATTGCACAGAGGAATGTAAAGCACTGGGCCACTCAGATCGGTGCTGGATGCCTTCCTTTGTCCCATCTGATGGACGCCAAGCTGCAGATTACCGCAGCAATCTGCATGTACCTGGCATGGACTCCGTTCCAGACACTGAAGTGTTTGAAACACCAGAAGCCCAGCCGGGGGCAGAAAGGTCCTTCTCCACCTTCGGCAAAGAGAAGTCTCTTCACAACACTCTGGAGAGGAAGGAGTTGGATGGACTGCTGTCTAATACACGAGCGCCTTACAAACCACCATATTTGAGTAAGTACTATTCAAAAGGCTGTATGAAAGTGTTCCCTTTGAGGGAATAAAAATTAGCTCTTTCTCCTATTCATTGTAAAAATAATACAAATGCAATCTTAGAAACAGTAGGGGAAAGTGGCTTCTCTTGGACTGAGGCACCACTGAAGAAGGTGTTGTTCAATGTTTTTTTAAAAAAAACAAAACCTTGATTCTTGTTAGTATGACATAATTGTCAACATCAAAAGCATCAACTGATCAGTCAGGGATCAGTTGCTCAAATTTGTTTTTGGATCCTGAATTACTTCATGATTAGATTTTTTGCATATAGATATTGCCAGGGTGACATTTTCAAAGAAGAAAATTAAGTCAAGTGAAGGGTGGTTTTTCTGTTTACTTCTTTTTTCAACTGTCCCAGGAACTTCTCTTTATTTTTGAGCAGTGTCCTCAGAATTATTTTAAAGTAACTGTTCCAGCACATGAAGGGAGCTTATAAGCAGAAGACTTTCTACATGATCTGATATTGATAAGGCGGAGTACCTTTAAACTCAGAGGGGAAATATAGGTAAGATATTAGGCAGAAATTCTTTACTCAGAGGCACGGGAAGTGTTCAAAGCCAGGCTGGATAGGACTCTGATCTAATAGCTGACAACCCAGCCCATAGCAGAGGAGTTGGGACTAGATAGTCTTTAAAGTCCCTTCCAACCTATGCCATTCTATGATTTACATAGTTTGGAAGTAAGGGTTTGGAAGGAAGAAGAAAAAAATTTTGCCTTCCTTCTGATCATCTTTCAACCGACATGATATTGGTGTTTGCCAGAGTTCTTCCATGCTTTGTCTTGTTCCAAAATGTTACCTCTTCAGTCAACTTTTGACTGTGATTTGCTGACATGAAGGAGCGCGATAGATCTCAGAAAGACATTCGTAATTCATTTGGAATCTGAGCTAGATGTAGAACTCTTGAGCAATACACTGGTTTAGTAAGTCTTTTCATTCTATTCAGTAGCCCTCTATATTTTATCAAAGACTGTAATCTCCTTGCCTTCAAGAGTTTATGATGTTTATCTCATCCAAACAAGCCAAAGACATTAACATTACAATACTAACAAGGCAATAGAAGTCTTCTAGGACTGTAGATCTGGAAAAAAATATCTCACTGAATGATATTTATTTTTCCTAAAGCATTTAGTTTTTCTTAAAGGTGCTGCACCGGCAGTTTTAGAGTATGAAGGATCTTTGCTACAGATCCTTCTCCAGCAACTCAATTATTTCTTTTTAATTAGCTGTGTGGGTATTTCAATCACTCAAGTGTCAGTCATTTGGTCCTACACTAAAGACCAATGTAAAGTTTCACTGTGCTATGACGTAATGACTCATGTCTCTGACTTTGCCTAGATGGTCTTCTACCACTTAATCTAAGAAATACTCTTCAGAACTGAACTGTAATTTAGCAGTACTACTAACATATCTATTGCTGCAGTTTAAACACTCAGATTTTACAGCAACAACAATTCTGATGCAATGTGTGTGTTATAGTGATATATCCAGTGACATCAAGGAATAGCAATGTATATATATTTAATTCATAGTTTAGGAATTTCAAATTTTGTTCAGCCAACAGAACTAGTTTGAGCATGTATAATATATAGACCTTGGTTCATGTTTTACCTTTATCTGATAGAGTGGCATAAAAAAATAGAGGTAAAATGTTGGAGGTAAACAATGTAAATGAATGATACAAAATAATATACATCTGAGAATCCAGATTTAATATTGCTTTTCTTCTTTGGCCCTCAATCCAGACACTGTCAGAAAACCATGTAATACTTCTTTGTTTTATTTTCTCCTACTGAATATTTTCTTTACTAAAATTTTTGGTTAAAATTGTATATTAAATAACAGGAGCAAAGAAAATAAAATGAGCCCAACAGTTGTATCAGTGATTGAGTAAGTCAGTTATAATACCGTGTTCAGTGAATAAGGCAAGAGGAATGTGTAAGGGGAAGTTGATTCCGGAAGGAATTGTAGTTGAGCCACTGAGTAATTGCAACTGTAATAAAATTTGAATTTAGTCTCTTAGCAAAGAAGATGGTATCAAAAACAGTTTGTCAGTTGGACAATTTTTTTAAAAAGAAATGATTAAAGTGTGTGAAACAGAATTCTCATATTCAGCAAAATTGCTGTATAAAAAGTTAGAGCATGTAAGAAAATGTCTATATGAAAAAGGAAACAGTAGCAAAGAAGAAAAAGTGTATTAAAGGATACAAAAGCTATTTAAACTGAAAAAAAACAAAAACAAAAACAAAAACAAAAAACAGTGTCAAGTGAAATGGTCAGAAAAAGGGAGCTATTCTAGTAGGTAAGCTTCAGGTCAGAAAATAAGAAAGTTGAGTGACTCTTTGGAGCAAACACCCAAAGGAATGCAAATAAACAGAGACAATTTTTAAAAAGTCAAGTGTAAGAAGTGTAAGAGAAAACTGGAGGACATCCCAATCTGCATTTAGTAAGAAGAACATTGCAGAGGGGCTAAGCAGTTTCTTTGAATTACTCTTTATAGGAGGAAGGTGGGATGGAGGAAGGGAGAAAGAAAGAAAGGTATTTTTATAAGAAGCTACCCATCTCAGGTAACCTTGTGAAATAAATGTGCAAGATTGCTTCATAGAAGAGGACGCTGTTGAAAAATTGGCTAAAATAAATAGGAAGAAGATGGGATTAGCTGTTCTTTATTTTCAGTTCTTAACAAAAGCAAGTGACCATAGAAAGTCAGAAGTTCTGTTTATCATTTAAAAAAAAAAAAAAAGTAGTAGAAAATTTTGTAAATTTGAGGCCAGGTAGAAACTTTAGCATAAGGCATAAAATTGTGACCAGAGAGTTTTAGAAATAAGGTAACTGGCATTTGTCCAAGAAAACAGCGCAGAAAGATTGTCAATCTATTAGAATTTTGACAGAGTGGGTGAGAGTTAATCAATACAACATATTTGAACTGTCAAAAAAAGTCTTTAGCCGTGTTTCTGTGTAGTAGAAACTACTAAAGTAAACAAGTGTTGTTGGGGGGGAAGCATTATCAGATTCTGTGCATCTAAGAGACAGAAAAAGTCTTTTGGATAAATGGCATGTTTTAACAGAAGCAAAGTTCTCCCTGTGGCTGTGTGGAAATCCACGGAGTTTAAAAAATTTTTCCTCTTTCTGGAAGAGGAAATATGGAAGAAAAAAAACACCATAAAAGACTATATTTGCAGATGACATAAAGCAATTTAGGACAGCCAAGTCCCTAGTAAGACCATGTATGGCCACGTTGTGTGCTGAAGAATGATCCAGAAAACCCAGTCTGCTTCTGACTTAGCTTGCTCTGGCGTTCAAAGCTGCACAGCAATATCAGAGCAGTGGAACAGCTGAGCTTTCTTAGTTCAATCTGTGCCATTAGCACAAAAGGTTTGTGTGTAAACTGATAGCTCTACATGGAGCTTTCACTGTGCTACATGAGAGTATCTGCTCAAGTACGTGTCTTTGTGGTGATTCCTGCCATGCGTTCCAATGAGTACGTTTAACGCGGAGGCTTAGAAGAGACAAATGAAGAAGGCAGTGTAAGTTATCATGAGAAATTTGAACTCTTTCTGAGAAAAGGACCATGAAACAATTCCCTGAAAAGCATCTCCTGATGTGCAGAGCCAGCAAGTAAGAAATGAAATGTCAAGTTGTAAAAGGGAATGGAATTGAAAATATACTAACACAGTATCAAATCATTACACAAAACATCTCGCTATGTTACTCTAGTCAGGTTATTCATTCTGTAAAAACACATAGCTTAAGAGCAAAAATATTGAAAACTGCTAATATGCAAAGCCACATCAAAAGATAGCACTAATTTAGGCAAACAATGATAGGGATGTGAATAAAACAGGAGAACGAAAAAAAAAACAGGAGTTAAGCTGGCGCTTCTATTTGCCATTTGCAATAACGAGACCATCAAGTCAGCAAAACAGCTGAAGGGCTACCAGGTCATGAACTGATAAAGAAATAAATGTTTGATAAGATTATATACATCTAGCAGAAATATTCTTGAACTCATGGTTATGGGGGTCAGTAGAAACAAAGGGCTTCATAGTAAGGAAAAGGCAAGCAAGAGGTTTGCTTGTTTGCTTTTCATGGCTTAGGACATTGCATGGATAAAAGAAAACAGCAGTAGCTGTATTGTAAAGTAAATGAATGTAGAAATAGATACAGATCCTCATACATTAGAGTATTTCTTTAAGTCTCATTAAAAAATTTTCATCTTACTGATGTAAGCCATTGGACTTACATGCCAATTTCCACAGAATCACAGAAAGTAAGTCTCTCTACACCTAATATATTTTGAAGTATATATTTTTAATGTTCTTACATGTGTTTGTCATGAATACAGTTAGGATTGATGATTTGTAGGATTTTTCAAAATTGTCTTCTCAGAGTGACTCCGGAATACTTCTAACTTGCAGTGTTCTTCTCACTGCGTAAGTTAGACTCATTTTCTTCTTATTCATCCATGTGATTTCAACAATGACTTTCTGCGAACAGTTAAGAAATTCTCATAATGACTAGAATGTTTGTAAAACATAAGGGATTCTGGACTTGACTAGGAAAATTTAAATAAGTGAGAAGCACTGGTGAGGAAAATAAAATGTAGCTTTTGGACGATTTATAGATATTTTAAAATTAACAGCAACCATTTTGGTATAATTTTTCACTCAATAGTTGTTATTCTAGGACTTATTTATAATATTTTTACTATAGTCACCAAAAACTCTAATCCAGGATTTCAACTCTGATGTACCAGATACTGTAGGCTTTCTAGCAGAGAACATCTTCACAGTGCATGCCTTATCTGACAGATCTATTCCTACTACTTTGGGCAAGGTGCTAAAGTGATTACAGTGTGAGCAGCACCATCTTATCTATCCCAGTAGAGGGCTGGTCTACAACTGATGATAAGAGGTATTTTTTAAATTTTTCTTCTGTTTTGTTTCATTATTTTCCTCCATCACTGTGGGTCATTCTGAGATACTTTAATAATGCCTTGGAATTTTCCTAAATCCACTGACATTTTTTTCTGGTTTTGTTTTTGTTTTTTGTTTTTTTTTCCTTCTTTCTGATATATGAAAAGAGTCAGACACTGCCATAATACCTTAATTTTCTGTATGGGAATGATTATTTTGCTCTAAAAATTACTTAGGCATAGCTTAATCTACTGTGGAAGCAAGTTAAGTAAATACATACAGGCGCTATTTACTGCACAAGATAACAGTGTCTAAGGAGATATTGTAGAATAACAATTGTGTTCTAAAGTAGCCCCTTAATTAACTCTACAGTATTTTCTGTGTACACAAAAGCATCTTCACTGACAAAACCTTATCATTATCATGATAATTATTGCCAACACCATATTAGGTTTGATAGGGAAAGAGAGAAAGAATATAAAAACCCGATCCCTTTCCCACATAGCCGGTAGCCTAACCAAGGTGAAGTGGAACAAGAAAAATTCCCTTCTTTGGCTGTTTCATATTGCATAGCATGGATACTAAACATTTTCACTGCCTTTGATGGATGCACATAAGTCTAGGTTTATGGAGTCAAATGACTTCATCAGTTTTGTTTTTACCAACCGAAAAATGTATCTGTAAGCTTGTCCTCACTGTGCTTCTGTTTCTTAGCCTGGATAGTCATTGCCTCATTCTGCAGTAGAGGCACAATGGAGATGTGTATGTGATCAGGGAAATCAGGCTTGGGTCTGAGCACAAGTATCTATGTTTATGTGAAAGCGTAGACGTGGTTCAAGGTTCTGGTTCTATGAAATGTTTGTCATTTTTTCAAATCAACATACCCAAGTCAGCTTTACAAATAAAATTGAAAAGCTCTCAGAAGTCTTTGCAGGGCTGAATGTTTAAGAACTGGACTATCTATTTATTTCAAGTAATGTACCACAGAGCTAACGTAAACACTCTCTGAATTAGATTAGAACAAATAGGAGAAAAATGTTCATGTCTTTGATTATATTTCAAAAGAATAAAAGCAAGGACACCGAAGGATATGTGTGGAGATACGTATTTGGGATTATGAAGGGTATTTCCTGTGTGGCAGGGGAATGTCACACAATTTTCTGCTATTATTTAACATAAATATATGAAAGATGTATTAAGCATGAAGTCTTTACTATTTTAGAAAAGTTTCCAAGATTAAGTGAGCTAAGTATCGTGGAGTAAGAACTGTATCATAAAATAAGTACTTCCTCATGTCTTATTTAGTTGCATCTTACTTCTGAAATCATTTCTGTGGTTTTACCACAGCAGCAATAGAAATTATAGCATTGCATTTACACCGATGTAAATAATTATTTTGAATGGAATACTTGATTCATTTCTAAAAAATATTATCCCTGTCTACATTTATGTGTTTAAAATTAGTCAACTTGATTTCTAATACCAATCAGGCAAGCTTGTAAGCTGGCTATTCCTGTCATTAAGTCTCTTTAAACTCAATTTAAGATTCCCACACATACTTTAAGTAAATATGCACGTAAGATAAGCAAATGAATTAGTACCAGTAAGTTACATCTTAGATATAATTCTTGGGCTCAGAAGAAATAAAATATTCTAAAGCTGAATTAAAAGAAAAAGTTGCATTGAAGTACCATGGAAGAGCTGTTCATTTGTGATTAGAACAGTTTCAAGCAGTAAAACAGTTGTTAAAATTGTATCTTTCAACTTCAATTCTGATCTGCAAAATTCAGCATCCCGCTTGTCCTGTAACAGGCAGTGGAACTCAACTTATAGTCAGGAATTTATTTGCATAACAGAGTACAACTCTCATTTCTGCGCAAATGAAAATGATACCGCACATGCAGGATTGCTCAGCAAAAATGGAGGCTGAGATGGAAAGTCACCATATAATGCTAAGAAACATACTTTCTACAAAATCTAGTAGAGCGTTCCCGTTTATGCTGATGTATGTTTGTCTCTGCAATGCTAAGAAATTTATTCTAAAATAAATGTAGAAGTTTGCCAGTTCAGATATGTCTATATTAGGTCAATAAAGCCTACTAAATAAAGAAATAAAATAATAATTAAAAAATTACATAGGTAATTATAATTAAACAATTAAACTACGATCAAGGGAGAGCAAGTCTATGATGCTTTTACTCATTATTGTCAGTATGGTTTTGAATAAATCATTTAGGATGTTTTACTGTTCAATGATTATTGCATAACTTCTGAAAGGTATTTCTGCCTTACATTCCTGACTGGTTTGCATTCTTCATCTGAATGTATTCCTCTTGCAGCTATCACTCAAAGGGATGAGCACTTACAAGATATTACTGTAATAATAGAAAGGAAATCGATAATTCAGAAAGGAAAATTAGGAATATATAAATATGCAAAGATAACTTGGCTTCAACTCCATAAAACATAAAAATGCTTTTAAAAAATAATTTAAAAATAAAATAAAATTAAAAAAAAAAGAAAAAAGAAAAAAAATTTCTTCTAATTTTAAAGCACAGGTGATAGCTGTTATATTTAGATATAATTTGTTTGAATCCCATTAAGCCACCATGGTCTCAGAACTCACTGTATCCTGTGCTACTCAAAGAACTGATGAAAAAACCACCAGTTAGTTGGTTTATATAGCATTTTTTCTCTAGGTAGACTATAGTGCCCTTTGCATCTATAACAAAGAAAAATAAATAGAAAAAAATAAGGGAACGTGAGTAACTTCTATCTGAAATAATACTGAACTTTCGGTTTGTCTTAATATATACATATTTCAACATTTTTTCCCCTTTCAATAGCTGTAAAAGCCTCTACGTGCCACTTTTCTTCTATGTGATTGCAACACACAGAACTCGTGCAAATCTAGCAGTCTCAGTCTGGTGCTGTACTTACTCAGTTTTGAGAGTGCTTGTGTTTGTTGTGAACATACCATCTCTAGTCAGTTTTTTAAAAAATAATAATAACCAAATGCTATTTTCTGCATTCTTACCAGTAGAATATGGGAGGAATTGGAGGAAAAAAAATTATTTAACACTTCAGGACTCATATTTGAAATTCTCCTCTTATAATTGTAAATCCTATGTCAAAAGTAACTTAGTCAGTTATGGACATGAGTTTCTCTGGAAAGCAATGAGGTGTTTTTCAGTTAAAATGTTCAAAGCCCTGAAGTTATTTATTTTTGATAGGCAACGTTGTTCTTACATGTACAAATCTTAATGTGACAGTCAGGATCCGGAGCACTGAATATGTAACTAATCTTGGGTCTACATGCTGAAAAGTGTTTTCCTCTCTGTTTGCCTCTCTTAGGAACTACTTGGGCTGCATGGCAGAGGGGATGATTCTTGTTTCTCGCTCTTTCCCTGCACACAGAGACTCTGACTTTCTGCTTTCATTTTCACTGCCTTAATTTTAGAGGGCTTTCCTTCCTAATTTTTTTCTTGACCAAAACAGAAAGAATAGGAAAAGCTGTTTAAAGAATGCAATATATAGCCTGTAAGAAAAGAAACCACATCTATCATTTTTGAACAAGCACACTATAGGGATCAGTGTTGCTATTTGTCTAGCAAGCCTACAAACAGCTCTATTTGTACACTAGACACTGAGAATCCACAGTTCCAGGTAAGCAGTAAGATGATTGCTGCTGGGAAATACCTGTCAGCGTGTTTAATTTGTTTTAGAAACACAGAAAGGTGAAGTCAGAAGAATGAGAAATTATATGGTTGGTACCTTCTTATAAGGCAGGAAATAGAAGATAAAGAAAATTAGAGTATAATTTTTAACTTCTATACCTAATATCTGGAAGAATTAAATACCGTGAATGATAAGCAATGTGATTTCACTGAAAATTCAACCTAAGATAATTTAATCATTTTCTTTGATAGGGTGCTGTCCTCATTGGTTGAAGAAAATACCGTGCACTTGTTGAACTTGCTTCCTAGATTCTAAATGAAAATTTTGTGCATGTATGGGTTGCAAGACTAAATCAAACACTTCTTGTATGCACGTGAATCTTTCATATGAGTAAATGATACCATTTTACATGATGTTTTTACAGAAGTCATGTGGGTTAGAAAAAATTGGAAGCAGACTAGATTCACCAAAGAAGTTATGGGGATGACAGCCTCCTGTTAAGTCCTTTGACTTTTCACTTCCAGCTTCATGGCTGCATTCAGCACCATAAAAGGATTTAGTCTGAAACTTCTTGAACACAGCCTGTCTTTATTCATAAGAAATGTTGGAGATGATGATACTGTGGATTCATCTAATGTCAGAATAACATTCTATGACTTTGTTACTTTTCTTGGTCTCCTATTTGTGCTTTAATTTTACATCTATCTGTTCTCATTGGGCATTTAGATGACAAATGAATATAGCTGTGTATAGCTATGAGTACTGATAGGAAATGCAAATGAAATGCAGTGACAACTTTTTTTTTCCCATTCTACTTGAAACAATGTGCTTTGTGTTTTATATTTGCAGTATATTTTATGTCCAATAGGGCTTATATCTTCTCATTAGTTAGCATGATCCTTTCTAACACTGGGATGTTATGGTCAATAATGCCTTATGCTCCCTGGTGTCCTTTTGGCCTGTGCAACTGGGCATGGTGCAGGTTAGAACACCAGCCAGGAACCATTCCTGAAGGCGGAATGAATTTAATCACAGTGTATAGCTCCCATATATGACAGGATAGGGCTGAGAAATTTTAATAATGGGGACGTAAATCATTCCATTCTAGTGGTATTTTGAGAAAGAATGGTTAAGGGCACATTTCATTTATAGACAGAAACTGTGCCAATGTGTCTTTTTGAAGTTTATATTATACACTTAAATATATTATCTTGGCAAACCGGGAAGAACTCTCTGAAATCTGAATCTATGCTACTCATAAAAGACAATGTAAAGTACTGTGCTTAGTGAAATAGAAAAGAAAATGCTCACAAAAAGAGAGGAACATCATTCTTGCCAAATCCTAATGACATCAGGAGGGAGGGTTGGTAGAAAAAAGGTAATGACAAAGATAAATTGCACAGAGATACACAGTGTGATGCTGATGTAATGCTGTAATGCATGTTGCCTATTGTAAGAAGAAGTACGTTTAATTATTTTAGGCTCGAGTCAGTGTGAATAATTTAGATGCCTCTGAAGACCACCATATGGTGACCTTTATATATGTATATATATATATATACACGCGTGTGTGTGTATGTCTACTTCTCTCTTGAATCTAAGGGGAACTTAGGCACTTAAGGGCAATTTAGGAGGACTTGTTCATATCCTCCCTTTTCTCCCCAGGGCACTGAAAATTTTAAGTCACATTGTAGCTAACCTTCAGTGCATTCTGCATTAACTCTCTGCTTAACTCTCAAACTGACGTGTTCATTTTCAGGCTTGTCAGCTTAAAGAGATGTATAGTATAGATTTCAGATGAGTACAATAAAATGTTGATGTTTTTTTTTAAGCGATGGAAGAAAAGAAGATCTGAGAAGAAATGATAGTTGCATACGAATACATGAGGAATACTTACAAAAATGAAAAGAATCAAATACTAGGATTACTAAGAGTGGTACCAAAATTATTAGCTTAAAGTGAATGTGAATATGGAGAATGTGAATTTGCTACAAGAATATGTATGTAATTAGAATGAATTCTTGATGAGGAAATTGGCAATATTCTTAGGGAGTATGTATGACTTACATGAAGGATAATTTAGGAGTTACTTAATCAGAACTAATACAGTACTTAATTATAAGAGCTCTTTCAAAATGAAATGTTTCATGGTTCTCTGACTAGAAGAGTGATGTCATGTATTATTCTTAGTGTATTCAGGTAGATAATACAGTTGCAATAATACAGAAAGATGAAGATATTTTCGTATTCTTATTCTACTCATGGGAAAACTGACTTTGGTATTTCTATGGTACATTATAGAGTGAACCTTGGCACTTTTTATACTGTGTTGTAATAATGAAAAAGCTTTGTTTCTGTAGTAAATAACAGCAACCAGAGATAGAGTGGCAACTTTGACACACTATGCCACGGGGCTGTTCCTGGCAGTGAAAAAAATAATCAACACTTAGCACAGAAATCCAAATACAAGTGAATTATTTGCCACAGAAAGCTGATGACAAAAAGCTTGCTTGATTCAAAAGAAAATCCTTGTCAATCACATGTTTAATGTAAAACGTGTTGGTTATGGTCAGTGCTTAAACTGACTTAAACTTTCATATAAAGAAAAAATATTGTCTATATAAAGAAAGAAATTGTCTATGCTTAGGGCTATCCTTTGAGTTGAGACTTGAATACCTGTTCTTAAGAACTGTAATTCTTTTTTCAGAGAAACGGCTGATTCCAGGTGGAATATAGATCTCAGAGCACTCAATAGCACAAAGGAATTATGATTTCAATGGCTGTCACAAGGTGTCAACAATTGTATCATTGCCATACGAAAATATTTACCGAGGCACATTCAATGTGAACTCCTGGTGGGATCAGCATACCTCCAGAAGCACATAGGCACCAAACATCAGTAACATCTTAAAAATAGAAAACATATTTTTATTTGGCGTGCACTTTCATATTTTGAAATTAAGCTAACAAAAGTGACAATATGCATCAATGAATAAAATTTTTTTCAAAGAAATGTTCAAGTTGTTGATATGGAACTCAGCACTGTGTTCAAATTTGAAAAGTGATGCTTTTGTACTTAAGGGCAAAGGGCAAAACCCTTTTTCCCTAAGTAATATTATTTCACCTAAGGTAGTATTATTCGTTGTGTCCACTAGGTTATGGTCAGTGCAATTTCCACCACTGTCAAATTTGGCTTGGCTGGTAATCAGCATCTCTTATATTGTCTTAAATGAATATGGTCAGGGAAGTGTATAATGCACTTAATACAAGACAAAAGGAAAAGACAATGTTTGGGACTACATTGTTTATTTTGTATGGAAGATAGGTCTTTGTTCTAGAAGTAAAGACAAAGTCTCCAAAGAAGGATTTTAATGGTCTGTGGTATGTGTGTATTTTAATAAAATCTTATAGAAAAGATTCACTGCAATAATTTCTAAACCCTTGCATTTTGGCCTGAGCCTCAGGACCTAATGCAATTTTTTTTTTTATTTTTGGTGAAATCTGGGTAATTGTACACATCAGTTCAAATGCTGCTGATTTGTTTTAGAAACTACATTTTATGTTTTGCAGACCTCATAAAAGGTATTTAAGTAATGAAAACACAATTTATATCTTTGTTAGAAACATATTCTGCTCTGATCCAGCTGTTTACATGCGTGAGGTTCTTCTCTATTCCATTAGATGCCAGCACTGGCTAGGCAGAAATTGACCTCATTTTTACCTAACTCCCTTGATGTGGCCTTCAAGAGCCTTCAGACCTATCACATATTTTACATATGCACATATGAATAAGCCCATAAGCAGTCACCACCATAACCAACTGAATCACTATCATTAAGTGCTTTCCCCCCTCCCCCACTTTTAAGGGACATAAGTAAGTATATTCCATTTTCCTTTTTTCAATTACATGATAGAGTTAACAAAACTGTATGAAATGGGTAAGAAGTAGCGTGGGCATCTGGAACACAAGTTATTTCATCCAAGTGTGCTGTATGGGGTACACAGGTATGAAGCACAGTTAACTAAAGATTCATTCAGCTAAAAGAACAGTTCATGAGAAATAGATATGATAAAATTATTTTCCTGGTTTTGTACCAACGTACAATGGAATTGAAGAAGTCAATCTCTTATAATGCTGCTAATAGAATTTTTATGAAATTTTATTAGCAACGTTTTAAAATAGTTGTTTGAATAATAGTTTGTTTAAAAAAAAAAAAAACAAAAAAAGACAAAACAAACAAATAAAAAACCATAATGGATTGCAAAAGATGCTGAACTGGGACCTGCAATGACTGGCATACTTTTTTATCCACAGAACACGAGTGGCAGCAAAGTAGTCTTCCCCATCCTACATCCCCCAGCCATGTGTCTCACCCTTTACCTGGATACACCACTACAAAGGGTGAGGGAGCTGTAATAGTTTACTCTGCGTTTCCATTCACTTGTTGACCTCTTTCCTAAAGTCTGGTTTCTTATAGCTAAATTAGAGCTCCACTAAAGCTGACAAGTTACTTAACGTAGGGTACATCCTGCTGCTACTGAAAGCATGATCACTATTCAATGGGGCTGAGTTAAAACAAGAATGTTTAAAAAAGAAGAAGAAGAAGAAGAAGATAAAGAAACATACATTGAATATTTGCATAGAAGCTTATCTGAAAGCACATGGAAAGATAAATAGTATCAAGAGATTACTTGCACTGACTAAAGAGAATTTAGAGCTGAAATAGAAAGATGAGAGTTCATATATAGTTTTCCCCATTCTCCTGTTGCAGAGCTTTCTTTGATGTAGAGGAGAGTCTTTTAGGTTATGGTGTCTTCTTTCTCTTAAGTGGAGGGGTATCAGTAGTATTTCTGCAGAAGCACACACAGAATTCCATGTTCTTTGGAGATCTTACTGGTTATGGATTCTCTAGATTGGTGGCACTTAGAAGAAGTCTGCAGTCATTCTGTTACAGCAGATAGAATGCTGTGGGACATTTTGGAGCTCCTAAATATAGTACAGAGAAAGTGACAATAATTATAAAAGGTACAGCATGTGTCTTCTTTTTCTGCTTTGATTGCCAGCAGTGGAGGAAAGCAGTGGGCCTTCTCTCTTGCGCTAGTTCGATTAGCTAGCAATGCTAAGCACGAGAACTCTTTTTATTCTGAGAGTTTGAAGGTCTTCCAAGTACATGCAATACTTTCCAGGGTTTGCCAGAAGAAGAAATGTATATTGCTTTAGTCCTGGCTGTGAGGTAATAGTCTGACAACGTTTGGATGCAATAGGATGATTCACTACGTTGTGGAAGGAAGATTTATTTATAAGAGCTTTACAGTATTTTCTGTTCATTTCTGATTCATAAGCTAGGAATAATCAAGGCATATTTTATTTTCTACTTTCTGTTTCTTATGTTAGCATTTTTCTGTTCACCTACCACTGATGTATTTTCATGTCTTCTCTCATCAACCTACAGAGAACTAGCTCATCACTGTGAATGGGAGGCTTACTAATGAGTATGGCGGGATAAGTGAACCTTATTATATTTTTGCTGTGTTTATTTCCTGTTTTTATTGAAATTCTGTATAAATTTCATGCATTAAACATCTTTACTGTAATGCTCAAAACCTTAGTTAAGGTCTTTGGAGAAGAATCAATAGTCAGTACAGCATAAATCATGTATCCTAAGAATTTTAATTGGAATACATGTGATTATTTAATAATCCTGTTCACCTCAACCACTGTGAGAATGCATACGTATATACAAATAGTACAATTACATTAAAAGTATTAGGAAATGGCTCATCATTAAAACCCTCTTTCTAACATCCATACTCACACAGACTTGAAGCTTCCCTATGCACTTGGTCTGAGAATTTGCAACAGGAAATAAAATAAAGATGAAAGAGAGAGCTGAGATCTTGAAGGAGAATTAGGCACCAGAAACTATGGTGTTCTTGTTCCAGCTCTTACACTGACTCTGATACTTCCATTTCTGTAGCATTTGCCATCTCTGGATCTCAAAGTGGATTATAAAGAATAGTGATTTAAACCTTCCTGCACCTCTAGGAGATAGGTAAGCAATATTATTCCCATTTTACAGATGGAGAAATTGTGATACAGAGAGGCTTAGTGTTTATACTTGGAGTTTACTTATGAACACACACACGCACACACACAGCACCAGAATTAGTTGTCAGAACTTTTATTGCCCTGTTTTAAACTACTTCCATCCTCCTTTCCATTTAACCTCTCTGACTTATATTCCCCATCTGTAAAAAGACGGAAAATGGTATAGACGTGGAGAGATCTCCCTGCACACAGATCTCTGTGCAAATACAGAGGAAAAAAAAAAAAAAAAACAGACAAACAAACAAACAAAAAACCACCATGGAGGACAAAACTTACTTTTGAAATCCAAAGTATTTTGTATGTTGGCAGAGGATATCTGAGGATTTGGGACAAGGATTTTTGTAGGTGGGGAGAGTTGCATGTGTTCTGCACCCTGACTCGTAATATTTAGTTATTACTATAAAATGGCCTGATATAAGCACATTAATAAAAGTTTAAAATAATACAAAAAAGTACTGATTTTCATTGCAAAAGATTAGACTCAGGCAGCAGCTCAGACTGTATTATCTGAAAGAATATCTTTAACAAATGTTGTGTGCCTCAAGTGCCACGCTAATAACACCAGTGCGCTGTTAGACAGGAATAGAAAGAAAGTAGTGCTTTGTGTCTGTATAGTTTTGTCTCATGAAAGTCCTGTGTATGTACTGCAGTATGAATTTCTCAATGGCAGACAACAATCAAGACTACTGTACTTACGTATTTACAAGAGCATTGAAATTATTATTGAACTTTTGGTGTTGAAGATCAAATATAGATCTTGTTATTATTATTGGAATTATTGTTTCTTATTGTATTTAAAATATATTCTTATAAAGTTGTCTAGAAACTTGATTGGTCTGATCCTATACTCCCTCAAAAGATCATGAAGATTCTGATCTCATTAATCTTAACTACCAATTTAAAAAACTCTTGCTGGAGCTTTTAAAAATTCTTTTGCATTCTGCTGCTAATTTGCTACAGAATGAAACTTCAAAACAGTAATAGATATTTTAATGTTAGTGTTAATAACAGATCTGGCAGGTGTCTGTGCATTGAACAAGTAGCTTATGAATAAATGTTTGTAACATTTTTCTGTATGCATCCCATGGGATAGGTAAGCTAGATCAAACAAACAATGCCCATGTTAACTTTTTTCTGTGAGTAAACTAAAGTCATTGTGATACAGTGATAAACCTCATATGTTTATTAGTGCGTGTATCTATAGGTAATAAATATGGTTCATGTGTATATTTGTTAAATGGAATGGAGACTGGATCTGTTTGTTACATGCAGGCATGTATATATGTATGGCTCAGTTCAAGCTAAGTTTCCTTTTATTTTAGTTGTAACACTTCATGGTCAGGAATACACAGAATTTCAGGTAGAGAATTTAGTTGATTTGGAGCTAAGGTAAAAGCTGATTTTAACATTTCAGCTTTACTAAACAATAACAACAATGAAGACGATGGTAGTAATGGTACTAATAATGCTTCAGCAACTGAGCCAGTTCCTTGTCTCAACTTTGCGTGCAACTGAGATCAGAATTTAACCCAGGGTCTTTCTGAGTGCTATACAAATCATTTGTTACCTTTGCTCCCAATTACAGTTAAAATAAGCAGTGTCTTGAGATAAAATAGCTAGCACAGCTGGTGGATTAGGATATGGGTTTGCTAATGCATTGACCTTTTTCATTTGTGTAACACGAGTTAATTTCCAGCCTAACAGTAAATGCTGAAATTTTAATTGTAGCACTAATGTACCATTTTTTCATCTCTCTGTCAAACCAGACTAAAGGGTCATTTGGTGATGAGGATAATGGTTCACTTTGAAAGGAAGGAAAACCAGCTTCTGAATCTGGGGGATTCTAGATCTTGCTTCAAATAACAAGACGAACTAGGAAAAAATAGGCTTGGAAATTCCTATAATATTGAACCTACAAGTCTGACTATTTGCCTTGTTCTTGTACTGTTTCTATAGAGGCACACTGGAATACTTGCCATGATGTGTTAGACAGAATAATAAAACAACATGAGAAGTTTGGTTTTCAGACTATCAAGCCTCAAAAAGACTTTTCTCTGAAAAAATGAATCAACATTAAACTGTTTGCTACAATGGGAATTTTAAGCAACAGTTTGTGACAAGTTCTGATTATCTCTCTACACTTTAAGAAATACTAAACCTAAGAACTGTTGGGGACTGATTTTTTCCTTTTTCTCTCAGAAGTGTCTTTTTTTCTTTCCTGCAGCACGGAAAAGGATATGCTAGTCACTTCTACAGGACTTACCTGAAGCAGCATGATTTGCACAAAAGTCGACCAACAAAAAGCATCAACTTTCAACTTCATTATCTTGGCCATCCAGTTCTGTCTAACTGAAGGATTTGTGTGCTGTTGGAGACATCATGGCCAACAATAGGACCTAATTGCTCTCAGCAGGCCTGAGAAATGAGTTGAAATGTGTAGAACTGTAGAAACTTCAGAGGCAACTGATCTTGCCTCTCTGATCAGTGTGTGCCTGTTTACAGCACTATATATCTTTCTCTCTCCAAAATGTCACTGAGCCCTTTAGATGTTTATAATCACCACAAGAAGCCAATCGTACAGATAAAAGAAATGTGCATTATAAATGCAATATCACTGTTTTAAACTTGACTGTTTTATATTATTTTTGTGTGATCAAGTGTTCCCCAAACTATTCCAACTTTACAAGAGAGATTGTGATCATGTTCTTTTCACCCGTGGGTCACAAAAATGTTGTTAATCTGAAGACCCACCAAATTATCGAAGACATTCTGTAGTTTATACACCGTGTTGCAAAGTGTTTACTGTACTATTTCAAAGCTTCTAAATAAATATAAAATATATATATATTATATTATATATAATTTTGAGAAAAATGTGGTACAACTTAGTTGATTTTTAAATGGATTCATACAGTCTACACCATACACTAAAATGAGAAGGTAATTCAGGGTTCCTAAGCTATCCTTGCTAAAAACAAATATAAAATAAACCTTTAATAGTACTTCCCCAATATTCGTATCTTGGTCAATCCTGTTTTTCTTGTTTAAAAAAAAAAAAAAAAAAAAAAAAAGAGCTGTAAGCAACAACATTTTGTCTAAAAGTTGTAATGAATTTTCAATGCCAAAGATGCAGCTGTCAATATTACCAGAATGAGCGCTATGTACTATCAGAGGTATAATTCACTCTCCATTATTTTGATGATATTTCTATGCTTTTTAATTTGGAATCATAAAACCTTTTATAAGGCTCTATAAGCTCACCTATATATGTTGTTGAAAAGAACACTGAGTGTCTGTACATTTTGCAATGTAAGATATATGTAAGTGAAGTATTTTAAGAAAATCATCCCAAACTCATAAATATGCATACGTACATACACACACACACAAACACACGCACATCTCTCTGACATACTTTTGTGAAGCTATACAAATATATTGCCTAAAAATATTTCTCTTGTGGCTAGGAATAGTTATTGATAGAATTCAAACTACAAAGGCAAAGTATATGCCAAAATATCAACTCTTTTATCACAAAGGATGTTTGAAATTAGGAACACAGCACATTCTCATCTGACCCTTCTCCCATAGGAGTTTAAAAGGGGCTGATTACCATCTCAGCTTGGAAAAGGATCAAGCCCTTTCCTATGATCTTTATGTTCTGTAATAATTGTATGGTTGGAAATGGTATATTAGAGCAATTTTTTTTCTATGAAATACTGAAAATAGTAAACTTCTAAAGGTAAATTCATCTCCATGGAGCTTAAGTACCATTTACTAAATGTAAAAATGTAGTAAAGTGCTTTTCTTCTTTTTTTTTTTCTTTTTGTATTGGGTTGTTGCTTTTTTTTCCTCCCCACTGTATCTTAATATCTGTCAAGTACTGAAAAGAAATGATAGAACACTGTGTTATCAAGCAACATCTACCCAAATTTGAACAAATGCCTGGGGACGATCCAATATTAAGACAACAGAAAACCTTTCATTGATTGCAGTTGAATTTGGATCATGCTGTTATACAGGAATTCTGATACCCCCACTAGTGCTGCCACAGGAGGAATGCATGAGAAGCTGAATTTAGTCACTGCTATGTGGTTATTCAGTCTGGTTTTCTTCCCTCTGTCATTATTTTTGTTTATAATGGCAGTTTCTAGAAGACAGATTCCACCCATATGGAAACCATCCTGCTGAGGATTCAGACAAGATTCCTGATCAATTCCTGATCATTCTGGCTGCTGGACTGAGCTCTGAAATTAATTTAACTACTCTGAACAAACATTATTAAACACTTCTAATGGATATTTCTAGCCGATCTGTATAACTCAAATATATTTCGGGGATCCTTTTAAAAATATGTATATTGTATAAAACACAATCAGAAGGGAGTGAAAACAGTGGTTACTGATTTGAACAAACACCAACCATGGAATGTTTCTCTAGCTGTAGACAGTGGGACTTATAGTCACCGATACGCCTTTTTAGTTTTCTGAAGAACAACAACGAAATTTGTGACATCACTTTCACTTAAAGGATTATGTTAAATGCTTGTTTCTGCTTTTAAAGGCCTCCGAGGAATTTGTTTTTCTTTGTTTCCAAGTACCTCATTAATATTAGATGTAAAGTAAGTTTGTTTTCAGGTTTTGGGAAGAAAAGAAATATTTTTTCTTTCTTTTTCAGAGACAGTGAAGTATTTTTATTTAATAAATCTTCCTTCACAATTTGCATGCATTTTTTTTTCTGAAAAACTTAACTGTATCATATCATGTCATTCTTTTCCATAACTGAACATTTTCAGTGAACTGTGTATTTGATACACACATCTTTTTTTCTTTTTTTTTTCTTAAATTAATGTTAGATAATACAGATATTGATCCGTGTATGCACAGAAATCCTTCTAAGTTCGTAGGGAGAGTCCCAGAAGGAATTGGGATAGGATGTGGAACTCTTGAGGAACAGAAAGTTTTTAACTACTACATCCTGGGCTCCCAAAATATTTAAATACTTCTGTGGATTTCCCTAGCTCACTGTGAATTTCAGTATGCTAGTGTTTGATGACATGATATTTAGGTTACATTAAGTAACAGTACCTATCTGTTATGACCCAAGAAAATTACTGAGAAGTACATTTGGCCGTACAGAGGTTCAATCCCTTCCCTGTTTCTGTGTTGTAGTGGGGAAGATACGTGTTGCATCCAGCCACCTCCCATTGAAATTGAGTTGTTCAGCATCTCCATGTATTTCATCATGCTACTAGGTGCCTATCTGCAGTGATAGGTATGTAAATGCCTTTAAACATTAGCTTTTTTGTATTTGCCTCTTCCTTTAAGTGTATGTGCTACTAATGTCTAAGGACTCCGATTTGCATATTGGGCAAAAAAATAAAATGAAGTAGTTGGAAAATATTTAGGATGCATATTAAGGAGAAGTATCTACATCCGTAAGCTGGAGTAGGGAAGGTTCTGATACCTCCTTCTTTAAAGATTTTCGAGAGTTCAAAAAATACCTGTCAGGGATGATATAAGTGTACTTAAACTTGCCTCAGAGAAATAGCATGGACTAGTCTCTCAGTCCTGTTCTGTAATTTTCATCATAAGGCATACTGAGCTTCAGAGGATGTTATATGTAAACAGCTGTAGGAGTAAAGTTCTATCCTTCAATTAGGTATCAGAAGCAATATTTAATGTTTAAATTTACATAAAAACTGCGAGCATAGTAGAACAAGCTGTCTTTGTGAAGAACTTTCTTTAGAGTAAATGAAAGTTCCAGTACAAGACAGTGTCTTACAGAGAATAACAAAATGAAACCAGATGTGTGATTTATTTATTTATTTGATAATTCCTGGTTTAGATGTGTAGCAATGGATATCTAAGCAACTTGCCTATTAAATTTCTTCCGTTTCTTCCAGACTGATTATTGCAAAACTCTAAAATACTAAAATGTTTCACTACTCGAAACAAAATTACCATTATTTCATGCAGGTTTTAATTAATCTGCCCACTGAGAAGGGAAAAAAAGAAGTATTCCCATTAAATATTCTCAGCTGATTTGAACAAGGTGTAGTAATTTTTCAACATTATTGTTGCAAAACTAAGTGGAATGTCAGTGCACAGATATATATTATTTGTAAAGATTATGCTTCATGCATTATAATCACTATATATGTGTGTGTTGGGGGGGTATGTGTGTGTATATAATTATAGTTCAAAATCTGGTAAGTTGCCTCTGGATTTTTTTCTTACAGGAGTATGCTCCTATCAGTAAATTCAAAGAGAAGGGTAGAAACACATTTATGATACTAGAAAATTAGACTTGTTCTTTAGTGTAGAATGGAGTTTTGTATTCAACATTTGAATTCAGCCCCTTCCTCATGCGTCACACCCACAATCAAACACACATTTCATTGTTTGACTTTAAAACTTTTACCTGCTCACAGCAGACTTTTTTTTTTCCTTCTTTTTTTTTAAGTGCTATCATTCCTCAGGGTAAAAGGTGGATAAATAGATAGTCTTCCTAGGCTGATAAATTGTCATTGCAATTTTGCAAGGCTGTTAAATATTTATATGTCTTATGTGGAGAAAGCTGATCATATCCTGCCATTGTTCCTTGTTCAAGTCTTCAGTTGTTTGACATTAAGACTTTTTAATTAAAATTTATACAGAGGTGTAGGGGCCAAAGTAAGCAAGCATCACTGATATACAATTAGACATAGCAATTTGA
Organism: Phasianus colchicus; assembly: GCF_987193195.1. Lineage (NCBI taxonomy): Eukaryota > Metazoa > Chordata > Aves > Galliformes > Phasianidae > Phasianus > Phasianus colchicus. The sequence continues at coordinate 13,812,681 of NC_143439.1, read as the reverse complement.
ACATTGGTACCAGATGTCTATGAAGATCAGAAAAGTTATTCTATTTGAAGCAAAGTGAAAGGCACCCAGTAAGACTTTATTACGTTATGCTATGAAAAAATCTGAAACAGTGAGTTAAATCCATTGCACTGACCCCTACAATCAGAGCTCAGATTCATCTTAAAGGTCTCCTTCACTTTTTTTTCTTCCTCTGATCTGCTGATCTGTCTTGATATGAAATGGATACATATACATGAACAAATACAGCCATTAAAATCCATTGCTGAAGCATCTGTGTTTTTGTAGATATCCTCATATGTAAGAAACGAGCAAGAACTAACGTGGACAGCTTTCTTGAATTGAAATTGTTTTTGAATTTGAATTTGTTAATAAAGATCATGATATTGTATGTTGGCTGAGACATCAGGAAAAATGAAATCTATGTGGGTGTAGTTCTCCAGAAGGCAAATGCTTCATTTAGGAAGCATCCTGTCAAAAATGTGTAAATGTGAGTGCTGGAAATCTTGCTGAGTCAAGATGAAACACACTGTGCCAAAACTTTCTTGTTCTCTGTGTCAGCACTGATTAAAATGTCCTCTGGATGGTTAACCATGGTAGTCATTCAGAAGATACCCAGAATGGCAAAAGAGATTCAGATAACATTACTATTCTTTCTAATGAGAGGTGAAGACAAGAAGTAGAATTTGTATTAAAATACTTATTTATATTATACAATAGGTAAAATTCAGTTAAGCCATGCGATTCGTGAAACAGTATGCTTCCAAATACATGCACTGCAATGATTAAAGTTCACCTCATCATCAGCTTAAAAGCATATTTTGGGCAACTCATCTATGAGTTGCACTAAGAGTGAAGAGTAATGTATTGTATGACAATGCCTTACAACAACACGATAAAGTGAATGTAACCAAACCAACCTTAAGTTTTAGAAGCCTTGGATTCAAACATTCAGGTTCCAAAACTGAACTGTATTTTGTATGCATCAGAGCCTAATTCCATTAAAGGCAGTGGTCCAAGCTGCAGTGATTTGAAGGGGAACAAAAGAAAGTTCCCCTTTCTTTATGCACATGCATTTTTGAGCAAGAGCAATTTGCAATAAAAATATTTGACACCAAAAGATGAGAAACTTTACTAGCTCTGTTTTTAATGAGCTGTGAAATCAAGTTCAGAAATTTGGATGTGGCTATATGTCAGTTTAAAATGGACAAGTTTTGAGTGAACGCAAAGCTGAATGACATCTCTGTAGAGATTTTCTTAGAAGACCATAACAGAAATGCAGTCCTGAAAACATATATTAATGTTTTTACAAATGGGAAGATAATCAAAAATTCACTGGAGAAGAGTGGTGGTTAAAAGTGTGAACAAAGCCAGCAAAGAAATACCAGCCCCAATGATGACTATTTAACATTTTGCTTTGGAAGGTAACAAATGTCCTAATGACCTTATCTCTTTTCAGATTTACTCTGAAAGATGTTTCCTATCACATTTTCTGGTCTAAGTTTTACTTGGGATATAGAAGCAGGGTGTATATAGAAGGATCTCCATGTGTGTGGATGTTTGCTGAGAATAAAATAGAAAAAAAAGACCTAAATGAAGCCTGATGTCAAAACTACATAGTAATTCCATCTCCAACATTACAGCTTTTCTAGATGGATTTCAGAATAATTTAGAGCAAGAACTTTATGGGATGCTGGCAGGAGAGCAGTGGTGTGGGACTGTTCAGCCATCAAGAAGAAAGAGAGTACTCTGCTTTTCCTAGTCTTACAGATGACATTAATTGGTATTTAAGTAGTGCTCTGCTCAGGAACATAAATATCACAAAAAAAGAAAGATTTCACCATGAGAGCAATACATTTGTTATGGCTTTATGCTATCTACAAAAAAAAAAAAAAAAAAAAAAGATGAATGCAAGGAAACATTAGTCTGCTCAAACCCCCAAAGATGAGACTAAATGATGCCCTTGGAGCTCATGGCCATTCACTTTTTGTTACAGGCTTGGCTTGATTTATATTCTGACTAGCAACAAAGAAAGAAGACAGAGAGTGAGTGCTGGAAGTAAAAGCCAGTTAATTAATGCAATCTAGGGAGAAAATGCAGTATACCTTGAATTGAAATCATTAAACCTCACTGAGCTTCTGGAAAAAAACAAAACAAAACAAAATAAAAAAAACCCCACAACAATAAAAAGAAACAAATCATCTCCTTGATGATTAGATGATCTTAGAGGTCTTTTCTAACCTTTATGATTCTATGATGCTATGCCCTGTACACGTTTAAATAAGATCAGTCACAGCTGAATTGAAAAACAGTGGCTGGTGACATATCATAGTCTTTCTTACGCTATGGGGGGGGCAGCAGGGGCCAGTCCTCAGCACTAGCAGCTCCTGGGAGACAGGAATGAAGCTCAGAGTAGGAGTCAGGATCAGGTCTAGTGAGGGGAAGTGGGGTCAGAGATACCATATAGAAACTTAAATTAAGCTTGCTGGGTTTAAATTTGCTAACTGAGTTGTCATCATCAGTTCCTGTTTTAGTTTGAGGTTTTTTTCATTTTACTTAGAAAATCTGATCCAAGAAGTAAGAGTAACGCAGAAACAATTCCAGGCCAAAGCAGGAAGTTTACCTATTCTTTTTTATATAATTCATTTTCAGACCTACAATGTTCAGTGATAAAGGCATGAAAACTAGTAACAAAAAATATTGGAAGCCTGCACGGTGTTTTACTGGACTGGGGAAATTTCTTTCCTGTTTCTGTTCTATCTGGAGTAAACTGTAAGCCGCCATTTGCAGTTGTTGTTGTTAGTTTTTCAATTCTTTATTTGCACAGTGAAATCTAAAACTCCATTGAACATGCTGCTAATATTCACAGATCTAAAGATTCAGGAAAAACAAAAACAGAAATCGTCTTATTTTTCTCATCCAAAAGAGAACCTTTTATAGTGCAAAATCTATGAGTAGCTGGAAATTGAAAAAACATTCATTTCAAAGTCAGATTTCTATTGACTGCTGTTCTGTGTGCTTTATATCCTTTATTGGTAAGCAAAATGTACTCCAGTGTTACAGCAGATGCCTGTATTACTATCCTTATTTTACTGAAACATAACAGAAATTTCATAATGCTGTTTATTGTAGAGGTGGGAATAGAATCTAGTTCCTAAATCAAAATAATAAGAAAACCAACCAACAACAGTGATTATAATATAAAATAATGTAAGCCCACATGGGTGCTACAATATCAGGATCTCCCCACATGCAGGTTAATGAGCTAACTAGCAGTCTAGAGAGCAATATGTAATTTGGTGCCCTTGGTCTCTCTGTCAAAAGAATATATAATTATTCTTTGTAAAATGGGACAGCTTCAAAGAAAGCAATGAAGAGCTCTTCATCTTTCCACTCAGAACCTAAATCCTTCTGGATTTGATGATTAGAAAGGGCTGGGAAAAGAAAATTGGGTCTAGATCCCATCATATAAAAGAAGCATTTGTCCTCAGGGGCCAAAATTATGGGCAAATATTATGATCAGTATGGTATAAAAAGGGCCTCCTACAGTACTTCTTTCTCTGGCAGTGTTCTGTTCAATACGTGCCTTCTCAGAACACTTAAAAATAGGATCCTTCAGAAAACCCAAGGTGTTAAAGGCTGGGTACAAAAGATTTCCAGAGCAGGTGGTATGACGAGAGTATTTTTTCAGGACTTGAGAAATCTTTATTCAGTTCTCCCTTTCTCAGATAATCCAACTTAGAGCCATTTCTAAAATTAGAGTGTTGTCTCCTATTTTGCTTTTTCATTTTACAAAAACAATTAAACATTTATTACTGCAGGAATTATGTACATGTGCTACCTTATACAGATTACCACTCACTAAATGCAGACTCATTTGCCTGCTCCCCAGTGAATAATATTTTATACAAAGTTTTTGCTCAATAGATATTTGTAGTTTGGTGTACAAAATGATACTAGGCATATTATGGAACCATTAGAGAGCTTGCTTTCTTGCCAGAGGGAGAGAGCAAGAGAGCAAACCGCATCTGAACATGTTAGTCATATAAACGAATGTTTTATTGGAAAACACTCAGACATAATGGTGGTAAGGGCAGTCTAAAAATCTGATACTAACAGAAAGCATTACTGGGAAGGACTTACCTGGCACTTACCTGGCAGATGTTAAAAAGATCAGAGGTTTTGGACAATTGGCTAAGTTCCCAGAAAGGAAATCTTTCTTAAGTCATCCCCTTGAGGACAACAGAATTACTGTACCAGTTAGGTTGGGAGAAGTCACTTCTTTGCTGTTTTCCTGGCTGAAGTATCTGCACACTAGCATGATAGGTTGGAAAGACAAAACAAAAACAAAACAGTAAGAATGGGACTTTTGGAATTGCTGGTTTAAAAAGAGGATTTACTCAGCCCTCTAACTCCCTTGAACTATTTTGATGGCCTCAGATATCCTAAGGCTGTGTCTGGACCTGATTTCCCTGGCTGAGCCTGATCTGACCTCTACCAAGGGGCAAGGTCCCAGCCTCAGCTCCTCTGCACCCAGACAGCAGCCAACGCTCCCAGTTTTCCTGCCTGATTGCAGGACCAGCATTGGCAATGCCTTCACCAGTACGTGTTCATTCAGTTTTTTCCTACAGACTGTACTGATGCCAGGCACAACATGCCTTTGTTGTAAGAGATATTCCAGAGAGTGCGGAAAAAGGAATATTTCACTTTGAGATGAAGTTTTGATAGGTTTTTTTTTTTTTTTTTTCCTTATTGCTATGGTACTGTAAAATAATAGAGTATTTAGACTGCAGAAAATAGCTGTTTCAAATAAAGAACATTTCCTACGCATTTGTTGTCACTAATATTTCCCAAGGCCCTTCTTCTGTCTTCTTGGTCTTGGTTTGCTCTTGCAAAGAAAAAATTTGTATCTACAAAAGTTCTGCCTCTCCTTTTCCCCAGTTTACTTTCCATTCCAAGATGCTTAAATTGGTCTGAGAGTATCATGAGCAAGCAAAGGTGATTGATCAGCCTTTGCTCATAGGAGAGAAATGAATATAAATTTATTTGAAGAATTTTCTATTCATTGGTGTGAAGCTAAAATCCTCCTGCAATACTTTTGTTTAAAAAGTTTAATCTAAATATTTAAATCCAAATTAAAATAGTTTAATCTAAATAATCAATAAGAATAAAGGTAGGTTTGTAGTCTAGTGTGTACTAGCGTGATTCCTTCTACAACAAGTGAATATCTTGCTCTGTCATCTATCATAAAGGTACACTGGCCCATTAATCAAAATACCAAACAACTATTTAGAACTACATTTTTATAACTGAGTAACTATACATAAAGAATCCATGAGTGCAAATGTTTAAAAAGTGTGATACTGGTCCCTCTAAAAGCTAAGTTACAGAATACATGAGATGATATTAAAGTGTATCTGAATTAACCTGTTTGTACTACTGAAGCATATTGGTCCATCACTTTTTTGGCAGCCACTCAGTGCTTTTAGACTGTTGCTAGAACTGAAAACCTATCCCTACTCCCATTCTATTTCCAGGATTGGTGTTCCTCTTGGGTCTTTGAAGAAGGAGGAAAGGTATGACAGAGACTGTTATTTCTCCCTGCTGGTGAGAACACCTCTTTGGATTGATTTTGTATTTTAACACCCTACTCTATTCCCCCTGCAATTTATCTCAACATATAGAAGCAAAATTGGGAGAAAATAGCCAAAAATCTCAGAAGGCTTTGAACTCTTAAACAATATGGAAGATCACAAGAAGCTCATTCAAGTTAGAAGAATCTGCTCGTCACCTTGAATTATATCAGCACCATCCTTCTCTTTATTCCCCTTAGAGTGTGTGGAGTCAAAGGCAAAATGGTATAACAAATGACACTCTGTGGCCTGCTGATTTCTGGCTGCCATTTGTATGTTAAATCACCAGCAGCTGTCATGATCAAAAGGAGAAAGTAAGTCAGAGTTGGAGGGGAAAAACACACTCACACACACACAAATGAGGGCTTCATTCCTTAGGGGAGGAAAGTAATATGAAGTGCAGATGGAGTGCTATAGACAATACAGGTGATGAATGAGTAACTCACAATGTTGTAAAAAGAAAGTGGGGTAAGTGCTTTATAAGCGTCATTTACATGTCTCAGTACTTGTGACCAAATTTGTATTGTGCTTTGCCTCTCAAAATGTGAATGGAAAATGCCTTTAAATGTCAAGCATTTTTATTAGGGTTGTTTATGTGCACTTATGCTGTACAATAGTTAATAAAAGCAGCAAAGGTTTGGAGCCTCGTAAGGTTACAGCTAGTTGTCGTATTCTTGCTGTTGTGCCATCTGCTTCTTAGCACAATTAATTTACCTAACTTGGACATCACCAAGAAGCCACTTTTGGGTTATCTCTCTTTGGACAAGCTGGGGAGCCCTAGAGAGCAGACTATTGCTGCTGAAGCACCATCTGGTCCTTACCCTGGCTGAGGAGAGGTTCCTACACAACTTGAGACAAAAGGGAATTTGTTGCTTTTATGCCTAAAAAGCCTTATTTTATGAATTTTTGAGCATCCAGAGCTCCTGTTTGGGTCAAAGGGTGCTGGATATTTACACTCAGTATTTTTCAAAAGTAAGTTAGTACATCAAAAAACAGTCTGACTTCCTTTCTCTCATAATTATGTATGCAGTTTTTCCATCAACTGTATTTCAGTGTTAAGTATTCTTTGTTCAACAAACACAGAATACACTTACAGATGTCTGCTGGGAAGGTATAGTGAATCTTTCTTCCTCCTTTAGATGCATAATTATGCAATCCATGCTGAGCACTGTTTTGCAGGTAGAAAGTTATGCATGAAACAGTGTTGAATTCCTCATTTGTAGATTGGATACCTTTCAACTGATTGCATCTCACCTGCTACAGCTGTTAGCACTTCACTAGAAAGTGTCTTTCCACGATGGCCTGTCACTCTTCAAGAGGCATCCTCCCTGCTTGTTCATGGTCTCTGCACAGCATTGCTTTCTCTTTGTTAGATGGATCACTTCTCCAGAATTCACAACCTTTAATAAACACATCATCAACAAAATGCTTTCATCTATTCTTTAGATTTTATAACATCTCTAGAAACTATTTTTCTCCTTTTGCATGTTTTGCATAAACTTGTCAGCAAATCTATTTGCATCATTTTCAAGGAACTAATTTTTTTTTTTTTTTTTTTTTTTCAAATCTTTGTTCTTCCCCCAGCTCAGTATCTATTCATCAGGTGACTTGCAATATTTGGCACAGTTTTTTAACCACTCACCATGACAATTGAATTGATCATATCTCAGCTCAGGGCTTAGATATGCCACTGGTATTAGCATAAGAGAGCATCTGAATTTTTATGACAAATATCTATAGCAGAGTTTTAAGTTCAGTCTGTGTTATGCATTGACATCTGATTGTGTAAATTCTCTGCTAAAATACACTATTTCTCAACATAGTCACCATCATTAGCTATGCATTTTCACAAGTGATGAACAGGAGCCTGCATGCCACGTTCATATTGCTGTAGCAAAAAGCTTGTATTTCACACTGCTATCATCACTGCTGAAATTCACTTCCCACTGCCTCTCTGTGCTCACATCCATTGTTTGGTCAGCAAGTGTTGATGAATGTCAATGAGTGCAATTTTTTATTGCTTGAAGGAATTCAATTCCACACCTTCGTTTCATAAGTGCTTCCACATGTGTGATATGATGCCATTTTTGTCCGACTGTCCCTCTGCTGCCATCTGTCACATGACAACAAAATACAATGGAATGTTGGTGAGAAGGTTCAAACTACTGCCACGTCACCAGCATCCACCCCTGACATCATGGGCCAACATAATAAAATAGGATCATATTTGATCTATTAATGGGCAAAATATATGTAGTATATGAATTCAAGGACAAAATACTCTTTCCTGCTCATACTTGGTTTTGGACATTAGATTTTTATTTGTCTATCAATAAAGGTAAAACAATAGCACATAGGATTCGTATTCATAGGTGGAGCACTTGTACAAGTGAAAGTGTGTTTAAAATCCATTTGGATGTGGTGCTCAGGGACATGATTTAGTGGAGGGTTGTTAGAGTTAGGTTAGTATGGTTAGATTGTGGTTGGACTTGATGATCTTTAAGGTCTTTTTCAACCTGAGCAATTCCATGATTCTATGATTCTAATTATTAGAGTCCAAGGCAGAGCTTAGAGATACAAACAGAGGATCACAAGGGAAAACATCCAACAATGAGAAGTGGGAACCTGATCTACACAGTACTGAAATTTGGTGGTGGTACAAATCAAATGCATTCAGGAAAGATGGCCAGCTGGCAAAGCATGAGTAGGGATGCAAAAAGTTGAAGATTAGAGTTTTTCTCAGAAAAATATAAGCCCAGAATTTCAGTCAAAGATTCAGAGGTCTACCTGGAGACTCACAGCCTTGAGAAGTAATGAAGACAAAACCCTGAATTTAAGGTGTAGCAGGCCTTTCTGAAGATCTCAGGTTTGTGTTGTGGTTGCATATTATAGCCCATATCCATCCCATGCAAATTTAGGTGCTGCCGTAAGGTGATTACATTGGGATATAGCAGTAAGGTGCTAAATAACTCAGGGAAAGAGATTATCAGGGAGAACTGAAACTGACGCAGCACTGAAACAACTCCTGGATCTGCTTACCTGGCCAAGAGGGAGCTGATGACAGCTGTGCTCCAAATTTTCATGCTTCACTTAAGTGCCAGAAATTCGACAAAATAAACTCAAGCCTAGGAGCTCTGTCTTCGTAAGTTCCAAGATATAGAGTCCTCTGTACAGGCTGTGCATGAATCAGAGAAAGCTGCATTTTTAAAACCTTGAACTGTGTCCATATGTTGCATTTGGGTGCCGGTGCCATGATCAGAGCCTTCACTTGGGAAGCAGCATGCACTTGGTCTGCCCTCATCTGTGGATGGCCTTTTGGGGGCTGCCTTCACATCACTGCTGTGCATGCAGGACACAGAGCGGTGACTGCACACTGGCCCATTTTGGAGAATAGGGAAGTACATTTAACCTATCTTTTCTCTTGGGACCCAGAACCCAACAGAGGTCTCAGATCCTAATTAGGCAGCCAATAGTACTTGAAACTGTAACCTGATGTGTGGCTAGTAATGAAGCTGGAGCTTTCTTACTGGTACAAAAATATATCTTGTTTTTAAATACATTTTAATTGCTGGTTACCATTATTTTAAAATAGTAGAAAGCAGCTGAAGTTTTAAATCAACAATACATACTCAAATAGCACTGCAGTTCATTATTAGCTTGGAAGAAAACAGAGCAACGATTATTTCCCTAATTGTCCTTAAAGTCATTATTACATATGCAAGTACAATTTGGTACTCTCCAGAGTCTTTCCCTCATTACACTGTGTGATTCACTAAATTACACGATTGTGATTAGTGCGGCAATCGGTGTCCAAGTGGTATCAGGCAACTACTGGGCTCCTTTTGCGGAGGTCAATTTAATTACATTGTGCATGACAGAAACCAGGCCAACTGAGTATTGCCTTTGCCACCAGCAATTGACACCTGAGTGTTAATGAGGTGGTAATTAAGAGTTGGCACAGACAGGCACATCTTAGTGTTTGGGACTGGGATTACCATATGCTTCAGTGCTTCTCTGCTAAAAGCCTGAAGTTATTCATTTTCTAAAATATACTGGATTTTAAAATAAAGGCAAATTATTACTTTTCCAAATAACAAGCAAGAAAACACTCCTAATCAGGACTGAGGGTTATCTCTCGTGAACTTCTGAGAAACCCTGTCTTTCTAATTGCAATCTTTTCACCAGCATTTTATTTTTTGTAATACATGTTCTCACACTAGAATTGCCTATAATCAAGATGTTTTAAAGTTTGTTTAAAAATGAAAACTTACTGTTATGAATTTTACTGTAGATTTTCCTAGGAAATGCAATCAGAACTAAACCATACTGAAAGTTTTCTTATAATTTAGAAAGCAGTACAACATCGTTCTCATAGAAGAGAATAAAGATGAAAAACAATAACACTAACAAACAGGTATTTTACTAATAAAAGGCTCCAGAGACAGAGACGGTAGCTGTACATTTCCTGCTTTTGTTGATTTACCTGAACTGTTCCAATACCTTTGAGAGTCCAAACTCCTGTCACCTTCCATTACTAAAATGAAACGTTCCATAATATAAGTGCATAGAAAAAAATCATATATCTGTAATTCTAAACATCCTGGATGCAAACTTTCTGATTATTGATCCTATTAATGAGATTGGTTTTAAATCTTCTGGGAGGTTTTTCTCAGCCAATCAGTGACTACTAGTGTTTCAAGCTTGTCTTAGAAAAACAGGAAGGAGTGGGGTTTTCTGCAGTATGTCACCTACAGTGGGTGACAGGGGTGACTGCTTTTGCAGAAGTTATTGTGAGAAAGAACAGCAGCTCACCTGCAGTGGCTTTCTCAGTACCTTTATGCTGCTCCAAAAACAACCTGTAGATTTATGATGGAAAAAGGAGAAACTGAGGAAGAATACTAAGCTTAAGGGGAACTGAAAAGGGAATGGCCTAGAGAGTGTGATGGCAGGTCAGTGGAGAAGAGTGGAAAATTAGAGAAGCCTGGAAAATTAGAAAGAAAGAGAAGAAAAAGTTGTATGGTAGAGAAACCATAAGTTCTTTACTATGAGAGTGGTGAGGTGCTGGAACAGGCTGCCCAGAGAGATTGTGGATGGCCTGTCCCTGGAGGTGTTCAAGGCCAGGTTGGATGGGACAGCCTGGTCTAGTATTAAATGTGGAGGTTGGCGGCCCTGAATGTGGCAGAGAGGTTGGAAATTCATGATCCTTGAGATTCCTTCCAACCTGGGCCATGCTGTGATTCTGTGTGAAACCACCTCTAAACTAAAATCTCAGAAAAGCAGTATTACAGATAATCATTATTAAGCTGCAAATATTCCAATTCAAACTGATAACGTTCCTTAAATCTGGTTACTATGTGCAACATCAGACGTATTTTAAGCCACATAAGTAAAGCAAGCAAGGTAAACTAAAAACATTCTAATGATTTTTAAGCGTTTTAAGGAGTTTGATGTGGTTAACCCTTCATGTTCAGTAAGTCTAAAGAATATTATGACTCACCTGATTTCAGTAGCATATACAACATTTGTGGCTATAATTCCCATATATCACCTTTTGCCATATAAAAGGGCAGCATGATACAATCAAAGCAAAACCATTTTATACAATTCATTTTCAAAGTATAGTTTTTAGAGAAGGCCTCTTGATGGATTTGCCCATTTAAAAGGCCTCTTCTTTATCTTTCACGACATCTTTAGCCAGTGAAGTTGCTTCAGAATGCTCCTTCCTCGAGAGCTGGCAGCAGCCTATGGGTAGGACGGTGGGGAAGATCTCAATCCCTTCAAAGCTCACTTAAACAACTGGGCCTTGCAACATGCCTTAAGGTCAATAAGGCGCAGGGCAGCACAGGAGGGGAGAGTGAGCTTTGAAGCGATGGTCCCCTTGTAACAGTTACATTATTTTATAGAGGAAGACTGACTCAGTACAGTGGCTTAGACAATTTTCCAGTGGCTTTACAAATCCACAGACTGTTCACATCAGATGAAAAATGTATTAACTTTACTGAATCTTAGTTGTGGGATTTACTTCTAATTTTCTTCTTTTGAGGAGTCTGCTTTTTTTCCGCTGAACCCTCTGTAGGACATATAGCCTTTTATATGCAGATTGCTATAATTATGCTTTGAAATAGCTTTGAATTCCCAGTGGCTTAAACTGAGAACATGAAAGGGCAAATGTTACGCTGAGCTGAAGGATATGAAAGTGGTACGTACATCAATCTAAAATGAGATATAGGGACGAACAGCTCTTTACACAGGGATGCCCGCTCTTGACAGGTTATTGAAGGATCTCTGCAGCCACAGAGGCTGTCTTGGGCAGAACGAAAATGATGCCTGGGGAGAGCTTATCAGCTTACATTTAATACCGAAAGGTGAGTCAGTGCTACATGAGGCAGAAGGAGCAGGCCACCACAGAAGCTGTCATCCTCTCTGCTGGGCCAGCACTGCCTCCTGGCTCCAGAAGAGAAAAATGGAAACATATTTGTATTGCAATGAAAGTATAAACAGTGAGAACCCCCTGGGGTGTATCGGTTCCCACTGTGGCTGGAGTGGCCTGGGATAAGAAATGAAGGCCCAGGTGCAGACACCCCAGTGGGCTTCTGATTTGGGAAGAAGAGGCGGAAGCCACAGAGCAGCCCTTGCTACCATGCCAGGTGAGCTGGGGTCTGTGGAAGCAGCTCCCATCTCCTCTCCTTGCAGGGGCTCTGTGGGGCTGACAGACCATCATTGTGGCTGAGCTGCTGCTGCACCCCTGTCCTGCCTGCCCTCTTCATCACCACTTCACCTCTGAGAAAGCCCACAACAGAGTGTTGACGTATTTTTTACTTTATCTTTGATTGATCTATGCAAGTCCAGGCTTGCATTTGCTGCGTATCACAGTGCTCTTCCCCATGTTTCTCCTTCTCTGGAGACATTTAAAACCCACCTGGACTCCTACCTGTGCAGTCTGCAGGAGGGAGCCTGCTTTACAGGGGGGGTTGCACTTGATCTCTAGAGGTCCCTTCCAACCCCTGCAGTTCTACAGTGATTCTATGTGCCAGGGCAAGAAGAACAGGAAAGCTAAACACAACTATTTTAAGTGCTGCTGTTGTACCAGCATAAAAAATTACGTTGCAAAAGTTGCTACTGATCTGCGTTTGAAAAGCTGTACATGCTTTTTTTTTTTTTTTTTTTTTTTCCTGAGAATGAAAATGCATCAGTTCCTTTCACAGGTAAAGTGTTTTCTTGTGTCTGTTTTAATGCAGCAAGCTAAATTATGTGGACATATATTCCACTTTTGTTTAAAAGGCACTATCTACAGAATTGTTAAGGGTTTTGTTGTTGTGTTTTGTTTTTTTTTTTAATTCACATAGGAAGATTTGCATTCACACCCTCAAAAACATTGTACACTTCCTAAAATTCATTTGTTGCATGGTACAGCAGGAGGAAGTCCGGGATTCCTTTTGAAGTCTTGAAGGTCTACAGGCTCCGCCTGCAGCCAGGCGGACAAAGCGAGGCCACGAGGAAGCTTCTGGAAAGGAAGACGGGCACTATAAGAAGTGCCATCAGCCAGCCAGGCTTGGGTGAGGAGGGGATGGCTGTTGGGGGAGCGGACTGCGCTGGGAGCGTTTGCGGTGCTGCTGTGTAAAAAGGTAAAAATACGTGAGAGGCAATTAAATCAAGGAAGGGAGGGGGCTGGAAGGCTGTTGTGAGGCTTGGTTCTGTGCGTGGTGTGGTAGCGAGCTAACTGCGGGGCTCTGGAGCTGGTGGTGGCGTGGGTGCATCTGTGCTCGGGGTGAGAGGCAGGCTGCGGCTTGGGGCTGTGCAGCGATGGGCTGAGCACGTGTCCTCAGCTCACCGGCCTTTGTGGCTTTGTTCAGAGGCAATGAAAATAAGCTAGAAGCAAAACAAGCAAACAAAAAAACAAAATAAGAATTTTGGGTTGTTTGATATCACCTGGGCTGCATCAGTCAGGCTGGCTTCGTGTGTTAGAGTAAGGTGTGAGGGATTCAGTTGGTAACTGTGAGTCTGAATGTGCTAACGTGCTGTAAAAACCTTCAGTAAAACCCTGTCCTGAGATAGGATTAAAAAACAAAACAAACAAACCACAAAAAAAACCACGAGGAAAGGGTGAGATAGTGTAATCAATGGTTGGGGGATAGGTTTGGAGTCCTGTAGGATGCTATTTCTGATTGTTACTCTAGATGCATTTCCCTTCAAGGCTGTAACGGGAGTTGGACCTCAGTGTTTTGTTTTTTTTTTTTTTTTTTGAGGGGGGGGCCTTAATCAGCAGAAACCAACCTCTGTGTTCATCTTATTGATGTTGCTCTAAAAATAGAGGCATAATAAATAATGAAATAGAGCTGAGTGAAAAATAACTGCTTTGGAGGTAGTAATTTCTGAATCTTGTAATTATTTATGTATATTGATGAAAGCCTGCTTTTTGTTTGTTTCTTTTGACTAAGCGTGGAATGAAATCTAAGAATGTCAGAATCTTTCTCTGTAGTGGTCAAGTGGTTACACACGAGCTCAAAAAGTAGCCCTCCTGCCCTCTTCACTTTCATTCTGCCTCCATTTAAAAGTCTGTCTTGATTGAGCCAGCTAGCTTGAAAACTAATGGATCAGCTAGTTGAAAACCTTATTTCTCTTTTGGTACTTGAAAATGGATTATATTCAGAAGCTATAAAGGATAAAAGAGAAAACTTCATGTGCATTAAGATTTTGTAATGTAATGGCTAGATGCAGTTACTGAGTTTTTTTTGTTTGTTTGTTTGATATGGCTTAGAGCTTGAGCACGAAATTGTAGTTAGAGATGCTTGAGAGAGGTTTAAATACTTCACGGATATTCAGAGTGCTACTCTTAGATGGATATGTTATGTAGAGCAGTTCCTCAAGTTTTTTTTTTTTTTTTTCGATTGTTCACCTCTGCTAGTAAAAAACACCTTTGAGTATGCACTTCCAATGTTTTGATTTCTGTTTATAAATTAAATACATGTCCTACATACTCATATTATGTATGTTACAAAACGTACAAAAATAGAAACTAAAAGAGATAATGATGAAATAAACAGTATTTAAAAGTATTTTTATGCATTAATGATGTAGAATGTTTTTTTTTCCTGTGCTTCTGTGAATTGATTTGCTGTATGGGAACTGTTGAGTCACAGCCTGAATCACTGATTGATCACCTGGGGAAAGGACTGGGTCAGCCCTGGGAGCACAGGTGAAGGCAATTCAGCTGTGTGATCAGAGAGAGTGGAGCCTGGCTGCGCCTCTAATAGATCTCATTTAAGGGCTGTCTGTCACTGGGGAAGGATCTCTGGTTGGAGATTCCTCCTTTGTGGAGTCCTTTTTGCGAGCCCAGATCTTTAGAGATAGGTGCACGTGTTTACTTTCCTGTGAAATACCTATTTGTGTCGATCCCTTTGTTGTTACATTTTTGTAACACTTCAGCTGTGCTAATCTTTCTCATTGTAACACTTGCACACTCCATGGGCTCACAGCCTGCTTTGGAGGCCACTGATTTAGCTCATTTTGAAAGCTGGTCAACTAAAAACCAGCTTAGAGATGTTGGTTTTTTTAAAAACAAAAACAAAAAAAAACAAAAAACAAAAAACAAAAAAAACAAAAAAAAAAACCAAAAAAACCCCAGTAATTAATGTTGTTTAAAGCAAACGTTTTTACTACTGTAGAATTCATTGTCCTGTTCCTATCATCCTCTTTTCCTTCTCCCTTTCTCTGCATTCAGATTCTTCCTTAGGTTATCAGCTTCATGAGGTCACGTATCCTAATTCAAATGCACTGGCTGTGAGCACTGCATTTGGATCGGCTGTGGAAATACATAATGTACTTAGTTATACCCTTTGCTGATAGTCTTTGCAGCGATTGTATCTTGCAACTTCTTTAAGAGTTGAAGTTTTGCGAAGGCTAGGGAAGTTTTAATGAAGTTCTTAGATTGCTGAGAACCTGAATATTTTAAAGCTTTTGATGGGATCTGGAGATCAAGACCTCGTAATTTCTGGGAAATGGGAGTCAAGTTTGTATTGAAGCTCATGTGTATGTTCCACTTATTATTTTATTTTATGCTGTAACTGGTTTCTCAGCTGAAAGCTTTTCTTCTGCAGTGAAAAAAGTGATGAGAATGCCACTATGAACAATTCATTTTCTTCTTTGTAATGGACAAATTTCAGGCAGTGGGAAGCGAGAGAGAACTTAATGAGAAGTCTGATTTAGCTGATAAGATCTTCTGTCTTAGAAATTACTTGGTGTAGACAACGGGGTTGTCTCTTGCTTTTCAGTGGAGGAAATTATTTAAAAAAGAGAAGTTGTGCTTAGTCTACCACTTCAAAAATTACATGAAGCTCCTCAAGGAAATGAGGAAAAGCAGGACGTGTATTCTCATTCTGAAATCAAATCCTTGCTTTCAACAGGCAGATATGCAGTAACTTCACACGCTATCGCATGAAGAGGCCACGTTTATCATTGTTTATTAAGAATAATGCTGTTTTTATCAGCTCACTGGTTCTGTAACATCACAGAAAAAAATTATCCAGTGTCAAACTTGAAATGGCTTTTTTTAATGCAGCATATTGTGAAGGTTTTTGGATGAGAGAGGTGCAAGTGCCTCCAGCAGGAAATTCTGTCCTGTCTTCTGTTGCTTCAGTTAAATTTTCAGCAGAATTTTTAGATAGTCTATAGATTCTTGTAGAAAAATGAGTGCACTGAATGCAAGGCCAATCCCATTTGTTGATGAGAAATGCTGCCTGAAAACAGGGTGCCAGCATCTACCTGAATCTCATTTCTGAGCTGGTGATAAAACTTATATTTATTTACTGTATTGGATACCTGGAAGACAAAGTTCAGAGTTAGGCAATTATCATACAAACTGACATCAAGTGTACAGATAAGTGCGTTTGAAAGTATAGTAGGATAAATATTCAAGAATGTGTTAAGTGAGTGTTCAGAGTTTAGAGTAGTGCACTAATAAGGGTGGTATGAGAAGTGTTGTGTTGATCAGGCAAGCTGAATGGTGAATGCCACATTAAGTTGCCTCTGGAAGGGGAGGATGATCTGTTTACAGTGTCCTGGCTGCTGCTGTGCTCTTTACTATGTCATACTTTCTCTAGAAGGGGAAGAGGGGGGAAGGTGCTGCTTTCCTAGCATACTCAGTCTGAGGGAGGTTGTGGTCAGCTAGTGAGATGAGCTGCAAATGGAGATTCTGCTTTCAACAGTTCAGGGGACTGCTGGCCAAGCCAGACTTCAGGAGTGATGAAAGACTTGGCACAGACCCGAGGGAGGATTGTCTGATGTTTGCTTAACTTGGGGAAGTGCTGAAAGCTGCTGGACTGGTAACTGGGACTGCAAGGGACCCCTTTCCTTGTTTCAGAGATGTGAGTAGTGGGAGGGAGACATTCTGCCTCAGCAGATTCTTTAATCTGATCATCCACTAGATTTAAGATTTTTCCGCTTAGGTGCATCTTGCAAAATGATGTCTGAAAGCATTTTAATAAAGCACAGTTAGAGTCTGTAAGCCTGTTCTCTTTGAGGAAAAAACATAAAAAGATTAGGCAGTCACCCCTTCAAGCCTTGTTGAGCTGAACTCTCAGTGTGGTTCTGGACTTTGTTTCAACTTGAACTCTTTCAGTTAAAGTAGTAATAGAGAAGAAATTTGAATGAAGGAGAAAAAAGGCAGGAGATGATTTCTTGGAATAATAACTGTCAGCTTTTCAAAGTTGCAAATGCTTGACCGTTTAGTTCTTAGCACTGGGTTTTTTGTGTGTTGTCTTCTGATGCATAAGAATCTTTTCAGTTAAGAAAGATGGTATCGGGAAAGACGAATCTATAGTCAATTTAATTTGTAGAGTGTAAGGTTTGTGAACTTGTCTGATCACAGTAACCTCACTCAATTTGAAAGAAATTGGTCACTGTTGTTGCATACAGCAGAACTACTGCTTAGAAGTCTACTCTTGTGGCAAGTCCTTTAATCGTGTTACGGTGAAAGTAATTTTTCCTTGTACTATTTTTTGCCTTACATACACACACCTTCCCTACTGTATTTGTGAGTACAGATATATTTAAGTAGGGATGCCTTCGGAAGATTCAAGAAGTGAATTAATGATTACACCTCTTATCATGATCTTGAAGGTGTTTTCTGACCTAGATGATTCTATTTTATTTAAAATAGGTTGTTCAGTGGTTGTCAGACCACATCTCAAATGTTTCTAAGATTTAAGATGCTAACGTGTAGTGCATGCTGTATTGTTCAGCCCTTGAGCTTCTGTTTCTTGCAGATGCTGTAGAAGAAATGAGGAAATGAGGGGAAAAAAAATTTTGAAAACAGAAATGGGACTTCATAATTTTGCTATTATTAGCCTGAATTATGTAGATAGAAGAAACAGATGTGCAAACTTGCAAATCATGCTCCTATCCCTTTTGACCCTCTTACTGTTCTTTTACAACAATAAGCTTATATCTAAATCTGAGGTCTTGACTCCCTCCCATTAAATCCATTTAATCTCTCTTACCCTCTTGTGCTTTTGGTAAAGCATGACAAAGCATCCTTCCTTTTTCTTCGTATCCAAAGGAGTGATTATCTTTGATATGGGAAGTTGTGTGTGATGAGAAGGGTGAGTCAGAAGGCAGCTCCATGCATTCATTGAGCCACAAACCTTTCTCTCCCTGTTGATTTTTTTCCTTCCCCCTCCTCCCTTGGCATGACACTATGCAGGTTAAGAAGATACCCTCTGCAGTTTGCTCAGAAACATATGGGATTGTCAAATGCCCATGACATGCTTAGTTTTAACTTTTTGCGAATGAGGAAGTATTAGTTCTGTTGATTTAAGCATCTCACTAGTTGAGCTGTGGTATTTAGTGATTCAGATCCTGGAACAAGACCTGTGAAAGAATATACGTGCATTTGTGTGCAAGTGAGAGTATCATGATTTTTCATTTGTAACTCTTCCCTGAGGGAGCCAGACTAAAGTGCTGCAATAGGAAATCAGGGGATGCCTTAACTGTATAGTTCTTAGAAGACTAGAAACTACAGCTGTTTGGATCGGACCACTCCTCTTTGTTTAACCTCAATTCTCAGGAATCATTGAACCGGTGTATACTTGACATCCAGGAAAGATGGATTTACCTGAATCTGTTCTGTCAGTATCCAGGACAAGTGGACTTGTCTTGTACTCTGCAGTTGCTGGGAATTAAGTCATATCTTGCCCTGATCTTGAGCCTTGCACTCATCCGTCTGTGGTGGTATTGCTTTCAAGAGATGTCCCTCCTTTGAAAACCTGCCTTCTCTTAGCTTGTTCCCCAAGCATTTCAAACTACTGCATGGTTGGATGATGATCGCTGTTCAGTTGAGCTGGGTTAGAATTAATGCCCAAATTGACTTTTCATGCATGAATTTGGGCATAACAGTGAAGAATTACTTCTGAACTTTGCAATAAATATGATAATTATAACAATAGTTATATTATGGATAGGAGAGAACTGGAAGAAAATCATTTGATGGTTAACTACATCCCATTTCCTCCTGTATTGCTGTAGGTTAAGCAGGCAGATAACATTTGAGGGTGGGTCTCTTATGGATTTTGTCTTAAACTCAGGTACAAGGGAGGCTGAGCTCATCCAGTACATGCTTTGAGTGACTTGATAGATAGTTCATCTTGATGGTGGTAGTTTGAAAAGTATCTTTATAGGAGATTCTGTGCTAGATATTTCAAAACTGTTATAAATTTCATAAAACGAGTGAAAGGTTAAGTTCTTCAGAGTGAGTGTTCTGGGCTGACTTTAGTAGGTGTCTATAAAAACATGAAAGCACACAGAATGAGTTCTAGGTAAAGTCTCTTTTCCGGGGATTTCTTTATATATTTGATGGAAAAAATGAGAAGGTAACAGTTGTCTACTTTATGAATTGGATTTTAATTAATGTGTAATGAGAGGAACTGAATGTAAACTTTGGGTTAGTTCTTTGTTTTCACCTGTGTTTTAGCTGAAAACAGCTTGAAATGCATCACTTCTGTGGAGCAAAATAGATTATTATTGTAATAGTGTGTGTGTGGGGGAAAAAGCATACTAGGGCAAAGAGGAAAACACTTATATTGTGATCTGACTCATACGTATACCTGACATTGCAGGAGAAGCATTAATAGAAGCAGAACAATTAGTGATTTACCTACATAATTTTACAATACTTCCTATCTCAGGAAACATGTTGGCACGAAAGAAGTTGCGATTTATGTGATGTGACAGAACAAAAATCTTGCTGTTCCTGAAAATAGGAGGTAAAAATACAGAATGGACGGATGATATTTAATGAACAGTAGCAGTGCATTATTGAACATCAGAAAGGGATCTATATAGCCAGATTAAAGACAGGTGACCTTTTCAGAGTTTAGTTAACCTTTTGGTCACTTTTGAGAGTTATCACTTATGAAGATAAAGGTCAAGCTACAGCTTAGTCTTCATGTGTGATCTTTTCTCTGTGAGGAAAGTTAGGCTTCTCTCACTTTTGCTTTCCTGAGGAGCTGTAAGAGTTGCTCAATTTAACAAGACTAAAGTAGCACAAATATTTTTTTTTCATTTGTCTTCAAAATAATTCTAAAGGGGAAATCCCTTTGTATGAAGTAGATGACTAAAGGCTGGGGAATCATCTCTATCTCCTTGTTAGTGTGAAAAAATATTGTGAAATGCTTCAATGTAAATTGATGCACTGCCTCTGAAATCCGTAAAATTATGCAAAATTGCACTGAATAGTCTTTGTTTCTAAGGATAGCTTTTAGTGGCAAGAAAAGCTATTGCACTCAAGAACTTGATATTTAAAAAGGAAAAACAACAGTGATTGTGTTGCAGATATTGACAGGTTAATAGCAGTTCAGACTGCTGATGGTGAACACGGCAATCCTTGGTACATTCTTTTGGTGCTACGCTCACTTCAGCTGCACTGAGGGAAACCTTGGCTAGTTCTTGACTAGGAAACCTGTCAGCAATTGCTAAGTCTCTGGCTGAACCTACATTATGTTCCCCAAACTATCACTCCTTTGTATAGGGGGGTGTGTGTGTGTGTGTTAAATCATGTGGTTAAACATTGTCTGAAATTGGAAGGTCTCTTCAGGCAGCTGTTTGACTAGTTTCAGCATATAGGTTACTGTGTTACAAAACTTCTTCCCTTCTGTGATCTCTTCTTTCTATCCAACCCTTATTTAGCTAATGTAGTTAATATCATTAAAGTAAAATGAGTTTTTATATCTTGCAGGAAACACTTGCATATATCTGGTTACCTAATCATATATGATTTGGTGGTTTCAGGGGAAACTTAGTAGTTCTCTGTCAGACTGAAGTCCATACCAAGAGAACAGGAGCAATGAGTGAGGGGGAAAAAAAACAAACAAACAAAAAAAACAACTGCCAGTCCTGTTCTCTCTGTCTTGTGAGAGTAGCAGGTAGGGAACTGAAAGGGTTCTTAGAGGATTGTCAATAGTTCTAAGCATGTGGTTTCATAGAAAATGACTGCTTTGTAAGTGCAAATAGTGAAAAATTTGTCAGTGACCAGTTTTCTTTCTTTTTTCCCTCCAGAAGTGTAGCTTAGCATTTGCAGTGATCAAATAGGTCTTGTGCTAAAATTAATTTTAGTCAAAACTTCAGGAAATAGAATTGAATAGGAAAATAGCTCTTCTACAATCCTCCTTGGAACGTGATTGGAATGAGGTTCTGTAAACTACACAAGAATTAACCATGTGGAAGTACTTCCCTGGGTGAGACTGTGTGGGAGAACAATTAAATAACCGGGGGGGGGAAAAAAACATTCCCAAGAAACTGCACTTAACAGAGATGTAATATAAATGAAATTGATAGTTTTACAGACTACATGTTTGTGTACACAAAGACTCCTTACAGAATTGGAGATACAACACATATTGTATGAATAATGAATTGGAGATTGAAAATAAGAAAGGGTTGAGGGCTCCTTAGTCTTTTCTTTGATCAAGCCTTGAACAAGGCTGACTTAGAAAGATTTAATTGGCTTTCCATTTGTGCCTGATCACTCACTCTACCAAGTCTAACTGAAGACCATCTTAGCCTGCTGCCTGAGAGCATGCATAATTCACCAAATTGTTCAAGGTGGTACAAAGTCTGTGTCACGTAGGTTTCGCTCTGCTATACTTTCCAAGTGTTTGGCCCTCTGGAAGTTGTCTGAGCATTCATGTTGTAATGGCTACAGATGAGGCCAACTAATGAAAACTGACCTAACCTCAGATTTACTATTCTTTGGCAGCAAATGTATACAATATGTACAGCAGAGATATACAACTCATTATGATTTTTATAAAGCAGAATTACTTTTGGCTTAATTTTCAAATTCTTTTGCAATGACTGTTGAGAGCTGCCTAGTATCCTTAGTATTGTAGAGTTGTTTGAGTTGAAAGGAACCATTAGTGGCCTCTTTAGTCCAACTCCCTGCAGTGAATGTGGACACCTACAGCTAGATCAGGTTGCTTGGATAGCCTCCCTTTACATACTGGAGGGCTGCTTTCAGTTCTCCCTGGAACTTTCTCATCTCCAGGCTGAACAGCCCAAGCTCTCTCAGCCTGTTCTTGTAGGAGTGGTGTTCCATCACTTGAATCATCTTTGTGGTTCTCTTCTGGACATGTTCCAACAGGTCCATGTCTCTCTTGTACAGAGGGCTCCACAGCTGGATGCAGTACTCCAGGTGAGGTCTCACCAGTGCAGAGTAGAAGGGCAGGATCATCTCCTTCATCTTGCTGACACTTTTTTTTCTTTATGCAGCCTGAGATACATTTGGCTTTCTAGGCTGTGATGGCATATTGCTGGCTCACATCTGGCTTGCCATCCACAAGTATTCCTGAGTCCTTTTTGGCAGGGCCATGCTCAATTCTTTCATTCTCCAGCTTGTATTGATAGTGGAGGTTGTTGTAACCCAGGTGCAGCATAATCTCCTTCCCAGCTTCTATAGGCTATGCATAATCTTGTGGACTACTACTATTTCTCTTAGTTTTCTCTTTAAATGGCAAATTAATCTGCTTAATTCCTTAATAAAGAAGATTTTCACATAACTTTGTCCTTACAACATTTAGCATCCTTTCTCATTCTTACACCTGTCTTTTGTCATAGGATTAATAAAACTGTATGAAATTCGAATTCATAAATGGGTATATGTGGCCTTTTGAAGTGATGTCACAATGCTTTCTGGCTTACTGTTTCTTTCTTAACAACTTCTAGCTTTCTTTTGGTCTGTTTCTACATAGTGAGTCAATTCTGGTGTCTTTCATTGGTGGTAACTGTCCCATGACAAATGTTAGTATGAAAGAAGGCGAATAATTTTACTTTCTTCATGTGCTTCTTTGCATTCATCTTTGATTTTGTTCATCTGCTTAATGCATTGTACAATCTGTCACAGTAATCCTCAGCTAGCTCATCTGCAAGCTTTGTGGCCTGCTTTTATTAATTTCATTTTGTCATCTTCCCACCATTCCATCCTGATCACTTGAGTTTTTTGAACCCAATATGTATGTTTCAAGTACTGTCTTGGCAACTGCTTAGAAAGGACAGTTTTACTTTTTCATAAATCAGTAAGTGGACAGAGGTTTGGAAAAGAAGAGTAGAATCTTCTTTCATCTAATTACAGTTGTTTCTTTAAGAGCCTTTAATGAGGAGTTGTGACAAAAGCATTTAGGTGATGTGAGTATATTTCAAAATTGCGCGTTTCCTGGCCCTTTCAAAGGGCTTCAGATATAACTATGAGAAATGCTTTCTTAGCCTATACAAATCACTCTTTTCCTGGTATTTGTTAACCTGTCTTCTAATTTTCATTTGTTCATGGGTTTTACGTTTTGTTTTGCACACAAGTAATGGATTAAAACTTACTGCTCACTTGAAATTGTTGTAAAGGTTTTTAGGTGGCAAATGTACAGTGTTCCTCTTGCATATATGCTGATGGAAGTGGTGAGTTATGGGCTACAGTTTTTTGTAATCTCTGTATGCAAATTCCATTAGGACTACTTGGTTGTACAGTTGATTGACTGTCCCAATTATTCTTGTTTTATTTTAATCTTATCAACTTACTCTAAGATGTTCTGCCAGTGACTGGATCAGGAACTCGCATTCAATCCTTGAAATTACATGAAAAGGTAATAAAAAATGGGAGTGAATGGTTTTGAGGGAGTGGTTTGAAATACCACATCTGGCCACTGGCTTTTGCAGGCTAATGACTCTTCCTATGTGTATCTTTATAATGCAGATCAGTATAATGAAGCTTTGGTTAGATTGGAAAAGGCAGCTCATGTTTCAGAAAGTAAGGCTCATGCAGGACAGATATAGTCCCTGGGACACCATTTTAAAGAAGCTTTGAAAGTGAACATTCTGAAGAAACCTCTTCCTCTTGGATGCTGAAAAATAAAACTTAATATGGAAAGAATGAGCTGATTATATCAGTTCTTCATATTAGACTTTTGTGCTTGGTTGGAAAAGCAATAAGGTTATAAACTCATCTAATAATGAAAAGGTCTGGAATGATTTACATCAAATGTTTTTTCAATATTAGGAAAGTGAACATGCATCTAAATGAAGATTCTAATGCTGGGCTTCACAATGATGGAAATCAACTTGGATAAGTTTTTAATTGCTTCAAAACAGGTTTTATAATGGAAGCATGAATAGACATTTGAATCCATATCATGGATATGGTATAAATACCATGGTATTTATACTGGTAGTATAAACTTTATTTGTTTAAATATAACTTAGTCTAATTCTTGCACTTTAATAGTGTTTATGCTTTAAGTGTCTGCTTTACTATCCTAGTATGTATTTGATGACTTAGTGTAAATTAATATCACAGAATCAAAAAATTGAAGGGGTTGGAAAGGACCTCTAGAGATCATCTGGTGCAACCCTGTTGTGACAGCAGGTCGCACAGTTAGCTGTCCAAACAGGTCTTAAATAGAGGAGGATACTCCACAAGCTCTTAGAACATTTTGTTCCAGTGCTCCATCACTCCTGACAGTGAGAAAGTTCTTCCTTGTGGTGGTATGGAATTTCCTGTGTTCCAGTTTCTGCCTCTTGTTCTACTGTTGCCCAGCACCAAAAAGAGTCTGCCTCCATTGATTTGACTTGCTTCAAATATTTATAAACAGTGATAAGATCCCGTTCTCAGCATTCTCCAATGGAAGAGTCCCGGGTCTATCACTCAAACACCAATGTCTACTGCTTAAAATTAGTTTGGGAACTTTGTAAATACTAAGTCTAGCATAAACAAGTATCCATTGTTTTTATGTTCATTGACTTCTCTAAAAAAGCAAACAAACTTAACAGGGTGCATTCTGAAATCTTCAAACTGAAGATCTGCTGAAATAAAAAGGAAAAAGAAATGAAAGAATGCACAGGTCTTAGTATATTAAAAACCTGTATAAATTGAAAAGTTTTCATAGAATAAAATATTCTGTACTTCATGGCTTTTTAGACCTTTGGAAGGCACTTAAAATAGCAGAAGTACAAGCATTGGCATTTTGAGGTTAAAAAACACTACTGCCTTCTAGGATCTGATGGTCAGACTTTATATAAAATAACGAGGACCCTGCTAGAATGAGTGTTAGAGTTCTTTGTGTTACTTTTGTGTTCTGAAAGCTCTTCATACTCAGAAGTGAACATGACATTGCTTATGCAGGCACAATGTAGATGTGTGGATGTGAATATTCGGTAATCAGCAAGTATGTTATGTCAGGTAAAGAAATTATTTTCAGTAAGCAGCAGTTTCAGCTGTAAGGGATGGGCATAGTATTTGTAATAGCATGCAATATCTTTTAACCTATTCCCTCATATATAGTACCTCAAAATGGGGACTAAGTGCTGCATTAAGAAGGAGTGTTCTGAAGTTACATTTTTGTGCCACTAACTTAAATCTTGTGCAATGATTCAGGAAGAGCTCATTGTAGTAAAAATCTGTCAGTACTGATCGCACAGACCTCTTTAATTCAAGTTGGTCTGAATTAGGAGTGTCTTTAAATAAAACATCTGTATCTTAATGAAAGTTGAACAGATTTATGCCCTTTATCTATCCTTTGACCTTAATCCGTATAACTCATCTATGTGTCCAATTCAGACATTCCCATTAAGTCACTTATTCTGTCTTTCCCTTTTCTTTGCAGTTTGAGTGAACTAGGGTAAATAATGTATGATACAATTTTTCCTATGTAGACAGTTTCTCCCCTCCTTCCCCTAACTTCCCAAATCATCATTATCAGTTTAACACTTTTATTAATAAAGACACTCTAGTCTTTCTAAAATAAAAGATATTATGGAGAATAATTGAAAAGTAGGGTAATTGAAACTGTTCCTATTACATCCAGCGGAAATTACATTAATTATCTTGGACTTTGTAGGAGCAAGTAATAGTTGTTTTCATGGAACTTAGTTTGAGGAAAATTATTTTTGAATAAAGGCCATCAAACTTATTAATGAGTTTAACTCTTGAAGTGCCATTATTTTCCAAACAATGGCTGGAATTTACATTCTAAGTGTCTTCTAACAAAGAAACTTAATGAAAACGTTTTTCTCTGCTCTGAGAGAGATAAGGAATGCTACAGAAGAGATTGCCAGCTGCACTGTGACAGCAGTTGCTTCACTGAGGTGTTATCTGGCTCCTGGATCAGCTTTCTCCATGAAGTGAAGTACTTCACTCAACACTCTTTATCTTACACTGTTTGCTTGTTGTCTTATTCTGTTCAGGAAAGATAAACAATTTGCACGAGGAACGTTACTTTAAAATTATCCCTTGCATAGGGTCTTGTTAAGAGAGACTTAGTATTTCAAAATCTGACAGCTGTTTCTATCTCAAGACGTTGATGGTTTGAATTATGCTGAGTCCTGATGTACAACTCTGTGATGACTGGGGGAAGCTCCATAGAAGGGCAAGGGCATAAATAACTTTGTCAGCCTTCATTGCTGGATCTGTGTATGTGAGGAGATATCTTCTGCCTCTTAAGCTTGCTTTGCATTTCAAGTGGGGGTGTCAAATGGGAAAGGATGCATTGAACAGTGTAATAAAGTATCGTAGTTGGTGTGCAGGTCTTTACCAACTAGTAGAAGTGATTTTGAAATAAGTGCATTGGTGGTGAGTTCCAAAAGAATTAATGAAGGCCAGCTGCAGAAATGAAATACAAGTCTGCATCACAAGGAATAAAGTCAAAGTCACATGAAGCCATCTGTAAATTCTTCTTATCCTAGTTCTCCAGTCAGTGGCAATGGTTGCAAAGGGTTAACTCTTGGTTTTGTAAACTGCCTGCAGTCCACGAAGAGGCTGGCAATTACTTGTGTTAACATCCTGGTGGCTTTTTCTGTGCCTCTATGACTTTCAGATAAGATTACAGGAAAAGCCTGTATAGTATTTTCCTCTTTGACTTAACTGATTTTTGTCTGATTTTATGAGCAACCAGAAAAAAATCTGTGGTAGGATTTCCAAGTTTCAGTGAACTGAAGAAAATCTTGATGGTAATCTCTGATAGTGGGCCAAGTTGCATGAGAAGAATTTGAACTGAATAGTAGTTTTACTCCCCCTCCACCCTGCATGTGTGCTTATCCTCCCTACTAATCTAACTTGTCACCCTAGAACAGCTGACTCTTGAGTGGTGGAGCAGCACTAACACATTTTATCTTTCATAATTCACTTGTCCTTTCACTCACCTGAGTGAAGGGCCAGAGGGAGGCCTCATAGTATTTAATATCTGCTAAAGGTGAAATACAGTGCTATGTGGAAACAATCAGAGTAGAGGTAGGATATTCCTATAGCATGCTGTTGCAGCAGAGTTTGTAGGTTTCATGTGCTAGCACAGCTAGGCTGTATTTTTTTTTTTTTTTTGGTGAAGCTTACAGATTGCATAGTCTGGTGAAGTGGGACTTAAAAACTCAAGTGTGGTGCAAAGATTCTCTGACATAGGTACAACCTAGGAAGTCTTGGATGCCATGTTTCTTAGGCAGGCTCCCTTGTGGCTAATGCAAGACTCACTATCTGAAACGCTTTGGAGTAAGAAGCAGTATGCAGTTGAGCTTAGAGTGTCACTGCATAAAATACTTGGATTAAATGGGAAACTGATTTTCAGGTTCCTCTGAGCAGGATAGCATGTTGATACCAGACATCTGTTCTCTTTTTATAGTGACTCAAATACTATTTTGGTTTCCTGTGCTGTGGGAAAGGGTAGAGAATGTATCCATTGCTTAAACTGAGAATGACGTCAAGAGAAGGGAAATAGCTTTTACCAGATTGAGAAACGTCCTACCAGAGCCATTCCTGTGTCTCCTTTATAGTTGGCTTTTGAAGTCCAACTGCATGCATGTCTTTAGAGGTGGAGTTTGGTGTGTGTGTTTTTTTTTTAATGCACAACTCTTCTTTTAAGTTAAAATAAAATCCAAATGGACAGTGTTAGTTTCCTGTTAATGAAAATTACATTTATCCTTTTGGTTGATGAGAAATACTTCTCACTTTGACTGGTTACTTATGTCCCCTGAAGAATCTTTCTG
Organism: Phasianus colchicus; assembly: GCF_987193195.1. NCBI lineage: Eukaryota > Metazoa > Chordata > Aves > Galliformes > Phasianidae > Phasianus > Phasianus colchicus. The sequence continues at coordinate 13,784,545 of NC_143439.1, read as the reverse complement.
GAGTAGTTAGCTTTCCCACTTGTTTTAATTATGCTCTGGAGAGTCAATCAACAAAAGGAACAAAGTGGTAACATCAGCTTCATTATGAAGTCTGGAGTATCACTGTAGTGGAAATGCAAGTCAAGGTTTGAAACAGTGATTGAGCACCTGGTAGGAGGGCAGGGCCAACCCAGGGGAGCTCAGGTGCAATTCAGTGCACCTGACTGGCTGGAATGGGTGGATCCTGGCTTCTCTGACCTCATTTAAGGGTTGGCAGTGGAGGCAAGGGTATCTTGCTAGAGATCCCTATGTATATGAAGCATTCTGGAGGTAAGCAGCTTCCTTCCTTTATTTCTATGCCTGCAGCTGTTGCATTTGAGCAAATCCTTACTTGTTGCAGCCTGGGACCTTGCTCTCTGCTGTCATTGCTGCACTTTCCATTGTATTGCAATCATGTAACAATTAAGTTTGCTTCATGCAAGGGAGCTAGAGTGAAGAATTCCATTTTGTTGTATTCTGTGGCAGGTGAAGAACAAGGAGGATTTGGGAATTAGTGTTTGTTAATGCTAAACCTTTGGAGTTAAGCTCACCAGGTCTTGTCAGTGAGAAACAGCTCCTGTTGTTGTGGGATGACTGCTGTGTACTCCTGAACCTGAAGTACCTTCAAGTTTTATTCATCTGAATAGGCTAACTACTTGGGCAGTAATGAGCTAACTTTTGAATGGGCATCTGAATGTTTGTAAGAAGGACCCTCTGAGGGAGTGAGTACAGTACGCTCCTGTCTGGGAGAACTACAAAATTCAGGGATTTTAAGTGACAATGCTTTGCTGTGTGTGGAAGTTTTTGGGGGTTATGTTAACATCTACATTAAGATGAGCACAAGCATCATGAAAGTGTTGAAATTACCCTGCTTAAAAGCTACTTAGAATTTATTGGAACTTTTAGTGGCTTTTTTTTTTTTCAGATAAAATGTTTCTGGAGAATCCAAAACAAACCTCATTAAACAAGTCACAGGAGAAATCCCATTTAGTGCTTTTTTTCTTTTTCTCTTCCTCACTATCACCAGTAGTATGATGAGAGATATGATCAAAACCATTCATTGTTCAGAACTGGACAATTTATTAGGCAAGAGCTTTTGCCTTATCTGTATTCTCAGTGTATTGCTTACACAGATGCTTTCCCATCCTCCTTTCCATATATATATTTGTGGTGGGGGGGAATGATTGTGGACTAGTTTGTTTCTTTGAATAAGTACAGGTCTTACATTTCTCTCTGTTTGGTGTCTGTATTTCAGACAGTGGATGGATGGTGAAGTCTTAATTTCTGAATTGGGGCAGTTGTCTGGGTTTATGTGGACCTCAAAGATCATCTAGTCCAGCTGGCTACCTACTACCAATATTGCCCACTAAACCATATCTCTGAGTAGCACATCTGTGTGGTTCTTGAACACCTCCAGGAACAATGACTCTATGACCTCCTGGGCAGCTTACTGCTTTTTTGGAGAAGTTTTTTCTGATATCTGACTTAACTCTGCTGTAGCACAAATTGAGCTCATTCCTTCTTGTCCTATCTCTAGTTGCCTGACAGAGAATGCTGACCCCTAGCTTGCCACCACCTACTTTCAAGCCATTGTAGAGAGCAATAATGGCTCTCCTGAGCCTCCTTTCCTCCAGACTTAACAGTTGCTGTTCCCTTAGCAGCTCCTTGTAAGACATGTGTTCTAGACCCTTCAATGTTTTTATTACCCTTCTCTGGGCATGCTCTAAGCTTTGATGTCTGTCTTGTAGTGAGGGGCCCAAAACTGAACACAGTGTTTGAGATGCAGCCTCACCAGGGCCGAGTACAGGAAGGCAGTCACCTCTAATTCTGCTGGCTACAGGCCAGGATGCCACCCTGAACAATAATTCTAAGAACTTTAAGTGATAACTATTTTTGACATCATAACTTTGGGAAATGCTTCTCTGCTGCTCAAGACTGCAACATTTTGGTGATGCTTGAAGCATTGGCATGCTTCCCAATGGAATGATAAATTTTTTGGCTTTCGTTTTCTTTTCTGACTAACACCTTGGCTAAGGTCTGCTGCAATCAAGCACCTTGCCTGTGATGCCTTTCATCTTGCTGAGAGACATGCCAAGCAATTTTCAGCCTGAACTGCAGAATGCTACTGTAATGTGAGGTGCAGCATGGAGAATAGTATTGCAGGGCTAGGTATGATTTGTGACTACAGTTGTCTCAAAGAGACTGAAAGAGGGGAGAGGGAATGGATTTTTGGGTCATTATCTAGTATGTTTATTAGTTAGACTTGAGAGATTTTTATTAAGTTGCGCTTAAGAGTTATTCGCACCAAAGAGCAAAGAAGCTGTGTGTATTGGATCACAGAAGGGAATTTGAGATCAGAAGTAATCATTAATTCTTGTGTGTACTAAATTTTTTCACAAAGAAGATAGAACTCTGTAAACGTTGAGTCAAATCTAGAGGGAGGTCACAGGTGTTATGACAAGATATATTGCAAAATTGCATTTTTAAATCACCGGAATCCAGTTAGGGCCTCTGAGCAAGGCACCTGGATAGTCTATAATGCATATAGAGAGCCTTGCTGCTGGGCTTTCAGTGCAGTGCATAGTTACAATGCAGATCAACCGTCTAGATTGCCAGGCAGTAAGCAAAGCTGTAAGGAAATACTTCTTCCATGCAAATTAGAACTTTATGGGGAGGAGTATGTATGTATTAACATAGTAAAATACAGTTGTAGTAGCCTGTAAACATAGCTGCGATAATTCTTTCTTAATAAGTAACTGACTAATTTAAATACAGCGGAGCTCAAAAGGGGAGTTTAATAGACTTGGATTTGTTCTTCTTTGGTGTGTTGTTTGGTTCAGATAGGTATGTGCACGTGTAGAGGTCACTTGTTGTCAGTATCAGTTTTCTTCTGTTTGGTCCTATAGTCAACTGTGATACTTAATTTTTTGATTAAAACTCTGCTTCTTTCCTTGATATAACAAGAAAGATGTTTTGTTATGCTAGGTTTCTTTTTTTTTTTTTTGGCATTCTCTCTTCACAGTCAGCTTAAATAGCATACTCATAAAATACCATGGGAAAACTGAGATCATGGACACGTGTAGCTAATAGAGCTCCCTACAGAAATGTTTAGCAAGGGAGTATTTATCACTTACCTAGATGTCCAAAATAGTGCATGAGTGTGTTTCAATGGGCAGCTGTAGATCTGCAGCAAGTTTACATGTGTTGATGTTGCAGCTCCTGTTTTAGTGTGTAACAGAGTGCCTCTAAGGCTCTATTTGTGGAGTTCCTTTGGCTTTTACATGCGAGAACTTTTGCTTTGTTTTGAGGAACTTAAGGATCTGTGTTTTGTGGGGGCTGGCTGATTTTTGTATTTCTTCTCTGAAATTGCAGTTTTAATTTGGGAAGCTGACATCTAAGGCTCCCACAATTGCTTCCTTGATTTAGTAATACCCTTCAGTAATTCTTCTAACTGGCATTCTTGCCAAAGCTTGAATGTATTTCTGCTTCCAAGCTGCAGCTTAATGTAGAAACAAAGAAACTAGCTTTTACATGTTAAAACAACTGGGGGAGAGAACTAAGTTATCATGCTTTGTAGGCTTAGAAGAAAATTATTGTTTTTTTGAAACACAGTGGTTGCTATTTGAAAGTCTTAACAACTTCCTGGTATGTGTTTTCTTGCCACTCAACTCAAAATTAAGTTGGTACATTCTGTATGTGAATGCTTTCAACCTGGGGAAAAGACAACTGAGGGAGGATCTGATTAATGTTCAAAAATATCTAAAGGGATGTGGAAAGCAGGTGGATGAGGTCAGCCTCTTCTCTGTGATGTGTAGCAATGAGACAAGGAGTAATGGCCTCAAACTTGAACATAGGAAGTTCCATACAAAATGCAGAAGAACTTCTTTATGGTAAGGGTGATGGAGCACTAGAACAGGTTGCCCAGAGAGGTTGTGGAGTCGTCTTCTGTGGAGATACTCGAGCCATTCAGCCACTTACCTGTGAGACCTATTTTGCCTATTTTGGGGTACATGCTTTAGCAGTGAAGTTGACTCGACCTTTTGAGGTCCCTTCCAACCCCTGCAATTCTGTGATTCTGGGATTTTTACCAAAGATTTAAGACTTTGTACATGGATTTAAAGCTCAACTCTATATATTGAAGTGCAGAAGCAGCAGGGGCGTTGAAGAGATGTAGATGCTCCAGAAGTGTAGGAATGTTTTGGTTTTTTTTTTCTGAAAGATTGTAATGCTTTCAGAAGTTGCATTTTTAATTTATCTGTTCCTTAGAGAATGGAGCATGATCAGTTCTGAGGATCTCTATATAACTCTCTAGCCAATACAACTCCAAGTGCAACTATTCACTCTGGGTATTTCATCAAAGTGGTTCCATGTGACAGTTGTCTTAGGATGAACTGAATTTGAACTTCTCAAAGTGAATGTTTTTTTCTAATATATCACTGCTATAAGTTCCTATGTTTGTGTGTTCCATGTTAGCCTGTCTTGAATGCGTGAGGACTGTTTTAATGTTATAGCTGTGTGATAACTTTTTTCACCACTCAAGAAAGTCTGGAGTGAGGTGTCTGGCATGCTGTTTTTCTCCTCCAAGAGACTGAAAAGTAACCAAGCTCAGTGAACTTGTTCTGCAGTGATGATTCAAGTACTTGGAAGATTCTCCTTGAAGTGGTGTTTCATTTTGATACTGACAGCCTTTGGGTAGAACTCATTTTGTAGGAAAAACAAGAAAGGAGTAGTCCCACACTTTCTATTTTCTTTTTTTAATTTTTAATTTCTCCTTTGACGTCAGTACAACCAGATGCATGAGCTTAAGAAAAAGACTGCTTAAAAAAGCATTTTTTTTTTTCCTGAGGTTTGGAAATATCTTCTTTCAAGCATCCTGATTCGTTATTGTTGTTCAGAGCACCAGAAACCCACTGGAGATCTGGGAGGACTTCTGAAAAGAGCTCAGATTTCTTTAATTTATCCTTGTTACTCACCAGAGTTGGGTGCTTGTGTCCTTCTCTTGTTTTCTAAACTTGGATATATAAATTGCATATGCTGACCTTAACAAAGCCCCCCTTTTTCTTATTCACTGAGAGAGATCAATTATTCTTTGTTTTTCTTCATATCAGATCATCTTAATATGCTGATTCATGCTTTGGCTTGTTTTGTTGTTTAAAAAGTAATGATTTCCTTTACTAGATAATCAAAAGAACTCAGGCTTTAATTTCATGTATGTATTTGTGTTAAAGGACTGCTGGGAGAGAATAGGAAAGTAGCCTCATGGCAAAGAGGCCTGAGCTTTTGGTGACATACAGAATCCTGCTCCTCCTTGGTTATGTTTTTTTCTACTGATATATTAATCACTTACAGTATGGTTTCTTTCTACAGTATGGCTGAAGCTCAACAAATAGTATAAATGTTCAAGCTCGCATATGGCTTACGTGCTAGGGGCCTGTCCTCAGATATGGAGCTCTTGCAGCAAAGCCATCTCTTATGTGGGTCTACAGTTCAAGAGCTGTGGCAAATAAGGCTCTCAAAGCCTAACTGAGCTGCTTCAATATGTTGCTAGTCTCAGCTGGCTGCCTCAAGTTACATATGTTCTTGTGCCTCAGTTGCTGTGAATTCTAGTCCAGTGACCCTCCTCAGGCTGTGTTAATGTGTATTTATGGTGCCAAGCTCTGTGGCAAAGCCTTGGAGTTGAGGAGCTGATTGTGTGGTGGGGCAGTAGAGATGTCATGCAGCTGGATGAGGCTGAGTAAAATCTTTGGTCAGTGTTTACAATATGATTTGCTGCATTTGGGCCTGGGGCATTGCACTCCTGTTCCATTGCTAATGGCTTTCCTGCAGTAGAAGAGTATAAAAGCATCTCCTTAAACTATGAATTTATAATTGAAACTCATTGCAAACCTCTCTTTTAGTGAATCTTCTTTCTAGTGCAGCTGTGTGTTTATTTGTAACAGGAAAGTTTCTCTTATATACAAGCTTCTTCTGAATCGTTTCTTAATCTTTTCTCTGCTACCTTGCACATGGTGGTCATTCATGAAAATGTCCTTCTAGATTTTCGATATCTTGATCTTCACTTGTGTGAATATAATTTATGTACGTGTGTATGTATGTATATCATCTGTTTCAGGGTGATTAATGTTTCAAAATCAAGCTCTTCTAAGGTGGAGCTTCACAAAGCAGCTGTCCTACTCTACCTTTTTGTCTCTACAATCCCTCTCTAACTCACTATGATCAAAAAGTACAGTGTTAAGATGTTGTACATATTGCCTTATCAATAGAGTGCCAGTTATATCAAATGGATATATTTCAAAATCTGAAAAATACAGTACCTTTCTGTCATTCCACATCTGAACATAATGTGGGCTGCTTTTAGGAAGAACTTACTGAATTTAAACTTAAACAATTGGAATAGTCCCTTAGTTTTATTTCTAGATTCAGTGCTAAATTAATTAGTTTCATTTTTTTCCCCTCTAGATTTATTTCCCTCCTGCAAAGAGTTTCTTTAAGAAGACTCTTAGCCTTGAAATAGAACTAGAGTCCAAGTAAGGATCTCTGAATTGTACTGTTGTATGCGAAGGTCTGTGTGATGTCAGCGTATATCAACACCAGATACTTGCCAGCCTGCTCAATCACACTTCTATTTTCTTGTTCTGGCAGACTGAACACCATTCTGTTGCTTTTGGTCTTTGCTGAATATCTCTTAATCTACTAATCAAACTGCAAGTAATGGTTCTTTCTTCTAAAGAAGCTCTAGGATAATAACCTGTTTTGTCTTACAAGGATTTCTATCAGGTATGCCTTCTGTTGCTTTTCAGTTTTTTCTGTAGATACATCACTTCTTAAATGCTTAAGCAAGGGATACAGTGATTAGAATACAATGCTGAATATCTTATGCATCTTTTAATTTGTCTTCGTATTTAGTTATAAGTCATGTTTGTTTCTTGGTTCCTACTTCTTGCAGTTCACTTCTTCACAACATCTGCAGACAAGAAAAGGAACAATGCTAAATTCACTAATTTCCCGAAGCTTTTGATTTTTCTTGGATGCTGTTTGGTGTTGAAATGTTCATATCTGCCTCTTTTTAGACTGCTTTTTGTACATCAGAAACAAGTTACTGTTTCACTACACAATAAAATCCACTACTTCCACAGCAGAAATTGTTTGAGTATGTCATCTCTGAAGATAAAGCAAAAACATCTGTGGTATGTACTTAGCCTTACACTTGCTTCGTGTGTTTGCCTGCCTGGGGACCTTTCTTTGTGAATGGCTTTGAGGGAGTGAAGTGCTATGTATCGTTTGAGAGAAAACGATGAACAACAGGGAATCCTGAGTACGGACACAAACCTAACTTCTCATGCTTAGTTCTAAGGAGATGAACACAATCATGTCTCTCACCTGGGTTTTCAAGAGACCAAAATCCTTGCCATATGTTTGAGAGAGACTAAATGACAGTTTGAAGACATTCTCTGTATCTAAGGGAAGGATCCTCAGTTTTGCCTTCTGCTGTCATCAGATAATTCTCCTTTCTGTTCCGTTGTGAGTTTTTTTTTTAAGCCTGGTGTATTTTTTCCCCTCATTGCTGAAAGTTGTATGAACACATTTGAATAGCTGTGTTCAAAGTTGGAAAGAACTTCTACCTCTTTCTGATGATATAAAACTAATCCATGTTCTTGGAAAGAGCATGCACTGAACATGGTCTGCATGCATGATGTTCCTTTATTGCCAATTGCCTGCTGTTGGTAAGTAGCTGATAACTTACCTTCCTTATGTTTTAACCCTCGGGACATCTTTCTCCTCTGTGGAACAACTAATGTTTAGGCAGTTTAGCAGAAGTGTGTTCTGTTGTCAGCATTAAAGCATCAATAGTACTTGCTGGTGAAACAATTATACAGTAACACGGAGAAGTGTGACAACAGAGATAATCAGGCTATCAGGGTTATAATCTCTTCCCTGTATTCATGGTTACAATTCAGAGTGACAGAGGAGGATAGTAGGGCTAATGCCCAGGGCACCTGCTGTTACAAATGCAGAGATATGAAATCACTTCAGCATCATTTAGTAAATGGAAAGCGTAGTTATTTCATCAAGTTCATATATAATTGTTTTAGCCTTTGGCTTGCATAATCATGTTGCTGAATCAGCAATAATAGGAATGCGATCCAGGCATTCTGAGTCTATGAAAGAGAAATTACAGGAAGTGTACACGTGCCTCATGTTAGAAACAAGTGAGTGTTTGCAAAAGTAACTTCTGCCAAAATATGCTAAATACTTAACAGGGAGAATCCCAGAGAAGCAATACAGTTCTGTTTTGCTACTGATGTTTAAAGATGGTGAGTCAGAATTTTAATGGAGGGTTATATCTATTAACACACTTCTTAGAATGCTGCTTCTGTGAAGGGAAGTCAGGAAGATCTTTCTATTCATAGGTTTGCTTTTTAAATGAGTTTAGTGCTGAGGTCAGTTGTCAAAATCATGATTTAGATCTCTTCCCGAGAATCTCATGATTGATTTTTTTTTTTTTTTCAATATATACATATTGAAAAAAGTGTTTATGCATATTCTTGCTTTCACTAACAAGTCAATTTAGAAGACCTTTTAACAAAATTTCATGATAGTTCTTAATGTTTGCTATGAATAATATGGAGTTCACCATTCATAAAATCTTTTTATGAATGGAGACAGACATATTTTGTAGTTACCCTAAATGACAATGTGTATTTCTAGTAAGTTAGGAAAGTGTAGTTAGTTTCCTTGTGAATGACATTCCTAAAGCTCTAATGCATTATCTCTAATGAAAGCAGAAGAGGAAAAACCCATAAATCTTGCTAGCAATTGCAGAAGTAATCTTAGGGACTTCTGTGTTGATGCAGGATGCTATAAATGCAATTGCACTTGAGTTTGCTGACTTGTATGTCTTAAGCAGTATGTTGTAAAGACAGTATTTCTCAGTAGGACATGGCAGGTATCCCTACTGCTTTGCTGAACAAATTGGAGGACAAGCTGCTGTCAGAACCTTTCAGAAGTGGGTAAAGTTCAACTTCTGGTTGATACCCAGTGGTAAGTGCAGTAGAAAGCATGGTCCTTGGGTTATGTGGTTATCTTTTTGTTTTTTTTCCTCGAAGTCCATGTAGTAAATTTTAGAAAAGAAGCTGTAACTTTCTTGGCACTAAAAGTTGTAACTAGACAGCAGCTTTTTATGTCAAACGTGCTTGTAACAAAAAACAAATGTGGTGCAACTCCAGGCTGTTTTATTTTTAATATATTCAACTGTTGGAATGCATAGATTTGATGACTAAAGGATACGTGGTAAATTCTACCCTCCCTGTTTATGGATGCCGATTTCAACTATGTGCTTTTAATCTGATGTCTGTAAGCTAAATACAGGCATTCTCATTATTCTCATTAGCAGCAAGATCAGCAGTGTGTACAGGATGTGATTATGATGTATTCGTGAAGAAAGGTGCTGCCATGCTGTGCGGGAGCATGATAGAATCAGAGGGATTTGTTTGTTCTTGCATAAGGGTGAAACTGCACACCCACCTAACTCAGATAGTATGAGTCTCCATCTGTGCCATTCAGAGAGGTAGCTCATTATTTAATGCTTTGGCTTTAGCTGGCTTCACGTGTTGCTCGGTCAGTGTATCGGAGTATCTTGGAGATGTTGCTGTGTGGTTGTTCTTTGTGAAGACCATCTGCATGGATATTTAATTTTCAGTGTAGGCAAATACCAAATGTGCTAGAGTGTTCCAGTTATTATTAGTCATATGAGTCTTTTTAAGAGAAATGAAATTGCTGTGTGCAAACTCACGTAATGTAACTTTACTTGGTATCAGCAGACTTGATGAGGCTTGATGGAGATGCTTTCAGGAAGTTGTAAAGAGGGAAGATCTTGAAAGGATGCTGGACGTTTGCAAGATGATGCTCTAGAGATAGTCCAGCACTTCTTTTTATCTTTCTTTTTAAATTGGGTGCAGTTTGATCTCATAAAAAGCTGGGGTGAAAGAGAAGAACTTGGAAGAGAAAGCTCTTGCATGAGCACAGATCTTCATAAATAATTGCTGCTGCTTTCTCAAAGTCTTTTTGGCCATCATTTGAATGTTTAATTCTACACTGTCCACCTGAGGAAGACTGGTTATGTTGCCTTCTATTTAGTAAAATTCATTCAGATGTGTCCTGCTCTCTGAATTGGAGAAGGCTTCAAATGTGACTGTGGTCTCATCCTGAATGATACAGGAATTCACTTGAGTCTTTATTTAAGCTGAAGGATGTTGAGAGTAAATACATGATTATATAAAATCTGGATTTTAATGCCCTAGAAATAGGGAAAAAAAATAATTTCTAGGATATTTCAGTTAAAGGCTACCACAGTAAGATTGGTAGAAGTAGAAAGAGAAATCAGTCTGCTAGATTAAATAATGATGGGCTCTAACTGCTTGACTTCTGTCAGCTTTAATGTCATAGCAGGTGATTTGATAATGCAAAATATTTCCCCAGCTCTTCATTCAACAGAGCACATGAGGTGAAGTAAGAACAAATGTGCTGCTGTTAATTACCAATCCCTGCTGGGGAAGGGGAGTGCAAGGGGGAAAACTACCACATGTATCTTGATAGGACCCAAGATGCTTCCTGCTCAGTAATGTTTTATTTAGGCCTGTAGATAATAAGTGTTTTATTTCGTTGTAGTTTTTGTTTTTTCCAATATGAGCAAATGCAGAATGCAATGCTAGATCTTGGGGAAAATATTTAGTCATGCAATAAGTAATTTCTCAGGAGAAAACAATTAGATTCCACAGGAATTTAACCCTATGTTTAACAACATAGATATGATAAATGGTGGAACTGTAAGCTGCTTCCACTAGTTTGGCAAATAGCATGGCTCAGTGTGTAACTCAGTCTACAGTGCTATCTTGTAGTTCTTCACAGCATATCAAATGATTTGTAAAGAGCCCAAAGAACTAACCCAAAATAATAAAATTTGTTGCTGTTCTTTGCAATTGTTTTTTCTCTTTCCTCTGTACTATCTAAATTGTCTAGATTGATGAGAAGATATGGATAAGATGGTGCTAAAAAATAATGTATATTTTTGGGGAAAAACAATTTTTAGAGAAGATAAGGTTAGGGGCTGGGAGAATAGTTTACCTGAAAATGTATCTACACTTTGCATGGTATGGTTACAGTGATAGTAACTTTCTTCACGTTTGCCTCCAGATCATTTCATGACACTGCGGGCCTAGGAGTGTGGGACCCTCACTGACAGCAGGTGTAGTCCAGATCTCATGTATTTGAGCAGTGCTTTTAGCTTGTTTGTAACCTATGACAAAGTGTAAATTGAAGTAACAATAGCATTATATTATTAGAGGCAAATACAAAGTCTGAAGTAAATATTTGTCTAAATATTTAAATTTGGCTTCTGTGTCTAAAGAAAAAAGCAAGGCAAACTTCATTTGCTGCTTCTAAGTTCTACCCACTGCTATTCTAATTTCTCAAAAAAGACATCATGAGAAAAAAGCCATGTTGGTCTGCAGATAGCTGATGAATAGGAATCTTAATATGAGCAGAATTTGTTTTGGGATATTTTCTTCCTGCCATCCGGATCTCAATCAGTTTGTAGTACAAGCTAGCACTTTTGCTTGGGAAAAATGTTTTGAAAAGCAAACAAAATACTTTTCTGTATTAAAGTGTTAGTCAGCATATAGCTCTGAAAAAGGCTGCCATAAAGAGTCATATTGGTTGAGTTTAATAGTTCATGCATTGTAAACGCTGAAATTGGATATGTCACTGAAAGCTGCTCCTGGGCAGTTTTAGCTTGCATGAGCAGCATTTACTCAGCACATCACTGCAGGTCTTGCTGATCTTCCCCTAGCAGCGCTTTTTATAATGGAAGCATTCTTCTTGTATTTTATTTTTTTTAACTCTTCCAACCCCTGCCATGCATTAGGCATTAACATGCTTTCCTTGGAAACTGGAGCGTGTATTTCATCTCCTACTGCCTGTTTCCTTCTTTAGCAAATTTATTTCAGCGCCACTGCAAGGGAATTCTGTCTTGTACTGCTCAGTTCTGTAATATCCCAGCGGACAGTATGTTTGAAGTTGCCATATTGTGCATTGCCAAAAACAGTAAAGGATATAAAGGATCTTATTTTTTGGTGAGAATTCTGCCCTTAAGATACTCTGTATTCTTGTTGTTGCTCTGGTCTATCAAGGGGAGGTTAGCAATAAAATATCATCTTAAAACTCAGATGACTGGAAAGAGTCTGACCCATAACAGAAGGCAGCAGCTTCTTGAGTTTTAGGATTGGCATAATCTGGTTTATGAGTTTGGGCAGATGCTGCTAAGCAGCTCTTTCCAAGCCTGCTGCTAATGTGCAGAGCACCAGCCTCCTCTGTGCAGCTGGAAGGGGTCTCTAGGGATGATGGCATTAGAAGTGTGTGCAGGGAATGTTTCTGTGCCAGAACTTTTATTTTTCAATTGTGCAGTTATGTTTTAAATTTGCTTTCGGATCAATTCAGTGCCCCATTCAGACTTAAAAGATACATTCCTGAAACCATTCTACTTGTGTGAGGTTTTTAAATATTCCATGAAGTAAGAATGCAATGCTGTTAGAAAATTAAATTACCACATTAATTTACAGGGTCAAGAGAGGAAGAAAACAGTATAACTGTAGAGTTACTAAAGAGTGCTACTGTTCAACTGTTTTGAGCACTGTGAAAGCCTTTATGGGCTTTGGATATTATCAGCTTGCTGATGGCCGGTGGCCCTGCTGTGATACACAGTATGGTGGTCAAAAAGCCACAGCAGAGTCTGCATTTCTCTTGTATGAATAACCATAGGTTTTTTTCCTCCTATTTCTCCAGTAAATGTGGATATCATAAAATATCTTTGCTATTACTTCACAGCATAAGCTTTTGTCTATTGAATGTAGTTAATAGTATCAGTGAAATGTGATGTGAGAGAAATTTCTGCAAGCTGCCAGCAATATGAGGTCAGAATCAGGTAAATAGACCTCTGGTGCATTGGTACTGGGCTTGGAGGTTTGAAGCTGTCCTCTACAGGAGGACAACAGCTTGAAATGTTTTGGCTTTGGCTTTTTAGGTTACTATCTATGGTAGTATACATGTTGTGGGCCAGGGGAAAATGCTTCTGTGATTAAAACAATCTTAGTATGTTTTCAGGCTCATGTTTAAGAACATAAGAGGTTTGTGTCCTGTCTTGCCTTGTGAACAAGATGCCAGCATGTGGAGGTCCGTGCAAGCCAAAGGTTAAGTGTTTTTTGGTATGGCTGGCATGGATGTTGTATAAATGTGAAAGAAAGAATGAAAAAAAGAATCACCTTCAACAAGTACTATCCTTGTTTCATTCTGTGTCCATAAGTGTTGTTCTTGTTTGTTCTGTGTGTCCATAACTTAATACATAACAGACCTTCTTTTTGGTTATGTCCAATGTGTTTCTTCTCCTGCCTAAGCAGTATTCATTCTGCTGCTGTGTGTTCATCACTGGCATAGCTTTTTTTTTTTAATACACAGTTACACAGACTGAAGTGTTGCTTGTCCTAGTCAGATCAGTATCCTGTCTGTAAATCCAGGGTAAGCATTGGTTACATAATTGCAGGTTTTGCTAACTGGATGAAGGAATTGCTTGTAGATTGACCTAGCTTTCATGTGTCAGTATCTCATTTCAGCCGTATCACTTTTGATGTGAAAGGTGGTACAGGATGCTTAGCTCTGGACTTAAAAACACAGCAAAACTTTCAATGAGCTATTGGCATTGATCTTTGGCATTCTTTGTGATATTCTCTTCTCTACCAGCAATGGGAGATTGATCTCTCTGAGTTTCAATAATGAAATGCGTCTTACATATGGAATAATTTACTCAGATATACTTTAACATTGGTTCGTACTGTTTTTAGATTCTTTTTATGCTATTTTTGGATGCATCAAATTTGGATGGCATGATTAATGTATTACTACTGTTCCAGTAGAGATGTTGCGTAGATCTGTTTTCAAAAGCCAAGTGTTTGCTACTGTGATAAATATTCAAAGATATTGCAACAGTTCATAAAGCCGTAAAACAATTTAAGTTAAAGAATGTTTATAAATAACAAGCAGATAAAGATCCAGGAACTCGTACTGTTGAAATAAATCATTAGAGGACAGGGAATGCAATACTGAAAGCTTTGCTTTTAACATTTTAAATGGAAGCATGATCCTACGAAGATGCTTGATTTTTTTTTTTATTATTATTTTTTTATTTTTTTTATTATTTTGAAGTGAATTTACAGCAGTAGTTGGCATATGTATCCATATAAATAGTAGCAAATACATGTAAATGGCTATATTCAGCTTAGGAAGTGCATATATTCCTATATTCAGGAGGAAGTGCAGAATGTTTTTCCTCTATTTATTTCCTTTGAAATCATGCTTTATGTAAAAAGTTCCTCTCTTTAGATTGTTCTGTTAATTTCCTTCCATATGTATCTCTCTTTAGCCCTAGGCTGCTGAAAATTAGACAGTTTTGGAATGAATAATGCTTATGAGATATTTTTATATGATTAAAGAAAATGTGGGATGATATTTTTGGTATCTTTTTTTCCTTCACAAATGATTAATGTATGGACTGCAAGTTTTCACAGGGAAGAAAGAAGAAACAATGAAATCTGTTTGATTTCGTTCACTGTTAGGATGCAATTCCTGTTCTGCCTTCGTGCATTTGGGTTCAGCTTTTTCTTTTTGTTGGATGACTGGTACATGCCTTATTATTAATTCAATCTGAGGAAAAAATATTACCTCTATTTTTGCTAAATTAAAAGTATCTTATAACTTGAGTGTGTGGGAAGAAATGGAGAAAATGTGGTTAGCTTAAAAACCTTAATTTTTTTTAAGCGCTTAATATCCCTTAATTTAGTATCAGATTATGATTAATAATGGTGTGTTTTTACTGCTGAACTCAGATGTACTATTAATACTGCAAGCACGTTCAACAGAAGCCACCTTTCAACAGTGCTGCTTGTAAAACACTTCAATTGACACCATTTGTGATTATTGCTTAATATATAAGAAAATGAATAGTTTTTTCAAAACTACTTGTAGTTCATCTGTTGGGCCTATCAACTATTCAAGCAACAAATGAGATAAAAATTAGTTGTTTAATGGAACAAGCTTTCAAGGGTTTTAATTATTCAAAGGATAATTAAGGAAGTAATCAGAAAATATGATGTTAAACAATGGATCGACTTCATCCTACTTGACACCTTATGAAGTTGTTTTGAAGTTAACAAACTTGCTGCTGTTCCACCCTTCTCTGCCTAAATGAGAAAAGCATGGACTAACTTCAAAACCTTTCATGTAATAAATAGTTCCATTGGCTCTAATGGAGTTGTTGGCATGAGTAGAGCAACTCTGAATTAATGAATTAACAGTTCTTGCTATCTGTGCTACCCAATTAGTTGTTAATAAAGATCAAGCATCTGGGCAACTAAAGCTTTAGACTAGTGAATTATATGTGTAAAGTAGTTGGAATTTTTTTATTGGTTGCTTTTTTGTACAATCAAAAGAAATAATGCATCAGAAGCTGGAAGTCTGCTGTCTTTGGGTTGGAGAGCATCTAGAGTATTCTATAACTGTGAAATAAATCCTACCTTTGTATTTTAATTAAAACCCTTACTTGCACTTGATAGATGTAATTGAGTACAGGCTGTAATTTAAGGTGTTGGTCAGGACTTAAACTAAATCCTAAATGAGAAATGTAGATGCTTTAGAATCCCTTAG
Organism: Phasianus colchicus; assembly: GCF_987193195.1. NCBI lineage: Eukaryota > Metazoa > Chordata > Aves > Galliformes > Phasianidae > Phasianus > Phasianus colchicus. Next base: position 13,768,777 of record NC_143439.1, on the reverse strand, counting down.
CTATTGCAGTGAAATTCCAGTATCCCACACTCCTGTTGAACTTCTGGATCTGACCTACAGAACTGACTGTGGCCTGCTGGACCCCCTCCTGGCAACAGAAAGATATGGAGCTGTTGGAGCAGTTCCAGAGGTGGCTGCAAAGATAAGTCTGGAGTACTTCTCCTATATAAAGAAATGTGGAGGGAGTTGAGCTTATTTAGCTTGGAGAAGAGAAGGCTCTGGAAGGAATTCCCTTGCAGCCTTCCAGTACTTGAAAGGAGTTTATAAACAGGAGGGAGACCACCTCTGTACATGATTTGATAGTGACAGGGCAAAGGGGGATGGCTTTAACTAAAAGAGAAGAGATTTACGTTAGATATTGGGGGGGGGGGGGGGGAAATAGTGAGTCGCTGGCACAAGTTGTCCAGAGAAGCTGTGGATACCCCATCTGAGGAGGCATTTAAGGCCAGGTTGGCTGGGGCTCATAGCAGCCTAATCTGGTGGGTGGCAACCCTAACCATGTCAGGAGGGTTGGATCATCTGTAAGGTCCCCTCCAACCTAAGCCATTCTGTGATTCTTGACACCATGCTTATTGGGCAGTGTAGTCAGGCCAAGTAAGTTAGATGGAGCACAAAGTGATCTTTGTGTTCACTTCAGCAAAACAAAATAGGTAGGTGACTGGTGTAATAATGAAACTAGTTCACTGATTGGTCTGAAGTTACCTGTAGTAAGTGTTGAAGTGCATATGTATGTATAGCTGCTCATTGAGAAAGATCCTGAAGTGTCTTCAGGTTGCCTGTGTGTAAGAGTGGGGTTTTGCCAGCCCTGTGAAGGAGCAGTGGTCAGTGGGGCTTTACAAAGAGTGTTTTTATGCCAGCAAACTTTGACTAAAGAAACAGCAGTACAGTTAGGAATAGCAAAGCAAGTATAATGATTGCTCTTTCTATGAAGAGTGATAACTCTTTATTTTAAAATAATCAGGAGTAAATCTATACTTATATGTAAGTGTATGCTTGTCTCCTGTTATCTGGTAATTGCATTGAGGCAGTAGAAATGTATATACATTTCTTGAAGCATATCAAGCAGGCTATTAAAATGTTCTTAGTTTATAACTGTCTTAGTAACTGTTCCTGATGTACTTTCTTGAAATACAAAAGGTTAAGACTGCTTTTTTTAAAGACAGCTTCCTTCTAAAATTGTACAGTGTTATTTGGGAATTAAAGTTACAAATGGAACAGAATTATTGATGTCTTTCAATATGTACTGTATATTTTTGTTTTATAACTTTGGTGAGTAAGTAGCATGCCCGTTTTGGACTTCTCAACACATCTCCTACTGGTCCTCCATGACACCTGCTGTGCTGCCATCAGCCACTAATGTTCAGATAAAGCTAGCAGCATGTTAGGATGTGCTTGAGACATTCAGCAGTGCAGATTGCTTGTTCTGTCTGCCTGTGCCTATAACATCTGGCAGCCATCAGGTGTGAGAAACCCCAAATGAGAAGGAGGAAAATATTTTTTAATTTGAAATGAACTGGTGTGGTTTTTTTAGACAAATTATTGCAGATTGCTTGAGATCATAAAAAAAAAAAAAAGCAAATGAAAACAACACAGATGGGGAGCAGAATTAGGTTTGCTAAATTGAATGCATGTATTGTGTTACCTTAAAGAATTTCTCAAAAATTCAATTGGAAGTTGGTTAAGAGATTAATGGATTCATGTTATACTGTTTAGGAAGATTTCTCTGTGACAGTCCCCAGTCTATCAAACTTCATCAGACAGATGGTTGTGAACTTTCTTTCCTATTGCCTGAGTTTTGCCATTGATCTTGGTGCAATTTTAAGTACAGATTCTAATTGTATTTACAACTGTGCAGATAAGATGAGAATGTTTTTCCTTCAACATGACCTTGTTTTTGTTAGGAAGCTCATGACAGGAGGATGACTTACTTTGCCATCTGATGTTTGCACAGCCAAGAAGCTTGGTCAAACTTTATTTTTCTGAATCAGATGCTTTTTTATACCTCCTAAAAATCCTTAGTGTAATAAAATGTGATGTAATTTCTTCACAAAGCATGCCTTGTGTGATAAGCACAGTGGTAAATACTAGTCAATTAAATATGGAAGTAGAAGCTGTGCCTCAAACAACAGCCTGTGTTACTCTTGATGATCTGTTTTCTGACTGGAAACAATTTGGTGTTCTTGATGGACTTTGTTACTTTTGCCAATACATGGCTGAACACTGCAAAATGAACAAAATTTTCAGATACTGTGTACCTGAAGCTTTACAGTCTGAAGTAACTCTTATTCTTTAGTCTCCTTCATTTCCTTCAAAGATTCCTTATCTTCTGCTTTCGTGTCTATGGGTCTGAAGCTTTTCCTGAACACATTCTTCCAGACAAGAGCAGATCATCATGCAGTGCTAGGAGGAACACAGAAATTCTGCAAGTTATTAAGTCTGGCGATACTATTTTCAGTTGTGGTGGAAAATAGACTAAAAAACTTGCCCCACCTATATTCTTTTAGTGCCAGCCTTTAACTCCCAGTGGTCTAGTTCTGTGTGAAATAGCAAGCACTATTGTTACCTGCAAGGAGGAGGAGAGGTGAGGATGGATGGCATGAGAGACTGGATGCCTCTAAAGATCATTCCTGAGGCAGAATGAAAGGAGAACCACTGATCTTTGGCTTCTTGTTATGAAGTGCTTGCTTATACCTCCTGCCCACCAGAAGAAAATTACCACCTCAAGTTCTGTGAATGTCACACCCCAAAGATATTGCAGCCTAGACTGAAAATAGAGCAACAAAGACAAGAGAAATCTCTGCTTCCTTCATCCAAGTTATTCTTACCCCCAGCTGATGCAGCGTGAAGAGGGCAGAGTTGGAAAAAGACAATCTTGTGCTGTGTAAGCACTACTTAGTATTGGCTAGAACACTGTTGCTATCAACACTTTTAGCCACAAACCCAAAATACAGTAGCATGTGGCCTGTTATGCAAATAATCAACCCCTTCCTGGCCAGGCTGAGTGCATACAAGAATGCATGTTCTAGTTAATGATAGATAAATATCTTCTAGATGTAATAAGGATTTTTCCTCTTATATAGACAAAACGTGCCAGAAACTACTGTGGAAAAGAAATGAACAGCATTACAGTGCAGTGAAAATGATAAAGTTTTAAAAAATGTGTTTTATAAAGTGAGAGAAAATGTAATAGATCTAGAAAATGGATCGTGTCAGTCAATCGTAATAATCACTGGCCTCCCAGAGGAGGAGGAGAATAATATAGCTTTTCACCTACTGCTATTTCTGACAGTGCTAATGAGTGCAGAATAAGAAGTGAGAAGGACTCTGATTTCTGCTATCAAAACCAGCTCCTAGGCAAAGGCCTTGTCATGTGCAAAGGCCCTTTGCTTTCTGAATAAATAATACATACTTTTAAAATCTCATCTTTGCCTGACTGTGCAGAGGGATCTTGACAACAGTAACATGAAATGTAGCTGCATTAGTCACTGTTAAACTTTGAAGAGCTGTTGTAGAAAGGCATACTTTGCATTTGGTTTTATATTATTTTGTGTGGATGAAAAACTGCTTGAAACTCCGATGTCCATTTTTTTCATTTTTGCAATTAGGCTTCTAAGACTTCCTGATGATTAAAAGTCAGTAGGTAATTCTTAAGTCCTGTGGTCTGAGAGATATAGTTTTAATTGAAGCATCAGTAACAAAAATGCATCAGTATGCTATGTGTTTTGCATCTTCAAAATTATTGTCTTTGTTCTTGTTTAAATTGTGCTTTGCTGCTTCTTATGACTTATTTCCTTCGGTTTGCATTAGGAACAGTGGCAGCTTATCACCTGAAGTAAGGCATGCAGGAAACTGTGGAGTTTTGAACTGCTGACCTATTTAGAGGCCTCATTCTTCATCAGCTCTTCCCTCATTGACGAGCTCTAAAAATGCTTGTTTGTAACCTTATGGTTACTAAAAAGAGAAATTGAAAGTGTATACAGTAGGATACCAGATCTCTTTCTGTCTGTGTAGCTGAATATGAAACTATTGCCAGTTGAGTGGATGCTAGTGTTATTAAACCTACAAACCTTACAAACATCAGGTTTGACTTTAATGATTCTCTCATTAAAGTCAAGTATTTGCCATTCTGTGAGTGGAGAAGTTTGACAGATACTAATTAAAAGCAATGGAAAGAGTAGGACACCTGGCACGTTCTTAGAAATGAGATGCTAGGGGGAAGAAAAAAACAACAAAGAAATTCTTGTGACAGCGATCTTAGTCAATTGTGTTTTGCTTCTATTGCATAACCCATAGACTTGTCACATCTTGACTAACTTGTAGAAGTGCAGGTGAAGGAGGTCACAGGCTGCCCCACCAGCACTCAGGAGGGGCCTGAAGACAGGCCTGTAAGACCAACAGCTGTCAGGAAGTGAGCAAGTGTGCCATGTGCTGCTGGACTGTGAGGCTTCTTATCTCATTTAAGTAATCACAGCCAACTAGATGATGTGCTAGGTTTTGTTCTGATAATGGTTCACTATTCTGCAGACACACGTTGATTCAGAATGACATTGCCTTCTATAAACAGGTGTCATGTAAAATATGAATACCTACCACATGCAGACAGTGCAATTAAATAAAAATCTACATGCTGTTTTTTTCTGACTGTAGAAGAATGCAGTATCTGCCAAATGACTGATCACTTCTGGTAAGTATTTTGAACCATTTAAGAATGCTTCTGAAAACATATATAGATCATCACAATCTGTGACAATTAGCAGATAAATAACAATTGACTCTACATGCTGGAAATGCAGTAAAGCTGAGTTTAATAATGGCAGCAAGCGCAAGATTTCCCTTTCTGGCACATGTTTGAGTTCAGCTGTGATGGAAAGCAAGCAAGAATAAAACTGATGTTGGGGCTACAGTTTAATGATGCAGCATTTAAAATATTGTCTTTGCTATAGTTATTTATTATGAGAAGTAATGGTTTTCATCTAAAGGGGAGGAATTTCTTACTAGTTGTTTGTTATCAGATGGATGTCAATATGCTGCTTCAGGAAAAAAAAAGCACATAGTTTTAAGTAGAGATTGTTTTGTTTGATTTACAGTGCCACCTGTTAAAGAGTAGCGGACAATCAATTAAATGCTGTCATTTAATGCTGTTCTCCCAGGAGTATGCTTTCACTGATAGAACCTGGAGCTTCTCCTACCTAACCTATACATGCTTTTCTTAGGGTCTGGAGTCAGAGTAGTAACTTGAACTCACTGTTTTGGCTGTGACCTTTGAGCAAGCTCTTTCAGATTCTGACCCAAAGAAGGATTTAAATGTTTAGAAATCCATATATTGAGCTACAACAGTTGATTCTGTTCCATTCTCTCTGAATCTTGCCTCCTTGAAAAAATTGCCACCCAGTGGTTTATTTCTGTGTGTGTCTATCTTTTAATTAAAAAGCTGTACTTTTTTTATTTTAAATTTCGATCTGGAAAATATCTTTTTCTGTGTACTAGAAGTATGGTAGAATAAGTCAGTTTTATATATATACACACATGCATACATGTGAACTATATAAGTAGGTCACTCTGAAAGTAATGCTACCTATTTACTTCCATAGAAAGAAAAGTATTTGAGTGGAGAAAAAACATATCCTCTTTGAAAGATTGTCTGGCAGAATACAGAGAAATGCAAGGCTTTCAAGAAGAGTTCACCATGAGCAATTTTGTAGCTGTAGCTGAAATGCTAAGTCAAGGCTTGAAACAGTGATTGAGCACCTGGTGGGAAGGCAGAGCCAACCTTGGCGAGCTCAGGTGTAAGTAGTGCACCTGAGTGACCAAAAGGGATTGAGCCAGGATCAGTGTCTCTCAAGGACTTCATTTAAGGGGTTGGCAGTGGAGTTAAGAGTTTCTTGCTGGAGACCCTGGAAACCAGAGGCCTTCTGAAGGTATGCAACTTTTTTCCTTTATTTCTGTGCACACAGCTGTTACTTTTGAGCAATTCCTCACTTACTGCAGCCTGGGACCTGGCTGCTCTGCTGTCATTGTTGTGCTTTCCATCATGTTACAGTAGCATAATGGGAATTGAAGAATTAGGTCCGTGCTTCTGCCCAGAGGGTTTGTGAGTAAATAGCTGGTGTGTGCACATTCCTTGTGCCAATTCTTAGCAGTCCTGATTTTTTGGGACATCTGGAGTTTGATGAAAGTCAGCTGATGAAAAATGCTAGTGACCTCTGACTCTGGGAAGCTATCAAGCTATTTGCTATGTAACTGTAAGGGAATTTCTTCTTTTACGTAGAGTAGTTTTGTGTAATTTTTAGCAAGACTTATTTCCTAAATGTGGTAGAGCTCTTAAGTGCCATAATCCAGCACTTTATTTTATTCTGAAGTCATCACTCTAATGTGATCATGCAGTGAGCAGAAACTGCAGCAGAATTCGAACTTTGAGCTTGCTGCGTTTTCCCCCCCTGTAATGAAGCTTGTAATTAGCATGTTCAAGATGCTAAAGAGAATGTGTGCATGTTAACAACTCTCCAAATGTCAAAATGATTTTGTGGTTGTCACTGGTTGTTCACGGTAAGAAAGTGAAGATGCTTTTTACTACTCAGTAAGTTTCTTACTGTCACAAAGTAGAGCAGAGAAATATTGATGAAGGACATCATTCAAATCTGCAAACCAGCAGGGGTTTATGCAAAAGGCCATGGCTGTCTGCAGCTGTTCAAAGCATCAATTCATGGCAGTCAGTGCATATACTACTTGCTCCCAACAAATTTATTTATAGGTCTCTTAAGGTATGTATTAGAGGATAACGAAATGAGCCTTTAAAATAAACTTCTGAAAATAAAACAAAATAAACTACTGAAAAGGGATGTAGAAAATACCATGTTTTAAACAAGGAGTATAAATGCTGGTCACTCCCAAAGTAATGCCTCCTAATTCCATAGCAACTACAACAGATACAAAGAGCACAATAACACTACTTGATAAAACAAACTTCCAGCTACAAGACATTCTTTTTGACATAATCATCCACCTTTAGCTATGCGTTTTCACCAGCAATGAGCAGAAGCCTATATGTCAATGTGTGAAAATAGGCACCAGTAGAGTTGACCCAGTGTTTCCACTGCTGAAACATACCACCCACCATTTCACTTCACATCCACTGTTTGGTCTCCATAAACATTCAGCAAGCATCAATGAATGTCAGCGGGTGCCATTTTTTCCACATAGAGGAATTCAGTGATGCACCTTTGCTTCATATGCACTTCAGTATCAGATGCCGTTTTGTCACGCCGCCACTCTGTTGTCATCTGTCACACAGCAACAAATTCTAATGGGATATCAGCAGGAAGGTTTAACCACCACTGCTATACAACCAATATACACCTCTAGGACATAAAGTAGTAGGCATTAATTTTGGAGAAGCCCTTGTATGACTAGACTTTTCTTGAAGCAAGAAAAACAAATGTTCAGGATGGGCTCAGGACAGTTCATGTGCTGGATCAAAGTCTCTTCAACTCGTAAGAAAGTCTTGAATCAGAGGAATGAAACTAGGAGAAGTGGAAGTCTAAATTGTTCACTTCATAGAAGTGAAACATTGTAAATATGTTGTCCCAAGACAGTTGAATTATTATTTGAAAAGATTATATAAGGTGGAAGAGAGAACAATGGAAAAGCCAATAAAACCATGGCCAGAACTTGGAAAAACATCTTTCAAATGAAGAATCTAAAGCTTTTTGCTGTCCTAGGACAAAATTTATTTTCCCTCTTGTTTTGGTTCATGTATTTCTTTGTTGAATACAAGGGCATACTTGTAGTAATAGAAATTGGAAAGCTATGAAGCCTGATACACCAGTTGCTTCACTGTAAGAGCTTTGGAGTATTGTGACCATGTCTGCAACCTAACAGATGAGCAGCTCCTGCTATTGTAACTCAAGCTGTTAAGACAGCCCCTCAGCTAGCAGAGTGGTAACTTTCTGCTCTGCTGGAGTAACTACTTGAGCATAGTTTGTCTTCTGCACTAAAGCCACTTAATCTATGGTAAGATACTGCGTTAAATCCAGTAATTTGTAATATCATCAATCAAGACCATCTGTACTATTCTGAAGCTTTCTACAGATGCTGAATGTGTAGGATCCAAATATGTTTGGCCAAATCCTAGTATATGCCTTCTTTCCAAAATCAAAAGATAGATAACTCCTTAGCTTAAAGTATGTCCTCTAAACTAATTATCTTGCTACTTGAAAATGGGACCTTTTTAAACAGTACTAAGGACTTTCATTTCTTCAAGTTACAGTTTGTTTACTAAAATGTTGTAATGACAAAATGAAGCTATTAAACATCCAAATTCCCTTACTATTTTTAAGGGATTCTTGTTCCTAAGGACGAGACTGTCTTTCTATTATTGAGCTTCTAATCAATTCCATACAATGTTGTTAAGCACCAACATAATTACTTATGTTTATCAAGGAATGACTTTAAGATATTTTATCCATTTCAGTGGAGTCTGGAAATAACCCTTAATTTTTCTACATCGATTTTTTTTTTTTTTTAATGGTTTCTGAGCTTTGTTTGGAGGAGGTTTCACTGGGATTGACTGTATTGCAGTAGATGATGTTGAAGGTTCATAGCTGCCACTTGGTGTATCTTAATGCTTGGACAGCATCAGATGCGTCTGAAGACTAACTCTGCATTACTTTCATTTTTTTTTTGTCAGAAGTCTGTCAGAGCATGTTGCAGCTAATGCTATGAAATTAGAAGCTACTTTAAGTGGAACTACGCAGTGAGGGCAGGGGAGGTAAAGTGTTATTACTAGCTTGTGGCTGATTGTGACTACCCACTTGTAGGATATCAGGTTTGGAAGGAAGATTGTCAGTCTCTATGGGATAATAACTTTTCTCACATAACATAATGGTCAAGAAGAAGGTAGTTCTGTGTAAGACTTATTACTGAAAATAAGTGAAAAATCTTTGGCACCGAATGGCGGTGATGCAGTCTTAACTTCAGAGGGCTGTAGAAGAAAGTGATTCAATGTATTTTTCTGTTACTTATAATCAGTGAGTGTTGATAATGCTGTATGTTCAGTGGATTAAGAGTGTATGCTAACAAGAATACATAGGAAAAGTGCTAATATTAACAAAGTTTTTTTGTTTGTCATGTCCAAGATAAATTTCCTGGCAAAGACATGAAAGCAAGCAACTATCTATACAAACCATGTGTTTTAGAATACAGGTGCTATACTGGAAACACTTGAAAAGCCATCATTTTGTCTTCCAACTCTTCTTATTCAAGCAGTTGCTAGTAAGTTGTGAGGATCAATGTCCTTGATCCTCCAGTCCTCAAACAATGCACTTTTCTATCTTGGGTAGAAATATGTTGGAAAGGAGTAGGGATGGGGACGAGTTTAAAGGAGCAAGTAATTTAATTCTGGCATGGAGGCAAGCAAGGGTTTAGCAAAGTAGCAATGCTTTTGCTTTGCATTCTATTTTTACTGTATGCTTTCTTTTAACGTGAAGATGTCTGCAAATATGTAAAATGCTCAAAAATTATTTTAAAATGGAGATGTACATCATCTGAACCACTTGCAAATAAACTTGAGCTTAATTTATTCTTCAGTATATTAATTCAGTTCTAATCACTGAATTCCACATGGCTGAGTTCAAAAGAAGATCACGCACCCCTGCTCCTTCCCTAAATTTTAATTTCTTCTTAGTTTGCTTCAAACACTGAACTGCTTAGAAATACCCTACTTGACCTTTAAATCTACAGTGTCAGGAGAATCATGATAATTAGATGAATCCATACAGTTATATGTCTAGAGTGTGCCAGTATAAACACTGGAAGCCACATGCAAGCAGTTTGTGAGAATATTGCATCTTCACGGGCATCTGTTTGGGCCACTGTTGTAAGCTGTATCTTTATTCGTGATGCTAATACTGAAGATGTTTGCTGAATTTTAGGCCTGCACTTAGCAGTAGTCGTTTCTTTTTTTACTTATGACATTTGAAAATAATTAGCTTTACTTAGCTGGCTGTGTCCTGTACTCTTTTTGCATGGTTCAAGGTTGGGAATAAATATATGCTTAAAAACACTTGTTCTAAGTACACGTTATTGGTTCCTCTTTCCCCATTCCTCCTCATATCCACTGTTGTCAGACTGTGGTTCCTCCTAGTGGTATGCCACTTTTTAAAGGAAAAAAAAGTCCAGTGCTCAATATTTTCTGAACAGTGTCTGCTGTAAAGATAAATACATTGCATGTTACATACAGAAGACCTACGCCTACAAAACAATTTCAAATAGCAGCTGTGCTACATTGAATTTGGCACACAATAGCTATGTTGCAGCCCTCTGAATTGCCAGTAAAAATAGCAGTTAACCATTAGACTATGTTAATTCTTCTGAGCTGGAATACTTAGTGTGGCAGCATAGCAGGGGGTTGGACTTGATGATCTCTAGAAGTCACTTCCAAGCCCTGCAATTCTGTGATTAGTAACTTTTGTAAGGGGAATAGAGCAGTTTTCTTTCTATCAGTGTAGATGTAAACCAATAGTAAAAAATTAGTGTGCCTAATCCATTAATTCCATGGAAGCCATTTGATAAGGGTTTTAGGATTTTCTACGCATTTGCTAAATCTCAGGAATGTGTAACTAGAGGGACCTAGCAGGATGACGAGCTCAAGAAAATATAGCAGTTAAAAAAAAAAAAAAAGCAAAACAAAAAACAACCCTAAAAATACCCCCCCCCCCCAAAAAAAAAAAAAACAAACAACCAAGTACAATAATTAGTGCTTAGTATAGAATATGCTTCTTAGTGTTCAGCTCAGCAGCTTGGTGTAAATACATGGAGAGTTTTGCTCATCTCATCAGATTAAATGTAAAATATGTTCCAGGAAGAACTCTCTTTTCCTTCAGTCTTAACCTTCTGCTTCTATTAAAGGGCTACGATAGTGGATACACCATAGTGCTGGGCTGTGGTGTTGATACTTATCCTGCTTTAAAGAATTTTAACTCAAAGAAGTTGCATCATGAGGAGTAACTTAAATGAGCAACAAAATGTATTATTTTAAACCATCTGAGTTGACCAATACATTTGTGCCTAAATTTTTGAAGAGCATTTTCAAATTACTGTCGTAGAATTCTTCCTTGCGTAGTTTTCTTTTAAAGCATCTCAAATTAATTTAAAAAATAGGGCTGCTTCAAATCACTAGCCAGCATCAAAAATGTGCAACGGGACTTCTTAATGTGAGACTGGGTAGCAGTCAGTTCTTGCAGGTTTATTGTCAAAGTCTCAAAGTACAAAAAATGCTAAGAAGGATGTAGATAGTTCCCTTGGCCTGTCTATGGACAACTGGATCTTTCCTCTTACCCTGTGTTCTGAGGACAGTGGAACATCATCCCACAAACATGCTTAGGGAAAGCAGTGGATCAGCCACAAGCGCGTGTCCTAGAGTGATACTTTTGCCTGCAAGCCCAGCTATGGACATGAAGGGTAGAAACAGCATGAGCAACTTTCAAAACTTTTTGATAATTTTTGTTACAGCATCTTTCAAATGTGCATGCTAAATAGACTTGGTGATCTGTAATTGAGTTGAAACAAGAAAAAACGAGGGGGGAAAAACATCAAATGAAGCCAAATATAGCCTGCTGTGAGTAATCTGAAAACTGGAGTATGGTGAGCTGTGGTCACCCATACTATACTCCTCTATGAAAGACCTGCTTATTAATTAGCTTTGTTACTGAAGGCAAGGATGCTCTGATAATGCAGAGCTTCTGGAGCAGACTGAATCTGCTGCTTTGTAGTGAAGGGAGGTGGGTGACGATCAGCAATTGCTTGTACTTGACCATGTATGCTGTGAGATGCTGTCATTTTTATATTGCTTTAATAACTGATGAAATTCATGTATAGGAATATTAAATTGTAGGACAGGGCTGAAATCTTTTCTTCTGTGCTAGTATAGTTGAAATAAGGGAATTACCAGTACGGTTTCATAACTTCCCATGAATTTCTGGGCATATCTTAATGCTAGTCAAACTCTTTTTTTTTTTTAAAAAAAAACTTTATTTGACTCTTTTCTTGAATTTGAGCATTTTATAAAGAAAGGCAGTTGAAATTGAGAAGGCCAAGCTGTGAGGAAAAAATGGACACAATATAAAAACTGCTTCAGAAATGGAGAGTAGTTGAGGGAAAATGACATGCTTTGGTATGGATCAAAAATAGCTTCTTTTGTCCTTAGTATATGCAGCTATGTCTTCATTGCCATGATATCTGTTACAAAACATAACTCTTTGTGTCTCTCGTTAAATAGGATTTTCCTATCAGTAGAAACAGAACACTGTAGTGGAGGAGAGTCAAAAGACAGCTACTGTCCCAGTGTTCCTTTTGACGTTTTTTCCTTGCACCCCTTCAACGAAGAGAGCTGCCTATAGGACAAACTTGCATGCCAAGATAGTGTCCAATTCTGTCAAAGCACTTTTGAGATTAAAAAGTCATTAAGATGATCTAAGTTTAAAAATAAGTTATTTGTAAAAACAACAACAACAACAACAAACAAACAACGAAAACAAACAAACAAAAAACTGTGGCTGTCTGTCTTCCTTAGGTAGGTTGCCTTTTGCATTTATTTATAGCTTCTTTTCTTACTATGAGCAGCAGGGATCTAATGAAATGTAATTCCCACCTCTGTCCCCTCAACCCGGAATACAGATCCTGGAGTAGGATTTTGGTCTTCTGGGGAAGCAATCTACCAAATGTTCTAGCACTCAACTTTGGGCTTAAAGTTTGCTTGAGTACCTTTGTCTTTAATGGCTGAAAAGGTGGGGGAGCGCGCACAGCCCCTACTACATTGGGGTCATAGGGAGTTATGGTTTGTGAATTTCTAATCATGCATAGAAAACAATTAAGCAAAACAAAACAAACAAAAAAAAAACAACAGCAAATAACGAAGCAACTCTGTATCTTTAGAATGGTTTAGACTCATGGCATATGTCATCCTTAGCTCGCTATTTGACAAATATGAAATGGAGACTGCTAAACTGAGCAAAGAGTTTTCCCGAGACAGTTTTAATGCTAGCAAGACAGACTGGGGGAGGGGGGGGTAGTATGAAATCAGTTAGGGATGCGTGACTAAGATTTGGTTTTGTAGTGTATGTGAGCAGCGTATTGAATAATGTCAGAAGTTGGAGTTGCACGTGGTAATTAACTAAATCTTCCTTATTTGAATTGCATAAATGACTGAAGCTTCAGAGTTTTTTCCAAACAAAACTTTGACAGAACAGTTTATTTCATAGCTATTTCACTGTGCCACTCAAAGGCTGTACTTTGAAATCCTTTGCTCAAGTAAATCACTTTCTTCTTACGGATCTTCAGTAGAATGTGAAACTGACCCTTGCAAAACCAAAACTCCTCTCTTGGCCTCACTGATTTAGGCTAAAATCTGAATAAAAGCTTATGTCTGGCAACTAGTTGAAAATGTTCTGATGACAAAAGACATAATTTGTGGGTGTTATGAATGTTTTTCTTCCATGTGAGTCAGGGAAAAAATATGCTAGATCCTGCTAGTGTCAAAAGATCCATTTCTAAATATGCAGAAATATATAAATAGATATAATTAAGAGCAAAATATGTTTGAGATTGGATTCATGTTAATGAATCATCAAATAGCAAAATGTATTGCATCAGGTGTAGATTACATGTGTTTGTTGCGCACATGCACTTCTATACTTATTACTTATGCTATGTTTATGAAACCTAGGAAGCCTTCTGAAGCATTAAAATTCACTGTAAGCGATAGATTGGCCCTTTCTGAAAGAGCTGATGCTAAATATAAGCTCACAATAACACCAAGGTCACTACAGTCTATAAATTCACTAGTGCAATTTGTGGAGGCCATGCTAAACAGTGCTGGGAAGAAATTTTCTGCTGCTGCTTTTCCACAGAGCTCATGGGTGCTGCCTGCAGCAGGAGCATAGCTGTGAGGGCACAGCAGGATTGCTGTGCTGAGCTTTTCTCCTCAGCCTGAGTGAGCTGTCTGAAGGACACCAAGTGCTTCCTGCAAGCAGCGGAAGCAGAGATTTCACACCTTGTCCATTGACTCTGGCTTGTCCAGTACAGAAGGGTGGGAGGAGTATGGAAGTGGGCTGTGAAATCAGTGTGTAGCTGTTTCATTGTAAGCCTGGCATTAAGTGCAGCTAGGCAACCTGCAACAGCATTTCTAGCAGAAGAACCTTTGGTATAATACTGTTTTAGATGAGTATTAGATCCTGTTTCCAACTTCTTTTCGTTCAGTTCATTAGATTAGGAAGACTATGTTCAATTGCTTTATATTAAAGGCATTGAGAAAACCTTTAAATTAAAGAGTTTAAGTGAAAAATTAACAATATTTGTGTGTAAGTGTTGTATTGTGATGTTAACTTTGAATATGGCAGCCTTAATACTATGTTCCTCTAAGCATAGTTCCAGGGAAAAATATGACAAGCTCATTTCTGAATCATAATTCCTTTTTTTCTTCCCCTGTTCTTGAAAGACAAGATAAAAACTTCAGCGCTTGTGAAATAGGTCTTTCATTTTCTAATGTCAGAAATACTCCACTGAAAATAGCGGTCATATTCATATCTGCACAGACATTAAAATGATTTCAGATGTGGGCACATTTTGTTCTTGTTTATGCCTGAGTTCTGCTGAATGTTACCACCGCAGACCTTCAGCTGCTCTCAGCAGCTGAAGAAGTTTGGTCAAAGCCCCATGCAGCTCTTGCTTTTCAGGCTGTTTGCGAGCACTGAGTGAGACTAGCTACTTTATTTTCTTTTTTTTTTCTCCTAGATGGGTCTTATAAGCACTCTGTGTAGTCTCTTTTGATTCCCACACCTGTTTCTTACCTCATCTTCTATGCATGCTTTCTGTTTTCTCTATTACTTGGATCTAGAATGAATCACTGAACATGTGAGGTGTATTTCATCTTCTTTGCCTCAGTAACACCAGCTCTATCAGCTATCAGAAGTCAGATTCTGTATAATACTTCTGGATTGGTGATGTTTTTCTTGTATGTGTAAAAATAACACAAAGTAATCTTGGAAATGTGTTGACTCTTTTCTCTTCTCTGTCAATTTGTCAGTGCCTGTTAGAAAACACATTGCTTTTTGGGGTTTGAATTTATTTATTTTTTTGAATTGGAGAGTAAAGGGGAAGAAATATATACATTTTTTAAACAAGTGTTGTCCTTCAAGTAGTCTCCAATGCAGATTCTTTTGCACTAATGTGTCTTCACTCATGACATGTATAAGCTCCTACATGTATGAAATTTAAGCTGACAGTGTTCAAGATCCTGACAAATCTGATTTGGCAATGTTTTGGTCTCTTTCCATAGAACTCCATGCTGTTCAGGTATCCATGTTGTCAGGTATCGGGGTGTTCCAGATCACATTTTCAAATGTTTCTTTTTCCTGTCAGGGGTTTTAAAAGATCTTCTGCCATGAGCTTATCTTTGAATGCCTGTTTGAAAGGCAGACTGTGTTTTAGAAGTTCATATATGTCTTGAAGGGTTAATTTTATGAACATGTGAATGAGCACTATACTGCGTATACTACCCTAAATACACATTTATTTGTCTTTTAGAAATTCTCAGCACGACAAAATGTTCAGCATTTTCTATGCTTTACAAATAAAGGCAGTGCTTCTAAGTACACAGGCTACATTGGGTATGTTTGCAGTATACTTTTGGGAGTGGGCTCTGGTTTATGTTTCTGCAATTCAAATTTCTCATAAAGGCAAAGGGATGGTTGGAGCTTGGAGAAGAGAAACAATAGCAGTATTAGCAACTCTTCTACATCAAAGAAGGCTAGATATGCCTCCTGGGCCTAGGGCTGTGTATGAAGTAAATGTACACTAACTTCTAAGTGCTTCTTTTCCTTCTGACTCTGATAACACTCTGTAGAAACTTGGGTATGCACAGAGATTGGGACAACTGACTTATTATTACAGCTAACATAAAGATGTTATCAGTGGCAACCTCAAATTAAAAACTGACCTCTGCTTTGAGGTTTTGATTCGTTTACTCTTGAGATCTTGCAGTTCTGATTTATTAATCAGAAATGCATTTGCTTTTTACACATTAAAGGGAAAAAAGCATGCATTTATCGTATCTGGGCTTCAAATTTCAGAAGTCCTATACCGTATGATAGAAAGGGTTTTAAGGCAAGTATTTAGTATCTTAATAATGTTTATAATGGAACACTCAGCCTTGGTGGCTAAAAGCTGTACACAAGTGATCAAACACCCATAAAGGATTATTTAAGCCATTAGACCCGCTTCTGAACAAGTGCCTGGCACAGCCTGTCCCTCACCCCTCATTCGTATCAGACAAATAGCTTTCTCATCAGGCTTCCTGCATGATGAGAAAACAACAGTCCATAAAGTTTTAATTGTTAGATATCTATATATATATTTCAGGTAAATAAGTTACTGAAGCACTAATGCTATACTGCAATTTCAACGTGAATTTTTCAGGCTGTATTAAGTAGTAGCAGTGTCTGGTGTGCAATAAGAGCATGCCTTCACATCCTTAGGCAGTAGGTGCATCAGAATGCTGTGAATTGTCTTGTCAGGTTGGCTAGTTACTTGTCTTCTGTGTCCAGGTCATTTGTAAAATCAACATTCATGGTTTTTTTAATCTCCAAAAGGAAGAGGAACAACTCCTCTTTTGCTGGAGTGGGTAAACTGGTGGTTATTCGTTTAGTACAACTACATAATCACCTAAATCTCAAACCTGGAAAAGTTTTGCTTAAATACTTGAGTGAGTCCATTTTTGTGTGCATGATCAGTTGGCTTTCATTAGTCAAAAATAATCTGAAATATTAGACTAAGCATGGTTTCATTTACTGATTTTGTGGAATTCTAATCCCACAAACTACCTACCCCTATTCTCAGAAGTTTGTTCTGGTGAATTATTTGTAAGAGAAGGCAAAAGACAGGAAACAGGAGTGATATATTTGTCATGTGAAGCGCTTTAAAAAATAAAAATAAAAAAAAAATAGCAGGAAGACAAAAGAGCTGTCTTGCCTTTATTTCACTTCGCAGGTTTGTATTAGAAGAGACTTGGGAAAGTAGTTCAAGAATCGTGTTTGTGAAATGAAGACTGTTGCCATAGCTGTTCTTGAGGGAACCGAGCTATTGCTGACTTGTTAAGCAGCTTTTACTCTTCAAAAGACAAAGCTGTGTGGAGCCTTTGAGAGAGGAATGCTAATGAGACTGCCACACTTACACTTTTTTTTCCCCCTGTCAATCCCAAATCTGTATAGCACATTGTGATCTATTGAGAGATTAATTTAAAACGTGAAAGGTGGATGGGGCAGAGGCAGGGTGGGAACACTGCAGTTCTCGACTCTGTCCCCAGCTCCATCACTGCCCTCTTGTGACTGGGCTGTGCAGGGGCGTAGCCTGGCTTCACCTCCTTTCACTCTATTATGCTTCAGAGAAAAAGGCATCCAGTGAGTGTTTTGCACCAGGGATGCTGCTGCTGCTAGCATCATACCAATACCAGAATTCCTAACAGTAAAAATAATCCAGAGAATGCATCACGTTAATCTAGGAAACCTCAAATACATGCATTTATAACTTGAAGGTATAAGAAATCCGTTATATTTTTGATAGTGTTTCATTCTCATTATAAAGTTGCTGTGATTTTTTTGGGTTGTGTATTACAGTTGCAAATTTTCTGTCTCTCAGTATAGCTGAGTTATTGTGAAGGCCCAAATCTTCTTAATATGTTTGCAGATATTAAGTTCTGTAGTGGCTGCACAGCTGGGAAGCACTGGTAGTATAGTGAAAGATTGAAAAGAGGACTATTAAAGATCTTTTCTAGGAGAGCAGAGAACTTTTAACTTTTTTTTTTTTTAAATGTAGCTTCTTTGATCTGACAGATATGAGAAAAATGTCAGGCTGTCTTGGAATATACACGGAATATGTGCGGACCACGATGTGAGTTGCCGTGTGGATGCTGTGATATAAATGGAAATCTAGGTCTGTCCACATCTGTGAGTATCAATATAGCTCATACTGCTTAGCTGCGTTGGGCAGCATGTGGACTTGGATAGATAACAGCATTCATTTGTGTTGGTGCAAGATTTGGGTAGCTGGTGCCGCAGGTACTGCTTATTTTCCTGCTATGTGAGGTAAATAGATTAAATCTTCATATAGCTTCAAACATGGTAATTGTTCAGAAAGTATTTAGAGATTTTGCAGTCTTCAAATACAAGTAGATGAAGGTTGGCATGGAGTAAACTTTGTACCAAATCTAATATATGGAAGGATGCTTATGAAATGACGACAGTTTTCAGTATAAAAATCTGATCATGTGGAAGTCAGAATTTCTGCAGTAAGTGTCAGCACTTTATGCAAATCAATTCATTAATTATTTCATTGCTCTTTAGTTACAATAGCTAAGGAACCTTTGAGTTTATTTTGGAAGTTCATCCAGTAAAGTGTCCCAGCTGTATGCTAGGCAGAGGAAAGCAGAATGAATTGCCACCTATGAGCATTACGAAAACAATATTTTCTAGGTTTCTGGCTGCAGTCTCACAAAACCCTACCTTTTATTCAAAAGAAAAAATCAATTTAAGAGGATTCCAGTATGTATCTGAAAAGTAGCCTGCTTTGCTGAATTTAATAGGATTATGCTATTGATTCCATCTTTACAATGCTAGCTACTATTTGGTACTTGTGAACTGCAGACTATTATGGGACTGAACACAAGGGAAGAGGGATTAGTTTGTAAGAGAATAAGCAGCTTTTCCTTAAACTGCCCTGAACTAAACCTATGTACCTGTTTTGGTCTCTGTTAGTAAATGCCAACTAACAAAACACCAGTGGTAACACATTTTACAGCTGGGTATCTTCTTATAATCGCAGGCTTAGTCTCCAAGAAGAAGGTAATGAAACCTTTTGTGAACTACTAGTTGATGCTGTCCTGCAGATGTTTCCAGTTGTTCAGAAAGTTCTACTCTATTTCTTTAGCCAAATAAAAGCTACTGATAGCTGGAAACCTATGCAATGTATGAAGTCTAGTGTTTTTTGTTATAGTTGAAGGTACTTCCTGCTCTTGTTGAACTTAGTGTAGTAAATGCACAACTGAAAGAGTTTCTATAGATATGCATTTTGGGGGTAAAGGTAGCTAACAGAGAAACCAGTTTTACACTTCTTTACGTACCAGGAGCACTGCTTGTTTGCCCTGTGTGACTCATTGACTCATACCGTAACTCCTATATGTCTGTGCAATAAACCAATTGGTCTCTGAACTCTGGTGCCCTTCGTGAGGGTAATTATTTCTGTTATATTTGTAAGATTTTTATGAAATAAACTGTTCTTTTGAAATGAGTTTCACATAGAGGAGTCCTCTTCCTTTTCTCCTACTCCTTGGCCCCTTTTCCATACTGAAATTTGTTTATTCCTCTCTTGTAGCTATTATTTTCTCACAGTTTTAGAAGGTTCTTCCAGAGAACAAGTGACCTTCCTGAAAAATGCCGGTACAGCAGATAAGCATTAAACTTTTTAAGGATAAAACCCCATTGGAATGTAAAGATCTTAGAAAACAGAGATTACATGTCTCTAGAGTAAGCTTTTAAGTGAGGGAAGACTGCAAATGTAAAGGTTATGTTGAACTGCATTATAACAGAATTAGGTTGAGAAATGGTTGTAATATTGTCTTTTCCTTCTACCAGCATAGGGGGGGCTACAAGGTGTTTTTCCAAGGAGCAGTTCTGTGTTTGCCTCCCTTGGTTCTGTTAGTAAATAGGCAAGGATGTAGAGAGAGGTTTTCAAGGCATCACACTTCGTGCTTACTCTGCCTTAGCTTTCTGAAGGGCTGTGGGTGTTAGTAAGTTTCAGACCTCAAGAAAGGAAGAGGTGAACAAAGAACAAGTTGACCCAGAATATCAGAAGTGCTGTTAACTTAGTGAAGGGCATACAGTTGGTTGGCTGGCTTTGTCTGAGTGCTCTCTCCTTCCCAGCCAGTTTGGCTTTGTTGGCAGTTCCCTGCTGGGTGACTTGGAGCTTGGCCTGCTCACCAGCCCTGTCCACCCAGTGCGATGCAGTCCACATCTCACCTGGCCTAATACCTGGAGAGATTTCTAGATTTGATCCTTAGAGGCTGTGGTCTTTTGCTTAGTCCAACTTTTCAGCTGATGTCAGCATCAATTTCTCTCCTTAGATGTATTATGTCCTTACTGAGAAGAAAACCTGTGGTAATATGAGGCAGAAGTGAAAGCAAGCTAGTGACCTTTGCTATGTTTTGTAGGGATTAAAGCTATATGGGATTTGAATGCTTCCATAAATCTCACTGGAGGAATTGTTTTTTTATTTGAAACAAAATGAACATAGATAAAAAGTTCCTATCATTTGTGCTACTTTATTCTGTTAGTGTTTGAAGTACTTTCATAACTCAAGACTATTTGCTGAGTAACTTGAGCTGTGATTGGCTTATCAATCTCATTTATTGAATAGATACACCATAATACTGGTAAGCTGTTGCTTTTTGTTCAGCAGCACATGGACAGCACTTCTGTTTCCTGTATTTTTTTCTTAAAGAAATTGTACTTGCCCAGTACTATATATGCAATTAATGTTAATACAACTCGCATCAACTTGAGCAGCAAAGGGTAAGGGCTCCAGCTTTACTAAGCACAAGGGACATGGTGCAGCTCTGCCTCATCAGTCATGGTGGAGGGACAGTCCAGTACTGCTGACTACAAAAATGTTTCTGGAAACAAAATGCCTGAGCGCGTGGACTTGAAGAGAACACTGAAAAAACACTGCAGAATGTATCCTGTCTTTTATATGTTTCTGGTAAATCAAGCTGTATTTATTAGGAGTTTGTTGCTACAGTAAAAAGCATTCACAAGATATATGGTTGAAATAATAGCTGTAAATGTTCAATCCCATCGTAATTATTGAAGATTTCTTGAACTCATGGTATCTTTTGATTAACTGCTGTCTGAGGCATATTTTGTAACAATGATTGTGTCGGAGTTTTGTGTCACTGTATTTCATAAAGTTGTGCTAGGCTGTAGGGAGAACAAGTGCATTAACTTAACAACAGGTGTGTGGGCAGGTGTTAAGAGTAATAACTAATTGACTGCTAGCCAGAATTTATTTAGAGAGCTGGCACTTCACCCTCCTCAAGGAATGACGGGTTTCATGTTTTACTTAATGCAGAGTAGCTAATGTCTTCTTACTGCAAGAATGAGCTTCTGGAGTGTGAGCAGTATCAGCCACAGAACTTCTCATCCAATTAAAAGAATGGAGGAGTATACTGAATTCCATAGTATTTTCTCTTTATAACAATATGTGCAAATCACAGTAGTAGAATAAGTTCCATTATAGCTTGCAAAAATCTCTGTAGTATTTGAGGAAGCGCTTACAGAAAACTGAAGATCCTAAGGTTTGCATGAGCCCCATGAAAGGGTATTGGAGGATTAATTTTCTTCAAGTATATGAAGTTTGATCTATTGATAAGATTTTCTTTTAAAGACTATATCCTCTTTTATAGTTTCAGAAATGTGATTTAACCTAGAATCTAAAGATGAAGCTTGGTTCTTCATTAGGGCAGAATAATGCTCTGTTTCATTGCTACTGCTTTTGCACAACTGCCACTGATTGGTATTTAGCAGAGAATAAAAAATAGATGAGTGATGTCACGTTGTAATTTTGCCCCTAAATAAGTGTGTAATACATTCTACAGGAATATATTTGCTGTATTCTAATTAATTCCACTGCTCTCATTATTACATGAATAAAGGAGTTACGTATTTTGTTGAATGATAACAAATTCAAGTTTGGTGGGTTTTTTTGTTTTTTGATTGTAACTGTTGCATATTGCTGACTTTTTTACTTTTATGACTTTACATGAAGTGAAAATGACCCTTAGTAATTTGTATATTAACTTACTTGAATTGTTTGTTTCCTTTCCTTCTGTATCTCCAATGGTGTTTGCCTTTAGGGTCTTGTGATCTGAAAATGCAAATAAGAGTCAGTTATCACTTCAGTGTAATCTTTCAAAGCTTAAAATATCTTGTTGGCTAATTCCCTTCTATTTGAGACAGTTAATGTCTTCTGTCACTGTGATATGAAAGAAAGATGATAGAAGAAAATAAGCCCCAAGCTTAAGAAAGCAAGGGTTGATATACTTTACTGTTGTGTATTTCAGACTAAGAATGAATGAATTACAATGTGCAGTGCTAAATGCCTCAAACACCAAATCAGTGCATGTCTGTTTTCATGTGTTCTGTACCATCAAGAGCTTGGTCACAGCTGAGATTATTGTACTTATTTACACATGTATTAAATAACATTGGAACTAAATCTAAGGCTGCAGTAATTTGAATATACATTTAAAGACTGCATTTACTGTACAGAATGTAAAATTTGATACTGGAAATCAGGTGTTTCCTTTATATATGTATAGATAGACTTTTTAATAAGTATTTATATTAATTACACCCAACTGAACACAGGAAAAAAAAAAACTTAGGGTATATGCCTTTCTCTTTTGCTTCTCCTCTCTTTCTGTTATTTTTAATCTACTTTTGTTGGAAGAGAAGTAGCACAAAAAAGAATGAGAGTATTGATAAGAGGGAATGAAAAGGGCTTGAAGTTGGGGAATTGCAACTGTGTGAGAGCCCAACTGTACCTTGATTTTCAAAACAAACTAATAACTGTTGCTGAAAATTGAGAGGTTTTGAGCTTCTATAAATTGAAAGTAACTTAAAGTGAAATCAACTAGGCAGCTAAAGTCAGTAAATTGCTGAAGCAGTTGATAAATGCAGGTAGTTATTTAGGCATCTTATTACAGATCCATCTCTAAGCAATGCAAAGAGCCTTCAGTCATCAATTACTTTCTCACAGGAAATAGATCTATGAATGCGTAAGACTATATTGCACTTTCAATCACAGTGACACAGAAGGAGGATTTTGTGTCTGGGTATCCCTGTACCCAGGATGGCCTCCATCAGACAAGTACTTGTCCCTAGTGAATGGTCAGGGCTATGCAGATGAGTTACATCTTGGGAGTGCAGTCAGGAGTGCAGCTAGGTAAACGTGGGCTTGGTGGTGGTGCTATGCCCTGCTCATTGTGTGAAATAATAATTGAGAAACCTCTGCCATGTGAGAGTGAGACCTGGGAGCATTTTTTTTTCTCGCTAGAGATGTATAAATATATATAACTAGACATAAATCCAAATGTAAGGTCTTGTATCTGGGTCAAGGCAACACCCACTACTAATAGAAGCTAGGGGTTGAAAGGATTGAGTGCAGCCCTAACTGAAAAGGACCTAGGGATACTGGTGGATGGGAAGTTGCATGTGAGCCAGCCATGTGCCCTTGCAGCCAACTGGGCTGCATCCAAAACAACATGGCCAGCAGGTCAAGGAAGGTGATCCTGACCCTCTGTTCTGTGCTGGTGGGGGCCTCACTTGGAGTACTGCATCCAAATGTGGTGTCCTCAGAGTAGGAGAGACTTGGATCTGTTGGAACATGTCCAGAGGAGGCCCAGAGAAATGATCCAAGGGCAGGAACACCCCTCCTACAAGGACTGGTTGAGAGAGCTGGGGCTGTTCAGCCTGGAGAAGAGAAGGCTCCAGGGAGACCTGAGAGCAGCCTTTCACTATGTAAAGGGAGGCTGTAAGAAAGAAGGGGACAGACTCTTCTATCACAACAGACCCTGTTAAAAACAAAGAGAAATGCTTTCAAGCTTAAAGTGGAAAATTTAGGTTAGATATAAGGAAAAGAACTTTTACATTGAGGCTGGTGAGGCACTGGAACAGGTTGCCCAGTGATGTGGTGGATGCTCCATCCCTGGAGACTTTCAAGGACAGGCTGGATCAGGGCCTGGGCAACCTGATCTAGCTGTACTGTCCCTGCTCATTGCAGAGAAGTTGGACTAGATGGCCTTTAAAGGTCCTTTCCAACTCTAAGGATTCTGTGATTCTATGTTCTATGATATTAAGTCTTTAGCTTTAAACAAAGGGACTTTTATGGCAAGGTGTGGAGTTCCAGTGGGAAAACTCATACTGGTTATGTTATGTTATTATGGAACTCATTACTATCATGCTGGTCTAAAATAGTTTTTCTAGATATCTTTTTCCAGTCCTTTGTTATTAATCAAAGTATTTTCAAGAGACAGAAAATAGAAGTTATTTTAATCACGAATTGGATCTGGATATGCTCTTCTGGTTTGCAGAAGATTACATTTAGAATAGCTTTTGTCTGCTTGTTCATTATCTCTGTGTTGTTCATGAGTGAATATTCATGGATAATTTCTTTTCAAATATTTACTGGGTTGTCTGTTTTCATATGTTAAGTCTTCATATGAAATAAGCAAGATAATTTTGAGAAAACATTTTAATTAGAGCCTTACAGGCTATAAATATTTCAGTATTTAATAAAATAGTACTGCAAGATGTAAATGATTAAATGGAAAATATTCTAAATATTTTAAATGGCATAACATGAGATTATGCATGTTTCATACCTCCAAATGGGAAAAAAATCTTGTTATATTTCATTACATTTCTTTTGTTTCTTAATGACTGAAACTTTTTTTTTTTAATTCTTTACTGTGATGCTGTACAAAACAGTCTTTTGAAAGCTGAGTATAAGGGTTAAGCTTTTGGGAAAGGAAGTAAGTTGTTTTACACTTTTATCTTCAGCTTATGGTTTCATGATCTACTGAATGATGCAGTGTTTTTTATTATCTGAAAAGATCATAAAGAAATTCATACATAATAAACAAGCTGATAAAGAGAAACATCAGGATCAAGTAATATGACTTGGTAGTGTTTTGAATATACTTGAAGTCCTGTTGTACCTCACCTTACCAAAAAGTTGAAGAATGACTAAAAAAAAAAAAGTTGTTTAAAATCCTGAATGCTTTCTATTAATGTGTCTAATGAAAATGGCAAATGAAAAGAAAAAATATGGTTAATACAAAGCAGTTGAAAAGCGTATGTTTTCCTTCAGTACTGTCAGAAGGTTTGTGTTTCAAGAACTATACTATTTTCACAGTTTATTTACATCTGCACTCAATTTTTTTGGGGTGCTTTTCTTTCTGAACCACGAAGCTCAATATGTATTACCATGCTGTGAGAATTTCTTCAAAACGGAGTATTTGCATTTTGGCAGTCTGGGAGGAGAGTCACATGTTTACAATAAGTACAAAGCTGTTTGCTATTCTTTTTCATCGCTGAAAACATGGCAGACTGCATAAATAGTTTTGATATTTTTTTCCATGCAAGTCTTGTGTGGAACCAAACTGCAGACCCTGCTTTGAAGCAAAGACAATGATGAGAGAGCATAGATTTCCAGTTAAAAATCAGAAGATGAAGCAAATGGCTACAGAAATAAAGGTTGATAATAGAAATGTTGATTATGCAAAGTAAGAAAAAAAATTGACTAGGTTTCTTATCATTACTCATATTCTTAAGAATTTGGTTTTAATTTTTTGCTGCTGAAACTGAGATCCATCAATTACTTTCTATTCTTTTGTTGAGTTTTTCTGCTTTTTTAAAAT
The DNA here is from genome assembly GCF_987193195.1 of Phasianus colchicus. Classification (NCBI taxonomy): domain Eukaryota; kingdom Metazoa; phylum Chordata; class Aves; order Galliformes; family Phasianidae; genus Phasianus; species Phasianus colchicus. Next base: position 13,743,255 of record NC_143439.1, on the reverse strand, counting down.
ATTTAAGAAATTCAATGGACCACTAGCTTGCAATATAAACAAGCAAATAAAAAAAAATCCTGAAATGAAAAACTCAAACCAAACTCTGTTTGTTTTCCCTGGTGAGCATTCTAAGGTAATGTGAGACTATTTCCCCATGGAATAGAAATATACGTGCTGCAGTTATATTTTGATAATACAGCTGCACAGCTGATGTTCAGGTGTTATTTGCTGCCTTTATTCTCATCTTGTATGCAAGATGACAGAAGAACTAAATAATATAGATTTTTTGACACCATGTGTGATTTCTCAAGTGGTATTTTGACATTACCTTCTATAAATATAAGTAGCAGTTAATTTAGGAATGGCTTTACTACTAGGAATTGTGAAATAAATAACTTCATTCACTAGCTGAGAACTAGGAAAACCAAGTAAAATGGGAACTGATTTCTAGTTTTAAGACCAAAACAAGTTTTTGCTTAACTCAAAGGTAACTCATACAGTTAACATCTAGTAAATATTGCAGAGGTAGTAGGTTTAAAGTTAGTGTGAGTATAGAAGGAGATGGAGTATATATTTTTTTATTTGTTCCTTAGTAGACATTGCCAGAATAGTTGAAGACGAAAGAATAGACATCTCTGTCCTTCACTGCATTTTTATCTGGGGGAAAAAGGGGAAGTAGTTATTACAAAGAACAGCTGCTAAATCCCAGCACTTCATCTCAGGGCAGCTCAGACTACTTAGAAGTAAACAGTATTATACAGAGAAAGTAAGACCATCGTAGTGATATTACATCATAAGACAGATGGCAGTGCTTACCTGCACCTGACTTGGACAGATGAGCAATATTTCTTTTGAAATTTTGTGTTCCTTTAGATAAAGATGTCTGAAAGTTTGGTTATGAATAACTTTTGTTGTTGTTGTTACTGTAAAACAAACTTTAGCATTACCAGTGAGCTCATCAGAACTGCGTGCTTACATCAGCTGAATACAATTTATTTTTTTAAATCTTCAGAATCCCTGGCTGATAGCTCTTTTTCATGATTTTTAACTACCAAACACATTGTGGTACTCACGCAAATCATTACAGTGCTATAGTTCTATGCTGTTTGGATACTATACTGACATATGTTTTTACTGAATTATAAGGTATGAATTGATAATTCTTTTAACAATAAAACAACTTCATTAAGATTAATGCTGTCCGGCAGAAGGAGGAGGAATGTAGAATTTATCAGAAAGACTTTGCCATGATGTTAGGATAGGTAAGTGAGCAAATAAGATACGAAGGGGAGTATAGAATTGAAGTGATAATGAGTCATAAACTTGCAATAGAACAGATGCCCTGCAATAATATAAGAAGAGATGAGTATTTAATTTTTTTTAAGGCTTCAGCTAAAAATAGCATCTGTAAAATGTATGTTGTGATATAGTAGCAGCAGCTGTTATTACACAGTTTCCGTTTTACTGTTTTGGCAAAGTATTTTGCAGTAGTTAGGGTGTGACAGCTGGCATGTGCTTTGCTCTGAAAGTGGTCCCATTAACTTCACTTGGATTCAAGGTATGCTGTCTGTGAGTTCAAAGAGAGTACCTGTTTCTGTATGAATATTAGAAACTGATTTCAGTCTCATAAGTCAGCTACCACTGGTAGGTCTGAGATCCTGCAGGTCCTTCATGGTGATTGCTTTTCCATGGAGCAAGTAGAGTGAGTGTTAACTGCAAATGAACCACATCCAACATATCTTCAGTTTAGAAAAGAAAAGCGCTCAATTTTTCCTTTTTAAGAATAGCTTCTGTCACTTCATATTATTCTTATAAAAATTTAGAAGTGGAGCCTTTTGTCCCTTGATTAGAAACTTAAGTCCTTTGCTTGTGGGAATAGAATATATCAAAATGCTAGCTAAGGGCTTGATCTGCCTCACTAGCGATGTTGAACATACTTCTTTTTAAGTCATTATCCAGATCACTGGAAGCTGTAAAAAGTCAGTTACAGTCAGCTGTACAAAGGTGGTTTACTTTCCTTGAGAAACCTGATAATGAATAATTCTGCTCTTGATTTTGAAAGACAGGATGAGTTTCATTAAGCCACTTCCTTTTAAGCTCTGTAACATCATTAGGAGAAGTGGTGGCTTTGGATTTCTAGATCATAAGCTTTCATTAAATGACAAGATAGTCAAGTAGGGTTGTAAATTGGTAGTACAAGCTAACACACTGAGGTGCAGAAAAGTGAGGTGGCTGAAGGATAATTTCCTGGTTTAAATATTTGACAGACCAATGAGAAGTGAACTGGATCTAGTCTTCAGCTGGTGATTTCAATGCAGAGATGATTAAAGAGGTTAAGGTTGGAGGCAGTCCGGACTGTAGTGACTGTGCCCTAGTGGAGTTTGTGACCTTAAGGAATATGGGCCTAGATAGGAGCAGAGTCAGGACCTTGAACTTCAGGAGAGTAAACTTGAAGCTATTTAAGAAATTATTGGGTGAAATCCCCTGGGAAAGCATCCTCGGGGACATAGGAACAAAAAATGCTGGCAGTTCTTTAAGGATACTGTTCTGAAAACACAAGAACTCTGTCTGCCAGCAGAGGAGGCAGGAAACTGATGCATGACTGAGAAAAATGGGGGAAATGAAGGAAAAGTACAGACAGTGGAAGGAGAGATGCGTTGTCTGGGAGGAATACGGGTATGCCACCTGGACATGCAGATGAATAAGGGAAGCCAAGGCACAGGTAAAACTCAGTTCAGTGAGGGATGTGGAAAAATAACAATGGATTCAATAGTTACTTTGGTCAGAATAGAGGGACAAAGAGGAGTGTACCCTCTCAAATGAAAATGGAGAGATGTCTTCAACAGACATGGAGAAAGCTGAGATTCTCAAACAGACATGGAGAAAGCTGAGATTCTCAAACAGATCTTCATGTTGGTCTTCAGTGGCAGTCAGACTTCCCATGCCTCTTGGGTCTGTGAATTTCCAGGTGGGAGTTAAGAGAGCAAAATTTTTCTTGCTGTAAGAACAGAGCAAGTATGCAGCCTCCTCGTGAGGCTGAATGTGTACAAATCTGTGGGGCTGGACAAGATACATCCCAGCGTCCTGAAGGAGCTTGCTGATGTAGTTGTCAAGTCACTCTACATCACGTTTGAAAATTTGTGGCTATCAGATGAAGTCCACAGTGAGTACAGAAAGGGAAACATCACTCCCATTTTTAAGAAAGGGAGAAAGGAAGATCTAGGGGACTACAGGTCAATAAACCTCATGTCTGTGATTCTATGGATGTCTGAGAGATCCATCCTTGAGCAGGCTCCAACTGTAGTATTAGTAACAGGAGTTTTAGACTAAAATTAGGAAACATGCTGTAACAAGCCTATGGTGAGCATAATATTAGCTAAGAGTCCTTGGGAAATTAAGAAATGAAGTGACCGAGCAAATGGTAGCGTAGCATGACTTTTCACAAAGTGAGGTGTGATTTCAAAGAAATAAAATATGTTAGCTGCAATACAGTGTTTTGTTATGATGTTCTGCAATAGGATAAGGTTCCTGTTGAAATCTTATAGAACGTACACTGGAAAGCCATTGTATTTAATCTGGGAAAAAAAGGGTAAATAGTAACATGATGGTTAAGTACACAGCTGTTCAGTCAGCTTCATATTTGACTTTCTAAAGAATGCTCTTAGGATGTGACTGAAAGGCATGCAGAACTACAGTATTCATAAATGCAAAGTAATGCACTTAAGGACAAGATAAAACAGCTGCATCAACATATATGCAATGTTGGGCTCTAATTTAGTTCTCAGCATTTAGGAAAGAGATTCTCAGCACTTAGGAAAGAAAGTGTGGAATTACATTTAAGTCCCAGAATAGGCCCAAAGTTGGGAAGACCGGAGGTATGGCAGAGGAGATCCTTAAAAGAACAATGAAACAAACTGACTCTACAAATTAGAAGTAAAATTACAGAAGAGGTGAAATGTGATGGAGGTTTATTAAAATCACGGGAGTATAGAAGAGGTGAATAGGGAGTGATTGCTCTCTTTTTCTGACAATCCAATTCTAAGTGCTCAATGATATTATTCAGGCAACGTTCTAACATAGAAAATAATACCCTTCTTTCCACTTTGAAGGAAGAAGTTATGAATTTGAACTTACTGTTTCCAGGGTATAGGATCAGAAGAATGAGGGAAAAAAATGTGGACATTCAGTGTCTGTTGGTGACAGAAACAGTGACTTTCAGATGCATTGCCTGGAAGGTTCTCTCTCTTGATATTACTGTGAATCCTTCTTCTTATGCTCTTTCTTTAAACTCCTATGAATTAAAAACCTATGAATAGCCATTGTTGAATGTCATATAACAGGGTCACTGCACCTTTGCTCTTACATATGAGGCTTCTCTATTCATGTTTTTTAAGTCTGTTGAAAAAACTTTGGGCTTCCTGAAGATGGAATGCAATAATGAGCAATTTCCTATCTAATCAGGAGAGCTTTCAGAGTTGCTGATGGAAAGATGTTGCTCAGTTCCACTTGTTAAAGGAAAGGATGCTTCAGTGTTAGGTCTAGGCACCAGCAGGAAAAAAGATTGCAAAACCAAGTGCTCTGTCATCTAAATGGCAGGTCAGTGCCTAATGTCGGTTGTGGCTTTATCCCTTTATGCTAAATAAAATCTTCCTTTAATCCTCCAGTGCTAACCCTGTCTCAGTAGATACTGACAGAAAGGTCTCCCTAGGCTATTACTTTTTCTCTTGTCCTCGAGGATAATTCAGAATACATGAACAGTAACCATTTTGCCTTCAAGGGCTGAGAGGGTTGAGTTCATTTTCATTTAGATTTGTTACTTTTTCTTGTTTGTAGGTTATACTGTTTAAGCCCCCAGTGCTCTCCCCAAACTGTGTAATTCCTGATTGCTGGAGCAATCAAATAGTTTTCACATAGAGCTATAATATGTGGAGAGTAGGCAGGTGTAAGGCAAGCATAGGGACAGCATATATACATATTTTTCTTCCATATTGGAGCATTTTCAATGCAAGTATTTCAGCCATGTTTAACCCTCTTGTACGGGAATTCAAATTCTGTAGGCCTATGTGTTACTTCTCTAATGCAACTGGAGACTCTTGAGTGTGTGTCAGCCTTCATTAACAGGGTCCTGAGGGACTTGGAATATTTTATCTTGGATCATGGCAATTGTTCTTATTCCTTTTCTTAATTACCTTCCGCATTTGTTGTCAAATGGCTTGCTGGTGAACCAACATAAGAAACTCTTAAAACATCCAGTTCTTCCCATTTGCCAGAAACCAATTTCAATGTCTTACTCTGATGTCATTCCACCCAGCTGTACTTATGAGAAATAGCTTTTCTGTAGCCTTCCTTGCAGCTCTTTCTGAACACCTATAACAATCTTATGCATTCATCTGATGACTGTATTATTAAGAGTAGGGAACTGTTGGACTAATCAAAAATGACTTTTAAATTGCATTCTCAGCTAAACCACTAGAAAACTGTAGTTACATCAGGTATATCAAGAATATTCCTATAGCCTGTTTTTTCACAGAGCAAATGAAAATGCACTTTTGGGTTCTAAAATTTATTAAGTCTCTTAACATAGGAGTTGAAGTTTAACCATTTTATTACTTTCTATAGACAATTTTCTCTCTGTATGCACTTCACTTATGTTTAAATATTCCTTATTGCTTTTTTTTATGTATCTTTTTAAAGTTTATATTAAGTAGGCTTGATTCAGTTAAATTAAAAAAATTTACACAATTTAACATTCTGCTGAACCTCATGGTTTACTGTTGTAACATTTACAAAGCCTATTTTCCTGACCTTATACACTAACTCAGACTTTTGTCTAGAGGCCTATAGAATAAATGTTAAGCACAGGTTTATGCTAATATGCACATTAGTTTGCAAGCTAAATGTTAAGGCAATTCTTCAAAAGGAAAAAGTAGAATCAAAGGAAGCATCATCACAATAGAAAAACTGAACAAACATATATAGTGTAATACATAAATATTATTCTGTCTAATTCTACTGAAGGGGTGTAACCCCTAATATACTGATAGTCTTTACTGTTCTCTAGCATCAGTTGAAATGATACTCTGTAATATGTTTTTTTATTTTTATTTTTTTAGACTTCTGATAGTCATAATAGCCATTTTTCTTTATACTTTAGTAATTGGAGAGTATTTTCTAATAAATAGAAAGCATTGGAAAAGTTCTGTGAGTGATTAATCATACCTACTGATGGAAAAGAAAATAGTGGAAGAAAATGGAAAGAATGGAAAAGAACAAAGAAATTGTGAAAATATATTTTTTTTTCTGAGTAAAAAAGTAACATTTTTTCTGAGTAACATTTACTTTTGTGTATTTTTGAGGCATGTGTCAAGTATGTTCTGTAAAATGCAAACAAAACTCTACCCTTCATGCTTATTTTATATTTCTTACATGCAAATATCTTATAAAGGCTCATTGATCAGAAATTTCAGATGCATGCCTTTTATTCATATCAGAAATGATTACATGAATGGAATTTGAAGAAGCATCCTCAGGGTAAGCCTGGAGACTACCTGGTGGTCTCTGGCCCCAGGGAGAGATCTGTCCTCGTAAGCAGTGTGGGAAATATCTGCCCAAGGGTGCATCCCAAAGTGTGCTGTGTTTGAAGTTGGCTCTTCTGGGGCAGTCTGTCTTGTGGAGTATAGAGAACAGGGAAGTGAGGGAATATATCCCACGTGTCCATGATAAAGACAGTATCACACTGTTCTGTGATTTGTATCCTGATGTGCCTGGTATGCAGGGACAGCGCTTTAATGGATGGCTGAACTTCAGTTAGGTGTGTGTTGTTGTTTTTCTTTATTTAGCAATGAGGAAAGGAACCATCAGTATTACATATTACACATATGTTCCTTGGCAAAGGTTAGGCCTAAACCTACAAAATGAATCATACAGGAGATATTTTGTGTTGCTTGCAGCAAGTGTGAAGCTGACTGTCTACAGCAGGTAAAGAGGTAGGATTAAATACAGATTGTGCACATCATCCTTCCTCCCCCTCAAGCTATTCTTGTTTGTGTGGTCATAGCCCATAAATAAGTAATGAAATGCTGTCTTAAGATAGTATTTAATAGAATATGATTACATTACAAGGTAAGAGCTTAAAAAAAAAAAAAAGTTACTGACGTATGACTGAAAGCACAAAGGAGGTGTTAGATTCTGCATTTTAAGACAAGTCAACCTATTTTTACTGTTAGAAATCTCCAGATGAAGTGAAATGATTTGAGAAATGTCTTGTTTAGTAAATTATGAGTTATACCTATCTCCAGAATTCTAATGTCTTCAACAGAAAACATACAAAAACTCTTAAGTACTCTTTATAAGCTGAAGGTATAAATTCAGTTTTTTCTTGTTATTCCACATATGCTTAGCAGCCATGATGATACACAAATGTATTGCTAAACAAACACAAAAGTTATGAAGAATTCATTAATATCACTGCTTAGGCAGTTAAGTTAAACAAAAGTCATAGGCATTTGCTTTTTAAAATTGTTTACTTGATAGTTATTATCAGCTGAAAATTGGTTCTGCATTGCATTGTTATAGGTTGTTTTTTGTTGCCTATGGAGTTACCTGTTACAATAAGATTCTGAAGTGTACTCAAACAAATTAACAGTTCATGAGAAAAGTATTTGATCTGTAAATATGTATACAGATTTTAATTTTCTACCAAGATCTTGGAGGTAGTGAGCTTATTATAGCTGTAATGTAGGAGCTGAACACGATTTGTATGTGCTCTATGTATGAGGATTGTACCAAGAGAAGAATATGAAAACATTTTATCTGTGCAGAAGTGAGCATCTGCCCTTTCATGCAAGCAAATGTGATTTGTCACGCTATATATGAAGCAGGTCATATAATGCTAAATCAAGTCTTACTACTCAATAATCAATGATCAAAAGTGAAATAGGTAATAAGAAGTTGAATCGCAGTAATGAGTTGTCAGCATCTCAAAGATTTTAAATTTGCGCAGTATTTATTTGTCTAATGCTGTATCTCTGGATATCTTACTGTTTCATACGAGTGTATTGTTTTACTTCTTTAACTTCATCCTGTGATACCTTCATACAGTTGGCTTTTATCCCAAGATGTTTTGACTTGTTGCACACGGTCTATGGAAGCCCATTCAGAACAATGAAGCAGGTTTAAGAAAGGCTTATTCATCTGGAATTTGCTTCCTTTTTGATAGAGCTTGTTGAAAGCAGGGAGGGGAGCGCTTCTGTGTCAGTGCTATGTAGCAGTAAGCTGATAAAAATAATATGGCAGCAGAAATAAAAAATACATGGGTGCCCATAACATCAGGTTTATGTTTTTCTGTGTGGCAAAGTAAGTTTCACTTGCACTACAATTCTAAAGTAAGAATGGAAATACTTCTTTATTTCTCCTATGCTAAAATGAGATTTAGTTTTTGGTATGTTTCCATTTTTCAATTACACTAATAAAATTTCAACAATAACTTTTTTACTGGCTAAATTTTCAATTATTAATAATAGTATGACTTAAGATTATTCAATTTTGTATGTTATTTTTAGAAGCTGTTGTCAATCCAACAATTAATACATATTTTATCACAACGAGACTCAACTGTGTCTTATCTTGAAACCACGTCATTAGGGAGCATTTTTGTGAGGTCATGCTTCGTTTCTTGAGGCTCTGTTTATACAGTAGCTTGCTTTCAGGTTCTGTATTCTTCCTCCTGGAACATATGACCTCTGTTTTCTACAGTATGTGCGTATTTTTAGAATCTTTCCCATCCGCTCATCTTACAAACCTTCCTTATTCCAGTCTTACTAGGCATTTTAAGACACTGCATGCATTTGAGTCTCTCATGCTGGCTGGTGATGTTTCCCTTTCCTTGAAACTTTCAGCAGATGGTTTTGTTTTTGTTTTATTTTTCTCCTCAGTATTCTGTTCTTCCAAACAGCTTCAGATGTTGTGCTCCTTGTTCCCTAGTGCTAGGAGAGGGGAAGGCAGTGAGTGAATCCTATTCCAGTAAAGCAGAATGTAGGTGTCTGCTTTCTAGAAGGTACTCCTCCTGTGCAAATACTGTCATTAGCTTTTTTTCGTCGTGCTTCAGATTCCCCTGTGAAGATACTGGTTGCCAATTTACATTGGCGTTCGTAAGCAAAAAGTAATGGAGGGCAAATCACAATCCTGCACCTGCTTACACTGGGAATTCTTTTCACTGAGTGACATAGCCAACTGTTTCCTTACTTGAGTAATTTTGAAATATACGAAACATCAAATGGGAAAGCTGAGATGTATATAATATCTACATTAGTCTCTTTGTAAAGAACATTACAAAAGGAGATGATTGTGAAGGCATTCTGCATTAGATTCTTTCTGCTGTTTCTGTGTCTTAAATGTTCTCATCTATTTCATGGCCAAAGCCAGCAGTAATAAAGCTAACTGTGTAAACCCAGTGAAATTAGAAATATGATGTACCATTGCTTGACCAGGCCAGTGAAATGTCCAAGTCTATTTGCTGATAGTCTCAAATGCATCTCTGTACAAACAACATAAATTTTCTTCATTTCAGCTTTGTTTTAAAATTACAGACAGAATAACTTGCTAGCTTAATGGCTTCATCCTGAAGGAAAATGATGCTTTGTCATGCAATAACTGGTAAATTAAAAATACATTAAAAACAGTTGATATAACATTGAGATGCAATATTTCTGAGGTTTCTGTAGAAGTTCCCTTTCCTGAGCTGTATAACCCATAGTGGTGCGACCTCTGCATTTTCCACTATTCTCATGATGTAAGATTGTGACAGCTTTATATTATGTAATGCATTAGAATCCGCATGGGACAAATGAAAAATGACTTGAAAAGAATTTTCTTTCAGAGATTGTTTGTTGGCAATTTGAAACTTAGTGTCTAAGTAGGGCTTTTAAATGTTGCTTTTTAAGTCTTAATATCAATTAAGGAGGAAGAAGTCCGATGTTTTAGAGGTTTTAATAAAAATCAATGACAAATATAAACTGACTATAGAGAAAGTGTTTAGGACTTTCGAGTTCAGCATCTCTAGAACTTGTTCTTTCTCATCTGTCCGGTATGACTATATGTATTGTAATCATGTAGTAATCCTTCATGAGAACCACTTGTTTTCTTGACTTCTGTGGGAAAGTTGAGCATTTTGTGCCACAAGACTTCATCAGCTTGATAATTTAAAGGTGTTAAAAACCAAAATGCTATTTCAAAATTGACTCAACATACCAAGTAGCATTGCAATTCGATTTTTAGAAAACTCCTTAATCTTAAACTAGTCTTTTTCCTCTGGAAAGTGTCCAGTGTTTCCACAGCTGTTTAGGATTTATTAATCTGAAAGATGAAACTAAGTAAACTTGCAGCCTAGTTTTTCCCAAGCTGTTTCAGTTAGCAAATATGATTTATTAAAATCTTGTTGATTCTGAAAGTGGAAATAATTTGCTTTCAAATATATGCATTCATATTCAATAGAAAATTTATACTTTAATTTTATGCACTTCTGGAAAATGCTGGGAGATCACAATCTGAAATAGGGCTTTAAAACTGTACTCTTCTTGACCTAAATGTGATAATTATATTTATTTGGGGGGAAAAAAAAAAGTTTTAATATTTATAAGCAGAGAGATATTGTAGACAAGAACAGCAGGGCATTTTTTAAGGATTTTGGTGACCAGTTCCAAATTCTGCCTCATAGTAAGATCAATATATGCATAATTATAATGAATCTTTCCTTTAAAAAATAAAAAAAGACTGTTTAGACTCTCTGAAAATAACCTTTAAATAACAAATGTGTTTTTTTTTTTCCTGTAAGACAGAAGGATGTTAAAGGAAAACCATCCTTTTGGATCTGTAAATTTTGTACAACGTGCTACCAGGCGTACTGGTCAATGTATTCATTCTCAAACAATTTATTGGGAAAGATTGATTTGTACTATATCCAAATTTAAGGAATGCCATGCCTTAAGCACTGTGTTAGGATGTCTTCTGTCATAAGCTCTGTGGTAATTCTGGAGAGAGAACAGAATGAGTTTCTTCTGACTGAAACATTAAGAAGTACAAATATAAGTTGTGTTACTGTTGAGTTGTTGCTTCTCAGATAAAAATCAGTGGTTTCTTTTCCCCTCTAAAACAGCATTAATTTTCTTTCCTCTAAAGGATTTAGGGAAAATACCTCACAAAGGAAATACCCATATTTTACATTATTGAAAAAAGTCATTTCTTTAGCAATGGGTAACAGTATTTCTGAATTTACAGAGTTCCGTGTGGAGTTACGAGAGAAAATGTAGAAAATCATAGTGTGTATGATGAGGAAAATTTTCATGTGAAAGTAAGAAAGTGAGCTTTCTTTATGAGAACGGTTTCAGAAATGATGAAAAGAAACAGTGGGTTTTCTAGAAGCCTCTAGGTAAAACTCTCAGTGCTTATTACACGCAGGTTATTTATTACATCCACTCTAACTGGATTTTGTTAAGTATGGTGAAACAAGCTGAATTTGAGGGAGAGATTAAAGAAGTGAAATACACCCAGCTTCTTGTCGTCTTTATGTGTGGTGAGTACTACAGAGGGAACTGCAACAGACCTATGTCATAGTTAATGAAATGGAATATAGTGATAAGACTAATGCTTAAAAAAAAAAAAAAGAGTGATTGTCTAGTTTCTTTTATTTTAAAAGCGATAGCTCCAGGTGAGGAAAACAAATTCATCAGAGTGTTCAAGCTGAGGGTGGCAAGGGAAGAAAGTTTTGGGGATGCTCTTCAGGTGAGTGGCCGGTAGCAGCAGCAGCATGTAACTTGGCTCTGTGCCTGTCTTCTCAGCCACCTACTGCTTATTGAGTCTTGTATTTCAAATTGCAGAGAAATCCTGCTGTGTTGTTATTCACAATTTTCCTATTCTGAGTATTGTGCATATTGATATAAGCTTCCTTTCATTGCTTCTTTGATCACATGAGGGGATTAATTGGCACGTATTTTTTGCATTTGATCTGAAGTTGGTTGTCCAGTCAAATTTGAAGATACCAAATCTTGCTGGCTGAACAGTGCTTTAGATTGTTTCCTAACAGTAATGGTTGCTTTGTGTGTATTTTGCTTGAAAAACTGTTTGCAAATAATTAATAACAAATGTATCTTGAGCTCTGGAAAATGAGTAATGTTTTCTACTAATAGTAGTGGCAGATAAAGGAGTTCTATGTGAACAGGATATTACCTAAAGTAGATCCTTGCTGTTTTCACAGGTGGTGACTATATTGCTGAAAATTCTGAGGAAATAATTCATGCATAAATTTAAGCATATGTCAGGGAGGGTAGTTGGTTTGTCAGTTACTTGTGTGTCTGTCCTCTGTTGTTAAGGACAATGCAGGACTTATGCTTATGATGGGGAGCTGTTTTGCAATGGAAAAATTCAATTTTCTTGGTATCTCTCTGCTTGATAGATACATTAGGTGATTCATAACAGATTATATGACAAGCATAGCTACGGGCTCAACTTCAAAAATAAATTACAACTCATTAATCAATATTCATTTTTTATATAAAAGCATTATTGTTTTGGGGCACCTAAAGGCCATTAATACTCAAGAGTCAACATATATTATTAAAACTGTTGAGTATCACAGTCATTCATTTGTTTCACTTTAAATGCTGACAAAAAAAAAAAATCTGCTGGAATAACTGAATCAGAATTTTGTGTGCCTGTTTTCAACAACAGAACACCCTAATAATAAAGTGCAAGGCTATGTAATAGAAACGAATGAAGTGTAAAATAAAATAATAGAAAAACATGACAAGCTAAATGCTTTCTGCAATGCAGCGTTCTTGGAAGGGAGTCCATTACAAAAAAGAAAGAAGTTACATCCACATTTCTCCATGTATCTCAAATAAGAGATATTTCTGACTTGTCATTTACTTGTTTGAAGAATATTTTTTTGTTTATGTGCTTTAGAATATCTCTGTCCAAAGTTCAAGGTTTAATAGCCACAGTAACTGACATGGAATAGATCTTAACCAAATAGTCAGTAGATCAGGACTAAGTATTTCTTGTTTCATCTATTCATATATTAGCTGTATAATTTGCAGTGTGTTTACACAGCTCCAATGTAGAGGCATAAAGTCCCACTGAAATTGCAGCTTGCCTGCCTGTTTGAAATACTCCAGAAGTGCAGCACTGTGCCACATTCAGTGAAAAGCCTAAGACTGTAGAGGTGAGACCACAAAAACACAGCAGGCTAAGAAATAATGAAGGAACAGCCATGTAAGTTGGAAAATAATTACAACCTTAGTTTTACTTAAATGGTTTTGGGGTCACTATTCTTTCTTTATTTCCAGTTAAATTCTGCTCAGCCTGTACAATTAGGCAGCATTTAGGGAAATTAGATGGTTTTACCAAGCAAACATCACGTACACTTTGATGCCTTTCCCACCTCGGTTGTACTGCCCCTCCCAGGGAGGGCAGTGAGATGTCCGTGTCTGGCAAAAAACATTATATTCCCAAACTTTTCAGTCCCAGAGCATTGCAGAACACACCTGATATTCTTGGGGACTTTCATTTTCTTGGCAGTACAGCACGTCTCCCTGTTACAGACAGATCAGAAAAGTGTGAAAGCCATAGACTTGCAATCTGGAGGATGCAGGGATGATAGGGAGATTTTAGAAGTTTCCCATACTTAGCACTTAAGATGCTCTAAGAATGGACTATGCTTCATATTAATTCTGATAAAAAGTGGTTTTCTTTGCCATTCACACCAATTTTCTCATCCTTGTACCCCGTCAGTTTGCCTTTCCTGTAGTGACAGCCTGTTGGATCTGCAGCACTGTGCCTGAGCCTGAGGTGGTGGGGATTCCTTTCTGATAGCCACAGGTTTTTGTCTTATGAGCCTGAGATTCGATTACCCATGTCATTGGCTTAGCTTGCATAGCTGCAAATGCTATTAAAGGTAATAAAATTTATCCAACCCTGGCATTGCTGTGCTGTGGGCAAAGGATATTGTTCTCAGCAATCCCCATTTACTTCTACCCATTTAACTCTGTTGAAGCTAGGCTAATGGCTTCCTATGACATTTTTGAAAGGACAGCCATTAGATCAAATGAACAGATATCCACCTAGCAAAATGTAACTTTCAAATATTTATGAAGAAATGAAATTACCAAGTTTGTCATCAGTGACATTGGTAAACAAGGCTGTTCAGGGTTTAGATGCAGAATCAGGTCTTTCCCTGTTTCTTTTTCCAGGCTAATAACTCTCTGCTGTGGGCTGGAAGGCAGACTGTCCTGATGCTGTGATTGGATAGGAAGAGTTATAAGGCTTTAAGTAGGTAGAAAAAACTAAAATGAAATTCCTAACGAGTAGACAAGATAGGCAAGAAAATGAGGCATTACACTGCTTTGATTATAAGAAGTGCTATGGGAAAAGAGGGCTTTAAAGTTTGTTTTACAGACCATTTCAATCAGTGCTGGATTGGAAGTAGTGGTTCTGCAGGGGCAAGGTACAGTGTCAAAGCCATAACCCCATCATTTCATGGGCTGGCACCATTGCCTGGTTTTGCTTACTCTGTTTGAATAAGAATTCTTTTCAGTAATTTTGTTCAAAGGGACAAAGTGTTCAAGATGTTGTGTTTCAAGGAACCAAATCAAGCCAGTTTAAGTGATGCTTCTCCTTTTCCTCCATAGCTGAACAAAGTAAACACGATCTGTTAAATCACGATACTTTGTGTGATGCAGAATGTTCTTACTGTTTATTCTGTGCTCTCTGCAAAACCTATCATACTGTGTGTGCTTTTCAAATACTAAATAATTCTTGTATATTATAGAATAGTGTTTTAGATCAACAAAGATTTGCTGTTGTATATTAGTACAGCTAAATGAAATATTTGAGAATAAACAAGCAGCATAAATGGCAATCTCTCTGAACTTAAAAATCTAATTTGAACTATATTAAGCAGCCAGGATTATGGTTTGATTTGAGATCTCATCCTGCAAACATTTATTCGTTAGACTTCAACAATAACAAAAAACCTTCCAGTCATTACTTAATCCTTAACTAACATTGGCAATCCTACTAGGATCAGCTTGTATTCGTAGCAACCAGAGTTAATACTGCAGTGAAAGTTTTCAGAAATTACATTTTCAGTCTTAGTGGAGTAAGGGAAAAAAAATAACTTCTGCTATATGCCTTTGCAGTTCTGAAAATAGTAAGAGTATGTGAATACAGTGCCATAAAACATGGCTATTAACACTGTAACTTCAGAGTGTATGTGATAATGTGATTAGAAGGTCAAAGAGATCTCATTTTGTAAATACTTATGTGAATCATCTGTTCATGAATTCTTCTGCACTTGAGCAGAAATGGTCATTTCATTAAGCATTACTCTCAGGAATTAGAAGAATCGGCCCTTCAGTGCTGTGTAATGAGTTCCTGCTCATTACATAATGCCACTCCAATAAATTTTTTTAATCTGTTTTTTCCTGATGATCTGGTTAGTTCCCAAAGCAACTGAACTGGAAATCAGTCCCATTCCAAAATGTGATGCAAATATAGTTCAATTAGAAGGTACAATAGTATTAGTCTTGGTTGTAGTATTGAGTTGAACATTGTATGCTGAAAAGCAGCTGATTCATGATCCATGGGAATTGATACCGCCCCACCAGCTGCTTTAATGTGCAGCTTTACTGGCAATAAAATATAAATCTTTTCTCTACTAGGCAACTCAGTTTTATATGTATCTTTCTAACAACTGGAGAGTTTTCCTGTTGAGGATCAATTTTTTTATCCATTTCTAATTTTCAAAACTCAGTGTTTTGTGTTGAGCCCTCTCTACACACAAGTGCCAAAAAAAGCATATTATCTCCTGCTGTTTTCAGTGTATGACTGACTTTTTCAGTAACTTTGGTCAGCTTTGAGGGCAGTGAGAGTTAGGACAGTGTGAAGAGATATATATATATATATGTGTGTGTGTATATATATATATATATATATATATATATATATATATATGTGTGTGTGTATATATATATGAATATATATATACACACACATATATATATATTTTGCTTCAAGTCTTGGGATTAAGAAAAAATATTAATTTCTTTTTCACTGTCCAGAACATAGTTCTATTTGTGAAGTCCTAGTGAAAGGTATCAAAATTCATACGTTATTTCAGTTGTATAAAGCAAAAATAAAGATTTTGTAGGCTTTCTGTTGTGGTAAACTTTGAATCTGGATTTTTCTTTTTTGTTTGTGGATTCAGTGCAACAGAGTGTCATTTCAAGTCTGTTGTTAAGAAATCATCGGATTTAGATTATAGATTTGTGGAACAAGTAACTGTTTCTTAAGAAAAGCAACTGACAAACTTTCTCCCCTCATCCTGTTCCCACTGCTTTTAACATGACTTATTATATTGATCAACTTTGAATGTCTAAAGGTCTAAATTCAGTGTTGCGTGTGTGGTATTTAATCATTTGCTACGCATCTATGACTAAATCTTTTAGGTTTTAATTACTACAGTGAAATTGCATTTAAATTCAGCATGTAATGCTGGCTTCGCTTCTAAACTTTTATCAAGAGGTATTCAACAGTGGCATTGCAACTTCTGAAAGTTTATGGATGTCTGACTAAAGCCACGTATCTATCCAAAGAGAATTAGAGTTTTGTGTATACAAGCATATAGCGAGCTTTTATAGATGTATTGCTGTCTACTAACTTGGTCTTTATCTGCTGGGTTCCTGCTCCTGAATACTGGAATATGAGGTACAGTCATAGAGATTTGAGTTGTCCGTGCAACAATTACTGAATGCATATAGCCATGAAGGTAGATAAAGACAAAACTTTTTTCTACCTTTCAGCCAGTTTGATTCTGTTCCCTAATGATTTCCCCATTCTTAGTAGAATTTAAAATACACAAGAAAGAATTGAGAGGGATTATATCATTGGCTAAGGTGAATTTGTAATGTGTAGATATAAAATATAGTTGGGGGCGGAGATAGGAGCTTATCCAGTTTGGGTTTGTGCTGATTTTCCTTGAGTGATCACCTGTAGTCACTATTGGGGAGCTGCAGTGACCTCATACTTCCTTAGATAAATGAAGACCAGAAGAGCTTACAATGTGACTCAAAACTGAGGAAAAAGAAAATATCTATTCTAGATGACTTGTTTGTCATCACTTAATCATAACTTTGTTACTAACATGGCCATCAAAACTTCTAATGATGAAATGTCTCTCTCCTGTAAATGAAATAGTGTTTTACAGTTTCTAATAGTCAGTGGTCATCTGCCTGAGTTAAGCCTTTTTGCTGCAGTGATAATGAACATCTCACCATGTTTAGTACCATTTTGTATTTCACTGATCAGCTGATGAATTGAAAGTATTGCATGCTTCCAGCATCATTTTTTCCATGGAATCAGAGAACGTAATTAGTTATAGCTCTTTGTACTAAATATCTGTCAATATCACATGCCAGCATCATCCGAGCTGTAAAATGTCACTAATTTTGGTTTTTATTTCCATTATGTATGAACAGTGCTATTGTTTTCACATAAATCTAAGAGACAGTATGTATGTATACCAACTCTAAGCTTGGAAAGTCGCTGAAGTGTATTGAAAGGCTAACACAGGAAGCTTTCAGTGGCAAGTAACAGCAGCATAATGTGAGGGGGAGGGGAACAGGTTGGGTGGAGAAACAGCTTGAGAGCAGCTCTGAGAAGGATGTGAGAGTGTTGGTTGATGAAAGATTCAACATAAGCCAACAGTGTGCACTTGCAGCCCAGAAGGCCAGCTGTATCTTGGATTGCATCAAGCAGGTGACTCTGTCCCTCTACCTTGCTCCTGTGAGACCCCACCTGGAATACTGCATCCAGTTCTGGGACCCTCAACACAAGAAGGACACCAAGCTATTGGAGTGGGTCCAGAGAAGGGCCATGAAGATGGTCAGAGGGCTGGAACACCTCCCCTGTGAGGACTGGTGAACAGAAGGCTCTGGGAAGACCTTGTAGCAGCCTTCCATTACCAGAAGGGGGCCCACAGGAAAACTGGGGAGGGACTTTTTATGAGGGCATGTAGCAACAGGCCAAGGAGAGATGGCTTTAAACTGAAAGAAGATAGATTTAGTCTAGATATTAGGAAGAAGGTCTCTTTTTTACTGTGAGGATGGTGAGACACTGGAGCTTGTTGTCCAGAGAGGTTGTGGATGCCCTAACTGTGAAGGCATTTAAGGCCAGGGTGAACGGGTCTTTGAGCATCCTGGTCTAGAGGGAGGTGTCCCTGCTTATGGCAGGGAGTTGTAACTTCATAAACTTAACAGACCTTATTATATCTTGTTAATCTTGTTCTAGCAGATGATCTTAGAGGTCCCTTCCAATCTAAACCATTCTGTGATTCTCTGGTAGCTTTTTATTTTTTTTTTTTCTTCTGAAATCACTGGAAGTTATGTGCTGGGTTTTTGTTTGTTTGTTTTGTTTTGCTTTAATTTCCACAAAGTGTTGGAACATACTGGTTTGAGGTATCCAAGAAAAGGAAACCTCTCTTGTTGATACTGAGTCTGTATTCCCTGTCTAGTACTGACCTAGTCACCAAAGGGAGGACCTGCGCAGAGTGTGGAGGCTTTCTGTCTGCTGTACCTTTCTGGCTTAGCACTTTAGATCCAGCAGAAAGCTTGGAGTAGAAGTAAAATAAAGCAAAACAGTCAGAAGTCCAGCTATAGTAGAAACTGCTGGATAACTATGAAGTGTGGTTATTTTGTGTTGTTTTGTGTTGGTTTTTTTTTTTCTCCTTATTCTACTGTAATTAATATAACCCAGAAAATGCATGAAAAGCGTTTAATAAAATCAAAGACATTTGGGATTTCTTAAATGTTACCAGGATTTTGGAAGAAATGAAGAGTAAGTGTATACTCTGCCAAAAATGAGAAATAAGAATGTAGTGTTAGTCTATTGGAAATGGATGTGTTCGATAAGCAATTTTATTTATTTTTTTTTAAGTCTCCATACTTGTAATTTTTTAATGATTATTGAATCATTAGTCTAATTTATCCCAAGGGTCTTACAGTAGAAAATTGAAGATAAAATACCCATTTCCCACAACTTTAATGGTTCAGTAAGTAGTACTTTACTTGCAAAAACTTATGTATATGCTTGTCCTAAATGTACTCCTTATGAATAGCTTCATTATCAGAATTAATGGTATTCTAATATAAAAGATTTCATGCAGGGGAAAAGTTAAAAAAAAAAAAAAAAAAAAAAGTGATCAGACATTTTGTGGCTTTTTACTTAAATTAAGTATTTTTTTTAGAAGGAAGTTCAATTTCCTTTATGCTCTGTGTTTAAGGTCTGATGATTGGTTAACTGTGTTGGCACTTGAGTGCTCATCATTCACTGTGAGTTATCAATCTTGAAATGAACGAGACATTTCACATCTCAAAGTTACTTCAGGATCTTTGTGAATGTAGGCAAACGCTTCTGCACCAAACTGTAGGTGCTTTCATAGTTACTGTTCCTATTTGCATAGAAATGGAAACAGCGCACTCAGAGTTAAGCAGCTTGTTCACATATATGTGATGAGTCAGTAGAGCAGTGAACTTTGTTTCAAATTATATTTTCAAACTCTTATTCTGCAGGTTTTTAACATTCTTGTTTTTGATGGACTGAAGAAATTAACAGTTAAACTGGCAAAATGTGTTATTTTTATAACTAGAATGTAACTAGTAAATTTGAAGAATGCTTGAGGTTACATGTCTGAACTATAATTAAATCTGATGTGCCAATCAACATGATTTTTACCATATGCTGTGGTTGCACTTTGACAGCAAGCTATTGTATAGTACCACAGATGCATACGCTTTTGTTATTACATCAAAAAGTGTTGTGAAGCCAAATATTTAGTTCTAAATGTACCTATGGAAGATACAGATTTTACATAGGTAATAGTCTGATAAAGTTTATAATTACAAAGCCATGTTTGTGGAATTTTCCAGTGACCAGCAAAAATAAACCAGAACATCAAGTACAGCGGATAAAGATCAGTGTTTAGAAAAGTAAATGTGAGGGAAAAAAGGAAAAATAAAAAGAGAAAAAAAAAAATACCCCAAAGCCCACAGTTATTGTAATTAAATTTATTTTATAGTTGTTTACACAGTGCTAGGAGGGGAACAGACGAAGGAAAGTAAAGAAAGTGCACCTTCTGAAGAGACATCTTTTCTATCAAGTGTCCTTTATCACGTCTGCTGCACTCTTACCTACGTTTGCCCTACAGAGAGCTCAGTACTAAAAATTGGATATGATGTGATTTTGTGCCTTTCTAATAGTAATACTGGAAGGTTGTGTCTTTGCATTTAAGACTTTCCCTCAAAACTAGAATGGTGCTGGGATATAAGGAAAGGGAAAAAAGGCACAAGTGAAAAAAAATGTTCACTAGCTCTCAATCACCTCTAGTCGTTCTTTTCTAGTCATTCTTGGTTTTCTTTTAAGAACAAGAACTTGTGAATAAAAGATCAGATGCTTTATCTGTTGAGATCAATAACAGACTGTCCACTTTTGCAGTGAACACTGAATCTTGTCCAAGATTTCCACAGTTGAGAATGGCATAAATGTATAGCAACTGTTGTGGCTAACTTTTACAGACTGTGAGAAAGGTGGAAAATCTTAGTGAAAGCATTGCTCTTTGTGGTGAGAAATGAATGAATTATAGGAAAGCAGTCCAGAAAAGAAGATGAGGTTTCTTGGGAATTAGTTACTATTTATCTCAGAGATGAAGAAAACGATAGTTAAATCTGGTTGGTCAATAGGAGTGTAGAACAGCCTCAAGTTTATGTATAAGAATCGTGTGTCTTACAAGTCAGCTTGCTTGTTGTACTGTTGCTGCTAACGAAACATGGGGGAATATTTGGTAACAGGAACATGCCACAATTTCTATACTTTATGGCTGCAGAAAAGGGGATAGTGTTTCATACTGAGTCTTCATCCTGGATCTGCACTAATGTAAAGTGCTGCAAGGAGGTACATAGCAGTTCTGAGGTAGGGAAACATCTACTCTGATTTAAAGCAAAAGGATATGTCTGTATGCATAGTCTCACACCAAATATTGACATTCATTTTACTCAGTATTTATTTTTCACTCTTATAGATATTGGCCTACAGTTTAGCCATAGTCAATATTCACCTTTTGAATCAAGAATTTTTTGGTAATCAGAAAACAAGCTGATAATCCTTCTAGAAATACTAGCGAGGACTGAGTATCAAAATAGCATGGCACTGGTACTTGCCCAAACTGTGATTTCACTTCACAGTTCTAATGGTATAGGACCACACTAAATTATATTTGTCATGTATACCACATTGGAATTTTTTTAATAATGTCTCTATGCTAACATTAAACATCTGTCTCTAATGAATCTGTGAATATTGTTAGCAGGATATTTTTGTGAACAAGAGTGGTATGCAGCGTGGTTTCAAAAAGGTTTTTGTTCTGGTTTTGTTGAACCCTTTGCCTAAGAAGAATTCAGAATGAAAATATATGGTTACTTTTCATAAATGCAAAAACACAACAATTACATACCCAATTATTTAGTAAAGATTAGGCTTTAAAAAAATCTTTTGTCTTATAGTTTGTCAAAGAAGCTGTAAGATGAAATATGATCAAGAGCATTCATAATTTGAAACTGACTGAACGCTGAGTACTTTGATTTATAATTGATGCTTCAGATACATTATAAGTGTGAAAACTTCAGATAACTATGGTAGTTTACACACAGACATAAAGAACTGCGCACTAAAAGCTCAGTTTTAAGGGACCTGATCCTGTCAAAGCATCTGCATGCAAGAAATATTACTTCTAAATATTGAGTTCTATTTCACCCTATCACTGAAATACTGAGGATAACACAGTTTCTTAGAAGAGTCTTTTTTTTTTTTTTTTTTGAGGAAAGCTTGTTGTGTTTCATAATTAAGCAATAGATGCCATCCTTTAGAGATAGATCTGTGAGAAAGGAGATCCTATTTTGTCACTCAGTGCACTCCCATGAACTTAGTGACACTAACTGTTCCACTGGTGTATGACAGAAAAAAAAAGAGGATGAGTATAGTGAGATTTCTGGTGTTTGTGCTGACATTTCACATATTCCTACTTTGAGAGTGTGTATATCCTTGAATGGAAGAAAGTGGACAATCTCTTGAGAGAGAGGTGGACTGGTGAGAACAAACATTCCAAAGAGAACTGAATACTTGATGAAGGGAGATGAGACTACTGGTGGACTGGTAAAGAGTCAACTGGGAAGCAGTGTCTTCCAGCAGAGAGGTATTAGAGAGATCTAAGTTAGCTACACATAAAAATGCAAAAGGTGCATGAGAACAGCATATGTTTTGGAAAGAGAACTGTGTGTGCAACTGTGGCAGTTCCAGAGGGTGAGGTGCTGCTCCTTGCTGAAAACTTCAAACTCAGTGCTGGGTCCTGATTTAAACTAGGCGTGGCGTGGCATTCTGCAGTGTCTGTTTTTGAAGATTTTTCTCATAACTTACATTCAAAAGACAGCAAATCTTCAAAAATTAAGCTTTTAATTTCTAGTTTAGTTTAAAACTCAGCCTTTTGCAATATTAGTGAAAATGAAAAGCAGATTTCTAATAAAGGAGCTAATTACTGTTAAAATTCTAGTGTCAGCATAACGCTTCATCCTCACAGACAGGAATGAAATAGTAGTTCAGATATTTGTTCAATGTTTCCAATGAGAAGTTGGCAAAAATTCAATAATATTCATTAAGTACATAAATGGAAATATTAAAAATAAAGATTTTCCCTTGTGATTTATTATACAGTGTGCTTGAAAAGCAAAATTGAAGAAAGAAGTCATTATCTGTTAAAAAAAAAAAAAAAAGTGCTACAAAAAATGTTAATTAAATTGTGTAGTTCTAAGTAAGCCAGTGAACAAGAAAAAGGCTTCCCTGCTTAGAATTGGAAGCCATATTTGTTCTGACTGGCTGGGTAAAGACGTGAAAAGATTATCTTTAAATAAAGCAAACAGAGCAATATAGTTAGGTACTTTCCCTTTTGGATTACACTGAATCTAAAAAGTAAAGCAAATGCACAAGAGGCTCTTTAGAAAGTGAACTTAGAAGCACTGTCATAGTTAAGAAGTTAAAACAAACAACAGAGACAGGTGTTTTCAAACGTGTCTAAAATGTAGCTTATAGAGCACTTACAAAAGAGGCTAAGTGGTGCATGTGGGACCAGAGAGATCGAAGTTATCTTCATCCACTGGTGTTGCTTTTATAAAGAAGCCGGTAGGGACCATGTTCAGAAGGATTGCGTCCTGCCCTCCTCCCTGCTTTGGAAGAGTCCAGTTTATGAGTTATCAAGAGATCAGTACGGGATCACATTCCCAAGTGCTACAGATGCATGAGATTTCTGCACTCTGCTCATCCATGGCTGAGCGTAAAGTAAGAGTTCTTTGTTATTAGTGCTTGAATAAGAGTTTACCTATTTTATTTTGTTTTATATAATACTAGATTTTGAGGGCTGTATTTCTTCTGTTTCTCAAATACCTCGAGCATTAACTTGTGTTTTTGGGCATGTGGGCATTTAATATCTAAATGAAAATAAAATTCATTTATATAGCTCACAAGTTAGATACCTTCTTCAAAAGAACCTTCTCATTGATGTAGCAAGAGTCTATGCCCCCCTCCTCCCTCAATTGCTTAATTCAATGCAGATTCTGAGTAGCACAAATCTTCACTTTAGATGGGGGGAGGAGAAGACGACCCTCTTTATTTTGTATTCCAAAATAACTGTTTACTTTTTAACTTACACTAAAAGGACTCTTTAGAAGGGTTTTCTTCTGCTTCTGGACACCTGATTAACATTAAGAACAGTTTACCAAAGAGTTTTGCCTAGGAATATAAAACTTACTGTGAGAACTTAGTCAAATATTATACAAGTCTTCTTTGAATAGTCCAGCTGCACAGATTAATGTTCCTCAGTAGGATTATGACAGTTGTCTCTAAGAAGATATACAGCTTTCCTTTTAAAACACCATAAGGTTTTGTAGCACTTTTTAATAATAAAAATTCCTCTTTGTAAAAGGTACTGCTTCACACAACTTTAACCTTCAGATCAGCAGTGTTTATTGGCAGTGCTGTGGTTTTAATAAAAAACAGTATGAGAGGATTTTGTTCTAAAGCATATTCTAAGAGTAAAATTTTATAGGGGTATTCTGCACAGACTCTTTTCTCTGAAACTTAACATTTGTAGAAGTGATTTGAATTTCTGAAATGAGCTTATTGATCCATTCACAAGGATTTCTTATCTCCTTTTAATGTGAGGGATATGTTTGATAAATCTAATATGAAATAACTTCCAACTTCAGGAAACTAGCGGAGTTATTTTTTTTCCTGCAGCAAACTGAGGGACCTTGTAACATTGTTCTTGGTCATTTTTTGTCTACAAATTAGACAAAGTTAGCTTTTAATACTTGTATACACAACTGATACCAACCCTGTCCTTTGCATTTCAAAAAACCAAGTCCTTGGACAAAGCCAGAAATTGACAACAATATGTAAAGGCAACCTATTCTCTGTGGTACTGATCACTTTTAAAGGGTCAGATTTGGGAATTATTTTGTTTGGCAGAACAACTTCAGGATTTGGTTTTTAATTTTTCTTGCAAAATTAGAAAAATGTCTGCTCCGTAAGCAACTTAAGAGTTATTTGAATTTTGTGGGCAGAAACTTCTAATTAACTAGCACATGCATTTCATATATCTTTCTGAGTGTGCTATCTCCTCTCTTTCCATAACATACCCACACTGAGGAATGTTTATTATAAATAATTTACAGACAAGGATGAGGAGGAGAAGAGAGATGTTTCTTTTGTAAGCATTCTGCATGCATTGTAAAGGTGATGCTTGTGAGGAACATTCTGGTTAAAACTGAGAGATAGAAGGTTGTAGGGACTGAACTCAACTTCTTTTTACAAATGCAAGACACAGCTGATGAAGTGTCACAAATTATTCATAAAATGAAATACAAATATAATGTTATTTAAAAACAGCTGTGAAGACCTTTGGAAATTGTCTATGGCATCTTAAATTCTACTTTGTTTTTGTTTCTATAGATCAGGATAATAAAATTATGTTTTCAGCTATAACTAGAAAATTATATATAAAAAAGTCTACGGTTGTTTTGTCTAGATAGTCAAAAAGAAAACAAAGATCCAAGCTAAATTTTATTTAAAATGAGTTCACCTTTCATTCTTTTGTTTATGTAGTTCAGTTTGATTGTATTGATGTACTATTTAAATTCTTCTTGCTACCTTAAAAGGACATCATTCTGTCATTTGTGATTATTCATAATTTCCTCAAATATTTTCAAATTTTTTGAGAGAGACTGCAAATGTTTCTTCCTTTACTTCCCTGGGAATCAAAGGTATTTTCAGAAATTGTCAAGATAAAACCTAAATGTCAGCTTCTCCAAGGCAGTTGAGTATCGAGTTCAGTGGGAGTTAAGTGACATATAGAAGACAGAAACACCTTTTGAGGTATGGGCTTAAGTACCTTTTCATATCTGAAGGAAAAAAAAGAGATAAAGGCTGTATATTTTTTGTGTTCCATAAACAGATGCTCTTTCAGTATGGTTGTTACAATTCTACGGAGCCTACTAGAATTTTGTCTGCAGTTGTAGCACAAAAATATAAAAATGTTACCACTACAGATAATGGCAATGAAAAAGCCTGGGAATCATTGGCACCATGTTCCAGATGCCCTCTGCTGGGATGCTGTGTTCTCTGATTGCTTTGGTGGGTCGGGTTGAATGAGGTTAGAGGTTGAAGAAACTTGTCCTTCCTGCCCTCCTGTGTTAGCTGTACTATAGCAGATCTTCTGTGGATGTGTGTTACAAGCACAATGAGGAAGGCTTTGTTTGCTAAACAAATAGCATAGTCATTTGTCTTGCCCCCTTTCCTGGCTCCTTTGTGGAGACCTTGTATCATCAAATACTTTGGCTCTTACCAGAACCAGAAGACCATAGATCCTTCACTTTGTAACAAAACCTCTTCTTGCTTGTCTCACTCCTTGGTAGTGATGGGATGCAACACAGCAGCGTCTCCTGAGGATGCTACAAAGCACGTTCTCCTAAGTTAACATATTAGGGTCTACTGTGACATAGTTCTGACCTGTTTATGCTCAAAGGCCTTAGAGTTGCTGCACAACAAAGAAGAAATAACTTTGTAACACTGTTGTTGGCTGTCCTGCAGATACCAGTAATACAGTATTTGCCTTTGACATTATTTTTCTAAGTGGATAAAGTGACAACAAACGTCTTCAAAGTAGTTTACTTTTACTTTGCTCTTCCCTGAATTTTAGGTAGGTGCCAGGAGCGGATGTGGCAATCTACCTCTTGGGATTAATATATTATATCACATCTGTCTCCCTAATGCAGAGGAATCTCTGGTAATGTCAAGTGCCTGACACTTCAAAGGAAGTTAGAAATCACCAGTAGAGATATTTATAGAGCCCTTCTGTAGAGAAATGTCTGAGTGTCTCCAGATCAGTTGCTGCCTCAGAACATCTATGTTATTATCCATTCCAATGCTTAATTCTTATTTCTGGTCACACAAAGTGTGCAGAAAAGCACTGGGTCTAGAAAAATTGATTAAAAAAAAAAAGTATAAGGTAGTGAGAGAGATGAGTAGGAAAGAGAAGAATGGGCATCACATGGGGCAGGAACAAGACATGCTGCCCAGAAAACCAACACATTGAGTCCTGAAGTGTGGTCATGTAATAAATAAAATGCCTATGTGTGCAGGCTTGACCGAGGCATCTGGGAGCTCTCGGTGTGCTCCTTGTCAAATGTCTCCAGATGATCTCAGGGCCTTGTGCTGCCCAGATGGCTACCAGGCAGGGTTAAGTGAAGAGCGAGAGAAATAAACACAACTAAATGTTTCAGTTTTTTGCTCTATGCTGAGGAAGTCTGCTGTGGGAGCAAGTAGACCTTTGGAGAGGCCTGGCGAGTGCTGCCTTGTCAAGCCTCCCCCAGAGAAGCAGGTAGAGGATGTTCCACAGCTTCCTGCAGGAGGTCAGCTATCTCAGGACCAAGGCTGCTGCCAGGCACTAAATTAACAGAGAAGGATAAATGTGCTTGCATAGCAGTAGATGAGGAGGGTTACTGGTGTTTTTTTTCTCCTGTAGTGGTGCAGAAGAGCCTTTGCAACTCTAAGTAGTCTGTTATTTGATGCAATGCCAGCGGCTGGGAGTTAAATCCTTGTGCATATCTCTGTCCAGATGTTCCCTGGATTTACATGTTAAAAATGTAGAAGGTATAGTATAGCTTTGTACTTCATTGCTGATATGGGTTTAGGAGAATGTCAAAATGTATTCTGGGATTTCAGCGTTTGGTAGGTATATGATGCTGAGAATGTCATGTCTTGAAAAACTGAGAGTAATTCTAGATTTACATTTGTATCACTTTAATTTTGCCTTGCAGTGCTTTTGTATTTTCTCTTTGAAGATCTATGTGTGCCTATGCTACTGTTAAATATCCTTCTATTGGTTTTCTTTTGGAATGACTGTAGAAGCTGGTACAGTGCTAGTTGTAGTGGTTGTACCCTGATTTTTTTTTTTAACTGCTTCACTGTCTATAATTTAATCTTGCTATAAAGGTTATTTGTCACCCACTTTTGACTTCCAGACACTTCTCAAGCCAAAGCATAGGTGTTTGTTTTACTCTGTTCTCCATTTTAAGTTGAGCAGTTTCATTTCAGATGAAGATCAAGTAGATGTTTTTTGTTAAATCACTGCAGTATTACTCACTTTAGGGTAATCCTGAATACACAAATAGAAATAAGACAGGACTAAGCAACAACTTGAAAGGCAACATGGGGTTTTGTTTGTTTGTTTTAATCTGAACAAAGCAATGAAATAGAATTGTTTATGGTGGTGGCACAATTCAACAGTTTGGTAATCAAGCTTTTGTGAAGGAACTATAAATTCTCTCATGTCCCAAATTAGAGCCAACAAAAATGTGAACACAGCTGTATTGCAAATATTTTTCCTGTATGATCTGTGTTTTGCTGAATTACTGCTTGTAAGGTCAGTATGCAAAAATCCTTATGCAGGAATCATTTGTTTTAATCTGCCTTTATTGTTAACATTGGCCAAAGTTTCTTAATTCATTTGGGTATCAGAAAGTATCCTGAATAAGATTCTTCTCTTCTTGTGTCTAAAAGAAACAAATTCTAAGGTTTTCTTGTTTAACAACTGTGCAAGCACTTGCATCAAGATTAAACACTTTGTTTTGTCCCCAGGCAGTTGTATATTTATTACTCTTGAGGCAGTGGTATTTGAAATAAATAGAATTGAAGGATCCTGAGAAATGGTTTCTGAAACACATATATTGAATTATTCTCTCCTGTGTGAACAGAAAGTGCTTCTGATGCTTCTCCCCGTGCCCTTGCAAAGGAAAATAGCTGATACAAAAATACCACATGATAGGGGTAGTGAATAGAAAAGCATTTTTACCAATAGTCACCGAGGATTTTAGCTGCTTGTTCTCCTGAAAGTAATTAAGTTGTCTTTATGGAATGCATTACTACTCATTAAAGATAATATAGTTAATGAAAGAAAACAGGACAAAAGGGAAATATTTCTTCTTCATAAAAAAGGTATGCTATGAAAAAATAATCCTTGGCTTGCAAATAGTCTTAGAAACTTCTCTGCAGTCAGCTATATTTTGGCTGGTAACAGGACTCACTCTTTATCACTGTCTAAAAAAACAGATGTTTGCTAAGAGAAAAAGCTCTTTTGTGTTGCAAGGGAAACAATCTCCATGTAGTGTGTGTGTGTACAGATCTTCATAAAATATGGATTAGCAGCACTAGTATTCAGCTAAGTAAATATTCATAAAATAAAGGTGGAATTGATATGCATTTCCCAATAGAGAGTAATAAGTATATTTTGATTTCTTAGTATGAAATCAAACTAAGGAGAGAAAAAGCACTTTATTTTGTCTGGGCATTTTTATTTCTTATTCTTCCTATGTTGATCCCGCTGGCAAAGATTGTCTTTACTGACATTTTGAATACACAGTATTGTTCGTGTTGAATGTTCAAGAATCTGGAGTTCTGCTTAAATCATGAAATAAGAAAGAATCCAACGTGTCTTTCTTTATTTGCGTTCTCATTTATGTCTTTGGGGTACATTAAAGTTGCATGTTTGAGAGTGTCTTTATAACCATGAGAGGTAGATATGTGGGGTTTTTTTTGGTTTGTTTCCTCAGAAGCGCAGGAGCTGAGTCCTTATTAGCAAGTTTCACTAAGAAGCACTGGAAGACTCAGTAAATAAGTTATGACCTGAATTGTGTATTTATCCTTGCCTTTGTGACATGGGCTAGTAATTAATTTCACGTTGTTACTATCACTCAATGTATAATGATGTTTCCCACATTAGAGGATATTCACTATTAACTTCTGATTTATGCTGGATTTAATGAAATAAGATACATATGTTGCAGAGTCCTGGACTACATATTTATAGGTATGTTTGATAGCTTTCTTTGCAGTATGCCTCATCATTTAGAGCAGTAAAATGGGAATTGGTTTTGAATAAACTGAAAATTAAGTAGATGTTCTAAAATATTAGCTGAGAGATCCCAAGAATGGTTCTATTTCAAACAGCTGGAAACAGGAAAAAGTTACGTTCTGATATCCAAACAGGCAAATAGTTAATAAAAATCAAATCCCTGAATTAGAACAGAAGTAGATTTTTTTTTGTTCTTATTCTTATTTAATGTCTAATCAAAGAGTTGCCTTATGCTTCTGGGGTCCAGAAACAGAATGTTTAATGTCTTAAATCAAAGAATAGTTGTTCCAGAATTAATATTTGATATAATAACTTGAAATGTATCTTAGTCTTTATCTGCATTATTTTGATATTGCTTCTTTCTTTCTGTTGGAGCTGTTTTTTTCCCCTTCCTTTTGTTTAACCCCTTAGCTTGGGTCAGTCATGTCTGGTAGTTCTTTCTGAGATGGAAGGACAGACTTAATCAGGCATGTATGGAGTAGGCAGCATACATCTTCATCTCTCTCTTCTGTGTTGATGTTTCATTCTTTGAGCAGAGTTGCCACATTTGGAACTGTCAGGAAATACAATATCCCTGTTCTACTTATTTTGTGGACTTCTACCTGATTTGTTAATGCATGGGATGCTTAAATTCAGTAGTGTCATTTTCAATGTGTTCATTGCTAATCAAGAAAATAAAAATAGAACCATCTTCAAAATTGGCTTGCCGCTGGGGTGAACCAGGAAATAAATGTCATGTATTTAAGAAGAGATTTTTTTACCTCACAGCTGCTAGAGGAAGGGAGAAGATGACCATACTAGTTAGGAAAATATGTCCAAATTACATCATGCAACAGCTATCAACTGGATGTCACTGATCATTTCCACATTCTGAATAAGTTAAAGCCATCATAAAGTGTGGCAGCAATCTCCATTAATACAGCTTGTTGATATCTGCTTGTTGAAGTCTATTATTTAAAATCGTTCCTTTGGCTTTGTCAATGTTTACACGGACTAGCATCATTAATGTTGACTTAGGGTTATCTCTATGCTCCATAACTAGAATATAGAACATTTCTATCGATTTCTTAGCCACACTCCTCTACTTTACTATCACTAAATGAATTTTGATTCATAAAAGAAAATCCCTGGGAGTCAAATGTCAGCTATTATCCAATATATTGCTCTCTCCTGCTACTAAAATAGTCTGCATCTCATCTTGAAAATATAATGTATATAAGTCTTCTCTGAAAGAATTTCAATAAAATATTGATGTGAAGTACTTTTCTTATTTTGCATGATAAGATGTTTTGAAGACATAGATGAAGGCACAAAACAAAGCCTGGAGCCAGCCTGTATCATGTTTTATTTTTTGTATGCTTTGTCACTGAGAAATAATAGCCACAAAATGCTTTCTTTTTTCCTCTTGTTTAATAAGAAAATAGTCTGTGGTATTGTCTTGAGTATTCTGTCTTTGTTGATTTTGTTCTGGGAGTTATGATCAAGCCAAACAAAGCCTAATAGCAAATGAAACCAGTACTTGGACACATTCCTTTGAATATCATACTAGTTACTTCCAATTATATTCACATACCACATTTTAAATGGATGTGTTTCTACACGGTTTTTATCTCATAGATTTGTGGATAGTACCACATGTAGTTACAAAAATTTGTTTTGCTTAATGGCAAGTTTGTGATTGTGATTTTCCTTTCGGTGAATCCTCCCTATCTATGACCAGATTAGTAAAGGTACCTTGTAAGAAGGTGGTTGATGGAACCTAGAAACTTTGGACGCTGTAGGAATGAGAAAAATAGTGTTTCTCAGGGACAGACACTTGTGAACAGATGCCTTGGAATTGATGCATTTCTGGATCATGCCAAATTGCTTACAAAGTGCTGTAAAACCAGGACAATCAGAATTCTCTAGGGAAATGTAAGCTAGTACATCTGTACAATTGCACTAGAAGTGCATGCTCATTTTAGCGTCCCTCAGTGCGGTTACACCAAGTGAGGCTTGCCAACAGAAAAGAGAGGCTTCAGAGATATTAACCAGAGACCAGCAGTGACAAAAAATTTCTACCGAAGTCCTGGCATGTTCAGTTTTTTGTTTGTTTCAGCACATGCGGGAAAAACAAACAAACAAAAAAAGCCAACAAGCTTCAAGAGTGAATCACAGATTTGAGAGTTTTTGTTAAAGAGCTGATAGCTCTGTAGTTATAAGTGGGATGTAAGGATGAAATTCTCAAATGAGCATTTACTGCGGAAAGTGTTCTGTTTTTAATTTATTTTATTTTTTTTAAACAATGTATCCACAAGTGGCTGCAACTTTCTGAAACACGAGAATGATAGAGAAATCATGTTTAAATTCCTTTGCAGAAAGTAAAGGCAAAATGTACAGTTTTTATGGAAAGAAATGAAAAAAATGGTGATAACTAGCATTACAGTGAATATCAAGTGAATGTATAATAACAGAAAATTAGGAAACAATTGGACAAAGTGGCTAGACATTATTAATTCATGTACTATTCATCGTACCAATGCTTATCAGATAAAATAAGTGTGGCATTAGTTACGTTTTAATCATCCAGAGTGAGAGAACAACTAATTATTTTCAAATGGAGATGGGAAGAATCTAGGCTTATAAGAAATCATTGAACGTCTAATTCAAAATGCAATATTTTTGTAGGTAAATATGTTAATGCCTGTGTTAGAAGAACAATGGAAATGAAATAGTAATTGCCTGTATTTAAATTATCACAGAAAACAATAGACAGTCTGTTGTCATGAGATCTTACCTAAACTGCAAGGTGGGCAGGCTATTTAGCACGGACCAATTCCTTATCCATCCAGGTTAAGGATTTGGTCAAACTGAGCTTTATGTTTTTTTCAGCCAACCTGATTAGAACTTTTCCATACCCAGGCAAATATACTGGGAAATGAGAGCACAAAGTGATCTTCCTCATAGACCTTGAGTGGCCGAAGTGAAGAAATCTGGGAAGGACTCACAAACTCCAAAGTTGAAGTTGGTGGGGGTGCCCCTGTTGTGGATAAAAATGAAGAATAAAGGGAGGAGGACTGGCTCTCTCTCCTGCCACAATTATCCTCTGCCTCTGAAAGCTTCTGAAGGCTTCCAGTCACTTCTAGAGAAAAAAAGTTTTGCATTTCTCCTTGGAAAGCCACATTTGATCTTGCACAGGCTTATACCTGAGAGAAAACTTGAAGTTCTGGCTACTCTTTTTTTTTTATGAGAAAGGTTTCCTTGATTGGGTTAAGGTTTAGATAAGGAACTCAAGGAATATAGAGTCTGGTGGAGCTATGGAAGCCAACATAAGCATACTTCACAATCTGGCTTCCCAACAGCAAACTTTTGTAAGCAACAGCTGTCCTGTTTTTGTTCTTTGTTCCCTCTTCCAATTTAAGAGTCTCCTAAATGCCTCTGACTGATGCAATGTATTTCCAGTTGCTTCTGTGTCACTGAGGTGCAGTTTTGTGAGCTTTTCTTCTTGATCTGGTGCCCTCATAGGTGGCATTTTTGCAGCCGTACTTTAAAATGGCTTGCATCTTTCTTCTGTATTTTGTCATACCTTGTACATTAGGAGACCTCTGGTCAGTTGTAATAATACAGTGAAAACAGAGAAAGACATTTGAAAGATTGGAGTCAGTACATTACCACTTAAGTCACTTCAGATTTAATTTCAGTTTAGATGAACAGTTTGGGGGAAATTTGTAAGAATGCGAGTTCAGGTGAGTGTGTAAACAAATGATATCGTGGCTCTGGGCTTTGCACGTTCTTTGGGTTAGTCTGTGTCATTGTAGGAGAATATAAAGATCAACTTGTAAAATGTGGTAACAGAATTATATTGGATTTGCTTTGGTATATTGCTTTCCTGTAACCTCTGGGTTTGGTTTATTTGTTATCCCATCACAAGAGTGACCTGTATTTCTTATGAGTGCATCAGTTAGTTTTAATTCACAGAAGGAGCATCATGCTCTTGCTTTAGTAATGGAGTCCAAATGGACGCTCTTTATTCTATTATCTTCCTTAGTTTTATGTAGTATTGATGAAATTGAAAATCAGTGACCTGACAAAAACAAAATAATATGGCATGAAAATTGCTACTATGATTTCATACTGTGTTAATGCAAGGATGTCATTCTCACTTCAGAATAATAACAGTGTTTTGCTTCTAAACTTATGGCACCTCTCCCTCCACCTCCTTTCGTTCTTTGGAAGAGAGAGAATGCTACAGGGAAATTCTCTATAATTGCCTCTCTTGACAGTTTGTAATGGAATAGCCACTATTAACTGTTAATTTTTTGGAGTATCTGTATTAAAAGGAAATGAAGAAATTCAGCGTGGATAGGATACGTACTACACTACTGTGGTTAAAAAAAAAAAAAATAATCATCATAACATGGTTAAATGCAGAATTATGAATTTTCTTTTAATAATTTTTTCTTGGAAGCCAGGGCCATGCTGCCCAGAAACATTCTGAATCTGCCACAGGCACTGATGGCCCTGGAGTATCCAGAGATGGGATTCGCTCTCATCCTCCATCTACTGCTGCACCTAGAAAAGAATCACAAAACTTAAGCTGATTCCTCTTGTCCCACAAATGTCAGAAAAGATGTAAAGAAGGAAGCTAAATTCTGATTATGGTGCTCCCTGAGATTGCAGTGGTGTGATTTACATTCAGGCAACTTATTAATTACAGAGCCTTCCTTAATGACCTTTCCTAGATCACTGTTAATGGTAGAACCTACCAGATTTGTAGTAAAGACACATGCTTTTATTTCAAAGATAACAAAGTAATTGATTATTTTTTTTCCATATTGAAAGAATGTCTAGATCCCAGATGTATGCAAACTCTTGCCTTATGAAGACTGTTCAAGTAAGGAGGGAGGGAGTGCTGAGGTCCAGGTTTGAGGCTGGCATTAGCAACAGCTCTGTGTTCCTCTCCCCAGCTCTTTTTTCCCTTGTGGCTTATAGGAGAGGTGAGCTTGGCTGGTACATGCCCATCTCTACAATTTCTGGTGTAGGAGATGGAAAGGGATGGGAAGGGATGGGAAGATGTGCCCTCTCCTTCCTGCTCTGCCTGACTTGCTCACCTCAAGATCACTCATTAAAAGTCAGTTTTTTAAAAAAGCAATAAATGCTTCCTTAGATTTAAGGAAGTGAGCTGAAGGGCTGCTGATGTGAAATTCTCCCACTGTATGTGCTTGCTTTATGGTTAAATAGTTCATTCGTATTACCTTAATTCAGACTTTCTTCTCGCGTACAGGGGTTATCTTTAACCTCGTGTATCTCTGTTATTTTAGTTAGGAAATAATTCATGATTCTGTGGAACTGGGAGAAAATACGTGTAAGCATGAGGTTTAATGTTTTGTATTCAACTTGAGGGTTTCAGTCACCATACTAAAGGACAACTTCAGCAATACTATCAGATTTTTAAACAGGGATTTAAAGCTCCCTTTCTGGTTAAGGTGGCAAATGTGCTGCAGGATTACCCAGCCAAGTACTGTTCTCTATGTTTTCAGAGGCTCCAAAGTGAGAGTGTTTCAGATGGAATGTGATACCTTTCTAGACAGGTGGGAGCACTGGCTTGAGTTCCCCTCATAAGAAATGATTCAAGCAGCCTAGAGGAGTGCTCTTACTGTGCTCAGTAGTTGTTTCGCATGGGGAAAATAGCAGTACCTCATCCTGTGGCTTGAGATAACTTGAGAAACAAGCACAGCCTCTCATTTTGAAAGAGGTGACATGGAGTTTCTGGGTGTTTCTTATTAGCTAGATTTAATGCTGTCTTGCCAAGCAGAGCAGCTCCATTCAACAGCTTGGCTGTCATGCTGTCATGTCCTCTTTTCAAAAGAAAATGATTTTGAAAATGTTGAACTTTTGACATGAATGTTGACAATTGTACTAGGACAGTTATAAAATATGTGACTAGTGGAAAAAGTATGGCTCCTCCCAAAGAAAATTTCTATTTGCTGAATGGATGCTTCATTTTAATTTGTTTGTTACCAACTATTTGAAACTCAATACTAGCTTCCAGCTGTCTCTCAGAGTTCAGGGAGGCATCTGTCCTTTGTGTTCTTCTGAAATGAGTTGTCTACTTTTAGTTTGTTTCTTAAACTGCTCTTGCTTGTTGCCACTTTTTTTCTTTTTTTCTTTTTCCTGATTCTAAGCAGTTAGAACACCCTTGTTTTGTCTTCATTCCCTCACCCCCAAGCCTTTCCTTCTTTGCAGCTGCTTGTGGGTTTTGCTGTGGGCTGCCTATGACAAGTTCCCTGCTGGTTTTACTTGATCACTTTGGAGAAATTTGGAGGTCCAGTATCAGCTGCAGTAGGAATTGATATCAGCCACATCAACTGCTTGGAGTCTGGGTGCTCCATTCGTTCAGCCCAGCCAATTAGCCCATGCTTTTCATGGGATTCTCTGAGATGAGCTGGTACTAGCCAGACTTTGGGTAAACTGGATTACTTGTAGGACTGTGGATTTCATCATTTTTTTTGTTTTGTGGTTCTTGAATTTTTACATACACATTAAAGAGTATTATTAAGGTCTGGTAATTGAGTTTTTTGTATTTTCTATTATAACACAGAAGATTTTGCAACACAGGAGGTTGCGATAACTTAATGAAAGCATTCTAACAATTGCAGGAATTTCATGAATGATCCTGGTTGCAGTGTTTGTTTTTTTTTTTCCCAAATGTAATGTTTTGTTTTTGCAAACATCAGTATTTTTCACTGTAGATAGAATATCTTCTGTGCATATGCTTTGCTCATAATTACTTCCAATGAAACAGATTTTTACTACAGATAGAAGCATGAGGTGAAAAAAAGAAATAGAGAGTTTAAAAGTTTTTTTTAAGAGTTCAAATTTACCACAGAAATGAACCACAAAATATGCATAAGATGAGGATTAACAAAGACAGATAAAAGTCAAAAGATATGTTTTAATTATTCTACTTGCTAATATATTCAGTCACTATAGTTTTATTACAAGGGTGAGTAGGTAACAAGAACTATCCCTGCATTATAAGACAGTAAAACAATGATATTGAACTAACCAGTGTGAATGTAGTATGAAGACAGTATGAACAAAAAGGAAAGACAAGTATGGTGGTTCCAGGTATTATACTAGTATCTCTGGACTTGATTTTCTGTTGTTTTATTTTTCTTTCTGTTTATTTGAAAATATGTCTTTTTCAGGGATGTGGAGTCTTGAGTTTTTTAATATTTTCATGGAATTTGTAGGAGAGAATTCTTCAGTCATAATGAGAAGAAGAGAGAGACCATAGAGAGAGGCATGGTGAAGGTGGGGGGAGATGGAAAAAGGGTGCATGGGGAACACGAGGGATTGGAGTTGTGGGATGGTTGCCAAATGAAAAAATGGCAGAACTTCAAGAGCAGAATGGTTGCACGTTTACACCAGTGCTTTTGTTCTGTGGAATCTCTTTGTGTAGTTCCTCAAATGTTTTTGTTAACTAAATACAGCTTTGGGATGCTGGGAGGGAAACATCCTACAGGTCACATTCTTGGCAAGAAAATACAGGGTCTGGAGGTGGGAAGTAAAGGATTTTCCAGTGGTTTCCATTTTTTTTCTTTTTCTGTCAATGTATATTTGAGCAGAAATGAACCAGAGTATGGACTCTTGAACTTCTCTCTACATATCATCTAAATAGCAAGACATATCTGTACCTCTTCGGTTTCTGAAAAACAAACCCTAAGGCTAGGTACGGGTTTCAGACTCTGTGAATAGATCATCTTACTGATGATTCCTGATAATCTTACTTCTTCATGATTTCCAGTTCTTGATAATTTTCCTCCACAATAGAGATGCAAAAATAACTTTTCTACTGTCAAATTAACTTCTCACAAAATTCTCACACAAAAATAAGTGAGGAGCACTGAAGTACTCAGAATGTTCAGCTGGTTCCAAAGAGAAGAATTGGTTGTGCTTCAATTTGTTCTACTTCTTTATAATTTATCTTTCTGTTTGAAAAGTAGAATAGGTTGCATTTAATGTTAAGCACTGGAATAGGCTCCCCAGGGAGGTGGTTGAGTCACCATCCCTGAATGTATTTAAAATCCATTTGGATGTGGTTCTCAGAGACATGATTTAGCAGAAGGTTGTTAGTTAAGATAGTATGGTTAGGTCGTGATTGGACTCAATGATCTTTAATGTCTTTTCCAACCTCAGTGATTCTATGATTCTAATGAACTCTACTGTGAATGGTCCAAATTTCAGATTTGGAGTACAAATTCACATAAAAACGTGTATTTAAATGAGCTTAATTCATTTTTGAAACAGTACATCTTATAGTGTTTTGTTATTTGTCACTGGATCCCCTGAAATAGTCTGCAGCTCTTCTTGAAAGACATAGCAGTTGAACTGGAATATCTTGGTTTAATGCAGAAACTCTTAGAATTTAGGGAAATTGTATAGATTCGATATTAGGGTAGATGAACACCACTGTACTTTCTTGTCTTTTAATTATTGAAACTCTACAATGCAAAGACTTCTCAAGTCAGTCGTAACAATTAAATGAGGCCACTGGGTCACTAAATCAAGTGTTCCAGGAGAGAGCAGAGGCTGCCTCGAGCCTTGCTGGGGATTACTCAGCTGCAGAGAGGTGGAACACTTGTAGGTTTTATCATGCATGCACTATGTTGCTTGAAGGATGATATAGAGCGGTGTCTTTCACCCCTGGTGTTCCAAAAACCTTCCAGACATCCTTGTTCCATCAAAATCTGTGGCATATTGGTCCTATTTACCAGAGTATATGGTAATACTGTTCTTCCCCATGGTGTAAGTGTGAGCAGGGGCTTTGCCTTGCTGATGTTACTTCTCTTGCTTTCTTTTATTAAAAATGATGTATTCAGAGAAGTTTAATCCAGAAGCAGTCCATGTGCTCCCTAGATATGGGAATTACAGTTTTGGCCAGTTACTGATATGGGGTTTAAAGAGCAAGTAGAAATTTTTTTCTACTTTTGATCAGGGAGTATGTAGTAGTAATTCTTTGTAGGTTCAGACTGGTCACAGTAAATGGTGAGGAAGTAAATCTGCTATAGGGATTAATGTTTTGCTTTTGGTTGCAGAAAATAACCACATTTCCACCACTTTGTTACATTACCTCTTAATTGTTGTCTGATTATGAATTAAGAAGTTAGATGAAATTATAAAAAGCAACATATAATAGATAGCAGTATGAATTAGCATAGTGCAAAGTGCTTAACTCAGCAGGTGTTTGTTAATGTATACATCTGCTTTGTTGTTACTGGAATAAATGTGTAGTGATACAGTGCTTTGTGAAGCACATATTAATACTTACTTTTATGAAAATAAAAATACAAGATATTTTGCTCTGATTTATTTCATTTTAGGAATTAGAGAAATTAAGCTTCCTTCTCTTTTAATTATATCTTGCAGAGAAACTGTAATCTCTTAATCACTGTAAAGCTTCTCTTTTTTTCATTTACCCATTGGCACTCTCTGCCATGGAATCTACATAGCCTACTATAGGAGCTGGACTCTGTGGCTAAAAAAGAAAGGCCAAATTTTTCCTGCATATGTGCTGCTTGATTTGACTTGAGGGCAGGATATCTGCACTTGGGCTGCACAATAAATTGATTTGTCAGTTCAGTGACCGACTAAAAAATAAATGAAAATGTTCCAGTTGACAAGAAACAGATCTCTTCCCTCCTTCCTCTTTTTTTTTTTTTTTTTTTTTTCCCAGCTAATCAAAGCTACATGCTTTGTTCGACCAAAGCTGCATTTACAGACATTTCAGATAAAAGCAAAGGCTAAATTTGCGAGGCTAGAGCTGCAATCACAGAACAGGTGCTGCAGCGTTCTTCTGTGTGTTGGATCAGGACCAGCACCAATCTTTAGCAGTTTTAAGATGTGCTTCCCCCCCCCCCCCTAACTTGGAAGAAAATGTCCTAACTGTGGAACTATATGCTATTGCAGAATGTCATACTTCTCTGGTGGAACAGCTCTGCTATGTATATAATGCTTAAGCATCTATTTTGGTCAGCAATACAAAAAGTAACTCTGTAGCCTGCTGCTTAGAACACTCTCTGGGGATGCCCAGGTTCCTGCATTAATGAATGTTTAAGTACCTAACAGAAAAAAGAAAAAAAAAAAAAAAGAGACTGAGTGGGCTCCAGCCCACAACACTTTATTATTTGGTGTGTAAGGTATTTTCCTAAATGCTCATTTTAATTCAGAGGGAGATTAGTTTTGAGTCTAAGCCTCTTACAACCCACTGTAATTGCTGGGTTGTAAGGGGAGAAAGCTTCTTTTCATGTGAAATATTCTGAAACTAAGAACTGCGGACATATTATAGGAAATAAAGAAATAGCAACTTTGAAATCAGTAAATAATCACTAGCATGGTTTAGACTTTATTTCTATTTCACTATTTGATTGAAGTTATGAATTCAGTGGGACTGCTCCAAGATTGTTTTTTCAATGAGCTATTTACCTTCGAAACACTTAATCCAAACCTAGCAGAGAGGTTTTACCCTTTATTCCAGAATATAATATTCAAAGACATATCTAGAGTCAAGCAGGAAAGTTCTCACCAGGCTGAAGTGAGAGCATCTCTTTCTGAGGGTGAAGATGTAGGCATCGTTCCTGTCATATTTCACCTTCTGTCTGTGCATCCTACAGTGGGGAGCATGCTGCAGTTAGGATCCTTGCATAAGGAACATCAAAACCTGGCAAAAAAAGAAAAGGGTCAGAGCCAGAACAAGTGGATGGTTGACATTTCAGATAGAAATCTGCTCAAGCATTAAGGCAACTGAGAGGAAATGGTCTGAGCTCAGGAAAATATCACGTTGTATGACCCAGCCATCCCTGTTAGGAATGAAGCATGCTTGGTTTTGGTGTTGAGAGAACTGTCATACTTTGTTTATTCTATATCTCTCAGTCTCAGATTTTTTTTGTGATCTGTGGCATGCCATGTGAAGCATTTTAAGAGAGAGTCTAATAGTATCTGTTAATCAGGCTATGCATGCAAATAAGATTGCTGTATGACCAGAAATGTAAGTTTTGTGAAGGCTTGTCTTGATTTTCTTTTTCTTGGGTTTAGCAAAATAAGTATACTTTCCAGTCCAGGGAATAACTGTACTTGAAATCTGTGTTGAAAGCTATTTTGGTCACAAAAATGACATTATTCTACATTATTGTAAGTTTAGTTCAGCACAATTTTTAATTTGTAGAATTCTTTTTGGCACTTTTGTGCTCAAAGGCAGTTTTCGCTTCTAGATATGGTTAGTTGACACGTTTCTTAAATAGTCTAGATAAAATTATGGAAATTATCTCCAGAAAACATTCCTGAAACTAAACTTGGCAACTAAAGATAATGGTATGTCTGATCATACAAAAAACTTCTGTATTTTATCCTTTCCTTTTGTGAGATAAGTCAGCTCAGTATTTTAGCCATCAAGTAGTCTGATGTAGTGTGATGACATCAAGGGAGAAACTGCTATGATTTCAGTAAGCATTGGGTCAGGTATGAGGTGGGTATTTATCATGCTGGATGTTAGGATTGCCTAAAAATTGAGGGAGAGGTTCTCGAACAGAAAGGCTGGCACTTCATTAGCTGAAGAAGGGATTCAAGGTAAAATTTCTTTCATTTGATTCTTTGTTAAAGGGCGCTGGGATGTTTTTATCACCTTCCTGTGTTTTCACTTTGAGTGCAGTATTCAGTGCAACCTATGCTTTGGAGAATAAATGCTGAGAAGTGCTTAATCTCAATGCTAGAAATGTCATCATTTTGAAATTAAAACATTAAATTCTTAAAACTAAAATCAGATTAAATTTTAAGTAGCTTCTTAACAGTGCTTCTTAATATAGCCTTTTCTTGTGATGTGGGCAGTTTTCCATCCTGTAATGTCCTTTTAAAATCTGTGGTCAAGTTCTAGGGCAATTTTCTGCCTTTTCACATGGGTGGCCTCACATGTGAACCCACAAGACACTTGCTTTTACTATAGAAATGTCATAATAACAATTCCACATAGTTCTTTGGTTATATTCTTTACAAAGTTTTGAGAGCAAAGTATGTCCTCGAAAGGCATGGGTGTAAAGAAAAGTGTAACTGAACATTTAGCTCCTTGTGGCAGCACTGGTCACGCAGTGACCAGTGTTGTCTGGTGTTGAGCAGTGCAATGGTTTTGAGGACTATATATATATGGTATATATAGTATGTAGTGTAACTATATATATAGTGTATATAGTGTATATATAGTATATAGTGTAATTATGTATAGTTACAGGGCTATAAGACAGTTTAAGAGTTTAAGGACTTCTGAGTCAGATTGCCTAAATGGTCCTCAGCCCCTTTTCCTCCCACATAAAAGGCTCAGGGGTAAAGAAGCTTAGCAATTTATAGCAGAACAACACTTTTGTGACTGAAACCAGTACAGAACTTAGTGGGTTAAATTTTTGTAACTGTCTGAGCAGGAAAGTAGAAGAAAGTTTGTTTACTAGTAGATATTATTAAAGCATACTGTCTATTCCAGTCATGCAAAATATCAGTGATTTCATAATAACCCTATAAGTAAGGTTATCTAAAAATGGCCTGAAGTGATCAAATGCACATTACTCCTTCCAATTTTGTCTATAATTTTCAAGAAATGTACTTTATTTTGCTCAATATATCTTGTTCCATACATGGTAGGTCTTTTTTTGGTCTGCGTGTGTGTAGCTATTTGCAAATGCTCAGTAGGCAAGGTAAGACTTCTAAAGGTTTAACCTCAGTTTAAAGCAGATCCTGAGACATGCTGTGGTGTTAGTACAGAATAATACAGGGAAGGATATTCCAGAAAAGATAGTGTAATATGTCCAAGGAAGGCTTTGCTGTTGAGCGTGTTTATCCCATAGAGCACAGGTCAATAGGAATGACAGGTGAGATTTAATCATGTAGGTGAAGCAGGGGAGGATGGAACGCTCATGAGCAGCTTGGTCTGAGCCAAGAGCCGGACGACAGCAACAAAAAGGCCAGGAAGCCTGGCTTGGAGCTGGCTTGCAGCAAGGCCTCAGTTTTCAGGCTGACAGAAGCCAGGCAGTGAGCCAGAGATCTCTTTTGGGCTGCAGGACCCAGGAGTGAGGCAGGGTAGCATAGGGTAAGATTGAGGTCAGTTGTGCATATAGTCAGTGGACAACATGATCAGCCCTTTTGTGGACCAAACACAGCATAGACGTATTCCACAATAAAGATTTGTGCCAAAATTAGGCACTTGCCTATAGTACTCACCAGCTTTAATAAAAAAAAAAATAAAAATGAAAGAGAAAGAAAGAAAGAAAACATACTTTCTGTATAATGTTGAAGTGCTGTATCAAAGTCTATAAATTAGGCACAACTTTAAATTCACATGCAATTTCAGTTATAGCCATCTGTCTCTACTTGGGAAGAATGATATGAGATCAACAGCTAAACGTTTTACAACCATAAAGATTCAGTGGTGTTTTATAAGCTATATGCATGTGTGATTTGTAAGAAGCTTATTTACATGTAAAATTTCCCATTTGAACATTCATTCCTTTTGTCATGCAAGCACTAAGGTTTTTTGTTGTTGTTGTTTTAAACTCAAGGCTTTGAAGTGGAATGAATACACTTATTTCAGCCTAATGTTATTGCTTTTTTTCTTCATTTTTTTTCATTTTAATGATCTAGTATTTCTTACATCATGAAGAAAAATATCTGTATACCTTCAACTTTCTAATGCCTAGACAGTAAAGGAAACTGCTGGCACAGATTTTCTTCTGGACAGGTGTATGGAAGATTTCTAAGCCATTTGACAAAGATTTAAAAATATATATATATAACCTTAGTAGAATTTTTTGGGGGGGAAGACTCAAGGTAGAAGATTTAAAACATCTTTGAGCTGTCTATAGTAATTTATTTGAGAGTGGCTTTTACTTTCTTGCACAAAATACTGTCCACAGAGCCCGTTATTGCTTAGCTGTGAATGTCTTGGTGTGACCTTGGTGATGATTATGTCCAAGATGTGACATACGTCAATTTTCAAATTATTTAAGCGAAGCTGATGACTTCATTGGAAAGTCTGTTGCTACGCAAAATCATGTGGAAATGCATTCTACATTCATACTTAATGTATGTTATCATGTATTCACCTTTCTGGAGCCTGAAGTTTTTTTTAATTCCTCAAAATGGAAAGATGAACAAAGACTTAAGCCTTTCCAGCAATAAATTGAACAAGAGAAATATTCCATGGGCTGGTTCCAGTTCACTCTGTCTCTTGCTTGACGGTGTATTTGATCATATGTCATGGGAGAGGATGCTTTTATGCTATAGACCACACTACAAATTAAGTCCCTGGAAGATTTTTCTTGGTATATGCTAGGTTCTGGAAAAATCACTGAAAAAGACAGAGTTGCACATTAAACCTCTGTAAATAAGCATGCTCTTCTTTTCTACTCTAGATTAATAGAAGTTGAATATGATTTGTACTTGCAGGTTGGTGTTCTTCACTGGCAATTGCTTTGCAAAATGTAAGGCATTGCTCTCTCTGCTGCTATCCCTCCTATTTTCACAGAACATTCAAAGAATTAACTGTCATCACATGCTTATGAAGAAGATGATA
Source organism: Phasianus colchicus (assembly GCF_987193195.1). Lineage (NCBI taxonomy): Eukaryota > Metazoa > Chordata > Aves > Galliformes > Phasianidae > Phasianus > Phasianus colchicus. Next base: position 13,699,120 of record NC_143439.1, on the reverse strand, counting down.
GAAAGAAACAGAATGTAAATGAAATAGAAGGATTTCAACTAATCTTAGATGGCTACATTTTAAATGGCTGGATGTCACTCATTCTTGAAATTTCCCTAGGCTGAAGGGAATTGTTCTGTGAAATCCCTTTTTTTCTCTCTGCCACCTGATGCAGATTCACATGACAATGTGGTAGTCATCCAAAGTTAGTGAGATTAGTCTTGCCCAAAGTTAAATTGAGCAAGTGCTCTTTTTGCAGAGGTTAACAGGATTGGTGCCTTTACTACTACCTGGAGCAGTGTAGCAGTAGAACCCTGTGAAGAACCAGTGGGCATGGAAAAAAAAAACACGAAGGAAAATGTGAAGACATTAATAGGGGTGAAGTTCACACTGAGTAATACATAAAAGTTGCATAAAAGCCTGTGTTTCAATAAGAAGATGATTAGCTTTCTTAAATAGAACCTGGCAAAGTTATAATGATGCTTGATCAGAAGAATCACAGTGTCAGATGAGAGTTCATTATTCAATGAGCACTCTGTTCAATTTAGCCAGTAGGCATTGTATGTCTCAAGGAAATAGCCAAAAATCTGATCATCACTGAGGCGGCATTAACAAATAAGCAAGGAAGTGTGAGGAAGCATGCCAAGCCAAAACATGACTTTAATGAATGGTTACCTGGGTTTTTACATTTTAGTGTTCATAAGTGGAAGAAATAGCTTATCTGTTTCTTAGGGAAAAAAAGGATGCAAATTGAGAAACTATTCTATAATAATCTGTAATAAAAAATAAGATAGGGTTTATCACATGAATGAGCATCTTACCAGTAGAGCTTCTAAACTATAATTAAATAGCTTAATTGCTTAATTTAAAAAAAAAAAAAACCAACAGAGACTTAAAAATTTGTACAGTGCCTTAAGCACAAAACAGACAAAATACATAATTCTAAGAGTGGACTGAGATGGATGACAGCTGCTTTCATTTTGTGCTTCATTTTAATTTCATGTCTCTGTAAGTTAAATGTAGATGGGCAACATATTTTTGAATGGAAATGACCACAAAAGGATGTGAGAGCTTCCATGCCTTTGAGGCAGCCAAATTCTGGGGTTTCATTTATCTGGGAATTAGAATTTTGTTGCATGTATCTGCTTCAAATAAGTGTGAGTTGACATGAAAGAAAGTTGTGCCTTATGCTTTGTTCTGGGTCAACTTGTTGGGCTTTACTGTTGCTAGTGCACTGAGCAGTGCCACTGCATATTCACTAACCCCAAGGGTAGGGTCTTGTACCTTGGTCATGGCAACCCCTGCTATCAATATAAGCTGGCCTTGCTAGAAAGAACTTGGGAGGTACTGGTTGATGGTAAGCTGTACATGAACTAGCAAAGTCCCCTCACTGCTCAGAAAGCCAACTGTGCTGCATCAAAAGAAGCGTGGCCAGCAGGTCGAGGGTGGTCTACTCTGCGCTGGTGAGACCTCACCTGGAGTAACACATCCAGATGTGGAATCCCCAGTACAGGAGAGACAGAGACCTGCTGGAGTGGGTCTAGAGGAGGGCCACAAGATCTGAAGGATGGAACACCTCCCCTTTGAGGACAGGCTGAAAGAGCTGGGGTCGTTCAGCCTGTAGAAGAGAAGGTTTCAAGGTGACCTTGTAGCAGCCCTTCAGTATCTAAATGGGGGCTATGAGAAAGAAGACAAGAGACTCGTTAACAGTATCTGTTGTGATAGGACAAAGAGAAATGGTTTCAAACTATAATAGGGGAGATTTAGATTAGATATAAATCTTTGTTTTATTGTGAGGGTAGTGAAGCCCTGGAACAGGCTGCCTAGAGATGTGGTAGATGCCCCATTCCTGGAGACAATCAAGGTCAGGCTGGATGGGGCTCCAGTTAACCTAATCAAGCTGTAGGTGCCCCTATTCATTGCAGGGGAGTTGAACTAGATGGTCTTTAAAGGTCCCTTCCAGCTCAAACTGTGGCCTTGATTGAATGTGCTACTATTATGAAATGGCAGAAAATGTTTTTACTCATGTCAGTGTTTCTTAATCACAGTTGTTTTTTTTGTTTTTTAATTATCAATTGTGGTAATTAATGACAAGTCTAAAGATGATGTTTAATAATAAGGGGAGTATTTACTAAGTTTGTGACTGCTGGAAATGGTGATAATCCATGAAAAGGATCACTCTGACCTTGCTTTGTCTCCACTGTACCCCAGGCATCATCTGCTGGTGGCTGCTGGAGGTAGGAGTTAGCCATATTGGTCCATCCAGAATGACAGCTTATTTCTGTGCCCCATATCATACACGTGGAGATCATGAAGGGAATGGGCAATGCTGTGGCAGCATTCTATTCTCTTCCTTTATCACGGCTTGTCAGCAGCCCTGGGATGGTATTAGTACTGAGGAAGCAACGGAAGCGTTGCAGAAGCACTGGAGGGGAAGTTATATCTCTGGAGCATTTGTTTGCCTCATTATGTTAATTCCTCCATTATCTCTAGGGTAGGGCATCATCTTGAGCCAGGTGAATTTAGATAAGTCCTACATTCAGCTCTTAATTTGTTTGTTCTTAGTTCCTCAGTCTGTAAAATTGAGATGATGTTGATAGAAATAATAATGGCAAGCACACCATCTGTGAGATTCGCGGCTTGTGTTGCAATGAAGGCCATTAAATGAGATAGAAGATTTCTCCATAGCACAGGTTTCTGAATACTGTGCCACAATATGTAATCAGGTAATCAGTCTTACAGCCTAACATTTTTTGAACTCAGACATGCAAAGTGTCGAACTGCAGATTCATACTTGGAAACAAAGTGAGGGCAGCTTAATGATGCTACTGACAAGGAGACTTCGTTATTCATGCATACATCATTGTAAATTAAGTTTGGCACCTCTGTGGTTCTGGCCACCAGTTTTTATTTAGGAACATACGAAATGTCTGAAGGCAGTAACCACAATGCCTCCATTTCCTTGGTTATTGAGTAAAAATAATATTCATTTTTCAGAATGTTGAAATTGTTCAACTTGCTTTGAGATTTGTAGAACAAAGGCACCATGGAAGCACAGAGTATTTCTGTGTTCGTGTGGTTTCAGAGTAAATAGTCTGTAAATGGTGTACAGATAGTTAAAAGAATAATGGAGTTCATATGCAATTTCTGTAGACAACTGCCATTATCCCATGAGGCAAAAGTATTTCCAAATTATTAAACTAACTACAGATATTAAAACAAATATCAGTCTTCATTCCCTTTGTTGCCTTTTTTCATCCTTTGAAGGCTTTTTTTTTTTTAATGGACACCTATAAAAACTTCTAATTTGAATAATTTAGAACTTTGTATTTAATTTTATTATATTTCTTTTCATGTTTCTGCAGTGTTGTCTTTGGGCTTTTAATTGATTTTTTTGTTGTTGTTGTCAAACACTTTGAAACTTCAGAAATGAACTGCATGAAAAGAATACCTAATGACATAGTTGTAGGAAAAAAAACAACCAGCAATATTTTATTAAAGAGACTCTTTCACAGAACTAAATTCTGTGATTTTTAGTATTTTCTGAGCAATTACAATAGAATTAGTACCAGGTTCTTATGAAAGTAATGTATCTGTATCTATAGAGCAGGCATGGAAAATGCTGCAAATACATGCCTTTGATCTAAATGACAGAAATAAATTTGCTAGGGACACGGTAGCATTAAGCATATTTAAACTGACCCATATTGCTTGAAGTGCAGGTAGAGTGTTCCCCCTTTTGATCAGGCCGTTTGATTTAAAGTATAAATGAATTTAAGTTATGTGCATAATATATATAATATAATTTGGCAAGTTAACTCTTACAGATGTAGGTTAATATTTTATTTGCATATATCCCCCAGTTTTTTTCCTGCTCTTCGGTTGAATTTATCACAAGCCTGCAGGCATGCCTTGCTGCTCAGAGTGGGCAGGAACAATTAAGATTTCAGTCAGAACTCCAGTGAACACTTTCACTCTGGCTGCATTTGCTAAGCTTTGTGGTAGCTGCGTTGATAAGGCAGAGAGAAGTTCAAGTGTGAGAAATCTGAAGTGAAGATGCAAATCTCACGCTTAGCTGGTATTTTGTTATCTAAGAGTACACTGATCCTGAGTGGCATCACAGTAGTTTTGGGTTAGAGAGTGTTTCTGTTTCTTCTTTTGTGAAAGTATATGAATGCCTTTGACAGAATTACTACTTCTTTATCATTACTGAGAACTCAAACAAATTTGTTAATGTTGTGATTAGAATTACCATTTCATAAGGTTTTAAATGTATTTTTAGAAAATGTTCATTAAAATTCAGAGCTTTTCCAAAAAAAAAAAAATAGATTTGCATCTCACATTGTCAGACACTCTTTTGTCACTGTTCACAGATTTGGAGAGTTAAGATGAGGGTTCTAGTTTGAAACAGTCATAAATGCCCTCAATCATTATCATTAAATAAATAAAATGTGTGCGCATATATATGCATATAAAAGCAAACTTGCATTTATTTTCTCTGTACATATCATCTAGGGGCTTTAGGATTCTAAAGTAAATGACATTTAAAGATAATGGAAATATGCATTCAGGTGTTTTAGTTATTTCTCAAGCTAGTGTAATTAGTTTTTGAGCAGGAGCTGCTGTGTTTAATGCAATGTTTGCTCCTCCTTATGAAAGTGAATGAGTCAGCCATCCAGATTTATGCAGAGCTATAATATTATAAACTTCTTGAAGAAATCACTGTAAGCATAAAGAGAAGCATGTTACACTTTTATAAGAAATATATTATTGTGTATTAGGTTACTTGCACATAACATCCACGATATGTTTGTTCTAACTTCAGGCTTTACCTACAGAATAAGGCTCTATTTCTTAAGATGTTCCCCACATGTACTTTTTCAGCTGAAACATGAATTTCAAATGTAGCAAACTTGTATATTCTGTCACTGGTGCACTAGAATGCAGGCGTACAGTCTCATTTCATGCATTTTGAAGAGGCAGACTAATTCTGAACAGTACAGACTGAAACCTGATGTGTTTGGAGGTTCCTCCCTCACTTCAAATGTTCATGGATCTCTTCTGAGCTTCTCCTTTGCTTGGGATGCACAGCATGTCACACTCTCCCTCTAACACAGCAAGGTCCTTGAGCTTCCCACTTCACTGTTAGGTCATAGAATCATAGAATTTGTTGTGCTGTAAGGGACACTTAAAGGCCATCTAGTCCAACTCCCCTGCAATGAACCAGGACACCTAGAGCTAGATAAGGCTGCTCAGAGCCTGGTCCAGCCTGACCTTGAATGTCTTCAGGGATAGGGCTTCCACCACCTTTCTGGGCAACCTGTTCCAGTGCCTTTCCACCCTTGCTTGTAAGGTCACAGTATTTGCTCCTAGGTTCGAGCGCCAACCTGCATTGAGAAGTTTACCTTTTCAGACTTTTTAGGAAGCCTGCAGAGACTGGGATTCTCCTCCAGAAAGCAGAGCCAGACCAACCTTAGGCTTAAACTGAAGTGACTGAGTGGAACTGTGCTCAGAAAATTGTTCTTCCAGCAATTCTAGTGCCCGGCAGACTGTTGCTTTTCTCCAGCTTTTACGATCCTCTTGCTTATGTGCATGTGGTATTGTGTTTATGTGCAGCGTTAAGTTCTGAAAGCTGCCATATTACATTTTGCACAAACACCCGAGGCTAGGAGGCAGTGAAATGTTAGCCTTTAAAAGGGTCAGAGTATAGCCTGTATGGGAACGATAATAAGGACACTTGCTAGCCTAACAAACCTATGGCATTGCATCTACAGGGATGACTTTGCAGCTGTGTCAACATAAGTTTGTTGTGAGAATATTTGGAATGATTTTTGGTTAGTGATATGCAGTCCCCAGGGAAATAAAGAACTAATAATAGAGATACAAAACTTGAACAAAGCGCTCCCTATATTGCCGAGAGAGTTACCAGAGTGATGAAGAGACTCTTCTATGAGACTTGATTTGTAATTATGGATCATAAGATACTGTCTGTCCTCAATTCTTGAATAAATAATTCATGAGTAGAGCTTAAGTAAGTTTTTAACCAATAAAAACTGCACTGAGATTGGAATTTAGGGGATTATCAGCACAATGAATTTGATGAATAGTTATCGCTTTTCAGCCTTTTCTTTTATAATGGGAGAAGCAGGAAGTAGTTCATATAACCTAGAAGGAAAAGTAGTGGTATTTCCACCTAAGAGCTTTTATGGAAAGGCACAGTTAGATACAAAGATTAATGTGAGCGAAACTTAAGTGCGGTTTAATTTAATAGACATAGTAATCTGAAACCAAATAATGGTTAAACTGAAATAACTTGCTTAAAGTTGCTGTTCTGTTTAAACCAAACATTCTTTCTGTTCTCTGCTCGTGGAGATGTGCACAATAAAAGCAAGACAAGAAAGCAGAGCTCCTAAGCACGCAAGGTCTTTGAAAGTTTGAGGCAAAATTTATGGTGCTTTTTTATTAAGAGGTATATGGTTAATGCTTTTCCAGTCTGAAAGAATGTTCATTCTGGTTTTATCGGTTTTTACTCCACGGTGATATTGACCTTAGTTCTTGCTCTGAGTTTGTACATGACATGCATGCAACAGAGAGAGAAAATTCTAACCATAAATGTGCTTAGTCCTTGTTTGCTTTTTTTTTTTTTTAAGCAAAAGTGATACAAAGTGTATGGCTTGTTTGAAAAAGTTTTGGTTGTGAGATTAATTACAAAATATCAGCTGCAGAGTTAATGATAATTTCCTTAATGACCAGCAAAGCGTTTACATTTGTCTAGGAAGGGAAATGCAAATAGAGAAGCAAATGAACCTTTCAAAAGGTTTGGAAAAAGCTTTCAAAAAGTTTGTTGAAAGTCATGAACATAAGTGATTTGGGTTTTCTTTTCTTAATATTTTCTGAGAAGCATTGAATGTAGAAAAAGGTTCATTTCGTATGCTAAAATACTGCAAATATTAATCAGACTGATTCAAAATGAAGTCATTAAAATTGGGCATTATAATCTCTATTAAATCAATAAGGCACTTTCCTAACAGAACTTGAAAATGCAAATCACATTCAAAGATGTTTTTGTAAGAAGTAAAATCAAACAACAACAAAAAAGGGGAAAATCGGAGGCAGAGTCTGAGGGTCTGGCTGTATTTAAGATTGAATATACCCTAACAGCCTTTGGAAGTCTTCTGAAAAAGCTTTAGATGTCAAATCAGAAACACCTGAAGGCCTCCTATTATCAAAATGTAACCTCTGTAGTCTGTGAACTTGGCAGAAGCAAGATGACTGGTCTCCGATGACATGGGGCTGATGGATTTTGCTGGCAGCCAGTGACTGGTGAGACGTGACTCGATAATGAGCTGTTTTATAAGCTCCTTTGCCTATTTAAGGGCCTAAAATGGATTTTGGATCATAGGCAGAGATTCAGGGCCAGGCATCCAAAGATGGATTCCCTGCTATTTTTAAGAACTCTTCAGACTGTGACTGTGGACTGTATTTATGCACTTTTTTGCTTAAGTGGTAAAAACTTATCTTTAGTGAACAAGGGGATAGTTATTCTCCAACTTTTAATATGACCTTGGAAAATGTAAGTTACAATGAAAACCTGATTGAACCACCCTAGAGACGATAGGCGTTCATTAAAAAATAATCATTCTTTGTAGTGCCTTGCCATGAGGAACCTTAGTGATGGACAATGGAACCATTCCGCTTAGTGGAACAAACCCCCACCTTGTCACAAAGACCATTTAAATTCTCAATGTGAGGCTACAGGCTGATACAGAAGATGAGAGAGAAGGTAAAATGCAATATGAATTCTTTTTTTTTTGGTTCTATTTCATGGTCTTTAACCAGTAACAGACAGATCTTCAAGAGTATTCTGCACATTTTGAAGTACATGAGCGTGATAAAAAATCTGGTTATGGATTTCAAAGGCTAGCTCAGCTTGTTGGATGCATTGTATTGACTTGAGATCAAGTAAAAAATCAAGCTCGTATATTAAATGAGCAAATATTTCATTCTGACTAATCAGTATTGTTTTACAAACATTAAAAAAACTTGCTAAAGCCTTGTCATTCATTATTATCATTAAAAATATTGGTATTATTTCTTTGGAATAATTACAAAATAGCAATTATTCATAAGATAAATGGGTAGGATTAAAAATAAGCACATACGAAGCTATTCATCAATTAAATAAATCAGCCTATTCCAAAAAGCTCCATGAAAAGATACCTTAGAGATTTTGTTAATGTCAAGGCACTAATTATAACAGGAACATTCATTGTTTGGACACAGTGGGAAGGAAATCTTAGAAGTATTGTCCAAATAAGACCGAAGGCTTATTTTCTTTTTAAAATACCAGGAAAACAGTGTGCACATCAAGACAGAGTGATTTTTTTATTCTTATTTTTTAATTTTCATATATCTGTGTGATAAGTCAGATTATGCTGTGTAAAAGCATAAAAACATGGGATGAAATGCCAACCCTCCTGAAAGAAATAACCCCCGGGTCTTTAAGTCCTGCATTTTGTGGCTCTGTTTGGGCTATTTCTTATGTAAAGATTTAGGACCATGAGCCCTGTGCAACCTTAGGGCAGAATGCCCCTGTTCCCAAGGCTTTGTCTGTTGGTTTCCATCTTCTACCTGTTTCTTGGAGCCTGCCTTGGTGCACCGCCAATAAACTCCCACAGACCAAGCACCTTCTGAGCAATCTCTAATAGAGTTATATATTCATATAGAAAGGAAAACCTGCTTGCTTAGCTGAGCAAACGTAAGGCTAAGCTGGGAAGTCAAAGAGAGATTACTTTTCTTTGTCAGGTTATCCTCATTATCATTTCAGGGTTAGTAAATTATAAATATCTACCCATTAGTAGTGAAAAAAAAATAGTACCTTAAGTGTGGCTTCTTTTCCTTCTGTTTGCTTGCTATTATTTTATTATTTTTACTTCTGGAGACTCTGTGTTTTCAAAGGGAAAATGTGTTCCCTGTTCATGTAACTTTACAGAGCAGAATCTCTATTGCTACATCTCTGCTGCAGCACACTGTGTTTGAAGAGCTTTGTCTGCACTCTGCAGCATGTAGAACCTCCAGGAGTACTTAAGCCCTGAACCCGTTGCTTCCCCTCTCCACTGCCCAGCTCAGTTTTTGTGGGAAGAAAAGGTGGTTGCTTGGCTGAGCAGGCCTGATGAGCAAGGATGTGAGAAGAGCTGCCAAGCTTCACCTCCCTGTGGAGGGAGCTTCACTTCCCCCACTTCAGCAAAGTGTCTTCTGTGAAATTCATGTCTGAACAGGGATGCAAATAGAGAAGCTGGCCTGCTGGTTTGTGCAAGCTTTGTTTGACCAAAAAACAAAAGGGATTGAGAGAAAAATAGCTTTTTGCTGCCTCGGCCCTAATGCAGACCAGAGTCCAGACCCGTCCCTAGCTTGGGATGGAAGCAGGGCTTGTGAGGTCTGCTCCAGCGTGTGTTAGGCTGCACCTAATTTGCAGGGAGACACAGGTTGTCCATGGTCTTGGGTGTTTGCCTCATTTGGCTCAGCCTCATTCTTTTTGGTGAGGCTGAGAGGCATTATGAAGAAAGAGATATTTTGAGGTCTGAGGTGATCTGGAGCAGAGCCAACGCATTTGGCCTTTGCAGTGAGAAAATCCTTTGGTTCACAATGGTAAAGTAGGAAATTTTTTTGCATCTTAAGCTTGATGATATTGGCTTAAAGTGCGTAGCTGGTAGTAGGCTGTTGTTGTTTTCCCTAAATATGATACCCATTTTTATGTTACAGATTTTTATAAAGAAATACATTTATTTTTATTTAAAGAACTGTATGTAGCTTAGTTGATATGTGATAATTCAATTAACTGGAAAGGCATCAAGTGAAAAATTGTCTTATATGAAGAAAAGAGATGAAATAATACGGGAAGGAGAGCCTGATTCTTTGATTCTGGAGTTACAAAATTTATCCTAAGAATATCTCTTTCAGAATAGATAAAAGCAGGCTTAAGGCTGGATGCATTTCAGGTCAAGGGGCAAATCAATCATATGGCCTCATGGACAGGCCATATTTATCCACATGTATTTCATAAGACACCTAAATTCACAGCTATGTAATCAAGAACTTTGAGTACTGAAAAAAAATAGTAAAGCTTCTGTATCTTGTATTTGCTTACTTTACATATTCGGTTTTTCTTGTGACAAGAACAGATAACTACACAAAATGTCTTGCTAGCAGAACACAAGCATACTGCTGTATGATGGGCTCATAGTCAGCAGTCTTCACTGCGTATACATTTTTGAATCTGAATGTGTACAGTTCAAAAAACAGGTTTATTAGGAATCATCAATCCCAGTTTATGCAGAGAACAGACAGTTCCTTTATGATGGAGCCTGCTTGCTCGTCTGTTACACAGCTGGGTATAGCTGAAAAACAAGTAGGAGACAAATTAGGAAGTTTGATTCTTGAAGTAACTGGAAATATCCAAGCAGAAATATGCTCCAAATCACAGACTATTAACAAGAAAATAGGAGGTACAAAGTGCATTCATCTGAGAAGTGCAGTTCTTAAAGACAGCTCCTGTGTCTTTTGAAAGAAGCACTGCTCCAGAGATCACTGCTGCTGCTTATGTTGATGGTTTATGGGAAGAAAGAAGGACAATTTCAGATCCTCCTGTCAGCTATTTGTCACTACGTCCAGCTTCATCCATTTGCCTCACTCCTAAAATAAACCCCCAAATCTTCAACTGCTAAACCAATAACAAAGCACCTTGTACCCACAGAAGTTAAGCAACTGATGTTTGCTTCATTACATCTTAGTGTCCACTTAGATCCTAACGTTATGCTGTAGCCTGTACAACTTTTAGTTAATCTCTGGCTGTGAGCTGTTCTGTTGACCTCCTTGGAGCTAACTCAAGTAAGCTGTTGGGCTACTGCCCAACAAAAAGATGTGTGCGCTAGGAGTGCTTATTTCTACTGTGTATAAAGGAGTATTGTATAGTTAGCTTTTACATAGATTTATAACTAAATGGTGGTAGTTAAATGGTGGTATATGAAAAACTCTTGATTCAGGACAATATTTAATTTTTGTAAGGCAATTTTTCCTGTTTCTCTTTGTCCATTACAAATGGTAAATTGAGTGACTCCTGGGAAATTATTTCTCATTTCTGCAGAATTAGTAATATTGATAACTTTGAAAGATCATCAGCAGTCTGGTGATAATGCTGTGTTTTCTGTCAAACAAAACAATATGCACATCACAAGGCCAGAGAGAAGGCAAATCTTTAGAACAATGTAGACTTTTTTCTTTAAATACATAATATCTTCAGTTCCTCATTTCACTGTTGTGTTTAAAAAAAAAAAAAAAAAAAAAAGTAACAGTGACACATACCCATCATATTCTTCTAATGGCATAAATTCTTAAATTTCTTCAGAAAACTCAGATATACTTCTAGGGATGACATTAAAAGTAACTGTAAGAAAACTAAGGGCATTGACCCGTGAGTTATCCCTAACTAACCTCCTGAATAATCCCTTAATAAACAGTAGCTCTGTACTATAATGCCATATAACAAAGTCAAAACAGAGAAGTTGGTTTTTTTTTTTTTTCCCACTTAGCCAATTTAGATGTGTTGTGTATAATGTTTTGTTGGTGTTTTATTGCAACAATTTGACTGGAACAGGAAAAATAGCAAAACCCAGATACTTCTGATCATGGTGCTCGTATAATCTTAATAGGGTCATAACATCATCTTCAATCAAATGACAACTTCTTTCAACTTTTTTTCTTAATATACACTTGAAATAGCTTCCAGAACCAGCAGGTTGTCAGCTGAGCTCAGTCAAAGGGTTAAGTATATGAAATCAAACAGATTTCACTGATGTTTTATGGAATTATGATTCTTCATATCTGATTGAACATGTATGGAATTGCCTTAAACTCACCGTAATGTTATTAATGTGGTTGATAATGAATGAATAAACAGACTAACAGGGGAAGCAGCCATTTCCTTAGAAAACTGTGGTTTTCTGTCTACAAAATCACAGAATCACAGGATGGTCAGGTTTGGAAGGGACCTCAAGGATTGTGAATCTCCAACCCCCCTGCCACATGCAGGGCTACCAGCCTCCCCATTTAATACTAGACCAGGCTGCCCAGGGCCACATCCAGTCTGGCCCTAGATTCTAGACAGTTGATAAATGATTTATGCAGCTATTCCTAATTATTTCACAACCCTATCTATAGACTTAGGAAATTAATCAATTCTATAACTTCACTTATTTATATAATCTAAGTAGATGGTTCTTTTCCCTATTAACAAATGATACAGCATTGGAATGATGTATAGTTTTGTCTGTTTCTATGCCTTCATCTGCCTCTCCATAAGCAGGGCAGTCTGTGCCTATGGAGGACCTTAAAGGAGGAATTATTTGAATGTTTTCATTCCTGAAACAAGCATAAGGCTGAAATGAGCTACTGGGAATCACTGGTAAATTCCATTAATTTTATTAGAGAAGCACTCTACCTAGGTCAGCTGCTCTTGTTGAGACAGATTTGTTGTTGACAAAATTCTATCTCATTTTGTCAAGTCCATATTTTTCCATTTGCAATCTTTTTGTTAATATATTGCTTACTGCTCTTATAGCAGCAGCCTACACACTCATGTGAATTATGTGGCTTTTCTCTGTCTTTCATAATGGAACAGATATAACGTTCTGCATATTTTCAGTTAATAATCCACACATTCTCCTGTAAAATAAAAATGTCACCAAAAACCATGAACAAAACACTAGCTATACAAAGCCCCTCCAAATGTCTGAAAACAGAGCATCTAATAACTGAACATAAAGAACAGAAAATTGATTTTCTGTAATCCACTGGCTGGGATATCAATAGAAAGCAGAAACTTACTTTCTGAATTAATTATCTAATTTTCTTTTCCTTATCCCTGCCCCATTTCATTATAGCTGATTCAGTACTGTTTATGTGTATGTGCTTGACCATGAAGTAGATCATTGCCTAGAGAACATCTACATTAAGACTTAGCAAAACCACTCTTCCAGTAAACATACTGTTTGGCCATTTAGCATATTAACACTGAGTAAGTGAATATCCAGGACAGAATTTAGGGAAGTCTTGAATCAAAAAACCACTTATGTGTTTTCTCAGAAATATCATTGCCTACTTTGACACTGAGTACCAGCCTTCAAGCTGGTTTTAAATTAACAAGACACGTTTATTCCTATTTGAAGCTTTTTTGGTACTCTTGCCTAGCAAAATTTAAGAACTGACAACTGGCCAGTTGTTTCATGATTTGATTGAATGCTAGGAAGAAGCTAATTAAAATCTGATTCCCATAAAGAAAAGGAGGGAGGATAACACCTGCTTGGTAAATGGCATGAAATGACTCTACAGTAAAGATGCATTTAGTCTGTGAACATATGAACACTGATGTGCTTTCTTCATGTGAATTGATGATAATACTTTTGAGACTTTTTTTGGGAACCTGTCTTTGTTGATCAGTTCATCAAAGAGTTAAAAGATCAACATTGTGAAAGAGTTTTGCTTCACATCAATCATTTGCTTCACAATTTGAAGATGCCTGTTCCCTTTTAATCAGAGCATGGAATTTATTTTGTTTTCTTGGAGAGGGCAATTTGTGGATTCATTACTAATTGAAGTAGACTAATTATAAATGATTAGCATTTGAAAAGGCTTTTAATTGCTATATAAGACTGGTTCAGTGTGCCTTTCCCTGCACTTCATATGAGTGTAACTTAAAATACATGATTCAATATAGATTTTAGCATAAAATAGGATTAAGTATACTTGTAAGTCTCTATCAGTCAGTACTGCTGGTCTCTAATCCTAAACAAAATGATGCAAAATATGCAGAATTGCAAAAGACAGAAATCAGGTAATTCAATTTAAACAAACTTGCTTTTTACGTGAGAAATTCGTTCAATTTTTCCATGTACCGTTTTACTGCAAATACTGTTACATGAAGAATAGTGAAGAAAAAAAAAAATATCATAAACTTTTAGTTCGAAATGGACAGCAGTGGGAGGTAAAATCAATCTAGTAAATGCAGCTGAAAGGAATCATAGGAATTGACACTGAAGAGAATAGAAGGGACTCTGTAACTGCTTGCCATGTCAGTAGCTGTATGATTACAGGCATCAGTTTAGAATAAAATCGTTAATATGTGTTAATTTACATGACCAAATTTGTAGAACAGAAATAGAATTGTTAGCTCCTCCTTCTTCTTCTCACTGTTTATCTATAATCTTATTTCATATTTTAGAGAATTCTTTATTTTTCACCATTTTGAGCATGTGAGTACGAATGTAAGCTCTGCTTAGAAATGACCTTCCTTGCAAGCCCAGGTCAAGGAGAAGAGCAAAAAGGAGAAACAAAGTAACTTCTAGCTAGATGGCCAGTAAAGTAGTTACATTTCAGTTTCTAGGTAGGAGTGCCCTTAGATAATTCAACAGTGGGAGAGAGGTCCTGATTTCCACTGGGATAGAGCTAACTTTCTTCTCAGTATCTGGTACGGTGCTGTGTTTTGAATTTGGAATGAGAACAATGTTGAAAAACATAGATGTTTCTGTTGCTTCAGAGCAGTGTGGCACAAACCCAATGATGTTCAGCTCCTCACACTGCTTTGCTAGTGAGTAGGCTGAGGATACACAAGAAGCTGGGAGGGGACAGAACCAGGACAGTTCACTTAAACTGGCCAAAACGATATCCCATACCATGTGGTGTCATGCAGAATGATAAGTCTGAGAGGAGTTGACTGGAGTAGCTGCTGCTACCTGGGGACTAGCTGGGCATCTAACAGCTGGAGGTGAGAAATGGCACTGTGCATCATTTTTTCTTTTTCTTTTATTTCCTTTTGTTTTTCTTATTAAACTGCTTTTATCCCAACCCATGTGTTTTTACACTTTCACCTGTTTTGATTCTCTTCCCCCATCCCACTGCAGGGGAGTAAGTGGTACTTAGCTGCTGATTAGGCTAAACCAGAACTGAAGGGGACAAAGTATTGTGGACTTCCCACCAGGAACTGCAATAAAATATGGAGGATTTGGGGGAGAGGAGGGAGACCATCAGTTAAAAAAACAAAACAAAACAAAAAAACAGCAGACTATCATGTACAGAGTTAGAGATACCAAGAAGAGACATACTTTCAAAAGGAACTTAGTTTTGTTGAAGGGAGTTGACAGTTCAAGGCAGGATATAGAGTGCTGTTTCTGAGCGTAAAGAGATTAAAGAGATAGGAGAAATGGAAGTTAAAGAGGCAAAAGGGGGAAGCAAACATGTTTGTACTGTGACGTGAAAGGATGTGAAAGTAAGGCAAAGATTAAAAGAAGGAATAAGAACAGACGCTAGTGAAATCTGATGTTATTGTTCCAGATTCATGATAGGGAAAAGGAAAGTAAGTAGCAGGGAGGAAAGACAAAAGTTTGCAATTAAAACAAATGGAGAAGACTGAAGTAAGTTATAAAAAGAAGTCATGGATCTTTCTTGAATCAGTAGATGATGATCTTTCTGTCTCCTGAGAATGATGCAAGTAGTCAGATACAGGTAATGAAAGACAAAGAGAATCATGGCTTCCCCTTGGCTCATCCATACTGCCCTGATCCACACTGCCTTGTTTTCTAGCTAAGGTATCAGAAAGTATGTTGGAGGTTTAATTCCTTACAGTGAATTTCAAACGGATCTGAACCTACACATTTTGTAGGTAAGGCTGTTCTATAAGATTAGCGTCCACTAAACCAGCTGAGACGACTTTTTGAAGAGAATTATTGGTGGATTGAACATGCCTTGAACCTGTGTTTGAATGTGCCCTGGAATCACACAATGGAATAAAAACCTAGAAATCTTAGCACTATCCTGCCCACTTTCTGTATTCTGCTGGGGCTTAAAAAGGCAAGACTGGGAGAAGTTAGTGTAAAAACTAAGTCTTAAGACAAAATCAGATATGGAGTTTGCAAAACTTTTGTGTTTGGGGATATGTTCAGTGTAGAAGTTATTTGGATCACACAGTTCAGCATCTGAAGTCATTGTCTAGTTCAACAAACTTCTAAGTTTGAGTCCTCTTATAGATAGGCTTAAATCTTTTCATTCCCTGCAAAATAGATCTGTTGTTATTTGTTATTGCGTTGTCTTAATAATTTTTAGTGACTAAAGGGATGTTCTGAACAAGGAGATAGCTGAAGATGCCCTTCCTTTTCTGTCTTCGTTGTAGAATGGTATCTGGTATTGCATGATGTGAGTTGACAGTGCTTACTACATAATATAGGAGTAATTTTAAATATATTGTTTACCAATATTGCTTTATTTTACATATGTACACTGTACGTCAAGGAACACAAGTATAGAGAAATGAGATATAAACACTTCCTTTTAAATATAGCATGGGATATATATGAAAAGTACCATGGCAAAGAGCTGCAAGCAGAGTGCATAGCTTACTTTCTGTGTATTCTAACAAACACATTAAACAGAATATAGCTACTAGAGATTTGAATATTCTTGCTATTATGCAAAATTAAATAGTTACACAATTTCTTTATGTGAGATGAGTCTTTCATACACACGTATTTACAGTATATTTTTTCTAGTATCTCTTACCTTTTTTTCAAATTTAGACCTTAACCAATATGAAAAAAAAAAAACAAAACCCACCCACTTTAATTTCCTCTCCATTAATTTCTCTGTTTCCTAACCCATATCAGAAGCAAGGTATATATGTATTTGCAGATTTCTCTTTTTACTCCTCTGCTTTTGTCTGCTGTTAGTCCTTTGATTTGAAACTGTAAGGCACTTAATCTTTTGCCAGTATACTTATAAACAGATTCAGCTTGTCCTTTTGCCGATGCTTCAGCTTGTAGCCAATGTCCTCTCTTTTCTTGTAGTTTAGAAGACCTCAGATAATTCTTTCCCTGTTCTCTCACAAATATATGAAATTCTAAGTAGTCATCTAACTCTCATCACATTCATGAGGCAATTCTATCACCGTCTAACTGCAGACTTGGCAAAATGTTGTCCATCTGCCTTTGAAATGATATCAGAAAGGACTGAATTTCAAAGATGCTGGTGCAGGCAATCTAATCTACAGTATGGCTGCTTGAACTTTTACAGAATAGGTTGTTCTTTTGCATATCCCAGCATGGAATGCTTAACCTGTTATTCAGCTTGGTTAAAATCTCCTTTGAATTCACCGCTAGTTCACATTTTATTTCATTGCGTCATCAGGATTTGTAGAATTTGGCCTAAAACTTTTGCAGGAAATAATACAGTTCTGTAATAGATCTTTAGAAAGGACCAATCTGATGTCAGTATGTGTTCAAATGGTGCCTGAGTGCAATCTTAACAGCTGTTGGAGTAAAAGTATTGAATGCTTTTCCTCGGGTTACAAATTCCCACTTAAAACTCTCAGTGATAGGTTATCTAACAATAGTTGTGCCTTAATCCCTTAGGTTGAGTAAGATAGCACTTACAGAAGCTTTAAGCAGCTGCCTCCTCAGATTCTTCAGGCTGAATCCAGTTGGATCACCTGTAATCCATTTTGTTTTACCTCTTTATTTTCAGACTTTCAGTGTGCAAACTGTGAGTATGCACAAAAGGATTTATGTGAGCAGCTGCAGTTATGGAGATGTCTAGTAAGCAGCAGTGCATGAGTTGCAGTGGCTCTGTCTGATGTGGGATGTTTTTTGAAAAATGTAATTTACCCTATCTCTTCAGTATTTAAAAGTAGGACAAGGAAAAATTCTATGTCCTGTCTCAGCAGTCCCTGTCTCTGGCAATGTGGTAGACCAAATTTCCAGCATTAACTTGCAAGAGCACTAAATCCTTGGGAGACGTTAAATACTAAAAAAAAAAAAAATTAAAAAAAAAAAAATACTAAGGTGCTGTCTCTCGTTTTGAACAGGCTCATACATCCTTTACACTCTATGCTTGAAGTCTGACATAAGTGAGGAAGAGAAGCCATGTACTTGAAGTAAAGGCATTTTTATTTATGCCAAAAATAAATGGTTGAAAGCTAGTGTGTGGCTAGTGTGGATTATGCTTCCCTGGCTGGATATGGTGTCATTTCAAAAAGTAAAACTTATGAGATATTTCAGTGGTCCTATAATATTTATTTTGAAAGCACAAATGTTATCTCTTCAAATGAATGAAGTGAATTTGAGAACTGTCATAAAGCAAGTAAGTGGCAATAGACCAAAACCACTTCTGACTATGAACCTAAGCCACAAACAACCCCACACAATTTTCAGTTATAGAATCATAGAGTACACTTGTAGAATCATTAAGGTTGGAAAAGACCCTGAAGATCATCTAGTCCAGCCATCCTCCTACCACCAGTGTTTCTTGCTAAAGCATGTTGCTTAGTACCAACCCTATCTAAATGTTTCTTGAACACCTCCAGGGATGGTGACTCAGCAACCTCCCTGAGCAGCCTATTCCAGTTCCTGACTGCTCTTTTGGAGAAGATTTTTTTCCTAATATCCAGCTTAAGCCTTCCCTGGTGCAACTTGAGGCCATTCCCTCTTGTTTTATTACTAGTCACCCAGGAGAAGAGGCCAACCACTCACCTCGCCACAAGCACCTTGCAGATTGTTGTAGAGGGTAATAAAAATACCATTTTGAATGGATAGTGTCTGAATGCCTATGGACTTATTCTCTTTATGGATGTTTATTGTGCTCATTTTGCTAGCAAATTAACCAAGAAGAGTATCACTGAGATAGGAATCAATACAGCAGTGTACCTAGTGTAAACAAACTTGTGTATATTTGGAAGACAGCAGTGAAGATCTTATCTGTTCACTCTTATTCAAACAATAACAGACCCCAAATACATAACTGACTAGGAAGCTGATCTAAAACGTCCTATAGACCAGGCCAGTTTAGAGATAATCCAAGAACACACAGTAACAAACATAGCTTTTCCTTTCTCCCAGCTGTATGTCACTCTGTACGTATGCTGCTAAGCTGAACTCAGGAATGCTGTTGTCTGCAATTGTAGTGATGGATTTATGGTCAGTGTCTGAAACTGTATTTTTTGAGACCTAAAACCTACATTTCAGTAAGTAGTGGTAAAGCCGTTGAGTGTTTATGAGCACCCTCTGATTTTTCAGCTATTTTGAAACCTTATTCCTCAATTTCTTTTCTATGCATTTGGATAGTATTTATAAGTCTGCATTTTAAAGGATTTAAAATTGTTTGGTCTGAGTGTTTGAATTTTGCCCTTTATCTGATACGTTGCCAAATAGCTTTTCAAAATTCTTACTAGTATATCATCAGACTCATGCTTCTTTTGTCTCTTTTTCCATCATCTTCAGGAAAGAGCTTTTCTAAGAACGCTACAGCATAACAGAATAACAAAGGCCCACTTTACAGATCTATTCAGTGTGCTTCATAGGGTAAATAATGTCTTTTGGCATGACAGAACCATTTTTCTGAGATTTCATTTAGATATTTAGCACCTTTAAAATAAATATTAAAAAAAAAATAAAAATCTATCGTAGATTTATGTTTTTAACAAAGTAAAAAATAAAAAAATAAAAATCTTTATGATTAGGAGAGTAGCCCTAAGGTTATTTTCACCTGTCTGTTAAAATCCATCTTTGCCAGGAATACCAAGAGCTCAAAAATGGATTTGAAGTATATCTTCACTCTTGACTTTCTCTGCGGTAGCTCATTTCCCTTTTCTGTGCTTCTTTGTAATGGCCTTCTTCCAAGCTGTGAGACTGAGGAGTCAGTACAAGCTCAACACTGATTTCAGCAGGGAACTGCGGAGACATTTGCCCTTTATTGTAGATGCAGAACATAAATTGAATCCAGTGAGAACAGCATCCTAAAATTACCCCAGGAGTAATTTTTCTAGACCAGACATTTAGATGATGAGCATTGTTCCCTTTCACTAAGCTTTTTTAATATCATAGAAAGTCAAGTATGTTCCTACTGTAAATACTGTATATCTCTTTTTTAAACATGATTTTTTACAGAAGCCCTTTTGGGTGACAATACAAATGCAAAATACTTAGGATCCAAATTAATTCAGAAGTAGAAAATCCTATTTGGAACTTTGTGCAATAAATAACTGCTGACTATGGATTTTGATGGAATATAATTTATCAGATAAAATTATGGGTCATGAAACATTTAAGACATCTACTTCCAGTACTGAGTTTTATTGTAAAAACAGTTAATTGATTAATTAATTACAGGCCATCGTTTATCATCCTAATGCAAGTTTTATTTTTTCTCTTCTAAAGTCAGAATTATGTCTCTTGGGAGTCTATCCAGAGAACTTTTTATTCAATTTTATTTTATTAGTTTGGAAAGAAAGTAGGCAGACCCCAGAGCTGCACAGCAAGAGTAACCGATTGCTTCCCTTGCTATACAAAAGCAAAAATCACAGACAACACTTTGATCTGCAAAGAGAGAGATAATAAGCCTAAGCTATAATCCTTAGCGTATTGTTGTATTTCTCAAATTGTACATAGGGATTGTGTTCAGAAGTAGTTGATAAGACATTTCGCAAGAGCCCAGTCAATACTGTCAGAATATTTTAGCAAGAATCAGAAGTTCCTCTCAGAATCCCTCCATTAAGAATGAAGTAACTTGCAAACACCACATACCCATTAATACTCTTCCAGAACCTAGTGGTTAGATTTGTACATTTTTGTTTTCCTGGAAATAGTCTGTTAAGGCTAGATCCAGAAATGGGTTGCAATATCATCATGTTTACAGCTGCAGCATGGTTCCAGTTCAATAGTATATGCATTTCCAAGGGAGGCACGCTGGCCTTTGTCCAAAAAGTATTTGAGCAGCATGATATTAAACATAGTAGTGGCTATGCTCAAAATAAGTCATTATGCCTAAGATCTCCTTTTATTTTCCTTATATAATATACAGGAAGAGTTAGGTGCCTGAGAATTGTATCCAAATGCAATTGCACACAGTTAATACGAAATGCGAAAGACATGAATATACTTAAGCAACTTCAGAAGCTGTTTCATCCTGTTACTAGACTCTCTCCTTTTATGCACGTGTCTACTTAACCTCAGTTTGTCATACAAAGCATAGCCAGAGATGTGGGATTGGAGGAAGTTTAAATCCATATCCGCTGTGTCTCTGCTGTATTTGTCCTAAGGGTTTTCTATGATTCTATTGCCTCTGTCACTCCTTTTGAATTTGTTCATTTTGCTCTGAGTAATTAAATATTCAAGGAGCCAAAAAGAAGGGGAAGGGAAAAAAAAGGAAGAAGAAAAATAGAAGTATCTGGTATGGGAATTTATCTAGAATGGATGCAGCCTTAGTTTATTCAGTCTGTTACTTGAATTTAGTATCAAACAGTTATTAGACTGGGTTTCTGTAGGCACCTTTAAATATCTTTTGGTGATATACCTTTCAGTTAAAGATTCATCTTATCATCAAAGCTTCCTGTGATACCTAGAGATGCTTTATCTAGCAGATGGTATAGGCAACCTTTCTTGATAAGTTTTCAATTCCTTTCAATGAAACATTTGGTTTGATATACTTCTAATTATGAATACTTGTTTCTCTGCTGACACTGTTATACTGTATATTTTACAGATCAGTTCTTTGACCCTGTAATGCATTTCAGTTCTTTATTTCATATGAATTTAAGTTTTCCATTTGACTCACCAAAAACAAACAAGTGCTAAGTATTTATTAAATATTAATGCTTCTCTGGAAATGATTGTTAATGACAGTCTGGTCTGTGTTGAAGTAATGTATTATTCTCCAAAATTATCTGCAAAGGCAATTAAAATGAAGAATAGAAATTCTCTTGTTTGTGTAAGTTGAATTTTGCCACCTTTTGAGATGGCCATCATTGTGGAAATGCTTTCGTTCCCAATGCATATGGCAAATTACATTATTAGAATCACAGCAGAGAATGTGCTTAGTGCAGAATAAAGTAGTAGTTATCCACGGAACAAATAATATTCTCATCTTATTGTTTTTTGTTCACTGTAACTATGATGCAAGGGAAGCATTTGCTGCTGAGAGAGCATCTCCACACCTCTTCAGCTTTTAATCTCAGAGTATGGTTTATATGTAGCTTTTTTGCCGTGTTCTTAGTGTCTTACTGGAATCAAATAAGAAACTGAGTATACAGAGACGGGATTGCACTAGACAATACCTGTTTTCTTATGTTTCCACTTCTTCACGCTCCCAGAAGAGCAAAATAATAGGGTATGTTTAGGTCAGAAAGCTTACAAATGTCAAGAGACACTGCCTACATGGATTTTACCTACTAGGGTCATTATTGTAGCACTTTCTCAAGCAATGGACATTTTTTCTTCAAAAAGGTCTTTTTTTGAGGGAGGAGGGGGGGTGGGTGGTATGTGCTAAGATTTTAAAAATGCCAGACTACATTTAGCTGTTCTCAAAAATGTTTAATAATACAGTCTGAGTCAGAGATTCATAGCATCATTAGATTACTTGAGTATATATTTTGTCAGCAGTCTTTATTTCTCCCTCAATAGGTGTTGCTGTAGGATATGTTTTAGACTTGAGAATCAAGCATGAGTTTATTGAGACTGAACTAAACTTCACTGTGGGAGTATAGGATTGCTATGTTATGAAGTTTATACAATCATGTTTGAGGGAAGATAGCTTAGTTATCTGTAAATACTTAGATCTATTGCGATACTTGATCCCTTTCATTTTCCATAAGGAAGTCAGTGTCGTTAATTTGGTCAAAAAACTTCTAAAATGAATTTCAGTGAAACCCTTTCTTCACATTCTAAATTATATTTGTAGGCCAAATATTGAAAAGCTCTGTTATTATGTTGGCATACATTGTTGCTAATAACAGCTTCCAAAGGAGAGCTGGGCATTTAATACAACTCTGAGGTTTTTTAAATAGAAATTGGAGTTGCATGGAAATGCTAAATATATCCTAAATAAGTAATTGGAATTTGCATATCATAGAGAAGTGTCTGCCATAGAGAGGTTGATTATAATGAGATTTATTACACAGGGAAAACATTTTTATATGCTGATTCAATTAGCTTTGAAAACTTGCAGTAGTGTGCCAGTGTTGCTTATTGCTGTTATTTGCTTCCCAGGCAGCAAATTCATTGAATGTGTTCAAGATAAGTCATAAGTCTGGAATGAAAGCAATGTCTTTGCAGAGAAAAAGTGGATACAGCCTGGTGCTTAATTTTCTTGCAGTAAAGGTTGTGTCATCAAGTCTTCTAGTTTCAGCTCTTTTAGGGCTTGTTCCATCACTTTTACAAAGTTTTGCCGTTGAATTAAGTTAAACTGGACTAAAAATTATTTTAGTATCCCATAGAGTTTTAGGAGATTAATAAAATATTTTCAAATAGCATATTATTGCAGCTGGAGTTACTAATTAATGCCAGATCCAGTGCCCTTTGAAATCAATGTGATATTTTAAGGCTCTGAACTTCAGACCACATTCTCAAAGGCAAGGAAGTATGTAAATGTAGCCGATTCCCTGTCCAAGATGAATACATGTTTCAGATCATGTCTGTATGAAATATTTAGGCCCTAGTTGAAAGCGCTGTTTTAATGTTCAGCACATGAGTCGTCAGTCACACTATTTAGGCTTACAATTAGTTGTGAAGCTGAATCTGCTGCTGAGAACTTAGTAATCAAAGAAATTCTAAAAGTAGCACTTATGGCTTTTCTTTTGGTTAAGTAATATTTTCAACTAAAATGTCTTTTCTAATTCTCAAATTCTGAACTCGTGGTTTGCTAGGTCATTGAAAATGCTCTTCTTCAAAATTACTCAGAATAATAAAACTCATTATATAAAGAGGCCTATTATCATAAATGAATAAGGCACAACCTTGCAAGCAAGTGAAGAAGATTGTATGAAGAGTAGATCTCAGTCACATACTGTAACTCCTTCAAATATGGGGAATTTTCATGAAAATTATAGTGCTTCAAAAATTCTCTTAATCTTTGCTAAAATGACATGGCTTATGTCATAAATCACTTTTTTCTAACTACCTAAGGTTATCTGCTTTAAATGGTAATGAGCTTTATGTTTGAAACTTTACAGGATTGCTGGTAGGTAATTCTCGAAGAACATATTAAAAGAGAATTTGGGACTCTAAGCGTTACAAAGCAGAATCAGTTATTTAAATTAACAAGTGAGCTGCTAGTCAGATGAACAATTAATGTAGTGAAAGAAATATCATAGGCAAACTTCATTAATGTGTTGCAGTGGAAACAGCCAATTATACAATTTCTCTATCATTAAAACTCTGAATTCTTCCTTTTCTCTTAACCTGTAAAATCATATTAAGTTGTATAGGATCAAGGAAGAGGGAAAGAATGTAAAACCATTATTCTATTGGCTGAAACTGCATGGATAAAAATAATAGATACGGTTATTTTTTCTATTTAAGATCCCTTTGGAAAAACACATATGAGGGCTGCTATGAAAGTAGTGCCTCTTATTGTATTGTGTTGTCCCTCAATCTCAGAGGCGGATGTTGGTGGTGTGGCAGTAGAGATTCAATATTCCCACCAGTATTCCGTTACATTTTGTTGCCATTTAGAAGATGGCAACAGAGGGGCAGTCTGACAAAATAGTGTCTGACATGGAAGTGTGTATGAAGCAAAGGCGTGTCACTGAATTCTTCCATGAGAAAAACAAATTGCAGTCTATGATGATACCCACTGTTTTATTACCATTTCAGCTTTTTGCTTCTCCATTGCTTTTAACGGAATGATGTTGCCAGACTGCAGAAAGGGGGAAAAATAATACATGTTCAAATCTCTCTGCTTTTTTCCTTTGAGAACTTCTTATATATATAGCTTTTGTGGAAAGAATTCAGCTTTTCTCTATAGTAGGGATTTTTTCTCTTTGCATGTTCTCTTGTTTAAAATCATATTGTATCTCTGTGAACTATCGATACATTTAGTATTTTGGAACATTCAGGAAGTTTGCCTTAAGTTCCCTTAAATTGACAAGGGTCCCCCAGGGGTCTGTTTTGGGCCCAGTACTCTTTAACACAATGATCAATGACGAACGTGATGGGATTCGGTGCACCCTCAGCGTGTTTGCTGGTGACCTCAAGCTGAGCAGTGTAGCTGATAAACCAGAAGGAAGGGATGCCATCCAGAAGGGCCTTGATAAACTTGAAAGGTGGACCCATGTGAATCTAACGAGGTTCAATACAGCAAAGTGCAAGGTTTTGCACTGGGGTCAAAGTAATCCCAGATATGCATACAAACTGTGTAAAGAATGCTTTGAGAATAACCCTTTGGAAAAGGACATAGAGGTTCCAGTTGATGAAAAACTTAACACAAGCCAGCAGTGTGCACTTGCAGCCCAGAAGACCAGTGTTATTGTGGGCTGCATCAGAAGAGCAGCCCACAGAAGGCCAGCAGGAATAGGGAGGTGATTGTCCCTCTCTGCTCTCATGAGGCCCCAACTGGACTAGTGTTTCCAAGTCTATGGCCTCCAACACAGGAAATATGTGAAGCTTTCGGAGAGACTCCAGAGGAGGGCCATGAAGGAGGTCTAAGGGCTGGAGCACCTCTCCTATGAAGAAGGGTTGAGGGAACTGGGATTGTTCAGCTTGGAGAAGAGAAGGCTGTAGGGAGACCTCATTGTGGCCTTCCAATATTTAAACGCAGTTTATAAACATGAGGGAAATAGTCTTTTTACATGAGCAGGTAGTGACTGGACAAGGGGGAATGATTTTAAACTAAAGGAAGGGAGATTTAAATTAGATTTCATGGGGAAGTTTTTTAATAAGTGAGTGGTGAGGTGCTGGAAGATGTTGCCTGGAGATGTTGTGGATGCCCCGACCCTGGAGATGTTTAAGGCCAGTTTGAATGGGGCCCTGGGTGATCTGATCTACAACTTAATCTAGTGGTCAGCAGCTCTGCCTGTTGCACAGGGGTTGGAACTTGATGATCCTTGAGGTCCCTTCCAACCCAAGCCATTCTATGAATATGTTTTTCATACATTGCAAACCACTCCAGAAGGAGAGCAATTCATTTAGCATAACCAGTATTACTGACTCAGATCCATCAACCATTAACTCAGTTTCGCTAATGTAACAAGAGGTCCCTTCCAACTTGGAACATTGTTCTTTTCTGAAATATTTCATATGAGAAATTTCTGTTCTGTGTAATTTGCTGCCATAGAAGCTTAACCTGCCCTCTACCCCTTCAAACAAATGTCATCTAACAAAATAACAGGATAAAACTGTTACTAGTTACAGCCACGTCATCTTCTTAGATTATAAACTTACTGCAGAGCTTGATAACATTCACCTATGTAGGACATAGCAAAATTGTATTTGTGCAGTAATTATTACCTTAAAGACATGGTGTATTTTCTTAGCTTGAGCATGCTTGCGTAGATTTTTTTTTTTCCTACAAATAGAACCTGTTGGCTTTTGCTGGAGGTGACAACAGACGCTTTATGTCCTATTACGAAAGATGCTGCAGGTCATTTAGATTCAGTCAGACAACAGAAGGTTGTATAATAGAGCACATCAGTTTGCAGAGAATTGCTAATTCTTCATCAACAGATTATGGTAGGTTAGTTATGTTCACCTTCTCACTGAAATCCCAAGGTTCTGCTTAGTCTCTTGTGGCATTAAAGATCCTTGTGATCTATTACCAGATTATCCTTGAGAGAGCACTATACATTTTGCTCCTGGAAATAAGCTATCTACTCCCTAGCATTCACCATTACAAGCAGTCATTTATTATGATGGAACTTTGTCATTCAATTATGCTTTTATATAGAGTGCATGGCCAAAAATCTCAATCACGAATGTCTAAAGTTGGTTAAAGAAGTTGTTGCTGTTCTAAACTCCAGATGTTGATCCTGTGCTGACGTGCCTGAGCATGAGTTCCTGTAGTGGTGGAGAGTCCATCAAGGGAGCAGCTTCTGTAGGCATCTGATCCCATTGCTTTGTCATTTTTCAGGTTATGAATATTCTCCTATGGCATTTAAAATATCTTTCCTTCTTTTGTAGGTTATTTTTCTCAGCATGCAGTGAACTGATAAAAGTGAACAAGTATTTAGCTAAGGCTTTAATTACGTTAGCCTACTTATTATGTTCAACATCTTGCTTCATGCCTCATTTCAACTTCTTTTGATCCACATTTTCATGAGAAAAACTGATTATAGGTGTTACAGGTAGAGAACTGATGAACAGTGAGAGACTTGTGGCATAGTTGAAAACCTGTCAAATCCATAACCTAGTTGTTTTGTGGGTATATGTTTTGTTGTGCTGTGTAGAAAGGGAGTTAAATAACTGATCATTACTTTCCTCAAATAGGTCACCTTTCTTTGAGAGTTAACTACTGCTGGTAGTCATACTTTACAATTGCTTCATGACTGAGACAGGAATTCAGCTGAAAGGACTTCCTTGTATTTCTATATGCAGTAAGTGGTACTTGTTGGAGATAGATCCGTGTGTTGACCTAGCACAATATCAGCAAAGCCAGCTGAGCTTATGTAACCAAGCTGGGCTTGGCTTGTGTTGAACCTTACAAAATCCACTAGTCAGGAAATATTTTGTCCCATTCCTTTCTTAACCCACAGGCTAAGCAGAGGAATACTTAAGCAATGGGAGAAGGGTATAAAGAAGGTAACTGCATTTGCTTTGCTCATTCACAAGGGCTCAGAATGTAGGAACAAGAGCTTCTGTGATGGAAAGTCTTTGAGAATGTAGAGACCTAGAGAGATCTAGCAAAACCTTAAAAAGGCATTCTTCTGGAAGGAACTTGGATTTTAGTCTTCTTTTGAACCATCTGGTACTGGGTATTCTATCTTATGCTACTTCCCTCTTCAATCCCTGCAGAACTTGTTTTATGCATTACCCTTTTCTACTGATGCTGCCATGGGGTCAGTGGTTAGCCCACATTCATTGAACACAGCAAAACAGAGACACATTTTCTCAAGCATGCAGTGGAAGTGGTACGCATTCAGGATTTTTTTTTCTTTCTATTTCAGCAACTTGGATTGTGTTTTGTTTGTATTTATACTCAAAATGATATATATACAGACAAAGTGTTGATCTTTCTGTGTAACTGCTTGGTCAACAGTGTTATTAAGTCTTTTCTCTGAACATAGTACTATAGACATGACCTGATTTTATATAATTGTTCCTGTTTTATAAAATACAAGTTATTTGTTCTATTTGTCATTGTCTCTTGCTAAACTCCCCTCATTCTAATTGCATGTCATCCCTCTATTTTTGTACTGAGAAAATGTACTCCATTAACTGTCTGAATCATTCAACACTTATTAGTTTTCAGTGTTTCTATGGTGCTGATGCAGTAGCTGTTTCTTTAGTGACTACTTCTTTTGAGTTCTAGAATGCTACTGTATGCTAGTATGGGAACAGATTAATTATTCAAGTGTACAATTGTTGACTATTATTTCCAGAGAAGAATTTAAAAGCATGTGAATTATAACTCACAAATAGTGAAGCTTTCAAATTTCTATCACTGCTGTCTTGGGAACAGGGCTCTGCAGTTCCTCTCCAGGTATCTTGTTTGAATCTGGCAGTAAAAGACTGTCATTAGAGAGCAGCAAGGAAGGTGTGACAGCACTTTGGGCAAGCTACCAAGCGCAGGCGAAGGTCAGCCAGTGAATGAAAGCAGAGAGCAAGAATTAAATGAAAGGAGGAAAATGCCAGTGTTATGCTGACGTTTTCATTAAGAAAATCACTGAATACATGGAACAAGCCTGACATTTACTTCTACGGTGGTCAAAATCGCTACGCTGTGTGTACTGCATGTTTTCCTGTTCAGTCAGCATATTGTACAGCTGGGGTAAAGGGGACTGTAATTGTTTCACAGTAGCAGTGATACAAAATTGTTCATTGACTCAGCTCTTTTCTCCATTATATGAACAACATCACAACTGACCATGTAAGGCAATTTTTTCATTATGCCTCTTTCCACCTCTACACATACCATGACTATATTTATGCTTTTAAAATTATTTCTCTAGTTTTTCTCTTTTATATACAAGTCATCCACCACTCCTTTATTTTTCTCTTGAACAGGTATGTTCACTGAAATACTGTCATTGGGCATCTTCCATCGAAAAGTGTGCTTTTTAGTTATATAGTTAGAAAATTTTGCTGTAATGTTCTTTAATGATTAAAGAGTCATTCATCAGGTCAGAGAATGAGTGGTGAATCCATTGCAGGCCATGGTGTGGTGCATTTCTGCATTCCGCAGTTTTAATGTGCATAGAGATGAGTTGAATTTCCATTGGACTCATGCAAATTGCATCACTTTGGTGATATAAAAAGGTCATAAGGGTAAAACAGCCTTTGGAAATGCTCCCTGCTTTAGAGGTGTTCTGGGGTTACAAGTAGGCCCAGAATGGTCAATCATCTGGCTATTCTGTACAGGTATATGGCTCATAACAGACACTAGCAGCCAGAATATGAATTAGAGTAGCTTTAAACTTTCTCTAATTGATGCTAGGAGTTCAACAGGTTCCCAGGCAACTTGAAAATACAGGGAATATAACAGTGGTTCAGAATGCGTGGTGGCAAATTGCAGTCACTTGGAACTCAGACACAGAATTCACACTGAGCTTGAGGGTGGCATAGTGGGAGGCCAGATTCAATGCTGGGTGTTTAATCCTTCTGGAAGTTTCTTGTAGCACTGAGCCAACAACCCTGGGGATATGACACATGGCCTGCTTATTTCAATTTCATATTTTGTAAATGTAATTCCTTCTGCTGTTTCTTCATCTACAACAGAACATCCAATTTGCACAAAGAATGGTATTAAAATTAGCATGCATCCAAAGCATATGGGTAGAAATCAGCATAATGTTGCCTTTCCACAGACCAAGAAGAGAGAGAAAAGGGACTTCCATGGAAATATACAGGCTAGGCTGGATGGGGCTTTGAGCAACCTGGTCTACTGGAAGTTTTTTCTTCCCATGACTGGAGGTTGGAATTAGAGAGTCTTTAAGTTCCCTTCCCACCCAACCCATTCTATGATTCTATGATTCAGTGTAAAGGCAAAAAAAATTGGAAGTGTTGGAGATTTTTATCATTCGGTATCTAAGCTCTGTCGGTAGCCCTTGCAGTGCTTCCCTGGTCATTCACAGTCATACATGGTAGTTCTGTGGGAGTACACCAGCAAACTCCTTTTAAAATAAAACCTGGATGTGCTTCTGTGGGTAGCTCACTACAGGGACAGCTTGTTTTCACATGTAAGAAAGACCTTGGGATCTTTGTTTACACAATCCTCCCACACTCTCTCAGCAAACTTTGCACCCTGAAATACCTTAGTCTGTCTCAAGCTGTACTCAAGGCACATAATACAGGCTGTTGGTATCTTGTTCAAAAATACTTTTCTGGAAGGTTGCGATAAGGTCATTATTTTGTGTATTTTGAACAGGAAAAACAAACCCTTCTCTTTAGGGGTGGCTACTGAAGCAGCAAATGGAGCCAGAAGGATTAAGGTCAAGCACAGCATACTGTGGACCGCAGTACACTTTGAACATTAAGACTGCACTGATGGAGCTGAACCCCAAGGAAATGTAGGTGTAATCTTGCCCTTCCAGGTGGTGTAAAGTCAGTGAATGTTTTTTTATAGTGTAGGTATAGCTTTATCTTCCTGTAAGTGTTACCAAACAAGGCTAGGGTCATCAAAAAGGTCTGCCCTGGGGCTGAAAATATATTGAGGAGATTCTGAGATCTAGCCATAAAAACAATTGTTGTTTTGATGGAGCACTTTCCTTTCACACATATGTTTAATTTACCTTCGAGAAAATTTAATGAGATATACAAAAGGACATGACATTGTTTTTTAAGAATGATAAAATGTCATAAAAGTATGAGATAAGTTCCATATTTTGGACTAAGTACTTCAGCTAAAGTTGAAGACCATACTGATAATTTACTGAATTGGATATTTCTGATAAAAAGATCACAACACCATATAATGTGTGTGTCATTATATTTCTCGTAATGTAGGATGGACTTAAGAGGTGCAATTGATAGGATGTTTAATAATATTCAATTCTGTGTCCTACCATATAGCTCGAGGAAGGATTTCTAACTTCCTTCACTCCATAGATAATGGGTTATATCCCATGGACTCGGAAAGGCAGTAGCATCATCAGTCAGACCTATTGTCATTGTAATGGAAAGGAGATTCATCAGGGAAAAAAATCTCAGCTGGTGACTGGCAGATTATTTCTTTTTTACTCCTCAACAATACAACAGTAATGGATTGATAAGAATCAAATATCTATCTCCTAAGAATTTGCAAATACATTTATTGTGTTCACAGATGTGATAACCCAAAGCTAAATGTTTTACTGAGGTAGAAGATATATTCCAGGATTTATTTCTAGCAGTCCTACTTCTCCAGAAATTCTTTTTTTAGAGACTGTCTTTTGTTTCTACTGCTCCGTAGTTAAAAAGTCATTTCATTTGCTTTCCTATTTTCAGCAGTTTCTGTGACAGTGTCACATAGTTGTTTCTGTTAAATGATCGTAATTGTTAGCTTGAGCTTGCTAGGTGTTTAAGAAATGTAAAAACTGGCAAAATTAACAATCTTGTGAAAAATTGAACAATGCATGTATTCTTATTTCTGTACACTTTGAAAAAATGTGCTGTAACTATCAATTTTCAGTTAAAATGAATAAAGTGGGGGGGATAAAATGAATTAAATAACCATAATATAACCAAGTAGGAATGAATGCAATACATCTACGTTTGTAAAGCTAGATGCCTGCTACAGTATTAGTATTTTGCACTTACTGTGTTTTTGTTAAAAATGTGGCTTCGTTTCTAGTAATTCGAATACATGAGCTACATGAGGTATATATGTACACATTTTTATTGTACATATATGTATATATTTATGTTTTTTTTTTCCAACATGAAACATTCCATCTTTAGGAAGTCAAAATGTTTTTAAAGTATTGAAATAATCATTCTAGCTGATTTGGAAAAGTTGGCTGATAGTGGCAAGGTTTGATGGTTAAAGCCATATTATAAATGCGTAAGAGAAGAGCATGGCGGGTAGCGTAAGGATGTAGAAGAATTCTCAGTGTGACAAAATGCCTACTGTAGGTGGTAAGAGTGCTTTGAAGAAATTCCAGTTGTTGCTGGGAGAGGCCAAAGTTGCATCTTGAAAAGATATTAATAATAAATATCATTCCTTTGGTGAGTTTTTTATCATGGACTGTTTACAAGGGTTTGTTTAGCCAAGATCATGCTTGCAATATGTGATGAAAAATGTTAAATGCAAAAGCTTTATGGCACCAAGCTTATTTTATTTCAGAAATGATTTTCTTTTATAAGATCATCAAAACCTTCCAAATGGGAAATAATCACCCAACAGTAATTACAACAAAAAGCCAAAATAACTCAGTGTTAAAATGCTGTTTTTGCTGGTAGTTCTTGTCCCTAAACAGATAATACAGTTAAGGTGATGCTTGAAACCAAGTTACTGTCCAGATTGTACAGCATGCTGTCTGATTTCTCTGAGCTTTTTAAAGAGATGTATCTCTCTGGTATAGATCCCCGTGGTCTACTTACAGAGAAATTTCATTACCATGCTGTGTGGTCCTCATGGTGCTGAAAGTAAAATATTGGATTGACAGGCACTCGTTGTGGAGGAGGGCTTATTGATGATGGAAAGACTGATTCAATCTCTAATCCTGAAGAACGACCTGCCACCTGGAGTGATAGTATACAGATGGGTGCAATCTAAACTCTCTTTCCGCCTCAAGTTGCATTTGGCTGTAGATTAACAATGTGATTCCATATAATGAAGATGGTTGTTTGGTGCAGTGGCAATTTTCCATTGCTGACATGCAATGTCAACAGTTCTGACAAAGCTATAAGGACAATGTTTAAATGTGCTACATCTGGCTGGGACTGCTGCCAGGTTATTAACAACCCCATTAAAATTACCTGCAGAGAACTGCTTTGGTAGAAGGGAATGTAGAGTGCTATTTCCCATGCAACCACCTACCCAGACATAATAGCAGTCCGGTAGCACACGCTCGTAATCATAACAGTGTTGTGATAGTGGAAGCAGCTTTCTTACAGTTTTATTTTGATGAGGGAATAATTTATAGCTTTAATTGTATTGAATCCAATTCTTATGGTCTCACTCAGGCAAATACTCCATTGAAGTCAATGACAATTTTACCTTAGGGTGGAGTTATCAGCAGTAGATGATTTTATTAATGATACTTCTAATAAAAATACTCTAAAGACATATGTATATATCTGAATATTTTTTGAAGTTATATGCAGATGTCCTTTTAATTATCCTTTTTTCTTTCCTTGTGAATAACTGTGTAACACTCTCAGTGAAGCATACATAACATGAAAAGGTTTTAAGGCATTTTTCTGAGTAAAAGGGCCATGCTGCCTCAGAGGACACTGCAGAAGGCACAACACATTTTCTGATGAAACTCCACCATTCC
Organism: Phasianus colchicus; assembly: GCF_987193195.1. Classification (NCBI taxonomy): domain Eukaryota; kingdom Metazoa; phylum Chordata; class Aves; order Galliformes; family Phasianidae; genus Phasianus; species Phasianus colchicus. The sequence continues at coordinate 13,665,702 of NC_143439.1, read as the reverse complement.
TTTGGAATGCAGAGGGAGCACTTGCCAGTATAATGATAAATGAGCATGTGATCCCAGCTGTCTATAAGCAGTCCTTAGCTGAAGCTTAAACATTCCTTCTAAGTTCAGTGCTTGAATGCTGGAGAAGATTCTTGCACCATCTCTTCCCAATCCCTACAGCATTTGCATAATTTACTTCAGAGTTCAGTCTCTTCGCAAGTGTTTGAATGATCTCTACATGCAGAATAATCCTAGAGAATAATCTGTCAGCTGCCTCCCTGCTAGTGATCCATACAGCTTATGAGTACCACAGTTTATGATGAGGGTACCTAAGCATGCGTATGAGTGAGCTGTTGTCCTGGCATTATGACTGTCCTGGGAACACTGCAGAAATGCTGACTGCTCTGGTCATGGCTTCGGATGCTTCCTGTCCCCTCTGGCAACAAGTGTGATCTTCAGAATGACTTCAGGGATAGTTCATAATGTATAGTAAGAAAAGGAGCCTAAATGTGGGTGTATTTGCTTGTTATGGCTATGTGGTTAATGGAGCCCATAAAAAGCTAGGGGCATTTCACATCTGATTATAGTTCTATTCTCTGGGATGCTGTAGCAAGTAAGTTCGTTTCTTTGCAGCCTGAAGAAAAGTGCAAGTCTTTGAGTGTTTTTGTGTCAGAGTGCAAAGGCTTTAGTCCGTGTCCTTCATGCTTCAGCTTCCTGAACAAATGGAAGAATTAAAAAAACTGGGGCAATTGAAGGGTTCTTGACATTTATTACACATGGAACTTTCCACATGTGGCAGAAGTAGATGACTAAGTTTAGATCGAGCAGTATGACTTAATGTCTGTTGTGCCATATGTTTATCCTGCTGCTTCCATATGAGGGAAGAGGGATGTGGAGTAGCCTGACCTCATTCTGGTCCTGGCTGTGCCTGTAACTCCTTGGGGCTATTGCAGCCACACAGAGAATTCTCATTCTGCTGCCCCACAAAACAGGCATATAAAAAGCACCTATAAGTCTGCCATAGATATTCTGTAACATTTACTGCCTCTTTGAAAAATATAATTATTTTTAAATATTTTCACTACTGTGATATGAGTCACAGCAATATACATAAGTTATGTATATATTTTGCAGTCCATAAGAATATGAGTCATACATAAACGGAGTAACAGACATTAATAGATTCGTGCAAAGACAAAGGGTAAATTTTATTTATGTAAATTTACATAAATTTCACTTTTCCCTTAAGCTTGTCTATAGCATATAAAGGATGTTCTGTGCTTTAGAAGTTAATGATTTATACCACTGAGGAAATTCTTTACTTAGTGGGGTGAGGCACTGGCATAGGCTGCCCAGAGAAGCTGTGGATGCCTCTTCTCTGGAAGTGTTTAAGACCAGATTGGCTGGGGACTTGGACAGGCTGATGTAGAGGGTGGCAGCCCTGCCCACAGCAGGGTGCTGGAACTAAATGATCATAGGGACTCTTCCATTCCAAACCATTCTGTGATTGCGAGTGTATCCACAAGTCACTTAACACAATGGATTCTGGACATTTCTGTACCTTCACTGTAATTTCATTGCGTTCATTGCTTCATGCTTTCACCCACCTTACTGTCTGTTGGTGGAGCAGAAGTTAGCAACACAGGCATGCTGTCTGAACCGTGAAGTTTAGAAGGGGGAAAGTAAATCTCACAGCTAACCTATCTCAATTTGTCATTTGTTTTATTCATTTACTGAGATAGGTGTCAGTCCTTCAATCCAGCTTGAGAGAAAAAATAACAAAAGAACAAAGTAGTCAAAAATCTTTATGTCCCACCAAAAGGAAGAAGGTCTGGTGACTGAAGATCTAATGGTGATCTTCACACAGAGTATTGATGTGGAGTCACCATGCAGTTGAAATGAAGCACTAGTTTCATAGTATATTACGGAAAGACCTGTTTTAAGATGGCTTCATGGACTTGCATCTATTTATACTGTCAATTCAGTCTAGTACTGTAAATATCTTTTACTTAGACTGTGTTAGAACTAGAAAATCACATTATTTAAATTAAAAAACTAAATAAAAATGTTATGCTGCTATTTTGCTCTAACTAGCCACCGATTTTCTCATTTGAAATGAAAATAGTCCACTGCAGCCAATTCTATTTTCAGATTCTAGTATTTGGATTATTATTTTTTTTATATATATATATCTCTTAAAACTGGAAGAACTTTAATTTAGAACAGAGAAGGAGAAATCATCCATATGCATCTCAAGTGTGTTTTGGTTATCTGTATTTTTTATTAAAAACATTTGTATAGGAATTAATATTTGAGACAAACCTAATAATTTTTCTAGGCACAGATATATAAGATTATTCTAAGTTCTTTTTTTTTTTTCTTCCATAGAATTTGAGATTGTCTTCAGTATTCACCCAAAATCATATGGTCAAATTAAGTTGCCTAGGAGTACTGTACTTGGCAGATACCATAGTACTTGTGTTTAGATACTCTTCATCATAGCTGCTTCATAATGGATATATAAGAGAAATGGTCTAAGATTCTGGAGTAGTCATTTCAGTGACAGTAGGAAGAAAAATCCCTAATGAATTTTTAGATAGGTTTTGATGTGCCTACCTCAGTTCCAGTATATAGCATCCATTTATCTTACTCCTTTCAAAACTTTTCCAGATAACCCATATCTGTCTTCTGCATATCTAGTCTTTGAAATTTAGGCATCAGACTTGCATATTGTGGTTTATGTTCACTGGACTTTTCTTTTTAACACTGTTATGAAAGAGCAAAGCAAGAAGTAAAACTAAACAGATGGCAGGCGAGCAATGAAAGCAAGTTAGGAAGGAATTTATTTGCATCTAAAAGGTACATATATAGGAACAACAATTTTCATGAACTGCTTCTTCCCCCAGTGTGGCCTCAGCCCTGCTGTGATTCATGTTTCCTGGGATTCCTCCTCCTCTTCTTTTGTTTGTCTAACATTAAGTCCACAGCTGAGCAATTCTCTATCCTTAAGGCCTGTATTTGTAATGAGAGATATGAGCACTAAATCCCATGCCACTAAAATTCCATTACTGCCTTCTGTATTTCAAGTCACATTACCAAAATAGAGTATAGATTCAGCATCTGGAGTTTTTTCCCCTTATGTTTACCATAATATGATTCTATGTTAATAGACTTCAGACTTCCCAGGGTCAAGCTTGGAGTCATGACCCATTGCTCAGAGCAGCAGCTAAGAACCATAAGAGCTCAATTCACTTGGACTGCTGTCTAGATATTTTCTTGGTGTTAATACATTACCATGCGTCAAACGCATTTTTGTATAGGACTTCAGTGTCCTGGCTATCTTGAGAGTAATTTTCACAATATTTCAATACATAACAAAACTATATTGCTTACTGAATACAATTATCTACAATGGATATAACAATTTCAGGACAGCTGAATATAACTTCTACTTTTCAGCACTTTACTGTTCTATATAGGGACAAAAATTTTACACCGATTTCTTTTGACTCTTTCGACTCCTCTTCCATGCTTCCTTGGTCTCTGCTGAGAGCCTTCCTGCCTGAGGTCTTAACTGAGTCTTACCTCTCATACCTGTGTGTGCTCTTTTAGCAGTATGCACTATGCTGGTTTAGATCTACCTCTTATTCTCAGGTGTGAAGGTTCACTCTTTGGTGACATCTCCTCTTACATGTCTATCAACAGGGTTCATCATCTTTCCTGTCATTCAGGCTTACAATTTCCTTGTTGGTTTTGACACCTCTCTTTCCAGAACAAGCTGTTGCTCCATCATGTTCCGTTTTTATTTCTGATTCCATCTTCTCTTTCCTATTTCTGTGACTGGAATGGTTGCTCAGGTTTTCATCTTCTACCTCAAGCACTGAAAGTCTAATCCCAGCTTAAATTTTGTGTTTGTTTGAAAGTATCCAGGAAACCCCTCTCTCCTTGGCACTGACTCATATTCCTGCAGTGTCAGGAGTTTTTTTCTCCCACGGCTTTCACAGTTAACTTCCATGGAAGTTGTAGTATGGAACTGGGAACTGGCAGCAGAGGGCAGAGTCAAAGGCACTCTGTTTGCTAAATCTGTCATGTAGATCCTTCAAGGACATACAGGTTGAGTGCTCTTCATTAGTAGTGAGAGTTAGCATACATTATTGCCAATCGCAGGGGAAATGAGATCGCTTACAGGATCACTTGATCAGCTTCTATGCAAAATGTGATTACTTTAAGTGTTTTAAGATTGTGACCACCTTGTGGACAGAAGTAGTACATTTCACATACGAGATTAAACATTAGCTGCTGCCATGATCTTGATTTCTGATACGTTTTGTGGAGAGTCTCAGTTCTTGCAGTGTGCTTGTGTAGTGCTGCCATCAGTGGTCTGGGACAACATGGTTAGTCCACCATTATGGCCTGAAACAGCAAATGTGTATGATTCCCCTGAGTTATTTCTGCTACTGTTAATTGTATTCTACAACTATACACAGCAGTTACTGTTCCAGCTAGTAATTCTCCACTTCTTACACTAATAGTCAGCACACACCTATTTTCAAAGGAACTGCCTCTTTATAATGAGATTTTACAGTAGCTCCATAGTTGTGCTTCTCAAGTGTCACAGAACCCAGTGTAACATTTCCTGCTATGGTACAGTCCAGAACTCAGAAATATATTTTGCTTATTGAACTTCTGTTTATTGCTTTGAAACTATTTCAGAAAATTGCCATGGACTGTAAAGTCTTGCCCAAAAAGTTACTACTCTAGTTCTATAAGGTACCTTCCAAAATGCACTTCTTGTTGGTTTCAGGATACATTAAATTACTGTTCATCCTTAGTTGAGTGATTTAAAAGGTTGAAAACTACAAGATTAAGGATGTTGTGTTTTTTTCCCATGTCTCTCCTTTATTGCTTTTTTTGTTGTTGTTGTTCTCTCCCCTCTTCTTAAAGTCTTAATGTAATCCTCACCCTGTTCTACAGGGAACTAAACACAAACAGTTCCCTTGACAATAGTTAGGAGTCCATAAAGAGCTAACACAAAATTAAAGAAGCAGCAGGGAAATTTCTATTAAAATATATTGCATAAGCTATGGATGCACACAGCATAATTACGCATGTGTCACTCCCTTGACACAACTTCAGTAAAGTTGAGATATTTTTTTATCAATAACTAAAAGTTAACTGCAGGTAAGACCTCTTGATCCTTTTATGTCCTATTTTTGTTATACTCTTTGTGTGCATGAGCATTTTGCTCTTCCCTGTCATTCATTTCTACAGAGGGTCACCTCTCTGTTGCTGTTTTAGAGATGGTGATACAACGATAAAGACTAACAGCAATGTTCACAGCAGGGAGTCACTTGCAAATGAAGGTGGGTTTTTTTTTCAAGGAAAGGTGCTTGTGTGACCCCAGTTAGGTGTGTGCTGGTTGCTCTGAGGACCAGGTTCCAGCACTGGAGGTGTTCCTGACATTTGGGAACTGAGTCTGAATAGTGAAAGAATGAAATTGTGTATACTGGGGAACAATTGTTCACATTTAAGCACTTATTTACACATGGTATATAATACTGCTGCATTACAAAAGAACACATAATACACTTTAAATGTTTATACCTATATTTTGCATATATGGTTTTTTCCTGGGCATTTCAAATAAAGAATCATCTTAAACATGAAGTATTGTCAGCTAGGGTCTAGCAAGTAGGAAATCTGCTTTCTGGATCTTTTAGTCAGGATTTAGTTTATTTCTCTTCTTATATATACTCAGATTCATAACTATAAAACATGAATAATCTTAAACTCTATAGAATAATTTTAATGCTGGTATAAAATATGTGTTATATAATAAATATACGCACGTTTGTGATTGCAAGATAAAATAACATTTTTGACAATTTCTAGAGATGGAAGAAACCTGTTTTACATGATGCATATCACAGTTTTTGATTCAGTGTATCACACTATTATGTGCATCCATATAAAGGTGTATAAGAAAACAAAGAGAAGCAGAAACTGTTAATGGTGCAATGATTTTAGTTTCCATTTTTCTTTAGTTTCACATCATGTGAGAGAAAATGTGTGGCTATATTGGACTATTTTTCAACAGAAGCATGATAAATGTACTTCTAGCCTAGTCTTGTTTGTGTCCAGAAACTAGTGGAAAACGGGATGGAACCGCATGGACATGATATGGTGTAATTCTGTATTCCTGGAGTGCCTTGAATCATTTGGACATGATTTCTGTGGGTTTTTTTTTTGTTTTTTTTTTTTTCTGCTTCAAATGAGAATGAAAAATTCCTTCCTGTAGTTAAAGTACTTTGGATGAGCAGGTGTTTCAGTCAGCTGAAGCTGATTTAACTTCCTGGAATTTCAACTGTTGAGGCACAGGGGGGAATGTTTAAAAAGTGCTGGCAACAGTAAGCATAAAGGTCATTATTTCAGATTATTGATCTTTGTGGAAATGTTTGGTTCATTTGCTATGGTTACATTTTCTGCTATCAGTCAGGCTTGAGGAGATCATTTTGTGCCTAGAAAGTTCTCTTCTAAAACTCTTGTTTGCTAGCTCCATGGAAGAATAGTTCAGAAGCAGAAAATAGACCATGTCAGATGAAAGTTGGTGTCTTGGCATCATTCCATTAACTTAAATGGAGTGATACCGATTTACACAAGCTAAGTGTCTGCCCTTAAGTCTATTGTTTAGAAGTCATCCAGTATTTTCATATCTTTCAAGGGGAAGTTCAGGCGGTCTTTAAAACCTGTTACACTTTATTAACTGAAGTGTAAAGCTGCAAGGCAGTAACCAAAGCACTTTTTAAAAATTGCACTCTTAAGAAAAATGAAATGCTACAAAATAGCTTTATAGCTAAAAATTGTTTGTGTTGATGATTTTGAAAGTTCAGATGCTGTGAACTTAACTGTTTGCATTCAGACAGTCGTAGAGATTCTGCTTTTAACAATGAACATTTCTTTCTGTGCTGGAGCGCATTTTATTCTTGATGCTACTTGTGATCAGGCAGCTCAGCATTTATCATTGCTGTTGTACAAAACCTTTTGTTCTATTTCTGGATCAGCTAGAATCTGAGTGTTTTAACTAGCATCACTGAGGAGCTTCACAAGAGGAAAAAGAATAGCTGGAGTACAGAACGGAACATGAGACATATCTCTTATCACTCATATTAATATTTCTTTGGTGTTTTTAATTCATAAAAATCTTTTTGAAGCATAAAGAGAAAACCTGGGAATTTATTGGCTATTCTAGAAAATTATCTACAATGGGAAATGTGTACAGACAGATCTTCTGTGTCTGAACAGCTTCCTAGATGCATTTTGAAAAGGGATTTACGTGTTTATGTTTAAAAGTTAATAGCTTTTGTGAAATTAATAACCTTATTTCTGTTTCTAAATGAAAGATTCAATTTAATTAGTTTTATAATTGGTATTGCTTAAGCTTTTCTTACTAACGTATTTTTGCCAAAGAGAAGTATAATTTTAGTTGTCCATCAGAAAAACAAAACAATAACAACAACAAAAACACGAAAGAGCAAATATTTTATGAAAGCTTTGATTTCTGTCTAAACATTTAACAGAATGCATATTCATCTCTTCAGTTCATGCTGATATGAAATGATATCTACTTCACTACTACTATCTATGATATCTCGTGGTATCCCATTTTCAATTGCTACGTTCTCTATGAAGAGGGCTCCTTGAATACATGAGATGGCTGATCATGTTCAGGTGCCTGAAGTGCAGAACAGTCTAAGTCAGTCCTGCTTCAGCGTCTTAAGATCCCCTGTGACAGCTAGAATTCAAAAAGAAATGAAACTCTGATGCTTCTGTGTGCTTTCTCCCTTCAGAGGGAAAGAAACTTTGTTCAGATAGAATTAAAAAGCAGAGTAATTATTCTAGAATAAAACATTTTTTTATCATTGGAATAGAGTATCCACATGGGGGAGTTATATCAGCATAGCTACGGCACTGTAATTATTCTCTTAAAGTGAGGCCAATCAAATTCTTCTTGTAGCTAAACCCCAATATGACCTGTTACCACAAGTGGGAAGAAAGGGAATCAAGCAGGTTCATTGGGCTCTTCACCACCTCCCACATAACACCTTCAAATAAAAACTGTAATTCTGGTTTGGATAAGAACATCAGTGAAATGAAGTGAAACACAGAAGCTTTTTTTTTTTTTTTTTTTGCTTTTTTTTTTGGTACGTTATTGAAAGGTTCTGCTAACAAAATGAGCCAGACAAAAGACAGCATATGATGATATGGCAGAGAGCAATGCTCCATAGAGATATCTAGGCAGCTCCAAACACCTGCACTAGTATAATCATTAGCTTATCTTATTAATACATTGAAATGTGTTTTTAAAGAAAGTACTTTGCAGCTTAATATCTAGAATATTTGATTTTCAAAATAAAAAGGACAGGGATGAGAGTTTAGAATAATAAATGAGATTTAAAAAATTTATAGTTTATTTACTTTATTAACAAAATTTGAATGACATCAAGACTTGAAATTTGCTCATAGAGAGTTGAAGTACAGTGTTCTCTCAAAGGTCTGAGTTATAATTCTTGGTCACAATCCCTCTTAAAATTCAGTTCTAAAAATTTAAAACTTCCTTCTAATTGCATCTTATTACAGTGACCCCCATGCCATATGTTCTCTAAGGTTTTATCATACTGCCTCACTGAAGTTTAATTTTGTTGAAATCTAGTGAATGTACAAATGGCTCCTACTTGTAAACTCGGACTCTTTGATTCAGTCTGTTTTTCCTTGTGATACAATACTTAGTAAAAATATACAAATAGAGTAAAACAGCTGTGCTCCATAAAACATATCAACTATTTGATTAAGAAAATAGGCACTCTCAAGGAGAAAGCTTATTAAAATTGTGTTGTTGATTGGTTTAAGAAAGGAAGTTTTGGTATGAAAATTAAAGTGGTTGAAATATAAGGATTTCATTTAGAAGTTCCTGAAGTATAGTTTGTAAAGCCTGTTTTAAAACTAGCAGCTTTCTTGAATTATTTCAATGAGAATGACTTCAAGTTCTTAAGGGAAGCAGCCCTTCTTTTATTCTTCTCTCATAAACATCTATCAGGATGGGGATGCTCTGAGACAGGAAAATGATTAAAACAACACTAATTAGTTTGATAAGGGAAGAGATTTAAATGTGGAAAACTTCTAAGAGATTCATAAATATTGTAAAAATAGTAATAGAAAAAAAGAATGAAAAAGTCCACATCTGCAGACTAAAGAACATACCTCAAAGTAATGATGAGCATCATATTCACAGTAGGGATGCCAAGTTACTATAGGTTTTGGGTAAGAGGTATGCAAGACAAAATTCAGTGGAACAAGCTCTCTTTTATCTCCAAATCTTATCAGTCTCAGAACTGCTTTGCTGGCCTTCAGCAGTATCCTACCTTCAGAATGCACTTCAACTCCAAAGCCAAGAATGTCAGTGTAGCACTGATACTGATGGGTGACAGAGTAGAGGCTACTGAGAGGTCTTGCCTGCAGCAAGTATTGCTAGGCAGGTAATTCCAGTGACAGCAGCTGGTTTAGAGTAACTGAAGGACAAAGGTTCAATTTTTTCACTGATTCATTGTGAGATTTGCATAGGTAGCAAAATCTGTTTGTCTTTTTTCTCTAGCAAGAAAGTCTTTGTGCTTAGACATCTACATGAAAAGCTAGATTAGAAGTATATTATGTAACCCGTAAACTAGGAAGCATCAGCTTTAAGATTATCTATGCAAGCTTCATTCTTACCATTTTACAGAACACAGCCTTTCATTCACTCTACATTCATTCCTCCTCTCACAGGGACACTTAATCACAGAGTGCACCAAGGCTGAAGACACAAAAGGATGGACTTAAGTCCTCACATTCATTGCAAGTCTACTTCTCTAAGCTTTTCTTCCTGTCATAAATCTCTTTGAAGAGATTGGTTATGTCCACTAAGTATCATGTTAATATTACATCAGTTTTCAGAGTTGTTTCTTTCTTTTTGAGGGTAGCATATCTGAAAGAATTACAATATTTTTGAATGTAAGAAATTGTTATTTTTGTGAAGATAACCAAGATAACTGCAAAATAACCTCAGTTTTTACAGTCTGAGGAATTTAACAGGACTATTTACTAATAGAACATCTCATTGAACTTTCTAGGATTGAAAACAAAACAAGAAGACATTTTGTGTACCATTTTAGATATGAATATAATTGGTGATGCTACATCAGTGAATTATTTTAAGTAACTGTGAAAAAATTAATAGAAGAATTCATGGTTTAGGGTTTCTTTAGAGGTTTTTTTAGCTTTTATATTCTCTGGTGGCCACTAAATTCATGGTGACTGTGCAGACCTCTCAAATCAGCCATTGCAAGTTATCACCTAAAGACTCAACAAGAAGAACATATTTTTGAAAGAGATATAAGGCAGCAACTATACTTGACTGCTTTCCCAGTGGAAAAAAGAAGTGGCTTGGATACAGCTTTTTCAAATGTATGTAAATTAGTTTTATACAAACATAAACTTTACTGTGAAGTAAATGCTAGCTACTAACAAATAAATAAATCTAGAACAAATAAATTCTCCAGAAAAAGACTGGGGGGGGGGGGGGGGGGAAGAGTAGCAGTTATGTTAGGAGATGTTAAATTAAAAGCCTACGCTTTTATAAATCACTTTTGATCACAATTTGATGGCTCATTCTGTATATCAGAAGTAATTCATGAAAAGATTTCCTTTTTTAGCATCACAAAAATATGTTTTACAAACCTTTACATAAGAGTTTAAATGCAAAATAAAGGCATGGGGAACAAATAGAATTAGATTTATTTAGCCTTAAAGAGTCATTTCATCATCAAAAAATGATCATCTGGAAGTTTAATTCCTGCACATGCTTGTCCCTGTTTTGGAGAGACAAGTTTCAGAACTATTTCTAGATAGCAATCCACTCATTTTCTTTGCTGTGGATGGGCATGGTTACTTCTGAAATGCAACCACTGACATGCATTTGCATTTTGCATCTGATCAACAGATTTGAATGTAATTATGTATTTTGCAGGTGAGATGTTAATGCGGGTTATATGGCACATCAGCTGTGTGCTGCTACTTGAAATGGTCCGCTGGAAAATCTTGAGACAAACAACATTCAATTAGGCGCACAGCCATGAGCAGCTGTGTTAAGTACCACTGGCATCGCCTCAGACACACAATTCTCAGTGTGAGCTTACTGCTAGCCACTTTGAAAATGTGTTTATGTTGGTGACAAAAACTTTCCATCATCAATTCTTCTTAAATGTCTGTGCCTCTTAGCTGAAAAATTACAGCTGTTTGCAAGGGGAAGAAATGCTCAGTCCTATTAATTTTTGTTGGATGAAAAAGATATTTTTTTCCTTCAGGCTAAAGGTTTAACCTTTATGAGTTTCATGAGTAACAAAGGGCATCTAGATTTTTATTACATGGTGTAGAGCTGTGCATTTGTTCAAAATAATCAGCACTGGGCAATCTGCTGCATATTGATCCAAAACAAACATCACTACTCATGTAAGCTGTGTCCTTCTCAAGTTTATATTTGGCATAGGAAAACAAACTTGTTTAATTATCAGTTTTCAAATGCTTACCATATATGTCAGTACAGTCTGCTATAATGGTTAGGATTCATGATGATGATATTTTTTGAGCAAATATATCAAAATTCTGCAAGATTTTCTTCCGCTCAAAAATCTCACATATTTTAGAAGCTACCTCACTGAGTACAGTGAGCTCTTTGCTCAAGTACACTGATTTGCTCATCAGTCAAAAGAAGAAAGACTAAGCAACACTCTTACAATTGCATATTTGCAGCTATATAAAAGCCGTACAAATTTTCTAATTTCTTTGAATGATGAACACTGCTATTTGATACATTCTGACTTGTTGTGAAGGGTGTTGCTTGCTAACCCTTGCAGAACTGGTGCCTGGAGTGAGGCTCTAAGGTGTTTTGGAAAGAAGCTCTTACCAAGGAGCTTAGCAAGCTCTTTGAAAGGAGGAGAACAGAAGATAAGGAAGAGTATTTAGATTTAATTTTGAAGATCCCTTTATAGTATAGGAACAGAAATGGTCTTGCAGCATTCTTAGACTTATTACTTTATTCAAGGTGGGAAAACCTTCAACTAGGGTGTAGTTAAACAGACACTGTGGAAGTAGGATGGATGAGGGAACAGTGGTTTGAAGTTAGAGAAAAGCTCATGAAGTCGTTAGTATTGTTTGACAATAGGAATACTGGTATGTTGAATGAACTGTTAAGAAAAAGAGCTCGCAAGTTGAAGGTCAGTTTGATCATAAACAGGAATTACGGTTTAGAGTAGAAAGTAATTTTTTTTTTTTTTTTTTTTTTTTTTCCAATACATGTCTGATTCTCTCAGCTTCTCTTAAGACTTAAGAAGGATCATGACTGCAGTTGATACGGAGCTGCAGCAAGTGCCAGGAGTAATATCCTCCTTGGGAAGTGCCTTGAATAGGTGATGCTTAGAAGTTGATAAATGGGCAATGAAAAGCAGCAATTATGAGAAAGCAATGGAGGAAGCTGAGGCATATGAGGAACACTGCCTTTGCAGCATTATCTTTGTATACCAATAGTCTGTAGTGAAATAATTTTTAGGGAGGCCTTCCTCCTTTGTGTGCAGGTAGCCTTTCTCTGAAGGATGAGAATATCTCTTATTATTTGACAGATGTGAAAAATAGAGTGTTACAGTACATAAGAGTATAGTCTTCTCAAGTCATATCTAATTTTTAAAAATGTGAATTAATCTTAGTCGTGGAGACAGAATTTGTACTTCTAGGATACTGAATAGGCATTTTGAAGGAAACTGATCCTGCTGATGAGTTCATAAACCCAGCTAGAAAGTAGTTGGTATGATGGAAGGATTACTCGCTTTTTGACATTTCAGATATATCTCATGCAGAGTTAATGTGCTATTATGTGTTTATATTGATAGAAATAGACAGAAATGTGACTGGTTGAATGAGGGCTTTTTTGGTTCCCTCTGGAAATAAAAGCAGCCATCATACATAAGGGTACAACTTATAAATTGTTTTCATCGTTAGGCGTGTAACACTGGGCTAAGTGCAATAGAGAATGCAGAACTAAGAATAGTCTCATAGTCATATTCTTTTCTAGTGTGATTTAAAAAATGAATAGAACTATTCTTTTTTACACATAATTTCTAAAAAATGTATCAATATGAAACAAACGATTTAAACAAAAGGCAAACAAAATGTAAGTATACTTCTCTTGTAATTCATATTTTAACCCTAGCACTGTTGCATTTGAATTGAAGAATAAATAAGAAAATCAGTTCTATAGTAAGGAATCTGGATTTTTCTCATATTGATTTACATAATAGAAGCTTGTTCCGTACAGAAGCTCAGTACTTTGGTTGTTCTTCCTAGTTAGAGACATACACTGCCTTTCTTCAGGCAAACTGTCACGGAAGAAAACTTTACTTCATAATTTCATGCATCTTCTTCTAAAGAAAATGAATGAATTAGATGAGGGCTAATCTACTGTAGTTCTGAATACTTTTTCATAGTGCCTTTGTAGACATTTCTGAGTGAAAGCAGTGTTTTCTGTAAAATCTTTGCTAATGTGATTTTTGCTAATTATTGGTGAATGTTTTTGAAAGAGAAAGGACTGATTTTTCCTGTAGGTTTATTAATTTGTTTTTCACAATACAAATCTCATTTTGCTATCATCTGGTGTTTCAATTTTGCCTTGCATTAGTTTTTTTGGTTTTTTTTACTGGCTTTGCAGTATTTCAAGTGTAGATTTATCTGTATATTTCAGTGGTGTTCTGATCAGATCAATGATCCGAATGACTTAAACTAAAGTTAAAGGTAAGTTTAAGGAGTTATCCTTGGAAATTTACTTTCTCTGAATTTCCATCCTATGATGCTAGGTAAAGCGCTTTCTTCTTCTTTCTTTTTCTTTCTTGTTTTTTTTTTTTTTTTTTTTTTTTTAACAAATGAAAACTTATTTTGATCCTTCTGAAACATGTTTACGTTCCTGCTCCTCCTCTCCCTCCTCCTTTCTTTTTCTCTTATTGTCAGTAATGTAAAAAAACTATTATAGGTAATCTAATTCAGATGACATTTTGGGAAATGCACAAAAGAACAGCAGAAAGCATACAATGTAAAGTCAATTGTGTGATTGGAGATGTTCAGCCTGCATGCTAAAATGTGTCTTCTGCCACTTTCAGACTCTGAAGAGAGTTAGTAGCATATATTCTGCATAGGGGTCTACCTTTTTGCTTCTTTTAAGATCTGGGGTTTTGTTTGGTTTAGATTTGGGTTTCTTGATTGATTGGTTGTTTTTTGATCAGTTGTTTTGAAGTTTCTTTTTTACTTTGATATCTTTTCATTTGCTTCTCCTGTTTCAAAGGGTGTGATCACATGGAAGGATAAGCCTCAAAGAGAAGTAAAAGCCAGTGTAAAAAACTTCTTCAAGTTCTGTTAAAAATTAGCCTTCCCTTCACAACAGCTATATGAAGGATTCTATCTGATCTAATGGCTAAAGGTGCTTAAGCAACACTTAATGTTGCACAGATGGAGGTTTTTCATGGTAATGGGGTGAGGACTTGACCTTGCATAAATCACTGAGAGACTGATTTTACCATTTTGCACATAAGGCTATAGTAAAGGTAGTTAAAAGACTGGAGAAAATTGTTACAAAAAAAAAAAAAAAGATTGGATCAAATACCTTTCAGTGAATGACTTAAACAAGTCAATGTGTTTTCAAGTATCAAAACTGAGGGATGACGTAGTTTCAGTATATAAATAAATGCTTTGATGCTTAGACAATATTGAGTACTAAATACTCTTTAACAAGAGTTGGAAAAGCAATAATAAATAAGAGGCTACAAGATTAAACCAGACAACCTGCAATTAGAATTTGTCAGATGTCTTTAATGGAACGGGATATTCTTTATGACAAGGTGGTGGATTCTCTTTTATCTCAGGATGTTTTAAAACTTAAACAAGATTATGTTTGCTTTAGGTCTTTAAAAGAAGGGGTTGGTAATGGATTTGGCACAGAGTTTACTGGCTAAAATTAATGACCTACACTGGGGTCAGGTCACACTATTTCTTTGTGGTCGCTTTGCCTTAAAACTTCATGAACTTTAAACTCAGTCTGTCTCTCCAGACAGCTACTCACTGTAGCCTGGTAGTGTTTTCCATTGTTACTCATGTTTTTGTATTATTAATGGCAATATTTATTTTGCAAGGATGTATTAAGAACTAAGGTACTATAGCCTTCGTATTTCACTGCACTTGCATACTCTTATGTTTTCTGCTTTGACTGGTTTGAAAGCAAGGTCCTCGGGAATACTTTTCTCTCTTTTTTTCATACTGACTAGTAGAAAGTAGGTGTTTAAGAAATCTCACTCTACCCAAGACAGTGTTAATGCAAACCCAGATTTGCTAACCCAGGAGATTTGGATAAAGCTATCGGAAAAAATGGGCTTGATTCTTTTCTGAAGTGAGCCTGACATGTTATGAGACTTGCTAATCTCTACAGGACAGTATAGAGAAAAGCGAGGAAATGATTTTTGTTGGGTTTGGCTTTCAGAAACTTTGAAAAAAAAACCCACAGGACCACCTACATTTACAGTTCTGTAGCTGTCCCAGACTGAAAAGACACTTTGCCCTTTCCATTGTGAAGGGAAAAAAAAAGTCATTTACAACTATGTGGGTGATGGAGTACTGTAAGGCCTATTAAAAGACAGTTGTCATGTTCAAGACAATGAGTGGAAATGCTGTGAGTGTACCACAAAGTTTTCCTCAGAAAAGGGGAAAAGGAGAATAGGAAGGTTTGCAGATGGCAGAGCTTTGGTGGGAAGTTCTCAGTCTGCCTGCTCAAATGAGATCTTTTGAAAAGATTCAGAATTCTTTGAAAATAATGTAATAGAAAATCTTCTGAAATTAGTAAAATTGCTATTAGGCATCAGGTACACGTTTGAATTCTTGAATTGGATGGGAAAATATTGCTTTCCCAGGAAAAAAGAGACCTGTATGTCAGTAGAGATGAGAAGCAGAAAGACAGTGCAGTTTAGAGTAGATAAGGGAAAAGTTTTCTTTTATCTCCCACTCTCTCTGTGGCTCTGTGTTGTTCTCTCATATGTTATGTGTCCGCTAACCTGAGGACATCTATCAGACTGTTTCAATGGGAAAAGTATGACTTTTAACTGTGTGATCTTGGTGGGAATGTGTTTGCAAGAGATACTTTTGGCAAAACATTTACTTTCTCTAAGCTATATGGCAGTTACTGGATATCCTCACTTCATACAGAAAAAAAAACTTTACAATACTGCTATCAGAAATTATTACCAGAAACACATGCCATGTATCAGAAGAAGCATAATGAAATGGCTTCTCTGCTACAATCATATACAAATTTAAAAACATTAAGCTGTAGTAAAAAGTCTTGTTTTTGCTGCTTTTCTTAATATGATGCAGAGTATCTTCTAAAAATATTCATGGAAAATGTGCTATGTCCTTTCTTTTGCTCTAATCCTCTGTATTACCTGTACAAAGAACAAGGATTTGTGCCTCCCCCACCTTTTCTTTTTCTGCTTATCTGTGCTGCAGTCCCACTGTCATTGTTTGATTCTGCTTAAATCCCTCTGTACCTAAAGGTACAGCCTTATCAATTGAAAAGCTAATGCTATATAAGAAGTGAAAAGAACACAGAAAGGTTTCCTAGCAACTACTGTGAATCCTTCTAAAGTAAGTCAGTTAAAACCATGTAGTACGTGCAATGAGTGTAAATTAGGGAACTAAGCTGATCCACAGATTTACAGATGCCCACTATAAAGTATAATAAAACCTGTAATAGAAGGTGAATTGCTCAAGAAGAAAATCACATCACAGTCTTGACAGCTTTATCATTATTTAAATGATCCAGCTTAAATTCTTCTATGTAGTTAGTAAGACTGAGTGTCAGAGCTCCAGTGACGGTATACAAAGCACAGTTAATGGCACTGGTTAATGTCACTGCTGTGATTATGTCTTTTACTGCTCTTTCTAAAAACCGAACAGAAAACATAAACAAACAGAACCGACTCCAAGGGACACTTGGGAGGGAGCCATCACAGAGCACAGATACACAAACCCACCTCTGTGAAGCAGGGTCCTTTTTGTTTTGCTCTGCTTTTGCACGGCACAAATTAAATCGGACATTTTTAGGTTAGTAAAATCTGTTCATGAAAGAGTAGGAAGGCTACCAGTTTTCTGTCTCCCCACATACCTTTTGTTCACTCTCCTGCACGTCAGGATTTCAGCAGAGGTTTCTTCTCCCCTCAACACTTCTATATCGTAGGTGTTACTTAAAGAACTCCTTGAACAGGTATTATGTAGGAAATGAAGATAAAACTCCCACATTTTTTGAAGGAGCATGCTCACTTAATGCTCAGCTTTTTCATGAAATTTGAAAAGTTTTCACTTCCCCCTAAAAGTAAGTTGTGACTCATGGAATTAAATTCTTTGTTGCACACTGAAGTTAACTGATTGGCTGCTTTTCAGTTCAGGTTTTCATTTGAGTTAAATCTTCTTTGTTTTACGCTTATTCAGAGATGGCTAATAATACGTGTAAGAGAAAGTTGAGACCTGAAAAATCAAACTTTAAGATATTTAAAATTGCACATCACAAATGAAACGCCTTCCTTACTTCTGACTGATCTGCAGCACTTAATTAGTTCTTCAAAATCTTTAGAAGTGGTAAATGGAGGGATGTAATCAAGTATGTTTGCCAGCAAGAGTGTGAATAAAGAGAGAAAGGAAGATTCTTCTTTGTTGTCTTATAAACAAATACACCCTGTAGTAAATAGGTAAGACAGGGTAGGGTTAAAATGCCACTTGTAATCCTGTCCTGAGGAAAAAAAAAACAACAAACAAATATGCCTGAAGAATATAATGTATTGAGGAATGCCATTTGGGACCAAGATTTTGAGCTTGTGGGTTTTTGTTTCAAGTCACTGTTGAAATGAGACTCATGAAAACAAGGCAACAGATCACAGTCCCTCTACAGAAGTGATGCATGCATATTTACATGTCTTTTTATAATAGGTTTAGCCTTTGGTTTCTTTAGTTTTTCAGATTCTAATACAAAAGCCTGTAAAGATCTGAAACATTGGCACACTCAGGTACTTTCCCTAATGTTTATCCCTCCCTGGTTTTGGTCTAAAATCACGTTGGAGCTGTCAGCAGGCTGACCTTTCTCACATTTTTGTGTTGTTTTTGCTTATTCTGACTCCTCCCAGAAAGTGCAAAGGTACAAACATGTTTGCAAACAACAAAATCCAGGGAAGAGGAGCACTCTGAAACAACATGCAGGTTTGGAGCTGTGCTGGAGCTGACTGCGGTCTTGCAGGCCTGAGGGCTTGGCCCTCTCACCCTTTTTGCAGTTAAAACGTGTGAAAAAAAAACTGAGGTACTATCATATGCTTTTTCCCCTTCCAACTTCACCCAGCAACAACTTTTACAAATGCAGTGGAAGTATTCAGTCACTCAGAGGTTTATACCTTCCAAGTGCACAGTGAGTTCACCCATGTATTATTGCTTTCTTCAATATTAGTTGCTTGGGTGTTTTTTCTGACAATTGTACATCAGCTTGCCTTATGTTGTGGGGTATCAATTTTGTACATTGTGAGAATAAACTCCTGAAACTCTTCTGTAAAATGCTGAAGCAAAGGCATGCAGCCAGCATGAATTTATGTAGCGATGCATGCTTGTTGCATGCGGTGACCTGGCTATCCAGTCATCATTTATAGCTTTAGGAAGCCTCGTGAAGTCATCATCTTTATCTCTGCTGGGTTACACTTGCCACAGGATGATAGTTAACAGCATGCAAAACCAGGCATGGGCGATGTTGGAGGTTTCTCCTTCTCCAGGTAAAGCAGCACAACAGGTGCTTCTTAGATGCAGTCACCTGCTTTTATTTTCCTGGCATGGGGAGTAGCCTTGCTAAATACCATCTTCCTGCTAAGATCCATCACTACAGTGCTGGAGAGGAGGCTTTCCAATCATACATAGAATTTAATTTTTACCCTCTGAGTAATTAAATTGCCACTCTGAAGGTCTGTGCTAAGCATAGGGGGATAATTTAGTCACACAAATTAATAAAGCTTCCAGATGGTAAATTCAAGAGCCTGTTTTCTGATGGCACAATTAATTATTCTATTTTTTTTTCTTTTTTCCATTTGAACCATCATTATCTACTACAGTGACCTAAACCTGAGCTTCCTGAGCATTGTCTGGGTGCTTACTCCTTGTGTTTCTTGGTTGAATTCTGCAGCTGAAGAAAAGTTCATGCAGAAATCACGTTGAAAATATCTTTCTGTTAAAAAAAAAAGTTTTGACCAGAGCGTCTCGGATGAACAAAGCTGACAGTGCTCCGGGGCATCACTTCAGTAGCTTTCTGTTTTTCTCCAATCCTTGAATGTGAGTGAGAATGTGAAACACTTGCCCAAATCACAGAATTATTGCCCAGCAAAAACAATAAGTGACTTTCATAAGTTATAGACTGCAAATACCTGTTTTCTACCCGATACATAAATTACTAGTATGCCATGATTTTTTATGCGTTTGTGTGCACTATCAGAACCTGACTTTCTGATGGCTTTACTGATAGCCAGATACCAGCAACAACATTGTAAGTCATAAGAAAAAAATGAACTTAAATTTTATCTTTACCTGCTGACTGAAAACGGGCTGAAATAACTTCCGCTATAGGTATTTTCTGCTACTAATTTCTCTGTGTGCCTGATTCTGTGTTCTTATAGTGTGTGATTTACAAGAATTCGTCTTAATCAAGAATTGTAATATCCGTAAATTTCATGGGACTTCTCTTTCAGTTTACTGAAAATTTATATATGGGCAGCTAATTTGGATGCGTGTATGAGTACATACATAATATTTAGATCTCACTAAGTTTACCAGGTCATTTACTTAGCTCTAGCAGGTGCTCTTTTTTAGGATAGCACTCATCTGAACTTTCATGCTATTTCTTTCCTACAGTAATTCCTTAAAATTTTGGGGGGGTCCTCAATAGTTTCTTAGAAACATATCTCATTGTCAGGTTCTGAAGCTTATTTTCATAAAGATTTTGCATGGCTAGGAAGCTTGGAACTAAGACAAAACATTTTATTGCCATCTAACTATTCACAGGTATGAGAAAGTATAGAACATACCAAATCACGAAATGGAAACCTATATGTGTAATGAAACTACTCATCCGGATTTGATACTGTGTGCTGTGTGTTTATGGGGATAAATTCTGACATGTTGCTTAAAATTCGCTTAATCTCCCTTCTTATATCAGCCTGGAGCATAGCGTTCAGAAACTATTCTGTGTTCAGGGAGAAAAAAATTGGAGAAAGGCTTGCTTGCTTTCTCTGCAGAGTCCTCTCCAGTCAGCATTGTGAAACAGAAGCTACAGCACAGCAATTGGTTTCAGTTAACTCATGATCATGCATGAAGCAATTCCCTATACATAAAATTTATAATCTGTTTAATCCTTTCTTCTTAATGCCCCTGTTCTTCAATTACTGCCTTTTCACACACATTTCTCTAATCTTATTTCATCTTCGTTCAGCCTGTGCATTGTAGGCTCTATCCAATTTACACTGAAGCTGATGGAAGCACTTCCGCTGTTTTTACTGTAGAGTAAGTAGGCAAGCCCTGGTTTGTTTTATTTTGGAGGAAAAGAAAAAGCTAGTGTGGTCTCAGTGTGACAACCATTTTTCAGAGTGTTCTTGTACTTGCTTGTTTCCTGAAAAATGAGGTGTTCTTACTACTGTCAAGGGTGCACAATGGCATGATTAAGGAAGTGAGAAGTTGATTGTCTTCTGTTTTATACATCTGATTGCACCACACTTCTCAGCAAGGGGTTTCTATTATCATTGCTAATGGTAATTAAAGAAAAAAAGACCACATTTTACTTTAATACTCTCCTTTTTCCTTTGTTCAAATAGAAAAAAAATCCACTTGAAATATGAATACATGTAACAGAAAGAGGGAAACAATAAATTCTGCAGTATTATTTTACAAAACACTTTTATTGTTCTACTGCACAGTTAAAACTAACAAAAGAGAAGTAGTACGATGCTCCTTATAGGTAAAATCCTATCTGCACAAGGCTGTGCATCACTGAAGTGCTACTTAAACCCTGAAATAAGTGGGCCTCAAGGAGTTTATAGACAATCATTCAAGGATGGATTTCACCCTACGAAATATCAATTCATTCTAAATCAGTGGTCTGAGA
Organism: Phasianus colchicus; assembly: GCF_987193195.1. Taxonomy (NCBI): domain Eukaryota; kingdom Metazoa; phylum Chordata; class Aves; order Galliformes; family Phasianidae; genus Phasianus; species Phasianus colchicus. Next base: position 13,644,428 of record NC_143439.1, on the reverse strand, counting down.
GGCACAGTAATGTTTGAGTAATGTTGATTTATAAATTATGTGTACACAGGGGATGTATAAATATAAATGAATATATCTGTATATATACAAACATGAAATATCAACAGTAAGATGTACTTGCATTTAATTAAGTTTTACTGAAAGAAAAGCCTCATGTCAAAAGGGATGTTAATAGTTGCTTTTTCCTCTTTGTTTTGTTTTGTTTTGTTTTGTGGACAGTTTTGCAAATCATGCACTGAAGATAAGTTCGTATTTTGGAAACAAATTTCTCTCTCTTTCCTTCAGGGAAACATAACAAAACAAAACAAAACCACCACAACTGTCTGCTATCTTATGGCAGTTAAAATTTCTAGTGTGACATTGTTTATAGATTAAATAGAATGTCAGCTTTGAAGGATACTCAGAAAGATATGACAGGGGCTCGTTAACACTGTCTAAATTAATGCATTAACACTTTGATGTTACCATCCATAAATTTAAAAGGACAACGCAAAACAAAAAATCAACAAACCAGTATAAGATATCATATCAAAGATTGATAAATCAGAATTTCTAGTTCATTAGTTCTGGTAGAAAATTACCACGTCTGTTCAGGCTGAGATATGTCATCCCATGTACTTTGTACTGTACATTACATTTCTTCATCTTTTGATTGTGTAATTTCTACATAAATTGCCATGGACGTAAAGAGTGGATGTGTAAATGTTCATTTCTAAAGTTTGAGAAAGAAAACAATTTTCTGGGTATGCTGTAGGTCATTGTAGTCAGCAGCTGTTAAAACATACAAAGATAGTTGAGAATATAAAAATTCTCATTGATTTAACAGCTATGCACCAACTTTGTTCTCAGACCCATTGTTGAGACTTGTCTGTTAGGAATATATCTGTGCATAGATGTATGCCTCTCTCCTCATGTGCACAAGTCATATTAGCAAATTGCTAATTGCTTCCTATTTCCAAGTAAATTAGTGTGAACATGCAGATTTCTGCCATACTCATCATTCTCTACGTTTAGGTTACTGTTCTGTCCAGCTAAGAAACTTCTTGGCACTCTTAGCAACTTTCTCAGATGGTATCAGTCTTCCCCTACAGAGTGTATTTTTCTCTGTTTCTTGTTTAATTTTACTATTTTTATTAAGCTGATGAAAAACTCCTTAACATCTCTACAGTTTGGGTTCTCTCTGTGCTGCAGGAACTTTACCTTGGTTACAAAAAAATGATACTTCCAAACTGTCTTCTGTTCTGATTACTTGCAAACGTATAGACTGTGCAGCTCAGAAAAAAATACTACCTTCTGTATACTCCGGCAAAATTTATTAGGAAGATGCCCATGCAATTACTTCTTCCACTTGAATTGAATGATCACCAGATCCAAAGGAATAGGGTATATTCAGTGTGCCAGTTCCTTTGAAATCAGCCTTAGAACAAGGCTAAATAGAAGTAATGATACAATAAAAATTAATGGAAAATGCTCATTTGAATCCAGAAACTGTTTCTCTTTATAAAGGACAAGTATTGCAAATTTTTTAGAAAAAAAAGCAGGCAAAATGGAAAGGAAGATGGGGATTATATCCTCCTATTACTTACAATAAAACATATTCCCAATTGCTTGAATTGACAGGTTATTTTCACTGTGATGCAGGTATCAGGGAACATTGTTTGGTTGCAGTAATGGAAAAAACCTAGATTTAGGCCCTATGTTTTCTCTTAGAGACCAGACTTAGCTTTTAGGATTTATTCAGATTTAATTCTTCAAATGGTTCTTTATTTTTAAATTGATGAGAAAAGGCCCCTGCCCTTCTTGCTACCAGACTGCTGTTCCCGCCAGCCAAAATCCCTCAGAATGAACCTGCTTCTTCATCGCTTGGCTAACATTTGCATTGATAAGCAGGATAACATGTAAATCCCAGTGAAATTTTCACAACAACATAAATCTTAATTCTATTTGAATGTGTAACTTTCTAATCCTACTTTATACAATCCCATCACCAGGACTAATGAATCTGGAGGGAATTGACCTGAATCCTGCTTCTGAGAGATGTTGTGACAGAATTGCTGATCTGTATCTTTGCTTCTTTTACCAAACAAATTTAAGACTAAAACCAGTTTCAAAGTTCCTTCAATTTTTTTCTCATTCTTGCACTGGAATTAATACTTAAAAGAGTAAAATATTCAAGTTTTTTCTTCTGTTTTTGTTTGTTTGCTTGGTCGTTTTCTTGTTCTCACTTTAACTTGAATTAAGCATTTCACTTGGAAGTTCTCTGGTGGGGGAAAGGTGCACTGTTAGGTGCTTACAGGAGTTAGGGAATTAGATATATATATATTTTGTTTGCTTGTCAAAAATGAATCTGATAGTTGAAATTCCAATCATTATACATTCAGGTAAAAATAAATAAAAAATATCCCATCCTATTATTCCCAGTTTAAAGTTTTGGACTAGTCCTTTGTACCATAAGCCTGATGCAAATGAATTACTTTTTAGAACCAGAATATATGACTTGCACTGAAGCCAAAATTTCTTTTTAGATGAGCACACTGCTGGGATGGCACTGAGAAAAATTTAATCAGTGCTGAGTCAAAACTAAACCGGAAGTTGAGATGTCTCATATTCATCTTTGGTCAGGGTTGTTAACTTGTGAGTATTTCTTCATTGGCACTCTTGGCATAGATCTTCCCTCTTAATTTGAAGGAAGTGTTCTACAGCACACTTTATAAAATTAATGCTAAGGAATAATCTTTAATTAATGGCACATTTTTTTTCTTTAAAATTAGAAACACTTTTCAAACAATAACTCAGTGTCATAATTGTAAAAAAGAATGTTATATGGATATTGTCATCTTCAACAGAAATAATGGCCTGATCCAAAGCCATTAAAATCGATGAGCCCGGAATTATATTATTCATATTTTAGACTGATTTTCTTGAGAACTTTTCTGAATATATGACCTTGTTGTTCCTTTATGTGACCCTGTGTACCTGCAACTGGCATTTTTTGTTTGCAATGGTTAAAGCATTAGTCTCCATCAAAGTGTAGCAGGACACAAAAAAGCTTACTGGAAAGTTTCCAACATCTGTTGTAATCTACGTAATGTATTTTTCAGTGGCAACAAAAGGCATGATCTATTTCCACCTCCAACCTTTTGAAATCCATATTTAGTTCATTGATCAATCACTGAGAACATTTGGTTTTTTGGGACAGTGATTACCTTTATCACAGGACATCATTAGCCAGAACCAAACCTTTATTTTGAATATGATGGATAGTTTGTTATTTAAGTTGAGGGAATATGGAAAATTGCTTGCAGTAGATATTTCTTCCAAAACTCATGCATTTGTGTCCCATTTTTAGCCTATTTTTTCCTCTTGTCAACTATAATTGCAAAAGAAACATTATTTTCATAAATCTGTTCAAATACTTTCTATGTTGACATGTTCAGAAACAAATTTTCAGCATTTCCACATACTTTTTGCTCTGCTCGCTCATCTACAGACAGATACCATGTGTTATGAATGACCAGTTGCTACCAAGCTGTACAGTTTGAATAGTGAATTTTAAGTATCCTAAGAAATGATTGAGAGAAATGATAATGAATATACTCAGGAAATCATTATCTTCTTGCCAGGATTCTAAAAGCTTAAAATTAGGATCAAGTAAATTAGGGTAAAATTTGTAGGGTGAAATATCCATTTTGTATTCTTTGTTCAGCTGCATTATTTTCTTTTTTCTAATCAGGAAAATAGAGGAGAAAAAGCTCTCTCATTGAGTTCATGCAAGCTAAGACATTACTGATTATGTTATTTGCAGTGATATCAATTTTAAAGGATACGACATGAGCACAGTATATATTGGTAGCATTAACTAAGAGTTTCATAGGTTTGGAGGTATCGGAAGTACTCTTTGTTGCTGCATGCACTCAGAAGTGCTGATGGTTTTCAGTTGTGATTGAGAAGGATGGATCTTGCTCTTTACTGCATAACACAAGGAAGGTGTTTAAACTCAGAGGCTGTTAACATAACAAAATGTGAAACTTACCTTTTAATATTAGAGGGAGAGGTATCTGCATTGAATAGTATAATTATATAAAGTATTGTATTTGAAAAGTACAAAAAAGGCTGGGAATCAAAACCTGCAATTACCCCAGAGCACCTTATGCAGGCTGCAGGATGGGTGCAGTGCCTCCATTGCCTTGCCATCTACCCAGTCTCCATGCTCACCCCCATGTGCCTGCACCACATCTTGAGGCACAGCTGGAATTCTTTGGCATCTTAAATTGCAAAAAAAAAAAAAAAGAGCTTAAAATTTCTCCAGCATTGCTCTCTGGGTATATGTGAGTATCCAGGTGGCTTGGAGGTGCAAAGTGTTTGGGCTCACCTGAAATACAGCACAGGTGCATCCTTGCAGACTCTCTGGAATGGCTGATCTCATCTGATAAGCAAAGCAAAAACTCTCAAATGGTATTAGACCCAGGAACGTGATAAAGTCAGGGCAGGCTAATTAAATGAGCAACGGCCCACAGTGTCTCAGCTCATTTGGGATTTTGCACTCACTGTGACAGACATCAAGAAGAATCTCTTCGTTTATGCTGCAGCTACAGCTTAGGATCACACGAAATCCCTTCTGCCTAAACTGATCAGGTTCATAGTCAGTCTCCTGCCACCGATGCTCAAATCTCCTCTCCTATTGCACTATCTATCACAGGGTACCAATGAACCACGCTGACCTGCAAAGATAATGGAGCAGGGGGGGGCACCTATAGGTTAACATGTCAACTGCGCCGGGTAACAGATGGTTGTAATGATCTGCTCCCTGATGTGATGGTACAGGCAGTAAGGTGACAACACTGTAGAGGTGAGCCACAGACAAGAATCATAGCTAAGCCTTGGGGCAGGAAGGAAAGAGAGAAAATAAACAAAAAATACTGGTTACATGTATAGGAAAAAAAAAAAACAAACAAAACCAGACCAGGGGAAAGACGAGACAAAAAAAAAAAAATTAAGATTCTAAAGGCAAAGAGCTACATAAAAGCAGTTGTTAAATTTTGCAGCTTAGGGCAGTACTATAGCTCTTTATTAGGCAATTATTTTCTGTCATTTTGGAGACTTCACCTCTTCTGACAACATAAAACTTCTACCTGAATTCTTTACAACTGTGTTCCTTCCACCCCTATAATAGCAGTGCTCACCTGCTCTGTAATTCTTCTTTTCTCATGTCAAGTGCTAGGCTTTTTATATTATCACAGCTACCTGTCAATACCTGCACAGCAAAACTGATAATAAAACTAACATTTTTATATAGTGACATGTTTTACTTCAATGTTACGTGGGCTAGATTTTGATAACTTTATATATAATGAACAGTATCTTCCTCTGAGTGGTTTCCCTTACGGGATAAAGTGCTATCAATATCTGTCCCTTAAGTTTTAAATTAGAGGATCACACTTTATCAGTCAGTGAAATACCACAACCTTTGGGATGAGATGTGACAACAGTTTAACAGTACATAACACTGCTACTGCTATTTAAGACAGAAAATGAGAAACACCACAGCCATTGGAAAAACAGGGGAAATTGAACCAGGTAGTCAGTATTAACAGTATTGAGCACTGCCAAGACAACAAAGCTAGAACCTGCATCCTTACAAAAAGTGGCTTGAGAATGAACAATGGAATGTTGCCAGAAACATAGTATTTTTGTATTTTGCTGGAAAGGACAATACTTATACAAGTACTGTACCAGCTAGTATAGTATACAGGATGGCTGTGTAGGATAAATTAATAAGACTGAGTATGTCTCTGTAGTGCTTTTCCCGTTGTACTGCCTACATCCTGTCCAACTGCAAGCTGGTTTTTGGCAGCTGGTCAGTACTGGAGCTGGGATCTTAGTTTATGTAGCCAAGAGTGACAGTATTATCTGTATCTCCACATCAGGATTTTTAGTCAGTGCTTTGGTGGTTTCCTGCTCTTTAAATGCTGCTTTCCTTGGTACTCAGGTGGCTATGCAAGATTGTCATCCTGCCCTTGGTAAGGAGGTGAATATGTGAGCATCAGTATATGTCTGGATCACATTGCTCTGCTGTCTCCAGATACATCAGCAGCTACAGCTGGTGTTACAGCCCTGTCTGTGGCTACATGTGCCAGTTAAGCCATGAGACTGCATCTTTTGGCTAGGGGCAATTGATTAGATGAAGCTTCAGGTACTGAAACAGTCTGCTGTTCCCCTTTCCTTTCTTTGGGAACATCACCTTTCTTTTGTCCTTCCTGAGGTTTTTTCCTTTTGTTCCCCTTTGAAATTTCACAGTAATTTAATTTTCCTTGCCTTCTGTTCCTGTTTAGAGCATCCTTCTGCAAAGAAGTGACAGATAAATTATTCTTATATCTATACATATTTATTTTTATATATTCTCCTTGATTTTTTTTCTCTTTTTTCTTTACTCTAAAGCTTTATGTGGAATATGGTTTCATATGATTAGTTGTTAGACTAAAAAATAGCTTTGAAATAAATAAAGTGGAGTCACAACTATACACATCTTTTTACTTGAGAGTGAAAGTCTTTGGTTGCCATAAGTGACTTGCAAGTTTTATCTTTCTGTGATTAATCAGAACTATTATACAAGATTGCTAAGGAAAAACAAACAGACTAATTCTCCCACTGTTTCTAGTAGATTCCCTATTGTCAAATTTGTATTGCAAAACTGGGTTTTTGGTTGTGACTGGGAAATATATTCTTTGGCATAATTAACCACTGATAATTAGCCTGGGCTGCATCAAATGAAGTGCGGCCATCAGGTCGAGGGAGGTGATCCTGACCCCCTACTCTGTATTGGTGAGAAGTCACCTGAGTAGTGCATCCAGATGCAGAGTCTTCAGTACAGGAGAAACATGGACCTATTGGAGTGCGTCCAGAGGAAGACCACAGAAATGAATCCAAGGGAATGAACACATTACTTACGAGGCCAGGCTGAGAGAACTGGGGCTGTTCAGCCTGGCGAAAGAAGGCTCTGAGGAGACTTGTAGTGGCCTTTCAGTTTCTAAAAGGGGGCTATAAGAAACAATAGGACAGACTTTTTAGCATGGTCAGTGGTGATAGTGGAAGGGGAAGTGGTTTCAAACTAAAAAGGGGAGATTTAGATTGTATATAAAAAAAAGTTTTTTATGATAAGGGTTGTGAAGCACTGGAACAGGTTGCCCAGAGAGGTGGTGGATGCACTGTCCCTGGAGACATTCAAGGTCAGACTGGACTACCTCTGAGCATTGAGCAATATGATCTAGTTGTAGATGTCCCTGTTCATTTCAGAGGAGTTGGACTAGATGACCTTTAAAGGTTCTTTCTAACTCAAATGATTCTATGATTCTATTGTTCTATGATTCTGTGCTGTCTGCTAAGCTGTATACCAAGTGGTGTGTGCTGGCTGAAGGGTGACACTAGACAGAGTGAGAACGAGGAAATATTGAAAGTTAAGTGTGTAGACAGAGTCAAAAAGACTGTGAAACCAGATGAGAAATAGGTTTGTGGTGGAGTAAGGTTTGAACAGTGAGGCGTAAAACTGGTAAAGCAGAGCTGCAAGATGGATTAGGAAAGATCAAAGGTGTCAGAGCCAAGAGAGGAAAGAAAAAGGAAGGAGAAAATAGTAAAGAAACTGAGACAGAATGATGAGGTTGAAGAAGAGTAGGAAAAGTGGGGGAGAAAAAAACAAGCAGAAAAGGAAGTGAGAGATGAAGGCAAAGTTGAAAAAGAAAATCCTGAAACCTCTCAACTGTTTATGGGCTGGTTCAGCCTGATTTTGTGACTAATGGGGCAGGGAGACCCACAGACCCATGCCCTGGAAAAGAAGGTAGAAAAAGGGAGGTCTCATGATCTGCAAACAGTTCTTGTCTTTGCCTCTGAGCAGAAAACAGTAACAGAACAGCTAAAAATCCTTTGGGAGTTTTAGTTCTTCTCTTCTGGGACAGGTACCAAGAACTATCCATGATCCATGGAACTGGAGCATTAACTCTTTAACTCCCAGTGCACTACATGCTGTTATGATGCGGAGTATACCTATAACAAAAATTCACAAAACCATGGCGTCCCAGACTGGAACCATACAGGTTTGTCAGCTGGTTGTTAAAAGGTTTTTTGGCTTACCTCAGGTTTCTGCCAGCTCAGGGCACTGACCTGGGAAGGAAATAAATAAGGCAATAAATTATATGGAATGCAAATAAGTACAGCAAAAGGAAAGACAACAAAAATTTAAACAAACAAACTTGCATAAAATAAAGATGAGCATCCTGAAACTACTTTGTCCAACAGGACAGTGGAAATGCAGATTTTTAATAGACTGGCACTTAACTGATACATTTTAGAATGCTTCTGTGGCTAGGCTCCTTGTGGTAATTAATTCCTGCATACTCCCCTGGTTGTAGTAAACCATCTTAAATTGGAGTTCTGTTAACTTTAGCTGGCAGATCTTGGCTAGTAGCTATAAAGTATGATTAGAAGTCCTTAATTAGACTCCCTAAGATATTGTGCCTGGATATTCATTGATTATACTGCGGTTTGAAGCATCCAGTTTTAGAGTTTCCCTATACAGGAGACAAAATGTAGTGACTACTGCAGAAATGGTACGTGCAGAAATAATATCAAATATTTAAATCCAGGGAAACTTTCAGATGGAGAAAAACACCACTGTCAATTTTTCTTCTCTAGGAGATGGTATGTTAACGTCAGTATGAAAAAGGTTTAAAGAGAGATAAAGGCGTTGCTCTTTGTTGCAGAAGTGTTTTGTTTGCAATTCATTTTACCCATTGTCTTTTGTTATACCTTATCTGTAATTTAGATTTGTTGTCAGTTTCCTTGTAGGGAATATTATATTGGCAATGGATTTTTTTTTTTTCTGTCTCCTTTCTCTTATCCACATTTCCAGCTTGATGAATGCCATTTCCAGATGTACATTTAAACTTATCTAATATTCAGAACTTACTTTTCAAGAACATAAATAAAAAACAAAGGCAACAGTATGAATTTGACTTAATAGATAGATGTGAAACTTCACTCAAAAGTTTTCTCATAGATTGTGTTTTCTAGCGAGTTACTATCTCACATATGTATTGCTTAAAACCTGAAAGGTAGTGCCATTTACCAAGTGCGTTAATTTAGTAACAATGATTAGTTCAAATACCTGACATAGTGTAAGACTGTCCTGATCAAGGCATATGCTTAATTTAAATACATGACTGTTGAAGATAGCTGGGCTGAACACTAAAATGTTTTTAAGGTTAGAGATGGAAATATATTTTAGTGCTGAACACATTCTTTAGTATATGTACTAAGACCCTAGTATTACTGGCCATATCCTTTTACTTCTTCACACTCTAATACATTTTTTTTTGCCAATGTAAATCTGACATGCTCTTAATCAGGAACTTTGTTCTGAATCCCCACCAATGAAATTCATTAAATTCTACTGATTACATTCAGAATTATGGTTGTTTATAGATACAGTCACATGCTGCAGAAGATGGATGAATGGGTAATATGTGTAATGGAAGGCTGCAGGATAGAAAATAACTGGTAGGTATCAGAGAAGATGTCCATTTAGTTTGCAGGTTTGCTTCCTCTTTCTTTGGTAGCTTGGCATTCTTTGCACCGTGTGCAGAGTTAAACAACAGCACTACCAAGTAATATATACATACCCATACCTGCTTCACCAGATTAATTAATTCATTTGTTTTACATTTGCACCATGATTATTATGCTGAAAATCTTAATATTCAGTGATGATTGTAGAAAGCCACTTCCAGCAACCTGTATTGACAGAATCACACTTGGCTGAGGGGAATGCATGCTTCTGGTGTCACCAAGAATCTCTGTGTACCTGTGCCCCTAAGCAGCCCATGTGCAGGTGATGAGCCCTACTGAGGTCTTAAAAGAAACACCATATCGCTTCAGTCATAGCTGACTCTCAGTGTCAAGTTCTGCCTAACTGAGCTACCCAGAGCATCAGCCTGAGTAACTAAAATAAGCTGTCAATGTGGGAAGTACAGTTTTGTATTACAGCAATTTATTTAGTTCTAGAGGAGGAAGAATACTGAAACAAGCCAACTTGATTTATGCATTGGTTATTAAGTTCAGCACACATCAAATACTTAGTCCTGAAAAGTGCTGAGAAGCCACAACTTGCATTGAACATACATTTGCTTCCAGCCTACAGAAAATGAGAGGAGGCTAATTCCGAGAGCTGAGGAAGTTGGCACTCGGCTTAAGTGGGTAGGGATTGGCTTGGCGACTAAATATCATCATCTTCCCAAATTGTTTCTGATCCAGTTCTCATAATGACAGCTAAGCTTCCAAATCAAGTCAGAGTCAGCAGTGCAAACAAGTTGACACTCTTCCTCTTTGCAGTGTTTTTCTGCCCTTCTCTGCCGCCCTCCGATGCTCTTGTTTTTGCTCCCCTCCCTCCTCATGCTGTCTCCCTCACCCCAACTGCCTGCCAACACAGAGGATGCTAGGCCCTGGGCGGGCCACAAAGCGACTGCTCTGCAGCCTGAGGCACAGGAGAAGGAGGGAGGGAGTGTGGCTTCACAGCCTCTCGGCACACCAGCCGAGCCCTGCTGCTCTGTGCAGATGTGTCATCAGGCACTTAAGCACCTCCTGTGTTTCAGAGCTCAATTTTAATCTCAGAACAGCTGGGGAAGCAGCCTTTGGACATGTGCAGCCCTTAGCGCTGTTATGTACTTCCAGTGGCAGCAGGAGGTGCTTGGGGATTAATTCTGTACCCAACCTGCTGCTCCTGGCTTCAGCCAGAGGAACAGCGCTCTCCTGGCCTGTTCTGTGGGGTCTTCCCTGCCAAGCCTTCCTCCCCAGCTGGTTTTTCTCTTCTTGTCTCTCTCTCCCTTTTTCAAACTTGAACATGGTAAGAAGAGCAAAGAGGAATTCCCATCGCACAAATAGCAAGGGGAAAACAAAGCAATCTAACACTCAAAATGGAATGTTTATCTCTTTTAAGTACTTTAATGTTTTTTGAGACTTGTTTTAGAATTCTTGAAATTGGCAGTTGCTAAAGTGAAACACTGAGCCGTTCTATCAAGTCTTAGGAAATTTATGGACCATTTTATCAAACATTTAATCTCCTATTCTGACTGCTTTGTACCAACCAAATGTTGTTTCATAGAAAGCCCACAGTAATATTTAGGGGAAACCTCTGTCATTCATGCAGACTTATTTAGTGATGATGATGGCTGTGGTGGCGATGAACCTGATGTATTGACTAGGTGGTCAACCCTCTAATGGGGCTAAATAGGGACTGAGGCCTTAAAAATCCCCTTCTCCCAATTATGTCTTTTATAAAAGTGAAAATTATTCTATTTTTATGGAAATTGTCATTGGGAACTCATACTCATTCAAAAATATAGCCAATCATAATAAAATACTGCTTAACTCATGTTTTCTTTAAGGATTGCTCGCCTTACTTTTCCTGTGACAACCAGAATATCATGTATCACCATTTATATGTTGTTGTTTTTTTTTTTTTCTAACCCATCTAACAGAGCTTTAACTCGCAAGGCCAGTTGCGTGGATTTTGAATTCTACCTAAAGCAACCTGCTTGAAAGTTGTATTTCCTAACTGGGGAAAAATAATCCTTTCCTTGCATATCTTTCTGAGTAACTTATATTAGGATCTGGTCTAATCTCTTGCTTAAAAAACAACACCAAAAACAAAAAACAAACAAAAAACAACAACAAAAAAGGCAAAAGAAACCATTCCAAAAACAAAAACAAAGGAAATAAGAGTTTTAAAGGAATAAGACAAGTGGAGGTGATAGTATCTAATTTTATGCTTCTTATTGAAAATGTTCCTCTGGACTGAAGGGCAGGAGGGATAAATAGTACTCATGAAGTAACCTTAGCTTAGCAAGCAGTACTAGTACAAATACTTTTAGCTGTAATTATGAATTTTGCTGGTACATCACTGAATTAGCCAAGTGACAAAATTAGCTGGTTGTTTGGCTAAAGACCAGAAAAAATTAATCTGAACCACTGATATTACTATCTTGAGGCAGTGCAAGGCTTTTAATAAACCACAGAATCAGAAAGGGTAAAACCGGAAAATGTAGCTTGCCACAAGCAACATTTTGTAGGTGTTTATCACTTACAAACCATTTAGCAGATAGGTAAAAGAAACACAAGCCACTAAAAAAGTAAACAAACCTGATAATGCTTTCACTGAAATAAACCAACATGAATTTTATAGACTCCAAAAGGAAGAGTCTCTCTTGTAAGAAGCAAGCACAAAACTATAAATCTTTATAGATCAGTGACTTTAGGAAGGAGGAGGAGAGGTCACTCTTTTGTAAGACAGTATTAAGTTTTCATCTCAATAGAAATGCTCATTTGTATACAGCCTTCTGAATGTGTTAAAGCAGATAATTCCGTGCATCAAATACATATATATTTGAAAGTAGTCTTAGGCTGATGTGAGTACAAAAAATTTCATTAAAAAGTAGCCATAAATTTAAGTTCTACCGTAGAGTATGATTGATGTCTTTCACTGGTAGAACAGTTTTGTCATGCATAATACCCTTAGAGCTTTAATTGTCAAAAGAAAAGACTAGAAACCTACTTAGTTTCCTCAAGGAGGTTTTCAAAGTTTGCACTTTGAAAAAAAAATAGGCATGCCATTGGTAGCTTTCAGTATGGTAACACTGCAATAAACTAGTGAACTGAGAAAATCAAATAATACAAAACTTCAGTTAAATTAAAATTACTTGCATTTAGGAATTGAGGGAGAATTAGAATTAATTGTAAAATGCTTTGGGTAGGCTGTCAGTAAGAAGGGGGGGATGAAATGGCAGAAAATAAAACAGCAGGATCTGGTGTGAAAGAAGATAGAAATAGTGATAATTAACAATAAATGTTAATTTTATTTTTGTCCAGATATAAAACTAGGAAATTGACTTCTCTTGCAAGGCTGCCTCACTTCTTGGTAAATACTACCACTATGACCAGTAGAAGTAATGACTTCTGTAGGATGCAGAGAAACAGGGCAAGAGCTGGATTAAAGTCAAACTTGGAATTTCAGGACAGTAGGAAACATAATAAATAAGTGATGACTGTTTCAACAAAATGAATGTTTCTGGCTAAAATAATAAAAATTTACATCAGTAGAGAGAATTTAAATCAGTAGAGAGAAGAAGATATTTATTTTTTCCACTCTGCTAACATTGAGGACTGCTGGGTATAATTTTGAATTGCCTTAGAGCTGCTTATTGTAATCAAGTTCCCCCTTTTCACACATTCAAGAGCACTTCTGGCACCACCGGTGGACAGGAGTAGGTGGCAAAAGCTGCCAGTCTGACTTCTGGCTGATAGGTCTCAGCTGGTTCCTCATGTCGGCGCTGAAAGTTGGCAGAAGAATAAGGTTGCCACCTGGCTAGTTTAAAAAAAAAAAAAAAAAAAAAAAAAAAAAAAAAAAAAAAAAAAAGCTTGCTCCATCCACTTCATTTGCATGCCCAAATTATAAGCAACCAAACACAAAATTTTAATGGCTTACAAACCCAGAAAAGAAACAAATCACTATAGAAATGCTTGGTAATTTCTATTATACTTAGTATTTGCATCATTAGGATGCCTTAGAAATAATGTAAAATTGATCTGTTCCATCAAAGACTTAGAATGTAGGGTATGCACAATTTTAAAAATAAAATTTTGTCATAAGAGTCAGGTTGGAGAATTATGCTGAGCAGAATTAAAGCTTTGATTGCTTTTAGAATTTCCATACAGTTTAAAAGTAGACAAAATGTTCTTAATCCTACTTTAAATTAGAGAAAATATGTGTTTGCTTGATAAGTGAAATAAGAGTTTTTGTTTACCATTATTAGGGTGTTTTTATTTTTTATTTTTAATAAATAAAAAAAACATTAATTCAAATGGCTGAGAGGATTTCAAGTTCAGGATTAAAGAGGCTTAAAAAAGAAGAATATTGAACAGCAAAATATGGACCCCAAACCTGAGATAATAAAGAAGCACTGGATGAAAACTTTGACATTCTTCCCACTTCAAGAGTTAACAGTAATTGCTGCAATTAGCCTGCAGTAGAACTGTGTTTATAAAAAGCCTTTAAACCTTTCTAGGTGTTCTAATAGAAATTTAAAAACATTTCTAAAGAACTAGAAATGCTTTTAGATAGTAATCTGTTTTGGTTATTCTTTTTTTGGTGAAAGTTAGACATGGTTCTTTGTGGAAGTTGCCATTTTAGTAGAAGGTAGTTATTGTTCTTAGAGAACAATAGAAAACAGTGCCATGGGGGATGTGGTGGGGTCAGCTTTCCATGACCTAAAGAGATATGCTACTGGAAGATGCTCGTCTATCTGTTTTTTCTTTAATCTTCAGTTTCAAAAATTCAAAAATGTCCCTGGAAAAAACATCCCCTGGAGTTTATTCCATTGTCTTAGATTTATTCTACTGGTGATAGGCAGACAGTTGAACTGGATGATCTTGTAGGTCCTTTCCAACTTTGGTGATTCTACGACTCCGTGATTTACAGGGGGATGTTTTTTTAGTGTCTTGCTAAGAAATAGCTCTGCAGTTCATGCTAATATACATGATGCTTTCAGACAGCAGATCTCTCCTGCATAATAAATGAGCACAACATTGCATCATCACCCACTCTGAAATCTCCTTTTAAGCAGCTGCAGATTGTTATTCTACAGAGGAAGCAAATAGAATTATTATTATTATTTTTTTTTTTTCTGTTTGTTTCTGATTGCTTTTCAGGCTTCAATATTTTGTTTGTTTTGATCAAGAATCCTTTATGAGTCTACTCTGTTATATAAAAGGAAAATGAAAATGCTAAAACAGCTTTTCACCTGTAAAATATGCAATAGTAGGGTTCTTAAGCTGAAGTTAGATTTTACTTTGAAATTTAAAGTAATAAACACAATTGTAGAAGTATTATTAATTCTTAATTATTAGTTAGAGGCATTAATATACAATTAAAATAGTTTTCATCAAGATAGGGTAATTTGTTTTGCCAGCAAGGAAGGTGAGTAATACTTTAGGAAGACAGAATTTACACTTTTTAAAAATTCTGATAACCTAGTACAAGATGAAGTATTTCAATATCATTAGTTAAAATATTTAAAAGAAAAAAGCAAGGTTAAGAACAATACGAGATAACTGTATGAATACAATACGAGATAACTGTATGAAACTTCTGGAGACTGTTAGCAAGTATAGCTGCTAGACATCAGTAATAATTGCCAGTTCCTTGACCTCTCTAAGGTTAATAAAAAATAGCCAATAGTAGCCACTGTTATCTTCAGTGTTTGATAGGTGAGCTTTAGCTTCTAAAAAATACTATTAATAAGCAAATACAGATAAACATCATGGTGCAACCAGTGAAACCTATATGGGACTGGCTATTTTGACTTTCTCTTTAAAGATAGATGACCTATCTGTAAAGAGATCTTATGAAGAAATTCTTAACCTGGTCTTAACCATAAAACAAAAGCACTTTGTGCTTTCTTGGGTTAATGAAAGTTTAGTGGGAAACAAAACTGACATATGGAAATCTGCAGACTGCCATCTCGATATTAGAAAAATGAGTCTCCTTTTTGGAATGAGTCATTTGACTCACACTGTAGAAGTTATATGTTCTGTTGTCTTCCAGGAGAATGTTCCCCTCGTGTTTTCTGACTTGATTCATGATTCACACATGATCATTTGATGATCCTAAAAGAACAATGACCTTCTTCTTGAAAACATGCAGCCAGTACTGGAAGTGCTCAGAGGCAGCATGAGGAGAATACCAACTAGGTTTGAAACATAAATAGGAAATGCAGTACGGCTTGGTTTTGTAACACAGAAGTCAAGAGGCAGCTTTGTCACTGCCTTGCATAATTGAGCCCTAAGTGAACTCGGCAACAAAAGGGAGAGAATGAAAATAATTAAAAAAAAAAGAAATAGTGCATAATTTCATTAAATAGTTCTGCCCTGGTTTTTCAGGCATGACTCTCCCATCCTCAGTGATTGCTCCTTGTAGTCAATTTGTTTTCAAATAATTTATTTTGGATAAATAAAATAATGTTTCAGGTTTTCTCCTGTGGAGAAACACAGCAACTTTTTAAACTGAAATTTTCCTTACTAATAATGAACCACATTATTTGTAAGCAAGAAGGGAGGAAATAACCATTTGTTGGAAGATAAAGTCTTTTTAGCAAAATATACATCCTCAGAAATGGGCTAGTTTGTATAGACTGTAATAATAATGAAAATAAATGTCACTGAATTTCTAAGTCTTAAAATAGACGGTGAACACTAAGTTTAAACTGTTACGAAAACTGACCTCAGGTTTTTGGAGTTTCCCAGGATTTTCCTCAGTCTCTATTCGGTGAAATGGAGTCTTGTCTGGAGTGAGTTGTGTTGATGAGCACATTCCTGTTGTGCAATTGTAGTATACCAAATCAGTTAAGAAAAGTCAAACCAGAGCAAAATTAGCAAAATATTAAACATTGCTTTTCATGCCCATCAGAGGCTGGGATATGGCATACACATTTTGAACACACAGTTGAACATACCTTGTGTTGTGCATCCTGGGGGAAAAAAAAAAAAAAGAAAAAAGAAAAAAACCCAAACATACCAACACACCTTAGTGTTTCTTAATTTATCCTGGCAAGATAAACTGGCTTGGAGCAGTCCTTAGTTCAGGGGATGAACAGCGGTGGCACTGTTCATCAGTCCTGTATACACTGTCTGCTGGAAAGAGGGTTAGCAGTACAGTGGTTTATGCAGCTTGGGAAAAAGAAAGCTTTTGTGTGAAAGAGCACCTTCTTCTGAAAATGACAGTTAATTTCTTATGGTACAGTATTGAGAACATGCAAAGATTTTGGAGGGTTTTTACTGTGTTGTTTAGATAGTTATACACTGAGAACCTCCAAGGCTTTCACTTGGGCTCAAAAATAATGCAGTATCTTCCCTTCTACTATAGATAAATTTAGTGGTCTCATAGATGTTAGTAGAAGTAATGCAATATCTGCACAAATAAACACAAAAATCATCCCATAGCGATTTTTAAAATAGCAAAGAACTATGTTCTGACTCTGTTCAATACCTGCTTCCTCTTGCCCTGTTGTTTTCAACTGCTGTTAATATAAATTATTTGAACATTAGTATATAATTAACCTTTCATCTTTTATCCTTTGATTTAAATATTGCCCAACTCCATTAGAACTATTGTATGAAAGCCAGAAAATGGTTTACTAGTGAATAAAAATACATGCCTTTGTTGCAGTGTAAATTGAAATATCACGTTATCTATTCACTTGATAGTTATTCTTGTAATCGCACTTTTAGTGTAAAGCACACTGAAGTTATCAGATACTGTGCTGAGTTCTGGTAGAACATGAGGTGTATCTGAATTAAGGTCAGAAATCATGACAATTTAAGAAAATGGTTCTGACAGCTTATAAAAAACTTCTGATACAGGTCCAGCTCCATCTTATTTTAATCGGCAGTGACATGCTCACCTCTACTGATCCTTCTGCTGGCCCCTCTGCTTCTCAGAGTGGAAATGCCTGGCAAATCCCAGCATGTTCATGGAGTGTGCTCCTTCCAGGCATGACTGAAGGGTTTCTGTCTTGATTCTAAGATGTGTCTCTTAATTCCTTCAGAAAGTGTTTATACTGTATCATTTCTCTAAAGAAACACTGTCAAGATGAAAAATGAAAGGCTTGGCAGTAAGAAAAAAAATTAAGACTGTGAGAATCTGGTTTAGTTTTATCTTGTATCTTCAAAAATTGATGAATAACAGCTGCAGGTATGGTATTTGCCTAATACTGCAAAATGTTGACTTGTTTGAATGATAAAACACACCCGAAATTCCTACACTGTAAGAGAATATATTTTCCCCTTACTTTAATTAATCATAAGTCTTACTTTGTTGAGCCAACATCTCATCATTCAATCTCCACTCTTTCTACTGTTGTGATTTCTTCCTGATACATATGTTTAGCTCATACTCATATGTCAGTGCTCCCAACAGTGGTTAAAAGGAGTCAGGCATCTCATCTTTCAACCAGACATCAGGAAACAAAGACTGGGGAAACAAAACTTGTTTTAAAGCAACTTGTTTACCATCAGATTGAAATGTTGATGACTTTCTAGGAGGTTTTTGGTTTTCTTTCATATTTAGTCCTAAAAAAAGATTGCTTCAAAAGTAATGCTTTTATTTTATTACGTTGGCCCACAGTGTCAGAGGCAGATATTGGTGGTATGTACAGCTTGAACCTTCCCACCAGTATTCCATTACATGTTGTTGCCATGTGACAGATGGCATCAGAGGGGCAGTCTGACAAAGCAGTGTCTGGAGGCGCGTATGAAGCAAAGGTATTTCAGCGAATTCCTCCATGTGGAAAAAAATGCACCCACTGACATTCATCGACACTTGCTGAATGCTTACAGAGACCAAATGGTGCATGTAAACACAGTGAGGTGGTGCGTAGTATGTTTCTGCACTGGCAAAAGCAACAGTGGGTCACCTCTGCTGGTGTGGATTTTTATGAGTGCTGCATGCAGGCTTTTGTTCATCCCTTTTGAAAGCGCCTAACTAATGGTAGTGACTATTGAAAATTAGTGTTCTGTAGTTGAGAATGTGCTCTATCAAGTAGTATTATTGTTCTCTTTGTATCTGTTGAATCTGTTGTTGTTACCATGAAAATAAATAAGTGGCATTACTTTTGGAACAACCTACATATTCATAAAATTATGAACATGGGAGACAAGGAAGAAAAAATAAAATGTCTTACGTGTTGATGTTATGACATAGTAGCTATCAAAATACTTAGCCTTTGTAGGCATAATTACAGCTGGGCAACCATTTTAGCTGTAGTAATTCTTATGGACAGACTGGAAAGCAAAATGGCAGGAAAAAAGAAAAGGGACAGCATTAGTTACAATAATGTTTTATTTTTTCCAAAAGAATTTCAGTTTTTCTTTAGACATCTTGACAAAGTTTCAAAATTTCAGAGCTGGTACGTGAAATTGTGTTGAGTAAATTAAACTATTTTTTTTTGTTGTTGTTCTCAGCAATCAGGAAAAGACGATATTTCAGTTTCTGTTTGTTACTAATGAAGCAGGAAATACTTGTTAAAACTCCCAATTTTCTTTGTTCCTTCTTTTTTTTTTTTCTTTTTTTTTTTTCTTCGATACAACTGAAAGAAAGAAATGTAAAATGTTAGAAATACAAGTGACAGCCCTACCTGTGACATAAGGGCAGATTTCGCAAAAGGAATTGCATATAATGTGACAAAAATACAACCCAAGCGGAATTTTGACATTAAATTATAATAATAAAGAAAAAAGATATGAAAGATTCTACTCACAGTAATCTTCATACAATTCGAGATTCACTTGTGGTTGAACACATATGCAGGTATCTAAAAGGTCGTGGACATGCAACAGTTAAGTAACTGCATTCTGCTTTCCAAAACATTCCCAAGAAGTGCATTTCCAAAACCCCTGTGAAGATATTCTTGAAACAGAATTTCATCATCTCATACATAAATATTTGTGCTGCGAAGACTGTCACATAAATAAAGCTTGGAACACAATGAAACAATAAAGAAGAGGTATGTTATTTTTATAGATAAGAAATATTTCCAGAAAGTTGAAAATTAAAAATACGTTTTTTTTTCAGAGTATAGAAATGTAGACTGATTATTTCACTGTGGAGAATATTGCTTCCTAAATTGATACATTTTACCAGGGCTGATGTGAAAGTAATGTCTTCAATTTTATTATGCTGGCCCAAAATGTCAGAGGCAGATGTTGGTGGTGTGGCAGTATAGTTTGAGCCTTACTGCCAATGTCCCATTACATGTTGCCATGTGACAGATGGCAGCAGAGGGGCAGTCTGACAAAATGGTGTCTGACACGGAAGTGCAAGTAAAGCAAAGAGGTATCAGTGAATACCTCCATGTGGAAAAAACTGAACCCATTGACATTTATCCATGCTTGTTGAACGTTTCTGGAGACCAAACAGTGGTTTTGGGCATGGTGTGATGGTGAGTGGTGCATATCAGCAGCAACAACAGTGATAGTGGGTCACCTCCTCTTGTGCAGATTATTACAAGCCCAGCATGCAGGCTCTTGTTCATTGCTTGTGAAAGTGCATAGTTAATGGTGGTGTTGAGTGTGTTGAAAACTACTGTTTAGTAGTTGAGAATATGCTCTACCGAGAATGCTCATTGCTTCTGTTGTATGTCAATGGAAATAAATAAGAGGCATTACTTTCAGAACAGTCTACATCCATTTCTGCAGTAGGACAGATTTTTGTTCTGCAGTCTCTGTTTAGAGCTAGTGTCCCAAACTTGTCCTGATATAACTCAACACAGATCATTGAACACAACGTAGTCTGTACTGATTTTATAAACCATCAGCCTGCATTGAAAAGTTATTTCTATTTTCTCTTTTTGAGATGAAATTGCACTGATATGTGTCCCAAACGGTTTGACAGTATCATTTTTGAAACTATTTACATTCTTGACAGTGCATAATAAAATTTTTATTTTTTTCTTTTGTGACTTTTTTATTGCTCACTTTTGAAACATCATGCTTTTATTATCTTTCAGTCCTGTTATCAATCGTGAGCAATAAGATGACTGTAATGACCGGTTTTAATAAGGCTATTACAGGTTCCTGTGTTGAATTGACGTACATAAGTGTAGTAAAATGGTTTATGAGGGGTAAACAGCTGAGTGATATCACATTCATATCCTTGGAGATGAAGTAATTGTATATGAGAAATAAATAATTGAACAAGACATAGTTGGGTGGCTTCAGTTTCTAAACTAAGTAACAGCTATGAGTCTGTTGGACACAGCAGGGCTGTATAGTACAGATTCAGGCACTTTTATGTTTTGATAGCGTACGCATACTTCATAAGGACATGTGCTTTCACAGGAATTTACACAGGCATTGATACGGAGACAGTTTTTACCAGTAGGAGATGAAGGAGGTGGTGCCTGGCACAGTCTTATTTCTCCTCAGAGAGGCACGCCAGGTGTGCTTTGAAGCCTGGCATGGAGGTTGGCTGTGCTATGGTGGCTATGTACGTTCTTCCACTTAGTACTACATGCCCAGACCTGTTTATGTGCAAATGTGCCTCAGATGCAACTGATCAAATACCACCGAGGCAGCATTTAAGGACCTGCATTTACCTTTGGATTCTGTTTGTATTAACAGTTGGCAGCGTAAGCACTTGTTGGCTGTTTTCTCTCTTGCTTGCTCTCTCGCTAGCATCCTCGCTACTCAGCTATTTGGACAGTGATATCTTCCTGAGGGATGCATTTGTTTCCAAAACCAGACCACGCATGACTAAAATAACCCGTTATTCCCCATTAGAACACTCAGTATTTGCTCTTGGGTTTTTACGGAAATCAGAAATTCAGAAATCAATATTTTTGTGATAAATTTAAATACATCAAACTGCCTCCCTAAATGACTGCTCATTTAATTTCAAGTAGATATTTTCTTTCTTTCCAAATTGTGTCAAAATTAATGGGTAAATTTAGAACTTGATTTTAATTTTGCACTATAATTTGTTAGGAAATTAATTATATGAATCCTATTTGCAAAAATCTGCTGTTCATCACATAGAACTTAGCTTTGAACAATGTACTGAGCAGAAGGAAGCTCCCTTAGCCTTGCACTCCAGCCAACCAGAAATTATAAAATCATATTAATAAATCACAAGTAGTGTAATATAGGCAGAGTAGTATGATAATATAGTCAGACAGCTTTTAGTTGTCTCACAGCAACTTACATAAGCCATGAAATATATTTAATACTGCTTTTTTCACCTCTTCTGAGAGTCCATATTTGCATTTCATTCTTTAATAAAATAACTTTATTTTCACTCATGTAGAAGAAAGTGAGCGTGCTTGAATCATGGAAAAAATGCTAATTAAGATAAGATATTTTAAAAATGAACACCAAGACCCATGAAACTACGAATAATAAACCCCTATAATCTAACAGGAATGACTCTTCTGCTCTTTTACAATGCTTTCACTAGATTTCTATAGCCAAGAAACTTGCTGTGTGGAGAAGTCACTTCCCAAAATATAAAGGTATCTACTCTATCTTACTAAGGCAAGCAGAAATCAATCTGAGTGTTTTTTATAACATCTTAACATATGGTAGCTGATGCATTATAAATCCATGGTGCTAGAATAATGAGCAGTAATTTAGTATATTTAGTATTTAGTATATTTCAGTATATTTAGTATTCAATGAGTATAGTTAGTCACGAGGTTTCTTTGGGGTAAAACAATGACTGAACAATACTTTGAAATATGACACCTCTGTTGCTCACATCTTCCTCTGCTCATCTGGACATGGTTGTTGTGGCCTCTTGAGAACCATGCTATATGCAGAAACTGCTGAAATTTAGCTCAGACCAAAAGGAATAACAAAATATTGTATACGTCAGTAGAGTTCCTGCACAAAACCCTCTTTTTAATTTTCAGTATTTATTTTTCCATTTTGTTTTTTACCTATCTGTATTTGTATCTTATAGTATTCTTCATGAAAATGAAAACAAAAATTATCGTGAACCTTCCAATGATAGAAAAATAGATGATAATAATCATACACTGTTCACATCCTTCTTACAAACTGCCATCAGAGATGTCTGTGCATTATGCACTTATTCTATGAAATTACAGTTCTGTACGTATTGCAGTAATAAAACATAGGGGAATCTGCCCTGTATGTTTTAGTTTATTTTTTATGTTGGCATGTATTAGAATATAAAAAAAAAAAAAAAAAGATTTCTTGACTGAAATAAGCCAAACTCTTTGACTACTTTATTGACATTTATGCTTGACAAAGTTCAGGCCTGGGAGCTCTTGCACAGCAAGTTAAAAGGCCAACACCAGCCTCTGACCCAAAAGGAAGCATTTCAATTCAGGCTCAATCAATTGAAAATGCAGGGCAAAATAGGCCTTTAAATGACACAGGCTTCATTACAAGATACACAAATACTTTCCATCAAGCTGAGCTAATTCAGGTTTGCATTTCAGCTGTGTAGGTAGAATAATTATAATTTATTTATGACCTATTAAGCAGATTGTTCCATAGTATAAGAAATCTTAATTTGGACCACTGTTTTTAGATAGGAATCTCGCACTTTTCTTTCATTTCCTGTCATCAAAGGTGCAAAAGAGAAGGCTTTCAGTTTTGTTTTTCTTTGGTTTGTTTTGCTTTTTTTGCCTTGTTGTCTATTGAATGTCAAGAGGCCATACACTCCCATTGTAAAAAAAAAAAAAAAAAAAAAAAAAAAAAGTCAGCTTTTTGAAGTCTTCAGTAAAATTTCTGAATTATAATAAAGGGTTTATTTTTTGAAATGCATAGTTCCCTGATGAAATTCTGATTCCTGAGGGACCTATAATGCCAAACCACCCATAAGGACTGCTATAATACAAGCAAATTTATTGAGGGGGAACTGAGCATAGGGGGAACAGCATTAAATAATGCTTGGGAGGTTAATGTGTGCTCCAGGGCCTCATGAAGAGACAATACTACAAGTAGAAAGTCTTCCTAACTCAATTCCATCCACCCTTCTGGCCCTGCTGCTTCCCTTAAATAGGGCATGCAGTGGCCCTAGACTTTTTGGGTTGCAATGGCATACAGATCACGATCCAAATTAGTTAGCATGGCTACAAATAACATTATAGAGAGGTGGTCATAGGATAAGGAAAATAAGATTTAGAAACATTGGCTTAGAAAAGTATATTAATAAAATGAGGACAATAGTCCAAATGCTGTGCAAAATGGTCCAATGCCAGCATCTTGCATTGATGCATGGTTACTTGGACTCGTTTAATCAACAAAATTATTCCCAGAACAATCACCCTTGGGCAGGAAGAGACAGCAGATTATAGTAAATATGCTGTGAATTACATTAGCTTTTTTTGTTTGTTTGTTTGTTTGTTTGTTTCCCAGTGAAATCATCAATTTAATTTCTTCTATTTCATCTTGACACTGTAATGAATGGCCAGGATTGTGTGTTAACATGGTAGACTTGTCAGCTTTCCATGGGCTGTTTTGTACTTTGTACATACGAGCCTTAGCCACTGCTGAAGATCTGGACAGCAGAGTGCTGTACTGTAACGTGCACATGGACCAGAATTTCCACTTACCTTCTATTAGGTTTGGCCTTAAAGCATCACTTTCACGCTATGAAAATTCAATGTGATGTGATTGAGGCTAGTCAGTTTCTTAGTTGCATGGTTATGCTTGCTTGATTCCTATTCTTTTATTTTATTCAAACATTTTTATCTTAGATTCATAGCACAAATAGATATACAAATCATTTTTGCTTGTGTCCCATGACTTTGCTTTTGCTACTTCACAATCATAAAAATACCTTTCAGAGGGGCATTAAATGAGGTAAATACACATTCATGATCTCCCCACACAGTCATGTTCTTTATCTCTTTCTGTGAGAGAGAAACAGGGCTTGGAATGCGATAGATCTCAGTGCCCCAGCAGCCCTTGTGGAAGCCTCTGTTCTTTCAGATAAATTAGTAAAAGCGATAGGGTGGATCCATCTTATTATGGGAAAGTGTATTATGGCAGATTAATACAGTTAGTCTGAATAACACCATAAAGCTGGGAGATGTGCTTCCCAGGTTCAGGCTAATGGACTGTGAGCCCCAGAGAGAAGTGCAGGACACTTCTTTAGAGGGAAAACTGAAAGAAATGAAGGCTTCCGTTAAGACTGACAGGCTTCCTTATATGAGGGCTGAAGTCTTCTGCAGCTGAAAGTATTTATTTTTTTCAAGGGAAGCTTACTTTCTTTCTAACCTCAGCTTTTTTGACAATTAGGAACTGAAAGCTACTTTTTACTTATTTAAGATGCAAACAAAGAGATAGTGGGTCAAAGCTCACTCCTGTCATAGTATTCTATTTCTTCACTATAGATTTTATTTCTGCATAGATTTGATATTATCTAAACTGATTTGTTTTAACACTGTCATATCATTTTCTAAATGAGTCCTGAGTCCTTCCAGAAGGATATTGACTGTTGACTGTTTTCCTCTAAGGCTTTCAGGTGTGTTTTCAGCAGTGCCTCTAGGGCTTTTTGTTTCTTCTTATAACTCAAAAGAAATCTTGCATGTGCATTCTTTCATTCTTTCTCTTTACATTCATCAAAAATGAACAAAGGACAGCGTGGACAGTGAGTTACAGTCATACATAAATCATATGTCTGTTTCAAGTTATTATTGTGAAAACTACTTTGTCGAGGCCTCTTTTGTATATCAGTACTATGAAAGTCACTGGGGGTACTACAAAGAAGGAGCAACCCTTTGTTGTTGTGACTGTTTGATTATCGTGGCTATGCATGGGAGATTGTGTTCTGATGGCATATATCTCCGGATACTGGGTCACATAAACACGTTCTACCAGATCCCTGTGCAAACATTCATCCCTCTGTAGGATCTGGAAGGTCTCCTTGTAACGGCTAACAACTTCCACTAGCTTCCTGGGGCTCCAGAAATGCTAGTCAGCAGCTCTAGTCTGCAGCACATTTATTACTCTCTGACGTGCTGAAGACAGCCTGTTACAAATAGAACTGCCTAGTGAAAAATGCTGTTCCAGTGTTTTATAATAAAGTGCACCAATTAGATGCATTCATTAGGACAAACTGCTTGTCTTTTCTTATATTAGATCTTTTAAAAGGCACAATGCATTTCATAGCTCGTTCTGCTCTGTATTATTATTAATTGAACAGAGCACATTACAAAGTTTTAATCCAATAACTGTAAATACATAATGAATAATATTTCCTTGGAGGCTGCCGGAGTTGCAGCAATTTCCTCTACAGCTCTGCATACTCAGAGTAAGATGTATGATCATAAACTTGCTCTTCCCTTACCATAGGTTCCCCACAGGTACATCAGGGACACCTTTTCGACAAGGAATGCTGCACGTGCAGTATAAGACAAAAGTATTATTTGTTAAAAAGCAAATCAGGAGCCAAAGCTAAAATGCAGCCTTTCATTTTTTTTCTTGTTGAAAAGGGTCCCATGCACCAGTTCTTCATGTTGTCTTGCAGATCCCTGGATGCCGAAAGGGAAACAATGTTTTAATTTTAGCAGCAGGAGGATTCCTATCTGCAGCATATTATTTATAAAGGGCAAATGGCAAACACTAAATGAAGACAAAAGGAAACATTCTGTTCCTCTCTGGGGGAGAGCAACATTATTGTACAAGGTTGTGATTGAGCATACTAAGATGAATTGAGCTGCTGTTTCTACTGACAAGCACATTATTTTTTGGATTCCTATGTATGCATGAAAGAGCTTGCACTCCCCAATTAAGTTTAATGAAACGAATATGATCTACATCAGAAGGACCCTAATTCTAAACTGCAGGTGATTGTGTAAAAGGTATCTATAGGGCACATGGAAGAGATTCCTGTTTCTATAGTGCATAGTATTTCCCTGTAGGATAAGTACTCGTAGGAACTTGTGCTTGGACATTACTCAAGGTGCTTAGCAGAACTAATCAGCTTGAAGAGAAGAAATATATTAATACAGTATTTGACCACTAATGTAGTCCTCTAACTTTGATTTCTGAACTATTTTCTGGCCATTCAGCATGAAGGTCCCTTTACATATCCATGTATCTGTATTTGTTAACCTACTGAAAGTTACTGGAAAATGAATTATTTTCAGAAATTCAAATTTAATGAATGAGATCTGGTTTTCATAGGATGTAGGCCTAGACATCCAAATACTTGGTGTCATAGTATTCTTTTACCAAGACCTGATCCTGTGACATTTCAAAACAATAAGAGAATTTTGAGAGGAGTTCTGTGTCTGTTTCCTTTTTCCTTGAAAATATTTCGCAGCTTTGAAGATTCTAGAAGAGTCGGATTGTAGTGAAATGAAGCATTAAGATATATATGAAGTGGTTAAGAATAAGAAAAAGGAAAAATATTAAAATGTAGTAGCTACTGAGAAGCTGAAAGCCTTGGAACTGTTTTTCAAAACTAACAACAAATCTTACATTTGCTATTCATTGGCTTTCATATCACTAATGCATTACGTTGCTAAGCACTGCTAGGACTCTGTAGATATCTAGGATTATTATGGTTTCATTCTTCATTTTCTATCACTTCATCATCTTTCTATTAACTATATGCTGATGAATCTGCAGAAACACAGTGCTATAACACATACCTTGAAGCAGGGACAGTAAAGTAAGTGCTGTACTTTTTCTAAATAAAGTACTTCTTGAAAGTTTTGAAAACAAAAATTACAGGGATGTGTGCTTTTATCTGGCACAGTAAGATCAAATATTTATTCCCTTAGATTAAAATGGTTTCAGTCTTTACCTAAGCCAAGAAGGAGAATTCATAAATTTTATGACTCTGAAGGTTTCATTGCTGAGGGCATATTCCATAAAATTGTTTCTCTTGGTATAACTAAGTGTGGTTTAGACCAAAATGTATCATTGAAAAGAAGTGGCTGAAGATTAAATTTAGACATCTAAATACTAATAGTCTGATGCAATAACAAGCCTCTGTATTATGTCACATCAGCAGATATTTTAAAAAATAAATAAAAAGGAAGCACCTGAGATTATAGAAATAAGTTCTGCTCTTCAGAGCCAACCCACAGATTTTCTTGTAGTGAGAAGGAGAAATGAAACTTGGAAACTTAATAATTCAAGCTGGAATATAAAAATATCAACATTGAGCATCTGAACCAATGAATGAAATGAAATGCTTGAATAAAATCTCTCAAATATGGAAAAAAAGTTCTTAAGCCTGACTGCCATAGTTCAGGTAAAAATTCATTCATGTCTTTCTAAGATATGTCCTCCTTTCTCCAGAGTCATCTTTCCTCAGCATTACATGTTGATGAAACTGTTCCAAGGGTTGTTTTTGTTTGTTTGTTTGTGTTTGTTCTTTTTTTTTTTTTTTGTTAATACACAGTAAAAATATTTAAAATGCAAAAATTATCTTACATTGAACATCAAATCTGTTCTAATTAAGACACAATATGATTCAAGGCTCATATAATGTTCTGCCATGCCTTGGTTGTTTTAAAAATATTTAAATATTCTATTTAAGTTTTTCATGGTATTTAAAGTAGGTTGTAACACACAGAAAGTTTCCAACAGGAAGATCCAAAATTATGAAAAGAACTTCTCAGTTGGTGATTTCTTTAACAGCAACAAAAAATATGACTTATAAGTGACTCCTCATCTTACACTAAACAACTCCTTAGTATCTCCTTCCTTCCTTCCTTCCTTCCTTCCTTCCTTCCTTCCTTCCTTCCTTCCTTCCTTCCTTCCTTCCTTCCTTCCTTCCTTCCTTCCTTCCTTCCTTCCTTCCTTCCTTCCTTCCTTCCTTCCTTCCTTCCTTCCTTCCTTTCCTTCCTTCCTTCCTTCCATCCATCCATCCATCCATCCATCCATCCAATTCCATGGGCTATTGATGGAATATGATTCTTGGTCATTGAAAGTAGTGTCTAATGACTTTATCTTTTTACCTACAAAATCGAAAGAAATTTTTTTAAAAATCTGAAACATTTCATGGATGGTTTAAAGTTTATTAAAGAAGAGATTCTTAAAATCCAGATTGCACTTATTTCACAATTATTTGTGTGTAAGTTTCAAATTGAGTGTAACACACTTTTCTCCATCTGACTGTTCAGTGCATTGAACACTTAACTCTCTTCAGCAATTTTGAAAATCTTAATTTGTAGCAATTATGGTAAGAGCCACTACTTGACAGAAAGAAATAAGAGTTAGTTAAGTTAAAGAAATGTACCTAAAGTCCTTTTAGAATAATGAGTACACCCAAATAAAAAGGGAGCTCTTGCCAGAATTCTTCAAACCCCTTTTTCAATTTGCATATTAAATTGTACATCTACCAATTCTGTTAATTCAGCAAAATAAGAACTTCTTCTAAAAGTAATTGCATTATTAGTCTATCTTGGCAGTAATGATCCTAAGATGAAGGTAGCAAGTAATCATAATTCTAGCAGTGTCTTTTTTTTTGTAATAATTACTTATAAAATTCTGTTGTACCTTTTCTACTCTGAGAACTTTCCTCTCATCTTTTGCACTGTGCCATATTGAAGCCAAAAGGCAGATTTCTCAGAATTCTTTTTGTTAATACTTGTTCAGCATGTCTGAAGCCAATATTTTCACACATTTTCAGTTGCAAATTACTTTAATGGGCATTATTTTCATTTTCTTTAAACTTTTCCACTAGTTCTTCTGCTTTATGCAATATGAAAATTAAAATAATACTCTTCTCTATAAAAGCTTTAACTAATTAAGACAAGAGGAACATTGGGGAAGAAATAATAAAACTATGACCTAAGAAACAAGAAAAAAGCAGCTACCTCTCCCTAGCTGTAGCTCTCACAGAAATAACAGTTTTTCAGAATCTGATAAACATGAGTAGCATAGTAGTTTCCAACTAACTTTCCAGAAGTTTTTTCTTGGTCTTCATTCTAGGTTTCTTTTCACATTGGTCAAGTAATGGATACTAATTTTTGTTAATATTATAATATTCCCTGTTATCTCCTTACCACCTATGAAAGAAAAATTATGTTAGGTTTTATACTGACCACCTCTATCAATAAAAATAAGTTAGATTATCGTGGGTATGAATTTAGGTGAAAATTTTTGTAGCCAGTCCTAGGAAAATGAAGCCTATTATAATCTTTCAACAGATTTTCGGCTGTTGCTTATTGTATATGTTGACCAGAGGCTAGTAAAAGCAGTTCTTGGTCATAGATCTTATATGTTTAAACTGAAATAAAATGTCCCCTGTACACTTTCTTTTTTTATCAGCTAAAAAAATGCTGAACTTGTGTAAATATAGAAAAAAAAAAAACCAAAACAAACAAACAAACAAAAAAGAAAATAGAAGGAAAAATGTTCAAGCTGCTCCAGTGGATACAATGAGGCAGTAAAAAGGAATTCCTTTTCATCCCGTTAGTTTGATTTCTTACCATACATTGTTGAATTTTAAGAGTAATTCCCTGGTCTACAAAGAAAAGATGTGCCACTATAATTTAGAATGCCAACTCATTTTTTATTTTAAAACAAATTAGAACCACAAGAAAGGTAGAGAGATCAATGTCAACACTGTATTATTATTTGTATTTTCCGTACCTGTCATTAGGATCATTTATTTACTCTGGGTCATGCAAGCATAAAACAGTAATTGCTTTCTTTTGTTTAGATACGTCATTCAATTTACAACTACAGAAATTAGAGAATTTAACAGAGATTTTTAAAAAGGAAATTATATAGTTTACAATTTTTCTCTTTTTAATTCTAGAAATGTCATACTACTAGCTTCAGGTTTTTACCTAACATGCCTTCATTTAGTACCTGTCAGTACATACGACACACTGATTGAAATGCTGCTTTGTCCTGTACTGTCTTCTTTCACCTTTTGAATTTTTACAAATACTGAATTCACAGAAAAATTCTGATTTAATGTTTTTAATGGTGTTGGAGATGGAAATGTTTTCCATGCACATGCACAAGCTATCTAGTATCAAACAGAGTAATATTTTTATGTTTTATAATTAAGTTTTATGTTTTTTATTATTATTGTTCTTGTCTTATTTTTTCCTAAACAAACAGTATATACTCTGCTTTCACTACCCTAGGGAATATTAACTTAAAGGGTTGCACTGAAATCTGAGGGAAGCAGGAGAGTGGGCAGAAGAGCTATTGAAAGGGAAATAGAAGATGACTTGTGAAAAACAAAACCAGTATTAAAGGTAACTGTTCTTCAATGAGCAGTGTTGTGGAGGCAGCACTGGTCATCTCGGTAGTCTAAAATAAGCAAAATTTTTAAGCAGTACTGAACATTACTGAGAGTACTTATATAGTCTTGACTAGCTACAAGAATCATTTAATAGAATCAGTCTTTTTTTTTTTTTTTTTTTTTTTTTGTTCCACAGCACCCATAAGCTAAATGTTTGCAAATGGCATCTTGGGACTGCCAGAAACAGATTCACATTGACCTCAATATGTCACCAGAAAGGCTTTCTGGCAATTCTTTTGTTTCCCATATGGCATCGTATTGTATTGGAAGCACAAGTGTTCACTTCTTTAGTCAAGCAAACCACTCATTTTTATTGTTACAAAGGATTTATTCATGTCACAATTATTTACAAAGAAAGTAGTATTTATTCTACATCAAATAGTCCAATGAAACAAACTTCTAGTTTCATGAGCTATAGTTAGATTGGAAAGCCGAATTAGACAAGATCAAACTAATCCTGTCATGTAAAATAGATGTTAATTGCATTTATTCGGCTGAGTCATTAAGGTATTGGAGAATCCTCCAGTCAGAATTTGTGGATTAGCATGGCTGACTCCCAAAGATATAGCAGTTATATGAAAACTACATGTATATATGGATGTGCGTTTATATATGTTTTGGAGTGTGCTTTTGGTTCCTGTAGTTATGATCACTGATATGACTGATGGTTCAAAAAAGTATGCCAGAAAAATGAGAAGGGAGGAGTAGTGGAAAAAGATCAGTTAAGAGCAAATTGTGAACATCATTAATAAAACTAAAATTCTGAAGTCTTTCATTAGAGGAATTCAACTTCTGTTTGTACTATTTTGAAATATCAACATCTCACTGACATTTTAAATTTTTCTAAATTTGTGGTTTTGTTTACAATCATTCTTAAGGAAAAAAAAAAAAAAGGTAAAATGATTGAAATTTTATGATATAATTATATGAATATTACATATTCATATTTCACCCAGATAGTACTACTAAAAAAAGAAAATATTCACTAGTTTACTTCAAACTATTTTTACATACTAGATATTCTTAGATTGACCACTGCAGTTTTCCCTATATTGCTTTTATACTGATGCAAGAGTAAAGAAGTTGCTCACTGATGTAAATTGGAGAACTTTCATGAAGTGAAGCTCTATCTGAGTTAAATTTTCAGACAAAATTTTACAGTAAAGTTTTCAGAAATAGTACACAGTATGCTGTTAGGAGAAGCCAGTATCGATACTGTGTTTGAACAGAATTTAGAATTGTAAATTCATATTATTCTTTTTTCATTTTCACAGTCAGGTTAGTTGATGAAGTCTAAAAATTAGTTAAAATTTGGAAAGGAACCTCTCATGTTTGAGAGTGCTATGGTAATACCAAAGATGATCAAAACAAAGTTTTGGCATGTCAATAATGAACAGTTAAATCACAAAAGTATCACAAGTTATTAAATATTTCTAATTAAATGACAACTGGTGAACACCAGATAATTTGAGGGGAATACAAACAGTATTTTTACAAGTATTGTTCGAGTTTGTCAGCTGTGTGAAACCCCTCTAACTGTTGACTCTAGATTTCTTTGTTGCAATATTTATAAACCTCCTCTCATGTGTCTTTTAAGAAAATATGAATTAGCCAAATAATGAAGCTAAAATTGTAATCTGTTTGATAGTTGCTTGAATAGAAAATCAAAAACTTGCTGTTTTCCAGCAGTCTTCTGGAGACTGCCTTCTTTTACCAAAAGGTACTCATTTTATTACTTGTAAAGATAAAGACTAATTAAACGCTACACAGCCTTTCAGTAATTCAAAAGCTCTACTAATGAGGAGTCCTATTCTGTTACAGAAGTTACAACACAGGCAGGTCTGAGGAATGAGCTCAGCCCCTAGGAAGAGCTGCAAATGCACAAACACCATTCTGGCTGCTGCCATCTCCTTTTGCTCTTGCGCTCATATGCTGAGGTGTTCTGGTGCATCTTGTGTAAGAAATGCACAGCTCCTCTGGGCAACCTCCAGTGCCTTGCCACCCTCTGAGTAAAGAATTTCCTCCTAATATCTAATCGACATCTTCCCTCTTTTACTTTAAAACCATTGTCCCATCACTGTCTTCCCATGTAGAAAGTGAGTCTCCCTCTTTTTTTATAGTTCTCTTTAGGTACTGAAAGACTGGAATGAGGTCTCCCCTGAGCCTTCTCTTCTAGAGGCTGAAGAAGCCCAGCTCCCTTATTTTTTTTTACAGAAAGATGTGATTACAAGCAGATACAATTGTGTGCACACCACATTGCACAAATGTGCATTAGGTTGTATATATGTCTACATGTGTGTATATCATAGAATCATAAAATCATAGAATCACCAAATTGGAAATGACCTCTAACGATCATCCAGTCCAGCCATCCACCTATTACCAATATTCCCAACTAAACCATGTCCCTCAGTACATCTAAACATTTCTTGAACATCTGCAGGCACAGTGACTGTACCATCTCCTTGGACAGCCTGTTCCAGCACCTGAGAACTCTCTCAGAGAAGATGTATTTCATAACGTCCATCCTGAATCTCCCCTGGTGCAACTTGAGGCCATTCCTTTAGTCCTATTATGTGTTATGTGGAAGAAGAGGCTGACCACATTTCACCACAACCTCCCTTCAGGTAGTTGTAAAAAAGCAATAAGGTCACCCTGGGTCACCCCTGAGCCTCATCTTCTCCAGACTGAACAATCCCAGCTCCCTCAGCCATTCCTTATAAGGCTTGTGCTCCAGCTTTGCTGCCCTTCTCTGAATATGTTCCAGGGCCTCAATGTCTTTCTTGCAGTGAGGGGTTTACAGAGGGATGATTACTTCCCTGGTCCAACAGGCAACACTATTTCTGCTACAAGCCAGGATGCCATTGGCCTTCTTGTCCACCATGGCACACTGCAGGCTCATGTTCAGCTGAGCACTGACCAATATCCCCAAGTACTTTTCTACTACACAGTCTTCCAGCTCCTCTGTCCCAAACCTGTAGTGTTGCCCTGTAGGGTTGTGTGAGAATCCTTCTTTTTTTTTTTTTTTTTTTTTTTTGGCTCAAGCTTGCTTTCTGAGGTATTTCTTGTGATAAGGGAGATGGGTGTAGTAGTGTGACAATCAACATCACTGTGTGGACAATTTTAGCTGTTTGCCTTTGGAAGATAGTGCTCAGAACTGTTTACTGGCGGAAGATCTAGCCTGTGACCCAATAACTCCAGTTTGCTTTGGGAAACTGGGGGATGATGCCATTGTGTCCTGTGAAAGCAAGATACAAGTTGGTGCCTCCCTGCTCCCTCTTATCTGCTGGCAAGGTCAGGAAGATAGGAACAAAGGAGTTTCCACTGAGATCGCAATGCCAGAAGCTGCCACTCCAAGGAGAGATGACTCAACCACTTTGGATTTGAGTTGTCACTCCAAAGACAGCTGACTCGACCACTTTGGAACCATTGAAAAAGGACTGTCATCGCCATGGTCACTGTCGTCATCAACAGAACAACAATGCCTGACGACCCACCACTACTGAAGATCAATGGATGAACTACGAACCACGCTAGACCCATGGTGGTGACTATCTCCCTCTTGCTTCCTATAAAGACTCCTTGCTTCTTCTTTCCTATCTTTTCTATCGTCCTCCTTCCCTTCCCCATTACCCTAATTCATAATAGCATCCGCCCTCCCCTTCCCCATTTCCCTAATTAAGATTTGTAATAAACCGGCTGGATCAACATTTGAACCGTTGTTTCTTAATCTCATGCTGGGCATACAGATGTTAAAAGAACCTCCTCTCCCTCCTATAAATTGGACTGAGACATGTTGTTGTGGCCGAAGTGCAGGACCTGGACTTGCTCTTGTTGAACTTCATCCCCTTGGACTCAGCCCAGCTATTCAACCTCTCCAGATCCTTCTGTAGGGCCTTCCTATCCCCAGGCAGATCAGCACTTCCTGCTATCTTGGTTTCATCTTAAAACTTACTGAGTTTGCACTCATTGCTGTCATCCAGGTCATCAATAAAGATATTGAACAAGACAGACCCCAATACCGAACCCTTGGGAACACCACATGTGACTGATCACCTGGATGTGACTGTTCACCACCACTCTCTGGGCCTGGTCCTCCAGCCAGTTCATTATCCACCAAAGACTGTATCGGTCCAAGCCATGGGCTGCCAGCTTCTCCAGGAGAATACTGTGGGAGACAGTGTCGAAGGCTGTGCTGAAGTCTAGGTAGACTACATCAACAGTCTTTCCCTCCTCCATCAGGTGGGTCACTAGATCATAGAAGGAGATCAGGTTGGTGAAACAGCATCTGCCTTTCATGAACCCACTGGCTTCATGAACATCCCCTGGTTGTCCTGCACTTGCTGTGTGATCTCTCTCAAGACAATCTACTCCATAACCTTACCTGGTACCAAGGTCAGGTTGACAGGCCTGTAGTTCTCCAAATCCTCTTTATGGCCCTTTTTGTAGACAGGAGTCACGTTGGCAAGCCTCCAATCCTCTGCAACCTCTCCAGTTGGCCAAGAATGCTGATAGATGATGGAAAGTGGCTTGGTTACCCTCAGGAAGATCCTATCTGGTAACTTAGACTTGCGGCAGTCCAGGTGGAATAGTAGGTCTCTAACTGCTTCCAACTGAATTGTGGGTTGTTTATTTTGCTCCCCATCTGAGACTTCCAGGTCAGTTGGTAGAGTACCCCGAGAATAATTGGATATGTGTATATGTGTGCATGCAGTACGCGTTGAGACCTGCATATTCTATATGCCATCCATGATGATGTCCATGGATAAGTGAGCCCAGTTACAAACTTCTGGTCACCCAGCTGTCTGGTTGCTGGTTGCTATTTCTGACCGCCCCAAATCATAGCAATATAGTAAGGAAAGATTATGTTTTTAATTTTACAATTTCGACACCAAGTGAGCTCAAGGTTATTCAAGCTCAGTGCTGGGCTTCTTTAAATGAAAGCAAAAGAAGGGTTAATACTTCATCGTAAGGGTCTGGATTGATATTTGAGCATGAAAAGCAAGACTCAATTAAAAGTGAACCTTTTCAAATTATATTTTCTGTGAGCTTGTGCCAACTTGATTACAGAAACTGCTTTTGTACTGATCTGGTTTGTAAAATGCCTTCTTATTTTAAATCTAATACACGTGCTTAAATTAAGTGACATGCATATATTGTATATACTGGTTTTCTTTCAGTAATGGTGATTCTGTCATTCTTTCTGTTCTGGAAAAATATTTTAAGGAAGAAAAAAATGACCTTTATTTAAGAACACTTTAAAAGACTTGAACACCAAAAAGGTATACAATATGGAATTTGATTGTTGGTTATGGTGTTGACTTTGTATCAAAAAGTAAGACTACTAAAGAATCTTATTGTTAGGACCTACAATAGACTGAACATTGCTGTAGAGTAGCCTGAAAATGAGTCTGCTATAGCCTGTTAATTAGAATCATAGTCATCATAAACACACTGTTATTCCCTTATGTGAAAGATGATTAATTCTCTGACTTACTGATAACCCACTGATAAAGTAGACAGTCCTCATGATGTTCATCACCACCGATATGGATTATGTTCAGAGGAAGACTGATAACTGAGCAGCTTGCTGTCATCTGGATGTGATAGGGGGTCATTTAAAAATGCCATGCCTGTGCATGTATATGTTCACTACAGAAAGATATGACCTTGTTGCACAATCTTGTCAGGAAATAAAAAGGCTCAGGCTGTCACTCACATGAAAAAAAACAAAGACTTTATCAAAAGGAAATCATAGTAACTTCAGTCTTGCTTTTAAGCCATTCTAGAGGAAGAAAATGAATATTTTTGTTATGAACTACAGGCAGACCATAAATTTATAAACCTTTATTTCTTCTCAGTAACCAATACATCAGTAACATGTAATTAAGTTGGGCTTGGTTATCTTACAACTTTCCTTGAGTTTAAAGAAAGTTAGCAGTATTTCAGCTTCTGAAAACTGTGGGTCCTGAAAATGTTAAAGAGCTAGCAGGAATTGGTGGGAGGTTTTTTTTAGAAAGTTTATCTTATGTCTTATATATATATATATATATATCTTATTTATCATTTGCTTGAATGGTGAATTGGTTTTCCTGAAAACACTTTTACAACACTGTACCTGTGATAAGAGATGATAATAGTCTTCTAGTAATCATTGTATAATATTATAGAAAGAGGAGCATACATTTGTAGAGGTCTTGTATTTCTTTTTTCTCCATACTGCTGCATAGAATGTACTAGCAAATGGGTGCAAAAATAGCTTTCCTTGAACTCTGTTTGCTAAATGCAAATATGGCAGAAAACCTTTTATCTGAATAGTTAAGTTCATATTTATGTGAACATGTTAGCTCCAATTTCCTTCTTCAGTATTTCTTTGCAGAAATAAAGTGGATTCTCTCAACAAGCTGAGATATAAATCTTGAATTGACTGAGACCACTGGAAACTGGTTGGAGTAATGGATTGAATGTCATCTGTGCATGCAAAGTTGACAGAATCTGTCAGTCTTTAGGAAAGCTTTGATTTGTGTCTGTTCATATACCTGTGTGTCTAGTGTGACTGTACTATGAGATTCCTTAGTTTAAATTAGAGCACATTCGGATCATTAATCCAGTCCCTCATTCTTAAAGTGCCTACCAGATTTCAACTGAGGGAATAGTCATATATTACTTTTGTAAAGAGCTAGATAAGTTTGAATATCTTAGGAACCAGTGCTCTTATATGAGCAATGTTTACTTCCAGAAAATAGTCATCTGAGAGCATCTTCATGCACTGCCATGCTTGGGCACCTGCATTTTTTCTTACACTTTTTTTTTACTTAATTTGGTTGCACATGAGATGGTTCTGACTTCTCTTTTTGCCAGCTGAGTTTTGTGGGTTACAGTTTCAAGCTTGGGTGTGGTAACAGCACTGATAGCCTTACCTGGTAAATGCACATCTTGCCTCCTTGTGTGATGAAACTCCTCCTCCCTCTTTAATCCCAGCTGTGCTAGCTGACCTGGGCCATCAAGCTTTCCTTATCCATAATTTTCTGATGACTGTTCACTATTTGAGCTCAACTATTATTTATTGTTATGCTGAAATGATGAATAGTTCCAGGCAGACAAGAAGCAGGTGGATATTTGTTACTGCTTTCATAGTTAGCATTCAGGGACAGAGAACTGCAGACTTCACTGGAGCTTCTGCAAAGGCTTTTTGAAAACTGGTGAGGGCTCACTCCATCCAAAGGAATACACATGCAGGGAAAAATTCTCCTTCCCCAAACACAAATCTATAACTTATAGAATGCAAGTAGATAGATTTTATTTTGTTTATCTTTTCCTCCAGTTTTATTTTACTGTAAAATGTTTCTGTAATTGGATTCCTCATATCCTCTGGTCTGTCACTCTCAAGTGAATTACTTAATTCATTGCAGCTTTTACTGTTGAATTTCTGGCACAAAGGAAATGGCCAATATATTGTCTTTTCTGTATTATGTTATTTAGCTTTATGAATGAGTTGAAATGTATAACAATCATCTTTGGTACCCTGTAACAGATGAGAAGTTCTGGGGGAAAGAAAACAGTAAGCTTTCTTTGTTGATTGCTATCAATTAGTAATGTATTGGTTCCTTAAAAAATAATCTTCACATGCACTTGTGCTATCAAATGATAGGCTTGCAGATGTGTAATTTTTGTATTTATAGTTCCAGAGCGTGTAAGTTTTTCATTATCACAGAGTTTAATACCTGAACATATGTGAAGGAAGCTTGCAGATTCTCTAGGAAAATCCTGAGTGCTCTACTTTGTCTCAGACCAGCAACGTGTACTGCTCCTCAGCTGCTGGATAGTTTATCACAGATGGTAGACTGCAAACCCACACAAAACTCTACAAACATTTACCATTTATTTCTGTGCAAAATTAGTGGGGCTTTTTGTTGTTGTCGTTTTGTTTCTTTGTTTTTTAGATGAGATTGATCTGAACCAACAGGACAAAATTTGCCATTCAGTGAAATCTGGGCATTTTTTTCTTCAGCTTCAGAGTTCATGTGTGAAGATTGGGCAGGCAGAAAAAAAAAGCTCTTCTGGAATTAGTCAATTTCAGAAAAGTGTCTTGTCTA
The DNA here is from genome assembly GCF_987193195.1 of Phasianus colchicus. NCBI lineage: Eukaryota > Metazoa > Chordata > Aves > Galliformes > Phasianidae > Phasianus > Phasianus colchicus. The sequence continues at coordinate 13,605,485 of NC_143439.1, read as the reverse complement.
AACTGTCTTGCAGAAAAGTGCCAAGACCTTGCTTTCCCAGAAGAATGAGCTGGGACACAGTCTCTCTTCAGCCCTCACACTCATGTGTCCTCTCCATAGGAATGGCATCAGAACATGTTATATATCCCTCCAAATATTTAAGACATATACAAAAAATAAGCTACAAAGTTGTGGTATACATTTTTCAAAATGTGCTCATAGTTATTTTTACATGTAAATTTTCAGTTTGAAGGTACATTTAAAAATTAATTACAAATCCTAAAGAGTCTTTCACTTCAGGTTAGTGGTCTACATTTCTTGTACCCAGTGTTGTGCCTCACTTCTTGTTTTTGTATTTTATTTAGTCCAGAAAATGCATTACTGGTTACTTTCTAACCAGTAGAACCAGTGATTTTACTGCTCATTCTCTAATATGCTAAAGATAATGGCAAAATTCTTCATGGATTTGCTTAACACAGCAACCTTTTCAGTCTATATAGAAACAATGAGATCTAATAAGAAAAATATATTTTTGTACATATTTTTAACCATCCAAAGTAGAGAAATTTTGGAAAAAAATAATAAGCATGTGAATTAGGGCAAGTGTTTGAAATGAGTCATAACTTGAATTTCACTAGTACTATGTTGTATGTAAGATCTAAAAATTTAAAGCTAAGGTTTAAAACAGTAAATTACAGGAGTAAGTAAACAGTACAAAGCATCTAGAGGATATCAAATGTCTAAAAAGTGCACCTCGATAAATTAGATAAATGACTGCTCTCTAGCTTAGTTTGTTGGTATTCTCAAAGAAGATAATCATTATGTAATTATTTTCTTGAGATAGACAGCAACACCAACTATTTTTTAATGAATCCTATGACATGCTAATTTCCCATCTGTACCAAGTAATATAGACTCTGAACTTTGAATAGCAAAATTGCAAATACAAAATATCTGTTGAGTCCTTCTGAAGGTTAGATATAGATAAAAATGTTCATGTTGTTTCCATGGGAGGGAGTACTGCCTCTCAAACATATCTCTAGGCATCAGTTATCAATACTTTCATGTTGACGCAGATCAACAACAAAAACTTTCTTGGTATGGAAATCCAAGCCCAGATGCTTACAGGATTTGTAATATTTATCCATAGCAACTTCAGCAGGTGCAAACAGATGGCTGAAATTTCTGTTAGACCATAAAATTGTGGACAACTACTGTCCTGCTATGCCTAACCAGAATCAATTAAGTATGAAGCAGGATATCAGTCTATGAATCACAACTCCTTTATGTCCTGTGAACTGCATAAACTGCATAGCTTTTTTTTTTTTTTTTTTTTTTTTTTTTAATGCTTCTTTTCATGGAAGCCCTGGGGATAGCAAGAAAAGTAGCAAAAGATTGAGATAAGTTCATATTTGAAGCAGTTTGAAGTTAAGTTGGAAAGCAAGCATCACAGTTAATAGCTCTGTGAATAAAGCCCATTTCAGAGGCTATTGCCATACCCTGCTTGGAGTCATGTTCCTTCTTGTGGGTTCACCAGAGCTCCTTTGTAAAATACACTGGTTTGATTGCTTGTCCTGCCTTCATGTGGCTAAAGCAAAACCCAAAGAAGAAAGATAACTTCTCTTGATTTTTTTTTTTTTTCTGGGCATCATACTTTAATGTAAGTTCTAAGGATATTTGTATCAGGACAGTTAATGTATGCAGAAGTTTGCAGCAAAAGTAACTTCAAGAGGTATTTAAGAGCATTTTAGCTAGCCTTGGGAATTCAGTCTCTAGTATTTAGAGACTGAAACTGCTGTAAACAGAGGCAACTGAATGGAAAAAGGGAAGAGGGAAGAAAAAAAACTTTGAATGTGAAATGCAGTATGTGAAATGCTGAACAGAGAGGAAAAGATAACTAAGAATCCAGAAAGGGAAAGAAAAAAAAATCCAAAACAGTTTTTCTTCCTAATTCTGCTTTGTATAGTGAAATGAAAAAGGAAAGGATGCTGCAAATATAATAATGGAAATTTCATTTCACATCATTCTCCTGTTTAATGTTTTCTGTTTTCTTTGAGTCAGTCACAGTCTTTTGCTAAGTACTGCCACAAAGCTGAATAAATGGCAAAGGGAAGTAAGCGACATTTGTGTATAGGCTGAGTGTAATGACATTATCTCAAAAGAATAAGTTAGTGTGACAGTGTTTTAAATACGAGCTGGCAACTGCTATTGAGCTTGCACTGCCTGCTTTTAACCTTTAATTTGTGAGAATGCTGTGAATAAAGATCGACTTTATTTGCTTAATATTTATTTTTCAGTACCTTAAATTTGGAGCTGTCATCATTAATATTCTGAAAAGTTGTCCTGTTTCCCAGTGCTGTCTGCAGGTTTCTGTTTCCCAGTGATTCACTCTTCCAGTGCTTCAGTAAACTGATGGGCCAGTGGAGGCCTATTCTTCTGTAACTGAAGTGAAAGGATTTCCTAGCCTAAAAGACTCTGAGTAAAATGAATATTCACACATTCTTGTGGAGTATTCCTATACCTTTCAGAATCCTTGTGCTTCCTCAGGCTCTGGTGTCTTATTCACAGCTAACTGTTCTTTAACTAATTATTAGGTAACTTTCCAAAATATAAGCTATGGAAAGAGCAAATTGAATCCAGACAAAATGGTCAGATCCAGAAGAGTTATTCAGATATTCAGTACAAACACAGATGTTCAAATCTATATTTTCAAACCTTACTGAAGAGCAAAGAAATTCCAGACCTTAATATTTCTTGCTATCTACCTTTTTTTTTTTTTTTTTTTTCCCTTCTTGAAGTGATTTCAGTGCCTAAAGATCTGTGGGACTTTGGAAGTGTATGTATGGTGTAGAAAACACAGGCTCAGTAAATGAATGAATCTTTGCATTTTAGAAGTGCATCTCTGCCTGATAAGATGTAATAGTTCAGAGCTCCTTTAGGAGTGCCTTTAATAATTCTGCTTTAGCTTCCATGCATACCTTGTCATTCACTAGAGTGGGGTCCAAAAGTCTGTTTTGCCATCCAACCACTTACTCAGATAAGTATTTCATTTTCAGGTTAATGACTAAATTTCATTTTTTTTTTCCTTATTCGACTAAGAAATGTTTTAAAATTATATATTCAAGAAAAAAAAATATTTAAAATAAGAGAAAAAAGGATATAGTCAAATAACTTTTTTTGTTTTGAGCCAAAAGGAATAATCATTTATGCACACAATTAAGAATTCTTTGATTTCCCCTGACTGCCTTACAAAGCAAATAAAATGGGGCAAATGCAAGTGAGTCTGTACAAGCAAACTACTTCAAATCAATATTCAGAGAGAAAATCATGTTATATGGTGTATGTGAATTGATGTCAGTTAAAACTAGGAATCTTTACATAATATCAAGTAAAAACACCACATATGGTTTCAGCAATATAGCTTCTATACTGTTAGAAAAAAATTCCAACTTTTTCCTGTCATCTTTTTTTAGGAGAAGTAGGCTGTTGAAATTATATTTGTCAAAGCTTAAATCCTATGTTGGAAGTACAAAATGAAAACATGGATTGCAAGAAATGCATATAGAGACTGATAGTCTGCCTCTCTTGGATACTTTTAACTACACATTTGATTTACTTTTCAAAATTGGAAAGAGCAACATGGAAAAAAACAAAAACAAAAAACCCCAGTGAATCACTTCTTAGCAGGCGGGCAGCATTTGTAGTGGAGATGGGGAGTGGTTTATGTGATGGAACTGCCTAGGTATACACCTGAGATGACACAGAGGCTCTGGGGAGCTTTGAAAGAAAGTTGAATTAGTAAGAAGTAAGGATAAAGGGAGGGTAAAGGCAAATAAAAATAAAAAGACTTTGAATATGTGAGCACAAGGTAAAAGGAATGTAAAAGCCACAAATTCATTGTGTGCTCTATCAGCAATGAACCTTATAGTTCAGAATGAACTCAAGAAGTAATATGAGTAATTCATACTGAGTTTCCTTTTCTGAAACAAGATATCATTGTAAATGTATTTTTGGCAGAGAGAATATGTTGGTAGGATAGAGGTTCTTCTCTATCACTAATTTTGAATGCCAGTTTTCATATAGTTAGGAAACTTAATAAGACATGATTTCTAACTTGTGAGGTTGTTTTTCTTTTCACCCAAAGTAAATAACTTTTGGCTCTCCAAAGAGGGACTGTGGCATATTAAAACTATCCATGAATCCTTGAACACACACCCTCTATCTGTGTGTCTGCTGTATTTGTTGTTGATATATTATCTCACTTTGCTCCTTTACTATGTTAAGGTTGCTGTTAGTATTATATCACCTTCCTTAGATATTTGCTGTGTCTTTTACTGGCAGCTGAGTGGAGATTGTAATCCTGACATTAATTGGCTGAGAATCTGCACATTGTTGGAGAAGGGAAAGAATATATTTCTAGAAAGTCCTTCGATAGAAGAGATTTTGAAAACTCTTTCATGGCTACTGGGTTTGTACACTGAGAGGAAAAAGGGTATTGGAGACATCTGGACATTTCATAGTGTGACTCATTGTTAATAAAAGACCAGATAAAGTGGCTAAGAACATTCCTGGTGGGTACAGCAAAATGGAGGCAGATGTACAGGAATATTGGCAGAATTGGAAGCCTCCTAGATCAAGTATTTGCCACAAGGGAACACATAACAAGCTACTGTCTGTAAGATGTGTTAAATTCTGATGAAAATAGAGATGATGTGGTTATTTATAACCTAATTTCACAAGAGGAAATGGAGATATTTAGGAACGATTACTATGTTAAATACTTTGATTCTCCCATAAGGCTTCTCATTTGTGATGACTTCCTCCAAAGTAGGGATAAATAAAGAAAGAAATTAAAGAATGCCATATTTTCAAAGAGAAAGGAAGTAACCCGAAAGTAGAATCAGATCAGCAGATACACTGCTCTTATTTCATGAGAGGTGGAAGTGGACCTCGTGGACATTGTGATTCTCTGGGAAAGGGCTCAGACTGGCTATATACTGAACACTTATCCAAGTATGTCTTTTGATTTGCATTACTAGGTACTTCACACCTGAAGTCTCAGAAATGAAGCTGCCAAAACCCCCAACTCAAATCTACTGAAAGAGCAATTCATTTATAATGTCAATAACATTTCAGTTGTAGTTGATACTGAAAGAAAGGTGAGATATATTTGGGAGACTAAGAGGGAAACTCCTGAGGTGGCAGCAGGTGCATTAAGAAGAGAGTTAAAAAGAAGGGAAAACCTCAGTTTGGATATTGGAGATAATTAAGTATAGAAGGAAAATAGTGAGTTGTGAATTCAACTACTTAGTTTAGGTTACATATTAGGAGGGGGTTTGAAACTCGATGGTCATTGTGGTCTTTTTCAAACCAGCCCATTCTATGATTCTATGATTCTTCTTTTCTTTGAATGTGATAATATTCATTTTTGTAACTTTTTTCCTTCTGTCTCCTATCCATTCATCCCTAGTTCTGATGCCCACACTGAAAACTGAGGCAGTATATTCATTGAATTCAAGAGTGTACAAATACCTCTGCAAAGATACTGACATTAAGAGATCCAGTTTTATACATTATCTCTGTTTCTAATTCAGTTTTTCCTGCTGTGATTCAGTATTTCCTACAACAAATTCTGCACCATCACTTTGTGCTTTTTGTGTATAGTATGCATTGTTCAATACCCCTCACTTTGTAGTTACTCCGCTTCTAACATGTTCCTGTTAATTATTACTTCTGACCTCACATATTTCAACATTAGTTTTGTTCACTTTACTGCCTAGATACCTGAAATTTCTATACAAACACTACTTAATGTTCTGTTGGTTTTTTTTTTTTTCTCTCTGCTTCATTAGCAATATGTTTTCTGTTTATGAGGGTGGATAGTGATAGGACAAGTGGGAATGGTTTTAAACAGAGACAGGGGAGGTTTAGATTAGATATCAGGAGGAAGTTTTTCACACACAGAGGGTGATGATGCATTGGAACAGGTTGCCCAAGGAGGCTGTGGATACCCCATCCCTGGAGGCATTCAAGGCCAGGCTGGATGTGGCTCTGGGCAGCCTGGTTTGGTGGTTGGCAACCCTGCACATAGCAGGGGGGTTGAAACTTGATAATCTTTGAGGTCCTTTTCAACCCAGGCCATTCTATGATTCTATGGTATGATTCTATGATTCTGGCTTTCAGTAATGACATATGCACCATTTTCTCTGGCAGAGGGAAATAATAGGAATGTGGAAAGACAGTGCTTGGCCAGTCAATTTCTGTTAATATTTTATTGGTGTCAACAATAGCTTCTAGTTTCTCTAGCTCACAGTTATGTTGCAAGTTGAGTTCATCTGATTCCTGCTGATGGAGTCTTCAGAACAGCTGGTTTGATTATCTGTATGATTTCTGTGAAGATATTTAAAGAACTTTTTTTCCTTTAGTCTAAGAAGAATTACGTAGTAGTTTCTGATAGACTTATTTTTAATAATTTATTTTTTAGACTACGTTTTGATTCAGTTCATGTCAAAGTATATTTGTTTGATATGAAGTAATACTTCTCATTTTGGTAATATCTTCTGCTTGAGCAAATCATCTTTCAAATAAATATTAATTAAGCTTTCTAACACTCACTCTGATAGCAAAATGCAATTATTTCAGTTAGCATACAGTTTAAATTGGACACATAGAGGAGAACTGCATCTAAAACTTGGGCCTCTGATTTAACTGTAATAAATTATTTGCTCTGTGGTTTAACTTGGCATAGGTGGATTAATGTTCCTCCAGCCAACATCAGTGTTGATTCTTGGGTTGCCTGATAAGGTGAATTTCATATTACAGGATTTATGAGTAAACAATTCTTGTAAGCATTTTTAAGGTCTGCCTTAAAGATCAGATGTATTCATTATCCATATTGGATGGTTTTGACCTCTTTCCCAGGAAAAAGGACCAGAATCTGGAGGTTTCCTAGGACTCTGTTTGTTACAGATACGAGCCATAAATATATAGAGGAAGAATGAGAACCAGCAATAGCTTATTTTCTTGAACTTATTCTTCATCTCACAGTTATAAATATAATCTAGAAACCAATCTAAAACCAATCAAATGGACAAATAAAATGTTAGATGAAATAATAAAATTTGGAAAACCAGCACATGGAATGTTGTATAGAATATCAAATAAGCTGATCGTCTGTTGCATATAGCGGTTTCCTCTTCCTTATCCCCATAACAAGACTCTGCTTCTATAAACTAGCAGATAAACAAACAAGATCTTAATTCTGAAGCATGAAGCAACCTGAATTGAGTTTCTTCTATTTAAGTCAAAAAATTAAATGGTCATTTGTCTTTAATGCTCACAATCATTTGAGACATTCTTTGTCTAACAATTTTTTATTATCACAGTCAACTGACAAAATAACGTAAAGATGAGAGATCTGTTCTAGCTCAGTGTTGTTGTAATTAAAATGGAGTATATATACTCCAGCATGTTACTTACATCACCAATAAATCTATTTCCAACTGTTTTTAAGAATAAGCTACTCATATTCTAACTTATTTTAACAGGTCAGTTATTTTTTCTCTGCTTAAAATAAGTGTGGGTTTTTTCATTGGTTCAGTATGAAAATAATTTTTGAAAAAGTTATTGCAGAAAATAAAAATCCTTTCAGACTTTTGCTAATACTGGTGCTCTTTCAGTGAAGTGATTTGGCCATAAAGAAAAAAAGTCTCTCTTCTGAGAAGTGTGGTAGGTTTGTTTTGGTTTGGTTTTGTTTGGCTTTTTTGTTGTTTCATTGATTTGTTTCTTTTAATGAATTTTAGATTTTACAATTTTAGAAATAATTCATCCTTAACATCCAGAGAAATACAACAAAAACTTCATTTCCTTTTTTTTTTTTCTGACTTACAAATTTCTGTTCTCTTACATCTTATAATGATGAAAAGCTTTTACTGGCTTACTATTCAACTGAAAGCAAACACTAAAATAATAAATTCCAGACTTTCATGGTTTCTTTTTTTTAATTGAGATTTTGACATGTAAAAATGATGAAATTGATTGATAGTTTCAAAATTTACCTATGATGACACAGGGAAAAATTAACTTTTCTGATAGCAGCATACACTAGGTAAAACATGTTCATCTACTTGAATGATTATGCCAAACAGAAAGAGAAGAGTCAATCAAGATATTTTTTAAAAGGGTTGGATATAAAAAATGTGTGTCTCAGGGTAGAACTGGGAAACTTAGATGAAAGCACCTAGTGAGCTGCACTACCTTTGGATTTATGCAGATGGTGAGTGGGTTTATTTCAGACTGAGGTTTTGCACTCAGATGCCAAAAATTCTCATATATCCTGTTTTTGGCACTTTTTTTTAGGAGATGGCCCTTATGGAAGGTATATAAAATTCCTACTTTGTATCACAAAATGCTTTACTGGACTTTCAACTTTTTCCTCTTTCTACAGAATGCAAACAATTTCACTGATTTATTGGTATATTGCAGTGCTTTCTTGTTGGCAGACAGTGGCTTTCCACCATTTGTTGTCCTAATGTACTTAGATCAAACGTTTTGGAGTGAGGTGCTGCTCAGTGTGAGTAGGAGCATGGTGGTAAGAACCACTGTAAGAACAGGATGGTTCTTACAGTGCATAAGTTTTCAGAATATTGTGAAAAATCACATAAGCAGCTCCACAGTTAAAAAAAAAAGAAAAAGAAAAAGAAAAGAAAAGAAATAAAAAAGCATAAAAATGTTCTGTATCTGTGTACTCTTCTTCTTACTAAAGAATCACTATCTACCTACTTAGGAATTCTTTGTTTAGTTTTGGTCTTCTGCTTTCATCTTTGTAGTTGTTTGGGAAATAACTTTGTTAAAGATTTGTGCACAAAAATAACCATTAGTAAGAAATGTAATAAGAGAGTAAATGTGGAAATATACATGTCTTTTGCACCCCGGTTTAAGTTTCCTGTGTCTCTAGAGAGTCACATCTGACCAGGGAGGTTTATTTGTCTTGCATTTTGTCTCCATACTCCACTGACTTCACGTTTGTAATCAGTGCATATTTAGTGGGCAATCTACTTTGCTGTTAATCAACTGACAAAGAAGGCTACATACTGAGAGTTATTTTGCCCTTCAGAACTGTTGTTTAGATGAAAATGGATTTATCATCATCAGCTTTTTGGTAACACTAAAATGGTAAATTGTAAGTGTACGCTTCATAACTGTGCCTTTAATATCTCTTCAGAATCTTTCTAATTTAATCCAATATTCATCTTTCTCAGCAGTATATTTTTTCTAACACCTATTTACATGTTTCCACCTGGCATTACTGACCAATTCCATTCTAGGAGTAGTAGACACTTAACAAGTTTGTACTTCTGAGTGGCTCATCAGGAAGCCCGCAGCATCAATAATATGACCACATCTCCATAAAGCACAGTATGGCTTCCTTCAGCATTCCATAATTTAGATGCATTTAGATATTGATATATTTGCTCATCTTAAAGTACAAAAATAACAAACATTGTAACATCTTAAGCTGATAGTCTGTGAACCTGAAAATAAAAAGGGAGGCTTTGTTTTACATATGGTGTATTTCTGTTGTTTGGATGATTTTCTAGATAGCCATCTGTAGCAGAGTAAGGATGGCAAGAAAACTGATTTCTCATACTTGTTTGCCAACATTCATGAATATCTGCTTAGTGTGGCATGTTGCCTAATCAGAGGCTGGTTGGACGCACTGTCAAAGGTTTCAAACACTAATGTATTTAGAGCCTGCCTTCAGGCAAGCCTTTTGGCATTAATCTAGAAAATTTCTAAGTACAGGGGACTAAACTTTGTGTAAAAATGAACCTGCTGGAAAGAAAGAAAGGGAATAAAATAAGGCTGCAGATAAAGTGAAGAGGAAGGACTAACGGAACAGTGCAGGAGAGCACAAGGCCAATTCTGACTGCCAGTAAAAGCAGACTGCCTCAGGTCAGTTGAAATCTGGGAAGATTATTTGCACCAGAATATAGAAGTGTGAGTAACTGATAATAACAAACAATAGGGCCAAGGGAGAGATCTAGATAAATCCCCTACATTTAAGACTTGTTACCCAGTAAATTTAGGAAGTTATTAAGATACTTAAGAGGTTTGACCCAAACCCTCCTGAAATCAGGGCAAAGATTCCCTGATATCTCTATCAGACTTCAACTTTCCAAGTAGCTACTACACAGAAAGAATCTATCTGTACTTTCGTTTGTATCTGACCCACAAGGACATGTATCACAAGAGTGGGAGTAAAATCAAAGGGATCTAGCAAAGATCTAATATGGCAGAAGAATGTGTATTAGCTGAAGTATAGTGGAAATAAGCAAATGAACTTTTAATCTCAAAACAAAATTATCTTTTGTGCCTAATTAAGCATACTGATATATACAAAACTGCATGAAGTTTTACTTGCATGATGCTTTCTTCATTGTTTAAATTTCATTTGTCTATTTCAATGAATTATTTCTAGAGTTCTCTATGTGTGGAGGTCTCCTTGGTCTTATCAAGATGATTAATGGAGTAAAAATGGTATGGCACTTGTGCGAGAGAGAATTGAAATAACTGCTATTTCTGTAGTTGTTATTTTTGCAGTATATAACAGTATATAAGTTCTGTTACATAACAGCAAATTAAATTAATGTTATATTAGCACTATTTTGATACTGTGATGGGAAAACCCTGCTGTGCATCCTTTCATTTCAGGTGATTATTTTGTTTTGCTAAATGGAGAATATTTCCATCAAAAATACAAAATGAGGAAAAAGCATATAAAAATACATGTAACAAAATGATCAAATCTGCATTTTGAAGCTCTAAAACCCAGATGCAGAACATACGGTTGTCTGACAGACTTTCTGTTGTGTTTCCTATGTCTTTTTTTTTTTTTTTTAAATTTATCCTAAACAGCTTTTGGAACTTGTAGTAGAAGTCACATATTTTCATTTAAGGAGTCTGATTCCTTGTGACTCTGCTGTGACAATTCCTATATTGCTTTTCCAGCAATTTCATCCCTGACTAGTGCAAGAATCAGAATTAATTTTATACAGTGGATTATTGAAGAGGTGAAGTGGCAGTGAGCCATCCCAACTTTCAGGGATGACTGTTTGTTTCTGAGCATCCCAAACCTTCTATCATGCTCAGGATCTCACAAGAATATCAACAACAACAACAAAAAATCCAATAAGAAAATAAGTTACATTTTTTCCTCTTTGGTAGCTTTGAAGCACAACCTTTGACACCTTTTGTTAACTTCTTACATCACTGAAGAAATTAAAAATTGCTGTCTGCCAATATTTCATCATTTACTCCTTTTGATCAGCCATCAAGTGTGGATGATCATCCCTGACCTTCAGCATCCCTTCCCTTCATCTCTGTTCTCATACTTAAGAACATTCCTGTTCTTAGCCTGTCCTAACACTTAAAAATATACCTCGCTTGTAGTAAACAATGATGAAAAATCACTAAAGCAATCCTTTTGTTCACTGTGGTGACATTTCCTCTAATTAAATTTTCATCTCCGAAGGTATTTGGGCCTCTCTGGTCCATCTGGGATATGTTTGCCCTCAGCATTGCCTCAGGCCAAATGTATTTTTGTTGATATGCTGCACAGCATGCTGTCCTCAGTGGCTGTGGGTATTCCCCACTGGTGGTTTATTTAGAAGATTATTTCACCAGTTTCAAAGTACTTTTTTTTAAACTCTTCTTTTTTTCCCCCTTCTTTTGAAAGAGAGAGGGAGCTGAGTGCCCCCACAGTGCCCTCTCTTCTATGAATCAATGTGATTTTATGTTCTTTTCAAGGAAGTTTTTGAACAGGCTATTTGTAGATCCATGATGGGATGGAGGGGACTGCACTTCTACACAGGTCAAGAGCCCCTCAAAGGACTTTGTCTTTAGAATATTTTTCTGTGGGTTGAGCATCAACCTCAATTAAACTCATCTGGGGAAACTGATTTGGTAAGAGATTTTGATTTGTGGTACAAAGAGCAATAAAATGTTAGATGTAGCAAAAGTATTTGGTAGCCTTATGTTATTACTTTGCAGCAATATGTGCCTGGCAGTTAAAAAACAAAACAAAACAAAACAAACTGTTTTCATCTATTTTTACTTTTCCCACACCATCTCACTCAATGTGTCTTTGCACCAAATTGCAGAAGGTCAATTTTGCACACATGCATAAAGTACTGCAGTGCAAGATATGGTTTACTGACTTAAAAAGAGAAAGGCATGAATCACTGCAAAGTGTAATGAAAGAATTTCTCATTTTGCACTTTTGCATAATAAAGGCCATTGGGAGAACTGTCTCCATATTGGCTATGCATCATAGATGCTCTTCTAATTCTTTCAAGATAATAGAGTCTTATCTCACAGAAAAGTCTACGTGAGATTTATAGGATAGTTTTTGATTTTCCCATTCTGCAGCTCTGATATAATTTTAAAATATCATATTTCAATAAAAGCTCACGTTACATTTTCGATTTCTTATTATTCAGTAATTAACATTCTGAAACAATTTTATCATACTGAGAGACCTGGGCAAAGGTGGCAGCCATCATTACCAGAAACAATCACTTCGCAAATTACTTCCCAAACTTCTTAAAAACTACACGTTCTCTTTTTTCTTTTTCCCCCTTAACTCTTCCACACACATAAATGCAAAGGGAGCTTGCTACAAGAAAAGAAAGGACATGGAGAAAAATAGGAACAAGGCATCTGTGGATTAATGGCATTTTTGTGGTTTCAATTCACTAATTCTGAATAAAATTACTCTGTTTAGAAAACAGTTCTACTGTATTTTGAAGTTGTACAGTTTGAATTTTCCTTGCTTTGTAAGTTGAAACTGTGAAAAAATAGGAATTTAGTTTCTTTACTGGGTTAACACAATGTTGTAAAGTAGTAATGGCCATAATAGTGTCATTTATGAGACCATGAATGGGCCTTTTTACTTGCATGTGTCTTACTGTTGCATACCCCAGTAAAGTGTCCTGTCATTTCCACTTTTGCAATTGGAATGAAAGATTGGAATGTAGAAGTGACTAATTGTAACAATGACAGTTTCACGTTGATTGTGCACAGGTGGAAATGAAACAAAGAAAGAAGAAACAACAGTAGTAGGGAGCAGTATCCATATTGTCCATGTTTAAGGTTTTGGTCTATCCTCATGTGGTACAAAGTTCTTTCCTAAGTCACACTTGTAGAAAAGCAGCTTTCCTCTTAGGTTACAAACTCTGCTACTTTGGATCGACCTAAACATGAAATGAAAGCCTGGCAATGACAGGCAAACCCTTTGACTGAGCACACCTGCACCAAAAAAGTGTGAAAAGCTAGGAATATTTGTTCTAGGAGAGAAGCAACTTATTCCTGAGGGAACTCCTTGGAGTTATTGCAGTCATTGCATTGGACAAGTTTTGTTAAGAGCTGAAATACTGTTTAGGTGAGTTCTGAGAGGTTGTATAAGAAATTGTATGTCATAACTGCTATCCTTTAGGCTTTTCTAAAGCTTTGCATCAATCTGTATTTACACTTTTTTCTCTATAAAGTGCTTAGTTGTGAAAAAAGGCAGTAACATTATGTTATAGAATATGTACGAATACTTATTTCATCCTGCAGATTTTTCCTTTTAACAGTTCTGTGTGGCTCAAGGTACTCAGACTAAACAAGAGAAAGGCATGCTCTATTACTGCATTTGTTCATTTTCTTTTCAAAACTGTATCAAATATATTATTTCATTCCATACTTGGAAACCACTGTTATACCCACTCTGCAAAGACATAAATAGCATATGAAAGACAGACCTGCAGAGAAACAGAGAGAAATGGCTCCCAGGACTTCCATTTTGCAAGTGAAAAAGACAGAAACTTTTCTTCAGCAAATGTGGAAATGTACAAAGTGCTTTAGATAGAAGAATTGGAGCAACACGAAACCAAATTGCATATGAACTTATTTGAACTTTAAAGAATAGCAGTAATATCTCTCACAAGTAAGAACTGCCAGTGTTCTTAGGCTTATTATTTTATCTGTAACATTCAACCTACCTTTTAGGTATTGAGGTGTCAGTCCATACTGACAGCAGAAGACCTCCAGTTCCCTAACCAGAGTCTATATCTCTTTGCTTACAAAATGATCAAACGTACATGTATTAGAAGACCTTATGAAATTTCTTAATGCCTTTCTGGCAGTAATTTCTTATGTAATCTTGTCTTGAGGTAAAATGTTTGTTCAGATTAAAAAAAAAATATATTAGCAGAGGAAAAGAGAACTGCATAAAAGGTAAGACTTACTTTATAACAATTAAAAATAAAATGTTTCAGGCACATTCTCTCCTTCTTACAAAGGACCTAATAGTTCTAATAAGGAATGTGATTTGATTTTTTCAGGAAAGATGTGAGGAACCTAAGGAATCTACATAAGAGGATGCCTCCTCATTCTGGAAACCTGTCAAAAAATAATAAGACAAAGGCTGTTCTTACTGGCTCAACATGGTCCAGGTAGGAGTGCACCTGGCACTAGATGCAGACAGCAGCTGTTTCACCAGCATCCGTAATCTGTACTGGTGGCTTCCTGGCTGTACCTGTGTGCCCTGAATGCAAAAAGCATCTGTTTCACATTTATTCATTTACTCAGATGGCATTATCTACACTACTCGCTACCTTTGGACACAAGACTCTCATTTATAATTCATAGTACACAGATGCTTACAGGGAGTAGAAGCTTTGGCTACATTACCTGTCACTCTTAGTATATTTTGTATTCATGGTGGGTAAATATACAAGTATAAAGCTGCCATATTGTGTATGACTATCTATAATGCATTAGCAAACAGTTGTTTGATCATTTATACTGTCATTCTTTGTGGTTGAAATGATGTTAGAATGAAAAATGAAACAAACTGTGGGTTCACCCTCTGCTTCTCTTTTCTTCTGTCACAATCTCTTTTTCTGTGTTGTTGGTCCTTTAAATTTTATTTTTTTTTTTAATTTTTTTTTTTTTGAAAATGAAGGTGATTTTGTCTCCTATTGTTCTTCTCTTTGTATGATTATCATTCAGTACTCGGTCAGCTATTCAGTAAGTTCACCAGTGCAGCTGGCTTCAGGAGAAGATGCTTCCTATTCTTTGCTTTCATAGGCTCATAAATCCAGCCTGCTGAGAATATTAAAAGGAGAAAAATACTCAGGCAGGAATAAAGCATATCAAAAAGAGAAAGTGAATGTAACTGGGGAAACATTTACTCAAGATTACGTATTAAGCAATTTGCTCTTTAGTACTGAAGGAGTATAGAGAGAGAATATATAAACTGTACTTTCCAGAGCCCACTGCATCCATCAAATGCTGTTAAAACCGGCCATTTTTGAACAAGGAGAACATTCTGTATACCTTGTATTGTTTTTAAAAGCTATTTTTAGTGCAGTAAATATTAAAGTATGTCATTGTCCCTTGCATGAGCTCTCACTCATTTTTTAGGAGGGCAACTTTGCCAGAGATGCTTGACTTAAGAAGCCATTAAAATGAAAATGTACTTGCAGGAATAGTGCTTGAAGACATGGGCATCGAGCATGCTTGGCAGCCTGGAAAGCCTGCAGAGCTCGCCTAACAGGAATGCCATCACATTAAAGAATTAGCATAGCCCCAGGCAACAGTCTTTTTTTTGCAGTAGATGTGAGTGACATTTTGTATCTGAGGCACACTTTTTAATATTCCTTATCCACATGTAAGTTTTTTATGAGTACATAAAAAAGCAAAAGGTTGGTTTGTTCCTGTTGACATTTGTTCTTATTCCTTTCTCTCACTGGGCACTACAACTCAGATAAAGCTCTGATGTTCATCTCTTCTTCCACAACTTTCTCAATCCTTCCAAATGTTAATGCTGCTTCCTCTTCAAGCTCAACTTTTCTGCTCGGCAGAACCTGTTCTGTCATTTTGTCTAATCTCTACCAGATGCCATAAATTCAGCAATACTGCCACAAAAATCCTGCTAGTCTCTTACCTACTTAGCACTGCTTCCAATTTTACTGCTTAAAAGTACAAAAAAAAAAAAAAAAAAAAAAGAGGTGTGTTACAGAAAGAATCTGAATGCCAGTGTTTGAAAGCCCCAATGAACCTCTCTTTTCACTGACCCCAATCTATGAGAATTGAAGTCAGGGAAAATTGGAGAAATAATCACTCAACAGCCTCATCAATCAAAGCAGCACTTTAGACTACTAATTATTCCCTGGTGGGGATACCTGAGAATTGAGAATTACAAATATTTGGCTCTTCTGACCACTCAGCAAGTAAGCTCGGGTTATTGATTTGACTACATGAAAATAATCCACCTAACTCTCAGATTCTTCCTCTTGGGAAATTATCTTGCATAAAGTTCTCTGACAAAGAACATATAACCAAAAAATATAGCTGCTGACAGCTAAGCTTCATAATATCCTAGTAGACTCCATTTTGTCCAATTTCTTTGTGTATCTGCAACACGGAAAAAAAAGTACCTGTCCTTTCCTCCATTTTTGTTGAAGCTACTAGCAGTAGCTTCCATCTTTGCTAGATAGGCTGCACAGAGCCTGAGAGTGCACAGAGGGGAGGCTGATCAGGAAGATGTTCTGGTTCTGGTTCCTTATATACATATGGTAGAGTCTGCTCTATCCATTGAGCTGGAGCAAGTTGTTCATTCCACCTTTTTAAATCAAAATTGGTGGATTAATCTGAATGCGCTGATGGTGCTTATATGAGACAACAACATAGTCATGACCTCGTTTTGGTGTCTTGTTTCTCAATGGAAATCAGGAACAAGTAGTGCCTAAACCTTCTAGTGCCTGGGGACAGATACTGTACGTGGTTTGCAGAGATGCACTAGAAAAACAGTGTATCCTGTTTTCATGCAAGAGCTTCCTACATTTTGTCCCTAACACACTCCAGATATAGATCCCAGTTCCAGAGACTGTGAAGAACTATGAACAGAGAATGAGTGAATTAGGTCAGAGAGATGCTAAACCAGTTTGAGACCTCAAAATTTTGATTTTTAGTCTAGTTAATAGTCTCGTTTTTTCCTAGGTAGTCATCATGTGGAGGTCAAAGAGTCTCTGTTCGGCTTTCAGTCCACAATTCAAAATTTTATTTAATTGCTTTATTTAATTTATTTATCCTTTGGCATATATTTTCATTCTTTAATATAACTATGTCTACATTTTCACGTGTCATATCCTAGATATCTGAAACATTACCAACTGACTTTAAAGAGTTTGTTATTAACATTAATTTTTCTTTTGAAGTGCATGGGAGAGTCTTACCACTACTCCCTAAAAATATCTGTTCAGGAGGTATTTTCCTCGCTGATAGCAATGGATACTTGCTGAACACTCAGAATCCAGCAGCATAACTTTCATGGCACAAAGCCTAAGAATCCTCATACATCACTGCAGTCTTCTGTTTAAATCCATAAACATTCTGTAAAGACAGTTAAAACGGATTTTCACACTTTCATAAAAAATACACTGCACAATTTTGATTTTTTTTTTTAAGAAAGCCCTCATTGCCTCACTGTTCTAAGGCCACTTTGGTACAAGGATTTGTTATCTTGGCTGACAACTGCACTGAAGCCTATAGTAAGAATCTCCTTCTTTCGCTCTAACAAGCAAATTCCCTGTTTTCTGAGAATCCTCTCTAGGAAGGCAGTGCTGAATGTGTATCAGACTTGAAAAGAAAGCCTATCTACACTGCCATTTTCGCTTTTCATTTTTCTAATTTGCAACTCAGCTCACGTCCAGCTCGAAGAAGCAATTCTGCGTTGAAAATGCTGCAGCTGGTTTCCTCCAGTGCTCCCCCTATTCATAGCTAGGGAGGCAGTGGTGGGCTTACGCAAGATTGGCTTAAATGGGAAATCAATACTGGTTCCTTGGTTCCTACAAAAGAGCTGAACTGGGCTGGATTGGCTCCAAGGAGAAAAAAGGAGTGGAGTGGAAAAAACTGGCTGCCAGTGGGATAGGTACTCTGCTGCATATGAGACTGTTTGGGTCTCTGCCACTGAACCCATCACAAGATGTCTGCGATAACCTGACTTACCTCCTACCATCTGTTTTTGAGTAGATGATAAATATTGGAAAAATAAAAGTTGGAAGCTTTTTTTTTTTTTTCCCTAGGCATATATTAGCTTATAAATACGTAAATGTTTCTGTTCAGCATCAGTAGGAATTTGTACCTCATACTGTACTAACCAGTTACAAAAGGGATTGGAAACTTGTTCTGCAGATGAAAAGTGGAATCACTGGGGTGATTCCTTGTTCTACAGTTAAGGAGAAATGTGTGATCTAATTAGCAATTTCATCAGACTTTGCTCAATGATTGGAACTCAGTTTCACAGGGTCTCACTTGAGAAGACTTTCTATTTAATCTCTTGTATTTAAATATTCTGTGGAATGAATCTGAGTGAAATTCACATTTCTGAAATCTATGCCAGTTTGCCATTTTATTTACATAAAGTTAGAGGGGAAAAAAATTTCTGAACACCGGAGGAATTGTTATAACCTGCTAGATGATCAGTCCATTAATTTTGTTAACTCTAACCAAATATATAACATAATATATAATATATGTTATGATCTGCTTTTAGACTTTTTTTTTTTTTTTTTTTTTTTTTTTTTTTTTTTGTCGTTATGTAGCAACACACCAAATACAGAAGGAAATTTTCACTGAAAATTCTTCCTACACTGAGTTCAGATATGCTTTCTGCTATTCTCCAAGTAGTCTCAAAGCTTGGGAGGCCTTGGGGAGGGGGGGGGGCGGGCAGACAAGGTGATTACAGGGAGGAAACTCTGGGATGACAGTGGAAGAAATCTTTGGATCTCAGGTACATTTACGTGTGTAATTGGAAGGCACCCCTTGGAAATAGAATGAGAAAGAAACCATGAAGGTAGCTGAGGAGAAAAGCTATTTCATATTAAGATTGTTGACATTTAAAATACTTGATTAAAACACCGGTATTTCTATTGTATAGACAGAAGGTATCTAGCTTGCTAAGGTCTAGAGTTAAAATTATTGTGAAACACTTGTGAAATACTGCTGACTGCCTTGTTTCTTTACTGAAGATCCCACTGCTCTAATACTGGAAAGATAGTTATTCATGCTATCCATTCTTATACAGCTTTTGCAGTTTTAATAGCTCTCACTGCTAAGAGATCTTAAGGCTTTGTCTGATGTGATAAAGATCTGCTTACAATACTAACAGAGCCATCAGCAGTGGAGTCCTGAGCCAAATGGCTATATGCTTCATTTGCACAATTTGCTTTATTAGAGTCATTGTGATTACTGGTATGATCAAGGTGAATAACAATTATCTTTTTATGTACTATCAGCAATATAATTATTAATGTCTTTACAGTTTTTTTTTTGTGTATGGGAATGCCCACAGGAACTATGGAAGGAGATGAGAAATGTTGATACCCAGAAAAAGGTTAAGGACTGAATAAGGGGAAAGGGAAGGGGCAAAGGCAAAGGAAGGGAAAGGCTTTATGTCTTAGAAAGCCATGTTTTGCCATCTCAGATGCAAAGAGAAAAAAGAAGAGCAATATATGAGATCTGAATTTCTGTATCTGTCAACATACCTGATAATTATTTGGTAATGCTACTCAAAAATCTAAGCACCCTTAAGTTCATGTTTACCTTTTCCAGCACTATTTTTACAATACAATCCCTACTTTTTCCCTCCTAAAAAGTTAAACCAAAAAAGGATGATACCGACTGTTATTTTTCATTACCAAGCAACTTACTTAAGAAAAGTTTCAGGCCATGTTTCCAATTCATTTTTAAATTTCATTGATCAGGAAAGAGGACACCACATGAAAAGAGTATTAACATTATCTAAGCTTTGACATTCTGCACTGTATGACTGGAGAAGTTCACAGGAGCACTGCACCACTGAGAAGAATTATTTTTTTTAAATCAAAAGCTCAAATAGATATAGTATTCCAAAATGAAGGAGGCTGATTTCTAGACATGAGGAAGTTCTTAAGAACAACTATCATGCATAGGTAAATATAGATGTCACTGTGTTTAATTACTCATATCCACATCTGCACATGCTGGATTTGCAACACTGATTCTGTATTCACTAGATGTATGATATATCTGTGTTGATACCCACAAATCCTTAAATGCAAGAGTTTGTTGAATAGTTCCATGGCTTATTTAGTTTAGCATGTCAAAAAGCATCAGTGAATTCTTTTGTGTAGGATAAATAACACAGAATATCTTCAGTCATGTGTAATGAATACTGCCATTCTCAAATAAGCAAGTGGTTTCAGATCCATACAAAGCCTTATTTTCCTTAATAATCATCACTATTAGGCATCCCTGCCATTCTGTGATCATTGCAACAGGTCTAGTGATTAATTTTCTGTGCAGACTTATTTCTCAGTGACTACTAATAAAATTCTACTTTGTAGTCTTATGCACTGCAGTCATAGTGCTTGTATCAAACAGTAATAGACCATTTATGTGGTCATCCCTCTGAAATAAAGTTTTTATTGTGTTTGAAAGTTAATCAGCAATCACGGGAAATTTTTCTCTCCCCTTTAACATACAGGTATCTAAGCAGAAGGAAAAACCTATTTTGTGCCACCCTGATGTAGATGTGCTTACAACACTGTTGGTCCACTGTTCAACAGCCAAACATTTCTCTCTTTAAGAGAGAAATTACTCTTACTTTTCAACAGTAAACAGTGATGCCACATGTTTTGTTTTTTTTTTTTTTTGTCCTGTTTCCTGGTTTTGCTTATTGCTCTAAATCAGTAGACATCATTGTTTTGATCCAGTTTAGCTGTTATTGCATTTCTTTATGTATTAATGGTTCAAAGAGATGCCTGAAGGAGTACTGTCATGTGAAATCTCAGCCCTTCATGTGGTCCTGTTTCTAATAAGAGAATCTTTAAAATTTCCTCAAGTATATGTTTACTGGAGTTCCTAGTTTAATTATGTGTTTATCCATTTGGCATGTTCTGTGTGTTTTATTTTTTGTTTGTTTTTACTAAAATAATTATTTCTAGAGGTGCTGTAGATTTGGCTTGTTTTGCACTTATATACTAGCTGGCTTCCTGATGCTTTCTCCTGAGGGCAGTTTACTCCCACGTTCTCCCTTCTGGCTCCATGCAGATTGCTAGGATCTTTGACTCAATCAAATTCACTTCATTTTAGAAATACTTGATTTGTGAAAAATAAGGTCTTATCATGGTGTTCAGGTTCTAGATTGCTCTCAGATTTTAATAATGTTACCCATAAGCATTCATTTATGTTTACAAGTTATTAATAGAGAACTGTTTCTATTTGTGAAATCCTGAGAATTTTTCAGACCGAAGAGATAATGGTTGATATGCAAGTGGACGTAGAAAGCTCATGTAACAGAGCTTTCTATCTGAAAACTGCTTATTTTCCACTGACATGCCTGCTCCAGAGCCATGGCTGCTTGCTTGAAGGAGTGACATACAAGTTACTCATTTCCTAGCTTTGTTTACCTCCTTTACATATGCCAAAAAGGATACAAATATTTGCTGTGTCAGAAACTTCCTAAGCTTTAAAGTTTCCTTTCTTCCTTCCTTTCTACTTCTCGCCTTCCTTCCATGCCTGCCTGACTCTTTCATTCTCCCTTTCTTCTCTTTTTGTGAACACAAAGCTTGTAGTATCAGTAAGCAGTGGAAATTACCTTAATTCTGGGAAGCCAAGGCTTCCATGGCTTCTGGCTGCCATGGGCAGCCAGCCAGGCTTCCTCAGACTTTTCCCTTACAAAAAAGTTGAAGGAGATTTATATGTAAGAAAAAGTTAAGCAAAATGAAACATCAGTTACAAAAATGTGTAATTATTCATTTCCATTTGAACAGATACACCTAGAAATACAGATGTTTATTTGCATTTTGGGAAGCGCAGGCAAGTGTTGTCCTTAAATAGAAATAGAGACATGATTTGAAATGTCATTAGCACAAAATTTACATTTTGGGGTGCAGATCAGGAACCACTGTGCTCAGTTAAATTGATTTCTAAACGATATACATGCTGAAATCTCTAGTATTTCAGTAATTGAAAAACAAAGAGGGAGATAAACACTGAGGAAATCAGTAAGTTTGAATATAAATCAACATTTTGAAAAGACCACAAACTATATTTTTTATTTTAGACATCAGAATACTTTCAAACATGAAAGAGAATAAGAAAAAGCAAAGAAAAAACTCACAATCTAAGTAAAACATATTGATACAATAAAGGTAGAGAGAGAAACAAAGACAGGAAAACTGACACAGAATGATAAGGACCTTGTGAAATTTCATACCATGCTTATTACTTATAGATTGTGTTTGCTACTTTCATATATTACAATGAGAACAGCCATAGATAAAGAAATAGCTTGTAATCAGAGCACAAATGATTGTCATCTACTTTTAGGACAAGAAAAATAACTGAAATGATAGAGGAGAAATTTCATATAATATTAAAAGCTGAACTGTTGCTACTGACTTAATATAGTATAAAATGAAAGACTGCGATCTGACCTGTGCACCTGTGACTGGTAACTTCTGAAGGTAGTGTTAATTACTAATTTTCATTAAAGATAGATGAACTTGAGTGGGAACTTGAGGGAACATGGACTCAAACTGTTCCCTCTGGATGTGGTCCTAAGTAATACAGGTCTCCTAGTGAGCTTGCAGCAGAACAAAAGGGCTTTCAAATTCTGATGTTACAGAATTTACTAATCACTGATCTGAACTTAATGGGAGAAGGCCATAATGTATGTGTCCAAGTGTGAAAGAGTGTGATTTTTGTAGGAAGATTTCACTTTTTCTGTTCAGCAAAGTGTTTTTTTTATTAGTTCTATGCAGAACTGTTTAATAAAAGTTTTTGCTGCCACAACTGGATTATCCTGGAAGGCACTGTTTACTTATTTGTAAAAATAACTTCTGTCAGATTGGAAAATTCAAACTGTGGGTATGAAATAGC
Organism: Phasianus colchicus; assembly: GCF_987193195.1. Taxonomy (NCBI): domain Eukaryota; kingdom Metazoa; phylum Chordata; class Aves; order Galliformes; family Phasianidae; genus Phasianus; species Phasianus colchicus. The sequence continues at coordinate 13,582,535 of NC_143439.1, read as the reverse complement.
TGCTGTATATCCTTCAATTTCTGTCTTACTGCCATTAGTTGTGATACTGTTTATAACAGCTGCTGTTTACGACTTGCAATGCTTTGTAATTCTTTGCTATTAGATTTGTTGGGAAGTGTGAGTTCTGAAAATGCTTGCTTTGAGTTTCCATGGTTTGTATCACTAGGTACTGTGAAAATTGAAAAATACAGTATCTGTTGTGAGGGACTGGGGAAGGGAATGAAATAGACTTTATTCTTTACTGAGAATGAATAACACCTCTAGAGATCAACATACTACACATATTAGTAATTACTAATAGATCTGAGTGGTTTTCAATGATTTTATTTGTGCCATTTTCACTTTTTTAAGTTTTAAGTTGTAGGGAGTTGCGTTGTAACTATGGAAAAATCAGCATAGTAGACTGCAACTTGCTTTCTCTCTATGAAAAGTTTCTCATTTTGCTTTTTAAATTTATAAATCTAACTCTTGACTTTATCAGATCAAGATCTAAGAAACAGATGTGCATACCCATTCATGCTCACTTCAGCATATAACATCTCACCTGTAATCCTCAATCAATACTTTAACTTGCTAGCTCTTACTTTTTGCCAGTCTGTGGATCTTTCCCTCAGAGGGACTGATTACCAATTAGGGAACAAGAAACATATGCTCCAAATCACAGTTCAGTTTACTGAAAATGTTTGAACGCTGACAGCAAATACTAGTGTATCTACAACTGTGTGCACAAGCCTTTTCAAATCTCTCTGGACATTAATTACCAGGTCTTCGATCTACTCTAGAGCTAACCAGACATTGAATTATCTGTGGAGTTTGAACCATCTGTGAACCGTATCACTGAGAGTTCTGAAACTTTCAAATTAAGTATGAAACTTTATGAAATGTAAAAATGCACTCTTTTATGAATGGGGTGATGTATTATATGATTGGCTATAAAGTCAAAAAGCAAAATTTAATTTCAGTCCCTTACAGAGCGCTCTGCAGCCACAGTGGGAAGTCAGCTTTAGGTCTGACATGTCACTGAATGCATTACACCTTTCCACTTAGTTTTTTAAGTGAGCAAAGAAAGAAAAAAGGGCAACGTTTCCCTTCAACGTGGTCACTTGTTTATGTCCAAATTACTACATTAAGTATAGGAGATATGCTAAAAAAAAAAGCTAAAAAGCTTGGAATCAGTGGCTGTAATATTAAAGTTTGTATGATTTAGGAGGGCTATGTAGAGGATCTATCTAATAAAAATAAAATGAAAATGTTATTTCCATTAAAATAATGAAAAAATGTATGTCTAAATAGAAAGAAAAGTAAAACACAATTATCACTGGAGGCAGTAGGAATCTTACATCTGCCCTTTGCTCTGAACCAGCTATGACCATCCTGGTTAATCCTTTTGCAATACAAAGGCAACAGGATAGTGATGAGTAAGTGATGTTTGGGTGAGAAGTTTCCTTCAGAAAGACACTAATGTCTCACAGTAAAGTACTGTGATATGGAGTTACCACAGTTCTAGTCACGTTTTCCTAATGATAAATTACACTCAGTGATAAAGTACTGTATTTCTGACATTTCTGTAATTCCATGTCTGGAAGTTCCAGTTGTTTAAGCTTATTTTGTATGTCTCTACAGAAGAAATAGTCCATCTAAAGATATCCATTCTTCTTACCAACATTATGTTGATAGACTCATGTTCTTAGAATCTCTTTTAACACTTAAGTCTATCTTATGGACGCAAGTAACATTTAAGAAAAATTTCCTCAGCTTTTTTGAATTTGACAAAAGTTTTTATGCCATATGGCATGTGTGATAAACTGTCCGAATGTTGATTGCATTCCCCTGCTAATGAGAAATTAAAAACCTAATCTAAAACAGGACCTGTGATGATCTCTTTGAAGTATTTCCAAAGTGGACATTCCACTGTCTGTCTCATCAGTACAGTCTGACAGAAGACAGCTGGCCTCAGAGAGACAAGAAAATAAAGAATATATTTGTGTTCTGTACTATTTCAGATAAAAATTTATCACTGAGATACAGAAGATAATCAGCCAGGGAATCCAAATTATGGTGCTTATATGACTAGGAATTAGTTCCATTAAATCACTGCTACAATGAAATATTGATCATTTTATTGTTCCACTATTACAACCTATACCACAGACTGGGATCACTGCATTTGGCTTTGACATCAACATCCTGTCTTTGTGGACAAAGATTCTTCTTTAGAAGAAGAATCAAGCAGCAATAAAGTTCAGTAAATGCATATAATAAAAAAAATACTATTTGAGTGTTGTTTTTACTCAAAGCAACATTCAAGTAACTTACCCAGTACCAGTCAAGATTTTTTTTCTGATAATAACATATTTAATATGACTAAGTGTAATTAAGTACTAAACATAATGAAATACACAGAAAATAAGTATTTTAAACATATCATCGTAATACATATTTTTAAAGTCTTTGCCAAAGGGTTTTTTTTTTAATGTAGTAGGGGTTTCACTTAATTAGTATCACATTCATTCCTTTGCACAAAAATGAGCTGCCACTGAGCTCCAAGATCTCATTAGACTGAATACCCAACACTGAAATTCTAGAAAACAAAACCCTTAAAAGGCTTCCATATTCTAAGCCCTAAGCCAGTGGACTTTTTGAGGATGCTTTTAGCAAAGATAATGTGCACAGAATGAAGGCTTCAAATGCAAAACTCTGTTTTTTGCTAGCTGCTTCAGAATTGTTTGATGAACATCTTAAAATCAAAACACAGAGTGACTAGCCATGCTTGAAAATACGGATTAGAGAGCAAACAGATTAGATTAAATTTTTAAAGCCACATAGAATAAAAGTTCCTGTTGTTTAAGATGTCAGTGGAAATTGATCATCCAAATGCTTTGATTTCTAAAAATCATTCATTATTATCAATATGGTATTAAAAACTGTTCAGTCTCCTCCTACAGGAAGAACTCTTTCTTCAATAGCATTTTTTTTTTGTTTGCTAATGGCATGGTTGGGAAATAAATTCAGATAAAATGAACTTAAAGATTTCTTTGAGACAGTTTTACTGTATCCAGGATATTTCCATAAACTCTAATAGATTTAATATTTACCTAAAATATAAGTTAGCTTTACTTAATCAAATTATATATAGCAGGTGAAAAAGTTAGATATGGATCTTAGAGTAAGGCTCAAAAGCATGACTACATTAAGCAAACCACATTTTTTCATTTTCAGCTTTTTCTTAACCATCAGTTTCACTACATATTGGCAACTCCTATGGATGCTTCTCAGTAGGAATAGAACTTGTCTCACACACATGATACACCTTCTTTTTAAAATAATGCTCTGAATTTTAGATAAAAGCTTTGCATTATAAATGTACAAAGCATTCTGCTAGGGAGTGTAATAAATCTGCTTTCAAATTTCACTCTGATGTATAATGTATAACAAAAGAAGAATAGAACCATTTTAAAAGAAATAGGGACTTGGTTTCTATCTTTAAAATCCCCTTTAACTCTTAGAAATGTGGATGACCAGTTTCCAATCACAACTAGAAAAAGAGGTAAACACTACATTTAACTTTCTAACTTTGATTTGAATGGGAGTCTTTAAATGACAAAGATTGGCTTCACTTGAAAAAAGAGAAAAAATGCTTTATATGACTACAGTCACTGCATTTATTTCATGGTGGAGTCATCTCTTTATGTAACAGTTCATTCATTGCCACTGCTTTCAAAATGTCACACTTTCAAAATATAAGAAAACAAAAAAATCTGAAGTGATCCTGTGATGGCTTTCAGACAATATACTTTGAGATATCTTTTTATCTTTTTTTTTTTTTTTTTTTTTTACTGTACATGTAGGGTTTTTGTTTTTCTAGGTATTTGCAAGCAGGTTCATTTTTCTTGTTAGAAAAGCTATGTATTTTTTTTTTTTTTTAATAGACTATAACTTTCCCATTTAATGTTGGAAATTTGCTCTTTATGTTAAATTATATCCTTCTACAAACAGGAGTTCCTGAAAATATTGTGTTAAAAGAAAGAGGGTGGGTTTTGTTTTTGTAATATACTATAATTTTGCTTCCAGCAGCAGAATAAGGTTTTCAAAGGGAGTTTGAATGGGAACTAAGGGAATGAGGCAATCAAAGCTATTTAATTTCTGAGAAGATGGAAATCATCTGTATCAGAATATTATGTGTTATTATCTACACTTTTCTTATAAAGAAATTCCTAAGCTATAAAATGCCACAGCTATTGTTCTTCATTTTATGAAGCAATTATTGATAAAAACATACTTCTGTCAAACACACAGTCCTTTGGAAGTTGGACATGTATTCAGTATACAGTTCTTATTTCCAGAGTTAGTCTCATTTTCTCTGATTGAGGCATTTACATTAGTAGAGAATAACAGATAATAAAATCTGTAGAAGTGCGATCTTAATGAAATAAATTCCTGACTATGTTTAATTGTGTCACTGCTTTGTTTTCCATTTTCACTGTTAATATAATTAGTCACATGGATTTCCCCTTAACATTCGCAGAGAAGAAAAATGAAAAATTTGCTATTCTAATGTAATATACAGTTCATTGTATGCAGTAAAATATGCATGTCTTCTTCTTCAAACAGTGGTTTTTGAATGATTCATGAAAAAAGTAATCTACATCAATAAAAAAACAGCCTTGTGAAATTCATAGGAAAACACGTTTCATAAAGTGCAGAGTGGCCATGACATTTTTTTCTCTCTGTTACCATTTTAATTCTTTCATTTAGTTCTCCCCTTTTCCCAGAGTTTCTGTGAGTGTATATACTAACCACGTGGGAACAAATTTCATGGCTTTAGTTTTATATTTTCTATCTTCATATGCATGCAAGTTTTATGTCTGTTATAATCCATAAGAATGTTTTTTTGTAAAAATTGCAACCCCAGCAACATTCATCATAGGGGGAACAGGAGTAATAGGATGACTTCTATTTATGAAAATGTGCTGGATTTCTTCAAATATTAGTTTTACAACAGAGGATAAACTAGGGGAAATAAGGTCAAAAGCACAGGTGTCCAACCTTCTGGCTTGCCTGGGCCACATTTAGTGAATAGGAATTGTATTGGGCTGCGCATAAAATATATGATATAGTTAGTATATCTAAGTAACAAAATTTCCTTTAAAATATTTTTTTAATTAAAACATTAAAAAAAAAAAAAAAAGAGAGAGAGAGAGTAACAAGAACATAAGATTAGTGGGATATTTGACCCCTTTTTTGTGAAATTAATGCATCAGTATTTTCCTGATAGATGTTTGCAATTCTTCTTTAGAGATTTTGGCTGAAATTTTACTCTTCCTGTTCTGTACTTCATCCCTGAAACTAGTTGTTCACAAATGTACGTACTGCCAAAAAGTGGGCCACTTTTGGTAAGCAGAACTGGTGCTGCGGGATGAACCGATGGCGGGATGATATGATGGCATCAATAAATCATGATTGGCATTGAAGAGACATTTAGTGCACAGGCTCTAAATTTGCTGGGGGATTTCAGCCACCCAGCTGTCTGCTGGGAAAACAACATGGCAAGCTGCAAACAATCTAGGAGACTCCATTGATGACAACTTTCTGGTTAGATACTGGACAGACCTACTAGAGGTGAAGTGTTTCTGGTCCTGGTGTTCACCAACACAGAGGTGATTATTAAAGAGGTAAAGATTGGAGGCAGCCACAGTGACCATGGTCTGGTACAGTTTTGGATCTCATGTAATGCAGGCCTGACAAAGAGTCTGGACTCTGAATTTCAGGAAAGCAAACTTTGGGCTGTTTAAAGAATTATTGGATGAGATCTCCCAGAAAACTGCCCTTAGGAACAATATAACTGAACAGAGCTGGCAGGAATGCTTTTCTGAGATCACAAGAACTCTCAAACACAGAATAAGAAACCAAGCAGATAAGGCGGGAAACCAGTGTGGCTCAGCAAAGATCTGCTGGTTAGGCTGAGGGGAAAAAAATATATATATATACAGGAAGTAGAAATAAGGATGAGCGGCCTGGGAAGAATATAGGGATGCTGTCAGGATGTGTAGGGTTGAAGTCAGGAAAGCCAAGACACAGATGGATTTGAACTTGGCCAGGGATGTGAAAAACAAGACTGAATTCTTTAGATATGTTTGGCAAAAGAGACAGACAAAGGAGAGTGTATTCCCTCCGAAGAAATTTTTTACTCAGAGGGTGGTGAGGCACTGGAAGAGGCTGCCCAGAAAAGTTGTGAATGTCCCATCTCTGAAGCAGTTCAAGGCATCCTGAGCAGCCTAATCTAGTGGTTGGCAATCCTGCCCATTGCAGGAGGGATTGGAACTAGATGATCTTTAATACCCCTTCCAACCTAAGCCATTCTATGATAGGATTCTTTAATCTATATCAGATTTATTCCTTTTTATCCTTTGATTACCTGATATTGTCATATTATAAATGAGTATTTTTTGCCTACTTCTTGCTTATTATTTCAAATGAATTCATCAGCACAAAGCTTTTCTTTTACTGGACTATCTTCTGACCAAAATAGGAACCATGATTTACCAAAGGAAATAAAGCCAATCGAGTGGAAAATTCTGTATTGAAAGTAGTGAAAAAAAATCACCATCTTTTCTGTATATGTAGAAATAATGTTAGCTTCTGATAAAACATGGCGCTGATTAATATTTCTTTTTATCAACTAGGTTATTACTCATTTTCAAAATGTCTATGCATTATATAGTTATATTTCCTACACAGAGCACATAAGCTGAACTCCTTATCAGGAGAAATGAGTTGTAGATATCTTAATCATATACATATTTGAGGTGCCTAGAATAGTATCTATCTGATTGCATTCTGTAGTCTAATTGTAGTCAACGGATGCCCTTAACAGCATTTGCCAACTGCTAATTTTGCCTTATGGTACTTTACTTGTAATCTTAGCAAACAAAATCAGTGACTCTTCCTGTTTAATTCTGAATAATGCTCTTTGCATAATATGTTTGGGGAAATTCATCATATGAATATTTCTTGACTGAATACATTATCCTACATAAATTAGGCTTTATGTATGTATATATATATATATGTACCATAAAAGTATAATATGCTTCAATATAATCAAACTATTATCTAAAATATAAAAGTAATTTTTCATATGCTTACTTTTTGCACAGTCTTTGCAAAAGGTTAGAATATTTATTGCATAAAAGCTTTGCTCCTTTCACTGATCAGAATACGAGGTTGTAGAAATAGGGCTTGAGCATGTAAAAACTATTGTCTACATGAATTACTGTTGACACTATACAAATGATAAGTCCCAAAGAGTGAAGACTTGAAAGATTTATTTCCTGGACTTGGAAGTTTTTTTTTTTTTTTAATTTACTTTTTAATTCAAGTCAGATACACAGCTCTTATATACCAGAAAACTTTTCATGCTTTGACAGTAAAAGGAGACCAATATGTTAAATAAGCAATGTGAAATTATGTTTGCACAAATTATAATTAGAACCAAAATGGCTGATGGGTGTTGTTCTGGTCATTTACACCAGTATTGCAGCTCTGTAGCCCGAGTTTAATTAGCAGAGTTAATCATGATTGATCAGTCTCATGGAAACGGACGGTGTCACATTCTGACTTGCTCCGAGTAAGTGTTGGAGCCAGTGAGATGGTAGAGAGATGTGATCAGCTCCCTGATTTTAGGGCCAGGACTGATTCCAGTGAAAATGGAAGCTGCTGCCAAGGAGCTTAGTGTTGTCAGGTCCTGGGCATTAAGCCACTGGAAAATAGCCATGCTGGATTTCTGTTCTGCTGTCCCAGCTCTCTCCACGTGTTGGAAGGAGACATGGAAACACAGAGCCCAGCTGTACTGCAGATGCATCAGCTCAGATGCACGCTCTCTGGAATACTTGTTTCTGGGTTATAGCCCAAAGGGACCAAAACCCAGCTTCTGAATCTGTTATTCTAAAACAAGTAGGCTTATCAGTGGAAAAGGAGCAGGAAAATGAAGCAAAACTGAGTGCTCAGAATTCTTACTTGTAGGCACCTGAACAAAAAACTCCCTGTGCAGTACATGAAAAGACACAGCCTAATAAGAAGGTCAGTGAGAGCTGGAGTCTGCTTTAGGTGAACAACATCTCATTTACTCCAATTTTAAATCATCACTAAGATATTTTAGAATTGGCACATGCAAAACACCTATTCTTCCATTATGTGACACTTTTCTTGATTTTATGTTTTTTTTTTTCTTGCCTAGTACTAATTAAAAAGTTGATATCCCAACTGCAAGATAAAATTTCACTTTTCTAATCAGATTTTAGAAGTCTTTTTGAAATTTTCACCTTTTACTTTTTCAATTATAGCTTTACTGTATTTTAATTAAAATACTAAAGGAGGACTTGACCTTCAAGAAACTTTTTGGTTTAAAGTGTTTAAAGCATTTTAATAGCTCAGAAACACTTTCTGATTATTTTCTTAGCAGGCACTTGCTTAACAGAATGAATAATTTTTGTTTTCCACAAACCAACATTTTTCTAATGAAAGAAACTTGAAAATTTCTCAGCTAGTTCTAAATTAAAACAACTTAGCTTTACTGTGTTTGCACTTCTTTTGTGTCTATTTTCTTCAAACACTGTAGCAAATTAGTTTACTGAAAGAAATACTGAAAAAATAGCAAATAATGATATAATGGTGGAAAACAATCATCAAATCAACATTTCAGATTCTAGTGAGTAATACATAGAGCATAATGTGATACTCAGAAGTAAACACATCTAGCTATTTTGCCTGTCCCATGTGACCTAAATACCCAATTAAACCAAATTTAAATACTTTCTATTTTGCATGAAATTGTTTGGGTACTCAAGGAAGTTTCAGCTTAAGAATTATTTAAAAAACATTCTGTGTCCTATAAGATCAAACAAACACACATGTTTATTTGATAATTTATTTAAGAAAAAAGCAAACAACAACAACAAAAAGAGAAATGAAATTGTGACTATACTATATGAGCATCACTGTTGTCATGAGGTATTTGTGCAATTCTTACCAACAGGTTACCTCACATAAACAGGATAAAAAAGTTTGACTTCATTGTCTTTATCTACCATAAAGTTACATATTGTTTGCTGTACTTTGCACATGTGTTCATGTGTGACTTCCCACAGCCAATCCAAATGAGTATCAACAGAGAGGAAACAATAACACACAGAAACTAAAATTGTCTATAAAGCGTTATGATATGATGAGGAAGGTTACCAACAGCACATTCTGCCTGCTATTTAGACTAATTACCAAAATTAACTTTGGACGTGGCCACAGATGTTCCAGGCTCATGATATTCAGGCCTAGATTTTTTATTTGAACAATTTCTGCAGGCCAGTATTTAACCTCCCATTCAAACGTGCAGCTGATGTCCCCACAAAAAGAAAAAAAAAAGAATGATCTGCACTTACAGTAGGCTTAAAAAACACTGGAGAGATTCAGCCTGATACAAAAGGTCAGGAAGGGAAGGATATTCTGTGTAGTTAGAGAAGCTTTTGACATAGCTGTTTCTCTTCACAAAAGAGCAATCCTTTGATATAATTGAAAAATGCTAACAAAATGCATGGCATAGTATTATAATAAGTAATTTCAGCATTGTATTGTCAGCCATAGTTAAATAGCAGGATGTATTTTGGAAAAAAATATATATATATATATATTTTTATGGAGTCAAAACATGAGTCAATACACCATAAGGATCTTGGCATCTTATATGAACTTATGCATATGCACCCCAAAGGAAGGTTCTTATCAAAAATTGTTGCTGGTGAGATTAAACAAATTCAAAGATGACAAAGGGGACAAGCAGTACATATTCACTGAAGGAATCATAGAATGGCCTGGGTTGAAAAGGACCATAATAGTCATCTAGTTTCAATCCCCCTGCTATGTGCAGGGTCACCAGCCACAAATGAAAAAAGTGAGTAAGCCAGAAAAGAGAGCAGCAGAGCCAGCATTGTGAAACTGGAGGTAGAGAATAAAAATCAATTAGTTTTGTGTATTTTGTATACATAAAGTTTATACTTTCACTAGTTGAAACAACGTTAGTTATAATCAGAATGGAGAACATGCTTACTTGCAGGTAAACTCATCTACCATATCACCTCTCAGGGGTATTTATTACCAGAACCAAAACTTGTAAAAGACAAACTAGGAAATGTAGTTACCAGTTAAGTAAAAAGGCACCTTGTAGTTATTTTCAGGAGGACCTAATTGTTGATTGTGTTACTTCTTGATTGTCACTGAAGTTACTGTAAATGCCTAAGTACTCTTGGAAAACCACCCAACTGTAAATCCTTAAGCATCAAAATACTTGAAAACATTTGGTTTGATGACCCTAGAAATATTTTAAAGACACATTCTAAGACAGACTCAGTGAGCTGCTTAGAAATCAGGAGAAAAAAAGGTCACCAACTTAGTAGATTAACTTTTTCTTTATCATATTATGGTACATCCTATTGCACAGCTGTTTCTGAAATAGCTTACTATAACTGTTGTACAGAAAAATGATGATTAACTCAGAAGAGACATGCTTTAAAAAATTCAGGACAATATATTTAGGCTAATAATATTTCTGAACAGCTTGTTTGGGAGAAAAGGTACTTACTTTACACATTTGGCAAGCATGCTATACTGCATCTACATGAGAAAAAAGAATAAGAACAAGCAAAGTGTTACATGATATTAAATAAGATCAGATGCAGTTCTTGAATAATGCATTCAGCTGCACTTGTTCCAATTCAGAAGTGAAAATAATTATTAATAAACTATATTTTAAATATTAAATATTTAATCAAACTTACACAAGAACATTTTCGCAATGAAAGATTGATTCCAGAAAAAAACACAGAAAAAAACATCCAAGGACAAAGAAAAAACAAAATTGACAACTAAGAACAACTGACAATGCAGGCAACAGTGCTCAAGAGGTTGTACACCAAAATGAACATATGTCACTCTGCTGTTGTTTGGAACTGTTGAGTCACAGCCTGAACCACTGATTGATCACCTGAGGAAAGGACTGAGTCAGCTGTGGCAACACTGGTGAAGGCAATTCAGCTGTGTGACCTTCTTGATTCCATTTAATTGCTGAGTGCCACTGGGGAAGGATCTCTTTTTGGCTATCCTTCTTCTGTGGAGTCTTTCTTGTGAACCTGGATCTTTGGATGTAGGTGGGCATTTCTTCACTGATTGTTTCTTTTCCCATTTTTACCACAATAATCTTTCCAGCTATAACACCAACTGTAACAACTGTGCATGTAGACAGATACATGTTCTGTTTTAAGCATTATTTTAGATATTATTTCAGTAAGCAATCTCCACAGATGTCCTGAAGCTCAGTTGGAACAATTGTGGTTACTCTGGCAGATAAGGACAATCACATTTTAGGTTAATATCAGGGATCAACATGTGCTGGAGTGTGGAGGCATGTGCTTTTTGTTAAGTTGCCAATCAGGGCAGGTAGAGTGAAACTGGTATGGAAATAAACAAATACTTCAATTTTAGTTTTCTACGAGGAAAAAAAGAATCCCTACGTGGTAGGCCTTTGTATAACTTCCTACTTCATAAATGCTTTTTTTAAATAGCAAACAGAAATGAGGAGTACTACTGAAATTCCATTAAGTAATTTCAACTTTAGGATTAGAGGAAAATGCAAATGAAAGTTATTTTTCTTTTGAAGTGGAATGTTCCAGTGTAGCCAGCCATGAGGAACTAGCCTTTAATATTATCAGTCATATAGAAAACCCTGACGTGCCAGACTATCTTCTATTCATCATAGCTATACTAACCTGAAACTAGCATCGAGATTTGGATTTAGCCCTACTCTGTGAAGGACTGCACATTTTTCCATTCCTGACTATCATTTATTTTATGCAATATAATTGAGATAAATTTCTGACATAGCCATATCCACCTGGTTATATCCAAGTTTACTGATTTGTGCAGGTCCTGTTGTCATGATGACCTGAGGAAACCTTTTTTTAACAAAACAAAAAAAAAACTAATTGTTTTTAAATCTTTGCATACAGATTTGTCTAAGAAAGTTCTTAATGGCTGGTTTTCAAATTAATATTGGATTTATATTGCTTATAACTATGCATGATCCAAATCTCCACATTCTTTTTCTTTTTGATATGGAAAAGCAAAAATAGTTTTTTTGTTTTTTTTAAGTAATGAATATATCAGTGATTTAAATAGATTCCTCACGTATTTTCAAATATCTGGGGATTTGCATAAGATGATTAAAAAAAAAAAAGTATATAGAGGGAATACAGAAAACTCATCATCTTCTTTAGAAAGTCTATGTTGTTATCCTCTCTTAGAACAAGTAATTTGTAAATCAGTACATATATCTGACAGGTTACACACTGTCCCATTGTATCTAGAAGCTACATCCTATTCAGTGTTATTCCAGATAGAGTATTACAATGACCTCTGCGTTCAGACATAGTAATGAGTACACGTGAGCTGAAGGGAGGGCGTACCTGCGGGAGTGTAACATTTGAAATGGAGCCAAGGAAGGTCAGGTTTTTGCACTGACTGAGCTAAGTGATGATTATCCTTTTTGAGCAGAGAACACTTCGGATCGACTAGAAGTGCATCAACACAAACTGTACATCATAAATCAAAAAGTACTTGAGATACAGCTGGTACAAGGCCAGTATTCAAACAAACATTATGCATTGTCAAGTGGACCAGTACATTAATGAACTTTTTTTTTCCCCCTTTTCCATCAGATATACAGTTTCTTTGACAAAACTCATCCTTTAGCATAAAAGATTTTTTTTCATGGTTTAAATTTTCACAGTGCTCTTGCTTATATTGTTGGTCACTATATGAGATTTAAAATGATTTAACACAGTTACATGTTTACCTAGTAAGGTCATTGAGAGTTGCTTTTCTTACCATCTTCATATTGTTTGAAGCTACCCTATTAATTTTGGAATGTTTTTTTTTTTCTATATATTTTGAATTCAAAACTGTAATCACAGCATGTTGTTTACTTTCTCCTTATTTCTGTAGCAGCTTTTCATGACTTTTCCTCATTTACTACTTCTCTACTGCTAGAGGGTGATTTAAAGTGACAGATAACAGCACTCAGATCAATTATTTCTACTGTGTGGCTTCTTTCTGCCCAAAACATACTTACTTTTTCCCCCTCTTAAGTGGTTCAAACCCTGTTTCTTTCTTAAGAAAGAAATGTGTTTTGTTTTTCTTATGGCATACAGTTTTTTAATCGTGATATGTTACAATGTCTTCTTCAAAGTCTGTTCCTTCTTTATGCAGATAGGTACTGGAGTGCTGGGAGCAATTAACATAACTCAGAGAACTAATTTCCCGTGGTTCTTTAACTCTGTATTTATGGCTTTTAGAAGAGTGGATCTGTACTCTAAGGATTAGTACAGTCTGTAAATTTTAGTTGTCTGACTTCTTTCTTTTGAGGAATTAAGATAAGAAAAAAATCAGTGGTGGCTAAAATAACAGAACAAAAAAAAACATGCTTTGTGCATTCATTCTCCTTTTTCCTATATGGAAAAAGTTAACACTGCTAAGTTATATTGCAGAAATTTGTAGGTCACTCCGAAAGTAATGCCTCTTGTTTATTTTCATGGAAATTCCAACAGGATACGAAGAGCACAATAACACTATTTGACAGAGCACATTCTCAGCTACAAAACACTACTTTTCAACTTAGGCACCACTATTAGCTACGCATTTTCACCAGTGCTGAACAAGAGCCTGCATGCTGTGCTCATAAAAATCTGCACCAGAGGAGGTGACTCACCATTGCTGTCACAACTGCTGAAATGCACCATCCGCTGCCTCACTGTGTTCACATGCACTGTTTGGTCTCTGTAACCATTCAGCAAAAATCAATGAATGCCTATGGAAGCAATTTTTTTCTGCATGGAGGAAGTCATTGACACACATTTGCTTCATCTGTATTTCCATGTTAGACACCGTTTTGTCAGACTACCCCTCTGCTGCCATCTGTCAAACAGCAACCAAATGTAGTGGATCACTGGTTGGAAGGTTCAAGCTGTCCTGCCATACCACCAACTGTTACTGTGGGCCAACATAATAAGATAAGAGGCATTGCTTTTGGAGCAATTCTTGTACATCTCCTTGTAGCTGGCTCTGTTGCAGATATACTTTATGATTTTTTTTTTTAAGCTGAACTTGTATCACCCAAAACCTGGTGATGCTTCATCTGCACTCCTATCATCATTGCTCTACCAGTGATTAGAGGAATAATTAGTTTAATGTACACAGAAATTATTTTATTTGTTTCATGTAACAGCTTTTGTCAATGCAATATCATTTTCTTCTCCTTTCATGAATGCAAGCAGTCGTTTTCAAAGTCTATCTGAAAACATTAACAAGTGGTGAAAGAAACCACTGAAGAAAAACTGCTGAGCACCTCCCTTTATTCTTGCCCAAATCAATTTCAGCTGGGATTTTCCATTATAATGCTGCAATGCCTGGGTAGTGCTAATAGTCTTTAATGGCCCTGATTGGCCACACCTGGGCCTGCCCTTACTCTTCAGTCCCAAATACCACTTTAGCTCAGCTGAAAGGCAGGTTTCCTGTCTGTATCTTTAAGCTATTGTTTTGCAGGCGTTGAACCTGACTTCTGTTCTCCTCTTTGTTGAAGGGAGTCTGCCTGTGGTTATTGTACCATCCTGGCTTGTTGACTGGACCTGCATGCTGCTGTGAGGATGAGATGGTTGCCTAGTCTATTCTACTGTTGCTATTGCTCCTGCTTTGCCACCCTGGGACTTGTGGTCCCTGTCAGGTACGCCTTGTGTGAGGCTCTGGGGAATCGAAGGTGGGAAGGTTCTGTTTTTGGGGGAAGGGAGGGGTTTGTTTGCTTTTAATTATCTAGCAGATATCTTGCTGTAAATATATCTTCTGGGGGCTGTCCTGCAGTGTGGAAATACCATGAACTGGAGGTAGAAATGCACTTGATTTTGTAGACTTTACAAAGCCTGGCTTGCTCACTGGGGCAGTGCAGAGGGGGCTCGTTGCCATAACCGTATGTTTCTGCTGATTTTATTCTCTGCTTTTTATTCCTGCTGTCTGAAAGCATGTTTTTCTCAAGTCAATTTAGATTTCTGTGGTGAGGTTTTATTTTTGGCCTTAAATGCTTAATTAAGGAGTTATTATTCATAGAGTTGCATTTGGTAAGCTTTATTGACTTCAAGAAAAAAAAAAAAATGCTGCCTATAGCTTCTGTTTCCTGGTCCTGAGTACTTTGTTGTCTTAGCATTCCATTTCTTTTTCTTGTTCTCTGGTTATTCATGCCTGGGGAGATGTGGAATACTGGCATGCGATTTGTGAGAAGTGAAATATTTAAGCCAGTGGCAGGAAGAGGTGTATGTTTCACTGCTCAAAACTAGATTCAACTTCTGCACTGGATCTTTTGGTATGTTTTTTTCTAAAACTGTTCTGAGACCCAATTTCCCAGCCTCTACTGAGTGTTTTTTTTTCTGAAAACTTGATAGACCGACCATCCTTTCTCCTACTTATTTCTTGACTTTCTTTATGGATAAAAACAAATACTCATAGGGAGTATAAGGTAAAGTCTAAATGCATTTTAGTGGCTTCTTAATGTGCACCAATTGGACAGATCAACGGGAAAAACATTACAGCAAAGGTGTGATGATAGAAGGACTGGCACAATAGAGGGGTGCTATCAAGGAAGGAAAGAGGATTGTTCATTTGTATCAGAACATTCTAGGTTCACAGGGGAAAGCTTCACCAAGGAGAGATCTCCAGAATGAGATTCTTCCCCAGTGGCAGTCAGCCCTTAGATGAGATTTAAGATAGGGGCTCCCTTCCGGTCACATAGGTGAATTGTCTTCATCTGTGCTCCCAGAGCTGACCAGGTCCTTTCTCCAAGAGCTCAATCAGTGGTTCAGGCTGTGACCCAGCAGTTCCCATACATAATATAACTTAGCAATGAAAATTCTAAGAAGTAAGCAATACCTGGAGATTCAGGCATATGCTTTGCAAACGGTGTCTGGAGATGATAATTAGGAAATCTCATGATTGTAGTGATTTGTTTTTGTGCTTTTCTGCTTACTTCAGTGGCTAAAAATCTTGATTATGCTTTTAAAGTGGATGTTGTTTTTACGATTCGGAACAGTAGGGACGTTTTGTAGACTTAAACACAGAATGGATGATGCTAGAGTAATTCTGTCAATATGCACGTGTTTGGTTTGGAAACTGCTAGTAGAATGCTGAAATGCTCTGTGCAATTGGCAAGAGTAAAAACTGATGCCCCCAAAACCTCATTGATTATTTGTAGCAAACACTGCGTATTGTATCACAATGTTCTCTCCCCTTATTGAGAAGGGGAGAAAAAGAACAACTTAACACTACTCAAGGAAAAAAATAGGTGTTTCAGTGAACATCTGAGTGTTATCAGAAAAAATATTTTCATTTCAACTGCATCTCCTAGTGTCATTTTTTTTTTTTCCCTTGTAAGACCGTTCTATATGCAGAGTTGGAAGATGTTCTGTTGTAGAATGAATATATTCTATCTTTCAGGATGTGAGAAAGAGGCTTGGAAGTAAAAGATTTTTAACTATGTTAACAACTTACTTTTTGCTGGTTGAACTTACGAAGCATGCTCTAGTGTGATTCCTGAGATTGGCTAAAATATTGTCAGATCCAACCATAGAAGAGAAGGAGTGTTAAAGATTATCACAAGGCTATGTAAAATCTTGTGATACTTCTTGCCCTATATGTAGGTTTGTGGGTGGTGTAGACCATAGAAATAGCTAAATGACCTTGGGGGTGTACAGCACTTAGTGTTTTCTTGTTTCTATTATGCCTGAACTCTGCTACAGAAGCATGACATAGTAGTGCAAGCAGTAGGTCTTACTATCTCTGGGGAATCTGGCTAGACTTACTGAGCTGTGGAAGGTGTTCAGAGATCTTATGCACAGGTGCTATTCTGCAGTGACGTTCTTGGAGTTCCCAGAGCCACAGAATTGTTCACATTTATCACATAAATGGTTAAAAGGTATCAGGCTCTGTCAGGCCCCAGGGCCTCTTTCTTTCTGTTTCATTTCTGAGTTTCTGCTCCTATTGTAGGAGCTAGAAACTTTTTTATTTCCCATGTTAAAGATGGAAGTTAGAGGTTTAATTTATAACTCCCTGTTCTTATTTCTTTAATTCTCTTACTGATATTCACTACTTTGTGTGTAGTCAGAAGAAATAGGCTTTATGAATTAGAGGTCAATAGCTTAAGGATATGTGGTGATGCCTTTAAGCGAATAAAAAGTATGCCATGGAAGCTGGATGGCTTCTCAGCCCACGGTCCGTATGTTGAATGCTGTATCTTGGTGTTTGATGTGGAAACTTATGTAAGTGCACTTGCATTGAGACAGATTTGGAAAAAAAAAATAAAAAAAAAAATAATTCCAGTTAGAAGAACGTGGAGGAAGGTGTGGAAGTACAGAGCGAACTCCGCCAGCAGCTATGTGGCCCAGCAAGAATCAATTAAATCTTTCTTACTCTCTTCCCAAAGAAGTTTTGAAGCTCTTAGAGAACACAATAGGTAAGGTATAAAAGACTTCTAGCTTTTTCTTGCTGTGATGTTAATTCCCAGCCCTATGATGCAAACTAGGTACCCTCAAAGAGGAAAAAACTTGTTTTAACAAATTCATCTGTCCTGGTTGCTGCTCTATTTAAAGAGAATAGAATATGGGATATGTTACTGTCTTGGTGTTCGTGTTTATGGAATATTCATGATGTGTTCTGTGTATGAAATTGGCTGAATGTTATTCCTGCGGATTCCTATTCCAGACTCAGGACAATAAGCCAAATAAATACCCCATGAGGTCTTACGTTTTAGCTGAGAGCTAAGAAGAGCATTTGCTGTGCCTGTAGGACTTGAAGTATGTCTCTCCTGTTGATGGTGTTCCTCTTTATATAGATGAATACACATTCACTGGAGCGATGAGCTAAATTAATTTGAATAGTATCAGTTGACCTGAAGTTACAGTTTTCAGTGAGTAGACTTTTTTGGAAGAAAAATTGCCCAATTTTGATAGAAAGATGGCCATGATAGACCTAGGCAACTTGAGATTCCCACGCCTGCTGTTTCCTTTGGAATTTCTCTTGTTTGATGAATTGCCATAAAGCAGATGAAAAGGAGGAGACTTGGAGGTGCTTTATTTCTCCCCAGTGGAATAATTAATTCAAGCTTAGGTCTGAATCTCATAATTTGTTGTGTGTTACAGATTGCAGAGTCTCTGCAGATCCCCATGGGCTGCACTAAGTCACTCCATGGGAAAACAGCTATCTGCCTTTACAGAACCTTAGATCTAAGCATCCTTCTTAAGACTCTGCTGTTGTCTAAGAGGGTGAATCACTTCCTTTCTCTGGCTTAACTTTTCTCTCCTTTCATCTGAAGAAAACTCCCGTGGAGTTCAGGAATAGTTCACTATATGATATCAGAAATATAGAACTTAGGGAGAGACTGAGGAATTGAGATTCAAATGCAGTTTTTATTACAGATTCTGTAGGAAAATCCTGTTCCCTTCTTTCTTTCTGTCCTACATCATCCCTTAAAAAATGCATTAGTATTTGCAAGTTTGCTGTACAGGCTGTACAGGCCTGTTTATGCAATGGACGCGTATTTCTTGGGTGTAAATGTCATGCTAGTACATCTTTCTGACTTCTAGGTTGGCTTTGGCTCTTATCCAGTCAGTTCTAAGAGCAAAGAGAACTACCTGGGGCTGAACTGTACCTAGCAGAGATGGATTTTGAGTATATTTTATTAAAACAGCTACACATATCATGTCTTACATAGCTTAAGTAATTTTTGGCTTTAAAAACATCTCTTGAGGGAGAGGAGGCCAGTGTTGCAAACCTGTTATTTATTATTATTGCCTTTGCAATCCTGTCCTTGCTAGATTCCTTCTGAACCTGCAAACTCTAACCTGTCAGGTAAAACAAACCACAAATGAAGAAAGGTTAGAATGCAAAATCCACAGGTCTGTGTTAAAGTGCTGTTTTATCTACTACCAAAATTGTATGTTACAAAGGTGAAGGAAACCATTAGAGAACAGGTGCCCTGAATGAGAAAAGATTTTAGTCTGTGGACCTAGGAGCCTCCTTGTTGATTTATTTGAGAAAACTATTGTAGTTAGTACTTGATTCAGAGCAAAAAATGGAGTTTCTCCACTCTTCATCTTCAAGCAAAGACAAATGAGCTTTCATAATGGACCTTGCCCTGCCAATAGGAATAAATGACTGTGATTTCTGAACGTTTTCAAGGAGACCTGGAGACTCAATATGCAAAATCTCTCGTTCTATCACTGAAAGTGCAGCCTTGGATTATTACTGACAGCGAAGATGCAGTTAAAGTAAAGGTCATCCTGACTATTGGCAATAATAAATTCCAAGATTTGCTATCTTTTTGCTGAGGCCTGCGTTAGGCCATGCATCAAAAGCCTGTAATAAAACAAAAAAGTAGTTTGTCCTCACTCAATAAAAAATGCAACATGCATTTTTCACATTTGCTTTTTTTGAATGAGCTATGAAAGTACTCATGTTTCATATTGTCTTTTAAATTAACACACTAGGAGAACTGCCCACCAAACAATCTGTTTAATTCTGTGCCCACCTGTAATGTATAATTGAAGTTGCATAAAGTAATCTCTTGCTTGTAGGTGTAGAAATCTACATTTTTTGAATAAAGACTGATTATAAACACTAGCAAGTTAATTCAGTTTTCAGCATGAAAGCTTCAGGTTTAAAAAGATACAACATTAAAGATAATTTTTATTTAAGTTAAGTAATTGCCTGTTCCTAAATGAGAAACAAATAAGTATTGCTTTAAAACTCAGGGTGCATGGCATGTTTTTCTTTGCAACTTCTTCATTATTTAACAGAAAAATAAGGTACAACATGAACAAAAACAGTAACTAACAGATGTTTTAGTTATTTATGCTTAAAAATGCAGGTGAAAGCAACACTTTTAAATGAAGCACGTTAAAGTATCTCTGTCTTAATCTAATTTCACTGCTAAAAGTATGAAAACTTTGACAGCTATTTATTTTTATGCTCTTGACGTAAAAATGCCAGGATGTAAAGTAATGAGTTTGGTTCTTATAGAACAGCTTGAGAACTCTGGATGTTCGTTACCATTCTGTGACTTATTTAGAAGTCAGCTAGCCTTTGTGGAGGAAGTGCAGTATAATTTCCCATATTTAGAATTAAAATCTAACCCTGACATGAGAAAAGCAATCTTTACAGTGGGAGGGCAAGAAAGTTTGTGACTCTTCGACCTTTGTGCTAAAAACAAACAAACAAAAAAAACAACTTAGTAAGTGCGTTTTATTATGGACAGTTCTGCTGTTGGAGCATCTGCACAATGGGAATTCCACAAACAGCACCAAGTCACACAATTTTCAGCAGAGGGTAACAACTTAGTCTTGGTAGCTGAGTTTCAAACTTGACAAGAACAACAACAAAAAGCCTTCTTTAGTTACTATCACTCCCATGAGTTATCCCCCATATACTTAATTTTTGAGCAGTGAGATTTACTTAACATACATATTGATTTTTAAGATACTGTTCAAGTGTCTGAATTTGCTCATTAACATGTCACAAAGATTCTTAATGGCTGTATTTAATTGTAGCTGATAAATGAGGAAAGCAGTAGAGAGACTTACTTTAAAATCTGTGGCTCTAATACCACCTTTTGGATAAATAAATACATAATTAAATACTTCAAAGCACACAGAACAATAAGAGCTCATAAGGGACTTTACATCTTGCACACAATTGTTTTTTTCCTGTTAACTTATATTTCTTTTATTGTACTGTTTGGTTGTTTTTAAGACCCTCCTTAAATTGTTCAATTACATTAGCATTTGTTATTTAATATGTAAACATAGCAAAGCACATACTATTTCCAAATCTTCCCTCCCTGTGTCTTAAAAACATCTAAACTTCTACTATGAATTTAAAATAATTGCAATCAAAACATGTATATTTTTCTTGTGAAGAGTATTAAAATATGTCTGAGTTGCTTAACATGAAGCTTTTAAACTCTCTGATGTGGGCTTTATTTTGGATATTTTCTATGGCTTCAAGTATTTCAGTGTTATTTCTCAGTGACTGCCTGATGAGATGAAGAAAGTTTATGTAGTGTCACTGCTATGGTTTCAGATGCCTGAAGTAACAGGGATACGCACAGTGAATATCTCACAAATTGCCGTAGAAATACTGCATGAAGTCTGCCTACTGTTGTCTTTCAGACCTACCTTTCTCATACGAATGACGTGGTGACCTCATATATGTTTAAGTGAAAAGTGAAATGTAATCAACTTGGTTTTCACGTACTCTATTTTTGAATTGCTATTGAGTTAAACAGTGATACTTCCAAAATTGAGCTTAAAAGTATTTAACACGTTGCTATAAAGATAAAACACATTTGTTGGTGACATAGACTTCGAATGTAAACTTAAGATAACAGCTGTAATTGCAATTTCTACAAAATAAAGGTCTTTTCATCGAGGCAGCATACGGAATGTAAGGCTGGAGTTCTTCATGTTCTGAGGAACCTCAGCATTTACTGATAGACTTGTGAAAACATCCTCTATTTTCTTCTTTTACAGATTTGTTAATGATGTAAAGAAGAATGAGAGTTTAAAAAGCAAACAAAAACCAATAAAGATTGTAAGAGTGAATATAGGCAGACAGCACTCTACCATCTTTATGTGTATTAAAAAAAAATCTCAATCACAATGAATGGCATCGATTTAAATGATAGGATAAAAATGTTGCCTAGATAAGAAGATAGAAAAAGAGGTTTTATTTTTCAAATAGAAGTTGCTACTTTGAGTTATGTGACTAGGATGTTACATTTTTTGATCATTTTGACATCAGGAGACAAATGATTTGGCTAGTCATTCACGGCATTCCAGGCACTAAATACTATCTTCCAGAAATAATGCTCAACAATTCAAACTAACTTATGATATTTATTATTTTATAGTGTTATCCTTTCTATGTCTTGCCTTACAGGGAAGAGAATATTCAAACTGCATCTAGATAGAGTCTCTTTAGGGAGTGAAAGCCCACAACAATGAGAGAAGAAAAAACTTGAGAGTGATCTGTGGAACTTGATCCTGTATGCAAACTTACCAGAAGCAAATGTGAATGTGTGAATGTGATTGTACTCAATGCTATACAACATTCATTGCAACGAATCTGGTTTCAAATACTGATAATGGTTAAATTGACGTGTGAGTGATACTCTTAAGGCTTTCTTTACAGTGAGATTGGTGAGGTGCTGGAACAGGTTGCCCAGAGAGGTTGTGGATGCCTGTCCTTAGAGATGTTGAAGGCCAGGTTGAATGGGGCCCTAAGCAGCCTGGTCTAGTATTAAATGTGGAGGATGGTGGTCCTTCCTGTGGCAGGGAGGTTGGAGATTCTTGATCCTTGAGGTCCCTTCCAAACCGGGTCATTCTGTGATAGGGCCTTGTACTTGTTTATGCCATGTTTTGTCTTGATTTCCCTTTCTTGTCAGTCTCCTTTCTGTTAGCAATTACGTGTTCTGTGCAATATCTGCTGGTATTCTCCATTTCAGATGAGTGGTTTCTATGGAAGTGGTGATGCTGTTATGGCAGTTTGGCAAGTGTACATGGGAATCTAGATGACAAGATCCTAAGTTAATACACTTATTTTGCTTTTAACCATATCTTAAACAGGACGGTTCTAAGCAGCTATCTGAGGTTCTGTGCAAAGCCTAACTTAACCACTGCATCAGATTATAAAAAGGAAAATTTAATTCCCTCTGAAAAGCTCACAGAAATAAATTTCAATTGCCAAACTCCCCAAGGTAACTGGTGAGCTCATATTCCCGCAGAGCTCTCCATTTGCATTACTTCCCTTTAATAAATTATGCAGCTTGACTTATCATGCTATCATCCAGCTGTTAAAAAATTTGTCTTGTGTGCCTAGAGGTAGGTTATTAGTGCAGAAAGTCTTTTAACACTCCCTGCTACTGCAGTTGCAAATCCTGCCAACCTGAAGGATTGATTATTGACCATGCTGCTCCTTGTCTCCCCTCAATGATGTCCGGAGGTGGTCAGGATTCTGAGGCAGCCTGTATGAGCGTGCAGTGGATATCTCAACACATTATTGCTGTTTTTTTCAGGCAATTAGGTTTAGGGAACAATGTGTACTCAAAATGATGTGTGTTGGAACCAAGTCTTGGAACTGTCTTTTGCTTTATTTAATGGGTCTCTTTGTTCTGAGCATAGCAGCAAGGCCTGTCAGCTGACCTGTGCTTTGAACCTGACCAAATGAGTTTAAAATGTTCTGATATATTGGAGGCTTTGAGGCTAAACATGAGAGTTCTGTTTCACTCTTGAGAGCTGCTTTTGGTGGGGGGTGGTAGCCATGGTGGAAGATTGGAAGTGAAACTTTGTGTGTTTTACCTCAGTTTAACATTTCTACCTTCACACTGATTATTTGATGCCCTGAAATGCCTTGCATGAGTCATGCTGGAGTTGATAGAAATGTGACTGTGTATACAGTATTCTGTTTACGATTTTATGAATTCTCAACATGATTTCTGCTGTGAGGCTGTTTTTGTTGAAGTTCATTACAATGAATCTATTTTTCAACAGTTTATCCCATTTTTATCATTAAGGATAATCTGTTACTACCTTCCATATCCTCCTACCACAACTGTTTATTTTTTTTCTATAGATACATGATAAAAACTCAGTAACACTTTAGAATTTTTTCATTTTATTCTGGAGAAGAATACTAGGCTTTTCTAATCATGGATAATCTTGTTTCTATGCTTATTTTTTTACATACAGTCTTATGCTATGACACTATGCTTCTTGAGTATTTGGCCTGCTCTTGTGAAGAGAGGCTTCAAATCTGTTTAGATAAGCATCTAGAAGCATTCATGCTAGTTTGCAGTCTGCAGTTAAATGATGTTCTGATGATGTAGCTCTTTCAGTGTGTTTTGATACTAGTAACAAAGCTGCCATTTTCATCCTGCAGTGGCTTCAATATTAGTATACCTGCAATCTGCAATGTTAATTGTCACTTTGTGAATGCTCATGTGGTATAGAAAAGGCAAATAGATAAAGATAGTCCTCAGAGTACCATTTCTAATAATGCTTGGATGACTCCACTCACCACACTTGCCACATGCAAATCTCCCATGTGAGGCATATGTAAAATGGTATAAAGCACAAGTGCTGTCTTGTTCCTTATTTTTTCTTTTTTTGGAACAGCTGCTGCTTAAGATTTGGGCAAACTTTTCTAATATGCTTTTCACAAATCTGACATGACTCTCTGGAGTGTGCATAAAAAAAGCAAACAAATGTACACTTGGGTGATGTAGAACTAATGGTGACATTCTCCATTCTGAAGTGACAATTGCATGTTGGTTTTCTGGCTCTGAAAGTGAATAATAATCTTGTAGTTAGGTACAACTATGGATTTTTTTTTTTTTTTACACTTGGAATACAGTGCACTAACAAAAGGATTCAATTGCCTAAACATTGGTCAGCTGTATGGAAGCTGAGTATTAAAGGTGATAATGCATTCTTGTGCAGTATATCTCTTCTCTGCCTTTGATTATTTCAAATAGACCCAATCATCAAACTGCTGGTAGGAATCATATAAATAATAGTGCAGGGTGTTCTTTCATCACACAAAATATTTAAACAAAAGGTCTCCTAGGGGCTGACTGGGTCAGGTACCACTGAAGGTCATTGAACACAGACAGCACTTGTGATTTTACCAGCTTTTCAATTCTATTTTCAGTGCGCAGAACATTGGACATCATAAGGCCAGTACTTGGCTTTTTCAGAGAGGATACAGCTTCTTTTGTTAAGGCAAAGGGCTAGTCAATATCTGAAAATATGCAGTATAATCAGGCTTGAGGGCCTGAACTTTTGCTTTAGAAAGTGATGCAGCTAAAGCTGCATACTCTTCCAGGGGCAGCACGTGGGGACAAAAAAAGTGTTTCATATGTTGACAAGTGATTGGTCTAAAGACCTGTAAGATGTCACTAAGAACAGCTTCTTGAAAGAATTATCTCCCCAACTTGTCATGTGCTCCTTTTTAAGGAGGAAGAATGTTAATCCTGTTTTTCAACAATATTGTGCTATTGATCTATTTCTAGACCATTAACAAGTTGAGATACCCTTTTGAGATTCTGCATGGAATTCAATATTTCAAGTGTTCCATTCAATATGAATGCAGGAGCTTCTTTTGTAAGATGTAGACATATTTTCTTTGCATTTGCTCTGCTTTGATAGGGGAAGAAAACTTGAATATTAGTATTTGAAGCATATTAAGAGCGAAAGTAAAATTCTATTATGATACAAGACAAGTACATAATTAGTTTCACAGCAGGAGAATCAAACTGTTATAAAGCTCCATTTCTATTTAAATTCAGTCATAATATTTTCCTAGAGAAGGTGTGAGAAAGGCAAAAGAGTACATAAGGGGGCTGAAATCACAGTACATTAAAAGAGCAAATTTTTCTAAGTCTGGGAAGACAAAATATTTTGATTTTTCTATGGAATTGGTTTTTTATCTGCTCCGTAGGTTACAGTATCATATTACCTCATTGTATGTCCTGTAATGTGTATTTTTCTGTGATCATAATATTAATCATATGTAGTCTGTATGTGTGATGCCATATTAGTTAACATATCAAAGTACGTAGTAGTTATTGCTTTTTCCTTATCCTTCTGGTGTTCTCTTTAGAATATATGTGACTCCGTAAAAGTGAAATCGATGGAACTACTTATCTTTGCAGCATAGTTGTGTAACTTCTTAATTCTTTCTGACTCCAACTATCTGTAAGGCCCAGCAAAAAAACAGTGATTATTTAATACTTTAGTCATTTATATCTATTAGAATATTCCACCTGGCATCTATTGAGTATTGCAGGAAAAAAGTCTGCTTTATTCTAATTGCTTATTGAAGATGCGTGTTTGTATTTCACTTTTAAACATACTCCCCCAAGCAGGTAATATGAACAAAGCCATAAATTTTGACTTTACATTAAATCAAATGCAAACAAACTTGATGAAGGGTGTGACAAAGTGCTACCCCGAGAACTACTATGCAGGTGGGAGATGACTTAAGTCCATAACTAATCTGTAATGTAAGGCTTATTTACAAAGGGTGTACAGTATCTGCAAATTAACTGTGATATACCCCTTAGTGTATTCAGCTATGAACATTTGGATTGTGATTGTAGACTAACTTCTATCTAAAACCAGCTTTTCCATCAGATGCATCTGCTGCATTTGTATCTTCCTACAGTCAGTTTGATGGCCTAATTCTGTGCTCTTCCTGTATGAGGAGGTTTTTAATAGGAGCTGGCTGAACTACTTGCTTGAAGAAGGGATACAGAGCCAGGCATTGAAACACTGGTAGTCTCTTACAACATCAGCATTTTCTTCTTGTAATGAGTGATTCTTCATAGTTAGATGGCACTAAACTCTTCTGCAAAAGTTCTTTCTCCTTGTTCTGGAGCTTGGACTTGTTCTTATTCATGAAGGCAAGATGCTTGTAGGTGAGGCTTTAATCTGTTTCTAAGGGTATTGCTGACCACTACATAAGGAGTGCTCATTCTGCAGAAACTGCTGGTCTTAAGCCAGCGATGAAGATTTTGTGCGAGTAAGAGAACCATCAGGAAACATAAGACTTTCCTATCCTAGCAAAGGGGGATCTTGGTATGCTTACAGAGTCAGAATTCCAGTACTGCAATTAAACTTTGGAAGCATTCCTGAAGTCCACACCCAGGTATGTTCAAGGTACTTCTAAGATCCATGAGGAATATGTAAGAACAAGGACAGGAAAGCTGAGTAAAGCAGGCTGTTGGGAGCTGTGGTGTTCACTAGCCTTGTTTGTGTTCTGGGCTTGCAAGAGGCAGTGCTGCAGCAGTTCTCTGAGAAATGCTGCCTGGACAGCATAGACAGGTGTGGTCAGGTTTCTGAGTTAGCTTTGAGTACTTGCAAAATAAGTGATGCGTCCTGCTGAGACATTTCTGCAATGGACAAAAAGGCAGCACAAAAAAGGAGAGTTCTTGAGCATTCAGTTCTTTCCCTGAATCTAGTCCTCAATTATTGTTTAGGAAAGGCGAAATTCCTGTTCTAATCTCAGGTGGGAGCAGTTCAAACAGTCCTGTTCTTTAGGTGATGGATTGCTCTGCAGACTGCTAATGCTTGTGCATTTACAAAAAGTACCATTTCAGGATGCATCGCACGAACATGCATATATAAAGGAAGAGCCTCATTAAAAGAGTTGGCTCTAGAAGTTAGCCAAAACATCAATCCTTTCTTACCAAATGACAATTAATTGCCCTTCGAATTTGGATTTAACTGATTATAAATACATTTTACTCTGAGGACTAATTTAGCAACTGGGTCAGTGACTATAATACTGTCCTCATCAGTTATGTGATGGATAAAGGCATTTGACACTACCTTCACTCTTTGAAAGGCTTCCAACAGATTCTTCTGTCATTTTGTGACTGCATTCGATCCTTAGCTTTCAAAAACAATAAAACATGTAATAACTTTGTAGTTGCTATTGCTGCATACTTATTAAGAACCAAAGAGTCCATGCTGAAGCGTAATACTTTCATTTATTGTTATTCAGAAGAGTAGTGGTATTTCTCACAATAATTTATTAAAGTTAATTTGAATGAAGGATGAACTGTATGTGGGAAATCTAGGGTGGCTAAAGCGTATAATTTCTTTCTTGTGTTGTGAGTAAGTACACTGTTTCTTGAACCATTTTGAAGGCAAACTATTAAAGCATGCAGTTTCAGGAGGAATAATAAATGGTGTAACTCTCGGTATTTATAAATACTCTCTAATTGTTTACGAAAACTAATTTTAGTATCTGACTGTGGTTAAGTCAGACAGACTTAAGACAGACACTTTAGTAGCTTTCTACAGGCAGTTGTCAGTGTAGGTTAATCCAGGCCTGACACATCCTCAGCTTCACTCAAAGGCCCCTCAGCACAGGCTACCCTTGTTATGCATATTATCAGTGTGATGGTTTTGTTT
The DNA here is from genome assembly GCF_987193195.1 of Phasianus colchicus. NCBI lineage: Eukaryota > Metazoa > Chordata > Aves > Galliformes > Phasianidae > Phasianus > Phasianus colchicus. Next base: position 13,554,423 of record NC_143439.1, on the reverse strand, counting down.
GTGATGCAGCACTACCAGTGAATCAAGCAAATGCTGCCATGCTTTCTACAGGCATGTGAACCTAAAGCACTTAAGAATAACAACTATGTAAAATTCAGCAAGGCAAAAAAAGGCTTGAATATACTCAAACTATTTTTAAAAGAAGTAAAGATGCTTAAATTAGACTTTTTTCATAAGTGAAAGATCAGACTATTTAAGCTCACAAACTTTGCAAACACTAGCTTTTTATTTGATAAAGCCAGTGAAATCATCAGTGAATTAATTGTATCATCCTAAGCTAAGTACTGCTTTAAATGACATGACTGTATGATGTATTAAGAGTACTGTAAATAAGCTTTAAAATACTTTTCACGTTAGTTTTTTCTTCTAAGTATTCATTTGTTCTGTGATTATGATTATCAATTTCAGTGGAACACAAGTTCTATGATTTTGGCTGTGTAATATTTTTGTATGAATAAAATACAACATTGAGTTCCAATATTGTAGCATCTCAACTCATTTTTGCTGCAGAGATTATACAATAACATAGTTGAGTTAATGTACTTGACTGAACAGATGTAAAAGCGCAAACTTTTCTGCGAAGTGAATGTTTGACATTTTCAGAAAGCAGTATTTTAAAGTATGTGTTCCAATTGAAAATAACGTTAAGTTTCTGCCCATGTGTCAAATCATTTAAGCAAGTTACTCTTGACGGTGATGTTTTTAATTTCAAATGTGAACTTTTCATTTATACTAGTTATATAGCACTTTGTACAGTAAAGTTTCATGAAAGAGCATGAGGGCTTTATAATTCTTATCCTGAACTCAAGGAAGACATTTTTTTTTCCCACAGTCAAATGACTAAAAGAACTGAGTTCTAAAATTCACTATCTGTTATAGACTGCAATACTTGTCACGCTCGAGTATATGGAAAAGAAGTTTTGCATGTCCTGAGACTTCAGCATGAACCCAGTAACCTGAAACTCTCTGTGACCAATGGAGAAAAAATTAGTTCTATAAGCATGAGCCGTGATGATGACTTTTTTTCTTTTACTGTAGAGAGAACATAATGCAAACATGCACATTATTGTCACTTTTTAGAGTTAGATATAGATCTCACCTTAAATACTATCCAAACTCCTGTCAGTTTGGTGTAAGGCTTGCCCTTAATTTTCAGAATCTGTGAATTATGTTCCTAATAAGTCATCTTAGGTAAGACTATTGAGTAAAATGCTTCTCCCTGTGCTAGAAAGTGTTTTAATTGTATGAGAGATGAAATAGTTAGGAAATACTACTTTTCAAAGCAGAATGTTAATGTAGCTTAGGATAACTGTAAATAAAAACATGTAACAATGAACAGCATGAAGATTTTATGTTTATTTACTTACACAACAACTACAGGAAATAATGTTTTCTGAAACCTTTGGTCTGCTGTAAGGTACAGAGCAAGAATGTCGCATTTAATGAGCTGAGCAAATGATTTTCTTAAGTACTTTATTAAGGGAAGAATTATCCTTTGTAAATTTATTGGTGGCATCCTTGAAGTACACTTTTTCTGTTTTGATTCCACAATAAATAAAAAGTAATTCCATAAAAGCAGATTACTTTAAATTCTGTAAATAGGAAAATAGAGATGTTTTGAGGACTTTTAGTCTACATACTTACCCAACTAATGCAAATCTTAATTTAAACCATGCCTTACCATCGGGTCTTCCACAACAAACCATTATGAAATATCTTGTTTGACTAATGGTATGTGCAAAATGAGAATTTGGGTTGCTTTTTTTTTTAGTTCCACTTTAAACATGCATGACTTCCCATTTTGTAATTGGACAATACACTTACTAATCAACTTGAAAATAAATGATACAGCCGGTAGAGCATGGAATACCTTGAAGTCCTTCAAATAGAGGAGATTACTTTATTTTTCCTGCAACCCACAATGTCATTGCAGTAAACTCAGTTGCTGAGTTAGGCTTTCTAGCAGTTAGGAGGAAAAAAAAAAAATATGGTCTGTTATGATGTGCTTATCTTTCCCCTCATAAGCCATTACTGGGTAGCAGCATCTTGTAATCCAGCATATGCTTTTTTTACTTGCAAGAATATCCTTCATGGTACCTGAATGATACCATGATATCTTCTGTTAACAGATTTGTTTCTACACTCATCCAATGTTGTAGAATAGTCTTATCTTCTGATTATCAAAGTACCTAAGCAATAAATGTTAATTGATTGTGTATGAAATGCATAATTAGTATTAACTTAGATTAAAAGGAAGATGCATAGGCCATTTAATGCTGCAAAGCTAGGCAGTATTTGGCCATTTGAAAATTAGAAGAGCATTTCATAGCACGTTTCTCTTCTCCACACTACAAACTTGTTTGTCTCAAGTAATGCTTTATAGGTTTTATAACATAACTTTCATCTGAATACATAACTCAGCTCTGCTGAGGCTGCGCCTCAAGTACTGTGTTTATTTTGAGCCCTTTGCTACAAGAAAGGTGCTAAGGCACTGGAACTTGTCCAGGGATAGGCAATGAAGCTGGTGAGGGGTGTTGAGTACAAATTTTATGGGAAGCAGCTGGAGGAACTGGGATTGTACAGTCTGGTGGAGAGGAGGCTCAGGAGTAACATTATTGCTTGCTCACAACTGCTTGAAAGGAGGTTGTGATGAGGTGGAGGTCAGCCTCTTTTCCCTGGTAACTAGTGATAGGATGAGAGGGAATAGCCTCAACTTGCTCCAGGGAGGTTCAGATTGGATATTAGGAAAAATTAATCTCTGAAAAAGTAGTCAAGCTCTAGAATGAGCTTCATAGGGAGGTGGTTGAGTTAGTGTTCCTGGAGGTGTTTAAGAAACGTATAGATGTACTGGGGGATGTGGTTTAGTGGGAATCACTGGTGATAGATGGACAATTGGACTAGTTGATCTTGAAGATCTTTTCCAACCTTGCTGACTCTATCTGAAATCAAATCTTGATTCATTGTGAGTAGTAAAACTCAACAGTTTAAGAAAAACAAAAAAATTTCTCTACGACAGAACTACCACTAGTATACGCTAAAACTAAAGATCTCTGAAATAAAAGTATTCTGTATATTTCAAGAATACTTTACTTTAAATTGTTGTCTCATAACTTTGTAGCTTGACTTGTGATGCAGTTACAGTTATCTTAATAAATTTAGCTTAATATCTGTGATTTTTAGAAGCATCCATCATTATACATATTTATGCGTACACAGTTATTTTAGAACATTTCAAGGAATTTGTTTATACATTCATATGTATTTCCATGTGAAATACCACAGAAAGCTTTATCTCTTGCATGTACAATGGTTATGGTCAAGCATCAAGTCATATATACTTCTTCTGTAGGTAATATAACACATGTTCTTAACATTCCTAAGGTTGCAAAGTCAAGGGTTCTGTATTTATGAGGTATTAAGACAGAGTGTGCACCTTTAGCTGACTCCACATGATTGTGTTATGATATGGTCTAGTTAGACAAATACAAGCTACTGCTATTTTTTGTCCCTGCAGTCCCTTCCTCTCCTGAGAAAGGATTCTTTATTCTTCTATTGAAAATATTTGTCATGCTATCTTGTGGAGAATACTTGGCCTGTGCCTTAACTTATTTAACTTATCCTTCTTGTCTATTCTTTTGACAATTTTTAATTTGCTTGGAGTCTTTCTTGCCAACTTCAATATAACCAGTTTTTCACATGCAGTAATTAATTTAGCATCCTAGTTTATTAATGTTATGTTATTCCTCTGCGATGCTGCTATTCAGACAATAGATTATCAATCAGGAAATGAAATAAAGCTGAGAACACAGTTAATGAACATCTGTGGGGGGAAAATGTCTCTAACAGCAGGTCTTCAGGACATGGTTGAAGCATTAATATCAGGCTGCCTTTTACGCTCCTTAATAAGTTTTTTCTTGTATTGTTAATGAATTTTGATGGATATTGATAAAGACCCAGTGCAGACCTGGTGCAATAACCTTCCCCTTGAGAAACTTGGAGTGGACACAAAAAAGAAAGAAACTGGGAGCCTGGTTTTGAACAATTTCAGAAAAGGGTTTTCATCTACTTTTTGCAGTCACCTGACAGTGTTATGAAGGAGTATAGTGTGTGTTGTCTTTCCTGTGTCAGATACTCCTGTAAGTATAAATGAAGATATTCTGGGATCATTTGTTTTGGTTGCCCTACTAAATAAATTGAAACAGTGAAGCCTGTCATAATGCATTATAATGATAGGATGAGAGTGTTTTTCTCTATGAGAAGATGAAGAAGAATCTGTGTATTTGTGTATGGAGCAATTGGCTAAGATTATACTGTGGCTTATGATATTGTTATAAATGACTGAAGCTCTCTAACTCATATTAGAACGAGAAAGCAGAATAAAACAGCCACCGTTTGTTTGTACTTTATGCATGTTATATCTAATGCCAACTCTTTTTTTGCCTATTAATCTTATACTGTTACATTGACTATAAAGAATTTTGAAGTGACATCTTTGAAGATGCCACTGCTCATTATGTTCATTAAATATCCAATTATGAAGTCTGTTGGCATGCAGGATTAAGTTCTGGGCTCTGCTGTACAGTGGGTCAGAATGGTTCATATATGAATCTAGGAACCTGTGATTGGGAGGGAAGGGTGAGGAGCTTCACTGAAAGGTGCTCCTGCACTCTTCAATACCCAAGTATGGAATTGTAAGGGAATGTGGGTTTCTAATTTGTTATCCATTCTAGTAGTAATCATCATGCATCAAACTCAGCATATGCAACATCTTCATAGAAACGCTTATGGCCAGGTGTTTTGACTGGTGGTTGTCTCCAGTAAAATGGGATATAAATATCCTTACTGCTTTTGATTGTAAATTTCTTTTGCTGAACGTGAATACTTGTAGCTTCAACTTTGTGTGTCAAAACACAGTCCCTTTCCAGGTGCTTTAGATGTATACCAATAATACAAGCTTTTTGAGAACGTATGCCTCTTGAATATACATTGAACTTTATTTTCCTTCACATGGAGTACTTGTACATGTATGATTATTTGAGTAAGACATACAAAAATACATAAGATGCCACTTACTGTACAGTCTACTTACTATCATTTACTATACTTTCTTCTAAACTTTAATTATTTATTATAAAGATATAAATACCTTTTCTTGATTTTTTTTTTTATACTACATTCCTTGCTTAAACCATTTGTGCTCGCCCTAGACATTACAAACTCTATAATTAATGAGCAATTACAATAAGCTTGTTTTACTGCTTATTTAATTAGTCAACTCAAAGATACTTTTATGTTTATAAACAACATTTATCAAGGAAAGCATCAATGGCAGCTAAGAGAAGGCAAATATAGTCAGTCCCTTAAAACTTTCTCTTGATGGAAACTTCTACTTTGAAGCTCCTTCACTATAGAAAAAGATTTAACAACTTAAAAACTGATCAAAAGAAACAAAAGATAGATAATGGAAGTATCTGATTATAAAACCAGTGACTAAATTTGAAAATCCTGAGAAGTGAAACACTGTGTTCTGCTTGAGGTGATTGAAAATAGACCTGATGCTTCCTCCCCATTCCTGGAATGGGGGGGAGGGGCAGGGCTGTGGGGGAAGGGCAGGGCTGGAAGCTGATGAAGGTCTTGATTTTTTTTTTTAATTTTTTTTGTGTGTGCATACGAGTCAGATTCAAACTTCACAAAAGAGACTGTATGAGAAGGGCTATGTGACTGACTGAAACAGAAGCAGGGAGTGGGCGCCATACATGTATTTGAGGGCGGAGGAGTGGGAAAGCTTCATTGCAAATGAAGTACATCAGTCTTCTTGTGGTGACAGAATAGCAGTAATAAACCATAGAAAGCAGAGTACAGAGGCAGAGAAGGAGACCAAAGTAAAGTTGTGACTTTAAAGTTGTGGCGGAAAGAAGGCTAAGTCTGTGAACTGTTATTTGGAGATGGAATGGCAAAATATTATTCAGACTGTTTTGGCACTGCTATTATTTAAACTAAAGGAAGGGAGATTTAGGTTGGATATGAGGCAGTGTATTTTAGTGAGAGAGTTGTGTGATTCTGGAAGAGTCTGCTTGGAAGTTGTGGATGCCCCATCCCTGGAGGTGTTCAAGATTAGATTGGATGGGGCCCTGGGAAACCTGGTCTAGTGTCTAGTACTTGATTTAGCAGCAGGCAACCCTGCCTGTGACAGTAGGCTTGGAACTTAATGATTTTTGAGGTCCCTTCCAACCCAAGCTTCCTGTGATTAGTGACAAATCTGTCATAGAAGTTTTTTTTTTGACATGTGCTTCCATATGTAATAACTTGCAAATGTCTGAAACATCCAATCTACTTGTAAGGAACAACACTGCATGCAAGCACAAATAATTTCCTATATATTATTTTACTTGTTTTTTAAGGTCTCTAGGATGGAAAAGGAGTTCTCATAACTAATTAGTTTTATATTCTTGCCTACAATTCTTAGTATTATTGACTACAACATCAATCTTTATTACTCCATGCGTTCACACATCACGTCTTAAGTTGTATTATGTACATTCAACAATCCTCTGTGTACAGTGATGCCCTGTTTTGCATTGTGATCACAGTAAGAAAGGTTCTCAGACTGCATAGTGTTGCTTAAAATGCCGTTTATGGAAGGTAACAGTACAAAGGAGAAGACACTAGATTATCTCTTGTCTTCAGGTGCTGGGAACCCTGAGTTTTGTTGTATTGAATGGTCCTCTGATCAGAGCACAGCATGCTGTGCAGATCCCATTCCCTTCTCAGTGAAGAAATGTAACTGGCATACTAAAAACAGCTTAAGGTCTACATAAAGGCTTTAAGTTTTATTAATCGCAGTTGAACACTTTGTTCTAGGTTTCTCAGACATCTCTAGCAGATAAGAGCATTATTGGAAGCACTTGTGTTTTCTGAACAAAATCAGTAGGAAGGCAGTGGGGTATTTCACTCTTTCTCATGCAAAGTGTTTTTTGATGATTTTAGCATTGCCTTTACTGTTTAGGAATCTTTATGTTGCCTGGATGAACAATGTAGGCTACAGAAATTTGACTGTTCTTCCTGCCTTCATAACTGCAGGCTAATGCTGGATACACAGATGATTGCTTACGTGGCAGTTGGTCGTGACTTTATGAAGTTGCTAGATAACTTTTAATGCATTCACATATAGTTACATTTAATTACATGTTCACACAGCCACTGAAATGAAAGTAAATCTCTAGTAGTTGCTAGTCAATATTATATACTACACTTTTTCTAGGTTAGTTTGAGAGGTGGGGTGGAAGGCTAGTATGAAGCAAAGGTTTTTAACCTGTGTTCTGCAGACGAGGAAGACAAGCAGCTGAAAACATTACCAGTGAGGGAGCCTTCAAGTTCTCTGGTAATTTGCTGTGTTAAGTGCAGATAAGGAGCTTTATTTTGGTTCTGATGTTGGCGGTGTTTCTGATGTTAGTAATATAACTTTTCAATAATTCCAAAGCTGAGACAGTTTATCATCTTAGCATTGTGACTGATAAACTGTATTTGGGTATCTTGTTGATGCTGGACCTCTCCATTTATACATTTGATAAAATGTTACTCAGAAGAGCTTTTCTCTCGAACTGAACTACAGATAATATGAAATATCCACGTTCGTTTTATCTTGATTCTATTGCTATTGTTTATTTTCCCAGTACTAATATTAAGTACTGGGAAAATAAACAATAGCAATAGAATATTAATATTAGCTTCACTTTAATTTCCATCTCTCCTGATAAAGCAACTATTGATATGTAAACAACGAATTTGGATCTGCTTGTTTGAAAGGCACATTTGGTGGAACTTTACAGCCAATCTTTATCTTCTTTTCGAGAGATGTAATTTACAAACTAGTCTCAATAGATAGGTGTCAAGCCTAAAACAGCTTTCCAATGAACATTTTTTGTAGTGTTTATCAGTTCTTAAGCCTATTGTTTTTTTCCAAGTGTTAACTGAAAATATTCATCCTACAGTTAAGCCCACTACATCTTCTTCTGTTTCCTTTAGCTAATGAAAATTGATTCTTTCCCTTTTTATGTATCTTTAGAAAGTCCTATGCTCAGTTGTCTTCTCTAGAAAGAACATTCCTCATCCTCTTAACACATCTTCTTACATCTTGAAGGCATCTTTCCCTGTATAGGTGAGATTTTTTTTTTTTCTGTTCTCATGTTTAGAGCTCTTCTTTACACACAAAAGTTCTCTTTGCTGTTGTTTTGAACTGGGAAGCAAACAAGCCTTTTATACAGAAGTGTTTTTAATTGTAGGTAGTAATTTACATATATACAAGCATTCTTTTTTATTTTCCAGATCAGAAAGGGGAAAAAAAAAAGTGAAAAAAAGTGATCTCATTCATTTTCTGATTAAACTAATTTAGGGGAAGAAGAAAAACGCTTAATTTATCTCTGTAAGATACTCTTTATTAAATGTAACCAATCTTCAGCATTTAAAATGCATTGTCATTATTGCCAATACCCATTAAGATAAACATTAGTTATCCTGACATAGAATAAGCAACAGCAGGACGACCATCTTTTTTGAAGGCTGTATTCATGTAATATAAGAGATACAATCCACTTTGGGAAATACAAATGTAAATATTAATTTCAGAACCGTGTTTTGAAAGTTGAATACTTATTGTTTTGTAAGGTTAAAGAGGCAACAAAACTAAGAAGCTGAACTCCTTTCAGCTGGACTGAGTTCTCCTGATGTGTAGTAGCAACTTTTGCTTCCTGCTCTTCAGTTTCCTCAGTGATTTCTAGGCTTGAAAGAATCACTGTACCAAGTACTGAAGAATGAGTGTCATAATACTTAATCTACAAAGGAGAAAAACTTACTGTGTCACATCTTATTTAAGCTTGGGCTTTTCATATATTTTGTTATGATTCTGCTCTACGCTTACATGTGTATATAAACCCAAGCTCTGATTTGCATGCATTTATTAACATAGGGCTGTATTTCTGTGCCAGCACAACCTCCATTACTGTATTTTTATAAAGGTGTACAGGGAGTAAACTAGATCAATAAAAGCACAGAGACATAGTAATGTACTTAGCCTAAGTAGGGATGAGAAACAGTAAGCTGTTCACTCAACATATCAGAATAAAGGAATTTTGTATTGCTGATGAAAGGAACATCAATGATCTTCCTGATGCAGGAAGATCAGTATCTCAGTTTCTTATTCCTGCCTGTGAAAGCTCACAGTTGTTTTAGAACCTGATTGAGCCACAACAAGCATTCATATGGCTTGTTGTGTTGCAGCTGATAATGTTTAGTAATCCATATTTGCATCCCAAAGCTTGGGTTTGTTGAGTTCTATCACATCTGTATTTAAAACCTAGCTGAGCAATGCTGGGCTTCTCATTTTCAAAGCCTCTTCTTCTAGTGCTGTATTTCCATTTATTTGTGTTTTTTTTTTTCAAAATGTTTAGCAGTGAAATGTTCTTTAATTTTAAAGGAGCCACATAGTTATTGTGATGCTTCTACTGTCCTTTGTTAACCCTGCTTAAAGAGAGGTGCACTGAAAGCCGCTGAAGGTAACAGTCCAGACCTAATCAGCCCCTTGATGATGTTTCAGTCCTTTTAATTTATAACCTACTGCACTATTTGTTCTAAGTACTGTTGTGCTATCTGTGATTTCTGTGTTATTTCTCCACTGAAGTACACTTACAGCCCTCCTGTGCTCATAATTATTACTTAAAGAGAAGAAGAAACTTACAGATCACAAGAAACAAAGAGGACTGAGGCTCTACTTATTCAATGTGGAAAAAATGTCTTAGAACTAAGCAGCTTGCATCATTCAAATCTTGTTCTAATTTTGAATAAAAACTTGGTGATTACTTTAAAGGGAAGAGAGGTCAAGAGTAAGTTTTTTTTTTTTTGACAGCTTGTAAGAATTTTCCATAGATAGTAAAGCTAATATATGAATACATACATTTTATACCAGACTCTTAGAAGAGCTCAAAGAAAATGTTGGTCTGCGTGTATCTTCTGAATGGGAGAGTTATTAATCTATGAGGAATGGATATCTCAGTTACTTTGAAAAGCTCTGAGCTTTGAGACAGTTGAGACTTTTAAGTTATGCTTTATCTCTGTTTAATATATGGCTTTATACCCTGCAAAAGTCATAATATGCACTTGAAATACCAGCTTCAAATCCTGCTGAAGTGTGACAGTGTCTCTTTTAATTTAGAACATTTTAGAAATCCTTTTGGTCTGAATGAATTGGTGTATGAATATGAGAGACAGTCCAAATAGAGGAAAGGGCTTCATGTGTGTTTTCTTCAGATGAAGACCAGTAAAATGGGACATGCAAGTTTGAAAGAAATAATTTAAATGTGACTTGCTGCTCACCAGAAATTGAACTTTTTAATGAAGAAAAGAAAAACGTCCATATATATTTCTATTATATTCCCATCTGGTCTGCATGCAGCAAGTGTGGAAAAACTACAAATTACAGTTCAGTTGTGTGAAGGCTTGTGAAATGCATTTTAAATACTGCAAATGCCAGTATTTATTAAATATGATTTTATTGTATTTTATGTATTCACATACTAAGATTTAACTTTTAACTTTTACTACAAAAATCTAAAGATGATGATTACTTTGGATCTTGTCATAGAGGTATTAATTTAAGTAGTGTTCAAAAGAAAAAGCTGGAGATACTGAGCTTTTAAGTAGAGAAGAGACCTGACTGTGTTTCCACAGTGCTGTAATAAAAGTTAATTATATCACTGGATTAGAAAGCCTGGAGATTTGAGCATACATCTCTCTGCTAACCTTCCTGTACGCATGACCTGCAGACTTTCCATACTTGAGAAATATTTTCTTCCCTGCTTTAATCACTTACTTTGTAAAAGCCTTCTGAGACAAGGAATGACATTTAGTGTACTAACATCTGATTCACATTGCTGTAGTGTCAGAGTGACTTCAACCTTATCGAGAGCTTTCAAAACCATACTGGCCCTAGCTGTGATTGCTTGAAGTTTATAGAAGAAATGTTTCATTGTTCTTTCTAAAGTCTTTATCAGATTTGCAAGTGTAATTTATGAAGTACCATTAGACCATTCTTTTACTTAAGTTTTGTCTTTTTTTTTTTATGAATGATAAGATATACTGATAGAGTTGTTTCCTTGCTTTCTGTGGACTGATAAATTGTGGAGCTGAGAAGGAAAATTGTGATAAATTTTTTAGAGAATTATAATGTAATAAAAAATATTGAAGCAAACAAAACTGTCCCATCTGAAAGTGATGACAATATCCTGTTTGAGGAACTTAATCTAATTTTTATTGATTCATTTTTATCTTCATTCCCTAGGTCTACTGTGCCTTAGTTTCTTCCTTTTTCTGGTGGTGATGGTTTCAATTTAATCACACAGTATACTGGCTTTTCTAAACGTGATCACTCGACTATGTTTTAATTGCACTGGAGCAGATATTGTTCCCATATTTGCAGAGCGCCTAATAAAAAGCAGTATTCTTTTTTTTCATGTACTTAGCTCAGGTTCATGGTTTTAAAGCCTATATGTAACAGTTACTTTGGCTGTTTGTCACTGAGTTCTGTGACAAAATATGTGCCAGCTTTGATCTTTCCGTCTTTTCACGGAGATATAAGTTGGAAGTTCTGGCTACAACCCATCCTACTCTGAAGTACTCTTAAAAGATAATCACCTGCTTTAGCTTCTCTGCCTTCAGCTTTTGCAATGTATTTTTCCATGTCTTTCCCCAGCTGTTATTTCCACATTATATGAAAGAGCTTATTTTTATATAGCCCCCAGTTCACACCTGCATGATGCTTCTTGCTTCAGTTCTCACTTCAGTGGTTACCAGAAAGTGATAAAAGCCTGGTTTATTAAAGATCTGAGAATAGAGAAACAAGGAAGTTCTGAACTGAAAGGAAGTCAGCAGTGGGTATACTGGATGGGGATCTGAAAGGACAACTCTATTGCAATCAGCTCTAACTACATTTCTAGCAGACTTGGCTATTCAAGCCACCAGTTAAATGTCTCCTTTGTTATCTTTTCCATGTTTTGTTGACTGGAAAGGGATGGGTCTAGATTATCTGTTCTTGTCATTTGGGAATGTAGAATAGCAACACTGAAATCCAAAGCCTCCTTGTTGGTACGAATATATGGAGAGAGTTGCATGAATCAAGATTTCTCAAAATCAGGATCCAAATTAGAAAATCTCATTAGCTTTCAGTACAGATAGCTTGTACTTTTCTCTTTAAAAAACAACAAAAAAGCAAAACAAAAAAGAAAATGTTCATCAGAGGTTCTTGGTGAAATTTTAGTCCTGTTGCTCTTCAGCCTTGAGAACAGTTGTTTTCAAATGTGCACTCTGCCAAAGAGCGATGATATGAATGAGGTGTGACTGCGAAGTGACAAATGTTTTTGTGTGGTAAGAGAGGGCTTATGAATGTAAAGAGACATGGTCAGATTTTTTAATTGAATGTCTGATTGCAACTCTGTGCAATTCATTTGAAATTTCCCAGGCAATGGATTTATGCCAACTGAAGTTGCAATCATACGAAGAAAAAAAAAATTTTTGGCATTCTTGAAACCTGTTCTTAAATTCTGTTATTAAAATGGAAAGCACAGTTGCGTATTTTTCACTGTTCACAGGACTGTGTTAAGCCAATGAATCAAAATACAATTATTTGCTGTAACTTGTCAGCACTGCACCGTGCCCTTCCTGTGCCATGGTTGCAGTTCAGACAGTGTTAATAGTGCACTGACATTTGGCTGTTGGTGAGTGATGGGTGCAATGTGGGGCAGGAGCCAGGCCATGTTGCCAGCTGTGCTGGGCTGCATGCAACCTGTGGGTTGAACATACTTGCTTTACACGCTGCGCTGCTGGGGGTTATGGAACCTGATGATGTGCTTTGTGATTGTGTGAAATCCCATGTGATCTCTCAGCTTTGTTTCATCCAGACTTGAACATTTTTGTAGTTCTTCCTGAATGATGTTATAAAATCCAGACGGTAAATTAAGTGTGTGCTATTTAGGCAGAAAGTGCATGTTTTGGTGCCCAAAGAGAAGCAGTGGGTAGAAGCAGTCTCCTCAGAGCCCTACTTGTCAGAGCCAATGTTTTGTGGACTTGGTGCAAAGTATTTGGGAGAATCCTTCCAACCTTAACTTCAGATGCCTGCTGGGTTGACATGAAATAGTTAAAAGGTCTTCCTAGTAGGGATTTTTCTTCTCATTTATGATAGGGAAAGTCTAGGGAGACAATTTATTAATGTCTTAAAGTTAGTGAGCTTAAGTTAGCAATGGAATTGGAACTTCAGTGCCAGAATTAGACTTCAGCTCAAATAATACATTTGAAAAATAGGCAGCTAATAATTTTCTTGAAACTGTCTTAGAAATTTTAAGGTGCTGCTCATCAGTTGCCATATCAAGAAGACTCAATAAATATCTTGATTTCTCTTTTGTCCCTCCTCATTCTCTGTACGTGTGGTATAGGTAGGAATGTACTGTACTATGTGTTGACAGTACTGGAGTTGATTCATTAGGCATTCTCAGAACATGCCTGGTGAATTACAGCAGTGGATTGGAAAAGCATCCCCACCAGTCTGCTTTAGAAGAAACTACGAAAAATAAAGTTAATGTTAAGGGCCAATTCTGTGCAGTTTAGAAGACTGAAATTCAATTCCTGGATTTCCTTGAGGAAATTCAAATCAATGTATATTTTAAGAGTGGAGTGACTTAAAAATAAGTAAATCTGTGTTGATTTTCTTGCTACTTACGATTGCAAGTATGGCCCTTTGAAGCAAAGAATTCAGGAGCCCTAGAGTATCAAAAGAGAAAGGAAGAGATGACTTAACCAATTTATCTTTGAGGATAGGAAGCACACTTGTGAAATGCAGAAAATTATTCCTTTGAAGAACAATGTGTTTCTGTTCTAATTGTTTTTTATATAAGTTTTGCTGATGCTGAGATGGTTAGTCATAAATGTCTGTGAAAATAAGGTGTGCATGTAAGGATTGGTGAAAACACATTTATGTTACAATACTTAAATGTGGAATTAAAGGAGAATGGATGGCACCAGGTATAAAAACAGAAGTTACATGCAGGCTTATTCTTAGAGTATGACCAATTTTAATAAAAGTGTATTCTGCGCGGTAGGAAACTGATTACGTGATAACCCTTTGCACTACAGTACTATCTTCTCTACTCCTAGCATTCAATTATTTAAATAAAAGGACTTAGCTGTTTAACAAAATGTTGTCTGGTACACAGAAATATGTAATTTAACACATTTCATTCTATCAGCTCTATACTTTAATCAACTCAGTAGACTCCTCTGTTTTTCTCCTGGTTGCACTGTGATTACATTCTTTTATCAGATATTTTGAAGAGCTACACTGAATTTAGGTAGCATTTTGAGTTTAAAGTAGGTATGAGTTGCATTTTAATAACTTACATGACAGTGAAAATAGGACAGTAGCTTAACACGTGCAAGGAAGAATAGTTCATGTTTTCTTCTACTTACAAGCCCACCACTCAGGAATCTGACACGTTAAATTAGCAAAATTAAACTATATATACATGGCATATTATGATGTGACTAAAAGCAAATTATATTAGGTACTAATTTATAGGCTAAGGCATGATCTTACAGACATTTGTATGTGACTCAGTTTACATTATACATCAATGTACTTAGAATGCAAGCACTTAGATCTAAAGGCAAAATAAAGGGCAACAGAATTCTGCTTCTGTGCCTCTAAGATAAAGGAATAATTCTTCTAACACCAGGATACAGATAGAATAGCTGCAGATTCTTAAGAGGAAATCCACTATGTACTTCCAATCTCATTTGAGAATTTAAATAGATGGATATAGGATGTGTATGAGTGTTGTATTTAATGCTATTTTAATTACTCAAAAGGATTAAAATCATATTCATAAAAACATGGAAAATTGCTAAGCACAAAACAAGAAAATGGTGGGATACCGTAGTGGCTACTATCTGAGAAGTTTGCTATATTGACAGCAGGGGAAGGGAAGGGTGTTTCTTTGGCAAGTGCTATTCCACACACACGCACACACACAAGCATATACCCCAAATCAAAGTCTCAGTGCTATCTAGATCTACTGGATCTTTCCCTGCACAAAGATTTTAACAAGTGTAATTTTCCAACTGCAGTGAGGCAGTAGTCCTTTTCTATATCTACAAAAACTCTAAAAGGGTCAGATTCCGTTAATCGAACAATTGAACAATGAGACAACCTTTGGAATATTAAAAAACAAAACAAAAACTGTTGGTGCATCTTCAGTAGGTTATAGTAAATGTCTTTTCTTTAAGCCACAAGGCACTGCATGTGATCGAATAGTCAAAAGCAGACATCTTTAAATGACTATAGACTCTCTATACTGCCAATATTACTTGTAGCTGTTATGATCCATGTTTACAATGCCAGCTATCCCCCAATGATGCAGTGTAAATGTTATGCGTGGAGGAAGAATTAGAGAAGTGCTTACTGAAAACTTAATTGACAGCCTAGTTCTAGAACTTCTTGTTTCTTAAATGTCTAAATATCCATAAAGAGCCATCCAAGGGGAGAATTCATTGTCTGCTTTAGGAAATGTGTCCATAATAAACACTGCTAGAATCTCTGGAAGATTTATTTAACGTAGTAAGAGTATTGTAGGATAGAAATTTTTCAATCCTATCTTACTGCATTTCTTCCCTTGTCCATTATAATTAAAACTGTAGAACTTCCCTTGTTTCTTACAATGAAAGAATCTGATCCTGGCTGATTCAGTCAAGAGAAGAGTGTTTCAGTAAATAGATAGTGTTTAGGCTTTCACTAAGGTTCTCAAACTTCTATTTTCTATGATACAATTATCCTTATCTGTCAGCTCTCTACTCCATAAGAGAAACTTGTCTGTGACTCAGTATGGCTTGATGACACTAGAATACTTGTGACTCATGACTGAGCATTCTGAGCAACGGACCTGTGCTACCTCTATTAACGTTCTCAGCTGCTAAGAAGATAATAAAACTGCCAATAAAATGAATTTAATAGAAATAGTCAGTCATTAACGGTGAAGCAAAAAGTAACGAGTTTGCTTATTAAATTTTGATTCCCATGAATGAGGGCTGCTTATACCTCTTATTTTATTATGTTAACCCATGACGTTAGAGGCAGGTGTTGATGTTATGGTAGTAGAGGTTGAACCTTCCTGCTAAAATTCCACTACATTGTCTTGCTGTTAGGCAAATAGCAGCAGAGAGGCAGACTGACATTGTGGTATCTGATGTAGAAGTGCTTATGAAGCAAACGTGTGCCACTGAATTTCTCCATGCTGAAAAAATGGCATCCATTGATGTTCATTGATGCTTTCTGAATGACTGTGGAGACCAAACAGTGGTCTAGGCACTGCAAAGTGAGTCATTGTGTCAGTGGCGTCAGTGACAGTAGGTCATCTCTGTTGGTGAAGTTCTTTTATGAGCATGGCATGCAGGCTCTTGTTCATTGCTGGCAAAAGTGCATAACTGGTAGTGGTGACTTTTTTTTTTTTTTTTTTTGTAGCTGAGAATTTGCTCTACAGTGAGTGTTATTTAGCTCTTTGTGTCTTTTGTAGTTTCCATGGAAATAAATAGGAGGCATTACTTTTTGGGTGAGGTCCTGGGTGACTGTAACAAGGGTCATGTCACTCCCGTTTATGAGAAAGGGAGCAAGGAGGTCCTGGGGAACTACAGGCTGGTGAGTCTCACCTCTGTGCCTGGGAAGATCATGGAGCAGATCCTCCTGGATGACACACTGGATCACATGAGGAATTAGCGTGTGATCCGAGACAGGCAGCATGGCTTCACCAGGAGAAGGTCATGCTTAACCAATCTGATGGCCTTCTGTGATGGGATAATGGCACTGGTGTACAAAGAGAAGGCGATCAATGTTATTTACCTGGACTTGTGCAGAGGAAGGCCACAAAGATGATCAGAGGGAGCACCTCCCCTAAAAGACAGGCTGAGGGAGCTGGGCTTGTTCAACCTAGAGAAGAGAAGGCTGGGGGTGACCTCATTGCAGCCTTTCAGTACCTAAAGGGAGCCTACAGGCAGGGGAATCAACTTTTTGAAAAAGTAGATAACAGCAGGACAAGGGGAAATGATATTAAGTTGAAGGAGGGAAGATTTAGGTTGGATGTCAGGGGGATGTTCTTCACTATGAAAGTGGAACAGGCTGCCCAGAGAGGCTGTGGATGCCCCATCCCTAGAGGTGTTCAAGGCCTGATTGGATGGGGCCCTGGGCAGCCTGGTCTAGTATTAAATGGGGAGGTTGTTGGCCTTGCCTGCAGCAGGGTTGTTGGAACTTGATGATCCTTGAGGTCCTTTCCAATCTAGGCCATTCTATAGTTCTGTGTCTTTGACAATGTTCCCTATAGAACAAAATGGTATCTTCATTCACAGGTGCTGTTAAGGCTTACAAAGTTGATGCAATCCAGTTCAGTAATTTTTTGAATAATGAGCACTGGCACTTTAACATCTAGGTAGCTGTGTCTGTAAGATGTTTTTGTTGTTGATTCCTTCAAATCATCTAAGAGTGAGTTTCATTATTTTGAGTCATGCAGTGTTTTAGTAGGCATCCTCTATGTAAGTTCCTTCACTGATTTAATTTCTTGTCTATTTTCAGTTGTCATTTACAGCATTGCTACAGATAAGGACATATCAAAATTGAACTCCCCAAGGTGAATACCATTGTATTCTTATTTATAATGTTTTTCTATCTATTGCAGTCCTTCCGCTTTTAATAAATCTGTGAATGATTGTGAATCATGACTTTCAGACTGTGAAAAAGATGAGAGCTTCAGAATTGAGTCAGAAAAATCAGACTGAAATCTTTTAAGCCTAAATGTTAAGTTTCATGTCACAGCAATACAGCATAGAATTTTCATTAGGCAATGCTGCAGGCAAGGACTTCTATGTATACTAACTTTCAAACTCATGATGAGATATCAAAAATTCCATAGTTTTAAGGATACTCTTATTTAGGAATTTTAACCTTTCTGTACAAGAGGACAGCTGCTGTCCATTGGTAAAGATAGAGGTTTTAACAGTAATCTGACACTAAAACAGACAATATCACGCTAATCCTAATGAAGATCCTACTGCTTATCAGCTCTTTTGGTCAGATGGTCTCCCCTCCTTACAACAACCAGTGATATTAAGGCTAGCTTAAAGAAATCCCAAGATTATCTAGTTCCCTCCCCCCCTTTTTTTTTTCCTCCACAGAAAATACATTTGTATAAACAAGTTATCTATTTTTTTAACTTTTTGTTGTGAGTTTTGTTAAATGGTTAGACACAAGCAATTGCTTAAAAAAAACAAAACAAAACTAAACAGCACATAAACTTGTTATACCTCCTCATGTGTCATAAACACTTCATTTTACATATGTGTATATTCTGCATACTTTCTCAGCACACAGACATTTGTGATGCTGAATAACTTGGGAATTGGAACACAACTTGCATTCAACTGCTCTGTTACAAGTGCTTTGCAAAGCATTCTTATCAAATTTGTTTTAAAGAAATAATGCTAGAATTTTTCATAAAAGACAAAATATGTCCAAAAAGTTGAAAAACAAAACAGGCAATTAACAGTAATTCTCACTTAGTAAGAAATGCAAAAGGTAATTGACACTTCTTACTTACTTGATTGGATCCTATCCTTGTTTCATATTTTACAGGAATACTAATGCATAAAATGAATTGAATACATTGAAAGCATAGTTATAACTAGGGAAGAGGCAAAAAACATTTTCAGAATATCATGGCATCAGTATCCAGGGCATAAGGGCATTAAAAAGCATTGAAACCATAAAGGTGGGGTAAGTATTTCATTATTCATTTTCAATTGAAGCACTTCTTCACTTTGGTTCCCTGTAGTTGTGAAGCACTAATGTGTTTTGCTAAAACCTAAAGATTAATAGAAGGATCAACATATATCAAATATAGAAAACATTTTCAAAAGGAAAAAAAGATCCAGAAAATTGACAAATTTAATTGCTGTGATCCAGATTTTTGAAGTTATTTTAAGCTATAGCTGACGTGAATACTTTCAGGTTGAATATCAAGAATAGGTTCTAAGTCAAGAGCATGGTCAGGAACTGTGATTAGCTCCCCAGAAGTGGTCATGGCACTGAGCTTGCCAGCATTCAAGTAATGTCTGGACAAACTCTGAGGCATATGGTCTGATTTTTGGGTGGTCCTGTGTGGATCTTGTATTCAGAAGGCAATCACATAAATTAAAGAACAGGTGAGCAGCAGCAAAGCATTTTTTTATTATTATTATTTTTTTAAATCTTACAATTGTGTTTAGCAATATTTCAAATTAAAAGGAATGTGAATTCCAGGTTTCAGATCATAATACTGTGAACCTTGATGCTGTCTAAAGTAATTTCTTCTGATTCTGCATTGTGCTGACTCTGTAACTTGTCACACATGTAACAGGAAGTCTACCACTTCTGTACGCTGTAATCTAAGTGGCAAAGGTGGGAAGGTTCACCCTTCTGGTCTGAGGAGGATAGGCAGCCTGAAGCAGTGCTTTAACTGTTGCTATCTGGATGAAAGGAGGCTACAGTCTGCTCCAAGTTTCTGTAGATAACTGTTAATTTAGACAGCAAGGAAGGTATATATCTCCCTGGGTGCTTGATTGCAAGCTGATGCAAAGTTGCTCTGCTGTGTTGGAAAGCTGCACTGTCTCAGAACAGAACGTGGTCCTAAACTATGGCAGGGCCACATCCCTAGTGAGGATTATCAAGTGCACATTTAGTGCCAGCTCAGTGTATACTAGATTTTGTTATGTTGCTTGTTCTTTTGGTATTGTCTCTATTTACAGCATTATAGAGCTATTTGGGTTGGAGGGAAGCCCCAGACATCCTTTAGTACACCCTCTTCTATAGTAGGTTGTCCAGGACAATGTCCAGTTGGCTTTTAAATTGCATCATTGCTATTCAGTGTTTGATTGCTGTCACAGTAAAAGAATTTTCTCCTCTATTCAGATTGAATTTCCTGTGTTTATTTTTTTAATTATTATTTTTATTTTTTTTCCATCTTTTGTAATTTTTGCCCATTGCTTTTTGCACTGTCAGCAATAGAATCTGACACACTCTTGGTTCCCTCTCATCAGGTACTAACATATATCAGTAAGATTCCCCTGAGTCTCCCTTTCTCTAGAACAGGCTATGCTCATTCAGATACTCCTGGTATTAATGATGCTTTAGTCCTTTAATCTTCTCTGTTAAACTCAGGTCCAAAAGATGTCACAAATATTTTGCAGTGAATGGAAAAACAAACTTAAGTTTCCAGATTTTAACAAATATAACCCTTTTTGACTCTAAGCTGCTGGATAGGTACTGAATGCCCGCAGATAAACTAAACAATACTGCAGCAACCTGTATCTTACCAATGTGACTGAACAGTGGAAGCAAGATCCCATATCTAGTTAGTAAGCTAAAGTCGAGTTTTCCTGCTTTAAAGATTTCATATGATCATGTGTGATATTAGATCTTGGGATAACTTACCTAGAGCTGCTCACAAAGGTTAAATCACCCAGCACTTTGTGTCCTATGAATGACATCAGTGATGAGCATTCATCTCTTGCCTATCACAGGGAAGAGGTTGCCAGCAGCTCCACTGCTTACCATGAAAGAGAGGAAAATAGCCCACAGTGCTAAGGATAATCTGGTTTTGAGTATATTCAGAGCACAGGAGGTAAAGTCACAAAACAAAATCCTTCCGAGAAAGAAAATATAAAACAAAATAGTGATTTATCCAGGCAGAAAATTGGTATATATTTATTTTGAACAAAACTGCATAAATCCAGATTCAGTTTGAGAATTAGTTTTGGGAGAGAAGAGAATAAGGTTTGAAATGTCAGAATAATTCTGTTTGATCATTCTGAAATGAAGCATTTCTGGCTTCCTAAGCCAGTGGTAAGGGAACTGACCTGTAATCGTTTTCTGATTCAGAAGATGGACTTGAACTAAGGCATCTTGTGTCTCTCAAAACTAGCCAGAGGCCTTCTGAGAGGGACCTTTCTCTGATTTGTCAGCTGAAACCCTTCTACTATCTAGATCAATATTAACTATTCAAAAAAGAACAAAAGACTCAATAGTCTGTCACGTTCAGTGTATTTGAAAAGAAAGAGAGAGGGGGGAAAAAAACAACCAAACACTTCTATTCTGGGTCAATTGGTTTGAATTTGTTTCTTTGATTTTTTTTTTCAAGTCAGTAACTACATTGAAAAATCAATTATTTACACATCTCTAAATATATGCTTCTCTTTTGCCAGCTGATTGCTGAATATAGGCATTTTAACTTCTTCCCCTCTTGTCCAGGACACCCTCGTTCCTCACCTTGGTATTATAGAGCTGAGTGTGTCAGTCCTTCATGTGGAAAACCTGTGGTCATCTTGTGAGCTCGTTTTATTACTGAAGTATCATAAAAAAGACAGAAGGAAGTTAGATGTCAGACCTTTAATTTTTCCACACAGTCACAGAGTACTTACAAACAGTTTATTTATGGAGCTATATGAAAATCAATGGAGCAGTGTTTATGGAAGATAATGATATTGGAAAGGTTTGGCTAGCAGGTAGGATCCAGATCATTGGCCTATTATTCCACTGAAATGACAAAGTCTATGGTGTGTGTGTGTGTGTGTGTGTGTGTGTGTGTTAGAGCAGAAATGTGTATGACAAAAGGGAAATCTTTTGAATTAGGCACAATTTCTTAAGGTTCCTAGCTTCAAGGTCAGTCATTCAACTGACTTGTCACATGCTTGTGAAGGAGTCTGGGACAGATGACCTGAGAAATTCCTTCTTGCCTAAGTTTCTGGAATCATACAGTTTAAGTGACCACTGGAGTTTTTTTTTATAAAGAATCTACTCAGTCAGATATTGTAATTAGCACCATCTCCATTTCAGTACCTTAAAAGTGAATACTGACTGAGTGTCATCTCATTTTCCTACTGTTAATAAATTCTTTCCAACACAAAAAGATGGAATATACAAGATATTCAAATACTACTTTGCTTTCTTTGCTTAATAAAACAAGTGAAAGGAAGTGAATAGCAATCATGCATCTTAAAGGCTTTGTACTATTCATAAAGCATATTACTTTTTTAGACTCCCAAAATTCTAATTAGAACTTTACAAAGCAATAACAAAGATAGCAACTACGTTCTAAACTAATAATTCTAAGCCCAGCACAAACTGGAAAGTCCCAGAGCCAGTAAAATAATACAAGACACCTGTTTTATATGGTACACATCAAAAGCAAGCCCCAAGGACAATAACTTTTAATATAATCATTATTAAATGTTTATTAGCTAAAGCTCAAAATATCAAGAAATGTATTGTACTAGAGAAACAACCATCTTCCAGACACACAAAATCATTCTGTTTTGATGATTAAAACTTGGGTTGCCAATAATCTCCTGGCCCAAGGTAGCAAGTGTTATTACTGCACTTATAAAGCAATGAAAGCATGTTTCATTCAGTTTTTCTATTTATAATTTAAAGTGCACTCCTGTTCATCTCTCTGTTTGAAATTAAATCCTTAAACTAAATGCTTTATAGTTTTTTTCATTCTCCAGGAGATAGCAAAATTACTAATAAAAAGTGCCTTCAAAAAATCTAGAGAGGTCTTCAAATAAAGAAATTCAGGAAAGGTTCATAAATGCTTTGAAGATGCACAACTTTGCTTTAAGTCCAATCTTTTTTTCGTCTCAGTTTTTCCTCCAAACTAAAGATGCTGGGTTCAACTTAAATCTCTGTTCTCATTTTTATAAGAAGAAACAGAACTATAGGTTATTCTTGTGTTATTCCTCCAAGCCAAATTGATCACATACCACTTAATACACACTGGAACACGGAATTGAATTTGTAACTTACATATTGTATAAAAGAGGTTATAGAATAATAGAACCATAAAATCAGCAAGATTGGAAAAGACCTCTAAGATCATCCAATCCAACTGTCCACCTATCACCAATATTTCCCACTAAACCATGTCCCTCAATACAACATCTAAATGTCTGTTGAACACCTCTAGGGATGGTGACTCCTCCACCTTCCTGGGCAACCCATTGCAGTGCCTGACCACCCTCTCAAGGAAGAAAGTAGTAGTAAATAAATTAATATATGGAATTTCCCCTTATCTGGAAGGGGAAGGTGTGAGTATGACTTCTTTGTGATTAACAATCTTCTGATGAAGCACACGTAGAAAAAATGTTTGAATGCTGCTGTTTAATTACTAACAAAGAGATAGTGTTGATTTAGGCAGATGGTTTTGGACTGAGGAGTAAGCGAAGTGATAGCAAATTGAAGATCAGTAAGGCTGAGTTTCTAGACTTCCCTACTGCTCGGACAGCTGTTCTTGTTACTTTAGCTAGGCATCTACTGTAGGCTCCTTAGTTTCAGGTACAGCTTAATTTACAGTTCAATGCTAGTGGTTCTGGAAGCAGTAGAAATCTTGCCAGGATTGTGTTCTTTGAGGACAATGCTATGTGATGGAAAAAAGGAGCTACTAAGCAGCAGTTGGTTAGTGAGAGTCAGTTCAAAGTAGTCTTGAGGACAGCTGATTCAGATTAAATAGAAAAGCAAACCCTACTGAGTTGCTTGGGAACTCTAGGTTTCTTTAATTACAGAACTTTGATAAATCAGTAGAATTAATAATTGAAATCAGCTGCTTTCTTAAATGTTGACATTTCTGTAAATCAATTAAGATGAAAAATGGTTAGAGAAGAACTTGTATAACTGAAGAATTGAAAGAAGGATCTTGGGATTAATCAGCACTTGAGAGTAAGAAAAGGAGACAGTGTTGAGAGAAAATAAGTATTGTTCTAAATAAAAAGTGGACAGGGACAGTGATTGCTTAATCCAACCTACTGACAGTTATCTCCAGAACTACCTTCTGCAATGTCTGCCTTGGAGAGTGAGTTAAAACTTGTGCATCTGCCTTTTGAGTATCCTTTTTACCTTTCCTATTACAAAAACTCTACTGCGAAAAAAAAGAAATAAGAATTCATTTGGTTATGGAAAGAAAAATAGTACTAATAATTTATGGTCAAAATGGAGCTTAAATCTTTCTGTGGAGTGCATTCAAAATGTTTTGATTCTCTTTTGTTATGCTTTGTTGTTTTGTCTGTGTGTTTTCTGAAGTATACAGACCAATTAATTGTAGGAAATTCACACCTTCCCATGAATGCCCCTGTGCTTTGACACATTCTAATGTACTCTAATACAAAATATTTTTCTTTCCATACTCTGATGTTGCTTTCTGTGGAAGCAGCTTTCATGCACTGAATAAAAGAAAATTAGAATGTTAAGGATTATCGTGACATTTACTTACAGTGTCTTTACTACTGTGTTTTGGAAATGCTGTGACTCTAGGCATGTTAAGGAAGTCTTCACATGCCCTAGAACTCTGATGCAAGCAGTTTTTCTGTTACTGTAAGTGCACTAGCTCTAGAGAATGGTATTTGAAGAGAAAAATCAATTTTTCTAGATTCCTGCTGAAGGTGTTTTTGCATTGCCTCTGGTAATCTAGGGAAGGGGTAAAGAAAATAGAGAAAGCATGGAGGCGATTAAAAAAAAAGAAAAAAGAAAAAAAAGGATAGCTTGTTCTGCATACCAGCGAGTTGAAGTTGTTATGGATTGTATCTGAAGGGAAAATAATATGGCAGAATAATTCATACAAACTAGGAAGATAATAGTTCTCCAGGAAGACCGTGAGATACATGGCTTTGTTAACCAATTTTTTTTAGAATTGTTGAGCAAATACGGATCAGGATTATCTGACTGACTTGTTTGGGATTTGGATTGGGGATTTTGCTGTAACTTTTTTATAATAAAATTACTTCAGTGATTCACCCAAGGTAAATCAAGTATATACGCAGTCTCCCCGAACTCTCTTTTATCTAGTTGCTTGTTCAGTTCTTAAATGCTTAATTTTGGTGAGCTTTCAGATGTGTTTCATGTTTTAAGAAACCTACTGCTTTCACCCAAGTGAAACACTTAGGAAAGCTTACAAGTGTGTTTCTTAAAGCACTAGAAAGAAATAAAAGTTAACATCCAATCTCACAGAACAGTTCACAAATCATTAATTCCCAAACATTTTATGACATTTCTTCAGTTTAATCTTTATTTATGTAGTTACTTTGTCAGCAGCTTTGTTCTATTTACTCTGATTTGATTTGTGATCATACATCTTAATATTCTGTTTCAGGGTTAACCATATCATATTTCTTACTTCAGTAAACTCCTTCAATTTATTGATTTCTACTGCTGCTAATGCCTTTTTCTGTTAATTTCAAATTACAGTGGTGACCAATAAAACTAAAATACCACCAGAAGCTGACACGACAACTTTTGGTCAACATATATTTTACATATTGAAAAGTAAAGTGTGAAAATTCCTAAAGCTTGTCCTGAAAAGCTGCATATTTAGCCCAACTATATATGTATGCACACTTTAGCCATTTTCCTATATGTATGTGTTTTGTTTTGTTTTGTTTTTTCTTTTTTTCCTGTGGCAGAACTTGATTTAAGAAAGTCTGTAATGTGGCATACTCTGTACTCAAAGAATGGTACCTACTTACATGGCAGGTGTGTTAAGGACACATTCCATTTATATTGGTGGTCTTTTCCCTTAATGTGTGTTTTTCATAGTCCTTCATTTTCTCATTTTCATGAGCTGTCTCCATGTTGTACCATTATGTTATTTACCCGTGGCATCTCTATAATGAGATGCATAATAAAAGCATCATCAATTTATATTACATATTCCTTAGTTCCCTTTATACCGATTCCAAACTAAGTCTCAAAGAGCCCTAAATGCTAATTTTTATTGATGATGACAATCAGGAAATTACATACAAAAGGTGATCTTCCTATGATTAAAAAAAAATGCAGTAAAAATAATAAATGGAATAGGGCTGTATTGCATCTGGAGAGCCAAACAGATTTTTTTTTGTCCCCCTTTGTAAACAAGTCAAACTATGAATGGAAAGGTTAATGTTAGATTTCAGCATGACATTCTCTACTAGACAGTTGCACTCTGAAATTAGAAATAATTGATATCACACTTTCTGTTAGTATTATAGTATACTTCTGTTAGTGTTATAAACTTAGGTCGTTTTAGAATGCTGATCTAGTGCTTTCCCAAACTTGCAAATCCTATCGAAGTTCACAAAAGGCCAGCTTCTGCTTCTGAAAAACATCTCATTAGGTATGTGGAAATGAAGTGCTTAAGGAGCAGGCAACCTTGGCCACTGCTTGGAAGCTCCACAAAGGTGCGGTGTGATGCAGCATAAAGCCTAACACTAGGCTTTTCTATTGGACTGGAATGCCACTGTAGAAGTGATGTTTCCTTGCTTGCTGCTGCCTCAAGACTATTTAGAAAAGATTGTCCTACTGTGCTATTAAACACCTGCAATAATTGTTCTTAATGATTCTAGAGGAATGATAAAGAGGGAGGATGAAGGGAAATATAGGCATTTGAGGAAAACAACTCTGGGTGTATGAATAGTCTTTAAGTTTCTTTAGTCCCTAGTGTTCTGCATTGAGATTCACTATCTGCTTGGTGTCATTCTGAAAAGCATCCAAAGGTCTGGCAGCATTTTGTGGCAGAGTTCAGGAGATTTCCAAGGAGTGGAGCCCTCCTGTCTGGAGGAGTTGCTTTCCTTTCCGATTGCACAGTGAGCAGAACAGGAGCCTGCTATTCTCTTACTCTGATTTTGGGGACAGATGAAGTCCAAGTACGGCCCTTTGATTCAATTTTGCGTTTTGAGCATTTTACTTTGTCAATCAAATTGAAGTTTAATATCAACTCTGATTAAGCAACAGTAAGTGTCATTCATACCCTAATTAAGCCCAGATAAGAAGTAAGCAGAAAGTAAGATTAAACTCAAGTTTCTTTTAAGTTTTCAATTTCTTTTTTTAACTAGTCTAGATACAGATATACAACAGTTCTGGCTAACTTCCATTTTTCCTCTCCTAAACGGCAGAGTGTGTATAAAGTATAAATGTATAAGTTTATAAATCCTGTACTTCTGATAGAAAGATCACTTTAACTGCTAAAGATAGAGACTTAGAAAGCAACGACTAGAAAATTGTGACTTGGTGACTGATTTTTGACATAAGTAATTGTGTGAAGTATGTTTACAGATTGTATGTGTAAAATTATAAATTCGACATTTTCTGTACAATGGACGCTAAACATATTATTTGGAATACTTTGTAGATTAAAGCAGCAGTTACTTATCAGGTCTTGCTGAAAAGGAGGAAGCAGCTGAGAAAAATTTAAAGAAACTAATGATAATTTAATAGAATCTTAGGACAACTTGAAAGTCACTATGGGAAAACAATAGGGTGATCTGAGCTTATTATAGTTAGTAATATGGAAAACAATGAAAATGAACTCCTGAAAAAGAATAATTAAGAGTGGAACTACTAATATGTCAGCATTTTCCCTAACCCTTAAATATTGCATGTTGTTTTGCTGGAAAGGAACCAATAACAATCCTTATGATAAATATAACTAAAAAGAGAATTTAAATTAAGATGCATATGTATTTTTTTTTCCTTCTGTACAAGTATTATATAGAATAAAAGAATATTGGCTATTAAAGCATCCTGATAATTATGAAATGATCCTTGTAGAATGAGCTTTAGGTTACAGTAATTATTTTGCTGTAAAAGAACTACTTTATTTTAAGAGAAATGCTAAAACCAAATAAAACCACAGCTAAATCTAAGTGCATATTAGCAAGGAAGTACTAGGTGAATTAAAACATCAAAATGTTTATTTTCTTCTTATTTTTTTTGTTTTTTTAGGAAAATCCAAAATGCTCACAAATTCCTTACTATTCTTCATTTTTGGGAAGAAGAGAAATATTTCCC
Source organism: Phasianus colchicus (assembly GCF_987193195.1). NCBI lineage: Eukaryota > Metazoa > Chordata > Aves > Galliformes > Phasianidae > Phasianus > Phasianus colchicus. The sequence goes on along the minus strand of NC_143439.1, from coordinate 13,526,495 downwards.
AACTGCCCAGTTCAAGTGTGGTAGTTTTGTGGTGTAGTTCTTCTGGAAGAGAGCTTAGGTCCTACAAGATAATCCTCCTCCCTTATTACATTACAAAGGAGTAGGTCTCATCAAGTTTAGAGTAATAGATGAAAACCAGCAGCAAAACTGGGTGAAAACACTGGAACTTTGGGTGTGGATTTCTGCTGAATTTTTTGCATTAGTTAGGTGGTGTTTTTCTATCTTTTCCATGGAACATCTCTTCCCAAGAGATTACTGACATTAGTAATCTTGAGTAATCAGCTGCATCTTTCTTTCCTGGGTACTGGAAAATTCCAGCAGTAATAATCAGTTCTACCTCAAACATCCCAATTTTTGTGTGGTGCTTAAATCATTTGGAACTGTTTTCTACAGTCTTTTTTTATCTTAAGTATCTGCAAAAAAAAAGCAAATTCTTAATTTAGGTACTTATAGCAAGAAATACGCTACACTGTGACGAGAACACAGGATAGTACTTCTACCAGTTTGCTCTGTTTTTCTAGTTAAAAGGATCAGTAGGTTATGTGCTGGGGAAAACCTTTGCTATCCTACCTGCTTTTTCTGCTCTTCTACATCCCTCTGTATTATTTGTGGTTCTTTGGCTCCCTCTAAACAATCATAGAGGATAGGAAATGCCAAATCAGACATTGTTGAAAAGAGGCAGCTGTGGGGACAGACAGCAGGAACATGGGAAAGGGGTAAAGTACACTGTTAAAAACAAGGCCAGCTTCAGTCTAGGTGTGTATAATGCCATGCCTTTCTTTCACTCTCCAACAAAGTCCTTATTAACAGGTTTTTTAATGCTAATCCTTATCAAAGTCTAAAATCTATGCTTGCTATGGTAGTGCTGGAGTGACTTTAACAACTTTTAATGCCTTGACCTGTTTTGTGTGGATACAACCATTCTGTCATGCAATAAAATTAAGAAATAGGACCTAATTTCTTACTGTGATTTAGCTGTTGCAAAGAGAAACGTAGTACTATTTCCAAAGTTTCCAGATAAATTCTTTTATTTTAAATTTCAGTAGAATCTGCTGCATTCTTGGTTTTAATTTATGACTCCATGTCCTGGTTTAAATTTGGGTTTCTGTTTGCATTTGCTCCTATGTTTATGAGTATGTACAGGTTGTGTCTGTAATTGCCTTAGATAGCTGTTGTTGGCTGTTTGGAAATACTTAAAAGAGACAGAGTCATGCTCTGTTCAAAATTACACTGGCAGAAAGTGGCATTTTTCTGTTAATTTTATGCTGACTTCAGGCTTTGGATTCAGGCCTAAATTTGCATGCAAAATGTAAGTGCACGAATCATATCTCTGTTTAAAAATTAAACCTTGGATATATAATAAAAAATTTAGATGTTTAGTAGCTAGATCTCCAGTCATTAGAAATGTCAGTTATGATAATTTCAGATTTATTCATAGGGATTTCACATCCATAGACAACTCTGAAGGGGCATGCTTCCAATAAGAAGAAACCTTGCAGGCCAGCTTCCCATTGTGTTTGATTAATACACACTCTTTCTTTACATAAGTTGACACATACTGGCCTGATTATGCTTTTGCCCTAGCTTGACAAAAACTAGTTCTGACTTGATGGGATAAAATGAGAAGAAATTCTGATTTGCCTTCAAAGTTCTAAGTGAAATGTGCTACATGTTCCCCAGTAAAATAGATATTTTCTTGCATCTGCTGAGTTCTGGCAGTCTTATGTAGTGGATGAATTCTCTTCTTTCCTTTGTGATCGTGGCTTTTAATATTCAAGATCAGCTAACTCAGTGAAGTAGCGGTGGAATAGGCCAGAGTTGCTGCCTTCATTGGCCAAAGATTTAAACTAAGTGGGAACAAGAGTGAACATCAGCAACTGCATTCACTAAGCCAAGTTCAGTAGGATCAGGAAGACTAGGGAAAGCTATTTCAGAACCTCTTCCAGATCTATGGAACTTTTTTGAGAGCTGTAATGCTAGTTGATGTGCCTAACAGGAATCATATTAGATGTCCGTGGTCTTTATGGGCTAAGCCTTCGTACAGGCTAAGTGAGCATGTCTTGCTTTCCAGATCATTTCCCTGTAATCCTTCCTCCTACTCATATACTTGAGGGAGAAATGATAATGAAAGAATAGGAAAATTGTTCTATTCCCTCCTTCAAAAAAAACCCAAACAAACAAACAAACAAAAACCAAACAAGGCAAGAAGGACTTTTTTTTCTTTTTTCTTTTTTCTTTTTTTTCCTGTCAATAATGAGATGAAGCATCTTTAAATGGATATTAAGCTGAATAAAGATAAGGAAGAAAGAGGCTCTGTTTTATGAAACCTAATCAATTTCCAGCTGCTAATGGAAGGAATTTCTTCCCTATATGTTCTTTTATTTAATCTTTTTTCCAACCTACACATTTTAAAGTACAAGACATAGTTCTGCACATGGGCACATGACAAGAAGATCAAGACTTTCAGCATGTCATCCATCCTCTTCAATTCGCAGACAAACATACTCTGCAAGGTAAATGACAATTACTGCTTGCAGGCAGTGTAAAAGATATTGAATCATATTTTCACATGCAACACATGTATCTATGCAACTTCTGTGTATGTGTAATCTGAGCAAGGAAAAGAGTAAAGAAACTTCTGGAGTGAGAACAAATGCTTTACTAATAATCACAGGCCATTTTCCATCCAAAAGGTGTGGAAAAAAGCCAATTAGTTGCCTCAGTCTTATAAGACATAATTTGGGCCATTGAGCTCTGTAAAATGCTGATCTTTGAGCATGACAATATGTTTCCAGAAGATAAACTAGTATCCAAATCTACAGCAAGTTAACTGTTTTAAGGTGCCTTGCACTAAATGCAAGGGAAGAAAGATTCGAGTAACTTGAAAACGAAGTAGCTTCCCTTCTTCTTCTGATAAATACACAAAAATGGTGTTAAATAGAATTTTACACTTGAGCTGGAAGTGTCACCAGAAGTAAATCATATATTTTGTAATCTCTGCATGAAGAATGCATATATTAATAAATGTTCTGCATGAAACTCAAACAGAAATTATATACTACAGAAGCTGGTGTTACAGTGTTTTGCAGCCTCTGTCTCTGCTGAATGAATTAGAAACTGGTCAGAGGTTGCCTGATCTCCAGGCAGACCAAGGGAATTTGACTATCCTAATTTATACTTTCTCTTCCATGTTTTCTAATGTGGGGTCAGTGCCATGCTGGTTTGTTATCAAAATAAATTTGCGTTTATTTCAGGCTCAGGTGAATACAGCCAAAATTTTATTCTTTAGAGCTGAGTTCTTTTGGTTTCTTAATGCATGGAACTTAACAACTTGATATTTCTGTGTGCAATACATGAAATGAAGTAAGATTATTTGTATAAGCTTATTGTGATTCTCTGTTTTCCTAAAATGAGTAATCCAATGCATTTAAGAGTTCCAACTTATCTGAGTGCTCAGAGAAGTCAGATGTGCCAATTTCCTGGAACCAGCTGATTTTTAGCTCGTGGACAGCAAGCTTGTATGTGCCCCAGGTGAAACAAAAAATACACACACACACACACACACACATATATAAATACATAAATACACAATTCTTATAAGTATAATATGCCTGTATCTCATGGGGCACTCTGCTGTGTAGATTGTTTCTATTTGCTGAATACTCTAGAAAGAATATTTTTGTTAAGTATAAAGTGAAAAAAAAATCGTGTTTGTTGATTACCTTTGTATCTACTTTTTGAAAATATTTGTTTTAAGCACTAAAAAAAAAAAATCTTTAATGTGTGAATGAGCCTCAGGGAGTTGTTTTCAGCTAATGGCATAGCTGGAAAAGAGCTGAAACAGCAGAATTCTGTTCCTAAAGTTCAGATTGATTGTCACTATATAATGCTGGTTTATAGCCTCTCTGGAACAAAGAAAATATTGCCTTTTAATATATGGTGAAAATTAATATTCTAAGCTAGTAATAAAGAAAGCAAGTTTAACATTCCTCCCTATTTCCAAAACTGACTTTCTGAAATAGAGGAATTTTTTAATTTAAAGTTCATTTCAGCAGCCTTTTGTGTCCAAAGCCTAACTTGTGGGTTAAAATTCAGTTGAGAGCAATAAATTGTCATTTACTTTTGGCTTATAACAATCAAACTATGATGAAAAAGAGGAAATAAATAAGTAAGTAAAATGTTGGAGCTCTCTCGTTGTAAGCTGGACTATTCCATCACTAATATAAGCCCTTGAAAAAGTCTTATTCTCAATTGGTATAGTTTGCATAGGTGAGAAATAAGTAGCAGCTGCAATCTAAGTAAGAGTTGAGCTTGTTCAGATTGATCCAGCTAAGAACCCTGCAATTTGGATCTTTTTAAGCAAGGAAATGCTCTTACGGCATTATCTTAGCAGAGACTTAAGTGTGCTATTGTACATGGAAATCAAACTCTCTGCTTGAGTGTAGCTGGAAGGTCAATGTATGAGGAAGGTCAGGTCAATGCCATAGCCATACTACAGGCCACTGGATGCATCCTTGGATTGGCTGCAGGACGTCCCACTGATCCTATGGATGGTGGTAGAATTTGGTGGGAAGCACATCACAGTCCAGTCTGCTCCTTCAGAGCAATTTAAAAATGGCCACAGTGCCTTCAGTATAGTGGTAAATACGTGAACAACTCCTACTAATATTCTTTCAGCCTGCTACTTCAGTGAAATGCTGAAATTAAACATTAATTTAATCTGTAATGGCTTTTGCTTCAAACTGGGGTAATTTTAACTTCTGCTTACAAAACAAAATATTTTATGCCAAAGCTTATGCACATGAGTACCCTTAAAATGAAAGCCTTTTCACACTTAGGACTTGAAAAGTCACAATTTCAAGTCTTAAATTATAGTTAACAGTCAAGAAATATTCATTTTCCACTGTGCAGTGAGCTGGAATGCATGAGAAATGCACCCTACAGAGCATGTTTTCTTTCTTGCTTACACTGGGATGAATAAGGAATAGCTCAATTCAAATCAATTAACATTGCCTGGCACGTACACATGGTGTATTTGGTTGACAGGAACACAGAAAATACTTGCAGTAGTGGAAGAATTGGTGAGATGTAGGGAGTTCGGAACAGGACCCATCACAAAGTTGGGAAAAAAAAAAACAAAACAACAAGACAACACTGATGTTTAAACTATAAGTTTGAAGTAAATTATGCATGAACTCTACAACAGAAGCAGTTACTTTCCTTCTTTTATCTACTTGCCCTTTGCTTGGAGATCAGGTAGAGTTATAGGTTCTAATAGTAAATCTACGTCAGACAGAAATTCAAGAACCTTTTTCTTTCAATCACATAATAATTGACATCTGACTTTACATACAAATAAACTCTCTGTTAGCAAGGACACCCTGCTAGAAAAGAGAACACTGAGCACGGACTGATTCATATGTAGAGAAAAGTATTTCCAAACAGTGGGTAATTTATAGCCACGCTAACTTTTCTTATTCCATTGCAATTGCTAGTATAGAGTAACAGAGTAGATAAGAGCTACAGGTTTTAGTTAAAGGAAAAAGAACATTTTTATTTGCTTTGTGTTCAGTGGCTTTAGATTAAAATAGGTGTTTTTTTTGTTTTTTTTTCCTCCCCTTAAAAGAAAATTGGGTGGGGGGGGGGGGGATAGGGGGTTGCGGTGGGGGTACAGAGAAGTAATTTTTATGTATTCCACAACCCTTCTATTTCCTACCAACCTCTCTTCTTCCACAATAGGGTCAATTATCATCCTCTCTTACCAGTAACAGGAAAAGGTCAAAAGTGAAATAAGAAAATACCATCTTTCCTAAGGGAACAGATTCATAATGTGGAAGGGAGCCTGTAATTTGGCAGCTGTAGCTTTGGGAGGCTAAAGTTTAGTACAGGAAGAAATTGGAATGTCTCTCGGTTGGGGAAATAGTGGTCATCAGAGAATGCAGCTGACACGATTTCTCTGTGTAGAGCTGACATCAGGATGCTTGGTGCTGTCACTGAAAGAAGGCAAAGAAAGGCTCCGTTTTATATTATTGTCAGTTCTGCTTTTTTATCTCACATATCATGCTCAGAACTAATTGTGTTTACTGTGTTCCTGCAAGGCAGGTAGTGAACATTTTATAATTAACTAGGAACTCCACTTTCTTACTTCTTCCCAACAGCATATAGGCAAGAGATGCCTTTTCTCTTTCTCATTGCTTTAACCAGATTTTGTATTTGTGAGTACATAGTTGTGTAATTTTTTTTTTTCTGTAATTTGTCATTTGTATCTCTGATTTGTCTTCAGTTAATTTGAAGTGTAAATGAATATTTAAGCTTTTGAGTTTGAGGCTGAAGTGTTGCTGGACTCACAGATGTGTAACTGTTTTGTAACTTGAATTAACATCATTACAGATTTTGGCTTAAAGTCAGTTCTCATATTGCCATTAATTCATTTACTCAACACAAATGTACACAAGGCATGAGAACTGAAGATAGGTAAAGACGGAAGAAATTAGAAAGGATTGAAGGAAGAAATAAAGATAAATCCAGACTAGAATGAGACAAGAAGCAGGAGAAAAAGCCAAAGAGAAGATACACTGTTTCCCTGAAGGGACACATTGTTTATACGGCATTCTCTTGCCTTTGGTGAATTACTTTCTGTGAATGTATGAGTGCCAGGATGAGGCATGGCTTAATTTTTGAGCTTCATTATGCCCAGAAAAATTAGTTGACTCTTCCCCAGACTAACTATTTTGCTGCTGTCCTTAAACACAGACAAATTGCTGCCAATTAGACCAGGCTTCCTCTTATGCTGTTGATTTTATTAAAAACACAGTCAAGACAATTCAGTATTGTGTACTTTCTGTTGCTGTTTTTTTTTTTTTTTTTTGCCCCCCCCCTCCATTTTCTGCCATTCCTGCTGTCATTGTCCCTGTACTTCTTCTGAACATTGTTTAGCATGATTTTATCTGTATCTGTAGGGTGTTCTCTTCAGCTGTTAGTGTTACATAAAGGTGAGAAATAAGATGAGTTTGTTTTTCTTGTAACAAATAGCCTAATGTGACTGTCTGCAGAAAAAAAAAAAAAAAAAATCTTAAAAGTGTGGGGATTGTATTTTATTATTTTTATTTACTTAGAGTGGAGAAAATACAGTCATAATGTAAATGGTAGTTGCTGGTATTCCAAGTAATCATCTGCAGCTAAAGCAGAATCTTTTGTTTCTGATATATGATTCTCCTCCAACTCTTTCATTTATGTGGGATTTCCATTCTTTGTCTACTTGCACCAATGAGGAAATTTCCCTAGAATGTGTAAACTAACAAGACAAAGTGGTGAAGCTGGAGTTCTCCTTTGTGACCTTTCTAATTTATAATTCTCACCTATAAGAGTGAATAAGAGCTGGCCTTTTCTATGCAGTATATGGAGTGTAATATATATGGAGTGTATATGCTTACTAATATACAGTAATGATGGATTTAAGGAAGGAGGAGAGGCTCTGAAACGTGGCAGACTTAAAATAATTAGAATATTCACCCTTCATTTGTTCTTCCTAATTTGTCTTGCCACATTTGATAATTACAGGGGAGATTAAAAGCTTGCTTGTTCTCAGCTGGTCTCCCTTTCATACTTGATCCCTACAGTGAAGTTGCAGTGCTAAATTTGTGGTATCAAATTCATTTCCATAGCGGCACAGATTTTCATTGTGACATCACATAAGTAAATGATTTTTACTTCACTTGGGGGTTAAGCTGCTCTAGAGGAAGAAGGAAAATAAAAAAAAAAATCTCCTTATATTAGGAAAAAAACAAGTGCAAAAGCAATGCACGTAGTGGATCAATCCAGCAACTGCAAATCCTGGGAGTATTCTCCTCACTCTTGAGTCAGTGGGGCTGCTCAGTAGGGATTTCTTTTGTGTTGAGGACTCAAGGCTAAGCCCCACAGCGTGATCAAGTTTTTTGGGTTTTTTTCTTCCTTCATACTGTCTCTTCCAGCATTTAGTTTAGCAGGGAAATTCCTTAAAGTGTATATAAGAAACTCGGATGATTTCACTTAGAAATATAGCACTCAAAGGCATGTGTATGCTTTATTATCATGTCCTAAAAAAAAATACCACAGGATACAGTAACATAGTTGTAAATGAGTGCTAGACATATGCATGCAAAAATAACGCAAGTGATGATGTCTTCTCTGGCTGATATCATCTAGAGGTGATGACAAGCGTGTGTTCAGAGAGATCTAACCAGCACTAGTAAGTAAAAGAAACAGGCAATTGAATGTTCCAACAGGTGCTGATGCCTGCTGGCCTGATAGGAAATGAAGGGCATCCTGGTGGTGGGGCAGTGGACTAACGTGGGTTGATCTCCTGGAAAACAGTTACTCATAGCTGTTAAACTGATAAAAGACCAAAGTTATTCAGTGGCAGGCAAGTATCAGTTGTATTTTGAAGATTAGCAGGCTCAATTTTAAACGTTGAGAGAGACTATGGTTTTTAAAAACTCCTGTGTTTAAAACCTCCTGTGGCTCTTTCCAAACATGCTAGTTTAACAGTGCCTGAGTATTCTTTTTATTTGAAGGAGGGACCATGCTTCTAGTCTTCCTAGTCAAAGTCTCATTCCTTTTCCTATTCCAAAATCATTGTAATTATTACACTTCTAGCCCTTTTAAAAATGTATTCAATCTGAAATAGAAAACTTGTTTGTTGTTATTATTTTTGAACCATGATATTGGTTTCCATATTAGAAATGGGTTCTCAGAACAGTCAGAAAGATGAGTTTGATAAGGGCAGATAACAGCTAAAAAATAAAATGCCCTTTGCTGTTCCATTCTTCCCTTCTCAAAAAATCCTACTTCTAATTGGTGCAGGAACATATTTTCCTGTAGTAATGGATGAGGGAGTCAGGGCACCTAGAAGTGTTTTGTAATGAATCATTTTTTTCCTATTTGTGAAGTAATGTTTTTGAGCTAAGTTTCAATATCTGGTTTAAAATACACTGTGCTGAATATGAGTCTGCTTCTCTAAAGTGGCCTTCAGGAAGGATTGCTTTGCTGCTAATGCAAAAATGCTTTACTTATTTAGTTTAGGTAAATAGAAACATAAACGTAAAGAAGAAACTTCTGATTCTATCCCAGTCTAGTGGGAGGTGTCCCTGCCTATAGCAGTGGGGGTCAGAACTAGATGATCTTAAAGGTTCCTTCCAACCCAAAACTATTGTATGATTCTATGATACTTCATACGGAGCCAAATTCTAAAACAAAAAGCCATTCTGTCTTGTGAAATGTGGATGGAAACCACACCAGCAAACTTTAGAAGGCAATCTGTTGAAATCTCCTTTCTGAGGCTCTTGGAGCCACGCAGCTGCTAACTGCTCTCAGAGGAGCCAAGTGCTCCATCCTGGGCTGCCCTGGGCACTACTGGCATCCACAGGTGGAGCAGAGGTGTAGTCAGGGCTGTGTGCCCATCACACCGCTGCCTTAATAATTTATTTTTCCATTCCATTCCTATACTCCCTGTGGAACATTCACTGTGTGTGAAAGGGAAAAGTCCAGGCTATGTGTATAGAAGAAAGTCCAATATTTTTAGTAATCTGTCTTTGTTATGAAACCACAAATGGAAATAAATTGAGTGTAACTCACGTAGGTAAGGAAAGTTAGTTCAACAGTGTTATCACAATGGATCATTTACTAGGGAAGACAAATTCATCTCTTATATCCTCAGATTACCAATTTTAGAAACACTTTATTGTATTTCCCAATTGCTGTTTACTCATATAAAGTAAAGATATAAAGATACAAGATACAAAAAACGTATCTTGTGATGATTTAGGTTCTGCAGTCACTAAGTGTAAATGGTATCACCAACTGCAGAGTAAAGGGAACAAAGTTCCTAACAGACCTGATGTTGCACGCTGTGATCTAATCATAGTTATTTTATGAGGGTCAAGTGTGAAAATGGATATTCACATGCTGTGTTTTGTTTCACTTCATTTTGTCTACTAGAAATCATCACCCAGCATAAAAATGGAGAGTTTGTGTATTTTTAAAGGACCAGAATTCCAGATGAAACAATCAGATTATTGTTGGGACTAAACCCTCCCATTATACAATTGGAGTTTAACTGAGGAAGCTGGAGGGTGGTTCTGAACCAGGCAGTGGCTCAGGAAAAGCCAAACAGCAGATGATGCTGATGTCTCAAAAGAGGTGGTCAGGAGTGAATTTAATTCTGCTTCAGAAAGCACCAGGCTCTTGCCCTTTCTTAATTTCACAATTTGTTCCTTTCATTTTAACCATGTTCAAATTGTAGCTCTGTTTGTGTGGACGTGTTGTTATCATGTTAGGAAGCCTTAATAAAATGAGAAGTTGTTATGAATTAGGACAGAAGGTTAGATATCACACTCAGAAGGAAGTGTAGCAATAAATAAGTAACGATGGGATAGAGGAAAAGGCCAACAAAATAGAATTGTGTTTATCCCCCATGGTTTCTGGAAACAGTCTTACCAGTTTAACTGTTCCCTTTGCTTTTAGTGCAGGTATTTTCTGACCACAGTTCATGTCATAACCCAGCTACTAAAAAATGTTTATGATTATGCAAACTCTGCAGTGTAGTTACAAGTTTCAGTTTGTGTTTTCTATTCTTGATGTTTTCTTTATCAAGTTTCAGGTTTCTAAAAGGAAGTTAGTACCCATCACAGAGGTAGTGCTGTACATATGAATTATGTGTAGCATTCTTGTCACCCATAGCAATATTTCTTAAGCAGCATATATCTACTTATATCTTTCATTTAGCTATTCCACAGGTACTGATTTCTAGTGGAAGGTGTCCCTATGCATGTCAGATGATCTTTGAGGTTCCTTCCAACCCCAAGCTCCGTTCTGTGATTATTACATTTTTCCCCCCATTTATATCTTAAGGACAAAACAAACAAAAAATAACAAGAAAAAACCCTGACACAGAGTGATTAAATTCAGTCTGAAGTTTCTTCCAGGATTCTTTGCATTCCAGCCTTGCTTTTTACATGTTTCTGTTTCCTAGATAGCTGGGTTTACATAGATAGTGGTCTGTGTACCCCTCATGATGCTCAGTATTTGAAACCATAAGATGCATGACTTACTTTCTGATTTGTAGTGATCTCTGTTTTGCTTTTCTTGTCTTCAGTATTCTTTCTTTCTTTTCCATTACAAAACATACCAGGATGTGTTTAACTGACTTTGTCTGATGATCTGCCCAAAGAAGTTGAAGAAGTACATACTTTCTGAGTGTAGCCTAATTGCAGAAACAGTTCATCATTCTAAAAGTGTGTCTTATTGAAATGAAAATATCAGGGCAAGAAATTAATACAGGCTGAAATCAAATTGCAGATTTTAATCTATATTTAACCAGCAAAGAATGAAATCTCATATTCACAAGTGCAGGAGGATTCCCAGAGAGGTCAGTGTTTACTGTTAGTATTGTACTGTAGAGCAGCCTGAGCCAGGATATAGTAAATATTTTACAAACTTTTGAAAATAAAAGTTTGTGCCAATCATTCAGCTGGAATACAGATTATCTTTCATTTTGCAATTCTCTCCTATAGGACCAACCTCAGAGTACTAAGCTATTCATTTCTGTAAAAAGTAATTGAATCTATTCAGATTTATGTGCAAGAATGGCTTATATTCATTTAAAAATTCATGTAAAAATTTATATTCAGTAGGGACATGCAGTTGAGCTACAAGGCAGAATTGAGAATCAAAGTATGTGTGTTAGAATGGATTGTGATGATGCTTTTACAAGGACTGTCTAACACTGACTTCAAAAACAGGACGTGATTTAAAAGAATCAACTGTCTTGGATAAGAAGATGTGACTGTCTGTTTTAAAGACATAAATAAACACTGTAGAGCTTTCACCTGCCTGTTAGCAGGAAAGGAAGATAAATAAAAACAAACAAACAGAAAAAGAAAGAATCCTAAAATGAGATCCAATGTTCATTCCCATTATGCTTCTTAATGATGCTCATTACAATCCTAACTACATTTTAATGCTGAAATCTAATGCCTCCATTCATCATTGGAATGAAATACAAATGCTGACAATTGACAAACTTAATAATAACAAAAAAGTTGACAGGACTCAAAACTCTATGAGCATATTTATCAGGAGAAATCTTCTGAGTACCTCCTTGGGCAAAAATGGAAGACAAAATGAAAAAAACAACACAAAGGAAAAGAAAATTTTAAAAAAAGGCAGACAACCAATTGAGGCAACAATCGGTATTTATAGTCGTCTTATTAATGGTTTCTTGGTCACATTTTTTTGTTGTTATTTATAAAGTTCTCCTTTTCAAGGAAATACTAAATACAGAGAAAGAAGGTACAGAAGAGGAAAGCAAAACATTCCTGAGTCATTTTGATGAATTAGCTTATGAGATGATAAATGATGCCAGCAATTACATAAATTATGATCTTTCTAATTTATCTCTGTCCCATTCAGAAGCATCTGAAAATTATTAATATGCCTATCTAGTTAGCTTCACAAAATTATCACTCACCCATGTACACCTACACCTTATGATCCATTGTACGTCTATAAAACTAATACTGTAAAATGATCTTTTTAAAGGGAGCAAAGTTGGTAATTATTTTCTTTTCTCTTACTTCTTGGTTCCAAAGTTTGAAATGCATACATCCCAAGTGTTTTATTTTATATTATTATTATACTTTCCTGCTTTCTCTGTTTTTTTTTTTTTGACTTAAAATAAAATCTCAGTAGATGTGAAGGTCTGTGATATTACTGAATTATAGATCTCAATAAGTTATTTGATATACAGGGAATTTTATTCTGGTAGCAACAGAGCTGAATTTATCTATTCCAGAAGCCCAATTCTCAGTTGTCTTCTGTAATGCAACTCTGAAGTCAAAATGATGGGGATAAATTTAGTAAAACTTACATTGGGTATAAATTCTGTGCTTGTAAAGGCAAGTGCTAATATAAATCTCCCATTAGGTAACTAAGTTAGTACATTTCATACATTTAATTTTTGTGTTTGTGTATCACTGACAGTAGATCTGTTTTCTTTTTTCTTTTTTTTTTTTTAATATTATTATTATTCTAGCTCTTCTAAACTATGAACTAAGTCCTTTACTTGGTAATTAGGTGGAAAGAGCAGAGCATTTATTTTTACAAGATTTTACAGTCTCTCTTCTGTGATGTTCAACTCTTTTAATTCTTTACTCTGATAATCTGAATTCTAGATTTTTACATTTACTGTACCAGAAACATTTTCTACCTTTATATTTTTCTCTGCTTCCAGTGTTTTTCCGTTTTATTTTGTCTGTTTCTCCTTTTGTGTTTTGATTTTCATTTACTCTACTTTTTTTCTTCATTTTAATTTTATTTTTTTTCCTTACATTCTCCACTCACTTATTTCCTTCACCTATTTTGGCTTCTTTTGAATAAAGCTCACAGATCTAAATTGCCATCACTTCAAAATCCAAAGATAAGACCATCAAACCTTTCATAGTTCTCTCAGCAGAACAGTATTCTCAGTGAGAGATTGGTGGTGGTGCTGCTCTGCACTTCCAATTTCTATATTTTAGCAAAAACATAGATCCATAACATTTAACCAAATGTTAGTTGTTATTAAATCTGCCTATCTAATGATCTATACATAGGAACATTGAAAGTCATGCCTTCTGTTTATTTCCATGGACCCTCCAATGGATACAAAGAGCACAATAATGCTGTTTGATAGAGCGCGTCCTCAGGTACAAAACACCAATTTTCAACATGTTCATCACTGTGTGTTTTCAGCAGCAGTGAACAAGAGCCTGTAAGCTACACTCAAAAAATCTGCACCAGTGGAGGTAACCCACTGTCACTACTACTGAAACACAGCACGCACTGCCTCACTGTACTCACACTTACTGTTTGGTCTCCAGAAATGTTCAGCAAGCATCCATGAATTTCAGTGGGTGTAATTTCTTCTGCATGGAAAAATTCAGTTCACGCCTTTGCTTTGTATGCACTTCTATGTCAGATGCAATTTTGTCAGACTGCCCCTCTGCTGCCATCTGTCTCACAGCAACAACAGGTAATGGGATATTGCTAGGGAGGTTTAACCTCTAGTGCCATGCTACCAGCATCCACTTCTGATGTCATGGGCCAATGTAATTTAAAAAAAAAAATAGTAATAGGAGGCATTACTTTTGGAGCACCCTTAGTTTAGAGCTCTTTTTTTCCTTTTCTGTCTGATACATAATCATTGCATATTATCATAAGATAGTAGATGGCTGTGCAAAAATAAAGCTGTAAGACATCTCTTCTGAAGAAGGGTTGAGGGAGCCAGGTTTGTTTAGCTTGGAGAAGGCTTTGGGCAGAATTCATTGTGCCTTGGAGAAGGCATTCAAGGCCAGCTTGGATGGGATCCTGAGCAGCCTGATCTAGTGGTAGGCAGCCCTGCCCTGCACCCTACAAGGGGGATGGTACTAGATAATCTTCATAATCTTCAAAGTCCCTTGTAAGCCAAGACGTTCTGTGATTCTGTGCAGTAAAATTTTAGGACTTCTAGCCCAATCGCATTTTATGCCTAGAAAGGGAAGTCCACATTGGTAAGACAGAAAACAAACAAATAAATGTAAATGGATTAAATCTTCCTACCCAAGTTCATTCAAACATAACACATGCAGAAAACCATAGCTTTTTTTTTCCTGCTGATATAAATCTCTGTCATATTTACCTCCTCCTACGTCACTGCTGAGGAATTCTACCTTTAACTATGAATATATGCTCTTATATTCCTGATTTACTAAATTCCTCAGTTACTTGCAGAATCTTGGTTGGAAGGTCTATCGTGATCTATTTATCTAATTACATTTGGTGAAGTGATATATTTGGACTTCAGATAAATGTACTGAATACGTTTGTATGATCTTGCCCTATAGCAGTGTTCTGCAGACTGGTAAAATTTCTGTGCAAGTAGAAAGCAGCTGTGTAGCTTCAGGATTTTTGGTAGTAATAGCAACTCTTGAGAACAGATTTAGTTAGATAACCTTGTTCATGTCTGAAAATCCTGCCTGAGTTGATCGGTATTTCGCATACAAAGAATTTCACCTAAAAAATATCAAAATTAGCCTTGTTTCCTTATAGAAATACTGAGAAAACTAATAAGGGAATTATGATCTTGGTAAAAATGGAAGCAAGCAATGTTTTTTTATTCTTTTTGCTGGTTATCCAAATACTCATAATTTGGTAGATGTGACTCAGTTTTCCTCCCTAATAAGATTTGATACACCTGCTTACTCCATTGTACTTTAGCAGAATTTACACTGTGGCTGTGTATGAATCCTGCAATTTGTGGGGAATACCCTTCTAATCAGAGGCTTATTACTATTTTAAAAGAATAATCACAGAAAATACTGAAGGGCTTGCAGAAAAAGCAAGAGCCAAGTGGCGCATAAAAGCTAGTACAATTAAAGCCATATATAAGTGCATGCCCCTCTTTGGAAGACTTTAGTAAAGTTACGTAGAGATAAGGAAATGTACATAATCAAGATTCAAACACAAAAATTATTTCTACAGTTCATATATTAAAAACGAAACTTTGCACTGCAAACCAGTCTCTCAAACTGCCTCTGATTTCAAGAAAATAAATGTCAAGATCTTTAAAAATGAACTCCTAATAATAAAACAACTTTTAGATTCATCTTGATCCTTCTTATGTGCTCTTTCTTGTGAGTCAGAGTGATTGATACTCAAATTATTTCCTGAAATGTAAATGATTCAGGTAATCCCATTAGGAAAGATATGAAACTGTAAATTTCTTATGAAGTAAAAATTACAGTGCAGCCTGATGTCTTGAGAGCAGTTTCACAGTCTTAAAAAAGAAAAGAAAAAATTATAAAGACAAGCAGGAATATGGAGCTCCAAGTTGCAATGTGGTCTTGCTCAAGTGATGCCAATTACAATTGATTGAAAACTGATGTTTCACATTTGTTATAATTCTGTATTGTGTACTTGTCCAAATTAGAAGAGCTTTCTTTTTTACCTTGCAGTGGATTGATACTAAACCTTTCAGTCCTACTCACATCTGGAAGGCTTAGGATAAGCACAACTGTCTAATTTTCATTTGGTTTCTTTTCCGTTAGAGTGCTTCAGCCCAGAATTCCTGGTACCCTGATGACAGTTGTGTACCAGTGAATATTGTGCTCCATAAGAATTACAACTGGAAGATAACATTGTTATTTCAGCTCTAGTTTATATGATTTTCTTTCACTTTTATTTTCTTCAATGACAGCCAAGATTTTATCATAAGCTTTATCTTTTTAAGATGCGATTACAGAAATCTACTTTGTTGTTCCATGATCTGGAACAAGATTGTGTAATGGTGTAGCTGACCTTTTTATATTATAACTTTTGCCAGTCAGAGAGCAATCCTTTCAGCGGAAGAGATGCGAAATAGTGGTAAGCTGTAACAACTTTCATCTGACTTAATATGATGAGGAGGAGTGAAAAAAACTAAATATCAGTGGGGAGAAAAATGGTTGAAAGGATCCACATATCATTTTTCAGTTACTTAACTGCAGTTGATTATTGGATACTGTTTCGTGTCAACTATGTTCACTAAACAGTTGTCAGGCTTGATGGTATCTTTGGTTGCTCCACACAGCAGCAACGGCATTGTAATCTTTGTGCCTTTCCTCTGCATTTTACCAGAGGAGAGTATATGTGATTCGGAAGGATATGATGTCTCCCTGGGACAAGCCATGCAATAATGCTCTTCAGAATACATGAGAATGGTGCTTTCCAGTGGGATGTCAAAAACATCATAATGAATGAAGGCAGCAATTTAATTTACATTACTTACTCAGGAAAGCCTTCAGGTTTTCTTTCTAACATAATATCACAACAAAAAAGAGGAGATCCTGATATCATAAAGAATGTTGGATCTACTGTAAAGAATTAGGAGGTTATTCCCTGAATGATTTGTTATTGTGGTTTTAATGTTCAGTTTGTTAGCAAGTTTTTATTGAAGTGGGATGTTTAGGATTGTATATATCCTTTTTCTAATTTCCTAGGGATGTCTGTAAAGTTACCATAGATACCGTACTCGAGATGTGCCCTCCCATAGAACTGTTTCTGATTTATGATTCTTGCTTGCTACTTTTATTTGTTTGGGTTTTTTTTTGCTTTGGTCTTGCTCTTCTTAAAATATACAGATTGCTGAGATAAACTGTTCTTTTCATAAGTGCTGTTCAGCTAAACTTTGTGGATGCTGTACTTAGAGCAGGAAGGGATTTAGCCATATAGCTGTATTTATACATTTATTTATTTACTAAGGTGTGGTGGAAGCTTTCCTATTAATTGGATACCTGCAAATTCAATAAAGATCAATCAGGGTTCCATCATGTTTTCTTCTCAAACCTGCTTTTAAGCACTTAAGTGTGGCTATTGAGTCCAGCCTTCTGTTATCCTATGCAAATACACTTCCCATTTTCTCAAACCACAGTGTTAAGCTCAGCTTTTGAGCAAGTTGGTTCCTTTCTTATCTACTGCTACCAGGTAAAATTTTCAGAAGCTCACTTAGCGGAAGGTTAACGATCACCTTACAATCTGTATTTTAAAAGTTGTAATCTAGGCATTATTAAATATGTTTTTTACTATTTTACTATCACTGCTTTTTGTTTATCTAGGTTTTCTTTCTCTTTGTGGCGTTCATTCATCTATTCCAAGTATAGAAAATGGTCATGTTGTTTCTTTCTTCTGGGGATGCTGAACAAATAAAGCTCATGCTTGGTTATTTTCATGTCTTCTGTAAGCAATAATGCAGTTCTATTTAGGAGACTGAACTGAATTTTGGTAGCATTTTGGCCCTGCCACAGAGGGCACAGTCAAGTGTAATTGTGTCCTAAAGCCTGCTGGAACAGGGCACCACTGATAAATTAACAATTACTTTAAGAATTGTTCAAAGCACAGTTAACGCTGCAATTCCTTTGTGTCTCTTTAGCTTGTGATACATTTCATGATGTATAAAATAAAAAAAAAAAAAATTAAAAAGATGTTAAGACAAAATTGAAGTTGTGAAGACTAGAAAGTTAGTGTAAAATAGTACCAGTAAAATATTTTTCACTTCTAGGGAAAGAAACATAGGAAATATAAACATGTAGAAAAGCTCAGTGGTTAACAAAGGTTCTTTTTTATTTGCGGTAGTTCACCATGCAGCATTCTTTTTGTCAGTCAAAAATAAGACTATATTACCCGTGGTCAGCAGTACTTTATCTAGAGATTTATAATATGGATACTTTCTATCTTATCTTAGTTTTATACTTCCAAAGTTTGAGTTGAAACAAAAACATAAAAGTAATCTCTCTGCTGTTTTACTGACTGAAGTTATATATTTGCTATGACAGTCTGCCACTGAGATGTGAGATACTTAGTAGGATTTATCTGTCTGGCAGTGTGAGCAGCAATTATTTAAAATCCTTCAAAAAGCATATTTTTTTCATATGTTTTGTTGATAATGATGATAGGTTGGCTATTTTATTATTTTTTAAAATAATACCTTCTGATATAAGTTCTGGTATAGTCCCTAAACGGCACATCATAATAGCCTGCTAAGCTGTTGCCTAATTAAAAAAAATGTGATTGCAATTCCTTTTTTAGGTAGTGACTATCAATAAATTGGTCTAAGAAGTAGTCCCAGGCATTGAAAATTGATCTTTAGTAAATGTAGGAGAGCAAGGCATAGCGCTTTTCCTGCTGAATTACATACTTAAGTATTTCTCTTCTTAGCAAATAAAATTCATTCAGTGAATAGAGATGTTTTAGCAGCAAATCAAGCAAGTTCTACACAAATGGACAGTGCATACAGATATGTGTCCTTAAATATAGGGAGAAAAATATCAATTTGTGGTCATTCTTATGCATTAGCCTGCGTCTTGTGTATAAATAGATGTTTTTTTAGTTTTCTGATGTTATTTCTTCTGAGAATATTAAACTTTGGCCCAGTGCTGCTGTAGCTGAGCTTTAATAAATTACACACATTAATAAAAAGGAATGACGTGTTAATGAAAATATGTCATGTCTTATGAACACATTTGAAAACAATATGAAGATCTTTCATTTTATCTTTTGACTACAGGCAGTACATTATTGAGTACAAAAACTGTCTTTGTTCCTAGTTGAAAAAATTTGAGTACGTTCACGCTCACTGTGACATCAAAAAATCAACTTCTAACCATGTACATTGTTGATGTCCTCTGGGTATGGGTGTTTGGAATTAGGAACATAGCAAATGTTCAAGACAAACCCTGTCATCCAATGTGTAGGCATATGTTACATTTTCTTGTTCACTGTTTTACCTAACAGTAGGACAGATCGTTTTGCTGAGTATGTATATTGTTCTGAGCTTGCTCTATGTATTGGACATATAAGATTCAAAGTAATGTTGGAAGAGCTCTGACAAAATTGACAAAATTAATTTGCTTTAAATAAGTTTTTGCCAGCTCTGAAAGGAGATAATCTCTTCAAATGTTTTTAAACAAGTCTTTAGCTTGGAGAAGAGAGAGTTCCGGGGAGACCTCATTGTGGCCTTCCAATATTTAAAAGGAGTGTATAAACAGGAGGGAGAACAACTGTTTACAAGGGTAGATAGTGATAGGACAAGTGGGAATGGTTTTAAACTAAGACAGGGGAGGTTTAGGTTAGATAGGAGGAGGAGGAAGTTTTTCACACAGAGGGTGGTGACACAATGGAACAGGTTGCCTAAGGAGGTTGTGGATGCCCCATTCCTGAAGGCATTCAAGGCCAGGCTGGATGTGGCTCTGGGCAGCCAGGTCTGGTGGTTGGCAGCCCTGCACACAGCAGGGGGTTAAAACTTGATGACCTTTGAGGTCCTTCTCAACACAGGCCATTCTATGATTCTTTGATTCTATGGTTCTTTGATCCTATGATTCTTCCATGCTCCAAGGCAGAATAAGTCAACCATTGCCTCATGAGACTGAATGTGTACAACTCTCGAAGGAACTTGTTGATGTGGCTTTCAGGATGCTCTCCATCATATTTGAAAAGTCATGGCAGTCAGGTAAAGTCCCTGGTGACTGGAAAAAGGGAAGCATTATTCCCACTTTCAAGAAAAAAAGATGAGATATGACCTGGGTAACTACAGGCCAGTAAGCCTTACCTCTGTGAGGAAGATCATGGAATAGATGCTCCTGGAAGAGATGTTAAAGCATATACAAGACAAGGAATGTTGTCAGTGACACTGTGTTCAAGTTGAGGCTGTCCTAAATGGTGCCCCTCAGGGGTCTGTCTTGGGACTAATATCAGTGGCATAGGTAGTGGAATTGATATACTTTCAGCAAATTTGCTGATGGCACCAAGCCAAATGGTACAGTTCAAATACTAGGAGGAAGGAACATATGGACAGGCTTGAAAAATGGGCCTAAAAGGACTTAATAAGATTCAGCGTGACCAAGTACAAGGTGTTGCACTTGGCTTGGGGCAATCCCAGATATATGTACAATGGTAGAACAGCCCATTGAACTCTTTGAGATGAGCCCTGCAGAGGAGACCTTGAGGATCCTGGTGGACAAAGTTGTACATGAACCTGTAGTGTGTGCTTGCTGACCGGAAGACAAGCTATATCCCGGGCAGCATCAAAAGAAGAGTGAGCAGCAGGGAGAGGGAGGTGATTATTCCTCCTCTACTTTGCCCTCCTGACATCCTATCTGCAGTACTGCATTGAGAACTAGGGACCTTAGCACAAGAAAGCTGCAGAGCCGGAGATGAGGGTCACAAAGGTTATCAAACAGCTGGAGCACCTCTCTTGTTGAGGGAGCCGGGCTTGTTTAACTTGGAGAAGAGAAGGCTTTGGGGAGACCAGTTCTTGAGAGGAGGTCATAAACAGGATGGACACAGACCCTTGTAGATGGGCAGATAGTGGTAGGACAAGGGAGACTGGCTTTAATCTAAATGAAGGGAGATTTAGGTCAGACTTCAGGGAGAATTTTTTTTCTCAAAGTATGGTAAGGCACTGGAATAGATTACTAGAGAAGTTGTGAGTGCCACATCCTTCGAGGAGGTGTTCAGGGACGGATTGGATGGGGCTCCTGGACAGCCTGATCTAGTGAGTGGCAGCCCTGTCAAAGGTAGAGTAGTTGAAACTAGATGATCTATAAGGTCCCTTGGAACTGAAACCATTCTGTGATTCAAACCTAGCTTTTTGGACTTTACTAATGATCTAAACAGTGAGAGCTTTCAGTCTCATCTGTACCAGCAGCACGCAGTGAGGATAATACAGATTCTGTAACTACCAGTACTCAGGTTGCATTTTGTTAAAGGTGCAGAACGCTTCAGAAAAACACCTTAGTTACTTGTTCTGTTATCTTGGTCTCACTGAGATTTTTGGCTTCTTAATTCATTTCTAGCAGTCCTCTGTTATTTTATTTGTTTGGGAGTTCCTGAAGAGAAACAATCTTTTAGGGCTTATGAGAGTTTTGTCCTGGTTTAAAGATAACGGTGTGCAAGAGAAAATGTAGCCCTTATTTATGGCTACATTTAGAGAATGAGGATGTCTAAATTTGAAAATTCAATTTTAAAGAAATAAAAATTTATAAATATTGAAACTGAATTAAAAAAAAAAAAAGTTTTATCCTGTTTGTGGTATGACTATTCCTCTTACAGCAATTTATAATCATCTATATAGATCTGCCACCTTGTTTTTTCATCTTTAGCATTCTGTTGGCATACTATGAAGATCATTCAAAACAATTTGTATGGAATAGATTGTATATCACTCAGTCTTCTTTGTATTCCTTCTTACTGAAAAGCAAACAAAACCCTTAGCCTATAAATATCATAAATAGACCTGTTCTTACTAAGCATTTCTTAAGCTATAGTTTAGCTATGCTATGGAAAATGACTCTCAAACTGTGGATTGAATTGAATACCGACTGAAGATGCATTTGATCTGAGGGTTCTAAATAATTAATCAACTAGTTATCAGTTCATATTTGATTGTGTCGAGGCCCCATTGTGCATTCCTAATTGCCTTCCATGTGGAAATGTCCATTCACTCCCAGATTTTGCTGCATGCAAATGTCAGAAGATTGAGAATAGGCAGGTTAAAAAAAAAAAAAAAACTGAAAAAAATGTTTCTTAGTCAGCTTCCTTTTATTTTCCCTTCATCATCATCTACTATGGACTTTAAGTATTTGTTTTCAGGGTTTCTCTGTGTTTCCTTCTTGTGAAGACTTTACGTTATAGAGTAGTAAATACGCTATTGTGGAGTTTTTTTACATTTAAAGTAAATAAGCCAACATTGTTACATGCTTTTGCTGCTTTGATTATATCCATAATTGTCATAAACTTAATGAAGACATTTTTTTCTCTTTAAATAAAGAAAATGTATCCTTACTTTAAAAGATAGCCATAATTTTGCAGTACTTGATCTTTCCTGGTTTTAGCAGATATGCATAACACATTTCCTGAAAAGTCTTGCTTCAAATCCTTGCAACTGATAAGCAGAATATTTATGTACTTTGTGTAATGTTCTTTTATTACTTATGTGCCTCTTTTTCTGCCACCCCCTCGCCCCCCCAAAAAAAAAGTACAGTGCCCTTTGATTCCTGGACATCATATATAGAGAGAAAATGAGGGAAAAACTTAATATTTTGCTACTTCCATTTGTTCCACTGCTCATATTATTTATGTTCATGCTTTTTTTGGATGGTTGTTGGGTTTATACCTAATCATTTTTAAGGAGAAATCTTCATGTCTTGAACTTTTAGAAATCCATTTAATATTTTAAAAGTTCAATTTGTAAGTCAACTCACTGTTTGTAAGGCAGTTCCATTTTGAAATTGGTTCAACGTTTGAACCTCTGCACATTGGTTCCACTTCAGTGTGCCACAGAGACCTAATCCTCACAGAAATGCTATTTGATCCCAGGAAGAAAAAAAAAAAGATAATGGATTGACCCTCTGCATGAAACCATAAAACAGAGTTCTGGGTTGCTGCCATTCAAATGAATAGAAACCGGCAGCAATTTTAACACCTTTCCAGTTTCAATTTTATTGCATTTGCAGGCACATGCTGAAATGGTAAACATTTTAATGGTCAGGCTCTGTCCACTTATACCATTACTATATCCCTATTATCTCCTGGTTTGTGTGAAACAGAAATGAAAAGGTGGCAGATTGCTGTGAATGAAAAGAATGGAGATGCCATTTGCATTCATTCCAGTTGAAGCAAATCCCCTTCTTTCCTATTTCTTTGTTGTCCTTCAGAGAGATCTCTCACAGCTTCTGAAATCTATGAGCCAAGCACTACATTTCGATCATGTAGCTGAAACCCTATGCGTCGGTCTACCATCACTTTCATAACACTAAACCTCTTTTTATAAAAGTCCATCAATTATTTCATTTATTTTTAAATCTAATTGATTCAATTTAATAGAAAACTTCAGCCACACGTGCTCTTTTTAATTTTATTTTTATTTTTATTTTTTACTTTTAATAAGTATGATTCTGTAAAGAGCCCAGAGCAAAGAAAACCCGTTTAAAAGGCAAGCAGCTTAAATCTTTCTACCTTCTTGATTTAAAATAAGCTTAGCTAAGACACTCTCCTCCATGACCCTTTTTCAGGGATGAACTTGCACATTTCCATTTCCTTGGCTAAATTGTGGGAATGGAATAATCTTTAAAATTAAACATACAGTATGCATTCCTAACGTGTTCCTTCATAACAAAGAATCATTTTAGAAACATTCCCTTTGTTATCCCTTTGCCTATGAGGATTTTGAAAATAAGAAGTTTCTTTAAAACCACTCATCAGTTAAGAGAACAAGGGTTTGGAGTACATTGTTTTATTTCCTATCCACAGATATCTTCTTGAACTCTGTGGAGGAGACCCCTGCCACATCTGGCACTTTCTAAAGGGGAAGCAGAATGAACAAAAGCAGGCTGCAGTGGGTGCATTGTAGCATAAATTGCATAATTTGAAGAGCCAGTCAATTAAACCGAGGAATTAGTTTTTGCATTTAGAGTCAGCATTTCTCGGCTCAGATGGTTATTGGAAAAAAAATATTTTTCAGCTCAATACTGCTCATTGCCTCAAATAGGTACATCTGAAATGACTTGTTGCCAAAGGATATGGACTGTGTGTGTGTGAGTGGGTGGGGATGTGCAGTCCGTAGCCATAATGCTATAATCACAACTGTTTTGCCCCACTGAGTTAACCACGCAATCGAGCATGCTAATTGTGACACTGAAGGAGCAAGCAAGGAAGAATTCTGATGTGCTCACTTTCATTTCGTGTTCTTATGGAGATGGCTAGGGTTAATAGATATTTTCTTCTGTATTATACGGTTAGTAGTCCCTGAAAAATATACTGGTAAGAAAAAGTTATGAAGAAGCATAAAACTAATGTGCTTGGATTCAGTGATCCTTGTTGGCCCTTTCCAGTTCAGGATATTCTTTTTGATTCTATGATGAATAAATTTTCAAGTTCCTGTAAAAGTAATCCCAGAGGAAGACAACTGAATTGTCAGCAGACCAGTGGTTCCTGCATTTCATGTTATGTGTTTTGGTAAACGTTTTGTGCCTAAAATTTTATAAAATCATTAGGCAGCTTCATGAGACAATACTGTGTGCTCTTCTCCAAGCATATCTTTGTACCTACATCCCTGATCTCGGAAGGGCTAACAACCATGAAGGGGCTGAGAAGGGGAGACATCTTTCTGTGATCTCACAGAGAGACCAACAGTCCTTCAGAACAAGGATTTAATCATAAAAAGAGATGAGTTGCAGAGAAGCAGAACTGTAGTTTTCTAATCCTTACTACTTTTCATTAATAAAAATAAAAATAGACAAGTAGTTCAGAGTTGTATATCTTGATTAGAAATGGCTGAATCAAAAATACTTGCTTATGCAACCTCAAGCACATATGCAATGTGTTCTGGGCAGTCACTTGATCCAATGAATTGGAATCTGTAGGTGCAATTCAAGTGACCTCAGCTGTGAGCTGCAACACTATATGTAGTGCTCAGGATTAAAACAAAATGCTTGTGATAATCCCTGATCTGTAAACTAGTAACTGTAGCTATGTGTCCTCAACTGATGGTACAGCTCACCTTTTTTATTTGAAATTAACTCCCATGAATGTAATGCCCATTAATGTAAGATACAATTTTCCAACCTTGGCATAGTCCCTGACCATGCAACCAAAATGAAAGCATGAATCCAAGCAAAAATTCTTTATTTCTATAAGCTACATTTCAGCCCCAATGATAAGTGCTCAGCATTTCCTTGTGGTATCTGTGTTAAGCTTTCTGGGAAAGAGAAGCATTAAAAAATGGCAAAGCACCCCAGAAAGCAACATTTATTGTCTCAAAGGCATGGAAAAGTCCCAATCCACAGCAAATTTCATACCACTTGAAAACTAACCATAGTCTCAAGCCTGAAAGCTCTATTTGAATATCCTCCAAGGTTTTTATAATTCTTATATGAATTTGGATTCAAATGTTGTGACTGGCTCATCTGAAATGAAACACAAACACAGATCCAAACACTCCAAACTTTGCCAAGGTATCCAGATTCGGTTTGACTTTCCTGGCTTCTTCTTCATTCTTAAGTTAACTCTTTTTCTTAAACAAAAGTGTTTTTTTCACTTATGACAATAATGTTAAAATAATGTGCTAGAAAAGAATTTTTTCCCACACACTCTCCATTAAATGTACTATGAGCCTTTGTTTGCCACTTTCAAATTACATGAATAATTTCTTGCCATTTTATGCAATTAGTCACACTTTGAATCAATAAGCTTACAGAGGGAGAGCCATTTTTATGTCAGTGTGCATGAACATGAGTGCATTGGTTACTAAATCTGGTTATTTTTTTTTAACTTATCACTGAATATAAGTAGAAATTAATATTCACAATGTAAAATATATAGGGTTTCTCTTCTTCAGCTTTTAAAGGAGGAACATCCGAAAGAGCATAGTGGAGAGTTTCCATGTATGTGTGGAGGAAAAAACTGGATGACTTCAGAAATTGTTACTAGCCATGTATGGAAGTGGAATTGTCATGTATGGTCACAGTGTAAGGAAGGGATGCTATTCAGAGGAACCTCAACAGACTGGAAAGGTGGGCCTGGGTGAATCTAACAAGGTTCAACACAGCGAAGTGCAAGGTTTTGCACTTGGGCTGGAGGAATCCTAGGCATCTGTACAGACTGGAAGGAGTGGTTCTTGAGAGTAGCCCTCCAGAGAAGGACCTGGGGGTCCTGGTGGATAAAAAACTTAACGTGAGCCAGCAGTGTGCTCTTGCAGCTCAGAAAGCAAATGGTATCCTGGGCTCCATCAAAAGAGGGGTGGCCAGCAGGGGCAGAGAGGTGACTGTCCCCCCCTACTCTGTCCTCATGAGGCCCCATCTGGAGTACTGTGTCCAGGTCTGGAGCTCCCAGTACAAGAAAGACAGAGGGCTGTTGGAGAGGATCTGGAGAAGGGCCACAGAGATGATCAGAGGGCTGGAGCACCTCCCCTACAAAGACAGGCTGAGGGAGCTGGGCTTGTTCAACCTGGAGAAGAGAAAGCTGGGGGTGACCTCATTGCAGCCTTTCAGTACCTAAAGGGAAGCTACAAACAGGAGGGGAGTCAACTCTTTGAAAGAGTAGATAACAGCAGGACAAGGGGAAATGATATTAAGTTGAGGGAGGGAAGATTTAGTTTGGATGTCAGGGGGAGGTTCTTTACTGTGAGAGTAGTGAGGTGCTGGAACAGGCTGCCCAGAGAGGTTGTGGATGCCCCGTCCCTGGAGGTGTTCAAGGCCAGATTGGATGGGGTCCTGAGCAACCCGGTCTGGTGTTAAATGTGGAGTTTGGTGGTCCTATGTGTGGTGGGAAGGTTGGAGATTCATGATCCTTCCAACCTGGGCCATTTTGTGATTCTGTGCATGGGTCTGAGTGTGTCTTTCTTCTGCTTTCTTCTGTGATTGCAGGGCATTTGCTATGTCCAGATTTTAGTTCCAGTGCATATCTAGATTTAGATGAAATCTCAAGTCATAGTAAATCTTCACTAAATTTCCCTTGAGTTCATAGAGATTTTTCTGTATTGCTTTTCCAATTGCTAAGCTTTTTCTGTTCTTTTGGCAGTGAGAAATGCTTGCTATCCAAGTTAAATAAGTTGACTAGCAGTGGAATAAGACTCAAGCTGTCTTGTAGCTAAATATCCTTAAACTGAAGTTTAATAAATAATTTTTATCTCATTTTTTAAAATTTATTTTTATTTTTAATTTTGGTGAAACAAAAAATAGATATTGTGTTGATTAGAAGTCAGGAAGCTGAAAATGTAGTTACACTACATAGGAAATTGCTATTGCAAGATGTCCTGCAAGCATCAAATGCAGAATAGTGCAGAAAAATTCAGAGGGGTTAAGTCCATCTTAAGCCACCAAATGCAACTATCTGAAAGCAATGTCTTGGTCTCACAATTAGCATTTTCTGCAGTTACAGGGTTTTTGATACTGCTGGATGCATCCCACTATGTCTTATAACTGCCAGGCAAGTGAAAGCTGCCTTGTCTTTCCTTGCTGCGTTTTGTCTGCTTGTGATGTATCCTCCCCGTGCTCCTAGAAAACTTTTGCTTTTACCAAAAGCACTGAACCTTGTTCCATACTTAACATTCAGTGCAATCTTTTTGTTTTGGCTTTATTGAGTGTGAGAGATGCAAGTTTTTATTTGTTTCTCTATTTGTTACCTCAGAGGATGTGTCTGCAGTGAAGACAGAGGAGGTTGTAGAGGGAGTTAAAAACCAGCTGTATGGGTAAACTTCAGAAGCGGCACAGGGATTTTTTTTTTCCTAGAGATCTCCAGGCAATCGTGTGGATATCATTACAGTCCATGAAATTAAAGTTGCAATCCATTAAAAGTCACTTCATAAACTGAAGGGAAAAGGCAGTAAGAATTGTTCTAAACCGTCTGGTTTCTTTATCAGGAAATCTGATTTTCTCCGTTTAAGAAGTTTCTTGTTCTAGTATGATAATAATTTCTAATTTAAATTACCAGCAAAAATATAACAGAGGTTACTGTTCTTGTGTTCACATACTGTATATGTTGCCTTCTGTAGAAAATAAGGACTGCAGGGTTTGTGTACAATTTCTTCTCTGTTTGCTGCATGATTTAGAAAAACCTAGTAATCCAAAACCTAAGCACATTTATGAACCATGCTTCCTAGAGAGAAACATTTTCTGTGTTTCAGTAATAGGCAGAAAATAATTTTAGGACATAACTGAAGATACAATCACAGTTTAAAAGAAAATCTCAACAAAGGTCTGGATCAGAGCACTCTGTGTTTTCCAGAGTGATTGCCATTTTCCTTTTTCCATTGTTTGCACTTACATGACAATACGACTCTCAATTGAAAGTGGATGGCAAGATGAGCATGCCCAATAACACCTCACCACTTTACCAATACTTTAATAAAGTTGAAAGATCAATTCAGTTTCTAGCTTTTCTCGGAGAGCTGTTGCCTAACAAGATACAGAATGATGAATGCTGATCTCTGAAAACCACTAACATATAATGTGCTACAGAATTTTTTTTAATATAACTGTGTGATAAAGCAAGCTTCTATAAATGAATCAATGATGCAGCTGTCCTAAGTCATCTAGAAAAGTAAAAAATGAAGTCATTAGTAAAAAATAAAATGCAAACATTACTGAATACTGGAACATTTTTCTCCCCGTATTTAACCTTAAATTTTTACTTCATTGTATCAGATGCACCAACGTGAAAATAAGATGTGTAAGCTTAATTTCTGCCCATACCACAGTAGAAGCAAGTTAGTGAACCAAGAGAACTGAAATGCCTTCTGCTTTTAAAACTAAGTATACTTTGCCAGATAAAAACATATGCTGAGTATCATGTATAAAGTATGAAAAGAATATTGTGGTTATAATTCACTGCTTGCTGTCTTTAAACATGTAAGGAAGGAACAAAGAAAGAGAAAGGGAGAAGTATTGCTGCTCTATTGCCAACCTAATACTAATATGATTGGTCCTTGAAGACTTTGAAGTCAGACTGTTAATGTATGGCACAATAATTCTATGTTTTTCAACCAGGTACTCAATTTCTTCTTACACTTAATTTGTCCCTAACACTGTCTGTTCATTTCAGGATTACTCTACAGGTGCAAGTTTTGTTCTGGACTAACAGGCTGTAAATTATTCATCTCTACTGGTAAAAGACAAGTCCACACCATTCTCTTCACTTTTTTTTCCTCTTATTCCTCTTCTCTTTGCTACTCTGATGTAGGTTCACTACTCAGATGCATGATGTTGCTGTTTGCTGTCTTCTCGGAAATGATGCTACAAATTAGAATAGAAAGAGGAAGACTTCTGCACCAGTTTGTCATTGGCTGAAAACACATGAGCTTACAATTGATCAGTATAGTCTGTTCTTAAGAACAGTTTTATATTTCTTGCTAGTATTGGTCTGGTAATATCTTGATTTAGTTTGATCTCATCTAAGCCAACAGAAATGCCTTCTTGCCTCCAGCTTGCATGAAGTATCCAGCTGGTGTGAAACTCTGAAAGGTAGTTGCCATCAGTGGAGGTATTATGGTCTTATCTTGTTTGTCCTTTGTGTCCTTTGCTCTCCATGCTATGTTCTTGTAAGGTAATAAATTGAGGTGATGCATTGTCTTGATCCACAAATTACCTTTTAGTATTCTGAGTTATCAAAAGTTGGTTTACCAAAAGCTTAAAAAGAACAGCCCCCAACTTCCCTTAATGACCAAAGCACTACTTTCCTTTGAGGGTGTACATCACCTGTATAAGTCTAGATAACTGTCTGGGTATATTGAATAAATTTTTCTCAGGAACTTGGACCCATTCAACCTCTTCATCTTGCTACTGACAGAAGCAATAATTCTTTAATGTGACATACCCAACTACTTAGGTAATGTGTGTATTCAAAGAAGTGCAGTGCAGACTACCAAAATAAGACACTTTATTGTGCGTGTTTCTTTGTTCTGAAACAGCATAAAAGAAAAATATATGTCATGAAGTTCATGTTTTTATATGTTGCAGGGGGAGAGGCTCGAGTAAAAGTGTTCATAAGCACAATATTAAGTGCATAGAATTATTCTCTGCTGTGAGTCTGGAGGGAAAAACATGAAATGGTTGTGGATATTAGAACTCTTTGATCCTTACAAGTTAAGTTACTTGAGATTTGTCACTGCTAAAAACAGAACATACTTGTTCTGAACAACACCTTGGTGGAGAGTCCAAAGTACATAGTTTCCCAGTATTGGAAGTCAATGCAGCATGAACATGGCTAGCTATGGCACACAGAGTTGAATGCATCCAAGAACTCTGTGTGTTTCTATGTAGCACCATAGGGTATGGTCAGCATTGCCAGTTCTCAGAACAAAACCAGATGTCTGAGATGCTGGTGGGTTTGTTTGGAATTGTTCTTAACTATGTGGAAGGCTACTGCAATTGTATTAGATGAATGCCTAAGATGAAAGGATAATTCATGTTGGAAGGGATCTCAGTGGGTCTCTAGTCCTCACTAAGATCATCTTTGAATCAGACCAGGTAGCTCAGGATGTGAACAGACGAGGTCTTGAAAGCTCTAAAGACTGAGACATAAATCTCTCCATGCAACCAGCTAATATTATCCTGAATGGGAAATTTGGTTTTCAAATTTGGTCCACCTGTGCAATCTTAAATTTAACCTTTATTTCAGTGTATGTATTTTACAGATCTATTTTTTTGTGTGTTTATGAAAAAGTTGCAATTGCTGTATTTGTAAGCGACAATCCTTCTTCCCTAACGCTTCTTAGCTAGGACAGTTTGCTATGAACAAAATTGACACAGAGGTAGGAAGATCTGTGTATTAGAGATAGATGTAATTCCCTCTCCCCAGATCTTTTCCCATAGACTGGAACATCATCTTTCTGCCCTTGGATGATTCTCTGAGAGCTGTCTGATGTCTACTGAAATTAAGGGCTCTTTATCCTGAATGAAGATATTCCAAAGATATCATTTCACTTTATTTGTTAGAAAATAGGTTGAATTTGACATCAAATACTATTTGACTCTATGGAAACAAGAAGCCTCTTCTCCATTCATATTGTGTCTCTGAAGAATCATCAATACCGTATTCCTTATCCTGTTAATAATAATTACGAGCTTAATCCAGGATTAAATGTTAATTTAATCCCGCTTCATCAAACATTCACAGTAGTCTGTTTTCCTCTCCAAAGCATTAAAATAAAGAAATGAGGTAAATTTAAGGAAAGATCATAAAAGTAGATCTTCTTTGTAAAATCTTTGCTTGTAATAGCTCTCGAACATAAATAGTAAAAGAAGTCTTGCAGTACCTGATGATTAGATAGAATTAGTTGAAAAGCTACTGTTTTAACTACATTTAAAAGCCACTTCAGAATAAATACATGTTAATGTAACACATGTAGAAAGATTTCACCAACAAAAAATATTGCATGCAATTATTTTGTTTTCTTCTGAGAGAAAAAAAGATAGTATTCTCCTTTCTTTGGTTAATTAATCATTCTTGGATTTCTGAGAGATATACAGCCTTATTCCCACAATCATCTTTGTTTAAAATATACATGCACTATCGGAGTAAGGAAGTACTATGCAGCTTAAATGATCCATCAAACAGTTGATGCAGAGGTGGAATGGTACTAGTTTGTCATCCAGAAGTCAAATTTCTGATGGAAGGATTTATACCTCATTTCCATCCCTGCACCCAAACTCCATGTGCTGAGATTGACTTACAGTCTACATCACAACCTTCTCACTGTATTTTCTTCCAAAAGTGAGGAGATGGACTATTAGCAGCATACCATACTCTGGTCATCAGAGCAGCAATGAGATAAGAGAAAAAATGTTGTCAAACATGGCAGAATCTGCAAACTTGTATCCATTTGTATGTTTAAACACAGACATGCTGCTGTAAGAAATGCAGTTCACAAGTTTCAAACATTGGCTTTTGACTTCTGCCAGCAAGGAAGATATCTTCAACTTTAACAGTTAATACAAAATATTTGTGTGCCTGGTGAATACATTAAATTAATTAGAACAAAATTGTTTGCCTTTCCTCCTATCATTTGTTCAGCTCAACATTTCTGTATGCATAGGAGGGAGGTGGTTTTTATACAGCGGCAATGCTGGTTATAAGCTTTTCTGCTGGAGAATTTATCCTGTGCTTGGTATGCATTGTTTTTACAAGACTGAACTTGTTATTTGGGGCACAGAGCACAGTTTGCTTAGCACAAAGGTCTTGTTTCTGCTACCATGCAGAGGAGATTTGGGCAGAGATAAAACAAAGTCACTGTGAAATGTCCCATCTCGATATAATGCATCTCGGTTAACAGCAGGGAGTCACAGTCGTTGAAATAATTAGATAAGACTTTGTTCCTTTCACCTAAAGGAGAAGCCGTGTGGTGGCAAAATACAAAGGAAAATTGCTAGGCCATATGTATTGTGGTTCTGTTTCCACAAAGTTATTTTCTTCTATAAAATGCTTACCATAAAATATTGATATCTATAACAAGGAACGTTTATACTTTGTTGGATCAAAACTATAGGCACACATTTCAGCTTAAGCCTACATCATAACTGTCAGTATGTAAAGTGCTTCAAAATGGACTTTAAGAAAACACACAGCAGTATGCCACTTCTTGTAGGCAGTTTCTGCCACAGTTTTCAAAGCAAGAGTCAAAATGCAACATTTCTTGATATATTTCCCAGTAGACTGAGGATTGATTTCTTCCAGGATATTTTGAAGCAAACCTGTATTTATGAGTTCATGAAAAGTTCATGTTAACCAAAGCAAACATTTTGAAACTATGCTAATTATAAATCGAATAGAACTTCTTACAACTCAGTTAGATGAAAAAGAAAAGGAATAAAAGCAGGAAAAAAAAAATCAAGAGAGTTAGATGATTTTGTATTTCAGCTTCATCAGTGAAAGGATTCTGTCTCCCAAGCTAGCTGATTTAAGTGGAGCTTCACTCACAGATAGGTTCAGACCCAGAGGAGGAAAAGTCTTTAAGTCAAGGAATTAAAAAGAAACTTAACAAGGTCTAAAGAGAATACAGTAAACATTGATTGAGATGAAGAAGAAAGGGCAAAAGAAGTTTTATGTGCCCCCTGTCAAGTAGACAAATTGAAATGACCAAAACGACAGAAACAATAATTAAGGCAGCAATAATTATTTTATATTTATAAATAAATATATTTATTTATATATGAAAATTTTCAGGCTCAAAAGGAAAGCAGTAAAGCAAACTGGTGACAGCTAGGAAAGTCAAAGTCATGATGTTTCTCATATGATAGCATCAGCTCTATGCAGCTGCTTGAAAAATTTGCATGTAATATCAAGAGAAGAACATCTGCTGCTCAGTATGCAGCAGGCCACCAAAGCTGCTGTAGAGAAGAGGTGGGAGTAAGAGATAGATAGGAACTAGACCATGATAAGCAGAACACGAAGTGGCATCCCACTGAATGGCATGACCTCTATTATCACTTTTGAAGTCATTTACTCCCACTTCTCCTTCAGTGGCGAGCAGTCACTATGATGGAGGTAGCTGCCATAGGCAAGTTAACATGGTAGTCAATCTCCCAACGTGGGATAATTTTCGTTGAACAAGTGTTTGCCGCAACATGAAATACACATTTTCAAAGTGACAAAATCCTTTCTATGAACTGAGGAACAAATTACCTACCCCCTGCTTCCAGCCAGTACACAGCTAATATGGAGAGGCAGCATGGCAAAAGACTCCATCAGATACAAGAACGATGACACAAAGTAAATACACAGGGATCCATTTGTGAGCAGTCATGCACAATAAGAGAGATGAGTATTATAAATATATATTTAAAAAAAAAATACTGATTCAGGCATATGTTTAAAACTATCTTAAAGGGCTTAAAAACAATAAATCTGTTTATCTCAGTAAATTCTTTAAATTTTAATGGTTCATTACGCTAAGCAGCAAGAAATTATAGGATAGAGTTTTCAAATGAAGTTGCAACCTGTACAATTCAAAGAAAAATATGTGTTTGTTTGTTTTTTCCTTTCTAAGTATCTCAGTAATTCAGAAATCTTTCTTAAGAGTATATAAATTACTATTTACAAGTCGTGTGTTTTATTTCACTGTACACATACACGGGCATAAACCATTAGAAACCATTTTGTTTAAAGAGTAATATGTTACTTTTCTTTTTATTTCCTCTATTTTCACACACTGACAGTTCTTGTCTCCCTTAAATAATTGTACTGTCAATATTAAAGCCAAAGTAGTACTACTGGTCATTTCAGGAACAAATTTGTAATGTAGCAGCGCTTAAAAGATGTTGTAAGATCAGCTATATTTGGTTTGAGAGCAACACAATTGTCT
The DNA here is from genome assembly GCF_987193195.1 of Phasianus colchicus. NCBI lineage: Eukaryota > Metazoa > Chordata > Aves > Galliformes > Phasianidae > Phasianus > Phasianus colchicus. The sequence goes on along the minus strand of NC_143439.1, from coordinate 13,492,114 downwards.
AATAATCTAATAATAATTTAAAAATCTGTGACACCATCTGTGCAAAAAGCCTGACAGAGGCTGTGCTTTTGCACAGTATGGCTTGCCTACAAAATGATTTGATGTCTGTGGTGGGCAGCTGTTTTTACAAGTTTTGCTATCAGAATTATCTTTCTTTGTCCTCCATATTATGTGTATAGAGGTCCCTATCCGGAAAAATGCTAATGAAGACAGTATGGCGGTTATAAAAAGCCCTTGTACTGACTGCAGGCAACAATTCTGATTAATGGATTCAGTGGAAATGGTATGAGCCAACTTTTAAATTACAGTTTGGATAATTTTGTCAGGTATAACATTATGAAATGCCAAACATGGTTATTAGGAATAGCAGAATCTAAGATTTTTGCTTATTTAATCAGTAAACAGAAATACTTAGAAAAAGAATTGCAGATTTGTATTATAGTCATTGTCACTGAATTGTTTGCTGTTTTTTGGGGGTTTTTTTTGAAAATATTTTCTAATTTTGAGCAATGAACAAAACTGTTCTCTGTTCTGCTACAGACCTGTAAATCTGTGAGTATGATGAGTTTGTGTGAAGTGAGGTGCTAGCCACTGTATGCACGTAGCTGTAAATCATTCAGAATTTCAGCTTATTCTAGAAAGTACAGTGGATTGCTACCAAGGATTTTTACAAATACTCCCAGCTTTCAGTTAAATTCACTTTATCTGCAGGGGTTGAGGAATAAATGGTAATGTGAACAGAAGTGGAGGAGTGAGATCCCAGAGATGCTGCTTGGGATGTATATAGCTGTACCATCTGAATATTCACAAAAGCAAAACAAAAAAATTGTTTGGCCAGCTAGAGTGCAGAAACCTGTTATAAAGCACTATTCTTCTTTTACTTATATTTTATTAGTATGTCAGCACTATAGGAGAACCTGAAAGATGGTGATTCTTGGTTCTCTGTCTGGATCCAGACAGCAAGGAAGACTCAGAACAGATATGTGCCATAGAAACAGAATGAAATAAAAACATTCACAAGTTGTGTTTATTGGCTCCTTAGTATCATGTGCTTTGTTCTACGCCCTAACCTGAAATCTAAAATGCTCAGTTATGGCAGCAAATACACACATGTAAAAGGAAGACTTTCTAGTAATTAATACTTTTAGAGCATCCTGTGGTGTAGTGACTTATGCATGTATATATAAAACACACTTTGAAAAAAGAGTTTATATATAAACCACTTTTCAAAGGTGTGTCATGTAAGAGACTTTCTGATAAAGAACTTCTCTAATATTAATATTTGCCTCTTGTGAGTCATAATTCATTTTGTCACAGACTGCAGTGGTAGTGCTTTGCTTTTATTAAGATAATAGCTTTGTTGACTAGCAGTGTTTGGAGCTATTTCATAACAAGGGTCACCATGTGCTTCCTTTGTCACCATGACCTGCATATTACGTCTGTACTTTCTACTTCAGTCTAACACACTGCTTTCATTTACTTGATAGTTCCATGGTTCAACAGCACTTAGAGAGTTGTTGATGGCAAATGGGAAAGTTTCAAAATACTGTCTTTAAAATAATACCTTCTGTTACACTGTATTCTAAATTTATTTGCTTTCTCTTTTCTTTTTAAAAGGAAGGCAATTGCATAACAAATAGTCTTTTTTTTTTTTCTTCAACTATTTTATTTTATTTTATTTTATTATTTTATTTTATTTTATTTTATTTTCACAAAATCATAGAATCACAGAATGGCCTGGGTTGGAAGGGACCTCAAGGATCATGAATCTCCAACCCCCTGCCACAGGCAGGGCTGCCAACCTCCCCATTTAATACTAGACCAGGCTGCCCAGGGCCCCATCCAACCTCGCCTTGAACACCTCCAGGGATGAGGCATCCACAGCCTCTCTGGGCAGCCTGTTCCAGCACCTCACCACTCTCATAGTGAAGAATTTATTTTAGTTTTTTCTTTCATTTCTTTTAACCACAAAATTCACCTCTTAGGTCATAGGTGGCCAACCTTTTGGTTTGTCTGGGTCTCAGTGAGTGAAGAGGAATTGTCTTGGTCTGCATGTACATAGGTTACATCAAAAGTAATGCCTCATTTTTGTTTCCATGGCTTTCCCTGGCTTTTTTTTTTTTTTTTTTTTTTTTTTTTTTGTGAAACTAACACATCAGTGTTTTTCAGTGGAAGTAGCTACAATTCTTAGCAATTTCTCAAGGTGTTTGTCAGAGACTTCTGACGAAAGTTTGCTCTTCCTATTCTTCATCCTTGAAAATAGTGACTGTAAACGTACGTATTGACAGAAGGCACTGACATAAATGAGGTCTGATTGTGAAATAAGGGAAATTTCTCTGTGTAAGATAGGGCTTATAAAAGTCTGGTAGAGATGCATGATCAAATTTTTCTTCAACTTGCATATCTGATTGCAAGTCAGTACATTTCATTTGAAAATTCACAGGTAATTTATAGAATCACAAATATATTAAAAAAAATATATGGTTTTTTCAGCAATCTTGAAACCTGTTCTCAAATTCATTTATCTGAACAAAAATTAAGGCTGCATTATTTGTTGCTGTTCACAGGACTGTGTTGAACCAGTGTATCAAAATGAATAAAATTATTTGCAATAACTTGAGTTAACACTGCACTGTGCTGTACTGAAGTCATACAGTTGTTTTCTAACTGCAAGTTAGTACATCCAGCTTTGGGATGTTGTAAGTGTAGTCTGCTCATTGTCATTAATATGAGAACATAGTCTGGGAAAATGACCACTGTGAGGTATCTGTGTGCCCTGGTTGTCCCTGGCAGTTTTGTCCTGTAGGAACTGTATCTTCTGAACTATGCCATGGCAGCCTTTGCTACAAGAAGTGGCAACATGTAAATACTTCAGGATGCAAGGAAAAAAAAATTATCTTGCATATGGGATGTTGACTTGTGATAATGATCTCATGTACAGACTCATGGGATAATAGGGGCACAGGAATCCACATTTGTGGACTGTACAATTTAACAGAAATGTAGAAACCTTCCAGATTTGAGTGCAGTACTATATTTTTTAATTGAATTAAATTATTGTAACTCACGATTAGCCCTTCAGTATTTCTTTTATTATCAAAGGACCTGTTTTTCACCATTCATTCTGAGTCATGCATGCATGCTAGAATTTCAAGATTTGTCTTTTTAATAAACTGCAAGTATTTGTGGTGTCATCTCCCTTGACAGATTTGATACAACATGAAACATCTTTTACACCTTTGGGAATATTTCATTATTTTTCCTCAGTTTCATTTGATGACAGTCTGGTCTGTTTTGGTCAGAATAACTATTCAGCCTTCACACTACCCTAAGGCACAATAAAGCACTATAGTATTAAATCTAATTCTAGTATTACTTGCTGTCCTATTTGCTTGTGACTGTTTTCATAATAACCTTGGGATTCTCTATGCCATCTCGTCTTGCATTTTTAAGCTGTATTTCAACTCATTTCAAGCAGGGATCAAAGCAGTTGAATTTACTTTATCAAAGTGAATTTACTTTATTAAAAGTTTAAAATGACCCTCATGTAGTTAATGTAAGTGAGTTTCATATGTTCTACCTTTACTTGGTCTGTCACCAGCATTCAACTCATTGGATCAGCTACAGAAAATGCTCTTACAGTGCCTTGGCTGTCGTCAAGTATTTCATGTCCAGGGCAGTGCATTCTCTCCCTTTTGAACATTTGTTTCAGGTGATTTGCTCAGGTAGGAGGAGACAGTTGGATGTAACATTTGTTGTTTCAGTGTTTGTTTTAGCACTTCTTCATTTTAGCAGCCTTTTCATGCATCACTTTGTTACTATAGCTTATGTTATCACTTATGCACAGATGACACATGGATCTATAATTCTGGATGGTCTTCTCAGATTTTGCCTTTGTATTTCTCTGCCTGCAACATCTCCATAACTGGATGAATGCTAATCTTTTATTACAAACAAAGAAGTCAAAAAGGATTCTTTTTAATCCTTTTGTTTAGGTTTGGTTTTTGGTTTTTTTTGCTTGTGAGTACTTCTTGTCCCAAATACTGCCTCTCTTTTCCTACTTGTATGGTATAAAAATTTTAGAATGTTTAGTATAGTTCATTATATAATCAACACCTTGCAGTTCAAAATGTGATTTTTTTTTTCTTTCATTTTTTTCTCCTTCTTTCATTGGCAGAATTTAGAAAAGAAATCCCAGAAATATCTGATCCAAGTTCTCTGAAAGTCAAGCAGAACACCAGTTTTTTATAAGGCTACCACTTCTCAGGCCAGTGACCTAAATTTTAGATTACAGCAAATACAAAAGCCACAGTGTTTTACTCCATGTGCAATCCCATTTTTATTATTTGATTTTTTTTTTTTTACTTGCCCAGAATATCAATTTGTTTATATTTTTTTCTTTCCTAAATTGTAGGAGCCATAAAAATTGTAAAAAATATTTTTGAATTGAGCTATCTCTGTTGTATCTTCTATGCAATTAAAAGTCATCAAAATCTAATGTAGTTTGTCAACTTTCAATGTACTTTTCATTTTGATTTAGACTTGATCTTCAGTTAATTTTTGCAGAATATTTACCCTTTCACTGTATATTCTTTTATTTAATTTTTGGCTCAGGACATGTTCTTTTCTTTCAGTGCACACTTTATGTTAAAAACATTTAAATTACTTAATAAGACATAGTCACAGGTTGCTGACGTTGCTGTAATTATTGCTTTACTGTCTTGGCTGTAGCATGAATAGGTGTTTTAATTCACAATCAAAGCTATTCTCTCACCCTTATAAAATATCAGTTGTAATTTTTTTTTTTTTTTTTCCCAGGAAGTTTCCAGTGTGATAACCATAAATATACACAATTCATACAGTGTCATTAATAGAATTCTGTTTAGAAGGAATTATCCCCTCCGAAGTTTTTTTAAGTGGTGTGTAAGCATGCAGTAAATTGACTAATCTTGTGCTAGAGTTATCATGAAGACAACATCAGAGTGATTCTTGCACTGAGCTTGACATCCAGCTTCAGGACGAGAGATGCAAATCCTGCAGAGAAAGCAGCAAAATGGTTAAATTTGGACACAGGTGCCAGGAATTTCTGTGCATCCACAAACCAGACATGCAGTTACAGTTCGGGCTGCATCTCAGTATCTGTGGAGCAGTTGGCAACTGGTGTGGGGAGCAGGCATGATAAGGCTACAGGGAGGAGGAGGTTACTGGTACCTGAAATAAGCAGCACTGTAGTTCTCTCCGCTGGGCCAGCAAGTCATGAAGGATGGGACTGTTGTAGATTGACAGGAGCTTTGTGCCAGTACTCCCAGTGGATCCATAGTGCAAGAATTCTGTAGTCACCAAGAAATTCAGACAGAGAGACAGACTATTCTTAAATAACTGGAATGACACATGATGGAGTTGTGACACAGAGCCTTATCACCATTTTGGCAGAAGTTCTTGAAAATGAGAATTTAGAATTGCTTTGGATTTGGGCTTCTTAAAATAATAACGCCACTAGATACTAATTTCTAATTCATCTCTACAAATATTGCTAGTTCTGTAAAGTCACTGAAATGCTAGATACCAGATGCAAGAAAAGTTTTTTTAACAGTCCTTGCGGATGATGAAAAATTCTGTCATCTCAATGGCCAATGGTCAAGATATGGTGTGCAGGTAGGCCTGGAGTTGTGAGCAGGCAAAAAAATAAGAGGATTATGTATGGTTCTATTTGAAGTAGAAGATGAAAAAAAAAAAAACAAAAAAGGAAAAAAAAAAAAAGTGTCAAATGACAGCAGGAGAAACCTGTTTTTTAGAGACACCAGCAGGTTGCAGCTGGTGGTTTAGGAAGTGTGTGCTGGAAACTGACCTTTGGCATACCTGTGCCCGCTGACTCCACGAATAACCTTCTTACTCAGAGCCAGAGCTCATCAGCACCTGTTCTTTCAGATACTGCACCCAACGCTAATATTTTATCATGTTGACTCACTCTAGCAGAAAAATGCACTAGTGTCCACAAGTAAACCTAATTTATGAATTTGTAAATTAAGTTCATTGTATATTGATTGTCCTGCAATGCCATTTATTATGTGTCATATTTGTATCTTCTTCTCTACTGATAATAGTTCTAAGCTTCATACCCCTAACAAAAACATATAAACATTAACATGCAAGATTATTAGCAAGAGGAAAACAGACATTCAAAACACAGAGACAGAGCACTTCACATCCACAAATTTCCAACACACTAGATTTTTTTATTTTTTTTTGTGGTAAAGTTCACTGTGGTCCCAGTGCTCATCTTTAATCAGTCATCTTGATTCCCATTAAAACAGTTCTTTTGAAAGTTCTTTTGAAGCTGATAATAACAATTACATTCAGACTAGCATGTTTTTATGTGTTCTCATTTCATTTTCCTCTTTCTTAAATGCAGATACAATGTTGTTTTTTCTGTATTCATAAATACAATCTTGCTTTGATGGCAGTTTTAGTCTTTTTCCCATGTGCCATTTTTCTTTATATTGCATCTGCAGTGACAGTTGTTTGAATTTCCCAGCCCAAGGCCTTTATGAACTTGATAGTTTTGCTTTCCATTAGCTGTTAAAATTTCCTTTTACACTTCTTAATCCTAATATTATTTTTAATATTTTTCATATATTAAATCTTTTCTTAGTTTGTTCTTTTGTTAAGAACTAATGTTCTTAATAAAAACAGAAACAATATTTTTAATTTGGGGACTATAAATAAGTTGACTTTGGCTGAACTTCACTGAAAATCAGATTTCTTTTTTCATCCTTCATCTTTTACAGCTAAGGGAAATTTTCCTGTTTGTTAAATCTCCCTCCAGAGTTATAGCTCAGCTTCAATTCAGATAATTCTCAGTTGATCTCTATACTTTGAGATTTCCAAAATACAAGCTTGTTTTTGAAATATTTTTTTTATCCTTCTGCAGTTGATGTCTTTCCATTCATACTTTGTCCTGTAACTTATGCTGCAAATTTCTAGCAAGATTTTAATCTTTACCTTGGAAAACTTTTGCTTTCTGCTGTATTTTTGGACTTGAACTCTTATCTCATTATCCCTTCCAGCTGGTTATCCAAGTTTCTCCTTTTGAAAAATTCCTCAAGCCCTGTATTATTTAATCAAATCAATTTGCTCCATAATTACATTTTTATTTTATCCATTAGATAAAATTCATTCTTGTTTTATTATACAGTACTGAAAATACGCTAAAATCAAATTAAAACAAAACCACCTCTGGATTTCTGACTTCTTTGTCACTGCCAACTCCCCATTAGCAGTGTTTCATTATTAGCTATTATTAATAACTATGAGTTGCCAGTCTTTATTTGCAGAAGTGAGGCCACCAGTAACTGCATATTTCTCACATTTTCTTTACTGTATGTCATTACATGAAGGTCTTTTTTATCATAATCTGAACCTTTGAATCTCAACCTGTTGATACCTACCTGTCATACATGAGAATTTCTAGAGTTAATCCTTTAAACAAAATTTAAAATAATCTTTTAAGAAGAAAAGAATAAGTGGGTACAAAATTTCATCTTGGAAGCTTACAGTGATGAGAAAGTCTTTTGAGCTGGTTTCATTTAACTGACATTATGGAAAAGAACTAAAACATCTGAAGGAATACCCAGGTAAAGTTCAATGTTTCAGTGTGCTCTAAAGTGTTTGAAATTCTACAAAAAACTTTTTGAAGACATAGATAAATAGATTGAAAATCACAACATTTGATACTGGATATATTAGAAGGCAAAAAGGACAACCAGTGTGATAGAGGTATCACTGTGGAATCTCAACCAGTTCTTCACAGTGGAAGTATTTTAATTAACAAAAGTGGGAACAAAAATTGGTACACTGCAACTAAACTGTAACAATGACACTTGCTCTTTCTCAAGTGTTGTTTTGCAATAGAAATTCATTAACAATGTAAAATGAAACAGAGAATGCTTTTATGAAGAAACTGGAGCTCTTAAAAAACTGCATTTTTATTGGAAAATTCTGACTAAACTCGTTAAGAAATCCCAAAGTGAACACTCCTTGTAGTCACCATCTTATCCTGTTCTTACTGTGACTTCTATATTCTGAAAGTCAGTGTCCTCCCTGAGCCCTCTCACCCTCAAAAGCTTTGCTGTCTTGTTGATGTCTGAGGCATCTTTATGGCAGTGCAGCTGTTGGGTGTGCAAACACCACCTGACTGATTGTGGGAGTGAGGCTGAAGTTGTAAAGTTGGTACAGTTTACTGAAAGTACTCATTTTATCTTCCTCTGGAGCTTAACTAGCTTTTGGATTTTCAACTGTGTTATTTTTGCTCTCGTTTGATCTCATGCCTGCAAAACTGAGTGCTGGTTCTTATCTTCTGTCATGCACTTCTCCTGTACTAGATACATTCAGAAAAGGATACATTAAACAAAAGGGTATACTTACAGAAGGGAAGGGGGGAAAAAAGGGGATCATTGAAGAGTTCCCTTGTGGAATGTAATGACATGAGAAAAAGCTTGAACTGCCAGGGACACGTCATCGCTGGCTGGGCTGAGCAACAGGCCTGAGGAGTGGAAGTGTGGACTATCACAAGGCCCTGTTAAGAGAGGAAGATGTCAATCTCATCTGAAGAGAAGAGGCTAATAGCAGTGAAAAATAGCAGCAAGGGATTTGATATCCCAGAAGAGCAGCCAAGGGCAGTAGCTTTCTGAGTCATGATTTGTAGAATCATAGAATGAGTAAAGTTGGAAAAGACCTCCAAGATCATCTAGTCCAACCATCCATCTGCCACCAATATTTCCCCACTAAGCCATGTCCCTTAGTATAACATCTTAACAATTCTTGAATACCTCCATGGTTGATCATTCCACCACCTCCCTGGCAGCCCATTCCAGTGCCTGACTCTTTCACAGAGAAGTAGTTTTTCCTAATATCCAGCGTGAACCTTCCCTTGCGCGGCTTGAGGCCATTCCTTCTCATCCTATTCTCTAGTCATTTGGGAGAAGAGGCCAACCCCCACCTTGCCACAAGCTCCTTTCAGGCAACTGAAAGAGAGAGCGATAAGATCACTCTGTATTAAATAACCCCAGTTCCCTCAGCTGCTTCTCTTAAGACTTGTGGTCCACATCCCTCATCAGCTTCGTTGCCCTTTTCTGAACACACTCCAGGCCCTTGATGTCTTTCTTGGAATGAGGGGCCCAAAAGTGAGCACAGAACTTAGGGTGCGATCTCACCAGAGTTGAGTACGAGGGGGACAGTTAATTCCCTGCTTCTGCTGGCGGTGCTATCTCTTGATACAAGCCAGGATGCTAGTGGCCTTCTTGGCCACCTGGGCACACTGCTGGCTCATGTTCAGCTGAGCACTGACTAACACCCCTGGGTTCATTTCTTCCACACATTGTTCCAGCCACTCTGCCCCAAGCCTGTAACATTGCCTGGGGTTGTTGTGACCAAACTGCAGGACCCAGCACTTGGTCTTGTTGAACTTCATCCCATTGGCCTCAGCCCAGCTATCTAGCCATCCAGATCCCTCTATAGGGCCTTCCTACCCTCAGGCAGAATTCTTTTATTCAGTGACCATGTTAAGGAGAAAACTTGTGGGAGGAGAGGAAGAAGCATACCATCACAGTATATTGTTTCTAAGTCATTTAGTCCATTCCTGTGAACAGCTTTCTCTTGCCCTCTCTTTTTAATAATGGCTGGATAAATTTAAAGTACATTTCAATATTTTGAAATATTTTGAAATGAAAAGTGTGTATATTTTTCTAAACAATCTTGGAATGGAATATTTTGAGTTTTGTGGAAAGAAATCCTATTTTAATCATTCAGTGGTTAATGAATTCATCCAGGGTTCACAAATATTTTCACAGAACTGACTGGTACTACAGCAAATGGGCTAGTCCTTGGGAAAAAAATCTAAACATTATTATGCTTTTAATACTTGATGCCCAATGGGCACCTAGTGTGTCGTGAAAGATATGTAAAATTTAAGTGGATTATTTATGCAATAAAAAAACATATTTCAGTATCATGATATATGGCATATATTCCATTCCAGAAAGGGCTTCATATGTCGTATGTGTCACACAGCTTGTACTGTTTTCTGCAGCACACATGTAGTACATGATAGGAGACATAATTTGAGTTACAGTTGGCATATTAAAGCCCTCCTGTGCATGGAGGTATTATTTATAAAGGTAACATACATTTGTAGTTTTTCAACAGGGCCTAGTTTCATTCTTTTGTTTTAAGCAGAACAATAGTAAATAATGTAAAATCTTGATTAAGAGCCAAGGATTATATTTTCAAAGTCATGTTTCTAGTAGTTTTATCTAGGTAAATGCTTGTACTGATGTTAAATCTTTCTATTCAGAACTGACACTCAGCACATATTAAAAAGATAGAGAACAACCTGACCTCTTTTGCAGCTTGTATCCACAAGTTAGTGAGGGATCATCCTATACTGTGCTGTAAGATTTGAGAGGCCATGTGATTGCCAGTGTGCTTGGTTGGCAACTGCAGAGGTATTGCATGGTCATATTGTATAAGGATGAGCGCTCAAAGATTTCTGATACCTGACAACACCACTCAAGCCTGGATTTGTACACAGTTTCGGTGTTTACACAGTTTCATCTATAGAGTCAGAAGTATAATCTCAGTGACATGGTTGTCCTCGAACGTCAAATCTTGTCTTGAAGAAAATCAATTAGAATAAAAGTAAAGAGTTTACTGAAAAATGTATTTTAAAGTTAAAGAAAATAACTGATACTTGGAAGAATCCAGACAGTACTAAACAGTCCTAGATTATCACATGGTTTGCCTGAGGCTTTAGATGCTTTGGAAGCCTAAATTTACACACAAAGATGGAGCTTTATTTGCATGCATTTTTCATTTAGTCTCAAACTGTCAAGAAAGTATATGTACACAAAGTGTTGCAGAGATATCTATTAAATCATTTATAGGTGAAGTTGTCAAATTTACATACTTAATTGCACACAAGTGAGCACCAGTGCACAAAATCAAAACTTACTCTCACATGAGAAAAGAACCATGGATTTATAACTTTGTGCATGTGTAAAGAATTGATATTTATTTTGAATATTATTTTTATTGTTTACTTTGTCACAATGCATGAAAAAGGACAAAAAAAAAATCTTACTTTATACTTTGTTAGAGACAATTGAGGAGATAGCGGATAATTAGTTTTAAATATTTTTTTGTCACCTTCAAATAGCAATTAGGTATTTCATAAATATTTTATCTATACAAATATTATCATAAGTTAACTATACAGCTTCCTCTATAAGAACAAACTTATATTGAAATCCTGGGTGTATTATAGTCACAGGGAGAACTGCCAAGACTTCAGTAGGACAAGGATTTCATCTCTAGTTGTACTCCTGCAAAGAAAGAGTAGATATCTAAGTCACTATTTCATATCAAATATGATATTAAATGTAGATATGCTTCTAACACCATCCTATTCACTTCAAAATCTGCTATTGTAAAAGTAACCATTTTGAGATATAGTTCAAAATGATGATAAAATTAGTGCATCAGATTTGAATTCTGACTTTGCTCTGAAATATATCAGGATGTTAATTTCAGTGAAACTATAATTTGATAAATGTTTGCAAAGAGATAAACTAAAACCAGAAGAAGTTTATTTTTTTCCTTTTTTTGTGTGTGTTATTTTGTTTATTTATTATCTTCTAGTGAAAAGATGATTTGTATTTTTTGCCTTGGGGCAGGAGATAAAAAACTGCATCTAAAATTCCCTATTTATTTCTAAGTAATGCAGTACTGTATAGAAAAGTCATAAAAACAGAGACTGCAAATTGAATTCCAATAACTCTATTCTGTGAAAAACAAAAACTCCATCTAGTAAATCGGAAAGCATTATTGACAATTATATGCAAATTACCAGTCTTTTGGCAGACTCTTCAAAACTATTATCTTATGGCAACTCTGTAAATTACACAGTTATGCCAGTAATGTCAGATTGTTCATTATACTTTATTGATACATTTACGTTCCATTATATTGGAATATTTTTGATGGGACTTATGAGACTTTCTTATTTGCTTATTTTTTTCCAGCTAAATTTCTCTCACATCTTGTACTTACCCTCACCCTCAGAGTCATAACTTCTTGTAAAGTTGAAGTGATGGAGCAAGTCAGCTGGTTAAGGACCATCACCATTCAATGTTTTTTCATATCCTGAAGGAAAGGCCACCAGATAATGCAGACAAAAAATGAATGTCATATTGTTGTTGTAAGACTTCGTGGAGTCCTGTGGATATCTTCTCTTTTCAAACCTGGTCACTCTTGAGCTCGAGCTCCTCTCCCTGCCCCAAATTCAGTAGCCTATGTTTGTTCCTGAGCTGAGGACAAATTTACTATTGCTTCTCTGCTACGAAATATATGCTCACTCTCTCTATTACAGCTTATATTTAATAAACGAGGAACAGGCACCCTGTTTATGTTTATTCATAACAAGTTTAGGTGTTACTTTTGAAGATAAAGAAACGAGTTTGATGATACACAATATCAGCTACACGCTCTGCACTGATAGCAAACTTTAGCAATCAAGGAAAGATAAAAAGGTTTTGCAGAATTTAATCACATACTTCAAAGTAGGCTTAAGAACATATATTTCAGAAATTGAGATAAAGTATGAATGTTTAATTTGTCTTCTTTCTTTTTTACCATGAGTGTTTCTGATTCTGTTGCTAATAACCTCATTACTTGTCAGCCAACACCTCTTGCTTTTTTTTTTTTAACAGAGTTATTTTTTACTTCTTTTCTGAAGTAACTTTTGTTGAAAAAAAATCCTCTCTTAATTAGCTTTTAGTTTTCCAAAGGATGTGACTGATACTTAATTTTGCTTGTGTAGATGACATATGTTTTTTGGGGTGTCTTGATATATTTTACACAATTGTTGGAAAAAAGGAAGTTGTTGTAAAAATAAGCAAATTGTGAGCAATGTCACAAGCTGAGTTCAGCTCTGGTGAATAACTCCATTTCTAGAGTAACCTGTGACAATATCTCTATGTGATGCTAAGGACAGACAGTGTAGTTGGCTGTTGCAATAACGTGAGAAATATGCTTCTCTGCTATGACTAGAAGTAACTGTGAACTTATTTGGGCAAGATTTCTAACCAGTTAAGAAGCACCACCTTGCATAATATTTTCTCCTTTTTCTTTTGGATATTTTTAATAGGATCTTGGTAATATGGATATTGTTTAAGAAAAACTCAAAACATATCTGTGCCCTTTTTTATAAAATCAAATTAAATGTGACCCTGATGTTATGAACAAATACTTAATTTTATGTAGGGGCAATGTTTTGTCTAGAGTGAGTATACTTCTCCAGATTGTATCAGCTAACTTCCATGCCTCACGTGATGTAGTGTGTTTGGAGAAGAGCAGCTCTTTTTTTCCTTATTCAGGTCTGCCTGCTAATCTTCAAAGTGGAAAAGTCAGGATGAAGGGCAGCTGTCACAGACTGAAATACAATTTTTTGGAAGAGTTAAATTAATATTTTTTTTTACAAGTCTTACTGAAATGAAATTCTGGTATGTCTTGATAGTATTGTCAGAGACCCCGTTCTCTTTTCATTCTGTAGCTATAAAAGTGTCAAACTGAGAATAAGAGCTGACCTATGTTTGTATATTTCAGAATCCCAAAACTCTTTCTCCAGCGTGAGGACTGACAGCAGGCCCTGCCTGGTCACAAAGTAGTTTATTTTTGAAGAGACAAACCTTGAGGAAACCTCTTGATTTATTTTAGCTTTTGTTTACCTTTTCTCTCTGCTGGTTCCAAAAACATGATCATGATAGAACAAATTAAAATCAAAGAATAAGGGATTAATGTTTCAGTGGCAAACAGTGCTGACAGTCAAGCTGCTAGTTAGTTCAGAAAGCTGTTAGCTTTTGGTAAAAGGCTCTGTGGGCCTCCAACACTGGTACCATGGGTTTGTGTGAAGGAGGGGTGCTACATTTACTATTTTAGGTCTTGCAGTTCTGAGACTTGTTCTTTCTTTGGTGTTCAAAACTAAGTGATATAAACATAGAAGGAAATATTGCACATCTGTACAGCATACATCTCACTTGCCGCTTTCCAGGGACAGAAGAAGTCAGGCTAGGCTAAGGACTGTGCTGTGGAAGCTGCTGAGAGCCAACATCTTCATGAAGGACTGGAGACTGGACCTGCTGGCTTGAAGTGCCAGCCAAAGAGTAGAGCAGGTTCAGTTTGTGGGGAGAACATGAGAACCATCTGAAAACTCATTGCAGATTAACATTATTATTTAAAATTCAGCCTGTGGCCGGTTTAAATTGTTCATGGTAAGATATTTCCTTACATGTTAGCAGGCATTGTTCAGATAAACAAACACTAATATTTTGAGAGACTGAAGGAGTTGAACCATGTAAAGGATATCAGTCTAAAGGTCAGCCTTAGAACTTGAAATTCAAGCACAGTTTTAAAAACAAAAGGCTCAGGAATTGTAACATTGCACATAGATATTAGGTCTGAAGAGCAGGTCTGCTATTTTGGCATATTAGTAGTGCTAAGTGAACTCCTGCTGCGTTTTGGGTCTGTGTAATGCCAGCTCTTCAGTATGTCTGGCTTCTTTCCTAACACTGCCTCATTATACTTTCTGAAAGGGAAAACATACTTCCTAGAAGCTACCTACAAGGTGGTTTGGCTTAGCCTTCCTTTTTTTTCCATTTTTTTTACGTTCTCCTTTTTCTCATGGCAGCAGAAAGCACGGGCTCCCATGAGAATTCCTGTGGGCTACAGTTCATTTACAGCTGATTTTAGAGACAGTGCAAGAAGAGTACTTTGATTCTGAGCATGTCTGCTGTCTTCCTGACTGAAACAGAGAAGTGCATAAATCCAGATATTAAAATAAATAGACAAAAAACCAGATGTTTTACGAAAACTCTAGAACCTTAAAACCTTTGTTTGTTCTGTATTTTACTTGATTATCTGAACATGTTCTCACTTTCCTAGCAAACAACTGCAAAGAGAAGTGCAAACAGACAAAGGGAACAGCAAAGAGGATTTTAAAAATGCATGCAATTACAGAGGAGTTTAGACAGAGAAAATCCTTCCCTTTGGCTTCTGTGTTTAAAGTGAATTGCTGCAAATACTGTACTGTGTAACTAGTGGCTTACCTCTGCACACTATTTTGCAAGAGATGTGAGGCTGGTAGGATAGGTTAATTGTTTTATTTTGTTGCAATAAGATGGTGGGGCGCATGGAGTCCTTTTCTTCATTGTGTTCTATTTCCATGACAGACCAATGGTGGTAGAACAGAAAAATGTGACTTGATAAACCTGGAAATAGCTGTTTCTTCCAGTCCCCTTCTGAGATTATGTGGTCTTTGTAGCACTTGGAATTCTGTATGATTACAAGAAAAAGCTAAATAATTTGACACAACAAAGCAGTGCACAACTTCAGCTGCTAACAATGACTTAGTAGCTTGCCTGTCTTTCCAGAATCTGACAAGTGCCTGAGGAAAGACAAACAACTCCTATTGTGAGAAGGAAGGAAGAAGTATTAAATGTGGTTGATTTTGAAAGGAAAAAAGAGAGCCTTTGCATGACAAATGAAAATAGAAATGCAAATCAGCTCCAAATACTTAACATATCTGATAAACAATTGCATAAAAATAGCAAGTGGAGACTTTAAAGACCTTCAGACATTCTGTATTCATATTTACTGTCAGAGTAGCCTTACTTAATTTAGGAATAAGTGTTTACACTGCTGGACATATTCTCCCTGCAGGTAAACATTTCTGTGGCACATGCAAGCATCAGCTCCTAAACTTCAGGATTTTAGTCACACAAATGATTAAAATCATATCACAAGAACTGAAAACATGCTCATACGCTAAGATATTGCTCAACATTTCCTGAAGCACAAGAAAAAAAGTGTGACATGAAGAATTAAAGATGTGGGGGAAAATAGAGAGGAAGAAGAACATTGTCTAATCATAGTGTTGTTCAGTGGTTCATCTATTTGAGCTGATCGTGCCCATCTACTTAAAGGGTTGTTTTCTGATAGCTATATTTCAGCTATTCTGCAGTCTAGAAAAGCATCTCTGCTCTATCACCTCTACAGGTACCGACTCCAAAATAATTTATATAGTGTAACTTGTAAGAAAGCCTGACAAAAGCAAACAATATTGAATCTGCTGGGCCTAAGGTGGATCACCGATTTTAAAATGTTTATTTTAAAAGAAAAGATGTGCAGGGTCTCTACTTCAGTAGGATAACCACCCCATTGGTTATATGTTGGTTTTAGTTTGTTTTTTTTTTTTTTTTTCTCCTATTGTGGTATTTCTCTGTAACATGCACATTTTTGAAAATGCTAGCATTTTCTTCTCCGCATTTATCCATGCCCCTTACAGTAGTGCTTCTGTTTCAGAATACTCCATGGAAACAGAAGCAATAATGCATAGTGTGACTTGAATTTCAATTTCCAGATAAGGCATTGCAAGTGTTAAAATTTCAGCTTAACCTGTTGTGCAAACAGATGTCATAACAACACATAAATTCTTTTCCAGCTATGGTCTGCCTAACAAAAAAAGAAATTCTAAAGGGAAATCTTAAAATAAGCTTTAGCATGAGATCAGATCTGGTTAAACATTTTTTGTTTGCCAGTATATGTTATTTATGATCATAATGTTCTCCAGCCTTCTTAAACTCCAGGCACCAAACATAACCCAATGACAATGAATTCCCTGTATGTCTTACAGCTGCAAAATAAAAATTGATGTTAAGATCTTGGATCAGCCTTCTAGTTCACTATCATTAGCTAAAATAGTGTTTTCACTTGAGAAAATATAATATAAACTCTTCTTATTTCAGTAGGGTAGCTTTGGGACTCAAATGGTAAACGTGTAGTAAATATTAAACTATTGTTCTTTCCCTTTAATAAATAGTATTTTATTACTACTTACATCTTTCAAGCTTAATGCTTTCATTAATCACCATATCAAGTAATGGCATTAAACATTAACAAGACATAGAAACAGGTGATTTTCTTTCAAATAGCTGAACTATAACACAGAAATGCTGTGACATTTTGAGGAGATGGATTATATACCTGTACTTTTATTCCTCCATCAGCTTGCTCATTTGTGCCCCACACCAAACTGAACAAGACTTTCAAAACTGTCTTTAAGGAGTTATCCTCTGCTGTGTCCAGTGACTAACTGGTGTTTGCAAAAGCTCTCTGTACTTTGCCTCACAGTTTACATAGAAGAGCTATGATATTTCAGTGGAAATGGCAGCGCTGCACTAAAGCAAAATGAACAAAGAAAATTTCAAATAGTTGGTGTTATAACAGGGCGCAAGACTCAGAAGCAGTAGAACTGTTTTTTTGTTGGTTCTTTTTTTTTTTTTTCTTCAGGTAGACTTGAAACTTTGGTGAGAAATGGAAATCTGATTCCTTCCCTCTGCACACACGTATGGTGGTCCTGAAGAGCTCCCATCACAGCTGCAAGTGGTTAGGAAGTACTCATTCATGCTCTCTGCTCCCTCTGGCCTCTGTGGGCAAACTACAGCTTTGAATTCCCATCTGCTTTCCCTGACACCTCCCACAATGCACATTTTTTTTCTTATTGAAAGGCAACACATGATAGGTTATCCTGATATCCTCATTTTTTTAATGTGTAAAACAATAGTTCTATGGAAGTCCTCATTTTCAAGGGATGAGACATGATTTGTGAGGCTTTTTCCTCTCAGAAACTTAATTTGTCCTCTTTTTCTTTTGACAGCCTATTTATCTCACCTTGGCTAAATCATCTATATAGATAATAATTCATATTCCAGTTGTCAGAAGGTTCTGCTATTTTATGTTTCCTTAGCATAGGTTAGAAATAAGTAAATTAATATTCTTCCAGGCTGAAATTATCATTTATTACAGTCTGTTATGGTGTATTTCATTCTCTGTGTAGTCAAGAATACAAAGCCAGCACTTTTTCCGCAAAACTTCGATATGATTTTTACAGTTTTGCCTCTCACATTATGTCTCTCTCTTTTTTTCCTCAGTCTAATTCCAGTGTGCTTTGCATATGTCCTGCCCCAGTCATAACAAACCTCCATCAAGTAGCCATCTGGACAGCCCACATTGTGCTTTCCGTTACGAAGGACAATTCTCCTGCAGGAGTTCTTTTTTTCAGTCCTATGAGAAGAGTATTACAGATTTCCTCTAGGAATCTTCCTAGCACAGTCTGGTTTGGAGTGTTTGTGGCTAGAATATATTTGCCTATTTACTCCTAAGTTGCAAGAGTGGGAGTCAAGATAAATATTTCCTTGCAGAATGAAAACAGTGGGTTTTTCCACACACGTCTGTTTCTGTCCTTTTCCATTAAAATTTAAAATACTCCTTGAAGAAGAAATGTAGGTATTTTTGCATACTTAAAAACAAGCGAACAAAAACCACTCATATTACATTCTAATCGTAGGTGGTATCTCACTCTGTGTACCTAAGAAAAGCCCTTAAAGATTGGTGAAACATATCTGGGCTGATTAAAGAAGAATTGTATTGCCATTTAAGTTACTATTATGACCTGAGTACTATTTTGTCTGATCCTAATATTAATTTAGAACTTTATGCAAAAAAAAAAAAATTACTTACAATTTAGCCTTTTGTATTATAATCAGTGGTGTATTTCAGCATGCCAGTTTATATGTTCCTGGGATATGTCTTCAAATAGTTGCATTTCTATAATTCAGCAGCTCAAAATTCCCTCTCATGACCTAGTCTCCATTTATTTGTAATGTTTTCCTAGTAGTTATCAGAGACCAGTGAAAACCCTAGAACACGGTGTATTATTTAGTGAAATTTGTCAAAACTGTGTCACTTTGTATAATTTTATTTATTTATTTATTTAGTTCTATAATTTGTTCCGTCTTAATAGTAGCAACTGAAACATTTGCTTAAAATCATATCTCCTATTTTGAAAATTGGAAGCTAAGGAGCAGCTAGGCTTTCAAGGCAAACATTCAGCTAGTGCACATTTCATATAAGGAGGTGAGCTTAGTTTTTAAAAGTGCAGTCTGTCAGAACTTGGTCATGCACCATGGGCAGACCAAGAATGCAGCAAAATACCAGCAATCTGAAAATCACATTTCTCTTCTGGCCATGTTGTTTGTTTGTTTTTCTCTCATCCAGCACTCTAAAGGATTGCTAAGGCTTCTGTAAATGTCAAAAGTTTATGTCATAGTGTTCAGCACTCCATAAAGCCTTGCACATCTTCTGTGTTCACATGGTACTTAATTATTATTCAAAGTCAGTCAGAAATCTCCTACCTGAAGCAGCAGTAGATCTTCTAGGTAAAAATAAATACATTTGTGCACTTGAGATGTTCATTAAGGCAATGGATTGGGTATTTTTTTCAGTATTTAGACATTATTTTGCTTCTATTAGTACTGATAGTAGCTTTTCCATCAAAATAATGGAGCTCGTAACATTAAAATCAATTACACTTACAGATATCCTGGATGAGATATACTGTCCTTGCTCTGCAGGTCTCATTTCCAACTTTGAAGGCTACAATATGAATTCAATGCATGAAGGCATTAAGAATTAACACAAGATATAAGGTCTCTCTGGTTGTGTTCATAAAATGTCAGCCATGTAGTAGCCTTGAGTTCTGTTAGCACAGTAAACTAGGATGCAATGAGAAATGTTTCAGGGGGACTTATTTTGGTATTTTGGAAACCTTAGAAGTAGTATTATGACCTTGGATGGTCCAGATTTATTATTAACCTTAGGTGTGTTCTATATCCTGTTGGTTCTACATATATGGAATACATATGAGGAGTGGGGAGCCTGGTCTAGCATTAGGTGGAATGGTTGGCCCTGCGTGTGGCAGGGGGGTTGGAGATTCATGATCCTTGAGGTCCCTTCCAACCCTGGCAATTCTGTGATTCTGTGATTCTGTGATTCTGTGATAACAGCATATAATATCCACAAGCACAAAGAAATACCCAGTTCCCATTTTTTACCCATTCCTAATATTCATGTGTCTTTGCTTTTTATACTTCCTAGTGAAGTACAGCTCAATCTTTTTTGAAGAGTAAACAAACACCACAGTATCAAACTGTTTTGGTTTAAGGACATACAAAGGCAGTGAAATAAAGGGAAGACATTTTCTTATTACTGCTAGTTCTCCAAGAAAGGTTGTTGTTTTTATTGAGTGGAAAAATGTCACATTTATCCAGTATTCCCTATAGCATTGATCCAGTCTATTGCATATTTGGTAAGTCAGTGCAGTTCAGCCACAACAAATTGTAAAGCTTCGTATAAAGCTATCCAGTCCCTAAAGATTCTCGTTTGGCACTTTTGCCTTGAGAAGTCCATGGAGGCAATAGACTTGCAGAAGGTGTTTACAGACTGTACGTCAACCACTACAGCATTTCCTGGAATACTGCTTATTCCTTTTGGCTACCATTTCCATACCTGACTACATCAGGGCAGTCTCCTGACTGCATTAACAGATGATGGAGAAAGAAGCTCTTTCTCTGCTTCTGTTCTTGGTTGTTTTTTGTTTGTTTGTTTGTTTGTTTGTTTTTAATCTATTTTATGAAACTTTTTTTTTTTTTTTTTTTTTTTTGCTTAAACTCTTTCTTTGGTCTCCTAGCATAACAAATAAACCTGATCCCAAACCCAGGTTGTTTTAGACTATGCCAGCCTACTTGTTTTAATTTACTGTAAAAAGGCTGGGTGGTCAGTGGAGTAGCTATATATATATATATGTGTTTGAATTTGAGAAAGTTCAGAAAGAAAATCATTCACACTGCTTTAGGGCTCAGGATGTGAGCAGTTAAGCTTCCTTTTTGTCTTTAGGAGGAATATAATAACCATAGCTTTTCTGTGAACTAAACTCATAGCTCAGTGAACTCAGTAACTTGAACTGGAATCTTGCCACTTGAAAAAGACAAGTTTTGCACTTTGCTTCCAAAGAATTCTGTACTGTTTCTTAACAGTTTTCAATCACCTTTGAAAATGCGTTAGGGAGGTATTCAACTTTGCAGGTGAGAGTGAGTGCACTTTTTTGGATATAGCACAATGAACATATATGCAATGTATACTAACATAAACCACTAGCTTATACCCGGAATAAAACTGGAGAGGGTGTGACATGATTTAGCAATACTTCAGTATGCATTGGCGTACTTATTTTGCATCCTTGGAAAATTTGCATGATGGTTGTAAGTGCCTATGCAAGCTGAGGCTGTCTTCACTGCTAGTCTTATGTTAACAAGATTATGCTAAAAGGAATTCGCCTGATGCTGCTATCCTGCTGTCATTCTGCCATGCAGACAAGCTTTTTTTCTCTACTGGACTTAATATGATGGAGTTCGTTCGTTCTTTCTTTCTTTCTTTCTTTCTTTCTTTCTTTCTTTCTTTCTTTCTTTCTTTCTTTCTCTCTCTCTCTCTCTCTTTCTGTTTCTCTCTCTCTCTTTCTGTTTCTCTCTCTCTCTCTCTTTCTCTTTCTCTCTTTCTTTTTTCTTCCCTTCCCCTTCCCCTCTCTCTCTCTCTGTCCCTCCCTCCCTCCCTCCCTCCCTCCCTCCTTCTCTCCCTCCCTCCCTCCTTCTCTCCCTCCCTTCTTCCCTTCCTCCCTTCCTCTCCTTCTCCCTCCCTCCCTCCCTCCCTCCCTTCCTCTCTTCTTCTCTTCCTCTCTTCCTCTCTCTCTTTCTTTCTTTTTAAGCACAAAAAGAGCCCCCGAATCAGGAAAAAGCTTTCCAGCCTGATGTTTAGGTCATAGTTCTCCAGTGTCTGTAATTATTTATAACATGTGGAATGGTTTCTACAGCAGAGAGCGGGAGCTTTAAAAAAATAATCAAACAGACTTATTCCAAAATACCTCTTATGTGTTTGAGTTCTCTCAGATAAAGGTGGGAACAAAACCTGTGTCTCACAAATTTGGGGTAATGGCAATGATTACTGGACTGGGTATTTATTATAAGGTGGTGTCACATCATTCTTGGTAAATCTGTCCTTCAGAATCATTAGTTATGGAAAATTATTTCATTGAATTTCTACATTTCTATTTTGATAACCCACACAGTATTTTTACTGCAAATGCTGTATTCATTTGGGAATGTGCAGCTCTAGTTTCAGTATAAGAACTTGATTTCCAACACTCTGTGGGTACCAATCATTTTTTGTATACATTGTTGACTATATAAGTAAACATAATTTTTACAGTAAACATGCCATGTTAAAATATTTATCTGATGATTTAATAAATCACTTTATATGTAATTAAAATGCTTTCCATTTGATGGAGGCCCACAGAAATATAAACTCATTTTAGTTATCTTTGAGGCTTTGCCACCAACTTAAAAATAAAGTGTCCTGTTTGAATGAAAATAATATTTTTTTTCAATGACACTATCAACTATGGGTATAAACTGGCTTTTCACCATGACTTTACTAATTACAATAGAAAAGCTAATAGAACTTAAGGTCTCATTTTACGTAAGCTTTGATTATAGAAAGTTAGAGGAAGTTTACATAACAAAATCCTTCAGTACATTATTAGTATTATTATTGTTATTATTATTACTACTACTATTATTACTACTACTACATCAATTAATGCTCAGTTTCCCTTTTCTCTAGGTGGAATCAGCCTTTTTCCTTTGGGCAAATTTTGTATATACATTTGCTTTCCTTTTTGTGTATGTGCTAAGACTGAATGATTAAAGGAAAGTGGGCTTTCATCTCTGTAATTAACATTTGCATGAAGCATAAAATGTGAAAATTAGAATTGAGGATGCAGTCGAGGGGGAAGCTGAACCTGTCTGATCTTTTCTGATTTAAAACCATTTGACAGACCAACCCTTTGAGATTCCAGCCCTGTTCAATGAAATGCCAGCCGGGATCTCCAGTGGGGAGGGATGCAACCATTCATCCCTCTGAGGCAGCTCAGTATTGCGTGGCAAGGAGAAAGAACAACCTCCACTTCTCAGGGTCTTGTGAACTTCCACTTTGTGGAAGTGTTCTGCCAGGGTTAGAGGGAGTCAGACATTACTGGCTGGTCTCAAACAAAGGCTTCCAAGCACTCCAGGAGCCGCTTGTAAGCGTAAGAATCCAATGCTTACTCCCCATCTCTGCCTCTCTACTTCTGTTTGCACCAAAGAAAAGAAGCAAATGTCTGCACTGAAATGAGATGGAGGAAAAGGAAGCATTGTGTAACATAAGTGTATTTCACTGTTTGTGTTCAATTCCACAAACATTATATGAAACAACATTGAGTTGGAAACCAAGTTTGCTTTTGAACAGTATATATAATCATTTTGTAATACTTAGATTATAAATAACATAAGACTGGATAGCAAGATGAGCAATCCTGTGTTCAGTTGTTTGAGGTAGTGATGCCTAAGATTTAGATATATATGGTCTTCCTTGGTACAACAAAGGCTTTGAAGTGCAGTGCTGCCAAAAAAGAGCCCAGTTGCAGGCTCTAGACTTCTCAGTGCAAATTAGGAAAAGGAATGGCCTGAACAACACAGTATTTATATCTCTTAATCAGAACTGGCCAGCTCTCAGCATCCTGTGGCAGAGGCACTGCAAGAGCAGGTGTTGCTGACCTATACTGGGGCCTAAGTAGGAGTTGGCCTCCTTCTGGGTGAAGTACTGCAGGCAGAGACTTGTGTTAGTTCAGCTCCTCTCAGGACCTGTGAAATCCCCTGAAAAGCCCCAAGTCATCTCCTTCTGGTTGGCACTCATAGCTCAGCTGCGTGATGTGGAACGCAGAACAGAACTGTTGGTCTTTCAAAGGAGTGTGCCTGGCAATAATCCATAGGCACTTTTAGGACTGCACAACATTTTGTGAGGATTGCACAGTGTTCCTTAGGCTCCCATTTCAAGCTTTGAAATAGTGGCATGGATCTCAACTGGGTTTCTATGTTAGGAATTGGAATATTTGAGGAAGCAAGTCCAGAATGTAGCAGAGAAAGATGAAAATGTTTAGGAAAAAGCAAAGTGCTTTTTTTTTTTTTTTTCCCCTAAGAAAACAAGAAAGCTATGGAACTAACTCTAGTTAGAGCCTCCAAGCTGTTACATAATTTTGGCTATATCTAAATCTGCAGAAGAGAAATTGTGCAGACCCACTTGCAGAATCTGTACTGCTCTACTGCTTCTGCTCCAGTGCTGAGCTCTGTTGTCCCTGCAGGGCTCTGCTCTTGGGAACCTGAGCCTACTCTGGGTTAAGTTTCTTCTTCTTTCCATTCCTGCTATCCTTCACAGCTGATCACTTTCCAGAGATGACTGTCATTTTACTTGTGATCTCTTGCTTATGGTATGTCTGTAAGGTAATGCATAGAAAATACTTAACTGGCATGCTGTATGTTGACTGCAGATTACCAAAATTAATACACCTTATCTTACAGTGGTAATATATTAATAAAAATTATAAGTACCTTTGATGAGTGTAGATTAAGGCTTTTTTTTTTTTTCCTAACATCTGTGAGTGCACTACTGTCATTGTCTATTGTGCACATGTAGGATTAAAATAGTGTTTTAGAAAAAACTGTCAGATTAGAAAGCTAACAATTGTAATAATTAAAAACAAATCAATTTTTTTAATTTTTTTTTTTATTTTTTTAGAAATGCACTTATGCACTTTAATACCTTTGATTAAGATATATATTATAAATTCGAATTGCTTTGGAAGAAGTAGAATAGATTTGTGGGGGCTAAGATAAGTCCCTTGATGATAAGAAGTACAGAGAACAGATGACAGTAATGATGTACGTGGGTAATAAGTGAATATGAATCTCCCACACATCTAGAAGAACAAAGAAACAAACAAACAACTCAAGCAGCATCATAAACAAAAACATACATTTTAAAGCAGACATTTTAAACTCTTTTTTGGAACCACCGTTTGAATTTACTTCTAATGTAATTAGTATCAGACAGAATTTAATGTTAATGTGTGAGCATGCATGAATTCATCCAGATACATATGAAGGCATATAAAATATATTTAGTACTTGAGCACAGCTAGCAGAACGATGTCATCATGCAAAGAGATGTTCACACTGTATAATTACCTTATGACAAACACATACATCGGGATTATAAAGAATCTTCAATCAAAGAGCTGTGCCATTCTGCATATAATTTTAAGTAGAAATGTTCCAGCTGTTGCCAGTACTGCTGTCAAGTTTGTACCTAATCACACTCCTGGTAGCAAAAAGCCTGATTTAATACTGCTTCTGTGGTCTGAATTTTTAAGAGTTGGGGTTCCAATCCCCAGTGTTCTTGCTGGGCTATGCAAGACCAGCTCTTTAGAAGTATGAAAAACCTAAAAAATTGAGATCACTTCAGTGATGTTTCCAAAAATACTTTACCATTATCTGCCCTTTACACTGCCAGAGTAACTAAAAAATGTCTGGTAGTGATCATAGCTCAAGAAAAGAAGAAAATAACCTGTATTAATGAAAGAAAAAAAGAAAAAAAAGGGAGGTGACAGTAATTCCTGTGGAATAAATACATATTTTGTCCTATAAAAACTGAGATTCTGGAACTCTCAGTTGAGCAGAAGCCACTGAGGCTGACCCAACGTTCTCCAAGTGCGTGACAGGTCAGGGTTTGTCTTGCCATTCCTACTGTGAAAGAAAAGATTGTCAGGGCTAAGGCTGTCCAGCCTTTCCACAGCTGACAATGGGAGTCTGAGATATAGGAGTCTGACCTGCTTTGTTCGTAAGTCTTGTTTTCCATCACCTAAATCCCTCTATGACTAGCCACTGTAAGATGTATTAAAAGAAGAAATATAGACAGCTACCCACCTTTGTCAAGACTGGTATAAATCAACATCTGTGCATGTCTGTGTAAATACAAAGTTGTGTATATATTCAAGTTAGTATTGCTTTTTTTTCTTTTGCTACAAAGAAGTCAGAATTATCAAATATACTCTTTCCTACTTTCTGGCAACCAACAGACTGAGATAAAAGAATGGCGTGTACCTTTGGGACTGACTCTTTGTTTGCCTTTGCCTTTAAGATTTAACTAATCCCAATTAGTGTTCCATATTTAATATACATGAACCTGTATTTAGAGGGTGCCAATCTCTTCATTTTTAGATCTTTTAGAATAGCATAGTAAGCATGATATGATGCCTTTCAAGATGTCCCCAAGTAGAGTCAGGAATATAAAACTATCATTTCGGTCTTTTGTAATATTAAAAATGAAATGCCTGTGGAAACAAAGTGAAAATGGAAACAAACAAACAAACAAACAAACAAAAAAAACCCATACAAAAAAAAAAACCCAACAACCTCAAAAAAAAAACAAAACAACAACAACAAAACCAATGAGAAAGCCAAATGTACTGTGGTTTAATGTACTTATGCACCACAAATACACAAAAAAAGCCCAAACATCTAAAAATGTTAATGATTCTTGATAAATTACCTTTCCAACCCATATTTATAACAGAAAAATCTGTTTTGCTTGGCCCACCTAAATGCAAAAGTAAGGTTTGGGGATGGGTTTGAAAAAAGTAAAGAAGTCCTTTCACCCTCCACTATTACCATCCTGCAGGGCAAAAGACATTTTATGGAGAGCACCAAAATATTTCAAAGAGAACTGGGGGCTCATCTGTAATGTTCAGCACAAAGCTGGCAATAAGATTCCACATGAAGAGCAGACAGGCTATTAAATGGACTTACAGTTCTGTGCTGCCAGATTCGTGTGACTGAATCCTGAAAGCAAATCCCCAGGGTTTAGAGGAAATCCCTAAAGAAGAGCTGTGAGGATACTTTTCCTATTTTGCTATCCTGGCTTCATGTCACTTTGTCATAACCAAAACCTGAAAACTGCTGACCTGGCAACTAATATCTTAAAACAAGCTTTGCATGCCAAAGTTCATTTAACTGTGATCTAGTGGGATCTGCTGTCAGAAATTCACATCATGTTCCAGGAGTCTGAGGGCAAACAGCAAGTATCCTCTCCCAAAGTAGTGCTGCTGCAATTTTGACAAGCATGTACTGAAAAGAAGGCAGGGAATACAGGTAAACTATGCAGCCTGAAAAATCCTGCTGAAAAAGACACAAGAAGTGCAGTTCATCTTATGGGAGTTCTTCAAGTTAAATTGAGGCTAAGGCTTTCATTACCACCTCTAACCACCTATAATTTTGCTCTTTCTGTTCTCAGCAAAGAGAGATAGACATCTCTGAAAAGCAATTCTTTTAAAAGAGGAAGGTAAATCAATCTCTCTGTCTACCCACCCCGAGTAACATCATACCTTTCCTGAAATAAAGGACAAATTCACGATGGCAGTTAAGTCAAGACTCCCTAGTTTCTTTATGGAGTTTGGAGTCTTTACTTCAGTTAGTGAGCTTGTAGGGGAGCACCAAGGCATTCTATTTAGGAAGTTCTTTTTGAGTTAATGTTTTTATTCAAGAAATTAAAATCTGATGAATGTAATGGCTTCATTTTCGCTTCATTACCAAAGAACACAACTTAAAACAAACTATTAAAATTTGGTACCCTTCAGATTTCTGGTTGCTGAAATCCAAAGGGAACCAGAATTTTCCAGATGGTACTACTTTTTAAATGCTCCTCTTATTTCCTCTTTGTTACGTGCCTTATGATCATCCAAGTGAACAACCATTTTCAAAATTAAATATTTTAATATCACCTGACTGAACCACTACTCTGTGAGAGTTTTCTCTTTAGGAGTGAAGAGGTGTTTCAATTTTTGATTATTTAGGTATGGTTTCATTCTATCACCTAGATTAAAAACAAACAAACAAACAAATGAAAAAACACAGCAATGAAAAACAGGAATTTTTTTTCTTCTTGTTTTTCTTCCACCTACAATTATTGCCAAGAGCATTCCACGCTGTCTGCAATAGCCAGTACTTCACATGTCAGAAACCTAACAAGTCCCCAGCCTTCACCCTTAAGCTCTTTCCACTGCTCACCTGAGCTTGCTGCAGATGTTTGCTCTGCACAAATCCCCATACATAGGGGAAATTGTTTCTGAATGTTGGTGTACTGGCATTCCTGGTCCGGAAATACGGCATTTGTTTACTTTTCTTTTATTGTCTATCATTATCTAATGTAATTCTAAAATGTTCAGATGAGTATATTATTGATAATCATTCTTCTATAAAACCACAATATGTTGTTGCAAAGTTGTTCTTGGTGCACATCTGTGCTTCCCCAGATGTGGGTGTTAGCTATGTTTTCCATGTAACTAGGTACATGTGCATGTATGCAGTATGTATATTTTATATATATCTACCAGTACAGATGCCTATAAAACAGAGCAGCCCAGCTTTCATGTCCATAAAAGCTGTTTTTTTTTTCTCTAGCAGCTTTTACCTCCTTCTTTTGCTGTTTTTCTTTCCAGTAGTATTATTGATTTGGTGATCTAATGCTGGATTCAATTTTTGTTCATGATTTAGTGAAGCCAAGAAAGAAAGGAAATGAGAGGCTTAACATATTTCTGAGGATCTCTGAGCAACTTTGTAAATTCATATTGTAGTTTCTTTTCTCAATAGAAATTCTGTTTTACTTCAGTAACAGAAACCTCCTCATTGCCCTCTTTTGCCTCGTGGTTTGAGTGAGAAAGCTGTAAAGTGATGTTCATTTGTGTTATCAAATTATTTTTATTGGTAGTAGTATATTTCTATGGAACTCGCATTCAGATGAGTCTTTTTTTTTCTCAGATTTTAGAGCTCTTTTCTCCAAAATGTTTATGTACTGTATCAAATGTTACAGCTACAGTGACTGTAGTGCAGTTCCTGCAAGGATAAGTACATGTTCCGTATTTACTTCTCTTTCATCCTACATGCCATAATCTCTTACTGATTATATTGGTTTGAATGTTTATTACATTTCCTTGAATTGAACAAATACAGAAAGTTCTTTTTTTTTTTTATTTTTTATTCTGAATTTTAGAACTGTTAAATGTGAAAGTACTTCAGAAGGATGGCTGGCCTAATAGCCAGACAATATTAAGAAAAAATTGCAAGTGTCAGACTGAAGAATCTAACACCATACATTATCATATACAAAGTGTGTGTCAGACTTCTTTATGTATACTGTAGAGTCAGATCAGAGGTATCTCCTACAGATTTTAGCTTAGGAATCTTGTCTTTTGGTAGTTTGTATAAACTAACTTCAAAGCATTATGGAAATACACAGTCAGTGGGTCTTTAATATGCCTCTAACACTAGTAATGTGTAACTACTAGTCTACCGATTTCTCCTGAGTGATGTCTCTCATGAAAAATAATGATACCATCCTCAAACCATGCTTCCTTTTTATTTTCTTTTTCCTTTTTCTGTTTGGAAAATGTCTCTCTAACTCATTTTCAAAATTATATCTCTTACTAGTACTGCAGTTATGTTAGTACTGAAGTTAGTTAATACTGAAGTTTTTATTTCAGTTATGAAAGTTAAGATAAACTACATCTATCCTCCCCTAAGAGAATATGCAAGGCCTTGATGTTCCTCAGTAGAAAAATGTGAATGAGTGGAGATTTTAAACTTCTGATGCTAGAACCACCAAATATGCTGACATGGGAAGCTGTCATTTTCTAAATTAACCAAGCCAGTCACCAATGACAGGGAAAAGCAGAATGCTTTTTGTTGACAGAAGAAAGAGGAATTTACCTTTTTTGTTTTACTATTTGAAAAAAAATAAATAGGGAGATTTGGAATTTAACAGAACTTATCTTTTTGTTTATTTTGCCAGCACCTCTTGAGGCTGTAAATGTGATATATTGGAGTTGATCTGGAATATAATCTGCTATTCAAAAGTGTGTTTATCCAGTCTAGGTAATTATTTTCTTAAACATTTCTGACATAATATTTCTGAATTGAAAATAAAAGCAAATGACAAACAGATATGTAGAAATCACCTATCGTAAAAATCCAATCTGTATTTCTAAATCTCTAGGGTTTTTGCCATTCAGTCCTAATACAAGAGCACTAAAATCTAATAGAAATGAGCAGCAAGTAATAGGAAACAGGAAATGAGAAAAATATGTAGAAATGACTTGCATTGTTTTGGATCAGGTTGTAATTCAGACTGCTTGATTATAGATTACTTATGCATCTGTCTACATGATGTACGTTATCAAGTGGAGGCAGTAAATTTGCCAGTGAATTTTGTTGATGAGAATGTAGAAAAGCTATTCCATGTTGAAGATTTAACAATATAATTTGCTAAAGATTTAAGAGCATGCACATTTTTGGATGAATACCCCATCGAGATGCTTACATACCATTATTCTTACGAAGTTTAGCAATTGATAGCTAAAAAAGTATCAGCTGTGATCTCAAGAGTAAATTACTTCCAGGAGTGAAAAGTAAGATGTTTGAAAAGTAAACGTGTTTTGAAAACAGTACAGATAAATTGGTGAGAATGTTCAGCATTACAAATTAGGAATTACAGAAAAGAATTGTGAACAGATAGTGAAACATTTCAATGTTCCCCATAATCTATTAAAGTTTATTTTTTGTTCCAGACAACATAATGGAAAGTTGTTCATTCAAAACTTACACAAATATTCATATGTACATAGGGAACATCTTCATTTTGGTTTGTGCTCTAAAGATCTAAATCTTTCTTGTCAGAAGGCATTCATTAAAATGCCTGTTTTCCCTATCATCTCTGTATGGAGGTTTAAAGCATGGGGAGAAAAGGGGGTTCAAATCTATCTTGAACAATGTCAGCTTCAGAATTTATTTATTTATTTATTTATTTAAAGCTGCAACAGAAGTTGAAAAACTGCCCAAGTATTTCCTTCCAATTATGTCCAGCAGCCACTAAATCCTCTGGTTTGTGTTAGTCATATGTTAGAAATACCTCCTCTGACAGCCATTCAAATAATACATATCATTTATTAGTAAAAAATAATAGAAATTTGGAATCGTAAAAACTGTATGATAAAAAGTAGAACTTTTTTTTTTTTTTTTTCCCAAAAAGAGGTTATAATAAATCAGAGAATATCCATTGCTGTGTTTTCAGTTTGGCTGTGTGTACAGAAGCAGGTGAAAGTAACTAAGCAATAGTAATAGTAATAACGGAGAGGAGAAGGTTTAACAGGCAGGGCTCCAGAACACTACAGTTGGATTCAGGTACTGGGTGTAATTATGCCTTGATAAAACAGTGGCTGAGAAATATGTGGCAGCTGCATAACTCTGAATCCAACACTGCCATTTTGGTACAAAGGGTTCCAAAGCCCAGTGGTTGCTTTAGTATGTGGAAAATTAGAACAGAGGTGGATGATGCACAGTGTTACATTTGAGGACGTATTTCCAAATAGACTGTGTATGTTGATGCCTATGTAAATATTTAAATTATGTGTTTCAGAAATTAAATATTTCACATGCACTTTCATTAATACATTTAAAAACTTGTTTTTGTGTTGCAAGATCTGTTTACTTTGAAGCTGGTTGAAGAATAACTGGTAGTTTTTTACAGTTTGTAAAGAAAAATACTGTTTTCTGACAGGTTTAAAATGCTTATTGTGGGCGTAATTTCAATAGTAAGTAAATAAATAAGAAATAATTGCTTTGTTAGCTGCCTACTGCTGTATGAAGAATTTGGAAATTTGTCCAATAGCATGTAAGTCAATGGCATGGAAATATACTTGACTCTATAATCTTATCTGTAATATTTTGCATATGATAATTATGTGGGGAATTCAGTGTTCTACTTAAATGTTTTACTTGGTAATTCAGATTTTTATTTTTGTTTTCTCATGACTTAAGGAGTTATAAAACAATATTGATTCATTGTAAAATAAAACCACACTTTGGTGTTAATTGGCGTCCCCTCTTATTGTTTGCCCGTATTGTCACTAATGAAGTAACCATGTAAGAACAAGGCCTTATCTAATAGATCTTTATCTCATCACCCACAGCAGCCTCCTACACAGGTTCCCGAGTCATCACTAATAATTAAAACAACTAATAAATATTAAAGTAGTAAAACAAAAGCAGTACCGAGAAGGATTTTACTGCAGTTTAGGGAATTGGTTGTTCAGATCCTTAAGCAACGAAAATCCTTTAGCTGTCTCAGTGAAGGAATGAATATTTTCTTGTTTCACAGTGTATGAAATACAGACTGTGATAACAGTCTCGTAATTCACCTACGATCTGAACGTGCATATTAGCTTTTGTCCACAAGGAGCGCAAGCCACTATTTTTGTTAAACTTTCAGTGAAATCATTTTATAAGCATTTATTACTCTACTAAAGCAGAAGTCTGTCATGTATGTATGCTAAGGATAGAGAAACAAGTATGTATTTGAATATTGTTGAAATCTACATCTGACAATCTTTATAGCTGGTTTTGCAGAATGGTTGCCGTTTGCCACGGGGACCACCTAGTGTGCTGGATGCAGTCAGCAACCCCCTGTGTACCCCCTGCAACCTTCCCTGTATTAAGGAGAGGAAACCCAGGTTTTCCCAGTCCTCCCTGTGGCACCTTCTAAAGCAGCAGTTTCTGTCTCTTTCTAGGAAGATCAACTATTCCCTGCCCTGCCCTCCTGCTAACAGCAGCCCCCTTTCTCCATTTGTTTTAGGCTTTCTGGTTTTCATTCTTTTATGGAGCATGGGAGAGTCACATGGGCTGCATTAGCAGCTAGTTTAGAGAAAGAGATGTTACATACAGTTAAAAAAAATGCTTGATTGCAAAAAAAAGAAAGAGTTCTTCATGTTCAGAAGGCTTCACGTTATTAAATCTTCATATCCTGAGATCAGACATATACTGCTACCACTCCAATAATAATCCTGCTTCTCAAAAGCAACATTGCCAAAATTCTCACTCTTAACTCCTTCCTTTAAATAAGCAAATAAAAACTTGGTGATGTTTTTATAAAATAAGCATAATAAATATTAAGCTAAAGGGAAAAATACTGAAAAGAAGAAATGTCCCTTTGGAGTGCTAATGTGGTTTGCATTCAAAGAGGAAGTCATTTTTGATTAACTAGGAGGTAATGTTTCCCCACAAGGGTGGGTCGTAATGATGAATAAATAATGTAATCAAATATTAAATTAACTTTATTTTAAAACCTTATTTGCATGTTACTTTGAAAAAAGCTTATTGGTATAGCATTTTGTTTACAATTATTATTCTTAGACAATTTTATGATAAATGAAGAGAAAGGCCAACAGTAGCACCTTATCTTTCAACACAAATGTGTGTGTATTGATTATTTTTTTCTCTAACAAAATCATGACCTTTTGTGGCTCAGAATTTCTTCAGGAAAAACTTTTCTTATCATTATCAAATATTTCTGAGAGATATTCTCCACTTCGGTACATAAATTCTCTTTAGAATTTTGCATCCTATTGGAGGGAAGCAGTGAAGCCCTGATACTGGCACAGATTTGCTGGATGAAAGGGGTGTGCGGTGTCAAGGGAGAGGAGAGACCAAAGATGTGAGCTGCACTTACCTTGCCCAGCATTCTTGGGGTTTGGATAAATTACAGCAAACTGTAGACAAGGCCAAGGAAGGGTCAGAGAATCAGATAGATATAAGTGGCCCTGCTCTCTGTTGCACTCCTGCAGACAGCATTTAGCCTTGAAGTTGTCCATTCATAGAAAGGGAATTCAATGTATTTTGCTAATACAGTTGGTCACATTCTTGTCTTATCTCCTGTAAAAGTTGTATGTTCTGTAACAGTTTTTCAGCCGAGAGAGAAAAGGGTCCCTATCCTTTCTATTCTGCTTCTCAGTATAGAGCATTATACTATCATGGCATTCTAAGATTTAACTTGAATGCTTGCCCAATGTTTTAAAATTGCTTAACTTCATAGAGTGTCTCCTAAAGGCTATATTTCTTGGTCCTGTGTAATTCCAAGAAAGATTCATTGATAAAACTTGAGAAGATTTTAAATGAAGCTTCTCCAAAGGAGCTCATTGTTTCTTATTAACATGAAATGATTTGATGGAAGTGTTTCTCTAGCTCACTGGCAGGTCACTTGTGTAGTAAATTAAAGGCTGGGATTGCAGGCCCAACAATAATCGGATTTATTTACTAGCTTGTGTTTCTGTTTATGAAGGTGAGCAATGGTTTCCATTACAATGTGTTTGTGTGGCAATATAGCACACCTGCTTTTTAGAAGACAGTGTCATAAAGTACTCACTTGGATTGTCTAGACTTGCATTGCAGAGGTCATTGTATCCTCATTGTATCATATACCGTATAAATAAAAGAGCAGGTTGTAACTTTTGTTTAAAAAAAGCAATTAAAAGTAGTAGTCATAAAAACATGCTGTTAAAGATGATATCACTTGAATATTTGTGGAAATGCTAAACAATTTAAAGTGGTAGATATATCTGAATATATTTATGGATAGATAAAGTGAATACATTCCATTCCTTATAGTTATTGAAAGCCCTTATGCTCACAGAAGTCCACATTTAAAATGTTCTCTATCAGTGAAATATCTGATATTATATTAAGCAGTACAATATTGGAAGAAGTTGTATTAACATTTTAAAATAGGCAGCTAATGTAACCTATACAAGAAATAAAATGCTAAGGAAGTTGAATAAATTGGTGAAATGGTACTTATTCTGTTTTATGGTAATGTTTGAAATTGTCACTGCAGTGATAGTGATGTGTGATTCTTGCAAGATAACAGGACTGGCATGGTTTTGAAAGTATGGTGGAACTTTTAGTGTTAATTCTTTGCTCTCGTTATTTGAATCTGTGTAGGTGAGGAAATGGTACTTGATTTTGTGTTAGAGAATGTCAACAATGCCCTTATTTCAAACCTGAAGATTTGACCTTGCTATCAGAAGATAAACACACACCCTGTTTTTCACACCAAAATGTGAAACGACATTTTGAGGTAGACATCTTGTCTTTGCATATTCTGTGCATATTCTTTGCATATTCTACTTGACTTTGCTGAATGCTACATACTTAAAGAACCTGTGCTCAGGTACTAATATATAGGTGAGCTCCAGGTGTAGAATTCTTATGCAAGGATGCCAGTTCAGGATGCTGAAAAGAGGATAGAAAAGGAAGCAAAGTACTGAAAGTAAAAGTCCAACATATGAGACTGAGAGCCTATCAGGTAACTCCATCTGTGGGTGAAACATGGCTAGTAGATAAAGACGATTTTGCTTCTGCAGAGAGCAGATATCAGAATGTGGGAACTAGTGGAAAGTAAGGGAAAAACACTGAGAAAACTCAACAAACTATCCTGAAGATGTACTGAGAAGCAGAAGTTGGAACATTCCCATGATTTTCAGTTTTTCATACTATGGGAAAGCTTCCTTGAGTAACTTTGGGATCTAAAGCACACTGTATCCTCAAACAGGTAGTTTGCAGTACGTGGTCCATGTAGCTCCCACAATGATAACAGCTGCATCTAATTAATGTCCTTATGACAGGCATATCACCATGGAAACAAAGATAGTTGCAGACTACTTGATTTATAGAAATAATGGCTTTAATAAAACATTTCTTGCTCTTTCAAGTTTTGATTTAATTAGAAAGTGATCTATACAGTGTAGATGCTATCTCCAGCAGTTATTGGAGCTGTATATTAATGCAGCTGGTGCCATGTTTCGTCTTACACTCTCTCTATTTTGAGTGCTAGGTGGATACAAGCATGTCTGCCTTGTTACTTGAAGGGTGATCAAAAGGTTATACGATGGACTTTGATTATGTTATACAGCAATATAAGGGCATCCTCTCCATAAGCATGACTATGATAGTGTCAAAAGGAATCTGAGATAGAGTATTTAAGTTTATGGCTGAACATAATTTTCACTCTTTGAAACAATTGTGGCCACAAGGTGATTTTTCTAACGAACTCACTCACTCCTGATGGAATTTGTTGTTGCTTGTTAGGTAAGGCCATATTGGAAATAGAGCATCGAGTCCTTTATTCTCTTCTGAAGCAATTTCTCAGACCTGAATGTACCTGAAGAGTATGGCCACAGGTATTGCTGTACCTTCCCCTTCTCTCTTACAGTGATGCAGAGAGTGACAAGGACTGGAATTCTTGTTGCAGCAGTATCTTAAAATTAACAAAAAATGTTGCAACACGTTCTTATCTATCTGATAGCTAAAATCTGTTGCACTGATTCATAAGCCAAAGTGCCAAGACTTTTTTGCAGATGTTGAAAGGGGGAATACAAAATCACCAAGTACGTTTATACACAAAATATGAAATGATAAATACATGAACATATGCACATAAAAAATTAAGAACAGTTGCAAATGGTAATATCTAATTTGAAAATGTTTGTCTCAATGTGAGATGCAAAGCTCAATTTTAGAAATGATTTTAGTGAAAGAGATTAAATAAATAAGACCTTAGAAAGAAAGTTACTGATACAATGGAAATAAAAAGATTCTGCCTGATATGCTGTAGTGTATGTTATCCTAGAAAACCAAAAGTTCAAACTTATTCAATCAGATGATCATTGCCAGGCTTCTGTGTCAGTGTGTTTCTGCTTAGAAGGTTAAACACCATTTCTGAAATTATCAAATTTGCCAGCTGCAGTGTTATGAGGTTCACCAGTGACTGCCATTCCCTTCTTTCTCCCTCATGCAATGTGCTGTGAATGTTTCAGTACAGAAATAGCTGCTAAACTGATCCTAAATAATGAATACACACTCCCACAAATGTTTCAGAAAAATAATAATAATAATAATAATCTCTCTCCAGTGCCATCTGTGAAGAAGACTGGAATAAATCTAATAATGAACAGTTATAAGAAATGAAAGGAGGAATCAGTGTTATAGGCTTAAGTATTAGGCTATTACAAGTAATAATAATAATATTAAAAAAAAACATAGTGTTTACACCCTCTTTATCTGAGTAACTGTGGCCTCCTACAATCATGTTTGCTGTGAAGCCTGTATAGTTGTCTTCATATCATATGTATACAGTACAGCCATTTATATGGTGCTTAGTGACTAGCCTAATAAATAGTACGTATATAGGTATGTCTCATGAGTTCTTATTTTCTCAAGTATATACTTCAGATGTATTATTTTCTTTAGTGCAAAGCAGAAAGAAGAGGAAAATTAATATTGGTGATGAGTCAAGCATTATAATGCAGATTTAACTTACTGAGGGTGTACTCTTACTACTCAATCTGATACTTATGGAATATGTATAACAAACCTGAGGAATCTATGCTGCGTAAGTGTCCTTGTATTGTAGCCCAACTGAAAGCCTGTCAAGTTTAGTCGCATCCCTTTCCTTTTTGATGAAATTAATGGAAAGAGTGATAATGACTGTAGCTAGAGTGGACGATCAGAAGTGCTCGGGTATATCTTCTACCTTGGAAAGAGTATTTTTGGCACTCTAACAAGTCAGAGTAAGTGATAGATGAAGACAAATCTGCTGAAAGACTGTATTTTGTAAGTACAGCAATATTGATGGCAAGACCACTACCCTGATGAATGAAGTTTTACTGGAGTGGATTCCAAGTACAGCTGAAGGAGTGCTACTCAGCATTTTAAAGACGGTTTGACATCCCAGTGAACAGACCAATAGTATCATGCTTCAGAACAAGCACTGACCCAATGGGTCATATCCTGGAGACTGGTTAAGACTGAAACTTCACCTGATTTAGAGGAAGGTTTGATTCAGGGTTAGGATTCCTATCATCTTAACAAGATAAAGGTACATGTGTTCTTTCTTGCTAGCTGATATTTTTGCGGTTATGTCCTCAAGTTTTCATGTGCATTCTGAATTGATTATTAGGAAGATAAAAACATTTCAATTTTGTCTTAGACATACACAATATGATTTACGCTTTTACATTTGGATTTACTTGATTTTGGTCCTTATTAAAACACTCTTCCAAGCAAGAAACTGCACAAGGGTATAAAAATGGAAGCAGAAGAGGGAATCTAGCTGTTAACATTTGATGAGAAATGTGCTTTAGTGGAAAGACTTGGGAAAGGTCTCAGGACTAAATGGACTGTCAGTGTGTCTATTATACCTATAATATATGGTTAAAATATGGCTGGAGGTCACTTTCTTGAACTTAAACTAAGCACAGCAGCTCAGTATTTTACTTTTACTGTACTAAGTAGTCAAGATGCTTTTGTACTGGAGCTTGTTATGTGGTTACTACGTATCATTTTTGCTGGTAATGTCAGAACCCAATCATCTCTGTCAAGGTTCTTTTAGATATTCCATGTTGGGAAGGTATAATAATTAATACAAAAGGTACTTATTTGTAGATATCTGATTTTAGGTGGGATTTTTGATTTAGCAGAGCAGTACAGAAAATACTGAAAATACAGATGTAAGTTATATTGAGCACAATACGATTGCAATACACAGTGTAATCTCCAGTGCTGGTCTCTCTGCTCCATATCACCATGATGCCTTCCCACTTGCTGGAAAGGAACACATGGGCTGGGGTCTGTCTAATGCAGGGAGATGTGCATGCTCTCCTATCTCCTTTATGTTGAGACAGTCAGCTTCTCTACATCAGCTGTGGTCATTCCCACCCCAACAACTTACAACTCATCGCCCTCTCACATCTCCTTTGCTTCTTCTGCTGCTGTGGGGGCTTCTTGGCCAGTCTCAGATGTGCAGGCTGCTCTGTAAAGCATTGGCTGCTTCTTAAACTGCCTATTTGAATTTATATGTCATTCAGCATCTATATATTTCAAAACTTTGAATCTTTTATATTCAAGTATATCATACTGTTTTATTTTCATCACAGTAAGACAGAAGTGGTGTGCCTATTCTATTCAGTATTATATACTTTGCTTGGCGAATGCTTTTATCCAAATACAGGTAGAGATATTCCTACCTGAAGATTGGAATATGTCCAAACATCTCTACATTTGTTCTATCCCATACTGGAACAAAAGATTCCTATTGCAGAAAAGATCCTCAGTTCAAAAATGTAAAATTTTAATCAAAGCAAAAAATAAGACGTTAAATCAAATAGACCTGAAAAACAGAAAGCTTTGTTTCAGGTTTGAAGTCTTTCTTGTATTTCTTTCTTGTATTTTTTTATTCCCTGAAACTAGAAATGATCTATTCCCATGAAAATTTTGGTTTTCTTGAATGAAGATTTTTAAAGAAATAGGATTTTATTTCCAGAATACACTTCCAGTGCAACTGTTTAATGTACCTTTGAGTTGTAAATAAATTTCTAAAGCACTTCCATCTTTCAGAAATCTCATCTCAAATGCCACTGCCGCTCAAGTATCTAACTAGGAGAGAAAAATTCTCTCTCTTTTTTATGAAATTGAAGCAGAAAAACAATGCTGGGTCCTTGCCAAACCTTCTTCAGGAGTAACTTCTGTATCAGAAGTAGTGTTGCGAGGAGCAGGGAAGTGATCTTCCCTCTGTACTCAGCTCTCGTGAGGTTGTATTGTGTTCACTTTTGGGCTCCTCAGTACAAAAAATACATTGAGGCCCTGGAGCATGTACAGAGAAGGACAACTAAGCTGGTGAGAGGTCTGAAGCACAAGTATTATAAGGAATGGCTGAGGAAACTGGGATTGTCTGTAGGGAAGGAAACTCAGGAGTAACCTCGTCGCTCTATATAACTACCTGAAGGGAGGTTGTGGGGAGGAGAGGGTCGACCTCTTCTCCCAGGTAACTAGCAATAGAACTAGAGGAAATGGCTTCAAGTTGCACCGGGGGAGATTCAGGTTGGAAGTTAGGAAAAATTTCTTTTTTGAGAGGATTGTGAGTCACTGAAACAGACTGCCCAGGGAGGTGGTGGAATCACTGTCTCTGGAGGTGTTCAAGAAATGTTTAAATGTTGTACTGAGGGACATGGTTTATTGGAAAATATTGATGTTAAGTGGATGGTTGAACTGGATGATCTTGGAGGTCTTTTCCATCCTTGGTGATTCTGTGATTCTATGAGTCTATGAACTTCTTGTAACCCACCACAAAAAAACAACTACACATATCAATTATAACTTTTGCAGTGATATCTCAAATATTTTTTTTATAGGTATCATAATGTCTCATATTAATCAGGTCAAAGATCTCAAGCAGATGAAAGTCACATTGTTTGCTTGATTTATCAGATAATAGTTCAATTCTGCTATAAGTGACAAAGCTCATTTAGGATTTCTCTCACAGTGCTGACCCATATATATGCAGTGACCAACAGTGTAGCCCAGAAGTGTAAGAACTAAACAGAAAGTTAGCTGTTTATTATGCCACGCATAGGTGTCTGCAAATGCAACTGGCTTAAATTAATCAGATAAGTAACTTAGTTATAAGGAAAACTGTTCCTTTCCCCTTTCTAAATTCATAGGTAGTGAGATTTTAGAAGAACACAGATATGATATGTTTGATATATTGATGATATATCACAAATAAACCATATGCCATCTGGACCTAGAACTTTGCTGATCAAGGTCTTTGAGAACAGGGTTTCTATGTAAAATAGCACAATGTGTGACCTCATTCTGATCACATTTCATTAAATTTTAACATAACATTTAGGAAGTAGCAACACATCAGAAATAAAAGTGCAAAAATCATTTATTCCCATGAATAGATGAAATAATAGAAAATAATCTCATGGTCAGTGAACCTCACATGTGAAAGTAGATGAAAGATGGTAACAATAAGGCCAATGAATATTAAATGAAAGAAATTATAGGAAAGAAAAAAAAATGAAATTAGGAAATTATTTTTTAAAGGGTATCTAATAAGTTCCGCTTAATCGGTAGCTCTTCCTAAGTAGCATTCCAGTCTTTTCAGCTTGCTCACCTCCTAATGCAACTCAGCCTTATCCATTTTAATCTGTCCTTTAATTCATGTTCAATTAGTATAGCCATCATGATAAGATTAACATAAATGTAAATAATATTTAAATTTCAGATGGTATGGAGATTTTTACTAATGATAAATGTAATAATCTGAATATTTATTGCATCAGTGGTTTAGGAAATGGATACCCTCAACTTCTTTTGTAATAAAAATCTCTCCAGTCTGTCTTTAGACGAAGTATTGTGAAGTCATTACACCTGGATATTATAGCAGCATTTCTTGTAAAGTTTACGAAGGGCAGATGTGCTATGATTCAGCTGGTGAATGATGACATGAGATTGTAAATTAAGAAAAATAAAGTCAATGCAGAACTGAAACCTAGTCTGAAGAATACAGTAAATTATCCTGACATATTAAAAAAAAACCCACAAACATCTACTAAGTCTGAGGTATAATTGGCACTTAAGAAACATTTGCAGTGTGCTCTTAGTGTATTAACAGAGACCAAAGAGATACTGGGTCATTATGTAAAAATTGGTAATTAAGAGGAAGCAATTTTCCAGTTAATTTACATGTTCATTATATATTGAATATTATTTAGCTTTCTGTGTCCTTTTTGTGTCTCATAAACTTGACCCAAGGGATCTAAAAGTGTTAAAAAATATGTAAATTGTAAAATAAGATGTATATTTAACTGACTCATTGAAACTTTATTGTGGCTAATGATTCTTCCAGCAATAATTGCATAAGGGAAAACATTTCTTTTTAAGTAAATAGTGTTCACTACCTTTTAGAGCTGCTGTCACTGGGAAAAAGAAACAGTAATGTACTGAAATGTCTACATTCTTTGATGAGCTCTCTGAGGGAATCTTGTAGCTTCAAATTAAACTGATAAATAGAAAGCGATATATCCTTCAAAATATGTTAACTGACTTGACTACAAAGAAAAATAAAGACATTCCATACAGTTATGAGAAACTGATGGCAGGCTAAGTTTCAAGAAGAAAAGGATGAGTTATTATCAAAGTTGAAGTGAAATTTTCCTCACACAATGCACCAATATGTAGGACTGTTAATGAAAGATGCCCAACTTAGCAAAGAGAACTGCCATATTAATAAGCACTTAACCGTTTATCACTTAGATGTAGCGTTAATCAAGATTGAAAATTGTACTCAAACATAAGGTGTGGTTTCTCTTGATAATCTCTCTGGGTTGCCCATTGGGATTGATAAAGTTCTGGTTGAAGCTGATGGGAGAATTGCCACTGAATGAAATGACAGATGCCTGTATATTTTGCAAATGAACTTCTATATTCTGATTAGATGGTATTTTAATAATTGAGGGATCATCTTTATCTTTCAAAAGCTTCAAAGGTTTATTCCACACAGCCAACTGTGTATCCTTGTATGAATCTTTACTATCTTCTGCTTTTAATTAATGTGATGATAAAGTTTTAATATTTTTTTCTGTACTAATTACTTCATTTACTAGCACAATTCAACCACTTTCAGAACTGGCATTTTGCACAGTCTTATATGTAATGTTAGTGAAAGGTTGAGAAAGGAATGATTTAGTAAGCTTTGTATGCAAACAATATTTTGTCTTTCCATGTACCTTAAATTCTTACAGAGATGAATTTCAAGCAAGCTTGCAAGGAGAGGTTTAGTTAGAAAAATACCATAATTTTCATTTGTGCATTTTGACTCCATATATTTTTTCCATAAGCAGCGGGAAAAAAAAAAAAAAAAAAAAAAAAAAAAAAAAAAAAAAAATTACTAACTTGCAGTTAATTATATAATACAGAAAATACATACCAACTTCAAGAAATACATTTTTTTTAACAATTTAGACTTTCTTCTACAAGTATATACTAGTGCCATGAAACCTAGACTGCAAGATACATTGGTGTGTCATGCACTGAAAATCTGAATGTGTGTTGACAAGGATTTGTACGGTTTCTTCAGTACCCATGCAGATAGGTTCTTTTGCCTCATTTTTAGAGAATAATGTGCAAAGCATTCTAATTCCTACATCTTTCATATATAACTAGGTAATTTCTTCTTTTCTTTCTTCATTTGTTTGAGTACATAATGCATACAATGGATATACAGCACTATCAACTTAGTAATCAAATAGACTTCTTATTGCTGAGGTAATTGCTTCCTGAGTGATGTTTGTAAACCTTCTGTCTAGCTCTATATCCCTCCATTCACGTTTCATTTCATTTTTTTAGGAAGAATTACATGATACGAAGTGTTCTCAGAAGTCCAGCAAATCTAAGCTGAGTGAAATTAAGAAGGCGTGTTTTAGATCTTAAGTGTGATATCCAGACCTCATTTGAAGTCAATGGCAGCATTTCAGTTGAAGACAGTATTTCAAAAAAAGCCTTTTGAGCAGAAATTATCCTACTAACACTTCCCTCTCATGTAAATTAGCAGAGTTACAGCTCTTAGATCTCTCCTGAGTTCTCTGCAAGGAAGTATGAAGTTTGTCAGGCAAACAGATATCAAAATTTATAGGATACTTTAAAAATTTAAGCCAGTGCCCCAGATTGCATTTCAACGCTTTGAGTACTTGCAGAGCAACTTGCCGTTCAGTTTAAAATTCTTACTCTGAATACAGGCGTGGTAAGTAGGGAGTTGGTACCTGAAGTAGGTTCAGTTTCAGTGATCTCCATCCAACACGTTGCATTAATTTTGTTTAAATATAGAAAAAAGTAGCACAGTATCTGAATCAGAACATATCGTTCCCATATTCTTGAAAGCTGGTAGAAAAGCAAATCTCCTTGCAGAGAGTTGCTTTAATAGTGCAGTCTTAGTGTGGATATGAAAAAAGCCTTAACCCTCTCATAAGAAGACATTGCAGTAACCTATATGAAATGAAAGGAGTTTAGTTTCTTGAATTCAGTTAATTTAGCATATGGATATTTAATGTATCAGACAAAATTAACTTAAAACGATGGTACCTACAAAGTATAAATTTTACTCATTATAATTGACCAGTGAGAAGTAAACTACTGAAAAATTAAATCTATTCCATTTAAATTCAAAATGAGTTAATTAAATTGATAGGAGTCTTATCACTTCCCAGAGGTCCTTATTTGCTTTCTGCAAGTCTATTATTTGAAGCATTCAAAATTCCAGACCTCACAGAAAAATCTAGTGACACATCAACATACCATAACTGCCTTCAGTCAAAGACACAGTGGGAGAATAAATAATATGAGGAAAAATCTTGTCTGATAAGTCCAGCAAAATCCATACACGAGTTGAGATACTATCTGATGTCAGAGCATTCTAGTGAATATAGGAGAAGCCAAAAAGCAGAAACAAAAAGATTCAGTGATTTGTAGTAGTACATAATCTAATTGCGAGAGCAGCTCTGATTTTGCCAATTGCTTATGTCAAGTAGAGGTACACAGGTTTGTTAAGAAAATAGAAGACAGAGGCTCAGTTAACCATATTTCTGGGTATCTGTATTATTTCCTCACATGGGAACATGCAAGCAGATTTTCAGTATATATAGTTTCCAAAACATTGTGTTCTAAGAAGGGTATGCTTAAATTGACAGCTGGATTTCTTTTTTATTTATTTATTTATTTATTTTGACACTTCAAACTGTCTACAAATACAGTTTTTTTTTAGGG
This sequence comes from Phasianus colchicus, assembly GCF_987193195.1. NCBI lineage: Eukaryota > Metazoa > Chordata > Aves > Galliformes > Phasianidae > Phasianus > Phasianus colchicus. The sequence continues at coordinate 13,447,751 of NC_143439.1, read as the reverse complement.
AGACTTCTTCTTGATTCTTAATATGTATTGAAAATCCTTTGAAAAATTGAACACTGTAAATTTTGAGAGTTCCAAAGTCAGAAGAGCATGATCCTTGCTTAGAAGATTTGGGATTTTACAAAATACAAAGAAAATCACTATAGAAAATCTTTAAGCCTTGGAGTTTTACTATAGATGTTTTGCTTTCTGTAAAAGAGAGTGTAAATCACCCTGATGATTGTTTTGTGTAATAATTTATATCTTTCTAAGACAGTTGCAAAGTGGATGTAAAATTTGATTGTAGCAAACTACCACATTTCCCTAGACCAATAGCTGTGTTATGTTCTCAGTTTGGCTGTTACAAGCACAACATAATGAAGAAGAGAGAGCTGTGACAGTCTCTTATGTCACTTACTTTGCAGGATAAGCCCAGGAAAGTAAGGCTGATATATTTGACTGATGTGTCATAGCATGGGTCAGGCATAACTCCCAGCAGTTTAAAGATAATTAGCCAATAGAATTAAAACATTAAAGAAAAATAAAAGAAAATAACCACCTTATTCACCAGAAACTTAAAATGACCCATGAAGCTTAGAAATCTTCGGAAATGCCAAGGATTGAAGTAAAGTATTCTGAGATGTGCCTGTAAATATATTGAAGTACTGTCACAAGGTCCTTGGCATGAGTGGACTGAAATATCAGTAGGTGATTTCTGAAAAAATTAAAAAAACCTGCAAAAAAAAGTAAAACCTGCAGCTGAGCTGCCTTTAGATGAAGCTTTGGCTGAGCTTCCTTTGTGTAAGTGTATTACTTTGATCAGGAAAGGCTGAGTTTTTGTTTGTTTGTTTATTTGCTAGTATTCCAATCACTGTTAAAAAAAGTTCCTTCTTGAAGGAGTAAGGACTGGCAATGTGTCAAAATCTCTGTATATTGTTATGCAGGTGGCATATGTACTAGGAAAAAGAATACAAATCAAAACTGTGATGTGCTACTGCTTTCAGATAAGCTTTTTAGAGATAAGAGAATCCTGTTGCAAATAGCGTTATTTCAAAATTATAGTAAATCACGACCAATATTCACTCTATGCTAAGAATTCAATAAGATCATATACCATTTCAATGGTACTGCCTTCAAAATTGTTGTGATGCTGAGTTACTGCCTGTCAGCCCTTCAGAGAAAGGATATTTTTTAATATCTCAAGCCGTGTAAAGCTAAGCAGGTTAACCTAACACCATGTTGCAACATTCACACAGAGTTAATATAAAGCTTTAGGCCTTTTAAATTTCAACAGCATCGACTCACAAAGAGACAGTAAGAGAAACAAAGGCAGACCTTTAGATATGTCTTGGTGCTTCTAGTATTTGTCAGTATGTTTTATATTTTAATGATGTAGAGTAAGGAACTTTGCATAGATAAATATTAGAAATTTCAGTGTCAGAATTAAGCTCGCTATAGAATTTTAAGGCTTGTAGAAATACCCATTTATTAAGTTTCACATTTTCAAATTACATACTTGTAACCATCATTTACTAGCAGTGTGCACATAACTATATCCACAGCTTTGCAGGAAGAGATGTTACTCAAAGTAATGCATTTTAGGCATTTTCTTATTATTAAAAGAGGCATTCTTTGTTCACAAATATTTTAATTTTTGTGGAGTGATGAAGTTGAGAGAGTGGTGGGATGTGGATGACAGCTGCATAAGAACAAGTACCTCAGGAATTGTGTCCAAGATTATTCCTAGCAACTGCCTCTCTCCAGCCATGAAACAAACCCTATGGGAAGCATGCAAGGTGTCAGACTAAACTCTGATTCACCTGAATTGTGAATTTATTTCATCAGGGAGGCAAAAAAAATCCACATGATCCCTTGAGCCACTGAAATTATTTCTTAAGACTGTCTGAGCATACTTGTATGTTTCCAGAGATAAGGTACCTGTCTTCCCATAGTGGCTGGAGAAGGCTGAATTAAGTCAAGCCTGTGTATCCATCACTGATTCAGGTTGTGTTTTACCTAATCTCTTGCCTAAACAAACATAAACAAGTGGTTCCTCAGGTGTCTGAGTCTGTAATGGCTGGAGGTGAGTCAGGGCTAATATGCCATGTTTGACATGGGATGATCCTTACAAAGGGGTCAGCTGGAGAACTCTTCTGTGCATACTCAAACACCTTAGGATCTGAATAAGCCAACTGTGCTTGGCCCAAAATAATTTTGTGAATTTGAGCTGCTTTTACACATAACTAACAAACCTTCTTAGGGCACAGTTTACTGAGAATCAGCTGTGCAACAACAGCTCACTGAGTCCAGACAGCCAGATCCAGAAGACCAACTCAACTAAGTTTAGGCAGCCTGGCTGAACCAAAACTTCTGTCAGAGATAAGAATATTACTCTTCTGAGCTCCCTGATACATTACGTCTTAGGGTTTTCATTTTCTACTCCCTCATTGTCCCATGGAATTGCAGTCTGTCTTATGCCTGTTCTTTTCTGAATGTGGAATAGCAGAAGTTTGGTTTCTCAGGTCTTTATCTGAAAGATTTTTTTCTCAGAGTAACATTTGTTGTCATTGATCTTGAATACACAGTTTTAAACTTATGAATCCATCATTTAGCAATTGCACCTCTAGTATGAAATGTAACTATGCATGCTGCAGGGAAAAAAGACATTAGAGGTCTCAGCTAAGATCTCTTCATGTACCCCTTTTTATTTAGCTGGAGTTGGATAAGACCATTGTTTACCAAAATCAGAAATGACAGGAAAGCTTATGAAATGCCAGTTTGTGTAATGACCCTGTAATTCTGTCAGCATTCAATTTTATAGTGAAATTAGAGACTGAATTTCTTTTATTCTGCACTTTCCTTTATTCAGTGAACTTCACTTACATTTTCCTAGAATCTATGAAAAAGTAGAATTCCTTTAGTGTCATATATTCTTTTTCATGCACTTTTCACCTTCTTTCTGTACGTGACAATTCAAAGTCTTCTTTTCTGGTCATTTTTAAATGTCTATGAATCAGGTAGAAAATTGACCTGAAGTTTTAGCTCAGAGTTCCTCTTGAACAAATGATTTTCTAGGTGATATAATCCATCAGAGTCTTTTTCCTTGTACCTTCATGTTAAGTAAGATGGACATTCATGCTAAGGAAGACTTAGCAAAAGCAAAAGTCAGGAGCATAAATCAAAACTGTCTCTTGTGGACTGTGGAGACTTGGACCTCAGTAAAATTTTCTATCAGTTTTAAGAGAAATATGACAAAAAACCATTTCCGTTTTGACTGCACTTCTGTATGCTGGGAGTAGTCTGTTCTATGTTTATTGTTTCCATAATGAGAGATATTTTGGCAGAAATACTGGAAAGCATACGTTGGTTTAATGTTTCTCTGTGCAAATATTCTATTCCATTAAAGTGATCCAAAAATACTTTTGAAAATAGAAGTTTGACAACTAAAAATTTATGAGGTTGCAATATTTAACTTCATTTTTATTGTCATTTTTTTTTTGTTAAATGACGTATCTAAGACATTAATACACAGTAACTTCCATGGAAAACATAAAAACTTTCAGAGCCTGTAGTAACTCATATGGATTTAATTTACTGGATTTTTTTTTTTTTTTTAGAATAAATTCTCTATCTCTTACCCTTTCTAAGAGCAAATATCAATGCAGTAGAAGGCAGAGAACTGGAAAAAGAGTACTGCATTCTGGTCTAAAATTTTAATAATTCCAACAGTTTCTCTACTTCAAATTTAATGATACCTTGCAACTTCCCCATGTACATTTCCATGGCATGTGCAGTTACCCCCTATAACTTTTTATATTACCACTACTGGGATAAAGAACTGTCAGTGAAAAATGACCTTAGTATCTACTATACTAGATACTAGTAGACCCGAGTATCTTAGTATCTTCATTTGTAGAAATAACGTGATTTTGTGAGCCATCATTACATCCTGTTTATTTCCAGTTCAGCTTTCAGTGAGTTTCTGCTACCTCTGCTTGCTTTGTGTCTTTTTGGTGCAATTTGTAACTACACCAAGTTGTGATAACAGTAAACTAAATAGGATGTTCTTGAACAGTGTGAGGCTCCGAACTCATTCTCTCTTTGGAGTTTTTGGTAATGTGAAAGGAGTTGGATCCTGATCATCTTTGATTTGGACAAACATCCAATTAAAAACAGTCTCCCATTATAAAAATCAAACACTAAAAAGCAACTAGAATTTTTATTAATAAATTTGCTTTGGATGTTTTTCTAATAGACCTAAGAATATTCTGAAGAATTTACTAGAAACACGTAAATTTAGTACACTTTTTAATGCATTTACAGAATGTGATATGCAAGTATTCAAGAATTATATGAAATGATCATTTTTAAGCATTCTGTAGAAACAGAGTCAAGCTATTTGAAACTCCTAGGTTTTCATTCTTTCTGGGATGCACGTCTGTTGTAACATGCAATAGAAGTCTCCATCCTGAATAATTTTCTTACAATTCAGGACATTCTGGACTGATTGACACCAAGAAATAAAAGTGAGATACCTTATTTAACTTACTCCAGTTTAAGTTATCAGAAGCTTTTCGCTACAGATGGTTGAAGTTGCTTTAGAATATCAAAATCAGCACTTCCTCCTCCTATTTCATCTCCTTCCTCTCTCTGTTTCTCCTTCCACTTCTAGTACATCACTTTTATCACTCCATTAGTGACAAATTCTCACATAGTATTTTGATACTGAATTAAATTCAAGTAGGTCCAAATGCTGTTTTAAACTGCATTTAATATTAACTGGAAATCCCAATGAAGATGAATTATCATCTTTTTATTTCTCGACAACTCATGCAAGGATGTTTATAAGAATATGCCAAAAATCAATAGCTTCTGTAGACTACTTTTCTGAAAGGCGTGGAACAAAAAGTTGTCTGAAACTCTGCAGTATCCTTCTCAGAAGTTTTGTCTAGATACTGTGTTAACACAGATGCAGAGCTGAGATCATCTTACCAGATTCCTCAACTAGGGATAACTGTAGCAATTAGACAGATCAATAGAATGGGAAAAGCGTGATGATGGAAAGACCAGCACAGTAAAAAGGTACTATGAAGGAAGGGAAGAAGATTGCTCACCAATATCAGCAGATTCTAGGTTTGCAGGGGAAAGCTTCTCTAAGAGGGGTGCAGCCAGGCTGTGTGACCTTCAGATCACAGAGGTGAATTGCTTTCACCTGTGCTACCAGGGCTGACCAAGTCCTTTTCCCAGGTGCTTAATCAGTGGTTTAGGCTGTGACTCAACAGTTCCCATACAGTAACTGAAGCAAAAGAGTTCTCCTTCAAATAATCTGTCTTGTGGCAATGCAGCTCCCATGTTTCCTGTGTTGCCTGCTGTTGCTTTGCTGGACTCTCTTGGCTTTACCTCATTATGAGAGATTTGTGAAAGTAGCAGTAAGGCTGTATTAAGCTCCACATAAGATTCCCACTATTTCTTTATTTTGCTATGCTGCAAATCTTGCAAAAATATTCCTTCTTCTGGAATTCTCCCTTTGAAAAGCAGATGGCTCAGTAAATTGATTCAAACTAGACTGAATCTTAATGAAGGCTGACATTTAAAATTTGTACAGACCAGTTAGTAACTTTTCGTTTGTAATAATAAAAAAATAATAAACTGTAAGTTCATGAAGCTGTTTACGGTGTTATCAATACTATTGTAAATTCTAACAACATTTTTCCCATCTCATTTGCTTCCTTCTTGCACAGTTTTTAAGGAGTTATGGGGCTCAATATGTAAACCTTGTTTCTGATAAGAAATCTGTATGTAACTTTGTGTAAGATGAGGATGTTTGCCATTTGGCATCACTAAGTCATTGATGTTAAGTGGTGAAAAAAAGGACCTTAAGAAAAATGATATCTCCTATGTCTATTCCTTGTAACACATTCTATTCACTCCATGGAAGAACAAAAAATTAATAAGAAAAATCTCAGAGATTTGAAATAACTGCATGTTCTGTTATGATTTTCTGGCTAAGGTTTCTTTTCCTTTCTACAATGAATTTTTAGAGAAATATCTAGACCGTTAAGCATGCATTTGATGAAGAGCCTTTCTTAACTTATGAACGTGAACACAACAATATCAAAAGATGTTTCAAGCAGAGTAATTTTCCATGTGTGCTAGATAACTGCACTGCTATGGCCTAAACAACTGATTGATCACCTGAGGCAACAACTGACTCAGCCCTGGGAGCACAGGTGAAGACAATTTAGCTATGTGACCGGAAGGGGGGGAGCCTGACTCCACCTCTCCTAGTCCCAGTTTAATAGCTGACTGCCAGCAGGGAAGGTTCCCTTCTGGAGTTTTCTGCTGTGAGCTTAGGATGTGGGTGAGCATTTCATTTTTGATTGTCTCTTTCCACCATGATAGCGTTTATAATTATAAACCTGTAAAATGCTATCCTAACCATGGCCACTTTTCTAACTGTACATTTGTTAATTGTACATGTAGGAATATATATTAGTCACTCCACTCTCTTTTTACTTCTGTAATGAATTCCTGTTGTTTGCATCGTTAAGGTTTGCTTATGGATTATAGCTGTAAGAACTGATTTTGAAAGCAGAAAATGAATTGTTTTTATTCATTGCTATATTTTGACTTTGCACACCTCATCTCTATCCTTCTATCTACCATATTGCCTTTCTTTGATCTATCCCAGTTCAGATATTTGAAAAAGCTATCCCTGAGTGAAGTAGTGATTTGATGTTAATGGCTTCCAAAGTCTATATTTCCAAAAATATGAGGCTGAGCTCTCAGAGAGTTCTCAAATGGTACAAATGGATCCATCAGCTGTGTTCTCTATTCCTTGTGTGAAGTCAAGGAGGACTTTAGTATGTAGAGATTAAACTCTTTATAGAAGAGTTTCTGTGATAGGGGAAAATGATTTGCTGTTTTATAGTAGGTAGGGGTGGAGGAGGATCAAAATTCTTTGCAATTAATTTATAAGTTCTTACGCAGTTCACCTGGCAATGACTTAGAAAAATAGTCTTTTACAATGCAGATATCTCTAGACAGCTATGATGTTTTTGTTGATGTAATGTTTTAATGCAGCCTTGTAAGTGAGCTCTCCTTCATTCCTAAAGAGGTTATTTCAGAGTAGAATTTACATTTATGGTATTGATTAAAGAAATAGATAGTTGCCAAATATATCTGAATAATAGTTTCATGAAAAACAGCTACTTTATAATTTATAATGCTTTATAATTCCCACATAATACAAAGTGTGTACTTGGCCCTTCAAAGGGAAGTCATTGTGGGGAGAAATGGAATGCCGAAGTAGGTGAACAAGCTTCTAATAATTACAGTGTAAAAGAATGCAGTGTAGCACAGTAAGGTCTCTGGCCCTTTATTAATGCTTTTCAAAGCTGAGATTTTCTTAGACTTCCGTGGCCATTATTGCTTCAATCTTAACACGAAGGGCTCAATAACATTTTACCGAAATCCTGCTTTTTGAATATTACAAGATGACATAGTATCTGTGGAGACAGATTTCAAATTGTTATGTAAATTTCAGGAGCATTAGCTTTCAAAGTTTATTACAGCTTTCTAATATTCATTGCTCTTAAGCTTCTTATTTACAGAGGCAGTCTATCTATTTTGAATGACTGTGGTAAATGGAGAGATTAATATAACATTTCCTACAAAATCTCTTTACTTGGAGCCAATGACAAGCTAGGCTTTGTTATTTATTTTATTTTCTTACTTTAGTTTGTGTGTATGTATTTTATTTTCAGTAAGTAAAAGCACTTGCAAGGCTGAATTGTTACACTTGTTCCAGGCCATAAGGAATCCTTTTAAAGTAATCTCAAAAATACACAGAAGATACTACAAAGGACAATGTATATACCACACAAAAATAGTTTGTCCTTGAGAGCTTTGAATAAATATCTCCTTTTGTTCCTTGCAATTTCTCAACAGAATGAATACATTTTTATTAAGAAACACATCAGTCACCCACTTGAAAATGTTTGCTATTTTATTGAGTATATTTCCATGATGTTAGTATGTAATATGTCAGGTTCTGAACTGAACTTGCTGGATATAGTTTAAAAGTAAACTTCCAATATTTGTGTCATCATCAGTACAAAAACTTTGTTCTTAATGTTATGAATGATTATTATTTCATTTAATTTCATGCTTATTTATTTGCATGATTTGAACAGTATATTGTATTGTTTTCATTTCTTGACCAATGCATACTATGCACTCTAGGAAAGACGGTGAGGAAAAAGTCTTCTAAGTGATCTGTTGTGTTTTATTGTGATACAGTAAAGGCAAGCATGGGAACTGTAATCATTTTTATAATTCCCTATATCATTATTGAGGATTTTGAAGATGGTTTACAAACATTAAATATCAATATTTGAGTTAAAGATGCGTTTTTATACTCTTCTGTAACTTACAGCTGTTTTCTCTTAGTTTTGGTTTTTTTATAGATAATACAGTTTATGTTTCTCTTGAAAATGGTGTCAATATGATGCAAGAAAACATGGATTTAGACTGTTCAGTTAACAAGTACAATTATATCTACTTTTGCCCTGGCAAGAAGTGTAGAAGTGCATGTGTGCACAGGTGTATTTGTTTGCATAGCTGTAGTAGAATGAAAGCAGTATGATCAGAGAAAACATAACTCAAAAGGGAGCGATACCTACCTGTTACTCATATGTTACTGATCATCAGAGAAGCCTGCTGATCTCAAGTAGTAGTACGCAGTGCAAGTTCACCAGATCCTACAGAGAGGCATTGATCGAGTGACATAGCATACAATTTTGTTGAAGCTCAGGTACTAGTCAGAAAAACTATTGTCATGAGCCTGATCTTGCTGAGGTCTTGCTGATGGAAAACAAGATTGAGTCATCTTTTTAAGAAAGCTTTCTGATAATGACAAATCCTGAATCTGGAAGATGCAAACCATTAATAGGTATTCATTATTTTGCAGTGATTCATCTAAAGTTTTTACCAATATTGGTGAGACTCCAGTCCACTTCTCTAATTCTTCTTCTGCCTTTCCTTCCTCCCTCCCCCTTATCCCCCTTTTCTCTCCCTTTCCTTCATTCCCATTCTCTTTTCTTCCTTTTTTGCTTTCCTTCTTTTCTCCTTCCTGCCTTAGGAACATGTCAGATGTCATCAGAGAAGTGTTCCTTTAAGGTTTCATGCTTCAGAAAGTGCAGGGAATTCTGCTAGCACTGTGCTTGAAAGTCGCACTGCCTTAAACATGCTCTGTCCTGACATTTAACTGAATTTTTCTTTTTTTAATCTGTAGCCTGTAAATGATTCTGTGATGCTATCTTTTGAGTAATGCATGAGAGGGATGCTCTGATGTTCTGTTCAAACATAAGTTTATTCTATGTCAGAGGAACTACTGTTCAGGAAATGGATATTTTTATACAACACAAATGCTGCAACAATGGTTCTATGGATAAAAATGTTCGTACTAGCTGACCAAGAAGGACAAGTGTTCTGTTATTAAATAACTGTGACAAAGAATAATAAATACCACAAAGCATGCAACATAGTGAGGAAATTACATAAAAGTGAGATAAGAAAAAGAACATCTTTTCCTGTTAGTTCATATTTACTTAAATTTTTATCTCTGACCTCTCCATAAAGCAGGATTTTCATTGTTCAGTGTCCCTGAAAGGATATATTCCACTCTTTCATTGCTTCTTTCCTTATTTGAAGCAAACATGAATTCAGCCACAACAAATCTAGTGACAGTGAGCTTGCTCAACCAATGGAAGACATTTTGCTGTGATCTGCAGAACTTGAATACCAAGCAGCTAGGAAGTACAATAGGCTGACCTTCACATACAGCACCAATTGTACTTTTCATACCCTTTAAGAAAGTTAGGGTTGTTTTTAATCAGCCTTCAGGAAGCTTCATGCAGTGGCTCTGAAAAGGAGAAGGAATTCTGTGATCAAGATGTTTACACTTACATTATTTGCATTCGTGGTAAATATTTTGGTCATCTATGTTAGGAATCTCATGACATTGAAAAATTAGAAAGAATACTGCCTTGGGAGAATGATTCCTGCATGTCAATCACATACTCAACTTTTTCCTCCATAATTTTGTCTTTTAATATCTATTCTTGAGTTATTTGTAATATCTTATTACAGTTGTCAAACAAGAAGTTGCAGTGTCAAAGAAGATTAAGGAAGACCAAAGCAAATGCTGAAAATGTCATCTTGAAGTTGTTGCCTTACTTTTCAGTTAGCAAGCATTACACTCAGTTTCTTGTGAGAAGGCTGCTGAAGTTTGAAGCTCTGTTGAAATTGTTCCTTTAGAAAATCATGAGGAAGGTCAGCTCTGGATTTCTTCAATTTTGATTGCTAATGAAGATTTGAGTTAGCAAAAGCAGAGCGGGAGTCTTTCAGAGAAGTCACACAAACGTTTTTGATCAAGATAGAACTGTACCACATTCATGCCTCCTCTACTGCTGCAAAGTGCAGTAAGCAGTGTAGGGAATCAGAGAACCTCTAAAATAAAATGATAATTAGGTAAAATAATTTTATATTTAATTAACTTTCTTTAGCTTCTGATAGATTGGTTGGAGTACTTCCTATTCTGAGATGCTTGTGCTAAGTGCACAACCTGCTTTCAGGCTGGCGCAGGATACTTTACTGCTCCTCACAGGGACACCATTGCATTAGCTTGGTGATGATCTGAGACACCACTTATGTTATTTCCAAGACTGGGAGGAATCCACTTGGATATCCTGGATTTTAATGTGTCCATGAATTAGGTAGCCAAAATGAAAATTTCCATTTTGCTTCACTAGAAACAGTAAGTCCTGATGGTTTAAGACAGGTTGATAGTGATAGGAAAAGGGAGAATGCTTTTAAACTAAGATGGGAGATTTAGGTTAGATATTAGGAGGAAGTTTTTCTCACAAAGGGTGTTGACACACTGGAACATGTTGCCTAGAGAGGTTGCGGATGCCCTGTCCCTGGAGACATTCAAGGCCAGGCTGGATGTGGCTCTGGGCAGCCTGGTCTAGTGGTTGGTGACCCTGCACATAGCAGGGGGTCAAAACTAGATGAGCATTTTGGTCCTTTTCAACCTAGGCTATTCTGTGATTCTATGAAGACAGTTATTTGGAAGATGCCACCTATACTCATTTTTTTGTTCTTATTTAATAATTTTGTACTTAAATGCTTCAGCATAAAATGTATTGCTTTCATTTTGTATTAATATATGTTTTAGTCCAACTAGTTAACGTTCTTGGTGTAGGACTTTCCAATGATAATTTGTCTCTATGTGTTGTTTTCTTTTGTCAACAGCGTATCATAGTTTCATACATTGCATCAACCTTGACACACTACAGATGAATAGAATGAAAAATTTGTTTTCTAAAGTATTAGTAAAGTCTTACTTCCCCAGAATAGTGGAAACTGGGTAGCTGGCAGGCAGACTTCTCAAAGCTAGTGCACAGTTTCCATTTAATAATTATTTTCATTCTACAGTGTAGCTCCTCAGCAGCAAGTGGAGCATCCAAACTGTACTCCATGTCTGGAATTGCATTAAAAGGGAAGGGGAGAGAACTCTTTACCTACGCTGATTTTTCTTCCTGCCTTTAAGTTCCACGTTCATATTGCTGAAAATAATTAGGAAACTAGGTTGAGGACCCCTGTGGCCTTTTGATTCAGTACCTTACTGAAATAATAATTGTAACAATACAATGCAATTATTTGCCTGATGCAATGAAGTTTCAAGTCCTTGATCTGTGGCCATGATTCAGTAAAATTAAAAACCAGTGTAATGTTCCTCTGGGCATGTTCCACTGTGTTAGTGTGCAGTGACGTGTACTGACAAGGCATCTCTAACAAGTGCTGTTGGTTTCGTTTACAGACCTGACAATAGTGGCTAGCAATTGCCTATGAAAAGCCATTATATACTGGCCTATAAAGCAACACACAGTTTTCATTGTGTTTCCCTTAAAAAGTGCTTGTTTTGCAGGATAGAGGCCATGTCAATGAAATGGATTGGGTGTCACTTAAACCAAGTGACATGCTAATCTCCTGGAGCCCTTGTGTCCGTAATCTCTACAGGACACAAGTCAGTTTAGAAGCATGAGCTGTTCTCACAGGTAGTGACTATTGAGCTCTTTAATGTAAATTCAAAGGCAAAGCTTATCAGTGTGTTTCAGAAATTGCTTCAGTGTGGTTGCTGTCTATAGGAAAAAAATCCCCACACTTCCCCCAAAATCCCTGGGCAACTTCCCAAGCTTTCACTGTGCCTGGAAGCACCTTTTAATTATAAAGAAATTGGTTTTGGTGATATGTGCCCTGTGACCAATTGGATTAGAGGCATTTCTTCTGGCTATTATTAAGCTAACTTGACTATTGCCCTTGTGTAGCTAAGCATGATCAAAATATAAAGTATGGGGAAGCATCTCAATTATGAACCATAGTACGGTGCTCCTGCAGACTAAATTCTTCTGTTCATTAGGAAAAAAAAGCTTCAATGACTGGTAATGCTATCAAGAAAAGGAGAATAATAGGCACAGGATCAAGGATACTGTAGTTCATCCACACCAGTTACAAAGGCTACTGAATGACTCAGACTGGCTTTTTAACATTTCTGTACGCTGCTTATTATTAGGCAATTGGTAGGGCCGTTAAAATCCATGGACAGTCTCTGACTCCTTCTAAAGATCTGAAGACTAAAAGTAAGGTCACCTTGACTGTAATTATCTGCTAAACATTATTATGAGATACTGGAATATGTTTTGTGTTGTACTTTTATTCTGTATTTGGGTTTATCCTCTTCCTCTGCTAAATAACACCACATCTCATACTGGCTATGAATTAAAGCCAGTTACTTTTTTGTTCATTTGAGCTGTTGCAAGATTTTTTTTACTGGAGAGGTGATCTGTGAATCAAAACTGGTTCATCAAAGTTTATAAGCAGTAGTAAAAAAAAAAATACAAAGAACTGGGGGCAGAACACTCATCTCTATTTCTGGCATTCTGATCTATCTCATTCTGAAGTCATGAAGTGAAACCAAAATAAATGGATGGGCTCCATTTGTTCCTCTGCTGTCATTGTTTACTGAGAGAAATGCAAGATGCAGCCTTTCTGACTGTCTGTGGCTATATTTAGTGTGAATTAATTGATAACAGGGAACCAACTCTTCAAAATATTTATACTTCTCATACATAGCATAAGGAGGGGTGAAAGAGGAAACAAGAGTTTTAGGAGATCTGAAATGTCATCATGGATGGAGCTTTTTTTGTTTGTTAGAAATAGGAGTTAATCATAAACAACAACATGAGAATTTGCTCCAGCTAAAATAATTTATTATTAAAATGAAGTATCAGAGGTACTAGAATAAGGAACCAGAGTTAATTTTCATCAGTCTGACTGATAGATTTCCACATAATGATTGAAAAGGCTTATTGATTTGTAAAACAGACAGTATCGCTGCTTCTGTTACCACTTTACATTTCTTTGAATGGTGTGGATATTTCATCAACTGTTTTGAGGCATTGAAGTTTGTAGGATTTTTGCTGTGCCCTCTCTCAAAAAGAAAACAAACAAAACCAACAAAACTGTGCAGTTATTGAGTGCTGCAGGCACTTAATCATCATTTCTGCCTTTCCTACAAACTAAAACCTGTCTTCTAATTCCTAACTTAGAATTAATCACAGTTAATTTGTACTCATCTGCTTGGACCGTATTTTATTTCTTTATTAAGCACTCCACTCACTATCCCTTCTCTAAGACAACAGTGAGCGAACTTAATTACTTCTTAGCCATTTTTCTACAGTGAAACACCATGGTTAAGGAGGCTCTTGTTTTGAGACGCGCTCTGTTCCTTTGTCACTTCAACAGGCCTTCTTCTCATTTGGTCTAAGATAAACTCTTTAAAGTTGTAAAGATGGCTTTTATTAGAAGTATGAACAAAATTAAGATTTAAGGTCTCATCAGTTAAGTGGCTGTATTATCATTTGTCAGTTTTTTTTTCTGGAACTACATCGTGATACGTTTGCATTTGTTTTTTGCATGAGTACTCTACAAACTACCTAAAAATCTGTCCTACACATAGGATCTTAATTTTTTCTGTGATACACTATGAAACTTGCATTTTTTTCTATTCCATTAGAAGTGAGAATAGAAACAAACTATTGTTAGTAGCTTGTAAAATCTTGCACTTCGTAATATCTCATTTCATCTCATACCTGTGCCCCATCCTCAATGCCGTCTTTTTTCCTCCATTATATTTCCATATCTCCTGCTGTATTGATTCAGTTCAATATTTTTTTATGAAGAAATGCAATTAGTATTCAATACTTTTGTGCCAAGTTTAGCTGTAAAATTATTTAATAAGATTGATCCGAAAAGAAAATTTGGAGAACTAAGCTATTGATCTTGTTCCAGTACAGCTGTTTGTTCAGGATGACCTGTCATCATCTGTTCTCTAGTGAGGTCCTTTGGCATTTGATATTTCCTGTACTAATCCCCATCTTTTCCATTTATAGAACAAGTTCTTGTTATATTAAATATTTTACTGAAATTAAATAGTTTACCTCATGACATTCCATTTGTTCTAAGGGGCTGCTGATCTCAAATCTGGCAGTGCATTATGGGATACTCCAGGTAATTCCATATGAACTAATTTTGAGGTCCTCCTTTATCTCATTTTCTGTTAATTGTCACGTCTTTAGTTATTCGTGCATTCAAAATAGTGATCCAGCATTTTCTGTAATGACTTTGAGCTCTCATTGAGGAGTCTTTTCCATGTGATTTTTACACAGAATAGGTTCAAGCCCTCTTTCTCCCTCCCCCCCCCCCCCCTTTATTGTGCTATAGGAGAACATGTGAGCAGGGCATTAGTTATATCATCGTCAGGAGAGGGGGTGTGGATTTCTGTTGAAAATCCCATGCCGTGAGCACAAGACCATCACCAATAGAGGAATGGCTGTATTTTTTAGAACATGAGTTCATCCACTTAATCTGTAGCACCATGAATTAAAGTAATTGTACCATTAGTGACATCCTTTCACTAAAGTCGAATGTGCTTTCCTTGTCTTTCTGATAGGAAGTGAATAATTCGTACAGAGATACAAGTCAGAGTTTCTTCTCAACTTCAATTAAGTAGGACTTAGTAAGTGTTCACTTTGATGAGAACAAGTAGAGCACTGTCTGCACTTTTTTTTTAGCCACATCTCCTTTTTGAGAATGGTTGATGCATATCCTTCTGCATGTATGACTTAGAAAGTGAGGAGTTAATGGCTCAGCGTAACAAGGTGCTCTGTGCCAGCTGTAATGAATTGGCTTAAATATTAGCAGTATAAAGTAATTTAAGATTGAATTTTACAGCTCATATTTTTACTGTTAGCATTACCCACTATTACAAGATATCTCTATCTCATGTTTCACACCATTTAGGACTAACTGATTGTCACTGAAATCTCCTCCTCTTGGCCTGAAGAGATGTCATATGTGAGAAGCTAAAAGCAAGGATAAATACGGTTAGAATCTTGAACTAGAACTGTCTTCAGATGAATATATTTTTAATCATCTTATTTGGCAACTGTTAAATTATCCAAATCATATCCTGTTTCTAACATTCTCCTATTGCAACATGAAACAGTTCTTTCGCAGATGTCTCAATGTTTCATCATTCTTTTGGGGTGTCAGGAGAAATATGTCTTAAAATAGTAATACTGCTGTTTTATGATCTTTGCCTTTTACTTCTGTCTGAGTTAGTGAAGTAGAAAGTAGCAAATGTTAATGTTGATCCACGTGAACTCTACAAAAAGTATATATTGGCCATAAATCAACTTGTACTGAGATAATTTTACTCCTTTTGTCATTTGTATTCTTCGAGGCACACAAAGGTACACATCATGTTAATCAAATAATTTTATAAAGTAGTATTTTTTAATGCATTATTATAGTTGAAAAAAAAAATCACAAAATCTACGTTTATCTCAGTGGGAAGAAGGACTCAGGAAAGTGTCTCCACCAGTGACTTTTTTGAAATCTCACATTTCCTCTTCAGATCCACAACTTCTACTTATGGATCTAATCTTAAAAATGAAGTGAAGAACTGATCCAGATTAAAATTAGGCTTAAAAAAAGGCTTTCTTCACTATAGCTAGGACCTACAGATGGTTGCATAGCATGGAAGTGTGGGAGCTGGAGGGATCAGTAAGAGTTGAGATAAAAAGGCTTTTTAAGGAAGAACTGCTCCTGGTTTGCTTTCTTTTCATAATGGACTATAAAATGAATGCAAGATGCTGCCAGAAGAGCAACAAAATAATGCATTTACTTCCAAAAGTTTTTTTGTGTTTTTACTGAAGAGGAAAAGCAGTGCTTGGAAATAGAATTTAAAGGAAAAGTGAAAACAAGTCGTTTTTTTTTTTTCAGAAGACTTTAAAAGTGCAGGTTTGCTTTTGTGTAGGAGAGGAGTTCTGGCACTGACATTTGTCTCTAGAGTGTTCAGATTTTAACGTATTCCTGCAGCCTTCAAACTGATGTTCAACAATTGAAAAATATGTTCTGCCTTTGAATGAAAATTAGTCCTGAATGTTGCTGTTGGCTTGGATTTACTATCCTTCTACACCTGTGTTTAGGCAGTGAAAACAACAGCCAGATTGGGAAGCCCTTAGTGTATTTGGACAGAGGGACAAATAGACAGAAATACCTTGAGGTGCAAATAATGGAAAAACAAAAACCTGCTTGGAAGAGAAAAATCTAAAGGAAAGCTGGTTTACAAAGTGGCATCATAATCTTTTAATGGCTGTGCAAAGTTTAAAGTGATACAGGGTCATTGTGCTATGAAGATGTATTAGTACCAGGTACCTGAAGCAATTACACAAATAATCATGCTATAGAAACAGCCAACACTTAAACACTGAAATTAAAGCATTTATACACTGAAGCTTTTCGGTGTCACCTTTGTGAGGACTACTCTAAAACTTGTCTTCTAAACTTTGTCGTCTTTCTGCATGCAACAGTTCTTCCATTTAGACTTTCTCTTCTGGTGGTGTGTTATCCAGCAGAGGCCAAACTGTCACCATCAGAGGGATGATCCTACTCTGATTGCTTGCTCATGTGAAATCTAACTCCTTCCAGTGGCTTTGTGGCCTCTCATAAACTACTTTTTCCCTCTGATATTCAATGATCTAATTGCATAACTGTGCTCCTGAAATTGTCCTTTCATTCCCCCCATCCTCTCTTTCCCCCCCCCACCTCCCCCACCACCTTTTTCTTAATGAAAATATAAAAGAAATGGGCTTTTATGGACTTCACTATAAATCAAAATCTTAAAATACTTTAAAAGCAATAAAAAAAAGCCAGCAGTATTTTTTGTCAGTCGAGACTAAACAGAATGAACTATTCTTTTTTCAGATGGTACCAAATGCTTTTTTCAAGATAGACTGCTGCAGGCTGTATCTTTTTGCATGCATATACTAGGTCATGCAGCCTGAGTTGTATTCTTTAAAGCATAAATGGAAAATATCTGTTATTTATTTGGTTTGATTTATTTATTACAATCATTTGCAAATCATTTTATCTTAAATACATTTATTTGCTTCAGAAATAAGCAAAGGATGGAGTGAACTGGTTTTTAGACACTCAGATGTTTACTCTGGAGACACAGAAGACACTTTTTCCAGATTACTAAAAAGGCAGCTATGAGGCAAAACATCAGCACTTGTGTTTTGTTGAGTCTTTATAGAATATGGAACAACTAAGGTGAAAATAAAATAAAAAAAAAAAACTGCAATCCTTTTACAGTGATCTGAGGGCAAAATGTGCAGCCATGCAAACCTTATGTGCCACCTCAGAGGTAATCCATTGTTTGCATTTACTGTGCATAAGGAATTGGCTGTAAGTTTTTTAAATTTACTGCCAAGTTACTGTTAATTATTTCTTGTCCATGTGTTTAGATAGCACTAAAACTGGTGAAATGTATCTCTGAGTATGTCTGCCCTGATCCAGCTGAAGTTACGGTGATCTGTTAACTTGCGTCTTGAGATAAAGGAACAGGATACTGCTGACATTCTGGCATGTGCATAAACTCTATCAAGGTAAATTCTCTTTGAGAAAACATCAGTGTTTCATTCAAATATCATGGAATCCATTCTGAATTGACTAGTGGATTGGCTTGGTGAATTCAGTAGCTTCATCTAGCACATTTGTGGTAGCTTATCACGCTCCTTGAAGAAACAAGGAATTGTGCATTACAGTGCTTGAAATCTAGGCTCAATTCTTCTTCCAAGGAGCATGTGCATGAGAGTCTAGAGAAAGATGTATTTTTTTAAAGCAGCCAAAAGATTTCCTGTACCTTGTCTGTGTCTACTGAAAGGAAGATGTCCTTTTCCAGCTCCCAACTAGCTTTTCTGGAGTTTCTTACTGCAGTAATGGGTGCCTGCATTTCTGCAGCCAGGATGGGAGGTAATTTTTTACTGCACACCACAGCTGATACAGATTTCTTAGCAAGGATACCACACAAAACGATGAGGGCACAGGAATCTGTTCTCTCTCAATTTATCTATCATAAACTAGTGAATTTATGGTTGTCTGTGTTTATTTGGAGGGGATGTGTAGGTAATACTGTCAGTATTGTAGTAATCATCATCACTTACACCTTAAACTCAGAGTTTTAGAAAGGGATATGGATTCTTGGCTTGCAAATCTTCTATTCAATAAGACCATTGCACCAGCAGTCTTGCCGTTTTGTTTTCAGCTCTCATATTGTAGAGACACCACCTTCCAGACTGCTTTGGGTAATCCCATCCGTGAAACATATTGGTAACTTTATTCTCAGCTCTTCCACCTCCTGCTTCTTACATCACAGTTGCCCAGTTCATCTAAGCTAGTAATCTACCAGCATAAATGTGTAAATCTTTATTTCTATCAATTGCATCAGTGT
Organism: Phasianus colchicus; assembly: GCF_987193195.1. Lineage (NCBI taxonomy): Eukaryota > Metazoa > Chordata > Aves > Galliformes > Phasianidae > Phasianus > Phasianus colchicus. The sequence continues at coordinate 13,428,853 of NC_143439.1, read as the reverse complement.
AGATACGTAACAGTGAATGTATTCACAGTGTGAAGAGTTTAATTGTAGTTTTCCTTCTATTACCTGGCAGGACCGGAGAGCATGAAAAATATAGAGCAGTTAAAAAAAAAAAAAAAAAAAAAAACCAAAAACCCGCATTTAAATGAATTTATTTCCCTCAAAAGATGTGGTGCTGTTACTAAAAGCAGTTTTCATGGTAAAAACCTGCTATGGAGAGCTTTTTTAAAGCACAGTCTTAGTACCCATAAAAGGTTGTGCAGAGTATACCGATAATCATGTTTGGATTTAAACACAACAGCTCGTGATATCTGAAGGCTAATAAAGCTTTTTTGGAATCTTCATAATCAAAAATTCTGGACTGATCTTGGAAATGTGGTGGCAAATAGAGTTGTGGCTGGAGAACACTAAGCACAGAAGAATGAAGCTATAAACAGAGCCATTACTAATTTTTACAGTTTTCCTAATATGGATTGTTGCATAGAATATTTCTTCAGTTGCCAGGATGATGTAACCATACACAGCCGCAGTTTCAAAGAGTACATTTTGAAGGCTCAGTATGGTGCATGTTCCTTCTTACGTTATGTCTGTTCCTTTTTCACTATGTAAATATCTTCTAACAACTCTTCTTTCCTCCTACCCTTCCAACAGTGACCTTCGTAATGTGAAAGCAGGCATAAGCCTGTTTTGATGAAGCTAAAATAACCCACCCCAAACTTGAACATCTGCAACTTAACCCTGGGATTGAAATTCATCTCAGATGTGCAGTGAATTTTGATTGCTCATATTCTGTGTGCTTGCTTTTGTTTTGTATTACTGCTGCTGGGGCAGGCACTCAAGCTTTTATATGCAAATAGCAACCAAGATGGCAAGGAGAAGTAGTCTTATTCTTCTTCCCTTTCTCAGTGAACAGCTGCATTTGCTGCACACGTTTCTTCAGGTGAACAACACCAGGAATTAGGTGTTGAGGCTGAAGCGGTAGGGAACGACACAAGCACTTTTCCACAAACCCTCCCAGCTATGTTGACTGTAATGTCTGCAGTGCTCTAAGTTATGTACCCATAAACTTCTGCTGCCCTTAGCAGAGGCTTTTTGATGCACAACACCTGTAATAGTGCATTTGAAATGCATTTAATCTGCTTTATTTGTTCTCAGACACTTATAGTTGTTCCTTACGGGTTAAAAGAGACTTTTTCAGCTCTGCTACTTATAGGTAGATGCAAAGAATCAGTGAATTCAGAGAACACAGAATTACAGAGTAATTTGTATATAGTAGTGCAAAATCCAAATGACTTGCAGTCACACTTAGCAAGAAGAAATAGAGGCTTTAAAAACAAAAAACAAAACAAAACAAAAAAAACAACAGCACAGCTTAGGAAACACTGTTGCTGAAGCCCTTTGTGGATATGAGCTACAGTGCATTATTCATGTGTGTCCTGCTTTGTTCTCAATCTTCTCCCTTTTCATCAAGGATCAGTTTTACAGCGGGTATGTGGTCTATATTGTGCTGTATACTTTTCTTGCCTCCTTATCACCTCTTGCTTAGTTCCAGACAACTACAACCACCACATCTTTCAAGAACCTCAATCAAGCTCCCTGTACAAGCATCTGAACTTCAGTTTTATTTTCTCAAAGAGGTCATTATGTATAATTGGAAGAAACTGATATAGTTGCAATCAGAATCTTAAGGTTAAAGCATGCATTTAAAAGGTTCCGTACTGTGTATATACTGAATAGTAATTTTGACAGGCCTAGAGAAAACAGTATTTCTAGAGCTCACATAGACTGAAAGTGAATATAATAGTGGCTGACCATTCTCTCTCATGCATAAGGACATTAGAAGATTTGTGCATTGTGATACCATCAGATGGGTAGTGCATCATTTTAACACAGGCCAATATATCACATTTGTCTCCAGACATGTTTCTGAGCAGAATTGCTATGCAATCTTTAACTCGTCCTTGCACACCCTCCCCTGGCTGACATAGGACAGTGGCAATATTAAGAGGAACAGGCAGCCGCTGTATATAGGTGGACCTTTGTCATCATTGTTTTGCCATGGAATCACCCTGGGGAATAGAAAAGGATGAGCTGCTGCTGTCTGGCTCCACTCTTGAACTTCCCCTCCTTGCTGCAAGCTATTTGGATCCCAATGGGGAGCTATTGATGGATACTTTGAATGTGAGCAATCGCTGCCTTCCAGTGGTGAAGGTCCACAGCATGTGTTGAGTTCCTCCTGGGCATGGCTTCAAGCAACCACAGTTGCATGCTTGGGAAAAGATCTTTTGCTGGAGATCTTACTTCAGATTTATTATTTCTGCTGAATTTTGGCCAATGAGTTGAAATTTCCACTAGGAGGTAGGAGGAAAATAAGTGGAAAGATATAGAAAACAGAAAGGATAAAGACAGAATAAGTTGAGCAACAACCAGTGTATTCAGAACTAAAAATGAGAAAGCAATCATCCATGCCTAAAACTTAACAGGATTATTTTAAACTGTGGCTGACTGTGCATATAAGACAGTCAGAAAGCACAATAGCAGTCTCTTAAGTACCAATTAGAAAGTGCAAGCCCAGTGAGATGAAAAATCATGTATAATTTTTATGTGTGTGACACAGGTGTTTCTCTTTTGGAAACAACCATTTTGTGGGGAACACAGAAAAATATTCAGGATGTAACAGGAATCTGGAGGCCCACAATGATGTCGACAAACTTGTTTGTCTTAAGAAAGAGTCTGTTTCTCCAGAACGTCTTATTTCTGAGTTTTCTGGGAGAAGGAAAAGCACATATTAATTAACTGCTTTAAAGATGTAATGCTTTTCGGTTTGGAAATGGTTCCTTCACAAAACGTAAATACCCCAACTTTTAGCAAAGCAGCTCTCTGTAATTCAAATGTGCAAAACAATCCTAAAATTTCTGCTGACCATTTATTAGGAAGAATGTGTACTGTGAGATCTGAGAAAGTTGTAGTATGACTGCACACATTTACACATTCAAGGAGGCTATTATGTTTCTTCCTTGAGAGAAGCTTATAAAAATGCAGAAGGGTGCTTTCATTCAGAAGTATACTGTCACATACTAGGCGGGTTCTTTTTTTTATGTTTCTTTTCCTTTTAGCTAAGAACTGCAGTCCCAAGTCTTACTTGTACTGAGTATATAGATAAAGTCACTGTCATAGACTCCACTTAAGAAATTGGACTTGCATTTCAGAGATTAAAAATATAAAGAAGAGATGCTCATTTATCAATTGAGTGGTGATAGTGCCTGTACATAGTGCTGTCCTCAGGCTTTTCCTTTCTGACCTGGCTCAGCTGAGAGAGTTCTCACACATCTTTATGTTGTCTTGTGATCTGACTTAACACTCCTGTCTTTCCTATGCACTTCCTTAATTTAAATAATAACATATAGTAAATTAGGTGTCAGGGTATTTGGCAGGGCATTTTTAAAGAGGGGAAAATAATGATTTGCTGCAGGGTGGGTAAATGGTGATTTGGTCATGCAAGGAATATTACAAAGCTAGGGGATTCATTCCACAGCAAAAAGCAGCAGGAGCTGCGTTGCTATCTGCAGTCTGCACAGAATTGTAAACAGAAGATCCAGTAAGTGCAGATCCAAAACCAGGCACCTTAAAATGTACTGCTTTATATGGATATAATGCTATTTTGTCCTATGAGTGCATAGTATTTTTTTTCCTGTTAAGCTTTTTATTTTTTTAATTATTGCAGAGTGCAAATTAAACATATGCTCCTATGTGAGCGTGTATGTCTGCACTTTTTCTGTCTGAAATTTTCTGAAAATGTTGAGCAAGAATGTGAAGACAAAGTGAAAACAAAGTTGTACTGTAAACTGCTGTTTGATGATAGACTAGCAAAAGAAATTGACAGAAATGCTGTGGATAAACACAGTGCTGCATTTGTGTAGTTTAAAACGATGCTCAAAGACAATAACAGTGATCAGGCCATAAGTGGCTTATAGGAAAGGAAATAGGTACAAGGTAACAAAAAGATAAAGATTAGGAGATTGTTGTTAATGTTTGTAGTATGACGGGCATTCAATTCTTCTTTTAATCTTTGTCAGTGGAAGCATCCATTTTGATGAAACAAACTGTGTTTTGAAAGAACTCTGAGGTGTCTTCACATTCTTCATTGTTAAAACAGACAAGAGAGGAGGCTATCTGTAACTTAATATTTCTGTGATAGTAGAGGGAAAGGGACAGGTTCCTGGATTATTCTTTTTCAAGACTAGATATATATAAATATATGAAATACTTCATAACTTTTGTTATGAAAATGAAAAATCAAAGACAAATCACTTTCCTCTTTTTAGAGAATAGGCTAGAAAAGCAGAAATTATAGTTAGTGGTTGCCCTCATTTTAGGCTTGAAGCAGACTGTGATAGAAACTACATCGTGAAATAAATTATTCCTTTTTAATTACTTGCAGTAGAAGTTATACCTTTATCTATAAAATCAAAGTAACTGATAGATAAGAGGAATGTTGACGTATTTAGTGGCTAAATTGACTTACACCTTCAATTCATGAAACATAGAAGAGGATTTGATCATCTGTTACTACAGTGTAGGAGTATGAAAAGCCCCGACGCACTGACAGATTGCATGCAACATCATGCTTCTTCTCCAGGGAAAACACTGGTTCTTATTTTGAAAGGTTCAGACACTACTCAAATATGAGTATCTATAAAATGCTCATTAGGGACAATAAAAATCATTCTCAATGACAGCAGTGTTATTAGGTATCATCAGAACTTTGATTAATTTTCATTCTTGTTTGGGAATTTGTCTCTTGAAGAGATGCTGTAGTCAGAGTTCACTTGTCTTTTGGGCTTTTGCTCTTATTTTGAGCAAAAGAGATTTTTGGACAGGGCTATCTGGAAGTTGTAATTGTTCAAGCTTGTATTATGCATAGCACTGGGAACAAGAAAAGAAACACACCATCCCAAAATGGACCCAGGCAGCCATCTAAGCCAGAACCTGGGCTTTAAAAGTGGCCGGGAGCTGAAAGCAGAAGAGGAGAACAGGACAAACATAGAGAGAGATTGCTGTGGTTATGGTTTTCAGTCCCTGGTAATTCCCTTTATAAAACTCATCAGTTAAAGAGATATTGTTATTTGATTGTAGTATGTGATCTGTTATTTTAGGAGCAGGAGAGACCAGAAAAAAACGTAGAGGGTATGATTTTTTTCCCCTCTGATGAATGTTTCTAATTTGTACGATACTTATGCATATTATTTTGAAAAAGCATGTGGCTATCTCTAGAAAATGGTAGAAGAATCCCTAAGAGTGTTAATATATCATGAATCTCTTAGCTTTTTGGATGATCACCTAAAGTAAATGGAAGTAAGAAGAATTACTGTCTTAATTCTTAATTATACACTACCTCACAGGAGTTTTCTGCAGAATTGCTGTAACTTCATCCCCCCCTACAATCACAATTGCATTCGTTACTAAGTCTGTTAAGGTCAGATTATATAGCTTCTATTTGTTCCAAATATTTAACATACAGTTCTACTGAATGAAGTAGAAACATTTAACATTTTCAGTATAACACTAAACAGAAAAAAAAGTTATCTGTTTTTTGTTTTGTTTTGTTTAAGTACCATCATTTTAGTGAAAAAAAATTGTACATAGAGAATTTTAAGAAAAAAAGGTACTACTTTTGCCCAAGCTCTCTAATTCTCCTTACCCTAGTCTCCATCCTACAGGGATTTTATAGATCTACTGTTTATAAGTAAATGCAGGCGTAAATAATAATATGGAAACAAATTAAATGAATCATGTCTGTAAGATGAAGTTAAATAAGACAATGCTAGTCAAACTGAATACCAACTAATAAAACATATACAATACTTATTTAATTAGATTGAAATATTGGTTAAAATCTTTATGAATTATTTAATGTATTGATTTAGTTATAACCAAAGAGAAATGTGTATGTCTTGGCTGAATGCATATTTAATTTCAATCAGATAGGATATCTAGAGAAGAGACAATTCAGAAACTGGTGAGGATTAAGGAACAGAGTAAATGAAGGCTTTGGCTACCTAAATAAATTTAGATAGAATTAGGTGGAGTATAAGTGTGTACATCCAAAATTCTGAGAAGGGGAAGTGAGGAGGTAAAGGAAAGGAGAAAAGAGTCTTTGAACAGAAGGTTTGTCAAGAATGTGGCCAGAGAGCTCCAATGTATTTGATATAGATCTCACCTGAACCTAGTGATAACCATATGAGGGTTTCTTACTAAGTTAATGGACAAGATAATGGCGGTCAGACTTTCAGTGTGAGCTGTATCTTTAAGCAATTTTTACTGAAAGGTTAAAACAATTATATTGAAGACAGCAATTTCTAGACATAGAGATCTCTTCTGAAAACTTTTCAGAGCTGAGTCTGTGCATAGTTTTTTGACTTGGACATTCAGTTTAAAAAGTAGAATCTAGCTACATAATGAGATTAATTATAGAAATTCAAGAGTAGCTACAATGAAACACTAGCCTTCAGTAATTACTCTGATATATTTCATTTTCCACATATGTAGATGCAAACATATATGTACATATAAGATATGTAACATTTATGTTGTGTTTTTTTAACAGCTTTGTAAATCATGACTATATTTTGAAACTTTTTTTTTTTTTCCAATAAGATTGGACTTAAAAATTGTACAGTTTGAGCAAGGACATATGTTTGGAAGACAAATGTCATTAAGGTCTTTCTGGAAATTAGTATAACGTACGTGGTGTGAAGCTTTTAGTCATTTCCATTCCTTTCCTAAGATTAAAAGCAACATTGTTAAATTTAGATTATCTTAAAGGTGAACAAAATATATACTACATCTTTGTGTTGTTACTAATGACTAAGGTTTGACTGAGACCAGATCAGTCAGGTCTTTCATAAAGTTATGACAGCAGTTTGAGGTGACATGAAAGTTTGAGATTTTTTCATTAGAAGACCAAAAAACCTGCATATTTTGCATGATCTTCTTTTCAGTCTATGGTTAGGTTTTTTTCAGGTTTCTTGCCTGTTTTTCTGAAAAGAGAATATTTACCAAGTTCTTAAAGTTTTTCTTCAGAACCAATGAATGTCAAAAGTTTTTGGAGTTTCCTGCTGTCTATAGTACGACCTTACTAATATTAGGGAAATAGTGGGAGATGTATGTATTCTGTTTTCATGTGTTGTTGTTTTCTTAAATTCTTTTCAAATGTGTGTTCAGACACTTTATTCAGATAAATAAATTGATTCTAAATTTCATAAAATTTGGATCATATGGAGCCATTAGACCGTTTAAACTCTCTTTTTGCAAGGCTCATATCCTTTCTCAGCTTCTGATAAAAAGGAAGATATCCTGAAGAACATGACAGAAAATTGTGTTGGCCAAGAGGTATATACACTCGTAATCTCACTAGATACTACTTCAAATATTTGTACCTACACTGGTAATTGATTTTTTTAATTTGTTCTTTGAAGTTCTGGATAAATCTTTGTTTATTATTAATTACATATGAGGTTAACCTTTTCTGTAAACCACTTTGTAAACACTGAATCAAATGTACTATACCAGTTTGCTACTCAGATCCATAGTCCCATCCATCAAAGAGAACAGAATGACAATATCTACTTTCTTTGAAACTGAGCTTATGGGTAATACTTCTACCTGTAATCTCTGATCCATAATGATTTTTACCTATGAAGAAGGATTAGACTGACCATTTTATTGTTCCTAGCCATTCTTTAAGTTCTCTTTAAATGTTCAAAGGCTGGTAACTCTCTTTATCTCTGGAATGGCCCCAGTTTTCTGAAGGTTGTTAGATATTAATGCTTCGGGAAATAAATCTTTTGTCCATTTCTTTATGGTATTTGTCTATGGTTGTTGCATTTTTTTTTTTTTCAAAAATTCTAACTTCATCAAGATAGTGACTCATATCCACTCTTACAGCAGATGGCAACGTTTTTATTGCAGTGAATATATGCCATTTATGCAAATTTGTCCACCCACTGAATCTGTGGATCCAGTTTTTCCAGCCTTGAATCTTTAGGAACAGTTCTGGCTTTATAGCTACATAACAGATAATATATGTACATGAAGGATTCTTTTTAAAAAACGATTTATACTAAATGTCTTTTCTTCCCGTTGTCCCAAGACTGTTCTTTCTGCATTACTCCAGAAATACTGAAAAATAGCCATTGTAGAGGAACTCACATAACAAAGTGTTCTTCTAAATGTCATGTGCATTATGTCCATTTCTTCCACACATTGTTTCAGCCGTTCTGCCCCAAGACTGTATTGTTGCCTGAGGTTGTTGTGACAGAAGTGCAGGACTTGGCACTTGGTCTAGTTGAACTTCATCCCACTGACCTCAGCCAATTTATCCAGCTTATCCAGATTCCTCTGTAGGGCCATCCTACTTACTTCCTCCCAGTTTGTTGTCGTTTGCAAACTTACTGAGAGTGCACTAGGTCCCCTTGACCAGGTCACTAAAAAAAAAATTAAACAGGTCAGGCCCCAGTACCATCTCTTGGGGAATACCACTTGTGATTGGGATGGTTACAGGGAGTAAGAGTATTTTTACTTCATTTTCTCCTGTGCACCTTGGAATAAGCGACTAGGATGTATTAGAAGTAGTTCTGGTAAAATCTGCCTGTGATTTTGGTGCTTGAATGGAATATTATTTGTCATCAAACTGTTGTTTTGAAAATCTAGCTCTACAAAGGCTGATCCCTTTTTCAAATCTAGGTTTAAATATGAAACATTACTCTGAAGCATCCCAGGAGCTTGTTAAGTACAAAACAACCAGAAGGGAGATAAACCATGCTTTTGACTGAGTTTTTAACACCCATGGTCAAGAGTACTTAGCAGGTAGCTCAGCTTCAAAGAAAAGCTCCAGGTTTCATCTCCAGTGTAGCTGTTGTGTTCCAAAGATAATTTGGCAGCCTTCAAGTTTTTCATTCAGCTAACATGCTAAATTGGGTATGTTAAACTGAAACTGAAACCTTCTTTGTACTTGGCTTTTTTGAAGTGCTGCTGGGCAAGGTAGTAGGGTGTAAATGCTGTCAGAGGACAGCAAAAAAAGTACTCTAGGCTGTGTAGGCTTTATTTTGACAAATGTACACACACAGTCATAAACCAAAAACCTTAACAACAGCAAACCACTGATAACAGTCATTAACATGCTTATTCAAGTTGTACTGAAACTTACTTAGGGAACCCGAGTAATAAGTGCCTCAGTATGATTTATCACTTTGTTATAAACTTCTTTGGGATCGTTTTATGCTCTTGTAAAAATAAATGTCTGCAAATGACACTCTGGAATGACGGAAGAACTGAGTATTTGCATGATAACTGACTCTACACATCTTGTTGCTTATAAATTGATGTAGTTAAATTAATCTCAGTTTATAATGGGGGACAAGAATCTAAGTAGGAGAGATAAAACTCCTAATTGCAAAAATCAGACTCGATAACATCCTAATGAATATGAAGCCATATACCCATTTGATGAGCTTGCCTATTTCTGGTCATTCACCGATACCAAAGATTTTATTTTATTTTTTTTGCTGTATGATTTCAAAACTTTATTAAAACCACTTTGAAACATTTCCTCTGCATGAATGCTAACATTTAATCTTTCCAGAAAGCCCAAAGAAATATATGCTAAAAGCTCATCCATTTTTTTTATAGTATTTTTATCCAAACAGGAAAAGATGGCACTTGTAGTTACATATACACATTCACACATAATGAAGGTATTATTATTATTTTTTTTTCATACTGCCTTCTTAGATGTTACTTGACATTTAGGGAAAGAGCTGGTCAGTCTTTTACCTGAGTCTTACAGCTCATTTTTAGTGATGTAATACTACTTTACGTGGTTTGCATAAAAGAAAATGATTGCAATTTGCTCCTCTTTCTGAGTTCTGCCAAGCATAATCTTCTTCACCATCTGCAGATAATCTTTCATATAAACTCATGATATTATTTATGTCACCATAAACAGCAGTTGTGATTGTACTTACAAACCCCCAGTATAATTGAGTGTGACTGTGTTTGTTTTCATAATTAGTGTCAGTGTTTATGTTACAAGTATTATGTCAATTTTAAGTTTATCATATGCAACTGGTCACTAAAACTACAATGATAGGTAGTTTTATTATGTCTCTAATACTGCTTATATGTTGAGCCTTGAAGTAATTGATACCCCAAGTAAAAAAGGTTTGTTCCTGTATGTATGGTGGATTAGTTCATCTAGAGTCCGTCTCAACTCTTTCTATTTCAAACTGAACAACAAGGGAAAAATCAATAAAACCTTACAGATTTTGCACACTTGAGGAAACACAGTGGCAAAGAGGAGACAGAGAAGAGAGATCTCTCCTGTGTATCCAAATTTAAGGAATCAAATGCATCCTAAATAAAGTTCAGTGCTGAAACTTTCCAAAGAATTACAAGGAGGTTTTTTATATTTCTTGCTCATCAAGGTTTATTAAGGGAGCAACTTTAGTGTTGTGTAAACGTTAGAAAGATAGAGCTGCCTCTGCTCTCTTCCAGCTCCCAAAGCTGCAAGATTTAGGGATATCTCCCAGAGTAATTGCAGCTTCTTACAATTCTTTATTCAAGGTATTGCATTATTCAGAGAAAGAGTCTGGATTTTCCACTGCAGTGGAGATCCAATGAACATTTTTCCTTTTTAAGATGTCTTTACAATCAGAACCACTTGGTCTTCTGTCTGTGTATTTGTTTCTCCTTGCAGACATTCTAGTATGTTTGAGAGATGTTCTATGGGATTAAAAATGTTCCTTTTATTTGTTACTGGCATAGTGCACACTCTCCTCGTGAACTACACAGAGCTGAGTTTTAAATTTGAGGATTTTAACAGAGGGAAGCAGGAGGGTGGGTCTGATACGTGAGCAGATGCTGTCAGAGAAGGATATGGCTCTGAAGCCACACCAGCACTGCCAGCATTAGTGTGCTGCACTGACTTCTTTAGATGCAGGTTCAAGGCTGAGTCGGGAAGCGATATGCTTCTGGTCATCTTGCGTGTAGAAAGGTGACTGGACATGTAAAATAACCGCAACTGTCAAATTAATTATTGATTGCAGCACGATCTTTAACTAAATGCAAAATTAAACATTTATTCTGATCAATAAATGATGTGACAGTTGTGGTTATTCTCTATGTTGAGTTGGATTTCCATATATCTGTGTCCCGGTTAGGCTCCTTGAGCGCAGAGACACAGAAGACATAAGATACATAGAACAGGAGGATGGCCTGCCTGCCTTGCTGTCCTCCTCCTTTCCCTCTTTCTTTTCCCAGTGTGTCACACTGAGCCTTCTGAGTTCATACCCATTTGGAAGCATGAGGAACACAGCTCCTAGAGGGGCTTCAGAGGAGTCTTGACATGGCTTTCTCCAGCCTTTGGGGACATTGCCACTGAGAGAGTACTGTAGATGATACTTTCCATCCTCACCTTCTGCACTGAATTCTCTCCCTCAGAAAAAAAAAGAGAACCTTTCAGTATTGTATTTATTGTGGCCCTTCTTGAGTGTTTTACTCACTGTATCTTTCCATTTCATCATGGCAGCATTAAGAAGCATTACTTTTAGCTTCAGATAATTGAAGAAGAGGAGAGGTAAGGAAATTGCACTTGTTTTCCTCAAGAAACCAAATAAAATGTGGGAATCTGCTTTACTTCCTCAGTGCCACAATCAAGCACAGCACCCATGAATTTGCAGTTGAAAATTGTGTTCACACTGCCTGTGTGAGGTATGGAATCCAAAGGAAGAAAGTTGGCTTTGGATCAGGCTTTAATACCCCATTTTTGAAATCTGTGTGTTTTGTACAGTGTATGGCATACCTGCCGTACTGCAATGGGAAAAGATAAAACTTTCTGATAAACAGTCAACTGGTTTTGAATTCTGTTATGAAGATAATTTATAGGGTTGTAAGTGTTTTGCAGCTGCCTCCAGGAATGAAAAGCATATGATTTATGCATCTGGAAAGGGGGGGGGGGGAGAGAGGAGAAGGAAAAAAAAAAAGGAACTGTCTGATCCTTCCCACCATGACAGCATATCGTTCTGAGAAGTAACTGTTTGAGGTTAATTTAGATCACATCAATCTGTATTACTTGACCTTTTCAGAATAAACAGAACCAAAAAGTGACTACACAAAAAAGTCAATCTTAAAGCCAATTACACTAATAGCATCTGATGTGTAAATGGGTATTTATTATTAAAAAAAATAATAATAAAATCACTGCAATAAAGCTAAGGGGCATTTAAAGACAGGAGATGTCTGATTGTAGCATATCCAGTAATGAAATCACAGTCAGCCTAGTCGCTGATTAAGGTTAATTTGAATCACATCAATGTGGATTAACTTGGCCTTTGCAGAATGAACAACACCTTTGTGCCAACATGATCAATTAGTCCCCTTAACTTCATACGTCTGCTTGGAAAGGTTAGATTTATTAGTTATCAGGATAACCACTTGGAGATTAAAATCTCAGTTTTATTTGCTTTTTTTTTTCAGCACAGCCTAAGGAAAAAGAAAAGAAAATATGAAACTTTAAAAATCACACTTCAACTTAATGTTTTATCTAATAGTCTTGAAAAGTCATGTTTATTCTAACATTAGATAAAAGGCCAGAGACTGGACATAAAATTGAATTGTGTTACTGTATCTAGAAAGTATTGTATGTGCTTACACTTCTACACTAGTTTTCAAAAAGTCTGCTCCCAAATTCATTGCTGCTGCAAATTCTTTTTACAAAAAGAATTTCTCCAGAAATGAGCGTGCCAGGTCAAATCTGTTTTTTGTATTTAGTTTTCTCCTTGTCATCCACCCAGTATTTGAGGATGGGAAATGAGGGGAGGCTGTGTGCAGAAATGAATGCTGGTGAAGATTCCAGTATGGCCACAGTGGAATCCCAAGTGCAGGTTGTGATCAGCCAGGACCATTACTGTGGTGATGTTTAACCCAAAAGCTGTAAGGCCTGATTGTTTCACATCTCCCTCTGCCTGTTCCCCATCCACAGAACAAACCCATGGACTGGAGGAAAGTTGTATTGTATGTCTTGCAAAAAAAAAAAAGAATTTTGAATGTTGTATGGGTGACTTTTTTGGCTCAGACTGTGATACTAAGCAATCCCTTCTCCACCTTCTATATAATGATACCACCTTTTGACCTGCTAATAACAAACACTCAAAAAATCCTCAGATTCCAGTTGCCCAGGCTCACTGACAAGCACTCCTTACCCCATAAACTGTAATTCAAGGCTACACACATTTGAAGAGTCAATGGTAACAGTGCTGATGAATTTGACAAATATGCTCAGGACTTCATAGCATATACTGGATTGAAGCTCCTGCAAGAATATTGTATTTTCAGGGTGTAAAAGATAGAGACAAACAGTTTGATTTAGCAAATCATAGAATCACAGAATGGCTCAGGTTAGAAGGGAGCTTACAGATCAATTACTTCAACCTCCCTGCCATAGACAGGATTGCCAGCTCCCCAGGGTCCCATCCAACTTGGACTTAACATCTCCAAGGATGGGGCATCCACAACTCCTCTGGGCAGCCTGTTCCAGTGCTTCATCATTCTCTGAATAAAGATGTTTTTTTTTAACATCTAACCTAAATTTCTCCTCTTTTAGTTCAAAGCTGTTCTTCCTTGTCCTCTATCACTATTAGGCTGTGTAAAAAGTCACTTTCATTCCTGCTTATAAGCTCCCTTCAAGTACTGGAAGGCCACTATGTGGTCTCCCTGTAGCCTTCTCTAAGCTAAACAAACCCTGCTCCCTCAACCTTTCTTCATAGGAGAGGTACCATTTCCTTTCTTTCTTGGTACAGTGTAGTGTTGCAGGGCAGTTGGTCTAATGCAGACAAAGGCACCAGCTATTTGATTGTGCTGGAGTATGCTTTATTTATTTATTCATTTTTCCTTTTTGCCTGTTGGTTTTAATAGCAAGATTAAAAGTAAGATATAGTATTAGTAAGTATGATAATAGTAATATGGTAGTATAGTAATACAGTAATATAGTAGTGTAGTAATGGTAAGATAATAGTAAGATATTATCTGAAGCCAAACTGTTTTCAGTAAAGCTGAGAGAAAATAGTGTTACTGCATCTTCATCATTTTCCCAATGCATTCCAGAAAAGCCAATTTATCTAGTAGCCACAGTGATTGCTCATTAGCTAAGTAACATTAAACATTTCCCTCACATGGATGTCTTCATTTACACTTCATATTGCTTACTTTTGTGAATCTGTGTCAGTGTTCCATTGTACATTTGTGTTGGTGGCTACAAACAAGCAGGCTAACAAATCTTGAAAGGATGAGCCTATCATTGGTGCCATACCATCTAAATGCAGCTGTACTTGTTTTCAAGCCAAAGTAATATCTGAACAACAGTAATCTGTAACAGCGATGATCTTCTGCTCCCACATAGGCAAAAAGACAGTAGTGTGCAGCCCTATGGTGGTCAGGGAAATGCCAGTGTGTTGCCATTCAGGTCAGTGGTCATAGAAAGTGTGCATCTTCATTTTCTTTAGTAAAACCAAGCCAATTAGAATTTAAGAAGTTGTACAGCAGGAATAGAGAAAGTAAATATTTTCTGGCATGTCTAAAATACAATGTGATGGAAATCTTTGGAAAACTTCTTCCTTTAGGTATTGATGATCAAACCAGATAAATGGAAGCAGTAGGGTCTCAGAGGTGAGGTACTTAACAGGGAACACTTCTCATCATAACCATGCCAATCGCTGTCTCAGGCATTCTTCTGCTCATTTGCAATCACACTTGTAATCCACTTGTAATTAAAACATTACTTACATGGAAATGGAAAGGAAATGGTTGATTTTACTTCTTCTGGTGCCTTGTGAGTGGTATTTCATCTATTTTTAAGGTATATTTATTATTACTGTCATATCTAGAAGACCAGGATAAAGCATGAATCCTGATCTGCTGGCCTGATGTGCCATTCAGTCCAAGGAGATTGGTTATCTGCCCTACAGATATTTACTTTTCACTCTGTCCCTTCCCAGCCATCTGCTCTGCTTCTCTCAGTTGTAAGCCAGGCAAACAGCAAGTGCCACTTGTGCCGTCCACTCTCCTCCTACCAGCTGAGAGTGCCTGGCTGCCCACTGCCCAATACAGGGGTGTATTAGAACTGTTGAATCACAGCCTGAACCTCAGACAGATCACCTGAAGTGAGGACTGAGTCAGCCCTGAGAGCACAGGTGAAGGCAATTCGGCTGTGTGATCAGAAGGGGTGGAGCCTGGCTCCACTTCTCGTAGACCCCATTTAAGGGCTGACTGCCCCTGAGGAAGGACCTGTCTCTGGAGATTGCTCCTTGTGGGGTTTCTTGCGAGCCTACAACACTGGTGAGCACTTTCCATTTATCTCTGATTATCTTTTCCAAGATGATAATCTTACCAGCCTAACTTCTCTGTATGCTTATTGATCATCTAATACTTTACAACATCTGTATACTTATTGATCTTGCACAGGGGGTTACCAGTAGCTGAGCACCAGCAATCGTGTTTTCCACACGCAGGCAGTTACTGCAGCCTTCTCAGAAAGCTGATATACTCTGGCCTGGTTAGAACTGTCAATTCACACTGTATCAGAAGCAGTCTGGACTGGAGATGTGACTTGTTAACTTAATGGCATTTAGAAGAAGTTCATCAAACAGCAATATATACCTTGAGAATGAATGTGTTCCATGTGTGAACACACATGGAACTGCCTTAAAACATCAGTGGCTAAACACTCAGTCTGCACATTATGGCTGAGAATAAAGTAATTTATTTATTATTTTATTTTTTTATAAATGGTGTTAAGAATATACAACAGGTTTTAACAGAATCAAAATGTTTGTCTTTTTAGTATGTGTGTTAACTATTTTTGTAGATACATATGTCACATATAGCCTAACAGTTGCACATATGCATACGTCCAGATTCTATAAGTATTCATACTTAAAGAATGCATTCATTATGTCAATATTATTTAGCAAAAGAAAATGATATATTTTGTAGTGGCTTCACAACAGGTTTTATCCCTTCCTCCTCTCTTATCATACTATTGTTTTTCTACTGTGAGCAATCTAAGCTGACTTTCAGCAGGGGCCTCACATGACTAAAGAAGATCCTGAAATGTTAACAAAGGGAGATAAATAGGGAACAACTCTGAATCCTCTGAATCTTTCTTTGTATGTTGCACTGGTTAAGCTGTATTTTTAAATGAGGCAAGCAGTGGCTGATAAATAAGATACCCTGAAGGCTTTCTATCTCTTTTGCATATCAACTTTCTTCTTAGGAAAACAAACAAACAAAAACAACTTCCCAAACAACAACAACAAAAAACCCTGGAAGTTATTTTTAATAAGAATAGGCTCAGGTCTTATAAAGCTTCATATTTAAAATTTGATTTTTTTTTAATATATTACTTGTTTTTCCTTTATGAATGGAAGTTTTTACAGCTTCTCGGAAAGTGGAGCAAGTACTCAAAAGGGAAAAGAGTGAAAATGTAATGGATAAACACTTGCAGTTGTCACCAGATGATGATAAAAGTTAGAGCACATTGCTCCAATCTGGTACCAAAGCTTGGGCAGAGAACAGTGCAGTGATGGGTTTCCATGGCAACATGCATGTCCTGCCCCACGTGTGGATCTGAGCACTATAATTATTAGCTCCTACACTGAGAGAGCAACTACAAAACGCAGGAATTTATCACAAGGATGGGGAGAGTGCCCAAGAGGCATAAAATTACATGGAAGAAGAATCATGGCAGTTGGATAATGCTGCATAGTCATCCCCACCTTCGTGCCCAGCACTCTTCTCAAATGCAGGGTTCAGAACAGCAGTGTCATGGGTATCTTACTGCCATCACTGCTCCTTTGGAGCAGCTCTTAGGCAGCTGGAGCTATTATTCACCAGGGTTGCCTTGAGGTTCTCCCTTCCAAGCTGATGTGGTGTTCCTTGACTTCCATGGAGTGGATAAATGTATTGGGGCTGCAAACACTGTTTTGTTTAGAGTTTCATACACACAGCATGGCCTTACACTGCTAGGGCTGACAGGTTCCAGAGCTGTAATGAAGCCATGTCACCTCCTCCCCTGTACCATAATCTGCAGCAACTTCAAGTTATGGCTATGCTGCACTATATCCTCTGCCATTCTCTCTCATTAAAGTAAGATTTCCATCCCTGTTCCACAGTTGAAGCAATGAATAAAAATACCGTAGTATATTTCATATGTATATGTGTCTATATATTGCTGAGGTGGTTTATGATTTTTATTAAATATACAGCTTTTCACCTTTAATAAAGTGAACTCCAAAGACAACCATCCTAAGATCTCTTGTCAGTATGGCATTAAAATGCTTAGTCAGCTATTTTCCTTTGATTTTTCTGTATGACCAATAGATTAATATCTAACAGCCACCATTATCACACAATTTGGACAACATTGCTCATGATACTTTGCAGCAGTGTCTTTCCGTCATTCTGAACTCCCTGTGACCCACATATGTCTCCTTCCTCTTCACTGGTTGAATCAACAATTATACTATGTTGATGAACACCAAGAATAGGGAAACACACATATGCATTTGCTTTTAAGTCTCGGAGTTGTCTGAATACAGAAGAAGCCTGTGGCAATTTACGCCCTGCTGAAATACAGTTATCTTAACTGATATATGGGGATTACCATAATATTTCCTATTAAGCCTATGTGATTTTCCTTTCATTTCCATAGATAAAAAATGGTAATACATTATCACCAGTGACATTGCAGGCACTGACTTTAGCTATAAAAGTAAAAATCTAGCTGTATACATAAATAATGATAAGATCATTGCTGTTAGGTGCTGCTGATGGAGGTGTTCAGTCTTAGCAGCCCAAGGTTATGCTGAGCATATTAAACCTTCTAGAAATTTACTCTAAGGATGCTCCTAGTTGAAAATACTCTAATTAGCACTACCAATTCAAAAGTTCACTAGATATCATCATTAATAATTCTAACTCAACTAAGACCATGAATCAAAATACAGAGACAGCAAATACTACATGGTGTCCCTGTAGCTTTTTAATTCATGCAGAGTGACAAATACATGACATTAAGATGGTGCTCGATCACTGTTCATTTTCCTCTGTTCCTCACCACGTAACAGAATGTGTTATGCATTAAATTCATTACCACTCACCTGGGTTGCTCATAGGAAACTGCTTTTTACAGTACAAAAATACAACATCAGAGACATTATTTGACTTAAATAAAGTGTTTTCTAGTACACACGAAGCTGTGATTATTTTTCTTCCCAAATTGTCACTTAGTTGTTTGTTCCTGGAACTACACTGCAACTTTATTTCTGCTCTCCACTTCCATCCCCTTTCCTTGCCTTAGTAAAACAATGTCATCCCACCTCTGCAGCTGAATTACTTTGTTCATTGAAGAATGAAGATTATAGCCCTCTGATATGATTTTTTATTGTTTTCAGTCAGATTATGTAAATCCCTCCTTGCATAAACCCAATCTATTTCCCTGGAATATAAAACTGTCAAAATTTAGAAAGAAGAAAATATATAAGTGAATAAATAAATGAATAAATAAATAAATATCTCTTACAGACTCTGAAGGAAGGTAGCCTTTTTAAATTCCTTGAAGATTAATTTTTATAAGGAACAAACCGTTCTTCCAAGGAATGTTTCCTGTGTTCCTTACCTATATTTTGAAGTCAATCTGAACGTGTCAGGACACCTGCCATGCTGTGGTGGGGCATTTTGCTCATACAAGCCTTTCTCGTATATCATATTGGACCAGATATTTTTCCTAGTGAAAAAGAAACCTTCCTTTTCAGCCAAAGTAATAGATTTTATGCTAAAATGCCACTTGAAGAAATTACTCTGAAGAAAGCAGTTGGCAAGCAAGAAAATCAGGTGTTTGTATGCTACTTGGACTTAAGCAGCAACTTCTGGAGCCAGGATTTGAGAGGGATTATTGGAGTTTGGTGAAGAATCTGAAATGCAGCCAATGAAAATTGAACAGAATTTTTGTAGTGTCAGACATCTTCCTTGTTTCTCTGTATGCTGGGTAGCTTTCATTGTATTAGCTTTTACATATTATCTACTGCATTGTGTCAAAATGATGTTACATGTTGAATGAAGATAGTGCCAAGGACAAAAACAAAGGAAAGAAAATCCTGTTTTCTAAATGCAGCTTCCACATCTGCAGAGCAAATTGGAGCATGAGGACTCGGTTTGATATGAAGTAACACATTTAAAGCGTAGAACTAGGCATTAAATAACTAGAGAGCTGGATTACCCTAGTGCTAGAATGGAAGAGCATTACCTGAGGTTCAGGAATTCCTCGGTCAGACTGCTTTGCCAAAGTAATATGACGTTATTATCATTCCACTGCTTATCACTGGAACTGCTGATGGGAAGTGTTTAAAGGTGACAGTATAAAGGAACCTAGTATTTGATACAGATACTGCCCAGTATTGCGTGGAGAATACCTGAGAATATCCTAGTAGATACTGAAACTGATATATTTAATTTCAAATTACTGGATTAAAAAAAAAAAATGTCAAAGATATATTTGGGATGAAATAGACTGCTTGTATCTATGGTATAGCCTATATAATTGCATTTGTTTATCTAAGAGATGATGCTTATATTATTCCTTCATCAACAATCTAGCTACCATGAATTTTCTGATGCTTCCAAAGAAGAGCAAGTGATGAGTATTCAACTTAAATTACACAAACAAGTCTTTTTTTACCCCAATTTTGTTTTCTACCATTCACTTGCTCACATGTTCACTTGCCTTTTGTGCTTATTTGTAAAAGAATGGTGATGTAATCATGTACCATTTAACAAGAACATCATACAGCTGCATGACCCTATTTTAAATATGCTACTTCAAATTATTTCAATTTCATTACTGTTTTCTTCCTCTTATGAATACAGCTAAGCAAAGAACTATGGAAAAACCTTCAAATTGTGTGAAAACAAACTTGTGTCAATACAAGACAAAAGAGAAAAGAGCGTGTGCGCCTGAGCCTTTCTGAATGACCAGTGTGGAGATGTCCACTTTGGCTCCAGAACTGGATATCCCAGGGCACACCATGCAGCCATCTGCTGGCATCTCTACATCTGTTTGGTGAGCAGTGTAGCCCTGCTCAGTCAGAGCAGCAAGCTGTGCTATGGCAGGCTCTGTTGCCTCTGTGGAAATGCCTGTTGTGCCCTGTGGGTGCATCTGCTTGAGTCCTGGCCTAGGCAGCAGTGTTCCAGTTTGGAGCAAAAATGCTTTTCACAGAACAGATGCTGTGCTGGTTCTGCTCAGTAGTGTGGTCACTCTGTGTCTAGAGAGCTCTTTTGTTGCTTCCCACATCTCTTCCCTGATTTCTTCCCCCACAGAGATGTAGTGTAGGAGCAATTCCTTTCTAGCAAAATGTTTATGGAAACATGAGTTTGCTTTTTCTTCATTTTATTTATCCTCCTTGACCCATCCAATAAACAAACCAGAGATAGAATGTGAAATAAAATCAGCCTTTTTCCATGATAGTTTTATAGAAACTATTTTTTTTTTTAATGAATATAAGCAACGCTTATTTGATACAAACTTTTCAGTGCTTTTATTGCATATGAATGGATATACACTTTGTCTAATCAAACCATACTTAGTGCACTAAGTGTTTTAAATGAGATCATTTTAGAGAGCTGAATGCAACCTTGAAGAAAAATACTGGGATGGGAAATAAATTGTCTATTCTCATGTAACAATATATTAAAAATGTGTAACAATAATATGCATATATTTAATGTGAAGGAGTATTTAATCATATTGACCCAAGCCTTGCATTCAAGTAAATAAATCTTGTTTAATGAAAGAAATCCTACAGCGTGGTAATAATAAGTTGTACAAATCAGAAAATAAACAAAGGTGATGATTGATGAACAGCCAAACTAGACAGGGTGGGTTTCCTACTGACTGATGAATCATTTTGTTGAGGGGTGTTGCAAGGGTACAACATAGAACTGATGCAGAACAATCTCCTGAACGGTTCTTTTCAGCAGGTAACCCAACGATGGGCTTAGCTTGGCCTCAGCAGGGAACATGAGGTGACATGTCAATAAAGTGATGCCTGTAACACAGTGGAACTTTCTAGAAAATATCACCATGATTTTGAAAGCTGTAGTTACTTTAGGTGCTTACAAAATGGCTGCTAATACAAAGCATGAAGGCCTAAAATAAGCAGTGGAACTCACGTCCTCATTTAGAGTTTATGGAAAATTGGCCACACCAAACAAGCTCTGTGGCTTTTTGCTTGTATTGAAACTGTAAATTTATTGAAAATAACTGCATTGACTTCTGTAATTTGGTGTGTGACTTTATTTAGAAGCAAAGAAACCCACCATGCTTACTCAGTTATCGTAAAACACTTTCAGTTGCAATTTAGATACCTACACCTGCTCACAGGGGAACACCACTGGTTCTGTGAGTGATGATGTGAAACACGTGAGAGTTGGAGAGGATTTTTCTGTCAGAGAAAACAGAAGTGGAAAGGCAACTGCTAAAGGGATTTTATACCTTTGTTTGTTTGTTTATCTATTTTTTATCTCCCTTTTTTGCAAGCTTTACTTAAATTGCCGGAAAGTGAGAAAATGAGCACAGCTGGTCCCTAATGAGAGTCCAGGGATGTTTCATTCTGGTGGGGTCACTTCCTGAGATGATGACTTACACTTGCTCTCTGTTGCAAGGTTGCTGATGTGAGGGGCACCTGGTGTGGATATGAAGGCAGTGTCTGGTGCTGTGTGTGAAGACATGACTGAGCAGAAAATTGAAGGTATGCTTGATAGATGTATTTTTTAACTCAGCTTTGAAATAATGTTCAAGTTATGCCAGGTAATTTGTTTTGTGGTTCCTAAATGCAGGTAAAAGTGCTCTTTGGTGCAGCTGAGATAGTGTCTGTTCTGGAGTTCTGTGGGTTTGACTGAGTGTAGCTTCTCATGTAAGAAGTGAAAGCGAGGAACTGTCTTGTATGTCTGCAAGTATCTTCACAATGTTTTAGTTGTGGCCTCTTCCTGACCTCATGTTGTTCTGTATTTGCTGTAATGAATGATAATCTAATTGAATTTGATATGATTTTTAGATGGGCTCACTTGAAAATCTATTCAACTACTGCTATGTGTTGTGTTTGTGGTGTAGAAATAAAGAAAGTAGGCTATATTTATGAGAGGGAGTTGCTTGATCTGAAGTAAATATGTTTTGAGGAGATCCTGATGGATGTACTTGGAAAATAATAGAACTTCTGAGTACCTGATGAGGTGCTTTGACAAAGGTAGTGTTTATAGTTGATTACTGAAAACCTTAGAAATAAAGTATTAAAGATGTGGAACTTCCAGTGAAATTACAGAAAGTTATGCTGATAAAAGACAAGGATGTTGGAAAATAAGGAAGAACTCCAGAGAAATTGCTAGGATTCTTTGTGATCTAGAATAGAAATGTCACAGTAACAACTATATGAATTATTTTTATTCAAATGAAAATTAACATGTAATTTGATGACTTTCTGATATTTATTTATTTTTTTTGCCTGGTATTACAAATGCTTCTTAGTTGTTGGCTTGTTTGTTTCTATCTCCAAAAAAACTGCTTGAACTTTCTTTGTTGTTTCTTTCTTAAATCTCTTATACAATTCATGTTCCTATAGCCTTTTACACACTTTATTCTTGTGCTAGATGAGGTTAGATTTGAAAGTAATCAAGGAATAGCACTTTGCAGAGCAAGAAATCATGTGGAGACTTGCTCAATATCTAATCAACTTTGGTTGTTATTAAGTTTGTATTGAAGAAAGAGACTCCAACTCAGCTATGTAGACATCTGAATTTTAGTTGATTTCTCAAAATTCTAGCTAATTTAATGTTGAGTTCTGGATAGAACATAGTCTAGGCTGTAAAACCCTAATTACAGATTACAGCCACCTTAAGCCTGAAAGGTGATACTTCTTAACTGAAAAGATGCAACAAAGTTTCAGTGAACAATCCCTATCCATGGTTTAAGCATTACAGTTGCAAGAATGAAATTGTAGCTTTAGAAAAAGGCTAATATGAAGTGAATTTACTGACTTTTCATGGAACTGATTTCCTAAGTGTAATGCAGGTTGGAAATGCATGGAGTTCTGTATCCTATCTAGCATGTTTTCAGTACCATAGTCAGGAAGTTTTGAAATGCATCTATACTATTGCAATTCTAAAAAGTACAACTAGCAACTTCACTTATTTGGTTGGTTTGGTTTATTCCTCCCCCACCCCCTTCCCCTTAGATTATGTTTGATAGCATATGGCATGATTTCTACACTGGTATCTGTCAAGGGAGGTCTGAAGAGCCTTAATGTCAAGCAGCTGTATCTGTGTGAAAGCAAGCAATAGTTCAAGTGCTTATGGCTGATGCTCTGTTTGCTCTCACTCGGCCTGCTGTTATATATTTTGACTATGTTTGTAACTAGCTTTGTAACATCTGATCTGTAGAGTTGAATCATAGTTTTTGAAAGAAAATGATGAGAAATCAGGAACTGACCTGCAGCCCAGACTGAAGTTCAGGTGAGAATGATCTGGGATAATGACAGACAACATTTGTTGTGTCCTCATCCCAGTATAGAAGGTATGAAATCTTGGATGCGTTGTAGAAAAGCATCCTAGAAAAGACTCAAAGTGCCAGAATCAAAAGGCTGGAAAACTTGTGCTAAGAGGTCTTTGCAATGCTGAGTAATCTGGTTTAAAGAGACTGAGTATTATCCACAAAACTATGTGTAGATATATATATATATATATATTTTTTTTTTGCACGTATCATACATACATGTATTGACTGGCCTTATTTTTATGGGATGGAAGTAACAGGCTGACTTGAGAGGTCTTGTTATTGTGCTATTTCTCTATATTCAACCCAGTAGCTAATAAAGACTCGAGAGTTTTTTAGTGTTACGCATCATCTTAACTTCTTGAATAATTACTTTTGTGGCTTAAAACCTATGAATTTATTCTTCATGGAAGATAGACCAAAGTCTGCAACCAAAGTAATGTTACATGTTATTGTAATTCTTTGCATTATATCTGTCATAAACTTGAGGAGACTTCCAACATCCACCTCAAGACTTCAGCTATATTACTGTAAAAGTTTTGCCAGAAATGTGAAAGATCTCTTTGAAGTTTTCATTCTTCCTTTTTTGTTCATTGGCTGGAATTGGAGGTGACTAGGGATGAAAGAGGGGGAGTCTTAAGGCCACAATGTAATGACAATTGCATTGTCCAGTAGGTGTGTAGCCAACCCTATTGTATATGTTACTACAGGAAACTCTTCTAAAGGGAGCACCACAACTTGTGAAAATAGTGGAATGGAGTAACTGCAATATTTTATTTTCTCCACAGTGAAGATATAAAAGCAGGAGACAAAGCCAAGTGTCAGGTTCGTGTGGTTTACAATTGGTTAGAAAACAGAAATCACTTCATTAACACGATCTGGTTCACGATAAGGATTTTTTTTTTTGGTCCTTCTTAAACTAAAAGAGGGGAATACTACAGGTTAAAGCTGCTTTCAGTACAGTTTTTTTTACTATAAAAGTTGGTGTTGATGATATAAACTCTCTGCACGTTTCTGTAAGGATCCTTGCCAGGGGGATATCTTAATTGCTGATTAACTAGTTTCTTCCAGAAGCAGAATCTCATCCATTCGCTAAGAAATTCAAATATATGATTTCAAAGTGTCTTATGAGTATTTTTGTGCACTAATAGTAAGTCATCTCAGTGTGCTTCAGAAATCAGGACCTTAAAATGTACATCTTGTACTGCTTTAGTTTAATGGGCTGTCAACTGTCCAGGCAGATCCAGTACAAAGTCAGACAAGTCTTTAATCTTCAAAGAACACAACGAAAAAAGTGAATATATTTAGTTATTAGCTAGGAGGTACAAAACAACTGAGGAGCAAAACAGTACTTTTTTTTTTTACTTGAATTAGGTAATTGAAATTTTAGCTGTCCATGTGTGTAAAACATCCTCATAGTTATTGAGGGGTTTACTGAAGAGTAAGTGCTCATTTGTCTCTATTTAGTAAACAGTCATAAAAGCACACTTGCTCAGTTTTTTACATTCCCTACATTTAAATGAAGTGTGTATATACCTCTTGATGCTTTGTAACATAAAACTGGGGGGGGGGGGGGGGAGAGGGAACGTTGAATCCGAACTGAATAAAGTTTAAGTTTTTGGGAGCAAGATTAGGTTTCCTCTTTCTATAAAGAATTGTAACAGTAGGAGATTCATATGCGCAAATGGGTTGTATGTATTAATTGTCCGTTATTTTAAACAAATATCTTTTATTTTTATGCTTGCAATTAGGAATACTTGACCTTTACTTTCCTCTAAGTTCAGAAGCTGCTTAGTAGTCTCAAAGCCCAGATCTCTGAAGTTATTAAAGGTTATTACATCCATAGGAAAAAGAACTGCATTAGTATAGGAGCTAAAAATCCTTACTGCTTGGCTTTCAGAACAACTATATATCACCAGCAGTGATCTTCAGGAACAGGATTGTCTTAAGTCATTATTGTAAGACAATTAGTCAAGTACATGACATGCTTTGCTCCTCTTAAACACAGGGTAATATCTGGAAGGAAGAGATCAAATTTGTACAGCTCTGACATTCGGGAAGCAAAGTACCTGTTAATATAAAAATTATTTTTGTCACTTCACCCAGACTAGCTCTTTATTTCCTGTAGAGGTTCTCGGGAGATAGACCTAAAGAGTAGCTGCTCTGAGCACTGGTGGAGTTGGCATATGTATGATGAATGAATTCAGTTTCATGGCCAAATTGCTTATCCAGACATAAAGGAAATCTTGTTCATTCTCCTTTCCCCTCTCCTTTCTAGCCTATTTCTGCTACTCAAACTTTAATTTACCCCTTGCATTAAATTATTCACTTGGAGCCATTTTGTATGTTGTGTTATTTTTAAGTTCTTAAGATTTTGCAAAAATAAAGCTTTAAAGGCAGGAGAATGTCATGCAGTGTTCTATTTTAGCTGGAATTCTGTGTGTTGTACTCATAGCACCAATATATAGATCACTAAATTAAAACCACTCTTAAAAGATCAAAAAACTCAAAATTCAAACTGCTGGGGGAAGAGGAAGACTAAGACACAATAATTTAAACTGGTATCTTGAATTTTCATCATGAAACTATGTTTACCATCCAGTATGTCATACCTATAATAATGCTAGACTTCTAAAGTATAGCATGGTCTAAAGTAGTAGCAGTAGTCTTTTTGTTGAGGAACTAATTACATTTTCAGACAGTTACCAATGTTATCTATAACTACTATAAGCTTGAGAAACATCAGTCAGTTGTGTGATGGTCTTACATGGGATGGGTGGTTGGTATAGTTCGGGGTCTATAGGATTGGTAGGGCTTCATCAAGAGTCCTGAAAGGGAAGTGCTATATTTTCACGTTGTTTTATAAATAAGTAAACAATTTCAAGATGTTTCCTTCTCTGGATTTGAAGGTTGGACTATTTGGTGGATAAAGAATTGTTCTGAAGGTCACAGCCAATTTTGGTCCATCACTTTATGTCCAGGTGCGGGATGGTAATGAGCAGCATCCTCCGGGGTCTGTCTTGGAACTGATATTCTTAAAAATCTTTATTAGTGACATAGATGATGAGACTGAGTGCACACTCAGCGAGTTTGCTGATGACACCAACCTGAGCAGTGCAGTTGATGAAGCAGAAGGAAGGGATGCTATTCAGAGGGACCTTGATATACTTGAAAGGTGGACCTTTAGACCTAATGAGGTTCAACAAAGCCATGTGCAAGATCTTGCACATGCGTTGAGGTAATCACAAATATTAATACAAACTGGGAGAAGTCCTTGAGAGTAGCCCTTCTGAGAAGGACTCAGGAGTCCTGGTTGATGAAAAACTTATTGCAAGTCAGCAGCGTGCACTTGCAGTCCAGAAGGCCAGTGGTATCCTGGTCTGCATCAGAAGAGGGTGGCCAGTAGGGCAAGAAGGTGTTTGTTCCTCTCTATTCTGACCTTGTAAGGCCCTGTCTGGAGTACTGCATTCACGTCTGGTGTCCCCAACACAAGAAAGATGTGGAGCTTTTGGAGAGGGCCAGGAAGATGATTTAAGTGCTGTAGCACCTTTCCTATTAAAGACAGGCCAAAGGAACTGGGTTTGTTCAGCCTGAAGAAGAGAAGGCTATGGGGAGACCTCATTGCAGCCTTCCAGTATTTAAAGGGAGTTCATAAACATGAGGGAACTCAATTTTTCTTATGGGTGGATAGTGACCCATAGACAAGGGGAAATGGTTTTAAACAAAAGGAAGGGAGGTTTAGATTAGATGTCAGGGGGTTCTTTTTTACTGAGAGAATGGTGAGGTGCTGGAGAGGTTGTGGATGCCCCATCTCTGGTGTTGTTTAAGGCCAGGTTGTATGGGCCCTGTGCAGCCTGATCTAGTACTTGATCTAGCAGCTGGCAACCCTGTCAATGGCAGGGAGGTTGGAAGCTGATGATCCTTGAGGTCCCTTCCAACCCAATACGTTCTCTGGTGGTCGTAGAACATCATGATTAGCTACCAAAAAATAGAAGTTAGTAGAAGAACTGCTGAAGAGTTTTTAATGCTTGGATGCTTTCTGTTGCTCTTTAAAATGAGTACCCCTGTGTGTTTGAGCAGAGGTGTTTGAACTGCAGTCAAATCACCTTCAACTTCTGGAGAAATATTAGAAGAGTTTAAGCACTAAGAAGGTAAGATGTTGTTGCTGAGATCAAATTATGCCAAGTCAATCTGATTTCCTTCTGTGCTTGAGTAATGAGCCCTGCAGCTCAAAGAGAAGCTGTAAAGTGTAGAATAGTTGTGTGATACTCTCATAAGCAAATTAGGGAAACTAATTCTAGGTGACTGCAAAACTAATTAGGAAAAACACTTAGAGTATTTATCAATCAAACTTGAAGCTGCATAGGTTGTGATCTTCAGTTGTTCCTTCTGCATTTGGTTCTGTTCATTTATTTTTTTTTTTAGCAACTTGTATAATAGAAAAAACATTAAGCCTGCTAAGTTACTAGATAATACTATTTTAAGAAAAATGCCAGATACAAATAGGAATAGGTGAAGTGAAAGTGCCTTTAAATGAATAGCATGTGAATTGACAGCAAGTCTTAAGTTTAGTTCCAGCTGAATTTCTGCTGTACAAATGCGAAGAAGGTAACAGTTAGTGAGGTGGAAATCTTGCACAAAAGAACAATAGGCCACAAGCTGAGCATGAGATATTTCATAAATGTCCTTGACAAATGGATGGGTGCCATCCATCTTTCAAATAATCCTTCTCTGTTTAACACTGGCAAGCCTTTATGCAGAACAGTTTATACAGATTTGGGTAACAAATGTTGGGTTCATTTCTCTATTTAAGCCACTCATTGCTAACTCTCTCCTCCTTTCTTCTCTTTTTCTCATTCCTACTGAAATCTGTAAGTCTGCTGAGTGTATAGGAAGCGAGATGTAGGTGACCGAAGTTGTGCTTCTGAAAAACTGTGAATAGGATAAGTATTATGGGCAAGCTTAGTGATAAAAGTTGGTTGGCTGACTCTTTGCATTTGGGTTTTTTTGTGGTGGTTAATTTTTTTTTTTAATGAAGTAAGTAGCAGAATGCTATCTTAATTGAATGTTATTTGTTCAAAATACTTGATAAGAAAACAGACGGCTTAGATTTGTCTTCATGTGTTTCCCCCCCCCCCCCCCCCCCCCCAATTTTGAGCATTTCCTTTCCCCTTGGCTCTGTTTTCTGTAATCTACATAATGTACATTTCAGTTTTCATTTAGCTGCTGTCCTTGAAAGTCCCTGAGACTGAAGCCATGCTGCACAAGCTAATTGGTGGGCTGATCCTTGATCAGCCTGAAGTACAGCATGATTTTGTGAACGCAGAACAATTTCGTTAGAATATTTGCTATTAAGAATGCCTTTTACATTAAAGATTTTTTTAAAAAAGGGCAAAGAAAGACTATACTGTAATATGGTCTTTCTGTATACTTGGCTACTGCTGAGACAGTTGATATTTATCTTTATTCAGCCTTAAGTGTTTCAGTAACTGTTTAAAGTGTGCTGTGTATATATATTTCTCCATTAAGTTTTCAGCAAGCCTTTGAACAACTATATTCCTCAGCGAACATTGACTGTATTAGATCAGGTGTCTAACAAAGCATAACCTGTCTGGATTTGCTGTTCAGCTCATTCAGCTCCTCTCCTGATCTGTATGGCTGTGATGCTTTATATCTAATATCTATGCCCCATCTAATGTTAGGTTTATAGTTGCACAACCTCCAGGTTTAGACTCCTGTAGAAACTGATGCAGAAATAATTGAAAGATGAAAATTGGGTCTTGCATCTTTGTTGGAAGGCTTTCTAGAAAACTAGAATCCCCAAAAATGGGGTAATAAATGAGAGGAAAAAAATGTGCGAGTATGAAGAAAGGCTTAAAGGACGGTTTTCCTTCTTAGACTTCTGTTTGATGCACCTCTGCTTTCTTTTGCTTATGTTCAGTATCAGTGGTTTTTCCCACTAAGTTAATGTGATGTATCTGGATTAGTGATAGGCAGATCTTAAGTTTTCCAGATGTAAAGTTTAGGACAGAACAGGCTAGATCATCACTGGAAACTAGTACAACTCCAGTAATATCAGAGACAACACTAATTTACATAAGCTGTGCTTCTGACCTTTTGTTCTTGTGAAACTTCAGAACAATTTGCAATTTAACATGGAGTTGTTTTTCAAACCAATTTAATTTTAAATGTTTCTGTGATAAAGATAACTTTGCTTTTAACTGTCATGAAAGTCCAAACTAAAGCAAAGTGTAACATAATCAAAATGCATCAAAAATGCAGCTCGTTTATTAGGTAAATTTTGACTTATTGAGTGTCCTTGAGTTTCTTAGTTCCCTCTGATCTTGCATTAAAAATTCTCCTTGTGCCTTCTCCAACACTCATTATCACTCATTAAGAGTTGAGATTTAAAAATTAGAAGTAAACGTAAGGTTTTTTTTGAAAAGCAGCTGAGTTTTCCTCTTACAAATCATCCTTTCCAGACATCAAACTCAACTCAAGCTTTGAAAGAGGGCAGCTATGAATGGAAATCATGGATACAGGCAAGCGAGTTTCACGTTCAAAAACATGAACAAGAAAGCTGACTTTATTAAATTGTTTTTGTGGGATCCTCTCATCTTGAGTAAAACAGTAGGTCTGATCTTTTGAGCTCTGTTATTCAAGAATAAATACAATAAGTCTAAAAACCCCATGAAAACAAAAACCAAATGGGGCAGTTTTACTTTTTTAGTAAAATACATTTTACTGAAAGTATACGTAAAAAGATATTTAAGTTAACTTACTGAAAATCCCTAGTTTGAAATTGGTAAATGAGCAGGGGGGTTTAAAAAAAAAAAAAAAAGTCAATAACAACTTAGCCCAGAAATGAAGAGAAATTCCAGGATATCGTTTCAGTTGATATTAGATCATCTTTGCACATGCTGCAGATAACCATCTGAAGATTGCAGGTTTCTTCCAGTCCTTCAGTTAGGTGTCAGTCATAGTAATAACTACTTGGTGTTTGCCTAAAGATAATTCCTGAGTTGAATTTCCATTTGGGGATGAAATGTATTTCTGGCACTGTGATAAAAACGTGGAGCTTCAATAACTGACCATGTTACTATTTTTATTCTAGAGCTGTGAGCAGTGCCTTGCCTACCTCTCCCCTTGTTCATGTTACTGTTCAGTAGACTATGTAGTATCAGTACACTATGTAGTCCTTCCCCCAGAGTACTACACTAGCCTTGCTGCTGTTGCTTTGGGGCAGGATATTGGTAGGTGCTGGGGAGTTGGCTCTGCAGCCCAGTCTGATGTCTGGCAGCTGAGGACAGCATCTGAATTCAATTTCTGTGTTTGTATTCATCTTTGTTATATTAAGGATATTTTCATGTCTGTTTTCAGTAAGTCTGCTGTATACCTCATATTCCCTAATGAATATGTTTCAATCAGCAGGACTTAGTGTATGAAATTTAATTATTTATTGAGAATTATATTAATGAGATAGGGCAGAATCTTTTCCTCTGTGAGGGGATTGGATA
This sequence comes from Phasianus colchicus, assembly GCF_987193195.1. Lineage (NCBI taxonomy): Eukaryota > Metazoa > Chordata > Aves > Galliformes > Phasianidae > Phasianus > Phasianus colchicus. Next base: position 13,397,686 of record NC_143439.1, on the reverse strand, counting down.
GTTTATTTCTTGAGTGCCTGTCATAAGTGCTTGAAAAATATTTATTTACGGATGGGCCTCCATAGGAAATGGAATTTCCCAGGCATGTGTCCATTTAGTTATGTATTGTGACAATTTGAGTGCTTTCTACATGGTGTTTTTGCTGACTTGATTTTCCAGGATATGTTTCTGTTTGCAGTTGGTGCCACTGTACTACTCACAAACATTAATATTACTCAAATCAGGAATGGGATGGGGGATTACACTGATGAAAATGCCATTGAATACATAATACTTGTAGAGCTTAGACGGATTTAAAAATAAGAAAAAAATCAAAGAAGAACATAATACAAGGGGAATATCCCGTATCCCATCAGTGACCTGAAAAAAAAAAAAAAAAAAAAAAAAAAAAATAGGACAAATTGAAACTAAATGGATATTGTTATATTGAGACTGAAGAGAAAATGGGAGAGATACAAAGTAACTACTATCTGAAAAACCTGGAGATCTACATCTCCTTTATATAGGATGTCATCTGTTTCTCGGGCAAGTCAAAGTAAATATTTCTTGTAGTAGAAATACTTAAAATAAATAAAATTGACTGAGACTTGTTTTAACATACTTTAAAATTCTTATCTTTCCTTCCAAAAATTAGGACAATGCAGACTTTCTCCCTCCCCAACAACCACACTCACTGAAGAAACAAATAGGCGAGCCTGTTTGGGATGGATAGCCACTCTTATGGTGAGATCAGTAGTTTAGAATGAGATGGATGGCTGACAGACCAAGCCATCTTGTTTAAATGGCAGCTGTGCTTGACAAAGCAAGAAAATGCAGTCTAGATGGAGAGCTTTTTTTTATCATTTGGTTTGGATCACCTTCCATGATTGCTGATCAAATTGTGAATGACCATCTGCATAGGCTACTTTGTTCCATCTCCTAGGATGTCAGCCCTTGATTCTGACTCCATAATTTGTGTTCTCTGCTGATTGGCTGGGCTAATGAAGAAAAGAACTTTTACTTCCATCTATTAACACTTTGTGTGCTTGTGCCAAATAGTTTGTCTTATGGCTGGACCCTAAGCTGCCTCCTCCTTCTCAAGAACTTGGCTAAAACTTGGCTGTGTCCTCTTCTTTCTTATCTTTTTACAATTGCAGCCTACTTTAAATGACCAAGTGCTTACCTATTTTTCTTAATTACTTGGAAGGGAAAAAAACCCAAACCTCAAAAACACAGGAAAAGATAACTTCCAATCCAACTCTGTGACTGTTTTACAAACAATCTTTGTTGCTTTTCTACATCTTTATAGCTTCCTAGGAAGTATTTTTATCATTAATATGGAATCACAGAATAGCTATTTTCAAGGCATGCTAACTGATCTTACTGCCATTTTTTTGGCCAGGGGGAGGAACCCCAGTTTTCTGATAAAATACCAAGTGATGGAATATCCTGTTTGTACTCCAGATGATCTCCTTCATATTCAGGTTCTGACAAAGGAGCTGTTCTTTTTTTTGACGAAGCTTAGCAGGAGGGACTTCTGGGGGCACTTGTATTCTCTCCCTACAGGCCTACAGGGATGCACCTGTATAGCTCCTTCTGTTCAACATCTGCAGTTGGGTACGCAGGTGGCACTCTGCAAAATGAACCCTCTATATGGCTAAAATTATTGGTGTCTCAAGGCAAGTTCTCTGATTGTACAGCAGTGCAGATGAAGCTGGAAACTTGATGAAATACTTCTGTTGGTCCTGCCTAAGTTTTTAAATCATAATAATGAATAGATGGTAATTTCTAATAGTACATACAACTGTGATAAAATAGGGTCATTGACAGATTTAGTTGCTAATAGGCTATAAGCTGTCAATATGCAACTATATCCTGGCTCAGTAATTTCACTGCAGGGCTCTCATTCAGACCATTCAGCAAAAATGTGTCCTCTCCATCTATCTTTTTGGTAGAAACACTGCAAGTATCAACTTCCTGTAGAGACTGATTTGTCTAGGAGCAGTACCCACCCTTCCCCCGGCATAGATTTTTACATCTGTTGAAGGCTTGACTCTCTTTTAATCTTAGCATATTTCACCCTTTTTTGTTAAGAGTTAGTAGTCTCCTAATGGCCATATGCTCAACCAAGAATTAATGGAATACCTAACAACAAGCTGCCAGTTCCCTTCCAGTATGAGTGTCTCTTATAATGGCCTGCTCTGAAAATGAGACACAGATAAGTAACAGCTCTGAGCTGCATGTGGCCTCTTATCTGTGTCTCCTTGCCTGCTGTTAGTTGATTTTTATATTTTTTTTAAACTAAATTCAGTCTCTGGTAAATATAAAAGTGAAATTAAAGACTAAGGACTCTCCATTTTGAAACTTTTGGAATCTATGACAAGGTTATCTCTTTACTTCTGAGCATTGTGTGTCCTGTTTTGCCCTAAGGGGTTGTTTTTGGTGGGATGATGCTTGGAAAGAATAGTGCCTTTAAACTGGGGAAAATTTGATAAGAACTGCTGAAGTGGTGGAAAAAACTCATAATACAGAAATGTGTGTGCATATGTGTTTAAAGAAGCCTTTTCCTTCCCTGATTTAAAAAAAATATATATATATATTTGTGAAAACTAGTATCTACAATTTCATCTTGATCTCTGATTTCAAGCAAGTTTTGCATTTTGCTTGAGAAAAGTCACTTTTTTCAGGAAGTTTCAAGCTAATCCCAGGGTTATATCTTGAATATAATTGAACATAACATTCATTTTCATTTTTTCCTGCTCTTTGTTGATAGGTATTTTCTATATGTTTTAAATGTTAGACTTGTCTCATATGTCATTCAAGATATTTTTCTCATTTATAACTGTTTTCTACATTTTCTTCAGTAATTCCAGTCTATTGCCTCTTACTGTGTACTGCCTGCTGGCACCTGCAATGTATTCAGGTCACATAAGTTCATCTGATACAGAGATTACTTGAGTGAGAATGCTCAAGTGAGTAGCTCAGTTTTAACTTACACTACCAGCAACAGTAGAAAATAAGTTTCTCAGTGAATATTTTGTTCTATTTCTTTGCTATGGAAATCTTTCTAGTTTTAAATGAGCACTGTGACTATAAAATAATTAATCACTCTTGTTATATGACTAAACATCAAAAATGTTTTCTATGTTTTAGCTTTCAAGTGACATTTCTTGTGCTTTCTTTTCTGTGTAAATTGTGTGGTTGCGTTTTATCTAATCAGAACTTCTATAAGATTGTTCTGTCAGAATGTGGACACGCAAAACTCGACAGCAGATGCATTGACCAGCTAAACTGAATTAATTTATGGAAGCAGTGTTATGTATATATGGATGGTATACTTAGGCTTCAGAAAAGTTACAGTCTTTCAGTATGGTTATCTTTTGTGTTTTTTTCTTTCCTTTTCTCACCTGAGGAAGTCCACAAGTAAACTGTTGATAATGTAGCTGCTGGGATGTGGTGCCACTCAGTTTTCCCATTCAGAGATCTTCAGGGAGAGATGAGCCTTGTATGCTGTGTAGGGTAGGGAAAACTCAAACCCTGCAAAATTGCTTCTGTGGCAAAGTTTTCCTTTCTTATGTCAGAGAAATCTCTACCAAGAGATCTATAAAACAGGGGTATGTGAACCCACTATTCTCTATTCATACCTCTGGGATTCACTTCTTTACTACTCTTGTCTTTTTTTGTGTGTGTGTCTGGTTTTCTTGATGGTATGGGTTTCTTCAGTAAGTTTGCTTTTAATAGACATAAATAGTGTACTTATGGACTTTCTTTTAAGAAAAAAAATTAAATTCTCTTAACCCATTAAATGACAACTATTGTCATCCTCCTCTGAAACAAATGACCAAGATATAAATGGAGGCAGTAGCATTCAGTGTTAAACTGTCTAATGGTTTTCAGCCCAGGTATTTCAGCTGCTGCTCTGCAGCCTAAAACATTTATTTCAGTTCAAGATGCTATACCCGATAGGATTTTCACTACTGTTTTGTGTTGTTTTTTTGTTTTTTCTTTTTTTTTATAAGCCTTTCCTACTAAATTATAGGCAGAAAATATTTCTAAAAACAAAGCTGAGTAGGTATACTTTAATCTGTTTGAAAACTCTTTGGATCTCCTGCATTAGTCTGGCTGTTGTGATTTGTACTGAGGCATAGAGTCCTCAGTTCAAGAAAGACAGGGAACTTCTAGAGATAGTCCAGTGGAAGGCTACAAAGAAAAAGGCCTGGAACATCTTCCTAACAAGAAAAGACTGTGGGAGACTTTGGGCTGTTCAGCCTGGAGATGATCTGAACAGCCCCTCAACCTGTTAACCACACTTCTTCAGGTGCAGCCTGGGGTATGGTTGGTTTTCTGGGCTTCAAGGGCACAGTGCTGGCTCATGTCTAGCTTGTCATTCACCAGTATCCCCAAACCCTATTTGACAGGGCTGTACTCAATTCCTATGTCACCCCAGCTTGTATTGATAGTGGGGGTTGCTATGACCCTAATGCAAAACCTTGCATTTGGATTTGTAGAACCTTATGAAGTCTTCCTTGGCCCACTGCTTGAACCTGTCTAGGTCTCTCTGAATGGCATCATCACCCTTGGGCATGTCAGCTGTGTCACACTGTTTGGTGTCTTCCACAAACTTGCTGGGAGTGCACTCAATCCCACTGTCAGCATCACTGATTAAGATATTAGAGAACATCAGTCCCAATACTGACCTCTGAGGGACACCACCTGTCACTGGTCTTCATCTGGACATTGAGTTGTTGGCCACCAGACTCTGAGTACATCTTGCAATCAGTTCCTCACTCATCAAATCCATGTCTTTCCAATTTGGAGAGAAGGATGTTGTGGGGGACTGTGTAAAAGGCCTAACTTAGATTCAGATAGATGACATCAGTGGCTCTTCCCTTGTCCACTGATGTAGTTACACCATCAGAAAAAGGACACTGGGTTGGTCAGGCAGTCTGTCCTCGATGAAACCATTCTGGTTATCTTATATAATCCTCTCTTCCATGTGCCTTAGCATAGCTTCCAGGAGGATCTGTTCAATGATCTTCCCTCTTACAGAGGTGAATCTGACAGGTCAGTAGTTCCCTGGGTTGTCTTTTCTAGCCTTCTTGAAAACGGGAGTGATATTGCCTTTTTCCTGATCACCAGGGACTTCACCTGACCACCATGATTTTTTTTTCATATGTCATCAAGAGTGGCTTGGTGGTCAGATAAGCCAATTCCGTAAGAACTCTGGAATGCTTTTTGTTGGGATTGATGGATATTCAGTTTTCTTAGGTGATTGCTAACCTGATCTCAGCTTTCAGTGCGAGGGACATTCCTCCCTCATCTTCTGACCCCAAAGTAGGAACACTGAGGCAACAAGGTATAAGAAAAAGTCTTTGTCATGCAGTGCAGCATAACCTTAGAGTTATTAATGTGAGTCTCCTTGCACTGAAATGACTCTGCTTCCCTCCACTCCACCACGAGTCCTTTAGCAACGCTTGTAAGGAAGTCCCTGGAAATCACTTTACTTTTTATTATTTTACAGAGTGCTCCAGAGTAGCGTTTATTCTTTTATGCTAGAGCTGGAGTTCTGAATTCAAGAAGAAGCGGGCTAAACTTTATTTTCTAAAAAAACTAAAAAAAAATGGAAGGAGCTGTACTATGTTCAGATTATTTAAATTTCTATATGCAGCTATCAACTACCTTAATAATGGATATAATAAAAACTTAATTCATAGTAGTTCACCTTAACATGGACTTCAGATTAAATTCTTCAACTGACTTGCTTTAGATTTGTTGCCTACCCTTTTCTTCATTTATGCAGTTATTACTAGTGTGCTCATCTAAACTTGGGAGATCTAGCAAAATGCAAAAAGTACTACAGAAACACTACCAGTACAATGTTGTCTTGTTCCAAGTGAACTCCCTGCTAAGTTTGGGGTAGCTCCAGAAGTTTGGCAAACTGCATTGTCTGTATTATCAATGAAATGATTATTTAAAAGCAAAGCAAAATGACAGCTGTAGCTTTCTCTCCCTAATGTTCCTCCTTTTTATAACATCTGGAAAGCTATGTGTAAATCATACTTGTGCTCTTTCCTTCAGAGAAAATCTATCAATTGATAAATACATTTGATAATGGCTTTAGAGGTCAGAATGTGACAGACTGAGCTATCTCTGTAACACACGTGAAGCTGGAGTCGCTTGGACATAGACCATCCAACATGGCATTCTGCACCTGAAACGTCAACAGAAACTGCTGTCAGAATTACTATTTCATTATGAAAAAATGTGATAGTTGTGATGGAAATGGTAGAGTACAAGGTTTCAGAATATGTCCCCATGCCTCACTTCAAAATGTGGCTTGTACTGACATAAGAAAAAATATTCTGCTAGAAAGAAACAGTATTTTTTGTCTTTTGCCGCTGATAATTAGCAATCTTTGCTGTTACATCGATATAACAGTTCATAGTACAAACTAGAAGGAAAGACGAATATATGGGAAATAAACAATGTACTTCCATAATTTACAAGTTGTTTTTTTTTCTTCGCCAGATCAGCTGAGTGCTGAGCACAAGTTTGTTTGTTTGTTTTAAAAAAGTAGCTTCCAGATATCTCATGACACTTGAGGAAGAACTTTTTTTTCTTATGGATCTTGCCTCAGAGTAGCTCCTGGCAATTATGGTAAAATAAGTTTGGATAGCAAATGCCTTTCCTGATTTATCAGGCAGATCTTGTTAATACAATAGTCAGCACCTGACTGCACCCAGCGTTAAGGCTGTTCCTATAATAGAGGCAAATTTTACCTCATTCAAGAAATCACAGCATAGTTTGAAAATGAATATCCCTGCTGAGTAATCTCTTGAAAATAATCCATGGTTTCTCTCTTCTTGTGATTCTTCCTTCTCTAAAATAATTTCTACTTTGGTCTTTCAGGAGGCTTAATGAATTTTATAATCTACAATCCAGGGAGTAATGAGTTGTCTCTTTCACTCTTCAAAAATAAAGTAACTGTTGGTAAGATTAAGTTACAGCAACAATTGAACAGTGAAAAGTTGTTTTTCTCTCTCTTAGAACTGTAGGGTTGTGGTAGTTCTTGCTTCCTTTCTCCCCAGCATCCTGTTTCATTTATTTTAGAGTCCTTTTAAGTAGAAACCCTGAAGAACCGTCAATTTGGCTTCAATTGTAAGTGATGACTACAGTTAACTGGGTTATGATCTTGGCTGAGAGAAGCTGGAAACTGTACTAGCATCTTATGACTACCTACTGTTTAGTGGCTTTTGAGTTACTTAACCAAAAAACACGGCTTTATTTTGAATGCAAGCGAGTAAGATGGGAATGTAGCACAATTAAACTCCAGAAGCTATTCTTATTCAAAAATATGAAGGCCATTATAACGGGGAAAAAAGCCCTCTGTTTTCTTAGTGTTAATAGTAACTCAGAAATTAATATATAAAAAGTGATTTTTAGGAAACATGTATTCAAAATTAAGTCATTCTTAGCAAATAACTCTTAATATAATTCTTCATATTTTTTTTCATATGCAATTGGTAATGTACTAGTGAGCTCCATAACATGAGAATAAGGATGAACTTTCAAGCCCTTTTAAGTGGCATCAAAGTTACCTAGACAGTTATAGCTTCATTAGACTAGGTGGATCTGGCAAAAGGAGGTGGAGTAACTTGAACACTATAGAGTGGTTACTAGAAAGTATGAGGGCTGCTTTGAAAGTAATTCCTTCGATTTCATTATTTTGATCCATGATGTCTGAGGTAGATATTGGTGATATGGTAGTAGAGGTTGAACCTTTCCATCAGCATTCTATCAAATTTTGTTGCTGTGTGAAGGACAGCAGCAGAGGAGCAGTTCAACAAATTGATGTCTGACATGGTAGTGCAAATGAATCAGAGGTGTGATATTGAACTCCTCCACGTGGGAGAACTTATACCCATTGACATTCATGATGCCTGATTGAATGCAAACAGTGGATATTAGAATACTGAGGGAGTAGTGGTGTGTTTCAGCAGCGGTAACAATAATGTAAAAAAAAAAAAAAAAAAAAAAAAGACCATGCACAGCTGTCACACTATGAAATGAAGAGCATCTTGATGAGTTCATCTATGTGAATTGGTGGATTATGACCAGGGAGCTATGTATGGAGCTGTACATTGCCTTCAGTACGTTGAGGTGATGGTGACAATATTGCATTATCACAAAACTTGCACCAGGTGGGTCCCGCAAATTCTCACAAAGAGCGGAAAGGACCCTGTATGTAAGTTTTTCAGAACCTATTGAAAAAATATGAGGCTAGAGTTTCCTGGGTCACTTCATCACTGGTGATGACATCTTATTTCACCTTTTTAAGCCAGAGTCAAAATGGTAGACTATCTGGTGATGTGGTGATGTGTGAATTTCCCGTGGAAGTTCAAGATGCAGCCCTCAATGGATAAAGTGATATGTGCTGTCCTTTGGGATAGGAAAGAAATGATTGTTTTGGATCACTTGGAACCTGAACCAAGCATTGATTCTGACTGCAACATTGCAATGCTGACTGAGCTGAAGGCTTGAACTTCCAGAGGCAGTCTAGAGAAGACAACTTTTGTATTACAGTGTGATAAATATCAGGCCACATACTGGTTTGAAGACCTTAGAACAGATTGCCAAACTTGTCTGGACTGTCCTACCACACCCACAGCATTATCTGTATTTGGTACCTTCCAACTTCAACTGGTTCAGGCCAATGAAGGATGGACTGTGTGGACTGTGTTGGCAACATTCTCCTATCAGCAGTGCTGTCATAGCAGCTGTGTAACAGTTGGTCACCTTCACTCGTGTAAATTATTACAAGTGTGACATGCATGCTCTTGTTGATTGCTAATGAAAATGCATAGGTAGTAGTGGTGACTATGTTGAAAAACAATGTTTTGTAGCTGAGAATTTATCAAATAGTGTTATTGTGCTCTTTGTATCTGTAGTTTCCATGAAAATAAATAGGAGGCATTACTTCAGGAGCGACATCATACAATCACCAAGGTTGGAAAAGACCTCAATCATCAAGTCCAACCATTCACCTACCACCAACATTTTCTCTCTAAACCATATCCCTTAGTACAACATTTAAACACTTCTTGTACATTGCCAGAGATGGTGACTCAACCACCTCCCTGATTTCATAGAAAACTAAGCTACATGCTATTCTGTCACTTCCAGTTTGGAACTGTACGAATGTTCCTGGTGTAAGGGTATAATGAGAATAGAGGAGATAATGGATATTTGATCTCCGTATGCTTCATAAGGAGAGCTGACTAGCAGTTACTGTGCTTCTCTTCAAGAGAATTGAGAAATAGCTTCCTCCCATCCAGGCATTTGTGCAGTTTCAGGAAAAATAGGAGAGTATGATACAAAATCCTTTTTTGGATTCTAGGAAACCTGATCAAATACCTCACTATGCTCAGGATGTGGTGCTGATGAAGTGATGCTTTTCTCCCCTAGAGGCTTAAAAAGGAGGAAGCAGTACACTGAAGGTTCATCTTAAGTGCTGTGGTTTGGGATGTTCTTATGTCTTTATCCTGAAGGAACTTATAGTTAGAAGACCAAACTTCGGTTAAATTAGCCTAACTGCAGTCTCCCAGCACTCTAGACGTTTTGTGCCCTAGACTATATAAGTTTATTCCTTTCAAGAACAAGGTAGTCCCACATCACTGCATCATGATTTTGTCCTTTCAGTCAATGTATCATCCTACTCCCTACCTTTTCCTTCATTAACTCTACCAGTCAAAACTTTTCTCACTCCTTTAACTCTGGATTTCTCCTGAGTAGTGTGACTAAACTCTGCTTGCTTGCTCTGCTTACCACCTGCTAGAATTAGCTCTGCTCTATCTTATCTTCCATCTGCTCTCTCTTCCCACCATCTGCTGAATAGCAGGATCCTCTTTCTTGATCCTAACCTTCAATTTTGAAGCAGTGCGTGTGTCCTCATGGGTCCATGAGCTGGGGAGAGAAAATGCACAATGTGGGCGTTTGTTAGGATGGGATAAAATATCCATGATAAATGGACAGCTAAGCATTCAAGCTCATTTTTCTCTCCAGGAAGCTACTGTGACTAATAACTTCAAGCATATTGTATAGTCAGTGCCTTGGAAGTTTAGTGATTGTACACAGGGTACATTTTCTTTCCTCCTCTGCTGTATCTTTTTTTTATGATGTAAGTATTGTTATCCATCCCAGTATATTAGAACATGTCCACTTATACTGCACACTTGTGTTTTCTGCAGACTGGCTGAAGTTGGAATGTACTTCTGGAGATCACCTAATCCAGCCTCCTGCTCAGGGTGGGGTTTGCTAAAGTACACATGGTTCTGAGCCATTTCTTGTCAGCTTTTGTTTTGGGTAACCTCCTCTTCCTGTAGCTCAAGAAAATATGATGTTTAAATGAAACTTTGTATTATTCAGCTTTTGCTTCTTGCTCTGTCACTGGGCACTGCTAAGAAGAGTCTAGTTCAGTTGTCTTTGCTCATCTTCACTGAGCATTTCAACACATCAGTAAGATTCTCTTGTCCCACCCCATTCTCTGGTTTGTTTCATCCAGCATGAAACACTGATTATAGCACATTTCACAGGCACAGATTAGGTGCACCAAAACAATTTATTAAATGCATTCCAAGCAAGCTGTTGCATAGGTGGTCTATAATCATGTATATTCTTAAGCAAACAATGTATTAGCCTGTGACTAATGGGTCATTTGGCAAGGGGGAGAGGGGTTTAGGAGGGAAAGTGAGGTTAGATTAGATAAGATTATGAGTACCAGGGAAGGTAAATTGGGTAGGAAAAGTTATGCGACCCATCTCATTGATGTGGGATGGAATCTGCAGGGGATGGTCCTGCAAGCTGAGGAGTCTCAGGGCAGCTGAGAGGGACTCTGAAAGTTGTCCTGCAGCATCTTGATTTTTATATTCCTTTTACATGTGGTTTGCCATGATAAGTGAAGAGATTTGAACTGCTACAAGGTATGCAAGCTAAGATATAGATGATTGTTTGGGAAGCATATAGCTCTGCAGAAGAGCAAAAAAAAAAAAAAAAATAATTCCATTGGTTCCTTTAGGTCTCTTTCAGTTCCCAAAAACTTGAGGAATTCCTTAGTTCCTTAGTTAATTATCATAGGGTTTCTGCAGCTCAAAATAAGTAGTAGTTTCGTCTCCTCAGTTTTGTGTGAAGTCGGTGGAAGACAAATTCTATTTTATTTAATAGTGAATAGTCTAGAGCTACCTTTGTAAAACAGGTGTAAAACATTTCTATTCAACAAATACTTGGGACAGGATGTAGTCAAATTCAGCTCTTAAAAACAGAATGACAGCTTTTGGTAACTGAAGTATCTGTGACTTCTCTCATGCTCTGAGGTGTTCTTCGTAAGTTTAACTCTTTGGGAATCTCCAATCTATGTGCAATCTTTTTTACTTAATCCTGCCAAATTAATACTGTTAAACTTACTACACTTACAAAATTCCAAGCTGCAATTTGAATGCATCCTTATTTTCATATACAATTAATATCAATTTTCTTCACATGCAATGAAGTTCAACATTACAGAGATCAGAAAATTCTGTATTTCACTTACTTGCTGTTCATGGTTACATTTTACACAAAAAATCCAGTCTCTTAAAAAAAAAAAAAAAAAAAAAAACTGCAAAATTTCCCTTTTTTTTTTTTTCATGTTTTCACACATCTGTGAATAAACCAAACAATATTTGACCTAAATGTTTGCATCAGCAGGTTCTCTCTCCACTGTCTTGCTTGTTCTGTGTTGTGCCTTGTGGTATTCTCTGTCATGCTCGGGAAGAAAGCCTGAGCTGTAATGAGACAGCCCAATTCTGCACACAGTCAACGATGGCTCTCAGTGACTCACTCCTTGCCCTGTGCAGCCTTCTCTGCTGCTTTACTAGTGCTTTACTCATTACCCAAACAATATACTTCCCTGACTAGTTTTTCACCAAAATTATTTTTCTTAAACGCTTCATCTCCTCAAATAGTGATTTATTTATGCTCTGTGTTGCATGCTTTACAGTATTATCATAGTGCACCCTGGGCATGATTTTGCTCTTATAAAAGTCTTACTTCAGCCAGCTGGATTTACTATTGATAAAGAAAAGGTCAGAATTGCAACAGATAATGTAGCGTTTGTGGGTTTTGGTTTTTTTTTTCAATAGTGTGCACTAGGAAAATCTTACAAGTGTATTGTCATTTGTTTTGGAGCCCTGAATGTATGAGCAAATGCTGCCTACTCACTGTATGAGTCTGCAGAAAGCCTCAAACAACTGTCATGTGAAATAACTGCAAATTGGCTCTTTCTCAAGTCTTTATAGTGCAATTGTGTTATTTAAAAATCAGGATGGTATTACATTATTTATTTTAGGGAGTAAGCACTTGAATTTTCTTTCAGTTATACTTGATGAAGTGCAAGTCATGTAACAATTAGGTTCATAAACCAAGGACATAGCTGTATTAATTTGAAGAAAACACACAGTGGTTATAATAGAGCAGAGTGCCTTTTAGCTGCATGTCAGTTTTGACATACATGAAGACTGCTTATGAATCCTAAGAAACCATGGAAACAACTTTTTTGTTAGCACCGTTTCGACATGAATTTCTGTTTCTTGAAGAAAAATGTTATATATAAATAGTCAGATAATAGTCATAGCAGACAGTCTTATTTGTATAGACAGCAAGGTATCATTTAAGTATCTCTTTTCGTGGCAGAAATATGAGATACTGTAAATTTCATATTGGGAAGGGCATGAAAACAAAAACAACATAGTAAAGCTGATGAGGCTTGAAACTAACATAAAATCAGACTTTTTGATGTCTCTATTTCTGAAACTGCCACAAATAGATGGTAGAATGGGCTGTTAATGTACTCTTTTTAAAAACAAAGACAAAGCCACACAACTAGAGTTATGCAAACATCTAGGTGAGCACCTTTCAGTGTGTCACTCTTCTTGTGCCAGAATGTGATTCTTGATGTTTTTCACCCTCCATTTTATGATGCCACTGATCAGAGGCAAGGCAAATGTTTTTGAATTTCCATGATACTCTTTTTTATGATTGGATTCATAATATATTTTGTTTCATAAGCTGGCCAAACTCCAAAATGAATGTAATGAAAAACTTTATTGTTCTTCTGTCTATTTCTTGGCTACTTCTTGAAATTTGTTCAGTGTTATACAACAACATTGTTTTATTCAAGTGTTGTTTGTATTCATCTGTGATCATCGCACCTTTTCACTGAAAGTGAGTGATTAGGTTGTATCCGTGATGCTAGTCTCCAATAATATCTTCTTCCTGATTGATTGACTTTATTGGAAGTGATTAGAGGTAGGACGTCCATTTACCACATGAAGAAAGACAGTTTATAGCTCAATCACTCTCTAAAACATTTCTTAATTAGGAACTGACTATTTCTGCTTTTAATTAATATAACTTTGTTGGTCATTTCATGTGTTGGTGTTTTTTGAAATAGGTAATATGACATCCAGTATGCAAAGTAAAGCAGCGTAAGATGGAAAGAAATACAATATAGGTGTCAGACTTTTTCTACCAAACTAAGATTCACAGCACTAGTGTGAAATAGTGTAAGCTGTTAAAAGAGAACACAAATAAAGGCTTTTTCTTTTAAACTTGCAAGTGGGTAATCTTACATCTTAGTGTCTTATAGCTTTTTTTAGATATAGATTTTTTTTCTGTAAGCATACTTAACAGAATTTAAGACTTAGATAACACTTGCACCTGAATGAAGTTACATTCAGGTTAAAAGTAAGATGTCTAACAAACTACAGAAGCAGTGCTGGACAGGAAGCTACCCTTAAAGAAGTGTGTGAGGGGTGAAATGGAAATGGGGGCGGTGCTATCCCTTCCTCCTATACCTATATCCATAGGAAAACTATATGTGAGCATCTGAGCTATGAGAATTGCTTTATCAATGCTTGCTGAAGGAAAAAAAGAAGGTAAGTTAGAACTGCAGCAGTGATAGATACCTGAACAGACTCTAAGAGTGTGTTTGTAATGAGTAAAATTGCTGCTGAAAGGTTTTGATTCTTGGTACAAGAGAAAAGCAATTACTGAAAGTAAAATCTATGCATAAAAGAATGGTCACTGACTGACTAGAGACTAATTACAGTAGCTAACATTATGGAAGCTTAGGTGGAACTGCATTTAATGATACCGATTTTATTTTTTACTTTTTTTCCATTTATTATTTTTATCCTAGCAATGTTCTCATAGGGGACACATTCTCTGTTTGGGGCTTATGATTGGGGATATTTGGGAGAACCGATGTGATATCATCGTGTCAAAAATAAAGGTGTCCTTATTCAAAGCTTGTCTTCAACATGAGTGTTTTCTGCTAGGGTATTGCTTTACTATTAGCTTACAGTCTTTATTCCTGTGAAACAAAAAAAAAAAAAACAAAAAAAAAACTGCCCAGTGACATTTTTTTCCTGTAATTTTAAGATTACTAGCATATGTTATCTTTCCTAAGGCTAAGTAAGTGTACAAAGAAGATAAGAGGCTTTAGTTTTATTTCTAGAAAAATCAGGAAACAAAAACCCCTCCCAGTGGGGGAGTAAGTATAAAGCTGACCTTATGTAATTTACCTTAAGGTAAGATTGAAAGGTTTTTGTTAGGTGGCTGTCTTGCCTTCACACTGCATTCTTTCTACCTTTCCTTGATTTATCTTATCTCTTCATTATCCTGAGGTGAAAATGGCGAACTTCTCTTCTTCTGATGACAACTCTTTAAAGTCTGAATCACTAAGGCCAAGCCCAGAAGCAACTGGAGGCAATTAGGAACACTTTCTTTAAAATTTGGACCCAACCTGTACATGCTTAACTTAAGAGATCAGAGAGAAATTTAGCTAGAGGACAGTGGTACTAATAGCTACCAGATCTAACAAACCATAAAGGTGTGCACCAGAGAACTGTGGCAATATTGACTGTGTGTTCATTAAGGACATGAGCTCCAGATGATGAAAGCATTGCTCTGCTGGGAGGCATTTTGCTACTTAAAATGGCAGACAAAGTTGCTTTCTGTTTTATTCTGTTGGCTAAAAAAGAAAATAAAAGGAAGTGCAGAACTTGTTGGCCTGAAACTATTCCTGGAATTAAGTTTTCTTCAGTGTTCTACCACTGTCTCTGAAGAGGCTTAATCACCAGTTCTTGAGCTTGAAATCCACCAGAAACATTAAGATTAATAAGCACTAATGTCACTTCTTTCCTGATGACTAACAGTCTTGTATTTTTAATGTATCTAAAACAGAATTTGGTATAATCATAGCAATAAAAAGTAAATCTTGCCTCTTCGTGAGGCTAATCTTCTGAATTTTCATTTTTCTTTTTCACTCTTACTTTTCTGCTTGCTTCCATTTCAATTATATTCTCAACAGAGGAATCATGTTTCTTTACCCTTTAATCTTCACGCTGTAGTCTATTTTCTTCCGTTGTGTTTTTTTTTTCTTTTCTCTCCACTTAATTGTACTAATTGTGGTTTAATGTTTGTGTGCTTCCATTCTGGCACACTTTACAACAAAGTGCGTCGAATCAATCATTGACCAAATAATTTACCAATAAATCAGGTGGCTTTGAAGTTTGAGTTAATTGATTTTAATATCTTCAGTGTTCTTTGTGTTTTTTGATCTAATTTATTCTGTGGAGTAAGGAAGTAGAGTTTTTAGGCTTGAGTGTTAAAGGGCACTGTGAGCGATGGGATTAAGCAAGAACACCATCCTTCCATTTAATTTTATTTATTTTTTTTTTTGGCAATGTTGTGATGTAGAGCCTGCTGAAAGCTCCAGAAGGAAAATCAGCACAATAGTTGCTATTAGATAGATGCCTATCACCATTTAAATCCATGTAGGCTTTCCACACGGCTGCCTCAGCTTTGCCAGCTGCAAGCCCTTGACTCTGCAATGGCGGCAGCAGTGGATTCTCTCCACTCAGGGATATTAGAGTCAAATAATCATAGAATGGTGTGGTTTGGAAGGAGCCTTTAAGAACATCTAGTTCCAATCCCCTGGACAGGGTTGCCAACAACCAAATCAGGCTGCCTCATCCCTGGAGGTGTTCAAGACCAGGTTAGATGGGCATCTGCAGCTTCTCTGGAAAAACTGTTCAGTGCCTCACCATTGTCTGAGTAAAGAATTTCCCCATAGCATCTAAATTCAGTTTCCCCCTGTCACAGAGTTAACTAGATCAATCTATGCCCGTGACAGGGGGCAGTAGGCCCCTGCCCCCCACCCTCCCTGGCCCCACAAAATGGGAAGGAAGGAAGGGAGGGGAAAAAAAAAACAGCGGCAACAATCTATGGAGGAAAACTAATCTTACTAAGTATGATATTGGAATGCAAAATAACACCATATAATCCAATCTAATTGAAATTGGGACTAATAAATCAAATAAGATAGGAGAGAGAGAGTTCCTGAGACCGAGTCAAACCTGAAAAGCTTGGAACAGCTAGGAAAGCACCCTCCAGCACCCACTGCCAGGCAGTAAGAGACCGCCCCACCTGGAAGCATCAGATCTCATGACTTTCGTAATGTACAGGGGACAGGTACCTGGAATTGGAGCATTAACACTTTAACTCCCAGTGCACTACATGATGTTATGATGCGGAATACTGAAAACCAAGAAACATAAAACCATGACACCTGCCCCCCCCCCCCCCCTTTTTTTTTTTTTCCACAGCAAAGGAAAAAAAACAACAGATGCTGACTTTTTGGGTTGGTTTCCACCACTACCACTCTACCGCTCTCAATCCTAAGAGAAACAGAAAAACTGATTGTTTCTATTTCCTGTTTGGCCAGCCAGTAAAGATATAACACAGTATTAATGAAAGCATATGATAAAGCACTGTGACCTGGGGCTAATGGTAGGTAAATGTGAGAGCTCAGCTCAAGGAAAAGGTAACAGTTTTTCTTCAGTAACAGTGCATGCACATAGGCTGGAAAAGAGGCAAAAGATTTTTCCTTGAACAGGCTCATCTAAGTCATGTTTTTAGCTAATTGTTCTTCTCTGTCAGATCTCTCCACATAAAAGCCAAATGATTTGAATAAATTATTAACTAAATAAATCAGTTCTTATAGCCATTTTTTTCCCCAGCGCCCATAATTTGTCCACTACGGTTCTTCTTACCAGAGCAGTTGGTTTTGTTAGTTTGTGCTTGAGATTTTTTTTTAACTGCCCCTAATAGTTTTTCATCTTGGACAACTGTCTGATTCTATATCTAAAACGAGTCCTTCTACAAATGCTACAATAACACTAAAAGAGGGGAAAAAAAAGTGAGAAGCAAAGGCACAGCAAAGTAAGAGCTGCCAACAGCACACGTTGTGCATGCTGTATGCTTGAGAGGGCCTGAGAGACTTGTGAAAAGCAGAATGGAGATGAGGAAAAATGTAACTTGCTAGCCAGTAGTGTAATTAAGTGCCATTTATCCTTTTTACAATATTTACGTTGGCAGGGCTTCATTAGGGATTTATGACCATCTGTCTTACACATTTATTGTATACATTGCAGATTTTGCAAATTAAAACTGCTTTGAAAATAGAATAAATTCTTCTGCTGTGTGTATCCCAACACCTGACTTTCCCGAGGATATCCAAGTTCCATGCATCTGCTTACTGCACTTCACAAAATACTGCCTCAGCTTGATGCCACATCAGTGGACAGTCAGCAGAGCCAACAATGTGATAGCACTCAACGTCATTCCCATGTGTCTATTTTAGCGCTATGGATATGGCAGGGAGTCTTCAACTGTTACATAGTCTGACACTTTTAATGTGTGTTCTTTCTTTTCTTAGCTTTCAAGCATTATTAACCTTCTTTCAGCTTAGCTCTCTTTGTTTTGTTTTGTAGTGAGTACATTTTATTAAATCATGTTAAATGCACTTGAGCTCTTTTGTGTTGTCATCCTTAAAGTGCAAGCAAAGGTACAGCAACATTTGCTTTCCTGCTGCCTTTGCTGTTGCTCAGTTCCATCTGTGGGCTGAGTAATGCAGAATGCCACATAAAGCATGAAATCCTGCTCCAGCCATCAGTAACTCCTGAAAAGTGTACTCTGAAAAAGAGATGAAAGCTTGCCCAGGGAGGGTAAATCAGCATTTTGTGGTGGAAGCACAGTTGCTGATTTGCTCCTTTGCAGTAGTGTGCAAAGACACTGAGCTCCTTTGACTGGAGTTGTGCTTTCTCTGAGCAGTTTCAATATCTATCTACAAACCCCCAGGCATCTGGTGTTTGCCTAGGGCAATATCCCCCAGTACAAGAAAAAGATACTAGCAGTTATTGTAGACATATCCTCATAAAATGAAGCCCACATACAAATTTCAGTTTTCTAAAGCCTTTGAAACAAAGAGAAAATGATTCATTTTTGCAGAAATTTTGAAAAAATTCAGGGGCATCCAGGACCAAAGGGTCAGGCCTGGTGCTGCCTTCCTGAATGAAACTGGCTGTCACTATGGGATACAGTATAGGGCTCTGGTTTGAAGAACAGCTTTCAGACAGTAAGTTGAGGATTTGGACTCGCTTTTGTTCCTGAATACTTCATCTCCTGCTGTGTATTGGTGAACTCTTCTTTTCTTGACTACTTGTAGCAATAGAATTCTTAACTGATACAGCATTTGAAGAATAGGACAGGTCAACAGAGTGGACTAACAGAAATCAATCATGACAGAATAACTTTTGCATTGAAGGTCTGTATTGTTTGGCAAAAAAAAAAAAAAAAAAAAAAACCCAACACCTGCAAATGTTAAAAAGACATAAATTGGACCATTCTCTGATGCGAATCTCACAATAATTTACAAGTATCAGGATGACCCTGCTGTATGAAAGTTGCCTTTCTACTCACTCTAAAACTTAACTGCAGTGTTAACTTGGCTTCGCTTAAATGAATTTAAGTCCATGTACTACTACTAATTATACAGCGTATGTAAATCAAGTTTTAGCCATTTCACAGAAAATTCAAAGTGCTGCTGTTTTGGCTGGAAGTCTTTACTCCTCCCTGAAATGACTGATATCACCACCAACAACTGCTTTTATTCTTGGCAATGAATTACAAAGTAGTCTCTGTTGGTAAATCCCTCCCTTTTACCTAAAGCTTTGTCTCCCACACTGCTACCACTGCAGGTTGTTTCCTGATAGACTAAAAGCTTGGCAGTTGGAAAACTGCTGCACTGCTTTACAGTGTTTTTCAGCAGTGGATTAGATGGGGGACTGGCTTGCTGGGGAGAGAGACCAAAATCTTTCAGGTTGAAATCTCTCCTTGCATCTCCTTTCAGGGAAAAAAACAAAAGCCTGTGGAATAAATGTTGGACATTCAGTTGGTATTACTTCAGTCTGGACCTGCCTCTTGCAGTGCTCTGTGAGAAAATTCATTGCTCTTCCTCTGCATCTGGGTGCTCTGTGACCTATTACTCGTGTTAACTTTTAAAAGTAAGGACTAATCTACTAACATAACATCTGAGCAAACTGTGGCTGTGTTGGTGAAGTCTGTGAGAACCACTTCTTCGTGTCTGACTGCTATGCCATTTAGTATTTAGGCTCAGCAATGCTAGTTTTTCAGACCTTTTATTTCTTTCAGCTTGTATCAAGCATATGTTGATTCATTGCACGCTGGCATCTCAGAGAATTTCTTAGCTGCCTTTCTATCATTCCTGAGTCCAAATTAAAACTGTCAATTATACATGAAAGATTGGTGAGATCAAAGTCTTCCCTTAGTCCTGCTACTTGTGCATCTGTTTTACCAGTAGAATGGCAAAACTAAACTTCTCTATCAGAATGCTATTTTTCAGTTTAATCCTATTACATTTAATCAAAATTATCATATCTGTAGTTTCATACTATTGTACAAGGGATGATGAGGATGGTTGATGCTTGTAAATGCCATAAGAATTTAAAGAATTTGAGAAAGATATCTTCCACAGAGTAACTTCATGATTCCTTTCAGTGTTTGACAATGTTATTTAGAGTCAGAATTATGTCAGATACTTTCAAAGTAAGATAGAAAGAAAGGTTTTTTTTTAAATTTAAAAATGTCATAATTGAAAAATATGAGTGTTGATGAGAGGTGAAATTCTGTCCTATATATAATGGAAGAGTCACTGGGTCCTCCTTTATACTTTTGATATATTTGTTACAAAAACATTTATTCCTTTCCAACGTTTCCTTTATTTTCCTCAGGAATCCATGCAGCTAAACATTTTGTGCAAGCTAAAGATCTCCAAACACAATTTTAAGAAATTTAAAATATTCTTTTTAGAACAGGGTTTCAGTGAAGTAAATAAGCTCATGCGTGCTTTTCCATTCCAACATGACTGTGATGAGACGTAAACATAAATGAGTGTGGGTATTGAAGTGCTCCAACTTTGTAAAGTCCATATTGATGCAAGTTGATAAACAGTACAAAAATATCCTCTGGCTACCTAATCTTTTTAACGTTGGAAAAGCGCAGTTGTGATGAAGGTTTTGTGAAGAAATATGTAGAATGTTACACTTTTCAAAACATTTCAAGGATTTTAGTTTAATAGGTGGAGTAATATGAGCTTCTTTGGTCTTCAGCTAAAGCATCTTTGTACAGAGATTCCCTCGATGTAGTGAATTTTTTCTTTTTCTTTCCTTTTTTTTTGTTTGTTCCCTATGGATTTTGTCATTAAGCATGACAGTTTAGATTGTGTCAGCTAGCACTCTAATAAAGGGAACTTCTGTTGTTTTTAGTTCTCTGCTTATTTGAGCTGTTGGGGGTAGAGTCAAAAGAGAAGAAAATTTATACAAAGTGCTCTATTTGTCTGTTGCTCAGCTGGATGTTTGTTCTAAAGATTTTAAAACAATGCACAGCAATAAATCTCTTGTAGGGTACAGAAAGGATTCACTCTGCTGGCTTCTCTATCGGTGCTATACGTGTGTAAGATATTTGTCACCCAGTTGCAGTGAGCTTGGAATCATCATCATCAGTTATTCCCTTCTGAGACACTGAAATTGCTTAACAATTGCAAACTATTTGAGGCCTAGTGCTTTATGTTTGATATGATTCTGAGAGGTCACTTGACGTATTATGTTCTCTTTCAAATAAGCTGATCCATGTTAGTGCTTAAAAAATAATTAAAAAACAACAACAGCAACAAAAAAAACCAACCCACAAGTAACCTAAGACACAAAAAAAACAGACTAATTATTTTGGTGTGTTAGGTTTAATGTGATACTTGCTATAGAAATGACAGCTTTGTACACATCCTGCTTCATTTTGGAAATGCTTTTAATCTTGTTTTTTTGTGTGTGTGTGTTTGCGCTAATCTAGAGAAGAAAGAAGGTTTACGTAACATCATTTCAAAGCAGAGACATATCTGTTCTTGTTTCACAGATCTGTAAAGTATAATTGTACATCTGAAACGTTTTCAAGAAGAATGTAATGCACCTCAGCATATACTTTTTAAAAATGTACTTTCCAAATTGAATTCTATATTCTAATTAGACTAGTTAAGGAAATAGACCAATATTCTGACTTCAGCTGAGCCTGTTTAAATTCATAGCATTTCTGCTCGTTATGCTGATGTTACTCCACTTGCTTTTGCCAATGTAGTCATGGCAGTAGCTTGACTTTTAGCAGTCTGCCCATTACAGATGGGAAAAATGAAATTGAGACTGATGTTTTCAAGCATTTCCATGTTCTGTTTTATTTAGAGGAAAGCATACAAACAACCGAGGATGCAATTATTTTTTTTAACTTTTTTTTTTTTTCCCCTAGTGGAAGTCTTGGATTCAGGAGGGAAAAACACTTGGGTGCATGGCACCCATCCCTTGAGCAGTGACTATGTATAGCTTCTTATGCTATCACCTCAGCCCCAGCCTGCAGGGCCCTCTCGCGCTCCCTGCCCTCTTTGAGAACAACAGTGGTTTTTCCTTGTAGGAAACAAGCCTTAAATTCTATAGCTTCATCAACTCTGCAGTACAAATTGTGAAAATGTTTCATAGGACTTCTGCTATCGCTAGTCTGGTTGGCCTTGTGCTGGGCACTCATAGCAGAGACTGAAGGAGTGGTTCTTTCCTGTCAGTTTTTTTTTAACACACTGGTGACACCTGAAACTATTCACAAAAAGCAGGAGATTAGGTGAGCTGGTACCTGATTCTAGCAGGGTGCGCACAGTGATTAGGTGCACTGTAGTCCTCATTCTTCACTTTGAAAGGGAACACGATGACCAGTGAGCTGTTGGTTTTCTTAGATGAATCTCAATTTCATCTTTGCTCTTTATTTTCATTTGTTCCAACCCTGCAATAAACAATCAACCTTACTTTGCAGCTTAGTAGCTAGGATAGATTTCTGGGATGAAGTTGAGTGAATTGTCCTGTGTTCCAGTTAAGTGCTCTAATTTTTACAGATTTTGCTTATTTAAAGGCAAAAGGAAATGGGCTTTTTCTCCCCCTTTCCTTCATTTAGCCAGAAATGGTCTTCTCATCTAAACTGGTTCATACATTCCTTCAGGCAATCCAATTTTTATGGGGGAAAAGAAAAAAAAAAACAACTTTCATCAGAAAATCCCTGACTTCTTGTGTTCCCAGGAGACTCATATCTACTGGATTTCAGTTTCTTTGCCTTTGACACATTGGCTCAAAAAAAAAAAAAAAAGACTTTAAAAAGAAGCAGAAGCGAGACCACCATTTATCTTTCTCTGCTGCTTTCTGACTTGTAAATGAGCAAAGTTTTTCTTAAGTACTTTTGTGGTAATTATTCCATAATGATTAAAAATACTGTAGTTCACAGTGTTTCTAGCCCTGAATCTCTTCCTGTTGATTATTAGGAGATGATAAATGCTAATGATAACTATTAGTCAATTTTGGAATTCTAAATCTTTCCTCCTAATCAATTACTTCATGTTATTCTTTTTAATGTTGTTTTCCAGACATTTTTCTTTTTTCAGACTCAGCAGGAAAGCTTAGTAGTCATAGTCTATATATTTACATTCCAGTATGGCTAGGAGAAATATCAGAAAAAAAAAAAAAACCTTTAAATTGTAGGAAACAACTAGCGAGTTGATAGCTTAACCACAGGGGTTATTGTCAACAACTTCTTGAATTTAATTCTTTTAAAAAACTTTTAGACTATCTTGTGAATTTAATTTATTTTTATTTTTCTAATGAGTTTGAAATTATGAACATCTACACCCACTAGAGAATTTGTTTGGAGTGTGTGAGTAGAAATAGAAAAGGCAATGAGCACAGGAAGAAAGGGAAGGTGAGAGGAGCTGTAATGATCTCAGGTGACATAATTGCTAGGAAAACTTAAAGCTGTTTGAAGTGGCTTCCACTTATTCCAGATCCTTGGACAGTATTATGGTTGAGTATACACTCTTGAGGGTTTTGTAAGGGTTTGTTCATACTTAGTTTCTCATTTTTGGTAATGTGGATTGTGTCTGACCCACAGTTCCTCTGCCTTCAGAAAGCAGTCTGCCTGTGTAGTCTGAGGTGGACCCTGTGTCGGTAATTGATCAGTAACTGGTGTAATACTGGTCTGGCAATGAAACGCTGCAGGTTTTCTTTGGCTAAGTGGAAAAATGATTAAAATGCAATTTGTAAAGCAAATTTATTTTTGTATGCAGCATTATGCACCCAATATTACTTCTCTTAATATGATGGCAAACTAATCTTAAATTTAACTTACTATAAATCCTGCTTGGCTTTCAAATCAATTGCAGCAACAAAATAACTGGGAAAGTTTGGATTTCTATGTGTTTGTAAAGAACAACAGTTTCTGAGAAATGAAAGTCTTGAACTTCACAGATAAACTGTAAATATTTCAAGAAGTGTGTGCTAAGAGTGGAAATTCTTTCAGAGTGACATTAACGACACTGGCACAAACTGCAGCACATTTTAAATTAACTTCCCTGAATTTACAATGCATGCAAAATGCTGATACAGTTCAGAGAGCTGCCTGTGCAGTGCAGTGAAGGTAAGTATAGCACTGTTTGTCCCAGCGTAAGAGATGTGAGAGGCAGGGAGGCTGTTTACCCTCTGCCTACACAGTCCTAGGTTGAAGATAACAGGGCAGGTGTAAATCAGAATTATGGAGGGAGAACAGCTCTGGCTTTGGCCCTCCTTGTGGCCTTATATGTCAGCTCACATGCTGCCCTGTTCCCACACTGGTTGCTCTGGAGGTGAGGCAGTGGGGCTGATGATGATCCCATGCCTGTTGTGCCCCAGCACCAGGACAGCTGTCAGTGCAGGTAGCTGTGCTGGCCATGAGGATTAATACGTACCACTCTGTTCATGAAAGGCAGTGAAATGGGGGAAACATAAAAGCAGAAAACCTCCACCAACCAGGCTTGAAGATTTAGGAACAAGCCAAGTCATCAAGCTGTTTTTGAGACAGTGCTATACAAATGAACAAAAAAGACTGACTTTACTCCTATAAAAAGATTTGCATACACTGAAATGATGGGTTTGAAATGATTGAGGAGTAAGAAGACATGGACATACTGACATAATGGTGGTGTAAAATAACGTAGTAATTCAGGGAAAGAGTTTATCTACTCCTAAACGTTACTTAATCTAACTGTATTGACTTTCTGCTTTTATCTTGCATGTAGTATCTGCTTTATGGATAGTGAAATAAATTTAACATCAGTGTGTGGGCAAGGACTGGGTCTCTACATGTTATTCAGATTAATTATTTTCCCAAAAGACTGTTTATAAGTATGCAAGTTACACTGAAAAGAGAGCACTGTTGTTTCAGACTCTACAGTGTTTTGTCCCATGATTCTTCCTTTTTTTTCCACGTCCTTCCAGCACCTGACTGATAAGGACATAAGCAACACTTCACCCTTCCCCTCTCTCCTGCTGTGTTTTGTACAAAAATATGGTGTCCTTTTCCTTGCTTTTCCTCCAACAATAATCATATTGGTGTATTGCTCACACTTAATCCAAAAAAACTGGTGATTTATCTATCTATCTATTTATTTATTTATTTTCCTTGAATCTATCAGTGGAGTGGTCTGGAGGAACACCAAGGTGTTAAGCGAGTGCCCATGCTTTTCTACCCATTAAAGATTTCCACCCACGTGCTTTTCACTTGCTATCTTTCTTCTTCATATGTTGCCCATGCTGCTTCTGGTATCTCTGTCCCTCTCTGATCTTTGCAAGCTGAGGTTTTACCAGGATTTTTTTTTCCCCCAGACAACTATAATCAGTTATGCTTGAGGGACCTCATTGTCTTTTTGAAGTGGTATGGTGAAATAAAACAAGGGGCAATAGGCTGTTTTGTTCCTCTCAGTAGACACAAATGATTTCATCTGTCTTCTTTTAATAGTATTACAGTTTAATTAGTTTTTAAAAAACATTGTCTGTGCAAAATCTGGAAGGCTAAAAAGAACTGCAAAAAATATATAATGACAGCTAACATATTCTGATTCACATTAGACATAATCTGCTAATGTGAATTTATCTGTCATCTGAGGCAGGCACTCAGAAGGAGAGTGGCAGCCAAAATACAATTTTCTAACGTGACTTTTTTATTCACAGAAAGATATAGACGAGATATCTATAGATCTTAGATTTCAGCTATTCTCTGCCTCTTTTCATATT
Source organism: Phasianus colchicus (assembly GCF_987193195.1). NCBI lineage: Eukaryota > Metazoa > Chordata > Aves > Galliformes > Phasianidae > Phasianus > Phasianus colchicus. The sequence goes on along the minus strand of NC_143439.1, from coordinate 13,372,127 downwards.
TGGCATATCCCACAGTTATGAAATAAAATTTGAAATAAAATCACATTTGAACTCACCATAGTACTCTTTATTACATCTGTGAGGTTCTTAAGTGAAATCTTTTGCTGACACCTGGAACCTTCAAGTTGCCCAATAAGGTTAAATCAGTACACCTAACAAGAAATCCTCCCAGCACACTTTGTCATTATCCTCTACAGTTATTTCAAATCAAATGTTCATTGCACTTACATAGACAACTCGCTTAATTACACAGTGAGTTGTTTCCTGCTCAAGTTAGCAACAGTTTGTAACACGTAAGAGTAAGGGTTGGTAGGATATCCAAAGTTGGCTAGGATGACTTGCTTTTCAAAAGTGTCCCTAGCATAGAGCTATTACCACAACTGATTTCCTATTCCTTGTTGCTTGTGGTCTTTGGGCAGTAACTTGGTTAAGGATAGTCACTAAAATGGCATATGAATAAGGTAGGCAGACCTAGTTTGTACAGTTACTGCTTATGAAGATACATTAAAAACACTGCCATCGTATTAGCCATGGACAAAAATTAGATTGACAAATATCAGTCATTAATTTACAATTATGTATAGCTGGATATGCGTGTGCAACTGCATACAATTCTGTACATAGGAATTGGCAGACACCAAGGATTATTTTTCAGTAATTGCTATTTAATGGTTAAGATATTTAATGAGCATTCTGTTGTCAGATTAAAGGAAAAATATCAAAACACAAATTAAATCCAGGGTTACATCTGAAACTTTTTCCCTGATTCTATTTCTACCAGGGTTTCCCTTTATGAACTGTAAACTGTAAGATAATTTTCTTGTCATTTGCATGAAACATTTTTTTTACTCATCTTTACTTTAGTGTTTATGTGTTATTTAAGGAAATAGTTCCATTATTTGTCGAATCGCAACTACAGCTAGGTAGCATGAGCAAAAATCAGTAAAATGTATTCCTTATAATTGCTTAGGTTTTGTTTTCCATTAATGCATAAGTAAGTGGTATTTATCTGGCAAAGCTCAAACCTTGTCTTGGTTCCATCCAACAAATTAGTTTGGAGTTTGATAAGATTGCATCAGTGTTGTTTTTTTAGTGCTTAGCCCTAAACAATGTTCTCCCACAAGTTGAAATGGTTGACATTTTGTGAAAGAATTGCAGACTTCCCAAAATTGCTTCTCGGGATACTGTCAGGAAGATTAGAATTGTAAAAATGACATGTACCTTTCAAATAGCTCTGTAACTTGGGCTCAGTGATGAAGCTGTGTGACACTGGGGCAATATTTTATTAACTCTTCAGTAACAACAAAATGTGTTTAAAATATACATATGCACATGTTCCCAATAGAAAATATTATATAATAAGATCCATGTACAGAGAAGCAAAATTATGGTAGTGATTTATTTTCAGTAAACACTAAAAATTTACTGAGGCATTCTACACATTTATATTATGTTAGTGTTTTCTTCTCATCTAAATGTGAGTCTTCTGTGTGCCCAGGTAGCCAAGAAGGTCATTGGCATCCTGGCTTGTTTTGGAAATAGTTTTGCCAGCAGGAACGGAAAGGTTATTGTCCCCCTGTACTCAGCACTGGTGAGGCCACACCTTGAGTACTGTGTTCAGCTTTGGGCCCTTCTTTACAAGAAAGACAGTGAGGACCTGGAACATGTTCACAGAAGGGCAGGAAAGCTCATGAGGAGAGCAAAACACAGGACTTATGGGCAGCACCTGAGGGAACGGGGATTGTTCAGTCTGAAGAAGAGGAGGTTCAAAGGAGACCTACAACTACCTGAAAGGAGGTTGTGGTGAGGTGAGAGTCAGCCTCTTCTCCTCCATAACTAGCAACAGGATGAGAGGGAATGGCCTCAAGTTGCATCAGGGGAGATTTAGGTTGGATGTTAGGAAAAACTTCTCCAAAAGAGCAGTCAGATACTGGAACAGACTGCCCATGGAAGTGATTGAGTCCATGGGGGGGGGATGTTCAAGAAATATTTAGATTGGTACTTAGAGACGTGGTTTAGTGGTGCAATATTGGTAATAAGTGGGATGGTGGGACTGCATGATCTTAGAGGTCTTTTCCAACATTGGTGACTCTATGATTCTTTTTTATTCAGAAATAACTTACATATTCTGGAATCTAGTATTCCTTACTTATATTCTATGTTGAGCAATAGCAGATTGATAATGTTCCCAGCAAAACAGATCTTAAGCTCTCATTCTTAAGATGCATTAGAGACATACATACATGCTTCCAACAACAATCACACATTAGTATGAAAAGAAAAGGTAGGGCTAAAAAATGCTGTCTTCACAGACAATATGAATTGTTCTAATAACTTCAGTATGCTTCAGGTAAGTAGGGCAACTTATACAAACCATCCAGTTCTTACTGGGGAAAAACATTTAAGAATGTGAAACTGGGTGAATGGAAAACAGTAAGGGCTTGTAATTCTTTAATTTGGAGGACTGAAAACCAGTTGTAATTTAGAGAAAAAGAAAAAAGAAATCCCTATTCTCCCATCCTCCCTCCCCCCCCTATATTTTTTGGCAGAGGGGAGAGGAGTGGTGAAATTTGTAGGTCATGTGGTTTGACATGCATACAGCTAAGCACCACATGGCCCTTGGCTCATATCTACACAATGGGATGAGAGAGTTCGGGGGAAAACAAGCAAAGGGAAAATAATAAAATACACAGAACAAATCATGCACAAGAGAATTGCTTGTTAACCCATGGATTTCCATCCGAGTTTCAGCCAACCCCTGGCCAACTCTTGCAGTTTTGGATCCTAAATCCAAAGTACAGCACCATACCAGCTACTAGGAAGAAAATTAACCAGGGCAATAGATAATCTCTTCTAGGACAACATCCTAAGTGGAATATTGTGTAGTGAAGCTTTCAAGTTGATTTCTGAAAGATTGCAGAGATAAACCATCTTTATCAGAAAAACTACAGAAACATAGCAGTAGACAGATATGGCAGTGTTAGTAAGTCTTTAAGCAGGACTGATCTTTTCTGGAAGCTCATGGAACCCTTAAGTGGAGATCTGTAAGATCATTTGGATGAATATTCATGTGGCGTTTCCCACAAGTGCAAATAAACTGAACTGCATTAGTCTTTCTATCCTATATTTCAATAGTGTTTTGGAGACGATGTCTACAAATTTGAACAGAGGTCTTTCTTACCTCTGCTGCAGTGTTGCAAAGTAACAATCTTGTACTGGGTACACCTTACCTTGTGGTTAATTATCTCTTAATTAAGTCATTTAGGAAGCTTCCTTCACAAAACACATATATATCAACAGTGGTTTTGATTTTTCTTTTTTGGGTTTTTTGTTTGTTTGTATGTTTGTTTGTTTTTAGTGTTTTGCTTTTGTAAACTGACCAACATCCAACCCAACTTTCACAGACAACACAAATTTAATGTCTGCCTGAGAAGCAATCCTCGGGGTCACCAAGCTACCCTGTTTTTAACAGTAGAGAACAAGCACCCTCCAAAGAAAGCCAGTCTTCTAACTCTTAAGAAATTTTGGCTGTATAGCTTGAGTACAAGTGGGAAAGAAATAGCCTCAGGTACTTGACTGTGAAAAGCTTAGAAGATATTATTCTTCTGATCCCTTTGTAAATATAAATGGTTAGAACTAAACAAAGCTGTCAACATCTGAGAATAGACAAAGGTATACAGTTGAAACCTGCTCTATATACTAGTGTACACATTCATTTGTAGAGATGGTACCAGTCTTTTCTATTTTCCTAGCCTCTATTGATGCTGTAAATATCTAATGAGAAGCTAAGGTGGGTGACGCAGTTACTTAGCATCAATTTCAACAAGATGAGAAGATAAAAAGCATTTAAAGGTATATACTTCTAACAGTTTGCTGTAGTGATACTTAATACAGAAACAACCAAAATATGTAGATGATCACTCATACTGAAACTCAACTGAGGTGAGTTGTGTATCTTGCCCGTTGTGTTTTGCTGGCTGAATTGTGTGCTTGCTACAGCAGTTGTGGAGCATGATGAATGTTGTTTTGAAGAGTCTGAGATGTCAAGACTTCACAGTAGATATACACCACAAAGCAGTCTGTGCCATCGTACATTGATCATTTTCAGCATTTCTGCATTTTGTCATTCTCTTTCATCATCCATGTATGGGTAAGAGCATGTTTGTGCCCTGGATGTATCCTTATGGGGGCTGAGACAGAGCCAGCATGTCTGCTGGAGCTGTAGAGTGCTGCTCTGCCCTGAAGCATGGATATCTGGCTGTGGTGGCCATATAGCACATTCTTTAAGTCAGTGAAACAACTGCTGTTGGTTTTCTGAGATGCTACTGTTCTCTCATCTGTTTAAAACCATCTCTGGAAGTAAGCAAATGCTTATTGGAACACAGATCAGAAGGCTGGTAAGCAAACAGCATTGCCAGTCCTTTGAGTGTGCTTGTGTATGTAAAAGAATGGGGAAGAAAGTAACAGTAGTTGAAATGACACAAATGGGAGGATTAATGGGGGATTTGTGTGCTTCCAGAAGGAAAAAAAGAACCAGAGTGTGATATTTAAATACACTTTTTAAAGTGCGTGTTTGAGCTTGCAAGTAAAATGGGAACAGCTGCACCAATTAGATTGAGGCTATTTATCTGTGAAGTTAGCCATTTACAGATAATAGCAAGCAATAGTTGCATAACAGGGAGGGGTAGAACGGGTGTCAGTGCCCACCATTGGGTTTACAGTCGATTATTCCAAGAGTATGGAGTGTGAATAGGCAACCTCTGTGAGGAGAGGTGTAACCAGGCAATATGGACTGCTGCAGGAGCAGCCCCCTTGACAGGGCTGCCAGGGTAACCAGAGGGTCAGTATGTCACATAGAATTTGTTTTAAAAACAAACCCAGTTCCCCTCCTTATAATATTTTTTTCACTGGACTTGCTGAAATGAATGAACTTTTATCTTTGTATAAACTCCATGGTATTTTGAAATCATATTTAAAATATTTAGCAGTTAAAAATGCAGCTACTAGAGTGATGTAATGTAAACTAGTTGCCTGATGTGTTGTATCTACCTGATTTTGCAAATACTATGTCTCTCCTATTCTGCAGTTAAGAAAATTACTGAATATTTAGCTTGCATTTCATTCTAAGAAGATAAGCATCTCTCTGTGCTTGGCATCCTTTTGGATGCACTGTTTAAAATTCTGGCACCAACAGAGTCAATTAAAAAGTACCACTGGCTTCAAGACTTTGCCTGAGTTGTGTTTCTTCTTCTATTTCTTGGCCAGTTGCGGATACGTTCATAATTATTTGAGAAGATGCAAGAAAAATCCTTGCACATCTAAACTTAGTGATGGATCTTCTCTAAAGCTTTATTTTGACATATGGTATTTCTTTATTTTTCAGCACTCAGTTTCTTTGCACAAGTGAAAATAAAAGCTTGCAGTGACCAGCATTTTTTAAAAGATAAATGAAGACCATCTTGATTTCTAGCTTTTTAGGTATCTAGCATATGTTGCAGCTTATTTATAAGAAGAATTGAAGTATTTGGGAAAGAGAGCAAATAATTCTACTGGGTTTTGCTAACTTTTTTTTTCTGTTACTTTTTGTCGGCCACATCCTAGTGAGACTTTTTAGGAAGCTTTAAGTAAAAGAATAGAAATCTTAAGGATTTTCTTCCTGTCTACTCTGGACTTTATTGCTCTGAGTGAGATTAAGAATGATAGAAATATATATATATACTCCACATGTCACTTTCACATACAATTAATCCTTCTTTTTTGTGGGTGTTTGCAAACTTTGATGACTTAAATTGTGGTATGGTTTACTTACACACGTGCAATATGAGCTTTTTGGAGTGTTCAGTGCGTAATCATGCTTCTGAATGCATTAAATGCTTACAGAGAAGTTGAAGCTATCAGGAAATATGATTCTTAATACTCAACACAATCTTTTTTTTTTTTTTTCTTTGTAGTACTGAGCATTCCCAGATACAATTTTCCTATCTAATAAACGTATTGCTATGTGCTAATTTAGCTGTGTGATGCTCTGTGGTGAAAGAGGCAATGCAATTGCGAAGTACTGGTATTTTTACCTGAACCATTATGTCTTTTAAAGTTGGCTAATCACTACTTCAAAGAGGATGTGGAAATTTTTTTTGCATCGCCTCACCATGGCAACCCACCTCCCGAAACAGGAAGGTGATTAAAACAGTTCTTCTCCAAAGTCTCTGCCTAAAGACATTGGTATTGTAATGTGATTAAAGATACCTAGAAATACTTCCTTCTGTTTACTTTTTAATCAGTTATCTAAATGTGATTTCATTAAAACTACATTAAACAAAATACATTAAGAAGCCATAGATGAATTCCAGGCTCAGATTTTAAGTTTTAGATATGGATTTTGTTAAAACTCCAGCAATTCTCAGGTAAGGAAAAATATGTCTCCTAGATTAAATATGAATTTATGATCACAGAATCACAGAATGGCCAGGGTTGGAAGGAACCTCAAGGATCATGAATCTCCAACCCCCCTGCCACATGCAGGGCCACAAACCTTCCCATTTAATGCTACACCAGGCTGCCCAGGGCCCCATCCAATCTGGCCTTGAACACCTCCAGGGACGGGGCATCCACAACCTCTCTGGGCAGCTGTTCTAGCACCTCACCACTCTCTCTGTAAATAATTTCCCTCAGACATCAAACCTAAATCTCCCCTCCCTCAACTTAAAACCATTTCCCCTCATACTGCTGTTATCTACCCTTTCAAAGAGTTGATTCCCCTCCTGTTTGTAGGCTCCCTTTAGGTACTGAAAGGCTGCAACGAGGTCACCCCGCAGCCTTCTTTTCTCCAGGCTGAACAAGCCCAGCTCTTTCAGCCTGTCCTCATAGGGGAGGTGCTCCAGTCCCCTGATCATCTCTGTGGCCCTCCTCTGGACCCTCTCCAACAGCTCCCTGTCTTTTTTGTACTGGGGGCTCCACACTTGGATGCAGTACTCCAGATGGGGCCTCACAAGAGCAGAGTAGAGGGGAACAATCACCTCTCTGTCCCTGCTGGCCACCCTTCTTTTGATGGAGCCCAGGTTACCATTTGCCTTCCGAGCCGCAAGGGCACACTGATGGCTCATGTTAAGTTTTTCGTCTATCAAGACCCCCAGGTCCTTCTCCACAGGGCTGCTCTCAAGGACCGCTCCTTCCAGTCTGTATGGGTGCCTGGGATTCCTTCAGCCCAAGTGCAAAACTCTGCACTTTGCTGTGTTGAACCTCATGATCTTTCTTCCTTGACTTCTTCTGATTGATAAAGTTGTTGTTTTGTTAAATTTCTCAAGTTAAGAGACTGTACATTTAACTGGTAACTGATTGCTTGCCCTGCAAGAACAAAGAGCTTGTGGAATTTGTTATTCTCAAACTGCAATCTGATGGAATTTGTGCAGGCTGGTGTTTTGAAGAAAGAAAGTGTTCTGTGCTAGTATATAAGAAGGTAATCTAATATTACATGAGAATTTTCAATTTCTACAGGTTTTAAATTCTGTTTACTTGGTAATTTGGCTCTGAGTGTTTTAAAACATATGAGGGATCCTTGCCAATGGACTGCTGCTGGCTGCTGCAATTTTTTGCTTTTATGCAGCGTATCGAGCATGGTATATTTAATCCAGATTTTGCTATGATAACTAAATTTTTCTTTTTTTCTTATGGAGTCTTTATCAAATTTAGTATTTCAGTAAATGACTGCTGCCTTCCATGTTCTGTGGTCTTGCTGTGCTGATATTTAGGTCTATATTCTTCCTAATGCTATAGAACATACTATCTGCTGAACAGTGATTTTACACAGTGAGTTCATGGTGAAGTTTATATTAAAAAAAACTATGTGAAGAAATGCTAAGCTGCTGTTCCTTCTGATAATTATCTCTGCTAGCTCAGTGATTCCTGTGCATAGGTCTTGGCATCATTAAGAGGGGTCTTTAAGTCCTCCATACTTCAGCATGAGCTGAAAATATTTATCACCAGTGCTGTTTTGGATCTCATCCAGCAAGGTGTCAGTACATCCTAGTTAGGTGTTGGGCAAGCTGGGCCCTCTTCATCATTTGTTCAACACATGCCATGTTGAATGTAGATGTGACTTTTCACCAATTTTTCTTTTTTGCAAGTTTGCAATATGCAAAAATTAGTACGTTTAAGGGAGACCAGTGCAGATGCAATGGGGGACAGTGAATTTCCCTCCCTAAATTACTGTGGAAGCAGTGAGGTTGTGGGTGTTCCTTCCCTGGAAGTATTCAAGGCCACACTGGCCACATGATGGGGCTTCGAGCAACCTGCTCTAGTGGGAAGTTTCCCTGCCTATAGCAGGGGGTTGGAACTAGGTGATCTTAAAGGTCCCTTCCAACCTACGATTCTATGATCTGAGAGAATGAATGGGATGGAGTGATATTTTTCCTTCTCTATAACCTAGATAGGATCAGGGAGATGGAGTAAAATTCTCAGGTTTTAACCAAAGACCATAGTTCAGACTTGATGTTATGTTTCAGGCATTGGAAAAGTAATCATCAAGGTTTCTGTGAGAGTTCAGTTTGCCATCTGCACTGCAGTGGTTGCATGCCCAGATCTGTTAGGCTGGATGTAATGGTGTGTGTAGGACAGAATTGTTTAATAGGTATTTTTTTTCCGAAGTTACTGCTTTGTAGCTTTCTAAGCCTTTTACTAAAATTACTAGCTCAAATGTTTCCTTATTATTTAATTTTAAAGCAATTGGCAAGTACATATGTATCTAGGCATCTGGTGACTTGTCTGTGGCTATCAATCCTATTTAGAGAAACAGATGTAGGTTCGCCTAGTGTCATGATATTCTTTGGAATGTATGCCTCATAATGTTTTCCTAACACATAAGGCAGTGAGTTTGTTCATATTATGTTCAGTACCAGTGTGGACATGGTTGGTTTTTGTCTGGATAAAAATGAATGGGCAACATGCTCTACACATGGGAATAATGTTTGCTTTTGAAAATGTGGGGTAAACTGTCTATGTCTACCATGAGACTGCACTGATCTATGTACATGATGTGCAGAAATGATCTGGCTTTGTCCCCATTTTCCTCTGTCCCAATGGAGTTTTTACGGAGAGAGTGGTGAGGTACTGGAACAGGCTGCCCAGGGAGGTTGTGGATGCCCCGTCCCTGGAGGTGTTCAAAGCCAGATTGGATGGGGCCCTGGGCAGTCTGGTCTAGCATTAGGTGGAATGGTGGTGGCCCTGCATGTGGCAGGGGGGTTGGAGATTCATGATCCTTGAGGTCCCTTCCAACCCTGGCAATTCTGTGATTCTGTGATTCTGTGAGTTTCCCTCAGTCTGAGGGAAGGCAGCTACCCATGGATGTGTGCTTCTGGGTTCACTTGTGGTGTAGCAAAGTCCCACAGAAAAAACTTAGACTTCGGCTTCAGAAAATGCTCCCAGATGGGTTTGGAATAGTCTTGAGAAACCAAACTAATTAATGTAGATTGATTTCCAGATGAGAAAAGAGCAGGGAAAAAATAATAATACTAATACCTTCCCCCCTCCCCGCAACTTCCTCCTCCTCGAAGACTCTAACCAATCAACCAGCAATGCCTTCCAAAGCCACCTTCAAAATATAATCAAGATGATTTTTGATACCTAAATTTGTAATTGCAAAACAGAAGTCCACGGTTCTGTGTGTGCGCCTACTTTCTTTTCACAGGTGGGAATTTAGAAATAGGCAAAGTAACACCTATATATCTCTCAGGGACCCAAGCTGATGACCACATTCAAAGCATGGCTAGCATAAAAATCTAATTTGATGTCTTACAAAATTGTATTGTAGGGTGGTGTTAAGGACCTCACCTACTCAGAATACCCCAGAGCAGAGGTTCGAGGTCTTTGGGAAGGTTCAAACAGAAAGGGCTTAAGTGTGCATCTCATGGGGGACTAACAATAACCATGAGTTTCTTGGGTAAAGAAAGAAAATAAGGATGTTTTTCCTCTTCTGTTGAAGCTCTGCTACTCAGCAGAAGAGGATAAAAGATGAACGTGACCAGATGGGAAGAATGAGAGAATAAGTATGATTATGGCTTCATAGATGGGGTGTTTTACAAGGCAAAGTTAGTGGCTCTTCTCCCTTTTATCTGAATGCTTTATGTACATTAACATTAAACAATTGCTGGGATAAAAAAAAAAAATAATAAAAAAAAAACCTTTCTATTTATTAAAAATCTATTTGTTTTTTGTACTTCCTCTGCTAAATCTCTAGAGATATTGCTGTATCAGTTCTTCCTGGTGATTTGTTAGTCATTTTTTCTTTTTCATGCAAGAGACTTGATTTTTACATATAGCTTATGTGTTCTCAGAGAACAATTATTTGTTTTGCTTCAGGTTGTTTTCAATCAGAATCTTTTGATTATTCTTATTTATAAAAGTATGTTGTGTATATGCAGTAGGTATGTTGTTTGTTATGCAAAGTCAAACAAAGGTGCCTTTTTTGAAAAACTTTATATGTTGAGATGAGATTATTCTCATCCTCTAACTTCAATTTTGTTGTTCTTACTTTCTTTGGAAGCTAAGTATTGATGCACAAAGAAATTAGATTTATGTAGTACAGAATACAGAAAATTGTGTAACTTTAATGTTTTCTTTTCTTGATGGTGATAAATGTTTAACAGATGCTAAATATATTAAGAAGAAGAGACAGAAAAAAAAAATGGGAAAGAGGATCTGATTTCATCCTCATACCAGCTTTTGGAATCTCAAATGTATACTGCTTTTTATTTCTTTTTCTAAGGGCCATCAGTTTCATTCAGTGCCGGTGGAGCTCTTGATTCATTTTGCTGCCAGTTATAGGTCCCAATTTTAAGCTTCTGAAGCGTGATGATCTTAGAAATTTTCAGTGGTTGAATTAGTAAATTAAAAATCTTTTTTTTAGGGTAAGTTGATTGAAGGTAGAGTCTTCAACAGTAACATTGCTTTGGTTGCTGCAGAATAGAGAATTTCTGTATTATACATACATTTGTCAAAAAGAGGACATGGAGGGCAGGACAGTCTGAACTGGTGCATCTTTTGTATGTCCATGCCACTTGTCTGTCTTGAGCTGGAGTCCTTGTTGGCATGACGTGCAGCAACAGGTGACTGGGACTGAGGTGCTTACCTCGCTGTGGCTCTTTCATTTGTAAGTCAAGAGCAACAAAATAGTGTGATTTTTGGAGCGGGAGTTAGTGTGCGAACTGCTAGCAACTTGGTCTAAAAGTAAGCTTTCAGCTTACCATGAAGAAAAACAGTTCACAAAGAACAATGTTAAGTCAGAGAGCTTTCTCCTTCAGAAGTGTCACTTTCAATGAGATTTGGCATTGAAAGGAGCTCTTACTTTGCAGAGAGAAGGCGCTATGAAATGCTGAACAACAGTTATCTCCTGAGGGAGAAAAAAATGGCATTTGGAAAACGTAGCTCTAAAGAAAGCAAAACTTGGTTTGAAAAAAACAAACACAAGAACAAAACCTCCCCTGAAAATAGCAGCATGACAGCAACTTTACTCAGCACTCCTGGGATCTGGGTGTGTGATCTGCTGCTGCTGAGCCATTGCCAGGCAGTTGCTGTGCATGGGAACAGACCTGTTTGTTTCAGTGGGAGCATTCCCTGTGAGTCTCAGGTGACTAGAGAGCAATTGCTAAACTATTTTATGTACAATCTATGGAGTTATGGGGGAAAGAGTTGGGAGCATGATTTTTGAAAACATATATATTTTTCAGATTTTCACGTCGCTAAGGATCAATATATATCAATCACTTGCCTTGAAATCACTTTTAACCATACCAAATTTAAACCCTAAGAAAAGTGTTGAGTTATTATAATTATTTCCTAGTACTTATGAAATGCTCATAAGAATTTAAAGTAGGAGGGAGAGCAGGACTCTCTAACATCTAATCTAACATTTAATTTTCTTTTTTCCCCCTGATCTCAATGATTTGCTGTGGCTGTTTTCTACCCTTGCCTGCTAGGACATGTGCTGACCAACATTTCTTTCACAGGGCCTTGTTCTTGGTGGCATGCAGCTTTTGTAACAAATCTTGTTCTTTAACTCCTCCCCCAAATGCTTCATCTGTGTTTTTTACCCCCCCCCCCCCTCTAATACTGATTCAAGTTGTTAAAGCTCGGGTACTTCTCAGTATGCTTGCTTGAGCATCTTGTAATGCTGGCGTTCTCAGTTATAAGTACAAAGGATGTTTTTTCCTCCTGTGGCTAAAGCACGCTTACATGCTTGCCTAATAGTTGCAACCTTGAACTTGGTGAAAAGTATCTAAGTGCTATGAGGATAGAATTTTGTATGATGCTAATTAGTTTGGTGGGTATGAACAAATGTAGTGTTTGAATAGGTCTGTGGAAAGAAGATCTCAGTTTTGCACAGTGAGACTGATTACTTTTATTCTGAGAGAAATAATATATGATTTTACTGTTCAGAGTATGGGTATACTAATAAAATATACTGAAGCTAACTTTAATTTAATATATTTTATTATTAACAATGGTAAAAAGTATTGGTTGTTTTGTCTGATGGTAAGGATTTAGGTAGAAGTATTCTTTTACAAGCTTTTTCTTTTTTAAATTTCACGCTGGTGCAAGTGTGAAAAATCCTTTTATTTGCTAATTAGGTAAGACTGTAAAGCTAAAAAGTACAGTCAGCTGCTAAATTTGCACCACAAAAATGATTTTTGTTCATGATAACACCTCTTGCTGCTGTTACGTTAAAGGCATGTGTTCACTTCACACATAAACACAGAATAAGTTCACAAAAATGGCTGCGGAAAATAAAAAAGGACATAAATAAAAAGGAGGTCCATAAATCAAGACAGTGTAATCCTGAAACTGTTGCTCTCCCATTGCCCAAAACCTGGAGCTCCTGAGCCCCCAGAGCAGCCCACGTGGCTTTCAGAGCCCCCAGTTATTCCCCAGCTCATCTCCCCATCTGAGCCTCTCAGAGACAGGCCTTTCTGGAGGTACTCTCCAAGGTGTGCCAGCACATTTGGTTAAGATCAACCCCAGCCTCCATGTGCAGCAGCAGCTTCTGCTTTCTGCTAAGTGCAGCCGTCTTGAGCAGCAGCTTTCCTTCATGTGATGCTTCAGCAGTAAGAGCGCTCATCCGGGCGCTGGTGTGGGCGCACAATGATTCCCTCTGCCTGCAGGGCCTGCCCACCCGCTCAGGAGCTTTTCTGGGGGCTTCCTTTTATGCTGGCAATTGAAGCTGTGCTTAACTCAGCCCTTCCACTAGACAAAGTGCAGAGATGCTCATTCAGGGCTTGGGATTGCTTTCCAGGAGACTGAGCCCGTCACTGAGATGCTGCAAGCACTCGGTCCTAGGAGATGGAGCTACGTTAATCGAAGCTGACAGTCGCTGGTTGTGTTCTACGGTCGCTGAATGATAAAATGTATTCAAATGTGCTGCCAGTGGAACATTTGGTATGACTGTTTATTTCTCATACCATGCCTGATGCGCTCATTAAAAATAAGAGATCCGTCTGGACAGATTAATTCTGTGCTCCGATTGGCTGTGCTACTTGAAACAAGTCATAAATAGAAGTCAAATATTTTGCAACAGAATATGTTCATTTTGCTGCTAGCTGGATTACAAGAAGGTTATTTTTCTGCTTTCAGGAATTTGTTAGCTCATTCAAAAATAAATCTGCTGGTAACGTAGCTATAATTTTATTTTCAAAATAATAGATTATAAGCATATTACTTAAGCGATGAACATGCATCTATTTCAAGTCTTTATAGCTTATACTGAAGCAAGCCTAGCGAGAATACAGAAGCAGCAGAAGGAACTTATTAGTAAACCCCTCCACTTAAACGCTCTAAATGAACCCAGAGAAATAGGGGAGACATAGTCTATTTGTCAACACTGCTGATACTACAGTCTCACAGAAGCTGAAGTAACACTGACTACCAGTTATATATATAAAATAATGTCAATGTTGAATGTACGGAACCAGGGCTATTTTTTGTACATATATATGAGTAACTAATCACTCCTGTTGCAAGTGCTAGGAAAAGGTAAGGAAGTCAGCCAGTTTAACCCTAACTAACCCAATTCAAACTACATCACTATACCCCAATTTTAACCAACATTTTTCCCTCTAGGATTTCTCAAATGTAAACTAGCTAATGCTAGCAGTTCTGTACACAAAGCTATATTTTTAGTAGAAATAAGTTCTGTGTGTAGTTGCTTATGTGTTTGTAAAATGCTGCAAAGAATACAATCAAAATGCTAATATGGTTCTTCTCTAGTACTAGGATAAATCTCTCTGAAAACATCAAATCAGAAAGGTTAGAGATATGAAACGTATGTATTTTTGCTTGCTAGTCGGTATGTTTTAGCAGAGATGTGGGCAGGAGCATAGGGGAAATGATTAGATTTATGGATGCTGAAAGAAATAAAGGGAGACACTTTTTTTCCCCCCAAAGAATGAACAAATGACTGTGTCAATGACTATAAAATGTTAAAAGAAAAGGTGTTTTGCAAGTCATGTTTTGTGCATTTTGAAGATGGGTGAAATAGTGTTTCTGTAGAAATTAACCAGAATGCTGAGTGGGATGGAAGCAATTTCTCTAGTTGGGAGCATCTTGGACACAGAACCAGAAAATCTGGTGTTGGAAATGTTTTATGTGGTTCAAGGTTTTGCAGCCACAATGCCATAGTGGGTGCTACTCTGGGGAACCAGAAATGTGCCTGCAGGGGGCAGAGAGAAAGAAAAGGACTACTTTGTTTCTCTCCCTCCCTCTATATGTTTGCACGTGCACAGACCTGCCTATGGATGCATTCGTGCACATTGCACATATGCAGTACATGAAGAAAATTATTAGCAGTCTGATAGATTTCAATACATGTATAAGACATGCTTTTGCTGAAGGCATGATAGAAGATACCTTTGTGGGTGCCATTATCTTCAGTGTGAAAGGTGGGGACTGGAGGTGCATGTGTTTCCTTTCTTCTATCTCCTTCTGTGTTACTAGAGATTTACATTGCTTAGAGTTTCTGACTGTATGTGACTCAATTTTATTCTGATATTGGCTATATCATCTTTTTATATGTACTGGACATAGGTGTGATACCGTCAGCTAATCTTGTAATCCCTATTTTGAACACACACAATGAAGCATTACAGCATTTGAGATAATGCAGCATTGGTCAGTCTTTGTCAGTGCGATGTTGTGGTAAGTAGTGGCTGGGAAGCACTTGCTTTCTTCAAAATCTTTTTGCTTCTGATACACTGTGCCTTTTTGTAAGTGCATACATGCACACAGATGCACACATAAATATTGTACAGCAATTGCTGTGCGTACTAATTACTTTTCCACTAAATTTCTGCAAAGTCAGAATGTGACGTGAAGCTATCGGTTGTGTTTCGTTTGGGGAATCGTAGGCCTTGGTTTTAAAATCTGCCTGGATGGATGAGATGGAGAGCATGCAGGTGCTTGGATTATCACAGGACCATAATAGAATCTTTTCAGTTTGAAGGAACTTTAAAGGTCATCTAGCCCAACTCCTCTTCAGTAAATAGGAACACCTACAGCTAGATCAGGCTGGATGGGTCTCTTAGCTACCTGTCCTTGAATGTCTCCAGAGTCATGTTAAGATGAACACCCAGGTACATTTGGACTTGGGATTTCCAGGTATAAGTCAGGGTGAGATGGTGGGACTTGAGATGAAAGGGGAGCATTGTTGTGTTTAGCAGTGCAGATGTGACAGAGGGTGTTGAAGAACAACTAAAGGAAAAGAGTAGAAAGATCTGGAGGTTTTGGCACATTAACCAGGTGAAGCATAAAGGAATCTTAAAAAAGTAGTGAGACTTAAAACCTGACTTGATGTTTCCAGTGAGACATAAGCACAAAAACCCCTTCTAGAATAATAATCTGCTTTATAGGCACACAATCGGGATAGTTTGCCTCTAGAAGAGGCACAGATTGTACCTATGCCACTCACCTTTATCTACAGGAAAAAAAGCAAAACAACAAACATGCATATGTTTGGGCAACTTGATCTAGTTGTAGATGTGCCTGTTCATTGCAGCAGGGTTGGACCAGGCTACCTTTAAAGGTCCCATAAAACTTCAAAGATTCTATGATATGCAATATAGAACAGCAGTAATAAAGCAACAATCTTAAATGAAGATCCTGAAGATTCATCATAACTCAACTCTAACCAAGAGTTTCAGATCCATGTTTCCTAAATCTGATTCCATATGAAGCAATGTTACAGAATGAATTCTGCTTATTCTGTTTGTTTTCTTTCCCCAGGAAAATGAGACAATATTAAAAATAGGTTGATCAATACTTCAGTACTTTAGTTACAATGCATATGTATATTACATATTTTCATGGAAAGTTGTTTTTCATAGGAGGCCAAATACCGTCAAATCTCAATGATTTTTCCACTTCATTTTGTATTACCTGCTGCTTGGCACCCACTCATACTTTAGCTTGCCAAAAGAGTAACTTGACAATTAGGTATGTTAGCACAAATAAGCATTTTTATAAACTATGTAAAATAACACTCTAAGTGGTATGGTGAATAATCTTTTCTCTCAGAGCTTTTTAAAGCTATTTTTTAAAACAATACTGCTATTATAACTTTATCAGTGTAATGCTGATACGAGCGTTATGAAAGGGGAATGGTATCTCATGCTTCAGACAATAAGCAGTCCCTTCTGTCCTAAAGAGGTTTGTTATAGTTGTTCATCACTACAGTATCCTAGGGCTTTCCCACTGTGTCTAACATCTGTCACTGTTCTCTTATTTTCTTTTCAGAGAGAAAGTGCATCCTACAGAGTATCTTGTTTCAGACTTCAGAATTGGTCTGTCTCCTTGCTTGTATTTGTTAGAGAAAACATGACCAAAAAAAGAATCTTTGCAGAGAATGGTGTTCTCATTGTTTTGGTCCCCAGTCCCCCTCAAAATTCTATCTCTGCCAAAAGATAAGGCTCAGTTTTATTGGGGAGGGGAGAGTCACAGCACCTGGGCAGGTTAACTTTTTATCACAGTTTTTATTCTTGTTCTTTGGGTAATTTAGTCCTGGGACTCTGTCTGTACCTTGTGGACAGAAACCAGGAGGTTGAATTTGTCTTTAAGTTCTAGGTAAAGTCAACCAAAGCATCTATGCTTTAGCATTTGGTACTCTTCCCTCACTGCTGTGCCTTTCATCTTCTTGTTTTGAGTGCACGGGCTGGTGAGGCTCAGTGACTGCAGACTGAAATATAAAATACTTCCAATTTCTCTTCCTTTTCATTCTATTTTCCTGTTGACTGTGTTTGGCTGCATTTAGTATCCTAGCTACAGTCACTTTCATCATCTTTACCTTCAAATCCTTATCTTCTGCATTTCCCACTTTGTATTTAGGTCATCTTACTGATTTCTTAAAAAGAGAAAATTGGGAGCAAGATTTCTCCTTGGTTCTTCAGTGCTAGAACACCCACTTTGCTTTAGGAGCCCTGGAAGATGTTTACTTCAATATACATTTCTTCTATGTGATGAGAGCTTCCTGAAAGGCTCGTGAGGATCACTCTGTTAGCATTATGCAAAGTGCTGAGCAGTGTAAGGCAGTTCCCATGTCTTGATTTCAAAATCACGAAAGAAACAAAGTTATGGATTTCTTGTTATCCATGAAATGAACCCTAATGCAAGTAGGTAAATGTAAAATATTGTAAAGTTTCTAGACAAAGATATGTGGAAGCAAAGAAAACTGAATACTAGTCTGTGTAGAGATTATTCGTCTTTTGTCATAGGTGAGGCATGTGTGAAGCCTGAGCAAGCAGAAATCCTTGGGCAAGCTCCTCTTTCCACACCTGCTCCCAGCAACTAGGTGAGCTGCCTGGTGTTCCTCTGCACCTGGAGGGGTCTGTGCTTTTCTGAACTGCTGCTGTGAGACTGAGCAGCACAGAAGCCATCAGCTCGGAGCCACAGCAGGCTGGACTTCCCCTCCCTCAAAGGGCTTCCATATTGTCATGCATCTCTTCCTCCTTACGCACATCTTCAATGCTCCCTTTGTAATAAAAGACTGTTCTGGAAATTATCTGAAGTTCTTATTTGGTATTTTGTGTATTCCATGGAATGAGTAATCTGAAGCAATTGAGGATATCATATCTTGTTTACTATGTCAGAGTAATCTGTCATGTATTTTGTACATTGATTTAACATTTTTCTATGTTTGTTTTCCACACCATCTTTCTTGGACTGTCATATTGCCTCAAGCTATGCAGGCAATAATTCAAAATTATTTTAGCTTTTTTTTTTTTTTTTTTTTTCAAAAACACGTTTCCTACTGCTGACTTTGTTTGGTACTTGATTTCCGTTAGAAAATTTCTATTTCAACTCTTAGTTCTTGAAGTAGACAGGTAAATTACTTTCTAGAGTACTTAAATGAATATAATAGAAGGAAAAATAATATAAAACCAAAATAGAAGTTTCTTACCCTTCCCATTCTGTGTATCTTAATGGACAACTAGGTCTTTTCAGTCAGGTGTCTCCCTGCTTCCCTGACAGAGACACTGACCTTTTCAGCTCGATTCAGGGAAGTGTGCAAACCTGTCTCTTGCACCATGGCTCAGCATAGAACAGCGCATTGCAGACTGGCAAGGATCTAAAAATCACTTCTTTCATTTCCCTCTCCTGCTGAAAAAGGACTCAGGGTTCAAACCTGCATCCCAGATCTCTGCTATTGCTGTCCCTCTGCTTTCTTTCTGGCATCTGTTTATGTGCAACATCTGTAAATAATTTTCCAGTGTGATACCTTTGCTTTTCCACTGTGAAGCTTTGCAGCTGCTCAGGAGCATAGTTATTTCTAGGATGACCTCTGCTAAGTGTGACTGGTAGCCTTACTTTCTTTGCCCTCTCTCATGCCTTTGACTTTCCCTTAGTCCCTTCAATGCTTAAATTATTATTTGAAATTCTACAAATTCTCTTGACAGAGTTGGATTTTGTTTTCTTTCTTTATTATTTTATGATTGAAAAGCTTCCCCAGACACACCAGTGGTTTCAGAGCCAATACTCAATCCTGCATACAAGTTAAACACACACAGCATGTAATGCATCCCTTAAAAACTGTGTAACTCTGGAGAAAGATCCGGTGATAATGACTGCAAGCTGAAGCTTATCAGAGCAAAACTGTGACGATGGGTTACTTCAGTGCAGCTGTAGCTGATGGAAAGCATATTTATTTCTAGTGTTCGGGATTTTCTCTTGGAATGTAGTGTTAGTGGCTGAAAAACTGGGGTAGGGAGCTGAGGCCTCTTGGCCCCCATGGTTCCACTGGACCCAGAGATGCCTTCTCTTGGTGTGCTCCTCATGTGCTGTCAGCACAAAGTGTGTTGTGATTGCTTTATCTGCAGTTAATAGGCAGTTAGATGTACAATGGGAAAAAAATGCTCTCCTTTCAGTAACGCTGATCGCTTCCAAAAGAAGGACTTGTAGGAACACCACTGTTGGATAGACAACACTTGAATTTTTAACCCTATTATTTTATGTGGTAAGAAAGCAAAGGGAGCAGGCTGTTTTTATCTCCTTTGATAAGAGACTACCAGAACTGAAACTAGTAGAAATAATGTGAGCAATATGATCATACTTTTTTCAAACCAATATATTAAGTGTCTAAGACTTAGAAAACTTACACCAGCTGTGTGACTTTTCTAAGGTAGACTATGAAGAAATTTTTTGGCAAACACTAAATTCGTTGCACATCTTTAAATTAGCACTAAGGTGTTGTGAAAGCTTTTGTTGATGCAGGTAAGTGGCATCTTCTAAATTGACAGGTACATTCACATTAAATTTCCAAATCCTGTTCTTTGGTATATGAGAGTACTGATCATCAAATATTACATCTCCACTCAAAAGGTTGTTTTGAGAAATTGTTATGGGTGAGTTGCATTATAGGTAGGCATCTGCTCTCAAATTAAATCATTCCTTAGCCTTTCTATTCATTTGGACTCATTGGTGCCACCAGACACTCGAATAACCTTGACAACAACAAAAAATACACTTTTCCATCTGGAGCCAGAGATGATTACACACTATCCAACTGTATTATAGAGAAACGGCAGTACCACAGTGAGGCACAGTTCTATGATCTTATGTTCAATTATTAAAGGATACAATACTGGGGGGGAAGAAAGAAGGGAGAGAAATACCTGACAGAGTGCCATCTGGTACAAAGCATGTTTCCACATAACTTATAAAAATACCAATAATATAGATCAATTTTTGTATTATTTTCGTGCATCCTTCCTGGTCCAAGTGGAGAATATAGTGGGTAGAAACCTGCAAAATGGTACTAAGAAAACATAGGAAAATGGAATCTGTGTATTGTATTGCTACATAGGAAGGAGCTGACTAGCAGTTACTTTTTCTTCAATGTCAGATGATCATTTTTACAGAACACTATGTTGTGAGATAGGGGAGCTATGTTGGTAATAATCTGGACCAGCATGTCAATACTTAGCTACTCTTATGGCTGCATTACTTGAGAGCAGAATTTGGGCTGAAAGAAAGTGAGGCCCTGAGCAAATGTCCAGAGGATATTTATTTTCCTGAGATTTAGAAACTCTGACAAGAACATATTTAGTTAAGGGCACTGAAAACAAACTTCAGCCTGCCAGCTAATAGCAGTCCCTCAAACTGAGCTGTTTTCCTGAAAAAGAAATGAGAAAAACAACAACAACAAAAATCAAAATAAATAATAGACAAAAAATAAAAACCAAAAAACCATCAACCCTTAAAACAGAAAACAAACAAACAAAAACTCACCTGCCTCTACCATAAAGATAGGGACAAAAACAGAGACAAATGAAATGCCTTCAGTTTATGTATAATTTTTTTATCTCAAATGAAGCACAAAAACTCTTCATACTCTTCTTGCCTTCATCCATTTGGTCACATTGATAGGAAGTGTTAGTGAAGAAGGCACTTCATGTTGTGTTTTTGTAGCTGGAAGTGGCATGTTTAATTTGATTTAAAGTATTTTATTTTTTTTTAATGTATACATTTATTGGAAATGAGATGAAATAATACTATTTTCATTCATGTAAAATAATTAGATCTGTTAAAAACAAACTTATTCTTTCCAAACATTTTTTTCTAATTACTCAGGTGCCATCTGAATTTGCATGCATCTGTAAAGGGTGAATACAGAACTTGATGTGATCTCATCTCATGATAACTTGATATCCAAAAGCAGCTATGTGGTCCAGGGCATGGTTTATGGGACTATTAATGCATACTCTGTAGATACTGCCAAGTGTCCTCTTCTACCCAAGGCATACTTTAATGACCTCATAAAATGTGCCCTCAAGTCTCTTTGGAGTATTGAATATATTCTTCCACTGGAGAATTTCATCTTTAGAATACAAAGTCATTCAATACAGTTTTTGTAGTGGAAGAATGAGACTAATTAGTTTAATAGCTGGTGAAATCCATTATTTAAATTGAAAGGATTTGTTGCGCTTTCTTATTTTGAAGCCATTTCTGATTCTTTTTTTCTTTTTCTTTTTTTGTCTTTTTTTTTTTTTTTTTTTTAATATAACTCATTGCAGTTTATGTGTCAGCCCAGTGCCTTTACTTGTATGCTTCATCTTTTAAAACACCCTCAAAATGTACTCTGCATTGTTCACCTGATTTTTTTCACCCTTTCAGTTTAGCTGAATCTAACAGTTTTTCACTGGTGTGGATGCTTCTCCCAGATTTTATATTGGATTACCAAAATCATACCCCTAAAAAGAATGCTGATGGGGACACAAATTCAGAACTACAGCGTGTCTTTCTTTATTGCAACTTCCGCTTTAAAATGGAAAATATTAAAATGGCTCAGGTACTCAAAGATCCTGTTGAAGTCAGGTGAAACGGACTGAAATTTTATAAAATTCTCCTATGCAGGCCATGTTGGTCACCATATCTACTTCCAAATCTTTATTTTCAGTTGTATGTAAAAAAAGTAGGAACATCAAAACTCTTTTTTTCCATAAAAGCCATCCTGTTGCAAAATGAATTAACTTGAAATATTCTTGCTTGAATTAAGGGAGACTCTTTAATTTGTTCTTCCTTCCCTATTCAGACTTAGATTCCCTTCCTTTCATTCTACATGAAAGAGAAAGGTTAAGACTGTTTAAAACTTAGTTTTCACCCCCACAAGTCCTGGAATTTATTTGTTATGAATGTCTTTACAAATAAGAGTGAAGAAGTTAAGGCTGTGTTCCTCCCTATCCTTTACTATGCTCCCAGTTCTCCTTTGTTTTTCCTTGGGTGTGAGATATGCATATAATGTAGAACCACATTACTCATATAATAAGATAGATTAATGATTCAGAACAAGGATTAAAACAGCTTGCTAAAGCACAGATACTATCTTGTGAGGAGCTGCAAAGAAAAATCAAGATTCAGTTTTGTTTTGTTTTGTTTTTAAAGGCAAAAAGTGAAGAAAGAGCAATCTAAAATTTAGCATCCTTAACTTGAAACATGACAAGGTAGGTCAGCAATTAGGACAACTCAAGATTTGATAGGTTTTCATTTTATCACTATACCAAAAGTTGGAGGAATAAATGTTTTTCAGAATGTGGCTTAAGTGGTGGCAGACAAGACGAGTTGGTGTGAATAGTCTGCTGATATAAATGTGTAGATCCCTGCTAAAATCAATGGGATTGTGGCAACCTCTACCAAATGGAGGTCTGCCACAGCATGTGCAGAAAGATGGCAGAGGTACTGTGCAGAGAAACAAAACCCACTGACTTTCCCGGGAGTACGAATAGTGAGACATTGCTGGCACTGATCTAATAATTGGTAATAAAGTGAAACTCAAAGAAATAAAATAAGGCAATTAAGTGTGAAACCTTCCCAATGCTGAGAAGTATTAGAAAAAGTCTCAAAATAGAATCGCGGCCTCTGATTGTCAGTTTGAATGGATTAATAGCAGTAAGTAACAGAAGAGACCATGAGTTAGAGTGCTCTTAGGTATCCTTACTTGTTATGAAACTAGTTTGTGATTCTTTGTGGCTTGTACTGTTACAAAAAATATCTTAAACTATCTGTCTAAAAGGCTATGGAAGGTCTTTTAAAACACAGGAATACTAACAGAAATGCTGATATTCTAGCCACGAGGAGGGGGAAATAAATTACATACTTACATGCTTCTATATGAGTATTTCAATTGAAAAAGTGGTAAATGTTTTAATTCTGATTTGACTACTTCTACAAAGATTGATTTCTATATACATTGTGTAAATGAATGCTGCGTAACACTGTATTTGAAAGTTACAGTTACCTTAAAAATAATCACTGTTTGCACGTATGTCTTAGGGTTTTACTGTAAGCAACAGAGTAATTTTCATTAAGAAATGTGTGTAAAATTGCACTAAAAACATGCAAATGAATTTCTCTTTCTTTTTAGTGTAATCTTGAAATATGAAAAAAAAAAAAAAATCACTTGGGCTAGTATGATATTACTTTTCCTGTGTGCCCCCTTAATTAAACCTTCACTGCATCAAACCTAATATCTTTGTCAAATTAGGTCAGGCTTCCATGTATCAATGTCAAAGCTACTAAAATAGTTCACTGCTCAGAGGAGAAGGGGGGAGAAAAGCTTTCTAAGGCTGTGAGGTATTACAGCTGTTTGCTTAAGAAATTTTGAAACAAAAAGTGTGTTTGCAATCAGAAAAATATATATATTTTGTTCCTGTACTTATCCAGTTACTATTTTAGGAAGGAAAAGACTGAACAGTGCAGAAGTGTCTTGTCTTGCAGCTGTCCTCAAGGTGGAAGGTTTCTGATAGATTGTTATAACTGCAGTTGGGCATAAAACACATGGAATTGAAACAAAGAGCCACAACGTTGTTTCTGACAGATACTGGCAGTGAATACAAGGGGAAAAAACACTTGAACCATAAGCATGCAGGGATATTCTCCCCATGTAGGCTAGTATAGGGACACCTTCATGTTTGAAAAAATTAACACATTTATTTGAATAAATATTTTCTGAAAGAATTTGCAGTTACATGGAATTATAAAGAGGTGCCATGTTGCAGTATTACTGAAAAATAAATCGGATGTGATTTTAGTCAATCTCAATTTCACAGCTAACTATTATCAGTGTCTGCCAGTTGCCTACTTTCCCCATATTTCTGAGCTTGTTGAGGAGCCCAGATCCTTCTGGACCCTACTGTTTGTCCTCCACAGAAACTCACTGTTGACTCCTGTCTTGATTTCTGTCTCTCAACTGTGTGCAAAAGATGGCATTGCTGTGATGAAAATAATAACCTAATGTTAAATGACAACTGGAAGGAGCACAGATACATTTCATCAAAAGGGATTCAGACTGTATTAACTTCTACCTGGAAGTCCTCATCATTCAGCTTTTTCCTTTCAAGAGTCCCAGGGGGGATAATGCCTGCTGGGTTCAGCAAAGATTGCATGGCTTCTGAGGGGCAGTGATACAGGAAAGTGGGGTCACTGCTTCCATTTCTTTTCTGAAGACCTTCAGCAGATGTGCTTTGCTGAGACTCAGGTCACTGTTAGAGTAACCTGCCTTCTCTTTCACAGTACTCCTCCCATAGTCCTGACTGATGACACTGAGCTATCTGGCCTGCAGATGCAGTATCAGAATTTATATATATATATATATAAAATATTGTATTTGGAGTGTTTCAGTCACAATCACATGAATAGATAATTTTTGGATTTCAGACATCAATTATTTTATTCCAGTTCCTGCTCTCTCTATAAGGTCCATTAGATAAATATTTGACAGTGGATAATTAGTTGGCATTTGAATTCATTGAGAACTTAATAATGCTTTGGATGCAATAACTCTGCAGATCTGCTTAACTCTGTGATTTTGTAGATCTACAATTAGCAAATGATTTCTGAGGGGAAACTCCTTGGCTTCTGCGAGTCGGGCGCCTGGCTGGCGACATTCCTGGGTCTGGAAGCATTTCCAACTTCCTTGTTCGTGTCTTGGAGTAGTAATTGGAAGCAGTAGAGATTAGTTCTTATGTTAGATGTAGTTTGTCATCTCTAGCAGCCTTTTGGTAGCCTTTCACTCATGCTACATTAACAGTACCCTCTGGCTGATTTGGGAATGTGCATGGGTGAGTGTATGTGCTCATTTATGTATAGTGAAAAATGACATCTCGGAGAGAAATGGAGTGGAAATCCCTTAACTAGTGTAACTTTGAAATCAGCAGTGATTTGCTGATGTGCAACAGTAAACTTGCTTAGCAGTGTTTTTGACAACTGCGTTGCAGTTGAAGAAAAGGACCTAAGAGTCATCGATTGTTGTGACTGAGAGCTGGCAAACTTTTGTACTGATTTTGCTGCTAGCTCCCTAAGACTGTGCAATGTTTTTTGCTCATTGTTCCACTTCTAAAAATATCTCATCAATAGTATTTTTCCTTAGTCTAGTTACCTTCTCTAAAGAATTATTCCAAAAGTGCAAAATATTTTGAACAGCTACTACCACGCTCACCCTTTTCTCTTATGCAAGAGAACAAGAATGTATCTGCAGAATGTTTCACAGCCTTTCCTTCAGAGGTGAAGCACAGAGCTATTTTACACAAATGTCAGCAAATGCAGAGGGATTAAAGCTATGTTTTCTTCATATTTTTCATTTTATGCTCTGTTCATTTTTGTTTTTGTTTTTTTAAGAGATAAACTGAAAAAAAATGGTCTCAGCTTTGTCAAATAATGTAAATAATTCACAATGTCATTTTCCCATCTATTAAAAACCCTAAGTTTTAGCATACTAATTGCCTAGACTTTCTGCTTGCTTATGATGTGAATATCTTTATTTCTATATAAATATATATTGGATCATAAATCTTGTATCACAAACAGAAGAAAAGTAAGTTAGGACAACTAAAGGAAGAAGTAGATTCTGAGGAAGGAATAACAGAAAAGAATACCAACTCCCCCCCCCCCAAATCTAAAAAACAAAACACCCTTGTTTTGATCTCATCAATAGCATTTCCTCTAGCATTCTCTTTTCCTTTTAAATTTTTCTTCAACACACGTTAACTGCAGAGATCCTTAAACAAATTTTTGTATAATAAAATATTAGGATAAAGAGGTAGTTTTAGGGGAATCTTGTTTTAAGCTTGCTTTTTTTTTTTTTTTTTTTTTTTTTTGTATTATCAAATGGGGCAGAATATTTTTATTTATTTATTATATGATATAGTTAAGGCTCTTGCAGAAAGTTCTAATGTGAAAGTGCTAAAAGATGTCCAAATTCCATCAGAGCTGCATTTCCAGTTTGCTATGATGTCAGTATTTATTTGCACTCTTGCAAACATTAGGAGACTTGTTGACATTTCTGAGATGGAAAGATTTCCTTATTTCACCTCTACTTAGTTATCCATGACTCAGATCCATTTTTATTCCTGAAATAGACTTTTTCTGTGCCATTCCCTGCAACATAATTCCTGTATGAATAAAACTTGGAGCTGCTTTTGTAAGAACAATAAAAGGGCCAATTTACATCCTTCACATCTGCAATGAAGAAAATCCTATTCCTGAATGATGGTACGGTGGAAGACTATATAGTACACAGAATCACAGAATTGCCAGGGTTGGAAGGGACCTCAAGGATCATGAATCTCCAACCCCCCTGCCACACGCAGGGCCACCAACCATTCCACCTAATGCTAGACCAGACTGCCCAGGGCCCCATCCAATCTGGCCTTGAATACCTCCAGGGACGGGGCATCCACAACCTACCTGGGCAGCCTGTTCCAGTACCTCACCACTCTCTCCGTAAAGAATTTCCCACTGATGTCCAACCTAAATCTCCCTTCCCTCAGCTTAAAACCATTTCCCCTTGTCCTGCTGTCACTCACCCTTTCAAAGAGTTGATTCCCCTCCTGTTTGTAGGCTCCCTTTAGGTACTGAAAGGCTGCAATGAGGTCACCCCGCAGCCTTCTTTTCTCCAGGCTGAACAAGCCCAGCTCTTTCAGCCTGTCCTCATAGGGGAGGTGCTCCAGTCCCCTGATCATCTCTGTGGCCCTCCTCTGGACCCTCTCCAACAGCTCCCTGTCTTTCTTGTACTGGGGGCTCCAGACCTGGATGCAGTATTCCAGATGGGGCCTCACAAGAGCAGAGTAGAGAGGAACAATCACCTCTCTGTCCCTGCTGGCCACCCCTCTTCTGATGGTGCCCAGGATCCCATTTGCCTTCCGAGCCGCAAGGGCACACTGATGGCTCATGTTAAGTTTTTCGTCTACCAAGACCCCCAGGTCCTTCTCCACAGGGCTGCTCTCAAGGACCTCTCCTTCCAGTCTGTAGGGATGCCTGGGATTCCTCCGGCCCAAGTGCAAAACTCTGCACTTTGCTGTGTTGAACCTCATCAGGTTCACCCGGGCCCACCTTTCTAGCCTCTCGAGGTCCCTCTGAATGGCATCCCATCCTTCAACCATGTCAACCACACCACTCAGCTTGGTGTCATCAGCAAACTTGCTGAGGGTGCACTCGATTCCGTCAAGGCCCTGGGATCTTCACTGGACACATCTTGCTTAAGATCAAATTCTCAGAAGACTGAATTTAGTTAACTAACTCCTTATAAAGCAATAACATCAGTGTTGGCAATAAGTAAAAAGGTAGGACTTGGTATCACCCCTATTCTTCTATCCAAATTCCAGATTTCAAATAAGAGACCACACTTTATTAAGTTTTCTGGTGTCAGATCAAATTAGAAATATTTTCTTCACATAACAATACAAATATAATTCTTTCAGTCAGAGGAATTGGAATACTTAGAAAACAATTTTCTTAATAGCAATGCACAAATAAATCAAAACTGTTAATTAAGTTCAGACAGTGATAATATAGAACAACTATCCTTATGGCAGTCTTTCAGAAAATGAAATTTTGCAATTAAATATGTGATTTGACTTATCTTTTCAGATCTACTTTCCTTAACTTTTACTTCTTAACATTCTTCATATGTATTTCTCCTAATAAAAAAATTGGCTGCTGAGATGCCTGCTACCTATAGAGATAATAAAGGTAAATAGTAGACTAGAATGCTATTTTTCCTCCTGGTAGTTAATTGAGTCTCATTAGTCATCTACACCATTGCTGTAAACTTTTTTTTTTTTTTTTTTTTTTTTGTAAAGTAAAAATGATCACTGCTAAAACTTCAGTCATCTATAAGTAAAGCATTTTTTCAGTTCATATATTTTTATCTTGTAGCTCTTTAATGGGAGGAATTAAGAAGAGCTACAAGATCAAACTATCTGTTGAGATAGATATCTCAACTGTAACTCTAAATCATTATCCAAAATAATGACTATAATTTTAAGGTCAAAAGCGGCATCCTTACTATAATATGTCATGTCAATGATTATGGATTACAAATTAATGGACAAATGGAAGTAGAAATAGGGAGAATAGAAGGAAGTGTTAAAAATAATTTGTTAAGTAATACCGTGTATCAGTAAAACAGAAAATAGCCTAATTTAAAACCTGTTATTTGAATTAATACTGTTCTGCTACCTGCAAACGGTGGTGTTGTGGTAACATGAACTTGTAATATATTTGTGTTTAACGAATTGTGGTTATGGCAAATAAATATATGTATTTCTAGGTTAATTTTGTAGACTACTGTCTTATCTACTATCCCCATCTCTGTTCTTCCAAGAGCCATGTGCTGAAAATATTGCCGGCACTGAACTCTGTGGAAGAGCTCTCTTCACTGCCTACTTTTGGTGGTGCTAAACAAGTGAGGTGTGAATTTCTGTTTAGTACTTCTAACTACCAACACATAAAAAAGCTTTTTATTATTATTTCAGTAACATGTTGCATGTTCTGCTTTGGGGAAAAAAACAAAAACAACAACAAAAAAAAACCCAATAAGATGTGAATTTTATATAAATGCCATGAAGCATTCTGCATCATAGCAGAGTATTCTGTGTAGAAATTTACTGATGAAGGAAAATGCAAGATCATAGAATCCTTAGAGTTGGAAGGGACATTTAAAGATCAACTAGTTCTACTCCTCTGCATGAACAGGGACACCTGCAGCTAGATTGGGTTGCCTGGGGCCTGATCCAGCTTTGCCTTGAAAGTCTCCAGGGATGGGGGATTCACTGCATCTCTGAGCAGCCTGTTCCAGTGCCTCACCAGCCTTTCTGTAAAAGACTTTTTCCTTATATCCAACCTCTTTAAGCTTGAAGACATTTCCCCTTGTCCTACCACTACAGAGCCAGCTTAAGAGTCTCTCTCCTTTCCTGGAGCTCTCCTTTAGATACTGAAAGGCCACTATCGAATCACTTCATAGCCTTCTCTTCTCCAGGCTGAACAGCCCCAACTCTCTCAGCCTGTCCTCATAGGAGAAGTGTTCCATTCCTTGGAGCATCTTTGTGGCCCTCCTCTGGACACCCTCCAACAGATCCATGTCTCTCATTACTGAGGACTCCACATCTGGATGCAGTACTCCAGGTGAGGGCTCACCAGAGCAGAGCAGGATCACCTCCCACACCCTGCTGGTCACGCTTTTTTGATGCAGCTCAGGAAATGGTTAATTTTTGGGGCTGCAGGAGTGCATTGCTGGCTCATATCCAGCTTCCGATTCACTAGTACTTCCAGATCTTTTTCAGCAGGGATGTGTTCAATGCTTTCAACCCCTAGCTTATATTGTAGGGAGGGTTGCTTTGGCCCACGTGCAAGATCTTGCATTTGGATCTGTTGAACCCCATGAGAGTCACCTGGGCTCACTGCTCAAGCCTGTCTAGGTCCCTCTTTATGGCATCTGCTCCCCATTGTATGTCGACTGCCCCCCACAGCTTGGTGTTATCAGCAAACTTACTGAGGATGTCAGTGTCATTGATGAAGATATTAAAAAGTATTGGTCCCAGCACTGACCCCCGTGGGACACCACTCATCACTGATCTCTGTTCAGATATGGAGCCATTGACCACTACTCTCTGGACTCAATCCTGCAGCCAGTTCTCTTGTCCGTTGAATAGTCCATCCATCAAATCCGTATCTTTCCAATTTCGGGAGAAGGATGTTGTGGGGTACTGTGTCAAAGGCCTTACTGAAGTTGAGATAGATGACATCAGTAGCTCTTCCCTTTTTTATTGATGCAGTGATCCTACGATAAAAGGCTACAAGGTTGGTAAAGGTTGGTCAGACAGGATTTGCCCTTTTTGAAGCCATGCTGGTTCTCCTGTATCAGCTCCCTGTCTTCTGTGTGCCATAGCATAGTTTCCAGGAAGATCTGCTCCATGATCTTCCCCGGCAGAGGTGAGACTGACAGGTTGGTAGTTCCTAGGATCCTCCTTTTTACCCTTTTTAAATATGGGTGTGATATTGCCTTTTTTCTCCAGTCACCAGGGACTTTACCTGATTGCCACAACTTTTCAAATGTCACTGAGAGTGTTTTGGTGACTGCATCAGCCAATTCCCTCAGGACTCCGGGATGTATCTCGTTGAGACCCATAGATTTGTAGATGTTCATGTTTCTCAGGTGGTCACAAAACTGGTCTTTGCTTACAGTGGGAAGATCCCCTCTCTGATCCCCTCTTACAAACCAAACATTTGAGGGCTATGTGGTGAGCAGTTATCAGAGAAGACAGAGGCAAAAAAGTAAAGTACTTCATTCTCCTCCTTGTCTGTTGTTACCAGCCTGCCTCTGTCACTCATTAGGGGGAATACACCCTCTTGGACTTTCCTTTTCTGGTTGAGGTACATGTAGAAGCCTTTCTTCTTCTTCTTGGCATCCCTTGCCAAGTTTAGTTCAGGCTGGGCCTTGGCTTTCCTGACCCCATCCCTGCACAGCCTAGCAGCTTCTTTATACTCTTCCCACAGTATCTGTCCCTGTTTCTACTGCTTGTGAATTTTCTTCTCTGTCTTTTGCTACAGCCCAGGCAGGCTCCAATCCTGATGTCACCAATCAGTTAATCTGTATTGATGAGCAGCAGGTTCAATATTGCATCCCCTCTAGTGGAGCCTTCTATTACTTGACTCAGGAAGTTATCGTGCATTCTAGGAGCCTCTTGGATTGTCTACAGCTTGCCATGCTACTTTTCCATCAGTTGTCCAGGTGGTTGAAGTCCTCCAGCTTGAAATGCACTTGCAATTGTGATGCCTCCTGTATCTAGAGGTTGAATACCTCATTGATAGGCTCCACTTGATTGGATGGCTTGCAGTAAGCAGTGATCACAAGGCTCCCTTTGCTGCCTCACTCTCTAACTGTCACCAGGCTTTCAACTTGCTTATGACTTTTCTTTAGGGACAGCTCTTCATGTTCTATTCCTTTCCTGATGCAGATAGCAACACTCCCTCCCCTCTTTCCTCACCATTCCATCTGAACAGCTTGTAGCTGTCAATAACTACACCCTCATCATGGGAACCACCCCATCAGGAAGATATGCGTTTGGAATATGTGGTAAACCAAACAAAATATCTATTGTAAATGCATTAAAATGATCCTTCAAAATTGATGGCATAGGAACTGCTTCCTTCAAAACTGGTGGGTTAGGGACTTCACAGAGAAGTGATTTGGTCCTCAGTATTTTTCTATTCCATGTGTTTTGTCACTCAGTCCTTTACTTCTTGTAACATAAAGCATTTATAATGCCATGGATCAAGAGCTCTGTAGAAAAAAGTTCTGTATTTTAACTACTTGTGTGATTTTTTTTTTTTTTTTTTTTCTTTCATATATATGACCGTGTGTAACAAACAGTAACAATCTTTACTTTTATTTTTCATGCTGAGGCTGATACAGAAGAAAGACTCTTTACCAGAGCTGCATACTGGGAGTTGGTAGATTGAAAAGTAGAAACAATAGGCATTACTGCCCCTGGCTCACAAGATGTGAAAATACCAATGAAAAGCCTATCGAGCTGCCCAGCTAGACATTACTTGTTTCTTTGTACTAAAATCCTCTCTTTGAGAGTTTAGGCATAGAAAAGGTGTTGTGATAATTTTCAACACAATGGTTAGCAAGCGGTCAGTGATACAATGTAGTTAAGGGGATAATTTAAGAAATACTAGTTCTGCTTTTTTTTGCATTTCTTATGCTGCTACTTTTTCATTGTTTCAGCTGTGGATTACAGTAATGTAGAAACCAGGGCAACAAATGCTGAATGTTTAAAGAGATTGGCACTGAAAGGAAGCCTGATGAAGCAGATTTAGTGGTAGTGTTTCCAAGCTCGCTGGTATTTTACATTGTGGTCTGGATTGAATCTCTTTTGCCAGAATGTCTCATGTGAACAGTGGTATTTAAAAAATTAAATATCAGAGGAGGGAAAAGCTTGTTTCACATAACATTACTAACTTAAAATATACCTGTTCTACCATTACTGATTCAGTATTTGTTTTATACGGCAGCAGGATCGGGCAATGCTGAAACAAGTGCCATGATTTTTATACTTCTCAGAACCAGAAGCCTGAAAATAACAGTTCTGCTAGAGGATTTATATGATTTGAGTTAAAGGCTTTCTTTAGAGATTGAAATGGGCTAGAACACAATCACAGATTATGTTTTTTAAAAAGTATTTATACATAAATACAGAAAATCCTTTTACAGAAGCTATGATTTACTTGGGAATGGAAATCTGGTAACCAGTGCTTATCCTATGAAGGAGTTCCTCATTACTTGAATTTCATCTCATGTTTACTTCTGCATTGGTTCAGAATGATGGCTTCTCTTGAGACTGAAACATCTTTCCAATGAAAGGCACTCATGCAACAGTGGGAAATAAATATATTATTTTAAAAATCATAAAAGACTGTTTTGCAACCAGGCGCACTACAGGAGGTAGCTTTGTGCTTGAAAGTCTTGATCTTGGTATTCGTTTCATACAAGTCTTGGAGGAGCTTTGTTTTAGCAGAGGTTGTACGGATGTGCAGTTTTGCTCACTCTCAAAAATGTGAGAGTACGCACTTAAAGTTTTTCAGTGATTCTTAACGTATGAGCTGTTTGGAAGATGAGAGACAGACAATGCAGTTCTTTATTATGCTTTTGTCATGTCAGATGGTAGTAGGAGAAACGAAGCTGTGCATACATGTGACATAATATGTGTGCCCAGCGTGTGACCAAGCTTTGAGCGTGTTCTGCAGGAGGGAGACACAAGATACTAAAATGCTTTAATAGTCAAAGGAAGGGAAGACAATGAAAAATTTAACCTGCTTATTTCAGTTAAACTCATTATTCCAAGAAACTTACAAAAAAACTGAACTATTATGAACTATACTCCATTTTACTTCAGTCACTTCTACATCCAACCTCTCTTTTGTTTACAAAGGCACATGAAGAGTTTTTTCTTCTCCTTTTATGTTTCTCTAATTTAAAATTCCATTGAAAGCGTTAATTTTCTCTGCTGCTAATATTCTATTTGTTTTCTTATGATGTTAACCACTTTGTTCAGTTATCAGTTTAATTAATGTATTCTCTAATTACTAGGCAGAACCTGAAATACTACATATTTTGAAACTATTTAAAAAATTTCAGCATAATCCTAAGCCTTATTGTTGTGTATTAAACTTAAATCATCTTCTATTTATGCAAATATTGTCTAAAATGCAAATGGACTCCCTTCTGCATATCTTATAGGAGAGAAGTGTCTAGCTAGGGGGTGGAGACATGTCTGTGAAACTCAAACCAAAAAAGGATTTAACATTCTTAGTTTCTACTTTCTAGAACAATTATCTTGATAGAATATAAGTTGTTTGATGTCTGCATTACATCTAAAATTAAAAAAGTTCTGTAAGGATGCCTTTTTTAATTAAAAAAAAATATTTTGGTAAGAGATGATCATTGCTACATTCTCTGAAAAAAAAAAATCCAGTAACCACCTATTTGTGGCATTTGTCAACTCTGTGTTAACTTCTTTCATAATGAAAACAGTTGTATCTGAATATTTTCTTCTCATTTAATATAATATCATACCATATCTGCAGTTTGTAAACTACCAGGCATGTTTGTGAAATGTTGAATTTCAGTGGGAAATTTCTACAACTTATGGTGATAAAGAATGAACATGAGTTTCCCAAGGTATAAGCCTTCATTCTATTTTGTCCCAAAACCTTGCAGGAATAAGAAAGAAATGACATAATGATTGGTAGTAAGAAAACATATTGACTCAAAACTAGAGTTTTCATGAATGAATGAGGCATAAATTGGGCATTTCGGTGGTGTATTTGGAATTCATTACTCTTAGATTTAATTCACTTCTGATAGTATGAAGTGAAGCTAGGGAGTTGTAAGAAAGAAGGTGAAAGAAGCTCTTCTAACAGTGCTTTATTGCGGCTACTTCAAGGCATCAGAAGTATTGCTTTATAATAATGTACAAAAAGGAACTAATGGTTGTGAAATTGGATCTCTTCTGGGATCCTGCTATTACCTGTCAGACTGACATCTGACTGCTCTAAATAACCTTATGTCAGCCTTACCAAAGAGTAACCTACCATGGAAAAGAAGTCAGGAAAACATTACAGTGTGGGGCCAAATGATGTCATAAATCCAAGCAGCCAATATGGGATTTGGTGAAAGCTCCCTGCTGAAGGCAGGTTTCCTAACAGTCAGCATAGCTAAGGGCAGGAATGGAATGATAGTTTAAAGCAGTTTTGTGGCAGCCTGGAAAAATCTTCAGTACCAGTGTAAGGAAAATAAAAGAATTCCATTCTGCACAACTGCATCAGTTTTGCTGAGTTTGCCAAGAACTCCACATCCAGTTTATCAATGAACTAAATAAAATGTTACAACTATTCTGGATTAGAACTATGAAGAAAAGTCCATAGAGGCACATAGAAAGTGAATTTAAATAACCTTCCTGAAGACATGGATAAAGAAGAGCACTTGAAAACAGCTTTTCTTTATTTCCTTGCAGTTAAAAAAAATGAATACATAAAAATAAAACTATTTTCCTAAAAGTTTAGAAGATTTTCAACAGAGTTATTTCCCAGAATGTAGGAGAATCTGATTCTGAATAACACAATCCTGTATTATTGCTCAAGAATTTATAAAGTGAGGTGCTCATATGATCAGTGAATTTAAGCAACTGTCTTAATGACTTCAATGAACAAGAAAAATAAATGTCTTTCCTTTCTTTTTCCACATTGAATAGGACAGGACAACTCAGGAATCTGTTGGTGTCATCTCGCTCTGTTCTTGGAGTAAGCTGATAGTCAACAGCTCGTCAACATCTTTGCTTTCCAGCTAGTGAAAAAGAACAAAATTATTCTCTTCTGTCTTCATGTTCCTAATGACCATTTTCTTTTTCTTTAATGATCACTCTGCCTGAGACAGTTTAATCCTTAGTTGAAATTTAGACTAACTGACCACAAGGCATATTTTGTCATCATTTGCTTGAAATAGTCTTTAGGACTTCAAGTTTTAGGAATATTTGGATATATAAGAGATTGTAAATTTTTGTCTTCTGAAGTCTTTTTGTTTTAACTCTGAGCTGTAAGAGGTGACAAAAGAGAATGAGAGAGCATACTTTTAAGCAAGCTGCTTAATTAGATTTAATTTAGAACTCATTTTTATATTGATTAAGCTCGGGTCAGTGTGAACCTGAAGAAAGTTAGCAAGGCCTTGACTTATGTCACTTTTCTTTGATTTAATGTGTTGTTTTCAACTGAAGCAATACTTTCTTTGGTTTGTTTTTGTCCCTCCCCCCTGACCCTTTTCTCCCATTATAACACCCCTGAGCTACACAGATGGCATTTCTTCCAATTTTTTTGTGATTCTCTATCTTTCAGTGACGATTAAAACTTGAGATTCTGAATATTTATGATCATTAAAAATCCCATTGCAATTTTTCTTTTTCCTGAAAGTCGATATGTTACCCTTGGAGTCTAGTTTTAATTCCATTTTAAGTAATTACTGTTGTCTTCCTAGATTTTATCTACTTTCTTAGATAATGAATTCTTAATTTCTTATCCTAACCATCGATTCCTCTGTTTCATGGACTGTAAACTCATTGTTTCATGAAATGATTTCTGTGTCAGCTCTAGTCTGAGCTTTGCTTTGTCTGTTTGTGAATATGCATGTGATTTCACTCATTTATTAATATATTTTGCATAAAAATTGGATTACATACAAAGACCTATGAAAGAACTAGATAACATGAAATATAATTGAGTTGGAAACTAAGTACACAAATAACAAGAAAAATGCTTATTGAAAACCATGTTGATTATTCTAGTGCTGAAAATATATTTTGATATTACGATTAAAGGAAAGCAATTTTAGGTTCCTTTGGAACATTACACTAAAGATCTGTTTTAACCACATTTATCTTGAATTAGCTGAGTTGGATGTGTGATTTTAGAAATTCACCAGTGCTTAAAAGATCTGTATTAGCTCATGTATCTTTTGTGCACCTATTCAGGTCAGCTTTTACCTAAATTCAATTTTATACACTAGAGTCATATGATTCTTTTAATAAACTGCAAAATTGTGGAGTGGAATTATATTATTTAATTTGCTTTTGTTTATTATTCTGTACAAAGTGCTTTTGGTGAGTTGTGATCATTTTTATCTGTAGCAGCTGAATGTAGCATCTCTGAAAGACAGAAGATGCCACTTCCAGAGTTAGTAATAAGGTAATAATGTATATATTCAAATCCTACTCAGTGGCAGAGGTTAAAGAAAATTCAGAACACTTGTAAGTACAGCAAAGAGGATCTTAGTGATTTTCCCTGAGGAGATCTGCAGAAAATGACATATTTTATTTTTGTTTTGGTCACTTTGTAAAGTTGTATTTCTGAAAAACTAAGAGAAGTACGTTTTCATTTATGATTTGAACTTGATCTTGGCTGCATTATTATAAACATCTTAGTCATGGTGCTTTGAACTCTTGAGAATGGAAGTGCCTGAGAAACTGTGCATTTCATGCTGATGAACACAATTTTGGAGCTGGCATTGTTGAAATTAATCTGTGAAATCTGACTGTATCATCCTATCACATCAGTCTTATTGTTCATAAGAATATTTTGATTTGTCTGTCATGTGTATTTTCAATCAAGCAACTGGTGTGATTAAAAATAGCAAAACATTCAGGAGTTTTTCATAATACATGATAATCCTGATGGTCATTACTTAAACAGAGATCTACAGACAAATTAGATCTTCCTGATTTTATCACCTATGCTATTTTTGTTGAAGATTGCAAATACAAAAATTGTCCAAAGCAATAAATGTGGAGTACTAATTTATGTTACATTTAGGGACTGTTGTTATCAGATTCTTTGTACATTAGCTTCAGCTGAGTTAGATCCTCTGGCAAAGTGCAAAATTCACCTTTCAAGCAAGTAAAGCTTTGTCTGAAGGAACTGCTGAAAGTGTGCACAGCCATGGTTCAGCACCTCTTTGATCACTCTGTGTAGTAAAATAGAAAGAGACTGACTGGCATATTCACATGTATATTTTCTGAAGATTTGGTACTAAAATTGCTAATTAAATTCAGAATTAAATTATTAATTTTAAGGGAAATCTGGCATATGGAAGTTTGGAGAGAAAGCAGTAATATTGCATCACAGGAGCTTACAGGACCTACCAGCACGTGCTATTTACAGCTTTTTTGAAAAAGACTGCATCCAGGAGTCAAGAGTTTTCCTTTCAGCTGGCCTTGACTGAGTACTGATATAGGTTGATGATTTTGGGTTTGAGTCCCATCTGGGTTGCCAAATTGTCATTGAATTCTGGGAAGAAAACTCTCTAGCTTCAGTGTGGTGTTAGAAAGTGGCAATCGTTTATTCCTCATGATGAGCACCGAATGACTTGACAAGCAAACGTGCACTGTCAGATTTCAAGTTCTACATTTAGACAGTTAAGACATACCTATGCAGTATTTTGGCATACATGTTCACTCTTTTTCAAGGTCTCATAGATATGTGCTATGTCCCTTTGGGCATGCTCAGTTGTATTCAGGATGATCGAGTGCCCACCTGCTTCTTCAACTTTTTTTCACCATCAGCTTCATCAATGAACCCTTAGATCCACTTTTGTTCACTTTTCCCCAGTTTGGAAGATTTCCATTTCCATTGCTTATTAGGCCACAGTGAACTACTTTTTAAAAACAATGTATGTGGAACCGAGGAAAATGTTGAGGCAAAAGATAAAAGTATTCTGTTGTGACTCTAGTACTTCTCATGAGGCAAAATCATTGAGGTGGAAGATAAAAATATTCTATTATGTTCCCAGTGCAAAATTATTGAGGAAAAACGACTGTTCGCCCATTAAAGCTGAAATGGAAAGTTTTAGAACTATCACTTATGGATTCCTTTTGCTAAACTAATATATTGGTTCTTAAACTAATGTACAATCCCTATTGCTGAACAAACCAACCTATATCAGTACAGAAGCTTTCTGTGGGTTTTAGACACTGTATCCTCTAATATGTCTGATTGAGGCAGTTGACAAAGTTTGGCTGACAGTAGGAGAGGTGTTAAAAGAATTCAGTAAGCCTGATATCCTAGAATAAACTCTCTGGTTATTTTAATGCATTTAACACCCGGTGTTAAATTCCATGACAGAAACCAGCGAAAATGAGTTTAATGTAAATTATTTGAATTAATTTCATTATTATTGTGTCTGTCACAACTTCTTGATGTATACAGCTCTGGAGGAAAAACTACTACTGAGCTCCATGCTAATATTTGTCAATAGCCTATGTATTATTCTACCTATTCCATCTGCTTCTCCTCCTTGAAATAAGATCAGCAAATTAGGAAAAGTGTTTACTTCCCTCTCCTGTAAAATGATATGGCCTAACTGTTGCCAGCCTCCATGGAAGATGTGGACTTTTGAAATTGGACTGAGCCTTTAGTCTGAGCTGCTGCCACCAGTACCTCCACAAATCAGCTTATCTCTTCTTTACCAAGCTGGGGAGAGAGCCTGCACTATGCTTAGCTTCCACTCACAGCCAGGATTCATCCTGAGGCAGCAGACAAAGGGGCGGGTGTGATGGTAATGGGGACTCTAGCCATTGGATTCGAGTCACTGATTAGCTCATTTCACGTCAACCATGTGGCTTTTAGACAGAAGCCTGGAGCCAAATGTCTCCCAATTACCTGAAGTAAATTGCTTCAGAGCTTGTTACCAAAATTCTGAGCACTGTTTTGGCTTCTGCCTGATATTTAATTAAACTCCATGCATCTGATAACTTCTCTGCATGATATGGCAAATGGCAAATGCTTAGATTAATGTTAATTTCAAAATATAGAGGGGAAAAAACACAAGTATCTTGCAAGAGTGTTGTCTTTAAATCCTGAATACAAGCTGAGTCTAAATTACATTTCTTTCAGTTAGAGAGCAACAGACAGAGAAAGTGACATGATTCCAGGTTTGATTCAAACACATTTTAACTTCATGCAAGTAACTTTCCAATCTGACATCTTACACACTGGTGTCTCACTCAGCAGACTTCAAGAAATATTTCTTATGCATTATCCTGACATCTAATAGTTAACTATCTGCTGCACATAATACTGAACAAAGAAACAATTTCCATTTGTAAGAGTTGATGGATGGTCTTGCTGTAAGACAAAAGATAATAATTAGAGGAAGGAAAGGGGAGAACATAATAAGCTGTTGGTCAGCAAATGTAGTAGTAAAGTTAATGGCTCACATCCCAGAAAAGGAGTCAAGAAATATCTTTGAAGATTTTTATGGGGAAATTGTATTCCATGCAGGTCTAACACCAAAGTCAGCATCAATATTTATGTGAGAAAATTTTAAAAGTGGATGAGAGGCTGACGTTGTAGGGATGAGGCAGGTTAATGAGATCTCATCTGTGAGTGTGAGATAATCGCATGTGTGGGAGGGGTAATGCAAGGTAAAGACGGACTGAAAGTAGGGTTTTTCAGAAGAGGAATTTTTTGTTTTTCTTATGAGATGAAAGGGAAAGTTGGTGGCATCTCCAAGGAGAGGGTTTATAATAAAATGTACTACTTTGCTATGACTAATAGGCAGAAATTATTACCAACTAGTATTTCATGCAAAGATAAAATGCCATGTGACTTGTTATCTCAGGCTTCTCACTCTGTAGTCTGCAATCTGTAGAGGTTTATTGGATGATTAAGACTGGAGACCCTGTTGTAGGGCTCTGAAGTTGATTATTCTGCTGTTGAATAATCTAATTACTGAGATCTTCCTGAACATTTGGATTTACTATTAAAAATTAAAAAAAAAAAAAAAAAAAGTGTCATTGCATGAAATACTTTAATCTTTAAGGTACTACGAATATCAAAAATTAAAACATAATTGCATATCACAGTGACAGTCTCGTACATTTCTTTGTACTGTTTATCCTAAAACACAAACTCACAAACATTAATAAATAAAATAAATTCCACTTAGTTACTTATGCAAGTTGAAATATGTTCCCTGAAGAGGGTCACAGAAGAACAATCTGTCAGGATTGCATGTCTTGTTGATGATCTCAAACCATTACTTAAAGTGGAAATGCATATTTGTCATTTACTGACTGTTATAAAGCAAGACAGGTTGCATAAAGTATATTTTGTCTAAAATGAGGAAAAAAAAAGAGAAAATATGTTTGAGAGATCAGTATTATTGACTTGTCATAAATCTAAACTAGAAACTTTCAAAGAACAGAGTGTGTGGAGTTGATTATACCACATCTATTGGACGTTTGATGTGTACACTTCACTGAAGCTGAGTCATGGCTGGTTTTGTTGAAGGCAAATACAGAAAAAAATTGCTTACAGAGCAGGTAATGCTTTGTTTCACCTGAAATATTACAAAGAGTTGCATTGCAAATTTCTTCTCCAGCATGCTGTATGAACTGTGTACTATAAAATACATGACTTTCTTTTTTCTACTGAGGTGGTAGTTAGTCACATGTAAGCAAGAGAGAGTTTATACCTTAATCCAGAAAAATAAGTATTTTGCCATTACTCATTTTGGTTTTGATTGCCTGTGGCTGTACTTCACTGTATGTACCTCCAGATTGCCAAACTTTTATACAGTGTACAAGAATATTCTTCATTTCTCTAAAACTTCTCTAGCTATTCTTTAAATCAACTTTGTTCCCCAGTAAAGTTCCTAATTCAGAGTACCTTTCTACAGTCCAAGCCGGGATTGTTCTGGGGTGCAATGGAAACATAAACAAATGAAACAAATGGTGTTCCATGATGGTGCTAGCCAGGAGTTGGGTAACAAAAGTGTGCTGTCAGTGTCTCTTAAAAGTTTCTTAGACTTTTCTAGAGAGTATATTCATTTATGCAGAGAGATGCACAGTGATAAGGATCTCAGGTGTTTGAAACTCTTTTTTTGAATTTTCAACACCGTTTACATGGAACTTTTAACTAAACTCTTGTTTAGAAACAAAGCCATCAGGAGAGTAATAGGATAATATATTGGCAGAGAAAGGAAGGCTTTGTAATTTTCTACTGGTTTAGCGCAAATTTCATTGATGTTTAAAAAAATGAGAATAATAACTCTTTGCTATGCTACTTTTCCTGAAATAGAAAGTATATTCCTGGATTAGAAAGTATTTGATTCAAGAGAAACTTCTCATTTTAATTTTCTTTTCAAAAAAGTCATGCATAAAGTGTCAGTGAAAAGGGGAAGATTACATAAGAACATTTTTAAAAAGCAATTTTATCTTCTGAAGCATTAAGCTCATAACAGCCTCCCAGTTTTGATCTGTATTCATACAAGTGTATATGTATATAGAAAAAATGTGAGAATTTGGGACCCTAGGCAGATTGATCTCTGTATTATTAGTACACCAATCACTGTAGGGAAAAAAAAAAAAAAAAAAAAGAAGTCTTAAACTCTCTCTTAACTCTTACTTTCTAATATTCGTGTGGTGCTTTAGCAGGTAGGGATACAGTATCAAGTTTTCTTAGAAGTTCCATAAACTTCAAAATGTCTTACATTGTAGATTAAAAAATAATTATTTCTCTTCAACAGATAAGAAAAACAAGGGAAACATAAAAATTAATTTGCTATCTATGAGTTGCCAAGAAGTTCAGTAATGGATTAAATGTTCCTCGTATCCTGTGTGGAGAATTATGCATCTTTTCCTTAAAATAGAGCATTAAGATACACAGTATGCCTTTTAAATTCAATATAGAAAGGAAGAATAATTTTTCTAATACATTGTTTTGATTCTTCAGCTCAAGATTGGTCCATCTGCATAGCATGCCCTGTGTCAAGTTTCTTTACTTTGGATAGATAATAATTAGCATGTTTCTCTCCATTTGCACTTTCTTCCTTTTGGATCAGTACAGCACTTATTAATTCTAATTAACCTTGCACTAGGATGACAAGTGTAATGAGGATCTTGAATAACACTTAACGATAACAGAAACACAAAAATGAACTTTTGCTTGCTTGCCAGATGGAGTTTTACCACTGTCTTACTGCTCTGATTCACAAAAACAAATAAGTAATTTCTGCAACTCCTGGGTATTCGTGCAGAAATGCTGTTGGTGATAAATATATCTGAAAAAACAAGGCTAAAGAAATACTGATTTTTGGGTTTGGCTTTTTTTTTTTTTTTTTTTTTTTCCCTGAATATTTAAATGTACTTTACTACAGATAAGCAAAATAAACTCAGAAAAGCAACCTGTAATAGAGCTTAGGAGAAAATAGTATTGTAATAGATAGTAGGATGTTTTTTTTCCTGATGATACTTATATAAACTATTGAGTCACTGCTGTATT
The DNA here is from genome assembly GCF_987193195.1 of Phasianus colchicus. NCBI lineage: Eukaryota > Metazoa > Chordata > Aves > Galliformes > Phasianidae > Phasianus > Phasianus colchicus. Next base: position 13,329,488 of record NC_143439.1, on the reverse strand, counting down.
AAACTGAAATGTCTCACTGCTTTTGAATAACTATTTCATTACAAATAGAATCAAATTCTGAGTGTGATCTTCCTAGCTAAGTTTCTAGATGAGGGAAAGAAAGAAAGGAACTAGGCACGTCTATAGTGAAAGGTCCTATCTCAATCTGAGTTAAAAGTACAATGATTATTCCCTAATAACTTTCAGGGAGAACAGCATTATCTGAGAATAAATACTCTCATGAAAGTAAACATCTGAACTTGTATATTAGCAATGATTAACTTTTCTGTGCCTCTGTATTTAAAGAAAATGTTTAGTAAATTCAGAAGGTTTTTTTTTTTCCTCTTTTTTAAACGGAACGCTACAGCTGAAATTCTGGTAGAGTCCATGACCCTTTCAAAAAACAGTTCATAGCACCTAGTCCTCTGACCATGCTGAAGGGATTGGTTGCTAAAGGGATTGGTTACTGCAGGGTTGCCACTCTGCTGCAAATGCCATGTTATTGGTCTGAGATGCCACAAAGCAACAAGGTCTTCAACTGCTCTTTTGGGACATGTTGCCCATTACTCACTAAGTTGGCCATTATTGTCTATTTACAAAAATAATTCAGAATATATAAAGAAAATGAGACATTAACCTTTTGTATGTTGATCATACAATGTATGTGTGTGAATGTGAAGTTGTTCAAATGCTCACTGATCTGTGGTTTTACTTATGGGTGTCTCTATCTTCAAAAGATAGTAGCTCAAGAAATGTACTTTTGGGTATGACTTAGTGATTGCTTTTTTGCACTTCTTGTCTAGCTACAGTTCAGGGGTGCATATTCTTCTCCTACTGCCTGGACTATAGCTTATTTCCTTCTCATACTGTAAAAATAGAGTTCTTGGCAAGCTACTGAAAAGATTTTGGTAGCAAAGGATTAAAACTCAGATAAACCTGTTCATGGCAGGGGAGCTGGAAGCCCTTACAACCCAAGCCATTATGTGATTGTATTATATGATGATTCTCTATCTCTACAGGCAACTGAGACAAAGAAATCCTTCTATATGTCTTGAGTTGCTGGTTGTAATTTTATTTTCCTACTAATATTCAAGTACTCTTCCCTGTCATCACTGTTATCTTATTTTAACAAAATGTAGGTGCACACAAAAGATAGCTGTGAACAAGTCTTAGTCACTATTAAAGATAAAGACAGTCATAGGACCATAGAAAAGATCTCTAAGATCATCCAGACCAAGTACATCCAATTTACACAAAGTACATTACAAATTTAATTTGCTGCAAAATCTTTGTAGATTATTCTCTACTACAGAGAGGCAGAGACAGTGTTTTTCTCTGCTTTTCTCTTCTGAAGCTCAGAGTTCATGATTTTAGACAACATAATCACTTCTTGGAGTAGGTAGTAAAAAAAAAACTAAGATTTTTTTTTTTTTTAATAAAGACTTTGGTTGTTTTTTGTTGTTTGTTTTTTATCAGATCAGAAATGTGTTAAACTACAATGAAAGAATTCAAATTGACAGTAGTGTTTATACTGCCATGACAAATAATGTACGAGTAATGTAACAGTAGGATCTCCCTTGGGGGTAACTTTCCAACCAGATTGCATTTCCTGATATGTTAGCTCATTACGAGGCTACCTTCATATAGCGTACGAACAAAACTTACCATGTCCTTGTATTAAAGGGAGCCTGATGTCTCTTCAGTAGTTGATACTAGTGTTTGATACACTCCCTCCGCACGGAGGTCTGTTCTGTGCATGCTGTCTGCAGAGACTTCGGTGCCTTTAATACTGATGAAGGTTACATACCTGAAGAGAAAAAATAATGGTGTTCCTTTTCTTAATACATTGCATTTTTATGTGGGGAAATACCACTAAGAAGGACATGTTAAGAAAAAAGAGAAGTTTTAACAAAGAGAGAGTTTTCTTGGTAAAAATGAACTTGAATGATGCGTCGTTTGGCTGCAAAGTAGGCACTTAAACATAGGCTTCTATTGATGGATTAGATCTCCCCATGGTGTAGAAAACTTCAGGATAGACACAACATTAGGTCCTTTTTCTTCACAGCTGAAGCAGGAGACAATTTAAGACATTTAAAATGACAATAGATACTTACAATTAGGTATCCACTTGCTCACAACATTACGTAGTAGTTATTTATACAGTGTCCATGGCTAGGATCTCCACTCTGTAGTTAGCAATGTTAATAGCTAGACCTTTTTTTCTGAAATGGTCTTGGAGCAGATTTTCATGGGAGGCATTTTATTATATTAATTTTAAATACAAGGAAATGTAGCATGAGGTCTCTATGTACAGTCAGAAATAAAATGTGTTTCTTAAGTACCAGGTCAGTGCTTTCACCATCCTCTTCCTTGTTATGCCTCGGGATACAGATTCTGTCTTCAGGAAATGGACTTCAAAATCCACACCATCAATATCTGCCCATACGGGAAACTTGGTCATCTCTCTTGCAGTTAATAATGCTGTCACATTATGCTAGAGAAATCTTTTCATATTGGAAGGTGCGGTGTGGACAATGAGTAGCCTGAGTCTGGCATTCCATATCAGGAGATTATTTTTCTGCCCTAGGAAGGAAGGGAGTAGTAGTCACTGAAGTAACAGATTCTGTCTCTTGTCTATCACTCAAATAAATTATTTTGCTTTTCTCTCTTCTCGTAAGAGCTGTATCTTCAGCAATAAACCAAGTATCTTGAAATGTATCTGAAGAACTAACACAATATATGATTACACTGAACCTATGTAAAGGATGTAATTCAGACTGTATCCTCACTTGTGCCTTCCTGCACTTGCTTTGCAAGGAAAATATTGAAATCTTAGGAAGCAAGAACAAATCTTGATCTTAAATTCAATTGAACATACTATTTGTGTCTATTAAAAAAAAAAAAAAAAAAAAAAACATTTTTAAGAGCTGGGTTTTTTGAAAAAGTTCTGTCTTTGTTTAAATTTTCTTGTGCACTGTGCTTTCTGTGGAAGGGAGACTAAAATTCCACTGTTGTATCAAGCGATAAGTCCTGAAAGGCAGGAAATTTGTCACTGCTTTAAATGTCCGTATGCTTATGGACATGCAAACATTTACTGTACTTACAATAACCTCTTAATGTCATCACATAAATGTTCTAGTTAATGTAATTTTACAAAATCTGATTTATGAACTTTGATGTTTCACACTGTAATGGAAGATCTCTGATTTGCATTTACTTTACGCAAATGGATTAACTACAGATGCTGGAAGGCATTGATGAATTGGTCTCATATTTTCTAATACTACAAAATATAGCCAGATTCTGTATACAAACATAAAGAAGCAGCATAGTGGCAAAAAAAAAAAAAAAAAAAAAAAAAAAGCAAAACAAACAACAACAACAAAAAAACCTAGCAGCATTAGTCCTATATAATGTGCAATAGAATGAATGTGAAGTTGATGCTTAGGAATATTTGTTAATTAGAATATCTATTTTTATATTATGTGTCACCAGCTTCCTAGGTATATTTAAAAGGACATCAAATGTAGGATGTAGAATGCAAAGGTATAGAAAACTACCCAAACTGCCTTCTTTTCTTAACGCTTCTTATGATTTCTATTGACACAGTGCTTCTGGGCACCAGGGAGAACTTAATTTCTATCACTATTAAAGCATCACACTGAACTTTTCCCAGATTTAGCAACACCTCAATAGCAGTTTCTCTCTTGTTAAATGCTTTGTAGTGGAAAGAATTGGGTGAGAATAAACCACCTCTTCAGGAACAAGAAAAAGGGAAAGGTGGTGAAAAGAAATTCCCCAACTAGTGTGAAATAGTCATAAAGGAGAGGCAAAGTTTGTGCCGGAAGCCCTAAGCTGAAAAATGATTGTACTGGATCTGCAGCTGGCTGGATCTTCCGTCTTTAATGAGTGAGTGACTAACTCTGAAGGATTAAGTCAGGCAGTTGTGCAGATGCTTCCTAAGTTTTGTTGTGGGAGAGAGTGAAGCTAATATATATAAACATGAAGAAGCTTTCCAGTGAATATGGCAGGGCAGTACAAGCACAGTCTCTAGCAAGCTGTTGAAACTGTACAGCGTAAATACAGGAAAGGCTTGTGTCCCAGATCAGTAGAAAAGTGCTCAATGCTGTTTTTCTTCATATTATGAGCATATCAAAATTGCACATGTGTGTTCAGTGTGGTAGTTTAGCCCCATTTTGGTCCATGGAAACTGGATCAGGCGTCTGGCAGACAAGCCACAGAGTATTCAGGAGCAGACACACTTAACAGTCACTTCCAGAAAGCAAATGATGTGAAAAAAAATGTGTGCTTTTATATTAAAGCTGTCTGAAAATGGAAACTAATATGTTACAAGATTTCTGTTTTTGGAAGGAAAAAATATACATGTTATTATAGATGTGAAATACAGCCAAACTGTATTTTATCCAATCATAACATCAAAGAATTGTCATTGACAATCTTACCAAAACCGAAAAAATCCCTGTTTGCTAACACCTCTCTATTTCTTTGATCAGGAAGCAAATATTCTCTCTAATAACTGTTGGCCATAGATGAAAAAGGAGTAAGGTTTTAATTTATTTAGCTTATTTTAAAGCTGCTTGAAATGCTTAAATGCCACAAAAGTTGTAACATTGCTCTAGCTGTTGGCATAGTTCCATGTACTTGGGCAACGTTAACTTTCAAATGCAAAGCCAACATGTAGATTATAATTTGGATTTTCATGAAGAAATTAACAGGTTGCAGTTATGTTCTTTGCTATCAAGTTTTGTTTTATTTAGGATAATGTTAGAGGATATAGCTGTCACCTACTTGAGAGCTGTATGTAGGTTGTCACGGGCAAAAATAAATAAAATAAAAATAAAATAATAATTAAGAAACCACAATACCAAAGCCAGGCATCTAAATTCAACTCTCACCTGAACTGTGCTGCTCCTCACATGAATCCAAGGAGAGCAGCAATCTCCATACACGTGCTATGTCTCTTGAGTGATGCCAGGGAGTGATAGGAATCAGTTGTTCCTCTCCCACCTACTTCTTCTCAAGGAGAGCAAGAGGATGTCATTGGAGGTGCTTGGACCTTTGATCCTTCAAATTTGAGAGAAACGAAAATAACTTCAGAGGTGATTTTGTATGATTTCATGTCTGCAGGTGAAAAAAAAATTCCAAAGAATATTGGAGAAAAAAAGCTGTTTTCCATCTTCCTCTTGCTTTCTTTTATAAAATACAAATATAGAAATTTTCATCCACCTAAAAATACCGTAGTTCCACCTTTGCAGCAATTTCTTTCTTATGACAAATGTATTACTCACTGTAATCATTCATACTTAGTCACAACCTCTTTTTACTCCTGCTTTATTTCTAAGAAGGCAGCCTACTCAGCAATGATATTACCTTCATACATCAGAAACGGTAATTCAGAGTAGAAACAATATGTTTCACTAAGCAACCTCCATTGGTCAGCTGCATCTCTGGAATCTGGACAGGCTGGATAGCTGGGCTGAGGCCAGAAAGATGAACTTCAACATAACCAAGTGCCAGGTTCTGCAGTTTGGCCACAACAACCCCAGGCAACACTACAAGGTTGGGGCAGAATAGCTGGAAGACTGTGTAGGGGAAATGTACCTGAGGGTATTGGTCAGCACTCAGCTGAACATGAGCCAGCAGTGTGCCCAGGTGGCCAAGATGACCAGTGGCATCCTGGCTTGTATCAGAAATAGCGTTGCCAGTTGGACCAGGGAAGTGATCCTCTCTATGTACTCAGCCCTGGTGAAGGCTGCACCTTGAGTACTGTGTGTTCAGTTTTGTGCCCCTCACTACAAGAAAGACATTGAGACCCTGGAGCATGTCCATAGAAGGGCATCAAAGCTAGTGAGGGATCTGGAGCACAGGCTTTAAAAGGAGAAGCTGAGGAAACTGGGATTGTTCAGTCTGGAGAAGAGAAGCTTAGGAGGTTGTGATGAGGTGGAGATTGGCCTCTTCTGCCACGTATCAAGTGACAGGATGAGAGTGAATGGCTTCGAGTTGCACCAGCGGAAATTCAAGTTGGACTCTAGGAAAACCTTTTCTGAAAGAGTGGTCAAGTACTGGAATAGGCTATCCAAGGAGGTAGTGGAATCACTGACCCTGGAGGTGTTCAAGAAATATTTAGATGTTGTATTGAGGGACATGGTTTTGTGAAAAATATTGGTGATAGGTGGATGGTTGAACTGGATGATCTTGGAGGTCTTTTCTAACCTTGGTGATTCTATGATCTCCCCATTTCTTTGTTTTTCTCTGGCAAGAATTAGGCAGACACCAAATTCTGCACAGGATTGCTCCAAAGTATTTAGAACCGAATGTAAAGGATTACATTCAGTGGCTTAACACAACAGCAAGATGTTTACAGAAGAATAACTATTGGATTGGGAACCTCAGTTCTTTCATAATTAGTGTTCTCAAGGTGACAAATTTTGAATTTATATATTAAAAAAATTCTACTAGTACTTGTTTTGTTTTATGAGTCCCCTTTCCTTGATTAAAAATTTTTAAGCCTGTTTTAGAACTGCCTGCCCTCAAAACATAAGAGGTGTGATCATATTTAGTTCAGAGAGTCAGGAAAATATTTTACTTGATTCCACAGATAAACTGTTCTCCCTGAGTATGAAATTGTTTCTGGACTATGTACAGCAGTCTCCTTCTTGTTTAAAGGCAAAGCACCTCAACGTAGAACTGCCTTTTGTAACCTATAAAGTGATGTGTTGTGATTGTTTTATGAAGAATAAACTAATCTCACAAACTCAGATCTATTATAAGATCTAATGACAACAAACATGTCCCCTGTGAGAGGTTATGCTCCAGGCACAATTTCCATCATGTTTACAGCAGTCGTTCTGAACTGCTACTATACAAAAAGATGACGACAACAGTTGTGCATTATCATGTGAAAATGGTAACAGTAAATTTTTCTGTCTACTCTCAAAAGAGGGACTTGCATGCTTTCTCTGGACCTAACTATACTTCAGGAGATCAGTCAACATAGCCTGTCCTAAAGATAACTCAATGTCAATGGCTCTTATTTGAAATAAAAGGACATTACTTGAGAAGTGCCTAGGGCATCACATACCTACATGAGTGAATGGAAAACATTGTTGTTCCTTGTTCAGTGTATGTGATTACACTCGGGCTGTAGAGTATAAAAAAAAAAATAATAATAATAATAATAAAATGTCATCCCCTATATTCAGTAAGATCCGCAGATATTAAGAAATATGTTCCAAGGTTTTTACTAGGTACAGTGCACATAGCATAAAATGTACTGTAGTTGTGACTTCCAGCTTGGAAACCCAAGCTGTTCTAAGCCCCTTCTAGTCAGTGAGTAGTAATGGTTAAAAAAGAAATCTAGGGCTAGGATTTTTAATAAATTGATATTGATGGTATTATAATGATACTTGTAAATTAGGTGGCTTCTGCAATCATGTTTTCAGCTCTGTTTATTTGGAACAACAACAACAACAAAAAAAAAACTATAGGAAAAAAAGGAGTTCAGAAAATAGCAATAAAAGTGCCTAGAGAAGTGGAAAAACAACCATATGAAGTAAGATTGAAAAGACAGGAGCAGTTTACTTTAGAATAGAGATGAACAAGATAGGACATGAAAAATAACTGAGTAAAAAGATGGTGAGTAGCAATGACTATAGAGAAGTCAGAGCAGGCTCTCTACTTAGCTGCTGACATAATATTAGAGAAAGGCAGTAGTCAGAGAAATTGAAAGACACCAAATCTAAAAGTGATATGAGGATTTTTTTTTTTATTTTTTTTTTAGCCAACACTAAACTAACAAAAGTCATTGCCACAACATGTTGTTGAAGTCAAGAGCTCAGTAAAATTACAAAAGGAAATGGATGTTCACATAGATTATAATATACAGAGTTATTAGGGCTTTAAAAATAATAAGAAATTTAGAAATGATATAAATCCTTATTCTTTAGGGCAGAACAGAATGATAGTAGCTAGGAGTATTATTTTTCCTTGAACATCATCTTTTAACCATACAGTAGATGAGTTCTTGCTTTTCCCCTGAAGCATCAGAGACCGGCTGTTCTGAGATAAGTAATCAAGAACACCTCTAATATTTTCTAGGAAGAACTTCAATGTTGAGTTTCAAAAGGCTGTGACTTAAAATTTTTGTTGTGTTGCCTGTACTACTTGTCTAGAAGGCTCAAAAATATTGTTATTATTTTGTAGGCCCAGGCTCGGTATATATACATGAATAAACTGGGAAAGCTGTAAGGGCCTGATAGCTGGCTGGCCAGCTATATACAATGAGGCTGACAGGTTAATGGTAATAGCCATGTCATACTTCAGAGGCCAGGAAAAAGACTACATACAGCCTAGCACTTAACCAGATTTGTACCTTAGTCCAAGCAGAAAAAGATATGTACATAGCAAATGTTCATGCCAACAACAAATGGTTGAGATGGGTGTTAAATAGATGAAGGAACTACAAAGTCAATTAACAAAATTTTAAGGCAGAATAGTAGAATGTATTTTGTTATTGTTTTTTTTTCTCTTTTATGTCTGATGCATTCCCAGTGAATAGGTGCTTACTATCTGCTAGTGTTGCAATGTTCTAGTGCTTTCTTCAGCGTCCTGAAATGAAGAAAAATGTGCTATTTCTGATTTTCCACCATAGAGATCTTTACAATTTTAAAGGCCCCAGTTTTCCAATAGATGTGGAAATGGTGTGGTACCAACAAAAAGGTGTGCAAATTTGTTTTAATTAAATAAATAAATTAAAAAAACAAAGAAACACAAATACTCCTCACTTTAATAAGGTAGGTTTTACTCTGCTATGTGAAAACCTCTTATAATTAAATCCATAGACTCAATAATTATCATAACTTGGTGTAGCTTGGTTTAGATTTGTAGATAAAAGTTACATGGAACAGGCTTGTAAAGATACAGGAGCGTTCTTAATAAAGGTCTGTCTTTATAACTGTGTCTGTATGAATGAATTTATGATGTTTGAATAACTTGAAATTGGAATTTGTTGGCGTGGGTTATTTTGTTTCTGTTTTTTTTTCTTCACAAGCATTTAATTTCTCCTGTGATGGATTATAATTTTATCTGTGAATTGTAGAACAATGCCTCTTCTTTCAAAAAAAGTTTCATGAAGGAATCAAAATGACAACGTAATTCAGTGAATAAAATAAATAATCTGAGTATCCAAAATACTGTATCTGATAACCTAAACTTTCTCTTAGCATTCTCCCAGTCACTTAGTTCACATACAAGATTAGAAGCAGTGCCCTATTTAACCCTGAATCTTCATGAAGCCTCTCTCCCAGAGGACTGCTTTTTAAGACAAAATCTCTATCCTCAAATTCGAGAGTCTTTTGATAACTATTAAAACACTGCTAGCTGACTAAATAAGATCTGCCTTTGATCCTGCTTCCACAGATGAGCAGATATGGCTTTTACCATCCTTACAGGCAAGGATATTGCACGCTGAATCCCTATTTCTACTGTACAATCTTCCATGATTTGGTACTAATTAGTGCATTAAATGAAGGTTATGCATCCTGCCTTTAATAACAGTACCTACCGAATCACCTACTAGGAAGAATTTTAACCTAGCAAATAAATAATGAAAATCTTATTAATCATGTAGCTATCTAGCTGACTTTCATTAACTACAGGGAAAAGACTTTGTTTTTACTATACCAGGTAGTGCCTCATTGTTTATATGATAATTTTTCATCTAAATATGCATCTTTGATTAATTAAAAATAGTTCTTCACTACAGAGACTTGTTTTGTTTGCACTTAACTGAAACTTTTTAGTCACAGATGTTTTTTAAGTGTGTTTAGTAGTTGTGAGTTTATTTCAAATCAGCTGCTTTTGTTTATTTGTGAATCAAGCTCTTGACTCTTGTGAAGTCACTGCATCTAAAAAGACTGAATTTCTCATTATTGAAGTCCTTAGTTCTGTATTTCCTCTTAGAAATCCAAAAATGCTCCCGAATTGTTTTCCTGCTTTGCTCAGGATAGGAGACTAAAAGTTCTTGAGGTTAGAAATACTTCACCGTAAGAGCAGCGGACTTAAATTACAAATGACATTTCTGAGTGTAATAGCTTTTGTGATATATTGAAAAAGGGACCTTTGAAGAGAAAAATTACAGGAGAATGAGCTATTTATATTTTTATTATTGAACAACGTGAACAATACAAATTGTATTCTGGAAGAGATCATGCAAAATTTAGCATAGCCCAGTACGTATGCATTTGGAGTTCTGACAAAGACCTTGTCCAAGCTCTCTGCCACCTAGCCAATCAGAAATTGCATGTGCTGCTGAGCTTCTTTGTATACTTCCATAATCTGAGATAAGGGGACTATATTAAAAAAAAAAAAAAAAAAAAAAAATTGTGACCCAGATCTGTTGTTTTACTTTGTTACTATTCATTAGGATACAGATTTTTGAGAGCAGTTCAGGCATAACAAAGTGTATGTACCATTATTTGTAATATTGTATATTCGATTCATTTCTAGCTTTTCCTTTTTCTAAATCTATTTGTAATCTATATCTCAGACCTCTTTGTCATGAATTACCATTTTCTGAATGTTGTTTTGAAATTTTGTTGTCAGTCTGTCCCTGGTGGTAAATTATTATCAGTTAGAAAATGATTAGCAATGTGCTTAAACATCACCTGCCTTCCCAGCTAATTAAATAGCTTGGTTCTGGCCTGCTTCTCATTTGGTGAGAACAGCAGGATGGCTTCAGAACAAAAAAATAATGAACATCAAACCACTGTATCTCAACAGTACAGACTGCTAAAGCCACTGCTTGAGACTGAAATGCCGTGCTTCTGATGTTGGTACATCTTAGGAAAAATAAATAAATATAAGGAACTAAATGGAACTTTTATGTATATATATAAATATATATATGTGTATATATATATACATATAAAGAGTCCATGGATTATGGTCTCAGAATGGAAAAAGCAATGTTTTAAGAGCAAAAATGCAGATGAATAATGTGTTAAATAACACAGTGGTTATTGAAGACAATGCCCCTGAGGAGCAACAACGTACTTGAAATCTGTGATTTTTTTGTGGCTTTTTTAATGAGTCTCTGATATTAACCTTTCCTAGCAATCCAATAAAAAATTTGGAATAACTCCTTGAGCCACTGTCGTCACTAGTATGCGCTAGATGGCTATCACAAAATAAATTGGGCTAGCTGTATTTATGTCAAAGGTGATTTTATTCAATGCATTTTGTTCCTGCTTTTAGATTCCATAAAGTATTCTCCTTAATTACTGAGTGTGCGTGCTTTGCTATCTATCCTTAGGTAAAGAAGTGATATTCATTGGAAGAATGATTTTTTTTTTTTTTAAATTCTGCTTCTGTGGTCCAGTTTGTTATTATGCTTCATGGAGATATTTTGACATTTTAATTATTGATACCTAAACATGTTTATTTACATTCCCTCCTGTTAAATGCGAGTCAATAAATATTATAATTAATTTACTAAGTGAACCTAAAAATGGACCTTTCCATGATGTATAAAATCCCCTTTCCAGCCCTCAATCCACATGGACTGAACCATTTCTGCCACTGAATTTCTAGAAGTCTTTCCAAGTTTTTCATAATGCAGTGCATACTTGCAAGATGAAAGAAGATGAAAAATACTATTGTACAAGATTCCAATAGCAGTTGTTAAAGAATAAATGAGACTTTAGATAGCAAGATCATAGAGAAGATATTTCAGTGTTAGTAAAGGTTGTTGTATACTTTCTATTAATCAGAAAGTGGGCCTAGTGAATATGCATGTCAATGGAAAACTCATGTTTCCATGTTGGGCTAGAATGGATGCAAAAATCTAAGGAACCTAAGCAATCTCTCTCCTTAAAGCTTCATCAAACGCTCTGTTTTTGTGACTATTTTAATGGTCAAACCTTATCTATTGAGGGTTGGTGGGGCAGAATTCTGTTTTGTTGGAAAAATCCTACGCCTAGAACTCAGTTAAGCATAAATATACATAAGCCTCAAATACAGTAGATGATTTAATATATTCCACATCTGAAGCATCCCATAAACATCTAATTAATCTGCTGAACAGTTCTTCAAAGTAGGTAAGAATTGTGCTTGTTTTAGAAGTGGAGAAACAGTAGCAGAGGGATTATACAATTTGTTCAAGGTCGAACTCCAAGCCTGCATAGCATAGGAGCCAATTGCACAAAGCTTTGTTTCTTAATCCATTATAACCATCATAAGACCAGCTTCTCTTCATCACCCTCAAAGACGTGGAAAAGTATGCTATGGAAAAATCTAATTTCCTGAGCCTATTTTTTTTTTCTATATATAAAGAAGTTAATGAATCACTTGGATTATGCAGTACCATAAATGAGTTTTATGAAAGATTTGAACTGTTTTCAATGCCTATTGTTGAAAAGTGCCTTAAGAACTCTGCCCTACCATGCCCTACCCATCATTTGTGATGTGCTCTCCTCAGCTTAAAAGCATGGCTGTTGCTAATTACAAAAATCTGTTTTAAATTTTAAGCCCCCTTCACTCAGTTTTGCTTTAACAGCTAGCTAAGAGATGATACTTTTACAAACCAGTAACTCTGAAAACCAGCTCATATTTAAATATTCATGTACAATCGGCTGGAAATGGAAAACATATTAGACGACATACCTATATTAATTCTACATCATACAGTTAAAAATATTAGGTGAAAAATAAGATTTCATCCTTCCCATTATTCTGTCTTGTGAAGATATCAATAACTGTTCTGGTTTCATTGAGAGAATACATGCACTTGACTTGGCTTTCTGTGGTAGATTTTTCTGAGAGTTATATATAGAAAAATACATTTAAAAAGCTAATTTTAAGATGTATTTCAGGCTTAGTTTTATTCTTTAAAAGAAATTATTTAAGATCCTTTTAGTTCCACTGGATTCAAGTCTTACACAACTGACAACTTTGGAGCCTAATTAAGTTTCAGTCAGAGGCTATTTTACCTTGTCTTAATGTCTCTGATTACACGGAACATATTTGTGGAGTAAAGTGTATTTCTGGTTTAAAGGGTGTAATGGAACAAATAGGTATTATATAGTATTCCTCTTCAAGGTAAACTGGGATGGATAATTTAATTTCCAAGGCAACAAATTATCTTATCATGAGTGAACAGGCAATTTCTTCCCTGCAATAAACTAAGTAGGGACGGACAGCTCTAACCAGACGAAATCATTATCCTTTTTAAAGCAGAAGCATTGAATAAAAGTAATTTTCTCAGCCTTAGTTTTACAGTAGAATGTAGCTCGTGAAAACACTGCACACTGTGGTCTTAGGTAGGAGCAACAAGTTTGACCCTTTTGATGAGAAAAGATAAACAGTGTTATATTATACAGATGATGAAAGGAAAAATAAGCTCACATATACATAAAGAACGTGTACGTGTGTGTATATGTGTATGTATAAATAAATGTGCATGTGTGTGAGAGCATGCTCCAAAAGTAATGTCCCCATTTTATTATGTTGGCTCATGACATCAGAGGCAGATGTTGGTGGTGGGAATAGAAGATAAACCTTCCCACCAGTATTTCATTGCACTTTGTTTCTGAGTGACAGATGGCAGCAGAGAGGCAGTCTGAAAAATGATGTCTGACATGGAAGTGCAGATGGTGCAAAGATATGTCTTGAATAGCTCCATGCAGAAAAAGTTGCATCTATTGACATTTGTCAACACTTGCTGAATGTTTTTTGTAGCCCAACAGTGAAGTGAGCCACAGGATGGTGCATTTCAGCAGTTGCATCAGTGAGTCGCTTCCACTGGTGCTGTTTTTTAAGACCATGGCTTGCAGGCTGCTGTTCATTGCTGGCAAAAAAATGCATAGCTAATAGTGATGACTATGTTGAAACATCATGTTTGGGAGTTGAGAATGTTCTCTATCAAATAGTGTTATTGTGCTCTCTGTATCTGTTGTATGGAAATAAATAGGAAACATTATTTTTGGAGTGTGTATATTTAAATATAATATATATATATTGTATGATTAAGAGAGCAAGGATAATACTACTTCTTTGCTATATATTTTATATTAATTATGTATACTTGTACATGTATATGTAAATATATATATTATTTAATCTACAAATCCTTATACAGAGGTCAGGTTTCTACCAAGATAGGTGAAAAACTGTACTAAAGGATTATAAACTGATACAAAGGATTATAAGATTTGGGAATGCCAACAAAATTACATTGCCACCCATTTTTATTACCTTTTCTGGCAAAATCAAGTTCAGTAGTACCCTTGCATATGGCTTTGTTACTTTCCCCCTCAGAACTCTATTATTGCCTGAATGTGCATTGACTTTGAAGGGCTGATGATTGCATAAAGAAGAGGCTTTTTTAAAGCCTTTAGTACTTTTATTTTTCATTTCATGACTAAAAATGCATCTCTTGTAGATTTGTGATGGTTTTCTTCAAGAAAGATGACAAATTGTTTTTGGATAGTGATTTACATAAAAATGCAGAAAAGTGCAGTGTATAGCCAGAATGAGGGTAAGGTTTTTTCTGTCTTGTTTGCCTCTAAGCAGGAAACAGTGACATTGATTGATGCAATACTCTGAGTATTCTTCATAATTCTTTTTCCTTTAAAACAGACACACACACACACACACACAAAAAAAAAAAAAAAAAAAAAAAAAACCTTGTAAGAATCTTCAGTATTTGCACAGTGCAAAAATGCATTGATGAATTGGGACTCCTAATCAAAGAACAAAAATTTCTTCTCCTGAAATGATACATTGCATCCTGTATTTCTATGAACTTAATAATTTTGTTTCTTTCTTATTATGACTGACAAAAAAAAAAAAAATCATGCTTATTGAAGTGCCAGTTATGCACTGTTCTTATCTAAGCTGGGATAGGATGCTTGTACTTAATCACTAATACTATAGAAAAACATTGTGTGGAAGCTGGCTTTATATTTGTTTGGCAATAAAAGCCAGCACTGATCACTACTGGTGCTCATTTTCATACTAGGTCTTGTTTTAGCCATAGGTTAGCAACATTTAAATCATCTTGGCTTAAAAACTGAGCTGTTTAACTTAAACCTGCAACATTTAGGAAATGCCACAAATAAGACTGCCTGTGTAACCATAATTTTAACTGCTGTGCATACGTCTATTTCAGTAACTTTTTAGAGTGGACACACTAGTCTATGAAACAGTGGAAACTTCAGTCTTTAAAATGTCTGCTTTGTTGGTTGTAAAATAGAAAGACACACAGAAAGGCTGAAATCTATGAAGACAAAGCAGTGTTTGTGGGTTATTGGAAATGAGTAAAGAAAAAAAAGAGATGCTTTGCAAAAAAAAAAAAAAAAAAAAGCAAGGTAGGCAGGTAAAGCAAGCGTGTGAAGTTACTCATGGAGAAATTTATTATGATTGTAAAACAAATCAAAAAAATGTAATTTTAAAAATCCAAGTGGCTGACAAGACATTTCTGAAGGGTACTTGAATCTGTTTTGAATAATTTTAAGGGCTGAAAATCACTGCCTTTAAAAATCATGGATGTATTTATTGTGTATTTTTACCTCAATCTCTTTGTCCAACAGTTCTTCATTTTAAAATTGATGATAGTGATTGCTTTTTCCACTCCCTTTCTGCTTTCCCTTGAGATACAATGGAGCTTCAGTGGTTTTCTATGTTCTCTGGTGCCACGTCCAGCACTGCACCAGTGTCTTGGCTACCTGACAAGTGGACAGCCACTCAAATGAGTCATAGCTGTCTGTGGGTCCCCTGGCCTACACTTCACATTATTTAAAAATAAATTAACCAGCAAACCTCTTAGGATTTTCTTGGGGTAGGTGAGAAATCTTCTGGAGCTAATGGCTATTCCAGAACCTGCCTAAATGATCTGCTATAGTCTGAGAATAGCTGTTATATTCTCAGAATTTGTGTGAAAACAGGATGCATCATCCTTTTCCTTAACAGTCTGAAACTGGTGTTACCCAGACACATCTACAAGTTTGCATTTTCCAGTCACTTCCCTGTGTTGAGAATGTCAAAGTTTTTTTTTGAGGAAAAGCTACTTTTTTTCCCACGTACATTAATTTCTTACCAGACAGAAATTCCAGTTCCCCAGTAGCATTAAAAAATTTCTGGATAGATCACATGAATTTTGACCTAAAGCACATGAATCAAGACCTAATGTCACTATCCTCCTACCTGTAATAATGCAACATGTCATAGGCAATAATATACATAGAAGGCAAGAAAATGAAAAAAAAATCTTCTCTAGTGTGTCTATCATCCATCCTCCATTGAGTTAGTGGGCACCCAATGGAGAATGCATGTGAAGCCTGAACCTGAAGCCACGTGCATGTTTTAGTAGAGAGATGTGTATGTTTTAAAATTTGCAATTTTAAATCTGATGTTTCCTGTCTGAAGAAGGTATTGTTGTTGGTTTTTTTTTACAACAATGAAATGCTTACTTAATGTATTTCTGTCTGTAGTTGTGTTTAGAGTAAGTACTTGCTCATGTGAGTATGTGATGAAGAAAGGATCTGGGGGAGAAAGGTTGTGCTCCTGAAATAGGTATGCAGAGAATCCAGTCTAGATAATTATATGCCCACATAATTTAAGGTTAATAATTATCATTTACTCACTGAAGTTTCAATTAAATTTTAACAAAGGTCATCAATGCTCGGTTTATCAAGTGGATTAGTCATGATCCCACCAAAAGGGTGAAGATCGTAAGTAGCTCTATCGCTGATCACCAGGACCTTGAGGTTCCGTTTGTCTACTTTACTTGATAGGTTTTCTGTTAACAGTGCAACCTGAGACTTCATTATCAGTGAATTTTCTGACAACTTCAATTTTGGTAGTCTTTATTAATTTATATTATTCCACTAATGAAATTTCACCAAGAGCAACTGAAATGTTCTAATTATTCTGCACCATATTTTGTTCATATTCCGAGCCTATGTAATTGCCTCAGATTTACTCCTCTATAATTGAGATCATAATTTGACCCAATATGTTAATGACTTTAAATTGTTTCATCCTTTTTTATGTTTTAATGAAGATTTTTAAATGGGGTCACCTACTTGCTCATACACTCATACAGAAGGGTTTCTTGTTTGTTTGATACAAGTAATCTAGGGAGTGTCTGTAGACAAAGACCAACTTGAATGTCACTAACTGCTGTCAGAAAGGATGTTTAATAGAGAGATAATATATGAGAAAGAGGAATAAGCAGGCTGTTGGCAACAATGAAATCAAAATTCAGCCAAGACATGTATTTTGGCAGCAGGAATTTATTTCAAGTGGAATAAGGCTTCAGGATCTCAACAGTTCCTAGTAAATGACAGCAGTGGTAAGAAGCAGGAGAGATTGCCGTTAGGGGTAAAGAGTACATGAAGCACACATTCCTGAGATGTACAGGTAGTGACATAGCTGCTATCTGTTTAAGGTATTAAAAATGATCCCTTTCTAATGGGTAGTCATAACCACCAGTGACACCAGCACTAGCCACAGGTGTATTTTGTAACCTGCCTTTAGAGAGGTGGAATAGCATTTGCATTCTGGTTTATTTCCTTTCTTTTTCCAATGGCAGTTCAAAATAAAAATACACAGCTACTCTGGGAAAGAAGAGGCAGAATTTAAGATTCCCTTTCTATCTGAATAAATATGTATTGTCTGAAGTTATATCCATTTGTGCTATTCTCCTTTTGTACCAAGAATCTTGCACTCGAGAGAAGAGATGTAGGGGAAAAAAAAAATCACAATTAGTGATGAGCAGTGTGTGCTTGCAGCCCAGCAGGCCAACAGTATCCTCGGTTCCATCAGAATGGGGGTGGTCAGCAGGGTGATGGAGGTAATTACTGCCTTCTATTCTGCCCTTGTGAAGGCCCAGCTGAAGTACTGTGTCCAAGTCTGGGGCTCATAACACAGGAAAGATGTGGAGCTTTTGGAGAAGCTCCAGAGGAGGGCCACAAAGTTGATCCAAGGGCTGGAGCACCTCTACTATGGAGATAGTTCATCCTGGAAAAGAGAAGGCTGCAGGGAGACATCATTGCAACCATCCCTTATGTAAAAGGGGTTTATAAACATGAGGATAATCAACTTCTTACATGACTAGTCAGTGACAGGATGAGAGGGAGTGATTTTAAATGAAAGGAAGGGATTTTTGGATTAGATGCCAGGGGGAAAATTTTTACTGAGCGAGTGGTGAGGTGCTGGAACAGGATGTCCTGAGAGGTTGTGGATATTCTGTCCCTGGTGATGTTTAAGGCCAGGTTGTATGGGACCCTCTGCAGCCTGATCTACTACTCGATCAAGCAGCTGACAACCCTGTCTGTAGCAGGGGGAGGTTGAAGTTGATGATCCTTGAGGTCCCTTCTAACCCAAGCCATTCTATGATTCTTTCATTCCATGATTAGTGTGACATCTGCTGCATTTTGTGTAGAACCCAATACTAACATATCTACCATCTGGGGATATTTAAAGGACATAGTTTTAAGAAAGCTTAATCTAATTACATGAGAAAATACTGGAATCGTGATGCACCTGAGTATTGCATTGTCAGGAAACAGAACAATAGTAATGAATTTTAGATTAAGAAAGAGGTTCCTACAAAGTTTAGGATCTGTATAGTGAAGTATATTTACTAAGGGAGAAGATTTTATGCTGTAAATTTGGACTTCGGCTCCTGTCACCAACTTCTGCTCAGGATACCAGAGCACTGTGTGAATTCTGCAGTGACTTGCCACACAGGAGAAGAATCTTTATAGATCCTGATGCATGCCTTTTTCAAAGGTTTGTGAATTCTGTAGACTTTCTGCTCTTGTGTGCTTTCTTATGTCCCCAGAGAAAACAGGATTGTGTTTTATTCCATTTTTTTTCATCCTCTCTCATTGTTTTGTGTTTGAATGTTTTGAACTAGGTTCAGTGTGACTTCAGAAGCTGATAGGCATCAATAAGCACCATCTAGTTTCTCCAGACATGCTTCTTTTTTTTTTTTTTCACATTTTTTGCTGTCTTTTACCCTGTAGCTGTACACTCTCTGCTACAGCTCTGCATTAATTATTACTTACGATACCTCAAGAAACCAAATCAGTTATTTTCTTTAAATAAAGAAATAAATAAATAAAAACAATGTAGCTTATTTTATGTTTCTTAGATGAATTAAGTTAGATTCTCAGTTGCCAGGGCAGTGTTGGAGAAGTGTCCAATTACTTCAGAAATCCACTGATTTAATTGATTTCAAATTAGATTACTGAATAATAATATAATATATAGATATAGATAGATAGATCAATGTTTGCTAAGACTGGGGCTGAATATCTGCTACTCCACTAAACCTACAGAACTGTTTCACAAGGTGTCAGTAGTTGAAGTGATCTGTTTTATGGAACAACATTACTTGACCCTTAACTGTAACAATTCAATGAAGTCAAAATGGAGTCTGCAGTGGGATCAATATTATCTTCAACGAGCTGAAGAGAGTGAACTGTTTTTTTCATCTTTCTTACATCTCTTATTCTGCTTCTATGAATATGCGAGGGTTAATGATTAAACAGCAGGCCTGGGAGTTTGACAATTTGTGTTGTATTCCCCATTCTGCCACAAAGTTGACAGCAGGATGTATAGCTTAGCTTACAGAGTTTTTTGCTTATAAGTATATGAACATAATGATGTGTGCAATTGAGTATTAATTTATGCACATAGACATAACAGTGACCATACACGTAAATAAGATATTTGCAGATGCAAATAGCTAGTTATGCATATAATAGGCCAACAGAAACTTATAGTTGTTGTAATTATACCCACAAACTACTTGAATGCATGAACAGGCACATTATGAGAAACAGAATGCTGGCAATTCTGTTCCTTTTTAGCATTTTTTAGATAAAAAAAAAACACTATTATTATTCTTATGCATACTGATGCTTGGCTTACTAACATCTGTAATGAGCTCTAAGGCTATTAAATAGGAGGTGCTAGAGATCAGCAGTCTTTTATTTGTCTATGTCACGGCCGATTTATTTCATAAATTTCTTCCTATGTATGATCTTGAAAATTTACTTATTGTTTGATTCACACTTATAGTACTGAGTATCACAGAGCATGTGTATGTTGGATTGTACTTCTCTAGTCCCTGAAAAGAAAAAAAAAGTGTGAAGATAAAATGAAGCTACTCCCTCAGTACTTTAAAAATCTTTACTTAGCTATACTGTGGTGGGCGGGATGCAACTGAATGTGGAGGACATTTGCTTGCTTTGTAACTTCACTGTGATCCCTCAGGCACTTCATGTACAGCCTAGCCTGCATGATAGAGTAGCAGCAGGGGAGAAAGTGAAGACAAACACAGGATGTCAGAAAGAAGTCTTTAAAGTAGATGTTCAGATAGCTGAAATATTGAATATCCTGTTTGGGGATTGTCTTTCAGGGAAGAATCAAAACCAGAATTCTCTGCCCAAGAAATCACAAAGTAGTGCCAAATATTAAGTCTAGCTAGATGCATGTGAGAGATCTTTGTACCTAAGGAGGTGTTGATTCAGGAGATTCAAAGCCACAGATTTTTCATTCCGTGTGTTCTGAACAATAGTGATCTGTGAAGGAGTACTTCCATACCTTCTTTGAGATAGACTGCATGTTACTATATCCTACTAGAGAGAATGATTTAAAATTAGTTACAATTCAGTAATTTCTACCCAGGTCATTCCCTTCAATTGTTGCAATTGAGAGCTAGATGTGTTTTCATCAAACATTCGTTCAGTGATGTCAAATTACAAGCAAATGTGAAAGTAATTTTCCTGAAGAAAATAAGATAGCTCAAACAAAATTGTTTGCTTAATGGCATGAATTTTTAATTATGTATTCTGAATTATTTCCAATTAGGGCTATATTTCAGGACAGATGACCTTCCAATATTTCCTATGTATCTGGAATACAAACTGCTCAGGCTGGAGGATGTGGCACATCTTTGAGGCACTCTTGTTACAGAAATGGTAAGACAGAGCGATGTGTGCTTGGAACTTTTTCAGTGATAAAGGGCATTCACCCAGGTTCCAACAGCCAGACAAGGTACTGTAATAAAGCCATAGCTGTAATAATTTCTCAATTACTAAAACCAACAGTGATTTATTTTACACTGAAATATTCAGGATATGTATCTTCTAGTTTGAATTTGGTACATTTTTAGCTGGAAGTCTGCAAGTGGTAATAGTTAGATCTTTTTTTTACTAACTACTTGTAATCTGGCTCTAAGTGAATAAATATAGACTTCCAAAATTAAGAAACAAATATTTTGAAAATTTTGAAGTGGATATTTTGTCTAGTTTTCTAAACTTTCCTTTATAGGAACACTAACCTGAAAGCTTGTACAATAATAATTCTTTTTTTTTTCATATCTGCAAAATTTGGATATCACTGTTTTGTAGTCTAAAAATTAGCCTTAATATATGGATCTTGTTCAGGATGTAACCTTTTTTCAGTAGTTTTTACACTGAAATAACTCACTAATACTATAGTTTCAGTAACAAAGACTATTTCAGTTCCAGAGAAGTCACTCTATACCATTATAATAGTTAAATAATCTTAAATGCTGTTAAAAGAAGATTTGGGGTGTGTTGGGTTTTTCTCCATATTGATAGAAAACTTATTTTCTGCACAACCTCTGTGACCAAACCTTTGTTGTTTGCACTGATTGTGTAGCTGGAATCATCATTTTAATAACACAAATAGAATGTCATTTCAGCTGATTAAACGGGCAGTATTACTGGGACCAGGGTGCATCCTCATATTCGTTTGAACTGAGACCCTATTAAGAGTTTGCTATAAATAGCATGAGTAGCAGAAATGTTCTTAGAAAAATTATGAAAGCTATAGCTGAGGTAATAGGAATATGGATCTTCAGTTAATCTCCAGGGAACAGCTTTTTCATTTAACTTTGGAATATTCAGATGAATTTTAAATTGTGTATAACCATATCTACAAAAATGCTTCCTACTCATTGATGCTAATAAAGTAATTTAGAAGGCTGAGAACCTTAGTTTTATCTGATAGTTTTATAAACTTGGTTTATGTGAGGTTTATGGCTCACATTAAAAGTTGGACAGCTGCTAAAAATAAGTTTGTAATCTTGAGATAGGAAATCATCAGAAACTTAGGAGATACAGATAAGCTGTTCACTGGCTCGCAAGTCATCTGAACTCAAGTGAAACTTGTCCTGGAAATCTCTATGGAAATCTGAGAAACTTAAGGAATTGTCTTTATCTGTTATTTAAAGCAAAGAAGGTTAAGGCATATCTGCACTCAGTCCTGCTATTGATTTACTGAATGACCTTGAATAAGTGTCCAGATGCTCTGGTTGAATATGAGCAGAAATAGTCCCTCACTTGCACCTTTTTTCTTTTCCAAGCTAATGGAAACCAACATTTTACCTGAGAAGTTTTGTAAAATCCCCAAACTACTATCTTGGTATGACTGAAGTGCTCAGCACCTATTTTTCCCCAGGGGTCAAGGATCTTAAACTATTGTCTATGATCCTCCATGTCTCGCAGTTGCTCTTACAGCATTTTCACAGCCGGACTGAAGAAGCTGGTTCTAGTTGCTGGTTTGCAGAAGTGGTTACCTCATGCTTGGTTTTGAAATGAGTGAGAAAGTCCTGCAGACATTTTTGTGCTCTTAGAGAGGGTCTACTTCTTACAGAGATTAGATTAAGATATTTATCCATCACCTTCATTGAAGTTAACCCCTATCTCTGGTATTTGTATTTGTTAGTTATAAATAAATCTTATGTGAAAACATAGATGATTAATCACACTCTGTAACTCTTCTGGAGTAGCTGGATGCTTGGCAGGCTTTAAAATATTTGTTATCACAATTATTAATATTGTCTGGTCTTGTACTATTCTGGTCATTGGTTAGGGCTTACTGTACTTAAAAATGTAGTCAGAATATTTGCCAATACATATGAATCTTAAAAGCCTTTTGCTACATGAACCTTTTTGGAATTCTTAGTTAAAAGTTTTGGCAAGATTCCTTGTAAGTTTGTTACTGTTTTCCTGTGTTTTATTTAGGAGGTTCTGTGTACTCGAATGTTCTATGAGGGTTACGGCGGTAACAGTAGGGATACAATCAGCAATAGCAAGTTAGAATAACTGAAAGTATCAGCTTTGTGCTATGTTTCCTTTTATTTAAGTTTTAAATTAAAAAAAAAAAAAAAAAAAAAAAAAAAAAAAGAACAAGAAATTTAGTAATTAAGCATTACTGGATTTTTTAACATCTTATTGTCAAGGCAATTTATAGGATTCACTTTGTGCTCTATCCATGTGCTCACAAGTTCTTAGGCTGTAAAAATCTATGTATGTTCCTCTTTGATAAAACCAACTAATAAAAAAGGAAATTGATTTTATTTTTAACTACCTTTTGTTGACAAAAATACTTATTGGAATATTTGGTAATGTAGAAATCAGATAGGCAATATATATCAATTATTATTTTTTTTTTTCTGTTAGGAATTACAACAAAAGTTTGAACACAGGCAAGAAATAAATGATAAGATTTGAATCTAGGAAAAAAAAAGTTAGTGACAGGAATCTCAGATTTTATTACTTTTGTCTATTTTTCACAAAATAAAAATAGAAGTAAAATGAACCAAAACTGTGGATCCTAACAGCTCTTACAGCACACTGTGGAATTCATGAGCAAGTGCAAGATCTACAGCTTGAGAGAATCTCTTGCACAAATACAAAAGCCTTGTTTATATAATTTTGTGAGGTGATGCAATTAAGTTGAAGTGTACTTAGTATAAAGATTACAAATATGCTTCTCAGTGTACATGACACTTTTTAGAGGACTGTAACAAGATGGTTTAAGTAGCAGACAGCACCTCTTTGTATTACAGTAATAATTGGCTTAAGAGGCAGGCAATATTAGTGAACATTTGTCTGCGCTCTTTGAAAAATGTCTTCAGTCCCAGGAAATGTGTTTGCTCCTGCATTCATTTTTGTAGTTATTATGCACACTGCCATTTGCCTACCAAAGCAAGATCTCTTTAAGAAGATTATATGCTCAAAACATCAGCATCTGAAAGAGGAAGGAACATTTCCATGGCAGGCGCTGGTGACGTCATCTCAGCAGGTAGTGACATTTTGAATGCTTGATGACATTTCCTCTTGTAAATAGACAAGGGAAGTCAGTAGGTGCAGCGTTGCTTTACCTTTCATAAAATGTCACTGCACTGAGGACAGTGAAAGAGCTCCTGTATATTATTTTATTGTTTTTGGAAAGCAGAAGGAAATTACACCAAAAGGCTTGTAGCATCCTATATATTTCTTTCACTATTTGCCAAGATTGCTCTGAAGAAATACCAATGAACTTCAAGTGCACGCATTGTTAGTTTTTATAACAAATAGCTCTCTTACTTAAATTCATGCCTCTTTACACTTCTAATACTTCTAACTTGAGCTCATAGAAAATACATCTTTTACAATCTTACCATTTGTCCTCCATGATTTACTTAAAAGAAAAAAATAAAAACACCTGTTATTAACACCTACAATTTCTTCCTTCCTTATCTCTTTTGTTGGCTTTTTTACATCTGAACTTATATATCATTGATAATTAAAATAATGCTTTTAGTTTTGGTCCCTGCTCTTTTTGGCTGTCACTTGCCTTCATTTGTCTTGCACCTTGATATTCCCTGTGAAGAAAAATGTTGTTGTGGTGCTCAGATCTTGCATTTTTTCCTCCACTGTAGACATCCTGGGACTTCTGTGATTATAGATCGCAGACAAGGAAATGGAATTATTCTGAGTATAGTTATCCACAAGAGAAAACATACAAGATCTGCCATGTTTCCTTTTTTCTTAGAAAGCTGACCCCGGTGTAAGTTTATGAATCCCAATGAACTCTGAGTCTAATGGAAAAATGTTTCAAAAGCAGTTTGGTGCAGAGTTTTGTTTGTAAAATACATCTTCTGAATGACATCTATCTTTCCAGTCTGAGCTGTAACCAGCTGGTTTTCATCCAGTTCTATGTTTCTGCCAGCTACTCAAAGCAGTTGGCACCATCTCTGTCTACCACTTATGAAAAAAACAGAATAGAAAAAGATATAATCAGCATGTTAATAATATTTATAGTACAGAGTCATTAGATGATCATTCCCAGTGGTTTTCCATCAAAACTGAACTGAACCCATGGACTATTATAAACTCACAGGACATTTTCAAAGTGATTATTTAAGAAAGCCATAACAAATATTGTCTTGTAAGATTTGTCTAAAGGTAAGATAAACCAAGAGAGAAATATCCTATATTCATCATATCAATATCAGAGAATTACCAGTGTTGGAAAAGACCTCTAAGATCATCCAGTCCAACCACCCACCTATCACCAGTATTTCCCACTAATCCCTGTATGTCAGTACAACATCTAAACTTTTCTTAAACACCTCCAGGAACAATGACTCCACCACCTCCTTGGGCAGCCCATTCCACCACTTGACCACTCTTCTGGAGAATATGTTTTTCCAAATGTCCAACCTGAATTTCCCCTTATGCAACTTGACACCATTCCTTCTAGTCCTATCACTAGTTATGTAAGAGGAGAGGACCGGCGCTCCCTTAGGGTGTCTGTAGCCTCCTCTTGCCTACCTAAACACTTCCTGATCACCCACTGCACAGGCTTTCTTGTTTTGAACTGTTTCATCACTGTGATGCTGTTGAACAGCGCTGGAAAGGGCAGCAATGAGATGCTGCTGTGGCCATCTCTGTGTTTCTCACCACTTGCAGATATGTCCTGTGTCATTACCATTGTTGCTTATGATTTCATGACTTTCTTTTCCAATCCGAGCTTTTCTTCTGTGCTATTAATCAAATGGCTGACAACACTCTTTCCTGCTGTCCATCCTTTGCCTCATACTTATGTTTCTAAGTTTTCTTTTACCAGCTGATGATCTATGAAGTTTTATTTTCAGGTCTTAATAGGCCAGCAAAAAGCTCTTCCAGTTCTTTTTTGATTCTATAATAAGGACCAGGTGTGATGAATTTGATTGACAAGGTACTGTCTTGGTTTTTCTTTTCTCAGCTGACTCCAGAAAATATCTGTGTACCCACAGACTAGATTTCTATGACCTTCTTTTTTGATTTTTTGATTATTTTATGAAAAGGGCTGTTTGAGTCATCTGTATAAATGAAATTTGCTATGCAGAAAATAGACCTTTGGCAAATAAATGTGTGTGAATGGGGAGAAACTGTGGTCGAAAATAGAACCAGGTGTTTGGCAAACATCTAATCTTGATGAATATCCAGAAGTTTGAGATATTTTTTCTGGGTAATTGTCATATGTGTGGTTAAATAAATAGATAAATAAATAAACAAGAGATTTCTCAAAAAGAAATTGTTCATCACCACTCAGAGAAGATAGAAGAGAGAAATGTCTGAATTGTCATATTGCATAGCTTGGAAGACTCACTGTGATTAGCACAATTTATCCTCATCATGTTAGAGAGAGTCTGACATCAATATTTCAAAGGGCACAAATCATCTTCCAAAGATATGACTCTGCGAGTAAATTTTGCACCCACTCATTCTAAGTGGGCTACAAATCTATTCACACGTTCTTCATCACAGCTGAGCAACAGCATATATTGCTGTTAAAGGAAGCCGAGTTGAAAATAGCTCCCCCCCAAAAAAGGTAGATTAATCTCCTGGAAACTCCCCACTGAAACATTCTAACATTAACTGACAGTTTCCCGTGATCCAGGTAATTTATTCATGAAACTTATGGAGGTTAATCAAAAGTTCATATAATTGTAATAAACAGAATACATAATGGACTAATCATGCAATTCAAGGCATTTTTTAATTTATTTGAAATATCAGATAAAAATAACTAAGAGGTGTGCCAGGAAGCCAGCAAATAATTTGGAAACTGATGAGCATGGCATACCTGCTGAACTATGAATAGATAATGTAATGTCTAAAATATATAGATAAATATAATAACATTACAAGTGTTCTGCATGCCTATACTTTTTTGAAGGTTTGAAAATTGATTCTAAAACTCACATTGCCACCTCTTGTACAATCCAATTTCCAATTTAGCACTCAGAGTGCAACTGTGAGATATCAATAAATGGGCCCAATTTGCCCTCTTCTAAAATTTGAGCAAATTTATTAAAGTGTATTGCTATAACGAATTTGTTCTTGCTTTTAACATAAAGTTAGCGAATATAAACTTCTGAACATGGATGCACTTCTATTTTGTTCAAGAAGTACTGTGACTTTGACACTTTATGGGGAAGAAAATAGATCCATATGTTACTGCTTGCTTACTATGACCCTATAGTATGTGCACATGAGGATCTAGGACTGTACACATCTTATTAAGTGCATTAGACTGTCCAGATGTGGATGTAAACCGCTTTACCAGTATTGAAAAATGTGAACACATAATAGGTATTTGTTTTCATTAGCTGTTTTCTTCCAAAGAAGAAGTTGCTAAAGATAGTAAGAACACAAGCTCAGAGTTCAGTGTAATGTGTGAATTGTTGATGACTGTTGTTGTTGTTTTGTTTTCTTTTAAATGAGATGGTAGAAAAAATAAATATGTTTATGTGCAAACACTTAGACACACAAAGACCGCATTTTCTCATAAGTCCCTAGATAAAATAGATATGTATAGATATATAACATCTATAAACTAAATACACATGTCTATCAATGTATTGATTTGTCTATGTGTGGGTATGTATACAGTTGCATACTGAGTACTGATGAGTGGCCAAGCACTGAAACAAGAGTTTTCTGTTCAGAAGAGTTGTAGAGTCTTCTCCTTAGAAATCCTCTGTAGATAACTGGGCATGAGCCTGTGCATCCTGATCTGGATGATCCCACAGAAGCCAGAGAGTGGACCAGGTGGACCCAGAGGTCTTTTTTAATGTCAATCATTTGGTGAAATTCTCATGTACGAGAAAAAATATATGAGAAATATATGACCATTCATATGGGAAATACATTTTTTTAATGCCTCGTGCATTTTCCTTGTACTGAAAATGTAATTTTTTACTTTGTTTCTGGTCAGTGAAAATCAGGACACATGCAAAAATGTAGTAGACTGGTATGCTACAGAAGAAACAATCTTTCTAGAAACATTAAAAGATCTGAAACAAAAACTTCCATTTCTAGAAGAAAAAATCGTTTTCAGCTACAGTGTGTATGAGCAGATATAATCCAATTTCCTGAAAAATCATAGTATTTCCAGGATAAAAAGTCCAGCCTAATAAGGAGCTGATACAAAAAGAAATTTCATGGGGAGACATTTTTAAGACCTTGGCTGGAAGTCTTTCAGCTCAACTGTTGCTTTAATCAGTTTATTCAATTATATTTAGGAGAATGTCTTCAAAAGCACAAGAAATTTTTGTCTTTTGGCTTTTATAAATGATAAATGGCTTTTGGGCTGTGTTACCTTCTTAAAAAAAAAAAAAAAAAATTAGCACCTCCTGTAGCACCTCCTGTAGCACCTTCACTTTCCAGGATTGCCTTGAAAGCAGTGTATAAAGAAGCAAGGTGATTTTTTTTTAAAGCTAGAAGCCATTGTGCCACAATTAATGGGCAGCCCTGTTTTGCTTGTGTGATACTAGTGGGTGCAGACCTTGTTTCAGCATTTTGTTCTCCAGCAACTGGCAGAAAAGTTGGGAAGCTGAATCTTGGCAGGTAAAATATTGTTTTGGAAACAGCCAGGCTTTTTGAAGCAAGAGGATCAGCTCCTCTCTGACATTCTTTTTTTTCTAATAGGCACTTTTACTTGAAGGCAATCAAATCTTTTCCACTCTGTACACAAGCTCCTTCCTTTCAGGCAAGTAAACTTTTTCCTCCCTCTTTATTTCCCCCTGGTAAGCAAACATAACCTGAAAGAAAAGGACAGATTAAAGCTGCTTGCTCATAAAACTCGCCTTCTTCCTATACTAGGAATTTGTCTTGTGACCTACTTCCTTAACACTGTTTGCTATTGAGCAAGGACAAAACCCAAATGTCATTTCACGACATAATCCACTGTCAAAATTGGCACTAGCCAGCAGGCCTGCTGGTGGTTGCTCACAGCAAACAACTGTAGAGTAGGCATAGAAAATGCATTTTTTCTACAGAATATGGTAAGTCAAGGTTGAAGAGTATTGGGAAGGAAGGGTGGGAGAACTAGTGCTGCTTCTGTCATGTCTCATATATTCTTGAGACTTAAGTTTCCAGTACTTGTCAATGACTTGTCAAGCTAGTATTCTTCAAAAACCTGCCGTTAATTGGTGTCACATACACTTGCTATGTGTTTTTTTGTTGTTGTTTCTTTTGTTTGTTTGTTTGTTTGTTTTTTGCTTGTTTGTTTTGAAAAGCCAGTAGTTGTTTTATTACTTACCTGCTACTCTATTGGCTGTAACATAGCCAATAAACAAGAATATACCTCCTTTATGAGGTAATATTTTCCAGTTCATTTAAGTATCTGAGGCGAAACTGATACTGTAGAGACTTTCTATTGTGAAACAAACTTAAAAAAAAATCAAGTGTAAAAGTCTGGAATTATGAAACTAACAATCCTTTGGTTGACTAATTATCACCCTTTCACTGAGACTCCAGTTTGGAAGATTATTCTCTGTGAAGTCCAGAATACATCTAGCACAGTGCATCCTTCTTTTTATAAAATAAATTCTGCAATAACAGTAAAAGAAATAAATAAATACAGTTCTCCCCCACATATACCAAGTGAGAGCTCCTTGTAATATCAAAAGCTTTACAACTGAATTTTAGAGGACTTTGTTCTAAATCACACTGGGATAACGTGGAAAGATGTCTGTATGTTAGCATCACTGAAAGAAGGCTATGTTAGCATGCTTGAGTTGACATCTGTTGCAAGGGTTTAAAAAATTAAATGCAAATGTCTGAAGTCAATTTTGAAATTAATGTAACTTGAGGTGAAATTCTCTATACATTTTTTGTATTTTAATGGGAGAAAGTTTCATTTCTTTTTTTTTTTTTTTTACTCATCAGCATTGTTTCCTAGGCATTTCAAGTATTCTTGAGGTTATTTATTAACATTCATTCCTGAAAGGTCCTTTTTCTGCAGATCATGTAAATACTTCTGATTTCACAGGCACAACCAGCTGAACAGAGATATTCCCTTGATAGGAGATGCATGTCCTATCTCATCTGAGGATGTTGATAGATGTCACTTAGTATCATGTCTCCATTTTCGCATTCACATAATGAGCATAAAAATTATTATTCTTTTTTTCTTTTTTTACATTCTTTTTACTGGTATGTTCTTAGTAGTGATGAATCTGATCTTTTTAATACTGAGGCATGCCTGATTTAACATGCAAGGTATCTGTAGGATACCAAACTGCACTGAGCAGATGGGAGAGGAGCCAGGACTGATGGACATGATTGGGTTCGTGTAGAATGTCATGATTATTATCACTGCAGTGTGTCAGAGGACAGCAAGGCAGCTGTGTAAGGGCCTTGGGTAACTTCTTGGTTGTCAGGCACATAGCAGAATATTTTCACTGTACCTCTGAGCGCATATAAGATGTAGTATGTTTCCTGAAGAATACCATGCATATTTAATTGGACTCCTTGCCTAGTGAGTCTAACATGTCGTATCAGCTTTTATTCAGTGTCTTACACAAATCTCAGATGTTATTTTATTTTATTTTTCCTTTATTCTTGTGCAATAACCAGATATTGCTTTTTGTCTTCTTCTTGCGATATTTGCTACAAATGCAACAGGTGAAAACAGACAATGTTATAGCTTTTTGCAGATGTTAGATAATGTCTCATGTGGGCCTGGTACCTAGAGATAATTACACCTTTTAGTAGATTTACACTGCCCATTTTATTTCCTGTTACCGGGGGAATAATTATATGCTACCTACCTGCCATTTCATGCTGCTTTATCAACTATTTCTTTTTTTTTTTTTTTAATGTACAATGAAACTGTTGGGACCAGTAACTTTTATTTCTTCCATTTATCAAAATATTTAACTAGCATACTCTAAGGTAAGTCATCATTAAATAATAGTTCAGGGCACTGGTGAGGTTAAGCCTAAATCATTATAGTTGTTTCTCTTGCTCCAAACTCCCCAGATCTCCCTCCTGGCAGTGCAAAAACCTTGACAGCTATGGGCTTAGGTCACACCATTTAGTATCAAGGAACTGTCAGATCTCGTTTTCTTTTTGCTATTCTGCTCATTAGTCAAAGCAGATTCTTTGCTGCAGCAAGCCTGCGTGCTGCATCCTAACCCAGTACATCCTCAGGAATCTGATCCCAGATGATCTGCCATACAGGGTGAAAATCTCAGTGCTCTGTCACAATAACCCAACTGTAACATCTTCCTGTATTTACTTTACACAGCCTGACAGTTTCAGAAGCTGCCATATTTAAAATGCCTTCAATTTCTTGCAGCTTTTTTTTTTTTTTTTTTTTTTTTTTTTTTTTAATAATTCCCTGAGGAATTAGGGGTTTTCCCCAAACCAGATATACACATAGCAGTACTCTCAGTGGATGGCCAGTATTTGAGTATACTGTTGGTGCATGTCTTAAATGAATCGAAGACTCATCTGTAATTATAAGATAAACAGAGAGAAGTTCATCTATAGAAAAATGTTTTTCTATTTCCTTCATAATCTCTTTGTAAAATATGAGGAATTGAATTATAGTGCTTTATTGTAAAATACAGAATTGCCAGATATGAAAAACACTTAATTAAATTCCTGAAATTTGTTAGTCTTTCACTGAGAAAAGTACACACCTGATATATTTTTTATTTTTTAATATAACAAACGGAACAGATTATTTTAGATGTAGATAGGTATATATATTTTGCATACAGAAATATTGCTAAAACACAAAGCACAGATATGCTAGAAAATATGAGAATTAATATCTGCTATTCTAAGTAGATTCAAAATCAGTTCCTTATGTGTATTAATTGTGGGAGTATGAATGCAGCATAGTATTTTTTTTCTTGACCTTTGATTATTCCAGAATACTGAGTAGACTGTAGAAAACGGAATACTCACCTGTTTAATAATATGTTTCTTTGTGATTTATCCCAGTCTTGCTCTACTACATTTTTTAGTCTCTGAGCAATCCTAGTGGGACCCTGCTACCTAAGGCTCACCTAGGACATGCTTGCCTTTGTCTTTCAGATGCTGTGCAAGTGTTCGAGATACCATGGTGGAGCTTTGGCTTGTGCATTACTCGGGAGGACTTCAGCACATGATCCCGTAGCTGGTACATGTCATCATCAGTGTTGGTTTTTCTTTTGTTCCTTCTGTAATATCTTATGTCAAACCACTCCAAAGCCATTTTTGTCTTCATAGTTCTCTGATAAGGAAGGACCTTCCCATTTTATGAGTAAAGCTAGCAACTCTAATGGTGCTCATTTCAGGGTGGCAAGTTGAAAAGCCTGAATTATTTCTATTGTGTTATTTTCTTATATTTTGTTAATATTTTGTTAATTTTTAGAACATTTGAAGCTGTTAATCATTTCTGATAGTGAATATCCAGGATCAATGAAATACCCTGTTAGTGATCATCTTGAGAAGATGACTCTGTATAATGGGAATTCAAGGGGAAATGAAGGAGTCTGCTTAGAGAGCAGTAGTTTCTCTTTTTGCAGTGTACTTGTTCTTAAATACGTTAGGACACACAGGCATTGCTATAAACACTGGAGTTCAGGTACTAAGTCAGTGCTGACTTCTACCCTGTGCCCTGACCACCCAAGCAGCAGAGGAAAATGGTGGCTGAAAGATTTACTACCTAAGAGCATTCCCCAGGTGTAAGGAAGTATCCTCTCTAAACGCAGTTATACAGGCTGTGTTTCTGTATCTTTTCTTATATTTTGTCATACAAGATTCATTTTACAACTTCGGAATTAAAAACAAAACAAAACAGCACAAAAACATGCTTACATTTGTTTATGCTTTCCAGTGTTCCTTTAAGAGTCATTTTAGGAAGATAATAGCTTTCATCAGAAGTAGCAGAAAGAATAGTTAAACCTATAGTTTTCCAATGAAACAGTTCAATCCTCCTCCTACTGAAGGAGTTTGTTACATCATGAGTCTGTGGATGTAACAGTTCTCAAAAAGACCAACTATGCTCACTTCCTCCTTCTAGTACTTATGGCACTACTTGAAACACGTGAGCTCTTTATTTAACATTTATGTAATGTTATGAAGAGACTGTCATCCAGATCCATAATGACTTTTAATTATAGCAAAACTAACTGCAAATTTGCATCTCTTATGTGATGTTGCATTTGAAATGTTGTTTATGGTAGGTAACGATTTATTGTTATTGTAATTGAAATAATCAGAATCTAATCACTGTTATTCTAGACCTAATTGTTATAGAATTGTTATAGAAAATGTGGAATAATAATGCAGTACATATTTTTGCATGTATTTCTTGGTTTCTGCCCAGTTTCATAGTATTGTGCTCCTCCCTTCCAAAGCTGATGCTGGGCCATCACAAGTCAGCAGCATCTAGAGTCCTTCACAGGGAGGAATAGCAGGTTGTTCATGTCAGTGGCATCCTGTTCTTCCCTTTGTGATCCAAGTGCTCAGAGTCATAGAATCATAGAATCATAGAATGGTCTAGGTTGAAAAGGACCACAATGATCATCCAGTCACCCTCCTCTTTCTTCACTGATCTGCAGTTCCATGTGACAGCTGAATTTGCTTTACATGTTGCCTTTTATATATGTTAGATGCATTTCTTTGTTTTCTCTGTTGTTTCTAACACCAGACATGCCCTGTTTCAGGTCTACATCTCTTTAGCTGACCATGTATAAGTTGTCTACAGTTGCAGTTCCTCCATGCCCCATCTCTACTCTCTGATACCTGCACTGTTCTGGGCTGTGTCTTCTGTCCCTAGGTCCTAAAGCCACTGTATTCATACCTGACCTGGGTTTCTCTGCTCTGCCTCGTTTTGTTAGAGCCTCAAGAGTCTCACGCTCCATGAAATAACTTCTTGTAACTGCTATCTTTATCAACGTGTCGTTTACCACATGAAGATGCACAGAAATAAAATAAATTAGCCATAGACACCAAAGCTGCAGGAGGTTGAGAGGAGTTCAGGCAAAGCCAATCTGGCAGGCTTCAGTCCTGAGGCTGTGCAAATTCAGTACGAAGCTTATTGCCTGTTCAGCTACAGCAATACTGTACTGCAGGGCTTCATGGCCACAGCACATGACACTTTACTTTCTATTGTTAAAATATTTGTTGTTGAAGTTTCATTTTTTAATTAATTTTATCTTAGAACAGTATCTAAGATACTATAAAGTGTATGTACTATAAAGAGTATTTAACATGCCATTTAATTTTGATACAACAGCCATAATCAATGGAATATCTTCAGCTGGGAGATGGTTTCCTGCAATTTAGTAAAAAATCTGGGCATGCATGCCTTGGTTGTTCCTGTAGTCAGAAAGAATGTAGAATGGCTGCTCCAAAAGTAATTCCTCCTATTTTATTATGTTGGCTCATGATGTCAGAGGCAGATATTGGTGGTTTAACAGTAGAGGCTGAACCTACCCACCAACATTCCAGTACATGTTGTCACCATGCAACAAATGGCAGTAGAGGGGCATGCTGACAGAATGGCGTCTGGCATTGTCCACTGGAAGTGTGCATGAAGAAAATGTCTGTCACTGAATTCCTCCATGTGGAAAGAATGGCACTCATTATATTCATCAGTACTTTCCTGATTTGTGGGAACCGAACAGTGGATGTGAGCACAGTGCAGTGGAGGATGGTGCATTGCATCAGTGACAGCAGTGACAGTGGGCTACATCCTGTGGTGTTTTTATGAGTGTGACATGCAGGCTCTTGATCATCAGAGGTGAAAGTGCATAGCTAACAGTGGTTTCTAAATTGAAAACTAGTGCTTTGCAGCTGAGTGTGAGCTCTATCAAATAGTGTGATTATACTCTTTGTATCTATTGTACTTTCCATGGCAACAAACAAGAGGCATTACTTTTGGAGCAACATACATATATGAAAGCTCAATCAATCCTGAATTTAGATTTACAGTTAAGCACCTGTTGTGGTTTAACCTGATCATCAGCTAAACGCCACACTACATTTTCTTGCTCCCCCCTCCCAGAGTGATGAGGGAGAGAATCAGAAAAGGAAAAGGTCGAACTTTGAGTCTAAGAAAGGACTATTTACTAAGACAGAAAAGGAAGAGAGAAATGATAATAACAACAGTCCATGTGTGTGTATACATATATAAAACAAGTGATGCACAAAGCAATTGCTCACCACTGCTGACCAATGCCATAACCTCGTAACCTAGAATTGATAGCCCCCCTAGCCAATTTTCCTCAGTTTTATAGTTTTTCACATGATATCATTTGCCATGAAATATCCCTTTGGTCAGTTTAGGTCAGCTGTCCTCGTTCTGTCCCCTCATAGCTCCTTGTGTCCCATAGCGCCCTTGCTGGCAGGACAGTACGAAAGCTGAAAAGCTGAAATGTCCTTAGCTCTGTACAGCACTGCTCAGTAAGAAGTAAGCCATTGGTGTGTTACCAACATTGTTTTGGCTTTAGGCCAGGCACTGTGAAGCAAATCAATTCTGTCCTGGCTGAAACAAGGACAGTACCCAAATAAAAGTAGCGTGATCTTCAGAACTTGAGTACAGTCTGCTTTTATAGCATCCTAATTCAATATGTTAGGACTTGTTTTCTGTTGTGGCTGATAACTACTTGTGGGTCATGACTTAGCCGCTTACTGGTAGCTCTCACATTCAGTGGTCATGCAAATATTGAAACAATTGCTGTTTCTCTGTGAAATTTAAATGGTTTGAGGCTGTTCTATAACTATTAATACTGCTTTCCAAGAAGAAAAAGAGAAGTCATAGTGAAGCAGGCAGTGGATTTGAGACTAAAGTTAAACATCTGCTTAAACTAGTTCATGACGATGAATTTTCATTTGGGACTTTTGCAAGAATGTAATTTTAAAAACTGGAGAACTGCGTGGACTGATGCAGTTTTGCACTGCAATGTATCTCACAGGTGCAAGGCTGTTATTATTTACACTTTTTCAATCAACTTTCGTAAGGTGACATATGTTTTATAAAATCATTTCCATTTTACTGCTGTCTGGAGTTACTTGTCTGGTGTTCCTGTATGTAGATCATTTAGTCTGCTTACTTGAGATGGACAAGCACTGCTCTGTATCTTCAAAAGGTAGTCTTAGAAATTGTGGCAACCTTATCAGTGCAAAAGGAGGAGATTATGGCCCAACTGTCATGTATCCGTATAAATTCTGTCTCACTCTTTCTGTGTCAAGAGTCTTTTGGCAGGAACATAATACTTCCTTCAGAATCAGTTTGTTCCTTTTTTTTTTTTTTTTTTTTTTTTTTTTTCCCTCATATATTCCATTTATCTGATTCTACTTCTTCGAAACGACTCAGCTCTGCAGACTGATTAGATCCTAATTCTTTTGGCATGCTGTCAACTTGTCCTAGTCAGAATAACTATTAGGACTTTGCTTTTGCTTCTCCTCTGCAATTTTGTTTCCCTTTCGGTGCCTCATGTCTTTTCTTTGTGATTTTCACCTATTTTGCCTGAAGCTGTCTTCTGACAATATGTTACCACCTCTCTCTGTGGATTTGTTCTTTGCCTGCCCAAGTAATTTATTTATGTGTTAGCTTCCTCTTCACCATTATCCAGGCTGTTTGACTTTGTGTGTATTGCTTTTCATAGTGCCTCAAATCTCTAGTACGTTATTAACAATTTGAAAGGCTTTTGTTGCTTTTAATGCAACAACTTAATCATGCTGACTGGGTGTTTTTAAATGAATGAAATTCCTTGTGCACACACACTGAGATAACACCTTGTGCATGCCTGTAACAGCTGTAAAACTGAACATAGGCTCCATTAAGAATGTTTTTTTTTTTTTTTTTTTTTTTTTTCTCTTGCCAGTTAAATGACATAATAAGATTACATGCCAAAACAAATAAAAATCAGTCCTTAGATTGTGATGGGCTGCTATTTCTATATTTTCATTACATGTATTAATGGGGGAAAAATAGAGAAAAGGTGAGAAATTCTGTTCAATTTAAACAGCCCTTCAAAGCCTGGTACTTGAATGTGACAGAAATCTTCTCTGATGTTTTGTCCCTTAATTCAAAAAAGAAAAAAAAAAAAAGAGAATAATAGACAACTCAGGATAGGGTTTCTGTTCCTTTTCATTAGTTCCTCTGTAGGAAGGATGATGTAGACAGACATCAGAAATTCAACAGCAGAGATCAAAACAAACCCTATCTTTATTCCCCTTACGCTGAAAGTGCTAACATGGTGGATGGAATTGCTTACTCTGATATGTGTAAAATTTTGAAGGCACAGTAATTACTTTTTTACTACAAAACTTGTAGACACTGCTTTCCTCAAACTTCTTGTTGCCATAAATTCTGTTTTTTAGTTATTCTAGGTAGTCCTTTATTTTTCTTTGTTTTAAAAGTTAAATATGATTTCACATATGCTACCTTTCTAGTAAAAACCATCCAAGCAGCCACATAAGGGACATAAGTTCAAACTAAATTTGTGAGTTCTGTATGGGCTTCTTCTAACTTACCCATAAAGTGATTCCTTTGGGCAAGACACTGTGTTTCCAATCTTGGCAAAGAAAATGAGCAAAAAGCAATTTTGTCTTGCTGTATTTTGTTTTCTCTCTGTGGAATAGATCTGGAAAGATGGCGGAAGCTTGACCCTGAGGCAGAGGCTGGCCCAAAGCTGTAGATCTTGAGATCAAACTCCATAGCAGATGACCATCTTGAGCAGGCAATAAATGTTTCATGCATTTTTTTTTGAAAGACATTTTAAAGAATACTCTGAATATTTTTTATGACACATTGATTTTACTGATTGAAGCTTGAAAGATTATGTCTATGCTTGTGTAAAAGGAAGGAAGTAACTTTTAGCTCAGAGGAATCTTTGTAGATATCTCAATAGCAGAAGTAGTGGCCAAGTGCCCAGCCTTTTATCTTTGAGTCTCTAGAGGGTCTTGACAATTTGTCTTGAATATAGACTTCACTAAAATCAACTCTATCTTTGTCACCTCCACATTGGGCACTAATGTACTTTCTGCAGAGCTTATTGCGTAGTGAACATTAAATTAGAACTCCATAAACTTAATTTGCTTCCACTGCTTCATTTGCTTCCAAGTGTAATACTTGGTATTGATTTTAACTTATATTTAACTTTTATGGTGGTAGTTGTGCGTACTTAAGAGGCTGCTACTTCTTGACTGCTGTGAAACCTGACTTGAGTATAAGATTTTAGCCATTGCAGACAGCAGCGTTTGTTTTCTCTGAAAGATCTGCAAAGTGTTAACCTAGTAGAAACCAAGTTTTCAAGATATTCTCTGTAGACTATGTATGCCTTTATACTGGCACTGGAGAATAGCTGTGGAATGGCTACCAACCCTGGTTTCATCTAACATTGCTTCTCTTAAAGTATATTGTTTCTTTTTCAAAATTATGTTCTATTCTTTAGAATTTTCTTTTAATATGTTTGTGATCAATTAATGTGTATTTTGCAGTACACTGGAGACATCAGTCTAAATCCAGCCTGTTTTCTATTCATTCTCAGTTATTGTTCTTCTTGTTGACAGTGTCAAGAGAATAAATGTTCTGAAGTCAGCACAAACTCTATGAGAACTGTCCTTCACATGCTTTAAGTTTCCTGGAAAAATTTGGACTTTTCTCCATAGAACAAATGCTTACACTTTGCTTTTTCTATTTATTTATTTTTTAAAAAAGAATGCAACAAATTATGCACAGATTTTGCAGATGTAGATTGCTGTAAGATCTCTTAATGTTAGTTTGTACGTGGATGATTTCACTCAATGACTTTTTTTTTCAAAGTAAAATTTAATTTTCTATTTTTGGTATGCAGACCACTGTGTGACCTTCTGGAGAAGAGCTGCCATCTGGAGTTGAGTTTCAATTCGAACAAAAGAGTATGGTGCATAAAGGGCACAGATTCCCCTTGATCTTTTGGTCCAGAAGAAAGGACCTAACATCCCTCCAGTACGGTCGAATGCATGAGTGTTGCAAGTATGTGATATTCTCATGCGGGCAATAAGAGCTGTCATTCTTCATTCAGTATGTGCTATCAGTAAGGAATTCTCATTCTTCTTTTGAACTTTCCAACTGTTTTGTGGGATGCATGACTCCCAAGAGAACAATCAGTCTTTTAAACTCTTTGCTAGCTGAATTTTTAAATGGTGCACTTCAGATGAAGTTCTTACAAACTGGTAAATATTTTAATTTTCTTCAGTAATTTTCAATGTCAGTAGAGCTATGTCTATTATACCCATACAAACCAGTGCAACATAATTTGTCTTAAAGTGACATAAAGAAACTGAACATGGAAAAGAACTGAAATATAGTTAGGATTTACAATTTAAAAATTAATATATAAATCACTAGTGATCTTTTCAAGACAGAACAGCTGAAAACTATTTCCACTACAGGAAGTAGATATTGAACAAATGTGGATAAATGTAGAAATTGTGGAAGATGTCCAACTTGGAGAATTGCCAAAACAATAAAATTAATACATGTTATATAAATTGTGAAATTGATGTAGCCATACATTGTTGAACTAGATGATCTTAGCGATCTTTTCCAACCTTTATGATTCTGTGTTCATCAAGAAAGTGATTTTGTGTTTCCTTCAGAGCATTAAGTATCCCAATTTTAATTGAATATAAGATATGGAACCCAGTGAACACTTGAAAAGCATGTTAAGAAATACCTTTTCTAATATGTACCTTTTTATTTCAAAGAAGAGAAAATGTCTGGGAGAGTCATTTATATGCAGTTTAGAATTCTAGTTGTACAATTCCTTCCCCTTTCCTGAAATGTATAGAGACTGCAAAGGAGCATCTCCATCCTTAGCAGTGACCTTTCTTAATTTATGTCAACTGGTAAGATTTTAATCTGTGATTGCGTTGAACTTAGTAAGTACAAATGAAAAGCATACTCAGTACTTAATTACATTAAAACACATAAAACTTCTTTAGAAAAAAACCCACAATGATTAAAACTCTCTGAGAGATTCTCTTCTGGCAACCTTTTCAATTTTCCTTTAACTGACAAATTCTATTTTTATTCTCTTCTCAAAATTACTGTGTTTTTTTTTATGGTAAGCATTAAGTAGTGATAGGTAATTGAAATTCATTAGTTAAAGGAATGAGCAGAATACTGGTAAAACTAAAGAATAATAGAAAAATAGAAAAATATCTAAAATAGTGTAGCTTTGTGTGTGTGTGTTTTTCTCCTTGTGTTTTGCTTGAAATGTTCTTGTGACCACTATTTCACTTTTTTCCAAATGACTGGACAGGTTTTCAACTGCTCCTAATCAATGTAATTTGGTGGTGTTAATGCTTTTTTTTTGTTTGTTTGTTTGTTTGTTTTTTTACTGTTATAAGAGCTATTTTTAGAAAATAAATGTTACACACAGATTAGAAAACTAAATTGCTAAGTCTGTACTGAAGTAGCAACATCTGTGTTGCCACCTACCCAGCAGACAAAGATTTTTAAATTTGGGTTTTCTCTGCAAAATGGTATGTTATGATTCCTATCCAGATAATAAAGGCAAGCAAACAAATTCTGCAAAACAAGACTCCTGAAATACAGCAGAATTATTTTTTGAACATGCCTCTCATTGACTAATCAAGAGATGGTTGGAGCAGTGCAAACTATTACATGGGGGCAAATGGGTTATAAATCAAGATAACTTTTTATGGATTCAAGTCTTGCCTGAAAAACTAAACATTTCAAGAAAAGCACTTGCCAGAACATTAGCTGAAGGAGTAAGCTCCAGCTCATTGTTGCTGTTCAGTGAGGAGTGATGATAAGAGAACCTCAAGCCATGTGAGGCTTTCTACATATTCACAAATCAGAGAAAGACAAATAAAAATGAACAGGTATTGATAAAATAGACAAGAATTCATGTTCATAGTTGCAAGTATCCCTTAACGATGGCTTTGAATGAAATAGCTTTAAAGTTGATTGGATTAAATCTGGAGTGAGAGTGCACCACATGTGCTGGGCTGAGGAGACCATCATATCAGGTTAGTGTTCTGCCTTGGTTTCTAGCTGCCTTCTTGCTTTAAACTACCTTTTCTATTTTGTCAGATTACTTAAGCTGGTTGTATGCACCAAATGCCAGATAGATAGATGTTCTGTAACTGAAGAATCTTAATATTCCTGCTGACAACTATTCTCTTGAGAGAGAAATCATGCTTAGAAGTGTTAGGATTTCTGCTTTGTTGTTTGCATTGTGGTGTGAGATTATATTTAACCTTTAGATTACACTTTAAAAGAAAACAGATATTGTTTTACTTTGTATCACTCAAAGTTATGTAAATCTTGGTAAACACATGGAAAATAAAACCACTTAGTTTGCATTACCTCACTTACAATGGCACATAAGTGGGTATTTGTGAAGCACCTGCTGGAAAATGAAAGATGACATTGCTAGGTTTTTCATATTGATGTTACAGTTGTATCTGCTTGTTTGTATTTTTCCAGTGTAATAGAAATATGGATGATAACATGTTCATTATTGGCTTTTCCACAAATGATATATTGAACTTCGTACCTGGCAGCAACAAATCAAAACATTGGAAGCCCACACAGTTCTTACAGTCCAGTGTGATGGAAAAACATTAAATGGAATAAAGAACTGTGAACAAATAAAGCACATAGGGTTTAACTATGATAAAAACTAATATAAAGTGTATGTAATAAGCAGAGGATTTAAGAGGGATGTGGAAGAGTAGACCTTAGCTATGCTAACAGTTGTACAGAGGAAGTACTTCACTCATACCTATTGAGAAGATATTTTTAAATCACCTTTTGACACAGTACCTAATTTTAAGGTCAATGAAATCTTAAGAAGAAAAAAAAAAAGTCACGTACAAAGTGTGGAATAATTGAAAAGCAAAGAAATAGGCAATTATGCCAACTAAAATGAATGTCTTCAGATAAAAGTAAGGAAATTTAGTGTATTTTTTTTTTAAAGTAGAGAATATAAAAGATGTTTCGGTCTTTAAAATTCTTACTGAAGAAAATAAGTCTCATCAAGGGAATTAAAACTGCTAATCTGAAAGTATTACTTTATTCATTTGCAAACATTTGAATTAAAAAGATAAGGCAAAATTCAAACTCTGAGTTCCTCAACATGGTAACTTAACTGGAAAGAAGCTCAAATATGAATTTGCAAGGAAAATTTTCCCCTCATTTCCAACCTTAAATTGAAGTGGTTTTACATGACTCATTTACTGATACTGCTTGTTATGGGAGGTGGTGAGAGCAAAGGTTGTGTAAACAATTTGCTCTTGATTATTTTCAATGCTGAAGTACTTCTCTGAGAGCCATTTATATCTTGCAGCTTTGTGTGTCCCTCCATTTTCTCATTTTTCAGAAGTATGAATGGATTATGAAACTACATAATGAAAAAAAAAATCCACCATGTTAACAGTTAAAAATGTTTAGTGAAAATGCAAACTGGAAACATGTCCAATTGATTTATGGTTGTAAATGTATGCAGTGGGAAGCGTAAGTGTTTCTACTAAGTAAATTATCTTCTTCCTATGAGGTTTTCTTTCGTGGTGCTGCCCCTGATATATCGCTATGCATTCAAGCCACCAGCTCTGTTGAAGTTCATTAGAAATTCCACTTCATATAATACATTTCACTATTACAGCAAAAGTCTTTACTCCCAAGAGTGAGCACTGTAATACATTTTTATGATGTAATTGTCCACAGCCTGGAGAGCACCTGTTAGCTAAACCTGATTTAGCACATTCCTGCTACCACTGGTAAAATACAGTGTTGCACAGAAAAGTAGTTAGGAAGCAAAGTAAGAGCTTGATTTTTGTTAGTGTGTGTGTGCATGTGCATGTGAGATTTAACAGCAGTATATTTTCATGATATAATTTTTCTCCCATTGAAAATCTCATTCTGTATGTAATTAGGACACAAAGATAAGTGTTGTTTAGTGTGCAGTCTGCAACATGTAACTTTCTATGAAAAGGACATGATAGAAAATATAAGTTTGGAGTGTTGGCTAATGGATGCATACTAATACCATTGCTGCTAAAATGCATTTTGAATTACTGTATCTAGTGATAGACTAGATTGTGAAAGTTTTGCTACATGTTGCTGAAGATTACTGTGTGCATATGTATTATATATGAAGGTCATTCTTGGCATAGCTTTATAAAATATAATGATTTTGAAATAGCAGATTGTTTA
The DNA here is from genome assembly GCF_987193195.1 of Phasianus colchicus. NCBI lineage: Eukaryota > Metazoa > Chordata > Aves > Galliformes > Phasianidae > Phasianus > Phasianus colchicus. The sequence goes on along the minus strand of NC_143439.1, from coordinate 13,286,174 downwards.
AGGTCTGTTTTGTTACATTCCTCTGAACTGGCATGCTCAAACGAAAAATTTAATATCAAGCATTCTGAGTTCTCTCATATTTAAGATAGCACAGATTTATATATATATATATATATATATATATATATATATATATATATATATATATATATTTGAACATTTTAGTACAGAGGTGTCAGAATAATTATTAATAAGGATGGAATACAGCGTGTCTTAATAGGAAAACAAGTTTCTGGTGGGAAGTCCATCAGATAACGTGTTATACAGATCTACTGTTAGACAGAATATGGCATTTCTATTTGTGTTTTTCCATGCAAAAATAGACTTACTCTGACTCCCAGTTTGAGTTTAAAAAAAAAAAAAAAAAAAAAAAGTGCTAACAAGCAGCAAAGAAGTTCTGATTAGACAATTGTATGTCATAATTTTGGCAAGTTCCTAAATAAAAGAAATTAAGTTTAGATATTTGGAAACTTAAATTACTATTTTTTTTTCTAGCCTGTTGATCCTTTTGACCTTGTTTGTTCTAAATATGGGTCTATCTGCAAGGGAAGGCATAATTTTATACTCTATAGGCTTAAATTAAATGCCAAAGAGCTTCAAAAGCCATTTTAATTGCTAAAATAAAAAGATGATACACATCAAAGAATCTTTATTTTTCATGCCAATGCCTACATAGCTTTTTTATATCCATTTAAAGCTGTTAGTTAGACTCCATCCTTATTACGAATTCCCTATATTGTCTTATTTTTTAAAGGGCGCAACATCACATTTTCAGAAGGAATGAGAAATCAAGAACACAACTGCCATATTGTGACTTAGAAGCATGGTAAAATGAGGGTTTACATGATGCTTTTTGTATTATTTTTACCCCTCTTTGCCTCTAAAACTGGAAAACAGCAGTTGTCTATGGTCCAGCCCTCTAAGCCAAGGTGGACCTTAAAACACTTCTAGTTACCCACCTCCTATACAATCCCACTGTGTACTGCTCATGTAATCATGGGTAATTTGCTCTGTAAGAGTAGGCAAAAGAAGGATTTTTAAAAAAATTATGTAAACAATAGACTTAATCTACACTAAAGCCTCCTGAAACAATGCTGTTAACCCGTAAACACTACAGCTGTATTTGAACTTCTAGCAATACTACAGTTATGAGGGAAATCTTTCTCAGATTTAAGAAGTAATGCTCAAGCTCTTCCTAAATGACAGCAATACAAAATATACCAAATTCTCTTTTGAAAGCTTTTCAGTTATCTTCCAATTTTTTTTTCATTATATTTATATATGTGTGTGTACTTAGAACCCCCCACAAATGATTTCATTTTCATGTTGATCCACTGTTTCCCACCATTTTTAACAGGAGTTATTTCTTGCTCTTGGGAAAAAAAAAAAAAAAAAAGACACAAAGATACACACACAGACAAACAAAAGAAACCCTACTACTTCTTGAGTTTGGTTTCTCCTTGTAGTATTCATTTCTGAAACAAATTTTGTAAATGTTACTTTGCGTGTGATTTTATTTCTTAGGAAGAGAAGTTGCTGTTCTGTAGAAACTTTGGGTGGATTCCATTTGTTAGACAAACCAAATGGCTTTACTTACAAGAAGGGTAAAGCATGCTCCAGGTAGCCTCTTGTTTGTATGTATAACCTCAAAAGAATGCAAAGTTTTACAGCTTTTTCTTCCAGTAAAAGAAAAGTAAGAAAATTCTGCATCACTATACAAATGTTTTTGTCTCCCCCACATATGAGATCTTTCTTTAACAGAGACTGCTCTACAAAATAAATAAATGCTGTAGATCCCACTTATTCTCACCTTAGCAAAGTTTCTGATTTGATAACTATATGATGAATTATTAGCTAACCTTGAGAAAGAATTCATGGTGAAATGTTTAGTATAGGTAAAAAGTTAGAGAACGCAGTAACTTGTGTTGAAATTATTGGAGTGGAGATCTCACTAATATAATTAATTATATTTTTCCAGGAATTATCTTAAGACTTTGAAGTCAATTGATCAATCAATAATTTGCAGCACAAAAGTCAATAACTTTCTCCAGTCACATACACAATATACTGTGAGATGTTTGTTTAGTTTACTGAGGAGAAGAATTCAAGTTGTTGCTTATTTAGTCAGTTTCTTTTAGTATTTTTCTCTAAAACTTTAAGAAATTAGAGAGAGGAAGGAAGAAAACTGAGAATAGTGTAACTGAGGCAATCATTTCTAGAACCTCTTGGATCACTAGTATAAGGTAATTATAAATAAATAAATAAAATATAGTAATTTAGTGATATTATTTGCTTTAAAAATATTTCTTTCTGCATTTTGAAATGTATAATGAGATAATTTCAGGTGTCAGTATTAATAATTTACTGTCCTACTTGACTTATAATTTAACCTAGTTAATACACTTGAAATAGCATGATTTTTTAATGTTTCAACATTTGTACATAGTGCATTGTACAGCTGATAATATATAAAGAAAGTGTTGGATGGTCAAGGTGTATGCACAATACTACTGCAGGAAAATAACTGATTTTCTTTTTCAGTTCAAGATCATTGAAAACATGGAAAGAAATATAGCTTTCCTTTTAAAAACAGTGGGTTGGATGAGTGGTTTGATTCTTTCCCTATCATTTACATTCACTATGTGAACGGTGATTGTGATCATTTTTTAAACACTAAAAGGATCAGCTTGACTTTTCTCAATCAAGGCAGATTTTGCAAACTACATATCCTGCAAGTTTTGTAGCCTTAGATTATGAATTCAATTCTAATTGAAAGAAGGTAAGAATGAGTTATGTAAAATGAAGTAACAAAAAAAAATGTTTTAATTACTTGCATTTCTATGATTGCCAGAGTGTTATAGATACCTTCAAAGTCTCTAGATACAAAATGGATGGAGACAACACAAAGAAATGCATTAATGAACTGGCAGAAGACGGAAGACATTAAACAAAATCAAGGGAGCAGGAAGAGATACTTTTTTATGTGAGGCTAGCTAAATGCATGATGAAATGACTAATGTAAGGCTGCAGTATTTTAGCAAATTGTTGATGATTATGCAGAAGGGTATGCTGAGAAATGCACCTTGTCTCTCAGAAAACAAAAGCAAAAGTGGTCACTATGACTGGAAGAGCAAACTGTGGAGGAGGTTGAAGTGACAAGTAGTGGGAAGCATGGATGTCAAAGAGAGTATGGTAATAGCAAGACTACAGGGCTGTTCCTGAGGGCAGATAGAGGTCATAATAAACTCTACCTAGGAGCATTAAAAGACGTTGCCAGCAGTAATGCATATAGCATCTGCCTATAAAGTAATTAATTTTCTTTGCAAATGACTGATTTCCATTTCACCTCTAATTATGATTGCTTAAGAATGTTATGAAAACAAAGAATAATGAGTAAAGAAGATATTTTGCCAGGTGCCTTTGGGTAGTGGTAAGGATTCAGATAATTAACTTTTGCATTGGATTTTGCTTTCTCATACATAGAGTTTCTTATTCTATTCCAACAGCTTTTTGACAAGTTACAGTCTGTGTACTGGCATACATGTATCTAAGTTCTTTGATTTCTGTATTATTTTAAATCAATACTGAGGTGTTTCTCACATGGAGTGTTATATGAAGAAAGTAGATCCCATTTTCCTCCAAAATGTGCCAGGAAGACAACGCACAGGATGTTTTACTAGGGGGAGAGTCCTTACTGCCCTAGCTTTTATGGCCAAAATAATTGAGGGGAAAAAAAAAATTGCACGTATTTAGTCTATAGGAGGCAGAGTGCTCTTTCCTGCAGATGGTAGGCTGGCATTACGTACACTTAAGAGAAAATTTTGACTGGTGAAGTAGGGCTTTTGACGAAGAAAACATTGAATCTGAAATTCTCTATTCTTCAGAGTTAAAGTGGCTGAATTGTGGCTTCATGTAACAGTACTGTACAGGAAATAGTGCTGATTCAAATTATCACAAGAAAAGCACTCATAAAAACCTGTTTTCTAAGTGCCTTTTCGGTGTGCCTCGAGGTGGCATCTCCATTATGCTCACTCCCCATGTGAACTATGGCCTTGTCCCTTTTTCAGCTAATTTGCTCCTGGGGAAAATTGCTATTAAGTCATCTTTGTGCAGGAGTATAGAGAGGATCTTTTGTTGTTCTCTCTTCCACTGCATGAACACAGATACCTGGAAATCTACTCCAAAATGTGCATGGAAAGGTTCTATTTGCTTTTGCTCTTCTGTATCAAAGATAATCAATTTAAGCATGTTATGGGATATAATTAATCAAAATCTTCTTAAAGGAAACTATCAGCTGAGATTGAATCTGAACTCTATTTTGGTGGTCTCTTTCTGGTAGAAAATAAAAAATCCTAAATAAAATTACTTAGCTTGAGGACAAATGTGTCAACAACTATTTAGTTTCTGCTTATTGCTCCTGACTTATGTATCTTAGTTAAAAAAGCATGAAGCTATGTATAAGCACTGTTCAAAATAATCCTTGAATGTATTTGTATGCATGATAAAAGATTTTCATCATCAGGATGATGACACTTCATTGTCAATTATGTATCCATTTGCTTAGCTGCATTGCTGCTGATTTTTTTTTTTTTAAATACAGAAATGAGTTGTAATCAATAACTTGTCATATTATTCATTCCTAATGGACTAGCCAAAGGATTTTGACATTACTATCTGAATAAATTATCTGAAATATATATTTTCATTATTTGACCAGCTCTCTAGATTGTTAAATAATGTTCTGTGAATAATTTATTCAACATTTTTCTGTCAATCCTTGAATAATTTACTCAAGAATACATTATTTTTATTATTCAGTGAGCTGTATTTCCAGCATCTGTGGAAATGTCTTTGTTGTGTGGAAGCATAGAGATCTCTGGAAGGGGAGAAAAACTTTTAACTAGCATAACTTTGCTTCTTTGTAGTATGTGTTCAGGACCTTTTTTTATATACCCAAGTGCATAATTAAATGAATCCATTTTCATCTCTCTCTTAATTTAACAAGTAGTTTTCTATAACAGTCTTTAACTCAGTGACCCCTGCTATTCTTATTGGAAGTCTGGCACTGTTGCTATCCCGCCTCTGCTTGTCTCTCAAGTCTTCCAGAGTGTTCAGAAAACTTCAATTATTTTAATTTGTCTGCTGAAGATATATGATGAGGAAAAGATTTACATTCCTTTTCTGGAGCTGTTAACCCAGGCATTTTGAAGATAACACTTACATAAATATGTACTGAATAATACAGGTCTGTGGTACACAAGCATAAGTGAAAAGAATAAGCTTTTAAAAATGCAATCTCAAAGAAAGACTGAAAAGGCAGCCTAACAAAAAGGTATGTTGTGAAATATCCATCTCTGTTTAACAGATTGTTTTTCATTCAAGCGGCAGAAAATGCCCCAAGCAGCTGTGCTGGAGCAGTGATGAAATGAAATGATTTGAAGATGAATTACCCTGTCTCTTCCTTATAGCATCCATTTTGCAGCTTCAGTCCTGACAGTGGGAGCGTGAGGTGAAGTCAGTGGCCTCTTGACTGCACCAGAATTGGTGTGTGCACCAATTCCTCTGTTTCTTTGAGTGTTAGTGGGAAAGATGTAATTGAATATGTAATACATAGCTCTCAAGAATTTGCAGCATGGAATACTGCTAGAAAAATAAACCGAAGGGCAGGGGATAGTATCAGAAACCAAAATCTAATGATGTTCCAGGACAAGTCTAGCAGGGAAAGAAGTAATCCAAAGGCCAGTACCAGCACAGCTTATTGTAAAATCATAGACTGGCTTGGGTTGAAAGGAACTTTAAAGCCTATCCAGTTCCGCTCCCTCTGCTCTTGGCAAGGTTGCCACCCACCAGATTGGGCTGCCCAGGATGCCATCCAACCTGGCCTTGAGTGTCTTCAGAGACAGAGCATCCACAGCTTCTCAGGCATCATGTGCCACTGCCCCACCCCCCTCTGAGTGAAAAATTTCTGCCTAACATCTAATCTAGATCTCCTCTCCTGTAGTTCAAAACCATTTCATTTCACCTTGTCCTGTACTATCAGCCTGCTTCCTGAATATAGTCTCTTTTAAGTTCTGGAAGGCTGGAAGGAATAGAGGGTGAAGAAATGAGATCATAAGTTTCTGTAGTACTTGTAGGAGAAAATGTAGACTGTGCTTAAAACAGGCCCATAAAAATAGTAAAATAAATTTAAAAAATGCAAGAGGCAACAAAGAATAGTTTAACTGCATCACCCACTTTTAAAACAAAGCATTTCAGTGTAGGAATAGAGTTACTGCAGTCTCTGTCCAGTATTCCCATTAAATAAAATGCATATTTCATGAAGAGGACTGTGACATCAGACTGAAAGTGGAACTCTTCTTACAGACATAGCAAGTGCAAGGTACAAACTAGTGACTTTGCTAGCTCTTGAGAAATCACCAAGAAAGGTGATTCTGGAAAGCCAGGTTTCTGCAAAGGCAAAGTTGAGGCAATATTTATTACATCTGATGGAACTAACAATGATAAGACTCTTGATGTTCAGAGAATGTCTCTAACAAAACAAGCAAAAAGATCATACCTGACATAGTATGTAGCCTTGTCACCATCCCCCTATATAGAAGGAAAATATTGGTTGCTTTCAATGTAAACTTTTTTATTTAATATTATTTTTTTGTGTATAAAAGTTATTTCAGTATGCACTGCTCTGTACAGTTATACCTGTGTGTTTCTATCTTCTGAAACTAGTCTTCTGAATAGGGTAGTTTTGCAGAGCAGGAGGATGTGTGATTTTTCTTATTTGAAGAACAGAAAAGATAGGTTGGAAGAATAAGCACAGGCTGCAGAAAGGGAGAGCTAAAAAGAGCACTGTAAAAATCTTCTGTAAATGTTATTTTTGTCATAAAGACAAAAGCTGAAATTTGTTCATCATTAACCTGAGTGCAGTAACTGAAAAGAACACACATAATCACATTTATATTGACCGCATGGGATTTGCTTTTATATTCTGTCTTGCCTTGTTATGGCTGTTTTTATACTAAGCATCTATTCTTGTAGGTGTTGTTTTTTTTTTCCCTTTCTTTAATTAAATACTAACTTTCCTCGTACTAAAAATGCTTATATCTTATTTGGGCCCTGATTTGTTTGAGTTCTTAATGCCCTAAATGTCATAAGGGCCATTTATTCAATTATTAATGCAGCCAATGAATAGAGGAGCTGCCTATCTCAGTTTTGTTCCAACTTCTTTCAGATTAACAGTTAAGAACTGCTAAAAAGTCCAGTGAGCTCATGACTGCCTGCCCCTATAGTACAAAGTCAGTGTTTTGCCCTTGCAAGTAGTTAAGGAGTTGTAACTACTTGAAAAAATTACCGTTGCAAAATGAAGTAAAAGAACAAATTATTTTTGCTAGTGACTGTGGTCCTGCTCTAAATTACGTTACCAAAAAACAACATTCTGTTTCTTACTATTACTGTTAGGCTTTTAGCTACTGTGAGTTTGTTTATCTTCCTTTAAAGGAAGACTATGAAAGCTAACCTTAATGCTGGATTTTACAATGTTTACTGAGCTGCTTTTTAAAAATTTTCTGAGCTTGTAAAAGTATAATTATCGTATCCTAATAATTATAACAGACGACATTTCTTTTCCTCTTCACACTGTTTGATCTAAACTGCAAATTTCTGATCTTCTTGTCAAAGACAGAGCTGTTTTCTTGGGAATATTTTGAACTTTGATGAAAGTTTTATGACACTTCCAACAAAACATGCTGCTCATTAAAGTTTCATAGAGAGAGAGCTCTATCTGAATTGTTTTCGAATTGTAAATACCTCATAATTGTCATCAGTGAGTACCTGATGAAATACCTGTTCCCAGAAGCTTGTATCTGCACATGGGAGCTTGGTGTCTCAGATAAATACGTGCTTTTGCTGTCCCAGAGTACCAAGAGCTGGCTCCTTTCATTCTATTGTGGCTATGGTCTCAAAACTTGAGCACTGATGAAACTAATGATTTATTTATAACATTTTTCAAGGCATTTGCAGAGGAAACAAGTTTTTGTTGTCTCTAAATATCTTATTCAAATCTTTTTGTTGTTGTTGTTGTTGTTGTAAGAGGTACCAGGAGATTAGTGTCCCATTAGTTTCCTAATTTTTTTGTGAGCTGAAACTTATACATCTGTCTTCTGATAGTGATGACTAACTATGGTTCCTCAGCTACATGAGCATAAGTGGCAGTGCTGTTGAATCAAAGGACATCACGTTCAGACAACTGACAGTTGACACAACTGCTAACTCTCCTTAAGGCTTTAGCCTCAGGTAATCTTCCCAAAACAAATGAATGTGTGTTGTTTGTGTGTGTGTATAGAATCATAGAATCATAGAATCATAGAATGGCCTGGGTTGAAAAGGACCATAATGATCATCTAATATCAACCCCGCTGCTATGTGCAGGGTCACCAACCACCAGACCAGGCTGCCCAGAGCCACATCCAGCCTGGCCTTGAATGCCTCCAGGGATGGGGCATCTGCAACCTCTCTGGGCAACCTGTTCCAGTGTGTTACCACCCTCTGTGTGAAAAAAAAAATTCCTCCTAATATCCCTCCCCCTGTCTCAGTTTAAAAGCATTCCCCCTTTTCCTATCACTATCTACCCTCATAAACAGCCATTCCCCCTCCTATTTATATGCTTCCTTCAAGGCCACAATGAGGTCTCCCTCATATAGAGTCTCATATAGAGAGAGAGAGGGTTATTTCAAAAACTTACTCGACATATGTTAGTTTCAAATCATTGGTTATTTCTTGTCATTGAATATAACCAAATATACCCAATTCCCAAATCATTGGGTATATCTTTGATAATTATAGAGAGAAAATGCCCTATGTAATGAAATGCTGTTCCATTTTGAAAGCTCTTGGTTAACTTGACTCCCAGACAGCATGAGGTTTTATCTTGTTACGAAGATGCAAAGACATTATTTAGACAAATTGTTTTTTTTTTAAAGAGACAGTCTAATTAAAAATTAGATCATTATTATTTAATAGGTATCTAATTAGAACAGATGACATTTTTCTTCCCTTCTAACTGCCTGAGAAATACCTGACTGCTTCCCTTTTGGCTCCGTGAGATGTTCACACATTCAGAAGAAGCACATCATGGCTCTCAAAGGCTATGTACACTCTGCAAAGATGAAAGTAGTGAACTAGGTGAGTTGAATGGAGACTGAAATAATTTTCCTCAGATTAGATGTGTGGTTTGCATATTGGCAAGAAATAGTTTTCTTGAATCACCTCCTGAAGGTGAATTTTTGTTTTTATTGACGTTGCAGGGAACCTGAGGAGATTGTATCTGAATTTATCTGGGTTAAGTGATGTGAATACCTCTTTCAGTCATAAAAGTAGAACATAGATGTTCATTTAAATTGTAGTGCTACCAGAGCTACAAAACAATGGTAATCACAATATAATTAGAGTCTGTATTGTGAGAAAGTTATGTATATTAAAGTGTGAGAATGACAATAAACTTCAGAAAGACAAATTTAATAAAATGAGGGAGCTCATCAAAAATGCCCTGAGGAAAAGTAAACTCTTTATATATAGCATTTATTCCACTTAAGGAAACAGTAATGGTGTCTCAGGAGGTACTGTGCTGCTGAACAAAATGAGAAAGGAAGACAAAGAAGAAATTTACATAGCTAAACAGCAATTTTAAGTGATTGAATGAAGAAGAAATCCTTCAAAATCTGACCCACACTAGCCAATTGCCAGGAATGTAAACTAAATAACAGTAAATATATTTGAGGAACATAGGAATGGCCAAAACAAATGTCCAAAATAATGAATGAATTATACAAGAAGAAGGGAAGCCTCTCTTTAAATACATACATTAAAATGGAAATGCTAGACTTGATAGGTAAAAGCCTATTTTGTTAATGCATGTGACGTATTGTCAGTGATTATGTCAGGAACACGCGTGGAAACAGAAATGATAGATCAGTGGGTACAGATACTTGTCAAAAATTCTTCTGAGTGAACTCAACAAAATGTTGGAACATCCAACAAAATAATCAGTCTCTTGCCAATCCAGAAGGCTAAAGAGATTTCATTGGGTCTGTATTTAAAAGGGGTTTTAACCTAAGCCTAATCATCACTAAAACATAATCAGAGAATATCTGCAAAATGATGGTGGAAAAATATCTAAGCAAAACAGTGTTCTAGAACTGGAAATTATGTTTCAGTAACTGTTCAGTATTTCCTTGAATTTGCTGTGGATATAGAATAACTAAATGAATTGTATTCCGATCAATTGAGAAAGTTAAGCAGGCACAGATAATTTAAATATTGGTAAAAGCTGTTTAATTAACAGAATATGGACTCGTGCAGTATATCATAGAATTATAGAATGGCTTAGCCGTAAGCGATAGAATGGCTTAGGCTGGAAGGGGTCTTAAAGATCAGGACAACTAACCACTAGATCAGGCTGCCCATGGCCCTATAATCTAACCTTGAATGCCTGGCCTTGAATGCCTTCAGGGATGGGGCATCCACAATCTCTCTGAACAACCTATTCCAGTGCATCACCACTCTGTGAATAAACAGTATACATCTCATCTAGATCTCCCCACTTTTAGCTTTAAACCTTTCTCTCTTGTCATCCTAACACTATTTGCTTGTGTAAAACATCAATTTCCCTCCCGTTTATAAGCTCCCCTCAAATGCAGGAAAGCCACATGAGCCTTCTCTTCTCCAAACTAAACAAGCCCAACTCCCTCAGCCTTTCTTAACAGGAGAGGTGCTCCAGCCCTGTAATCATCTCTGTGGCCCTTGTCTGGACCCACAAACAGCTCCATGTTTTTCTTGTGCTAAGGGCCTCAGACCTGGATGAAGTACTCCAGATGAGGCTTCACAGTGTCAGAGTAGAGGGGGACAATCACCTCCCTCTCTCTGTTGGCAGCTCTTCTTTTGATGCAGCTCAGGATACAGTTGGCCTTCCGGGCTGCAAGTGCACACTGTTGGCTCATGCCCAGCTTTTCATCCACTGAGACAGCCAAGTCCTTCTCCTCAGGGCTGCTCTTAGTCTGCATATATATCTGGGACTGGTCCTAGCCAAGTGCAACACCTTGCACTTTACCTTGTTGAACCTCATTAGGTTCTTGTGGGCCTGCTTCTCAAGCCTGCCTAGGTTCCTTTGGATGCATGCCTTCCTTCTGTTGTATCAATTGCACCACTCACCTTGATGTCATCCACAAACTTGCTGAGAGTGCACTCAATTCCACTGTCAATGTCATTGATAAAATTGATGAAGAGCACCAGTCCCAAGGCAGACTCACAGGGGACACCACTCTTGACCAGCCTCCACCTGGACATAGAACCGTTGACCACAACCCTCTGGCTGCGGACACCTAACCAACTATTTTTATCCATTGAATAGTCCAGCCTTCAAATCCATCTCTCCAATTTAGAGATAAGGATGTAGTGCGGTACCATATCAGAGCCTTGCACAAGTCCAGGTAGATGACATCAGTTACTTTTCTTTTGTTCACTGATGCTCTCACTCCATCATTTTATTACACCTGTTTGATCACTCTCTCCATGAATAAATTATCCCAAATGTCAAGTCTAAGGCTATCCTAGCACAGCTTGAAGCCATTTCCATGTGTTATTTGCGACTTGAGAAGAGAGACTGATATGCATCTAGCTACAGCCTCCTTTTGGGTAGTTTTAGCAAGTCTCCTTTTTTCCAGACTAACCAGCCACAATTCCATCAGCTACTCCTTATCCTTATTTTGTTGTCCCTTCACCAGCCTCATTGCTCATCTTGAGCAATCCTTCTCAAAGCCCAAAATTGAACACAAGATGCTGGCTATAAGAAAACTTGCAGAGTTTTCTAGCTAATTACTAATTAAACTCAGATGTGAATGTCAGGGGAAAAGAGGTGGATGAGATGAATGAGGATTTACCATGGATGGCACAGCATAAAGAGTGGACCAGTGAACTTACCTAGCTGAATGAAGCCTGGGGAATATGGAAATGTAGTTCAAAAGAACTGATTTAACAATTAGAGTTGGTTACAAAATTAAAAATATAACCTGAATGCAAAGTAGAACATAAAAAATATAAAGAGTACAGAACAACTTCCAGACTTCAAAACTGTTTCAGAGCAGTTAAATTATTGCCATTGTAGAAACCTCAGAAAAGTTGTTTTCTGAATGTGGCTTCAGGCAAAAAAGAAACAACAAAAAAACTAAGATATTAGAATGCATAAGGCAGAGGCAGAGTGGAAGGAAATCATAAAGAAAATGTTATAATGTATGTCTGTAAATAAGTGGTGAAGGCTTATCTTAGTTGTTATATTCATCTCCTCTCTAAATGTTGAAAATTATTTGACTAATTGAAATTTTCTGTTATATGAAAAGAATTTGAAAAAACTAATAGTACTATTTTAGGGAAGAAACAAATAGTTCAGTTGGCAGAAAGGTGACTTCGATTTCATTTATTTATGTAAGTATTTAAATACTGAAGTAGTATACAAGATACCTATATATGGCACAAATAGTTTTTGTGGTAGATACTACACATGTGGTAGATAGTAACACAGGTGTTTTTCAAATATGACAGATGGGGTTGATAGCTGTCCTTATAATGGTCTGTAACATAAATAAAGAAACTGTTCCCTGCTCTTTTTCTTAAATTCAGTATAGTAAAAGCAGCCACCTTCTGAAAAAAGTGTTGAGACCCACTAAGACTGAAAAATTCCTGAGGCTGCAATACTATGGTCCTGAATAACTAAGGCCATTTTGTATTTGATAAATTTGAGGCCTTAGAAATAGAAAGTGCAGATTTCTATCCTTCAGTTATAAGATATAAAACTATTAATGAACATTGTACAAGTATCTCCTTGAAGCATGATTATCATCTGAATAGATTATTTAGTCATTGCTATCTGTAATTGTTATATATGTCTAATTCTAATGAAACACAATATAAAAACAAAACAAAAAGAATCAAATTAAAATCTAAGGATGCACCATCATTTGAAGATTATAATACCTAACCACATTTTTTTAAGTCATTCTCTCTGTAGTATAGCATGATGGGAAAAAAAGATAAATACAGTTTATTTAGAGGAGAAAACATCACAATGCACATTAAAATACTTTAAAGCATAATCTAAAAGTTCCTAAAGAATCATTTTAATATAAAATTTTAACTATATAGGTACTCACATCTGTGAACATTTGTATTTGCATATACACAAATAATTTATAACATAAATACACTTAGAGGACAAAAATAAGAAGAAAAAAAAAGAATTCCTCAATTGTATTGATAAGTTTAGGTGCTTTGTTATACACATCCTTCATTTTGTTGTTACCTTTTTCTCCAAAGTATACTTGGAGCCATCATGAAGTCTTTCCCTGCCCAGAAGTCCCATCAATGGGAGCTGGGGATAGGTAGCTAATTTAGGCACAGCTTTGCAGCAAACGCTGTTCTGCCGCAGGCTTAAGAAGGCTTTTCCTCTCAGTCTGAAGGGCTTATTGAAAAAGGAAATCAGGAGCTACTTAACTCATCCAGTTCACTGTTGTAATTAAAAAAATATGATGCTGCAAAAAGTCAGCTTGAAGTACTATGAACTATGTTTGCTTGCCAAATGAAGCTAGAATAAACATTGTCTATTTTAAAAGCCTGGCACAACCTTTATATTTAGTCTATGACCTTTTCTGATCTCCTAGTGATCTTAGGTAACCAGCTCTCATGTGTTACACTGTTCTGTGTCTACTACTTTGGATATGATTGGCTGAAAAGTAAAGAGGCAAACGTGTTACTTCAATGAATATACCCCTCTGCAGATACTATGGCCCAGATGAGTAAAGTTTCAGCTTCAAGAAAATGCAAAATGTAGAAGAGGATAAAGTAGCACATCACAGTCTTTTACCCTAGTTATAGCTTGAGCAGTAATGTTTTTTCTGAAGGAAATCCATGTATGGGAGTGGTGCAGGATGGAATGCTGATATAGAATGAAATTTGGTGCTCAAAAAACTGCTCAAGTCTACATGGAATCACATATATATAGACCTCTGAAATCAAAATACTGTTAGGCTTGCAAGTTTAGATACTGGTGAACCGCTTCAGCTATATAAAGAACTCTGTTCTCTAAGGTGTGAAGGAAGAAACAACCTATGTTAAAGAGCTCAGCATCCAGTATAGCCAGTGTATTTTCTTGGCAATTTCTAATGCTTGACATCTAGAAGGATACCCATTTGTAGTCTGTGTGACATTCTCTTTTATATGTAAATATTATGGATCCCAAGACACTTTATATTCTAGTTCAACACAGAATCATAAAATCCTTAGAATTGGAAGGGACCTTTAAAGATCATCTAGTCCAACTCCCCTGCAATGAACAGGGACACCCTAGCTAGATCTGGTTGCTCAGGGCCTGATCCAGCCTGGCCTTGAAAGTCTCCAGGGATGGAGCATCCACCACATCACTTTTAATTTTTTTCAGGAGACTTGTAAAGGTCAAGACTAAATGTTGTCTCAGGATGGAAAGTGGGGTCACAAAGTCACCTCACTGGAGTCTGGAAATACTCATGTCTGTGGAACATTTATGCCATGCATTTGAATTTCATATTAATTGTTTCCCAAGTAGGCATATTCATGTGATACAGTGCTATGCAAAGGTAATCCTAGAGGCAGTGTAGATACATTAGTTAATTATCTCAGCAAAATTGAGTGTAATGCTGTGGTCTTATGACCAGAAAACGTTTTACCGGTGTTAACACAGTGAGAATCAGATCATGTCTCTTTGTCGTGTCCTCCTCAGCCTTGCATAAGCATGCTCAGGGAGGTCATAACTCCCATCATCTTTAGAGGATCTGTAGAAGCATTTCTGGATGCGATAAGCAGTAATATTGTGGTAATCTGCTGCATGATTGCTTTCAAATGCCTCATGAAAGACGAAATTGTACTTACAATCACAAATAAGAGGATAAATTTATTATAATTTCAGTATAGATGCTAGCACTTGAATAGTTTTTAGTGCAATTCAAAATGAATAAAACTTCTGAATATCTACTTCTGTGATCTTGGGACTGAGCTCCACGTAATTCAGCTTAGAATTCCACTAATAAAACTCTTTAGAACTCTCACTCTTCTGGTGAATTGCTGAAGGAAATTTGAATATTTGATCTAAAACAATTGTAAGTCATTTAATCCTTGGGATGACCACATAGACTTAATCACTTCATTTTCTTCCTTTTTTTCTCCAGCAATTTGATTAGTGTAGATGACTTCACACCATGGGGGCACACAGATTTGGAATCACTCAGTTCTATACTGAGAAGTGCCCAATTCCTAGCATACTTTAAATGCAAAGACCATGCTGAGAAATATATCATGCCTAATGTGATTAAAGTAAATATGTTTTTCTTTGTGGCTCTTGAAATTATTTTTCTTAAAATATCAGGACTTCTTGTCACTGTTCTCTGCTATGTACTTAATGTACTGGAAAGATATTTAATGATTCTTTAGAATAGAGGAAATGGGTGGTGTAAAGCTAGCTGGCTCATGACGGATTCATAGATGTTAGAATTGCAGATGCAATTAATAGTAATTTCAAATAATTTGACTTGAATTTGCATGTGCCCATATTACAGGACTCTGATTTTTGAAGTAGACCAGATGAGATAGCATATTATATCAGCCTGTAATGAAATTATCAAAACTCTAGCTATGTTGAAGAATGGCACAGTTCCCACATGAAACATCCACTATTTCCCTTTCAACTGGAGCCAGAACTTAAAGGTTAGGAAATGATGAGTGCCCCAATCCTGTCCAGTTATGGAGTCAGTGTGATCAGAAGATGCGAAGAAACTATGAATTTTCCACACGCATGATTTTTGGATATTGCTGCTAACTGCAGTGGACACTAAGCTTTTTTTTTTTTTTTTTTTTTTTTTTTTTTTTTTTTTTTCCAAACGATAATGCCTTTGTGTTTGAAAACACCACCTCTCGCTGAGAGACTTGCAGGAAAATGAATTTTGGAACTGCTAACTGATCCTGCTCAAGGGGGCTCTTACCTGGCTTTTCCCACCTCTCCAGTATCAGACAGGAGACCACTGAGCTAGATGTTCATTCAGAGGATTGTTCTTGTGTCATGATCTTGCAGCATACTGTTATACTAAGACTGAAAATCTACACATATACTTCTTCACTTTGGTGTCCTGAATGTTCCTATGGAATTGGCTATTAAAATTTTTCAAGAATCACAGTAGCAAAAATACCTATGCAGTTATCTCTCTGGATGTTAGCTGAAAAGATTTAGAAGGCTAAAAGAAAAGATACCTCTTAAAGCAAACCTATGTGTTTCAGAAAACAGAACGGTTTGCAAATTCACAATTTTTACTATCCTGCTTATCCAACATCTTCATCTTAAACTTGATGTCCCTATGACATTGGGATGAAAGGACTGAGCACAGCTCTGCCAAAAAAAGACGTGGGGTACTGGTGGATGGGAATCTGGACATGAGCCAGTAATTGTGCCCTTGCAGCCTAGAAAGCCAGCTGTATCCTGGAGTATATCAAAAGAAAAAGAAGCCAGCAGTTTGAGGGATGTGTAGATGTTGTACACATCTACATGGTTTAGTGGGAAATGTTGAAGATAGGTGAAGGGTTGGACTGGATGATCTTAGAGGTCTTTTCCAACCTTGGTGATTCTGTGATTCTATGATCCTGCCCCACCACTGTGTGCTGGTGAGGACTCACCTGGAGTGCTGCATCGACGTGTGGAGTTCTCAGTACATGAGTGACATGGACCTGTTGAAGCATGTCCAGAGGACCAGAGAAATGATCGAAGGGATGGAACACCTATAAGGACAGCTTGAAAGAGCTGGGGGGGCTATTCAGCCCTGGCTTTGAGATGACTGATAGCAGCATTTCATTATCTAAAGGGGAGCTAGGGGGCTTATGGTGGTAGAACAAGGGGAAATGGCTTCAAGCTTAAAGAGGGTAGATTTAGGCTGGATATAAGGAAAAAGTCTTTTACAGTAAGGGTGGAGAGGCACTGGAACAGATTGCTCAGAGATGTGGATGCCCTGTCCCTGGAGACTTTCATGGTGAAGCTGGATCAGGCTCTGGACAACCTGATTTAGCTGTGCATGTCCCTGTTCATTGCTCTAAATATCCCTTCCAACTCTAAGGATTCTATGATCCCAAACCACATTATTTATGGTTATCTTCCTGATTTTAAAACTGATTATCTTATCAGGGGAAAAAAAAGATACACCAGAAATTGTATGTGCAATCTTATAACTGGCCAAGATAGTATTCATTTGGAAATCTAACCCCCTAAACAGTTCTGGATTTGTTGTCCTGATCATTAAAAAATATGACAGAGTTCAAATAAAGTACCTTCCTGGAAATTACAGTCCATTGTCAGAAGGAAAAATGCAGCTGGTGAATTATCTGTCAATTGCTCACTTATCTCAAAGATAAATACATAAGTATTGCAATAATATGTTCCAGACTTTGCTAAAATAAGCTTGTGGTTCTTTAAGTGCTTTCCGGTATATTGTATACCTCTGTATATAAACCTTATTTCTCAGAGATTAGGGTGATTGGCAGAATGTAATACAGGCTGCATGTACACAAGAAGTAAGTACCTTCCTTCTCATGGAAAAATCTTGTGCTTAGGTGCTTGACCATGTCACAACAGCTAAAAACCAGTACAATTGCTCTCAGTTTGAAAGTGCCAGCTGTATTCTAGGAAGAATAGCATTGTATTGCATTTATTACCATTACATTAAAACCTCCATCATCTATATTCTTCAGCAAAATTGTGTTCAATCAGATTTGGACCTAAGTGTCGTTTGTCATAATAACTTATAGATTATACTGTCTGCATAACACAGTGAGCTTTAATGAGTGAAGATTATGGTTCAGAAAGCATGTCCACTTTATTCTTACGTATTCTGTTTTCTTTTGATTAATTTCTGACTTTCTATAAATCCTGCTCTCTGTAAAAATCACCTTATTTTCTGTGCATTGAAAGGGAAAGACGTTTGCCCTTAGCTGCAAAAGGAAATTAAAATATATCACATGGAATGAGGAGTGAGAAGGAGAGGGAACTCCTCCCTCTTTTTGAAGTTTGATGCTATGAATATCATAGCAGTTCTGAAAAGGAAAGACTCAGCCCTGAGAAAATATACTTTGCGTATACTGTAATGAGGAAGGAAGAGTTCAGAAAAAGAGTCTGTTTCTGCTCTTTCTCTGAAAACAGAACTTTGTTTAAAGTTGTACTGCCACAGCATCAGACCTGCATAGTTGCAGAGCAACACAAAATGCTGGTGAAGGTGGATAAACATGAGAGTTATTTCATTAAAAAGATATTGTGTATTACATGGTTGAATTGCAGTGAAATTAAATGTTATTTCTATTTTGAGGTATTATCTTGTATTAAACTATAAGCATCTCAGAATAATTTGTAGATTTGAATGAGGTGGAGAAAGATCATTATTACACCATTTTATATGCTTTATGTTTTATGTGCTAAGTAAACTCCAGTTTGTTCCTCAGTTAACCCTTGTAAAAATAAAAATAAAAATCAAAGATTCCAAAACCTGGTAATGAAGAGTCACGCCAGGAGAAGTACTTAAGAGAATGGGAATTTTGGAGGTTTGCTTGAACATAGTGAGGTTTCAACGAGCATGCTCTTTGCGTGCTGGAGCTGTTTTTGCAGCTTTTTATTTTATAGGAATAGGCTAGCTGGTATCTACGTAGTCTCCATAGGACTCTGTTATAGTATTTGAGGAATGACCTGTTCCTTGAAGGTAATCTTGTGGCTGTTGGTTAACAACCCTACCTAATTCTGTTTCTGAGACTTACAAGTTACCTGAGGCTTGCAAGTTATGGAGATTAGTTGAAGAGGGAGCATGTGAATATTTCTTGGTTACACATCTGCCTCACTTCAACAGTGCAATGGCCTGACATAGAGGCGAGTAGTAAAAACTTTATCAGCATAGAAGATTGTATAGTATTATGAAGCTAAAACCTGGGAACTGTTCAATAACTTGTAGAAAGTTACAGAAGTTATTTTAAGGTCTTTTTAATGATATTCTCTTCACTTAAGAGGATGTTGAAAATTATTCAAAATGTGGTTGTGGTCTTTCTGATACACATACATAATACTGTTCTATTTCTTGTGTTGCATGCATAAAGAAATGAAATAAGAGTAAGTATATTGCTGATAGACATAGCAGCAATGAAGTGTGAGCTAGACTTTTTATGATTACTAGCTGCAGATCCATGACTAGAATAAGGAATGTTCTGAAATTTTCCTGATGTATCAAAATAACTTCCAGTACACACAGCACAGAACTCCTTACCATAAGTAAGCATTCTAACAATTAAAAATGCTGCTCCTCTTCAATGTGTGCCTCACAAGCTCAGCTCAGGGATGTCCTCTCCAGCTCTGTGTTGCTGTGGAAAAATGCAGAAACAGTAGCTTGATTGGAGGAAGAGAGGTGTGTGCTGCTTCAGGTTTTATAGATTATTTGTTTAGTACTGCCAGCTTGAAAAGCTGCCACTTTTTTTTTTTTTTTTTTCTAAAAACTGAAAAATAATCATGTTCATAAAGTCTGTTCTCTCACTGACTATAGATACTGATCTTGCCTTTAGTAGTACACTCGAAAACGGTGGCTGGGTTGCTTTTTAGTGGTTTGTGATGTTTCTTTTTTTTTCTTTTTTTTTTTTTTAGTCTATTGACAATGAGAGTAACTTGCATGCTAGTCTTAAATTTGGCAAGGACTTTATAAAATTCATCATTACAGGCCTAGCTACATGTTTTTATGGGAGCTCTAACTCCTTCTGAGCTTTGTGTAACATTTTGCTGCATAGTTGGATGTTTATAAGCCATGCTACAATTAGAGGGAAAACAACCAAAACTTAGCTGACTTGTGATGGTATTGGGTGATCTCATGTCACTACCTCATAGAAAAAGGGAGACTGCTGATAGAAAAAGTGCTGCAAGGAACTCATTGTTACCAGAATTCAGGATACTATCTTCGAAGAGAATTTCATTAGAGAGCTATTAAAATAAATGTGTTCCTGGCATATGTGAAGCATCAGTTTTGCTGCCAAATCAGGCAGTAAGCAGTCAGTCAGTGGAGTGTGCAGGGTTTGAAACATACCTTAGAAATAAGTCTTAATACTTCAGTGAAAATAATATCTTTAAGAGACTGGGTTATCTTGTCTTTAGGACTGTTTAAGAAATGGATAGTAATTTGCCTTTCTCCTTCATGCAGTCTCTCAAGTCCATAAACAATAATTCACAAATCAAATGTCAGGAGTCCCTTTTAAGTTTTGTTTTTTTTTTTTGTTTTTTTTTTTTCCCCTTCTTTCTTTTCTTCTCTCCCTATTTTAAGGTTGTTTATACAATGAATTTCAGATGCTGGCTGCTCTTTGAAAATTATTAAAACCAGATCTGTTAAATGTTACTTGTCAAATTGCTAGCAATTCCCTGTGACACTGGTGATCATATTACCTCACATCTACAACATACCAGGTCTGAGACAGTCACAGAGTCAGAAAGTCTTACATCCCTTTTTTTAAGCCTAAAAATTAGATACAGGTTTTGCTATTCTGAGACAAAGTATTTCGGGATGGTGAACTCCAATGCTTATTCTTTCATAATTAATACTCTGTAACTACACAGACATCTGGTTTATTTCTTAAAATAATGAATATGTATGAAATGGAAATCTTTCTGAAAATTCTATTAGGTTTTGGATAAGTGGACTCTTAATAACTTAGTTATTTTAGTCTTCAACCTCATAACTTTTACCAGAATAATTAAACTGTTATCACAGCTATATACTATTTAAGATATGCAAACTTCTGCATTACTCTGATGATTTTCATCAGCTGACAAGGAATGCTGAGCAATTCTACTTTCTTTATATTTTGCAACCATGAACAAGAATTTCAAATGTTAGAAATTCACTGATGTAGAGCTCCTGTACAAGGATCTCATCATTTTGAGAGACTAATTTATTGATTTTGAGTTGTCCCATGTCTGAAAAAATAATCTTGGATAATTCAGTAGAATAATGGAAAAGAGAGTAACCACTTTCTTAGTGTAATAGCATCAGACAGATTACATCCAAAATAGAAGTTTTCATGTTGATTTACAAAACCAAGTAAATTTAAAAACAGATTCAGCTGCTGAGTTTAATTCATCTAAAGTTATGAAAAGACATGTTAAAAGTCCATCAGTTGCACCATTCTAGTTTATCTCCATTCACTGAAAGTGAGAAGTTTTGATATCCTGAGAATTTTAAGTCCAAACCTCAGAGCCTTTGATGTAGCATGCCTCTTTCTCATATATTCAAAATATGCAAAGAAATCTTGTATTCTTGTAACCAGGAGGCACTTTGAGGGTAGTCTCTTGGGTTTTGGAATATGACAGTGAATTTCAGTTTTACTTTCATGTTTCATTTCATGACAGCCACAACAAATAACCAAAGGTAGCTTTCCTCTTCAAAGAAGAGATCCAATTCCCAATAACAGATGTGGTTTTAATACTACTCTTGCCAGATATGATTTAGATGGCACTTTCATTAGCTTTTCAGAATTTTTCTGTTTTCTGAATCATCTTTGGTATTGCATTCTATAATCCTAGCTCAGCATGTCTTTTGCCAAAACTTGTATGGAAACCTTGTTCCCCTTGATTGTGGCTATTACTATTTTAAATATTTAATTAGTTATGCAGAAGCTTAGTTTCATTATTGCTTCCTCCTACTGTTGAAAATTTCTGATGAAATCCAGACTTTAATCTAGCATGGAAAACGTAGTTCTATAAAAGTCAGTGTTGATTTATACTGTATCCCATTTTATCCTTCTGTAACTGAACATGCTGTAATCACTGCAGCCAGTGTAGAAGAGTGAGTCTGTAAGTTTTTTGTTTACATTAGGTTTATAAATAGGAGATGTGTTAAATTAAAAAAAACAGTGTTTAGGATGGGAAGTAAAATGCAACTGATCTTCTCTGTTTCTACATGAGTCAAAGACTTTACTTCATGTTGCACTCCAGGAGCTTGTATTACTGAAGTTGTAACTTCTGGCAGGAGAGTAGTTGTGATGATATTCATGGAAAAATTCTTATACCTAACATCTCTAAAT
The DNA here is from genome assembly GCF_987193195.1 of Phasianus colchicus. Classification (NCBI taxonomy): domain Eukaryota; kingdom Metazoa; phylum Chordata; class Aves; order Galliformes; family Phasianidae; genus Phasianus; species Phasianus colchicus. Next base: position 13,264,028 of record NC_143439.1, on the reverse strand, counting down.
CAAAATACATGCAGTTGAAGAATGCTATTCACCGTGTAATTTTCAAAAGAACTTGTTTCATTCAATTATGTTGTTCAATGGAGAAAAAAAAAAATAGAGAAGTATAGACAAAATGTTCAAAATTATGTGACGGCGCTAATTTTCAGTGATCTATTTATTTTGGCAAAACTTAAATAATTACTCTAAAATATAGCATCATAAAATCATAGAACAGTTTGGATTGGAAGAGACCTTTAAGATCAACTAGCTCCCACCCCTCTGCTATAGGCAGGGATACCTCCCTTTGGACCAGGTTGCTCAAAGCCCCATCCAGCCTGGACTTGAATGCTTCCAGGGAGGGGGCATTCACAACCTCAGTGGGCAATCTGTACCAGTGTCTCACCACTTTAAAAGAATTTCTAATATCTAGTTTAAATCTAGCCTCTTCCAGTGTAAAACCTTTCCTCTTGTCCTGTCACTACCTGCCCTTATAAAAAGCCCCCCCTAGCTTTCCTTTAAGCCCCCTTCAGGTACTGGAAGGCCACTATAAGGTCTCCTCAGAGTCTTCACTTCTTCAGGCTAAAGGCTCCAGCTCTCTCAGACTGTCCTCGTAGGGAGGTGCTCCAGCTATCTGATCATGTTTATAGCCCTCCTAGGGATCTACTCCAATAGCTTGATCTCCTTGTGTTGGTGACTCCAGAATTAGATGCAGTACTCCAGGTGAGGTCTCATGAGAGCAGAGTAGAGGGGCAGAATCACCTCCCTTGACCTGCTGGTTACACTTCTTTAGCTGCAATCCAGGATACAAATGGCCTTCTAGGCTGCAAGCCCACATTGCTGGCTCATGTTGAATCTTTCATCAATCAACGCTCCCAAATCCTTCTCCTCAGGGCTGCTCTCAATACATTCTCTACCTGAACTGTATTTGTGCTTGGGACTGCCTCATCCCAGATTCAGGAACTTGTTGAACTTCATGAGGTTGGCATGGGTCCACCTCTCAAGCCTGTCTAGGTCCCTCTGGATGGCATTGCTTCCCTCTAGTGTCGTCAACTGCATCACTCAGGTTGGTGTTGTCTGCAAACTTGTTGAGGGCGTACTCAATCCCATTGTCCCCGTTGCCTAAGAGGCATTAAATAACACTGGTCCTAGAATCAATTCCTGAGTAATGCCACTCATTACCAGAGTCCATTCATATACTGAGTCATTGACTGCAACTCTAAGTGTGACCATCCAGACAATTTCTTATCCAGAGAGTGGTCTGTCCATCAAATCCATTTTTCTTCAGTTTGGTGACATGCGGAACAGTGTCAAATGCTTTGCACAAGTCCACATAGATGATGTTAATTGCTCTTACTTTATCCACTAATGCTGTAACTCCATTATAAAAAACTACCAAGTTTGTCAGGCACGATTTGCCCTTGGTGAGGCTGTGTTGATTGCTACCAATCACCTTGTCTTTATTTTCCATGTGCTTTAGTAGGGCCTTCAGGAGGACCTGCTCCATGATCTTGCCAGACACAGAGGTGATATCTTATTTAATCCATTTGATTAAATGTTAATCATTTATTCCTTTTCTCCCTTTTTTCTTACTATGTTCCTTCTCATTTCACTTTCAAACATTTAAGCATTTTGAAAGTGTTGTTCCAGCTTCCATATTTGGATAGGATATTGTAGAATTTCTTTTGAATAACCTATAACCATTCATTTATTAAAATCTGATTTTTCATGTTGTTGTTGCACTGAGAAAAATAAAACTGTCCTTTACATTTTTTAATCTACTCAAAGTGACTAAGTAATACCTTTGTAATTCAGGATTGTGTAAGTGTGCTGTAGTAAGTTGACTTAGCTAATGCAAGAAGAAATATAACAGTATTATGGTGATAACAAAAGTAGAACTTCAATACAACATTAACTTTTTATTAATATTTTACTTGCTAAAGCATGTTTCAGCAGAAGTGAGTTTAGCTTCTGAAGCTTATAACATAGAATTGCAGGGTCTGTATATCAGAGAATTTCTGTACTGAACTGGCATTTCATTAAAAATAAATTATATTAATATCTAGACATACTTAATGCTAACCATTACAGAAATTCAACAATTATCACCATAAATATTACTTGTATTTTGAAGATAGATAAATAACAAATAGAAATATAATTTCTCCCTTTGATTAAAACTCAATGAAGCATTTAATATAGCCTCTTGTACTTTATTTTACACTTTAGCAAATGGCTTTAAGAAGTATAATCAAAGTTCATGTGCTTGCAGTAATGACAGCATCTTTCTTTTCTATGCACTGGAACATTACAACAGCAAATACATACTTCTGATCATTTTTTTCTGTGTGGGTCTCCTACAATAATATTGGAAGCCACTCAACCTGGAATGAAAGTACGATTTGTAATAAAGATCTGCACATTTTAAATGATACTTTTTCCCCCCTAAATGGCTTAACCTTCAGGAAACTCTGTAATTCAGAGATGTCACTTCTGAGTTGACTTTATTTCAAAAGGAAGAAAAAATATGGCCATTGCTGCACTATCTATCAATCATGTATTAATCTCTCTAATATATTGCAGCTTAGACCATTATTCCTTTCTTCTAAGCAATTAACTTGTATGAAAGTCTAGATGTAAGTCAGCTTTAGAGACGTTTTATGGACAGAAGTTATTAGCAGTGATATTGAATATATATTTTTTAAATTTTCATCCTTGGGGGGAGGAGGGGGGAGAAGAAGCTCATTCTAATTAATTGTTTTCATTCATTTTCAAGTATTTCAGTGACTTTGAAAATGAGGAACTGTGTACAAAACTTAGTAAAGCTGTTTATAAATAGGCAGGTAAAGAATCTGAAGTACTAATTCCTGTTTGGTTTATCTGAAAAACATGTGTGCATGTACAAATGTACATACAATACTGACTGCTTTAATGTTTATATTCAGAATTCTGATATCCATTGAGAGGAAGGGGAAGGAAATAAAAATGTAAAATCTCTCTTTGCCCAAGTAAAAACATGTAATCTGCAACCTCTATAGATTCCACAGCTCCCAGCAGTTTTGTGCCTCAACTGACTTGATTTAAATTGAAGAAGATTATTGGCACTATTGGAATGTGTCTGGCATAGATTTGAGAAGTAGAGAGACCAAAATAGACTTAAGCGAATAAGAGACTCAATGGCATTCTGGATCTTGAATGATTTAGGAGATGGTGGCAGCCAAGAAGGAAGGATTTCTCTTGTGATCTAGTCATTTTCTTTCCAAATGTTCACTGCCTGGTGCATTATTGTCACTGACATTAGACCCAAGTATAAAGTTTTTGACTTTTTTTTAATTTTTTTTCCCCTTTTCACTCCAGCTGAGACCTGTGACTTTAATTATACTGATGATATGGAAATGATTGGTCTGTGTAGCCTCTGCAAGCTCATCTATTGCTTCTTATCTCTACCACTCTTTAAACATTTTTATCGCTTTGCTTAGAGAAGTAGAAAACAGGAAGAATGGACTTCCTCCTGTTTCATAACTTCACTGGTCATAATTGTATACAGTCTATCTGTTCTGACACGGTGCTGTTTCCACTAGGATACATAAGAAAACGGAGCATCTATCTTTAGAAGTTTATGAATATGAAGCTGAAAATTATATCTTAGTAGAAAATACTAAGGATGAACAGCTTCAACAAAGGAACAATAAAAAAAAATCTCATAGTTATAAATTAGCCAGGAATATATTTAAACTGGAAATTAGAAGGGCAAGCAAATGATCAACTTATTTTGGTTACAGTAGGGACGTCAAAAAACACACATTTTTATATGCTTATTATTGTTATAGTAGTAGCAGTTACTAATATATTGCTCTTATAGCAATCTATCAAGGTTTTTTTCATGGACTTTCTTTTTTATTAGTTTCCAACTACTGACTAAACCACAATGTAGACAAAATGGTGCATGCTGCAGTCACAGTATTATATGTATTCCTTAAGCTGGTGGCAAAAAAAAAACCCAGAAGTTTAAGTTCCCTAAAGGAAAAAAAAAAAAAGTACTTCGTGTAAGAGACACACAGAAGGCAAAAGAAAAAATATAGGTGTTGAAAAAAAGGAAGGTGATAGAACTCCATAGAAAGAGATGGAAAAAATGCTGAATGATTGAATTTGGCTCTTGAATGAAAAAGTGGGAGGAAAACAATGCCACAAGACTACCCTGGCTCTGCTGAAATCAAAATCTGAGAAAATCTGAAAAATCACTGAAAAAAAAAAAGAGCAGTTACCAGTGAAATAGTGAATGTGATTGATATATTTTTATTTTTGCCTTCCCCACAACTTGTTGCTAGAATAGCAATTTTGATTGCAGGAGGCTGCAGGGCTTCAGCCTACACTGGATATACTGGCCCAGCGTATTCTATGCAAATCAAAATGATTTTGCATTTTGTTGGGAGAGGGATGGGGCAATTGGTATTTTTTGTTTTGGAGGAGTGAGATTGTATGTGTGTGTGATTTTTTTGAGGGTTTTTTTTTTTTTTTTCATTCTGCCTGAATTGGTGTGTTTAAATGTTCAAGTTGTTTAAAATTCTCCTAAATTGTTTATAAACGTTAACCACCATTTCATGAAGCATCTTTAAGAATTTCTTCTTCATGTTTTTCAACTATGTTATGAGCAATTGATATCCAAATTTGTCTATAAAACAGTATTGTAATTGTGGAATTAGTTCAGGTTTTTTTCTAAAAAGATGTGTAATTACAGTTGAAATTTTTATTTAAACATTTTATTCTGTAAATATTCTTTAAAACAAACTTTCTGTGACACTGCATCAGTTTTTAGTGATGGATTTATGATGCAAATCCATGTTGAAATGAAGGAAACTGACTGATTCTCTTTTCTTAGAAAATCAAGTAGGGTAGACTTGGCTTGAGCCTAGACTGGCAGATACCCAAGTCCAATTATCTGTGCTTAACTACATGCTTCAGGTCTTCCAACTTCCAGACAAATATCAGTCATTTGCTGTTATTGAGTAGTGTTACTTTTCTCCATTTTTTTTGTTGTTTTTTTTTTCTTATTATATATATATATAAGAGAAATAAATAGTGGAAAACAGCAGTAAGTGATGTGGAATGGAAAACATGCTTGTGTTCACATCCATAGTAAGTGTAGTAATACATACATACACCTGTAGTAAGTGAAAATTAAATTTTCATTTTCACACAGCTTCCAGGTCTTCAACTATGGAAATATAAAAGAGAACAGAGAAAGAGCCATAAGGATAGTTTATCTTCTATAGTCCTTGAAGAGCTCCAGAGAAAATTTATTTGGTAGCCTTAGAGTGCTTTTTTTGAACTATAAAACAGAAAATGTATTTGCAAAAAAAGTACCGTTGGTTCTTTTCGTAAGAGTGTATCTGAATGGTATGATGAGTTGCAGTATGTCACAATATGAGTTCCCCCTATGGCTTATTTAGTGTTGTAGGGTACTAACATAACACATTGCTTAGGAAGATACCGATTAATATGACTTTTCCTTTTTAAAAATCTAACTACTATAGGCAAGGAGTATTTCTAGTTAAAGGTACTTCTCATTCACTGGCAAAATGCTTTAAAAAAAGTGATAAAATTATTCTACTCTGTGGGAGCGTATAGGCAACGTGAGTCTGAGCAGACACAGTGTCAGTTTTGATTTTGCTATTCTTCATTATGTTTCACTATTAAAGTCAAGAGCTTATTGCTGATGAAAGTGAACATCGTGCACTGAAATGTCAAGTTTATAAACTGCTGCCTCCCACTGAAGTTTTCTCTCTTTTTGTCTGTCTTGAAGAAAAGAGCATCAGTAGGTAGACGACTGTTGTGCTGTCAGTTACAAAGAGGAGGCTGAGCTCCACGTAGGGCTTCTGCTAGTTTGCTGCTATTTGGATGCTCTTTCTAGTCACATAAGGGAGGTAGAGTTGACATCAAGAAAACAGTCTTTCAGGTATGAAGGATTATTAAACTTTGTAAGATATTTAGATATGTAGCTCTTTAGGGGAAAGGCAAGTGGCCAGCAGGTGCTAGACTACATATGGTTTAGGGTGATGATGAGGGTGGTAAAAGTAAAGAATGCAACTATTTTTAAAATGGTTATGAGATCTCTGAAATAACTTCCTTCCTAATTACCATCAGTTCATTATTTTCTCTCTTCACATGCTGCAGTAAGAAATTCTAAAAGTAAATTTGCTGGGGCCGTGTTAATGTTTTACACTCTGCAGTTTGTACTGGGCTGAGGTACAGAAGATCTAGTTTGCTAGATATTGAAAGTCTGCCTTCCTTTCTGAATTTATTTCTGTTTCCTGGGGAGAAGAGTAAGGATTTTTTGTCTAGGAAAGAATTTTCTAAATAGTCAGATTAAGATCCCTTACAAGGTAAAATACTCTGTATTGAAAGACTTTCCATCACTGTGATCTGTGATTTTGAATCTTACTGTTACTAGCTGAACTGCAGTAAGTTAAAGGTGAAATTTGCTGGCTTAGGTCGTAACAGTATTAGAAGAGAGAAACAATATATAAATCAAATTAATTTGCAGTTGATTGAAAATTTATGTTTACTGATGCCAGGCTGATAAATCTTTGTTCAGTACTAATGGACATTTCTCAGATACTGAAATTGCGTTTGCTTGTATATGATGGTGTGTTGCCTGACAAATCTGGTGGCTTTCTATGATGGATTTATGGCATCAGTGGACAAAGGAAAGAAAACTGATGCCATCTACCTGGATTGCTGCAAGGTCTTTAATGTGGTCCCACACTACATCCTTATCTCTAAATTGGAGAGATATGGATTTGAAGTGTGGATTATTCAATGAATGGAGAATTGATTTGAAGGTCACAGCCAGGGGGTTGTTGTCAACGGCTTTATGTTCAAGTAGAGGCCACTGATGAATGGGGTCTGTCTCAGGACCAGTACTCTTTAACATGTTTATCAGTGACATAGATGATGGGATCAAGTGCACCCTCAGAAATCTTGCTTATGACACATTCTGGGTAGTGCAGTTGATACAGCAAAAGGAAGGGATGCCATCCACAGGGGCCTTAATAAACTCAAAAGGTGGGCTCTTGTGAACCTAATGAGGTTAACAAAGCAAAATGCAAGGTTTTGCATTGGGGCCAAGGTAATCCCCGATATATATACAGACTGGGAGAAGAACTCCATGAGAATAACCATGCTAAGAAGGATTTAGGAGTCCTGGTAGATGAAGAACTGAACACGAGCCTGTAGTGTGCGCTTGCAGCCCGGAAGGCCAACAATATCTCAGGTTCCATCAGAAGAGGAGTGGCCAGCAGGGAGACAATTGTCCTGCACTACTCTGTCCTTGTGAAGCCCCAGCTGCACAGCTGAGTGCTGTGTCCAGATCTAGGGCCTCCAACAAAGGAAAAATGTGGAGCTTTTGATGATCCAAGGGCTGGAGCACCTTTCCTATGAAGATAAACTAAAGTACATGGGCTTGTTCAGCCTGAAGAAGAGAAGGCTGTGGGGAGACCTCATTGCAGCTTTCCAATATTTAAAGGGAGTTTATAAACATGAAGAAAATCAACTATTTACATGAGTTGATAGTGATAGGACAAGGGGGAGTAGTTTGAAATGAAAGGAGGGAAGATTTAGGTTTGATGTAAGGGGGAAATTTTTCACTGAGAGGGTGGTGAGGTGCTAGAACAGGCTGCCCAGAGGCGTTGTGGATGCTGTCCCTGGAAGTGTTCAAGGCCAGGCTGGATGGGGTCCTATGCAGCCTGATCTGGTACTTGATCTAGCAGCTGGCAACCCTTCCTGTGACAGAGGGTTGGAACATGATGATCTTGGAGGTCCTTTCCAATCCAACCCATTCTATGATTAAATAGGAAGGAAAATAGTTGCTTAAGATTGGATATTTTTGAAACAAAAATGTATGATGTATGTAAAGGTATAAAATTCTAAGTCTTTAAATACATTGCTTCAATCATATGCTAACATATCTGTTAAATATTTCTTCATTTTGTGAAAAAGGACAATGAGTTGGCTGCATATAAAGGGAGGAAATATAAAAAATACTTCATTTTTCAAAGGTTCAAAAAGAAACTCTAACTAGTACTTTGTGTAGGTCACAGATTTGTTTGCCTGGTTAGTTGTTTTGTATTTATTTTTTTCTCACTTTGAATTGTATTTTCCTATGCACTGCTTGCACTCTAGTAACAGACGTTAAATTAGACAATCTGCTGCTACTGTCTGGAGCACAATTCATTACGACCAGAGTCTGAATAATCAATGAATTTTATGAATTTTGATATGTGTATTGAAGCAGAAGATATTAATCAGAAAGTAATATTCTATGATTAAGATAACATTTCTTCAATCATTTTATGTTCCATGTACAATTAGATGATAGCAAGTAGAGATAGAACAGCCAACTTAACAGCAGTAATACACAGAATAATTCTTGTTATAAAACTCATAAGAGATATAAATGTTAGTAATATATTTCAAATCTTTTTTGTTAAAGCTAACATCAGAGTTACACATAGCTAGTAGATAACTTTATGTAAACTTCCAACTATATTGTTTGTATTTAAATTGGGACAAATCCACAAGTTTGATCAGCTTTTGTCCTTTTCTATTAGTTATTACTAAAACATAATTTGCATGAGGAATGCATTGTGTCCACACCTGAATCTTATCCTAACTCTTGTTTGTTTTATTACCTGCGTTTTATTTTCCATTAAAGAAAAAAGAGTGTTTCAGTCTGGTTATCTGCAAGACAGACATTTACATTTTGTGGATATGTGATGATGCTGAATTTTAATCTTGATGACTGTTTTCGGTAAGCTATGAATTACATTATTCTTAAGTGAGATGTATGTGTTAATTACATCTTTAAGTATTGGAATGTATTTTAAGAGTTTCCATGAGGCTTATCACCATAATAGAAAATACCTACTTTGTTACTAAGAGAGTAGGTTATAGATAAATCAGGTAGAACACTCAGATTATATCCCCATTAAAATATTTTCTTATGTCAAATATAAATTGAGTGCCTTTGTTAGTATATTTCTATGCACTAAAGTTGCTACTATAGTTACATGATATAAATATAGATGTTTGTGGTATCCTAAACAATCTGCATTGTTACATATGATTCTGACATTCAAAAAGTTAAAACTAGACTATCATTGTATCACTGCGGTAGATATTGTGTATTTGGACAGAGTAAGACTTCCGTTACCTTAAAGTGTTTATGATCTAGATAGACTTGAAGTAATACTGTGGCATAGTAGTTCTCACTCCTCCTGTGTGGAGATAAATCAAGAAGTCTGGAATAATTTACTTACAGGCATTGTTGAGTTGTTTGAATGACTCCCTGAAGATGTATAGAAAATAATATAAAAAAAGAATGACTTAAATGCCTTAGCTTGTCTGGGATTTCCATACAACAGAAAATATATTTATTTTACTTGTTTTGTTTTTCCAGTTTATTTTTAATAATATACATTATCTGATCTTCGATGATTTATCCACCAATATAGCTGGTAAATTTATTCCATAGAGAATTATTTCACTATTGTAATAGTTGACCAGGTTAGGAAGGAACTCAAAACATGTTAATTTTCCCTTGTTCTACATCTAATCTTCCCTTGTTTCTGTGGAAAAAAATGTTAAAGACTTTGTATTGGTTATTGATTTATTTTTTTTTTTCCTCTCTTACTTTCATTTCAGTATTGATTTCTGTTCTGTTTTTCATCTACTTTCACCTACGGATAAGTAATATTTATTTTTATAAGGTCTATTAAAAGAGGAATAAGGAAATGCTGGCCTTCTGGAATTTTTATGTATGCTAGAATTTGAACAGTGAAAACTCTATTTGCTATATAGACAAAAATTACATTCCATGTAATTAAGTTCATTTTTATGCAGATTTTCTTACCTAAAAATCCTGCTCTCTATTTAAATAAATCTACCATATAACACGATCATTAATGTGAAGGCGTACTGTTAAACCATTATGGACTATCTGAGCTGCTGAGATACTAACCCAAGGGAGTGTTCAGCTTTTCTAGACAAGACATAGATGTAATCTGGTGGTTATTTTCATTTGATTCTGAAAAAGTTCAGTACAAAATGATAACGGTAGGTTGCAAAATCAAATGTACTTCATTAGTGTCGAAGATGCTTAAAAACAGCAAAATGTAGAAAGAGTGACTTACAAGAGAGGAAGCAGATAATCTCCATTGTCTGCAATTATTATATAAAATAGAACATGAATAGTTTGAGATATTCTGCACTGGAAGAAATAAGGAACTGGAGAACCAAAGCCGAAGTCTACACATATTGAAGAGTTCTTTATGTTTCAGAGGGTTATCATTTTAAAGAAGTTAGCAGAAATAACACATTTTGCTTAAAATACAAACATTAAAAAAATCCCCAAACTATACAAACATTAAAATTTTGTCAGGAGATAAATTTAGAGCTGATATTTTTATTGAAATGTTATTCCATCTTGAAGACCCCGTGTTAGCAATAAAATCATGATAAATTATTAACTAATTGTAATAACTAATTACATTAATACCTACCAACTCAAATGTTTTTAATTATCTTTACTGTCTGAGTAAACACAAAAATACCTCACAACAAAATCCAGAGATTCAAAACGGTTCTCAAAAGAGAAAACTATAGACATATTTGGTCTTTCTTGTGCATCTTTCACAGACAATGGATTAGCAGTTCATTTACATAAATCACAGTTGCAATTACCATGAAAAGTTTGTCACTCAGACTCCACAATCTACAGAGTTGCATGACACTGCTCGGAAAAAGGGGAGATAAAGTTTTTTACTGTTGCTGATAAATGCCTAATTTCAGACCTATATTAATTCAAAGCAGTATATAATTTTTGGACTTATGCAGAATCTCGCTGTGTTTATTTATTTATTTTTTTATCTAAATGATAGTGAGAATGTAGTGCTCTATCTGAAAATGGTAAAATGAATATGAGCTGTATTTATGACTTCGTGTTCAAGAACACATACTTTATACATCCCCTTTTCTGAAGAACTCCACTTTAAGCTCATTGTACTGTTTCCAGACTTCTAGGCTTCTTATACTTGTGTCTCTGGTTAAAGACTTTCTCCTGCATTGTGAGCACTTCATTGTAATGTGGAAGTGAAAACTGTGGCCCAATGCTTGAAGTATTCTCTACAGTATTTAAATTTTCCTGCCAAGTTCATCTGACAGGTATTTATTTTTATTCTGAGTAATAAAAAGATGTCATTTGATAGGAATATAGACTTACTTGGTAAAACTACCACTTTTTTTTCCCCCGTGGTGCTTTTTTTCTTTCCAAATAGCAACTTAACTGAGTAGGAGAAGCTCTGCAGTAAGAAATGCTGTTTAAGTAAATTGAGTAACTCAAGATTTAGCAGGCATAATGGAGGTGAAAGTCCTTCAAATTATGCTTAAGATATTAAAAGACACTGTGCTTTTATGATTAAATATCAGTGATGACTTAGGATCAGTGATGGATTTCAGGGACTGATGTTTGGCTGGCCTGTCATGTTCCCAGCTTGATTCTAAATACCATTTTTCCAGCAGTGAAATACAAAGAAAGGGGTTGTGGGACCCAAAGCAGCTCTTACCACAAACTTTTTATGATCCTGTCCTTGTGAGTTGTGAATTGCAATGTTAATGCTTTTTCTGCTCTGAGGCTTCTTGGATTCCGTAGAGGTAGGGGTGAATACCATTCTTTAGTGCAAGGACAGGTGAGGGACAAGCACTGGAAGAGGAAGTTTCCTTACCCTGCCTCATTACTGAGTTTGGAATTTGAGCTTGAGACATTGCCTCTTCAGAAACTCTCAGGCTCAAAAGGTACTTCGTTACCCTCTATGCTGACATTGCCAAGAGTGCCAATTAGTTCCAGGAGGTATTTGCGGCTGTAATAGAAATTCCTTCTCTGAGAGAAATAGTAATGATGGCAGGAGCACACTGTCAGGGCTAGGCTCACTAGGTCTCAGGTATATTACCTTAGCTGAATGCTTAGTAGTTTTGTTAATCACAGTAAGTCACACTACTTGGACTACAGGCAGGTCTGTTTCACCTATCTGTCAGCTTTCTGTAACCTATAAGTACTTCCTGAACAAGTTTAGTCCTTTGATTTCTGAGCTCATCAATTTGCCTGTTATCCCGTTGCAGTTATACTGAATGACTAGTCTATTTTCAGATTTATGTCCTTTTCAGTCTGAAAAAAAAAATATTACTAAATGTGTTTTTGTTTTATATTGCATTTTAATCCTTTTTTTTTTTTTTTTTTTTTTTTTTTTTTTGTATTAATGGATACTTTCTGGTTCTTATTTTTCATTTCTTTCTGCCATTCCATTAGATCTTTCTTTCATATTACATACTTTTTCATTGAAAACTAATGCAAATTACCAGTAAGATGTCAACACTATGTTACTTTATTGTTCAATTTTATCTTCTTTGCAGTTAGGAAAGATATTTCTTGAGTTTGTGTCCATTCCAATCATTATTCTCCTTAGTCCATTGTAAGACAATAGCTTATGGGTTTGTTTGTTGTTTTTTTCATGTGCATTATTTATTCTTTGCCTGATGTTCCAACATCACTGCCACTCCAGATTCTGCTTGTTTTCCTTACTTTTCCTGGTAATGGGCATATAATAGAGTTACGGAATATATGGAAATGAATGAATTGTCTTTATGCACTGGTAGAAGATGAGTGCAAATCCATTTTCCCATGCATTATAAAGGGAAGAGAGACTAACTTTTCTGACACAGATGTGGATTAGAAAGTTATGGCACATTGCCCAAGCACTTGTGTGTTAGCTTTTTTTGTTGTTTTTTTCCTTTGTCATGATATGGGAGCATTTTGACAAGGGGCAGGCATTACTGAAGGTATAATCTGTCCTCATCTCTCACAGAATGGTTGTGGGTGTTACATATTTATTTATTCTCTCCAAAGTCTGCTTGAACTCCTGGTTTGTTTTACCATTTTAATGAAGTTAATCTCACTGCTCACAAGTTTCAGAAAGCCCATGTCTGTGATAACTCATTGTTAACCTATATTTCTAAACAAGTCAAAAGCTAATAGGTTTGCAATTTGGAAATTGCCTAGTTTACTTAGGCTAGATAAATGTAAATGTATACAAAAATGGTGAAAAATAAGAGAAAAAAAAAAATCTCTGAACATATAGAGGTTTTCCTTTAGTTTTGAGAAATAATATTTTGGAAACTGGAAATGGAAAATTTTGGTTTTTTTTTTCTTTGTGATTTGAAGACTCTTTTCCTCCTTAACAAAGAAAATGAGAGACTATGGGGAAAAAGGCCAGTCTGATGTGCACACTAAATATCTGTTTCATTTCATTAGTCTCTTCACATCCAGTACATGCATGTGGCTGCTCCAAATTTAATTTTCCTTACTTCTATTTTCTTGCTTACCCTGTGATTCAGGCAGAAGTTATTCATTCTGTTTAGTGGTGCTTTGAGATTCTACAACTTTGTTTGTATATAACTATACTTTCAGATTTAATTCCAAGGTAAAAATGAGATGCATCAACTTTTACTGGGCTTGTTTCAAAACCAAAGCAAGACATGTACTTTGTGTTCCACTGTGCCTTTGAAAGTCACCCACCACAGCAGTTCTGTACAGTAGGTAGCACTTGTTTTATCTACACTCACACCTCAGATGTGGAATTGAGGGTTAGATTCTGTAGCTTGGACTGGGAGACTTGCAATATATATGGATACTATTTCATGTAGTCTAGTTGTTAAACTAGCAGCTCTTGGTCTAGCATTTCACAATATGTGATCTGTTTCCCAGATGTTTATTTTCATGTGATTAATTTCAAGGATTTTTAAGGTGATTTTTAAGGTTACTAGTGACTTCTGCATTACCTTCCTAATGCCTTGAGTCAAAATAATATTGAGTATAAACTTGCCTTCCTATAATATGTTTGTTGGGGTCTATTCATTTTGCAGAAAATTGTTAAAGCCTTCAAGCTGCAAAAGGTTAAGACTCACTGAACTTGTGTACATTTCCACATTTTACACATTAATTCCCTGACCCAGCATACACTAAGTGTAAACACAGTTGCTGCTTATATTTAGCTGTTGTCAATTCCAGTGGTAGGCTTCTTAATATTGCAGTTCTAAATGTGTATGTATGGTAAATAAATATTATAGATAATGTATTACAGGTAACTATTCAGAAAAAAATCCAAACCTCAAATATGAAAGACCTCATCATCATAATAATTATAAAGGGCAAAAAGCAAACCAAAAACTTATGTCCTCTTTTCAACTTGTGTGTGCCCATTAAATATTGAAAATTGTCTACACTAAGAAACAGTTTAGGAATTCATTTCAGTTTGCTCCCTTAGAGTTTTACTAAAATTTCTCCTGACGGACAGATACTTATATACATTAATTTCTCAGGATAATTTACTCTCCAACATCAAGAGAAGATTTCCCTAATCACTAGATAGACCTAAATACATAGGCATCCTTCATCATTAATGCATTTCATCACTAATGAATTAATTAGCAGTGTTCTCCAGAGGGGAAGCATTTTTCCAGGTTTTGAAGTGAATTTCTTTGAAAATCTTCTATTCAGTAAACAGCACAATGTCACCAGACATAGAAGGGGTGAGAGAAGGTGTGGGGTTACTTTTCCTCTCCTTTTGATTTTTAATAGTACATATCACATAAACTCTGAACCTATTTCCTCGTTAGATGCAGGGAAATGCTCAACATGGTCAGTGATACATGAAATTTAAATGACTTAAATATAAAGTTTTATATTTATATAAATATTTATATATATATAAGTATATTTATTTATGTTATATAAAATATAAAGTTTTTCTCAAGTTTTTTATTACTTGCCAAAGGAGTTAAGTATTTCTATTTAACCAACAATGCCATTTTGCATGTGAATACATTTTTTTCTGAATTTTTTCAATTAATCAAGATCTCTTACAATGAAGATTACAACAGTTACTGAGAACAACAATTATAAGTTATTGTTATGAAATGGAATTTGATATAGGATCAGTATAGGGAATTGATACATAGGAGATATAACTGATTTTACATGGGACTTAAAAATAAATCTGAATAATAAAGCAGTAAGGATGAATATTGTAGAATACATGTTAATCTGTCAGAGTTCATTGTATATGTATCTGATCCAATGAACTGAAATCTCGTATTAGACTTTTGGAAGAGAGATCAAAAACTGCTGAACTTGGTTTCTTCATCTGACTCATTTCGCTGAACACAGTCTTACTTTTAAACAGGCAATGATGAAGAGAGTATATACCCCTGATGACTCAAGAAAAAAATAATTAAAAAATAAGTCTAACAGATGGCTTAGCTACTACAGATGTAAAAATGCAAATAATTTGAAATTATATTAAGTTATACTTAGTAATTATTCATTTGCTAAAGTAGTTTCCTTAGTAGACAAATTTTCCCAAAAACAACTCTGTAAAATAAAGTTCCTCCTGGTGAAATAGTTCCAACATTATTAAAAAAAAAAAAAAAAAAAAAAAAAAAAGTTGCTTTCCAAGGATTTGAATTTATTTAATAGACGGGGCAGATAATACAGCTTCTACAAGATATTTCCCTTATATAGACCAATGATTCAAACAAAACTGCATTATTGATCCTCTTTTGGCCCTGTGGTATCATTAAGGTTTCCATTTGTCTACGGCCTGATTCTGTTAATGGAAGATGGTGATTTTGTTTTTAGTTATTGTAAGTTATCTATGACTCTCCGATGGCATCTAACCTTCTCTCACAAGACTTATTGTAAATTCACACCTTCCACTCACTTTGAAAAAGAACATCCTCAGTTATTTTTTTCATGTAGTTGTTTTTTGTTGTTGTTTTTTTTTTTTTCCTGCTTTATTATGTTTTAGTTGAAAGAAAAATGAGAAATTTTAATCATAGCTGGTAAGGCTTGCTTTTCCACTGCAGGACATAGTGCCTTTGTTAAGTTATTCACGTTTCAAGTCAGAAGAGTTAGGTCCCAGGAGTGCAGTATATGAGGGACAGACAGTAACGAAGTGACTGATAGAGACAGAGCTTTGTAGCCAAACTCCTCTTGGCAGTCGATTTTCCGCAGAGCTGTTAGGAGCAACTAACGGAGAGTCTGTAATGGGAAATCCGACATTAAGTAGGATGATGTGACTGGAACTTTGCAGAGAATAGCTTTGCAACTGTGAACTAAAATGTAGGCTACACATCTGGTCAGAGGCATGTGTCACTGATGGAATAAGAACCTCTGCTATTTCTTAAATGACATTAAAATTAATGCTATACTTCCATCACTTTGCTTCTGCTACCCTGCCACATGGTTTTCCATATTTTACAGTGCACACATCATTTGAGTTCTGAAGAAAATTTGCTTAGTCAAAAAGTCAGCTGTATTCAAATTATTCATAAGGGAAATTGCATCTTAGGCAATTAAAGTATGTGCTGGGCAAAAGAAAATGTTGCTTCCTGAAAGCAAAAAGCGGATGCTTCATCTACTAGAAATTCTATTACAAATTCTTTTCTGTTACTAAGCACCTAATATTGAAAAGAAGCTTGTTCTAATCAGGAAGGAATCGTACAAGGTCATGGGGGAAAAGGCTTATTTCAATTTACACTGGTGCTTTTCTACTCTTGATATAGGCTTTTTTCCCCTTCTACCAAATTCAAAAAATAGATCAAAATGTTCTGTACATTAGTTTTATTTTCCTTTGAAATGCTGAAGGGAGATCAATCCTGAACAACAAAAAAGAGTACTTGGAGGCAGTGGGGCAATTATTTGAAGGTACAAGAGCACAGGCGTTATTTTTCTCAGTCCCTTCAGTAGCAGGGGAAAGTGCTGAGATGAACAGGAAAGCCTACTTGATCAACACACAGCAAAGAGACTGATGCCATCTATGGAATTCTGAGGGTTTTTTTTTTGTTGTTTTTTGTTTTTTTTTAATCACAGGACAGTTTATATGGTAGTGGTCATGCTGGAGACAGGTAGGATTCCCCTGTCTCAAAGGGGAAGAAGTATTCTAGAAAGAGTGTTTTCAGGGCTCATTGAGATGGTTTTAAATTAGGTTTAAAGGGGGAAGGAGGTAAAACCAGGCTTGCTAGAGATGAGCCTAAGGGCAGTTCTCTAGGATTGCCATGGACATTGAGGTGTCAGAGCATGTCCAGAGAAGGGCAATGAAGCTGGTGAACGGTGTGGAGCATAACACTGAGGGAACTGGTATTGTTTAATCTGGAGAAGGGGAAGCTTAAGGTTGACCTTATTATTCTCTACAACTACCTGAAAGGAAGTTGTAGTGAGCTAGGGATTGATCTCTTTTTCTGTGTATCTGGTGACTGGATGAGAGGTGAAGTTACGTTGTGCCAGGGGAGTTTCAAGCTGAGTATTTGGAAAATTTCCTCACTAAGGGAGTGGTGAGGTGTTGGAACAGGCTGCCCTGGGAAGCGGTGGATGTTCTTAAGAAACACACAGATGTAGCACTTAAGGATGTGGTTTAGTTGGCAACACTGGTGGTTACAGGTTGACAGTTGGATTTAGGTGATCTTAGAGGTCTTTTCCAACCTTAATGATTCTATGAATTGATTTCATTTTCAGCTTGGCTTGCAGTGGTATGGAAGATAGGAGAGCAAGGCTGATGTGATCAGGCTTTGGATTCTGGAGTCATGCTCCTTGTATGGAAGTAGGGTTAATTTAGCTGGAAAAATGTAAGTAGAGTAGTTCTGGAATAAACAGTGCACTTTCATCATCATTCTTTGATAATTTACTAGGAAGGGAAAAGAGCTAGGCCATATTTAAAATTAGCCTGAGGGAATAAGGTAGTATACTATGTATCTTTTGCCCCCTTAGAATATAAATTACTCCATTCAAGCCATTAAAAAAATTGGTTTTCTGCTAGATGTATGTCTAGCTGCAAATCAGCATTTTATGACCCTTACAGCAAAACTGTATTATTTGGACTGTCTTTTGCTTATAAATGAATAACTCCCGTAAGCATTTTCCTCAATGTATTTGTTTTTCTTTTTTTTTTAATTGAATTTTGCAAACCTGCATTGAAAAAGTGAACTGAAAATAACTAAAGACTCTACAGTTCCCACCCCAACAATCTGCTTGATGGTCAACTGCATTCACTACTTGTAGAAGAAGAAGCCACTCTATTCATTTCCAGTCTTCTCTGTTTAGAGTGGGTAAAATTTGACTGAGTCCTGTTAATTTTGTACCAGTCTATCTCTCATATTCAAAGATTTGTGAAATTTCTGTGTCCTAGCTGTCTCTTTGTTCTCTGCAAACCTTTGGAAGTGCTGAGCAGAAAAGGAATATACCATGTCAAATTGTTGCATGTATTTCCAGAGTAGGCAGAAATTTACAGAACCTAGACCTTGGTATCTCTTATTAGCTGGCTGAAGGGGCTGAGGTGATGAAGCAGAAGCCAGTCTTTGTCTTGGAAGATTGTACCCAGGGAAGTGGGGTGCAGGATTGCCTGTGGGCAATGGGGGGACAAGATCTCTGTTCCTTCTTACTCTTGCCAACCAACAGAGCTGGAGATTTGTGAAAGAAACTACTACTTTTTCTGCTAGCAGAAATCAACCATGTAAGGAGTTGATTCTGAAAGGATATTATTCTTTTTCTGGTCTGTTTGCAGCCTACTTGCTGAGGTAGTTTTTACCTTTCTTAACCTCTCTGGTCCGTCTCTGTTGCTGCATCAGATGGAGTGCTTAGGGCCATATCATATCATTGATTTCCAGGCAGAACCCCACTGGGTTCTGTGGGAATTCTATTTTAAAAATCAATGGAATAATGTGATTCAAAATAATAAAAAGAGAGCAAAAGGGCATAGAGTTTAGTTCATCTATGAGCTGTGATGTTGAAAAGTTCATTAGTTACTTGCATCACATGGAGCATATACTGAGCAATGCTGTGCATGCCTTGTTCAGAGACTGAATGCTTTTATTTTAACACAGCTTGTTTACATAAATGGTAGAGAACTGCAACTGAGACATGGAGTCCGTGACTTATTTTAGAGTTTATCCAAACTTTTGAATTAACTCTATGCACTATAGCTATGTTTGTCACTTAGGTGCAGTGTTTTAACACTGAATACTATTATCTGGTATTTATATATTTCCCATCAAAAAATATATATACATAATCATAAAATTAAAAAAACTTGTACATTTCTGTGCTTAGCAGCATTGCTCTAATTTTTTTTTTCTCTAATCAAAGTTTTGAAAATCACAGAAGCAGCATCAGATTTATTGTGCATTTTTGAAAGTTTTTATGAGACTAATGATCTAAGCATGGCTTTATTAACTTTATTAGAAGAGTTCTCTTGTCCCTGAATGGCAGATAGCTCTTATGATATTTTGCTGTTCCTATATCTGCCACTTTGTCAGAACCTAAGGCCTCCATTTTTCTTTGGCTTTGTGATCTTCCAAATTAACAATTCAATTATCCCTCTTCCCAGTAAGCGAACTCCTTTTGTTGGTTTTGATACTTAATGTGTGAGATTTTTGTTTGTTTGTTTCTTTGTTTTTCTTTCTGCTTTTATGCCCACTTGGTCATATATTCAAGAATTGTAACAAAAAGTCTGGTTTTTTTTGATGCTGGATGTCATGAAGTTCTGTGGCACTGATTAGTTACTTGAAAAAGACAAATTGGTGTCTATGATTGGGAAAAGAAAGTTAATTTATTATATGTGAGCTAAATAGATACAAGCAAGAACAGGAATTGGACATTTTAAAAGTTCCTGGGAATATGTTCTATCAAAATGTATATATCTATTTTACACTCTAGCATCTTAGATAAACCACATTGCAGCCAGTGACTGCTTATTAAATAACCTACTTGTACATACAACTAGATTTTTGACAATGTTAAGTAGTGCTTTGAGGGAAGATGCATAAATAAAATAATGATAAAGCAGTGACACTAGCTTATTGTCCAAGTGAGCTATAAATCAGTCAAACTCACGTAAAGTGCAGGCAGTATGAGAGAAGAAGAGAAAGAAGGGGAAAAGACTTTATAAAAGACTTTCTATGTTGGAAGATTTAACCACTTATTTAATGAGTGTGCTTCTATTAAAGTTTCTATTAAAAGGCTGCTTGGACAATGCTGTAAGAGACCTGTCCCCATGACTTGAGAGTACATATCAAATCTTTTCAGAATGTACACGTTTCTTCAAAAAGAGCATTTGAAAGAACAGTATCCTTGCATTTACTTTTGTTTTTCTTAATCTAACTGGAAGCGGAATAGTATTTGAAGTATTTTCATTTATTTAATTGCCAAGTAATACAGGAAATTCTATGTGAGTAAAATGTTCAGATGTTTTAAAAACCGTGGTTGTGGTTTGAGGTTCACAAACATAGAGGATGTTATACTTGAAGAGGGGGATGCTAGTAAAAGAAGCAGTGGCAGTACAATTCTTAGGAATTGCATGAGAAATCTTCTGGGTATTAGCACAGAAACTTATTGGAGAGTAACCAAGAGAGCTCCAAGAAATAGTTGCAGACTGAATCAAAGCTCAGAAAATGTGAGACTGTAGCTACTGATCTCTGACCTTACTAAGTGTGAGATCTTATATAGCAGCTTACACGGTTCATGTTCAGGTGGATAAGAGTAAATGCTGAACAAATCTTCAGGTCTATCCTCTTTCTTCTGTAAACAGTGCCTTGTTTGAACATACCTGGAGTTTGTGGATCAGTGTGGGAGTCCAACTGTGGTTGCTTCTGCTTGAAGATAAATAGATATAAAATGAAAATCTATAATCTTGGGGAAAGTAAACTATATATAAAATAAATAAATTATATCTCTGAGAAAAGGTGGATGTTGCTGAGTGAAGGCAGATTGATCTGACAGCAAGGAGTTGCTGGTGATGACTAGAGAAGAGAGAGCAGGAATGAGTCTGATGTGGGAGCCCAAGGGGGCTTTCTGGCATTTTTTTTTCCAACTATTTACAAAGAAAATACTGGGGCACCTAAGCCCCAAGCTGTAAAAAGCAGGTACATGCTTTTTGCACAATTGATCTGTATCCTCAAGGAGAGGGACACTAAGTGCAGTTGCAAGCATGATGTACTGTGATATTTATAAAATATGTCTGAATTAAGCTCTATATCTTTCTACTCTTACATGAACAGAATTTAAAGACGACAAAAATGACAACTTCAGATTGTGAGATGAAAAGCAGACAAAATTGATTGAGTTTGTTATTTTTGTTGGCTTCCTATATAAAGCTAGAAAATGATCAAAGGCGGATGATGCATGTGTATGTTTAAACCTCTTCTATCTCATGTATACTACTTATTTGTTAGTCTACTTATTTTTGAAGCTTTAAAATTGAAAATTAAAATGTTCTACTTTGAAAATGGTCATGAAATATTTTGCTTTTTTAATTTTTTTTATTTTTTTTTTATTTTTAACTAATCAAACAAACCAAAGTATATGGAAGGGAAAGGAGACTGATGAATTTGACTGAGTTAACAAATAGGAAATGAAAAAAAAAATCTATTTTTGTAAAATAAGATTTGTATTGTATAATATTTGACTACAATTTACCATTTATTTCATTCAATCACTCATTTATATCAGAGCCTTTTTATGTATGTATCTAGCCACAACACACTTCTGTATATACTTTTTTCTATTTTTTGGATTATATTTCCAGTGATCTTGAAGTTCTGCAAATACTCTATCATATAATATGTTTGCCACAACATAACAAGGCACATAAGCAATTTTTACATTATTCAACCAGTATTCTGTGATCTACTATTATCTGCATTCTGTAAAATACCCTGAAAATGTGGTATCCACTTAATACTTGCCACAGGATATCTCCTGTAGCAAGAAAGAGCCTGATAACTGTGATTTGAAAGTTTGTTGTAACTCCCACACTCCCACAGAAGCCAGTTACTATATGTATCTTCACTATAGAGTATGTTGGATCTGGAACTGAATGAGAGAGAATGTATCATTTTTATTTTATTTTATTTAAGATATATACAAGGACAATGAAAATGTGTATCTTTAAGTTTCAGCTCTTCAACTTTTTTTTTTTTTCTCCATGGGTTCTAGAAAACACAAGAATGATTGGACTTTCAGCATATCACCTTCCAAATGATCTCTGCACAAAGGTATGACAGGAGAAATTGATTTTCACTTTTCATCAATATTTCTAAATTGTAACACATATTTTACACACACACACACACAAAAATGCATCACCCTTTTTTTTTTGTCAGCATTCCTGAAATAAAGAGCATTGAAAGCTCCTACCTTGGAAGTTTCAGATTAGTAATTTACAGCCTGCAAATGGATTTCTTTTTTTCAATGATAAGTCAGTCAGTGAACCATTTATTGCACATGGATGATAGGCAATTCACTCACTGAATGTGATTTTTTTTTTCTTTTCTTCTTGACATTTCTCCTCAAAGCTTGAGACAGAATGAATTTTGATTGAGACTTTCTGGACATTTCCAAAGTTTCATGCTTTATTTAGCTTTTACCAGATTGGCATTGATAAACCATGATGTATGAACTGAGCGTGTCCTTCATAAGTTTGATGGGTTTTTTAATTACTGTTGGTATTAGAACTTGAAATACTGTTGTAAACAGTTTGAGTTGGAACTGCAACTTCATGTATTCTGCTTCATCATTTTTCCTGACTTGTAACTGATACCACTGGCAATGTGCAAAGCTGCTCTGATCCCTCATACGTCTTCCACTTATGGTTCTGGCTCAGGCAGGAGAGAGGAACTTTTGGATCTCCAGGGAGACCACATTTTCTAGCAAATGTTGACATTCTTGTACATCTTTCCCAGATGAATTTGTTTATCTGTATGTGTTTAGTTTTCTGCTTTGATGTTTACAGTCAGATAAATGTTACTATATGTCATATTTATTTTCCTAGAATTAGATGTAAAAATTAGCCTGGGAGAGGCAAGAATGAAGTGGCTCGTATTAGTTTTACAAAACAGCTGAACAAGACACGTTTTCAATGCCATTTACCTATTAAACCCATTTCTTAGAACTCTGTGAGGGTAAAGATTTAACTGAAGATACATCCTAAAGACTGCTAGAAGACTTGTTACAATGTAAACCCAAAGTGTAATTACTCATGCTTATTATGCACTTTTTGACTAAGCAGCATTACAATACATATTTGTTATATATGCACATGAATAATTATAAACATAACTGGGGGTGAATCTAAGAGAGTACATAATCTATTCCTCCAAAGATCTAATGATTCTAAGGAACTCTAATGACAGAGAATTTATCACTTTGCCTTAACATTTTTATTTATCTATCTATCTATCTATCTATTTATTTATTTATTTATATTTATTTATTTATTTATTTATTTTTAACTACGAGTTAAAATCATTTCCAGTTAGGATCCACTGCAATTGATTAGCTCCCTTATCTAAATACCACTCTATATTCAGATATGTAACTTAAATAATTAACAATTATATACATAATTATATGAACATTCATTGTGCACGTTATCAATGTTCTACAATACATGAATATGTATCCTCAATGCCCAAATGTTCTGTAGATCATCCTGAAAACATAAGAAGCTCTAGACAGTGCATCTGAGTATGTTTTCTTTTTGTAACACAATAAACCAAATCTTAAAAACAGTGAGAAATATATTACACTTAGTTGCACCTTTTCTTTCCTTACCTTTTCTTAGCTGCATATGTATTTTCTAAAAGTGCTTGAACTGACTTGTATTTTTTATATTCATACACCAGATAAAACGCATTTACGATGTGAAGCTTACCTTAGAGGAATGATGTTTTCTGCATTGGAAACTGATTCTTGGTAATCTTCCTAAAATCAGTTACTCAATTTACTATTTTGTGTGTTCCACATCATGGAACCTAAATGTTGGATAAGTGCAGCCTGGAATAGATGGGTCATACTGAAGTTACAAAGGGTCTTGCTAGTCTGCAAGTGAAATTCAAATTCCAGAAAGAGATGAAAAAATTTATTTAAAGACGCAATAATTGGACCTTCAGACTTGGATTTTCTCTTGTTTCATTATACAAAGGCTCTGAACCCTGCACATGGTCAGGGAATGTTCTAATGCCTGGATAAGGACATAAACAATAGCTTTATTCATAAATTTTGAAATTAGGTTTAAATAATCACAACAGGTGACAGCAATGAAAATATATCACTGTGCATTCACTCATTATCTCCAAATACAATAATTGATAGATAGGTACGGCTTTAGTTAACAATGGAATGGAGGAAACTGTAAATCTTATAACCTAATCAAATTAGCAATCAATATTTCTTTTCCCTACCTTTTTTTTTTTTTTTTTTTTTTTTTTTAAGCAAAGCACTGAAAAAAATACCACCATAAGATTTTAGTCATTTAGCAACACTAAATTAAATTAATGTCTGTGGGCTAGACTGTACCTATAAGCATAATAGCTCTCAGGAGGAATGTTTTTAAAGGAGAAAGATGGAAAGGGAAAAGGAGGGAGGAGAAAGAGCAGAGATGGTGCTTTGTTGGTATGCAGACAAATGGGACTGTAGTCAGTGTATGCTAATGTGAACAAAATGCCTCAGAGAAAGCCTTGAACAGGGCAATCCCCAGCACTCATTATTGTTTCTACTAAAAAAGAGAATACACGTGTCTCTTGCGGTCTGTGTAAATACAGGGAAGGTTGTTTTTCCCCAGAGTAGTTGAGTACAGCCACTTTCAAGCATTCTTGTTCTGACAGACAGAAACCCTTTTCTTTCCATCTCTTCTTCCCTCAACTGCTGGATTTTTGAATGAATTTGTATTTCCTAGGAAATGAAACTATTGATTTTCTTTCTGAATAAGAATGAAAACTACGTGTTGTTTTTTGTTTGTTTGTTTGTTTGTTTTTGTTGTTCTTGTTTGTTTTCTAGATAGTGGATATTCTGACTTACATCCAGCCTTAGTCAAAATACTAGGGAGTATATTCTCACCTCTGCTGTTAACCTCAATAATGTTTCAAGTCTTTATACCTGCTATGACACAGCTTCCAGCATCCTTGTTCCTAACAGCCATTCAGAGGATAACTCAACAATTGATTTAGCTATAATTTCATGGCAGGTTCTTCTTTCTCTTCTTTTTTCCTTTGCTTCATTTGTCATTCAGTGTTTTCTCCTCTCTCCCTTTTTCCTTTTGCTGGTACCCTGTGATCAGACTCTTTCTGAAGTGGAAACCTGAATCTACTGAATTACCTTCTTGAAAGAAGGAAGACAGGATGTTTATGTGTGTCTATTTGTAATGAATGCGTACTGATGTGATACAGTGCACACTCATGGGAACCTCTTGGTGTAAACTGTTAATATAGTCTATGCATATTTTCAGCCCATGTATACAGCTTTATTAAGTCGGTTGAAAATATTTGATTTTTATTGAAGGGTTAGGGATAAGAAAGCTTACAAACTCTTTGGATAATAAAAATTCATCTTGGTATTTTTTTTCTGTTCCTTGTACTCTTTAAAGTACATTCATTCCACATTCAGTGGACTAAAGAAAGCATATGTGTGAGTTCTCTTTGCTGAAACATGTTGAACTGCAGGCATATAAAAATGCAAGAGAAATCCATGCAATAATACATTGAAGTGGAAATAGTAGAAACTTCTTCATTTAAATAAAATGTGTTTGTCACTTGAGCTGTAATAAGGAATATTAAGTTTAATCATTTGTTGTATACAATTATATTAGCTTTGATCAGAAATGAAATTTCAGTAATATGTGATGAAATAAGAATAGGTATGTGAAAGGTGTTTTCACCTATAAAATAATTTTGTTTAATTTCAAAGATGTGCATTCTATTAGATAAAATGTCTTTCTTATATTCCAGGGACCTTATTTAATTCTCTGTTCACTGAAAATCAGATTGTATTGTATTTGCAGAACAATAGGTAAGCTCTTTTATATTTAATACGTGTAGATGCTTATAGGTACATATGGAGAAAAACATGTTCTTATATACTCTGTTATTCTTTAAAGATTAAAATGTTGTGGTTTTTTTTTTTTTTTTTTTTTTCCTTTAGTGTACTCTGCATTGAACTTACAGTTTTACTGATATTCCTCTTTATTTGTTCCAACTTGTGTAAATCAAAAATTAATTATTGCAAATTTTTTGAGCAGAAATAGAACATAAAGATACCTGAGCATAAAAGTAACCATAGGAAAGAGAGAGACAAACAACTAAAATACAATAAAGAGATAAAATCAGTAGCAAGGATAAAAAACAGAGTTATGTGTTTTGCAAAAAGATAGTTCCTAGTTACAGGCCTGTTCTTTCTTTGTGATTTTTGTGTGTGTGCATGCAAACATGTCTTAAACCTGCTGCATTCAGTTTAGTGTTCATCTTTCCCACAGTGTAAGCAAGCAAACATCAAAACAGTATTATGCTCATGGCCTTACTTGAATTGTAAAGACAAGTATGCCCAAAAGTCATTTTTTTCTTTAATATTTTATTCATGCAAAGTGGTAAGTAGGTTAGTAGGTATAACAAACATACTTAGCTCTAAATATCCATGTTCTTCTCTATTGCAATGCTACCTTCACATTTCATGTTTATTAGCCCTGTTATAAAAACCTCATCTGTGGCCAAAAAAAATACCCACAACAACAAAACAGAGAGTAAACTATCCCTTAGCTGATTTTAGCCATGCTGGAGTGAGGCAAAGGTCTGATTTTAAACTCTTAGCTCCATCCATATGTTCAAAAATGTTGTTCAAAATACCACAACTGCACAATAACAAAATAACAAATCTGTGTGTTCTTTCTCCTCTGCTTTTAAATGTATTTTTTATGTCTTTAGAAATAAAAAGCAGAATGAACGGTATTTTCAAGTATTTCATCTCCCACCCAGTATCTACCTACATTTTTTTGTGAAGCTTTTTATCATGTGAGTGCTTTTTTTTTTCTTTTAATACACATTGTTATGTGAAAATAATATAAATACAAATATGCTTCAATGCAAATAGTATATAGTTTTGGCAAAAAAGAGACAGTAAAGTGGATTTTCATTTCATGCATCTGAAAATATGTTTTTCTGTCTCTGTAATATAGATGTCTAACATTGGTCCTTTACACTACTGGGTCAGTTTGGTGTTTCTAGCTTCTATTTATTTACTCTATTTATTGTAAGTTATAATGTTAAAAAAGTCCATGATCAAGCACTTTCATAAGATGCTTACAGCTGTTTGTAATTACTGAAATTATGTTCAATTCCATTTCTACAAAGAGAAGTGACAAGAGACACTTGACATATATTCCTTTAAGAATTGTAATGTTATATACTTTGGACTCTGTATATAAAAGTTTGTGTATGCAGGATTCTTTGTAATTTGTGAATTTCATCATGAGATTTAAAAATATCGTTAAGATGCCAAATTTTAGGACACCCAAATATAATAAGTATTATCTATAATATTTCTCATTAAGCAATCATTTTTATTTCCTTTATAGCTACGTTTAACCATGAGGAAAATAAAATTATTTTGATTCTCATAGTGAAAAATCCAAACACTGTCTTTACTGAGATAGCTTTCCATAAAGCAGTCATGTATGAAAAACAGAAATTATTTAAATTAAAAATATATACATGGACTCCTGTGTGACTCACGATGTACAAATAAGGCTTCTTAAAGAATGTTTTCAAAGATCTTTAAATCTTTTTGTTATTTTCAATAGCCACTAGAATAAATTTTTTTCAGGGGTACATTTAGAACCTTAAGCCTGTCAACTTCCTCTAGTCACAGTCATTCCTCAATACCAGCAGACTGTACCATATTTCAGTAATTTGGTGAAGTTGGAAAATCAATTCTGTTTTACAAATACTAATGCTGTGATCATTATCCTTGCTCTAAGGGCTTACATTTGAACACAACATAATTCAGATTAATAATGCATATTTAATAAATGCTAACATAAGTACCAAGGAAGCACTTTGGTTTCCAAATGAATCTCCACATACAGTTGTAATATCTAATCAATAATTAATTATAAACTAGTTGACCCAGTAGACTCTTGCTACTTATACGTATTAAAAAAGAGGAATCTGGTAAGCTGATTGGAAAACTAGAAAATATAATGCATAATCACTTTTTCTGCTATCTCTTCACTTGAACACAAGATTAAGATTTATTTAGTGTTCAAAAGTTCTTGCAACCACAAGCATAAAATTAAAAAGAAGATAAATCCTAAACAGGGAAACAAGTATACCAACACAGTGTAATGCATGTTTGACCTGTGATTTAGTCATATCCAATCTTGGACTTGGGTATGCTTTCAGTGAACTTAGTTGTGAACCAGCCTTTATGCTTATCACAGTGTCTAAGGCATCGTAGGGTATCTTACCATAAGGTTAAATAAAACAGACAATATGTCCAATGAATTCCCAGTGATGATTTCTCCTAATTTTGGGTCCTAGTCTGTAGTGGTTTCCACTCAACAGGGAACTCCTGTTACTTTTCTGGGCTTGTCTGAAGTCAGCTTTTCAGAAATCCAAAGCACACATTATCCCACTTTGATTTTTTGATTGCAGTACACTTCTTCAATTTGTAGGTAGCTTAGATCAGAGAACTGAGCTTTGAGTAGGTTGCAGACATCTAGTTAAGATTAAATTAAAGCTAACTTTGTGAGTTTCTTATGAGCATAGTTACAAAGTTCTGGTTGGACAAATAGGAACGGACATGGCTCATAGCATCCAAAAGATAGATGGAATCAAGATTGTGGCTTTCTAAAAGTTTGGAAAGAAGGTGACTGGATTTCAATTTCAAGTGTGAGTTCTGCTTTGTTTTACTGATTATAAGCATGAACACTTAGAACAAACAGACTAGCAAACAAAAACAGTAATTGCAACTTCACCTCAGAATACATCTCTGACAGTTGTATCCCTGATAGAATGTAACATTATATTATACTGTTCTGTGGTTTTTTGGTCTTGTACAAAGGTATCCAGAAACATTCATAGGCTGTTAATCTTGTTTTAGTAAACAGAGAATAAAGCAATACTTACTTGCTTTGGTATGACACCAGCCAATTAGTAGATATACTTTAGTATGTAGATCGTTCCTTTACCAGCCATGTTTTAGCAACTTTCTACTCATGTAGTATGAGAACAACTGTCAAAGGTTTTGCCAATTCATTACATTAAGTATGCAGCAAAGTGATAGATATATGATTTAACAGTTTATTATTCTTCATTAAAAATGCAGAAGGATGTTAACAAGGTTTTGTTCTCAAAGGTATTACATGGAGAGAAAAGGGAGAGAGGCTAACGTAAAAAACAAAGCTATGGATTGTTACAGGTTTGTGTAATGTTAAAGTCAGATGAAAAATCATCTTTATTTATTCCAAAGCCTCGTTGTTCAGTAAAACAGAGTTAATGAGAGATCAACCCTGTTGCTCAGAAATCTGAAATTTTGGCAAATTTCAGCTCATCTTCAGTTGGAGCTAGATAAATTTGAGTTTGTCTGTTTCTCTGTAGCTTTCATGGAAGTCTACACAGCTGACTAATTAGTCACTCCAAAGTAGAAGACAAGTGTATTGTCCTCATTATCACTTATGTTTCTGGCTTTGTGTATTAACTTCACTCCAGAAGTCTCCTATTGTTTTGCTTCCTGCTTCCTTGATCCATCTTTTGTGTGTGTGTGTGTGTGTGAAAATGAGCACAGCAAACTAATAAGAAAATTGTTCATTTTTATTTTTCTTTTCTGCTTATGAGTTGCATATGAATAGTTAACGAGCATGTTGCATGCATGAAGTGTTACATGTTGTAATAAGACAATGATGTAGATGTTACAGTCCACAAAAGAAGCAGCTCTTGGCCCCTTCACACCGATTGCACCAATTGGTTGCCCACTTGTGAAACTGTAGAAATGTTTTATTAACATTTGTTAGTTAATTTCTAAAGCAGAATCTGATTCAATATATTTAGAATGGTGAACGTGTATTCTCAACTGAAAGAGATATTAGAATTAGGTACCCATACTATTCTTCATCTAGAAAATGAAATAATTTCTAACAGCTTAATAGAGAATTAAATTTGAGTATATTTTTTGTGATGTGTGAATATAACTATTTTTATTGAAGATTGTACATGTGCAAGACAATCCCCATTTCCACGAGTGATCTGGTACTGGTATTTTTTTCCTATTACATTTTGGTGCAAAGTAGGAGCAAAATCTTTGGTTCTAACTGAAAGTACAATTGCAAGAAATTTTCTAGGTCTTTTTTTGTGTTATAGATTTACAGGTATTTCATCAAGAGCCTGTCCAGATAAAACACCCCTTGGAAACACACTGAATAATGAAACATTCAAGCTTTCGCTATAGCAATAAGGGTAGAAAAGAAACAACCAATCCCTTTAGAAGTATTCCTCACAGTTTGTACAAAATACATTCTACAGGAAGAGTATTATATTCCAACCATATTTTTTTCTTTCTCCCAATAGACAAATTTCAATCTCGTGTGAGAGACTGTAAAACAGTTTTGAAAAGATCAGTAGAGAAAATGCTGCATAGCCTTTGGTTACGTATTGTGCATTTGACAATAATCATATTTATTGTGAGGACAGAAGGAGAAAAGATA
This sequence comes from Phasianus colchicus, assembly GCF_987193195.1. NCBI lineage: Eukaryota > Metazoa > Chordata > Aves > Galliformes > Phasianidae > Phasianus > Phasianus colchicus. The sequence goes on along the minus strand of NC_143439.1, from coordinate 13,233,423 downwards.
TTTGGCAGGTAGGATGGTGCAGAAGGGCATGGTTGAGAAGCCATTTTGCCTATTTAGCACAAGCAGTTTTGTTATTTTCATATTTATGAATACTCACCTCTCTATTTCAAAATAATCACTGTAGCTAAGAATCAGTGGTAAACATAACTTTTCTAGGTTAGAAAAATGAGTTAATCTTTTCATGGTTGTGATACTTTATAAACAAATACTAAAGGTTGTTATCAAATTCTGAGATTAAAATAGCTCTCCTTGTTAGGAAACATGAGTCTTGATACATCAGGGTATGTTTGCATGTTTTACTTCTACTCAGGTTAAAACAACAACAAAAGACACTTCCATGAGCTTTTTATTGCTCTGCTAGTCTTCCTGTGCAGCGGTAAGACCTTTCTTAGGACTTTAGATCCAAAAAGAAACACAAGTGAGTCATATACACTGAATGTGCTGTTTATTGTTATTGCCTTTTTCATTCCTTGTATCTCATTTAAATGAGACATGTATCTTTCACTAACTTTTTTTTTTTTATATATATATACAATAAATGCAAAGGAAAGAAACCTATACTTTTGCTCTCTGCATCTCTAATTTGAAAATATAAGATGTTCAGGAAATCATGTTAAGCTTGCAACAATCTATTGAAAATTAGCTCATTTGTATGAGCTGAATCAAGCACCAAAATGTCAGGTGTGCTCCTTTTCCCAGCATCATTGCTAATCTATAGTTTTGGTAACTGAAGAGAAATGATGTATAATGAAAATGTCTACTGTGCTGTGTATCATTAGCTATTCCTTATTACAGTCAGTCATCTATTCATCCTTTCTGGATGTACTCATGAATAAGATGCATAACAAACTGGTGTTCTGTTTTTTCCTCATTAAGAATCTGATATCTTGTTCAGCAACACTGAAGAGGAAACGATTTGCGTTTGGTTCTCAGCGCGCATTTTATAACCCATAGAAAATTAAAAATAAACAGCAATATGCACAGTGATTTCATATACTTTCTTTCATTTAAATTAGAAGCATTTCCAAAAAGGATATCAGACAGAGCTTGTATGGTGTGAAGGCTTCTTTTATAAGTGACTCATAGAATATTTGATGAATCAACATCTATGAGATAGATACATTCTGCACTTTAATTCTGCACTTTAGTTCTTCAGTGTGACACATTGCTTATTATTCTGGTTATCCTCAAATTTCTGTCCTTTAAATGTTCATTTTTAGTAGGCTCTCCAGTTCCACAGATCTATAATGTATAAACATATTTTCAGTACATTTAATGGAAAGTAGGAATGATCAGTAGCTGAGGAGGCAAAAGATATAGCTAACTTTATATATGGTCATGGAGCTAATTCCTAAAATTTTAACTGTAGTTGATTTCTGGGGCTTTTCTCAATTGGTTTGGAGTACAAGCTCTTTAAAATAAAGTATTATTATAAACATTTTTATAATTACTATTTATTATTGTTTTTAACAGCATCTAACTCCAAGGGTGCCCACAGATACTTTGTGATGCCACTAACAAATAATAAGTTTCTATAAATGTAGGCTTTAGATCCCTAAGATTTGGTTGGCAATAAGCTGAAATTGCATGATTATTCAAATAAACCTCTAGCATTTGGAGATCATGAAAGGAAAGGCTATTCACTTTTTTAGATGGAAATATGCTGTTAGGTGGGAAATTAAAATTCACTTGCCCACTTGAGAATAATTTTATACTTGAAACGAGACCTGATAAGGAAGTAGGGGGGAAAAAATCAAGTGAAATGGAAATCGTGTACTCTCTCTTTATGACTTTCTGACTGACAACATTTGTTGTGTTGGGCAGAGCTGTAGCTTCACATAATCACTGTGGACCAGTGCAGGGCGAGATTCTCATTCACTCTGTAAAATCTGAACAGAGCTTCTAGTTTATTCTTAATGTCTTCTGTGTCCAGTCTGAACGTGTTAGCAAACAGACCTAGTGAAAAATGTCAAGTTATATATAATATTTCTACTTTTGCTGATAGTCCATCATCTGCCTCTAGTTTATATATACCCTGTAAAGCATCGCTGACAAAACTATAAATTATTGTGAATAATCACAGTGCAGCTACGTCCATTTAGAATTACTTATTGAAACAGTCTCTTTGGACTTGAAGAGTGTTCCTCAGTTATAAAAAAATATATATGTATGAAAAGATCTATTATCTCATTTTACACCTACAAACCTAAGTGATAAGTGTTTTTAAAAATAACTCCTTCGATCAGTGTTATGTGTCCAGATGAAATTGTTTTCTTTTTCACGCTATCTGTGCCCATATCACTACTGCAGAATTCAATCCCTAAATTCTGTGCCTTGATGACTAACACAAGGACATGTTTTTTTAATAACTAGTTGAGAAGGATCAAAGAGCACACAGTAAGTTACATGGAATTGATATTGATCAACAAGGTTTTCTCAAGGCACAACAGGACTTTCAGCTAGTACCACATATACCAGGTATCTGATGCATTTTGGGTATGTATGAACGTGTGAGAAAACAAAACAATCAAACATGCAAAGGAGGATTGTGGAGGGGGGAAGGAAATACAGAAGGAAAAGCAAATGGGTAAATCAAAGTGTGTTAACTCAAACCTGCAGTGCAGCTGCCTATTTTTCCGTTACTTTGTGCAACGCTTTGAAGCACAGATGCTAGGCAAAGAAGGCTTGGCAATTTTGCAGCACATCCCTTAAGAAAACAGGATTGTGGCTATGAATGTGTCTTGATTTTAACACTGAATATTGCCTTTCCAGATGCATAAATTATCCTACACAGAATGAGGAGAAAATCTTTCTTCAATATCATTTCCTAATCTTTTCATATGAACCTTGGCCTGGCCTCATCCAGGCATAGGGATGAGATGGGGTAATAAAGAGATAAAGAACTGGTCTCCTGTCATTTTAGAAGGTGGGAGCAAAAAAATTGTTCTTCTTTCTAATAACTTGCTTGTAGATTTGAGTTATTCAAAGATTAATCTCTTTGTTGAACAAGCAGGACTGACAGTTCTTTCACTTAATACTCCTTGACTGATCATAGCTAGATTATTAACATTTCTTCATCTAATTTTGGCCAGACTCCCATCTAATCCCAGGATATGAGGGAAAGTCATATCTCCCTCACATTTTTCTTTAGATAATTTAGCTATGTACAACTATAGCTTGTCCATCTAACCTCAGCTTTTTTCTTTATATTTTTCTTTATATCTTCTTTGCTACATTTCAGTCCAGCTCCTATTCTTTCACATTTCTATAGTCCTTAACTTTGTAATGCTCTTGAATGTGGTTTGAACTATTAGTATGGCTTTTCTCTCCCCAAAGGTGCCTAGATCTCTCTTTGTGACAGTTTCAAATTATTTCATCATTAAAAGTAATACATTCATATAAAACATTATTGCATGTAAAATGATAGCTACATGAGGAAAATACCAAACAAAATCTTTCATCAGAATGTCTTTCTTTGTAATAACATTCTGTGCTGATCATCGTAGCTAGATATCTTGAACTACTATAAACAATGCATTTTACAATTAGCAGGAGTAAGCAACAAAGGAGTATACCGTCCTCATTTTTAACACATTTACTTGTAATCGGAAGAAAAACAGAGGCTTCTCAGCATGCTGAGAACTTAATTTTAATAACTGATGTTTACTTAATGGTTGTAACTGCAGCTAAGAGATTGGCAGGTTATAATATGCTAGCATTCCCAGCTGTTATCATTCAAATAAGAAGGAAGACTGAGAAATTAACACTGAGAAAAGTACTTAGCCACATGGTATAGCACATAGGGTATAAACTTGACTGCAAAAGAGCACAACAGTGTATGGAATAGAAACATTTTCCCCAGTATGAAATATAGTTGTTAGTTGTTTTTTTATATTTTACTTAAAAGGTCCTCACAGTAGAATATTTTGAAAGGAAACACATCCAGCCAATGGAATTTGTACCTGTTTGTAATGTATGTCTTTAGTGCTTTTTTTTTTTTTTTTTTTTTTTAATTCTGAGCAGAACTGATTGATTGGTAGTTATTAGCCTCATTTTGTCAAAGCTAAAATTGACATGATTCTATTCAGATCGTCACAGAAATTACAGTACCAAATGGTATCATCAAATGTAATATTCTGTACAAGAATTACATTATGTTTATTATAGTTATTTAAAGGGATGAAAAAAATGATGTGAAGATCTTATTCAGGAAGACATTCATCAGATTGCTACCTTTTGTGCCCAGCTTGGCTCTTAAGTATTTTGCAGTTCTTCAATCTATCTCCAAGTGCTTTTTATGAAAAAGCAAGTTTTGGTTACTTTATCTATTAGATAGGCTAACAGAGGCACAAAATGACAAAAAAAAAAGATTCATTTCATCTCTCTCTGCAGGTCAGCTTCAAAATAAGGAGCACACCTAGGAACACATGGCTGCCAATCAATATTATTTTTTACTTAACATCCCCATGTGCCACACAGCATTACGGTATTTGCAGTTCTCACTTGCAGGATTTAAAATAGATGTGTTTTGTTGTTGTTTTGTTTTGTTTTTGTGGGGTTTGTTTGTTTGTTTGTTTGTTTAGTATAGATATGGATACGTAACTCTCAGTAGCGCTATGGAGTACACAGACATGCCTGAGAATGCTGGGCTGTATCGATCTAAATGAATACTGAGACCACACAGCATTAGTCTGGAGATATTAATTCAGATATCTCTGAGTGATGGTGGCATTTGAAGCTTTCAGTGAGGGAAGGTTCTCTGCCAGCCACCAAGAAAAACAGATCTCATCTATCCTAGGTGAAGGCAAAACATTGCTTTTCAAGGTACTCGTGTTTCACTCTTTCTGCTTCTGCAGATAGGTGTCCCTGGCTCAAGAATCATGGCTTGCTAGTGGGGGCAACCAAGAGTCCATAAATAACTGTATTCATGGTGATCCTGGTGTAAGTAATATGAAATTCCATTTCAGATATCCAAATATATATGTCATTAAAGAAAGATAATAATTTTTTTAAAAATTGAAAATTTGTGCTTAGTATCAAGGGAGCTGACAGATTTTCATGTTAGCAGCAGAAAGTGACCCACCCCGCAAGAAGCACACCAAGGATGTAAAATGCCCCTATAAAATGTCACTTATCTTTCTTGTAGGCCCCCTTCAAATAGTGAAAAAGTACAGTGATGTCTCCCCAGAGACTTTTCTTCTCTAGACTGAACAAGCACAGTTCCGTTCAGCCTGTCTTTGTAATAGAGGTACTCCAGTCCTCTGATCATCTTTGTGGTCCTCCTCTGGGCCCGATCCAAAAGCTCTACATCATTCTTGTTTTTCTAGTAAAACACATCTAACAGAAATGCATCTAATCAAGGTACCTTCTGTTATGTTGAAATTGGATTAGTATAGCTTAAGAGTCGTTACGGAATGACTGACGCTTGAATTTCTGTTCCCTCCTTCAGGACTGTGTCTCTCTTTTTTTTCTTTTCCTTTTGCATTTATCACTCAAATTTCTGTATGCTATAGCCTCAAGGTTATGGTGAATTAAAGGAAAAAAGTAAAAGGAAAAAAATCACATTATTCATTATGAATTGTCCATGCTTCAAATAGTATGGGTATATGGATGCAGTGAGAGTAATTTGCATTAATACTTATAAACCAACTTTGGTTTCTCATAACAACATAAATAATGAACTATAATGAACAAAATTTATTTTGTTTTAGATATTTCACTGGAGCTATAACTATGAAATGAAAATATAGTTTTTTACAGTCTCATTAGTTTGCTTTTTTCACAAAATAAAATATAAGCAATAGGCTTTTCTGCTTCAAAATAATCATTATTTTTCAGTATTTCATTTTCTGCAGTTCTCTCAAAGTGCTTGTGATAATATAGTTAATGCAGGTAATTTCATTCTAGTGGCGTATTATACATTAAGGTAACTTTAAATATTAGGTGTATTTTCTGAATTCCAGCTGAGTACAATTTCTCTTGACCTAACATTTCCTACTTTAAAATCTTCTTTCCATTATTAAATTCTGACCTTTGGCTTCTGACATCATCTTCTACAAAAATAGCATTTGCTATTTGCAAAAAAGTCTTTATTTTATTTTCACGGCTAATAATTTATTTTTCCAGTGGTAAAGCCTTAGTGGCTGCTCATTTTAATTTTAAATTAACATTGAACACAGATATCTTCTTCGCTTCTACTCTATCACAAAGCGTTGCATATTCTCTTTCTGTCTTTAAGTTTCCATGACAGTTGTCTTCATATTGGTTATGTAGAAAAAGTAAGGGAGATCATAAACTGTTTTTAGTCAGTAAATACTAGTCCATGCTCTGCAATGAAATGTGTATGCCTCATGTGATTCTGCTGAAGGAGATTAACTAGTTGTTCAGCTGGGACTAATTACAAGCTGCAGCAGCTGGAGAGAGAAAGATCAGGAGGCCAGATGGCTTGGAGAAGTGTAGGGGATTTTGTACTCGTTACAGGTTTGAAGTACTTCCTTAGTTATCTGGGAAAAAATATCAGAGGATGACAGAAAGAAAAACTCCTTGGGAGAGAGAGCTTGTGAACAAGGTAAAAAGCATTTTCTAGTGGGTTTGTATTGTTTTTCTGAAGTAGAAATGATTAAATTTGGGTGTTCATCCTGGCTAGCTTTGAGAAGATGGGGTGGGAAAGTGTCTGAAAGTTACAGAGGATTCTGATCTCTCTGCTCACCAAATGCTTTGCTGCTGGGGAGGAGATTAGCTGAAGATCTCCATATGGGGCATGGGCAATTGTTGCTGTGCTGAATATTTGTGTACCATTTTGTATTCTGGATATGGGAGGGCGTTGATTAGTGAGGGTTGGGTTGAAATGAACCTCTCTGATTATTAATGTATGAAACCTTTTATTGATATCCACAATAAGCTCATTAAAATTAGGCTGTCAGTTCAGTGATTGCCTGTTTCATTTTTGTGTTTAACTGGTGATTTTTTTGACGTATTCCTTTTCCATTTAGTTGTGGCTTATATAAGCTTGTGTTCTGGTTATTGTGTATTATTTTGCTGAAATAGTGGTTATTCTTGACTACAAGAACTGAGCGTAGCTACTTAGGGATTTCATCAAAACAGTAAATGGCAGACTATTCAGAAAGTAAGAATTACTAAATTTGGATACCTGCAACTTAGAAATGTTGGATTTACGTATCCCAGCTGCTTAGAATAGAGGGTCTTTTTTATCATACTTGAGATATGAGTTTGAATAGATAAGATTAACTGAAAATCATTTTAGGAATTTGCTGACAGCTTATGCTTGTCAGACAAACAATCTATATCGAATGATATCCACTATTGCTAACAATGCTCAATAATGTAAAAATCCTCGATTTGTGGGTTTTGTTTTCTTTTTTCCTTCTTTTATCTGTGTGTCTGACATTTCAAGAAATAGGGTGGAGGGATTTCAGAATTGCAGGAGTGATCGTAGAAAAGCTTAATTAAAAGGTTGAAAATGAATTGGAATATTTTTGTTTTATTCTTATGGTGATAGGAAGTTAATTTCTGTGTTCTATTTTGGATCCATTTTACTACATAAACCTTCATGCAGCATTTAATCAAGGTTTGAGAGGATTGTGTGTTTAGTTTTGCATAGTCAGTAAGGCTAGATATAGTGGCAGAAGTGGAAAGATACATATGTTTATCTGCACAGTCATTTAGCCAATGATCAATAAATGTCTGACGATAGATCAATACAGATGTAATCTCCAATCTGTGGACTTCGAAGAACAATCTCCTGAGTGTTCTTACCACAAAATCTATATTTGCTCCTGTCTTCATTCAAGCTGATTTATGCTCTGATGCTGTTTGCTTTCAAGGACCTCCATTTCTCTAAGTGCTGCCCAGTATGTAAGCAACAATCCATCAGCACACTACTAATATCACAGAGGCTTATATTTAATTACAGATAACAGGCTCAGTGGGACTAAAAACAAAGTAACCAATCACTAAGATTTGATATACTGAAATATAAAAAGAAATGGAAGCCATAAAGCACAAAGGAACTTTGTGAATCAAATAGGTGTTCTGATGTTGTGCTCAAAACATGTGGAATGTGAGAATAAGTTATGTGAAAAGTAGATTTTCAGTCTTACTTTTTCACGTAATAAATACGCTTTGTAAAGAAAAGAAGTCTATTGAGTAAACAACCAAATACTCATGCGAACCAAATACTCTTGTGAGTAGTTAGTGTAAATTTAGTGTCTTAATTATATGTATGTAGAGAATATGTATGGATTAATTCTGTTTCTAAATAAAAATCTGCATTTTTATTTTGCTGTAATATAAAAAAAAATTGCTAATCTTCCATAACGTGAGATTTTTTTCAGCATCCCTTTTTCCCGTACATTAAAAGTGATGTAGTTTCTCCGTACCAGATATAGCACAAGTTCTTAAATGTTCCTTAAATTTGCTCATATTTGCATATTTTAGAAAGAGATTTTTTTTGCATAGACTTGGGAAAACTGCCAGTGTCTTTATTTAAACTGATAGGTGAAGAACCAGTGTGTGGTCTGACATGGAGGGAAGGTGGTACACAATAAACATGTGCAACTTTAATGTTGCTTTAAATGTAGTTCTGATATAATAAATCCAAAAACTCCAGACAGACTGACTTTGTTAGGAAACTAATGTAGCAGAAATACAGCTTAACAATCTGTTCTATTTGAAAGTTAATTTTATCTGGGTCTAATATTAATCCATTAATTCTTCTAAGCTGATGAAAGTATTTTTAAAGAAGGAAGCCTGTTTTGTCCAATAAATTCCTGACTAGCTTAGTCCCATGTCCTTGCACAGTGAAGTTAAAGCAACAACAAAGTTAAACCAGCATAGGTGGGTAACTCAGGATTTAATGCCTGCTATTTCTTTCCGTGGAAACAACAACAGATAGAAAGAACACACTAACACTGTTTAATGCAACAGATTCTCAGCTACAAAACATGAGTTTTCTGCATAGTCACCATCTTTAGCTGTGCATCTTCACCAGCAATGCACGAGAGCCTGCACCAGCCTGCTGTTGCTACTACTGAAACACGCCATTCGCTGCCTCACTGTGTTCACATCCACTGTTTGGTCTCCATAAACCAGGAGTGTCAATGTATGTCAGTGGGTGCAATTTTTTTCATAGGGAAGATTACACACCTTTCTTGCATGTATGTTTCCATGTCAGACTGCCCTTCTGCTGCCGTATGTCACATGACAACAAAATGTAATGGAATATTAATAGGATGGTTCAACCTCTACTGCCATACCACCAAAATCCACCTCTGATGTCATGGGCCAGCATATTAAAATAGGAGGCATTGCTTTTAGAGAAGCCCTTGTAGACACAAACAAAAGATGATTAAAATAAGCATCTTAAACTATCATAGCTGAATCTTATGGAATGTGGAAAAATCTGCATAAGTTGGATGGAGATAGAAGAGTCAACCGGTGGAAGAGGTAGGCAATAAAAACAAAGAGAAGTCAGAAAGACTGCAGCTAAAATGAGGAAAAGAGAAAATGCCAATTGATATGTTTAAGCATGTGATGTGGTAACTATTATTTCAGCTTAATTATGCCTGTCATAGTAGCTGGATAAATGGAAATAGCGGCTAATCACTGTCAGCTCTGTAGTTGTTTTTATTGATGAAATCTGAAGTATTAATCTTTTGCTTCTGAAAAGATAACCTGAAGTTGAGACTCTTAGTCAATAAAGAATGAATCTGAGTGCCTGTAAAAAGGGACTATTGTTAAATTTCTGTGAAATGTTGTTAGATATACTAATCTCCAGGGAGGGACCATTCTGTTAATTTGCTGGTCACTGGATTTGTAGCTGTTAAGGTTTTTCTGTCATTTTGTGCTTTTTTTTAGCCCCAGGTTTGATGTCCTCTGAGGACTTTCAGGTATATTTCATGGGTGTGAGCTTGCAAGTACACTGAAAAATCTGCCTTAAACTTTAGCTTTAAAAAATATTTTACTATCCTCTGTAAGATGAATAGGAGCTTATGTAATAAATTCTGGAACATAATGCAATCATTAAGTATAAATGTGTAAGAAAAGGTTAAGTTGAATGAGTTGTGCTAAGATTAAGAGAGAAGAATATAGGTTTGCTTTAGTCTCTTAAGTCATCACTGTTTGACTTGGTGTGGTATAATGTGGAGGTACTGTATTTACAAATTTTACAGATCACTGTCTGTGTAATAAGATTTGTCTTCTTATAAAATAATGATGAGGTGGAGAAGGGGGAGAGAAATTAAAAATGAAGCTGCTTTAAAATTTTCTATATCTTCCAGATTACATATTGAAAGATAAACAGGGGTCAGTCAGCTTTTGGACTGAGTACCCTGATTCACCAAATAGGAAGAATGTAAATGAGTAAAAACTTTTTTTTTTTTTTTTTTTTTTTTTTAGTATTACTGGTCTGCATTTGAATTAAAAACTGTGGATTCCTCAAACTCCTTTTGTGCTCCTTAGTAACTGGTTGTGGAGATGCACAACTTTCAAGTTTGTCTGTGGGCTAAGCTATTTTTAATGGCTGGACTTCTTGCTGACATTTTCCAGGAGTTTCAAGTAAATTTGATACTTCTCACTGAAACAAGTTAACAAGTTTATTTTATTTCATAATCAGAAAGTCTGGTTTCTCTTACTAGCTGAAGTAAGAGAACATCCAAACATCTGCTGGATAGACCAGGTGCTGTATTTTAACTTATCCACCAAACGGTGGATAGTGTAAGTTCCTCATCCTTTTGGTGCTTTGAATATTGAAGTTGTGAAGGTATCTGTGCTTCTGTATGTTTCCATGTGTCAGATGGAGTGCTGCTGCTGCAGACATCTGAAGGTGAAGAAGTGTCAGTAGGTGAAACATGCCACATGCAGAAGCTCATCTGAATACCTGGAGTCCCAGATAGTCCTAAAAAGAGAAGTTAAATCATTCTTTGATATGTGGCAATGTGTCAGAATCCAGGGCTTGAATAATGATGGCCAAGAAAAGAAGTACACAAGATGAAGGATGATGGGAGGATGAGATGCAAAGTAGTTTATAGTACTTAGCTGGCAAACAAGACACTACAAATCTCTTTAATCTTAGTTGTTAATTAGATTTCACATATTTTGCACATGTTAGACTCTAGAATTATCTGAGAGTGTAGGATTATCATTCATGCTTTGTCAAGACTTACTGTGGTTGTCAGGAGCTTTGTAAAGAGGAGCCAGAATAATGAATTAGAAATGCTTAGGATTCAGAAGCATTGCTGAGTCCTATCTCAAAAGTTACTCAACCTCTTTATCACTACAGCACAGGTGCTTCTATTTCTCTGTGTAAACCAAAATTCTTGTGTTTTCTGTGAGATATTCTGATATGATCTTGGTAGGTATAGATACACTTGCTCATTTTACCCAGGGTTTCAGGTTTCACTTAGGCATAAAATTTACTACACCTGAAATGTTTGTTTTCCTTTTTTTTTTTTTTTTTTTTTGTAAAATCTCTTTGAGGACACAGTGATGTAGATGCTTTAGGAGTTCATAGTCACAAGAAATATGTGAATTGGTACTTGCAGCCAATATAACTAACTGGAAAACCCATAATATACGGGAAAATCAGAAAAACATTTTTAAAAGCTTGACAGTGTCATGCAGATATGGACTAATAGCATGAAACACTTTTTATTAGAATGTTTTTAGTAAGAGTACTAATGTGTCTGTCAAAAACCACCCCTGGAATGTTATTCTGTCAAAGTATACAACCTTTGGTATTTCAGAAAGTACTGGAAATACTTACGGAAACCATTTGGTATGGTATCATGTAGCTTACAAAGATTATTTCTGTGATTTAGAAATAAACCTATGATTAAAAGTACTGCTTCTAGTCTGTTACTGATTCTTCAGTAATTCCACTTTTCTAGAATTAGTGTATCATGAATGACTATGTAGAAATGATAGGCAAGGTAAATTAATCAACTTGGTTGCTTTGAACCCAAAAGTTTGAATTACAGCAATTTCCACTACTGGTGGACATACAAAGAACAAAAGCAGTTATCTAGCTATGCTATTACAGAAAGCAGTAAAATCTCTATTTGCTGTACAAACAGTTTGATCTTGAATAAGTTCTAAATGTTGTGTTTTAATATTACTAACATATAAACATATTCATTGAATTGTGACTAATAAAAAATTCAGGGTATGGATCTGCTATCCCCAACAAACAGCAGAAACCCTTTTCTTGCTTGGCAGCCAAACAAATGCCTATTTTTTTAGCCTCATGTTGTCTCAAGTGTTTAGACTCTGAGCTGTGGATACTGGGAGGAAGTTGTGAAAAAAAAGAGATGATCTGATTAACAACAGAATGCATGGCTTGTGAATAATTATTTAAAATTGTCAATGTGTGTAACCAGTGTGTAGATGATATTCATAGAATCTGACAAGACATGACTTGTCAATATGAAAAATAATGTGACAGAAAGTAAGCACAAGAGATGCAAAGTGTCACTTTACAGTTATGAGTACAAATGTGATGGTAGAACTCTCATCCAATTCTCATTATGTAGGTAATTACAAAATAAGGTATTTATATGATAGTTTAAGTAAAACTCATATGCCCGTCAGCACTCTGAGAACATTTTACTTCAGAGATAGAAAGGATTCTTGCTCTTGCTTATGATAATTAAGATAAAAAATCCTTGCCTGAAATCCTGTTAACTCTATTGTATATTTCCTTCTATTGTGTATTTTCTACTAGAGCTTGCTTTTTAGGATGATGATGTGATATAGTAACAGAGTAAATGATGATATCATATTGCTAATTAAATGTTCAGATAATCACATTATATAATTATATAAACCTAATCAAACAAATGGTTTATTACGTATCCATTTAGAAGAATTATAGATTTTTTTTTCCCCTAGGTATTACATTTTTTTTTTCAATGGGGACTTAATGTAGTCTGTACTAGAGGAGTTACTTTTAAATGACTTGCATGAATTTTTAGCTTATGGTGTATCAAACAGTATTTGATGCTAGATAAATGGAATGACAAACATATATTAGATTTACTATATAACCGAGCAAAAGGTACAAGTTGACCTAATAGCAAATAGATTCTCGTTAGGATGCTGTATTTCTTTACTGGGAAATCTCTAAACTATTTGCATGACTTATTTCGAAATTCCAGCAGTACTGATACTTGGTCAAGTTTCAGGGCAAGTTACTTTCAGTCTAGGTTTAAGAATACCTCAAATCTCTAATTTATTACTACAAATTTAAAAAGTTATTACCGAGGTCGAGGCTGTTGTAAGCAAGTTAATGAATTAGGCTTCAGAAACTTTAAGAAAGAAGTACAGTTGTGAATATATTGTTTTAGTTGCTTCTGAGGCTTGTTCTCTTATACATGACATACAGCTTTTGAGGATATCTAAGCAAGCACTCTTGGACACTTATGCGGGAAGTAAACATGAAGTAAACTTCTGTTTAGCAACTGAGAACAACCCTGTCTGTCATACTGTGAGGCCTGCCATCATTGTAGGTAACTGAAACACCAAAACTCTGTCAGGTATAAAATTAAGTATGAAATCAGGTGAAGCAAATGAAGGAAATAGTAATTCTATATTCAGACTACTTCATGTTAACCGATATCCTGCTAGTAACAACCAATGTTCTTTAGCACTTGTTACCTTGCCACTTCGCAAGCTTTTATAATTATCTTGAAGTGCTGGTCGCTATTATCTAGCATCTCTGTTCACTTACTAGATAATCTGAAATACTGATGAGTTGCTCTCAACTAAATCCTTAGGAAGTTCTTGTTAGGAGAGGAACAAACTTATAAAGCTCTAGTAGTTTAAGTACTGTAGAAGATATATTCTATCTCAGAACATGGTCTAGATGATCATGCTAGCATTTCTTATCTCTGAAGCAACCTCTTTCAGCCAAGAAGCAAAGGAGAATGAAAAGGCAGATAGCAGACTGACCTGGTGTAGTCAGGACCACAACATGGTTAGCCCAGGGAGCTGAGCAGGCTTAGCACCGTGCCTCTTTGAGAGACAAAGAAGTAGCCCTTCCTGAATTGTAGTGGCTTCACATTCATGGGCAAATGAAAGATGTAGTTATTCTCTTATGTTTGGGACCATCCTATGGTTTCTGATCTTGGATGGATATAAGGAGGGGAACACAAGCCAGCAATCACCTGTGTCTCAGCTCTTCCTTAAGACAAAGGAGTGAGGAAGGAGGAGATGGATTCCCTGAGATAGCTCAATTCCCAGCATTTATGGACAATGTGTAGAGTGTTTGTATTCACCTCTACTTAAACTGCACAGGCAGTAGTGTATTCTAACTAAATGGAAATTCCATTTCTCCCATCTGAAAATTCCCCATTCCTTTGAGATCTGAGATAAAATATTAGCTAGGCTGCCCTCAATACAGGAAAAGGTATCTCTGTGTTAAAGCTGATGCAAATAAACAAGATAGGGAAAGAATGCTGTTTCTATGTGCGCCTATTCTGTCAAAGGCTTCCACCCCTACGACTGTCAAACTGGATCATTCTTATTGACTTTTTTAGTGTTGTCTATAATAAATAAATAAGTTGACAGATAACAGGAGGCATACCGTGCCTGCAACTAACCAAACTTCAGTATTACAGTTTGTTTAAATCTGGTGTACTTCAAAGAGCATAAGAAAACATTTCCATTTTTATTCTTTTTATTTTGGGGAAACAGGTGGGAGGTTAAATATTCTATTTCTTCAGTACGTAAGGGAAAGAAAAAAAAAAAAAAAAGATTGCCATTTTTTTTAATACAATAAAGCTAGAAACTAGAATGAAATAGAATGATAGACATACAAAAAAAAGTTGTTATTTCCCTTTTATTGTATTAGGAGATCTAGGGGGAAAGTGATGCTATAACCTATTAGGTTTTTTGTTTGTTTGTTTGTTTTGCATTGCCTCTGGGTGCAGAAGAAGATAAACAAAAAGTAAAATTTTCTTTTAAAAGTGTTGGGAACTGAAAAACATCTGAAATCTAAAAAAAAAAGCTGTTGTGACCATTCTGGGAGGCTTTATAGCTCCCAAAAGTTAGGATTATTGTTTCCATTTGATTTTGGTGGACGTTACCTAGACCAAGGGAGCCCTAGGAATGTAACATATGAGGAAGAGCTCTCCTGGTGACTTTTCAGTTTGAGGTGAGCATGTGTAGTTCTTGGTATCACTGTGCTTTTCATCATAGCAGAGCATGACGCTTCCAGTTTTCCTCTGCTCTTGAGTTGATGAAACTTTCAAACCAGTCATCCTTGTCATAGTAGAATGGTTTCTTGTTATTCTGTCAACTGATAAGAGGTATCATGCGTGTGAAGTGAGAACTGTTGGCCATCCTGCAGGCTTGAGCTTGGCAAAATTATTCAAGTGTTTGAGCGTTCTTTCCAAAATGGACTAGGGAAAAACCCAGCATAAATACAAGAAAAAATTAACCAGCATACGCAGGAAGCTATTAAACCATTTGATTCAGCAAGTCAAGAATGAACACAGGAATGAAGGAAGTACTGAATATAGCTGTCACAAAGAGAAAATGCTTTCTCAGCAGGTTTCATTACACAGACTTCCCTAATTAAATGATTAAACACTATGCAGGGTGTGGACAATTTCTTATTTTTTATACTTTAGAAGTTATTCACAACCTTAGTTTATACGCTGATTTTATTGAATTATATTCACTTAAATTTCAATCTTAATGACATACCAAGGCTATGTGGAAAATCTTTCAATGAATAAACAAGTAGGTTGCTCATACAAAAATAGTATTTTTCTTAAAAGTTGTTTTAAATAGACTCTTTCTAAAGCATTAATCATAGTATCTTTATAGGTGTGGTTTATTAACTTGTTTGAGCAACATTACATGAAAGAAATCAGAGGAGAACCAAGCAGCACATGTTTTCCTAATGATTTCTCTTCAGAGTAGTGTGCTTTTTTTATAGAAGAAAGAGCACATTTCCTGCTCAGGAAGAGTATTTTCTGCTCTTGCATCAGTACCGTGTTCCTTCACAGCTGTTCCTGCCTCCCTGTGGGGAACACAATAAGCTGCAATTAAATGCAGGTGCTTGGAAGCAGGAGTGCCCTTGCTCTGTTTAATAATCTGAAGCAACAAACAAAAGAACCAGAGAGACAGGAATCCACCTTCTGTTTAATGGGGCATGAACACTTTTTCTTGGCACCAAGACAAGTGTCTGCCTTTTGTTAGAAGTACGTTCCTCTTTTTCCCTAGGTGGCAACACAGAGGCTTACCTCTTGTTTATTAGTTCACTGCTAGGAGAGAGAGAATCTAAACAAAACCGTATGCTGTGACTGGAAAACAGCAGTCACTAGGCACAGAAAGAAGAGCTCTTGCCTTTATGGAGTAATACAGTTTATTTCTGTTTCTAGATTTGTGGAGGAGAGAGGGAAAAATATCCTTTTCCCTCCCTGCCCTTTCCTCTCTGTGTTGTGTAGTTGAGGGGTGGTAATAAGCAGACATCTCTTTAACTAGAATGCAGATTGCATTTTTCTAGAGTAAGAATTTTTGTAGTGGAGGTATGTGGGTACAAAAAAATGGCAGAAAAGATGCCAGGGACCTATCTTGATTAGATATTCCTATCTGTGAGTAGCTGCTCCTGAAAGTGGTAGGAGTCCTATTCTCAGCAGGCAAGTGAGCCCTGCTGTTTGGAGCGAGGTGGAGAAAGCACTCACATACAGCTCAGGGGAGATGAATTGCTCTTCCAAACTCCTGATCTCTCTGAGAAATGCTCTAGTGAGGTCTTGTTAACTTTGCCACGGAGATTGTATCTTTCCCTGACTATTGCATTTGTACTCTGTAGGTCCCAGCTCATCGTTTATCCCCTGATCTGTTGGATGTGGAGCGGTGACATCTCAAAATGACATCATATCATGTTGGATAAAAGAAAGAAACCAGAGAAGTCACAATTCACTTTGGGTATGAACATTCTTGATCTACTTTCTTTTCAGGAAACCTAATTTCTCAGCCAAAATGCTGATCAGTTTTCCTTTGATCATCAGACAAATGCCTCTCTAATGTTCCCCTTGACTACCCTCACTGCCAGCACTGCCAGCAGTGTCCCACATCTGAACGAGGCATGTGCCTATGGCAATTGCCCAGCCAAAAATGTATTTTCTGCTTTGGAGTGCATGTTTTTTCCAAAGGAGAACCCCGAGCAAGGGATATTATTTCTCTGTTGAAGGGCCTGTAGCCATGAAATGTCTTCTTGATCCTCTTAGACTTCTGTCAAGCTTAATTGAAGTATATCAACATTTATGGGGGAACAACTGTGAGCATATTTACACTTTCAAATAATTATGTATGCCACATTTGTTCTAAAAATATTAACAGTTAAAAAGAGAATGCTTGTGTTGAGCAGTTTTCTGCAAGGGGAGAGCTTTTCCCTCATGAAGTGTTACAAATGTACTCTTCTTTGTGAGATGGTGTATAGTACTGTGAAGCCTGTAAAATGCTGTGGAAGCCAATATCATCTTTGCTTGCAACTGCAAGATTATCTGTAATGAGGGGTCCTTATGCTGGTTTATAGGATAGATTTGCAAAGTAGGTTATGAGCTATACCACAGTTTCAAAGACAACAGTTCTTTCGAGTAACTTAACAGATTTACCTAGCTGATTTACTGTGGGTTTTAAAGCAAGCTATGAGGCAAAATTTTATTTCCTGAAAAGTAAAACTGAGAATCAAGCTTTCAAGGTGTTTTCAAATGAATATTTTTTTTAGCTTTGAAGAGTTCAGGTTTTGGGGATGCTCTCATTTTTGGAACATTTTGTACAAATATAATGAGAAATAAATTATGTTTCCAAGCAGCAGACAGCTTGACAGATAACAGGTTCTCCTAAGGGTCGGTGAATCCTTTTGCATAGCTTTCCTAATTAGGAAGAAAACTAAAACCTATCTTTAAAAAGAATGAGGAAAGGAAATAGAAGGGCAGATGTGTGAACAGGGAGGAAGGGGGATAAGGAAATAAACTGAGAAAGCTGTGTCTGTCCAAGTAAGTTGTATTCCCCATGGATTGTTCAGTGCTGGCTAGTATTTTAATGATTTTGTTTTGGAGAGGGAGGAGGGGGATTTCATCTCTTCTGCTACACATCTGGTCAAAATTTCCCCTCTACTCAAGCAAGTAGCCAAAAAAGCAGGTTTCAGGCAGTTTTGAATCCTGTGACTTTAAGAAGAGTAAATCTTGTAATGGTTTCTACGTACTTTATCTGACAAACACACTTGTATATCTGTGAATGTTGGCAGTCATAGTGGCTCAGTATTCTTTTTTTCTTCCTTCTTCTTTTACAGGAGGTCTTCTCCTCAGGGTATGTGAAGTGGGGTTGTTTTTTAACAAGCTAATTAAATAGCAGTACTTTCCTGTAATGGTGATTATCTAATTGGATAGCCGTTTAATGGCCTGCTTTGAAATTTAAACTAACTCATACCTGTAACTGTACATAGAGTGGAAATAAGCACTGCCCATAATGAGCCTTTCCTCTCTCCCTCTCCCCTCCCCCTTCCCTCTGTTGTATGTAGCTGCAGGTAAGCTGTGCTGTGAGAACAAGTATAAAAGACAGTATTAGCCTGTCAATTTGGAAGTAAAATACAGTAAGAATTGCTTCCTTTGTATATACCAGCACACTAGCATTCTCCTACTGAATGTATCTTCAGGTTTTGTTGTCCTTTTCCCCACTTCCACTCTAAATATGGAAGAGGAAGAAGGTAACTACTGCTGGAGAGGAGGGGACTTAACAATTTATGCTATTTTTTCATAATAGTTTTGAGGCTAAAACATGTTCATGATATTCAGAGAGAATATTTCAGAAAGTGAATGCAATGACATGATGAAATAGAGTACTTCAGGTAGGTCTGAGGTATGATTGATTGACTCTATGGCCCTGGCCTTCAGAGGTCAAAGTTATAAGCCAAGATAGCATAACTCTTGTTCAAGACTGTGGCAGAAAGTGGAAAAGACAAGAGCAGCTGAATTAAATCTGGAGATCATGTTCAGGGTTATGAAGCATTCACTGAGTGCTAACACCTTTATCATTAATGTTTCCAGGAGGTCACAGGTCTCCTGTGACCAGGGAACTCTCTCCCTTAGAGCACTGTGGAAAAAAAATCTGTGATCTGTGTCTGCTTTCTTCTCTCTTTCTTTTTGATATGCTGTAACTGATTTTAATAGTGTGCTTTGGAGGATGTGTTCCATATCCTTTTCTTTGCATTTTTTTTCTTCTCACTTTATATGAAAAAGTTTTGCTTAAATGCAGCTGCAGCATTTCCTTATTTTTTATGGAAATTAGGATGAAGAGGGTTAAAGTCAGGCTATCAACAAAAACCTCTTTTCTTTGGGCGCAGACAGATGTCTGGACATTGAAGCAGTCCAGCAGCTGCGGATGTAGATTAAGTAGTTATTGTTGTGCCAGAAAGAGGAAAATGAAAACACGTTGGCTTGTCAGTGAAGCTAAAGACCCAGTGATAACTTAAACAGGTCTTCTCCTCAATGCCGTCTTCTTTTATGCAAAATAAGGGAATTAGTTTTCTTATTATCTACGGCATAATCACATTATAGGTTTTCATTTTTTCCTGTGCACCATTATATATCACAAAGCTGGTTACAGCATCTACTCACTTGGATACAACTGTGATTAAGAATATGTCCTAACTTTTTACTGAAGCTTAAATTCTTTGTTCTTGGAAACATGCATGTGGCAGTAGTATTAGTATTAGAGATTTACTATGAATCTGTAATAAGCAGGAAGCAAGCAAAAAAAAATATATATATATATATGTCCAGTTGATATTGTTAATATCTTGTGCTTTTATTATAATTTTCTTAAAAGACCCATGAGAGTGTTTCCTCTTCAACATGTTCACCTTTTAAGATGAAGGATAATGCCAAAGTACTGGATTAAAGAAATATATTCTACTCCTCTTCCTCCCTCCCTTCCTCTTCAGTCAATTTCTTCTCTTACATTTTTAGTAAAATTGCCCTTGTATCACACAAGGTGTCAGATCCTTTTACGTGTTGAATAATAATACAATTACTTTAAAAGTACAGATAGAAATGTATGAGAATTACAATCAGTATTGTGGTTTAACTTGTGTAAAAACAAGTGTTTTCCAAAAGTTTAAAAGAGACATTAAAAATAAATAAATAAATAAACAATGTAAATGTGGTGGAAATTGAAATTCTCTGGATCTCTCCAGGATGATTTTGCAGTTTTTAACTGAAGTATGAAACAGGTCAAATTCTTCCCAAGTGTTTCTCCTTTGAAGTGTATTGATTTATGTTAGAAATAAATATGACCCGAGGTGTCTCACCACTGATGTGTAATCAGTGGAACTGCTTCCAAAACCATACTGCACAATGTACTGCTATTGCCTTGAGGTTGGTGATTAAACCCTCAGTTCCTTTTCCCTGTCGAATTCTGGGCTGCCATGAGATTTCCTATTCAATACTGTAGTTGTGTAAGAAAGAGGTGTGAAAAGAATGGATTGTAATTATGCTGGACACACAGGTCATGCAAGGCTGTGGTTAGGACTCTGCATGCTGTTTGTGCTTCTTGTTCTTACAGATGTTTGATTTCTGAAAAACAGTACCCTTAGGTGTCATCATGCCAGCATGTCCTGGCTAGACTTTGAAAGAAGATCCAGTCAAATGTGCCTTTAAAAACTCAAGGTCACAGTTTCAACTTGGACTGGTTTAAATCCCCTGTTTTTTTTTTGTTTTTTTGTTTTTTTGTTTTTTGTTTTTTTTTATGGTGACTGAGGCAAAACTTTTTTGCAGCCTGTTTTCTTTTTGCAAAATGCCTGAAAGCTGAGAACTCGTTAAGAAATGCATAAATGACAGGATAGAATATGGCAGAAATCCAAATATTTGGATACAGTTGTTTTAGTAGTTTGGTTGGTTGATTTTTGTTTTAGTTTTCCACACAGTGATTTCGTAGATATTGAATAATGAGAGGCTATGATTGTATAGCAAAAAGAAAGGCTTCAAAACATTTGGGCAGAATTCCTAAGTAGAATGTCTTAATCTAGACCACAATTGAAATTGTGTCCCTTGAAATTCAGATACTTTGAAATTTTCCTTCAGCAGTCTTTGTTCTTTTTTTTATTATTATTCTACTTATGTCATGTATTACAATATGAGATATTCAGTTGCGCCTTAAATGTCAAATGTTAAATGTGATGATTATTATAACCCTGTCTTGATTTGACATGGTGTATTGTTCCAACTGGCTTTTGGTCTTCTAGCCTTTTCAAATGAAAAGTTTTATAGTACTGCAGACTAACGAATGAGCAGTAAAAATGCAGAGATCCCAGCCTTGTACAAAAAAAGGATAGAAACATTTCCACTGAAATTATGTTCAATAGGCCTAGGTAAAAGGTCTGCTGACATCTAGAATGTTTACAAGAAAGGAAAACCTTATTAGATAATTTATTAATACTTTGTAGCGCTTTATGCAATCCTCATAAATGCAACATGAGTTTTGAACAATGTTAACAGTGATAGAAAAGTAACATGAGAAGAAACTATTTGAGATGTGTAAGGCCAATAGCTGAATCAGTAATTTGCTGTAGGCTATTACATATGTTGTCTAATGATAAATCAAAATTCAGATAAAGGTTTTTCATTAGAAGATCTAAACTTATAGAGATACTAAGTAGCAGCCAAATTACATGGATTTACTTTCTCACTTTGCCATATATTGTCTGAATGTTATACTGTTTTGTAATGGTGACATCATTTTTTTTTCCCAGGATGATGTGAGAAATTTCCTTCAGGCATAGGAATATGTTGCTGTATATTTAGTTTTAATGAGTTTGTTACTCATTGAAAAGTGACAGCATAGCAGTCACCTAAGTTCCCTACTTTCTAAAAGGCATATTTTCTTTATCTCATCACTGTGGACAGGGTAGATGTCACTGTTTTAAGCTGCTGTGTTTCACAAGTGGTTTTATACTTGTTTCACAAATGGTTATATATTGTAAAAGGAAAGTACAAAAACTACCTTCTCAGAAAACCGTATTTCTTCCTTCTACAGATATTTTGCATTAACAGCTCAGTCAACCAGTCTGAAAAAGAAATCCAAATCTCTCTCTTCATCATTTCCAAACAATGCATATCTTAATCAAGAAATACTTTGTGTTGTTGAATAAGTGATCTTACACTTTGACTAAATATCATGCAGTTGTACTGCTCTCATCTTTTCTGAGTTATTCAGTTATATCCGACTTTATCTTGATGATTTCTCTTGATCAACACTCTTCACAAGTCAATTCCATTTTTCTCCTAGGAAGTTATTAACTAATTAATATTATTTCCAAGACTGATTCTTGAGCAACGTTGATCCAGTCAAGTGATAATCACTGTTATTTTTCTTCAGTTAACTCTTTTCACAGTTCTTTTATTGCAGCCTGTCTTTTGTGGCTGAACTCATGATCTTTGTTCTAGTGGTGTATTGAATGTTCAGTAATTTATTTGAACTTATTGTCAATTTATATTCTTTATAAAACAATTATTGCATTAGCCTGCAACAATCAACTTTGAATAAAATTCAATGCAAGTTTACTGTACTTCCATTAACTTAGGTTCTGATCTTTTGTAAATAAGTTTTTGGGGATGGGGCTTTGCTTGACTGAGATCGGACTAATTGTCTTAAAGTTGCTTTGACCTGTTGTTATTTTCTTCTCCTCTAAAAAGAGGTACAATATATCAAACTTCCCCGTTATGTGTTGTTTTTATGCTTTTAATATTACTATATGTTTCTGTAAGTTCCAAACTTTTAAAAAGTCTTGGGACAAATATCTGATGCTATCTTTCAATAGATTCACTCCTTTATCTCTCTCTCTCCTTTGAGCACATTTAGTTTGGGGATTTTATTCTTATCTTAGGATGTAGGGTCACTCTACTGGCCATCTTGCTCTGTTTTATATACAGCATAGTATTTATTTGATTTTGGAGCCATACCCAACATTATCTTTAGACTCTGTGCCATTCTCAGTGAATGCTGCTCAGAAAGGGTAATAGTAGATGCACACTTTTAGTATTATTTTTACTTTGGTCAAATTTTGTGATCTGCAGAGAAAATGATTTGTGAAGGGCAGGGTGCGAGTAACTACTGCAGGACTGTGTGTAATAGACCTACTGTCATCACTGTGCTTAGTACTTGTTAATTATTAGACAACATATTTTTAAAGAAAACACCGTGTTTGTTAGTTTGCTTATGATAAAGAATCGTTAAAGTGATAGTAATACATCTGAGAATAACTTGTTAATATATGAAAACTGCATGCAAGGGGAACTTTAAAAAGTTATATCTAAAGTCATCAGTAATGGCCTAAATATGCATTTAAGCAGTGATTGAATGATTTGGAGGATATATTTCCATGATAATCTCTTCTATAAATGGTAAAGAAAAGAAAAGGAAGTATTTTCATGCTCTCATTGCTTTGCCCTGTTTCTTAACAAGCCAGAAGAAACAGGCAAAACTGATGCAGTGTTACACTTCTTTTTGCCAGTTCAAATTACTTTGGGCTCCCTTAACACTAGACAGAGCTGTTTTTAAATCTTCTGTTTCCTTAGCAGACTGGGAATCCTGATGGCCTTAGAGGAGCAATATCATCTTCTGGTTGACAGATCTTGATCTGAAGCCAGATATCCCATGACTCTCACTTTTCTGCTATTAAGTTCTCATAGTTACTACCACCAGTCTACTTACTTTCCCTTAAAATCCAGCCAGCTGTCTGTCAGTCTTAAATTTTAATGGATATATATCTTTCTAGTATTTGGTACATATTACAAATCTGTCTTTTCAAAAAGCTGCCAACAGTTCAGATTTTGTGCGTACTGAATTAAACAATAAATAGTATCAGTGCAAATGTAGTATTCAAACATAAGTCACTTTTTTATTTAGGTTGCTGCTTGCTGTCACTGGAAAAGGAATAAAATTTAACACAGAATAACACTGCTTCAATTAAGATATTGTTCAAATATTAATAACATGTAGTTAAATATGTGTTGTGTACACAATTTTTTTGAACATTTGGCATGTAATTCAAATTTATTGATATTGTAAGGAATCTGGGAATCATAAAATAAGAATGAGCATTTCACAAGAATATTTTAGTGTTTTGTTTTTAACTGCATTTTAAAAAAACTTCAGTTCGATTATCATGTCTTAAAATAATATTATCTGCATCTCAAGATGCATATACTTTGATAAGTGGCCCATAGGTGAAAAAGTTACATGAAAAGATATGCCCTAATGGATCTCCAGAGAATGGTTATCTTGCTGAATTAACAGGAGAATTTGGCTTTCTGTGATGAACATCAAATAACCTTGTGCAAGATCACATAATTGAGCTATGTGGTTATAACTAGCAGTATAACTATCATACTGGTCAATATATAGGTGTTGCTTTCTTATCACTCAAGGGCAATTGTGTCTGTTGCTCATGTTTAATTTGAATGCTCCTTACTGGAAAATATGTTGCACAAGATTCTGTTGATGACTCTTTGACCTTGTCAGAGCACAATAACTTGATTGGTAGAATGTATAGCCCAGTGTGGAACAGGTTGGCATCTGCTGCTACTATCTAATTATTTAATGGTTAACATAGTCCACGAAAATACCTCTTCTAATCCTTACAGGCTCACCTGTCTTTGTTGTCCAGAATGAAATCTGAGGCAGAATTGAATTTTCCCAGGGAGACAGACTCAAGGATAGTGATGATTCTCAGGAGAACAGAAGTCCCATTGAAGTAAAAGAAGGAACAGGGGATAGTGGGATCTATATGTTAGAACAGGGGTGCTGGTATAGATACAGCTGGTAATGGGGACATTTTTCTTCTTGTGCTGGAAAGGACCCAGCCTCTTGTGATGTTGACTGAGACTGCACCTACGTTCTACTCTTCTTGAAGAGGAAAGCAGGGCAAATTCCCTTATTTAGAATTTTGGACACTGTGAACATCACACATCAGTTGACCAATTCATATTTTTTACTTGATGAGTTAGGGTTTTACATGGTCTGTTCAAGATCAAATTATTATATATTATGCATGCTGAAAATTCATGATGTAGTATGCTTCCCATCTCAAGCAGTGAAGATGGGATCCATTTATAAGCACAGAACATTGAATCTGTTACTGTGTAGGAAGAAACACCCTATTCATCACAGCTCCACAGTAACTTTTGCTAATATGAGTTTCGCAGATGTTTCTTTAGTACAGGTTGGGGCAGCTACTTGGGCTTTTATTGCATGTCTGAGCAAATTTTGTACAATGGGTGCAAAAGTGTTGATATCATTTCTAAATAGATTGGTGTTGTTGTTTTTGTTGTTTCTCTGTCTCCATTCTTCCCTATACAACTTCTTGTTTTTTTTATTTCCACTCTTTCTATTTTCCAAAACTCAGTCATGGCTCAACTGTAGGGGTGGTAGAGCTCTTCTAATTGAAGAAAGGAATCTGAATGAACACACTGAGCTTACTGCAGGACCAGACATGAATCTGTGTTTGTGGGAGTGAGCTATCTGGAGCATGGGGATAACTTCAGACAAAGACCAGAAATCAGTCCGACATAAATGAGTCTTACAAACCTGCTGGGTGGGAGGTAGGTAGAGTTTTTGCCTGTATTTGGGAAAAGCTTAAAACATAGGTCTTCTCCTTCCCTTCCCAGTGGATCTCTTGTTGAGAGATAGGATGTTGTGATTTGACCCACCTGTATCTTGCCAGGGAGTATGTCCTTATGCACAAATAATAGCTACACTTGGACTTTTTTTTTTTTTTTTTTAATTGAATTTGTTGCTTGCTATCATTTATCTTGTGTTTCTGAACTCCCCATCACCCTTTCACCTGGCATCACAGCCAGTCTCCTGGGAAAAGATAAGATATTAAATCGGTTAATATTGAAAGGCTGCCCTTGTTGCTGATGTGATCTTATCAGTCAGTATTGACTGATTGCTTAGAAAGCAAAATTACTGGCAGCGTATACACAGTTAACATTACTGAATATGCAGGCTATATTCAGAATAGGTGATTCAGAAAACTGCACAGTAGCATTTTACTCAAGCAGATTAGTCCTTTGAGTACCTCTGTGACATGGACTGACAGTTTTGCTCTTGACAACTCATGAAAATATAATAATAATAAGCTAATTTATTGTGAAGAAATCTTGTTGTGTTTTTCCTCTTAAACCTCTTACAATTTTGGATTTCTTTTCTTTTATATTTTAGAGGATAGCAAAGTTATTCCTCTGCAATAAAGGAGGAAAAGCCCTAGGTTGCTCTGTCAGGAGGTGATGCATATCATTTTGGAAGATATTATTTTTAGTGGCTTCAGCAAAGGGTAAGCATTGTAACAAGTGTAACATCTTTTGAAGCCAGCATTCATAAACGCTGTCAAAATAGGCTTGCCCATCTTTAATGTTGAGTAAATTTTACCTTCAAGACAGAGTGTGGATGAAGTTATAGGGATGAAACCATTACTAATTGTAGTTATGAATTCAGAAGCATCATTCCAAGTGTTTACATCAGAAGGGTCTACATGTAAAGAAGGAAGAGTTGGGCTTAAGTAGTCTTAACCTATACTTTTTTTTTTTTTTTTTTAACAAAAATAACATATTATGTAATACTCTGTTATTAGTGACTGAAAATGTTAACTGATGTTTAAGAATGGCTGGGGGGGTTGTATAGAAGTTTTCTTGTCCCTCCTCTCTTAGTCAAAGACTCTCAAGCAACGCAGTCTCTGTTGGTAAAATGGAGAGTTCTGGAGAATGTGTATCCCGATGTGATATATCAAAAGCCCTCATGCTGTTCTCTGATCTTGACTTCACAAGACAGCTGGGAAAGCACTTTTTTGCACTTTAGTTTTACCCAGTCAGAAAGTATTTGCCAGTATGGCAGCACAGTACTGGAAAAGGACCTTATTAATTCAGGCATCTAGTTTAAAGAGAGGCAGACTCAAATATGTATGTGATATAATGACCACTCATGCTGTTCCTGAAGTGTTACCCTTGAGCAACAAAAATTAAAATTCATCAATGTGGAAGAAAGTGTGTCACAATGGATATCAGATATCTGACTGTGGAAGGATAGTGAGACCAGTTCGGAGAAGTCTTCTATTTCATTATTTTTCTGCTTTCATAATTCTCTTACATCTTTAAAGAGGGCTCATGAATGAATTCAGAAATAAGTTTTAAGACAGACAGACTGTCATTCTCCCTCCACTTCAATCTCAAAAACCACAAGCCATCTGAGAGCTGAACTGCTTTATTCTTCAAGAGGGAGAAATTGATAAGATTTAGATCAACCAGAAGAATAAGAAAAGCAGCTAGGGGGTGAAAACACCTGAATTCTCAAAGGGCCACTTACTGCCAGCGTGAATCCAAGAGTTTTTCTTATGCTCAGAATGGCCTAGTAATGTATTATAGTTCCATAATACTTGAATAAATAGGAAAGGAATTGATTGCACGCTTTTTATTTCTCTATTAGTTTAAAATAGAACATCTTCAAACATCTTCAGTGTTTGTTTGCTGAAGCACCTGAATACATCAATGGGTACATAATGAGAATGTATTTCGATCTCAGAAAGCACCAGAGGGGGATAAATAATGTACTCCATAACAGAACTGGCAAATTCTTAAGCATCCCTTTAGCTGTACTGTGATTTGTGTTGTGTATTTGTACTCAGGGCTGTGAAGCAGCAACTGTGCAGCTGCTTTTCTCTGTGAGCAGCAATAGGACATTTGGGCAGGTGGTTGAACCCTTGACTCTAGAATAATGGGCAATAGAAAAAAATTGCCCTAATCACCAGCCATATTTTGCTGCTTGGATCCTGCTCTTTCTCTGTCATCTTGAATTTAAGGTGAGTCCCCCATCCCTTCCAGGCAACTAAACACAAGTGTGAGTGTGATCACACACTTCGTGCTCACAGGTCTTTGATCTCCAGATCTGAGACGTGGACTGAGCACTGCTAAGACCTGCGTAAACACAGAAAGGTCTTCATCCTGAGGACATCACAATGCTAGTGGTGGATCAAATTGCACTATGCCACATATATATCTGGAGAGAAATACCAGATGTTTCATTTTGCTTTTTGCTGTTTGCAGTGTGTAATCCTACCAATGAAATCACTGGCTGCTTGCATGGAATTAAATAAGAGATGAACAAAATCTTTGCCCATTTCAAGTGGTATGGTGCTACTTTTCTGTTTGTGACCTGGTCTAGCTGATCAATTCATGGTGTTTCACTGGCAGAAGTCTCTGTGCCTCTCTCTTCTACTTCTGGTATCATTCCAGCCACTGTCAGCAGAGGCTTGATGTGTTTTAGTGGCTGACTGGGAGATACGCATGCCATTGTTTATCTGTATGTTGAACAATCTTTCATAGAGTTGCCCACACACACTGTCCATAGCTATAGCATTTCTATTGCTAATTTCCTTAAAAGTAAATAGATTTTCACTTGTGTTCTGTCAGCTTTCAGAAGTTGATTGATTGCAAGGCCACCAATGGTATAAAAATCTGTATTTCTTATTTCTGTAATAACTGCATACAGCAGGGATCAGCAGATGTGTGCAAACATTACAGGGGACAGATTAAAAAATGCATGTAAAGTAATTTTGTATATAATGGCAAATGTGTTGAAATTAGACTAAAATAAAAATACAAATATTGACTAAAATACAAATAAGCAATATATATTTATATGCATGGATATACCTACACACACATGGATATGGAAAGGCTGATGCATATATAAACCCAAACCCTTCATCTTGTTGAAATAAATGAGTCCTGCATTGTGTGCTGTGGAAGACTACTTTTCCTCTTAGAGCTACAACATTCCAACTTGGAGTACACAAAGCAATGTGAATATTTAAATGTAGTAATCTGTGTAAGGAATGTATGTTCATGTATGGCGATAGTGACATTTATCTCTCTGAATATTTAAGGAAGAAATCTCCTATATGGAAATATTTAAATGTATCTCCAAATGTATATTATATCTTGTCCATCCCATACTCACATTATGCTGTAGTTCTAGAAAGAAGGAAAATTGAAAAGTACCTCATCGAGCATGTTATCTCTTCTGCCATGTCGTTATATTTCAAAAGCAAAATCCTTATCACTAACAGAATCTGCAGAAGGCAGCCACGGACCATTAGTTCTTCGTATATTGTTTCGCTTCACCCTCCCCACTACCTGTAGCTAATGGCATTCTAGATAAGCATCTTCCAGTTCTGTGTCTTACTGATCATTTTTACCATTATCAACTGTCTATTTGTGAGTCTAAGTGAAAGCTTTGCAGTGTATCATGAAATGCTCTGTGTATGTTTTTACTTACACACACTGTTATAATACCTAACATAGCCCTTAGTAACTTCCCACTTCGTCTGAATAAGTAGTAGACTGTAATTTTTAAAAGTTTGTCTAAAGATTTTGTATATATACCTTTTATGGTATGAAATATAGCTCTCATCTGGAATGAAAGGCCTCTGCTCTGTGCAGGTATTGCACACCACAACAGGATAAGATGCTAAGCATCTTTTAAACTGATCATCTGTTACCTCAGATCTGCTGTTTTAAGATTATTTTGTGCTGAATATTCCAAGATTTGTGATGAAAGTACATAAAATTCCCTGAGTATTTGCTTTATGCTTCTACATTATTTGCTTCCTTCCGACCCCTTCCAATCTGACACTCTTCTGAGCATACTCACTATTTGAAAACATTTTGTAATTCTGAAATGATGCAGAATATTTGCAGTTTTTCCTCTCCATATCCCCTTCTATTTCCTCAGTGAAGTACTAGAAAAGAAAGTAAGTGACTCAATTACTTGCTTCTGAAAACTATCTGTGTCAGTTTATTTTTTTTATTTTTGTGTGTGTGATTAGGGACCAGGAAGAAAAAAGAAATCCTTTATATTTACTTCTTCTAAGGTCTTCCTTTTACTGTCATTGGGCAAAGGTGGAAGGAATCAAGTATAGAAAAAGTGAGCTTTTGCCACACTAAAGAGAAAAATTCTAAAGTAAAAGATGAGGTAAACGGATTTGCTTGAAAAGTAGTGCTGAAGTTAGTGGTTTCTCAAATAAAACATCCAGACACCACACGCTGAAATAAAATGAAAAACTGGAATTGTGGAGAGGGGAGTCTCACTCTGATTTATAGGAGGGAGAGGAGGTTCTTTTAATATCTGTATACCTGGCATGAGATTAAGAAACAATGGTTCAAATGTTGGTCCGACCAGTTTATTACAGATCTTAATCAGGGAGATGGGGAAGGGGAGGACAGACATCATTATGAATTAGGGTAATGGGGAAGGGAAGGAGGACGATAGAAAAGATAGGAAAGAAGCAGCAAGGAGTCTTTATAGGAAGCAAAAGGGACATAGTCACCACCATGGATCCAGCGTGGTTCGTAGTTCAGCCATTGATCAGTTCGTAGTTCAGCCATTGATCTTCAGTAGTGGTGGGTCATCGGGCGTTTTAGTTCTGTTGACAATGACTGCAACGAGGACAATGACAAAGACGGTGACCATGGCAATGATGGCCCCTTTTCAGTGCTTTCAAAGTGGTCTAGTCAGCTGTCTTTGGAGTTACAGCTCAAATCCAAAGTGATTGAGTCTGCTCTCCTTGGAGTGGCAGCTTCTGGCTCCGGGATCTCAGCAGAAACTCCTTTGTTCTCACCTTCTGGGCCTTGCAAGCAGATAAGAGGGAGCAGGGATGCCCATCTGCATCCTGTTTTTCACCGGACACGACGGTATCATTCCCCAATTTTCCCATACCGAGCTGGAGCTATTTAGTTACAGGCCAGATCTTCTGCCAGTAGACACTCCTGAGCACTCTATCCTGG
This sequence comes from Phasianus colchicus, assembly GCF_987193195.1. Lineage (NCBI taxonomy): Eukaryota > Metazoa > Chordata > Aves > Galliformes > Phasianidae > Phasianus > Phasianus colchicus. The sequence continues at coordinate 13,202,560 of NC_143439.1, read as the reverse complement.
AGGTAAGCAACTCTGGAAGAAGGGGCTTTCAAATGCTCCCAGAGTGATGTCAATTGTCAAATGGTAGCACCCATCACTTGCCTCCTCAACAAATCAGTCAGAGTCTTATCACAAGAAATAACTCAGGAAGCAAGCTTTGAGCCAAAAAAACGAAGAAGGATTCTCACAAGGGGTGGACAATTTGCCCTTGGAAGGACAGTCTAGCTGGGAATTCCTGGGTCAAGCTGACGCTTATATTTACTTGAGGATCAAGCCCTGAACTCCTATACTGTCTTGCAGCATTTTGAAGTACAGACAAAAATTTAACATGTTTAGCAATTAAACTTATCCAAAAGACTGTGAACATATATGAATCATTAGAATGATAACTACTGAGTTCTGTCTTCAGAGTAGGATGACTTTTGTACATAAATGTTCCCTGTGAAACAAAATTAAAAAGTAAATAGCACCTGTGGATTATTTTGTATATGAAAATAAATATCTACATTTAGACTCAAAATACCCATATTTTTTCATATCTAATGCATATGGCATAGTTGGACTAGATGACCTCTAAGAATTCCTTCCAACCCAAACAATTTGATGATTCTATGTATTTCATATAATTGAATACATATTTTGAACAGTCTTACAGAAAATTAAAGTAACAAATAGTCTGTTTCTCTTCAGTTGAAAGTATGATATAGTAAAATCTGCTGCTAGAAAACTCTCTGTTAATGGATGTTTAGTCAATTATGTAACTTCTACACTCATTACAGTGAAAATTTAGTCTTTGGAATAGAATTTGTTTAATTTTAAATACATTTATATTGTTCCTGTTGACAACTAGGTATGAGTGTCAATGGATACTGAACATTTTCTTAGATGGATGTATTTTTAGTTCAAAAGCAACCAGAGTTGATACATATTTTCTCATCAAATGCAGCTTCAATGTCTCTGTAGTTTACGTCTCTAGTTGAATGAAAGTGTCAAGAGACTAAAACAAAGTAAACAAACACAATACTACATTGTTTGTTTTCTAGATTATGGCACTCTTCCTCTAGAAAAGGTTTCAGTTTCTTAGATAGCCCATGTAACTAGGTTTACATCCTACGCTAGGCTTGTCATCTTTACTCCTTTACAGTTGCTAAAAAGCTGTCTAAACAGCATTGAAATGCTTTAAAAAAAAAAAAAAAAAAAAAAAAAAAAAAGGGAATACTCTTCTTCTCTTCTTAGTGCAATTTCTTCTTCAACTTAATGGCTCGAGGACAGAGATTTCATTTTTTTTTTTTTTTCCTATATGTAGTGATCCTGAACATTCACTTAACTTGTTTTCTTTCCTTCCCTATCCTATAGGACTTGCAAGAAGCAGATTTCTGTTTCCCGTACCTTTGTAAATGAAGGGAGAAGGAAATTTGCTGTTCCCAAGGCAATAAACTGCCTTGCTTTGTTTTATTGTTTTAGATAATCGAATATCTGTGAAAGACATTCAATAAAGTCATTGGAGATTAGTCTTCTAGTCATAGAAAAGCACAGAAAAAGCTTTTTCTACTGGGCTTGATCTAGGAAACCTAATTTAGTGACCATTGCTTTGTTGCTGGCACCATCATTGTGTATATTGTTTTGTACAGAGCCAGGAAAAGTAGGCTCTGATATCAAATTAATGTTACCTGGATGAGTGAAGAGCTATAATTTATAAGAATTGGCTTAATGTACAAAAGAGAAAGGCCTTGCATTGTATTTCCTGCACAACAGGGGAAATGGAGCTTAAATGTAGCTTTTCATATTTGAAACAAGGTAATTTTTTTTTTGCAATGTTATTATTAATGTGAATTCTGAAGCTGCTTGCTATACTATACTGGTTTGGCTAAAAAAAAATTATTAACAAATAAATACTGGGAGTTGAAACTGCAAGGAGCACCATATTTGGTGTTAATGAGCAGCACAGGAGTTATTTCATTGCAATACTCAGAAACTGCTAAAATGTGAATCCATTTAGATTCATAATTATCATTAATGGAATTTAGTGTTTTCAGGATGGTGGAAAATATCCTGGCTTTAATAAAATATTAACGGGCAGAAACTCTGGATTAAATATTCATCTTGGTGCCTTTGGAGGTTATGTTCTATTACTACCGTACAGCCCATTAGTAAATAATGATCTAGTGGCAAAACCTTCTGGGACATAGTATAGCTTAACACAGAACTGCTGCAAGAAGTTAAACTTTAGGATTTACATATTTTATTTATTTATTTATTAAGTAGTTACTTTGTTTACATGAAGAAAAGTTGGTACTGATAGTCATCTAAATCTTATCAGTAGAGGTAAACTATTAACATTGAGCTGGAGGCATGATTCCTCCAATACCAGTGATAGCTGCCTGGCTGCATGTTGAGCATTGCCTGGACAAACTTTACTCTTGCCTTGCTCAGTCTTACTAGCTCCAACCTTTTCTGTCAAAAAGATCTGGGCAATTTAAAGTAGCAGCAGAAAGAGAAGCAGATAGTGAGTGTTTGAGGCATATCTTTTCCTAGTAATCACAACAGAAGCACATTTATATTGCTAATTTATGAAAGGATTATTGAATCTCCCATGAAAATAAAGATGCAAGAATTTCCGTTTTCCAGCATATGTCCTGTGGAGTTGTATTGTTGAAATTGATTAGTAATGGAAATTTGGGGCTTTGACATATCCATTTTTAATAAAAAGGTTCTCAATTTTAAAATCAGTCTTTCATTTAATAAGCAAACATTTGTAATGACATTGTAGCATCTCATGAGAGTTGTACTTGAGCCAAGAAATTTGCAACATGCAGAGAACAAGGATAAGTAGCAATCTAAATACAGCTTTCAAGATGCACTGTGGCTAGTAAGTCCCATGGTGTGCTGTTTTTTTGTCTATGTGAGAGAGAGAGGAGCATAGAGGCCCCAGGAAAAATGTATTTCAAACAGGCAGCCAGGCTGCAACTTGCAATTTCCTTTCTCAGAGTACTATATACCTGTTGTATTTGAAACAAATTGCCAGTGTGAATGCTGTACCAAGGCATTTCTATCTCTGATGTCAAAGATAACGCAATATATTGTATTTAGAAGTCAAAGAGCATAATGTCATAGAGGATAATAGAAATATGTCAGTTTCTTTATTCAACTGCAAATATGAACTAGGACAATTATAATATACATAAGATTGTTCTGTCTGCAATAGAGTTAAAAATCAGTGTTTTCTGATTCTTAATGGATGTTGTCAGTTTTAACTGGTGAACGAACTGGCAAACAGGGGGGATTTGTCCAGGCAAATAGGGGGGATTCCAACACTCCAGGATTTATGGTGGCATATCTATTGAAGCCATAACAGTTCATGAAAACCTAAGTCCTTTCACAGACCTAAAGAATAAAAGTGGTTTCCAATGCAATTTCTGAAACTCCTGAGGAAAGAAAATTAGGCAGAGGGAAAAAAAAAAAAAAAAAAAAAAAAAAAACACAAGAAAAAATTTTCCTTTGGATTACAGATGTACCAAATCAATGGCCTAGTATTAAATGTGGAGGTTGGTGATGCTGCATGTGGCAGGGAGTTGGAGATTCATGATTCTTCAGGTCTCTTCCAACCCTGGCCATTCTGTGACTTTCTTATGTGGCTTTCAGTAGAGTATGAAGAGTAAATCCAAATATCTGAGGAAAATCTGGATGCATGAGTGTATGCTGTTTCTGTTGTTTGTTTTCTGTTTCAGGTTCTTACGAAAGTAAATAACATTTTTTGTTTGTTTGTTTGAAAACTATTGTAGTGCTCAACAGCTTAATAGAGCTGTTCTGCTAAACAGCTGCTTGTGTATTTCTGTGCTCTACTTAATCATATTCATGAAATACCCTTATTTACTAGGAAAATCACTGAACATCCACCTACAGAGTTCAACTCACTTTAACAAGTAAGGATCTTCTTTATTTCTGCATGTTAAAATAAAATAAAAAAATCTCTAATTTACTAATCAATATAATTTACTACTGTAAGAAGTTTTTTATACTCATGTGCATGGTAACATGGCTGCAATGTCCCAAATCAAGATTTAGCTACTTAGTGGAAATAGCTCAGGAAAGGCTGCAGTCTGATACCAGATCATCTCAGACAGCATCTGTGGGAGATAGGCCCTCTTTCTTATAGCTTTTCTCCCATACGTGCATCTGATTTCCTAGGAGTTAGGATTTTGTGAGCCTGGGACAGCTCCAGGTAGTTATTTGGCAATTTGTCCTGGCTCATCTGCCAAGGTGCTAACTGTAGCAATACTAAGGTTGTTTTCTGCAGAACCATCTTGGGCTGAAAAGACACAGCAACAAGCTGTGGGTTTTAAGATTTGCTGGACACAGCCAGAGCTGACTTTGGGTCAAGCCATTTTATGCTTTCACATCCAGATGTTTTGCTTTAAAGAGCCTGGTGCTGAGTGCTGTGTTTTCTATGATTTTAGTCTTGGGTTTACTCTACGTAATATAATTATGTTCTTATAGCATCATTTTTTTTAAACAATTTCCAATGTACTTGAGGTGATTGAATATTAAACCATGACACTGCCGTGAATGCTGTATTATAAAGGGATTCAGATCTATGGGTTACTGCCTATGATTTGTTTCTTAGTGGATGTCTGATAGTGATGACAACTGTAATATTAACTGGGAAATGAATAAAGCAATAGAAAATAGACATTTTGCAGATGGATGAATAATCTGAAATGGGGAAGGTATGCATCTTCTCATCTTACTTATTAAGACAGCAGTATATATTTACACATATCGGTGGGTGTGACAGCTTTACAGCTTATACTGTTTGTTTGCATTTATATGTGACTGTACAAGATATTTTTATTTCTGGGCAGTAAATTATATATTATCTCTGCATTATGAACTTCAAATATATGCAGTATATTAGGATCTGTGTTTGTGGTAATTTTGCTACTTACAAGGACATATGATTTCATTGGTTTTAATGCTACCTGAACTAAGTATGAAATGAAGATAGATATCATGTGTTTGTAGTATATAGAGATTCATATAACCTGATTGACTATGTTCTGCGCTTTTGCATATGAAGGAAATAAGCACTAATGTAATAGCTCTGTAGAACTGTTACAAATGTGAGTCTGAATTTATTTAACTAGTCATGCTGTGTGACTGCTGGAGAAAGAGGAGACTAATGAAGTCACAGTGCTAGCTTATATGCAGTGTTAAGACCACATGACTTTGGTAAAGGAAGAAATCTGTGCTTCAGTTTATATCTACATGATAAAGGTGCCACTGGCAGATTTGTCTGGTACATTTGTTTCTGCATTATAGATATATAACGATTTTACAAAACACTAACTTTGGTGGAAACATTTATCTGTGGAAACTGTTTTTCCTCCAGGTTACTGCCCTAAACTGTAGACACAGTGCAATGTTATGCTCAGAAAAATGAGTTACTCAGTAAAATAACTGTGAAACAAAAACACTTCAGGTTGTTGGCTGATTTTTATCTTTTATGTCTGTGCATGTGTCGATGTAAAAATATGTATGTATGACTGTAGAGAAAGATGCATTAGAATTACTTCAAAAACAATTTCCTTATAACTTCAAAAAATATTCTACTTCAAAAAAATATCTACTATGCTTGTTTCTAAAGCTCTTGCAGAAACTATAACTATAGTAACTTTGTGCCCAGTGTCAGGAAAATAGTCTTTGAAGTACTGCTTGGCCAGTTTTTAGGAAGCTGTCAAATAACTACATTGCAAGATGCCTGAAAAGTAAAATTTGTGTCAACTTTATTTACTAATACAGATCTATTCAACATGTTGAATCTCCATTTTACTTGATAGATTTTGAATTATTTATCATGAAAAGGTAGCAACTTCTGGTGTATGACTTCTGTTTTTCCTAACAGTTTGTAAGTCATGCTATCAACTAGGTTTTGACAAATCTAGACTTCAGGGTAGGTTAAGTCTACTTGATATCATTAACTTTGAGTAGCAGAGAAGTGTCTAGTTATGTCTTCTGAAATGCTGTCTTTCCTGTACTGTTGTAGACTTGTTTAGTACCTTTATAGCAGTGTAGAGAGTGCACTCAGCCAAAGCTGTACTTCTTTGACAGTTTTTTAATCTATCAAGTTCCTGGACAAAGCCTCATAATCCACTAACTGAACACATACATTTTGTTTATTTATTTAAGAATCAATGTTACACTTTTACTGTATTCTTAATTCAAATGTAAGAACGCTAGTGTATCTGAAGTATCTCTTTTACCTGTAGACCCTGGATTTTTTTCTGTTGTATACTATCTGAGCACTAGCAAACCAAGCCTCTAGTCATCTTTTAAATGGCTGTAATTTCCTTTTGCTAACTAGCAGAATAACCTTATCTACAGCTGTATCTCAGTTTCAATCTAATTTATCTTCATCAATAATGTTACCCTTCACACCATCCTCTGGAAGGCTTAAAAGGAAAATAGCTTAATTAGGAACAGCAATGGCATTTCACTTTCAGAAAGATGGAATGTTCAACACACTGTGTTGAAACAGTACTTTCTGATTAGAATAATTTATGTGGCTAACACTAAATAAATATGAGGAAAGGGCCTTGTGTAACCAGTGTGCCCAGAACAGTGTTCTTTTGTGCTCACAAATTAGGAAGTTGTTATTAGAAAAAATTAATATTCTTATACTTGTTATGTAAACAAATCAATATCTTTTGTATGAGATACCAGATAATACAAATTTTAATATGGAATGAAATTTGATGATGTGCTTAAACTGTCATGTTTGCATTTTTGTAGTTAGTGTTAATTATATTACAGATTTTATCAATAACTTTTTTGTGTCTTTTTGGTGGAAGAATAAACATTTCATGGTGATATTGATTCTATGTGCTGCATGATTATGAGTATAGTCCCCTTGCAACACTCATTTCTTTTGTAATGGTCAAAGAACATATATGTTGTTTAACATAGGGAACACATAATACTTAATTACATTAGCATAGAGGGAGTGTAAAGGCATTACAAAGGCAGAATGTTCTATCAGAAATTATTTTATGGAGAGATATTAATGTTCAATGTTATGAAATAAGTGAATTATTACAAATAATTAAGAAGCTTGAATTAATGTTTTAATAGAATTCTGGACGTAGATTGCCCACTGCCCTAAAAAAATAAAAGAACATCAGGGGTTTACTATAAGTCTGTTTCCTTCTACAGATTTGTCTGAATTGTTCTTGAAGAATTCTGATCAGAAAATGACTGTCAAGTTCCTGGTTATCTCATTTGTTAAACTGTGGAATCTATGTACCAAAAGAAAAGAGATGATGGCCAGTCACCTCCAGCATTCAATGAAGTACCAATAAGTACTATCAGTATTACTCAGGTGCACTTAAAATTACATGGTGCAAATCAGATCTGAAGAAGGTGTAATAAAAAGTTCTGTGTATGTTTGCTATTTATTATTTCACCTACTACTTGAATTTATGGTACTTGTAAAGTCTTATGTTGAGAAGAATGTCAGTGTACTGTCTCCCTCAGAAAAGGCAGGACTGTCACCTCTTGAAATGGGACTGGCAGAGTATGGGGAGAGACTATTGTTTTCTGGCTGTCAAAAGCTGGGAGAATCTACAATTATTCTGACAGTCTGAGTTATCAAACATCCAGTAAGAAAGCAAGACTTGTTTATGTAATATTCTTCACCTGTGTACTAACTTTGTGATTTTTTTTTTTTTTTTTTTTCATAGAAAATCAAATTTCCTGTTTCTCTTATTAATTCTCTTGGGAAACCTGTTCTTATGCTCACAAAGTATGATTCTGTGAAATACTAATGATTATAATAATTCAGGTGTTTCAAGTAGATGGACAAGAAATATTCAGAACACAGAGAAACTCTGAGTTTTTTGTTTGTTTGGGGGTGTAAAAAAAAAAAAAAAAAAAAAAAGGAAGAGGAATGTACCTGGGCCCGTTATAGACGTCACAATATTGATGAGCTCAAATGGAAGAATTTGAGGCTTCTCAAATTTTTTTAAGCTTGTGAGTCATATATCAATCCCAAAATGAAAATGTGTGCTTTACTTCCACAGTCCTAAGCTCCCCAGATATAATTTGTAGCATTAGTTTTACAAATGAAGCAGCTGAAGGAAGCTGGAGGCCCAATCCACTTCTCAGAGCTGGTAAAAATATGCAATTGGTCCTAATTCAGAATGACTAAATACTTGATACAGGCAATACAGTAGAAATCACCACTTTCTTTTGTTATCACTTGCAACTTCTGAAGTATTTTCTCTGTCTAGCAATGCTCATTATCTCAGATGACTCCTATCTTCATCACTTCTGTGCTGCAAACTGCACAGCAAATAAAGGTCAAAGATAATTAGCTGAGGAAGGGGGCTGTTTATTTTCATCCTCACCAGAGCTTTTATTTTTGTAATTATTAATAGAGAGTTGGTAATGTTACAGAATGAATCCCCAGTGAAAAATTTAATACTTATTGAAAACAATCTTCGTGTGGTACTAGCAAATTTAAGGTGTTTCTTATAGCCTGTCAAAGTTTCATATGTTACAAGCCTGATAGTATAAACTGAGTTCGCAGTGAGACAAAAGAAACCTAAAGCTCAATTTTAAACACTAAACAGCTATGGTTAAACATTTGTAACTTCAGACTCGGCAAGTGAGAGAGGACCTGGACAGAAAGCTGGAGAGACTGGCAGTGCATGGTATCGTGATTAATGATACAGAAGCCTTCAAATGCCATGAACTGTTGGGAGTGAATAAAGAACTGTCTGTCTGGACTTTTTTTTTTTTTTTTTTTTTTTTTTTAATGTTATCACCATTCTCTGTCTTCTTTACCTGGATGTGTTGGACTGTTGGACGCTATTTCTTCTTCATTTTTTTTGCTCTATGGTTATATGGTTATTTTACCTGTGAGGCCAAGGGATCACCTATCCAGTCATCATATTTACTGTTCAGTTCACTAGCAAGTACAAATGTGAACTTCTTGAAAATAATGAGAACAGTGGACTTAAACCAAGAAAACTGGGGAAAGTTAATAAATAAGTTTCCTAGTTCTATTCCTTTACAATAGCTGCTAATGGTTATGTGCTTTTCACAATAAACTTAGAAGACAAATTTCACTAGCAAAGTTCATCTTCCATTAGGATCATCAGGTGAAAAATGAGCAAATGGAAATCTGAATTTTGAGCTCTTTTAGGAAAATGCGTGTGTGTGTAGCACTAGATAAAACATCAACATTTTCGATATGTAAAAATAATCACATATATTTTAGCTAACCTCACACGAGACAAACATGAATGGAACAAACATTGAAAACCTCTTGCTATAGCTGAACTGATGAAAGTGGTTAATTTTTTAATGGGAAATGGTTTTAGTTGCAGAATTTGAATAATGAGGTTACTTACAAAGAAGCACCAAACGTTTTCCTGTACCTTGTCAGTATACTAAATGGTTCATAAGATTTTTTTTCTCCCAAATAATAATGTGTGCACATTCTGTTTAAATGTTGGAACTACCTCTGACTGATTTTACAATAATGTCTTAATAAAATCATAAGCATATTTTTCACCCAGTCCTTAACAAAACTACATATTTCACAGCTACCAATTACAGGTTGGTGCTGCGACTTTGACAGTTGTTTTGGAATATTTTGAAGTGCTGAAGGTGAAATGTAATTAACTGTATATATCACATAAATGTTTCGATCAATTTAAATTAGTCACTAGGTGGTCATGTATCACAGATGGAAGTGTGGTATTTAACAAGAAGAAAACTCTTATTAATAATGCAATCCTTTGTATATTAATCCATTAGTGGACTTTGTCTTACGTGCACGCACTGTCTGATTCAATTACATCAGTGGGCCTGAAAACATGAAATTTATCCTTCCTCTTCTTAGTATCTTTACAATGCTTAAAGTAGACATTGCAATCATAGTAAAACTGGATAGAATACAGAATTATTGAATACAGAATTATTTTTTTTTTTCAGTTTTCTGATCTGATGGCTTGAAAAAGACAAACTCATTTTCACTAAAGTTCTTTCTGTTCTTTTATTGTCATTAAATGGATTAATAGTTTACCTTGTTATACATATTTAAGAGATATTACTCACCATGTGTGGGATAATAAAGGTACTTTCCATGTGTAAAACAAACAAACAAACAAAAATCATAAAATACCAGCTGAAAATCTAATAAGTTCAGCAAGCTATGTGTATTTGGTTAGTTTAGTTTTCAGAATGTCCTTTTTTTCTTCCCAACCCCCTCTCCATTAAAAAAATGGAAACACTTTTGTATATTTACATCTTTCTGATAAGGGAAATTTATCATTTTTTTGGTTATAGCTAAATATATGTTTAGTGCCTGATATATCAACTGTAACTTTGAAAAACAGAATATACATGTTTTATGAGATACAAACACCTGAAAACAAATAGAGTTGGTTTAAAAGAAATTGTGTCATTATTTTGTTACTTGAGGAAAAATGTTGAGTTGTTTCACCTTAGAACAGCAAAATGGAAGAGTAACACTGTTGCTTGCCTCTGGTTATGATATATTTCCACTTTTTTTTTTGTTTTTGTTTTTAAACATCTGTCCTCTTTTAGATTTATACAATGTAAATAGAGAAGGTAAGTGTTTTCTTGAATGGATCTTCCCTGATACATTAGGCTGTCTGAGAAAATAAATAGAATTAGCTTGCCTAACTTTTATGATATTAGAGTAAAGGCAAAACAAGAACTAACCAATAGATTGCTTCTAGCAATGCACTAGATATTCCTGTTTTGGTTAAATATTCCAGAATAATGTCATCAATCAAGAAGTTTTCTCATTCCACATGGAGAAATGCTACTTTCTTAAGCATTGCTTAACACTTTGACATATTTGAAAAATTGAGTCCTAGATCCTAAAGGTTATTTGTCATAGGAGAAGGAGAAAATATGTTGTATGCATGTGTGAATGGCAAATAAAGACTGTAAAGATGATAAATCTTGAGTTGGATACATAAACTACTTGGATTCTTAGTTCCCAGCTTCATCTCACACAGTTGTAGTTTAATTTGGCCTTTACTGACATATAACTGTATACAACAGGAAAGGAGTGGTCAGTAGATCATGTCTCAGGATGAAGGCTGGTGAAGGAAACAGAGGAGAGATCAAGCAGTACATCTTGTATTTTGAATGTTGGCCATGCTGACTCCTTATAATAATAAGTTGATTTGATTTTCAGGATTGCTGGGGTTTTTTGGTTGTTTTTTTTTTTTTTTTTTTTTGTGTGTGTGTGTGTGTGTGTGTGTGTGTGTGTGTGTTTTTTCCTTATTTTGAAAGACACGCAAAGTAAGGTAAAGCAAGCCTTGATTTTGTCCTCTCTCACAAGATTTAAGTGATGAAAGTGTGACAGGCCTGCAAAATTTTTTGCTGTACAAATTGTTGGCCTAAACACCAGCCTAGGTCACTTATTGGTATGATTAAAACCATTTTATTCAAAAGAAGCTTTCTAAAGGCTTTTTCTCAGAGCTGCTAATTTCAGACAGAGATAAAATTATTACTTTATATTAAATAATTTTGACAGATTACTGTGAACATTTATAAAACCTGAAGAAGCTTGAAGTGAGCAAAAAAAGAAATCACTTTTTATAATTGCATATTGTACATTGTGGCCATAGCATGCAACTTTGTTATGAGATAAATAGTTCAAATTTTAGGTTAACATGGAGAGTTTTTGCTGCATCACTTGGATTAAGATTTAGTAATTTTACAGTGAGAGGCTACAAAGTGATGCTGCTTAAGCTCTGTAGTGTTTGGATATAAACTGATTTTGGCATTTGTAATATTTTAGGATTCTTTCAGTAATAATACAGTTCTCTCTGTTAACGTAGTAACATCACCAGATCATTAGATAATGTCTTTATAATATATTTCAAGGCTGTCAGAGACACCTTCATCATTATAATATTCAGCAACTGAACACTCTAATGACAGATTAATGAAGGTCAGGGAACTGGGGGCTTGAAGTCATTGGTCAACCCTGGGTATGTTGCAGAATAAAAAGCTGTAGCTACTGTGCTGAATCTCACACAAACCATGAATTTTGTGAACCACGCTAGAACGGGAATTCTCTTTTTCTATGTTTTCTCCATAAGAGAAGACAGGTAGAGGGCAGGTAGGAGGAGGAGATATTCATGAATCATTTCACGAACGAGTCCATGCATTTGATAGTAGCAGACTGTGGAAGGAGGACTGGAGAAGCTCAGCTCCTGCAATTTGAGCTCCCACTTAGCGTGGAGTGTTGGCCTGCCTTCCACAGAGCAGGGCTTTGCTGAAACTGTTGGCACTTTGGATACGAAGTGTTGCCCCCTGAGTCTGTTTAGATGTAAGGAGTACTTTTCTCCCCACCCACTGAGGCTGCAGTCTTTATGAAGTAACACATGCTTTTTTGGAGGGCACAGTATTTAATTGTTTTGTTCTTTTTTCTTAAATCAATCAGCACAGTGGTACAAAAATAAATTGAATGGGAAATGCTCTAGACAGGGGTGAAAATTTAAGGTTCTGCAGATTTCAGGTATGATGCCAAAATAGTGAGAAATGCTTGCACACTAACCTACTGGTAAATAATAGCTTTTGCTTTTGGTTCCCTGGTATGTAAATATCTTCAATTCCCTTGTTTTGCATTTTACTATATATAGCTTATATAGTTAATGCTATATAAGCATATTGTTATGCAAAATCTAGAGGATGAAATGTGTTTTGTGACAAGGTAATAAATGTGCTGTACATCCATAAAATAGTTGCTTTGTAATTCATGGACAAAAACCCATTAATGGTCAAATACCATTCAGAAAATGCCAGCTGGATTTTTTTTTTTTTTAATAACTCCGGTTGCTTAGATGCACTGTATGAATATTTTCATTGTTAAACTAACTCATAATCTTTCCTCAGTCTCTAAATAGTCTGAGAAATAATTATGGCTCAGTACAGTTCTTGAAAGTGAAGACTGGCACAGAGTTGTGTAAGGGGAAAAAACATGACTATCAATTCTGAGGTATAGACTTTTTAAACTCTGGACAAACAAAGCAACTTAGTAAATTGAGTGATCTCAATTATTTTTGTGAGAAAGCATATACTCCCTCCAAAGTGATTTTTAAAAGATTAATTATTGTTATATCATATTTCTAACATATTGATAGATAATGCCAGTAAAGACCCATCTCACAGTCGGACCTGAGCATACTCCAAGAGCTTCAAGTGATGAAGGGCAGATGTTACCTTTGCTACCCCCAACTTTTTCATAAGGGAATTTTTAATTAAATTATATTGCCTCAGGATCTGCCCCATATATTTGTAATCTATAAAACTAAAACGTACGTGGAGTAAGGTGAGTGAGATGAATATTTTCATTAGAAAGTCACATTAGAAATTGACGTGCTAACTGGATATTCTATTTTAATAGACAGTGCTTTGATTTGCAGCTGTTTCTGCCATATTTGAATTTAAATCTGCATATAAATATCTTTTTTTTTTCCTTTTCTTTTTTCTTTTTTTTTCCAAAAAGATTTATCTAGTGATTGCCAAAGAGAAGTAGATTTCTCTAAAGGAAATATAGAGGGATTTTATTTCTTTTCTAAAGTCTGGGAATGACAGAGCTCAGTCCTAGCTTATCTATATAAATTTATATAAGCCACATAGCATAAGAAGCTATTAATATTCAAGAGTTATTAGTACAAATCCCTTTATAAAGCAGACTTACTTTAGCTTTTGAGTGACATTGCAACATTGTTTTTCAATGAGACTGTCCTTGAGAGTCAACAAACTCCATTTCACTAAGAGGGTTAATTAAGGTCAAGTTTATAATGGGGTAGGAAGAAGCACAGACTGAAGTAGCCATACATCAGATTGAGATTTCAAGGTCTCTGCAATGCATTACAAACTGGGAGGCTGGCTAATATGGGTGACATAACATATTCTACGGCAAAAAAATGCTTGGAACAAAACTGAAAAATCAGAATTTTTTTCACTGAAGATCATTTCTGGACAGTGTTGTTAGTCAGCCTTATTTCTGAGGGATTGTACTACATATGACAGCAGTGTGGTAGTCAGCATGTGTGTTTTCCTGGCTTTGTCCAGAATGGGGAAAGTGCAACATTTCTTCGTTGTCTAGGCTGCAGCAGGGAAGTGAATCTGGTTTTCCTGCGTCTCAAGGGTGTGGTACTCTGGCTGTGTTATCTATGTATGTGATTCTTCTTGCCTTTTTTCTTTTTTTTTTTTTCCGTAACATAAATGTCATGGAGTCAACACCCCCTTCCCCAACCCCCTAACCTCCACCTTCCATGCTGTGAGGTTCTAAATGGGCAACACCCTTCCTTGGAAATGGATCCTGTGAGTGATGCTGGAGTTGTTGGTGAGGGACAAGGGCACTGTCCCCCTGCCCAAGCAGCAGCCTTAGTGGCTCCAGCTGACAGACAACAAGCTGTGTGCCTTTCTGGTCCTGCTCTGAGGCTTCTGCTTTTCTTGAAGTGCATGAAGCAGGCTAGGCTGGGTGCTGTAAGATGGCAGGAGGAGGAAAGGAGATATTAACCTGGGTTGGCTGTGACTTTTCCATTTGTTTGTAAGTAAGTACAGGGCAATATTTTGTTTTCCTTCAGATGAAGTCCCAGTTTGTGCTGGGGGAGTTATTGGTAACTTCTGAGGTGCCTTCTGTAAAATTGCTTGTGCAAAAGGGGTATTCACAGAGTTGGCCTCCTAGATCTTTAGAGCAGTGCTGGAGGTTTAACCTCTCTCAACAGAAATCATCAGAATATCTCTTTTCAGTTTCTGAAAATTGACATGGTGGTATTTGTGTTGTGTTTACGTATGTATGGTAATTATGACTGAAACTTATTACATAAATAAGTGTCAATAAGGAATACTGCATTTGAGGACAAATGAAAGAGTGCTGCTGTGGAATGGCTACAAATGAGAGCTCTCTCCGTCAGTCAAATAGTAATTCCATGAAGTTCAGACTATGACAGCAGCTCTAAACCAAGATGTTTAATTTCTCTTCAGGGACTCGTTTGTCACAAGCTAACACTGCTTTGCATACTGTAAAGAAAGCTTTTCAGATTCTTCTCATAAGTCTGTTTCACAGAAGTTGTCCTGCGTGATTTCTGATTTTGGTGGTGATATTCTGTGCCTTATTGGTGTAGATCTCTAAATGGAGTGAGCTTCTCCAAACTTTATCATATTGGGTTCAAGGATTCTATTACTCATTTAAGTTGATCATGTAAACATTACACAGCTCAATATTATAAAAGATTGTGTTTTTCAGGAGCAGAAGAGCTAAGCAAGTGAAGGAAGTCACTTTTATCAGGATTGCTTTGGGAAGGACTTTTATCTGTAGCTTTGGCTTTTTCTCTACTCAAAGTCCCAGTTTTATTTCAGTTTTGGGGAATTCAAATATTCTAGAAAATGATTGTGTCAAATCAAAATCCAGAAGGTATCTCTGTCGTTAATGTAGTAAATTGTCAGGAGACAAGTGTTTTAACACCAAATTACTTAGTTTTCATTCCAGACTCTGAAGAAACAACAGTTATGGATTCAGACTTGGTTTGTCCTGTCTTGCAATATGAAATTACAATATTTGTGCCACTCTTCAGCTCCTGCTCATTTTATTTTGAAGCTTTTCACCACAGTCCTTGCTTATGTATTCTCTTGAGCCTAATTCTTTCTCTCATTCCATCTCTGTGTAGTTTAACCTCCTCTTGAAGCAGAACTCTGGACTTCCTGTGCACAAAACATGAGCCTGTCTGTAAGCCTGGTTGCTTCCAGCTTCCTCCTGTGTGCCTGGCAGGGAACGAGCAGGGAAGCAGAGAAGCTCTGCTTTCAGCTACAGTGCTTTGTGCCACAGTGGCATCTAGCTGCAGCAGTTACAGCTAAACTACTGCAGTCTGTGCAGTCCTGGTTTGGAGCAGGTCAGCTCAGATGAGCTTTTTAAAGATTTCATCTACCAAAATTCTGAGCATATGCAAAGTATGATCAAAGCCTTAGGATGGTTTTAGCATTCCTTTTTTTTCTGTAACCAGCAGATGAGCAAGAGAAAGTCTCAAAAGTTTCACATTTCTGCTGCAAAACTGGAGTGGTTTGAGTTTGAAGGGACATTTAAAATCATGTAGTTCCAACCTCCCTGCTATTGTCAGGGACACTTCCCACTAGAATAGGTTGCCTTGAACGCCTTCAGGGAGGGGCATCTACAACCTCAGTGGGCAACCTATTCCAGTGTATCACCACCCTCACAGTAAAGAATTTCTTCCTAATATCTAGTCTGGATCCATCCTTTTCCAGTTTAAGGCCGTTTTTCCTCATCCTGTCGTAATAAGCCCCCATAAAAAGTCTCTCTCCAGCTTTCCTGTAGTCCCATTTCAGGTACTGGAAGGCTTCTACAAGGTCCCCCCGGGGTCTTCTCTTCTCCAGGCTGAAGATCCCCAGCTCTCTCAGCCAGTCCCTGTAGGGGAGGTGTTCCACAGCCCTCTAATCATCTTTGTGGTCCTCCTCTGGAGCTACTCCAACAGCTTGGTGTCCTTCTTGTGCTGGGGGCCCCAGAACTGGATGCAGTACTCCAGGTGGGATCTCACAAGAACAGAGTAGGTGGGCAGAATCACTTCTGTCATCCTCTTGGTTACACTTCTCCTCTTGCTACCCAGGATACTTTTGGTATTCTGGGCTGCAAGCGCACGTTGCTGGCTCATGCTGAGTCTTTCATCAACCGATATCCCTAAATCCTTCTCCTCAGGAGAGATGCTAAACCATTTGAAAGATCTGGCTACAAAACAGTTTTTATATTTAAAATAATTTCACACCCTAATGTAGTCTTGGAAATAGTTTAAGTTTCTTTGTTTTGTTTTGTTTTGTTTTGTTTTGTTTTGTTTTGTTTTTTTACCAAAGCCTTTTTTAAACATTTTAAAACATTTTTTTAAACAATCAGCATGTAGTAAATACTCCCAAGTAACCAGCAGGGACTGAGAGAGTCATCACTACAGAAATGAGAAAAAGCTTCAACAATTAAAAAAAAAAGGATCTTCTTGTAGTAATTGATGCTGAAGATACTTTTGCTGTTTCTCTGTTGGTATCATTTAGAAATATATTTTGTTGGCAGTTATTTTATACTGTGGGTTTACAGATAGATCTTCAACCAAAATTCAATTTGCGTGTGTCCAAATTGTAGCAAGAAAGCAAACCAATACAATAAATGTAAAATTTCCGTAGGTTTAAACCTACAAAGGTTTCTTAGCATGCCTAACTTTTCTGATTGCTGCTGGCATTTAAAAAAAATATACAGGTTTATGGTCAATTTTTTGTATCAGGAATTGGTCCATAAAGCTGCTGCTGGTGTGTAACAGTTTACAGCCCTACTCGAGTCCTGTAAGCATTCTTCTAATTTGTAAGTCAATCTTCATAACTTTTCTAGCATTTTCCCTTCTAATTCTTCAAAGTAGATCAAAACCTTAAATCACTCTGAATGTATAATCTTCAGGGTGTTTTTTTTTGTTATGTAGATAAGACTGGTAACTTGACGAATGGACTGTAAAGAAAAAAAGTGTTTTCATTATTCTCCTAGCAGACTCTCCTGGCATTTATCAGAGGGGAGGCTTGAAGAGCCATGGTACGTGCAGCAATACCCACAGGGTGGTAACTGTGTCACGAAGCCGGCCATAGGGAACTGCTAATCAGGGCACACAGGGCAGGAGGACTTTCTTGTTGGAATGCATTCTCCAGTGTATTCTGGAACATTTAGTAGTTTTAGATGTTAATAACCTTGTCCAATTAAAGAAAAAAAAAAAATGTTAATTTTTAATATGGTGACAATTTTGTGACATGTATTTGACAAGCTCCTTTGATCATGAGCTGAAGCTAGGACTGAGGAAACCTCAAAACACATTTATGTACTGCACTGCATCCACAGAGACAGGGGGACTGACGTGGTACCTTGTCAGAAAAATCCTTTGGTATTCTTAACACACAATATTTATGTATTTCTAATTTGTTTTGCAAGAGTTTAGTTTTAATTAAAATTTAAACATTATGAAATCAATGATTTAGTTTCAGGGCTCTGGAGCAGAATGAAAAATTTTTAATAAGCTTTTACATTTTTTATAGGAGAAAATGAAAGTTGCAGTTTACTGTTCACCATGCTTTCTTTCCTTCTTTTTCTCAAATTGAAAATACTAATTAAGATGATATACTGGTGAGACTGTGGATTAAGGGGGAAGAGATGTCTCTTCCCAGTACTACTGTAGTTGAGGCCTGTGAGGGGATGGTGGAAGAGAAGGAAGTAGAGAAGGGAAGGATGATGTATGGCCTGGCAGTATATCTCATGTGGGCTCTCTTCCCTTCCTACCTCTGCCCTCTCCCTCATTTTGTTCTTCAGGATAAAAAGCTTGTGTAGTTATTTGCTTTCCCTCTTCTGTAATTCAGTGGCTTGCTCTTTTGTCATTAGTATCAGTAGACAGTGACAAAGTAATAAAACCCACCCAAGTACTGTAGTTTCAGAAGTAATTTTTAGAACTAATTTTATAATAATTTCTATTATTAGGCCAAGATTTAAAAAATAAAATAAAAATTACCATGTCTTTTGGTAGAAACTATCACCAAATGAAGGAATTAAAACTTATTTCATTTTTATATACAAGCCATTTAGAGATATGGCTGTGGACTTGATGGAGAAACTGTCAATAAGCTGTCTCACAGACATATAGTGTATGTACATGTGGTGATACTATATTCTATGTAGTATAATTACATTAAAAAATACTGAAACTTTTTTTCCTGTTTGTTTGTTTGTTTTTTTAAATCTTACGTTTTTCTTCTGATAGGCATGAATTTCTTCTAGAAGTCATTTTTCAGGACTGTTTCCTAATTCTTATTGATATGCACAGAAGGGTGGTGATGGTGAGGAAGCTAGGTGTATGACTGGAGGAGCGTGTGGGGCTGAGGGATAAAATGGAAGGTCAGTCTGTCTTCTATAAAAATACATATTGGCTCCGTATATTGGTTACATTTGAAAGTTACACTTAAAAAAGACAAGAAAAAAGAGCCTGAACTCTTTAAACTTCGTGGTTACTTATGCCTTTAGAGATATAGATGAAGAGAAATTATTGAAGTAGAGAACAAGATGCAAATCCTGTAGTGGTATTATAACAAACTTACATAAGCAGAGTCTGTGTGAACAAACTGTGGATTTGATACTGAAAAATTATTTATTATTCCTTTTGTCACACACACACACACATATTTGGCTAATATCTATATAAAGATCTTAATGGGGCAGGCTGAAATATGAGCCAACAGAGCTATATTAGGACTGAAAAATTAGTTTTTGAATTATTAGCATAAAAATGAGGGGCAATCTCATCTATTTCAAAATAGTGGAATTAGAGGAGACCCTTTGAAAAACAGAAGTGGAAGGAAAATTAACAGTGATTTCATGATAAAGAAGCAGACTGGTATGTATGAGGGAAACCAAGAGAGCAAATCATTGCAAACATAGAAGGCCTCCAGAATAAAACCTCACTCCATATATTAGACAACAACAGGAAAAGGAGATCATAGAGCAGGAGGCTAAAAACATTGATCATACTTGCAGAGTAATTTTTTGGTAGAATTTTATCCTTAAACTTGTGATGGAGGAATGGTCATTTTGCATGATTTCCAGGGGAAACACTGTCTGAAATTAAGAGACCAATCATGTTTGCTGTTTCAATTCAGTTATGAAATCTTCTGTTTCTCATCATTCTTTATCCAGATCACCAATCCTTTTTGTCTCCTTTGTGGTTGAGTACTAGGAAATTATCAGGATCAAGATGAAAGTGTGCTGCTTCTTGTAGGAAAGCCTAGTACAAAATGCCAAAGATTTGATGAATGCTCTAAATTAAATAATAATAATAATAAATCAGAAAATGTGAGTGGGAAGATGTTTCTGTGTGGATTTGTCTTGTTTATGTATCAGGAGGATTCCCTCAGAGCTTTAGAAATTTCAAGATAAATAATATGGGACCTCTGCTCCTGGGGTTATTAAGTCATTCTTCTGTATCACTTAAGCCCAAGCACATCTTAAAAAATTCTTAGATAAGTTTATTATCATTTTCACCATTGGTATACATGCTTTAAAATATTAATCAAGGCTCAAGTGCACATACTTTTAAGTGTAAAGATTCAAAATGTATTTCAGAGATTAAAATCCATAAAATCTTTCAGCATATTCAAAACTGGAGGCAGTTTGTTATTAATCAAAACTTAAGCAAGTTTTGGATCCAGGTGCTTGCTTCATTCTAACTATATCATTATCAGCATCACAGGAAAGTCTAGGATCCAAATATGCAAGCCACTCTAAGAAGCTAAGAGTGAGACCAACTCATATCCAGACTTTTCTTTTTCTTCTTTGCAACATCGTATAAGTCCATGTATCAACAAGCCCCCTTTCCAACAAAACAAAACAAAAAAAACCAAAAAACAGAAGGGAAAAAAAAAAAAAAAAAACCCACAAGACAAAAGGCAGCTGTTAGTGAGTTTTCAGATGTAGTATATGTGCTTCAGAGATCAATCTTTCCTTCTTGAGTGGGCAAAGACTTGCTATGCAATTATTAACCAATGTCATTTGCAAAATTAAAAAAAACAAAAAACAAAAAAAAAAAAAAAGAAATTTAAAACAAATATTAAAAATAATACAGAATACCACCACTAAAGCATTCATTAACTTTAGTGAATGATTGCTGTCATATTTTGCTGGAATACCATATATTCTTCTGCATAGATCAACACTATTAGTGCTATTGGCAAATACTGATCCTTTACCAGCAAACATGACAGCCCCGAGTCTGGCATGTAATCAGGGTTATGAGATGCTCGGTACTCAGACACCACTTCAGCAAAGCCCTGAGATATGCATTTAACTGTCGGCATGTCAGGAGTCCCAATGGTCCTTTAAGTGCTCTACTGGACTGAGGCCAACTTGGTCAGTTCTTTGAACAACAGGGCTGCTTGCAGTAAACATATATTTTACCTTATAGTTTCAGTGTAGGAGCTGCCAAGCTCACATCTTGCTTGTGGACTTGTGACTCCAGTGATGCTGTCAGTCTTCGTGTAGAAAGAAGAAAAATCTTTAACTCTGGAAAGGTCTGCCTACATGGCTCATCAAACAATGCGACCAGACACATCTGTATATCTTCTTCCTGTCCTAATTGTTTTTCTAGGGTATGGCATGCATGTCTCTAACCATGGAATAGCTGTTAACCATAGTGAGTTCTTTTTCAAAGAACTTTTTAAACTAATGAAACTGAGTGGTATTTTAAAATTGTTTCCAGTTCTCACAAGGGAAGAGCATTGCAGCAGAAAAAAAAATTGCTTCAGTCTGCTGCTCATTGCTGATCCTTGGCCAAAAAAGTCATTCAGTGTTGCATAGATGAGTGACTCTAAAATCTGTATCAGCTGAACCACTTTTTTTTTTAATTTTTTTTTTTTTTTTTCTCAAGTGAACAGCATGCTCCACTTGTGGGATTGTGCTGGGAACAAGTTCATTAAGCTAACAAAATGAGACAGGTATATAGCAGAACTGTCAGAAAGAGCTCACATTGATCCAACCCAGTGTCTTGTTAATGAAGTGCTGTATTTATGGGATAGTACTAAAGGTTTTTAAGGTAGTGAACCATTTATGTCATTTTCTATGATAAGCATTACGTTTTGCAAGTGAAAACTACTTGTGTTGAGCCCTTTGGGTACTATGATTCAGGTAGAAATATAAGACCTTTGAAAGAAAGGCTAATCAGTTTGATAGCTTCTGTATGTTTGTTTGTTTAAAAAAAAAAAAAAAAAGTTAGTTTTGAAAGCTAGCAGAGAAGCAATATAACTAATTTTTTCAGTGTTGGTTTGTTTGCAGCAGTGTCTGAGTGGTAAAATGGAGGCCAGCGCCTCTGCCTGGAGTTTTGGCTCTGAATCTACACAGTGATGAAATTTCACATTTTCAAAGAGTCTGGCCATTTTGCTGAATGATTTGTTCTTGCTTGTACTACAGAATCAAAATCCTTAAGGGAAAGAAGAAAAATAAAACTTTGAATACCAGTAAATTAAAATGGAGCATGCAAATATTAAGAAATAGTTATGAAGCATGAAGGAAGGCTTAAAGAACAAGATCTTTGTGAGACCATAGCTTGAGAGTGATCTCAAAGCACAACTCTTGCTGAGGTTGTTGGTATAAATTTAAAAACTCAAACCTGAAGCTGATTTTTTTCTAATATATGATGGATCATTTATAGGCAAGAATTCCTTCTGATTTTTTCCTTAGAGATATATTTTTAAATTAGAAACATAAATGTAATGTCATCACTGTCACTTATATTTTATATTACTGTTTCTCTCCTGCAAACTTTTATATTCCAGGCTATAAAGATGGATCAAGTTCTGAGGTGATTTCAGCTAAGTATTATGATTAGTATTCTCTATTCACTTCGGGTCCTTTCCTTTTAAGTTCAATAGTGGGGATCAGAATGAAAACCTCCAAACTTTGTGAGTAAAATATTCCTCGTAATAATTATGCAGATTGCAATTGTCTACTGAATGAATTAATAGCATTCATCAGAATAGCATATGAAAAATCAAAGATACTTCCAAATGTTAAATAATGAATGGGTCGTTCTGAAATTAAAAAAAATTAAACAGATACATGGTCATAGGCTGCTACTCACCCTGTGAAATTGCATTTGACCTCCATTTGGGTAATTGTATTATGCCTGCCTAAATTTCCATGCACAGTGATTTACAATTGAACATACTATTCTACTCCTCCTATTCTACTTTATTGCATGTGGCTGCTGTTTATTGCTGTGTAGTTATATTTATTTAGAGGATGATCATGTTCTAGTGGCTGACTCCCATGGCTCCTATATAGATTTGCATGACAAGTGTGCTTTCCAGCTAGATAATTAATACCATGTAAACAAAAGATTACTTATATTTATGTATGTTTATATATTCTGATGTACTTCTGGTGAAAGAAAGGAGACAAAAATGTAGAACAAATAGAAAACAATTGCGTTCATTTCTTCGTGAAAATGACTGGGGGCTCCTTTCTAGGGACTGTGCCAAGAAGCATCCCATAAACTACTTCTTCAGGAACAGAGACATTTTCATGATACTGGCCTTACAGCTTCATGCAGTACATATTGAATATGAAGATATTTCTTCCTGCCTGAACAAAGGCTCAGCAGTTATCTGACATCAGTCTTCAAACGTAATTGCAAGTTTAAACTCATTGAAGAGAAAGGTGTTTTATCATAGAGAAAGTAGTGTGTGCTCGTTTTTCATTTTTAATCAGGCTTTAGCTCTGTGGCTTCATTCTAAGAAGAATTTATATCAGATGGAAATAATAGACAGAAGGTCTAATTTAAGCCCAATAATTTGAATCCTGTTTAAGAGTGTTGGAAAATGGATTGCTTTGTAATAGTTAAAGTAAAATGTCTTGCAGTTGTAACAAACGAACTTTTTCCCACTTTATGGCCAGAGGACTATATTTTGCAAAAGGGTAAGAACTTGATATAAAACAGTGGTTGGCTTAGACACACGAGCTCTGAACTGTACGTAATGCCTATTCTAACTGTACCTGGGTTGAACTGTAGAGTACTAAATAATATATATGTGAAGTAAATGTTAGATCTGAGTGGCAGTGGAACTCTAGGGACTAGTCAAAACAAACAGCAACTTACTTCTTTTATTAGTAAATGTTTGGGCATTAGCAAGAAAGAGAAAAGTTCTTCCATTTTTGCAGTACCTTTGAAACCTACCTAACACACTTTCTGTCAATCTGTTAAGTAAACCTTCCTGAAGAAATGTGTAGGTAAAGCAAGGGAGGTAAAGGAGGGACTAGTCTGAGTCTATCCCCAAAACACAATTCAAGCACGAACACAGTCTGGTCTTTAAAAATGCCAGGTATCCTGATGTTTTT
Organism: Phasianus colchicus; assembly: GCF_987193195.1. Classification (NCBI taxonomy): domain Eukaryota; kingdom Metazoa; phylum Chordata; class Aves; order Galliformes; family Phasianidae; genus Phasianus; species Phasianus colchicus. The sequence goes on along the minus strand of NC_143439.1, from coordinate 13,178,613 downwards.
TTCTTCATCTCCATCTCATGTATTGGTATTTTCTGCATCCTGGCAAGACTGATAAAAAAATAATTGTTCTACTTTCTAAAGGAACTTCGAGCCAGGACTCAGACTAAGTTTTGCTTTCAGTGCAGAAAGTATATCATTCCCCAAACTTCAACTAGTTCTCAAGAAATATAGCAATTTAACTTTTTATTTGATTCTAGTGTTTTCTAACACAGAGATATTTTTTAGGCTTGAGATTTACCTGAAAATACAAACTTCAGTATTTCAAAAACTGAAATGGGGCACTGGCACTTACACAAGTGTTTAATGACATTAGATGTTGAACTACAACTATTGTTTAGGTAGAACATATAATGTACATCCTAAATTCCTTAATTTACTTAATTATCTCCTAATTACAGTCTAATTAATTACTAATTTATCTTAATTTCCTCTGGTAATTTCCCTATTAATCCCTACTTCAATATGTTACGTTTTTATCCTTCCTCCTTTAATTGGGAAACAAATTCTATGGTCTTTGCTATGACAAAATACATATTTCTACCTCCTGCAAAAGATAGCTAATTGTGGCTTTGAAGACTGCATATTTTCATTACAAAATCAAATGACAGACCAAGAATCAGTCGCACTGAGAACCCAGGAAAACAAGAATTCTTGACATGTTATAGTTTTCCTACTTAAAAATCAAAATGAAAAAAAGTTGTCTTTGTGTGAAAACCAAATATTCTGATATATCTTCATGAAATACAGTAGTTTCAATCTTTTATTTAAGCAGATCTTTAGTGATTCTCATTTTAGAGTATTTATTTATTTTATTGAAGAACGTTATGCCTTTTTTCTCCATGTGCGAATATTAGCCATTTGCATTTCTTCCTGTGCTGGAGCTCAAGTTTCTCCTTCCTTGAAAAACTTTTTCAGTTAAAAGGTCTAGTTTCTTTCCCTCTCCTTGAAATACAACAGCATAGAGTTGTAGGTATCGGTTGCTTATATCTTGCATACATAAGGGGGGAAATCATTTCAAAGTGAAGGAAGTGCACAGTTCAGGTGATCTTTCACAATATAACTTAGGAACATTTTAATCAAAAAGGATTCTGTTGTTAGCACAGATGGAGGTAAAGCAGTGGGAACATAAGCTGTCCAATGGTAACAGAGCCAGAAAAAGAGTGGTTCTCAATTAAACAGTGTTGGCAGAGTGTAGTTCCCTGTAATTGTGCAGCAAGTCTGATGTTACATACAGGGATGAGCTGGAATGGTTTTATTTTGGAGGAGATTTTTTAAGGATTGCTTTCAGACTCACATCACATAATTTTCAAATAAATAGATTTATTATGCTTTTCAACCAGTTAGGAAAAAAAAAAAAAAAATCTGAATCATCAGAGAGAGAAAAAAAATAAATCAAAATCTGTCATCGGGTAGATGGCATCTTTGCACTTCTGGGAGGGTTCTAAGTTAATAGTGATACAGAAATATTTTTCTTCTACATGATACTTAGTATCTATATGCTTTTAACTAAGTAGATCTCAACTTAGAGAAGAAAGGAAGGAAAGGTAAAGAGAAGGGACACTCACAGGGGGAGTGTTGGATATTATATGTCTTTGTTTGCAACTAATGATGGCATAATTTAAAGATGGCAACAGAAACAGTTGGAGCTTTTTGTTGCTGAGTTATTTTTGTATAGATAGTGGTTATGGTGAATGAGAACACTATCAGGCTCTTGTTACTCTTCTGACTGCTGCTGCTTCCACTGCAGCCTGTGTATTACCCAGATTGCAAAGTTTGTGGGCTCACTTTATGCTGCCGACGATGAAGGACTTAAACTGAATTGCTTGATTATAAATTAGCTTTGATACATCCTCCTGAGAAGATGCTCACCTCTGACTGAGGGGTAGTAACAAACAAGTTGGCATGTGATATCTCTAACGACCATAGTGGTTTTCTAATTAAATGTGTATCGGGTCTGTTGTATGGCCTGAAGTAAATTAAGTGGAGATCAAGAGCCTTTTGGCTGACAGGATGGTCATGGAGCCCCAGTCCTTTCCTTCTCTGGAGAGCAGTGAGGCAAGCAGGGCTTTGGCTTCTGCAAGATTTAAGGTTCCAAAAACATTGTAAGCAATCTAAATCTGGAGTAGAGTTTTTTTCCAGGATTATAATTTAGACTAAAAACTGCTACCTAAAAGCTTGCACAAGTGGCCACTCTTGGAAGTTATTTTAATTCTCTGTGATTTCAGTGTTTTCTCTATTTTTTTTTTAAGAACATAAAGTATACTTTTATAGAAAAATGATTGTAGTTTAACCTTTTGGATTTAATTTCCCTCTTACCTTTATATTAGGACTTCTAGGTTTTGGGGGGCAAAGCCTTGTCTTACTCAGTGAATAAGTTTATCTGCTCTATTAATAATCTTTCTAAAATCTGGAAATGTAGTTATGATCTTTCTTATCCTTTGAATTGAGGTTAAATACAAATTACAATTGTTTTTATGGCCTTGTAGTATTTAGTAACATGAACCAAGTGGTAGAGTACAACTAAAGAATCCAGAAAATTCAAACTGAAGAAGTGTTTGACTTCCTTTTCTGTAGAATTTTATTGTTTTGTTTTTTCTCAAGCACTAAGTCAGCAGAAAGCAGCAGCATCACTGTGGAATCCAATCAAGTTATTTCTACTCATTGACTTCTGCTTTTGGGGATCAAGACTTGCTAACTTCAAAGCCTGAGTTCAGTTGAATGAAGAAGACTGGTAAGTGGAAATAAGGTTACTAGTCTACATCCTCAATCATCAAAAAACATTTAAACTTACTGTCACTTAGTGTTGAAGGTTATGGGGCTCTAAGAGTCTGCTTGTGTTTCAGTACTCAACAAATCAAGCTCCCAAAGTCTCCTCACTTATCTCACTAACTGATTTTCTAGTAGCACACAGTGACCCACAGCAGAAACTATTCAGTCGTTAAGGCAATCAGGCCTAAGTTGATATAAATTTTGGAAATATTAGAAAATGAAAAGCTGAATTCTTTTCTAGAAGATAAATATCCCCTCTTATTTGTCCTATTGAAGTAGACTGAGTAGCATCTTTTAGTATTTTAGTTAATAATTTCCCTCCTTTCAAGGAATATAGTGTCATAAGTGCACTTTGTTTTGTTTTGAGTTTTCCCAAAAGGCAGAAGCCTTTGGTGTCAGTAAAGGTTCTCGAGTCCTTGAATTATCCCCTTGGCCTATCTTTAAATCTAATCTTAGCCAAGCACTTACTAGTTATATGATAAAGTCAGTGATTATGGGCCAAATTCTTTTTTCAGTTACTTTACTGAAACCCACTGAAATCAATATGAGATTGGACTTCTGTAACAGGGAAGAATTTGGGCTACTGTCTTCAAGAGATAAGAACAGGGCCAATACTGTAACAACCTTTTCCAACAAAACAGACTGAGGCAAACTTAGTGTCATGTGCTGTTCTTGATGTATATAGAACTTCAAGGGTCCTAATTGGAATTTATTTTATTTAGAAAAATAATTTTTTACTTTTGGTTAGGTGCAGAAGGAGCTTGGGTGGAAAGCATTGCAAATTAATTTAACAATTAAGCTTACAAAGTACTATATTTATTTTGTAGGTGAGCAGCATCTTCGAAGATGCAGTATGGCACTGTACAGATTGTAATAGGAGTCCTTTCTTTGTATCCTCAAAACCCCATCAAGAAATAAATCAAATTATGACTGTAAATGAGGATGAGTATAGACAAGTAACTTTGCTGCATAGCGTTTTGTAGAAATAACATGACCTCTATACTCTTCTCTCTTTCCAGTTCAACTACATCACTTTTGTAAAAGAAATTGTAATTATTGTTGTTGTCATGGAGTTTCAATCTTTAAATCTGCATACCTGTAAGTGGTATGTCTGATTATGTGAATGTACATACACTTACCATAAACCATTAGACTAATTTGACCATAAAAATGAATAGAGAACAAGTTATCTCAGCTTAAGGGCCTTCTAGTTGGGAACTAGAAGGAGACAAGAAAAATGTTTTCCATTTGCCTTTTTTTTTTTTTTTTTCCACTAAGCTACTCACCAGCCTCCTTGACTGACCTCAAAACACAAGCTTTATTGTTCTTTTTTGAGTGCTTAAGCTTTTTGTATCTAATCATAAGTATAAATACATCTAAGCACCTTAAATACTGCTCTTTTTAATTCTTGAGTTCCTTTCATCCATTTCTACAAGCAGTGTTTCGGACTTCCCTTTATACCTACTTCTGTGGTTCAGCAGAACTGTAGCCTTATTTTCTTGGTAGAGGTATACAGCAAATTGGTCTGTATTGTTAACTCCTAACATCACTGTGCTATGCTTCTGCACTTGGATGATTGTGATGCTGTCTTCTATAACAGATACAGTCATATAGACACATTCAAAATGTTTTTGCACTGCTTTGCACTGTTAAGTGGTTATATTGCATGCTAAAAGTAGTTGCTTTTCAGTGTCGGGTAGAACAATCTGTAGCATTACATTCAAGTTAAAAAAAATATAAATAATATGTTCGCAAAGTATTTTTAGACTCCTGGCTGAAGGGAGATTTATATAAATGTAAGATACTATTATCTTTAGAGTCATTTTATTAAATAATAGTGGTAGGTGTCTCTAGGCATACAATTTATGTACATGAAAAACAATGGTTGACTGCTTGCATTAACAGCACAGTGTGTTGAAATGATGACAATAACAAATACCTCTGGAACACCAGCAGAAGCCATGGTATCACATATATACTGTGCAGTATGTGAACAGGCTGCAACAGCTTTGTAGAGGATTGTAAGGAAGTGCATAAAACTAAGTTGAAATGGTCTCAGACAAATACAAAATAAAGTGAGCAGCCTACATCTGGGGCTCTGTGAGAGAATAAATTGGATTGCTAGTAAAGCAGAACTTCTGCTGATTGGCAGATGACACTTGTTTTTCCTTATTCAGAAATTTATTTGGGATTTTTCACTCAGAGGATGGTGAGGGACTGGAACAGTCTTCCCAGAGAGGTTGCAGATGCCCTGTCCCTGGAGGTGTTCAAGGCCAGGTTGGATGGGCCCTGAGCATTGATCTGGTACTTGATCTAGTAGCTGGCAACCCTACAGAGTGGCAGAGGGGTTGGAACCTGATGATCCTTGTGATACCTTCTAACCCAAGACATTTTTCAATTTTCCTGTAACAATGAGCACAGGAAAGAGACCAGCATGAATCTGTCATTATGAATCAGAAATGGCAGACCTTTTGAAGGATCCACCATTTCAAAAATTGTGTGGATATTTTTCTCTAAGAAGCATCTTGAAAAACTCATGATAGCCAGACTCCTTTTTTTTTTTTTTTGTTTGTGTCTATTTTATTTTTTTGTCATTCTCTAATGAATGTCCGGATTTCTTTGAGATGAAAATGTTGCCCTAATTTTTTAGAAGTGAAGCAACAGTATTTTTCAAGAAAAGTAAAGATTTTGAAAGCAACAGAATTGCAAATGTGGATAGATTTGTCTGGAAAACAAAGAATCCACATGTGATACAATATTGTGTTCCCCACATTTATTTTTGTTCTTTATTGGAGAGAACATTGCACCACTAAATTCCAAATTATCATGAAAACCCAGAAATAGAGCCCTAATTACATAGCCTGCTGATCAAGGCAGTCATCTGGGTTTTGGGACACTTGTATACAAGTTCCCTTCCAATTAGCACATTCCAGATGAGGTCCCAGTAGCTGGCCTGCAATCAGCTTGGCACACATTCAGTAAATAGTTTTCTGTGCAAAGAAGAAAACCTTAGAAAGAAGATGATACTCTTAAATATCCTGCTACTTGATGCTTACTTAAGATGTACAGTGTGCAAGTATTTAATCTGAAGCTGAGATCTAAAGTGTCGTCTTTTCCTCAGCTTTCTGCTGTTGAATCTAAATACAAAGATTTGACTGAAATAATGCTGTAAATTAAAATATTAATGTATCCTGTTATGGTTATGTTTCTTGATAATGGTCTATGTAATATTTAGCTAATTTAGGTTTTAACTTTTTCAGCTTTTTATGCTTTGTTCTGCATTAAAGATTTGAGGAGAATCTTTGACTAAACATACATAAATATCTGGCTTCAAATAACAACTTTTCTGGTAAGTGTGGGAATGGAATTTTGTTGTTGTTGCAATATTAACCTCCCTAGAGATCACTCCAAAAGTAATGCTTCCTATTTATTTCCATGGAATCTACAACAAAAATGAAGAGCACAACAGCAGTATTTGATAGAGCAAATTCTGAGCAACTAAATGCTAGTTTTCAACACAGTCACCACCATTAGCTATGCCTCCAGAGACAAACAAGAACCTGCATGCCATGCTCATAAAAATCTGCACCAGTGGAGGTGATCCACTGTCACCACTGCTGAAATGTACCACCCACCAGCTCACTGTGCCCACATCCACTGTTTGGTCTCCATAAACTCTTATCAAGTGTCAATGGACATCAGTGGGTGCAATTTTTTTCTTCATGAAGGAATTCAATTCTACCCTTTGATTCCTACACACTTCCATTTTAGACACCATTTTGTCAGACCACCTCTCTGCTGCTACCTGTCCCGCAGCATCAAAATGTAATGGAATGTTGGAAAGAAGGTTCAGCTTCTACTGCCATGTTTCAAACATCTGCCTCTGATGTCATAAGCCAACATAATTAAATAGGAAGCATTACTTTTGCAGCAGCCTTTGTACTAGAAAAGTTCACTCTCAAGACATAGCATTTGCTTGTATGAGAAGTGCGGTCTGATTCAAAAAGCTTGCAGTACTTTGGCCTGACATTAAGAAAGCTTGAAATTCAGAGAAGTAAAAGGGCTTGCAGATATGTGACAAGAACTAGCTTGAAAGCTATGTCCTACTATAGATTTCAGAGAAAAGGGGAAAAAAGCCATTCGTATTTAAGAAGCCTTCCAATAGACTGTACACATTTCCCATTTATCTGGAATTGCACGTTTATTGGGCAAATCAGAGAAGTGCCTATGTATTTTATTGCTGTGATTTAATTTTTGTTTTTTTGTTTTTTTTCTTTTTTATCTTGCCGCATAGACCAGTTTTTCAGGAACAAACGCAAATGAAAACTATGACTTCCCTTTTTCTTTCTGCCCAAAATGTTCTTAACCCAACAAATAAATTTATGACTGGACACATTTTTTACAGAGAAGTCCAGGTAAAACTTAAAACAGAAAAGAAACATTTTTCAACCCACAGACTTTGGGACACTCGTGAAAATGACTGAAGATGATTTTATATAATTAGCACATATATCTATCTGTGAATATGTATATACAAAACCATTTATCTAAGTAAAAATTAAAAAGTGTATGTTTTCATACACACAACCTTTTTTTGTGATGATCACATCTGCAAGAAAGAATTGAAATTAAATTTGCCTGTCTTGCTAATGTTCTGCCTTTCTGTTTTCGCATGTTTTTCTAGACCACTGTTTCTGTCAGTCCACTAGTCTTTGTTTCATGATGGTAATTATCTGCCCAAATTCTTCAAGAATGAGTATGCATCAAACACTGCGGTGCTCATGCTAGAGTGAATTAATTAAAGCACCAAAAAATTCATGCTCAGTAAACAAGAACAATTGGCTTGATGCATTCTATTGTAGATTTACTCACAGAGACCTAAGGGTATGAGAAGTAACTGCTGGGAGCATCCACTGCAAATCGGAGTGTACTGTAAATTCTGTGTCTCTGTTCTGAACTTAGGCTACTAGTCATACAGCAAGTGGCTCTTTCGCCCACATCTGTTCATCCTGTCTCATTAATGTTGAAGACAGCTGTTGCCATTATGCTTCAGTGGGGTAAAGTATAGTGAGAACAAAAGTCTGGAGAAGGCATTATGTGTAGGAAAGAAGGGCAGGAAGGGGGTCCAGAAGCCTGGAATGGAAGTAAATCAAATGAAGCTCCTATATAACAGTGGGACCTGGAGGAGCTTTACTGCCAAGCCATATGGGATGGAAGTTAGGTAATGAGAGGATGCTACTGCACCATTCCATCATCTATGATGATTTCCTGGAAACTGCAAACTTTGATATATGCATGAAGAAATACAAAGCTGTAGATCAGGAGAGGGAGGACTGGATTGGCAGCCTTTGTAAGAATTCAGCCCAATAAGCAATAGTCATTCAAAATGCAATTAGATTTTAACAGCCTAATTCAGTTACAGGTGAAATTTCAGAGGTTTCACTGTGGATAAACATGGTGTGCAGTCACAGTTTATCCATTATTTAGCCAGTTATTTTCAGAAATGAGGATTGCATTAGGTTACTGGGAGCCTACTTCAGAACATGCATAGGCTGAGGTCTAATTATGTCCTTATGAATGTCAATGAGTTGTTGCAAAATTACTTCAAAGAGCAGGATATCATTTAGGTCCTCAACCACATATTTGGAAGTAGAAAAGATTGAAAACAAACTGATCAAACAAGTCTCTATTTATACAGCATTGTTTTCACATGCATTGCTTTTGTTGATAACAGTTTTAGTGTTTGGTTAAAACTGTGCAACTTCCTCTATGGGCAATTTCATTAATTTAGTTCAAGATTCCATTGATTTTAGCTTTATATAAGAAAGAAATAACTTCAAATTTATATATATTGAGTTTAAATAGGATTATGATAAATTGCCAGTAGGCACTGGTGAGCCCACAAATTTTGGCAACTTAGTAATAATTCCCTCTTTCAAGCTCTGTAATAAGTCAATTGTTTCTCACCCCACTCATCTTCCAGCAAGACTTCCCAGGGTAACTTAGAATTAATTTCATTCTTTTTCTACTCCTAAGTTCTTAAAATCATAGACAAATATTGTCTAAAAGTCAAAAGTGCTGTAAATATAATTTAGAACTAGTAAAATGCATCAGTTGCGTTTAGTTTTCTCATAAAGCTCAGAGATATTTCTGTGTTTTTGTTTTGTTTTTTGATACTGAAGAGTTGGTTTTATTTTTTTTTACTAGGTATTATGTCTTAGTGGAAATTTTAAAACTTTCAGTTTGCTTTAATACTATATATAACTTTCGGTTTATACATACTATGACTGTGTATACACAGTTATAAACCAGTCTTCTGGTTTAGCATAGTGCAGCGTACTGTGGTGGAGCTGGCTACCTTTTAGCTACTGTCATGCTCCTCTTGTTCGAAAATTGGCCATTGACCAGTCTGATTTGCTTCATGATTTAGAGAAAATTAAAGCTCATTGCCTTAATGCTGCTTACTGGCAAATAGAAATTGCTGGAACTTAAGGACATCACAGATTCATCCATTTTTTACCGATTGTGTTCTCTGCAATAGAGGTTCAGAGAAAAAGGGAGATGGCATCATACCAATATTCCTGCTCATTAGTAAAAATCCTGTTCCTAGGGAAACTGTGCTGTTGGGCACATCTGTTGATTAGCTTCAGAGCAGCTAAAATGGTGCTGTATCTCTGGTTTGTAGTAGATTGTTGCATGGCAGCAGGACTAGCTATGTCCAGGATATTTCTGATCTGAAACATGTTGCTTTTTAAATATGTGAATGATGAGATATTGGGAAAAGTTAATTGTTGCTTTGTTTCAAGTGGAGAGTAACTTACGACAATAGAAACAAAAAGAATAATACTTAAGAAGATTTTGATTTTGCCTTTTTATTGCTGTTCTGAGGAGAAATAAAACTGTCTACTATCTCTAAACTAGCAGTTTAGAGGAAAAAGTACAAGTGAGTGAAGGTGATAGGAGAAAAGTGGTGAGTCTTGCTGCAATGACAAGACAAAACCAGATGCATATGCAAAAAAACCTCTGTTCTATTGGTATTGATTCATGTCTGTCTTCTTTTTTTTTGATGGTTAGACATCCAATTTTTGGAGAATGTAAGACTAATGTCTAAAATATGATGGCTATGAAATTATATCAGATTTGAAAAAAAACAAGTGTTCAAGAAAGCTGTCTGCAACCTTTTACATTTTGCAGGAAAGAGAGAAATAATGTGAAGTTATTGTCACTTAATGTTGGACTTCAAGAAGAAGCACTGTCAGACTGAGGGCCTGAATGAAATCTGTAAATACATCATGAACTAAATTGTTATAGTAATACTTAGGCAGTGGAATTTCATTTTAGAAGGTAGTTGAACTGTCAGATGCAGTACAAAAGATTTACAGGAATTATGATGTCTGGAAACATTTGAAAGAATGTTCTTCTTCTGTCTACATGACTGATACATCTGGAGCCTGTGATAGTAAAGCAGGCAAAATTAGCAGAAGTTGGTATCGCAGGATTTCTATTCAAGATGAAAAACAGTAACTCCAGAATCTTCTAGAAATAACAATCTTGTTGGAAATTCAAGATACATTTTTTAGATTTATAAATTCAATGTAGTTGAAGTTTATATTTCTAAAGGCATGTCTGAATTCAGGCTTGCTAAATCAGAGCAAGGATCTGCATACAAATCATGTCTTATGTTAGTCACACAACAGGTCCGATTAAGTACTCCCTTTTTCAGAAATTCTATGAATGAAATCCAGTTTCTAAACTTCAGAAGGATCTTGGTTTCTTTTTCATATGCAAATCAAGGGATTTATTTGTGATTTTTTTCTTTTTTTTCCCCCTCAGATTACTTTAAAGTCATCTACAACCAATGCATTTTCATTAGCTTTACTTTCTTTGAAGACTACAGGAACTATTCTTATAAGATAATTAAAGTATTACTACAAAAAAATATATGTACTTGAACTGTGTGAACTGTATTACCAGGGACAATGGTAATGTGATCCTGTCCAAAGGTCAGAACATGGTAGCTGAATCAGAAATGTGAATGCCACTGTCCCATAGAAAATTATACTTAATGTAATACATTCTCAAGTTCCACATCTGTTTTTGAAGGTACACAAAATATTGCTAACATATTTCTGCTGCTATCCTTGATAGGCCAGAACACTTGCTTTTCTTCTGAAGGTTGCGCTGAAGTCAACATCAGCCAAACAAAACTTCTAATGGTAGTGTTTCCTCACTTTTGAGAGTTAAATCCAAATGAAGATATTGTGTTATGTGTTACTATATACCTCCATTTGCTTCTTCACCTAACAAAGTTATTATTGCAATCTATAATCCCCACTTGTTACAATCAAGGATCCAGGAAGATTCAAGAGGATTGAGCACTGGGCATTAAGTGAACACCACAGTTAAGTGCATTTGGAGGATGAAATAAAAACATTAAAAAACAAAACAAAAACAAACAAACAAAAACAACAAAGAGCCAGACCATTGCTCCCCAGCCACTGCCAAGATCCCAATGTTTCTAAGAGAATGCAGGTGGATGACTGGACAAGAAAACTTGGTGGTTTTTTTTTGTTGTTGTTGTTTTTGTTTGTTTGTTTGTTTTGTTTTGTTTGTAACTTATTTGTACCTGCATGAGATAATTTTTTTGTCCAGTACACTTTTCAATCTCTGTCCTGACATCATAATCTTGATCACTTAGCAATTGTCGAAGAAATGAGCACCAGAGTCTCTATGACCCATATGAAAGACATGTTAGCTTCACATGGAGAACAGCTGGGGCTGCTGTGTTGGTGAAGGTTTAGAAGTGGAGAAGTGAAGATTAATTTAGATGCTATTTTAAAAAGGAAAAGACCGTAAGAGTGGGCTTTACACCCTGAGGGTTATATGCTTTATGCATTATTCATGGATTATAATTGAATACATGATTATAGAAAAGGCAGGGGAGAGGCAGAACTATAAGTCCTGAAGGCTGTTACTTTACAAGGTAACAAGGAAACTTAGTGTTCCTGCTGATAATGAACAGTTAACTGGAATAGTTTGGTACTACATCTTCATGATGATGTATCAAATACATTATTATTTTACATAACTTGAAGTAGTAAACTTTATTATGATTATAAATGATAGACATTAATGGATCATTAATCCATATAATACTGCAATCTCAATTAATTTAAAATTCTTCTTAAGAAACTTTCTGACACCTTCTACCAGAAAATGACTTATTTTATTTATCCCTAATCATTCCACAGTTCTTCGGTTCCAATAATTACTGCTCTAATTCTCAACTGTTTGTTCAGATCACCTTTAGCCATGATTCTCAGAAATTTAAATACAGAAACAGCGTGTCATGCTTCACAGAAATATGTAAATTTATTAACTAAATTATATCCTATAAGATAATACCTAAGAAGGCTCCACACATTAACCAATTCTATGCAATAGGGTTATATTTATTGCTGCATTATGTATAATTATCCAGGTAGGTGTTTTCCATTTTAAGTAATCAATCAATTAATTCCCATCTCATGATAGGTTGAGATCTGCAGTTAACAAATATCCTCTGTTTCTAAATTTCGACAATTTGATTTCTCTAAACAGGACCTCGTCAAACATCAGTCATGAAAGTTCTGAAGTCATATATTGACACAAAGGCCATGGGCTAAAATGATAATAAATTAGGTTGTATAGTTCAAGCAGCTACTTTTAAAGGCTGTAGTCCTTGATGTAGAGGAAACTAAAAAACCAAAACTCCAAGCAGCCATTGTTTACCTTGGTGTACTAGGCAAATTTGCATTGATTGGCTTCTGATTGGCATCAGCTGACCAGGTTCCACAGAAATCAAGAAGAAACTGAGTTCAGTTTATATCTCATGCAACGTAACTTTTCACAATTTAATGAGCAAATAAGCAAAGGAATGAATCTCAGAAATCAAATTCCTAAAATGTCATATTAACTTCTAAACTGGATTAGCATGATGGATCTACAGTGGCAATAATAAGACTCAAAACTATCCACAGAAATTTGGAAACAGTCTACTTGTTTAGTTCTTCAAATTCAAGTCTTTCCTCATGGTTGATTGCAGTCTGAAAAAAAGTGTGCCTGTGTGTTTTTTATACTAAATCTGGATAAATAATACAGTAGAGGATGTTAGGAAATTTTTGCAGTCAGTCAGGGCTGTGAAGTTGTTAATAAGTATAAGATAGCTTTTTCATTGTTCAGTTCTGTTTTTCTTTTTTCTTCATACGTTAATAATTTTTACCTCTGTAAAACGGTATCTAAATGCACTTACGTGTAGATGCATCACTCTTCATTCCAAACTCCTGATCTGGCTGTAGTTCTGAGTGCCTTTTCTTCATTCAAAGTTATGTTTTGATGAGGATTAGCATGATTCTGGCCTTACATGTACTCACATACACTGATACTTTGCCTAGTATCAGGAGAATTGTGTTTCCTTGAGTACTGCTTCTGCGCCTACTTATCTGAAACTCCTTCTTGTGAAACTATGATGGCATCCTTACTGATTCAAGTTCTTCATGTCTATTGTGCTGAAATAGTGTTCGTAAGGAATATCTAGAGGTCACTCTCTTGTATAATTCCTATTTTATTGAACTGCAAATAGAAAACCATTATGAACTATGCAGATAGGCATTTGACTCCCAACTGAATACTGTATATGGAACAACATATAATCAATTTTATGAATTCCTTAACTGAAGCTGTCAAAAAATGGCTTTTCTTTTAAGCTAGAGGGTCAAAAATACTTGTAAAGCTTCTGGATCCAGAGGATTTGTATGATAGTGATGAATAAGCATAATCTGAGCAAGTATATTCTAATTATCTGATTTTGAATTATGATCTGGTGTTCTGAAAGTGACTGTATGAGAAATGATTTGAATTTGCTTAGCTGAATTATTTTTTAATAAATATTACAGAGATTTCGTTTTACTAGATTTTAATTGTGTTTTTCATCAGGCTTCCATTGACTTACAAAATATCTATTTTGGCTTTTCTTCTTTTGCATTTTTTAAAAATAATTCTCAGTATTTTCCAGCCAGGTGTTCTGTAAGAATCACTTTTGAGCCTCTTTGTTGTAAGCTGATCTTTGACAATACAGAAAGTATATCAAATAATTGTGTGGAAATGCTCCAGCATTTTCCTGCTGTTTCTCAAAATGTATTTGCTTTCAGAGGGGTGTTTCTTCCTTGATCTTCACACTGATTGGCAATTAAAAAAAAAAAGAAAAAACCCTTGCTCTATAAAATTAATTGGAATAATTACCATACTTCTTCACTGTAGCATTGTTTTACCTTAGAAACAAAAACAAAAGAGTTTGTGCTGTCAATTTTGTTTGTTTGTTTCTGAAGAAGCATGGTCATGAAGACATTGCTGCATTTCTAAAGATGTGGATGTCTTGGAATTATCACAGTATAATGCTTCTAAACTCTATCCAGGATCTAAGGAAAAAAAGCACTTGAAAGAAATCTCTTTGGATCAGTTAAAAAATCATATGAATCTAATGCCAATACTCTAAATTCTCCAATTAATACTCCAACTAATGCTCAACTTCGGCTTCCACAGAACTGAACTTGTAGAAAGGCCTTACAGAAGGATGCAACCAACTGCTTGTTTTCTCCATTTCATGTACAAGTCATCTGCACTGAAGTAGGACAAACCATCTAAAGTATTTGTTATGTCTTTCTTTTTCTGCACTCAGAGAAAGATGCTCTTTTTCCAGGAACTAACTCACAGAACAGGAGGAAGGATGGCATATGGAGGCCATGTATATACATTTACTGTACCCACAATAAAACATTTATGCTCCGTCTCTGTGAATGATGATCTGTCATATTCTACAGTTATTACTTTATGTACATAATTTTGGTACTTTTTTAGCTCCTGGTGTGTGAAGAATGCTGTATATGAGTAGTAGTGTTACTTTGCCTGAAAGTAAAGGTTTATAAGAGTATTTGTGTGAATGTCATTGTTCAGTGATAAAGATCTAATTGAAGAATTCAGTGAATGTTTTACAGTGGTTGTTTTATCTACTATATCTACTTTCTAGTTTTGGATGCAGAACACCATCACAATGACAATTTATTGTATCCTAAAAACAATATTTGCAATTGAAAGGCTAAATGTTAGCATTACTCTTATACTTAGAATTCCTTAAGGCACACTTAAGGTTTCCTAGAAAGAAGAATTTGTATTTGGGCTTTTTTATGCATTCCTTTCTAAATTCTAATGTATGTGCTTTGCAAAGCAGTGTAAAATGATCTTGTTTTGTTTTAGGACATTGTTAGAGAAGCCATTTGACATAACTACTGGTAAGAACAAAACATTTTACTTTACCTCTGTTTTTTTCAAACATTGAAATAAAATCTCTGAATATTTCTGAAGGAGGAAAATATTTTATCACATTTATTTAAAAAATGATTACAAGTCTAAAATCCATTTAGAAGTGAGTGCTATTTTTATTTTATTTTATTTTATTTTTATATTATTATTTTTAAATTTGGAGGAATGATGACTGAAGTCTCTTTTGTGTAGAATTCTTATGTAAAACAAGAGAAAGATGTCAGGAATCTGGTATTTAAATAGCACACAAAACAACTTCAGAGAACAAAAAAAGAATATATTTTAAGCATTTAAAAAGTGAGATTAACATTTAATTGCTTTCAGAAATTCTCAGACTATGAATGGTGCTTTTTCTAATTCAAAATATGAAGTATATGCTAAAACATTGTGGACTTTCTGCTCCTGTCAAAGTAGATATTTTACTGAAAACACCTTTTTGTATCTAGAGAGCAAATGCTGTATCACAGATGAGTGAGTATGTTGCTCATGTACTTTATAACAAGTATATAGAAACAAAATGCTGCTCACCATGTCCTGCTCAGTTAGCAGAAAAAAGGAACAGATAATAAAATCAGAGAAATTGATTTTAGTTTCAGGATGAAAAAAAAAGAATAGAAATGTTGAAGTAAAATAGTGAAAATGTTTATGAAGTATTGTCATGGAAGTACAATTTCAGTAAGAAAAATATTCAAATTAAGTGATTTTTTTTTTCTTTTTAACCAGACAGAAGGTCATTATGAGGAACTATACAAAGTGTTCTGAACGAACATCCTATCAGGAATTTGAAAAAACACTGCTTTGATATATGTATATATTTATATTCAAAACCAAAGTTAGCCTACTTTAAATACATCTGATTGGAGAGTATTAAAATTTGGAAAGCTGAAAATGGGTATAATATGCAAAAAAATGGCTTTCTGATTATAAGCATATTTATGTTTTGCCTTTGTAAATAACATTTTCATATAGCATTAACAATCCATTTGCTTTCCTTTATGATGTTAAATGCTTTTCATGTTTGGTTTTGTCTGAAACTAAATATTCCCTGAATATTTAAGCCACATAAAACTTCTTCATGGTGGATCTTTTGAGAAGTCTAGGAGATTTCTTGCATTGCCTTTGCATAGTGCACTACAAGGCCACAAGTTTCTAGGCTTATAAGATTTTCTCAGCCTTCATAAGTTGTAGTATATTCAGTTGTTTTAGTTAACAGACTCTTTTTTCTATTCCTTTCTGATTGATGGAAATGAAAAAAAGGAGAGACTTCAGTTTTCTCTTCGTATGATCATTGAGTGCTTTATGTGAGACTTCATATAAAATTAACAGAATTTAGAGAGGAAAGTAGAGAACATGAATATTCCAGTGGCTGGAAGAGAGATACTGAGATAGAAAGCAGTCCATTTTTAATTATTTAATGAGCTTTCAGAATATACTGAGTCCTTGTACTGTGTAATACAAAATAGTACATCATAGCACTTCCCCCTAAGTATGGTCAATGGTTGTGATGGGGATATCCCTGCATTTATTCTCTGTTGACATCTGGGGGCTAAATTATAAGTAAAAATTGAAACTAGGTAAGACTGCATACTGCAAGATGACATAAATCACTAGGCCATACCACTGAGTGAGTTTATCCTTTACAAGTAATATGTCAACAGAGATGTAATACTGAGATTTCTTTGGATTTTTCTTTTATTAACAGGAGAGTATGACACTACTGGACCTCTGAGAGGTAGCAATTTGCCGAAGATGACAGTGAATTATATAGCAAGGTGGCTGATATCATCGGAAGGAGGACCAACCAAAGCAAAGATGAAACTGTGAGAGCAACCACGGAGCAAGAAATAAGTGGAAAGGTTTATGCTGTCTGTGGATATGGATAGCATATGTATATGACTTTGCAAAAGCAGTTTGCTGAAAGAGGACATCATTAGAGAGTGAGGTAATTGCACTTGTTCTGAGTGTTGAAGTGGTGGGAAATATGTAGTTGATGGCAAGTTGTAGCTGTTGTCATGATGATAGAGCTAGAAGGTAACTTGGTAAAGATAGCTCCAAAGAAGAGAGTTACATGCATTACTCCATCCATTTCTCACTGTCTGACACAGTTAGGCTGCAATGAAACAATCATTAAAAGGCTAGTTGTAAAACATGCAATGTTATGGGGAGCGCAGCCTCAAATTTTTTTTTCTCACTGTTCAGCCAGTGAAAGTTCTTCCTCCTCTTTCTTGTGAGGCAATTATTTTAATACAGTACAGCTTTCAGTGCTGCAAAGATGACATTGGTAGAACGAAACTGTACTAGTGCAGTTGAGGTTTAATACAGTTATGCTTTTCTTCCCTTGTCAGTCAGTCAGATGGTGCACATGATGAGTTAGGAACTGTGTGTGATACTTCTTGTATAAGCATTCATATTACAGAAGATGCAACTCACCACTGTGAAAGGTTTACTTTAAGCAGCCTGCAGCAAAGTCACGTGTGCTGCTTTTCAAGTCATTAAAATGCAGTCATTTTGTGGACAACTTCCTTTCTGGTAACCATTCCACACCATGTTCTGAAGTAACAAATTACGTTTTTATTAAGAAAAGTAATCACTAAAATTTTCAGCACTTGATACTACTTTTTCAATTTCTTTATGTCAGTGAATATCAGAGATGTTTTTAGTCTGGGAAAGAATACACAATTTGAAGTAAGAAGAAAACTGTAACTGTTTCTACTTATGTTTTGTGTTTCTACCAAAAGATATAAAAAGGAAAAAGAGTTGGGAAACAACACAAGTGACTTACAGCAGTAATGCAGAAGGCAATTTCAAAGGTTTCAAAATTTGACACTGTCTTCATTTAAATATTACCCTGTTCTTTTAATATTGTTACTGCAAAAGTTGTAGGAATTTTTATTTTATTTTTCTCCTTGTTCCTTAGTCTTGTGATTCCCATACCTTACATTACATGTGTATGTATCAATGGATGGAACATCCATGCACAAAGTTCTGACATTGTTAAGATAAATCTACACAGTTTTTAGTAAAAGCTTTAGCAAAACTTTCAGACTCTTTGCCTTCCTATAGTTTTGGAGGCTTGGAATCTTTTGTTTTGTTTAGTCTGGAACTGCTAACTGCAGTTGGATGGATAAAATAGGTTTATGTTGTATTATTTATTTGGAAAATCTGCCACCAGTTTCCATGGATGCTTGGAGATCTAAAAAGGTGAATAAATTTTAAATATTTAAAATCCACCACAAATAGCTTATATTGCAAACTCCAAAGATACAGAGAAGAATCATCTTGTAGGCATTGTAAGTCCAATGCTTAGAGGAAAGGATCTGCAAGGAGAAAGAGAATAATTCAGTTACCACATGGACATGGAGAGCTTTGCAGTGTTCATGAGAGTAAGAGAGCATAGGGAGCCTATTAGCTTAATGTGGAACCTGGTACACTATACCCACTTCTACCCATATGAAGAGCTATATTTGCAGATGTGACCAATATTTCTTTTATGCCAAACTTTGCTGGCTTGCAAATTACAAGATGTTCATCATTTATCATATCTTTAAGACTGCTCTTGTGGTCTGTCACTATAGCAACTCAGTTGGCTTCTGCAGCAACACCTGGTCCTATCAGTAGTTATATACTGTGGAGGTTTCCTCATAAATAATCCATGTGAAAGTGAATGTAGCTGTCATGTTAATTTGTGGGTAACCTGGTTCTGGCAAGTTTATAATTATATTTATGAAGCAAATAAAGCAGATTGTTTGCTTTTTCTTCAGCAATGACTTAACACAAACTGACAGAAACAAATAAATAAGTTTTACTAATCACAGTTGAGGTAAAAGAAATGTCACAGGAATGTTCTGTTTGCCATCTCGCAAATATAGTCCTAAATATGGCCTACTGTCTCTCTGGCCTCCACTCAATAAGTAGTGTGTTACTCTTTAGGAAATGTGTTTAGCTTCAAAGCAAATATCATACACAAGTTTTACTTGCTTAATTTCATTTTTTCTCCCCTTCTGACCTTCAACTCTTTTCTAATCTTGTCCACCCTGCTCTTGTTCCATCCCTTACAGCTGGAGATAGCATTCACAAATGACAGAATAATAGTTATGTTTAAGAATATTACTGTAGATTGAGAAAGACATGTTTTAGTTAAGCTTCTATTCACCACTGAAACTAACTGTGGATGATAGCAAATTGAGAACTGGCAGCTCCTTTGAGTTCCAAGTGTCTCCTCTCCAGATTTGTTCTTAATTTTGTGGCAGACCTTTTCACACATAAGTCAAAGAATTGCTAGCTCTGGAAGGAGTCTAAAATTGTGAATTGTGTTATGCTTTTTCATTAGCCTTGATAGCTGAATATGTTGGTGGAAGGTAGTTGAATTGGTGGAAGAGCCTTCAGTTCTTACCTTCTGTTGCTTCAACAGACATTTCAGCTAGAAATTGCAATATTTCTGTATAAAGTAGTAGGAAATAATCTTAGACTGAAAATGAACTGTTAGAGAAACTACAAGGAAAAAGTGCCCACAGAACATAATATCCTCTGGAATTATTCCTTATGCATGACTGTGTGATGAAAACTTTCTTATTACTTTTAGAGGACTAGATGGCTATCTCCTTAGCCAAGATAAACAGCTAAGCTGAAAAAATTCTGATAGTTATCAGTGTGCACTGCAGTTTGATACTGAAAAAGGAACACAGATGACATAATGATCATTCCTTGTCTCTATTCTTGTTTGGCAAAATGTCTATTTAAAATACTAGCTAATTGTATGGATTTTTTTTTTTTTTTTTCAATTAAAATGTACTGCACTGTATTTATCTCTCTGGCAAATGAAATAAATTCATTTTATCCATTAAAGAATTACTAATGAATATGTTTAATTTATTTGAGATCCTATTTTTACTATTTCCTGTATTACAGGAGACTTTCATTAATTTAGAACAATGCAATGCTTCCTGTATTTTATATCATATAGAACAATTTCTCAGTTTATAATTATACCATTCCTCCAATTTCTCTTTCTGCCATTCTCTGTAAAGAATTTTTTAAATACAATATATATGACAAGACTTGGAAAAAAGAATAACCAAAGAATCAACTGAAATGGAAATAAACCTTTTTAAGGATTTAAATGAAGTCCGTACAACATAGCTGCAACTCGTGTCATAGTACTGTTGCTATAGAAAATTAGCTTCTTCAGTTTGCTGCCTTGTCTTTTATAAATGCCAGTGCAGTTAAGTGTGTCTTTGAGTTCATATCTGTGTATATAATTCATGGAGGAATTACATCTGGAGTTGCTTCCTACTGAAATAGCTGACCTGTTTTTATCTCCTCAAGGATATATCTGTTCAATGGATCCCCTGGAAAAAAAAAAGAAAAAAAAAAAAAAGATTTGCTATCTCATAGTGCAATACTTAACAATACTTAACAACAATGAAGCACATAAAAATATTATTGAATTGAATGTGGCCATTAATTCAGGTGTAGTGAGTGAGAATGTGGTAGAAAAAGAGACAGAGAAGCAAACTCCAAGAAGAGACAGAGAAGCAAATTCCATTGCCAGTTTTCTCTCTTCTGTCACAGTGTCCAGCTAGTGACCTTAGTACTTACAGTGTGCACGGAAAGAGAACAGTTTGTGTATCTAGTCAGTGTTTTGAAATGACTTATTTCTTAAAGCTTAAGAAAGTTATGAGTGATTTAATACAATTTTAAATATTGATATGTGTACAGGTATGGAAAGTCCTCGTTTAAGCAGCCTATTACATTAAAATAAATTAGAGAAACTTTGAAATATATATATGATTTGAATAATGATGCACGTATTGAATATTAGCTTAATAATGCACTGGCCAAAACCATAATTACCTCTGTGAATATGTATTTCAAATCAGGTTATCATATAATCCTAAAAACATGTTCAAAATTGATTCCATTAGGTATTTCACGGAATACTCTGTAATCTACATGGGACATGGTCCTAGTAGAAACAACATAAAGGTTTGCTCTTAGCCAAACTTGTAATGTCAGTTATTTCAGAAAAGAAGCAGTGTGAGGTTCTGTGCTTTTTCCAGGCTTAATACTTGCAAGGTGAACCTGGGATTTTTTTAAGGTTAAATGAAAGTCAAGAAATTAAATAGGAAGATGCATCTCCGGAATTTCTATTGGCAATGATGAGATTCAGTTTTTTTGCTTGCATTCCTCATGCAATCATCTGTGTGAAAATGGTTACATTTCCCCTAATAATCTTTAATAAGATGGCAACATTTCCTAAACCAATGTAGATTTTCTACTGACTTATACCATTGTCTCCAATAGGATTGTTCGTGTACAAGAACCACTCCAATATTAATACCTTCCATTTTATTATGTTGGCCCACAGTGTCAGAGGTGAATGCTGGTAGTATGGCAATAAAGACCAAACCAATTCAGAAAATACCGTTTTCTTTTATCATAAAGAGAAGAATAGTATTGCAGATGTTTGCTATATGAGAAAAAATGTATTTAAAATGTCTTTAAAATCTAGGAAAGACTTTGATTGACTATATATTTTGAATACAAATATGATTTAGTAATTACAATTGAATTAATGGTGAGTAAAATATCAAGAGCAAAACACAAACAAATCATCTAATATAACAGGAGGACAGCCTGCCCCCTAGATTTTATCTTAATAATGTCAAACAATGATATGCATTTTTGCCACACAAAACCTTGGTAAGTAGCTTTCTAAATTCTAAACTTCCTTAAGAATTTAAGTAGTAGCTGCAGTTATGAGTCACAATAAATAAAAAAAAAATCATACCAAGAAGTTGTAATGTTACTACAAATAATTTATAGGTACTTACATGGAATGAAAAAAAAATTCTTCTTTTTAATATGCTGCTGAGAATGATACGCTTATATTTTACTGGAACTGCAGAAATTTATTCTAATTTTTATTCTAATTATTCTGCTTTTCTATTGTTATTCTATACTATGATTGGTAATACAACAATTTTATTAATATTTCTGAGCTTGTAAAAATATAAAGGTTTTATGTGTCTAAGTTGGAATTTGCAGAATACATTGTACTTGTTTTTCTTGAAATGATTGCCTCTTCCTCAAGGCACTTTTTAGGATTATTTATGTTTTTCTTCTTGTATTATTTAGCAGGAGATTCTGGATAGTGACAGTGGTCCCAAATCTCAAGGCTTTTTCCACCAATTGATCAAGCTGAACTCAGGTGGAGAACTGCTATTTGGAGTTCTAATTCTTGGGTGGCCAGTAAGCCAATTTAAGTTAGCTAATACCATTCGTCACTGAAAGAAGAAAGCCTGTGGGGACTGGACAACTGGGCTGGCTAACTTTAGATCTCAGTTTAAGTAGCAAAGATGAAATTACACTTGAAATAATAGCAAACGCTCCTCCCCAAATATTCTCAGCACAAAGCAGAACATATTTTGATCAGAGAGTATCTAATATGACGTTTCCAAACCTCATAAAATATACATATACCTTTCTCTGTCTGATCTTAAAACATTTACTCTTTAAAGAAATTATTATGAAGTCTCTCTTGTTTGTGTGTTTTTCTTCTGTTTATTGCATTCTGTGGTAGAGAGAGAAAGATAAAAAATAAAAGGACCTAGTAATGAGAGAAAGCAAATTCTTGCTCATAAAATAAGAAATGAATACTAAAATAATAATAATAAAGTTTAGGGAGACCTTAAACAATTCTGCAGGAATTATTGTACACCTTCTAACTATTTTAAAGCTACTAATAGGAGTCCAGGTGAGAAGATTTATTGAACTTCTTGCAGTTTCCTTCCATATGCATCTGAATCTCCTTTGTGTGGAAATCCAGGCATGTGAAAAGATGGTATGCAGCCATACCTTGACCCACTGTGTGCAGGCTGGAGGGAGCCCAGCATGCCCTCAGACTAGAAATTGTGGGATGCCCCATTCCAAATGTATTCAGTGAGTGTTAATTTTTTCTCTTCCTATGCAATGCAAGACAGGTCAGCTTACAGGGTTGCTGCCATAACAGCACTGCTCTCTATTAATTAGGCAGCATGGTTACTGCTGCAGTACTGTTACACATTCAGGCATCCTAAACTTGATGCAGTGCTCCTTTGTAAGGGAAATCCACAGCAAAGTGAGGATGGAAATGACATTAAGCAAAATGTCTCTGTTAAAAATACTGAATTGTAAATGTCACCACTGGTGAGGCTGGCAGTGTTGCTCAGCTCAGCCTATTGAAGGAAAGGCAATATAAACAGCAGCTAATAAATAAGAGCTGTCTGTCTGAAGAGGGGTGGTATCTAGGTCTAACAGGACTAAAAGATGGAAAAAGAAACACAATGATTACGTTCATCTTCAGGGGAAGAAAACTGTAGGAACAAGAGAAAGATGATCAGCTAATCTGAGTGTAGCAGGAACTACTTTGGAACGGGGTACTTGGCTTCTATACTTGTTCTGCTTCTGGCTGCTCACTGGCCCTCAGTATGTCTCATGTTTTTGGCCATCTTTTGTGCCACTGTAGTACCTGGCTTGCTGTGTCTCACTGCTGGTATTTGCTGAGTCCTAATACATTCTCCTTGTGATCTGGTGATGGAACCAACTGAGCTAGCAATGCTTTCAGCTTCACCAGTGATTCTCCCTTGGTATGCTGCTCTTTGTACCTTTACAGAGGCTGCTGTTCTTAGGGAGAGTAGCATAATACAGAGCAACCTCTGAAAACTCCTCGAAATTTTAGAAGGAAGGTAACCATAAGAAAGCTGAAATTATATGCTTTCTTCAGGAAGGGCCTCCATCTGTGTTTCAAAGTTATTCTAATAACCATATTTTTTGGCCTCCTACTTTTTATTAAGCTTATTTCTCCTGGTCATCTCTTTTTTATTTGTTCTGCAAACAACTCTCTCTTCGCTGCAAGTAATTTTCTGACCTGTTAAGCAGTGTCATTTTGTCAGAAGACAAAAGGTCTCAGAGTTTTGAACTACCTACAATTTTCAGATCAGTGGCTGTCTTGAGGGAGTAAATTAGGGGGGAAAAATGAAGGGGAGCTTGAGCTTACCAGTTTGGTTGATGTGCTAGGTGACTCACTGAAAACATTTGTGGCCCAAAATCAGTCATGGATGTGTTTTTTTCTTTCTTAGTAGGTTTTGTGAAAAGAGGAGGCAAAGAGTTCAAAGGGTGTGGAGGAAAGACTTAATATTGCAAAAGTGACAAAGAACGATACTGGAATTCATAGGAAAGAACTGAAAGCAATGTGGAGAGGGACAGAGGATAAAAGAACACAAGTCATAAATCTATGGGAAGGATTTTGTTAGCCGTACTCCTTATGAAATATGTAATTTAAATGCAGAAATTTTCTGAAGTCTCAGACCTTTTCATTAATCTCCAGGTTAGCACTTTAAAAAGGTTTGCTATAAACTCAGCATTTGATAGTTTCCTCCCATTGGTGCAAGAATTCATTGCATTAGATTTTACACCTTCATTTTTTTCTTTTAGAATTAGTGCCAAGCAGCTATATGCCACATGCACACTTCTCTATTATAGGCAATCCCCAGGAAGCTCATTAAGTTTTCTTTATGGCTCCTGTGCACTGCTGGAACCAGACCTAAGTGGAGTGTCTGACTGTCAGTGATTAGATACCATGATGGTATATACTTTAGAAAATATCATAGTTGGCATAGAGAAATAGACAAATATAACAGCACTGTGGAGGGCCATTTATTCAACAGGCATTTCAGTGCATAAACAGTAACACAGTTCCTGACATTAGCTTCCAGTTTCAATAGTGAAATTATTTCTGAAAAGGCTTCTGTATAACCTTACTGTACAGCAAAAATAAATATATATTAAATTCAAGAAAATTGTGGATGTCAGAAAGAAGCAGATAGTTTACTACTAGTTTAAAATGTTACTGTTTATAATTGTATTTTGAACATATTGGTATAAAATACTTCTCTCAACCATACCCCATTTTAAGAAATATGATATTGGTAAAATTTTTGGTGGATAAGTGAGGGAAAATTATATTGTTACTCATACTATGCCAGCTTAACATGATTCTTACTGTTAAGATGTGAAAAACACAGCAGTAATGCCAACAGATAGTCAGCTCTGAAATAAAACTTGCGAGGTCTGTAACAAGATTTTCTATTAGCTCTTGTGTTGGTAATCATGAGGAACTAATGGTGTTATCAAAGTAATCTTTGATACATCTCTACTAAAAGCTATAGAAAAATCTTTTCCTTCATAATTTTGTTCTGCCTTGACCTCTTTGCACGGGATCTCTGATTATCAATTAATGTTCTTGACTTGATTTTTTCCATGATCAATCATTTTTTTCTGTTTCAGCTCTTCCTACTTTGTTTTCTATTGATTCATTGCACAGTTTTTCTTGTATTTGAGTGTATGGGCTGACCTTTCATACTTAAGTT
Source organism: Phasianus colchicus (assembly GCF_987193195.1). NCBI lineage: Eukaryota > Metazoa > Chordata > Aves > Galliformes > Phasianidae > Phasianus > Phasianus colchicus. The sequence goes on along the minus strand of NC_143439.1, from coordinate 13,153,078 downwards.
ACAATTTCCAGCACTTATGAGAACACAATAAAGCAACAGATGAGGAGATTATGCCCTGTAATGTGTGTAGTTTATCATGTTGTGAGGCATGGCTCATGGCAGTGCTTGTGCCAGTCATGTTTTAAAGCCTCTTGTAAAAAGTTAGTTAAATCATTTTTTCTTAGCTCTCAGTAGTAGTCTAATAATGCCATTAGTCAGTGCAGGCTGTTACCTGTATCAGTCTGACTCGGAAAAGTGTATTTGAAAAATAGGTCCCTTTCTTTATCTGAACATGTAACATTCTCTCTGTAACATGCAGGTCTCCTGTTTATATGTGGAACAACTACCAATTCTCAGTAACTTTTACTGCAGGCTTATGCAGTTTGGTGTGAATCACACCAAAATTACATGCGATGTGACAGAATCATACATTTCTCAGTCTCACTTTCATGAAAAGTGAGTGCAAACATTTTCTGAAGATTAGTTACCTTATTAATACCACCTCCACATCACAAGTAGTGGCTAAACTCCTCCCAGAGTCACAGTTGCCACTGTGTCTGATGGGATTCCTGGAACATATGTGTAGGCAGAACTTGGATGTGTGTAGCCTCGATGCCTCCATACCGTCCATCTGAGCAGCCCATGAACTGCACCACCCCAATCGCACAGCCCTGGGCATGATTTGGCTTCCACTATTAGTCAGAATAACCACAGGCTGCTGTAATTTTTCTTGGCAGAAAGAGATCCCTGGAGGAATTCCTCTGTTTCTGAATACTTTGCATTAGTTGTAGACACTGTTTAAGATACTCTGTCTGTGTCAAGGATAGGGAATATGTTGCATAAAGCACTTTGCTCAGAGGCCTGTTAAAGGCACCTTTATGTCTCTAATGGACTAGAGCTGTGCATGAGGGATTAATCAAAGAGCAGAAATGATCTCCCCTTCCTGTTTCAAGAAATATTAGTATCTTACAGGCCTCGTTTTCCTACAGCAATTGAGAAGTGAAGTGAATGCTTCGGGACAAGTCCCTTATTACTCAGGGACAGTAAAGTATAGAGCTTTACTGAGGCAATATATTTACTTCTTGGAAGAGTATCTTCTGTCAATTCCCATTTATTTTATTTTTTTGTTTGTTTTTGAGTATGTCTAGGAGCAATTCTGATAAGTTCTGAAGGAAATCACCATGGAAGGTCACTGTGACAGGAGTTAGGGGAATATTTTTTATTTTCTCAAATAGCTTCTACAAAACAACAAAATCTTCACTACCCTCTCCTCCCTTCCCTCCCCTCCCCCCCCCACTACCCCTGCTCTACTAATAACCCAGATACTTGTGAGAATTTTTGGTATTTGGAGAAAAATCAGAAATGATACAGCGATGGGTTTACAGTACGCATTATCTCCAGTATATTACAACATATAGTTTGGAAGCCTATTGATCTAGATGAAGTATGTTAACCCTTTATGTTTGTTTTTTAACTAGATACAAAAAGAAAAGAAATGAATTATACTAAGCAGCTGTATTTTACATATATATATATATATATATACACACACACATATATATGTATACATAAAAACCTTCCCCTTATCACTTATCTGTATTATTCCTGTATCTTTTCTATTCCACCAAACTGGAATAACTCATTTTCACCCTATCAGGTATGACTTTTCTACAATCATCTACAGCTGAAATTGCCGTTTTCCAACCCAATGCATTAGAGGCTTAGATGGTGCAAGTTCTAACCACCTCTTTTTCTCTTTGCTCTTTCTTCCAGTGAATTCTATGCTATTCTAGTGGGCCATGGCCTGCTAATACCTGGTTTTAAAAGCAAGAGAAAAAATGAACTCGGTGTGGGTAAATAATTACTGCTGCAATTTCATGACTTTATGTATACTTTGTTTTGTAGCACGATAGCCAGTGTTTGTTACAAAAATCTATAGCAGATTGTGTCACCTACTACATTTCAACCTCAAGGAAATGGCTAAAAGCTGTTCTTAAGAGATTGGTACGTCATCAGAGTAATGCACAAAACAAACAAACAAACAAACAAACAAGCTGATTAAAAAGAAGGTTGCCTTTTGGAGTGTCCCTCTCAAAATAGGACTGTCGTTTGCCCCAGATCCTGTCAACCAGAGCTGTCTGCTGGAGTCTGGAAAACCTTCTAGGACTGATCTTACACTGAGTCTATGGGTAAACTGTTCCAGTCTTCCCTTACCACCTTGCGAGGAATGTTTTTCTCCAAGATATTACAGTATACACCTATACTAAGAAGAGCTAGGCTGTGTAAAGTGCTCTCCACATAACTGTAGGCTGCATAGCTGCCAACTGTTCCCTAAACTAAACAAATGCAACTCCCTCATTTTTCTTCTCACAAGTAATGTTATTTGGGGTCATTTTTGTCTTGATAGTCTTGTGCCTGTTCTTCTCCAAAGTCTCAGTAAATCTCTTGAACCGGAGAGTCCAAAAACTAGTCGCACTAATTCAACTCACTTCAACTCAGTACTGAGTTAGAAAAGTATAAAAATTTATCTTGATCTGCTGGCTTTGAGAAGGATGTGTAGTTTGTCTTGTTGCTCAGAGAGTACAGTTAGCTCATTTTCAGCTAAACATTCACAGTAACTACCAGACCTTTTCTGGCATTGCTGATTCTGTTCAATTTGGCTTCCATCTGTTTCTAACAGAACGACTAAGACAAGGTTATTCTGACCTAGGTACAGAACTTTTGCTTTTCCATGAAGTTTAGTTGGTCCAATTCTGAATTTTTCATGGCCTTTCTGGATTGGCTGGATAAATCTCAACACTCAAAGGCTGAATCTCTGGAATGTGTTAGAAGTTCAGACTTTGCTAATTTGACCACATTTAATTAAGCATTTTATCAGAGTGAGTCTCTTCATTGTAACAGAGACACATCAGTGGTTAATTTCATTTCCCTTGCTGTAAAAAATTATGAACAGAATGTTCCACTGAAGCAGGACATGTATGCCAGATCTTGACCCTTGTGTTCTAACTTGCATGATCATCTATTCTGTAAACTCCCCACACTCTGAATTTTGTCTTTCTCTCTTGTAGTATGGCAATCAGTCCAGATCACACTATACCAAAAAGTTTAGTCGAGTTCAAAACAGGTGTTCTGGATTCTGACCAATCCATTTCAAGTATTACTAGTCTTGTAGTTATAATTAGCTAACAAGCTAATTTATTTCAGTCATCTTAACCATCAACAATTTTTAAAAGCCTACAGTATATATATATATATTTTTTTTTTCCAGGACAGAGTGCAAGAGATTCTGCTAGTAATTTTTCTTTTTCTTTTTCTTTTTTTTTTATTTTTATTAATCATAAAACTAGTTCTCATTTTCAAGTGCATAAAATAAGAAGAGCATTAAGATTTATTTATTTGAAAGAAAAATTGACTTTCTTGTGTCTATTTCTTGTTTTACTTCACCACTGAATCATTTCAAAATCATTGAAGGCAAAGGTGTTATACTAGTATAAAATCAATAAAAAGGGAGTTGAGAGGGCCATATTTTCTACATGCAGTGAATGAGAAATGAAAAAGGGGTTTATAATATCATAAACCTTGGAACTGTGTCTGGTGATTATCCTAGATATGGTCTGCCAGGGAAATGACCACCATCTGCTGCTGCCCACCAGTGTCCTGAAAATACAATCATGCTGCTCGTATTTGCTGAAGCTAGCAGCAAACTAATCCTTTCAGTTTCAGCTCTTAAGATTACATGTAATTGTGTGTAAGATGCAGTCTCAGTCTGCACAGATTTTTCAGACTCTGAACACTGAAATAGATCACATTTGCCTTGAACTTCCAATTCAGTCTCCCCTTTTCTATTTGTATTTCATTGCTGCTTTTGTTTTTAAGTTGCTGGTTTAAAAAAAGAAGCAGCAGAGCTATCTGTATCTTTCCTCTGGTTGATGGATTCAGAAGTAGGACTTTTTGTCAAACATCTGAACTGAAGTTAATCTTTTACTTTATGAAATTAAGATAAGACTGCTTTTAAACTACAGAAAATATTTCAAGGTTCTGAGGGAGCTTTGAGTGGATATACACATCTGTATGAGAAGAACGCAGAAGCTAGTCCATGGTAAGACAAGATGTGATAAAGAAATCTGCTGAAGTGAAATAACCTGTAGCAGGGAGAAAAGGCACCAAAAACATGGATTACAAGAAGTAGGAGGGGATATAGAAGGGGAGATTTTTTAAAGAATACGAAGGAACTCTAATTCAAATTTGTCTGTTCCTGTGCACCTCTGACTTTCAGAGTACTAGTTATAGAGAACCTTCTTAGAAGATTTTCTTAGTAAAAAGAATAGGAAAAAAATACTATACAAATTCCCACTACTTCAAAGTGCAGCTAAATATTAACACATTCAACCAACAGCTTCTAAAATTAGAGGAATACAGAGTTTGAGGAGAAATGGGAATATGAATAAGGCAGAAAAGAGAAAACTTGTGTAGGGATTCCATTTTGTTTGTTCTCATTCCCCTGTTTCAGAAGAAATAAAGAATTATTAAAAATTAAAATGCAAAGTCACTCTCAGACAAACCAAATGAGAATGTTTTCAGCTGGACTGGTAATATTGAGATCTCAGGGGATCTCGTTCTTCATCTGTTTTTGGCTATGATATAAAAAGTATCTCTGAAACATTTGGAGTGGCCTGCTGCAGTAATAATGTATTCCTTAGAGTTGCATGTCTCATACAGAAAACGCAGGACAAGAGAAACAAAAACCACTTGAAGAGGTTTTTTATGTCAGTGTGAAATGATAAACTTTGACTTCTTTGAATGAAAACAAGGCCGAGAATCTATGGTGACAGTAAACACAAATTAAGGATACAAATAAATTTGGTTATAAGAAGCATTTCCCAAGAGTTAGCCATCTCAATTTTTAGTCAGTGCCCAGAGGAGGAAGAAAGGGTTTAGAGTACAAGTTGAACTTGACCCCATCATTGAAGGTGTTTGCAAAAGTAAGGTTATGAATATTTTAGAAAAACATTGTGGAATTTGTTCCTTTAATCTTGAAAATATCATTGGGATCCACATAGATGTTATGTTAATAGATAGAAGGAAAAATAAATACAGTGGCTTTTCCAACATTAATGGGCACTGAAGATATAAATTCCACTCCATGACATAGCAAATCCCATTGTGTGTATAGGTAGAAATGAAAATAATGGCTTATGTATCATACTAAAACAACCTATTAGTCTATATTAGGGACTCCCATGTGCAAGCTTAAGAAAGCGAGAGTTATAAATTCCACTAACTCCCTGCTTACCTCACTGCCTCCATGACTGTTAGTCACACTATGTTTCCCAAACTCTCCTGTGCACAATATGGAAAACACAGCTGATAATGCAGAAGGAAAGAAGGCACAGCAGTTGCCAGTAGCAGCAGGAGGCAGAGGGCACAGCAGAAGATATCCTCATTGGTATTGGTCTTCTGAGAGCTCTTCGCTTCTTCCACAGCCATCCTCCCATCTTAGCTTTCAAGTCAGTGCTCTCCTTCTAATTATAAAATAATAAAGGAACTGGTTCTGTTGCAATCATCTTGAGGTTTCAGCCCCAATTCTCCACTCGCAGTATTTTTATTTCAGCTTAATTTCCTTTTCTCCAGTGATATTACTTCCCACTTACGTTGAAAGGAAGCTTTCTGAGCTATCTGTATGGCTAACATATAGAGACAAATTCAGTTAAACATATATTAAGCAATCTATTGCAAGTGCTGCAGTACATATAATAAGGAAGATGAAACCTAATGTGGAAAAAAAGACAGATAGTTGTAACATAATTCTGTTTCTACTTTTTCTCATAGTGAGTGAAACATGGCACAACACATAACTGATGACAAAGATACAATGCAACAGATTTATCCTTATACCACTCAAGTGGAACAGCTGTGAAAAAGATAAGGGTCCTAACCTCACAAGGTATATAAGTGATAAATGTGCAATAATATTTTCTTTTTCACTGTAATTTTTTCATGTTTGATAATGCAGTATAGAGTGGCTATCTTAAGATCTCTATCTCAATATTATATACTACATTTTACTGTTAAGTAAATTACTTTGCTACCTTCATGAATATGTTTAGTGTATCTGTATCTTAAGTTAAGATGCTAAAATTCTCTTAGAATACCTACAAAGTGAGTGGCATCTTTACAGTGCTATTTGTTACGGTGAAGCCTAATGGCATTTCTTATTCAGAGTCTGTACCCATTTGACGTGAAAACAAATAATTAAAATAAATTACGCCCTTAGAGTCTACAAACTAGGGAGACAAAAATATCTATCTGAGAGGGAGGTTAATATAGGGATATCTGTTGACAGCATTATGAAGACCTCAAAGGAATACACACATTTGTCTGCCTGAAGTGATGTGTGTGAGGAATTCCATGTCAGATTGTTAAGTTTAGTGAGCAGGATTTCTAGTAATAGATTTTCAGAAAAAATGTGGTTACCCGGGGGTGTTGTTTACTTCCCAATTGCTAGAGCATTCAGTGAGAGTTTGGCCTTTTTCTTTTCCACTTGCGCATCTCCGTGTGTGTATGCACATAATTGCTGGTTTTGCTTTTGTTTCGTGTTTTTCTGCTTATGTGTTATTGCACTCAGTGTACTGAGAGAGATTTTGCAACCTTTAATGCAGCTGCCAGTCACTTTCAATAGGTGCCTGTAAGGATGCATGCCAGTTTTCCTGATAGTGATGAGCAATTCTTAGCTGTTGTTATTTCACCTTGCAGCTTTTTTTTAATTGTCTTCCTCTGTTGTTTTACTCACTGTTCAGTGGAAAGCTCCCACCTTCTGGAAACTTTAGGTCCTGAATGTTAGCAAAGCAGAAGGCTTTGAAATGCAGGCTGCTCAGCCATGCTGAATAGCTAATGGCCATTAAGTTTCTACTGCAAGGATAACATTATTAACAGCCCAAAACTCTCAGCTTGGGGCAGGGCTTTCACTTCATTCTGTTTTGTGTGTTCAACATCTATCTGTTCATTGGCACTCATAGTTTCAAAGGTGGGAACCAACTGAGGTGATGTATGAGTAGAAACAAGGAAAGAATTTTAATAAGGAAAGCAGCATGGGCTAAGAGGCCTTCTCTGTACTTTAATATGCCTTGTGGTCTTCTTGTCTCCAAACACATCAGACTATAAATAGCTTAGTTTTCACCAATCTGCTACTCTTGCAGAAAATAAGAGGCCCTGGGCTGGTCTACACTGTCTTGCTGGGAAAGAGCAACCCATATCAGCCACCTCAGCACATGAGCTGCTGAGACAGGTCTTCAGGGCACATCCAGATCACAGCTGTCCTGCCCATAGAGCACCTGAATAGGGTGTTTGTAGGCATAACACCTGCCCTACACAGCTTACATCACCCTCCAGAAATCTTGATCCTTTTGCTACTACGTGTATGCCCTAAAAGCCAGTTTTGACAGCTGACAAACAGTCTTATCTGGCATATCAGCACCTAATGGGGGAAACCAGAGATCAGGACAAATTTGGTATTGTGCTGATCTGCATAGGAAGACCCATTCACTCCTTGCCCCAAAGGTTGTCAGCTGCTGTACTAAAGCAATAAGCCAAGCCTGTTCCCAGCCTCTCATTATTCGAGTACTTGAATAGATGTCCCACCCACAGTACCTACACTCTAGCCTAATTCAAGATCTGGATGTTCATTTATTGTTGATGTATAATCTTTTGATCATGTTGGCTTCTTTGAGTAAGTCTTTTACAAGACATTTCTATTTCTACCTAGTTCTTCTTCTATCCTAGCTGTCTGGCTTTTGTTTGTTTGTTTGTTTGTTTGTTTGTTTCAGGGTATCTTAGCCCACAGATGAAAAAGCCATGGGGAAATGAGATTTCCATAGGAAATAAAGCTAAGTAAATTGGAATTTAATGGAAGTTCTGGCTGACTTTGAATTATTTTAAAGTCACTTAAGTTCTGTGAACTTGTAACAAACCCTTTTTTTAATGTGAAATTCATAACGCTTCCTGTGTATCAATGAATAGTATCATATTTAACAGCAGTATCTGCCTTCTGAATTTGAAATAATTGAATGAGTGATTCATTTACAAGAACATAAATCAGAAGATTTGGGAACAGATTTCAGATTTGTCTGAATTCAACTTAGCTGTTGACGACTTCACAGTATCTAACCTAGTTTGTATCAGCTCAAGATATGGGATTTACAACCTCTTCCCATGTATTTCTGATTCTGCTCCTCCTCCCAAAACAAACAAGCAAAATACTTACTGATAAGTCTTCCAAATGACTTCCAAAAGCTGTGTACCACAGTTTTCTCCGTTGCAAGACGGTATGATGATGATGGTTACATCACTTGGATAGTGATATGGAATTATGAAATTCGAGATTTTCAGAATGAAACATCTGTGGAAATAAACTCTGTATAGAAGTGATATCATTTAATATCTTGCAATGGGAATAAATACATAAATAAAGCAGTTTGATTTTTTTAGAAGCCAAGCCTGTTTTATCCATGTTATCATCTAATCTACATCACAACTCTTTAGGGATGGATACTTTCTCATCCTTAATCTGATCGCTGCACAAACTGATAATAATCTTAGGTATAAATGATAAGTTACTCATGACATGAGAATGTGCCTAGAGCACTTTATTGCATTGCTTTTACCATTTCTTGGCCTATAAGCGTCTTTGTAGAAATCAAAGGTTATTTCAGTTCTGAAAATTGTGTTGCTGTTATTTCATTGCAACTGAGCTTTCATGCAGTGCAGTAGCTATGAGAGGCAAGAGAGTTGTCCATTTTAGAAAGAAAAAGCTGAGACCATCCATTTAATGTCACTTAGGACCTATTACAGCAGAATAATATGATCATTTCAAATTTTAGATCAAAATATAAATAGTCTGAATCTATCCTGCATCCCTAAGGTGAGTAAATGGAGACTATTTGCAGTCATAATACCAGATGTTTAGCTGTTGCTATAAATTCAACAACAAAAATTGAAAATAAAAAGTGAGCTGCTAATTAGGGATATTAGGAGTCATGTCACAGGTGAAAGATGATCTAAAATGTTGTTTCAGAGTGCAGTGCAATAGTGAAATTAGCACATGTCTATTATCACTGCTTGCAACTCTGCAGGAAACTAATGGAAATAGCTTAATCTTTTCAAGCTCCTCTAAGAGGAGAAATATAGGGTTTCACCTGTTAATGAATTTTCCTTCCTGTCTTACTTTTGGTAAATTCTTACTGCAGATCAGTTTTGTTTTGTTGGATGCCTTAGCTGCAGATTCAGTGAATAACTGTAAAGATGAATGATCCAATCATTCATTTTTAGTAAATGGCTGCTGTAGTGATCTGCTGTGATAATGTTTAAAAAGGAAAAGGGCACAGTCCTAAAATTCCCCCTCTTAAACCAGTTTCAGAGAGTTCTTTTTCCATGATGATAAAAGGAAAGACATTAATTATACATTTTCATTATGACAGAGCTAACATCGGCAGTGACTAAACATAATTTGTTTAGGTGACAGTGCAGGCTGTTCTCTGATCAAGTTTTGTTTCCCACCAGGAGGCATCAGTCTTAAATTACACAGCAAACAAACAAGAGAAAGGAAGCAAACAATAAAACAGTTCCCAGAGGAATAAACAAATAAATAAATAAATAAATATAAAATTGACTCTCATTGTCCTACTAAATAAATATTTATTTAGTTATATATTTCTGTTACTTAACAAGAAAATCAGCAATGAGGTTCAGCTTTAATTAAAAATGCATGTTTTCTTTGGGGCTTTGTATGACTGTATTTTAGATTTTCGATAACAGTTAGCTTTTAATGAAAAAGGTCTGTTCATCTGGAAAAGAGGAAAGGATGAAAGAAAGAAAAATCACTGAGAAGTGCCTATTGTACAAAACATGCAATATTTTACTTCCTTGTCCTACTGTAATCCATAAAGAAAGAGTAATTTGGATTTTATTTAGTAAGGTAAGTATAACACAAGGACCTGTGTGCCTGAACATATTTAACATGGACATATACCTTTCTGAGGAAATCTCTGTATATTTTGAGTTAGAATTCAGTGTAATGCTATTAAATAGAGGCTTAATTTTACTGTATCTTCAACTTCAGCGTATCTCTTATTTTGCATACATCTATAAATGTGTTTTAGTACCTTACTGAATCAAAGACCACAAAGGAATGCTTTGCTATTTGCATTTAATTTTTAGCTGCTATTAAAAAGTGTTAGTTGTGATTTTCTATTGTAATTTGACTTTTAATATCATATCCCCTGACTGTTTCGGCCTCTGTGGTTAGCAAAAGCAAATACAAGCTGATTTCTTATTATCATTGATGCTAATGTGAGAAACAATAAAAACTAGGATGAGCTATATGCAGTTTAACAGGAGTATCTTCCTGTTCAGCATTCTGTTTTTCTTCCAATGGAACTGCATAGCAATTTCAGATGAATGAATAGTCAGACAAATTCAAAAATGCACGTCATTTACCCCAGGTGCAGCAAATATTCCTTGGGAGCTGCTATTGTGCAAAATTATATTCCTGCTGAATACAAGTAAAGAACTACATATGATGAAAATGATTGTGGAGAATGTTGTGTGAGCTCAGCAGGTTTGATTTTAATTGAAATAGTTAATGTTCTCTGCACTTAAAATAAATAATTCAAAATACTTCTGACCGCTCAAACTCTCCAAAGTGATTAGACACTAAGAAAAGTATCAAAGGGAAATTAATGCATTGTTGTCTCCTTACTGCAAGCTTTTAAATTAGCACAGTTTATTGTGTAATTTAAACATTTAGCTTTGCTTAAATAATATAAATAACTGTACAGTTTTAGTTATTTGGAATCTTAAAATGCAGTTGTCGAATACCAGGTACCTCAATGCATGTCATACATAAATGACAATTACTTTGTTATTTCCAAAAAGAAATGATACAAATGTGGATAAAATGCTAAATAAAGCCACATAAATTGCTAAAAAAGTGAATACAGTGGATCTGTGGGCAAATTCTCTAAATCTTTTACATATGTACTCAATTTCATTGCTCATTACTGAAAGTCGGAGCAAAGGATTAATATGAAGACTGGCTGACCTGCTGGCCTAAGATTACATCACCTCGAGTCAGAATTTTGTGCTCATTATTGAAGTGACAAAGGCTACAAATTCCAGTAATGTATTATGAGTACGTAATGTGGGGGGAGGATGTACAGGTTGCACTGTACATGGACACCCCCTTCTGGCTATTTAAGAAGTAGAAACTCTGAAATACTTTGAACATCTTGAATATAGTCTGCATCCCCTATACTACATTCTTACTTTTCTCTAGAGCACTCAACTGAATTATAACTGGATTTGTCGATATGCAACGAAAATGACTTTCAAAGGGCACATTTGTAGTTGCTAGTACTGGTGAGCTTTGTACAAGAAAGGAGAACTGTTGTCATCCAGCAGTTTTCTCCTGAGCATCTCAGCACAGCTAAGATAAAATCAGGTTGTTTTGCAAGCACGCCATTACCCTCTTCCAGAGGTAGAGTACAACTGCAGGAACAAAGTAGTTCTGTGCTGCTGAAAAATACTTGCAAGGCTTTAGAAATAGAATCATAGGATTGTTTCAGGAAGAGATCTTTAATAGTCATTTAGCCCAACTCCCCTGCACTGAACAGGGACACAACCTGATCAGGTTGTTCAGAGCCCCGTCTAGCCTGACCTTGCATGTCTCCAGGGACAGGGTATCCATTGCCTCTCTGGACAAGCAGTTGCAACGCTTTACTACCTTTAATGTAAAGGACTTTTTGCTTGTATCCAATCTATATCTTTCCTCCTTTAGTTTTATACCATTTCCCCTTGTTCTATTACAACAGACCCTGCTGAAGAATCTGTTCCCTTCTTTCCTGTAGCTCCCCTTTAGATACTGAAATGCTGCTATCAGTCACCTCAGAGCCAGGTTGAACAACCTCAGTTCTTTCAAGCTGTCCTCATAGGATAGGTGTTCCATCCCTTGGATCATTTCTCTGGCCCTCCTCTGGGCAAGCTCCAACAGATTCATGTCTCTTCTGTACTGAGGACTCCTCATCTGGATGCAGTACTGCAGGTGAAGCCTCACTGTCGTAGAGCAGAGAGGCAGGATCACCTCCCTTGCCCTGCTAGCCACATTTCTTTTGATGTAGCCCAGGATTGGCTTTACTGGGCTATGAGGGCACATTGCTTGCTCATGTACACCTTGCCTCCCACCAGTATGCCAAGGTCCTTTTCAGAGGGGCTCAGACCATAAGAATCATATGACACTGTGGCTAAGATGGGTATAGCAGAAATGCTAAGTGATCAGGTGTTTGCAATGCACCTAAATGACTGGAAGGAGTGGAGCCAGGATCCACCCTTTTTCAGACCGCATTTAAAGGTTGGCAGTGGCAGTGAGGGTATCCTGTTAGAGGTTTCAACCTACCTGTAGTTTTCTGTGGGTAAGCAGCTTTTTTCCTTTGTTTCTGTGGTTGATGAATTTGGGCTTATCTTCAACTTGCTACAGTGTAGGATTTTGCCACTCTGTCATTATTGCTGTGCTTTCCATTACATTATGGTGTTAGAACAGGATAGATTTTACTCAGAATAAAATGCAAAAATGGTATTCAAGCCAAACTGTGCTTAAAGTGTCCAACTTGCAATGGAAAGGATTCTTTTTATTGTTCTAGTAATGTTCCTGAAATGCAGAACTGGGCAGAGAATGTTGAAGCTGGAACTCAAATGTTCCAGCCATTAGACAATCTTGTGTCCTGGGGCAATGAAAACCTTATTTACAGACATTTCATTGTAGCTATTTTTTATTTTTTTTTCCCCCTTGACTTTTCATCATCACAATTTCAGTGGAACAGGCGATAAGACAGAAGTGCCTTGATGTATGTTAATGATTTTATTTCAGAGACAGGGAAAGATTAAATGGCTGGATGGAACTTTGTAGGTATATATATATGATAGTACATATATGCAATCTTATCTGATGAAAATGGATAATGATATGACAATGAAGTAGGTAAATGGGACAAATAAAATGAGACATGCTAATTAAATCTGAAGAAAAAAATCCTGATCCTGTTGAAGTTGATGGGGGTGAACTCCCTTTGGGAGCAAGTAAGGGCAGGATTTCTACCAAAATGCCAGTGCTGAAATGTAATAGGATCACGGACTGAGAAATCTTTTGCAGTAACGTACTCTTGCATGGAAAAAAATAAAATAAAATTGTTGAAGCATATTTCAAAATCAAAACCCTGAAAGGAAGTATCTCCAAACTTAACAAAAATACAGATCAAAAATTAAATGTGGTAATTCAGGATCAACATTATGTATGTATATTTTAGTATCTTCTTTCCAAACTTCTTAAGTTACTAGAAATTTTGTATTGGGAAATCTTTCCAAAGGGCATGACAGTTAACTATGATGACCAAATAGTTTCGGATAATCTTGTTTAGGTGAGCGTAGAAGATTGCAGTGTTGGGAGAGGGAAGAAATTGTTCAAAACAGTAAAGCAGGCAGGAATGTGAGTGCCAAAACGCAGCTGCAGTGATAGCAGCCTTCCTGCTGGAACAACTACAAAGTGAATTCCTGTGTCATTTGGTTAATTTTATTTTTGTTTTGTTTATTTTTAAAAACTGCTAAAAAGAAAATCCCTTATCTCTCCTTTGTGGATGCATAATTCTTCGTAACTCTTGTTACATTCTGATAGTTTAGAGCAAAACCAAAAAGAACCAGGCAACTTCAAAAAGTGTGTTCAGTTTTTTGATGTTGGAAACTGAAATTAATTGGTTTTTGAAATGTTCTCAGTATTTGCAGATTTTGTTTGTGAAAAGTTAATATTGCTAGAGAGTTTTGCATCTTCAGCTCTACTTTCCCTCAAAAAACAGGCAGTTAATGATAATATGTTATGTGACATTTCACATTCTGTTTGAAAAGACATCTTTTATTTAACAGTGTTCTGACAGTGTTTTAAAGATAATTTACCTAAAGTCATTGTCATTTATTCACACCATTAAAATACCATGCAGGCTTCATGAACGGGGATGCTAAGATGATCTTGAAAGTTCAAAAAGGCACTTTTTGCAAGAGAACTGTAATATGGTTGCACTTGGGGAGCATTTCTCCCTCTTATGCCTTGTGTTTATGCAGCTTTTATGACCTTGAGGAAAGATCTCAAGCTGATCCATAGCTGAAGAATAATTTTCCTCATTGTAAGTATGGCACATAAGACTGACTACTGTGATTTACTGAATTGACTGAAAATGTCTCTTGCTTCTTCATGTTACAGATCAAAGCTGGGCAGCAGGAAGAGCTTTCCTTCTGTGTAAATGTTCTAGTTTTCATCTGGAGGTATCAGAGCTTCCTGGGAGATGCCAGACTGAAATGGTTTGGATGTGAAAAGCGTTATTTGGTTATTATCCAGACAGTAGCAAGCCATTATCTAAATTGTTCTTTTCTGGGGATACAATGAATGCTGAAATCTTAGCAATTTCCTTCCCAAACCTACTGAAGTGGACTAAGTTTTGGACTAAATACTGTTGTGAGCAGATTGGAGACCCAGATAAAAGGAATTAAGAAGAGAAGTTGCTCTGGCTCTTCATCTCTGTAATGTGCTTAATTGAAATGTTGAAGTCTGTGGCTCCAGACTGGTTGCTTGTTTCCCAGACATAGTCATTCTTAAGTCCCCTTTTAACTTGTTCTCCTCAGCAGGATCTCTTCTGCTCACTAATTGCCAGCAGTGAAAATCTATGGATGCAAACTGATGAGGAAGAAAAGATTTTCTAACAGAAATAAACAAATTCTACACATTGTGGGGTGGAAGGGAGATGAAGCCTTTCTTATTTGTGTGTGTTTATTATAATAAGTGATCTGCTAATTCTATTGGCAGTAATCTGACATCACAAGAAATGTTTCTGCAGATTCCTATAATCCCAGTTCTCCTCTCTGGGGTTCTTTAAACAGGCAAAGGACGGACAACTGGAAATCAGCATGGCTGCTAGAACTCCTGGGTTCATGTTAAACAGTATGCATTTTCACTTTTTTTTCCAGCTATGACTCACTCCATTGCTTGAGTAGAATGGTGCCCACTGATGTGGATTGGTAAGGACAAGTTCTATGGCTTCAAGTGAGTATGTTTCTTTTATCCCAGATTGTGTTAAACATTTGTAATATGTAGTGATAAATATTTAAGTGATTGTACATTTGAAGTCATCTGCAGGGAGAATTTCTAACACTGTTTGGGTTTTCTTTTTTGTTTTGTTGCTGTTGTTTTGGTTTTGTTTTTTAAAATTAGAATCATTACTAGCTAGTATCTATATTAACAGAAATCGTAGGCGAAAATGGTATTTTTTTCTAAATGAAGACAGCATCTGACTGTGCTCAGCTGGCATACTTACACTGAAACACAGCATTAGACCCAAGTACTATGTTTTGCAGATAACTGTAAAATTACAGAGGTAAACTGATATCAAAAGATAGTAAGACAGCTTTTACAGAATCAAATTTTGGTTACTTCCAATATCTTGTTATATGTTACGTGCATATTAATCAATATCTCTGTGGTGCTGCACTCTTAAAGCAAGACCATAATCCGCAGTTATTGAGGAGATTTGTAGCATCACAGGTTTTAAACCAGGATCCTTCTTTAAAATTGTAAGACATGATTGCTGGATGAAAGTTCAGGAGAACATGGAGTAAAAGCAGATATTTGCTGTTCTACTGCATGTAACATTCATGAGAAGATTATCAATCACTGGGTCAGGTTTCGTTGTATTTCTAAAATGGATTCAAGAAAGAACTGCAGGAGTGATTTGAAGTTAAAAATATCTGCTTTTCAGCAAGAAAGTAAAGGAAAACTGAAATGTCTGTTTCTAGTAATGATTCAAGAGACTCAAATCGTTTTTTCAGTTAGTATACCATCTTGCAAGAAATCCTAGGAAAAAACTTGGGTCTAGTTCAGATCAAAAACAACTTGTTTGCAATATAGGCTGTACTTACTTACTGAGGCAACCTTTATTGGGGATATTAGAATTGAGATCTGTGAAATCAGCTTTGAAAGATGTCTTAGCTGAACCAGAACTGCTAGATTCTTTGCAATTGCATTATATAATTTTCTAACAATCATAGCTTTCTGTGTTTTACTCAGCTAAGTTGAGAAACTCTTACTGTACGTTGTTCTTGTTCTACTGTCAAATTATTTTCTGTCTATTTTTCTGTGACAGGATGATCACTTTCTCTTCCACAGGCTGAACAAGCTAAGATGCATTAAATGTTGCATTACAATTAGAATGAGACCTTTTTAGATTCTTTTTGTTTTTCCACACTCACTTTGAACTGTTTGTGTTTGAAAACAAGACAGAAATACTGTATTTCTAATACAAGTCTTGCTAGCACTGCATGTGCATTCTTCAGCTTTAAATTCCCCTCTTTGTATTACCAAAGATTGCAGTAGACCTTTAGCAGTGGCAAGCTTATCCTGCACTGCTTGTAGCTGATGACTCCATAAATCCTATTTTCTCAGAATGATTCTTTTGTCATAGCTTGAATGTTTTGCTTACATATATATTTCACATAATGTTTCTGTTTTCTAAGCCTATTTATTGGCAATTAGTTCATTGTTTAGTGGCTTTCTTCCTCGTTTGTTATTCTTTAAAACTTTTGTAGGTGTGGCAGTAATTGCTTGTAATTATATTGCATTCTGTGTTGCTAATGAAAATACAGAAGAGAATTGTCCGAAAGGGATTCTTAGAAGGAACTGTTATTGGTTCTCTATCATAATTTCTATTTGGTTCAACTTCAAATCAACGTAGGTTGCACTGAAAGTAATGCCTCCCACTGATTCCCATGAGAACTACAACAGATACAAAGATTACAACAGTATTTGAAAGAGTGCACTCTTAGCTACAAAACACTAATTTTCAACATAGTCGCTGCCATTAGCTAGGCACTTTTTTTGCCAACTGTGAGCAAAAGATAGATAAAAAGAAAAATCTGTATGAATGTCTGGAATGTGGCTTGTCTGTGTCACTGTTGCCCTTCCTGAAATGATTCACCATCTCATTGTGCTCATATCTACAGTTTGGTCTCAGTGTTCAGCAAGTGTCAATGGGTGCCACTTTTTCTATATGGAGGAATTCAGCGACGTATCTTCACTTCACACATTGTTCTATATCAGAACAATTTTTTCAGACTGCCCTGCTACTACCATCTGTCATATGGCAACAAAATATAATGGGGTACTGGTGGAAAGGTTCAGCCTCAACTGCTATGCTGTACTGACAGTAGAGCTGCATCTGACCTCAGGGACCAACATTATAAAACAGGAGGCATCACTTTCAGAGCAGCCCTTGCATTTTATTGCATGATGTTTAAATTCAATTTACAAGCTTTCTATAGATAAGTTAAATTATCTGGATTGTGGAAATTAACAGTGATTGTTTCAGCAATGCTGTTAGTATGCTGTTGAAAGCAAGAAATCAAAGTACTAGTTACCCAGAGAAGTTTTAATCACAGAGATCTGCATTAAAAGCCTTTATTTTTATGATGGTGACTCCTTATGGAGTCTCATAGGTATTTCCATTTCTTCTTTTCACATCCAGCAGGACAGTCACTTAGTGGTTTCATGGACACTTTTTGGGTATTGAATGGGATGGATGTTATTCTGACTCACTTCAGGATTGTACTGGTAAGTGAACATCTAAAATGTTTTCCTCATTAGGACAATTCCCTGAAAAGAAGCAGCAAAGTCTTGTGATAGCTTGGCTTACATCTGAGAAGTAGCAATGTTAAAGAACACTTATCAGACAATCATCAAGTCCTATCATCTCTCAGTAGTTTAGAAAGAAGTAGAAAACAAGGAGGTACAAATATTAAAGAGCCTCCAGAAGCTCCCAGAACCTTTTATATAGGTATAACTCCTTTCCTAGATTCTCCTACTATGACTGAGACTGTTAGTTTGTCAGCTCAATCAAAATGCTGCCAGAAAACTCCAACTATCTCAAATAAGAAAAGGAGTTACTGGTAATTTCTTCAAGATCTCAATTACAAATTAAAATGAAACACATGTACCATCATCAAAACCTACTAGATTTTTTTTTTTTTAATTCAGGTAAATTATAATTCTTGTTTATATATATTTTGAAAGTGAAGACAAGGGGAAGTCGCAGTAAAAGGTGAGAAGCATTCTTGCTGTATGGTGAGAAATGAACCAGAAATAACACTCAAGTAGGGGAGTTATTTATAGAAAGTAGAATCTGAAGAGAAATGCCAAGAGATGTCAAAACTGATTGAAACATGTAGCCTTGACAGCTCTGAAATTTGCAGGCTGACTGCCTACTAAAACTTGTGCATGACGCTTTGTGTTCTTCAGCCACTAGGTTTGGCTAGCAGTTTGGTGTAAGTGGGTGAAAGAAAACAAGAAACTATGAAACATAGTAGCTCTTCTTCTCTCCCCCAGTCTAGCATAATATATGCTACTTACCACTCTGATACAGTTGAAATACTAACACTGAAACACCATTCTTTTCATTAACTGCAAAATGAAAGCTTAAAATACATTTTTAAAGGATTAATTTAGACAATTTCCCTATGCAAAGTTGATTCTTGATCATGATGCTGAATAATGATTATATCCTTATCATTTTAACAATTCTTCAACAAACAAAAATATACAGAGGAAAAGGCACTGGGTGGGATGATCTATTCTCCTGTCAGAGTACAAGTACTGTGTCTTTGGAGTGAAATCTTTTTGAAGTTACACTACTATAAAAAATGTATAATAAAAATAATGAAATATATTATTTTCTCCATTATAGGCATAGATTAGTTGTAGTTCTGTAACATGCCACATAATATGAAGGTAGCTGAAGCATGTAGCATAAGCCTTGGAAAACTACAGGAATATAAATATTATTTTACTGTTTTATTATGTTTTGGGATTGGTTTTTTTTTTTTTTTTTTTTTTTTTTAAATCTACTTTTTGTTCTCCTTTCACAAAAAGGCAGACGGAGTTGTACAATAGTTAACTGACCTATTTAAAGTTGTGTGGTGTCTTCAGTACACCTGAAACTAGATCTCTTAGTCTCACCCATATGTCTGCATGGAGACCAGTAAAATGACTTTCCTTTTTTACAAAAAGAAAAATACATAGGCTTCACACAATTACATCTTATGTAGAAATGTATAAAGGGTTTGTCAGATGTAACACTGTATGGATTCTCTCTTATTCAGGACCCATTATAACCAAATCATTGTAGAGCCTTACACAAAAGCAAGATACATGCCTTGCTCTTGTTTTCCTTTAAACTTCAGAGGAAAACTATCTTAAATAAAAATAAAAATAGCAATTATGATTCTTCTACTAGTTTAATTTGCATTGAAAGCTCATGTGGAGATACAGTAAAATAAGTGCAGAAATATGTTAGGAAGGATTCATCTGTTCTCATTACTAGACATTTCAAACTGGTATTTTCAAGCAATATCAGTTTTCTATTCATAACCACTTCTTAGAATGAAAAAGTATATTGTTATAATAAAGGTAAATTTAGAAGTAATACATCACAATTGCAAAAGAGAATTTTCTACTGATGTGCTCTAAACTGGAGATGAATTAAATACTTCAGTATTTCAGTAATCATCAGAAAACCTTTTCAGTTTCAAGATTTAGATATGTAATCAATTTTATCTTTAATTATGTTTCATGGCATAACCTTCTGCTGACAGACTACTCAAGGCTTATGCCAACCAGAATAATAGGTTGCACATTATTGATTTAACTATCAGTTCTAGGAACTGAACTTATGGTTTTATTAGACTGTTTTTAACAGTTACTTTTGGATAACCTAATTCTACACATCTAAACAAATATAGATCACATTCTCTTGAGATGTGCAATTGTTATACCTTCCTTGTAACCACCTACAATAATCAATTAAAATTACAGAGCATTCAGAATGTTCAGATGCATTATGTTGGATTCATTAAAGATCGAAAAATGTCAGTTAAGAAAGAGTGTATACAAGAGAGGTTTATACAAAATCATTTTATCAGAGAAGTGATCTCTGAAAGCTGTAAAATTGCTCTCCATGGAGTTTCTTACCACAGAATATGTAAATTTCATTGCCCCATGCTAGTTTTAATGTATGCCCAGGAATTAAGGATGCTGGTTAGGAACTCAGGATGAATCTAAAATGTGTAATGTTGTCTATATTATCACAATCATATAAAAAATGTTCTGTTCATGGCACTCAGATTCCAGCTAAAACTTCCAATTTTTAGCATGCATGTTGGATGAGAATTTTTCTACTTGTTCTTGAGTAGTGTCTCTGTATGGATGTCTCTTTGGGTAGGCTTAGTGTCCTGAAAGCTAATGTAAGGTTCTCAGCTGGGATGCAGCTTGCTCTTTCCAGTTGGTATCGCTTGGGAAAGCTCAGAAAATTTCCCATAGGGACACTTCAGAGATTGAAAACTAGCTACTACTTCTGGATTTCCCCCAGTGTATCTTTGTTGACTTGTGTGAACATCCTTAAAGAGCACCTTCTGATAATACAAAAATCTCTGAAACTTTCTAAATAGATTCACATCCAGAACTAAAATGCTTTTAGATCCCTAATCCTCAGATCCCCACCTATTTTGATTATTTTAATTGTGTAGATTTTGCTTTTGATTTAATTTATAAGGAAAAAAAAAATCAAATTGTTAATTAACAGACTAAGAGAGAATCTTAGAGATGATTGCTAGAACCAGTTCTAGTAAGAAAAATTCTGAGGTTTAAGAATAATTATGAAGATTATGGATAATTATTTATGAAGTGCATTATGCTGTATCCTAAAGAAGAGAGTACAATTTGTTTTGTTTGATAGTGCTTTCTTTCTCTTCTAGTAGCATGTTAAAGATTTTTTAAATATGTATGTGTGTGTGTGTGTGTGTGTGTATATATATATATATATATATATACATTTATTTTTTTTTCTGGGAAGATTAAAAGGTTTTGACCTTTAAGGTCATTAAAAATTTTTTCTGGGAAGATTAAAAGGATTTGTTTGCTTTTTTTTAAAATTATTTTTACATGATTTTTGTTATGATTTTAAGGTTTTCAGAAGCTCAAACTTCCGGTAAAATGTTTGAAATGGTTGAAACTGCCTTAGTTAATATTTACAGGTCCTTTTCTTTATATTCTAAGTATGTACTCTATCAAGTAGAAATATGAAAATTTTCTTGAGATGATGTGTTCCTGCATTTTCTATCATCCCTCTGCTTTTAAATTTTCTCAGCTGTTTGCTGTCTGAACAAGCATTCAGATTCTTACGTTGTGGGCTTGTGATCCTTTCTTCTTTGTGTGTACATTTACATCCTTTTCTATTTGCTGTGTGCCCACAATGTCTTTCTCTTTTACACAGAATGTCATTAAAATGTAAGGGATTATACTTAACAAATAAATTTTACTCCACTGAAGTGAAGAGAGGACTGCTGAGTAATATGAACTGAAGTTGTTTCCAGTGAAAGCTTGAAACATTAGTCTGCAATACCAGACCAGTTAGAATGCTAAAGCCAAAGGTATGTGAGTTGTTCTGAAAGTAATGCATCCTATTTATTTCCTTAGGAACTACAAAAGACAAGAAGAGCAAAATAACACTATTTGGCAGAGCAAATTCTCAGCTACAAAACACTTTTTCAACATACATTTTCATCAGCAGTGAATAAGAGCCTGCATGCTATGCTCATTAAAAAAATATCTGCTCTGGAAGAGGTGACCCACTGATACTGTTATCACTGCTAAAATGTGTCACTCACCTTCTCACTGTGCTCGCATCACTATTTGGTCTCCAGCAATGTTCAACAGTTGTCGATGAATATCAGTTGGTGCCATTTTTTCTGCATGGAGCACGCCTGCACTTCATCTGCATTTTCATGTCAGGCACTGTTCTTTCAGACTGCCTCTTTTCTGCCATCTTTGCCATTTTCCATACAGCAACAAATGTAATGCAAGATTGTCTGGAAGATTCAACCTTTAGCGCTATACTACCAGCATCTTCCTCTGTTGTGGACCAGCATAATATAACAGGAGGCATTACTTTTGGAGCAGGCTTTGTAATTTTGGTAGTCATTCAGATATGTGAAAGGTCAAATATGTACCTGTATTTACAAGCCAAACCATATAGACACGTTGTTGATTCTTTCAGGCACCAGTATCTTCGTGTACAAGAAACCAAGAATTCACAGCAATGGCATCACAATTTTAAAAAGTCATCTTCTGTGAACACAGTTTTTTCTACTTCTTGTTTAGCTCACACATCTTTCTCATTTGAAAGTTACGGGGATTTCTGACAGGTGAGAAAAAGGATGAATATATATTCTTTTCATTTCCGTGTTTCCTATGTTTAATTTTCTTTATCATCTTTCTTAATAGAGTTGAATAATAAATGGAATTCCCACCTCCTAACTTTGTAGTACAAACTGGTGAATCATTATATATCTTTCAGTGTTACCTTTAGGGAAACTGGGAACTACCTTCAAAAACCTCCAATTATAGGTAAGTAATTTGATTTCTCTTCCCCATAAATCATTCTTTTTTAGAATATAAAATTAAAGAGATTTCTTGACGTTTACCTACCTTTACCTAGAAATAAAACAAAACTGGAAGACACTTCTTTTATATTTGTTGCTCTGAAACTTTTCATGCCTTTTCAAAATTAGGTGCCTACAGGCTTTACTTTAGTTTAAATAAAAAATAATAAAAATTAAGATAAAGAAAATATAAGGCTTTGCTGCGAAGCACTCTGGGACTGGATTTCCTTCTTTTTGCAAACTCTGGGATGCTAATAAAATGTCAAGTAGCTGATATGTCTCATCTTCTATATATAAAGCTCTTGACAATAGGAATATTCTCATTCAGTAGTATGTAGGCTTTATATGAACAGTGTTTTCCATAAAAATCAGAAAAATCTGAGCTTATTTGACTTTGGGAACGCAATAAGAGTCATGAAAATCTTTCTGTTACCTTCCAGCTTAGCATTGCACCTTCTTGCTGAAGTCAGTCTCACTGAAGTTATTGACAAAATTCCATTGACTATTTGCAATGTTTTATTTGTTCATACTTATTGCTGTTTCTATTTTACGATAGTATTAACATAGGAAACAGGCTTACAATAGTAAAATCACAGCAGATATTTTCTTGCTTTTCTACATTGCTAGTTTCAAAATAATGACAAATACGTGCTTATTGTATTTCTTCTTGATATCGTTCAAATCCAGAGATCATCATACGTAGGCACTTAACGATACCAATTCTAAAGATTATATTCAATCCACTGTACTATGTCCCATTCCTTACTAATAGCTTAAAGTTCCTTAGAGCTTCTTAGAGTGGATTCTTAGATGTGTTAACTGTATATACATATATTCTGAACTAACATTTAATTATCAAATCTAACGTACACATACAATATATACAATTATTATTCAATTGTATTTCATCGTAGTCAAGTACAGACAGCTTTTCTGGTATTCGTTTCTCCCTTGTAAAAAAAAAAAAAAAAAAGTGTTTTGAGAATATCTTTCCATATACTATTACAAATTCTGTGAGTAGGTGAATTTTCATAGCTTTTTTTTTGCTAAAAATGAATCTAAACAGAATAAAAATGAAATCTGATCTGAGAGCGCCAGTGTAGGTTGTTGTCCACATGTTGACAACCAACAGAATAGCAAACATCTGTGAAATATATTGGCGGCAGTAATATCTAGTTATTTTGCTTCTTGCTAGTCAGTTGCATTATCTCTTACTATTGTAAAAATGTTTTGATAACTAGAGAATTGAAAAGTCATACTAATATATACTCCTTTCTTTTTCTCTATCTGATAGGTTTAATACACACTAAAGAATGCACAGCTATTTTAGGCCTGCTCAACAAAATCTGACTTAAAAATCTGATTTAAAAAAAAAAAAATGCAGAACAACAACTCAATGATAGACATGCAGTGACTTATAGGATTAATTGTTATAAAGAAAACTAAGAGGGTTGAAAGATCAAATGACAAGACTAGTGAAAGCAAAAATAAGGTAGTTAAGTAGAGGTGCTCTTAGTATAATGATTGTCTGTGTGCTAGTACATAAGGCATCGAGTGGGTGTAAATGGGAAATGGTTATTCATAGTTAACTATTTCTGTTTTGCCACATTTTCTTAGAGTATACTACTTAATTAATTTTACATAATTTATAGTAATTGATACCCATCTAATGCTTCTTCAAGGACATTTGGATAATTATCTTATATTTACAGGATTTTATCAGTAAATGTGTATTTTATCATTCACAGCAGAGCTTTCCAGAACATCGTCTGTTATGTCTAATTTCTAAATTTGAGTTCTGTGGGTCCTAAGCACAATTTGTTGAGAAATAAATATCTGAATTTCTTCACATTATAAGTACCGTTTATCAAGAGTTACACTGATGTTAGAAGTCTGTCACTAGAAATCTAAAGCACAAGTTTTTTTTTCTGCTTGAGAGACTTGGAAGGTAAGTATTTTTGTGCTACTTTTTATTAAGAGATCTATAAGAGTAATCATAGAGTGGTTTGGGTTGGAAGAGACCTTTAAGATCATCTAACTCCAATCCCCCTGTTACAGGCAGGGATGCCTCCCTCTAGACCAGATTCCTCAGAGCAACATCCAGCCTTGCCTTGACTGGGTGGGGGGGGCATCCATAACCAATCTGGGCAACCTGTTCCAGTGTCTCACTACCGTCACAGTAAAGAATTTCTTCCTAATATCTCATTTAAAGCCATTTCCCCTCATCCTGTTGCTGCCTGCCCTCTTAAAAAGTCCCTCTCCAGCTTTCTTGTAGGCCCACTTTGGGTTCTGGAAACTACTAGGAACCTTCTCTTTTACAGCTCAAGGGCCCCAACTCTCTCAGCCTATCCACATAAGGGAGGAGTTCCACAGCCCTCTAATCATCTTCATGGCCTCGTCTGGACCCGCTCCAACACCTTGGTATCCTACATTTGTTGAGGGCCCCAGAACTGGATGCAGAGCTCCAGATGGAGTCACACGAGAGCAGAGTTGAGGGACAGAACCAATTCCGTTGACCTGCTGGTCATGCTTCTCTTGATGCTACGCAAGATGTGGTTGGTCTTCCAGGCTGCAAATGCACATTTCCTGTTCATGTTGGGTGTTTAATCAACCGGCAACATCAAGTCTTCCTCAGAGCTGCTTTCAAGCCATTCTCTATCTAGCCTGTATTCATGGTTGGCATTGCCCTGACCCAGGTGCAGGTCCTTGCACATGGCCTTGTTGAACTTCATGAGGTTGGTAATATTGAAATTGAGTAAATGAGAACAAAATAGATCTGCAAAATCGTGATGATGATAATTAAATGTTCTGTCTGGTGTCAGGTAGAGTGTCAAATTGGTGCATGCCTGGTTTCTTCTGTCTTTTATAGGTACTCGTTAAGTCAAATGTCAAATGCACTACAGTAAACCTGTTTCAGTTTATAACTTCAGCAAAGCATGTGCATAGTACTGTGTTTATTGTTTTATGAAATATACCTTATCTGTTTGTCCTGAAGTCTAGAATAAGATTCACCATAAGAGAATGTTGCATTAAAGAAGATTGTTAACTGGCTATTCATAATCTTCAGAGAATTATATTGGATGAACTCATTATTTAGAGTTGAAAGACATTGAAAACTATAAAAACTGACCAGTTTCTAAACACACACAGTTACCTGTGGTGCACCTACAGTTAACTAATAGCAGTGCATCTTTTGCTCACAGCAAGAGGGCGTTGTAGTTGGGATTTTCTACAAAGCTTCAATGACCTCTGGCAACGTTAATGAAATCTGGCAACTTTTTGAAATCTGAAAGCTTATGCCATTCAGGGAAGTTGCAGTAATCCTTAGACCTTTATTGCAACAGTTCCTGATGTCTCTTAGTCTCTTAGTTCCTGAATGGTTTGGATATGGTTGGTATTTGAATGACATATTTTAGAGGAGTCAATCTTTTCATTTTTTGAAGTTTATTGTGCTTTTATGTTACTATCCACTTCCTAATCACTATTGAGTTGATTCTGAAAATTCCGCACTTTTCAGTTACGGGAAATCTAGCAAATCTTTCTTTCTTCTATTAAATAAAAAAAGTTGTAGGTACAGCATTATATGATTAATACCATGTGTGATGTTTAGCTTTTGTAAGTCTTTCAAAACTGGGGGATTTTTAGGGAAAGAAAACTTCTCCCTCTTTTTATTTGAACTAAATATATCCTATTATGCCTACTAAGAGATTATGACAGCCCATTTAAAGGCTGGATTTCTGTAATTTTCCTCAGAATCTCTGATTAGTCCTTTGGTACACACATAGCATTGTGCTACTGCAGTTATGATGTAGCACAACACTGTGGAGGGACAGCAGTAGCACGGGTCCTGCAAAGTGGGGCAGAAGGTGTTTCTCCTTTATTTCTATTGTGTAAACATTTTAGCTCATTGCAGACCTCTCTGTGTTTTCCTGACTAAGAGTTCTTTGGATTTCAAATGAACCTCTGACCAAACAAAAGAAGGTCCTAATTACTTAGAGCTCATTTTCTCTCTGATAGAGTTTAATGGGTATGAAGTGTTACTATTGATTTCCATGGGAACAGGAAAGGGCTTATGTTATCCAACCCACACTGAAAATCCTCTGACAGTTACAGGAAGGAGAAAGAAACAAGTTAACTCTTGTTAAATAGCAGGATGAAAATTGTGTATTAGGACAATCGTGCCTCAGGGTGCATGTATAAGTGTAATAGTACTGAAACTGCCTCTTTTCAAAATATACGCATCCGTGACAGTTTGCTATTGAAAAAGCCAGCGATTCACGTATGTAAAAAATAGAAGCTGAGCAAAAATGTCAAGGTGCGACAGAGGGCAAACTTAAATTACTTCTAATAAGAAAAGAAATTGTTAGTTTTCAAAAGGATAATTGCTGGGTCTCTTCCTAGAAATATATTTATATCATTAAAATATCACTTATGTATTAGAAATAATTATAACTTTAGGTGAAATAATTTTTCATAGTTGGAAGTAGTTAGAGAAGCCTCCCATTCTGTACATTTCTTGTGCACAGGAACAGCTCACAGCACGGAAAGGGGGACTAAGCGGTCAGTTTTTGTGCTGGAAGATCCCTGTAGGGTTCCACAGGGATGTATTCATCAGTGAAGTGAGAAAGAGAACGAGTGGTGAAGTTATACGGTTTGGTAGGTTATTCACCATAACAAAGACAAGGGTAATGGCCAAAAAGATACAAAAAAAAAAAAAAAACATTTCAGGGATTAGTGGTAAACTAGCAGATTAAATTCCACATCAATATACACAGTGTAATGAACGCGGGAAGACAAATCATTGTAACTTAGCACATATAGTAATATATATGTATGGAATTAACTGATACAGTGAGAAGCTTGTTACTGAGTACTGTTAGAATTCTACAATATTTAGCTTCTATTTCTTCTGTATTCAAACCCCAAATATTTTATTAAAAGAAAAAAAAAAAAGAGAGAAGGAAGTGGAGAGCATTGTTAGCCATTATATATGCATATGTATGCATCTGCCACAGTTTGAATGCTGTGTACAGATCCTTTCCACCTTAAAGCAGCACATTAAAATGTAACAGTGTAGATATGGCATAACAAAACTTGGTAAGATGCAAAGAAAAGCAATGAGGATAAAGAGAAGTTGAGACACTTTTTGTGCTTGTATTCAGGGAAATTCAACTATGTAAAATGGGATGAAGAGGTGGGAATAAAGTATATAAACAATAAGGTACCTGCGCTCCTATGCTTGTGGGGGTATCTGTAACTGACTGGTCAAAATCATGCTTGTTTTTAAACCATACTAAACTGGCTTGATTTTCAGTTGACACCAGTATCTCTATGCTTACCAAATATATGTACTTGCATACTATGCCGCTGAAACAAAGGTTCTGTTCGAGAAGGACAATAACCCTTTTATTTGCACAAACATCATCCTTAAATACCCTTGTATAACTTCTACTGGTATTACTGGATGTCTTATAAATTCTATTGAGTGATAAGCAAGTGGCACTGACTGAATAACAGAGAAAATTTTCATAAATCTGTAAGTTTGAGCTCATTAAAGCTCTTGCATATTGGTAAGACAATTATATATATATTTATTAGATTTACTACCTCTTCTGTTAAGCAGTTAACAAACTAACTATGCCACTGTCACATCCATTTGCTTCCCAGTTGATTTGTTTCTCACTTTTTCAGACTGTTCTGCCCTTTTTAATCCAGAATGAGTTGAAGATGAAACAAGACAAAGTTACAAACAAGCTTTTTAAGGTATTTTTTCTTTTTTTTCTTTTTCTCAGTGGATTACTCATACCGCCAGTTACTTGGGTTCTTTTTGAAAAATCTGTTTTAAGACAGAGTGGAATGTCTGCAAACCACTGAAATAGATGGGTTTACTATTGCTAGTACTCTTTACCTTCAGCTGAAGAAACTGTATGCTTAACTATGAAGGCTTAAGATTTATCTTCAGGGTGGGTTGAAGTGGTGCTGGTTCAGAAATAAACAGTATTGCTCTGGTTTTAATTTAGCTTGGTTTGGAGAATCTCTGATGTAGGTATGATATAGCATGACCACATTTGCCATAAGTGACAATTATGTGGATGTGCTTAGCTTGTTCTGGCAGTGATTGCTTTAAAAAAAATCTCCATCAATCTTTTTTTTCAAGTTCATGCCAGTATTTTATTTTGCTGTAATGAAGATTTTGCTCAATGTGTTTGTTGTACTTGTATCTTACTCAGTTACCAGTACATCGTGATTTTTCTTTGACAAAATGTTCTTTTTGAATGGCATAATTTTTAAAGCGGCACCATGCCTTGTATTTACTGCTAGTCTTAGGTAATAAGATGGCTGCTACTGGTGGTGTTATATTTGTGGATAGAAGTGAATGGTTAACCTTAGGTGAAGGGGCCAAAATTTTTGTTCTATGTCAACTAAGAACCAGGTCTGAGGGAGTTCAATATTATCTGATCTTTTCCATAAATGATAGGAGTATTTAAATGTATAATGTCTTCCACAGTCTTATTTAATCAATTTGAGGGAAAAATAATAACAGCATTAAATCAATTTCTGTGTAGAAAATTGCCTAAGGACTTAGACCCCAAGTGGTTTGAATTTCAGTATAGAACTAGAAATAGCTTATTTTCACCTCTAACAGCATTTTTTCCCTCAGCTTCCCAACTCTGCCTCTGCATGTTGTATAACTTCTAATGCAGATACCCTGAATATGAAAAAGAGCTCTTTTGGGCATTTTGAATTCAATTTGTATGAATATTGTTTTGATATTATCTGTTCACACAGTTTTCCAGCTTTGTATTAGTAAGCCACTCATTAATAGAACAAGTGAGGAAATGGTTATTTATTCATATTACATCTATTAATATCACTTCTATTCAGCTACATTGCCCACTTAATCAAACATTTATTAGCATGAAGCCTTGCAAAGAATAAGATATAAATAGGCTGAGTTTTAGGGGGAAGGGATAACTTTTTGCATTTAGCTGCTTACATATATGCTTAGAAAACCCCAAATTTAAGAGTGTGTGAACAGTAAAGATCATAGAATGGCTTGAGTTAGAAGGGACCCCAAGGATCTTAGAGTTCCAACCCCTCTGCCACTGCAGGGCCTCCAACCTCCAGAACTGGTATTAGACCAGGGTGCCCAGGGTCCCATCCAACCTGGTCTCAAACCTCTCCAGACAGCCTGTTCCAGGGTCTCACCACTCCCTTTGTAAAGGACTTCCCCGTGACATTCAATCTAAACCTTCCATCCTTGAGCTTAAAACCATTCCCTTTGTCCTATCTCTGTCTATCCACGTAAAAAGTTGATTTCCCTCCTTTTTATAATCCTAGCTCCTTTAGGACCCTGGGATGCATATCATCCAGCCCAATAGACTTGTATACATTCAGTCTCATGAGGTGATCTCAGACTGTATCTGCCCTTACAGCTGGGGGGGAAGGGAAGAGTTCCCACCTAGAGGCTCAGAGATGCAAGCTTCAGGGACATAAGAGATAAGTGAATCCTGGTTGCCAGGGAAGATGAGGCAAAAAACTCATTTACTACCTCAGCTTTATCCATATCTATTGTAACCGGTTCTCCTTTCTCACTTACCAAAGGAGGTATGTTCTTTTTGTCCTGCCTCTTCTGGCCAACTTACCTAAAAACAAGAAGGTATTCTTGTATATAACATCCCTCACAAAGTTCAGTTCCACCTGTGTCTTGGCTTTCCTATTTCTCTCTCTGCAAGTCCTTTGCAGCATCCCTGTTTTGTCCCCAGGTGACATGCCCTTGTTTCCACAGCTGGTACAATCTCTTCCCTCAGTCTGGCCAGCAGGTCTTAGCCAAGCCATGCCATCTTCTTCCTTCTCTGCTTACTTTCTTATTCTGAGAGCTTTTGCATTCTCAGAAAGGCATCCTTAAAGTGTAGCCAGTTTCTTCCACTCCTTTGTCTCTAAGAAGTTTCCCAGGAGATCTCATCCAACAATTCCTTGAACAGCCTGAAGTTTGCTCTTCCAGAGTTCAGGGTCCCGACTCTACTCTTTGCCAGACCCACGCACCTTGAGATCACTAATGCTTCATTCACTGTGTATTAATAAGCCCTGGTGACTTTTATCTGACTTTTTTTGTTTGGTTGGTTGCTTATTTGTTTTGTTTTTAAAGAAAAATGTCAAATAATTTGAAGGAAGCCTGCTACTTAAATGGTGTTGAATTTAATAGGAGATTCTGCAACAACTTAAGATCTGCTCAGGAACACTAGGAATGTTTTCCTCTTCTAATAAGAATCTTAACCAGCTACATTAGGTGTTCTAGTACACCTGGTTAAGTTGTAGTTTCTCAGTGGTTTTGGGTTTCCTTGCATAAACGTAAAACGTCCAGATAGTGATAATTTAATCTACTTTATTCATATAAATATGCTATACCATCACATTAGGAAACTTCACTTTGTTTATTCTGTTTTTATACCCCTTCAGCTCAGAGTTGCTTCTCCATCTTTATATTTCATCATTTGTATTTTTAATCCTACTTAGTTTCAAATAATTGGCGAGTGAAGTGTAAATTAAAAAACTGTTTTAAACACTCTTGAGCACATACAATTTCCCATTGATTTTTTTGTGAAGTTTCTGCATACTCAAACCAGCTGTTTCTAATTCAGCATAATATTTAGCAATACAAGATTTATGAAATATTACAAGTTAATTCTGTGCTACTTACTAGAGGTATCCTGGATTTCCTTTCCTTTCTTCAGAAACAGTCTCAGTGCTCTTCTGCCTTTACAGAAAGATTAAAAAAAAAAAAAAAAAAAAAAAAACCTCAGTTGTTCAAATGCAGCAACAACCATTCAAGATCAAGGATGTAGATAAAATACCGTACAACAGTCCTATGGGCATGTGATCAGTTGCAACTACTACAGTTTGGATAGATTCCAAAGATTGTATAGAACTTTCAAATAAATAGCCACCCTTAAACAGCAAAACTGATATATAAATAGACAGGAATAACCTCTGTATGGTGCCAGGACTTGAGCTACCCGAGCATCGTAGAAGAAGTCAAAAGGTACCATATTATTTTTGATTGCAAAATGTCTCCCTTTTAAAAATAACTTACCAAATGAAATCGGTGTGACATTCAAAGCATAAGGGCCAAATAAATTCATGGGATTTGCAGATATGAAGAACCGCAGTGCATTACTTTCAAATCTTGCTTGAGAAAACAAGGAGTCATTTCAGAACATCAGAAAAGGTATTGATGCGTTCAGAGGAATGCCTATGCTTTCCAGGAAGACGGGAGAGAAGTGAAGGTCGCTGCTTATGCAAGGTGAGGTCTCTCAGAGACAATACCAATATTTTATTATGAGTGGAAAACACTCTGATTTGACAAAGGTCATGCAGAGCAGCTTTTTTTTTCTAGAAAAAAAGATTTTATTTATTATGATACATCACAGGATTTAAATCTTTTCAACCTTGTTCTGAAGATAATTCTTAGGCAGTTTTTTCTGTTGTGATTCACAAATTTGCAGAAAATTCTGTAAGAAAGAAATGTTCTTGTCTCTTTCTTTTCCACAGAAATATCATCTTCATTGAAAAACAAACGTGGAATGTATTAAAGATGTTTGTGTTTTTTTTCTCAAAAATGATAAGACTAAAATAAACACTTCACTCCAACGGTGTTCTGTCATTAATAATAACCCTCTCCCCTCTCCCCTCTCCCCTCTCCCCTCTCCCCTCTCCCCTCTCCCCTCTCCCCTCTCCCCTCTCCCCTCTCCCCTCTCCCCTCTCCCCTCTCCCCTCTCCCCTCTCCCCTCTCCCCTCTCCCCTCTCCCCTCTCCCCTCTCCCCTCTCCCCTCTCCCCTCTCCCCTCTCCCCTCTCCCCTCTCCCCTCTCCCCTCTCCCCTCTCCCCTCTCCCCTCTCCCCTCTCCCCTCTCCCCTCTCCCCTCTCCCCTCTCCCCTCTCCCCTCTCCCCTCTCCCCTCTCCCCTCTCCCCTCTCCCCTCTCCCCTCTCCCCTCTCCCCTCTCCCCTCTCCCCTCTCCCCTCTCCCCTCTCCCCTCTCCCCTCTCCCCTCTCCCCTCTCCCCTCTCCCCTCTCCCCTCTCCCCTCTCCCCTCTCCCCTCTCCCCTCTCCCCTCTCCCCTCTCCCCTCTCCCCTCTCCCCTCTCCCCTCTCCCCTCTCCCCTCTCCCCTCTCCCCTCTCCCCTCTCCCCTCTCCCCTCTCCCCTCTCCCCTCTCCCCTCTCCCCTCTCCCCTCTCCCCTCTCCCCTCTCCCCTCTCCCCTCTCCCCTCTCCCCTCTCCCCTCTCCCCTCTCCCCTCTCCCCTCTCCCCTCTCCCCTCTCCCCTCTCCCCTCTCCCCTCTCCCCTCTCCCCTCTCCCCTCTCCCCTCTCCCCTCTCCCCTCTCCCCTCTCCCCTCTCCCCTCTCCCCTCTCCCCTCTCCCCTCTCCCCTCTCCCCTCTCCCCTCTCCCCTCTCCCCTCTCCCCTCTCCCCTCTCCCCTCTCCCCTCTCCCCTCTCCCCTCTCCCCTCTCCCCTCTCCCCTCTCCCCTCTCCCCTCTCCCCTCTCCCCTCTCCCCTCTCCC
The DNA here is from genome assembly GCF_987193195.1 of Phasianus colchicus. Classification (NCBI taxonomy): domain Eukaryota; kingdom Metazoa; phylum Chordata; class Aves; order Galliformes; family Phasianidae; genus Phasianus; species Phasianus colchicus. The sequence continues at coordinate 13,119,969 of NC_143439.1, read as the reverse complement.
CTCTCCCCTCTCCCCTCTCCCCTCTCCCCTCTCCCCTCTCCCCTCTCCCCTCTCCCCTCTCCCCTCTCCCCTCTCCCCTCTCCCCTCTCCCCTCTCCCCTCTCCCCTCTCCCCTCTCCCCTCTCCCCTCTCCCCTCTCCCCTCTCCCCTCTCCCCTCTCCCCTCTCCCCTCTCCCCTCTCCCCTCTCCCCTCTCCCCTCTCCCCTCTCCCCTCTCCCCTCTCCCCTCTCCCCTCTCCCCTCTCCCCTCTCCCCTCTCCCCTCTCCCCTCTCCCCTCTCCCCTCTCCCCTCTCCCCTCTCCCCTCTCCCCTCTCCCCTCTCCCCTCTCCCCTCTCCCCTCTCCCCTCTCCCCTCTCCCCTCTCCCCTCTCCCCTCTCCCCTCTCCCCTCTCCCCTCTCCCCTCTCCCCTCTCCCCTCTCCCCTCTCCCCTCTCCCCTCTCCCCTCTCCCCTCTCCCCTCTCCCCTCTCCCCTCTCCCCTCTCCCCTCTCCCCTCTCCCCTCTCCCCTCTCCCCTCTCCCCTCTCCCCTCTCCCCTCTCCCCTCTCCCCTCTCCCCTCTCCCCTCTCCCCTCTCCCCTCTCCCCTCTCCCCTCTCCCCTCTCCCCTCTCCCCTCTCCCCTCTCCCCTCTCCCCTCTCCCCTCTCCCCTCTCCCCTCTCCCCTCTCCCCTCTCCCCTCTCCCCTCTCCCCTCTCCCCTCTCCCCTCTCCCCTCTCCCCTCTCCCCTCTCCCCTCTCCCCTCTCCCCTCTCCCCTCTCCCCTCTCCCCTCTCCCCTCTCCCCTCTCCCCTCTCCCCTCTCCCCTCTCCCCTCTCCCCTCTCCCCTCTCCCCTCTCCCCTCTCCCCTCTCCCCTCTCCCCTCTCCCCTCTCCCCTCTCCCCTCTCCCCTCTCCCCTCTCCCCTCTCCCCTCTCCCCTCTCCCCTCTCCCCTCTCCCCTCTCCCCTCTCCCCTCTCCCCTCTCCCCTCTCCCCTCTCCCCTCTCCCCTCTCCCCTCTCCCCTCTCCCCTCTCCCCTCTCCCCTCTCCCCTCTCCCCTCTCCCCTCTCCCCTCTCCCCTCTCCCCTCTCCCCTCTCCCCTCTCCCCTCTCCCCTCTCCCCTCTCCCCTCTCCCCTCTCCCCTCTCCCCTCTCCCCTCTCCCCTCTCCCCTCTCCCCTCTCCCCTCTCCCCTCTCCCCTCTCCCCTCTCCCCTCTCCCCTCTCCCCTCTCCCCTCTCCCCTCTCCCCTCTCCCCTCTCCCCTCTCCCCTCTCCCCTCTCCCCTCTCCCCTCTCCCCTCTCCCCTCTCCCCTCTCCCCTCTCCCCTCTCCCCTCTCCCCTCTCCCCTCTCCCCTCTCCCCTCTCCCCTCTCCCCTCTCCCCTCTCCCCTCTCCCCTCTCCCCTCTCCCCTCTCCCCTCTCCCCTCTCCCCTCTCCCCTCTCCCCTCTCCCCTCTCCCCTCTCCCCTCTCCCCTCTCCCCTCTCCCCTCTCCCCTCTCCCCTCTCCCCTCTCCCCTCTCCCCTCTCCCCTCTCCCCTCTCCCCTCTCCCCTCTCCCCTCTCCCCTCTCCCCTCTCCCCTCTCCCCTCTCCCCTCTCCCCTCTCCCCTCTCCCCTCTCCCCTCTCCCCTCTCCCCTCTCCCCTCTCCCCTCTCCCCTCTCCCCTCTCCCCTCTCCCCTCTCCCCTCTCCCCTCTCCCCTCTCCCCTCTCCCCTCTCCCCTCTCCCCTCTCCCCTCTCCCCTCTCCCCTCTCCCCTCTCCCCTCTCCCCTCTCCCCTCTCCCCTCTCCCCTCTCCCCTCTCCCCTCTCCCCTCTCCCCTCTCCCCTCTCCCCTCTCCCCTCTCCCCTCTCCCCTCTCCCCTCTCCCCTCTCCCCTCTCCCCTCTCCCCTCTCCCCTCTCCCCTCTCCCCTCTCCCCTCTCCCCTCTCCCCTCTCCCCTCTCCCCTCTCCCCTCTCCCCTCTCCCCTCTCCCCTCTCCCCTCTCCCCTCTCCCCTCTCCCCTCTCCCCTCTCCCCTCTCCCCTCTCCCCTCTCCCCTCTCCCCTCTCCCCTCTCCCCTCTCCCCTCTCCCCTCTCCCCTCTCCCCTCTCCCCTCTCCCCTCTCCCCTCTCCCCTCTCCCCTCTCCCCTCTCCCCTCTCCCCTCTCCCCTCTCCCCT